>NC_140941.1:4259326-13644326 GCF_014529385.1 Adiantum capillus-veneris
TCTTGTTCATGGCATGGATCTTAAAGCCCATCCCCATATGGGAATTTGTGAATTTTGTGCTCTTGGGAAACACAATCGTAAACCCTTTCCTCTTTCAAATACAACTCATTCTCATGACATATTGGATCTTGTTCATACTGATATATGTGGACCTCTACCTTCTTCGAGATCACAATATCGCTACTTCATTACTTTCATTGATGATTTCTCAAGGTATACGAGTGTATTTCTACTTAGACAAAAATCTGAAGCCTTATCTGTTTTCAAACAATTCCATAAGGCTGCGGAACTTCAAACTGGTCGCCGCCTTAAGAAGCTTCGTAGTGACAATGGAGGCGAATATGTTTCACGAGAGTTTGTGAGTTACTGTGCTGACAATGGAATTCATCGTGAACACACTATTCCATATTCGCCTCAAAAAAACGGTGTTGCTGAACGAAAGAATCGCACGATTCTCAATGCTGTAAGATATATGCTGATTCATTCTAGCTTATCTCGTGTTTTCTGGGCTGAAGCTACTTTGACAGCAGCATTTATTCAGAATCATCTTCCTACTACTGCACCCTCTGGTAAGATACCCATCACAGCATGGACAGGTGATATTCCTTATGTATCTCATTTTCGAACCTTTGGATGTATTGCTTATATTCATGTTCCCAAAGAAACACGAACAAAGCTTGATGCTCCTAGTCTTAAAGTTATTTTTATTGGATATTCTGACACTTTCAAAGGCTACAAATTCTATGACCCTTCCTCCAAGAAAGTAATTGTGAATCGTGATGCTACTTTTAACGAACAACTTATGGGAGGCTCATGGTCCATGGATGATTCTGATGATACTAAATCATTGCTTCACGCTTTTCCATTTCTTTCAGAAGATGAAACTCTTTCTATAGAGCAACTTTCCTGTTCACAACCATCCCTTCCAAATGTTGCCAATGATGATATTGATATTTTTGTTGATCTGCCTATTGATTTTGAACATGGCTCATGTCATGTTTATGATGACGATATTGCTGATAATGCTTTTTCTACTTCTGAAGATCCGGTTACTTATGATGAAGCTATCTCTTCACCACAAAAGGATCAATGGCAAGAGGCTATGGAAGCAGAGTATGATTCTCTTATCTCTAAAGGTACATGGATACTAACTGAATTACCTCCTGGTCGTACATCTATTAAATGTAAGTGGGTGTATAAGACAAAACTAAAAGCAGATGGATCTTTTGACAAGTTCAAGGCGCGTTTAGTTGCAAAAGGTTACTCCCAAGTAGCTGGTGTTGATTATCAAGAGATTTTTTCACCAGTTGTTCGCATTACAAGTGTTCGAGTTTTATTGGCATTTGCTGTTCAATTTGATTAAGAAGCTCATCAAATGGATGTGCGAACTGCTTTTCTTAATGGTGACTTGGAAGAGGAAATTTATATGGAACAACTAGAAGGGTTTGTTATTCCAGGTAAAGAAGACCTTGTTGCTTAACTCCATAAGGCACTATATGGTCTCAAACAAGCTTCGCGAGCCTGGTATACAAAATTTGATCTTTTTCTCACCTCTATAGGATTCATCTCTTGCTCGTCAGACCCCAACTTATACATAAAACGCCAAGGTAGCAGTTTTGTGATTCTTGCTCTTTATGTGGATGATACGATTCTTGTTTCCAATGATTTGGGATTTCTTCAGCAAGTAAAAAAGTTGTTGTCTTCTGCATTTGATATGGTGGATCTTGGAGAGATTCACTCTTGTCTTGGCATTCAAATCCAACGGAACCGTACAAAAGGTATTTTATTCCTTCGACAGTCAAAGTTTATTGCAGATACTATTCAAAAATTTGGTATGGAATCTGCACAATCAGCCAACACACCTTGTCTTGCGAGCTCTACGAAGAACACTTCTGACAATGGCGGTCAACTTGTCACAAATCAACCTTATGCTAACTTGATTGGATATCTTCAGTTTGTTGGCATGAACACTCTTCCTGATATTCTATTTACTGCTAATTAACTTGGACAACATCTTGGATCTCCTTCTCTTAAGCATTGGTCTGCTGCAAAGCGTGTATTGAAATACTTGAAAGGCACTACAGATTTTGGTTTAGTCTATCGACGACAACTCACATCGGATTCTATGCAATCTCTTTCTCTTTTGGGTTACACAGATGCAGAATGGGCAAGCTCACATTTATATATGCGATCTACTAGTGGAAATTTCTTCTTTATAAATGGTTGTCTTGTTTCTTGGACCAGCAAGAAACAACGTTGTGTTGCAATTTCTACGACTGAGTTAGAATATGTTGCGGCATCACTTGCAGCTCGTGAGTTGATTTTGCTTCGACAAATGCTGGTTCATATTGGTCACTCTCCTCTTTCTAGCACACCCTTGCGGTGTGACAACCAAAGTGCTATTAGTTTTGCAAAAGACTATGTTCAACATAATAAGTCAAAGCACATTGTTGTCCATTATCATTATGTAAGGTATGAAGTACGCAAAGGAACCATTATGGTTGAACACTGTCCAAGTGACCAGATGATTGCAGACATTTTGACTAAAGGCCTCAATGAGTCATGTTTCATCCTCTTGCGCTCGGAGCTTGGAGTTGCTTCGGCCTCACTCTTTCTAGATTAGCTTCTTTGCTATTGTAATAGCTTTGTACATATGACATTGTAATCTTTTAGGTACCATGCACTATGCACACTCCACATTTGCACATTGTGATATCTAAGTCACTTGAATATTTTTACATAGATACACAATTCACTTTCACATCATCACCGCTGGTTCATATTTTCACATTGTATAGGGGCTTGGGTTTTTCCCTTGAACTCCCCAAGGGTTTTTTCATCCAAAGCTAGAGACCTTTTTTTGAGTGGGGGTGTTGGAGCTATATATGGCTCACTCTACTGAACTTGGTCTCACCTATATATTTGTATCTTGTCCTCAATATGAATCAGTCTTTGGGAGCGTATATGGTGTGTCTCTTGTCTCGTCTCTCTCTCTCTCTCTTTCTCTCTACATCTCAACAGTAAGAACTTCCAGATTTCTCCCAAGCCGAGATAAATTGGCATTGTAAGCAGGGCTCATTAACTTGGTAGTCGATCGATGCATCCTTGACCAAGTGACATGCATCCCACCTTCCAACCCATTTCTTGATGTCAAGCATCCACCTTGAACTTAGTATTTTGCTCTTGCATGTCTTTTGGACCTTTGGACTTGCTTCATATGCAATTCAAGGAAGTCGATACAAAGGGCTACGTTTTGTCTCAAGCATGTACTCAACAACCCTTTGCATGCCCAAGACCTCAATGGGAAGCGATCCGCACTCAAGAAGTAAGAGCATGTAGGGTGTTCATGTCTTGACTTGGAGAAAGTTGGTGAGAAAACGTTTTGGGACATTCTCAAACTCTTTCCATGTAGACTTTACGATGCTACAAGCCCACACCTCCACTCCATAAAGAAGCACCGGTGTCACCAATGTGTCAAAGAGGTACATTTTGAGATCCCAACACTTGATCTCTCCAGCATTGCATATTTTCTCAAATGCATAATAAGCCCTCTTGCCGGCTTTCAAGTGACACATTGCGCAATCCTTCCATTTATGATTGAATGGAACCTCAAGACCAGGGTACTTGAAGCTATCTACCACTTCAAGTTGCTCATTGTTATATACAATGCATGGATTTTTGTCATTGTGGGGTCTTTACAAGAATAACCTTGGTTTTGGATCCATTCACGATCAGCCCGGTATGTATTTCAAGACACTCATAAGATTTTGTGCATCTTCTAAGGTATTTGCCAAGAGCACTACATCATCGGCATAAAGCAAAAGCATGATCATCGCATTTCCAATCTTTAACCTCTTTCATGACTTCCTATTGCATAAAATCAAGAACCATGCATTGCAATTTATCAATGAGTAGCCTAAAGAGGGTTGGGGAAAGTGGGCATCCTTGTTTGACACCAATGGTGCTTGCAAAAAAAATTGAGAGAGAGGGGGAAATAGAGAGAGAGAGAGAGAGAGAGAGAGAGAGAGAGAGAGAGAGAGAGAGAAATAAAGAGAGATAGAGAAAGACAAAGAGGGAAAGGGAGAGAGAGAGAAGGAGAGAAAGGGAAATAGACAGAGGGAAAGAGGGAGACAAAGAGAAAGAGATAGATAGATAGAGGGAGAGGGAAAGAGAGAGAGAAATAGAGAAATAGAGAAAGAGGGAAAGAGGGAGAGAAAGAGAAAGACAAAGAGAGAGAGAGAGAGAGGGAAAGAGGGAGAGAAAGAGAAAGAGAGAGATAAATAGAGGGAAAGGGATAGAGATAGAGAAAGAGAGAGAGAAAGAGAAAGAGAGAGATAGATAGAGAAATAGAGAAAGAAAGAGAGATAGATAGATAGATAGATAGATAGATAGAGAGAGAGAGAGAGATGAGTGAGAGATAGATAGATTTTATTATCGTCCTCGGAGGTCAAATATGACCTATGGGACCAAAGTTACATGTGATGTAGTATGTGTATGGCTAATGAGTGACTCTCGATGCTCCAAAATTGTGGTGATGAGAGTTGCAATGAAGAGCCCACACTGTGACTGAGAGAAGCAAGTTTGGATGTCACCAAAAGCTGAGCACTCTAGTAGTGTGTGGTACTCAGACTCTCAAACTTGCAATGAGCATAATGTGCACAATCAATTTGACTTTTCTCCATTGCCCAATGCTCTGTCTTGCATCAAAGGAAATGGGAGCTAAGCGGAACGGTTGCACTAGTGCGTATTGCTGACAAGGGGATAGGTTCAAGCATGTAAGTGTGAGTACATTTTCCTCTTTCAGAGAAGAACATGGTTTTGTAGTTGGGGGCAATATGGGTGGTGTAATGTATGAAGCGTGACCCACCGGATTTCTCCGAAGCCGTAATACATTGGCGTTGTAGAAAAACTTCATTCACTTGGGAGTCAATTGAAGCATCATGTAGCAAGTGTAATGCATCCTATCTCCCAAACCACTTCTTTATGTCTTGCATCCATTTCGTGCTCAGGATCTTGCTTTTATGCCTCTTTTGCACTTTTTTCTTTATCATGTGAGGAGGTTTGATTCTTCTTTATCATGTAATCCACAACCCTTTCCATGCCCATAACCTCAATTGGGAGAGATCCCGACTCAAGAAGTAGGAGCATATATGGTGTTTGTGTCTTAACACTAGGTTGGTAACCTAACAGGACATAAAAGTGTCCTTTCAGGGTTTTGAAAAAAACCTCCAAAACCATAGTAGATCCACTCATTTTGTAAAATCCTTTCATGAGGTTATAGTTCAAGGCCTACTACACATGGAGAAAATAAGAAACTTGTAAAATTTCTCATCTTTTGGTCACACCAAGCCTCCAAAGTTGATGGACTATTACATTTTCATCAAAACGGTTTCTTACGTTTTGTTGCATAAAAATAAGATTAGGGATTTTTGTAGGACTTGAGATAAATTCCCTAGTTAACTTCAATGGGTTGGTGATCAGAACATATGATTGCTTCTCACTCACTATTTTTTGTTTTGCCAAAAGAAATAGGTACAAAAAATATGAATTTTTACCATTCTGCAAACCTATCATCAAAGTTTCTATGGCCACCCTCAATACAAATAATATATGCATGTTTTCTTAGTTCCCTATTATCCTTTAGGTTCATAAGGAGCCATGGAGCATGTCAAAAGAATAATACATCTCTTACCAAGGGGAATCTTGGGGACAAAGATGAAGTGCTAAATACAGCAAACATGAAAAAAGTGGGTTCAACATTATGAGTTGTAGAATCCCATAGAAACTATTCAATATCTAGCCAAATTTGATCCTTATGACTAGATATGGTTACTACCTACAAAATGCATGTAGTTGTCATAAGAAACTAACAATATTGAAAAAGCTATACTTGATATACTAGAATGTTTCGTTTTCTTCTATAATTGAAAAAATCAACGATCGTTGTCTACTATGAAAAATAGGGTATTAGGTGCCCCAAAACTCAAGGAATATTAGCTTTATGTTACAATATGCAACATAGCAAATCAAAATTGCATTTGGATATCATGAAAGCCACCAAAAAAATCATAGAAGAGCTAAAATTGGCTAAAAAACAGGATTCGACAATTTTTGTAATTTGGTCATAACTTACAACTTTAACATTTATTTCTCCCTAGAAGCATCAATACATGTTGAGTACTACTAAAGATAGTTCTCTAGCATTATAGGCCTCACAAATATGAATTCTAGAGTAATATATTGCAAAAAGTTGAAAAAGGCCAAAAACAAAACTCATTTTTTCACACAGTTTAGGTTGTGAAATGTTGTGCAAGGACAAGGTTAAAGATGGAATTGATATTCCAAAAAAATGTCGAGTTTTTTTCAGCTCATGAGACAACTTTCTAGGAAGATAGCACCTCAAAATCCATTTTGAAACTCTTGACATAATTCAAGGAAAATGGTCACTTAACAGGACATAAAAGTGTCCCATTACCAACCTAGTGTTAACACTAGTTTGGTACCAAAACAGGACACTTAAGTGTCCTTTTGAAGGTTTTTTGTAAAAAATCTTACGTTACTACTAATTCTTTTTGGGGACTCTTATACCCTATTTAAGTAATTTTTTTAAAAAATTAGACAAAGAAGTAACCATTTTTCGGAACCTAATAAAGCATCCCAAAGCAGGTATGGTACAAAAGAACACACTTACATCAATAAAAATGCAGATTATACCTCAAAAAAAAATTGGACATGAAAAATATTCTTGGCTCACCCTTACAACCAAATTTGTGACACATGATTTCTCTCATCCACTTGAAAAATCATCTTGACGACCAAATAGTTCAACCTTATTCTTATTCAGCAAAAGAGCAACTCTAAATGTGTGTGAAATACATGTGCAATGCGCACATTGCAAATCTAACATATCGGCAAATAAAAATTCTTGAAATCAATATAATGAAAATATCCGCTACCACATAGACATAAACACTTCATAAACTTGCCATAAATTTTGTGCAATCACCTTACCATTGCAACTCAAGCATCATCACCTCATAAACTTTCCATGGAGATTCAAACTGTCACAAGGCGATTGTAGGATCTCACAACTTGGCGTGCCTATATACCAACTCGCTCATAGCCTGCCATTGCATGGTACTTATAGAAATATGGCTCTACACATTAAAAAAAATTTCACTTTGCACATCCATACACAGTCCTTGTTGGCTTTGATCCCAACTACAGTCTCTCCCTCACAAAAAAAATGCTTTCTTTCGTTAGCACATACAAAGAAAAACTTATTTTCATTTGATCTCATCTTCATCAAAATGTGTCCATCCATAGCATCATTTGCACACAAAACCTCCCTTGGGCCTTGAAATCCAAAATGATTATCCACTAGCTGCTCTTGCAATCTCACCATAAACCGTAAACGATTGGTATCTTTCTTACCATGCAAGCATTTCCATATAATATATGCATTCACAAATGTAGAATCTAGCATACCCAAAAATAATGTGTGCCACCATTTCCAGCTATGGATACTTGTCTATAAGCTATATCAAGAACCCAACACCATACTATCAAAGACATCACAACCTACTTTACATTTATTGAACATGATAGCAACCGCAGGGCATGTAATGACAACTCTTCGGCCACTTCCAACCTGTCTTTCGAACTTCACCACTCTTCATGCCATATACATTTGATGCAAAAAAAAAAATCTTTTTGTCCATCCAGCTACAACTCAAGAGTCCTCTCCTTGAATCATATGTATAACATGATATACCTCTTTCACAACAATCAATCTGCAGTAATCGTGACTCTGGGAAATTCTTCCTATTTGTCATATATGTACCTGTGCCTCCATAGACCTGATCCGTCAAGTGCAACAATAGCTTCATTGATGTGAACCATTGATAAAAAATCATGATGGAATCTTTGCTTTAAGTCCGCAAGAAGTGTAGAAACAACATGACATGACAACTCAGGACATGGCAACTTGTCATAAATACATAAAGAGTAATTGTAACTAGTTTCTGAGTCACATAAATTCCACAATTGAATTCCAAAATTGTGCGGCTTCTTACGATTATATACTTGACAAGTAATCAACTTACATTTAGATGGAATTATTCTCTCATCAACAGTAACATTCTTTCCACAATTGTAGTGCAATTGAAAAGTGGCACTCAAACTTCCTTCCAATGATAAAACTTTCCATAGCTTGTACTCTTGTGTTCCCTTCACAAGTGGCCGTTGGAGGTTATCTCGTACATGAAAAAAACACTTTGCTTGTTAATAAGCCATTTGCCCCATCTTTTGGAAATAGTTAGGATAATGCACAACAGCTCAAGTGTTTCTTTTCCAATACAATTTTTGTCTCAAACATGTTTGTGAAGGCTGTATTTTGGGTAAGATGCAGCGTTCTAAATTTCCAAAGGATGGTTCAGTTCAGGCCACATGCAGGTTGCAGCTTGTGCATAGTGATGTTTGTGGGCCCATGCAAACTCCGCCCTTGGGAAATTACCTGTACTTTGTGACTTTCATTGATGATTACTCCAGGAACGCATGGGTATTTCCGCTTGAAGCGAAGTCCGAAGTTTTTATGTGCTTCAAACAATTTCTGGCTATGGCTGAAAATGTCTCGAAATGTACTATGGGCACCCTCCGTTCCGATCGAGGGGGGGAGTATATGTCTCATGAATTTAGTGCATTTCTAGCTAGTCGTGGTATAAAACACCAATGTACAATGCCTTATACACCTCAGCAAAATGGTGTTGCTGAGAGGAAAAATAGGTCACTGACGGAAATGGCACGATGTATGGTCAAAAGTCAAGCTTTGCTGCATTCTTTTTGTCTTGAGGCCATCATGTGTGCCACTTATGTACTTAACAGGTTTCCTATGAAAGCTTTACAGTCTATTACTCCATATGAAGCATGGCATGATAGAAAGCCTTCTATTGAGCACATGCGTGTTTTTGGCTGTTTGGCATATGCTTTGGTGCCACAAGTGTAGCCTAGAAAATTGGATGATAAGGCTGTCAAATGTATTTTTGTTGGTTATGGTGCTGAAAGCAAAGGTTACAGGTTGTATCCGTAAACAAAACGTATTCTTGTTTCTTGGGATGTAATGTTTGTGGAAGATTCTGTTCAGCCTTTGCTGTCATGTACTAGAGACAGTAATGTAAGCTCATAGGACATTTATGACACTTTGTTGCCTCTTTTCAGTGGTGGAAATACGAATGTAAGTTCCAATGAGGAAAATGTACAGCCTATGGGGGTTTCTAAAAATGTGTTAGATCAGCCTATTACTGATGCAGATGTACATGATATACTTGATGAGGAAAGGGCTAAAAATGAGCAAGCTAGAGGTATGCCAAAATGGCTGGTGCAAATCTTTGCGTGACAGTAAATTGGATGCACCTTTGTCTAGTCGTACTCGTTCAGGCTCTCGCCATGCATCTTATGCATCAGATTGTTATGCTTTGGCTGTGCCTAGCTTACATGATGTTGAGGAGCCTATGTCTTTTGATGAAGCATAGAATTCAGAAAATTGGATGGCTGCCATGCAATCAAAATAAGATGCACTTATAGAAAATGCCACATGGACTTTATGTGATTTGCCTCCTGGAAAAAAGGCCATTGGTACGAAGTGGGTTTACAAGTTGAAACAGAAGCCGGATGGTGAGATCGATCGCCATAAGGCTCGACTTGTTGCAAAAGGTTATGCACAGCAAAGAGGCATAGATTATGAAGAGACTTTTGCTCCCACTTAGACTACTATACGTTTTCTATGTGCATTGACAGCTCATTTTGGTTGGGATGTACATCAATCAGACATTGTTACTGCTTTCTTGAATGGTGACATATTTGAGGAAGTTTATGTAACGCAGCTCGCGGTTTTGTCATAAAAGGACAAGAGGACAAAGTCTACAGACGTAAGAAGGCTTTGTATGGTTTGAAGCAATCTCCTCGTGCTTGGTATGAGAAATCTAACACTCATTTGGTTAAACGAGGCTTTCGTAATAGTCCAACAGAAAGCACATTGTATGTAAAGCGTCAGGGTGATGTACTTCTCATTGTGGTTCTTTATGTTGATGATTTGCTGATCACTGGACCAAATGAGAGACATATTGCTGAATTTAAGGCTGATTTGAATGCTACTTTCAAGATGAAAGATTTGGGGCTATTGCATCATTACTTGGGTATACAGTTTAAGCAATGTGATGGTGGTATTGCCTTGTCTCAGAAAAGTTCATATAGACATTGCTATGTAAGTTTGGACTTGAGGATTGCAAACCTATTGCCACTCCCATGGAAACAGGTTTGAATTTGAGTCTACATGATGCTGGCGATCCTGCTGATTTCACTCTTTACCAAACTGCTCTTGACTGCCTAATTTATGTATGCAACACGAGGCCGGATATTCAGTTTGTAGTCTCACAGGTCAGCAGATTTATGCATAGCCCAGGGTCTAAGCATTGGCAGGCTGTCAAGAGGATTTTCTGCTACCTTAGTGTCACTTTACATCTTTCCTTGTTTTATCCGAAGGGGGGATCATTGCCGCCAGACTTACATGCTTTTCGGACTCAGACTGGGCTGGTTGTTTTGACACGCGAGTGTCCACAAGTGGTTTTTGTTTCATGCTTGGCAGTTCATGTATATCATGGTTGAGCAAGAAGCAACCTATTGTGGCCACTTCGAGTTGTGAGGCTGAGTACAGGTCAGTCTTCACAGCTACGGTTGAGTGTGTATGGCTCAGACGCCTTATGGCTGATTTGGGTGTTGCACAAGACACTGCCAACACTATCTACACTGACAGTCAGAGCGCATTGGCAGTTGGCATGGACCCAATTTTTCATGCTCGCACAAAGCACATTGAGGTGCATTACCACTATGTCAGGGAGAGGCTCCCAGCAAGAGAGATCAGCTTGGCTTATGTGCCAACACAGGACAACCTTGCAGATCTTTTCACAAAGGCATTGTCTCGTGAGAAGCTTGAAGATTTCCGCAACGCTTTGGGCTTACTCCCCTTTGTGGACTGATCCTGTCCTCAGGGCGTGGCACTTCTCTTTGCTCATGTGCCAGCTCTCGTTCACCGCATCACTCCAGGGGGGATTTGTTACCATATTCATGTGGTAGTGATGTGTGTGAACACACTAGGACCGCCGAGGCATTTTTCCCCTCTTTAGGAGGTTTTTTCCCTGTGCATTGTATATACGACCATCACTCTAGGGCTATCTATCTTTCCATTGCACACTAAGTAACACACTCTCTATTGTGTGCCTTGAGCTTCCTTTGTCTTCTCCAAGCTGTATGTGTTCTCTGCAACCCTAATTTCAACACATAACTTAGAATTTAGCTTGCAAGGACTTCTTTGCATTTTTTGGTAATTTTCCAAGTTACATTTGATCATTTTGGCTCATACTTGGAACTTGTCATGTAATAGGTGTGTACAAGTGATGGGTGAGGTGATGATACACTTTTCAAGCCAAAATAGTGTAAAAGTAAATAATCACGATTATTTACAATAGTCAACTTTTTCTTGCAAAACTTGAAAATTTTGACCTAAACAGATTCTATAAACCTAAAACAAGTCCTAAATGGAATTTGGTAAACTTTAGTCTTGTCGGCATCACTACGTGCTTTGTTGACTCTAAAATCTCTGATTTTTGTGACCACATGGCTAGTAGAGTTGATTAGTCACTTTTGAGGCTATGGACTTGTCCGCAACATAGTCGTGAAAAGAAACTCATCCAATTTTGGCCCATTTGAAGTCAGTTTGACCTCGTATATCGAATTTGATGCTTTGTAGCCTTCGAGAAGTTTTCTGCTTTTCAAGGTCTTGGATTGATTGATTTTATGAAACCAATCATGTACATTGTGTATAGACCTCAAATGTAAGCTGTTTGTGGAGTCAGAATCCAATTCTGGCATTTGCCAAAAACCTAGCTTTTCTACTTGTGACCCCCTCGACCTTTGCCGAATGGTCAACTATTGCTATAGAAGTGTTCTATTATGTTGGGGCATGATACATTTCAAATCTCATCCGATTTGGTTGAGCTGACAGGCCGCTATGGTCTACTTTTGGGTCGTAGGTCTTTGTGCACTGCTCGGATTCTAGGGTTTTTTCCAAGGGTTTAGACTAGCTACCGGCCATACAAAATGAGTTATTGATAAGTATAGAACTTACCCCTCATGTCTTGTGTAAGACGGCACTAAAAACAGGTGACTGTGGACTCCGAAAAATACGTGCGAAGAGGGTCGAAAAGCTCTCTCTCCAAAGGCAACAAGTGGAAATGAGGTGATTTTAGCCTACCTTGGGTATCTATACCCGGACTTCCCGAACCATGTTCCCCCAGATTCCTTTGTTAGTCCTACTAAGCCGTAAGATCTATGTTAGACTCAAAAATTTCCCCAATCGGATTCCCGTGGCTCATTCTGCAAGAGTTCTGCAAAAGTAGTTCTCGTCGCCTATTTTAGGCTTCCCACTTCTATCTGCCAATTTGATTGAAATTATTTTTTCTTGTCGGCCTTGTCTTTCTTATCACCATCGTGTCTTTAGTTATTCAATCTGAGCTCCTTTCTATTTATTATTAATTTTTGACCTGTTTATTAAAAAGATTAACAAAAATTACAAAATGCGCTAAAAAAGCAAAGTGAAAATCCAATAATTAAGAAAATCCATTGAAAAACACATCTTCATTGTTTTTTGTTGGATTTCTCTATTTTTAAGTCTCAATATCAAGAAAAATGATAAAAATAACAAAAAAGGATTATTTTTTGATGATTTTTTAATAGTATATACACTATTTACACTCATCAGGGCGATATTATCAGTTAAATTTTCCTTCTTGATGAATTATAAGGGCATTATTAGGTAATCTTTTTTAAAATCACACGTTAACATCAAAAATTTTACTCCCTCTTCAATCATGGCCTTTAATTACTTAGTGCCCTTTCACCCCTCCAAATGCAAAATACTTACCATGCTTTGAAAGCATTTCTTTTGAATCACTTTGTCTCCTCCTATGTTAAAAACTACTCGTGGACAACCTAAAACTCATGGCCAACCTAAAAACTACTCGTGGCCAACCTAAAACTCTTTAAAAGAGCCCTCTATGAAGGTGAGCCCAGTAATATTAGGATTCCTCAAACTTGGTTTCAAAGAAGCGTGCTAAATCTTTTCCATGCTATTCAAACAGGGTGAAGCTACTAGTTTTACCTTCTTTGCTACACTCTTGTATTTAGTTTCAACATGGACTTATGAACCAATTGTTTTCCTGGAACATTGGTTTTCTTTAAAGGCTTCTATAACTTGATAAATTTCTATACATAATTCTAAAACCTCATTATCAAGATGCAAACTAGACTCCATTATAGCATCAAGCTCACCCATAGTATCTAACAAAAGAAACTTGCTCACACAAACCCAAAACATTTTGAGTGGGCTCTAGCAACCCACTCTCTTTGTGCCTATTTGTACATTACGTAGATATTTCTTCTGATATCCCTTCAAATCCTCAAGTTTTGTAAAACATACTAATCCATTCCTTGTTACCAAGGAGCCCATAGAAAATATTTCATCCATTTTTGGATCAGGTGATAATATTCTTTGCTATATACCACTGTAATCTGACTTTATCATGGTACCTGACCAAAACCCATCATTTCCCTATTATCATGAAACTATTTGCTCACCTTTGGTAAAAGATGATCTCTGAGGTTGTCATGATTTTTTTCATGGTTTACACAAACTATGAGAAATTGAACATCACATTTACCATATTTACCTCGTATTGTGGCATAAGCTAGACCATCATCCATTACCTTTGTTTCCGTTTGGACTCCCACAATGTATGGATGCTCAACAAAGATCTTCCCATGTAATTTAAGTAGCAAGAGACTTTAAGGTCTTCCCTTAATGGTTTCAAAAGGTGCTTTTCCCATAGATGTATGTACAGTATTATTGTACACATACTCTACAAGAGGTAAGTATTTTTTCCATTGTGAGCGTTGATCTACTTTGGAAACATAATTCTTTCATAGATCGAGTATCGTAAGATTGGCTATCTCACTTTGGCCATCCTTTTGTGGGTGATAGGCCAAAGAGAAATTCAATCTTGCCCCTAGATCTTCAAAGAGACCTTTCCAAAAATTACTAGTCATTCTAGGATCTCTATCTAACATGATGGATGTTGGCAATCTATGGTGTTTGAAAATATGTGATATGAAGAGAGTTGTGCCATTTGGTGTGCTTTAATGGTCTTTTTGACATGAATAAAGTGTGCTTGCTTACTAAACCTGTTCGCTATTGTCCATAATCTCGTATTCCCATGGATATACTTGGGTAATCCAAAGATAAAATCCATGAATATACTCTCCCATAGTGAATTTGGAATAGGCAATGGATGGAGTAATCTAGGTTGACTCCCTCTATCATACATGGTCGTTTCATTTTGAAACATATTCTTGTATGTTCACTTTCATGGTAGGCCAGTAGAAATATGTCTCTACTCCTTGAAGAGTAGGTTGAATGCCCCTCTGCCTCGCATAGGGAGGAGCATGAGATTCATACATGACTTTCTCACGAAGGGAGTGGGTAACACATAGCTTATTTCCATGGAGAATGTTAGCAGCAGCTAACACAGGCTACACCAAATATGCATCAAGCAGGAGATATACTATGGTTGTGTATAATAATTCCAACTCACCTGTTTTATAAGCGGGAGATATACTATGGTTGTGCATAATAGTATATCTCCCACTTGATGCATGATAATATGCATCAAGCAGGAGATATACTATGGTTGTGCATAATATTTCCAACTCACCTTTTATAAGTCTTGGGCTCACTTGGAGTTCCAAAGTTGTATGTGTAGTTAGAGGGATCAAGCTTAAACCCATAGTAGAAGGGATTGTGGTGAAAGCCTTTAAAAGGAAGCCTTTATGCAAGGAGGTTTCATTCTTGAGTATCCACTCTTGAGGATCCACTTTTGAGAGCTCCCTCTCTCTTGAGTGTTCACTCTATGGCCTAGCCTTGAGCTTTTAATGTCTATGATTGAGAGGCTAGTGCTAACCATTGTAATTAGAGTAATCTCTTCTTGATTAATCTAATTCCTATTTCCTCATTAGTCTACTTCTACTCTACATTTCATCTTGTCATGAAGTAGTATTATATTTTCAATATTCTAGATTTGAGAGATGTATGTAATTCTTGCTATTAATCACTCCTATTCTTCCATAAGCATTCGATTTGTGATATTTAGCATCACTAATTAGGTTGATAACTTGGGTCGTAATGTTGTAATCAATGTGTGTGACCTATTGTTTACTTATGTGTAGATAGGTTTTATGAAGCTCTAGCACCATTCACCTCATGTGTGTAGCTATTGATTAAGTGCCGTGATTGACATGTGTTGACTATGTGTGCTTATCAGTAGTGTACTTGGGGTTTCTAGTCTATGGTAAGTTGGACTTCGATGGACTTGATGTGTTTCGGAGTTGATTGATTAGTGATTAGAGTAGTTTTAGAGTTATTCTTGCCATGGATAATCTCTACTTGCATTGGAGAGGTGATCTCTTGAATCCTCTATTTCTAATCATCCGATGCTCGTGCTTCCATGCCCTAGCCGGGCGGCGGATCAACAAATTTGATAATTTTGTGTGTATTGCAATTAGGATGTTGGGAGGCGTTGTAGCACGACCTAATCGTAACCCACAAAAAAATTATCAAATCCGTGGATTGGCAACCCGGCTAGGGCATGGAAGCACAAGCATCGGATGATTAGAAATAGAGGATTCAAGAGATCTCTCTCCAATGCAAGTAGAGATTAGCAATGGCAAGACTAACTCTAAACCTACAATCACTAATCAATCAACTCCTACACACATCAAGTCCACCAAAGTCCGACTTACCATAGACTAGAAACCCCAAACACACTAATGATAGGCACACACTAATTACCACATGTCAATCACGGAACTTCATCAATAGCTACAAACACGAGGTGAATGGTGCAAGAGATTCATAAGACCTATCTAAACTCAAGCAAACATTAGGGCACACACACTAATTACAAGTAAGACCTAGCTTAATTAACTTAACTAGTGATGCTAAATATCACAAATCGAATGCTTATGGAAGAATAGAAGTGGTTAATAGCAAGAAGTACATACATCTCTTAAATCTAGAATAATGAAAGTGTAATACTACTTCATGACAAGATGAAATGTAGAGATGAAGTAGACTAATGAGGAAATAGGAATTAGATTAATCAAGAAGAGCTTACTCGGATTACAATGGTTAGCACTAGCCTCTCAAGCATAGACATTAAGCTCAAGGCTAGGCCATAGAGTGAACACTCAAGAGAGAGGGAGCTCTCAAAAGTGGATCCTCAAGAGTGGATCCTCAAGAATGAAGTCTTCTTGCATAAAGGCTTCCTTTTAAACGCTTTCACCACAATCCCTTCTACTATGGGTTTAAGCTTGATCCCTCTAACTAGGCATACAACTTTGGAGATCCAAGTGAGCTCAAGATTTATACAAGGTGAGTTGGAAATATTATACACAACCATAGTATATCTCCCGCTTGATATATATTTGGTGTAGACAGTGTGAGCTACTACTAACATTCCCCCCTTCCTAATTTGGCACACGTCCTCGTGTGCCGCTGAAGCAAGACACTATGACATGGTAGAAAGCAAGTCCATGAAAGAAATTTTGGGCTGCAAAACATAAGAACAAGTAATGAGCATCAAAGGCCACCAAGAATGAAAACATGAAGCACAATGAACAATCATACAAAGTGATTTTTCTGCTTCTAAAAGATGGGTGATTCATAGTTAAAATCTAGACAACATAAAGCAAAAACGATACCTATACTATTGTGAAGATTAAACGACTTGAAAATTCAGTGTTATGCATGAAACACAAGAAATCAATTATGACCCTAAGCTAATGCAGGTTCATAAACCTACTAGCCTAAAAACTATGTGACCAATATTAATAAATCGTTCAAGTCTATCATGTCTACGGGCTATAAAAATGCTCATAATCTATTAGTACATTGTTAAAGATTTTTGAAGCTCATGGAAGTTTTATTTTTTTTCATTCATTGAAAAAAGTAAAGCACATGAATACAAGTCTACCACCCCAAGGAAAGTATTGGTGCGAATCTCGGCTTCTTGAACCCTCAAGAAGGTGTTCCAAAAGTCTACTAGCCTACCAAGGTGACGGCTAACCCTTATCAGCCCAGGGCATCATTTTAGGGACTTGACCAAGAGATCCAAGGTGATTCCCCTTGCCTCCCAAGTGCCAATAAGGTGCTAGGCCTCACAAAGACACAACATAACATACAATTGTTTTTTTCATGTGTCTAGTAGAATTTTTTCTACTTTTTCTTGACACTCTTTTGCTTATTTGATTCATTTTTTAGCACTTTTTTGTTTCTTCCAGTATGAGATGGTAATGGCAATTGGACTAAAGAGATTAAAGCCTAATCATAACCCTAGGTCATGTTAAAACTGAATGGAGTATTAAGACTATCACTTAGAATCTATGATTAATGACAAATGACTATATTAACCTAAGGTCAAAGCCAATTACCTATGATATTAGCACACATAAAATCTAATTTTTTGATGATTAAATTTTCGTAAAGCAAAAGTGTTGAAACTTTAGTATGCCTAGATTTTGAACATGAAATAACCATAGCTTAGAAGCAAAATTTCACTTAAGCCAAGCAAGAGAATGAAGAGATAAACAAAAGAGCAAAATCATGCTCTTTGTGCATCCTTGAGCAAGCATCCCCTTTGTGTAGAAAAGTCTATTGATCCTTTTATTACAATCCAAACTGATTTGAAGCTAAGTGTAAACACAAGCTCCAAATCCTTTATTGAAAGCCAAAAACACACAAAAAAAACATTAATGAGAAGACCTAAAGCTAGGGTCTTACATACCCGAATTTGCCAAATGGAAAAAACCCAAGGGGAAAAAATGCATTTGGTTATGCGGCACAGGATGCTATTTGTAGCAAATTTATGCATACATAACAACCATGAGAGATAAAATGAGCTTCTACATAAGAAAATTTTGCAATTTTTACCATCTCTCACGCATGATTCAAAGTTGATTAGTTTCTAGTTTAATGAAATATGGAGTTAAAAACAGGCCAAGAGCTGAAAATAATGCAAATTTTGATGAAATAATGTGGCTCTCGATAGCCAAATCTTACATTTTAAAGCTTTTTAAAAAGTTGGCTAACAACTAGCTCACATGAAATTTTTAATTTTTAGAGCAAGCTATGAGCTTGAGATGACTTCAACTTGACAAAATAAAAATGAATGGCTCTCAATAGCCAAATGTTGTACTTGAAAGCTCAATAAAGCTAGGTAAATACTAGCTCAAAATTAAAAAAAATTAACTTTTGACCAAGCTATGAGCTAGCATATATACAAGTTTTAATCCAAACAAATGCAATGGCTCTAAATAGCCAAATTTTGCAATTTTCTTGCAATGATGACCCCTTCTTGGATCATTTGAAATCACACACCTGCGGCACCCCTTCAAAAAAAATCAAATCATTAGTGCTCTTAAGCATTTGAACATCCAATACAAGCAAAAAGGATCAACCATAACCCAAAAAAGGTCATTTTTTGGCCATCAAACAAGCTTAATTTTAGTGTTATAAAATCAAATCAAACACTAGAATTCATAATCAATACCAAGCCCAAAATGAACAATGGCCCCCAAGCATCAAAGAATTAGCAATGGTAGCTCTCGGAGTTCATATGCTTGCCAAAAATAACATTCCTTTTAGTGCAAGGAGAAAAGGCAAGCACTAGATCATGCATAAGAGAAATACTGACACAATCATCACCCACACTATACGCGCCCACATATTGCTCTTACATAGAAAATATGACATCTATAATATAAGAGAGAGAGCTTAAAAAGTTTTTTTAGCTCTTGCCAAATTGGTTATGAGTTATTAACCCCCAAACATATGAAATTGAGTGAGATAATGCACAAGAGATGTTCCCGACTCACTTGATAGAAAAAATTATGATCTATTATCATGGCAACCTCTCTTTGGCAACTCATTTCCCAAAATCTATCAACTTTCCTTTAATGTAATTTTTTTTTTGGGTCATTCAATTCAAGCACCCAACAAAATTATAAGCGACAAGGTCTGCAACCATTATGACATTCATGAAACAAAATCCAAATCATCATGATGCACATTGATGTCATGAGATAAATATTTTTATTAAAAGCATGTAACGACAAAATTCCGATTCAAGCCAATTTTTAGGCTAGCATCTTGCAAAATCTGGTTTATGTTTGGCCTTGCTCTCTTCTTGTCGGCAATGAGCTCAAGACCATGAAGATTTTGAGCTCAAAGGTGGGATCTCCCTCTTTAAAAATAAAAAATAAAAAATTTTTGTTCCTCTTTTTTTCTTTTTTTTAAACTAATGTGGATTTCTATCTACGTTTTTGGTAGGTAGCAGCCTGGGGAAACGACACAGAGAGAAATAGGGAGCATGGGTGTGTGGAAGTAGTGTGTGTGTGTGTGTGTGTGTTTGCTACAAGTCAAGGTAGTGTGAGTTTGGTAGCAAGTCAGCGCAATAGTGGGCAGATCAGGATCTGCGTGCGTGAGCGAAGAGAATGGGAAGGTTGATGAGATCAAGAGCTTGCCTTTAGAGCAGCAGAATGTGCGCAAGCTGCAGGGTTGCAGAAAGGAAGGATTTAGAGCGCCTTCCATTAAAACAGCTAAAGCTGCTGTTATGGAAAAGGTCCTCAAGTTTATGATTGGCCTTCCAAAAATACCTTGCAAGCACATAGACCACCAAATATCGCTGCAGAGAGAAAAGACCTGCAACGTGGAGAGGCTGCACCATTTAGGTGACCGAACAGTGCTGAAAACAGTGCCAAAGTTAGGTTGGAGACTGGGGCAAGCCGGTAAAGATGCTCAACTGTGAATGTAAGGGGTGGCTCAAGTACCCTCCAGTCCAACTGCCGTTTCAACCTATGAGGTGATTCCGGATGGAGAATGGGAAATAGGCGTTCAGCAAGAGGATCTCTGAGCAGCGCGTTAAATCGGGGTATGAGAAGGCGCTCTTAGATGGATAGCTGGCCATCTAAATCCAGCTATCCATCTAAATCCATCTATCCATCTACCATTTATGCTCACAAAAACTGTGTAATGGCGTACGTGACCATCTGTGTGAGGGGACACAGATTGCGGGCAAGTCAAAAAAATGTCTGTGTGTCTATTAACTGCGGCTTCCAGCTCGAGAAAGGATGTGCGTGCCTCAAGCAATTACCAAATCTAGCAAGTTAGCAACCAACAAAATTGAGTTAGTGGGCTCGCAAGTGCAGGCTGCTGTGTGACTCAAAACTGACTGCAGTAGGACTCGTGAGTCAGGAGTCGGGTGAGCGTGTGTGTGCCAGCAAGATGGTCGCTTATTACAAACATAATTTTTATTTGGCACTTATCTAAAACAGTCTGTGTGTCTGTTTGGCATGTTGTGGAGTTACGAGCCATATCGTAGCAACATCCGGGCCATTTGGCAGGTAGCGCATGCATGTGTGTGTGTAGCCAAACCAAAAATCTGCCAACCAATTTGGTGTGGGTGTAAAGTGAAGCTACAAAATGTGAGGTCAGGACACAATAGGACTCGAGGCTGGAGAGCCAAGGCGGCCTTGTTTTGGACCATCGTGGCCTTTTGAGAGAGTTGCAAGCCAGGCAAGTGGGCAGAAGGTATCTGAGATCCAAAGCATTTACATTTATTAAACATTGATTGAAAATCTCCTTAAGGGGATGTTCGCACGATCAACGAGCAAAATTGAAGACTTTTAACACATGTTTGTCCATAGTCTCAAAACTCTCAAAGCCACTCAATCTCACACCAAATTGACCTTGATTTGTGAAAATTGTTACGAACACTCAAAGGTACGTTCAATTTCTCAATTGATCTCAAAAATAGGTTGAAAAATCCTTGCAATTACCCAAAATTAAAGCTCAATCCAAAAATGATACAAAAATTGATTCCGAACTCAATCAACTACATAAAATCATGCATGTTTTGGTCTCATTTGACATTTTTAGATTCCTCTTCAAGTCGCTTTGTAAAGCATAAATTGTTTGATTCATCTTTGACTCAAAGTGGGTGAATTTGCAATTAATGCATTCATACAACAATATTGAGATTTGCACACACATGAAACATAGTATATCGATGCTCATATTTGTGTAACCAAATTTTAACCATCGTAACTTGTGAGTTGCTCATACCTCTAAGCCCTTAGCCATCCAAACCAAATTGGCTTTCCATTTTGGTACGTGAGGCGACACACAATTGATTATAGCATTTTCAAAGGCACAATTCAATGAAATTTTTACCAATTCCCATCAAATTGGCATATACGACATTGGTAATACGTAAAATCATTTTCAATTGTGTATCAAGAAAATCATCCCAAATCAATTATACACATAGAACACCAACCATTTTAGGTCTTTTAATCATCACAATTGGCAACCAAGGCCCATCATTCATCTTCAATTTGGAGTTTGAATGCCATTGAGTAGGCACACACAACCAAATTTAGACCGGATTTGTATGCCAAAAATCCATCAATTCCTCATTCACAATGGCTAAATTGAAAGCTTGATCAAGCATAATTGAATGTATGCATGCTCAATTTCTAAAAAAATAACACTACAATCAAGCAATGCACACACTCAAAAATTAAGCACAAAAGTTCAAATTTGGCTCAATTGCCAATGCATTTAGTCTTACACCTAATGACTGCACACACTTTTTATGAACATTTCAAAATCAAAAATCATTTAAGTGCCCTAATTGACCATCAATCATAAAAAATCAAGCGGTCATTGATAGGCACACACACTCAATTTTTGCCCAAATTTTTGGCATATGGCTTATCCAATGATTGAATTAGCCTAGAATATACATCAATAACATGGTCTCATACTCATAAATCATCAATTCCATCAATTGTTATGTATGCACACTTTCAAGACTAGGTGCACACACACTTGAAATTTTTGACAGTTTTTTTCCCTCTTTGGTGCATGCCCACACAAAATGATTTTTATGCACACACATGAATTTATGAGAATTAAGCATTATCTTGCACACCCAAGGTTCATTAGTCAAGATTTGATCATCAAATTCATTTCAAGTGAATCAAATTAGGTGCAAAGTGTAGGTCAAATTGTGTTAGACACCTTATTTTAGCAAATAATTAGCACATTGAACCACATTAATCAATAAAAATTTGACATGAGCAAGTGAGTGCACTTACATCGTAGTTACACTCCATGATATTCCTTTGCTCCACGCTAAGATGCATCATTGCACACAAAAGTGTGTGCACCATCAAATCGGCTCCAAAATTGACCATTTGTAGGCCAAACATCAAACACCCAAATCATCAAATTAGGCATAAATTAGCACAATTAATTTGATTAGAGTGACAATTCCACCTCTTGCAAGGGTATATAACATACTTTACACTTCAAATGTTAGTGGTTAGGTTAGTAAAGCTAGAAAAAATTAGTAGAAATTAGCATGAAATTAGTACGATTAGCATAGAAAGAAGCACAATTAACAAGGTTAGTATGAAATTAGTGAAATTGGGAATTTGGGATATTCATAACAGCTTTAGCATCAACTACTTGCACAAGCATCATCAAATTACACCAAACTTGAGTTACACACACTCAAAAACCAAGAAATTAGTAATAAAACTACTCTATTCTACACATCCTACACTCACTAGCTTAGGTTATCCATCCCCGGAAACGGCGCCAAATGTTGGGAGGTGTAGCACGGCCTAATCGCAACCCACATAAAATTATCATACTTGTGGATTGGTAACGCATGGAAGCACGAGCATTGGATGATTAGAAATAGAGGATTCAAGAGATCACCTCTCCAATGCAAGTAGAGATTAGCCATGGCAAGACTAACTCTAAACCTACTCTAATCACTAATTAATCAACTCCTACACACATCAAGTCCACCCAAGTCCAAATTACCATAGAATAGAAATCCCAAGAACACTAATGATAAGCACACACTAATTACCACATGTCAATCATGGCACTTCATGAATAGCTACACAGACAAGGTGAATGGTGCTAGATCTTCATAAAACCTATCTACACACAAGCAAACAATAGGGCACACACACTAATTACAAGATTAATACCCAACTTAATCAACCTAATTAGTGATGCTAAATATCATAAATCAAATGCTTATGGAAGAATAGGAGTGGTTAATAGCAAGAAGTACATACATCTCTCAAATCTAGAATAATGGAAGTGTAATACTACTTCATGACAATATGAAATGTATAGAAGAAGTAGACTAATGAGAAAATAGGAATTAGATTAATAAAAAAGAGCTTACTCTAATTATAATGGTTAGCACTAGCCTCTCAAGCATAGACATTAAACTCAAGGCTAGGCCATAGAGTGAACACTCAAGAGAGAGGGAGCTCTCAACAGTGGATCCTCAAGAGTGGATACTCAAGAATGAAGCATCCTTGCATAAAGATTTTTTTTTAAAGGCTTTCACCACAATCCATTCTTCTATGGGTTTAAGATTGAGTCCTCTAGCGACACATACAGCTTTGGAACTCCAAGTGAGCCCAAGACTTATACAAGGTGAGTTGAAAATATTATGCACAACCATAGTATATCTCCTGCTTGATGCATGTTCGGTGTAGGCTATGTTAGACTCTACTAACAGAGAAGATAGCCATCCTGCAAGGTGAATGGTCTCTTTCTTCCCCAAAGAAAGGACTCACATTATGTCTCTATAGTCAAGGTTAGTATCAGACTTATCTATCATATAAGATAGATCATTGTGAGTAGCTATAGACATTGCATTAACCTTTGGTCGTCATGAAAGTGCATCAAACACTTGATTGTGATTACCTGCAATGTGAGCAATATAAAACATAAATTACGAAAGAAAACTTGCCCACCTCATTTGTTTTTAGAAATCTTGGTTTATGTCATGAAGTACCTGAGACTTTGGTGTTCCGTTTGTAGAATAAATGGAGTCCCCAATAAATAGTGCTTCCATGTGTCTAGGACATGTAGGACAGCTAAAAGCTCTTTCTCATAAATTCCTAAGACAGGTTCATTTGTATTGAGCCTTCAGCTCTCATATGCTATGAAATGTCCTTCTTGAAGAAAGAATGCTCCGAGGAAATCACCACAAGCATCACATTAGACCTTAAATGGCTTTGAGAGATCCAGAAGCATGAGGACTAGTTGGGAGGGAAGCCTCTCTTTAAGCTTGTCAAAAGAATTTTTCTCCTTAGCAGTTCATAAATACTTAACGTTCTTCTTTGTTAAATCATGTAATGGTCCTGCTATTTCAGAGATTTTTTCTATGAAGCGTCTATAGTATGCACACATACCAATAAAGATTCTTACCTCATGTAGATTCCTTGGATTAGGCCATGCTTTTATTACCTCTAACTTCAATGGATCCATCCGAATACCATCTTGAGAGATTCTTTTGGTTGAGAAAAATCTTGTTCCCCCTCAATGCTTGAAAGTTCACTTGGAGATTATGTTCCTCCAAGGACTTGGAGTAGATGATGATATCATCAAAGAACACTCCAATGAATATGTTGTAGGGTCTAAAGATTCTCTCCATTAATCAATTGAATGTGGTCGGTGCATTAGTCAAGCCAAAAGGCATGACTAGATATGTATAAAGAGCAAACATTGTATGAAACACGGTCTTTAGGATATCTTCATCGAGTAGCCTTATTTCATGAAAGCCACTTTTAAGGCCAATCCTACTAAAGTAGGTAGATCCTTGTAGCTTATCAAATAGATCTACTTCCTGAGGCATGGGAAATTTGTTTTTGATAGTGATATGGTTTAATGCTCGATAGTCCACACACATACGGTATGTACCCTCATTCCTTTGCACTAAAAGGACTAGAGAACAAAAGGGAGAGGAGCTAGGCCTCACCTACCCTTTGTCAACCAATTCTTGTACTTGCCTCATGATCTCTTCTTGTGGAGCTTGAGAAACTAGATAAGGAGGCTTGTTGCAATGGTCATCATCCCCTCGTTTTGTAGGTAAGTCCATAGGGATATCATGGATGAACACATCTTCGAAACCTTTTAGAAAATTAGACAATTCTATCTCTTCTTGAATCCTACCATTTACATTTGATGAAACATTAGGATCTTTTACGGACTCTTTGACAAAAATCATGTACGCAAAAATTGAGCTCTTCATCAATTTATCAAAAGGAGGAGGATTTATAAGTGGTATAGTACGACAAAACTCACTAGTATCTATATACATGTTCTTTCCACTATAGGTGAAGTAGATTCTCCTTTTAGGGAACTTCATGCTGGCAGCCATGTGTTGAACATTGTCCCCCTAGGATATCATCCTCGTGTTGAAGAGGAGAGATGAAAAAGTCTTCTTTGTCGACATAGATTTGGACATGGAGCCTAATCTTCCCAATCAAGGGAGTAACGGAGGCTCGCTGTTCCTTCAAGGTAGTGTTGGCCATTATAGCGTATGCCATCTTGAAAGCTTGAATGCCCGACTTGGTGGCCAACTCCATTGATATGAAGTTGTGAGTATAGCCAGGGTCAAACAAGCTGAAGGAATCATGATCCCTTACCTTTCCCCAAGCATAGGAGAGAGGTGCACCTTTTCAATGAGCAAACTCTTTTGGAGCTTCGATGGTGGAAGTTGTAGGAGTCTCATTGCGAGCATTTCTCTTGGGGAAAGAACGATAGCCATGTCCTTGCTCCCCACACTAAGAACATTTATGGTCCTTGTGAAAATTTTCAAACTCTTCAGGACAGATTTTGTTTTTACCTTTGTAAACTCCCTTCTCCTTGGACCGATTGTTGTTGTTATTGTTGAAATTAACTTGGAAAGAATTTTGGGCATTGGTTTTCCCCTTTGCATGATTTTTGTCTTTGTTTTCCATGGGCTTGACATTCTATCTAGCCCCTTGTTGGAAATTGATACGTGAAGCAACCATGGTGTGGTGAATTACTTTGGTAATAGAACCAAGCCATTGGGAGTTGACATACTCGTCCATCTATTTAGGTGATCCCGCACAAAATTGGAACTTCTGCTCAGGAAAGTCTATCTTTTGGAAGATAGTAGCCTTGAGATGTAAGTTCCAAAACATTTCCACATATTTTTGAATAGAATCATGGGAGAGAATCTTCAAACTACACCATTCAGTGAGCACTTTGTCCTTTTCATCGCTTGTAGGGAATTGCTTAATGATGGAAACTCATAGAGTTTTGCACGTCTTTTGAGCTTTGCCGCCGTTGCCACAAAGGCTATCCCATCATTGACAAGTAGAGTTTTGGAAGTGCATAGCTACATGGCATAACTTGGAGGACTCTAAGACCTTGTCTCCAAAGGCCGCATCAAATTGCTAGATGAAGACCGATACTTTGTCAGTGGCACCAAAGGTGCCATCATAGGTGAGAAAAGAGATATTGTTTTCTCCCTCTTTGAACTTCTTGAGCTTTTGTGACCTTCGCCATGCAGGGTATGATTTGTGATGTCCTCCCCTCTTGTATTCTCTAGGAGAATAGCCATTCTTTCATTGAAAGAGGAGGAAGGTGAAGAAGAAGCAGAAGAGGGTGACCTCCTTATTTCCCTTTTCTTCCTTTGTTTTCTCTCTTCCCTTTCAGAGTGATGAGGAGCAGGACTTTGTGTTGATCTCTTCCTCTTGGGAGGAGTTGGTGATCGTCTAGACCATCGCCTTCATGGAGCCACATCTTTAGAAGAACTTAAAGTTTCATTACTTTATTTCTCTTTGGATTCCTCCTCTCGTATGGGAGAGAGTATTCTTTTGGGGGTCTCTTCAAGAGTCCTCCTAAGCTTGTCTCTCCTCTTGCAGAGGAAGGGAAATCCCGTAAGCATAAAGTTGTTGAGTAACTTTGGCTTGCAAAGCAGGGTTTCCCATAGCTTGCTACATCCTAGTAGCAACATAATTCGTAGACACAGGGGCATCATCATTAGCACCTTCATGTGCAAAATCAAAGTTATCAATGCTCATTCTACTCTCTTGGTTTTTGTTAGCCATGCTAACAAAACTTTGAGTACTTTCTTAGTGTATGTTTTGCACCATTTCCCACATAGTGGGCTCAACAAAACCGATAATAGATCCCACTCCCACTTACCATAGAAAATTTTACAAATTTAACCATTTATAGGCTACTTAAGGACCTCTCTTCTTAAGCAAGAAAAGAGAAACCAAATGCTCTGATACCAATGTAATGGAAATGGCCTATGAACTTTGAGAGTAGCAACAATTAGAGGAATTACTTTTGTGGAATTACTTTCTGAGCATAGAGGGTGAACTTAATTGATGGTAGAAACATAATCGTAACATCTAGTTAACTTGGTACTTTTGCAAGAGAGAGAGTTTAGAGAACATGACAATAGTTGATTACCGGATTTATGTGGAGCCGGTCCCCCCTCAATCGGCATTTGTATTATAGTTTCTCCCATCAAGAGAGACTTGGTACAATAAAATCTTTGTGCCCCTTGAGACTTAGGTGATGCAATCAAGATGAAAAGCTTCATGCATCACCAGCATAACATAAACTTTGGGGAAACCATTAACTATTCCAAGACTCAGTCCCAAGGACTCAAACACCTTCGAAGGTGGAGAGAGCTAGGGGGGAATGAGGGTAGGAAAGAGCAGGAAGAAACATTTCATATGAGAAAGAATTAGTTCCTCACTTATCATCACTCTTCTTGCTAGCATACATAATAGCATAGTAATGAAGGTGGAGAAGATGAAAAGATTAAGCATTGAAGCATGGATCTTGGTTGGATTTGCATTCCATAGCCAAAAGTGTTGGTGTAAGCTCTCAACCTCTCTACTTGCTTGGAGAAGGAGAGGGAGATCTTTCACTTTGAACTACACACAATGAGTGTGTGTGTGAGTGTGCATGGGAGAGTATACCCCTCAAGAAACCCCCTAGGTTGCTCTGGTTGACCCCCCTTTCTAGCTCATGCTTCAAGATCATTGGACCCCTCCAGTCCTAGCCAACCACAAGCAAGAGGCATATCAAGCAAGGATGATGGTCTTGGGACAAGTTTCACCCTTTCTCTATTGAAAGAGAGGATTTGATAAATGAAAAAACAATTAATTAAGTTAACAAATTCTTCATTGGACCCCTTGGGAGGCCAACCAATAAGCTATAGGCACACCTTGTGGCCAACACGAGGAGGAGCTTAACAAGTGTCCCTTTGTATTTCTTTGTACCAAGCTGGCCTTGTGTGAGGGTGTGTGTGTTCTCACTCATACCCCTGGCTTTAGGGCTTTCCCCCTCTCTTGTAGGGATGGGATGTGACTTTTTCAACATCTTACCCTCAATTACCTTATTCAGCATGCTTGAGGAAGCACCTTAAGTGTTCCCACAAGCACCCCAGGCTCCCTAGTCGTCAACTACGACAAGCATCTTAGTCATCAAGCACCTAAAGATCAGCCCTAGCTTACGCAAGGTCAAAGGACTTTTTAACACTAACCTTTGGAGGTCTTTAATGAATCTAACCCTAAGGTCCTAACCCTAAGGTCCTAACCCTAAGGTCTTTAAGCTCCATTAGCTAGCCTTGGTCTTTTACATACCATCTCTCATTTGGACCCCTTTATCGTTGGCCCGTGGTGCTGAGATAGATTTGAAAGCATATGTCTATATTCTAATCCTTGTTCCCATTTATTCTCCCACATTGATGATCACTTTAACATGAGAAAATTGTTTGGGTTGGCTAGATATTACATTTTATGGAAATGCAAATGAGGATGGCTATCCATGCTAAAGCTAGATGTTTGGGCATGGCTCAAGATGTTGGAGAGGGGGAAAGGGGAACACACCCAGAACACAACACAATGTCTCACTATAGCCCAACGTATACACAACACCCCAATCCACTTTGGGTTCACCTTCAAAACTTGACACTACCCGCAAGCAAATCACTGCTTGCACACAACCAAATGCACACACGCCTTACACTTCACCAAACACACCCAATCACTCCGATCTGCTTAATTTGCAACCTTCCACAAGCACAAAGCCTCTCTCTTTGCACGACAAACCTTGAGGAGGCACACATGTCGACACATGCCCAAAACCACATGCACACAAGTAGAGAAGAGAACGGGGAATACACCCAGAGACAACAGTGAATAGCCTTCTTCCATATACAACCATATACAATCAACACTGTGCCAACACAACCCTTGGCAACAAGACAATGGCCCAAAAGCCTTGGCAAAAAATCATGAGGGAAAAAAGCTGAATGGCCAAAGAGCCCCAAAAAATTAACGTGTACATCCTCTCATAGGAGTGTCTAGGAGACCCAAAAAAAGGAAAAAAATGAGAGCTCCTTTAGCTTGTTCAGTCCATTTCCAGCTTCATTTAGAATTATCTTTGCATTGCTAGCACTTGCCACATTTACTTTTTGGCAACCATTGCATGGTGCACACTTCTTGTCCTTTGTCTGCCGAACTTGACCGCCCATTCACCTTTGAATTGGTCTTCTCTATATCTCTTTCATTGCCTCTCTCCCTAGCTCACTGACCATTGTGGCGGGATAGAACGCTTTTAGCACTAGTTTGGTACCAAGACAGGACACTTTAAGTGTCCTTTTTTAACAAATTTAAATTAAATGTTACTTGCATTAGATGGTTTATTTAAGAAAACCCTCTTGATATGCTTAAATATGTTAGCTAGAGGGTCTTTTCAAAATATAACCTTGCATTTTAGAATCTATCATGATCAAGAACTATACTCGTCAACTTGACCCTTGTAAGACTGCGATTGACGCTTTGAAGAAATTTCCTTTATAAGTTCAAGAAAAAATGAAGCGACCTTGTAGAAAATTTTAGGTGACTCTTCCACAATTTTCCTATAGATAATTGAAAGTTTCATGTGCAAAAAAAAGAATGTGGAGTATATAAAATAGTGGAAAGATCCTTGTGTTTGGTATGGTCATTTCAAGCATATCGCTGTATACAAAAAAAAAAAAAATCTGATGTATTTGTGAGTTTTAGAAAGTGATACATTGCTTTCCCTTTCCATTGAGCACTCAAGGTGGTAAGTAGAAGGGCTTTGGTATGCAACAATTATTGGATCATTTTAAATATTCAAAACTGCATAAGAGAAAACTTTCATATTTTCATTCTTGAGACATAAGCATTCAAAAACTCAAATAATATCAAGCTTTCCATGTAAACCAACTAAATGTATCAAAGTACGTGGTACATACACAATTGGGGTGCCTAAAACCTTGGTCTCAATGTAATTATGGAGAACTCAAGATTTTCAAGATTTTTTGCATGATGAAGAATTGAAGATAGAGTTCAAGCAATAAGATTTAATTGAGTTAGGGAGCCCAAAAAATACGTAGTCTCTTGGTTTAAAGATATAAAGTCATTTGTAGTTTTTAAATTGCACTAGAATAGTACCAATTTCATGAGGGGACCTTTGGAAGACCAAACTTATGCTCTTATTGAACACGTGCCCAAGTATGAATTTATGTATATAGCTTGCATGTGACTTGGAAACTTATCTTTGAAGTGCATTCCATTGTTTTGTAACACTAAGTGCTAACACTTGGCTTTTATAAACATAAAAAAGGGCATCTCTACAAGAAGATATAATAGTTTTATGATTTTTTTGGCAAAACAACTTGAAATTTTACTAGAATTTATGTCTTAGAACTTACCAAAATTCTCTGCATACAGATTGTATTTTGACATGGAGAAAAATCCACTGTTTTCTTTCCCTCATAACCAATCTATGGTAGAAGCAAGATGTTACACACGTACTATCTGTCAAGGGACCCTCCCCTAGGCACTAGCGATATCGCTATTGGGGGGGCCTTTTGTCTTCAAAAACATTGGCCCCAATGGGCATGGGCGGGAACAGACCCTAACGGGTGCATGCCACATCGCCCCTTAGCTCACTGCAGCACCGCTGTTGTAGGACAGTGAAACACTAGACCAACATTGGCAACTAGCGCGTCCACTATGCCACCCAAAACCACCACCATGCGCCATCAGGCCCGCGTGTAGCACCTGACTAGAGCCACCCAGAGTGCCATTGTCAACCTAAGAGCAAGCTCTCTTGCTCGCCTCAATGGGTCACGTTTTGACCTATATACCATGAACTTCAGGGTAATGTGCCTGCATATGGGGTTATTGCCCGCTACCACATGGTAGCTGCTAGGCCTTCAAGACTCCAAGCTCTTTCGTTTTTTAAAAAAAATTATTTGATTAAAAAAACTCCCAACTTTTAATGTGTGCAAACTATCACCTACTAATCCGATTACCGAGCCAAAAAAACCCAGTCGCAAACTCACTTATTTGACTCCAAACTCATCCAACCTTGCTGCACTGCAAGACTCCTCAAGACCCCGAACCGAGGCCGCCAAAATGTGAGCTTTCATCTGCAATCAACTCTGAGCAATTACACCCTATCTTTTTGACTGCTACAACTTTTTGGTCCGAGCTCCATTTGACGATCAGTCAACTCCTGGTAGCTCCATACATTGCATATCAACTTCTTGAACACTGTCGAGACCCAAAAAAGACGAGATGGCATGACTCCCCATGTGGTCAGGTGGGCACCAACCTAGCCCTTGACAAAACTTCAAGCAATTTGTAGCTCTGATCTGCAATCTGAAAAGACGGGTAAGCTCCATAAATTGAGCACTACACGCCTATACACTAACATTCACTTGGGACACCTGTCCTCAACTTCCTTGTCCAACAAGAATCTGCAACACACCACACCTTCAAATTCCAATATCTTGGGATCCGTAGCTCTGTTTGATGAGTTGGCTAGACCTGCTCCTTTAGCACTTCAAGATCTACATTCCAGGATCTAAAGATTGCACCTTGCACCACCTTCATCTGCTCCCCAAATTAGCCCCTCTTGGAACCTTTCTTGGCCTATAAACCGCATCAGCCATACATATTTGCTGCTACCTATCATCCCGTGATCTTTCTAGCTGCTTTGACTCTTTGCCATTCTTCTGCTAGCCTGCACATAACTACCCATGCCATCTTCTATTGTCCACACACTTTGGATGTACCATCATTGTCACCCCCTAGTTGAGCATTTGTGCTCAACCAAAAAAGAGCTTTATTCACCTTCTAAGTCCAAAACCTGGCATACACTATGAGAAAACCAAAACCATATTTACATAGTTTTATTTTGTCTATTTCCAAACCTTCAAGTGGGTTGCCCCACCCCCTGCATCACATAGCTTTCGCCTGGACCAAATACTAGCCATTGGTGCCTTGCACCCATCTGTAACACCTCACCATAGTGTCGTACCCCCGCACATAGACCACCATGTGTGTAGGCTACCCCTAGCCTACCTTCAACACTCCATACATACCTCAGCAAACAAGCATCCACTCCATATGATGAAACATCAAGCATATCACCATCCAAAAAACATGCACCTGACACCAAGCTCCAACACATGTCTGACCCTCCCTCCCAACCAAGTAAAGTGAAGGCCTCAAGCATAGACCCTTGAACTTGTTGAACCATCCACCACATAGTTGTTTCTACAAGCATATTCTTCAAGCGTAGCTCACATACCTTCAACGGAAGCAAATCCTCTACCTGGTCCCCTTTATCCACCATTGGACGTGTTTGCTGCATCAGAATGTTCACCATCTTTGGCAACACAACCTTCTCTTTGGCCACACACTTGATTCCACCATCCTCGAGCCCTCACTCATCAATCGGCCCTTCAAGTTCCATCAACACCTCTTGCTCTTCAGCTTCAAACACGTGCTCTTCAATCACCTCTTCTAATGTTGCATCATGCTCCACCAAGGAAGAGAGAAACTCGTTCACACTATTGCATCATCCTTGTCTTCCTCCATAGGCACGGCTACTCTATCCCTCCTAGAAAAATTTTGCACTTGTTGCACCACCATGGCACATTCCACTGCCATTTTCATCAACATGGCCACTAGCATGGCACGACAACACCTTTACGTGCTTACCATCACCTATTGGCCTGGACCACTCCACTTGGTCTTTATCATGCACACTGGATTGATATGTTCCCTGCTCATCTTGAACATGGGCTACTACCATATCATCAAACATATAAGAGGGTAGCTTTACCTTTACCAGCTAAGGTTCATCAGACTCCGTCTCCTTGCCATAGGATTTGGACTTGTCTGCTCTATTGTCCTCACTTGTCCCCTAGCTACACAAGCTTTTATCTTCATCATGACCAGCATTATATATCAACTCCATATCTTCATCTTCATCCGCTTGTTGCTCCACAAAAGCTTGATCATCTTCATGGCTTTGATCACTTTCTTCATCTGCTTGTGAACCCTCCATATCTGCATCTTGATTGCATTTTGCTACCTTTTCATGCAAACTTTCCACAAGGATAGGCTTTACCTCTTGAATCTGCAATGGAACCTCCACACGTGCTACCACTTATGCCTCCTGGTTCACTTCAACATGGAGCTTCTCCTCATCGACAAGCTCATCCACCCTCTACACATGCACTTCACAAACCGGAAATCTCCAAGGAACGTAACCAACCATAAGCCTTACGTCAACAAGCTCTGCATTTGAAACACTTGTAACCACGGCCGGACCAAAGAACACTTTGCTACCTTTGCAACAGACACATAATTTATTGGCTTCAACACGCCCATAGCTCCAGCTTCCGCTTTACCTTTCGAATCTTCATATTGGCCAGATAGACCATGTCTTCGTAGGTATCTGCACAATCTTTGACCTTTTCCCTAATCCTCGGATGCAAGCACTCCAACATATTTGATAGCTTCAAACATTTTTTTTTTCATCCGATTATCAACCTCTAACTGCTTCCAACAGGCTTCAAACTGCTCATGAAAATAGAAAAATACTTACTCACATCTTGGCGTACCACCTTCAGCTTTGCACCAGCTTCCTCCACAGTAATCACTTCTCAAAACCACTCCAAAAATTGACTTTGCAACCTCTACCATGATCCTCAATCACTGCTCTTTAAACCATCAAACCACATCTTGACTCATCCTTCCATCAACAGTGGCACCGCCGTCCGCAGCTTTTCCAAATCTATCAACATATGCATCAATAGCAATCATAACTCGATATCTGCTAACCAATCCTCGGGATCTTCAAAGCCCATAAATATGGGCCAAATCTTGACTCCACCATCTCTGCCAGCTTCAAATTGGACCATCCAATAGTTAAACCATCAGCCAACCACCTTGTTTCCTAAAAAACACCACTTTAAACTTCAATTAAAGCATCAGATAGCTCCTTCGTGGGGGCACCAAAAGATGGAGAGGGGGAAAGGGGAACACACCCAGCACACAACACAATGCCTCACTATAGCCAAGGTATACACAATGCCCCAATCCACTAGAGTTCACCTTCAAAACTCAACACTACCCGCAAGAAAATCACTATTTGCACACAACCAAATGCACATACGCCTTACAATGCACCAAACAGACTCGATCACTCAGCTCTACTCAATTTGTAACCTTCCACAAGCACGCAACCTCTCTCTATCTCTCTTTGCAGGACAAACCTCAGGGAGGCACACACACCCGGAAACACACGCACACAAGCAGAGACGAGAAGGGGGAATGACGCCCAGAGACAGTAGTGAATAGCCGTCATGAATATACAATCATATACAATCAACACTCTACCGGCTCAACCCTTGACAACAAGACAATTTACCAAAAGCCTTGGCAAAAAAGCATCAGGGAGAAAAGCTTAATGGCCAAAGAGCCCCAAGAAATTAACGTGTACATCCTTTTATACGGGTGTCTAGGTGACCTAAAAAAAGAAAAAAATGAGAGCTCCTTTAGCTCCTTCAGTCCATTTCCAGCTTCATTTAGAATTATCTTTGCATTGCTAGCACTTGCCACATTTCCTTTCTGGCAACCATTGCATGGTGCATAGTTCTTTTCCTTTGTCCACCCAACTCGGCCGCCCATTCACCTTTGAAATGGTCTTCTCTCTATCTCTTTCATTGCCTCTCTCCCTGGCTCGCTGACCCTTGTGGCGGAATAGACCCCTTTTAATCGACACTTTAAGCCTTTGAATTCGCCTCGGACTTGCTCTCTCTCACACACCTATTCTCTACGAGCGGCAGGACCCTCCCCTAGGCACTAGTAATATTGCTATTAGGGGGGGCCTTTTGTCTTCAAAAACTTCAACCCCAATGAGCGCGGGCAAGGAACAACCCCTTAATGGGTGCATGCCATGTCACCCCTTAGCTCACTGTAGCGCTGCCGTAGGATAGTGTGACACTAGATCGACACCGACAACTAGCGCGTCCACTGCGCTCCCCAAAACTGCCACCATGCACTGCCAGGCCCGTGCGTGTAGCACCCGACCAGAGCCTCCCTGAGTGCCATCTCCAACCTGAGAGAAAGCTCTCTTACTCCCTTCATTGACCCTCAATGGTCACATTTTGACCTATATGCCATGAACGCCAGGGTAATGTACCTACATATGGGAATATTTCCCGCCTGCCACGTGGGAGCTGTTGGGTCTTCAAACCTCCAAGCTCTTTTGTTTTTAAAGAAATCCCATTTGATAAAAAAAACTCCCAATTTTCAATGCCTGCAAATTATCACTTGCCGATCCTATTGCCGAGCCAAAACACCCAATCTCGTCGCAAACTCACTTATTTGACTCCAAACTCATCCAACCTTGCCACACTGCAAAACTCCTCGAGACCCTAGACCGAGGCCGCCAAAATGTGAGCTTTCATCTCCAATCAACTCCGAGCAATTACACCCTATCTTTTAGACTGCTACAAATTTTTGGTCTGAGCTCTATTTGACAAGCAATCAACTCCTGCTAGCTCCATACACTACATAGCACCTTCTCAAACTCTATCGAGGCCCACAAAACACGAGATGGCACGACTCCCCATGTGGTCAGGTGAGCACCAACCTAGCCCGGCAAAAGTTCAAGTGATCATAAACTGTAATTTGTAGCTCTGAAAAGACGGGTAGGCTCCATAAATCGAGCACTACGTGCCTATACACTAACATCCACTTGGGCCACCTGTCCCCAGTTGCCCCATCGGGCAAGAATCTGCAACACAATGCACTTTTAAACTCCAATATCTTGGGATCCATAGCTCTATTTGATGAGCCGATTGGACCTACTCCTTCAGCACTTCAGGCTCTACATTCCGGGATCCAAAGACTGCACCTTGCACCACCTTCATCTGCTCCCCAAATTAGCCCCTCTTGGAGCCTTCCTTGTCCTATAAACCGCATCAGCCATACATATCCACTGCTACCTCCTAGACCATGATCTTCTAGCTGCTTCAACTCTTTGTCATTCTTCTGCCCTCCTGCACATACTTGCCCATGCCATACACACTTTTGTTGTATCAACGTAAGAGTAATGTGATGGACATTGAGTGCCTAATCAATTTCTTTATAACAAAAGGAGATGATAATGCTTATCCTATCATCTTGGGGAGGCCATGGCTGCTTGCAATAGGTGCCAAGCTATCTTGGGAGAGCAAGGTGTTCACCTTGCCCAATAAAGAGAGAGGAAGACAAGTGGTGCTCGATTTGAACACCAAAAAGAGAGGTTTTCACCCTATGGTTGAAAAAGATGAAGAAAATATGAAAGCTTATGAATACGAGGCCGAGAAAACCTATGATGAGGGCTACATAGATACCAAGGGAGATGAGAGCAAGGATGACATGTTTAAGATATATTTCAACTTCTTTGACGTTAATGTAGAAAGATCTCATGCCAAAGAAGAGGTATGATTCTTTTTTTCCGAGAAAAAGATCCTTCTATTAGTTAATGGAACTGCCCATAGGGCTACAAGCACCTCTTCGAGAGAGGTTTACAACAACCATGAAGGGGACACTCTCCCAATGAAAAAACAACATATGTACAATGAGGCTAAATCAAGAAATAGGAGGAGGGAAAATCCACATAGGTGGACGGTAGTGCCATCTTAGTACACCCTAGCCCATTGTGAAAAAAGGCCTAGGATGCTAGAATCGAAGGAAGACCTCTTACGCTCCCGCATGTGGTTGGAGCTGCCCTAGATTCTCTTGAGCTGTCCTTTGAGAGTGTGGATCAGCTCTAACCAAAGATCGCGAACATCCTTCGCTAGTGGTACAGGGCGAGCCTCAAAGATGTGGAAACAACGGGCCCGCCAGATGAACCAGAGTGTCAGGACACTGATGAGCTCCCAGCACTCCTCTCTCTCATTGCACCACTCCTGTGGCAAGCTGGAGTGTAGGTCACCCCCCCTGCATCACTATCATCCTGCTGGTGGAAGATAGCTCAAACTAAAGTACGGGGCCCGTGAGAATGGACCAAGCAGCTTCCCCCCACCTGTATTGTCGAGCCGTGGAAAGAGATGGCATCATCCAAAGAACACAAAGCTACACCTGCTGTGCCAAAGGACAGTCCCAAAGTCAATGACATTCACTCTCCACAAGGTGGTCCCAAGCTACACATGCGGCCGAGAGAGCACTATGCACAAGCCAACTCCCAACTGGTGTAGCTCTGTGTGCGACCAACCACCGAAACAAAGTTACTCCCCTTGGCTGTCTAGAGTCCCACAACCTCTCCCAAAAATCTACCAAGAACTTACCTGTGAGACCCTCCTCCTGCCAATGAGGTGTTCAGGCGGTCCGGGGCGGGCAACAAGAGAGGCGACCTCTAAACACCCCTCAAGGCTCCCGTGCTGCTCAATTGGGGCTGGGGAAACCACAAGCACAACACAACAACAAACCCACAGCCAAACCCAAACAAGATGGGGGCACCACCTAGTTATGGTATGCGAACTTGGACGCAAGAGAGATTTTGTCACAACCAAAAAGATATACCACAAAAAAACACCCACAAGCAACCTCACACCAAGACACACACAAAATGGACTAGAGAGAGCTAGAGCAAAGGGAAGAGAGAGAGGAATGGATCTTACGTAATACCTTATTTGTGACTTGCAAATGGAGATGGTTCGTTATGTTGCTATCGTAGAGCTTGTAAAAAAACTCACTCAATGCTTAGTGAATGCTAAACATTGCCAACACACACACACACACACTGTCTTAGGGTGTGGGAGACCTCTCACCACAATACCCTCTTACAATGGACACAAAATTGGCAATAAAAACACACTAAAACACTTTCTAAAGCAAGATCAAACGATAGAACTCAAAATACACAAGTCACCTTGAATTCACTAAACTGTATTTCACAAGTGGAAGGACGAATTAGATTTGAACGTTGAAGCATGTCTTTGATGCACCAAACCTCAATTTATTGATGATGGAGGAACATATACAATAGTGGTTTTGAGATTTTGAACTCACGCTCTCTCACTTGCAATGTGTAGCTTGAAAGCTTCTCTCACACCAAAAGTGAAGCTCACAAAGTGGTTGCTACGCCTAAGTCTCTCCTCACGCAGAGAGTGTTGGGGTGCTATGTGAGATATTGGAGGTTGTTTTACAAGAAGGAGAGGGGCCTATTTATAGGTTGGAGACCCCTCATTAAGATGATTGGAAATCCTAATTTACAAGCTAACAAATCACGATTATGATGTTTTCAGAATATCAAAACATTGCGGGCCTTCTTTGTCTGCTTGAGTCATGGATGTGGGCTCAAAAGAGAGCATTATTGATGGTAGATAAGGTGAAAGTAGAGTTTTAATCAAGGGGAGAGGGAGATATAGAGATAGGGAGAGAGTTACTATGCACATGTTTTGAGGTGAGGTGTCTTTTATGGTAAGGTCAATGGTTATTTTGTGTTGGTATGTTAGTGGTTAGTCTTAGTAATCACTAGAAAGTTAATGATGTATTTACAATGGGTGGAATGAGGTGGGTGGTTGAAATAAGATGGTTGAATGAAGTTAATGATGTATTTACAATGGGTGGAATGAGGTGGATGGTTGAGTAAATCCTTGTGATGGTGAGGCTTGAAGAAGGAGTTACTTGTGTAGGTTCCCAAAATGACTATTGATCCTCTTCTTCGTCTTCTCTTCTTTCCGCCACCGCCGCCAAGGTTGATTATCGCGATGAAAATGGCAATTCGGTTGAGGAGATCTCTTAATTTGCAGAGGTTAAGCATGGTACACATGCTGAATTTATGTATATATAGAAGGGGTAAGATGGAATTGTACTTTGGAGATAATAAAGAGAGGCATAGAGATGGTGTATGTACATGGAGAGCTCATATGAGAGCTATGGGAGTAAGAGGGGAGGTTAATGGTGAAGAAGGTGAGAGAAACCATGAAAGGTGCAAGTTTGAGTGGGTAATTGAGAGGAATGAGTGTGTGTGTGTGTGTGTGTGGAAGTGTGGAAAGAGGTGAGAGAAGACTATGGGCTACTTGTGAGAAAAGTGGGCAAATTGGGGTCCACTCAAAAAATCTTAGCTCACCAATCGTTGCTCCAAAAATCACCAAAATTTTTGAGGTGATTATTCAGCTCTTGGTCCACATTTTCTTTTCTGACCATCGCTTCAAATTCAGAGTGGAAATGGATATAAAAAATCCCACCAAAATACTTGTTTTTCTTCACAAAAAAGTCTTCAGTGCCCCCCGTTTTGTTGAATTTGCATATGGCTCCAAAGGTGAGCCCCTCCTTGCATGCAAGAATGACCTAGTTGATTCTTAGGGGTTTGAAAATATGCATGGTTGTGGATTATGCAAAATATAATACATGGATAAGATGGGAAAAAATAGGCTAGTATATATAAACAATTTATGGAATCTATAATACTGTCAGCTATATATAAATATAAAATGGAAAAAAGTTATATATGAAAATATAAGGAATCAAATGAGGGGACCCTCATTTGTTTTTATTGAAGTATATTTATTTACAAGATATAAGAAAAAATATATCTATAAAATAGGAATTTACTAAAAGGCAATGACTGATGGTGAAAGGTATTTTTGAAGTTTTCCCTTGGAGTGGATTCACACTCCAAGGGAAAACTTCAATGGCAATGACTGATGGTGAAAGGTATTTTTGAAGTTTTCCCTTGGAGTGGATTCACACCAAAAATAAGAGAAGCTTGTGTGAAGATATTTTGAAATGGAATAAAGAGTATACAAAATGGTAAGAAAATTGTGGTAATGGTGAGTCAATGTACATAGCATACATAGGAAAATAACGCACACCTAGGTAGAAATACTTAAATAAATACCAAAATAATTATAAAAACTCTCTATATTTAGGCTCTATCTACAATGAAATATTTACACACAAATGGGCCATAATATTATTATTATTATTATTATTTTTGGTTCAACTAGCCCAATGACTAGCTAGCTGAGGGTTTTAAGGAGATATGGGAAAAATTCCCTAACTCACACACGCCTATGTACAGTGAAAGAGTGAGGATAGCCACAGTGTTTAGGTGATTTTGATAGGGTAAAGTAATTCACTATGGCAATTAAGGAGAGCTGAAAAACGGTTATCTTTATCCCCCCCCCCCCCGTAGATAATGATACATTCATGTACCATTTATCCGATCACACAACATGTAGATCATGTAACGTTTGTCTTTGTCTGCTTTCATCTTTGAAGAACCCTTGTTGTATGATTAAGAAACCTTGTGTGATGTGAAAGGTTCCTAGAGCCAATAGAAGGATGTAATGAAGTGGCTGAGTAAACCTCCTCCATTAAGAATGTTTCCAAAAGCACCCCCCAGGATCAAAGATTTTGAAATTTCTTTTCCAAAGAGAGATGTATGGTATGGAATCACTTACTGAATTCGGTTGAAGAATCTTGTAGATCTTATTGCTGCCCATCATTGTATCCGCCTCTATGAATGTGATATAAAATATTGGTTGCTCTTCCTCCTGTGTAAAGTTGATGTATCTGCTACGATCTTCAAGAGCTTGTATGAGCAAATCTCTGAACTGTAGCTTATAAAGTTCATTCAACCTGGGTAGGCTCATCAAGTCAAAATTTCTATGACCTTCATCATTTAGGAAAGCTTGATCCATGCGTCCGGCTGCTATTGGAAGATATTGCAAATATTTTACCACATAAGTAGATAATAGACAAAGGTTTCTACTGCTTCCAACACATTGGAAGAGAATAGATTTTGGTACTGGTTGATAGAATATCCACATGTAGCAATCAAGAAGTTTTTCATCTATGATGAAGACCAGAAGTATCATAATGTGCGACCTCCATACACCAAAGAACCAAATGAAGAAGGTTTGGAAATATCCGTTCATCACCAAGTATTCATGTCATCTTCCACTTAAGAAGGTATGGTGCCCCCGATGAAAGGTATATGTGAAGAGAGGAGAAGTTGCCTTTGAAGAGGTGAAACCCAATGTGAAGTTGATTGGGCTTCAAAAGCTTGGATTTTCTTGCTAAGAGATTGTCCCATGAATGAAAAGACAACCACTAAAACACCATTGGAGAGAATGATACCCTTCTGATAGTTTCCTTTTATGATCTTATATTTTACTACGCTCCCATGTTCTTCATCCCCTTCTAAGCCCCTCCTTTGGCAAGGCTGTAACTCCTCACGTTGTACCACCTCAAAGGTTGATGAATTACCTTTTGATTTTGTGAAAACTTTGGCTTCTTTCATGTGATAGGTTCCTCCATGCTTAAGATACATGGGTCATGCCAATGATTTTCAACATCCTCAAACACTTCTTGAAGATTATCCTCACATGGACTCAACTCACACTCTTCTACTTTGTTTTGGAGTTGGCATTCTATGTACACTATCATCTCTTGATGATAAATGTGGTCTATGATCTCCCCACCTATGATTTCATCTTCTTCTTCACTCTCTTATTTTAGACAAGATACACTCTCAGAACATTCCGTTACCTTCAAGGTCTTCATTCTCCATAGAGGCATGTTGCACAAAAGCTTCGTCTGCTGGGACTAGAAATTGATCCTCCACCAAAAGGTTGGATGTATCCATTATTGAATCATCAATGCCATTTGAGATATCTTGTGTAGATTTTTGCATGTTTGTGATAAAGGTAGAAGAAAGAGATACCACATTTGAATCTTGGCCACACACTTTAGCACTTGAATAATCAGTTGGCATGTAAGTAACTTCTTCAACATTTGTCGGAGTAGAAGGAGACAAGTATGGCAAAGGAGATGACTCCTTGATAGAAACACTTTCATGATGGTTGATTCTTCCAGCATGATGGAAACCATTTTTTTTATAGAAGTCCTTGTGAAACTTCCTTCGGGCAATAGTGACCGCTTCTTCAAAGGTAGATGGTCCACTACAAGTAACCTTAGTCTTTAGGAAAGGAAACAAACCCAAAATAAATTGCTCCATTTTTACATAATCTGGAAATGTAGAACTAAACCCACGTCCTCCCCATTGACGAGAAAAAATATCCTCATAAGCATAGTAGTCTTGACCATGTTGTTGAAGTCTCCCTAATGAAGCCCATGCTTTCTCCGTTGTTGGAACTTTAGAGAATCTGATCTTCAAAGCTTTGGAAATTTGGGTACATCCATCTTCAATCTGAGAAGACATACTCCAAAACCATTGCTCAGCATTGCCTCTAAGGCATAGCAAACAAAAAATCTCCTTTTTCAATGTCATCCCTTTTACCAAGGATATGGAAAACCATTCTAAAATCAGCAAGAAAATCATCATCATCTTCTTCTAGATTTCCAAATAAGATTGGGATATGCTCAAAGGTATAGCGTGCCATAGTCTTTCAATGCTAGAACCACACAAAGATTAGTTCAAGAATTCATGAAATACAACAACAATAAACACAAAGTCATCCTCAGTGGGGGGACCAAAATTGAAGCGGTCCGGGGCGGGCAACAAGAGAGGCGACCTCTAAACACCCCTCAAGGCTCCCGTGCTACTCAATTAGGGCTGGGGAAACCACAAGCACAACACAACAACAAACCCACATCCAAACCCAAACAAGATGGGGGCACAACCTAGTTATGGTATGCGAACTAGGAGGCAAGAGAGATTTTGTCTCACAACCAAGAAGATACACCACAAAAAAACACCCACAAGCAACCTCACACCAAGACACACACAAAATGGACCAGAGAGAGCTAGAGAAAAGGGAAGAGAGAGAGGAAAGGATCTTACGTAATACCTTATTTCTGACTTGAAAATGATGGTTCGTTATGTTGTTATCGCAGAGCTTGTAAAAAAACTCACTCAATGCTTAGTGAATGCTAAACATTGCTAATACACACACACATTGTCTTAGGGTGTGGGAGACCTCTCACCACAATACCCTCTTACAATGGACACAAAATTGGCAATGAAAACACATTGTCTTAGGGTGTGGGAGACCTCTCACCACAATACCCTCTTACAATGGACACAAAATTGGCAATGAAAACACACTAAAACACTTTCTAAAGCAAGATTAAACGATAGAACTCAAAATACACAAGTCACCTTGAATTCACTAAACTGTATCGCACAAGTGAAAGGACGAAGATTTGAACGTTGAAGCACGCCTTTGATGCACCAAACCTCAATTTATTGATGATGGAGGAACATATACAATAGTGGTTTTGAAATTTTGAACTCACGCTCTCTCACTTGCAACGTGTAGCTTGAAAGCTTCTCTCACAACAAACCTCAATTTATTGATGATGGAGGAACATATACAATAGTGGTTTTGAAATTTTGAACTCACGCTCTCTCACTTGCAACGTGTAGCTTGAAAGCTTCTCTCACAACAAAAGTGAAGCTCACAAAGTGGTTGCTACGCCTAAGTCTCTCCTCACTCATAGAGTGTTGGGGTGCTATGTGAGATATTGGAGGTTGTTTTACAAGAAGGAGAGGGGCGTATTTATAGGTTAGAGACCCCTCATTAAGATTATTGGAAATCTTAATTTACAAGCTAACAAATCAGGATTATGATGTTTTCAGAATATCAAAACATTGCGGGCCTTCTTTGTCTGCTTGAGTCATGGATGTGGGCTCAAAAGAGAGTATTATTGATGGTAGATAAGGTGAAAGTAGAGATTTAATGAAGGGGAGAGGGAGAGAGAGAGAGAGAGTTACTATGCACATGTTTTGAGGTGAGGTGTCTATTATGGTTAGGTCAATGGCTATTTTGTGTTAGTATGTTAGTGGTTAGTCTTGGTAATCACTAGAAAGTTAATGATGTATTTACAATGGGTGGAATGAGGTGGATGGTTGAAGTAAGATGGTTGAATGAAGTTAATGATGTATTTACAATGAGTGGAATGAGGTGGATGGTTGAAGTAAGATGGTTGAATGAAGTGAGGAAATCCTTGTGATGGTGAGGCTTGAAGAAGGAGTTACTTGTGTAGGTTCCCAAAATGACTATTGATCCTCTTCTTCGTCTTCTCTTCTTTCCGCCACCGCCGCCAAGGTTGATTATCGCGATGAAAATGGCAATTCGGTTGATGAGATCTCTTAATTTGCAGAGGTTAATCATGGTACACATGCTGAATTTATGTATATATAGAAGGGGTAAGATGGAATTGTACTTTGGAGATAATAAAGAGAGGCATAGAGATGGTGTATGTACATGGAGAGCTCATATGAGAGCTATGGGAGTAAGAGGGGAGGTTAATGGTGAAGAAGGTGAGAGAAACCATGAAAGGTGCAAGTTTGAGTGGGTAATTGAGAGGAATGAGTGTGTGTGTGTTTGTGTGTGGAAGTGTGGAAAGAGGTGAGAGAAGACTATGGGCTACTTGTGAGAAAAGTGGACAGATTGGGGTCCACTCAAAAAATCTTAGCTCACTAGTCGTTGCTCCAAAAATCACCAAAATGTTTGAGGTGATTATTCAGCTCTTGGTCCACATTTTTTTTTTTTGACCATCGCTTCAAATTCAGAGTGGAAATGGATATAAAAAATCCCACCAAAATACCTGTTTTTCTTCACAAAAAAGTCTTCAGTGGCCCCCTTTTTGTTGAATTTGCATATGGCTCCAAAGGTGAGCCCCTCCTTGCATGCGAGAATGACCTAGTTGATTCTTAGGGGTTTGAAAATATGCATGGTTGTGGATTATGCAAAATATAATACATGGATAAGATGGGAAAAAACAGGCTAGTATATATAAACAATTTATGGAATCTATAATACTGTCAGCTATATATAAATATAAAATGGAAAAAAGTTATATATGAAAATATAAGGAATCAAATGAGGGGACCCTCATTTGTTTTTATTGAAGTATATTTATTTACAAGAGATAAGAAAAAATATATCTATAAAATAGGAATTTACTAAAAGGCAATGACTGATGGTGAAAGGTATTTTTGAAGTTTTCCCTTGGAGTGGATTCACACCAAAAATAAGAGAAGCTTGTGTGAAGATATTTTTAAATGGAATAAAGAGTATGAAAAATGGTAAGAAAATTGTGGTAATGGTGAGTCAATGTACATAGGATACATAGGAAAATAACGCACACCTAGGTAGAAATACTTAAATAAATACCAAAATAATTATAAAAATTCTCTATATTTAGGCCCTATATATAATGAAACATTTACACACAAATGGGCCATAATATATATTAATTTTTTTATTTTTTTTGTTCAACTAGCCCAATGACTAGCTAGCTGAGGTTTTTAAGGAGATATGGGAAAAATTCCCTAACTCACACACGCCTATGTACAGTGAAAGAGTGAGGATAGCCACAGTGTTTAGGTGATTTTGATAGGGTGAGGTAACTCACTATGGCAATTAAGGAGAGCCGAAAAACGGCTATCAGTGCTATAGCACGAGGAGCCTCTCTCTGTGCTGCCACTATGTGACGTCCCAGACAAACAGTGTACTGATAGAAAGGGAACCCTGCTAGTCTACAGAAGAGAAAGGGTCCTTCGAGAGCCACTCTCCAGGGTCCCACTATACTCGTGCCAGTGGATAACACTCCCAAGCCCACAGCCTCTAATGTCCAGTCTCAAGAGCTTCTGGGTCAGGATTAATGATATAAGTCCTCACACAGATACCCACCACTGGGATCCTCTGAAAAGAGCACTCTGCCACTTGTGATGCCTCTACTGCAACTCGCTGTGTCCTCCACACTGTAAGTGAAGAAAAAAGAAGGGAACAGTCTCTGAGCACCCCCGAACTGAGATAAGAACCTCCGGTCACGTGTAGGATCCCATCCATCTAGGTGCTGCTGGCTCGAGAGGTGTGAGCCACTCAGCTAGTACTGCCTCTGAGATGTCCTGGCACATGGTCTACACCCCTCTCATGCCCTCTAGCTGAAAGCCCTGCAGCTCCTTTGACAAGCTTGGAAAACTATAACCAGCCACCTAAAGAGGGTTCTTAACCCGCTGCCATGGGACCCTAGGAAACATGAGACTGACTACCCACCAAGTGGCCTCTCTGAGTGCTAACCATGGGGTTCCAAACAACGGGATATCGTAGGTGCTCCTCCGTGCAAGTAGGTTGCCGCTGCTCCTAGCCTCGCCGCAATTTCTCCCAAGATCAAAGCAAACTCAAAGCTAAGCGGTCCTCCAGTCTCTTGCTCAAGCCCACTCTACACATATATGTGAAAATCCATCTAGTTGAAGGTTTCTAGGGGCCTCTTGCTTGAGGCACCCCAGCACGAAGCCATTGTAGCAAGAACTCCTTCCAAGGCTTCTCACCTAGAATAAGTCCTCTTACAATGAACTTCCCAAGAAGGCCTCTGCTCTGTTGTGATGGGTCTATGATCCCAAGCCCTCCCTGTGAACAAGGAAGAGTGATGACCTGCCAAGCCACTTTGGCCTGGGCTATCTAAGTGTCACGTCTAGACCAAAGGAAGTTCTTGATCAGCCTCTCTATCTGGCTGATACAAGAATTCAAGAAGATCTAGAAAGAAGTGATATACCACATAGTCGCTAACAACATTTGGTTGGCCACTACAACTCTGTCGGCCAAAGAAAGTCGTGCGGAGCTCTAATGTTGCAACTTCCTCCTTATAGTAGACAAGAGGAGGGGGGCAGTCTTCTGCTTAAGAGACAAGTGCAGACCAACCTGACAACCCAAGTATCGAGCTGCAGTCCCTAGGGGGATCCACCTAAAACCCTCACCTGGCATCCAATCGGGCACAGGAGCACTACCAACGGAGAAATCCACTGTCTTTCTCCAGTTGACCAGTGCGCCAAATACACAACAAAAGGTCTCTAGAGCCTTCTCACACCTGTGAAGGTTGGGCTCTTGGCCATTCAAGTACAACGCTGAGTCTTCTGCAAACTCAGTATCATGTAGCTCATCTCCCCAAATAGGGAGTGCTAAGCCCCATAAACCAACCTACTGTGACACCAAAAACCTGCTCATCACCTCAGCATCGAATAGAAAGAGGAAGGGGGAAAGAGGGCAGCGCTGTCTGACGAAACAATTGAGCATGAAACAATTAACTCTACCTCCTAACAAAAGTACCTGACTCTCTGCCCGTCTGTACAAAGCTGACATCCCTCTGATCCGAGCATATGACAATCCCATCCTACGTAGAGTTCCCTCTAGAAAGTCCCAATCAACTTTGTCATAGGTCTTCTCAAAATCAAAAAGAAGAATCACCAAATGCATACCACGGAATCACGCTAGGATAGAAGCCTCCCAAAAAGTAAAGATGTTGTCAAGGATACTTTGCTCCTTGACAAAACCTGTCTGAGTCCCATGTATAAGGCTCTCTAGAAGTGGATGGATCCTCAAACTCAGAGCCTTGGCAATAATTTTGTAGGTTGAGTTGAGGATGGTGATGGGGCACCACTGTCAAATCTCATCCAAGGAGCCACCCTCCTTGGGAATGAGGTAGATCAGACCCTCACTCATGCTATCAGGAATCTCTCCTGTGTGCAAGATGTACCCAAAATCACTACAGAGATCTAGGCCAAGCAAGTCCCAGTACTCCAAGAAAAAACTGGGAGTCAATCCATCCTCACCTGCACAACTACCACAAGGGAGTGCACTAAGAGCCATGTGAAACTCCTCAAACTGAAGTGGCAACTCAAGCCTCTAATGGATCTCCTCATTCACAAGACAAGGCATCTATGCCCACACCTGCTCTCTGCATGCATCTTGACGCTTTGACTAAGACTCTACAGACAGTAACTCACGGTAAAAGTCAGTAGCAATTGCAGGCATGTCCTCTAGCTCATAAGAAACTGACCCGTCGGGACTCCTCAATTTATTGACCTTGGTATGCGTATGACAAGGTCCCAGTGCCTCGAAGAAAGCACCAGTCACTCTATCACCCACCTGTGTCCAATGAGATGCCTATTGATGGAAAGTAAACTAATTTCACCGCTCCTCTATGCTAACAAGCTCTTGGCGATCCTGTTGTAACTGCTCCTCTAACGAAGAACTGTCTTGATGCTGCTCCTACATCCTCTGTAGGGAAGTAGCACCCCATCTCAGATATTGATCCTCCTCTCTCGCTGCAACCAGGCAAGCTAGAGACTCCTGGAGAAAGAAACGACTAAGCTGAGCTATAGTCCTGGGGCCACTCTGCCAGCAGGAGAATCTTGCATGTCCAAGCTCTCTATCTAGAGAGCCTCTACTCGCTCTTTGAGTGCAGAGTCCATCAAGACCCTCTAAGAGATGCGAAGCATCGTACTCCCCCTCCATTGCCTATCTTCCACTATGAGGATCACTAGTGCATGGTCGGAGAAGGAAATCCCTTCCTAAATTCCAACTGTCCCACCCAAGTCACAGAAGTGGTCACTAGTGTAGAAGAAATCTATTCGCAATAGATTCACTCCTCCACTCTACGGTCCAAACGAGAGAAGGCCAGGCTGCCTGGGGGGCTCACAAAGCTACAGTGCTGCCCCACATCCGAAACCCGTAGAGTCATACAAAACCTCTCCCAAGCTGCCACCTCAACTCCATGCACAGTAGAATGGCTACCACCAATCCTATTCGAAGGGTCCTCTAACATGTTAAAGTCACCCCCTATGCACCAGTGCTTTGACTATGGCAAAGACTCAATAATGTGTGACCACAACTCTACTCGTGCACTCACCACATTGGATTCATATATGTTCAAGAAGCCCACAAGGCAACCCTAAAACTGCAAAGTGATCCGTTGAGCCTTGCCTGTCACAATAATCCCTCTGTCCATAATGGCTTGCTACAAACAATGGCCTCTCACAAGGCAACGTTGAAGCTCCTGACACATTTGACCCCTTTGATTCCGAAACTGGGGCCCACCTAGTCCCTGCATGTTCCATGAGACGATCCTCATGAGGAACACGAGAGAACAGATGCTACGACATCAACTAAACGTGCTATCTTCGAGGATGTCTTGTATGGGGAGTAATCCACATCCGAGCATCCTCTAGATAGGCGTGATTGCAAAGAGTGCTTGGACCAAGCCCAAGCCCAAGTAGACCGAGCCATGCGTAAAGCAACCTCCTCTGTACAGGAGTCCTCATGAATGTGTGTACATAGCATGGCGGGTACTATGTATCATCAAACAAGTGAACCACAATGTGTCTACATCCTGCTGTATATGGAGGGGTCACAACAAACTTGGCCAATGGCCATAGAATCTGAGGCATGTCTGTAACTCCTAAGTCTCCCATGTGGTGAGAGAACTCTAGGGCCTCTGTGTGGAGCCACTCCGGAACTGAGTCGAGAGTCCACTAAGTTTGGTCCCTGTTGCAAAGGGAAAAAGAGAATTCAACCACTGAGTCGAAGGCCTCTATCCCCCTAGCTGCAAGGAACTGAACATGAACCCTGAAGCAGGCTGCCTCAAGGTCTACTGAGGAGTTGTCGAGAAAACGCATAAAGTCATAGGCAAAGAAGTCCCATTGGTGCCGAATGTTGAAGCTCGTCAAACCACGAAGGACTGCTGCGAAGAGAGATGTCTGTACCTATAGAGGTGTTCGCAAAAAAGGATGTCCCTCTCTCACCAAGTGACTCATGGCAAAGGTGTTGCCAAGAGATCTCCTAGCAGCCGGTCATGACCCTACCCCCTGGGTCGAATTTGGAACTGGAGTGAGAGGGGGATGTAGGAGCAGCGGGAGGTGGGGGAGGAGAGGGGCGAGGAGGAGTGGCGGTGGGAGCAGGAGGCAGGGGGGAGCTGATGAGGAGGGAGGAACTTGGGGGAAGGGGGTTGGCGAGGGGTAAGCTGAGGTAGGGACAGGATCAAGGACCTCGTCCTACTCAAGAGGACCAAATCAGTTCCCCGTGGGAACCCACTACTACTAGGCAGGTGCTTGAGGACCACCCTGAGTGCCAGGCTATCGCTGTGGCCCCTGCTGTCAACGAACACAAACCTGCTACCATCCCTCCTCTACTCGAGCCCCAGGCTCGAAGGTTGGCTCTACCTCTGTGCTTTGTGTCTTTGCATATGGCTCCTGGCCAGCCCTTGTAGGCTGGGGCTGGGGGACCTGTGGTGTAGGTCGGGGCCTCCTCCGTGTACAGGCCTTCGCAAGATGGCCCATCTGTCGACAAATGAAGCACTAATTTGGGAGGCCCGAATACTCCACGCTCTGTCTAAACCAAACCCCACTCACTTGAGGAAGTAGGATGACCTTCAGGAGAGTGTGAGTGTCCCTAACCAGAATGCAAAGTAAGGAAATTCCGGCCACCTTAGCAACTACTGAGGCTACCGTGCGAGGAGTCTCAAGGAGAGTCCCAATCGCTGAGCCTATCGTGGACAAAAGTTGTAGGTACTCCCTTGGCAAACCATGAAAGCACACGGATATGGGAATGTCTGCCTCCTCTACCATAACACCTGAAGCAGGGCCAAAACCATGTCTCTACTGTCGAAAGTGGGCTCGAATTGCTCAGATGGTCAAGGGACTCATGCCGACGACCTTGAATTCCATCTCGGAGGTCTCAAACTCGATCTGATAGAAGCCTCATCCGAGAATCTGAACGTCCAAGATCTTGTCCAGCTTTACAAGAAGACGGGCTTGGAGATGATCGTGAAGCTCTCCTCTACTAGGTCGGGTACCGAGAATCTTGCAGATGACGGAGGTCACCTGGAGGCGCTCCATCTTTGTTGTGAGGCTCACTTGCTTTGTTGGTGAAATAGCAAGTCAGATGGTGGGCTCAGCTAGGTTGGACGAGGGGGATTCTAAAGAGTCCCTTTGGGGTGGAGCATGAGCCTCCATTTGTGCTCGTTGCTCTGTAGGTAAAAGGAGGCCAAGAAGTCTAACTCCTAAGAACTCGGCGAGTAGAGTCCAAATGTGAAATCCACTACAAGGCTATTCAAACAACACCTTCAGGGCGGCGAGGGGGAGGGGCAAAAAAGCAAAAAGGATGGAGCGTGAGGATATGGGGGGCTAGAAGTACGGGGGGGCAGCGGGTAGCGAATGAGAGGGGAGCGGCGGGCTGGACATCATGCTGGCTGGATTGTGTGTTGGCTGTGGGTGCAGGCACATCAACACACGATAGGGAAAACACATAGCAGGGGCTAGCATGCAACGACATGGCCAAGGGGGGGGAGAGGAGAGCGATGGCGAGGCGGGGAGGCAGGAGCAGAGGAGGGAGGGGGAGAGCGTGCGGGAGCAGCAGCGAGCTCTTTTGAGTCTTGGTCAAAGAGGTATGATTCTAGAAAAGATGTGATGCAGTTTCTTTTCCGAGAAAAAGATTCTTCTATTAGTTAATGAAACTATCCATAGGGCAACAACCACCTCTACAAGAGAGGGCTACAACACTCATGATGGGGAGACTCACCCAATAAGAAGATAGCATATGTAGAATGAGGCTAAATCAAGAGGTGGGAGGAGGGAAGAGCCACACAGGTGCGCGGTAGTGCCATATGAGCACACCTTGAACCATGGTGAAGAAAGGCCCAGGGTGCCAGAGTCAAAGGAAAGTCTCTCTACACTCCTGCATGCGATCCGAGCTACCCTAGAGTCTCTCGAACTATCCTCTGAGAGTATGGATCAGCTCTAGCCAAAGATGCCAAACAGTCTCTACTGGTGGCACAGGGTGAGTCTCAAAGATGTGGAAGCAGCGAGCCCACCAGATGAACCAGAGTGTCAGGCCACTGATGAGCTCCCAACATTACTCTCTCTCACTGCACCACTCTTGTGGGGTAAGCTCTATGGCAGGCTAGAGTGTAGGTTGCCCCCCTTTCATCACTATCATCCTTCTTGTCCAAGATAGATCAAAATGAAGTGCCAGACCCATGAGAGTGGACCAAGCAATTGCCCCCCCAGTGTACTGCCGAGCCCTGGAAAGAGATGACATCAGCCAAAGAACACAAAGCCACACCTACTGTGCCAAAGGGCAGTCCCAAAGACAGTGACACTGACTATCCACAAGATGGTCATGAATTGTACATAAGCCGAGAGACCACTGTGTACAAGCCATCTTCCAACTGTTGTAGCTCCATGTGCGACCAGCCCCCACTGGAACAAAGTGACTCGCCTCAACTATCTGGAGTCCCACAACCTCTCCCAAAGAGCTACCAAGAACTCAGCTGTGAGACCCTCCTCCTACCAATGAGGTGCTGCATAGCAGGGCAAGCCTCTCTTTGTGCTGCCAGTATGTGGCATCCCAGTTGAATAGTGTACTAAAAGAAAGGGACACCTGGTTTCTCTGCAGAGAAGAAAGGGTCCCTCCAAAGGCACTCTCCAAGATCCCACTGTACTTGTACGAGTGGATGGCTCTCCCAAGACCACAGTCACCAGTGTTTAGTCTCAAGAGTTGCTGGGTCACGATCGATGACACAAGCCCTCCCACAGATGCCCACCACTTGGATCCTTTGAAAAGAGCACTCTTCCACCTGCGGGGCCTCTACTACAACTTGGTGTAAGCATCTATCACTCTGTATCTCAAAAAAGAGGGAGGGTACAGTCTTTGAGTAAGCCCAAACTGAGATGAAAACCTCCAGTCACATGAAGGCTTCCATCCATCTGGGTGTTTTTGACTCAAGAGGTGTGAGCCACTAAGCTGGTACTGCCTCTGAAATGCCCTGACACCCACATTCTTTGCACCCCCCTCATGCCCTGGAGCTGAAATCCCTAAAGCTCCTCTGACAAGCCTGAAAATTGTAACCACTCACCTAAAGAGCATGTTGGACCCTCTGTCATGGGACCCAAGGAGACATGAGACTGACTACCAACCAAGTCGCCTCTCTAAGTGCTAACCATGGGATTCCAAACAAGGGACTGTCTTAGACGCTCCTCTCTGCAAGTAGGCTGACTGTTAACGCTCACGGCACACGGACACCCTATGATCTATAAACGTTGTATTATTTAGAGTCAGGTATCGGGTTTGTCGGACCAATAGGAATAGGGTAAGGGTTATCGCCGATGAAAGGCGCACTCTAACTGGAATATTAAAGGAGTTAGTTGGCTAAGTATGGGCGCCCAAGTGTGAATGGGGTGAGCTCATATAAAAGCCCCTAAACCTAATTTTTACTCATTCTCTCATTGTGCAATAGAAGCTGCTCTTGCTCCATCTCCACCTTCTTCTTCACCATCTCCTTGTGTGTGTGTGTGTCTACGTGTGAGAGAGAGAGAGTGTGAGAGTGTGTGTGTGATCGAGCGTTGCGGCGGCACGACGGCGGCGAGGCGGTTGAGCGCGGCATAGCGGCGTCTCCCTCTTCTTCGCGGCGCGGGAATCCTTCATTCGCAACTACGCAGGAAGGTGATTGACACACCATTCTTCCTTGTGAGCTTGTCTGTTGTATGACTGTGTGCTAGGAGCCTTTGTGGCTCGCACACGGCGCGTAGCAAGTCCCTAGCCGTGACACTGACGTTGATCCAGGCCTTGCCGCAGATGCTCCCAAGATCGGAGCAAAATCATAGTGAAGCGGTCCTCTAGTCTCCTGCACAAGCCAAATCTACGCATCTCTGTGAAAATCTATCTGATCGATGGTTGTCAGGGGCCTCCAGCCTGAGGCACCCGAGCACAAAGCCGCTATAGCAAGAGCTCCTTCCAGGGCTCCTCACCTGGAAGAAGTCCTCTGATGATGAACTTCCCAAGAAGGGCTCTACTGTACTATGCTGGGTCTATGATCCCAAGCCCTCCCTAAGAACAAGGAAGAGTGATGACCTGCCAAGCCACTTTGGCCTGGGCTATCTGAGTGTCACGCCCTGAACAAAAGAAGTTCCTGATCAACCTCTCTACCTAGCTGATAAAGAACTCAAGAAGATCTTGAAATAAGTGAGGTACCACATAGTAGCCAACAACATCTGCTTGGCCACTACAACTCTTTATGCCGGAGAAAGTCGTGTGGAGCTCCAATGTAACAACTTCCTCCCAATAGACACAAGGAGGGGAGCAATCTGCTGCTTGGGAGACAAATCCAAACCAACCTAACAACCCAAGTACCGAACTGCAATCCGTGGGGAAATCCTCTTGAAACCTTCACCTGGCATCCAATTGGGTATAGGAGCACTACCAGCTGAGAAAGCCATTGTCTTTCTCCAGTTGATCAATGCCCCTGATGCACAACAGAAGGTCTCAAGAGCCTGCTCACACCTATGAAGGTTGGACTCCTATCCATCCAAGTACAAGGTTGAGTCATCTGCAAACTCAGTATCTAGTAGCTCAATCTCCCCAAGTAGGAAGTGCTAAGCCATGTAAACCAACCTGCTGCACCACCAAAAACCTGCTCATTACCTCAGTATAGAACAAAAGGAGGAAGGGGGCAATAGGGCAGCCCTGTCTGACCGAACGAGTGAGCATGAAGCGTTCACCTCTACCTCTTGACAAAAGTACTTGACTGTGTGCACGTCTGTACAAAGCTGCCACCCCTCTAATCGAAGCATGTGAGAATCCCATCCTACGTAGAGTGCCCTCCTCAAAGTCCCAATCAACTCTGTTGTAGGCCTTCTCAAAATTGAGAAGGCCTACAACTCTGTTGTAGGCCTTCTCAAAATTGAGAAGAAGAATCACCAGATCCTCACCATGGAGCCGCGCTAGGGCAAAAGCCTTCCAAAACGTAAAGACGCTGTCCAGGATACTACGCTCCTTGAAAAACCTGTCTGAGTCCCATGTATAATGCTTTTTAGAAGTGGCTAAATCCTCAAACTCAGAGCTTTGGCAAGAATTTTGTAGGCTGAGATGAAGATGGTGATGGGGCACGAGTGTTGAATCTCATCCAAGGAGCGCTACAGAGATCTGGGCCAAGCAAGTCCTAGTCCTCCAAGAAATAATTGGGAGTCAATCCATCCTCACCTGGACAGTTACCATGGGAGAGTGCACTAAGAGCTGTGTCTAGCTCCTTTAGCTAAAGAGGCAGCTCAAGCCTCTGTCACGTCTCCTCAGTACAAGACAAGAAATCTATGCCCACACCTGCTCTTTGCATGCATCTTGACACTCCGTCTAAGGCTTTGCAAACAGTAAATTGTGGTAGAAGCGAGTAGTAGTTTCACGCATGTCCTCTGGCTCTGAAGCAGCTTGTGAGATCCCTAACCCTCTAATACCAAGATCAGGATGGGATTCTTGACAATTCTCTAGGTCTGATAAAAATCAGAGTCTCTAAACAAGAAAAATCCAAGAAATAGACCTTTACCATTGACAATGGCTTGGGTCTATAGCCTTAGAAGAAGACCTAGTCCTGTCTCGTAGCAGAAACGGGACAACGTATTAAAAGTCCAAAAAAACTTTTTCGGCCCTATAACTTCCACAAATTGGGCTAAGGTATCCTCAACCAACGCTTTTTCCCCCCTAATAGATGTGAGGGCACAGCCGTTGGTGGACTCCTCTTCCAAGTGAAGAAGTTTTCTAAACGTTTTTAGTGCGTAGGGATGGATAGTTACTTGACTAATCAGGTCCACCCATCCATGATTGACAACCTTAGTCAATCCTCACTTACCACCCCGCACTCACACACGATTCTTTTTTTCTCTAGCTACTATCATATTGTTTTAACGCTTAAAAAATATTAGTTTCTTTTAACTTTTCGTCATAGTAATTCCTTCAATCAATTATTAAAGACAGCATTGAAAGCATTCTTTTAGAAAACGGACATCTTTAAACTTAAGACAGGGTCAAAAATTGTCCATAATAACCATGACCGATACTCTTCTTGACTCAAGATCACCTAAGGTTCTGTTAAGCTCAGATTTCAACTTACACAGTTAGCATTTCTTACGTTTCTACGTTTTCTGGTTTGCACTGCACAGTTCTGTGAAGTTTCAATTTTCTGCATTTTCTGGTTTGTGCACAGTTAGTTAATTAAGTAGGTTAGTAATTAGGTGAACCACTGATTAGCAGGTCAGTAGGTAGGTGGGACGGTAAATAGTTAGGTGAGGTCAACGCGCACCAAAACGTGAGTGAGGGGGATGTTATAAACACGGAAAATATTTAAGCGTGAGTGACTGGGGGGATCACTAAAATTTTGATCGGGATCGGGATCATTTCCCCAAGCCCAAGCCCAAGCCCAAGCCCAAGCCCAAGCCCAGGCCCAAGCCTCATTCCTCAATCTTATGATATATACTAGACTCACTCTTATATATATACCCTACCCCCTCAAGAGGGAATGAGAGCATGTGGGGCAAGTGCTCCACTCTCCTCCCTTCTCTTCCCACTTGCACCCTTAGACTTGCTATTTGGAGCCTAGTTCCCCAGCTAGGAAAAGACTGTTTTGGGCTTTTCTGGAGTAAAATAGAACCAAACGATGGGCTGTAAAGCACAGCGCGTCCCTCCTAGCGATAGGCTTTTTTCAAGCTATCACACGGCCCATTCCACGACACGCTCTAAAAAATATAGCAAAAAAACAAACAAAAAACACGCAAAAAACTAGTCACAAGGCCTCCTAGAGCAGCTTTTTGACACCTGAGGGTATCAAAAGCACATGCACTTACACTCTGGGCGGGTGCTAGAACACGAGCATATTGAGGGTGCCTCTGTTCATACGGACACCCATTACCCATCCACGATAGGCTCTAGACCCTCAGCGGGGACACAAGGTAGCACCACCCAAGACCCTAAAATAGCCGCTAGTGATTCCTCCTCCGACTCAGAAATCATGGAAGCATACCCTACCCAAAACACTGAGAGAGAAGGCCATGCACCTCCTGAAGCTCCACAGCCTAGTACTAGTATGTTTAGCCGTTGCATGGAAAAATTAGGTAGAGCTACTCGCTCGAAACCTGATGCAAATGAAGCACACGAAGGGGGTGGGGAAGTGGACTCTCCTTTCACATCGCACGTGGACCCCACACCACCAAAGAGTGTCCATGTGGATATCCTGCCAACTTCTTACCAAGAAGGCCCTGTTGAGCTGCCTCCTTCAGAAGTTCCCTCTAGAGTACCGTTGGTGACAAGTAAAACCACGGGGAGAAACATTGCTTCTACCTCACAAGAAACCGTTAACACGTCGACTCTAGAAGGATTGTTCATTAATGATCATTGGACATACGACCTCCACACTGAGGTGTTGATGGATCTACACTCTGGCCACGCCTACCATGTAGGATGGATAGAGATTGTACAATCTACCTCTAGTTCCACGAGCATCGAAGATCAACAAAAAATGATCTGTAATGTTATCCATGGCATTATTCAATCAGAAAGGCAAAACCGAGGGGTAAATATACTCTCAACTGGCCCCATGAGATTTCTGAATACGAGCAAGGCTCAACAACCTACTCTATCACAAATGGAGACTCCTCTAATGAGTCCCATGGACCCATCTTACGTCATTTCACCTGGGGTCTCTATGCAATCTGAGCCTCCGAGCGACAACTTTAGCTTCCCTAACTTGACTCAACCCTCTATTAAGGAAAACACAGTGCTCACTCCAGGGATAGGCCTGACAGAGAATGTACCGATGACATCTACGATTAGCGCAGTGCCACTACCTAGTGTCGTAGTACCTAATATGGGGCCTCGACCGTATGTGCCTCTAGCCCCTTATGCACACATGGCCCCCACACCTCCAATTGTACCACTTGTTTATTCTCCTCGAGTGCCGCTCCCTAGCCCTTATCCGAGTGGACTTATGCCCGGTTATGTTCCATATCCTGCATCATCCACACATATGCCAATGCAATCCAATTAGAGGACAACTTGATGATAGCAGGCATGAGGGTGTCTACTGACACGAGATCCACTAGCTCACAAGCCATTGAGTATGAACCCATGACTGCAAAGCCCATTGCCAATGAGCGAAAGGTATTTGAGACATTCTTGACAGACCTCACCAAGGCAATCCAAGAGTCTCTTAAGGATAATCGACCCCCTCAAAATAGTCAAATGTATCCAAGAAGGGAGCAACAATGGTGTTCCATTTGCTTAGGTCCACATAGCACTAGTGAGTGACCTACGTTTAGAGTAAAATTTAATGGAACTTGCAACGCATGTGGTAGGTATGGTCACCAAGCTAAGGATTGTTTAATGATCAAACGTATGCTGGCAAATAGACCACCTGTAGCCTGGACGGATGCGCCTCGAGCTCCTGTATTGATGCCTGCTCCACCTGCTGAGAAACTACGGAACACATGGTCCCTAGATCTCAAAATGTTATACAAGCTACACCGCTACCACCTCCTGTGCTAGGACCGCAGCCCCCGCATCCAAGAGTCGCCCCTATGAACCAAGTGGGTTGCGATCCATCTAATGCTTATGCAGATGGCTGTGAGGAGGAAATAGACACTAGTATTGCCTACGGACTTGATACATTGGAAGAGTGTCCTATATACTACATGGAAGATTGTTGGGGGCAAGTCAAGCCGGTTTATCAAGCTGCTGCTCTCGCATCCAGAGGTCAAAATATCAACACCCAGGCTAGGAGGCCACCTCTTCAATGCTACGAGTGTGGTGGCCCACATCGGGCAGCGGAGTGCCCTATTAGGCTGCAAAAGAATGCTGCACAGATGCAAATGAATCAAGGGAGCACGTCTGCAATGCCAATACTCACATGTAATCGTTGTGGCATAGATCACTTGATTTCCCAATGCCCCTATAACCCAAATGCGCCTAAAATCATACCCCTAAATTTGGTTGAAATTGCTAGTGTGACATCGCCAATACCACCCGTCGCACCCGCTGATGCGATTACACGGTCCATGCTTCAAGGGCCAGGCCATATCCTCGAAGAGAGAGATACCGCGTCAGTTATCCAAGCAAAGAAAAAGAAGACATGAAGGAAGAGGTCGTAGAATACGGGAAATTCAAAACCAAGTTCCAAAACAAACATAGGAACAGGAGATTACCCCGTGTATATGAATGACCTCGAGGATGATTTAGATTCAATCGAGAAAATGGAGAGTAGAACCAATACCACAAAGGGAAAGAGCGACAAAGAAAACCGTAACATGGAACCAAATGAAAACCGAATAAGAGAAAACCATAAAGAGCCTCTGAAAACACCACAAGTGTTTCCAAATCCAATCCAAGACCCCTAAGATCAACCGCAGGGGCAAAAAGGGAAGAATCGTAAAAAGAAGATTGGGACGTACCCAAACCCAGTAGACGAGATTGAGCAGGTGAAACATCTAAGAGGTTTAGTGGAGGAGACTCAAAGGAAACTAGAACCAGAACCCATGCATGTCAGAATTCATGACACAGTGTTTCCCACTCAAGTTCATCCACCCCACATGAACCATAGACCGTTAGCCATATCTAGTATCATCCAAGAAGGGAGTGAGGACGGGATATCAGAAAGTGAGCATACACGTTTCTTGTTGGAAAGGATGTTTAACGAAGGAATACCTGATCCCATTGAGGAATATGAGATTCCATCCTCACCAGTTCCTAGTCAAGGACCTACACCCTGCAAAATGCCAATGAATGTTGCCAAACTAGTGGACTTCATGTCTTCTGAGGTCCGAACCACGATCATAGCAAAGCTGTATGGAGATCCTGAGTTATTCTTTGCAAGAGCTACAAACGGGATTACCGCAGTTTGCGCAACCAAATAGGCCTGACTCGATTATGATTGATGAGGAAAATCATGTGTAATCACTTGACTTAGATGGACACGAGTCTATGATCGAGGTACCCATTAACGAATTAGGGCAGTATTTTGAAGGCGACGAGTCTAATGCGACCCTACCCATCACTACCAAGGGATTAACTATAAAGGGAATTCTTGATGGTGGTGCGAGAGTTAGCATCGTTACAAAAGATTGTTGGGAATCCATGGGAAAACCCTGCCTCAGTGTTACTAACATTGTGGTAAAGATGGCAAATGGCACCATAGCCAAACCTATGGGGATGCTCAAGGATCTTAAGATCAAAGTTCTAGGACACAAGGTACGACATACGTTCATTGTAATGGATTTCTCTAAACACCTTATGTCATATGAAATGATTTTAGGACGACCATTCATGAGGGAAGCACAAATGGTTCATGATTGGTCTAAAAATCATGTCTATTTACAATTCCAAGACTCTGTCCTTAGAGTGGATTTGGTGACTGGTAAGGTACACCCCTTAGGGAGTAAAACCATTATTGATCATCGCTCTGACACCACAGTTCACTCGGCCCCACTACAATATTGTTACACTTGTGAGAAGGATACAGACATTGGCCAAGATTCTCCTTACATGGATGTGTTACCGGGTATGACGGAATTAGACAACGTAGACTGGGTACACCTAGCTACAACCATAGATACCTGGGGAAATAGAGGAACCACTTGGGTCACACAAGAGGGGGAAGAGGTACCACAAATTGCACCTCTGAACATGATAAGTGCCATACATGCATCTTCTAAGGGCAAGGCAATTGTAGACCAATCTGACAGTGACACCGATAGCTCAATAGAAGACTTTGACCAACACGACTCAGACACGGACTCCCAGAGTGACACGGATTCTTAATCTCATGAATTAGAGAGTGGAGCAAGTTCAGAGTCAAAACATTCGGAAGGACCGAGCACATCAACCGATGATAGCTCCTCCGAGAGTGAAGAGGACACCAACGAGGACTCCTTTAGTGAGCCAGATCTAAATGCAAATCAAAAGCAGGTCTCAAATAAGAAAAAGAAAAACTTTAAGAGGCGTCGATATCGAGCCAATGTACGTGCTAGGATAAAAAAGAAGAGATCCTCAGCAGAATGGCTCAGTTATATAGGAGCATGTGATGCTCATCGGAAATTGGTAGACGATTGGGGTGAATATCTCCAAAATGTTATGTGGTGTAGACCGCAACCCCATGACATAGCCCAATTAGAGATCATAGACAAGCCAAAGTTGAGCCGCACTGCAAGGAGGCGTCAAAACCAAGAGTTAGCTGGACAACACAAGAAAGCAGAAATGGAAGCACAGACCAAAGCACAACCAGAATCCACAGACTTGCATCCTGCACCAGAACATTTCAAATCTTACACCATAGGGGAAGCAAAGGTTGTGTACACAAAAGCCCAAAGAATACCTATCGATGGGAATAATGGAATCTATGATGGTCCGGCAATAGTTAAAGAAATAGAATTAACCGACCTCGGTGAAGAATCAAAACCTGTTTTTATTGCCCAAGACCTCACAAAAGTTGAAGAGGCGGTCCTCAAAGAGCTTCTCAAGGAATTCAAGGACATATTCGCTTGGACATACCATGATATGAAAGGTGTTCCACCTTCTGTGGTCCAACATACAATCCCTATGATTAGCACTGCGAAGCCCGTCACTACAAGAGGTTGTGTGCTCTTGTGACGTTGTTAGCGACGGAAATACACTGGGTTTTTATAACCCCCGGCGTCGCTAAAACCGTCGCTAAGAGCGTCGCTACGAGAGCGTCGCTATATGCGTCTCTATAAGCGTCGTTATATAGAGATGCTCATAGCGACGTTGATAGCGACGGTTATAGCGACGTTTACACTGAAGACTATAGCGACGCTACAGAGCCATAAATAGCGACGGTTATAGCGACGCCCGAGAGAATTTTTTTTTGGTGGCAGGGCATTCAATGCCCTGCCACCCATCAACCATATTGTACTTGATTCACTTTTTAAAAAAAGTGCAAGGGTAGATAATAGACCCAAAATAGTCACCCACAAGACGCATTGTTTGCAAAATTGACAATTGTACACATCATAGGCAAAATGAATTGATTGGCAAATGTAATAATGACAATTGTACAACATCATAGGCATAAAGAATTGATTGGCAAAAGGAACTGCGGTGACAAATGTAATAATATACATGGTTCAAAAAGACGTAATCTATGAGAAACCCTAAACTAATGCTATCTAGCTACGGCTAAACTGACGTCGTCTAGTCAGACGTCTCATCGCGTCCAAGCGGCGTATCTGTCGGATTCTGCAAAAAAAGACAATAAGACAGCTTTCAGTAAGTATAAACATATAACGACATTTATAAAACAATACAAAAAATAAAAAAGAGTAAACCCTAATACTAACCATGCCGCCGCGAGAACTGAGAATGTCCATCAGGGCGTTTAAGCCCTTCCTGCCTGCGTACTTGCGCTCGTACGGTGTGGGATCACGTCCTGTCATCGACCACTGTCAAAACATACAAAGATTTCATTATGTTAGAATTAAAAAACTCATAAACCCTAAACTATCGAACATAAAGAGCAATGTGAAAACACTTACAAAATCGGCCTCAAATGATGCCCATCCACCGCTCCCCAAGTGGTGCGAGCTCCCTGCCTCTACTCGCGCTCTGGCTGCATCCTTTTGTTGCTTCCACTTGTCGGGATTCTCGCGCGCTGCTTTCTTCGCATTCTTCCAATCTTCTTTGGCCAGCCAATCTGGCCTGTTCCACCCATTCTTGATTGCTTTTTGCACTTCGGAACGCTTGTGTTTGCAGTATTCGCGCATTCAAATCTTCATCAGGTCTTCATTGAAGCGCTGATCCCGTGTTGGAACGAGAAACTCATCATGAAGTATGCTGATGACTCTGTTTTTTAAATCACTTGGTACTTCACTCCATTTGTTTAGTATGTAGTGTCTAAAGAGCTGAGAGCAAAGACCACGCATGCGCGAGATCACCTTCTTGCCGTCATCATCCATGATGATGCCACCGCTGAAGTCGATGGAGTAAGACAAGCCCTCTGGCCGGTGACGCGTGAACCTGGGTGTCCCGGCAGGGGTCTCTAGCGGCGTGTCGATGGGGGTACGGACGTCAGGTGTCTCCACCGGCGTCTGGGCCCCGAAGCGAGGAGTGTCGAGAGGGGTGGCTCCTGGCGGAGTAGGTAGAGGTGTGTAGCTTCTAGGAACAGTCAGCCGTGCAAAACCTGGCGTAGATGGCGATGCTGTGGCTGGTGTGGGGGCGGGCAAAGAAGGGGAGGGTAAAGAGCCTCATCGAACACGAGGCGGTGTGGAGGCATCGGTGGCGGAATCCCCACAACAACCACCACCGCCACCACTAGAGCGCCGGTGTCTAGACGAGTGTGAAGCTCGTCTCGTCGACGCCGAAGCTTTGGAGCGCGCCGAATGCTCCACAAGAGAGGGAGATGCGGATGGAGTAGGAACGCGCGATGATGCGCCAGAGCGATGACGCTCCACGTACCACTGTCTCTTGTGCGGTGACAAAGAAGAAAGAAACTCCTCATCATCCATACCTGCATTAAACACACGAATATTTAAACTTAATATTGAATGAATAGAGTAGACAATGACGCAAAGACCATTAAATACAATGACGTAATGACGCATATAAATACAATGACGCAATGAATCGAGTGATAGAAGAGGCAAGTCAAAAACTCAGAATTTTCAATCAAAAAATGTGAGCGCGAGTAGAAAAGAGCGTTATACACCATGGAAGGTACTTAGAGAGCCAGAGCTTTTGCAACACGGAGCAAAATTGTTCAAATACAATATTTGTGGCTTTAAGAGATCTCTCTCTCATCCTCGCATAACTCAGCTCTCCATTTAAACACATATCCTCTGTTTCATTTTGTAGCTCCTCTGCATGCACCCCATATAGAGTAGTAGCATCTTGATGCTCGTCTGGCACCACCGCAGCGGCTTCTGATTGAGCATCTTCTCTGATCTCCTCCATTGATGCCGTTGTGATTGGCACATGGTAGCCTTCATACGTCCTTGCACTACGAGGGGCTACCTCTATGACCTACCACCAGTTTGATGTAGACTTTGTAGGATGAAATATTACCTGCCAGAGCCACATAACTTACATGAGAGCTTTCAAGCACATAACTTGTAAAAGGGGGATGTTAACTATTTACATACTTACTTGTTCACAATGCTCGGGTAGTACGAAAGTGTCTCTTAGGTCAGTCCATTTCTTAGTAGAATCCACCTCAAGAAAACCAGACTCTCCTCTACGCACAGTAGCGTTGCGACCCTCCATGATTATCTTGAACCATTGCACGTCGAACAAGTCGACAAAAAATCCTCTGTAATCGATCCTCAAAATCTCTTGCAGCGTGCCAAAGTAAGTGAGTTCCGCCACCACAGGATCTGCATCAGAGGAACGTCGTCGACTAGACTGTTCAAATTTTGCCATGATTCCACAATCTTGAGTAAAACGCTTTTTGTCGATTCGTTCCACCCTAAAATGTCGACCTTTACACCATGCTGCTGTGTATGACTTATACTACAACGAACAAAGATTATGAGTGGCCGTTCAAACGTTTAGAAATAAAGTCACTAGCTAGTCGTACATTGCAAACTTACCTTGGTCGCGCAACCCCGAGAGTACTCCCACTCTTCCTCAGTCACTTCGTCACCGCATTGTTGTGCGCTTTTCAATTGGTTGTGCAACCATCTTAAGCTCATGAAGGTTGGTAGGCTCTCCATAACCGCTGGATAGTGCATCGGTGGTCGTCTTCCCCGTCTCCACTCGATTCGTGCCCTTTGTCGCTCTTGCTTTGCATCCTCATATTGTGAAATCCACTTTTGCATCACTGGATTGTGAAGCATGCAAAATCGGTTGATTTTAGCCTCTAGATCTTCCGTCATCTTCTTCTCAACACCGAGATTGCACATGACAATCCTAGATATGTGCTCATCATCTATGGTTCGCCATAGCGTGTCCCGAGATTTATCAAATCCGTCTAGCCACTCTCCAATGTACACTAGGGACTCTGATACCAACCAACCTTCTGCCATGCTACCCTCCGGACGTGCCTTTTGACACACATATCCCTTAAGCATTTTCATGAAACGTTCTAAGAAGAACATCCATCTGGAATGAACTGTGCCAGCTATTTCCACCTCATCAACTATGTGAACAAGAAGATGCACCTGAATGGTTAGCATTGTAGTAGGAAAATGTTTCTCAAACATGCACACAAGCTCCGCAGCATTTAGTTTGGCGAATGGTATGGAGTCTACGTTGATCTCCTTTTGTGAGATCCATTGCACCAGCTTTGCAAGTTTGTAGATTGTGTTCCCAAAAAGCCGTCGCGTAACACATGATTCTCTGGAAGATATGCTTGATGACCTTCGTAGATTTGCTTCTTCAGTGAGGGTGCCCTACGTGCATTCAGTCTAGGTCCACATGTGACACATGATTTGTATCCGCTTGTTTGAAGCCCTGCATGTATACACATGATAATAGATCAACTATGGGAAAAAACAAGATTTACAGTGTCTGAGTGAGGAGTGTCAATAGATCACCTGAGCATTCTGTTAGCCCGGGATAGTCATGCATGGTCCACATTAGAATGCCTCTGATCAAAGCATTCCTTCGTCCTGTGTGTCGGCTCATATCCACCACCTCTATGCCAATCCACAATCGTTGTAGCTCTTCCAATAGTGGATGAAGATACACATCCATATTCCCCACTTTATATCGCCCTGGCACAATCAAGCTTAGCCATAGGTGCCCCTTCTTCGTAGTCAACCACGGGGGAATGTTGTAGTTGACGATGACAACGGGCCATACACTGTAAGATGTTGATCTTTGACCAAATGGATTTACGCCATCCATAGCCAGGCCTAAGCGCAAATTTCGAGCTTCCCTGGCAAAATCCGACCATGTTCCATCTATATGTTTCCAAGCTACGCAATCTGCAGGAATTCGTAGCACACCATCCGAAGATTTATTCTCCTCATGCCATGATGCTAGGGCGGCCATGGACTTACATTCGAAGAAATGCTTGATGCGAGGAAGCAGAGGGAAATGTCGCAAAACCTTTTGTGGAATTTTGGTCCCGTGGAGATCTACTCGATATCTTTCGGAATCACATTTCGGACACTTCTCCATGTCTATGTATTCCCCTCTGAAAAGAATGCAGTCATTAGGACAAGCGTGGATAGAATTGTAATCCATCCCCAAGTTTCGCAAAATCTTTCTTGCTTCATCTCGGGAATCTGGCATCACATTGTCAGCTGGTAGTATGTGCTCTTTCAGCAATCTACACAACATAAAAATATGATACAGTCGTGTAAAAATCTATCAGATCATTATACATTTAGAGTTTTATTAAAGTAAACTAATTGTAATAGATCACCTGAAAAGCGCTGTGACGCTAGTGTCACTCCATCCAAACTTTGCCTGCATGTTGAGAAGAACCAGGAGTGCTTTCAATCTAGACATACGTGCTCCATTATACAATGGCGTATCGGCTTCACTTTTCATATCATCATAGATAAGCCTTTCTGAATCCATGATCGTCTCGATCATTTCATCAATCTCGGGCTCAAACATTGCCTCGTTGGGAATGTGCTCTGCATGATCATCCCCCGAGCTGTCAGAGGCTACATCTTGTGGCCTCACATATGCTGCTTGACCAAAGCGCCTGCGAACACGTCTATTGGGTTGCAAGATTGCTGCTTGTTGGCCAGCGTCAGAGTCCGACGAGTTATAATTGGCAACAACTCGATCTACAATAGATGGATCGAACTCGCCAAATTCGCGAACGTGCTGCAAAGAAACACGTCTTGTCCGTCGCACAGTATGCTTGCATTGATTACAAGGACATAAGACCCTCGTTGAGAGATAGGTGTTTCGGTTGGACGGTCCCACATCCTCGTCACTACTCATAATGAGGATAAAAAACTTATAACCTGGACAACAAATTTAATATTCTATTGGCATTCTTCGTCTTATCTCTCTCTCTCTCTCTCTCTCTCTTTACCTCACATTCTCTAGTCATGTCCAATCCCCGCACACCTCGGTCTAGAGGTGCACGGAGATTAGAACCAGCGGTTATAATCTCGTCTTTATTGGTCAATACCTATATTTGTGGGTACAAGAAATCTACATACCCACGTCTACATGATACTGCATGTAGTGGACAAAACCCCTTTGCCTCTTCTCTAGCTGTAGCACTTCACAGCATCTTAACATCTTTTCACAGTAGATCTTTTCACTGTTCGTCTAACCCTAAACCCTAAACCGTAAGTAATTCTTGCATGCACTCGATCTAACGTAAATAAGCGTAAATCTAAATAAACGTAAATCTAACTAAAAATAAACCTAAATCTAATTTAACGTAACTCTACATCTAACCTAATCTTTAACGTCTTTTGGGATAGTTTCCTACGACGTTAAAACTCTCTTCTTCTTGTGTGTGTGTGTGTGTGTGTGTGTGGGTAAACCTAAATAAACCTAAGTCTAATCTAATATAACATAAATCTAAATCTAACATAAATTATGTTATATTAAAAACAAAGAACTAAACTAACAGGGATTATAAGAACCTTAAAACTGATTTAACACATAATTTTTCACATAACTCGGCAAGAGTTGGCATTCTCATCACTAAAGATGTGAGAGTTAACTTCCGGCGGTGACACTGCCTCATCTCCATCCACATCTGACGACAGCAATTGGCCCTTTAGACCGTTCTTGCTCTTGTTACTAACTTTGAAGTTGCTGTTGAATGACTAGAGGTTGTCTAGATGGTCATTGTGTTGGGGATGTAGTGACTCTTGCCGCCCTGAAGATCCACCTTCTTCCCTATCTTCTGAGGACATTTCACCAGTACTTTTGGATCGACGGAGCCCACCATGAGTGAAGGCAGCAATACCCTATATTCCATTGAGGGCTTTCTTCACCTGCTTCATGCAGGCATCGCAGTCTATGGAGACCTAAATCTAATCTAATATAACGTAAATCTAAATCTAGCGTAAATAAACGTAAATCTAGTTAAAAATAAACCTAAATCTAATTTAATGTAAGTCTACATATAACCTAATCTTTAACGTCTTTTAAGATAGTTTCCTACGACGTTATAACTCTCTTCTTCTTGTGTGTGTGCACGTGTGTGGATGTGTGTGCCAATAAAAAGAGATAAATGGTATAACCTTTCTATCACCCATGCCAAGTATGATAGATTGATTATGCCATTTCCCTCTTGAATAATAGGTCTTGAGTTCAACTCCTTGTCGGCTAGATCTTTAGGTCTTTTAATTTTAATTAGTTTCCTACGACGTTAAATTAGTTTCTCTCTCTTTCTCTCTCAATGTGTGTGCGTTTTTTTGGATCGTATGCATGTTTTCTCTCTCTTTTCCTCTCTCAATGTGTGCGTTTTTTGTTTATGCATGTTCTCTCTCTCTTTTCCTCTCTCAATGCGTGCGTTTTTTGTTTATGCATGCTCTCTCTCTCTCTCTCTCTCTCTCTCTCTCTCTCTCTCTCTCTCTCTCTCTCTCTCTCTTTCAAAAACACTATGTGTGTGTGTGAGAGAGAGAGAGAGGGAGAGAGAAAGAGGGGAAGGGAACATGAGAATGAGGAGAGGGAAGGAGCATACCTGGCTATCGTTCCTCTCCTCGTGTGTGTGTGTGTGTGTGTGGAGAAGAAAAAGAGAGAGAGAGAGAGAGAGAGGGAGAGCGTTACCTGCTCCTTGCTTGAGGGCGCCGAAAAACTCAGATCTGAGATCTAAATTTTTGGGCGCGCTCGGTTATTTTTTTAGCCCAGCCGGCGTCGCTATGAGCGATGCAAATTAACAAAGAAATTTGCGACGCTCATAGCGACGCCGGGAAAAAAAAATTTGAGCGTCGCTGTGTGAGCGTCGCTAATATGAATAGCCTCTTGTAGTGCGTACAACAAAGACCCTACCCGATGAATCCTAAGTACGCAAGGATCATTCAAGAAGAACTAGAAAAGCTTATCAAATGTGGGTTCATATATCCTATTGAACACTCTGAATGGGTGTCTCCAATAGTTATCGTGCCAAAAAAGAATGGGAAACTCAAGGTGTGCGTGGACCTCAAAAAAGTTAATGCAGCTACTAGAAGAGACCATTACCCCCTACCATATTCCAAACATGTACTCGAAAGAGTTGCAGGCAAGGAAGCTTATAGCTTTCTAGATGGGTACTCAGGCTACAACCAAATCACGATAGCGCTAGAGGACCAAGCTAAAACTGCCTTCATCACAGAATTTGGCGTGTTTGCATTTCGTGTGATGGCTTTTGGCTTAACAAATGCCCCTGCTACATTCCAACGATTAATAAACACTGCTTTTAAAGAATATTTGAGAGAGTTTTGTGAAGCTTTCTTAGACGACCTTTGTGTTTACTCTTCTTGGAAAGAACATCTATCATGTTTGCGGAAGGTGTTTGAAAAGTGTAGGTTATATCGTATCTCATTGAACCCATTCAAATGCCAATTTTGGGTCAAGCATGGAGTTATTTTAGGGCATATAGTATCTAAGAATGGTATCTCAACCGATGAGAGCAAAATTAAAGTGATTCTAGAGTTACCACCACCAACCAATTACAAGGGAGTTCAAAGGTTCATGGGACACGTGGGTTATTATCGACGGTTTATTTTATTTTTCGCTGAGATTGCACGTCCTTTGTACAAGCTTCTCATTGAATTTAAATGGACTGAAGAGTGTGACCAGGCCTATGAACAATTGAAGAAAACACTAGCAAGTGCTCCGATTTTAAGGACACCTAACTGGGATGTCATTTTCCATGTGCATATTGATGCATCAAACTTTGCTATTGGGTGTGTTCTCACTCAACCAGGAGAACATAAATTGGACTATCCCATTAGCTTTGCAAGCCGTCAATTGAACGATGCTGAAAGGAACTACACCACTACAGAACGAGAAGGTTTAGCAATGGTTTATGCAGTAAAGAAATTTCGCTACTACCTTTTGGCAAACAAGTTTGTATTTTATGTGGATCATCAAGCGTTGCTGTATCTGGTAAACAAGTCATGCTCCACAGGAAGAATCACACGATGGTTGTTAATTCTTCAGGAGTTTGATTTCACGATTGTAGTGAGACCCGGTAAAAGGCACGTCATGGCTGATCATTTGTCTCGCATACCCAATGGTGAAGCCCCTACAGGAGTTGATGATGAATTACCCGATACTTCCCTATTCATAGTTGAGACTATGCCTGAATGGAGTGAGAACATTGTTAACTTTTTAGTTAATGGTTTTCCACCCAAGGAACTTCGTAAGGATATCGCTCGAAGGCTAGTAAAAGAATGTGAACCCTATTGTTTGATTGCCGGAACTCTGTATAGACTAGGCAAGGATGATATTCTTAGGCGTTGTGCCCGTGAGGATGAATATTTGTATATCTTGCAAGAAGCACATATGGACATAGCAGGAGGACATTTTTCAGGAGACCTGACTGCTAGAAAGGTGCTGCAATCAGGCTATTGGTGGCCAAATTTATTTAAGGATGCATCACTTTTTACAAAAGGGTGTGATGAGTGCCAACGTTACAAGACCACACAGCGCAAAGACAGAATGCCCTTACATCCTATTAAAGTAACCCAACCATTTGAAAAATGGGGCTTAGACTTTGTAGGTCCAATTAGTCCCGCAGCTCGCAACACTCAATCTCGATATATTCTAGTTGCTACGGACTATGTAACAAAGTGGGCTGAAGCTAAGGCTTCACAAAAAGCTGACGCGAGGACAACAGCTAAGTTTCTTTTTGAGAACATTATCACAAGATTTGGTTGCCCTTTTGAAATTGTTAGTGATAATGGTACCCATTTTATAAATGAAGTAATAAGAGAGCTTACCACGACCTTTATGATATCCCACCATAAGTCTACACCTTATTACCCGCAAGCTAATGGACAAGCCGAGAGCACCAACAAGACTCTAATCTCTATTTTAACCAATACGGTAGAAGCTCATCGCACTGATTGGGATTTGAAGTTGACATCTGCTCTATGGGCTTATCGTACTGCTTATAAAGTGGCTATTAATTGTACGCCATTCAAAATGGTATACGGCCAAGAAGCGGTTATGCCTTGGGAGTTTGTCATTCCTAGTCTTAGGGTAGCTTCGCAAGAAGGATGGAATGGTAACCCCTTAACCGAGCATTTGTATATCTTAGAAAAACTAGACGAAGAGAGACAGTTGGCTATGCAAAATGCTCTTGTGGAAAAGGATAGGAGAAAGAAGTGGTTTGATCGCCATGTGAAGGACAAGGACATCAAAGTTGGTGATAAAGTCCTTATGTATGGAGTACGTAAAGAGAAGAAAAAGTTGAAATATGCTGGTAAAGGACCATATAGAGTATGTGAAATTACCCCACAAGGTACCCTTCGTGTGGAAACTCTTGATGGAGTTGAAACCATTGGATTCCTCAATGGGAGTAAATTCAAAAGATATTATGATCCTTTAATCCAAGAAGAACTACGGGCCATTCATCAAAAGAAGGCCGCCAAAGCACAAACCGAGTTAAAGAAGATACAAGCTCAAGCTGAGGCTATGGAGCGACAAAAACGTATAAGACAAAAACGAGAGGCTAACCTTGGAGTCACAAATGCATTCCACGTGGAAATCGAAGAGGATTGGTTGGACTCTGACACACCTCTACGATACCCTATTGAGTTAAATAGTGCCTATGGAAAAGTGCTATATAACGCCTTATTGGACACGGGTGCTAAATATAATCTGCTATCCTATGGGGTGTGGTGTCAGTTAGGGAAGCCACCTCTATCTGAGAGTATTATCCAAGTCAAGGGTGTCAACAAGAAAAAGACTACGGTTTTTGGAATCTGGCACACTTCTGTCAGTTATGACAATGGAATTGTAGCTCAAGACTTTTTGGTCATGCCTACTGGAACTATGGAGGGTAATATAAACCTAGGACGCACGTGGATGATAGCCACCAAATGCACTATTGATTGGGGAACTGGGGGTGTCACAACCCAAAAACCAACTCTTATCCCTACCACTCAAGCCATAGTCCCTGAGATATTGCCTAAGGAAATAAAACCCAAGACATTGCATGTCCAGGAGGTTGAACCATACGTCCCCATAGCCCAACTCTCTAGATCTTCAACTAATGTAGTTGAAAGAAAGCTTGAGACACACAAGAACCATCCTAATATAACAAAGAAAGCATAGAAGTGGGTCCCTAAAGCTTCTTTAGTAACCATGGCTTATGCTAAAAAACGGAAGCCTCGTAAGAAACGTCCCACTCGCTCCAAGAAATGTAAGAAAACGTGGCGCTGGATTCCTAAACGACTATTAAAAGCCCAAGGATACTATGATGGAAATGAGCAAATTTGGGTACCTAAACGTAAAATGTGTCCTTCCCTATCGACAACAAACCCATATGAGTCAAACAGTGTAACGCTAAAGCCAATGGCAGACCGTGGGAAGGGAAAGATCACAGAATGCTACACACCTAGTCCAGAGCTAGTTTGGGCTCCAAGGCAAACCCAATTTATTCCACCTAGCTCAGGAAGGGGGGAGTTCCATGAAGCTTCTAGCTCCTCATGTAATACATCCATAGAGGTAAAAGCTTCTACACAGCCTCCATCTATAGTAATGGACCTCAATGAAGCTACAAAAGAATCCACACCTCCCAGTGTTCAAGAATCACCTGATAAACCACTTCAAGTTCGATCGTGGGAGAGTACCTTACCACCCTTGAAACTTGACGAGGCACCTAGGGTAATAGAAAACTACTGGCAAAAATCCTCACCTATTACCAACTGGAACAATTGGTTTCAAAGGGTGACAAGATCATTTCAAATGGTATGATCTACCTAAGGAAGGGGGGAGTGTTTGTGGACATCCATCATTCACTTGCTTCCCTCTCAACCTTTCTCCCTGACCTCTTAATCTCCGATCTTAGGGAATGTATATATAAAGCCTTATACTCACAAAAACAAGATAAAAAAGTAAAAGAGCAAGAGCCATCACACAAATCATAAAAACAAATTATGCACAAGACACGACCCTTATAATATTTGCACTCTAACCATCATCTATTTGCGTGTACAGATATGGCTAGTACGCTAGAGTCATCCACTCCTGCCTTGGGTGAGAGGTACCCTCGTTACTTTTCACAAATATTTCACATGGTCTTTCCAGTGCTTGCATGTGAATGGGATTTGATAGGTATGCTAGCATGTGAGAGGAATTTTGAGGAGTTAGAATGGTTGATACGTCTCTTGACCACGTTTGATCCATACTTAGTAGAGAGCGTTTCTCCCATTGCACAAGCCTACCCTTTTGACCAAGATGACTATAGGCGTCTAGTGACCTTCTTAGTAAACATGGGCACCTATGATGAAGAAGAAAATTTACATGACTACACGGATGGCACATATGGTCTCATGGATGACGACTTTGTTTATCTCGACGACGAGGATAGGGGTTTAGCCTTAGGGTTTCCCCCCAACCACTACAATATCCTATTCCCTTGACTCTTTAGGGGGAGTGCAAATAATTAGGTTAGGGTTCCTTATGTTTTTTGTTGTGTTCAATAAGTGTTGGTACCTTTTCCCACTAATGTGCCTCCTGGAGGTATTCCTTTTGTTTCCTAGTGTGTACAGGAGCGTGTTGCTATTGATAGGATTTGGACCTTCATGGAATCTTTCTCTCGTTCACACTTCAAATCAAGCGCGACCATCAACACAAACAGGTGTTTTATGTCCATTAGCATTGCCCTTATCTTTTTGCATCCATGTTTGTCTGCTTTGATTGTGATTGGTAGCATAATATTCAGCGCATTTGCTTAGTATCAAACATTTAATTCAATGTAATGTTTTTTCATAATCACTTGTCTAGGTTTAAAAATCAAGCAGTCCGACTAAGCTAGTTTGACCAAGCTAGGTATTAGAAACCTTCTCTTAATACCATGGGGAATGCCTTCCTAATAAGCAATGGTTACTTAGGTTCTTAATCCGATTTAGGCAGCATTGTGTGAAATGTACTAGGGCTTTCTAGTGGGCTTAACCTTATTGACCTTTAGCTTAAGTATTATAAAGGGAGTTTACTAATGTGATGAGCCTAGGGAGGGTAACAATGTTATATGACCCCCCAAAGTTACAAAATTAAAATGCTGAAAATGAACAAACAAAAAATCAAAGTGCCACAATGAAAAATTTTAAGCTGGAAGAGATATCCCTGCTTAAATTGGTACTTCACTCACATGTATCGCCTATGGTACTAGAGCCCTAGAGGTTCCCAGTGTGGGCGCTTTTCCTTGAAAAGCAAAAAACCCAAGGCATACAAAATAAGCACACACATCAAAATTGAATCAATGGGAAAGACTTTGGGAGGTCAAAGAAAAGGTAATCAGTCAGGCGATGATTTCATGCGAAATACCTTTTATCGTAGCTTAACTATAAGGTCTTCTAGGTATAGCCTCTAGTCAGCCCTCGAACATCAAATACTTGGCTCTCGCGATTAAACAACTTAATTGACCAGAAAAAATTGAGAAGTTACCCATGGTATTAATAGTCGAGCTCTAGTTCCTTTTGACCGTTAAATTAGCGACCCCGGACTTGTTTAATTTTTTACCTTTACATCTGTTTATGCATTTGATTATATTGCAATTTAATGTTTATTGCTGAAAAATTGTCTAAAATTATGTTACCAATCAATTTGTCTGTCTATTGCATATGATTTTTAATTGTATATGAGAATGCAATTACTGTGGCAATGTTGTTCGATTTTGCAGTGATTGAAGAAGACTACGCACATCCATGTCGACTGCTCTCCCATCTCGACGAACGAGCTTCAACTGGATAGCTTCCGAGGACGGAATCTACATCAGGAAGGGGGGCATGTTAACCCTCATGGCACACGGACACCCTATGATCTATAAATGTTGTATTATTTAGAGTCAGGTACCGGGCTTGTCGGATCAATAGGAACAGGGTAAGGGTGATCGCCGATGAAAGGCGCACTCTAACTGGAATATTCAAGGAGTTAGTTGGCTAAGTATGGGCGCCCAAGTGTGAATGGGGTGAGCTCATATAAAAGACACTAAACCTAATTTTTACTCATTCTCTCATTGTGCAATAGAAGCTGCTCTTGCTCCATCTCCACCTTCTCCTTCACCATCTCCTTGTGTGTGTGTGTGTGTACGTGTGAGAGAGAGAGTGTGAGAGTGTGTGTGTGATCGAGCGTTGCGGCGACACGACGGCGGCGAGGCGGTTGAGCGCGGCGTAGCGGCGTCTCCCTCTTCTTCGCGGTGCGGGAATCCTTCATTCGCAACTACGCAGGAAGGTGAGTGACACACCATTCTTCCTTGTGAGCTTGTCTGTTGTATGACTGTGTGCTAGGAGCCTTTGTGGCTCTCACACGGCGCGTAGCAAGTCCCTAGCCATGACACTGACGTTGATCCAGGCCTTGCCGTAGATGCTCCCAAGATCGGAGCAAAATCATAGTGAAGCGGTCCTCTAGTCTCCTGCACAAGCCAAATCTACGCATCTCTGTGAAAATCCATATGATCGAAGGTTGTCAGGGGCCTCCAGCCTGAGGCACCCGAGCACAAAGCCGCTACAGCAAGAGCTCCTTCCAGGGCTCCTCACCTGGAAGAAGTCCTCTGATGATGAACTTCCCAAGAAGGGCTCTACTGTACTATGCTGGGTCTATGATCCCAAGCCCTCCCTAAGAACAAGGAAGAGTGATGACCTGCCAAGCCACTTTGGCCCGGGCTATCTGAGTGTCACGCCCTGACCAAAAGAAGTTCCTAATCAACCTCTCTACCTAGCTGATAAAGAACTCAAGAAGATCTTGAAATAGGTGAGGTACCACATAGTAGCCAACAACATCTGGTTGGCCACTACAACTCTTCATGCCGGAGAAGGTCGTGTGGAGCTCTAATGTAACAACTTCCTCCCAATAGACACAAGGAGGGGAGCAATCTGCTGCTTGGGAGACAAATCCAAACCAACCTAACAACCCAAGTACCGAACTGCAATCCGTGGGGAAATCCTCCTGAAACCTTCACCTAGCATCCAATTGGGTATAGGAGCACTACCAACTGAGAAAGCCATTGTCTTTCTCCAGTTGATCAATGCCCCTGATGCACAACAGAAGGTCTCAAGAGCCTGCTCACACCTATGAAGGTTGGACTCCTATCCATCCAATTACAAGGTTGAGTCATCTGCAAACTCAGTATCTAGTAGCTCAATCTCCCCAAGTAGGAAGTGCTAAGCCATGTAAACCAACCTGCTGCACCACCAAAAACTTGCTCATTACCTCAGCATAGAACAAAAGGAGGAAGGGGGCAATAGGGCAGCCCTGTCTGACCGAACGAGTGAGCGTGAAGCGTTCACCTCTACCTCTTGACAAAAGTACCTGAATGTGTGCACGTCTGCACAAAGCTGACACCCCTCTGATCCAAGCATGTGAGAATCCCATCCTACGTAGAGTGCCCTCCTCAAAGTCCCAATGAACTCTGTTGTAGGCCTTCTCAAAATTGAGAAGAAGAATCACAAGATCCTCACCATGGAGCCGCGCTAGGGCAAAAGCCTTCCAAAACGTAAAGACGCTGTCCAGGATACTACGCTCCTTGAAAAACGTGTCTGAGTCCCATGTATAATGTTTTTTAGAAGTGGCTAAATCCTCAAACTCAGAGCCTTGGCAAGAATTTTGTAGGCTCAGTTGAAGATGGTGATGGGGCACGAGTGTTGAATCTCATCCAAGGAGCGCTACAGAGATCTGGGCCAAGCAAGTCCTAGTCCTCCAAGAAAAAACTGGGAGTCAATCCATCCTCACCTGGAGAGTTACCATGGGGGAGTGCACTAAGAGCTGTGTCTAGCTCCTCTAGCTAAAGAGGCAGCTCAAGCCTCTGTCACGTCTCCTCAGTACAAGACAAGAAATCTATGCCCACACCTGCTCTTTGCATGCATCTTGACACTCCGTCTAAGGCTTTGCAAACAGTAAATTGTGGTAGAAGCCAGTAGTAATTTCACGCATGTCCTCTGGCTCTGAAGCAGCTTGTGAGATCCCCAACCCTCTAATACCAAGATCAGGATGGGATTCTTGACAATTCTCTAGGTCTGATAAAAATCAGAGTCTCTAAACAAGAAAAATCCAAGGAATAGACCTTTACCATTGACAATGGCTTGGGTCTATAGCCTTAGAAGAAGACCTAGTCCTGTCTTGTAGCAGAAACGGGACAACGTATTAAAAGTCCAAAAAAACTTTTTCGGCCCTATAACTTCCACAAATTGGGCTAAGGTATCCTCAACCAACGCTTTTTTCCCCCTAATAGATGTGAGGGCACAGCCGTTGGTGGACTCCTCTTCCAAGTGAAGAAGTTTTCTAAACGTTTTTAGTGCGTAGGGATGGATAGTTACTTGACTAATCAGGTCCACCCATCCATGATTGACAACCTTAGTCAATCCTCATTTACCACCCCGCACTCACACACGATTCTTTTATTCTCTAGCTACTATCATATTGTTTTAACGCTTTAAAAATATTAGTTTCTTTTAACTTTCCGTCATAGTAATTCCTTCAATAAATTATTAAAGACATCATTGAAAGCATTCTTTTAGAAAACAGAGATCTTTAAACTTAAGACAGGGTCAAACATTGTCCATAATAACCATGACCGGTACTCTTCTTGACTCAAGATCACCTAAGGGTGAAAAAAAGGCACCCATTCCTTACTCACAATCCAGAGTGGATAAACCCCCACCCAAGGTTCCGGGTGCCCACACCAAACCAGTTGCCCATACAACTGGGCAGCTCCCCTAGGATAAAAAACGGTATCCTAACTTATGTAGAAACATCAAGACATGACAGGGAGTAGAAACTCATCGTTCATGGGGGTAACCGACTTATCTATGGGGTTGGAAAGCCATCATTATCATCAAAATATACCAAGGAGTCCGAGGTGTCTTGAGACAAGTTGTCTTAAGGATTATCAATCATATCTTTCCTAATTCAACCTTTTAACCCATTTCTTGCATTATAAACAATGCACGTTGGAAGTTACCCTCCGTTTTTTGTCAATTATTACTTTTCTTACTCACTCCTTACGTATGCAGTGCTAATTTATAAAAGAGCTTAAACTATTTAAAGATTTGAGTGAATAATGGAAAACCCACCTGGGATTGATTGGCCCTCTGTTGCTGCATTGGCGCCTGAAAACTCTCCTCCGTATGCCTAGTACTAGGCCCAGCTTCGTCGTCATGTGACACTCTAGTTCATTTTGGAGTTACGTCCTCATCATCAGATGTAGGATTTTCTCGGGTCCTTTTAGGTTCCATAACTTCTTATCCTTATAAAAAGGACGTGTATTCATTAGGTAAATTATCTGAAAGCTAAACTTAACCTTTGTATTCGATTTTACCCAAATCTAGGGTTTTGAGCTTAATATTATATCTATTTATTTTCTCTTAAAGATTTCATTTCCTCAACTTTATATCATAGGTTTACACATACTATAATTTTCCTAAAAACTTTTGACCACAAAATTTATTTATTTTAATTAATCTTTTGCTAAAAATAGGACTTTTGGTCAATTATAATTTCTTAAAATCACTATGGCTTGCCAATTTGGCAAACGGCTCACCATTGTGTTGTTTTTTGAGTTGAGAAGTGATTTTATGGCCTGAAAACAGCTCGCAGACACATAGACAACACAATGGCGAGTTGTCGGTAATATGGCAAGCCATAGAGCTTTCCCACAATGCATATGACTTGTGGGCAAGTCGCAAACATGTAGACAACACAATGGCCAGCCAATGGCAATACGGAAATCCATAGAGCTTGCCCACAATGCATATGCATTGTGGGCAAGCTCTATGGATTTTCGTTTTGCCAAATGGATCTCCATTGTGTTTTTTTTAGGACTGCATAGCTATTTTAGGGCTTGAAAACCACTTGCGGTCCTTCAAACGACACAATGGAAATCCTTTTGGCAATACGGAAAGCCATAGAGCTTGCCCTCAATGCATATTCTTTGTGGGTAAGCTTTATGGCTTGCCCTATTGCCAAACGGATCGCCATTGTGTTGTTTTTAGGGACACGAGGCAATGTTGCGCTTGAAAATCGCTCACAAACATATAGACAACATCATGGCAAGCCGTTTGGCAATACGGCAAGCCATAAAGATCTATGGCTTGCCGTATTGCCAAAAGGCTTTCCATTGTGTTGTTTTTAGGACCACTTACCTATTTTAGGATTTGAAAACCGCTTGCAGACATATAGAAAACACAATTGCCGTATTGCCAAACGGCTCGCCATGGTGTTATTTTCATGGCCGCTTCGCTAGTTTAGGACTTGAAAACCGCTCACGGACATACAAACAACACAATGGCGAGTCGTTGGCAATACGGAAATCCATAGAGCTTGCCCACAATGCATATGTGTTGTGGGTAGGCTTTATGGATTGCCGTATGGACGAACGGATCTCCATTGTGTTGTTTTTAATATGCGATGTGGGTAAGCTCTATGGCTTGCCGTATTGTCCACGTAGCATAACCTAACCTAACCTAATGTAGCTTAACCTAACCTAACATAACTAAACCTAACGTAGATTAACTTTACCTAACCTAGCATATAAGATAATTTAACCTAACTTAACGTAGCTTAACCTAACCTAACCTAATATAACTTAACTTAACGTAGCTTAACTTAATCTAACCTAACGTATAAGATAACCTAACCTAATGTAGCCTTACCTAACCTCACATATAACCTAACCTAACAACGTAGCTTAACTTAACGTAACCTAGCGTATAAGATAACCTAACCTAACCTAATCTAACTTAACTTAGATCTGCTTTTACTTTTGTCTTATACACCCACTTACGCTTAATAGTTGTACGACCAGTAAATAATTTAGTTCGTATCCATGTACCTTTAGAGATAAGAGAATCGTACTCTGCTTCCATAGCCTCTTTCCATTGATCCTTTTGTGGTGAAGAGATAGCTTCATCATAAGTAACGGGATCCTCAAAAGTAGAAAAAGCATTATCAACAATATCGTCATCATAAACATGACATGAGCCATGTTCAAAATCAATAGGAACCTAAAACATAAACCCCATCAATTGCATAATTTCAAAAACGACATAATTCAAAACAAGATTTTTTCATAAACCAAAACAGTTTTTTTTCATAATTTAAAATGAAATTTCACATCATAAACCATAATTTCTTTTAAATCATTGAAAGTTTAAAGCATTCAAAGTTTAAATCATGAAATTTCCTTTTATAAATTATTGTAAATAAATTTAATATGCATTTAAAGGTTCGAGCACTCACATTCGTCCTATCTGAGCTATGAAAGTTGTTGTAAAAGTCGTGGAACCTGCAAAAACGCACACACAAACACACGTCCTGATAGTGAGAGATATATTCAAGGAGTGATGGGTATTGGCGCATGGAACATGTGTCCCAAGCCGTCCAATTTTGATCGGCCTTGTTTGTAGGCAAAACATCCTTGCTAAACATTGCTTCAAAGGCTTCCAAACTCTGTGGTATGATGTTCTTCTCCTTGAGAGACATGCACCATCTGTAGGCCTTGCCTTCCAGAGTTAAACTCGTCTGCAGAGCTTTGACTGCATTCGGAGTACACTGTAAGGCGTGAATTCCATCCCATTTTCTAAGAAAGATGTTCATTGCATCCTTATTGCGGCCTCGGTCTTCGCCCTTAAAGACTGGAGGTTTAAAGTTCTTTAGCAAGTCATCCACCTCTTTGGTAGTGAGAGTATGCAACGTATCATTAATTGGGAATTTCCCTTGCATGCCAACGTGCTCATGCATGTGGGTGTCAGCAGGACTCTTAGACTGCTGATGCCTTAATTGAATTACTAATGTGAAAAGTTTAGTAAAATTTTCATTTAAAGCTTTAAAATTTTCATTCATGACTGTCATGCGTGTTTGAGTGCACAAAATTCTTGAATATCTAGCAACTCATAAGTATCTTCTCCTGTCATAGCGTCACGGTTACTCTCCTTGAGAGGATCTTGTCGCGGGCCATCATTGGTAGGATCAGGAGTACTTTGCTCAAAATCGAATGTCTTATTGATATCCGAATCCATGGCTACACAGTGCGGTGAAAGAAGTACTTGGAAAATATACCTGATATTGGGAGCATTGGCAAAGTAGAGTAGCTGTGCTAACTCCATCAAAATCGATAATAGTCCGTCGTATATGGAACTCTGCAAGCTCTTGATAGTTGAATCAACTATGCTTGACGATTCCGAAAAAAAATTGTACTGTTTGAAATGTCGTTGACATCTGAATCTTCCTGAAGGAAAAAAATTGCAATAGATACTATTTGAAACTTCAACTCCCTCGAAATTTAACTTCTACCGATTGATGCAATTTTTGAACTTTTGACAGTTTTGCCAAGAATTTCGTGGCCCCTTGCCTATGCTTGTATCGGATCTCGCTCGACAACCGTCGAAAACCCTAGCTTGTGTATGGGGTGTGTGCGCGGGTGGGCACGCATCCTAGCTTGATATTTTTTTGATGAATTTCCCAAGGCCAACGGCCTTTGGACGCCTTGTGTGTGAGAAAAAAACTGTGCAGTCGGCTATGGAAACCATGGTAGTGCCGCGAGGGCGAGGGAGAGAGAGAACTGCCCATTGGTTGCGTTCTGGGCGTCGCTCCAGTGAGGTAAAGTCCTCCCCTCCTCAGCGTGCATCCACCGAGCTAAGCCACACAACGTATGTTGGAGGTCGAGGTATCCTCCCTCCCGGCACAAGCGGTTCTTCTCACGCTGCGGGACCTCGTCGTCCCCCTTAGCAGGTGGCTCTCCACGCCCTCAAAGAGAGGAGCATGCAAAAAGCTCCACGCTCTCCTGCCCAAAATAGACCATGCTCTCATACCAATGTAAGACAGGGGTGTAGAGTGTGAGAGTCCACCACCCAACCACCCTTTATATAGGCACGCCCTTGTCCCTTTGCCCTAGTTGGACTCCCCGTTCCACACTGCCTAGCTCTCTTTCCATGATCGAGAGGTGTGCCAATTGCCTGAGAATCCTAGTATGATACAATTGCTAGAGAGAGTGCCTGAATGGATATGAACTGCTGATGATAAAGTAGTTAATCCACATTGGTAGAGGGATTTTACTTCAGATTTCCATTCCCTTTCTATGAAATCAAAAATCCTTCTGGGGAATAATCCGACATATAGATGTATGAAAGATATCAGAAGTCAGTTAAAAGAGGTATTAGTGCAAATGCAGATTGCTAGGGGAGTTCTGGATCAGAGGATGAGAGCTATTCTTGAAGACTAGACTGCCACAAGCAAAGGACCTCAAACTCAAATGACAGTAGGAGAACAGGCAGTTGCTCTCTGGAGATTATTTCAGCTAGTTAAAGTTACCAAGAAGATGATGTAGCAAGAGAACCAGGCTATTCTTAATTTCCTAGAGTTTGTTCCGGATTCCCTAGTTCTCTTGTATGCTTTACCAGCAAGAGAAGCAAAGCAGCTGAGTTTTTTTCCAGCACTATACCCTTAACATACTCAACCAGTAGATCGGCTTACATACTTTAAGATTATTGATGATCTTCAGGATTGGTATGAGTGATGAACTGTGGAGTCGAAAACCTGGCAAACGCTATTCAATGATGATCTTCAACTAAATGATTTCTAGGAATTAGAAGATGAGGTACATAGGATCAAGCTTTGTATGGGACAATGGAAAATTCAGATTAGAGGCCTCACTAAGATCACAAACCAGCTGTGCTGCAACTCACTATTGAGTCCTCTAAAGTTCCTCAAAAGTACATTACGGCTAAACCAGGCCTAGGACCCGAGTACAGAGATGGATGAAATTCTCTTTGAATCTAGGATCAAAACAAATCAGCCTCTACCAGAAGGATGAATCCATACAGCTTCGCATTGTCACAAATTGGCAAGGACTCGTCTAACAAAAGGCAGACGCATGCTCTATGATCCTAACACCAGAACTTATAATCCCCTCATGCCTTATGAAGTCGAAATGACCACAGAGAGGTGGGATTGGCTTGAGCAAGAGGCCATATAGAGACTCATTCAGAAGGACAATGCTGGTACTGGTACTTCTGAGACACCATCAAGACCTAAGGGCAAAAGGAAGCGGGTTCAATGGAAGGATACTGGGTATTTCCATCTCAGAATTTGATGAAGAAATTTTCTAAACGTCTCAGAATTCGACGGTGGATTTTTCCAAACATTTTCAGAATCAGACGGTGGATTTTCTCAGCAAGGTGTGGGCATCTCTTTGGCTAACACCCTTGGAATTACAACTGTAGGGGGTGTCTAGCACTCAACAAAGCATGAAATATGGCATAAAGCTATGTTTCAGAAGGATCGACGGTGGATTTTTTCAAAAATTTTGGAGTCTTACCAAAATTCAAGAAAGGAGGGAAGGATGTAGATGGCGACGGAAGTCTCACAGGCGGAGGCAGTTTCACTAGGTGGGAACCAGTTCCTGGAAAGCCGAGCAGCGGACGAGCCCAGTAATTACCATGACGGTTACAATAGTAACTCCAAGAGGCTATAAATAGGACCCATTACATTGTAATAAGGTTCGCTATACTTTTGGGTTGTTTTATCTTTTGACTTCCTACTCTTAGTTGTGTGGTTGTAGTCCTGAAGTTGTTCCCGAGCTACATTATTCTCACTTGTACTCTTAATTTGTAATTCCTAATACATTAGTCGAGTATACTTCAGCCATATATACTTTGTATACATTCCTTCTGAATCTGAATCTGAATCTGAAATGAATCTGAACACTAACTCCAGTCATTCAGTTGTCTCTTTCTTAGCAGATGTATTCCAGTTCATGTAACTGTTCTAGTTTATTTTCTATCTTTTCCTACAATTCTAATGATTGAACTAATGAATCACCAATAGCTATAAACTCTAACACTAGAATAAGCTATCTAAAGAGATTAGCTCCAATTCCAAAGGTTCTGTTCTTCAACAGTGAAAGGGTTTGTTCCTTCAACAGCGAAAGGGTTTCCTCCGAATGGCCACTCGTGCTTCATCCCAAAAAACACCCACCTTCACGAGGATCGTGGCAACACCCCCTAAAACGGACAGTGCTATTCGCCTTCAGAATGAAGTTGAAAGGCTCCACAAGGAGAATGACGAGTTGAAACAAAAACTCGTCGCAATGACCTGGCTAATCGCAGTGGAGAATCACCACAAGGAGGAAATGGAGCAAATCCAAAACAAGTTTGACAAAACAAAGGAAGAAGTGGAGACCACCCTTACAAAGGCGGTCAAAAATCAAGTGCAAGAAGCCATCATCCACAAGGTTGGCGATCGTGTGGCATCCACGCTACACGAACGACAATGGCGAGAGGATATCACCCTCAATGTTCGCATTGGTGGGTTGCCTAGTGATTGGAAAGAAGAGGGAGACCGCAAGTTCCATGAATCCATTTCCCGCATCCAAACAACAACCCACATGATAGAGTGGGGTCCAACAACAATCGACTCCATCACACATGAGCATTGCATTAATCATGCAATCCTCACTTTCAAGACAAAAGTGGACCGAATTAAACTCCTTGAGCAATGAAGGCTTCTCAAGGGTACTAAAATCTAGTTTGCAGAAGATCTTACCCCCTACCAACTCAAGCAGAAGAAGATAGAACTACAAAAGGTGCGAGCAGCACTCGCCAGGAAAATGGGCAGTCTATCCAGGAGGTAAAGCCATAATTCACGAGTTCCAAACTCTCAAAATGGTTCCCCTCTCACCCACCCTGCTTAGGTTTTTAAGTTATGTTCATCCCATTCTCTCTTATGATTACCCCTCACTTGACCCTCAGTCCTTAATTGGGATGTATCTGACAATTCCTTCACTTAGAAGGAACCTTTTGTAATGTGCCGTTGTGAGCGAGATGAAAACACACACAATGCCTCTATAATGACCCGACACACACTCTTGGGATGATACACACACACACACACACTATGGGGCACCACTCGGCTTACACAACCCACCTGGCCGAGACAGGAAACACACCTATCGAGTGAGAGGAGAGTAATTACCCATTTACCCACTCCACAGAGAGAGAGAGAGAGAGAGAGAGAGAGAGAGAGAGAGAGAGAGAGAGAGAGAGAGAGAGAGAGAGAAAAAACTCAGCTCAAAAGAGGAGAATTTCTGATGTTTAGATACAAATGAGGTTGGGCCAACACCAATGGGGCAAACAACTCACACAATATGGTTAAAATATGCTAGATACAATCACAAATTGGAGCAGAAGCTTCGCTCATAGGAGAAACCTACACAACCAAAACAATAGGAAAAAAGTGAGAAATTTGGCAAAATAGACAGCTCCACCGCGTCTGGAACGGCCCAAAACCCCAGTCTACAATGTCAAAGTGCTCAAATCCGACCTCGGATGAGCAGTTTACAGCCAAAACAGACTCAAAGAACACCAAAAACACAATTGCGGATGTTCCTCCTCTCTTCTCCATGTTTTTTCTGGTCTTCTCTCTGTTTTTTCAGTTCCCACACTTATCTTTATTACTTGGGCACCCTTTCTCTTTTAGATGACCTCAAACGGACCCCGAACAGGCCAAAAACTGACCTCGTAGTGCATAGTTGTCACCCTGCTGCATCCATACGCACACCTGGCACTCGACTTTTTTCAATAATGCATCCCACCACCATGTGAAGTGGCCCAAAAATATGGTCCTCATGATGAAATTTCTGCATAATTTTCACAAGAAAACATCCACGTTGTGTCCGTACTCATCCACGTGCAAGTATTGACCTCCTGACGCCACTAGATTCCATCTGACGCACCTGCTTACCTCATGTCCGTGGCCTGCGGATAGCTTCCTTGAGAAGTTTTACGGGCTACCAACTTGTTAACCCTCACGGCACACGGACACCCTATGATCTATAAACGTTGTATTATTTAGAGTCAGGTACCGGGCTTGTCGGACCAATAGGAAAAGGGTAAGAGTGATCGCCGATGACAGGCGCACTCTAACTGGGACATTCAAGGGATTAGTTGGCTAAGCATGGGCGCCCAAGTGTGAATGGGGTGAGCTCATATAAAAGCCAACTAAACCTAAAATTCACTCATTCTCTCATTTTTGCAATAGAAGAGTGCTCTTGCTCCATCTCCATCTCCATCTTCTTCTTCTTCACCTCCTCGTGTGTGTGTGTGTGTGTGTGAGAGAGAGAGAGAGAGAGGGAGAGTGTGTGTGAGATCGAGCATTACGAAGGCACGGCAGCGGCGAGGCGGTTGAGTGGGCGTAGCGGCATCTCCCTCTTCTTCGCGGCGAGGAATCCACCACGAAGGCGAGCGTAGAGCGGTGAGTGACACACCGTTTGCTCTCTTGAGCTTGCTAGTTTAGGCTTGTTGTGTGCTTGGAGCCATTTGTGGCTCGCACACGGTGTATTGGCAAGTCCCTTGCTTCGACAGTGCGGCAAGGAGCGCACATTTTTGGCGCCGCTGCCGGGGAAATGCCTACACTAAGCTCGGTTAAGCACTTTACGCTTTCTTGTGGTGCAATTTCTATCATAGGAAAGGTAGGGAATGAGTGTGTGTAGTTGTGTGGAGATTTCTGTTTTTTGCGTTTTCTGCGTTTTCTACGTTTTCTGGTTTGCACTGCACAGTTAGCATTTCTTGCGTTTTTTGCATTTTTTGGTTTGCACTGCACAGTTCTGTCAAGTTCCAATTTTTGCATTTTCTGTGTTTTCTAGTTTGTGCACAGTTAGACGCACAATTAGTTAATTAAGTAGGCTAGTAATTAGGTGAGACAGAAAGTAGGTAGGTGAGGTCAACGCGCACCAAAACGCGAACCAAAAAAATAAAAAAAAATTGGAAAAAAAAAATCGTTTTCAAAAAAAAAAACGTGAGCGAGGGGGAGGTTAGATTTTCGAAAATAAAAAACATGAGTTATAAAAACGGACGGGTTGGTTTGTATAAAAGTTAGATCGGGATCATTTCCCCAAGCCCAAGCCCAGGCCCAGGCCTCAGTCCTCAGTCTTATGATATATATTAGACTCACTCTTATATATATACCCTACTCCCTCAAGAGGGAATGAGAGCATGTGGGACAAGTCCTCCACTCTCCTCCCTTCTCTTCCCACTTGCACCCTTAGACTTGCTATTTGGAGCCTAGTTCCCCAGCTAGGAAAAGACTGTTTCGGGCTTTTGTGGAGCAAAATAGAACCAAACGATGGGCTGTAAAGCACAGCGCGTCCCTCCTAGCGATACGCTCCTTTCGAGCTATCACACGGACCATTCCACGACACGCTCTAAAAAATCTAGCAAAAAAACAAACAAAAAACACGCAAAAAACTAGTCACAAGGCCTCCTAGAGCAGCTTTTTGACACCTTAGGGTATCAAAAGCACATGCACTTACGCTCTGGGCGGGTGCTAGAACCTGAGCATATTGAGGGTGCCTCTGTTCATACGGACACCCATTACCCATCCACGATAGGCTCTAGACTCTCAGCGGAGACACAAGGTAGCACCACCCAAGACCCTAAAATAGCCGCTAGTGATTCCTCCTCCGACTCAGAAATCATGGAAGCATACCCTACCCAAAACACTGAGAGAGAAGGCCATGCACCTCCCGAAGCTCCACAGCCTAGTACTAGTATTCTTAGCCGTTTCATGGAAACATTAGGTGGAGCTACTCGCTCGGAACCTGATGCAATTGAAGCACACGAAGGGGGTGGGGAAGTGGACTCTCCTTTCACATCGCATGTGGACCCCACACCACCAAAGAGTGTCCATGTGGATATCCTGCCAACTTCTTACCAAGAAGGCCCTGTTGAGCTGCCTCCTTCAGAAGTTCCCTCTAGAGTACCGTTGGTGACAAGTAAAACCACGGGGAGCAACATTGCTTCTACCTCACAACAAACCGTTAACACGTCGACTACCTGTAGCCTGGACGGATGCGCCTCGAGCTCCTGTATTGATGCCTGCTCCACCTGTTGAGCAACTACCGCAACACATGGTCCCTAGATCTCAAAATGTTGTACAAGCTACACCGCAACCACCTCCTGTGCTAGGACCGCAGCCCCCGCATCCAAGAGTCGCCCCTATGAACCAAGTGGGTTGCGATCCATCAAATGCTTATGCAGATGGGTGTGAGGAGGAAATAGACACTAGTATTTCCTATGGACTTGATACATTGGAAGAGTGTCCTATATACTACATGGAAGATTGTTGGGGGCAAGTCAAGCCGGTTTATCAAGGTGCTGCTCTCGCATCCAGAGGTCAAAATATCAACACCCAGGCTAGGAGGCCACCTCTTCAATGCTACGAGTGTGGTGGACCACATCGGGCAGCGGAGTGCCCTATTAGGCTGCAAAAGAATGCTGCACAGATGCAAATGAATCAAGGGAGCACGTCTGCAATGCCAATACTCACATGTAATCGTTGTGGCATAGATCACTTGATTGCCCAATGCCCCTATAACCCAAATGCGCCTAAAATCACACCCCTAAATTTGGTCGAAATTGCTAGTGTGACATCGCCAATACCACCCGTTGCACCCGCTTATGCGATTACACGGTCCATGCTTCAAGGGCCAGGCTATATCCTCGAAGAGAGAGATACCGCGTCAGTTATCCAAGCAAAGAAAAAGAAGAAACGAAGGAAGAGGTCGCAAAATACGAGAAATTCAAAGCCAAGTTCCAAAACAAACATAGGAACAGGAGATGACCTCGTGTATATGAATGACCTCGAGGTTGATTCAGATTCAATCGAGACAATGGAGACTAGAACCAATACCACAAAGGGAAAGACCGACAAAGAAAACCGTAACATGGAACCAAATGAAAACCGAATAAGAGAAAACCATAAAGAGCCTCTGAAAACACCACAAGTGTTTCCAAATCCAATCCAAGACCCCCAAGATAAACCGCAGGGGCAAAAAGGGGATAATCGTAAAAAGAAGATTGGGACGTACCCAAACCCAATAGACGAGATTGAGCAGATGAAACATCTAAGAGGTTTAGTGGAGGAGACTCAAAGGAAACTAGAACCAGAACCCATGCATGTCAAAATTCATGACACAGTGTTTCCCACGCAAGTTCATCCACCCCACATGAACCATAGACCGTTAGCCATATCTAGTATCATCCAAGAAGGGAGTGAGGACGGGACATCAGAAAGTGAGCATACACCCTTCTTGTTGGAAAGGATGTTTAATGAAGGAATACCTGATCCCATTGAGGAATATGAGATTCCATCCTCACCAGTTCCTAGTCAAGGACCTACACCCTGCAAAATGCCAATGAATTTTGCCAAACTAGTGGACTTCATGTCTTCTGAGGTCCGAACCACGATCATAGCAAAGCTGTATGGAGATCCTGAGTTATTCCTTGTACTTCGAGCATTCCTTAACGGAGAGCTACGAACGGGATTATCGCAGTTTGCGCAACCAAATAGGCCTGACTCGATTATGATTGATGAGGAAAATCATGTGCAATCACTTGACTTAGATGGACACGAGTCTGTGATCGAGGTACCCATTAACGAATTAGGGCAGTATTTTGAAGGCGACGAGTCTAATGCGACCCTACCCATCACTACCAAGGGATTAACTATAAAGGGAATTCTTGATGGTGGTGCAGGAGTTAGCATCGTTACAAAAGATTGTTGGGAATCCATGGGAAAACCCCGCCTCAGTGTTACTAACATTGTGGTAAAGATGGCAAATGGTACCATAGCCAAACCTATGGGGATGCTCTAGGATCTATAGATCAAAGTTCTAGGACACAAGGTACGACATACGTTCACTGTAATGGATTTCTCTAAACACCTTATGTCATATGAAATGATTTTAGGACGACCATTCGTGAGGGAAGCACAAATGGTTCATGATTGGTCTACAAATCATGTCTATTTGCAATTCCAAGACTCTGTCCTTAGAGTGGATTTGGTGACTGGTACGGTACACCCCTTAGGGAGTAAAACCATTATTGATCATCGCTCTGACACCACAGTTCACTCGGCCCCACTACAATATTGTTACACTTGTAAGAAGGATACAGACATTGGCCAAGATTCTCCTTATATGGATATCCTACCTGGGATGACTGAGTCGGACAATGTGGATTGGGTCCACCTAGCAGCAACCATAGACACTTGGGAAAATAGGGGGACGACCTGGGTAACACCTGAGGGGGATGAAATGCATGTACCCTTAAATATGCTACAAGCAATGCATATCGCTTCCGACAAGACTCATCCTAATGTAACAAAGAAAACATACAAGTGGGTCCCTAAAGCTTCTTTAGTGACCATAACTAGTGCTAAAAAACAGAAGCCTTGTAAGAAACGTACCACTCGCTCCAAGAAAAGTAAGAAAATGTTGCGATGGATCCCTAAACGACTATTGGAATCCCAAGGCTACTATCAAGGAAATGATCAAATCTGGGTGCCAAAACGTAGATTGTGCTCTTACCTATCACCTGACCCAAGTGAGCCCAATCCCGTAGCTCCAAAACGAATCAATGATCGTGGAAAGAAAAAAATCACAGACTGCTACACACCCGCTCCCGAGCTAGTTTGGGTACCAAAGAAAGAACGATTTGTTCCACCTAGCTCAGGAAGGGGGGAGTCCCATGAAGCTTCTAGCTCCTCATGTAATACATCCATAGAGGTAAAAGCTTCTACATAGCCTCCATCTATAGTAGTGGACCTCCATGAAGCTACAAAAGAATCCACACCTCCCAGTGTTCAAGAATCACCTGATGAACCACTTCAAGTTCGATCCTGGGAGAGTACCTTACTACCCTTGCAACTTGACGAGGCACCTAGGGTAATAGAAAACTACTGGCAAAAATCCTCACCTATTACCAACTGGAACAATTGGTTTCAAAGGGTGACAAGCTCATTTCAAACGGTATGATCTACCCAAGGAAGGGGGGAGTGTTTGCTGACTGTCATCATTCATTTGTTTCCCTCTCAACCTTTTTCCCTGACCTCTCAATCACCAATCTTAGGGAATGTACATATAAAGCTTTATACTCACAAAAAACAAAAAAATAAAGAGCAAGAGCAATTAGCAAACGAGTATGCGCAATAAAAGTCAAAACATTGACCCAGACCTACACATGTCACATCTGGTACAGTGAAACAGAAACCTATGCCATAAAACACCTTTGATCCTCATCACTTGAGTGATGGAGGGTAGATAAGATTAGTACGATAGGAGTGTTTCTGTTTTAGAGTTGAGAGATTAGCGAAGTTCTGTTTTCCCACTAATGTGCCTCCTGGAGGTATTCCTTTTGTTTCCTAGTGTGTACAGGAGCGTGTTGCTATTGATAGGATTTGGACCTTCATGGAACCTTTCTCTCGTTCACACTTCAAATCAAGCGCGACCATCAACACAAACAGGTGTTTTATGTCCATTAGCATTGCCCTTATCTTTTTGCATCCATGTTTGTCTGCTTTGATTGTGATTGGTAGCATAATATTCAGCGCATTGGCTTAGTATCAAACATTTAATTCAATGTAATGTTTTGTCATAATCACTTGTCTAGGTTTAAAAATCAAGCAGTCCGACTAAGCTAGTTTGACCAAGTTAGGTGTTAGAGATCTTCTCTTAATACCATGGGGAATGCCTTCCTAATAAGCAATGGTTACTTAGGTTCTTAATCCGATTTAGGCAGCATTGTGTGAAATGTACTAGGGCTTTCTAGTGGGCTTAACCCTATCGACCTTTAGCTTAAGTATTATAAAGGGAGTTTACTAATGTGATGAGCCTGGGGAGGGTAACAATGTTATATGACCCCCCAAAGTTACAAAATTAAAATGCTGAAAATGAACAAACAAAAAATCAAAGTGCCACAATGTAAAATTTTAAGCTGGAAGAGAAATCCCTGCTTAAATTGGTACTTCACTCACATGTATTGCCTATGGTACTAGAGCCCTAGAGGTTCCCAGTGTGGGCGCTTTTCCTTGAAAAGCAAAAAACCCAAGGCATACAAAATAAGCACACACATCATAATTGAATCAATGTGAAAAGACTTTGGGGGGTCAAAGAAAAAGTAATCAGTCAGGCGATGATTTCATGAGAAATTCCTTTTATGGTAGCTTAACTACAAGGTTTTCTAGATATAGCCTCCAGTCAGCCCTCGAACATGAATACTTGGCTCTCGCGATTAAACAACTTAATTGACCACAGATAATTAAGAAGCTTACCCATGGTATTAATATTCGATCTCTAGTGCCTTTCGACCGTCAAATTAGCGACCCCAGACTTGTTTAATTTTTTACCTTTACATCTGTTTATGCATTTGATTACATTGCAATTTAATGTTCATTGCTAACAAATTGTTTGAAATTCTTTTACCAATCAATTTTTCTACCTAAAACTGCATATGCTTTTTAAGAGAATGCCATTACTGTGCCAATGTTGTTTGATTTTGCAGTGACTGAAGAAGGCTAAGGACATTCATCTCAAATGCTCTTCCACCTCGACGAACCAGCTTCAACTCAATAGCTTCCGAGGACAGAATCTACATCAGGAAGGGGGGCATGTTAACCCTCACGGCACACGGACACCCTATGATCTATAAATGTTGTATTATTTAGAGTCAGGTACCGGGCTTGTCGGACCAATAGGAAAAGGGTAAGAGTGATCGCCGATGACAGGCGCACTCTAACTGGGACATTCAAGGGATTAGTTGGCTAAGCATGGGCGCCCAAGTGTGAATGGGGTGAGCTCATATAAAAGCCAACTAAACCTAAAATTCACTCATTCTCTCATTTTTGCAATAGAAGAGTGCTCTTGCTCCATCTTCTTCTTCTTCACCTCCTTGTGTGTGTGTGTGTGTGTGAGAGAGAGAGAGAGAGAGAGGGAGAGTGTGTGTGAGATCGAGCATTACGAAGGCACGGCAGCGGCGAGGCGGTTGAGCGCGGCGTAGCGGCATCTCCCTCTTCTTCGCGGCGAGGAATCCAGCACGAAGGCGAGCGTAGAGCGGTGAGTGACACACCCTTTGCTCTCTTGAGCTTGCTAGTTTAGGCTTGTTGTGTGCTTGGAGCCATTTGTGGCTCGCACACGGTGTATTGGCAAGTCCCTTGCTTCGACAGTGCGGCAAGGAGCGCACACAAATCCTCATTATTATATAAAAAACACACTGGAACTGGTAATAGTGAAAATGGATGCACTATGTACACCCTATCCTACCTGTACACATGTGGGCCCCACGTAACCACCTGGCTCTGGAAAATGGGAAATTCTTTATTTGATGCACCATGCATGTGTATGTATATAAGCAAAATCCATTGCTCCAAAAAACTTCTGACATAATTTTCCCATCCCCTAGCCTGCTAGATCATTCATGATCAGCACAGCAGCAAAAAGCGATATGAGACTCGCAGCGTCATAGGTCTCCTCATCCCTCACCAACATTGCTTGATCCAGAGACATCTCATCTTGCTCCACCATCATTAACCTGGCATGATACAATTTCAGACGCAATCCATTTACCCTTGACTTATGTAAAATCCCATCCAAGTTAGCCAGCTGATATGTACCATTCGGAAAACACTCCACTACCTTGAAAGGGCCTTCCCACTTAATTTGAAACTTCTTTTGGAAGGTGTTGTCTAGCTTACTGTTGTAGCGCAAAACCAAGTCATGCTTCTTGATACCCTTACTTTTGACCTTTTCATTTACCTTTGCCAAAGCCTTATGTTGCATCTGCCCATAATGTTCCAATGCACACATCCTATTCAGTTGAACCTCTTGTAACTGTAAGAGCCTCTCTTTGAATGCATCACTAGGTGGCCCAAGCAACGTCTCTAATATCTTTACTGTAGGCAACTCTACCTCCACAAGCAATATTGCTTCCTTTCCATACACCAGATGAAATGGAGTAAACCCTGTACCTGTCTTCACCAAAGTACGATAAGCCCATAATGCACTAGGCAATTTCAAATCCCAATTCTTTCCTTGGTGCTCTGTCACTTTCGAAAGGATTTGTACCAACTCACCATCAAATCTTTCATTCAAGCCATTACAATGCAGGTAATAAGGAGTGGTATGCTGGTGCCTAATCTTCATCTTTGCGCATAAAAAGTCTAGCAGTTTAGCTCTAAATCCTGGACCCTTATCTAAAAGAAGCTCTAGTAGCACCCCAAACTTGCAACATATTTCATCATACACAAATTTTTCCACACTCTTTGCAGTGATTTGTTTTACTGCTATAGCCTCTGCCTATCTAGAGAGATAGTCCATTGCCGTCAAAATATAGCTTTTTCCCTGATTGTGATAGGTAGCGGGCCTATTGCATCAATTTCCCACTTTTCAAACACATCAAACGCCATAATGGTTTTTCGTAGCTCTGGCTTCAACACTCTCTTCCCAAATGCTTGACACCTATTGCAAGACCTACACCAATGGTGAACATCCTTGTGCAAACTAGGCCATACATACCCTTCTTGGAAAATCTTATGCAAGGTGATCTTTAGAGCAAAATGTCCGCCACATGCGCCTTCATGATTCTATTCCAACACTCTGTAAAGCTCCTCCCGCCAAGGTACACGTCTCAACACAAGATCAGCCTCTTTCATGTACAAGACATTACCAATCAATTTGTACCTGTATGCTCTATACACAAAACCATACCTTTTAGACTTCTGAATGTCTTTCGGAATAATTCCTGTTAGCAAAAAGTCCTCTTCTTGAGCCAAACTTTCCCGGCCATGATAAAGAGGTAAACTAGTTCTCAACACAAATAGCTCCCCAATCATGCTTTGAGCTGCTTCATGTGCTTCTCCATTTAGAGCACGTTCAGTGTGTCTGATGCTCCATGCTTCAAACTTTTTTAACAGGCCTTTAATTTTGAAACACATTTCCTTCAATGAGGTATTCTTGCTCTTCCACACACCCAGCACCTGCTTCACAACTAACAAGGCATCACCTTTTATGCTCAACCTTCTAATCCTATGCTTCAAACAAATGTGTAATCCAGCTTCCAAAGTAGCATATTCAGCCTCATTGTTACTATGTGCATCCAACTTGAACCCTCTCTTGCATACTAGCCTCCCCTCTGGATCATAAAGTGTTATACCCCCTGAAGCTGCATCATGGCTCTTTCTGTATGAGCCATCAAAGAACAAAACATGTGCATTGCTAATTTGTGGCACTTCTTCAACTACCTTTCTCGCCACTTCTTCCTTAACAAGGAGGGGATTCTCCTTGTAAGTCAACAAATTAGCTAGTGTAGCTCTTGTACTGTCTTCCGCTAGAAAAGAGAACTCAAACTCTTGCAGCTCAATCACCCATTTCTTCACCACATTTGACATGTTAGTGCCATTAATTAACTGTGGAAAAAAGGCATAACTCGTCAATAAAACAAAAGGTCGTGGTAGCAAGTAATGACGAAATCGTCGCTCAACAAGCAAATATTACACTGGCCATCACTATCTCTACTTCCGAGAATTTTCTCTCTGCTACCAACTTCACTCAGCTTGAACAATACACTGGCCTCATATAATGGTTGCCCTTCCCCTTTTGCAATAGCATGGCTCCAATGGCATCATCCCCTACTGATGGATTTACATAAAACACTTTCTCCCAAACAAGAGCCTGCATGACTGACAACCCCCCTAACACCTCTTCCACCTCTTGAAACACTTCTTCACACTTGTCATCCCATTGCGATGGATCATGCTTTGTCACTTGTTGTAATGGATAAAGGAGATGCGAAGACAATGGAATAAACCGCGCCATGTACTTCACTTTGTGTATAAAGGTTGCCAATTTCTTTGTACTCGTAGGAGATGGAAAAAGAATAATAGACTTAACCTTGTCAGGATCAGCCTCAATGCCATTTTCTAACACCATGTGACCCAATAACTTCACCCTTGGCTGTGCTAAATGACATTTCTTTGGATTTAGTTGTCCTCCACATTCATCATATCGAGCCAATACCATTTGCAACTTCTCATGGTGTTTAGCCCTACTGCTGTAGACACAGAAGTCGTCCATAAAAGCTTTAACACAACTACCAATGAATGGTTCCAACACCCAATTTGCTCTCTCTTGATAGAAAGATGGTCCATTTGACAACCCAAATGGCAATACCGTATAGGAATAGCAACCCCATGGCGTAATGAAAGTTGTCTTTGTGCGGTCTTTAAGAGAAATCTTCAATTGAAAATAGCCTGAAAAACCATCACACACACTGTACCTCTCAGAACCTGCCAACTGGATCCAAGATCCGATCAATGAATGGAAGAGGATATGGGTTCTTCTTAGTGGCTGCATTTAAAGGCTTAAAATCTACACAAATCCTCCACTTTCCATCCTTCTTTGGAGTGACAACTACTAGACTCACCCATTCTGTGGTCTCCACAGGGACTATGAACCCTGCCTTCAATAACTTGTCCACCTCTTCCCACAAGGCTTCCATCTTCTCTTGACCCATCCTTCTTAGCCTTTGTCGCACTGGCGTAGCACCTTCTTTCAGCTCTATATGCATCTCTTCTCCCTTGAACCCTCTAATATCTTAATATGAAGTAATGAACAAATCAGGAAAAGTAGCCAGCAAGTGCAAATATATCTCCTTCTCCATAGCTGAGAGGTCTCCACTGATCATTTGTGTCATCCATTCCTGCTTCTTTGACAATTCAACCTTGGTTTGCATCAACCCTTCAATCACTTCATAAGGCCCTTCACCTTCATCTTCAACCTCATTTGCAAATGCAACTAAACCAGACTCCTGGATTTCTTTCTCCATCAAAAGAAATGCAACATCAGCATCCTCATCACTGCTCGTAGTACTATCACTGTCCTCATCAGACATTGTGGAATAGTCTTCATCACTAGACTCAACTTCATCTTCATAAAGCTCCTCCAATCGTTTCCTTGTGTCCATATTATAAAGCTTCTTGGCATCTGTCTTTCCATAGAGGCTAATCGTACCATGTCTCCAATCTTGAACAGCTCCCACTGCAAGTAACCATGGTCTGCCCAGTATAATAGGATATGCTCCCAACCCTACTAGCATCACATGAAAATCAACCACCGCCTTTCCATCATATGCCTCCACTTCTAATCTCTTTACAACACCCAAACATTTTACTTTTTGATGATTTGCGAATCTGATCCAGAAGCCTCACACCCCAGTCACTGTAAGACCTATCTTCTCAACGCATGAGTGTGTTATGACACATATTTGGGCTCCGCCATCAACGTAACCTTGTCCCAGATTTCTTCTTTTGTGCCACACATCTACTATTGGGCAAATATCTGGTAGCTCGTCCATCGCCAACACCTTCACTGAACCTCTCTCTGTCTCTTTCTCCATTGGGTTAACCATCCTTTTCCACTGTCGCTTTACTTAGGCACCATCTCTATAAGCTGCCCAAAAGTAACATCGGCTTTCCTACTCGTCAAATCCTCCGTCAAGTCATAGCTTAATTGCCCATCCCCCAGTGGAAAATCTAAAACATGAAACTTGCGCGACGAGCCCTTCTTTTCCTCTTGGCCTTGACATCCTCGCCTTCATGGCTCTTTCCCTTCTGCTTACTAGGACCTGTGGCACTTCTTCCTTCCTTTTCCTCTGTGGTCCTCTTCCCAATAGGCATCACTAATGTATCCTCTAGCTTTGATGCCTTCTCCAAGGTGACTACACTTAACACTTTTGTCTTTCCCTTTTCCTCTTGGGTTAATCCATTGGTTCCTTCATCTCCCTTAATTTCGATGCCATAATCATTTGACCTAGTTAGCACCTGTCTTGGCAATGGATACATGTCTCCCCCCATCCTTGGTGGCTTATCACATTTCGGGCTGATGTGGCCGAACTCTCCGCAATTATAACATGTGGGTGTCTGCCTCTAGAACATCCCATTGCTTTGTCCAGCACCATTCTTGGGTCTTTCTTCACCTCCTGGCTGATTTGCAAACCTTCCTCGACCTCTATTATTTCCCACTTGACCTAGCATGTTTAGACTGAGATTCTTCATTAAATCTACCACTTGCCTCATGTCTTACCTTAGCCCATCATCTTGCACTACTGTAGTGACCACTGCTGGCATAACCTGAGGAGTAACAGAAAGCACTGGTTCATGTTGAACCCCTGGCATGCGACCTTGTAAAGAGTCAATAGGCTGAAATTCAGATCTCATGGGCAAAGACTCTACTTCTAGCTAGCTCATTTTCCTCAGCTTCCACTCTTTGTTCCTTGCCACTTCCAATGCATCTTCATATGTTCTAGGCTTCTTTAGCTCCACTCTCCAATGTATATTCTCCCAAAGACCAGCCAAGAACCTGTCCTTCTTCATCATGTCAGGTGGGGGTACTTGTGGTGCTAAGGCCTTGCACATCCTCTTCCATGCCAATGAAAACTTACGGATGTACTCATCTATTGGCTCACCTTCCTTTTGCACCAAAGCCTGTACTTCTTGCCACACTTTATCAGGATCTTCAATCTTCATAAGCTCCACTTCCAATCCATGCCTTAGATTGTCCCAACTCAATCTTACAGGTGGATCAGCCACACACAACTCCTCTTCAAATGCTTTGGAACAAACTCGTGCATCACTCTTCAAACAAATTTGGAGAAGACGTAACATCTGTGCCGAGTCATGAATTTGGTTGCTAATGCAGGCAGCCTCCATCTTTTCCAAAAAGTCTTCTACATCTTCATCACTTCTTCCATGAAACTCCGGATAAGAGAAATCCATGCCTACCCAAGTTACGATACTTTGAGAACCCCTTTGAACACACGTGCAAGAACTCAAAACTTTTGACTGACTCAATTCCCAGAAACTTCAATGGAGATCAACTTTAGATAAGGACAAATACATGCACATCAAATGAGTTTTCATAGTTCATCATCGGAATTACAACAGGCAAAGGACATTCGAGGATCTCTCTTAATCTTCTTGGCCCGAACATAAAGACTATACGCTGCTGGAAAAAAATCTTCCTGGACACATGAACATTTATCTGGATTCTCTGAGTTAAATGAAAAGGAGTGAATTGAGGGCCATTTTGATCATCCATTAAAGCCAACCATGAGGCTCCCCAAGAGAGCACAATCGTCTTATCCTCTAATTTTGCCAAAATTTCAATAACATAACAGCATAAATGGCTTAAAAGACCAAAAAACCAGCCATCATAACTTTAAGAAAAAATTGGCAGAGTTTCCTCAGAAGTAGAGCAGTAGGAACCCAAAATATACACTGCATATGTATGCATAAACTGCCAACAATAGAACCCAAGCATCAAGTAGGAATCACTAGTACATAGCCTATGGCGAGGTCACGAAAAGGGTGCTCCAGCTACTTGTATCACCGAAAGGATCTCCGCATTTGAGAATCCCCCAGCTCAATAAAACCTCACGCTATCGACCCTCACACGAAGGCTTCTGCAAATCTCGTATAGTCAAGTCTCAGAAATGCAAATCTCGTATAGTCAAGTCTCAGAAATGACTATCTTCCAGACCAAGTCTTAGAAATGACCGGGACTGCCAAATAAAACCAAGTATGGCTCCACAAAGACCTACAATGGAAGTTTCCACAAGTAACGTACAATCCAGCAGACAATGCGCTCAAACAGGCACCAAATGATGCATACCTACAACAACTGCAAGTGACACCAGTGCTAGTATATCACTGTACTCCAGCTACGTGTACCTGTGTGAATCACCTATACCTGTCCCTGTAACCTGTAACCTGTAATCTACAACTCGTAATCCCGAATCGCGAAGCTTGAAGCTCGAAGCAGAAGGTACTCGAAGAAGATCCTCCGTGGGGGCGCCAAAAGAATGTGAGTGGGATGAAAACACACACAACGCCTCTATAATGACCCGACACACACTCTTGGGATGATACACACACACACACACACACACACACACACACACACAATGGGGCAGCACTCGGCTTACACAACCCACCTAGCCGAGACAGGAAACACACCTATGGAGTGAGAGGAGAGTAATTACCCATTTACCCACTCCACAGAGAGAGAGAGAGAGAGAGAGAGAGAGACACACACACACCCAAAAAACTCAGCTCAAAAGAGGATAATTTCTGATTTTTAGATACAAATGAGCTTGTTCCAACAGCAATGGGGCAAAGATCTCACACAATATGGTTAAAATATGCCAGATACAATCACAAATTGGAGCAGAAGCTTCGCTCATAGGAGAAACTTACACAACCAAAAAAACAGAAAAAAAGTGAGGAATTTGGCAAAATGGACAGTGCCATCGTGTCGGGAATGGCCCAAAACCCTAGTCTACAATGTCAAAGTGCTCAAATCCGACCTTGGATGAGCAGTTTAGGGCCAAAACAGGCTCCAAGAACACCAAAAATAGAGTTGCGGATGTTCCTCCTCTGTTATCCACATTTTTTCTGGTCTTCTCTCTGTTTTTTCAGTTCCCACACTTAGCTTTATTACTTGGGCACCGTTGGCCTTTTAGATGACCTCAAACGGACCCCGAACAGGCAAAAAACTGACCTCGCAGTGCATAATTGTCACGCTGCTGCGTCCATACGCACACTTGGCACTCGAATTTTTTCAATAATGCATCCCACCACCACGTGAAGTGGCCCCAAAATATGTTCTTCATGATGACCTTTCTGCATAATTATCACAAGAAAACATCCACGTTGTGTGCGTACTCATCCACGTGCAAGTATTGACCCCATTCGACCTCCTGACACCACTAGATGCCATCTGATGCTCCTGCTGACCTCATGTCGTCCGCCCACGGATAGCTTCCTCGAGAAGTTTTATGCAGTACCAAATCCTCATTATTATAAACAAAACACACTGGTACTGGTAATAGTGAAAATGGATGCACTATGTACACCCTATCCTACCTGTACACATGTGGGCCCCACGTAACCACCTGGCTCTGGAAAATGGGCAATTCTTTATTTGATGCACCATGCATGTGTATGTACACATGCAAAATCCATTGCTCCAAAAAACTCCTGACACCGTTTTCCGATCCCATAGGTCATATATGACTTTCATGGATGATAATTCAATTTATCTATCTATCTCTATCCCTTCCCTCTCTCGTGTGTGAAAATTAACTCTCTCCATTAGGTAAACTAATCCAAAATCTACTTAGCTATGTCCTCTTTCCTAACACTTGGGATTTCCTAATGAAGTGTTAAAGCTTCCATGAAATGGCTATGACAAATAATTGAAGCATTTGTTTAGGGTTTTTATCAAGAGAGAAAGAGAATTGCAACTATGCAATTTGTAATGAGGTTACACAAAATTATCACACACAAGAGTTTTTAGTTGATCTTGGATCTTTTTCAAATTTTTCTTTTTTAGTGTGTTTTTAGGTTCAAATCTTCCATGACTTGCTTGATTTTACTGCAAATCCTCACAAGCAAAGGCTTTGTGCTTTCCTAGCCGTACTGCACACTTCTTGACAATGGAAAGATCAAGAGACCCTGCTCTCATGCTCTTCAACATAAGAACACGGTGCTTAAGAAAGACACCAATAGATTGTCAATCATGTTCATTGCACAAGGAACCACACGAACTATATGGAAGAGAATACCCAAACTATTGATAATTGTCATAACTCTCCAATAGTCTCAGCCTACATATTTGTATGACTTGTGGTAGGTGAACTTGAAAGGAAAATAATATACTTGTGGAGCTTGGAACCAAAAGTGGGAGAGCCAAGAAGACTGTCTCCCCTCTTTGAAGAATGCAATGGCTCATTGTAATTGACCATTCACCTGTAGGAAATAACATGGCAATCTAAGGATAAGGGAAGTAGGCATGTCCTAACTAATATAGTCACTAGGGTGCAATCTAGAAGAAAAAAGTAGGAATGATTTCTCAGATGAACTAGTAAGAGCAACCATCACACCACAAATTTGAAAGACAAGGCAACCATCAAAATGGCTAAAGAAGAACATTTTCCAAGATACTAATTGCACTGTTGGCTCAGGCACACCGTTCAAGCAATGGGAAAGGAAAACCTATGTCTAGAAGACACCGTGCATGGTACTCCGCTTATGGAGCACCAGAAGTTGATTGGAGATAATAGTCTAGAATCCCCCTCTAAAAGAGAAGTATCCTCAAAAGTACGCTCTGAGGTAACAACTGAATCAACCCATGTCAGAATAGAGTAAACATTGTCACTGAAAGCTCCAGAACTAATGTTGAGAAATCCCTCAAATAAAGGAAGTCCCCCCTCCTACTCAATCCTTGGAAAAGAGAATAAGTTCCACTAGAAAGAAATCTGAGATAACCTCGATTAAAATTGCTTCCTCTCTAAATGAATAACAAAACTTGAATCTCATGGCACTCACGACTGAAAGAGAATCACACCATTGGTAAACCCGGATCTAAAATCACTTGAGGAGCATGTTTTCCAAATAGTTCATTGGGGTCCACCAACAATAGAAAATGTAGTGTGAGTGTTGAAGTGGTGTGTGATCAAGAAAAATTATACCAATCATGAGACAAATGAGTGATGTTACTATAGGACATTGCAAGTGGGAAAGGTCGTATATGGACCTCTATGGGTGCAACATTTTCCACCATTTCCAACGTACCAAATACGACGAAATGGATAACAATACACTCATGCTCATAGAAAACAAATATTACAAAGCTAGAGGATATCGTCCTAGGAGAGGCCAACCAATGGGGGCAAAACAAGCCGCTCAATAGGAAGGTCCTTGCTGTGGATGTGGAGGTAATCATTGAGCAAGATTTTTGTAGCACAAGGGTAAGTGCGTAAAGATTTTTAGATTCTTGGAAGGTTATAGGGTAGAACATTTACTTCCTAACTATTCCAAAAACCTTCAAAACAAGGTAAAAACAACGATGACTATCATAGGATTTTTGCCATGCTTAAGTAGGTCGGAAACTAAGACAACAATTCCAATTAATGTGGTGACAAGAGCTTAGGCTCAAGAACCTGCAAAAAACATGTTGGTCAAGGACCATAAAAAACTGCCAATTCAAAGAAAATTTGAGAGTTTTACGATAAGGTCTTAGAGAAATCTTGGAAAGAAAAAAGAGACAAAATGAAAGCTAAGAGGCTAAAAGAGAAATCTGCCTTAGAGACAGAGCTGCAAAACACGAAGGAGTAGCTTAAACATGAAGGGAAAACAAGGAGTGAGTTAAAGGAGCGCTATTGTCCAAAATATTATTAGGTGAATCAGTCTCAGTAAGCAAAGTGTTAGAATATTTAGAGACTCATTCTATGGCTATGAGTCTAGACTAAAGATTGAATAGGCCTTGAAACAAATATGGTTGACATATCCACATCATAAGGTTGAAAAACAAAGTTTAGAAATGTGGAAACGACTCATAAATACTGCTCAAGCTCCAATGGAGCCAAGAAAACTAAACATCCCTAGACAAGAAGTGTTGATCCACCAAAGGGACAAGAAATTCAAGCACAAGAGAAAAACATTGATACAAATGTATAGCTGATAAAGTTTACATTAGAGATCTAGGCAACAAAAATAGTTAAGAATTCCAAGATTTGTGAGACCACATTCTAGAGATTGATGTTGAGGATGATCTATCAAGTAGGTCAAAAGACAAAACAAAACAAAGAAGTGGTAATATTTTATGATTTCCCTAACCAGAACTCTAAAAGCCAAGAGAGGTATTGAGCTGAAACATCATAAAGGATGACAAAAAAATGAACAAAAGCGAGAATACAAAAAACTAAAGCAAACCTTGAAAGTGGTCTAGATAGCACCCTCTCACTACAAAAAGTATACGATACAAGATAAAAATAATAATTGTTTATTAACCTATGCGAGAACTTAAAGAACCAACGAATTCTCATGATATGCCAAGCGCATTGACCTAGTTGAACTAGAGAGGAATCAAAGTCGGCATATATTTCCATTGACATCACTCAGAAGGAAGAGAGCTACAGATAACTATTCTCAAAATATATAGAGATGTATTTGCATGGTCATACAAGGATCTTCAGAGAGTGGATCCAAAACTTTATCAACATATTATGAGTTTATGTGAGTCTCAAACATTTTAACACTATTTTCATGTGAGAGAACTATCCCCTATCGATTATTGATCATGTGATTGAGAGAGTTGAAAGCAAGGCATCTTACAGCTTTGTTGATGTCTTTTGAGGCTATAATGAGCTCGCTATAAAGCTAGAGGATAATCATAAGATGGCCTTTGTGATAGAATGGGCCATATTGCTTATAGGGTGATACCATCTGGCTTGAGCAATCCACTTGCCACGTTTGAAAGACTCGTGAGTCGTGCATTTAAAAAATATCTAAGATAATTCTTAAAGATTTAGATAGACAACTTGTGCGTGCATTCCTCATTGAGAAGCTAGCACATAGAGCACTTGCAAAGATCTTTGAGAAATCCACAGCCTATCGCATTTGCCTAAACCTGGAGAAATGTGTCTTCATGGTAAGACAAGGAAAAATTCTATAGCACATTGTGTCCAAGAATGGCATTTCCACTAATTTGGAGAAGATTCAAGTGATTGTTTCTCTACCATGACCAACAAAATTTAGAAAGGTACAAGCCTTCACATTAGGGAAATTTTGGACTCTCAAATGGGCCCTATAAGGACTTTGACTTTCTCCCTCTTGTCCAAAATGGGCGCCATTACTTCTACAAATTAACTCCAAATTTGTCAAAGTTTAGAGATTTAGAACCTACTTTCTAAGATATTTCTAATGATATGTTGGTTAATAAGGTTTTCACAAAGCGTTTATGTACTTTACTGGGTTGCCCACTTTAGACAAGAGAGGAAAAGTCAACCTCCTTATGGGCCACTTCAAGAGTACAAAATTTATCTAATGTGGGCCATTGTGGTTACTATAGAAGATTCATCTTTATGTACACAATCATTGCAAAATATCTCTTCTCTCTCACCACAAAATCTGAGTGGACTGACGAATGTGAAGAAGCATTCCAACAATTGAAATAGAGAGTAATTTTTCCTCCTATTAAACAAAGATATTGTATGTCCACATCAATGCATCGTTATATGTTAGCGGATGAATTATAGCACAATTGGGGGAGAACGACATGAATTTTCCCATCCGTTACTCCATCAAGTATCTTAATAGTACAAAAATGAATTACATGATCTGGGAAAGAGAAGGGCTAGGAATGGTCTATGTGCCGAACACTATTATACTCAGGGAGTAACCATTTGTCTAAATTGACTCATGGAGAATCATGAAAAGGAGTACATGATGAATTTCTAGAATTCTACCTATACATGTTAACCCTCGTGGCTCACGGACACCCTATCGCCTACGATGGATGCCGTATTATTTATTTAGTAGAGTCAGGCACCAGGCTTGTCAGTCCAATAGGAAAAGGGTAGAGTGATCGCCGATGAGAGGCGCACTCTAACTGGAACACGCAAGGGTTAGTTGGCTAAGCATGGGCGCCCAAATGTGAATGGGGCGAGCTCATATAAAAGTCACCTAAACCTAAAATTGACCCATTCTCTCAGTGTGCAATAGAAGAAGTGCTCTTGCCCTATCTCCATCCCCATCTCCATTGTGTGCTGACAGGTGTGTGTGTGTGCTTGAGGGACAGAGGGAGAGAGTGTGTGTGTGATCGAGCATTGCGACGGCACCTGCGGCGGCAAGGCGGTTGAGCGCAGTACGACGGCGGCTCCCCCTTCTTCGCGGCGAGGAATCCTTCACGAAAACAAGCGCAGGGAGGTGAGTGACACACCCCTGTTCTCTATGAGCTTGCTAGGCCTGCTAGTTGTGTGCTTGCAGCCTTCGTGGCTCACATACGGTGCGCGGCAAGTCCCTAGCTCCGACACGTGCAGTAGACGCGCACATTTTTGGCGCCACTGTCGGGGAGTTGCCCTGCACCAAGCTCCAGGAAGCACTCTGTGCTGCCCCGTGGAGTCACTAAGCTTAAGTAGGAAGGAAGAAAGAGAATTCTGGCGACTGTGTGCGCATATCTGGTGTAGATTTGCAAGAGTTTTGTGTTGTGGGTTAGTATACGAAAGGTCTATTTATTTACAATTCTGCTGCAGCTCACACAGTTCTGTTTGAGCTCACAGCAAGTTTGCACATTTCGATTTCTACTTACAGTTCGGTTCAGCACAGTCAATTCAGTTCTTTTTCGGTACATCTAGTTCAATTTGTATTCTGCACAGTCGGAACGGCTCAGATCTAGTTTGCACAATCCTGTTATCCGCACTTAGTTCAACTGAGTGCGCAGCAGTCTCACGGACCACAGATCAACACGTTTTCGTCAACATTATCATTAAAAAAAAAGCAATTGTAAAAAAAAAAGTAAAAAATAAAAAATAAAAATCTGGGTGAGGTTTCATGCCCAAGGCTCTCTTGTGAGGGGAATATTTATTTCCACCCAAAAATTAGTTGTAAGTTTGTTCCAAAAAGATAGATCGGGATCATTTGATGAGCTTGAGCTTGGGCTTGGCCTTGATCTTGGTCTTATGATATAAGGTGAATGCTATTCACTATATATAGACTAGTCCTCAAGTGAAAGGAGAAAGCATGTGGGGCAAAGCCTTCACCTTTCCCTCCACAAGTCACCCTTCAACTTTCTATTTTAAGCCATGTACCCAAGTAGAAACTAGGAGAAATTGATTGTTTTAGGGACTTTGGGAGCTTCCAATAGTCAAATAGTGTTCTGTAAAGTGCGCTTAGATCTCCTAAGCGATACGCTCATTTCGAGCTATCGCATGTCCCAATCCGTTTTTTGAACCTCAAAAAACATCAAAAACAAGAAAAAATCAAGTAGAAAACGAGGTGCAAAACACCCACAAAACAAAGCAAGTAACCTTTGAGGGTACTTGCCGACACTTGTAGGGCGCACAAAGCACATGTATCTACGCTCTGGTCGTGTGCTAGACTCCGAACAACTAGCTAGTGCTTCGATTTACGGGGGTACCCACTATCCTTCCACGCTAGAGTCTACGCCCTCGGCGGGGACCCAAGGTAGTGCAACCCAAGACCCAAATATAGCGGCTAGCGACTCTTCCTCTGACTACGATATTATGGAAGAGCATCTTACACAAAGTCCCGGGGGAACAAATGAAACCGTACCTAGCTGGGCCCAACAACCTAGAACTAGTGTTTTTAGCCGTTTGATGGAAACTTTTAGTAGAGCTACGTGCTCTGAACCTATGGCTAGTGAAGTAAATGACGGGGGTGGGGAAGTAGAATCACCATTCACATCTCCTGTAGACCCACACTCCCTCAGAGTGTCTACGTGGACATTCTATCTACCTCATTTAATGAGGGCCCTACCGAGCTACCACCTTCCAAAGCCGCCTCTAAGGTAGCGGTGCCTAAAAGTCAAAACACAGGAAGCAACCTTGCATCCACCTCACGGAAACCCTCTAGTACACCAAGTCTGGACGGGGTATTTCTCAATAAAAATTGGGAATATGACCTACACACGGAGACTTTGACCGACCTATACATGGGCTACACATACCATGTGGGTTGGTTAGAAGTTGTACAATCCACATCTAGTGCCACTAGTCTGGAGGAACAACAACACATGATCTGCAAAGTCATCCATAGGATTATCCAGTCCAAGAGGCAAAATCGAGGAATGGACATACCTTGGACGGGTCCTATGCGATTTTTAGACACGGGCAAAGGGAAACAACCCACTCTATCACAAATGGAGACTCCCCCAGTGAGTCCCATCGATCCCCCATATGTTTTTTCGCCAGGGGTCTCAATGGAATCTGAGCCCACAAGTGATAGCTTCACTTTTCCAAGTCTAGCTCATCTTTCCCTGGATGACACCACGGATACCATGCCTACCCCAATGATGGGCATGCCAAGAAACACACCATGGACCTCGTTTGTTAGTAAAGCACTGCTACATGGAAGCTCAATGCCTGCAATAGTACCTACAATTGTGTACCAATCGTATGCACCTATGGGTCCACGTACTCATGTAATCCCTACCCCTCCCATTGTTTCAACTACCTATGCTCCACAACCACAATACACAAGTTCTTATTTCCATGGGACTATGCCGGCTAGCATTAGCATGTCACATCCGACGTCTGCTATGCCTAGGGCCACTCATATGAACTATGGACCACCACATGGTACAACATCGTACCCAACGTGGAACCCAAGGGCTTCCTATGCGCCAAGCCCAATGCCAATACCTACTCCACATGTAGTCTCTGGAGCACCTTCACCCACGGTGCCTGCTCATTTAGGTGACTTGGCAACATTTTCTCAAGCTATTGGTCGATCTATTACTGAGAATATGCGTAACGTGCCTGATAGAGAGCCTGGAAGTAAGGCAGTACAAATAGCCAAGCTCACAAAAAAATTTAGTGGAGACGGGGATGTGAGAAATCATATTGAAGTGTTTGAACAAATATGCGATTCTCTACGAGAACACAATGACCTACATAAGAGCAATTCCTTAAGCCTAACCTTAAGTGGGAAGGCTGGGGATTGGTATAGAACCCTAAGGGTGGAAGAAAAAAAGATTTACCCTACTCTTAGGAGACTGTTCTTAAAAGAATACATACGAGAGGGAGTACTTTGGGGTGTAGCCTCTCAGCTCCAGAAAGCCCAACGAGAGGAAGGAGAGTTAGTGAGAGACTTTATAAGTTGCTTGAAGAATTTGAATTCTCGTTGTAATCCAAATGAGTGCTTCAACAATAACCAATTGCTTGATAGATTCATTAGGGGATTACGACATGAGGATATCTACAATGGCCTAGTCATTAGAGGTATCACCACTTGGAAAGCAATCACCACCAATGCGATCCAATTGGAGGATAATCTAATGATTCAAGGAGAAAGAGTGTCTGTTGAGACTAAATCTATTAGCTCGCAGGCATCAGGGCATCAGCCAATGACCCTAAAGCCTATTGCTAAGGAGCCTAAGATATCTGAGATGACTTTAGCAGATCTCACCAAGGCTATTCAAGAGAGTCTTAGAGACAATCGCGCTCCGCAAAATAATCATGTGTATCCAAGAAGGGAGCAACAATGGTGCTCAGTATGCTATGGACCGCATAGTACTAATGAGTGCCCTACTTTTAGAGTAAAATTCAATGGGAATTGCAATGCCTATGGAAGGTATGGTCATCAAGCTAAGGATTGCATAGTATTTAAGCGTGTGATGGCCAATAGACCAACCTTAGCATGGACAGACACACCTCGAGTGCCTGCATTGATGCCGGTCCCACCTCTTGAACAAGCAGCACAACACATGGTCCCTAGGGCCCAAAATGTTATCCAAACAACACCCTTACCACCTCCAGTGCTAGGACCGCAACCACCACATCCGAGAATCACTTTTATGAATCAAGTGGGTTGTGAGTCATCTATTGCTTGTTTTGAAGGCTTTGAGGAAGATATAGATCCTAATATTTCCTATGGGATGGATGTGCTTGAAGAAAGTCTACAATACTACATGGAGGACTATTGGGGACAAGTCAAACCTGTATATCAAGTAGCTTCTCTTGCGGAAAGAGGCCAAAATATCAACTACACTGCTAAGAGACCACCTCTTCAATGCTATGAGTGTGGAGGTACACATCGTGTAGCCGAGTGTCCTATTAGGCTACAAAAGAACACCACACTAATGCAAACCAATCAAGCGATCACGTCTACAATGCCAGCACTCATGTGTAATCGATGTGTCATAGATCATTTGATTTCCCAATGTCCAAATAGTCCAAATGCACCGAAGATCACGCCATTAAACTTGATTGAAGTTACCGAGGAGCCATCGCTAAGTACACCCGTGGTACCAATAAACGTACTCACACGATCGATGCTCCAAAAACAAAATTATATTCTTGAGGAAAGAGACATGGCATCGATTGCCCAATCTCAAAAAAAGAAGAAAACACGAAGAAAGAGATCGCAAAAAGCAACGAAGTTAGACCCCGGTTCGAAGACCAACACAGGGACTGGTGACAACCCTGTATATATGAACAACGCTGAAGAAGATTCTGATTCAGGTGAAACCATGGAGACCAAAACGACCACTAACATAGAAACCAACAAGGAAGATCTTCATGAGCCACAATGGCCAGGATCCAAAAAGAAGATAGGAACTTACCCAAACCCTATAGAGGAGATCGAGCGAACCAAGCAATTAAGGAGTTTGGTAGAAGATACCGAAAGGGATCTAGAACCAGCACCTAGGAAGATCTAGATTACAGACACCGTGTTCCCTACGCAACAACAACCTCACCAAGTCCATAGACCCTTGGACATACCTAGTGTCATCCAAGAAGAAAGTGACTTAAAGTCATGGGAAAGTGGGCGTACTCACTTCTTGATGGAAAGAATGTTTACAGAGGAACTACCTGATCCTATCGAAGAAATGGAGATCCCATCTTCCCCACGTCAAGGGACTCAAGGCCAAAAGGTGCCATTAAACATTGCCAAATTGATGGATTTCATGTCTTCAGAAGTTAGAACCACCATCATGTCCAAACTATATAAAGACCCCGAGCTAGTCTCAGCTCTTCGAGCCTTCCTCAATGGAGAACTGAAGTTTGGACTACCACAATTTGCACAGATGGATGGAGGTGTGGAGATGCCAATAGAGGAGGAACACTTAGATCCACAACCCAACCTAGATGAGAACCTTGTTATAGAAATACCTGTTAACAAGTTGGGACAATACTATGAGGGTGATGAATCCAATGTGACCATACCAATCACTACTAAGGGATTAACTGTGAAGGGAATCCTTGATGGTGGCACTGGGGTTAGCATTGTGACTAAAAATTGCTGGGAAACTATGGGAAGACCTCACCTTGCGACAAAAACCATAGTAGTGAAGATGGCCAATGGGTCTATTGTTAAACCTATTGGGATGCTAGAAGATCTCAAGATCAAGGTCTTTGGACATAAAATAAGGATTACCTTTATGTTATGGATTTCTCCAAACACACTATGCATCGGAGATGATCTTAGGACGTCCTTTCATGAGGGAAGCAAAAATGGTGCATGACTGGTCTAAAAACAATGTCTACTTGCAGTTCCAAGATTCTATCATTCGAGTGGATCTTGTGACGGGTCGAGCACATCCTCTACAAAACAAGTTTATAATTGATCATAGATTTGACACCACAGTTCACTCGGCCCCATTACAGTATTGTTACACGTGTAAAGCGGACACTGATGTTGGGAAAGATTCTCCTTATATGGATGTACTACCTAGGATGACTGAGTCGGACAATGTGGATTGGGTCCACCTAGCAGCAACCATAGAAACTTGGGGAAATAGGGGGACGACCTGGGTAACACCTGAGGGGGATGAAATACCACCACTTGTACCCTTAAACATGCTAGAAGCAATGCATATAGCTTCTGATGATCTACAAGATAATAGTTTGACTGGCATTGAAACCAGTAGCGCCTCACAAGACTATAGCCCACACGATTTGGGGTCGGAATCATTAGTTGAAATTGACTCTGAGAACGAAGAATCTGAGTTAAATCTTAGTGCAAATGTGGGGACAAACCATTCAGAGCCCAGTGGTAACCTAGATGATAATCTATCCAAGGGAGCAGAAGACACAAGTAGTGATTCATCTAGTGAGTCTTCACTAGAAATCAACCGTAACAAGAATTAAACAAGAAGAGTAAGAGATATAAGAGGCGAAGATATAGAATAAATGAAAAGAAATCTACCGCAGAATGGCTTAATTATATAGGGGCATGTGATGCTCATCGAAAGTTGGTAGATAATTGGGTTGAATACCTTCAAAGCGTTATGTGGTGTAGTCCACAACCCATTGACATCACACAACTAGAGGCTACAGAGAAGCCAAGGTTGAGCCGTACCATAAGGAGACGACAAAATTGAGAGTTATCTCAACAACAAAAGGAATCAAAAGTTAAATCAGAGTCCACAGAACAACAGGACCCCTCAGACTTACACCCTGCACCTGAACATTTCAAATCCTATACCACATAGGAACGTAAGGTTGTGTATACAAAGGCCCAAAGAAAACCTATCAATGGGAGCAATGGAGTCTATGATGGTCCAACAATAGTTAAGGAAATAGAGTTAGCAGACCCAGGAGAAGAGTCTAAACCTATCTTCATTGCCCAAGATCTGACAACGACTGAGGAGTGTGTACTTAAAGAACTTCTCAAGGAATTCAGGGATATTTTTCTTGGAAATATCATGATATGAAAGGTGTTCCACCTTCCGTGGTGCAGCACACAATCCCCATGAATAGCATGGCTAAACCAGTTCAGCAACGACCCTACCCAATGAATCCTAAATATGCAAAGATCGTTCAAGAAGAGATTGAAAAGCTTGTGGAATGCAGATTCAATAGTGATTGTGCCAAAAAAGAATGGGAAACTCAGAGTGTGCGTAGATCTCAAGAAGGTCAATGCCGCCACTAGGAGGGACCATTACCCCTTGCCATATTCGGAACATGTGCTTGAAAGCGTTGCCGGGAAGGAAGCTTATAGCTTTTTAGATGGGTACTCTGGCTACAATCAAATCACAATTGCACTGGAGGACCAAGCTAAAACAGCCTTTATAACCGAATTTGGAGTGTTCGCATTTCGTGTTATGGCTTTTGGCTTAACCAATGCCCCGGCTACCTTTCAAAGATTAATAAACACTGCTTTTAGAGAATATTTGAGGGAGTTTTGTGAAGCTTTCTTAGATGACCTTTGTGTTTATTCCTCTTGGTAAGAACATCTATCATGCTTATGAAAAGTGTTTGAGAAGTGCAAATTGTATCACATCTCCTTAAATCCTTTCAAATGCCAATTTTGGGTTAAACATGGAGTCATTTTAGGGCATATAGTGTCCAAAAATGGGATTTCCACAGATGAGAGAAAAATTAAAGCCATCGCTGAATTGCCACCACCTACAAACTATAAGGGAGTTCAAAGATTCATGGGCCATGTTGGTTATTACCGACGGTTTATTTTAAACTTTGCCGAGATAGCTCGTCCTTTGTACAGGCTTCTTATTGAGTTCCACTGGACTGCGGAGTGTGACTATGCTTATGAGTCATTGAAAAAGACCTTGACTAGCGCTCCTATTCTACGAGTGCCCGACTGGAATGTAATTTTCCATGTGCATATTGATGCATCAAACTTTGCTATTGGGTGTGTTCTAGCTCAACCAAGAGAACATAAATTGGACTACCCCATTAGCTTTGCAAGTCTTCAATTGAATGATGCCGAGAGAAACTACACCACCACAGAGCGATAAGGTTTAGGTATGATTTATGCAGTGAAGAAATTTAGCTACTACCTTCTGGCCAAAAAATTTGTTTTCTATGTTGATCATCAAGCCTTGTTGTATCTCGTAAATAAACCTTGTTCCACCGGAAGAATTACACGATGGTTGCTCATTCTCCTTGAGTTTGATTTTACCATTGTGGTGAGACCTGGTAAAAGACATGTAATGGCGGATCATTTGTCTCGCATACCCAATGGTGAAGCCCCTACTGGAGTCGATGATGAATTACCCGATACTTCTCTATTCCTAGTCGAAACCATACCTGAATGGAGTGAGAAGATTGTGAACTTTTTAATTAATGGTTTTCCACCCAAAGAGCTTCGTAATGACATAGCTCGAAAACTGTTAAAAGAATGTGAACCTTACTCTCTCATTGCAGGAACTCTCTACAGACTAGGGAAGGATGATAATCTGAGACGTTGTGCCCGTGAGGATGAGTATTTGTACATACTGCAAGAAGCCCACATGGGTATAGCCGGACGACATTTCTCAGGGGAACTAACAGCTAGAAAGGTGTTGCAATCAGGCTATTGGTGGCCAACCTTATTTAAGGATGCATCACTTTTTGCAAAAGGATGTGATGAATGCCAACGTTACAAGATCACTCAACGAAAGGATAGGATGCCCTTACATCCTGTTAAAGTGACTCAACCATTTGAAAAATGGGGTTTGTACTTTGTAGGCCCAATTAGTTTGGCAGCTCATAGCACTCAATCTCGATATATTATCGTTGCCACTGACTATGTAACAAAGTGGGCGGAAGCCAGGGCGACACATAAGGCCGATGCAAGGTCAACTGCCAAGTTTCTCTTTGAGAACATTATTACAAGATTTGGTTGTCCCTTTGAGATTGTGAGTGACAATGGTACTCACTTTATAAATGGAGTAATAAAAGAACTCACTACCAGCTTTATGATAGCTCACCATAAATCCACACCTTATTATCCACAAGCAAATGGCCAAGCTAAGAGCACCAATAAGACCTTAATCTCTATCTTAACCAAAACGGTGGAAGCTCATCGCACAGATTGGGATATAAAGCTTACATCAGCTCTATGGGCTTATCGTACTGCGTATAAAGTTGCCATTAATTGCACACCATTCAAGATGGTGTATGGCCAAGAAGCGGTTATGCCATGGGAGTTTGTCATTCCTAGTCTTCGAGTAGCTTCTCAAGAAGGTTGGGATGGTAACCCCTTGGTTGAGCGATTATATATCCTTGAAAGGCTAGATGAAGAGAGGCAATTAGCTGTGCAAAATGCACTTGTGGACAAAGATAGGAGGAAGAAATGGTTTGACCATCATCTAAAGAACAAAGATATCAATGTTGGTGATAAAGTCCTTATGTATGGAGTGCATAACAAAAAGAAAAAGTTGAAATATGCGGGAAAAGGACCATATAGAGTATGTGAGATCACCCCACAAGGAACCATTCGTGTGGAGACTCTTGATGGAGTTGAAACCATTGGATTCCTCAATGGGAGAAAATTTAAAAGATACTATGATCCTTTAAGCAAAGAGGAGCTACGTGCCATCCATACGAAAAAGACAGCCAAGGCTCAAATAGAATTGAAAAAGATACAAGCTCAAGCTGAGGCGAAAGTGCGCCAACAACGCATAAGACGCCAGCGAGAGGCTAACCTTGGAGTTACACATGCATTCCACGTTGAAACAGAGGATGATTGGTTGGACTCTGACACGCCTCTATGATACCCTATTGAGTTAAATAGTGCCTATGGAAAAGTGCTATATAACGCCTTATTGGACACGGGTGCTAAATATAATCTGCTATCATATGGGGTGTGGTGTAAGTTAGGGAAGCCACCTCTATCTGAGAGTACTATCTAAGTCAAGGGTGTCAACAAGAAAAAAACTACGATTTTTTGAATCTGGCACACTTCTATCAGTTATGACAATGGGGTTGTAGCTCAAGACTTTTTGGTCATGCCTACTGGAACTATGGAGGGTAATATAAACCTAGGACGCACGTGGATGATAGCCACCAAATGCACTATTGATTGGGGGACTCGGGGTGTCACAACGCAAAAACCAACTCTTAGCCCTGCCACGCAAGCCATAGTCTCTGAGATATTGCCTCTTAAGGAAATAAAACCCAAAACATTGCATGTCCAAGAGGTTGAACCATATGTCCCCATAGCCCAAGTCTCTAGAGCTTCAACTGATGTAGCTGAAATAAAGCTTGAGACACACAAGACCCATCCCAATATAACAAAGAAAACATACATGTGGGTCCCTAAAGCTTCTTTAGCAACCATAGCCAATGCTAAAAGACAGCAGCCTGGTAAGAGACGTCCCATTCGTCCCAAGAAATGTAAAGAAATGTTGCGTTGGATTCCTAAAAAACTATCGGAAGCCCAAGGCTACTAAGAAATGATCAAATCTGGGTGCCAAAACGTAAATTGTGCTCTTACTTGTCACCTGGCCCATGTAAACCCAATCCTATGGCTCCAAAACAAATGAAAAATTGTGGAAAGGAAAAAATTACGGAATGTTACACACCCGTTCTAGGGCTAGTTTGGGTACCAAAGAAAGAACGATTTGTTCCACTTAGCTCAGGAACAGGGAAATCAAATGAAGCTTCTTGCTCTTCATGTAGTTCCTATACAGAAATAGAAGCTTTGACACAACCTCCACCTACTACCATTGTACATATCCATACAAGAAAGAAAGAGTTTGCACCTCTTGTTGTAGGTTCACCACCTACAACAATGTTGCAAATAAAATCATGGGAGAGTACCTTACCACCCTTGCAACTAGATGAAACTCATAGGGCGATCGAAAACTATTGGTTAAAGTCTTCACCCGTAGCAACTTGGAACAATTGGTTTCAAAAGGTGACGACATCATTCCAAAAGGTATTATATACCCAAGGAAGGGGGGAGTGTTTGCTGACATCCATCATTCACTTGCTCCCCTCTCAACCTTCCTCTCTGACCTCTCAATCTCCAATCCTAGGGAATGTATATATAAAGCCTTATACTAGTTCTAGCAAAAAAAAAAAAAAAGTAAAAGAGCAAGAGCGACTAGCAACGAGAGAGCACCCTATCAGATCCTACACATAAGTCTAAATTCACCATGTCACATCAAGCAGCACACAAAAACAACTCATGTTTTAAAGACCTAACCAAATTTATCTGTATTCTCAGAGATGGCTAGTTCACCAGAGACATGCGCTTCTATTTTTGATGAAAGATACCCTTTTTCTTTTTCTCAAGTGTTTCACATCTGCTACCCTGTACTTTCTTGCGAATGGGATTTGGTAGAGAGACTTGCGCGCGAGCAAATTTTTGAGGAGTTAGAATGGATGATATGTCTATGGATAACTAGTTATCCCTACCCAGTAGCGAATGTTTCTCCGGTGGCACATGCTTATTCTTTTGCACAAGATGAGTATCCACGCATCGCGAGGTTCTTGATTAACACGCTTGCACACGAGGATTATGAAGAAGAAATAATAGAGACCGAGGAAGACTATGGCCTCACGGAAAATGATTTCGTTTATCTAAATGATGAGGATAGAGGCCTAGCCTTAGGGTGGCCACCCGGTTTATATAACATCCTCTTTCCTTGATTCTAAAAGGGATGACAAATAGGTAGGTTAGGGGTCTGGATTGTGTTTTGAGTTTGTTTTCTAGGAGTTTTAATTTTTTCACACTGAGATGCCTCCTAGAGGTATAGTGCTTGTTTTTTGGATGTGTTAGGTAGGACTTATATGGATTTCCATCCACATGGCTGAGGACTTCTGCTTCGATGAAATGAGCAACTCCATACCTCCAGGTGTACTACTTTCCATGATTCATGTTGGTGGATATGTATAATTGCTAATAATGATTTTTCATGGTTTGTTTGAGTGCAATAGTTATGTTTATTATCTGCCATTATAGATGTATAAATTTGTCTTTGCTTAAGTTGATGGAACTAGAGTTTAATCTTATGGACGAGCCTTGAGATTGGGAGACCGTGACTTTATGTTAACTCGTTTACTTGACCACTAGGCCTAGCTGATAAAATTATCTGAGTATTTGGGACCTTAGGAATGTTTAAGGCATAGAGAAGCTTGCTCACTTAAACAACAAAAACACTAGTGAGAATACAAAGGAAATGGAAGCAAAAAACATAAGTGCCACAAATGAAAAATCTAATGCTGGAAGAGAAATCCTGGCTTGATTTGGTACTTCACTCACATGTATTGTCTATGGTACTAGAGCCCTAAAGGTTCCCAGTGTGGGCGCTTTTCTTTGAGAAGCAAAAAGCCCCGGACATACAAAATAAGCACACACGTCAAATGATTGTAAACCAAAGTAAAAAAGAAAAATAAAATGAATGAAATTTAAAAGACTTCCATCGCGCTTACATTTAACATTTCAAGCTTTTGTTTTTAGTTGTGAGAGCTAGTTGGCTAATCAAAGTTGAAAAGCACAATTAGGGAATCTTGCATTTAGATAATCTTCTTAGCTTAGCTAGTACTAGAGTAGTTGTTTTAACCTTAGTCATAGCTAACTAATTGATAGACTCACCCATAAGCCCAAAACTCTAAAAATTATTAATTTACTCAAAGTGCGATTTATTTGTCCTTAATGGAAGTCTAACATTTCATAAATCTTGCATTTACTCATTTCCACATGCACTTTACATTCCCCTCATGATTTATGGCCATATAATTCCGCTTGCTGAAACAGTGACTTTGCCTTGCAGATTCAAATCCAGATGCTCTACAACATGGAAATAACAAGCTTCAACTCAATAGCTTTCGAGGACGGAATCTACATCAGGAAGGGGGGCATGTTAACCCTCGTGGCTCACGGACACCCTATCGCCTACAACGGACACCGTATTATTTATTTAGTAGAGTCAGGCACCGGGCTTGTTGGTCCAATAGGAAAAGGGTAGAGTGATCCCGATGAGAGGCGCACTCTAACTGGAACACGCAAGGGTTAGTTGGCTAAGCATGGGCGCCCAAATGTGAATGGGGCGAGCTCATATAAAAGTCACCTAAACCTAAAATTGACCCATTCTCTCAGTGTGCAATAGAAGAAGTGCTCTTGACCTATCTCCATCCCCATCTCCATTGTGTGCTGATAGGTGTGTGTGTGTGTGTGTGTGTGCTTGAGGGAGAGAGGGAGAGAAAGTGTGTGTGATCGAGCATTGCGATGGCACCTGTGGCGGCGAGGAGGTTGAGCGTAGTACGACGGCGTCTCCCTCTTCTTCGCGGCGAGGAATCCTTCACGGCGACAAGCGCAGGGAGGTAAGTGACACACCCCTGTTCTCTGTGAGCTTGCTAGGCCTGCTAGTTGTGTGCTTGCAGCCTTCGTGGCTCACATACGGTGCTCGGCAAGTCCCTAGCTCCAACACGTGCGGCAGATGCGCACAATACAATATTGAAATGGTGCCAAGGTGGAGCAAACATGTCGTACCTTTTCTCACCATTGGTTCACTAGAGGTTGAGAGGTAGCCATAGTCATTGAGTAGAAAAAAACACTTGTGCTAATACATAGAAGGCTACAAAATCAAGGGACTGAAGGATTATTAAGGCTATGAATAAAGCCAATCGAGAGGAATGTGTACTTGAGACAAGCTCATGTGAAAAAAACATGAATTCACAATGGGAAAGAAAAATCATTTTAAAGAATGACAAGACTTGATGTATACTGGCCTAGAATACAAACAAGTGTTGATATAATAATAAGTGCATGTGACATTTGTGCAAATAAAGCACCTATAAAACATGCAACATTGTTTAGAGTGATAGTTGCACCTAAATGGAGCTCTGACATTGTGGATTACTTGACCAAAGGAACTTTACCAGAGGGGTTGAGTAAATTGAGGTTGAAATACATTCAATCCAAAGTGGAGAGTTATGTGTTGATTGAGGATCACCTCTACAAGAGAGGAAACAAAAGTCACTTGTGAATTTGTGTCGTAGAAGAGAGCAATCTCATGGTGAACAAGGAGGTGGACAATTTTTTCAGTTAAAACTCCAAAAGAAACCCTTGTTGCACAAATTTGGCGACCAAGCTTATTCGTGGATGCATAAGAATATGTGAATTGTTGTGAAAAATGTTAATTGTGCCAAAGCACCTATGCGGAAAGACAAAATGCCGTTACAACCCATGGTGGGGGAAAGGGGTTTAGCCAAATGGGGCATTGACTTTGGCGGACCTTTTTCACCTCCCACATGTTGAACGCATGCTCAATATATCATTGTGGCCATGGACTATCTAACCAAATGGATAATGAAGCCAAAGAAACACAAAAATAACAGTGTAGTTCTTGTACAAAAAAATATTTACAAGATATGGGCTACCAATCAAAAGAGCGAGCACATAGGGACTCACTTATTCAATGAAGTAATTGAATTCTTACTGGATAAACTCATGGTAATTCATCATAGATCAGAACCATATCACCCTGAAGCTAGCATACAAGTAGAGAGCACAAACAAGATTTTATGCACGATGCCCAGAGAGATAGTATGTGAGTTAAGTGTAGATTGGGACCAAAAGCTACATTCAACTCTTTGGGCATACCTGGTTTCTTAAAAAATAGAAATTGGAACAACACCTTCAATATGGTGTTTGGAATTAATGCCATATTGTCCATGGAATTCTTGATTCCTACACTTCAAGTAGCTAAGAGACTAGAGTGGATAGGCCATGAACTATCAAAAAGCATAAAAATCTAGAATAACTATATAAAATTCACTTATGAACTGTCACAAGCATGTGCGTGCAGAAATGATACATGAACGAGTTCCATGATCAACATGTAGTCAATAGTGAGCTGAAAAATGGTGACTACATATTAGTCTACACCTTAAAATAACACTCCAAAAAGTTGGAAAAGCAAGAAAATGACCCATTTGTGATGAGAAACATATCATCTAGTGAAGCTGTAAATCTTTCAACATTGAATGGAGAAGAGATGCCCAACTAGATTAGTGGTTTCATGTTGAAGAAATATCATCTATCACTAACACAAAAATTATGGACAAGGTTCACCATGTAGTTGAATGGAATAAGCAAGCTAAAGCTAATCAACCATAGACTCGGGTGGAAGCAAAGTTACAGATTTGAAAGCAGAGGGAGAGACAAAATAATGTCCAATTTCAGCCACTTGTAACACCACCTCCTCCTATCAAACCAATTCAGATTGAGCCGATCTAGCTTGTAGGTATGGTTGTTCACATTTGTTTACAGCCAGTATAGAGCTAGTTGATTCATCTATTGAGAGAGAACTTATTAACACTGCATCAAGAGCCAGTGCCATGAAGTAATCTGCATATCTAAAAATTTTAGATGTAATAATTCAAAAAAAATCAAATTAAACTCAAAGCTGCAAACCGAGGGACGATGGTAAGTTTAGGTCAAGTAAATGTGTTGATTAACATAGATGGCCATAAGCACCCACAAAAGATTTATGTAATGACAGATATTGATCTCAATGAGTCAATCATCCTAGGTGTATCATGGATGCGTACAGATAAAGAAATTATAGATTGGCAAGAGGAAACCTTAAGGTTTAACCTTAATGGAACCTCTTATGTAACTCCTTTGGCACAAATTGATCATAGTTGGGAAGTACAACACATTCATACAAAACCACAATATAGTTGATAAATAATCCGGCTTGGCACTACAATGGACAAACCATAAGAGAATTTTGGGTGAAGAAATCCATCATAGCAAACAATCCAAAGCAGATATGGTTACCCAAACCAAACACTTTGCAAGTCCCTAGCACCTCAAAGGACAAACCACTAAAACAATCTCAAAAACCTTGATACAGACATTTTTGGAAACGGCAGCTCAAATAAATGACAAAGCCTAAAACTAGCCAGTCAGAGTATAAATGGATTCCAAAGTGCAAGTCAGTGACCAACCCCAACCCACCAAGGCAGCATTGTGATGGAAACCAAAGCAATAAATCAAACAACCAACTCAATCATGTCGACCACCAGAATACAAGTGGGTGCCAAAGCAAACACCAACCATAAAAACCACTCCAAAAGTACTAACAAACCCAACAATAAATGAAAGAGTGTGCCATATTCAAATGCTTTTGTTCGAACCACATAGTTTCAATGGAGCCTCGCCAACAAAATCCACTCAACAATCCATTGAGTATGTACATATTGCATATTATATTGTTACCCTATGGATCTCTTACACTAGCATAATAGGGCCACATTACACGACCTTGCATAAACACATTGCTTACTCCCACGTCCATGCACCTTGCACAAACCTTTGTCTAGGACGACTTAGGATGGGAACGGGAAAGTAAAAATAGCTATACCATCCTATTGCAAGACCTTTTTTTTTCCGAGAAAAAGATCCTTCTATTAGTTAATGAAAACTGCCCATAGGGGTACAACCACCTCTGCAAGAGAGGGCTACAACAAGCATGATGGGGAGACTCTCCCAATGAAAAAACAGCATATATACAATGAGGCTAAGTCAAGAGATCGGAGGAGTGAAGAGCCACACAGGTGGACAGTAGTGCCATCTGAGCACCCCCTAGACTATGGTGTAGAAAGGCCCAGGGCGCCAGAGTCGAAGGAAAGCCTCGCGGCGCTCTCGCATGCGGTTGGAGCTACCCTGTAGTCCCTCAAGTTGTCCTCTGAGAGTATGGATCAGCTCTAGCCAAAAGTCACAAATAGTCTCTGTTGGTGGCACATGGCGAGCCTCAAAGATGCGGAAACAGCGGGCCCGCCAGATGAACCAAAGTGTCAGGCCACTGATGAGCTCACAACACTCCTCTCTCTCACTGCACCACTCTTGTGGAGTAAGCTCTATAGCAAGCTGGAGTGTAGGTCGACCCCCTGCATCACTATCATCCTGCTGGTGGAAGATAGCTCAAACTGAAGTGCCAGGCCTGTGAGGGTGGACCAAGCCGCTGCCCCCCAAGTGTATTGTCAAGCCGTGGAGAGAGCAAGCATCAGCTGAAGAACTCGTAGCTACACCTGATGGGCCGAGGGACAATCCCAAAGACAATGATGATGACTCTCCACCAACTGGTCACAGGCTGCACATGCGGCTGAGAGACCACTATGCACAAGCCAGCTCCCTACTGTTGTGGCTCTGTGTGCAACCAGCCACACTGAAACAAAGTGACGTGCCTCGGCTCTCTGGAGTCCCACAGCCTCTTTCAAAAGGCTACCAAGAACTCGACTGTGAGGCCCTCCTCCTGCAAATGACGTGTTGCAGCGGGGTGGGCCTCTCTCTGTGCTGCAAGTATATGACGTCCAAGCCGAGTAGTGTACTGAAAGAAGGGGACTCCTAGGTGGTCTGTAGAAGAGAAGGGGTCCCTCCATAGACACTCACGAGGATCCCACTATACTCGTGCCAGTGGACAACACTCCCAAGGCCATAGCCTCCAGTGTCCAGTCTCAAGAGCTCCTGGGTCAGGGTCTATGACGCAAGTCCTCCCACAAATGCCCACAACTCGGATCCTCTGGAAACAGCACTCTGCTACCTGCGTGGCCTCTACTCCAACTCGCTGTAATCGTCCCCCACCCTGAAGCTCGAAGAACAGGGCTGGGACAGTCTCTGAGGAGGCCCTGACTGAAATGAGAACCTCCAGTTGTGTGAAGGCTCCCATCTACCGGGGTGCTACTGGCTCGAGAGGCGTGAGCCACTCAACTGGAATTGACTCTGAGATGTCCTGGACACATGCTCTGCACCCCTCTCATGCCGTGTAGCTGGAAACCCTGCACCTCCTTTGACAAACATGTGAACTCTAGCCAGTCACCTAGAGAGCGCGTTGGACCTGCTGCCATGGGACCCCAAGAAACATGAGGCCGACTCCCAACCAAGTGGCCTCTCTGGGTGCTAACCATGGGGTTCCAGACGAGGGGCTTCCGTAGGTGCTCCTCTGTGCACGTCGGCTGTCTCTGCTCTGGGCACCGCCGTAAGAGCTCCCAAGATCGAAGCAAACTCACAGCGAAGCGGTCCTCCAGTCTCCTGCTCAAACCAACTCGGCGCAACTCTGTAAAGATCCATCTGGTCGAAGGTTGCCAAGGGCCTCCTGACTGAGGCACCCTAGCACAAAGCCTCTGCAGCAAGAACTCCTTCCAGGGCTCCTCTCCTGGAAGAATTCCTCTGACTACGAACTCCCCAAGAAGGGCTCTGCTCTGCTGTGCTGGATCAATGATCCCAAGCCCTCCCTGAGAACAAGAAAGTGTGATGACCGACCAAGCCACCTTGGCTCGGGCAATCTGAGTGTCATGACCTAACCAAAGGAAGTTCTTGATCAGCCTCTCTACCTGGCTGATACAAGAACTCGAGAAGATCCAGCAAGAAGTGATGTACCACATAGTCTCCAACAACACCTGGGTTGCAACTACTACTCTACCAGCCAATGAAAGTCGTGCTGAGCTCCAATGTAACAACTTTCTCCTGATGGACAGGAGAAGAGGAGCAATCTGTTGCTTAGGGTACAAGTCCAAACCAACCTGCCAACCCAAGTACCGAACTGCAGTCCCTGGGGGAATCCACCTGAAACCCTCTCCTGGCATCCAATCTGGCACAAGAGCACTGCCAACCGAGAAGCCACTTTCTTTCTCCAGTCGATCAGTGCGCCCGATGCACAACAGAAGGTCTCCAAATCCTACTCACATCTGTGTAGATTGGCCTCGTGGCCCTCTAAGTACAAGGCTGAGTCATCGGCAAACTCAACGTCCAATATCTCATCTCCCCGAATAGGGAGTGCTAAGCCCCTCAGACAAACCTACTATGACACCAAAAATCTGCTCATCGCCTCCGCATAGAACAGCAAGAGAAAGGAGGTAAGAGGACAACCCTATCTGACCGAGCGTGTGAGCATGAAGCGCTCACCTCTACCTCCTGCCAAAAGCACCTGACTGTGAGCCTGTCTGTACAAAGCTGACACCCCTCTGATCCAAGCATCTGAGAAGACCATCCTGCGTAGAGTGCCCTCTAGAAAGTCCCAGTCAACTCTGTCGTATGCCTTCTCAAAATCGAGAAGAATAATCACAAGGTCCTCCCCAGGGAGCCATGACAGGGAAGAAGCCTCCCAAAAAGTGAAGATGTTGTCAAGAATACTGCGTTCCTTGACAAAACCTATTTGAGTCCCATGTATGAGGCTCTCCAAAAGTGGTTGAATCCTCAAACTCAGAGCCTTGGCAATAATTTTGTAGGCTAAGTTGAGGATGGTGATGAGGCGCCACTGTCGAATCTCATCCAAGGAGCCACCCTCCTTTGGAATGAGGTAAATCAGGCCCTTACTCATGCTATCCGATATCACTCCTGTGTGCAAAATGTACTGAAAGGCACTACAAAGATCTGGGCCAAGCAGGTCCCCGAAAGTGGGCGCGTGATGCTTGGATGGCCAGTGGACTCATAGCTATGACCTTGGAAGCAATCTCGAAGGTCTTGAACTCAATCTAATAGTAACCCCATCCAAGAATCTGGACATCCAAGATCTTGCCCACCTCTGCGAGAAGGCAGGCTTCGAGAAGGTCTCGTAGCTCTCCTCTACTAGAATGGGTGCCGAGAATTTTGCAGATGACCGAAGTCGCCTGCAAATGCTCTACCTCAGTGGCTAGGCTCGCTTGCTCTGTCGGCGATAGAGCAAGTCGAATGGTGGGCTCAGCGGGGTCTGGCAAGGGGGCTTCTGGCGAGTCCCTCTGTGGTGAAACTGGAGCCTCCATCTCTATCTACTGCTGTGTCGTAAGAAGAGGTCGACGGACGGACGCTGCAGTCAGGCGCCGGAGACACTGTCCCAAAAAATGAAGCAATGCCGAGGAGGCCGAACTGTAGTGGTTGACGGGGAGAAACCGAGGCGGGGGGGAGTGGGGGGGGGGGGGAGGTAGGGCAAGGCGGAAACGCTGGCGGCAGTAGGAGGAGGGGGTGACCGGGGTGGGGGGGGGGGGCGGTAGAAGGCAGGCAATGGGCGGGCTGGAGGCAATGCGGGCAGCGAGCTGGCGGGGGCGACGCAGGTTGACAGGCAGTGCGAGGGTGGGCAGCGGGGCAAAGGGGGTAGGGGGGAGAGGCAGCGGGCTGAGGAGGGGGGGGGGGGGTGTGAAGCTAGGCGTGCGCAGGTGTTGCAAGACCTTGAGATGTAAAATGTTGAAAAATCATTTATATAGTGTATCAAGTGTGCTATTATGTCTTAAAGTTTTGCTATTCAGATGCTTTTTATCAAGATTGTCAATTTTTGACAAACATGATGTAGTGAGTGAGAGTACCTGTGTATGAGAGCTTGGAGTAATTTTGGCTACTTTTTTGCCAAATAATATTAGTTTTTGATAATTTTGTCTAAATTTTAGCGAATAAGGATAAAAAATAATAAGCTGAGCCAAGAAAGTCGAAGTCAAGGGTTGAAAGCAAATGTTGGATCAACAAATCAGTGGATTCAATCATGTCAAATTTGAAAAGATTTGGTAGAAGAAAATATTTTGGTCAACTTACGACGGATGAAAGTGGTAAAATTAGGATAATCATTGCTGGAGTATCCAAATGATGAGCCATCTGAGCTGTAGGTGATATACCATGCGAAATTAGGGCAAGAAATATAAAAATAGTGATGGTAATACGAGTAAATCATGCATATAGAAGAAAATTAGGACAAGTCTTGGCTCATTTCCATATGTTAGAGCCAGAGAGGAAAATAAAAAGAGAGAGAGAGAGAGAGAGAGAGAGAGAGAAGAGAGGCGGGGTGAAGATGAAACCCTACTTAAGACTTGCCACCATAATGATTGCATCAAACCTGTTGCCATAAGCATGAAGCCTCTTATGAGCAAGGCAACACACTGTCGCGCGACCCTGCAATACCCACCTCGACGCTAGACTTCAACCCTTCTTTGACGATTGTCACTTACATAAACAGGTCGTTCCTTTGTTCTCTGCATTACCTTTGGATTTTAGAGTAGACACTAGGGAAGAAGTTCAGAGTTAAATTCATGAACAGCTAGATAACACCCCCTCCTTTGATGCGTCGTCTCTGTCTGATATTTTACAAGATTTCATCACTAAAACAATCATCAGATCAAAGGGGATCATCACGTATCTTTCGATTCAAAAATGGTTTGGCAACAAATCTCTATCTTCAAAGCCAGAGCTACTGTTCTTTTTTTTACTCGTAGAGCGCCTCAAATCAACGATATAAGACATGCCATTGATAAGGGCTTTGGTGCTTGTGTTATAGACAATCTTTTATGCTGGGCAGGGACCTTTTGAGGTACTGTTTCTCAAGCCTCAAGATAAGGCTGCCTTCTTGTTGAAATCTAGTGTTATACTGTCTAGGGTGGTTGTTCACGTGTTTGAATGGAAACCCATTAAAATGTAAAGGATGCCTTGCTTTCTCAGTGCCTTGTGTGGGTCGAATACATCGAATTACCTTCCTTTATGTGGCCATGCATTAAGGAGATTACTGCTACATTGTGTCAAGTCTTGTATGCCCCCACAATTAATTCCCCCAGCATAAACAAAGCATGCCTATTGTGGAATACCAAAAACCCCTTTCCACAAACTATAGATATAAACATCCCTTCTATAGGTACGATGGTGTTGTATCTTAAATGGGGTTCTCTAGCAGGTACATGTTTTCATTGTAGCAAGCTGGGGCACTTCTATAGAAACTGCCCCACCATGTCTCAATCCTTAGGGGATCTAATTCCCTCTTATCTAGGCAGTAAGAACTTGGTTCCAAAGGAACAAATATTTGGTAAATCTCCTAGTACATTTCAGCCAGGCAATGTTAGTAGTCCTATGGTGAATCAAACATATGTAAATATATCTCATGCTTATGCTCATGCATCTAGCACATTAGCTAGCCATGCTAAAGGGGACTCTAGACCTCTATTCAACCCTAGTCATGCAGGGAACCATGAAAAATATGGTAGTGGGCACCAAGGTCCCTCCTCATCTGCTAACCCTCATGGTATCAGTAGAACCATGGATAAGGGGAAAAGGCACGTTGATGAGGGGCTCCAAGAAGTCTCTACTAGGATTTTTTTAAAACCACAAAAATAGTCCTCTGGTACATTAGCCCAAATGTGATTGATATTCTACATGATCTGCCCTCACCAGATACATTGGCTGCTATTGAGGCAGCTTGTACTATTGTTGAAAAAGTACCTACCAATCAAGAGGCTCCTGCTAGAAATCTTGAAGTTAACATGGTGGCCAATGATGATAGCGCTCACAAGGGGGGCAACACCCAAGCTGTTACGAATACTCCCTCATGAAAATTGCAACCTTTAATGCTAAGGGTCTTAACAACACCACTAGTTTGGCTATGCTTAATAAATGGGTTGTGCAAAAAGATATTGATGTAGTGCTCATACAGGAACATAAGTGGCATAACCGAGAAGGAAAAATCTATCACTTTAAAGGATACTCTTGTTTTTATGGGGGTACTCTAGGATGCTAACCTTTGTTAAAAAATCTCTCAGCCCTCAGTGGGTGCTTGATCACCCTTCTGACCCATGCTCTGTTTTTACAATGGATTTGGCATGGGGACCTCTGCATATTGTCAATGTGTATGCTTCTAACATATGGACTCATAGAATGGAGCTCTAGTCATGGATGAAAGTGTTGAATCTAGGAAATGGTATTTTTGGCGGTGATTTCAACATGGTAACTAAGCTGATGGATACCACTTCCATGGGGGGATGAGCTGGAATCTTTGTATCAATTGTCAGATGCCTAGTTGAATGGGTTCAATTCAAGTGAGTTCACTTTTCACTCTATGTCTTATTAGTCATCTTGGTCCAGGTTGGATAGGTTTTACTTTATGCAGGATGTATGGCTACCTGCTAATTGTCAAATGCAGGTTCATGTCAAATTCTCTATGTCTATTCACTTTCCTCTTGTTATGAATCTTTCTCATGCTAATGCTATGGCTATTAAAACTGGTAAAGCAACGTCTCTACTGTTGAATAATCTACTACTACACAATAAACACTTTCAAGAAGATGTATTAAGATATGCTAGCCATGCTAAAAGGTTGAATGACCATCCTATTAATACCTGGATTTTTTTCTTCTCTAAAATGGAAAAATGCATAAGACATCATGGTAAGATGGTGGCTGGACAAAAAAGATAGAGACTAACTAATTTGAATGACAAACTAAAACCTTTGCTAGACCATGTGCATAAAGGACAAGTAGCTGTACAGATATGTAAAGGAATTGAGGACATAAGGGGTGCCCTTCTCTTAAAAAATACGGGGCTGAGGTCGCTAAGTGAAAGTTAAAATGTAGGGTGAGAGAGTATCCGATGTGAATGACACCTCTAAGGAATTTTTCTTAAGCCTAAGGCTAAGCATAATAGAGTCATTACAGTTATAATAGAAGATAAGTCTGAGGTCACTGATAGCCCAAACCTTATGAAAACCTGTGTGGATCACTTTAATGCCATTCTCAATAAACTAGTGGATGCTTCCAAGGGAAGGTAGCAGGCAATGGATGTGATGTTAGATTTTGTGGACTCTTGTATTAATGATTGTGATGCCTAGAGGATTGAGGGTTGCTTTGATGAGGGAGAACTTCACTATGTTGTCATCAATTTGGGAAATGATAAAACCCCTGGAGCCTGTGGGCTTTCTAAGGAATTCTTGATGTATTTTTGGCCCCACCTCAATTGTATGGTTAAGTAGGCCATCAATGCTATATGGGCATCGCAGTCTATGGACCCCCATCTCAAGGAGGGGATTATAAAACTTCGAGTGGAGACCCATAACCATGATGGGTTCGCTGTATTAGGTTTTGGCTAAGTTAGTGGCCATATGACTCTCTCCTCTATTAAGGAAACATATTCATATGAATCACAATGGGTTTATTGGGGGAAGATCTATCCTCGGGGCAGTCACTTATCAAAAGACCCCTATATCACGCGCGTTCAAGAGGTAATTAATAATACCCCAATATACATACTATACTTACATTGTGAGCCTATTTAAAAAAACCCCACCCCCCTCTCTATGTATACATTTTTATACATTTTGGTCTTTTAATAATCCTCTCCGGTTAACTCACGTGATATCATACACATTCTAAAAAGTGACCGCCCCAGGGATCTATCATGGACAACATTATGGTTGTACAATTGGGGGCTGATTATGTTGTTAAAACTAACCAAAGAAGATTATTGCTACACTTGGACTATGCCAAAACCTTTGATACTTTAGCTTGGACTTTATTCATGCCATTATGCAGAAGTTGGGTTTTGGGGCCAAAATGAGCACCCGCATCTTCTTGTTGGGTCAAAAGGTTGCTTCAAGGATCATAGTGAATGGTCAACTTTCAGACTCTCTTCATATTCAAAGATCAACGAGGAAAGGATGCCCCTTAAGTCCTCTTTTTTTTGCAATTAGTACTCATCCATTTTTTTGCTTTTTGGAGAAACAAGCAGCTTTAGGGAGAATTTATAGTCTAAAATTGACCAAAGAACAACTATTGGCTATTGGTTTTACTGATGACTATGATATTTTTACAAGCTACAAATCTAAACATGACTAAATGCATGTCTTACCTCGGTCTAATTTTTTTGACTGCTACTGCTGGTATGAAGTTGAACCTATAAAAATTTATACTTTTTGATATAAATGCTGATCACTTTGACAATCTCATTTGGGATGGCAAAAGAGTTCACAAAGGTCATATTGTCAGGTATTTGGGGTACCCTATAGAGATGTACACACCCAACAACCAGCTGGTTTTGTGGGCAGTATTTAGAGTCCAAACTAAAATGGCTGCATGGTTTGTGACGAGTGGCCTTTTCATGTCAGGTACAAAATTATACAGGTTTTTTTGGCTGGAAAAAGACTGATCTTGGTCAGATACAAACCTTGTTGATAAAATTTCTTTGGGGGAATAAAGGGAAAACATGTGCCATTATCAAATGGGAATTTCGTATCTGCCCTTTGAACCAAGGGAGCTTGGGAGTCCTAAACTTGCAGGCACATGCTCAGGCTAGACGAGCTACTATGGTGAAACATATGTTCAGAAGAGACACTATTTGGTCCAAATATATGTGGAAAATTATATCTTTGTTAGTGGTGTACTTTCATGGGACGTGGAATATGTATGACTGGGATAAATTGTTCTCACATGCTCTTAAGATAGGATGTCTCACTACTCAGGTGATGATCACATCCTAGAAACATACATGCTCTAACCTGATATGGCACTGTCAACTTAGGTATACATGGAACTCTCTTGGCAAAGAGAATGTCTTCTAAAGTTTTGTCTTTAAAAATCCACTAGCTTTGATTATTCAAAAACCAACCATTAGGATGTTTAGAAAAGGTATCACATGCATTGAAGAAATGTTGGACTCTCAGGGATTGTTTGTTCTATTTTTTGCACCCAGGAGTTAGTTCAGACTTTCCAATTCCTTCAAAACAAGCTGGACAAATTTGTGTATTCAGACTTTCAGGCTGCAAGCTCCCATCACAAAGAACATATGGGAGAGATTCAGAGACTGGCACCTCCCACTGAACGTAGGCGATTGGTGGAAGTCTTCTACAACTCAAATTTACAGTTTGATTATACCAACTGTGGACATATCTATCAGATGTAATAGATATTGGAGATTTAGCAAATCACAAGACTGATGGATACTGAGACTGACTGCCTTATGGAGTCTCCCTTGCTCAAACAAGCAGAAAGTGTTTATGTGGAGACTGCTCACATGTTCTCTTCCCTATGGAGAACTACTCTTTAAAAATTGTATTGGGGATGGGAAATGTCCTACTTGTAAGGTTACAAAAACTGTTAAACATACGTTTTGGAATTGTAAAAATGTAAGGTAGTGGTGGTTGTGAATTCTACAGCATGTGCAAAATTGGGTCCCTATTAAATTGTTTATTTTCTCTATGACTTTTGGTTTGTGCAAATATCTAGATGATGCTATGAAATTTTGTATACAATTCTTGAGAGTATGGCGATTGTTTTTCATTTGGAACGCCACGAATTATGCATGCTTTGAAAAAGTCTCACTTTGTAGAGTCACTATTCCATGGGAGATCATTAAGAAAAAGGCGATGGAGGATTGTCTCTGTGTCTTAGATGGGAAACTAAGGGAGAGAATTTTGCAGCTTATGGAAAAATTGGGACATAAGTGCAAGGTAATAATGTAAATAAAATTGTGTGTGTGTGTGTGTGTGTGTGTGTGTGTGTGAGAGAGAGAGAGAGAGAGAGAGAGAGAGAGAGAGAGAGAGAGAGAGAGAGAGAGAGAGAGAGAGAGAGAGAGAGAGAGAGAGAGTTCTATTATCATCCTCGAACGTCAAATCGTTTGTGACCTAGAGCAATTTGTCATGTTTTTGCTTCCCACAGCATTTCAAACCACCAAAGCTCACCACATTTGACAGGTATGCTGGTCTTCCAACCCGTAACCAATGTACGTGGTCCACAATGCACAAAAAACACCAGATCAACTACACAAATCAAATCAAATTTGGGGAATTTGAAAACTATTAGGGACCTTTAGGGGAATCAAATGGGTTAAAATTTAAAAAATAAATCATAAGTTGGTTCCTCAATGCTAAATTCAACCATCCCATCAAAGTCAAGATTGGGGGTGGAACATGGCTTGCAATCCATGTTCCCCGACCTCAAAATTCAAAAACACTTCACCTGGTTACTTCTCTCTATTGTGTCTTTTTACTACTACAACTATAGTTGAAAAAGGATGCTAAACATGGATCGCGATCCATGTACCAAAATATGCCAAATTTAGACAAAATTTGATCTACAATTAGAAGATAGCATGGGGGAGTCACCTTAGACATTTTAGCAAAAAATGAAGTCCTTTACACTCAAAAGCCCCAAAAGCTTGAGATTTCATTCTGTAAATGGTCATTTTGACCCCCATGGAGTACGAAACTGATCCAAACTTCAAAGGAGTATGACTAATAGCCTAGGAGACTTGTCAGGAGCCTTCCTGTCAAGCTGGTGCAAATTGGACCCCAAAACATGCATTATGATTCATGTACCCTGGAAGCAGATTTAGCAAGTTTCATGTCTATAATGCAAGTTTAAAAACAAGTGGTCAAGAAATCAGTGCAAAATTATTTGAATTCTAGGAGATTTGCAATTTCTAAGTGTTAAGTGCTATTTAGGGTTTTTTCCAAAAGCAAAGGCTTAGAGAGTGAAGTGAAACATTGGCATGCTTCAAAGTGAAAAAGAAGAATAAAATCCTATCAGTTGAGCCAGGATGGTCAGTTGGACTTTGATATAAGTGAAACTTTATAGACAGGTAGACTTGAGGATAAAATCCAATCTCAAGGCATTATATCAACCACAATCAACACCCACTAGCCACAGTGATCACTCAAACTAGGCTAGAAAACACCAATAGTGCAAATTTTAATAAAAGTGGGCTGTAAACTGAGAAATTGGGTAAACCTAGGAAAAAATAGATCCAAATTTGAAAAGACTTCAATAGTGTGCTAGGATAGGCTATAGGAACATGTCGCCAAAGTTTCACCTCAATATGTGAACAAATATGGATCACGATTCATGTACCTTTTTCAAATTTCTAGAACAAAACCAAGCTATCAAATCCTAGATGCCAAATAAATCATAACCCTAAAGTTTCAAGTCATTTGGACATCCAACCCTTGTAAAAGTGCCAAAATTCCTTAAGTTTGCAAAACATTTAAATATTCTAGCTTAGATCCCAAATCACAAAACATTTCACCCACAGCATCTCTATGATATACTAAATCAAATGGTGTAAAGAGTTCTTCAAAATGTATTCGATCATGGATTGGGATCCATGTATCTCTCACCTAGATGTGATATGAAATAGTAGACCTAGTGCATGTAGTTGTCCTAGTCACATTGGCGAAGTTTGGTCAAATTGGAAAGTACTTTTATCAAGTTATGCTCATTTTCCATTTTACGATGAAGTTTGCATTATTTTAACCTTTTGAATCAAGCTTTTGATCTTAAATAAATAAGTTTTTGGTAGCACGATGCCATGCAAAAAGGTTCAAAAAGAATGGGAGGATGCACCCTACAAGATAATCGATATCTTCTCAAATGAAAAAGCCCACATAACAGATGAGGAGCTGTCACAAGTTCTAGCAAACATCTTTATCAAAAAAATTCAAGATGCGGATGGGACAAACGTGAAACCAACCATATTTCCAAAGGATATTTGGACATTGCATTAGAAACACAAAGTCTTGGATGGTTCCTGATGCCTTCAATTAGACAATTTCTTTAGGCGATCACCGTTGATCATACATTTCCAAAGATCCCATAAATAATTGGTGACATCCATCCAATACAACGGAGAATACATGCTTATAAACAAGGATGGGGCAACTGTTAGAGTAAAAATCATTGATGAGCTCATCAACCAATCTCTCCACCTGCCTACTGGAAGTCATTATCTTCTTCACAAAACCGAATCTATTGAAAATTATAAGGAGTTTGTGAAGAACTAGGGTGAAAAGCTTACGCACAAGGATCTTACTTACTCCAAAAGAGAATTACCCCTCACTTTAATCCCTCAACACTTGAAGTTCTAGAAGTCACCAAGGCATAGAGATCCAGTTCCCCATGTGGCAGTAGTAATGGACATCCTATTGGTAGAGAGGACAACCATAAAGTGTGAGCTTGGAAATGACATATTAGTGAACTTTGTGGAGGAAAATGTGAAAGGGAGAGACTGGAATCAAATTTATATAAACGAAAGACCATTGCTCACTCGGATGGCGTACCAACCATTGGGAATAATAAAATATTTTTCCAAAGTAGCGTCTCACTTGAATCTATTGTTTAAATAAAAAAATGCAATTAGGGTGATGGGAAGCTCGTCCACCATGCCAAAAAAGGGTCTAGAGCTCTAGATAGCAAGGCCACCAGCTCAGAATTTGAGCTAGGCTATGAGATCAAGACCAAAGAGAATATACCATTAGTGTATCAGTATTCTAAAGAAGAAGATGAAATAGAAATCTCATTGATAAAAAGAATAATACAACCAGGGGACCAGATCCCAAATTCACAAGCATAGCAAACCATGGAAGAAGCCCAAGCTTTGACACGAGAGACTTCCCAAGATAGCTAAAGAAAAAGAAGATATGGATGAGGCCATGCAAAGTCCACGTCCCTTTGATGAAGAAGAAGATGACGTCATGCTCAACAAGAAGATCAAGAAAATTATAGAAGAATGACATTAGAAGGCATCAACACAAGTTAAAGTGGTGAGGTCTTTCCAAATAAAGATACATGATGTTTTGAAGACCTTTGAGAATGCAGTCATGATTGGGTTCTTCAATATGGATTCAACCATCTTCACCCCTCTTACAAGGATTTTCTGGCTAGGCACATAGACTACCAAAGAACATTAGTGAAAAATCCATTCAAAGATCTATCATTCCATGCTGACATCATTGCCAAGGCCGCCAAAGTCAACAAGATTACAAAGACCCTCAAAAAAGAAAAAATTTATTACTAAAGCAAAGAAGGTATTTGCACGAGGATGTGAAGTTTCTAGGAAGGGAGGAGTGTTTGGTCAATGTAGCTAATATACAACCTCGTGTTTAGTGTGAATGAAGTTCATATTGTAAGATGTATGTGTAGACCATATGGTAGAACACCCTGTCTGAGAAATATTGATGTAATTCAAAGAAAAGACATGTATTAATGTCACTGCATTTTGAAGGTGTTTGTGTGCATGTGTGTTTTATGTTATCTAGATTCCACATTATGCACATGTAGCATAACCTTTGTATCAACTCTGGAGAAAGAATTATAAATTTAAATTGGATTAAATGGATACACATGCCATGGAAAAATTGAAGAAGGTGTTTCTTATATGTCTCCATATTTGAGTAAAGTAGACTTTGAATGTAGAAGACATGTGATTGTGATAGTGGATATCAACCCCACAAGAATTGAATGGGCAATTGGGCAAGTTGATGAAGATGGAAAGAGATATGTTGTGAGATTTTTAGCAAAGGTCCTAAGTGATCTTTAACGTCATTATCCACAAGTAAAAGAGAATTATGAGGAGTAGTCACATCACTCACAAGTGATAAAGAGTATTTGATAGGAACAATGTGATAGTGGAGACTAATTGTCTACACCTTCTTGGAATGATCACAAGCTTTTCATGCTATGTTGACATGTATTGCCTACATAAAGTCATTGAATCCATAATTTAAGAATATTATGAGTATAGATAATACAATTGCAAATATGATTTTTAGAGCAAGATATGGAATTGAGGAAGAAATGTTTGTCGAGGGTGATGATGTATCTCTCATGCCAAGGGTGAGCATGTTTGCATGGCAATGCACTGGAGTCATTTATAGAGGACCTATATAAAAGTGATTGATTTCTTATTGGATGCTATGTGAACATCTTGACAAAGCAACAAGGGTGGTTTGATCAAGAGCTCAAAAGAATACGCTGTCGAGAAATTTGCGGTCTTGCCAGGAAAGCACCGGGCTTATGGCTGTGAGAGTTTGTGAGAGAACTCAACAAAAACTATATGAAGGAGTTAAACCATAGATGCCATGAAGACTAGGGTTTGGAAAGAAGTGCAATCAAAGAAGACTCACTCTTTCTCTCTTGCACTCACACACACACAAAGAAAGAACACAAAAGAGAATGTTAAAACAATACGAAGATGAAAACATCAAGGCTATGGTCATATCGTATCATGGGTAATATGAAATGGTTAATGGATGAGTTAATGGCATTCAATCTTGGCTGACCAAATAGGCTACGAATTGTTCTTTGGAATTGTAGTTTTGTGCTTACCATAATATAGATATTTTGTCTAGTGATTGGGATTAATTGTGTGTACAAATCCTCTTGGTTCATAGCAAGATAACTACGCTTATATCAAAAGAAAAATTATAGTCTATGAGAGGTAGTATGATGGGATCCGGTGATAGAAGTATTTCATTGAGCCTTTTAGGGCCGAAGAGAAACACTATACGTTGTTGAAAGTGTATTTTACGGCTAATCTATACGTTAATTCTAATAGATCGTACAGAGTGAAAGCGATAGAAATGATCATCATGTGGGTTATTCATCTAGGATAGTATGTGAGAAATGTAGATATGAGAGAAGTGAAGAGATGAGAAGTTTCCCTCCCAAGCCCTATTCTTGCACGTAGGCAATAAGGATACTACGGGGAGAGATGTACCTGTAGCAAAGAGAACCTAGAGAGGATGAATTACTAAGAATGAGAGAGATAGGTTTGGTTAAGGAGATGAGATTAGATACATATATATATGTTGGATTAGAGATGAAAATGAAAACAACAAGAAATCAAGAAAACATCAATGTAGAACACATCTTACTTGAAACCCTTCGGCACCATTATTGATGGGAGAGAGAAGAAGAGGGGAGAATTCAATGTTGATTGATACGCCAAGTAAAACACCTTCTTTGATTAGAGTTGATCTTCCAAGGATAGCGTACAAGAATGGCTAGTCTTCCTCTAGGAGAAAGTGTAGGCTTGGGCTTATGTTAATGGGGCTAAGTACAATTAGGCATTACTACTCACTCCCTCAATAATTCCTCTCATCAATGGCTTGAATGCTTGAGTTCCTTCCAAGGAAGAAGAGGTCTCCTTTTATAGGTGAAGGGAACCCCCAAGGGTATACACAAGAAGAGAGGAGCCAGTGTGAACAGGAATTGGAAAAGTTGGAAATGAGCTGTCCCTGCATGATGTGGGCAGACTGAGGTCCAGTATTTTGATCATATCTCCTCAACCGTGGCTCCAAATAAAAAAGTAAAAATATGGGCAGAAACTTCAGCTCATTAGCTACGATTTTCATTTTAAAATCATTCTCCAATTCGGATTGGAACCTTGTGTAAAAAATTCATCAAAATAGGGTCTATTTATGGCAGCAAAAGTCTTCATGTGGTCTCCTTAGCCTATACTTTCATTTAATTCACAAGGACAACTCATGCCATATGAAAGCATGACATTGCTCCTTGACAAAGATTTGTAATCATGCTTGCAATAATGCATTAAAATAAGTGTATCTTTGAAATGATGCCACCTAGTGTCCCACTAGGATTTGATTCTCTCCTAGTAGCTAATAAAAAAAGAAATATAAGAAAAGTATAAAAAATACATAGAATATATATATATTGGAGTTTACCCTAGATATAGGATCTAGCTAGGGTGTGAGATGATAATGAAATAGTAGAAATAAAGAATCAATTCTTTTTGCCCCAAGTTAAAGAGGCGGAGTTATTGATGCTTTTCCCATAGTATTTTCTGATGGTAAAGTAAGGATAGGTTACCCTTGAGAAAAATAATAGGATGAGATAGAAGGCTTATTATTATACTTAAATATGCATATGTACACTATAGGAAATATAATTATGTATCTAAAAAAATACAAGATAGATCTTGTAGCATGCGTTCCCACTATGTACATGTCACAGCACGACAACGCCGATGCATCTACGAGCTATTTGTGGCCGTAAGTGTATCAAACGATGTCTATTTTCTGCATGCTAGTAGTCTATAGAATCCTGGCGACATACGCTACGCATAGGTACTCATAAATTTTAGTTTCGAGCACTTTCCAAACTCTGCTCTGTCATCCTACGCTTTTTCCACAGATGGGTTTAGAGTGTAGAAGCGTAGGGACAGGTGTATCCTAGTGAGGGGATGTTGTTCCTTAAGTTTCGTACGAATCGGGCATGATTAGGTGAGTTACCTTCCGTATGTGTGTATGTGTCTAGGTGGTGTAGTTGAGAGTAGTGAGGTTCTTGATTGTGGTATAGTGTGCCTTCCAGAGTGTTGTATGTGTAGGATGGTCTCAGCCTGACAAGCTAAAGAGATTTTCTCCGTGTGCCTATCGTGTCATCTGTGTCCTTGATTGACATTATATTGATCTAGGTAGTGTTTGCATGCAGTTCATGGGTGTGTGAGTCGCTTCCGCAACACTGGGTTATCTGGGATTTCCTCAATAACTACCCCGTTGCTACATGTAACTGCTCGTACAAGAACTGATTCTTGGGGCTTCGCCTCAATAGCTGCAGTAATAGGTTTTTCTCGACACTAAGCTTCAAAATTCCCATTCTTACCACAAGTATAGCAATTCAGACTTCGACTCTAGAAATTACCACCACCTCGGCCGTGGCAAGTACACCCTTGGTATCTGCCACGCCCCATACCAGCACCACTGATACCTAATTTCTCTTCTTGGGGTACACTGGTACTGTCTACTCTTACTGATTCAACATTGGTAAATGCCACCACAGATAGGTCTTTCCCCTTCTTAAAATGATGAATGTGAATGCCACAATTGTTCCATAGATGGCCGTAAGCTTTGCAGTAAGTACATTGTGGACATTCATTGGAAACATGATCTTTGGATTTACACTTTGAACACCGGGTTTCCACTCTTCTTACTGGTCATCTGGCCTGGGGAGGTCACCTAAAAAAATTGTAACCTATCACGTGAGTTCAACAGAAGGGTATTTAAAGTTCTTGAAACTTGAAAAAATATATATACATAAGGGTATTATTTTTCCGAAGTTGAAAAAAAACTTACAGACTTTGAAAGAAAAGGGTACATTATATTCTTAACAAAATTCATAGAGAAGGGGTTTTACAAACATGTCTTAAACTCACGTGATATAGTATTTTTACACATAGTGAGCCCCCCGAGTTGTCTGGTCTGGTTGATTTCAGTAATCTGTCGGTCCATCTCATCAATCTTTCTAGACCGAGACTCCTTCTTAGCCTTGTCTTTGCTCTTCTCATCCAATCTGCTTTCAGAACTACTAGAGGTCTTACTGGAATCAAAATTCTCATTAGAGGTACTGCTATCACTTGACTCCTTTCCTTCTTAGCCTGTTGTTCCAATTTCAGGGCTCGCTGCACTAGATCATTAAATTTCTTTGTTCGCGCAGGCATCTCCTATTCCCTAAGCTCCTTACTGCAAAAACCATTTAAAAACCATGCCCGCAACCGTTTTTCTGATGGTGGTTCCTGTAGCTGCCTAGTCAGTTCCTTGATTTCTCAACATAACTTCTGACTGACAATTTCCTTTGCTTTATCTTATCCAGTTCACAAAAGAGATCCTCATCTCCTCTATTATCTAAATATTCCATTCAAAAAGCTTTGCATCGTTTGTTATATGATCTGAGTTGGCAAGCTGGGTAATGGTAGCTCCATTTCCTTATTGCCTTCTTTAATGTTTGAGAAAAGTATTCCCCCCAGTTATCTTCATCAATATTTTTCAGCTCAGCATACTGTTCAAAGGATTGGATATGAATATTCGGGACATCTTTCTTCCCACCCTTGAACACTGGAAAAGAAATTTTCAATGAAGAGGTGTAATCATGTCGATAAGCATCGTTTCTGCCTCTTCTCACCTTAAGAACCTGATTCCTTCTTGAATATTTCTTGTAATGGTATGTGTCTGCATCCTAGTCAATTTCTTCTCCAGTCTCAAATTCTGTCTCCTTTCTCACTTTTTTATTCGAATTGTGGTGACTACCTTTACTGCCTTTGGCTCCTTCATCCCCATGTGTGGTTCGAGAACTCCTGGCCTTGCGTTCTTTCCTCTCAGCCCTTCTTCGTTTGGACAGACTGGAGTGCTGAGAGTCCTTAGCCTCATTAGCATGATTGTGCACCTCCGGAGCCTCAGTCTCAGTCCTTGGTTGAGTCTTAGGAGGAGAATCTCTTTCTGACTCCTCAGGGATAGGGTCAACGCGGTAGGATGGTTTATGACCACGATTGGTTTTGGGTGCCATATCTTGAGCTGAAAATTCAAATTGGAAGAAGTGTTCTGGTAAATGAGCAAAGAGCTCTAGCCATCATGATTTCCAAAATGGAATTGGAGTTGATCTCTTTAGATAGCTGATTCCAGTGTTAGAATTTACAGCTACTCCAAGTCGTCAGTTCGGTCAGTGAAATTGGAATGGAGTATGGAAACTGAAACTGATTAGTTAACTATATTGAAATACTCTACTGGAACTAAAAACAGATTGAATGACTGGAAAAGTGTTTCAAGTTCAGATTCAAAGTTTATGAAAGACGAGTACAAGATATAATAGACTAAATCCCAATTGACTATTGTAGTAATGATTACAGAGTAGAATTACAAGTGAAGAGATTGTAACTCAAGAATAGCTTCGAAGACTAGAACCAAGAGACTAGGAGTAAGAATTCAAAATTACAAGAACAACTTCAGAGACTAGAACCAAGAGACTAGGAGTAAGAAGTCAGAAGTACAAGAAGCCCAAAGTACAATCAGCCTGATTACAATGTAATGGGTCCTATTTATAGTCTCTTAAGGTTACTGTGGTAACCGTCGTGGTAATTACTGATTGGTCCACTTTTCGGCTTCCAGGACACAGTTCTCGCCTGTTGAGACTATCTTCGTCGTCTACAATGGCTATTCTGAAGTTCCTGCCTCTTCTTAAGTTTCTAGTCATCCATCTCTCAGCAACTGGTTGATTCTTTTAAGCTCAGCTATTTCTTTTAGAAGCTCTTCTTCTTGTTGCACCCGCATTAAAGCCAGGTCTATGTTCTAAGACTGCTCCAATTTAAGCTCCAGTTCAAGGTTTTTGTTCTTTTTCTCTAATGCTTTGTAGACTTCATCTGTCCCTTTGATCAAGTCCACTACGGGATTTTCTCGTATTTGCCACAAAAAAGTTGCCTGATCATTTATTCTCTGCTCTGAGTATTGCAGGGAGGAATTCGCTACATCTAATTGTACTTGAATTTTTGGAATTGATAGGGTTGTAGTTAGAAGTGCATTGGTAACTTCTATTAGCTATTCATCTTTGGCTTTGCAAGCATCTGATAACTTCGTAAGTAGGTCACCTAGTTCCTCCATTCCATTCTATTGTTTATCTCTTGCTAGCTAGTGCTGTTCAACTTCAAATTCCAATTCCTGCACTTACTTTTGTAGATTGGTGATGACATTTAATATGTCGTCTAACTCTCCTTGGAGAGCATCAATCATTGTCTCTAGTTCTTTAGCCTTTGTGTTGCGGCTAAGTGCTGCTGAGTGGACTTCTGTCATGCCCTACATTTGATTTGCGTATTTGTTGACTTGCAAGATTACCTCATTGTTTGATTTCCATTCTTCATTTCTTGCTAGGTGCTTAGATGTATTGGCCATCTCTTGTATCTGTCTCGGTTGGGTCGTGGCGGCTGGTTGCTTTTGCCCTTGAGGTTGTGGCTGGCCTTCTTTTGCTTTGTGATCCTGAGGCTTTGTGGATGCCTCAACCTTTTCTTGCTGTGTGTAGAGGTAGAAGAATTTTCTTCGGAATCTTGTTCTCTTGTTTTCTCAAACTTTGTGGTGTCCTCTGGTGCAGGAATTGCTGGCCTTTCTGGCTCTGGTTCTTGCTCTTTGTGTTGCTCTTGTGTAGTAGTTGCCCACTATGTAGATTTGGTTACTTCTCTTTATTCAGACTCTATCTATTTTGTGGCTTTATTTGTTGTTAATGGTGGTGGGCTCGGCATGGGGTGAAGAAGGTCGGGGAGACATGTCACCTTGTTCATGCAAGTCTTCTCCTTGTATGGTCACTTCCTCTACTTTTTTTTGCTGCTCTGCCGCCTCTTTAGATTTCCATTCTGCTTCTTGGGCTTCTTTCAGCTTCAAAGCTTATGCCTCCTAATACATTTTTTCCAATAGTTTTGTGGGATCTTCTGTCTGTTTCCTGGTACGGTGCTTTGTTCTTAGTCCTTTCAATTCAATTGGAACCCACTTTGTCGAGTCCTTGCCTTGAGCTTGGCGACTACGTTCCTCTTGATGTGTTGCCACAGATTTTATTTTCATTTACTAATCCATGCTCTTCTTTCCTCATTATCAAAGCTTTCACTACTATGCCATTCTGGTGAGCTCTCAGTAGACTCTTCATCACACTTTTATGTTCTCTTGGTAGATCTAGCTTGTGGCTCGAGGGGAAGGTTGTGCTGACACGATCCAAGTGTTTTGATCTAGGGCAGGTGGCAAGTTGTCAGCCATGTCAATAGCATGGTAGGGCAATTCTAGTTAGAACCTCTAGTGCTTCGCGATATGTTATTTTTCCATAGTTCTTTGTCCCTTTCAGTGTGGACAACACGTATTGTGCATGGTTAATTGGTTGCTTGGTTGTTGATTTGAGAACTTGTGTAAATGTTGTGGCAAACGCATGATTGGGTATCGTATACCTTGGTGGTCTTTTGGAAAGGAAGAGGAAGTGCTGATGATACAATCTTGCAGGTTCTTCCACCTATTTTTGGATGAGGTCAGTAAATGTTGCAGTGACGGTTTCCTTGGTGAAGGTTCCTACCGTCTTTTGATCTCTTGCCCTCATTGTCATTCCTTCTGTTGGCAGTTTGAGAGCTTCTATCACTATCTCTTTTGTAATCACCACTTTGACTTTGTTCGGTTGCATGTCAGAGATTTGGGCGGTTCCATCTTCTTTGATCGTGGACAAGATCTTGTAAGATTTTTAAAAATCCACTCCACATGGCTCTTGTTCATAAAAATCTATGAGCCCCAGTCTTCGATTGGCTGCTTTGGTCTCGGGATTTGTGGAAACATCATATACTTCTTTTGATAGAAGTTGCAGTTCTACCTGATGTCCATCTTCGCTTTGGATCTACCTGTGAACACTGTGGTGTTGTTCTCTTCCAACTGTTCTCTTGACAGATAGGTGGCTTTGGAAGTTTTGACTAAACTGGGTCCAATTGGTATGGTGGTAGCTCTTGTAGCTTCTTCTATTGCGAGAGCTTTCACTACTAGCCATAGGGGGGTTTGCGAGGGACTAATAATTGATAGATGTCGTGAAACCGATGACGATGCGTCGCATAGATGAGGTTTAAGTCGTATAAGCAAGGATATATATATTTTTTTAAATCGGTCGTCACATAAACAACCAATGCCATTGCCTAATCGAAGCCTTGAATTTGATGCCGTCGCATAATCAACGCCTAAAATTATCCTTGCTTAAATGACACGGAGCAGCGAGGCTCGTAGTGACGCCTACACACTGCCACTACGTCTCTCATGCGAGGCACTTTTATAATAGTGTTGCTCGCGCCTTTGAAATGTAACTCGTGGGAAACACAGAAGCGAGCTCTCCATGGCAGCTCTACAAGCAAAACGAGGGGCAGGTACATACCCCCCCCCCCCCCCCCCCCCCCCCCCTTATCTTCATCACTTGCCTCTTTGGGTGTATTATCATCTTGAGCTTGAGGCGACCGGTTTTCCTCTGTTTTGGTAGGGACGACCTCCTTCTTATCTTTAACAGGCTCCTTTGAAATGTCCGTTTTTGGCACATGGTAGAGGATCATCTTGCTTTCAAAGAGAAGAACATATGATTGATTACATCCTCGGGGGGTTCACTAAGTGTAAAACTACCATATCACGTGCGTTCAAGACATGTTTGTAAAACCCCTTATTTGTGAATTTTGTTAACACTAGAATGGTAACCTAATAGGACATAAAAGTGTCCTTTCAGGGTTTTGGGAAAAAATTCCAAAACCATATTAGATCCACTCATTTTGAAAAATCCTTTCATGAGCTTATAGCTCAATAACTACTACATATGGAAAAAATGAGAAACTTGTAATTTTTCTCATCCTTGGTCACTACAAGCCTCCAAAGTTGATAGACCAGTGCATTTTGCCCAAAACAGCAATTTCTTACAGTTGATTGCATATAAATAAGAGTGGGGATTTTTGTAGGACATGAGATAAAATGCCTCGTTAACTTCAATGGGTTGGTGACCAAAACATATGGTTGATTTTACCTCACTTCTTTTTTTTTGGGCAAAAAAAATAGGTACAAAAAAGTTGCATTTTTGCCATTCTGCGGACCTATCATCAAAGTTTCTATAGTCACGCTCAATACAGATACTATATACATGTTTTCTTAGTTCCCTTTGTGACTTTGGATTCAAAAGGAGCCATGGAGCGTGTCAAAAGGATAATGGATCTCTTACAATTGGAACCTTGGGGGCAATGATAAAGTGCTAAATACAGCAAACATGAAAAAACTGGGTTTAGCACTATGACCTCTAGAAACCCATAGAAACTACTCAATATCTAGTCAAGTTTGTAGTCTATGATTAGATATGGTTACTACCTACAAAATACACACAATTGGCCTAAGAAACTAGCAATATTGAGAAAGTTATACTTGCTACTATAAAATGTATCGTATTCTTCAGCAAAATAAAAAAACTCAACCATCATCATATACTATGCTATATAGCATATTAGGTCCCCCAAAACTCAAGGAAGATTAGCTTTATGTTATATATTACACTTACACAATCAAAATTGAATTTGGATATCAAGAAATCCCCCAAAAAAATCATAAAAGTGCTAATTTTGGCCAAAAAACAGGATTATGCAATTCTTGTAAATTGGTCATAACTTTCAATTTTAACACTTAGGTCTCCCTACAAGCATCAAAACATGTTGAGAACTATGAAGGCCTAACCTCTAGCCATCTAAACCTCACAAACATGAAGTTTAGAGTGGTATAGTTGCCAAAAATTGAAAAAAAGCCAAAAACAGGACCCGTTTTTTCACACAGTTTAGGTTCAAAAATGTTGTGCAAGAGTAAGGTTAATGGTGAGATCGATACTCCAAAAAAAATACTAAGTTTTTTTCAGCTCATAAGGCAACTTTGTGGATATATAGCACCTAGAAATCCATTCTCATACTCTTCAAATAATTCAAGCAAAATGGTCACTTAATAGGACACAAAAGTGTCCAAGGACATAAAAGTGTCCTGTTACCATTCTAGTGTTAAGAATATAATGTACCCTTTCTTTTAAAATCTATAAGTTTTTTTTCAAATTTGAAAAAAAATGCCCTTATGTATATATATTTCTGTAAGTTTCAAGAACTTTAAATACCCTTCTGTTGAACTCACGTGATAGGTTACGTTTTTATTAGGTGACCTCCTCGGGATTACATCCCTCATAAAGCCTCTCCACCAGTGTGTCAATAATGTAGTAAGCTTCTTTGCATAGATGAAATCCCCCATTGGGCTGCAAGCCTACACTCTGTTAATCTATTGCTTCCCAAATCTCTTCAAAAGACTTCGCGCCTTGCAAGAAATTGTTGTAGGTGTCATCTAGCCCCTCAAGCTGGAAAAAGCCAAGGAAGGAACGCTCATGATCCACTGCTAGTGGTCGTATTCTTGCGTTTATGACAGTCTGAAGGTCAAAGTGGCCATCCACAAACTTTCTTTTGTAGGCCTCAACATCAAATAGCTTCCACCACTCCACAGATACTTCTCGGATGAGGGTGTCATGTCCGGCCTTGATGGGCATACAATTTGGGTTCTTGTGTAGCCAATCGGCGATCACTGCAACAAGGGCCGTGCACGCACTCTCGCCAGCTGCTCTTTCGCTCCGTGGATCAATAAAGACAAAAAATACAGATGTAGAGAGCTTCATGTTTTCACCCCTACTCACCAAATCTCTATGTTCCCTGCTTCCTATAGTGAAAAGCTCCTCTCCAAAGTCCAAGCATTCAGATATCGATGAAGAAAGCATTGACAAACCTTTTTTCCATTTACAAGAGCTTTTGGACAAACTCCTAAGAATTCTCACATTGTGACCTACTATAACATCATGGTTTTCTATTAGCAAGGGCGCCACATACCTAGTTAGGTGCGGTTGGGGGCAGGGGATCGCCGGCCTAGTGGGCAAGCCGGTGGTCCCCAAGCGCATCAGCTAGGTATGTGGTGCCTCTCGAGTGGAAGCTCGTGATGTTAAACAGTACATGCAAACAATGAGAAAGAGCCCATTTTCCTACATAAGAAAATGTCAAAACCTTCTTGTGATAAATTAGGTTAAGTTAGCAAATATTTTGTGCATTTTTTACATTAGACTATCCTTGGCTTTGCATTATTCAAGGTACCTCATCCATCAAAACATATATAATCGATCCAGGCATATTACGTACCGGAGAATAGCATGTCTCTATGGGGCAGCCTGACAAGCGCCTATCGTGATCGATGTCATCACCACCATCCTATCCATATGCCTTGTTCAACAATGGCTCTACACGTGTTGACGTTCACGATCAGAAATTCATCTTTCTCCTTTTCCAGGAGAGGAGACTCCGCATTGTGGTACTTTGATCCGAATCTGATGTAGATGTCTTGCTTGCGCCAACGTCACTAATGGATTTGTTGCTTGTTGATAGTGAAACGTTCTCTTTGACATGTCTATTATCTGTCAATTGAGGAAGTGCCCCTTTAACAAATATATTGACACCTGCAAGGGGCCCATGATAGCTTTTTAAGGTCATCTTGTCTTCTCCAGCTGAGACTTTATCCTCCTCGTGATCATCAAGTGAGTCGGAGTCATAAAGATCATCGATGCCACTTGAGCTTTCTTCGCTTGTGGTAGAGATTTTACCATTGCACAATATGTTATCTATTTCCCCTGATGTATTCTTCCAATTGAGAGAAACTGATCTCTTCATGTCCTTGACTTTCTTCTCATACATGACGCGTATTTGGTGGTCACATAATAAAGGCCCACTAAGGCAATGTAGAGAAGGTGAGCTGAACATTTCGTGCTAGGACTCTCATGGAATTGGAGGAGTTAACGTTGAAGGCGGGATAGCTTAGGAATGGCAAGAACACACCGCCCTCGAGACTGCGCGTGTACATCCCAAGCTCATTACGAAATTTCGGAGGTCATTTGGAGGGCCATATGAAAGAGAGAGAAAATAGAGCGCATCCAATGAGCTTGAGGCTACGTTACATAGGAAAATACATGGAAAGACTCAAGAAATAGGAAAATATTTTAAAAACTTTCACGAATCTAGGATTGTGGCATCGTAACTTCTTTGCTTTTACCGAGCTGTTAGGTGCATGTGTCGTCCCGCTTTGCTGATATTCTCTTATGGTCATTAACGTACTGGAGGGTGTCCATTAAGCCCGCACAAGATATTGGAATTGTAAAACACTTTGCCTCCATTAGGATTCTTTCAAAGTGAATCTCCCTCCACTAAAGCTTTTCTCTCAGAGCTATGGCTTCCACGTCTTCCTGCCCAAGAAGCTCTAGGTGTTTATGGTCTCTCACACAAACTAGCAACACCTGCACTTTGCCTAGAAGGCCAAGTAGTAGCATATCCTCAATTACAATATCAACTTCAATAAGTGTTGAGAACCAATGGGTTGGACAAAGGATAAACAAAGGTCCATGGGTACTAATGCAACCAAGAAGATCCAAGAGGTCTAGTGCTATCAATGTTTACAGCTTAGCATGGAAGGCCAGAGTGTTGGATTTCAAAGTTGAAATCGGCAAAAGATATGTAAAGGAAGTTCTTGTTCAGCATTTATTTACCCATCCAGACATGATAGCAAACACTGAAAATGTGTCAGATATACATCAACTACGTTGCAATTGTAAGTATTCTTCACATCTCAGCTGCATTTGACTTGTCATTTCACTTATTGATACTCTCAGTTTAACTTTTGTTATATATTCTGCAACGTTTATTCCTCTTCTTACGAGCAATGGCTCCCGGTTCTTCACATCTCAAACTACATTAGATTTGTCATTTTCACTTATTGATACTCTTAGTTTAACTCTTGCTATATATTTTGCAGATGTTTATCCCTCTTCTTATGAGCAATGGGAGCCTATGGAGTGCATAATAGGCCTCTTCCTTGTCGTTCATGCCCACATTGGTTCTCTACAGTATTGAGGGAGAACCAACAAAAGCCTGGCTGATGAAGGAATATTTTTCTATGACCACTTCTACCAACTCTGCCTAGGGAATAAGAATGGCATGTTGGTGAAAGTGCCTCTACCAACCGACTGGGATTGGCCAGTTCCTGAGGAAACAATGGTGGAGGCAATGGGAAGTAAGCTCTACAAGGATATACAGAGGTCTCTACGTAGCTCTATTCCCACCAAACTGGTTAAAATTGCAAACTTTTGTCATGTTGCACTGTTCATAGATTTGTTTCATAACTACAATATACGTGTAATGAAAACTATGTTCATGTACAAGTCATTTCAGCAGTCATCCTGTGACAAACTTCTTGACAGAGGATGGTATATAAAGGAAGAGATTGGAATATGGTGTGAGGTCGCGCTTGACACTCTAGTTGTCAAGTACATGATTGCAAGCCAATCACTGTTAGTCTCCTTTTGGTATATGCGATCACAAATGCTCAGAGGTAAGTACATTCCTATAGATTAGGTTTATGCAGGTTTGGAAGATAATCACGTTGTGGATGTGGAAGTGTTATAAAGAACATGGCCTAATGTTGGTGGTTACAATAAGGGAGCTATGCAGTCTTCTGCAGTTGCGGCACGACATAATTGAAGAGTCAATGGACAGGGAATTTTCATATTTTTTCTTTTTCTTAGCTGGCCGTAAGCTGATGCGGCGTAGGGAGAAAGATATTTTGTGCAAAGAGTTGGATGGTTGGGTTGAAATAGTGTCAATGTAACAGAGATTTTTGTGAACCCAAGTGTATAATAGTGACTTTCAATACATGAAGTTTTCTTGAACTCATTTGTCAATTGTGGTCTGTGAATATAAGTGTCCTTGAAATACATTTCTTTAGCCATTTCCACATCTCTCTCTCTCTCTCTCTCTCTCTCTCTCTCTCTCTCTCTCTCTCTCTCTCTCTCTCTCTCTCTCTCAATGTAAGGCAACACAAAGACATGATAGAAGAGTCATCTTAATTCATTAGAAAGTACAAACTCGTCCTGAACAATGGACTAAGATACAATTTCTATAAGTATGGAATCAAAATGTCTTCATGGTAAAAATCAAAGGATTTAGGTCTCCTTTTTTAGGAGTATCATCAATTAGTAGTGTATTATTTGCATCAAAGGGTACATCGATTTGGCTGAACGGTTTGTACAAAAGATATAAGTTGGGTTTACTAGGGTGGTAGTGGCCCTCGATGGTAGCGCATTTTCTCTGATCATACAAAAAGCCAAAATCTGTCGTATCAGACTGGATACACCACAAACTATTTTAACTAGTGGCGACAAGTTTTGCCTTTGCATTGAAGACCATACGAAAACTCTGAAGCGCGGAAGAAGAAACTGAATAAATTATTTTGTTCCTGGACGAACCACAACTCGACAAGTACCCGTCCAAAATGTTTGCAAATCCTCGTAGGTGTCTTCTATACCCAGAGGCACACGCATCAGCAACAATCCATTGATGTCCAAGATAATCAACCTCTGTAAAAGTTGACAAGTACATATAAGTAGTTAGAAGCTGAACATATTATGCCATACTTGAATAGACATTGCCGGAACAACCGTATCTATAGGTAGCAAGGGTCCATAATGGGTCTCTATAGTGTTGTTGTCGTTGTTGCTATCCTCTACTTTTGCTTGGTCGTTGTAGTCATCGTTCTCATCTTCATCAAGGGTCTCCCCCATGGCTCTTTCTACCTCATTCGGGGTTTCCTCCAAGGTCTTTTCCTCACCCTCTACTGGCCGGCTTGCCTCATCCATATCCTTTTGGGGCTCCTCCATTGGTCGGATTGCCTCATCCATAGGCTTGCTTTCCTTATCCATCCTTGCCTCATCCAGGGTTTCCTCCATGGGCTTTTTTGGCTCCTCCACTGGCCTACTTGCCTCTTTCATTGTGTCTCCTCAATAAGCCCCTCTGCTTGTACACTAGCACTCTACATAGCCTTGTTTGTCCTTTATACATCCTTGTCCCTTTCATCTTTGGCTGGTATGACCCCCTCGGCCCGTTGTGGTTCCACTATATCTGATGCAGGGGCTCGTGGTGGTGGCTCGTCACGTATTGTCATATCGATTGTGCGGTCGTCCAAGCAGCTATCTTCAGATTCTGTAGGGTTCGACATAGTGAGTATGTGTTGTATTAGACTTGCCCGATATCTTTGCAAATAATCATATGTGTAGTTTTGCACAACACTCTGCAAAATTGAAAGACCACATGGTGAGAAGTCTTGTATAAAGAAAACCAAAACTGACTGAATGCATTGCCAAATGGCTACGTTAGTCATGAAAGGTTTTATTGCAAAGTAGCTTTTCAGGACATATTCTCCATGGAGAAGACATCTCCAGCCGCAAGAAGTTGCATCGGCTTGATTTGGTACAGGCACATCTTTGATTGGGGCCTTGTATAGTTTGTACCTTCCACATAGCTTGCCATAAGCAATCAATAATCTCTTTACACAACTGCATAAAGGAGTATCAGGATGTTAGCTTGAGGATTTTAAATTTACATGGATATCCATAAGAAACACTTTCTGATACATAACACTTACAGCCTAATTTCAGGGTGGGTTCCTTTTATTGAATTGAACACCCGCACTGCTGGCTGGTCAACATCAAGGCATATGAGACTCCAGTGATGGTTGTTCTCATAAGGAAAGATGATGATGGTTAATTCCAGCATAGCACAATGGAGAAACCAACTTTCGAATGTGCCAGATGGATTGTCCTTTCTCTGTCCAATAATCACAGACATTTGTGGATCAAGAAGAAACACCTCTGTGTGGGTGTGTGGTGGAAGTTGACTTTTGATGAAACTGCAAGGAGTGTACCTGATTTAGAACACCTATCATTTGAGTTTTCAAAGTTAGAAAAATATTAAAACGTACTTAAGACAAACATAGATAATTGTATCTGATATCTTAGCATCTAGATCCAGCAATATATTAATGTCCAGTGCATCCAGAGCCAGCTTTCTGGCTCCATCTATAAATGGTATCTCTGCAAGCAAACCATACTTCATTAAAAGTAGAGTATCTTTGTTGCTGGCATCTATGGATCGGGTCACATTGCATTCTCTTTGCCTATGGGACTCCATTGCTACTTTCATTTTCTCCTTAAGTTCTTCTTCCCTTATGTCTTCTGTTTGGCTAGGAACCGTCTCTGCCCTTGCCCTTGTATTAACATCATGTGTGACATCTACAACCGTTACTTGTAGCAATAGTTCAGGGGGGTATAACAAAATTTCCCTCATTTTCTTATCCCTGCAGTCATTAGGTACTAGAAGTTTGTCATACCTCCACCTTACCCTTTTTAGTGTCTCGTTGTCTTTGTCCATTATAGTCACCCTGTGGGCATGGGCTGCTACAATGGTCATGTCACTGAAGTACTCAAGCAGGAAGTCCTCTGTTGCTTCCTGCAGAGCCATCAGTGCAACCACTTTCCACCTTTTAGTGCCCCAGGTCGCTTCCTCACAAATGGACCTTACCATCCTCTGGAAGGGCAACTTTGGTATGCACAAATCAACACATTTCTGCGCCTTCCTGATTTCTCTGAAAAGTCCCATGTAGCTCTGTAACTTCTTTATCCTTGGACCTTTAAAAATTTTACTTGGTTTTCCAGGTCTCTTCTTTGGGATTGCAGATCTGCTACTTGCCTTAGCTGCTAACCCTGGTCCCTTGCCCACCTTTCTTGCAGTGGCCTTTGTTCTAGCCATTCCACTGTATACAAATAGAAGAGTGTCTCTCTCTCTCTCTCTCTCTCTCTCTCTCACCAAAACTCTCCCTGTCTCTCACCAAAACTTATCTCATTACTAACGGCACGCGTGAAAGACTTTTCTGACGATAAAAAACGCCTCTGCGTGCCGTTAGTGATAAGGAAAGAGAAAGAGAGAGAGAGAACACTCTCTCTCTCTCTCTCTCTCTCTCTCTCTCTCTCTCTCTCTCTCTCTCTCTCTTTCTCTGCGTCTCTCCAAAGCACACCAAAACACACAAACTCTCTCTCTCTCTCTCTCTCTCTCTCTCTCTCTCTCTCTCTCTCTCTCTCTCTCTCTCTCTCTCTCTCTCTCTCCAAAGCAGACCAAAACACACAAACAAACACACACACACAGAAACTCTCCCTCTCTCTCGCCGATTCTCCTTACCTCGTAGATAAATCCAAAGAGTAGTTGGCTGTCTCCGTGCACCTTTAGTACACACACACACACACAGAGAGAGAGAGAGAGAGAGAGAGAGAGAGAGAGAGAGAGAGAGAGAGAGAGAGAGAGAGAGAGAGAGAGAGAGAGAGAGAGAGAGAGAGATTCTATTCGTGAGTGTGTGTGTGTGTGTGTTGTGTGTGTTTCTGTGTGTGTGTGTAAGAGAGAGAGATATGGAAATTTCCTATGTGACAGAGAAAGAGAGAGAGAGAAAGAGAGAGAGAGAGAGAGAGAGAGAGAGAGAGAGAGAGAGAGAGAGAGAGAGAGAGAGAGAGAGAGAGAGAGAGAGAGAGAGAGAGAGAGAGAGAGAGAGAGAGAGACTTTGAGAAAGAGAGAGGGTGATAGAGAGAGAGAGAGAGGCACAAGGAGACCTTTGAGAAAGAGAGAGAGAGAGAGAGAGAGAGAGAGAGAGAGAGAGAAGGCCAAACCTTGGTAGAAGACGCTAAACCTAGTCTCTTTTTCACGTTCTCTCTATTGCAGACACAGGTGCATGCTCAGTTTCTCCTTCTCTCACTCTCTTTGACTCTCTCGTTGTCTCTCTTTCTCTCTCATACTTTTTAGGTGTCACTTACTAACCTATCCCGCTGCATTAAATGACCCAACGTGTGGCATCATTCCGTATAGATTCTATTTTAATCAACATGTGGGGCGCCGTCGGGTGTTAACTATTATACGTATCTAGAGGGGGAGAGAGAGAGAGATAGATAGATAGATAGATTTTATTATCGTCCTCGGAGGTCAAATATGACCTATGGGACCAAAGTTACATGTGATGTAGTATGTGTATGGCTGATGAGTGACTCTCGATGCTCCAAAATTGTAGTGATGAGAGTCGCAATGGAGAGCCCACACTTTGGTTGGGAGAGGAAAGTGTGTAGGTCTATGTTATGGCTGAAAATGTGAGAGAAGCAAGTTCGGATGTGATCAAAAGCTGAGCACTCTAGTAGTGTGTAGTACTCAGACTCTCGAACTTGCAGTGAGCATAATGTGCACAATCGATTTGACTCTTCTCCATTGCCCCAACGCCCTATCTCGCATCGAAGGAAATGGGAGCTAAGCCGAATTGCTGCGATAGTGCGTATCGCGGACAAGGGAATAGGCTCAAGCATGTAAGTGTGAGTACGGTTTCCTCTCTCAGCGAAGAACATGGTTTTGTAGTTGGGGGCAATATAGGTGGTGTAATGTATGAAGCGTGACCCACTGGATTTCTCCCAAGCCGTAATACATTGGCGTTGTAGAAAAGCTTCATTCACTTGAGAGTCAATTGAAGCATCATGTAGCAAGTGTAATGCATCCCATCTCCCAAACCACTTCTTTATGTCTTGCATCCATCCCATGCTCAAGATCTTGCTTTTATGCGTCTTTTGAACTTTTTTGCTTGCTTCCCATGCAATTGTAGGAAGTCGATGTGAGGGGTTTTGACGCATCTTTATCATGTACTCCACAACCCTTTCCATGCCCATAACCTCAATTGGAAGAGATCCCGACTCAAGAAGTAGGAGTATATATGGTGTTTGTGTCTTAACTTGGAGAAAGTTTGTAAGAAAACGCTTTTGGACATTCTCAAACTCTTTCCAAGTAGACTTTGAGATGCTCCCGCCCCACACTTCAACTCCATAAAGAAGAACCGGTGTCACCAATGCATCAAAAAGATACTTCTTGAGAACCCAACACTTGATGTTTCCCGCATTACACATGTTCTCAAATGCATAATATGCTCTCTTTCCCGCTTCCAAACGACGCATAGCACATTCATGCCACTTGTGATTGGATGGAACCTCAAGGCCAAGATACTTAAAGCTCTCAACAACTTCAAGTGTCTCGTTGTTGTACACAATGCATGGCTTCTCCTTATGGTTGGTTTTCACAAGCATAACCTTTGTTTTGGATTCATTTACAATAAGCCCACTATGCAAGAAAAAGTTCTCAAGGACAACCATAAGCTTTTGTGCATCTTCTAAAGTGTGTGCTAGAAGCACTACATCATCCGCATACAACAAAAGCATGATTACCGCATTGCAAATAGTGACCTCTTCAATGCCTTCGTCTTGCATAAAGTCAAGTACCATTTGTTCCAATTGATCGATGCATAGACCAAAGAGAGTTGGTGACAATGGACATCCTTGTTTAACCCCAATAGTGCTTACAAAAATTTCTGAAATTTCTCTTCCCATGCGCAATTGACAAATCACCTTCTCATAGATTCGAGAAACCGCAAGCATAAACTCACTTGGCACTTGGAGTTCTTCCATCCTTCTCCACAAATTGTTACGTGGAATCATATCAAAGGCTTTCTTAAAGTCCACAAAACAATAATACAATCGCTTGCCTTTCAACCGACTTTCCTCCATGAGAACACGAAGAGTGACAAGATGATCAATGGTGCTATGGCATCGACGAAAACCCGCTTGTCCCTTTGCACGCTTGTCATTATCTTCAGCCCAATCACTCAATTTCATCTCCATTATGCACCCAAAAAACTTTGCCATAAGAGACCCAATCATTATAGTCCGGTAGTTGTTTTATTCTTTACATCCCCTCCTTTATGCAAAGGCTTAACCCAATTAGTACTCCAATCATAAGGCATACCATGTTGAAGTGCAAGGTTGAACATATCACACATCCACTCATGGGTATAATCTCCCGTCCATTTGATCATCTCCGGCTTGATACCTTGAAGATCTCCCGCTTTGCGAGTGGCCAACTTTTCAAGCCCACCGCATACATCCTCAATAGTAAAAAAAGATGGCATACATGGGAGTGAACCATAAAATGGCATTTTTTCAATATTTTCTTGCTCATATAATTGCCTACAATGTGTGTACATATCCACTAGACTCAAGTTACCAAAATTCTCAACCCGCTTGCCTCTCAAGTTTCTCCAAAATCTTCCACATGCATGTGCCTTTTCTTGGACTTGAAATTCTTGTTGCTTTACTTCCCATCTTCTTCTCTTCTTTTGAATCAATGCCTTGTATGTACGCAAATGACTTTGATAGTTGTCTTTGTCCATAGTTGCATCAAGCTTTATCAAGGACTTTCGAGCATCTTGACATTCTTTATCAAACCACCTTTTGCGTGATCTATCTTTGTTGATACCATGGAGATTCTTTATGGCAAAGCATTCTTCCGCACAAGAACAAATAGCTTTCTTGAAAGCTTCCCATTTAGTTTCCAATGGTGCATCACATTGAAGCTTTGTCATCCATAATTTTTGCTCAACCATTTCAATGTACATTGGTGCCCGTTTGAAATCCATACATAGTGATAACTTCTCTTTCCTTTGGCTGAGATTATCATGCTTAGTTGATTCTCCACATGAAAGGTCAATACATAAGGTGCGATGGTCGGATTCCGGGGTCCATTGACCAAACATAAAACTCTTTATGCGATACATGATGGCTTCAGAGAGTAGCATATAGTCAATCACACTATCCCCATTATGTCTTCTACATGTAAATCCATTGTTTCCACTCCACAAAGATACACCATTGGCAATGAGCATACCCGTGCTATTACACATGTGTAAAAGTAACTTTCCATAGTGATCCGGCTCTTTCTCATCCATTGAGGTACGATGGATGAGCTTTCCATAGTGATCTGGCTCTTTCCCTGTTTGTTGTTATTTCTCCAACACGACCATAGCGTCTAAACACATCTTCCAAGATGAACTTACATATATACCTTTTGTCCTTTTTTTTCTTAATTCACAACCTTTAACCTAGTTAGTTAAGTCTTTGCATGCAAGCACTATGTATCTTGTTTTCCATAAGCTCAATGACATTGTAACTATATCTACTTCCAACTTATAATGCATAGCCCAATGGCACTATAGCCATATCTACTACCCACTTATAATGCATAGACAATGGGTAATTAGGGTGCAACCCATCATGATGATTCACATTTTCATACATTTTACATGTTTCACAAGACTCCACAAAGTGAGCTACATCATTATACATACCTTTCCACCAATATATGTATGAATTTAGTATATATGGCCCATACACCTCTCTTTCTAGTATAAAGACTCTCATGAAAATTTCTAATAACCTCCTTTTTAGTGTCCTTATCATTCATAGCTCTCCATGGAATCCCACTTATTTGTTTTGGATGCTTCCATGAGTGTCCACACATTGTGATGAGACCTGCAAGGACTCCACTTGAGTGCGAGTGGCACTTGGAACATCCTTAAGAGAGTAAAAGTTAAAGGCATTGCACCTTGTAGGGTTTCATAACGCAACAGAAACTATGGAAGTGCAAGGGCAAAGACATGCAGGCAGGTATATAGCAGGTGTTTCTGAAGAGGCCTCCAAAAGGATAGATAGTGCACTAGAGTTAGAGATGGACATATCATAAGTGGAAGTGTTAGAGACAAGAAAACACAAAGCGTTTGTTGTGGAAAATCAAAACTTAAAGTTGCATGGTGATAACTACAAGGTCACAATAGCTAAGAATCCCAGTTGTACTTGTAGAGAGTTCCAAGGGTAGGGGAGGGAATGACCTATGCGGCTTGCAAACACTTGTATTATCTTTTGAGAGTGTTGGAATGGACATAAAACACAACATGTTCATTCATCAATCTAGTTTCGGTGACAATGAGGTCAAAACTCTATTGGAGACCAAAAGGTTGTTGTAAGAATTATGCATTTTTTGTGTTGCCTTATTCTATTTGAGATGTGAAATGATGAGAATGTCTTGAGTTGACCACAAATTGACTTTTTGTACTATTGTATTGTGATCTATAATTCACTTTTGAGAGAGAGAGAGAGAGAGAGAGAGAGAGAGATAGAGAGAGAGAGAGACGAGAGAGAGAGATAGTCTACTGGAGGAAGAGGCGGCCATGGATTGTGGGGGTAGGAGTAGTGGCGGCACATGGGGCAACAACTTAGAACCACCAACAACCAATTGTTGGCTAGGGTGGTGGTGGTGATGGGTGATAAGGGGTGGCATGGGGAGGCAATGGGCGGTAGTGGTGGTGGGATGAAAAACAAAGCTCACTCCAAAGCTCACTTTATTGAGCTTGCTCCGTAACCGCCCCCGATTGCAATACCTATCTCTCAAAAAATATCTAAAGGCTTTCGTGTGTATTATCTTGAACTCTTGATCGGACCACCCTTCTTGCCTTGTCAAAGGTCTCAAATATCATCCAATAAGCAACCAATAACCTTAATATAGGTCTTGTAAAAATGATGCAAGTTCATTTGATAGGAAAACATGATCACTCTTAGCATGAGATCTACTATAAAACCTTGTGCCTACGTTGTCACTCTTGAAAACTATTTCTTCTTCATTTTCAAATCTTGTAATCCATTTCATCATAGAAAGTTCAGGAGTTTAACAGTTTGGGATCATTCGAAGAAAGGGTAGACCATCACTCTCCACTATTACATTTTCTCCTATTAAATACTCTTTATCAAACTTCATTCCTATGATTGCTCCCCATATTTCTGTTTTTAATTATTAGCAATTGTGTTGACAAGGACTTAGGACCTTTGCTCCAAATCTTACCACATATTGATTGCCATCTTCATCATCTTGCCAATCACCCATCTAATTCTTGTGCGGCTGGTATCCATTGTCACTATCACATGTCTTTCACATTCATAGTTTTGTTTTTATCAAAGTTGGAGACATAAGCAAAAACCTTTTTTATTCTTCACCTTTTCTTGCATAGGAATATTTCATCTGCACTTATACTAACCCTAACCAACTTATCCAACCTTTTCTTCCATTTCACTACCATATTTAATGTTTTGATGAATTTTTTCCAATTTGACTTCAATGCTAGCTCACTTACCAGATCTTCAAGGAGATCCACCAAGCTCTTTTTCATTTTTAGATCTATAGCCTGCACAAAAAGTTTCACCTTCTTGAAATTTATAGCGGTTCACTCATTCATAAATAATTAGTCAAATCTACTGTTGAATTCTCCTAGCAATTCCAGTGCACATAGTCTTTTATTGCATTGCTACACCCACTTCAAAAAGCTCTTCTTTGTAGCAATTTCCTTTTCTTCAAGAAAGTAATCATGCTTGAGGGCTTCTTTAAAAGCTCTCGATGTAGGCCCATACGCAATAATAATTCATCAACTTGTGCTCCCATTTCACAAACCACAAAACTCTCAGCTGTTGCTTGTTCATGTGCCTCCTTTTCTTCCATATCTCGCTCATACATTTAGTAGAACTTGGAAACATCATGTCCCTCAAACCTACTTAATTTATTTGTTACCACCTGCCTAGCTTCACAAATTGTAGCTTCCATTTCCCTATTAGTTTTTTGCTTCATCATTTCATAATGGTCTAAATGCTATTGATGCATAAGCATTGTAAATTATTGCACCAACTATTGCATTCCATTATCTTTGCCTTTGGACATGGCTTATTTTGTCCAACCCCATTAGATTCACATTAGGTTCACCAAAAATGTAGTGCCCTATGCTCCAAGAGAGCCAAGAAGCCTCCCGGACCTGTGGCTCTGAACAGAGAAACGTGTAGGCTAGAATCAAGTCTATATGATGCAGATAATGTTTATGTGTACTGGTAGTAAGGGAATATACTCAAGGTTAGAGATAATTATGAGAGAAAATTAAGATTCAAAGCACATGTTACAGCTAATAGTAATAAGAATCAAGAAAGAGACGTCAAATTGATGCTAGGAAACAACATAACTTCAAATCAAGAGCACTGATATCTCTGTTCAAATTTTATCACATATGCCATCGTTGGTATGCACCTTGATCTAAAAATCCATTTACCAAAAATCCTCAACCTCTTCAAATCAACTTGTTTGCTAAGCACAATTCAATTTTTTGCCTTCACTTGTCAAGCTTGCTCAAATGTTTTCTCCCTCTTGAGCTTTCTGCCCACTATCTTCAAAAAACAATAATGCACAAAAACTTGAATATCTCTCAATTGGTGCCAAAAATTTCTCTGTGTGAAAAAATTGTTCTCAACATTTTTACAAAAAAATGTGTTTTTATTTTTTTCTGGAAATAGCACTTTACACCTATCTTATGTATTAGTTTGAGACTCTCACCCACTTTCCTCTCTTTCAATGGCCACATGGCCTCAACCTACCCAGCTTACCTTGCATGTTTTGAGAGTCTTTTCACATAAAAACCTATAGTTTTAAAGCATCAAGCTTTTTCACTTGGCCTACATACCCGCTTTGGCATACTGACATAATCATAAGATAATTGGCTTCAAGCATCAAGACCTTTCACTTGGCCTACATACCTGCATTGCCATTTTGACAAAATCATTAGATAACCAAAAGTCCAAAATGCATTCAAATACTAATTTTTCCAAATTGCTCCCACAAAGTGGCACAACAACATGTGATGTGACCATGGTCTAGAATGAAAATAACTAATGATCTTGCCCATGTTTGAAGGAAGGAGTATCTATGATTCTTCGTTGTAGTAGAGATGATGTATCTCACTCGTTCCAAAGAGTATGTAGAAGCTCAATCCAAATAGTGTGAAAGAGGTGGATGTAGGAGAAGACTATGAACCTAGAATGTAAGCACAATGATCATTCCACTCGTCCAAATAGTGATGTTGCATATCATAGTAGCAACTCTATTCCACTAGGAGAGTTCTAGCTGATAACTTGTATCTTGAATTATCTCTAGAGTGCCCAACCTATATCGCAATGAAGTATGTAGGAATATCCATTATGTTGGCAAGCATTGAGATTGAAAATGTTTGCAACTATTTCCCATGTCACAAACTCACATTCGTTCCCCCTCGTATAAAGAGACAACAAACACCTTCGTGCCTGCTGAGCATATGGGTAAAACCCCAGAGGCGGTCACTTTTTAGAATGTGTATGCTATCACGTGAGTTAATCGGAGAGGATTATTAAAAGATCAAAATGTATACATACAGAGGGGGGTGGGTTTTTTTTAAATAGGCATGTAGTGTAAATATAGTATGTATATTGAGGTATTATTAATAACCTCTTGAACGCACCTGATATAGGAAGCTTTTGATAAGTGACCGCCGCCTCGGGGTAAAACCAGACATAGTGTGTATTATAAACCTTACACATCCACACTTTCAACACCATGCACTCATGAAAAACTACCTAAAAACTTCTCAAATGTATTTACAGAAGTCCGCCATCATCACAAGCTTCAGTTAACTCTCACAAACATACTCTGCAAACAATCACTGCTTCATCTATGTATTCAAAGCACTAGGTTGCCAAGAATACATAAATGAAAGAAGACAATAGTGTATGACAAAACTATATTCACTTCCTTGACACAGATAAAATCCACCATTACATCTATTGAATCAGTGTATATCTCCTCTCGCTATGCCCGAACACCCTTTCACATAAAACATCACATCCCTTCACCAAGATCCCAAAAGACACATTATCCTATTAAGGTCCATTACATAAGTTAAAGCCCAAAAAGACTAATCTACCATGGTGCAGCCTTAATACTTGGCACAACCCGATGACTTTAGCCATAGGCTCTGACCTTGACCCACTATCCCTTGATCTGCCTTCAACCATTGTTCTTTTCTTCATTTACTCCTAGCTTTTATGTTGTTTCATCAAGTACAACATCTCTCACAGGTGACTCCCTAGCAATGGGTTTGACATCAACATGCACAAGGAGGACTGAACCCTCTGCAACTACATCCATACCACCCTCAATAATTTCCTTCAATTGAGCACCTTGTCTCCCAGCTAGACCTCAGACTGCTGCACTATCAACTCCTTCCAGATTGCCTCAAGCTGTAGCTCTAATTTAGCATTACGAGCTCGCAGCTCCGCATTCTCTTCTCGAACCTTGTACTCCCCAGCAACTTCAAACCATGATTTGTGTTTGTCAATTGGTTTTGCCATATGCTCCTGAAAAATCCCAACTTCCTGATGCCATTACTCCTTGGTGTAGGCAAACACTTCCCTCTTGAGAGTGTCCACATCAACATGAGCAATTAAAACTCCAGTGACTCCTTGGCCATCTAAAGTGGCTTTCTCAAGATCCACTAATGTAGTCAATCAGTTCATCAAGATATTACTATCAACAATCACATATGCAATTTTATCTTCAACCTCCTGGAATTGTTTCTGAGTAGCATCCTTAAGTCCATCCGCCCACAGTTGAAATTCCTACGCAGTTCTCGCCATATCTGAAATCCTATTCTGCATGTCCACACTCAACCGAGCAAACTCATTTTGCAATGATGTCTTCTCCTTCAACACTTCATCCACTCTGCTCTGCAAATGACTAACTTCGTGTTCCAGACTATCTATTACTTCACCTTCAGCCCTTTGAGTCTCCAAAGTCAGAACCATGGCATCTTGGTTGCATATGAATTTATTTAAATCTGACAAACTTTGGACCGCATCCTGCACTAAAAACACACCCTTCGACTTTGCTCTTGGGGTCTAAGAAAAAGGAGTTGCCTTTAAAGCCTGTTTAACCGGAGTCCACTGCCCTGAGCTTTCCCGAGCCTTTCGTGGAAACAAAGTAATGGTACGACTCTTAGTGTCAATGTTAGACACGCCTATTATCGAAGGAAAAATTGACACCTTCCCAACCGATTGAAATCTTCCATCAGTGCATACTGCAGATTTAATCGCTTGACCCATTGCCACTTTAGACTTATCCCCAAAGGAATTTTCCAATCCAACTTCTGTCGTTTAGCTTCACTAATACTCTGCACATCCGGACCTTTGACAAAATTGGGCGATGGTGAAGTTAAGGGTACTACCTGTAGCACATGGGAGAAGATAGCTTGTAGGTAGGGTGCAACTTCTATAAATAGAAGGCAACTTGCACTTAACCCGTGGCTCTGCTAACTGCAATCTGTCATATATGAATGACGCCCAGTCCACCTTTTGGCCCCGCTCATCATATTAAATAGGGGCAAATGCTTCTTTGGACATGTAGGCTATTTTAGCCAACAAGAAAACATTATCCAAAAAACAAAACAGGTGAATACTACCAAGTTTCCCACAATTCTGCAACATGTAATATGCCCTGCTACCTTCTGGCCCGGTGAACTCCGACCTCATCACCACGTTTGTCACCTTCTTCATTTTATGCAAAGGATTATGAGAAACTTGGAAGACTTTCGCCACCAACTTTGGGGAACTATCTTTGTCTTCCATGATGTACCCAGCGTTTTCCCTAAGGTGGCAGAGCTATTGTTTTGCACAATCATTTTTCTCCCAGAGCGGCCAATGTAGGCACGCATACGTGTAAAGACCAACCCGGTGCAACGAAACTTCAGTGTCTCGATCATGAACATCACACTTTTTATCAACTTCCATCTCCTCCAGTGCGTCTTCAACTCCCGACTCTGCAACCTCCCTCTCCTCCACACTCTATATGCTCTCCTTGCGGGTGCACAAAAGCTCTGCCATAGCCATCTTCATAGAACACTTCTACGGCATCTCTTCACCACTAAGCTCTTGTTGTTTACCAGCCATAGGCTTCCTTAAGCTATCAAAAGACATGGCTTCTACGGTGATGGTGAAATGACATGCAATGTCAAAGCTACCTTTGGCTAAAAGCACGGGACGCTTACATGCAAAATAATAATGACCTTCTACTTCAAAATGTGCACTGACTACTCCATGATGGCCCTTGATCTGAGATTGCATGTTAAGAAAATGCACTCGTGCAGTGATGAGACCCTCACTTCAAGGGAATCTCCCTTTAAGATATTCCACTCCGTGAACTTATGACATCTTGGATGACATACCCTCGGTAATGTGTCACACAATACATTTTCGCTATGGTTTATTCCCAAAACAATTCCCCTTTCAAAAAAAAATCTAATAACATTCCGCAGCACTGACTCACTGCTAGACACCTCACATTCCCAAGTATCCTCTAGAGATTCCTCCTTGAACTATGGCACTGCTTGCACCCAATTCACTGCAATCTCCTCAACTTTATCCACCATCCATTTTGGAACTTCAGGAATCTTCCCATAAAATTTCTTCAACCTAAAGCCATTGACTACTTTCAAAATAGGTGTACCAAAAGCATCTCTCAATTTGAATGTGCCTTGGCCCAACACTTGCACAATTTGATAAGGCCCAAAATATCTTAGCTTCAATTTCCGTGGGTGTGGGCCCAATTTTGAATTGTACAACATCACCCAATCACCATTCTTAAAAAAATTGAATTTAACCTGCCTTGTGATCCAAGCTTGTCTCCTCTTTTGTCCTATATCCGATGCATAGGCACTTTGAATCCGATCCTCATCCAACTTCAACAACTCTCTTTGTCTATGCAACACAGAATCCTCAAGGCTCAGCCTCTGTTGAACTTCCAACCTCAGACTTGGAATTACATACTCCATGGGAACAATAGCCTCAATCCCATAAACCAATTTAAAAGGTGTCATCCCTATGGCAACCTTGTATACTGTACAAAATGACCATAAAGCTGAATCAAATTTGTTTCCAATCCTTTCTATTTTCTGAGACAATCTTCTTCAGCATCCTCATCTAGAACCTTGTTGGTACTCTTAGGTTGACCATTTGCCTACGGATGATATGGGGTTGACTTCTTGTGCAAAATCATATGTTTTGATGTCAACTCTATAATCACAGAATTCAAAAATGCACACCCTGATCTGATACTGACTCAATGTGAAATCCAAATCTCGTCATAATGTTTGTATACATGAACCTAGCCACACTAGCTGCTTTATTATCCCTCAAAGATACTGCTTCCACCCATTTGGTAGCATGATCTGTTGCAAACCAAAATTTACCTTGCTCTTATTCTGCTGCTCCTTTTGGTGATATTGGCCCAACAAAATCCAATCCCCACTTCTGAAATCAATTTGGAGGTTGAAGAATAGGTGAAAACACTAACATCTTTTTCAAATAGTGAAAAGCTTTCTCTTGAGCATCTCCCCATACAAAATCAATATCCTTCTTTGTCAAATGAGTCAAAGGAGCATGAACATTCGCCAAAGACCTCAAATTCCGATTTTGCCATTTGATTTGTCCCATAAACCTCGAAATCTCCTTCACATTGGTAGGTGCTACTGCCTTCTATATGCCACTGATCTTATCTGAATCAATGAAAATCCCTTCCTTTGAAATGATATTCCCCAAAAGTTTTCCTCTTTGGACTGCTATTGCATACTTGTATTCCTCAAATATTCTAAATGTTTTTTCTTCTTACTAAAAAGAAAAAAAATCATCCATAAAAATCCTCACGAACTTTGTCAAATAAGGTTCAAAAGTTTTAAACCAGGGGAGGTCACCTAATAAAAATGTAACCTATCACGTTGTGAGCGGGATGAAAACGCACACAACGCCTCTATAACGACTCTATAAACCCAACACACACTTGGAATGGACACACACATTATGGGGGGGCTTACACAAGCCTGGCCAGACAGGAAACACACAGACGGAGTGAGAAGAGAGATCACCACTGAGACAACTTACACATCACACATTCACACACTACACACACACACTCTCAAATCTCAAAGGAGGAAAATTGCTATTGTTTAGACTCAATGAAGCTCAGCCCAACACCAATGGGGCAAATAGTTTACACAGTATTGAGGAAATACACCAGATACAACCACAAAGTTAAGTAGAGGCTTCACTCACTGGAGAAGATTACACAGAAAAACAGCAAAAAATCTGTGACGAATTTGGAAAAATGGACAGCGCCATTGCGTCCGGAACGCCCAAAAACCCCACCCTACAATGTCACAGTGCTCAAATCCGACCTCGAATGAGCAGTTTACGGCCAAAACAGGCTCCAAAAACCCCAAAAACACAGTTGCGGCTGTTCCTCCTCTCTTCTCCACGTTTTTCCTGGTCTTCTCTCCATTGTTTTAGTTCCCACACTTATCTTTATTAGTTGGGCACCCGTGGCCTTTTAGATGACCTCAAACGAACCCCGAACAGGCCAAAAATTGACCTCGCAGTGCATAGTTGTCACCTTTTTGCATCATCCGCACACCTGGCACTCAGTTTTTCCAAATAATGCATACCACAACCACGTGAAGTGGCCCCAAAAAGTGGTCCTCATGATGAACTTTCTGCATAAGTATCAGAAGAAAACACCCACGTTGTGTCCATACTTCTCCGCGTGCAAGTATTGACCCCGTTCGACCTCCTGATGCCACTCGATGCCATCTGACGCACCTGCTTACTTCATTTCGTTGGCCTGCGGATAGCTTTTTAGAGAAGTTTTACGTGCTACCAACTCCTCCTTATCGTAGAAAAAACACAGTGGTACTGGTAATAGTGAAAATCGATGCACTATGTACACCCTATCCTACGTGTACACATGTGGGCCCCACGTAACCACTTGGCTCTGAAAAATGGGCAATTCTTTATTTGATGCACCATGCCTGTATATGTACATATGTGCAATCCCTTGCTCCAAAAAACTCCTGACATAATTTGCCCATCCCCTAGCCTGCTAGATCATTCATGATCAGCAGCAGCACAGAGAGATATGAGACTCGTCGCATCATAGGTCTCCTCATCCCTCACCAACACTGCTTGATCCACAGACAACTGATGTTGCTCCACCATCATCAATCTAGCATGATACAATTTAAGACAAAATCCATTTACCCTTGACTTATGTAGAACACCATCCAGGTTAGCCAGCTGATATGTGCCATTTGGAAAACACTCCACTACCTTGAAAGGGCCTTCCCACTTAATTTGAAACTTCTTTTGGAAGGTGTTGTCCAGCTTACTGTTGTAGCGCAAAACCAAGTCATGTTTCTTGATACCCTTACTTTTGACCTTTTCATTTATCTTTGCCAAAGCCTTATCCTACATCTGCCCATAATGCTCCAATGCGCTCATCCTATCCAACTAGACCTCTTGTAACTGCAAGAGCCTCTCTTTGAATGCATCACTAGGCGGCCCAAGCAACTTCTCTAACATCTTGAACGCAAGCAACTCTACCTCCACAAGAGATAGTGCTTCCTTTCCATACACCAAATGAAATGGAGTAAACCCTGTACCTGTCTTCATCGAAGTACTGTAAGCCCATAATGCACTAGGCAATTCCAAATCCCAATTCTTTCCTTGGTGCTCTATCACTTTAGAAAGAATTTGTACCAACTCACCATTGAATCTTTCATTTAAGCCATTACACTGCGGGTAATAAGGAGTGGTATGCTGGTGCCTAATCTTCATCTTTGTGCATAAGAAGTCTAGCAGTTTAGCTCTAAATCCTGGCCCTTTATCTGAAAGTAGCTCTAATGGCACCCCAAACTTGCAACATATTTCATCATACAAAAAATTTTCCACATCCTTTGCGGTGATCTGTTTTACAGCTATAGCCTCTGTCCATCTAGAGAGATAGTCCACTGCCGTCAAGATATAGCTTTTGCCCCTGCTTGTGATAGGTAACCGGCCTATTGCATCAATCCCCCACTTTTCAAACACATCAAACACCATAATGGTTTTTTGTAGCTCTGGCTTCAACACTCTCTTCCCAAATGCTTTGACACCTATTGCAAGACCTACCGAACACCATCCAGGTTAGCCAGCTGATATGTGCCATTTGGAAAACACTCCACTACCTTGAAAGGGCCTTCCCACTTAATTTGAAACTTCTTTTGGAAGGTGTTGTCCAGCTTACTGTTGTAGCGCAAAACCAAGTCATGTTTCTTGATACCCTTACTTTTGACCTTTTCATTTATCTTTGCCAAAGCCTTATCCTACATCTGCCCATAATGCTCCAATGGCGCTCATCCTATCCAACTAGACCTCTTGTAACTGCAAGAGCCTCTCTTTGAATGCATCACTAGGCGGCCCAAGCAACTTTCAACTTCTCTAACATCTTGAACGCAAGCAACTCTACCTCCACAAGAGATAGTGCTTCCTTTCCATACACCAAATGAAATGGAGTAAACCCTGTACCTGTCTTCATCGAAGTACTGTAAGCCCATAATGCACTAGGCAATTCCAAATCCCAATTCTTTCCTTGGTGCTCTATCACTTTAGAAAGAATTTGTACCAACTCACCATTGAATCTTTCATTTAAGCCATTACACTGCGGGTAATAAGGAGTGGTATGCTGGTGCCTAATCTTCATCTTTGTGCATAAGAAGTCTAGCAGTTTAGCTCTAAATCCTGGCCCTTTATCTGAAAGTAGCTCTAATGGCACCCCAAACTTGCAACATATTTCATCATACAAAATTTTTTCCACATCCTTTGCGGTGATCTGTTTTACAGCTATAGCCTCTGTCCATCTAGAGAGATAGTCCACTGCCGTCAAGATATAGCTTTTGCCCCTGCTTGTGATAGGTAACCGGCCTATTGCATCAATCCCCCACTTTTCAAACACATCAAACACCATAATGGTTTTTTGTAGCTCTGGCTTCAACACTCTCTTCCCAAATGCTTGACACCTATTGCAAGACCTACACCGATGGTGAACATCCTTGTGTAAACTAGGCCATACATACCCCTCTTGCAAAATCTTATGCAAGGTGATCTTTAGAGCAAAATGGCCACCACATGCGCCTTCATGATTCTCTTCCAACACTTTGTAAAGCTCCTCCCGGCAAGGTACACGTCTCAACATGAGATCAGCCCCTTTCATGTATAAGATTGACATTACCAATCAATTTGTACCTGTATGCTCTACGCACAAAGCCATACTACTTAGACTTCTGAATCTCCTTTGGAATGATTCCTGTTAGCAAAAACTCCTCTTCTTGAGCCAAACTTTCCCGGCCATCATAAAGAGGTAAAGTGGTCCTCAACACAAATAGCTCCCCAATCATGCCTTGACCTGCTTCATGTGCCTCTCCATTTAGAGCACGTTCAATGTGTCTGATGATCCATGCTTCGAACTTTTTTAACAGGCCTTTAATTCTGAAGAACATTTCCTTCAATGAGGTGTTCTTGCTCTTCCACACACCCAGCACTTGCTTCACCACTAACAAGGCATCACCTTTTATGCTCAACCTTCGAACCCCATGCTTCAAAAAAATGTGTAATCCGGCTTCCAGAGTAGCATATTTAGCCTCATTGTTACTATGAGCATCCAATTTGAACCCTCTCTTGCATACTAGCTTCCCCTATGGATCATAAAGTGCTATACCCCCTAAAGCTGCATCATGGCTCTTTCTGTATGAACCATCAAAGAACAACACATGTGCATTGCTGATTTGTGGAACGTCTTCAACTACCTTTCTCACCACCTCTTCCTTAACAATAAGGGGATTCTCCTTGTAGGTCAACAAATCAGCTAGGGTAGCCCTTGTACTATCTTCCACTAGAAAAGAGAACTCAAACTCTTGCAGATCAATTACCCATTTCTTCACCACATTTGACATGTTAGTACCATTAATTAACTGTGGCAAAAAGGCATAACTCGTCAAGAAAACAAAAGGTCGTGGTAGCAAGTAATGACGAAATCGTCGATAAGAAAATATTACACTGGCCATCACTAGCTCTACTTCCAAGAACTTTCTCTCCGCTACCAACTTCACTCGGCTTGCACAATACACTGGCCTCATATAATGGCTGCCCTTCCCCTTTTGCAATAGCATACATAAAACACTTTCCCAATCAGGAGCCTGCATGGCTGACAACCCCCCTAACACCTCTTTCACCTCTTGAAACACTTCTTCACACTTGTCATCCCATTGCAATGGATCATGCTTTTCCACTTGTTGTAATGGATAAAGAAGCTGCAAAGACAATGGAATAAACCGTGCCATGTACTTCACTTTGTGTATAAAAGTTTCCAATTGCTTCGTACTCGTAGGTGATGGAAGAAGAATAATAGACTTAACCTTATCTGGCTTCAATGCCATTTTCTGACACCATATGGCCCAATAACTTCACCCTTGGCTGTGCTAGATGACATTTCTTTGGATTTAGTTGTCCTCCACATTTATCATATCGAGCCAATACCATCTGCAGCTTCTCATGGTGTTCAGCCCTACTGCTATAAACACAGAAGTCATCCATAAAAGCTTTAACACAACCACCAATGAATGGTTCCAACACCCAATTTGCTCTGTCTTGATAGAAGGAAGGTCCATTTGACAACCCCAATGGAGATACTGTGTAGCAATAGCATCCCCATTGCGTAATAAAAGTGGTCTTTGTGCGTTCTTTAAGAGAAATCTTCAATTGAAAATAGCCTGAAAAACCATCACACACACTGTACCTCTCATAACCTGCCACTGAATCCAAGATCTGATCGATCAATGGAAGAGGATATGTGTTCTTCTTAGTGGTTGCGTTTAAGGGTTTAAAATCTACACAAATTCTCCACTTCCCATCCTTCTTTGGACTGACTACAACTGGACTCACCCATTCTGTGGTCTCCATAGGGACTATGAACCTTGCCTTCAACAACTTGTCCACCTCTTCTCGCAAGGCTTCCATTTGCTCTTGACCCATCCTTCTTAGCCTTTGCCGCACTGGCTTAGCACCTTCTTTCAGCTCTATATGCATCTCTTCGCCCTTGAAACCTCTGATCTCTTCATATGAAGTAATGAACAAATCAGGAAAACTAGCCAGCATGTGCAAATATATATCCTTCTCCATAGCTGAGAGGTCTCTACTGATCATTTCTGTCATGAATTCCTGCTTCTTTGACAACTCAACCTTGGTTTGCATCAGCCCTTCAATCACTTCATAAGGCCCTTCACTTTCATCTTCAACCTCATTCGCAAATGCAAGTAAACCAAACTCCTGGATTTCTTTGTCCATCAAAAGAAATGCAACATCAGCATCCTCATCACTGCTGGTAGTGCTATCACTGTCCTCATCTGTCACCGTGGAAGAGTCTTCATCACTAGACTCATCCTCATATTCATAAAGCTCCTCCAATCATTTCCTTGTGTCCATATTATATAGCTTCTTGGCACCTATCTTTCCATAGAGGCTAATCGTACCACGTCGCCAATCTTGAACAGCTCCCACTACATGTAACCATGGTCTGCCCAGTATAATAGGATATGCTCCCAACCCTGTTAGCATCACATGAAAATCAACCACTGCCTTTGAATCATATGTCTCCACTTCTAGGCTCTTTACAACACCCAAACATTTTACTTTTTGATGGTTTGCCAATCTGATCCGAAAGCCTGACACCCCACTCACTGTGAGACCCATCTTCTCAATGCATGAGTGTGTTATCACACATATTTGGTCTCCACCATCCACATAACCTTGTCCCAGATTTTTTCTTTTATGCCACACATCTACTATTGGACAAATGTCTGGTAGCTCATCCATTGCCAACACCTTCACTGAACCTCTCTCTAGTTCTCTCTCCATTGGGTTAACCATCCTCTTCCACTGTCTCTTTAGCTTAGGCACCATATCTATAAGCTGCCCAAAAGTAACATCTACTTTCCTTCTTTTCAGATCCTCCTTCAAGTCATAGCTTAATTGCCCATCCCCTAGTGAAAAATATGAAACATGAAACTTGCACGACGAGCCCTTCTTTTCCTCTTGGCCCTGATATCCTCGCCTTCATGGCTCTTTCCCTTCTTCTTTCTAGGACCTGGGGCACTGCTTCCTTCCTTTTCCTCTATGGTCCTCTTCCCAATAGGAATCACTAATGTATCCTCTAGCTTTGATGCCTTCTCCAAGGTAACCACACTTAACACTTTTGTCTTTCCCTTTTCCTCCTGGGTTAATCCACTAGTTCCTTCGTCTCCCTTGATTTCAATGCCATAATCATTGGACCTAGTTAGCACCTGCCTTGGCAATGGATACATGTCTCCCCCCATCCTTGGTGGCTTATCACATTGCGGGCTGATGTGGCCCAACTCTCTAGAATTATAACATGTGGGTGTCTACCTCTAGAACCTACCATTGCTTTGTCCAACACCATTCCTAGGCCTTTCTTCACTTCCTGGCTGATTTTCAAACCTCCCTCGACCTCGATTATTTCCCACTTGACCTAGCACGTTTAGGCTGAGATTCTTCATTAAATCTACCACTTGCCTTAGCCCATCATCTTGCACTGCTGTAGTGACCACTGCTGGCATAACCCGAGGAGTAACAGGAACCACTGGTTCATGATGAATCCCTGGCATGCAACCTTGTAAAGAGTCCATAGGTTGAAACTTAGTCCTCCTTGGCGAAGACTCCACCCCTAACTGGCTCATTTTCCTCAGCTTCCACTCTTTGTTCCTGGCCACCTCCAATGCATCTTCATATGTTCTAGGCTTCTTTAACTCCATTCTCCAACTTATATTCTCCCAAAGACCAACCAAGAACCTGTCCTTCTTCATTATGTCAGGTGGGGGTACCTGTGGTGCTAAGGCCTTGCACATTCGCTCCCATGCCAATGAAAACTTACATATGTACGCATCTACTGGCTCACCTTCCTTTTTCACTAAAGCCTATACCTCTTGCCACACTTTGTCAGGATGTTCTATCTTCACAAACTCCACTTCCAACCCATGCTGTAGATTGTCCCAAATCAACCTCACAGGTGGATCAGCCGCACGTAACTCCTCTTCAAATGTTTTGGACCAAACTCGTGCATCACTCTTCAAACAAATTTGGAGAAGACGTAACATCTACGTCGGGTCATGAATCTGGTTGCTAATGTAGGCAACCTCCATCTTTTCCAAAAAGTCTTCCACATCTACATCACTTCTTCCATGAAACTCCGGATAAGAGAATGCCATGGCTACCCAAATTACGATTCTTTGAGAACCCCTTCAAACACACGTGCAAGAACCCAAAACTTTTCACTACCCTATCCCCAGAAACTTCAATGGAGCTTAGTTTTAGATAAGGACAAACACATGCACATCAAATGAGTTTTCATAGTTAATCATTGGAATTACAACAGGCAAAGGACATTCCACGATCTCTTGTAATCTTCTTGGCCCGAACATAAAGACTATGCGCTGCTGGAAAAAAATCTTCCTGGACACATGAACATTTTTTTGGATTCTCTGAGTTAAATGAAAAGGAGTGAATTGAGGGCCATTTTGATCATCCATTAAAGTCAACCGTGAAGCTCCCAAGAAGGCACACTTGTCTTATCCTCTGATTTTGCCAAAATTCAGCAGCATAACAACATAAATGGCTCAAAAGACCAAAAAACCAGCCATCACAACTTGGAAAAATTTTGGCAGAGTTTCCCCAGAAGTAGAGCACTAAGAACCCAAAATATAGACTGCATATGTATGCATAAACTGCTAACAATAGAACCCGATCATCAATTAGGAATCACTAGTACATAGCCTATGGCAGGCCTATGGCGAGGTCACAAAAAGGATGCTCCAGCTACCTGTATCACCGAAAGGATCTCCACATTTGAGAATCCCCTAGCTCAATAAAACCTCACGCTATCGACCCTCACACGAAGGCTAATGCAAATCGCATATAGTCAAGTCGCAGAAATGACTATCTTCCAGACCAAGTCTCATAAATAGCTGGGACTGCCAAATAAAACCAAATATGGATCCACAAAAACGTATAATGGCAGTTTCCACAAGTAACGTAAAATCCAGCAGACAATGCGCTCAAACAGGCACCAAATGATGCATATCCACAACAAATGCAAGTGACACCACTGCTAGTATATCACTATACTCCAGCTACCTGTACCTATACCTCTCCCTGTAACCTATAACCTATAGTCTGAAACCTGTAATCCGATGTTGAAGCTTGAAGCTCGAAGTAGAAGGTACTCGAAGAAGATCCTCAGTGGGGGCACCAAAAGAATGTGAGAGGGATGAAAACACGCAGAAAGCCTCTATAATGACCCGACACACACTCTTGGGATGATATACACACACACTATGGGGCACCACTCGGCTTACACAATCCACCTAGCCGAGGCAGGGAACACACCGATGGAGTGAGAGGAGAGAGACTATCCACTTGCCGACTCCACACAGAGACACACATACACATACACCCAAAAAACTCAGCTCAAAAGAGGAGAATTTCTGATGTTTAGATACAATAGAGCTTGGGCCAACACCAATGGGGCAAATAGCTCACACAATATAGGTAAAACTTGCCAGATACAATCACAAATTGGAGCAGAAGGTTCGCTTACAGGAGAAACGTACACAGCCAAAACAACAAAAAAAAAGTGAGGAATTTTGCAAAATGGACAGCGCCATCGCGTCCGGAACAGCCCAAAACCCCAATCTACAATGTCAAAGTGCTCAAATCCGACCTCGGATGAGCAGTTTACGGCCAAAACTGACTCATAAAGGCGCAAAAACACAAAAGCGGCTGTTCGTCCTCTTCTCTCCATGTTTTTTCTGGTATTCTCTCTATTTTTTCAGTTCCCACACTTAGATTTATTAGTTGGGGACCCTTGGCCTTTTAGATGACCTCAAACGGACCCCGAACAGGCAAAAAACTGACCTCGCAGTGCATAGTTGTCACCTTTTTGCATCCATCCGCACACCTGGCACTCAGCTTTTTTCAATAATGCATCCCACAACCACGTGAAGTAGCCCCAAAATATGGTCCTCATGATGACCCTTCTGCATAATTATCACAAGAAAACATCCACTTTGTGTCCGTACTTCTCCACGTGCAAGTATTGACCCCATTCGACCTCCTGACACCACTAGATGCCATCTGACGCATCTCCTTACCTCATGTCGTCGGCCCACGGATAGCTTCCTTGAGAATTTTTACGCGCTAATAACTCCTCATTATTATAGAAAAAACACACTGGTACTGGTAATGATGAAAATCGATGCACTATGTACATGCTGTCATACCTGTACACACGTGGGCCCCACATAACCACCTGGCTCTGGAAAATGGGAAATTCTTTATTTGATGCACCATGCATGTGTATGTACATATGCACAATCCCTTGCTCCAAAAAAATCCTGACACCGTATTTGCCATCCAAATCTGATTCTACTCTGAAAATACATCAAAAAAACAATACATATCATGGCTTGCCATCATCCAAAATAGAGTCCACAAAGGGAAATGGGAATGGATCTGCAATGGTTATTGCATTCAATTTCCTGTAATCCACACAAACATGGATTTTTCTTGACTTCTTGGGAGCCACTACTATAGGTGACAACCATTCCGCTTGATCAATTTGAACAATAAATCCCACTTGGAGAAGCTTATCCAACTCCTCTTTAACCTCCTCAACATAATTGGGGTTCATTCTATATCTGTGCTAAATCACTGCAACTGCATCCTCCTTCAAATTAATTTTGTGCTTGTACACCTTTGGGTCCATGCCCTTCAAATCAGAATAGTACCAAGCAAAAACATCAATAAAATCTTGCAACAACTGCTGTAAATCCTCCTTAAATGCATCATCTCGATGAACACTAATTTTAACAACTTTGGGACTCCCTTGAGATCCCAAATTCAAATTCAAATCATGCAAATCATCCTCCTTCACTCTAGAAACCTTCTCCATCAGCTTATCATACAGGAACTCTGTTCTAAGGATTGCCTCTTTTGGTGCAATATCTCCCTCTGAACTGTCCTGATCCTCTTTATCACCACTGTGACTGAATTTTGACTACTGGTCTAACTTCTGATCCGCATCCGTTGTTTTGGACTTAACAGGTGACTTCTACAACAGTTTGTGATTCCCATACTCCTCAACAATTTTCACAACATCCACTCTAAATATCGGAACCACGTAGTATTAGCCACCAAAAAACATGCTTCCTCATTGTCTTCCACTTCCTCAACCAAATTTATAGTCTGAGCCAACATTGGTTTCATTGATGTCAACAACTGCTTCATTGAACTCATCAAAATCCTGCTACCCTTCTTCAAAATAACCTCATTCTTTTTCCAATCTTGTTTCAATTTTGCTGACTTAAACCATGGTCTACCCAACAACATAGAGTAAGCATGTCCAGCATCTTGCATCTTCAGCACAACAAAATTTGCAGTAAAAAACAATCCATGCACTTTTAGAGTCTGGCTTCTCAACATCCCAATAGGCTGCACTCTTCTCTGATCTGCCATCCACACTTGGAATGGTGCAGGCTCCAGCTTCACATTTGTCATCTTCTAAAATTCAGTTTCTGACAGTATATTCACATCAGACCCACCGTCTTACATAACATCTGGAAAAATACGGCCATCAAACTCAAGCGGCACAGTTGGTATGGTGAAATCGACATCATCTGGATTAATTGATAACTTCCAACTTATTTCTCCAATGTATTTCAAGTCATTGGAGCTTTTGTCATCCTGATCGCAGAGTAAAACCTATCTCGGAAAATCGGTACCAACGAAAGCAACTGATCCATGGTAAAGTGCATAGGAGTATTCAACAATTCCTCAAACAAAGCTCCTGAGCGCAATTCAGAATTCACCACTTTCTTCATCTGCTTTTGCATCTTCCTAGAAATTGTCTCATTAGGACACAATTTTTGAACTTCCTCAACTACTTCATCCCTTACTTCTTTTTGTTCCTCCCAACCCAGAGGTGGTTTAAGCCTCACTTTAGAACGTGTCACCACCAAAATATTCAGATCCTCCGACATGTCTTTTGAAGAATTACATTCTCGAGAACAATCTACTGACAATGTATTTGCTCCATGATCTGAAAACATTTGAACACCAATTAAATTACTATGAGCCACTTCCTTCGTGGCAACGTGGTTTGCTGGTGGTGCAAGCAACTGTCGTACCTGTCCATTTGGTACTTGCTAATTCCACCCTAGTGGATCCCAACTCTACTGATTCCAATTCTATGGTTGCTGCCAATTCTGCTGCTAATTCCAATTTCCTCCCCAAGGCCAAAAGTTATGATATCCTCCAAACCTTGGTCGATACCCTTGATGAAAATTTCCCCAAAATTGTTGATTTGGATTAAAAAGTGGTCTCCACCCTAAGAATGGCTGCTGCTGCCTTTGCCATCCCTGATTATTAAATACTATTTGTTGTCCTCCAGCATCCGGAAATACTCCACTTACTTATGCTAAATTCTGTTGAATCTTCTGCTAAATCATGTCTGGGATTGGTCCCCATAAATTTGGATTATACCAACAATTGGGTGTGACATGACCATCTTTACCACATATGTCACAATGTAGTTTCTTACTAGATGACTCCTGCTTGATACCCAACTCTTTCAACTTCTTCTCCACCAACATTTCCACTGTAATGCCTTTAGACTTTCCTTTGGCCTTCGTCTTACCCTTGTTTGTATGTTTCCTCTTCTTATCCTCCTTCTCTGACTCAGAATCAGAATCTGAACTTCCTTTGGAATCAAAATCACTGCTAGAATCTGAATCTGAATCTGTATCAAGATCTGAATCAGAATTTGACTCATCCTCACTACTATCATCTGCTGATCTCTTCTTCTTTCTCCCCTTTTTTCTCTTCTTCTTGGATTTATTTTTAGAGAAACTCGAGTTTATAACTCCAAACCTCTTCTCTACCCTTGTGGTAGTTTCTACCAAATTATCCAAACCTGCTCGAACATCAACACCTACAATGGCATTCCATGGCTCTTTTTGCAAACCATTCATATAATATCCGGCTAACATTTCATATGTAGGCCTCTCTGCATAAGTAATCCAATTCAAATATTGATTAAGCTTCTGAGTATAATCTTCAACAAACATTTTTTACTGCTTAATACCCTTGACCTTCTTATGCACATCATTTGGTGTCTTCTCCTTACGCAATCTGTTCAAAAATTCATTTCTCAATGCATCATAATCTACAAAATGTCTCACATTAAAATTACTTAACCACTACATGGCCTTCCTCTCCAATGTCTCTTGGAATTGTTGTATCTTGTCTGCTATATCATATACTCCGTCAAATTCTTTGGCCTACCATCTTGTCTCAAATTGAGCTATGTTCCAATCAGGGTCTTGTTTGGATTTCCCTAAAAAAGGTCCAGAACTTGACGCGTAAATCCACTCTAGCCGCTTCCGCCATATTCCTTTGCATATTGGGAGATAATTGCCTTGCTGAGGATGATGATGATGATCTCGGTACTACTGTTTGCTGTGGGATATTTCTACCAATGCCCAAAGGATCATACTCTAACCTTCTTCTTGTCGGAAACAATTGCTACAACACAACACCGCCAACATATCTTGGGCCTACTAGCCTATTCTCCTTAGCCTCATGAAAGATACTCCTCAATATCCTCTAAATCCTCCATACTTGGCTGTAATTATTCTTCCAAATTTTCAACCTAAAAACCTTTGTCTTCTTGACCTTCCTAGACTGCTGCACATTGTTCCTCTCCTGGTGCTGCAATTCGTGCTACCTTGCAGCCAACCATGTCAACTAAGAAAGTGTTGATCGTTGTAAATTATCCACAACTGATTACCCGATGGAAATTCACTCCTTCAAACCAAACCTGTCGTAATAACCCCCAATGCGTTTTTGCTTCCACTTCATCTTGGCACTCAACCTTCCCACAGAAGAGAGTAAATCCGACCATGAGCACATGTCACTAACACTGTAATCGCTAGTGTATTATTAACCTTAAACATCCACACTTCCAACACCATGCACTCATGAAAAAATTCCAAACAACTTCTCAGATGCAGTTACAAAAATATGCCATCATTACAAGCTTCAATTAACTCTCATAGACATACTTTGCAGGCAATCACTACTTCATCTATGTATTCAGAGCACCAGGTTGACAAGAATACAAAAATGAAAAAAGACAATAGTGTATGACAAAACTGTATTCACTTCCTTGACACAGATAGAATCCGCCATTACATTGGTTGCATCAGCATATATCTACTCTCGCTATGCCTGAACACCCTTTCACAAAAAACATCACATCCCTTCACTAAGATTCGAAAAGACACACTATCCTATTAAGATCCATTACATAAGTTAAAACCCAAAAATACTAATCCGCCGTGGTGCAGCCGTAACATAGTGCCTCAAAGCCTTTAGCAACAAAGTACATCTCTGCCAAATCAAATCATGATGAGTGATCATAGCCCAAGTTCCAATAGGCCGTCTTTCATGTGTAATCATCCACCTGAGATAGAATTTCCTTTGCTAAATCCCGAGGGTACATATGCACAACCAAATTGGTGAAACATAATGTAGATTTGCAGGTATTATGTCACACCTTTAACTAACATGGGAAGTGAGTGTCAGGCCTATGGTAGGACCATACAAGGAAAGGCACTAAAATACTGATGCATATCAAGGGGTCCCCTAAAGGAGGGAAAAGGGCCTCTTCGGAGGTATGTTGTGTAGAGATGAGCATGGAATAGGACCCTAGGCCCTTCACTAGTTATGGTGGGAAGGGCATATAAAAGAAGGATGGCTAGGTGGAGATGAGAATGCAATGGGACCCTAGGACTTTTAATGAGGGGTGTGTCATCTGTGTGTGTGTGTGTAGTTGTTTAAATCTTAACTGATAAGACATAATTGAATTTTTACATTCAAAAGACAGCTGGCCAAGGAATAATGAACAGATATGTACAAAGCTAACTCACTATCAGAATTATTTAGGTACAATGATTGTAGGAAAAAGATCCTCTTTCATTAAGACCAGCAATAAAAGAACTTTCCCATTCCCCAGTGAGTACTTCAATACATTAAGGTTGCTTGCCAAAGAAAAAGGGTGGTATGCTAGACTTCTAGCTTTAGGAGTAAAAATCCATCGACTTAATGAGGTGCAACATTTAAAGAACCATGACTTGGTTACCATGTCAAAGCCCAAGATAGCTGTTATATACTTACCTTGAGAAGTCCCAAATCCATGATCTCCTTATACCAGCTAATACCATCCCTTAAAACAAAGAAGGGTAATGTTCGGCCATGTTTGTGTAAGATTTCAATCATTATTTCCATACATTGTAACTACCAAGGTTACCTTGTGGATACCACTGCATGGCCTTCCCCTGCAATGTCTCTTGGAATTGTCGCATCTTGACTGCTGCATCATATACTCCGTCAAATTCTTTGGCCCTTGTCTCAAATTGAACTATGTGCCAATCAGGGTCCTGTTTGGATTTCGCTAAGAAAGGTCCAAAACTTGACACGTAAATCCACTCTAGCTGCTTCCGCCATATTCCTTTGCATATTGGGAGATAATTGCCCTGCTGAGGATGATGATGATCCCAGTACTACTATTTGCTGTGGGATATTTCCACCAATGCCCGAAGGATCATACTCTAACCTTCTTCTTGTGGCTACTAGCCTATTCTCCTTAGCCTCATGAAAGATATTACTATACTCCTCAATATCCTCTAAATCCTCCATACTTGCCTTTTATTATTCTTCCAACTTTTCAACCTAAACACCTTTGTCTTCTCGACCTTGCTGGACTGCTGCACACTGCTCCTCTTCCTTGTGTTTCAATTTCTGCTGCCTTGCAGCCAACCTTGTCAAATAAGAAAGTGTTGATTGTTGTAAATTATCCAGAACTGATTATCGATGGCACTTGACTTCTTCAAACCAAACGTGTCATAATAACTCCCAATGGCTTTTTGCTTCCACTTCATCTTGGAACTCAACCTTCCCACAGAAGAGAGTAAATCCGACCATCAACACATGTCACTTACACTGTAGTAGCTAGTGTATTATTAACACTAGTTTGGTACCAAAAAGGACACTTTAGTGTCCTTTTTTTGTGAGTTTAAATAAAATGATACATGAAATCTAGAACACATCTCAAGAAATGCTTTTGCAAACTTATAAAATGTTTCTCAAAGTACTCATAGAAATTCTAATCCCTCACTTTTGATCATAACCTCAATGGTAACTACATTCATGAAAAGAACCTACGTAAGAGAGCATTCAATGTTTCATTAAAACTCATACTCTAGCCTAAGAAAAAAATAAGCAGGGTGCATGCAATAATCCATGGTAACTACTTATATATGTGTTTGATATTTTTGCAATTTTTATGCGAGAAAAAAATCCACTGTGTCTAGAATTAAATATACAAAGTCCTATAGGTCAAATATGCAACGTTCAAAAATTTCAATTAACACTAGAATGGTAACCTAAGAGGACATAAAAGTGTCCTTTCATGGTTTTGGGAAAAAATTCCAAAATCATAGTAGATCCACTCATTTTGAAAACTCCTTTCATGAGCTTATAGTTCAATAACTACTACAAATGGAAAAAATGAGAAACTTGTAATTTTTATCATCCCTTGGTCACTACAAGCCTCCAAAGTTGATGGACCAGTGCATTTTGCCCAAAACAGCAATTTCTTACGGTTGATTGCATATAAATAAGAGTGGGGATTTTTTGTAGGACATGAGATAAAATGCCCCGTTAACTTCAAGGGGTCGGTGACCAAAATATATGGTTGCTTTTACCACACTAAATTTTTTTTGGGAAAAAAAAATAGGTACAAGAAAGTTGCATTTTTGCCATTCTACGGACCTATCATCAAAGTTTCTATAGTTATGCTCAATACAGATACTATATACATGTTTTCTTAATTCCCTTTGGGCCTTTGGATTCAAAAGGTGCCATGGAGCATGTCAAAAGGATAATGGATCTCTCACAATTGGAACCTTGGGGGCAATGATAAAGTGCTAAATACAACAAACATGAAAAAACTGGGTTTAGCATTATGACCTTTAGAAACCCATAGAAACTACTCAATATCTAGCCAAGTTTGTAGTCTATGATTAGATATAGTTACTACCTACAAAATACACACAATTGGCCTAAGAAACTATCAATATTGAGAAAGTTATACTTGCTACTCTAAAATGTATCGTATTCTTCAACAATCAAAAAACTCAACCATCATCATATACTATGCTATATAGCATATTAGGTCCCCCCAAACCCAAGGAATATTAGCTTTATGTTATACATTACACTTACACAATCAAAATTGAATTTGGATATCAAGAAAGCCACCAAAAAAATCATAAAAGTGCTAATTTTGGCCAAAAAACAGGATTATGCAATTCTTGTAAATTGGTCATAACTTTCAATTTTAACACTTAGCTCTCCCTACAAGCATCAAAACATGTTGAGAACTATGAAGGCCTAACCTCTAGCCATCTAAACCTCACAAACATGAAGTTTAGAGTGGTATAGTTGCCAAAAATTGTAAAAAAAGCCAAAAATAGGACACGTTTTTTCACACAGTTTAGGTTCAAAAATGTCATGCAAGAGTAAGGTTAACAGTGAGATTGATACTAAAAAAAAATTGCTAAGTTTTTTTCAGCTCATAAGGCAACTTTGTCGATATATAGCACCTAAAAATTCCTTTTCATACTCTTCAAATAATTCAAGCAAAATGGTCACTGAACAGGACACAAAAGTGTCCAAGGACATAAAAGTGTCATGTTACCATTCTAGTGTTAACGATCACAAAAACCATTTAGTTCATCTAAATTTACAACGTCATATGATACATATACACTAGATCTATGACTCCATTACATAAGGTTATAATTTTTAATGGTTATGCAAGCCACTTTTGGTGATTTATGGCGTAACCAAAAAACTGCACATGTGTAATTATGATTTTTTATTTATCAAAGATAATCCTTAAAATAAAGTCCACTTTTAGATTTTTTCATTCGTCTCACTTATTTGTAAACAAATACCTCATATGGACACAATTGGGATATTTATATACACAGTTTCATTTGTTTTTAACAGCAATGTTTTTTTTTGCAAGAAATTATGTACTACAATTTTTTTAAAATGGGTTTAAATTCCAAGATTCCTATGAGTTTGAACCCTTGAAAAATGCTTAGTTGATGGATATTGACCTATAGATATATTATACACCTTAGTTTTTCTCCCATAACCTCATCATGTTAATGAAAGATGCCTTGATTTTCCTCTTTGTCGGCATTTTCAAGATTTTGATCTTTTGATTATAACAAAAATCTAGTCCCATAACTAGGTTATAAAGCTCAATTTCTTGCTATAATAAGTTTTTTCCTATCCGCACACCTTGGAATCTATGCAAAATCTTATTTTGATGAGCAGTTATATTCAATTTATGAAACTTTTGTTACAACTGCACTAAATTTCTATGATTTTTTCATCTTAAAACTTATCATTATAATCTTAATTTGGTATATATTTTGGAAAAAGTAAAATTTGGCTATGTTCTTCACCTCATAGTTGACCTAAGATATAAAGGTGACCTCTAAAATTTTTTTATAGATTCACCAAATAATTATGAAAAGTTGCTAGAAAAATAGGACACTTTAGTGTCTCAAGACATTTGAGTGTCCGATTACAGAACTAGTGTTAACCTTAAACATCCACATTTCCAACACCATGCACTCATTAAAAGATGCCTAACAACTTCTCAGATAACTCTCACAGACATACTCTGCAGACAATCAGTGCTTCATCTATGTATTTAGAGCACCAAGTTGACAAGAATACAAAAATGAAAGAAGACAATAGTGTATGAAAAAACTGTATTAACTTCCTTGAAACAGATAGAATTAGGCATTACATTTGCTGCATCAGCGTATATCTCCTCTCGCTATGCCTAAACACCCTTTCACATAAAACATCACATCCCTTCACTAAGATTTCAAAAGACACATTATCCTATTAAGATCCATTCCATAAGTTAAAACCCAGAAATACTAATCCGCCGTGGTGCAGCCTTAACATAGTGCCTCAAAGACTTTAGCAGCAAAGTACATCTCTGCCAAATCAAATCATGATGAGTGATCATAGCCCAAGTTCCAATAGGCAGTCTTTCATGTGTAATCATCCACATGAGATAGCATTTCCTTTGCTAAATCTTGAGGGTACATATGCACAACCAAAATGGTCAAACATAAGGTAGATTTGCATGTATCATGTCACACCTCTAACTAACATGGGAAGTGAGTGTCAGGCCTATGGTAGGACCATACAAGGAAAGGAACCAAAATACCGATGCATATAAAGGGGTGCCCTAAAGGAGGCAAAAGGTCCTCTTTGGAGGTATGATATGTGGAGATGAGCATGGAATAGGACCCTAGGCCATTCACTAGTTATGGTGGGAAGGGCATATAAAAGAAGGATGGCTAGGTGGAGATGAGCATGCAGTGGGACCATAGGACTTTTAATGAGGGGTGTGTCATATGTGTGTGTGTGTGTAACTGTTTAAATATTAACTAATAAGACATAATTGAGTTTTTACATTGAAAAGACAGCTGGCCAAGGAATAATGAACGGGTATGTACAAAAATAACTCAGTATTAGAATTATTTAGGTACAATGATTGTAGGAAAGAGATCCTCTTTCAGTAAGACCATTAGTAAAAGAACTTTCCCGTTCCCTAGTGAGTACTTCAATACAGTAAGGTTGCTTACCAAAGAAAAGAAAACCCTCCAAGATAGGATAGAGTCCTAACCTAAATCCATCTAAACAAGACAACAGTTCTTCTAGCCTTGGGTGTGTTTTACAGGTATCAATGAACCATATCAGTTGTTATCCATGTCCATCTTATAGAATTTAATCACTTTAGACAAGCTAGGTCATCTATTAGAAGTTGTATGTTAGCAATATATATTTATTTACTTTTAAAAAATGAGTGGTATAATCTCCTTTCTCAATGGTGAAGTCCACCAAAGAATTTAACAATATTGCGGTTTACTTGTAAGTCTAGAGCAAAACAGCCCTTTTCGTTTCTAGAGCTAATTTACTTGATAACTTCAATATGTAATTTTTTAATCTTTCACTAACGGCTGGCCCAAAAAGTAAAGCCCAAGTACTTCCAAACAAGTTAAAATATGCGATGCTGATTAGTTCATTTACAGTGAGCTCTATATCAATAACTGCTTCTAGTACCTCGGTTTTTTTTTCAGAGAAAAACATATCATACTCACTATCTCCATTCGGCAAGTTGTTACTGGTACCAAAAAGGGTGGTATGCAAAACTGCCAGCTTCAAGTGTAAAAGTACATCGACTTAATGAGGTGCAACATTTAAGGAACCATGGCTTGGTTACCATGTCAAAGCCCAAGATAGTTGTTATATACTTACTTTCAAAATTACCAAATCCATGATCTCCTTATACCAGCTAATACCATCCCTTAAAACAAAGAAGGGTAATGTCCGGCTATGTTTGTGTAAGATTTCAATCATTATTTCCATACCTTGTAACTACCAAGGTTACTAAACGAATAGATCCCCCTTTTTTTCAAAAACCAAACTAGCATAAAGGCACAATAACCAGTTAAGCCCGTAGCTGTAAGAACCTGAGGCGGCTAGCATAGAGCCAAGAAAACCCCAACCAAAACTATTTTTTTGCCTGAGTTAATCAAAGCACAATCGCCTTTTATTCACAAGAAGTTATTAGGGCCACACTATATATGTGCCAAGGGATAGCTGCTATTGGGAACATCCATGTAATCAGGCCGAACCAGTATCCTCACAAAAAAATACCCACCCACACACATATCCGCACATTGTGCCTGCATCAGTAAAGCCCTAAGGCGGCAAAAAACCCAATATAGCAATCTGTAGAGTTTACATTGTTCATTCAAGTGTTCTCCCCATTAGTACAGTCAACAAAAAGGCCCAAAATCAGTCGCTCTATATGCATAAGAGGTCCTAAGGCCCACAACAATGCCCAGGCATAGCCGTTTTCAGCAAAAACCAATTGTATATGACAACAGGCTCCCAAACTTAGCTACTGTGTACACATTGTTTAGCTCAAAATAGCGACAAACTAGTACTGTAAAACCTAGTACCTGAGATGTTTGAGCAGCAAGCTCCATGGCCCAGGAAGTTCAGACAGTAACGAGACAAAGCAGAAAAAAATCTAAATGAAGGCTAAGTGAGGGCCAATGCGTGCCCTCACCTTTCTTTATATAGGTTGGTTTGCATGCATCCAAAGCAGATGAAATGAAAGGGCCAGCCCCGCCACTATTGTTTGAGTTCCTCAAGCGATCAACGAATACCACTGCATGGCCGTCCCATGCAATGTCTCTTGGAATTGTCGCATCTTGACTACTGCATCATATACTCCATCGAATTCTTTGGCCTACCATCTTGTCTCAAATTGAGCTATGTGCCGATCGGGGTCTTGTTTGGATTTCCCTAAAAAAGGTCCAGAACTTGACGTGTAAATCCACTCTAGTCACTTCCGCCATATTCCTTTGCGTATTGGGAGATAGCTGCCCTGCTGAGGATGATGATGATGATGATGATCCTAGTACTACTTTTGCTGTGGGATATTTCCACCAATGCCCAAAGGATCATACTCTAACATTCTTCTTGTCACAAACCATTGCTACAACACAACATCGTCAAAATATCTTGCGGCTACTAACCTATTCTCCTTAGCCTCATGAAATATACCACCATACTCCTCAATATCCTCTAAATCCTCCATACTTGGCTTTAATTATTCTTCAAAATTTTCAACCTAAACACCTTTGTCTTCTCGACCTTCCTGGACTGCTGGACATTGTTCCTCTTCTTGGTGCTGCAATTCCTGCTGCCTTGCAGTCAACCTTGTCAAATAAGAAAGTGTTGATCGTTGTAAATTATCCAGAACTCATTAATGAATGGCACTTGACTTCTTCAAACCAAACCTGTCATAATAACTCCCAATGCCTTTTTGCTTCCACTTCATTTTGGCACTCAACCTTCCCATAGAATAGAGTAAATCTGACCATGGACACATGTCACTAACACTGTAATTGCCAGTGTATTATTAACCTTAAACATCCATAGTTCCAACACATGTCTCAAATTCATTTACACAAATCCACCATCGTTACAAGCTTCAGTTAACTCTCACAGACATACACTGAAGACAATCACTGCTTCATCTATGTATTCAGAGCACCAGGTTGACAAGAATACAAAAATAAAATAAGACAATAGTGTATGACAAAATTGTATTCACTTCCTTGACACAGATAGAATCCGCCATTACATTTGTTTCATCAGTGTATATCTCCTCTCGCTATGCATGAACACCCTTTCACATAAAACATCACATCCCTTCACTAAGATTCCAAAAGACACATTATCCTATTAAGATCCATTACATAAGTTTAAACCCAAAAATACTAATCCACCGTGGTGCAGCCTTAACATAGTGCCTCAAAGACATTAGAAGCAAAGTACATCACTACCAAATTAAATCATGATGAGTGATCATAGCCTAAGTTCCAATAGGCAGTCTTTCATGTGTAATCATCCACATGAGATAGCATTTTCTTTGCTAAATCTCGAGGGTACATATGCACAACGAAAATGGTCAAGCATAAGGTAGATTTGCATGTATCATGCCACACCTCTAACTAACATGGGAAGTGAGTGTTAGGCCAATGGTAGGACCATACAAGGAAAGGCACTAAAATACTGATGCATATCAAGGGGTCCCCTAAAGGAGGGAAAAGTGCCTCTTTGGAGGTATGTTATGTCGAGATGAGCATGGAATAGGACCCTAGGCCCTTCACTAGTTATGGTGGGAAGGGCATATAAAAGAAGGATGGCTAGGTGGAGATGAGCATGCAGTAGGACCCTGGGACTTTTAATGATGGGTGTGTCATGTGTGTGTGTGTAGCTGTTTAAATATTAACTAATAAGACATAATTGAATTTTTACATTCAAAAGACAACTGGCCAAGGAATAATGAACAAATATGTACAAAAATAACTCAGTATCAGAATTATTTAGGTACAATGATTGTAGGAAAGATATCCTCTTTCAGTAAGACCATTAGTAAAAGAACTTCCTTGTTGCTTGCCAAAGAAAAGAAAAACCTCCAAGATAGGATAGAGTCCTTACCTGCATCCATCCAAACAAGATTAGTCCATTTACAGTGAACTCTATATCAATTACTGCTTCTAGTACCTCGGGTTTTTTTAAAGAAAATTAAAAAACATATGATACTCACTCTCTCCATTCGGCAACTTGTTACCGGTACCAAAAAGGGTGGTATGCAAAACATCCGGCTTCAAGAGTAAAAATCCATCGACTTCATGAGGTGCAACATTTAAAGAACCATGGTTTGGTTACCATTTGTTACATACTTACCTTAAGAAGTACCAAATCCATCATCTCCTTATACCAGCTAATACCATACCTTAAAACAAATGTCCAGCCATTTTTGGGCAAGATTTCAATCATTATTTCCATACCTTGTAACTACCAAGGTTACTAAACCAATAGATCCCCATTTTTTTCAAAAACCAAACCATCAGAAAGGCAAAATAACCTGTTAAGTCCGTAACTATAAGAACTTGCGGCGGCTAGAATAGAGCCAAGAGAACCCCAACCAAAACTATTTTATTGCCTCAGTTAATCAAAGCAAAGTCGCCTTTTAATCATAAGAAGTTATTCGGGCCACACTATATATATGTGTCAAGGTATAGCTGCTGTTGGGAACAACTATGTAATTAGGCCGAACCAGTATCCTCACACAAACACACACACAAAAATACCCATCCACACACATATCCATACATCGTGCCTGCATCGGTAAAGCCCTAAAGCGGCAATAAAACCAATATAGCAATATGTAGAGTTTACACCGTTCAATCAAGTGTTCTTTTCATTAGTACAGTCAACAAAAAGGCCCAAAATCAGTTGCTCTTTATGCATAAGCAGCCCTAAGGCACACAATAATGCCCAGGCGTAGCTTTTTTAAGCAAAAAACCAATTGTATATGACAACAAGCTCCCGAACTTACCTACTGTGCACTCATTGTTTAGCTCAAAATAGCAACAAACAATAATTGTAAAACCGAGTACCTGAGATGTTTGAGCGGCAAGATCCATAGCTCAGAAAGTTCAGACAGTAACGAGGTAGAGCAGAAAGAAACCTAAACCAAGGCTAAGTAAGGGCCAATGTGTGCCCTCACCTTTCTTTATATAGGTTGGTTTGCACGCGTCCAAAGCAGATGAAATGAAAGGGCCAGCCGCCACTATTGTGTGAGTTCCTCAAGCACCCAACGGATACCATCGCCTGGGGAAGCACATAGCTTGAGAGTGGAAGGGGCCACCTTCTTCGTATAATGATAGAAAGAGATTTTGCGCTTCTTAAAGGTATGCAAGTTCCATCACCTGGGTAGAGCGATAGAGAGTAGAGTGAACAAGGGCCGCCTACCCCATGTGATGATAGCTTCATGCTTTTCTTTAAGTGGGGGTAATACCCCAATATAAGGCAATATTTATTTGCATAGCAAATAAAACAAGTTATCACTATTACGTAAAATGGGGGGGGCGGGGGGGGTGTTATTTAGGAAATAATGACCAGTATACTAGAGTGTGTGTGTGTGTGTGTGTGTGTGTGTACCCACCCTTGCCCTGGCATCACACACAATGGGTCGGTAGTAGGTCCATTGTGTATGGGCCTACTACCTTATAAGAGAGATGAGACTATCTTTCTGAAATAATAGACCAGGCCAGTTATGCCGAGTGAGAGCTTGTATGATAGTGTTTCAGATCTGATTCTGATTAAATCTGTTATAGCATTATTTTTTAATTAGTACAGATATCTCTTCCCAGGCCAACGAGGGGGTAGAAGAAGAGTAGCAGATTAAGTAAAGAAGGCCAATACAGGAGCAAATAGAGGCTTTGTATGGCCTATTGCTATTTATTTTAATAAATTCTATGTGAGGTAGCTTAAGCAGATCCTTTTTCCAGCCACTTGAAATAATAGTGCAGTTATTCAACAACCAAGAAATATAGGAGCAATGTTTTGCTTCATTGAAGTGTAGAGGGTGCGCGGAGTGACATGCTTGAATCCATCTAGGTTTCTTGGATAGGGAGATAAAACAATACTTTCTCTTTTTAGGATTGCTAAAGGCTAAATTAATAACCTTGGCTAAAATAGTCTTAAGGCCGAGATCCCCATTAAGTGGAATGTTTTCTTAGCATTGTTTAATATAGGCTGTAAAGATGTGGAAGATATGTTGAGGAAGGTTAAGTGTGACTTCTATAGCATTTTTTGTTAACCAGAAGGGATTATATTGGATATTTAGAAAATCCTTGCAGATTCTCTGCTTCTCTGCAAAAAAAAGGTCAAATTCTGTGAGAATAAGGTCAAGGAAAAGTGTAATATCTTTGGTGATATCTGAGAAGATACAGTTGGAGGCATTAGAAATCCATCTAAACTTTTGTTTGTGGAATTTATATGTAGGAAATAGTACTGGTAACCTTGTGTTACTTAGTAAGTACCCAAGCTGACCTAAATGTTTAGAAATCTTGTTAGAGACATTATGCGGCATATTGTCAGTATGACAGAATTGTTTACCGGATACTCGATCCCGAGCGGCTTTCCAAGCTAGGTAGTTGCACATAATAGTAGGACAGTTGGAACTTTTGTCAAGCCCGACCACAAACCTTTTATCCAAGATTAGTTGAAAATCAAGAGCTCGTTGAGATGTAAGCCAAGAGCTATCAGAAGGCAGCCACTTCGTGGGAAGTTGAGAAATTTTATGAAGGAAGCCTTCCTTCACTAATTCCATTAAGTCCAGTAGGACTATGATCTCCAGTCGGAGCGCACTGACAAGGTCCGTGAGCTAGCTAAGTAAAGCTTATAGGGCAAGGTAGGGGTTTTTTGGATACTTAGGTATGTGATTGAGCCCCTTGGCCAATAATTTACGTATGCTGGCATTATCTATAATGCTGAGATCCTGGGTGCAGACATGGTTACCAATTCCTTCGAAATTCCTGCAGAATGAGGCAAAATGACTGCATGTATAGTAAGGGAATGTTTCTTGTCTAAGAAAGTCATTATTTAAAACTAATCCTTTTATACGATGATGATATTTCCATCCTATGAGAATATTGTCAAGCAGTTTATGATTCCCAAAAAATAAGTCAAAGCACTCACAAAAAAGAGTTTTTGGTAGAATCCAATTGAGAAGTACATTGTGAAAGAGATAGCGTATGTAAATAGCACCACATTTTGTATCTTCTCTGTTGAGAATTCTTCTTCCACACGGGTTTGTAGAGACCTACAATATATTCATGGGTTAGATTTCAGGGAAGTTTCTGATAGTAGGAACTCTGCCTCTCCCTCTTGTATAGCTACGAGTTTTTCCTCGATTAGACGAGGAGCTAGGTGTAAAAAAGGAGGTGAAAGAGTTGGGAGTAGTCAAGGAGTTAGCTCTTTTTAGAGCAGGAGAGTCGTCATCTTCAATACAAGGTTTAAGCAGGTTAGTTATGAATTTGACTCCCTTAAAGATAGCATAAGTGGTAAGGTATAGATCGGGTTCATCTGCTTTAAGCTGTTTCATAATATCATGCATAAGACCATGAAAGATATTAAAGGCAATTTGTGCAATAACAATCTTCTTAGCATGTCCACCTAGCCAAGAGCAGATGAGAGATAGATGAAAGTCGGCTGGCTTCTCTGGGAATAATAAATCCAGATGGTTGAGGATGAACCATATTGCATGATCAAACCACATGATGCTTGATTCATAGGAAGCCTTGGGGTCAAGAAATCTACAGGCACATTTTACATTTGGGCGGAAGATATTCCAAATGGACTCAGTGTAGAATTCCGTGTTACTTTTAGCAAATTCCATGCTATGCTTAGTACGTATGTATAATCCTGCATTTCAAGGGCATTTGGAGTGGTCGATGAGATGAAGGTTGAAGGGTGCTTTAATCAGTTCCCCTTTGTCCAGGAACTGTCCTCCTTTAAGAATCTTGAGTTTACAGTCTTCTATAGTTGAGGCAGGAAGGTTAGCAAGGTACACCCATGTTTCACTAAGAAATGGAGCTATGAGAGCTATCATTCTATAACGTGAGAAATCCTCAAACATAGGTGACATAAACATTAGCAAAGTGTCCAGATTGTAATTTATACTTGGTTGTGCAACCCTTAAACCGGCAAAGTCAGAGACTATGTTAGCCGTGAGCAAGGAACCAGAAAAAGAGTCTAAAAGGGGCCACCTAACACCAGTCTACCAATAAAGGATTTATAGACTGTGGGTCCAAATTAGAGCTCCATTTCTAAGATAATTTCCTAGGCCAGCATCCCGGTTTACCCAAAAAGGAAAAACCCTATGTATAGCATGTGTGTGTAGCTGTTTAAATCTTAACTAATAAGACATAATTGAATTTTTATATTCAAAAGACAGTTCACCAAGGAATAATGAATAGATATGTACAAAAATAACTCAGTATCAGAATTATTTAGGTACAATGATTGTAGGAAGAGATCCTCTTTTAGTAAGACCACTAGTAAAAGACTTCCCCCTTCCTTAGTAGTACTTAAATACAGTAAGGTTGCTTGCCAAAAAAAAGAAAAGCCTCCAAGATAGGATAGAGTCCTTGCCTGCATCCATCCAAACAAGAAAACAATTCTCTTAGCCTTGGATGTGTTTTACAGGTATCAATGGACCATATCAGTTGTTATCCATGTCCATCTTACAGAATTTAATCACTTTAGACAAGCTAGGTCATCTATAGAAGTTGTATGTTAGCAATCTTTATTTATTTACTTCAAAAAATGAGTGGTTTAATCTCCTTTTTGAATGGTGAAGTCCACCAAAGAATTTAACAATATTGCGGTTTACTTGTAAGTCTAGAGCAAAAAAGCCCTTTTAGTTTCTAGATCTGATTTACTTGATAAATTCAATATGTAATTCATTAATCTTTCACTAATGACTGGCCCAAAAAGTAAAGGTCAAGTACTTCCAAACAAGTTAAAATATGCCATGCTGATTAGTTCATTTACTGTGAGCTCTATATCAATTACTGCTTCTAGTACCTTGGGTAAAACATATCATACTCACTATCTCCATTTAGCAAGTTGTTACCGGTACCAAAAAGGGTGGTATGCAAAACTGCCATCTTCAAGAGTAAAAATCCATCGACTTAATGAGGTGCAACATTTAAAGAACCATGGCTTGGTTACCATGTCAAAGCCCAAGATAGTTGTTATATACTTACCTTGAGAATTACCAAATCCATGATCTCCTTATACCAGCTAATACCATCCCTTAATTAACACTAGAATGGTAACCTAACAGGACATAAAAGTGTCCTTTCAGGGTTTTGGAAAAAATTTCCAAAACCATAGTAGATCGACTCATTTTGAAAAATACTTTCATGAGCTTATAGTTCAATAACTACTACATATGGAAAAAATGAGAAACTTGTAATTTTTCTCATCCCTTGGTCACTACAAGCCTCCAAAGTTGATGGACCGGTGCATTTTGCCCAAAACAGCAATTTCTTACGGTTTATTGCATATAAATAAGAGTGGAGATTTTTGTAGGACATGAGATAAAATGCCCCGTTAACTTCAATGGGTTTGTGACCAAAACATATGGTTGATTTTACCTCACTAATTTTTTTTGGGCAAAAAAAATAGGTACAAAAAAGTTGCATTTTTGCCATTCTACGCACCTATCATCAAATTTTCTATAGTCACGCTCAATACAGATACTATATACATGTTTTCTTAGTTCCCTTTGGGCCTCTGGATTCAAAAGGAGCCATGGAGCATGTCAAAAGGATAATGTATCTCTTACAATTGGAACCTTGGGGGCAATGATAAAGTGCTAAATACAGCAAACATGAAAAAAACTGGGTTTAGCATTATGACCTCTAGAAACACATAGAAACTACTCAATATCTAGCCAAGTTTGTAGTCTTTGATTAGATATGGTTACTACCTACAAAATACACACAATTGGCCTAAGAAAATAGCAATCAAAATTGAATTTGGATATCAAGAAAGCCACCAAAAAAATCATAAAAGTGCTAATTTTGGCCAAAAAACAGGATTATGCAATTGTTGTAAATTGGTCATAACTTTCAATTTTAACACTTAGCTCTCCCTACAAGCATCAAAACATGTTGAGAACTATGAAGGCCTAACCTCTAGCCATCTAAACCTCACAAACATGAAGTTTAGAGTGCTATAGTTGCCAAAATTTGAAAAAAGGCCAAAAACAAGACCCGTTTTTTCACACAGTTTAGGTTGAAAAATGTTGTGTAAGAGTAAGGTTAATGGTGAGATCGATACTCAAAAAAAAATGATAATTTTTTTTCAGCTCGTAAGGCAACTTTGTGGATATATAGCACCTAGAAATTCATTTTCATACTCTTCAAATAATTGGAAAAGTGTCCTGTTACCATTCTAGTGTTAAAACAAAGATGGCTAATGTCCAGCCATGTTTGTGTAAGATTTCAATCATTTTTTCTATGCCTTGTAACCACCAAGGTTACTAAACGAATAGATCCCACTTTTTTTCAAAAACCAAACGAGCAGGAAGGCAAAATAACCCGTTCAGCCCGTAATTGTAAGAACCTCTAGAGGCTAGAATAGAGCCAAGAAAACCCCAAGCCAAAACTATTTGATTGCCTTAGTTAATCAACGCACAGTCGCCTTTTATTCATAAGAAGTTATTAGGGCCACACTATATATATGTGCCAAGGTATAGCTGCTATTGGGAACAACCATGTAATTAGGCCGAACTAGTATCCTCACACAAACACACACACAAAAATACCCACCCACACATATATCCACACATTGTGCCTGCATGGATAAAGCCCTAAAGCGGAAGAAAAACCAATATAGCAATCTGTAGAGTTTACACCGTTCATTCAAGTGTTCTTCCCATTAGTACAGTCAACAAAAAGGCCCAAAATCAGTCGCTCTTTATGAATAAGCAGTCCTAAGGCCCACAAAAATGCCTAGGCGTAGCTGTTTTAAGCAAAAAACCAACTGTATATGACAACAGGCTCCCGAATTTACCTACCATGTACATATTGTTTAGCTCAAAATAGCAACAAACGAGAACTATAAAACCCAGTACCTGAGATGTTTGAGTGAAAGCTCCATAGCTCATAAAGTTTAGACAGTAACGAGACAGAGGAGAAAAAAACCTAAACCAAACCTAAACCAAGGCTAAGTGAGGGCCAAGGTGTGCCCTCACCTTTCTTTATATAGGTTGGTTTGCACTCATCCAGAGTAGATGAAATGAAAGAGCGAGCCGCCACTATTGTGTGAGTTTGTTAAGCGCCCAACCGATACCATCTCCTAGGGAAGCACATAGCCTAAGAGTGGAAGGGGCCGCCTTCTTCGTATACTGATAGCAGGAGATTTTCACGCTTCTGAAAGTTATGCAAGTTCCATGGCCTGGGTAGAGCGATCGAGAGTGAGAGTGAATAGGGGCCGCCTACCCCATGTGATGATAGCTTCACACTTTGCTTTAAGCGAAGGTAATGCCCCCATATAAGGCAGTATTTATTCGCATAGAAAACAAGTTATCACTATTATGTAAAATGTGGGGGGGGGGGGGGGGGGGGTTGTGTTATTTAGGGAATAATGACCAGTATATTAGTGTGTGTCTGTGTGTGTGTGTGTGTGTGTGTGTGTGTGTACCCTCCCTTTCCCAGGCACCACACACAATGGGTCGGTAGTAGGCCCATTGTGTATGGGCCTACTACCTTATAAGAGAGATGAGACTCTCTTTCTGAAATAATAGTCCTGGCCAGTTATGCCGAGTGAGAGCTTGTACGATAGTGTTTCAGATCTGATTCTGATTAAATCTGTTATAGCAGTATTTTTTATTAGTACAGACATCTCTTCCCAGGACAACGAGGGGGTAGAAGAAGAGTAGAAGATTAAGTAAAGAAGGCCAATATAGGAGAAAATAGAGGCTTTGTATTGCCTATTGCTATTTCTTTTAATAAATTCTATGTGAGGTAGCTTAAACAGATCCTTTTTCCAGATAAATCTAAGGTCATATCCACCTGTGGATGGGGAGTGGAGGGATATTGAAAGATTAAGAAATTCAATTGATTTGCAAAAGTCCCCAAAAAAAGTCGAATTATCTGGGAGGGAAGTAGGCTCAATTTTTAGGCAGTGGAGGTAGATTAGGTCAATCTCATTAGATAACATCCTATTGTTAACACTAAGTAGGTCATCCATATATCTAAAAGTATGATTAAATAATGGAATCTTTTTATATTCAATTTCCATGTTCTTAAGACACCATCTGTATTCAAAGAAAGCCAGGTAGATATTGCACATAAGTGGTGAGCAAGAGAAGCCCATAGGGATGCCAAGGCTTTGGTTAAAGCACCAGAGCTGCCTGAAATAATAGTGCAGTTATTCAACAACCAAGAAATATAGGAGCAAAGTTTTTCTTTTGAAGTGTAGAGGGTGCGCGGAGTGAGATGCTTGAATCCATCTAGGTTTCTTGGATAGGGAGATAAAACAATACTTCATCTTTTTAGCATTGGTAAAAGGCTAAATTAATAAGCTTGGCTAAAATAGTCTTAACACTAGGTTGGTAATGGGACACTTTTATGTCCTGGGACACTTTTATGTCCTGTTAAGTGACCATTTTCCTTGAATTATATCAAGAGTTTCAAAATGGATTTTGAGGTTCTATCTATTTAGAAAGTTGTCTCATGAGCTGAAAAAAACTTGACATTTTTTTGGAATATCAATTCCATCTTTAACCTTGTCCTTGCACAACAATTCACAACCTAAACTGTGTGAAAAAACGGGTCCTGTTTTTGGCTTTTTTCAGCTTTTTGCAACTATACCACTCTAGAATTCATGTTTGTGAGGTCTATAATGCTAGAGAACTATCTTTAGTAGTCCTCAACATGTCTTGATGCTTCTAGGGATAAATAAATGTTAAAGTTGTAAGTTATGACCAAATTACAGAAATTGTCAAATCCTGTTTTTTAGCCAATTTTAGCTCGTCTATGATTTTTTTGGTGGCTTTGATGATATTTAAATGCAGTTTTGATTTTCTATGTTGCATATTGTAACATAAAGATAATATTCCTTGAGTTTTGGGGCACCTAATACCCTATTTTGCATAGTACACAACGATGGTTTATTTTTTCAATTATAGACGAAAACAAAACATTCTAGTATATCAAGTATAGCTTTTTCAATATTTCTAGTTTCTTGTGACAAATATATGCATTTTGTAGGCAGTAACCATATCTAGTCATAAGGATCAAATTTGGCTAGATATTGAATATTTTCTATGGGATTCTACAACTCATAATGTTGAACCCAGTTTTTCCATGTTTGCTGTATTTACTGTACAAAAAAGGGTGGTATGCAAAACTGCCAGCTTCAAGAGTAAAAACCCATTGACTTAATAAGGTGCAACATTTAACACTAGGTTGGTAATGGGACACTTTTATGTCCTGTTAAGTGACCATTTTGCTTGAATTATGTCAAGAGTTTCAAAATGGATTTTGAGGTGCTATCTTTCTAGAAAGTTGGCTCATAAGCTGAAAAAAACTCGACATTTTTTTGGAATATCAATTTCATCTTTAACCTTATCCTTGGACAACATTTTGCAACCTAAACTGTGTGAAAAAACGGGTCCTATTTTTGGCCTTTTTCAACTTTTTGTAACTATACCACTCTAGAACTCATGTTTTGTGAGGTCTATATTGCTAGAGAACTATCTTTAGTAGTCCTCAACATGTCCTGATGCTTCTAGGGAGACATACATGTTAATGTTGTAAGTTATGACCAAATTACAAAAATTGTCAAATCCTGTTTTTTAGCCATTTTTAGCTCTTTTATGATTTTTTTGGTGGCTTTCATGATATCCAAATGCAGTTTTGATTTTCTATGTGGCATATTGTAACATAAAGCTAATATTCCTTGAGTTTTGGGGCACCTAATACCCTATTTTTCATAGTACACAATGATGGTTGATTTTTTCAATTATACAAGAAAAAAAAACATTCGAGTATATCAAGTATAGCTTTCTCAATATTGCTATTTTCTTGTGACAACTATATGAATTTTGTAGGTAGTAACCATATCTAGTCATAAGGGTCAAATTTGGGTAGATATTGAATAGTTTCTATGGGATTCTACAGCTCATAATGTTGAGCCCAGTTTTTCCATGTTTGCTGTATTTAGCACTTCATCTTTGTCCCCAAGATTCCCCTTGGTAAAAGATGTATCATGCTTTTGATATGTTCCATGGATCCTTATGAACCTAAAGGCCAATAGGGAACTAACAAAACATGCATATATTATTTGTATTGAGCGTAGCTATAGAAACTTTGATGATAGGTTCGCAGAATGGTAAAAATTCAACTTTTTTGTACCTATTTCTTTTGGCAAAACAAAAAATAGTGAGTGAAAAGAAATCATATGTTTAGATCACCAACCCATTGAAGTTAACTAGGGAATTTATCTCAAGTCCTACAAAAATCCCTAATCTTATTTTTATGCAACAAAACGTAAGAAATGACTGTTTTGATGAAAATGTATTGGTTCATCAACTTTGGAGGCTTGGTGTGACCAAAAGATGAGAAATTTTACAAGTTTCTTAATTTTTTCCATGTGTAGTAGGCCTTGAACTATAACCTCATGAAAGGAATTTACAAAATGAGTGGATCTACTATGGTTTTGGAGGTTTTTTTAAAAACCCTGAAAGGACACTTTTATGTCCTGTTAGGTTACCAACCTAGTGTTAAAGAACCATGGCTTGGTTACCATGTCAAAGCCCAAGATAGCTGTTATATGCTTACCTTCAGAAGTACCAAATCCATGATCTCCTTATACCAGCAAATATCATCCCTTAAAACAAAGAAGGGTAATGTCCGGCCATGTTTGTGTAATATTTCAATCATTTTTTCCATACCTTGTAAATACAAGGTATGGAAACGAATAGATCCCCCTTTTTTTTCAAAAACCAAACCAGCAGACAATTAAGCCTGTAACTGTAAGAACTTGTAGCGGCAAGAATAGAGCCAATAAAACCCCAGCCAAAACTATTTTATTGCCTCAGTTGATCAAAGCACAGGGGCCTTTTATTCATAAGAAGTTATTAGGGCCACACTATATATGTGCCAAGGTATAGCTACTTTTGGGAACAACCATGTAATCAGGACGAACCAGTATCCTCACACAAACGCACACACAAAAATACCCACCCACACACATATCCACACATTGTGCGTGCATCGATAAAGCCCAAAGCGGCAAAAAAACCAATATAGCAATCTGTAGAGTTTACACCGTTCATTCAAGTGTTCTTCCCATTAGTACAGTCAACAAAAAGGCCCAAAATCAGTCGCTCTTTATGCATAAGCGGTCCTAGGTCCCACAACCATGCCCACGCCTAGCTGTTTTAAGCAAAAAACCAATTGTATATGACAACTGGCTCCCACACTTACCTACTGTGTACACATTGTTTAGCTCAAAATAGCAACAAACGAGAACTGTAAAACCCAATACTTGAGATGTGTGAGCGGCAAGCTCCATATCTCAGAAAGTTCAGACAATAACGAGACAAAGCATAAAAAAACCTAAACCAAGGCTAAGTGAGGGCCAAGGTGTGCCCTCACCTTTCTTTATATAGGTTGGTTTGCACGCATCCAGAGCAGATGAAATGAAAGGCCCAGCCACCACTATTGTGTGAGTTCCTCTCGCGCCCAACGGATACCATCGCCTGGGGAAGCACATAGCCTGAGAGTGGAAGGGGCTGCCTTCTTCATATAATGATAGGAGGAGATTTTCGCGCTTCTGAAAGTTATGCAAGTTCCATCGCTTGCGGAGAGCGATAGAGAAAGAGAGTGAACAGGGGCCACCTACCCCATGTGATGATAGCTTTACGCTTTGGTTTAAGAGGGGGTAATGCCCCAATATAAGGCAGTATTTATTTGCATAGCAAACAAGTTATCACTATTATGTGACATGTAGGGGCGGGGAGTTTGTTCTATTTAGGGAATAAGTTAGCAATAACTTAATAACAAATCATCAACTATAATCTTTATAATCACCGATTTATGTTGTAATTTAATCAATCTTACATATTTATCCTTCCAAGCTGGCTTGCCTCCCGATCCATAGTGCGTGGGAGTTTGTCTGGTGCAAGCTTTGCATTGTTGTCTGTAGGATGAGCCCGTCACAGCCTGATCACTCTTTTCTTGCATTACCCACTCTTACTCCACATCTACCATATTGCCACCGTGATAGCTCTTGTATGATCTCTAACCTGGTTGGCTACTGCACATTGTACACTAGACTGATTGTTTTTCAAAAAAAAAAAAATGTAGCCCTCCAACCACTGTTGTGAAAAATGTTGATCGGGGGCATTTGGAAAGTCTACCTCCCCGCCATATTTTACCATGTAGTAGCATCCATGCGTGTCTGGCATGGGTGCGTCAGTATCCTCATCCTCAATGTGGGGGGCGACAAGCTCTAAAATAGGGGACTGCGTTCCCCCACCACTACCAAAACAAGCGAAGCCACAAGATCCTTCATCCCTTTGTCTCTCCTGGCACTCGTTGCCTTGAAACGAGCGTTGATGCGCGCCACTAGAGGAAGTATGTCGATGGTGTTCTCGCAAAGCATGAGTGGAATGGAGTGGTGTAGGACCTTGTGATGCCATGGGAGTGGGACCCTGGGATGGAAGGCAAGTAGGACAATAAGAAGGGGCTGTAGACTGAGGTGCCGTCGGTGCGAGGCTCTGGATTTAAGGAGTCCCTCCCTGACTCCCCCATGGTGTGGACTGTGGATAAAGACCGTAGGTTTCAAGCTACTACAGAGTGTAGCGGCCAAATAATCCCTCTGTCAAATGGAGGTAGTGGTCACGTAAAGAGAGAGCCCATTGTAGGTCTGGATTTATGACCGGTGGAGGAACCTAAGTACACTAGGTGTAGGATGTCCATGCCTGCAAATAACAAAAGTAAGCCTATGAAACTCATGGTTTAGCGTTAACTAGCCAAAAATAATCTTTGTTTCTTTGCTTGTTCACACCGCCTCAAGACTAGGGTCCACTGGAGTCGATGTCCACCGTGGGTGCCAGAGACCACCTGGGATGTGAACCAACCAAAAGAAGAGCCAGGTGGCTGCTCCCCACCAGGTGGTCTCTCGTCTGACATCTACATTACAACGAGCAATATGAGATTTATCTTTTCCCCCTATTCACTCATCTATAAATACGTACACAAGTATATTAGCACACAAGCACGTAATACATATAGATACTAGTAGACCTAAGAAGAGGCTAGTAGTGCCAAAGGTCAAGTGGCACCTCTTTAGATATCATCACAGTCTCAATGGTGGTACAACCAAAGGTACATCGTGATAATCCATGCATGAGTGGATCAATGACCGCAACGCCACGATTAAAAAAGGACTATACCCAAGAGGAAGCATCTAAACTTTGGGTGCTATACTCCCGTACTTAGTGCCTATATACATGCATAAACAAATATATATGTACACACAAATATATATACAATTACGTAAATGTACCCATCATTTTGAGTAGAGATAAAGATTTATGGTTGTAGATGTAGCCATTGTTTTGTGTTGTGTAGAGTGCGAGAGTTCTCCTATTTTTGTAGAGTGCTATGAAGAAGAGCTTACTTATTGTCATTCTTGAACATCATCTCTTCATAGTAACTCCTTGTTGAAGGGATTACTTTGCACATTGCATGCCTACCTCCATTTTGAGGTACGGTATTGTTGAAAGCTGTCCAATCTAATTCCTATTCCGTGGGGAGAAAGAGATAGGAAGAGAGAGAGAGAGAGAGAGAATGATAGAGAAGCTAAGAAGAAGAGAGTAGAAAGTAATTTATAAATTCCATTGGCTTCACATAAAGAAGGTCTTTTTCATAGCACTCTACAAAAGGAAAAGCATACCCGCACTGCACACACCACAAAATGGTTGCTTTGCTTACAACCATTACTCTTTATCTCCCTATTTCTTTATCTTCCTCTATCTATCTATCTCTTTCTCTCCACATATATCTCTATTTCTCTCTCTCTCTCTCTTTCTCTCTTTCCTCTCTCTCTCTCTCTCTCTCTCTCTCTCTCTCTCTCTCTCTCTCTCTCTCTCTCGCTTTCTCCCTCTATCTATCTATCTCTTTCTCTTTCTCCTTCTCTTTCTATATCTCTATCCCTCTCCCTATATCTATCTCTCTCTTTGTATTTCTCTCCCCTTTTCCCTCTCTCTCTCTCTCTCTCTTTCTCTATCTCTATCCATCTCCCTCTATCTATCTCTCTCTTTGTCTTTCTCTGCCTCTTTTCCTCTCTCTCTCTCTCTCTCTCTCTCTCTCTCTCTCTCTCTCTCTCTCTCTCTCTCTCTCTCTCTCTCTCTCTCTCTATCTCTCTATCTATCTATCTATCTATCTATCTATCTCGGTTCTTAACCTGGTTTACCTCTTCCTAAAATCAACATTATCATCACTAGCGTCCTCTGATTTATCTTTTCTCTTTTTTACTCAAATTTGCCTTATATTAATGAAATATGGTATACTTGCATATTCCCCTCTCTTGGCTCAAACCTCTCCTACACCAGGACCCCCTCAAAAACTAATCGATGGCCCGGACGGTTTTTAAGACAAATTCTTTCTTTTTTCTTAAAAATAAGGGGGTTATTCCTTTACCTAGAGAATATCCTATAGCTCCAGTCGGAACCTGTTAGGACACGGGTCTTGTACCCTAAGAACTAGGCTAGGCAAGGACTACGGCCAAGGGCCAGGCTAGGCAGTGTGGACAGGGGATCCGTCTAGGGCAAGGGGCTAGGAGCCCACCTATAAAGGGAGGTTGGGAGGAGGATCTAGTAGAGAATATTTTCCTAGTTTCTTACACTCGTATTAAAGCTTGGGACTCTCTTCCACCCTCTCTCTAGGCGTGGTCACCTTTGGCTCCTAAAAACAGGGCCTTTAGGTGAGAATCCTAGCCTTATAAGGCTGTTTCCCAAAATAGACGGAGATCTTGCCTAAATCAAGAAAGCTTCCCGTTTTGGAGGTGTGTGTGTGGTGCATGTCTTGACGCTCTCTTGGGCTAGGAAGGAGCGCCCTCCAGAGACAGGGCTTGAGCCAACTCCCTACGGCCGTAGCCGGTCTGTGCGAGCCACACCATCATCATCATCATCTTCGTCAGTTGTTGTTGCTCGCTGCCTACGCTTTGGGGGCTTGAGAGTTTACATTCAAATGTCCTTGGGCCATTGAAATTAAGGTTTTTTCACAAGTAGAAGGCTCTTTCCACCAAAGGGGCGGCATAAACAAGTGCCGGCAAGCCTCCGATGAAGCAAGCCGAGCAGTTCGACCAAGATAATTTCACTACAACCTTCCCAAGGTCCGACTGCAGAAATTACAGTACCTCTACTGTTTTTTTGCAAGGACTTCAAAGTAATGTACGAGTCGACCATATACGGTGCATAATTCACTTTCAATTACGCTTCGGCTGAAAGATCACGCTTCGACCATATACGAAGTGGAGTTCGATTACGTGCTACGACGATTTGCTGCTGCGACGTGGAGTTAGCTATACTTTGCAAGTGCTACCAACATCAGGTATTTTTTCTGAGTACTTCTTACACTGCACTATGTAGCCATGGATTCGGATATCAACATGACATTCAATTTTGAGCAAAGTACTCCCGATCCTACCAAGGACGGCTCGCGGCCGAATACTCTCAAGGAGAGTACCCGCAACACTACGACAGGAAAAGATACTTACGAATTGCTTGATATTCAGGAATTTCGTGCACTTCAGACACGCATGACACTTTAGTCATTCAATTGATGCAACAACAGACTAAGAGTCCAGCTGACATGCACATGCATGAGCACGTTGGAACACAAGGGCAAGGCCTAATTAATGAAACCCTGCATACTCTCACTACCAAAGAGGTAGATGATTTGTTGAAGAATTCAAACCACCAGTTTTCAAAGGCAAAGACGGCGACCGCAATAAGGATGCAGTGAGAATCTTTCTCAGTAAATGGGATGGAATTCACGCCTTACGGCGCACTCCGGATGCAGTAAGAGCTCTGCAAACGAGCTTAACTCTGGAAGGCAAGGCCTACAAATGGTGGATGTCTCTCAAGGAGAAGAACATCATACCACAGAGTTGGGCAGCCTTTGAAACCATGTTCAACAAGGAGTTTTTGCCTACAAATGAGGCAGATCGGAATTGGACCGACTGGGACACATGTTACATGCACCAATATCCATCACTCCTTCAATATATCTCTCACTATTGGGACATCATCCTCAAGTTGGAAGGCTTGGATACCTTTCAGCAAGTACCAGGGTTCATACGAGGTCTGACTCCAGAACTTAAGAAGTACGTCAAATCTCAGGACCCTAAAACACTTGAGGAAGCCATAGTGAAAGCACATATTCATGATGACCCTAATGATAAGAAAACACATAATAGTCACGTGCCTGCTAGTACACATAATACTGCACACACTCAGTATGGGCATAATAAACAAAAATTTATAGTTGCTAATTCAGATGCATCTAAAAAACCCAAGGGGTCCAGGGGTCCTCTCTCTCATGAGGATTTTGATAAGGCAAAGAAAGAGAAGCTATATTTTCAATGCTTAGGAAGAGACCATGGAAAAAAGGATTGTCCCAAGGGGAAATTTGCTGCCGAGGGCAAGGAGAAATCAGTGCACACGGTGCAACTACTCCCTCTTGATTCTTCCTCCAAGTTTTCTACAGTGGAAGTAACACACACTGAGGTGGTGCATGAATGTTGTCTCACAGCTTCCATGTGGCAAATAGACCTTTGGACAACATGAGTTAGTACATATGCACGGATATCTGCAAGGGCACAAGGTGTGCATCTTGGTAGATGACGGTGCTACGTACAATTTCATCAATTATGGATTGGTGAAAAAGCTCAAACTGCCTCAAATTCCGAGTACCCACCGCTACAAGGTAGCAATGATGAATGGACATGACAGTGAAGTATGGGATACTCAATGCAGAGTTGTTCCATTGGAACTACAAGGGTACTCTACTTGTTTGGATTTCCAAGTTATGAACATGGAAAGGGCTGATGTGGTTGTATAGCCTAGGACCATCACTGAAGCATAGCTATGAGCACAACAATTTGATGTTTGATTCCCATGGTGCACATGTGTTGTTGTTAGGAGAAAAGGATATACCATCATCACCACTGATTTGTACTGCTGAGCTGCTGCAGCTCGTTTCTGATAATGAAATAGAACAGGTTTTCTTGTGTTACTCACTATCTCATTTTCTTTCTAATCTTGATTCTGTTGAACATTCCTCAACGCCGCATGCTTCTCTCTCCTCTATTCCACCAATTTATAATTCTACACAAGAAAACGTTGCTAATCAGTTACAAAAATTGTTAAAGGAATTTCAAGATGTTTTTCCTAATGATTTTCCAGCGGGTTTACCGCCGACACGTTCAGTGCAACATGGCATTGACATGGCTGCAGGTTGTAAGCCTGTTAGTAAACCACCATATCGTATGAGTTACTCAGAGGCTGCTGAAGTGGAACGTGAGCTTGCTGACTACCTTAGCAGAGGGTTTATACAACCCAGTTCTTCACCATGGGCTTCGCCTATACTTTTGGTGAAGAAAAAGGACGGCAGTATGCGCATGTGTGTAGAATATCGGGGCTTAAATGCGGTGACAATTAAAAACAAATACCCATTGCCAAGGGCCGATGAGTTATTTGACAAGTTAACACATAAATGAATTTTTTTAAAAATTGATTTGAGGTCAGGATATCACCAAGTCTGTATTCTCCTTGCTGATATATCTAAGACGGCATTCCGAACAAGGTTTGGACATTATGAGTTTTTGGTGATGCCCTTTGGGTTAACCAATGCGCCCACGACCTTCATGACACTTATGGATAGTGTCTTGAAACCATATCTGGGAAAATTTGTCATTGTGTTCCTCGATGACATTCTAGTTTATAGTGCTTCTGAAGAAGAGCACTTACAACATCTCTGGCAAGTGTTCGAGTTATTACGTGCAAACAAGTTATTTAGGGCATGTCATTTCAGCTAATAGCCTATACATGGATCAATCCAAAGTGGATACCATCTGAAAATGGCCACCTCCTAAAAATCTAGAAGAATTACATATCTTTTTAGGCTTCGCAGGTTTTTACCGAAGGTTCGTTAAAAACTATGCTCATCTTGTTGTACCTATGACGGACCAACTAAAGGGCAATGGTAAGGATTTTCAGTGGGGTTCTGCTCAATAGCAGAGTTTTGAAACACTCAAAGACGCATTAGCTACAGCTCCTATCTTGGCTACTGTCGATTCTCTGAAACCATTCTTTTTGGAAACGGATGCCAGTGACCGTGCTATTGGACCAGTCCTATTACAAGATGGACGACCAATCGCATTTGAAAGTAAGAAGCTGGATGCAGCTCATCAAAATTATTCTGCTTACGAACGCGAACTCTATGCAATAGTGTCTGCCTTAACACTAGAATGGTAACAGGACACTTTTATGTCCTTGGACACTTTTGTGTCCTATTAAGTGACCATTTTTCTTCAATTATTTGAAGAGTATGAAAATGAATTTCTAGGTGCTATATATCCACAACGTTGCCTTATGAGCTGAAAAAAACTTAGCATTTTTTTTGGAGTATCGATCTCACCATTAACCTTACTCTTGCACAACATTTTTGAACCTAAACTGTGTGAAAAAAGGGGTCCTGTTTTTGGCTTTTTTTCAAATTCTGGCAATTATACCACTCTAAACTTCATGTTTGTGAGGTTTAGATGGCTACAAATTAGGCCTTCATAGTTCTCAACATGTTTTGATGCTTGTAGGGAGAGCTAAGTGTTAAAATTGAAAGTTATGACCAATTTACAAGAATTGCATAATCCTGTTTTTTGGCCAAAATTAGCACTTTTATTATTTTTTTGGTGGCTTTCTTGATATCCAAATTCAATTTTGATTGTGTAAGTGTAATGTATAACATAAAGCTAATATTCCTTGGGTTTGGGGGGACCTAATATGCTATATAGCATAGTATATGATGATGGTTGAGTTTTTTGATTGTTGAAGAATACGATACATTTTAGAGTAGCAAGTATAACTTTCTCAATATTGATAGTTTCTTAGGCCAATTGTGTGTATTTTGTAGGTAGTAACTATATATAATCATAGACTACAAACTTGGCTAGATATTGAGTAGTTTCTATGGGTTTCTAAAGGTCATAATGCTAAACCCAGTTTTTTCATGTTTGTTGTATTTAGCACTTTATCATTGCCCCCAAGGTTCCAATTGTAAGAGATCCATTATCCTTTTGACATGCTCCATGGCTCCTTTTGAATCCAAAGGCCCAAAGGGAATTAAGAAAACATGTATATAGTATCTGTATTGAGCGTAACTATAGAAACTTTGATGATAGGTCCGCAGAATGGCAAAAATGCAACTTTCTTGTACCTTTTTTTTTTGCCCAAAAACATTTTAGTGAGGTAAAAGCAACCATATATTTTGGTCACCGACCCATTGAAGTTAACGGGGCATTTTATCTCATGTCCTACAAAAAATCCCCACTCTTATTTATATGCAATCAACCGTAAGAAATTGCTGTTTTGGACAAAATGCACTGGTCCATCAACTTTGGAGGCTTGTAGTGACCAAGGAATGAGAAAAATTACAAGTTTCTCATTTTTTCCATATGTAGTAGTTATTGAACTATAAGCTCATGAAAGGATTTTTCAAAATGAGTGGATCTGCTATAGTTTTGGAATTTTTTCCCAAAATCCTGAAAGGACACTTCCCAAAACCGTGAAAGGACACTTTTATGTCCTGTTAGGTTACCATTCTAGTGTTAAAGACATGGCGTCACTATCTATATGGAGCTCAGTTCGAGATTGTGTTTGACCATGAAAGCATCAAATGGTTTACACAACAAACAGATTTAAAGGGTTGAAAAGCCAGGTGGGCCGAGATCCTTCAGGAATATGATGCCAAGTTAAGGTATCGCAAAGGCCGATACAATATAGTGGTAGACGCTCTCAGTCATATGCCAGAGATCAATTCGCTCTTGTTCACGGAACTTCGTAGTGAATTTTCAGAATCTCTCAAAGGCAAATATGAGCAAGATGAAACATATTCCAAAGTGTGGAGCCATGTTCAAAAGAGGGATCCTTCTCACTCCAATGCGGGTAGTGCACAGTTAACCTCCACACCTAGTTCTCCTTTATCAAGTGATGAACTACAGTAATGGAAGCATTTTACCATCGACAATGGGTACCTACTCCACAAGGGGAGAGTTTGTGTACCGACGGACACAGACATTCGGCGCCAAATTCTTTATGAATGTCATGATAGTCCAAGTGCAGGGCACCCGGGGATTAGAAAAACTTATTCTCTCGTACGACGACAGTTTTACTGGCGAGGTCTACATGGCTTTGTTCAAGCTTATGTCTTGCATTGCCAAAAATGTCAAGTTTATAAAGCAGAGCGCCTGAAAGCAGGAGGACTCTTACATCCCTTGGAAATTTCCAATGGTAAATGGGAAAGTATCTCCATGGATTTCATAGTAGGTTAACCAACCACTATACGAGGTCATGACTTAGTATGGGTGGTTGTAGACAGGTTGACTAAACTATGTAAGTTTATTCCAACCAAATCAACGATTAAGACACCAGAACTAAAAAAACTATTTGTGGAAAATCTATACAAATTGTATGGGTTGCCAAGTAATATTGTTAGTGAACGTGACCCAAAGTTTAACAGCCTCTTCTAGAGAGCTATATTTAAACGCTTGGGTACACAACTCAACCTCAGTACAACTGACCATCGAGAAACAGATGGTCAAACGGAATGGGTTAACCAGGTGCTAGAGGATATTCTAAGAGCATTCGTCAGCAAAAAATAGAGAGACTGGGAAGAATACTTACCTATTCTCCAGTTTGCCTACAACAGTTCTAAGCATGTCACAACAGGCCTTAGTCCTTTCATGCTCATGTACGGGTTTCAACCTAGGTCACCAGTTACGGTGGGGTTGGCAACTGAAAAAATCCAACAGGTTAAGGATTTCCTCCAAGACCACATGGATATGCCGAAACTTGCTCGTCAGAATTTCCGACAAGCACAGGATCGGTATAAGAAATACGCTGATGAGAAACGTCGGCAAGTTACCTTCCAAGAAGGGGAGGAAGTATTTTTACGTGTGCTAGAACATTTAGAAAGTCTGAAAACTCGACCGACACCTGAATCATCTCCCCGGTATTGTGGGCCTTTCAAAATACTTAAGCGAGTTGGTGATCGTGCCTACAAACTACTACTACCATCACACTCTCGCATTCATCCAGTGTTTCATGTAACCCGTTTACGCAAGCGATTACATGGGGACGACAACGTCGTCGATCAATAGGTTTTGGTTGACTACATTGAACCTCCTACGTTACCGCATGAATCAAAACGTGTTATGGATTATCATAAGTTGCGTACACGCCATCATGTACGACAACAAGCCTTAATCAAGTGGAAAGAACGACCTGAAGAAAGTGCCACTTGGAAAAACATTAGTGTTCTTAAGAAGAAGTTTCCCACTTTTGTTTTCGAGGACGAAAACTCTTCTTTAAGGGGGGAGTAATGTCAGGACACGGTAATCCCTGTACCCTAAGAACTAGGCTAGGGAAGGACTACGGCCAAGGGCCAGGCTAGGCAGTGTGGATAGGGGATCCGTCTAGGGCGAGGGGCTAGGAGCCCACCTATAAAGGGAGGTTGGGAGGAGGATCCAGTAGAGCCCGTTGCCTAGTTTCTTACAGAACCTCCTCTTTAGTATTTAAAATAGGTAATGACTCATTACCTTGATATAGATGGAGCGTTTACTCCTCACTCCATTCTCTGCATGAAGGCGTGCCGATACTCAAAAGCAATCCTATGGTGCAGACCGAGCCAACTAGGTAGCATCAATCTCTTATTTTTAGCATGTAACATTTATCTCTGACACGCGCGCTTTTGCAGAACTCTATTTTGGTAGAAAATGGGAGACAACGCCTCATTAAACATCTCTCACTACACCAATATATTGGTGGGGCCCGGGTATGGTAGCTGGCTCAGAACCACTGAAACTTACAATGGATGATGAACCTGGCACCCTGGATCTTGTGTATAAAGGTGAGCTTTAAGCTCACTTAGTTCTCATTCAGCCCTACTTGTCTCCTTTTTTTCTATTTTCTGTGAGAGAGGGTCTTGTTCTTGCATCGAAACAATGGCTCCAAACAAGAAGATTGCTGCCGAATCATCTGAGGTATTTGGGAAATCTTTTCAAAATACAAGATTTGAAAGTATGGTGGTATGCTGAATAAAAAATGTTTGGTTAAAATTATTCATGGTTGATCTTGCAAAGGTGCACTCTGATTCGACATTTCATGCACAGAGATATATACATCTGTGTAAATGGAAGATTGTTGGCTCCTTGATGGCTATCTGGTCTTCCACATGGTTAATTATATTTGAACTCTGAGATGACAGCTGGCTAAACATGAAAATTTGTTAGAAGATGGGTTTGGTTTTGCTGAACTTTTTAAGAAATGTTTGCCTATGTAATCTTCTATAAGTTGTATTGTCCGTGACAGTATGTTTCTTTTCTAAAACAAACTTTTTGGTCACTCATTTGGCTATGCTCAAGATGTAGCGCATGACCACATTGAGAGAGAGAGAGAGAGAGAGAGAGAGAGAGAGAGAGAGAGAGAGAGAGAGAGAGAGAGAGAGAGAGAGAGAGAGAGAGAGAGAGAGAGAGAGAGAGAGAGAGTTTTCCTGTTGGTTAACTTGAGCATTGGTTTTTTTTTTAAATCTGTTGCTAGTCCTTCTAAATGTCGTTTTGTGGCATGTAACCTGGTAGTAGCTATTTGGTAGATTATTCCTTACACTGTAATAAGTTGAGCTATCTCTATTTTCTCTTGGTTATACTGGTTTATTACTCTATGAATCAATGACATTCTTCACCACGGAAAAAGTGGCAGCCTTATGTTTCTTTTGCCTCTTGCTTTTGATGGGCAGGAAATTATTTCACTACTGATGCTTAGCCGAGTGCTTCTCACTGGGTTTTTCTAAACAAGCCTCTAGACAGGAATACCCGTATACTGTTAGAGATTTGCTGTTTTAATTCAAGACAATAATGGTCTTTTTGCAGTAGAAACTCAAAGTTAACATTATAAACTTTCTAAAATTTAGCTTGGCACTTATGGGTCTGTATTGAAGTACCCCGTCTGAATGCTTCTTACATGCATGATTTTTTGGATATTAGACAACTTAACTAAGGCACTCTGAACCAAAGGAGTATATAATCAAAAAACTCTTTTTACCTCTCTATTTATTTTAGGAACAAAGGTGACATGGATGACAACTAGGGTCACCCAAGTTACCTGTATGGTTGTTTGAGAACTAATCGTTGGATTGTTTTCTTACTGTGGATGCAGGTAAGGGTGCCCTTTCCTTAGTTGCTAATAGAAAGAGGATGTACATTTTAGAACACTACCTTTTTGCAAAACCTTACTATTATCAAATGGCCAGTAACTATGAGATGTATTTTATTTTAATAGATTGTCAAGATAAATATATCATCTTTTGAATTATGTGTGGAGATTGAGTTTGTTGTATTTTGGTCTCATGTGATATGTTTATTGTAAATTAATTTAAACTCTCTCTCCCTATTCACATGGGTGTGTTTAGATGTTTTTTCATCTAATCTCACCATGACCTGATCTGCAACACTTGCATCCTATGGATAAGGTTTTACCTTATACATATGGATGGGGGGTTTTCTACACAACCTTTTTTTAAAAACGTTTTGGTTTGGTTGGTTTAAAATATGGATAACCTATCAAGTTTCCTGTTTCCTTCTTTTCTACAGATGATCGTTGCACCTGCCAGGCTCTATCTCTCTACTCTACCCTTTTCCCCAGTATCCCTTCTAGTGATCAAAATGATCACTGATCCTGCAACTGCTATTGACCTTCTGAACCAATACTCAAAAGTTTTAAAGAACTCCTCTCATGACACTATCATGAATCTCTTGACCTTTAATGACTGGGCCTTAGTCCTTGGGCCTTAGTCCTAGCCAACCTGGATACTAAGTGAAAAGATGGGCTACTTCATCTACATAATTTGGTGGCCAACCTTGCTGTTATTGAGCTTAGTCATAAAAAGGGCAGTTCTCAATCAAAGTAGCATAGCTATCTAACTTTATCAGGATGCAGTGCAGCCTACCTTCTTGATTTGCGACATCCAAATCCACTAATCTCTCCAAAGCTCCCAAAGGAATTTTTTGTAGGGTTGATGCTGCCTTTGAAGCTATTAAAGACTTTCAGAAGGGGCTTAGTTCATCAAGTGAGGTCTCCCCGCTAGAAAGTTTTCCTAAAGTCTCTAAATGTTTTCCCTTTCTCCCTGCTAGGCAAATTTCTATTGAAGGGATCGACATTGACCATTGAGTCTGGGACCTCCGAAATAAAGCCTTCATTGCTCATATCTCCATTGATACATGGGTCTTTCTTGTGGCACTTCCTGCCTCAACAAGTGAAGACCGTCGCCTCGAGATTCTCAAAGGAGTTCAGTTTCTAGACAAAGGAGATGTGCTTAAAGCACCCTTTTCCATGCACTTCCTTGATGCCCGAAGATGTCCAGTTTTTTCAGGCATCTATGTCAGGACTAAAGGCACTATGAATTTTTCTAAACAGAGCAATGAGTTTTACTCTGAGTCTATCTGGAATATATACAGGCCATACATTAAATGTGCCTACAAAGCTCTAGATGTCAAGGCAAACTGTGAAAGAAACATCCTGTGGTTTGACCACGCCATCTAGTACCTTGTCAATCACCTTGAAGACCTGTTCCCCTCTCATGCAGAGGAGCACTTCCTCCCTATGATCTATTCGTGGCTCAGTGACAATGCAAGAGAAGCAGTTCGAGCTCAGATTGCCTATCTCCTTTTTAGAAACTTCATGTATGAGGCTTTAAAGGAACTGAACTTTGAATCTCCTAGCCATTTAATTTCTAACCTCGGATCTTCTAGGGGTATCAAGCATATCATTACCCTTCTTAAACCATCTCTAGAGCTACAAGACACTCCAACTCTCAAAAGACCTTTACTAACTAGCTCTACTTCTCATTCTATTACCTCCCTATTAACTCGAGCTTCTACACCTAGCTCTTCTGATGGTCGTGGGAAAGCTAGAAGTTTTACTAGAGGGAGAAGGAAAAGCTTCCCTATCAAGAAAATGTTTAACTCTTGACTGTACTGTTTTTATTTTTTCAAATTAATGTGACAATCTCTGGGAAGGTCTTTTTGTCGAAGGAAAACAATCGAGCAAAGGATAGTGTGCATTGTCATTTTACAAACCGCCTATTTAGTTTCTTTACTCCAAAATCTTTTTTTCAACAAGCATTCATCAGAGTTTTTGGTCATCATGACAGGCTTGACGATTTAACAATTGGTTGGACTTTTGATCCACCAATTAATAATTTCATATACTCAACCAAGTTTCTTATTTCTGATAAAGAGTTAAAGTGTAAGTGCTCCCTTTTAAATGATTATTGTAAGGATTTTGGTGATCTAGGACAGCATGTATGTACTACTAATTTGACACTAATTAATGAAAGGGAAATAAGGGAATTGCTTGAGAATGGTCTCAACCACATTCCACTTCAACCCCTTAACCCTCCACTAGCATTAGCCGCACTATTGAATTGTCTGGCCAACATAGCCACGACTCTGGGGCTAGAAAACTTACAACTTGCTAAGCTGGCTAATGCTCTTGTCTCACACTTTCATAACTGTTGAAACACATTCCCACCGGAATGGATTAGTCATGATACAACTTGGCTTACACCTCTACTTGCACGTCTACTATCCAAACTTAAGCAAGACTGGTTTGTGGTAGGGCTCGACAAAGCTCCACACATACCTACTTTCATCTGTAAACATGTAGCAAAGAAGTTGCTATTGCTCGGCTCAATAGCAATGATGTCACCCTCTCTGAGATGAAACCTTACCTTTCCTTGAAAATTCCTTAGCTTACTTTAAACTTGAAGCTCACATCAACAAGATTCCTATCTTGTTCTTCACTTACAAAATTTACAAGCATAAATTCAGATGGATATCTGATGCTTCGAACTGTATCATGCTTCAAGCCACTGAAGTTATTACCTCTTGTCTTAACCTAATTCTCATGGATTTTAATCTAATTTGCGAAGAGAAATTTTCTACTATTAAAACATTCAGAGGCATTGAAGTCAACCACTTCTAAATGGTTCAAAATGCAACAAAATTCTTCCTTAATCTACCTCAGGATATTTTGTCTATCTTCACAGCAGATATCACCCAGTGCTATGAGAACATTTCACTGTTTGAGGCCTCCGGGCTTCTGTCTATCCTACATCAGACCTGTAGGATAGTCTTTAAAAGAAGAAAGAATCTAGGATACCATACCATTTTTTTGGTAAGGAGTCCTAGATGGGTAAAAAATACCAAGAAAGAACCACCTACTTGCAATAATTATCTCAATCTACTGAATCTGATTGAATGGTTGTTTATGAATTTCTTCATTCAGATTGGAGATAAATGCTACAAGCAGATTAATAGAATTCCACTGGGTTTTTCCTGTTCATCTTTTTTAGGCAATCTCTATCTAGCCTTCTTTGAATTCAAATGGATTCAAAAACAACTAGAAACGCCTCAAATTTTGCTTGATCTGGCATCTACTTGATCTGGCATCATTTAACCACACTTACAGATATGTGGATGATATTTTGAGCCTAAAAAATCCTATTTTCATAAATTCTTTACCGTTCATATACCTAAAAATTTACTGATTCAACCTACCTCTTTGGAATATCTCGAGTTAGATGGAAACCAGATTGTTACTAAAACAACCTTTCTGAATATTAAAATTTCACTTCTATCCCCTTTGACAGGTCTCTTTGTCACTGAATCCTCCTGGAAAAGGGATGCCTTAGTCTCGGACAGCTTGAATATGTAAAAAACAAGAGTAATAGACCCCACAAGGTGGCCATAAAAACTTTTCTTGGTATGGTTTATCTTCTTATGTACTCTTCCTATGATACTCTTATTGCCTTCTATGCAATTTGCCATCTGATAAAGACATATAGAGCCAATGGATTTACTCTGAAGGAACTGCAGAATAGTATCAAGCAGTTCATCTCAAAACACTCTTGGTTACTTTCTTGCGCCAATAAAGAACACGCCCTTCAACTTATAAACCTTATACACTAACTTAGGAGTAGGGGAGGTCTTACCACTTGGTAGACCTCCCGTGCCAAGTGGAAGACCTCTCCTGGGTAAAGGTGGGTCTCTCTCTCTCTCTCTCTCTCTCTCTCTCTCTCTCTCTCTCTCTCTCTCTCTCTCTCTCTCTCTCTCTCTCTCTCTCTCTCTCTCTCTCTCTCTCTCTCTCTCTCTCTCTCTCTCTCTCTCTCTCTCTCTCTCTAGGTTCTTGACTTGGTTTACCTCTTCCTGAAATCAACATTATCATCACTAGCCTCCTCTGATTTATATTTTCCCTTTTTTACTCAAATTTGCCTTATATTAATAAAATATGGTATACTTGCATATTCCCCTCTCTTGGCTGAAACCCGTCCTACACCAGGACCCCCTCAAAAACTAATCGATGGCCCTGATGGTTTTTAAGATAAATTCTTTCTTTTTTCTAAAAAAAATAAGGGGGTTATTCCTTTACCTAGAGAATATCCTATAACTCCAGTGGGAACCTCCTTTTGAGTATTTAAAACAGGTAATGACTCATTACCTTGATATAGATGGAGCGTTTACTCCTCACTCCATTCTCTGCATGAAGCCATGCGGATACTTAGCAGCAATCCGTTGGTGCAGACCGAGCCAAATAGGTTGCTTAATATCTTATTTTTAGCATGTAGCATTTATCTTTGAAAGGCAACAGTTCTGCAGAACTCTATTTTGGTAGAAAATGGGAGACATTGCCGCATTAAACATCTCTCACTACACCAGTATATTGGTGGGGCCCGGGAATGGTAGCTGCCTCAGAACCACTGAAACTTACAATGGATGATGAACCTGGCACCATGCCTCTTATGTATAAAGGTGAGATTTAAGCTCACTTAGTTCTCATTCAGCCCAACTTGTCTCCTTTTTTTCTGTTTTCTGTGAGAGAGGGTCTTGTTCTTGCATCGAAACAATGGCTCCAAACAAGAAGCTTGCTACCGAATTGTCTGAGGTATTTGGGCAATCTTTTCAAAATACAAGCTTTGAAAGCATGGTGGTATGATGAATCATAAATGTCTGGTTAAAATTATTCGTGGTTGATCTTGCAAAGGTGCACTGATTGGACATTTCATGCACAGAGATATATACATCTGTGTAAATGGAAGATTGTTGGCTCCTTGATGGATATCTGGTCTTTCGCATGGATAATTATACTTGAATTCTGAGATGATTGCTGGCTAAACATGGAAATTTGTTAGAATATGGGTTTGGTTTTGCTGAACGTTTTAAGGAATGTTTGCCTATGTAATCTTCTATAGGCTATACTGTCTATGACAAAATGTTTGTTTTCTAAAACAAACTTTTTGGTCACTCAGTTGGCTGTGCTCAAGATGTAGCGCATGACCACATTGAGAGAGAGAGAGAGAGACACAGAGAGAGAGAGAGAGAGAGAGAGAGAGAGAGAGAGAGAGAGAGAGAGAGAAATGAAATGAAATGATATATTAATGTCTTCAAAAGGCCCAAATGACCTATGAGACCATCAGATACAAAGTGGTGAATCTAATACAATGTCTGAAGTACAAGTACAAAAAAGTACTGAAAGTAAAAACGAAAAGTGAAATGAAGTGTGAAATGTGAGATGTTAAAATGTAGAATAGGCCCTCAATGACAATCTGGGTGTCGTGCTAGAATGCCTATGATCCTCTGCTGGAGTCTCCGTCGATGTAGTGTGCTCCTGTGTCTCGGTCGTGGTCGTCTCGATCTCCCGAGCTCAATCGCCCTGTCACATTGTTCACAAAAACGTTACAACATGATACTCAGCAATTTGATATGCCATACATTTCAAGGGAGTTGGAGGAAGTTCACTTGTATCATCGTACTTCAATGGATGAGAAAGAGTCGGATCACTATGGAAAGTTACTTTTACACATGTTTAATATCACAGGTATGCTCATTCCCAATGGTGGATCTTTGTGGAGTGGAACAAGTGGATTTACATGTAGGAAACATAATGGGGACATTATGATTGACTATACGGTACTCTCCAAAGCCATCATGTATCGCATAAAGAGTTTTATGTTTGGCCAATGGACCTTGGAATCCGACCATTGCACCTTATGTATTGACCTTTCATGTGGAGAAGCAACTAAGAATGATAATTTGAGCCAAAGGAAAGAGAAATTATCTCTATGTATGGATTTCAAACGGGCACCAATGTACATTGAAATGGTTGAGTAAAAGTTATGGATGATAGATCTTCAATATGATGCACAATTGGAAATTAAATGGGAAGCTTTCAAGAAAGTTATTTGTTCTTGTGCCAAAGAATTCTTTGCCATAAAGCATCTCCATGGTATCAACAAAGATAGATCACGCAAAAGGTGGTTTGATAAAGAATGTCAAAATGCTCAAAATTTCTTGATAAAGCTTGATGCAACTATGGACAAAGACAACTATCAAAGCCATTTGCATACATACAAGGCATTGATTCAAAAGAAGAGAAGAAGATGGAAAGTAAAGAAATAACCTTTTCAAGTCCAAGAAAAGGCACATGCATTTAGAAGATTTTGGACAAACTTGAGGGGCAATCTCTTCAATGCCCGCTTGCCCCTAAAGTTTGTCCAAAATGTTCCACATGCATGTGCCTTTTCTTGGACTTAAAAGAGTTATTGCTTTACTTTGCATAAACCAACCATAAGGAGAAGCCATGCACTGTATACAACAATGAGACACTTGAATTTGTTGAGAGCTTTAAGTACCTTGGCATTGAGATTCCGTTGTCAAGAAGTTGGCGGTCTTGCCAGGAAGGCACCGGGCCTCTTGCTGTGAGAGTTGGTGAGGAACCTCAAGGGTTATGAGAAGGAGCTAAGATGTAGATAACATAGCTTTTAAAGCTAAAGAAGAAATGTAGCCAAATAAGCCGCTCACTTTTCCTTACAAACACACACGTGATGGAGAGAACTCATGAAAGATAGTCAAAACAAAACAAAAATGAAAACATCGACATTACGATCATATCGTATCATGGGTAGGATAAAAGGGTTAATGGATGAGTTAATGATATTTAATCTTTGTTGTCCAAATAAGCTACGGATTGCTCTTTGGAACTGTAGCTTTGTGCTTACTATAATGTATATGTTTTGTCTAGCGATTGGGATTAGTTGTGAGTACAAATCCTCTTGATTCATAATAAAATAACCACATTCACATCAAAGGAGAAGTCATAGTCAATAATAGGTAGTATGATGGGATCTGGTGAGAGAAGTACTTCGTTGAGCCTTTCAGGACCAAATAGAAACGCTATGCGTTGCTGAAAGTGAATCTTTTGACTAATCCAAATGTTGACCCTAATAGATTGCACTGAATGGAATTGAAAGAAATTACCTCTATGTGGATTATGGTTATTCATCAATGATATACTTAGTATGTTCAAAGGTGAAGGTGTGAAAGAAGTGAAAGTAGAAGAAGAAGAGAGTTTCTCTCCCAAGCCCTATTGTTGCCCTTAGGCAATAAGGATACTGCGGGGAGAGAAGTACCTGTAGAAAGGAGATTCTAGAGTTCGTGGAAGAGAATGAGAACCTTAACACTAGAATGGTAACATGACACTTTTATGTCCTTGGACACTTTTGTGTCATGTTAAGTGACCATTTTGCTTGAATTATTTGAAGAGTATGAAAATGAATTTCTAAGTGCTATATATCGACAAAGTTGTCTTATGAGCTGAAAAAAACTTAGCATTTTTTATTGAGTATCGATCTCACCATTAACCTTACTCTTGCACAACATTTTTGAACCTGAACTGTGTGAAAAAACGGGTCCTGTTTTTGGTTTTTTTACAATTTTTGGCAACTAGACCACTCTAAACTTCATGTTTGTGAGGTTTAGATGGCTAGAGGTTAGGCCTTCATAGTTCTCAACATGTTTTGATGCTTGTAGGGAGAGCTAAGTGTTAAAATTGAAAGTTATGACCAATTTACAAGAATTGCATAATCCTATGTTTTGGTCAAAATTAGCACTTTTATGATTTTTTTTGTGGCTTTCTTGATATCCAAATTCAATTTTGATTGTGTAAGTGTAATGTATAACATAAAGCTAATCTTCCTTGAGTTTTGGGGGACCAAATATGCTACATAGCATAGTATATGATGATGGTTGAGTTTTCTAATTGCTAAAGAATACGATACATTTTAGAGTACCAAGTATAACTTTCTCAATATTGCTAGTTTCTTAGGTCAATTGTGTGTATTTTGTAGGTAGTGACCATATCTAATTATAGACTACAAACTTGGCTAGATATTGAGTAGTTTCTATGGGTTTCTAGACGTCATAATGCTAAACCCAGTTTTTTCATGTTTGCTGTATTTAGCACTTTATCATTGCCCCCAAGGTTCCAATTGTAAGAGATCCATTATTCTTTTGACATGCTCCATGGATCCTTTTGAATCCAAAGGCCCAAAGGGAACTAAGAAAACATGTATATAGTATCTGTATTGAGCGTGACTATAGAAACTTTGATGATAGGTCTGCAGAATGGCAAAAATGCAACTTTTTTGTACCTATTTTTTTTTGCCCAAAAAAAAAGTAGTGAGGTAAAAGCAACCATATGTTTTGGTCACCAACCCATTAAAGTTAACGGGGAATTTTATCTCATGTCCTACAAAAATCTCCACTCTTATTTATATGCAATCAACCGTAAGAAATTGCTGTTTTGGGCAAAATGCACTGGTCCATCAACTTTGGAGGCTTGTAGTGACCAAGGGATGAGAAAAATTACAAGTTTCTCATTTTTTCCATATGTAGTAGTTATTGAACTATAAGCTCATGAACGGATTTTTCAAAATGAGTGGATCTACTATGGTTTTGGAATTTTTTCCCAAAACCCTGAAAGGACACTTTTATGTCCTGTTAGGTTACCATTCTAGTGTTAAGAGAGAGAGATGCTTGTGGAAGATGAATATATGGTTACTAACCTTGTGCACAAAATTGTTTCCCGCAAGAAGGTTGTACCCATTACATTGACAAGATTGTTGCTTGAATACATGAGAGCAATCGCCACCACCTTAATGGAGAGAGAAGATGAGGCAAGTCTTCAGCCTTTCTTCAAGAGAAAGTGTGGCACTAAGATGAGTGTGTCACTATGGAATTGAGCTATTCTCACTCACTCATAACTTGCCCCCAATGAAGAGAAGGTTGCCCTTTTTATAGGTGAGGAAGCCATGTTTTACATAATTACTTGATTAGGCGAAAGAGTTAGCCCAAACCAAATGTTCTTTGGATATTTATTAAAATGGAAAATATTAGGACTCATAATATCATGAAATTCAGCATTTTGGGTCGTTGAGGCTCCATGTGGGTGCATGATGTATGTGGGCCCCACCTAGGCATCTTCTGTGTGGCTCCAGCAGGGGGTCCCAACTTGTGTGTCTTGTCCTTCAAGGCATCTTTGAGGTGTCACATTCACATGATTGTGTCTTTTATCCTCCAAATATCCTATTTTATGGAAAAAGACCAAGATTACCTCTTTTCACTTGATTCACTTGTTTACCATCTCTTCTTGCAGTGTAGTTGTGAGAGGATTTTTCACTCTTTTCCCTGTACCTTTTGACCTGTAACTCGGATTGACATGCTTCAAAAGGAAAAATTGGCCTACTAAAAGAGCTTGACTTGGTTTTGGCCTTTTCTCCACTCCCTTAGGTCGGAAGTTTCAAATTGGGATGGTCCAAGAAGCTTTGGATCTTCCTTTTCATAAAGTCTTCTAGTAGGCCATTCCCTCTTGTATGTATCCAAGAAGGTATGCATTATTGAAGGGTTATATTATTAAATAAATGTGAAAAGAAAAAAATAATTTATATATGGTAGGGTATAGCTGAGATATTAGAAGAAATATACAAATGCTTTTCCCCCAGACAAAAAGAGGCACAATCATTGATACTTCTCTTGCAGTACTTTCTAATAGTAATGTACATTTATATTACTTCAAAGGTAATACTAAGGTATGGTAGAAAGCTTTTATTTATGCATATGAGTATTATATGAAGTATAATTATGCGTCAAGAAGTCACAAGATAAATCGTTTAATGCCCGTTCCCACTATATACGTGCCACAGCACGACATCCACCCCCTCTAAACCTGCACATCCTTCGGTATGTGCCACATTGTCTCTTTGTAAGATTAGACCTCTTGTACATCTTGCTTGATTTCTTCTTCATTGGATGATTCTAGAGCTTCATGTTCACTTTGATCTTCACCTGTGTTTTGCTCTTCTTTCTCATCAACATCTTCTAGATCATTGTCTCCTCTTCTCTTAAACATTTTAATCCTTTTTCCTGCAATGGGAATCTTTACTTCTGTACCATCTAGTTTAGACAAGCTGTAAGTAGCATTTTCATGCACATGCCTTGCAACATACGGTCCAAACCATCTTTTTGAGAACTTACGCATGACTGTGTGCTGGTTATCAAGGCTACTATCATACACTAAAACCTAGTCACCTTTGTCAATTGCTTTGCTCCTGAGTCGATGTCGCTTATCAAAGTAGTCCTTGTTTTTAAAACTTGCATTTTTGAGTCCTTCTTTTGTAGCTTCAATGTCTCCAGGTCTTCTCTCTAGTTGCCTTATACGCAGTGCAAGGAGATCTTCCCTCCTAAGCCCCTCTTGCCAAGGTAGTGCATTCCATGTGGGAATTGTATCTTCAATCGGCATCACTGGCTTTTGACCATACATTAGCTCCGTAGGCATGTAGCCAGTTATTGAGCTATGTGTTGTACGATCAACCCATAAAGCGTATGGTAACAGTTTTGGCCTCTCACCAACTCTTCCTTCACAAGCCTTGGCCAAAGCTTTGATCATAGGAGGATGCCCTCTTTCACTCTTTCCATTGCCTTCAGGGTTGTAAGCTGTAGTAAGAGAAAGATTGATTCCTAATCTAGAAAATAACTCCCTTGCTTCTTCGGCATCCAGTTCACCTCTATCTGCAGTGATTTTCCCCACACAACCATAACGGCAAATCACCTCATCAAGAAGTAATTTGCACACAGATTCTGTGGTTTTAGCTCTTAATGCTCTTCCTTCAACTTGATTAGTTAGGTCTTCTCATGCAAGATCTAAGTATCTCATTTTCCAGAGTCCTAAAGGCATTGTGACTAGATCCACAACCCATTTATAGTGCATGTCTAGTGGATATGTAGGGTGCAATCCATCACAATGTCGGACATTTGAATACATTTGACAAGTTACACATGACTCTACAAATTGAGATACATCTTTATACATACCCTTCCACCAATAGTTTTCTTTCAACTTGGAGAAGGTTGCCCACACACCCCTGTGTCTAGCCCATAGACTCTCATGAAACTCTTGCATGAGCTTTACTTGAGTCTCTTTTTTACATATAACCCGTTGTGGTGTAGCACCCTTTTGTTTATGATGCTTCCACAAGTAACAATCCCTCAAAAAGTACCCATATGCTTTCTTGCGTATCCTCTTGAATTCTTGTTCAGACCAATCATCCTGTTTTGTTAGAGTACTGAAGTAGCTTCCAATAAGAAGCCAATCACCTTCATAAAGCTCTTTCAAGAATGATTCAAGTAGATTAGTCATGCAGACATTGTTACCTTCGACATGAGAGAGAGAATAGAACTTTGTGCCTACATCATCTCCCTGTCAATCATTTGTGAGTCATCTTCATACCTTGACCTTGATAGCATATTTGCCACTGTATTGTCTTTACCTGCAATGTGCTTAAACTCAGGATTTAAGGACTTAATGTAGGCAATCCACCGCAACATAGCAATGTCTGGCGTTGAGCAGCTTGTAATCATCCCAAGAAGTGGTAGACAATCTGTTTCTACAACCACACATGCACCAATAAAGTACTCTTTCCCGCTTTTCAAGGCTGTATCCATACCCCATAACTCTCTCTTTATCTGTGGATAGTTTCTTTGGCAAGCACTTAGTACCTTTGCTCCAAATCTTACCACATACCTGTGTCCTTTGTCATCTTGCCCTATTGCCCATCCAGTCCCTGTAGGAGTGGTGTCTACTATCACAATTACTGGCCTTTGACACTCATAGTCTACGTTTCTCAAAGTTGTTGCTGACTGGAGCAACTCCTTTAGCTTTTTCATGGGTTTTACATGTGCTTCTGTCCATTTAAACTTCTGATTCTTTCGTTGGCAAAGGGGAGCCATCGGATGGGCAAGGCTATCCAATGGTTCAAATTCAACCCGCAAACCATCCACAATAAACTTACCCAAGCTTGCAAAAAAGCCTGGCTAGCGCTACAAAGCTGAAACTGGTTCTCTGGTCCATTTTTTTTGCAGAGAAGTAGAACCGGATAGCGCTGCAGAGAATAGTTCACAGAGCGCCTCGGTGAGAAGATCTGAAGCCTTGATCTTGGCTACACCTATGCTAGGGTGTAGGCTGTCCTCCTTCCAATTTTGTGTTGCTTTAGAGAGTCGAGAGTTTCTCTATCCAGCCATAGAGTTTGGGCTTGCATGGGCAAAGATAACCCATCCTCTTGATTGGCAAGAAAATTGTTATGCAGGTAGAATAGTGCCATTCAATGCATGCAAATATTTGTTCAAACGTGTCTTCGAAGGTGACTCCACTGTGTACATGTGTTAACCCTCACGGCTCACGGACACCCATCACCTACGATGGACGCGTATTATGTATTTGGTAGAGTCAGGTACCGGGCTTGTCGGACCAATAGGAAAAGGGTAAGAGTGATCGCCAATGAGAGGCGCACTTTAACTTGGACATTCAAGGGATTAGTTGGTTAAGCATGGGCGCCCAAGTGTGAATTTTTACTCATTCTCTCATTTGTGCAATTGAAGAGTGATCTTGCTCCATCTCCATCTTCTTCTTCTTCACCTCCTTGTGTGTGTGTGTGAGAGAGAGAGAGAGAGAGAGGGAGAGTGTGTGTGCGATCGAGCATTACGAAGGCACGACAGCGGCGAAGCGGTTGAGCGCGGCACAATTGCAGCTTCTTCTTCATCGCGGCGAGGAATCCACCACGAAGGCGAGCGTAGAGCGGTGAGTGACACACCCTTTGTTTCCTTGAGCTTGCTAGTTTAGGCTTGTTGTGTGCTTGGAGCCGTTTGTGGCTCGCACACGGTGTATTGGCAAGTCCCTTGCTTCGACAATGCTTCAACAATGCGGCAAGGAGCACACTTTTTTGGCGCCGCTGCCGGGGATATGCCCTACACTAAGCTCGGTTAGCACTTTACGCTTCCTTGTGGTGCAATTTCTATCATAGGAAAGGCAGGGAAGGAGTGCGTGGAGATTTCTGTTTTTTGCGTTTTCTGCATTTGCTGTCAAGTTTCAATTTCTGCTATTGTCTGCGTTTTTTCAATTTCCGCAATTTCTGCATTTTCAAGTTCGGCGTTTTCAATTTCTGCGTTTTTTCTGCAATTTCTGCAATTTTTTGCAATTTCTGCATTTCTGCGTTTTTCAATTTTCTGCATATCTGCGTTTTTTCAATTTCTGCGTTTTCCGAAAAAAAAAAAACCGGAAATCAAAAACGCAAGCAAGCGGGCGGCGGCTAAATTTTTCGAAAATAAAAAACGTGACTCTTAAATTGGTTTGTATAAAAGATAGATTGGGATCGGGATCATTTTCCCAAGCCCAAGCCCAAGCCTCAGTCCTCAGTCTTATGATATATACTAGACTCACTCTTATATATATACCCTACTCCCTCAAGAGAGAATGAGAGCATGTGGGACAAGTCCTCCACTCTCCTCCTTTCTCTTCCCACTTGCACCCTTAGACTTTCTAGTTTGGACCTAGTTCCCTACTGAAAATTGACAGTTTTAGGGATTCCGAGGGCATAGAGTGACCAAACGGAGGGCTGTAAAGCACGGCACGACTCTCTGACCGATACGCTCATTTAGAGCTATCACACGGCCCATTCCACGGCACGCTCTAAAAAATCTAGCAAAGAAACAAACAAAAAACACGCTAAAAACTAGTCACATGGCCTCCTAGAGCAGCTTTTTGACACCTTAGGGTATCAAAAGCACATGCGCTTACGCTCTGGGCGGGTGCTAGAACACGAGCATATTGAGAGTGCCTCTGTTCATACGGACACCCATTACCCATCCACGATAAGCTCTAGACCCTCAGCGGGGACACAAGGTAGCACCACCCAAGACCCTAAAATAGCCGCTAGTGATTCCTCCTCCGACTCAGAAATCATGGAAGCATACCCTACCCAAAACACTGAGAGAGAGGGCCATGCACCTCCCGAAGCTCCACAGCCTAGTACTAGTATGTTTAGCCGTTTCATGGAAACATTAGGTAGAGCTACTCGCTCGGAACCTGATGCAAATGAAGCACACGAAGGGGGTGGGGAAGTGGACTCTCCTTTCACATCGCACGTGGACCCCACACCCCCAAAGAGTGTCCATGTGGATATCTTGCCAACTTCTTACCAAGAAGGCCCTGTTGAGCTGCCTCCTTCAGAAGTTCCCTCTAGAGTACCGTTGCTGACAAGTAAAACCACGGGGAGCCACATTGCTTCTACCTCACAAGAAACCGTTAACACGTCGACTCTAGAAGGATTGTTCATTAATGATCATTGGACATACGACCTCCACACTGAGGTGTTGACGGATCTACACTCTGTCCACGCCTACCATGTAGGATGGATAGAGATTGTACAATCCACCTCTAGTGCCACGAGCATCGAAGATCAACAGAAAATGATATGTAATGTTATCCATGGCATTATTCAATTAGAAAGGCAAAACCGAGGGGTAAATATACTCTCAACTGGCCCCATGAGATTTCTGGATACGAGCAAGGCTCAACAGCCTACTCTATCACAAATGGAGACTCCTCTAATGAGTCCCATGGACCCATCTTACGTCATTTCACCTGGGGTCTCTATGCAATCTGAGCCTCCGAGCGAAAACTTTAGCTTCCCTAACTTGGCTCAACCCTCTATCAAGGAAAACACAGTGCTCACTCCAGGGATAAGCCTGACAGAGAATGTACCGATGACATCAAAGGTTAGCGCAGTGCCACTACCTAGTGTCGTAGTACCTAATATGGGGCCTCGACCATATGTGCCTCTAGCCCCTTATGCACACATGGCCCCCACACCTCCAATTGTACCACTTGCTTATGCTCCTCGAGTGCCGCTCCCTAGCTCTTATCCGAGTGGACCTATGCCCGGTTATGTTCCATATCCTGCATCATCTACACATATGCCAAGACCGGCACCCGTTCCTCTCCCACATATGATTCCAAGAGTACCTCCACCGGCCCTGCCTCCTCACATAGGTGACTTGGCAGCGTTTGCTCAAACCATAGGTCGATCTATCGCGGAAAATATGCGTCATGCATCTGATAGAGAGCCTAGAAGTAAGGCAGTACAAATTGCCAAACTCACGCAAAAATTCAATGGGGACGAAGATGCTAGAAAACACATTGAAGTGTTTGAGCAAGTATGTGATTCCTTAGGGGAACGCAACAAACTACATAAGTGCAATGCCTTAAGCTTGACATTAAGTGGGAAGGCTGGAGATTGGTATAGGACCCTAAGGGTGGACGAGAAAACAATCTACCCTACCCTTCGAAGGTTGTTTCTAAAGGAGTACATACGAGAAGGTGTGCTTTGGGGTGTAGCATCTCAGCTACAGAAGGCCGAACGTAAGGAAGGAGAGTCAGTAAGGGACTTCATTAGTCGTCTAAAGCACTTAAACTCTCGTTGCCCTGTAAATGAGCGCTTCAACAATAACCAACTGCTTGATCGATTCATTCGAGGGTTGAGGAATGAAGGAATCTATAATGGACTAGTGATTAGAGGTATCACAACCTGGGAAGATGTCACTGCCAATGCAATCCAATTAGAGGACAACTTGATGATATCAGGCATGAGGGTGTCTACTGACACGAGATCCACTAGCTCACAAGCCATTGAGTATGAACCCATGACTGCAAAGCCCATTGCCAATGAGCCAAAGGTATTTGAGACATTCTTGACAGACCTCACCAAGGCAATCCAAGAGTCTCTTAAGGATAATCGACCCCCTCAAAATAGTCACATGTATCCAAGAAGGGAGCAACAATGGTGTTCCATTTGCTTAGGTCCACATAGCACTAGTGAGTGCCCTACGTTTAGAGTAAAATTTAATGGAACTTGCAACGCATGTGGTAGGTATGGTCACCAAGCTAAGGATTGTTTAATGATCAAACGTATGATGGCAAATAGACCACCTGTAGCCTGGACGGATGCGCCTCGAGCTCCTGTATTGATGCCTACTCCACCTGTTGAGCAACTACCGCAACACATGGTCCCTAGATCTCAAAATGTTGTACAAGCTACACCGCTACCACCTCCTGTGCTAGGACCGCAGCCCCCGCATCCAAGAGTCGCCCCTATGAACCAAGTGGGTTGCGAGCCATCTAATGCTTATGCAGATGGTTGTGAGGAGGAAATAGACACTAGTATTGCCTACGGACTTGATACATTGGAAGAATGTCCTATATACTACATGGAAGATTGTTGGGGACAAGTCAAGCCGGTTTATCAAGCTGCTGCTCTCGCATCCAGAGGTCAAAATATCAACACCCAGGCTAGGAGGCCACCTCTTCAATGCTACGAGTGTGGTGGACCACATCGAGTAGCGGAGTGCCCTATTAGGCTGCAAAAGAATGCTGCAAATTTTTTACCTTTACATCTGTTTATGCATTTGATTACATTGCAATTTAATGTTCATTGCTATCAAATTGTTTGAAATTCTTTGACCAATCAATGTGTCTACCTAAAACTGCATATGCTTTTTAAGAGAATGCAATTACTGTGCCAATGTTGTTTGATTTTGCAGTGACTGAAGAAGGCTAAGGACATTCATCTCAAATGCTCTTCCACCTCGACGAACCAGCTTCAACTCAATAGCTTCCGAGGACGGAATCTACATCAGGAAGGGGGTCATGTTAACCCTCACGGCTCACGGACACCCATCACCTACGATGGACGCGTATTATGTATTTGGTAGAGTCAGGTACCGGGCTTGTCGGACCAATAGGAAAAGGGTAAGAGTGATCGCCAATGAGAGGCGCACTTTAACTTGGACATTCAAGGGATTAGTTGGTTAAGCATGGGCGCCCAAGTGTGAATGGGGTGAGCTCCTATAAAAGCCAACTAAACCTAATTTTTACTCATTCTCTCATTTGTGCAATTGAAGAGTGATCTTGCTCCATCTCCATCTTCTTCTTCTTCACCTCCTTGTGTGTGTGTGTGTGTGAGAGAGAGAGAGAGAGGGAGAGTGTGTGTGCGATTGAGCATTACGAAGGCACGACGGCGGCGAAGCGGTTGAGCGCGGCACAATTGCAGCTTCTTCTTCATCGCGGCGAGGAATCCACCACGAAGGCGAGCGTAGAGTGGTGAGTGACACACCCTTTGTTTCCTTGAGCTTGCTAGTTTAGGCTTGTTGTGTGCTTGGAGCCGTTTGTGGCTCGCACACGGTGTATTGGCAAGTCCCTTGCTTTGACAGTGCGGCAAGGAGCGCACAACATGCTATCATGGGAGTCCTTGCAAATGCATATTCTTTCGATTGTTGATGCAAGGGTGAAAACTCGTCAATTCATTGCACATGTGGATGATGGGTTTACTTTGGTAGAGTTTTTGGCATCACAAAAGAGGGATGCTCTTAATGTGAAGTCAAATGTACTGTCATATGTGGACATGCTACTTGCATTTGATGCGGTTGAAATCCCTTTTGAGGATGATTATATGATGAATGTGATGGATGCTATGGATGATGCATTGAATTCTGATGTTGTGGATATACATGAGAAATCTTTGGCTATGGATGTTTTGGGTGTGTCTCAAATTGCATCTATTGCAAGCTTGCCTCTTGTTGGAGTGCTTAGTGTGCCCTTTCTAGCTGCTAAGAGAGGTCGACTTTGTAAGAAGGACATTGTGGGTTGAGGCCCGACTAAGGGCAGTACATTTGTCGTAAACAAGGGTAGACTTGTGGATGTTATGTAATGGTGATGATTATGGAGATACACATGCATTTGTGGGTGAGGAAGAGAAATGTGCACATGAGATTTTGGAGACACAAGGCTCTGTCTTGTGGAATTATGATGATGAGGGTGATTGGCCAAATGTAAGCTTTCCAACTTGGAAGAGTGGCGTTAAAATGCATGTGGATCCTGAAGGAACTTTCAAAAGATTACCACCATTTGTAGATATTGTGGGTCTAGACTTGGGGTAGGTTCCAAGAGAGCTTATAGAGATTCAAATTTTTTGTCTCTATTTCCTCTTGATTTGGTAGACACTATTGAGGTTGAGACGAATAGATATTCCATGGAAAAATGTGAAAAGGTTTTGGAAAATAATGAGTCAACTCAAAAATGGAATGGATTAGATAGACATTCATTCTTGCCGTTTTTAGGAGTATCTATTAGAATCACCTTGCAATTTATGTCAGAGATCTTGCCCTTGGCTTGCCAATGCAATGAGTGTGTCTGATTCTTTGGGAAGTAGAACTATGGGACGTTTGCGTGGAGGCATTGGATTATTGGTATGACTCGCATCCACTTTCTCTGCAATCCAACCATGCCTAACACTAGAGTTATTGGGCGGTCTAGACCAATCCAAGCGTCTACCAAGGATGTGGTGAACATAACATTGTTGTATAGAGTAGAGTGCCATTTGATTGTTGTTTGTCATAACTCTCTCTTGACGTATGAATCTTTGTAGCAATACTCGTGCGAGTCCTTTGTGCTGCAAATCTGATAGCTTTATGGACGTTGATTCCTTGGCATTGCCACTGATTCAAAATAAATGTTGACGCACAAAGTGGCTTGGACATAGTTTCATGCACTTTTGAAGAGAGGTTTGCCTTGTAGCCCAAGCTCATCCTCTTCAATCCATGCAATAGCTTCAAGATCTTTCTCTTGACCATAAAACCCTCTCTCTTCTTTTTAGATGGCATGTGCTTCGGTGTGGTTAAGTTCTTCTTCCATATCTGTCAAGCGAACATGTCATCATGAGAAATATTTGTCATACAATTAACATAATATCACTTTAAAATCTTCAAAGAAATAGACAAGATATCTTAACCTTGTAGCAATAAAGAGATATAATATTTATCACCATGTTTTTAGAAAGGGACAAGATAATTTGATGAATTATATAATTTTGAAGCGCAACTAAAGAGGACCATAAACAATTTATCACTCCAATCATCACTTGATCATAGACCGAAAATCGTTACAATGTTATAACCCACTCTATGGTCCGTTTAGACAGAGGGAAAGATCAAAGCGCTAGGTCGAGCTAAGGGATTGTTTCGCTTGCCACTCTCAAGGTGGGTAAGTACATTGCCTAAAAAATCCTTTTTGTTTTGCTCTTGTGGCACTTCCATGCACTTAAAGAGCCGTTTACAGGTATGGCACATGGAGTAAATATCCATGGCTTTATTCGAGGGAGGTGGATTAGTAGATATGCATTCTGAGGTAGGGTGCAACCCATGGAAAATATCTCTCACTCTGCTTTCTACTTTCTATTTGCAAGTCGCGGAGAGGAGCTAGTTGTACTCTCTGGCTTTGCAGTAGCATCGAAAGAGCTGACTTCTACTCTCATAAATTTTGCTACTCTTACCAATTTTCCCTTGCTCTTGAACTCAGTATAAAACTATTTCACAAGTTGTATGTGAGTAGCTACCCCTAGCAAAGTAATTATTTCAGGGTTTTTTAGATCCTGAAAAATCTTCGCAATCCGTCCAATAGACAGCTTGACCGTGTTCAATAATAAAACCGACGTTATTAGGAGTTTTTTGGAAGAAGTGATTGCACATATGTACATACAGATGCATGGTGCATCGAGTAAACGATTTCCCATTTTCCAGAGCCAGTGGGGCCCACATGTGTACATGTAAGACAACGTGTACATAGTACATTCATTTTCATTGTCATCAGTATCAGGGTGTTTTTTTACAATAATGAGGAGTTCGTGGAGTGTAAAACGTCTCAAGGAAGCAATCAATGGGCTGACTCCATGAGGTAAGAATGTGTGTCAAGTGGCATCAAGTGGCGTCAGGAGGTTGAATGGGGTCAATACTTGCACGTGGGTAAGCAAGGACACAATGAGAATGTTTTCTTGTGATGATTATGCAAAAAGGTCATCATGAGAACTGTATCCGGGGTCCACTTCACGTGATTGCTATGAGGTCCCCACCTCGCCGTATCAAACGGCGGATCTGATGGCGAACCTGGTGGCCACTCGATCTATAGCGGAAGCAAACAAAGTGGTTCAAGGTTCAACTAGCGGATGATCTCTCATCACAAAGTGAGTCGAGTTCGAGCCTACTAGCAATGAGATATAGCTCCACCTCGTAGAGGAAGCGTACTTAACCTATCTAGCGATCCTAAAACCCACCTTCCAAGACGAGAGAAACCTCGAGTGTCTTTTTCCCCATGTTTCAGAGGCACGTACACTTGAGACTTCGCCGCTCTAGGGACAATGAGTATTACTAGTATCGATTTAAACACTATGGGGACAGAGAATTCCCGACCAATCGGGACCACCCTTCTCATAGGCATTGGCAACCTGAGCCAAGCCCCCACTTTCCACCCCCACACTCACACTTCCTTGTGTGTCCTAATTACTAATTTCACGTGATCATGTGAATATTAAAATCTTGGTTCTTATTAAAATCCATCCCATATTCAACTTCCAGTCTTAAACTTGGAATGACAAATTCCATGGGCATTTTTGTTCCATAAACCAGTTTAAATGGAGTCATTCCTGTAGTGAACACATTAATAATGCTAAGTGATCACATTTCAAAATACGTGATCACTTTAAAATATTCACATGAATTCCCCTTAACCTAAAGAAATCTTCCAATTTGGTAAGATCGCTCAAATATTTTCATTTCCTAACAGGCTAGGTTTAGGGCTCACATAGTTTCCTAGTAAGCCCATAAAAACTCCGTTGGGTTTTGGTGGGTGGCCACTACTTACTATCTTTTTTGTGATCATGTTAATTGTGATAATAAACATTGTGATCCAATGATTGTTCAACATAAACATTCCTTGATTAGATTCCGAATCACAATGTTCGTTAAGACAGCCCTTCAACCAGTATTGCAAAGCGGCACCAAGACAGTATTCTAGTAAAAATTATACTCAAACTTATTCATTAAAATTCCAATGTTCTGGAGGTACAACATCCCCCCTCCAGCGAGAGTTTATTCCTCCCGTTGTCGCCTAGATGCCCATACAAATAGGTATGTCCACCGCATAGAAAGCACAACATGGACACTCCCACCGCATAAACAGCAGGTCGTGGGTATCCACCGCATAGAAAGAAAGTCATGGATTCAAGAGCCCTTAACCAGGAACTCTGCCCCCTCTAATCAGTAGGGGGATCAGGACTAATTCAACATTGGAAATAGAATGGACATGTCGAGCTAAATTTTCCCTAGCAGACATTCTTTCATATTGAAAACAGTATACCCATCAATCATTTCTTTCCTACTTTAGTCTTAAATGTACAATGAATTCAAATGCGGAGATTTTCGTCGGATTTCTCCACATGTTTGGGGATATATTCTTTCCTAGCTAAATGTGTGCAATGTTAAATTAAACGACTTGAATAAAATTGTGACCTACCTCTTCCATTTCTTCCTCAATGGCTCGTGAGATGGCCAGTGCTTGTTCGTCCATGGGAGCTTTTCCCTTTCCATTCAGATTGCTCGTTCCTGCCTCGCGCTCGTGGGCACCACCTAAGCGAGTTCTCTTAATCGGGGTCATTTTACACTCACTACTTTAAATGATAAACTTGAAGAAAAAAGCTAAGGTCCGAGAGCATCATAACAAACCAAATGGCAGATTAGAATCATAAAAGAATCCTCCTTATGCAAGAGGGTTAGATTTTTCCTTCGAGACCTAGCAATTTTATGAGTAATACTTTACTTGTCCTATGGGAACCGGCTCTAAAGTTAATCACTTGGCTTAGATGATTAAGAATTTGAGAATTTTACTAATTAATTTACAAGAGAGATGAATTAAGCAAGCTCAATCGCTTTCCTAGTGTAATTAGAAGATGCAGAGTTACCGCATGCATAGGTGTTAGGAAATTCTATTCTTAGGGGCCTAATGACGGATTAATTTTGTCTTAATCACATTTTACTGTGAGAGAAAAAAATGAATCCAACTTAATTACAACACTATTGAGTGGTAAAAGAATGAATTTCATCAAATCTACATTATTACTGGTTGACAATTAATTACTATGCTGCCTACAGAGAGAAATATCCTCTAATCTAGTATTAATCATTGATTAAGAATGATGAATGGCTGCATAAATTAGCTAATTGAATGATGATTATGTAATGGACTATAGCTATGTAAACTTAGAGAGAAACTATTGGGAATTATAGCTAAGATTAAGCATAGTAGAAGAGGAATTTGGAGAATAATGATGAAGAGAATTAAGAAGAGCAGAAGTTAAACCATGATTACCGTGATTAGGGGCTGAGAATCCTCTTGATTTTCTGATCCAAATGAATCCTCAAGATGAGAATTTCGGCAACACCTCCCTCCTTGCTTCTCCTTCAAAAACTATGTGTGTGCCGGCAGCACCTCTCCAAGGTGTGTGTGTGTGTGTATTGGGTGTGTGTGTGAGCATGTGTGTGTGTGTGTGTGTGAGCACACCTTTAAATAGGCTCCGCAAGGCTGAAAATCGATCTGGGTTGCTATAAGCACTTAGTTAATGCATTGGCAAGTCTAGTTGCCCACCCACCAAGTATTCAGTTGGTCAGTTTAACTGGCTCTCACACCCACTCTCTAGCTTGGAAACTTCCCTACAACACCCACAAGGCAAGAGGGCGCCCCCTAGCTACTAAAGCTGGCTCATAGTGGCCTGGAACGTGCTCCCACCCAGCCTCGAGCCCCGGTGCCTCCCCGGACAATTTTTGGATTTGGTTTAAGGCTAAAACGGGTCATACGAGTTGGAATTTGATGCCGAAAATTGCTACACTGAGCTCTAACTAAGGTGTACTGGTCCGAGTACCTGCCATATTTAGCAGTCCCCGGGGTCTGAAAATGCATTTTTTCAAATTTGGGGTACGGGTGCAGTTTTTCGAGACGGTCAAAACTGGACGGGTCAGGTGACCAAAAACTTTCTATTTTTGGAATTTTTTTACAAAAAATTATCTTAATTCACATTTTTAAGCTTTAAAACATTCTAACTATCATGGCACTGTGACAGAATTCGGAAAATTGCTAAAAAAAGTAACTTTTTCCATTATGTTCATTTCATGGTACAATGGTGCTCTTTTTGGGTCGGGTCAGAGACCTTACAACCTCCCCAACGTGAAGAATTTGAGATTTCCTCATCTCAAGAATGTGTTTGGGTAATCTTTTAACACTAGGTTGGTAATGGGACACTTTTATGTCCTGGGACACTTTTATGTCCTGTTAAGTGACCATTTTCCTTGAATTATGTCAAGAGTTTCAAAATGGATTTTGAGGTTCTATCTATCTAGAAATTTGTCTCATGAGCTGAAAAAAACTCGACATTTTTTTGGAATATCAATTCCATCTTTAACCTTGTCCTTGCACAACATTTCACAACCTAAACTGTGTGAAAAAACGGGTCTTTTTTTTGGATTTTTTCAACTTTTTGCAACTACACCACTCTAGAATTCATGTTTGTGAGGTCTATAATGCTGGAGAACTATCTTTAGTAGTCCTCAACAAGTCTTGATGCTTCTAGGGAGAAATAAATGTTAAAGTTGTAAGTTATGACCAAATTACAAAAATTGTCAAATGCTGTTTTTTAGCCAATTTTAGCTCTTCTATGATTTTTTTGGTGGCTTTCATGATATCCAAATTCAGTTTTGATTTTCTATGTCACATATTGTAACATAAAGCTAATATTCCTTGAGTTTTGGGGCACCTAATACCCTATTTTGCATAGTAGACAACGATGGTTGATTTTTTCAATTATAGAAGAAAACGAAACATTCTAGTATATCAAGTATAGCTTTTTCAATATTGTTAGTTTCTTGTGACAACTACATGCATTTTGTAGGTAGTAACCATATCTAGTCATAAGGATCAAATTTGGCTAGATATTGAATAGTTTCTATGGGATTCTACAACTCATAATGTTGAACCTAGTTTTTTCATGTTTGCTGTATTTAGTACTTCATTTTTGTCCCCAAGATTCCTCTTGGTAAGAGATGTATTATTCTTTTGACATGCTCCATGGCTCCTTATGAACCTAAAGGACAATATGAAACTAAGAAAACATGCATATATTATTTGTATTGAGCGTGGCTATAGAAACTTTGATGATAGGTTTGCAGAATGGTAAAAATTCAACTTTTTTGTACCTATTTCTTTTGGCAAAACAAAAAATAGTGAGTGAGAAGCAATCATATGTTCTGATCACCAACCCATTGAATTTAACTAGGGAATTTATCTCAAGTCCTACCCTAATCTTATTTTTACGCAACAAAACGTAAGAAATGACTGTTTTGATGAAAATGTACTGGTCCATCAACTTTGGAGGCTTGGTGTGACCAAAAGATGAGAAATTTTACAAGTTTCTTATTTTTTCCATGTGTAGTAGGCCTTGAACTATAACCTCATGAAAGGATTTTACAAAATGAGTGGATCTACTATGGTTTTGGAGGTTTTTATCAAAACCCTGAAAGGACACTTTTATGTCCTGTTAGGTTACCAACCTAGTGTTAAGAGCGTTGGTTCGTCCTCCCAAGTTGCATCTTCTTCAGGGTAATCCTTCCACTTTACTAGATGCTTTGTGATAGTTCTGTTGTGTAACTTCCTTTCCGTTGTTGCAAGTACATAGTCAGGTTGGAGATCGAGAACTTCTTCTGATGGCATGACTATCTGATCTGAATCCAAGAATTGATTAGGGTTAGGAATATAGGGTTTGAGTAAGCTAACGTGGAATACATCATGTACCTTCAAGTTTGCAGGTAACTTTAGCGTGTAGGCTTGGTCACATACAACCTTAACGATCTCAAATGGTCCACAATACCTTGGGCTTAGCTTTTTATATATGCCTAGTGATAAGTTTCTTTTCTTTGGTCGGGCTCGCAGAAAAACCTTATCCCCTTCTTTGAAAGTTCTTTCCGAATGGTTCTTATTTGCATAGTGCTTCTGTCTCTCTTGAGCGAATAGCTCTAGTCTGAGCTTTCATATCTTCTAGCATCTTCCTAGAGGCTTCTACCCTTATGGTTGGATCCGAAAAGTTCAGTGGTGCTAAACAGTCCTATCCATAAAGAGCTTTGAAGGGTGACATTCCAATGCTTCTATGTTCAGAAGAATTATAAGCATACTCCACCAAAGGTAGATATTGTAACCACTTCTTTGGCTCTTGCGAACAATAGGCTCTGAGAATTTCCTCAATGACTTGATAAACCCTTTCAGTTTGCCCATCTGTCTGCGGATGATACGCTGAACTGAAGGCTAATTGTGACCCAATAGATTGGAAAAGAGAAGTCGAAAATTTTGATGTAAATTTGGCGTCTCTATCACTGACGATACGCTTGGGTAGACCAAGTAGCCTAAAACTCTCCTTGATGAATACCCGGCTAATATCTGAAGCAGTAAAGGTTGTCTGTACGGGTATTAGATGAGCCACTTTTGTGAGCATATCAACAACCACGAAAACAGAATCATATCCTTCTGTAGAAGCTAATTCTGTAACAAAATCCATACTGATGCATTTCCATTTCATCTGGGGTATGTCAAGAGGTTGAAGTTTCCCTGGTAACTTTATTCTTTCGGCCTTTATCCGCTGACAAGAAAGACATTGCCTCACATAGCGAAGTATGTCTCCTCCTGACAGCATGAATAGTTTTAGTATAGACTGGATGTCCAGATGTAGGGCTATCGTGTGCTCCATACATAATAGCCTTCTTTAGAGGGCGGTCTCTGGGTACGCAGAGTCTATGTTTGTAGTAAAGACATCCTCCTATAAGAGAGTAATCTTTAGCTTCAAGAATCTTATTCTGCTGAACTAATGATACTATACGTTGGTACTCTGGATCTACCAAGGATGCTTCTTTGATTATATCCCAGATAGGCTTATTTGGAATAGAGATAGCTCCGAGAAAGGATTTTTGGCTAAGAACATCTGCAACTGCATTTTCCCTTCCTGGTCTATACTTTATGTCAAGGTCATATTCCTCTAATAGCTCTATCCATCGCCGTTGTCACATATTGAGAATAGGTTGAGTAAAAATCCATTTTAAGCTCTTGTGATCTATAACCAGCTGAAACTTGCGTCCGAGAAGATAATGTCTCCATAACTTCAGCACATGTATAACTGCGAAAAGTTCCAAATCATGAGTAGGATAATTCCTCTCATGATCCCTCAGCTTTCGCAAAGTATACGCCACCGGTCTTCCTTCTTGAGTAAGAACTCCGCCTAGAGAAAATTTGCTAGCATCTGTCGCTACTTCAAATTCTTTACTGAAGTCTCGAAGCTTTAAAATAGGAGTTGAGACCAAGAATTCTTTTAGCTTAGCAAAGCTAGACTCGTGCTCGGTCTTCCATTCGATCCTCATTCCTTTCTTCAGGAGTTCCGTCAAAGGTGCAGCAATACGTGCATAGTCCTTGACAAAAATCTTGTACCATCCCATTATTCCAAGAAATCCTCTTACTTCACTGACGGTGGATGGTTGAGGCCAATCAACGATGTCCTTGATTTTGTCTGGGTCCACTGTTGAATCCCTTCGGCCGATATGACAAATCCAAGATAATTGACCTTTGGTGAGCAAAAGGTGCAGTTACTCTCTTTAGCGTAAAGTTGGTGTTCCCGAAGAAGATCAAGTACTTTGTGAACATGTTCTTCATGATCTGACTCGTTCTTAGAATAGATCAGAATGTCATAAAAGAAAACCAAGACAAAATCATCCAGGTAAGGTCTGAAAATACCCTGCATAAATCGATCGAAGCTTGCAAGAGCATTTGTTAGACCAAAAGACATTACTGTGAATTCGTAGTGTCCATACCTAGTGTTGAAAGCTGTCTTTGGAATATCTGATTCCTTGATCCTGATCTAGTAATATCCTGACCTTAGCTCAATCTTTGTAAACATTTTGGCACCATGGAGTCTGTCCAAGAGTTCGCCAATCCTTGTAATTGGATACTTGTTCTTGACAGTTACCTGGTTCAGTCCACGGTAATCTATGCATAAACTTAAGGTCCCATCCTTCTTTTTCTGAAAAAGAACTGGTGCACCCCAAGGAGAAGTACTGGGTCGAATGAATCCTTGCTCAATGAGTTGCCTAAGTTGTTCCTTGAGTTTGATGGCCTTTGGAAGTGACATTTTATAAGGTCTTTTTGAGATAGGTTCACATCCAGGGATAGTCTCAATCTCATGATCAACCTCTCTATGGGGCGGAATATTTGTAAGGTCTTCAGGGAATACATCATCATACTCCCTCAACCAGTTTGGTCAAAGTGAGGTATCTGATTGGTCCACCTTGTTGAGTTTTACCGCATAAATTTGCTGCCCCTTTCTCAGTCCCTTCAAGAGTCTGCTGGTCTTAACTAGAGTAGCCCTAGGTCTCCCATTTTCCCCCTAGATTAAGGCTTCATTACCCAAGTTATCTGTAAAGGTAAAGTTCCCTTGTGCACAATGGATATGGGCCCTATTTTTCTTTAGCCAGTCCATCCCTAGTATCCCATCAAAGAATCCTAAGGGTAGGGTTTGAAATTGAGCAGAAGTTGGGTTTCCCCCTAAATCAAAGTCGATTTTTCCTGCAGAATGTTGAGATACTACTTCCTTGCCATTTGCTAACTCTACCACTAGCTTTCTTGTTGGATACTTATCTAGCTTTAGCTTCCTCATGCATCCAGGTGAAAGAAATTAAAGAGTAGTCCCACAACCTATAGGGAAGTTAACTTGTTCACCTCTGATAGATCCTGGCGTATGAATGACTGTGTATTTCTCGCAACCATTGGGGTTGTCAATTGCAGCATGGAGGGTTGCTCTCTCTACTGCTTCATCACCCACAGTTGGTTTTACCACTGCGGAATTCATCCTCCCGGTAGCTCCACGCCCTCGCCCTCTGTTCATCCTTCCTCGTCGTCCTCTTCCATTATCTTGGCCATGCCCATGGGTATTCAAGGGTGTGGCATTGGCGTTGGTTGCCTGGTGTTCCTGGGGCACTTGGATCTGTAATGTCCATATTCGCCGCAACCATAGCGTCGAACATCTGGGAACTCCATGGTTGTGGTGGTAGCCACAATAGGACGCTGGTCATATGCCTGATTGGCTGGTCTATTATTCCAACCAGTTTTCCTTGCCCTTTTTGCCCAATGATTCCTCCTGTTCTGATTAACCTTTTGTACTTCAAGAGCTAGAGGTTTGGCCCTTGATAAGGCATCCTGTAGTGTTGTCGGCCTGAGAGCTTCCAACCGAGTATTCAAAGGGTCGGTTAGCACTTGGCAGAACCTTGCCACCTGTTGTTTCAAGGTCATCTTAGGAGCATATCTCCGAAGAGTGACAAACTTTGCATAATACTCTTCGATAGATGAAGTCAGCTTGCCGAAGTGAAAAGAACTCATTCATCTTCAAGGTTTTATAGGCAGGTGGTAAATAACATCCCATTATTGCCGATTTGATGTCTTCCCATGATTGGGAAGATCCCTTAATATCCAGGTCCCTGCAATCTTGCTTCCACCATATCTTGGCATCGCCAGACAAGCGGAAGATCGCAAGCATAGTCTGGTTCACGGGTTGGGTTCCCGCAGCTTCAAAGTAATCTTCCATGGCTTCCATCCACACTTCCGCATCTCTCTCCACATTTTCCCCCTCGCCCTTAAAGAGTGGAGGCTGGGCTTGCTTAAGGAGCAGCTTCTTCTCTTGCGCTGCCAAGTATAAAGCAACAGGCGCTGCCTACATGGGTTATACGAGATTCTTGATACCATTACTTGGATTTCAAAATAGACACGAGACTTTAAATAAAATTCAAGATCCTACTTTATCAAGAGACAGAGATTCAGAGACAAAAAGCACTTTATTAGTGAAAATTTATTACAATCGAAACCCCTCAAGGTTTAGTATAACTGATGATCAACTATTACATGGTTTTTTGGATTGCATATAAGATACGCCTAGGAGATTGTGTTCACATGATGCACTACTTTTTTCGTGAAGTGGTTCTTGTACTCATACTTGAGTGGATAATAAACTAAGATATCAAGCCGGGATTCTTCTTTTGGTACTCCAAAAGTTCTGACTCTATTCGCTGGGATCACATCGGTGACCTTCTCCAAGAGCGAGTCATTGATGGTTTGATTGGTGTCGCCCGAGACAGTCAGGTCCAATCGGGTAGGTAGCAAGTAGAATAAGTCCACCCCCCTCAACTCTTCTCCCCAACGTATCTTCTTCAAATCGGTAGCCAGGCATCCTAGCTACGGAGCGTTGATGTAGTAAACCCCTCCTGCAAGTTTCCAATCAAGTCTCCATCCTCTAGCGATGCGAGTGGAGTGTGGCGTATGAGCCTTCATTAGTAACTCCATGACATCTCGCCTGAATTGGTAAACTAGGGATCGTCGAGATTGCTCAAATACTTGGACCTTTCGATATTCTAGCACGGGGTCTTCCTGCAACACCAATGCAAGGAATTCGGATCAGCTACCTATATACTTTCAGTTCCTTTAAATATTCAAACAATACGACTTTATTTCTCAGCCTAACCTAGGATCTAATACCAGGTCTGAGGTCCCCACCCCACCGTATCAAACGAAGGATCTGATGGTGAACCTAGTGGCCACTAGATCTATAGCGAAAGCAAACAAAGTGGTTCAGGGTTCAACTTGCGGACGATCTCTCATCACAAAGTGAGTCGAGTTCGAGCCTACTAGCAATGAGATATAGCTCCACCTCGTAGAGGAAGCGTACTTAACTTATCTAGCGATCCTAAAACCCACCTTCCAAGAGGAGAGAAACCTCGAGTGACTTTGTCCCCATGTTTCAGAGGCACGTACACTTGAGACTTCGCCGCTCTAGGGACAATGAATATTACTAGTATCGATTTAAACACTATGGAGATAGAGAATTCGCGACCAATCGGGACCACCCTTCTCATAGGCATTCGCAACTTGAGCCAAGCCCCCACTTTCCACCCCCACACTCACACTTCCTTGTGTTTCCTAATTACTACCACAATGATTGTTCAACATAAAGATTCCTTGATTAGATTCCGAATCACAATGTTCGTTAAGACAACCCTTTAACTAGTATTGCAAAGCGGCACCAAGAGAATATTCTAGTAAAAATTCTACTCAAAATTATTCATTAAAATTCCAATGTTCTTGAGGTACAACATCCCCCCTCAAGTGAGAGTTTACTCCTCCCGTTGTCGCCTAGCTCTCGGGGGGTTCACTATGTGTAAAACTACCATATCACGTGTGTTCAAAACATGTTTGTAAAACCCCTTATCTATGAATTTTGTTAAGAATATAATTTACCCTTTTGTTTTAAAATCTGTAAGTTTTTTTCAAATTTGAAAAATAAATTCCCTTATGTATATATATTTCTACAAGTTTCAAGAACATTAAATACCCTTCTGTTGAACTCACGTGATAGGTTACATTTTTATTAGGTGACCTCCCCGTCGCCCAGCTGCCCATACAACTAGGTATGTCCACCGCATAGAAAGCACTACATGGACACTCCCACCGCATAGAAAGCAAGACGTGGGCTCCACCGCATAGAATGCAAGTCGTGGGTATCCAGCGCATAGAAAGCAAGTCGTGAATTCAAGAGCCCTTATCTAGGAACTCTGCCCCCTATAATCAGTAGGGGGATCATGACTAATTCAACATTGGAAATATAATGGACATGTTGAGCTAAATTTTCCCTAGCAGACATTCTTTCATATTGCAAACAGTATACCCAGCAATCATTTCTTTCCTACTTAAGTCTTAAATGTACAATGAATTCAAATGCCGAGATTTCCGTCGGATTTCTCCAATATGTTTGGGGATATATTCTTTCCTAGCTAAACGTGTGCATTGTTAAATTAAACGACTTGAATAAAATTGTGACCTACCTCTTCCATTTCTTTGTCAATGGATCGTGAGATGGCCGGTGCTTGTTCGTCCATGGGAGCTTTTCCCTTTCCATTCAGATTGCTCGTTCCCGCCTCGCGATCGTGGGCACCACCGAAGCGAGTTCTCTTAACTGGGGTCATTTCACACTCACTACTTTAAATGATAAACTTGAAGAAAAAATCTAAGGTCCGAGAGCATCATAACAAAACAAATGGCAAATTAGAATCATAAAAGAATCCTCCTTATGCAAGAGGGTTAGATTTTTCCTTCGAGACGTAGCAATTTTATGGGTAATACTTTACCCTCCTGATAGCATGAAGAGTTTTAGTATAGCCTGGATGTCCAGATGTAGGGCTATCGTGTGCTCCATACATAATAGCCTCCTTTAGAGGGCGGTCACTGGGTACGTAGAGTCTATGTTTGTAGTAAAGACATCATCCTATAAGAGAGTAATCTTTAGCTTTAGGCATCTTATTCTGCTGAACTAATGATACTATACGTTGGTACTCTGGATCTACCAAGAATGCTTCTTTGATTATATCCCAGATAGGCTTATTTGGAATAGAGATAGCTCCGAGAAAGGATTTTTGGCTAGGAACATCTGCAACTTCATTTTCCCTTCCTGGTCTATACTTTATGTCAAGGTCATATTCCTCTAATAGCTCTATCCATCGCCGTTGTCGCATATTGAGAATAGGTTGAGTAAAAATCCATTTTAAGCTCCCGTGATCTGTAACCAGCTGAAACTTGCATCCAAGAAGATAATGTCTCCATAACTTCAGCGCATGTATAACTGCGAAAAGTTCCAAATCATGAGTAGGATAATTCCTCTCATGATCCCTCAGCTTTCGCAAAGTATACGCCACCGGTCTTCCTTCTTGAGTAAAAACTCTGCCTAGAGATAATTTGCTAGCATCTGTCGCTACTTCAAATTCTTTACTGAAGTCTGGAAGCTTTAAAATAGAAGCTAAGACCAAGAATTCTTTTAGCTTAGCAAATCTAGAGTCGTGCTCGGTCTTCCATTCGATCCTCATTCCTTTCTTCAGGAGTTCCGTCAAAGGTGCAGCAATACGTGCATAGTCTTTGACAAAATTCCTGTACCATCCCATTATTCCAAGAAATCCTCTTACTTCACTGACGGTGGATGGTTGAGGCCAATCAACGATGTCCTTGAATTTTTCTGGGTCCACTGAAACCCCTTCGGCCGATATGACAAATCCAAGATAATTGACCTTTGGTGAGCAAAAGGTGCACTTGCTCTCTTTAGCGTAAAGTTGGTGTTCCCGAAGAACATCAAGTACTTTGCGAACATGTTCTTCATGGTCTGACTTGTTCTTAGAATAGATCAGAATGTCATCAAAGAAAACCAATACAAAATCATCCAGGTAAGGTCTGAAAATATTCTGCATAAGTCGATTGAAGCTTGCAAGAGCATTTGTTATACCAAAGGACATTACTGTGAATTCGTAGTGTCCATACCTAGTGTTGAAAGCTGTCTTTGGAATATCTGATTCCTTGATCCCGATCCTAGATCCATATTTGTAAACATTTTGGCGCCGTGGAGCCTGTCCAAGAGTTTGTCAATCCTTGGAATTGGATACTTGTTCTTGACAGTTACCTTGTTTGGTCCACGGTAATCTATGCATAACCTTAAGGTCCCATCCTTCTTCTTCTGAAAAAGAACTGGTGCACCCCAAGGAGAAGTACTGGGTCGAATGAATCCTTGCTCAATGAGTTGCCTAAGTTGTTCCTTGAGTTCGATGGCCTCTGGAAGGTTCACATCTAGGGATAGTCTCAATCTCATGATCAACCTCTCTATGGGGCGGAATATTTGTAAGGTCTTCAGGGAATACATCATCATACTCCCTCAACCAGTTTGGTCAAAGTGAGGTATCTGATTGGTCCACCTTGTTGAGTTTTACCGCATAAATTTGCTGCCCCTTTCTCATTCCCTTCAAGAGTCTGCTGGTCTTAACTAGAGTAGCCCTAGGTCTCCCATTTTCCCCCTAGATTAAGGCTTCATTACCCAAGTTATCTGTAAAGGTAAAGTTCCCTTGTGCACAATGGATATGGGCCCTATTTTTCTTTAGCCAGTCCATCCCTAGTATCCCATCAAAGAATCCTAAGGGTAGGGTTTGAAATTGAGCAGAAGTTGGGTTTCCCCCTAAATCAAAGTCGATTTTTCCTACAGAATGTTGAGATACTACTTCCTTGCCATTTGCTAACTCTACCACTAGCTTTCTTGTTGGATACTTATCTAGCTTTAGCTTCCTCATGCATCCAGGTGAAAGAAATTAAAGAGTAGTCCCACAACCTATAGGGAAGTTAACTTGTTCACCTCTGATAGATCCTGGCGTATGAATGACTGTGTATTTCTCGCAACCATTGGGGTTGTCAATTGCAGCATGGAGGGTTGCTCTCTCTACTGCTTCATCACCCACAGTTGGTTTTACCACTGCGGAATTCATCCTCCCGGTAGCTCCACGCCCTCGCCCTCTGTTCATCCTTCCTCGTCGTCCTCTTCCATTATCTTGGCCATGCCCATGGGTATTCAAGGGTGTGGCATTGGCGTTGGTTGCCTGGTGTTCCTGGGGCACTTGGATCTGTAATGTCCATATTCGCCGCAACCATAGCATCGAACATCTGGGAACTCCATGGTTGTGGTGGTAGCCACAATAGGACGCTGGTCATATGCCTGATTGGCTGGTCTGTTATTCCAAGCAGTCGTCCTTGACCTTTTTGCCCAATGATTCCTCCTGTTCTGATTAACGTTTTGTACTTGAAGAGATAGAGGTTCGGCCCTCAACAAGGCATCCTGTAGTGTTGTCGGCCTGAGAGATTCCAACCGAGTATTAAAAGGGTCGATTAGCCCTTGGCGGAACCTCGCCACCTGTTGCTTCAAGGTCATCTTAGGAGAATATCTCCGAAGAGTGACAAACTTTGCATAATAGTCTTCGACAGATGAAGTCAGTTGCCGAAGTAAAAAGAACTCATTCATCTTCAAAGTTTTATAGGCAGGTGGTAAATAACATCCCATTATTTCCAATTTATAGGAGCTTCTTCTTTTGCGCTCTCGAGTATAGAGCAACAGGCGGTGCCGACATGGGTTATACGAGATTCTTGATACCATTACTTGGATTTCAAAATAGACATGAGACTTTAAAAAGAAAATTCAAGATCCTACTTTATCAAGAGACAGAGATTCAGAGACAAAAAGCACTTTATTAATGAAAATTTATTACAATCGAAACCCCTCAAGGTTTAGGATAATTGATGATCAACTTATTACATGGCTTTTTGGATTGCGTATAAGATATGCCTAGGAGATTGTGTTCACATGATGCACTACTTTGTTCGTGAAGTAGTTCTTGTACTCATCCTTGAGTGGATAATAAACTAAGATATCAAGCCGGGATTCTTCTTTTGGTACTCCAAAAGTTCTGACTCTGTTCGCTGGGATCACATCGGTGACCTTCTCCAAGAGCCAATCGTTGATGGTTTGATTGGTGTCGCCTGAGACAGTCAGGTCCAATCGGGTAGGCAGCAAGTAGAATAACTCCACCACCCTCAACTCTTCTTCCCAACGTATCTTCTTCAAATCGGTAGCTAGGCATCCTAGCTCCTGAGCGTTGATGTAGTAAACCCCTCTGCAAGTGTCCAATCAAGTCCCTACGTCTACCGATGTGAGTGGAGTATGGCGTATGAGCCTTCATCAGTATCTCCATGAAATCTCACCTGAATTGGTAAACTGGGGATCGCGAGCTTGCTCATAAATAAGCTCAAATACTTGGAACTTCCGATATTCTAGGACGGGGTCTTCCTGCAACACCAATGCAAGGAATTCGGATCAGCTACCTATATACTTTCAGTTCCTTTTCAATATTCAAACAATACAACTTTATTTCTCAGCCTAACCTAGGCTCTGATACCACGTGTAAGGTCCCCACCCTGCCGTATCAAACGGCGGATCTCATGGTGAACCTGGTGGCCACTAGATCTATAGGGGAAGCAAACAAAGTGGTACTTAACCTATCTAGCGATCCTAAGATCCACCTTCCAAGAGAAGACAAACCTCGAGTGCCTTTTTCCCCATGCTTCAGAGGCACGTACACTTGAGACTGCCCCGCTCTAGGGGCAATGAGTATTACTAGTATCGATTTAAACACTATGGGGACAGAGAGTTCCCGACCAATCAGGACCACCCTTCTCATAGGCATTGGCAACCTGAGCCAAGCCCCCACTTTCCACCCCCACACTCACACTTCCTTGTGTGTCCTAATTACTACCACAATGATTATTCAACATAAACATTCCTTGATTAGATTCCGAATCACAATGTTCGTTAAGAGAGCCCTTCAACCAGTATTGCAAAGTGGCACCAAGACAGTATTCCAGTAAAAATTATACTCAAACTTATTCATTAAAATTCCAATGTTTTGGAGGTACAACATCCCCCCTCCAGCGAGAGTTTACTCCTCTCGTTGTCGCCTAGCTGCCCATCCAACTAGTTATGTCCACCGCATAGAAAGCACGACATGGACACTCCCACGGCATAGAAAGGAAGACGTGGGTTCCCACCGCATAGAATGCAAGTCGTGGGTATCCATCCACATAGAAAGCAAGTCGAGGATTCAAGAGCCCTTAACCAAGAACTCTGCCCCCTATGTTCAGTAGGGGGATCGAGACTAATTCAACATTGGAAATAGAATCAACAATTCGAGCTAAATTTTCCCTAGGAGACATTCTTTCATATTGCAAACAATATACCCATCAATCATTTCTTTCCTACTTTAGTCTTAAATGTACAATGAATTCAAATGCCGAGATTTCCGTCGGATTTCTCCAACATGTTTGGGGATATATTCTTTCCTAGCTAAACGTGTGCAATCTTAAATTAAACGACTTGAAAAAAATTGTGACCTACCTCCTCCATTTCTTCGTCAATGCCTCGTGAGAAGGCCGGTGCTTGTTCGTCCATGGGATCTTTTCCCTTTCCATTCACATTGCTCGTTCCCACCTCGCGGTCATGGGCACCACCGAAGCGAGTTCTCTTAACCGGGGTCATTTTACACTCACCACTTTAAATGATAAACTTGAAGAAAAAAGCTAAGATCCGAGAGCATCATAACAAATCAAATGGCAGATTAGAATCATTAAAGAATCCTCCTTGTGCAAGAGGGTTAGATTTTTCCTTCGAGACCTAGCAATTTTATGGGTAATACTTTACTTGTCCTATGGGAACCGGCTCTAAAGTTAATCACTGGGCTTAGATGATTAAGAATTTCAGAATTTTACTAATTAATTTACAAGAGGGATGAATTAAGCATGCTCAATCGCTTTCCTAATGCAATTAGAAGATGCACAGTTACCGCATGCATAGGTGTTAGGAAATTCTCTTCTTAGTGGCCTAATGACGGATTAATTTTGCCTTAATCACATTTTACTCTGAGAGAAAAAATTAATCTAACTGAATTACAACACTATTGAGTAGTAAAAGAATGAATTTTATCAAATCTACATTATTACCGGTTGACAATTAATTACTATGCTCCCTAGAGAGAGAAACCTCCTTTAATCTAGTATTAATCATTGATTAAGAATGATGAATGGCTGCATAATTTAGCTAATTGAATGATGATTATGTAATGGAGTATACCTATGTAAACTTAGAGAGCAGCTATTGGGAATTATAGCTAAGATTAAGCATAGTAGACGAGGAATTTGGAGAATAATGAAGCGAATTTAGAAGAGCAGGAATTAAACCATGATTACCGTGACTAGGGGCTAAGAATCCTCTTGACTTTCTGATCCAAATGAATCCTCAAGATGAGAATTTCGGTAGCACCTCCCTCCTTGCTTCTTCTTCAAAAACTGTGTGTGTGCCGGCAGCACCTCCCCAAGGTGTGTGTAGGTGTGTGTGTGTGTGTGTACTGGGTGTGTGTGTGAGCATGTGTGTGTGTGTGTGTGAGCACACCTTTAAATAGGCTCCTCAAGGCTGAAAATCGATCTGGGTTTCTATAAGCATCTCAGTGAGCACTCAGTTAATGCATTGGCAAGTCTAGTTGCCCACCCACCAAGTGACGAGTTGGTCAAATTAACTGGCTCTCACACCCACTCTCTAGCTTGGAAAATTCCCTACAACTTCCACAAGGCAAGAGGGTGCCCCCTAGCTGCTAAAGCTGGCTCAGAGTCGCCAAAAACCTTCTCCCACACACAGCCTCGAGCCCCGGTGCCTCCCCTGAGAATTTTTGGAAAATTTGGTTCTAGGCTAAAACGGGTCATACGAGTCGGAATTTGATGCCAAAAATGGCTATACTAAGCTCTAACTAAGGCGTACTGGTTCGAGTATCTGTCATATATAGCAGCCCCCCGGGTCCGAAAATGCATTTTTTTCAAATTTGGGGTACGAGTGCAGTTTCTCGAGACGGTCAAAACTGGACGGTCGGGTGACCAAAAACTTTCTATTTTTGGAATTTTTATACAAAAATTATTATAATTCACATTTTGAAGCTTTAAAATATTCTAAACATCGTGGCACTGACAGAATTCGGAAAACTGCTAAAAATAGTAACTTTTTCCATTATGTTCATTTCATGGTACAATGGTGCTCTTTTTGGGTCGAGTCAGAGACCTTACAATTGCGGGATGAATTATTGGAAAAAGTTGAGTGGCAGGTGTGCGGATGGATGTAAAAGGGTGACAAAAATGCACTATGTGGCCATTTTTTGGCCAGTTCGGGGTCCGTTTGAGGTCAATCAAAAGGCCAAAGGTGCCGAAGGGATAAATTGAAGTGTGGAAACTGAACAAAATGAGAAAAAACCCAGCAAAGTGTGGAGAGAAGAGGAGGAACAACCGCGACTGAGTTTTTGCTATTTTTGTAGCCTGTTTTCGCCATAAACTTCTCATTCAAGGTCGGATTTGAGCACTTTGATATTGTAGAGTGGGGTTTTGGGCCCTTTTGAACGCAATGGTACTGTCCATTTTTCCAAATTTCTTATTTTTTTTCTATTTTGGCTGTGTAAGTTTCTTGTGTGAGCCAATCCTCTCTTCAAATTTGTAATTTTATCTACCATTTTTCATCCATATTGTGTGAGCTATTTGCCCCATTGGGAGTGTTGGCCCAAGCTCAGGCCCAAGCTCAATTGTATCTACACATCAAAAATATTTCTCTTTTGAGCTGAGTTTTTTGGGTGTATGTGTGTGTGCATCTCTTTGTTGAGTGGGAAAATGGATAGTCTCTCTCCTCTCACTCCATCGGTGTGTTCCGTGTCTCGGCCACGTGGGTTGTGTAAGCCGAGCGGTGTCCCATTGTGTGTGTATATATCATCCTAAGAGTGTGTGTCGAGTGATTATAGAGGGGTTGTGTGTGTTTCCATCCCGCTCACAACGTCATTAAAGATATGTCAAATGCATTATGGGGCGTAAATGCGTGCTGAAGCTGCTCAAAGGTAGACTTCGATAAAGCCTCTGTGAGCTGGTAATACTATTGACATACTATCACTTCGAAGACAAATATTTGGTGATGTTTCACCAGCTTAATATCCGCCATATCTACAAGATATAATTTTATAACATAAATGTTCTCAAAGAAGAAGAAAAACTATCAAATTTGTGTCATGTTCTTTAATCTAGATTTCATAAAAAATTTGACTTAATTCATAGCAAACGATGATATATTATTATTGCAATGCATACATTGTACAATAGAGAGGAAAATACACAAAGAGATAAATGGAAAGAGGTGAACAAGCCAGGAGTGTGAGGTACGCTCATCAAATTAGGAAAATTTTGAACTCATTTTTGGACCTTTTAAGAGTGCCACATCATCAAAGTTGTACAAAAGAAAGCAACCCAGTAGACCCCTCTAAACATTGCTTAGAACCCCATGATATGACCTATATTGGAAAGTTCTTGAAAAATGGATACTAAAGAGCCAAGGTCCAAAAAGTTTAGATGACTTCTTGTGCGTGTATGCCGCACGTGTCAATGCAAGGAACTTGCCGATACACCGTGTGCGAGCCACAAATGGCTCCAAGCACACAACAAGCCTAAACTAGTAAGCTCAAAGAAGGCGATGGTGTGTCACTCACCGCTCTACGCTTGCTTCGTGGAAGATTCCTCACCGCAAAGAAGAAGGAGCCGCCGCTTTGCCGCGCTCAACCGCTTCGCCGCCGCCGTCGTGCCTTCGTAATGCTCGATCGCCCACACACACACACACTCTCTCTCTCTCTCTCTCACATACACACACACAAGGAGGTGAAGAAGAAGAAGATGGAGATGGAGATGGAGCAAGAGCCCTCTTCTATTGCACAAATGAGAGGATGAGTGAATTTTAGGTTTAGTTGACTTTTATATGAGCTCGCCCCATTCACACTTGGGCGCCTATGATTAGTTAACTAATCCCTTGAATGTTCCAGTTAGAGTACGCCTCTCATCGGCGATCACTCTTACCCTTTTCCTATTGGACCAACAAGCCCGGTACCTGACTCTACCAAATAAATAATACAATGTCTGTTGTAGGTTACAACGTCCGTCGTAGGTAATAGGGTGTCCGTGAGCCGTGAAGGTTAACATGCCCCCCTTCCTGATGTAGATTCCGTCCTCCGAAGCTATTGAGTTGAAGCTTGTTATGTCCATGTTGTAGAGCATCTGGATTTGAATCTGCAAGGCAAAGTCACTGTTTCAGCAAGCGGAATTATATTTTCATAAATCATGAGGGGAATGTAAGGTACATGTGGAAATGAGTAAATGCAAGATTTATGAGATGTTAGACTGCCATTAAGGACAAATAAATCGCACTTTGAGTAAATTAATTAATCAAGAGTTTTGGGCTTATGGGTGAGTCTATCAATTAGTTAGCTATGACTAAGGTTAAAACAACTACTCTAGTACTAGCTAAGCTAAGAAGATTATCTAAATGCAAGATTCCCTAATTGTGCTTTTCAGCTTTGATTAGCCAACTAGCTCTCACAACTGCAAACAAAAGCTTGAAATGTTAACTGTAAGCTCGATGGAAGTCTTTTAAATGTCATCCATTTTTTATTTTTTTTAAAGGATAAGGCCGCCACTGCCTGCGTGAGAGCACACACACACTCTCTCTCTAGCTACTTCTAACTAATACACCTACTCTTACACACTAACACACTCTATTAACTCTCACTGATCTACTTCCTACTTACTGTACACAGAAAACTAACTACCTTAATACACAGAGAATAAACACAGAACCTTTGAAATCTCTATTAACAAAGAGAACTAACTATCTTAATACACAGAGAATAAACACAAAACCTTTGAAAACTCCATTAATAAAAAAAACACACAGTATAACACCAAATCCCTCTTCTCAACACACACACACTCCTTCCTTACCTTTCCTACAATAGAAATTGCACCACGGAGAAGCACAGAGTGCTACTCGAGCTTGGTGTATGGCATTCCCCGGCAGCGGCGCCAAAAAATGTGCACGTATGTCGCACGTGTCAATGCAAGGAACTTGCCGATACACCGTGTGCGAGCCACAAATGGCTCCAAGCACACAACAATCCTAAACTAGTAAGCTCAAAGAAGGCGATGGTGTGTCACTCACCGCTCTATGCTTGCTTCGTGGAGGATTCCTCGCTGCGAAGAAGAAGGAGCCGCGCTCAACCGCTTCGCCGCCGCCGTCATGCCTTCGTAATGCTCGATCCCCCACACACACACACTCTCTCTCTCTCTCTCACACACATACACACACACACAAGGAGGTGAAGAAGAAGAAGATGGAGATGGAGATGGAGCAAGAGCACTCTTCTATTGCACAAATGAGAGGATGAGTGAATTTTATGTTTAGTTGACTTTTATATGAGCTCGCCCCATTCACACTTGGGCGCCCATGCTTAGCCAACTAATCCCTTGAATGTTCCAGTTAGAGTGCGCCTCTCATCGGTGATCACTCTTACCCTTTTCCTATTGGACTGACAAGCCCGGTACCCGACTCTACCAAATAAATAATACAATGTCCGCCGTTGGTTACAACGTCCGTCGTAGGTAATAGGGTGTCTGTGAGCCGTGAGGGTTAACACTTCTATGAAAGTTATGCCATTTTTTTTCAATCAGCCAGGTTTTGTTACCGCTACGGTAATCTAAAATCACCTTTTTCTAGATCTACATGAAGGCAATGTTCGATACATGCATGCTATATATCAATAGATAGCATTTGAAGAGTAGATTCTAAATATCCAGCCTCCGACAAGTTTGGATCTTATTTGCAAAAAAATTACCGATCCCCACTTTTTGAAAGCTATGCCACATCAACAATTCTTACAAGGCCCATTTCTGAGTCCAAACTTTTCCTGATGCAAAAACTGGACCCTGTTATGTGCGCTACATAATACACGTAAATGATTGGAGCATGAATGTGGACAACCCAACTGGTGTGAGGTACACTCAACAGAATTCCTTGACACTGTTGTAATGTTCATTGATAGCTTAATCAATCTAATCCCTAATGAAGTGTGTGGAATACACAAGACAGCCATGAAAAGATAATTTAAAAATCTCGGATTGTGGTCAAACACCGTACATACTTACATCTAAAACAACAGCAATTCATCTACTCTTAAGGGGTGTATCTACAGATCAGAAAATACAAGGTTTTCCATGCTAAGATGAACAGGGTATAGGTATGCATCTCTTCACTCTTAGGTAGACAAATATATCCCTCATATTTCTATGTAGTAAGAACAATGATGTGACTTAATCCAATCCTTGATGAAGTGTGTTGAAATCATGACACAAACATTAGTGGGGACAACTTAACAATCTCAGATGCAGGCCAAATATCATATGTATTTTACATCCAAGACAACACCAAGTCATCTAGTGATGAACAATGACGTGTCTTTGGAGTTCGAAGCACAAGAGTAACTAGTGCGTCACAAAAAGATGAAGAGGACATAAACTATGCATATCTCCACTCTCTCCTTGATGAATAAAAACTCTTGTGTGTACGTGAAACAAACAAAAATTTGAGCTGATCAGAAATTGAGCAACCGATAGGACACTATGGAGTGAGAGGTGTAGCATCATGCCTACTGCACACCACTGAACCCTAAACTCAGCCCTGTGGTGAGAGATAAACAATTGCACCACACCAGTGAGAATATAGGTCTGTCCTAAAACCCTTCTCTGTAGTGAGCCAAGTGGCTGCACAACACGAGAAAAGTGACTAATTTCTACACACTTTTGGAGGGATCCGGATGGCTAGACACCATGAAGTGGCCTATAACCTGCAAGCCAACTCTGTGGTGAGAGTAAAACAACTGCATCACACGAGTCTCGCATAACGCACAAAAAACAAGCTAGAAAAGAGCGATACAAGTTGAAAATTTTACCTCAAGATTTGGCTGTCCCAAAATCCTCCTCAAACTCTAGCAATGTCAAGCTCTATCTGTCTCAACAATCTCAACAATCTTTTGAAGCTCTAGAACTGCTTTCGATAAAAAACGGTGACGGTTTCTTATATAAGATATTTTTCGATCAAAAGCTTTTTTGATCAAAAGATCTTTCGATAAAAAAAAATAAAACGGCAATATGGTGATTATACTAGATTTTGGCATATAATAGCGGTTTATACGTATAATTATTTTGGTACGGGCATATAAATGCAACACAAGAAGGATCCTTGCCTATCTAGCTTTATGACCCTTCAAGTCCATTTGAGTAGTAACCATTTTATACTCTCATGGTCAAAAACTACTTAAAACTCGGCACCATATAAATAGTGTCGCCACTTTTGTAAAGCGTGAACTATGGCATAGTGTGCCCTCTCATAGACAAAATAATTATGTTGAGCTCTATCCAAATTTTTTCTTTCAAAGGCTATAGGTCTTCCCTCCTGGAGAATTACTACACCAATTTCTTTATCACTAGAATTAGTCTCTACCATAAACAGCTTAAGTGGGCCAACGATTGCTAGGATGTAGGCAATGGCTACAACTACCTTGAGTTGTTTAAAACTGCATTGTTAGGCTTCTTCGCAATAAAAGGTCTTACCTTTTTCTTTAAATTGATCCTTCATAGGAGCACTGATTTTGGCATAATCAGAGATATGTTGTTGATAACCCTGCTGGGATGTGTGCATCAAAGGATGGCAATGACCTTGTCAGTGTCCATCTTGATGTCAGAATAAGAGATCACATGAACGACATAATGTATCTCTGTTTTAAGAAATCACACTTGCTTGGCTTAGAATACAGAGCATGAGTTTGTAGCTGTTTGAATACTAATCATAAGTGTTCTATATGTTCACTGTAAATGAGGCTGTCATCAAGGAAAACCACAGTAAAGTTTCCAAGATAAGGACGTAAGACACTATCCATGAGTTTCATAAATGTAGCCGGAGCATTGGTTAAACAAAAAAGCATAACCAAAAATTTAAAATGCCTGAACCATGTTCTAAAGGCAGTTTTAGAGAAATCTGTCAAAAGGATATGCACCTGGTGGTATCCTGAACAAAGATCTATCTTGGTATAGTATCTTTCCCCATGGTGTTGATAAGAAAACTCATCTACTCGAGGTAGAGGATACTAGATCTTGATGGTTATGAAATTTAATCCCCGATAATCTATTCACATGCACATAGTACCATATTTATTTTTTACCAATAGAATTGGCGATGCCCAATGCAAAGTGCTAGGTCTAATAAAATCACAGGCTAGGTATTTAGCAAACTAACTCTCAACCTCCTTGGCCTCACTTGCACTCATACAATAAGGTGGTTTACTCACCGGTTTAGTGTCCTAAAGGAAATTTATGCCATATTGCACATCATGTGTAGGGGGTAAACCCGACAATAAATCATTTGAGAATAGGTCTATACTCCGTAGTAAGTGAGTTAGCTTTTTCCGTGCATAGGGAGAAAGTAAACTAGAGTTCTGCTAGCATGGAGAATCTTGTAAAATCCTTTAATGTTTGTTTTATAACATGATTTGCATGTTGCTCAATAGAATTAGAATTGAGAACATGTTTCTCTTTAGAAATATTATTAGCACTTTTCTTTTCATTAAAATTCATTGCACTTTTCATACCATAACTAGAATCCATATCACTTTGCTCTTGAGAATTCACAATATTTGGAGACAAGCAGTAACACAAAAAGACCTCATCTGTTAAATTTACTTTCTATAAAATAAAAAGCTTGGTGTACATATAAGAAGTGATGATGGCATATTTTTCTCTCCAAGCAAAAGAACATGCTGACCATTGGCCATAAAGGATAAGGAGTTGTGTTCATAACTAGTGTTCAATGTGTTTCCTAAACCAGACAACCACTCCCATCCTAAAACTATATCAGCATGGTCCATGTTCATAACTTGAAAATCAAGGATCATAACATGATCTTGAAAAATAAGCTCAACCCCTTGAACTACCGTGTCTCATACTTATTTGTCATTTCTAGACATATATTCTACCATATACTTGTGGGAGCAGGAAGTCTGTGTAAGCTTCAATTTCTTAACTAGCTTATAGTTCAGGAAGTTATGAGTTGCACCATCATTCACTAAAATACAAACACGTTGTCTGTTAGTAGTGCCATGCATGCGAATCAACTCATGGGGACCAAAGGTGGGTTGCCACATTGAAGCAAGCACACAACACTTGTGCTTTTATTTCATATCTATAGCACAATATTCATTAGATGAATATAATGTGAGCATTGCACTGTGTACATGGCCTTTTATTTGCCTTGGAAAAGAGGACAATGCTTCTTGTTATGCTGGTCAAAAAGACATTTGAAACACAAATTGTGTTTCTTTCCATGCTCAAAATCAGTAGTGCTGAGAGACCCACGTGGAGTATCTCGTGATTTCTTAAGGCTTCTTAGCATAGCCTCTTGTGAGCGTGGAGAGACATTGTCTCTTATTCCTCTTGGAAAGTGTGGGAGATCTACCTCGCCATTGGCTCTTATCTGAATAGCTCTTAGCAATAGTATTATTAGATTAGGGATCATTTCCCTTCCTCTCTCTATCATCATCATATTTTTGGCCGTGACTCATGGATTCTTCCAAATTCTTTGGATGTTGGGTCTTGACATGAAGATGATAGTCTTTGTCAAGACCCCTATTAAAACCCCGCATCTTTTGAATTCATCTAGACCTTCAAAGTTTTAATATGATTTCTCAATACTTGGACAGATACTAAGTGAGAGAGAGGCCAAACATGCAGCATGCATCCCATGCTAACCAATCCTTATCCTCTTCATTGGAGTCCAAAAACTCTTTGGAGAAAGAATCTTGAAATGCAGCCCAAGGAAGAGGACGAGAATCTATTAGAAATGTCATCCACCACTTATAGGCCTTTCCTTTAAGAGATAGACTTGTTTCCATCTAGGGTGTGTCTCAGCCTATGAATATCAGTCCATTTGTGTAAGAACGTATTGATCACATCCTTGTTGTTGCGATCACACTCTTCACCATAATGGTGATATACTTAAGTATTGCATTGCTACCTACTTTATCTTCTGAGGCACTTGCCTCTTGGACTCCTTGAGTTGTGCGATCTTGGGTTCCTTGAACTGTGCCAGCTATGCTCCTTAAGCCATTTCTGAAATCATAAATTTCACAAGTAGCTCAGTAAGATTTGTAACATTTGCGTTTTGTGCAGAGAGGTTGTGTTCAAATACTCTTTGGTAAATTTTCAAAGACTTGAAAGAAGTTATATCTACAAGTCCTTGATCTCCTAGATCATCATTGTCATGTATAATAATATCAAAAGCATCCGTGGTGCCCGGAATTTGATGTGCATGCTCAAAATCAAAAGTGTGTGTAGGTGGGATATCCTCATTGGCCATGGTATACACACGCTAATGTAGAGAGAGAAAAAAATTCAAATTTTACCTTGTAAATTTTGAAGTCTTTTGTGTTTTTTATGCACGGAAACTTTTGCATTTCATGCGATCGTTGCCTTGTGGAAATTGTAGCGTTCACATCTTGTTCTTTGTAAGAACACATGCATTGATTCTTCACAAAAACTCATCATTTTTGTGAAGGATTTTGTTCACTTATGAAGATTCCTCCTTGAAGAAAAAGGAATTTTGGAAGAAAACTTGCCTTTCTCTAAGGAGTGAAAAGGAAGGGTGAAACTACTTCCTTCAAGTTTGTAGCTTTCCTTTCCTTCTGGCTTTCTTTGTCAACTGAAGTATGCTATCTTTACTTATGTATACGGCAAGGCTCAATAGCTTGGATGGTAGGGTGTTGGCCTCTTAAAATCATGGGGTGGGTTCAACCCTCCTTCATGCAAGGGTTTAGAGGGCCTTCCTATGCACGCAACCAATGGCACCAATGGAGCCTCGATGTCATAGAGTTGCTTGTCAAGTTTTCCTTGGTCGCCCGCCCTAGTTGTGTGCTGTGGTGAGCGTATATGGGGCAACTACAAATCATTGGTTGGTCTCCTATGCTGCACAAAACTCTATTCTTGCCTTCTTTTTGCTGCACTGTGGTGGGCATCCTCTTCCCCGCCTGCATATTGGTGAGGAGATATGCATCGCATGCACATGCAATCAGCTTCTTTCCTTTCTGGAAATAGCTCAAATACTAGTGAAAGAGCGAGAGTAAATCCATGTGCTAGTCTCCACCCACCCATGCTATCTTATTGCCTTCCCCTATCATACACACTGCCTAGCCGTGCCGATGGCCTTGCCTGTAGGACCCATGTCCTTACACTGGAGTCGCTCTAGGAGGGGCCACTACTAATGAATGAAGGGATTCATAGCATTCTTATCACTCCAGGCATTGGAGAGTTGAAAGGGCTCCAAGAAGAAATAGGTATCATGCATCTAAAAGTCAAAAGAAAACTAATGAGAATGATAAGAGTAAAAAAAATCATCGTTCATCACACAAGGAAACCAGTAAGACAATAGAAGAGATAGTTATAGAGATAGAGACTGAGAATTGTGAGGCTGACACTGATCACTACGACAATAAAACTAATGAGAGTGATCACAGTAAAAACTTCATCGCTCATGACACAAGGAAACCGATAAGACAATAGAAGAGACGGTTATAGAGACAGAGACTCAGAGTTGGGAGAGACAAAGAGTGAGAGCTGTGAGGCTGACACTGATCACTACGACAAGAAAAAGTCACGTGATAAGAAGCAAGTACATAGAACCAGAATCAACAAGACTAAGGAGCATTCCAGTGATCTAAAATTTTCCTTTGCGATATTCAAAGGATGGAAGAAGGATGACCCCATTGTGCACATACAAGCCTTTGAGCAGTATGCTGAGCTAAAAGGGATTGATACAGATGAATGGGGGGGGGGGGGGGTGTGATATTTTCCTTAAACACTAAAGGATGTAGCTAGGAAATGGTACTACTGTTACCCAAGCGTGCCGACTCAAATCGTATCACAAGCTCATTAACACTAGTCTAGTACCAAAATAGGACACTCAAGTGTACTTTCTTTAAAAATTTAGATTAAATGCTATTGGCATTAGACAGTGTATCTAAGAAAGCCCTCTTGATATGCTTAAATATGCTAGCTAGAGGGTCTTTGAAAAATATAACCTTGCATTTTAGAAGCTATCATGATCAAGAAATATACTCATCAAGTGGACCCCCATAAGGCTTAGATTGATGCTTTGAAGAAACCAACTTTTTAAGCTCACGAAAAAATGAAGGGACCTTGTAGAAAATTGTACACATATTTCTACAATTGTGCTATAGATAACTGCAAGTTTCATGTGCAACAAAATTTACTTGAGAATATATAAAATAATGGGAAGTTCTATGTGTTTGATATGGCCATTTCAAGCATATTGTTGTATGCATAGAAAAAATATGTTTTAGAGTTTTAGAAAATGATACATTGCTTACCCTCTCCATTAAGGGCTCAAGGTGGCAAGTAGAAGTGCTAAATGGTAAGAAACAATTTTTGGATCATTTCAAATATTCAAAATTGCGGATGCAAAAATTTTGATATTTTAATTCTTGAGACATAAGTATTCAAAACCTCAAATAACTTCAAACTTTCCACACATATCAGCTAAATGTATCAAAATGCATGGTATGAATACAAATGGGATACCTAAAACCTTGGTTTCAATGTTATTGTGGAGGACTCAAGATTATTAACAGTTTTTGCACAATCAAAATTTCAAGATAGGGTGTAAGCAACAAGATTTAAGTAAGTTAGGGAGCCAAAAAAATATGTGGTTTCTTGGTCATTTGATGTTGTCAAATTGCACTAGAATAGCACCAATTCCATGAGAGGACCTTTAAAAGACCAAAATTATGCTCTTAGTCAGCACGTGCTCAAGTATGGAATTATGTTTATAACTTGCATTTAAATTTGAAACTATTCCTTCAAGGTCATTCCATTGTTTTGTAGCACTAATAACACCACTTGGCTTTTAAAAACATTAAAAAGCTAATCTCTACAAAAAGATATAAGAACTTTATGATTTTTTAGACAAAACAGTTTGAAATTTTACAAAAAATTACGACTTATAGATTACCACAATTCTCTCCATAGGGATTGTATTTTGACATGGAGAAATATATAATGTTTTCTTTCCCTCATAACCAACCTATGGTAGAAGCAAGGTGTAAAAAACTTCTTTCTATCTTGACAGATAAATTGTCAAAACTTTGTAGGAAAACAGGACACTTTAGTGTCCAATTACAGAACTACTGTTAAAGCCTTCAAGTTGGAATACTCGAACTATAGGGGTATGAAGACATTCTCTATGAGATTGATAACATCAAGCAAGGAAACTTGTCGGTCAGAAAAGATCAAAGAACTAACTAGACAACTGCAAGAACCTCCCTCGGAGAAAAGGATGAGAACTTGGTTCTTGAATGGCTTTAAGAGTAAGACGTTGAGGTAGTGATAGGTACCAGCACCGCAAAAGAAACTCAATGACCAGGTATAGAGAGCATTGAAGTTGGAGCAATAAGCAAAACAGGAGAAGGGGCACAGAAGAAAACAGTGCAATAATGATGAATCCTCTACTAAAGGGAGTTCTAAATCCACTTCCAGGTCCTATTTTTATGAAAGTGAGCCACAAAACAAAAGCAAATCTAAGAAAGGATCCTATACCAAAAAAAATTAAAGAAGTTTCTAAGAAAATCATTGAGATATCCAAGACAAGAACTTTAGTGCGGAAAGCAAAAATATGGTTCTCTAAATGAGCATCAAAGGACCACATGTTGAATGAGTGTTCACAGTGCACATATTGCAAGGCCTTTGATCATGTATGGAACAATTGCAGAATTAGAATTCATCACTTTAAAAAGGGAAAGGACATGTCAATGATTGAACTTACCAATCCAAAAACACCCAAAGCTGATGGAGCTAGTGGGGCTCAAGAAAATGAAGCCAGTACAAGCACTAGAGGAGGCAAGGGATACTCGAAGAATGAAGCCAGTACAAGCACTAGAGGAGGCAAGGGATACTCGAAGAATGAAGGTACCAAGGGTAGGGACAAAGGAGACTTCTCTAAAAGAAACATGAACTGCTATGGTTGTGTCAAGTATGGCCACTTTGCAGCTCAATGTCCAAAGAAAAAAAAACCAAAGGTAGTTGACCATAAACCGCTAGAGACAATACCAATAGGAGTGGTCATTGGAAGCAAGGGAGTAGTGATTGAATGGATCTCTAAAGAAGACAATCAAATTGCTGAGGCCAAGCACGGGGAACACTAGAGGAAGGTGTGGAAGGCTACATGTAACAAAAGGATTCTAGATGAATGCCAAGAAGAAAGGGTGCTTGCAATAAAAATCACTAAAAATTTGTCAAGGAAGCTGCCAGAACAACGAGAAAGTTTGAAAGCTCAGACCATTCATAATATACCACAGCAATCTTCAAAAATTAAATTGGAGAATGTAGAAAATGGGCTAGACAAGTCTATGATTACTGCAGTGCAGAGGCTCGTAGAAGAAACAAGGCAAGTCAGATCCAACTTGGTAGAGTCTAGAAATACTGGCGTGGGGAAGAGTCATGTGGATTCATCACGGAGATAGCTAGCAACTACAAGAAAACCAGTGAAATGGAACTGTGAAGATTCTAAGGAGGAGAAGTATTCTAGTTCAGACAATGGGAGCTTGGGCAATGAGAAAGATGAGATATATGTCAAGGTTTGTGATCAAACTCAAAAATTAATAATGTAATTAGACGATATCTCATGCATATTTCTTGAGGTGGATAAATCTATCAGACAAAAGAGAAAAGCTAAAGTAGAGGCCAGAATAGTGGATTTGGCAGCCGTCAGAGATGATGAGTTTCGAGTAATCCAAATAGACTATAATATTAGAAAACAATGGGAACCATTATTTGGTATTATTTTGGATGGATAAGCGAGGGTGAATATCCTTGACAGGCATCTTTGCCAAAAGCTAGGAATAAATAAAATTAAGAAAACCCCGTTGAGAATAAGGATGGTAGATCATAGGGTCGTCCAAGCCATTGGTCTCATAAGAAACATACAAATAAGGGTGGGGAAAGAGAAATTCAAAACAAGTTTCTTGGTGTTGGATGTTCAAGGGGCCTATGAAATGTTACTGGGAAAACCATGGCTCAAAATTGTTGGGGCTATACATGACTATTCAAGCCAAACATAGACTATTCAAGGCTGTAGTAGAAGAATCCAAATAAAGATAGGTCATGGAGGAAGGCACTGAGACCAAAAGAGTTGTGTAAGAAGTATGGTACAAAGAAGATTGAGTGGATGGTAGCCTCCATGATTATCTTCCCCTTAACATAGATTGAGCTTAGTGCAATGTTGATGGACAAACAATAAGATGAAAAACACAAAAAGAAATACCTAGAATAGTTTACTAAATCAAACACTAAGGAGAGATCAATTCACATTGATGGTCAGGTATCAGATCAAGCTATACCAAAAAAGCTTAACTTCAGGGTAAAACCGAGTTTAGTGAATGATTCATATGATAATTAAGAAATCATAGTATCACTACAATCAGATCTTTAGAATGATCTACTCAAAGTCAGTAACCCATTTAGTGATTATGATTCTGGTATTTGGACAGACAAGAAAGAAGAGACATTCGAGAATCCCAGAATGATTAAAATTATCAAACATCTAAAGCCAAAGATTAAGGAAAAATCCAAGGCACTATTCTAGAAATATAAATACTTCTTAGCCTGGGAACATATGAATCTAAAGGGAGTAGATCCAATAGTGTGTGAGCATCGCATACCACTTAAACCCGATTCCACACTAGTCAGACTGTAGAGATACATAGTGAATCCTAATTATGAAAACAAGGTCAAGGAGGAAATTGCCAAGGTCGCAAGTAGCAAAACTGAATTTATATAGTGGTTGTACCAAAGAATAATGACAAGCTCAGAGTGTGTGTGATTATAGGAAACTAAACGCCTAGACCATTAAATATCAATTCCCATTGCAATTCATAGGTATGATGTTAAATGAGATTGTAGGCCATGCGATGTATAGCTTCATGGATGGCTACAGTGTCTACATTTAATTGAAGATTGCACCAAAAGACGGAGCTAACCAAACATTCATTACTTAAATCTTCAGTGAGTTCTTGCACAGATTTTTTGGCCATCTTCGTGGATGAGTTTATTGTCTTTTCCACTGAAGAAATACACATTTTTTTAATGGAAAGGTCTTCAAGATGTGTACAAAGAAAAGGTTCTACTTAAATTTATTCAAAGTCTGTTTTTATGTTTATGAAAGGTCAGCTCTACTGGGACATATTGTTTCAAGGAATGGCACTGAAATGGCTGAAGATAATATATAGAGTATTCAGTAAGTCAGGGCACCGTCCATGATTTCAAAATTGAGTTCAATTTTGGGGTATATTAATTTTATTGAAGACTTGTTTATATGTTTATAGTTAAAGCCTTACCCCTATATGAGCTCACAAAAATACATATGGGCTGAAGAATGTGAATGCAATTTCGAATGCTTGAAAGATGTGGTCGGCATGAAGCCACTCCTTCTCCAACCCAATTGGGATATTATATTTTGTGTACATGTTGGCACTTTAGGAATGGCAATGGGGCCTATACTATCCCAACTTGATGGGAAGACAGACTACCTAGTCTACTTTTCCAGTTGCAAATTTAGTTTAGTAGAACAAGGATATTCAACAACAGCGGGAGAGGCACTAGGAATGGAAACCAAATTCAAACATTATCTCTACTACTGAAAAAGTTTTTCCACTTTTATGTTGATCACGAGGCTTAATTGTTGTTTATTAAAAAAATGATCATACAAGGAATTTTAATCAAATGGATGATGTTCTTAACGGATTTCAAAGTTAAAATCTTCCACAAGCCAGGAAAGTCACATTGTGGGGCTGATTTTCTTTCTAGAAGCATTGAAGGCTATTCAGACACATCTTTTAGAGATGAACCGACAGACACTGAATTGTTTCAAAGCACAACTGGGGAAGAGGTAGACCTAGAATGGCAAGAAGTGTATGATTTCATTCAGCTAGCTAAATTCCTAGAAGATTGGCCTCAAGTCAAGAAAAAGGCACTAATTATTTGAAGTCTAAAATTCACCACTATTGTTGGAGTGATTTATAGATTGTGAATTGATGGTGTAATTTGGTGATGTGTGCCATTAAAAGGACGAATGCAGGTGATCACAGAAGCACATAATGGTGATGCACGCGATCATTTTTCAGTTGATATCACATACAATAAAATCCTTTGAGGTGGATTATGGTGGCAACCAGTGATAGTTGCTATTAGAGTCTTTTGTAAGACCTATGATATATTCCAAAGGATGTAGACCTATAGCTGCTAACATGACACCACTCACTCCAGTTCCACCACATGGAGTTTTTATAAAATGGAGACTTGACTTGATGAGACCATTCAAGAAGGTAACTCCCAATAATAACAAGTACATCATTATGGCTACATGCTATGTCACCAAATGGGTGGAGGCTAAAACTCTGCCAAATAATACTGCGAGGTCAAGTGATTTATTTATGTATGAAATTATATGTGTAGATATTGCTGTCCTATTGAATTAGTGTCAAACTAGGGCACTAATTTCAGTAAATGATACAATGGAAATTCTCATGGAAATGTTTTTACTTCAACACAAAAAGTCAACACCATATTATCTTAGATTCAATGGTCAGGATGTAAGCAGTAATAAAACCATCAAAACCATTCTTAAAAAGATTATTCAGAAGGAGCCACACCATAGGAGCCACACAAGTGCGATACTAGACTTTAGACAGAATTATGGGCCTACCGAGCTGCTAATGTTCACGTATTTTTTATCACGTTAATGAAATCATTGATATGAACTTGAAGCAACAATTAGATGATCTACTACAATTGGATTGGATACACGAGAGGATGTATTGGAATAAGAAGTAGTGCAACGTGAAAGGAAGAATTGACACAATAGTAGGATCAAGGTGAGAGGGTTCTTGATAGGTGACCTAGTTCTGCTCTACCAGTCCCAAATATTGGGACCAAAGAAAACAAACCTTACAATACCGCGATCACAACCCCATCTTGTTGATTGGGTATTCTCAAATGTAACGGTGGTGCATCCAAAGTTGGTCAACCATAGAAGATGGTATGGGTAGGTATGTGCAGGCTAGCAAAAGCATGGCAAAGGACATGAACATCTACAAAGATCCTGGGTAGACAGGTAGAAACAGATGTGTATGGCCAATGCAGTCTAAATTCTAAGAAAGGCTCCAAATGGGGGTGGAAAATGAAGCAGTTTCAAGGATCAATATCTTTACATGAATACATAAAGATTGAAGTGAAGAAGGAGCAGGTCCAAACGGCTCATCAAATAGAGCCACGATGCCCAAATTATGGAAGTCTGAGTTGGGGATATTTATAGATTCTAGCTAGATAGGGCAGGTGGAGCCAGGTGGTCTAGGCTTGTTTGGAGTTGTAGACGTGTAGTGATTGATTTATGGAGCCTCGATGTCTTTTCAAGTTGGCAATTTGAGTCCCGGATGTTAAGTTATTAGCAGTCAAAGTTTTGCGGGGGACAGGTGTGTGCCAACCAGATTGCATCGAGAACTGTGCCACTTGGTGTTTTCTTGCCCTTGACAGGATTCTAGAGGGCGGTATGCATCAAGTGAAGCTAGAAAGAACACAGTGCTTTCCAAACAGAGTTACGAACTGTGAATTATGGTCGATCAAAGTTGGGGTGCGGTTGCTAAAGGTGGGCTATAGATTGTCTTCTCACATTTTTGTGGCCTCAGTTTGTAGTCTTCAGGATCTTGGAATACGGCAAGGCCAAAACAGAATCAAATTTGATTAGGGGATCTTTCGGCCGGGCTTTGCTGATCAATAGTCGGATGACTAAGTGGCAATGGGAAGGCACAACAAAAGGGTCACAAAAGAGGTTTTTTTAAAGAAGGACTTATGAATTATTTGGAGGCTTGGAGGGTGGCCACCCAAGAGGGTTCCATGTGGCATCAGTAAATTCCACATGCAATATGAAGGCCGAATAGCATAGGGTATAGAGTCTGCCTTGTGACCACGCACTAGCATGAGTTGGAGAGGAGGGAACTTGGAGCCCCATTGGTTATGGGGTCTGCGATGGAGGCCCAATTTTAGCTCTGTTGGTGGTCCTTGCAGCCCTGCAGGGGCACACAACACTCAACTTTTGGCTAGAGAAGTATGGAAGTAGAGAATCTCACCAGTAGAGGTGGCTCAAGTTGATAGATGATGTGGCAGCCCATAGGGATCCGTCTCGACGGCCACTCAAGGGCACCCTTTTTGAGGATAGAGTCAAAGGACCCTGCCCCCACTAGCAATATCACTAGTGATCGAGGCAGGGTAGGTGTAATGTGCAAGTGAGATGGCATATGAGAGAGGAAGAGAGAGAATGAGGGAGAAGGTGGACCCCGAAGGGTGCCAAAGGGAAAGAACCCTATGTGAAAGACAATCAAACAAGGCTCCAAGGGGTCATGTGAAGGCCAATACAAGAGAAAGGGAGAGAGAGAAAATATGGGTGATCAAAGGGAGTCTAGAGAGGCTCCAGGTACCCATTCCAAGGGTGAACCAAAGGGGAAAATCGGGAGGCCATCAAAGCCAACCAAGTGGACAGTGCCAAGGACCAAACAAAGAGAGGAGTGGTGTGAATCATATGAGAGAGAGAGAGTGTGGGAATAGAAGCTTATTGGGGTGGCAAGCCCATGCAAGGGTTTCTAAAATGAGCAAGCCAAGTGTATGCAAGTAAAAAAATGCTATAAGGAGCTTCAATGGAATTGCACGATCTGAGAAGCTCCATTTTTTATTGTTTTGGGCTTCGCTATTCCTATAAGATGGGGTGCACATGAATTTTTAAGGGGTTTTTTTTTGCCACATGCTTTTTGGCCAATTGAGTTTGTTTTTTCTGAGGACTATTGTGGGCATAGAGTGCATTGTAAAGGGTTGTGTGGAATGTAAGGAAAGCCATCATTACCGTCTCTTGGCGTCAATTCTCTCTTCCCCCTTCTCTTCTCTTCTTGTGTGCGTGTATTTCCGGGCGTGTGTCGACGTGTGTGCCCCCTAAGGTTTGTTGTGCAAAAGAAGATAGAGAGGCTGTGTGTGTGTGGAAGGCTTAGAGCTCAACAGAGAGGAATGATTGGGTCTGTCTTGTGCATTGAAAAGCTTGTGTACATATGGTCGTGTGTAAACAATGGTTTGCTTACGAATAGTGTCAAGTTTTGAAGGTGAGCTCTAGTGGATTGGGGCGCTATGTATACCCTGGGGTATAGTGAGTTATTGTGTTGTGTTCTAGGTGTGTTTCCCTTTTCCCCTCTTCATCTTTTGAGGCCCCTTCTAAGGAGTTGTTTGATGATGCTCGGGCTTTAAGTCTTAAGTGATGTTTGGTAGTGGACAAAGCGGTTGGCTCGTCAAAATGTTTGATGGCCGAGTTTAAAGCTGACAAAGATGATGGAGCCAAGTTTTTGCCCCATATTTACGGGAGTTGAATACACTGAAGAATGGTTAGCAAATTTTGATCTATGGTTGATTGTTGGACGGAAAGCGACTCACACACCCATGAAGTGCATGCAAACACTACCTAGATCAACATAATCTCAATCGAGGACACAGATGACACGATAGGCATATGGAGGAAATCTCTTGAGCTTGTCAGACTGAGACCATCCTACACATAGAACACATTGGAAGGCCAACTAAACCACAATCAAGAACCTCACTGCTCTCAACTACACCACCTAGCCACATACACACATACAAAAGGTAACTCACCTAATCATGCCAGATTCGTACGAAACTTAAGGAACACCATCCCCTCACTAGGATACACCTGTCCCTAAGCTTCTCAATTCAAAACCCTCACTCTAAACCCATCCGAAAAACACGTAGGATGACATAGTAGAATTTTGAAAGTGCCCGAAAGTGAAATTTATGAGTACCTATGTGTAGCTTATGTCTCCACGATTCTATATACTACTAGCACGCAGAAAACAGAGATCCTTTGATACACTTACGGCCACAAATAGCTCATAGATGCATCGGCGTGTGCGCTTCATCTCACATGGAATGCTTGGCGTTGTCGCGTAGCTCTCCTCGAGCCTACAGCAATGGTGCAGTCGGATCTCAAATGTGTTGAGCGAGCCGGGCGTAGCGAGAGGATAAAGCTCACGATCACTCTCTTTCTCTCTCACACACAGTAGACGGCAACGCTAAAGTTTTGATTATGATTAAATTCTTCTTTTAAAAAATGACCTAGGTACCTTATATACTAAGGCTACCTTAGGTTTAACCAAAAATGGGGTTGAAAGGGTCAAATGGCTTTGTATTTACAATCTGGAAGTGTCATTGCACCCCGGCTTCTGAAACTAGAATAACTACTCATTACAAATGATGTTTATAGCCATAATCCACAGCATTTCATAACTCGCAAAAGATAAGACTTTGGTATGAAACTTGAGTTATGTTGTGTTGTTGACCTAGCGGTCAACATTCCCCCCTTCCGCGTTCATGTCGTCCCCGACATGACCTGATTGTCGATGGCGACGTGGTCTTTGTTGTCGTTTTGGTTTCATCTGTTGTACTGCTTGTAACTTTGTCGAACCACAACAAGAACTATGATCCATTAGAGAGGACATCTATCATCATAACCATTCATCTTTTGAGATTCTCTGATTACTTTTATGTCTGCTCTTCTTCATTGGGGACATCTTTGTTCCTGTGTAATCATGTTCTTAGTGATGTCTGCAGCTTTGTCATTGTAGGCCATTCTTCGACTCGCCATTGAGGAGAAGTATGCTATGATCCGAAATTGGTGCTCCAATTCATTTGTCAATTGATGTGAGTAGCATTTCCTTATTGTTGATGTAGAAGGAATATGTACAACAGGATGGTGATAGGTGTCTTTAGATTAGGGTCTAAAACCTGGATGACCAAAGGGAAAAAACCCGGTGGGAAAAAAAATGCCTTTGGTATACACGCTTATTAGAGTTGAGCAGTTGACGTTGTTGGGAAACAAGCAAACTGAAACACCTCTATAGCAATGTCACCCAAGAGCGTTGAAAGAGAACTACAACACACCAAAAGATTTTCAAAATCCCTTTGAAACACCACAAGTCCAGCAAGAGTAGTCCCCTTGGAATTTACTAGCCGTCGCCCACCCAAGAGACTAGGTCACATAGGAGCAAAACCCTGTCAAATCACAGATTTATAGCACACGCCGACCAATGCATATGAAGACAAGAGCCTCTCCTTTCACAATTAAACATCACAAACCCAAAACTTCAATATCAATTCCACAATTCATACATACATGCCCTCCAATTCTGTCAGCACACAATTTGCCACTAGGCTGCCATAGCCATGACCTTGTAGAGAACTAGTCATAACCTGATGAGCACAACTCCAATTGGGGCACTTCAAAGCTTGAGAGAAAGCTTGAAAAATGAATGGCGAGAAAGACGAAGATGACCAAATTTTATTCCATACTCTGCCATGAGAAAAATTGACGCGAACAGAAAGCGGTCCCAGCACGACTACACGTAGAGAAGGCTAGTCGGGGCAAAAACATGCATCCAAAAGCATCAAGAAGCCACAACGAGCTAAAACCTGCAAATTTCTGATGTTTCGCGGCTCATCCTCAATCACAGTCATCAACCTTGTAATATACTTCTTAAACTTGTAGCCATTCACACGTGCTTTATGCGGGGTACCATCCAAGTCAGCAAGCTGATATGTGCCATTTGGAAATCTGTTTAAGACCAAGAAAGGACCTTGCCACTTGATTTGAAATTTCTTTTGAAAAGTTCTATCAAGCTTACTATTGTAACGAAGCACCATGTCACCCTTCTTGATGTCCTTGTTCTTTACCTTCTCATTTGCCTTTGCTTGATTCTTCTTCAAGACCTGCTCATAATGCTCAAAAGCTAACACCCTATCAAATTGTACACATTGCAAATATAAAATTATTTCCTTGAATGCATCCTTGGGCTCTTCTTCAATCTTTAGCATCATCTTCAAGGCTGGTATCTCCACCTCAATAGGAAGTAAAGCCTCTTTGCCAAAAACTAGATGAAAGGGAGAAAAACCAGTACCTGATTTGATGGCAGTCCTATAAGCCCATAGAGCACAAGGTAGCTCTAAATCCCAAGTCTTCACATTGTTTCTTGTCATCTTTGTAAGCATCCTTATGATCTCTCCATTAAAACTTTCATTCATGCCATTGCATTGGGGATAATATGGAGTAGTAAACCTGCAATGCACATGAAGCTTTTCACATAGATAATCCACCAACTCTCCCCTGAAACCTGGACCCTTGTCAGAAAGTAACTCCAATGGCATGCCAAATTTTCAGCAAATATCTTCATATATGAATAAGGAAACATCTTTACTCGTGATGTGCTTAACAGCTTTGGCTTCGGCCCACCTGGATATTAGATAGTCAACAGCAGTATGTAACATTTGCCTCTAGCTGTCATAGGTAGAGGACCTATTGCATCAATACCCCACTTCTCAAACACATCATAAGCCACAATGGTTCCTCTAATTTCTGATTTGAGAACTCTATTTGCCATGCTTTGACACTCTTTACAAGACTTGCACCAATGATGAACATCACGTTGAACACTTGACCACACATAACCCTCCTGCAAGACTTTATGCAAAGTGATCTTTGAAGCAAAGTGACCACCACAAGAACCCTCATGATTCTCCTCTAAAATTTTGTAAATTTCCTCTTTCCAAGGCACTTTTCTCATCACAAGATCATCCCCCTTCATATACAAGGCATCACCGAGTAGCACATACCTTTTGGCACGACGTAGGAAGGCGTACTTTTTTGGCTTCTCCAACCCTGATGGAAGCATACCTGTTTGTAGAAACTCTTCCTCCCTCTCTAAAGCTTCCCTTCCCAAATAAAGAGGAGAATCAGCCCTTATCACATACAATTGCCTAATTGAAGCTTGCGCTGCACCATGTGCTTCTTCATTTTGAGACCTGTCCATATGCCTTAAACTCCAAGCTTCAAAATTCTTAACCAGATTCTTCACTTGAAAACACATATTTTTCAGCCTTGGATTCTTACTTTGCCACACCCCAAGTACTTGCTTAACCACCAAAAGAGAATCACCTCTTACCCTCACACGACGGATGCCAAGCTCAAGGCAAAGGTTGAGACCTTTCTCCAAAGTAGCATACTCAGCTTCATTGTTGCTTTGTGCGGTAAGCTTCAAACTTCTTTTAGTTACTAAAGCACCTTGAGGATCATAGATTACTACACCTCCTGAAGCTTCACCATGCGCTTTTCTATAAGAGCCATCAAAAAACAATAGATAGGCATTGTCTATGTCAAAAGTTTCCATGTGTTGCTTCTTCACTGCATCCTCCCTAAGACGAAGAGGGATTTTCTTATAGGTAAGAAAATCAGCCAATGTAGCCCTTGTACTCTCCTCAACAAGAAAAGAGAATTGGAATTCCTGTAGCTCCATAATCCACTTCATGAGCCTCTTTGACAAAGTAGGGCTATTCACCAATTGAGGTAGAAGAGTATAGCTAGTGAGGAATGTGAATGGTTTAGGGAGAAGGTAGTTCCTAAACCTTCTACATGCATAAATCATGCTTACCATAATGAGATCCACCTCATTATAGCCTCTTTCCACCTCTAGCTTCACCATGCTAGCACAATAGATAGGCTTCATGTAGGAGAATTGTTACCTCGTTGAAGAAGCATAGCTTCAATAGCATCCTCACCTACTGATGGATTCACATAAAACTCCTTATCCCAATTAGGATCTTGCATAGCAGGAAGAGAACCAAGAACCTCTTTGATACCTTGAAAAACCTCTTCACATTCATTTGTCCATTGTAGAGGATCCAACCTTGCTACTTGTTGTAGAGGATAAAGAAGTTGAGAGGACAAAGGAATGAACCTTGCCATATACTTCACCTTTTGAATAAAAGTAGAAAGTTGCTTTGTATCTTTAGGTGATGGGAGGAGCACCAAAGCCTTCACATTGTCAGGATCCGCTTCAATCCCATTCTCTGAGATCATATGCCCCAAAAACTTCACTCTTGGTTGAGCAAGATGATACTTCTTTGGGTTGAGTTGACCTCCACTTTCATCATATTGCTTCAATGCCATCCCAAGCTTTGCACAATGATCCTTTCTAGAGCTATAAACACAAAAGTCATCAATAAGATCCTTCACAAACTTGCCAAGAAAGGGAGAGAACACCTTGTTGACGCGCTTTTGATACCACGTACAGCCATTCATAAGACCAAAAGGAAGTACACAATAACAAAAGCATCCCCATGGCGTGATAAATGTGGTCTTCTTTCGATCTTCCAAAGCCAAGGTGAGCTGAAAATATCCAGAGAATCCATCACATACGCTATACCTCTCATGCCCTGCAATAGAGTCAAGTATGTCATCTATGAAAGGAAGAGGGTATGGATCCCTCTTCATGGCTGCGTTTAGAGGCTTAAAATCAACACATATCCTCCACTTTCCATCCTTCTTGGGTGTGAAAACAACAGGACTCACACATTCTGCAGTATTCACAGGACATATGAAACCTGCTTCAAGAAGCTTGTCTACCTCTTCCTTTAAAGCATTAAGTTGTGCCTGTCCCATTCTTCTTAGATTTTGGCGTATGGGCTGAGCTACTTCCTTGATTGGAATGTAGATTTACTCTCCCTTAAAGCCTCTAATTTCCTCATAAGAAGTGATGAATAAATGGGGAAATTGTTGTATCATATGTAGGTACTCACCCTTCTCATGACTAGTCAAGTCGGGAGACAACATACCTTGTATCAGCTCCTGTTTGACATTAGGTTGAACTTTGGGTTGCATCAGCTCTTCAATTTGCTCATAAGGACTAGAGATATCCTCATTATCCATAAAGCCAAGAAATCTTTGTTTCTCATCATGCTCTTCTTCAAGAAACAAGGAGGAAACATCTAGATCACTATCGCTGCTATCTTCCACTTCACTGCCATCCCCATTGACTTCTTCTTCACTTGAGTACTCTTGTTCATAAACTTTCTCATCAAAATCAGCATCCAAAGATTGCTTGCTAGCCATGTCAAACCTCTTCTTATCACCCCTTCTATTGTAGAGAGTGATCGTACCATGTCCCCAATCCTGTATAGCTTTGGTTGCCTGTAACCATGATCTTCCAAGGATGAGAGGAAAAGAACCAATACCTGCGGGCATAACATGGAAATTGACCAGCACTTTAACATCAAATACATCCACCTCCAAGTCCTTTACAACTCCCAAGCACCTCACCCTTGATTGGTTGGCAAGCTTTATGCGAAAGCCTGAATTCTTCACCATGTTGAGTCCCAACTTTGATACACAAGATTGAGTAATAACACATACCTCTGCACCTCCATCAATATAAGACTCTCCAATGAACTTACTCTTATGCCATGCATCCATAGTAGGGCATATATCAGGTAGCTCATTCAAAGATAGGACTCTCATTGACCCCCTTGTAGGCTCCTTCTTCATGGGGTTGACTACGTGCTTCCATTGCCTCTTTAACTTGGCACACATCTCCATGAGTTGCCCAAAGGTAGCACCATACTTTTTACCCACCAAATCAGCCCTTAAACTATAATTTGGTTGCCCTTATCCCAAAGGAAAGTCGGATGCATTGTAATGTTTCCTGGGCTTTCTCTTCTTCTTCTCTTTACCTGTTTCCCTCTTTTATGGTTGGGACTTGCATCACTCATGTCATGATATCTTGTAACCCTCTTACCTACAGGCATGACCATAGCTCCCAAATCATCCTCTTTCTTCTCCAAACGGATTATGCTTACCACTTTTGTTTTGCCCTTCTCTTCTACTCTCAATCCACTTGGTACTACTTCCCCTTTAATCTCAATACCATAGTCTTGAGCTCGAGAAGAGATTTGTGGAGGAAGAGGAAACATGTCACCACCCATTCTCTTTGGCTTGTCACATTGAGGGCTTTTATGACCCCATTCACCACAATTGTAGCATTGAAACATATCCCCTCTTCCAGCCATGACTCTTCCTCTACCACCTATATAACCCTCATTGCTTCCATAACCACATCCATATCCATAACTTTGACCTCTTCCACCTCCCATCATATGCACACTAAGATTCTTCATAAGATCTACAACCTCTTTCATCTCCTTGAGAAAGGCATTCACATCATGAGAAGCTTGTTGATCAGAACCTGGCTCCCTGATGAGGACCCTTGGTTGCTCTACCACTTTCACTTCAAGATTTGGCTCGACATTGATTCCAAGTTGATGAAGACTCTCTGCTTTCCACTCTTTATTCTTTGCAATTTCAACTGCCTCCTCAAAGGTCCTTGGCTGCTCTGCCTTCAAGCGTAGGTTACTCCTCAAGCTTGCAAGAAACCTGTCCTTCTTCAACATGGCTGGAGGAATTTCAGCCCCCAAATATATACACCACTTTGCCCATAACGCATTGAATGCCTTGACAAAGTCTTCTATGGTTTGGCCTTCATCCTGTACTAAGCCTTGAATAGACTGCCATACCTTTTGTGGGTCTTCCACCTATTGAAAGTGTGTAAGAAAACCATGCCTTACCAGATTGGGCTGATTGTAGCTCCTTTTCGTAGCCTTCCAACCATTCCCTAGCATCTCCCTTCAAACAGAAGTAGAAGATTCGTAGCACCAATGCTGGGTCTTGCTTGTCAGCAAGAAGGCAAGCAAACTCCATTCTCTCAATGAAAGCTTTGGAACTTTAATTTGATTTCCCACTAAACTCCGGAAAATTAAACGCCATGTCTTCAAAACCTATAAACTGAAGGTAACTTGAAGCGATTCCTCGGTGGCGGGCACCAAAACACTGTTGGAAAACAAGCAAACTGAAACACCTCTATAGCAATGTCACCCAAGAGCGTTGAAAGAAAACTACAAGACACCAAAAGCTTTGAAAAATCCCTTTGAAACACCACAAGTCCAGCAAGAGTAGTCCCCTTGGGAATTTACTAGCCGTCGCCCACCCAAGAGACTAGGTCACATAGGAGCAAAACCCTGTCAAAGCACGGATTTACGGCACATGTCAACCAATGCATATGAATACAAGAGCCTATCCTTTCACAATTAAACATCACAAACCCACAAATTCAATATCAATTCCACAATTCATACATACATGCCCTCCAATTCTGTCCGCACACAATTTGCCACTAGGCTGCCATAGCCATAACCCTGCAGAGAATTAGTCATAACCTGATGAGCACAACTCCAATTGGGGAACTTTAAAGCTTGAGATAAATCTTGAAAAATGACTGGAGAGAAATATGAAGATGACCAAGTTTGATTCCATACTCTGCCATGAGAAAAATTGACGCGAACAGAAAGCGGTCCCAGCACGACTACACGTAGAGAAGGCTAGTCGGGGCAAAAACATGTATCCAAAAGCATCAAGAAGCCACAATGAGCTAAAATCTGAAAATTTCTGATGTTTGGCTGAACTTTTTTAAGTTTGTACATGAGTTTAAGTTATATACAAGGCTCACTTCAAAAAACTCACTCATGGGCACTTACAGTAGCCCGACAGCTGTCACTAGATAGTCAACCCCATTCTCTAAGAACACTACCGTCCTACATGGGAGAGTACGAGACCAAGTCAGATGTGGTTGCAGTCCCATCAAAGAGACTGTCTCCCAACAAGGCCATCAATTCAAAGGGGCTAGTAGATATTCTATCTACCCCAGTCACCTGTACAATAATGTTAGCCGAGTTGCTCAGAATAAGACCAAACATGTGAGCTAATGTGGGTAAATGTCTAGAGAAATTTGGTATAAAAACCCCAATGACTCAAATCGAGGAAGGCATGAAAGAGCTTGAAATGCCTCAACTAAATACTAGGCCAGTGCCATTAAACAATGTAGGCGAGTATTACGAGAGAGAAGATGGAAACACCACCCTTCCTATGGAATTCAATAATGTAAAAACCATGGCAATCCTTGACAGTGGAGCTGGTGTGGCCATTGCAACCGAAGAGGTTTGGAAAAAATGGGGAAAACGTGCCTTGATATCACACGAATGACCCTGCAGCTTGCAGACGTACACAAGGAAAAGCCCCTAGGACTGCTAGAAAAAGTACTTGTTACTTCTTGAATATGAACACACTTTTGCTGTAGTTGACTTTGGCAAGAAGAACAACTATGACATCATTCTGGGAAGACCATTCATGCGACTAATGAAAATGGTCCAAGATTGGGGTTATGACCATATATACCTGAGACATATGGAAACCATAACAAAGATAAACTTGAGGGACCATAGCTATAGGGATGTGACGAGAACACCGGTTGAGGAGTTTGATTCCGCCACAGTAGCAGGATCAGAACCTCCAGCTTGGTTAGGGAAGCCTAAAGAACTGTGGATGTGTGGAGCTTCACAATGTGGTAGCTTGAAACATGAGGAATGTATCCTAGAGCAGGTTATAGAGGATAGGGACTACATCCCATAACCATTTCCTGAAGAAGATGGCTTCTAATACATGGCTCCTAATAAGGATGCAAAGACTCATCTAGGAGGAATACGACCAAAGCAACGAGCTAACAATGCTCTAATCAATGGGCTAGAAAAGTCCTCCAAGAAACTACCACCCACGAGAAAACAGACAGTAACTTTCCACTACCAGCCAAATGTTGAGGATAGTAGCGATAGTGATGAATCTTACGACATCCCCTATCATCAAATCAGGCCATCACTATCACCAACCCCTTCAGCAACAACCATGACAGGTCAAAAGAACAGGACAACAAGTCAAAGCCAAAAAGCTCAACAAATCTAGATACCAAAAAGCCAGATCGGCCAAAAACAGATATGGATCAAGAAGACAAAGATCTCTAATGACAAATCACAAGATCCAACACCAAAACAAAAACAAGGAAAGCGTGCACGAACGGGTAAGAATATCACAAAGTCTCAAGCGTTCACAACTCATGTTTGGGCTCCAAAGAAGTTGATTCAAGCACAAAAAAGTCATGAATTCATTTGGATTCCAAAACAACCACAGTATCAACTTTCAAAGCCTGAATCCCATCACCAACCAAGCGTACAAGGGCCGAAGCAAAGACCACTGTCTACTCACACAACAAAAAGGTGGATCCCAAAGAAGTCTCTTCAAACACAAACGAAGCACGGGCAAGTATGGGTTCCCAAACGAGCGTCAGCAACAAAACAACCAATTATCACAAAGAAATGGGTCCCAAAGAAGAACAACAAAACTACTGTCAGTGCATCGCTGCTTGAATTCTTACAATTCTTCCTACGATTATAGTACAGTTAGAAGAGAGAAAGTCGCTTCAATCAAGCAACGATACAGGAGCTTCAAAGACCATTACATTGCTTAGAATAGGAAGCCTCGCCAACAAATGCCAATAAGAAAATTGCTTATACCCACATCTTGCACAACATATATCTTTTCCATGGATTGACTGTGTATGCATAATAGGGCTACATTACAAGGCCTGCATAGGCACAAATTTAATTGCCCAAGCACAACACATACCCTTTGCGATACCCTGTCATAAAGGATGACTCCAAATAGGAAGGGGGGAGGCATTTTGAATGCGGACCTAACATTATGACTATTAGAGGGCAATGTTTTGTGAGATGCATTGAAATTTTTCATTTTATTGTGATAAGTGTTTGACAAAATTTAGAGTATATACCCTCATAGTAGTGTTACAGAGGAGTATGGGGACAAAATCCGTATATGAGCCCTCAAGGACTTGTGTATAGTGTACATAGCATTTAGATTTCTATTTGAATGATTTCTCTTTTGTTAAGTTCGTTTTAAGATTTTCTTTGTTTATTATTAAGAAAAAATAAAAAAATCCACAATCCACATGAAGAAAAGACTGACGAGAGGCCTGAGCACTACAAAGAGAAGAAGGTACGAGGAAATGATGAATCTTCACGCAGTATGTCTCAGCAGCAGCCACTACAACAGCCGAAGAACTTGTCACAAAGCTGTGTCAACATGCAACCGACAAGTCATACAAGTCAGAGTTGAGTAGCTAAGCCACAAAATGAGTGAGGTGTTGGTCCCAAAGCTTCAAGTAATATTCTCTGTGGTCTAAGCGTCTTAGCTATTCTAGGTACTGCTCAAGCTAGAAGAGTTGAGCATATTTACGTTGTGTCGCTCATGCTGGTATAGGTGAGAAAAAGAGTCGAAGTCTAAGTACTTAAGTCCGGTGAAGTGAAGGAGAAGGTCCAAAATACACTCACGTACTGAGCACAGTGAGATACGAGTGGAGAAACTTCTACATCGAAAACCCGTCTTGGAAAGGTGGAAGCTATTGAGACATCTTTTGATGTCACATGTGCTACATTTATTCCTCGAAACACCCATCATCTCCTTCTTTCACATTGCATGCTTTTGTTGACAAATTTCTCATATGCATATAGAGTGTCCCATAATTGGCACTTGCATCAGGCACTCTTTCCGTGTTTCACCCAAGCACTCACCTTTCATGAACATGTACTTCACGTTGTTGGGCGCATTTCTAACACCCCATTTTTTGTAAATTTGTACATACGGACATGACACCCGATGTCAAAAGGGAGTGTGGGCTTTTGTTTTGTGGGTTTTTTAGCTTGCTTTAGCAAGCACATGTACATGCACAATCCTCAGGTATAGCTTGGTGAAATCCCTCGGAAGAGTTATCCGTGGTATTTAGTACTATCCTTGGTTCTAATGCTGGGTCTTTGAGGTTTGGTCTGTGATTATGACTAGAATCTGGCTCTTTTAGTTCCTGGTTTGGTGGGATTACGTGTGTAGGCATGACACGGATCACATCCTCAGGTTTTGCAACCGGTGGTTCTAGTAAAGCTTGGGCTGTTTGAATCATTTTTTGACACATTTCAAACCTTTGCTTTTCTAGTTCCGCATCAGGATATGTCATCTACTTGTGTTCTTGGGTTTGGTTGTTTTTGAGCCTCACATCATAGGCTTTCAAGAGGGTATCTAATATGTCATTAACCTTCTCAGCCAACACAGATCCTCCTGAAGTAGCACTTCTCGGTTTCTCATCCGTGGATGGTTCTTCTAGAGGTTTAACCATCTGTGTAAGAGAAGGTGCCTCCTTTTCCTCATGTTGTTTTATCTTCTCCTCAGCTTTGGTAAGCTTCTTAGGTAGGGATTTTTTCTCTCGTTCCCTGCGTGCTTGCATCCTAGTCTTTCTATCTTTCCAACTATTTTGTTTGCTCTTGGTTTTCTGACTAGGTGCGTCTATCTTTGGTCCATCATCTGTCTTTGGACTCGTGTCACTTTCCGTGTTCTTTGTCTCTGGGTTCTCATCATATTTCTTTTGGGCTTGTGCTCTCGTAACCACTTGAACTGGTACAACATTTTCATTTTCTGAGCTACTAGGTAGCTGAACAATCCCTAATACATTTGTCGTGCTTTTCCTTATTTGGTTTGGGTTTTTCGGGCAATCGGGGATCAAGTGAGTGATGCCACACTCAAGACAATAGGCATTTACTTCAATGATCTCCGTATGAGGACATTGTTTGACCAAGTGGTTGTCACGACTTTTGTGACAATCTGTCTCTAGTTGAGGAGATTCTTTTAGCATTTCCTCTTGGCTATAAGCAAGCTTTGACCTAGATAAGCCTCTATTTGCAATGAATCACAATGTCCTTTTGTCCATTTCATACCTTCTTTCTTTCGACTGAAACCTAGGAGGTGGAGGTTGTACTGGCCTCACCACTCCATGTGTTTCTCTCACATTTTGTTGCTCCGAAGGGTAGTACTCACTTTGGTTGCTATACCACATTGTAGCTGGTTCTGGTGTTGGTTTATTTGATGCTTCCATCATTGGCATGTATTTCATGTCTACCGGCATTCTAGCACCTGGCAGCGGAGGTTGTTGTCCTAAGAAAAGCTGTGGCCTTAAAACTCCTACTGGTCCTGGCGCATTCCCCGTAATGTATCTAGGTGGAGTAGGTGCTTCTAGAGCAGGTTGTACATACCTCTCCCTAGAATTTTCCATGCTATAATAGCACTCTTCCCCCATATGGTTCTTCCATTTTCTCTCAATTTCACACCACTTTGGCTCTACCGAATTAGACCTTACAAGAGGAATCAACCTCTTGACCAAGTCGTCAATAAGCTTTTCTTGATTAATAGGTGCCGTTGGCTTGGCAATGGACTCACTTATCTGTGAAACACCGTGCTGAGAGGATGTGTCATCTTCTTGACTCTTTAAGTCCTTTTCTTTGTAAGCCTTACAATTATCCACTAGATAAAGAGCTTCTTTGATCAACTCGTTTAGTGTCATCCTCCTTATCATATGCAGATCCTTCTGAAGGCCCGCATGTCTCATTCCCTGGATAAAGATCAGCATCAGTCGTGCTTGCGTACGTAATTCTGCTCTCGGACAGAGCTTAACATATCTCTTGAGCAGTACTGATTCATCCTCTTTTTGTTTGAATCTATGGATTTGCGAGACCGTGTTGTGAGCAATGCCTTTTGGCGAGAATTCTTCAATAAACTCCTCAAACAGCTCATCTAGGGTCTCAAAATCCCATTTTTCCACCGAGTCGAACCATGTAGCTGCATCATCTTCTAGAGTCAATCCAAATCCCGCAAACTGTGTCGCAAAATCTTAAACTTCCTCTACTCTAATCACTCTTCTAAAAGCCTCTACGTGATCTCTCGGATCTTTATCTCCGGACTATTTTCTGTTTACCCATTTCTGGACTTGGGATTGTCTAACTCGTCGATTGTCTACAAGTCTAACCAGAGACTCTCCCAATCCTTCTTTCGTTATCACTCTTGAAGGGAATCCTGGTGGCTCTCTTCTTGGAATTCCTATAGGAATTCTCGTGTTTGGTGGAGGCATTTGTGGTCCTTCATTGACCAAATATCCACCTCTTTCTAGTACAGTCTGTGGATTTGTGCTTTCTACAACTCTGTATTCTCGTCCATACTTGTCGACAACTATAGATGTCCATTGACAGTCGACTCCGTATGTGTAGACATATAAGAGCTTGTAATCCGTTATCTCTTCTAGGTATGGATCTGAGCACCTATAAAGATTGACCTCATTGTCGTCAATGTATCTATATAGTCCTTCACTCTCATGACCAATCATCCAAACTCTCTCAACATGATGGATCTTTATCAATTGCAAGTTTGGAAGATCTATTGTGGGAGGATATTCCTCTATCGTCGGGATCTCCAAGCTTGTGTAACCTGTGTTTGAATCTAGGGTAGACATGATTTCTGGGCTTAAGATCTTTTGCTTGGTTCAAGTAGACTTAGTCCACTGTGTTCAAGTGCTTTGGTTAGGAAAAAGTCGAAACTATGTCCAAAATCGCAACCGTTTCGTCACAATTCTCGCAAATTGTCGCTTTCAGACACCCCTAACTTGCGGATGTATTTTGAAGCCTCAAACGACGTTTTTTTCAAAGTTGACCTTAATAGCTCCCGTTCGCATGCATTTAGTTCAAGTTTTGTTTAAGATCTGTAGAGCCGCTCTCAGGCTACGTTTTGATATAAAAACTTTTCCGATCCGATACCGTTTGTGAAAGTTATGGCCAAAACAGTGAATTGCAGTTTAGAATGGTCAAAATGAATCCAAATTCAATTTTGAAATAATATTTGGGATCTCTGTGACACTGTGAACATTCTTGTATGGTCAAAAGTACAGTTGGACCCTAAAACTGGCCTAGAGACATCCTACGCGTAGGATGTCTATATGCTTAGAATTTAACAAAATTTGGTCCAGAGACACTTCCCTTAAGTCTAGCAACACAATGGTATGCTCAGAATTTCATTTGGACCTAAACATGGCCTTGAGACATCCTATGCGTAGGATGTCTTTTTGCTCAGAATGACTTGAAATTTTCACCCCAGCTTCTCCTTGATGTGCTGATCACAGTGGTGTGCTCATAGGTTGGTTTGGAGTCCTAAATCAAGATGGAGACATCCTACACATAGGATGTCTAACTACTCATATTTTGTCCAAACTTGATCCCAAGATTCTCCTAGTGCTCAGCAACCCAATGGTATGCTTAGATTTGAATTTGGATGCCAATAGGTCAAGATTTAGGCTGCAAGAGCTTCTAATGCACTCCAAGAGTAGGATGTCTGACAATTCTTGTCTTTGCTTGGTAAATAGGCCAAACAAGGTCCAAATTCACTTTTGAAAAAAGTTCTGAAATCCTTGAGACACTTAGAACCTGCCTATATGGCCAAAGTAGAATTTTGACCACTTTATGATCTCTGTTTCAGCTCAAACTTGCACTGTAGCTTCCCCTTGATGTGCTAAGCTCACAGCTATTTTTACTTTTTGTTTGTGACACCTATCGGTTGGTCAAATGATCAAGAATCTGTTCCAAAAGCCTGATGTCTGTTCTGACGAATTCCTAAGTCAAATCAATTCCAAATTGGACCAAATTTGCCTAGGAGGCTTGCCTAAGGCTATACAACAGCATGCTATGTCCACAGGAGAATTTTGGTCTCAGAATCATGCAGTAGACATCCTATGCGTAGGATGTCTTTTTGCCCAAAATGAACCCAGACTTGAACCACAGACTCTCCTTAAGGTGCTGATCACTGTGGTATGCTCAGAATTTTGTTTAGAGTCCAAAATTACACAGAAGACATCCTACGCATAGGATGTCTTTTTGGCCTGTTTGACCCCAGACTTGTCCCACAGCTTCCCCTTGATGTCAGTAACCCAGTGGTATGCTCAGATTTTAATTTGGATGTCAAAAGACCCCAAAACTAGCTATCCTTGCCTTTTTCAATCAAAAGTGCTAAAGTCTGTTCAATCTTCCTTTCACTGACCCAAATGAGATGATATTTATCATATGCACTCAATACAACATTTAGAACATGCCTATGGAGTCATCCTATGGTTTGGTCTCAAAATTAGGCCTTGGACACAATTTGGGTAGGATGTCTGGCAATTCTTGTCTTTCGGATTTGATCTGTCAAAATTTGGTCAAATTTCCACTTTCCAGGTAAAAATGGAGTAAAACATAACTTCTGAACACACTGGTAAACTCAGAATTTCAAAATTTCCACCAGATCACCCTGTAGACATCCTACGCGTAGGATGTTTTTTGCTGATTTTTTGATTGTGAAGTGTCCCTGATGCTTCCTTATGCTCTCAGAAAGTGCAAGCATGCTTCACAATTGCAAAAACATGCTTCACAAAATGACTCAATTTAAGCCTTTTCTGAAATTTTACGTTTTCTGACTCCGCCTTTTGGCTTTTGGTGAACAAAAATAGGGAAAACAACCTAAGTCAATATGTTACTAGGGTAAAACCTACCCTCTGAACCCACTGGTGCAGTCAGAATTTTCAAATTTGGTCTCCAGAACCCCCTTGAGACATCCTACGCGTAGGATGTCTATGTTTACAGAATTGCAGGTTTTCTTCACAGAACCCTTGCAAATGCTCTTTTATATGCACAACATCAGTCAGTCATACAAAAATATCCACAAAAGCTTGTTTAATGCATTTTTACCCTCAAAAGCAAACTTTTCAGTGATTTCAAATGCAATAAAGCACTTTAGCAAATAATTCAGTACTGAATAGCTCTAGATCAGAATCGGATCACTTACCTAAAGCTACTTCTACAAATCATATGGGGTTTTGCATCTATGAGTAGAAAAACGCTTCACTGCCACACACGGCCTAGTAAACGCTTTTATCACCTCACAAATCACTCGACCACCAACAACTACTCTAATCCACAGATCCTAACTAAACCTATCTGGTCGCAGGCCCTCGGCAAGACACACGCTTCCTGGCTATCCACTTGATCGTGGAATATCCTCTTCTGGATCCACTTAAGAAAAACGCTTTCTTTAGCCGAAACTAAATCAAGCAACCATCACATGAGTGTTAGTAGGAAACCTACTTAGGTCCTTGTGTCCCTGGGAACGGCGCCAATGTTGGACGGAAAGCGACTCACACACCCATGAAGTGCATGCAAACACTACCTAGATCAACATAATGTCAATCGAGGACACAGATGACACGATAGGCACACGGAGGAAATCTCTTGAGCTTGTCAGGCTGAGACCATCCTACACATACAACACTCTGGAAGGCCAACTAAACCACAATCAAGAACCTCACTGCTCTCAACTACACCACCTAGCCACATACACACATACGAAAGGTAACTCACCTAATCATGCTAGGTTCATACGAAACTTAAGGAACACCATCCCCTCACTAGGATACACCTGTCCCTACGCTTCTACACTCAAAACCCTCACTCTAAACCCATCTGCGGAAAACGAGTAGGATGACAGAGCAGAATTTTGAAAGTACTTGAAACTGAAATTTATGAGTACCTATGCGTAGCTTATGTTGCCACGATTCTATAGACTACTAGCATGCAAAAAATAGACATCGTTTGATACACTTATGGCCACAAATAGCTCGTAGATGCGTCGGCATGTGCACTTCGTCTCACGTGGAATGCTTGGAGTTGTCGCATAGCTCTCCTCAAGCCTACAGCAATGGTCCAATCGGATCTCCAATGTGTTGAGCGGGCCGGGCGTAGTGAGAGGATAAAGCTCACGCTCACTCTCTTTCTCTCTCACACACAGTAGACGGCAGCGCTCAAGTTTTGATTTTGATTAAAGTCTTCTTTTACAAAATGACCTAGGTACCTTGTATACTAAGGCTACCTTAGGTTTAACCAAAAATGGGGTTGAAAGGGTCAAATGGCTTTGTATTTACAATCTAGAAGTGCCATTGCACCCGGGCTTCTGAAACTAGAATAACTACTTATTACAAATGACGTTTATAGCCATAATTCGCAGCATTTCATAACTCGCAAAAGATAAAACTTTGGTACGAAACTTGAGTTATGTTGTGTTGTTGACCCAGCGGTCAACATTGATGTTGATGTGTATATTGACAAATACAAAAAATTTGCAGAGGATGTCACTGTTGACGCACGGACGGTCCAAGATTTGGCTCCATGGTTTAAAGAGCGGTAATCAAGGATCATGGTAGAATTTGCAAAATCAGTTCGTGGAGTGATTTAAAGAAGTGATTACTCAGGAATAAGCAAGTGCAAAGTTGAAGGCAGTATGCCACGACACAAGTAAGGATTTTTCCATTTTCCTTGAGAAGTTTGAAGCCTGTTGGAATCAGTTAGAGTTTATTAATTGGGGTAATAGGCAATCCCTATTTGAAGTTTTCAAAGTTGTTAGAGTGCTTGTATCCAAGGGTTAGAGGAAAGGTCAAGGACGGTGCGGATACACATGAGGACATGGTCTATCTAGTCAAGATGAAGAGCGGAAAGGTAAAGTAGAAGCTGGAGTTGAGATTATTGAAGCCTGTATATTAAGCTCTTCTTGCGGTAGTAGCAGAGTGCTCTTTGGTTCAACTTGAGGCGGTTTGAGTTCTTAATTAGGAAGAGAATGGTATTAGGAGGGCCTCTCTATTTGGCAGTTTAAGGAGCTCAAAACTTTTGTATTAAGAAAGTAATCAAAGGACATCTTTGAATTCAAACCTGCAAAAGGGCTAGTTTATTTGAATTCAAAGTTTTCCCCCAAAATGGAATTTAAAATCTAGCGGGGTAAAACCATATCATGTGGCATATCTATGGAAAGAGTTCAACGTGTAGATTGTAGATCGATGATCTCCACTAAAATTGGAGATCATATATGGGTGTTATGGAAGGCCAAAATTCATAAAATTATCCACCTCCTTTTTGGGGGGAAAAGTGCATTTTTTCACCACTCTTACACATCTGTTACACAACCACCATTCTTGTATACATGGCTGATACCTATTCGTCAATATGTTAATCATCTTATAACCTCACAGCAAATAAAGAGGCCTTCCTACACCCCATCCTCTCCCTAGTTTCCAAGTGTAGAGCCCGTGGAGGTAAGATTTATGGTTGGTTATTCTCCTTCAAGGTTTCTAGTTCATGATATACCTTTGCCGATGGTGGACGATCTTTTCACAACAAGAAGAAGCCCCATGTTGACATGAATCAAGGTGCAAAAGGGATAGCAAATGTCAAGTTTCTAGAGCAGATTAAAGAGGTAAAGTCTTTTCTTGTGGAAAGCTTGTAAAAAAGGTAGAAGAGTGTAGTGAGGTTGTAGATATTGAGGATTCAAAAGCAAAGGGAGAAAGTGTGCAAAGTCATGGATATGGTCAAGCATTTGTGGAGTAGTAAGCGGATGAAGATGCAATTATAGAGTTGATATCTAATGCCAACGATGGAGAAGATACAAGCTCGAGTTGCTAGGATACAAGTGAGGAGGATAGAGCGGATGAGTCCACATCCTATAGCAAGGAGATGGAGTTTGAAAAACCTGAGATGGTAAAGGTAAAGATACCTTATTATGTGTTTAATTATATGGTGATAGCCCATGTTCAAGAAGAGTAGGGAGCAAAGCAAGCCATTGTGCTTAATGGGGACCAAATGGAGGAGTCTATGCCCACCAATGGACGTATCTAGGTAGAGATGGTGCAAATTCCTGGCGCAAGGGATGAAGTAAGTGGCCCTACCTATGGATGATGACCATGAGGATGCAGTGTGGGAAGCATTTCTCTCTACCTTAGTAGAGCATGATGCAGCGATACTACAAGAGGTGATTGAAGCACAAGCAATTCAAGACGAAAAGCAAGTGGATTTGGTTGACCTTGAAGAGAAGCTAATTGTAGTAGAAGGGCTTGATGATGCTAAAAATCGAGTGTAAAAGATGGTTTTGTTGCCAAAGATGGTGGAAATTTTGATGCAGCCTGCGTGTCTAGTGATGTATAGAGGAGAATGCTAGGCATTAGCTTTGCTTATATTGAAGGTATGTGAGCTCTAGTAATGGAGGTATGTGAGCAGCAAGCGTGTCCAGTGATGGATAGATGAGAATCCTTGGCATTATCTTTGCTTCTATTGAAGGCATGTGAACTATGGTAATGGAGAGCGTAGAGAGGTGGATGGTTCAATATGTATATGGGTCTATGGATGAGGCCTCCACTTTACTTGGTTGGGAGGGAGGGTCAGTTATGTGTTCAAATGTGTTGTCAAGTACGTGTTTCTTGGATATTGGTATGATTGGTGTTGCTCGATATGGAGTGGATGCTTGTTTGCCAAGGGATGCATGGAGTAATAAAGGCATGTCATGGACGGTCTATATGAATGGTGGGATATTTGTTGGAGTACGACACTATGGTATGGTGTTACAAATGGGTGGAAGGCACCAATGGCAGATTTTTGATCAAAGTGGAGACTATGTGATGGAGGGGGTGGGGCAACCCACTTAAAGGTTTGGCATGTAGACATAATAAAACTCTATACATTGGTTTTGGTTTTCTCATAGGGTTTGCCAAGTTTTTGCAGCCAAAGTTGGTCGACCATAGAAGATGGTATGGGCAGCTATGTGCAGGCTACCATAAGCATGGAAAAGGACAAGAGCAGTTACAAAGATCCTGGGTAGACAGGTAGCAACGGATGTGTTTGGCTGTTGTGGTTTATCGACTAAAAAGGGCTCCAACTTGGGCTAATTTGGGCGGCCGATGAAGGAGGTTCAAGGAGGAGTCTCTTTGCCTAGATATGGACAGCTTGAAGTGCTGAAGGAGTAGGTCTACACAAATCATCAAACACAGCCACGGTGCCCGAGTTATGGCAGTTTGAAGCTGGGGGTCTTTATAGATTCTAGTCTAATAGGGAAGGTGGAGCCAGGTGATCTAAGCCAGCTTGGAGATGTAGATACGTAGTGCTTGATTTATTGAGCCTGCTGGTCTTTTTAGATCGGCAATTTGAGTCTCGGTTGTCAAGTTATTAGGCGGTCTTAGTTTTTTTGGGGGCCACGTGTGTGCCAGCCAGATTGTATTCAAAATTGTGCCACTTGGTGTTTTTCTAGCCCCAACAGGATTTTGGAGGGTGGTATGTATCAAGTGAAGCTCACAAGAACTGGCTGCTTGCCCAACGGAGTTACGGAGTGAGTGTTATGGTCGGTCAAATTCGAGGTACAGCTGCTCAAGGTTGCCTACATATTGTTTTCTCACATTTTTGCGGCCTTGGTTCGCAGTCTTGAGGATCTTGGAATACGGCAAGGGTGGAAGGGGAGCCGGAGTCGATCAGGGGATATTTCGGATGGTAGTCGAATCAGAAGAAGGTCGAGCAGGGATCACAAAAGAGCGTTTTTTTGAGAAGGACTATATAATTTTTTGGAGGCTTGGAGGGTGGCAACCACCCAAGAGGGCACCACCTAGAGGTGATAAAGCCCAAATGCAATATGAAGGCTAGATAGTGCAGGGTATAGATTCTACTGCATGACCACACATTTGCATGAGTTGGAGAGGAGGGAGCTCGAAGCCCCGTTGGTTATGGGGTCTGCGATGAAGGCCCTATGTTGGATCTGTTGTGAGTACTTGTGGTTATGTAGGGATGTGTGACGCTTGACTTTTTTCCAAAGGAGGATGGGGGCAATGGATCTTGCCAACGAATGTGGCTTGGGTTAATGGATGATGTGGCAGCCCGTAGGTTCAGTCCTACGGTCTCTCAAGGGCCCCCTTTTTCAGGATGGAGTCAAAGCACCTCGCCCCCAAAGGGTGAGAGGAAGAGAGAGAATGCACGAGAAGGTGGATCCCAAAGGGTGCCACAGGGGAAAACCCTAGATGAAAGACAATCAAACGAGGCTCTAAGGGGTCATGTCAAGGCCAATCCAAGAGAAAGGGAGAGACGGAAAATTCGGGTGATCAAAGGGAGTCCAAAGGGGATCCAAGTTTCCATTCCAAGGGCAAACTGAAGAAGAAAATTGGGAGGCGTTTAAAGCCAACCAAGTGGACAATTGCAAGGACCAAACAAGGGGAGGAGTCATGTGAAGCTTATGAGAGAGAGAGAGAGTTGGAATAGAAGCTTACCGGGGTGACAAGCCCATGCAAGGGTTTCTAAAATGAGTAAGCCAAGTGTATGCAAGGCAAAAAAATGATATAAGGAACTTCAATTGAACTGCACGTGCTGAGAAGATCCATTTTATCTTTTTTTAGGCTTAGCCATTCCTATAAGATGGGGCGTACATGAATTTTCAATGCCTTTTTTTTGCCACATGATTTTTGGCCAAGTTTGTTTTTGTCAAGGCCAGTTGTGGGCATATAGTTCATTGTAAATGGTTTTGCGGATGTAAGTAAATCCATCATTGCTATCTCTTGGCATCAATTCTCCCTTCCCCCTTCTTTTCTCTGCTTGTGTACATGTGTTTTCGGGCATGTGTTGGCGTATGTGTCCCCCGAGGTTTGTTGTGCAAAGGAATATAGAGAGAGGTTGTGTGCTTGTGGAAGGATATGATTTGATCGGAGTGCAATGATTGGTTTGGTTTTCTACATTGCAAAGAATGTGTGCATATGGTCATGTGTTAACAATTATTTTCTTGCAAATAGTGTCACGTTTTGAAGGTGAACTCTTATGGATAGGGGTGTTGTGTATATCTTGGTCTATAGTGAGGCATTGTGTTGTGTTCTGGGTGTGTTCCCCTTTCCACCTCTTCATCTTTTGGTGCCCCCACTGAGATGCTCCAAGTTTTAGTCTAAAGTGATGTTTGGTAGCAGACAAAGCAGTTGGCTAATGGCCGAAGTGTTTGGTGGTCAAGATTAAAGCTGACAGAGATAATGGAGCCAAGGTTTGGCCCCATATTTAGGGTGTTGAAGACCCTAGCAAATCTTGAGCTATGGATGTTGTCGATGCATACATTGATGGATGCAAAAAACCTGTAAAGGGTGCCATTATTGATGCATAGACGGGCCAAAATCTGGTTTGATGGTTTGAAGAGCGGTAATCGATGATCATGGCAAGAGCTGCATAATATGTTTTTGGAGGGATTTTGAGAAGTGATTCCTCCGGACAAGATGGTGCAAGGTTGAAGACGGTATTCCAGGATGAAAGTAAGGATCTTTTTCATTTTCCTTGAGCATTTTGAAGCCAATTGGAAGCAATAAAAGGTTTCTACAAGGGTAAAAGGCAATTAGTATTTGAAGTTGTCAAAGCTGTTAGAGGGCTTGCATCAAAGGATTAGAGAAACGTTTGCGAACGGTGCAGATACACATGAGGACATGGTCTATCTGGCCAAGATGAAGAGCTAAAAGGTAAAGTAGAAGTTGGAGTTGGGCATGTTGAACCCTGCAGATTATGTTCATGTTGTAGCAATAGCATAGTGCTCTTTGGTCCGACCACACGTGGTTGTAGTTGTTCAAAGTGGAGAGCCCATGGAGGTAAGACCTATGGTTGGTTATGCTCCTTGGAGGTTTCCACTTCATAATGTACCTCCGATGGGGGACAAGCTTGTCAACGAAAAGAAGCCCCGTGTGGAAGTGAATCAAGGTGCCAGTGATGGATAAAGGAGAATCCTAGGCAGTAGCTTTGCTTCCATTGAAGTTATGTGAGCTATGATAATGAAGACTGATGTGAGGTGGATGGTTCAATAGGTATAGGGGTCTATAGATGAGGCCTCCACTTTACCTGGTTGGGAGGGAGGGTCAGATATGTGTTCAAATGTCTTTTCAAGTACGTTTTTCTTGGATATTGGTATGATTGGTGTTGCTCAATATGAAGTAGATTCTTGTTTTTCAAGGAATGCATGGAGTACCATGGATGGTCTATATGCATGGTGGGATATGTGTTAAAGTACGACACTATGGTATGGTGTTACAAATGGGTGGAAGGCACCAATGGCAAGTTTCTCATCTAGGTGGAGACTATGTGATGCAGGGGGTGGGGCAGCCCCATTAAAGGTTTTGCATGTAGACAGAATAAAAATCTATACATATGGTTTTGGTTTCCTCATAGGGTTTGCCAATTTTTTGCAACTAGAAGTGAAATAAAGCTCTTTTATGATTGAACAAAAATGTTCAACTTAGGGGGGGGGGGGGGGGGGGGGCAATGATGGTGTAGCCAAAGCTGGTCGACCATAGACAATGGTATGGGTAGGTATGTGCAGGCTACCAGAGCACTAATAAAGATCCTGGGTAGTCACGTAGAAACAGATGTGTATGGATGATGCTATTTATAGGCTAAGAAGGGCTAATTTGGGTGGCAGATAAAGGAGGTTTAAATAGTAGTCTCTTTGCCTAGATATGAAGAGCTTGAAGTGCTAAAGGAGCAAGTTTAGATGGCTTGTCAAACAGAGCCACGATGCCCAAGTTATGGCAGTTTGAAGTTGTGGATGTTTCCATATTTTAGTCGGATAGGGCACATAGAGCCAGGTGGTCTAAAACATTTTGGATATGTAGATGCATAGTACTTGATTTATAAAGCCTGTTGGTCTTTTTAGATCGGCAATGTGAGTCTCGGATGTCAAGTTATTAACAGTCAAATTTTTTTAGGGGCCACATGTGTGTCAGCCAAATTGCATTAGAAATTGTGCCACTTGGTGTTTTTTTGGCCTCGACAAGATTTTGGAGGGTGGTATGCATCAAGTGAAGCTAGCAAGAACTAACTGCTTGCCAAAAGATGTTCCGAAATGCGAGTTATGGTCGGTCAAAGTCGGGGTGTGGTTGCTCAAGGTTGGCTACATATTGTTTTCTCACTTTTTGCGGCCTCGGTTTTTAAGTCTTAAGGATCTTGGAATATGGCAAGACAGTGGGGGAGTTGGAGTCTATCAGGGGATCTTTTGGTTGGGCTTTGCGGATCGGTAGTTAGATCATCAGGTGACAGTCACAAACGAGGGTTTTTTATTTTAAGTACTTTTGAATTCTTTGGAGGCTTGGAGGGTGGCAACCCAAGAGGGCACCACATGGCAGCGATAAAGCCCACATGCGATATGAAGTCCGAATAGCACAAGGTACAGAGTCTTCCTCATGACCACACACTAGCATGAGTTGGAGAGGAAAAATATTGGAGCCCTGTTGGTTATGAGGTCTCTGATGGAAGACCTGTGTTGGCTCTCTTGATAGTGCTCGTGGACCTGTAGGGGCGCCTGGCGCTGGACATTTGGACGGAGGAGGATGGAGGGAGTGGAGCTTGCGAGTGAATGTTGCTCGGGTTGACGAATGACATGGCAGCCTATAGATCTCACTCTTGTGGCCGCTCAAGGGCCCCCTTTTTTAGGATAGAGTCAAAGCACCTCGCACCCACTAGTGATATCGCTAGTGCCCAGGGCAGGGTTGGTGTCATGTGCAAGTGAGATAGCGTATGAGAGGGGAAGAGAGAGAATGCAGGAGAAGGTGGACCCCAAAAGGTTCAAGAGGGGGAAAACCCTAGGTGAAACACAATCAAACAAGGCTCCAAGGGTTCATGTCAAGGCCAGCACAAGAGAAAGGGAGAGATAGAAAATCCGGGTGATCAAATGGAGTCCAAAGGGGATCCAAGTGGCCATTCCAAGGGTGGACCAAAGAAGAAAATTGGGATGCGTTGAAATCCAACCAAGTGGAAAATTCCAAGGACCAACCAAGGGGAGGAGTCGTGTGAGAGAGAGAGAGAGAGAGAGAGAGAGAGAGAGAGAGAGAGAGAGAGAGAGAATAGAAGATTACCGGGGTGGCAAGCCCATGCAAGGGTTTATAAAATGAAGAGGCCAAGTGTATGCAAGGCAAAATATCCTATAAGGAGCTCAAATTGAGCTGCACGGGCTAAGAAGATCCATTTCTTCTCTTTTTGGGCTTAGCCTTTCCTATAAGATGGGGTGCACATAAATTTTTAAGGGAATTGTTTTTGCCACAGGCTTTTTGTCCAATTGAGTTTGTTTTTGCCAAGGACTATTGTTGGCATAGACTTCATTGTAAAGGGATATGGGGATGTATGGAAAGCCATCATTGTTGTCTCTTTGTGTTGATTGTCTCTTCCCCCTTCTCTTCATTGCTTGTGTGCATGTGTTTTTGGGTGTATTTACCCCCTGAGGATTGTTGTGCAAATCAAGATAGAGAGAGGTTGTGTGCATTTGGAAGGCTGTGAGTTGAGTGGAGCGGAATGATTGGGTCGGTTTGCTACATTGCAAAGTGTTTGTGCATATGGTCGTTTGTAAATGGTGGTTTTCTTGCGAATACTGTTGAGTTTTGAAGGTGAACTCTAGTGGATTGGGGCATTATGTCTACCTTGGCCTATAGCGAGGCATTGTGTTTTGTTCTGGGTGTATTCCCCTTCCCCCCTCTCCATATTATGGTGCCCCCATTGAGGAGCTCTCCGATGCTCCAATTTGAACTCTAAAGCGATGTTTGGTAGCAGACAAATCGGTTGGTTGTTGATGGTCGAAGTGTTTGGTGGTCGAGTTTAAAGCTGATAGAGATGATGGAGCCAATTTTTGGCCCCATATTTACGGGTGTTGAATACCTTGAAGATTGGTTAGTATATTTTGAGCTATGGATGTTGTCGATGCATATATTGACGGACACGAAAAACCTGCAAAGGGTTCCTCTATTGATGTGCAGATGGGCTAGGATTTGGTTTGATGGTTTAAAAAGTGGTAATTAAGGATCATGGTAGGAACTACAAAATCAATTTTTTGAGTGATTTCAAGAAGTGAGTACTCCGGAAGAAGATGATGCAAAGTTGAAGGTGGTACACCAGGATACAAGTAAGGATTTATTCCTGTTTCCTTGACTAGTTTGAAGCCTATTGGAAGTAGTTAAAGGTTTCTACAGGGGTAAAAGGCAATTAGTATTTGAAGCTGGGAAAGTTGTTTGAGTGCTTCCATCCAAGGATTAGAGAAAAGGTTGAGGACGGCGCGGATACATATGAGGACATGGTCTATCTGGCCAAGATAAAGAGCCAAAAGGTAAACTGGAAGATGAAGTTTTGTTTGTTGAATCATGTAGATTATGCTCATGTTGTAGCAGTAGCAGAGTGCTCTTTGGTCCGACCATAGGCAGTTCGAGTTGTTCAAAGTGCAGAGCCCGTGGAGGTAAGACCTATGGTTGATTATGCTCCTTGGAGGTTTACAGTTCATGATGTACCTATGCCAATGGTGCACGAGCTTTTCAACAAGAAGAAGCCCCATGTCAAAGTGAATCAAGGTGCAAAAGTGCTAGCAAATGTTGAGGTTCCAGAGCAGATTAAAGAGGTTAAGTAGTTTCTTATGGAAATCTTGTATAAAAAGGTAGTAGAGTGTAGTGAGGTTGTAGATACCAAGGCTTTAGAAGAACATGAAGAAAGTGTGCAAAGTCATTGAAATGGTTTAGCATTTGTGGAACAGCAAGTGGATGAAAATGCAAATATATAGTTTGTATATGATGCCGGTGATGGAGAAGACACAAGCTCCAGTTTCTGGGAGACAAGTGAGGAGGATAGAGATGATGAGTCCACATCCTATCGTGAGGAGACAGAGTTTGACAAACTTGAACTGGTAAAGGTAAATCTACCTTATTATGTGCTTAATGATATGGTGATAGCCCATGTTTAGGAAGAGCAGAGAACAAAGCAAGCCATTGTGATTAATGGGGACCAAATGGAGGAGTCTATGCCCACAGATGGATGTATGCAGGTAGAGATGGTGTAGATTCTTTCTGCAAGGGATGAGGTCTATGTGATCACGGAGTTTGCTATGAGGGATATTGGTATTAAAGCTGTCATCAAGTCTAATGTGAGAATGAGGATGGACAACCATTCTAAAGCTCGGTGTTTAGGAGTGGCACAGGATGTGAATGTAAAGTTCATGGGAGTTGAATGCTTAATTGATTTTTTTGTCATGACAACATGTGAAAATTCTTATCAAAGTATATTGGGTGTAAGGATCGGGAAGGGAAGGGAGCTCAAGGAGGCTCAAAGGTGAAACGCTCCATTGTTACACAGTGTGTTGCACACACTTAATAAAAGATGCACTACCACCAAAGGGACAAATTAAAATACACACAAAAATAGGATATCATATTGCATAGCATTACTTTATGTACATCACAAGGATTTATTTATAGGCCTTTGGTTGGTAGACTTGGCTCATTCTTGTGTTTACAACAAATATACTAAGCTGTCAACATCAACTGAAATGAGGTGTAGAGGGATGTCCCATGCCTATCTCAACAATCCTCCCCTTAGGCATGGACTATACTGAATGAAGCTGAATCGAGACCTAAAGCCACACAAGCTAATGGTCACATAGACCGAGGTAGTCACACAGACTGAGTGGTCTCATTACATGGTATCACACAGACTAAGAAGTCCTCCCCTTAAACAAAGAAGGTGGAAGACTATCCATTTTACAATACATCAGTATATTCGCAAAAGTAGTTGGGGGCAGCACACACATGGAGACAATTCTCTTCCTGTTGATCTGTATCTCCGTCCTTTCATTCTACAAGATTGACTCTATTTTTGTTGCTTCCTTCGCACTTTGATGGTGGATGGCCTTTGATGCCACAATTGCTACAATATTTGTTCTTGTAGCAGTCCTTGGAGAAGTGTCCAAGCTTGCCACACTCATAACACTTCTTGTTATTTAATCTAGGTAATGATGATGATGTAAAATAAGCTCCTCCCATTGATTTAGATTTCTTCTTATTTTTCTTTTCTTCTTCATGGATTGCCCCTGTAACATATTGCAGAGAAGGTATGGGTTCCTTTTGCTCTAAGACTGTTACTATGTTGTCAAAACTTTCAGGTACAACACTTAGCAGAACAGTGACTTGATCTTCTTCCAGGACTTGGCACTGAATGTAAGTGAGCTGCGTGATTATGCTCATTAGTCTATTAACGAGGCTTGAAACATCCTCCTCTTGAAGCGTAGTAAGTTTGTAAAGATTTTTCTTTAAGCTAATCTTACTTTGCTTTTGTTTAGCACGAAAGTTATGTTCCAGAATATCCCATGCTTGGATTGCAGTGGTACAGCTATCTGTAAAATGCACATAATTATCATGCAGTGATGTGATAATTATGCCGAGTGCCTATTCATCTTTAGCTTGTGCTTGTATGATTTGGGCTCTATTGAGAGTGCCTTTAGTAGAAGTGGATGGTTCGCTTATCTCGGTTTTACAACAGACCATAGTTTCTTTTTCATAAGATATCCTCGCAGCTTGGTATGCAAGTGTGGAAACCGTCTCCATTGAATTTTTCAATCCCTTTCTCTCCCATGATGCAAAGTGGTTCCAAATGCAGAGGGTCTCGGTCTTACCAATAGAGATATTATCTCTATGGCAGTGTCTTGCCCTTTACAGAAGGTAATATGAATGCCGGATTATGCTTAACTTGCGAAGTCACTCTTTGCAAGTAGGATTTGCAAAGTTCCTCTTCACAAAAAAAGAAGGTTTAGCCTTGAAGTCGAAGGGAAAGCTTTGAATATCCTCTTTGCACTAGTTGCTTGTGGGAAATTTACAAAATCTTAAAAAAAACTTTGTACAAAAAAAACTTGTCTCTTATTGCTATGTTGCGGAGTTTGTCAAGCTGCCACGAGATGAGGATTCTCTTTGAGAAGGACTTTGTAATGCGCAATGCATGTGGGACACACCGTTTAAGGGGATTAAGTGAGCCAAGAGATGAGTGGTGGTATGAAAACAAAAAATCTTTTTAAATCTTTACAAGAGGAAAACGATTTTGGTAAATTTGGAAAACAAAACTGTCAAAAGCAAGCAGATAACGTCGATAGTGGGGGTGATGGCGTTTTCCAGCTTTTGAATGATTTGAAGCTCCAGATAAGGTTGCCTTGCTCCCATACTTACATCCATGAGGTTCGATTTGGATAGGGGCTGCCAGAGGAGAGCCTTGAGTGGCCGCAAGTGTGTGTGTGTGTGTGTGTGTGTGTGTGTGTGTGTGTGTGTGTGTGTGTGTGTGTGTGTGTGTGTGTGTGTGTGTGTGTGTGTGTGTGTGAGAGAGAGAGAGAGAGAGAGAGAGAGAGAGAGAGAAAGCAATCAAGCTCCTTCTCGCTCTCAATCCGATTCTAAGCTTGTGTGTGTGCTTGAAAATCAGCGCTGCAGAAATAGTCAGTGCCAATGGCAAGGCTCTGTGAATGCACTTCGATGCTTATTAATGTTGCTGCTCGGTGCTCCCAACGCTGCCCAATTGTGAGTCTTTGCCTTGATTTTCTTTGCAAGGTTGGATCCTTTTCTTGATCAGAAGTTGCAAGACAAAGTTCCGCTCTCTGATATTCGTATCCGTGGACTCCAATTGGCGTAATTCCAAATGAATAGGCCAATTTTGTTAATTGGCTTGTAATCGACTGTATGATTAGTAGAAAGTGGGCAAGTGGGGTGTCTATGCACTGAGAAGAAGATTTCTAAGCTAATTATGGTGCTCACTGGCTCTGATACCAGTTGTAAGGATTGGGAAGGGAAGGGAGCTCAAGGAGGCTCAAAGGTGAAACGATCCATTGTTACACAGTGAGCTGCACACACTTAATAAAAGATGAACTACCACCAACAAGACAAATTAAAAAACACACAAAAGTAGGATATCATATTGCATAGCATTACTTTATGTATAGCACAAGGCTTTATTTATAGGCCAAGCACGGTTGGTAGACTTGGCTCATTCTTGTGTTTACAGCAAATATACTAAGGTGTCAACATCAACTGAAATGAGGTGTAGAGGGATGTCAAATGCCTATCTCAACATTGGGGAGTCCATGGTTGTTGGAAATTGGGGCCAAGCAAGATTGGGACAAGGGGGTATTTACCCTGTTGGATCGAGAGAATGGAGGCCAAATCGTTCTTAACTTGAAAACCAATGAGAGCCTCTTTCATCCACCAATCGGGTGATAACAGGGATTCTAGCACTAGTTACAAATATAAAACCGAGTCAACTTATGATGAAGGGTCCACCAGTGTCGAAGAGGAAGAGAGTGGTGAAGACTTACTGAAGCTAGATACACGTTTTTTTGGGGTCACCATAGATTTTGCCATTACAAATAGAGGTATGCAAGCTCACGTTTGTAGTTTGAAGGTTAAAAAGGTGGAAGATATGCTAGGTAAAAATTTAACCAAGTAGGAGAAGGAAGTCTATATGGATCTATGTGCATCCTATCCCAACTTATTTGCAACGGAGTAAAAAGATTTGAGATGAGCTAAAGGAGTGTAACATTGGATCCTACTTAAATATGGATACATACCAAATGCACAAAAGCTAAGAAGATTGGGATATATTCAAAAGGAGGCTCTACGGCAAGAGATCAACAAGTTCCTCAAGGCAGGTATTATTTATCCAGTGAAAAGAATCTGAGTGGGTTTCCCCTATTTTTATTTTTCCAAAGAAGAATGGGATGTGGGGGGTACGTGTAGACTATAGACCCTTTAATGTTCCAACCAAGCAAAATCACTACCCCTTGCCATTTCAATATGAGATTCTAAACCAGGTTTCCGAACACGAGTGCTATTCTATCATGGATGGTTTTTCATGGTATTTTTAGATTGGTATTTCTTTGGACGATCAGGTGAAGACCACCTTCATCTCTTGGGGGTGCTTTGCCTACCACGATGCCTTTTGGACTGGTGAATACGTATGCTACGTTTCAAGACTGGATGGAAAAAGTGTTTGGGCCATACTTGGGTAAGTTCATCAAAGTTTTATCATTGCCTCCTTAATTTAGGGTTTAATGCAAGCAGCTGTCCAAAAGTGATGTTAGCTTTTTTATTTTGAACACCTCTTACCAGATCCTATTCAAGATTAATGTACCCCAACTGAAAATCCTTTTGTGCGATCCTCCGTCTTTGTCTTCTCTTGCTTGGCTCTGGCTGCTCTTGCATTCGTTCACCTTCTCTTTTCCCTTCCTTGCTCTAGTTTCATGTTCCGTCTCGGTATCTTTTGCCTCTTGCTCTTTTGTTGATCATAATATCAACCTCATGCTTGTCAACACCGATACTCTTTTAACCCTTTGCACTTCATCATTACCTAGTGGAGCTGCATGTACTCGGTTTTTGGCTGCTTGCTGCTCCCATTGACCATTAAACTGCACTTGACCCCTACCTTGACCAAACAAAGGACACATACCGCCCCTTTTCCTTGGTACATGAGGGAAATCTGGAGCATAGTGACCCTCCTCTCAGCAATTATAACACCTACTATGCAATTGACTAGCCCTGCCTCTTCTTGTTCTTGCCTTGCCTCTTTCCATAACACCTAAATGCAACTCTTGCTTTTGCTCAGATAAACCTTGAGATGTACATACGCATTGTTGAGGAACAATTGCCACCCCTCGATTTGTTTGATTCTCCACTTGAACTTCTTTCCTCGGACTTGAGGTAGGATTGGGAAGCATCACTTTGTATCCCAACACACCTTGCTCAATCTTCTTTTCAATTTTCCGACTCTTTGCCTGCGCAATAGAGACCGCTCCATTGTAATTCTTCGGGCTCTCAAAATCCACCTTTTCACGAACTTTGGAAAGCACAAGCCATAAGTTTTTCCAATTTAAAGTACTCGCCACCATTAGACAATTGCATGGAAACTGCAAAGTCCCTCCAGCATTCCTCAAAGCGGCCAAGGAAAACACTGAACTCCTCGTTCACATCTTGCTTCAAATTCTTCAATTTTGTGTCTAGATCGACAGAGGACACCTCTTTACAAATATCATGCAGAAAACGGCCCTGCAATGTCGGCCACGTAAGTCTTGGCTCCCCTTCCAAGGCATAGAACCATGTCTTTGCTCTCCCTCGTACCAGCAACAAAATCATTTACATCTTTCTATCTTCATTTGGCATATGCAATGATAGCATATACAGCTTGAAATCATCCATCCACTCCTTTGGATCTTCTTGTCCGGTGAGAACTGGTCCATATTTAATTTGTGCGTTGCCATCTCTTCTTGATGGAAACAACTTTCTTTGAGCAAATAGTTGCTCCTTAGTGGGGGCACCAGAAGATGGAGAGGGGGAATGAGGAACACACCCGACACACAACACATTGCCTCCCTACAACTGAGGGTATCCACAACATCCCTAACCTCTCAAATAACACCTTCAAATAGGCTAATTTGCATTAACAGACCCACCTTTGCACACAAAAAAAAAACCTCCTACCGTGCAAAAACACCACTTAGCACGAATGCACCTATATAGCTCAACTCACCCTTCCCGACTCACACAGCACCCCAATTATTCCCTCTTTGCAACACACTTTACGCTACAGGCACACACCTCTGCAAGCATCGACATGCACACAAAGAGCGAGAAAAAAGGAGGGAGATGGGGAGAAGCAACACAAGAAAGTGGGGAAAAATCTTAGTAGTATTGAGCACGAAGATATACAACCAATTTTGTAGCTACAATGGCAAACTTCGGATACACGGGCTTGTAGGCCTTCAAAAAATCCTCCTGGCAAAAAAGCCCCAAAAAATTCACGTTCATCCCCTTTTATAGGGGTTGGCTAAGAGACTCAAAAAAAGAAAAAAAGAGGACTTCCCTAGCTCGTACACTTCAACTTGAGCTCATATTAGAAATATCCTTGCATTGCACACTATTGATTCACTTATTTTTTGGAAACAATTGCATGGGGAGCTCCTCCTCCTTTGTCCAACTGATTGGAACCATCCTCTACCTCTTTGTCTGGCTGCTTGGAACCATCCTCTACCTCCTTGAAATCTCCCTTTAGGCCGTCCAGCTAGGCCATCCATTTACCCCTTGAATTTGCACTTTGGGCCCCTTTGACTCTCTCTCTGCCTTGCTGCTGCCTATCGCGCTGGACCCCCCTATGGCACTAGCGATATTGCTAGTGGGGGGTAATCCTTCCCCTCAAAAAGTTTGGACCCTCATCGAGTGTGTGAACTGGTCCCTCATGGGATCCTATGCCATGTCACCACATGTACGCTCAATTTCCCAACGGGCACCACCAATTGTTGCCGCCGTTGCATCACCAGCCAGCACCACCCCTACTAGCCAAAACCTCCAGACGCAGCCCCGAGCGCCCTCGATGCAGCACCCAGTGCGCTCTACTATTTCCAGGCTCCAAGGGATCCCTCATACAATCCACATAGGGCTCACCGCCTAGTTTTTGACCGCTTCCTTTTGAGCCCTTATTCGCATAGATGGGATTACCCGGTTCACCATGTGGCACCCTCTAATCGACTGCTGTCAAAAGCCTTGCCAAGTCCACTATATAAAAATAAACCAATACTTTTTTTTTTGTCCCCAACTTGAGTGCACTATTGTTTGATGCCAAGAGATTTGTTGATCGAGCCGTCAAGCTATGTTGGATCTCCATCGTGTTGGCTAAAAACCGTGCAAACCTCATCACATTTGGACTCCTCCAAGCTTGTTATCTGGAGTCACAAAAACCCAACAAAACCATATGTATACTCCCCTCCCCGTCTACAAAGCACCCCCAACTTTGACCTTCAATATCTCCACCACCGCTTCTCCGTTCAGCGAGCCGTCAATTCCTATTGAGTCTGTATGATGCATACTTTGCTATAGAACTCCGTTCAAGTAAAAAACTCACCATATGGCATGACTTCCCATTCGATCAGGTGGGCACCAACCCGCCCCCCTACAAAAATTCAAACGATCATATCCAACAATTTGTAGCTCTGATCTACAATCTAAAAAGACAAGCATGCTCCATAACTTGAGCACTACACGCTTATACGTTGACTTCCACTTGGGCCACTTGTCCCCAGCTACCCTGTCTGACAAGGATCTGCAATGCACTGCACCTTCAATCCCCAATATATTGGGCTCCATATCTCTATTTGATGAGACGTCTAGACCTGCTCCTTAAATGCAAGCTCTATATTTCTAGGCCCAAAGATTGCACCTTGAACCTCCTTCACCTGCTACCCAAATCAACCCCTTCTGGAGCCTTTATTGGTCTATAAACAGCATCATCAATACATATCTGCTACTACCTGTCTACACATGATCTGTATAGATGCTCTATCCCTTTGCCATGCTTCTACTAGCCTGCACATACCTGCCCATGCCATCTTCTATGGTTGACCAACTTTGGTTGCACCAGTTATAGCAGGGTTCTTTGACTCTATCCTCAAAAAGGGGGCCTTTCAGCGGCAGCGGGACAGAGCCCTATGGGCTGCCACATCGTTTACCGACCCGAATCACCTCGAGTAGCGAGCTCCAATGCCGCCATCCTCCTCCAGCCAAAAGTCCAGCACTGTGCACCCCTACAGGCCACGAGCATCGCCAATACAACCCCTACAGGGCCACCATCGCAGACCCCACAACCCACGGGGCTCCAAGCTCCCTTCTCTCCTCGGGGGGCTCACTGTTTAGTACCTCCCTATATAACGTGTGTTCATGGGGTATTAAAAAAACCCCTCTTTTAACATGTCTGAATGAATAAAATAACCCCTTATTTTATGATTTTTCCCAAAATTGAATATAAAACCCCCTTATTTTAATGTATCTCTCTTAAATTTCATAAAGTTTTTGCATTTTAAAACCCCTCCTTTTGAACTCACGTTATACATTAACATGATTACATAGTGCACCCCCGAGCTTCTCTCCAACTCATGCTAATGAGGCAGACTGTAAGCCTTTTGCTATGCATCCTTCATATCGCATGTGGGCTTTACCTCTACCATGTGGCGCCCTCGTGGGTGTCCACCCTCCAAGCCTCCAAAGAATTCAAAAGTCCTTCTAAAACAAAACGCTCTTTTGTGACCCTTTTGCTCTTCCTGCCCACTACCACCTGGTGATCCGACTACCGATCTACAAAGCCCGGCCAAAAGATCCCCTAATCGACTCTGACTCGGGCCCCTGGCCTTGTTGTATTCCAAGATCTTTAAGATTGCTAATTGAGGTCAAAAAATGGAAAAAAATATATAGCCAACCTTCAAGCAACTCCAGCCCCGACTTTGACGGACCATAACTCGCAGTCCGTAACTCCGTTGGCAAGCAGTCAGTTCCTATTCGCTTCACTTGATGCATACCACCATCCAAAATTGTGTCAAGGCCAAAAAACACCAAGTGGTGCAATTCCCCATGCAATCTAGCTAGCACACACCTTGCCCCCGACAAAACTTCAGCTGCTAATAACTTGACATTCAGGACTCAGATTGCCAATCTTAAAAGACCAACATGCTCCAAAAATCAAGCATATGCATCTACAACTCCAAATTGGCTTGGACCACCTGGATCCACTTCCTCTTTTTGGCTAGAATCTGCAAACATCCTCAACTTCAAAGTGCCATAACCACGACACCATGGCTATGTTTGAGGAGCCATCTGGACCTGCTCCTTCAGCACTTCAAGCTCTACATATCTAGGAAAAGAGACTTCTCCTTGAACCTCCTTCATCTAGCATCCAAAATAGCCCCATTTGGAGCCCTTCTTAGCCTATAAACCGCATTAGCCATACACATCAGTTGCTACCTCTCTTGCCAAGATATTTGCAAATGCTCATGTCCTTTGTTATGCCTTTGATACCTTCCCATACCGTCTTGAATGGTCGACCAACTTTGGTTGCACTATCATTGCCCACTCCCCTAGTTGAACATTTTTGTTAAACCAAAAAGGAGCTTGATTTCACTTGTAACTGCAAACACTTGGCAAGCCCTATGAGAAAACCAAAACCATATGTACAGAGTTTTACTCTATCTACATGCCAAACCTTTAGGTGGATTGCCCCACCCATTGCATCACATAGTCTCCGCCTTGATAAAAAACTTTCCACTGGTGCCTTCCACCCAATTGTAACACCATACCATAGTGCCGTGCTTGAGCACACATATCCCACCATGCATATAGACCGTCCGTGGCCTACCTTCAACGCTCCCTGCATCCTTTGGCATAGAAGCATCCACTCCATATGGAGCAACACCAATCATACCAATATCCAAGAAACACATATCTGAAAACACATTTGGACACATATTGACCCTCCCTCCCAACCAATTAAAGTGGAGAACCATAGACCCATGTACCTATTGAACCATCCACCCCACACAATAGTCTCCATTAACATAGCTCACATACCTTGAATGGAACCAAAGCTACTACCTGGGATTCTCCTTTTTCCCCATCACTCAAAATGCCTACTACATTGGAAATTTTACCATCTTTGGCAACACGACCTCCTCTTTGGAAATACACACAATTCCAACATCATGAAGCCCTTCTATTGCGTCCAACTTCTCTTCAAGGTCAACTAGCTCCACTTGCCTCTCAGCTTCAACTACTTGTGCTTCAATCACCTCTTTAGCTGTTATAGTTCCAAGGCATAACATTTGTCTAAGCTGAAGCTGTTCTTTCAAAGGCTAGATGAAGAAGGAGGGCATTTGAACCCAAAGAAGTGCAAATTTGCACAACCAAGGGCTCAAATATTGGTTCATGTGATATCATAGAATGGTACATAGGAAAATCCAGAGAAATTGAAGGCATTGGTTCTCATGGAACCTCCCATCAATGCGAGAGGGTTGGCATCGTTCGTGCATAAGTTAAAGTATTTGCCACGTTTCTTTTGGATGTTGTCTCAGTATGTTTATCCTCTTCAAAAAAGGGCTTAGCAGGTGTGCACATTTCAATGGGATGATGAAGCTCAGGAAGCGTTTGACAAAGTGAACGATATTCTATGTCAGCTACCTATGGTATGCCTTCCCAACCAAGAGGATGACTTCTATATTGCTATGACGGTGGGTATGGTGGCCATTGGAGGAGTATTGTTATAGAAGGTGGGGAGAAGTTACAAGCCTATTTGCGAGAGCAGGATAATAATTCAAGGAGAGATTACTTATACAAAAGCGGAGCATTGGGTGATGGCTTTCGTCTTTGCCTGCAGGAAGTTCAAAGTGTATTTGATCATTTGTAAATTTTATGTTTTGATGGAGGCTGACAATCTTTTACCTCAAGTGGTGCTACACTTGAAGCCAGGGAAGAAAATCATGAAATGGGTGATAGAGCTCCAGGAGTTTGAGTTCGAGTTCAAAGTAGATCACATGAGTGCGTTTCAAACATGTGAGAAGGTAACAAAACCAGAAGGCAGATGGATTGGCTAGCAGTCATGTTCAAACTCATGTGTCGAGTTTGTATGTGGCATCAACTAGTTATGCGGGTAGAGAAACTTTAAAAGCCATTGATGATTTTTTGAGCACATGTCAATGTTTTGAAGGGATTTCCAAGCTACAAAAGATGAACATTGTTCAAAGAGCTCAAAATTTCACTCTGGTAGGTGAAGATCTTATGATGCAAGGTCGAGATGGGGTACTGCATCGAATCCTTTACAAAGAGGAGATTGGTATGGTATAGGAGTACTACCACTAAGAGAGTGGACATCAAGGTAAATCAAGTCTTGTTTTGTATTTCAAGAAGTGGGTTTTGGTGGCCTCCTTTTGTGCAAGATATACACTATTGGTGCAAGACATGCCATCAGTGCGAAGTAATGGGTGAAAGATGACTGGTAACTAAGTAGCAAGGGGCTACCACAGCACAGGATTCTTTTGAAAAGTGGGGTTTGGATACTATCGGTCCATTGCCCAAGTCATTCAGTAGAAAGAGATACATTGTGGTGGCCATAGACTACCTCACCACGTGGTTGAGGCTAAAGTGGTAAAAGAGGTAAATGCCCATACTCTTGCCTAGTTTATTTTTGATTGCATATGCTACCATTTTGGGGTACCTTGGGTGCTTATACCTGATCGAGGAGAAGGATTCATAAATAAGTTGGTGCATGCACTAAGAGAAAAGTTGGGTATTCAACATCAGTTTTCATCTCCATACCATCCAGAGTTCAATGGTTTGGTGAAAAGTGCCAATGGGCAGATAGTCAGGATGCATACTAAGTACATCTACAAGCAGGTTGAAGAGTGGGAATCTAACCTTAACAAATGTTTGTGGGCTTATAGGACTTCTTACAAAGTGGATACCAACTTTACTCCTTATGAGTTGGTCTATGGAAAGGAAGCAGTATTACCCGTACATGTGCAGCTAGGGGCGCTCAAAGGTTTGTGGTGGATTGATAAAGCTCATCAAGATGTTTTGTCTTGAAACGGTCTTGAAACGTTGAAGATGGACTGTGAGGCGGCAGCGGACTTCTATGTAAAGCAGCGAGAGAAAAGAGTAGCAAAGCTCAACCAACATTTGCTAGAAAAGCTGATTGAAAACGGTGATCTAGTGATGAAGTACAAGAGCTATGTTGACTTCATCTTTCAGAAGAAATTCAAAAAGAAGTGGATGGGGTCTTTGTTGGACGGGAGAGACTCACACACCCATGAAGTGCATGCAAACACTACCTAGATCAACATAATGTCAATCGAGGACATAGATGACACGATAGGCACACGGAGGAAATATCTTTAGCTTGTCAGGCTGAGACCATCCTACACATACAACACTCAGGAAGGCCAACTAAACCACAATCAAGAACCTCACTGCTCTCAACTACACCACCTAGCCACATACACACATACGGAAGGTAACTCACCTAATCATGCCAGATTCATACGAAACTTAAGGAACACCATCCCCTCACTAGGATACACCTGTAAGGTCTCTGACCCGATCACAAGAGCACCCTTGTACCACGAAATGAATACAATGGAATAAGTTACTATTTTTAGCATTTTTCCAGATTCTGTCAGTGCCATGATGTTTAGAATGTTATAAAGCTTCAAAATGTGAATTAAAATAATTTTTGTGAAAATTTTCTAAAAATAGTAAGTTTTTGGTCACCCGACCCGTCCAGTCTCGACCGTCTCGAAAATCTGCACCCGTACCCCGAATTTGAAAAAAATGCATTTTCAAACCCCGGGGGAGCTGCTAAATATGGTAGGTACTCAGACCCATACGTCTTAGTTAAAGCTTAGTATAGCAATTTACGGCATCAAAATCCAACTCGTATGGCTCGTTTTAGCCTAAAACCAACTTTTCACAAAATTGTCCGGGAGGCACCGGGGGCCCGAGGCTGTGTGGGAACAGGTCCCAGCCCACTCCAGACCTGCTTTAGCAACTAGGGGGCGCCCTCTTGCTTTGTGGGAGTCTTGGGGAAGCTGCCAAGCCTGCAACTCAGTGTGAGAGTCAGTTTACTGAGCCAACTGGACACTTGGTGGGTAGGCAACTGGACTTGCCATGCAAGGACTGAGTGCTCATCCAGATGCATTTAGAAACACAAATCGATTTCCAGCCTGTAGGAGCCTATTTAAAGGCCCACACACACACACACACAGACATATATGCTCACACACACACATTGCATACTCACACACCTACACACTCGGAAGGTGTTGCCGGCACACACACAGTTTTTGAAGGAGAAGCAAGGAGGGAGGTGCTGCCGAAATTCCCATCTTGAGGATTCATTGCATCAGAAATTTAAGAGGATTCTCAGCCCCTAATCACGGTAATTATGGTTTAATTTCTGCTCTTCTTAATCTCATCATTACCCACTCATAATTCTTGTCTACTACGCCTACTTTTAGCTATAATTCTCTATAGCTGCTCTCTAAGTTTTCATAGATATACTTCATTACATAATTATCATTCATTTAGTTAATTTATTCAGCCATTCATCATCCTTAATCAAGGATTAATGCATGATTAGGAAAGATTCTCTCTCTAGGCGGTATAGTCAATAAATTGTTAGCTAGTAATAGTGTAGATTTGTCAGAATTCAATCTTTCACTACTCAATAGAGTTGTAATTAAATTAAACTTAATCTTCTCCCACATTTAGATGCGATTAAGGCTGAAAATTAAAATGTCATTAGTCCAATAAGGAGAAGGTTTTTCCATCACACATGCCTGCGGTCAATCTGCACCTTCATATTGCTCTAGGAAAATGAATGAGCTTGCTTACTTCATATCTTTCGTGAATCAATTAGAAAAACTCTGAATTTCTTAATTACCTAAGCCAAGTAATTAACCTTAGAGTCGTTTCCGATAGGGTGGATACAGAATTACCCTTAAAATTGCTAGGACAAAAAGGGAAAAATCTAACCTCGTGCATAAGGAGGAGTCTTTAATAAATCTAATCTGCTGATTGGTTTGTCTCGGACCTTAGCTCTTTTTTTTCAAGTCTATCATTTAAGTAGTGAGAAAAATGGCCCCGGTTAAGAGAACTCGCTTCGGTGAGACCCACGACCGCGAGGCGGGAACAAGCAAGGTCAACGGAAAAGGAAAGGCTCCCATGGACGAGCAAATACCGGCCATCTCACGGGCTATTGATGAAGAAATGGAAGAGGTAGGTCCCAATTTTTAGTCAAGTTGTTTAATTAACATTGCATACGATTAGTTAGGAATGAACATATCCCCAAACATGTTGGAGAAATCCGACAGAAACCTCGGCATTGAATGCATAGTACATTTAAGTATAAAGTAGGAAAGAAATGATTGATGGGTATGTTGTTTGCAAGAGGAAAGAATGTTTGCTAGGAAAAATTTAGCTCGACATGTTCATTTTATTTCCAATGTTGAATCAGTCCTGACCCCCCTACTGATCACAGGGGGCAGAGTTCCTCGTTAGGGCTCTTGAATCCACGACTTGCTTTTTATGCGGTGGATACCCACGACTTGCTTTTTATGCGGTGGATATGCACGACTTGATTTCTATGCGGTGGGAACCCACGTCTTGCTTTCTATGCGGTGGGAGTGTCCATGACGTGCTTTCTATGCGGTGGATATACCTAGTTGTATGGGCAGCTAGGCGACAACGGGAGGAGTGAACTCTCGCTGGAGGGGGGATGTTGTACCTCCAGAACATTGGAACTTTTATGAATAAGTTTGACTAGAATTTTTACTAGAATTCTGTCTTGGTGTTGTTGCAATATTGGTTGAAGGGCTGTTTTAACGAACCATGTGATTCGGAATTAAACAAGGAATATCTATGTTGAACAATCTTGTGGTAGTAATTAGGTCACACGAGGAAGTGTGAGTGTGGGGGTGGAAAGTGGGGGCTTGGCTCGGGTTGCCAATGCCTACGAGATGGGTGGTCCCGATTGGTCGGGAGCTCTCTGTCCCCATAGTGCTTACTCGATATTGGTATTACTCATTGCCCCTAGAGCGGCGAATCCTCAAGAGTACGTGCCTCTGAAACATGGGGAAAAAGGCACTCAGGGTTTCTCTCCTCTTGGAAGGTGGGTCTTAGGATCGCTAGATAGTTAAGTACGCTTCCCCTGCGAGGTGGAGCTAGATCTCGTTGCTAGTAGGCTCGAACTCGATTCACTTTGTGATGAGAGATCGTCCGCTAGTTGAACCCTGAACCATTTTTGTTTGCTTCCGCTATAGATCTAGTGGCCACCAGGTTTACCATCAGATCCGTTGTTTGATATGACGGGGTGGGGACCTCACACCTGGTATCAGAGCCTAGGTTAGGCTGGGAAAATAAATTCGTATTGTTTGAACATTTAAAAGGAACTGAAAGTATATAGGTAGTTGATCCGAATTCCTTGCATTGGTGTTGCAGGAAGACCCCGTGCTCGAATATCGGAAGTTCCAAGTGTTTGAGCTTATTTATGAGCAAGCTCGAAGATCCCCTGTTTACCAGTTCAGGCGAGATGTCATGGAGATACTGTTGAAGGCTTATACGCCACACTCCACTCGCATTGACAAAGGATGGGAACTTTATTGGACATTTCCAGGAGGGGTTTACTACATCAATGCTCGGAAGCTAGGGTGCCTGGCTACCGACTTGAAGAAGATACGTTGGGGAGAAGAGTTGAGAGTGATAGAGATATTCTACTTGGTGCCCACACGATTGGACCAGACTGTTTCGGGCAACTCCAACCAAACCATCAATGACTGGCTCTTGGAGAAGGTCACCAATGTGATTCCAGCAAACCAAGTCAAAACCTTTGGATTACTGAAAGCGGAACTCCGGCCCGATATCTTAGTTTATTATCCCCTCAAGAATGTGTATAAGAACTATTACACGAATGAAGTAGTGCATCATGTCAATACCATTTCCTAAGCGTATGTTATACGCAATCCATAAAGCCATGTAATAAGCGGTCATCAGTCATCCTAAACCTTGAGGAGTTTCGATTGTAATAAATTTCCATCAATAAAGTGCTTTTTGTCTCTGAATCTCTATCTCTTGATAAAGTGGAATTTTGAATTTTATTAAAGTCTCGTGTCTATCTTGAAATTCAAGTAATGGTATCAAGAATTTCGTATAACCCATGTAGGTACCGCCTGTTTCTCTGTACTCGGCAGCGCAAGAGAAGAAGCTTCTCCTCAAACAAGCCCAACCTCCGATCTTTAAGGGCGAGGGGGCAAATGTGGAGAGAGATGCGGAAGTATGGATGGAAGCCATGGACGATTACTTTAAAGCTGCGGGAACCCAACCCGTAAATCAGACCATGCTTGCGATGTTCCGCTTGACTGGCGATGCCAAGATATGGTGGAAGCAACATTGCAAAGACCTGGACATTAAAGGATCTTCTCAATCTTGGGAAGACATCAAAGCTGCGATAATGGGGCGTTATTTACCACCTGCCTATAGGACCTTGAGAATCAAAGAATTCTTTTCAGTTCGGCAGTTGAATTCAACTGTCGAAGAATACTATGCAAAGTTTGTCACTCTTTGGAGATATGCTCCTAAGATGACCTTGGAACAACAGGTGGCAAGGTTCTGTCAAGGACTAATGGATCCCTTGAACACTCGGCTGGAGTCTCTCAGGCCGTCAACACTACAGGATGCCTTGCTGAGGGCTAAACCTCTAGCTCTCGAAGTACAAAAGGCTAATCAGAATAGGAGGAATCATTGGGCAAAGAGGGCAAGGAACACTGCTTGGGACAACAGACCAGCCAACCAAACCTATAACCAGCGCCCTATTGTGGCTACCACCACAACCATGGAGTTCCCTGATGTTCGATGCTATGGTTGTGGCGAGCATGGACACTACAGATCCAATTGCCCCAGGAACATTCATGCAACCAATGCCAATGCCATACCCTTGAATACCCGTGGGCATGGCCAAGCTAATGGAAGAGGAGGACGCGGAAGAATGAACAAAGGGCGAGGGCGTGGAGCTACCGCCAGAGTGAATGCCGCAGTAGTACAACCAACTGTGGGTGATGAAGCAGTGGAGAGAGCAACCCTACATGCTGCAATTGACAATCCCAATGGTTGCGAGCAATACGCAGTCATTCATACGCCAGGATCTCTCAGAGGTGAACAAGTTAACTTCCTTATAGATTGCGGAAGTACTCTTTCATTTCTTTCACCCAGATGCATGAGAAAGCTTAAGCTAGATAAGTATCCGTCAAGCAAGCTAGTTGTCGAGTTAGCAAACAGCAAGGAGGTAGTATCTCAACACTCTGCAGGCAAAATTGACTTTGATTTAGGGGGACACACCAACTTCTGCCCAATTTCGAACCCTACCCTTAGGATTCTTTGATGGGATACTAGGGATGGACTGGTTAAAGAAAAATAAGGCCCATATCCATTGTGCACAAGGAAACTTTACATTTACAGATAACTTGGGTAATGAAGCCTTAATTCAGAGGGAAAATGGGAGACCTAGGGCTATTCTAGTTAAGGCCAGCAGACTCTTGAAGGGACTAAGGAAGGGTCACCAAATATATGCAGTTAAACTCAATAAGGTGGACCAATCAGATACCTCACTTCGACCAGAGTGGCTGAGGGAGTATGATGACGTATTCCCCGAAGACCTTACAAATCTTCCACCACACAGAGAGGTAGATCATGGGATTGAGACTATCCCTGGGTGTGAACCTATCTCAAAAAGACCTTATAAAATGTCACTTCCGGAGGCCATCGAACTCAAAGAACAACTTAGGCAACTCATTGAGCAAGGATTCATTTGACCCAGTACTTCTCCTTGGGGTGCTCCAGTTCTTTTTCAGAAGAAGAAGGATGGGACCTTAAGGCTATGCATAGACTACCGTGGGCTGAATCAAGTAACTGTCAAGAACAAGTATCCAATTCCAAGGATCGACGAACTCTTGGACAGGCTCCACGGCGCCAAAATATTTACAAAGATTGATCTAAGGTCAGGATATTACCAAATCAGGATCAAGGAATCAGATATTCCAAAGACATCTTTCAACACCAAGTATGGACACTACGAATTCACAGTAATGTCTTTTGGTCTAACAAATGCTCCTGCAAGCTTCAATCGACTCATGCAGGATATTTTCAAACCTTACCTGGACGACTTTGTCTTGGTTTTCTTTGATGACATTCTAGTCTATTCTAAGAATGAAACAGATCACAAGGAACATGTTCGCAAAGTACTTGATCTCCTTCGAGAACACCAGCTTTACGCTAAAGAGAGCAAGTGCACTTTTTGCTCACCAAAGGTCAACTATCTTGGATTTGTCATTTCGGCTGAAGGGATTTCGGTGGACCCAGACAAAGTCAAGGACATCGTTGACTGGCCTCAACCATCCACTGTCAGTGAAGTAAGGGGATTTCTTGGAATAACGGGATGGTACAGGATTTTTGTCAAGGATTATGCACGTATTGCTGCACCTTTGACGGAACTCCTGAAGAAAGGAATGAGGATCGATTGGAAGACCGAGCACGAGTCTAGTTTTGCTAAGCTAAAAGAATTCTTGGTCTCAGCTCCTATTTTAAAGCTTCCAGACTTCAGTAAAGAATTTGAAGTAGCGACAGATGCTAGTAAGTCTGCTCTAGGCGGAGTTCTTACTCAAGAAGGAAGACCGGTGGCGTATACTTCGCGAAAGCTGAGGGATCATGAGAAGAATTATCCCACTCATGATCTGGAACTTTTAGCAGTTATTCATGCACTGAAGTTATGGAGACATTATCTTCTTGGACGCAAGTTTCAGTTGGTTACAGACCACAAGAGTTTAAAGTGGATTTTTACTCAACCCATTCTCAATATGCGACAACGGCGATGGATAGAGCTATTACAGGAATATGACCTTGACATAAAGTATAGACCAGGGAAGGAAAACGCAGTTACAGATGGTCTTAGCCGAAAATCGTTTCTCGGAGCTATCTCTATTCCAAATAACCCTATCTGGGATAGAATCAAAGAAGCATCCCTCGAAGATCCAGAGTACCAACGTATGGCTTCATTAGTCCAGCAGAATAAGATGCTTGAAGCTAAAGATTACTCTCTTATGGGAGGATGTCTTTACTACAGACATAGACTCTGTGTACCCAGAGACCCAGCTTTAAAGAAGGTCATTCTATATGAAGCACACGATAGCCCTACATCCGGACACCCAGGCTATGCTAAAACTCTTCACGCCGTCAGAAGGAGTTATTTCTGGTTTGGAATGAAAGGAGACATACTTCGCTATGTGAGGCAATGTCTTTCTTGTCAACGGATAAAGGCCGAAAGGATCAAATTACTAGGGCAACTTCAACCTCTTGACATACCCCAGATGAAGTGGGAATGCATCAGTATGGATTTTGTTACAGGGTTACCTTCTACAGGAGGTTATGATTCTGTTTTCGTGGTTGTTGACATGCTCACAAAAGTGGCTCATCTAATACCCGTAAAGAAACCTTTACTGCTTCAGATATTAGTCGGGTATTCATCAAGGAGATTTTCAGGCTACATGGTCTACCCAAGCGTATTGTTAGTGATAGAGATGCCAAGTTTACATCAAAATTTTGGACTTCTCTTTTCCAATCTATTGGGTCACAATTAGCTTTCAGTACAACATACCATCCACAAATAGATGGGCAAACTGAAAGAGTTAATCAAGTCATTGAGGACATTCTCAGAGCCTATTGTTCGCAAGAACCAAAGAAGTGGTTACAATATCTACCTTTGGTAGAATATGCTTATAACTCTTCCGAACACAGAAGCATTGGAATGTCACCTTTCAAAGCTCTTTATGGACAGGACTGTTTAGCACCACTGAACTTTTCAGATCCAACCATCAGAGTAGAAGCCTCTAGAAAGATGTTAGAAGATATGGAAGCATAGACTAGAGCCATTCGCCAGGACATTCAGGCAGCTCAAGATAGACAGAAGCACTATGCAGATAAGAACCGCACAGATAGAACTTTCAAGGAAGGAGATAAGGTTTTTCTCCGAGTCCGACCTAAGAAAATCAATTTATCGCTAGGCAGATACAAGAAGCTAAGCCCAAGGTATTGTGGACCATTTGAGATCGTTAAGGTTGTAAGTGACCAGGCCTACAAGCTAAAGTTACCTGCAAACTTGAAGGTTCATGATGTATTCCATGTCAGCTTACTCAAACCCTATATTCCCAATCCTGATCAATTCTTGGACTCAGATCAGATAGTCATGCCAGCACAAGGAGTTCTCGAGCTCCAACCTGACTATGTACTTGAAACAAGGGAAAGAAAGTTACGCAACAGAACTATCACGGAGCATCTAGTAAAATGGAAGGATTACCCTAAAGAAGATGCAACTTGGGAGGACGAATCGACGCTCTTAAAATATTACCCAAACTCATTCTTGAGATGAGGACATCTCAAATTTTTCACGTTGGGGAGGTTGTAAGGTCTTTGACCCAATCACAAGAGCACCCTTGTACCACGAAATGAATACAATGGAATAAGTTACTATTTTTAGCAGTTTTTCAGATTCTGTCAGTGCCATGATGTTTAGAATGTTATAAAGCTTCAAAATGTGAATTAATATAATTTTTGTGAAAAAATTCTAAAAATAGTAAGTTTTTGGTCACCTGACCCGTCCAGTCTCGACCGTCTCGAAAATCTGCACTCGTACCCCGAATTTGAAAAAAATGCATTTTCGGACCCCGGGGGGCCTCCTAAATATGGAAGGTACTCAGACCCATACGTCTTAGTTAGAGCTTAGTATAGCAATTTACGGCATCAAAATCCGACTCGTATGGCTCGTTTTAGCCTAAAACCAATTTTTCACAAAATTGTCCGGGAGGCACTGGGGGCCCGAGGCTGTGTGGGAACAGGTCCCAGCCCACTCCATACCTGCTTTAGCAACTAGGGGGCGCCCTCTTGCTTTGTGGGAGTCTTGGGGAAGCTGCCAAGCCTGCAACTCAGTGTGAGAGTCAGTTTACTAAGCCAACTGGACACTTGGTGGGTAGGCAACTAGACTTGCCATGCAAGGACTGAGTGCTCATCCAGATGCATTTAGAAACACAAATCGATTTCCAGCCTGTAGGAGCCTATTTAAAGGCCCACACACACACACACACACACACACATATGCTCACACACACACATTGCATACTCACACACCTACACACTCGGAAGGTGCTGCCGGCACACACACAGCTTTTGAAGGAGAAGCAAGGAAGGAGGTGCTACCGAAATTCCCATCTTGAGGATTCATTGCATCAGAAATTTAAGAGGATTCTCAGCCCCTAATCACGGTAATTATGGTTTAATTTCTGCTCTTCTTAATCTCATCATTACCCACTCATAATTCTTGTCTACTACGCCTACTTTTAGCTATAATTCTCTATAGCTGCTCTCTAAGTTTTCATAGCTATACTTCATTACATAATTATCATTCATTTAGTTAATTTATTCAGCCATTCATCATCCTTAATCAAGGATTAATGCATGATTAGGAAAGATTCTCTCTCTAGGCGGTATAGTCAATAAATTGTCAGCTAGTAATAGTGTAGATTTGTCAGAATTCAATCTTTCACTACTCAATAGAGTTGTAATTAAATTATACTTAATCTTCTCCCACATCTAGATGTGATTAAGGCTGAAAATTAATCCGTCATTAGTCCAATAAGGAGAAGGTTTCTCCATCACACATGCCTGCGGTCAATCTGCACCTTCATATTGCTCTAGGAAAATGAATGAGCTTGCTTACTTCATATCTTTCGTGAATCAATTAGAAAAACTCTGAATTTCTTAATTATCTAAGCCAAGTAATTAACCTTAGAGTCGTTTCCCATAGGGTGGATACAGAATTACCCTTAAAATTGCTAGGACAAAAAGGGAAAAATCTAACCTCGTGCATAAGGAGGAGTCTTTAATAAATCTAATCTGCCGATTGGTTTGTCTCGGACCTTAGCTCTTTTTTTTCAAGTCTATCATTTAAGTAGTGAGAAAAATGGCCCCGGTTAAGAGAACTCGCTTCGGTGAGGCCCACGACCGCGAGGCGGGAACAAGCAAGGTCAACGGAAAAGGAAAGGCTCCCATGGACGAGCAAATACCGGCCATCTCACGGGCTATTGACGAAGAAATGGAAGAGGTAGGTCCCAATTTTTAGTCAAGTTGTTTAATTAACATTGCATACGATTAGTTAGGAATGAACATATCCCCGAACATGTTGGAGAAATCCGACAGAAACCTCGGCATTGAATGCATAGTACATTTAAGTATAAAGTAGGAAAGAAATGATTGATGGGTATGCTGTTTGCAAGAGGAAAGAATGTTTGCTAGGAAAAATTTAGCTCGACATGTTCATTTTATTTCCAATGTTGAATCAGTCCTGATCCCCCTACTGATCACAGGGGGCAGAGTTCCTCGTTAGGGCTCTTGAATCCACGACTTGCTTTTTATGCGGTGGATACCCACGACTTGATTTCTATGTGGTGGGAACCCACCTCTTGCTTTCTATGCGGTGGGAGTGTCCATGACGTGCTTTCTATGCGGTGGACATACCTAGTTGTATGGGCAGCTAGGCGACAACGGGAGGAGTGAACTCTCGCTGGAGGGGGGATGTTGTACCTCCAGAACATTGGAACTTTTATGAATAATTTTGAGTAGAATTTTTACTAGAATTCTGTCTTGGTGTTGTTGCAATACTGGTTGAAGGGCTGTTTTAACGAACCATGTGATTCGGAATTAAACAAGGAATATCTATGTTGAACAATCTTGTGGTAGTAATTAGGTCACACGAGGAAGTGTGAGTGTGGGGGTGGAAAGTCGGGGCTTGGCTCGGGTTGCCAATGCCTACGAGATGGGTGGTCCCGATTGGTCGGGAACTCTCTGTCCCCATAGTGCTGACTTGATATTGGTATTACTCATTGCCCCTAGAGCGGCGAATCCTCGAGAGTACGTGCTTCTGAAACATGGGGAAAAAGGCACTCGGGGTTTCTCTCCTCTTGGAAGGTGGGTCTTAGGATCGCTAGATAGTTAAGTACGCTTCCCCTGCGAGGTGGAGCTAGATCTCGTTGCTAGTAGGCTCAAACTCGACTCACTTTGTGATGAGAGATCGTCCGCTAGTTGAACCCTGAACCATTTTTGTTTGCTTCCGCTATAGATCTAGTGGCCACCAGGTTTACCATCAAATCCGTTGTTTGATATGACGGGGTGGGGACCTTACAACACCTGTCCCTAAGCTTCTACACTCAAAACCCTCGCTCTAAACCCATATCCGGAAAACGCGTAGGATGACAAAGCCCAAATTTGAAAGTGCCCGAAACTGAAATTTATGAGTACCAATGCGTAGCTTATGTCGCCACGATTCTATAGACTACTAGCACACAGAAAATAGACATCGTTTGATACACTTACAGCCATAGATAGCTCGTAGATGCGTCGGCATGTGCGCTTCGTCTCGCGTGGAATGCTTAGCGTTGTCGCGTAGCTCTCCTCGAGCCTACAGCAATGGTGCAGTCGGATCTCCAATGCATTGAGCGAGCCGGGCGTAGCAAGAGGATGAAGCTCACACTCACTCTCTTTCTCTCACTACAAGAGGCTCTTCACATTAGCGACGCTCACACAGCGACGCTCAAAAAAAAAATTCCCGGCGTCGCTATGAGCGTCGCAAATTTACAAAGAAATTTGCGACGCTCATAGCGACGCTTATAGCGACGCTCATAGCGACGCCAGCTGGGGTAAGAAAAATAACCGAGCGCGCCCAAAAACTCAGATCTCAGATCTGAGTTTTTCGACGCCCTCAAGCAAAGAGCAGGTAACGCTCTCCCTCTCTCTCTCTCTCTCTCTCTCTCTCTTTTTCTTTTACACACACACACACACACACACACACACGAGAGAGGAAGGAGAGACAGGTATGCTCCTTCCCTCTCCTCATTCTCATGTTCCTTCCTCTCTTTCTCTCTCCCTCGCTCTCTCTCTCACACACACACACATACACACACACATAATGTTAGTTTTTGAGAGAGAGAGAGAGAGATGAGAGAGAGAGAGAGAGAGAGAGTGCAAAAACGCACACACATACATAAACAAAGAATGCACACACACATTGAGAGAGAAAAAGAGAGAGAGAGCATGCATAAACAAAAAACGCACGCATTGAGAGAGGAAAAGAGAGAGAGAACATGCATAAACAAAAAAACGCACACATTGAGAGAGGAAAAGAGAAAGAAAACATGCATACGATCCAAAAAAACGCACACACATTGAGAGAAAAAGAAAGAGAAACTAAGGGAGCGTCGTAGGAAACTAATTAAAATTAAAAGACCTAAAGATCTAGCCGACGAGGAGTTGAACTGAAGACCTATTATTCAAGAGAGAAATGGCATAATCAATCTATCATACTTGGCATGGGTGATAGAAAGGTTATACCATTTATCTCTTTTTATTGGCACACACATCCACACACGCGCACACACACAGGAAGAAGAGAGTTATAACGTCGTAGGAAACTATTTTAAAAGACGTTAAAGATTAGGTTATATGTAGACTTACATTAAATTAGATTTAGGTTTATTTTTAACTAGATTTACATTTTATTTAAGCTAGATTTAGATTTATGTTATATTAGATTAGATGCGGGTCTCCATAGACTGCGATGCCTGCATGAAGCGGGTGGAAGAAAGCCCTCAATGGAATATAGGGTATTGCTGCCTTCACTCATAGTGGGCTCCGTCGATCCAAAAGTACTGGTGAAATGTCTTCAGAAGATAGGGAAGAAGGTGGATCTTCAGGCGGCAAGAGTCACTACATCCCCGACACAATGACCATCTAGACAACCTATAGTCATTAGACCTTACGTTAAATTAGATTTAGCTTTATTTTTAGTTAGATTTACGTTTATTTAGATTTACGCTTATTTACGTTAGATCGAGTCCACGCAAGAATTACTTACGTTTAGGTTTAGAGATTAGACGAACAGTGAAAAGATCTACTGTGAAAAGATGTTAAGATGAAGTGAAGTGCTACAGCTAGAGAAGAGGCAAAGGGATTTTGTCCACTACATGCAGTATCATGTAGACGTGGGTGTCTAGATTTCTTGTACCCACAAATATAGGTATTGACCAATAAAGACGAGATTATAACCCGGTGGTTCTGATCTCCGTGCACCTCTAGACCGAGGTGTGCGGGGATTGGACATGACTAGAGAATGTGAGGTAAAGAGAGAGAGAGAGAGAGAGAGAGAGAGAGGAAGAGAGAGAGAGAGATAAGACGAAGAATGCCAATAGAATATTAAATTTGTTTTGTCTAGGTTATAAGTTTTTTATCCTCATTATGAGTAGCGACGAGGATGTGGTGGGACCGTCCAACCGAAACACCTATTCTCAACGGGGTCTTATGTCCTTGTAATCAATGCAAGCATGCTGTGCGACGGACAAGACGTGTTTCTTTGCAGCACGTTCGTGAATTTGGCGAGGTTCGTTCCATCTATTATAGAATCGAGTTGTTGCCAATTATAACTCGTCGGACTCTGACGCTGGCCAACAAGCAGCAATTGCAACCAACAATAGACGTATTTCGCAGGCGCTTTGGTCAAGCAGCATATGTGAGGCCACAAGATGTAGCCTCTGACAGCTCGGGGATGATCATGCAGAGCACATTCCCAACGAGGCAATTTTGAGCCGAGATTGATGAAATGATCGAGACGATCATGGATTCAGAAAGGCTTATCTATGATGATATGAAAAGTGAAGCCGATACATCATTGTATAATGGAGCACGTATGTCTAGATTGAAAGCACTCCTGGTTCTTTCTCAACATGCAGGCAAAGTTTGGATGGAGTGACACTAGCGTCACAGCGCTTTTCAGGTGATCTATTACAATTAGTTTACTTTAATCGAACTCATGGTGTATAATGATTGATAGATTTTTACACGACTGTATATTTTTTTATGTTGTGTAGATTGCTGAAAGAGCACATTTTACAGCTTGACAATGTGATGCCAGTTTCACGAGATGAAGCAAGAAAGATTTGCGAAACTTACCCTTTCGTGCACGCTTTCCTTGTTTTTGTTTTGGTGTTGGATCTTGTGATTTGTCATTAGAGATCTTTGTCTTCTTAATCCATATCTGTTTTCGGCCGATCTGGCTTTTTGGTATCCAGATTTGTCGAGCTTTTTGGCTTTGACTTATTGTCCTGTTCTTTTGACCTGTCATGGTTGTTGCTGAAGGGGTTGGTGATAGTGATGGCCTGAGTTGATGATAGGGGATGTCGTAAGATTCATCACTATCGCTAATATCCTCTGCAAGGTTGACTTCTTGTACTTTCCCTTGATTTTTTGGATGGTAGTGGAAAGTTACTGTCTGTTTGCTCGTGGGTGGTATTTTTATGGAGGAATTTTGTAGTTCATTGATTAGAGCATTGTTAGCTCGTTGCTCTGGTCGTATTCCTCCTAGCTGAGTCTTTATCTCCTGAGTAGGGACCATGTATGAGGATGCTTGTGGTGGCTGTGTCTTCACCGAGGACTTTGAAATCCACCTTTGATGCACTTTATTCGTGTAGTGATGACATTGATTCCTGGGTCGTTGATCTTCTTGAAGCTCGAAGTGTTCTACAGAGTCATAGAACTCGTCGTCTTCTTCATCTTTTGATTCTCCACATTTCTTTGTTTTCTCCTTATCTCGAGAGCTTGTTGATGTCTGGTTCTCTTCGTTTTCCTCGATTACACTCATTGCAAAATAAGGAACGACATCATAGTTTTCATTACAAACAATTTGTGGGACCATTCTACGGACCACACACGGCGCACGTGAGCCAAGATGTGTTCCCATCCAAAAGGCTCTAACTCTTCTTCAGGAAATGGTTCTGGGATATAGTCCCTATCATCTATAACTCGCTCTAGGATACATTCCTCATGTTTCAAGCTACCACACTATGAAGCTCCACACATCCACAGTTCTTTAGGCTTACCTAACCAAGCTAGAAGTTCTGATCCAGCTACTGTGGCGGAATCAAACTCCTCAACCGGTGTTCTCGTCACATCCCTGTAGCTATGGTCCCTCAAGTTTATCTTTGTTATGGTTTCCATATGTCTCAGGTATATATGGTCATAACCCCAATCTTGGACCATTTTCAATTGTCGCATGAACGGTCTTCCCAGAATGATGTCATAGTTGTTCTTCCTTCCAAAGTCAACAACAACAAAAGTGTGTTCATATTCCTAGGGGCTTTTCCTTGTGTCTGTCTACAAGCTGCAGGGTCATTCGTGTGGATATCAAGGCAGGTTTTCCCCATTTTTTCCAAACCTCTTTGGTTGCAATGGCCACACCAGCTCCACTGTCAAGGATTGCCATGGTTTTTACACCATTGAATTCCATAGGAAGGGTTGTGTTTCCATCTTCTCCCTCGTAATACTCGCCTACCTTGTTTAATGGCACTGCTAGTATTTAGTTGAGGAATTTTAAGCTCTTTGATGCCTTCCTCGATTCAAGTCATTGGGGTTTTTACACCAAATTTCTCTAGACATTTACCCATATTAGCCCACATGTTTGGTCTGATTCTGAGCAACTCGGATAACATTATTGTATAGGTGACTGGGGTAGATAGAATATGTACTAGCCCTTTTGAATCGATGGCCTTGTTGGGAGACAGTCTCTGCGATGGGACTGCAACCACATCTGACTTGGTCTCGTACTCTCCCATGTAGGACGGTAGTGTTCTTAGTGAATGGGGTTGACTATCCATAGATTGTACAGATCCTTTGTCGCCCCAATACGATCGCACGTCTAGATTCATTTGAGATCCAGTTTCAAATTCCTCTATTGGTGGTAGAAACACTCCTCATTCATCACCACTCTTGTCTACTCGTCTTCTTAGGTCATCGGCTTCATTGGCCTCTCTGACTTGTTTCCACAATTCTTCAAAACCATCTATCTCGTTACAATCCTCAGGTATAACTTGGTGAAATCCCTCGGAAGAGTTATCCATGGTATTCAGTACTATCCTTGGTTCTAATGCTAGGTCTTTGAGGTCTGGTCTGTGCTCATGACTCAAATTTGGCTCTTTTAGTTCTTGGTTTGGTGGGATTACTTGTGTAGGCATGACACGGCTCACATCCTTAGGTTTTGCAACTGGTGGTTCTAGGAAGCTTGGGCTGTTTGAATCATTTTATGGCACATTTCAAACCTTTCCTTTTCTAGTTCCGTATAGGGATATGTCATCCACCTGTGGTCTTGGGTTTGGTTGTTTTTGAGCCTCGCATCATAGGCTTTCAAGAGGGCATCTAATTTCTCATTAACCTTCTCTACCAACACAGATCCTCCTGAACTAGCACTTCTCGGTTTCTCATCCGTGGATGGTTCTTCTAGAGGTTTAACCATCTGTGTAAGATAAGGTGCCTCCTTTTCCTCATGTTGTTTTATCTTCTCCTCAGCTTCGGTAAGCTTCTCAGCTAGGGTTTTTTGCTCTCGTTCCCTGCGTGCTTTCATCCTAGTCTTTCTAGCTTTCCAACTATTTCGTTTGCTCTTGGTTTTCTGACTAGGTGCGTTTGTCTTTGGTCCATCATCTATCTCTGGACTCATGTCACTTTCCATGTTCTTTGTCTCTGGATTCTCATCAGCTTTCTTTTGGGCTTGTGCTCTCGTAACCACTTGAACTGTACAACATTTTCATTTTCTGAGCTACTAGGGAGCTGAACAATCCCTAATACATTTGTCGTGATTTTCCTGATTTGGTTTGGTTTTTTTGGGCAATCGGGGATCAAGTGAGTGATTCCACACTCAAAACAATAGGAATTTACTTCAGTGATCTCCGTATGAGGACATTGTTTGACCAAGTGGTTGTCACGACTTTTGTGACAATCTGTCTCTGGTTGAGGAGATTCTTTTAGCATTTCCTCTTGGCTATAAGAAAGCTTTGACCTAGATAAGACGCTATTTGCAATGAATCACAATGTCCTTTCGTCCATTTCATACCTTCTTTCTTTCGACTGAACCCAAGAGGTGGAGGTTGTACCGGCCTCACCATTCCATGTGTTTCTCTCACATTTTGTTGCTCCGAAGGGTAGTACTCACTTTGGTTGCTATACCACATTGTAGCTGGTACTGGCGTTGGTTTATTTGATGCTTCCATCATTGGCATGTATCTCATGTCTACCGGCATTCTAGCACCTGGCAGTGGAGGTTGTTGTCCTGAGACAAGCTGTGGCCTTAAAACTCCTACTGGTCCTGGCGCATTCTCCGTAATGTATCTAGGTGGAATAGGTGCTTCTGAAACAGGTTGTACATACCTCTCCCTAGAATTTTCCATGCTATAATAGCACTCTTCCTCCCTATGGTTCGTCCATTTTCTCTCAATTTTACACCACTTCGGCTCTCCCGAATCAGACCTTACAAGAGGAATCAACCTCTTGACCAAGTTGTCGATAAGCTTTTCTTGATCAATAGGTGTCGTTGGGACTCACTTATTTGTGAAACACTGTGCTGAGAGGATCTGTCATCTCCTTGACTCTTTAAGTCCTTTTCTTTGTATGCCTCACAGTTATCCACTAGATAAAGAGCTTCTTTGATCAACTCGTTTAGCGTCATCCTCCTTATCATATGCAGATCCTTCTGAAGGCCTGCATCTCTCATTCCTTGGATAAAGATCAGCATCAGTTGTGCTTGCGTAGGTAATTGCCGCTCTCGGACAGAGCTTAACATATCTCTTGAGCCGTAATGATGCTTTGCGTAGTGATTCATCCTCTTTCTGTTTGAATCTATGGATTTGCGAGACCGTGTTGTGAGCAATACCTTTTGGCGACATCTAGGGTCTCAAAATCCCATTTTTCCACCGAGTTGAACCAAGTAGTTGCATCCTCTTCTAGAGTCAATCCAAATCCTGCAAACTGTGTCGCAGAATATGAAACTTCCTCTACTCTAATCACTCTTCTAAAAGCGGCTACGTGATCTCTCGAATCTTCATCTCCGGAGTATTTTCTGTTTACCCATTTCTGGACTTGGGATGGTCTAACTCGTCGATTGTCTACAAGTCTAACCAGAGACTCTCCCAATCCTTCTCTCGTTATCGCTCTTGAAGGGAATCCTGGTGGCTCTCTTCTTGGAATTCCTATAGGAATTCTCATGTTTGGTGGAGGCATTTGTGGTCCTTCATTGACCAAATATCCACCTCTTTCTAGTACAGTCTGTGGATTTGTGCTTTCTACAACTCTGTATTCTCGTCCATACTTGTTGACAACTATAGATCTCCATTGACAGTTGACTCCGTATGTGTAGACATATAAGAGCTTGTAATCCGTTATCTCTTCTAAGTATGGATCTGAGCACCTATAAAGATTGACCTCATTGTCGTCAATGTATCTATATAGTCCTTCACTCTCATGACCAATCATCCAAACTCTCTCAACAAGATGGATCTTTATCAATTGCAAGTTTGGAAGATCCATTGTGGGAGGATATTCCTCTATCGTCGGGATCTCCAAGCTTGTGTAAGCTGCGTTTGAATCTAGGGTAGACATGATTTCTCGGCTTAAGAGATTTTGCTTGGTTCAGGTAGACTTAGTCCACTGTGTTCAAGTTCTTTGGTTAGGGAAAAGTCGAAACTATGTCCAAAACCGCAACCGTTTCGTCACAATTCTCGCAAATTGTCGCTTTTAGACACCCCTAACTTCCGGATGCATTTTTAGGCCTTAAACGACGTTTTTTTTTTCAAAATTCAACTAAATGGTTGCCGTTGGCATGCATTTAGTTCAAGTTTTGCTCTAAGATCTGTAGAGCCGCTCTCAGGCTACGTTTTGATATAAAAACTTTTTCGATCCGATACCATTTGTGAAAGTTATGGCCAGAATGGTGAAATGCAGTTTCCAATTTCAATTTTAAAAGAAAATTTGGGATCTCTGTGACACTGTGAACATTTTTGTATGGTCAAAAGTACAGTTGGACCCTAAAACTGGCCTAGAGAGATCTTATGCGTAGGATGTCTTTTTGCTCAGAATGTAACAAAATTTGGTCCAGAGACTCCCCTTAAGTCCAGCAACACAATGGTATGCTCAGAATTTCATTTGGACATAAAAATGGCCTTGAGACATCCTACGCGTAGGATGTCTTTTTGCTCAAAATAACTTGAAATTTTCACCCCAGCTTCTCCTTGGTGTGCTGATCACAGTGGTGTGCTCATAAGTTGGTTTGGAGTCCTAAATCAAGCTGGAGACATCCTACGCGTATGATGTCTTTTTGCTCTGTTTCAGCTCAAACTTGCACTGTAGCTTCCCCTTGATGTGCTCAACTCACAGCTATTTTTATTTTTTGATTCTGACACCTATAGGTTGGTCAAATGATCAAGAATCTGTTCCAAAATCCTGATGTCTGTTCTGATGAATTCCCAAGTCAAATCAACTCCAAATTGGACCAAATTTGCCTAGGAGGCTTATCTAAGGCTATACAACACCCTGCTATGTCCACATTTTGAATTTGGCCTCTAAATCATGCCTTAGACATCCTACGCGTAGGATGTCTAACTGCTCAGAATTGCCCCAAATTTGAACCACAGACTCTCCTTAAGGTGCTGATCACTATGGTATGCTCAAAATTAAGTTTGGAGTGCAAAATCACACATATGATATCCTACGCGTAGGATGTCTTTTTGGCTTGTTTGACCCCAGACTTGACCCAAAGCTTCCCCTTGATGTCAGCAACCCAATGGTATGCTTAGATTTTGGTTTGGGTTTCAAAAGTCCCAACTTTTAGCTGTTCTTGCTTTTTTTAGTCAAAAGTGCTAAAGTCCGCTTTGAACTTAATTTTCTCACCCAAATGAGTTGAAAACTCTCACATGCACTAAAAACATCATGTATAACATGCACATGAAGTCATCCTATGGTTTGGTCTCTAAAACTATGCCTTGGGCACAATTTGGGTAGGATGTCTGGCAATTCTCGTCTTTTGGCTTTGATCTGTCAAAATTTGGTCAAATTTCCACTTTCCACGTGATAATAGGGTAAAACCTACCTTCTGAACACACTGGTAACCTCAGATTTTCAAAAAAATGCCCAGATCACCCTGTAGACATCCTACGCGTAGGATGTCTACTGTTGATTTTTTGAGACTGAAGTGTCCCCGATGCTTCCTTATGCTCTCAACAAGTGCAAGTATGCTTCTCAATTGCAAAAACGTGCAAAAATCACTCAATTTAAGCCTTTTCTGAAATTTTGCGTTTTCTGACTCTTCCTTTTGGCTTTTGGTCAACAAAAATAGGGAAAAACACTGAAGTCAATATGTTACTAGGGTAAAACCTACCCTATGAACACACTGGTCAACTCAGAATTTCAAAATTTGGTCTCTAGAATCCCCCTTGAGACATCCTACGCGTAGGATGTCTATGTTTTCAGAATTGCAGGTTTTCTTCACAGAACCCTTGCAAATGCTCTTTTATATGCACAACATCAGTCAGTCATACAAAAATATCCACAAAAGATTGTTTAATGCATTTTTACCCTCAAAAGCACACTTTTCCGTGATTACAAATGCAATCAAGCACTTTAGCAAATAATTCAGTGTTGAATAGCTCTAGATCAGAATCGGATCACTTACCTAAAGCTACTCCTACAAATCATATGGGGTTTTGCATCTATGAGTAGAAAACGCTTCACTGCCACACACGAACTAGTAAACACTTTTATCACCTCACAAATCACTCGACCACCAACAACTACTCTAATCCACAGATCCTAACTAAACCTGTCTAGTCGCAGACCCTCGGCAAGACACACGCTTCCTGGCTATCCACTTGATCGCGGAATATCCTCTTCCGGATCCACTTAAGAAAAACGCTTTCTTTAGCCAAAACTAAATCAAGCAACCATCACACGAGTGTTAGTAGGAAACCTACTTAGGTCCTTGTGTCCCCGGCAATGACGCCAATGTTGGACGGGAGAGACTCACACACCCATGAAGTGCATGCAAACACTACCTAGATCAACATAATGTCAATAGAGGACACAGATGACACGATAGGCACACGGAGGAAATCTCTTTAGCTTGTCACGCTGAGACCATCCTACACATACAACACTCAGGAAGGCCAACTAAACCACAATCAAGAACCTCATTGCTCTCAACTACACCACCTAGCCACATACACACATACGGAAGGTAGCTCACCTAATCATGCCAGATTCATACGAAACTTAAGGAACACCATCCCCTCACTAGGATACACGTGTCCCTAAGCTTCTACACTCAAAACCCTCGCTCTAAACCCATCTGCGGAAAACGCGTAGGATGACAGAGCCAAAATTTAAAAGTGCCCGAAATTGAAATTTATGAGTACCAATGCGTAGCTTATGTCGCCACGATTCTATAGAATACTAGCACGCAGAAAACAGATATCGTTTGATACACTTACGGCCACAGATAGCTCGTAGATGCGTCGGCGTGTGTGCTTCGTCTCGCGTGGAATGCTTGGCGTTGTCGCGTAGCTCTCCTCGAGCCTACAGCAATGGTGTAGTCGGATCTGCAATGCGTTGAGCGAGCCGGGCGTAGCAAGAGGATGAAGATCACACTCACTCTCTTTCTCTCTCACACACAGTAGACGGCAGTGCTAAAGTTTGATTATGATGAAAAGTCCTCCTTCACAAAATGACCTAGGTACCTTATATACTAAGGCTACCTTAGGTTTAACCAAAAATGGGGTTGAAAGGGTCAAATGGCTTTGTATTTACAATCTGGAAGTGCCATTGCACCCCGGCTTCCGAAACTAGAATAACTACTCATTACAAATGACGTTTATAGCCATAATCCGTAGCATTTCATAACTCGCAAAAGATAAGACTTTGGTACGAAACTTGAGTTATGTTGTGTTGTTGACCCAACGGTCAACAGTCTTATAAGGTCCACTAGGCCTTTCCCAATGGTACTACACATTGATGAGGATGGATGGACGCTTTCCCAAGAACAGAGTCAAAGGTGTGCGTCTCAAGCTCTATGTCGAGAGGGAGTTGGTGCCCGCGGTTTATCAAGTTCTAATGGAGGGGGTTGGGGAACCAACCTAAGCAGGCTGCTCATATGCTAGGAATAAAACTATGTACATACACTTGAGTTTTTTTGGGTTTTCTCATAGTGTGCTCAATGTTTGCAGTTTGTAGTGGAATAAAGCTCTTTTTGGAGAGCATAAATGCTCAACTAGAGGGTGGGCAATGATGGTAAATCCAAAGTTGCTCGACCATAGAAGATGGCATGGGCAGGCATGTGCAAGCTAGCAGAAGCATGGCAAAGGGCTAGAACAACTATAAAGATAATGGGCAGACAGGTAGCATCAAATATGTATGACTGATGTGGTTTATAAACCAAGAAAGGATCGAGAAGGGGCTAATTTGGGTAGGAAGGAGGTTTAAGGTGTAGTGTTTGGGCCTAGAAATGTAGGGCTTGAGTTGAAGGAGTAGGTCCAGAGGGCTAATCAAACAGAGCTAAGGTGTAGTGCATTGCAGATCCTTACGAAATAGGGCAGTTGGGCACAGGTGGCCCAAGTGGATATCAATGTATAGGCATGTAGTGCTCGAATATGGAGCATGCTCGTCTTTTCAGATTGCAGATTAAAGCTATAGATTGCTGGATATGGTTGCTTGAAGTTTTGCTAGGGACAGGGTTTGGTGCCCACTTGATCGCATGGGGACTCGTGTCATTTGGTGTTTTTTTTAACTTCAACCAGGTTCTAGAGCAAAGTATGCATCATATAGACTCCACAAGAATTGACGGCTTGGTGAATGGAGTAGCAGTGGTGGAGATATTGAAGGTCAAAGTTCGGGGTGCTTTGCAAATAGAGAGTATACAAATGGTTTTCTTGCATTTTGATGGCTTTAGATAATGAGCTCCAAGGAGTTCAAAGGGGGTGAGGTTTGCATGTATTCTTGTAGCCAACTCTGTGGAGATCCAGCACAACTTGACGGCTTGATCAACCGATCCCTTGGCATCAAACCACAGTGCACTCAAGTTGGGGACAAAAAAGAAAAAAAAGTGCTAGTGGGGGGGGGGGGGGGGGGGGTTCCCGCGACAGGCAGCAACAAGGCAGAGATAGAGTCAAAGGGGCCCAAAGGGAAAATTGAAAGGGTAAGTGGGCGGACAAGCTAGGCAACCTAAAGGGCAAGTTCAAAGAGGTAGAGGATGGTTCCAAGCAGTCGGACAAAGGGGGGAGTCCCCCCATGAAATTGTTTCTAAAAAAGAAGTCAACCAAGCATGTGAAATGCAAGGATAGTTCTAAATATGGGCTCAAGTTGAAGTGTACAAGCTAGGAAAGTCCTATTTTTTCTTTTATTGAGTCTCTTAGCCAACCCCTATAAAAGAGGATGAACGTGGATTTTTTGGGGCTTTTTTGCCAGGAGGATTTTTTGAAGGCCTAAAAGCCTCTATATTGGAAGTTTTCCATTCGAGCTGCAAAATTGTTTGTACTATCTCCATGCTCAATACTACTAATCCTTTGCTCCACTTTTCTGTGCTGCTTCTCCCCACTCCCCTCCTTTTCTCTCGCTCTTTGTGTGCATATTGATGCTTGCAGAGGTGTGTGTCTTCAGCATAAAGTGTGTTGCAAAGAGGGCAGAATGAGGGTGTTGTGTGAGGCATGAAGGGTGGGCTTAGCCATTCCTATAAGATGGGGTGCACACAAATTTTTAAATATTTTTTTTGGGTACAGGCTTTTTGGCCAATTGAGTTTGTTTTTTCTGAGGACTATTGCTAGCATAGAGTTCATTGTAAAGGGTTGTGTGGATGTAAGGAAAGCCATCATTGCTGTCACTTGGTGTTGATTGTATCTTCCCCCTTCTCTTCATTGCTTGTTTGCATGTTGTAAGGACATGGGTCCTATGGGGAAGGCCACCGGCATGGCCGTACAGTGTGTGTGCTAGGGGAGGCTATAAGATAGCACGGTTGGGTGGAGACTAGCACACGCATTCTCCAAGGGGGAGGAATGTAAGGACATGGGTCATATGGGCAAGTCCAGTGTCACGGCCGGACAATGTGTACACTAGGGGGAGACTATAAGATAGTACGGTTGGGTGGAGACTAGCACACACATTACCACTGCCCTTTCACGTGTGTTTTTGGGCGTATGTGACCCCTGAGGCTTGTTTACAAAGAGAGATAGAGAGAGGTTGTGTGCCGGTGGAAGTCTAGGAGTTGAGCAGAGAAAAATGATTGGGTCTGTTTGGTGCATTGCAAAGTGTGTGTGTGTGTGTGTATGGTTGTGTGGAAACAGTGGTTTGTTTGCGGATAGGGTCGAGGTTTGAAGGTGAACTCTAGTGGACTCGGGCATTGTGTATACCCTGGCCATAGTGAGGTATTGTGTTTTGTTTTGGGTGTGTTCCCCTTTCCCCCTCTCCAATGGTAAGACTCAAAGATTTGTTGGGTCTAGTTGAGCCAAATTTAGAACCAGAACAGGAACTACTAGACTTGTTCTATGTCATTTCTAAGAACCAGTACCAATGTTGGCCTTCCAATCAAATTCAACACCAGTGTGATACCCACAATCACATTCATCACGAGTACCAGCCATCCAATCAGCTCAATCAGAGACAAATGAACCATTTATAGTGTCGTTCAGTCACAAGTGGAAAATGAACCAAATCTCAAAATGAATCTCTCCAATAACGATTAAACCGGAGAAGCGAATGCATGTTTGACACGTCACAAGTAGATGATCGCAAAGATCAAGGGTGGGTAGCTAGTGGAGCATCCATGGCAAGGATACATATAATTATGCAACAGGTTTGCTCATCCTTAGTTGCAACCCTTAGTGCCACTTACATCTCAACCTATGAAAACTATTTCAAGCCTGTAGAGATACCTACTTATTTGTTGTGGAGACAAATTTCGTCAGCAATAACCATACCTGACACACCACAGTACTCCTTCAAAAACTTGCTTACCACAATGAAAACAAGTAAGTCTTCCTCAACCAATATTTCTTTGTCTGGGTCGTTTATGGGCTAAAAGACCAAGTCACAATATATGAAAAAGTCATTGGACAAGGTGAATGCAGACATAGAAATACTTAAGGAGTCTTTAGGTCTCATTCCACACAGTAACATAGCAAAATATGTCTTCCAAGAAAGTGAGAAAATGTTGCTCATATTATGGGGCTTAGAGGTTATAGTGGAAGCCACAAGACTTCCTTTTGATGGGAAAATCATGCAACAAGTACTCACTATGTACAAGGCAGAAAAGAGTACTGTGGTTATTCATGGTTGCAAGCTAGAGTTGATTGCTAGAGAACTGACACATACTTTCAAACTCCCTAATGTTTAAAAGCCACACCAGCAACATCTGAAGAAGTGAGTCAATATCTAAAAGATAATCAGGCCTGGAAGAAGGAAAAGATGGTACTGAGGGTGTTCTAGTAGTTGCACTAGAACACACGACAGTGTACATGTTCATTATTGAGACCATCATCCTGAAAAATAACCCCACATATTTGTCAAATAAGTTGTTTTCAATGCTAATTTGGCCAAATTGTTTGACCCATAAGCCAGTATAAACATTTCACAGCTTTTGTGCAGTAGTGTCACTCAGTAGACTACCAAGGCTAAATCCAGGAGCCTCTTTAAATCTTGCTATGTCTGGTAATTTGTCTACTAGGAAAGTTTACCTATAGTACATGGCACTATTCAGACGATTTTGGATAGAGAAATCTAATTCCAGAACGAAAACAATCAATTAATATTCATTTGATGAAGAAACAAAGGACAAAACTAGTTCAAACAAGATAGTCAAAAGAAAGTTCAGCCAAGCCATCATAGAATAAAGGAAAGGCAAAGAGCTAGTTGGGGAGAAATGCCATGCTACTAACACAGCCACTAGCTCTGCTGCTAAGAAGCCCAAAACTCTGAAATTGATCAAGGGGTTTAAAGCTAGAACTCTACAATTAGCTGGTACTGACACTTCTACTTAGAAGAGTGACTAGGAAAAGAAAAAATATGCAGACCAACCAACCCATACAACAAAGCAACAATCATCTACACATTTTGAAACAGCCAACCAAGAATCTAGCAGTAGATCTGTACCAAAAACTAGTAATCTCACAATGGTCAAGCTAGATTCACTGCAGAGGTTGTAGAAAACATCTCTTAAGGGAAGTCTGGTGATAAACAAACCAGATAGAGATGCCTTACGATATCCATTCCCTGTGACAACCTATGAAACAGATCACACTGATCCAGACATAATAACTCAAGGGTGTGTAGGAGCTATTCAGTCTACCTTTAAACGGTAGTAAACATGATTTGTCAAATGATGGAGGCGCAAACTTCCACCTCTAGTGCTAGTACATCACGTCAAAAAGAACTTTAGGAGGCCCAAGAGGAGCTAAAGAAGCTAAGGTAGGAGAAGACCAATTGGGCAGCCAAAAACCTGGCCATGCAGATGCAAGAACATCAACACATGAGGGAGAAAGAAGGAAGGACTAGAAAAGAGAATTCATAAACTTATCCAAGAAAATTGGATAATGCAAGAATCAAAAGAAGATTCTTTGAGGGATGTTGATTACTACCAGACGCTGCTGGAAGTTAAGAGATAAGTTGGTAAACAAAATGTAATGAATTAGAGGTGGAGGTCATTACTTTTTGTAGACACAAAGTTAATTTGATTTTAATATGCATTTTCAAAGAGGATAATGGACTTCCTATTGGTAGTGCTTCTTTTTAATATGAACTCTTGAACAATACAAGAGGAAAATTTAGAACTACCATCATTGCCACGGTTTAACAAAGGAGAATAGAACAAGAAAAATTTGCAGGAGTGGTGATAGCAATGGGAATGCACACGATAATGGTTTATAAGTAATAGGCATGTTAATAGCCGCGAGAATATATCCGTGACTATTATCATGCACATTATTGCATATATTGCTGCTATATGGCTTTTCAAAAATAAACATTACTCCTTTAGGCCACCCGACCACAGAATTTTTTTATTTTTGACGTGCATAAAATATATCAAATACTAGTTCCACTTTTAAAAGTATACACAAATTAAATTAAAAACCTTGAAACTACAATTCACACCTTACTTTTATAAATTGAAGAAAAAAAGAACAATACTTTTAAAAATTAACAATAAAGTCAACTTTTTAAATGAATTTTAAATTAATAATAAACTTTGAAATTACAAATCACCCATTAAATTTATAAATTGAAGCAAATAATAACAATACTTTCAAAAATACAAATAAAACCAAATTTTTAAATGAGTTTTATATAGAGTTCATGAGGGTTTTTTGAGCCACATTTGCACTTGTAAAGGAGTCTAAAAAATATCAATCTTTCCCAGTCCTCTTCGTCATCTTCCTTGTCCTCATCCACATGCATGTAAATACATCTGATTGTTGTGACTCTACATCAACAATTTTTTTAATAGATTTTCAATAACCCAAATTAATGGTTATTACATATTCATTGTCTACACTTATTGCTTGTAGAGATCCAACTGCTAAGTCAAATGCTTGCAAGAGATATGATGGCTTTCTAGCAACCATCGCCAAGTATTGAACTCCATGTGTCTCGAGTCTCTCTCGATACTTGACCATCTCTCTAGTAGGAGGGCTCGGAGTGATATTTTCCTAAGTTAACAATAATAAAAAATGTTTCATAATCTAAAACACCTTCTAATATTAACTTGCACAACTAGAAATGAATTACGTATTTATCTTTCCAAACCATTTTACCTCCCAAACCATAGTGCATGGGAGTTTTCACGGCTGGAGCTTTGAGTAATTGACTGTGGGATGAGGCCATTGCAACATTCTTACTCTTTTCTTGTATTTTTCATTCCCACTTTGTAGGTTCAGTATTGCCACCACAATAGCTCATGTCTTCATTCGCAACTTGGTTGGCCGTTGCATGTCGTACATATGATTTCTTGTTTTTAAAAATTGTTTTGATATACCCCTCCAACCACCCTAAAGAATTTCTCATTGAAGGCATTCAAAAATAAAGCATACAATGGTTCCTTGAGGTAGCATACATGATCAAACACTTAATCTTTGCATTATATAAAATAATTCTTATGTATTGAGTGTATAAGAATCTGTAGATGGTGCCTAAATGCCATACCCTGTGTAGTACCAAAATGGACCTCGCCACCATACTTGACCTTTGGAATGACCTGGATGTGTTTAGACAACTATTCTAGGTTGGTACCTAGAACTAAAGATGTTAGATTCAAAACATTCAGAGATCGCTAAAATATAGAACTAAAAATGAAACGACAAGACATTAGTACTGAAAGACAATTAAGATTGTAGGAATAATACTAGAACTGGAACTGCATTTTAGATATTCAAATTACAACTGGTGAGCATCAAGTATTTGGAATTATTAAAGAAGAGACACGAAATATGATTATAAGAGCACAAGTAGCTCAATATGTAGACAACTAAGGATTCTAGATAGTCAAAAGTTATACAAAATGAGTAATGGGTCCTACTTATAGGATGGCGGATTGGTATCTACTAATTGTGCGCTTTCAATTACTCTAGTAACTCGCTGGTTATCACTTTTGGAGCTTTCTCTGCCCGCCAGTCTTGCTAAGGGTAGTTCCCACTTCTATATTCCTCCCCTCCTTTTTTTAATTTGGTATATACCAAGTTTTCTAGGTGAAGATTTCCAGACTATTTCTCAATTACTCAATAACAGTGCCGATAAGAATTCCGAGTTTCTTGTTGCTTCTTTTGTAGTTGGACAACCAACTCTCCTATGTAGGCATACGACTCCAAAGGTTCCTATAGTTTTTGCCATTGGATCAATTTTGTCTTGCAAATGGACGATGGTGTGATGCCAATTAACACAACCAGTATCTAGTGAAACCTCTTCTTGCCAGGTGCCTTCTTCCTTTTAGATGGTGCTTAGGATGCCTCAAAAGTAGTGGGTCTAGCATGTCTCTTCTAAATCAGTCTGAACAGTGCCTCTTGATCCAACTGGACCGTCATCATTTCTACTTTATAGGGTGTAGGGCATCCCAAGTCTTAGTGTTAGCAGCATACAAAGTGAGTTTGCCTCTTGTCAGATGAGTTATGGCCAATTCATGACAATAGAAGGAAATGTGCATGCATCCTTGAGGCAATGGCTGGTTGCACTTGATGCGGGTGCCTCAAACAAGATCGCATCCATTTTCATAAATTGAGGTTCAGAACTTGCCTTACTAGGCAGTTCCTTCTCTAGAAGTTTATTGGCCTCGATTGTCAATTGTAATAGCTGATTCGTGATTCAAATGAGTTGTTTAATCTAGAATTTCTCCTGGCCAACTAGCATCTGAAATCTATGGAGATCATCTAGTAGCTCACTGGCCACATTCTTTTGTAGTGCATCTTGAAATACTCCATTCCATGCCAGCCATTCCATGGCCACTTCCTCACCATGTTTGGAGCCCATCTTCTATCTCCAGGTATTTTTGTTGGTCTTCTAGCTCAGTGCGAGGTGGATAAAGAGCTCAAAATAAGCGAGGTAACTCATCTTCTTTGACTGGGATGTCATAGATCAAAGTTGGAGAGTCAATAACAAATTCCAAGAAAGTCAACATTCTATGATTCTCCTATTGCATAATTTTCCTTCTGTGTAGAACCAGCTGAAAAAGAATCTTCATGTGTGTCTCCTACTCTCTAAGAATCATTTTAGTCTTGGGTCCTCTACTGCTAGGCTCATTTTGTTCTAACAAGTCCTTCAACTTCAGATCCAACACTGCTCTAGCACTTTACATCTATATAAGCATCTCCTTCAATTGCTACCTAATCTCCATCATGCATTGATATGTAGGCTTGTTGCCTAGTAGAATTCCCACTTGAAGCCCGAGTGACCTAAGGTTTGCTTAAGTTTGTAGCCTTTGGATGCACTGTTCTATCATTACTAGTAAGGTCCCATTTTGGAATTCTTTCTAGTACTTGAACATAGGTAGGATATGTAGGTAAGGGACAAACTATCTGGTAGTGGTAACTGGCTGACTTCTAGTATGCAACCATCTGTATTGCTCTCACATAAAGAATTTTAAATCGTTCCAAATTTGATTAGGTTGAATCATCATGAAAAAACTACTTGATCTCAAGAATTTTGACACTCCATAGACTCTTCTTTTGTGCTCGCAACCTAGTAGAATGAGTGTAATGAAATTGAGAATCAGTGATTATTAGCATGGATTTCCCTTTATTCTAACTTGAACCTACTTGGCCCCCATGTACTCCAATCTGATGAGGTGGATCTCGGTTGTTTCTTGCTGGTGGTTCATGATGCTCTATTGGGTTACTTGAAGTATGATCTAGAGGCATACTCCTTGTTTCTTCCCCCCCAGCTGCTAAACTAGTAGTTTGACCACTTGCTACATCCTCATCATCATTGTTATCAGGTTTCTTTTGGTGTTGTTCATCCAGATACTCATCTTTGTCCTCCTCCTCGTCTTCCTCATAATTGTCATCCTTATATTTTTGGTTATCAATATACTCAATGATATGCTCATTGACCAATGTTGTGTTGTATTGTCTTGCTTTTTCTTTGAGCTCTACCTAGACTGTCTCAATAAAAGTCTCAAGATCAAATACATTAGGGGTGGGGTCCCCGTTCTTATCCACAATCTATACTAAGTTCTGGTAGATGTATTTGTGGGATATATCATCCTTTTCCACTTGATGTGCTCTGAATAGATCCCTATAATATGTTCATTTTCTCACTAGAATCCATAATGTAGGCAACTTGTGATGCAGACCTCCTGCTGCCCACAAGGTGCACACGGCTAAGGCACTCATTGTGGTGTGCGATGGGGAAGGCTCGGCTTGTGGCATGAGTGACTCTACTTGCATGATGGGAAAAATTCATGTCCTGAGGGACTCGGTATGGCCAAGGAGGGGGAACTTGTCATTCCCAACCTACATGGTGCTTATACATCTTGTTCATCCTCTCCTCATTTTTGTACTTGCAAGAGAGATCTCCTCTTTGGGGGGAGACATGGAGGCCAAATTTTTTTTCCTTTTTTGTAATTTTAATATCAATGTATTAAGCATGGCAAGCATCAAAATAGTGCACCCCAATCTTATAAAAGAAAAGTCCCGCGCACAAACGTGTGTGCAATTGGACACCCAACATGTCATCTCTCTCTCTCTCTCTCTCTCTCTCTCTCTCTCTCTCTCTCCCTTGCTCTCTCTCTCTCTCTCTCTCTCTCTCTCCCTTGCTCTCTCTCTCTCTCTATGCGTGTGTGTGTGTGTTTATGTGCCACAATCTCTGTGTAATGTTTGTGTGCTTCAATAAATTAAAATAAAGTTTTCACTCTACTTTAAATTACAACTTGGTATCATTTGCTTAGTATTATGATCCTCCCACCATTCATATTTCTTCTTAACACTAGAATGGTAACCTAACAGGACATAAAAGTGTCCTTTCAGGGTTTTGGGAAAAAATTACAAAACCATAGTAGATCCACTCATTTTGAAAGATCCTTTCATGAGCTTATAGTTCAATAACTACTACATATGGAAAAAATGAGAAACTTGTAAGTTTTCTCATCACTTGGTCACTACAAGCCTCCAAAGTTGATGGACGAGTGCATTTTGCCCAAAACAGCAATTTCTTACGGTTGATTGCATATAAATAAGAGTGGGGATTTTTGTAGGACATGAGATAAAATGCCCCGTTAACTTCAATGGGTTGGTGACCAAAACATATGGTTGATTTTACCTCACTAATGTTTTTTCGGCAAAAAAAATAGGTAGAAAAAAGTTGCATTTTTACCATTCTACGGACCTATCATCAAAGTTTCTATAGTCATGCTCAATACATATACTATATACATGTTTTCTTGGTTCCCTTTGGGCCTTTAGATTCAAAAGGAGCCATGGAGCATGTCAAAAGGATAATGGATCTCTTAGAATTGGAACCTTGGGGGCAATGATAAAGTGCTAAATACAGCAAACATGAAAAAAATGGGTTTAGCATTATGACCTCTAGAAACCCATAGAAACTACTCAATATCTAGCCAGGTTTGTAGTCTATGATTAGATATGGTTACTACCTACAAAATACACACAATTGGCCTAAGAAACTAGCAATATTGAGAAAGTTATACTTGCTACTCTAAAATGTAGCGTATTCTTTAGCAATCAAAAAACTCAACCATCATCATATACTATGCTATATAGCATATTAGGTCCCCCAAAACTCAAGGAAGATTAGCTTTATGTTATACATTACACTTACACAATCAAAATTGAATTTGGATATCAAGAAAGCCACCAAAAAAATCATAAAAGTGCTAATTTTGGCCAAAAAACAAGATTATGAAATTCTTGTAAATTGGTCATAACTTTCAATTTTAACACTTAGCTCTCCCTACAAGCATCAAAACATGTTGAGAACTATGAAGGCCTAACCTCTAGTCATCTAAACCTCACAAACATGAAGTTTAGAGTGGTATAGTTGCCAAAACTTGAAAAAAAACCAAAAACAAGACCCGTTTTTTCACACAATTGAGGTTCAAAAATGTTGTGCAAGAGTAAGGTTAATGGTGAGATCGATACTCCAAAAAAAAATGCTAAGTTTTTTTCAGCTCATAAGGCAACTTTGTGGATATATAGAACCTAGAAATTCATTTTCATACTCTTCAAATAATTCAAGCAAAATGGTCACTTAACAGGACACAAAAGTGTCCAAGGAAGTAAAAGTGTCCTGTTACCATTCTAGTGTTAACTTCCCTCATATGCTTATCATAGTCTTGCAAAAATACCATGCTTTACCCTTTTATGTATTATTAGATTATCATATTACTACATTGACATGTTCATCATAGTCTTACAGAAATACCATACCTTACCCTTTTATGTATTATTACATTATCATAATACAACATTTTTCATAAGAAGCGGTTCTTGAGCTTCTTGCCTTGATACTCTTCAATGTTACCATATACATGTGGTAGTGATGTGTGTGAACACACTAGGTGTTGTGGAATTGACATTTTACTATTTATTGCAACTGACAGGTAGAAAAGGCTTGACCGAGCTAGGCTATTGCAAAAGGAAATTACATTTTATGTATATTTATTCAAGTGCTCTTTTATGAGCTTTGGCCATCTATGACCGGCTGGCTAGTCTGTACTCATTTTGACCATTCAAGAAATCTATAAATGAAATACGTGCAAGAGGGAGATGGTCACTCTTGCACGGGGGGAGATTGCACCCAGTGTTTGTGTATTCTTCTCTCCCCTTCCCTCTTCTCTCTCGCCGTGCCGGCGTAGCACTCTGCTCTAGGAGGTGCGCCTGTAGGCTTCCTTTCTCTCTCTTCCGCTCTATGTCTCTCTATCTGTTCGAGTACGGCGTTGCATACGCGCTATGGGTTTGTGTCAGGTATGCCGATTGGTGCTTTCATAGTTTGCAACATGTTATTTACGTATTTTGCAAGGCAATCGCGCCTTCCGTTTGTAGCAGTGGTATCAGAGCCGAGGTCGACGTTCTTGGTCCCTCAATCAGTACATACAACAAAGATACAACTAAGTTTTTTCTCAATTCCTTTTTTTTTTTGGTTTTCACTTCCTTTTGTGATGAAAGAAAGGTGAAAGATGAGATAAGTTTATAATCAATGAGTGGGATCTTAATTACTTGTTACCTTAAACAAGAGTGAGTATTGCCTGATAAGAAAGAGAAGGACTATTTTTTTACAATTTATTTTTAGGGACGACCCATCAAAATCTATCCGAATCCCAAATAACTCTCATAGTAACTCTCGGCTTCAAAGGACTCTCTAGAGAACAAGAGAGGAAGAGAAGGAGGACTCGGGAGGAAATTTACAATATTAATTTTGATAACATGTATGAGGGAACGTATGATAGATTAGGGATTGTGAATTATGGTAGACCAAAACCGATCACAAGGATAGTAGCAACTTTGAGGTCATTTGCCATTTGGCTATAGTAGCATCCTCAGGAGATGCAATGGCAAGTTATCTCATGAGCAAACACAGCCAAACAAAAAAATTAACGCTCCCGCCTCTCAATGCCCACTTCTTTAACAATGGTGCACTAAAGGAAACACTAGCAAAGTCAATGACAATAGAAGCGTAAAGAAGCATGGAGCGCACAACAGGAAATTGCACCACGGCAAAGGATTGACGTCAACAAGTTTTTAATGCACTACGAGAGTCGTTCAACTAGTGACCCCCCTCATTCGTGCATACGATAGTATTTAATACTTGATTTTTGCATCAACGACAACGACTGTCCACGGCTATCGTGCAGCTGGAGAGTATCAATTGCATGTAAAGCTGATGTCTGGCAACGTTCCACAAAAAGTGGCGCTCACCTGTGCCACCTTTTTGAATGGAACACAATATTCATGGCATGGCACGGGAATACTACCTATGGTAGATAAATTATAATATTACGCAACGGTGCCGCTCAATCTCTCATTGCAAGCTGCAAAGCTTTGAAACCGCCATGCAAAGTGGGACATGCCTTCGCTATCTCTCGCGCCGCCTTGCTCTCCAACTACTCTCAGTTGTATACCAAACAAATTTTCTTTTCTTCTCTTCTCAATTGTGACTGCTCCTTGTTGTGGTTGCACACCACTAAGCAGGAATGAAAAACCCTCCTTTATCTCTCATTTGTACCTTTTTCTCTCTCTCACGGCCATTATCATGTTCTCTCTCTCTGCCCCTCGTTGCTGCAACACAGGTGCGACGCACACACCCACTCCCACCGCCACGAACATGCATGCAGGCCTTCTATGCCCTCTACCACTACTTTGCAGCAGCTGAACTACCTTTTAGGCCTCTGGCACCCGCCATCTCCTTCCCCATCTCTATCTTCATGTTGTTGCACCCCTAGGTCCTTGATCCTAGTACAACTTGTTTTGATATGGCTTTCGCTCTTTGTTACCAACAATACACTGTGTTCTTCATGTAATATCCCTGAGCACAGCTGCCTAGCGATGATATACAACATTTTCAGTTCTCTCTCACTACAATTTCCAAGAAATGGCACAATGTACCTGCTTCCATTTGACACCCCACTGGCCTATTCATTGTTGCGAACCACTTCTAGAGAGCATGGCTTGCTGCAATAGGCTGGAGCACGCTTGTTCGACCCACCACACAACTCCAAGTCGGTCTCAATTCTGCTTCAACCAAACCATGGTGCACAAGCATACAGGATCGTGGCCACACACACATGGAGACACGATCCTCAGCTTCGCTTTTGGGTGAAAGCATGTTAACCTGTCGCGCTTTTTGTGCTAGTTAGCAGTTTCAAGTTAGCACATCTTCAAAAAGTTGGGCGTCCGGTAAATTTTTTACAAATAATATCAAAATTTGTCGGCGGTTGTACATTTGGATTCCTTGTTTCAAGTGCTTTCTATTGATATATCATATGTCATAGATCTTGGAGATGTAGCTCAAGTTATTGTACTAGTTAGCATATGTCAAAATTGTGCTAGTTAGCATTGTCCGGGACATGAAAAAGCATGACAAGTTAACATGCTTTCACCCTTTTTCATGCGGCTACCTACACCGTTTTCTCTCTCTCCCATTACACCTACTATCAGAGGCAGACATTGAGCAAGCTCTTCAGCGAATGGTGCAGCTCTTTCTCAGAAAAGGCCACTTGCCGGGCATCCTGGGGCATTAACGTTGATGATGATTTTTTACTTAATTTAATTTTTTTGTACCTGAGCATTGTATTAAATCATAATGTCAAAGTTTGATCCCATACCCCTTTTGAAAAACGAATAATCTACCATTTCATTTCATTTCTCTCTCTCTCAAAATTGGCAATGCATAACCAGCTACTCTCTCTCACCCACACACACACACTTCTTGGAGGCTTCTAGAAGCTTCACTGCTGCAGAGTCTCATGTAAATCGCTCTCCTCGTCAGGAGGCTGTGCTACAGCCACCTTCTAATGGTGGTGGAGGTTCACCAAATGCCTCATCAGCTATCGAGAGTACTAGTGATGGTATTCCTATCATTTTCTGGCTACAATCGATGGATTATGCTCTCGACATCTTACGACCATCATCACTTATACTAATGCACGACCCTAGTTCTCTAACTATGGCCTCGTACTCACACCCTTATGTAAATCATTAATTAATTGGTGTAGACTCGCCGGATGAGGCAACACTGATCACAAAATCATGCTACAGTGGTAGCTCGCCACCACTGTAATTGGTATGATTTTGTTACTCGGGTACATAATGATGTTACAGAATTGATATTTTATTATCCATTGCAGCTGACAGGTGGCAAAAGCATCAGAAGATAATGGATTATGCAGAAGGATGTTACATTTTATGTATATTTGATTATTCAAGTGCTCTTTATGAGCTTTGGCCAATTATGTCCGACCGACCAGTTTGTACTCACATTGACCATTGAAGAAATCTTTAAATGAAATATGTGCAAGAGGGAAATGGTCACTCTTGCACGGGGGGAGATTGCACCCAATGTCTGTCTCATTCTTCTCTCCTCTCTTCTTTTCTCTCTCGTTGTGCCAGGTGTAGCACTCCGCTCTAGGAGGTGCGCTTGCACATTCTCGCTCGCTCTATCTCGCTCTCTATCTCTCTCCGTTTGCATACGTCGTGGTTATGTTCTATACGAGTCGGCAGGTACGTAGTGAGGCGGTCCAGGGAGGGCAACAAGAAGAGCGGCCTCTAAACACCCTTCGAGGCTCCCGTGCTGCTCAAATGGGGCTGGGGCAAGCACAATCAGAGACAACAACAACCCACAGCTAGAAACGAAACAAGAAAAGGGGCACCACCTAGTTGTAGATGCGAACTAGGACGCACGTGATATCTTCTTGTACTCAAACGCACAAAGAGAGGGGAATGCAAGATAGCCACACACACCAAACACAAACATTCACCACCACTATAAGAGGTTGTGTGCTCTTGTGACGTTGTTAGCGACGGAAATACACTGGGTTTTTATAACCCCCGGCATCGCTAAAACCGTCGCTAATAGCGTCGCTACGAGAGTGTCGCTATATGCGTCGCTATAGGCATCGCTATAAGTGTCGCTATATAGAGACGCTCATAGCGACGATTATAGCGACATTTACACAGAAGTCTATAGCGACGCTAGAGAGCCATAAATAGCCACGGTTATAGCGACACCCAAGAGAATTTTTTTTTGGTGACAGAGCATTGAATGCCCTGCCACCCATCAAGCATATTGTACTTGATTCACTTTTTAAAAAAAGTGCAAGGGTAGATAATAGACCCAAAATAGTCACCCACAAGACGCATTGTTTGCAAAATTGACAAGCATAAAATTGACAATTGTACACATCATAGGCAAAATGAATTGATTGGCAAATGTAATAATGACAATTGTACAACATCATAGGCATAAAGAATTGATTGGCAAAATGAACTCCGGTGACAAATGTAATAATATACATGGTTCAAAAAGACGTATAAAATCCGTCTCATGATACATAAGCTATGAGAAACCCTAAACTAATGCTATCTAGCTACGGCTAAACTGACGTCGTCTACTCAGACGTCTCATCGCGTCCAAGCGGCGTATCTGTCGGATTCTGCAAAAAAAGACAATAAGACAGCTTTCAGTAAGTATAAACATATAACGACATTTATAAAACAATACAAAAAATAGAAAAGAGTAAACCCTAATACTAACCATGCCGCCGCGAGAACTGAGAATGTCCATTAGGGCGTTTAAGACCTTCCTGCCTGCGTACTCGCGCTCGTACGGTGTGGGATCACGTCCTGTCATCGACCACTGTCAAAACATACAAAGATTTCATTATGTTAGAATTAAAAACTCATAAACCCTAAACTATCGAACATAAAGAGCAATGCGAAAACACTTACAAAATCGGCCTCAAATGATGTCCATCCACCGCTCCCAAAGTGGTGCGAGCTCCCTGCCTCTACTCGCGCTCTGGCTTCATCCTTTTGTTGCTTCGACTTGTCGGGATTCTCGCGCGCTGCTTTCTTCGCATTCTTCCAATCTTCTTTGGCCAGCCAATCTGGCCTGTTCCACCCATGCTTGATTGCTTTTTGCACTTCGGAACGCTTGTGTTTGCATTATTCGCGCATTCGAATCTTCATCACGTCTTCATTGAAGCGCTGATCCCGTGTTGGAACGGGAAATTCATCATGAAGTATGCCGATGACTCTGTTTTTTAAATCACTTGGTACTTCACTCCATTTGTTTAGTATGTAGTGTCTAAACAGTTGAGAGCAAAAACCACGCATGCGCGAGATCACCTTCTTGCCGTCATCATCCATGATGATGCCGCCGCTGAAGTCGACGGAGTAAGGCAAGCCCTCTGGCAAAACCTGGCGTAGATGGCGATGTTGTGGCTGGTGTGGGGGCGGGCAAAGAAGGGGAGGGTAAAGAGCCTCGTCGAACACGAGGCGGTGTGGAGGCATCGGCGGCGGAATCCCCACAACAACCGCCACCGCCACCACTAGAGCGTCGGTGTCTAGACAAGTGTGAAGCTCGTCTCGTCGACGCCGAAGCTTCGGAGCGCGCCGAATGCTCCAAAAGAGAGGGAGATGCGGATGGAGTAGGAACGCGCGATGATGCGCCAGAGCGATGATGCTCCACGTACCACTGTCTCTGCTGCGGTGACAAAGAAGAAAGAAACTCCTCATCATCCATACCTGCATTAAACACACGAATATTTAAACTTAATATTGAATGAATAGAGTAGTCAATGACGCAAAGACCATTAAATACAATGACGTAATGACGCAAAAGTTGTCGCTCTCTTCCCAAAAAGCCGTCGCGTAACACATGATTCTCTAGAAGATACGCTTGATGACCTTCGTAGATTTTCTTCTTCAGTGAGGGCGCCCTACGTGCATTTAGTCTAGGTCCACATGTGACACATGCTCTGTATCCGCTTGTTTGAAGCCCTGCATGTATACACATGATAATAGATCAACTATGGGAAAAAACAAGATTTACGGTGTCTGAGTGAGGAGTGTCAATAGATCACCTGAGCATTCTGTTAGCCCGGGATAGTCATGCATGGTCCACATTAGAATGCCTCTGATCAAAGCATTCCATCGTCCTGTGTGTCGGCTCATATCCACCACCTCTATGCCAATCCACAATTGTTGTAGCTCTTCCAATAGTGGACGAAGATACACATCCATATTCTCCACTTTATATCGCCCTGGCACAATCAAGCTTAGCCATAGGTTCCCCTTCTTCGTAGTCAACCACGGGGGAATGTTGTAGTTGATGATGACAACGGGCCATCCACTATAAGATGTTGATCTTTTACCAAATGGATTTACGCCATCCATAGCCAGGCCTAAGCGCAAATTTCGAGCTTCCCTGGCAAAATCCGACCATGTTCCATCTATATGTTTCCAGGCTGCGCAATCTGCAGGAATTCGTAGCACACCATCCAAAGATTTATTCTCCTCATGCCATGATGCTAGGGCGGCCATGGACTTACATTCGAAGAAATGCTTGATGCGAGGAAGCAGAGGAAAATGTCGCAAAACCTTTTGTGGAATTTTTGTCCCGTGGAAATCTACTCGATATCTTTAGGAATCACATTTCGGACACTTCTCCATGTCTATGTATTCCCCTCTAAAAAGAATGCAGTCATTAGGACAAGCGTGGATAGAATTGTAATCCATCCCCAAGTTTCGCAAAATCTTTCTTGGTTCATCTCGGGAATCTGGCATCACATTGTCAACTGGTAGTATGTGCTCTTTAAGCAATCTACACAACATAAAAATACGATACAGTCGTGTAAAAATCTATCAGATCATTATACATTTAGAGTTTTATTAAAGTAAACTAATTGTAATAGATCACCTGAAAAGCGCTGTGACGCTAGTGTCACTCCATCCAAACTTTGCCTGCATGTTGAGAAGAACCAGGAGTGCTTTCAATCTAGACATACGTGCTCCATTATACAATGGCGTATCGGCTTCACTTTTCATATCATCATAGATAAGCCTTTCTGAATCCATGATCGTCTCAATCATTTCATCAATCTCGGGCTCAAACATTGCCTCGTTGGGAATGTGCTGTGCATGATCATCCCCCGAGCTGTCAGAGGCTACATCTTGTGGCCTCACATATGCTGCTTGACCAAAGCACCTGCGAACACGTCTATTGGGTTGCAAGATTGCTGCTTGTTGGCCAGCGTCAGAGTCCGACGAGTTATAATTGGCAACAACTCGATCTATAATAGATGGATCGAACTCGCCAAATTCGCAAACGTGCTGCAAAGAAACACGTCTTGTCCGTCGCACAGCATGCTTGCATTGATTACAAGGACATAAGACCCTCGTTGAGAGATAGGTGTTTCGGTTGGACGGTCCCACATCCTCGTCACTACTCATAATGAGGATAAAAATCTTATAACCTGGACAACAAATTTAATATTCTATTGGCATTCTTCGTCTTATCTCTCTCTCTCTCTCTACCTCACATCCTCTAGTCATGTCCAATCCCCGCACACCTCGGTCTAGAGGTGCACGAAGATCAGAACCACCGGGTTATAATCTCGTCTTTATTGGTCAATACCTATATTTGTGGGTACGAGAAATCTACAGACCCACGTCTACATGATACTGCATGTAGTGGACAAAACCCCTTTGCCTCTTCTGTAGCTGTAGCACTTCACAGCATCTTAACATCTTTTCACATTAGATCTTTTCACTGTTCGTCTAACTCTAAACCCTACACGGTAAGTAATTCTTGCGTGGACTCGATCTAACGTAAATAAGCGTAAATCTAAATAAACGTAAATCTAACTAAAAATAAACTTAAATCTAATTTAACGTAAGTCTATATCTAACCTAATCTTCAACGTCTTTTGGGATAGTTTCCTACGACGTTAAAACTCTCTTCTTCTTGTGTGTGTGTGTGTGGGTAAACCTAAATAAACCTAAGTCTAATCTAATATAACATAAATCTAAATCTAACGTAAATTATGTTATATTAAAAACAAAGAACTAAACTAACAGGGATTATAAGAACCTTAAAACTGATTTAACACATAATTTTTCACATAACTCGGCAAGAGTTGGCATTCTCATCAGTAAAGATGTGAGAGTTAACTTCCGGCGGTGACGCTGCCTCATCTCCATCCACATCTGACGACAGCAATTGGCCCTTTGGACCGTTCTTGCTCTTGTTACTAACTTTGAAGTTGCTGTTGAATGACTAGAGGTTGTCTAGATGGTCATTGTCGGGGATGTAGTGACTCTTGCCACCCTGAAGATCCACCTTCTTCCCTATCTTCTGAAGACATTTCACCAGTACTTTTGGATCGATGGAGCCCACCATGAGTGAAGGCAGCAATACCCTATATTCCATTGAGGGCTTTCTTCACCCGCTTCATGCAGGCATCGCAGTCTATGGAGACCTAAATCTAATCTAATATAACGTAAATCTAAATCTAGCATAAATAAACGTAAATCTAATTAAAAATAAACCTAAATCTAATCTTATTTAACTTAAATAAACCTAAATCTAATTTAACGTAAGTCTACATCTAACCTAATCTTTAACGTCTTTTAGGATAGTTTCCTACGACGTTATAACTCTCTTCTTCTTGTGTGTGTGCGCGTGTGTGGATGTGTGTGCCAATAAAAAGAGATAAATGGTATAACCTTTCTATCACCCATGCCAAGTATGATAGATTGGTTATGCCATTTCCCTCTTGAATAATAGGTCTTAAGTTCAACTCCTCGTCGGCTAGATCTTTAGGTCTTTTGATTTTAATTAGTTTCCTACGACGTTAAATTAGTTTCTCTCTCTTTCTCTCTCAATTTGTGTGCGTTTTTTTGTTTATGCATGTTTTCTCTCTCTTTTCCTCTCTCAATGTGTGCGTTTTTTGTTTATGCATGTTTTCTCTCTCTTTTCCTCTCTCAATGTGTGCGTTTTTTGTTTATGCATGCTCTCTCTCTCTTTTCCTCTCTCAATGTGTGTGTGGATTCTTTGTTTATGTATGTGTGTGTGCGTTTTTGTTTATGTTTGTACTCTTTCTCTTTCTCTCTCTCTCTCTCTCTCTCTCTCTCTCTCTCTCTCTCTCAAAAACACTATGTGTGTGTGTGTGAGAGAGAGAGAGAGAGAGAGGGAGAGAGAAAAAGGGGAAGGGAACATGAGAGTGAGGAGAGGGAAGGAGCATACCTGGCTCTCCTTCCTCTCCTCGTGTGTGTGTGTGTGTGTGTGGAGAAGAAAGAGAGAGAGAGAGAGAGAGAGAGAGAGGGAGAGCATTACCTGCTCCTTGCTTGAGGGCGCCGAAAAACTCAGATCTGAGATCTGTGTTTTTGGGTGCTCTCTGTTATTTTTTTAGCCCAGCCGGCGTCGCTATGAGCGTCGCAAATTTACTTGTAAATTTGCGACGCTCATAGCGATGCCGGGATTTTTTTTTTTGAGCGTTGCTGTGTGAGCGTCGCTAATATGAATAGCCTCTTCTAGTGCACGCCAGAGAGAGGTAAAGAGCACAATTCAACTTGAGCAACTAAGTCTTAGCCTTAAAGACTAGATGCACACAAACCTTGATGAGGAATAGAGAGACAACACAAAACTTGACCTTGCTTAGGTCAAGTTGTCTTAGGGTCACGCGAGCCCTCTCACCGAGCACCCTCTTACAATTGACCTTTTAGGCAAACAATTCAACAAGCCCTCAAACCACCAACCATGAAATGGCACAACAAACTTCAAGGACAATATACCTTCAACCACCTGATGAGCCAACTTATCAAGTCAATTTGGAGAGAACAGTCGTAGTTGCAGCATACAATTGCACCCAAAACTATGAATCTTATTTATGGACAAGAGTAGGCTACAAGTGTGATGCAGAGTATGGTATCACTCCACTCCTCTAGATGGAATAACTAACTTCAAGCTTCTCCATGCACCTATGTGTAGTGATGGAATAGAGCACTCACAATGCACACACTCTACACAACTAGGCTTGAAGAGTGGTGTGTTATGTTGAGAATGGTGTGGTCTAGTGTGATCATGTGATGATTAACAAGGGAGAGAAGGGCTCTATTTATAGGTTTTAGAAGCCCCAATTAGGATTAGACCTAATCAAGTTTATTTGAAGAAATCAAAGATTATGCATATTTTTATATTTTTAAAGGAGGGTGGGTCTCTCTTGTCCTTTGAGTCACATGGATGTGGGCTCAAGGGAAGAGAATTATTGAGGATGAAAGGAGAGAGGGATTGAGTGAATAATTTGGGAGTGCCTACTCTAGTAGAGGGTGCATTTTTCAATAAGGTTAGTGGTTAGTAGTTAGTAATTATCACTACAAAATCATTGACCAAATGGTGAGATATATGATGAGAAAAGTTAGAGAAGGGATGAGCTTGTAAAGAGAGGTTGAAGCTTTGGAAAAGTCGACATTCACCTCTTTACAGCACCGAAAGAAGAAGCGGTCAGCATGGCGAAGTAGCGCGTGTCAATGAAGCTATGTTATCCTCAAACCTTGGAAAATTCATGATAAAATCCTTAATTTGCAGAGGTTAACCTTCGATTTTTGCTGATTTTTTGAAGTTCTTTACAAAGCTGAAGAGAGTATGGTAATATGGACATATATGTAGAGACAAAGAGGGACACATAGGGTGTAGAAATGGAGGATGAAGGCTATGGAGGTGTGAGAGAGGTGGCAATGGTGAAGAGGGTGAATTAGGACATGGGAGTTGCAGGTTTGGGAGTGGGAAGGAGAGGGAGGAGTGTGTAAGAGTGAGTAGGTGTGAGAGAAATAGGAAGATTTTTTGGGTGTATGAGGTGGCAGTTTTGAAGTCGGCCATAAATTTCATGTAAAATCACCCTTGACTTTAAATTTTTTTTTAAAATTATGGAAAATACTTCAGCTCACGAGCTATGTTTTGTCTTTTGGAAATATCCTCAAATTCGGATCATAAGAGCAAAAAGTTGTCCCTGGAGCACCTAATAAAGCTTGACTATTTGATTCTTTTTCCTTTGTATTCTTCCAAGTGAGCCCCCCACACATCAACCATGACCTAATATTGCCAAGAATCTTGCACACATGTATGGTATAGGATAAGTATCAAATATAATATATACTTGTGGGGTAAGAAGATAGGCTAGTTAGTCATGAAAAATGGACACATGGGATGCATGGTGGCAAAAAATATATAAAATAAAAGGAGGAAAATCATGAGGGAAGGGACCCTCAATTATTTTCTTTTTTGCGTAATTCATGGAATTTATTTGAAGATAAAATCTATGTACTTGTGAATATTTAACTGGGAGGGATGGAAAAAAATATGACGGAGCTGATAAGGTTATTGGTGAATTTTTACAATGAAGTCACATAAAGGTTTTTCAAGGCTTGTGTGAGTTGAGCTTAAGGGATAGAATGATAGTAAAATATGTATAAGAAATGACACGCAATGGAAGCTAGCATACTTAGGCGTGATAACGCACACCTAGGAATATATATTTATATAAATACAAAAAAATTGGAAAAAAAAACCCCTTTATACTTAGGTCCTTTATTTGATAGAAAATATTTACATATAAAGGGGACCGTAATTTTATAATTTTTTTTTTCTCCTAGCCCAATGACTCGCTTAACGATTTAATAAAAAAATGTGATAAAAACCCTAAACACACGCACACTATTTACAATGAAAAAGCGAGCCTAGTCATTGTGCTAGGGTGTTTTTGTGGGGTGAACTGGCTTCTTAAAATTATTTTATGAGAGCCGAAAAACGGCTATCATTTAGCCCTCCCCTAGATGATGGTACATTCATGTACCATCAAGAGGCATATCTTCCAATGAGAGTGTTTTTCTATCCTTCGTGATATTTGGTGGCTTAGTTGAAGCTTCATCTTGTAGCACCAAGATCAAAGACTTACATGGTATTGTAGTTGTTCCATGCTCTTGTAGATCCTCTGGTAGAACTCGACTCAAGTAAGGATTTAATCGATACCCGTTCACCTTCTTGGGGTGCTCCTTGCCATCCAAATCCATGAGTTGATAGTAGCTAGAGTTGAAGGTCTTCTTGAAAATGTATGGTCCCTGCCATCTAGTATTGAACTTCACATCAAAGCGATTGTCAAGGCGATTATCGTAGCTTAGCACCAAATCTCCTTCCTTGATCCCTTTGTCTTTCACCTTTTTGTCGAGCTTGTGCTTTATTTGCGTAGCCTTTCTTTTATAGCACTCATAAGCCGCCTCTCGTTTCCATTCTAGTTCTACTAGGGTGAGAAGACGATCTTCCCATGCTGCTTCTTCTCCTTGTGCCACCTTTCCATGAAGTCGCATTGTTGGAATGTTGAGCTCGATGGGTTGCAAAGCTTCTTGACCATAGACAAGGTGGAAGGGTGTGGACTCTGTCGCTTCCTTGTAGGTAGTCCGATAGGCCCACAATGCTCCATCCAAGAAGTCACATAGCTTTGTCTTGTTCTTTACCATCTTTCGGATGATTCCTGCAATGATACCATTAGCCTTCTCTACCAAACCATTTGACTGAGGGTAGTAGGGCGTGCTATGCCGATGTAGAATGTGAAGCTCATCACAAAATTCCGTGAGCAAGCCCTTCCTAAACCCTGGACCATTATCAGAAACCATCTCCAAAGGTGTGCCAAATCTGCAACAAATCTGCAACAAATTTGAGTGTACACAAACTTGCTAACTGTCCTCTCATTCACTCTTGCCACACTTTGAGCTTCTACCCACCTATTCATGTAGTCTATGGCCACCAAGATATACAATTTTCCATTTTTATTCCTGGGCAATGGACCCATAGCATCAATGCCCCATTTTTCAAACGGACCATTTGCAAGGACTAACTGACGCGGACCATGTAACAGACGCTTGTTTCCATTAATCTGACAATTGTGGCAACTTTTACACCAATGTTGAACATCAATGTGCAAGCTTGGCCAAACATATCCGGCAAGAAAAATCTTTTTTGCAGTGAGTTCCTGTGCAAAATGACCACCACACGCTTCCTCATGCAAACCTTCAAGAATGGCTGGAATCTCCTTGGTTGTTGGTATTCTCCTACAAACTTGATCTTTTCCCCTTTGGTAAAGGGCACCTTCCAAAAACAAATATGAACTCGCCTTCTTAATGAGCCTCCGCTTTTGAGCCTTTGTGAAGCCCTCTGGAAACTCGCCCTCTAAAATGTAGCTCACAATGGGAGCCAATGACTCCATCCCCTGGTACCTTGGTTGCTTTATCACTGTTGCTGCCATGATGACCTGCACTTCACTCTCAACACATGCAACTGCTTTTTGTGCAAGTAAATCTGCATCTTCATTTTGTTTCCTAGGGATATGATATAGTTTCACTTCTTCAAATTGATTAAACAACCTACGAATGGCATGAACTTTTGTCCTTAGGTTTTCATTCTTGCATGCCCAAATGCCTAAAATCTGTTTTACAATGAGAAGTGCATCTCCCTTTACCATGAGACATCGTATACCTTGGTCAATGCACATTTTTAAACCATGAAGTAGTGTGTCGTATTATGCTTCATTGTTGCTAGTTGAACTTGGTAGATTGACCTTCTCTTTCATGACCACCTCTCCACTTGGGTTGAGCAATACTAGCCCTCCCCTTGCTTTTCCTGTGACTCGTCAAAAATCTCCATCAAAGAACAAGGTAAAAGCATTAGGAACACTTTTAGGTGGTGGCAATGGTAAGGTCTTTACTTCAGGCACCTTAATCTCCTTCTCATGTATCCTATAAGTGAGAATCCCTGCCAATTGTGCACGCACACTATCTTCTACCTTGAAAGAGTATTGAAACTCTTGCAACTCCATAATCCACTTTGAGATCCTAGTACTAAGATTCATCTGAGACGACACCCAAGGGAACAAATTTTCTGCAGTGAGAACTACAAAAGGTTTTGGTAGCAAGTAGGATCTAAACTTTCTCACCACAAACATGAGAGAAAGCATCATGAGTTCTGCTTCTGTGTAGCCTCTCTCCAAAGCATTCATGACCCTACTAGAAAAGTAGATGGGTCGCATCCTAGTACTGTGGGGATCTTGTTGTAGCAACACAGCACCAATTGTTTCCCTTCCCACACTAGAGCTAACAAAGAATGTGTACTCCTAACAAGGAGGCATGAGTATTCGTAGCTCTGACAAAATGACTTTAATGTTACAAAAGTACTCTTCAAGCTCATCAGACCATGCAAATTCTACTTGTTGTGTCAACTTTTGCAAAGGATGAAGCAACTCCGAAGATAACTGAATAAAGCGTGACATATACTTCACCTTTTGAATGAATGAGATGACCTCTTTGAGATTCTTGGGTGATGGGAGCTCAATGAGAGCCTTTGCCTTTGAAGGATCCACCTCAATGCCTTTATAGGAAACCTTGTGACCAAGCAAGATCACTTCATCCTCACCTATGTGACACTTGTCGGGGTTGAGTTGTCCTCCCATGTCGTAGAGCTTCTTTAAACCTTCTTCTACCCTTTGTAGATGCAATTATTTTGAGCTATAAATGCAAAAATCATCAATGAACACCCTAATTGACTTTCCAAAGAATGCTTGAAACACCATGTTCATGAAACGTTGGAATGTTGCAGGAGCATTTGTCAAACCAAATGGCATGACTCTAAAAGCATAACAACCCTAAGGAGTGATGAAGGTTGTTTTTAGTTGATCTTCCAATGCGATACCTATTTGAATGTAACCTGAGTAGCCATCACACACAATTTACTTCTCATGACCAGCTACCTCATTTAGTATCTTATCCTGAAATGGGAGGGGAAAGTGATCTCTTTTTGTTGCCTCATTGAGTGGATGATAATCCACACACACCCTCCACTTGCTGTTTTTCTTAGGAGTGACAACAACGGGAGAGACCCACTCTGAATTCTCCACTGGATAAATGAAACCTACTGCTAGAAGCTTTCTTACCTCCTTGAGTAGAGCCTGCCCCTTTATAACTCCTAGCCTTTGTAGCTTTTGAGCTTTAGGTGTGGCCTTAGGCTTCAACTCAATTCTGTGTTGATGAACAACATCTACTCCATGCACATCGGTGTAGTCTTTAGAAAAAAGCTTAGGAAATTTCCTTAGCACACATTTGAACTCCTCTCTTTCGTCCTTTGTAAGTGTTGTAGACAACATACTTCTAACATTCCTTCATCTTGCACATTTTGGTTCTCTTGGGAACCTACCTCTTCCAAACCTGGGCAAGAGGTCTCTTGGTTGTTTGGATTAAACCTTACCCCCATGACTTTGATGGAAGACTCCTCTTCAGTAATGCTGCCGCTACTTTCTCCTTCTGAAGTGCTATCGCTCCAGCCTTCCTCTGTCTCACTTTGAGATGATTCTTCATGGATCTCCTCTTGGCGTTGCTCCTTCATGTCAAAGACAATCTTCTTATGATTGTCATTCCTGCAAATTAATTTTCCACTCTCCCAATCTTGCAAGCTCGCATTTTCATTATCCATGGTCTTCCTAGGATAAATGGATAACCACTTCCCTTGGTCGACATAACATAAAAATCCACTGCCTTCTTAATGCCAAAGGCCTCTACAAAAGCATTTTTGCAAATGCCTACACACCTAGCTTTGCTATTGTTTGCCATCTTCACTTTGATTTCAGGTGTTTCATGGATGTGCATGCCTAGTTTTTGCATGAGTCCCTCTGTCATGATGCAAATTTGTGCACCCCCATCCACTAGACCTTTCCTAACCAATCTTCCTTTGATGTAACAATCTAGCACCGGTGTAATATCCTCATTCATTTCAGCATGTGCAATTTTTACAACAGGCACACTCTCTTTTACCTTTCTCCTAGTACTAACTGCCTTTGTTAAATCCCTCCTAACTCGTGGGCATAATGCAAGAAATTAAGGCCATGAGATATCAGGACCCTTACCTCTCATGTCTTCCAACAAGTTGTATGGAGCCATACCATGTCCAAGAGGGAAGTCTTGGAGATTGATACAACGTCCAGTCCTCTTAGCTTCCTTGGTATCCTTTGCCTTCTTTTCTCGTCCATGGTCACTTTGTGATGTAACCCCTTCTTTCTCCTTACCTTTTCCTCGGCCACGCTTAATTCCATTTGCTTCCATGTCAACCTCTCTTGAATTTTTCACCTCTACCACATGCACATTTGGGTCTGGCAAAGGTGGAACTCCTTCCACTCCTTGTGGAGTGAGGTGGTCTTGCTCCATTTGGCCTTTGTAGAAGTCGTGGTTGCTGACTAGTTCCTTCACCCGCATTCATCACTGGGTAATTCAAGTTAGGTCTCCCTGGCTCCCCACGGGGCCATGGACAATTATACATCCCATGTCCAGACTCACCGCAATTCCAACATTGCAAGGCTCTCTTAGGTCGTGGATCTCACTCTTCAGACTTCTTTGCTTGTCCCTTTGGACCTACAGTTTGTGCAAGGTGAATTGACAGGCTGCTTAAAGATTCATTTAACTTCTCAATCACTTCCGCCGTTACCTCAGGAAGCTCCTTAGATATTGATGCTTGTGACTTACCTTTGGGCCTAGGACCTTCTATTGGAACCTCCCCCCTTAAGCACTTGAGTTTCCTATATTTCTCAGCAGCCCTAGTTTCAGTTGCATCAAAGGTAGCAGGTGCACCCGCCTCAATTTTTACCTTAAGGTCAGGAAAGAGTCCGGCTATGAACCTCTCCTTCTTTAGAAATTCTGCACCATCACCAGGGTTAACAACATTTCGTATCCATAGAGCCCAAAGACGTAGAAACTCTTGCTTGTACAAGTAGTAGTCATCTAAGTCTTTTTGCTTATGAGAAATAATGTCTTGCCATAGTTTCTGAGTGTTTTGGGGATCAAAGAAGTATTTCTTGAAACGATTCAACACTTCCATGTCATTCCCCTTAACTTCCTCAGGCAAAGAGTCAAACCAAGTGCTAGCATCTTTCCAAAGGACTACCTCAAACATTTCTACACGTTCCTGATCAGTTACTATCCTCTTGATACGGCGAGACATTTTGAAATTTGCTAAGAATAATTCTGCATCCTCCCGAGGCTCTCCAAAGAACAAGGGGTAGCCACTCATTTGCCTAGTTGTATCCATGTTGCTGGTTTTACTCAAAAATTTCTTTTTCTTTTTTTATTTTTTGTGTTGCAAAATCAAATTTCAAAGTAGAATGAAAATGTAAACTTCAAAGCTTAGATCGTAGCGAATCAATGGCAAAATGAATGGATTGACTGAGGCATTGACAGCCGCTACTTGCCTAGGTTCAAACATGCGACGGAAAACACGTTGAAATTGTAACTTTGTGCCAACTATTACATGCACGTCTTGTCTAGCCAAAGGAATGAATGTACGATACAAGTCCTCTTGATTCATTAACCTAGCTAAAACAAGATAAACACATGTACATCAAAAGAGACATTATAGTCTACAAGTGGGAGTATAATAGGATTTGGAGATTGTAGAATATCACTTAATGCTTCAGCACCAAAGAGGAATACAATACGTTGTCGAAAAAATATTTTTCTATCAATGCGAACATTTATCCTAATCCCTTGCACCCAATGAAATTGATGAAATTGAATTGCATGAGCAGGATTAGGAGGTGGTGGATTGTTCATGTAAACACAACTAGTTTTTGAAGACTTACCTTGTGTATGCTAACACAACTGCTATATGCTAACACAACAGCTCGTCCTCCGTGGGCGTACCAATTGAGGCGGTCAGGGGCGGGCAACAAGAAGAGCAGCCTCTAAAAACCCTTCGAGGCTCTCGTGCTGCTCAAATGGGGCTGGGGCAAGCACAATCAAAGACAACAATAACCCACAGCTAGAAACGAAACAAGAAAAGGGGCACCACCTAGTTGTAGATGCGAACTAGGACGCACGTGATATCTCCTTGTACTCAAATGCACAAAGAGAGGGGAATGCAAGATAGCCACACACACCAAACACAAACATTCACCACGCCAGAGAGAGTAAAGAGCACAATTCAACTTGAGCAACTCAGTCTTAGCCTTAAAGACTAGATGCACACAAAGCTTGATGAGGAATAGAGAGACAACACAAAACTTGACCTTGCTGCCAATACACAAATTGTCTTAGGTTCACGAGAGCCCTCTCACCAAGCACCCTCTTACAATTGACCTTTTAGGCAAACAATTCAACAAGCCCTCAAACCACCAACCATGAAATGGCACAACAAACTTCAAGGACAATATACCTTCAACCACCTGATGAGCCAACTTATCAGGTCAATTTGGAGAGAAGAGTCGTAGTTGCAGCATACAATTGCACCAAAAACTATGAATCTTATTTATGGACAAGAGTAGACTAAAAGTGTGATGTAGAGTATGGTATCACTCCACTCCTCTAGATGGCATAACTAACTTCAAGCTTCTCCATGCACCTATGTGTAGTGATGGAATAGAGCACTCACAATGCACACACTCTACACAACTAGGCTTGAAGAGTGGTGTGTTATGTTGAGAATGGTGTGGTCTAGTGTGATCATGTGATGATTTATAAGGGAGATAAGGGCTCTATTAATAGATTTTAGAAGCCCCGATTAGGATTAGACCTAATCAAGTTTATTTGAAGAAATCAAAGATTATGCATATTTTTATTTTTTTGAATGAGGGTGGGTCTCTATTGTCCTTTGAGTCACATGGATGTGGGCTCAAGGGAACAGAATTATTCACGATGAAAGGAGAGAGGGATTGAGTGAATAATTTGGGAGTGCCTACTCTAGTAGAGGGTGCATTTTTCAATAAGGTTAGTGGTTAGTAGTTAGTAATTATCACTACAAAATATTTACAAAATCATTGACCAATTGGTGAGATATATGATGAGAAAAGTTAGAGAAGGGATGAGCTTGTAAAGAGAGGTTGAAGCTTTGGAGAAGTCGACATTCACCTCTTTACAGCACCGGAAGAAGAAGCGGTCAGCATGGCGAAGTAGCGCGTGTTGATGAAGCTATGTTATCCTCAAACCTTGGAAAATTCATGATAAAATCCTTCATTTGCAGAGGTTAACCTTGGATTTTTGCTGATTTTTTGAAGTTCTTTACAAAGCTGAAGAGAGTATGGTAATATGGACATATATGTAGAGAGAAAGGGGGACACATAGGGTGTAGAAATGGAGGATGAAGGCTATGGAGGTGTGAGAGAAGTGGCAATGGTGAGAGGGTGAATTAGGGCATGGGAGTTGCAGGTTTGGGAGTGGGAAGGAGAGGGAGGAGTGTGTAAGAGTGAGTAGGTGTGTGGAAGGGTGAGAGAAATAGGAGGATTTTTTGGGTGTATGAGGTGGTAGTTTTGAAGTCGGCCATAAATTTCATGTAAAATCACCCTTGACTTTAAAATTTCTGAAAAACATATGGAAAATACTTCAGCTCACGAGCTACGTTTTGTCTTTTGGAAATATCCTCAAATTCGGATCATAAGAGCAAAAAGCTTTCCCTGCAGCACCTAATAAAGCTTGACTATTTGATTCTTTTTCCTTTGTAGTTTTCCAAGTGAGCCCCCCACACATCAACCATGACCTAATATTGCCAATAATCGTGCACACATGTATGGTATAGGATAAGTATCAAATATAATATATACTTGTGGGGTAAGAAGATAGGCTAGCTAGTCATGAAAAATGGACACATGGGATGCATGGTGGCAAAAAATATATAAAATAAAAGGAGGAAAATCATGAGGGAAGGGACCCTCAATTATTTTCTTCTTTGCGTAATTCATGGAATTTATTTGAAGATAAAATCTATGTACTTGTGAATATTTAACTGGGAGGCATGGAAAAAAATATGACGGAGCCGATAAGGTTATTGGTGAATTTTTACAATGAAGTCACATAAAGGTTTTTCAAGGCTTGTGTGAGTTGAGATTAAGGGATAGAATGATAGTAAAATATGTATAAGAAATGACACGCGATGGAAGCTAGCATACTTAGGCGTGATAACGCACACCTAGGAATATATATTTATATAAATACAAAAAATTTGGAAAAAAAACCCTTTATACTTAGGTCCTTTATTTGATACAAGATATTTACATATAAAGAGGACCGTAATTTTATAAATTTATTTTTTTTGTCTCCTAGCCCAATGACTCGCTTAACGATTTAATTAAAAAATGTGATAAAAACCCTAAACACACGCACACTATTTACAATGAAAAAGCGAGCCTAGTCATTGTGCTAGGGTGTTTTTGTGGGGTGGAGTGGCTTCTTAAAATTATTTTATGAGAGTCGAAAAACGGATATCAGTAGATTTAGTTGTTTATGTCTTGTTATGTGCTATTTTCCCGTATGTTGCAAGGCAACATGCTTCTGGTTGTAGCAATGGTATCAGAGCGTGGGTTACGCTCCAAGACTAAAGATTTTTGTCAAGTAGCAGCTAAGTGTTTTTTTTCCTTATGCTTGTAGATTTTGTTAATTACTTCAATTTATAATAATTAGTGACGATTGTATGAGATAGATAGTGATCTTTAGAAAATTGAACAGAACCCTTTCTTTATTATGATGATATAATGATTATTAGTATAATTATGTTAATTAAACATAATAATAGAATGAATTAATCTAAATTATACGAGGACATTTGAGAGAGCGAGATATTTCGTGGACTATGAAAAAAGGAAGATTTGCAGAGCTGCGAATTGAGTGCGATCTCGGGTGTGATCATTGTCGGACGTCTTTTGCACGTAGCCCAGATTCATAGTCGCGAAATGGCAAGCAAGATGAGGAGGGTCGGAGAAAGCATCGTGTGAGGGAGACGGAGGTAGCAAAGCAACTGTATGTTGTTGCTCTCCCGCCCTTGGCAGATATTTCCCAGGAAGACTTACAAAGACCACCGGCAACGTCACTGGCATCTGCCATCCGGCAACATCCGCAACCTGCAGGGGTACTCGCAGGCAACCACCCCCTACCTCTTCCTTTTTGGACTCACCAACTAGCACTCATGGTGCAACACTAACAACGACCACAAGCTTGTGCAACTGCACTATTTTTTTTTTCATGGCGTCGGACAACCCTATCCACATACAAATGGTGGTCTCAATTTATATGAAACAATAATAATAATATGAATAAAAGGAGTGTGATTGAGATCGCCTGCGCATGCAGGTCCACAGCCTTACTAGCTTACGACAATCACCACCCCATTATAAGCCCCACCTTTTCACCCTATTCTCGTATTCTTCCATGCAAGGTAGGCCTTGACCAGTAAAGAGTGGCGACAGTTGCACTACACACCAACTCTCTCTCTGCCCACCAACCTGTTGTTGATGACCTGCGGTCCCTCTACTTTGCATGGCCATTTTTGCGCATGAAGTGCGCATCGCTTGAGAGCAGTAGTAGCGATCCACTTGCCAAAGAATTGGCCAGTAATTTCTATTAGTGTAGATCACACTTTCTCACTCTCTTTCTCCCCACTCTAATCGCCACTCCGTCGAACGCTATGCCGCCCACCTTCTCCACGCATTCCCTTGGCATGCAGCTCCCACCACCTCCCCCTTACTTTGGCATGCTGTGTCTGTATCTCGGTTATCATTTCACATTCTTCAAGTTATAGGGTATGCGTTTAGAAGTGAAGGCAGAAATCTGCCTCTGCTTGTTGTTAATGTAGGGTTTCGTTTATTTTGTCAAATTAGATGGATCCTATGCGTTGTATTGTTGCCATTCTTGCATTGTGTGTGTTTGTCTTCTCTAACGACAATGAGAGGTCCTTTTCTGGTTGAAGCAGGACTAGGTGGCGAACTTGCAAGGTGGTTGCATTAGCATATCGGCTGTGTAGATGAAAGCTTGGAGCTTCCTAGCCTCTCATTCTCCTGGCATGCTGTTATGTGTAAGCTTTACCACTGGACTCCACATAGCTCATGTGCCTTTAGCGTTCATCTAGAAACCTGTTTCTCGAACTTCAGAAACCTTGAAACTTCAAAAAATAGAAATGTTAAAGAAACAAAAGAAAAGGTGATGTCAAGAGGCCAAGCTTTCCAAGTTTTCACATTGCTACATTTCTTCTCATGTGCAAGTTGCAGAGTACATATACATGCAAATGTAAATATGGGTGGTTATGTATGTGTATCTATGCCAGTATACTGTTTGGTAGGGGTCCACACATTTGTGTGGATGCTCACACAAATGCATCGACGTGTACACTTACACTTTGCAACTCAATGTGCACACTCTCACACCCGTTTTTTTTGTACAATCAATGTCATAGCGCAGGCACATGTGTACATGTATTCTCTCTCTCTCTCTCTCTCTCTCTCTCTCTCTCTCTCTCTCTCTCTCTCTCTCTCTCTCTCTCTCTCTCTCTCTCTCTCTCTCTCTCTCTCTCTCTCTCTCTCTCTCTCTCTCTCTCTCTCTCTCTCTCTCTCTCTCCCCCCCCCCCCCCCCCCTCGTTTCTCCTGGTATCCGGACGTCCTGGGACGTAGAAGCAATCCATGGCCACAATTCCTCTTTCTGCGTGCTATTTCACTAACCTCAGCTTGTCCTTCAATTTCTGCTCTTTGGCCCTGGATCTTAGCGTCGATGATGGATAATTCTTTCTCTGCCTCTACATCAAGTTTGGCCAAGGGTGCAGTAGCTGCTATGGTCAAAGCTTCTGCTTCAGGATTACTGTCGTAACCAGCTAGTTTCAGGGTTTTCTTGGACCGGTCCACCATACTACCAAAGCTGCGCAAAGATAGAAATATTCATTAATGTTAACCACGACGCTGGACATGAATCGAATCGTTAGAGATTGGATAACAAGCATTAATGCTGCTGCCGAGGTTACGATTTTCATGGCTTCTCTCCCAATTAGAGTGCCTTTCTTTTTTGACAAAAGCTGGGCAAATGCATCTTCAGTATTTCCTAATGCCAAGCTGGTGCTTATCCTTTTTCCTAATGCCAAGCTGGTGCTTATCCTTTCTGGCTTGGAAGATGGACTTGGCATGCCACTTCTCGGATCCAACCAACTTCTCAATTACTTTGCTCGTATACGTATGTCAATATGTACAACATTCTACACTACGAAAGAAACGAGATGCTTCTGACTCTCGCTTCTTATCAAATGCCCCAAAGCACAGGAGTGTACCCTTGTCATCACCACTCCACTTTGGTGATCGACGTAGCTGGACTTCGAGATTTTTTCTAGCCATTGGTGGCTCTTTATAATTGTATAGATGTATGATTGGTTCTAGTCGTCCTATGCATCATCTACTTTTGTGATCTAGTCTCTTGAGTCTAGTATCTTGCGTCCAGCACCACACAAGCGTAACTGCATAGGTGTTCCTCATTAACGTTATATTACAATCCTCTATTCCAACTAATGATGCAAACTTTTGATCACCCTTATGGCCATTTTCAGAGGTCCACCTTGGACATATTGACACCGATTGATACAATAATGGGTAATAGTAGACATGAATGGGCATTTACGCCCGTCTAGTTAGCATTATTGTCTTACAATTTCCTATGAGCTCTTGATCTGTCTAATAAAGAGAAAAGAGACGATGAACATGTGGCGTTATAGAACATGGGACCTGTTGTCTTTTATTTTATTTTGATACTTTCATGTCCTACATTGTCAACACCGTCAATAATCATAACGTGCTAGGGTCAAATTTTCATCCTCAAGATACATCCTGCCTTAATATTCTAGCAATGATGACCCTAGGCGAACTCTAATTAGCGAACTCAATATTATTCCATTTATTTGCTTCTGTATCACATCCCTGCCAATGTTTCTAATACTTCTTCGCAGAGGACTGTGTTTATTGCCCTCTACAACAGAATTTGAATCCAACTACTTTAGGAGACCTGCTTTTGACATATCCTAACATTCATACATTGAGCGTGGCCTCACTTTCTCTGAAGACCGATATCCACTGGTAAACCAGTCTACCAAACCACCCTGTAAGTTTAGATAACACCTCTCTTATCTGCTCATTTGTACTTCAAGTTGTCTACTTTCATTCTCTTTCTTGACAAATAGACTTTGCATCAAATTTTTCCTTCATGGTGTTTCAAATGTTAATGCATTTGATATGCAATTATTAAACTCTTCTTAAATTTAACAACAAGCAATTGTTTTTAGTGCTTTGTTTTTTTTTAAAGTTTTGCAGATAAATCTAAATACAATGTTCTCATATCAAACTCCATGTATGACACTCCTTAGTGCATTCTGATAATACCCCTCTTGAAACATCATAAGTAAGATCTATCTATGTCTCTTTAGACCTAAAAGTAACATTAATAAATTCTAGATAGGATCAATATTATTATATTTTATGGACAAATTATTAACACAACATTCACACATTTTCGATTTGTTAACTATCCCTTGGTGAAAGTTTGATAGTCACAGTTTTCTCTTATTTGTACCTCTCTCTACATGCACACATTGTTGTATACATTTTTAAATATGGTCTATTATCCGGGTAAGTACCTCCAATACCTCCTTTCTCTTTTCAAGTTATCTTATGAGCTATCAACCCAGTCATCTCTCATATAATGGCTTAAAGTTCGCACTGAATGGAATTTTTATTAACACTAGAATGGTAACAGGACACTTTTATGTCCTTGGACACTTTTGTGTCCTGTTAAGTGACCATTTTTCTTGAATTATTTGAAGAGTATGAAAATGAATTTCTAGGTTCTATATATCCACAAAGTTGCCTTATGAGCTGAAAAAAACTTAGCATTTTTTTTTGAGTATCGATCTCACCATTAACCTTACTCTTGCACAACATTTATGAACCTAAACTCTGTGAAAAAACGGGTCCTGTTTTTTGCTTTTTTTCAATTTTGTCAACTATACCACTCTAAACTTCATGTTTGTGAGGTTTAGATGACTAGAGGTTAGGCCTTCATAGTTCTCAACATGTTTTGATGCTTGTAGGGAGAGCTAAGTGTTAAAATTGAAAGTTATGATCAATGTACAAAAATTGCATAATCCTGTTTTTTGGCCAAAAGTAGCACTTTTATTATTTTTTTGGTGGCTTTCTTGATATCCAAATTCAATTTTGATTGTGTAAGTGTAATGTATAACATAAAGCTAATCTTCCTTGAGTTTTGGGGGACCTAATATGCTATATAGCATAGTATATGATGATGGTTGAGTTTTTTGATTGCTGAATAATACGATACATTTTAGAGTAGCAAGTATAACTTTGTCAATATTGCCAGTTTCTTAGGCCAATTGTGTGTATTTTGTAGGTAGTGACCATATCTAATCATAGACTACAAACTTGGCTAGATATTGAGTAGTTTCTATGGGTTTCTAGAGGTCATAATGCTAAACCCAATTTTTTCATGTTTGCTGTATTTAGCACTTTATCATTACCCCCAAGGTTCCAATTGTAAGAGATCCATTATCCTTTTGACATGCTCCATGGCTCCTTTTGAACTCACAGACCCAAAGGGAACTAAGAAAACATGTATATAGTATCTGTATTGAGCTTGACTATAGAAACTTTGATGATAGGTCCGTAGAATGGCAAAAATGCAACTTTTTTGTACCTATTTTTTTTGCCCAAAAAAACATTATTGAGGTAAAAGAAACCATATGTTTTGGTCACCAACCCATTGAAGTTAACGGGGCATTTTATCTCATGTCCTACAAAAATCTCCACGCTTATTTATATGCAATCAACCGTAAGAAATTGCTGTTTTGGGCAAAATGCGCTGGTCCATCAACTTTGGAGGCTTGTAGTGACCAAGGGATGAGAAAAATTACAAGTTTCTCATTTTTTCCATATGTAGTAGCTATTGAACTATAAGCTCATGAAAGGATTTTTCAAAATGAGTGGATCTACTATGGTTTTGGAATTTTTTCCCAAAACCCTGAAAGGACACTTTTATGTCCTCTTAGGTTACCATTCTAGTGTTAAAAGGTCATTTGATATTATATAGCTCCTCACATGAGCTAAGGTGTTTTCCATCGTTTGTAAGTACTTCGCTATTCCACTATACTCCAAAGTGTTGTCAAACAAATAGTAAATATTTTTCTATTTTATGTCCTGTCTAGTCCATTGGTCACATGCACACAGATCCGCCGATTTAGGCAGTGTGTAAATGCTCATCCTGGTGCAGATTCGCCGATCTAGGTAGCACAATAACAAACTGCAAATTTACACTTTTTCAACAATACCAAATGCAGGTTCACCGATTTAGGCAGCACATCAGGTGTAGATTCGCCGATTTAGGCAACACCGATCATAAAATCATGCTGCAGTGACACGCCACCACTGTAACTGGTATGATTTTGTTACCCGGGTACATAATGAAAGTGAATTTGATTTGGACTTATATTGTGGAATTGGAATTGGATTGGGATTTGGTATCTGATGCTTATTACGGCAGTGTTTATGTGATGAGACTTGATTTTGATGAGTGTGACCAATGATATCTTGATTCATCAAGATATGACATATACTGCTTATTCTAGTGGTACGGGACACTAGAATAGGTAGTATGTGGATGACGGCATGCATAAGCTAATGTTGCTTAGTTTCATGAATTTTTCTTTTATTATGTGATGTTTTGACACAACATACGAATCACTATTTTTGACAAGTATTGTTTGCAGATATCTATCTTCGCAACTGAGGACAGTTGCTTTCCAACGGAGAGGTATGTTACAGAATTGATATTTTATTATCCATTGCAGCTGAGAGGTGGCAAAAGCATCAGAAGATAATGGATTATGCAGAAGGATGTTACATTTTATGTATATTTGATTATTCAAGTGCTCTTTATGAGCTTTGGCCAATTATGTACGGCCGACCAGTTTGTACTCACATTGACCATTGAAGAAATCTATAAATGAAATACGTGCAAGACGGAAATGGTCACTCTTGCAGAAGGGGAGATTGCACCCAGTGTCCGTCTCATTTTTCTCTCCTCTCTTCTTTCCTCTCTCACCGTGCCAGGCGTAGCACTCCGCTCTAGGAGGTGCGCTTGCACGTTCTCGCTCGCTCTATCTCGTTCTCTATCTCTCTCTGTTTGCATACATCGTGGTTACGTGCTTTAGGAGTCGGTAGGTATGTAGATTTGGTCGTTTATGTCTTGTTATGTGCTATTTTCCCGTATCTTGCAGGGCATCCATGCTTCCGGTTGTAGCAGCTGCTACAACCGGGAGCGTGGAGAACCCTCTAAAATACCAAAAACATTATACTACAAGCCATAAAACGGACAAATCTCCATACCTGGAGAATCCATGAGCACATAATCAATGATATACGCAAATAGAGAGAGATAGAGAGAGGGAGAGAGTGAAAGAACGCGTGTAGGCGCACACTAGAGCGGAGTGCTACGCCGGCACAGCAAGAGAGAAGAGAGGAGAGGAGAGAAGAAGACACAACCAATGGGTACAATCTCCCCCCCTGCAAGAGTGATCATTTCCCTCTTGCACGTATTTCATTTATAGATTTCTTGAATGGTCAAAAATGGGTACAAACTGGCCGGCCGGACATAATTGGCCAAAGCTCATAAAGAGCACTTGAATAATAAAATGTATATAAAATATGATATCCTTTTGTAATAGCTTAGCTCGGTCAAGCCTTTTCCACATGTCACAGCTGCAATAAATAATAAGATATCAATTCCATAACATACCTCTCCGTTGGAAAGCAACTGTCCTCAGTTGCGAAGATAAAAATCTGCAAACAATACTTGTTAAAAACAGTGATTAGTATGTTGTGTCAAAAACATCACATAATAAAAGAAAAAATTATGAAACTAAACAACTTTATCTTATGCTTGCCGTTATCCACCTACTATCTATTCTAGTGTCCCATACCACTAGAATAAGCAGTATATGTCATACCCTAATGAATCAGGATATCATTGGTCACACTCATCATTAATCTCATAATGTCAAGTCTCATCACATAAACATTTCCATAATAATCACCAGATACCAAATCCCAATCCAATTCCAATTCCACAATATAAGTCCAAATCCAAATCACTTTCATTATGTACCCGGGTAACAAAATAATACCAGTTACAGTGGTGGCCAGCCACTGCAGCATGATTTTGTGATCGGTGTTGCCTCATCCGGCGAGTCTACACCAATAAAGTGTGCTGCCTAAATCGGCGAATCTGCAGTAATGCTGCCTAAATCAGTGAATCTGTATTTACCATTGTGAATAGATCTGCAATTTTTTAGTGTGCTGCCTAAATTGACGGATCTGCACCAATATGAGTATCTACACACTGCCTAAATCGGCGAATCTGTGTGCATGTGACCAATGGACTAGACCAGGCATAAAAAGAAAAACATCTACTACCTGTTTGACACAAAATTGGAGTATGCTTATGTGACAAGTATTTACAAATAATTTTTCTAGTATCCCAAACCAAATGATGCTTTTTTTTACTAACCTTCACTTTTAAATCACTTGTTTAGCATTTGATAATTTGACTCCTCGCCATTTCCTTGAACCACCCCTAGGTACGTAATTTCTCAATGTTCTCTATTTCATTTTGATTCCCTTTAACAAGTAAGTTCCAAAAAGTATCTACTGATATCATTTGTCTTAAGATCGTGTTATTATGATCCATCTCCCCTCTGACGCACTCGCTTCATATACTACTATGCTAATACTTACCCTCTCCATTTCTTTATCAATTGTTTTCTTGATACATATATTTAGGGAGACCAACTCAAGCAGTTTTCAATAAGAATAAAAACATTGGCCAATTTCCACCACAAAAAGAAAAAAAACTTTTGTGTATATATATATATTCTCTTATAGCGGGTTCCATTACCCATCTCTAAAATTATGACTTGTGCTTGCAATGTATGTAATCTCTATTGAGAGGATTTGATATTCAACTATGCAGCTACTCATATGAGCTATGGTGCTTTGAGTTAGTGAACAAAAAAATTTGTAAGTACTCTGTTACTCACGTATACTCCAATGTGGTGTCACACAGGTAGTAAATATTTGTCTTTTTATGTCTTGTCTAGTCCACTGGTCACATGCACAAAGATTCGCTGATTTAGGCAGTGTGTAAACGCTCACCTTGGTGTACATTTACCGATTTAGGCAACACCAGTTATCTGTGCAGATCTGCCGATTTAGGCAACACACTAGCAAATTGAAAATTCACAATGGTAAATGTAGATCCGCCGATATAAGTAGCATTAGTGCACATTCGCCGATTTAGGCATCATGTTTTATTGGTGTAGACTCGCCGGATGAGGCAACACCGATCACAAAATCATGCTGCAGTGGCTGGCCATCACTGTAACTGGTATGATTTTGTTACCCTGGTACATAATGAAAGTGATTTGGATTTGGACTTATGCTGTGGAATTGGAATTGGAATTGGGATTTGGCATCTGGTGATTATTATGGCAGTGTTCATCTGATGAGACTTGACATTAAGAGATTGATGATGAGTGTGACCAATGATATCCTGATTCATCAGGGTATGACGTATACTGCTTATTCTAGTGGTAGGGGACACTAGAATAGGTAGTATGTGGATGACGGCATGCATAAGCTAATGTTGTTTAGTTTCATATATTTTTCTTTTATTATGTGATGTTTTTGATACAACATACTAATCAATGTTTTTGACAAGTATTGTTTGCAGATTTTTATCTTCGCAAAACTGAGGACAGTTGCTTTCCAACGGAGAGGTATGTTATGGAATTGACATTTTACTATTTATTGCAACTGAGAGGTGGAAAATGCTTGACCGAGCTAGGCTATTTCAAAAGGAAATTACATTTTATGTATATTTATTCAAGTGCTCTTTTATGAGCTTTGGCCATCTATGACCGGCCGGCTAGTCTGTACTCATTTTGACCATTTAAGAAATCTATAAATGAAATACGTGCAAGAGGGAAATGGCCACTCTTGCACGGGGGGAGATTGCACCCAAAGTTTGTGTATTCTTCTCTCCCCTTCCCTCTTCTCTCTTGCCGTGCTGATGTAGCACTCCGCTCTAGGAGGTGCACCTGCAGGCTTCCTTTCTCTCTCTTTCGCTCTATGTCTCTCTATCTGTTCGAGTACGGCGTTGCATACGCGCTATGGTTTTGTGTCAGGTATGCCGATTTGTGCTTTCATAGATTGAAACATGTTATTTACGTATTTTGCAGGGCAATCGCGCCTTCCGTTTGCAGCACTAGGACTGCCGGGGCATTTTGCCCTCTTTAGGAGGTTTTTCTCCTGTGCATTGATATATACTCCCATCACTCTAGGGCTATCTATCTTTCCATTGCACACAAGTAACACACTCTCTGTTGTGTGCCTTGAGCTTCCTTTGTCGTCTCCAAGCTGTGTGTGTTTCTCTGCAACCTTAATTCCAACAATTGGTATGAGAGCAGGTTGCATCCTCCCAGGCTTAGTTGCCAGCTAGTCCAACACATGCTTGCTCAGTTTCTTTGATTTGAGTGAGGTTTGGCGAGCGTTCGCAGGTCGAAGAGCTCAATCTGGTCAAATTTTTTATTCAGGCTCATTTTGGACTCCATTTCCACTATAGGAAGGTTGGCAAAGGCAATTTTGAAATTTTGTGCAAAGTTTTTGTTAGTGTCGTCTTCTGCATAACAGGTGCCTTACAGTCTTTTACGGTTTGTGCTATATAGCATGTGTTGTTCCCGCTTTGTTTCTCCTCTTTTTGAGTAGTTTTCACATCAGATGCAGCATTTACCATGGCTAACAATAACATAGACGTGTTCAAGATGTTTGTTGTTGAGGATAGGTTGGATGGGTACAATTACCCTATGTGGGGTTATATGATGCAACACGTTCTTGTGTCAAAGGGCATATGGAATATTGTGCATGGCATTGATGTACATCCTGGTTCTAAGGATGTAGGCAATGTTGAGGATGTTGTAGGTCTTGTTGCAAGGATTGATGCTATTAGATTTGTTTTTCCTATGGCAGAACAAGCTCACTGGTATGTACAGGATGCGCAAGTTCCTGTGTTAGTTTCATTTTCTGTGAAGCACACCATTACTCCTCACATTTATTCAGTGAAATCTTCAAAACAGGCTTGGGATATTCTAGTAGGTCTTTATGCAATCCGCAATGAGGCTAAAATTGCTTTACTACGTAAAGAGCTAGAATCGAAGATTATGCATGAGGAAGATGATATGGACACTTTCCTTGCTGGTGTCAAGGATACCAATGAGAAACTTATTTTTGTAGGTGAGGTCATTTTAGCAGTTCCCTTGTGTAGACTATTCTTGATACCTTACCAGATTCTTACCAGCCTTTTGCTTATACTTGAAAACTTATGACCCAAGGAAATCCTGAAGTTGTCAAGTTTGATGCATTATGCACATTGCTGTTGCAAGAGTCACTTTCCAAAAAAAAAGGTCTAGGCAACGTGCAATTGAAGAGGCTTTTATTGCTTCTCAAAGAAAGGGTGGTAGAAGCAATGCAGCCACTTCTTATGGTTTTGCTGCGAGTGGAAAAAATTCTGTTTCTAATGCTTCTGCTAGCAACAATTCGTCTAGAAATTTTGGTGATAAGGGAAAAAAGAAGATGTATTGCCATTATTGTAAAGCTAATGATCACTTTATCAAGCAATGTCCTAATTTGAACGCCAAAGAGGCTAAGAAGAAAGAGGGTGGTTCCACTGCAAATGCTGGTTCCACTACAAATGCAGCCATTGTTGAGTCTTTTGTAAAAGGAGACTGTGATGCTCATGTTGATGTAGAATGGGCTTTTAGTGTAGAGTGCACTTACAATCCTGTTGTCCATGATGCATGCATGTGAGTTGCTGCAGATTCACATGTGTGGTATTTTGACAATGGTGCTACAAAGCACATTACCTCACATTGTGAATTGTTCACCTCTCTTGAGTCTGTCCCTCATGGTAATTCTATCACTTTTGCCAACAATGCCTCTTATGTGTTTCAGGGAGTTGGAAAGATCCTGCTTACTGTTGTAAATGGTAGTTCTTTCACACTTGTTGATGCACTTCATATACCTGCGATCAAGAAAAATCTCTTGTATGTATCTGCACTTGGTAAAGTTGGCCTTGCAATTTGTGGATGACAGATATACAATTCATGATCTCAGTTTTGGTGATGAAATTGTTGCATCTGGCCTTTTGTGTCGTGGGCTCTATAAGCTCACTTTATATGACAGGTGTGGATAAAATTTTGCAATTGCAGTTGCAGATTCAAGGGCTATCTCAGATGCAAAACCGTGGTATGCACATTTTGGGCATTTGAATTTTGCCAGTTTTCCACGTGTGCAAATATCTGATATGGTTGCTTCTTTGTCGCCTCTTAAAGCACCTGTCGAACATGTTTGTGAAGGCTATATTTTGGGTAAGATGCAACATTTGAAGTTTCCAAAGGATGGTTCAGTTAGGGCCACATGTAGGTTGCAACTTGTGCATAGTGATGTTTTTGGGCCCATGTAAAATCCGTCCTTGGTAAATTACCTTTACTTCATGAATTTCATTGATGATTACTCCTGGCATGCATGTGTATTTCTACTTAAAGCAAAGTCCAAAGTTTTTATGTGCTTCAAACAATTTCTGGCTATGGGTGAAAATGTATCGAATTGTACTATGGGCACCCTACGTTTTGATCAAGGGGGGTAGTATATGTATCATGGATTCAATGCATTTTTGGCTAGTTGTGGGATAAAACACCAATGTACAGTGCCTTATACACATCAACAAAATGGTGTTGCTGAGAGGAAAAACAGGTCACTTACAGAAATGGCACGATGTATGGTCAAAAGTCAAGCTTTGCCGCATTCTTTTTGTCTTGAGGCCATCATGTGTGACACTTATGCACTTAACAGGTGTTCTACAAAAGCTTTGTATTATATTACCCCATATGAAGCATGGAATGATCGAAAGCCTTCTATTAAGCACATGCATGTTTTTGGCTATTTGGCATATGCTTTGGTGCCACAAACACAGCGTAGAAAATTGGATGATAAGGCTGTCAAATGTATTTTTGTTGGTTATAGTTCTGAAAGCAAAGGTCACAGGTTGTATCATCCGAAAACAAAGAGTATTTTGGTTTCACGGGATGTAGTGTTTGTGGAAGATTTTGTTAAGCCCTTGCTGTCATGTACTAGAGAGAGTAATTAAGCTCACGGGACATTTATGACACTTTGTTTCCTCTTTTTAGTGGTTGAAGCTCAAATGTAAATTCCAATGAGGCAAATGTACATTCTATGGGGGTTTCCAAAAATGTTACAGATCACCCTATTACTGATGCAGATGTACACGATGTACTTGATGAGGAAATGGCTGAAAATGAGTAGGCTACACGTATGCCAAATGGTTGGAGCACACATTGTGTGACAGTAAATTGGGTACATCTTTGTCTAGTCGTACTCGTTCAGTCTCGGGCCATGCATCTTATGCATCAGATTGTTATGCTTTGGCTGTGTCTAGCTTACATGATGTTGAGGAACCTCTGTCTTTTGATGAAGCACAAAATTCAAAAGATTGGATGGCTGCCATGCAATCAAAATATGATGCACTTATAGAAAATGACACATGGACTTTATGTGATTTGCCTCCTGGCAAAAAGGCCATTGGTACAAAGTGGGTTTACAAGTTGAAATGCAAGCCGGATGGTGAGATTGATCGCCATAAGGCTTGACTTGTTGCAAAGGGTTATGCACAGCAAAAAGGAATAGATTATGAAGAGACTTTTGTTCCCACTTGTCGTATCACTACGGTGTGTTTTTGATGTACATTGGCAACTAACTTTGGTTGGGATGTACATCAATTAGACATTGTTTACTGCTTTCTTGAATGGTGACATATTTGAGGAAGTTTATGTAATGCAACCTAGCAGTTTTGTCAAGAAAGGACAAGAGGACAAAGTGTGCAGATGTAAGAAGGCTTTGTATGGGTTGAAGCTATCTCCTCGTGCTTGGTATGAGAAAGGTGAGAGTCATTTGGTCAAAGGAGGCTTTTGTAAAAATCCAACAAAAATCACATGGTATGTAAATCATGAGGGTGATGTACTTCTCATTGTGGTTCTTTATGTAGATGATTTATTGATCACTGGACCAAATGAGAGACATATTACTGAATTTAAGGCTGATTTGAATTCTACTTTCAAGATGAAAGATTTGGGGCTGTTTCATCATTACTTGTGTATACAATTTAAGCAATGTGATGGTGGTATTGCCTTGGTGTCAGAAAAGTTACATAGAGACATTCCTATGTAAGTTTGGACTTGAGGATTGCAAACCTATTGCCACTCCCATGGAAACAAGTTTGAAGCTGAGTCTTCATGATGCTGGTGGTCCTACTGATGTCACTCTTTACCAAACTACTGCTAGATGCGTCATTTATGCATGCAGTGCAAGGCTAGATATTCAGTTTGCAGTCTCACAGGTCAGCAGATTTATGCATAGCCCAGAGTCTAAGCATTGGCAGGCTGTCAAGAGGATTTGTTGCTACCTTAGTGGCACTTTACATCTTGGCCTTTTTTATCCCAAGGGGGGATCATTGCTGCCAGACTTACATGCTTTTTTGAACTTGGATTGGGCTATTTGTTTTGACACACGAGTGTCCACAAGTGGTTTTTGTGTCATGTTTGGTAGTTCATGTATATCATGGTTGAGCAAGAAGAAATCTATTGTGTCCACTTCAAGTTGTGAGGCTAAGTATAGGGCAGTCTTCACACCTATAGCTGAGTGTGTATGGCTTAGACGCCTTATGGTTGATTTGGGTGTTGAACAGGACACTGCCAATACTATCTACACTGACAGTCAGAGTGCATTCGCAATTGTGCGAGGAACCCAGTTTTTCCTGCTCGCACAAAGAACATTGAGGTGCATTGCCACTATGACAAGGAGAGGCTCTCAGTAGGAGAGATCAACTTGGCTTATGTGCCAACACAGGACAATCTTGCAAATATTTTCACAAAGGTATTGTCTCGTGACAAGTTCAAAGCTTTCTGCAAATATTTGGGCTTACTCCCCTTTGTGACTGATCATGTTCTCTCGGCATGGTACTTCCCCTTACTCATGTGCCAGCTCTTGTTCATCGCAACACTCCAGGGGGGATTTGCTACCATATACATGTGGTAGTGATGTGTGTGAACACACTAGGACCGCCTAGGCAGTTTTTCCTTCTTTAGGAGGTTTTTCCCCCCATGCATTGATATATACGCTCATCACTCTAGGGCTATCTATCTTTCCATTGCACAATAAGTAACACACTCTCTGTTGTATGCCTTGAGCTTCCTTTGTCTTCTCTAAGCTATGTGCGTTTCTGTGCAACCCTAATTCCAACATTCAATTCCGCTGCAAAGATACAAAGACAAAGAAGATCAACACCAACACGGATCTGACAAACTCGCTAAGAATTTTAAATACGAATTTTTTTGGTCTTAATTTAATAAAACACTAGCACTAATGCATACGCCACGTGTTGGAACTACCGCGATTTCAAGGCTATCCAAGTGACAAAGCTACCAGAATTCTATACGCTATTTGTTGGAGGGGTTTCACCTCATTAATGGAGTATCATGGCCACATGTGCGTCTTCAAAATCATATACAACATATAAACTCCATGGTCTCACCAATACTAATTATCACTCTTGGGCGATACGCATGAAAATGTTTCTTGTTCATGAAGAACTTTGGGATGTGGTAAATGGCACCACTTTATGCCCGTCTCCTAGAATTCTTGCATGTGCTTCCCCAAATACTCCTGCTACTTATGTGGCTGACATTTCCACGTGGAAAAAATTAGATAATGAAGCCATGTCCAACATTATGCTATATATAGGTGATACACAAATTCAATTAGTGCATCATTTTCCCACTGCTAATTCAACCTGGGAGCTTTTAAAAACGTTGTATGCTCACACGAACATTGCTTCACAAGTCACCGCCCATCACAAATTAGTAAACTGCTTGCTAATTGAATACGATAGTGTTACCACCTCTTTAGATGAGTGGCAATGTCTACTAGATGAGGCTACTATAGAACACCTTAGTTTTACTAATCCACAAAACGCTACGATGTTAATAAGTGCTTTACCATCCACTTGGATTGCATTTTTTACTACCAATGTTGGTCTCACATTACCGGTTCTTATTGGTTGGATCCTCCACGAAGATACTATGCAAAAAAATGCAACCTTACCTACCCCTAGTACCACTACACCACTAGTCATGTTCTCCAAAAAGCACCATATTTGCTTCACCATCCTTTCACAAGAGAAATGTTACCTACAAAGATCCCTCATCAGGCCCTTTTCAAATTCCTAGTCCCTCTACTTCACAAAGCTCAAAACCTAATCCCTGTCCACGTGATATAACTTGCACATACTGTTAAAAACAAGGTCACTACAGTGAATATTGTTAGAAACATGCTTTCAATAAGCATAAAGCACGAGAGAATCAATCCAACCTTGCAAAAGCAGAAGGGGCAGAGAATAATAGTGACATTGATGAACTAACTTTTGACTTGGTTTTTAAAAAAATAAGCTTCTATATTGCTTCTTAATAGGTGAACAAGCTTGGATAGAAGGTGTGATTACAAGGTGAGACTATCAAATGATCCAAAAAAAAGGCGTATAAAAAGAAGAAAAAATAGCTACATAAGTTCTACTAAAGTGACGAGCAACAAAATGATGCCGCCCCAATCTTATAAAAGAAATTCTCCAGACACAAACGTGCATGCGATTGAACACCTAGCATGTCATCTCTCTCTCTCTCTCACTATCACTCACACTCTCTCTCATGTAAAATCTCTCTTCTCTCTCTATCATGTGCAATCTCTCTCTCTCTCTCTCTCTCTCTCTCTCTCTCTCTCTCTCTCTCTCTCGTAATCTTTGTGTAATGCTTGTGTGCTTCAATAAATTAAAATAAAGTTATCACCCTACTCTAAATCACAACACCCTTGGTCTGGCAAGGCAAGATGTAGAGCGGACTGTAACAAATTGGGAGATGATAAATTTTGAGCATTCCGGTGAGAAGCGGAAGTGCAAAACATACTGAGTGTCCTCTACACCAAGACTATGGACAATGGACTCATCATGGGAGCTACACAATAGGGGCACCACCTAGCAAGATATGTGGATAGGACGAATACATATTCACAATCAAGCATGCCATGGAAAACAATTTCAAGATCCACGCCCAAGTGTGGGATTGGGTGGTCAAAAAGCAAGATGAGAGTAATGGGGAGTGAGTGAGAATAGGCTTGCTACTCGTGCATGTAGTAAGGAAGATAATGAATTAAGGGAAACATGCAGGTATGCTCACTTCTCATACCAAAGGTGGCAAATCTGTACACCTTAAGATGCAAGTAGCAAGATGATAGGAATATGAGAGGGAGAAAGAGAGTGTGTGTATAGTGGCAAATCCGCACACCTTAACATAAGCGAAAAGAACAAGCATAAACCATACTCACGATGAAGTGTATCCCAAATGACGCAAGGTATGGCACCAAGATGGAGTGTGTTGATTGCTTGCAAAAGATGAATACAATAGGTAGCATAGGGCAAGAACATGAGAAGGGGAGAAGACCATAGTATGCATAATGGAGGGATGAGAGTTGATGGGCAGGAATATCATGAGTGTATCCATCATTCTTCTTCTTGAAATCATGCCTTCAATCATTCATTACAAGTGTGTGGAGATATGGTGCTAATTTTTTTCATGATGATGGTGATGGTGTTGTGATTATGTGATTAGGGTTCATGGTACTAGCATGTAGCACAAGGGTGTGTATGTGTAGGTGTCTCGGTATGGGATAGTGTGCATATGGGGTAGTGTGTGTATGTGTGTGTGTGTGTGTGTGTGTGTGTAGTGTGTGTGTCACTGTTTACAAAAGATGAGGCCTCCTTTTATAGGCCAAGAGAGTGATTAGGAAAGATATTATGAGCAAAAGGTGTTCTCAGTTAGAGGCATTCCCCCAATGAGAGAGCTCTGTGTGCCCTGCTTATTCACCAATTTCCTCCTAATCGCCTTCATCATGGCGAGCTTTGTCTCCATGCCACCTTCCATAGCTTGAGTCTAAGAGCTTCGTTATAATATTTGAGAGAATCTTGATTAAATAAGAGAAAATCAACAATAATGGAGAGAAGCCTATAAGAAATTGTGTGTGTGGAGTTGCATAATCATGACTTCTTCCCATGTGGACAGATAGGCTTCACCATTTTGGCCATATCTCCCAAACCGTAGCTTCAAACATTTTATAAGAAAAAGGGGCCAAAAGATCAACTTAGTGCCTACAACTTTGTTGTTGAAAACTTTTTCCAATTCAAAATGGCAAAAATAGAGAAAAATCCCACAAGAATATGTGTCCGTCTTTTCCCATCCAAAAGTCTTCCACGTGGTCTCCTCTTGACTCCATGTGCAAGACTTGTGTCCACAAGTGAATTATGCTTGAATTTGATAATAATTTGTTGACTCCAACTCAATAATTCATAAGATTCTCCCCCCTTTCCCTATTGATTTTTACTCTTCACCTGTAGTGACCGTCAGGTAGTGACCGTCGGGTAGAATTAGCATCCATTGATTTTTTAAATTTTTTTTTCGTTTTCGTAGGGTTTGTTCCTAACTCTCCTTATTTTTGAGATCCAATGTGTCAAAACCATAGCTATGTACAAAATAAATACATTTTTTTTTTTGTGATTTTCATACATCAGATCCTTCCTCCTCTTAGGGTCCTTGAAGCCTTGCAACCAAGTGCATATGAAGAGAGAGGTTGAGAAAAATTTTATAAGCGGCCCTCAATAGCCCTCCCCTTGAAGCTAGAGGCATTTATGTCTCTAGTTGCATACTTGATTCTTCTTCAGTTGAGGTGGAAGAGTCTCCCTCCTCAGGGATTTCCATCGTAGGTGTTTGATCAAACCTCAAAAAGTACTGCTTCAGCCTCCATCCATTGACACGTTTTTTGTGGAGCCTACCATCGGCATCTATCAACTGGTAGCTACCATTGCTGTAGTGCTTTCTAATCACAAATGGCCCCTCCCATCTAGGTTAAAACATTCTATCATTCCGAGTGTCAAAGCTATTATCATACCTTAGGACCAACATACCCTTCTTGAAACCTTTTTCCCTAAGTCCCTTGTTGAAGGTAAGTTGACATTGCTCTGCTTGTGATGCATAATAATTGATAGCATCTTCTCTGTCTAGTTGAAGCCTCTCTAGGTCAAGAATGTAGTTGTGAAGATGAGTATTAGGGCATTCCATCTGCCTAGCAAGCACCCTGAGACTAGCCAATTGTACTTCAATGGATAAAATGGCCTCCTCACCATACACCTAGTGATATGGTGTGAACACATGGGATGTGCAAAGTGAAGTGCAATAAGCCCAAAGTGCAACCATACCCAGCTTCTCCATCATCTCTCCTACCAAGTATCCTCTAAAACCTGGTCCTTTGTCAAAAATTATTTCAAGAGGAGTGCCAAAATGGCAAAAAGAAAATCAAATACAAACTTATCCACCTTCTTAGTTGTAATTTGGGTGGTAGCAACAACTGTGTCAGCCCACCTGGTCATGTAGTTCACACCCATGATGATATACAATTTGTTTAATTGGCTCCTTGGCAAAGGCTCAATGGCATCAATTCCCCATTTCTCAAATGGTCCATAAGAGATTATAGGAGTCTCTGGCTCATATGTGAACCTCCTATCCCTAGCTTTCTAACACTCTTTTCATGTTTTGCACTAGTGATGCACATCTCTCTGTAAACTAGGCCACACAAACCCAACATGTGGAACCTTCCTACTAGTGATGTCAAGTGCAAAGTGCCCTGCAAAAACACCATCATGGCAACTTGAAATTGTTTTGGTGATTTCCGTAGAGATAGGTATATGCTTAAGAATTTGATCCTTACCCTTGCAGTAAAGGTCATCATTGATAAGGTGATATTTTGTTGCCTTTCGCACAAGCCATTGCTTTTGGCCCCTTGTAAGATCTGTAGGACCCTTTCTTGTGTCCAAGAAACTCATGATGCCAGATATAGCATCGCTACCTTGGAAGAGAGGCAGCTTCAACTTGATAGCACCCACCACTCGAACATCTTGTAGCTTCTCTCTAGCTAGAGCCTCTACTTCTTCATTTTCTTGATTGTACAACTTGAAAATTTCCTAAAAGGCTCCTAACTTGTTGCAAATGGCCTAGTAAGCTATGATTTTTACAAGCCCAAGTTCCTTGTGTTTGTTTTATTAAAATCATGGAATCACCAAATACATTTATCCGTTCAATACCTTGTGTCACACACCACTCTAACCCAAGACTTAAGGCTGCATATTCTTCCTCATTGTTGGAGTGGGAGTCCAAGAGATGCCCAATGGACAATGCCTTTTCCCTTTGTTCATTGAAGATGACAATGCCCGATGCAGCTATGTCCACTGTCCTCTATAGGCTCCATCAAAGAAAAGAGAGTACGTGAGGCCTCTCTATCTTAGGAACTTCCAACACAGGTGCAACTTCTTAGTCACTTGTCTTGATCTTCAACTTCTTTTCATACTGGTGATGAGTGAGAATGCCTCCTAAATTGGATCTTGTGGAGCTCTCCATTTGCATTGTGTAGTCAAGCTCTTACAACCCTGTGTGCCATTTGAAAATCCTAAAAGAAACATCCATGTCCTGCATTACATAAGGAAATACTTTTCCCATTGTTAAGGTTATGAATGGTCTAGACAGTAAATAAGAGCAAAATTTGGTGGTAGAAACCAGCAATGCAAGAACCATGTGCTCCATTTCCGTGTATCCCTTTTTCGATAAAGTCATCATGCGACTAGAGAAGTAGCCTATAATTACAAGTGTATGGATTAATGGTGATCATTTTGTGCATGTTGATGGTGACCTTGTTGTGATTATGTGATAAGGGTTCATGGTACTAGAATGTAGCACAAGGGTGCGTATGTGTAGGCGTCTGGGTATGGGATAGTGTGTGTATGTTTATGTGGTGTGTGTCCCCGTTTACAAAAGAGGAGGCCTCCTTTTATAGGCTAAGAGAGCGATTAGGAAGATGTTATGAGCAAAAGGAGTTATTACAAAGTAACCTCGATTAGAGGCATTCCCCCAATGAGAGAGCTCCATGTGACCTGCTTATTGACCAATTTCCTCCTAATCGTCTTCATCATGGCGAGCTTTGTCTCCGTGCCACCTTCCATAGCTTGAGTCCAAGAGCTTCCTTATAATATTTAGCAGAATCTTGATAATATAATAGAAAATCAGCAATAATGGAGAGAAACCTATGAGAAATTGTGTGTGTGGAGTTGGATAATCATGACTTCTTTCCATGTGGACAAATAGGCTCCACCATTTTGGCTATATCTCCTAGACCATAGATCCAAAAATTATTAAAAAAATAGGGACCAACAGATCACTGTAGTGTCTACAAATTTTTTGATAAAAATGTTTTCCAATTTGGAATGAAAAAAATAGAGAAAAATTCCTCAAAAATATGTGCCCATCTATTCCCTTCCAAAAGTCTTCCAGGTGGTCCCCTCTTGACTCCATGTGCAAGCCTTGTGTCAACAAGTGAACTATGCTTGAATTTGATAATATTTTGTTGACTCCAACTCAGTAATGCATAAGATTCTCCTCCCTTCCACTATTGACTTTTACTCTTCACCTATAGTGATTGTTAGGTAGAATCAACATCCAATGATTTTTTAATTTTTACTTTTCCTTTTGATAAGGTTTATTCCTACCTCTCCTTATTTTTGAGATCCAAATGTGTCCAAACCATAGCTATGACAAAATAAATACATAGATATTTTTTGTGAGTTTCATCCATCAGGTCCTTCCTCCTCTTAGGGTCCTTGAAGGCTTATCACCAAGTGCATACAAAGAGATGGGCAAGTTTTGAAAGGCTTAGAGAAGCCACCAAAGGAAGCAGAAAGGAGGGGGCATCAAATTTTGGTTTTTTACATAATCTTTTTTTGATTTTTTTTGCAGAATGGCAGCCAAAGCTCCTTGGTTATAGACCTAAGCTTTACATAGGTTGATAAAAGCAGGGACTTGTGAGCAAACACAAGCAAACTTGACTAGTCGAGGGTTTCTTGCAGCCGCAAGCTTATCGAAGATTATTACTTAGCCACACGACATAGAAGAGCTTTGAGCTGCTCACAATTCCTCAATGCAATATTTCCCTAAAAAGGCAAATAAGCTTGTGGAAGATTTTTACTTAGCCACAAAACAGAGAAGAGCATTGAGGTTCTCACAATTCTTCAAGGCAATATTGCCCTAAAAAGGGCACACTTGAAACTCTCCCAAGTAGAGAAATTTTTGAAAAGCGGCCCTTAGTGGTGCACTCATGTCATCATCAAATTGAGGAGAGGCTCCAGCTTTGTTAACTCACACAGACTAGATACTCATTGTTCGTGGTCGATGGCTCCTTTTATTGTGCATGGTCTTCTTTGTTGGTGATTGAGCTTTGGACTCCCTCCATCTATGATGTTTTGTATCTATTTCCCTTGGATGAGGCCTTCTTTATTTGGTGAGCCAAAGGCTATTTTTCCTCTATCTTGTCTCAAAATCCACCACGTGGCACGTGGTTCAAAAATAAACCAAGTTAAAAAAGAAACAAACGTTGTAAAAAGCTGTTAAGATGTTTTAAAAAATTCCATGAAAAGTTGAAAGTGCCTCTGCAAACTGCTTTCTTCAGGTGTGTTTCTAGCCAGTCTTTGAGAGAGAGAGAGAGAGAGAGAGAGAGAGAGAGAGAGAGAAAGAGAGATGTTACATTTTAACATCTTCAGAAGGCCAAAATGACCTATGAGACCAAACGGATACAATCCTTGTGGATCTAATCCAATCTCTCGGTACTAAAATTAAATGAAGTAAAGTAAAAGGCTAAAATCATCATCATCATCATCCATGGCCGAGGATGCCCGGTATTGAGCGTTTTCCGAGAAAGTATTGCATCAGTCACTAAAGAACTTCATCAATGTTTTCCTCCGTAAATAATCATAGTGGGTGTCTCCCATGTCGTGCTAGAATAGTACCAATTCTTTGATGGAGCCCTTGTCAATGCTAGGGTTGTCCCTGTAGACATGGGCATCTAGCTCTCTTGAGGTCTATCCACTAATATACCATGGGTAGAAGTGGTCTCTGAAGTTTGTTGCAATGCATGCTCTGGTTGCTGACTCCTTTCTCTAAAGAATTCAATGGTCTCTCTTTGTGAATATCTCCCATTGCTTGTTCTCGTTAAGAGACTCTCCCTGTGTTTGTGCAACTCTAGCAAAATCAACTTGAGGCATCTCTCGTCTTCTCGTGACAATGGTCCAAATCCCTCTTGAATAGACAGTGAAAGTAACCTCATGTCTCATAGTATATGAGAAAATGACAAATGTGTGTGTGTGTGTGTGTGTGTGTGTGTGTGTGTGTGTGTGTGTGTGTGTGTGTGTGTGTGTGTGTGTGTGTGTGTGTGTGTGTGTGTGTGTGTGTGTGTGTGTGTGTGTGTGTGTGTGTGTGTGTGTGTGTGTGTGTGTGTGTGTGTGTGTGTGAGAGAGAGAGAGAGAGAGAGAGAGAGAGAGAGAGAGAGAGAGAGAGAGAGAGAGACCTTGCATTTGCTGTAGGAAGGATGATTGCACAATAAAGTAAGGAGAGGAGACTCAAAGGAGAGGGGTTGGAAAGGGAATACCCTTCTTTCATTTGAAGGTCCTTGATGAACTTTCACAAGATGAGTAGGTGCCCAAGAGTAGCACCATGTTAAGCAAGAATGCATCTACTAAGGTTCTTTGTATTCATAAGCAATCCACTCCTTTGCTCCCTCCCTCTCTCTCTTCCCTGATCCCTTCCTTCCACGTGATCTCACTCCTTAATGCTTTCTTTCACATGGTCTCTCCACTTTAAGTCTTAGCTTAACACCTTTACTCCCAAGGTGAAAAGGAAAGTATCGAACCTAAATTGCCTGTTTTTAACACTAGCCCTAAACAATGCTAAAATTTACCATGGCGAGCCAAAGACTCTTTTTTCTTAGCCAAAACAAAAAAGTCCCCAAGGAGAGCACTTGGATCACTCCCATGAACATAAACCTACAATTGGAAATACCCCTAGATTTCTAGAGGACAGACCCTATGTGTGATAGCATACTATTGGATAATTGAGAAGAAGCCCTACTTGGTCTACAAGGAGAAAGTGCACCGCAAATAGAAATCTGGCTACAACATAAGGTAGGACATGAATTTGAAGGCCGAGAAGAGGGAGATAGTGAAATTTTAGCAAGGAAAAGTCTAGTGAAAAGCACATGTAGCTCTTTATGTATCAGACCTTTGACATCGATAGTAGCGGAATTTAAATAACCATAGTGAAAATTTTCTTTAAGAGCGTTCTTTAAGAAGCATAATAAGAGTACTTGATTAAAAGTATATAAATGAACATTAAACCTAATTAGCTTGTCATGAACAATACTTGTAAGAGAGAGAGAGAGAGAGAGAGACAGAGAGAAAAGATTAGAGAAATTTACAATAGTTGAGGACCGGATTTGCTTCGAGCAGGCCCCCTCTCCAAAAGGCTTTTGTATTATAGATTCTCCCATAAAGAGAGATTTGGTACAATACAGGATTTGTGTTCCTTGAGACCTTGTTGGTGCAATGAATATGGAAAGCTTCATGCGCCAAGATTATGCCCTTAACTATCTTACCAAAGCATTAACTTGTCCCCGGTCTCAGTCCCAAGATGTCAAACACCTTCGAAGGTGGAGAGAGCTAGCATGGAATGAGGGTAGGGAAGAGAAAGAAGAAGTAGCATACGAGAAATACATAGACTCGTCACTTGATATTACTCTTGTTCTTAGCATAGTAATGGAGATGGCAAGCATGCACTGTGGAGCATGGCTCTTGGTTGTATTTTCACTCCATAGCCAAGTTTTGTTGGTGTAGGCTCTCAACTTCTCAAGCTTGAAGAAGGAGATGGTGTTCTTGCACACCACACTATCAGAATGAGTGTGTGTGTGTGTGAGTGAATGAGACACGGTATATGGGCAAGCACACCCCCTACTTTCTTGGGTAGACCCCCTCTTCTAGCTCTTCCTTGATGGCGATTGGACCTCCTCAAGCCTGGCCAATCACATGCTTTGTGCATATCAAGCAACAAGGGTAGAATTAAGACAAAATATTCCTTCATACCCCTTTGAGAGAGAGGGATTGAATAATTGTTAAACGATCAATTAAATAAACTAAACTCTCATTGGATCCCTTTAGAGATCAACTGATAGGTGTTAGGCCCTACATGAAAGCAACATGTGTAGGTGCTTGATATGTGTAATTATTACCTCTTTAGTATTGGGCTTGCCTTGATTGTTTGTGTGTTATCTCATGCCCCTAGTTTTAGGGCTCGGACCCTCCTTTGTAGGTATCATGTTGACTTTGAAACACCACAAGCCCCTCAAGCACCTTAGTCATCAAGCACGACAAGCACCTCAGTCATCAAGCATGACAAGCACCTCAAGAACCTTAGTCATCAAGCATGAAAACCACCTCAAGCACCTTAGTCAGCTCAACCACGACAAGCACGTCAAGCACACGCTTAGCTTGTCTAAGGTCTAAAATACCCTAAGGTCCTAGGTCTAAGGACTTTTAACACTAACCTTTGGAGGTATTTAATGAAGCTAACCCTAAGGTCTTTCAAGCTCCATTAACTAGCGTTGCTCTTCAATAGACCATCTCTCATTTGGACCCACTGACTTTGGTCCCGTGCTAAGATAGATCCATAAGCACATGTCCACATTCTAACTCTTTTTCCCGTGTATTCTCCCACATTAAATGATCGGTTTAATATGAGAAAAATCATACAGCTTAGTTAGATATTAGATTTTACAAAATTACCTCTCTCTTGAAATCATAGTTGTTGTAGTGGGAATGGCCTATGAACTTTGAGAGTAGCAGAATTAGGAAATTAGATAAATCACTTCTGTGAGACTAATTTGTGAGCATATAGGGTGAACTTATTTGATGGTAGCAACATAAACATAGTACGTAGTTAACTTGGCATGAACAATACTTTTGGAAGAGAGAGAGAGAGAGTTTAGAGAACATGACAATAGCTGAGGACCGGATTTATGCGGAGTCGGTCCCCCCTCCATTAGGCATTTGTATTATAGATTCTCCCATCAAGAGAGAATTGGTACAACACAATCTTTGTGTTACTTGTGACCTATGTGATGCCATGAAGATGGAAAGATTCATACATCATGAGCATAGCATAAAATTTGCAAAAAGCATTACTATCCCAAGTCTCAGTACCAAGGCCTCAAAAACCGTCAAAGATGGAGAGAGCTAGCGGGGAATGAGGGTAGGGAAGAGGAAGAAGAAACATTTCATAGGAGAAAGAAGTAGTTCCTCACTTATCATCACTATTCTTCCTAGCATACATAATAGCATAGTAATGAATATGGAGAAGATGGAAAGATTAAGCATTGAAGCATGGCTCTTGGATGGATTTGCATTCCATAGCCAAGAGTGTTGGTGTAGGATCTCAACTTCTCTACTAATTTGGAGAAGGAGATGGAGCTCGTGCACTTTACACTTCACACAATCAAAGTGTGTGAGTGAGTGTGTGAGTGTGTGTGGGAGAGTATACCCCCCAAGCTAGCCCCCTTCTTGCTTTGGTCAAACCCCCCTTGTAGCTCATGCTTGAAGCTCCATTAGGAAAAATATGAACCCTCTAGGGGCCCTTTGGGATTAAGGTTAATTAGAGGCCAGCCAATGAGAAGAGGGTGGTGGACACACTCTATGCCCTCAAAAAAGTAGGGGAAAAAGGTAGCCTTACGCTGCTTAATGGCCTCTTATCTAGTGAAAAGGTGGGGATCCTTGGGGGGGGGGGGGGGGGAGTGTGGTGGGCCATATGGAACCTCCAACTTCCCTCCTTTTTGATCCGGTTTTGAGAAAATCCCAAAATTTTGATTTTATTTGAAGTTTCCAAAACTCAAATCTTATCTTCTTAAAACCTCCTTAAACCTATTTTACGATCAAAAAACATTTTTTGACCTCAAAAAGTCAAAACGTGCACCAAAAAACCCTAAATTCAAAAAAAAATAATAACTTTTGAAACATCATTTTCTACTATCCAAAGCTCCCCCAAAACTAGTCCTCAGGCAAAAAGTGATTTCTCTCTCTAGAAGTCCTTTTCCAACCCCTTTTTGGCTGCAATCATCACACTCACCCTCTACTCCAACTCTCTCTCTCTCTCTCTCTCTCTCTACACCATCTCCATTGCTGCAACAAGAAAGCTCTTCTCTCCTCCCCTACCACCTCCCATTGCCACACCAAGCAAGGGTTATCCACCTTCTCCTGTCACTTACTCCCACCTACATTGTATTGTAGCAACAAGCAAGGTCCTACTCCTCCTCCTAGTTGTCTTTGTTCAACCATGGCCAGCTCTACTCCGCAAAGGCATCCAAAAGGATGAGGTCACAGCACTTGCATGCCACAACACAAGAGGTATAGATGATGAGTGGGTGCCACAAGATTTCACCAAAGGTGCTTGGGTATACATGCATCCATCTGCTATTGTCCCTCACCATGTGCAAAATCGTGCAGATTTGGATCATCATTGGAAAGGAAAGCTCGTTGGATTCAAGAACCACAAAGATAAGGGGACCATAGCCATTGTGCAACATGTTTTCTCAATCTCAAGCATTCTATTGCAACAACCACCTCGATTTCCAACACATTGTAAGTACATGTTTTGAGAATACAAAGCTAGGTGTGAAATCACATTTTTGTGGATTCATACTTAAGATTTTCCATGCATTTATAGTCATATTTCCATCCACATTGGTGGAGGAGTAGCCACTACATAGTCTCTCCGACACATTCAATGTTATAAATGTGGATATTGGAGCAACAATTTTCGCACATCTTTGCCAACCAAACTGGTTCAAAGAAGGATTTTCTTCTATTCTCACTCCTATATTGTACCCACTTCTACACAAGAGTTTGAAAACCTTGAACCCATCAGAGTATCTTCCTTATTAAGTATGGAATAGCCACAGCTAGATTTGTGGTCGGTAGCATCTTTCAAGCAAAAGATGATAATAGATGTCCAAAACTCTTTGAAATACTCTAGATAAAGCTTCTAGGTTTGTGGGCTTGAGTTGGTGTTTGCCTATTCATTGTTTCGTGCAAATTTTTAAGGAGTTTAGATTTTTGGAGACTACCACAATGCTTGTATGTAAAGATGTGCATTATGAAGAATTAGGAAGGCTTTTAGAAGAGGACTGGGGTTTTGTGGAGGGCATCCACAATGGGGATAGGTACCATTGTAAGGTTGAAGTTTCAAGTATTGGGATGCGCTATTTAAAATCCGTGCCTCCTTGTACATACAATTTCACTATGATCGCTGGATGTGCAATCTTGGAGTGTGGACGTACTCCCTTACAGAGTGTAGGTGGTGCTATTGAAAGATTTGACATTGCAGTCAGGATGCCCAATGATGCTTTGGAGGTTATCCAAGTGAAAAAACATTGGACTTTCAGTAATGTGCGAGAACATTTGGTTATTATGGGTTTTGAGGCCCTTCAACAAGTGCAGTTTTGTTTGCAAGGTCACAAGGTGAGATTCCTTCCACCACATTTTCAATAAATCATAGTTTGGCAATCACTAGCTACTTATTGTAATGATTGGCTAATTATTATAATGAATGTCCGCAGATTGGGAAGAGAATGGAAGACAAATTGAAGGTCAAGGAGTACTAGGGCATGGATGGAACTATGCTATCACTCTTATAGCTTTGTAGATTTAGAAAATTTGGAAACAATCCCCAATGTAATCAACATGATTTTCTTCGGCAAATTATGACTTTTAATATAATTTTTCACATCGAGATGAAAGTGCATTTTTTGGTGAAAGTTCCTTTTTTTTTGGGGGGGGGGGGGGGGGGGGGGGGGGGGAAGTGCCTTCTTTAAAAAAGGGACCATTATAAAAGGGGGGATGCATAACTCATTCACACTTTTCACTTGAGCAACACTTGAGCTCGTCCACTCTCTGTTTGCATCACAGGCTAGACATGGACACTTCCACAGCCTTTGCATCTTCACCCACATCCACCCCTTTGCCAGGCTTCATCCTCTTCCTTGAGGACACCAGTTACAAAGGGAAGTTGGACCTCCAAACCTTCTTTACTCGCCTCCCCGACCTTGATGCCACAATTTCCCTTCACATTGATTCATTTGCCGATATTTAAGCGTTCATGGAGGAGCATATCATAAAATATTCTGTATCTATCTCCCCACATGTAGGGATCTAGGTGCCTTGCGATCTTTTGTGCTAAATACACAAAGGTGATCACCCATTCTCCAAGCGGTTGAGACGGTTCCAAGAAATTGCCGCAGACGTAGGCCATTTCTTGGACAAGCAAGCCCTAGGGGTGTCCGCGCTCAAGAAGCGCAAGTTGGGGGTGGAGTACCTTTCGTGACTAGCAACATTCATCTTCTTTGTGAGCGAGGAACCTGATTTGGAGGAGCTCCACCTATCACACCTTCAGGTTGGGTCCTTTATCAAGGACACTAAGGAGCATGAGGTTGTTCCCATGAACTTTGTAGCGGAAGGACAGACACTTCAACCCGAGTACCCTAGGGGGCTTGAGGAGCAATATGAAAATCTCCAAGTGTTTATCATAGTGTTTTACCACGTTTTGTAGAGAGAAGGTGCAAATTCAATTAGAGAAACAAGAGAGAGGAGGAAGGGGTTTTTTAATGTGTTTAAAGTATTACCACGACTTTCTCCGTTGTTATTGCCGTGGTTACTACCGTGCTTATTACTGTCGTTATATCCAACAACCAAATTTAGCACCTAAACTTTCAAATTTTGGCTTAACCCCTCCCCCCCCTCCCCTCCCAATTCAAATTTTGGTGTTTCCCTCCTCTCAATAAAAATTAAAGAATATTGTATATAATTTTCAAATAGAAAAGATAAGAGAAAGAGAGAGAGAGAGAGATAGAGAGATAGAGAGAGAAAGAGGGGGTAGAAGGAGGTGGGGGATATAAGATTACACTTCGTTACAACTAAAATAATCATTGTCAATTTGATTAACATAATTGAGCATATTCTCAAATCTAAAGAGAGGAAGAGGAGGGAGAGAGAGATGAATGGATTACACGACCAAAAAACTTCATAACTGCAAATGTTTATGAATCATCTTCCAAAAGATCTCTACATGAAGCATCCTCCAATTCTAAGCCCATGGCTCCTAAACCAATAGAGAGAGAAACGGAATTGTCGTTCGTGGATGCATTGCCAGCTTCATCATCTTTGAGTTTGTCATCCTCCATCTCATCATCTTCATCATCATGACAATCATCCTCACTGAGACTTGCTGCGGCTGGACTTGATTCATTGACCTCCCTCTCCTCTTTTTCCACCTCATCCAAAGTCGGAGGTGGAAGAGAGTCAAAGATAGTCTCCACTTCATTAGTGGAAAAAATGGTTCTGCCCAGAGGTGTTACGGGAATTACGAACCAAAGTTTTGGTTGGTGGATTGCTAGGATATAGATGACCTATAAAATAGAAGCTCAAAGTGAGTAACATTGGTATAACTAACACTACAAGCAAATAAGAATAAAAAAGGTACATGTCACTCACCTGCTCACAATTGCACGATAAAACTAAATTGTCATATCTCCCTGTGTGATGCACACTAGAGTCCACCATATAGAAGCCATTCTCATGTCTTCTAGACACATTTGCAAACCACTTGCACTTGAAGATGAAGGTATGAAAGGTTCTAAAATTAACCTTTAGTATCCTTTCAATAGTTCTGCAGTACTTGGTTTCATCACCGTCTGTGTCAAAGTTGCCCATGATGGCACAATCCATGGTTGTTCTACACTTGTCAACATGGCACGTATGAAAGTGACGACCCTTTGACCACATAGAGTTAAAGTAAAGGCACTACAAAATAGATAGATATATTGATTTATCAAATACATATAAAGATAATTTCAAGAAATAGCAAGACAATATGGTTTATGTATATGAGTACTCTGCCTTTGGTACGCAGTCTCGTGCATACTCCCATTCTTTGTCGGTGATGTCTTCTCCACGCGCTTTTCCCTCAGTCATTCTCTCATGAATCCACTCTGCACTAATGAGATCTGGGAAACATGCAAGGTGTCTAGGCACTGGGGGTGCCCTTCTTCCTCCATATTCTTCTTTCCATGCTTCCCTCTCTTGCAAACGCCTTGCCTTTGCCACTATCCACAAGTCCACCCACTTGGACATAATCTTTGCATTGAGAATGCAAAAGTTATCGACCACTTGGGATAGATTCATATCCATGTTAAGTAGTTTCCCCTTTCCACTTGGCAAATGTGAAGTCATCCTTGCATCTTCCTTGTCTGACCACATGTGGGGCATTGAAGGATCAACTTGTGACAAATACTCTTATATGTAAACATATGCCTCTTGAACGATCCACCCTTTGGCCATACATGCCTCTGGTTGAGACCGTAGCCACACAAAATCTTTGAGAGTCTTTAAAAACCGCTTTAAGAAGAACATCCATCGTACGTGCACTACTCCACATATAGCTATCTCCTCCACCACGTGAACCAAAGGTGAATTTGACTAAGAAGGACCAATCAAGGAAATGCATCTTCAATGGCACACACAGTTTTTGTTGCAAGTATTTGAGCAACAGGGATAACATCTATTTCGATTTCCTTAGAGGTCACAAATCTGCAAGAAAACTCACAAGGATACACTAAGTGCTAGTTGAAATTATTGTGTACATAAAATAGGTGTAGTTGAGTGGAGTCTTGTGGTGTACCTTACTAGATCTCTTAGTTTTAAAATAGCGTCCCTGACTTTCTTGTCCCGGTAGAATGAACTACAATGTAAATCAAGGAAAGGGAAAGTGAGTGATAGTCATACACACAAACTATAGATAGAATAGGGAGTATGAAGATTACTTGAAGCATCTTGTGCCAATCATGGTACCTTAACCCATACAATTGAACGATTCCACCCTTCTTCCCTTTTGTGAAAGCTCCCTTTAGTAACCTCATGTATCATGTTGGTGTGCAAATAGAGGCAATGGTACCCTTCACCTTGTATAAATGTTCTTTGGCTAGCATCCATGGTGCTTTAGGAAGCACAATCTTTTCATTTGGGGCATGCCATGGAGTAGCAAAGGCACCCATCCTCCCATCCTCCCTCGCACCCAAAGAGTCCTTCTTGCCAATAATGTGGTCCCATAGTGTTTGGGATACATTCTTGAATATGTGCATGGGATCCAAGAGGTGTTGTATTTTAAAGTCCTTGTCATACCTTTTGGTGGAGGATGCGGAGCCGGATTTTTTTTGTGGTGTTCCTCCAAAATGGTTGCCCAATCTGCCATCGTGAGCTTTAGTCTTCCCATTTGTTGGAGCCTTGTGCTTGTTATGCCCTTGGGGTAAGAAATGATGGTTGTTTGGATAGATTATCTTGCACAAGGAATTGGGCCTCTCTGTCCCCAACAATGGAACGCAAGTAGGACATGCATTCTGCCCCGATGTGGACAACCCCGCATACATATCATATGGTTAGAGAGATGTCTAAACTAAAGTGAGCTAAAGGGAGAGAGGGAAAACGAGCAAGAGGAAATGGGGTTACCAGAAATCTCTCCAAGCCCAGGATACTCGTGCATAGTCCACATAAGGATTCCCCTCACTTGGGCCTCCCTCCCCCCCTTTGCAAGTAAGACATTGACAACAAGAATGCCTCTCCATAACTCCTCCAACTTCTCGATGAGAGGCTCGAGGTAAATGTCAATATCTGACTCTTTGTACTTCCCTGGCACAAGCAAGGAAAGAAGTATATCGCCCTTCTTGGTTGTCTCCCATGGTGAAATATTGTAGTTGACGATCACCACAGGCCAAGTGCTCCATGAAGTAGACTTAGTGCCAAAGGGGTTGACACCATCACTTACTAACCCAAGCCTAAAGTGTCGAGGGTCCAACCCAAACTCTGGCCATTGAGTTTGATGTGCCTCCACGCAGGTGAATTGTCATGGACACACATTATTCCATCATTTGAGCGATGGTTTGTGTGCCATGCAAGAAGCTCCATGGTAGACCTGCTTTTAAACATGTGTTGGATGCAAGGAATTAATGGAAAATGTCTCAATACCTTGTAGGGTAGGTGTGCTCCGCTCACTCTTGTCTTGTATCGTGCCTCCCGGCACACGGGACGTGAGGTAGCATGTGCATGCTCATTGCGGTATAGCATGCAATTGTTGATACATGCATGTATGCACTCATACTCCATCCCAAGTGCAGTGATATACAATCTAGCTCGTTGAACGATCTAGAGACATGTGGTGATCTTCTAGTAACATTTTTCCCATCAAACTACAACAAACATGTGTATTAGTATAAATCCTAGAAGACAAAACCATAAAGAGAGAGCGAGAGAGTATATAAAACCCACATTCCATACTTACAAAAGTAGTGCATCGACACTTGCATTACTCCAACCAAATTTTGCTTGCAAGTTGAGTACTTCCAACGACGCTCGGAACACTGAGTACCGTGCACCTTTGTAAAGAGGTGTTCGGGCACTCATCATCAATCTATCCTCCATTTTGGCAGCCCGTTTAGTGCAGGGCTGACAATCCTCCTCACACACGTTGCTCTCCTGAGCTATTCAATAATCACACATGTCAAACATGTGCTCATCCTTTGCCTCAAAGCGCAACGAAGACGCCATAGGAGCTGCCGACGTAGAGCCAACGAGAGGATGACCATGCAGTGTACCCAAATTTCCCAATCGCTCTTTCTTGAGGCCGCCTTGCACGCTGGTGCACCACAACTGAACACAGACCAATGGGTTGCCTCCTCAAGAGACGGGTGAGCCGTGGTATCATCTCTCCGAGCGCTTTTTTGAGGATGCCAAATCCCTTCGTTCTCCACGTGCTCCAAAGCAATGCGTCTCAAGCGAGGGATTGTCCTTTTGCACTTGGCACAAGGAAAAGGTAGTTTTTCCTTGAGCCAACGATCGTGCTCAGGGCCTCTAGGGAGACCATGATCATCCCAGTAGATGTCCTACATACAAGAAATATTGTTTATTTAGTCATGTGTTCTAAAAAATAAATAATTAGAAAAGCACTTAGTTCCATTAGAAAAATTACATAGTCAAGTCAAAGGGAATAAATGACAATGAGTGTTAAAATTATTTTTAACTAAAAGAGAATTTAAAGAATGCAATTAATAAACATTTAAAAGTACTACAAAATAAAGTATCCATAAAAAATTAAAAATCTTCATCCAAAAACCCAAAAGGCTAAAAAATCAAATAATGTATAGCTTAGGGTAGAGGGGGTGATTTGTACCCCCCCCCCCCCGCAACCTCGGATTCGCATGTATTCGTTTGAAATGACCGGCCGCGATAATATCCGCGGTAATAATTGGTGCCTAGAAAGTCGAAGAGGGTTTCGTCCAAGTTCCGGCGAAGGGGGTATTCCGCAATCGTCTTTGGAAGCTCAACCTAGTCAAAGCTCAACGGCGCTACAAAGAAAGAGGTAAATACAAAAGCACATCCCTCCTCTTTCCCTTTTGTTTTCTACTACTACTACATACACACACACACACACACACATACACCCACGCACACACACGCATAAATCCCAAAAAAAAAAAGAGAAAATAGAGAGTCCATAACATACCTCGCTCATTACCAAATGGTTGCTTTGCACGGCTTGTTTGAAATGGTTTCTTTGCTAAGCACATTTGGAAATGATTGATTTGTTATACACATTTCGAAATGATTGTTTGGATAGAATGTTAGATAGAATTAGAGAGAGAGAAATAAATGAAGAAAGAGAGAGAGAGAGAGAGAGAGAGAGATAGAGAGAGAGAGAAAGAGAGAAAGAAAGTGATTTAAAGAGAGGGAGATAAATGGAGAAGGATAAATCGAGAGAGAGGGAGAGAAATGTTAGATAGAGAGAGAAATAGATCAAGAGAGTGAGAGAGAAAGAGGGATAGAGGTAGATAAACAGAGAGAGATAATTAATGAGGGGGAGATAATTGTTGACAGAGAGAGATAAAGAGAGAAAGAGAGAAAGAGGGAGAGAAGTAATGAGAGGAAGATAAATGGAGAGAGAGAGAGAGAGAGAGAGAGAGAGAGAGAGAGAGAGAGAGAGGGGGGGGGGGAAGTGAGAAATACGGATAGAGAGAGAGAGAGGAGAGAGAGAGAAAGTGAGAAATACGGATAGAGAGAGAGAGAGAGAGAGGGAGAGAGAGAGAGAGAGAGAGAGAGAGAGAGAGAGAGAGATAGGGATAGGGATAGAGAGAGCGAGAGAGAGACAGAGAGAGAGAGAGAGAGAGAGAGAGAGAGAGAGAGAGAGAAGAGGGAGAGATATAGAATGAGGGAAAGGAAAGAGAAAGAGAAAGAGAGAGAGGTAGGAAAGAGGAAGAGATACATAGAGAGAGAAAGAGGGAGACAAAGAGAGAGAGAGAGAGAGAGAGAGAGAGGGAAATATAGGGAGATAGGAAACAGAGAGAGATAGATAGATATATAGATTTTATTATCGTCCTCGGAGGTCAAATATGACCTATGGGACCAAAGTTACATGTGATGTAGTATGTGTATGGCTGATGAGTGACTCTCGATGCTCCAAAATTGTAGTGATGAGAGTCGCAATGGAGAGCCCACACTTTGGCTGGGAGAGGAAAGTGTGTAGGTCTAAGTTATGGCTGAAAATGTGAGAGAAGCAAGTTCGGATGTGATCAAAAGCTGAGCACTCTAGTAGTGTGTGGTACTCAAACTCTCGAACTTGCAGTGAGCATAATGTGCACAATCGATTTGACTCTTCTCCATTGCCCCAATGCCCTATCTCGCATCGAAGGAAATGGGAGCTAAGCCGAATTGCTGCGATAGTGCGTATCGTGGACAAGGGAATAGGCTCAAGCATATAAGTGTGAGTACGGTTTCCTCTCTCAGCGAAGAACATGGTTTTGTAGTTGGGGGCAATATAGGTGGTGTAATGTATGAAGCGTGACCCATCGGATTTCTCCCAAGCCGTAATACATTGGCGTTGTAGAAAAGCTTCATTCACTTGAGAGTCAATTGAAGCATCATGTAGCAAGTGTAATGCATCCCATCTCCCAAACCACTTCTTTATGTCTTGCATCCATCCCGTGCTCAAGATCTTGCTTTTATGCATCTTTTGAAGTTTTTTGCTTGCTTCCCATGCAATTGTAGGAAGTCGATGTGAGGGGTTTTGACACATCTTTATCATGTACTCCACAACCCTTTCCATGCCCATAACCTCAATTGGAAGAGATCCCGACTCAAAAAGTAGGAGCATATATGGTGTTTGTGTCTTAACTTAGAGAAAGTTTGTAAGAAAACGCTTTTGGACATTCTCAAACTCTTTCCAAGTAGACTTTGAGATGCTCCCGCCCCACACTTCAACTCCATAAAGAAGAACCGGTGTCACCAATGCATCAAAAAGATACTTCTTGAGAACCCAACACTTGATGTTTCCCGCATTACACATGCTCTCAAATGCATAATATGCTCTCTTTCCCGCTTCCAAACGACGCATAGCACATTCATGCCACTTGTGATTGGATGGAACCTCAAGGCCAAGGTACTTAAAGCTCTCAACAACTTCAAGTGTCTCGTTGTTGTACACAATGCATGGCTTCTCCTTATGGTTGGTTTTCACAAGCATAAACTTTGTTTTGGATTCATTTACAATCAGCCCACTATGCAAGCAAAAGTTCTCAAGGACAACCATAAGCTTTTGTGAATCTTCTAAAGTGTGTGCTAGAAGCACTACATCATCCGCATACAACAAAAGCATGATTACCGCATTGCAAATAGTGACCTCTTCAATGCCTTCTTCTTGCATAAATTCAAGTACCATTTGTTCCAAGTGATCGATGCATAGACCAAAGAGAGTTGGTGACAATGGACATCCTTGTTTAACCCCAATAGTGCTTACAAAAAATTCTGAAATTTCTCTTCCCATGCGCAATTGACAAATCACCATCTCATAGATTCAAGAAACTGCAAGCATAAACTCACTTGGCACTTGGAGTTCTTCCATCCTTCTCCACAAATTGTTACGTGGAATCATATCAAAGGCTTTCTTAAAGTCCACAAAACAACAATACAATCTCTTGCCTTTCAACCGACTTTCCTCCATGAGAACACGAAGAGTGACAAGATGATCAATGGTGCTATGGCATCGACGAAAACCCGCTTGTCCCTTTGCACGCTTGTCATTCTCTTCAGCCCAATCACTCAATTTCATCTCCATTATGCACCCAAACAAATTTTCCATAAGAGACCCAATCATTATAGTCCGGTAGTTGCTTACATTCTTTACATCCCCTCCTTTATGCAAAGGCTTAACCCAATTAGTACTCCAATCATAAGGCATACCATGTTGAAGTGCAAGGTTGATCATATCACACATCCACTCATGGGTAAAATCTCCCGTCCATTTGATCATCTCTGGCTTGATACCTTGAAGATCTCCCGCTTTGCGAGTGGCCAACTTTTCAAGCCCACCGCATACATCCTCAATAGTAAAAAAAGATGGCACACATGGGAGTGAACCATAAAATGGATTTTTTTCAGTATTTGCTTGCTCATATAATTGCCTACAATATGTGTACATATCCACTAGACTCAAGTTATCAAAATTCTCAACCCGTTTGCCTCTCAAGTTTCTCCAAAATCTTCCACATGCATGTGCCTTTTCTTGGACTTGAAATTCTTGTTGCTTTACTTCCCATCTTCTTCTCTTCTTTTGAATCAATGCCTTGTATGTATGCAAATGACTTTGATAGTTGTCTTTGTCCATAGTTGCATCAAGCTTTATCAAGGACTTTTGAGCATCTTGACATTCTTTATCAAACCACCTTTTGCGTGATCTATCTTTGTTGATACCATGGAGATGCTTTATGGAAAAGCATTCTTCCGCACAAGAACAAATAGCTTTCTTGAAAGCTTCCCATTTAGTTTCCAATGGTGCATCACATTGAAGCTTTGTCATCCATAATTTTTGCTCAACCATTTCAATGTGCATTGGTGCTCGTTTGAAATCCATACATAGTGATAACTTCTCTTTCCTTTGGCTAAGATTATCATGCTTAGTTGCTTCTCCACATTAAAGGTCAATACATAAGGTGCGATGGTCGGATTCCGGGGTCCATTGACCAAACATAAAAATCTTTATGCGATATATGATGGCTTCAGAGAGTAGCATATAGTCAATCACACTATCCCCATTATGTCTCCTACATGTAAATCCATTGGTTCCACTCCACAAAGATACACCATTGGCAATGAGCATACCCGTGCTATTACACATGTGTAAAAGTAACTTTCCATAGTGATCCGGCTCTTTCTCATCCATTGAAGTACGATCATACAAGTGAACTTCCTCCAACTCCCTTGAAATGTATGGCATATCAAATTGTTGAGTATCATGTTGTAATGTTTTTGTGCGAGCATTCATATCCCCAAATACAATAACATCACCTTCACCTTTGAAATAAGCAATGTCCTCTTCCAAATCAGAAAATGGTTGATCTGTATCCATGCAAGCATAAAAGGGAGAATCATGATGAGGAATGTACCAACCGGCTACAAAAATGGGTGCTCTTTTTGGTGTCATAATTTTCAGCCATACATAACGTTTGTACTTGTCATCTTGCACAATTGATACAAAATCTTCCAATCCTTTCTTAACCATACATGCTAACCCTCCTTGTCCTCTTCGTTGCTTGAGATTCTTTGACCACATCAATGAATGTACATTGTAATCCTCCAAACCGTTAATCCTTTGTGTATCATGCTCCCAAGTTTCAACAAGAAGTACAACATCGGCTTTGCTTGTTAGTTCATCAATGCCGACCCCCACATTCCATGGGTATCCATTACAATTCCAAAAGCATATTTTCAATTGTAACTCGGTCTCATAGGTCACACATCCCTATTTGCTTGAGAGACTTTCCTCATCCTTGGGCACATTTTCTTCATGAGAGATCTCCTTGTTTTTACTATTCTTTTCCTCATATGCCTTGCGACGCATATTTTGTTGCTTAATAGTGCGATCTTCACATACAAAACATTTTTTATCCCTCAAATAGATCCAACTATTATCAAGGATAATCTTTTGCTTGGTCTCATCCGGCATGGTGCATACAATTGGCCGTTCTCCCGAGCAAGGATCTCCTTGCTTCCCCACTCTATGTGCTCCATAGACCATAACTCCGGACATGCCAAAGTGGGTTTTGAAGAAATCTTCAACAACAATGGCAAGAGAAGGAGGTGTCTCTAACTTCTCTTCGGGAATTCCACGAATAACAATGTTCTTGGAATGTCGCTCCCGTTCCTTCAACTCCTCCACATCCACATTCTCAACATTCTTTGTTTGAACCATAGCTTGCATGAGTGAGGAATTAGAAACCACATTGCTACCACATACATCAGCCCAAGACTTGTTTGTGCATACATTTTTCATGTCGCATACATCCCGGCTCATAGTGTCAAATTTCTCCTCTTTCAATACATGGTCATGCTCTACTTTGCTCATCCGCTCCTTCAAAGCATTCAAGTCCACAAGAGAGCGTTTACATTCCTTGAATTCCTCTTCAAGTTGCATCAAACGTGTTGTTTGCATCTCAAGTGTCCTCTTGAGATTCTCATTCTCAACCACAAGTACCCTTAGTGTGTCATTCTCCATTGCAAGTGCTCGTAAGTCTTCGCCTTGTTTGTTTACGGTCTCTTGCAATGATACCAAGTACGCCATGATCATGGTTTCTGATGTCGTTGGTTGGGTGGTTGTGTTGCTATCTCCACACTTAGGAGATTTTGGATCATTTTCCACAATGGTTGTGGACCTTCTTGAAAAAGAAGAACCCTTGCGAGTGCCGGAAGACATTGTATGTAAAATAGGAGATGAGAATCAATTTTGTTGAACCTATTCACTTCAGAAATGCTGCTACAGAAACGCCTTCCATAACTCTGAAAATTTCTGTCTTTACATCAATGCGTAGAGGACTTCGTGCTCTTCGATTGAGGCTATAGATCACCCAAATCGGAGTTCGGATGAAGAAGTTATGATCAAAAGAGTGGACTGCTGTCTACTAGGTCAAAAAATGGCTGCGTTTTTAGAGAGAGAGAGAGAGAGAGAGAGAGAGAGAGAGATGGAAAGAGGGAGAGATAGAGAGAAGGACAGAGGGAGAGAAAGAGAGAGAGAGAGAGAGAGAGAGAGAGAGAGAGAGAGAGGGAAAGAAAGAGGGAGAGAAAGAGAGAGAGAGAGAGGGAAAGAGGGAGTGAAAGAGATAGATGGAGAGAAAAAAAGAGAGAGGGAAAGAGGGAGAGAGAGAGAGAGAGAGAGAGAGAGAGAAAGAGTAAACGAGAGTTGGCACATGCGTAAAGGGAAGTGCCATGCCCTGAGGACATGATCAGTCCACAAAGGGGAGTAAGCTCAAAGCTTTGGGAAAAGCTTCTAGCTTCTCACGAGACAATGCCTTTGTGAAAAAATCTGCAAGGTTGTCCTGTGTTGGCCTCTCTCCTACTGAGAGGCTCTCCCCAACATAGTGGTAATGCACCTCAATGTGCTTTGTGCAAGCATGAAAAATTGGGTTCCTCGCAGCTGCCAATGCGCTCTGACTGTCAGTGTAGATAGTGTTGGCAGTTTCCTGTTTGACACCCAAAAGAGTCGTAAGGCGTCTGAGCCATATACACTCAATCGTAGCTCTGAAGATTGCCCTGTACTCATCCTGAAGTGGCCACAGTAGGTTGCTTCTTGCTCAACCATGATATACATGAACTGCCAAGCATGAAACAAAAACCACTTGTGGACACTCACGTGTCAAAACAACAAGCCTAATCTGAGTCCAAAAAAACATGTAAGTCTGGCGGCAATGATCCCCCCTTGAGATAAAACAGGCCAAGATGTGAAGTGCCACTAAGGTAGCGGAAAATCCTCTTGACATCCTGCCAATGCTTAGACCGTGGGCTATGCATAAATTTGTTGACCTATGAGACTACAAACTAAATATCCGGCCTCGTGTTGCATACATAAATGAGGCAACCAACAGCAATTTGGTAAAGAGTGACATCAACAGGATCGCCAGCATCATGTAGACTCAATTTCAAACATGTTTCCATGGGAGTGGCAATAGGTTTGCAATCCTCAAGTGTAAACTTACATAGCAATGTCTCTATGTAACTTTTCTGTCACAAGGCAATACCACCATCACACTGCTTAAACTGTATATCCAAGTAATGATGCAACATCCCCAAATCTTTCATCTTGAAAGTAGCATTCAATTCAGCCTTAAATTCAGCAATATGTCTCTCATTTGGTCGAGTGATCAGCAGACCATCGGCATAAAGAACCACAATGAGAAGTACATCACCCTCACGCTTTACATACAATGTGCTTTCTATTGGAATATTATGAAAACCTTGTTTGACCAATGAGTGTCAGCTTTCTCATACCAAGCACGAGGAGATTGCTTCAACCCATACAAAGCCTTCTTACATATGCACACTTTGTCCTCTTGTCCTTTTATGATAAAATCGCGAGGCTGCGTTACATAAACTTCCTCAAATATGTCACCATTCAAGAAAGCAGTAACAATGTATGATTGATGTACATTCCAACCAAAATGAGCTGCCAATGCATATAGAAAACTCATAGTAGTCATACGACAAGTGAGAGCAAAGGTCTCTTCATAATCTATGCCTTTTTGCTGTGCATAACCCTTTGCAACAAGTCGAGCCTTATGGCAATCGCTCCCACCATCCGGCTTGCATTTCAACTTGTAAACCCACTTCGTACTAATGGCCTTTTTTCCAGGAGGCAAATCACATAAGTACATGTGTCATTTTCTATAAGTGCATCATATTTTGATTGCATGGCAGCCATCCAATTTTCTGAATTCTGTGCTTCATCAAAAGACAGAGGCTCCTCAACATCATGTAATCTGCACACAGCCAAAGAATAACAATCTGATGCATAATATTCATGGTGAGAGCCTAAACAAGTACGACTAGACAACGGAGCATCCAGTTTACTCTCACGCAAAGTGTGCACCAGCCATTTTGGCATAGCTCTAGCCTGCTCATTTTCAGCCCTTTCCTCATCAAGTACATCATGTACATCTGCATCAATAATAGGCTGATCTGTAACATTTTCAGAAACCTCTATAGGCTGTACATTTGCCTCATTGGAACTTACATTCGTATTACCATCACTGAAAAGAGGCAACAAAGTGTCATAAATGTCCTGTGATCTTACATTACTGTCTCTAGTACATGACAACAAGGGCTGAACAGAATCTTCCACAAACACTACATCCTGTGAAACCAGAATACGTTTTGTTTGCGGCGGATGATACAACCTGTAACCTTTGCTTTCAGCACTATAACCAACAAAAATACATTTGAGAGCCTTATCATCCATTTTTTTGCGTTGTGTTTGTGGCACCAAAGCATATGCCAAACAACCAAAAACACGCATGTGCTCAATAGAAGGCTTTCTATCATGCCATGCTTCATATGGAGTTATAGACTGCAAAGCTTTCGTAGGACACCTATTTAGTACATAAGTGGCACACATGATGGCCTCAAGCCAAAAAGAATGCGGCAAAGCTTGACTGTTGACCACACATCGTGCCATTTCCGTAAGTGACCCATTTTTCCTCTCAGCAACACCATTTTGTTGAGGTGTATAAGGCATTGTACATTGGTGTTTTATCCCACAACTAGCCAGAAATGCATTGAATTCATGAGACATATACTCCCCCCCTTCATCGGAACAGAGGGTGCCCATAGTACATTTCAAAACATTTTCAGCCATAGCCAAAAATTGTTTGAAGCACATAAAAACTTCGGACTTCGCTTTATGCGGAAATACCCATGCATGCCTGGAGTAATCATCAATGAAAGTAACGAAGTAAAGGTAATTGCCCAAGGATGGAGTTTGCATGGGCCCACAAACATCATTATGCACAAGATGCAACCTGCATGCGGCCCGAACTGAACCATCCTTTGGAAACTTAGAATGCTGTCTTACCCAAAATACATCCTTCACAAACATGTTTGACAAGTGCTTCAAGAGGCGGCAAAGAAGCAACCATATCAGATTTTTGCAAATGCTGCATACTGACAAAATTTAGATGACCAAAATGTGCATGCCAGAGTTTTGCATCGGAAATAGCCCTTGAATCTGCAACAACATTTGCAAAATTTTGTCCACACTTGTCATACTGAGTGAGCTTATACAGCCCACGGAACAAAAGGCCAGATGCAACAATTTCATCACCAAAACTGTGATCATGAACTGTACATTTGTCATCCACAAATTTGACTCTACAAGTCCAAGTCTAGCAAGTGTGAATACATACAAGAGATTCTTCTTGATCCCGGGTACATAAAGTGCATCAACAAGTGTGAAGGAACTTGCATTTGCAGCAGCAGTAAGCACAATTTTTCCAACTCTTTGAACTAGATAAGAGGCATTGTTGACACAAGTGATTGAATTCCCATGAGGGACAGACTCGAGAGAGGTGAACAAATCACGATGTGAGGTAATGTGCTTTGTAGCACCACTATCGAATTACCCTACATGTGAATTTGTTGCAACAACTGACGAGCGTGCATCATGGACAGCAGGATTGTAAGTGCACTCTACGCTAAAATCCCATTCTGCATCAACATCAGCAACACTGTCTCCTTTCACAGAAGACTCAACAATGGCTGCATTTGTAGTGGAACCAGCATTTGCAGTGGAAGCACCCTCTTTCTTCTTAGCCTCTTTGGCCTTCAACTTAGGACACGACATGATCAAGTGATCATTAGCTTTACAATAATGGAAACGCATTTTCTTTTTTCCCTTATCACCAGAATTTCTAGATGAATTGCTGTCAACAGAAGCACTAGGAACATAAGTATTTCCACTCGCAGCAGAACCGTAAGAAGTGGCTGCATTGCTGTTACCACCCTTTCTTTGAGAAGCAATAAAAGCCTATTCAACTGCACGTTGTCTCGTCCTGTTTTTTCTGGAAAGTGACTCTTGCAACAGCAATGTGCATAATGCATTAAACTTGAAAACTTATGGATTTCCTTGGCTCATAAGTCTCCAAGTACTAGCAGAAGTCTGGTAATCTGGTAAGGCATCAAGAACAGTCTACACAAAGGAACTGTCTGAAATGACTTCACCATAGAAATAAGTTTCTCATTGATATCCTTGACACTAGCAAGGAAAGTGTCCATATCATCTTCCTCATGCATAATCTTCGACTCCAGCTCTTTATGCAGCAAAGAAATTTTAGCCTCATTGTTGCGACTTGCATAAAGACTAACCAAAATATGCCAAGCCTGTTTTGCAGATTTGGTTGAACGGATGTGAGGAACAATGGTGCGCTTCACATAAAACACAATTAATGCATGAGCCTGCGTATCCTTTACATCCCAATGAGCTTGTTCTGTGGTAGGCAAAACAACTCTAATAGCAGCAATCCTTGCAGCAAGACCTGCAACATCCTCAACATCGCCTACATCCTCAGAACTAGGACGTACATCAATGCCCTGCACAATACTTTGACACAAGAACGTGTTGCATCATATAAGCCCACATAGGCTAATTGTCCCATCCAACTTGTCCTCGAGAGCAAACATCTTGAAGACATATGTGTTGTTGCCAGCCATGGTAAATGTTGCACCTGATCTGAAAACTGCCTGAAAATAGGAGAAACAGAGTGGGAACAACACGTGCTATATAGCACAAATCGTAGAAGACTGTAAGGCACCTGATATACAGAAAAGGGCACTGACAAAAATTCTGCACAAAATGACAAAATTGCCTGTGCAGACCTGTCTGTAGTGGAAACGGAGGCCAAAATGAGCACAAATCAGAAATTTGAGTAGACCTCACTGTAATCGCAGAAAGTGAGCAAGCGCGTGCTGAAGAAACTGGCAACTAAGCCCGGGAGGACGTAACCTAGTCTGATACCAATTGTTGGAATTAGGGTTGTAGAGATACACACACAACTTGGAGAAGACGAAGGAAGCTCAAGGCACACAATAGACAGTATGTTACTTAGAATGATAGATAGCCCTAGAGTGATGGGCGTATATACAATGCTCCGGGAAAAAAACCTCCTAGAGAGGGAAAAAATGCCCCGGCGGTCCTAGTGTGTTCACACACATCACTACCACATGCATATGGTAACAAAATTCAATCCCCAAGGCCATTTTATCATGTGGTCATTGAAAGCTATGAGCAAGGATATTTTGTGTTTGTGCACCATTTCTCAAACTGCCCATCTTGTGTTCCTAATGTGTAGATCCCTTGTATGTACATCATTTGGCACTAGCTTCCGTGGTAAATTGCTTGCCCAAATAGGGATAGATGCTTCCGTTGGCTCAATTGACCCTAAGGCGATAGCACAATTTCTCCTGACTGGGGAGTTTCCTTATGTGCAACAGAGGTGCCAAGATATGGTCAAGAAAATTAGGAGCTCCTCAGATGTATGATGTAAAATAAACATTTTAGAAGTAAGAAAATATACTTTGAATGGTTTCTCTATCTTGTACATTCTTTTCAATTGTAACTCTGAATCTTGTAAGTTGTTGAAATTGGTGATGTGTTTTAATAAGTTGTGTCTTATTTCCTTAAAGTAGCAACATAGCAGAAGTGGGATGCACATGATATGTACTTTCAACTTACCTTAATTCTGGGGATAGTACAAAACACATCTGAGTGAAAAGAAGTGAAATTTGTACTGTTGTGTTACATTAATATTTTCTTTCACTTAGTCTAAACTTTTTTTGCTATCCTAGGGGGAAAACAAGGCTAGAAAATGCAAAAAAATGGTTGGCCACAAGGGCGCGCAGATGGCTCATTCAACATTTTTGGAGGGCTATGCTCCACGCCCTTGTGGCCACCTTTTTTTTGCATTTTATGGCCTTTTCTGTCCCCCCAAGAACCTGGAAAAGGTGAGATGAACATGAGATAAAATTTTCAAGCACATTATGCCTTCCTTCAACTCAACTTTCTAGTTCCCTACACCAAAAGACCAAATCACATCGGACAGTATAAAAATCTAGTATCATGCTACATAAACAATTGGTTTCACTATATATCAACAGTTTTGGTAACCTAAGTGGCAAACCAACATAGGAAATGCAAAAAAAAGGGTAACCACAAGGGCGCATAGGTGAGCCATCCAAAACTGTTGGATGGCTCACCTGCGGGCCCTTGGCCACCCTTTTTTGCATTTTCTAGCCTTGTTTTCCCCTTAGGTTACCAAAACTATTGATATTTGATTTAAATTTACCTCTTTATGGCCAGAAACACTTAACTAAAATAGATGGATACTCCAAAAAGCCAAATGACTATGGAGACAGTAAACAAAGGCAGTATACAACTCATGTCATTTTTTCATTGCAAAATCAGTGATACAAAGAGAAGGGTGCTCAATACAAAAAAGGACGTGTAACTTTGTCTAATGCTCAAAGTCCCATTGCAATTGGTGTGCAAGCTGCATATCCTTTGGCTATATTGTCACTCTCTTTGCATGTATGTCAAATAGGTCAGTATCTTCCAACAACGATATGATGTGGGCCTCTGCAGCTTCTATTATCCACCAGCGCTATTGCTTGCATCCTATACTGATTTCCATAGCTTTGAAGCACCTCCTTGACCGTGTAAGAAAAGGGGTCTAGTCTTCTGGCAGTGCCAAACTTTCGCAAATGCCCTTGCTATTTTCCAATGCCGCTAAGGTTTTCTTGGGGGCACTTGTACATTAGCTAGTTGGTGACATTTAGGATTCTTGAAAAACTTTGATCTAAGCATGTTTACATGCTTTGAGGCTGGATCTACAGCCTCTGGAGAGTCATCCTCTTCCCTTTCCTCCGGATCTTGTGATGTGGGGAGAGCTCCCTGGCCACAAGGCGATGTCTTCCCCGCAACGGGCACCCGGTGTGTGCACGGTATATCAGCTCATTGCCATGGTGGCTCTATCTCTGATTCAATATCTGTATGGACAACCCAAGCAGGTGGATGGTCCTTCTTGCAAATTGTGGCATGGCGGGTCCTCCCTATCACACTACGGTCCGTGTTCGGCTTTCTCTTCTCGCTGGGCGTGTTGCTTCACTCTACGTCAAGGCGTTTGTTCTTGTGTAGGTGAAGTCTCTTCTACCCTCGATGTCTCCTAGGACCATGCACACTCCTAGAAGAGTGTCTAGAACGGCCAGGTGTTCGTGACCGTTTTCTTATGCCTTTAAGCCATGCCGGCTTCTCACATATTTGGAGCGTGTTTGTAAGATCCCCAACCCACCAATACCAAGATCAGGATGGAATCCTTGACAGTTCTCCAGGTCTGATAAAAGTCAGAGTCTGTAAACAAGAAAAATTTAAGAAATAGACCTTTACCATTGACAATGGATTGGGTCTATAGCCTTAGAAGAAGACCTGGTCATGTCTCGTAGATAGCGAAAACGGGACAACGTATTAAAAGTCCAAAAAACTATTTCGGTCCTATAACTTCCGCAAATTGGCTAAGGTATGCACAGCCGCTGGTGGACTCTTCTTCCAAGTAAAGATGTTTTCCAAACGTTTTAGTGTGCGGGGATTGATAGTTACCTAACTAATCAGGTCCACCCGTCCATGATTGACAACATTACTCAATCCCCACTTACCACCCCGCACTCACACATGATTCATTTATTTTCTAATTACTATCACATTGTTTTAACATTTAAAATAATGGTTTCTTTTAACGTTCAATCACAGTAAGTCCTTCAATCAAGTATTAAAGATAGTATTGAAAAGCATTCTTTTAACAAACAGACATCTTTAAACTTAAGACAGGGTACTGTCAATCAAAACATTGTTCATAATAACCATTACCAGTACTCTTCTTGTCTCAAGATCACCTAAGAGTGAAAAAACGGCACCCATTCCTTATTCAAAATCCGGAGTGGATAAACCCCCACCAAGGCTCCGGGTGCCCAATCACCAAACCAGTTGCCCATACAACCGGGCGGTTCCCCTAAGATAAAAACGGTATCCTAACTTATGTAGAAACATCAAGACATGACACAGAGTAGAAACTCATCGTTCATGGGGGTAACCGACTTATCCGTGGCTGCTGATCGGCCATCTGCTGTTGCGCTCTCGCGCTAAGACTCTCGTCCGTAGGCCTACTACTAGGCCCAGCCTCATGGTCATGGGCTGTTTTATTCCTTTTGTGGATTGTATCCTCTTTATCGGAAAGAGGATTTCCTCTAGTTCTTTTTGGAGCCATGTTGGCAGCCTTTATAAAAGGATACTTAATCAATTAGAGAATTAAATGAATAATCTCTTTTATTCCTTTTATCCAAAAATAGGGATTTTTGGAGTAAATAGGTAATCTTCTTAATATTTGGGTGAGATATTTCTCATGTAGCTTCCTGGAACTATTATTATTCTCCCATTGTTATTTTATAATTATTGGAGCTATTTTACTAAATTTCTCTTATAATTTATGTTCCAAAATATTATATTCTGGCCTTAGTAAATTATGAGTCACCTATTTTCTGTTGGGATATTTACCCTAGGTGGATTTTGATTGGTTATAATTATAGTAATTATCTAGCCAACTTATAAATTGATTTATAAATTTTTCTTCTAGATTTATGGTCCAATCTAGACAATATTTGGCTAAGATATTTGGGGTTAAGGTAATTTTTTCAACTTTCAAAAGTTGGTTCTTATCTCTGGAATTACCGTGCAATTATATAAATTAATTTACTAATTTCCTTTCTCCAATTTATAGACAAAATTGAGTAACATTAGTTATAATTATTAGCTAAACCAATTATCTAGATATCATCTATTTATCTTGAGTTCCTAGCAGTAGTTTATACCTTTGATAATTATCTTATAATTATCTAAATAGTTTCTCTGATTTTACCCTTTTATTTTTGCTCAAAAAAAGACATTTGTGGCCTATTTAACTAGGTAGACTAGTTTCTTGAATATTTTCTAACTATCTCGGCTTCTTCATCATGATTCCCATCTCTGATAATTATTGAGTAATTATCTAAGTAGCATTTTAATTTTTCCTTTTTATTTAACCTCAAGAACAATGTTTTTTCTACTGAGATAATTAGTTAAAGTAATTATCTATGGTTAAGCTAATTATCATAGGTTCTTTATGATGTGTTTTACCTTTGAAAATAATCTCAAAGCTTTTTAATCTAATTTGCTAATTTCCTCTTTAGTTTTCTCTTAAAAACAGTGTTTTTCTACTAAGATAATTATCTAAACAAATTATCTATGGTTGTGCTCATTATCACAGGTTTCTTAAGATGTGTTTTATCTTTGAAAATTATCTCAAATCTTTTTAGTCTAATTTGCTATTTTCCCCCTTTAATGTTTCTTTGAAAACAGTGTTTTTCTACTAAGATAATTAGCTAAACTAATTATATGTGGTTGATCTAATTATCACGGCTGTCTTACAATAATTTTGACCTCTTAAAATTATCTCAAATATTTTTAGTCTAATTTGCTATTTTCCCCCTTTAATGTTTCTTTGAAAACAATGTTTTTCTACTAAGATAATTAGCTAAAATAATTATATGTGGTTGATCTAATTATCACGACTGTCTTACAATAAGTTTGACCTCTACAAATTATCTCAAATCTTTTTTGTCTAATTTGCTATTTTTCCTCTTTAGTTTTCCCTTAAAAACAATATTTTTCTACTAAGATAATTAGTTAAACTAATTATTTGTGATTAAGATAATGATCACGCACTCCCTGAGATGTTTTTTATCTCTAAAAATTATCTCAAATCTTTCTGGTTTACTTTGATAGTTTCCCCCTTTAGTTTTCTCTTAAAAACACTGTAATCCTGCTTAAATAATTATAAGACTTATTCAAAAAATTAAGAGATAATTTTCCTAGCATCTTGCTAGTCTAATACAGCCATGTTAATTATCTTATATCAATCTAAGTATATCTACTAAATTACCATTAATTTATGACTAAAATTATTAATATAAGCCTAATATAACATAATGATTAATTAGATTAGTATCCCTAAGCTTAATCTCAATAATCAACAGAGAATTAAGAATTAGGAGAGAAAATTACAGTGTAAGTAAGTTTAATCTTCTTAATTAAGAAAATGTAAGTAAATCAACATAATTATGCTAATTACGAAGGTTTAATGCTAATTACCATGGATTAACCAACTAGAGTTTTACTCTCTAGTGATTTCTGAGTAGAGATCTCTCTAGGTGAGAGAGAAATGGCCAGGATTCCGAGTCTATTTAAAATGTGAAGCAAGGGGTCTTATTTATAGGTTTCTGGGCACTCATAAGCTCTCATAGGCTGAAAATGGTAGTTTCTTGCAGATCAAGCAACCCTACAGCTCAACATGGCACCCCCAGCTGCTAAGTGTGTCCCTGGCAGGTCAGTGATGACCCCTCCCATTACCTGTCAGCTTAAAAATATCAATTCTGCTATATTTTCACCTATTTTTGCTTAATTTGTAAATATCTAGTAAATACCTGGGAGGCCTTTAGTAAAGTCTATGCTTAAATGATTATTGCAACTATTTAATTTTTCTTAATAATTTAATTTACATTGAATCTTTCGGAAGGACTAGCAGGGTTAGTTTTTGTCTAAATTTAAATCTGAAAATTTCTAGCCCGGGGGTTTTTTGTGCTTAAGATTCCAAAAAAAACCATCTTTAATTTCTTTTGAGATAGTGCTTTACCTGTTTGTAAGTCCAATGCTTTCCCTTTAAACTTTTGAGTTCATCCCTCTGTAGCTAGAAAGGTGGAGACCTTAAAATCAGCCCAACTTAAGAATTTGAGATGCCCTCATCTCAACCAAAATTAAGAAAGCCTTTGAGAAAAAGAGGTTTCATTTTTTCAAGTGTCATCCTTGGCAGAATAATGTTTCCACTTTACCAAGTGTTCCTGATTAGTCTAAAAATTCTTTCTAGTTTCAAGGATTCAATCGGGTTGGAGTTACTTGCTAGTCAAGTTTTCCCCAAGAAACCCTCAGTGTTGAGCATGTCTTAAAAACCTTTACAAACCACATGTATCATCTCAAAAACCAGATTAAATCCATTTTATAAAAGATCCATTTATCCACCTTGTCAACATGAACGCGCTCGGTCTAACAGACCATTCAGAGCAATCAGCATTTGACAAGTATCATGTATTTGAGCTTTGCCAATCTAAATACTCTAGGTGTGTTCTTGCCATCTTGAGCAATCTGCATTCGACACAAGTTTCCACTATTGCACCAGAGGTACCCCCTCTGTGCTCTAACCTGGTTGACCAACAATATGTAAAGGGCTTTAAGAAGTATCATACCGAGAGTTCTTTTTGGCTTCCTATTAATTTCGTACATTAATAATTTCATATCTAGGTCATTTTTCAAGGAAGGCTATCGTGTGCACAAAGAATGTGAGTTGGTTTCTTAATAACTATCTCAATCTCAAGATTCAAATTCTTTTCATACTACCGAGAACCTCTGTCTCATTTGCTAGATCAACCCTTAATTTATTGATCGATTGCTAATTTAACTTTAGATTCCTTAAGTAATTTGGGAAAGAAAATAATGTATACCATTATATAAGTGACTCAAAGTTTTATATTATCTATTTATAGTGGTTTACAAAACTGCCTATTGTTGTTGAGCTCTAGGATTACTAATTGTAGCCAAGCAAGTGGCTCTTTCATCTTCCTCGTTCATTAAGGTTGGTTCTCCCATGATTGCATAAGCTCTGGCTCCTCTTGCTCTTCCTCTACCTAGTCCTCCATTTCTACCCCCTATTAGATTATCTCCTTGATTTTGAGGAATGGCTCTAGCAGTAGTTTGAGGGTTTTGCTCTTGAGGACAGTTATTTCTATAGTGCCCCATTTGACTGCATCCATAGCACCTAATGTTTGGCAAGGTCTTCTCCAAGTTCACTGTTGCAGCTACTCCATGTTGGTTGTATCTTTAGTTGAAAGCTCTTCCCCTAAAGTTATTAATTCCATTAAAGTTCCTTGTAGAGTTGGTTCCTTCGGTTGCAAGAGGCTTAGCCCTGAGAAGCGCATCCTGTATTGATGTAGGCCTCATGGCTTCAAGACGTGTACTCAGGGGTTTGTTGAGGCTTTGACAGAAACGGGCAATATGTTGCTCCATGGTCATCTGAGGAGCATAGTGTCGTAAAGATACAAACTTGGTGTAGTACTCCTCTAATGAAGGTCTTAGCTGGCGCAGACCAAAGAGTTCGTTCATCTTGATAGCGTTCTTTGATTGCCTGCTTCATTTTCTCCCAAGATGGACTACACGTGGGATTATCTCTACAGTGTTGCTTCCACCAAAGTTTGGCATCTCCTCTGAGACAGAACATACCCAACATTGTTTTGTTTTCCTGAGCAGTTCGTGCAGTTTTAAAATAGTCGTCTATAGTATCTAACCATTCTTCATCATCTCGCTCTAAATTGGGTCCCTCTCCTCTGAAAGTAGGGAGTTGAACTTGCTTTAGTAGTAATCTTTTCTCTTGAGCAACATTGTAAAGGGTATTTCCCTCAAATTAAATTAGTGGAATTTAGTACCAAATGAAATCTCTCTTACTTATGTTTTTAACTTATTTTCACGCAGGATGAAAACAATTGCCATGTCATAAACAAAACTGCTTATAGCATACCCATGTGAACCATAGTATGTACAAGAGTTAATACAATCCATTAAACTCCTACTATGTACAAGAATGATGACAACCCTATACTAGAATCTTGTGGACTTTGGGTGGATCAGATTTAGGATCAAAATATACAACATCTTTTGGTCCATTAAAACTAGGGCCTACACTTATGGGGCTAATTCTACCTGGGTAGATTACTTTAGACACGTAATCAGACACCCACTGATTTTGTGACACTTGGACATCATCTATTACAAGGGTTTCCTCTCGATTCTCCGTTCCAATGAAAAAGTATACTTCAATCACTTGAAGATCTTCGGCCCATTTCAGTCGCTTCATATTTAGTTCTAAACCTTCTAATTCTCCCACATTAATGAAGAAAATTCCACCAGATCCTGACCAGCTGATCCTCCAAGTGGAAGGAGAAAATCTCTTATATAGCCATTTCATCACGCTTTTTCGCATTGAATAGTATCGGGATTGGCAAGCTCTCATAAACCTAGTGTTGAAATCCATGGATTTGCAGTAGACATGATGGAAATCTTCCTGCAAAGATGGGGATAATTTTCTCTCTTTCTTTCTCTCCCTCTTTTCAATTAAATATGTCTTTAACACTAGAATGGTAATAGGACCATTTTGCTTGAATTATTTGAAGAGTATGAAAATGAATTTCTAGGTGCTATATATCCACAAAGTTGCCTTATGAGCTGAAAAAAACTTAGCATTTTTTTTGGAGTATCGATCTCACCATTAACCTTACTCTTGCACAACATTTTAAAACCTAAACTGTGTGAAAAAACGGGTCCTGTTTTTTGCTTTTTTTCAATTTTTCGCAACTATACCACTCTAAACTTCATGTCGGTGAGGTTTAGATGGCTACAGGTTAGGCCTTCATAGTTCTCAACATGTTTTGATGCTTGTAGGGAGAGCTAAGTGTTAAAATTGAAAGTTATGACCAATTTACAAGAATTGCATAATCTTGTTTTTTGGCCAAAAATTAGCACTTTTATGATTTTTTTGGTGGATTTCTTGATATCAAAATTCAATTTTGATTGTGTAAGTGTAATGTATAATGTAAATCTAATCTTCCTTGAGTTTTGGGGGACCTAATATGCTATATAGCATAGTATATGATGATGGTTGAGTTTTTTGATTACTGAAGAATACGGTACATTTTAGAGTAGCAAGTATAACTTTCTCAATATTGCTAGTTTCCTAGGCCAATTGTGTGTATTTTGTAGGTAGTAAACATATCTAATCATAGACTAAAAACTTGGCTAGATATTGAGTAGTTTCTATGGGTTTGTAGAGGTCATAATGCTAAACCAAGTTTTTTCATGTTTGCTGTATTTAGCACTTTATCATTGCCCCCAAGGTTCCAACTGTAAGAGATCCATTATCCTTTTGACATGCTCCATGGCTCCTTTTGAATCCAATGGCCCAAAGGGAACTAAGAAAACATGTATATAGTATCTGTATTGAGCGTGACTATAGAAACTTTGATGATAGGTCTGCAGAATGGCAAAAATGTAACTTTTTTGTACCTACTTTTTTTGCCCCAAAAAAAAAAGTGAGGTAAAAGCAACCATATGTTTTGGTCACCAACCCATTGAAGTTAACATGGCATTTTATCTCATGTCCTATAAAAATCCCCACTCTTATTTATATGCAATCAACCGTAAGAAATTGGTGTTTTGGGCAAAATGCACTGGTCCATCAACTTTGGAGGCTTGTAGTGACCAAGGGATGAGAAAAATTACAAGTTTCTCATTTTTTCCATATGTAGTAGTTATTGAACTATAAGCTCATGAAAGGATTTTTCAAAATGAGTGGTCCGACTATGGTTTTGGAATTTTTTCCCAAAACCCTGAAAGGACACTTTTATGTCCTGCTAGGTTACCATTCTATTGTTAATTTGAATTTGTCAGAGATCGCTTATTTCAACTTAATACATTAACTTTTCTCTAGGTCCAATACTTTAATTAACACACACTCTGATACCACTTGTAAGATCCCCAACCCGCTATAATACGAAGGTCGGTATGGGATCCTTGACAAGTCTCTAGGTCTGATAAAAATCAAAGTCTCTAAACAAGAAAAATCCAAGGAATAGACCTTTACCATTGACAATGGCTTGGGTCTATATCCTTAGAAGAATACCTAGTCCTGTCTCGCAGCAAAAACAGGACAGCGTATTAAATTGGGCTAAGGTATCCTCAACCAATGCTTTTTCTCCCCTAACATATGTGAGGGCACAGCCGCTGGATGACTCCTCTTCCAAGTGAAGATGTTTTCCAAACGTTTTTAGTGCGTGGGTATGGATAGTTACCTGACTAATCAGGTCCACCCATCCATGATTGACAACCTTACTCAATCCCCACTTACCACCCCGCACTCACACATGATTCTTTATTTTCTAATTACCATCACATTTTTTTAACATTTAAAATAATGGTTTCTTTTAACGTTCCGTCATAGTAATTCCTTCAATCAAGTATTAAAGATAGTATTGAAAAGCATTGGTTTAACAAATAGACATCTTTAAACTTAAAACAGGGCACACTGTCAATGAAAACATTGTCCATAATAACCATGACCAGTACTCTTCTTGTCTCAAGATCACCTAATGGTGAAAAAATGGCACCCATTCCTTATTCACAATCCAAAGTGGATTAACCCCCACCCAAGCTTCCGGGTGCCCAATCACCAAACCAGTTGCCCATACAACCGGGCGGCTCCCCTAGGATAAAAATGATATCCTAACTTATTTGGAAACATCAAGATATGACACGGAGTAGAAACTCATCGTTCATGGGGGTAACCGACTTATCTGTGGCTGGAAAGCCATCATTATCATCAATTTATACCAAGGAGTCGGAGGTGTCTTGCGACAAGTTGTCTTAAGGATGATCAATCATAGCTTTGCTAATTCAACTAGTTTTCACCCAAACAATTCTATCCTACATTATAAACAAATGCACGTTGGAAGCTACCTTCCATTTTTGGTCAATTATTCCTTTTTGATTCTTACTCACTCCTTATGTATGCAATGCTAACTTATAAAAGAACTTAAACTATTTAAAGACTTAATTGAATAATGGGAAACTCACCTAGCACTGATCGGCCATCTATTGTTGCGCTGGAGCCTGAAGACTCTCCTCCGTAGGCCTACTACTAGGCCCAACCTCATGGTCATGGGTTGCTTTATTCCTTTTTTGGATTGTATCCTCTTCATCGAAAAGAGGATTTCCTCTGGTTCTTTTTTGAGCCATGTTGGCAACCTTTATAAAAGGATACTTAATCGATTAGAGAATTAAATGAATAATCTCTTTTATTCCTTTTATCCAAAAATAGGGATTTTCGGAGTAAATAGGTATCCTTGTTAAATATTTGGGTGAGATATTTCTCATGTAGCTTCCTGGTACTATTATTATTCTCCCATAATTATTTTATAATTATTGGAGCTATTTTACTAAATTCCTCTTTTAACTTATGTTCTAAAATATCATATTTTGGCCTTAGTAAAATATGAGTAACCTATCTGCTGGTGGGATATTTATCCTAGGTAAATTTTGATTGGTTATAACTCTAATAATTATCTGGCTAACTTATAAATTGATTTATAAATTTTCCTTCTAGATTTATGATCCAATCTAGACAATATTTTGCTAAGATAATTGGTTATACTAATTATTTGGGGTTAAGGTAATTTTTCAACTTTCAACAATTGTTTTATATCTCTGGTAATTATTGTGTTATTATATAAATTAATCTACTAATTTCTTTCTCCAATTTATATACAAAATCGGATAATATCAGTTAAGATTATTAGCTAAACTAATTATCTGGATATGATCTATTTATCTTGAGTTCCTAACAGTAGTTTATATCTTTAAAAATTATCTTATAATTATCTTTAAAAATCTCTAATTTTCCCCTTTTATTTTTGCTCAAAAATAGATATTTTTGTCTTATTCAATTATATTAAGCTAATTTCTTGAGTATTTTCTAACTATATCCGCTTCTTCACCATGATTCCTATCTCTTACTAAGTAATTCTCTAAGTAGTATTTCTAATTTTTACTTTTTATTTAACCTCAAAAATAAAGTTTTTCTACTGAAAAAACTAGCTAAACTAATTATTTGTGGTTAAGATAATTATCACAGGCTTTTTATGATGTGTTTTGTCGTTGAAAATAATCTCAAATTTTTTTAGTGAAATTTAATAATTTTCTCTTTACTTTTCTCTTAAAAACAACGATTTTCTACTAAGATAATTAGCTAAACTAATTATCTGTGGTTGCCCTAATTATCACAAGTTTCTTAAGATGTGTTTTACCTTTGAAAACTATCTCAAAGCTTTTTAGTCTAATTTGCTATTTTCCCCCTTTAATGTTTCCTTAAAAACAGTGTTTTTCTACTAAGATAATTAGCTAAACTAATTATCTATGGGCGAGATAATTATCACGGGTTTTGTAAGATAATTTTCACCTCTAAAAATTATCTCAAAGCTTTTTAGTCTAATTTGTTATTTTTCCCCTTTAATTTTCCCTTAAAAACAATGTTTTTCTACTAAGATAGTTATCGAAACTAGTTATTTGTGGTTAAGATAATTATTACGGGTTCCCTAAGATGTTGTTTATCTCTGAAAATTATCTCAAATCTTTCTAGTCTAGTTTGCTAGTCTCCACCTTTGCTTTTCTCTTAAAAACATTGTATTCCTGCTTAAATAATTACAAAAGTTATTCAAAAAATTAAGAGATAATTTTCCTAGCATCTTGATAGTCTAATACAGTCTTGATAATTATCTTGTATCAATGTGAGTTTAATTACTATAATTATCATTCATTTATGACTAAAATGATTAATTCCAGCCCTAATATAACATCTTGATAGTCTAATACAGTCATAATTGTCTTGTATCAATATAAGTTTAATTACTATAATTATTATTCATTTATAACTAAAATTATTAATTACATCCCTAAGCTTAATCTCAATAATCAGCAGAGAATTAAGAATGAGGAGAGAAAATCAAAGTATAAGTAAGTTTAATCTTCTTAATTAATTGGATTAATTAAGAAAATCTTAGTAAATCAACATAATTATGCTTAGTAAGAGGGTTTAGTGTTAATTATTATGGATTAACCAACTAAAGTGGATTAGTGTTAATTATCGTGGATTAACCAACTAAAGTTTTTCTCTATAGTGATTTGTGAGTAGAGATCTCTCTAGGTGAGAGAGAAATCGCCAGGACTCCGAGTTTGTTTAAAATGTGAAGCAAGGGGTCTTATTTATAGGTTTTTGGGCACTCATAAGCTCTCATAGGCTGAAAATGGCAATTTCTTGCAGCTCAAGCATCCATACGGCTCAAGATGGAATCCCCTGTTGCTAATTGTGTCCCTGGCAGGTCAGAGATGACCCCTCCCATTACCTACCAGCTTTAAAATATCAATTTTGCTATATTTTGACCTTTTTTTGATTAATTGATAAATATCTGGGAGGCCTTTAGTAAAGTCTATGCTTAAATGATTATTGCAATCATTTAATTTTTCTTAATAATTTTATTTACATTGAATCTTTCGGAAGGACTAGTGGGGTCAGTTTTTGTCTGAATTTAAATCTAAAAATTTCTAGCCCGGGGTTTGTTGTGCTTAAGATTTCAAAAATACCATTTTTAACTGCTTTTGAGATAGTGCTTTACCTGTTTGTAAGTCCAATGCTTTCCCTTAAAACTTTGAGTTCATCCTCTGTAGCTAGAAAGGTGGAGACCTTACAGTGTTTTTGTTGGCAGCCGGATGCTCTTTTGTGGTTTGTTTGATGCGCACCATTGGGTATGGTAAGAGATCAGCTGTGCTTAAGAAATAAGTGATGTATGAGAGCAAGCAATATTTAAAAGGGCCCTGTTCACACTAATTTTGCAAAAATACTATTATATTTTTAATAGATGCACCAAAATTTTTAAAGAAGAGATGTCAAGAGTTGGACCCTGCGTTCACATGTAGTCACCTGCGTAGAATCTATTTAGACCCTTGTCCCACTCTGCATTGATGCCATGCAGCATGCTTGGCAGGGCCTTACGACATTTGCCACTTGTTGTTGTGCTCTTGATGTCTCCATTTCCGCACTTCCCTAGGAATCTTGGATTATTGTGCACACTCCATTGTGAGCTTACGAGCAAATGTTGTGCAAAAAAACCTTTGCAAATCTCTTGTGTGATTTTTTGTCTGCTAGGTTTGTACCCTCGAGTGAAAAATGGACAAGGCATGAGAGAAGAAGCCCCTTGTTTGTAGCCAAGCAAACACTTTATGGTCTTCAAGTCCCCACCTAAGTGCCACTCCACATCATAGCTACCAAAACCCTCAACCTCCAACTTCTCACCTGCAATTTGGGAGCATATTACACTACAAGAGGCTATTCATATTAGCGACGCTCACACAGCGACGCTCAAAAAAAAATTTCCCAACGTCGCTATGAGCGTCGCAAATTTACAAGTAAATTTGCGACGCTCATAGCGACGCCGGCTGGGCTAAAAAAATAACAGAGAGCGCCCAAAAACTCAGATCTCAGATCTGAGTTTTTCGGTGCCCTCAAGCAAGGAGCAGGTAACGCTCTCCCTCTCTCTCTCTCTCTCTCTCTCTCTCTCTCTCTCTCTCTCTTTCTTCTCCACACACACACACACACACACACATGAGGAGAGGAAGGAGAGCCAGGTATGCTCCTTCCCTCTCCTCACTCTCATGTTCCCTTCCCCTCTTTCTCTCTCCCTCTCTCTCTCTCACACACACATAGTGTTTTTGAGAGAGAGAGAGAGAGAGAGAGAGAGAGAGAGAGAGAGAGTACAAACATAAACAAAAACGCACACACACATACATAAACAAAGAATGCACACACACATTGAGAGAGGAAAAGAGAGAGAGAGCATGCATAAACAAAAAACGCACACATTGAGAGAGGAAAAGAGAGAGAGAACATGCATAAACAAAAAACGCACACATTGAGAGAGGAAAAGAGAGAGAAAACATGCATAAACAAAAAAACGCACACACATTGAGAGAGAAAGAGAGAGAAACTAATTTAACGTCATAGGAAACTAATTAAAATTAAAAGACCTAAAGATCTAGCCGACGAGGAGTTGAACTCAAGACCTATTATTCAAGAGGGAAATGGCATAACCAATCTATCATACTTGGCATGGGTGATAGAAAGGTTATACCATTTATCTCTTTTTATTGGCACACACATCCACACACCCCCACACACACAAGAAGAAGAGAGTTATAACGTCGTAGGAAACTATCCTAAAAGACGTTAAAGATTAGGTTAGATGTAGACTTACGTTAAATTAGATTTAGGTTTATTTTTAATTAGATTTACGTTTATTTACGCTTGATTTAGATTTATGTTATATTAGATTAGATTTAGGTCTCCATAGACTGCGATGCCTGCATGAAGCGGGTGAAGAAAGCCCTCAATGGAATATAGGGTATTGCTGCCTTCACTCATGGTGGGCTCCATCGATCCAAAAGTACTGGTGAAATGTCTTGAGAAGATAGGGAAGAAGGTGGATCTTCAGGGCGGCAAGAGTCACTACATCCCCGACACAATGACCATCTACACAACCTCTAGTCATTCAACAGCAACTTCAAAGTTAGTAACAAGAGCAAGAACGGTCTAAAGGGCCAATTGCTGTTGTCAGATGTGGATGGAGATGAGGCAGCGTCACCGCCGGAAGTTAACTCTCACATCTTTAGTGATGAGAATGCCAACTCTTGCCGAGTTATGTGAAAAATTATGTGTTAAATCAGTTTTAAGGTTCTTATAATCCCTGTTAGTTTAGTTCTTTGTTTTTAATATAACATAATTTACGTTAGATTTAGATTTATGTTATATTAGATTAGACTTAGGTTTATTTAGGTTTATTTAGGTTTACCCACACACACACACACACACACACACACACACACACACACACACACAAAAGAAGAAGAGAGTTTTAACTTCGTAGGAAACTATCCCAAAAGACGTTAAAGATTAGGTTAGATGTAGACTTACGTTAAATTAGATTTAGATTTATTTTTAGTTAGATTTACGCTTATTTACGTTAGATCGAGTCCACGCAATAATTACTTACGGTTTAGGGTTTAGGGTTTAGAGTTAGACGAACCATGAAAAGATCTACTGTGAAAAGATGTTAAGATGCTGTGAAGTGCTACAGCTAGAGAAGAGGCAAAGGGGTTTTGTCCACTACACGCAGTATCATGTAGACGTGGGTCTGTAGATTTCTTGTACCCACAAATATAGGTATTGACCAATAAAGACGAGATTATAACCCGGTGGTTCTGATCTCCGTGCACCTCTAGACCGAGGTGTGCGGGGATTGGACATGACTAGAGAATGTGAGGTAAAGAGAGAGAGAGAGAGAGAGAGAGAGAGAGAGAGAGAGAGAGAGAGAGAGAGAGAGAAAGAGAGAGAGAGAGAGAGAGAGAGAGAGATAAGACAAAGAATGCCAATAGAATATTAAATTTGTTGTCCAGGTTATAAGATTTTTATCCTCATTATGAGTAGTGACGAGGATGTGGGACCGTCCAACCAAAACACGTATCTCTCAACGAGGGTCTTATGTCCTTGTAATCAATGCAAGCATGCTGTGCGACGGACAAGACGTGTTTCTTTGCAGCACGTTCGCGAATTTGGCGAGTTCAATCCATCTATTATAGATCGAGTTGTTGCCAATTATAACTCGTCGGACTCTGCCGCTGGCCAACAAGCAGCAATCTTGAAACCCAATAGACGTGTTCGCAGGCGCTTTGGTCAAGCAGCATATGTGAGGCCACAAGATGTAGCCTCTGACAGCTCGGGGGATGATCATGCAGAGCACATTCCCAACGCGGCAATGTTTGAACCCGAGATTGATGAAATGATCGAGACGATCATGGATTCAGACTGGCTTATCTATGATGATATGAAAAGTGAAGCCGATACGCCATTGTATAATGGAGCACGTATGTCTAGATTGAAAGCACTCTTGGTTCTTCTCAACATGCAGGCAAAGTTTGGATGGAGTGACACTAGCGTCACAACGCTTTTCAGGTGATCTATTACAATTAGTTTACTTTAATAAAACTCTAAATGTATAATGATCTGATAGATTTTTACACGACTGTATCGTATTTTTATGTTGTGTAGATTGCTTAAAGAGCACATACTACCAACTGACAATGTGATGCCAGATTCCCGAGATGAAGCAAGAAAGATTTTGCGAAACTTGGGGATGGATTACAATTCTATCCACGCTTGTCCTAATGACTGCATTCTTTCAAAGGGGAATACATAGACATGGAGAAGTGTCCGAAATGTGATTCCAAAAGATATCGAGTAGATCTCCATGGGACAAAAATTCCACAAAAGGTTTTGCAACATTTTCCTCTGCTTCCTCGCATCAAGCATTTCTTCGAATGTAAGTCCATGGCCGCCCTAGCATCATGGCATGAGGAGAATAAATCTTCGGATGGTGTGCTACGAATTCCTGTAGATTGCGCAGCCTGGAAACATATAGATGGAACATGGTCGGATTTTGCCAGGGAAGCTCAAAATTTGCGCTTAGGCCTGGCTATGGATGGCGTAAATCCATTTGGTCAAAGATCAACATCTTACAGTGTATGGCCCATTGTCATCGTCAACTACAACATTCCCCCGTGGTTGACTATGAAGAAGGGGCACCTATGGCTAAGCTTGATTGTGCCAGGGCGATATAAAGTGGAGAATATGGATGTGTATCTTCGTCCACTATTGGAAGAGCTACAACAATTGTGGATTGGCATAGAGGTAGTGGATATGAGCCGACACACAGGACGACGGAATGCTTTGATCAGAGGCATTCTAATGTGGACCATGCATGACTATCCCGGGCTAACAGAATGCTCAGGTGATCTATTGACACTCCTCACTCAGACACTGTAAATCTTGTTTTTTCCCATAGTTGATCTATTATCATGTGTATACATGCAGGGCTTCAAACAAGCGGATACAGAGAATGTGTCACATGTGGACCTAGACTGAATGCACGTAGGGCGCCCTCACTGAAGAAGCAAATCTACAAAGGTCATCAAGCGTATCTTCTAGAGAATCATGTGTTACGCGATGGCTTTTTGGAAAGAGATCCACCAAGGATGTCTGCACAAGCATGGTTAGAGCAGAAGGAGATGTGCGATGACGGATTGCCTCCAGGGATGAAGAGACTATCTCTATGGTACGAGTTACCATACTGGCCCCGACTCATGATCAATCACTTGCTCGATCCAATGCACATATTCAAGAATGTGGGTAATCTACTATGGGACCATCTGACTGGCAAGAAAGATACTTTGGGAGCCAAAGTTGACCTTAGAAATGTGGATCGTATGGAGCAATATTGGCCGCAAACAGCGTCTGATGGATTGATAAAACTCCCTAAAGCACCATGGATTTTCACAGGAGCCCAAGAATGCAAAGTAAAAGAGACCACTCGATCTTTGCGGACCCCCACTGGCGTAATGCACTCGCTCCGAACGTGTTTTACTAAAGAAAGAAAGCTTACCGGTTTGAAGTCACACGATTGGCATAAAATGTGTCAGGTACGTTCATAGTGGACTTTAATATCATTGCATAAAATGTGGACTTTAATATCATTGCTGCACATATTTTACAGTTTATTTTACCGGTTGCCGTTGAGGGATGTTTGTCTCTCGACATCCGTAACACAATCTACAAACTTGCAAAGGTGGTGGAATGGATCTCACAAAAGGAGATCAACGTAGACTCCATACCATTCGGAAAATTAAATGCTGCGGAGCTTGTGTGCATGTTTGAGAAACATTTTCCTACTACCATGCTAACCATTCAGGTACATCTTCTTGTTCACATAGTTGATGAGGTGGAAATAGCTGGCACAGTTCATTCCAGATGGATGTTCTTCTTAGAACGTTTCATGAAAACGCTTAAGGGATATGTGCGTCAAAAGGCACGTCCGGAGGGTAGCATGGCAGAAGGTTGGTTGGTATCAGAGTCCCTAGTGTACATTGGAGAGTGGCTAGACGGATTTGATAAAGCTCGGGACACGCTATGGCGAACCATAGATGATGAGCGCATATCTGGGATTGTCATGTGCAATCTCGGTGTTGAGAAGAAGATGACGGAAGATATAGAGGTTAAAGTCAACCGATTTTGCATGCTTCACAATCCAGTGATGCAAAAGTGGATTTCACAATATGAGGATGCAAAGCAAGAGCGACAAAGGGCACGAATCGAGTGGAGACGGGGAAGACGACCACCGATGCACTATCCGACGGTTCTGGAGAGCCTACCAACATTCATGAGCTTAAGATGGTTGCACAACCAATTGAAAAGCGCACAACAATGCGGTGACAAAGTGACTGAGGAAGAGTGGGAGTACTCTCAGGGTTGCGCGACCAAGGTAAGTTTGCAATGTACGACTAGCTAGTGACTTTATTTCTAAACGTTTGAACGGCCACTCATAATCTTTGTTCGTTTTAGTATAAGTCATACACAGCAGCATGGTGTAAAGGTCCACATTTTAGGGTGGAACGGATCGACAAAAAGCGTTTTACTCAAGATTGTGGAATCATGGCAAAATTTGAACAGTCTAGTCGACGACGTTCCTCTGATGCAGATCCTGTCGTGACGGAACTCACTTACTTCGGCACGCTACAAGAGATTTTGAGGATTGGTTAGAGAGGATTTTTTGTCGACTTGTTCGACGTGCAATGGTTCAAGATAATCATGGAGGGTCGCAACGCTACTGTGCGTAGAGGAGAGTCTGGTTTTCTTGAGGTGGATTCTACTAAGAAATGGACTGACCTAAGAGACACTTTCGTACTACCTGAGCATTGTGAACAAGTAAGTATGTAAATAGTTAACATCCCCCTTTTACAAGTTATGTGCTTGAAAGCTCTCATGTAAGTTATGTGGCTCTGGCAGGTAATATTTCATCCTACAAAGTCTACATCAAACTGGTGGTACGTCATAGAGGTAGCCCCTCGTAGTGCAAGGACGTATGAAGGCTACCATGTGCCAATCACAACGGCATCAATGGAGGAGATCAGAGAAGATGCTCAATCAGAAGCCGCTGCGGTGGTGCCAGACGAGCATCAAGATGCTACTACTCTATATGGGGTGCATGCAGAGGAGCTACAAAATGAAACAGAGGATATGTGTTTAAACGGAAAGCTCTATATAGATATAGGAAGTTATGCTGAGTTATGCGAGGATGAGAGAGAGATCTCTTAAAGCCACAAATATTGTATTTAAACAATTTTGCTCCGTGTTGTAAAAGCTCTGGCTCTCTAAGTACCTTCCATGGTGTATAACGCTATTTTCTACTCGCGCTCACATCTTTTGATTGAAAATTCTGAGTTTTCGACTTGCCTCTTCTATCACTCCAATTCATTGCGTCATTGTATTTATATACGTCATTACATCATTTTATTTAATGGTCTTTGCGTCATTGTCTACTCTATTCATTCAATATTAAGTTTAAATATTCGTGTGTTTAATGCAGGTATGGATGATGAGGAGTTTCTTTCTTCTTTGTCACCGTAGCAGAGACAGTGGTACGTGGACCGTCATCGCTCTGGCGCATCATCGTGCATTCCTACTCCATCCGCATCTCCCTCTCTTTCGGAGCATTCGGCGCGCTCTGAAGCTTCGGCGTCGACGAGACGAGCTTCACACTCGTCTAGACATTGGCGCTCTAGTGGTGGCGGTGGCGGTGGCGGTTGTTGTGGGGATTCCGCCACCGATGCCTCCACACCGCCTCGTGTTCGACGAGGCTCTTTACCCTCCCCTTCTTTGCCCACCCCCACACCAGCCACAGCATCGCCATCTACGCCAGGTTTTACACGGCTGACTGTTCCTAGCAGCTACACACCTCTACCTACTCCGCCAGGAGCCACCCCACTCGATACTCCTCGCTTCGGGGCCCAGACGCCGGTGGAGACACCTCACGTCCGTACCCCCATCGACACGCCACTAGAGACTCTTGCCGGGACACCTAGGTTCACGCGTCACCGGCCAGAGGGCTTGCCTTACTCCGTCGACTTCAGCGGCGGAATCATCATGGATGATGACGGCAAGAAGGTGATCTCACGCATGCGTGGTCTTTGCTCTCAGCTGTTTAGACACTACATACTAAACAAATGGAGTGAAGTACCAAGTGATTTAAAAAACAGAGTCATCAGCATACTTCATGATGAGTTTTCCGTTTCAGCATGGGATCAGCGCTTCAATGAAGACCTGATGAAGATTCGAATGCGCGAATACTGCAAACACAAGCGTTCCGAAGTGCAAAAAGCAATCAAGCATGGGTGGAACAGGCCAGATTGGCTGGCCAAAGAAGATTGGAAGAATGCGAAGAAAGCAGCGCGCGAGAATCCCGACAAGTGGAAGCAGCAAAAGGATGCAGCCAGAGCGTGAGTAGAGGCAGGGAGCTCGCACCACTTGTGGAGCGGTGGATGGGCATCATTTGAGGCCGATTTTGTAAGTGTTTTCGCATTGCTCTTTATGTTCGATAGTTTAGGGTTTATGAGTTTTTTAATTCTAACATAATGAATTCTTTGTATGTTTTGACAGTGGTCGATGACAGGACGTGATCCCACACCGTACGAGCCCGAGTACGCAGGCAGGAAGGGCTTAAACGCCCTGGTGGACATTCTCAGTTCTCGCGGCGGCATGGTTAGTATTAGGATTTACTCTTTTCTATTTTTTGTATTGTTTTATAAATGTCGTTATATGTTTATACTTACTGAAAGCTGTCTTATTGTCTTTTTTTGCAGAATCCGACAGATATGCCGCTTGGACGCGATGAGACGTCTGACTAGACGACGTCAGTTTAGCCGTAGCTAGATAGCATTAGTTTAGGGTTTCTCATAGCTTATGTATCATGAGACGGATTTTATACGTCTTTTTGAACCTTGTATATTATTACATTTGTCACCGCAGTTCATTTTGCCAATCAATTCTTTATGCCTATGATGTTGTACAATTGTCATTATTACATTTGCCAATCAATTCATTTTGCCTATGATGTGTACAATTGTCAATTTTACGCTTGTCAATTTTGCAAACAATGCATCTTGTGGGTGACTATTTTGGCTCTATTATCTACCCTTGCACTTTTTTTAAAAAGTGAATCAAGTACAATATGGTTGATGGGTGGCAGGGCATTCAATGCCCTATCACCAAAAAAAAATTCTCTCGGGCGTCGCTATAACCGTCGCTATTTATGGCTCTATAGCGTCGCTATGAGCGTCGCTATGAGTGTCGCTATAGACTTCTGTGTAAACGTCGCTATAACCGTCGCTATATAGAGACGCTCATAGCGACGCATATAGCGACGCTCTCGTAGCGACGGTTTTAGCGACGGTTTTAGCGACGCCAGGGGTTATAAAAACCCAGTGTATTTCTGTCGCTAATAGCGTCACAAGAGCACACAACCTCTTGTAGTGTTACTTCTGTGATCAATGGAGTTCTCTCAAAACTCCATGAAAGTACTCTATTGGTCTCTTTGGGCACCTCAATAGCACCCAACCACCAAATTTCTTTCTCTGATTACACTCTAAAAGACGGGGTGGGAGATGGCTTGACTGAATCCCTTTCCTTGGTTTGCAAAAGGGCCTCATTCATTAGAGTGACACTTATCCTCTCTAACCTTCGGTCTTTCACTATTTGACACTCATCTAGTTTTATCACAAAAGCAACCTTTATGCCAAGCACCGCAAAATAAATAGTGGCAAGACCTTATACTTCAAAGTCTATGATCATAACACAACCAAAAGAAAGAAGTTTAGTGTGTCACCTTCTTCAGGTAACTCATAAAATCTAAGCATGGCTTGTTGAAGACTTCTAAGGTCCACAAAAATATTATTCCACATTGTGTAAGGGAAGCCCTTCTTCGAAGGTCTTATGAAGTGCTTCTTACCTTATCCCCTTGCCTTTGTTGTGCACGAAGCATAAAAGCAAAGTTAGCATTGTGTCCTCAGTGTGTAGATATGCCCCAATGCAATAGAACACATCTTTGTTTGTGGTCTTCTTTGCAAGGTTGACCTTGTGTGGAATGGTAAATAGGTTTTCCACAATGCCACTCTCTTTGAGGGAATCATTTAGGACTCGAGAAATAGCCTGATAGGCTTTGGTGTTGATCCCTGCCTCATCACAAGTTTGTCGTACGTCATCTTCACTAACCACATTTCTCAATTTGTGCATAAGGTCCTTGGTGCGTGCATCCTTAATGTACTTATCTCTAGGTGATTGTAAGATAGAAACCACATCATAGGTATTGAAACAACCAGTGAGAAGGTTGACTTGATCATCTTAGCTTACTCCATCCTGCATGTCTCCTAGATGAAGTTTCTAGAAACCAATAAGATAAATGTTAGAAAATAGTGTGAAGTAAAAATGTATCATTCAAGTAAAGACCAAATCACCTTGTGGCTATCACTCGTCGTCTGTGTTCCCTTGCACCAAGGTGTGTTTTGTTCAAATATGTGATGGTGTTGGCAAGATCCATAATGTGGGAATCCTTTTCCTACATTTGTTGTTGAAGAGTTTCAACCTCCCTCTCCGAAGAGGCAATACTATCTTGTAATGTCGTCGTCTTGAGCTGAAGAGCTTGAAATTTTTGCATCCACATATGCAAAGAAGCACCTACACCCATACACAGCCGCTTGCAATAGCCTAACAAGCCTACTTCTCCCCTCTCAAGATATTGAAGCAATATCAGAGAGCTATTAAAGGATGGATGGAAGCAACTTATAGGATCGTAAGGGTATAAAATGGCCGTCCACCCAGATGTCAACATTCGTCTCACCACAGCGCGACATTTCTCTGATGACCTTTGATCACCATCACATGCGGCCTTCGGTGCAAACGTCGTGGGCAAGCGAATATGCACGCTTTTGGTGTGCGGAATACGTTGTGGTGGAAGCAAACAATTTGTGATGTCTGTAAGCACCATGTTAGCTATTGCGTGAGAAAGCAACGGATGAAAAGATAGAGGAGGAGGGGGAGGGAGAGGGAGAAAGATGGGAGGAGAGAAGGGGGGAGAGGGGGGGAAGGAGCGATTGGGGAGGAGCAGGACGGTAGAGACAAGGACGGAGAGGAGAGGGAGAGAGGAGGTGTTAGCAACAAGCTAACGCGGACACCAATTTTCGGAGTTCTCCTTGTAAAACAATAATTATTTTGATAAATCGAGAATATTGTAACTCCTATTTTCTTGGTAAACTTTGTACGTAATGAGCCGGGGCTACAAGCTTCTAGATTGTATCAGTCAAACAATTTCTAGCTTTGGTAGAACTCCACATTATTAGTTATGACCACTCAAAAACCTTGGCTAAGGTATAAAAGCCAATTTTTGTAAGTTTTTTACAAGTTTTTTGGATAAGAAATACACAGCGTGAGCTAATGGTGCTCACTTCTCTCCTTCTCGCGCTTCCTACTCCCTCTCCGGTTGTCACATTACGAATGCGTTTGTTGCATTGCAACCGCAAGTACGATCTATACGCATTGATGTAAGCCATTCACAGTATTTCGTAGCTTTTGGCATCGCCGACCCGCGGCCTAATTTCAGCATAAATAGGAATTTACACTTTTAAATCAAAAACTAAGCATAGGTGGGATATTGGGACATCATTGCTAAGCATTTCCATTGCTGTTAATAATCGTGATTTTAGAACTTGACCTAAAGTGGGGTTTGAGGCCATATCCATGTGTGCTTACATCTTATAAACTTATCATAGAAGTTTCGTTACGTTTGAATGTCGTTTGATGCTGTAACGGATGTGAATTGTTTGTCAATGAGCGATTGGCTTTTGGTCAGTCACTTGAGTGTATCTTGAGTTAGATGCGAGTTGTTAGTTGTATTCTGAAATATTGACAACCTCTTGTAGCCTCTATGCACTAGTCGAGTCAGCTTCTATCCATGGTTTGACACATTAATCGTGGTTTTCGCTAATACTGCAATAAGATAGGATAGTGAGGTGAGACATGCGTCCCACATTTGACGCCACTGTCGGGAATCGAAGAGACCTAAACTAGGGAAAAAACATAAGTGTCTTGTGTAGTTGTCCTTTAACTTCCTCTAGGTTCGCCTAGAGCTCAAAACTTTCTTTTAGGAACCGCATAGCTTAAGATTGTCCTCTTTTGCTGTGTAGAGGTAGCTTGGAAATAATCGTACGTGCTAAGTACCTTTAGGACTCTAGGATTGTAGATTTAGATTAGGATGTGGAGAATGATTGGTAGACAAGACAAGTCTTAAGATCAAGACTCTGAAAAACATAAAAAACACAAGAAAACGAGTGTTTGTGGACACTTTCCACAACCCCATTGCATGAGAAACTAGGAGTAGGGTAAGTAGGATCCAAGGTGGATTTCATAACATTTCTCTCTCTGAAAGAATCAAGTGTAAGTTGTTATATAAAGTTGCAGAATTTCAGGTCTATGGCTAGAAATAGCTTGAAAAGACTCGAATTCACTCAATATGACTGGAGAGTAAGCCTAAGAGTTGTACGAACCAGTGGGTAAGCTCAATGATACTTCGAGATAAAAATTTCAACAAGTTGACCAAAACTCGAATTATTTACTTTTTCTTGACATTTTAGGCCAAATTAAGTTTTGACATGATTTATAGGCTTTAAAAACATCATAAAAAGACTGTCCTTGAGAAATTTCCAAAAAAGTGCTCATTTCAAGCCTCAAGTTAATAATCGCGATTATTAACACTAGAATGGTAATAGGACACTTTTATGTCCTTGGACACTTTTGTGTCCTGTTAAGTGACCATTTTGCTTGAATTATTTGAAGAGTATGAAAATGAATTTCTAGGTGCTATGTATCCACAAAGTTGCCTTATGAGCTGAAAAAAACTTAGCATTTTTTTTTGTGTATCGATCTCACCATTAACCTTACTCTTGCACAACATTTTTGAACCTAAACTGTGTGAAAAAACGGGTCTTGTTTTTGACTTTTTTTCAATTTTTGGCAACTATACCACTCTAAACTTCATGTTTGTGAGGTTTATATGGCTAGAGGTTAGGACTTCATAGTTCTCAACATGTTTTGATGCTTGTATGGAGAGCTAAGTGTTAAAATTGAAAGTTATGACCAATTTACAAGAATTGCACACTCCTGTTTTTCGGCCAAAAGTAGCACTTTTATGATTTTTTAGGTGGCTTTCTTGATATCCAAATTCATTTTGATTGTGTAAGTGTAATGTATAACATAAAGCTAATCTTCCTTGAGTTTTTGGGGACCTAATATTCTATATAGCATAGTATATGATGATTGTTGAGTTTTTTGATTGCTGAAGAATACGATACATTTTAGAGTAGCAAGTATAACTTTCTCAATATTTCTAGTTTCTTAGGCCAATTGTGTGTATTTTGTCGGTAGTGACCATATCTAATCATAGACTACAAACTTGGCTAGATATTGAGTAGTTTCTATGGGTTTCTGGAGGTCATAATGCTAAACCCAGTTTTTTCATGTTTGCTGTATTTAGCACTTTATCATTTCTCCCAAGGTTCCAATTGTAAGAGATCCATTATCCTTTTGACATGCTCCATGTCTCCTTTTGAATCCAGAGGCCCGAGAGGAACTAATAAAACATGTATATAGTATCTGTATTGAGCGTGACTATAAAAACTTTGATGATAGGTCCGCAGAATGGAAAAAATGCAACTTTTTTTGTACCTATTTTTTTTGCCCAAAAAAATTTAGTGAGGTAAAAGCAACCATATGTTTTGGTCACGAACCCATTGAAGTTGACGGGGCATTTTATCTCATGTCCTACAAAAATCTCCACTCTTATTTATATGCAATCAACCGTAAGAAATTGCTGTTTTGGGCAAAATGCACTGGTCCATCAACTTTGGAGGCTTGTAGTGACCAAGGGATGAGAAAAATTACAAGTTTCTCATTTTTTCCATATGTAGTATTTATTGAACTATAAGCTCATGAAAGGATTTTTCAAAATGAGTGGATCTACTATGGTTTTGGAATTTTTTCCCAAAACCCTGAAAGGACACTTTTATGTCCTGTTAGGTTACCATTCTAGTGTTAACTTTCTGCTCTAAATTGGCCAAGGTTCATACAATTGACTCATTGCATGTGTACAAACAACTTTTGGAAAGGCCCAAAAGATTTGGATCACTAAACTGGAAAAAAACTGGGTAAAAACTAAAGTGTGTACTGACTTTTTGAATGTTGCCTGTAAATTTGGGAAAAATTTATCCAAACTTGTTGAAAATTGATCTATAGGCTTATATTGATGTGATAAACATGTGTATATGCTCAGTTGATCAAAAAATTGCAAAAACTGTCAAACGTAAATAATCACGATTATTTACATCTGCCCAGTTTTTGAACTTTTTTGACCCAGTTGGCATATCACTAGCTTTACCATGTTGTAATAAGCCCGCAAACCAAATTTGCTAAGATTTGAATCACTGGATTGAAAATTGTGAGTAAAGATGCAAAGTTAGTCTGTGGACCGATAATTGATGACCATTTGACCAAATAATTGTCAAAACTTGATGAAACTTGGCTAGTGACCTTAACTTAAGGTTCTTAATAGATCTGTGTCAAAGTTGGGACAAAAATTGCAAAAATTTGTCAAAAGTAAATAATCGCGATTATTTACATTTTCTTCAAAACGTGGTGATTTTGCAAATTTGAGTATACCACAAGGTCAAGCACATCAAGTAGACCGCACAAATAATTTTTGGTGAAATTTGGACCACAAAAGTGAGACTTAAGCCAGATTCTCAAAATCAAAGTCTACGGACACGGAACAATGGGTAAGCTTGATCAAATTTTGTTCAAACTTGTTGAAACTTGTCCAAGGGTTTTAACAAGTTGTATACTTGCCAAACCTATCAAAAAAGTGCAAAAACTTGACAAAAGTAAATAATCACAATTATTTACTTCTGCTATCCAGAGACAAAATTGGTAATTTTGAGTTCAATTGGATCAAAATTGGTACAGATACACTCAGTTTACAAGTTGCAGATTAGACCTTTGATTTTGCTAAAGCTGAATCTAAAAGTCAAATTTTGACTTCCATAGCACGATTTGAAGTGATACACAAAAACAACCATGAGAGTTATCAAGAGCTCTACTGTTCTTATAGAAAAATAGCTAATTTGATTAATTTCATACAGGAATCAGGTTGCAGACGAGGAATCAGTGGCTTGACAGAAAGTTGCAATTGAATTGAGTGGAAATAGACGACAAGTCAATCCAAGGTGAGTACTCTATCCAAGGCTTCATAAGTCTATATGAACCTTAGAACTGGTCGTGTACTAGGAAATCAAGGCCTATTTGGAGAAACCACCAGTAGAGTATCCACCGAAGAAAGCGTGAATCAAGGCAATTCCTTGCACACAATTCCTGAAGAAGTTTCAGAAACTTTTTCAGATTCAACATTCGAAATGTCTTCTTACTCGACTCACTCAGAAACCAGAACGACAATGCGCTATAAGAATATACTCTCTTTTAACAAGACTAACCATCATGGAGCCCACGTTTACTTGGACCCTAACGAGGAGTATGCTATTCGCATTGACGAACATGGTATTGAGTTTGAAGAAGAGGTTAGGGAAAACAAACAAAGAAAAATGTACATGGATCAAAATGGAACTCAATATGTACAAGTCAACAATCCTTATGTGGTAGACAAATGGGGGTTAGGGGTAAACACTATAATCCTAGATATGTCAGCAAAAGAAGGACCATCAACTTTGGAATTTGAGGGATATGATCAAGTAGACTTGAAGCCTTTGAAACGGCTTACTACGGATAATCCTAGTGATAGCCGTTTTTTGGCTTTCCATGATTTCCATAGTAAGCTACCTCACCCTATCAAATCACCCAAACACTGTGGCTATCCCTACCATTTCACTGTACATAGGCGTATGTGAGTTAGGGGACTTTCCCCATATTTTCTTAAAAATCCTCAATTAGCTAGTCACTCGGCTAGTTGAGCCAAAAAATATATAAAAAAGGTATATTATGGCCTCTTTGTGTGTAAATATTTCATTGTATATAGGGCCTAAATATAAAGAATTTTCATAATTATTTTGGTATTATACTTAGGGGTGTGTTATTTATGTATGTACATTGACTCACCATTACCACAATTTTTCTTACCATACTCTTTATTCCATAAAGAGATAATTTCATGCAAGCTTCTGTTATTTTTTGTGTAACTCCATCCCAACAAAAATCCAAAAAAACTAGTTTTATTTATGTGTATATTTTTTTACTATTGTGCTTTTTTTTCCTTCCTACTTCTATTCTCTATTACTCTCATAAATTAGAACACCAAAAATATTCATCTTTTTATGGTAGACTTATAATGAGAGAGATTTATTTTGACCCCTTTATATTTTTTCCACCTATATTATTTATATTTGACATGTACATATTTTTTTAGACCCCTCAATATTTGATTTCCTTAGTTGTACTATTCATTTATATCATGATCTCAACAATATCTTCAATGATAGACCTACCAAATAAGGTCAAGGGTATGTGGCATGCATGCATGCACTATGGGGGGCTCACTCTTGGAGGTATTCAAAAGAATCATCCAAAGAAGGATCTCACAAGGACTTTGTGCAGTGGAAAAAAACAGTCGGTTTTGCAGAATTTTTAAAGATCACATGCTCTCCGAATTTGAAAAGGTGATACAAAAAAAAGTTGTAGCTCGTGGACTGAGTGTGGCTAGCACAAAAGGGGGGAGTCATAAGCAAGAGCACTATACTATATCTTGAGAAGCCAAGCTCAACCTCTCTAGAAGGAGCTTTTGAGTGGAAGCTCATTGTCTTATGCATATGCATGTGTTGTATTAGGGGTGATTAGCAAGGGAACTCTATGCCATTGTAAGAGAGAGCGATCATTCAATTGAGAGTAGGAAATCTATCATTTCTCCTACTAGTGTAAGCCCAACATTTGCTGAATCAAGGAGGGTGGATTTGGACTAAGCTTGGATACTTTGTGTCTCTTCCAACGTGAAGTAATGGACAACAATGATGTGTAAGTGTCTTGGTGTTTTTTTAAAGTTCTTGATAGCTTGTCTCTCGGTGTTGTCATCAATTTAGCCATAAATCCCACATATTGTAAGAGGGCGACAGGGTGGAGAGGACTCCCCTGGCCTTAACACTAGGTTGGTAACCTAACAGGACATAAAAGTGTCCTTTCAGGGTATTGAAAAAAACCTCCAAAACCATAGTAGATCCACTCATTTTGTAAAATCCTTTCATGAGGTTATAGTTCAAGGCCTACTACACATGGAAAAAATAAGAAACTTGTAAAATTTCTCATCTTTTGGTCACACCCAGCCTCCAAAGTTGATGGACCAGTGCATTTTCATCAAAACAGTCATTTCTTACGTTTTGTTGCATAAAGAATAAGATTAGGGATTTTTGTAGGAATTGAGATAAATTCCCTAGTTAATTTCAATGGGTTGGTGATCAGAACATATGATTTTTTCTCACTCACTATTTTTTGTTTTGCCAAAATAAATAGGTACAAAAAAGTTGAATTTTTACCATTCTACAAACCTATCATCAAAGTTTCTATAGCCACGCTCAATACAAATAATATATGCATGTTTTCTTAGTTCCCTATTGTCCTTTATGTTCATAAGGAGCCATGGAGCATGTCAAAAGAATAGTACATTTCTTACCAAGGGGAATCTTGGGGACAAAGATGAAGTGTTAAATACAGCAAACATGAAAAAACTGGGTTCAACATTATGAGTTGTAAAATCCCATAGAAACTATTCAATATCTAGCCAAATTTTATCCTTATGACTAGATATGGTTACTACCTACAAAATGCATGTAGTTGTCACAAGAAACTAACAATATTGAAAAAGCTATACTTGATATACTAGAATGTTTCATTTTCTTCTATAATTGAAAAAATCAACCATCGTTGTGTACTATGCAAAATAGGGTATTAGGTGCCCCAAAACTCAAGGAATATTAGCTTTATGTTAATTACAATATGTGACATAGAAAATCAAAAATGCATTTAGATATCATGAAATCCATCAAAAAAATCATAGAAGAGCTAAAATTGGCTAAAAAACAGGATTTGCCAATTTTTGTAATTTGGTCATAACTTACAACCTTAATATTTATTTCTCCCTAGAAGCATCAGGACATGTTCAGGACTACTAAAGATAGTTCTCTAGCATTATAGACCTCACAAACATGAATTCTAGAGTGGTATAGCTGCAAAAAGTTGAAAAAAGCCAAAAATAGGACCCGTTTTTCCACACAGTTTAGGTTGTGAAATGTTGTGCAAGGAAAATGTTAAAGATGGAATTGATATTCCAAAAAAATGTCGAGTTTTTTTCAGCTCATGAGACAACTTTCTAGATAGATAGCACCGCAAAATCCATTTTGAAACTCTTGACATAATTCAAGGAAAATGGTCACTTAACAAGACATAAAAGTGTCCTAGGACATAAAAGTGTCCCATTACCAACCTAGTGTTAAGACAGTGATTGGGGTGGATTTTCTTGTGATGTGTTGTGGTGTAATTTACTCTAGCTATGTTGAACAAATACTAATCTCACTTTGATTGCTCATGACAGATTTGTAAGAAGGTATTAATGCAACAAGCACCCCCTCCCCCTTCTCTCTCTTTCTTACATATATAATTGTGTTTGCTTGATCACTGTCGATACATTTCAAAGCAGCCCGAGCATTATCTCTCTCTCTCTCTCTCTCTCTCTCTCTCTCTCTCTCTCTCTCTCTCTCTCTCTCTCTCTCTCTCTCTCTACCTGTCCTAGTTCGCATCCAAAACTAGGTGGTGCCCCAAATTTGTGTAGGGTTAGGTTGCGGGTTTGTGTGTGTGTTCGTTGTTTTTTCCAACCCCAAACCAATTGAGAAGCACGGGAGCCTAGAAGAGTGCTTGGAGGCCACTCTTCTTGTTGCCCGCCCCGGACCGCCTCACTAGGATCGGAGTCTATTGTTGGGAAGAAAGAAACATAAAAGATCTTTTGTGGACTTCTCATGCTAGACCAGGACAATTAACGGCCATGAAGATCATCTATATCTTCAAGATCAAAGATAAGGGATCTGCGAATCTACGAACTTACGTGTTTAGGGATTGTTATAACAACAACTTTGTTATGATGACTCCTCAGGAGGTAGAACAAACCAAATACCACGGGTATTCCATACGGGATTGGATATTGGGTCAAGGACCAGAAACCACTCCAAGCGACGAACATCGTGAGAGATCATCTGAGAGTAATGTAAAGAAACCAGAAACCACCTTATCACGTAGAAAACTGGGTGACACTAAGGCCAATACAGGGCTACATGAGTTACTATTTCCAACAGACTGGTTTGAAGGACTCGGAACAGAACCAACTCCCAGAAGACCTGGAGTTGAACCAAATAGACGTATCAGACCAGTTGATTTTCAAAAATGGGTTAGAAAATACAGTGGATAAGGGGATCCATATGACCACTTAGCAATCTTTAGCAAGTGCTAAGATCAAAGCGTATATTCGATTTCCATACTCAATTCGAGGGGTTTGGAATGACATTAGAAGGAAAAGCTTTGACATGGTTCCAAAACATTCCACTAAGGTCAATCATGGAATTGAACACATTAGCTCAAGGATTTGTAGCTACTTGTTCCAAAACGGGGATTAAACATAAAACGGTAGCTCAAATCTACAGCTTTAAATAGAAACATGGTGAGTATGTTAAGGATTGTGCAAATCAAATGAAACAATACATTTCCAGATGCCCAGAGATGGAGATACCTGTAGAAGAACGACTTGTATCTTTGTTTCTGGAGGGACTACTAAACAAAGAACTTCATGCTATATTCTATAGTAAAAAACATACAACCCTAGAAGTGTGTGTGTCTGATGCTATTGACCTAGGAGACAATTGTGAGATCACCCACAGAACCAGCACAAGTGGGAACGGCTGCTGCAACACCACTCTCAGCTATAGAAGATATGCTAAGAAGGATGAACGACATGATGAACAATATGCGTCTATGAGAGGACCACGACAAGGGATACCTCCACAGGGACAACCAATTAGGCCACAAAAATGGTGTAAAATCGAGGGTTAATGGACCAACCATGAAACCCACGAGTGCTACTTCAGACCAAAGTATGATGGGAATGTTCAGTACGTGCCCATGAGGCCCAAGGGACAACCCATGTACAGATATCAACCTAATATGGCCCAAGCTCAAAGACCACCAATGGGTATGGAAAGACCTCAACCTGTGTTGGGACAACAACCTCCTTATCCAGGATATAATGCGATGCCTGTAAAGTACATGCACTCGAAAGGAGTCATAGATGAACAAGCATTAGTGCTTGTTACACCCTACGCAGAGCCTAGTCCATCTACAATAATGGTAGAGGGAGATTGGTATAGTCCACATCCACCACCAATGGAAGAAACCATGACTTATGCTCCACCAGAGCTCGCACCAATGTATTATGTAGCTAATCAAGGTGTCAGACCTCCCATGGGAAGACCCATGATGAAGCCAGAATAGGAAACTGTCATAATTGTGGTGTTGATGACCATTGGAAGAACGAATGTCCAGAGCCCGACAAAAACCTCAAACCAATTGAAGCCTATTGCATACAATAATGCAGAAAGGGAGGACACTTTCTGGAAGATTGTCCTAAGAATCCTTTGAACAAGGGAAAAACTGTTGTAAACGTAGTCCAAGTGATGCCTAGTAGCTCATCAGAGAGTGAACCAATTGTTCCAATCAAGGTAATCACTAGAGCCCAGGAAAAGAAAAAGAAACACAACTCCTCTGATGATTCGAAAAACACGAAAGTTTCTTCTCAAAGAATCAAAAGGAGCAGAAGCAAAAGATACGAGATGAGAAAACAAAAACAACGCGTTGAAAACGAAGAGAAAGGAAAAATGCTAGCCCAGGACAAGTTGAAAGAAACTGTGAATTCAAGGAAACAACCGTAAAATCTGGAGGATCCATTCTGGTTTGATAAAATTTTTGAGCCTATTAATGATGCCTTGGAAGCTTACCAAGCAGAACTTAAAGCAGGCCAAAACATGGAAAACAAATGGAAAAACTATACATCTCCATACATGGAAGCAGCGAAGCTGGAGGCTTACCAAAACTTGGTAAATATCACACAAGAAATGCAGGATAAACAAAAACCCAAGCTTGAAAGTATTGCAAAACCGAAAGAGCTTGCGGTAGAAGAAACGAAGCAAAATCCGATGTGGTGCCAGACCCCACCTTGAAACGAATGAACCAGAATTTATAGTTCCGGACAGCGAAGATGCCTTAGACGGAATTCCATTCGTAGAGGAAGACTGGCCAGGACACTTATGGGAACGGGTAACAAAGATCAATGATTGGAGCCTAACCTTAAAGTCAGCTCCTATAGAGGAAGTCTGGCTGGATAACCTACCATCTGTTATGAACATGGATTTAGAATCACAAGGATTGCGTATCGGAGGCTTCATGAATATCTAAACCATGGACATTTAAAACATTAACTTCTTACTTGGGAGATAATGAAGATGAATCCATCATTTGCAAGGCCACTCAAGTAAAAAGAGCCAAACTGACCTTAGAAGTAGACAACATTCATTCAATCATGTCTACACCTATCCAATGCACTCTTACTTTGGGAGAACTGTTGAAACTCGGGCCATACTTATGGAACGATTATAGAAAACCCTAGAGAAAGTGTAGGTAACGGGGTTAATCTCTAAGAATTTGGAAAATTTGAAAAATAAAATGGAAAACAAAGAGATTCGATTAGTTCCTATGAACAAGGTCGGAGAATATTATGAAGGGGAAGAAGGAAACACTACCCTCCCAGTGAAATATAATGACATTAAAACCATGGCAATACTGGATAGTGGAGCTGGCATAGCCATAGCTACTAAAGCAGTATGGGAATCCTGGGGACAGCCATCCATTAGACAAATGCGAATGAAATTGCAGTTGGCTGACGAACACATTGAGAGACTACTAGGGCTACTTGAAAAAGTGATAGTCAAATCCTGTGGAATTGAATATCAACACACATTTGCCATAGTAGACTTTGGGAAAAAGCTCAACTATGAAATCATATTGGGAAGACCTTTCATGTGACATGTACAGCTTATCCAAGATTGGGAAAAAAACTATCTGTACTTGAAGGAGGTGCGATCTATAACAAGAGTCAATTTAAAAGATCACACTTATAGAGATGTCTTGAAAACACCCATCCAAGAGTTTGATTCAGTCTCTTTGGCTGAAATTAAACTCCCATCTTGGTTAAACAAAGACACTCCTATTTAGATGTGCGGAGCTTCAGAAAATCGAAGCTTGAGATGAGAGGAATGTATCCTAGAAAGGGACTGTACAGACGAAGCCTACATACCTGATCCCTTTCCAAAGCATTTATTCGAACCATTTGAGTGGACTCAAATTTTAGCGAAAATGGATGTATGTGTGAATACGTCTATGCCTACTCAATTTTACAATGAGGATGGCTACGACATAATTCCCATCCAGATGATGTCAATCCTCAACATTGAAAACACAGATGAGAAACCCAAGGACTTGATGAAATCTCAACAAGTCTTTTCTGACCTCTATTACGATGCAACTGATGAGTTAGATAAACACTCAACTACCTCAGAAGATTCGGGGTCAGAAAACGAGCATACGAGAGCTCAGTTATTACTCTTAAAGGGAGGGGAGGAAATTTTTTTGGACTTTCCAAACCAAAAATCAAGAAGACAAAAATGGTATAGACGAAAGAGAGACACCAATATCGTGAGAACACAACCTATGCCATCAGTCTTCAATAAAACACAATTCTTGATGCAAATAGAGGCTAATGATTGTGTCAAGGACAAAATAACTGGTAGATATCCTTCAAACAGAAACTCAAAAATGTCTCAGACATTGAGAAAAGCAAGGAAGGGTACTCAAGAAAAATCTGAGGATAAAAAACCACTCATGACCAGAGTCGAGCGGAAAAAGAAATATCAAGAGTTGAAAAGAGCTCTAAAGGAGATATACAAAACCAAAATGGAAACCACGGAAGAGGATGGTAAGTATGTAATGCATGTTTCATCCCATTACAAAAAGTATACTCTCCAAGATCGGAAAATCATAATTGAACAACCTGTTAGGGAGCTACGGAAACAAGGCGAGTCTTACGAAGGATCGTAAACTCTAAAAAGGTAGACTTGGCTGAACTAGGAGAAGAGCCTAGACCGGCTTACATTGCAAATGACCTAACAGAAGAATAAGAAAAGCTTTTGTTGAGCTTGTTAAAGGAATACCGGGATATCTTCGCTTGGTCTTACAAGGATCTCAAGGGTGTTGATCCAGAAATCATTCAACATACTATACCCATGAGAGATGATGCGAAACCAAGTAGACAAACACCAACACTTATAATGAAACATTTGCCAGGAAGATCAAAGAATAGATTGAAAAACTAAAGGAAGCTGAATTCATTTACGAAATTGAACACACAGATTGGATGTCTCCAATTGTGATAGTACCTAAGAAGAATAGGAAATTACAAGTGTGCGTTAATCTCAAAAAGGTGAATGTAGTTATCATTAGAGACAACTTTCCTCTTTCGATAACTGAGCATGTTTTAGAATGAGTGGCAGGAAAATAAGGTTACAGCTTCTTAGATGGATTTTCGGGATACAATCAACTTTTGTTGACCCAAAAGATCAGCATAAAACTACTTTTGCAACAGAATGGGGTATATTTGCCTATCGGGTTATGCCGTTTGGGTTAACTAATGCTCTAGCCACATTTCAGAGATTGATGATCCATGATTTCAAAGAGTATCTTTGGAAATTCTTAGAAGTATACATGGATGATCTATGCGTACATTCGTCAATCCGGGCTGGTCATTTTGAACACGTAGACTTTACAAGATTTGCTTAAACCCTGAAAATTGCACGTTCATGGAAAGACATGGGTAAATTCTTGGACATATCGTGTCTAAAAATGGCATAGCTACCGATATTTAGAAGATTCATATCATTGCTAATTTGCCTAGACCAACAACAATCAAGGGGGTACAAGCCTTCATGGGACATTGTGGATACTACCGACGGTTCATCTACATGTACGCTATAATTGCAAAACCTATGTATAGCTTGATTACGCACTTTGAGTGGATCGAGGCATGTGAAGAATCCTTCATGAAGCTTAAGCAATCTCTCACCTCAGCTCCAATATTGAAAGCACCAAATTGGGATAAGATATTCCACGTACATGTAGATGCTTCAAACTTTGCTATTGGTTGTATACTAGCCCAACCAGGAGATGGAAAAATTGACTTTCCTATTTCTTATGCTAGTCGACAATTGAACATGGCAGAAAATAATTACACCACCACTAAAATAGAAGGACTAGTAATGATCTATGCCGTTAAAAAATATAGACATTACCTATTAGCCAACAAGTTGTGTTCTTTGTGGACCACTAAGCTTTGTATATTTGGTCAACAAGCCATGCAGCACAGGGAGAATAGTGAGATGGTTCATTATTCTTCTCGAATTTGATTTCAATGTGGTTGTAAAAAAAGGCACTACACATCAACGAGCAGATCATTTCTCAAGGATTGTTTCAAGGGAATCACCTAAAGGGGTAGACGATGATCTACCAGATGCCTATTTTTTCTCCGTGGAAATGATACCTACATGGTCGGAAAACATTGTGTCATTGATGACAATAGCCTAAGTGGATTCACAAATATCACTTCCTCTCAAAATCAACTTAATTGAGTAATATGCTATGTATCAATGACTAGCTAGAAGGTTATATAAAAGAAATCGATATGGGATATTTCTTTTATGCATTAACCCTCAAGAAAAGGAACAATACCTAAGTCAAGCACATGTTACCATAGTAGGACTTCACTATGCGGAAGATCAAGCTATGCAACGAATCTTAAGACTTGGAGTATTTTGGCCGACTATGAGGAGAGATGTTAGATCTTTTGTAAAAGATTGCTGTCAATGTCAAAAACAACCACCCATTCCTCATGTAACATTGTTTCAAATGTCACCTATTCCTAAGTGGAGTAATTATCTGGTTACTTACTTATCGAGCCGAACATTTCCTGAGGATATGAGTAAACGCCGTCAAAGATCAATTGAAACTGAAGCTATGCTCTTATTGGGAACCAACTGTATCGGAGAGGTAAAGATCAACATTTGCGTCTTTGTGCAAATGAAACGAGTATATTTTGATTATAGAGCAAGCACATGCTGGATTAGCTGGAGGTCACTTTTCTAGTGAGAACACTGCAAGAAAAATCTTGATGGCAGGCATATGGTGGCCATCACTTTTTGCAGATGCCAAAGAATATGTTCGAAGGTGTGATGCTTGTCAATGAGCAAAAATGCCAACACGAGCAGACAGCATGCCCTTAAGACCAATGATGGGGGCTACAACCTTCGCAAAATGGGGTATAGATTTTGTTGGACGGATACAACCACCTGCTTATAGAACCCAAACTCAATATATCATTGTAGCTATGGACTATTTGACCAAGTGGGCCGAGGCTAAAGCGACTCAAAAGAATGATGCCAGAACCACAGCTGCATTCTTATATGAGTATGTATTCATGAGATATAGACTGCCAATAGAGATCGGGGAACTCATTTCCTCAATGAGATAATAGAGTATTTTCTTAATGAGCTTATGGTCATCCATAACAAATCAGCTCCCTATCACCCACAAGCAAACGGACAAGCTGAGCATACAAATAAAATTCTTAGCTCGGTACTGACCAAAGTGGTTAGTTCATGAAGGACAGACTGGGAAATGAATCTCCATGTTGCTCTATGGGCTTATCAAGTTTCATTCAAAATAGCTCTAAATACTATACCCTTTAACCTTGTTTATGATCTTGATGCCATATTTTCAATAGAATTTCTATTGCCGACATTAAGGGTAGCACATAATCTTGAGTGGACTGGACATGAATTTTCAGAAAGACTTGAAGATTTGGAAAAGCTAGAGGATCAAAGGCTAACTGTTGTAGCTCATATCTATGCACAAAAGAGGAAACAAAAACAGTTTTTTGATTCCCACTTAATCAAAAAAATCTTCAAAAAAGGGGACTTAGTTTTAGTCTATTCCCTTAAGCAGCACATTCCAAAGTTTAAGAAAAAGGGAAACGGACCATTTTTCATTGAAGATGTATCTCTAAGTGGAGCAGTAAAATTGTCCACCCTAGATGGTGAACCAATGGCTAATTGGATTAGTGGATGTCGTTTAAAGAAATACAATTTTCCACTAACCAATGAGTTGCTAGAGAGAATGCATGCAACCAAACAAAGGAAGATCAAGCGACACCGGATTATTGGTGAAGCCTAAGAGGAAGCTAGACTTCGAGTACTCAAGCGTAAAGCTGCTCTCAAGAATCAACAGATATCGATTCCAATCAACACTTTGGAACTAGATGATCGACAATGGAAATTAACTAATGACGCAGTTTCAACAGACGACGACTGGTTAGATGGAATGGATCTGCGCATCAAAGTACAGCTCAACAATCATAGCACCAATGCTTTGGTAGACACAGGAGCTAGAGTGAATGGAGTCAGTTATTCCACATACAAGAAGGCAACAAGTCAAGCATTGACCGCATGAATAGCAACAATCAAAGGATGCAACAAGAATCCAACTCCAACATTGGGAGTAGTCAACTTGAACATGGTAGTAAATGGATGTTTATGTCTGCATCAGTTTGTATGCTTTCCAGATGAACACATGAATGAGATGATGATTCTTGGAATTCCCTGGATGCGTACATACAAAGTAGTACCAGATTGGGATACAAATTATCTAAAGCTATCACCTAAAGGAGGGCAACTCATTGTTCCAGTTGCACCAAGCAAGGAGGAATGAAAAAGAAGAAATCAGCAGATCAATCCAGGAAGCCAATCTTCTCCATCCCCTTGACAATCTAATGCTACAGGTAGCATGCAAGGAGTCAGGAACATTTGGGTACCAAAAGCACAACTTAAGGATAAACCAATTCAGATCCGGGTGCCTAAAACTTCACCAAAGAAACATAAGACGGTTTCAAGGATTCGAACACAGAATCGAGCATCTACGAGCAAGGAACCTAACATGAAAAGGGTTTGACAAAAAAAGGAGCACTAATCTTCTCCACAGACCGCGTAACCAATCAAGCAATGGCGAGTTAAGTCTCAACAGACTCCACCACACCATGCGACACCAAGCGGACCAAGCTACCAATGGAGAGAAAAATCTCGACAACAGTCTAACGTGCTACCAACAGCTCAAGCAATAAGCGTGCTAAAACACCCTGATGTTACAATCAAACAAAGAGCACAAAAGCTACAAGATTTTCTCTTTGGAAGATATCAGCAGCAAACCTCGACATCGAAAACCCTTGAGTTATTTACTCAAGACCCAGCTCTTGCACAACATATTGGTTTGAATTGCATTGATCTTCATACCATGGTAGAGCCAATCATGGCTATGCATAGACATAATTGTTCAACCCATGCATGCAGTCATCCCGGAGTACACCATCTAGGAGGGGTGGAAGGGCACTAAGTACTAAGTAATTAAGGGCAATGTTTGAAGAGGGAGAAAAAATTTCCATGTTAACGTCTGATTTTTTGCAAAATTACCTAATAATTCCCTTATAGTTCATCATCAAGGGAAAATTCATTGATAATATCTTCCCGATGAGTGTAAATAGTGTATATACTATCAAAAAATCATCAAAAATAGTCCTTTTTTTAGTTATTTTCATCATTTTTGTTGATAAGGAGGCCAATAAAGATGTGTTTTTCAAGTGATCTTCTAAATTATTGGCTTTTTACTTTACTTTATTAGAGAATTTTGCTATTTTCTTTGATTTTTTCAAATAAGCAGGTCAAAATTATTAATAAATAGCAAGAAAGCTCATATGAAAAAATTGAAGACGGCCAAGCCTACTTTTACAAAATTCTTGCAAAATGAGCTACAAGAATCCGATCAGGGAAATTTTTGAGTCTAACATAGATTTCACGGACTAGTAGGGCTAACTAGGGAATCTGGGAAAATTCGAGAAGTCCAGTTATAGATATCCATGGTAGGCTAAAACCACCTCATTTCCACTTGGAGCCTTTGCAGAGAGAGAGATTTCGGTCTCTTTCGCGCGACATTTCTGGAGCCCACAGTTGACCTTTTTCAGCGCCGTCTCATAGGAGACATGAGGGGTAAGTTTTTTACTCGATAATGATCCATTTTGTACGGCCGGTAGCTAGTCTAAAGCCTTAGAAAAAACCCTAGGAACCAAACAGTGCACGAAGACCTACGACTTAAAACTGACCATAGCGGCCTGCCGGCTTGACCAAATCGGATGGGATTTGAACCATAGCAAGCCCTAACATAATAAAACCCTTAGATACCATCAAATGACCATTCGGATGGGGTCAAGGGGGTCCCTAGTAGAAAAGTTAGGTTTTTTGGCAAATGCCAGAATTCCGACCTAACTCCCGAGATGGCTTGCTAATGAGGTCCATATACAATGAATATGATTGGTTTGGTGAAATCCATCAAACAAACCCCTCGAAAAGCATAAAATGGCTTGAAGGTTACAAAGCATCAAATTCGACATACGAGGCCAAACGGACTCCAAATGAGCCAGAATTGGACAGGTAGCTTCACGACTATGTTACGGACAAGTCCAAAGCCTCAAAGTTGACCGACAACCCAACAGACAGAGTAATCACAAAAAACGGTGATTTAAGAGTTGACATAGCACAAAGTGATGCCGGCATGATCAAACTTGACCAAATTCAATTTAGGACTTGTATTAGGTGTATGAAACATGTTTAGGTCAAAATTTGTGAGTTTTGCAAAGTTTTTTTCACTATTGTAAATAATCGTGATTATTTACTTTTGCATGATTTTTTCTTGGAAATTGTTAATTCACCTCACCTATCATGTGTACATACCTATTACATGCCAAAAATCAAGTATGAGCCAAAATGACCACCCATTACTTGTAAAATTGCCAAAAAACACAAAGAAGTCTTTGCAAGCCAAAATCTGGGTTATGAACAACTTTTCTTGATCCAAATCACCTCATATCTCATACCCAAGGTCTATACCATGCCTAGAACCAATTTGTGCCAAAAAATGTCAATTTTGGAAGAAAAGTTAATAATCGCGATTATTTACTTTTTGATCAAAATTGGAGAATTTTGACATTTGGCCATCATACATCCAAAGTACATGTTTTGATAAGCCCATTAGCCAACTTTGAATCAATTTTGATTTTAAAATCTCAATTTTCCTTTCTATCTATTGATTCAGAGACCTAAAGCCAAAATCTGTTACCATTTTCAACCTGTGCATCCAAATGAGCCCATATTTCACTCAGAGCATGTATTTGGCATATACTTCAAGCCTATAAAGCCAAGTTTGCAAAAAGTTGAAAATTTTTCTCAGCTGTACATAATCGCGATTATTTACTTTGGTTGAAATTTTTTGTTTTGACCATACAGTTTTGTTTCTTGCATGATTTTATGTATCTTTGCTTGTTCAAAAATTGATTTGAAGCAATTTGGACCAGATTAACAACATTTCAATCTAAAGGACATTCCAGAGAAAATTCCGACAAATCTGCTAACTTTGCACTCTACTCACTGAACAGGAGCAATGCAAACCGCGGATCAGGCCAAGAAGAAGCTAAACCAAAAAGAGAAACTACAAGAATTGCTTGCGTATCAACTGGACCCCGAGTTAGTCAAGGCGGCAAAAGTATCCTATCTTTCTAAAGAACAGCGGGAAGAACACCACACCATGGTCTTCACTGGCAAATTCAAGAGTGAATAAGGGAATCAGGTGGAGTTGCAACTCCTGCCTAAAGAGGTCTATGATGTAGCTACAAAGCCAGATACCAAAGAGGCTAACAGTAGGTTGGGGCTCAGACATTTCTACGAACAAGAGCCTTGCGGAGTGGACTTTCAGAAAGCTTACGAGCTTCTATCCAATCAAAGAAGACAGAACCACCCAGATATCAGACACCCAAGGGAACAAGGTTGAGGTAGTAATTACAAAAGAAATAGTGGTAGAGGCACTCAGACTGCCCACAGAAGGAATGACCATGCGGGAAAGAGACAGGAAGACCGCAGGCACATTTACCAAGGAGACATCCCCGGCTACATTCGCCGATCTCATCCACAAACAGGTGGAAGAGCCATCCCGTCTGGACCATCAACACTTCCATTTCCTGGCAAAAAGGCCACCAAAGTACATGACACCAAATCACGTTGTGGCCACCACCTTTACTCAGGTTCTGAAGTCAACAACAAGGCAGCCTGTGGACCACGCGCAATATGTCTTGACAACCTTAAAGGGCACCAAGAAGGAGGGTAAAATCACATACTTGGGTGCGCTAGAAGTGTTGACAAGAATAGCCTATCATGCCATCGGCATGGCTGACAACCTACCACCTGCCCCGGATCAGAATACATGGATCTTGGTAGCACAACCCTCTCCAAGAGCTACAAGATCAGGTAAACGATCTTTTAAATCAGGTGATGAATCAGATGATAGTTCATCAGAGTGGCACAACAGTGAAAGTTCTGACAAAACGAAGAAAAGAGATCTAGGAGGGAAGAGATGAAGAGGAAAGATGTGGCTACCCACCAAGAGGAGCCAGCTCAAAAACAAGCGCGTTTCGAAAGAGAAAAACAGGCTTACAAGCACAGTAGGCAAGCAAAAGGAAAGGACCCAGAAAAGTGTGTACCCACAGGACTGAAAAGACCTCGAACAAAGCATCATACAAGAAAAGAGGCCGAGGATCCAAAAGATTATTTAGAAAGAATGTACCAAGAGGCCGAAGCCCTAAATCTAAAAGAGGTAGAAGAAGCGGCAAAGAAAGCTGAGGAAACGACTACTCAAGACAAAAGCCAAGCTTCTCCCTGACCCACCTCACCGCCGCCGGAACAACAAGACCATCCCATGCGTAGCCCACCACCATCACCACCAGGCCAAGGTACCAATGAAGAAGCAGAGACTGAAAAAGAAAAAGATTCTGAATTCACCCACCGAACAGAAGCTACACAAAAAGCTGACCACACCGAAGGACATGAGGGAAGAGAAGCCGAGTCAGAACTAGAGCAGGCAGCTGAAGAAACTCAAAAGCCGGCGGAAGAAACTGATAAGGAAGTAGATACAGAAAAAGAGCATACCACTACACATGAGAGGGAGCCCAAGCCACATAAGAAAAAAGGCCAACACCTGAAGAGGAGGTAAGGGTTGAGACCACACCATCTACTTCTCAGCAAGAAACTGCCGAGGAATCAAGGCCTCAGGATGGCCAAGGCAGAAAGGCCAGCACCTGAAGAGGAGGTAAGGGTTGAGACCACACCATCTACTTCCACTCAGCAAGAAACTACCGAGGCATCAAAGCCTTAGGATGGCCAAGGATAAGAACAACCATCTACGTCTACAGAACCACCAACACTTACAACATATCAAGAAGCAATACAGGAGGCTACACACACATCCCAACTAGCAAGACAGGAGGAGTGGCAGTCTAATGACGAATTTATTTTACAAGTAAAAAAGTATGCAAGGCAGATGCAAGACATGACGGAGAAACTTCGCTCAGCAGCCTTAAACCGCATCACAAAGGCCAAGGAGCTAGAAATGGTCATTGATGCTCTTCAAGGAGAGCTCGAAGACAGGATGATTATTATCACTGTTCTCCAAAGGCAAGTGCAAGAGCTAAAGACAGAAGGGTAATAGTATGAGATAGCTAGGGACAAACAACAAAAGGAAATAAAGGAGTTAGGTGACCTCGTCACTAAATTATCTGATGCCTGCAAAGTGAAAGACGAGTAGCTGACAAAAGTCACGAATGAACTTCTTACCACCTCTCTGTCAGCTCAAAAAATTCAAGTGCAACTAGATGCAGTCAACGCTTCTTTGCAATATTCCGAATAGAGAATCAATGATCAGGCCATTTTCTTGCGGCAAATCAGATAAAATCCAGTCGTGTCCTTGATCAAGGGAGCAGATGAAGTGTACAAGGCACTTGAAAAGAAAAACCAGGATTTAGAACTAGAATTAAAGCTCGAACAGTCACAGCACAGAGACCTGGCACTGATACGGGTCCAAAGAGAGGAGGAGCTCGTAAAGGAGATAGCAGAACTCAAGCGCATAAATCAACTCCTCAGAGATGGAAAGCGCGACACATAGGAAGAGGCAGGCACTTTAGCGCCGCCCCAAATTGACATTCCCTCGGTCTCATTTGCTGAATTTGAGATGCAGTCCACAGCAGAGCCGAGCGGTGATGAAGACTTTCAGGTCCACATTACAGACGAAGATACAGTGCCAATGGTCCCATTGTCAAAAGCTGAAGAAGACGCACTGAAGGAGAAGATCACCTTAGAGGTGGATGAGAAGTGGAAGGCTGCTATGGATTGGGAGTTGAGAGTTTTATACTCTGTCAACGTCACTCAACTCACTCCCAATCAAATCAATGCTCAATGGCACCAACTATCCCTGCCCTACCCTCTCATCAATGTAGAGCTTTTACACGTAAAAGAAAGGCTATACAAGGATATGCAAGAAGATAGCGCAGATAAAGACCACCTCAAGTGGAGGTTAAGCTAGGTGAACAAGAATCCGAGATACTTGATTCTGTTCACAAGAGCACCTGCAGCCTTACAAAAAGATCCAACATTTTGTCATGTACCCAGAGTAAGGACATTGCAAGTGCATGAAGCACTGCAAAAGAAGAGGCCAACTTGGCTCAACTTCCCCAGGTTGCCAGCTCCAGAGAGAGGCCAAGCGACGGAAGAATACATGGTGAAAATCCTAACAGGCGTCATGTCATTCTTCAAGACTCTACCAGATCTCTCCTGTGAAATGCTATATAAGATCTGTAGGATGCTACTCACATGCATACAAGTTTTCAATGAGCCCGAGCAGACAGGAGCCCCATGGCTTTCATTCTTGGAAGGAAACAAAGGCTTGTGTTGTGATCTAAGTGAGCAACCTTCAGAAGAAATCCTTTTTGGATTCTATGCCCGATGCATGTTCCTGCCCTCACATAATATTCTAGCCTTTGAAGAATCATTTTACACTGAATTCTTCACCTACAGAATGAAGATATTTGCACCAGTGATAAGCAACCTCACATCCAGATTTGTAGGCTACTCAGTGGTGTCACTAAAATACCAAGTCACCATGCAATTTTTGCAAGTGCCAGCCAAAGAACGAAGAATCAGATACCAAAAGGCATTGGAAGCACTGAAAGACCGCCTCGCCCGCCATCAACCCGAAGACTACTTTAGCCCATAAAGCTGTGTCAAGGGACAACACAGGCGAGGAGGGGGGGGTGGAATGTTAGCAGCTAGCTAATACAGTCACCATTTTTTGGAGTTCTCCTTGTAAAACAATTATTATTTAGATAAATCGAGAATATCGTAACTCCTATTTTCTTGGTAAACTTTGTAATTAATGAGCCGGGCCTACAAGCTTCCAGATTGTATCGGTCAGTCAATTTCCAGCTTTGGTGGAACTCCAGATTATTACTTTTGACCACTCAAAAACCTTGGCTAAGGTATAAAAGCCAATTTCTGTAAGTCTTTTACAAGTTTTTGTGGATAAGAAATACACAGCGTGAGCTAACGGAGCTCACTTCTCTCCTTCTCACGCTTCCTACTCCCTCTCCGATTGTCACATCGCGAATGCATTTGTTGCATTGCAACCGCACGTAAGAGCTCTACACATTGACGTAAGCCATTCACAGTATTTCATAGCTTTTGGCGTCATCGACCCGCAACCTAATTTCATTATAAATAGGAATTTACACTTTTAAATAAAAGACTAAGCATAGGTGGCGTATCGGGGCATCATTGCTAAGCATTTAGATGCATTCTGGGTCGAAAACGACTAGGTCAAAAATCCACTACTGTTAATAATCACGATTTTGGAACTTGACCTAAAGTGGGGTTTGAGGCCATAGGCATATGTTGCTTAGGTCTTATAAACTTGTCCTAGAAGTTTCGTTACGTTTTGATGTCGTTTGATGTTGTAACGGTTGTGAATTGTTTGCCGATGAACGATTGGCTTTTGGTGATTTCAGTCACTTGAGTGTAGCTTGAGTTAAATGCAAGTTGTTAGTTGTTTTCCGAGAGATTGACAACCTCTTGTAGCCTCTATGCACTAGTCGACTCAACTTCGTCCCATAGTTTGACAAATTAATCGTGGTTCTCTTTAGTACTGCAATAAGATAGGATGGTGAGGTTAGACATGCGTCCCACGGTGGGGAGACCAATTTTTTTTTTTGCTTGTTGGGAGAAAATATTTTGAAAAAATGGACTTTCAAAGCTTGTAGGTAAAAAAAAGAGGTCAAAAAATGATTTTTGAATATGTATATATGTTGAGAGGGAGTTTTAAGTAAAAAATAAGTAAAAATGAGCTTTTTGAAAAAATCTCAAATTTTGGCTCTCAGTGACCCGCGTTTTTGCTGATGTGGCACACCCCTATACTTCCTTCATTTTCAAAAATCTAGAGAAAGATCTTAGGTCCACATCCTACATATGTCTAAAAAAAAGGGTAGGAAAGCCTACTCTACCTTCTTAAATGCCCTTGTCTCCTTATGTTATTGAATTGATATTTTATTATCTATTGCAGCTGACATGTGGCAAAAGCATCAACAAATAATGGATTATGCAGAAGGATGTTACATTTTATGTATATTTGATTATTCATGTGCTCTTTATGAGCTTTGGCATTTTATGTCCAGTCGGCCAGTTTGTAACCACTTTGAACATTCAACAAATCTATATAACAAATATGTGCAAGAGAGAAATGGTCACTCTTGCACGGGGTGAGATATCACCCAGTGTCCGCGTTGTTCTTCTCTCCTCTCTTCTCTTCTCTCTCGTCGTGCCGGCGTGGCACTCCGCTCTAGGAGGTGCGCCTGCACATGCGCTGTCTTGCTCTTTGTCTCTCTCTGTTCGTGTACAACTTGGATTATGCGTTGTGTGATTCGAGGTATGCAGATTTGTTCGTTTCATGGCTTGTAGTATACTATTTTTTGCTATTTTTCAGGGTAGCCAGGCTTCCGATTGTAGCAGTGGTATCAGAGCGAAGGCTACGGTCCCAGACTGAACAATCTAAGAAGCAACAGCTAAGTGGTTTTTCTTTCTTATGTTTGTAGCTTTTGCTAATTTCTTCAATTAATGTTGATTGCATGATGCAATTAATGTTTTTTTGTTGAAATTTAAGAGAGTCCCTTCTTTATTGCCATAATTTAGTGCTTGTTAATGTAAATATTGTGTTAATTAAACATAATAATAAAATGGATTAAACTAAAAATCATGTAGAGATAATTAGTTTTAAAAAAAACAAAAAAAAGAGAGGAATAGTACATAGCATTTAGTAGGATATTAAGAAGAGAAAAATCTTGCTCGAACATTATAGGATTACAAGGATAAATTTTAAGGTCGTAGAAAAGTTGAACGTAGAGAAGAATAGAGGCAGAGGAAGATTAACGATCCCAAGTGAACCTTTGAGCTGTGCTCAAACTTGATCGTGGAGTGGATGATGACGAGGAGATAAGCACAATCGTTAGCTCCGAAATTAGGATTATTATTATTATTATTATTTAGACTAATATGAAGGAAATCCGTTGTGATGACCAGAGGCATCACATCACACATGATCAGCACGATGGAGCTTGCGAGCAATAGGGTGGACAATTGACATTGCCCGTGGAAGACGATGCAAGCGTTAATTCCCCAACTCGGATGTTGATTCACTTGCGGCTCTAGATAGGTCCGTCAGCCCCCCATCATAACAGGCCTTAGAGACAACCCCCAATCAACTCTCTGTGAAGATCGAGCTACCATTCAATGCCCTATTTTGCATGGCCGTTTATGGCGCAACACACTGTGGTAAGTGGCCCCACTGCTTTGCAATTTTGGTCATCTTATCACTCAACTGTTGCTTGTCGTTCCCTCTCGACCATTCAAAAGTACAATCGAGCTCTCTCTCCCACTAGTCTCCATGCAGTTTTTTCCAACTGACAACACGCACACACATGGAATGGCGCAGACTCTCACCCTCTCATTTTTTTTAAAAAAATCAGTAGCAGCCAGAAAATCGCTTATCACCCTCTCCCTTGTTCGCTTTTGCTAGCCACTCAACCACTATCGCTCTCAACCTCCAACCTCCATGTAGTTCTCTTGCAATTTATAGCTACGTGACCTCTTTTTCTAATCAAACTACAGCCCAACCACCAGGGTGCCAACCCTCACCCACTTCATCCTGAAGTGCCATCACCCAACCCTCTGTCCACCAATGGCGTCGCACTCCATTAGCGCATCCACTCACCACCTCTGCATGCACATACTGAACCCAAAAGGTGGCCGTTCACATCAGCCACTCAACTCTCTCTCTCTCTCTCTCTCTCTCTCTCTCTCTCTCTCTCTCTCTCTCTCTCTCTCTCTCTCTCTCTCTCTCTCTCTCTCTCTCTACCTATCCACCAACCAACCAGTAGCCGCCAGATCAATTTATCTCTCTCTTACACACACTACGCCGCCAACCAATCTCACTTTCTCTCAGAACCCCTCAGCAGCCGCCATGCAACCCGACATAAAGAGTTATGTGAAGTACTAGTGATTTGTCTCTCTCTTCAGCCCCACCAGTCACTTTCTCTCTCTCTCTCTCTCTCTCTCTCTCTCTCTCTCTCTCTCTCTCTCTCTCTCTCTCTCTCTCTCTCTCTCTCTCTCTCTCTCTCTCTCTCTCTCTCTCTCTCTCTCTCTCTCTCTCTGTCTGTCTTCAACCGTAACCCGCCAGTCCCTACCTCACTCCAGCCGCCATGCACACTTTTGAAGGAGCAGCTCTCACCATTTTGCAATTACCCTACTGGCCGTCGTTGCATGCAGCAGAGCAAGGCTCGCCACTCTCCCTCAACCTATCTTATGGCCAAGCCGGATATCAGCGGCTATGGGGCACAGCGCAGTGACTACCCCTTGCCAATTCTCCAGCCACGTTCATCTATTGAACTGCGCGCCTGGAGCATGCAGACGCAACCTTTCGCTCTACTGCGTGCCCTAACACCATAGTTCTTCAGCATCAAAGGCACAACAAGAGAGACACAGCCTCCGAGACCTTGCCACTTTTTCCATGGTATCACAGACAGTTATAAGCCTTCATGTCAAGGGAAACTCCTCGCTTCTGTGGAGCTGCATATAATTCAAGTGCTACTCGAATCTCAAAGAGCATAAAGAGCAATGCAAAAAGATGTCAGGACATGAGGGACAAGGTCTGTTTTCATCTTGTGGTATATGTTCATGACCTCATCATATAATTCCTCTTTGTAGTAGGCTAGCACAAGACCATTGACAGCAGTAGTAGAATCCTCATCTGCGGTACTCTTGGCCATTCTGTTGAAAGATCTCTCCACGAGATCAAAGTGCGGGCCTTGGTAAGCTCTTTCATGAGCTTGACAAAGGTAGCACTATGAAGAGTTAACCTTGTTGCACAACCTCATCGTAAAACTCCTCAGTCGCTTGCCATTTTTGAGCACTGAGGAAGTTTTGGACAACTGCAAAGAATACATCATCATTCAAAATGAAGCCCGACTGAGCTTTGATCCATGTGTAGCGGGCATACCTCGGTATTGAATTAGATCATTAAGGATTGTATCAACATGGTCTCCTAGGCTTTTTGTACACAAGTAGTTTAACATTTCATTTCATTTCGCTCTCTTTCCGCAATACGCCTACCTATAGAGGTGGACATTAATGACGCTCTTCAGTGCTTGCTGAAATATTTTATCCAACACACGCCCATTACCGGGCATTCTCTCGCATTGGCGATGATGATACTGATTTTCATCACGATATTAGGCTCTAGGTTTTATGCTTTCAATTGTACTTCAATTTGTTTTATTTTTTATTTGTACCCAATCATTGGAATAGATACACAAGGATTGTATTAGTTTTCTTTTATACGTAAGTTTGGTATTTTGCTAACGGTTAATATAACATTTTATTTCATTTTCTCTCTCTCTTCCCCCCCTCAACCGAACTGCGAGCCTTACCTTTGTATTCGATTACCCCCACCCTCGTAAGTTGATGACCTCTTGCCCTCCACACACACTCACTGTTCCAATGATATACACATACACTCACACAAACACACACACACACGCACATACTATAAGTGTTTGATATGGTCTTTCATAGCTTGAAGTTAATGTTCGTGGCTACGTGGTGTGAGATTTGTGTGTCTATATTTAACGTGGCGATAAGTGCTGCAATGTCTCTTGGTATTTCCGTGTTTGTTGTATCCATTCAAAGATGACCATGGAAAGTAGTTCTTACAAAATTTTTCACAAGAAATTTTCTTTGGATCAGAGTACTCATAGCAATGTTTGTTGATCGAGTTAGGGCTTGCCAAAAACAATTTTCCTAACTGAAGACAATAAGGGCACACCTAAAGCTCTTTTGTTTCTAGGTCAAAACTCAAATATATGCAGGTATTCACACTAAAACTTGTAAACCTCTACCGATTTACTTGAAGGAAAGCAAGGAATCTAGCCGATGTTTTGCTATTTTAGCTCGTTTCAATAACACCGGTGAAATTTTACTAGCTTCTACTTTTCTTGCGACAACAATCAATGGTTTAAAAACTTACTCACATATACAATCCACCTCACCGATATCTGACACCCATCTGTACGACTTGAACTTTGGTTTGTTCTAACTTGCATAACATTACTCAAATGATGAATTTTGTTGTTGACCTTTGTTTTCAAGAAATTGTTTAGCATTTGCGGATTTGGATACTAGTCACTTCTGCAAACCACCTCTAGGTACGTAATTTATCGTTTTTTTTCACGAATTTTAATTCTCCTTAATGAGTCCATTCCTATTTCTATCTACGACTATTATATTTCTTAAGATCTCATCAATTACGCAACATATCTCGTCTACCTATACTGCAATGACATCCCTTAACATACTCCTACAATAATACTCACTTTCTCTACTTGCTTGGAGGTTTATTTTGTTGGTGCATATATTTAAGGACACACAGTCAAACAGTAGGGATAATACCTTTGGACAAATTGAAAGCAAAAAGATCTTTTACTTCTTTGCATTTTCTTATGGCATATGAAATTAAGAATCCCTAAAGTTCTGGCTCGTGCTTGCACTGCATGTAATTTCTATTGAGAGGATTTGGCATTAAGCTATGCAACTACTCATATGAGTTGCGGTGTTTTGAGTTAGTAAACAAAAATTTGTAAGTACTCTGCTACTCAACTACACTCCAATGTGGTGTCACATAAGTAGTACATGTTTTGTCTTTTTATGTCTTGTCTAGTCCATTGGTCACATGCACACAGATCTGCTGATTTAGGCAGTGTGTAAATGCTCATCTTGGTGTAGATTCGCCGATTTAGGCAACACCAGTTATCTATGCACATCCGTCGATTTAGACATCACACTGAAAAAATTACAGATTCACAATGGTAAATGCAGATTCGCCGATTTAGGCAGCATTAGTGCAAATTCGCCGATATAGGCAGCACGTCTTATTGGTGTAGATTCGTCGATTTAGGAAACACCAATCACAAAATCATGCTGCAGTGGGGCTGGCCACCACTACAACTGGTATGATTTTTTTACCCGGGTACATAATGAAAGTGATTTGGATTTGGACTTATATTGTGGAATTGGAATTGGTTTGGGATTTGGTATCTGGTGATGATGATGGCAGTGTTTATGTGATGAGACTTGACATTATGAGATTAATGATGAGTGTGACCAATGATATCCTGATTCATCAGGGTATGACATATAATGCTTATTCTAGTGGTATGGAACACTAGAATAGGTAGTATGTGGATGACCGCAGGCATAAGCTAATGTTGTTTAGTTTCATAAATTTTTCTTTTATTATGTGATGTTTTTGACACAACATACTAATCACTATTTTTGACAAGTATTGTTTGCAGATTTTTATCTTCGCAACTGAGGACAATTGCTTTCCAACGGAGAGGTATGCTATAGAATTGATATTTTATTATCTATTGCAGCTGACAGGTGGCAAAAGCATCAGCAGATAATGGATTATGCAGAAGGATGTTACATTTTATGTATATTTGATTATTCAAGTTCTCTTTATGAGCTTTGGCCAATTATGTCCGGCCGGCGAGTTTGTAACCAATTTGACCATTCAAGAAATCTATATAACAAATAAGTGCAAGAGGGAAATGGTCACTCTTGCACGGGGTGATATAGCACCCAATATCCGCATTGTTCTTCTCTCCTCTCTCGCCGTGTCGACGTAGCACTCCGCTCTAGGAGGTACGCTTGCACGTGCAAGCGCTATCTTGCTCTTTGTCTCTCCCTGTTCATGTACAACTTGGATTATGCGTTGTGTGATTCGAGGTATGCAGATTTTTTCGTTTCATGGCTTGTAGTATACAGTTTTTTGCTATTTTGCAGGGCAGCTAGGCTTCCGGTTGTAGCACCTTAAACCCTACACAACATTAATCTTAGTCCCTAAAAATTAGGATTCCTTACAAGGCCTATGCAAAGTCCATATTTCTCCTAATGCATTGGACCCTTCCAAGCCTACACAATCACCTGCAAGAAGCATATCAAGAAACAAGGGTATGACTGGGACAAGTGTCCCCTTTCCCCTTTGAGAAAGAGGACTTGATAAATGCTAAAACAATTAATTTATCATTGGACCTTGGAAGACCAACCAATAGGCTTTAGGAACACCATGAGGGCAACATGAGGAAGAGATTGATAAGTGTCCTACTTTCTTTCTTTGTACCAAGCTTGCCTTGTTTACAGGTGTGTGTGTTCTCTCTAGCCCCTTCTTGTAGGGCTTGCTTCCTCCTTGTAGGGATCTTCGTTGACTTTGTGGAACTCCTTACCCTCAGGCACCTTAGTCAACAAGCATGACAAAGCACCTCAAGCACCTTAGTCAGCAAGCACGACAAGCACCTCAAGCTTGGGATGTGTTCCCACCTGAACCTCAACCCTAGCTTACCTAAGGTCAAAGGCTTTTTAACACTAACCCTTGGAGGTCTTTAATGAAGCTAACCCTAAGGTCTTTAGGCTCCATTAGCTAACCTTGCTCTTTGACAGATCATCTCTCATTTGGGCCCCTTTACCATTGGCCCCATGTCGAGATAGACCCGAAAGCACATGTCTATATTCTAACCCTTGTTCCCATATACTCTCCCACATTAAATGATCTGTATAATATGAGAAAATCATTTGGGTTGGCTAGATATTAGATTTTTATGACATTACCTCTCTCTTGAAATCATAGTCGTCCTCGACTATGAGGTAGCAGAGACAAGGCCTCAGTCATTAGTCAATCTTTCTTAGTGTGTAGAGGATACCTTTTTACCCTACGACATCGTTCCGAGATGGATGAGTAATCCATTTGGTGCTTGAGAGACATAGCTGCCGCAAGCATGTCTGCTCTTTAGTCCATTTCATTCTCCCAAGTAGAGTGACAAATTCTACTTGGTGTTTGAGAGACGTCGCCATCAACCAAACATGATTCTAAGCATGCATACTATTTAAATTTATGCACAGTAAAAAGAAAACTAGTCTTATAAGACAAAAACATTGGTAATTCAAAAGAAATTTGTACATTTGCTTACTCTAATGTAGCATTGTAAGCATTGACAAGGTTCATACTATCCTTAAGCTGTATTCCTTGTACCCATCTAGCATCTTCAAAAGGATAATTTTTTAGCTTAATTAGATACCGTCGGATAATCTTACCATGTCGTGGTATCGTGTCTTCATGCCGAAGGATAGCTGTAGCACCTCTTCTTGGTCTCCGATTTAGGGAGGATCTTCAATAACTGGTTCACTTGGCAACTCTTCTTTGTAGGGCTTAAGCAGACTTACATGAAAAGAATTGTGTATGAGACAATGGCTCGGAAACTTGAGTTGATGAGCCATCTCATTGATTGGCTTCAAGATTTGAAAAGGACCATAATATCTTTCTTCTAGTTTACCATAATACTGTTGATAGCCCATAGGGTTTTTGCCCGTCGTTTGCGTCAATTGAGCCTTGGGAAACTTAAGTAGGACCCAATCATTTTCTTTGAACGTTAAGGCCTTTTTGTGCTTGTCAGCAGCTTTTTCCCTTTGTTGAGAGATGGATATAGCCTCCTTTATCTTTTGAAAAGATTCTTGTAGGTCACGGCTATACTCATCGGCAGTGAAGATCTTTCCATGTCCTTTAAGTGGCAAGGGACATTTAGGTCTTCCCTCAATGATTTCAAAAGGTTCTTTTCCCGTAGAAGTATGTACAATATTATTGTATGCATATTGTACAAGAGGTAAGTAATTTTCCCATTGTGAGCATTTATTTACTTCGATAACATAAGTATTTAGTAGATTTAGTATCATAAGATTGGTTGTCTCACTTTGGCTATCCATTTGTGGGTGATAGCAAGAAGAGAAATTGGATCTTGTACCTAAATTTTCAAAGAGACCTTCCAAGAAATTATTGGTCATTCTAGATTTCTATCTAACAGGATGGATGTTGGCAGTCCATGGTGTTTTAAAATCTAAGATATGAAGAGAGTTGCCATTTGGTGTGACTTAATAGTCTTTTTGACAGGAATGAAGTGTGCTTGCTTGCTAAACTTGTTGATTATTTTCCATATTCCCGTATTCCATGGATAGACTGGTGTCGGGGGATAATTGTGCAAATGGTGAGCCGGGAAGGCATCGGGCCCCTGGCTGTGAGAGGTGCGGGAAAAGAGGTGCAGCAGGCACAATTAACGACAACAGTGCTCAAAACAAACGGTTCTCTTAATTCCAATTAATCAACCGTAATCATCATTAATCAATCATTAATGGAGGCTTAATGCTCCTTAAAAGATGAATCCTGGCTTAAACGAGGTGCTAATGAAGAAAATTATCAAAGACCTGATTTGTCCTGCCTTCTGCTTCTTCCCGTTAAGGCAAAGGAGTTTTTCCTTCCAATGGCCGTCCAATTTGGCTTCTGCTTCCTGATTCAAATGGCTAATGATGGCTTAGAAGCTCGACTTAGGTTAGGCTCCGCTCATGGTTTGAGATTAGGCTTGATTAATAGAGAGCTTGGCTCATGAATTCGAGAGATTAGGCTTGATGTAGAGATATTTTGATTCATGAATTTGAGAGATTAGACTCGGGCTTAGAGATTAAGAATATGGCTCATGAGAATGAGAATGAGGAAACTTGGCTTAGCTCCTGAGAGATTAGGGAGCTTTCGGTTATGAGGTTAGGATTCAAAGCTTAGAATTAGATTTGATAATCCAGGCTTAATCACCTTGCTTGAGTTAAGCATGCCAATCACCTCCGGAGAGAAGAGGATTTCATAAGATGAGGAGAGGCTAGCTTAGAGCTTAAGAAAACGGCTTGGCCTAAAGAGCGATATTAGAGTTCAACCTCGCTTATCAGAGCAAGGGCTTTGGCCTATGTTGATTTCGGAGAGAGATAGAGAGAGAGAGAGCTCCCTCAAATGAGGAGGATTCCCCTTTCCATCCCAGGACATTCAACAAGATGATGATGTCTACCCCCAAGAGCAGTCCCTTTATTTTTTAGTTTGCATGGGCCTCCCCTCTTTCTAAAAAAAGCACCTACCCATTAGCGATATCGCTAATGGGTACCTTCCCTATGACATGGCAGCTTCGGATTTTGAGTAGCACAGAATCCTGCCCCACTGGTGCCAAAACGATGCGTGAAGAGGTGTCCTGCAATACTCGCTTCTGTGGCAAGGGTGTTTGAGCGCTATCTAAGCCAGTCGAGTGAAAACTCTACTGAGAACGCTGTCGTTTTCGCCTTGCTCGCCATCAACCTCCTTGCCTTCCCATTAGGTTTTCCAAAAAAAAAAACCCTTAATTGAAACGGGCGGCGATTTGGGATTGAGTGGGCAGCCATCCCTTGAGTCCTTGGGCGGCCTTTGCTTTAGCTTGAGTGGGTGACCCTTAAAGGGCACCCCATTTGGCATACATATCGACTAAGGCACCACCAAGCTTCTCCATTGGGCGGCTTCCTTTGTGACATGGCTTGGGCGGTCGGCCTTAGGGCTCCACATACATATTGGCCAAGGCACCGCCAAGCACTGCAACTCTCTCCAGTAGTCCTTGACTAACAATACTCGAAAATTGTAATTCCCTTATCAACTTCTTAGTGAAATTATGCTTTCAAGATGCAATCTTAATTGATTATATTCTCAGAAAGGCATCTTCTTTGCAATCGGAAAAAAAACCAGATCCTTGCCAAGCCGTGTCGGAATTCCCTGCAATCATTGCATTCCAAAAGACGTCATTTTGGACATGATACTCCTCAAGCACTTATTGCTCCTGCATTGGCCCACATTTGGAATACACATCGGCACCGCACTGCATTAAGCCAGATGAATGTGAATGATCAGGGCAACCAGGGCAGTTCGAACCCGGTCCCCGGTGATACTTTAACGGCCAATAACCTTGCAACCATAAATCCAATCACCATTCTGAAAAGACCGACTCGCTTCTCAAAGTGAACACTGTAGGCCTGTACATTCATTTCAATTCTATCACCTTAGCTACAGTTTCCCAATGCGGTACGGATTTGCAATCGACTTGAACTTTAAGCTGTCATAACTTCTTCACCGTAGCTCCAATCGACGAGCCATAAAGACAGGCCGGTAGAGCACATCGAGTACTTCAACTTTGATTAATAAAATCCCAACTATAACCACTTCAATCATACTCACTATTTAGCATTTTCAAGACATCTTTTGGCCCTTTGAGCCGCATCTGGCATACTTTCAGCTTAAATTGGCTTGTTAGCAAGCCCTTATAACTTCTGATTAATCATGTAGGATTCACATACTCTTGATTGGCATTCCTTTGTTCATTTTCTTGTCATGCCAGTGGAGCGGCATGACATTCACCCCCTCTGAACCTGCACAGCCTCCAGTCTGTGCCAACCGATCTTCAAGTTGCATCTTCTATAAATACCTTAAGCAACTTGTCATTAAGCTCACGTAGTTGATAAAGGTATGTAAAAGAAACAAAAGGTGTAAATCATAACATCAATAGTCTAGCTCAATTATCTGGTAGTTGTCCCATCACAAATCTTTGAACCGTAGTGGTCGTATCTCCAAAGCATGCAATTGTGCAAATCTGTTTAGTGAACCCCGCCAGACTCAAGTGCTCTAGTTACTTATGCACACGGCTTGACCATCAGCTCTCTTTAGGGAACCATGTCAAGCTCAAGTATGCCTTACTCTGTCTGCACACAGAATGGTCGTCAAGTCCTTTACTTCAAGTTCTGGTAGCAGAACCATCTTAAAAGATGTGAAGATACTATAACAATTGTCCAAGATGTCAACTGGAAGCTATCCATGTAAGCTTATTGATCATATAACCAAAAACACTTCTGCCTAATCAAAAACAAATCTACTGCCAAGTAACCTGCTACAAGAAAATAAATGACATCTCTGAATCTGCAAGTTGCTCTTCAATAGCTCCCACGATCAAATGGAATAATACGGAATTGCCCCAATAGTGGAGCAGCATAATATCCACATAAGCATACATATTTTGAATCAATCAACTTCAAGTATTTCTGCTCCAAATATGCTATTCCTGGATCTAGCAGAAAGAAACCACAATGCAGACCCAAAAATACCCATCCATAGTGAACCTGCTTTTGAAGATCTATTGGCCGATAGAACCATTAGAAGCATGTAGTGGCTCATCTTCTTGATAAACTTGTTGAGAGCATCTCATGCCAAGGTTAGTAGCTTGAAGAATTTTTGTTGTACAATCTGGCTCTTCACAAGAACCATTATTCCAGGTAACTTCCATGGGAGTAATCTTCAAAAAAAATTCATACATTTGTATTTCAACATTAAATTCATTATGTACCTTTGCCTTGTTGCTCAAAATATGGTCCTTTGACGTTGAATCTGCTACTTCCAAAGTTGTATTTGCCTTGGCTTGACTTCTTGCAGAAATTTGGTCCCAAAATTGATCATAATTAAGGAACTACATATGATCCCCTTTTTCTTTATAGAAAACAATTTGGCTTTGTTCATTAATCTCCTTCATTGCTAACTAGATAATTCTTGAGCTTTCATAAACAAAACCGTCTGCAAAGTAGTCCCACTGCGTGAGGTATGTCTTTGCCAGTTCTCGAACCTTATCTTTAAACTCAGATGTTACCACTTCTTCAAAGGTTGAAATCATCTGATCTTCTTGAATTCCTCGGCTCTGCATCTCCACTTGATAGCATGCAAGAAGTCCATCTGGATCATGCCCTTGAAAAATCCCATACTGTTCATGTATGGCATCAAGTGCCATCTCCACTGCAACATCAAGCTGCTTTTTCATCTTCATAGCTTTTACTTCTTGCAAGAATCCCTCAACTAAGTCCTGAGAGATTAGTGAGCTTTGGGTTATGAGGTTAGGATTCAAAGCTTAGGCTTAGATTTGATAATCCGGGCTTAATCGCCTTGCTTGAGTTAAGCATGCCAATCACCTCCGGAGAGAAGAGGATTCCATAAGATGAGAAGAGGTTAGCTTAGAGCTTAAGAAAACAGCTTGGCCTAAAGAGCGATATTAGAGTTCAAGCTCGCTTATCAAAGCAAGGGCTTTGGCCTATGTTGATTCTGGAGAAAGATAGAGAGAGAGAGAGATCCCTCAGATGAGGAGGATTCCCCTTTCCATCCCCAGGACGTTCAACAAGATGATGATGTCTACCCCCAAGATCCGTCCCTTTCCTTTTTAGTTTGCATGGGCCTCCCGTCTTGCTAAAAAAAGCACCTACCCATTAGTGATATCGCTAATGGGTACCTTCCCTATGATGTGGCAGCTTCAGATTTTGAGCAGCGCCGAATCCTGCCCCGCTGGTGCCGAAACAATGCGCAAAGAGGTGTCCTGCAATACTCGTGAGTCTGTGGCGAGGGTGTTTGAGCACTATCTAAGCCAGCGCGAGTGAAAACTCGACTAAGAACTCTGTCGTTTTTTCCTTGCTTGCCATCAACCTCCTTGCCTTCCCATTAGGTTTGTTTAAAAAAAACCCTTAATTGAAACGTGTGGCCATTTGGGATTGAGTGGGCGCCATCCCTTGAGTCCTTGGGCGACGTTTGCTTTAGCTTGAGTGGGTGACCCTTAAAGGGCATCCCATTTGGCATTCATATCGACTAAGGCACCACCAAGATTATCCATTGGGCGGCTTCCTTTGTGACATGGCTTCGGCGGTCGGCCTTTGGGCTCCACTTACATATTGGCCAAGGCACCGCCAAGCACTGCAACTCTCTCCAGTAGTCCTTGACTAACAATACTCGAAAATTGTAATTCCCTTATCAACTTCTTAGTGAAATTATGCTTTCAAGATGCAATCTTAATTGATTATATTCTTAGAAAGGCATCTTCTTTGCAATCGGAAAAAAAACCAGGTCCTTGCCAAGCCGTGTCGGAATTCCCTGCAATCATTGCATTCCAAAAGACGTCATTTTGGACATGATACTCCTCAAGCACTTATTGCTCCTGCATTGGCCCACATTTGGAATACACATCGGCACCGCACTGCATTAAGCCAGATGAATGTGAATGATCAGGGCAACCAGGGCGGTTCGAACCCGGTCCCCGGTGATACTTTAACGGCCAATAACCTTGCAACCATAAATCCAATCACCATTCTGAAAAGACTGATGTGCTTCTCAAAGTGAACACTTCAGGCCTGTACATTCATTTCAATTCTGTCACCTTCGCTGCAGTTTCCCAATCCGGTACGAATCTGCAAATCGACTTGAACTTTAAGCTGCCATAACTTCTTCACCGTAGCTCCAATCGACGAGCCATAAAGACAGGCCGGTAGAGCACATCGAGTACTTCAATTTTGATTAATAAAATCCCATCTATAACCACTTCAAGCATACTCACTGTTTAGCATTGCCATACATGTTTTGGCCCTTTGAGCCGCATCTGACATACTTTCAGCTTAAAGTTGGCTTGTTAGCAAGCCCTTATAAGTGCTGATTAATAATGTAGGATTCAAATACTCTTGATTGGCATTCCTTTGTTCATTTTCTTGTCATGGGAGCGGAGCGGCACGACACTGGGATAATCCAAAGATGAAATCTATGGATATAACTCCCATGGTGAATTTAGAATAGGGAATGGCTAGAGTAATTTAGGTTGTTGCGCTCTATCATACTAAGTCTTATGGCATACCATACATTTTGAAAAATCCTATTGTATGTCCACATTCATGGTAGGCCAATAGGAATACGTCTCTATTCCTTGGAGAATAGGTTGAATGCCTCTATGCCCTGCATAGGGAGGAGCATGAGACTCATACATAACTTTCTCATGAAGGGAGTGCGTAGCATATAGCCTACTTCCATGGAGAAGATAACCATCCTGCAAGGTGAATGGTTCCCAAAGAAAGGATTGATGTTATGTCTCTAAAGTGAGGGTCAGTAGCATATTCATCTATCATAGAAGATAGATCATTGTGAGTTGCTATGGACAACGCATTAAATTTTGGTTATCGTAAAAGTGAATTGGTCACTTGATTGTGCTTATCCAAAATTTGAGCAATATGAAAGTTAAATTGCGAAAGAAAAATTCCCCACCTCATTTGTTTGTCGGAAATCTTTGCTTGTGTCATGAAGTACTTGAGACTTTGATAGTATGTTCATGAAATGAATGGAGTCCCCAATAAATAGTGCTTCCATGTGTCTAGGACATGTAGAATAGCTAAAAGCTCTTTTTCATAAATGCCTAAGACCCGTTTGTTCATGAAATGAATGGAGTCCCCAATAAATAGCGCTTCCATGTGTCTAGGGCATGTAGAATAGCTAAAAGCTCTTTTTCATAAATGCCTAAGACCCGTTCATCTGTATTGAGCCTTCGGCTCTCATATGCTATGGCACGCCCTTCTCGGGGCCCTTCTTGAAGCAAGACTACTCCAAGCAAATCACCACAAGCATCACATTGGCCCTCAAATGGCTTTGAGAGATCCAGAAGCATGAGGATTGGTTGGGAGAGGTAAGCTTCTCTTTGAGCTTGTCAAAAGAATTTTGATCCTTAGCACTCCACGAATACTTAACGTTCTTCTTTGTTAAGACATGTAATGGTCCTGCTATTTGAGAAAATTTTGCTACGAAGTGTCTATAGTATTTCTTAGCCCATGTAGATTCCTTGGATTAGGCAATGCTTTTATTACCTCTAACTTTGATGGATCCATACGGATACCATCTTGAGAGATAAATCTCTTGAAGGAAAAATTCACTTTCCTTTTGGTTGAGAAAAAGCTTGTTCTCGCTCAATGATTGAAAAATCACTTGAATATGTTGCTTGTGTTCCTCCAAGGACTTGGAGTAGAGATGATATCATCAGAAAACACTCTAGTGAATTTGCGGTAGGGTCCAAATATTTTCTCCATTAGAAAATTGAACATGGCTGGTGCATTAGTCAAGCCAAAATGCATGACTAGATATTCATAAAGACCAAACGCTGTATGCAACGCGGTCTTAAGATATCTTCATCCACTATCATTATTTGATGATAGCCACTTTTAAAGTCAATCCTACTGAAGTAGGTAGATACTTATAGCTTATCAAACAGATCTTCTACCCATGGCACGAAAAAACTGTTTTTGAAAGTGATATGGTTTAGTGCTTGATATTCCACACACATACGATATATACCATCTTTCTTTTGCACTAAAAATACTGGAGAATAAAAGGGAGAGGAACTAGGCCTCACCATTCCTTTGTCTACCAATCCTTGTACTTGCCTCATGATCTCCTCTTATTGAGCTTGAGAAACTTGATAAGGAGGCTTGTAAAGCAGTGATCTTCCCGGAAGGAGCTCAATTTGATGGTCATCATCCCCTCGTTTTGGAGGTACGTCCATAGGGATATCATCGATGAACACATCTTCGGAATCCTTTTAGAACATTGGACAAGTATAGCTCTTCTTGATTCCTATCATTTACATTTGATGAAACATTAGGATCTTTTAGGGACTCTTTGACAAAAATCATGTACGCAGAAACTGGGCTCTTCATTGATCAAAAGCAGGAAGATTTACAAGTGGTATAGTACAGCCAGACTCGATAGCATCTATATATGTGTTCTCTTCCATATAGGTGAAGTAGATTGTCCTTTCAAGAAACTTCATGTTGGCAACCATGTGGTTGAACCATGGTGCCCCTACGATAGCATCCTCATGTTGGAGAGGAGAGACAAAAAATTCTTCTTTGTCGACACAGCTTTGGACATGAATCCTCAACTTCCCAATCAAGGGAGTAATGGAGGCTTGTTGTCCCTTGAAAGCGGTGTCAGTTGTTACAATATCTCCCATATTGAAAGCTTGAATTCTCAACTTGATGGCCAACTCCATTGATATGAAGTAGTGAGTAGAGCCAGGGTCAAATAAGATGAAGGCATCATGCTCCCTTACCTTTCCCCAAGCATAGGAGAGAGGTTATCATTTGCAATGAGCGTCCTCTTTTGGAGCTTTTATGGTGGAAGCTCTAGGAGTGTCATTGCAAGCATCTATCTTGGGGCAAGACCTGGTGAGTCCAGGAGAAAATATGTAAGATAGCACGTACAAACAAAATAAGGGACTTATAACTAGGTACATTTATAGAAAAATGTACTTATGTTAACGGTTTTTAATTCAAAAACTAAAAAATTTCAGATGCAAGTGCTAATTTGTTTTACAAAAATGCATACATAAGGGGTACATATAATACTTGAAAGTATCTTGGTAAGGGATTAATTAAATACCTCTTGGTCATACGTGATATATGCAATTTTTAAATAGTGGACTCCAAGGGGGGCCAGAATGATAGCCATGTCCTTGCTCCCCACACATAAAACATTTATGGTCCTTGCAAAAAGCTTCAAGATCCTCAAGAGAGAGTTAGTTTTTACCTTTGGAAACTCCCTTTTTCCTTGACCGATTGTTGATGTTGTTGGAATTGCCTTGGGAAGGATTTTGGGCATTGGTTTTCCCCTTTGTATCATTTTTGTCTTTGTTTTCCATGGGCTTGACATTCATTCTAAACCCTTGATGGAAATTAATGCGAGAAGCAACCATTATGTGGTGGACTACTTTGGGTGTTGACATACTCGTCCATCTCTTCAGGTAATCCCGCATAAAAAAATTTCCTTTGCTCGACGAAGTTTATCTTTTGAAAGACAGTAGCCTTGAGATGTAAATCCTAAAACTTTTCCAATTATTTGTGGATAGACTCATGGAAGAGAAGCTTCAAACTGCACCATTCGGTAAGCACTATCTCCTTTGAATTTCTTGCAAGGAATTGCTTCATGATAGAAACTCGTAGAGTTTTCCATGTCTTTGGGTCTTTGTCATTGCCATGAAGCCTAGCCCACCATTGACGAGCCAATTTTTCAAAGTGCATAGATACATGGCGTATCTTGGAGGACTCTGTGAAGCCCTTGTCTCCAAAGGCCGCATCAAATTGATGGATGGAGGCCATTACTTTGTTGGTACCACCAAAGGTGCCATCATAGGTGAGAAAAGAGATACTCTTTCCTCCCTCTTTAAACTTCTTGAGATTTTGTGACCTTTTCCATGTAGGATATGATTTGTGATATCCTCCCCTCTTGTATTCTCTAGGAGAATAGCCATAGATTTTGCTGGAAGAGGAAGAAGGTGAATTAAAAAGAACGAGAAGAGGGTGACATCTTTCATGCCCTTTTCCTCGTTCGTTTCCTCTCTTCTCTTTTGTAGTAACGAGGAGAAGGATTGTGGGTTGACCGTTCCTTCTTGAGAGGAGTTGTTGACCGTATAGACCACTTTCTTCGTGGAGCCACATCTTTAGAGGAATGTAAAGATTCATTACTTTCTTGCTCTTTGGACTCCTCCTCTTGTATGGGAGAGAGTCATCTTTTGGGGGTCTCATCAAGAGGCCTCCTAAGCTCTCTCTCCTCTTGGAGAGGAAGGGAATTAAATCCCATAAGTGCAAAGTTGTTGAGTAACTTTGGCTTGCAAAGCAAGGTTGCCCATAACTTGCTGCAACCTAGTAACAAGATAATTGACAAACAGGGGGGCAAAATCAAAGTTATCAATGTTCATTCTACTCTCTTGGTTATTGTTAGTCATGTTAATTAAACTTATGTGTTTATTTGATGTATTCTTTAGAAATCCAAAACCTTAGATGCTACTCCTCTTAGCCTTTGAAAATCATCTCTTAAGTATCTACACCCATGGCTCAAATTGGTTAATTATAGAGAGTAGTGGAGTGGGTCTAATATTGTAGAATTGCCAAGGGCTAGCTTTTTTCGGAATTCTTATGGCTCAATAATGGTAAACATGTACGCAAGTCTAAAAAGACCCCGTTATTAAGACCAAATCTCTCGAGGTGTGCACCATATCCCACATAGTGGGATCAAAAAAATTGATAATAGATCCTAGTCCCACTTACCCTAATATAATTACCGAAATCAACCATTAATAGGCTAGCTAAGGACCTCTCTTCTTAAGCAAGAAAAGACAAACCAAATTCTTTGATACCCATGTGATAGAAATGGCTTATGAACTTTGAGAGTACTAGAATTAGGAAATTAGATAAAGCACTTTTGTGAGATTACTTTGCGAGCATAGAGGGTGCACTTAATTGATGGTAGCAACATAGAGAGAGTACTTAGTTAATGTTAAGTATGAAGCCTGATTTACCCTTGTAATTTTCTGTGGTAAAAGCGCACATTTGTAAGGCCTCCATTATGAGGAGAAGCCATCGTGCGTGAAGGAAAATCACTCACCAAAAACCAAAATTTTCATGGACAAGAATCAGGGGCAAATTTTTTTCGCCAGAATATTCCTTTTCGCCGGAATATTATGGCCGGACGGCAGCCGAAAAGTGGTCGGAAAACAACCGGTCGGTTGGCCGGTGGCCGGTAGCCAATGGCCGATGGCCGGTGGTCGGAAGTCAATGGCCGGTGGCCGGTGGTCGGAAATCAATGGCCGGTGGCCGGTGGCCGAATTCAAAAGCGGACTTGTCTTCTCAAGGGCGGCCACACATGGGCGTATTGGAGGGTCCGATTTGGACTTATTCGCACAAGGACGGCTACACATGGCTGTCTCTCATAAGAGAGGGCAACCCTTTTGGCCTATAAAAGGAGGCCATTTCTACACACATTTCATAGTGTGAAGTTGATGCAACAAGGTGAGTGTGAGGTGGTGAGAGTGAAGCAAGGCGGGAGCTCTATCAAGGGTTTAATCCCTTTGTAAACTACTTCTTATTTTGAAGTGCTAAAGCCATTGAGTGGCTGCTTTCCCGTGGACGTAGCCCACATTGGGTGAACCACGTATATCGTGTGCACTCTCCCTCTCTCTCTACTCTATAATCTCTTGTGTGTGAAATCTATCTCTCTCCATTAAGTAATCTACTCAAAAATCTATTTAGCTACGTCTTATTTCCTAACAACTGGTATCAGAGCAAGGTTTGATCGTAGCTAAATTATCTCAAGGAAAGGATTCCTTGAATTGAGTGGGAGTTATGGCGGAGGAAGGGAAGCTCAAGATTGAGAAGTTCAATGGCAAAAACTACCAACATTGGAAGATGCAGATTGAAGACTATCTCTACCAGAAGGACCTCTATTTGCCACTAGGCGGTCTTGCGAAGAAGCCCACAACAATGCATGGCAGATGAAGCATGGATTGTCCTTGATCGAAATGCACTTGGAACAATCCGGTTAAGCTTGGCATCAACGGTGGCCTTCAATGTTTCGGAGATGAAGACCACGGAGGACTTGATGAAGTCACTTGACGACTTCTACGAGAAACCATCGGCATCCAATAAGGTATTTCTTATGAAGCGCTTGTTCAATCTAAAGATGAAAAATAATGGTTCAGTTGCAGAACACCTAAATGACTTTAACACAAACATAAGTCAACTTCGATCAATGAAAATCAATTTCGATGACGAAGTGCGAGCTCTCCTTATACTATCATCTCTACCGGATAGTTGGGACAGCCATGTGATGGCTGTAAGTAATTCTATCTCTGGCACAAATACTCTTAAGTTTGATGATGTTGTGTGTGTTCTCCTAAGAGAGGAAATGCGAAGGAGAAGCACAGGAGAATCATCAAGTGCTGCACTATCAGTGGAAACAAGAGGAAGGCCTAAGGAGAGGTTCAAAAACCAAAAGGGGCGTGATCGCTCAAGACGGAGCAAGTCACGCACAAAGTTAGTTCTTGAATGTTGGAACTGCGGCAAGAAGGGCCACGTCAAGAAGGATTGCTGGTCCAAGAAGAAGAAGGAGACAGAGTCTCAAGACAACAAGCCAACATCGGAGGCCAATGTGGCAGATAAAGTAGAGCAAGATGCTCTAATTCTCTCATTAGACAATGTGTCTAATTCCTGGATAGTAGATTCCGGGGCTTCATTCCATGCGACACCACACAAGAAGCATTTCCAAGACTACACCAAAGGTAATTTTGGGTATGTATACTTGGGAGATGATGAAGCTTGTGAGATTGTCGGCAAAGGTATAGTTTCTGTCAAAAATGATAACGGAAATGAATGGAAGCTTAAAGATGTTAGGCATGTTCCTTCTCTTCGCAAAAATTTGATCTCTTGAGGACAATTGGACGATGAAGGTCACAACATTGCATTCGGAAACAAACGGTGGAAGATCTCAAAGGATCTTTGGTGGTTGCCAAGGGAGAAAAAGCCGGTACACTTTACTTGTGTACTGTTACCATACAACCTTCAGCTTGTGCAGCAACTACAGAAGTTGACAGTGTGGTGTGGCACTACCGACTTGGGCATATGAGTGCCAAAGGAATGCAAATCCTTCAAACAAAGAATCTTCTACCAGGTTTGAAAGAAATGGACATAGATTTCTGTGAAGATTGTGTTTATGGTAAACAAAAGAGGGTAAAATTTCAAAAATCAGGAAATGAAAGAAAAAATAAAAAACTTGAGTTGGTTCATTCTGATGTTTGGGGTCTTGCAAGTACACCATCACTTGGTGGCTCATTGTACTATGTAACATTCATAGACGATGCGACTAGAAAAACATGGGTTTATGTCATGAAGAATAAATCCGATGTATTTTCCATATTTCAAAGGTGGAAAGCCTTTGTGGAGAATGAAACAAGTACCAAGGTTAAATGCCTCAGATCCGACAATGGAGGTGAATATTGCAGCCAAGCTTTTGAAAGCTTTTGTGCTAGCAATGGCATTCGGAGGCAAAGGACAACCCCAAGGACACCTCAACAAAATGGTATTTCGGAAAAGATGAAAAGGACAATCATGGAGCGAGCACGAAGCATGTGGCTACATGCAGGCCTACCGCTTGAGCTTTGGGTGGAAGCTATAAGTACGTCTGTGTACTTAATCAACCGGTCACCCTCACGGCATTGGATGGGGGAGTTATGCATTTCTCAAAGTGTTTGGGTGTGAGGCTTTCATGCACATAGATAGAAGCCTAAGATCAAAGCTAGATGCAAAGTCCAAAAAGTGTTTCTTCATTGGCTATGGAGAAGGTGACTTTGGGTATCGCCTATGGAATCCTGAAGATGGTAAAATCTTAAGGAGTAGGGATGTAATTTTTAACGAACAAAATATGTACAAAGATTACTTGAAAAGAAAAGAAACAAAAGAAACAGGTGATAAGTACATGGAGCTTGAGGACGGTGAAGACTCAAGGACTGCAAACGGTGACAATGTGCAACAACGTCAACCAAATGAGGAGCCTCAACCTATTCCCGGAAGATCTACAAGAGCAAGTAGACCTCCAGAAAGGTTTGTTCCTTCCTTCAACCATCTCTTGATCTCAGATTTTGGAGAGCCGGAATCATACCAAGAAGCTATGCAACATGAATCCAAAGAAGAATGGATGAAGAGCATGCAAGTGGAGATGGACTCACTACATCGCAACCAAACATGGGAGTTGGTTGAGTTGCCTAAAGGTAAGCGGGCACTTCAAAACAAATGGGTGTACAAGCTGAAGGAAGAAGAAGGTGGGAAGAAAAGGTACAAGTCTAGGCTTGTGGTAAAAGGGTTTTGTCAAAAGAAAGGTATTGACTTCAATGAAATATTTTCTCCTATTGTAAAAATGAACTCAATTAGGCTTGTCTTAAGCCTTGTGGCTGCTCATGATCTAAATCTCGAGCAAATGGATGTAAATACGGCATTCCCTCATGGTGACTTAGAGGAGGAAATCTACATGCTTCTTCAACCAAAGGGGTATGAAGTAAAAGGTAAGGAGAAAATGGTTTGCAGATTAAAGAAGAGCTTATATGGTTTAAAGCAAGCATCAAGACAATGGTACTTGAAGTTTGATCGATGGATGTTGGATCATGCATTCACAAGATGCAACTCAGATCAGTGCGTCTACACAAATAATTTGGGAGATGGGAAATTCATCATCCTAATGCTGTATGTTGATGACATGTTGATTGCAAGTGCTAACATGCAGGACATCAAAGACCTAAAAGAGGAGCTGTCTAAATCTTTTTCAATGAAAGATTTAGGTGCTGCAAAGAGGATACTTGGTATGAAAATATCAAGGGACAGGACGAAGAAGACAATAAAGCTATCTCAAGCAGATTACATCAAGAAGGTACTAGAAAGGTTTGCAATGAAAAATGAAAAACCAGTTTCTACACCTTTGGCTGGTCATTTTAAACTAATGAAGGATATGTGTCCAAAGACACAAGAGGAGATAGCCTATATGTCTAAAGTTCCATATGCTACAGCGGTAGGTTCTCTAATGTAAGCTATGGTCTGGACAAGGCCAGACATTGCACATGCAGTGGGAGTTGTGAGTAGGTTCATGGACAACCAAGGTAAAGAGCATTGGCAAGCTGTGAAGTGGATACTTAGGTATCTAAAAGGGACAACAACAAATGCTTTGTATTTTGGAGGAACTGATATTTTTCTAGAAGGGTATGCTGATGCAGATATGGCAGGTGACAAAGATACTCGAAGGAGCACTACTGGCTATGTGTTCATGGTTGGAGGCATAGCAGTAAGCTGGGCTTCAAAGCTGCAGAAAGTGGTTTCACTTTTTGCCACGGAAGCAGAGTATGTAGCAATGACGGAGGCAAGCAAAGAAATTTTGTGGCTTCACAGATTCTTAGAAGAGCTTGGATTCAAACAAGACAATTGTGTCTTGTACAGTGATAGCCAAAGCGTTATCAATCTTGCGAAGAACTCAGCCTTTCATTCAAGGACAAAGCACATTGAGGTGAGATATCACTTCATACGTACTCTTTTGGAAGAGAGACAGCTAAAGCTAGGAAAGGTGCATACAAGTGAAAATCCTGCAGACGTGTTTACAAAGGTGGTCAACAAGGAAAAGCTGAGCTTTTGCTCATCTTCAATTGGCATTCAAGGATAAGAAGCCAGAATGGAAAGCAACCACAAGTTTGGTTTAGAGATTAGTCTCCATGTGGGAGATTGTTAAGTATGGAGCCTGAGTTACCCTTGTAATTTTCTGTGGTAAAAGCGCACATTCGTAAGGCCCCCATTATGAGGAGAAGCCATCGTGCGTGAAGGAAAATCACTCACCGAAAACCAAAATTTTCACGGACAAGAATCAGGGGCAACTTTTTTTTCCGCCAAAATATTCCTTTTCGCCGGAATATTATGGCCGGATGGTAGCCGGAAAGTGATCAGAAAACAACCGGTCGGTTGGCCGGTGGCCGGTAGCCAATGGCCGATGGCCGGTGGTCGGAAGTCAATGGCTGGTGGCCGGTGGTCGGAAGTCAATGGCCGGTGGCCGGTGGCCAAATTCAAAAGCGGACTTGTCTTCTCAAGGGCGGCCACACATGCGGCTGCTTTCCCGTGGACGGCCCACATTGGGTGAACCACGTATATCATGTGTACTCTCCCTCTCTCTCTACTCTATAATCTCTTGTGTGTGAAATCTATCTCTCTCCATTAAGTAATCTACTCAAAAATCTATTTAGCTACGTCTTATTTCCTAACAGTGAACTTGGCATGAACAACACCTTTGCAATAGAGCAAGAGTTTAGAGAACATGACAATAGTTGAGGACCGGATTTATGTGGAACCAGTCCCCCCTCTAATAGGCATTTGTATTATAGATTCTCCCATCAAGAGAGACTTGGTACAATACAATATCTGTGTTCCTTGTGACCTAGGTGATGCCATGAAGATGGAAAGATTCATGCATAAAAGCATGACATAAACTTTGCAAAAAGAATTAACTATTCCAAGTCTCAGTCCCAAGGCCTCAAACACCTAAAAGAGAGAGCTTGCGGGGAATGAGGGTAGGGAAGAGGAAGAAGAAACATTCCATAGGAGAAAGAAGTAGTTCCTCACTTATCATCACTCTTCTTGCTAGAATACATAATAGCATAGTAGTGAAGATGGAGAAGATGGAAAGCTTAATCATTGAAGCATGGCTCTTGGTTGGATTTGCATTCCATAGCCAAGAGTGTTGGTGTGGGATCTCAACTTCTCTACTAGCTTGGAGAAGAAGATGGAGCTCTTGCACTTTTCACTTCACACAATCAGAGCGTGTGTGAGTGAGTGTGGGAGAGTATAGCCCCCTTATTGCTTTGGTTGACCCCCCTTTGTAGCTCACATTTGAAGCTCATTGAACCCTCCTAGGCCTAGCCAATCACCCACAAGAAGCATATCCAACAACAAGGGTAGGCTTGGGACAAGTGTCCCTCTGTCCCCTCTGAGAAAGAGGCCTCGATAAATGCTAAAATAATAAATGCAAAAACAACTAATTTATCATTGGACCCCTTGGAAGGCCAACCGGTAGGCTTTAGGAACACCATGATGGCAACATGAGAAGCAGTTTGACAAGTTTCATATTTGCTTTCTTTGTACCAAGCTTGCCTTGTGTGAGGGTGTGTGTGGTCTCTCTCTAGTCCCTTCTTGTAGGGATCTTTTTTGACTTTGTGGAACATCTTACCCTCATGCACCTTAGTCAGCAAGCATGACAACGCACCTCAAGAACCTTAGTCAGCAAGCAGAACAAGCACCTCAAGCTTGGGCCGAGTTCCCACCTCAAGATCAACCCTAGCTTACCTCAGGTGAAAGGAATTTCAACAGTAACCCTTAGAGTTCTTTAATAAAGCTAACCCGAAGGTCTTTAGGCTCCATTAGCTAACCTTGCTATTTGACAGATCATGGGTCCCTTTACCATTGGCCCCCTGGCAAGATAGACCCGAAAGAACATGTCTATAGTCTAACCTTTGTTCCCATCTACTTTTCCACATTAAATGATCAGTTTAATATGAGAAAATCATTTGGGTTGGTTAGATATTAGATTTTCATGACAGTCGTCCTCGACTATGAGGTAGAGGAGATGAAGCCTTAGTCATTAATCTATGTTTCTTAGCGGGTAGAGGGTCTCGTTTTACCCTACTATGTATTTCCATAATAGATGACGAATCCATTTTGTGCTTGGGAGACTTAGCTGCTGCAAGCATGTATGATCTTGAGTCCATTCATACTCCCATCAAGTGACAAACTCTACTTGGTTTTTGCGAGACGTCGTCATCACAAACATGATTCTAAGCATGCATACTACTTAAATTTGTGCACAATAAAAAGAGAGACCTAGTCTTATAAGATAAAAACATTGCTAATTTAAAAGAAAAATTTACATTTGATTACTCTAATTTAGCATCGTGAGCATTGACAAGGTTCATACTACGCTTAAGTTGTGTTCCTTGCATCCATCTAGCATCTTCAAAAGGATAAATTTTGAATTTAATAAGATATCGGCATATAATCTTACTATGTCGTAGTAAATTGTCCTCATGTCGAAGGATAGCTTTAGGTACAACACCTCTTCTTGAACTTCAATTTCTGGGGGATCTTCAATATGGTGCCTCTCCTTTGTACGACTTTAGTAGGCTCACATGTATGAGACAATGGTTGGGTAACTTGAGTTGATAGGCCATCTCATTGGTTGGTCCTAAAATTTGAAAAGGACCATAATATATTTTTTCTTGTTTAACATAATACTTTTGGTGGCCCGTAGGATTTCTGCCCATAGTTTGCCTTAATCGAACCTTGGAAAACTTAAGTAAAATCCAATCATTTTATTTGAACGTTAAGGCGCTTCTGTGCTTGTTAGCATCAATTTTTTGCCTTTGTTGAGAGATGGATATAGCCTCCTTAATCTTTTGAAAAGATTTTTGTAGGTCTCCCCTATACTCCTTGGCAGCGAAGATCTTCCTATGATGTACCTTAAGTAGCAAGGGATTTTTAGGTCTTCCCTCTATGATTTCAAAATGTGCCTTTCTTGCAGTGTTATTGTACGCATACTCTACAAGTGGCAGATACTTCTCCCATTGTGAGCATTGATCTACTTCTATACCATAATTCATTAGTAGATCAAGAATCATAAGGTTAGCTATCTTACTTTGGCCATCCCTTTGTGGGTGATAGGCAGAAGAGAAATTCAACCTTGTACCTATATTTTCAAAGAGACCTTTCCAAAAATTACTTATCATTCTAGGATCTCTATCTGACACGATGGATGTTGGCAATCAACGGTGTTTGAAAATATGAGATATAAAGAGGGTTTCCATTTGGTGTGCTTAATTAATTAACACTAGGTTGGTAACCTAACAGGACATAAAAGTGTCCTTCCAGGGTTTTGAAAAAAACCTCCAAAACCATAGTAGATCCACTCATTTTGTAAAATCCTTTCATGAGGTTATAGTTCAAGGCCTACTACACATGGAAAAAATAAGAAACTTGTAAAATTTCTCATTTTTGGTCACACCAAGCCTCCAAAGTTGATGGACCAGTACATTTTCATCAAAACAGCGTTTCTTACGTTTTGTTGCATAAAAATAAGATTAGGGATTTTTGTAGGACTTGAGATAAATTCCCTAGTTAACTTCAATGGGTTGGTGATCAGAACATATGATTGCTTCTCACTCACTATTTTTTGTTTTGCCAAAATAAATAGGTACAAAAAAGTTGAATTTTTACCATTCTGCAAACCTATCATCAAAGTTTCTATAGCCATGCTCAATACAAATAATATATGCATGTTTTCTTAGTTCCCTATTGTCCTTTAGGTTCATAAGGATCCATGGAGCATGTCAAAAGAATAATACATCTCTTACCAAGGGGAATCTTGGGGACAAAGATGAAGTGCTAAATACAGCAAACATGAAAAAACTGGGTTCAACATTATGAGTTGTAGAATCCCATAGAAACTATTCAATATCTAGCCAAATTTGATCCTTATGACTAGATATGGTTACTACCTACAAAATGCATGTAGTTGTCACAAGAAACTAACAATATTGAAAAAGCTATACTTGATATACTAGAATGTTTTGTTTTCTTCTATAATTGAAAAAATCAACCATCGTTGTCTACTATGCAAAATAGGGTATTAGGTGCCCCAAAACTCAAGGAATATTAGCTTTATGTTACAATATGCGACATAGAGAATTAAAACTGCATTTGGATATCATGAAAGCCACCAAAAAATCAGAGAAGAGCTAAAATTCGCTAAAAAACAGGATTTGACAATTTTTGTAATTTAGTCATAACTTACAACTTTAACATCTATTTCTCCCTAGAAGCATCAGGACATGTTGAGGACTACTAAAGATAGTTCTCTAGCATTATAGACCTCACAAACATGAATTCTAGAGTGGTATAGCTGCAAAAAGTTGAAAAAAGCCAAAAATAGGACCCGTTTTTTCACACAATTTAGGTTGTGAAATGTTGTGCAAGGACAAGGTTAAAGATGGAATTGATATTCCAAAAAAATGTCGAGTTTTTTTCAGCTCATGAGACAACTTTGTAGACAGATAGCACCTCCAAATCCATTTTGAAACTCTTGACATAATTGAAGGAAAATGGTCACTTCACAGGACATAAAAGTGTCCCATTACCAACCTAGTGTTAATTAACACTAGAATGGTAACAGGACACTTTTATGTCCTGTTATGTGACCATTTTTCTAGAATTATTTGAAGAGTATGAAAATGAATTTCTAGGTGCTATATATCCACAAAGTTGCATTATGAGCTTAAAAAAACTTGATTTTTGTTTTTAATATCGATCCCTCCTTAACCTTACTCTTACACAACATTTTTGAACCTAAACTGTGTGAAAAAACGAGTCTTTTTTTTTGGCTTTTTCTCAAATTTTTGCAGCTATACCACTCTAAACTTCATGTTTGTGAGGTTTAGATTGCTAGAGGATAAGCCTTCATAGTTGTCAACATGTTTTGATGCTTCTTGGGAGAACTAAGTGTTAAAATTGAAAGCTATGACCAACTTACAAGGATTGCATAGTCCTGTTTTTTGGCCAAAATTTGCACTTTTATGATCTTTTGGGTGGCTTTCTTGATATCCAAATGTAATTTTGATTGTGTAAGTGGCATGTATAACATAAAGCCAATCTTCCTTGAGTTTTGGGTGACCTAATACACTATATAGCATAGTATATGATGATGGTTGAGTTTTTTTATTGCTAAAGAATACGAACCAGACATTTTAGTGTAGCAAGTATATCTTTCTCATTATTGCTAGTTTCTTAGACCAATTGTGTATATTTTTTAGGTAGTAACCATATCTAATCATAAAATAAAAATTTGGCTAGATATTGAGTAGTTTCTATGGGATTCTAGAGGTCATAATGCTAAACCTAGTTTTGTCATGTTTGTTGTATTTAGCACTTCATCGTTTAGCAATCAACCGCAAGAAATTATCGTTTTGGGCAAAATGCACTGGTCCATCAACTTTGGAGGCTTGTTGTGACCAAGAGATAAGAAATTTTATAAGTTTCTCATTTTTGCTATATGTAGTAGTCCTTGAACCATAAGCTCATGAAAGGATGTTTCGAAATAAGTGGATCTACTATAGTTTTGGAATTTTTTTCCCAAAACCATGAAAGGACACTTTTATGTCATGTTCAGTTATCAGATTAGTATTAATAGTCTTCTTGATAGGAATAAAGTGTGCTTGCTTGTTAAACCTATCAACTATTGTCCATATTCCCGTAATTCCATGGATGGACTTTGGTAATCTAAAGATAAATCCATGGATATATTCTCCCATGGCGAATTAGGGATTGGTAATGGCTAGAGTAATCCAAGTTGCTTCCCTCTATAATACTTGGCCTTTTGGTATACCACACGTTTTCAAACATACTCTTTTATGTCCACTTTCATGATGGGCCAATAAAAATTATGTCTATACTCTTCAAAGGGTAGGTTGAATCCCTCTATACCCCGCATAGGGAGTAGCATGGGATTCATACATCACTTTCTCACTAAGGAAGCGAGTAACACGTAGCCTGTTTCCATGGAGAAGATAACCATTGTGCAAGGTGAATGGTTCCTCTTTCTTCCCTAAGGCAAGGGTTGACATTATGTCTTTAAAATTAGGGTCAGTAGTGTACTCATCTATCATGGAAGATAGATCATTGTGAGTTGCTATAGAGACCGCATTTTCTCTCGGTTGTCGTGATAGTGCATCGGCCACTTGATTATGCTTATCAGTAATATAAACAATATGAAAATTGAATTGCGAAAGAAAAATTCCCCACCTCAAATGTTTGTTGGAGAGTTTGGTTTGTGTCATGAAGTATTTTAGACTTTGGTGGTTCGTTCATAAGATGAATGGAGTCCCCATATGCAATGCCCACTATTTTGAAGGCTATCATAACTCAAAAAGGCGTTCCGTAGTGATGGTGTTACCAAAAATATCAATTGTGTAGCATGGTGGTATAGGTACATTCGCCTTACATATACATTTTTTTTCATTTGTAATCTTGTGGTCTTATTTTGGTCCCTTTGTCCCATATTTTGACCTTTCCTCTCTTACATCAGACACTATTTAGTATATTACATGTGCGCATCAGTCCTCATTTTCTTGTCTAGTTATTAAGTTCTTGTACCAATTCTATCTTGTGTGTGTCTCCTGTGTGTCTATTTTTCATCAATCATGAATCTCAAGAGACTACACAATGAATGAAAAAATATTAATTTAAATAAAGACATTTGAATTTGGCTTTCTTGCTTGGGTCTTCTCTACTTGGGTTGTCACATGAGGCTAACAAAGCGCTCTATTTAATAATTGTAGAAGCCCTAATTTCATTCTATAATACACGATATTATTTTGCTATCAAATCATATCATAGATAAGACATCAAGGTACTACATTGAAGGCCTGGGCCCTTCTAATATAGTATCCATGTATTGTATAATCCTTATTCAAATATTGAGGCTTTAACACCATGTTGAGAACCCTCGGGGGGTTCATTATATGTTAAACTATCATATCACGTGCGTTCAAAACATGTTTGTAAAATCTTTTATCTATGAATTTTTTTAAGAATATGATGTACCTTTTTCTTTTAAAATCTATAAATTTTTTTCAAATTTGAAAAAATAATATCCTTATGTATATATATTTTTATAAGTTTCAAAAACTTTAAATACCCTTGTTTTGAACTCACATGATAGATTACATTTTTATTAGGTGACTTCCGCGGGTGATAACCTAACCCAACATAAAGGTACCTTTGCTTGTTAGGGTTTTGAACAAGGTTAAGACTTCAAGATAGCCTCAAGATCTTAAGAGGACAACATTCTTTTGCTATAATAAATTGAGCGTTATTGGAACACATTTGACATGTTAATGGAGAAAGATTATATATAGAGAGAGAGAAAGATACACTTACACACACATACACAGTCACTTTCATAATGAAAACATTCAAATGAGTATTGGGTGACATAAAACTTAATAAAGAAAGAATGGTGATATTATATGGAAGTCTATATTACACACACATACACAGTCACTTTCATAATGAAAACATTCAAATGAGTATTGGGTGGCATAAAACTCAATAAAGAATGGTGATATTATATGGAAGTCTATATAAAGTATCAAAAATACACTGACAGTGATCTATGAATTAATGTTACTCTAATTTGAAAGTGAGGGGTAGGGCAACCCAAATCAGTCATCCACTTTGGGTCTTCCAACATCCTTGAAATTCTCCCTCGCATTTTTCTCAATGCTGAGGTGATTGCTATTTCACCTCTCTGGTCTTGATACTTTTCTCTCTGATCCATCATTCGCGGGAAGCGGTATAAGGTCCAATGGAAATGTTTTGAAAGGATTTAAAATTGTTCACAAATCTGAGGGGCTCTCTTTTGACAATGATATTTTTCCAGCCTGCTTAGAAACATTGAGATCTATATATGAGAGAGCCAGGTGCGCCGTCAATATTAATACACAGCCTCAGAGCTGAAACACGTGGAATTTTTTATTTACCCTTCGACTAGGTTCAGCGGCTGATCGTGTACGGCTTTTAGCTCTATCTTGAAAGGGGCAGGGGTCCCTAGTGACCTGCTCTTCTACCTCCAGCTACGTCGTGAGCTGCTGTCTGATTGACGCACGGCTTCTTTTAGCTCCGCCTCGACGCCTAGGGCTTTTAGATCTATTTCTCTTTTTAGTCGACCGTGGAACGCCATGAACACCGGCAGCATGAGCAGCGGTCGCAGTCACTTCCTCCTCCCTTGATATAAAACTCCTATCAGCTGCTTGACGCCTAGGGCTTCTAGTTCTACTTCTCTTCTTGGGCGACCGTGGAGGCCTATGATCACGGGCCGCAGCGGTCGCAGGCACGTTATCCTCCCCAGTCCCCTTCTCCCTTGATATAAACTTCCTATCAGCTGCTTGACGTCTAGGGCTTCCAGATCTACTTCTCTTCTTAGGTGACCCATGATCGCCAGTCCCAATGGTCGCTGTCCGCTCCTCGCTCGATATAAAATTCCTATCCGCTGCTCGACGTCTAGGGCTTCTAAATCTACTTCTCTTCCGAGGCGACCGTGGATCCCCATGATCACCGGCCGCAGCGGTCGTAGTCTCCCTTGACATAATAGTCCTATCCTCTTCATTTCGCGTGTGTGCACTTGAACCCTCGGCATACCGATGTCCAAGGCGTCTTTGCTCAACGTTCGGATGAGCGCCTGCAGCGGTGGACCTGCCATGGTCAACACCTGCTGCTCGCTGTGAAGGCCGGTAGTCGGAATTTTCGTGCCGCTTCTGCAACAGCCGGGCCTCGTCGGCTCCGTGTCTCCTATCTAAGCGCTGGTCCGGTCGGCGACGACTGCTGCTCCTGGCTCTTCCATCTGACCTTCTTTCAGAGACGACCGGTCTGCTGGAAGAATATCTGCGTGGGTGAGCTAATGGAGTCTGTCCTACACGCTGTTGGTGTTGAAAGGGTGGTGAAGAGGCAGGCGCTGCAGCATATGGCAACTGATGGAGAGGATAGCGATGGCGTTGAGCGGATTGTGAGGCGCCAGCCAACTGATGAACGGGATAGCGAGGAGCGCCAATCCCTGATACGTTGTAGTTGTGCAGGGGAAGGGCAGGCTGACTAGTGGGGCCAACAGAAAGAATTTTCCGTCCTGATTCTGTCTGTTGTCGGGATGCTTGCTCCTGCCGTCGCCTGCCAGATCCCCTATCAGAAATATGTCTGCTGTCCTCAGTGCTTCCACCGTCAGCGCCACATCGCCGGACGCCCACTTCTGGCTCTACAGGTGGAATAGCAGCGGCAAATTCCTCACGGCTCTTTTCTGTCCTTTCACGTTTAAGATTGCTGCGTGAACATGCCTGCTCGTCTTGGATAGAACATGATAAGCCCCGCACTACTATCGATGCCAACTTGCCCCTGCTGCTGGCACGGCGCCCTCGACGGTCTTCGTCTTCAAGTTTCTCGGCTTCATTAAGTACGGCGCTCGCTGCATTAATAGCCGGACCTGGCTGCTGTAGCCTTTGGGTTGAAAGACTGCGAGGACGATCACTACGGCCTTCACAACGTTTCGTGTCAGCACTTATCTGGTGAAGCGGATTATCAGTAACTGTCCCTTTGCGTGGGCGCAAAGAATCTGCGACTTCATGAGCTTCCATAGGATCAGGAGGTAAGCGCCGGCCTGATTCGTTTCGGGAGGGAGGGCTGAGAAAGTCGAGCTTATTAATTGGCATCGCCAAGCCGAAGCTTTCTTCTTTTTTAGGAGGCGACGGGCGCTGCAAGGCGTTACGAGCATTCTTCGTGGCTGAATTCTTTCTCCGTCTCCGATCAGAGAGTGCTGGAGACCGTTGTGCATCGTAGTCTACAAGCCCTGACACTTTAAGAGCAGCACTTTGAGGCCGCTTTCGAGCAGTGCTAAGTAATTCGGCTTTGGTTAAGGCGGAGTTGCCGCACGCTTGATCAATGCCTTCAGCGTTGCAGCCAGTGGCTCCTTCCGTACGATAACCCTCGTTGTTAGCGAGAGGACTCTCCACAGCTACATCAGGAGACTGCACTATCACAGAATGCAGGGACTCACCATATTCACCAAGAAACAGATTAGCCTGCGTGGGCGCAGGTCCATGGGGTGACCGCGGCAATCTATGTCGCGGGCTCCGTCTGAGAGTAGTCGCAGCTAGCTCTTTACGTTGATCACCCACCTCTCGCTGGGGTCTTATTTTCTGAGGGGAAGTTGCAGCTGCTGAAAGATCTGCTTCTTCTTGTGGGCTCGATGGAGCTGTTAGGAGGTGATGTTCCACTACGTCACCTGGTTCCGCCTGCTTACATTCGCTGGATGTGGAACTGCTGCTGGTTACATCAGTGGGCATGTTTTTACGGTAAAAAAAAAAGGCAGAATGGGTAATTGGCTTGTACCTGAGCCTGGGGTGCATGTGGCTGATATCTATATGGCGGTCACGCGCGCCGGTGAAAAGACTCGACGGGCCTGCAGCGCAAGATCGCTCCTGGGACGGGCTACTTTCGGATCTGCTTCTTCTACGGTGGCTCTGCTTTGAGGGTGATTTTGCAGTCGCAGGGCTCTTTTTCTGACATGGCTCAGCTTCCCCTGTTACATCTGCGTCAATTATCCCTTCAGGCCGTAAGCGCCCTGATTCTTTCTGAACCAAACTTCGAGGTGCCTCCTCACGACGGGAACGAGTCGTCCTGTTGCGCGCGTGATCGGTAGTTTCAGGGCACAGCTGTCCCTCTAAATAGCGCTCATCAACCGCAGTACGATCTTCTGCTTCTATGGCTCTAGGGTCATTGGTGGGGGAGCGTCCTCGTTTCCAACGCTCTGCACGTAGGTAACGAATGTACTCCTTGTAAGAAATAGCATTATGGGGCGGAGGACCTGGTGGAGGTGGCGGCAACCTGTGGTCTGAATCCATGGTGGATCCTCGCCAGCGTCTCTTCGAGACGTCGCCTTTGCAGTGCTCTCGTCCTCAAACATCGCACCCTTTGAGTGATACGGGGTTGCACTGTTGTCCTCAAGGTGCATGGGACAATGAGTGGCGTGATCAAGGGGGAAGTAATCCTACTTTCGGATTTTTTATTGTCCTCAAGGTGCATGGGACAATGAGTGGCGTGATCAAGGGGGAAGTAATCCTACTTTCGGATTTTTTATTCTTGTAATAGAATATACAATTCAAAAAGAGTTACACGGATTCTAACTAGTCTTAATTCAAAAAGAGTTATACACATTCTAACTTCTATAGAATGTGGACATTTAGCATTGCGCACTAAAGGAAACGGGGCACTAGTAATTTGGCAATGGGGGCAATGCGTGAAAGGGATATACATATGGAAATGCAAAGAGTTGCCTTGGTCGCTAATATGTGCAGATCTTGATCAGCATCGAATGTATAGTTCTCAAAACAACGTCCAAGTAAATTGAACAAAACAAAATAATGTGGAAAATTCTAAAACGAGCAAGTGGATAAAGCATTAATGAGCTACAATGAATTGTTGTACTAACACTTTTCAATTGTCCACTCTACAAGCGATATTTGAGTCAAGCTATACGAAAGGAATGTGAAATGTCATAGATCAAAATTGCAAATTATATAGTGCACGTCATGCAAAAGTGCTATACAAAAGTATCATGGAGAGATGGTAATGTGGTCTCTTCAAAAAGTATAAGAAACGAAAGTCGTGCCTTGTCTCGTAGCATTTATGTGTTGCGCCAAGTAAACGCATAGTCATGGGGAGTTGGATGCAAATGACGAAACTTGCAGTGCAGTCTAGCTAGAGTCGCGCTTGTGCAATTGAAACATCCACTATTGTGAATAGATGTTCTCCTTGCCAGACACAAAACACGCACTAAGATAAATATGGGAGATGTAGCATATTGATTAAGTTTTACAAGAAACATTCTATGTCATAAAATCAAATATATAACTAATCCAAATGAATTTCTCATATTAAACTGATCATTTAATGTGGGAGAATAAACGGGAACAAGAGTTAGAATATAAACATGTGCTTATGGATCTATCTCAGCACGGGACCAAAGTCAATGGGTCCAAATGAGAGACGGTATGTCAAAGAGCAATGCTAGTGGATGGAGCTTGAAAGACCTTATGGTTAGCTTCATTAAAGACGTCTAAAGGTTAGTTTTAAAAGTCCTTCAACCAAGAACCTTAGGGTTTTTTTACCTTAGACAAGCTAAACCTCTGCTTGAGATGCTTGTCGTGCTTGAGCTCACTAAGGTGCTTGAGGTGCTTGTCGTGCTTGAGCTCACTAAAGTGCTTGATGGGCTTTGGGTGTTCCAAAGTCAACACGATCCCTACTACAAAGGAGGGGGAGATCCCTAAAGCTAGCCGCATGAGAGAGAACACACACACACACTCGAGAAAAGTCCAAGACTCGAGAACAAGTGTCAAGCCCCTACACATGTTGCCCTCATGTAGTACGTAAAGGAAGAATGCATGTCCTAATGCTACCCTTGTTGCTTGATATGCACAAAGAATGTGATCGGTCAGGCTTGAGGAGGTCCAATCACCATCAAGGGAGAGCTAGAAGAGGGAGTCTACCCAAGCAAGGAAGGGGTGTGCTTGCACGTATACCCTGTCTCAATCACTCACACACACGCTCATTCTCATAGTGGGGCGTGCAAAAACACCATCTCGTTCTCCAAGCTTGAGAAGTTGAGAGCCTACACCAATAACTCTTTGCTATGAAATGCAAATCCAACAAAGAGCCATGCTCCAAAGTGCATGCTTGCGAGCTCCATTACTATGTTGTTATGCTATACTATGAAACAAGAGTAATATCAAGTGAGGAGTCTATGGCTTTCTCGTATGTTACTTCTTCTTTCTCTTCCTTACCCTCATTCTGTGCTAGCTCTTGGGACTGAGACCGAGGACAAGTTAATGCTTTGGTAAGATAGTTAAGGGCATAATCTTGGTGCATGAATCTTTCCATCTTCATTGCATCAAAGAGGTCTCAAGGAACACAAATTTTGTATTGTACCAAGTCTCTCTACATGCAGGAATAATCTATAATACAAAATCATTTTGGAGGGAAGGCTGGCTCCAAGTAAATCGAATCCTCAACTGTTGCTAATTTCTCTAATCACTATGAAAATATCTAATTATTTACCACGGACTCTCATTGCGTTTTGTAGAGAGAAGGTCCAAAATCAGCTCGAGAGGGAAGAGAGAGGAGGGTGGGGGGGTTTTTTTTGCATCTCAAATATTATCACGACTATTACCACAAAATTTACCTCTAATATTACCGCATTTATTCTCGGAGCACGATTTAGCGTGTAAACATTCAGATTTTGGCTTAAACATCCCCCCCCCCAAAAAAAAATAAAAATAAATAATAATAATAATAATTTGGTGTTTCTCTCCTCTTAATAAAAATTATAGAGCATTATATGAAAATTTCAAATTTTTTAAAAAAGAGATATGAAAAGATGGAACAATAGTTAGCTATGTAGGATTACACTTGGTTATAGCTAAAATAATCACTATCACTTGATTAACATAATTTAGCATGATTCAAAAAATTAGAGAGAGAGAGAGAGAGAGAGAGAGAGAGATAATGGATTACATGACCAAAAAATTTCATAACTTAAAGTATGCAAATTTTTTATGAATCATCTTCCAAAAGATCCCTACAAGAAGCATCATCCAATTCTAAGCCCATGATTCCTAAATCAATAAAGATCAGAGAAACAAATTTGTCTTTTTTGGATGTGTTGGCTTCATCATCTTCAAATTCGTCATCCTCCATCTCATCATCTTCATCATCGTGAAAATCATTCTCATTAAGACTTGTGGCCGCCAGACTTGATTCATCGACCTCTCTCTCCTCTGTCTCCCCCTCATCCAAAGTAGGAGGTGGAAGAGGGTCGAAGATGGTCTCAGCTTCATTAGTGAAAAAAATGATTCTCTCCCGAGGTGTTATGAGAATTACGAACCAAAGTGTTGGTTGGTGGATTGTTGGGATATAGATGAACTATAGAAGAGAAGCTCAAAGTGAGTAACATTGGTATAATTAATGTTACAAGCAAATAAGAATAAAAAAGGTAGTCACTCTTCTGCTCACAATTGCGTGGAAAAACTAAATTGCCATACCTCCCTGTGTGATTCACACTATAGTCTACCATGTAGAGGCCATTCTCATGTCGTGTAGACATATTTGCAAACCACTTGCACTCGAAGATGAAGGTATAAAAGGTTCTAAAATTTATCTTTAGTATCCTTTCAATAGCTCCACAGTACCTGGCTTCATCACCATCCATGTCAAGGTTGCCCATGATGCCATAGTCCATGGTGGTTCTATGCTCGTCAATGTGGCGCGTATGAAAGTGATGACCCTTTGATCACATAGATTTAAAAGAAAGACACTACAAAATTATAAAATATATATAATCAATTACAAAGATAAAATCAAGAAAAAACTATACAATATGATTTAAGTATATGAGTACTCTCCCTTTGGTACATAGCCTCTTGCATACTCCCATTTTTTGTTGGTGATGTCTTTTCTGCGCGCTTTTTCTTTGGTCATTCTCTCATAGATCCACTCCGCACTAATGAGATCTAAGAAACTTTCCTTTCTGTCAAAAGAAGCCCTCTCTCTCTCTCTCTCTCTCTCTCTCTCTCTCTCCCATGGCAATATGAGCTGATGTGTCAATTTTTGGGTCATTTTGCAACCTTGGACCAAAACTAGGTCATTTTTAACCCCAAAAATACCATTTTCGATGCAAAAAATCCCTAAATTTATGGGATCACTCGCATAAGGACAAAAAACATATATGTGCATAATGTTTTATCAATATACCGTTTTGGGTCTTTCCACGCAATTTTGCAACGGCTCCTATTAGCTGGTATTTTCGGAAGTTTTTGCCCGCATCAATCTTATAGGTGAGACGAGTGTGCCACCGTGAAACACTTGGAATATGTACATTATAAAATCTAAATAGGCATCTTATCAAGTGAGAAAGCATGCAAAGACACCACATCCAAACCACAACATCCACCCCCTCTGAACCTGCACATCCTCCGGTATGTGCCAACTTGATTGCTTCTTTGTTTACATACACCTCGATTCTTAACATCTAATGATGAATTCAACAAGAACATAGTTTCCACTTAGGTAATACGGAAAGCATACAAAATGTTTGTCATAATAGCATAACCATATGATAAGCAACGCATTCCCTAAATTATTGTTAGAGCTATATAGAGAGCCCACTTATGCTATATATAGCAAGGAGTCCCCACTATATATGTGTACTGAGTGTATGCTCTACACACACTTTGGGGTTTGGAATTGTGGTGTCGTCTCTCTCTCTCTCGTCTATCTTGTGCGTGGTTGTTCACAATGGTATCAGATCTGCGAAGCGCACGACCACAAAGACCATGAAGAGGAGATGTTAGGTCTCAAAAAATCATGAAGATAAGTATAACTTGTAAAATTGTCGTTCAATATTCTGTTTGAATTGTGTGAGATTTCTGTTTTGGGTTTGAAACTTATGAGAGACAAGGTATTTGTGTGTGCAAGCGGTTCCAAGAGGTTGTTGGAGTCCCACACCTCCTCGGAAATTCTCTCATCTATCCTACGTAAGCCATAGGTCTGTGCCAAGAGAATTTTTGACGTGGCTTCATGAACAAGCTCGCAGACCTAAAGCAGCCGAGTTTAGCGCTTTTATTAATGTAAGCCGACAGCGATATACTGCTTCATTCTCCAAGACAGCGGCACCTAGCCCGTCACTGCAGATAGCGTATGTTGCACTTCATCCTTACGATCCTCCCGGTTTTCATCTCAGATCTGCACGAGCGGTTGCTTTCGACATGCACGGAAGCGGCTGCTTTAATAAACGCTGCATATTTAGCTGGTTGGCTGTTTTAATAAACGCCTATAATTAATGTTTATTTTTATAGCTACGGTAGCGGCTGTGGGCTATCATTGCCTTTTCTGCAAACACACCCTTTGCCGCAATATCTGAAGATGATACTCATCTGAAAGAAGAAGTGGCTGTGGCATCATCAAGGGCCTGCTAACAATAGTCTCATTGTTTGGGACCCGCATGCATTCTCTTGCGAGCTGCTACCTTGCTTCTTCAAGCACGACAATTTTTCCAGCTTACACTTACGGTTTTAGAAAGATAGATCCCAACCAATGGGAGTTTGCAAATGAGGCTTTCTAAGGAGTCGGAAGCTTCTACTGAAAGGTATACAGAGGTGAAAACTTGTGCCGACCTCTCAGCAGCAGATATTGTTGTCCATAGGCGGGCCCTGTTTAGAGTAGGGAAATATGGAGGCTTGCAAGGAGAAATTGATGGTCTCAGGAGCGATAGAAGACAACGGCCTGTCCCAAATCCTCTTAAGAGCCATCTTTAGGACGTTTCTTTATTGGCTATCCTGTTCTTGATCATACGTGGTCGGGAAGTCACGGCTTGACCTTCTTTCACACTCAGCCATATTTAGTGCTAGTCTTCGTTTGTGCTATCTTTTGTAGTCAGCCATATTTACTGCTAGTCTTTGTTTGCGCTATCTTTAGCACTATTTAATAAATGTAGCACCTCCGTCCACGTATGTTTTTTCTTTTTGTTTCTTCATAGGCTTTCATAAGTATTGTGAGATTTGTCTATCTTTGCTCGTCACAATTATTCAAGCACAGTGCTGTGTGTCGTCATAGCAGTCCACTGCATCGAAAGGTTCACGAAGTCAGTATGCAACTGGCTAGAGAATAATTCAAAGACATTTTCCAGGATGTTACCTTTGATAACAAGAATCTCCGCTTTTATGTTCGCTTCATAGTGGTATGTAGATGATTTGATGCGGGCAGTAAACTCGGAGTGAGACACACATATTTCCGGCCTTCGTCGTCACTAGGGATTGCCCTGCAACTACCTCGACCTTGGCAAAATTTTAGATTATATATTTGAGCATCAATTCTTGTAATTTGTTGCTATTGATCTCGTTGCAAATTTGTCATAAATACTTCACGTAATTTTATGATCGTCTTATGGGATCGTATACTAATGTGTGTGATGGTTTTCATGTGAATCATCGATGTAGAGATTATAAGATTTACCAAGCCATTATCTACTGATTAATCATTGTCTTGAGGTTTTGCAGATTTTGCACAAAATTAGCATCTCTGATGCCATGGTACGTAAAGCCATGATGATAATTACTATTTTACACATTTTATTTGATTTGAAGAAAAACATCTTTGATGCCATGGTACGTAAATCCATGATGATTCCTATTTCAAAGTTTTTCTGAGCGTCTCTAATGCCATGGTGAATATCGTGATGCCATAGTACGTAAAACCATGATAATGTTTACTATTTTACAACTTTTATTTGATTTGAAGAAAATGTCTCTAATGCCATGGCACGTAAAACCATGATTGCTATTTCAAAGCATTTATGGCCGTCTCTTATGCCATGGCGAATACCGTGATGCCATGGTACGTAAAGCCACGATGATGACAAGTGCTAGCTGTTGAGATTTTGGGGGCCCCCATATGTTCATTACATCTCGGATTTGTATATATGTGTGCACATATGATTGCATCGACATTATTGTCTATTTCTATGTCGTCTCTAGAGCGTCGTCGCGAACCATCTCTAAGGAGAATGTGACATGATTATTTCTAACCTTCACATTTTGATATGTTTCTTGAGTTGGTATTGATTACAAGATGAAAATCACATTAAGCAGCATATACAAGGCATCAAAGACGCTAAAGTCGCTCTATCATTTGCAGTGGCACAAGAGTGATGTAGCTCTTGCAGTTAAAACTTTTAATTTGTTTCCATTAGAATTTTTATGAGCCTTTATGGCCATTGTTGTATATTATGGAGTGATGTAGCTCCTTGGGAACATATTTTGTAAACTTGAAAATTTATTAATACAACAGTGCATCTATATGGTGCTCTAGGTCTTTCCCTTGCACCCCCAAGGGTTTTTTCATCCACAGTTAGGGACTCCTATTTGAGTGGGGGTGTTAGAGCTAAATAGAGAGCCCACACTTATACTATATATAGCAAGGAGTCCCCACTATATATGTGTACTCAGTGTATGCTCTACACACACTTTGGGGTTTGCAATTGTGGTGTCATCTCTCTATCCTCTATCTTGTGCGTGGTTGTTCAACATGAGCGTCTCTAATGTCGTGGTGAATACTGTGATGCCATGGTACGTACAACCATGATGATGTTTACTATTTTACAGCTTTTATTTGATTTGAAGAAAACGTCTCTGATGCCATGGCACGTGGAACCATGATTGCTATTTCAAAGCTTTTATGGCCGTCTCTTATGCCATGGTGAATACCGTGATGCCATGGTACGTAAAGAGATGATGATGACAAGTGCTAGCTGTTGAGATTTTGGGGGGCCCCATATGTTCATTACATCTCTTATTTGTATATATGTGTGCACATGTGATTACATTGATATTACATTTGTTTCTATGTCATCTGCACATGTGATTGCATCGAAATTATTGTTTGTTTCTTTGTCGTCTCCAGAGCGGCGTCGTGAACCGTCTCTAAGGACAATGTGACGTGATTATTTCTAACCTTAACATTTTGATATGTTTCTTGAGTTGGTATTGATTACAGGATGAAAATCACATTAAGCAGCATATACAAGGCATCAAAGACGCTAAAGTCACTCTATCATTTGCAGTGGCACAAGAGTGATGTAGCTCTAGCAGTTAAAGCTTTTAATTTGTTTCCATTATAATTTTTATGAGACTTTATGGCCATTGTTTTATATTATGGAGTGATGTAGCTCCTCGGGAACATATTTTGTAAACTTGAAAATTTATTAATACAACAATGCATCTATATGTTGCTATGGGTTTTTCCCTTGCACCACCAAGGGTTTTTTCATCCACAGTTAGGGACTCCTATTTGAGTGGGGGTGTTAGAGCTATATAGAGAGACCACACTTATGCTATATAGCGCAAGGAGACCCCACTATATATGTGTACTCAGTGTATGCTCTACACACACTTTAGGGTTTGGAATTGTTGTGTCGTCTCTCTCTCCTCTATCTTGTGCATGGTTGTTCAACAATTATTAGGCATAAGATTAGAGGGATATTCATCAGGAGCATCAAAGCATTTACCTCTATTGAAGGGTATATAAATACTCAAACAAAGTCCATAAGCATCATAATGTCCTTGTGGGTCATATGGTAACATAAAAAAGTCCCACATATGCCACATAGTATGAGTTTCTAGTGAATTTTCATCATCCCTTCTACTATCCAAAGTTTCGGCATGCATCCCTGAATCATCAAGCTCCATATTATCCATTACCTCATTTGGTGCCTCATAAGCTACATGCATAACTTCTCTTACAGACATGAAATCGTGTAAAACCTCATCCAATAATATCATAAGATCTACCTCATGCTCATCTCCTTCTCTTTGTAGGTCACAAACCTCATCGTACTTTTGGAAACCCCTATCATAAGGAGCTTGAAATTCCTCCAAAGCATCGTCTAAAAGAGCCATAATCTCCATGTACTCTTGTTCTTGTTGTCCCAATTCATGATAGTTTGATGTCTTTTAGAACCCTTGTTGTATGTGTCATGGAAACCATCCAAATCTTCCTCCAAAAGATACATAATATCCTCTTCAATGGGAACCTCTTGAGAGCATATGCCATGCTGCAGTGGATCCTCATCACATATGATATTCATATAGTCCATACCTCCCTCACAATTTTTCTCTACCATCACACCTTGTTTAAATTACCTTTGTACGTCTTCAATCTCACAAACATCAACATGCTTCACAAAGCTGGAAGTCAATTCTTTTTGGACATTTCATCATTGTAAACCTTCCACTCATTGGTAGGAGTGGGTGGTTGCATATCAACTTGCACCCCCTCCAAACAAGAGCCTATGACTTTGAAATACATCTCATCCACCAATCCACAAGCATATGTATCACATCAAAGAGCATTGTCATCACAAAAAGTATTACCTTCATTTGGAGAAATTGGAACCTCTTTGAAGCATGAACCAACTTCCAAATCAAAATACTCTATGTCATCTTGGGTCATACCATTTTGTATGTTTACATCTCCTTGGATACATCCATGCTCTACCACATAGTGTTCTTCGTAGAGCTCGCAAGACAAGGTGTGTTGGTTGAATGTGCAGATTCCATACCAAATTTTTGAATAGTATCTGCAATAAACTTTGACTATTGAAGGAATAAAATACCTTTTGTATGGTTACATTGGATTTGAATGCCAAGACACGAGTGAATCTCTCCAAGATCCACCATATCAAATGCAAAAGACAATAACTTTTTCACTTGCTGAAGAAATCCCAAATCATTGGAAACAAGGATGGTATCATCCACATAAAGAGCAATAATCACAAAACTGCTACCTTGGCGTTTTATGTATAAGTTCGGGTCTGAAGAGCAAGAGATGAATCCTTTAGAGGTGAGAAAAAGATCAAATTTTGTATACGAGGCTTGCGAAGCTTGTTTGAGACCATATAGTGCCTTATGGAGTTGAGCAACAAGGTCTTCTTTACCTGGAATAACAAACCCTTCTGGTTGTTTCATATAAATTTCCTCTTCCAAGACACCATTAAGAAAACCAGTTCGCACATCCATTTGATGAGCTTCTAAATCAAATTGAACAGCAAATGCCAATAAAACTTGAACACTTGTAATGCGAACAACTGGTGAAAAAGTCTCTTGATAATCAACACCACCTACTTGGGAGTAACCTTTTGCAACTAAATGCGCCTTGAACTTGTCAAAAGATCCATCTGCTTTTACTTTTGTCTTATACACCCACTTACATTTAATAGTTGTACGACCAGGAGGTAATTCAGTTAGTATCCATGTACCTTTAGAGATAAGAGAACCGTACTCTGCTTCCATAGCTTCTTGCCATTGATACTTTTGTGGTGAAGAGATAGCTTCATCATAAGTAACGGGATCTTTAGAAGTAGAAAAAGCATTATCAACAATATCGTCATCATAAACATGACATGAGCCATGTTCAAAATCAATAGGCAGATCAACAAAAATATCAATATCTTCATTGGCAACATTCGGAATGGATGGTTGTGAAGAGAAAAGTTGCTCTATAGGAAGAGTTTCATCATCTGAAAGAAATGGAAAAGCCTGAAGCAATGATTTAGTATCATCAGAATCATCCATGGACCATGAGCCTCCCATAAGTTGTTCGTTAAAAGTAGCATCACAATTCACAATTACTTTCTTGGAGGAAGGGTCATAGAATTTGTAGCCGTTGGAAGTGTTAGAATATCTAATAAAAATAACTTTAAGACCAGGAGCATCAAGCTTTGTTCGTGTTTCTTTGGGAACATGAATATAAGCAATACATCTAAAGGTTCGAAAATGAGATACAGAAGGAATGTCACCTGTCCATGTTGTGATGGGTATCTTACCAGAGGGTGCAGTAGTAGGAAGATGATTATGAATAAATATCGTTGTTAAAGTAGCTTTAGACCAAAAAACACGAGATAAACCAGAATGAATCAGCATACATCTTACAACATTGAGAATAGTGCGATTCTTTAGTTCAGCAACACCGTTCTGTTGAGGGGAATATGGAATAGTGTGTTCATGATGAATTCCACTCTTAGCACAGTAACTCACAAACTCTCAAGAAATATATTTACCTCCATTGTCACTACGAAGCTTCTTAAGGCGACGACCAGTTTGAAGTTCCGCAGCCTTGTGGAATTGTTTGAAAACAGATAAGGCTTCAGATTTTTTTCTAAGTAGAAATACAGTCGTATACCTTGAGAAATCATCAATGAAAGTAATAAAGTAGCGATATTGTGATCTCAAAGAAGGTAGAGCTCCACATATATCAGTATGAACAAGATCCAATATGTCATGAGAATGAGTTGTAATTGAAAGAGGAAAGAGTTTATGATTGTGTTTCCCAAGAGCACAAAATTCACAAATTCCCATATGAGGATGGGCTTTAAGATCCATTCCATGAACAAGATCATGACGCTGAAGATCAAGGAGTTTTGAGAAATCAGTATGAACAAAACGGTGATGCCATATTTTGCAATCATGATCACCTGGAGGAGTGATAACATTTGCTACAGCATCGTTGAGAGAGTTCAAACAAATTACCGTTTCGAGGAGCAGTGGCTATAGTCTGTCCATCTTTCTCAATTTGGCATTTGGTATGATCAAATCCAACAAACAAACCAAGATCAACAAGTCTAGCAACTGAAAGAAGATTACGTTGAAGATCTGGTACATGTAATACTCCTCGCAAAATTCGAGTGGAAGAAGATAAGGTACCAAGATATAAGTCTCCAATACCCTTTACTTGACAAGTAGTATCATTAGCAAGATAAACAACACGTTGAACTGGTAGTGGATGATAGTTATGGAGCCACTTAGACTGATATGTCATATTTCCTGTAGCACTAGAATCGACAATAAAAAGTTATCCATCACGTACATGAAGTATTCTTTCTGGAGCAACTAAACATAGGACGCAGCTTGTTTCTGGTACAATGTTGTTTCGATGTTCAGTAGCATATGCTCTATTACGATCTGTGTCGAATCGACTCTTATAGCACATATGAGTGGGATGATCAGATCGTCCAAAATATTCACAAGAAGAAGAAGAAGAGTCTCTAGATAAACGTGGTTGTTTCGTGGTAATATTGTGTTCTTCATCATATTGACGTGCCCAAAAATCATCTTCAGTATAGCCATTTCTGTTGCAGTAAGAAAATTGCTTATTAGGAAATTTGAGACGAGAGAAAATATTACCGCGATGGCCATCTCTGCGGTTTCCTCGTTGAAATGGATGCCTTTGAGCATAAAAAGCACGTTCCATCTGTTGTGACTCAGTCTCCTCTTGTGAAATCATAGCTGTATCGTGACCAACATTATGACGTTCTTGACGTTGAGAGTATTCAATTAAAGACATGCAGGCTTGGTCGAAATCAAGACCATCTTTATTAGAGAGAATAGTAACAATGTTATCATAAGAAGAGTCCTTCACCGTATCAAGGAGAAGTGTAATCAGTTGCTTTTGTGGAACAGGATCACCGGCAGCAGCAAGTTGATTAATAGTAGATTTGAAAGATTCAATATGTCCCATCATGGCAGTACCAACTTCATATTGTAACTTGTTAAGAAACCCTCTAAAATAAAGTATTTTTGTAACAGATTTCTTCTGAAAGTTTGCAATAAGGTACTTCCATACGTCGTGGGAAGTAGGCAATTCATACATATCAAGCAAAAGGGAGTCAGTAAGAGCAGAAATAATATACGACGAGCTGCTTTATCATGTCGTTGCCAATCCGTATAGGAAACATTCCAATCTTCAAATATAGGTCCTTTAGTGATAAGCACGTTATCATTATGCGTATCAATAGGCTGAGGCAGACAAACACGATTTCCAAGAACATCAGAGAGTTCATCGCCTTCAAGAATTAACACACCTCTTCTTTTCAGCTTGGAAATCCTTAGACTTAGAAAGGAGGAGCAAAACGCTGGCCAGAAGGAAAGCTGTTGACGAGAATAGTCATAGCCATATCTTGTTGCGAGAAGACGTATAAGATAAGATCGTAGAATCTGCACACCATACATAGTGAAGGCCACAATTGAGAATGAGAGAAATATGAGGACTGTGTTTTGTCAACGATAAACGCAAGAAGGATGCTCAAGGAACGTCCAAAGATGTGAGAGATGTCACCCAAAAAAGGCAGGATAAAGGAGACGTTAATAATAAAAGAGTCCTCAAAATAGAGTGGCGTGAGACGCAAGATTGACGGCCACAATACGAATAGAAAAAAGCTAAATTTTCTCGAAAAAGTTAACGCCAAAATTAGAAAAACGATCGCGGATGCTTCAAGAAGAAGTACGACGAAGAAAGCTACGTAAAGCTCAATTGTAGTAAAAACAACATAACTTTCTGCTGCGAACTCCGATTGACGCAAACCTAGAACTCAAAGTGAAGAGCTTGAGGAGATGAACAAGTTTTGGATGGAAAGTGCCATTGCACTACACTCCATTGCGCTTTTCCCGTTTCTCCAAATTTTGAGCAGAAGACCCCCAAAAATTGAGATGAAGTTCAGGGTGTCATCAACAAGAAAACGTAATCAATGATTAGATTGATTAGCAATAAAAACCACACAAAATACTTATCATATTCTTCTTAACACAAAACAACCACAATTAACAAGAATCAATGTTCAAAAATAAATTTTGTCGCAACTTTGAATCTTACATGCGAATCGCATACACATACTATTTTGTCACCATGAATTGAATCGGCGCGTGATCGTTATCGCTCTTATACCATGTTGAGATGGAGAGAGAGAGAGAGAGAGAGAGAGAGAGAGAGAGAGAGAGAGAGAGAGAGAGAGAGAGAGAGAGAGAGAGAGAGAGAGAGAGAGAGACGAGACAAGAGACACACCATATAAGCTCCCAAAGACTGATTCATATTGAGGAGACAAGATACAAATATATAGGTGAGACCAAGTTGAGTAGAGTGAGCCATATATAGCTCCAACACTTGGAATCTACTTGTTTTCGTACTTGAGATTATGATGAGAGGATCATCAAATCACATTTAATTTCACTTAAAAAGACCATTAAAAAGCATATAGGTTTCAGCCATAAAACCTCAATGCTCATACAAGCACAAATCTCAATCAAAACCCAAACCTCTTTCATGGTACCATGTAGCCTCGCCCCCAATTACATAGTCGTAACATCAAACAGTTGAAAAGAATACTTGAGCTTCCACCTTCATGGTGACCATTTTTTGATTTTTTAGAGATTTAAGAGCTTCTAAGTTGAGTCACACACACACCATTTTGATAAGGGAAAACCCTAATTCACTCCCTCACAAGCTCAGATACAAGATTGCGAAGAGGCGGGACTGCCACACACATAGATTGGGCAACCATGGAAGCTATTGCACCGTAGAGAAAAATTGCAGGCTTTTTCTGTCAACAGAAGCCCTCTCTCTCTTTCCATGTCCATATGAGCTGATGTGTCAATTTTTGGGCCATTTTGCCACTTTGGACCAAAACTAGGTTATTTTCAGCTCATTTTTCACCTCAAAAATTCCATTTTAATGCAAAAAACCCAAACAAAGTTAGAAAAATCCATAAATGTATTGGATCACTTGAATTAGCACAAAAAACATATATATGCATCATTTTTATCAATATACCATTTTGGGTCACTTTCCGGGCAATTTTGCAGCACTTCCTGTTAGTTGTTGTTTTCAACCATTTTTGCCCACATTAGTCGTATAGGTGAGATGAATGTGCCACCATGAAACACTTGGAATATTTATATCATAAAACTTAATTTAGCATCTTATCAAGTGGAAAAGCACGCAAATGTTCCACTACATCCAAACCATGATTCCTCGGATAGGTATGTACATGATAGCGATCGCAATAGCCTCTTTAGCATATATAGATCACCTAGCATATATCACAATATGTACATGATTGATTTTATTTACATGCATTGAGAAGTTTCAAAAGTGAGGTGAATGTTTTTATTTCACACTATGTATGTGCCACGACACGATAACGTGCACTACTCCACATATAGTGATCTCCCCCACAACGTGAACCAAGAGGTGAATTTGACTAAGAAGGACCGATCAAGGAAATGCATCCTCAATGGCACATATAGTTTCTGTTACAAGTGTTTGAGTAGTAGGAATATCATCTATTTCAATTTTCTTGGAGCTCACAATTCTGCAAGAAAACACACAAGGATACACTAAGTGCTAGTTGAGGTTATTGTGTACATAAAAAAAGTGTAGTTGAGTGGAGTCTTGTGGTGTACCTTACTAGCTCGCCAAGTTTAAAAATAGCATCCCAGACTTTCTTGTCGCGACATATACACATACTCACTGGCAGAATGAAGTACAATGTAAATTAGGAGAAGAGAAAGTGAGAGAAAGTCATACTCGCAAACAATAGATAGAATAGAGAGAGGAACATTACCTGAAGCATCTTGTGAATCATGGGATTTCAACCCGTACAATTGAACTCTTCTACCCTTCTTCACTTTTGTGAAATGTCCCTTTAGCAACCTCATGTATTCTGTTGGTGTGCAAATAGACACAATGGTACCCTTCACTTTGTCTAATTCTTCTTTGACTAGCATCCATGGCGCTTTAGGAAGCACAGTCTTCCCACTGAGGTCACGTCGTCAAGTAGTAGAGATGGGGAGACGTTTCAAGACCCTCAAATCATCCCTTGCCCTGAGTGAGTCCTTCTTGCCAATAATGTGGTCCCACAGGGTTTGGGTTACATTCTTGAATATGTGCATGGGATCCAACAGGTTTGTTGTATTTTGAAATCCTTCCATTATGGAAGCCTTAAAAATATGGAATACCTTGACATACCTTTTGGTGGAGTACTCGGAGCCGGATTGTTGTTGTAGTGCTCTTCCCAAATGGTTGCCCAATTTTCCATCGTGAGCTTTAGACGTGTCTTCCCATTTGTTGGAGCCTTGTGCTTGCTATGACCTTGGGGTAAGAAACGATGGTTGTTTGGATAGACTACCTTGTGCAAGGCATCCGGCCTCTCTGTCACCAATGATGGCTTGCAAGTAGGACATGCATTGTGACCCAATGTGGACAACCGTGCATACCTATCATATGGCTAGAGAGAAGCTTCAAACTAAAGGGAGAGGGAATAGAGAGACAAAGAGAAGGGAGATACCCAAAATCTCTCGAAGCCTAGGATAGCAGTGCATAGTCCACATAAGGAGTCCCCTCATAATGGATTCTCTCCCCCCCTTTGGAAGTGAGACATCTACAACAGGAATGCCTCTCCATAAATCCTCCAACTCCTCGATGAGGGGTTCGAGGTAGACGTCAATATTTGACACTTTGTACTTCTGTGGAACAAGCAAGGAAAGAAGTATGTTGCCCTTCTTCATTGACTCCCATGGTGGAATATTGTTTTTGACAATCACCACAAAACAAGTGCTCCATGAAGTAGACTTAGTGCCAAAGGGTTTGATACCATCACTTGCTAACCCAACTCTCAAGTGTTGAGGCTCCAACCCAAACTTTGGTCATTGAGTTTTGATGTGTCTCCATACAGATAAATCGGTAGGAACATCCATCATTCCATCATTTGAGTGGTGGTTGGGGTGCCACACAAAAATCTCCACGGTAGACATGCTTTTAAACATTTGTTCAATGTGAGGGATTAATGAAAAATGTCTCAATACCTTGCATGGTGGGTGCGCTCCACTCACTACGGTCTTGTATCGGGTGCTTCCCCACACATGGGACATGAGGTATGTTGGGAGGCGTTGTAGCAACAACCTAATCGCAATCCACACAAGATTATCAAAATCGTGGATTGGCAATCCGGCTAGGATATGGAAGCACGAGCATTGGATGAATAGAAATAGAGGGTTCAAAAGATCACATCTTTAATGCAAGTAGAGATGATCCATGGCAAGACTAACTCTGAACATACTCTAATCACTAATCAATAAACTCCTACACACACCAAGTCCATCGAAGTCCAACTTACCATAGATCAGAAACCCCAAGCACAGTAATGATAAGAACACACTAATTACATTGGTGTTGGCCTCTCCAATCACCACATGTCAATCACGACACTTGATCAATAACTACATACACTAGGTGAATGGTGCTAGAGCTTCATAAAACCTATCTAAACATAGCAAACAATAGGGCACATACACTAATTACAAGATTAAGACCCAACTTAATCAACCTAATTAGTGATGCTAAATATCACAAATTGAATGCTTATAGAAGAATAATAGTGGTTAATAGCAAGAAGTACATACCTCTCTCAAATCTAGAATAATGAGAGTGTAATATTACTCCATGACATAATGAAATGTAGAGAAGAAGTAGACTAATGAGAAAATAGGGATTAGATTAATCAAGAAGAACTTACTCTAATTACAATGGATTAGTCCTAGCCTTTTAAGCATGTACATTACGCTCAAGGCTAGGCCATAGAGTGAACACTCAAGAGAGAGAGAGCTCTTAAAAGTGGATCCTCAAGAGTGGATGAAGCCTCCTTGCATAAAGGCTTTCTTTTAAAGGATTTCACCCTCAATCCCTTTTACTATGGGTTTAAGCTTGAGCCCTCTAGCTAGAATATACAACTTTGGAACTCCCAATGAGCCCAAGATGGAAATGTTATGCACAACCATAGCATATCTCCCACTTGATGCATATTTGGTGTAGCCTGTGTTAGCCGCTGCTAACATCCCCCCCTTCCTAATTTGGCACACATCCTTGTGTTCCAGTGAAGCAACACGGTGACATGGTAGAAAGCAAGTCCATGGAAGAAATGTTGAGCTGCAAAACATAAGAACAAGTAATGAGCATCAAAGGACAACAAGGATACAAAACATGAAGTACAATGAGCAATCATGCAAAGTTAACTTTTGTTCTAAAAAATGGCTGAATCATAGTCAATCATAGTCAAAAAACTAAACAACATAAATCAAAAAAGACACATATACTATTGTGAACATTAAACCACTTGAAATTTCACTTTTATGCATGAAAAACAAGCAATCAATTATGACCCTAAGCTAATGCAAGTTCATAAACCTACTAGCCTAAAAACTATGTGACCAATATTAATAAATCATTCAAGTCTATCATGTCTATGGGCTATAAAAAAGCTCCTAATCTATGAGTACATTGTCAAAGATTTTTGAAGCTCATGGAAGTTTGGTTTTTGTCATTCATTGAAAAAATTAAAGCACAATACAAGGCTACCACCCCAAGGCAAGTTTAGGTGCGACTCTCGCCTCCTTGAACCCTCAAGAAGTTGTTCCAAAAATCTACTAGCCTACCGAGGTGACGGCTAACCCCTATCAGCCCAGGGCATCGGTTTAGGGCCTTAACCAAGCGAGCCAAGGTGATTCCCCTTGATTGCCAAATGCCAATAAGGCACTAGGCCGAACATATACACAACATAAAATATAAATTTTCTTTTCATGTGTCTTAGTAGCATTTTGCTACTTTTTCTTGACATTGTTTTGCTTCATTGTTTCATTTTTTGACACTTTTTTATTTCTTCCAACATGAGATGTTTATGGAAATTGGACTAAAGGACTAAAGCCTAATCATAGCCCTAGGTCATGTTAAAAATGAATGGAGTATTAAGACTATCACTAAGAATCTAGGACTAATGAGAAATGAACCTACATTAACCTAAGGTCAAGGCCAATTACCTATGGTTAGCACACTTAAAACCTAGTTTTTTGATGAGTAAATACACAAAGAAAAGTGTTGAAACTTTAGTATGCCTAGATTTTGAATATGAAAGAACCATAGCTTAGAAGAAAAATTTACTTAGCCAATCATAGAGAATAAAGAGATGAACAAAAGAGCGAAATCATGGAAGGATTACACCTATTCATGCTCTCTTGAGCGTCCTTGATCAAGAATCCCATTGGTAGAGAAGTCTCTTGATCTTTTTATTTGCAAAAGAAGCTTTTTGAAGCTAAGTGTAAACACAAGCTCCAAAGGCCTTTTATTGTAATCCAAAAGCACACAAAGAAATTAATGAAAACCTAAAGCTAGGGTCTTGCATACCCAAATTTGCCAAAGGGAAAAAACCCAAGGAAAAAAAATGCCTTTGGTTAAGCACATGATGCTCTTTGATAGCAAATTTATGCATATACATCAACAGTGAGAGATAAAATGTGCAGCGTGTTGCCCCTAACTAGAGCTACGAGCCGATACCAACATTGCACGCGTACGGCCCGGCTTTGGGAGATCCTTCTACGAGCTTCATCGGTTGTTTGGGTGAGCATACATTGTCGGATTTTTCATTGCAGCATATCCACGAGTTCACAATGAGTAGAACTACACATTAGGCACTTCATATTTCAGAAACGAAGACCTGCAGATTTCGGCCAAACATCCTACGTATTTCTGCACCGGGTGTTTTGGGTTGTGGCCTATAGGTATTAGTAGGGTCTCCTTCAAGTTCTATGGTGTTTCGGAAGTGTTTGATAGGTATTTGGCTCTAGCAAGCGTTGTAGGAAGCATCCTCTTTTGTTCTCTTGAAGACTGTGACTTAGACAAGTGGTAGGAGCCTCTGTAGGAATTAGTTAGGAGTCAGTCGAGTGTAGGTTCACACCTTATGCTTGCTTCCACGCGCCTGCGAGTCGAACTTCGTCCTTAGCTGACATTACTTGTTAGGTGAGTTCTCGCTGTGCTAACGTCTGTCGCGGCGTACCCGTCCAACATTGGCGCCGCTGCGGGGACGAAAACCTTAGGTAGGTGACCGAGACTAATCCTTGAGGATTGGGATTTTTAGCTTGCCAAGAGTCTCGCTTTACATTTAGATAGGATCAGAGGGTGGAGGACTCTCTAGGTCTTAGAGGGAGTCTAGGAAGCGTGTGTCTGGCCTAGATCCTTCGACTTAGGTAGTTTTAGGTAGTAGTCGAGTCTAGAGTAGAAGTGGAAGTGGTAGAAGCGGTGAGAGTAGATCTTGAGAGTCCGGAGAGGCCAAAAAAGCAACCAAAAACACCATTATCACCATTTCCTCATTGTAGGTAGGAGTAGAGTAAGTAGAACATCATGATTCAGATCTAGAGCATTTCATGCATGTATACTTGCTTGGTAGAATCATTACAAGTTTGTAAAAGATGCAAAAAGACGCAAAAGTGTGGTTGAAAGCCTAATTGAAATCCAAAAGTTACTGTGAGTGTTTCTGATAGGCCTACAGAGCATCAGGAGCATTTCTGTCGGAAAAAAACTTTAATTTTAAGCCAGGGACCACCAAAGATCAACATGAAACCTGAGACAAATAACCAGGTAAAGGCCAACCATGCTCATCACAGACAGCCGAAATCACCGGCTACACTGCAAAAATCTAGGCTACCAAAACAAGGTAAACAAGTATGGCTACGGAAGGATAGAAAAGCCATGTCAGGAAAAACACAATGTGACAACCGGATTCCAACAAAGCAGATGGTGCAACCCAAAACCAAGGTAACCAAGCAGATATGGATTCCAAAGAAAATGCTTAGCCAAAACCCTAATATCACTCACATTTGGATACCAAAGCAAAAGACAAAGCAAATACCTACGGTACAAGCAACAATGGAAAGCAGACATCTACAGGTCAACCGGGCAAACAGATATAAGAGGGTGCCGATGACAGACAAACCAGTGGCAAAGTTGGGAGCACCAAACTACCAATGGAAAGCCAAGGCCATACGGCCCATAGCTATCACATCCCAGCCAATTCCATCCTCAGAAACAGCTACGACTCCATCAACAGTGTCGGCAAAGCAGTTGCCTTTGGCCAAAAAGACCATTAAACAAAGAGCAGTATAATTATAGCTGCTACTTGCAAAGAAAACAGGAAATCTCGACGGCGAATGCCAATAAGCATCTTGCTTATTCCCTTCTCTTGCACAGCATTAATTTTTCCATGCATTGACCGAGTATGCATAAAATAGGGCCACATTAATCGGCCAGGCATTAGCATGACTTTTTCAACCTATGCATGGCACATACTACGAGGCAAGACCTTGTCATACAGGAGGACTCCGACTAGGAGGGGGGGAGGCATTCTCAATGCGGAACCAATAACAGAAACAACAAAAAGGGGCATGATTTTCGACTTTTTAAAGGGTTGACGTTTGATTGCAAAATTTTCTGGAGTAACCCAAGTATATATGCCCTTATACAGCATGAAGCTACAGGTATATGGGGCCAAACGCCAAATCAAGCCCTTAGAGGTGTGTATATAAGTAGAAATAGCCATTTTTCAGGCAAAATACTGGTAAAACGGAGAAATCCGGCCATAAAAATTGAATGTGAGTGTATATAATGTGTTGCGGCGATGTTTGTGATCTATTATGAATTTTGGGGATTTTCTGGGTTTGATTAATATTTGCTATTTTTCTTTTAATTTTGCTAATTTCGGCAGAAAAACTTCAAAAATACAAAAAGCAGGGGAAAAAAAGTCGTAATGGAAAGCAAAAAATATAGGGATGACCAGTGACTAAAAGACAACCTATGGTACGGTGGGGGTGCAATTATGAGACTAGAGCGGAAAGCGTGTTTTGGCCAGGTTTTGACCGAAATGACAAATTTCTGGTAAATAGAGCAAATAGAGTCCAAATCAAGAAATTTTTGAGCCTAAACCACATCTTGCAGAAAGATAGGAGCACATGTCAAATTTCATGAAAAATGGTTCGGGGACCTCCATTATAAGAATTTTTCACCCCATTTTTAGCTCATTCTCACTATTGACCTTGTGGAGAGAGCTTTTGCCACCTAGAGCAGATCGATCTTCCAGCAGCTTCTACAACGTGCATGGCTACCCAACCAGCTCCAGACATGAGAGGTAGACTCACCACCTTGAGCTTTTCGCGCATGTTTGTCATTCTGTCGCGAGAACTAGCGTAGAAGTCACACACAAAGCGGGCGGTAGAGACCTGCAAGTAGAAACGGTGGCCAAATGGCTAACCCAAAAGCAACAAGGCTTCATCAGCAGCTTACCCTAGTCAAGGAGACCAGTCCTGGATAGCCAAAGGCAGTGGGAAACAATCGGGAAAAACCCTAATTCCCAGAAACCCGCAAGAGGCCACCAAATGGGAAATCGGCGAAACGGCGACCAAATACTACCAAAATTTATGGGTAGGAGAATATCGACATGCTTGACAAGTCCATATGACCCGCATGACCAAAAAGTGACCCGAAGCGCCACTAAACCTCAGAAACGGCATCAAACAGACAAAGCGTCAAAATGCACTTGCGGCCAAACCGCAAGTCCGTTTGCAACCAAACTTCACGAGCGGCTTTCCTAGACCATCAACAACCAAGTCCTATGGTGGTGGACCACCACAAATCATCAAAGGTATGTAAACGCAGTCACGGGTGCTTCTAGAGCGAGAAATTGCCAAATGAAGTTCCGGTGAAGCCGAAGTCGACAAAAACCATACGGCAAGGATCCCCAAGGGATTGGGAAGCTATGGAGACCAACATCGAGGAATTTCATCGCCAAAAAGCACTCCAAAAGTCAGAAAACGGCTCTGAAGTCCACATAGGGAGTTATACTCTATCCATTTGACTTTTTTGTTGAAATTAGGCTCAAAAGGGACTTAGGGGGGCAAAGGGCAAGCACTGGGAGCACTAACAAAGGAAAAATCACCAAGAGACATCCTACGCGTAGGATGTCTCAAGGGTATTTTTTGGCACAAAACCCAACAATTCTTGTCATGCACATGTTCTGAATGACATTTACAAGCCATACCCCAAGTTTCATCACATTTGGATGAGGTTGGACCTCATATGCATGGAAAAACGCAAAGTTAGGGCATAAAGGCACTAATGGGCCTTTGACCTACCAAATCTTGTCCAAATCTCATGAAACTTGCACAACACATTCACATACACATCAGCTAACTTTCTGTGTGGTCTGGGAGTTAAAATGAGGAAATAGACATCCTACGCGTAGGATGTCTTATGGACCATCTGGGCATGAAGGAGAAGTTTTGTTATTTCAGAATTGATAACCTGATCAACAAGAGCCCATATGTCAAGCTTCAAGCCCTTTAATCATTTTTGACCCCCAACGCCTTCAAGATACACTTTTTTGAGCCCAAAAACACTTCACAGAGCCCTACAGGCATCAATTATTATCCAAATGCAAATCCAAGAACATGGCTATGTTCCATAGGTCAAGGACAACCCACATATCAAGTTTCATGCAATTCTGATGAAAAAGACACCCTACGCGTAGGATGTCTTCAGCTTAGATTCAGACTTCTGTGCAAGAAATGACATCATAGGAGCTAATACCATGATGCATTCAGCCCATATACCAAGTTTTAACCCATTTGGACATCAATTGCTTCCCATGATGGACAATCTACCAAAATTGTGACCTAAAGCCTAAATCAGCCCAAAAATCCACTTTTTGACATCCAAATTCAAATCCAAGCTTATAACAATGTTCCATGAGCCTTACACTACCTACATGTCAAGTATGAACCATTTCTGAAGAAAAAGACATCCTACGCGTAGGATGTCTAGATGGATTTTTTTGGTCAAATTTGCACTGTGAGCACATGCACAGCTTCACAAGTTCCTTTTAGGCTATAATTTCAATTTTCAAGTCATTTGGATAAGTAAAACTCAGCTTAGCAGTTGATATGGAAAAAACGCTAACTTCGGATTGCTGAGTGCAACAGGGTCTATGGCAGCCTCGAAGTCACCGGCAAAGAAGAAGAGAATGACAATCAAAGACTATCTGCACGAGGTGGAACCATTTGTCATTCCAGAGGGAACATTAAAGCCCACAAGCACCTGGATACAGGAAGATCTACTAGAATCAAACGACCTAAAGATCTACCAAGGTGTGTTCAAGGACAATGACAAAAATGTAATAGAGCTGCCAATGCTGCCAAGGGAGCTCAATGAATTTGTCTGAAGAAAAATGGCCGGCTACTTGGAGAAAATTGACCTCCATAACTATTTCGAAGCAATCCCAGCAGGGGTGGACGTCAAAAGGGTATGGGAGTTTGTGACCAGCATTAAAGAAGATGGAGTGGCCAAGGTGACTGATTTGCATGGCAGACCCAACACAGAGATCATTATCACGGAAAGGGTTGTCGCCCATGCACTAGATCTCTCCAATCAGGGAGACAGCATGACAAAGAGAAGGGATGAAGTAAAGGTGTACAAAGAGAAAAAGGCTAATTACACTTTTGAAGACATTGCCAACCCAAAGGTGGCAATCATGAGCCAATTGTACAACCAATACTTCCACATGTGCACGAAGAGGCCGCAGAAGTACAGGATGCCGCCAGGTGCAATTGCCACAACATTTACTTGGGCAATGACGAAGGGCACCCCAAAGATAATCAATTATGCGGAATACATACACGACAGCCTGGTGAAGATGGGAAACAAAAATCCAACCTACATAGTTCCAGGAGAGATGATAACCAAGGTAGTTTATGCAACACTGCACGCCAAGGGAAGGTGGCCTGACCCCCCATCTCAGAATGATTGGCTCAGGGTGAAGGAAGACAAAGAAGACGAGCCACAAAGAGCACCAAGGGTGGCTACAAGGTTGAAGAGACGACTAGAGCCAGTGGAAGAGGAGAAACCTGAGCAGAAGAAAGGCAAAAAAGAATCTGCTCAAGTGCCGATCAAAGAGACTCGATCACAAAAAGCGGCTAGACTCGAGAGGCTGATGGAGAGTTTCCGAGTAGAAAGAGCCCTCAAGGGCGATTTAAACGAATTATAGAAGCCATCCTTCGAGTCTATGTCCGGATCCTCAATAAGAGTGCAGAGGGACCGCTTTGAAGACTACATCAAGAATTTTGAGATTCTTGATGCCGCAGCGGAAAACATTCCCCACATCCCTTTCACCGAGGAAGAAGTGGAGCAGATACGGCAGACGTTGCTAGATGAACAAGAAAACTAGGAAAGGGAAAGAAAGACGAAATCAGATAGAGATATAAAGGGCAAACCTACAGCTTTACCAGATAGCCCTAAACCTAGCCCACAACCATCACCATCACCATCACCACCTCCTAACAACCCTCCACCAGAAGATAAGGAGGCTGGAGACAATCAAGAAGAACACCGGGCTGAAGAGCAAGAGCAAAAGCCAGAACCTGAGCCCAAGGAAGAGGCCAAGCCTGCATCTGAGCAAAAAGAACTTGAAGAAGCATATTATGCATTTCTGGGCGTGCTAGCTGCAGGCTATACAAGGGAAGAAGCCGCCACAGTCGCATTCGACTTGGTGAGGACAGAGCATGAAGAACAGATGCCAGGCATCTGGCTAATTGAGCTAAAGGAGATTGCTACCGACACGGTAGACCTGCACCCGCCCTCGAATGATTGGGATGTGGTGATGACAATGCTAGCCGCAATAAGGGCACAATCTGTGGCATCAGACAAAGAATTGATAACTCTAAAGGCCACTGAAGTAAAGACCAAGATGGAAAGAGATCTACTGCAGGCAAAAATCCAAGGACACAAAGAAAGAGAAGCTCACCTCCAGGCCAGCCTGGACACTGCTCTACAAAACTGCCAAGCAAAGGACGAAGCAAATGAGGCAGCGGCAAAGAGATTGCAAGCAGCTGAAGAAGAGTGTCTGCAACTCAGCAAGTCATTACGAGATGCATAAAAAGAAAGAGATAATCTGACACTCCAGCTAGCAGAAGAAACTAAAGAAGTAGAGGCCTTGAGGAATGCTAAGGAGAAGGCGGAAATAGAACAAGAAGCAAGCCTGGATGAAGTCCTTGAGCTCAAGGACCAATTAAAAGTCAAAGATCAAACCATCCAGAGGCTGAGAGCATCATCTGCGAGAGTTAGAGCTACAAGCTCAAATCAAGTTATTTCGGAGAGTCAAATGTATGAAGAGCAGATGCAAAAACTCCAAAGGGAGTTGACTCTTGAGAAGAAGCAGAGGGTGATTATGGTTGAAGGTTCTATCGCAATGCAAACCAAATTGGAGGACAACCAAAAGGCGCTACAAGAAGAGTTGGAGAGAATAAAGATAAAGCTCCAGGAGGCTGAAAAAGTAAATGCTGAACTCAATGACCTCCTCGTGACTATGGGCAAACAAGCCGAAGTGGAAAAGCAGATGCTCCTCAAGAAAATTGAGGAGTTGAAAGGCCGGCAACAAGCAGAAGCAGAGAGCTCAAGGCCAGTTACCAATGAGGGCATCGACCTCGACAATGTGGCAGATCCTGTGGACATACCCATGCCAGAGGAAAGCATAGCACAGGAAGAGGAGGAAAAATTGCGAAAAGCAATAGAGGCAGAGCTCAGAGAAAGCACCAAAGAGGCCTTGGAATGGGAACAGAGGGTTTTCAAATCAATGACAATTCAGAAAATCGACTCCAGTGATCTCAGACGTGAATGGCTACAACCCTCTCTCCCATATCCATTGCTTAAATATGAAGCGGCAACAATAAACTAGCGGATCAGAGAAGAGCCAATGGTCCCTCTCTACAACGTAGATACCTCGAGGCCAGAAGGAGTAAGGCTGATAGTGGATTCTCAGCCCAAATGGAGGAAGGCTTGGCTTACCAAGTACCCGCAGTACCTAATACACTTGGTAGAGGCACCTAAACACATCAGAGACAACCTCGGCTTCTGCCCTCTACCAAGGGTTAGGACGTGGAAAGCACACGAACTCTTATAGAGAATCCAACCCACCTGGCTGAACTACCCAAAGCTGCCAGGCGTGAAGGCAGGTGAGAGAATAAGTGTACAATACATGGTGAAAACCCTAACGGGCGCCATAAAGTTGTTCACTGGCTCACCTGACCTTACATGCATCATGATGAGAAAGATCTGCAGAACCATCCTAGCAGTGTTTGAATCCTTCAAGCCAGGACAGGTGACTGACATCATATTTTTCTTCCAGGACACATACAGATGTGCTTATGATATGTCAGGTCAGCCTTCCAAGGAGGTGATACATGCATTATACCAAAGAATCATGTTCCTCCCATCTTATCACCTCCATGGTTTTCCTCAATGAATGACTAATTACAAAAAAAAACAAAATCCGCCAAGTAGTTAGATGCCGTGGGGTGTGTCCAGCTTCTAACATCCCCCCCCTCCCTGTTCATGTCGTCCCCGACATGGCCTTGATCTTTTGCTTCACCTTATGGTCTCCCGCATCTGTGTCCAGCTTCTAACATCCCCCCCCCCTCCTTGTTCATGTCGTCCCCGACATGGCCTTGATCTTTTGCTTCACCTTATGAAGAAGCTTTCTACACGGGATTCTTTACCATGCATACAGACATCTTTGGACCAACAATGCTAAATCTACATGCACGGTACGAATCACTGCTAAAGATGCGGGAGACCATAAGGTGAAGCAAAAGATCAAGGCCATGTCGGGGACGACATGAACAAGGAGGGGGGGGATGTTAGAAGCTGGACACACCCCACGGCATCTAACTACTTGGCGGATTTTGTTTTTTTTTGTAATTAGTCATTCATTGAGGAAAACTCGCTTTTTCACCTTGTAAATATTGGGACTTACAGAAGTTTCCAGATTGTATCCCAGTTTTGATAGTTAGATGGAGTAGATGGATGATTTTGAAACTTTAGGGTTTGAGAAGTTGTAAGGTATATATATCACTTTTTGACCTTAATGAAAAACCTTTTGTCATTTTAAACAAGTTTAAGTTTGTGAGTGAGCGTACTGTGTACGTGAGAGAGGTTGTGAGCTTTGTCTTGACGCTACGTGTGCTACGGTGGTCAGAATTGAGTGTGGAGAAGTGCAGTGTGTTGCCCCCGACTAGAGCTACAAGCCGATACCAACATTGCGCGCGTACGGCTCGGCTTTGGGAGCTCCTTCTACGAGCTTCATCGATTGTTTGGGTGAGCATACGTTGTACGATTTTGCATTGCAGCATATCCACACGTTCACAATGAGTAGAACTACACATTAGGCACTTCATATTTCGGAAACAAAGACCTGCAGATTTCGGCCAGACATCCTACGTATTTCTGCACTGGGTGTTTTGGGTCGTGATTTTGGTGCACAGACCTTAGGGAGAGTGGCCTATAGGTATTAGTAGGGTCTCCTTCAAGTTCTATGGTGTTTCGGAAGTGTTTGATAGGTATTCGGCTCTAGCAAGCGTTGTAGGAAGCATCCTCTTTTGTTCTCTTGAAGATTGTGACTTATACAAGTGGTAGGAGCCTCTGTAGGAATTAGTTAGGATTCGGTCAAGTGTAGGTTGACACCTTATGCTTGCTTCCACGCACCTGCAGGTCGAGCTTCGTCCTTAGCTGACATTACTTGTTAGGTGAGTTCTCGCTGTGCTGACGTCCGTCGCGGCATACCCGTCCAACAATCACCTAATAAAAATGTAACCTATCACGTGAGTTCAATAGAAGGGTATTTAAAGTTCTTGAAACTTACATAAATATATATATAGAAGGGCATTATTTTTTTAAATGTGAAAAAAACTTACAGATTTTAAAAGAAAAGGATACATTATATTCTTAACAAAATTCACAAATAAGGGGTTTTACAAACATGTCTTGAACGCACGTGATATGGTAGTTTTACACATAGTGAACCCCCCAAGCTTTTGACCAAGCTATGAGATAGCATGTACACAAATTTTGTTTCAAATAATTGGAATGACTCTAACTAGCCACGTTTTGCAATTTTTTGCAATGATGACCCCTTCTTGGATCATTTGAATACACACTTCTGCCCACAATCCTTCAAAAAATGACCAATCATTAGTGCTCTTAAGCATATTTTCATTCAACACAGGCACTAAAAGAATGCTCAATCACAAGCCCGAAATTTTAATGCTCTCTCATGGTCATTCACAGAATCTTGATTTTAGTGCTATGTAAGGATTTTACATTAAAATCAAGCACTAAGATGAAACAAACAATGTCAAGCCCAAGTTCTGATACACACTTTTCATCAATCATCCCTGCACTATCAATTATAGCTCTCAAAAATGAAGCTCTCATGCATTCATAAAAGAGCTTGACATATTTAATGTAATGAGAACTTCAATCAAACAAAGCACTAGAAGATTGCTCATACCAAAAAAAATTGTGCATTGAAGATCATTTATGCTTGGAATTCCATATACAATCATCACAAACACTACCCATGTCCACATTTGAACGCACACGTCTACCCACAACCCTTCAAAAATGACCAATCATTAGTGTTGTTAAGCATATTGTCATTCAACACAGGCACTAAAAGTATGCTCAATCACAAGCCCAAAATTTTAATGCTCTCTCATGGTCATTCACAGAATCTCAACTTTAGTGCTATGTAAGGATTTTACATTAAAATCAAGCACTAAGATGAAACAAACGATGTCAAGCCCAAGTTCTGATACATACTTTTCACCAATCATCCCTGCACTGTCAATTGTAGCTTTCAAAAGTGAAGCCCTCATGCATTTATGAAAGAGCTTGACATTTAGTGTAATGAGAACTTCAATCAAACAAAGCACTAGAAGAATGCTCATACCAGAAATTTTGTGCATTCAAGATCATTTGTGCATGGAATTCCATATACAATCATCACAAACACTACCCATGTCCACATCCTAGCTCTCATACAACGATTATGGCATACAAAGCATAAGAGAGAGTGAATTTTGAACTCATTTCATCAATAAAAGACCCGATCGATGTTGGATTTTTGTTCAACAAAAAACTTCATCATTAGTGCAAGAATAAAAATTCTTCGTCAATCCAAGCACTATAATTGCATAAGTTCCAAGGTTTTAATGCAATCCATTCAAAAGAATTCATTTTGATTGACAGTGGATGCACAAAGTTTATGATTCCATGCTCTCATGTAGCTAGTTTTTCCATACAAAGCAATACATGGTCAATGATTGTATACAAGAATGGTAGGTTAGACTCTTACACAACCAATCTAGCACCCATAATTGAGGCATCATGTGAAGAAATCCTCAACTTTTAACCTCTTCGTGAGTGGTAAAACAAATCCCGATATTTATGTCGTAAGTCAATCCCCTCTCAAAAAGATGCTCAATGTTAGTGCTACTTGAAAATTTTTCATTTATAACAATCCATGCTCTCCATGAATGATCAAAATTATACATATTGGATGATGCTCAATAGATACTACATGCCATGATTTCAATGAAGATTATATTTATGGCAAAGCTGTGATCATGAAGGTCAAATTGAGTGAAGAAATTCTCACTCTATTACATTTCCATTTTCAAAAAGTAAGGATGTGGACATCTTGACTGCAGCGACGAGCCTAGCAGCTAAGGGACGAGAGAGGAAGAAGTTTGGGAAGGTTTTGGTGGGAACACATCTTAAAGAAGTTTTTTTTTTTTTTTTTGTTGGTGACTAAGCTGGAGATGAGCCGGATCTACAGCAGTGAGGAAAAAACAACAGAGAGGCTCCTAGAGGTTTGTTTGACTCCGCCCCGATTCACAAGGCCGTCAAGGCCAAATTCCATAAGTGTGTGTGTGTGTGTGTGTGTGTGTGTGTGTGTGTGTGTGTGTGTGTGTGTGTGTGTGTGTGTGTGTGTGTATTGTTGTGTACTGTGGCCAACACAGTAGAGGGGATTTTGTGGGCTTTGAAGGCCTCAGAAGGCAGCATGTATGTGTGTTGATGAGCATCTACGAGGCAAGCGGGATACTTACCCCAAGACGGTACTGCCTCACAGGTTGGTGGAGCCCGAAGCAGGAGGGGGATTTGCAGCTAGCTCGGGACCAGCATGTGTGTGTGGGTGTCTAAGAGCTAGTTCACATAAGAGGCTGGTTGGCAACTTGTTGCCAACCAACAACTTGATTTTGTGAGTTCTCATGGAAGGTATCTAAAAACGTGAGAGAGTGGGAGAGATTTCTTTTTTAAGGAAAATGAATGGGAAAAGTAAGTGAGAGAATAGAGACAGTCGTGGAAAAAAAGTTTATCTTTTCCTCCATTCAATGAAAAACACTTTTTTCTCTTTGTCTTCACTTGTGGTTGCCATCTTGCTCCACCCCTTGGGCATGGAGCCGTTTGGGAACTTGTTGGCAACATGTTGCCAACTATTTAGTGGAAACACTCCATGTGAAACCAAAAAATTGGCAACATATTGCCAACATTTTGAAAATCAAACCCTCATGTGAATTGGCTCTAAGAGTTTTTGCGGGACGAGCGTTACAGGCGTGTTTGTGTGTGCGTGTATGAAGGTGTGGGTTCATGACGACGTCCTTTTCCTCACTGCAACCCAAGTCTGGAGACCACTCGCTGGCAGCTGTTGAATGCTTGTGTGTGATGTGTGACTGTAGCGAGAGAGCCTGAAATGGGGATGAAAGTGTTCATGTGTTGCGAACGTGTGTGTGTGTGTGTGATGGTGGTAAAGGCGTAAGTTGCAAGAATTGCAAGCAGAGCAAGAGGAAAATAGGCCCAAGACTAGCAAACTGTGACAACCAGTTGCACATGCATTGGCTATGTTGGAAAATTGAGACAGGACAAAGTCACAAAACGTGTGTGTGTGTGGCAAAAACGCCAAGCCGGGCAGGGCGGGCCTGTCCAAAAATGGGTGTGTGTGTGTGTGTGTGTGTGTGTGTGTGTGTGTGTGTGTGTGTGTGAGAGAGAGAGAGAGAGAGAGAGAGAGAGAGAGAGAGAGAGAGAGAGAGAGGTCAAAAGCGGCGCATCACAAACGGCCAAAAACCTTTTTCTTTTTTTCTTTTTATTATTTAAAAAAAAAACCCTTTCTTTCAATAAGGGCTCAGTCCCACAGAGAGATAGAAGGTTATGGAATGCTTCTAGAAGGTGAAGCCATGATGTGGGTGTGTACTTATTGGCTTCATAAACCTTGATTCAAAAAAACTTTTAGCAATCCTCAATTGTAATGTCTCATGCACGTGGTTACCAAAGCCGCATTTTATGCATAATTCTTCACTCTGTGTATGCAACCATAAGCATAAAAATCCTCGACATTGAACTTGTTTGAATTCCTCTAGTCACTCGATCTTATTATAAGAAGTGCATACAAAGTAATTCCAAAACACACTTAGCATATCACACATCCAAATTACAATAACTCCTTTTACACACATTACAATAGATTGGAATGCACAAGCATTTTTGGATTTGAATCAATTTGTATTCAACAGGAAATGAACATATGCTTGATTAATGCACGATTTTCTCACAATTGCAACTTCAACCCCATGTATTAATCATTGCAACTTTGAATTGCTCATTCCCCAAAATCCCTAATCATCCAAACAAGATTGGCTTGTTATTTTGGTATGTGAGGCGAAACACAATAAATTGTGGCATTTTCACATGCAAAATCATTGAAATTTTCACGTTTTCTAATCAAATTGGCATAGTGATTACAAAGGTAATGCACATAAATCATCTTCAATTGAGTACCAATTGAATCATCCAACGCAATCTCATATACACCGATCTTTTAGGTCTAATAATGCTCATGATTGGTAATTGCCACCAATTATTCATCCCTAATTTGGACATTGAATGCCATTGAGTAAGCAATACCCAAATTTATACCAAAAATTTAAGAAATTAATCCATCAATTTCACATAGCAATGCTTAAATTGCACACTCAATCAAGCATAAGTGAATGCATGCATGCTCAATTTCTAAAAAATGAACACTATTTTTTCCCAATCAAGCAATGCATACACTCAAAAATTAAGCACAGATGATCAAAATTGGCTCAATTTTGCCAATGCATCTAGGGTTACACCTAATGATTGCACACACTTTCTATGAACATTTTGTTGAGAGAGAAAGAGAGAGCACAGAAATAGAACCTGAAAGTGTGTAGAATACACACATGAGATGATGTATATATAGAGGGGACCTGGGTGCCATATATAAAGAAGCCATATATTGAGTAGCTTCACATATAACCTCAACACCCCCGCTCAAATAAGAGTCCCTAACTGTGGATGAAAAAACCCTTGGGGGATCAAGGGAAAAAACCACAGCTCTATATACACCCACCGTTATATTAAAAAAATCATTGAATATACAAATGTTCACGAGGAGCTACATCACCCCTTTTACAATGAATATTTTATGAGGAGCTATATCACTCCTTTTACAAATAGGTATTTTTATGAGGAGTTACATTACTCCTATCCTATCAAGTACAATAATGAATACAAAGGTTCAATAAAGAGGTGTTTTTATGACAATCAAAAGTGTCTCCGTGAATCTGCTGTGTAGCTTGTCATCAATATCGCATCACCAAACATGTCTTCATGTTGTCTTCAATATAGCATCACCAAACATATCTTCATAAATCTTTTATTGTCACCAAGTTTGTCTTCAGAAAATCAATTCTTTGATCAATCATACATAGATCATAGACTCAAACAAACATAGTCATGAAATTATTAGCATCGTTAGTGAAATAATTACGTTCACAATGCCATAAGAGATGGTTCGTGACGCCACTCTTTTGATGACATATATATGCACGACAACATATGGTACATAAATATGAACGTAAAAGTACAAGATGTGTGATTACGTGATGCAAATGATATGTGTATATACTACATAAAACAACATTTATCAACATAGTGATAAATGAATATCATCAAAATATTAACAAAACATCATCATTGTATCAATAAAAATGAATAAATCATCATGGTATCAATGAAAAGCATCATGATATCACCAAGAATAATCATTGTATCAACAAAACATATTCATGGAATCACCGAGAATAACCATGGTATCAACGAAACAACATCATGGTATCACCGAGAATAACCATGGTATCAACGAAACAACATCATGGTATCACCAAGAATAACCATGATCATCATGGAATCAACAAAAATCACCATGGAATCAACGAAATATAATCATGGAATCACGGAGAATAACCATGGTATCAACGAAATATCATCATGCTATCAACAAAAATCACCATGACCAAAGTACTAACAAAACATGATCATGGTACCATTAAAATCACTATGTTATCAATGAGAAATTATCAATAAAACGGCGTAAACTATATCTCTAAAAGAATAATTATACGAGAATCAATGAACGAGTATATCATATAACAAAAGATCATGTACCAACAGTAGCTCGATAGAATTTGGACGATCATCAACAGCTCGACTGAATCGGAATGATACGTAAATGGCTTCTGCAGCAAAGTTATGACAGTAACAAATATATGATTGATGAAGAAAAAATATAATTAGGAAGTTTTCAATTATGAAAAAAATCAAAAGAAAAAAGTAAAATTTTGTTTTTCAAACATATTCACAGTCCGCGAACGATAACCCAAAATCGGTGCAGAATTTAGAGAAACTTTCTTCTGCAAAGTTATAGACCACATCGATTCCGATGACTCAAGCGAATAGTTTCTCATCGATTCTGATGCCTGCAGCGGCTAGTTTCTTCTGCAAAGTTGTAGACCACATCGATTTCGATCCCTCACATGGGTAGTTTCTGAAAATCGTTTTCAATTAGCAGAAAAATCAAAACATAAAACGAAACTTGCTTTTCACGTATGTACGCACTCCACGAACGATAACTCAAAATCAGTGCAGAATTTGAAAAAACTTCCTTCTGCAAAGTTGTAGACCACATCGATTCCGGTCCCTTCAATGAGTAGTTTCTACAAAATCGTTTTTAATTAGCAGAAAAATAAAAAATATAAAACGAAACTTGCTTTTCAGACATGTACGGAGTCCGTGAATGATAACTTAAAATCGGTGCAGAATTTGAAAAAACTTCCGTCTGCAAAGTTGTAGACCACATCAATTCCGGTCACTTCGACGAGTAGTTTCTGCAAAATCGTTTTTAATTAGCAGAAAAATCAAAAATATAAAACGAAACTTGCTTGTCGGACATGTACGAAGTCCGTGAATGATAACTCAAAATCGATGCAGAATTTGACAAAACTTCCTTCTGCAAAGTTGTAGACTACATCGATTCTGGTCCCTCTAGATGGTAGTTTCTGCAAAATCGTTTTCAATTAGCAGAAAAATCAAAAACAAAAAGCGGAAGTTGCTTTTCAGGCATGTACGTAGTCCACGAACGATAACTCAAAATCGGTGAAGAATTTGAAAAAACTTCCTTCTGCAAAGTTGTAGACCACATCGATTCCGGTGAAGAGTAAAAATGGAAAACAAAAACGTACTGCTTTGATACCATGTTGAGAGAGAAAGAGAGAGCACAGAAATAGAACCCCAAAGTTTGTAGAATACAGACATAAGATGATGTATATATAGAGGGGACCTGGGTGCCATATATAGAGAAGCCATATATTGAGTAGCTTCACATATAAGCTCAACACATTTCACAAAAAAAAATCATTTAGATGCCCTAATTGACCATCAATCATAGAAAATCTGGTCTTGGATAGGCACACACACTTAATTTTTGCCCATTTTTGGTAATTAGGCTTATCCAATGATTGAATTATCTTAGCTTACACATCAGTTACATGATTTCATAGTCATATACCATCAATTGCATCACTTTATATGCATGCACACACTTGAAGTTTTTGACAGTTTTTCCCCCCCTCTTTGGTGCATTACACACACAATGGTTTTCATGTGCACACATGAATTCTTGATGAGAATTAAGCATTATCTTGATACACACAAAGTTCATTAGTCAAAATTTGACCATCAATTTCATTCCGAGTGAATCAAATTAGGTGCAAAGTGTAGGTCAATTGCATTACACACCTAATTTTAGAAAATAATTAGCACACATTGAACCACCTTAATCAATCAAGAATTGACATGAACAAGTGAGTGCACTTACATCGTAATTACGCTCCAAGCTATTCCTTTTCTCCACGCAAAGATGCATCATTGCACACACAAGTGTGTGCACCATCAAATCGGTCCAAAATTGACCATCGTAGGCCAAAAATCAAACATTCACATCATCAAATTAGGCATAAGTTAGCACAATTAAATTGATTAGAGTGATGATTCAACCTCTTACAAGGCGATTAAACATACATTACACTTCAACTGTTAGCGGTTAGCTTAGCAAAGTTAGTCAAAATTAGTAGAAATTAGCATGAAATTAGTACAATTAACATGGAAATGAAGCAATATTAGCAAGGGTTAGTATGAAATTAGTGAAATTGGAGGTTTGGGGTATTCATAACTCAACATTAGCTTCAATTACTTGCACAACATCATCAAATCAAACCAAAATTGAGTTACAAACACTCAAAAACCGAGAGATTAGTAGTGAAATTACTCTATTCTATACATCCATACTCACTAGCTTAGGTTATCAATCCCCAACAACGTACGATGCCAAATGTTGGGAGGTGCTGTAGCAACGACCCAATCGCAACCCACACAAAATTATCAAATCCATGGATCGGAAACCCGGCTAGGGCATGGAAGCACAAGCATTAGATGAATCGAAATAGAGGATTGAAGAGATCACCTCTCTAATGCAAGTAGAGATTAGCTATGGCAAGACTAACTCTAAACATACTCTAATCACTAATCAATCAACTCCTACACACATCAAATCCACCTAAGTCCAACTTACCATAGACTAGAAACCCCAAGAACACTAATGATAAGCACACACTAATTACATTGATGTTGGCCTCTCTAGTCACTATATGTCAATCACGGCACTTCATCAATAGCTACACACACTAGGTGGTACTAGAGTTCCATAGAACCTATCTACACACAAGAAAACAATAGGGTACACACACTAATTACAATATTAAGACCCAAATTAATCAACCGAATTAGTGATGCTAAATATCACAAATTGAATGCTTTTAGAAGAATAGAAGTGGTTAATAGCAAGAAGTACATACCTCTCTCAAATTTAAAATAATGAGAGTGTAATACTACTCTATGACATAATGAAATGTAGAGAAGAATTAGACTTATGAGAAAATAGGGATTAGATTAATCAAGAAGAACTTACTCTAATTATAATGGATTAGTCCTAGCCTCTTAAGCATGGACATTAAGCTCAAAGGATAGGCCATAGAGTGAACACTCAAGAGAGAGAGAGCTCTCAGAAGTGGATCCTCAAGAGTGGGTACTCAAGAATGAAGCCTCCTTGCATAAAAGCTTTCTTTTAAAGGCTTTCACCCACAATCCCTTCTACTATGGGTTTAAGCTTGAGCCCTCTAGCTAGAATATACAACTTTGGAACTCCCAATGAGCCCAAGAATTATAAAAAGTGAGCTGAAAATATTATGCACAATCATAGCATATCTCTTGCTTGATGCATATTCGGTGTAGCCCCTGTGTTAGCCGTTGCTAACAAGGGATCAGGTGTGTACTCATTGCGGTACAACATGCAATCATTGATACACGCATGGATGTTCTCATACTCCATGCCAAGTGCAGTGACAATATACGATCTAGCTTGTCAACGATCTGGAGGCATGTGGTGATCTTTTGGAAACATTTTTCCCATAAAACTACAACAAACATGCGAATTAATACAATTGCAAGGACACACCATGAAGCGAAAGAGATGCATAGAAAGCCATATAACAAACTTACCCAACAAGTGCATTGACACTTGCATTGATCCAATGGAATTTTGCTTGCAAGTTGAGGACTTCCAACAAAACTCAGAGCATCGAGTACTGTGACCGTCCTAAAAAAGTGTTTGGACAATAGCCGGTAATTTGTGCTCTATTGCCGTTGCCCATCTAGTGCATGACTGATAATCCTCCTCGCACACATGACATTCATGAGCTAGTAACTCATTACACATGTCAAACACAACCATGTGTGCATCCACTACCTCAAAGTGAGACTGAGATACTACACGACGAGTGGTTGAAGTAGAGCTAGTGGGAGGATCACCATGTAGTGCATCCAATTTGACTAATAGCTCTTGTCTCTGTCGTTGGTCCTTGCTCGCCAATGCACCACCACCAAACACATACCAATGGGCACCTCCTCAAGCGAGGTGTGAGTGATGCTCTCATTTCTCCGAGCACTGTTTTGAGGATGCCAAAGCCCTTCGTTCTCCACGTGCTCCAATGCGATGTGCCTCAAGCAAGGGATTACCGTTTTGAACTTGGTGCAAGGACAAGGGAGTTTGTTCTTGAGGCACCGATCGCATTCAAGGCCGTTTGGGGGGGCTTGATCATGCCAATCAACGTCCTGCACACATGAAAAATAGTGAGGATGTTTAATTCAAAAAAGTATATTTAATCATATGTTTCCTAAAAAATAAACAATTACTTAGAGAAAATAGTGTCCATTACATATTTCAATAAACAAAGAGAAATGACTAAAAATTCAAAGAGAATAAACTGCAATGAGTACTACACGTTTTTTAAAATAAAGTGCAATCGGCATTTTCACTAAATGGGTTGATTTTTTAGTTGTAAATATTTAGGGTAAGATTAAAAATGCACTTAAAAAACATCTAAAAGTCCTACAAAAATAAGTACTCATTTTTTAAAAAAAGTACTCATACAAAAAATCAAAGAGCTAAAAATGACATTACTGATATCTAAGGGCATAAGGGGCTGGTTTGTACCCCTCCCCCGCCCCCCCTCTGCAGCCTCGGATACGTTTGTATCCGTTTGAAATGACGTTATGTGGTAATAGTCGTGGTAATAGCCACAATAATGATTGGAGTCTTAAAGAAAAGGAAGAAGGATAGAGTATGCCGCGTTTTTGAGGCGTACTCTACCCTCTTCTTCTTTGCCATCCCACCTGCAACAAGCCCCTATTAAGATATAGAGAGAAAGGGAGAGAGATGAGACAAGAGACACACCATGTACGCTCCCAAAGACTGATTCATATTGAGGACAAGATACAAATATATAGGTGACACCATGTTGAGTAGAGTGAGCCATATATAGCTCCAACACCCCCACTCAAACAAAGGTCTTTAGCTTTGGATGAAAAAAGACTTGGGGAGTTGAAGGGAAAAATCCAAGCCCCTACATAATGTGAAAATATGAACCAACAATGATAATGTGAAAGTGAATTTTGTATCTATGTACAAATATACAAGTGACTGAGAGATCACAATGTGCAAGTGTGGAGTGTGCATAGTGCATGGTACCTATAGGGTTACAATGTCATATGTACAAAGCTATCACAATGGCAGAGAAGCTAATCTAGAAAGAGTGAGACCCAAAGAAACTCCAAGCTCTGAGCGTAAGAGGATGATATGTGACTCGTTGAGGCCTTTGGTAAGAATGTTTGCAATCATCTGGTCACTTGGACAATGTTCAACCATTATGGTGCCTTTGCGTAATTCATACCTGACATAATGATAATGGACAACAATGTGCTTTGACTTATTATGCTGAACATAGTCTTTCTCAAGACTAATAGCACCTTTGTTGCCACAACACAAGGGTGTGCTAGAAAGAGGAGAGTGAAAAATATCAACCAGCATTTGTCGAAGCCAGATTTGCTCACAAGCTGCAAGTGATACCACAACATATTCTGACTCGGTCGTAGAAACTATAACACAACGTTGTTTCTTGTTGGTCTAAGAAACAAGACAACCATTTATAAAGGAGCAGTTTCCACTAGAAGATCACAGGGATAAATGTGAGCTTTCCCAGTCTGCGTCTGTGTAGCCCAAAAGAGAAAGAGATTGCATAGAATCCTATTATGTCAGTTTTCATCAATATACCAAATAAAAATCTCTAGTGTCTTTTAAGTATATCGTCTTTTAAGTATATCAATACATGATTTGCTGCAGACAAATGCTTAGGAGAAGGATGTGCAAGATGTTGTCCAAGATAATTAGCAAGAAGCAAGATATCAAGATGAGTGTCCATGCCAACAAACTGAGGAAATCTAATCAAGTTAGCATAAGGTTGATTTGTGAGACAAGTTGACAGCTTCTGTCAGAAGTACTCTTCGTAGAACTCGCAAGACAAGGTGTGTTGGCCGAATGTGCAGATTTCATACCAAATTTTTGAATAGTATCTGCAATGAACTTTGACTATCAAAGGAATAAAATACCTTTTGAACGATTTCATTGAATTTGAATGCCAAGACATGAGTGAATCTCTCCAAGATCCACCATATCAAATGCAAAAGATAATAACTTCTTTACTTGTTAAAGAAATCCCAAATCATTGGAAACAAGGATGGTATCATCCACATAAAGATCAAGAATCACAAAACTCATACCTTAGCGTTTTATGTATAATTTGGGGTCTAAAGAGCAAGAGATGAATCCTTCACAGGTGAGAAAAAGATCAAATTTTGTATACCAGGTCTGTGAAGCTTGTTTGCCTTATGGAGTTGAGAAACAAGGTCTTCTTTACCTGAAATACCAAACCCTTCTGGCTGTTCCATATATATTTCCTCTTCCATATCACCATTCAAAAAAGCAGTTTGCACGTCCATTTGGTGACCTTCTAAATCAAATTGAGCAACAAATCCCAATAAAACTCGAACACATGTAATGCAAACAACCGGTGAAAAGGTGTCTCGATTTCAACAGCAACAAATTGGGAGTAAACTTTTGTAACTAAACATGCCTTGAACTTGTCAAAAGATCCATCTGCTTTTACCTTTGTCTTATACACCCACTTATACTTAATAGATGAACAATCAGGAGGTAGTTGAACTTCAATTAATATCCATGTACCTTTAGAGATAAGAGAATTGTACTTTGTTTCCATAGCCTCTTGCCATTGATCCTTTTGTGGTAAAGAGATATCTTTACTATAAGTTACGGGATCTTCAAAAGTAGAGAAAGCATTATCAACAATATCGTCTCGTAAACATGACATGAACCATGTTCAAATCAATAGGTAGATCAACAAAATTATCAATATCATCATTGTAACATTTGGAATGGATCGGATGGTTGTGAAGAGAAAAGCTGTTGTATAGAAAGATTTTCATCATCTAAAAGAAATGGAAAACCCTGAAGTAACTATTTGGTATCATCAGAATTATCCATGGACCATGAGCCTCGCATAAGCTGTTCGTTAAAAGTAGTATCATGATTCACAATTACTTTCTTGGAGGAAGGGTCATGGAATATGTAGCCTTTGGAAGTATCAAAATATCCAATAAAAATAACTTTATGATCAGGAGCATCAAGATTTGTTCGTGCTTCTTTGGGAACATGAATATAAGCAATTAAACGTTAAAAAATGAGGAATGTCACATGTCCATGCTGTGATGGGTATCTTACCAGAGGGTGTAGTAGAAGGAAGATTTTGAATAAATGCCGCTGTCAAAGTAGCTTCAGTCCAAAAAACACGAGATTATTCATAATGAATCAGCCTACATCTTACAACATTGAGAATAGTGCGATTCTTTTGTTCAGAAATGCCATTTTGTTGAGGTGAATATGGAATAGTGTGTTCATGATGAATTCACTGTCAGCACAATAACTCACAAACTCTTAAGAAACATATTTGCCTCCATTGTCACTACGAATCTTCTTGAGGCAATGACTAGTTTGAAGTTCTGTAGCCTTGTGGAATTGTTTGAAAACAGATAAGGTCTCAAATTTTTGTCTAAGTAGAAATACAGTCATATATTGTAAGAAATCATCAGTGAAGGTAATGAAGTAGCGATATTGTGATCTCGAAGAAGGTAGAGGTGCACATATATCAGTATGAACAAGATTCGATATGTCATGAGAATGAGCTGTATTTGAGAGAGGAAAGGTTTACGATTATGTTTCCCAAGATCATAAAACTCACAAATTCTCATATGGGGATGAGCTTTAAGATCCATGCCATGAACACGATCATGACGCTAAAGATCAAGGAAATTTGATAAATCATTATTAAGTAAAAAGGCGATGCCATACTTTGCAATCATGATCTCCTAGATCAATGACAACATTTGCTACATCATCGTTGAGAGAAATTTCAAACAAATTACCATTTCAAGGATCATTGGCTATATTCTTTCTATCTTTCTTAATTTGGCATTTGGTATGATCAAATTCATTAAAGAGACCAAAATAACAATTCTAGCAATTGAAAGAAGATTATGTTGAAGATCTGGTACATGTAATACTCCTCGCAAAATTTGAGTGGAAGAAGATAAGGTACCAAGATGTAAATCTCAAATACCCTTTACTCAACAAGTCATATCATCCACAATATAAACAACATGTTGAACTAGTAGTGGATGATAGTTATGGAGCCACTTAGATTGATATGTCATATTTCATGTAGCACCAGAATCACAAAAAAAGTGATCCATCACATACATGAAGTATTATATTTGGAGCAACTCAACATAGAATGCATCTGGTTTCTGGTACAATACTGTTTCCATGTTCAGTAGCATATGCTCTATTATGATCTGTGTCGAATCAACGCTTATAGCACATATGAGTGGGATGATTAGATCCTCCATAATATTCACAAGAAGAAGACGAATGTGCACGTATGTCGCACGTGTCAATGCAAGGAACTTGCCGATACACCGCGTGCGAGCAACAAATATCTCCAAGCACACAACAAGCCTAAACTAGCAAGCTCAAAGATGGCGTTGGTGCGTCACTCACCACTCTACGCTTGCTTCATGGAGGATACCTCGCCGTGAAGAAGAAGGAGACGCCGCTACGCCGCGCTCAACCGCTTCCCCACCGCCGTGCCGTCGTCGCAATGCTTGATCGCACACACTCTCTCTCTCTCTCTCACGCATACACACACACACACAAGGAGATGAAGAAGAAGAAGATGGAGATGGAGCAAGAACACTCTTCAATTGCACAAATGAGAGAATGAGTGAATTTTAGGTTTAGTTGACTTTTATATGAGCTCGCCCCATTCACACTTGGGCGCCCATGCTTAGCCAACTAATCCCTTGAATGTTCTAGTTAGAGTGTGTCTCTCATCGGCGATCACTCTTAAATGCAAGGAACTTGCCGATACACCGCGTGTGAGCCACAAATGGCTCCAAGCACACAACAAGCCTAAACTAGCAAGCTCAAAGATGGCGTTGGTGTGTCACTCACCGCTCTACGCTTTCTTCATGGAGGATTCCTCGCCGCGAAGAAGAAGGAGACGCCGCTACGCCGCGCTCAACCCCTTCACTACCGTCGTGCCGTCGTCGCAATGCTCGATCACACAGACACACTCTCTCTCTCTCTCTCACGCATACACACACAGACAAGGAGATGAAGATGGAGATGGAGCAAGAGCACTCTTCAATCACAAATGAGAGAATGAGTGAATTTTAGGTTTAGTTGAATTTTATATGAGCTCGCTCCATTCACACTTGGGTGCCCATGCTTAGCTAACTAATCCCTGGAATGTTCCAGTTAGAGTGCGCCTCTCATTAGCGATCACTCTTACCCTTTTCCTATTGGACCGACAAGCCCGGTACCTGACTCTACCAAGTAAATAATACAACGTACGTAGGTGATAGGGTGTCCGTGATCCGTGAGGGTTAACATGCCCCCGTTCCTGATGTAGATTCTGTCCTCGGAATCTATTGAGTTGAAGCTTGTTCGTCGAGGAGGAAAAGCATTTGAGATGAATTTCCTTAGCCTTCTTCAGTCACTGCAAAATCAAACAACATTGGCTCAGTAATTGCATTCTCATATAGAATTAAAAAGCATATGCAGTTGTAGGCAGACAATGTGATTGGTAATAGAATTTTAAACCATTTGTCAGCAATAAACATTAAATTGCAATATAATCAAATGCATAAACAGATGTAAAGGTAAAAAATTAAACAAGTATGGGGTCGCTAATTTAACGATCGAAAGGCACTAGAGATCGACTATTAATACCATCGGTAAGCTTCTTAATTTTCTCTGGTCAATTAAGTTGTTTAATCGCGAGAGCCAAGTATTTCATGTTCAAGGGCTGACTAGAGGCTATACCTAGAAGACCTTGTAGTTAAGCTACGATAAAAGGAATTTCTCATGAAATCATCGCCTGACTGATTACCTTTTCTTTGACCCCCCAAAGTCTTTTCACCGTGATTCAATTTTGATGTGTGTGCTTATTTTGTATGCCTTGGGTTTTTTGCTTTTCAAGGAAAAGCATCCACACTGGGAACCTCAAGGGCTCTAGTACCATAGGCGATACATATGAGTGAAGTACCCAATCAAGATGAGATTTCTCTTCCAGCTTAAGATTTTACATTGTGGCACTTTGATTTTTTGCTTGTTCTTTTTCAGCATTTTAATTTTGTAACTTTGGGGGGTCATATAACACGGTTACCCTCTCCAGGCTCATCACACTAGTAAACTCCCTTTATAATACTTAAGCTAAAGGTCAATAGGGACTAAGCCCACTAGAAAGCCCTAGTACATTTCACACAATGCTGCATAAATCGGATTAAGAACCTAAGTAACCATTGATAATTAGGAAGGCATTCCCCATGGTATTAAGAGAAGATCTCTAACACCTAGCTTGGTCAAACTAGCTTAGTCGGACTGCTTGATTTTTAAACCTAGACAAGTGATTATGACCAAAAACTACATTGAATTTAATGTTTGATACTAAACAAAGGCACTATATATTATGCTACCAATCACAATCAAAGCAGACAATCATAGATGCAAAAAAGATAAAGGGCAATGCTAATGGACAAGAAACACCTATTTGTGTTGATGGTCGCGCTTGATTTGAAGAGTGAGTCGAGATAAATATTCCATGAGGGTCCAAATCCTAACCATAGCAACACGTTCATGTACACACTAAGATACCTCTAGGAGGCACATCAGTGGGAAAAGGTACCAACACTTATTGAACACAACAAAAAAAAACATAAGGAACCCTAACCTAATTATTTGCACTCCCCCTAGAGAGTCAAGGGAATAGGATATTGTAGAGATTGGGGGGAAACCCTAAGGCTAAACCCCTATCCTTGTCATCGAGATAAACAAAGTCATCATCCATGAGACCATATGTGCCATCCGTGTAGTCATGTAAATCTTCTTCTTCATCATAGGTACCCATGTTTACTAATAACGTCACTAGATGCCTATAGTCATCTTGGTCAAAAGAATAGGCTTGTGCAATGGGAGAAACGCTCTCTACTAAATATGGATCAGTCGTGGTCAAGAGACGTATCAGCCACTCTAACTCCTCAAAATTCCTCTCACATACTAGCATACCTTCCAAATCCCATTCACATGCAAGCACAGAAAAGACCATGTGAAACATTTGTGAAAAGTAATGAAAGTAACTCTCACCCAAGGCAGGAGTGGATGACTCTAGCGTACTAGCTATATCTATACATGAAAATAGACAATGGTTAGAGTGCAAATATTACAAGGTTCGTGTTCTTATCCATAATGTGTTTTTATGATTTTGTGTTATGGCTCTTGCTCTTTTACTTTTTTATCTTGTTTTTGTGAGTATACTACTTTATATATACATTCCCTAAGATTAAAAATTAAGAGGTCAGGGAGAAAGGTTGAGAGGGAAGCAAGTGAATGATGGATGTCAACAAACACTCCCCCCTTCCTTGGGTAGATCATACTGTTTGAAATGATGTCGTCACCCTTTGAAACCAGTTGTTCCAAGTTGTTATAGGTGAAGGCTTTAACCAATAGTTTTCGACCGCTCTATGCGTTTCATCTAGTTGCAAGGGTGGTAAGGTAGTCTCCCATGATTTTATTTGCAACATCGTTGTAGGTGGTGAACTTACAACGGGAGGTATAAACTCTTTCTTGCTTGTATGGATATGTACAATGGTAGGTGGAGGTTGTGTGGAAGCTTCTATTTACGTATAGGAACTACATGAAGAGCAAGAAGCTTCATTTGCTTTCCCTGTTCCTGAGCTAGGTGGAACAAATCGTTCTTTCTTTGGTACCCAGACTAGCTCTGGCGAGGGTGTGTCGCATTCCATGATTTTTTCCTTTCCACGATCTTCAATTTGTTTTGGAGCCACAGGATTGAGCTCACATGGGCCCGGTGACAAGTAAGAGCACAATTTACGTTTTGGCACCTAGATTTGATCATTTCCTTCATAGTAGCCTTGAGCTTCCAATATTTTTTTAGGAATCCAATGCAACGTTTCTTTCCATTTCTTGGGGCGAATGGGACGTCTCTTACCAAGGTCCTATCTTTTAACGTTGGCTATGGTTGCTAAAGAAGCTTTAGGGACCCACTTGTATGTTTTCTTTGTTATATTGGGATGGGTCTTGTGTGTCTCAATCTTTATTTCAGCTACATCAGTTGAAGCTCTAGAGACTTGGGCTATGGGGATGTATGGTTCAACCTCTTGGACATGCAATGTTTTGGGTTTTATTTCCTTAAGAGGAAATATCTCAGGGACTACGGCTTGCGTGGTAGGTCTAAGAGTTGGTTTCTGTGTTGTGACACCCCTTGTCCCCCAATCAATAGTGCATTTGGTGGCTACCATCCACATGCGTCCTAGGTTTATATTACCCTCCATAGCTCCAACAAGCATGAACAAAAAGTCTTGAGCTACAACCCCATTGTCATAACTGACAGAAGTGTGCCAGATTCCAAAAACTACAGTTTTTTTCTTGTTGACACCCTTGACTTGGATAATACTCTGAGATAGAGGTGGCTTCCCTAACTGACACCACATCCCATATGATAGAATATTATATTTAGCACTCGTGTCCAATAAGACATTATATAGCACTTTTCCATAGGTGCTGTTTAGCTCAATAGGTTATCGTAGAGGTGTGTCAGAGTCCAACCAATCCTCGTCAATTTCAACATGGAATGCATGTATGACTCCAAGGTTAGCCTCTCGTTTTCTTCTTATATGTTGTTGTCGCTCCTTAGCCTCAGCTTGAGCTTGTATCTTCTTCAATTCTATTTGTGCCTTGGTTGCCATTTTTGTATGGATGGCACGCAACTCCTCTTGGCTTAAAGGATCATAGTATCTTGTAAATTTGCTCCCATTGAGGAATCCAATGGTTTCAACTCCATCAAGAGTCTCCACACGAATGGTTCCTTGTGGGGTGACCTCACATACTCTATATGGTCCTTTTCCCGCATATTTCAACTTTTTCTTTTCGTTACGCACTCCATACATAAGGACTTTATCACCGACATTGATATCTTTGTTCTTTAGATGATGGTCAAACCATTTCTTTCTCCCATCTTTCTCCACAAGTGCATTTTGCACAACTAGTTGTCTCTCTTTATCTAGCCTTTCAAGGATATATAATCGCTCAACTAAGGGGTTACCATCCCAACCTTCTTGAGAAGCTACTTGAAGACTAGGAACGACAAACTCCCATGGCATAACCGCTTCTTGGCCATACACCATCTTGAATGGTGTGCAGTTAATGGCAACTTTATACGCATATAAGCCCATAGAGCTAATGTAAGCTTTAAATCCCAATCTGTGCGATGAGCTTACACCGTTTTGGTTAAGATAGAGATTAATGTCTTATTGGTGCTCTCAGCTTGGCCATTTGCTTGTGGATAATAAGGTGTGGATTTATGGTGAGCTATCATATGGGATGTTAAGGATGCGCAGGATCATGCATTGATTGCGTTGTCTGTGAAGCGCACCATTGTTCCTCACATCTGTTCAAAAAAATCTGCAAAACATGCTTGGGATATTTTAGCAGGTCTTTATGCAAGCCACAATGAGGCTAAAATTGTTTTGCTACATAAAGAGCTGGAGTCGAAGATTATGCATGAGGAAGATGATATGGAAACTTTCCTTGCTAGTGTCAAGGATTTCAATGAGCAGCTTATTTCTGCAGGTGAAGTCGTTTCAGACAGTTCCCTTGTGCAGACTGTTCTTGATGCCTTACCAGATTCTTACCAGACTTTTGCTAATACTTGGAGACTTATGACCCAAGGAAATCCTCAAGTTGTCAAGTTTGATGCATTATGCACATTTGCAAGAGTCACTTTCCAAAAAAAACAGAACTAGGCAGCGTGCAGTTGAACAGGCTTTTATTGCTTCTCAAAGAAAGGGTGGTAACAACAATGCAGCCACTTCTTATGGTTCTGCTGCGAGTGGAAAAAACACTGGTCCTAATGTTTTTGCTGGCAACACTTCGTCTGGAAATTCTGGTGATAAGGGAAAAAAGAAGATGCGTTGCCATTATTGTAAAGCCAATGGTCACTTGATCAAGTCGTGTCCTAAGTTGAAGGCCAAAGAGGCTAAGAAGAAAGAGGGTGGTTCCACTGCAAATGCTGGTTCCACTACAAATGCAGCCATTGTTAAGTCTTCTGTGAAAGGAGACTATGTTGCTGATGTTGATGCAGAATGGGATTTTAGCGCAGAGTGCACTTACAATCCTGCTGTCCATGATGCATGCTTGTCAGTTGCTGCAGATTCACATGTGTCGTATTTTGACAGTGGTGCTACAAAGTACATTACCTCACATCGTGAATTGTTTACCTCTCTCGAGTCAGTCTCTCATGGGAATTCAGTCACTTGTGCCAACAACGCCTCTTATCCAATTCAAGGAGTTGGAAAGATTATGCTCACTGCTGCTAATGGCAGTTCCTTCACACTTGTTGATGCACTTTATGTACCTGGGATCAAGAAGAATCTCTTGTCTGTATCCGCACTTGCTAGACTTGGACTTGTAGTCAAATTTGTGGATGACAGATGTACAGTTCATGATCTTAGTTTTGGTGATGAAATTTTTGCATCTGGTCTTTTGTGCCGTGGGATGTATAAGCTCACTTTGTATGACAAGTGTGGAAAAAAAATTTCAAATGCTGTTGCAGATTCAAGGGATATTTCGGATGCAAAATGTTGGCATGCACGTTTTGGTCATCTGAATTTTGCCAGTTTGCTGCGTTTGCAGAAATCTGATATGGTTGCTTCTTTGCCACCTCTTGAAGCACCTGTCAAACATGTTTGTGAAGGTTGTATTTTGGGTAAGATGCAGCGTTCTAAGTTTCCAAAGGATGGTTCAATTCGGGCCACATGCAGGTTGCAGCTTGTGCATAGTGATGTTTGTGGGCCCATGCAAACTCCGTCCTTGGGAAATTAGTCGTACTTCGTGACTTTCATTAATGACTACTCCAGGCATGCATGGGTATTTCCGCTTAAAGTAAAGTCCGAAGTTTTTATGTGCTTCAAACAATTTTTGGCTATGGTTGAAAATGTCTCGAAATGTACTATGGGCACCCTCCGTTCCGATCGAGGGGGGGAGTATATGTCTCATGAATTTAATGCATTTCTGGCTAGTCGTGGGATAAAACACCAATGTACAGTGCCTTATACGCCTCAGCAAAATGGTGTTGCTGAGAGGAAAAACAGGTCACTGATGGAAATGGCACGATGTATGGTCAAAAGTCAAGCTTTACGGCATTCTTTTTGGCTTGAGGCCATCATGTGTGCCACTTATTTACTTAACAGGTGTCCTACGAAAGCTTTGCAGTCTATTACTCCATATGAAGCATGGCATGATAGAAAGCCTTCTTGAGCACATGCGTGTTTTTGGCTGTTTGGCATATGCTTTGGTGCCACAAGTGCGCGCAGTGCAGAAAATTGGATGATAAGGCTGTCAAATGTATTTTTGTTGGTTATAGTGCTGAAAGCAAAGGTTACAGGTTGTATCATCCGCAAAAAAAACGTATTCTGGTTTCTCGGGATGTAGTGTTTGTGGAAGATTTTGTTCAGCCCTTGTTGTCATGTACTAGAGACATTAATGTAAGCTCACAGGACATTTATGACACTTTGTTGCCTCTTTTCAGTGGTGGAAATACGAATGTAAATTCCAATGAGGAAAATGTACAGCCTATGGGGGTTTTTGAAAATGTTTTAGATCAGCCTATTACTGATGCAGATGTACATGATGTACTTGATGAGGAAAGGGCTGAAAATGAGCAGGCTAGAGGTATGCCAAAATGGCTGGTGCACACTTTGCGTGACAGTAAATTGGATGCACCTTTGTCTAGTCGTACTCGTTCAGGCTCTCGCCACGCATCTTATGCATCAAATTGTTATGCTTTGGCTGTGTCTAGCTTACATGATGCTGAGGAGCCTCTGACTTTTGATGGAGCACAAAATTCAGAAAATTGGATGGCTGCCATGCAATCAGAATATGATGCACTTATAGAAAATGACACATGGACTTTATGTGATTTGCCTCCTGGCAAAAAGGCCATTGGTACGAAGTGGGTTTTCAAGTTGAAACGCAAGCCGGATGGTGAGATCGATCACCATAAGGCTCGAATTGTTGCAAAGGGTTATGCATAGCAAAAAGGCATAGATTATGAAGAGACTTTTGCTCCCACTTTTCGTATGACTATTGTGCATTTTCTATGTGCATTGGCAGCTCATTTTGGTTGGGATGTACATCAATCAGACATTGTTACTGCTTTCTTGAATGGTGACATATTTGAGGAAGTTTATGTAACGCAGCCTCATGGTTTTGTCATAAAAGAGCAAGAGGACAAAGTGTGTAGATGTAAGAAGGCTTTGTATGGGTTGAAGCAATCTCCTCGTGCTTGGTATGAGAAATCTGACACTCATTTGGTCAAACAAGGCTTTCGTAACAGTCCAACAGAAAGCACATTGTATGTAAAGCGTGAGGGTGATGTATTTCTCATCGCGGTTCTTTATGTTGATGATTTGCTGATCACTAGACCAAATGAGAGACATATTGCTGAATTTAAGGCTGATTTGAATGCTACTTTCAAGATGAAAGATTTGGGGCTGTTGCATCATTATTTGGGTATACAGTTTAAGCAGTGTGATGGTGGTACTGCCTTGTGTCAGAAAAGTTACATAGAGACATTGCTATGTAAGTTTGGACTTGAGGATTGCAAACCTATTGCCACTCCCATGGAAACAGGTTTGAAGTTGAGTCTACATGATGCTGGCGATCCTGCTGATGTCACTCTTTACCAAACTGCTGTTGGCTACCTCATTTATGTATGCAACACGAGGCCGGATATTCAGTTTGCAGTCTCACAGGTCAGCAGATTTATGCATAGCCCAGGGTCTAAGCATTGGCAGGCTGTCAAGAGGATTTTCTGCTACCTTAGTGGCACTTTACATCTTGGCTTGTTTTATCCCAAGGGGGGATCATTGCCACCAGACTTACATGCTTTTTCAGACTTAGATTGGGCTGGTTGTTTTGACACGCGAGTGTCCACAAGTGGTTTTTGTGTCATGCTTGGCAGTTCATGCATATAATGGTTGAGCAAGAAGCAACCTACTGTGGCCACTTCGAGTTGTGAGGCTGAGTACAGGGCAGTCTTCATAGCTACGGTTGAGTGTGTATGGCATACACTATCTACACTGACAGTCAAAGCGCATTGGCAGTTGCCCAGTTTTTCATGCTCGCACAAAGTTTATTGAGGTGCATTATCACTATGTCAGGGAGAGGCTCTCAGCAGGAGAGATCAGCTTGGCTTATGTGCCAACACAGGACAACCTTACAGATCTTTTCACAAAGGCATTGTCTCGTGAGAAGCTTGAAGATTTCCGCAAATCTTTGGGCTTACTCCCCTTTGTGGACTGATCCTATCCTTAGGGCATGGCACTTCCCTTTACTCACGTGCCAGCTCTCGTTCACCGCATCACTCCATGAGGGATTTGTTACCATATACATGTGGTAGTGATGTGTGTGAACACACTAGGACTGTCGGGGTATTTTTTCCCTCTTTAGGAGGTTTTTTCCCCCGTGCATTGTATATACGCCCATCAGTCTAGGGCTATCTATCTTTCCATTGCACACTAAGTAACACACTCTCTATTGTGTGCCTTGAGTTTCCTTCATCTTCTCCAAGCTGTGTGCATTTCTCTGAAACCCTAATTCCAACAACAAAATTGGCCTCAAATGATGCCCACTCGCCGCTCCCCAAGTGGTGCGAGCTCCCTGCCTCTACTCGCGCTCTGGCTGCCTCCTTTTGTTGCTTCCACTTGTTGGGATTCTCGTGTGTAGCTTTCTTCGCATTCTTTCAATCTTATTTGGCTAGCCAATATGGTCTGTTCCACCCATGCTTAATTGATTTTTGCGCTTCGGAAAGCTTGTGCTTGCAGTATTCGCACATTCGAACCTTCATCGGGTCTTCATTGAAGAAGTTGAAATGGGAAACTCTTCATGCACAATTTTGATGACTCTGTCTTTTAAATCACTTGGTACTTCCCTCTAGGTGTTTAGTATGTAGTGTCTAAACACGTGAGAGCAAAGACCATGCATGCGCGAGATCACCTTCTTGCCTTCATCATCCAAGATGATTCCGCCACTGAAGTCGACGAAGTAAGGCAAGCCCTCTGGACAGTGACACGTGAACCTGGGTGTCCCGACAGGGGTCTCTAGCGACGTGTCGATGGGGGTATAGACGTCAGGTGTCTCCACTAGAGTCTGGGCCTCGAAGTGAGGAGTGTCGTCTGGAGTGACTCTTGGAGGAGTAGCTAGTGGTGTGTAGCCGCTAGGAATGACCGTCAACCGTGCAAAACCTAGTGTAGATGAAAATGTCGTGGCTGGTGTGGGGGAGGGCAAACAAGAGGAGGGTAAAGAGCCTCACCGAACATGAGGTGGTGTCGAGGCATCGGCGCGGCATCCCCACAACAACCACCACCGCCACCACTATGGCGCCAGTGCCTAGACGAGTGTGAAGATTGTCTCGTCGACACCGAAGCTTCGGAGCGTGCTGAATGCTTCCAAACGGAGGGAGATGCTAAAGGAGTAGGAACACGTGATGGTGCTCAAGAGTGATGACGCTCCATGTACCACTGTCTCTTCTCGAATGACAAAGAAGAAAGAAACTCCTCATCATCCATACCTGCATTAAACACACGAACATTTAAACTTAATATTGAATGAATGGAGAAGAAAACATGGACAAGTAGCGAGAGAGAGAGAGAGAGAGAGAGAGAGAGAGAGAGAGAGAGAGAGAGAGAGAGAGAGAGAGAGAGAGAGAGAGAGAGAGAGAGAGAGAGAGAGAGAGGACTCATAAAGAGGGGGGGATTCCTGTGTGGAGAGAGTTTGTTGAATTTCTGAGAATTTGTAGCACTGCGCTTCCGGTGTGATGGAGACTGAAGCTGTATCGTGAAGATCTCCTCATAGAAGTTTATTGCCCCACCACTAAATCTAATTGATCGGGTGAAAGAGACATTGAGAATCAGTAGTAGTGCTTCTTAGTGTCTCTTTCACCCGATTAACTAGATCTAGTGGTGGGACGAGCAGCATCTATATTGAGCAGACTAGCTTCGTGATTGCAGCTTTAGTCTCCATCTCACTCGGAGCGCAGTGCTCGTCTTCCCTTCTCGTGAGAACATACCTAGAGCATACATACCTGGAGTGGACACAAAGAGAATTAAATACAATGACGAATATAGACAGAAATGGACAAAAAGCCACGTGAATACAATATACAACATAAAATGGAGCTAAATTGTTCAAATACAATATTTATGGCTTTAAGAGGTCTCTCTCTCATCCTCGCAAATCTCATTATAGATTCCTATATCTATATAGAGGTCTCCGTTTAAAAAGATGTCCTCCGTTTCATTTTGTAGATCCTCTGGATGCACCCCATAGAGAGTAGCAGCTTGATGCTTGTCTAGCAACACCTCAGCAGCTTTTGATTGAGCATCTTCTCCAATCTCCTCCATTGATGCCTCTATGATTGGCACATGGTAGCCTTCATACATCCATGCACTACAAGGGGATACCTCTATGACGTACCACCAATTTGATACAGACTTTGTAGGGTTAAATATCACCTACCAGAGCCACATAACTTACATGAGAGCTTCCAAGCACATAACTTCTAGAACTGGATCTTAACTATTTACATACTTACTTGTTCACAATGCTCGGGTAGTACGAAAGTGTCTCTTAGGTCCATCCATTTCTTAGTTGAATCCACCTCAAGAAAACCAGACTCTCCTCTATGCACTGTAGAATTTCGAGCATCCATGATTATCTTGAACCATTGCACGTTGAACAAGTCGAAAAAAAATCCTCTATAATCGATCCTCAAAATCTCTTGTAGCGTGCCGAAGTAAGTGAGTTCTGCCACCACAGGATCCGCATCAGAGTGTTGGGAATGGGATCGTGCTAGCTATGGTGGATGAAAGAGAAACAAAGTGTAAATGTGTGAGTGTGTGTGTAAGCAAGATTATCACTCAAGTGAATTACGTGTGTGAGTGTGTGTGTAAGCAAGGTTATCACTCAAGTGAATTAGGTTCCAAGACAGAATTAGCTTGGACTCATAAACACAATCTTGAGTATTGACTTAGCTTAGCACAAGCTCACCATAGACAAGCATGTAGTGCAATATAGAGTTGTGTTTATTCATTCATGAAATGAGCTTTAAGTAGCTCTACAACCTTGCTCCACAGTATGTGGGATAAATCCACTCTCCTCTCCTTGACTCACACTTTAGGACAAAGCTCACACTTTACAATCCATTCCTTGAGGTTTGGACTATGACAAGGTAATGAAGATGCAAAATCCACACAGGATGATAAGTTGCTATCCACAAAGGATGCTAATATCCCCACAGGTTAACAAAATCCACAAAGGATGGTGATATCCACACAAGAAAATAAAATCCACAAAGGATGGTGATATGGACACAGGATGATAAAATTCACATAGGAAAAAGTCGTCCCCTACAAGTAGAGAGGCTGCATCTTCAAAATGGGTCTTGATAAAAGACAAGTTTGGTCTCTCCTTTTTCTTCTTCGTCTTCTACCATGTGAGCTGATCCTTTGTTAGGTCTCTTGCCTTTGTAGCTTTTGCTGTTTCTTTCAACTGATTCATCGTCTTTGACTTCGTATCCTCCCCTCGAACAAGTGCTTCTGTCCCCATTTTTATTGTGCAATCAGGCTTTATTCCATGCGTCATAATGACATGCAACAATATGCAAAGATATCTTATGAAAAGGTTTATGCAAAAAATTAATGCTTTCTCTGCCACCTTGGTCATACTCCAAGAGCCCAAGCACGCGATGTTTCTCATATACATTGTCACAAAGTCTTCACACATGGAGAGATTTTAGCAATTGGGAGACTCTCGAATGCCAATTTCTAACCCCTTACAAAAGCACATAATGTCATCCATGTAGACAAATATAATTACATACATTGCAAGAAGTTGTTGTGCTTGGCTGCAAGATCAATGTGTACTTTGGAATTTCCCTTCAATGTGAAGCTCCTCTTCATCGTCGGTAAAGCCCCTCTTCATAGTTTTGTTTTACCTTGGCTTATTTGGCTTGGAGATGCCTTTGTCAAAGCTAGTGGAGATTCTCAATTCTTGAGGCCTTTGGTTGCTTTATCTCTTCTACTTGGAGCTCTTTGTGTAAGCTATGGGAATGGCTCCTTTTATGAGGATGCTTAAGGATTATCTGCAGGTGGAAATAGCTTCAAGCTTTTCTCCGTGGGACTAGGTGCCTGAAGGTCTCACGGGAACTGGTCTTAAGCCCGGGAAGTGGGCAAGGCCACCAATAGGTGGTTCGGGCAGTGGGTAGGACCACAGGCAAGCGGGGGTAGGCTGGGCGACGAGCAGCACTCCTAGACAACCACGAGCAGGCACGGGCAGATCGACGGGCATGCGGGCAAAAGAACTGTGGCAGGAACAGGCTCTTGCGGACCCAATTTCTCGAGAAGAGGTTATTGTATTCGCTGCTTCGCGTCCGCCCAAATTGCTATAAAGCAGGGACACAATTTGACCCCTCAGCCTCACATTCCAAATAAAGAAAATCCAACTTTAGCTAGCCAACAATCTCACAACCTTTGCTTGTGATGGAGTTCCTAAAAATAAAGTGTTAAACTTGAGCTACTAGGATCCATACACACACAAAATCTTCACACACACCTAAATGTAGCAAATTAATTGGTGATGATTTCGATGTCTGATTTGAGTGCTTAGGGGCTCTATAGAGAGCTCTTGAGGATTAATTCAAGATAATGAAAATGATGTACATTGATAATTAAAGTGCATGGAATAATTGCAAATGAAAAAGTAGAAACAATCGACACTATATACACACAAATTTGAAGAGAGACGATTGCTAAATGAAGTGACCAATCAATCAAGGCACTAATTGATCATTGGGGTGATCAATTGGTTACTTGTGTAAGTGGAAGCACAAACATATTGAGAAAATATGCAAGATTTTCTAAAGATTAATGCACCTACGCTCTCCTAATCAAGCCTACCTAGCCATGGAGGGTAGTGGCCTCTTGGGTGTGCCAAGGACATGCCCACACATAGCTAGATTAGTGCTTAATTAGTGAGAGCTGCTAATAATTAACACACACTAATGCATAACGATAAATCTAGCTAGCATAACCTAAAGATACCATTTGTTGGGAATGGGATTGTGCTAGCTATGGTGGATGAAAGAGAAACATAGCGTCAATGTGTGAGTGTGTGTAAGCATGGTTATCAGTCAAGTGAATTAGGTTCCAAGATAGAATTATCTTGGACTCATAAACACAATCTTGAGTATTGACTTAGCTTAGCACAAGCTCACCATAGACAAGCATCTAGTGCAAAATAGATTTGTGTTTATTCATTCATGAAATGAGCTTTAAGTAGCTCTACAACATTGCTCCACAGTATGTGGGATAAATCCACTCTCCTCTCCTTGACTCACACTTTAGGAAAAAGATCACACTTTACACAGAGGACCATCGTCGACTAGACTGTTCAAATTTTTCCATGATTCCACAATCTTGAGTAAAACGCTTTTTGTCGATCCTTTCCACCCTAAAATGTCGACCTTTACACCATGTTGTTGTGTATGGATTATACTACAACCAAAAAAGATTATGAGTGGCCATTCAAACATCTAGAAAGTCACTAGTCATTCATTGCAAACTTACCTTGGTCGCGCAACCCCGAGAGTACTCCCACTCCTCCTCAGTCACTTCTTCACCCCACTGTTGTGTGCTTTTCAATTGGCTATGCAACCATCTTAAGCTCATGAATGTTGGTAGGCTCTCCAGACCCGTCGGATAGTGCATCGATGGTCGTCTTCCCCGTCTCCACTCGATTCATGCCCTTTCTCACTCTCGCTTTGCATCCTCATAATGTGAAATCCACTTTTGCATCACTGGATTGTGAAGCATGCAAAATCGATTGATTTTAGCCTCTAGATCTTCCATCACTGAGCTTTATCAAATCCGTCTAGCCACTCTCCAATGTACACTAGGGACTTTGATACCAACCAACCTTCTACCATGCTACTCTTCAGACGTGCCTTTTGAGGCACATATCCCTTGAGCTTTTTCATGAAACGTTCTAAAAAGAACATCCATCTGGAATGTACTGTGCCAGCTATTTCCACCTCGTCAACCATGTGAACAAGAAGATGCACTTGAATGGTTAGCATGGTAGTAGGAAAGTGTTTCATAGACATGCACACAACCTCCACAGTGCTTAGTTTGGTGAATGGTATGAAGTCTATGTTGATCTCCTTTTGTGAGATCCATTGCACAAACCTTGCAAGTTTGCACCTCGGGGGGTTCAATATGTGTAAAACTACCATATCACATGCGTTCAAGACATGTTTGTAAAACCCCTTATCTGTGAATTTTGTTAAGAATATAATGTATCCTTTTCTTTTAAAATCTGTAAGTTTTTTTAAAATTTGAAAAAATAATGTCCTTTTGTATATATATTTCTATAAGTTTCAATAACTTTAAATACCCTTTTGTTGAATTCACGTGATAGGTTACATTTTTATTAGGTGACCTCCCCAGGGTTTACAGATTGTGTTACGGACGTCAAGAGACAAACATCTCTCAATGGCCACCGATAAAATAAACTGCAAAACACGTGCAACAATGATATTAAAGTCCACACAAAAATTTGTTACACAATTCCCACTATGATATATTCCACTATGAACATACTTGACACATTTTATGCTAGTCGTGTGACTTCAAACCAGTAAGCTTTCCTTCTTTAATAAAACACGTTCAGAGCGAGTGCATTACGCCAGTGGGGCTCCGCAAAGATCGAATGGTCTCTTTTACTTTGCAATCTTGGGCTCCTGTGAAAATCCATGGTGATTTAGGGAGTTTTATCGATCCATCGGATGCTGTATGCGGCCAATATTGCTCCATACGATCCACATTTCTAAGGTCAACCCTGGCTCCCAAAGTATCTTTCTTGCCAGTCAAATGGTCCCATAGCAGATTACCCACATTCTTGAATATGTGCATTGGATCGAGCAAGTGATTGATCATGAGTCAGGGCCAATATGGTAACTCGTACCATAGAGAGCGTCTTTTCATCCATAGGGGCAAACCGTCATCACAAATCTCCTTATGCTCTAACCATGCTTGTGCGGACATCCTCGCTGGCTCTCTTCCCAAAAATCCATCGCGTAACACATGATTCTCTGAAAGATATGCTTGATGACCTTCGTAGGTTTGCTTCTTCAATGAGGGCGCCCGACGTGCATTCAGTCTAGGTCCAGATGTGACACATGCTCTGTATCCGCTTGTTTGAAGCCCTGCATGTATACACATGATAATAGATAAGATTGAGAAAAACCAAGATTTACAGTGTTTGAGTTTAAGTGTAAATCACCTGAGCATTCTGTTAGTCTGGGATAGTCATGCATGGTCCACATTAGAATGCCTCTGATCAAAGCATTCCGTCGACCTGTGTGTCGGCTCATATCCACCAGTTCTATGCCAATCGACAATTGCTGTAGCTCTTCCAATAGTGGACAAAGATACACATCCATATTCTTCACTTTATACCGCCCCGGCACAATCAAGCTTAGCCATAGATGCCCCTTCTTTGTAGTCAACCATGGGGGAATGTTGTAGTTGACAATGACAACGGGACATACAATGTAAGATGTTGATCTTTGACCAAATGGATTTATGCCATCCATAGCCAGGACTATGTGCAAATTTCGAGATTCCCTGACAAAATTTGACCATGTTTCATCTATATGTTTCCAGGCTGTGCAATCTGCAAGAATCCGTAGCACACCATCTGAAGATTTATTCTCTCATGTCATGATGCTAGGGCGGCCATGGACTTACATTCAAAGAAATGCTTGATGGGAGGAAGCAGAGGAAAATTTCACAAAAAGTTTTGTAAAATTTTTGTTCCGTGGAAATCTACTCGATATCTCTTGGAATCACATTCAGGACACTTCTCCATATCTATGTATTCACCTCTGAAAAGAATGCCGTCGTTAGGACGAGAGAGTGGATCGAATTTTAATCCATCCCCAAGTTTTGAAAAATCTTTCTTGCTTCCTCTCTGGAATTGGGTGTCACATTATCAATAGGCAGTATGTGCTCTTTGAGAAATCTACACAACAAAAAAAATACGGTACAATTGTGTAAAAATCTATCAGATCATTATACATCTAGAGTTTTTTATTAAAGTAAACACATTGTAATAGATCACCTGAAAAGAGCTGTGATGCTAGTGTCACTCCATCCACACTTTGTCTGCATGTTGAGAAGAGCCAGGAGTGCCTTCAGACACACGTGCTCCATCATATAATGGCGTATCGGCTTCACTTTTCATATCATCATAGATAATACTTTCTGATTCCATAATTGTCTCCATCATTTCATCGATCTCGGGCTCAAATATTTCCTCGTTGGGGATGTGGTCTACATGATCATCCCCTGAGCTGTCAGAGGCTACATTGTGTGACCTCACATATGCTGCTTGACCAAAGCGCCTGCGAACACGTCTATTGGGTTGCAAGATTGCTGCCTGTTGCCCAGCGTTAGAGTCCGACGAGTTATAATTGGAAACAACTCGATCTATAATATATGGATTGAACTTGCCAAATTCGAGAACTTGCTGCAAATAAACGCGTCTTGTCCGTCGCACAACATGCTTGCATTGATTACAAGGACATAAGATCCTTGTTGAGAGATAGGTGTTTTGGTTGGACGGCCCCACATCCTTGTCGCTACTCATAATGAGGGTAAAAACCTTATAACCTGGACAACAAATTTAATCTTTTATTGGCATTCTCCGTCTATTATCTCTCTCTCTGTCTCTCTCTCTCTCTCTCTTTGTTCACACTGTAAACTACATCACATTCTCTAGTCATGTCCAATCCCCGCACACGTTGGTCTAGAGGTGCACAAAGATGAGAACCACCGGGTTATAATATCTTCTTTATTGGTCAATGACTATATTTGTGGGTACAAGAAATCTACACACCCACGTCTACATGATAGTGCATGTAGTGGACAAAACCCCTTTGCTTCTTCTCTAGCTGTAGCATTTCACAGCATCTTAACATCTTTTCATAGTAGATCTTTGCTCGAGGGATCACTTAACACATTACATGTTGGCCTCCAATCTAAGTATCATGCCGTTGAAAGCTTTCTAGCTTAAGGTCGCATCCGTAGAGTGGAAGGGAGGGATAAACATTTGTCTAACTCTAATTTTTTAATCATAATCTCGAAGGTAGACTCTAATATAAAAACTCAATCCAAAATCTAATCTTAAATCTAACCTAATTGAACCTATGGTGATTAAATTAGGAATATTGTCACTCCTATTTTCTCGGATAAACCTTGTAATTGATGAAGCAAGGCTACAAGATTCCAAATTGTATCAACGTGTCATTAGCCATCTTTGGTAGAACTCCGAGATTATTAGTTTTGACCATAAAAAAACCTTGGCTAAGGTATAAAAGCCAATTTTTGTAACTTATTATTAGGTTTTTGGATAATGAAATACACAGCGTGAGCTAACGACACTCACCTCTCTCCTTCTTGCGCTTCCTACTCCTTCCCCGGTTGTCACATTGCAGTCGTGTTTGTTGCATTGGAACCGTAGGTAAGAGCTCTACGCATTGATGTAAGCACATCACAGTAATTTGTAGCTTTTGGCGTCACCGAACAGCGGCCTAATTTCATCATAACTAGCAATTTACACTTCAAAATATAAAACTAAGGATAAGACGGATATTGAGGCATCATTGCTAATCATGTAGATGCATTTTGGGTCGAAAATGACTACGTCAAAAATCCAATGTTGTTAATAATCGCAAGTTTGGCACTTGACCTAAAGTGGGGTTTGAGACCATAAGCATTCCTGCTTAGGTCTTATAAACATATCCTAGAAGTTTTGTTATGTTTGGATGTCATTTGATGCTGTAATGGATGTGATTTGTTTGCTGATGAGCGATTAGCTTTTAGTGATTCAGTCACTTAAGTGTAGATTCAGTTAGATACGAGTTGTTAGTTGTTTTCCGAGAGATTGACAACCTCTTGTAGCCACTATGCACTACTCGAGTCAGCTTTATCCCATGGATTGACAATTTAATCGTGGTTCTTGCTAATACTGCAATAAGATAGGATAGTGAGGTTAGACACACGTCCCACATTTGGCGCCACTGCCTGGGATCAAAGAGACCTAAACTAGGAAAAAACACGAGTGCCTTGTGAAGTTATCCTTTAACTTCCTCTAGGATCACCTATAGTTCAAAACTTTCATAGCTTAAGATTGTCGTCTTTTGCTCTGTATAGGTAGCTTGGAAGTAATCGTACTTGTCGAGTGCCTTTAGGATTGTAGAAATAGATTAGGATTGTGACATTGATTGATAGAAAAGACAAGTCTTAAGATCAATGCTCAGAAAACCATAAAAGATAAGAAAATGAGTGTTTGTGGACACTTTCCACAACCACATTGCATGAGAATCTAGGAGTAGGGTAAGTAGGATTTGAGGTAGATTTCAGAACATTGCTCTCTCTGAAAGAATCATTATGAGTTGTTGTTGGAAGTTGCAGAATTTCAGGTCTATGGCTAGAAATAGCACGAAAAGACTCCAACTCTCCCTCTATCCCCCTCTCTCTCTCTCTCTCTCTCTCTCTCTCTCTCTCTCTCTCTCTCTATATATATATATATATATATATATATATATATATATATATATATATCTTTCCCTCATTCTCTTTTTATCTTTCTATCTTTCCCTCTCTTTCTCTCTCTCTCCCTCTCTATCTCTGTCTCTCTCTTCCCCCCCCCCTCTCTCTCTCTCTATCTATCTATCTATCTCTTTCTCTATCTCTCTCTTTCACTCTATCTAGCTCTCTCTTTCTCTATCTGTATCTCTATCTCTCTCGATATCTCTATTTCTCTCTCTCTCTCTCTCTCTCTCTCTCTCTCTCTCTCTCTCTCTCTCTCTCTCTCTCTCTCTCTCTCTCTCTCTTTCCATCTCTCTCTCACAAAGAAAATGTGCGCAAGAAGAAGGCAAGTCTCTCGAGGAAAATGGGATGCGTGACCTATGAGACCGAGTTAATTCAAAATATTCTTTTGGAATTGTAATGGATACCCATGGAATGCGGGGGTTCGCATTGATGAACTAACAAACAAAGCCAATGTTGTACTTCCTATTGAGACTTGGGAGCATGATACACAAAGGATTTACGGCTTGGAGGATTACGTTGTACATTCATTGATGGTCAAAGAATCTCAAGCAACAAAGAGGGCAAGGAGGGGTAGCATGTATGGTTAAGAAAGGATTGAAAGATTTTGTATCAATTGGCAAATATGACAAGTACAAACGTTACGTATGGCTAAACATTAGGACACCAAAAAGAGAAACCATTTTTGTAGCCGGTTGCTACATTCCTCATCATGATTCCCCCTTTTATGCTTGTATGGATAAAGATCAACCATTTTTTTATTTAGAAGAGGACATTGCTTATTTCAAAGGCGAAGGTGATGTTATTGTATTTGGGAATATGAAGGCTTGCACAAAAACATTGCAACATGATACTCAAAAATTTGATATGCCATACATTTTAACGGATATGGAGAAAGTTCACTTGTATGATCGTACTTCAATGAATGAGAAAGAGACGGATCACTAAAGAAAGATATTTTTACACAAGTGTAATAGCACGAGTATGCTCATTGCCCATGGTGTATCTTTGTGGAGTTGACCCAATGGATTTACACGTAGGAAACATATAGGGGACAATGTGATTGACTATACGCTACTCTCCAAAGCCATCATGTATCGCATAGAGTGTTTTATGTTTGGCCAATGGACCCCGGAATCCGACCATAAGACCTTATGCATTGACCTCTCATGTAGAGAAGCAACTAAGCATGATAATCTCATCCAAAGGAAAGAGAAATTATCACTATGTATGGATTTCAAACAGGCACCAATGTACATTGAAATGGTTGAGCAAAAGTTATGGATGCCAAAGCTTCAATATGACACACCATTGGACACTAAACAAATAGCTTTCAAGAAAGTTATTTGTTCTTGTTTAAAAGAATGCTTTGCCATCAAGCATCTCCATGGTATCAACATAATATAGATCACACAAAGGTGGTTTGATAAAGAATGTCAAGATGCTAAAAAGTCCTTAATAAAGCTTGATGCAACTATGGACAAAGAAAACTATCAAAGTCATTTTCATACATACAAGGCATTGATTTAAAAGAAGAGAAGAAGATGGGAAGTAAAGCAACAACTTTTTCGAGTCCAAGAAAAGGCACATGCATGTGGAAGATTTTGGAGAAAGTTGAGGGGCAAGCGGGGTGATAATTTTGGTAACTTGAGTCTTGTGGATATATACACACATTGTAGGCAGTTATATGACCAAGCAAAAAAAAAAAAAAACCATTTTATGGTGCAGTACCATGTATACCTTCTCTTTTTACTAATGAGGATGTATGCGGTGAGCTTGAAAAGTTGGCCACTCGCAATGCGGTAGATCTTCAAGGTATCAAGCTGGAGATGATCAAATGGACGGAAGATTTTACCCATGAGTGGATGTGTGATATGTTCAACCTTGCACTTGAACATGGTATGTCTTGTAATTGGAGTACTAATTGGGTTAAGCCTCTACATAAAGGAGGGGATGTAAAGAATGTTAGCAACTATAGGACTATAATGAATTGGTCTCTTGTGGAAAATTTGTTTGGGTGCATAATGGAGATGAAATTGAGTAATTGGACTGAATATAATGAGAAGAGGGCAAAAGGAAAAGCGGGTTTTTCTCATTTCCAAAGCACCATTGATCATATTGTCACTCTTCGTGTTCTCATAGAGGAAAGTCGATTGAAAGGCAAGCGATTGTATTGTTGTTTTGTGGACTTTAAGAAAGCCTTTAATATGATTCCACATAACAATTTGTGGAGGAGAATGGAAGAACTCCAAGTGCCAAGTGAGTTTATGCTTGCGGTTTCTCGAATCTACAAGATGGTGATTTGTCAATTGCACATGTAAAGAGAAATTTTGGAAATTTTTGTAAGCACTATTGGGATTAAACAAGGATGTCCATTGCCACCAACACTCCTTGGTCTATGCATTGACTAGTTGGAACAAATGGTACTTGACTTTATGCAAGAAGAAGGCATTGAAGAGATCATTATTTGAAATGCAGTAATCATGCTTTTGCTATATGCGGATGATGTAGTGCTTCTAGCACACACTTTAGAGGATTCACAAAAGCTTATGGTTGTCCTTGAGAAATTCTGCTTGCATAGTGGGATGATTGTGAATGAATCCAAAACAAAGGTTATGCTTGTGAAAACCAAACATAAGGCGAAGCCATGCATTGTGTACAACAATGATACACTTGAAGTTGTTGAGAGCTTTAAGTACCTTGGCGTTGAGGTTTCATCCAATCACAAGTGGAATGAATGTGCTATGCATCATTTTGAAGCGGGAAAGAGAGCATGTTATGCATTTGAGAACATGTGTAATGTGGGAAACATCAAGTGTTGGGTTCTCAAGAAGTATCTTTTTGATGCATTGGTGACACCAGTTCTTCTTGATGGAGTTGAAGTGTGGGGTGGGAGCATCTCAAAGTCTATTTGGAAAGTGTTTGAAAATGTCCAAAAGCGTTTTCTTATAAACTTTCTCCAAGTTAAGACACAAAACACCATGTATGCTCCTACTTCTTGAGTCGAAATCTCTTCCAATTGAAGTTATGGGCATGGAAAGGGTTGTGGAGTACATGATACATATGCGTCAAAACCCCTCACATTGACTTCCTACAATTTCATGGGAAGCAGGAAAAAAAGTTAAAAAGATGCAAAAAATCAAGATCTTGACTACAGGATAGATGCAAGATGTAAAGAAGTGGTATGGGACATGGGATGAATTACACTTTCTACATGGTGCTTCAATTGACTGCCAAGTGAATGAAGCTTTTCTACAACACCAATGTATTACGGCTTGGGAGAAATTCGATGGGTCACGCTTCATACATTACACCACCCATATTGCCCTCAACTACAAAACTATACTCTTCGTTGAAAGAGGAAACCATACTCACACTTACATGCTTGAGTCTATCCCCTTGTCGGCGATATGCACTATCACAGCCATTCGGCTTAGCTCCCATTTCTTTGATGCTAGACAGGGCATTAGGGCAATGGAGAAGAGTCAAATCGACTGTGCACATTATGCTCACTACAAATTTAAGAGTCTAAATACCACACACTACTAGAGAGTTACTCATCATCCATACAAATACTACATCACATGTAACTTTGGTTTGATAATAAAATCTATCTTCATATCTATCTCCCTCTATCTATCTCTCTATTTCTCTATCTTTCTATCTTTCCGTCTATCTATCTCTCTCTTTCTCTATCTCTATCTCTATCCCTATTTCTCTCTCTTCATTTATCTCTCTCTTTGCCTCTTTCTCTATTTCTCTCTCTCTTTCCCTCTCTCTCTCTCTCTCTCTCTCTCTCTCTCTCTCTCTCTCTCTCTATCTATCTATCTATCTCTTTCCCTCTATCTCTATCTCTATCTTTGTCCATCTCTATTTCTCTATCTCCCTCTATCTCTCTTTGTCTCTCTCTCTCTCTCTCTCTCTCTCTCTCTCTCTCTCTCTATATATATATATATATATATATATATATATATATATATATATATATATATATATATATATATATATATATAAATCCCTCTCTCTTTCCTTCTTTCCCTCTCTCTGTCTCTCTCTCTCTCTCTCCCTGTTTCTTCTTTTATGCATGTAAATGTGTGTGTGTGTGTGGAGTAGAAGCCATTAGGGAAAGAGGGGGGCGGGGGGTGCAATTACCTTAGGTTGTAGAAAGGTTGCCCGTTAGGTTGAGCTTCGAAAGACAAACGCAGTAAACTTCCTTCAATGAAGTCGTCGCAAACGAGCTTGTTAGCAACAAGCTAAGATGGACACCATTTTTCGGAGTTCTCTTTGTAAAACATTTATTATTTTGATAAATCGAGAATATGTAACTCCTATTTTCTCAGATAAACTCTGTAATTAATTAGCCAAGGCTACAAGCTTGTAGATTGTATCAGCCAGTTATTACCCCGCTTTGATAGAACTCCAGATTATTAGTTGTGACCACCCAAAAACCTTGGCTAAGATATAAAAGCCAATTTTTGTAAGTTTTTAAATAAGTTCTGGATAAAAAATATACAGCATGAGCTAACGGCACTCACTCCTCTCCTTCTCATGCTTCCTACTCCCTCCTCGGTTGTCACATTGCAGTCCGGTTTGTTGCATTGCAACCACAGGTAAGAGCTCTACGCATTGATGTAAGCCGTTTACAATATTTCGTAGATTTTGGCGTCGTGGACCCACGGCCTAATTTCATCATATCTAGGAGTTTACACTTTTAAATCTAAAGCTAAGCATAGGCGGGGTATTGGGGCATCATTGCTAAGCATTTAGATGCATTTTGGGTCGAAAACAACTAGGTCAAAAATCCATTGTTGTTAATAATCGCGATTTTGGAACTTGACCTAAAGTGGGATTTGAGACCATAAGCATGTGGGCGTAGGTCTTATAAACTTGTCCTAGAAGTTCCGTTACGCTTGGATTGCATTTGATGCTGTAATGGATGTGAATTGTTTGTTGATGAACGATTGGTTTTTGGTAATTTCAGTCACTTGAGTGTAGCTTGAGTTAGATGGGAGTTGTTAGTTTTTTTCCGAGAGATTGAAAACCTCTTGTAGTCTCTATGCACTAGTCGAGTCAGCTTCATCCCATGGTTTGACAAATTAATCGTGGTTTTCGCTAAATACTGCAATAAGATAGGATAGTGAGGTTAGACATGCGTCCCACATTTGGCGCCGCTGCCGGGGATCGAAGAGACCTAAACTAGGAAAAAACATGAGCGTCTTGTGAAGTTGTCATTTAACTTCCTCTAGGCTCACCTATAGTTCAAAACTTTCTTTTAGAAACCGCATAGCTTAAGATTGTCATGTTTTGCTGTGTAGAGGTAGCTTGGAAGTAATCGTACGTGCTGAGTGCCTTTAGGATTATAGGATTATAGAATTAGATTAGGATTTGGAAAATGATTGGTAGACTAGACAAGTCTCAAGATCAATGCTCAAAAAAACATAAAACACAAGAAAATGAGTGTTTGTGGACACTTTTCACAACCCCATTGCATGAGAATCTACGAGTAGGGTAATTAGGATCCGAGGTGGATTTCATAACGTTGCTCTCTCTGAAAGAATCAAGTGTGAGTTGTTATTGGAAGTTGCAGAATTTCAGGTCTACGGCTAGAAATAGCTCGAAAAGACTCAAAACCACTCAATCCGATTGAAGAGTAAGCTTAAGAATTGTCTGAACCAGTTGGTAAGCTCAAAGACACTTTGAAGTAAAAATTTCAAGAGTTGGCCAAAACTCAGATTAGTTATTTTCTCTTGACATTCTAGGCCAAATTGAGTTTTGACTTGATTCATAGGCTTGACTGTCTTTGAAAAATTGCAAAAAAGTGTTCATTTCAAGCCTCAAGTTAATAATTGCGATGATTAACTTTAAGCTCAGATTTCACCAAGGTTCATACCATTTCCTCATTGCATGTGAACAAATAGCTTTTATAAAGGCACAAAAGGTTTCGATCACCAAACTGACACATTAGGCAAAATTTGGACTCACAAAGGGGCCCTTTAAGGAGTTTGACTTTACCTCTCTCTACCAAAATGGGCGCATGGATAAATTTTTGCAAAAAAACTCCAAAAATGGCGGAGGTTTGACAGTTAGAATGTCCTCTTCAAGCTCTATCTATTGATATATAGCACGCCATGAGATTCCTCATATTTTAGAAGATTCGTTTTTTAATTCCGACAGAGTTGTCAGATCATAGGTGAATCAAAAAAAGAATCTTCTGAAATATGAGGAATCTCATGGCGTGCTATATATCAATAGATAGAGCTTGAAGAGGACATTCTAACTGTCAAACCTCTGCCAACTTTGGAGTTTGTTATCCATGCGCTCGTTTTGGTAGAGAGAGGTAAAGTCAAACTCCTTAAAGGGCCCCTTTGTGAGTCCAAATTTTGCCTAATGAAAAACTGGGTAAAAACTAAAGTTTGTACCGACTTTTCGAATCTTGGGTGTAAATTGAGAAAAATTTGTCCAAATTTGTTGAAAATTGATTCGTAGGCTTATATTGATGTGATAAACATGTGTACATGCTCAGTTGTCCAAAACGATGCAAAAATGTAATAGTAGTAAATAATCATGATTATTTACATCAGTCCTTTTTTTCAACTTTTTTGACCAAGTCAGCATACCACTAGTTTTAACATGTTATAATAAGCCCACAAACCAAATTTAGTAAGATTCAGATCATTGGATTGAAAATTGTGACTAAAATTGCAAAGTTCAGGCATTTGATAACCATTTGACCAAAAATTATCCAAACATGATGAAACTTGGCTAGTGACCTTAACTTAAGGTTCTTAACAGATATGTGTCAAAGTTGGGGCAAAAAGTTGCAAAAATATAGCTGGAGTAAATAATGGGCGATTATTTACATCTCCTTCAAAACTTGCTGATTTTGCAATTTTGGGTATACCACAACGTCAAGCATATCAAGTAGACCTCACAAATCAATTTTGGTGAAATTTGGATCACAAAAGTGAGACTTAAGCCAGATTCTCAAAATTAGAGTCTACAGACACAAAATAGTTGATAAACTTTATCAGATTTTGTCCAAACTTGTCGAAACTTGTTCGGGGACTTTAACAAATTTTGTACTTGCCAAACCAATTTAAAAAGTGTAAAAAATTGACAAAAGTAAATAAGCACGATTATTTACTTTTGCTATCCAGAGACATCAATTTTGACTGAACTTAGACAATGTTATACCAATATAATATAAAGCCACAGGGCAATTTTGGGTTTAATCGGATCAAAATTGGTAAAGGTACACTCAGTTTTCAGGTTGCAGATCAAACCTTTGAATTTTTGCTAAGTCCAAATTGAAAGTCAAATTTTGACTCCCATAGCTTGATTTGAAGTGATACACAAAGACCAATCACGAGAGTTATCAAGAGCTCTACTGGCTATATAGATGAATAGCTAACTTGATCAAATTTGTATAGGAATCAGTGGCTTGACGGAAAGTCGCAATTGAATCAAGTGGAAATTGACGACAAGTCAATCCAAAGGTGAGTACTCTATCGAGGGCTTTATAAGTCTATATGAACCTTAGATCTAGTTCTATACTAGGAAATAAAGGCATACTCAAAGAAACCTCCAATAGAGTATCCACCAAAGAAAGCATGAATCAAGGAAATTCCTTGCACATAATTCTTGAAGAAGTCTTAGACACTTTTTCATATTCAACATTCGAAATGTCTTCTTACTCGACTCACTTAGAAACCGGAACGACAGTGCGCTATAAGCATATACTATCTTTTTACAAGACTAACCATCATGGAGCCCAGGTGTACTTGGACCCTAATGAGGAGTATGCTATTTGCATTGATGACCATGGTATTGATTTCGAAGAAGAGGTTAGGGAAAACAAACAAGGACAAATGTACACGGATCGAAACGGAAATCAGTATTTACAAGTCGAAAACCCTGAAGTGATAGACAAATGGGGGTTAGAAGTAAACACCATAATCCCAGATATGTCAGCAAAGGAAGAACCACCAACTTTAGAATTTGAGGGATACAATCAAGTAGACTTGAATCCTTTGAAACGGCTTAGTATGGATAATCCTAGGATCGGGGTCTATTGTTGGGAAGATAGAAACATAAAAGATGTTCTATGGACTTCTCATGCCAAACCAGGATAACTAACTGTCATGAAGATCATCTTTATCTTCAAGATCAAAGATAAGGGATCTGCAGACCTACCAACCTACCTGTTTAGGGATTGTTATAACAACAACTTTGTTATGATGACTCTCGAGGAGGTAGAAAAAACCAAATACCAAGGGTATTCCATACGGGATTGGATATTGGGACAAGGACCAGAAAAAATTCCAAGAGATGAACACCATGAGAGTAATGTGAAGAAACCAGAAACCACCTCATCACGTAGAAAACCATATGACACTAAGTCCAGTCCAGGGCTACATGAGTCACTATTTCCAACAAACTGGTTTAAAGGACTTGGAACAGGACCAACTCCCAGAAGACCTAGGGTTGAACCAAACAGACATGTCAGACCAGCTGATTTTCAGAAATGGGTCAAAAAATACAGTGTATTAGGGGATCCATACGACCACTTAGTAAGCTTTAAGAAAGTGGTAAGAGCAGAGCATATATTCGATTTCCATACTCAATTCGAGGGGTTTGGAATGACATTAGAAGGAAAAGCATTGACATGGTTCCAAAACATTCCACCGAGGCATGGAATTGAACACATTAGCTCAAGGATTTGTAGCTGCTTGTTCCAAAACAGGGATCAAACATAATAGGGTAGCTCAAATCTACAGCTTTAAACTGAAACATGATGAGTCTGTTAGGGATTTTTCAGCTCTAATGAAACAATGCATTGCCAGATGCCCAGAGTTGGAGATACCTACAGAAGAACAACTTGTATCTTTGTTTCGGGAGGGACTACTAAACAAAGAACTTCATGCTATACTCTATAGTAAAAAGCATGCATTCCTAGAAGCGTGTGTGTCAGATGCTATTGACTTAGGAGACAATTGCAAATTTTTTAACGAAGAAGATATCCCTAAGGATAACCAAAGTGAGAAAACAACATCCACTAAACCAACACAAGTGGGAACGGCTGCTGGAGCACCACTCTCATCCATAGAAGATATGCTTAAAAGGATGAATGACATGATGAACAACATGCAAAAAGCACCTATGAGGGGACCAGGACAAGGGATACCTCCACAGGGACAACCAATAAGGCCACAAAAATGGTGTGAAATCGAGGATAAATGGACCAATCATGAGACCCACGAATGCTACTTCAGACCAAAGTATGATGGGAATTTCTAATACGTGTCCATGAGGCCTCAAGGACAACCCATGTACAGAAAACAACCTAATATGGTCCAAGATCAAAGACCACCAATGCGTATGGAAAGAACTCAACCTGTGTTGGGACAACAACCTCCGTATCCAGGACATAATGAGATGCTTGTAAAGTACATGCACTCCGAAGGAGTCATAGATGAACAAGCATTAGTGCCTATAACAGCCTATGCATAGCCTAGTCCATCGACAGTAACAGTAGAAGGAGATTGGTATAATCCACATCCACCACCAATGGAAGCGACAATGACTTATGCTCCACCAGAGCTTGCATCAATGTATTATGTAGCTAATCAAGGTGTCAGACCTCCCATGGTAAGACCCATGATGAAGACGATAACAAGAAACTGTCATAAATGTGGTGTTGATGATAATTGGAAAAATGAATGTCCAGAGCCTGAAAAAAATCTCAAACCAATTGAAGCCTATTGCATTCAATGTTGCAAAAAGGGAGGACACTTTCTTGAAGATTTTCCTAAAAATCCTTTGAACAAGGGTAAAACCATAGTAAACGTAGTCCAAGTGATACCTAGTAGCTCATTAGAGAGTGAACCGATTGTTCCAATCAAGGTAATCACTAGAGCCCAGGCCAAGAAAAAGAAACACAACTCCTCTAATGAATCAGAAAATACAAAAGTTACCTCTCAAAGAATCAAAAGAAGCAGAAGCAAAAGATATGAGATGAGAAAAAAAAAACAACGGGTTGAAATCGAGGAGAAAGTAAAAAAGCTATTCCAGGAAAAGTTGAAAGAAACTAGAAGTGAAAAGAAGGAAACAACCGTGAAATCTTGAGGATCCATTATGTTTGATAAAATTTTTGAGCATATTAATACCGCCTCGGAAGCCTACCAAGCAGGACTTAAAGCAGGACAAAACATCAAAAACAAATGGAAAAACTATCCTTCTCCAGACATGGAAGCTGCTAAGCTAGAAGCTTATCAAAATTTGGTAAGAATCATGCAAGAAATACTGGAAAAACAAAAACCCAAGCTTGAAAGTGTCGCAAAACCTGAAGATCCACTAAAGAAAAATCCAATGTGGTGGCAGAACCCCACATTGAGACAAAAGAACCAGATCTTATAGTGCCTGACATCGAAGATGCCTTAGACGGAATTCCATTTATAGAGGAAGACTGGCCAGGACACTTATGGGAAAAAGTAAGAGAGATCAATGATGGGAGCCTAACTCTAAAGTCAGCTCCTATAGAGGAAGTATGGTTGGATAACCTACCTTCTGATATGAACATGGATGTACAATCCTTGTACGGGGATTGCGGATCGGAAGCTTCAGGAATGTCGAACCATTGACCTTGAAAACATTACCTTCTTACTTAAGAGATAACGAAGATGAATCCATCGTGTGTAAGACCACTCAAGTAAAAAGAGTTGAACAGACCCTAGAAGTAGACAACATTCATGCAATCATGTCTACACCCATCCAATGCACTCTTAACTTGGGAGAACTGCTAAAGCTCAGACCATACTTATGGAATGATTTATAAAAAACCCTAGAGAAAGTGGGGATATCGGGGTTAATCTCAAAAAATTTAGGATAATTGAAAAAAAAAATGGACAACAAAGAGATTTGATCAGTTCCCATGAACAAAGTCGGAGAATATTATGAAGGGGAAGAAGGAAACACCACCCTCCGAGTGAAATATAATGACATTGAAACCATGGCAATACTGGATAGTGGAGTTGGCATAGCAATAGCCACTAGAGCAGTATGGGAATCTTAGGGACAACCAGCCATTAGACAAACTCGAATGAAATTGCAGTTGGATGACGGACACATTGAGAGACCATTAGGACTGCTTCAAAAAGTGATAGCCAATTCCTGTGGAATTGAATATCAACACACTTTTGCCATATTAGACTTTGGAAAAAAACTCAACTATGAAATCGTATTGGAAAGACCTTTCATGCGACAAGTACAACTTATCCAAGATTGGGGAAACAATTATCTATACTTGAAGCAAGTGGGATCTATAACACGAGTCAATCTAAAAGATCACACTTATAGAGATGTCTTGAAAACACCCATCCAAGAGATTGATTCAATATCTTCCACTAAAACTGAACTCCCATCCTGGTTAAACAAAGACACTCCTATTTGGATGTGTGGAGCCTCAAAAAATGGAAGCTTAAGACAAAAAGAAGGTATCCTGGAAAGGGACTGCACAGACGAAGCCTATATACCTGAACCCTTTGCTAAGCATTTGTTTGAGCCATTCGAGTGGACTCAAATTTTAGCGACGATGGATGTATGTGTGAATACGTCTATGCTTACTCAATTTTGTAACGAGGATAGCTATGAAATAATTCCCATCCAAATGATTTCAGTACTCAACATTGAAGATGACGATGAGGAACCGAAGGACTTAATGAAAGCTTAACAAGTCTTTTCGGACCTCTATTACGATGCAACCAATAAGTTAGATGAACACTCAGCTACCTCATAAGGTTTGCGGTCAGAAAAATAGCATATGAGAGCTAAGATACTCCTAAAAGGAAGGGAGGAAAGTTTTTTGACTTTCCAAACCAAAAATCAAGAAGACAAAAATGGTATAGACGAAAAAGACACCAGAAACGTGAAAACATGACCTATGCCATCAGTCTCTAGTAAAACACAATTCCTAATGCAGATAGATGCTAATGATTATGTCAAGAACAAAATAACTGGCAGATATCCTTCAAACAAAAACTCAAAAATGTCTCAACCATCGAGAAAAACAAGGAAGGATACTCAAGAAAATCCACAGGATAAGAAACCACTCATGACACGAGTTGAGTGGAAAAAGAAATATCAAGAGTTGAAAATGTCTCTAAAGGAGATATACACAACCAAAATGAAAACCATGGAAGAGGATGGTAAGGATGTAATGCGTGTTCCATCCCATTACAAAAAGTATACTCTCCAAGACCAGAAAATCATAGTCGAACAACCTGTTAGGGAACTACGAAAACAGGGCGAGTCTTTCGAAGGACCTAAAAACGCTAAAAGGATAGACTTGGTTAAACCAACAGAAGAACCTAGACTTGCTTACATTGCGAATGACCTAATAGAAGAAGAAGAGAAGCTTTTGATACCCTTGTTAAAGGAATACCTAGATTTCTTCGCTTGGTCTTACAAGAATCTCAAGGGTGTTGATCCAAAAATGTGTCAACATACCATACCCATGAGAGATGATGTGAAACCAAGTAGACAGAGACCATACACGTATAATGAAACATTTGCCAGAAAGATAAAAGAAGAGATTGAAAACTAAAGGAAGCCGAATTCATTTACGAAATTGAACACAGAGATTGGGTGTCTCCAATTGTGGTAGTACCCAAGAAGAATGAAAAATTACGAGTGTGTGTTAATCTCAAATAGGTGAATGCAGCTACCATTAGAGACAAATTTCCTCTTCCAGTAACTGAGCATGTTTTAGAACGAGTTGCAAGAAAAGAAGCTTACAACTTCTTAGACGGCTTTTTGGGATACAATCAACTTTTGGTTGACCCAAAAGATCAGCATAAAACTACTTTTGCAACAGAATGGGGTATATTTGCCTATCGGGCTATGCAGTTTGGGTTAACTAATGCTTCAGTCACATTTCAAAGATTGATGAGCCATGCCCTCAAAGAATAACTTAGGAGATTCTTAGAGGTATATATGGATTATTTATGCGTACATTTATCAATCCAGGCTAATCATTCTGAAAACCTCAAAAAGGTATTTGAAAAATGTAGACTTTATAGGATTTGCTTAAATCCTGAAAAGTGCACATTCATGGGTAGACAAGGAAAAATTATTGGATATATAGTGTTTAAAATGGCATAGCTAAGGATATTGAAAAAATTCATGTCATTGCTGATTTGCCTAGACCAACAACAGTCAAGGGGGTACAAGCCTTCATGAGACATTGTGGATATCACCTAATTCCTCTACATGTACGCTATAATTGCAAAACCCATGTATATCTTGATTATACATGTTGAATGGACCGAGGCATGTGAAGAATCCTTCATGAAGCTTAAGCTAGATCTCACCTCAACTCCAATATTGAAAGAACCAGACTAGAATAAGGTATTCCATGTACATGTAGATGCTTTTAATTTTGTTGTTGGTTGTATACTAGCTCAACTAGGAGATGGGAGAATTGACTTTCCTATTTTCTATGCTAGCTGACAATTGAACTTGGTGGAAAAGACTTACACTATCACTAAATGGGAAGGATTAGGAATGATATATGTCTTTAAAAAGTATAACATTATCTATTAGCCAACAAATTTGTGCTCTTTGTGAACCACCAAGATTTTTTGTATTTGGTCAACAAGCCATGCATCACAGGGAGAATAGTGAGATGGTTCATCATTCTTCTTGAATTTGATTTCACTGTGGTTGTAAAAAAGGTATTACACATCAACGAGCAGATCATTTGTCAAGGATTGTTTTAGGAGAATCACCTAAAGGGGTAGACGATGATCTACCAGACATTACCTATTAGCCAACAAATTTGTGTTCTTTGTGGACCACCAAGCTTTGTTGTATTTGGTCAACAAGCCATGAAGCACAGGGAGAATAGTGAGATGGTTCATCATTCTTCTCGAATTTGATTTCACTGTGGTTGTAGAAAAGGGCACTACACATCAACGAGCAGATCATTTGTCAAGGATTGTTTAAGGAGAATCACCTAAAGGGGTAGACGATGATCTACCAGATGACTATTTATTCTATGTGGAAATGATACATAGATGGTCAGAAAACATTGTGTCATTGATGAAAATAGCTCAAGTGGATTCACAAATACCACTTCCTATCACAATCAGATTAATTAAGCAATCGGTTATGTATCAAGTACTAGTTGGTAGGCTATACAAAAGAAATCGAGATGGGATATTGCTCTTATGCATTAATCCTGAAGAAAAAGAACATTTCCTAAGTCAAGAACATGTTACCATAGTAGGAATTCACTTTGCAAAAGACCAAACTATGCAATGGATCTTGAGACTTGGAGTATTTTGGCCGGCTATGAGGAGAGATGTTCGATATTTTGTAAAGGATTTCCCTCAATGTCAAAAACAAACACCCATACCTCATGTAACATTGTTTCAAATGTCACTCTGTTACTAAGTGGAGTAATTATCTCGAAACTCTTTACCTGCAGCTTGTAAGAAAAGATCTGTCTTCTCTGCATCTATTGTGGCCCTTTCTGTCCTTGTGAGTTGTGCATAGCGCCGCTCAAATTCCCTAAGTAGTTCTGTTATTGATAGTCCTTGCTTTGGCTTGACTACCCATTCTAAGAATGTCCTTTTGGTCACTCTCTCAGAGTCCTCCATGAAATATCCCTCCTTTAAAGCTACTTTGAGTTCTTCCTAATTTCTCCCATGCCCATCTTTAATTGCCCTAACATGCTCCCTAATTTCTGGAGCAACAACTAGCTCAAAGCTTTGAATCATCTCACCTTCTGACACGCGATGCAACTCCATCTCCTTCACATACTCGCGTAAGTACTTGGTTACATCTTTGCCATTGAACTGATCCATTCTGTTGACGACCGCTTGTATGGCCTTCGTTGCTGAAATCTCCCTTCTTTCAGTAGCATGTTGTTGTTGCATGAACATTGCAAATGCTTGAAACATTTGCATTGTTGCTGGGTCAAAATGCATACCCTGTTGCTCAACATGATCACCCATGGTTATCCACAAACTCTCACCCTATCAGATTCGCGTCGGGTTCACCAAAAATATGTCGAGAAATTTGCGGTCTTGCCAGGAAAGCACCGGGCTTATGGCTGTGAGAGTTTGTGAGAGAACTCAACAAAAACTATATGAAGGAGTTAAACCATAGATGCCATGAAGACTAGGGTTTGGAAAGAAGTGCAATCAAAGAAGACTCACTCTTTCTCTCTTGCACTCACACACACACAAAGAAAGAACGCAAAAGAGAATGTTAAAACAATACGAAGATGAAAACATCAAGGCTATGGTCATATCGTATCATGGGTAATATGAAAGGGTTAATGGCATTCAATCTTGGCTGACCAAATAGGCTACGAATTGTTCTTTGGAATTGTAGTTTTGTGCTTACCATAATATAGATATTTTGTCTAGTGATTGGGATTAATTGTGTGTACAAATCCTCTTGGTTCATAGCAAGATAACTAAGCTTACATCAAAAGAAAAATTATAGTCTATGAGAGGTAGTATGATGGGATCCGGTGATAGAAGTATTTCATTGAGCCTTTCAGGGCCGAAGAGAAACACTATACGTTGTTGAAAGTGTATTTTACGGCTAATCCATACGTTAATTCTAATAGATCGTACAGAGTGAAAGCGATAGAAATGATCATCATGTGGGTTATTCATCTAGGATAGTATGTGAGAAATGTAGATATGAGAGAAGTGAAGAGATGAGAAGTTTCCCTCCCAAGCCCTATTCTTGCACGTAGGCAATAAGGATACTGCGGGTAGAGATGTACCTGTAGCAAAGAGAACCTAGAGAGGATGACTTACTAAGAATGAGAGAGATAGGTTTGGTTAAGGAGATGAGATTAGATACATATATATATGTTGGATTAGAGATGAAAATGAAAACAACAAGAAATCAAGAAAACATCAATGTAGAACAGATCTTACTTGAAACCCTTCGGCACCATTATTGATGGGAGAGAGAAGAAGAGGGGAGAATTCAATGTTGATTGATACGCCAAGTACAACACCTTCTTTGATTAGAGTTGATCTTCCAAGGATAGCGTACAAGAATGGCTAGTCTTCCTTTAGGAGAAAGTGTAGGCTTGGGCTTATGTTAATGGGGCTAAGTACAATTAGGCATTACTACTCACTCCCTCAAGAATTCCTCTCATCAATGGCTTGAATGCTTGAGTTCCTTCCAAGGAATAAGAGGTCCCCTTTTATAGGTGAAGGGAACCCCCAAGGGTTTACACAGGAAGAGAGGAGCCAGTGTGAACAGGAATTGGAAAAGTTGGAAATGAGCTGTCCCTGCATGATGTGGGCAGACTGTGGTCCAGTATTTTGATCATATCTTCTCAACCGTGGCTCTAAATAAAAAAGTAAAAATATGGGCAGAAACTTCAGCTCATTAGCTACGATTTTCATTTTGAAATCATTCTCCAATTAGGATTGGAACCTTGTGTAAAAAATTCATCAAAATAGGGTCCATTTATGGCAGCAAAAGTCTTCATGTGGTCTCCTTAGCCTAGACTTTCATTTAATTCACAAAGACACCTCATGCCATATGAAAGGATGACATTGCTCCTTGACAAATATTTGTAATCATGCTTGCAATAATGCATTAAAATAAGTGTATCTTTGAAATCATGCCACCTAGTGTCCCACTAGGATTTGATTCTCTTCTAGTAGCTATTTAAAAAGAAATATAAGAAAAGTATAAAAAATACGTAGAATATATATATATTGGAGTTTACCCTAGATATAGTATCTAGCTAGGGTGTGAGATGATAATGAAATAGTATAAATAAAAAATCAATGCTTTTTGCCCCAAGTTAAAGAGACGCAGCTATTGATGCTTTTCCCATAGTATTTTCTAATGGTAAAGTAAGGATAGGTTACCCTTGAGAAAAATAATAGGATGAGATAGAAGGCTTATTATTATACTTAAATATGCATATGTACACTATAGGAAATATAATTATGTATCTAAAAAAATACAAGATAGATCTTGTAGCATGCGTTCCCACTATGTACGTGTCACAGCACGACATCCTCTCCCTCTAAACCTGCTTCATGTTCACTTTGATCTTCACCTGTGTTTTTCTCTTCTTCCTCATCAATATCTTCTAGATCATTGTCTGCTCTTCTCTTAAACATTTTAATCCTTTTTCCTGCAATGGGAATCTTTACTTCTGTACCATCTAGTTCAGACAAGCTGTAAGTAGCATTTTCATGCACATGCTTTACAACATACGGTCCAAACCATCTTTTTGAGAACTTATGCATGACTGTGTGCTGGTTATCAAGGCTACTATCATACACTAAAACCCAGTCACCTTTGTCAATTGCTTTGCTCCTAAGTCGATGTCGCTTATCAAAATAGTCCTTGTTTTTCAACCTTGCATTTTTGAGTCGTTCTTTTGCAGCTTCAATGTCTCCAGGTCTTCTCTCTAGCTGCCTTATACGCAGTGCAAGGAGATCTTCCCTACTAAGCCCCTCTTGCCAAGGTAGTACATTCCATGTGGGAATTGTATCCTCAATCGGCATCACTGGTTTTTGAACATGCATTAGCTCTGCAGGCATGTAGCCAGTTACTGAGCTATGTGTTGTACGATCAGCCCATAAAGCACATGGTAACAATTTTGGCCACTCACCAACTCTTCCTTCGCAAGCCTTGGCCAAAGCTTTGATGATAGGAGGATGCCCTCTTTCACTCTTTCCATTGCCTTCAGGGTTGTAAGCTGTAGTAAGAGAAAGCTTGATCCCTAATCAAGAAAAGAACTCCCTTGCTTCTTCGGCATCCAGTTCACCTCGATCTCCAGTGATTTTTCCCACACAACCATAACGGCAAATCACCTCATCAAGAAGGAATTTGCACACAGCTTCTGTGGTCTTAGCTCTTAATGCTCTTCCTTCAACCTAGTTAGTTCGGTCCTCTCGTGCAAGAACCAAGTATCTCATCTACCAGAGTCCTAAAGGCATCATGACTAGATCCACAGCCCATTTATAGTGCATGGCTAGTGGATATGTAGGGTGCAATCCATCACGATGTCGAACATTTGAATACATTTGACAAGTTACACATGACTCTACAAACTGAGATACATCTTTATACATACCCTTCTACCGGTATTTTTCTTTCAACTTGGAGAAGGTTGCCCACACACCCCTGTGTCCAGCCCATAGACTCTCATGAAACTCTTGCATGAGCTTTACTTGAGTCTCTTTTTTACATATAACCCGTTGTGGTGTAGCACCCTTTTGTTTAGGATGCTTCCACAAGTAACCATCCCTTAAAAAGTACCCATATGCTTTCCTGCGTATCCTCTTGAATTCTTGTTCAGACCAATCATCCTATTTTGTTAGAGTACTCAAGTACCTTCCAATATAAAGCCAATCACCTTCATAAAGATCTTTCAAGAACAATTCAAGTGAATTAGTCATGCAGACATTGTTACCTTTGACATGAGAGATAGAATAGAATTTTGTGCCTACATCATCTCCCTCATCAATCATTTGTGACTCATCTTCATACCTTGCCCTTGATAGCATATCTGCCACTGTATTGTCTTTACCTGCAATGTGTTTAAACTCGGGATTTAAGGACTTAATGTAGGCAATCCACCGCAACATAGCAATGTCTGGTGTTGAGCAGCTTGTAATCATCCCAAGAAGTGGTGGACAATCTATTTCTACAACCACACATGCACCAATTAGGTACTCTTTCCCACTTTTCAAGGCTGTAACCATACCTCATAACTCTCTGTTTATCTGTGGATAGTTTCTTTGGCGAGCACTTAGTACCTTTGCTCCAAATCTTACCACATACCTGTGTCCTTCTTTGTCATCTTGCCCTATTGCCCATCCAATCCCTGTAGGACTGGTATCTACTGTCACATTCACTGGCCTTTGACACTCATAGTCTACCTTTCTCAAAGTCGTTGCTGACTGGAGTAACTCCTTTAGCTTTTTCATGGATTTTACATGTGCTTCTGTCCATTTAAACTTTTGATTCTTTCTAAGCAGCTGATAAAGAGGATCAGCTACATGTGCATAATGTGGAATCCAAATAACATAGAAGACACATGCTCCCAGAAACCTTCTAACCTCACTGATGCTAGTGCATGTTTCTTTCATTCTTTGGATGGCATCTACCTTTGATGGACAAGGTTTCCTACCATATGGCCCGCACATGTGCCCCACAATGAGCACTTCTTTGACACCAAACATAGACTTTTTCCCTGACAATGTAAGATTCACTTCTTCCAACCTAGACAAAATTTTATCACAATCATTTATGTGATTTACCACAAACCTGCGACATCCTTTGAGATCCAAAGCTTCATCTTTGTCACTTTCTTCACATCCTTTGATAGGCAAATCATCAATGAAAGGCATTGTGATTTGAGGAATAAAGTCACGTAAGACCTTATTCATCCCATTCATCATATGTGCAACCGAGTTGGTTGCTCCTTGTGGCAAGGTACACATCCTTACCAAACCCAAAGGTGTCCTCATGGTTGTCAAGTCTCTGCTTTCGATTGCAAGCTGAAATTGATCATACCCTGAGTAGAGATCCCCCATTGAGTAGATTGCCCTCCCTGCAAATGCCTCTGCAAATTCATCCACAATTGGACCTGTACCTACATTTCTAATTGTCACCTTGTTCACTGGTTGCATATCTTGGATGAAGCGTAGAGAACCATTCTTCTTTGGAACTGTGAACCACCTGTTTGTGTATGGAGCACAAGAAGGCTCCAAGATTCCCATTTTGATTTTCTCATTCAGTAGCTCTACTAACTTTGGCAAATGAGCCTTTGGAACTGGAATAGGCCGCAGATTCCAAGGCACATGAGGTATTGTGAAAATTACCATAGGAGCTACAATATAAGGATCAACACATCCTATCTCATGTGGCTCAAATTCAAAAGCCTTACCATGCTTTGAAAGCATTTCTTTGAAGCACTTTGTCTCCTCCTGTGTTAGAAACTCCTCGCAACCAATCTGCAACTCTTGAAAGGACTCCTTTGTGAAGGTATGTCCGATCTTTTTAGGATTCCGCAAACTTGGTTGTAAAGAAGCCTGTTCAATCTTTTCCTTGTTGTTGGGTGGTAAGGGTGAAGCTACTGGTTTCACCTTCTTTGCTACACTCTTGTATTTAGTTTCAACATGGACTTCTGGGCCAACTGTTTGGCTTTATTTAAAGTCTTCTATTACTTGATACATTTCCATAGAGCAAACTTCCACAACTTCATTTTCAAGATGCAAACTAGACCTCATTATAGCATCAAGCTCACCCATAGTATCTACAAAAGAAACTTGCTCACACAAACCCAAAACATTTTCAGTAGGCTTTAGCAACCCACTCTTTTTCATGCCTATTTGTACATTATGCACATATTGCCTCTCACATCTCTTCAAATCTTCAAGTTTTGTAAAACATACTGATCCATTCCTTGTTACCAAGGAGCTCATCGAGAAAGTTTCACCTATTTTTGGATCAAGCAAGACCCTTTTTCTTTCTGTACCACTGCAATCCCGCTTTACAATGGTACTTGGCCAAAACCCATCATTTCTCTATGATCATGAAACTCTTTGCTTACCGTTGGTAGAGGATGTTCTCTGAGGTTGTCACGATTTCTTTCATGGTTTACACAGACTGTGAGAAATTGGACAGCTCGTTTACCATCTTTGCTACGTATTCTAGCATATGCTGAACCATCGTCCATTACCTTTGTTTCCATTCGAACTGCCACAATATAGGGTTGTCCAAGGATGAGATGATATGAAGATGTATCCTATACAAAGAAGTTTTGGTCAATCTTTACATCACCTATTGTTACCTTCACACCTGGACATGCTTCATACAATTCACCGGATGAATTGTTTGCCACTTTTACCATCCAGGCATGATCTGTGTCCATCGGCCATTTGCACTTGTTGTAGAGACTCTTTGACATTATGTTTATTTCTGAACCATGGTCAATCAAGGCAACAAATGGCTCTTCAAGATCACCTACCTTGACCAAAGTTTCTGTAGTAGCCCTTGCCCAATGATTTCGTGAATGGTGACTCCTAGGAATATCTTCAACTTCTTCATCATCATTTGAGAAATGCACTTGCTTCACTCTCCCACTAGATTGGTAGCATCCTACCACAGCTCCATCATTCTCCTTATTTTGCAGTTGCATCCCTTGTGTCTTTGAGGTTTCCCCTTCAACCTGTGGACGAGAAACTTCAGCAAGGGTTTGCCTCTTTCTCTTGATGATGTCAATGATCTCCTCATGGAATTCACGCTTTGCAATGCCAAGAACTTCTCCCAGAGTAAACTCAATCTTGCTATTCAAGATCCTTTCCTCCAAGAATTTCTTTAAATCTGTAGCAACCTCAATATCAGATTGTAGTTTATAAGTTGGGCCTTTTGTCTTACCTTTTGTTGGCTCTTTCTTCTTTCCTGTTGTAGACTCCTCCATGAGTACTTCAGGTGGAGATGCTCCTTGTGTTGAGGGTGTTAGAGAAGGCATTGAGTCGCTTCTTCCCCCACTTCTAGAAGCTCTTTTTGATGGTCCTTCATCAGCATTCTCACGTCTGAGCTTCTCTTCTACAATTGCCTCATTTTGTTGGCATTTTGTAATGTAGGCATGCACTGACAATGAGTCCACTGGATCATTCCATCCTGTTTCTAGACGTATGCAATCACCTGCTTCATGTAGAATCTCTTTTGTAAGCTTTCCCTTTTTAGCTAATTGCATGACATTTGGCCAAATTTGACCATGATGGTCACTCACCTCTTCATCACAAAAATGTTCAATTTTTACTCCATAAGTAGCTGCTTCAACTGAAGAGGTGGCATGCTTGGTTTCTATATCTTCAACGAAGGTTTGCGTTCCCCCCTTCCCAAAGTTAGTTCTCAAGGGTAGACCTGTCTCTCTTAAGTGGATTTTACCATCCTTAAAAAAGACAACATCTTTTGACAAAGCATCACTAAAATCATCACTAAAATCATCACAATCCCTTCTTACATGGTCTGTACTATCACACCAAATACATCTATTAACAAACCCTTCTTTGGGCTGTTGTCTTTGTCTAGGAAGTGGCCCTGATGGTTGGCCTTTTTCTTCAAGCTTTGCAAACTTCACCTTCAAGTCACGCATTCCCTTAACAAGATCATCTAGCATGGACTCATCAAACTTAGGAGCGATAAAAGTAGTCTTTACAATTTTGTCAGAAGTTGAGGTGGAAGGACTTGTAGTGTTTACTACCATCTTGTCCCTTCTTCTTTGTCGTTTGGCAAGCAGTGAGACAGCACCTTCAACCTCATTCCAGTCGGTCTTTAGTCCTTGCTCAGCATCATTATCTTCAAGAAGAAGCTCCAAATTTTCTTGAAACTCTTTACCTGCAGCTTGTAAGAAAAGATCTGTCTTCTCTGCATCTATTGTGGCCCTTTCTGTCCTTGTGAGTTGTGCATAGCGCCGCTCAAATTCCCTAAGTAGTTCTGTTATTGATAGTCCTTGCTTTGGCTTGGCTACCCATTCTAAGAATGTCCTTTTGGTCACTCTCTTAGAGTCCTCCATGAAATATTCCTCCTTTAAAGCTACTTTGAGTTCTTCCCAATTTCTCCCATGCCCATCTTTAATTGCCCTAACATGCTCCCTAATTTCTGGAGCAACAACTAGCTCAAAGCTTTGAATCATCTCACCTTCTGACACGCGATGCAGCTCCATCTCCTTCACATACTCGCGTAAGTACTTGGTTACATCTTTTCCATTGAACTGATCCATTCTGTTGACGACCGCTTGTATGGCCTTCGTTGCTGAAATCTCCCTTCTTTCAGTAGCATGTTGTTGTTGCATGAACATTGCAAATGCTTGAAACATTTGCATTGTTGCTGGGTCAAAATGCATACCCTGTTGCTCAACATGATCACCCATGGTTATCCACAAACTCTCACCGTAGCAGATTCACGTCGGGTTCACCAAAAATATGTCGAGAAATTTGCGGTCTTGCCAGGAAAGCACCGGGCTTATGGCTGTGAGAGTTTGTGAGAGAACTCAACAAAAACTATATGAAGGAGTTAAACCATAGATGCCATGAAGACTAGGGTTTGGAAAGAAGTGCAATCAAAGAAGACTCACTCTTTCTCTCTTGCACTCACACACACACAAAGAAAGAACGCAAAAGAGAATGTTAAAACAATACGAAGATGAAAACATCAAGGCTATGGTCATATCGTATCATGGGTAATATGAAAGGGTTAATGGATGAGTTAATGGCATTCAATCTTGACTGACCAAATAGGCTACGAATTGTTCTTTGGAATTGTAGTTTTGTGCTTACCATAATATAGATATTTTGTCTAGTGATTGGGATTAATTGTGTGTACAAATCCTCTTGGTTCATAGCAAGATAACTACGCTTACATCAAAAGAAAAATTATAGTCTATGAGAGGTAGTATGATGGGATCCGGTGATAGAAGTATTTCATTGAGCCTTTCAGGGCCGAAGAGAAACACTATACGTTGTTGAAAGTGTATTTTACGGCTAATCCATACGTTAATTCTAATAGATCGTACAGAGTGAAAGCGATAGAAATGATCATCATGTGGGTTATTCATCTAGGATAGTATGTGAGAAATGTAGATATGAGAGAAGTGAAGAGATGAGAAGTTTCCCTCCCAAGCCCTATTCTTGCATGTAGGCAATAAGGATACTACGGGGAGAGATGTACCTGTAGCAAAGAGAACCTGGAGAGGATGAATTACTGAAAATGAGAGAGATAGGTTTGGTTAAGGAGATGAGATTAGATACATATATATATGTTGGATTAGAGATGAAAATGAAAACAACAAGAAATCAAGAAAACATCAATGTAGAACACATGTTACTTGAAACCCTTCGGCACCATTATTGATGGGAGAGAAAACAAGAGGGGAGAATTCAATGTTGATTGATACTCCAAGTACAACACCTTCTTTGATTAGAGTTGATCTTTCAGGGATAGCGTACAAGAATGGCTAGTCTTCCTCTAGGAGAAAGTGTAGGCTTGGGCTTATGTTAATGGGGCTAAGTACAATTAGGCATTACTACTCACTCCCTCAAGAATTCCTCTCATCAATGGCTTGAATGCTTGAGTTCCTTCCAAGGAAGAAGAGGTCCCCTTTTATAGGTGAAGGGAACCCCCAAGGGTTTACACAAGAAGAGAGGAGCCAGTGTGAACAGGAACTGGAAAAGTTGGAAATGAGCTGTCCCTGCATGATGTGGGCAGACTGGGATCTAGTATTTTGATCATATCTCCTCAACCGTGGCTCCAAATAAAAAAGTAAAAATATGGGCAGAAACTTCAGCTCATTCGCTACGATTTTCATTTTAAAATCATTATCCAATTCGGATTGAAACCTTGTGTAAAAAATTCATCAAAATAGGGTCCATTTATGGCAGCAAAAGTCTTCATGTGGTCTCCTTAGCCTAGACTTTCATTTAATTCACAAAGATCGCTCATGCCATATGAAAGGATGACATTGCTCCTTGACAAATATTTGTAATCATGCTTGCAATAATGCATTAAAATAAGTGTATCTTTGAAATCATGCCACCTAGTGTCCCACTAGGATTTGATTCTCTCCTAGTAGCTATTTAAAAAGAAATATAAGAAAAGTATAAAAAATACGTAGAATATATATATATTGGAGTTTACCCTAGATTTAGGATCTAGCTAGGGTGTGAGATGATAATGAAATAGTAGAAATAAAGAATCAATGCTTTTTGTCCCAAGTTAAAGAGGCGGAGCTATTGATGCTTTTCCCATAGTATTTTCTGAGGGTAAAGTAAGGATAGGTTACCCTTGAGAAAAATAATAGGATGAGATAGAAGGCTTATTATTATACTTAAATATGCATATGTACACTATAGGAAATATAATTATGTATCTAAAAAAATACAAGATAGATCTTGTAGCATGCGTTTCCACTATGTACGTGTCACAGCACGACATCCACCCCCTCTAAACCTGCACATCCTCCGGTATGTGCCACATTGTCTCTTTGTAAGATTAGACCTCTTGTACATCTTCCTTGTCTTCTTCTTCACTGGATGATTCCAAAGCTTCATGTTCACTTTGATCTTCACCTGTGTTTTTTTCTTCTTCCTCATCAATATCTTCTAGATCATTGTCTGCTCTTCTCTTAAACATTTTAATCCTTTTTCCTGCAATGGGAATCTTTACTTCTGTACCATCTAGTTCAGACAAGCTGTAAGTAGCATTTTCATGCACATGAATTACAACATACGGTCCAAACCATCTTTTTAAGAACTTACGTATGACTGTGTGCTGGTTATCAAGGCTACTATCATACACTAAAACCCAGTCACCTTTGTCAATTGCTTTGCTCCTGAGTCGATGTCGCTTATCAAAATAGTTCTTGTTTTTCAACCTTGCATTTTTGAGTCATTCTTTTGCAGCTTCAATGTCTCCAGGTCTTCTCTCTAGCTGCCTTATACGCAGTGCAAGGAGATCTTCCCTACTAAGCCCCTCTTGCCAAGGTAGTACATTCCATGTGGGAATTGTATCCTCAATCGGCATCACTGGCTTTTGAACATGCATTAGCTCTGCAGGCATGTAGCCAGTTACTAAGCTATGTGTTGTACGATCAGCCCATAAAGCATATGGTAACAATTTTGGCCACTCACCAACTCTTCCTTCGCAAGCCTTGGCCAAAGCTTTGATGATAGGAGGATGCCCTCTTTCACTCTTTCCATTGCCTTCAGGGTTGTAAGCTGTAGTAAGAGAAAGCTTGATCCCTAATCAAGAAAAGAACTCCCTTGCTTCTTCGGCATCCAGCTCACCTCGATCTCCAGTGATTTTTCCCACACAACCATAACGGCAAATCACCTCATCAAGAAGGAATTTTCACACAGCTTCTGTGGTCTTAGCTCTTAATGCTCTTCCTTCAACCTGGTTAGTTAGGTCCTCTCGTGCAAGAACCAAGTATCTCATCTACCAGAGTCCTAAAGGCATCGTGACTAGATCCACAACCCATTTATAGTGCATGGCTAGTGGATATGTAGGGTGCAATCCATCACGATGTTGGACATTTGAATACATTTGACAAGTTACACATGACTCTACAAATTGAGATACATCTTTATACATACCCTTCCACCAATATTTTTCTTTCAACTTGGAGAAGGTTGCCCACACACCCCTGTGTCCAGCCCATAGACTCTCATGAAACTCTTGCATGAGCTTTACTTGAGTCTCTTTTTTACATATAACCCGTTGTGGTGTAGCACCCTTTTGTTTAGGATGCTTCCACAAGTAACCATCCCTCAAAAAGTACCCATATGATTTCCTGCGTATCCTCTTGAATTCTTGTTCAGACCAATCATCCTGTTTTGTTAGAGTACTCAAGTACCTTCCAATAAGAAGCCAATCACCTTCATAAAGCTCTTTCAAGAATGATTCAAATAGATTAGTCATGCAGACATTGTTACCTTTGACATGAGAGATAGAATAGAATTTTGTGCCTACATCATCTCCCTCATCAATCATTTGTGACTCATCTTCATACCTTGCCCTTGATAGCATATCTGCCACTGTATTGTCTTTACCTGTATTGACTTAATGTAGGCAATCCACCGCAACATAGCAATGTCTGGTGTTGAGCAGCTTGTAATCATCCCAAGAAGTGATAGACAATCTGTTTCTACAATCACACATGCACCAATTAGGTACTCTTTCCCACTTTTCAAGGCTGTAACCATACCCCATAACTCTCTGTTTATCTGTGGATAGTTTCTTTGGTCAGCACTTAGTACCTTTGCTCCAAATCTTACCACATACCTGTGTCCTTCTTTGTCATCTTGCCCTATTGCCCATCCAATCCCTGTAGGACTGGTATCTACTGTCACATTCACTGGCCTTTGACACTCATAGTCTACCTTTTTCAAAGTCGTTGCTGACTGGAGTAACTCCTTTAGCTTTTTCATGGATTTTACATGTGCTTCTGTCCATTTAAACTTTTGATTCTTTCTAAGCAGCTGATAAAGAGGATCAGCTACATGTGCATAATGTGGAATCCAAATAACATAGAAGACACATGCTCCATTAAACCTTCTAACCTCAGTGATGCTAGTGCATGTTTCTTTTATTCTTTGGATGGCATCTACCTTTGATGGACAAGGTTTCCTACCATATGGCCCGCACATGTGCCCCACAATGAGCACTTCTTTGACACCAAACATAGACTTTTTCCCTGACAATGTAAGATTCACTTCTTCCAACCTAGACAAAATTTTATCACAATCATTTATGTGATTTACCACAAACCTGCGACATCCTTTGAGATCCAAAGCTTCATCTTTGTCACTTTCTTCACATCCTTTGATAGGCAAATCATCAATGAAAGGCATTGTGATTTGAGGAATAAAGTCACGTAAGACCTTATTCATCCCATTCATCATATGTGCAACCGAGTTGGTTGCTCCTTGTGGCAAGGTACACATCCTTACCAAACCCAAAGGTGTCCTCATGGTTGTCAAGTCTCTGCTTTCGATTGCAAGCTGAAATTGATCATACCTTGAGTAGAGATCCCCCATTGAGTAGATTGCCCTCCCTGCAAACGCCTCTGCAAATTCATCCACAATTGGACCTGTACCTACATTTCTAATTGTCACCTTGTTCACTGGTTGCATATCTTGGATGAAGCATAGAGAACCATTCTTCTTTGGAACTGTGAACCACCTGTTTGAGTATGGAGCACAAGAAGGCCGCAGATTCCAAGGCACATGAGGTATTGTGAAAATTACCATAGGAGCTACAATATAAGGATCAACACATCCTATCTCATGTGGCTCAAATGCAAAAGCCTTACCATGCTTTGAAAGCATTTCTTTGAAGCACTTTGTCTCCTCCTGTGTTAGAAACTCCTCGCAACCAATCTGCAACTCTTGAAAGGACTCCTTTGTGAAGGTATGCCCGATCTTTTTAGGATTCCGCAAACTTGGTTGTAAAGAAGCCTGTTCAATCTTTTCCTTGTTGTTGGGTGGTAAGGGTGAAGCTACTGGTTTCACCTTCGTTGCTACACTCTTGTATTTAGTTTCAACATGGACTTCTGGGCCAACTGTTTGGATTTATTTAAAGGCTTCTATTACTTGATACATTTCCATAGAGAAAACTTCCACAACTTCATTTTCAAGATGCAAACTAGACCTCATTATAGCATCAAGCTCACCCATAGTATCTACAAAAGAAACTTGCTCACACAAACCCAAAACATTTTCAGTAGGCTTTAGCAACCCACTCTTTTTCATGCCTAGTAGGTGGCCCTGATGGTTGGCCTTTTTCTTCAAGATTTGCAAACTTCACCTTCAAGTCATGCATTCCCTTAACAAGCTCATCTAGCATGGACTCATCAAACTTAGGAGCGATAAAAGTAGTCTTTACAATTTTGTCAGAAGTTGAGGTGGAAGGACTTGTAGTGTTTACTACCATCTTGTCCCTTCTTCTTTGTCGTTTGGCAAGCAGTGAGACAGCACCTTCAACCTCATTCCAGTCGGTCTTTAGTCCTTGCTCAGCATCATTATCTTCAAGAAGAAGCTCCAAATTTTCTTGAAACTCTTTACCTGCAGCTTGTAAGAAAAGATCTGTCTTCTCTGCATCTATTGTGGCCCTTTCTGTCCTTGTGAGTTGTGCATAGCGCCGCTCAAATTCCCTAAGTAGTTCTGTTATTGATAGTCCTTGCTTTGGCTTGGCTACCCATTCTAAGAATGTCCTTTTGGTCACTCTCTTAGAGTCCTCCATGAAATATTCCTCCTTTAAAGCTACTTTGAGTTCTTCCCAATTTCTCCCATGCCCATCTTTAATTGCCCTAACATACTCCCTAATTTCTGGAGCAACAACTAGCTCAAAGCTTTCAATCATCTCACCTTCTGACACGCGATGCATCTCCATCTCCTTCACATACTCGTGTAAGTACTTGGTTACATCTTTGCCATTGAACTGATCCATTCTGTTGACGACCGCTTGTATGGCCTTCATTGCTGAAATCTCCCTTCTTTCAGTAGCATGTTGTTGTTGCATGAACATTGCAAATGCTTGAAACATTTGCATTGTTGCTGGGTAAAAATGCATACCCTCTTGCTCAACATGATCACCCATGGTTATCCACAAACTCTCACCCTAGCAGATTCACGTCGGGTTCACCAAAAATATGTCGAGAAATTTGCGGTCTTGCCAGGAAAGCACCGGGCTTATGGCTGTGAGAGTTTGTGAGAGAACTCAACAAAAACTATATGAAGGAGTTAAACCATAGATGCCATGAAGACTAGGGTTTGGAAAGAAGTGCAATCAAAGAAGACTCACTCTTTCTCTCTTGCACTCACACACACACACAAAGAAAGAACGCAAAAGAGAATGTTAAAACAATACGAAGATGAAAACATCAAGGCTATGGTCATATCGTATCATGGGTAATATGAAAGGGTTAATGGATGAGTTAATGGCATTCAATCTTGGCTGACCAAATAGGCTACGAATTGTTCTTTGGAATTGTAGTTTTGTGCTTACCATAATATAGATATTTTGTCTAGTGATTGGGATTAATTGTGTGTACAAATCCTCTTGGTTCATAGCAAGATAACTACGCTTACATCAAAAGAAAAATTATAGTCTATGAGAGGTAGTATGATGGGATCCGGTGATAGAAGTATTTCATTGAGCCTTTCAGGGCCGAAGAGAAACACTATACGTTGTTGAAAGTGTATTTTACGGCTAATCCATACGTTAATTCTAATAGATCGTACAGAGTGAAAGCGATAGAAATGATCATCATGTGGGTTATTCATCTAGGATAGTATGTGAGAAATGTAGATATGAGAGAAGTGAAGAGATGAGAAGTTTCCCTCCCAAGCCCTATTCTTGCATGTAGGCAATAAGGATACTACGGGGAGAGATGTACCTGTAGCAAAGAGAACCTGGAGAGGATGAATTACTGAAAATGAGAGAGATAGGTTTGGTTAAGGAGATGAGATTAGATACATATATATATGTTGGATTAGAGATGAAAATGAAAACAACAAGAAATCAAGAAAACATCAATGTAGAACACATGTTACTTGAAACCCTTCGGCACCATTATTGATGGGAGAGAAAACAAGAGGGGAGAATTCAATGTTGATTGATACTCCAAGTACAACACCTTCTTTGATTAGAGTTGATCTTTCAGGGATAGCGTACAAGAATGGCTAGTCTTCCTCTAGGAGAAAGTGTAGGCTTGGGCTTATGTTAATGGGGCTAAGTACAATTAGGCATTACTACTCACTCCCTCAAGAATTCCTCTCATCAATGGCTTGAATGCTTGAGTTCCTTCCAAGGAAGAAGAGGTCCCCTTTTATAGGTGAAGCGAACCCCCAAGGGTTTACACAAGAAGAGAGGAGCCAGTGTGAACAGGAACTGGAAAAGTTGGAAATGAGCTGTCCCTGCATGATGTGGGCAGACTGGGATCCAGTATTTTGATCATATCTCCTCAACCGTGGCTCCAAATAAAAAAGTAAAAATATGGGCAGAAACTTCAGCTCATTCGCTACGATTTTCATTTTAAAATCATTATCCAATTCGGATTGAAACCTTGTGTAAAAAATTCATCAAAATAGGGTCCATTTATGGCAGCAAAAGTCTTCATGTGGTCTCCTTAGCCTAGACTTTCATTTAATTCACAAAGATCGCTCATGCCATATGAAAGGATGACATTGCTCCTTGACAAATATTTGTAATCATGCTTGCAATAATGCATTAAAATAAGTGTATCTTTGAAATCATGCCACCTAGTGTCCCACTAGGATTTGATTCTCTCCTAGTAGCTATTTAAAAAGAAATATAAGAAAAGTATAAAAAATACGTAGAATATATATATATTGGAGTTTACCCTAGATTTAGGATCTAGCTAGGGTGTGAGATGATAATGAAATAGTAGAAATAAAGAATCAATGCTTTTTGCCCCAAGTTAAAGAGGCGGAGCTATTGATGCTTTTCCCATAGTATTTTCTGATGGTAAAGTAAGGATAGGTTACCCTTGAGAAAAATAATAGGATGAGATAGAAGGCTTATTATTATACTTAAATATGCATATGTACACTATAGGAAATATAATTATGTATCTTAAAAAATACAAGATAGATCTTGTAGCATGCGTTCCCACTATGTATGTGTCACAACACGACAATGTACAAGAAGGCAACAAGCCAAGCATTGACAACAAGAATAGTGACAATCAAAGGATGCAATAGTCCAAGACCTCATTAGTGCGGAGTGTATTCATGAGAGAATGATTGAAGCAAAAGCACATGGAGAAGACATCACCAACAAAGAATGAGAATATGCATGAGGCTACGTACCAAAAGTAGAGAACTCATATACTTAAACCATATTGTAATTTTTTTTCTTGATTTTATCTTTTTATTTGATAAAATTTGTTTTCCTATTTGTAGTGGCTTTCCTTTTACTTCTTGTGGTCAAAGGGTCGTCAGTTTGCTACGCAATGTCGGAATGTGTGCGGTCTAGCAGAGAAGGTACAAAACCGTTGGGTGTGAGAGTTCTTGATGAGAGTCACAAACACTTTGTGAAAAAGTATTTGTGGAGAATCACGAACCCTATTTCTAAGGGTGACATAAAAGCTAAGAGCGTTCGTGATAGCAAAGTCACAAACCCTCTTTCCTATCGTGCTTGGAGTTTGCTTGTTTTCGTAATCGAGATTATGATGAGAGGATCATCAAATCACATTCAACTTCACTTTAAAAGACCATTTAAAAAAACTAAAGTTTCATCCATGAAACCTCAATGTTCATACAAGCACATTTTTCAATCAAAACCCAAACTTCTTTCATGGTATCATGTAACCTCGCCCCCAATTACATAGTCGTAACATCAAACAGTTGAAAGGAATGCTTGAGCTTACACCTTCACGACGACAATTTTCTGATTTTTCAGAGATTTACGAGCTTCTAAAGTGAAGTCCAAACACCATTTTGATAAGGGGAAACCCTAATTCACTCCCTCACAAGCTCAGATACAAGACTGCGAAGAGGCGGGACTGCAGCACACATAGATTGGGCAACCATGGAAGCTATTGCACAGTAGAGAAAAATTGATGGTTTTTCTGTAAAAAGAATCCCTCTCCCTCTTCCCCACGGAAATATGAGTTGATGTGTCAAAGTTTGGCCAATTTTGCCACTTTGGACCAAAACTAGGTCATTTCAACTCAATTTTGACCCAAAAAATGCCATTTTTGATGCGAAAAATCCCAAACGGAGTCAGAAAAATCCCTAAATTTATGGGATCACTTGCATCAGGATAAAAATCATACATAAGTATCATTTTTCATCAATATAGCATTTTGGTTCACTCTCCATGCAATCCTGCAAACGGCGCCTGTTAGTTGCTATTTTTGGTAGTTTTTGCTCACATCAGTCTTTATAGGCGAGACGAGTGTTCCACCATGAAAAATTTGGACTATGTACATTGTCAAATCAAATTAACAATCTTATCAAGTGGAAAATCACGCAAATGTGCCATATCCAGGGTCACGACTCCCCGGATAGGTATGTGCATGATAGCGACCGCAGTAGCCACTTTAGCATATATCATGATATGTACATGATTGCTTTTCTTTCCATACATCGAGAAGTGTCAAAATTTAGGTGAATGTTTTTTTTTCACACTATGTACGTGCCACGGCACGACGTCCACCCCCTCTAAACCTGCACATCCTTTGGCATGTGCCAACATTTTCCTTATGTAGGTTTAATCTTCATTAAGATCCACAAATATTTGAATGTCATTTTCATCTTCTGCAAAGTCTGGAAGATCATCCTCTTCTTCTTCATCCTCATATGTAGCAATGCCATTAGGTTCTTCATCATCATCTTGTTGTGAATCAAAAGGATCATTATTATGTCTCCTCTTGAACATCTTGATTCTTTTGTGTGCTTTGGGAATTCTAAGCTCTGTTCCATCGAGCTTCGTCAAAGTATATGTAGCATTTCCATGCACATGTTTGACAACATAGGGACCGAACCCCCTTAAATTCCAAGTTTTCTTTTTGTGGTGTGTTGGTTGCCAAGGATATTGTCGTACATTAGGACCCAATCACCCCCTTCAATAGGCTTTGGTCCAAGCCTATGTCTTTTATCAAACCTATCTTTATTATTTAGTCTTGCATCCTTCAATCAAGTTTTTGCAATGTCTATGTCTTAATGTCTTCTTTCCAATTGCTTTATGCGCTAAGCAAGTAGATTTTCCCTACTTACACCATCTTCCCAAGGTAACATGTTCCAAGTAGGAACTACATCCTCAATTGGCATGACTGGTTTTTGACCATACATCAATTCAGTAGGCATGTAGCTAGCCATTGAGCTATGAGTTGTACGATCATCCCATAAAGCATATGGTAGCAACCTTGGCCATTCACGCATTCTACCTTTGCATGCCTTAGCCAAAGCTTTGACAATAGGAGGATATCCTCTTTCACTTTTCCCATTTCCCTTTGGATTATAGGCACAAGTTAGGGCTAGATTGATACCAATTCTTGTAAAATCCCTTGCTTCATCTGCATCTAACTCACCTCTATTAGTAGCTATGTTTTCCACATAGCCGTAGTGGAAAATTACATATTCAAGAAAAATTTACAAAAATCTTCTGTAGTTTTTGTCCTCAATGCACACCCTTCAACTTGGTTTGTCAAGTATTATCGTGCAAGTACCAAGTATCTCATTTGCCAAAGTCCTAAAGGCATTGTGACTAGATCAACAACCCATTTATAGTGCATGGCTAATGGGTATGTAGGATGCAATCCATCACGATGGTGTACATTGGAATACATTTGGCATGTGACACAAGACTCCACAAAATCGGCTACATCCTTATACATTCCTTTCCACCAATATCTCTCTTTGACTTTGAAAAAAGTAGCCCATACACCTCAATGTCTAGCATATAGGCTTTCATGAAGCTCTTTGATAACTTTCAGCTGAGTAGGCTTATCACATACTACTCGTAATGGAGTCCAATCTCTTCTTTTAGGATGTGTCCACGAGTAGCCATCCCTCAAGAAGAATCCATCTGATTTCTTTTTTATCCTTTTGAATTTTGATTTAGTCTAATCATATTGATTTTGTAAAGTACTCAGGTAGCGACCTATGAGCAACCATTCATCCTCATGGAACTCCTCTAAAAAGGACCCAAGTGAAGATACAATGCATATATCATCACACTTTGCATGAGAAATTGTGTATAATTTTGTGCCCACATCTTCTTCCTAATCAATCATATCATCCTCATCTTCATACCTTGCCCTTGAAAGAATATGTGCCATTGCATTATCTTTTCCTGCAATGTGATTCAATTCTGGGTTCAAGGACTTTATATAAGCAATCCACCTAAGCATAGCAATATCAGGAGTAGAGCAGCTTGCTATCATCCCTAAAAGTTGTAAGCAATCAATCTCCACAACTATAGATGCTCCAATGAAGTACTCTTTGTCACACTTTAATTCTGTAACCACCCCCCATAACTCCCTTTTTACCTGTGGATATGCTCTTTGGTGAGAGCTTAGAACCTTGGCCCCAAAACTCACCACATACTTGTGTTTCTCTTCATTGTCTTGTCCTACTTCCCATCCAATTTCCGTTGGACTAGTGTCCACTATCACAATCACTGGTCTTTCACACTCATAGTCAATCTTCCTCAAAGTTGGTGAAGACAACAACAATTGCTACAACTTTCTCATAGCTTTTACATGTACATCATTCCATTGAAACCTTTGGTTCTTCCTTAGAAATTGATAAAGAGGATCTACAACATGCACCTAGAAACCTTCTCACCTCCGTGATATTTCCGCATAATTCGTTTGTACTACACCACTGTAGTTGAAAAAGGTCGGCGTCCATGAGGATTACAAAGATGTCCCACTATCAATATTTCTTCAACCCCAAAAACTTACTTCTACCCAGATAATGTAAGGTTCACTTCTTCCAGCCTTGTTAAAATTCTATCACAATCTTTGATGTGGTTTGCTACATATTTACAGCACCCCCTTGAATCTAAGGCCTCATCTTCTTTCGCTAAGTTACATCCTTTGATTGGAATGTCATAAAGAAAAGGCATTGTAATTTGAGGTATGAAGTCATGAAGGACTTTGTTCATACCGTTCATCATGTGTGCAACCGAGTTGGTTGCTCCTTGCAGTAAGGTGCACATCCTTACCAAACCCAAGGGTGTTCTCATGGTAGTCAAGTACATGCTTTCCATTTCTAGTTGGAATGGATCATACCCTAAGTACAAATCCCCCATAGAATATATTGCCCTTCCTGCAAATGCTTCTGCAAACTTATCTACAATTGTCCCTATACCCATATTCCTGATTGTGATTTTGTTGATAGGCTACATGTCTTGAATGAAGCGTAGAGCTCCATTTTTCTTTGGTACTGTGAACCATCTACTTGAGTAGGGGGCACATGAAGATTCTAAAATCCCCATCTTTATCTTTTCATCGAGTAAATCTATAAACTTTGGCAAGAGTGCTTTTGGCACTGGAATTGGTCGTAGATTCCAAGGCACATGAGATAAAATGAATATTACCATTGGTTTGAGTATAGATGGATCCACACACCCTATCTCATGCAGCTCAAATGAAAAAGATTTTCCATGTTTGGAGAGTGTCTGTTCAAAGCATTTTCTTTCAATATCTGTCAAGGAGTCATTGCCTCCAACTTTTAACATCTTCAATGACTCTTGCGTAAACTTGTGCCCAATTTTTTGGATAATTGTTTCCTTGCAATCTGTAGGCAAAGGCAATGCCACTAGTTTCATTTTCTTTGCTATACTTTTGTACTTCATCTCCAATCGCACTTCTAGATCTTTTTGCACATTGAAGAACTCATCATCTTTGAAAGACTCAATGATTCTATACATGTCCATAGAAGCTACTTTTACTAGGTCATTTACTTGTTGAAAACTAGAACTTGTTATAACATTGAGATCACCCATAGTATCTACAAAAGAAACCTCCTCAAAAACACCTGGAATGTACTCGTCTTCATCTAGCAAATTATGGTTTTTGTATTTTCTCAGTACACTATTTACATATTTTTTTGTGCTTTCTTTAAACTCCAAGTGTTGTGAAAAGATACTGATCCATCCTTTGCTACTAGGGCACCTGTAGAAAAAGATTTGTTTCCCTTCAGATGAGGCAAGAAACTTTTTCTTTTTGTACCACTGCACTCCCTCTTTACAATGGTACTCAGCCAAAACCCCTCATCTCCCTTTGATCTCGAAACTCCTTGCTTGGTTTTGGTAGAGAATGATCCCTTAAGCTGTCACGATTTCGCTCATGGTCAATGCAAACTGTCAAGAGTTGAACAACTCGTTATCCATCTTTTCTTTTGACCCTGGTGTAGCCAGATCCATCATCCAATACTTTTGTCTCCATTTTCCTTGTGGTGATGTATGGTTGTTCAAGGATTAGAGGATAGCTTGACATCTCTTGAACAAAGAAATGTTACTCACCTTTTAGATCCCCTATGGTTACATTAACAATTGGACAAGCACTATTGATAGCCGTTTTTCGGCTCTCCATAATTGCCATACTAGATTACTCCACCCTACCAAATTCACCCAAACGCTATGGCTATCCCTACCATTTCACTGTACATAGGCGTGTGTGAGTTAGGGGGCTTTTCCCATATCTTCTTAAAAACCCTCAGCTAGCTAGTCACTGGGCTAGGTGAGCCAAAAAAAATAAAAAAAATAAAAAATAAAAGTATATTATGGCCTCTTTGTGTGTAAATATTTCATTGTATATATGGCCTAAATATAGGGATTTTTTATAATTATTTTGGTATTTTATTTAAATATTTCTACTTAGGTGTGTGTTTTATTAAACCTATGTACACCTTCTTTCATCCTCTTACACCATAAGTATATTTTTTGCCAATATGTACATATTCTAACCTCATTTTTTTCCTTTATACAAATCACTCCCACATTTTCACCCTCACCCTCGTGAAAACAAAAAATTGATTTCTACTCATTAGTTACGTTTATTATATTATTTACTTGCATACCTTTTCCTCTTTCACCCAAAATAATTCAAGGAGGGACCATATCATATGATTCCAATATCTTTCCATATCCATAACTCCTCCATATTTTTATTATTATTTTTACTCATTATTCTAACACCATGTGCTCATTGAGCTAAAGTCCATGAATAGTCCATACACTAGTCCCACCATGTATATATTTCTTATTTCACCAATAATCCTCCTCCATGCATGGGTCAAGGGCAACTTGAATGCTTTGTATTATAATATGACAAAGGAGGGGCTCACTCTTGGATGCATTGTACAAATTCAACAAAGGAGGGGGCCACTAAAAGACTTTTGCAGGCATAAAAAACAGGCTTTTTGGTGAGAATTTTGGCACCTATCTCCACTCCCAATTTGGAGCGGTGGTCAAAAGAGAAAATGTAGCCCACGCTCTGAATAATCACCTCAAATGTTTTCATGATTTTTGGAGCTACCAGCGGGGAGCTATGATTTTTTGAGTGGACCCCAGTCTGCCCACTTTTCTCACAAGTAGCCCTTAGTCTTCTCTCACCCTTCCACACACCTACTCACTCTTACACATCCCTCCCTCTCCTTCCCCCACTCAAACCTGCAATTTCCATGGCTTCTCCCACCCTCTTCACCATTACCCTTCTCTCTCATCCCTATAGTTCTTTTATGAACCTCTACATACATACACCCTCTCCATGTCTCTCTCTATTGCTTCTATGTTACAATTTCATTTACCTCTCCTAAAATATCTAAAATTCAGCATCTTAACCATGATAACTTCTGCAAATTGAGGATTTTTTATCAACAAATCCTCTTTTCATCGTGGTGGTCAACCGTGGCGGTGGCGTAAAGAAGCGAAGAAGAAGAAGAAGACCAGCGGTCATTTTTTCCACAATCTACACGAGGGTGAGTTCAAGCTTCTTCAAAGCTTCACCATCTCAATGATTCTCTTTTAATTCACCCCTTTTCCTTCATCAAATCAACTCACTCTACCCATTGTAAATGTAACATTAACTTTCTAGTGATTACTAACGACTAACATACTAACACAAAATAGCATTGACCTAACCATAAAAGACACCTCACCTCAAGACATGTATAGTAACTCTCTCTCTCTCTCTCTCTCTCTCTCTCTCTCTCTCTCTCTCTCTCCCCTTCCTTAAAACTTACTTTCACCTTATCTACCATCAATAATGCTCTCTTTTGAGCCCACACCCATGACTCAAGCAGACAAAGAAGGCCCGCAATGTTTTGATATTCAAAAAAATCATAATCCTGATTTGTTAGCTTGTAAATTAGGATTTCCAATAATCTTAATATGGGGTCTCCAACCTATAAATAGGCCCCTCTCCTTCTTGTAAAACAACCTCCAATATCTCACATAGCACCCCAACACTCTATGCGTGAGGAGAGACTTAGGTGTAGCAACCACTTGTGAGCTTCACTCTTGGTGTGAGAGAAGCCTTCAAGCTACACATTGTAAGTGAGAGAGCGTGAGTTCCACAAATCTCAAAACCACTATTGTATATGCTCCTTCATCATCAATAAATTGAGGTTTGGTGCATCAAAGGCGTGATTCGACGTTCAAATCTTCATCCTTCCATTTGTGCAATACGGTTCGGTGAATTCAAGGTGACTTGTGTATTTTGAGTTTTTATCGGTTGATCTTGATTTAGAAAGTGTTTTAGTGTGTTTTTTCATTGCCATTTTTTGTCCATTGTAAGAGGGTATTGTGGTGAGAGGTCTCCCACACCCTAAGACAGTGTGTGTGTTTTGGCAATGTTTAGCAATCACTAAGCATTGAGTGAGTTTTATACAAGTTCTACGATAGCATCATAACGAACCATCTTCATTTTCAAGTCACAAATAAGGTATTACCCAAGATCCTTTTCTCTCTCTCTTCCCTTTGCTCTAGCTCTCTTTGGTCCAGTTTGTGTGTGTCTTGGTGTGAGGTTGTTTGTGTGTTTTGTGTGGTGCATCTTCTTGGTTGTGCCAAAATCTCTCTTGCGTCCTAGTTCGCATACCATAACTAGGTGGTGCCCCTATCTTGTTTGGGTTTGGCTGTGGGTTTGTTGTTGTGTTGTGCTTGTGGTTGCCCTAGCCCCAATTGAGCAGCACGGGAGCCTTGAGGGGTGTTTAGAGGTCGCCTCTCTTGTTGCCCGCCCCGGACCGCCTCAATTTTGGTGCCCCCACTGAGGACAGGCTTGATTATGTTTTGTGTAGGCTCAACCTTTAGCATAATCAAGTAGCTTGCATGAATCACGAGAATTTGTATGATCCCTTCATTCCCATTGCAAGGCAAAAGGTACACATAATTGTTAGTACTAAGTTGCAATTTCAACGTGTAATTCGTAGAATTTTAGGTCCTCTAAGGTTGGCAGAGATAAACGCATCAGTAAATCCTTTTATTTTGCCTCTCATTAGGTACGACCTTAGTTTGGACATCTATATTTTTGTTTTGTTTTAAGTATAAGGTCATGCATAGACAATGGATAATGGCCCAAGAATAGAGGTTTTCCCCTTTCATTTCACTCCACACATTAGAATAAACATTGCAATTAGTAGAAAAATCCATTTTCAACAACGTATGGTGTTCATGTTTGGTGCCCAAAGAGTAGGAGAAATTCTCGCGTCACCAAACCCTGTCATCCTACCTCTCATTGATTATCATAGGTCATTTGATGTGAATATTTTTATTTTGTTGTAGAATAGATTGCAATTTAGAGAATATTATTGTGTAGATCTTTTAAAGAAAGAAAAAACAAAACGCGTCACTTTGAAATCAATTCAATGGAGAACCAACGCCAAATGTCTGGATATCCTCTTTTCTTTGGAGAGCCTGGAGAGGATGCAGAATTATTTTTGGCAAATTTCAAGATGTCTTGTCGTATCAAGAGGATAGTAACTGATCAAGAACGTGTAGAAATGTTTGAGGTAGTCCTTAGGAAAGATGCTAGCACTTGGTTTGACTCTTTGCCTGAGGAAGTTAAAGAAAATTACATGGAAGTTGTCAATCATTTCAAGAGATACTTCTTTGATCCCCAAAACACTCAAAAGCTATGGCAAGACATTGTTTCTCATAAGCAAAAAGACTTAGATGACTACTACTTGTACAAGCAAGAGTTCCTACGTCTTTGGGTTCTATGGATACGAAATGTTGCTAGCCCTGGTGATGGTGCAGAATTTCTAAAGAAGGAGAGGTTCATAGCCGGACTCTTTCCTGACCTTAAGGTAAAAGTTGAGGCGGGTGCACCTGCTACCTTTGATGCAGCTGAAACTAGGGCTGCTGAGAAATATAGGAAACTCAAGTGCTTAAGGGGGGAGGTTCCAATAGAAGGTCTTAGACCCAAAGGTAAGTCACAAGCATCAACATCTAAGGAGCTTCCTGAGGTAACGGTTGAAGTGATTGAGAAGTTAAATGAATCCTTAAGCAGCCTGTCAATTCACCTTGCACAAGCCGTAGGTCCAAAGGGACAAGCAAAGAAGTCTGAAGAGCGAGACCCACGACCTAGGAGAGTCTTGCAATGTTGGAATTGTGGAGAATCTGGACATGGGATGTATAATTGTCCTTGGCCCCGTGGAGAGCCAGGGAGACCTAACTTGAATTACCCAGTGATGAATGCAGGAGAAGGAGCTGGTCAACAACCAAGGCTTCTACAAAGGCCAAATGGACCAAGACCACCTCCACAAGGGGTAGAAGGAGTTCCACCTTTGCCAGATCCAAATGTGCATGTGGTAGAGGTGACAAACTCAAATGAGGTTGACATGGAAGAAAATGGCATTAAGCGTGGCCGAGGAAAAGGTAAAGAGAAAGAGGGTGTCCCATCACAGAGTGACCATGGACAAGGCAAGAAGGCAAAGGAGACCAAGGAAGCTAAGAGGACTCGACGTCGTATCAATCTCCAAGACTTCCCTCTTGGACATGGTATGGCTCCATACAACCTGTTGGAAGACATGCGAGGTAAGGGTCCTGATATCTCATGGCCTCAGTTTCTTGCATTATGCTCACAAGTTAGGAGGGATTTAACAAAGGCAGTTAGCACTAGGAGAAAGGTAAAAGAGAGTTTTCCTGTTGTAAAAATTGCACATGCTGAAATGAACGAGGATATTACACCTGTGCTAGATTGTTACATAAAAGGAAGATTGGTTAGGAAAGGTCTGGTGGATGGGGGTGCACAAATTTGCATCATGACAGAAGGGCTCATGCAAAGACTAGGCATGCACATCCATGAGACACCTGAAATCAAAGTGAAAATGGCAAACAAGAGCAAGGCTAGGTGCGTAGGCATTTGTAAAAATGTTTTTGTGGAGGCCTTTGGCATTAAGAAGGCAGTGGATTTCTATGTCATGTCGACCAAGGGAAGTGGTTATCCATTTATCCTAGGAAGACCATGGCTAATGAAAATGCGAGCTTTGCAGGATTGGGAGAGTGGAAAGCTAATTTGCAGGAATGACAATCACAAGAAGGTTGTCTTTGACATGAAGGAGCAACGCCAAGAGGAGCTCCATGAAGAATCATCTCGAAGTGAGACGGAAGAAGATTGGACTGAAAACACTTCAGAAGAAGAAAGTAGCGGCAGCATTACTGAAGAGGAGTCCTCCATTGAAGTCATGGGGGTAAGGTTTAAGCCAAACAACCAGGAGACCTCTTCTCGAGGTTTGGAAGAGGTAGGTTCCCAAGAGAACCAAAAGGTGGAAGATAAAGGAATGTTAGAAGGTATGTTGTCTACAACACTTACAAAGGATGAAAGAGAGGAGTTCAAATGTGTGCTAAGGAAATTTCCGAGGCTTTTTGCTAAAGACTACACCGATGTGCGTGGAGTAGATGTTGTTCAACACAAGATTGAGTTGAAGCCAGAGGCCACACCTAAGGCTCAAAAGCTACGAAGGCTAGGAGTCATTAAGGAGCAGGCTCTACTCAAGGAGGTAAGAAAGCTTCTAGCAGTAGGTTTCATTTATCCAGTGGAGAATTCAGAGTGGGTCTCTCCCGTTGTTGTCACTCCTAAGAAAAACGGAAAGTGGAGGGTGTGTGTGGATTACCGTCCACTCAATGAGGCAACAAAAAGAGATCACTTTTCCCTCCCATTTCAAGATGAGATACTAAATGAGGTAGCTGGTCATGAGAAGTACACTGTGTGTGATGGCTACTCAGGCTACTTTCAAATAGGTATCGCATTGGAAGATCAATTGAAAACAACCTTTATCACTCCTTGGGGTTGTTATGCTTTTAGAGTCATGCCATTTGGTCTGACAAATGCTCCTGCAACATTCCAACGTTTCATGAACATGGTGTTTCAAGCATTCTTTGGAAAGTCAATTAGGGTGTTCATTGATGATTTCTGCATTTATAGCTCAAAATCATTGCATCTACAAAGGGTAGAATAAGGTTTAAAGAAGCTCTACGACATGGGAGGTCAACTCAACCCCAACAAGTGCCACATAGGTGAGGATGAAGTGATCTTGCTCGGTCACAAGGTTTCCTATAAAGGCATTGAGGTGGATCCTTCAAAAGCAAAGGCTCTTATTGAGCTCCCATCACCGAAGAGTCTTAAGGAGGTTATCTCTTTCATTCAGAAGGTGAAGTATATGTCACGCTTCATTCACTTAGCCTCGGAGTTGCTTCATCCTTTGCAAAAGTTGACACAACAAGTAGAATTTGCATGGTCTGATGAGCTTGAAGAGTATTTTTGTAACAATAAAGTCATTTTGTCAGAGCTACCAACACTCATGCCTCCTTGTTGGGAGTACACATTCTTTGTTAGCTCTAGTGTTGGAAGGGAAACAATTGGTGCTGTGTTGCTACAACAAGATCCCCACAGTACAAGGATGCGACCCATCTACTTTGCTAGTAGGGTCATGAATGCTTTGGAGAGAGACTACACAGAAGCAGAACTCATGATACTTTCTCTCATGTTTGCGGTGAGAAAGTTTAGATCCTACTTACTACCAAAACCTTTTGTAATTCTCACTGCAGAAAATTTGTTCCCTTGGGTGTCATCTCAAATGAATCTTAGTACTAGGATCTCAAAGTGGATTATGGAGTTGCAAGAGTTCCAATACTCTTTGAAGGTAGAAGATAGTGTGCGTGCACAATTGGCAGGAATTCTCACTTATAGGGTACATGAGAAGGAAATTAAGGTGCCTCAAGTAAAGACCCTACCATTGCCACCACCAAAAAGTATTCCCAATGCTTTTACCTTGTTCTTTGATGGAGCTTTTCGACGAGCCACAGGGAAAGCAGGGGGAGGGCTAGTGTTGCTCAACCCAAGTGGAGAGGTGGTCATGAAAGAGAAGGTCAATCTACCAGGTTCAACTAGCAACAATGAAGCAGAATACGACACACTACTTCATGGTTTGAAGATGTGCATTGGCCAAGGGATAAAACGTCTCATGGTAAAGGGAGATGCACTTCTCATTGTTAAACAGATTTTAGGCATTTGGGCATGCAAGAATGAAAGCTTAAGGACAAAAGTTCATGCCATTCGTAAGATGTTTAATCAGTTTGAAGAAGTGCAACTATATCATATTCCGAGGAAACAAAATGAAGATGCCGATTTACTTGCACAACAAGCAGTTACATGTGTTGAGAGAGAAGTGCAGGTCATCATGGTGGCAGCAGTTGTCAAGCAACCGAGATACCAGGGATTGGAGTCATTGGCTCCCATTATCGGCTACATTTTGGAGGGTGAGTTTCCACAAGACTTCACGAAGGCTCAGAAGAGGAGACTCATGAAGAAGGCAAATTTCTATCTCTTCCTAGAAGGCTCCCTCTATCAAAAAGGGAAGGATCAAGTGTGCAGAAGAGTACCAACTATCGAGGAAATTCCAGCCATTCTAAAAGGTTTGCATGAAGAGGCATGTGGTGGTCATTTTTCCCAAGAATCAACTGTGAAGAAGATTTTGCTTGCGGGGTATGTTTGGCCAAGCTTGCGTGTGGATGTTCAACATTGGTGTAAAAGCTGTCACAATTGTCAGATAAATGGAAATAGAAGGTTGGTGCATGGCCCGAGGCAAATAGTGCTTGCAAATGGACCCTTTGAAAAGTGGGGCATTGATGCTATGGGTCCTCTGCCTAAGACAAAAAATGGTAAACTCTACATTCTAGTGGCTGTAGACTATATGACTAGGTGGGTGGAAGCTCAAAGTGTGGCAAGAGTGAATGAGAGGACGGTTAGCAAGTTTGTGTACACTCACATTTGTTGCAGATTTGGCACACCTTTGGAGATTGTTTCTGATAATGGTCCAGGGTTTAGGAAGGGCTTGCTCACAGAAGTTTGTGAAGAGCTTCACATTCTACATCGTCATAGCACACCATACTACCCACAGTCAAATGGTTTGGTGGAGAAGGCTAATGGTGTCATTGCAGGAATCATTAGAAAGATGGTGCAAAACAAGACAAAATTATGGGATGACTTCTTGGATGGTGCCTTGTGGGCATATCGAACCACATATAGGGAAGCCACGGAGTTCACACCATTTCACTTGGTCTATGGTCAAGAGGCTTTGCAGCCTATCGAGCTCAACATTCCAACAATGCGACTTCATGGCAAAGGAGCACAAGATGATCAAGAGGTATGGATGGATCGACTTCTTACGTTAGTGGAGCTTGAGTGGAAAAGAGAAGCAGCATACGAGTGCTACAAGAGGAAAGCCACACAAGCGAAAGAAACGCACGACAAGAAACTGAAGGACAAAGGCATCAAGGAAGGAGAGCTTGTGCTAAGGTATGACAATCGACTTGACAATCGTTTTGATGCCAAGTTTGAAACTAGATGGTAAGGGCCATACATAGTCAAGAAGTCTTTCAATTCTAGTTACTATCAGCTTATGGACTTGAATGGTAAAGAGCACTCCAGGAAGGTAAACGGGTATCGCTTGAAGCCCTATTTGAGTCGCCTTCTACCAAAGGATCTACCAAAGATCTGTCCAAAGGCCGCTGTCTCATGTAAGTATTGTTACATGAAGCATGAGTGTAACTCCAGCCAAAATTCTGAGGGGCCAAACAATGAAGATCTCGTCAAGGACTCTGAAGCACTCTCTTTGGAAAAGATGCTCTATGATGGTACATGAATATACCATCATCCTGGGGGAAGGGCTAATGATAGCCGTTTTTCGGCTCTCCATAATTGCCATACTAGATTACTCCACCCTACCAAATTCACCCAAACGCTATGGCTATCCCTACCATTTCACTGTACATAGGCGTGTGTGAGTTAGGGGGCTTTTCCCATATCTTCTTAAAAACCCTCAGCTAGCTAGTCACTGGGCTAGGTGAGCCAAAAAAAATAAAAAAAATAAAAAATAAAAGTATATTATGGCCTCTTTGTGTGTAAATATTTCATTGTATATATGGCCTAAATATAGGGATTTTTTATAATTATTTTGGTATTTTATTTAAATATTTCTACTTAGGTGTGTGTTTTATTAAACCTATGTACACCTTCTTTCATCCTCTTACACCATAAGTATATTTTTTGCCAATATGTACATATTCTAACCTCATTTTTTTCCTTTATACAAATCACTCCCACATTTTCACCCTCACCCTCGTGAAAACAAAAAATTGATTTCTACTCATTAGTTACGTTTATTATATTATTTACTTGCATACCTTTTCCTCTTTCACCCAAAATAATTCAAGGAGGGACCATATCATATGATTCCAATATCTTTCCATATCCATAACTCCTCCATATTTTTATTATTATTTTTACTCATTATTCTAACACCATGTGCTCATTGAGCTAAAGTCCATGAATAGTCCATACACTAGTCCCACCATGTATATATTTCTTATTTCACCAATAATCCTCCTCCATGCATGAGTCAAGGGCAACTTGAATGCTTTGTATTATAATATGACAAAGGAGGGGCTCACTCTTGGATGCATTGTACAAATTCAACAAAGGAGGGGGCCACTAAAAGACTTTTGCAGGCATAAAAAACAGGCTTTTTGGTGAGAATTTTGGCACCTATCTCCACTCCAAATTTGGAGCGGTGGTCAAAAGAGAAAATGTAGCCCACGCTCTGAATAATCACCTCAAATGTTTTCATGATTTTTGGAGCTACCAGCGGTGAGCTATGATTTTTTGAGTGGACCCCAGTCTGCCCACTTTTCTCACAAGTAGCCCTTAGTCTTCTCTCACCCTTCCACACACCTACTCACTCTTACACATCCCTCCCTCTCCTTCCCCCACTCAAACCTGCAATTTCCATGGCTTCTCCCACCCTCTTCACCATTACCCTTCTCTCTCATCCCTATAGTTCTTTTATGAACCTCTACATACATACACCCTCTCCATGTCTCTCTCTATTGCTTCTATGTTACAAATTCATTTACCTCTCCTAAAATATCTAAAATTCAGCATCTTAACCATGATAACTTCTGCAAATTGAGGATTTTTCATCAACAAATCCTCTTTTCATCGTGGTGGTCAACCGTGGCGGCGGCGTAAAGAAGCGAAGAAGAAGAAGAAGACCAGCGGTCATTTTTTCCACAATCTACACAAGGGTGAGTTCAAGCTTCTTCAAAGCTTCACCATCTCAATGATTCTCTTTTAATTCACCCCTCTTCCTTCATCAAATCAACTCACTCTACCCATTGTAAATGTAACATTAACTTTCTAGTGATTACTAACGACTAACATACTAACACAAAATAGCATTGACCTAGCCATAAAAAACACCTCACCTCAAGACATGTATAGTAACTCTCTCTCTCTCTCTCTCTCTCTCTCTCTCTCTCTCTCTCTCCCCTTCCTTAAAACTTACTTTCACCTTATCTACCATCAATAATGCTCTCTTTTGAGCCCACACCCATGACTCAAGCAGACAAAGAAGGCCCGCAATGTTTTGATATTCAAAAAAATCATAATCCTGATTTGTTAGCTTGTAAATTAGGATTTCCAATAATCTTAATATGGGGTCTCCAACCTATAAATAGGCCCCTCTCCTTCTTGTAAAACAACCTCCAATATCTCACATAGCACCCCAACACTCTATGCGTGAGGAGAGACTTAGGTGTAGCAACCACTTGTGAGCTTCACTCTTGGTGTGAGAGAAGCCTTCAAGCTACACATTGTAAGTGAGAGAGCGTGAGTTCCACAAATCTCAAAACCACTATTGTATATGCTCCTTCATCATCAATAAATTGAGGTTTGGTGCATCAAAGGCGTGATTCGACGTTCAAATCTTCATCCTTCCATTTGTGCAATACGGTTCGGTGAATTCAAGGTGACTTGTGTATTTTGAGTTTTTATCGGTTGATCTTGATTTAGAAAGTGTTTTAGTGTGTTTTTTCATTGCCATTTTTTGTCCATTGTAAGAGGGTATTGTGGTGAGAGGTCTCCCACACCCTAAGACAGTGTGTGTGTTTTGGCAATGTTTAGCAATCACTAAGCATTGAGTGAGTTTTATACAAGTTCTACGATAGCATCATAACGAACCATCTTCATTTTCAAGTCACAAATAAGGTATTACCCAAGATCCTTTTCTCTCTCTCTTCCCTTTGCTCTAGCTCTCTTTGGTCCAGTTTGTGTGTGTCTTGGTGTGAGGTTGTTTGTGTGTTTTGTGTGGTGCATCTTCTTGGTTGTGCCAAAATCTCTCTTGCGTCCTAGTTCGCATACCATAACTAGGTGGTGCCCCTATCTTGTTTGGGTTTGGCTGTGGGTTTGTTGTTGTGTTGTGCTTGTGGTTGCCCTAGCCCCAATTGAGCAGCACGGGAGCCTTGAGGGGTGTTTAGAGGTCGCCTCTCTTGTTGCCCGCCCCGGACCGCCTCACTATATAGATCCTTGGATTAGTTGTTTGCAGCCCTAACCATCCACTCATGGTCAGTATCAATTGTCCACTTTCCCTTCATATAGAGACTCTTGGACATGAGGTTAATATTCAAACTATGGTCTATCAAGGCCACATAAGGCTCCTCAAGATCTCCCACCTTAACCAAGGTTTCTGTTGTAGCCCTTGCCCAATGGTTTCTAGAATAGTGGCTCTTATGAGTGGCTTCATCTTCATCTTAATCTTCAAATGTAACATGCCTATCTCTGCCGCCCAAAGACTAGTATCAGCTTACAAAATTCTCATCTTCATCTATTTGTTGTACTTGTATCACCTGTGTCTTTGAGGCACTCTCTTCAGCCTTTGATTGGATAGACTAAATCTTGTCGCTTCCTTCTTATGATATCAATGATTTTCTCGTGGAACTCTCTTTTTGCAATGCCAAGGATTTCGCCCAGTGTAAAACTCCACCTTGCTATTTAAGATCCTTTCCTCCAAAACTTTCTTTAAATCTGTGGTAGCTTCAATATCTAATTGTAGCTTGTATGATGGGCTTTTTCCCTTGCTCTTTTCTTTATCTTACGTCTCTTTTGGTGCAGCATCTCTCATTGGTACTTTTTGTGATGGAGGCTCCCATGCCATGGGCTCTTGAGAGGGACTCAGATCCTTTCTCCCTCCACCTCTAGTAGCCCTCTTTGAGGGGCCTTCATCCCCATTTTCTCTCTTGTGTTTTCCTTCAACAAGTGCCTTGTTTCCTCGACACTTTGCAATGTAGGCATGCACTAAAAAGGCATCTACAGGTTCATTCCACCCAGTCTCAAGACGGATACAATCTTCTGCTTCATGTAAGACTTCTTTAGTCACCTTTCCCTTGATAGCTAACCACATCGCAGATTGCCAGACATCTTCACCGTCCTCACTCACATCTTCACTCAATAGATTTTGACCCTTTGAGCATGACTTGACCAGCCTTTAAGCCAAATGCTACTGCTTTAACCATTGAGATAGCATGACTAGTTTCCATGTCCTCAACTAGATTTTTCATCCCTCCTTTGCCAAAATTGGTCGCTAAGGGCTTCCCTGTTTCACTAAGATGTATCTTCCTTCTTTGAAGAAGACAAGATCTTTACCCAAGTCATCTTTGAATCTTTCATAGTCCCTTCTTGGATGGTCTGGGCTGTCACACCAGATGCACCTATTTGAAAATCTCTCTCTATTATGAGGTCTTTGACTTGATGATTGTCCAAATGTTTGCCCCCTTTCTTCAAGCCTTGCTAGGTTTAATTTCAGCTCGTGTATACCCTTCACAAGTTCTTAAAGCATAGACACATCATCCTTAGAAGCTACAATAGCAGTTTTTGGTTGTTTCTCAGTAATAGAAGGAGCTGGAGCACCATTGTTCACCACCATCTTGTCTCTTCTGCGTTGTCTTTTTTCCAACAGGGAGACTGCATCTTGTACATCGTTCCACCTTATCTTCGAACCTTGCTATGTATCTTTGTCTTCCATGAGAAGCTCTGACTTTTCTTCAATTTCTTTGCCCGTTGCTTGTAGGAAAATCTCTACCTTCTCTGTATCCAAGGAAGCTTGTTCAATTTGTGATAGTTGAGCATAGTGTCACTCAAACTCTCTTAGAAGCTCTATAGTAGCAAAAATCCCTTCTTTAGGCTTTGCAACCCAATCTAAGAAAGTTCTTTTGGTCACCCTCTCAGAGTCCTCCATAAAGTAGTCTTCTTTTAGAGGAAGCTTGAATTCCTCCCAATTTCTTCCATGAGCATTTTGAATTTCCTTAATAAGGTCTCTAATCTCTGGGACACAAACTAGCTCAAAACTTTGAGCAATCTCTTCCTCACACACTCAATTCAACTCCATTTTCTTCATATAATCTTGTAGATACTTTGTGATGCCCTTGCCATCATACTGGTGAATTCTCTTCACAATCGACTGTAGTGCTTTTGTGGTTGAAATCTAGCTTCTTTTCGCTGCTTGTTGTTGCTGCATGTACATGGAAAATGCCTGAAACATCTGCATGACTGCAGGATCAAAGTGCATCCCATGTGTCTCTTGATTTTCATCCATGGCTAACAAAGTGTCTAGATCAATTTACAAACTCCCACCTTAGCAACTTTGCGTTGGGTTAACCAAAAATATCGGAATGTGTGTGGTCTAGCTGGGAAGGTGCAAAACCTCTGGCTGTGAGAGTTCCTGATGAGAGTCACAAACACTTTGTGAAAAAGAGTTTGTGGAAAATCACCAACCCTCTTTCTAAGGGTGACAAAAAATCTAAGAGCGTTCATGACAGCAAAGTTACAAACCCTCTTTCCTATCGTGCTTGGAGTCTACTTGTTTTCGTAGTCAAGATTATGATGAGAGGATCACCAAATCACAATCAATTTCACTTTAAAAGATCATTGAAAAACACTAAAGTTTCAACCATGAAACCTCAATGCTCATACAAGCACAATTATCAACCAAAACCCAAACCTCTTTCACGGTATCATGTAGCCTCCCCCCCAATTACATAGTTGTAACATCAAACAGTCGAAAGGAATGCTCGAACTTCCACCTTCACGACGGTAATTTTCTGATTTTTCAGAGAATAATGAGATTCTAAAGTGAAGCCCAAACACCATTTCGATAAGGGAAAACCCTAATTCACTCCCTCAAAAGCTCAGATACAAGACTGCGAAGAGGCGGAACTGCAACAGACATAGATTGGGCAACCATGGAAGCTATTGCAGAGTAGAGAAAAATTGCTGTTTTTTTCTATAAACAGAATCCCTCCCCCTCTTCCCCATGGAAATATGAGCTGATGTGTCAAATTTTGGGCCATTTTGCCACTTTGGACTGGGTTTGGACGAAAACTAGGTCATTTTCAGCTCATTTTTTACCCCAAAAATGCCATCTTTGATCCGAAAAATCCCAAATGGAGTCACAAAAATCCCTAAATTTGTGGGATCACTTGCATAAGCATAAAAATAATACATACACATCATTTTTCATCAATATATCATTTTGTGTCACTTTCCATTCAATCCTGCAACAACGACACCTGTAAACTGCTATTTTTTACAGTTTTTGCTCGCATCAATCTTTATAGGCGAGATGAATGTGCCACCATGAAACATTTGGACTACATACATTGTCAAAACAAATTAATCATATTGTCAAGTGGAAAAGCACACAAATGTGCCACATCCAGGGGCACAACTCCCCGGATAGGTATGTACATGATAGCGAGCACAGTAGCTGCTTGAGCATATATCATGATATGTACATGATTAGTTTTCTTTCCATGCATCGAGAAGTGTCCAAAGTGAGGTCAATGTTTTTCTTTAACACTATGTATGTGCCACGGCACGAAAGCGCCACATTAACGAGCGTAGAACCACCATGGATTGTGGCATCATGGGCAACTTTGACACAAATGGGGATGAAGCCTCGTATTGTGGAACTACTAAAAGGATACTAAAGGTTAATTTTACAACCTTTCATACCTTTATGTTCGAGTGCAAGTGGTTTTCAATGTATGTAGACGACATCACTACAACATAACACCTAGTTTTCGACGCATCGTACCTTTCCACGCGTCTTTCGACGGGCATGCTGCTCGTCAATATACACGTTGTTAGAGGCATCCAATTGCGCATCGAAATATGGGTAGAAAGGTAAATATTACCACGCATATTTCCACACGTGCTTCCACGCGTATTTCGATGAAAAACATTTGGGGGAAAAAAAGGAAATCTGCGTGCAGGCGGTCATTTTCGCCTGCGAGCGCGCTTAGATCTACTCTTGGAAATCTGCAGCGCAAGTATTATTGAGCTCTCTTCCCCCCCCCTCTCTCTCTCTCTCTCTCTCACACACACACACAAGCTACATCGTGTGTGTGTGTGTGTGTGTGTGTGTGTGTGTAGGAAAGAGAGAGAGAGAGAGAGAGAGAGAGAGAGAGAGAGAGAGAGAGAGAGAGAGAGAGAGAGAGTGTGTGTGTGTGTGTGTAGGAAAGAGAGAGAGAGAGAGAGAGAGAGAGAGAGAGAGAGAGAGAGAGAGAGAGAGTGTGTGTGTGTGTGTGTGTGTAGGAAAGAGAGAGAGAGAGAGAGAGAGAGAGAGAGAGAGAGAGAGCGAGAGAGAGAGAGAGATGTATGTGTGTGTGTAGGAAATCAAAGAGAAAGAGATAAACATGTGTGTGTGTAAGAAACCAAAGAAAGAGAGAGAGAGAGAGAGAGAGAGAGAGAGAGAAATGTGTGTGTGTGTAGGAAATCAAAGAGAGAAAGAGAGAGAAATGTGTGTGTGTGTGTGAGAGAAATTAAAAAGAGAGATAGAGAAAGAGAGAGAGAGAGAGAGAGAGATGTGTGTGTGTGTGTGTAGGAAATTAAAGAGAGAGAGAGAGAGAGAGAGAGAGAGAGAGAAATGTATGCGTAGGAAATTAAAATTAAAGAGAGAGAGAGAGAGAGAGAGAGAGATATGCGTAGAAATTAAAGAGAGAGAGACACACCTCTCGACACACCTGTTAGCACACCTCTCGATACACCTCTTAGCACACCTCGGACACCTTGGGGGACACACGATCCTAGTGCCTCCAAGCTCTATACTATACGGGCAAATGGTTCTGCTCACATGGATAGAGCTGGGACTGAGATGAAACAGCAGGTTTGCCAACTCGCAGAGCTACAATTTTTGACCAGCATTCTGATGCCTTGGCCTGAGCAGGATCGCAACAAAATCAATTATATAGTGGAGACCATCATGAGAGAGTATCATCCTACTCCGAGTTCCGAGGATCTTCCGAGGAGGTGGATCAAGGGTGTTGCACGGGACACCGTGAAACATCGTCGAGATGCAGCTCGTCAGGCTTTCTGGACCGGCTTGCCGAAGCCTTCAAGCATCCCACATGAGACGTGGCAGCAGATCAGGGAGGATGAGCGGACATCGGACATGCAATTCAGATAGCAGCGTCAGGCCGCGGAGGTATGACAGATGACCAGGGGGATATCTCATCTTGGGAGCGGAGGCTTCGACACCTTTCACTATGAGTTTGTGAGTTTCCAATCCAATCCTAGCTATGGCGTTTTTGAAAAAACGCGATGAATCATGTCTTCTTAATTACTTTGGTTTTTGTATAAACGTATAATCTTGCAATGCATCAAGCCCCGACACACCAGGAGGAGACAGATGGATATTGCAGAGGCATTTATGAAGTATTGGATGATCTTGCTACCTAGGAGAGCCTGTAGACTGGGAGGCCTTAGAGTCTCGCTGATCGATTGAGGTGAGACTTTAATATGTGTGAGTTGATTTAATTAAATAAGTATATGTGAAATAATATCAATACTAATTTTTTGACTTGTCCTATGTGCAGGTTGTGACGCGTAGTCATCAGTGGATTTCTATATATGTTTTGTGAGACACAGACATGCTTCTGTGTCTCCTTTTTGTATAGACATGGTTATGGTTATTGTTCAGACATGGTTATGATTATTGTTTAGACATGGTTATGGTTATTGTTTTCTTTATGGTTACGGTTATTGTTCTTGTATAGACATGGTTATGGTTATTGTTTTGTTTATGGTTATGGTTATGGTTATTGTTATGGTTATGGTTATTGTTTTGTTTATGGTTATGGTTATCATTATGGTTTTGATCAATATGGTTATGGCCGGTTATGGTTTTAATTTGGTTATGGTTTTGCTCAAAGTTCGTTTCATTTCTTTCATTTACCTTAAATCTCATCTGAGATCCTACATGGATATCATGCAGGAGGCGTATACATATGGTTTTTCTTCAAATGTTTATGTTAAAACGAAGGGAACTCTGACGAAATTTTTATGGGAACACGGTTGATTTTGGTGCTGCTCGCTTTCTTGGGTAGAGGAAAGGCAGTCTCGCTGTGGCTGTGTCCATCTTTTCACTGGGCACAGACTAGGCCGCCTCTCCTCTGCCCAATAATTTTTTTTTATAATATGGTCGTCGAAATACGCATCAATAGAGACGTCGAAAACAGTTTCTTTCAACACAGATATCGATGCGTATTTCGACGTTTTCATAGGGACGAGTATTTTGATGCACTTTTCGACGGATGGCGTCGAAATCTGCATCGAAGGCACCTTTTTTTGTTGTAGTGCATGAGAACGGCCTCTACATGTTGGACTCTAGTGTGCATCACATAGGAAGGTATGACAATTTAGTTTTACCACGCAATTGTAAGTAGGTGAGTGACTACTTTTTTTATTCTTATTCACTTGTAACATTAATTATACCAATGTTACTTACTTTGAGATTTTCTTCTATAGGTCATCTATATCCTAGCAATCCACCAAGAAAAACTTTGGTTCATAGTTCCTGTAACACCTTGGGGGAGAGCCATTTTTTTTACTAATGAAGGGGACACCATCTTCGACCCTCTTCCACCTCCTACTTTGGATGAGGTGGAGAGAGAGAAGAGCGATGTCGATGAATCAAGTCCGGCGGTGGCAATCCTTAGCGAGGATGGTTGTCATGATGATGAAGATGATGATATGGAGGATGAAAATTTCAAAGATGATGAAGCCAACGCATCCACAAACGACAATTCCGTTTCTCTCTTTATTGATTTAGGAGCCATGGGCTTAGGATTGAATGATGCTTCTTGTAGGGATCTTTTGGAAGATGGTTCATAAACATTTTGCATACTTTAAGTTATGAACATTTTTGGTCGTGTAATGCATTCATTTCTCTCTCCCCTCTCTTCCTCTCTCTAATTTTGTGAACATGCTCAATTATGTTAATCAAGTGACAATTATTAGTGTAGCTATAACCAAGTGTAATCCTAAATAGCTAGCAATTGTTTCAGGTTTTCATATCTTATTTTAAAAAAATATTCATATAATATTCTTTAATTTTTATTGAGAGGAGGGAATACCAAAATTTTAGGGGGGGGGGGGGGGGGGGGGGGGGGGGTGGCGGGGAGATTTAAGCCAGAATTTGAAAGTCTAGTCGCTAAACCTCCCCACAAAAATAAGTCGGTAATAGTAGCAGCAATAACTAAGGTAAATACCACGGTAATAATCATGGAAATTTACGTGATGATAATTTGAATACAACTCTCCCCCCGCCCTCCTCTCTCTTCCCTCTTTAGCTGAATTTGGGCCTTCTCTCTACAAAACACGATAAAAGATCACGATAAACAATTAGATATTTTTATAGTGTAGGACTCCATCATAGACTCCTATGGGCAAGACTTTGTAGTTTGCAGAAGTATTGTGTCCATCGAAAACAGAATTCAAATTAGCTAGTGAAGTAAAAGATTTAATCTTCCTACCCGTACCTAATTCCACTGTATGATTTGTATCAGGGTGTTCAGGCAAAACGAGGTTTCTGATTCACCTAGAAGATATGAAAGAATGTGTACTCCTAGAATCAATCAATAGGGTAAAATGGTTACCTTGATACTCCGATGGGGTTTGAATAACTCAAAATTGTTCATTCACTCCCTGATCTTCAATTGCAGTAGGAACATATGCATTTACCTAATTTCCTTTGCCTCTAGCCCCTTGAGCTCTGTTAACTTGAGGTCTGCCTTAAGGCCTCTGATTTCCTCCTCCTCCTGGACGAGGTTAAGGGTTAACATTTCCATTGTCGTTATTGTTGGCTTGCGGTCCATGCCAGACAAAAGGTGCATTACTTGATCTATAGTTCCCTTCGATTTGAGGTTGTCTCTGATTTGGTTAAAGTTTTGTAGATTGAAGTTTCTCTGAATTGTAGATGGTCTAGGTCTAAAATTTACAAAATTCCGAATTGGGTTGAAGTTCCTAGGTTCATAGTTGTCCACAAATCCACTGAAGCTTGAATTGCTAAATGGACAATCTCTGGACTGATGGTCACGATCAAGACAAGTGTAACACAAATGATCTCATCTACCCTTCATACGTAATAAGCTCTCTTATTTACTGTGGATTTCTAGACCTTTGTCCCTTCTCTGGACAAGGCTTTTTGATTTGACAAATGGGGGCAGGTTGTTCTGGTTTCTTCTTCCCGCTATTGGATAACTCTAGTCCAATGGGTTTGCCTGCATCAAGGATATCTGCAAAATTGGTAAGACCAATAGTCTAGAGTCTAGTCGGATTATTTAATCATGACAAAATTAAACTACCTTGCGCTTTTCACTAAAAAGCACTAAAAATCATGAAAAGCTAAAAATAGTGTGAAAAGCACTCGAAAAGCATATTTTTTCAAAATTGAACCATAGCTTCTTTGGAAACGTAGGTTGAGGATCCGAGCCAGCTTTTTGCAAAAAACCACCTAAAAGCATAAAAAGCATGAAAACGCTAAAAATAGCAATTTTTTTGAAAACAGAACCAAATGTCTGTCTGATTTATCGATACATGGAAATGACCTTGCTTTTCATTTTAGAGTCTTACACTAATGTCAATCAAGCATCTTAAATCAAAATTTGACAAAACAGACATAAGAATTTGTTTTTCTTATGTTCAAGAGAGACCCAAAATTTGGGGATCTTACAGCTCGGCACCCATAGCAAACTTTTGTCTGGCGCTTTCTCCTAGCCAGCACCCGGGTAGAAAACAAGTACTGACGCATGCGTTGAATCCATCACCCTCTTGGCCTTATCATCGATTATCCGCTAGCCCACACTGTTGCTTCTTTCAAGGCTACCTTGATTTTGTTGGTATACTTGCAATGCCCACCTCTCTCATTTTTTCCACCACAATATATGCTGCACAGTTTGTAAGGCCCCCATATGAGGAGAAGCCAATGGTGCACATATATTTGGTGGATTCTAGCTTTGCATGCTGATGAGTCCTCTATTTGTGATCGTGGATGGTATGGAACAAATTCATCAGAATATTCCTTTTCGCCGGAATATCTTGGTCGGAGGTTGATCGGAAGACAATCACAAAATGGATGCCCGATGGCCGGTTGCCGGTTGTCTTCGATCTGTGGCCGGATTTCCCTGGCTAATGGCGGAGTTCTAGGATGACTTGTCTCTACTGAAAAGTGGCTACACATGGGCGCATGGGAGAGTCCTACTTGGACTTGTCTATCTAAGGGCTGTTGCACATGGGCGTTTGAAGGCTCCCTTACATCTATATAAGTAGGCCTTCTCATGAGTAATTGGGTAGAATGGTTTGCACACTTGACGCATGCAGTACATCGTTTTGATGAAGGATTGTTTGTCCCATGTATTCCTACTTGCTCTAGTTGTCTAAATCACCATACCTTGAGAGCGCATGGGTGGATGATTACATCACTTTGTAGTAGTGTGCTAATCTAAAGTTTTTTGATTTTCCACTAATCTACTTCGCATCGTATCTCTCTCTCTACTCTCCTTCCTACTATCCTTATTGTTTTCCGCATTTCTTACATTCTATCAAAGCACTAGGTGCTCATAGCTAAGAAAGTATGAGAAGTACTTGTACTACTTTGAAAAATCAATTATGTCGGCGCCTTTAAGTGCTATTGCCGGTGCTACTCTACTTCGCATTTGTCCACCAGCATTCACCAAAGGAAAGATTGATGGCACCAACTACACATTGTGGAAATTCAAATTTTTTGCAATTTTGGATTTATATGAATTGTTGGATATGGTGTTGGGCCAAATGGTGCACACTCGGATCCCAATGCAACAAGTGATCCAGTAAATCCAAGCATTGTAATTCCCACGGATGCTACTCTTCTATGTGCCTAGAAAATAAGGAATACAGATGCATTATGGGCCATTGTCATGTGTATAGCTGATTCTGTCCTCACTTCGGTTTAGAATACCACTAAAGCACATGAAGCTTGGAACACATTGTCTCGCAAATATGAGGTGCACAATCACACCAGAATTAATAATTTGGAAAATCATCTTGGTGCTAAGAAATTTCTAATGCAGAGAAGGTGGAGGCCTTTATCAAGCGGATTAAGGACCTCCAAGATCAATTAGCTACTTGGCGATCTCTCCAAAAGATTTAGCTCGGTGCTGCATTCGCGTACTTTCGACGAGACATGATGGTCTCGTTACAGCACTCACTCAGGTTCATCCTTTCCCTCTTATGTTTGAAGAATTGAGTGCAATGTTGCTTGAAGAGGAGCTGCAACTCAGGACCAGGGATGGTGGAGGTGATGCTGCCTTCACTGCCAATGTAGAGGACTACATCAAATGCTTCTAAGAAGAAGCCGAAAAAAAAAGGTAGTTGTTTTTAATGTGACAAGAAGGGTCATGTTGTTGAAGACTGGCAGACAAGAAGAACGACACCATGAAAGCTTCTTGGAAGGAAAGAGAATCCGCCAACAATGTTGAAATAGATCTTGAACTATGGGCTGTCATAGAAGAGGTATGCTCATCAGCACAAACTCCACTTGTTGAAGAATCTATTTTTCATTGCTGCAATCACTAATTGTGATCTTGAAGTCCGTTTCAAAAAATAAAGAATAAAAAATATTTGATTCTAAAGGCATCATAGTTGTAAAGGGCGTAAGGCACAACAACCTCTACAAACTTTCTAGCTTACGGTCACTACAGACAAAGGTGATTATGGCATGAGAGATTTGGTCACTTGAGTATTGCTGTGCTAAAAGAGATGAAATTTTTTTTGGATGGTGGCACACTTGCCTCCCAGATATGAATGAAGTTTGTGAAGCTTTCATGATGGCAAAGCAACAAAGAAAGGCATTTACACAAGAGAGTAGTAATCGAGCTCAGTCTCCTCTAGAGTTGGTACAGATAGATCTCTGTGGTAAAATTTCTACATTCGTTTTGGGTGGATATTTCTATTTTTTGGTTCTAGTCAACGACTTTAGTAAAAAGATGCGGGTGCATTTCGTTTGTGATAAATTTGAAGCTTTTGGAAAGTTTAAAATGTGGCAAAAGATTGTAGAAGATGAAACTAAAAAGAAGGTGAAGAAGCTTCGCACAATTCAAGGAGGAGAATTCATCTCAAATGAATTCAACAACTATTGCAACAAGTATGGCATAAAACATCACCTTACTACAGTCTACACACAATAACAGAATGTAGTTGTGGAGCATCGCAATCGAACAATGGTAGGAATGGCAAGGTGTATTCTCAAAGCCAAGGGTATGCGATATTCCTTTTGGGCCAAAGTAGTGAGTAAAACAATGTACATTCTCAACCAAAGCTACGCAAAGGATTTGAAAGAGAAAACACCTCAGGAAGCCTATTTTGGTAAGAAACATTTGGTATTGCATTTCAAAACATTTGGGTGTTTCTATTATGCACATATTCCTGATTCACAAAGAAAAAATCTAGAAACCAAAAGCAAGAAATGTGTATTGCTTGTATACAGTGAAGATTCTACGGCTTATACACTCTATGATCCAAAGGCAAACAAAATACTCATCATTCAAGATGTGGTATTTGAAGAAGGGCCACATACTGTGGAGAAACCAAGTTTGTCCACTTTCTCATCAAATGAAGAAATAACTCACCATGTGGCAAACCGAAGTCAAGTAAAAAGTCAAGAGGAGGATTTGTTTAATGATGAAAACTCAAATAGAACAAACCAACCTGTTGCAACATCACAGGGAAAGACACTACCAAAGTGGGCTCAACAGTTTTTTGACGCTCTAAACCCTCAAGTTCACAATCCTCATGAAAAGGAGGGGGGTTTGGGACGGTCAAAGGGAATAGAGGATCAAAGGAGAGCCTCCAAACACATCGTCAACATGGCTCTCATGACAAAAATTTTGGTCTCTGTGAAGGAGCCAGCTTCCGTCGACGAGGCCATGGCTGATCCAAAGTGGAAGAAAGCGATGCATTTTCAGTACAGCAACATCACAAAGAATGACACTTTGGAAGTAGTGGATCAGCCTACAAAGAAGAAAGTCATCTCGGCACAAAATGGGTTTACCAGCTCAAGCATAAAGCTAATGGTTCTTTGCAAAAGTACAAAGTCAGGTTAGTAGCACAAGAATTCTCTCAAGTCGAAGGGATTGATGTTAGTGAAACCTTTGCTCCCACAACTTGAATGACATCTAATCGTCTTCTACTTGCTCTTACTACTATCTATTCATGGGTTGTTTACCAAATGGATGTTGTGTCTGCATTTTTTAATGGACTTCGTAAGGAGGAGGTATATATTGAGCAACCACCAAGGTTTGAGATGCCTCATTCAAAACTGAAGGTTTCTAGATCGAAGAAGGCTTTATATGTCCTAAAAAAGTCTCCAAGAGCATGGTATACAAAATTGACAAGTTTGTACAAAAACTTGGTTTTAGAAGAAGTGCTTTTGAAGCGAATTTATATGTACTTTGAGAGAATGGAAAACAAGTCAATATTATCTTGTATGTTGATGACTTGATAATCACGGATGACCACAAGAAAACTCATCCACCAAACTCGTGAGAGTTTGAGTTCTAAATTCAAAATGACATACTTGGGTTTTTTGCATTATTGTTTGGGGATCAAGGTTTGGCAATCCTCAAAAGGTATAGTCGTCTCTCAACAAAAGTATGCAACAGAGATCCTAAAAGCTTTTGGCATGATGGATTGCAAACCTGTGAGCACTCCAATGGAGGTAAATGTAAAACTCTCTAGGGAAAATTCTTCTCCCTTATTTGACATTAAAAAATACATAAAACTTGTGGGAAGCTTAATTTTCGTGTGCAACACTAGGCCAAATACTTCTTTTGCAGTAGATGTTTTAAGCAGATTTTCCAACCAACCGAGAGAATCTCACTAGAGGGCAGGTATACGAGTTCTTAAGTACATCAAAGGTACTTTGGGCCATGGCATTGGCAAAATACTCTTAGTGGGTGTTGATACTCCGATTGGGCAGGAGATTGTGACTTTAGAAAGTCAGTTTTTGGATTTTGTTTCTCACTTTTTTCTGGAGTGTTTTCATAGATCAACAAGAAGCAGCCAATGATAATCCAAGAAAAGATTAAAGAGTTAGAGGGGTGGGAAATTGAAAAGGAATACCGACCGGATTGTGTAGAGGAACACCATTGGATACGAGAGTGGCAGCCAATACGATAGATGGAATGTATTCTCAAGCACCAATGTCAATTCTGAAAGTAGAAGAACAATGGCGTTAGGAGCTATGGGAACAAATTAATAATAGAAAATATGGAAGTGCTACACTTTGATTAGCTCCCATCCCAAAAATCCACTTGGAGCATGAGCTCTACCCCAATGACATCAGATCACTGTATGGTGATGCAGGTACACCGATATCAGAAGACAATAAACCACAATCACTGGAGACTGTACCATCATTTAATGGTAACCATGAAACTCGATCGAAGGTGAAGAAAGTACCATCTCAATGGAAAGCCAATCCTAAGATGATGGATACTAAAACTCTTCACGAGCTGATGTCATCCCCTATCCGTTGTACACTAACTCTTTCAGAGTTATTGCAAATCAGACCGCAACTTTGGGAGGAGGTCAAGAGAAATTTGGAAAAAATAGGGGTGATAATTCTGCCACCCAATGCTTCTCCAAACACACTAAAGACACAACCCTCGAAACAACATAAACATGAGCCAGTAACAGTAAACAAGGTAGGGGATTATTGGTAAGGTGAAGAAGGAAATACTACCCCGCCGGTGGAGTACAAAGAGATTAAGTCAATAGAAATATTGGATAGTGGGGCTGGAATAGCCATAGCTACCAAAGCAATGTGGAAAAAATGGAAAAACCTGCTCTTTGAAAGACTAGAATTAAACTTCAATTGGTAGATGGTTATGTGGAAAGACCCATTGTCATCTTAGATTGTGATAACCTCTTGCAGAATTGCATAGAAATGCACTTTTGCTATTATGAATTTTGATCAGAGTAGAAATTTTTATATCATACTGTACAGACCATTCATGCGTCAGCTCAAAATGGTGCAAGATTGGGGTTACTACTATATCTATATAAGGAACAAGGATGTCACTACGGAAATTAGTAGCTATAGAGATACAGAAAGAACCCCAGGAAAAGACTTGAATTCCACAACTGACCAAGAGGGGGGAATACCAGCTTGGCTACAAAACAAAGCTCACTAGTGGACATGAGAAGTTTCTGAAGGTGGAAGTTTAAAAAGGAAAAATTGCATTCTTGATAGGACTGCACAAGACGAGGCATATATACCAGAGCCTTTTCCAGAAGAGATGTTTGAACCTTTTGGATGGCAACAGATACTAGCCACTCTTGATGTTTGTGTAAATGAGGTGACCCTCACCCGGATTCTATGATGAGGAAGGATTATGATATCATTCCATTCTAGATGTTGGATGTCAGCCTAAATCCGAAGTTAGAGTGGGAAGTCCCTGACAAGGAGGGGGTTGCCAAGTGCCAATGCATAGTGGATGAAATCTTAGTAATAGACATTGAACAAATAGAGGAAGATGATTTCCAAGACTCGACTGATAAGCTACTCGATGATAACCACTACAACACTACATGAAGATATCGATGCAAATATATCGACCGCCATGATTTTCCATGCGTATATCGATGTAATTAGCGTGCGTCGCTATACGCGTGGATATACGCATCACAGTGTGCGTTGATATACGCGTGGAAAGGTTTTATTTGCCACATGTATAGCGACACAAAAAAATTGGGGGAAAAAAGAGAAACCCGCGCGCAGGGGCCATTTTCGCCTGCTCAAATCTTGGCCGAAACCTGTTGCACAGGTATTATGTCCATCTCCGTCCCCCCCAACCCCTCCCTCTCTCTCTCTCTACATCGTGTGTGTGTGTGTAGGAAAGAGAGAGAGAGAGAGAGAGAGAGAGAGAGAGAGAGAGAGAGAGAGAGAGAGAGAGAGAGAGAGAGAGGTGTGTGTGTGTGTGTGTAGGAAAAAGAGAGAGAGAGAGAGAGAGAGAGGTGTGTGTGTGTGTAGGAAAGAGAGAGAGAGAGAGAGAAATGTGTGTGTGTGTGTGTGTAGGTAATCAAAGAGAGAGAGAGAGAATTAATGTATGCTTAGGAAATTAAAATTAAAGAAAAAAATTTAAAGAGAGAAATGAAATGAAATGTAATATTAACGTCTTCGAAAGGCCAAAGTGACCTAAGAGACATGAGACAAGAAAGTTACAATGTGATGGATCTGATAGAAAGTCAGAGTAAGAAGATGACATAATAAAATATTATGGAATCCTAAACTGTTGGGTGTGGACTAAACGGCTAAACTAGCTAGCTGGGATAGGTAGATCATAGGAGATCCAGCATCTGTCTGGCGGATCTCATCAATCTCCTCCATGGTCAGTAGTCTGACCGGGCGTTGTGCATGTCGAGCCAAAGTGACCTAGCTAGATCCTCTGATGCAGCCTCTGTCGATGTTGTGTAGTCCTCCGCAGTCGTGGGCGTCTAGATCTCCCTAGCTCAGTCGCTCGTTCGATCAGTAGAGACATAGGGAAGTAGAGAGCGAGAGAGAGAGAAAGAGAGAGGGGGAGAGAGAGAGAGGGAGAGAGAGAGAGAGAGAGAGAGAGAGAGAGAGAGAGAGAGAGAGAGAGAGAGAGAGAGATAGGGAAGTAGAGAGAGAGAGAGAGAGAGATAGGGAAATAGAGAGAGAAAGAGAGATAGCGAGAGCGAGATCGAGAGAGAGAGAAAGAGAGATAGCGAGAGCGAGATCGAGAGAGAAAGAACGAGAGATAGGGTATGTAGACAGAGAAGAAACTATGGAACTAAAAGAGGCAAAGGGGTTTTTCCTGCTACATTCATTGCCATGTACACCTGGGAGTGCACGTATGTGTCTACCCATATAGGATTTGACTAATAAAGACGAGATTTGGACCTGGTGGTCCTGATCTCTGTACACCTCTGGACCGATGTGTACGGAGATTGGGCAAGACTAGAGAATGCGAGGTAGTTTACATTGTGAGGAGTATATATATATATATTAAAACAATATTCATAGTCATTGTAGATGGCAACGTCATCAACTAACATGGAGGAAAAGATTGCATGCTCGTGCATGCTTTGCAAGTATCAAATCCTGTGCAAGCGTAGCATATGTAATGAGCATGTGCACAAGTACGAAGAGTTTGCTAGAGAAACCGTATAGAATCTGCGATACGACTCCTACGAAATGGGCATTTTTTTCTGCGACATAGCACCTACATCTGAGAGAGAGAGAGAGAGAAAAAAGATTATGCGTGAAGGTCCGACCAATATAGAGCCACGGATGGAAGCAGAAAAGGGATTACAGACAGAAGACAACGGCATGGAGGAGATGCTGGATGCCTTCTTCCAGACAAGCGAGGAGAACGCGAACGAACGCTACACCAAAAGCTAGAAGTGCAAGTAGGGGACATATGCCTACACTTAGACAACTTCTGGGAATGGACTTCAAACGAGCTCATGAGCTCATAAGTTCAATTCAGTACAATGGGGAAGCAACTCTGACCGACAAGGATGGGGTAGTCGTTAAGGTAAAGATCACAACAGAAATTATCAATGAAACCCTCCACCTGCAGCAAGGGACGCACAATCTCTTGCAAAAGACAAAGGCAATAGATAATGATAAAGCCTTCCCAAAGCAGTGAGGCCACAAGCTGACGTATCACGATTTGATATACTCGGAAATTGAAGTGCCATTGTGCCTTATATTCCAACACTTCAAAGTGCAGAAGCCACCCAGATATCCATAACCATTTTTGGACATGGCCGTGGTAATGACAATAGGCTTGGCAGAGGGAAGAGTGGTCAGTTGCGACTTCGGCAATTATCTTCTTGACAACATTGTCAAAGAAAACCTAGAGGGGAGCCAAAGAAGAAAAGCCTACATGAATGCGAAACCAATGTTGAGGCGTATTTCTTGTTAGGCACTGGGTATCATCGATGATCTACCACGTGGGCCAAAGCTAGATATATCTGATCCATAGATCTATCTAAGCAATAAGACCTGTGGTGGCAGGATCTTCCACTAGGCCAAAACCAAAAGTTAAGCAGACAAGGAAAAGCTCAACTATAAAAGATTTCAGACAGCAAAAAGATAGAGTCATATGCTCGGAGTAGACAAGAAGCTAGGTCCGAACAAAGAGACACTCTTTCGTAGTACCAGCCTTCAGGGGAGGAGCATGACAGCCAATACACTCTAGGATGTACACAATTGAGAAAGAAAACTGTGCATGTGGCAGAAGCTATTCCCATTACTCATGCCAGGAGTACAATGAAAGAAGCTCAGCCTTTGAGGAAAAGGATCCTCCAACAGAAGCATGAAGAAAAACAAACCCAAGGAACCAAAGACGATGATGAAAAAGAGGAGGAAGAACAAAAAACATTCCACTACTACGCAGGCAAATACTTCTCTGCAAAGGATCAAGCAACAGAAAAGATACGAAGCTGAAGAAAAACGTGATATTGCTAGTGCCATGCGGCAACAAATCCATAATGAGCTCAAGCAAAAAATGGAGCAAAGGGAGAAAGAAAAAGCAAAGATGCCACGTGTTGATGATCTCAAATCATCTGATAAATCTATTCGAGGCAAAAAAGAGGAAAATAACTCGCAAGGGGAGGAATAGCAAGACACACACGACCAGCAAGGTCAAGAGTTTGGTACTCCCAAGGACAATGGGGCACCTCCAGAGACTGTGGTAAAAGAGAAAGAAAAAGTTGAAGACTTGCCAGAGCAGGGAACGGAGAAAATGCAGTCGGAACTAAATGTAGATCATGAAATGGAGGCCACACAAACAAATCCCATCACAACCTCTACAGCTCTAGAAGATCCAAAACAGAGAGGAAAGCAAACTGATGAAGCTGAAAAATCAGATCAAGGCCAAAAAAGTGAGTAGGGGCCAAGATTGCCTCGATCACAAGCTGCACTAGAGGAAGGAGAAGAAATAGTCAAGTCCTTTGACATTGATGCTCACTTAGAGCAGATCAAGCTCCAGTTTCAATGTCAAAGGGCTCTTCACAATCTGCACGAGCTGGAGTTGGAAGATACAAAGAAAGAAGCATCTAAGGCAGCAATAGATTCCCTGCAGCTAAAGCAAAGAATAGAGACATTAGAGAAAGCACAACTCTAGGCACAATCAGAGTTGCAAAGAAAACAATAAAATGCAGCCTACTATTACCGAGGCAAGCTCCGCACTGCAAGTCAAGCAACAATGTCTCAAGGAGGAGCTAACCAAAGAAAGAGAACAAAATGAGAAGCTGCAAGGCTTGTATGCTGTGGTTAGCAGATTTGTGACTCAACTCCTTGCCATACAAGAGACCCCCTCCTCCTCAACAATGACTGCAAGATCTACCTCCTTAAACCAAGAGATTAAAGATTTAAAAGAAACCCTTGTTCATGAAAAGTATGATAGACAGATCATGACAACATGACACAGGACCCTACAACGAGCCAAAGATGAAGAAATCAATGATTTAAGAAAGCAGTTGGCTGAGGCAAGAGGGGACTTAGAGACTCTGAGGGCCAATCAGACAAAGCATCAACAGTCCCCACTAGAATTTGAGCAAGAAGGAGGTTTTGAACAATCCACTTTTGAAGCTCATCAAACAAAGGTGCCCACTACCAGCCCAGAAAAAGCAACACAGAAATCTACAGATCCAGCCATGACACCCACTTCGGAGTCGGCCAAGGACAAAATTCAGCTCTGGATCTCTGAAGTAATGGATTCCTTGCACAAATCCTATAAGCAGTATGAGTTGAAAGTGCTGAAATTGGCTACCCTCCTCATGATTACTCCAGCTGAGGTGGTAAAGAGTCTTGCACATGAGACGATCGCCCTACCACGATGCGGTGATAGCCGTTTTTTCGGCTCTTTGTAATTGCCACAGTGAGTTACCTCACCCTACCAAAATCACCCAAACACTGTGCCTATCCCTACCATTTCACTGTACATAGGCGTGCGTGAGTCACGGGACTTTTCCCATATCTTCTTAAAAACCCTCAGCTAGCTAGTCACTGGGCTAGGTGAGCCAAAAAAAAATAATAATAATAATAATAAATAAAAAAATAAAAGTATATTATGGCCTCTCTGTGTGTAAATATTTCATTGTATATATGGCCTAAATATAGGGATTTTTTATAATTATTTTGGTATTTTATTTAAATATTTCTACTTAGGTGTGTGTTTTATTAAACCTATGTACACCTTCTTTCATCCTCTTACACCATAATTATATATATATATATATATATATATTTTTTTTTTTATTCTTTTGCCAATATGTACATACTCTAACCTCATATTTTTCCTTTATACAAATCACTCCCACATTTTCACCCTCACCCTCGTGAAAACAAAAAATTGATTTCTACTCATTGGTTACTTTTATTATATTATTTACTTGCATACATTTTCCTCTTTCACCCAAAATAATTCAAGGAGGGACCATATCATATGATTCCAATATCTTTCCATATCCATAACTCCTCCATATTTTTATTATTATTTTTACTCATTATTCTAACACCATGTGCTCATTGAGCTAAAGTCCATGAATAGTCCATACACTAGTCCCACCATGTATATATTTCTTATTTCACCAATAATCCTCCTCCATGCATGGGTCAAGGGCAACTTGAATGCTTTGTATTATAATATGACAAAGGAGGGGCTCACTCTTGGATGCATTGTACAAATTCAACAAAGGAGGGGACCACTAAAAGACTTTTGCAGGCCTAAAAAATAGGATTTTTGGTGAGAATTTTGGCACCTATCTCCACTCCGAATTTGGAGCGGTAGTCAAAAGAGAAAATGTAGCCCACGCTCTGAATAATCACCCCAAATTTGTTCATGATTTTTGGAGCTACCAGTTGTGAGCTATGATTTTTTTAGTGGACCCCAGTTTTCCCATGCTATGCAGCCATACTCTCTCTTCCACTTTATCATTTTCCTCTTTCACACACACTTCTCCACTCATCATCCCCATCTCTCTCACCACTCCTCTCTGCACACTACTCACCTTCTCCTCAACCTTGAAGAATAAGAGAAACCATGGTGAACTCATACCTCCCACACACAATTCCATTCCAAAATTGACCACCTAGTCTCATTTTTCCTCCTCCAAATTACCCATATCTATCAAAAAACCACAAAATTCAGCCTCTTCTCTTAAAAGACATCATCATGGTGGTTGATTACTTAGCTTCAATTACCTTGTCTCTCAAGGAAGGTCAAGAGTGGAGAAAAAATGTACCGTCAAAGCTAGTGGACCGTCAACAAGCGTCAAAATTGGCCCTACTCAAGACACTTGGAGCATCAACCTTGTAAGAAATTGACCTTTTCTTACCTCTTAAGAGTTTTTCTTCCTTATTTGTATCCTACATGGATACTCCCATTGTAAATATTCAATTCCATTTGTAAATTAATACTAACTCTACTAACACTAACCCACTATGAAAAGTCCTATCACCTCCATTTCTCTCCTCTCTCTTTCCCCACCAACTTCTTGATAATTCCAAGCAAAAGAAATTAGATAAATTGCTGAAAATCTAACCCAACCATGGTTAGAGGAGTAACCCTAGCCTTCAAAATTGCTATAAAAGGAGGGTGTAGCTAGCATAAAAGGGGGGAAGCCATAAGCAAGAGCACTATGCTATAGCTTGAGAAGCCAAGCTCAACCTCTCTAGAAGGAGCTCTTGAGTGGAAGCTCATTGTCTTATGCATGTGCATGTGTTGTAATAGGGGATTAGCAAGGGAAATCTATGCCATTGTAAGAGAGAGAGTGATCATTCAATTGAGAGTAGGAAATCTATCATTTCTCCTACTAGTGTAAGCCCAACATTCGTTGAATCAAGGAGGGTGGATTTGGACTAATCTTGGATATTTTGTCTCCCTTCCAACGTGAAGTAATGGACAACAATGATGCGTGTCTTGTTTTTTTTTAAGTTCTTGATAGCTTGTCTCTGGTGTTGTCATCAATCTAGCCATAAATCCCACATACTGTAAGAGGGCGACAGGGTGGAGAGGACTCCCCTGGCCTTAAGACAGTGATTGGGGTGGCTTTTCTAGTGATGTGTTGTGGTGAAATTTACGCAAGCTATGTTGAACAAGTACTAATCTCACTTTGATTTGTCATGACAGATTTGTAAGAAGGTATTAATGCAACAAGCACCCCCTCCCCCTTTCTCTCTCTTTCTTAAATATATAGTTGTGTTTGCTTGATCATCGCCGATACGTTTCAAAGCAGCCCGAGCACTATCTCTCTCTCTCTATCTCTCTCTCTATCTCCCTCTCTCGTGTTTTAGTGTGTGAGAGTATTCCATTGGTGTTAGGGTTAGTGTAAATTCCTTGCTTGTTTGTGGTTTGCTCTAACGATTCTCCTCTTTTGCGTCCTAGTTCGCTCTTAAACTAGGTGGTGCCCCTTGTGTAGTTGGGATTTGGCGGTGGGTTTGTTGTTTTGGTTTGTGTTGTGTTGTGCCCCAGCCCCATTGAGGAGCACGGGAGCCTTGAAGGGTGTCTAGAGGCCACTCTTCTTGTTGCCCGCCCCGGACCGCCTCAAATTGGTGCCCCCACTGAGGACGGCTTGTGTATTTTTGTGTAGAATCAACCTTTAGCGTAGTCAAGTAGTTTGCATGAATCACGAAGCTTTGTATGATCCCTTCATTCCCATTGCAAGGCAAAAGGTACACATAATTGTTAGTACTAAGTTGCAATTTCAACGTGTCACTCGTAGAATTTTAGGTCCTCTTAGGTTGGCCGAGATAAACGCTTCAGTAAATCCTTTTATTTTGCCTCTCATTAGGTACGACCTTAGTTTGGACGTCTATATTTTTGTTTTGTTTTAAGCATTAGGACATGCATAGGCCATGGATAATGGCCCAGGAATAGAGGTTTTTCCCTTTCATTTTACTCCACACATTAGAATAAACGTTGCAATTAGTAGAAAGATCCATTTTCAACAACGAATGGTGTTCATGTTTGGTGCCCAAAGAGCAGGAGAAATTCTTGCATCACCAAACCCTGTCATTCTACCTCTCATCAACTACCACACTTCTTTTGATGTACATGTGTTCATTTTATTTTAAAATGAAGTGCAGCCCGGCAAAGTAGTGTGTATGTTTGTTTTTTCTTTGTCCAAGTTGTTACAAGAAACAAAAAAACGATCATTTGTTCTAACTGGGAATGTGTGTGCAGTGAAAGTTCAATCCTTAGAGATCTAGCTCTATTACCAATTGAGTTGCAGGAGCAAGTAGTAAGGCGTCTCCCTCATAACAAGAGGGTGGTGAAGTTAAGACGGAAGGTCCTACGCGTTGATTCCATTTTCCTCTTGTTGTTGGGCACTAAGGAAGACCGCGCATTCATCCAACTAGTGTGTGCCCTAAGATTGGTAAATAGAGTGAAATTTGGCGTTTGGCGAGTGCATTTCACCATTGAGGAAGACTCTTCAGGAAACTTGCGGCCAGAGTTCATGCTTCATAGACTCACATTTGGTGAATTTTTCCCTCATTTGCATCTTATTAATAGTCTTCCTTTCGCTTTCAACAAAGGAGATAGGGAGCTATTCAGAGCTTGTCTTAATAAAGAGAGCATAGAGAAGATTGCAAATTTGTATAAATTCTCATCCTTCTCTACTTTCTATGACACTTTGTTCATAGAGACATTGTAAATCTCTTTATGCTTTTGAATGATTTAACCATAATCCTAAGGAGTTTTTGTCCAGGAATTTTGTAGCACAAGTGGAGTCTTTAAATCTTGCAAACTTGATTGGACTTGATGAGGATGTTCTTTATGAAATTGTGAGAAGGTTGCCTCACTCCGACTGTGTGGAACTCGAAGGAAAGGAGCTCCTAGTCAATTGCTACTTTCTCACGGCCTTCGACGAGCATGAAGATCTAGTTTTTATACAAACCGCTTGTGCATTGGGAATTGTAGAGCAAGTGCAATTTATCACTAGGGACGTGGTTGCTCTTTTGGATCCAGAAAAGGAAGTTCTAGAGATTTCTGTTTATCGCCTTAGCTTTGAAGAATTTCAACCCTTCTTAGAGCTCATCAATAGTCTACCCTTTTGTTTTGATCAAACAAATCGAGACCTTATTGAAGCTTGGATAGCTGAAGAAGAAAACCTAGAGTGGTATTTTCTCACTTCTTCATTTGCAGGCGAGTGGTTCTAGATTTCTATTGTATCCCTTATTGTAACTCGTATTGTAATCTTTCATAATAATGGAGAGTCAACGCCAAATGTCTGGATATCCTCTTTTCTTTGGAGAGCCTGGAGAGGATGCAGAATTATTTTTAGCAAATTTCAAGATGTCTTGCCGTATCAAGAGGATAGTAACCGATCAAGAATGTGTAGAAATGTTTGAGGTGGTCCTTAGGAAAGATGCTAGTACTTGGTTTGACTCTTTGCCTGAGGAAGTTAAGGGGAATTACACAGAAGTTTTGAATCGTTTTAAGAGATACTTCTTTGATCCCCAAAACACTCAAAAACTATGGCAAGACATTGTTTCTCATAAGCAAAAAGACTTAGATGACTACTACTTGTACAAGCAAGAGTTTCTACGTCTTTGGGCTTTATGGATACGAAATGTTGCTAACCCTGGTGATGGTGCAGAATTTTTAAAGAAGGAGAGGTTCATAGCCGGACTCTTTCCTGACCTTAAGGTAAAAGTTGAGGCGGGTGCACCTGCTACTTTTGATGCAGCTGAAACTAGGGCTGCTGAGAAGTATAGGAAACTCAAGTGCTTAAGGGGAGAGGTTCCAATAGAAGGTCTTAGACCCAAAGGTAAGTCACAAGCATCAACATCGAGGGAGCTTCCTGAGGTAACGGCGGAAGTAATTGAGAAGTTAAACGAATCTTTAAGCAGCCTGTCAATTCACCTTGCACAAGCTGTAGGTCCAAAGGGACAAGCAAAGAAGTCTGAAGAGCGAGATCCACGACCTAGGAGAGTCTTGCAATGTTGGAATTGCGGAGAGTCTGGACATGGGATGTATAATTGTCCTTGGCCCCGTGGGGAGCCAGGGAGGCCTAACTTGAATTACCCAGTGATGAATGCAGGTGAAGGAACTGGTCAACAACCAAGGCTTCTACAAAGGCCAAATGGACCAAGACCACCTCCACAAGGGGTAGAAGGAGTTCCACCTTTGCCAGATCCAAATGTGCATGTGGTAGAGGTGACAAATTCAAATGAGGTTGACATGGAAGCCAATGGAATTAAGCGTGGCCGAGGAAAAGGTAAAGAGAAAGAAGGAGTCACATCACAGAGTGACCATGGACAAGGCAAGAAGGCAAAGGAGACCAAGGAAGCTAAGAGGACTCGACGTCGTATCAATCTCCAAGACTTCCCTCTTGGACATGGTATGGCTCCGTACAACTTGTTGGAAGACATGAGAGGTAAGGGTCCTGATATTTCATGGCCTCAATTTCTTGCATTATGTCCACAAGTTAGGAGGGATTTAACAAGGGCAGTTAGCACTAGGAGAAAGGTAAAAGAGAGTGTGCCTGTTGTAAAAATTGCACAAGCTGAAATGAATGAGGACATTACACCGGTGCTAGACTGTTACATCAAAGGGAGATTGGTTAGGAAAGGTCTAGTGGATGGGGGTGCACAAATTTGCATCATGACAGAGGGACTCATGCAAAAACTAGGCATGCACATCCATGAGACACCTAAAATTAGGGTCAAGATGGCAAACAATAGCAAGGCTAGGTGCGTAGGCATTTGTAAAAATGTTTTTGTGGAGGCCTTTGGCATTAAGAAGGCAGTGGATTTCTATGTCATGTCTACCAAGGGAAATGGTTACCCATTTATCCTAGGAAGACCATGGCTAATGAAAATGCGAGCTTTGCAGGATTGGGAGAGTGGAAAGCTAATTTGCAGGAATGACAATCACAAGAAGGTTGTCTTTGACATGAAGGAGCACGCCAAGAGGAGCTCCATGAAGAATCATCTCAAAGTGAGACGGAAGAAGGTTGGACCGATAGCACTTCAGAAGAAGAAAGTAGCGGCAGCATTACTGAAGAGGAGTCTTCCATCGAAGTCATGGGGGTAAGGTTTAAGCCAAGCAACCAAGAGACCTCTTGTCAAGGCTTGGAGGAGGTAGGTCCTCAAGAGAACGAAGGTGAATATCAAGATGAAGGGATGCTGGAAGGTATGCTATCACCAACACTTACAAAGGATGAAAGAGAGGAGTTCAAATGTGTGCTAAGGAAGTTTCCTAGGCTTTTTGCTAAAGACTACACCGATGTGCGTGGAGTAGATGCTGTTCAACACAAAATTGAGTTGAAGCCAGAGGCCACACCTAAGGCTCAGAAGCTACGAAGGCTAGGAGTCATCAAGGAGCAGGCTTTACTCAAGGAGGTAAGAAAGCTTCTAGCAGCAGGGTTCATTTATCCAGTGGAGAATTCAGAGTGGGTCTCTCCTGTTGTTGTCACTCCTAAGAAGAACGGCAAGTGGAGGGTGTGTGTGGATTACCGTCCCCTCAATGAGGCAACAAAGAGAGATCACTTTCCCCTCCCATTCCAGGATGAGATACTAAATGAGGTAGCTGGTCATGAGAAGTACACTGTGTGTGATGGCTACTCAGGCTACTTTCAAATAGGTATCGCATTGGAAGATCAATTGAAAACAACCTTTATCACTCCTTGGGGTTGTTATGCTTTTAGAGTCATGCCATTTGGTCTGACAAATGCTCCTGCAACATTCCAACGTTTCATGAACATGGTGTTTCAAGCATTCTTTGGAAAGTCAATTAGGGTGTTCATTGATGATTTCTGCATTTATAGCTCAAAATCATTGCATCTACAAAGGGTAGAAGAAGGTTTAAAGAAGCTCTACGACATGGGAGGTCAACTCAACCCCGACAAGTGCCATATAGGTGAGGATGAAGTAATCTTGCTTGGTCATAAAGTTTCTTACAAAGGCATTGAAGTGGATCCTTCGAAGGCAAAGGCTCTTATTGAGCTACCATCACCCAAGAGTCTTAAGGAGGTCATCTCATTCATTCAAAAGGTGAAGTATATGTCACGCTTCATTCACTTAGCCTCGGAGTTACTTCACCCTTTGCAAAAGTTGACACAACAAGTAGAATTTGCATGGTCTGATGAGCTTGAAGAGTACTTTTGTAACATTAAAGTCATTTTGTCAGAGCTACCAACACTCATGCCTCCTTGTTGGGAGTACACATTCTTTGTTAGCTCTAGTGCTGGGAAAGAAACAATTGGTGCTGTGTTGCTACAACAAGATCCCCACAGTACAAGGATGCGACCCATCTACTTTGCTAGTAGGGTCATGAATGCTTTGGAGAGAGACTACACAGAAGCAGAACTCATGATGCTTTCTCTCATGTTTGCGGTGAGAAAGTTTAGATCCTACCTGCTACCAAAACCTTTTGTAATTCTCACTGCAGAAAATTTGTTCCCTTGGGTGTCATCTCAAATGAATCTTAGTACTAGGATCTCAAAGTGGATTATGGAGTTGCAAGAGTTTCAATACTCTTTCAAGGTAGAAGATAGTGTGCGTGCACAATTGGCAGGGATTCTCACTTATAGGGTGCACGAAAAGGAGATTAAGGTGCCTGAAGTAAAGACCCTACCATTGCCACCACCAAAAAGTATTCCTAATGCTTTTACTTTGTTCTTTGATGGAGCTTTTCGTCGAGCCACAGGAAAAGCAGGGGGAGGGCTAGTGTTGCTCAACCCAAGTGGAGAGGTGGTCATGAAAGAGAAGTTCAATCTACCAAGTTCAGCTAGCAACAATGAAGCAGAATATGACACTCTACTTCATGGTTTGAAGATGTGCATTGGCCAAGGGATACAACGCTTCATGGTAAAGGGAGATGCACTTCTCATTGTTAAACAGATTTTAGGCATTTGGGCATGCAAGAATGAGAGCTTACGGACAAAAGTTCATGCCATTCGTAGATTGTTTAATCAATTTGAAGAAGTGCAACTATATCATATTCCTAGGAAACAGAATGAAGATGCTGATTTACTTGCACAACAAGCCGTTGCATGTGTAAAGAAAGAAGTGCAGGTCATCATGGTGGCGGCTGCTGTGAAGCAACCGAGGTACCAGGGATTGGAGTCATTGGCTCCCATCATTGGCTACATTTTGGAGGGTGAGTTTACACAAGACTTCACAAAAGCTCAGAAGAGGAGACTCATGAAGAAGGCAAGCGTATATCTCTTCCTAGAAGGCTCCCTCTATCAAAGAGGGAAGGATCAAGTGTGCAGACGAGTACCAACTATCAAGGAAATTCCAGCCATTCTAAAAGGTTTGCATGAAGAGGCATGTGGTGGTCATTTTGCCCAAGAATTAACTGTGAAGAAGATTTTGCTTTCGGGGTATGTTTGGCCAAGTTTGCATGTGGATGTTCAACATTGGTGTAAAAGCTGTCACACTTGTCAGATAAATGGAAATAGAAGGTTGGTGCATGACCCGAGGCAAATAGTGCTTGCAAATGGACCCTTTGAAAAGTGGGGCATTGATGCTATGGGTCCTCTGCCTAGGACAAAAAATGGTAAACTCTACATTCTAGTGGCTATAGACTATATGACTAGGTGGGTGGAAGCACAAAGTGTGGCAAAGGTAAATGAGAAGACAGTGAGCAAATTCGGCTACACTCACATTTGTTGTAGATTTGGCACACCTTTGGAGATTGTTTCTGATAATGGTCCAGGGTTTAGAAAAGGATTGCTCACAGAAGTTTGTGAAGAGCTTCACATTCTACATCGTCATAGCACACCATACTACCCACAGTCAAATGGTTTGGTGGAGAAGGCTAATGGTGTCATTGCAGGAATCATTAGAAAGATGGTGCAAAACAAGAAAAAATTATGGGATGACTTCTTGGACGGTGCCTTGTGGGCATATCGAACCACATATAGGGAAGCCACGGAGTTCACACCATTTCACTTGGTCTATGGTCAAGAGGCTTTGCAGCCTATCGAGCTCAACATTCCAACAATGCGACTTCATGGCAAAGGAGCACAAGATGATCAAGAGGTATGGATGGATCGACTTCTTACGTTAGTGGAGCTTGAGTGGAAAAGAGAAGCAGCATATGAGTGCTACAAGAGGAAAGCCACACAAGCGAAAGAAACGCACGACAAGAAACTGAAGGACAAAGGCATCAAGGAAGGAGAGCTTGTGCTAAGGTATGACAATCGACTTGACAATCGTTTTGATGCCAAGTTTGAAACAAGATGGCAAGGGCCATACATAGTCAAGAAGGCTTTCAATTCAAGTTACTATCAGCTTATGGACTTGAATGGTAAAGAGCACTCCAGGAAAGTAAACGGGTATCGCTTGAAGCCCTATTTGAGTCGCCTTCTACCAAAGGATCTACCAAAGATCTGTCCAAAGGCCGCTGTCTTATGTAAGTATTGTTACATGAAGCATGAGTGTAACTCCAGCCAAAATTCTGAGGGGCTAAACAATGAAGATCTCGTCAAGGACTCTGAAGCACTCTCTTTGGAAAAGATGCTCTATGATGGTACATGAATATACCATCATCCAGGGGGAGGGCTAATGATAGCCGTTTTTTCGGCTCTTTGTAATTGCCACAGTGAGTTACCTCACCCTACCAAAATCACCCAAACACTGTGGCTATCCCTACCATTTCAATGTACATAGGCGTGCGTGAGTCACGGGACTTTTCCCATATCTTCTTAAAAACCCTCAGCTAGCTAGTCACTGGGCTAGGTGAGCCAAAAAAAAATAAAAAAAATAATAATAAATAAAAAAATAAAAGTATATTATGGCCTCTCTGTGTGTAAATATTTCATTGTATATATGGCCTAAATATAGGGATTTTTTATAATTATTCTGGTATTTTATTTAAATATTTCTACTTAGGTGTGTGTTTTATTAAACCTATGTACACCTTCTTTCATCCTCTTACACCATAATTATATATATATATATATATATATTTTTGCCAATATGTACATACTCTAACCTTATATTTTTCCTTTATACAAATCACTCCCACATTTTCACCCTCACCCTCGTGAAAACAAAAAATTGATTTCTACTCATTGGTTACTTTTATTATATTATTTACTTGCATACATTTTCCTCTTTCACCCAAAATAATTCAAGGAGGGACCATATCATATGATTCCAATATCTTTCCATATCCATAACTCCTCCATATTTTTATTATTATTTTTACTCATTATTCTAACACCATGTGCTCATTGAGCTAAAGTCCATGAATAGTCCATACACTAGTCCCACCATGTATATATTTCTTATTTCACCAATAATCCTCCTCCATGCATGGGTCAAGGGCAACTTGAATGCTTTGTATTATAATATGACAAAGGAGGGGCTCACTCTTGGATGCATTGTACAAATTCAACAAAGGAGGAGACCACTAAAAGACTTTTGCAGGCCTAAAAAACAGGCTTTTTGGTGAGAATTTTGGCACCTATCTCCACTCCGAATTTGGAGCGGTAGTCAAAAGAGAAAATGTAGCCCACGCTCTGAATAATCACCCCAAATGTTTTCATGATTTTTGGAGCTACCAGCTGTGAGCTATGATTTTTTTAGTGGACCCTAGTTTTCCCATGCTATGCAGCCACACTCTCTCTTCCACTTTATCATTTTCCTCTTTCACACACACTTCTCCACTCATCATCCCCATCTCTCTCACCACTCCTCTCTGCACACTACTCACCTTCTCCTCAACCTTGAAGAATAAGAGAAACCATGGTGAACTCATACCTCCCACACACAATTCCATTCCAAAATTGACCACCTAGTCTCATTTTTCCTCCTCCAAATTACCCATATCTATCAAAAAACCACAAAATTCAGCCTCTTCTCTTAAAAGACAGCATCATGGTGGTTGATTACTCAGCTTCAATTACCTTGTCTCTCAAGGAAGGTCAAGAGTGGAGAAAAAATGTACCGTCAAAGCTAGTGGACCGTCAACAAGCGTCAAAATTGGCCCTACTCAAGACACTTGGAGCATCAACCTTGTAAGAAATCCACCTTTTCTTACCTCTTAAGAGTTTTTCTTCCTTATTTGTATCCTACATGGATACTCCCATTGTAAATATTCAATTCCATTTGTAAATTAATACTAACTCTACTAACACTAACCCACTATGAAAAGTCCTATCACCTCCATTTCTCTCCTCTCTCTTTCCCCACCAACTTCTTGATAATTCCAAGCAAAAGAAATTAGATAAATTGCTGAAAATCTAACCCAACCATGGTTAGAGGAGTAACCCTAGCCTTCAAAATTGCTATAAAAGGAGGGTGTAGCTAGCATAAAAGGGGGGAAGCCATAAGCAAGAGCACTATGCTATAGCTTGAGAAGCCAAGCTCAACCTCTCTAGAAGGAGCTCTTGAGTGGAAGCTCATTGTCTTATGCATGTGCATGTGTTGTAATAGGGGATTAGCAAGGGAAATCTATGCCATTGTAAGAGAGAGAGTGATCATTCAATTGAGAGTAGGAAATCTATCATTTCTCCTACTAGTGTAAGCCCAACATTCGTTGAATCAAGGAGGGTGGATTTGGACTAATCTTGGATATTTTGTCTCCCTTCCAACGTGAAGTAATGGACAACAAAGATGCGTAAGTGTCTTGTTTTTTTTAAAGTTCTTGATAGCTTGTCTCTGGTGTTGTCATCAATCTAGCCATAAATCCCACATACTGTAAGAGGGTGACAGGGTGGAGAGGACTCCCCTGGCCTTAAGACAGTGATTGGGGTGGCTTTTCTAGTGATGTGTTGTGGTGAAATTTACGCAAGCTATGTTGAACAAGTACTAATCTCACTTTGATTTGTCATGACAGATTTGTAAGAAGGTATTAATGCAACAAGCACCCCCTCCCCCTTTCTCTCTCTTTCTTAAATATATAGTTGTGTTTGCTTGATCATCGCCGATACGTTTCAAAGCAGCCCGAGCACTATCTCTCTCTCTCTATCTCTCTCTCTATCTCCCTCTCTCGTGTTTTAGTGTGTGAGAGTATTCCATTGGTGTTAGGGTTAGTGTAAATTCCTTGCTTGTTTGTGGTTTGCTCTAACGATTCTCCTCTTTTGCATCCTAGTTCGCTCTTAAACTAGGTGGTGCCCCATGTGTAGTTGGGATTTGGCGGTGGGTTTGTTGTTTTGGTTTGTGTTGTGTTGTGCCCCAGCCCCATTGAGCAGCACGGGAGCCTTGAAGGGTGTCTAGAGGCCACTCTTCTTGTTGCCCGCCCCGGACCGCCTCAGCGGTAAGAGTCTAGGTTATGATAGCAAAAAATGCTACCAGAACTTGAATCAAATAGAAGAGGAGATTACAGGGAGGTTCCTATCAGGACTAGATTCACACAATCATTGATAATGAACCCCTTTGGCAAAAGAAATGATTTGATCAAAGGTCAGCAGATGAAACCTATTACATGAATGCTCCCCAACATCTCAAGATTGACCCAACTTATTGTCACATCAATAGACGATGATCCTGGAACAACTTTTACACTTGGAAAAGCAAAAGGCTAGTGGTGCTCAACTACCTGGTAATCACAAATCCACTCATTAATAACCCACCATCAGGGGAGTATATGGTTCACACTCTCAAAGGGTGACCAACATGATGAAGGAGAGCCTAGATCTCGGATGTCAAATGCTGGTGAAGATTGCCAAGATGCTCATCACCTGCATTACAGCTTTCATGATATAGAAGCAGCGGAGCATCCGTGGCAAATCTTTATCGAAGGCACAAGAGACATTTGCTAGAATATGGAGACAGAAATCCCAAGCAGGAATGTCATCATGGGATTATATGCGAGAGTCATGTTCTTGCTGTCTCATTACATGCAAACCTTTGATGACGCATTCATGATAGGCTTCTTCGAAGTGGACTCCTCCATATTCAATCACATGACAAAATATCTACTAGCACATCACATTGACTATCAAATTACTCTCAGCAACAATCCTTTCAGAGAGCTGGCCACCAAAGTAGCGATTGAAGCAAGAGCTCAAAAATTCAGAAACCTCGCTGCAACGCTCGAGAGAAGAAAGTAGCCTACACTTAGAGACGGCTTGCATGAGGACGTGCAATGAATAGGAAGGGGGGAATGTTTGGTGGATACAGGCGTATGCACACCAAACCTTGTAAACAGTCGCTCGATCTTTTGAAGAAAGTCGTGTAATTCAGCCTATGTTGATTTATAATTGTAATATAAATTGACATACCCTCTCAACCTCTCTGAGTCTACAGCCTTGTAAGTGGACCAGTAGTTGTGGGAAAGCTCCGTTAACTTTTAAGTCAAAACCCTTAGTTTGGACTAAGGAGATATCATAAACTTGGAAGATTTGAAAACTTTCACTATCAGAGCTTCTTGTTGCTACAAATTGTAATCTTCTTTTCTCTTGGACTTGTAATCAGAATTCATTTCCCAATAGCACATTGTGTTCCTTGTCTCTTGCTCTACAATCTAAGTGTAATCATTTTTAATTTTTTTGTGGTTTGCGACGCTTTCTTTGTGAGCTAAATTCATTGATTTGGAGGTTAAAAAGGTTGTTTTTTGATTTTTTTACCATGGACAAGTGTTTCTATGCTTAAGGGGACCCTTCCAAGTAGTTTTATTTCATTTTTTTGCATATTTTTTGTGATCAATCGTGATCTATGTACCTTCCCATATGGTGAAAGAACTTGGTAGGATTGTGCCCCTTGGTGTTGTGACACCTCTTCTTAAGTTTCATTGCATTCAGAATTTGTTTGGATGCCAAAACGGCGTGATGACCTAGAGCGACGAGATTGGACGTATAGTGATTTTCTGACTAAGAAGTGGTTGATTGGCTTTTGTCATAGAATAGGTAGCCCTCTAAGTTCACTTTGATGCAATCGACACTCTCATTAAGTCTCCATGCCCCATCCTGAGTCGCTTCCTTGCATATTGACATTATGTTAGTACAAAAGATCTATGCTGCAGACATTTATCGTGGCGACCCACTAACATGGGACGTCATAGAAGAGGTATTCCCATCATAACAAACTCAACTTGTTCATGGTTCTTGGATTCTAGATAGTGGTGCATCTTGACATATGACTAGCAAGAAAGATTGGTATAGTTCCTGGAAGCCTCTACACGAACCCATAAGTGTAACTATTGGAAATAATGCCAAATGTCCAGTCAAAGGGTCTGAGATAATTATGTGTTGTATGTGCCTCAAATCAAGAAGAATTTGTTTTCCATTTCTACAATCATTGATCCCAATCTTGAAGTCCGTTTCAAGAAGAATGGAGCAAAAATCTTGTATTCTAAAGGCAGCACAGTCAGAAAGGGCATGAGGCACAACAACCTCTATGAAATTTCTGCAATTACGGTCACTACACACAAAGGTACAACTCAATTATGGCATGAGAGATTTGGTCACTTAATCATTGTTGTGCTAAAAGAGATGCAAAATCCTAAGATGGTGGCAAACATGCCTCAAATCTCAGATATGAATGAATTTTGTGAAGCTTGCATGATGGGAAAGCAAGAAAGAAATACATTTCCACAAGAGAGTAGTAATCGAGCTGAGTCTCCTCTAGAGTTGGTATAGGTAGATCTCCATGGTAAAATATCTACATCTACTTTGGGTGGATCTTTTTATTTTGATGTTAGTCCAATGACTTTAGTAGAAAGATGTGGGTGTATTTCATTTGTGAGAAGTCTGAAGCTTTTGAAAGTTTAAAATGTGGCAAAAGCTTGTAGAAAATGAAACAGGAAAGAAGGTGAAGTAGCTTCGCACAGATCGAGGAGGAGAATTCAACAACTGTAATGAGCATGGAAGAAAATGTCACCTCACTGCAGCTTACACACCACAACAGAATGGAATTGTGGGGCATCTCAATCGGACGATGGTAGAAATGGCAAGGTGTATGCTCAAATCCAAGGGTATGCCAGATTCCTTTTGGGTCGAACAAGTAAGTACAACAATGTACATTCTCAATCAAAGCTACACAAAGGCTTTAAAAGGAAAAATGCCTCAAGAAGCCTATTCAATCTCATCATCACATACGACGTAGTAATGCACATTGAAAAATACATATATAACGATCCCAAATATGCAAAAGAAATCTCTACACAGGATCACTATGTGATCCATCACAACTGGAAGAATCACTATCATCGGTCTCATGATCGCTAGTGCCACCACCAGTGGTCCAAACCGTGGGACTACGACTGTCCCCATCTCTTCGATCGTCACCATCATGGCTAGTGATTGCGCGGCTGCTCCTCTCAGCCTCTCGACGTCGCCCCTCGGCCTCCTGTCGAGCCACCTCTGTCATATCAGCCTCCCCATGCTGCTCCTATATTAGTTAGTGAAACAAAAAAAGAATATATTACAATTACCATGAAAAAAAACTACAAAGCAAAACAAAGATACATACAAGTGGATCTGGAGTGTCAGTAAGTGTCTGACACAAAGCACGGTAGCCGCAGTATGTGGCGTACTCTATCTCCTGTGCCGTCGATGCACGACCATAGTCTTTCGTCTACAATAAGACACAACCAAAGACTTATTAATTTTTGCACTCAACAATACAAACTTTAAAAGTTAAAATGTGAATGGTCTATACTCACAAATGTGGCCACAAATCCATCCCGTCCCATCCGTCCTAGTCTAGATGTCTGACGTAAAGCTACTCTTTTTCGTGCTGCCTCCTAAGCAAATTTGAATAAACAAAATAACATAGATTAGAGAAAAGCTAAAATCAATCTAGGAAAGTTCATATTAATTCGAATATATATTACCAAAGGCACACACCTTTTGTTGGGGAAAATTAATGCATAGGCACATCTCCTTGCGGAAGAATTGCCATGTCTCAATGCAAATGGTTGCCTTTCTCTTGTTTGACGGCACCATACAATAGCGCCTGTTTATTTTTTAAATTACAATAAGCATCAGAATATACCATACAACTATTAGACTTCAATGTTTTGTTACTTTTATTGAATTTTTTATTTTGGTCATTTGATAAATGTCTCATGTTTTTATGGTAATTGAAATCCAAATTCGGATCAATCAAAGGGTACACCACCACCTCCTACTAGTGGTAGCCGGGGTGCACAGAGTTACGATACTGCACATGAACCCATTTACGAGAGTTATACTATGATGAGCCTATTATATGCTGGTGTGCTTGTTGTTGTGGCACGTATCGCAGACCACGACGGGAGTGCTTTTCACATCAGATGACTTACGATACTTTTGAGAAAGCACCACCACCTGAGGAGCGACATGGACCTATGGTATATTTAGGATCTCCCTTTGTTTGATATTGGAGTTTTAAAAATCAAAGATTGATATATATAATGTAACTATATTATATATGTAGTTATCTTCACTTGATGACGAGGATGACTTTACTACCAGTGGTGCACATGTCTCTCGCCCACGGCACGGACAGGTCATTTGTCAGTAGTAGCAACTCGAGGTTTCTCGACATCCTCTACCTCCTCCATTGGAGGCTGAGATGGGTGGAGATCATCCGTTGCCTACTCATTTACAGGATCTAGTACAGAGCTACGATCGTAGACGATACGGAGGCTGGCAAGGAGGACCACTTCCTTCATATGGAGTGGTTTTTGGCTTTTGAGGCAATCGCTACATGATTACTCCGTCCATCATTAGTGGAGTGGGACAAGGTGTCCTTATTGCACAGGATTTGCATGTGCCCCCTCATTCAGAGGTCACCCTTATGTTTTTTTGTGGACCTATATATAGATGGGGTCCATGGCATCAGCTCACTTGCTACCTTCAGATCATGACTACTTATGGATTATGTCTGAATGTAGCCTCTCTTTCTGCTATAGGGATTACACATGCATAAGGCCAAAGACTCTATGTTGATGGAAGACCTTACTCTCAAGGAAACATATCAGGTTTAATCAATAGTAGTCGAGGGAGAAGTGCAAGAACCAATTGAACATTTGTGGAGTGTGAGAATAGTCATGAACCAAGACACATGAGTACAGATGTACCAAGATATATAGTTGTCCATGCTATTAAATCATTACGTGCTGGTGATGAATTGTTAGTCAATTATGGATGGCGTAGACCTCCACGAGCACCCTTAACAGATGAGGGTTAAGAGCTCATTGTATACAATTCCTAATGTTATTTTGAACTCTTGTACCCTAATTCTACACTTTAATTTGCATTAAGTTTCGTACTGTCGCTAATTTATTTTGATATTATTTTTGTTGTCTCCAAATGTTATTGAATTCCATGCACATCTCTCCTTTTATATATAAGCATGCTATTGATACAATCTTCTTTACCTTCAAATGTGCAGATTCCAAATTATCACATTGATAACGTCACAAATCAACATTCACATGACGTATCTCAAATGTCAATAGAGTGCATGAGGATCCTACACAGGAGTGATCCTAATACGTATGCAAGACTAAAGGAACAATATTCTGAGGACTTTAACGGACGTGATGATATCTTTGATAATGACGATGGCATGGCTAATTTTATTGAGGATTGGCATCAAAATGATAGTGCGAGCGATATTCCTAACAACGAGAAGTATCTTCGAGAAGAAGCTCTAAAGCATATCTACAAAGGAAGCCAAATTACATGACTAAGTGCAAGATTACTTATTCTTAATCTTCAAAAAAGTTTTGGATGGAGTAATGTATTCGTTTCAGCACTATTGAAGTATGTATATATCTAACATATTTATTTGTTACACTCTAAACATTGGTGCTTGTTATTGATCATATTTTTAATCAACTTGCAGGCTAGTCTCTCAAAAGTTCTTGCCGACAAGCAATTCCTTTCCTGCATCACATGATGAGGTGAAGAAGATGATAAGTAGTCTTGGACTTGACTATTCTTTCATACATGCATGTCCCAACGATTGTATTTTATATAGACATCAGTACCAGGACAATGTGACGTGCCCAAAATGTCAAACACCTCGTTATAAAGATGAGAAAGGTAAGGTCCCTAGAAAGGTATTGAGACATTTTTCCTTGGATCCGCGTATAAAACATATGTTTCCAAGTCCCGAATTAGCTAAGCTTATGACATGGAGAGCGGAGCACAAGAGCAAAGATGGAATAATGCGAATTCCGAAGGATAGTCCTGAATTTGAGCATATTGATTTGCTATGGCCAGATTTCGCAAAAGAATCACGCAATTTAAAGATGGGTGTATCATTAGATGGTGTGAATCCATTTTCTATAAAATCAAGTAAATGGTCTACATGGCCGGTGGTGGTAGTTATTAACTATAATCTACCCCCATATCTTAGTATTAAGAAAGAGCATTTAACGCTCTCACTCTTAATCCCAGGAAAGCGACAAGTTAAAGACCTGAATGTATATTTGGCTCCTCTCATTGACGATCTTTAAGTGAGAGGGATTGATGTCGTGGATATGTCAAGAAGCATTGGTGAAAGGCAATTCATTGTTTGTGGGATTTTAGCATGGACTATCTACGACTTTCCAGGAAATGGTTTTTGCTCAGGTAAATGGTTTAGATATATACATTTTCTCATACTTTTTTTGTATATTTATTGCGTTAATAATCTTTGTTATGTTTTTCATGCAGGAATATGTACCAAGGGTTATAAAGCTTGTCCTGTGTGTGCTGATTGGTTGAGATCAACTTATAGCAAAAACCTCAACAAAAATATATATATTTGACACAGACGATTTTTACCTGAAGAGAATCATCTACGAATAGAAGGCAAGCCATACATTTCAATGGGAAGGTAGAAGAAGGGAAATGTCCAATACCAAACACACCAAAGGATTGGTATCTAAATTGGACTCTTGGACCCGCTATCGATCCGGAGTCAGAGATCATAAGCGGTGATGATGATGACGTTTGAAGGTGTGAGCCAGAGAAAAACGTTCTCTGGCTCAAAGTCCTTCGATATGATACACTTTGGAATACTGGAAGGATTTGAAGATATTTCATCTTCTTGATCCTATGCATATATTTAAGAATGTTGGTTATTCGTTATGGCAACACCTTGTTGGCTTGAAAGACACAGTGGAAGCAAGAAATGACTTAAAGGATTGAAACTCAAAGCCTAATCTATGGCCACTTTCTGATGAAACTCGATGTGACACAACCTATGAGCATGCCCCATGGGTACTCAGCGGAGAGGAGGTGCACACTATCAACAAGAGGATTCAATTGATTCGTACACCTACAGGACATGGAGCATCTTGTCGAAACATGTTCAGTTTAGATGACAAGAATTTGTCTAGTTTAAAAACACATGATTGGCACAATTTTATCAATCTTCGTAAGCATTTATTTTCTTGCATGTTTTGTTGATTGGATTAATCATGTATACATCATGTTCTACCCCTTGTTATTGATGGATGTATTACCCAAGGAGTCCGAGACGTAATATATCGCTTTGGATCGCTTGCAAGGTATTTATTGCTCATTAAACTTTAGTATAAAATTTTATTTAATAAATTCTTAATTCAAATATAACTTTAATATCTTCTTTCTTTTATTGATAGATGGATTACATCTAAAGAAATTGACAAAGGGTTAATTCCACAAAAGAAGCGTGAATGTATAGAGCTTCTTTGTTTAATAGAGAAGGAACTTCCAACCTCATTTTTTGATATCCAGGTTCATCTGCTAATCCATCTAGTGGACGAGATAGAGCTTGTTGATGTTGTTTCTACTCGATGGATGTTTTGGGCCGAGAGATTTATGGGAGTACTGAAAGGTTATGTACGTCAAAAAGCAAGACCAGAGGGTTCTATGGCGGAAGGATGGATGCTTGAAGAATGCATGTATTACATTTGTGAATATCTTGAGCAAACCGATTTTGAAGCTCCACGCATATGGAAAAATGAGTCTTCTTCTACCATGTCAAACGAATCCCTTTTCAGCTTAAGATCCAAGATAATTTGGATATTTCTACTTTCATTGTCTATAATAGCGAATGCATGCAACAATTTGTTGAGGAGTACAAGGAGAAACTTGCGATCCAAACGAGTTGGCAGACGTAAAAACAGAAGATCCAAACGTCAAAACAACGTAAATAACATCGAAGACGTACCTTCTTTCATGGATTGGTTATACATACATATGCAACGGGCGGATAGAGATCATGAGACAATCTCAAGGAAATAGAGAGAGTTTATGATCGGATGTGAAAGAAAGGTAACTTTTGGGTTTTGAAAATTTTAAACTAAACAAGCAATATTCCTTTTTTTGTTATATCATTTATATATTGATGTAGGCTCGAATGTATACAAACATGTGTGCTTATGGTCAACATCTTCGAATAAAAGCTATTGACCACTTACATCTAACTCAAGATTCTTCCGTTGTTGCCTCTTTCAAGAAATTATCACGTGCAAGTTCAAGAGACACAAATCTTGCAATACAGTGTCCATAGACAGGCGATTCAGAAAACGCATCCTTAAAACTTCACGGAAGGAAAAACCACCAACACCCAGGATAATAAATATGAAGCTGAGCAATACCAAGCTTCTCAAATGAGTATAGATAGGTCCAAAGTTTTCTTGTCAAATTCTGACAAAAAAGAAACATAAACTGGCTTGCTTGTTTGGTTCCAAATCAATTCTACTTGGCAACTTTCCAGCTCAAAAACCTTCATATGTTTCTAAGACGGTGTCTTTGCCTGGAAAAAGCTGATTGGTCCTCCCAGTCAAAACAGTTAACTTCCCAATCAGTATACTCGTTATGACCTGGTACACGAACTTCCTAGCTTTAGTCTGTCATTCAACCTTAGAATAACACTTGTCAAATAAAGCCTGCTACATCATCGCCTCCTTTAATTCTATCATCTTCTTTCCCTCTTTCCTTGCCAATCTCCCCAGCTCTAGCTCTTTCACCTCAATTGTCTGCCACATTCTACGACAAGAGTTATCACCCTGCAAACCATAGTCCACACCACCATGACTCAAGCCATCTAGAAATATCTCCACATGACCGCTTCCATCTTGTACCTCTTCTTGCGGGATTGCTTTGTCCAGGTTACCCTCAAGGATCACCCCTCATCATCCAACACCTCTAACCTTTCAGGAATTAGAACTTGGTATCAGGATTTGCAACAACATTCTATAATCTAGGACAAAGCTAAAATGCCCTAACTTGCTTGATGAATTTTCCAGATTTTTTCCAAATTTGTTGAAGCTTTACTCATATTCGATCCATAATTCCATAGAAGAAGAGTAGACTGCAGAAGAGCTTTGCTTGTTCAAGTTGCTCATTCTGTACACCATAAGGAAAAAAATTCAATGCCTCTAACCTTCCAAGAATTTGGATGCAAGTAACTCAAGTTGGCATTAGAATTTGTGACGCCATTTTATAATCTAGGACAAAGCTACAATGCATAACTTGCTTCAAGAATCTTCCAATTCTATGACATGTGAACGCTTACAAAAAAAACTTCAAATATTGCTCCCTGTTTCCTTTCCAAATTTGTTGAAAGCTTGTCCCAATATCAATCTCTTTTGTCGCACTCTTCTTGGAAGACCACATTTTCCTGTAAAATTTTGGGTTACACAGGCTCATGTGATACTTTGATTGCTTCTTTGTTTTGCGAGGATACTCCATGTAGCAGGCTCATATGGTACTTCACGTGCAACAAACTAAAGTTGCTATTGTAAAAAATAGGGAATAAAAAATTATTGGGCCACAAATAGCTGGGCACAACATACTTCCCTCAATATGCCCAGCTTGGGACTAAAGACATTCAACCTTAGAATCATACCATTTCTCAAGGGGTGAAATAAAGCCTGAAAGAATCCATATACTTAAGGTAGTAGTTTGCTTGCAAACATCCTGGAAAGCATTGTAAATGATCAGGACGACATTGTCCATACACAAACTATTCAGAAAATGCATCATGCGCACCATGGATCTTCACAGAATGAAACCAACACCAGAGATATCAAATCTACAGCTAGCCCTCCTTTGGTTTGTCTTGCTCAGTGTCTTTTTCTATTCGAGCCCAAATTGCTTAGAATTCGAGCAAAGATGAGCAGCACCACACTCCAAAGTTGTCTAATTACAACAACTTGGTTGATGCATACTGGCTTGTTTGTTTGTTTCCCAGGAATTCTACTTGCCAACTTCCCAGCTCAGAAACCTTAATATGTTAATGAGACGGTGTCTCCATCACTGAAGGCAGGCATAAAGATGCTTGAACAAACAGATTGGCCCTTAAAACAGTAAAATCAGTCACGCCACTTCTCCTATGCAATTGCAGCTATGAAGTCCCTTAGTGTAGATGCATATCCATCGACAACAGAGACTCAGCCACCTAGCGTTTTTGGAGACCCATCACCTAGCGTTTTATACAAGTTTTAGCATGGCGTTTTTCAGCATGAAAGACCAGCAGATTGAGCCCCTAAAGAGTAGAACATTCAGCCCCAAGAAACCTCAGTTTTCAGCCCTAAACCTACAGATTTTCAGCATCAAAGACCTACAAAACAGTCCTAGAATTAGTGTTTTTGGACATAATCGCAGATTTCAGCCCAGAGTGTTTTTGGACAGCAGATACGAGATTGCAGATTTCAGCCCTTAGGACGGTGTCATTTCCCCGTCGTCATTGCTGACATAGCCTAGACTTACATCAGTTCCATGCATTCAGCTTGATCCAGTTGGTGCTCTCCTACGCAATTGCAGCTATGAAGTTACACCTGCCTCCAATGGGTTACTAGCATGGGAGCTTTTGATGGACCAGAAAAACCAAGTAGATCTTGTTTTGACGGAGTTCGTGATGCCTGGTTTATCAGGCATAGGTCTATTGGGGTGAATTATGAACCATGGGGCCCTCAAGAACATTTCGGTTATCATGATGTCCTCTCATGACTCCATGAATGTGGTATTCAAATGCTTGTCAAAGGGAGTTTTGGACTTTCTTGTGAAACCAGTGAGGAAAAATGAATTGAAGAACTTGTGGCAGCATGTTTGGAGGAGGTGCCAGAGTTCAAGGACCTGAGCAGTGGGAAGATAAAGATTTTGATCTAAGAGGAGTGGCTGCTGCAACAAATGCACCTTTTCTAGACCTTATGCCATCAACACACGAAAATTCTAGCACAGCTGGAAGTGTTGAGGATGCTCATTTGGTTTGGACACCATGTACATTTGATTTGTCTCATATGTCCCAAGCGGCGAGCATGATAGAAGAGAGGAAAAATCATGCACCCCAGCAGTGCACGGTGCACCCTTGTGAGAGTTGCCTATAGTCTGCCTCTACTATACGCTACACCTACTCAGAGAGCAGCTCCGACCAATTTCCACCTTGACAGATCGAGAGTCGAGAGATGAGAGAGAGAGAGAGAGAGAGAGAGAGAGAGAGAGAGAGAGAGAGAGAGAGAGAGAGACATAGATGTTAAAAATATTTCCTTCTTTCTGCTTACCATGCTGCATCGCGTCGATGACCCATGAGTTTGCACATTTGCTTGACCATCCACTTGTGACTCCATCCTATCCCATACTCCGTCTCTAGTGTGTTGATAGCATATTTCTTGTCATCCTCATGCTGATCACTACACTGCAAAATAAAGTCAATTAGTAATTCAACTAACAAACTAAAATTTATATTTTTTATGTTAATTAATACTTAATCCCATGGTATATGAACCTACTTTAGATAAGACAAGCAGAGGCTCCGATCCGACGTTTGAGGGCGATGCCAGCTCCGAGCTCGAGGATAGCCCCATCAGGCAAGATGTCGCATGTGTCACCCAAGCTTCCAATGCACGTGCGCATTGGCGGAGGTGGAGGCACTAATGGGGGAGCTGGCGGCTGAGGTGATGTCTCACGAGTCGATCGTCCTGGTGGCGTGCTACTCTATCGATGATGCCTACAAGCAATATAAACATACGGCAGACTAGATGAGAGTTCTTAAAAACTACTTGATATTTAATCCATAATCACCATTATAGATATATCTCCGAGACAGACGACCACTAGCCTGTGAATCAGGTGTCAACTGAGTACTAGGAGGTACATTAGGAGTAAGCTGCCGACTCTCATGATGTGATGTACCTGGAATAGGAGTCCTAAGCAAACAAAGACATCAATGGAATACATATAATTGGAGATTTTTATATTAAGAAAAGAATGCCATTACTACTTTATCAATCGAGAAGATTACCGATGTGCTATGGTCTGATCTGCATGAGAGGAAGTCTCCACTCCTGTAAGTGGCTGGGAGGATGTACCCTCTCTAGGACGTACGGGAAAACTAAATTGCCCAAGAAACTCAATGGAGTTGTCTAAACTGGCGTCGTCCATATCCATATAATCTGACATAGCCTCCATCAAAGCCTCTCATGATAGTCCAGTGGTACGTAGCAAAGTCTTGATGAACGTCAACTGCACTCTATGACCCTGGTCACTCATCGTATCTGTATATTTAAAACAAACCATATGTCAGACTAACACAAAAATCGTATCTGCATGTAACATCAATGCAAGTAAAAATATTAATAGATCAAGAATCTACATATGTGGTCCAAGCAACCATGAATGGAGTCGACTACAACAAAATATATCAAACAAAAATGCTACAGATGCTTCAAAAGGTTATGAATCAAATGCAAGATCAGGTAGAAAAACTAAAAGAGAGACACGCTCAGTAACAAATTCAATGCAAGAGTAAGCTACATGAGAGATTTGATGGTTTGTGGTCGAATGTATCACGAGCTTATAACCATATGCCAGATATGGACAAAATGAAGCAAACCTGGATGTATTCCTGGAAAGGACTCAACCTAAGCTATATGTTGTTGCTAGCAGCGCTTTCGCTTTGGCTTTTGCTGCCTACTCTCACATGGTATCAGACGCTTAGGTTCTTCTCATAAGCCGACGATCCCCTGCTGATTGATCCCGTTCACGAAAAACTCCCTCAAAACTGAGACCGCTCCCTCTTGGTGGCTGTGTTTTCTACAAACAGGAGCGTTTTCACCTCTCAGACTGCGTTTTCTGTGCTATGGAGCCAAATCAGCCATCGCTACTCCCTTCTCTCTCATCCCTAAAGGGATTACCCTAGATCAGCCCTAATATCTTGTTCTTGGTGGCCAACACACAAGCCTTGCCTAATTTTCACCTTTGCATTAACTCTCAGCCCTTGCGTTAATCGCTTACGGGCACCGATTCGACAAAAGGACGCTTGTTCTGTAGCTTTTTACACAGGTGGCTATGCCGTCTCCCTCAATGCGTAAAATGTGTTATATATTTTTCCATGCTTTGTTAGCTTCAGATCGTGTATTCCTTGGGGTCTAGATAAAAACCTCCGTGCCTTCACCCCACCGATGGATGGTTTGCATGGGACATCCTTCTCAGTAGTTGATCTCTTTTCATCCCGCTCAATTTTCACATTTCCACCATGAAGCCCCATATCCAACGGTACCAATTCTAAGCACCGTAGGGCTGCCTATCGCTCTACTGAGTTCTTGATTTTCCAAGAAAACCCAATATATAAGTAGAACAATTTCTCCACAATTCTACAAAGGGCATGCATTGTACAGATGTGGACATTCACAAGTGGTATTTTTAAAACCGATCGAAAAGCAGGGTGCTCAGATTTACCCGGAGTTCAAGAGCAAGGAAAAGTTAGAAAGAGCAGCAAAGCATGCAAGAGTGGAAGCCAGCTCTTCTGAAGCTGCTGTTGAACCATAAATCATTCTTAGAACAGAGCCTGCAGCGTCATCCGGTACTACATTAGACCTCTCTCAGTATCAGAGCTGGAAAAAGCTACATATTGCAATCAAAGATCAAGAACCAACTACTCGTAACGCGAAGGCTGAGGTTTGGCGATCCATAGACATGCTATTTTTAATGTGCGACAAAGATGACTGGTCACAAGGTGATATGAACAAGTTCAAGGAGAATCTCAACAGTCTCAAGAAATCATTCAAGACAGCATGAACAGACACCCAGATTACTCACTACATGGTATTATTGTGTATTTGATTCTCTTTTATGTGTAATATGTGAGTGTAAAAAATTCTAAGTAATCTGTTTTCATATTCAACACATCATTTTCAATCATTTACCATATTCTATAGAAAAGTATGGGAACCTGGCCATATGGAATACCCAAGGGATGTAAAAGTCTGATTACATGGCCGAAAATGTGTATTTCAGGCACACACGACATGGTGGCTCTCGAATCAAGGCTAACAGTTTGAGAGAACTATTTGAATGGTTCTATTGTGGAATCATTCATCGAATGTAGTCAAAAGATGTCTTGGCCTCTTTAGCAACAAGACAAGACATCATACATTTACAACAAAATAAAATTAAAAGATCAATGGCATACAACAACTCCGGTGCTCGTGAAGGTCAACGAAGGTGGAGAGAGACAATGGTGTATGTGAACCACAAGTGGAGAAAGATACTCTGAGTGGATGAAAGTATACAAAATTTTAATATTTCTATAATACATGATCTTAATACAATTGCTACTTGAAGTGTATCAAGATTTTGAAGGTTCAATTTTGTTTTTTGGCACATCACCCTTGTAACGAATCATGAGATGTTTGCCATACTCTAAAAGTTCATCCGGGTTTTGTCTACCAAGAGCTAGTTCCATTGATTTGTAAGTGTAGTAATACGCCGCCCAACCACCTGTATAGCCTGGGCAATAACCAAAAAAACATCTCGCAAACACTTTGTCCACAAGAATGACTTTATCTGCATTTTTGGGCAGCACGGGTCCACCCAAGAAGCGTGATAGTGTCTTTAATGTGTAAGTTGTTTTTGTACCCTCTTGTGACATTCCATTGTGAAATACTATTATCGGCGACTCGCAAAGCATCGAAAGGTACTGTGCTAGGGCTACATCTCTTCCACGATACTCTCGAGTGCGTCGTCGAAGGAAGTTATCCTTGTCAGAAATCCAAGACTGCACATATCATGTCTGAGTAAGTCACACACACACACACACACACACACACACATAGTTACCATGAAGCTCTCATCCTGCAAAAAGAGGTTTTCCTGCCAGCCATAGGTCCACAGACATAGTTGACTCCTGACCTGAATGTTTAAACCAATCCTCCACTTCTTTGTGACTTGTTGATGGTCTTAGGCTTTGTCTTATTGCTTGGAAGGTGGCTTCATCCGGTAGTGTCTCCTGGTATTTTTCAGCTTTCTCAAAGCAGCTTCGGAGGCATTCCATTGCATTGCTGGATGTTTCCATTGCCTCATCATTGCTACTATCCTCTGAAACAAATCCACTCCTCTCCCCTTGGATTCTGGAAATGATAGCCAGGGAGAAGTCCTCCCTTAAATAAAACATGCTTTGCACATCATGTAAAAAGATATAGGTCCTGTCTCCAATCTTGAACTCAGGCACATCACGCAACATCACTGAGCATGCTTCTCAGTGAAGTTACTGACATCCAAGGGTAGTTTGATTTTTGTTGTTTCACACAGAGCATCTTACTTATTTGAACTCCAATTGCCTCAACATCAAGGTCAAATGTATCTTCAACCTCCTCGACTTCTTGTATGTGTGTTGTCTCCTTGCATTCTTCATCTGGTGTTGTGTCCTGCTATTCTATCACCTCATCAGGATTTTGCATGAGGAATCCAAACAGGTTGTTCAGGTAAATCATAAAGCCAAAGGATTCCTGAATAAATTTGCACTCTTTTTGGTGCAAAGGGCAAGCTGAATATTGGCAAGCAGGTGGTAATTCCCTATACTTCTTCAGCCCCTGTCCTTTTCCACCGCAGTCATAATGGGCAGAACAACCCTCCCTACCTGCACCATAAGTTCAAATGGATCTTTGTAGGGCTGCAAGAACTCATTGTGCTTAGCTAAAAGGTCTTCAATATCAAATTTTGGGTTAACACTAGGTTGGTAACCTAACAAGACATAAAAGTGTCCTTTCAGGGTTTTGAAAAAAACCTCCAAAACCATAGTAGATCCACTCATTTTGTGAAATCCTTTCATGAGGTTATAGTTCAAGGCCTACTACACATGGAAAAAATAAGAAACTTGTAAAATTTATCATCTTTTGGTCACACCAAGCCTCCAAAGTTGATGGACCAGTACATTTTCATCAAAACAGTCATTTCTTACGTTTTGTTGCATAAAAATAAGATTAGGGATTTTTGTAGGACTTGAGATAAATTCCCTAGTTAACTTCAATGGGTTGGTGATCAGAACATATGATTGCTTCTCACTCACTATTTTTTGTTTTGCCAAAATAAATAGGTACAAAAAAGTTGAATGTTTACCATTCTGCAAACCTATCATCAAAGTTTCTATAGCCACTCTCAATACAAATAATATATGCATGTTTTCTTAGTTCCCTATTGTCCTTTAGGTTCATAAGAAGCCATGGAGCATGTCAAAAGAATAATACATCTCTTACCAAGGGGAATCTTGGGGACAAAGATGAAGTGCTAAATACAGCAAACATGAAAAAACTGGGTTCAACATTATGAGTTGTAGAATCCCATAGAAACTATTCAATATCTAGCCAAATTTGATCCTTATGACTACATATGGTTACTACCTACAAAATGAATGTAGTTGTCACAAGAAACTAACAATCTTGAAAAAGCTATACTTGATATACTAGAGTGTTTCGTTTTCTTCTATAATTGAAAAAATCAACCATCGTTGTCTACTATGAAAAATAGGGTATTAGGTGCCCCAAAACTCAAGGAATATTAGCTTTATGTTACAATATGCGACATGGAAAATCAAAACTGCATTTGGATATCATGAAAGCCACCAAAAAAATCATAGAAGAGCTAAAATTGGCTAAAAAACAGAATTTGACAATTTTTGTAATTTGGTCATAACTTACAACTTTAACATTTATTTCTCCCTAGAAGCATCAGGACATGTTGAGGGCTACTAAAGATAGTTCTCTAGCATTATAGACCTCACAAACATGAATTCTAGAGTGGTATAGTTACAAAAAGTTGAAAAAAGCCAAAAACAGGACCCGTTTTTTCACACAGTTTAGGTTGTGAAATGTTGTGCAAGGACAAGGTCATGAGACAACTTTCTAGACAGATAGCACCTCAAAATCTATTTTGAAACTCTTGACATAATTCAAGGAAAATGGTCACTTCACAGGACATAAAAGTGTCCCATTACCAACCTAGTGTTAAACATAGAATGAACTAGATCATATTTGTCCCCAGCACCACATGATGCTGCAAAATCGAGCAGCCTCTCATCAGTTACAGCTGGCTCTTCCAGAGAAGGCACATCCTCTTTGGCTTTACCTTTACTTGCACAAGGATTGCTTGCTGGGAGATGTGCATCACCTGAGAAGTCTATATTCCTCTTTCTTGTATTTCTCTTGACAAGTATTGTAGAGGATGAGGGAGCCTTGTAGAGTGAGGGATACTCTTGGCCAGCCGGCCTCTCGGACTCATCTTCACAGATTGACTCTTCTTCATCAAAGTTCTGACAAAAGTCAACAGTTCTTCTGGCAGAAGCGCTAAGCAACTGAGCCTGTAAAGGTTGGAATCCTAGCACAAGCTCTGGGTCCGGTTTTAGTCTCTTCTGCCTACTAGACCTTAATCCTATTGATTAGGAAACAATGTCAACTCTCTCTCTCTCTCTCTCTCTCTCTCTCTCTCTCTCTCTCTCTCCACAGTACTAAAGGCGCGCGTAGAGACTTCCAAATAGTACTTGGTTGTCTTTGTGCGCCTTTAGTACAGAGATATATAGAGAGAGAGAGATAGAGAGTGTGTGTGTGTCTATGTGCGTCCCTATGTCTGTGTGTGTATCTCTGTCTGTCTATGTGTGTATGTGTGTGTGTGTGTCTATGTTCAACAATATAGATTTGTTTGTTTACACACACACACACACACTGCTAGCTATTGTTAGAAATAGAGGGAGAGAGAGAGAGAGTGAAAGAGATGACCTTTTGTTGCGGGAGTTTGCAGAAACTCCATGGGAGGCGTCTCCTCCATTGCGCTCTCTCTTCTCTCTCTATATATCTTTGTCTCTGTCTCTTTGACAAGAATCAGTCCATCTCTCTCTCTCTCTCTCTCTCTCTCTCTCTCTCTCTCTCTCTCTCTCTCTCTCTCTCTCTCTCTCTCTCTCTCTCTCTCTCTCTCTCTCTCTCTCTCTCAGTGCAGCCGTTTTTTAACCTAGTAGACAGCAGTCCACTCTTTTGATCATAACTTCTTCATCGGAACTCCGATTTGGGTGATCTATAGCCTGATTTGGGTGATCTATAGCCTCAATCGAAGAGCACGAAGTCCTCTACGCATTGATGTAAAGGCAAACATTTTCAGAGTTATGGAAGGCGTTTCTGTAGCAGCATTTCCGAAGTGAACAGGTTCAACAAAATTGATTCTCATCTCCTATTTTACATAGAATGTCTTCCGGCACTCGCAAGGGTTCTTCTTCTTCAACAAGGTCCACAACCATTGTGGAAAATGATCCAAAATCTCCTAAGTATGGAGATAGAAACACAACCACCCAACCAACGACATCGGAAACCATGATCATGGCGTACTTGGTATCATTGCAAGAGACCGTAAACAAACAAGGCGAAGACTTACGAGCACTTGCAATGGAGAATGGCACACTAAGGGTACTTGTGGTTGAGAATGAGAATCTCAAGAGGACACTTGAGATGCAAACAACACATTTGATGCAACTTGAAGAGGAAGTCAAGGAATGTACACGCTCTCTTGTGGACTTGAATGCTTTGAAGGAGCGGATGAGCAAAGTAGAGCATGACCATGTATTGAAAGAGGAGAAATTTGACACTATGAGCTGGGATGTATGCGACATGAAAAATGTATGCACAAACAAGTCTTGGGCTGATGTATGTGGTAGCAATGTGGTTTCTAATTCCTCACTCATGCAAGCTATGGTTCAAACAAAGAATGTTGAGAATGTGGATGTGGAGGAGTTGAAGGAACGGGAGCGACGTTCCAAGAACATTGTTATTCGTGGAATTCCCGAAGAGAAGTTAGAGACACCTCCTTCTCTTGCCATTGTTATTGAAGATTTCTTCAAAACCCACTTTGGCATGTCCGGAGTTATGGTCTATGGAGCACATAGAGTGGGGAAGCAAGGAGCTCCTCGCTCGGGAGAATGGCAATTGTATGCACCATGCCGGATGAGACCAAGCGAAAGATTATCCTTGATAATAGTTGGATCTATTTGAGGGATACAAAATGTTTTGTATGTGAAGATCGCACTATTAAGCAACAAAATATGCGTCGCAAGGCATATGAGGAAAAGAATAATAAAAACAAGGAGATCTCTCATGAAGAAAATGTGCCCAAGGAGGAGGCAAGTCTCTCAAGCAAATAGGGATGCGTGACCTATGAGACCGAGTTACAATTGAAAATATGCTTTTGGAATTGTTATGGATACCCATGGAATGCGGGGGTTGGCATTGATGAACTAACAAGCAAAGCCGATGTTGTAATTCTTGTTGAAACTTGGGAGCATGATACACAAAGGATTAACGGCTTGGAGGATTACAATGTACATTCATTGATGTGGTCAAAGAATCTCAAGCAACGAAGAGGACAAGGAGGGTTAGCATGTATGGTTAAGAAAGGATTGGAAGATTTTGTATCAATTGTGAAAGATGACAAGTACAAACGTTATGTATGGCTGAAAATTATGACACCAAAGAGAGCACCCATTTTTGTAGCTGGTTGCTACATTCCTCATCATGATTCTCCCTTTTATGCTTGCATGGATAGAGATCAACCATTTTCTGATTTGGAAGAGGACATTGCTTATTTCAAAGGTGAAGGTGATGTTATTGTATTTGGGGATATGAATGCTCGCACAAAAACATTGCAACGTGATACTCAACAATTTGATATGCCATACATTTCAAGGGAGTTGGAGGAAGTTCACTTGTATGATCGTACCTCAATGGATGAGAAAGAGCCGGATCACTATGGAAAGTTACTTTTACACATGTGTAATAGCACGGGTATGCTCATTGCCAATGGTGTATCTTTGTGGAGTGGAACCAATGGATTTACATGTAGAAGACATAATGGGGATAGTGTGATTGACTATATGCTACTCTCTAAAGCCATCATGTATCGCATAAAGAGTTTTATGTTTGGTCAATGGACCCCGGAATCCGACCATCGCACCTTATGTATTGACCTTTAATGTGGAGAAGCAACTAAGCATGATAATCTTAGCCAAAGGAAAGAGAAGTTATCACTATGTATGGATTTTAAACGAGCACCAATGCACATTGAAATGGTTGAGCAAAAATTATGGATGACAAAGCTTCAATGTGATGCACCATTGGAAACTAAATGGGAAGCTTTCAAGAAAGCTATTTGTTCTTGTGCGGAAGAATGCTTTGCCATAAAGCATCTCCATGGTATCAACAAAGATAGATCACGCAAAAGGTGGTTTGATAAAGAATGTCAAGATGCTCGAAAGTCCTTGATAAAGCTTGATGCAACTATGGACAAAGACAACTATCAAAGTCATTTGCATACATACAAGGCATTGATTCAAAAGAAGAGAAGAAGATGGGAAGTAAAGCAACAAGAATTTCAAGTCCAAGAAAAGGCACATGCATGTGGAAGATTTTAGAGAAACTTGAGAGGCAAGCGGGTTGAGAATTTTGATAACTTGAGTCTAGTGGATATGTACACACATTGTAGGCAATTATATGAGCAAGAAAATACTGAAAAAATGCCATTTTATGGTTCACTCCCATGTATGCCGTCTTTTTTTACTATTGAGGATGTATGCGGTGGGCTTGAAAAGTTGGCCACTCGCAAAGCGGGAGATCTTCAAGGTATCAAGCCAGAGATGATCAAATGGACGGGAGATTTTACCCATGAGTGGATGTGTGATATGTTCAACCTTGCACTTCAACATGGTATGCCTTATGATTGGAGTACTAATTGGGTTAAGCCTTTGCATAAAGGAGGGGATGTAAAGAATGTAAGCAACTACCGTACTATAATGATTGGGTCTCTTATGGAAAAGTTGTTTGGGTGCATAATGGAGATGAAATTGAGTGATTGGGTTGAAGAGAATGACAAGCGTGCAAAGGGACAGGCGGGTTTTCGTCGATGCCATAGCACCATTGATCATCTTGTCACTCTTCGTGTTCTCATGGAGGAAAGTCGATTGAAAGGCAAGCGATTGTATTGTTGTTTTGTGGACTTTAAGAAAGCCTTTGATATGATTCCACGTAACAATTTGTGGAGAAGGATGGAAGAACTCCAAGTGCCAAGTGAGTTTATGCTTGTGGTTTCTCGAATCTATGAGAAGGTGAAATTTCACAAAGGGTGTGAAATTTTATGGGAAGAGAAATTTCAGAAATTTTTGTAAGCACTATTGGGGTGAAACAAGGATGTCCATTGTCACCAACTCTCTTTGGTCTATGCATCGATCAATTGGAACAAATGGTACTTGACTTTATGCAAGAAGAAGGCATTGAAGAGGTCACTATTTGCAATGCCGTAATCATGCTTTTGTTGTATGCGGATGATGTAGTGCTTCTAGCACACACTTTAGAAGATGCACAAAAGCTTATGGTTGTCCTTGAGAACTTTTGCTTGCATAGTGTGCTGATTGTAAATGAATCCAAAACATAGGTTATGCTTGTGAAAACCAACCATAAGGAGAAGCCATGCATTGTGTACAACAACGAGACACTTGAAGTTGTTGAGAGCTTTAAGTACCTTGGCCTTGAGGTTCTATCCAATCACAAGTGGCATGAATGTGCTATGCGTCATTTGGAAGCGGGAAAGAGAGCATATTATGCATTTGAGAACATGTGTAATGTGGGAAACATCAAGTGTTGGGTTCTCAAGAAGTATCTTTTTGATGCATTGGTGACACCGGTTCTTCTTTATGGAGTTGAAGTGTGGGGCGGGAGCATCTCAAAGTCTACTTGGAAAGAGTTTGAGAATGTCCAAAAGCGTTTTCTTACAAACTTTCTCCAAGTTAAGACACAAACACCATATATGCTCCTACTTCTTGAGTCGGGATCTCTTCCAATTGAGGTTATGGGCATGGAAAGGGTTGTGGAGTACATGATAAAGATGCGTCAAAACCCCTCACATCGACTTCCTACAATTGCATGGGAAGCAAGCAAAAAAGTTCAAAAGACGCATAAAAGCAAGATCTTGAGCACGGGATGGATGCAAGACATAAAGAAGTGGTTTGGGAGATGGGATGCATTACACTTGCTACATGATGCTTCAATTGACTCTCAAGTGAATGAAGCTTTTCTACAACACCAATGCATTACGGCTTGGGAGAAATCCGGTGGGTCACGCTTCATACATTACACCACCTATATTGCCCCCAACTACAAAACCATGTTCTTCGCTGAGAGAGGAAACCATACTCACACTTACATGCTTGAGCCTATTCCCTTGTCCGCGATACGCACTATCACAGCAATTCGGCTTAGCTCCCATTTCCTTCGATGCGAGATAGGGCGTTGGGGCAATGGAGAAGAGTCAAATCGATTGTGCACATTATGCTCACTGCAAGTTCGAGAGTCTGAGTACAACACAATACTAGAGTGCTCAGCTTTTGATCACATCCGAACTTGCTTCTCTCACATTTTCAGCCATAACTTAGACCTACACACTTTCCTCTTCCAACCAAAGTGTGGGCTCTCCATTGCGACTCTCATCACTACAATTTTGGAGCATCGAGAGTCACTCATCAGCCATACACATACTACATCACATGTAACTTTGGTCCCATAGGTCATATTTGACCTCCGAGGACGATAATAAAATCTATCTATCTATCTATCTCTCTCTCTATTTCCTATCTCCCTATCTTTCTCCCTCTCTCTCTCTCTCTTTGTCTCCCTCTTTCTCTCTCTATATATCTCTTCCTCTTTCCTACCTCTCTCTCTTTCTCTTTCTCTTTCCTTTCCCTCATTCTATATCTCTCCCTCCTCTCTCTCTCTCTCTCTCTCTCTCCATTTATCTTCCTCTCATTACTTCTCTCCCTCTTTCTCTCTTTCTCTCTTTATCTCTCTCTGTCAACATTTATCTCCCCCTCATTAATTATCTCTCTCTGTTTATCTACCTCTATCCCTCTTTCTCTCTCACTCTCTTGATCTATTTCTCTCTCTCTATCTAACATTTCTCTCCCTCTCTCTCGATTTATCCTTCTCCATTTATCTCCCTCTCTTTAAATCACTTTCTTTCTCTCTCTCTCTCTCTCTCTCTCTCTCTCTCTCTCTCTCTCTCTCTCTCTCTCTCTCTCTCTTTCTTCATTTATCTCTCTCTCTCTAATTCTATCTAACATTCTATCCAAACAATCATTTCCAAATGTGTATAACAAATCAATCATTTCCAAATGTGCTTAGCAAAGAAACCATTTCAAACAAGCCGTGCAAAGCAACCATTTGGTAATGAGCGAGGTATGTTATGGACTCTCTATTTTCTCTTTTTTTTTTTGGGATTTATGCGTGTGTGTGCGTGGGTGTATGTGTGTGTGTGTGTATGTAGTAGTAGTAGAAAACAAAAGGGAAAGAGGAGGGATGTGCTTTTGTATTTACCTCTTTCTTTGTAGCGTCGTTGAGCTTTGACTAGGTTGAGCTTCCAAAGACGATTGCGGAATACCCCCTTCGCCGGAACTTGGACGAAACCCTCTTCGACTTTCTAGGCACCAATTATTACCGTGGATATTATCGCGGCCGGTCATTTCAAACGAATACATGCGAATCCGAGGTTGCGGGGGGGGGGGGGGGGGGGGTACAAATCACCCCCTCTACCCTAAGCTATACATTATTTGATTTTTTAGCCTTTTGGGTTTTTGGATGAAGATTTTTAATTTTTTATGGATACTTTATTTTTTAGTACTTTTAAATGTTTATTAATTGCATTCTTTAAATTCTCTTTTAGTTAAAAATAATTTTAACACTCATTGTCATTTATTCCCTTTGACTTGAACTATATGTAATTTTTCTAATGGAACTAAGTGCTTTTCTAATTATTTATTTTTTAGAACACATGACTAAATAAACAATATTTCTTGTATGTAGGACATCTACTGGGATGATCGTGGTCTCCCTAGAGGCCCTGAGCACGATCCTTGGCTCAAGGAAAAACTACCTTGTCCTTGTGCCAAGTGCAAAAGGACAATCCCTCGCTTGAGACGCATTGCTTTGGAGCACGTGGAGAACGAAGGGATTTGGCATCCTCAAAAAAGCACTTGGAGAGATGATACCACGGCTCACCCGTCGCTTGAGGAGGCAACTCATTGGTCTGTGTTCAGTGGTGGTGCACCAGCATGCAAGGCGGCCTCAGGAAAGAGCGATTGGGACATTTGGGTACACTGCATGGTGATCCTCTCGTTGGCTCTACGTCGGCAGCTCCTATGGCGTCTTTGTTGCGCTTTGAGGTAGAGGATGAGCACATGTTTGACATGTGTGATTATTGAATAGCTCAGGAGAGCAACGTGTGTGAGGAGGATTGTCAGCCCTGCACTAAACGGGCTGCCAAAATGGAGGATAGATTGATGATGAGTGCCCGAACACCTCTTTACAAAGGTGCACGCTACTCGGTGCTCCGAGCGTCCTTGGAAGTACTCAACTTGCGAGCAAAATTTGGTTGGAGTAATGCAAGTGTTGATGCACTACTTTTGTAAGTATGGAATGTGGGTTTTATATACTCTCTCCCTCTCTCTTTATGGTTTTGTCTTCTAGGATTTATACTAATACACATGTTTGTTGTAGTTTGATGGGAAAAATGTTACGAGAAGATCACCACATGTCTCTAGATCGTTCAACGATCTAGATTGTATATCACTGCACTTGGGATAGAGTATGAGTGCATCCATGCATGCATCAACAATTGCATGCTATACCGCAATGAGCATGCACATGCTACCTCATGTCCCGTGTGCCGGGAGGCACGATACAAGACAAGAGTGAGCGGGGCACACCTACCCTACAAGGTATTGAGACATTTTCCATTAATTCCTTGCATCCAACACATGTTTAAAAGCAGGTCTACCATGGAGCTTCTTGCATGGAACACAAACCATCGCTCAAATGATGGAATAATGTGTGTCCATGACAATTCACCTGCGTGGAGGCACATCAAACTCAATGGCCAGATTTTGGGTTGGACCCTCGACACTTCAGGCTTGGGTTAGTAAGTGATGGTGTCAACCCCTTTGGCACTAAGTCTACTTCATGGAGCACTTGGCCTGTGGTGATCGTCAACTACAATATTTCACCATGGGAGACAACCAAGAAGGGTGATATACTTCTTTCCTTGCTTGTGCCAGGGAAGTACAAAGTGTTAGATATTGACATTTACCTCGAGCCTCTCATCGAGAAGTTGGAGGAGTTATGGAGAGGCATTCTTGTTATCAATGTCTTACTTGCAAAGGGGGGGAGGGAGGCCCAAGTGAGGGGAATCCTTATGTGGACTATGCACGAGTATCCTGGGCTTGGAGAGATTTCTGGTAACCCCATTTCCTCTTGCTCGTTTTCCCTCTCTCCCTTTAGCTCACTTTAGTTCAGACATCTCTCTAACCATATGATATGTATGCGGGGTTGTCCACATCGGGGAAGAATGCATGTCCTACTTGCGGTCCATTGTTGGGGACAGAGAGGCCCAATTCCTTGTGCAAGGTAATCTATCCAAACAACCATCATTTTGTACCCCAAGGGCATAACAAGCACAAGGCTCCAACAAATGGGAAGATTCCTCTAAAGCTCACGATGGCAGATTGGGCAACCATTTTGGAGGAACACCACAAAAAAAATCCGGCTCCGCATCCTCCACCAAAAGGTATGACAAGGACTTTAAAATACAACACCTCTTGGATCCCATGCACATATTCAAGAATGTAGCCCAAACACTATGGGACCACATTATTGGCAAGAAGGACTCTTTGGGTGCGAGGGAGGATGGGAGGATGGGTGCCTTTGCTACTCCATGGCATGCCCCAAATGGAAAGATTGTGCTTCCTAAAGCACCATGGATGCTAGCCAAAGAAGATTTATACAAGGTGAAGGGTACCATTGCCTCTATTTGCACACCAACATGATACATGAGGTTACTAAAGGGAGCTTTCACAAAAGGGAAGAAGGGTGGAATCGTTCAATTGTATGGGTTAAGGTACCATGATTGGCACAAGATGCTTCAAGTAATCTTCATACTCCCTATTATATCTATAGTTTGTGTGTATGACTATCACTCACTTTCCCTTTCCTTGATTTACATTGTAGTTCATTCTACCGGGACAAGAAAGTCAGGGACGCTATTTTAAAACTAGGAGAGCTAGTAAGGTACACCACAAGACTCCACTCAACTACACCTATTTTATGTACACAATAATTTCAACTAGCACTTAGTGTATCCTTGTGAGTTTTCTTGCAGATTTGTGACCTCTAAGGAAATCGAAATAGATGTTATCCCTGCTGCTCAAATACTTGCAACAAAAACTGTGTGTGCCATTGAAGATGCATTTCCTTGATTGGTCCTTCTTAGTCAAATTCACCTTTGGTTCACGTGGTGGAGGAGATAGCTATATGTGGAGTAGTGCACGTACGATGGATGTTCTTCTTAAAGCGGTTTTTAAAGACTCTCAAAGATTTTGTGTGGCTACGGTCTCAACTAGAGGCATGTATGGCCAAAGGGTGGATCGTTCAAGAGACATATGTTTACATATAAGAGTATTTGGCACAAGTTGATCCTTCAATGCCCCACATGTGGTCAGACAAGGAAGATGCAAGGATGACTTCACATTTGCCAAGTGGAAAGGGGAAACTACTTAACATGGATATGAATCTATCCCAAGTGGTCGATAACTTTTGCATTCTCAATGCAAAGATTATGTCCAAGTGGGTGGACTTGTGGATAGTGGCAAAGGCAAGGCGTTTGCAAGAGAGGGAAGCATGGAAACAAGAATATGGAGGAAGAAGGGCACCCCCAGTGCCTAGACACCTTGCATGTTTCCCAGATCTCATTAGTGCAGAGTGGATTCATGAGAGAATGACTGAGGGAAAAGCGCGTGGAGAAGACATCACCGACAAAGAATGGGAGTATGCATGAGACTGCGTACCAAAGGCAGAGTACTCATATACATAAACCATATTGTCTTGCTATTTCTTGAAATTATCTTTATATGTATTTGATAAATCAATATATCTATCTATTTTGTAGTGCCTTTACTTTAATTCTATGTGGTCAAAGGGTCGTCACTTTCATACGTGCCATGTTGACAAGTGTAGAACAACCATGGATTGTGCCATCATGGGCAACTTTGACACAGATGGTGTTGAAACCAGGTACTGCAGAACTATTGAAAGGATACTAAAGGTTAATTTTAGAACCTTTCATACCTTCATCTTCAAGTGCAAGTGGTTTGCAAACGTGTCTAGAAGACATGAGAATGGCTTCTATATGGTGGACTCTAGTGTGCATCACACAGGGAGATATGACAATTTAGTTTTATCGTGCAATTGTGAGCAGGTGAGTGACATGTACCTTTTTTATTCTTATTTGCTTGTAGTGTTAGTTATACCAATGTTACTCACTTTGAGCTTCTATTTTATAGGTCATCTATATCCTAGCAATCCACCAACCAAAACTTTGGTTCGTAATTCCCGTAACACCTCTGGGCAGAACCATTTTTTCCACTAATGAAGTGGAGACTATCTTTGACTCTCTTCCACCTCCGACTTTGGATGAGGTGGAAAAAGAGGAGAGGGAGGTCAATGAATCAAGTCCAGCGGTAGCAAGTCTCAATGAGGATGATTGTCATGATGATGAAGATGATGAGATGGAGGATGACAAACTCAAAGATGATGAAGCTCGCAATGCATCCACGAACGACAATTTCGTTTCTCTCTCTATTGGTTTAGGAGCCATGGGCTTAGAATTGGATGATGCTTCATGTAGAGATCTTTTGGAAGATGATTCATAAACATTTGCAGTTATTAAGTTTTTTGGTCGTGTAATCCATTCATCTCTCCCTCCCTCCTCTTCCTCTCTTTAGATTTGAGAATATGCTCAATTATGTTAATCAAATTGACAATGATTATTTTAGTTGTAACGAAGTGTAATCTTATATCCCCCACCTCCTTCTACCCCCTATTTCTCTCTCTCTCTCTCTCTCTCTCTCTCTCTCTCTCTCTCTCTCTCTCTCTCTCTCTCTTATCTTTTCTATTTGAAAATTATATACAATATTCTTTAATTTTTATTGAGAGGAGGGAAACACCAAAATTTGAATTGGGAGGGGAGGGGGGGGAGGGATTAAGCCAAAATTTGAAAGTTTAGGTGCTAAATTTGGTTGTTGGATATAACGACAGTAATAAGCACGGTAGTAACCACGGCAATAACAATGGAGAAAGTCGTGGTAATACTTTAAACACATAAAAAAACCCCTTCCTCCTCTCTCTTGTTTCTCTAATTGAATTTGCACCTTCTCTCTACAAAACACGGTAAAACACTATGATAAACACTTGGAGATTTTCATATTGCTCCTCAAGCCCCCTAGGGTACTCGGGTTGAAGTGTCTGTCCTTCTGCTACAAAGTTCATGGGAACAACCTCATGCTCCTTAGTGTCCTTGATAAAGGACCCAACCTGAAGGTGTGATAGGTGGAGCTCCTCCAAATCAGGTTCCTCGCTCACAAAGAAGATGAATGTTGCTAGTCACGAAAGGTACTCCACCCCCAACTTGCGCTTCTTGAGCGCGGACACCCCTAGGGCTTGCTTGTCCAAGAAATGGCCTACGTCGGCGGCAATTTCTTGGAACCGTCTCAACCGCTTGGAGAATGGGTGATCACCTTTGTGTATTTAGCACAAAAGATCGCAAGGCACCTAGATCCCTACATGTGGGGAGATAGATACAGAATATTTTATGATATGCTCCTCCATGAACGCTTAAATATCGGCAAATGAATCAATGTGAAGGGAAATTGTGGCATCAAGGTCGGGGAGGCGAGTAAAGAAGGTTTGGAGATCCAACTTCCCTTTGTAACTGGTGTCCTCAAGGAAGAGGATGAAGCCTGACAAAGGGGTGGATGTGGGTGCAGATGCAAAGGCTGTGGAAGTGTCCATGTCTAGCCTGTGATGCAGACAGAGAGTGGACGAGCTCAAGTGTTGCGAAAGTGAAAAGTGTGAATGAGTTATGCAGCCCCCCTTTTATAATGGTCCCTTTTTTAAAGAAGGCACTCCCCCCCCCCCCCCCCTCCCCCCAAAAAAAAGGAACTTTCACCAAAAAATGCACTTTCATCTCGATGTGAAAAATTATATTAAAAGTCATAATTTGCCGAAGAAAATCATGTTGATTACATTGGGGATTGTTTCCAAATTTGCTAAATCTACAAAGCTATAAGAGTGATAGCATAGTTCCATCCATGCCCTAGTACTCCTCGACCTTCAATTTGTCTTCCATTCTCTTCCCAATCTGTGGACATTCATTATAATAATTAGCCAATCATTACAATAAGTAGCTAGTGATTGCCAAACTATGATTTATTGAAAATGTGGTGGAAGGAATCTCACCTTGTGACCTTGCAAACAAAACTGCACTTGTTGAAGGGCCTCAAAATCCATAATAACCAAATGTTCTCGCACATTACTGAGAGTCCATTGTTTGTTCACTTGGACAACCTCCAAAGCATCATTGGGCATCCTTACTGCAATGTCAAAGCTTTCAATAGCACCACCTACACTCTGTAAGGGAGTACGTCTACACTCAAAGATTGCACATCGAGCGATCATAGTGAAATTGTATGTACAAGGAGGCACGGATTTTAAATAGCGCATCCCAATACTTGAAACTTCAACCTTACAATGGTACCTATCCCCATTGTGGATGCCCTCCATAAAACCCCAGTCCTCTTCTAAAAGCCTTCCTAATTCTTCATAATGCACATCTATACATACAAGCATTGTGGTAGTCTCCAAAAATCTAAACTCCTTAAAAATTTGCACGAAACAATGAATAGGCAAACACCAACTCAAGCCCACAGACCTAGAAGCTTTATCTAGAGTATTTCAAAGAGTTTTGGACATCTATTATCATCTTTTGCTTGAAAGATGCTATCGACCACAAATCTAGCTGTGGCTATTCCATACTTAATAAGGAAGATACTCTGATGGGTTCAAGGTTTTCAAACTCTTGTGTAGAAGTGGGTACAATATAGGAGTGAGAATAGAAGAAAATCCTTCTTTGAACCAGTTTGGTTGGCAAAGATGTGCGAAAATTGTTGCTCCAATATCCACATTTATAACATTGAATGTGTCGGAGAGACTATGTAGTGGCTACTCCTCCATCAATGTGGATGGAAATATGACTATAAATGCATGGAAAACCTTAAGTATGAATCCACAAAAATGTGATTTCACACCTAGCTTTGTATTCTCAAAACATGTACTTACAATGTGTTGGAAATCGAGGTGGTTGTTGCAATAGAATGCTTGAGATTGAGAAAACATGTTGCACAATGGCTATGGTCCCCTTCTCTTTGTGGTTCTTGAATCCAACGAGCTTTCCTTTCCAATGATGATCCAAGTCTGCACGATTTTGCACATGGTGAGGGACAATAGCGAATGGATGCATGTATACCCAAGCACCTTTGGTGAAATCTTGTGGCACCCATTCATCATCTATACCTCTTGTGTTGTGGCATGCAAGTGCTGTGACCTCATCCTTTTGGCTGCCTTTGCGGAGTAGAGCTGGCCATGGTTGAACAAAGACAACTAGGAGGAGGAGTAGGACCTTGCTTGTTGCTACAATACAATGTAGGTGGGAGTAAGTGACAGGAGAAGGTGGATAACCCTTGCTTGGTGTGGCAATGGGAGGAAAAGATGGATAACCCTTGCTTGGTGTGGCAATGGGAGGTGGTAGGGGAGGAGAGAAGAGCTTTCTTGTTGCAGCAATGGAGATGGTGTAGAGAGAGAGAGAGAGAGAGAGAGAGAGTTGGAGTAGAGGGTGAGTGTGATGATTGCAACCAAAAAGGGGTTGGAAAAGGACTTCTAGAGAGAGAAATCACTTTTTGCCTGAGGACTAGTTTTGGGGGAGCTTTGGATAGTAGAAAATGATGTTTCAAAAGTTATTATTATTTTTTGAATTTAGGGTTTTTTGGTGCACGTTTTGACTTTTTGAGGTCAAAAAATGTTTTTTGATCGTAAAATAGGTTTAAGGAGGTTTTAAGAAGATAAGATTTGAGTTTTGGAAACTTCAAATAAAATCAAAATTTTGGGATTTTCTCAAAACCGGATCAAAAAGGAGGGAAGTTGGAGGTTCCATATGGCCCACCACACTCCCCCCCCCCCAAGGATCCCCACCTTTTCACTAGATAAGAGGCCATTAAGCAGCGTAAGACTACCTTTTTCCCCTACTTTTTTGAGGGCATAGAGTGTGTCCACCACCCTCTTCTCATTGGCTGGCCTCTAATTAACCTTAATCCCAAAGGGCCCCTAGAGGGTTCATATTTTTCCTAATGGAGCTTCAAGCATGAGCTACAAGGGGGCTTTGACCAAAGCAAGAAGGGGGCTAGCTTGGGGGGTATACTCTCCCACACACACTCACACACTTTGATTGTGTGAAGTGTAAAGTGCACGAGCTCCATCTCCTTCTCCAAGCTAGTAGAGAAGTTGAGATCCTACACCAACACTCTTGGCTATGGAATGCAAATCCATCCAAGAGCCATGCTTCAATGCTTAATCCTTCCATCTTCTCCATCTTCATTACTATGCTATTATGTATGCTAGGAAGAATAGTGATGATAAGTGAGGAACTACTTCTTTCTCCTATGAAATGTTTCTTCTTCCTCTTCCCTACCCTCATTCCCCGCTAGCTCTCTCCATCTTTGACGGTTTTTGAGGCCTTGGTATTGAGGCTTGGGATAGTAATGCTTTTTGCAAATTTTATGCTATGCTCATGATGTATGAATCTTTCCATCTTCATGGCATCACATAGGTCACAAGTAACACAAAGATTGTGTTGTACCAATTCTCTCTTGATGGGAGAATCTATAATACAAATGCCTAATGGAGGGGGGACCGACTCCACATAAATCCGTTCCTCAGCTGTTGTCATGTTCTCTAAACTCTCTCTCTCTCTCTTCCAAAAGTATTGTTCATGCCAAGTTAACTACGTACTATGTTTATGTTGCTACCATCAAATAAGTTCACCCTATATGCTCACAAATTAGTCTCACAGAAGTGATTTATCTAATTTCCTAATTCTGCTACTCTCAAAGTTCATAGGCCATTCCCACTACAACAACTATGATTTCAAGAGAGAGGTAATTTTGTAAAATCTAATATCTAACTAAGCTGTATGATTTTTCTCATATTAAACTGATCATTTAATGTGGGAGAATACACGGGAACAAGAGTTAGAATGTGGACATGTGCTTATGGATCTATCTTAGCACGGGACCAAAGTCAGTGGGTCCAAATGAGAGATGGTCTATTGAAGAGCAACGCTAGTTAATGGATCTTGAAAGACCTTATGGTTAGCTTCATTAAATACCTCCAAAGGTTAGTGTTAAAAGTCCTTAGACCTAGGACCTTAGGGTATTTTAGACCTTAGACAAGCTAAGCGTGTGCTTGACGTGCTTGTCGTGGTTGAGCTGACTAAGGTGCTTGAGGTGGTTGTCATGCTTGATGACTAAGGTTCTTGAGGTGCTTGTCATGCTTGATGATTGAGGTGCTTGTCGTGCTTGATGACTAAGGTGCTTGAGGGGCTTGTGGTGTTTCAAAGTCAACATGATACCTACAAAGGAGGGTCCGAGCCCTAAAACTAGGGGCATGAGATAACACACACACACACACACACACACAATCAAGGCAATCCCAATACTAAAGAGGTAATAATTACACATATCAAGCACCTACACATGTTGCTTTCATGTAGGGCCTAACACCTATCGGTTGACCTCTAAAGGGATCCAATGAGAGTTTAGTTTATTTAATTGATCGTTTAACAATTATTCAATCCCTCTCTCTCAAAGGGGTATGAAGGAATATTTTGTCTTAATTCTACCCTTGTTGCTGAAGGCCTCATCCAAGGGAAATAGATACAAAACATCGTAGATGGAGGGAGTCCAAAGATCAATCACCAACAAAGAAGACCATGCACAATAAAAGGAGCCATCGACCACGAACAATGAGTATCCAGTCTGTGTGAGTTAACAAAGCTGGAGCCTCTCCTCAATTTGATGATGACATGAGTGCACCACTAAGGGCCGCTTTTCAAAAATTTCTCCACTTGGGAGAGTTTCAAGTGTGCCCTTTTTAGGGCAATATTGCCTTGAAGAATTGTGAGAACCTCAATGCTCTTCTCTGTTTTGTGGCTAAGTAAAAATCTTCCACAAGCTTATTTGCCTTTTTAGGGCAATATTGCATTGAGGAATTGTGAGCAGCTCAAAGCTCTTCTATGTCGTGTGGCTAAGTAATAATCTTCCATAAGCTTGCGGCTGCAAGAAACCCTCGACTAGTCAAGTTTGCTTGTGTTTGCTCACAAGTCCCTACTTTTATCAACCTATGTAAAGCTTAGGTCTATAACCATGGAGCTTTGGCTGCCATTCTGCAAAAAAAATCAGAAAAAGATTATGTAAAAAACCAAAATTTGATGACCCCTCCTTTCGGCTTCCTTTGGTGGCTTCTCTAAGCCTTTCAAAACTTGCCCATCTCTTTGTATGCACATTGTGGGGCACATGTGCGGGCCATATGGTAGGAAACCTTGTCCATCAAAGGTAGATGCCATCCAAAGAATGAAAGAAACATGCACTAGCATCACTGAGGCTAGAAGGTTTCTGGGAGCATGTGTCTTCTATGTTATTTGGATTCCACATTATGCACATGTAGCTGATCCTCTTTATCAGCTGCTTAGAAAGAATCAAAAGTTTAAATGGACAGAAGCACATGTAAAATCCATGAAAAAGCTAAAGGAGTTACTCCAGTCAGCAACGACTTTGAGAAAGGTAGACTATGAGTGTCAAAGGCCAGTGATTGTGACAGTAGATACCATTCCTACAGGGATTGGATGGGCAATAGGACAAGATGACAAAGAAGGACACAGGTATGTGGTAAGATTTGGAGCAAAGGTACTAAGTGCTCGCCAAAGAAACTATCCACAGATAAAGAGAGAATTATGGGGTATGGTTACAGCCTTGAAAAGTGGGAAAGAGTACCTAATTGGTGCATGTGTGGTTGTAGAAACAGATTGTCTACCACTTCTTGGGATGATTAGAAGCTGCTCAACACCAGACATTGCTATGTTGCGGTGGATTGCCTACATTAAGTCCTTAAATCCCGAGTTTAAGCACATTGCAGGTAAAGACAATACAGTGGCAGATATGCTATCAAGGGCAAGGTATGAAGATGAGTCACAAATGATTGATGAGGGAGATGATGTAGGCACAAAATTCTATTCTATCTCTCATGTCAAAGGTAACAATGTCTGCATGACTAATTCACTTGAATTGTTCTTGAAAGATCTTTATGAAGGTGATTGGCTTTCTATTGGAAGGTACTTGAGTACTCTAACAAAACAGGATGATTGGTCTGAACAAGAATTCAAGAGGATATGCAGGAAAGCATATGGGTACTTTTTAAGGGATGGTTACTTGTGGAAGCATCCTAAACAAAAGGGTGCTACACCACAACGGGTTATATGTAAAAAAGAGACTCAAGTAAAGCTTATGCAAGAGTTTCATGAGAGTCTATGGGCTGGACACAGGGGTGTGTGGGCAACCTTCTCCAAGTTGAAAGAAAAATACTGGTGGAAGGGTATGTATAAAGATGTATCTCAGTTTGTAGAGTCATGTGTAACTTGTCAAATGTATTCAAATGTTTGACATCGTGATGGATTGCACCCTACATATCCACTAGCCATGCACTATAAATGGGTTGTGGATCTAGTCACGATGCCTTTAGGACTCTGGAAGATGAGATACTTGGTTCTTGCACGAGAGGACCTAACTAACCAGGCTGAAGGAAGAGCATTAAGAGCTAAGACCACAGAAGCTGTGTGCAAATTCCTTCTTGATGAGGTGATTTGCCGTTATGGTTGTGTGGGAAAAATCACTGCAGATCGAGGTGAACTGAATGCCGAAGAAGCAAGGGAGTTCTTTTCTAGATTAGGGATCAAGCTTTCTCTTACTACAGCTTACAACCCTGAAGGCAATGGAAAGAGTGAAAGAGGGCATCCTCCTATCATCAAAGCTTTGGCCAAGGCTTGCGAAGGAAGAGTTGGTGAGTGGCCAAAATTGTTACCATATGCTTTATGGGCTGATCGTACAACACATAGCTCAGTAACTGGCTACATGCCTGCGGAGCTAATGCATGGTCAAAAGCCAGTGATGCCGATTGAGGATACAATTCCCACATGGAATGTACTACCTTGGCAAGAGGGGCTTAGTAGGGAAGATCTCCTTGCATTGCGTATAAGGCAGCTAGAGAGAAGACCTGGAGACATTGAAGCTACAAAAGAACGACTCAAAAATGCAAGGTTGAAAAACAAGGACTATTTTGATAAGCGACATCGACTCAGGAGCAAAGCAATTGACAAAGGTGACTGGGTTTTAGTGTATGATAGTAGCCTTGATAACCAGCACACAGTCATGCGTAAGTTCTCAAAAAGATGGTTTGGACCGTATGTTGTAAAGCATGTGCATGAAAATGCTACTTACAGCTTGTCTGAACTAGATGGTACAAAAGTAAAGATTCCCATTGCAGGAAAAAGGATTAAAATGTTTAAGAGAAGAGGAGACAATGATCTAGAAGATATTGATGAGGAAGAAGAGAAAAACACAGGTGAAGATCAAAGTGAACATGAAGCTCTGGAATCATCCAGTGAAGAAGAAGACAAGGAAGATGTACAAGAGGTCTAATCTTACCAAGAGACAATGTGGCACATACCGGAGGATGTGCAGGTTTAGAGGGGGTGGATGTCGTGCTGTGACACGTACATAGTGGGAATGCATGCTACAAGATCTATCTTGTATTTTTTTAGATACATAATTATATTTCCTATAGTGTACATATGCATATTTAAGTATAATAATAAGCCTTCTATCTCATCCTATTATTTTTCTCAAGGGTAACCTATCCTTACTTTACCATTAGAAAATATTATGGGAAAAGCATCAATAGCTCCGCCTCTTTAACTTGGGGCAAAAAGCATTGATTCTTTATTTCTACTATTTCATTATCATCTCACACCCTAGCTAGATCCTATATCTAGGGTAAACTCCAATATATATATATTCTACGTATTTTTTATACTTTTCTTATATTTCTTTTTAAATAGCTACTAGGAGAGAATCAAATCCTAGTGGGACACTAGGTGGCATGATTTCAAAGATACACTTATCTTAATGCATTATTGCAAGCATGATTACAAATCTTTGTCAAGGAGCAATGTCATGCTTTCATATGGCATGAGGTGTCCTTGTGAATTAAATGAAAGTCTAGGCTAAGGAGACCACATGAAGACTTTTGCTGCCATAAATGGACCCTATTTTGATGAATTTTTTACACAAGGTTCCAATCCGAATTGGAGAATGATTTTAAAATAAAAATCGTAGCTAATGAGCTGAAGTTTCTGCCCATATTTTTACTTTTTTATTTGGAGCCATGGTTGAGGAGATATGATCAAAACACTGGACCCCAGTCTGCCCACATCATGCAGGGACAGCTCATTTCCAACTTTTCCAATTCCTGTTCACACTGGCTCCTCTTTTCTTGTGTAAACCCTTGGGGGTTCCCTTCACCTATAAAAGGGGACCTCTTCTTCCTTGGAAGGAACTCAAGCATTCAAGCCATTGATGAGAGGAATTCTTGAGGGAGTGAGTAGTAATGCCTAATTGTACTTAGCCCCATTAACATAAGCCCAAGCCTACACTTTCTCCTAGAGGAAGACTAGCCATTCTTGTACGCTATCCTTGGAAGATCAACTCTAATCAAAGAAGGTGTTGTACTTGGCGTATCAATCAACATTGAATTCTCCCCTCTTCTTCTCTCTCCCATCAATAATGGTGCCGAAGGGTTTCAAGTAAGATGTGTTCTACATTGATGTTTTCTTGATTTCTTGTTGTTTTCATTTTCATCTCTAATCCAACATATATATATGTATCTAATCTCATCTCCTTAACCAAACCTATCTCTCTCATTCTTAGTAATTCATCCTCTCTAGGTTCTCTTTGCTACAGGTACATCTCTCCCCGCAGTATCCTTATTGCCTACGTGCAAGAATAGGGCTTGGGAGGGAAACTTCTCATCTCTTCACTTCGCTCATATCTACATTTTTCACATACTATCCTAGATGAATAACCCACATGATGATCATTTCTATCGCTTTCACTCTGTACGATCTATTAGAATTAACGTATGGATTAGCCGTAAAATACACTTTCAACAACGTATAGTGTTTCTCTTCGGCCCTGAAAGGCTCAATGAAATACTTCTATCACCGGATCCCATCATACTACCTCTCATAGACTATAATTTTTCTTTTGATGTAAGCGTAGTTATCTTGCTATGAACCAAGAGGATTTGTACACACAATTAATCCCAATCACTAGACAAAATATCTATATTATGGTAAGCACAAAACTACAATTCCAAAGAACAATTCGTAGCCTATTTGGTCAGCCAAGATTGAATGCCATTAACTCATCCATTAACCCTTTCATATTACCCATGATACGATATGACCATAGCCTTGATGTTTTCATCTTCGTATTGTTTTAACATTGTCTTTTGCGTTCTTTCTTTGTGTGTGTGTGAGTGCAAGAGAGAAAGAGTGAGTCTTCTTTTATTGCACTTCTTTCCAAACCCTAGTCTTCATGGCATCTATGGTTTAACTCCTTCATATAGTTTTTGTTGAGTTCTCTCACAAACTCTCACAGCCATAAGCCCGGTGCTTTCCTGGCAAGACCGCAAATTTCTCGACAGCATGTGCGCTTCATCTTGCGTGGAATGCTTAGCGTTGTCGCGTAGCTCTCCTCGAGCCTACAGCAATGGTGTAGTCGGATCTCCAATGTGTTGAGCGAGCCGGGCGTAGCTAGAGGATAAAGCTCACGCTCACTCTGTTTCTCTCTTACACACAGTAGATGGCAGCGCTAAAGTTTTGATTATGATTAAAGTCTCCTTTTACAAAATGACCTAGGTACCTTATATACTAAGGCTACCTTAGGTTTAACCAAAAATGGGGTTGAAAGGGTAAAATGGCTTTGTATTTACAATCTGGAAGTGCCATTGCACCCCAGCTTCTGAAACTAGAATAACTACTCATTACAAATGACGTTTATAGCCATAATCCGCAGCATTTCATAACTCGCAAAAGATAAGACTTTGGTACGAAACTTGAGTTATGTTGTGTTGTTGACCCAGCGGTCAACACTCCCCCCTTCCGCGTTCATGTCATCCACGACATGAACTGATTGTCAATGGCGATGTGGTTTTTGCTGTCGTTTTGGCTTCATTTGTTGCACTGCTTGTAACTTTGTCCAACCACAACAAGAAATATGATCCATTAGAGCGGACATATATCATCATAACCATTCATCTTTTGAGATCCTTTGATTACTTTTATGTCTGCTCTTCTTCATTGGGGACTTCTTTGTTCCTGTTCAATCATGTTGTTAGTGTTGTCTATAGCTTTGTATTGTAGGCCATTCTTCGACTCGCCATTGAGGAGAAGTATGCTATGATCTGAAATTGGTGCTCCAATTCATTTGTCAATTGATTTGAGTAGCATTTCCTTATTGTTGATCTAGAAGGAATATGTACAAGAGGATGGTGATAGGTGTCTTTAGATTAGGGTCTAAAACCTGGATGACCAAAGGGAAAAAAAACCCGGTAGGAAAAAAAAATGCCTTTGGTATACGCTCTTATTGGAGTTGAGCAGTTGAACGTGAAGTACATGTTCATGAAAGGTGAGTGCTTGGGTGAAACATGGAAAGAGTGCCTGATACAAGTGCCAATTATGGGAAACTCTATATGCATATGAGAAATTTGCCAACAAAAGCATGCAATGTGAAAGAAGGAGAGGATGGGTGTTTCGAGGAATAAATGTAGCACATGTGACATGAAAAGATGTCTCAATAGCTTCCACCTTTCCAAGAAGGGTTGTCGATGTAGAAGTTTCTCCACTCGTATCTCACAGTGCTCAGTACGTGAGTGTATTTTGGACCTTCTCCTTCACTTCACCAGACTTGAGTATAGTAGACTTAGACTCTTTTGCTCACCTATACCAGCATGAGCGACACAACCTAGATATGCTCAACTCTTCCAGCTTGAGCACTACCTAGAATAGCTAAGACGCTTAGACCACAAAGAATATTACTTGAAGCTTTGGGACTAACACCTCACTCATTTTGTGGCTTAGCTACTCGACTCTGACTTGTATGACTTGTCGGTTGCATGTTGACACTGCTTTGTGACAAGGTCTTTGGCTGTTGTAGTGGCTGCTGAGACATACTTCGTGAAGTTTCATCGTTTTCCTGCACCTTCTTCTCTTTGTAGTGCTCAGGCCTCTCGTCAGTCTTTTCTTCATGTGGATTATGGATTTTTTTATTTTTTCTTAATAATAAACAAAGAAAATCTTAAAACAACTCAATAAAAGAAAAATCATTCAAATAGAAGTTTAAATGCTATGTACACTATACACATGTCCCTAGGGGCTCATATATAGATTTTGTCCCCATACTCCTATGTAACACTACTATGAGGGCATATACTCTAAATTTTGTCAAAAAATTATCACAATAAAATGCAAAAGTTCAATGCCTCCCACAAAACATTGCCCTCTAATAGTCATAATGTTAGGTCCGCATTCAGAATGCTTCCCCCCTTCCTATTTGGAGTCATCCTTTACGACAGGGTATCGCAAAGGGTATGTGTTGTGCTTGGGCAATTAAAAGTTGTGCCTATGCAGGCCTTGTAATGTAGCCCTATTATGCATACACAGTCAATGCATGGAAAAGATTTATGTTGTGCAAGATGTGGGTATAAGAAATTTGCTTATTGGCATTTGTTGACGAGGCTTTCTATTCTAAGCAATGTAATGGTCTTTGAAGCTCCTGTATCGTTGCTTGATTGAAGCGACTTGCTCTCTTCTAACTGTACTATAATCGTAGGAAGAATTGTAAGAATTCAAGCGGCGATACACTGACAGCAGTTTTGTTGTTCTCTTTGGGACCCATTTCTTTGCGATTATTGGCTGTTTTGTTGCTGAAGCTCATTTGGGAACCCATACCTGCCCGTTCTTCGTTTGTGTTTGAAGAGACTTCTTTGGGATCCACCTTTTTGTTGTGTGAGTCGACAGTGGTCTTTGCTTCAGCCCTTGTACGCTTGGTTGGGGACAGGATTCAGGCTTTGAAAGTTGATACTGTGGTTGTTTTGGAATCCAAATGAATTCCTGACTTTTTTGTGCTTGAATCAACTTCGTTGGAGCCCAAACCTGAGTTATGAAAGCTTGCGACTTTGTGATATTCTTACCCATTTGTGCACGCTTTCCTTGTTTTTGTTTTGGTGTTGGATCTTGTGATTTGTCATTAGAGATCTTTGTCTTCTTGATCCATATCTGTTTTTGGCCGATCTGGCTTTTTGGTATCCAGATTTGTCGAGCTTTTTGGCTTTGACTTGTTGTCCTGTTCTTTTGACCTGCTATGGTTGTTGTTGAAGGGGTTGGTGATAGTGATGACCTGAGTTGATGATAGGGGATGTCGTAAGATTCATCACTATCGCTACTATCCTCAACAAGGTTGACTTCTTGTACTTTCCCTTGATTTTTTGGCTGGTAGTGGAAATTTACTGTCTATTTGCTCGTGGGTGATAGTTTCTTGGAGGACTTTTCTAGCCCATTGATTAGAGCATTGTTAGCTCGTTGCTCTGGTCGTATTCCTCCTAGCTGAGTCTTTGCATCCTTATTAGGAGCCATGTATGAGGATGCTTGTGGTGGCTATGTCATCACCGAGGACTTTGGAATCCACTTTTGATGCACTTTATTCGTGTAGCTAGGACATTGATTCCCGGGTCGTTGATCTTCTTGAAGCTCGAAGTGTTCTACAAAGTCATAGAACTCGTCGTCTTCTTCATCTTTTGATTCTCCACATTTCTTTGTTTGCTCCTTATATCGAGAGCTTGTTGATGTCTGGTTCTCTTCGTTTTCTTGGATTACACTCACTGGAAAATAAGGAACGACATCATAGCCATTTTCATCACAAAACTTTGTTGTGGAAGCATCCTCCATGGCGCACACGTCGAGAGTAGCCAAGATGTGTTCCCATCCAAAAGGCTCTAACTCTTCTTTAGGAAATGGTTCTGGGATATAGTCCTTGTCCTCTATAACCTAATCTAGGATACATTCCTCAGGTTTTAAGCTACCACATTGTGAAGCTCCACACATCCACAGTTCTTTAGGCTTACTTAACCAAGATGGAATCTCTGATCCTGCTACTGTGGCGGAATCAAACGCCTCAACCGGTGTTCTCATCACATCCATATAGCTATGGTCCCTCAAGTTTACCTTTGTTATGGTTTCCATATGTCTCAGGTATATATGGTCATAACCCCAATCTTGGACCATTTTCAATTGTCGCATGAATGGTCTTCCCAAAATGATGTCATAGTTGTTCTTCTTGCCAAAGTCAACAACAGCAAAAGTGTGTTCATATTCAATGCCACAAGAAGTAACAAGTACTTTTTCTAGCAGTCCTAGGGCCTTTTCCTTATGTCCGTCTGCAAGCTGCAGGGTCATTTGTGTGGATATCAAGGCAGGTTTTCCCCATTTTTTCCAAACCTCTTTGGTTGCAATGGCCACACCAGCTCCACTGTCAAGTATTGCCATGGTTTTTACATTATTGAATTCCACAGGAAGGGTGGTGTTTCCATCTGCTCCCTCGTAATACTCGCCTACCTTGTTTAATGGCACTGGCCTAGTATTTAGTTGAGGCATTTCAAGCTCTTTGATGCCTTCCTCGATTTGAGTCATTGGGGTTTTTACACCAAATTTCTCTAGAAATTTACCCACATTAGCCCACATGTTTGGTCTTATTCTGAGCAACTCGGCTAACATTATTGTACAAGTGACTGGGGTAGATAGAATATCTACTAGCCCCTTTGAATCTATGGCCTTGTTGGGAGATAGTCTCTGTGATGGGACTGCAACCACATCTGACTTGGTCTCGTACTCTCCCATGTAGGACGGTAGTGTTCTTAGTGAACGGGGTTGACTATCCATAGATTGTACAGATCCTTTGTTGCCCCAATACGATCACACGTCTAGATTCATTTGAGATCCACTCTCAAATTCCTCTATTGGTGGTAGAAACACTCCTCGTTCATCACCAGTCTTGTCTACTCGTCTTATTAGGTCATCGGTTTCATTGGCCTCTCTGACTTGTTTCCACAATTCGTCAAGACCATCTATCTCTTTACAATCCTCAGGTATAGCTTGGTGAAATCCCTCGGAAGAGTTATCCGTGGTATTCAGTACTATCCTTGGTTCTAATGCTGGGTCTTTGAGGTTTGGTCTGTGCTCATGACTAGAATCTGTCTCTTTTAGTTCCTGGTTTGGTGGGATTACTTGTGAAGGCATGACACGGATCACATCCTCAGGTTTTGCAACTGGTGGTTCTAGTAAAGCTTGGGCTGTTTGAATCATTTTCTGGCACATTTCAAACCTTTGCTTTTCTAGTTCCGCATAGGGATATGTCATCCACCTGTGTTCTTGGGTTTGGTTGTTTTTGAGCCTCACATCATAGGCTTTCAAGAGGGCATCTAATGTCTCATTAACCTTCTCTGCCAACACAGATCCTCCTGAACTAGCACTTCTCGATTTCTCATCCATGGATGGTTCTTCTAGAGGTTTAACCATCTGTGTAAGAGAAGGTGCCTCCTTTTCCTCATGTTGTTTTATCTTCTCCTTAGCTTCGGTAAGCTTCTAAGCTAGGGATTTTTTCTCTCGTTCCCTGCGTGCTTTCATCCTAGTCTTTCTAGCTTTCCAACTATTTCGTTTGCTCTTGGTTTTCTGACTAGGTGCGTCTGTCTTTGGTCTATCATCTGTCTTTGGACTCGTGTCACTTTCCGTGTTCTTTGTCTCTAGATTCTCATCAGCTTTCTTTTGAGCTTGTGCTTTCGTTACCACTTGAACTGGGACGACATTTTCATTTTCTGAGCTACTAGGTAGTTGAACAATCCCAAATACATTTGTCGTGATTTTCCTGATTTGGTTTGGTTTTTTCAAGAAATTGGGGATCAAGTGAGTGATGCCACACTCAAGACAATAGGCATTTACTTCAGTGATCTCCGTATGAGGACATTGTTTGACCAAGTGGTTGTCACGACTTTTGTGACAATCTGTCTCTGGTTGAGGAGATTCTTTTAGCATTTCCTCTTGGCTATAAGCAAGCTTTGACATAGATAAACCGCTATTTGCAATGAATCGCAATGTCCTTTCGTCCATTTCATACCTTCTTTCTTTCGACTGAAACCCAGGAGGTGGAGGTTGTACCGGCCTCACCACTCCATGTGTTTCTCTCACATTTTGTTGCTCCGAAGGGTAGTACTCACTTTGGTTGCTATACCACATTGTAGCTGGTACTGGCGTTGGTTTATTTGATGCTTCCATCATTGGCATGTATCTCATGTCTACCGGCATTCTAGCACCTGGCAGTGGAGGTTGTTGTCCTAAGACAAGCCGTGGACTTAAAACTCCTACTGGAACTGGCAAATTCCCCGTAATGTATCTAGGTGGAGTAGGTGCTTCTGGAACAGGTTGTACATACCTCTCCCTAGCATTTTTCATGCTATAATAGCACTCTTCCTCCTTATGGTTCGTCCATTTTCTCTCAATTTCACACCACTTCGGCTCTCCCAATCAGACCTTACAAGAGGAATCAACCTCTTGACCAAGTCGTCGATAAGATTTTCTTGATCAATAGGTGTCGTTGGCTTGGCAATGGACTCACTTATCTGTGAAACACTGTGCTGAGAGGATGTGTCATCTCCTTGACTCTTTAAGTCCTTTTCTTTGTATGCCTCACAGTTATCCACTAGATAAAGAGCTTCTTTGATCAACTCATTTAGCGTCATCCTCCTTATCATATGCAGATCCTTCTGAAGGCCCGCATGTCTCATTCCCTGGATAAAGATCAGCATTAGTCGTGCTTGCGTAGTTAATTCCGCTCTTGGACAGAGCTTAACATATCTCTTGAGCCATAATGATGCTTTGCGTATTGATTCATTCTCTTTCTATTTGAATCTATGGATTTGCGAGACCGTGTTGTGAGCAATGCCTTGTGGTGAGAATTCTTAAATAAACTCCTCAAACAACTCATCTAGGGTCTCAAAATCCCAACTTTCCATTGAGTCAAACCATGTAGCTGCATCATCTTCTAGAGTCAATCCAAATTCCGCAAACTGTGTTGCAAAATCTGAAACTTCCTCTGCTCTAATCACTCTTCTAAAAGCCGTTACATGATATCTCGGATCTTTATCTCCGGATTATTTTCTGTTCACCCATTTCTGGACTTGGGATGGTCTAACTCGTCTATTGTCTTCAAGTCTAACCAGAGACTTTCCCAATCCTTCTCTCGTTATCGCTCTTGAAGGGAATCCTGGTGGCTCTCTTCTTGGAATTCCTATAGGAATTCTCGTGTTTGGTGGAGGCATTTGTGGTCTTTCATTGACCAAATATCCACCTCTTTCTAGTACAGTCTGTGGATTTGTGCTTTCTACAACTTTGTATTCTCGTCCATACTTGTCGACAACTATAGGTCTCCATTGACAGTCGACTCCGTATGTGTAGACATATAAGAGCTTGTAATCCGTTATCTCTTCTAGGTATGGATCTGAGCACCTATAAAGATTGACCTCATTGTCGTCAATGTATCTATATAGTCCTTCACTCTCATGACCAATCATCCAAACTCTCTCAACAAGATGGATCTTTATCAATTGCAAGTTGGGAAGATCCATTATGGGAGGATATTCCTCTATCGTCGGGATCTCCAAGCTTGTGTAAGCTGCGTTTGAATCTAGGGTAGACATGATTTCTGGGCTTAAGAGCTTTTGCTTGGTTCAAGTAGACTTAGTCCACTATGTTCAATTTCTTTGGTTAGGAAATCGTTGAAACTATGTCCAAAACAGCAACCGTTTCGTCACAATTCTTGCAAATTGTCGCTTTTAGACACCCCTAACTTGCGGATGTATTTTGAGGCCTCAAACGACTTTTTTTTTTCAAAGTTGAACTAAATGGTTGTCGTCGGCATGCATTTAGTTCAAGTTTTGCTCTAAGATTTGTAGAGTCGCTCTCAGGCTACGTTTTGATATAAAAACTTTTCCGATCCGATACTGTTTGTGAAAGTTATGGCCAAAACAGTGAATTGCAATTTAGAATGGTCAAAATGAGTCCAAATTCAATTTTGAAAAAAGATTTGGGATCTCTGTGACACTGTGAACACTCTTGTATGGTCAAAATTACAGTTGGACCCTAAAACTGGCTTGGAGACATCCTACGCGTAGGATGTTTATATGCTCAGAATTTAACAAAATTTGGTCCAGAGACTCCCCTTAAGTCCAGCAACACAATGGTATGCTCAGAATTTCATTTGGACCTAAAAATGGCCTTGAGACATCCTACGCGTAGGATGTATTTTTGGCTCAGAATGACTTTAAATTTTCACCCCAGTTTCTCCTTGATGTGCTGATCACAGTGGTGTGCTCATAGGTTGGTTTGGAGTCCTAAATCAAGCTAGAGACATCCTACGCGTAGGATGTCTAACTGCTCAGATTTTGTCCAAACTTGATCCCAAGATTCTCCTAGTGCTCAGCAACCCAATGATATGCTTAGATTTGAATTTGGATGCCAATAGGTCAAGATTTGGGCTGCATAAGCTTCTAGTGCATTCCAAGAGTAGGATGTCTGACAATTCCTGTCTTTGCTTGGTAAATAGGCCAAACAAGGTCCAAATTCACTTTTGAAAAAAGTTCGGGAATCCTTGAGACATTTAGAACCTCCCAATATGGCCAAAGTAGAATTTTGACCACTTTATGACCCAAGAGACATCCTACGCGTAGAATGTCTTTTTGCTCTGTTTCAGCTCAAACTTGCAGTGTAGCTTCCTCTTGATGTGCTAAGCTCACAGCTATTTTTACTTTTTGATTCTGACATCTATAGGTTGGTCAAATGATCAAGAATCTGTTCCAAAAGCCTGATGTCTGTTCTGATGAATTCCTAAGTCAAATCAACTCCAAATTGGACCAAATTTGCCTAGGAGGCTTGCCTAAGGCTATACAACACCTTGCTATGTTCCCAGTTTGAATTTGGCCTCTAAATCATGCCTTATACATCCTACGTGTAGGATGTCTAACTGCTCAGAATTGCCCCAAATTTGAACCACAGCTTTCCCTTGATGTCAGCAACCCAATGCTATGCTTAGATTTTTATTTGGATGTCAAAAGACCCCAAAACTAGCTATTCTTGCCGTTTTTAGTCAAAAATACTAAAGTCTGCTTAAAACCCAATTTTCTCACCCAAATGAGCTGAAAACTCTCACATGCACTCAAAACAACATTTAGAACATGCCTTTGGAGTCATCCTATGGTTTGGTCTCAAAATTAGACCTTGGACACAATTTGGGTAGGATGTCTGGCAATTCTCATCTTTTCGCTTTGATCTGTCAAAATTTGGTCAAATTTCCACTTTCCAGGTGAAAATAGGGTAAAACCTACCTTGTAAACACACTGGTAACCTCAGATTTTCAAAAAAAATGCCAAGATCACCCTATAGACATCCTATGTGTAGGATGTCTACTACTTATTTTTTTAGACTGATGTGTCCCTGATGCTTCCTTATGCTCTTAGCAAAGTGCAAGTATGCTTCACAATTGCAAAAACATGCAAAAATCACTCAATTTAAGCCTTTTCTGAAATTTTACGTTTTTTGGCTCCGCCTTTTGGCTTTTAGTCAACAAAAATAGGGAAAAACACTCAAGTCAATATGTTACTAGGGTAAAACCTACCCTCTGAACCCATTGGTGCAGTCAAAATTTTCAAATTTGATCTCTAGAACCCCCTTGAGACATCCTACCCGTAGGATGTCTATGTTTACAGAATTGCAGGTTTTCTTCACAGAACCCTTGCAAATGCTCTTTTATATGCACAACATCAATCAGTCATACCAAAATATCCACAAAAGCTTCTTTAATGTATTTTTATCCTCAAAAGCACACTTTTCCGTGATTTTAAATGCAATCAAGCACTTTAGCAAATAATTCAATGCTGAATAGCTCTAAATCAGAATCGGATCACTTACCTAAAGCTACTCCTACAAATCATATGGGGTTTTGTATCTATGAGTAGAAAAACGCTTCACTGCCACACACGGACTAGTAAACACTTTTATCACCTCACAAATCACTCGACCACCAACAACTACTCTAATCCATAGATCCTAACTAAACCTATCTAGTCGCACACCCTCGACAAGACACACGCTTCCTAGCTATCCACTTGATCGCGGAATATCCTCTTTCGGATCCACTTAAGAAAAACGCTTTCTTTAGCCGAAACTAAATCAAGCAACCATCACACGAGTGTTAGTAGGAAACCTACTTAGGTCCTTGTGTCCCCGGCAGCGGCGCCAATGTTGCGGAAGCGACTCACACACCCATGAAGTGCATGCAAACACTACCTAGATCAACATAATGTCAATCGAGGACACAGATGACATGATAGGCACACCGAGGAAATCTCTTTAGCTTGTCAGGCTGAGACCATCCTACACATACAACTCTCTGGAAGGCCAACTATACCACAATCAAGAACCTCACTGCTCCCAACTACACCACCTAGCCACATACACACATACGGAAGGTAACTCACCTAATCATGCCAGATTCGTACGAAACTTAAAGAACACCATCCCCTCACTAGGACACACCTGTCCCAACGCTTCTACACTCAAAACTCTCACTCTAAAACCATCTGCAGAAAACATGTAGGAAGACAGAGCAGAATTTTGAAAGTGCTCGAAACTGAAATTTATGAGTACCTATGCGTAGCTTATGTCGCCACGATTCTATAGACTACTAGCATGCAGAAAATAGACATCGTTTGATACACTTATGACCACAAATAGCTCGTAGATGCGTTGGCGTGTGCGCTTCTTCTCGCGTGGAATGCTTGGCGTTGTCGTGTAGCTCTCCTCGAGCCTACAACAATGGTGTAGTCGGATCTCCAATGTGTTGAGAGAGCCGGGCATAGCTAGAGGATAAAGCTCACGCTCACTCTCTTTCTCTCTCACACACAGTAGACGACAGCGCTAAAGGTTTGATTATGATAAAAGTATCCTTTTACAAAATGACCTAGGTACCTTATATACTAAGGCTACCTTAGGTTTAACCAAAAATGGGGTTGAAAGGGTCAAATGGTTTTGTATTTACAATCTGGAAGTGCCATTGCACCCCGGCTTCTGAAACTAGAATAACTACTCATTACAAATGACGTTTATAGCCATAATCCGCAGCATTTCATAACTCACAAAAGATAAGACTTTGGTACGAAACTTGAGTTATGTTGTGTTGTTGACCCAGCAGTCAACACCCAGGGAAACTAGTCAATCTTGAAAGTAGCAAACAAGCTCAGCAGAGAGAGGTGTGGAAAGCCAAGGGTAAAGAAAATGTGGTTGATGAATGGCAAGAGCAGAGAGAATTGGCGGAAAAAATCACAAAGGATTTAGCAAGGAAGCTGCCAGAGAAGTTAGAAAATTCTGATCCTCGGGTCATTTAGAAGATACGAGCCAAGTCTTCTGAAAAAGCACAACTAGATCAGTTAAGGTCTGGAGCACCTGAGACCATGTTGGCTACAGTTCAAGGACCAATGAAATAATTAGGGACTGATAAGAGAGCTGAAAGCTCTAGAACAAAGGAAAGTTATTATGCAGATACTACCAATTCTTCAAGTTTTGATAGCAACCCCGATCATGAGAAGGAGGAAGTTCATGTCAAAATTTGTGACAAAATTCAGAAACTCACAGTGGAGTTAGAGGAAATTAGAAAAACTTTTCCTGAAGCAGCGAATTTCATCAGACAACAAAGGAAGGCTAAGGCAGAAGCCATAACGGTTGACTTGGCTGCTGTTAGAGATGATGAAATGCGGGTGATCTAGGTAGATTATAAAGTTAGGAAACAGGGGGAGCCACTGTCTAGTGTCATACTGGATGTAGGAGCAGGGGTAAACATCATAGGGGCACATCTTCAGCAAAGGATGGGAATTACAAATTTGAAACCTACATCTTTCAAAGTTCGAATGGAGGATCATCGAGTAGTGCAGGCAACTAGTACGATAGAAGGTATGCAGATATGAGTGGTCAAGGAAAAGTTCAAAACTAGCTTCCTAGTATTAGACGTGCAAGGCGCATATGGGATGCTATTGGGGCGCCCATGGCTGCAAATGGCACAGGTTGTTCATGACTATGCTAATCAAACTCTAACAATACAAGGTGCGAGTAGCAAAATTCATATTCAGATGAACAACACTAGGAGCTGGAGAAAGGAGCTGAGACCTGAAGAGCTTTGCTAGAAGTATAAGGTGAAGAAAATTGAGAGAATGCTGGCAGCAATGAATTTTTTCCATTAACCGAGATAGATCTCAACGCAGTGTTACTAGACAAAGATCAGGCTAAAAAGAAAAAGAAGAAATTTCTAGACCAGTTCACTGAGCAGAACTTTGGAGAATGACCAGTTCAACTAACTCGAAGGCCAGAAGAATTAGTTGATTCCAGTATACCAGTGGATTATGAACAAATACACTTTGAAGAAGTTACTGAAAATCAGAATATCAGTTGAGAGCTCAGGGGACCGTCCTAGGATTACTCTGAGGAGTCAACCAAGAGAAAAGGTGGAGGGCCTAACTGGTTACTTCCAGATGATCAGGAAATAGAGGAATGGAATTTAGGTTTTGAGAAAAATCATAGTTTGATCAAAGTCAAAAAACATCTGAATTCTAAGATGAAAGAGAAGGCCCGACATATGTTCCAACAGTACAAGGATGTGTTTGCATGGGAACATACTGATCTTAACACTAGGTTGGTAATGGGACACTTTTATGTCCTGTTAAGTGACCATTTTCCTTAAATTATATCAAGAGTTTCAAAATGGATTTTGAGGTGCTATCTGTCTAGAAAGTTGTCTCATGAGCTGAAAAAAACTCGAGATTTTTTTGGAATATCAATTCAATCTTTAACTTTGTCCTTGCATAACATTTCACAACCTAAACTGTGTGAAAAAACGGGTCCTGTTTTTGGCTTTTTTCAACTTTTTGCAACTATACCACTCTAGAATTCATGTTTGTGAGGTCTATAATGCTAGAGAACTATCTTTAGTAGTCCTCAACGTGTCGTGATGCTTCTAGGGAGAAATAAATGTTAAAGTTGTAAGTTATGACCAAATTACAAAAATTGTCAAATCCTATTTTTTAGCCAATTTTAGCTCTTCTATGATTTTTTTGGTGTCTTTCATGATATCCAAATGCACTTTTGATTTTCTGTGTCGTATATTGTAACATAAAGCTAATATTCCTTGAGTTTTAGGGCACCCAATACCCTATTTTTCATTGTAGACAAAGATGGTTGATTTTTTCAATTATAGAAGAAAACGAAACATTCTAGTATATCAAGTATAGCTTTTTCAATATTGTTAGTTTCTTGTGACAACTACATGCATTTTGTAGGTAGTAACCATATCTAGTCATAAGGATCAAATTTAGCTAGATATTGAATAGTTTCTATGGGATTCTACAACTCATAATGTTGAACCCAATTTTTTCATGTTTGCTATATTTAGCACTTCATCTTTGTCCCCAAGATTCCCCTTGGTAAGAGATGTATTATTCTTTTGACATGCTCCATGGCTCTTTATGAGCCTAAAGGACAATAAGGAACTAAGAAAAGATGCATATATTATTTGTATTGAGGGTGGCTATAGAAACTTTGATGATAGGTTTGCAGAATGGTAAAAATTCAACTTTTTTGTATCTATTTATTTTGGAAAAACAAAAAATAGTGAGTGAGAAGCAATCATTTGTTCTGATTACCAACCCGTTGACGTTAACTAGGGAACTTATCTCAAGTCCTACAAAAATACCTAATCTTATTTTTATGCAACAAAACGTAAGAAATGACTGTTTTGATGAAAATGTACTGGTCCATCAACTTTGGAGGCTTGGTGTGACCAAAAGATGAGAAATTTTACAAGTTTCTTATTTTTTCCAGGTGTAGTAGGCCTTGAACTATAACCTCATGAAAGGATTTTACAAAATAAGTGGATCTACTATGGTTTTGGAGGTTTTTTTCAAAACCCTGAAAGGACACTTTTATGTCCTGTTAGGTTACCAACCTAGTGTTAAAGGATTAGATCAAGAGGTATGTCAACATCGAGTACCATTGAAACTAGATGCCAGACTAGTAAGGCTACAACGATACCCAATGAATCCAAATTACGTTAAGAAGGTCAAGCAAGAGTTTGATAACCTTCTAAAGTCTCGGTTCATTACTGAAGTAGCTAGTAGTGACCGGTTGTTCCCTATTATGGTGGTACCCAAGAAAAATGGAAAGCTTAGAGTGTGTGTGGATTATAGGAAGCTGCATGCTCAAACAATTAAGGATCCATTTCCATACCCTTCACGGATATGTTGCTTGATGAAATTACAGGATATGAGATGTATAGCTTTATGGATGGTTATAAAGGCTATAACCAATTACAAATTTCTCTTGAAGTTCGGAGTAAAGCCACTTTTATTACTGAGTGGGGAGCATTTATGTACCTAGTAATGCCTTTTGGTCTTTGCAATGCACCAACAACTTTTCAACGATGTATGATGGAAATATTCAGTGAATTCATTTACCGATTCCTTGCCATATTTATGGATGATTTTACTATATATTCAATAGAGGAGAAGCATTTACTTTTTCTTGAAATGGTTTTCCAACACTGTCAAGAAAAGCGGATCTGTTTGAACCCATTCAAATCTGTTTGAACCCATTCAAATCTGTTTTATTAGTCTAGAAAGGATAGCTACTGGGACATGTAGTGTCCAGGAATGGTATAGAAATGGCCAATGACAAGATCCAATGTGTCCAACAGGCCAAGGAACCTTGAAATGTGTCAGAGTTAAGCTCTGTTTTGGGATTATCAATTTTTATTGATGATTTGTGCACAAGTTTGCGTCCCAGGCATTACCTTTGTATGAACTTACAAAGAAGACCAGCAAGTTTAGTTGGACTGATTAATGTGAGGAGAGTTTTAAGAATTTAAAGAATGATATTATGAGTAATCCAGTCCTTCGAAAACCAAATTGGGATGTCATCTTTTATGTACATGTCGATGCTTCAGGACTGGCGATGGGAGCAATACTGGCTGAGCCAGAAGGAAGAACTGATTATCCAGTGTACTTTGGAAGTTCGCAGGTTCAATCAAGTTGAACAAGGGTATACAACTACTCAAAGACAAGCCTTAGGGATGGTTTTTAGTGCTACCAAATTTAGACATTATTTGTTGGGCAAGCTATTTCATTTTTATATAGATAATCATGCCTTATTATTTTTTATTAATAAAGTCATTATCCAAGGTAGAATGATACTCTAGATGATGTTCCTGATGGGTTTTGAATTTCTTATTTTCCATAAGCCCGAAAAAAACCATTGTGGTGCTGGTTTTGAAGGGCTCGAAGCTATGGAGGGTGCAGGTGGGAAGCCATGGCTACACAAGTCTTGCAGAGGAGCACGAGAGAGAAAAAGAGAAAGTAGTCGACATAGCCTACAAAAATTGCACGTCATTTGATTGATTATTACAATTGTATATATTAATCCTAAAATGGCCATGCAAACTCTACTTTAACTGATGGTCTATAGCCGCATGCCTTGAGACTTGTTGTCACGGGGCTTAGACTCTATTGAATCCGAGCTTGCATACCCAACAAACCCCCCTCAAGCACAAACCACTGACAATGGAATCGAGATAGACAGACCATGGCAGAGTTCATTCACCTAAAACCATGAGTAGAAGCCCCCCCCTTGACAATAACATAGGTGTGTGTGTGCACTTCCCTCGAATAACTATCGGTGTGAGACAAGTACCAGAACTTGACCAAGCAACAAAGGGTGGTCTTACCATTTTATTTTATGGAAGTTTCTATAACCCATACAATTATTGAGAAATAACTGTCATAACAGAAACATAAAGACAGAATCCAAACAAACTACATGATATCACTTTCTACGAAAATCATTGGTGTTGCATCGTCTTCATCACCTTCAACCATATTGATCTGTTGCTTGTTCTTATTAAAGAATTTTTCGGACGGATGATTAGTCTTTCCACAATGGGTGCAAGGATTTTTGCTGAAACAATCCTTTGTTTGATGATTGTTGCGTCCACATATAGCACAAGGTCTAGTGCTTGTACTACACCTAGTGGAATTGGCAGTTGAAGTGTAACCACATGCTACATATGGAGTTGGTATGAAAGAGATGATTCGTGGTACTCACTTCTCTTCTTCCTCCAATGAGTTAACAATACCATCCAAAGAAGGCAGAGGATCCTTGTCCTTTAAAATAGTGACAATTTGACAAAATTCTGCAGGGAGACTATTCAGAAAAACAGCTACTATAAAGTCTTCATCTGGCACACAGGGGCTTCAACATAAACTAGCGGTGTTTTGATGCTCTTCAATCTATTAGGTAAAGCTGCAATATTTTCATATTCACGCATGCGAATAGCATATAATTCCATTTTCAAACTCATTTTGGAATACTTAGCTTTGGCACCAAAAACCTTCTCTAACTCTATCCAAGCAACACTTGAAGAATCACCATCATCCAAATAATAAATAAAGTCGTCTTCTAAGAAAGTAAGAATGATACCAAAAGCTTGTTCATCTTTCCTCTGTTGCTCGGTAGATAATGCCCTTGTAACTACAGTGGATTTACCAGATTTGTTGACTGTGAGAGGCTTGACCACGTTCCATAGATTTTTCTGCATCAAATAGCCTTTAACTTTGATCTGCCAAGTGTGGAAACCAGTCCCGTTGTATTTCTTGACTTTTGACGCCATGTTGAGGTCTTTAAAATAAAAGAAGGTGAAGGTTTGGTCAGATTTAACTTGTAGTAGAAATTCCAACCAACTTCCAAATTTTCGAAGCAAAGGTGTCGAAGCTTTAAAATATGACTAATACTGTATGTCAATTTACTGTTTTGAGTTTGTCGCCAACATGATTAAACATTGAGCGCGCCATAAGTGAACACCAAGCACAGATTACAAGAAGTGTAGCATAACGGATTTTGCGAGGGTGGGAATCCTGGTTTGCTTGAAAACCAAATTAGGGTTGGCCACCACCTTTAATACTGCCACACACCCCTGTGTCCAGCCCATAGACTCTCATGAAACTCTTGCATGAGCTTTACTTGAGTCTCTTTTTTACATATAACCCGTTGTGGTGTAGCACCCTTTTGTTTAGGATGCTTCCACAAGTAACCATCCCTCAAAAAGTACCCATATGATTTCCTGCGTATCCTCTTGAATTCTTGTTCAGACCAATCATCCTGTTTTGTTAGAGTACTCAAGTACCTTCCAATAAGAAGCCAATCACCTTCATAAAGCTCTTTCAAGAATGATTCAAATAGATTAGTCATGCAGACATTGTTACCTTTGACATGAGAGATAGAATAGAATTTTGTGCCTACATCATCTCCCTCATCAATAATTTGTGACTCATCTTCATACCTTGCCCTTGATAGCATATCTGCCACTGTATTGTCTTTACCTGCAATGTGCTTAAACTCGGGATTTAAGGACTTAATGTAGGCAATCCACCGCAACATAGCAATGTCTGGTGTTGAGCATCTTGTAATCATCCCAAGAAGTGGTAGACAATCTGTTTCTACAACCACACATGCACCAATTAGGTACTCTTTCCCACTTTTCAAAGATGTAACCATACCCCATAACTCTCTCTTTATCTGTGGATAGTTTCTTTGGCGAGCACTGAGTACCTTTGCTCCAAATCTTACCACATACTTGTGTCCTTCTTTGTCATCTTGCCCTATTGCCCATCCAATCCCTGTAGGACTGGTATCTACTGTCACAATCACTGGCATTTGACACTCACAGTCTACCTTTCTTAAAGTCGTTGCTAACTGGAGCAACTCCTTTAGCTTTTTCATGGATTTTACATATGCTGCTGTCCATTTAAACTTTTGATTCTTTCTAAGCAGCTGATAAAGAGGATCAGCTACATGTGCATAATGTGGAATCCAAATAACATAGAAGACACATGCTCCCAGAAACCTTCTAACCTCAGTGATGCTAGTGCATGTTTCTTTCATTCTTTGGATGGCATCTACCTTTGATGGACAAGGTTTCCTACCATATGGCCCACACATGTGCCCCAAAATAAGCACTTCATTGACACCAAACATAGACTTTTTCCCTGACAATGTAAGATTCACTTCTTCCAACCTAGAGAAATTTTTATCACAATCATTGATGTGATTTACCACAAACCTGTGACATCCCTTGAGATCCAAAGCTTCATCTTTGTCACTTTCTTCACATCCTTTGATAGGCAAATCATCAATGAGAGGCATTGTGATTTGAGGAATAAAGTCACGTAAGACCTTATTCATCCCATTCAGCATATGTGCAACCGAGTTGGTTGCTCCCTGTGGCAAGGTACACATCCTTACCAAACCCAAAGGTGTCCTCATGGTTGTCAAGTCTCTGCTTTCGATTGCAAGCTGAAATTGATCATACCTTGAGTAGAGATCCCCCATTGAGTAGATTGCCCTCCCTGCAAATGCCTCTGCAAACTCATCCACAATTGGACCTGTACCTACATTTCTAATTATCACCTTGTTCACTGTTTTCATATCTTGGATGAAGCGTAGAGAACCATTCTTCTTCGGAATTGTGAACCACCTGTTTGAGTATGGAGCACAAGAAGGCTCCAAGATTTCCATTTTTATTTTCTCATTCACTAGCTCTACTAACTTTGGAAAATGAGCCTTTGGAACCGGAATAGGCCGCAGATTCCAAGGCACATGAGGTATTGTGAAAATTACCATAGGAGCTACAATAGAAGGATCAACACATTCTATCTCATGTGGATCAAATGCAAAAGACTTACCATGCTTTGAAAGAATTTCTTTGAAGCACTTTGTCTCCTCCTGTGTTAGAAACTCCTCGCGACCAATCTGCAACCCTTGGAAAGACTCCTTTGTGAAGGTATGCCCAATCTTTTTAGGATTCCTCAAACTTGGTTGTAAAGAAGCCTGCTCAATCTTTTCCCTATTGTTGGGTGGTAAGGGTGAAGCTACCGGTTTCACCTTCTTTGCTACACTCTTGTATTTAGTTTCAACATGGACTTTTGGGCCAACTGTTTGGCTTTCTTTAAAGGCTTCTATTACTTGATACATTTCCATAGAGCAAACTTCCACAACTTCATTTTCAAGATGCAAACTAGACCCCATTATAGCATCAAGCTCACCCATAGTATCTACAAAAGAAACTTGTTCACACAAACCCAAAACATTTTCAGTAGGCTTTAGCAACCCACTCTTTTTCATGCCTATCTGTACATTATGCACATATTGCCTCTCACATCTCTTCAAATCTTCAAGTTTTGTAAAACATACTGATCCATTCTTTGTTACCAAGGAGCTCGTTGAAAAAGCTTCACCTATTTTTGGATCAAGCGAGACCCTTTTTCTTTCTGTACCACTGCAATCCCGCTTTACAATGGTACTTGGCCAAAACCCATCATTTCTCTATAATCATGAAACTCTTTTCTCACCTTTAGTAGAGGATGTTCTCTGAGGTTGTCACAATTTCTTTCATGGTTTACACAAACTGTGAGAAATTGGACAGCTCGTTTACCATCTTTGCTACGTATCCTAGCATATGTTGAACCATCATCCATTACCTTTGTTTCCATTAGAACTCCCACAATGTAGGGTTGTCAAAGGATGAGATGATATGAAGATGTATCCTGTACAAAGAAGTTTTGGTCAATCTTTACATCACCTATTGTTACCCTCACACCTGGACATGCTGCATACAATTCACCGGATGAATTGTTTGCCACATTTACCATCCAGCCATGATCTGTGTCCATCGGCCATTTGCACTTGATGTAGAGACTCTTTGACATTATGTTTATTTCTGAACCATAGTCAATCAAGGCAACAAATGGCTCTTCAAGATCACCTACCTTGACCAAAGTTTTTGTAGTGGCCCTTGCCCAATGACTTTGTGAATAGTAACTCCTAGGAATATCTTCAACTTCTTCATCATCATTTGAGAAATGCACTTGCTTCACTCTCCCACTAGATTGGTAGCATCCTCCCACAGATCCATCATTCTCCTTATTTTGCAGTTGCATCCCTTGTGTCTTTGAAGTTTCCCCTTCAACCTGTGGACGAGAAACTTCAACAAGGGTTTGCCTCTTCCTCTTGATGATGTCAATGATCTCCTCATGGAATTCACGCTTTGCAATGCCAAGAACTTCTCCCAGAGTAAACTCAATCTTGCTATTCAAGATCCTTTCCTCCAATACTTTCTTTAAATCTTTAGCAACCTCAATATCAGATTGTAGTTTATAAGTTGGGCCTTTTGTCTTACCTTTTGTTGGCTCTTTCTTCTTTCCTGTTGTAGACTCGATCCTCCATGAGTACTCCAGGTGCAGATGCTCCTTGTGTTGAGGGTGTTTGAGAAGGCATTGATTCGCTTCTTCCCCCACTTCTAGAAGCTCTTTTTGATGGTCCTTCATCAGCATTCTCACGTCTACGCTTCTCTTTTACAATTGCCTCATTTTGTTGGCATTTTGTAATGTAGGCATGCACTGACAATGAGTCCACTGGATCATTCCATCTAGTTTCTAGACGTACGCAATCACTTGCTTCATGTAGAATCTCTTCTGTAAGCTTTCCATTTTTAGCTAATTGCATGACATTTGGCCAAATTTGACCATGATGGTCACTCACCTCTTCATCACAAAAATGTTCAATTTTTACTCCATAAGTAGCTGCTTCAACTGAAGAGGTGGCATGCTTGGTTGCCATATCTTCAACTAAGGTTTGCATTCCCCCCTTCCCAAAGTTAGTTCTCAAGGGTAGACCTGTCTCTCTTAAGTGGATTTTACCATCCTTAAAAAAGACAACATCTTTTGACAAAGCATCACTAAAATCATCACAATCCCTTCTTACATGGTCTGTACTATCACACCAAATACATCTATTAACAAACCCTTCTTTGGGCTATTGTCTTTGCCTAAGAAGTGTCCTTCATGGTTGGCCTTTTTCTTCAAGCTTTGCAAACTTCACCTTCAAGTCACGCATTCCCTTCACAAGCTCATCTAGCATGGACTCATCAAACTTAGGAGCGATAAAAGTAGGCTTTACCATTTTGTCAAAAGTTGAGGTGGAAGGACTTGTAGTGTTTACTACCATCTGTCCCTTCTTCTTTGTCGTTTTGCAAGCAGTGAGACAGCACCTTCAACCTCATTCCAGTCGGTCTTTAGTCCTTGCTCAGCATCTTTATCTTCAAGAAGAAGCTCCAAATTTTCTTAAAACTCTTTACCTACAGCTTGTAAGAAAAGATCTGTCTTCTCTGCATCTATTGTGGCCCTTTCTGTCCTTGTGAGTTGTGCATAGTGCCGCTCAAATTCCCTAAGTAGCTCTGTTATTGATAGTCCTTTCTTTGGCTTGACTACCAATTCTAAGAATGTCCTTTTGGTCACTCTCTCTGAGTCCTCCATGAAATATCCCTCTTTTAAAGCTACTTTGAGTTCTTCCCAATTTCTCCCATGCCCATCTTTAATTGCCCTAACATGCTCCCTAATTTCTGGAGCAACAACTAGCTCAAAGCTTTGAATCATCTCACCTTCTGACACGCGATGCAGCTCCATCTCCTTCACATACTCGCGTAAGTACTTCGTTACATCTTTGCCATTGAATTGATCCATTCTGTTGACGACCGCTTGTATGGCCTTTGTTGCTGAAATCTCCCTTCTTTCAGTGGCATGTTGTTGTTGCATGAACATTGCAAATGCTTGAAACATTTGCATTGTTGATGGGTCAAAATGCATACCCTGTTGCTCAACATGATCACCCATGGTTACCCACAAATTCTCACCCTGGCAGTCTCGCGTCGGGTTCACCAAAAATATGTGGAAAAATTTGCGGTCTTTCCAGGAAAGCACTGGACTTATGGCTGTGAGAGTATGTGAGAGAACTCAAGAAAAACTATATGAAGGAGTTAAACCATAGATGCCATAAAGACTAAGGTTTGTAAAGAAGTGCAATCAAAGAAGACTCACTCTTTCTCTCTTGCACTCACACACTATATATGTATATTTTGTCTAGTGATTGGGATTGATTGTGTGTACAAATCCTCTTGGTTCATAGCAAGATAACTACGCTTACGTCAAAATAAAAGTTATAGTCTATGAGAGGTAGTATGATGGGATCCGGTGATAGAAGTATTTCATTAAGCCTTTCTGGGCCAAAGAGAAACACTATACGTTGTTGGAAGTGTATTTTACCGCTAATCCATACGTTAATTCTAATAGATCGTACAGAGTGAAACAGATAGAAATGATCATCATGTGGGTTATTCATCTAGGATAGTATGTGAAAAATGTAGATATGAGAGAAGTGAAAAGATGAGAAGTTTCCCTCCCAAGCCCTATTCTTGCTCATAGGCAATAAGGATACTGCGGGGAGAGATGTACCTGTAGCAAGGAGAACCTAAAATTTGTAGAGAGGATGAATTACTAAGAGTGAGAGAGATAGGTTTGGTTAAGGAGATGAGATTAGATATATATATATATATATATATGTTGGGTTAGAGATGAAAAAGAAAACAACAAGAAATCAAGAAAACATCAATGTAGAACACATCTTACTTGACAAACCCTTCGGCACCATTATTGATGGAGAGAGAAGAAGAGGGGAGAATTCAACTTTGATTGATAAGCCAAGTCCACGCCCTTCTTTGATTAGAGTTGATCTTCCAAGGATAGCATGCAAGGATGGCTAGTCTTCCTCTAGGAGAAAGTGTAGGCTTAGGCTTATGTTAATGGCTAAGTACAATTAGGCATTACTACTCACTCCCTCGAGAATTCCTCTCATCAATGTCTTGAATGCTTGAGTTCTTTTCAAGGAAGAAGAGGTCCCCTTTTATAGGTGAAGAGAACCCCCAAGGGTTTACACAAGAAGAGAGGAGCCAGTGTGAACAGGAATTGGAAAAGTTGGAAATGAGCTGTCCCTGCATGATGTGGGCAGACTGGGGTCTAATATTTTGATCATATCTCCTTAACCGTGTCTCCAAATAAAAAAGTAAAAATATGGGCAAAAACTTCAACTCATTAGCTATGATTTTCATTTAAAAATCATTTTCCAATTCGGATTGGAACCTTGTGTAAAAAATTCATCAAGATAGGGTCCATTTCTAGCAGCAAAAGTCTTCCTGTGGTCCCCTTAGCCTAGACTTTCATTTGATTCCAAAGGACACCTCATTCCATATGAAAGCATGACATTTCTCTTTGACAAAGTTTTGTAATCATGATTCCAATAATGCATTAAAATAAGTGTATCTTTGAAATCATGCCACCTAGTGTCCCACTAGGATATGATTCCCTCCTAGTAGCTATTTAAAAAACAAATATAAGAAAAATATGAAAATACATAGAATATATATATATTGGAGTTTACCCTAGATATAGGATCTAGCTAGGGTGTGAGATGATAATGAGATACTAGAAATAAATAATCATTGCTTTTTGCCCCAAGTTAAAGAGGCGGAGCTATTGATGCTTTTCCCATAGTACTTTCTGATGGTAAGTAAGAATAGGTTACCCTTGAGAAAAATAATAGGATGAGATAGAAGGCTTATTATTATACTTAAAGATGCATATGTATATAGGAAAGATAATTATCTATCTAAAAAATTACAAGATAGATCTTGTAGCATGCGTTCCCACTATGTACGTGTCACAGCACGACAACGTATGCTCTTAGTAGATCCTTTAGCAAAAGAAATATTTGTAAGTTGCCCATCCAACACAAGATGAATAGCAGCAATAAGAGTGAGGTGTTGTTCCCCAACCACTTATAGACAGTCTTCTTTGACTGTCGATAAACTAGGACTCAATCATTGAGTATCCAGCTATACATTTTATATGGAGTGAAGACAACCAACTAGGTTGAAACCGGGTGGACTGGAGTAAGCTCCTAGAGTTTAGACCATGCAACCCATAGACACCCATCCTGAGCAATTTCCTTGTATGGCAGGGTGTAAACTCATAATAAATCTGTAGGAGACATTGCACATGCAGTGCAAAAAGGTGCAAAGAGAATAAATGTCCATGAATTGGCATGCCGCTCCAAATAAACAAGTTTTAAACATTGGGGCCCATAATACCTAGTGTGCATGCATTTAACACAAATTTATCCAAACCACAATTCCATGACGAGACTTTTAATGGTACGTAAGTGAAAGCCTTTCAACAAGAGTTGAACCATAACAGAATGTGAAAGATCAGCCACACCTAGGTACCAACCATGAGATATTCTCAGTAACTTAGCATACTTGGCTATATGTAGAAACGACCCTTCTTTAAGGTGGTTTCACAGCACTTGTCATTACAACAAATATGTACTGAGTACCCGACAATTTCTTGCCACCACTGAAATTTCTCCTGATACGGTGTGCTCCAAATGGTCTAATAAATGGATGCGACCAACACGTAGGGACTTCTTCGGGACACATCATTAAGAATTAGGCGCCAGTGTCAGTCCCAGAGACTCATATTCACCACATGTGAAATATGTCTCAAAGAAGGATGGCCGAAAAAGTGACACCCATCAAGTACAAGATGTACTTGTGTGTGGAGGAACTGCAAAACACTCTGCGAAAAGAGTGAGAGGGACCCTCATTATCTTACTCCACACTGGCTAAACCGAACTCCATGAGTTCCTAGACCATGTTGTATCCCATGTGACAACATGTGGCAAATTGAACCCTACAAGTAGGTTTGTGACAGCATAAGACAGAAAGATAGATTGGACACTTGGCCCAAAATACTTTGTGTCGACATGCCCTTGGCATGGCTCTGTAACATTCAAGCGTACTTAGACGTCTTAAAAAACCAAGTGAGTCATACTAAAAATGGAATAACACCAAATCAATAGATGAGTACCTGGAGATTTGAACGTAATGTACACTACCTGTATTCAAATGGAAAGGATCACGTTCCCTACCTAAAAAAACAAACAGCATTGCAATGGGAACGCTGGGTGTTGCCTTTGAAATCCAAGCCCATTGGATTAGAATCTACGTAGTCAAACCCCTTGGTAAGACTCTTTGTAGAAACTGCTCAACTAGCAAATAACGGTAACCAACATAGTCAACTGTGTACAGAATGATTGGAATCAACTTGAAAAGTGTGTCCATCCGCTACCACGTTTGGTAGATTGCGGAATTATTTCCTTGAAAGCATAACTGGGAGAGATCAACTATGATCCTCAATGCAGATCAAACTGTGATCCTTAATTCCTATGGGGTGATGTAACAATCACCCGCCGGGTCTTACCCCAAAACAGTATGTCCATGGACACGTCGTAGTGATATAGAGAGAGCACAAAATCCACACAAGTGAACTGTCGAGCTCTTATGGACAACCATGCTGTCGCAACTGATTACTACATCGATACTTCCTTGTAGAGCTCAGTTGCTTTGAGTTGAAGAGTATAAAACTCAACTTGAGTGTCGCACTGAAAACATGTAGTGGAAAACATGACACCCTAGACATCCGTAGTGACAAGACTCTTGTTGGTCTAGTAATGTCGATGTTTACTTCCGTGGGTAGATCTAGTTGACCTTGAAAATAATTATCCAAATAATGCCAATAGTTAGGTCTTACCCTTGGCCTAACAATGGATCTTAGCCAATGTGGCTCATAGCCATTATGAAAATTACTGTCCAACGGACGAACCGATGAAGGGTAATTTGAGTAGCATCTTAGCCATGTGTTAGTTGAGAGTTAGAGCACCTTGGCTCAGGCTGACTTACAAGAAAAACATGTATCAAAAGATTCTGAAAAAGTTTTGATTATTCTTGAGAGAAATAAGAAAAAGAAAGAGAAGAAGAGCATGCTGGGCCGAGGAACTTTCCTTAACTTTCTAGAGTGTGTGCCCAAAATGTGTGCTCTTAGGCATCTTATGCCTGATTTGTAGCTTATCCTATGAACATGCAACCATTTGCCTGTACAACGCTCTCATTGAGAGAGGGGACAAAAAACACAAGCCACAGCTTGATCCTCTTACCATGTATGGGGTTGTGACTTTAGAAAAATAACTTAAAATGGCACTTTGCCTGTGAAATATGTCGTAGATTTAGGTTCCATGTAGTGGTAGTGTGCGTTGACAGCAACCATAAATTTAAACTATCCAAAACTTAGTATGTCTGTGGACTGAGTGCCTGGTGTGATAGTGGAAGCGTAATCTTTAAAGCGGTGGAATTTATGCCACCTAGTTAGCATGCCATGCATACAGATTGTGAAGCCCTTGGCGAGAGTGATGGCCTCAAACGTGAGAACCAAAACCATTAGTGCCTTAAATTGGTATGGATTTTCTGAGGTGGTATTCCCTATTTTGCCAGTTTGTCAATCTTGTGTGCCACTGCTCGTGATTCCGAGTCATTGGGCAGTACCTTGGAACAAGGGAGAAGCCTTGCTTCATGAAAAATTGTCAAAGAACTTTGCTTTGTACACAAGCATTAGTTTCCAATGTAAATGTATAAATATGGAAAAAATAAACAATACTAAACATGGTCTAACCTGGTCATCCTGCTGTAACCAGTTGTCTTGAGATGTGGGAAGAAAAACTCGCTCAAATGTAGATCTTCATCTCTATTGCACGAGAGAAAGTTGGCCTGAAATATATTGTAGGCATAGGGAGAACTTCCCCAAGGGCGTGTGCTCATAGCATACCCTAAACGGGAAACAGTTTAATGTAAGAGTCATAAATTGAAGCCTTGCTTCCTTCAAAAACAGGTGCAATAAAAGGCTATGCATGTCTATTTAAAGAATTCAATTTTGCCATGCTTCATTCCAATCTTTAAACAAATCCACGTTTTGGTACTTACAGTAATTTTCACAAGCCATGCTTGTGATGTGCATGCCTAAAGTGTATGCATATTGTATGCACGTCTATTGCATATCGTAGCTATCAAACAGATGCTGCATAACCAAAAAAATCAATTGCGTACCTTATCCAGTACACTTACTGACAAAGCTTGCTCTGTCGAAAGAATCAAATGAGTCACCACGACAAGAATAAAACCAAGAAGTGATTTTCCGGATAATAATGTTTGGTTCAATAGACACAGTCACTGTATCATTCAACTTCACCATTTCCAATTGCCTACTGCTTAGAATTGAAAGAATAATTGGCCTTGCCAATCATCGATGCCTTATAAGGCAAAGGGCATGCCTGAGTTGGCTCTCTTACTAGACAATCGTGCCTCGTAAAACTCTGTATAAATGTTTTCTCTATTGGAGCCATGCTCCTTAATCCAAATCATGGTAATGACTACCAAGATTGTACTTAATATGTTGACCTTGGCCAATAAAAGGCCATGCCAGTTGTCTGGAGGCGCTAAGGAATTTGCCCTTGCCATCAAAGTATGCAACAAAATGTGAGTGCTTATGAGAATTGTCAGAAGCCGTATGTATGTGTGGAGTGCTTAAAATGCACGCACCTTTGTTGCTTGATACAAATATACAGTAGGGTTTGTAACATTGTGCCACACAAACTAAAAAATAAAAATAATGCTCACCTCATTGATCACATGCCGTGACCTGTCGTAGGTTCTTTCCTTGCCGATTGTTGTAGCCTTGCTTGGTGTTGTATATCTGTAATAAGCCTTGCTCACACATAATGTTAATAACAACACTCATAATTTACCTTAAGCAACACATCGCAAACCAATCCTTGCCATTGGCTTCCCAATTGCCAATTGCGAATGCTAGCATGACGGTTATCCGCCTTGATGCTGACATCATGCTTTGAAAACCGAAAGTCCCGTTGTCTTTGATCGAGTGGTAAAGATGTGTACAATCTCACAGCAACCAGCTAAGAAGATGGTGTTCATGGTGGCCCTTGATGTGCTTGAAAGCTTGTGTTCGGGCCCACCATGGCAAAATCTTGCACCATGGATGCCTTGCCAAGCCTATGATGATGGCCTTTGCCGCAGGATGACATGCAACATGTTGGAGCATACTTGCCGCTAGTCCTCGGATGCATAGCATGGGAGTGGCATGTGGCTTGGTCATGTCCTCATGGCCTAATTGGACCTAGCTACTGTGCACCATGGGCCAAAGCCCTTAGTTGGGTAGGGAAAAAATTTAAAAAATAAATAAAAATACTTTGTTTCTGTTGCGCAGCTATGGCTGACTACGCCTTCACAAAGCGAGAGCAGACGACCCTATGATGACTCTCTGTAGGCAATCTAGTGACGAGCAAATACCTTCTCTGCAGTGCGAATCGCGTGAGCTAAGCCGATACCCATTTCGTGCAGGTCCGCCATGGCCACTTGTCCAAACAAGGGAGCTTTTCCACACAGTCAGTCTTCCTCCCGAATCTGTAGGGGCAGTGTCCCATCACCCGAGAGAGAGAGAGAGAGAGAGAGAGAGAGAGAGAGAGAGAGAGAGAGAGAGAGAGAGAGAGAGAGAGAGAGAGAGAGAGAGAGAGAGAGAGAGAGATCATGCAACCAAGCGTGCAAGTCTTCCTCCTTCTCCATAAGGATTCCTCCTCCTCCATAGCTCCTCCCTCCCCCTGAGCTCTGAAACCAATGTAAGACCTAGGGAACTGAGACGTAGGATCCTCCACCCTACCACCCTTTATATAGCTCTAGCTCCTAGCTCTTGCCCTAAGTGGATCCCCAGTCCACACTGGTCCAGTCCAGGCCCTTGGCCTAGGTCCCTAACCCCCTAGGTTGGGCCTTGCCTCGTAGGATCCTTGTCCTGACAATACTGGGTAATTCCATCTCAGAATGCGATGGTGTAATTTTCCAGCCATTCTCAGAATCAGACGATGGATTTTTCAAGCCAATTTCAGAATCAGTCGGTGGATTTTCCCAATAAGGTATTGGAGTTTCTTTGGTTGGACACCCTTGGAATTACAACTATAGGGGTGTCAAACACTTAACAAGCATGAAGTATGGTATAAAGCTAGCAATACCAGGAGAGTTAGCAACTTCAAAAGAGTACTATCATGAGGAACATAGGCCAACTCATGAGAAACATCGGCCAACCTAGCAAGCATGCAAAGAGGTTCCTCAACACCTTAGATGAATCACACAGTGGATTTGTTTTTCAAAAAATTTGGAGTCTTACCAAAGTTCAAGAAAGAAGGGAAGGATGTAGACGACAAAGACAGTCTCAACAGGCTGGAACTGTCTCCTAGAAGCCGAACAATGGACCAGTCAGTAATTACCACGGTTGTTACCATAGTAACCTTAAGAGGCTATAAATAGGACCCAATACATTGTAATCAGGCTGATTGTACTTTGGGCTGCTTGTATTTTTTATTTTTGGCTCCTAGTCTCTTGGTTCTAGTGTTCGAAGTTGTTTTTGAGTTACAATCTCTTCACTTGTAATTCTACTTTGTAATCATTACTACAATAGTCAATCGGGCTTCAATCTGTTATACCTTGTACTCGTTCTTCGTAAACTTTGAATCTGAACCTGAAACACTTTTCGAGTCATTCAATCTGTTCCTAGTCCTAGTAGAGTATTTCAGTTTGGTTAACTATTCCAGTTCAATTTCCATATTCCATTCCAATTTCATTGATTGAACTGACGACTTCCAATAGCTATAATTTCTAACACAAGAATTAGCTATCTAAAGAGATGCCCAAATCACAATCTTCCACACGCACACAGCCTCTCTCTATTTATCTTTGCACGTCAAACCTCAGGGGGCACAAACGCCGACATACGCCCAGAAACACAAGCACACAAGGAGAGAAGAGAAGGGGGAATTGGCACCAAGAAGGAGCAATGAAGGATTCTTCTATCACGAACACAACAATACAAAAAGTCCTGACTCGGTGCAATCCTCCGCTAAAGAGCACAATGGCCAAAAAGGCCCAATGGCTCCGAAAGAAAACCTCTTCAATATCACGTCCATCTACTTTTATAGAGGGGGCTAAGTCCAAAGAAAGAAAAAAAGGGAGCTTCCCCAGCTTGTACAGTTCATCTTGAGATCCTTTTAGTATTTTTTGCCTTGCATACACTCGGTCTACTTCTCTTTAGAAGTCTTGCATGGTGGACACTTCACTTTGTTCTTGTCTGTTTGGAATTGTCTGCTTCAAATGACCTCTAGGCCGCTCGGCTGTTATTTCTCAGCCTCCTTCTCTCTCTCTTTCTCTCTTTCCACTGTGGGACTGCCCCTTACCCCTACCACTAGCGATATTGCTAGTGGGGGGGGGGGGTTGACTTTACACTTCAAAAAGGGAGAAGCCCTCACGGGTGCAGGAATGAACCCTTGCAAGCACACCACATCATCACTATGGAGGGACCACACAGGCACCACCAATTTCCATACAGAATCATCAATTGTCAGCCAGCACCAACGGGCTCCGTCACGCGCTACCTTCCCCAACCAAAACCGCCGCCAAGGCCGCCCAACGCAGCGCTTACAGCACCGACCCCATGGCTCATAAGAGGGGAGCTCCCTTTCTACACACAAACTCCCAATGGGCTCATGCCCCAGCTCATGTACCCCTTTGTCTCATCTCCCCGTCTGGCCTATGGGATTTATCCACGTGGCGCCCTCTGGTGAGACCACATCCCTTTGACTTGAAACTCCCAACGAAAAACTTGAAGTTTCACCTTTTTGTCTGCCGAGCTTCCCGGTGTGGCCATCTGATGCACAAGGTTTCGATCGCCAAACTGTGAAGGCGAGCCAAAACTCCTCGCCTCGAGCTTCAAGCCGCATAACCCCCACCTCATCTGGGATTTGGGATGACCTCGAACCAAGGCCACAAAAACATAAGAAAATCATATGTAGCCAAACTTGAACAACTGCACCTGGACTTTGACCAGCCATAACTTGTAGTTCGTAACTCTGTTTGACGAGGAGTCAATTCTTGCTAGATCCATACACCACATAGAACCCTCTTGAACTCTATCAAGACCCAAAAAATTCCAAATGGCATGACTCTCCATGTGGTCAGATGGACACCAACCCGGCCCCCGAAAAAACTTCAAATGGTCATAACCTAAAATCCATAGCTCGGATCTGAAATCTGAAAAGACGAGTATGCTCCAGAATTCACGCGTCTTTACACTGAAATCCACTTGGGCCACCTATCCCTAGTTGCCCTACTTGGCAAGGATTTGCAATGCACTGCACCTTCAAACTCCAATATCTTGGGCTCTGTAGCTTTGTTTGATGAGTTGTCTAGACCTGCTCCTTCATCACCACAAGGTCTACATTTCTAGGGACAAATATTGCACCTTGAACATACTGCATTTTCTCCTCAAATTAGCCCCCTTTGGAGCCTTTCTTGGCCCATAAACCGCATTAGCTATACATATCCGCTGCTACCTATCTACCCAAGATCTTTGTAGCTGCTCTAGCCCTTTGCTATGCTTCTGCTAGTGTGGACATACCCGCCCATGCCATATTCTATTGTCAACCAACTTTGGTTGCACCAACGTTTGCTCTTTACGAGTAAATTATTATGACTTTTGGCTTGACCAATGCAACAGCCACATTTAACCGCCTGATGGAGAAGATATCTAGGCTTCATCAAACCTTTACTAGAGTGTTCTTTGATGTTATAATCATCTACTTTAATTCATTAGACAAAGACAAGAAACACCTCCATGTAATATTTCAAGTCTTACGAGAGAATAAACTTTATATTAATAAAAAGAAAAGTGACTTTTTCTTACAAGAGATTCGGTATTTAGATCACATTATCCCTCAAGATGGCATCCAAATGGATTCATCAAAGACGTAGGTAATAAAAGGATGGCCTAATCCAAGAAATTTTCATAAATTAAGAAGCTATATAGGTATGTGTGCAGACGCTTCATAGAAAAGCTCTCACAAATTGCGAGACCATTACATGACCTAACAAAGAAAAACGTTATGTATATATGGTCCCCCAAGGAGGACAATGCTTTTGAAACGCTTAAAGAGAATCTTATCTCTCAACCTCTGCTTACACTACCGGATCTCTCAACATTAGGGAAAATTTTGACTCACAAAGGGGCCTTATAAGGAGTTTGACTTCCTCTCTCATGTCCAAAACGGGCGTGGAGTAAAATTTCTGCAAATCCACTCTTCAAGCTCTTTCTATTATATATAGCACACCATGAGATTCCTCATATTTTGAAAGATTCTATTTTTTATTCTCTTGTGATGTGACAACTCCGTCTAGAATCTAGAGAATAAAAAATAGAATCTTTCAAAATATGAGGAATCTCGTGCGTTCTATATATCAATAGAAAGAGCTTGCAGAGTAGATTCTAACTACCAAATCTGTTTGGTGGCTACGAGCAAGCAGGCATATGCACACCAGACCCGGCACATACTCTATTTTTTCGGCAAAAAACCTATAGTTCTGCCTAAAATGAGTTGTAATCAGAAGAAGATTAAACCAGTCTCTTTTTTATGCTCTCTGAGTCTACCCCTTGTAAGAGGCCGGTTGGCCATGGGAAAGGCCCCTAACTTTTAAATTCAAAACCCTTAGTTTTGAAGGGATTATTATCATTAGCTTGGAGAAGAAAACGTACGCTGCTAAAGCTTCTTGTGACTACAATTTGTAATCATCATTTCTCATGAATTGGTAATCAAAATTCTGTTCCGAATAGTACATTGTGTTCCTTGTCTCTTGCTCTTCAATCTTATTGTAATCATTTCCAATTCTGCTGTGGTTTGCGACGAGTCGCTTGTGAGCTAAATTCATTAATTTGGGAGTTAAAATGGTTGTTTTTTTATGTTTTGACCTTGGATAAGTGTTTCTATGCTTAAGGAGGATCTTTCCAAGTACTTCTGTTTCAGTTTTCTGCACATTTTTTGTGATGGATCATGATTTATGTACCTTCCCAGATGGTGACAGAACTTGGTAGGATTGAGCCCATAAGTGTTGTGATACCTCTTCTTAAGTTTTGTGACATTCCGGATTCGTTTGGATACCGAAACCGCATGATTGTGTTGAGTGTTGAGAATGGATGCATATTGATTGTTTGATTAGGAAGTGGTTGATTTTCTTTTGTTGTAAGAACAAGTAGTCTTTGAGTTCTCTTTGGTGAGATTGACACTCTCATTAAGTCTCTGTGCCCCACCCCGAGTCGCTTCCTTGCATATTGACATTATGTCAGTACAAAAGAGCTGTGCTGCAGACGTCCATCGCGGCGACCCGCTAACATTGGCGCCGCTGCCGGGGAAACCAATCCTTAGGCGGTGAGTGACTTAGTGTACAAAAAGAAAAATCTCCCTTCAAGCTTTTGATACCCATTCCGTTTACACATAGACAGTGAAGCAGCTAGACGTAGGTTTAGTGCTTGATAGCGACTGGAGTCCGAGACTAGCCGATGCTATTCCTTAAGAGGAAACAAAACTGTGAGTGAAGTACAAGATAGTATTTAGTTCTTTGATTTTTCACATGCTTGGAAAGGGCTGTTCCACCACACACATTGTTGTTATTTATGTACTGTTAAGTTCATTTATGTTTGCACATTCATTTTAGTTTTAGGAGTAGGTTAGGTAACAAATTACACCATCATTTGTGGCCAAAAGGACCAAGGGAAAAAACTGTCAAAAACCTTATTTTGGTGTTGAAGACCATAACTCAAGAAAATTGAAGAAGTGATGGTCATAACTTCAACACTGGACCAAACCCAGTAAAACTTTCAAGAAAGGGATAAAAACACCTGTTGGAAAAGACTGTGCAAAAACCTCTCAAAAATCATACCAAACATTGGTCGCGATCTATGTACCTTTTTGGCAAAATGTGTTGAAATTATTTCCTCTACTTAGAACAGGCTCTCAGACATTAGAACATTGGGTTTGGTGAGAATAAGAGGACCAGAAGATCATCAAAATGAAGATTGGGGTGATCAGACAAAAAAACTTGGAGAAAAAGGGGGAAACAAGGAGAAATTGAACCTTTAGTTGGACAAATCCAAAAAGAGATGAGAATCGGGACCAACTAGAAACAAGGAATCCACTGAACCAAATTTTATGCTCAGGTGCTTCCCAACATGGATCGCGATCCATGTTCCAGGTAGGCATCTGACATCAAGATTTTACCAGTCTACTCCTGATCATTAGTTGAGCAACTTTCCCAAAAGGAGCCATAGACAAAAAGTGAAAAACGTTGGTCAAAATACCAGAAAAGGAGTGGTTTGCAATAATCTTGGAAAACGCAACAAGACACAAAACTTTTCTTTTCACTTGGAAAAATCTGACCAAATCCAAAAATACTTGGGGAATAGCATCATCATAGCTTGTGTGATCAGCTCACAAAGTGTCAGTCCAAAATCATGCCAAACATGGATCGCGATCCATGTACCTTTTTGGAAATTTGAGCTGATAAAGACAAGCAGGGAACTGATAACAATTGGAACACTTTCTCCTAAATGAACCTTATCAGGAAATCTCAAAAAGAGGGCAAAAGGTGGCCAAAATTAGGACAAGGGAGGAAACCACTGACATAAACTCTAAAACTAACTTTTGCCTGTCTTAAAAAGCTTTAAAACATTCAAAAACCATATAGGCAGTATCACTAGGCCATGGACTAGATGTAGGACAAAATTCAATGTATTTTGACACAAAGGTACATGGATCGCGATCCATGTTCCTCTGACACAAATTGACACCAAACTAGTACCATAGCTAGAGAGTATCATAGAGAGTCTGGTGGTCCTTCCAGAGTTGAAATTGGGTGCAAGAAAACCTTCCAAAAGCTCATAATTGACAGGAGCTCAGGCAAAGTGACAAAATCAACTTATCTTCCAACCCAGAGATTCATTTCTGGAAATTTTGATACCATAAGATCCCTTAACCATGCTGAAGCTGAGGGTATCAACAAAAGTTCAAATGGCTTCCCAACATGGATCGCGGTCCATGTACCTCTGAGCCAGAATAGAGACAGAAACTTACCACACAAGAAGCTAGGCCATAGCAACCAAGTGCTTCTTTCAAAATTGAAATTGGATCAAAAATTGTGGAGGTTGTGTAGGGAATTGTGTGCCAATTTTTGTCGAACAAAAGCAAAAACTGACAAGAATAGTTGTAAGCTTACAGCTATCAAGCACATTCTTGACATGTTACAGGTACTAGAAGATATCTCCAGCAAGTAGGAACAAACAGGAGATTTAAACTATTTAATGAGGTAACTCGGTTTGGATTTTTCTTGTACCCGAATAGGAACCACAACATCTTTGATCAAGGGAGTAATCACTCAACAGAAGAAAGCGTGAATTAGAGACCACTACCGCCTTTGGAACCCATTCTGGAGGAGAATTTCTATGACACTTCGTCTGAGAGATCATACGGCCTCATGACTGAAGATTCTAACAAGTCAAACCCTATGGGAACAGATTCGATGGGTGCACGTCCTTCACAGCCCGCGTCTGATGTAAAGTTGTTGTATCTGAAGTTTCGATTTGAAAATGTACTAAATGTCAAAATCTATAAGGATGGAATGGACCGCTACTGTGTTAATTTGGAAAATAGCCCGAGCGAGCTCAAGCACCTTGTAGATGTTGATTATGACGGGGATAGGTATTTCGATCAAGAGAGAATGATGTACTTAGTGATTCATAACCCGTAGTATTGTGGATAAATGGGGAATGACCGGTACCAAGGACAAAGTAGATAATGAACCGGCCAATGCACCACCCAAAATGGAGAAACAAAACGCGGTACTCAGATGCACCAATGAGACTGAGCACCTCAACACAGACAACACATATGTGGGGCTTTATAAGTTCAATAATGGAGACCAAACACTCTATTACAGATGTGATGAGCACGGCATCAAGGAATTAACTGCGACAGGAAAAACTTGTATGTTTACACTTACACAGAGGGTAGAAGTATTCAAGTGGTCATAATGGACAAGTATGGCCGAAAGTACTCCCCAATGGACCAGAAGGAGTTAGAGAGATATACATATTTTGGAGGACCACTCCACCAATACTATGTAAATCCGAAAGCTGAAAAAACCACGACCGCCACTCACATCAAACCTGAGACTGTACTTGAGAGTCCCTTGAGAACAAGAGTGGAGGATTCTTATGGACATGAACGAGTGCCGAGAACAGAACCCTTAGGGTCGACGATGACTAGGGCTTCCATGAACACACCTAGGGGCAGCTCTATTCCTGAATTCACTTACACCACTAGAATCCCTCCGACTATCACAAGAGATCGAATTGATGAATGTAGGGCAGATAGGATACCACTGTTAGTACCAAGAGGAGATTACGAACTAAGAGAAGCCATCCCAGGGGGACCAGAAGTTGTTAAAATGGGTGCAGAGGCCATGCATATGTGACCATCTCAAGTGGAAAAATTCTTACCCAAAAAGTATAATGGATCTGGCGATCCATATGCCCATGTTTCAACCTTCAAACAAGTATTGAGAGCGGAACGGGTGACTGATTTCCACACTCAGTATGAAGGATTTGGGTTGGCATTGGAAGGTAATTCCCTGACTTGGTTTAAACCATTAAACAGCTTAGAATTCCCAAGTATTGAGCAACTTCTCCGAGAATTCGCTGAGGAATTCTCAAAAAGAGGGATCAAGCATAACATTGTCTCCAAGATTTATGCATTTAGGCAAAAGGAAAAGGAAAAAGTGAAAGAAACATCGCTTCGTTTCAGGCAGCACATTGAAAGATACCTTGCTCGAGAACTACCTCAGGATGAAAGACTATCAGTCCTCTTCATAGAGGGACTGCGAAATGACACGCTCAAGAAGGACTTGCACCTGAAATCATGTGTCACCTTTCAAGAGCAAGTCATGAAAGAGGCATTGTATCTTGTAGATAACTGCAAATCATATGGGGAGGTGACTGAAGACACAGATCAGGGGACTAGTAGCACCTCTTCTACTATGAGTGTGTCCACGACACAATCGGGAGGGCAAAACCCATCTATACAGGACGTTGATCGAGTGATCGAGGAAGTGATCAGGAGGATGAACCAAGGAAACAGGACGAACCAAAACACACGACAACCGCCCACCCAAAAATGCAATACTTGTGGGAGTGACCATCCAACCCAGTGGTCCAACCTTCAACAAAGGCCAGGAGCTAACGCACAACGGATATTGAAATGGTGTGCTACATAACAAAAATGGACAAACCATGAAACTCACGAATGTTTCTACAGTTGGAACTATGTTAGAGAGAAACAATACGGACCACCTGGAGGACAACAACGTCCACCCCCTCCAAGGTACCAAGTGGGACCAAATAACACAATCTTAGTTTAGAAAAAAGATCAACCGGTGCTAGGATATCAACCTCCTTTACCCCAGGAAAATAGGGCTAGGGTATGGATTTCTCAACCCATAGAACCACCATCTAATCAGAGTATGATCTAGGTAATCTCACACCTGGAAGATTCAGATAGTACATATGAAAGGGAAAGTGATAGGAGTGCATATGCTCCAGAGGGATATGATCCATGGATAATTCCAGAAGAAATGCCTGAGCCCTCATACATAGCACAACCAACCAAAAATCATTACCTGGTCGATGAAAATATGCTAATGTTTATGGGAAATTAGGGCTACAAACCTAGAGGCTACCCTCCTAGAATAGGACAACCAATGGGAGCTCCTCAAGCTTCTCCACCACCTGTAGGACCATGCTATTAATGCGGTGGGGATCACTGGGCTAGAGTGTGTCCAAACAAAGGAGAGCGGGTGAAATTTTTTGGATTCTGCAATGGATGCACGACGGACCATCTTATTCCACACTGCCCAAAAAACCCCGAAAATAAAGGAAAAGTAACCATGAACAAAATAGGGATTGTGCCAAGCTCAAGTGGATAAAAAACAGAACGGAACATTCCAATAAAAGCGGTCACTAGAGCTCAAGCACATGAGGTAGCAAAGAGTGTTCCGGTCAGCCAAACAGAGATAGACAACTTGTCCGTTCGAACCCCTAGAAAATCTTGAAAGGCTAAACGAAACAAAATGAAAGCCAAAAGAGAAAAGGAAAAAACGGCATTGGAAACCAAAAGCGGAAAACGGAGGAACAACTTCAAAGGAAAAGAGGCCTTAATGGTAACAACGAGACAAAGAAACTATCGGAACTGCCATCCGGGGGGTTAGTCCTAGTGGACAAGGTGGTTGAACCCTTGGACACAATCATGAAAGCTTACGAAGCAAGACTAAAGCCTAACCAAGCCCAAGAGGATTGGTGGTTAACGTACCCTCATCCAGGGTATGAGAAAGAGAGGCTCAAGATGTGCAAGGAGCTCATTCAAGCCGCTCAAGCGCTTATGGAACCATCAATCCTACGACTCCAAAAACCAAGGTACTCATACGAGAAAAGATTTGGGAGTTAGATTAGAGGGAATTGAAGTGAATAACCTACCCATTCCGTTCAACGAAACACCTTTGGACACGAGGGTAGTAGCCAATACAACAGATGGAATGCATTCTCAGGCACCACAACCAATTCCGAAGGTAGAAGAACAATGGCCTCAAGATCTATGGGAACAAGTTAGGAATAGGATGGATGGGAGTGCCACACTTATGTTAGATCCTATCCCGGAAATCCACCTGGAGCATGAGCTCTACCCAAATGACATCCAATCGTTGTATGGAGATGCAGGCACATTGATATCGGAAGATAGCAAACCGCATACATTGAAGACTTTACCTTCTTTTATTGGTAACCCTGAAACTCGATCAGAGGTAAGGAAAGTTCCATCTCAATGGAAAGCCAATCCTAAGATGATGGACACTAAAACTCTCCATGAGCTGATTTCATCACCTATCCGTTGTACACTGACTTTGTCAGAGTTGCTGAACATTAGACCACATCTTTGGGAAGAGGTCGTGAAAAGTTTGGAAAAAATAGGGCTTGTAATTTCTTCAACCGAGGTTTCTCGAAACATGTTAAAAACACAACCCTCGAAGCAGAGTAAACATGAGCCAGTGCTAGTCAACAAGGTAGGGGATTATGTGAACGTGAAGAAGGAAATACTACCCTACCTCTAGAGTACAAGGATGTACAATTGATAGCGATATTGGATAGTGGAGACGGAATTGCCATAGCCACCAAAGCAATGTGGAAGAAATGGGGAAAACTTGCTCTAAGGAAGACGAGAATGAAACTTCAACTAGCAGATGGGTACTTCGAGAGACCTATTGGCATCTTGGAGTAGATTGTAGTAACCTCTTGTAGAACTGCATACAAACACACCTTTGTCCTCATGAATTTCGATGAGAGCAGCAATTTTGACATCATTCTGGGTAGACCATTCATGCGTCAGCTCAAAATGGTCCAAGATTGGGGTTACGACTATATCTATCTAAGGAACAAGGATGTCACTCCGAAAATTAGTGTCAATGATCATAGCTATAAAGATGTAGATAGAGCCCCAGGAGAAGACCTGCATTCCACAACTGACCAAGAACGAGGAATACCGGTCTGGCTCCAGAACAAAGCTTACCAATGGACAGGAGAAGCTTCTGATTTTGGAAGTCTAAAAGAGGAAGACTGCATTCTTGATAGGACTACACAAGATGAAGCATACATACTAGAGCCTTTTCTAGAAGAGATGTTCAAACCGTTTGGATGGCAACAAATACTAGCTACGCTTGATGTTTGTGTCACAACGAAGTGACCCTCACCCAATTTTGTGACGAGGAAGGGTACGATATCATTCCATTCCAGATGATGAATGTTCACCTAACTCCAAAGAATGAGGAAGACGTACCTGACAAGGAAGGGATGGCCGAGTGCCAACGCATAGTGGACGAAATCTTTGTAAGGGACCTTCTCCAAACGAATGACGAAGAAGAGTTTCAAGACGACTGGTAGGGCGCTAAAGGATAACGCGGACAATGAACTGTCCAGTAGCTCGGGCTAGAGCATCAAACAGAAGGATCACCGAGTGATCTACTATGATTTCCCAAACCAAAACCCTCGAAGACAACGCAGGTATCGGAATAAACGCAGAAACAACCACAACAAGCACCACGAGGACTCAGTACCTATGTTAACTAACAAAACGCAGTACTTGAGATTAGTCGAAGCAAGTGACTGCCTCAAGGACAATATATCAAGGCGATACATGAAACATGACTCAACCAAAACATCATCAAAACATAAACCAAAAAAAGAGAAAAATACCAAAAAACCGTCTAAGTTGTCCAAAATGGAATGCAAAGTCAAATACAATGATTTAAAACGGGCATTAAAGAAGTTTGGACAACCGAAATGGAAATTGACGAGGAATCACATGATGATAAATTCGATGCACCATCCCACTATAAGAAGTATACCATTCAGGATAGGAAGATAGTGGTGCAAAAACCCAAACGAGATCCCAAAGAACCAGGAACTTCATATGATGGGCATAAAAACACAAAACGCATCAACTTAGTAGTACCCGGAGAGGATCCTCAACCGACCTATATTGCCACGGACCTTAGTGAAGAGGAAGAGCAACATCTAGTCGATACACTCCGGCAATATAAAGTTTTTTTCGCATGGTCTTACAAAGATCTTAAGGGGATAGATCCTAAGATATGTCAGCACACAATTCCCCTTAAGAGCGATGCCAGGCCACGCAGACAACGTCCTTACACGTACAATGAAACTTTTGCACAGAAAATCAAGGAGGAAATAGATAAATTAAAGGACGCCGAGTTTATCTACGAGATTGAGCACACAGAGTGGGTGTCCTCGATTGTGGTAGTACCCAAAAATAATGGCAAACTGTGGGTCTGTGTAAATCTCAAGCAAGTAAATGCAGTCACCATTAGGGATAAGTATCCACTGCCAATAACTGATCATGTTATTGAGAGGGTAGTAGGGAAAGAGGCCTATAGTTTTTTGGATGGGTTCTCAGGCTACAACCAGTTGACGATTAAGACGGAAGATCAGTATAAGACAACTTTTGCAACAGAGTGGGGTATATTTGCATATAGGGTAATGCCCTTCAGCTTGACCAACGCCCCGGCCACATTTCAAAGACTAATGACCCACGCATTCAAAGAACATCTCAGACAATTTCTGGAGATCTACGTGGATGATCTTTGTGTTCATTCCCACCAACGAAGTGACCACATCACTCATCTGGGTAAAGTATTTGAAAAATGAATAACGTATCGTATTTGCTTAAACTTGGAAAAATGTGCCTTCATGGTGAGACAAGGTAGAATTCTGGGTCACATAGTGTCAAAAAATGGCATTTCAACTGACCAAGAAAAGGTGAAGACAATTGCTACACTACTGAGACCAACGAAGATAAAAGACGTGCAAGGATTTATGGAGAATTGCAGATATTACCGGCGATTCATATATATGTATGCTGTAATAGCCAAGCCATTGTACGCCCTTATAACTAAGTTTGAATAGACAGAGGAATGTGAGTAGGCTTTTCAAAAATTGAAGCAACATTTGATTTCAGCTCCAATTTTGCAAGCCCCTGACTGGAGAAAAATCTTACATGTCCATGTGGATGCGTCTGCCTATGCCACTCGGTGCATATTAGCCCAGCCAGGGGAGAAGAAAATGGATTTTCCCATTTGCTACTCTAGTCGACAACTAAACAACGCAGAGAAAAATTATACCACTACGAAAAGACAGGGCCTGGGAATGATCTATGTTGTCAAGAAATTTAGACACTACCTTCTAGAAAACAAGTTTGTCTTCTCTGTGGATCACCAAGAACTCCTATATCTAGTGAACAAACCTTGCAACACTGGAAGAATTGTTCGATGGTTTATACTGTTTCTTGAGTTTGACTTCACGGTGGTTATAAAAAAGGGGACCACACACTAGAGAGCAAATCATCTTTCACGGCTATTTCATGGGGAAGCACCTGCGGGTGTCGATGATGAACTTTCTGATTCATATATGTTCAACATAGAAATGGTGTCGCGATGGAGTGAATAGGTCATGCCACTACTCACAATTGGCTCTTTGCAAATAGAAAGACAACCCTCAATGATACCCCGGGGAGGTCACTCAATAAAAATGTAACCTATCATGTGAGTTCAACAGAAGGGTATTTAAATTTCTTCACAAAAATATGAGTTACACCAAAAATAAGAGAATCTTGCATGAAATTATTTTTATATGGAATAAAGAGTATGCAAAATGGTAAGAAAAAATATGGTAATGTTGAGTCAATGTACATAGCATAAATAACACACCATAGGTAGAAATATTTAAATAAATACCAAAATAATTATGAAAAATCCTTTTATTTAGGCCCTATATACAATGAAATATTTACACACAAATGGGCCATAATATACTTATTTTTTTATTTTTTATTTTTTTTTGACTCAACTAGTCCAGTGACTAGCTAATTAAAGGCTTTTAAGAAGATATGGGAAAAGTACCCTAACTCACACACACCTATATACAGTGAAATGGTAGGGATAGCCACAGTGTTTGGATGATTTTGGTAGGGTGGGTTAACTCACTATGGCAATTAAGGAGAGCCAAAAAACGGCTATCATTTTTCCCAGGATGATGGTATATTCATGTACCATCATAGAGCATCTTTTCCAAAGAGAGTGCTTCAGATTCCTTGACAAGATCTTCATTGTTTGGCCCCTCAGAATTTTGGCTGGAGTTACACTCATGCTTCATGTAACAATACTTACATGAGACAGCTGCCCTTTGACAGATCTTTGGTCGATCCTTTGGTAGAAGGTGACTCAAATAGGGCTTCAAGCGATAACCATTTACCTTCCTAGAGTGCTCTTTCCCATTCAAGTCCATAAGTTGATAGTAACTTGAATTGAAAGCCTTCTTAACTATGTATGGCCCCTGCCATCTAGTTTCAAATTTGGCATCAAAACGATTATCGAGTCGATTGTCATACCTTAACACAAGATCTCCTTCATTGATGCCTTTGTCCCTTAGTTTCTTGTCAAGCTTCTCCTTCGCCTATGTAGCTTTCCTCTTGTAGCACTCGTATGCTGCTTCTCTTTTCCACTCAAGCTCAACTAAGGTAAGAAGTCGATCCATCCATGCTTCTTGATCATCTTGTGCTGCTTTGCCATGATGTCGCATAGTTGGAATGTTGAGCTCAATTGGTTGTAAAGCCTCTTGACCATAGATCAAGTGAAATGGTGTAAACTCCGTGGCTTCCTTATATGTGGTTCGATACGCCCACAAGGCACCATCCAAGAAGTCATCCCACAACTTTGTCTTGTTTCTCACCATCTTTCTAATGATGCCTGCAATGACACCATTAGCTTTTTCTACCAGACCATTGGATTGGGGATAGTAGGGTGTACTATGACAATGTAGAATGTGAATTTCTTCACAGACCTCTGTGAGCAAGCCCTTTCTAAACCCTGGACCATTATCAGAAACAATCTCCAAAGGTGTGCCAAATCTACAACAAATGTGAGTGTAGACAAATTTGCTCAGTGTCCTCTCACTTACCTTTGCCACACTTTGTGCTTCCACCCACCTAGTCATATAGTCTATAGCCACTAAAATGTAGAGTTTACCATTTTTTGTCATAGGCATAGGACCCATAGCATCAATGCCCTACTTTTCAAAGGGTCCATTTGCAAGCACGATTTGCCTTGGACCATAAAACAATCTTCTATTCCCATTTACCTGACAATTATGACAACTTTTACACCAATGTTGGACATCCACATGCAGACTTGGCCAAACATACCCCGCAAGAAAAATCTTCTTCACAGTAAATTCTTGGGCAAAATGACCACCACATGTTTCTTCATGAAAACCTTTTAGAATGGCTGGGATCTCCTCAATAGTTGGTATTCTTCTGCACACTTGATCCTTCCCTCTTTGGTAGAGGGATCCTTCTAGGAAGAGATACGCGCTTGCCTTTTTCATGAGTCTCCTCTTCTGAGCCTTCATGAAGTCTTATGGAAACTCACCCTCCAAAATGTAGCTAATAATGGGAGTCAATGACTCCAATCCCTGGTATCTCGGTTGCTTGACAGTTGTTGCCACCATGATGACCTGCACTTCTTTCTCAACACATGTAACTGCTTGTTGTGCAAGTAAATTGGCATCTTCATTTTGTTTCCTAGGAATATGATATAGTTGCACTTCTTCAAACTGATTAAACAGCCTACGAATGGCATGAACTTTTGTCCTTAATCTTTCATTCTTGCATGCCCAAATGCCTAAAATTTGCTTCACAATGAGAAGTGCATCCCCTTTTACCATGATACGTTGTATACCTTGGCCAATGCATATCTTTAAACCATGAAGTAGTGTGTCGTATTCTGCTTCATTGTTGTTAATTGAACCTGGTAGATTGACCTTCTCTCTCATGACCACCTCTCCACTTGGTTTGAGCAATACTAGCCCTCCCCCTGCTTTTCCTGTGACTCGTCGAAAATCTCCATCAAAGAACAAGGTAAAAGCATTAGGAATACTTTTAGGTGGTAGCAATGGTAGGGTCCTTACTTCAGGCACCTTAATCTCCTTCTCATGTACCCTATAAGTAAGTATCCCTGCCAATTGTGCATGCACACTATCTTCTACCTTGAAAGAGTATTGGAACTCTTGCAATTCCATAATCCACTTTGAGATCCTGGTGCTAAGATTCATTTGAGATGACACCCAAGGAAATAAATTTTCTGCAGTGAGAATTACAAAAGGTTTTGGTAGCAAGTAGGATCTAAACTTTCTCACCGCAAACATGAGAAAAGGCATCATGAGTTCTGCCTCCATGTAGCCTCTCTCCAAAGCATTCATGACCCTACTAGAAAAGTAGATGGGTCGCATCCTGGTACTGTGGGGATCTTGTTGTAATAAAACTACACCAATTGTTTCCTTCCCAACACTAGAGCTAACAAAGAATGTGTACTCCCAACAAGGAGGCATGAGTATTGGTAGCTCTGACAAAATGACTTTAATGTTACAAAAGTACTCTTCAAGCTCATAAGACCATGCAAATTCTACTTGTTGTGTCAACTTTTGCAAAGGATGAAGCAACTCCGAAGCTAAGTGAATAAAGCGTGACATATACTTCACCTTTTGAATGACTGAGATGACCTCTTTGAGATTCTTGGGTGATGGGAGCTCAATAAGAGCCTTTGCCTTTGAAGGATCCACCTCAATGCCTTTATAGGAAACCTTGTGACCAAGCAAGATCACTTCATCCTCACCTATGTGACACTTGTCGGGGTTGAGTTGACCTCCCATGTCGTAGATCTTCTTTAAACCTTCTTCTACCCTTTGTAGATGCAATGATTTTGAGCTATAAATGCAAAAATCATCAATAAAAACCCTAATGGACTTTCCAAAAAATGCTTGAAACACCATGTTCATGAAGCGTTGGAAAGTTGCAGGAGCATTGGTCAGTCCAAATGGCATGACTCTAAAAGAATAACAACCCCAAGGAGTGATGAAGGTTGTTTTCAACTGATCTTCCAATGCGATACCTATTTGAAAGTAACCCAAGTAGCCATCACACACAGTGTACTTCTCATGACCAGCTACCTCATTTAGTATCTCATCTTGAAATGGGATGGGAAAGTGATCTCTTTTTGTTGCCTCATTGAGTGGACGGTAATCCACACACACCCTCCACTTGCCATTTTTCTTAGGAGTGACAAAAACGGGAGAGACCCACTCTGAATTCTCCACTGGATAAATGAAACCTGCTTCTAGAAGCTTTCTTACCTCCTTGAGTAAAGCGTGCTCCTTGATGACTCCTAGCCTTCGTAGCTTCTGAGCCTTAGGTGTGGCCTCTGGCTTCAACTCAATTTTGTGCTGAACAGTATCTACTCCACACACATCAATGTTGTCTTTAGCAAAAAGCCTAGGAAATTTCCTTAACACACCTTTGAGATCCTCTCTTTCATCCTTTGTAAGTGTTGTAGATAACATACCTTCTAGCATTCTTTCATCTTCCACTTTTTGGTTTTCTTGGGAACCTACCTCTTCCAAACCTGGGCAAGAGGTCTCTTGGTTGTTTGGCTTAAACCTTACCCCCATGACTTTGATGGAAGACTCCTCTTCAGTAGTGCTGCCGCTACTTTCTCCTTCTGAAGTGCTATCGGTCCAGCCTTCCTCCGTATCACTTTGAGATGATTCTTCATGGATCTCCTCTTGGCGTTGCTCCTTCATGTCAAAGACAATCTTCTTATGATTGTCATTCCTGCAAATTAATTTTCCACTCTCCCAATCCTGCAAAGCTCGCATTTTCATTAGCCATGGTCTTCCTAGGATAAATGGATAACCACTTCCCTTGGTCGACATAACATAAAAATCCACCGCCTTCTTAATGCCAAAGGCCTCTACAAAAACATTTTTGCAAATGCCTACACACCTAGCTTTGCTATTGTTTGCCATCTTCACTTTGATTTCAGGTGTTTCATGGATGTGCATGCCTAGTTTTTGCACGAGTCTCTCTGTCATGATGCAAATTTGTGCACCCCCATCCACTAGACTTTTCCTAACCAATCTTCCTTGGATGTAACAATCTAGCACCGGTGTAATGTCCTCATTCATTTCAGCATGTGCAATTTTTACAACAGGCACACTCTCTTTTACCTTTCTCCTAGTGCTAACTACCTTTGTTAAATCCCTCCTAACTTGTGGGCATAATGCAAGAAACTGAGGCCATGAGATATCAAGACCCTTACCTCTCATGTCTTCCAATAGGTTGTATGGAGCCATACCATGTCCAAGAGGGAAGTCTTGGAGATTGATACGACGTCGAGTCCTCTTAGTTTCCTTGGTCTCCTTTGCCTTCTTTTCTCTTCCATGATCACTTTGTGACGTGACTCCTTCTTTCTCCTTCCCTTTTCCACGGCCACACTTAATGTCATTTGCTTCCATGTCAACCTCTTTTGAGTTTTTCACCTCTACCACATGCACATTTGGGTCTGGCAAAGGTGGAACTCATTCCACTCCTTGTGGAGGTGGTCTTGCTCCATTTGGCCTTTGTAGAAGTCGTGGTTTCTAACTAGTTCCTTCACCTGCATTCATCACTGGGTAATTCAAGTTAGGTCTCCCTGGCTCCCCACGGGGCCAAGGACAATTATACATCCCATGTCCAGACTCACCGCAATTCCAACATTGCAAGACTCTCCTAGGTCGTGAATCTCGCTCTTCAGACTTCTTTGCTTGTCCCTTTGGACCTACAGCTTGTGCAAGGTGAATTGACAAGCTGCTTAAAGATTCATTTAACTTCTCAATCACTTCTGCCGTCACCTTAGGAAGCTCCCTAGATGTTGATGCTTGTGACTTACCTTTGGGTCTAAGACCTTCTATTGGAACATCCCCCCTTAAGCACTTGAGTTTCCTATATTTCTCAGCAGCCCTAATTCCAGCTGCATCAAAGGTAGCAGGTGCACCGGCCTCAACTTTTACCTTAAGGTCATGAAAGAGTCCGGATATGGACCTCTCCTTCTTTAGAAATTCTGCACCATCACCAGGGTTAGCAACATTTCGTATCCATAGAGCCCAAAGACGTAGAAACTCTTGCTTGTACATGTAGTATTCATCTAAGTCTTTTTGCTTATGAGAAACAATGTCGTGCCATAGTTTTTGAGTGTTTTGGGGATCAAAGAAGTATTTCTTGAAACGATTCAAAACTTCCGTGTAATTCCCCTTAACTTCCTCAGGCAAAGAGTCAAACCAAGTACTAGCATCTTTCCTAAGGACCACCTCAAACATTTCTACACGTTCTTGATCAGTTACTATCCTCTTGATACGGCAAGACATCTTGAAATTCGCTAAAAATAATTCTGCATCCTCTCCAAGCTCTCCAAAGAAAAGAGGATATCCAGACATTTGGCGTTGGCTCTCCATTGAATTGATTTCAAAGTGATGCGTTTTTGTTTTTTCTTTCTTTAAACGATTTACACAATAATATTTTCTAAATTATAATCTATTCTACAACAAAATAAAAATATTCACATCAAATGACCTATGATAATCAATAAGAGGTAGAATGACAGGGTTTGGTGACGCGAGAATTTCTCCTACTCTTTGGGCACCAAACATGAACAACATACGTTGTTGAAACTGGATCTTCCTACTAATTGCAACGTTTACTCTAATGTGTGGAGTGAAATGAAAGGGGATAACCTCTATTCCTGTGCCATTATCGATGGTCTATGCATGACCTAATTCTTAAAACAAAACAAAAATATAGACGTCCAAACTAAGGTCGTACCTAATGAGAGGAAAAATAAAAGGATTTACTGATGCGTTTATCTCTGCCAACCTAAGAGGACCTAAAATTCTATGAATTACACGTTGAAATTGCAACTTAGTACTAACAATTATGTGTACCTTTTGCCTTACAATGGGAATGAAGGGATCATACAAATTCTCGTGACTCATGCAAACTACTTGAATATTCTAAAGATTGATCCTACACAGAAACATACACAAGTTGGCTCCTCAGTGGAGGCACCAATTTGAGCGGTCCAAGGCGGGCAACAAGAAGAGTGAACTCTAAGCACTTTTCTAGGCTCTCGTGCTGCTCAATTGGGTTGGGGTTGAACAAAACAGCAAACACACACACAAACCCGCAACCTAACCCTACACAAATTTGGGGCACCACCTAGTTTTGGATGCGAATTACTAGGACGCGAGAGAGAGAGAGAGAGAGAGAGAGAGAGAGAGAGAGAGAGAGAGAGAGAGAGAGAGATAGTTCTTGGGCTGCTTTGAAATGTTCAACAATGATCAAGCAAACACAATTATATATGTAAGAAAAAGAGGGAAGGGGGAGGGGATGATTGTTGCACTAATACCTTCTTACAAATCTGTCATGACCAATGAAAGTGAGATTAGTATTTGTTCAACATAGCTTGAGTAAATTACACCACAACACTACATTGACTCAACATTACCATATTTCTTCTCACCATTTTGCATACTCTTTATTCCATATAAAAATAATTTCATGCAAGCTTCTCTTATTTTTGGTGTAACTCCATCCCAACAAAAATCCAAAAAAAACTAGTTTATTTATGTGTATATTTTTTCACTATTGTCATTTTTTCCTTCTACATCTATTCTCTATTACTCTCATAAATTAGACCACCAAAAATATTCATCTTTTTATGGTAGACTTATAATGAGAGAGATTTATTTTGACCCCTTTGTATTTTTTCCACCTATATTATTTATATTTGACATGTACATATTTTTTTAGACCCCTCGATATTTGATTTTCTTAGTTGTACTATTCACTTATATCATGATACCTACCAAATAAGGTCAAGGGTATGTGGCATGCATGCATGCACTATGGGGGGCTCACTCTTGGAGGTATTCTAAAGAATCATCCAAAGAAGGACCTCACAAGGACTTTGTGCAGTGGAAAAAACAGTCGGTTTTGCTGAATTTTTAAAGATCACATGCTCCCCGAATTTGAAAAGGTGATACAAACAAAAGTTGTAGCTCGTGAGCTGAACTTTTACCTCAAATTTTTCCATATTTTTTTGAGCTACAAGCTGTGAGCTATGATTTTATTGGTAGACCCCAGTTTGCCCATGCTATGCAGCCACACTCCCTCTTCCACTTTATCATTTTCCTCTTTCACACACAGTTCTCCACTCATCATCCCTACCTCTCTCACCACTCCTCTCTGCACCCTACTCACCTTCTTCTCAACCTTGAAGAATAAGAGAAACCATGGTGAACTCATGTCTCCTACACACACTTCCATTCCAAAATTGACCACCTAGTCTCATTTTTCCTCATCCATATTACCCATATCTATAAAAAAACCCACAAAATTCAGCCTCTTCTCTTGAAAGACAGCATCATGGTGATTGATTACTCATGTTCAGTTACCTTGGCTTCCAAGGAAGGTCAAGAGTGGAGAAAAAAGGTACCGTCAAAGCTAGTGGACCGTTAGCAAGCGTCAAAATTGACCCTACTCAAGACACTTGGAGCATCAACATTGTAAGAAATCCATGTTTTCTTACCTATTAAGAGTTTTTTTTTCCTTATTTGTATCCTACATGGATACGCCCATTGTAAATATCCGATTCCATTTGTAAATCAATAAAAATACTAACTCTACTAATTTAGTAACACTAACCTACTATGAAAAGTCCTATCACCTCCACTTCTCTCCTCTCTCTCTTCTTCATCTATCCACACCAACTTCTTGATAATTCCAAGCAAAAGAAATTAGATAAGTGCTGAAAATCTAACCCAACCATGGTTAGAGGAGTAACCCTAGCCTTCACAATTGCTATAAAAGGAGGGTGTAGCTAGTACAAATGGGGGGAGCCATAAGCAAGAGCACTATGCTATAGCTTGAGAATCCAAGCTCAACCTCTCTAGAAGGAGCTCTTGAGTGGAATCTCATTGTTTTATACATATGCATGTGTTGTATTAGGGGTGATTAGCAAGGGAACTCTATGCCATTGTAAAAGAGAGTGATCATTCAATTGAGAGTAGGAAATCTATCATTTCTCCTACTAATGTAAGCCCAACATTTGCTGAATCAAGGAGGGTGGATTTGGAGTAAGCTTCGATACTTTGTCTCTCTTCCAACGTGAAGTAATGGACAACAATGATGTGTAAGTGTCTTGGTGTTTTTTTTTAAGTTCTTGATAGCTTGTCTCTGGGTGTTGTCATCAATTTAGCCATAAATCCCACATACTGTAAGAGGGCGACAGGGTGGAGAGGACTCCCCTAGCTTTAAGACAGTGATTGGGGTGGCTTTTCTTGTGATGTGTTGTGGTGTAATTTACTCAAGCTATGTTGAACAAATACTAATCTCACTTTCATTGGTCATGATAGATTTGTAAGAAGGTATTAGTGCAACAATCACCCCCTCCCCCTTCCCTCTTTTTCTTACATATATAATTGTGTTTGCTTGATCACTGTTGAACATTTCAAAGCAGCCCGAGCACTATCTCTCTCTCTCTCTCTCTCTCTCTCTCTCTCTCTCTCTCTCTCTCTCTCTCTCTCTCTCTCTCTCTCTCTCTCTCTCTCTCTCTCTCTCTCTCTCTCTCTCTCTCTCTCTCTCTCTACGCGTCCTAGTTCGCATCCAAAACTAGGTGGTGCCCCAAATTTTTGTAGGGTTAGGTTGCGGGTTTGTGTGTGTGTTTTCTATTTTTTCCAACCCCAACCCAATTGAGCAGCACGAGAGCCTAGAAAAGTGTTTAGAGGCCACTCTTCTTGTCGCCCGCCCCGGATCGCTTCAGCACGAAACCACCCCTACGGAGATATGACATGCCACTGAGGCCGATGATGGGAGTTCGCGCTTTTGCCAAATGGGGCATTGACTTCATTGGTCCCATCAACCCTCTCGGATACAGGACACACGCACAATACATTATTGTAGCAACAAACTACATGATGAAGTGGAAGGAAGCCAAAGCAACCCAAAAAAATGATGCAAGGACTACAACCTTCAATTCCTTTTCGAAAACGTCTTTATGCAGTATGGACTACCAATCGATATAGTAAGTGATAGAGAAACACACTTTGTGAACGATGTCATTGAGACTCTCCTTGACGAATTCATGGTGGTCCATTGAAAGTTAGCACCCTATCATCCACAAGCCAACGGACAGGCAGAGAGAACTAACAAAATCCTATGCACCGTGCTCACCAAAATAGTCAGTGACTCAAGAAATGATTGGGATCAAAAATTAAACACCGCTTTATGGGCTTACCGTGTAGCTTTTAAAACTTCCATTGGCACGACTCCATTTAACCTAGTCTTCGGAATTAATGCGATACTACCATTGGAATTCCTAGTAAAATCCCTCAGGGTGGCAACACAATTAGGATGGATGGGCCATAAGCTATTGGAGAGACTAGACACACTAGAACAATTAGATGAAACTAGACTCAAAGCGATCGCTGGGATATATGCTCAGAAAAAGCAAATGAAAGCTTTTCATGATCGACACGTGATTGGTAAGGAGTTCCAGAAAGGGGATTACGTTCTCATGTACACCCTGAAATAGCACGCCAAGAAACTCAAAAAGCGAGGAATGGGGCCTTTTGTGATCCATGATATATCACAAAGTGGTGTTGTTAAACTTGCAACATTGGCAGGAGAGGAGATGCCTAATTGGACGAGTGGTTTGCAGGTTAAAGAAATATCTTCTTCCACTGACACCAGAAGAACTCGCAACACTCCATGCAGCAACTCAACGCAGATGTCGAGCACAGGACATTTGAGAACAAGCAGAGCAGGAGGCCAAACTCAAAATATTGAAACGTAGGGAACAATCAAACTTTTAGAGGAAAGAACAACCGGCAATGGCTAATCAGCATGCTCCAATAGCATCCATACAAATGGTGACTACATGGTTAGGAGGAATGGATCTGCGTATTCAGTTGAGGCTTGCTGACGGCACCACCAAACGAGCATTAGTGGATACAAGAGCCAGAGCTAATGTGGTTAACTACTCGACTTTCAGAAAAATCACACAGGAACCTCTAATGCCAAACACTATGGGGTTCAAGGTCGCCAACAGAGGTACTATGGACAGTCTAGGCCACATGAATTTTCCAATCAACATTGAGTATCCACATCAATTTCATGTGGTCAAAGATCATCATCTCAAAAGAAGCAGTTATTCTAGGTGTGCCGTGGATGCGCACTTATCAAGCAACACCAAACTGGCAGGACAACACATTATGCATCGATTATGAGGGCCAATCTTTAGCCATGCCATTCGTACAAACGGACTATGAATGGGAACCTCTACCTTTTCCACAAGCGACAGCTCAACGATCATCCATCACTAAGGTTACGAAAATATGGGTCAAGAAATCAATCATGGAAACCAAGCGCAAGCAATTGTGAATTACTAAGCGCCAAATCAATACCTGTAAACCTACATTGCCTACAAAAATTTTAAACCATCACGACTAGCCTACCGCGTTGTCAAACGGCCTAAATTGATGGACCACTCTCTTCAACATCCAACCACACTAAAATGGGTATGGCAACCTGTTGGGGTATAAAGCCCAATGTGGTCACCCAGGTAAGTGGGCGGGCCGCCAGGTATGTACACATATTCTTTTGTAAAAACCAAATAAGAACTCACTATGCTCTACACATTACAACAGAGCGAGTTCACCATATCGTCGTGCTCTTCTTCTCGCACTCTCTCTCGCGTCGCACTTCCGCTCGTACTCCTTCAACTGGTATCAAAGCTCAGATCGAGGCTCGGGGTAGCATTACAAGAAGCTAGAGTCACCTGCTCACATTGGAGTGAGATTCGACAGGCGAAGACATGGCCCCAAATCCTGTGGGTGTGCCCAAAGGGCTCGCTGTTCTCAGAATTTCATTCTGAGGTCATCTCGGCCACCGTTCGGCTTCGACAAAGTTCTATGCAGGCCATTTTCAACTACGTGGTCTAGGCGGGTGCGGATGCAACTCTACAAATTTGGGGTTTAGGCCTACGACTGCAGGTGCTGAGGATATCGGCACTCCTAGAGTGTTGATTTGTGGTTGTCTACACATCGAAGGACGGCTCACAGTTCCTGGAGGCATGTAGGCGACATCCACTAGTTCATCAGGTAGCTTGTGTTTGCTGCTTGATATTCCAGATTTCATCTTGACATTGCAGGTACTTCCACATGGTATGTATTGTCAGAGATGATGTATGTCTGTTGAGGGTTTGCTGGCTGTGAGTCACACACCAAACAACCGCCACAACGGTTACAGCATACAGTGGGAAATTTGTGGATGTATGACTTTGTAGGAAGTCTATGTATTGTCAGATTTACTGCAGCCTTTGTTGAGGGTCGAGTGAGATTTTATTGAGCTGGGGGATACTCGAATATGGAGATCCTTTATGTGATACAGGTCTTGGAGCGATCCCTCGAGCACCCTAAGATAGGCAGCTAGGATGTAATGACTGTGAGTTAGACAGTTGGGATTGCATCTTTTCTTTACTACGGTTGAGGCATTGTCACAGTCTATGCTTACAGGAAAGTTGACAGGACAGTGAGAGACAGTACAGGTGCAGGACAGGTTTACCCACAGCTTGCAGTGTTAGAGAGACAGTGGTTTTTTGAGCTGTTTTTTGGTTTGTTTTTGAGTACAATAGAGCCATTTTACAAAGGAGACTCTGCCGAAATTTTTGCAGAATTTGAAGCTTTCTTGGTTCATTTGATAGGTTGATATTGGTTCAGAGGTCAATTTACAGGGGAAACTCTGCCGAATTTTTCCAGGAAAGTAAACTATTGTGAAGCGTAGCTATGGCTGGATCACAGGACACTGCTCTTTACAATATCAAGAAGCTGGATGGAACCAATTTCCCATTGTGGAAGAAGTAGACTTGGCACGTGTTGGTACAAAAGAAGCATATATAACCTATAAAGCTCAAGGGGATAAAACCAGAAGATATGGACGAAGATGAATGGAGAGAAATGGATGAATTGGTACTTTCTACCATTATGCTGACTTTGGTAGAAAGCGTTTACTTCAATGTAGCAGACGAGATGTCGGCTTATGAAGCATGGACAAAGCTGAGTGATCTTTATGAGAAACAGAGTGCAGCTTCACAAGTATACTGGCTTAAGAAGCTTGTTGACTTGAAGATGAAAGAAGAGACACCTATGTCCAATCATTTGAATGAATTCAACACCATCTAGAGTCAGTTGTCAGCTCAAGGTGTCAAGTTTGATGAACCTGTTAGAGCTATGTTCCTGTTGATCACATTGCCGGAACGTTGGGACACTTTTCGCACAGCTTTGAGTAATTCTGCACCTCCAAATGGTTTTACCATAGCAGGTGTAGAAGGCAGTCTGCTTACTGAAGAAACCAACAGAAAGACAACGAACAAAGGCAAAGGAACAGCCTTAGTTGTCAGGGGAAGCACCAAAGAAAAGTACAAAGGTGGAAAGAGGAATCAGTCTCGTAGAAAGTCCCGCAATGCTAAAGGCAAGAGTGACATATAATGCTACCATTGTGGCAAGAAGGGTCACATGAAAAGAGACTGCAGAGAATGGAAAGCAGAAAAAGTCAAAGAGAAAGCTGAAGACCATGGTGAGAAGAACAAGTCCTTAGTGAAGATTCAAGAAATAAATGTGAAAAATACTGTTTGCAGAGGATGACAGTCTAGTGTCAGGAGAAATCTACTTCTTGAAGAATACAATGGACTCAGCTCTTCTTACAGCATGTGATGGACATGCACTGAGTGACTAGATTATAGACCCAGGGGCATCACTTCATGTGTCTCCAAACAAGGAGTGGTTTACCTCTTATGTGACCACTAAAGATCATGTTCGGCTAGGCAATGGGCAAACATGTGAGATCTTAGGTGTTGGAGATGTTCAGTTGAAGTTTCCGAATGGCTCTTCTTTCATGCTGAAGAATGTGAGACATGTTCCCGCAATTACAAAGAGCTTGATCAGCACAGGTTTACTTGATGATGCTGGCTACGTCACCACTTTTGGACAGAACATGTGGAAGATATCCAAGGGTTCTATGACTACTAGCACATGGAGTACAGTCTGGAGGACTTTACATAATTTATGTATCAAATGTCTCTAAAAATGTAATCAATGTAACCCAGCCGAACGTTTCTTTGTGGCATAGCCGGTTAGGACATATGTCCAAGAAGGGAATGGAAATCTTGTCTCGTTCTGGTTATTTTCCTGGCTTTTCATTTAATGATTTTGAATTCTGTGAACATTGTCTGTATGGTAAGCAAACACAGCAGCCACATAAGCATAGAAGCAGTAGAACAGATACACGGTTGGCACTTGTTCATAGTGATTTGTGTGGACCTATGCCTAACCTATCTCTAGGGGGAGCTTCTTACTTTATGACATTTATAGATGATTACTCGAGGAAAGTATGGGTTTACTTTCTCAAACACAAGGATAAAGCGTTTAGTGTTTTCAAAACGTTTGTGACACTTGTGGAGAATCAAAGTGGCAAGAAGCTTAAATGATTACGCACTGACAATGGTGGAGAGTATGTTTCAAAGGCCTTTCAGGACTTTTGTGAGTCAAAAAGTATACAACGTGAACTTATTGCTCCTTACAATCCTCCTCAAAATGGTGTTGCTGAGAGGATGAATAGGACCATACAAGAGAAGGTCAGAAGTATGTTGTCTAATGCATAGCTGCCAAATGGGTTTTGGGCTGAAGCTGTATCAATAGCTGTTCATCTTATAAATAGATCTCCTAGCAAGGTTTTGCATAAGGATTCAGTGGCAGAGATGGTATGGTCAGGCAAGGTGCCCTCATACAAGCATCTTAGAGTCTTTGGTTGTGAGGCATATACTCACGTTCCAAAGGAATTTAGCAACAAACTTGAGCCAAAGAGTAGAAAGTGCATCTTTGATGGCTATGGTAATTCTGGAGAGATGGGGTACAGACTTTGGGATCCCAAATCCATAAAGGTTATCCGTAGCAATGATGTTCACTTTAATGAATCCAAATATCATTCTAAATCAGAGATGGTTGAGGAGATTAGAAGAGTTGTCTTCCAAGAAGATGGACCTACACGTGCAACACAAAATGTCAGGGCTCAAGAGGAGCAAGGACAGGATAGAGTGGAACCACAGGTTGTGGCTGAGCCTGAGCCACCTATTTTGCATAAATCTGGACGTATCACGCGACCTCCTGATCGGTTTGTTCAATCTATGAACTATATCATGTTGACTGATTGCAATGAGCCTTCATGTTACAAGGAAGCAGTGCAAATGAAGGACTCCGGGAATTGGCAATTGGCCATGCAGTTAAAGATGACAACTCTGCATAAAAACCAGACATGGAAGCTAGTTAAATTACCACAGGGCAAAAAGGCTCTACCTTGTAAATGGGTTTACAGGTATAAGATCGCCGCTCATGATAGTCAGCCAAAGTACAAAGCAAGGCTTGTTTCCAAGGGCTTTAAGCAAGAACAAGGCATTGACTTTGATGAAGTCTTCTCTCCGGTGGTCAAGATGACTAAATTGAGATGCTTTCTTGCATTGGTTGCCATATTAGATTTGGTGTTGCACCAAATGGATGTCAAGACAGTGTTCTTGCATGGTGATTTAGATGTGGAAATTTACATGCAGCAGCCAGAAGTGTTTGTTGAGAAAGGCAAGGAAGATTTGGTATGCCAATTGTTAAAGAGTCTTTATGGCTTAAAACAATCACCGAGGGCATGGTACCATAAGTTCCACAAGTTTATGCTTTCTCAAGGCTACAAACGTAGTGAGATCGATCACTGTCTATATACAAAGAAGGCTAAGGATGGCAGTTGGCTGATACTTATTTTGTATTTGGATGACATGTTGATTGCTGGCAAGCACTTGGAAGAAATTTCAGCTTTGAAGTCAAAGATGGCAAAATCGTTTGACATGAAAGACATGGGTGAGGCAAGTCATATACTTGGTATGCTCATTGAGAGAGACAGATCAAAGAATTTGATATGGTTATCTCAAACAGAGTATATTGACAAGGTTTTGCAACATTTCAATATGGAGAAGGGAAAGGCATTGAGTGTTCCATTGCCACCATATGCGAAACTTAGCAAACAAGATTGTCCTGTGTCTGAGGAAGAACAGGCTGAAATGGATAAGATTCCATATGCTTCTGCAGTGGGTAGTTTGATGTATGCAATGATTGCTACTCATCCAGACATTGCATTTGCAGTGGGAGTAGTAAGTCGATACATGTCAAACCCAGGCAAGAAAAATTGGGAGACAGTGAAAGAAATATTGAGATACCTGAAAGCTACAAAGAGTATGCGTATATTCTATGGGAGTCAGGAGCTAAGTGTAAAGGGTTTTACAGACTCAGATTATGCAAGTGACTTAGACAACCGAAGGTCTACGTCAGGGTATGTCTTTACATTGTCTTGCGGAGCAGTATCATGGCGTTCTAGATTACAAGATTGTGTTACTCAATCTACTACAGAGGCTGAATATGTTGCAGCATCAAAGGCATGCAAAGAATCAATTTGGCTTAATCGACTAGTAGCACATTTGGGAATCAAAGAAGAGATGCCTGTGTTATATTGTGATAGTCAGAGTGCTATACAATTGGCTCACAATCCAGTTTATCACTCAAAGACAAAGCATGTGGATGTGAAGTATCATTTCATCAAGGAAATGCTCGAGGATAAGCAAATTCAGCTTGTCAAAGTTCACACCATAGAAAATCCTGCTGATCTACTTACAAAAGGACTTCCCTCAGAGAGCTTTGCGCATTTTTGCAAGCAGTTAGGTGTAGGGTAGTACATCACTTCTCTACATCTTTTGTATATTAGCTTGTATAGTAGCTTCTCTCACACTTAAAGTACCACATTGGACTTTAAGTGCGAGGTTGTTGGGGTATAAAGCCCAATGTGGTCACCCAGGTAAGTGGGCAGGCCGCCAGGTATGTACACATATTCTTTTGTAAAAACCTAATAAGAACTCACTATGCTCTACACATTACAAGAAAGCGAGTTCACCATATCGTCGTGCTCTTCTTCTCACACTGTCTCTCATGTCGCACTTCCGCTCGTACTCCTTCACAACCAAAACAACATCACCTTCAGGATGCCTCTTCTAGTGGATCCCCACCTCTAGAATTTCGATGGCAACCCAAAAAATTCCAACAACCGCCACCATCGGCAACATTAAAACTTTTGCAGTGCACAGTCAAACACAGAGCACGCCTTCTACAATTACTATTGTTCGGGCACGCAGCTTCCAAGGAACCTCGCTACCAACAGCCATCACTGAACATATTGTTTAGCACCTATCTCTTGTACAACAATTTGCTTTCCCATGCATTTCCTCCATAAGCATCGTAGAGCCACACTATACGGCTATGCATAGACACGAGCTTTATTCCCATGCACTCTGACACATGCTCATCGCGGACGACTCACTTTAGGAAGGGGGGGAAAGCGGTTGAAGTACCACTTGTATATACCATTACTATCATCTTATTTCTTTTCTTTTCTTTTCTTTTCGTTTCCTTTCTTTCCGTTTCCTTAAAAACACAAGTTTTCGGAGCCTGACAGCCTCTTAGTTGGCATAATCATGAGCCATATCATCATGATCTAATACCGGAATAAGAGTATGTATATAAGGGAGGTGACACTAATTTTGGCTAATTTTGGCTAATTTTGGCCGACTAATAATCATTGTAAATAATTTTCTTTTACAAAAACGCAAAAAATGATAAGTGATCAACAAAAAATCGATAAGTCGAGCCAGGAAAGTCAGAATTGACTTTTGAAAGCAAACGCCGAAACTTCAAAACAAGGACTACAAACATGGAAAATATGGAAAAATTCAACACAAAATGAATTTTGGACCAACTTCTGAAGGATCAAAACTGCAGATTGGACGCCATTTGTAAACTGAGTGTCAGAATGACGAACGGTTCCAACCGCAGGTGATGTGCCTAGCAAGATATGAGCAATGAAGGTAGGTATAAATGGGGCATTCCGGGTAGACTGGGATCATATAGTCAAAAAAGGGGCAGCAAGAGCTCATTTGCATTCAGAGAGAGAGAGAGAGAGAGCCACAGGAGCATAGTGTTTTCAGAACTTCTTTTGCCTGCTGCGACAACCTCGGTGGATCTCACTACACGAGATTTGACAGGCAGATTGGCAACATGATGCCTCGAAGGAAAGCACAAAAGGAGTGGCATGTGGCACCCTATGAAATAACCGACATCTCATCAACAACTGAGAAAGCTCACCTCACAGAACAAGTACTTGAATCAATTCTGGCAAATATTTTCATACGAAGGTTCCAAGACGCAGACGGAGAAATTGTAAAGGCCACCATCTTTCCCCAGGAAATGTGGACTTTGCACCAGAATCCAGAAGTGCAAGCAGGGGTCAGGTGTTTATAGCTCGACAGTTTCTTGAGACTGCCTCCTTGGGAAACGGATTTCAGACGGGCTCACAAGCTCATAAGCACAATTCAATACAATGGGGAAGCAACTCTAACAGACAAGGTCGGGGCAACCGCCCGTTAAAGTAAAAATTACAACGGAAATCATAAATGAAGCCCTCCATCTACCGCAAGGGACGCACAACCTCTTGCAGAAAACAAAGGCAATCGACAATGATAAGGTCTTTTTGAAGCAACGAGGTCACAAGCTGACATATCAGGACCTAATCTACTCAGAAATGGAGCTGCCGTTGCGTCTTATATCGCAGCATTTCAAGGTATAGAAGCCACCCAGATATATGGAACCCTTGTTGCATATGGCAGTGGTGATTGCGATGGGATTGGGTGAAGGTAGGGTGGTCATTTGGAAACTACCTCCTTGACACGGTTGTTGAAGAAAACTTAAAGGGTGGCCAATGAAGTAAAGCTTACATGAACAGAGGACCCATGCTCACACGAATAGCCTATCAAGAATTGGGCATGATTGATGATCTACCACATGCCCAAACAAAAATTGACCTAATCCACATATCCAAAAGAGCCGTGAGACCACTCGCAGGGCCTTTTACAAGACCGAATCTTGGAGTCAAACAAATCAGGCAAAGTGCACCTTTAAGGGATTCGGACAGTGAGAAAACAGAGTCGGATGCTCACAGCAGCTAAGGGGAGGGATCCAACCCACGGGATACTCCTTCGGAATACCAGTCTTCGGAGGAAGAGAAGGATATCCCTTACACCCTGGGATACACTCGATTAAATAAAAAGGCTACACATTTGGCAGAAGCTATCCCCATCACTCATGCCAGAAGAACAATGGAAGAGGCACAGGCATTGAGGGAGAAGCTTCGCCAACAAAAGAAAGATCATCAGCAAGCCCAAGAGACGGAAGCGGATGACGAGAAAGAAGATGATGAAGTCGAGGATGTTCCTCTAATAGCGAGCAGACAGAGGCCTTGGAAAGAATCAAGCAACAAAAGAGAAAGGAAGCTGAAGAGAAGCGAGAAATTGCCAGTGCCATGCGGCAAAGAATTCACAATGAGCTCAAATGAAAGATGGAACAGAGACAACAAGAAGAATCAAAGAAGCAACGTGTCGATGATTTGGAATCATGTGATGAATCTGCAAAAAGCAAAGAGGAGAAAAGTCTCTCGCAAGGTGAGGAAAAACACGAGAGACAAGAAGAACAAGACCAAGACCTCAGTTCGCCCAAGGATGCTAAGACAGTTTCGGAGAGGTCGTAACAAGAAAAAAAAAAAAGTGCAGGACAGTTGGAGCAAAAAGCCGACGAAAAGCCGACGGAACAGCAAGGCAATCAACAAACGGAGTCACGGACGCAGCCTGCCACGACCTCTGACGCAAGAGAGGGTTTAAAACAAGAGGAAAAGAAAACTGAGGTGGTCGACCATTCAGATCACAACGCAACGCATTCGAGAAGGGGCCAAGAACACAACGCACTCAAACGGCCATAAAAGAAGGAGCTGAGATGGTTAGCTCCTTTGATATTGACAGTCACCTAGAGCAGATCAAACTGCAATTTCAATGTCAAAGAGCTCTTTATAACCTCAAGGAGTTGGAATTGGAAGATAACAAAAAGGAGGTAGCTAGAACAGTAGCAGAATCTGAGCAATTGACGCAACAATTAGAGGCACTAAAGAACGCGCAAGTCCATGTGCAATCGGAGCTACAGAGAGAAAGAGAAAATTCAAGCTACTATTATAAATAAGTGCAACGGTTCAATGAGGTGAACTCGTCTCTACAGATCAAACAACAACGCCTCGAGGAGGAGATAACCAAGGAAAAGGAACAGAATGAGAAGCTACAAGGCTCGTATGCCGTGGTTAGCAGGTCTCTCACTCAACTCTTGGCAATACAGGAGACACCCTCCTCTTCGACTATGCCGGAAGGCTCTACTTCCTTGAGCCAGGAGATCAAGGAGTTAAAGAAGCCCTAAAACAAGAAAAATATGATAGACAGATAATGATAGCAGGTCATAGGGCCCTGCAACAGGCAAAAGACGAGGGAATTGAAGACTTGAAAAAGCAACTGGCTGAGGCTAGAAAGGAAGTAGAGGATCTGAAAGCCAATTAGACAAAGGATCAGCCGGACATTGGAGAATTTGAGCAGGGAGAAAGATCAGATCACTTTGAGTTTGAAACTCAACAAACGGAGATAGCAACTACAAGCGCTGGAAAAGGCACGCAAGAGTCTGCAGATCCAACCACGACATCCACCTCGGAGTCGGCCAAAGATGAAATTCAGCGTTGGCACTCAGAAGTCAAAGACCCGTAGCACAAGGCATATCTGGAATATGAATTGAAAGTGCTGGAATCAGTTTCCCTCCTCATGATCACTCTAGGTGAGGTTGTAAAATATTTTGGGTACGAAATGATCGCTTTACTATTGATGCGGCAAGAGGTTTGATTATGGCAGCAAAAGATGCTCCCAGAAATTGAACCAAACAACAGAGGGGATTACAGAGAGGTCCCAATTACAAATCTTCAGATTGAAATAGTCCTTGACAATCAACCCCTCTGGAGAAAGAAATGGTTCGATCAGCGACCGACTGACGAAACATATTACAAGAATGCACCCCAACATCTCAGGATCGACCCCACTTACTGTCTAATCAATAGGCGGCGATCCTGGGACAATTTTTACAATTGGCAAAGCAAAAGGCCGGCAATGTTGAACTACCCTGTCATAGCCAAGCCGATCAATAACAACCCCCCATCAGAGAATTGCATGGTTCAAACTCTGAAAGGAATCATCAGCATGATGAAGGAGATCCCAGATCTCGCTTGCCAGATGCTGGTAAAGATTGCCAAAATACTCATTACAAGCATTACAGCCTTCAGAGACATTGAAGCGGCAGAGCATCCATGGCAGGTATTTGTCAAGGGCACACGGGGCATCTGCTAGAACATGGAGACAGAAATCGCCAACAAAAATATTATCATGGGATTATATGCAAGAGTCATGTTTCTGCTATCTCAATACATGCAAACCTTCGAAGAAGCTTTCATGACAGGTTTCTTCGAAGTGGACTCTTCCATATTCAATCCAATGACGAAAGATCTGACAGCTCGTCACATTGCCTCTTAGAGAAACATTGCAAATAATCCTTTAAGAGAACTGGCAACCAAAGTCGAGACCAAAACTAGAGCGCAAAAGTTCAAAAATCTCACTGCAACACTAGAAAGAAGGCACTAAAGTGACTTCCCTCAGATGCAGCTTACACGAGGGCGTGCAAATGAATAGGAAGGGGGCAATGTTTGGTGGATACAAGCCAGCAGGCGTATGCACAACAAACCCGGAAGATACTCTATTTTTCAGCAAAAACCCTATAATTCTACCTAAAATGAGTTGTAATCAGAAGAAGAATAGACCATACTCTTTTTTTATGCTCTCTGAGTCTACCCCTTGTAAGAGGCCGGTTGGCCATGGGAAAGCCCCCTAACTTTTAAAGTCAAAACCCTTAGTTTTGAAGGGATTATTATCATTAGCTTGGAGAAGAAAACGCACGCTGCTAAAGCTTCTTGTGACTACAATTTGTAATCATCATTTCTCTTGAACTGGTAATTAGAATTCTGTTCCGAATAGTACATTGTGTTCCTTGTCTCTTGCTCTTCAATCTAAGTGTAATCATTTCCAATTCTGTTGTGGTTTGCGACGAGTCGTTTGTGAGCTAAATGCATTGATTTGGGAGTTAAAATGGTTGTTTTTTGATGTTTTGACCTTGGATAAGTGTTTCTATGCTTAAGGAGGATCTTTCCAACTAATTCTGTTTCAGTTTTCTGCACATTTTTTGTGATGGATTTTGATTTATGTACCTTCCCAGATGGCGACATAACTTGGTAGGATTGAGCCCATAAGTATTGTGATACCTCTCCTTAAGTTTCGTGACATTCCGGATTTGTTTGGATACCGAAACGGCGTGATTGTGTTGAGTGTTGAGAATGGATGCATACTGATTGTCTGACTAGGAAGTGGTTGATTTGCTTTTGTTGTAAGAACGAGTAGTCTTTGAGTTCACTTTGGTGAGACTGACACTCTCATTAAGTGCCCGTGCCCCACCCTGAGTCGCTTCCTTGCATATTGACACTATGTTAGTACAAAAGAGCTATACTGCAGACGTCCATCGCGGCAACCCGCTAACAAAATCTTTGCTAGGTTTAGAGTTGATTTGCAAAAAATTCATAGGACGCCCGTTTTGGACATGAGAGAGGAAGTCAAACTCCTTATAAGGCCCCTTTGTGAGTCCAAATTTTCCCTAATGAGACATTTGAGGTCCAATGCGATGCCTATGGTGATTTCCTTGGAGCTGTTTTGCTACGAGAAGGGCACGCCATAGTCTACAAAAGTGGAAGGCTCGACCTTGTTGAGCAATCTCTAGGGATATATGAGAAGGATATCTTAGCATTTCTACATGCTCTATACTCGTGGAAGCACTATTTATTGGGGACTTCTTTCATTCTATGAACGAATCACCAAAGCCTTCAGTACTTCATGACGTAGACCAAGCTCTTTGATGAGTAAATGAGGTGGGAATATTTCCTTTGCAATTGCATTTTCATATTTCTCACATTTGTAGTAAGCATAATCAAGTGGCCGATGCACTCTCAAGATGACCAAGAGTGAATGCGGTATCCATAGCAACTCACAATGATCTATCTTCTATGATAGATGAGTATGCTATCAATCCCAATTTTAGAGATGTGATTTCAGCCCTTGCACTAGGGAAGAAGGAAGAACCATCTACCCTGCAAGATGGCTATCTTCTCTATGGAAATAGACTATGCATTACTAACTCACTACGTTTGAAAGTAATGTATGAATCTCATGCTCCTCCTTATGAGGGGCATAGAGGGATTTAGTATACCCTAAAAAGGACAAAAATATACTTCTATTGGTATGCAATGGAAGCAAACATACAAGAGTGTGTTTCAAAATGTGTGGTATGCCAAAAGATGAAGTTTGATAATGGGAAGCAACCTGGGTTGCTTCAACCTTTTCCAATTCCTAATTCACCATCAGAGAGCATATCCATGGATTTTATCTTTGGATTTCCCAGGTCTATCCATGGAAATACAGGAATATGGATGATAGAGACAGGTTTATCAAACAAGTGCATGTCATACATGTGAAAAAGACTATTAAGGCCCATTAAATGGAAACCCTCTTTATATCACAAATCTTCAAGTACCACGGCTTGCCAATGTCCATAGTGCTGGATAGAGATCGCAGAATGACCAATAATTTTTTGAAGGGTCTCTTTGAGAATTTATGTATAAGGCTAAACTTCTCTTCAGCCTATCACCCACAAACGGATGGCCAAATTGAAATAGCTAACCTAGCAATTCTTGATCTACTCACAGCTAATGTCATAGAAGTAGATCAAAAGTCCCAATGGGAGAATTACTTACTTTTAGTGGAGTATGCTTACAATAACATTGTACATACCTCCATGAGAAAAGTACCTCTTGAGGTGATAGAGGGAAGATCAAAAATTCCCCTGCTACTCAAGGTACATGGGAAGAGCTTCGCCTATAGATGAACATAGCCGAGACCTGCAAGAATCTTTCCAAAAGCTTAAGGATTCTATATCCATCTCTCAGAAAAGGAAAAAGGATGCTGCTGATAAGCACAAAAGAGCTCTAGCCTTTTAACAAAATGATTGGGTCCTGCTTAAATTTCCCAAGGCTCGATTAAGACACACAACGGGCAAAAATCCTATAGGACATCAAAAGTATATGCTAAGTTAGAATTCTTAGTCCAGTTAATGAGATGACCTATCCACTCAATTTTCCCAACCGTTGGCTCATACACAATGCTTTCCACGTGAGCCTACTAAAGCCTTACAAAGGAGAGCCACCTCAAGAAGAAACCATTGACGACCCACCGGAGATCAAGGACCAAGAAGAGGTGTTACAGCCCGAGTCCATTCTCTGACATGAAGACAAGATATTAAGAGGCGGTAAGACTATCCGGCGATATCTTATCAAGTTAAAAAATTATCCTTTTGAAGATGCTAGATGGATGCAAGGCATACAATTAAAGGATAACCTAAACCTTGTGAATGCTTACAATGATTCCCTAGACTAAGCAAATGTAAATACGTATAAATGAACAAATTTTTTGTCTTATAAGACTCTCTTTTCTTTATTGCGCACAAATGTTAATAAGCATGCATGCTTAGGATCATGTTTGTGGAGACGACATCTCCCGAACACCAAGTAGAGTTTGTCACTCTACTATGGAAGATTGACATGGACTAATGTGCAGACATGATTGCCGTAGCTAAGGCTTTCAAGCACCAAGTGAACTAGTCATCTATTCTTGAACGGTGTCATAAGGTAAAATAGGGATCCTTTACCTGCTAGCAAACAAACTAATGACTAGGCTTTATCTTCTCTGCCTCATAGTCGAGGACGACTATGATTTCAAGAGAGAGGTAATGTCATAAAAACTAATATCTAATTCTCTCAAATGATTTTCTCATGTTACACTGATCATTTAATATAGGGAAGTACCAGTGGAGTAAACGCTAGAATATTGGTAAGGATGCCAGACCAGTCTCAACAGGGATCCAAAGGAGGGAAAATGGGGATCCAAAGAGAGACAATCTGCAAAAGAGAAATGTGTTTGAATGGGTCTTAAAAGACCTAAGGTTCAATCCCATAAAGACTTCCATAGGCTAAGGTTCCCAAAATTAACTAATAAGTCCAATGGCCAAAGGTGAAAAATATTCGATGGTTATGGGAAGACTAAAACGTCTTCCCACATCCAACTAGGAAGGAGGGGGCGAGCCCTCATGGTAGGGGATGAGAGAGAAACATACACACATACACACACACACTCCCAAGCTCTCCCCAAAGAGAAGAATGAACACATGGCAGGTTGCTAGCCCAGTTGCCCCCAATCTCCCCTCAAATCCTATTAGATGCCTATAGAGGTGGATCAATGAGAACTAGGCTAGAGTAAAACTAGTCAAATCAATTAAAAAATGCTTGATAAAAGAACCAACAGAACTTAAGCTCCCTAGAAGACTATTGAATAGTCTACCAAGGGTTTCAATGAGCATCTAACATCCCAATGGCTTGCTTGATTCCTATTGTCCAGAAGGCTAAAAGGTCCAATGAGAGTTTAAATAAATTATTTCATTACCTAAAGCATACTTCTTTATCATAAGATACATCTTCTTCCTCTCAATCTTTCCTCATTCCCGGCTAGCTCTCACAATTTTTGAAGGGTGTGAGGTCTTGGGACTGAGGCTAGGGACACTATGTGTGTTTTTCAAGGATAATTTTGTGCATGAAGCTTTCATCTTCATTGCATCAACGAGTTTTGTCAAGGAGCACAAAGATTGTATTGACAAAATTCTCCTTTGATGGGAGAAGCTATAATACAAGCCTTTTTGGAGGGGGGAATGGCTCCATGTAAATTCGGTCCTCAACTATTGTCAATTGTTCTATTTCTCTCTCTTTTCAAGTATTGTCTATGCTAAACTGGCTAGGTGTAAATTGCTATGTTGCTTTCTCAAATTAAGTACTCTCTCTATGCTCCTTAGGAACTTGTTCTTAATGAAATGATCACTATGTTATCAATTTTCGTTACACACAAGTTACTAGTGCAATAAATGTTACATTGTATATATGCTCAGTATATACAATTCCATTGAAGTATAGGATAATTGTGAGATCTATGGGGACTATTCCCAAGGAGAAGATACAGGGGATGGTGACAAAGGTTGAATGCCATTAACTCATCTATTAACCCTTTCATCCTACCCATGATAAGATATGACCAAAGCGGCCTTGACATTTTTATATTTGTGTTGTTTTGATTTTTTATTTTGTGTGTGTGTGAGTGCGAGAGAGAGAGAGAGAGAGAGAGAGAGAGAGAGAGAGAGAGAGAGAGAGAGATGGAGAATATTTGAGTGCACTCCCTACCAAACTCTAGACTTAATGGAATTTATGGCATAACTCCTCCATATACTTTTGGAGGTACCTCACAAATTCTCACAGCAAGAGGCTAGTGCTTTCCTGGTAAGACCGGAAACTTCTCGATAGCAGCCTGGCCTCCCATGTTTAGGCCTAGATAGTTTGAGTATATCTAATGTGTGATGATCTGGTTGTAACTGTGATGTATTGGTTGTGTATGGCCCTGATGGCACGATCTCTGCATGAGGTGATTTTGTAATTTTGTGTGGTATACAATATATTTCTCACTCAACTATTGATGAGTTTTGCAAAAAAAAAGAAAAAGATTGGATCAATGTTATAATCACTCGCTGTTGATGAGTTTTGCAACAAAAAAAAAAACCAAAAAAACACGTTCTCTAAACATTTGATATATGGTGGCAATCCCCACCTTACCTTTTTGGCATGGACTTCCTAATCATCAATCCTTGCCATTGATTGACATTTGGCAGTTCTCATAGATCAAGGGTGGGAAATGTCTAGTCCTTCACATCTCATTATCTAAATTGTTGACAATCTTTCTACAATATCTTGTGCCCCTAGGTGGAATTCCACCTCTAGTCCTCAAAATTAGAAGCTTAGACACTCTATCACTATGCTTGAACATATTCATGATGTATAAGAGTCAAGTTGTGCTCTTCATATGATTTTGGGCCCAGAGAAACTAGAACAGACAAGATAATTACTCGAGTGCACGAAAAGATCTACGATGCATAATGTATCAGCGGGAAGCGAAGATAGATAGGTATGTTGATCCCATGTGAAGCATAGCATGCATCAATCCTACTTCCATAAAGGCCATGCCCTTTAGTGGAGATGCGTCCTTTAAAAAAAAAAAATATTCCAAATGGGCCCTTCATGTAGCATGCGTGAGCTAGTAGCAAGAAAGAAAGAGGAATACCTTTATGCTTCCGCATTCCATTCTCCACACCACAACACATATTGTAGATAGGGGAGTGGAATAAAATCAAATTGCAAGGCGTGACTTCACTCACTTTTGTAGGAGGATCACTCCCATCCTCACTCATTCCAGAAAAAAAAAGAAGATGCTCCTCATCTCTGCCTTTCCATCACCCTCTACAAGGCCCCCTCTATAAAAGCATACCACTAGCAACATTCTTCCATGGTTCTATGTGATATGCACGCATCCGCGCTTGTACACACACAGCCGAGTATGGATCATGCAAGGAATGTCGGTATTGCGATAGATTTTTCGCCTAGTAGCAAAAATGCTTTGTTGTGGGCAATACAAAACCTTGTCAGAAGTGGAGATAGTGTGATTATATTGATTGTGCTACCAAAGGGCTCTGACGTTGGGTCACCGCATCTCAAGACGCTATGGTTCGAAAGTGGATCACGTAATTTTCTCATATATTTGGCATTAAGTTTGAAGCATTCATATATAAACCTAAAGTGTTGCTATTTGCTCTTTTCATAAATACAGCACTTATCCCGTTTCTAGAGTTCAAGGACCCCAAAACTCAAAATGGCTATGGGGTTGCAACTGACTCTCAATTTATTAGCCTTCTCGACAATCTTAATCTTCATCATGATGTAAAGCATGTTTAACTCTTCTTTGTCTATTGTTGCATTAATGGATATTTGGTGTGTCATGCATTCAATTCCTTGTGCCAATTAGGTAATAATACACGCTAAGATATGCTGGGGTGATCCGAAGGAAAAGCTCTGTGAAGCGGCGAGCAACATTCCCCTGCAGTCCCTTGTAATGGGAAGCAGAGGTCAAGGTACCCTCAAAAGGTAGTCTCTCTGAAAAATTCAAGAGTCTTTTGCCTGCATGTGTTAAATGGAGTGGCATACACAAAAAGAGGTTTATTTTCTTGGCAATAACTTTGTATTCGTGGGTTGATTTCAGGACTATTCTTGGAAGTGTAAGCAACCATGTGGTCAATCATGCTACATGCGCCGTTACGGTCGTGAAATAAGAAGCTCGTAGTGCATTTGGATGTCATGCAAAGCATCTCTGTATTGTTTGCAATGCCGAAGTTGTACCGAAGCTTGATGTGGTGGTAGGAAAAAAGTAAGTTTGGAAAAAAAAAAATGTTAAAGAATTTAAGAACAGTGATGTGTGTGTGTGAAAGAGAGATGAGTCCAAAACAAAGAAATGGTTTAAGAAATTATTGTTTAAGAAACGAGTGCAAAGCAAAGGTGCTTATTTTGGTTTCTTTAGTCTCAAAATGTGAGTGCAAAGCAAAGAAATCCTATTTTCTTTTTCAGTAGTGATTTGAGCTTGATCCGAATGCACAAACCAGGTTTGCTCGAAAACAATGTGAAGATTTCACGATGGGCTCAAGAAGGCATCATTTTTTTCTCTAATAAATGATTATTAGAACACATTTGACATGTTAATGGACCTTGTGTTCATGAAAAATGTGTCCAAGCTTAATATTCTGCTGTATTCAATTTCAAAAATGTCAATTGAGAGTAAGGGGAAAAGGCGAATTTTTGCCCCAAAATAGAGAAAAATAATATAAAAACTCGAAAAATAAATCTAATTTTTAAAAAATTCCTCTTAGTAAATTCAAGAAAAGGAGTTTTATATGTCTGAAAAAATGATATTTCTCGAACACTTTAATGGAGAGAGATTAGAGATTAGAGAGAAAGAGAGAGAGAGAGATGCACGTGTACACGCACACATGCTCATTTTCATAATAAAAATATTCAAATGAATATAATAAAGCACTAGTGCAACGGCGCCGCCTCCGGCGGTGCTATGTAGTACCAAGCACGACATTTTTTTTCAATGACCCTTGACTAACAAATCAGCATCTTGATGAGAGAGAGAGAGAGAGAGAGAGAGAGAGAGAGAGAGAGAGAGAGAGAGCGGTACTGTGTGTGTTTGAAATTTATATGATGGAAAACATGAAAACCTTTATGCAGCAACCTAAACAAAAGTCATCACAACATATTTTCAAACTAACTTTGCACTAACATATATAGAGTAAGTGATATTTCCCATGTCAAAAAATATAACATGCGTAGAGACTTAAGATTTATACGCTCAAAAGCGTAGTCTACGACATGCCCTGCTGCGGTATCGAACCACCCATGGCCCACGATGTAAAACACATCTACCAATCACTGGAGGAAGAGATCCTAACACAAAAACACGTAGGAACCAAGCACCGAGATACAGATTTTGAGCAAACATAGCATTAATTGGACGGGTTCTGCCTAACTCTGCAATGGTGACACGTGCTCTGAATCCTCTCTGAATAGCAACTTGAATGTAACACAACAAGCTCGGATCATATGAAGCATGATATATACCCACCATTAAGAATTATGGGTAATATTGTGATCTATAGCCAAACAAAAAGCTATTAGTATAGACAGATTTTTTGATACACAAAATCTATTACTTTACTATATAATATAATAATATCAACACCAACATTGTTACTTTGCTACATCCAAGTCCTCGAGTAGATGAATCACCTGCATGGCTGTGATTGGACCCCTCCATAATGGTGGATCTAATGCATAATCGTTGACTGTGAGATTTAAATTCTTTAAAGTATCGAAATGTCACAAACACACATATACAATATTTTACCTCGGACGTGTCGAGGTCGTCTCCCTAGTGTGTAAGTCACAGAGGCGTTAGGATCCATCTTCATTCATACATATACATATCTATACATAATAAAGGATTAGAAATTCATAAAAAAGCACATAAAGCATAAACTCTCAGCACTAATAAATCTTAGTCAATTGTTTCAGCGAATATACCTTGCTTGAGGCTACACCATGTTTCATAAGAAGATACTAAGCTTGTAAATGACAAAGAAATAGTTGCGAGAGTCACTGTGCTTTTTTATTGGATGATGAAACATATCTAGCCACGTTAAACCCCATGGCAAGGGGGTGGCAAGTCAATTGCAACACCTCTTTGTAGACAATGTTAGAAGTGTATGTTCTTTGATCTCCATGTCTACTAATGGTTGTTAAGTGACTATCACCAACCACAACCTTGATGGCAGAAGAGGATCTCACGCAAGACATTGCCACATATAGTTGACCATGGGTGAAAACAGGTGTTGGGAGATACAATCCAAGAAGTCCCAATGTTTGGCCTTGCGCCTTGTTGATTGTCATCCCAAAAGCACAACGTAGGGGAAATTGGCGGCATCTCAAATCAAAAGGGAGACCTTCTCTAGATCCCATGAGAAAATCAATCCTTGGAATGAACACTGCATTTCCTGCATGTGACCCTGTAATGATTTCTGCTTCAATCACTTTGCTGTGGAATTGCTTGCAAATCAAGCGTGTCCCATTACAAAGACCACTTCTTGGATCCAAATTGTGAAGCAGCATAACTGGAGCATTCTGTTTCAATCGTAAAACATGCGGTGGAAAGCCTCCCCCAAGATCTAAACTATTTACAAACTCACTTGTGAATAAAATGCTATCACAATTTGATTCACACACTAAGTCCGCACTGACATATTCCTTATAAGTACCAGAAAATTGCTGCAGGCCCAAATTGTTTATAGTATCCACCTCCGTGTTCCGTGGAGCCAAAATTTCTCTATCCTTGAAAAAGGATGCATGGCAAGTCTGTGTTTCAAGGTCTCTATATATGCAAGCAACCAATGCTTGCAAATTATTTTGTGGTAGCATCATGCAAGCCGTCAGGGCCACATTATCAAGTATGTCCCCATCACAAACATCGCCATTACCAATATCAAGTGTCCATTGCACAAACTCTCTTTCAATAACATTACTTAAACAATTGACCACTCGCATATTCTGCGTTGGATGCATGATTTCTGTACGTTGCCAAATGTATGAGTGGCACAAAGCTGCATTAACAATGTCTTCTCTTCCCCCTTTTGGCACAACAGGTAATATCTGTCTGAAATCACCACCAAGGAGGAGAACCTTTCCACCAAACAACATGTCATTTTTCATGACATCTCTTAGTGTCTTATCAAGAGCCTCAAAAGCGTGTCTATGAGCCATGGGGGCTTCATCCCATATGATCAATGAACTCATTCGCAACAGCTCAGCAAGCTGGCTATTTACTTTAATGTTACATGTGGACTCAGAAGTTATATCAATAGGGATCTTGAATCTAGAGTGTGCAGTCCTTCCGTTGTCGAGAAGCTGTGCTGCAATCCCGGACGATGCACATGCCAAAGCAACTTTGGACTCTCCGTGTATCCGAGAGAGCAAAGCATTGTAGAGATAAGTCTTTCCCGTTCCACCTGGCCCATCCAAGAAAAAAACAGTCCCTCTGCTCATGCAAGCTGCTTGTAAAACCCAATTGTAAGCTTCCCTTTGCCCAACATTGAAAGATGATTCCATTCGAGCAGACAATACTCTTTGTTCCTCTCTGTTATACATGAACTCTTCAGCAAGCACTCCATGCTCACTCATAATTTGCAAGGTGTGATCCACCTGGGGCATTCCAGAATAATCCGAGAGCCTCTTTCCATAGTGTTGAAGCATTGTCTCTAAGTTTGACAAAGCTTGGTTTTGTGCCATGTGTTCACAGATATTCGCATCATTTGTGTGAACCCCCATATGATATACATGGTCCTCAGAAAGCTCCTTACAATAACGATTCCACAATGCACCAGGATGTATTGGCTCACAAAAAACCAAAATGATTACAAACAGTAGGCGCAATTGTTGCCCTGTTTGCTGAAAAGAAGCTTCTTCCAAACAAAGAAACCATTCATCATCAACTTGCAGTAATCCTCGTGCATTACATGTTTCTTTAAATGTGTCATATACTCGTCCATTGAAGGTTCTAATATCCTCAAAAGACTTACATCCTTTGCACATGTTGAGTAACAAACGCAAATAGTACAAATCTCCAGCATTGGGAACAATGTGGTACATTCTTCCAATCTGTCTTTGAGTCCATGTTCTACTTGCTGGCCTCCAAACCCACTTTGTTGGGAAGTCTATGTACAACAAATCGTTGGCCTCTGGATATTGTTGATTTGCAACAAACCACTCAGTGAGCGTTGTCTTTTTGTTGACATCTCCCTCCACCACACTCTGTACAGTCGCTCTGTCGCTAAAGATGACTTGATTTTGATGAGGCAAGTGAACTTGGAGCCGTACTATGTCGGGTTTCTCTTGATGCATGTGAAAACCCAATATACGCCAGATAGCCTCAGATGCTGATACATATCGAGCATTAAGATAGTTTGTAACTTCATTTAGAAGCCCTTCACTATCTTGTAGAACAACAGTGGCCCTGTCATGTCCCTTATACACATACTTGTAGAGATATTTCATAGCGGATATAGTGGAGCAAACCTCCACATTGATATGTGCATTGTACCTTATTGACAAAAATAGATTGTATGGAACAATCCATTTATTACTCATTTGCGCTTTATTACAAACAGTGTAATTTCCATCATCCCTCCTCATGTACGTTGGGTATCCATCCCTAGCCACAGTAGTCAATGCATTGAAGCTTCGAGGATATTTAAACCTGCACTTCCCATCTTTCATACATGGAGCATTCTTATTCAAGTTTCCACACGGGCCATGCACATTACACCGACTGATAACATCATACAGCTGTGGAAACATTACTTTATCAGGAAGCTCTGCACACACAATCTTATCATAATGCAATGTCTCTGTTGGCTTATGCTCAGATGCAAGAATCAATAGAATGTGAGCATGAGGAAGGCCTCTCTTTTGGAACTCAATCACAGAAATGTGTCCAATGACCTTACCAAAAATAGCTCTCTTAATCAGCAAGCCCATCAAATCCTTGAACTTATGGTAGAAAACACGGGCAGTAAGATCAGGACGATCATTGGATGTTTGTCCAGGCAGTAATGCATCCTGTATCTCCTTCCATCCAGGATTGCATGTGAATGTAATGAAGAGATCAGGTTTTCCTCTCTTGCGTACAATTGCCATGGCATCCTGGTACAGCTGGTGCATATAGCGAGGGCCACCAACATACGAAGAAGGCAATACAACCCTTCTTCCAACATTAGCACCCAATAACAGTTCTCTATCATCCCTTGTTCCATCTCTTGCTCCAACCATATCTGTCAAGCCTTGATACACCTCACTGCGAAGTTCACTTTGATAATTAAGAACCCACAAAAGCCTCAACTCCTCCATACAACTATATGCATCAACAATATATTGTTGCAGTAGCCTACCACCACGTAAAAGACATTGTGTCGTGTCATCTCTAATTTGCAATCTATACTTGTAGAAATCCATTGTAGAAATATACTTTGTAGTTCCATTTACTCGCTCTCTGCTTACATCTGCTCTGTTCACTTGGGGTATGTAAGGATTCCAACTTTCTTCACCATTTGGAAATAGCAACACATATAATAGAGGCATGTATGACCTATGGCAATTTGAGATTCGTTTTAGACCACCACCCAAAAGATTCAACACAATATCACGATGGCCAATGTTGCTCTCTTCACCCTGACCAGGCATGATTGCAGCAACTTCCACACTTGTTGGAGCAACATATTGCCAGCCATTTGTACTCTTCTCAGTAATGACCATCCTAATCTCCGGAATATTGGATGTTTGGACCATTGTAGCAAACCCCCTAAAAGCTTGAACATACGGATTTACTCGATGCATCATCGATTGCAAGCTTTCCAAAACATCTGGTTTGAGTTTAGAAACATGACTCATCCTGTCTTGCAACTCATTCTCAGTGTCAAAAAAATACAACTGAGCAAAGCGAGGGATTTGACCTGATCGCTCTTCTGGCATCAATGGACCAATGTTATGATAGATAGATCCATGCACCTTGAAGGTATAGATTCCTTTTCTTTGGCAGAGAGATTCATCTATATGAGCTCCCAAAGAAGAAAATGCCAACACACTATTGTATGCTCTGATATGTTTCAAGAATTTTCTACTTCTAGTATTACCCCCGTGCATCAATTCCCTCAATTCTAAAGGAGGTTCACTTAATGGCGGCAAAGAAACATTTCCTGAGTTGCAACAACTCTTCCCCACAAATGTGTGAATGGTCTTTGCTTCCGTTTTCCAAGCTAAAGCACCACAAAAGGAACATGCAAAATCCAAGTTGCCTATGTTGTGAAGAATACACTTTTCATGAGAAATAGACAACATAGAGATATGCATCAAGGAAGTGGCCTCAGAATATAAGTAGGTGATAGATAGGCAAAGTGTCTCAACTTTGGAGTAATCTCCCTCTCTGGAGACAATTACAGGCTCCTGAAGAACATCTCCATTATTGTCGTCCAAACTGTCTTCCACTTCAATCCCTACATAACTTTGCAAGAGAATTGACTCGTTATCTACATCCAATGCAATCCTTCCCTAAGGAAATTCATTGCATCGATTCACGTTTATCAAATGCTGGCAATCTTCCCAGCGAGGCACATCAATCTCACCCAGAGAACGTCGAACTCTATCTCGCGCTGCTGCACGTCGTGTAGCTCGAGAGGCTTGACATATCCTACTACGTCTTGCATGTCCAGGAGACAACACCTTTGGACCAATAGCCATCTGTCCAAAAAAGAACTCTTATAAGTACTCACAGGTTTATACAGGTTAGTATCTAGAGAATTAAGAAGAGAGTATGGAGAAGAAAGGATTTCCCAACTATGTCTATCTTTCTTTGAGAGAGTCAGTGAGAGGAGGCTTGCCAACCCACATGGTAAATGTCTATATACTTCTATATCTGTCTCTCTATATCTCATCTAACTACTACTAAGGATATAGTTGTGGGAGCAAGCCCCTTCGATTAGTCCACCGACGATTGTCGGTTAAGTTTCAGCCGACAGTTTTCCGATGCGGTTACAATGCGCCAGTCTGCACGTCAACTGGATTCTCGCCCGACTGAGGTCCCCTGACCCTTGAGGAGTCGCCACATTATCCCATTATTGACCATTGGAAACCTTTGCTCAAGACGGATTCAAAGGTGCATCCAAATCAGCCCCGAAGTGCTTCATTATGAAGAGTTACCATGGTGACAGGTCCCCATTTGAGTTGGTAGAGTTGCATTGAGGCTTCTGTTGTTGTGTACATTCCGTTTACGCAATCAAAAGCAAATACCACATCGGAAATGGTGTGCATCTGCCAAAAATAGCCCAGAGCTTCTTGACCCTACCCAAATTGGGCATATCTGGCAATCAATGCATTCAAAGAGACGGCATCCTATATAAGAAGCTCTCTCCCACTTTTTGTGCTTTATGAAGTGCTTCACATTTGTCATACCTAGAAAGAAGTCAGACATTGCACACACCTAGAATACTTTGTGTAAGTGTGTGTGTGTGTCTGTGTGAGTGTATGTGTGCATGTGTGTGTGAGAGAGAGAGAGAGAGGGAGAGAGAGATTCACTGCTACATGACTTGAGAGAGAGAGAGAGAGAGAGAGAGAGAGAGAGAGAGGGAGAGGAGAGATTCACTGCAACATAACTTGAGAGAGAGAGAGAGAGAGAGAGAGAGAGATAGAGAGAGAGAGGGAGAGAGAGAGTTTCACTGCAACATAACTTGAGAGAAAGAGAGAGAGAGAGGGTGAGGGGGGCGAGGAACGGGAGGTGTGACCCAAAAGACACAATGGCAACAAAAATACTACAATTATAGAGATCCTCTGAGAATGTAGTATCCAAAGAAGACAACCAAGAGTCGTGAGCAAAATAAGCCTCCCCCAAAATAAGAAGACTACATACATAAGCCTCCCCCAAAATGTAGTCAATATCCCCAAAGCCACCAAAATATAGATCCGCTAAGTCTATAATGAGAAAGAAGTGAGTATTACTATCGATTACATATTTCACTTCTTGCAAGGGTTGCCCTGCTTTGAACTGGATGGAACATCTCCAACGGCATTAATCCCCTTCTTGGGCCAATGGGTCATTACCAATGCATGGAGCTTGTTTGAGATAGATCTAACTTCGGAGACACCTGTAGTATGTTGTACTGCTAAGGCGGTCAATTTGTTGCTAGTACTTCGTAATTCAGGCACAATGCTTTTGAAATCAATGCTATCCTTGTCAAGAACGGACCTCTCCAAGAGACTCATGATTTTTGCCTGGTTGCTTTCTATGCGAGAAAGTTGTCCTTGCATTGAGCTCTGCTGCTGCAAAATACCATTAATCTGTAGCTGCATCCGCTCCTCTAGACGATGAAGATAAACCCCTTGCTCATATTGTGATTGGCTCAGCCAGTGAATGCTCTCTCTATAGGAAACCTGTGATGCCTCCGCTCTCTCACATGAGGCTTGAATTTTGGAGCATACTGTGTGGATGATACCTAGTCCATCTACAATTTGCCTCTTTGCAGGTCCATTTCCACCTCGGGCAACGCGCTTGGCATTTCGTAAATTGTTGCTTGGGTCTCTCTCTGGGGTAGAAAATATCACCTCCGAAGAATCTCCTCCAGACGTAAGCACGTGCTCCATCTCTGTAATGCAGAATAAGATATATATTTAGCACCGTGTTATACATGTTTTTCTCTCTATCTTGTTTCTATCTCTATTTTTCCCCTATCCACCTCTCTATACCTCCCTCTCTATGGCGCAAGGTGGCCATAGAGAGAGCAATAGCCAAAGCCTGTATGTAGGATGTCGTCTCTTGGAATGCACTGATTGTGGGATATGCCTAACTTGGTTAGGGCCAAGAGAGTGGCTGCCCATCCCCCCCCCCCTCTCTCTCTCTCTCTCTCTCTCTCTCTCTCTCTCTCTCTCTCTCTCTCTCTCTCTCATGTGTAGGCATATCCCACAATGAGTGCACTCCAAGAGACGACATCCCATAGATTAAGCTCATTGAAAGCACCTTTTGTGCTTTATGAAGTGCATGGAAGTTGGCATACATGTCGACCAAGGCAATGCTAGAATTCAAGGGCAGAATTTCTCCTTTTCCCGAACACTGACTCACAGTCTCAGTCTCACGTGGAGAGGACAGGTATCAAATAAAACAGCTTGAAATGTTATATTAAACGTCTTCAAAAGGCCAAGGTCTATGAGACCTATTTTTTGTAACTGTTGGTCCACTTTGGAAAACCAAGCACCAAATGGAGGGGATTCCCTCCTAAACTTTTAGCGTTTCAAAAAGTGTAGCTCACACCACCAAGAGGTCTTCCAGGGTGATATCCGTTGCCATATCTCAAACCCTCAACTGTTAAGAGTGCCATATTGTTCTAAGAGTGTCACCTAGTGTCCGGCGGTACAGAGTGCGCTCAAGATGTTGTCAGTGCTTATCTCAAACCCTCAACTGTTAAGAGTATCACCTAGTGTTCGGTGGTAGCTGTTCCCATCTGCGAGTGAGGTACACTCTAATTTATTTTTATTGTTGTGCAGTTCTTAGCCCTACTCACATATTTTTCCTGAACACTGACTCTGAGGTTTTGTGGAAACACTAATACATGTGGCAAGGCATTCTCAATCACGGTGTGGGCCGTGATGGGGGACTTCGTGGGCATCCACAAATACTGGCTACAATCAGTGGTTAAAAGCTTATTGGCCACTTCAAGCTGGACATTTCCCGCAATCAGTGCACTCCAAGAGTCGACATCCTAGGTCAGAATATCCTCGTGCACTTTTTGTGCTTTATGAAGTGCATGGCATTTGGCATACATGTCGACCAAGGTAGTACCAAGAACGAAGTTTTCTTTCAACGACCCCAATTTTACAATATTATCATGTTTTTTTGTGCCCATATCAGCATCTTGTGTGATGCCACATACCTTCAAGGTTCATGCATTTGGAGACATGCCCTCTCTTTGCATTTGTTAAAAACAACCTAGAGCTTTGTGACCATGACCCTTGCCCTCAAGATGCAAGCGTATGTGATTACATCTGAAGCGACACCCTCGCTTCGCATCAGTCGAAAACAACCCAAAGCTTCTTCGCATCTATGAGTTCAACTCTTGTTGATCCTTGAGGTTTCATGGGGTTGAGCGTGCAACTTTAAAACCTGTCTTCTTCTTCTCCTACTTCTCTCTATAGTTCTACAACATCTGTGACGTAGCACTCATACATGTACCCATCATTGTCTGCGCGAGAGTAGCACCCAACATCGAGATGGAGTTCTGTCTGATATTTTGAAGAGAAGTAGGAGGAAAACCTCTTTGGGTTACTGAAGGGGCATTCAGTCGGCGGCTACCGCAACACCCTCCCACGCTTCTCTTATGGACGACTATGTCAGCACCTTCACGCTCTTTCCCATCCCCAACCTTTGCGATCCTCAAGCTGGACCCAACACCCTCCTCCATTGAAGCTTCACCTATAACCCCACTTCATCCATCTCCAAAAATTAAGTTGCTGTGGAAAAGGCCACCATGACCTCCACAGCAACACCCTACCCCTTCATAGCCGAGAAGCTTCTAGAAATGGACCAGCTCCATCATCGCTACTCCTACACCATCCTTAATACCACCCTCCCACGCCACTCTTATGGACGACTATGTCAGCACCTTCACGCTCTTTCCCATCCCCAACCTTTGCGATCCTCAAGCTGGACCCAACACCCTCCTCCATTGAAGCTTCACCTATAACCCCACTTCATCCATCTCCCCAGAGAATGCTCTCTCTACCATCTTCTCCTTGATTGTTGACGATTGTGAGTAGCTAAGGATGTTGAAGAGGGGAAAGAGGAAAATCTCTTTAGGGTTCTTTGGTGGTCATTTAGCCGGTGGCTACCACAATAGAGAATATGCGTACGCCTACGGGCTATAGAGGAGGGTAGTGGCAACGCTAATACATGTGGCAAGGCATTCGAGTGGAATAGCAAGGGCATTGACACGCAGTAGGTGTGGGCCGTGACTGGCAACTTCATGGGCGTCCGCAAATATTGGCTTAGTGCATTCCCGGAATCAGTGCATTCCAAGAGACGACATCCTAGGTAGGAATCTTCGAAGGGCCAAGGTCTATAAATGACCCCTCTTAAAATAGCTCAAAGCTTCCTGAATCTGCTATTGGGCATCAATGCACCCTTGCGAGGATCGATCGCATCAAAAAACAACACACGCCTACTTCTCTCTCTCTCTCTCTCTCTCTCTCTCTCTCTCCCCTTGACATCTCGGACAGGAAGCTCCTCAAGCACTTTTTGTGCTAATTCCCAAAATACCCCTTAAATTTCAAAATTCCCGAAAGTACTTTCAAAATTTCAAAATCCGTTTTTTAGTGCTTAGCATGTAATTTGTCGTAAAATAATGAAGCAATTCATCTCCAAAGCCTACATAACCAACACAAATTCTAGTTTTTTAGCATATTGTATTGATACAATTTTTCTTTTTCATTTCTGGAAGCACGTAAAATTATGAAGCAATTCATCTCCAAAGCCTACATAACCAACACAAATTCTAGTTTTTTAGCGTATTGTATTGATACAATTTTTTTTTGCATTTCTGGAAGCACGTAAAATAATGAAGCAATTCATCTCCAAAGCCTACATAACCAACACAAATTCTGGTTTTAGCATATTGTATTGATACAATTTTGTTTTGCATTTCTGGAAGCACGTAAAATAATGAAGCAATTCATCTCCAAAGCCTACATAACCAACACAAATTTGTCTTAAAATAATCTGCAACGTGTAAAATAATGAAACAATCCAAAAAGCCAACATAACCAACACAAATTCTAGTTTTAGCATATTGTATTGAAAGTGCATCTCTGGCATCTCCAAAGCGACATGCAAAACAACACCGTCTCAGGAAAATGAGACTCTCTCTCTCTCTCTAACATTACATTCCATAACAACAATACACAGGCGCAGGTGCCAGGGGGGGGAGGGGGTTTCATTTCATTTCATTTCTTGCATAATATGGCGGCAGTGGCTTCATTTCCTGCATAATATGGCGCGGCGGCACAGGGCCAGCTCGCAGGTGGAAACAACGCAGAGAGAGAGAGAGAGAGAGAGAGAGAGAGAGAGAGAGAGAGAGAGAGAGAGCTACGCTTATACCTGCAGCCGATGGTGCAGTCGTCGAATGGAGCCGGGTAGCGATGGCGTGAGCTCCACAGATGTCGGGCAGCTCCTGCGATGGCGCAGGAAAATGCTCTCTCTCTCTCTGCCGTAGGAGGACCTCTCTCTGTCTCTGCCGCATTTCATTTCATTCCATAACAACAATACACAGGCGCAGGTGCCAAGGGGGGGGGGGGGTTTCATTTCATTTCATTTCTTGCATAACTTCATATTCTTGCATAATATGGCGGCGGTGGCTTCATTTCCTGCATAATATGGCGCGGCGGCACAGGGCTAGCTCGTAGGTGGAAACAACGCAGAGAGCGAGAGAGAGAGAGAGAGAGAGAGAGAGAGAGAGAGAGAGAGAGAGAGAGAGAGAGAGAGAGAGAGAGAGAGAGAGCTACGCTTATACCTGCAGTCGATGGTGCAGTCGTCGAATGGAGCCGGGTAGCGATGGCGTGAGCTCCACAGATGCCGGGCAGCTCCTGCGATGGCGCAGGAAAATGCTCTCTCTCTCTCTCTGCCGTAGGAGGACCTCTCTCTGTCTCTGCCGCAAGAAAATGCTCTCTCTCTCTGCCGCAGGAGGACCTCTCTCTCTCTCTTGAGGACCTCTCTCTGGAGCGCGTGTGAGGACCTCTCTCTCTCTCTTGACGTGAGGAATGGAGGAGCAGGAGCACGACCTCGACCTCGACCTCCACTCTCTCTCTCTCTCTCTCTCTCTCTCTCTCTCTCCCGCCCGCATTGATCAACACTTAGCATTGCCGGGCGCGCCAACTCGAGTAGGCGGCTGGCTGACGATGTTTTTATTTGAAAAAAGACTTGACGGAGTCGCCCATGAGGTGCCTGACTCTCTAGGAGTCGCCACGTGGCAGGGGGGGGGGGGGGGGGGAATCCCCTCCCCTTTTGTCTATTAGTATAGATGAAATGACTTGAAATGTCACCTAGAAAAGTTAATGTGAGAGTGACCATTTAATGGTGAAAGAATTGTAAGGGGAAAAGGAGAATTTTTGCCCCAAAATAGAGAAAAATAATATAAAAACTCAAAAAATAAATTTATTTTTATTAAAATTTCTCTTAGTAAATTCAAAAAAAATAGTTTTATATGTCTGAAAAAATGATATTTCTCGAACACTTTAACGGAGAGAGCTTAGAGAGAGAGAGAGAGAGATGCACGTGTACACACACATGCTCATTTTCATAATGAAAATATTCAAATGAATATAGTAAAGCATGAAATGACTTGAAATGTCACCTAGAAAAGTTAATGTGAGGGTGACCATTTGATGGTGAAAGAATTGCACGTTTTCTCTACCACTTTCCTATGGCCTTCTTGGCCAAAAAAAGAATGAGTGCAAAGCAAAGAGGCTTGTCTTAGTTTCTTAAATCTCAAACGTGTGAATGTGAGTGCGTGAAAAGAGACAAATAGGGACATGAGTGAATGTGAGTGTGTGAAAAGAGAGATAAAGAGATGAGTGCAAAGCAAGGGAGGAGTTTAATAAAAGTGTCCTTTCATGAGGTTATAGGTCAAGGACTAGTACAGATGGAGAAAATGAGAAACTTGTAAAACTTTTTATCTCTTGGTCATTGATGGACCAATCCAGCGTTAGAAAAAAATCGGGGTCTAGTGTATTTTAACCGGCTGAAATTATAAAGTCCTGGTTAGATTTTGAGCTTGCTCTTAAGAAAACCGGCAAATTTACATAAGTTTTAGTGTAATTACCGGCAAAAGCTTCAAATTTTGACCTAAAAACCGGAAGAATTTCAAGTTTTCCCTTATTTTGATCGGCTAGGAAAAATGTATTTGTTTAGCCTTGGGTCACCAATCCATTTTGCCCAAAATAGTCATTTCTTATAAATGAGACTAGAGATTTTTGTAGGACATGAGATAAAATTCCTTGTTAACTTCAATGGGTTGGTGATCAAATCATATAATTGCTTTTGCCTCACTTTTTTGTGTGGAAAACACTCATTTCTTACAGTTGATTGCATATAAATGAGACTAGAGATTTTTGTAGGACATGAGATAAAATTCCTTGTTAACTTCAATGGGTAGGTGATCAAATCATATAATTGCTTTTGCCTCACTTTTTTGTGTGGAAAAAAATGGGTACAAAAAAGTTATATTTTTGACATTCTACGGACCTATCATCAAACTTCATATAGTCATGCTCATTACACATACTATATACATGTCTTCTTAGTTCCCTTTGGTCCTTTAGATTCAAAACGAGACATAGATCATGTCAAAAGAATAATAGATCTCTTACCAAGTGGAACCTTGCAAAGAATGATGAAGTGCTAAATACAGCAAACATGAAAAAATTGGGTTTAGCAATATGACCTATAGAATCCCATAGAAACTATCCAATATCTAGTCGAATTTGAACTTTTTACTGTTAGATATGGTTACTACCTACAAAATGCACACAATTGGCCTAAGAAGCTAGAAATATTTAGAAAGCTATAAAAGTGTTTCACGACGTAAAAGTGTCTCATTACCAATGTAGTGTTTAGAAATTTTGGGTTAAAGAGATGGAGATAAAAGATTAATTTAGGGTAAGAAGGTGATGGTTATGATGGGCTGGTGAATTGGCTCCTGCATTGCTCGTATCTACTCTGGTGGCCTTAGCAAGCTTGTGGTTGCGAGAAACAACGATCTACATGTGGTGGGTTGCTGCTCACAAGTAGCTTGGCATTTCTACTCGGTGTTGGATCTCACTGTGCATGTAGCACTTCCTTTCTTGAAGCAACGTGGGTTGTTTTCAAGTCCGAGGATCATTATCTTGCTATGATTTGTACTTGGAGTGCTTACTATCTAAGCGTATAACTTTTTAGCATGCTTATTATTTCCATACTATCTTGCTTCACCCTTCACAACTTCTATTAAGTTCTAGCTTATAATCGCACTTATTAAGTCACAGGATCTAAAAATTGACCTTATGCAGGGACGTTGGTACAGCCAAATGCTGTCGACAGTAGAAGCGGGCACAAGCGGGGCTATGTGGTCAAACAGATGCAGACCCAGGTGATAATGCAGCTGTGAAGTGTCATTGTGGTTAGGTGGATCGGGAAATGTATGCATATGATGGTTTTTTTGGCCAAGGGTGTGCTGTCAGATGTCAAACTGGGTGATGGCCTCATATGCCCAAAGTGGTGGTTTTGTGTGCTAGGATGTGGTGCTCGATGGGCTTTCCAAGCAGGTCTAGACGACTCATCAAACGGAGCTCGAATGTGAAAGATATGGCACCTTGAAGTGGAATGCATTGCAGATCCTTGCCGGATTGGGCGGGTACAAGTGGTTGGCAAGAGATGATGCGAGTTGATATGCTTGAAGTGATCGATTTGTAGAGCATGCTGCTCTGCTCGGATTGAGAAGCGGGCTCCCAGATGAAAAGTTATGGCCAGTTGAAAGTTTTTCGGGGGTCGGGTGTGTACCAAAATGTCCTCATTAAAAGATGTGCCGCCAGGTGTTTTTCTTGCCTCGACCAGTTTTGACAAGGTAGCATGCACTACGTGGGGTCAGTTGAAATCGAAGGCTTGGAAATCGAAATCATGGGCGACTGGACATGCCAAGGAGAATGTAAGGCGGTCACTAGCTTTTTTTTCAATCCTTTAGCGATTTTGATTGGCGAGCTCGAGAAATTTGGAGTGCGGAAAAAATTTCTTATGGCTTCGATCTAGAAAGACAGAGTTCGAGTGCATTGATGTGGTGGATATTTGACAGTCTCGACATGGGGGAGCACCGACTATATGGGAACGATATTACCAAGTTCTTATTTTGTGTAAAGGTAAAGGGAAGGAGTGGCTGGAGTTTGGGGAAGGCAAAAAAGAAAAATATGTTAACTTCCAAAGCTTAAAAGGAGGGGAGACCAAAAGGCGGTGTCCAAGGACTTTCTTGTTCTAGAAAGCTCGGAAAAAAGGAAATGAAAGAGGAAAAGAAAGAGAAGGGCAACGACGGCGCCGTCGTTGCCCTCTGTGGAGGAAAAAAATAAGGGAGGAGGTTTTTGGTTTTAAAAAAGGAGGAAGGGAACTTTTGGAAGGGGGTTTTTTTCGAGGATCGCTCGTTTGGAAGCAAAGAGGAGCTCGTGAGGAGCAAGAAGCCATGAAAGCTTGGTGTTGGACTTGAGCGGGGCTCGTCTCTTTCTGTTTTCATGAATGCTGATGAGCGACGGTGGTCTTGTATAAATGTTTTTATGCGAATGAAGAAGGAGTCCCCTTATATGAGCAATTGCGTCGTGCTTTTCCCTTTTCCCCTTTTCTCTCTGCTCTGTTGAGAGTGTATGCGGTAGTGTGCTCCTCGACATAGCATCTGCAAAGAGAGAGAGAGAGAGAGAGAGAGAGAGATAGTGTTTGTGGTTTACGGGAGTTGGCGATTGTCGTCATTATGTGAGTGCGGGTTGTGTGATAGCCGTGTGAGTTTGTGTGTGTCTATGTGAGTGTGTGTGTGCACGCGGTTTGGTGAGAAGTACGAGTCGAAGGTGTTCGCCAAGTGGATTGGGGTGTTGTGTGTGCCCTGGGCTATAGGAGGCAGCCGTGTTAGCGCGCTGGGTGTGTCCCCCATTCCCCCTATCCAACTTCTTTCCACGGGCTGAATCCTTGAGTTTTTGTGACCCGGATTACACTTGCTAGGTAGTGTCATAAGATGAAAAACGGAGAAAATGTATGCTTAGGCAGTGGCTGGAGGTCAAGGGTAAACCAAGAGGCAGTAACTCCAGGCCGAGCCGACTAGTTAGAATGGTGGTGAATAGGATAGGAAAGTAGCAAAGCATAGAAAATCGGCCATCTCAAGAGATCATTTGAGAAGGCAAGGAGAGACATGCTTGCTGACTATGCCCCATCAAAGATGCACTTTCTACTCTTTGGCTCAAGTTTGTTCCTAAACTCCTTTGCAACGTGAGTATATGCCTCACAGCCAAAGACTCTGAGAGGCTTGTATGAGGGCACCTTGCCTAACCATACCATCTCTGGAACTGAATCCTTCTGCAAAACCTTGCTAGGAGATCTATTTACAAGATGAACAGCTATTGATACAGCTTCAGCCCAAAACCCATTTGGCAGCTATGCATTAGACAACATACTTCTGACCTTCTCTTGTATGGTCCTATTCATCCTCTCAGCAACACCATTTTGAGGAGGATTGTAAGGAGCAGTAAGTTCACGTTTTATACCTTTTGACTCACAAAAGTCCTAAAAGGCCTTTGAAACATACTCTCCACCATTGTCAGTGCGTAAGCATTTAAGCTTCTTGCCACTCTGATTCTCCACAAGTGTCACAAACGTTTTGAAAACACTAAACACTTCATCCTTGTGCTTGAGAAAGTAAACCCATACTTTCCTCGAGTAATCATCTATAAATGTCATAAAGTAAGAAGCTCCCCCTAGAGATAGGTTAGGCATAGGTCCACACAAATCACTATGAACAAGTGCCAACTGTGTATCTCTTCTATTGCTTCTATGCTTATGTGGCTACTGTGTTTGCTTACCATACAGACAATGTTCACAGAATTCAAAATCATTAAATGAAAAGCCAGGCAAATAACCAGAACAAGACAAGATTTCCATTCCCTTCTTGGACATATGTCCTAACCGGCTATGCCACAAAGAAACGTTCGGCTGCTCGGTTACATTGATTACATTTTTAGAGACATTTGATACATAAATCATGTAAAGTCCTCCAGACTTTACTCATGTAGCCAGCATCATCAAGTAAACCTGTGCTGATCAAGCACTTTGTAATTGCGGGAACATGTCTCACATTCTTCAGCGTGAAAGAAGAGCCATTCTGAAACTTCAATTGAACATCTCCAACACCTAAGATCTCACATGTCTGCCCACTGCCTAGCCGAACATGATCTTTAGTGGTCACATAAGAAGTAAACCACTCCTTGTTTGGAGACACATGAAGTGATGCCCCCGAGTCTATAATCCAGTCACTCAATGCTTTTCCATCAGATGCTGTAAGAAGAGCTAAGTCCATTGTATTCTTCAAGAAGTAGATGTCTCATGACACTAGACTGTCATCCTCTACAACAGTGTTTGTCACATTTATTTCTTGAATCTTCACTGAGGACTTGTTCTTCTCACCATGGTCTTCAGCTTTCTCTTTGCCTTTTTCTACTTTCCATTCTCTGCAGTCTCTTTTCATGTGACCCTTCTTGCCACAGTGGTAGCATTCTATGTCACTCTTGCCTTTAGCACTGCGGGACTTGCTACAAGACTGATTCCTCTTTCCACCTTTGTACTTTTCTTTGGTCCTTCCCCTGACAACTAAGGCTGTTCCTTTGCCTTTGTCCATTGTCTTTCTATTGGTTTCTTCAGTAAGCAGACTTCCTTCTACACCTGCTATGTTCAAACCATCTGGAGGTGCAGAATTACTCAAAGCTGTGCGAAAAGTGTCCCAACTTTTCGGCAATGTGATCAACGGGAACATAGCTCTAACAGGTTCATCAAACTTGACCCCTTGAGCTGGTGTTGAATTCATTCAGATGATTGGACATAGGGGTCCCTTCTTTCATCTTCAAGTCAACAAGCTTCTTAAGCCAGTATACCTGTGAAGCTGCACTCTGCTTCTCATAAAGATCACTCAGCTTTATCCATGCTTGATAAGCCGACATCTCGTTTGCTACATTGAAGTAAACGCTTTTTGCCAAAGTCAGCATAATGGTCGAAAGTGCCAATTCATCCATTTCATTCCATTCATCTTCGTCCATATCTTCTGGTTTTATCCCCTTGAGCTTTATAGGTTTTATCTGCTTCTTTTGTACCAACATGTGCCAAATCTGCTTCTTCCACAATGGGAAATTGGTTCCATCTAGCTTCTTGATATTGTAAAGAGTAGTGTCCTGTGATCCAGCCATAGCTACGCTTCACAGTGGTTTACTTTCCTGGGAAAAATTCGGCAAAGTTTCCCCTATAAACTGACCTCTGAACCAATATCAACCTGTCAAATGAACCAAGAAAGCTTCAGATTTTGCATAAATTTTGGCAGAGTCTCCTTTGTAAAATGGCTCTCGTGTACTAAAAAACAGACCAAAAAACAGCTCAAAAAACACTGTCTCTCTGACACTGTAAGCTGCGCGTAAACCTGTCCTGCACCTGTACTGTCTCTCACTGTCCTATAAGCATAGACTGCGACAATGCCTCAACGGCAGTAAAGCAAAGAAGCAATCCCAACTGTCTAACTCACAGTCAATACATCCTAGCTGCCTATCTAAGGGTGCTCGAGGGATCGCTCCAAGACCTGTATCACCGAAAGGATCTCAACATTCGAGAATCCCCCAGCTCAATAAAACCTCACTCGACCCTCAACAAAGGCTGCAGTAAATCTGACAATACATAGACTTCCCACAAAGTCATACATCCACAAATTTCCCACTGTATATTGTAACCGTTGCGGCAACTGTTTGCTGCGTGACTCACAGCCAGCAAACCCTCAACAGACATACATCATCTCTGACAATACATCCCATGTGGAAGTACCTGCAATGTCAGGATGAAATCTAGAATATCAAGCAGCAAACACAAGCTACCTGATGAACTAGTGGATGTCGCCTACAATCTGTGTGTAGATGCGCCCGTGTCGTATGTGACATGCCTCCAAGAACTGTGAGCCGTCCTTCGATGTGTAGACAACCACAAATCAGCACTCTGGGAGTGTCGATATCCTCAGCACCTGCAGTCGTAGGCCGAAAACCCCAAATTTGCAGAGTCGGATCTGCACCCGTCGAGACCACGTAGTCGAAAATGGCCTGCGCAGACCTTTGTCGAAGCCGAACGGTGGCCGAGATGACCTCAGAATGAAATTCTGACAACACTCAGTCCTTTGGGTTCTCCCACGAGATTTGGGGCCATGTCTTCACCTGTCGAATTTCACTCCAATCTGAGTTGGTGACTCTAGCCTTCTGCAGTGCTGCCCCGAGCCTCGATCTGAGCTCTGATACCAGTTGAAGGAGTACGAGCGGAAGTGCGATGCGAGAGAGAGTGCGAGAAGAAGAGCACGAAGATATGGTGAACTCGCTCTACTGTAATGTGTAGAGCATAGTGAGTTCTTATTAGGTTTTTACAAAAGAATATGTGTACATACCTGGCGGCCCGCCCACTCACCTGGGCGACCACATTGGGCTTTATACCCCAACAGAATTCATGCCTTACGGCATACTCCGGATGCAGTCAAAGCTCTGCAAACAAGCTTAACTCTAGAAGGCAAGGCCTACAAATGGTGGATGTCTCTCAAGGAGAAGAACATCATACCACAGATTTGGGCAGCTTTTGAAGCAATGTTTAGCAAGGAATTTTTTCCTACAAACAAGGCTGATCGGAATTGGACGGCTTGGGACACATGTTCCATGCGCCAATATCAATCACTTCTTGAATATATCTCTCACTATCGGAACGTTATCCTCAAGTTGGAAGGCTTAGATACCTTTCAACAAGTATGGGGGTTCATACGAGGTCTGACACCCAAGCTTAAGAAGTATGTCAAGACCCAAGACCCTAAAACACTTGAGGAAGCCATAGTGAAAGCACATATTCATGATGATCTTGATGAGAAGAAAACACATAATAGTCACGTGCCTGCTAGCATACATGGTAATACACACAATCAGTATGGGCATAATAAAATAAAATTTCTAGTTGCTAATTCAGATGCATCTAGAAAACCCAAGGGGTCTAGGGGTCCTCTCTCTCTTGAGGATTTTGATAAAGCCAAGAAAGAAAAGTTATGTTTTCAATGTTTAGGAAGAGGTCATGGAAAAAAGGATTATCCCAAGGAAAAATCTACTGCTCAGGGAAAGGAGAAAGCAGTGTACACGGTGCAACTGCTGCCTCTTGAGTCTTCCTCAAGATTCTCTATAGTGGAAGTAACACACACTGAGGTGGTGCATGAATGCTGTCTCAGAGCTTCCATGTGGCAACCAACCTTTGGACCACATGAGTTAATACGTATGCACAGATATCTGCAAGGGCACAAGGTGCACATCTTGGTAGATAATGGTGCTACTCACAATTTCATCAATTACGGATTGGTGAAAAAACTCTCCGAGTACCCACCGCTACAAGGTAGCAATGATGAATGGACATGATACCGAAATATGGGATACTCAATGCCGAGCTGTTCCATTGGAAGTACAAGGGTACTCTACATGTTTGGATTCTCAGGTTATGAACATGGAAAGGGCTGATGTGGTTCTTGGTAGGGAGTGGTGGCATAGCGTAGGACCATCACTGAAGTGTAGCTATGAGCATAATAGCTTGATGTTTGAATCCCATGGCACACATGTGTTGTTGTTAGGAGAAAAAGATATACCTTCATCACCACTGATTTGTACCGTTGAGCTTATGCGGCTCATTTCTGATAATGAAATAGATCAGGTTTTCTTGTGTTACTCACTGTCTCATTTTCTTTCTAACATTGAGTCTGTTGAACATTTCGCAACGCCGCATGCTTCTCTCTCCTCTATTCCACCAACTGCTAATTCTAAACAAGAAAATGTTCCTAGTCAATTACAGAAATTATTAAAAGAATTTCAAGATGTATTTCTTAATGATTTTCCATCAGGATTACCACCGGCACCATCAATACAACATAGCATTGACGTGGTTGCAGGTTGTAAACCTATTAGTAAACCACCTTACTGTATGAGTTATCAGAGGCTGCTGAGGTGGAAGGTCAGCTTGCTGACTACCTTAGTAGAGGATTTATACAACCCAGCTCTTCACCATGGGCTTCGCCTATCCTCTTAGTGAAGAAAAAGGATGGTAGTATGCGCATGTGTGTAGATTATCGGGGCTTAAATGCGGTTATAGTTAAGAATAAATACCCATTTCCAAGAGTAGATGAGTTGTTTGATAAGCTCACTCATGCTCGCATTTTTACGAAAACAGACTTGCGGTCAGGATATCACCAAGTCCGTATTCGACTTGATGATATACCTAAAACTGCATTCCGAACACGGTTTGGACACTACGAGTTTTTGGTGATGCCCTTTGGGTTGACCAATGCGCCCGCAACATTCATGACACTTATGGATAGTGTCTTGAAGCCATATTTGGGCAAATTTATCATTGTTTTCCTCGATCACATTCTAGTCTATAGTGCTTCTGAAGAAGACACTTACAACATCACATGCAAGCGTTTGAGTTGTTACGCACAAACAAGTTTCTATGCCAATGAATCTAAATGTGATTTTGTATAAGATGAAATTCATTATTTAGGGCATGTTATTTCAACTAACGGCCTATACATGGATCAATCCAAAGTGGATATCATCCGGAAATGGCCTCCTCCTAAAAATCTGGAAGAATTATTGATATTTTTAGGATTTGCAGGTTTTTACCGAAGGTTCGTTAAAAACTATGCTCAAATTGTTGTTCCTATGACGGATTAACTAAAAGGCGAAGATAAAGCTTTTCAGTGGGGATCCGCTCAACATCACAGTTTCGATACGCTCAAGGATGCATTAGCTACAGCTCCTATATTGGCTATTGTAGATCCTTTGAAACCATTCATTTTGGAAACGGATGCAAGTGACCGTGCTATTGGAGCATTCCTATTACAAGACGGACGGCCGATTGCATTTGAAATCAAGAAGCTTGATGCAGCTCAGTAGAACTATTCTGCTTACGAACGCGAACTCTATGCAATAGTGTCTACCTTAAAAACATGGCGACATTATCTGTATGGTGCTCAGTTCGAGATTGTGTTTGACCATGAAAGCATCAAATGGTTTACACAACAAACATATTTAAAGGGTCGAAAAGCCTGGTGGGCCGAGATCCTTCAGGAATATGACGCCAAACTAATATATCGCAAAGGCCGATACAATGTAGTGGCAGACGCTCTAAGTCGAATGCCAAGATCAATTCGCTCTTGTTCACGAAACTTCGTAGTGAATTTTTAGATTCTCTCAAGGGCAAATATGAGCATGATGAATCATATTCCAAAGTGTGGAGCCATGTTCAAAAGAGGGATCCTTCTCACTCCAATGACGGTAGTGTACAATTAACCTCCACACATAGTTCTCCTTTATCAAGTGATGAACTACAGTGATGGAAGCATTTTAACATCGACAATGGGTACCTACTCCACAAAGGGAGAGTTTGTGTACCGACGGACACAGACATTCGGTGCCAAATTCTTTATGAATGTCATGATAGTCCAAGTGCAGAGCACCCGGGGATTAGAAAAATGTATGCGCTCGTACGATGAAGTTTTATTGGCCAGGTCTACATGGATTTGTTCAAGCTTATGTCTTGCACTGCCAAAAATGTCAAGTTAACAAGGCAGAGCGCCTGAAAGCAGGAGGACTCTTACATCCTTTGGTGATTCCCAATGGAAAATGGGAAAGCATCTCTATGGATTTTATTGTAGGTTTACCAACCACTATACGAGGTCATGACTCAGTATGGGTGGTCGTAGACAGGTTGACTAAACTATGTAAGTTTATTCTGACCAAATCAACGGTTAAGATACCAGAACTAGCCAAGTTATTTGTGGACAATCTATACAAATTGTATGGTTTGCCAAGTAACAATGTTAGTGACCTTGATCCCAAGTTTAACAGCCACTTTTGGAGAGCTATATTTAAATGATTGGGTACACAACTAAACCTAAGTACATCTGATCATCCAGAAACGGATGGTCAAACGGAACGGGTTAACCAGGTGCTAGAGGATATGCTAAGAGCATACGTAAGCAAAAAACAGTCAGACTGGGAAGAATACTTACCTATTCTCGAGTTTTCCTACAACAGTGCTAAGCCTGTCACAACAGGTTTTAGTCCTTTCATGCTCAACCTAGGTCACCAGTTACGGTAGGGTTGGCAAACGAAAAACTCCAACAGGTTAAAGATTTTCTCCAAGACCACATGGATATGCTGAAACTTGCTCGTCAGAATGTCCGGCAAGCACGGGATCAGTATAAGAAGTACGTTGATGAGAAACGTCGGCAAGTTACCTTCGAAGAAGGGGAGGAAGTATGTTTACGTGTGCCAGAACATTCAAAAAGTCTGAAAACTGAGCCAACACCTAAATTATCTCCCCGATATTGTGGGCCTTTCAAAATACTCAAGCGAGTAGGTGATCATGCCTACAAACTATTACTACCTTCACATTCTCGCATTCATCCGGTGTTTCATGTAAGCCATTTACGTAAGCGGTTACATGGGGATGACAATGTCATTGACCAACAGGTTTTGGTCGATTTCATTGAACCTCCTACCCTACCGCATGAACCTGAACGTGTTCTTGATTATCATGAGTTGCATACACGTCATCACGTACGTCAACAAGACGTAATCAAGTGGGAAGACCGACCTGAAGAAGGTGCCACTTGGAAAAACATTAGTGTTCTTAAGCATAAGTTCCCCACTTTTGTTTTTGAGGACGAAAACTCTTCTTAAGGGGGGAGTAATGTCAGGACACCGGCAAGGCCGGACTAGACAAGGGTAGGGCCGGGCTAGGCGGTGTGGAACGGGGAGTCCAACTAGGGCAAAGGGCCAGAGGCTTGTCTATATAATGGGTGGTTGGGTGGTGGACTCTTAGGCTCTAGCTTCCCTTTTCTTACATTCCTATCCCGCTACCCACAAGGCATCCCGATACCTGCGAGGCATCTTGCTAACCGCCAGGCATCCCGCTACCCGCGAGGAACAAAAGAGAGCCAATAACCTTAGCTTAATCTCCGCTAACCGCGGAGTCATCTCGCTACCAACCAAAAGATATTCTTTCAACAATTCTTCTCTTTAAATGATTCTTCAAACATGATCAACCAATTCTTCATATCAATCAATAACCACTTATCAAACAATAACAATTTATTAAGCAATAACAACTCAACAAAACAGTTCTTTCACTAATCTATGAAAATATATGCTTGTTTATTGTGATAGAATCACGTTTCTCGCACAGTTTAAGGGGTTCCATATGCTTAGCTTCCCAAGTCATCATGAATAGAAATGCAGAATTTTAAATTCGTCTTACCGGATTAGCGACATGCTCCATTACCTCCGGTGTTTGAGGCTGGAGGACTTTGACTTCTTTCGCAACCAATACCTCCGCTTGAGAAATGTTTGGAGTAGTTGATACCTTCCTCTGCACCTTCCTTGGAGGTGGAGCGACATGAGCGTCCTTCGAGCTTCAAGTCACTCGCTTCAGAGACATCGCATCGATGTAGAGAAGAGGGAAAGAGAGAAGAGAACCCAAGAATTCCAAGGGCAACACGACGATGGTAGAGAAAGACTTGGATATGGAGATGAGTTGAAGGTAAGAGCTCGAGGGAGAGAGGTTGAGGGAGAGAAAGTAACTCCGACGTCAAAGCAAGAGAGCTTTCGCTTCTGAGAGTGTGTGTCTGTCTCCTCCAAAGTGAAGGGAGAGGGGTCTTTATATAGGCTCTCAAGGCGAGCTAAGAATAGAGGAATAATTTTGCGTACATTCGCGACATCCATAAATAAATAAAAATATATATTATTATTATTGTTTTTTTTTGCGTACACGAATTCTGATGCAAAATTTCGGTTCTCCAATTTTAGAAGAAGCTTGGGCTCCAAAACAAGAACTCTAAACTTAACTCCCTCCTCTTTCTTTCCAAAAAATACTCCTTTCCTAAATTTGCTCTTTCTTTCCCGATAGTCGACTCTTATCTCTAGATACAATCTTGAGGCTTAAGTTTCCCATCAACGTTGTTGTTTTCAAGTGAATAAGGGTCATAATGAATAGTTCTAAAGTCCGATTTTTTATCCGATTGTTCCATTAGAATGCTCTTTGACTTAATAAAATGCAAACCTCAAATATTTGCAAAGTAAATGAAATACTTTTATTGAAAAAATGTTGGGTACATTACATGTGAATAGCTATCAAGCCACACTAAGTGTACTTTTTGGTATTTTTTGTGATCAAATCACCCGTGAAACCTCAGTATGAAATCTGGCTAGCCTCTATACCAAGGCAAGTGGATGAGGACTAGTAACAAGTCTCGTTAATTAAGTGTGCAAGCGAGTCAAACATTGCCTCTAGCAACTTTCACTACAAGGAGAATCCCCTAGATTGTCAGGAGCCCCCATTAAATTGGGAAAATTCTTGGAGGCTTTGCAAACCAAAAATTTGAAGTGCCCTTTTCACCTCAGAGTTTTCTTCTTCCCAAAAATGACTGTGGTGGAGAAGGGAAGCTTTGGTCACAAGGACAGTCCTCAGGGTGAAATGGAGGAGCGTAATGAAAGAGACCCACCTATGAATGGCCCACTAGATTTGGAGGAGTATGTTCCACTCTCCCCTTAATGGAAAACCTGATAATTCTGTCATGGAATGTGAAGGGCATAAAGTCAACCTTGAAGAGCAGGCTGTTTTGGGAGGAGGTTAAAAAACTTCTACGAATTTTTGGCTAGTTCAGGAGCACCATCTTGATGCTTTTGATTGCCCAAAGTAGGTAAAAGAACTACTACAAATCATTGGCTAGTTTAGGCTCTCCATCATTGATAGGGAGCTACAGCCATAGGTTGTGCTAAATCATGCCTCAAGTAGAGTTCTTGGGGTAAGACTGAAGTGGCTAGGACAATTCTTCACCCCTATTAACATATATGTAGTGTGTGATGCTAAGGGCAGAACCAAACTCTCGCTTGATATAAGGGATCGGTCATTGGAAGGAGACTGGTGCATCAGGGGGTTTCAATATGGTGGAGTCTCAAAAGGAAAAATTGGGCTTGAGTAGTATTCTCACACGCTCAAGAAAATCTAAATGGCAAGAAATGTGCATTCCTTCATTTGTGTATTATTGGTCCATGAAGCAGCTCTCTCGGCTAGACATACAAAAGCTTATAGTATGCCAACACAGTGGAAGGGGGAAAGGGAAAGACACCAAACATCACACACATGCCCGACAACACACACACACACACACACACACACACACACACACACACACACACGTCTCTCTAAAGCTCAGATGGGATGGGGGAAACAACACTAGAGACAATGGCACACCAAGAAAGCGTCGACCCGTGGAATAGCCAACAATAGGTACATGGAGGTGTGCAGGTTGATGGGGGAGTGATGATGCATTTGATAGGTGCAGATTGGAACAAGTGCGACTATGGTGTGTATGCCAGATACGGGATGTTGCAGCTCGAGCATAGTTTTTTCGACTCCGCTACTCGAAGTGCCCAAAGGGCACCGCCTATCAATGTGTGCAGCTCCTGATGCTTTTTGTAGCATGGTTTTTATAGCTCTACATTTGAAACAATTGGGGACAAGGCTATTATACCAGAGAGAAGCGACCTATTGCAGGTGGGCGACCTTGACGTAATCACAGTCATGCTTCATTATTGCGGAGATTTTTACGAGTTGGGCTCTAGGTGGATATCAACGCAAGGGGCTTCAAAGGAAGTGGAGAGGATGTTTTTTTAAAAGTGGAGAATCTTGGGAGTTGAAGGGCGTACAGGCAGTGTGGTCAAGGGGGAAAAAAAAGTTTTTCCGAACTTCGGCAATTGCGGACGTGGGAAAGAGAACCAGGCTGCTTAACATAAAAAATTAGCTTCTAGCTAAAGATTAAAAAAGAAAAAACGAGTTGGACTGTAATAAAAAGAAAATGGCGCTGATTGCAGGAGAGGAAGCGCCATCTGTTGGGCTGCATGGGGAGAACTGAAGGAGCCACGCCGTGACCAAGGGAAACATAGGGCCGCCACTGGCAAAAAATCGAGGGCGAGCAGCCTAGGCGGCGACCCGCAAGACAGAGCAGGGAAAAGAGGCTGTCGCAAGGGGAAGGGAAGTGCGCCACCTGAGCGGCCGGGTTAAGGGATGGTATGACAGTGCAGTCACGAGGGCAAGGAGAAGGGCCATCTGAGAGGAAGGAGGAGCCTGTGGTGGTCGAGGGGGGTATGCCAAAAGCAGAGGACCACAAGCGGGGGCATGGAAAGGATTCTAAGGAGGGCGGGACCTTCGAGTTTTCATGTGAAAGGGCTGTGAGCTGAGGTGTTGAGGGGCATAAGAAGTGGGGCCGCTTGCGATGTATGAACAGAGAGGGGAGTCGGTTGCAGTGGCGGGGAGGGAGAATGTCATGAGCAGGGGATCCAATGACTAGGATTAGAAGGCTAACAGCGGCTGCAAAGGAAGAAAGGGAAGGTTTCATTACTCAAGAGTCCAAGGAGGAAGCTTTGGTAGCACCAGCTGCATGCAGGAGTCGAGAGCCGCAAGAGGAAGGCTGCCAAGGGGCTTGTCCATGAAGGAGGGTTGCCTGTAAGGGGCCATCAAGCGCTGGCCGAGCAGGAAAAACCACGGGGTGGCCAGACAGTTAAGGCAAGGAGGGGGAAGCCAAGACTGGCGGGAGATAATAATCTCATTGGAAGATTTGGTGTGGGCTTTTACTCAGCGTTCGTAGTTTCTGACAAGGTAGCTGTCTCTACAAAGAGTCCCAAGGCCAATAAGCAGTATGTATGGGAGAGTGTAGCCACCAACAGCTACTATTTTGAGGTCAGAGAGGAGACGAATCGTGACTATTTAGTTCCTAGGGATACCTCGGTTCTTCTGTATTTGAAGAACAACATGAAGAAAAACTTTACAGATATGACAAAGATTCGTTACCTTGTAAAGAATTATTCACAGTTTCTGTGCTTTCCCATTTACGTAGGACAGGAGAGGACTCGTCAAGTTGAAGTGAAAGATGAATCTGGGGCTCTGGAAGTTAAAGAGGGCGGAACCAAGGAGGGTGAAAAGCATCACTGTCCTAAGTGAAGGAGAGCCGCCAACGAAGGTGGTCGATAATCGGTTACGAGGAAAAGGAGAGCCGCCAGGGCTGCAAGCGAACAGCAAGGATTGTAGTGGCTGTTAACGCCATCATTGTACCCACATATATATGTTCTTTGATGCATGATTTTTTCTAGGGTTTATGCGATTGCTCGACTTGCATCACTTTGCTCCTTCGTCTCGTCTTGTCCATCTTGTCCCTGGTAGCGTTGGCTCCGGATCACATGTGTGTGTGTGTGTGCAGAGAGAGAGGGAGAGAGTGGTTGTGGTTGTAGATTGATTGTGGGTTTCTGTGCAGTCGAGGTGCGTGAGGCCTCCCGATGTGAGTGTGTTTACAGGATTTGGTGAGTGTATGCATCAATGTGTGGGATACAGATGACGGTTTGTTGATGGGTCTATTGTGTTGAAGTTGTTCATGGGCGAGTGTGTGTAGCTATGATTCCTCGAAGGCGGTCTGTATTGTGAAGGTCGGCAAAACGTGTGCATGTGGGTAGGGGTGCGGACTACTACCTTGGGCTATAGAGAGGCAATGTATTGTGTGCAGGGTGTTGTTCCCATTTCTCCCATCCCAACGATACAATCGAAGCTTGCTTCTTTTTTAACAAGGGATTGGCTATGGCGGAGCATACACAAGACGGCTCTCTTAGAGCTCTATCTCCTTCTCCTTCCTGACTACAACCTATAAAAGCAATTATTTATAAAAGCCAAACTATCTTCCAAATGGTGATGAACTATCTTATGTGAGAGATGCAAAAACATCTGGAACCATGTTTTCCTTCAGATGCAATGGACCATTTTTAGGAAATTGAGTTGTGTAAAATTTTTATAGAAGAGTACTTTTTGATCGACCTCATGCAAGAAAGTTGAGCCACACATCCACTTTTTTATCACAAACCATGCCACATGGCCTTCACTTCTTGAATTGATTTGCATGTCCTAAGATGCTTTGCAGATGATGAACCTTCTTCAGAGCATCAAACCTCTACCTTGATCCTTATAGCCACATAAGTTGTACATATCTAAAATTCTTTTGTCTGCACTGGGTCCTCACATATGCTTCGACATTTTGGTACATGTCCATAAGCACCTTTGGCATTGCTTTCCACGCTTTTTGGCATCTACATTTTTTGGCTAAATCAACGGATTCGCATCTAGAGAGGCTACATCTCACATGAGGGGACTAGCTTATGATGTTGGAAACTGATACTTTCAATATCTTGTCTTATTATTTCTCCCTTAAAGGGCTAGCAATGATGCTTCTCTCTCAGAAGGGAAAATGAAGAAACTAACCTGTGGGGTACATCTCTTTAAGAACTCCCTCTTCAGGTCCTTATCTAAGAAGGTTCTCAACAAACTTGATCAAATGTGGATGCTGATGACCCTCCATGCTTGGTCCTCCCTTGTGCACAACATACAATTAGTGATCAAATCAGGAGGGCCTCCAATAACAAAAGCTTATGAGGACCCAAACAAGGAGCTCAGAGAAGAAGTAGATGATCTTTCCAAAAGCATGCAAAAGTAAGGAGCCGCAAAAGAGGAACACAAAAGATGGCTTGAAGCCAAAGCACAACTTGCTGAGCTGCAAGCTGAGGAGATTAAAACAACTCAACTGCTAGCTAGAGATCTCGCTCTCAAACCATTGGAACTAGGGCTGCAAGAAAACACACACAACTTAGAGAAGATGAAGGAAGCTCAAGGCACACAACAAAGAGTATATTACCTAATGTGCAATGGAAAGATAGATAGACCTAGAATAATGGACGTATATACAATTCACAGGGGGAAAAACCTCCTAGTGAGGGACAAAAATCCCTAATGATCCTTAGTGTCTTTACACACATCACTACCACATGTATATGATGCCCCCTTGGAGTGATGCAATGAATGAGAGCTGGCACTTAGAGGGAAGTGTGATGTTTTGAGGACATGATCAATCGACAAAAGGCAATAAGCCCAAAGCTTTGAACTTCTCACAAGACAATGCCTTTGTGAAAAGATTTGGAGGTTGTTCTGTATTGGGACATAAGCCAAGTTGATCTCTCCTACTCATAGCCTCTCTTGACATAGTGGTAATGCACCTCAATGTGCTGTGTGTGAACATGAAAAACTAGGCTCCTTGCAATTGCCAATGCACTCTAATTATGAGTGTAGATGATGTTGGCAATGTCTTGTCCAACACCTAAACCATCCATAAGGCGTTTGAGCCATACACACTCAAACATAGCTATGAATACAGCCTTGTACTCAGCCTCACAGCTAGAAGTGGTCATAGTAGGTTGCTTCTTGCTCAACCATGATATGCAAGAACTGTCGAGCATGAAACCTAGACACTCTCGTGGAAAAACAACCACTCCAATCTAAGTCGAAAAAATAATGTAAAAATGGCAGCAATGATCCCCCCTTGGGATAAAACAAGCCAAGATGTAAAATGCCACTCAAGTAGCAAAAAATGCTCTTGACAGCCTGCCAATGCATAGATCCTAGGCTATGCATGAATATACTAACCAGTGAGACTACAAACTTAATATCCGGCCTCATGTTACATACATAAATAAGGTGGCCAATGGAACTTTGGTAAAGGGTTACATCGACATTATCACTGGCATCATGAAGATTGGATTTAAAACCTATTTCCATGGGAGTGGAAATAGGTTTGGAATCCTCAATTCCAAAACTTACATAGCAATGTCTCCATGTAACTTGTCTGACACAATGCAATACCTCCATCACATTGCCTAAAATGTATGCTCAAGTAATGATTCAATAGCCCCAAATATTTCATCTTGAAAGTAGCATTCAAATTGGTCTTAAATTTAACAGCATGTCTCTTATTTTGTTTAGTGATTAGCAAATCATCCACATAGAGAACAACAATGAGAAGTACATCTCCCTCGCTCTTTACATACAATGTGCTTTTTGTTGGACTTTTACGAAAGCCTCGTTTGATTAACTGAGTACCAACCTTCTCATACCAAGCACACCGAGATTGCTTCAACCTATACAAAGCTTTCTTATATTTGCACACTTTATCCTCTTTTCCTTTCTTGACAAAAACGCAAAGGTGTGTTACATAAACTTCCTAAAAAGTGTCACCATTCAAGAAATAAGTAATAGTGTCTGATTGATACACAACCCAACCAAAATGAGCTGCCAATGCACATAGAAAATTCAAAGTAGTCATACGACAAGTGGGAGTAAAAGGCTATTCATAATCTATGCCTTTTTTCTATGCATAACTCTTTGTAACAAGTCGAGCCTTATAGCGATCAATCTCACCATCCGGCTTGCGTTTCAACCTGTAAACCCATCTTGTACCAATGGCCTTTTTGCATGGATTCAAATCACATAAAGTCATGTGTCATTTTCTATAAGTGTATCATATTGAGATTACATGCCATCCATTAAATTTTCCCAATTCTTTGCTTCAGTAAAAGACAGAGGTTCCTTAACATCACATTAAATGGAAACTATCAAAGCATAAAATATGATGCAGAAAATGCATGGCAAGAACATGAATGAGTACGCCAGTTTACTGTCACACAAAGTATGCACCAGCCATTTTGGCATGTACATCATGTAAATCTGCATAAAAACTTGGTTGATTTATAACGTTTTTAGAAATCCCCATAGGCTGTATATTTGCCTTATTGGAATTTACATTTGAACTTCCACCACTAAAAATAGGAAAGAAAGTGTCATAAATGTCTTGTGAGATTAGGCTTTGCTTGCGAATGATACATCTTGTAAGCTTTGATTTTAGCACTATAACCAACAAAATTACATTTGACAGCCTTATTATCCAATTTTGTGTGTTGTGTTTGTGGCACCAAAGCATATGCTAAATAGCCAAAAACATGCATGTGCTCAATAGAAGCATGCTATCATTCCATGCTTCATATGGATTCATAGATTGCAAAGCTTTTGTAGGATACCTGTTAACTACGTAAGTGGCACTCATGATGGCCTCAAGCAAAAACAAATGTGGCAAAGCTTGACTTTTGACCATACATCATGCCATTTTCTTAAGTGACCTTCCGCTCATCAACACCATTTTTCGAGGCGTATAAAGCACGTACATTAGTTTTTTATCCTATTACTAGCCAAAAATGTATTAAATTATTAAGACATATTCTCCCCCCTCGATCCAAATGGAGGGTGCCCATAGTACATTTCCACTTAAAGAAACGTCCAAAGTGTTTATGTGCTTGAATCAATTTCTAGCTATGGCTGAAAATGTCTCAAAATGCCCATGCATTCCTAGATTGATCATTAATGAAAGTCACAAAAAGTAAAGGTTATTTCCCAAGGATGGAGTTTTCATGGACCCACAAACATCACTATGCACAAGCTGCAACTTGCATGTGGCCCTATTAGATCTTTTCTTTGGAAACTTTGAACGTTGCATCTTACCCAAAATAAAGCCTTCACAAACGTTTTTGATAGGTGATTCAAGAGGTGGCAAAGAAGCAACCATATCAAATATTTGCAAACACAACAAACTGACAAAATTCAGATGTCGAAAATGTGCATGCCAAAGTTTTGCATCTGAAATAGCCTTTGAATCCACAACAACATTTGCAAAATTTTGCCCACACTTGTCCTACAAAGTGAGCTTATATAGTCCATCACAAAAAATGCTAGATGCAACAATTTCATCACCAAAATTAAGATCATGTAATGTACATCTATCATCTCCAAGTTTGACTACAAGACCAAGTCTAGAAAGTGAAGATACAAACAAAAACCTCTTCTTGATCCAGGTACATACAACACATCAACAAGTCTGAAAGAACTGACATTTGCAGTAGTTAGTACAATCTTTTCATCACCTTTGACCGGATAAGACTCAAGAGGCATTGTTGGCACAAGTGACTGAGTTCTCATGAGGAACATCCTCGAGAAAGGTAAATAAGTCACGATGAAAAGTAACGTGCTTTGTAGCACCACTATCAAAGTACCACACATGAGCATCTGCAACAATTGACATACATGCATCATGGATAGAAGGATCATAAGTGCACTTTGGACTGAAAACCCATTTTGCATCAACATGAGCATCACAATATCCTTTCACAAAAGACTCAACAATACATGTATTTGTAGTGAAACCAGCTCCTAGATTTCCTTCAACTTAGGATACTGCTTGATCAAGTGAATATTAGCTTTACAATAATGGCAAAGAATCTTCTTTTTATCCTTTTCACTAGAATTCCTAGGCAAATTGCTTCCAGAAGAAGCATTAGGAACAAGAGATTTACCACTCGTAGAAGAACCATGAGAAGTGGCTACATTCCTATTATCACTTCTTCGTTGAGCAGCAATAAAGGCATATTCAACTACAGGCTTTTTAACCCTGTTTTTTTCGAAAGTGACTCTTGCAATAGAAATGTGCATAATGCATCGAACTTGACAACCTCTGGATTTCCTTGGGTCATAAGTCCTTATGTACTAGCAAAAGTCTAGTAATAATCTGGCAAAGCATCAAGAACAATTTGCACAAGGGAACTATAAAAAATGGCTTCACCTGCAAAAATAAGTTTCTCATTAATATCCTTGACACCAGAAAGGAAACATCTCATCTCAGTCATGCATAATCTTTGACTCAAGCTCTTTACGCACCAATGCAATTTTACCCTCATTGCGACTTGCATAAAGACTAGCCATAATATCCCAAGCCTGTTTTGCAAATTTAGTTGAATGAATATGAGGAATAATAATGCCATTCACAGACAACACAATCAAAGCATGATCAAGTGCATCTTTTACATCCCAAGAATCTTCCTCGGATGTAGGCAAAACAGATCTAGCAGCATCAACCCTACCACCAAAACCTGCAACATCCTCAACATTGCCTGCATCCTCAGAACCGGGATGTACATCAATGCCTTGCAAAACACCAAACTCCCTTTGACACAAGGACATGTTGCATCATATAAGCCCATACAGGGTAATTGTCCCCATCCAATCTATCCTTGGTAGCAAACATCTTAAACATATTTGTGCTGTTGTGAGCCATGGCAAATACTACACCTGATGTGAAAACTAGACAAAAAGAGGAGAAACAAAGCAAGAACAACACGCTCTATATAGCACAAACCCTAGACGTCTGTAAGGAACTGTTATGCAAAAAATGGTACTATCAAAAAATTTGCACAAAATGACAAAATAGCCTATGCAATATAGTGGAAACGAAGAAAAAAATGAGCCCTTTTGACACTCACCAAAGCTCACAAAAATTGAAGAATTTGAGGAGGCATGTGCTAGAGCTGTTGGCAATTGTGCGCAGGAGGAAGCAACCTACTCTGATACCAATTGGTAGAATTAGGGTTACAAGAAAGATCTTGGTGCTTGGATAAGACGAAGGAAGCTCAAGGAACATGACATCAAGTATAATAATGGGCGTCTACACAATGCACATGCAAAAAAACCTCCTAGTGAGAGAAAAAATGCTCAGGCGGTCTTAGGTGTCTTCTCACACATCACTACCACCTGTATATGGTAACATAAACATGACTCGGCCAACCAGGCTAATTTATTTAGAGATTTAAAGGTCAAACGAAGAAGGGGTTCTATTACAACATTCACTTACAAGAAGGGAAACATTGTAAATGAACAAAATGTTTTAGCCAAATTCATGCTCAACCATCTTAGTCAAATTATTGATTAGCCAATAGTATGCTCATAGGATATTGAGGATGAAAAAACCAAACTACTTGGTACTATTAAGTGTAGTCTGATGCCCTCCTTTTGAAGCGATAACATTGGAGAGCTCAATTTCAATCGATGAGTACTAGTGTGCCTTGAAGGCAGTGGGGAAGGAAAAATCTCCTAGGTGGAATGGACTCATAGTAAAATTATTAAAAGAATTATCGGAGGATCTCAAAATTCCAATAGTCAAGATCGCAAACAATGCTCTCTTAGAGGGGCATTTGGATGTTGGACTCAAAAAAGGTCTGGTCAAACCTATTCCCAAAAGGGCTTGATTTTTTCTACTAAAGTTCTAGCACCCTATCTCAATGATGATGGTGGAATACAAGCCAATTTCCAAGGTTGTGTCTTTAAGGTTGGCTCCAACCTTGAAAAAAGTCATCACTCCTCATCAACATGCTTTTATCAAAGGACGTTCTATATATGATAACATCTTGGTAGCCATAGCCATCATTCAGTATGTGACTTTCATCAAGCAAGAAAGTATCCTCCTCTATCTTGACCTTGAAAGGCCTATGACAGAATCTTGTGTTCATACATCACATCAATCATGAAGGGTTTGGGGTTTAAACCCAATTTGTGTTCACTAGTGCATACGCTTGGGAAGGGGAGCTACTATAAGCTTCTTTTCAACAAGAGGATTGTGGGTATGTTGAGGTCAAATGATCAATAAAATAGGGTTGCACCCTTGCCCCAATGCTATTTGCTAATTTGATGTCACTCACTCGTAACCTTTCTTGAGGACAGTGCTTCAAAAGGGGAAATTCAAGGTCTATCAATTCAAGGAGGTAACAAATTTATTGCAAAGTTGTTTGCAGATGATTGTTTACTATTCCTCAAAGTCAAGCGAGAAGTGCTAAGAAGAGCCCTTGAGATTGTCTATTTATTTGCCACGGCTTCCGGCTCAATGTGCAATATTAAGAAGTCAAGATTTATTTGTCTATTTGAAAGCGACTCGTTCGACCCTAGATAATGGTCAAGGGAATTTATTGGGAAGGGAACTATGTTCAAGCACATAGGTGCCCCACTAGGGTTGGGCATATTGGATAATTAGCAATTTGGTTGGGCAAAGAAAAAGATTAATAGAAAAATGAGAAGATGAGGTTTTGGGATCCTCCCCTTCCATAGCAGAGTCACTGTCATCAATGCCTCATGATCCCTTATGTTTCCTTTGTGTAGCCACTACTTAATCTGCAAAATTCATTTAAGGTATGTTTTTCTGAAGCCTATTAAATGTGTTTTGTGGAAGAACAACACTAAGACCACAACCCAAACAAGTGGGAAAAATGGGAATGGTTAGCGGGACCAAAGAAACATGGTGGCATTGGGGTTTTGGACCCTATGCTACATGCAAAATCATTATGTGCCAAGCTAGTTATCTTGATGTCAAAGAAACATCAAGAATGGGCCATCATGGCATGATATATGACAAGCAAAGCAGATGTCTCCTTGAAAGGGGGCAAATGGAAGGAGGCTACAATGCACAAAAAATATATGGCGCCTCTTTGGACCATCCTTAAGATGGATGGTAGTAGTAGAGGGGAATTGACATGAAAGTGAAACAAAGTGATTTCAACCCTAGAATGGGGGGAGAAGTTCAAGTATTTGAAGGGTTCTTCTCACCAATAGTCCCCCTGGATTCCCAAACTTGGAAGGGGTTGTTTGAATACTTTTCAGAGGGAGGTTACCCACTAGTTAGCAAAAAATGAATTTACAAATTGTCGTACATCTAGGATGACACAAATCTCTACTAGAAGGATATGGAATTTTTAGTGTAGCAAAATAGCTTGGGCCTTTACAAAAGACTTATAATCAGTAGACTCTTTGAATTATGGTCAGTGACACCATCACCTATCCTCGGGGCGGAGTTAGACTTGCAAGCATTACATTGGCCAAAAGATAAGAGTGTTTTTTCTCCCCAAGACCCCAGATACATATTGTGAGCTAGCTTATAAAGCAGACCGGGTTGTTGAAGTTTGTGATGAACTTTGTGAAGAGTGAAGGAGAGAAAGGGGCATAAAATCCAATGTACTAGTGTATGACATGGTTTAGAAGAGGCCCATTTATCAATGGCAAATCTATCCAATTTTGTGTCTATGAAGTGCAATGATTATTATGAGCATGTGATCACTTGCTCTTAGATCAAGATTGTGTTTATGAGTCCAAGCTAATCTATCTTGGAACCTAGTTGGCTTGAGTCACACTATTTGACCACACATCTCTCTCACTCATGCACCATGGTAGATTTTAGTATCCATCCACCCTAGCTAAGAATGATATTTGTTTTTAACATGGTAGTAAAGCCTAGGAGCTAAGCTGGGGTCTCACAGCTAGTCCCGATTACCCTAATTGAGGTTATGTTCTTATGTTGAGCCAATTGCCTTATTAGGATTATTAGAGACTAGTTAATGCCTCCTTAATCATGAGCCTAAGAATGTAAGCATATCCCTCTTTTTCTTATTTACCTATTGAGACAACTAATCCATTAGGATTATTAGAGACTAATTAATGCCTCCTTAATCATGAGCCTAAGAATGTAAGCATATCCCTCTTTTTCTTATTTACCTATTGAGACAACTAATCCAATAATTGGAGGAGGATTGTAAGTCTTTGACCTTCATAATATGTGTTGTTTTTATCCTCTTGAGTGCATGTGCTTTTGTATATTCTTATTTGACATTAAGTGTGTCTCTCTAGGAGTGTGAGTTTTCTTGTACGGGGCTTCACCTATCTGTGAAACATCTGAAATCTTAAGGGGAGAAACTAGGAAGGTGTGTTTGGGAAGTTAAAAGACAAAAGCTGCAAGGACCATCAAAATAACAAAGAGCGCATGCAACTAAGAAAAGAGAGCTTATAAGGCTCATGAATGCAAAGAAATGAGAAATGTGTTGGTGGTGCTAGGAGGGGAAGAAGAGAGATAATGGGTGATTCAACAAGATCTGATCACTTTGCTCACCATCAAACTGCAAATTCTACTTTCCACACCCTTCCTAAGTGTTAGGGTAAGTCCAACTTGTGGAACCATGTGTGAAAGCCCTCTAGCCACCTAGGGAAGGATAAATGTTGACATGGTTCAATATCAAAATCACCAAGCCTATATGAGAGGCTACTTTCAATGAATGAATTTCACTTTGAGTCATATCATTGTGCCTACTCTCTCTCTCTCTCTCTATGCTCTTGCTCTTGGAATAACCTAACCCTAATCACCATCTCTCTAACCCTAAACCTAACAGCATGGTTAAGCTAAGGCTTCACCCTCCATAGCCTAGCACTAACCATTGGTGATCAAGGATTATGCTTCCTCATCGACTAACCGAGCAAGGGGTATCAGAGCTGATGGTTTCATACCTAGGCTTATCACCTAACTAATCTCTATTTGCATTAGCGTAATACAAATCGCCACTTGGGCACAAGCATGCTCCAATACCCTTTCATGATAAGGTGAGGAGTATTTTTTCGTTTAGCATTATGTGTGTGTGTAATTTATCAATTACTGTTTGCATACATTGTGTTCATTTTCAGCTCGCTTTACTACACGATTATTCTCACTATAGATACTATTGTCTTGCACAATTTGTGTGTGTGGAAAGCACTTTTTTGAGAGCACTACATAGACCCTGCAATTGCTAATATTGGTTAAGATATGATTTGTGTGTTTTATACCTACAATTCTCTCATTTTCAGTTTTTAAATGACTGCTTAAATCAATGCCTCTGGAGGTCATTAGCCCATTGATTATCCTTCCTAATAATAGGTGTGTGTGTAACCTATTTTGTTTGTGGGCAAGGATCATTACTTCATTAGCAGCCATTCCCACTGCTGGAAACACAAAGAGAGGTCTCTCATCAAAACTTTGAAGCTCTGTTCATCAAAACTTTGAAGCTTTGTTTTTTTCTTGTCCTTCGAGGAAGAGATCAAACAAGGATATGTATGTAAGAACCAATTTTAAGATTTTAAAAACCTCACAAATCAGTAACACCATGCACAAATATATTGGTTCTAGACACTGCCTATATATCATATATATGGTAAGAAACTACATAATTATGAGCATGCACATGAGCACTACACTTGCTACGTATGTGTGTTTTAAACCATTGGCCATGAAGGCCACATCCTCAACACAATGGACCAATGAAGATAGAAAAGAAGAAGACAACAACGACGTGAAGAAAAAGACAACAAAATGAAGACGAAGCAAAATTTGATGACAAAATCAACAAACAACTTTGGAAAAATTAAGATGGAATCAACAGCACGTTTGGCCTTTTGACATCAGGGTCACACACAAAAAATCATTTGAAAGCACCACATTTGTATTTTGACCTACCACCTAGTTGCTTACAAATCTCTAGGTGATGTGCACTTTCATCCTACACCTAATTGACAATTATATGGGGTGGATGAATTTAGTCTTACATCCAATTGACAATTCTATCGAGTGTTCACCTTTGTATGTTGGGTTCTACATTTGACTGACCAATATGATGCCCATGTATGAAAACATGAACCACAAAACAAAAGAATCTTTGTAAAACCCCAAGTTTGGCTTAAGGGGCGTTTGTTACAGTGAACCCAACTTGTGTCACCCTCTGCGAAAGCCCTCTAACCACCTAGGAAAGGATAGATATTGACATGGTCCAATAGCAAAAGGAGGCAACCCATCTAGCCAATGATTGTAAAGCACCAAGCCTATATTAGAAGCTACTTTCAATGAATCAATTGCACTTTGAGTCATATCATTATGTCTATACTCTCTCTCTCTCTATGCTCTTGCTCTTGGTATAATTTAACCCTAATCACCATCTCTCTAACGCAAACCCTAAAACCATGGTTAAGACAAGGCTTCACCCTTCATAGCCTAACACAAACCATTGATGATTATGCTTCCACATCCACAAGTTGTTGAGGCGTGTTCCCTGCAAGGTAAGTTGCATAGCTCCATAATTGCTTGCAACCATTGACAACTTGCTTCAAGGTCCTAACTCTGCAAATTGCATGACAACACAACAATTGCAAACCTATTTTTCCTTTAAATAAATTGGTGTACCTAAAGTTAAAATATGTATCATTCATGCATGATGGATTTTTCCCATATATCCCCTTTCTAAAGTTTGTAGTGTCCCTAAAATACTCAAGATTGAGCAAGGTTGTGCTCTCTTGTGAAGAGCAAGAATTCTTTGTATTGCTCACATACAATTTTTTAACAAAAAAGAAGAAGAAAAAACAAAAAGAAAGAAAAGAAAAGGAAAAAAAATCTTATTGGCACAAATCATCTTTCATTAAGTCTACTGATTGTGTATGGATTTGAAGCACTATGATTGTAGCTCTATGCACAAAATTTCTTTAGCATTTGAAACTCACACACTCACTGTAAAGGTCACACATTGCTTGTGCAAGTTTCCAACAAGTAAGACCACCTCATCAAGCAAAAAATTGCTATCATTACCACCTTTAATGGCAATAACGTTTTTGTTGGGAAGGCGGCTAGGGAGGATGAAGCCGAAGGGGATTCATGGCTAAATGATGAGTGTAGCAGAAGCGAGAAAGAGAGAAGAGATTCGACATAGCTAAGAAGAAACAAAAAAGAACACTCTATTCTTTGATTGATTGTACTTTCTTTAAACCTTACAATGTTTAAACCTTAAGCCAAAAGAAGCCATGGAAACTTGACTTGCAACTGAATCGGTGGCCTACAACTGCATGCACTATGAGGGTGTTTCCACAGACAAATGCCACTAAACCCGGGCTTGCATACCCAACAAACCCCCCTCATTAAGCCCAAACCACTGACAATGGACTCGAGACAGACCATGTTAGAGTTCATTCACCTGAAACCATGTGTAGAAGTCCCCCCCTTGACTATAGCATAGGTGTGTGTGTGTACTTCCCTCAAATAACCATCAGCGTGAGACATAACAAAACTCGACCAAACAACAAAGGGTGGTCTTACCACTATTTATGTGACAGTGTCTATAAACCATACAATTTGGACATGATGACAAATGACAAGCATGACAATAACTGACAACAAGGCTTTGACTAAAAAAGAGTATGATGGTTTTGACAATAAACAAAAGCTAACAAAACTATGACACTAAACTGGCAAAAATAGTTGGTGAAAAACTTGTATTGTAATCTCGAAGCAGATCTGGATGTTCAGAATCTTTGATGTACCTCTTGGTTCTTGAAGAAAACAGTTGGCTTATGGATGTTTTGCATCTTCCTTAGATGAACATGTATTGGATCAATCTCCTTCGAGTTAATTTCTCCAGTGTACTAGATAGCCCTTTATCAACTACACCCATCCATATAGTCATACGAACCTTTATATTATGTTGAAATGTTGCTCCTTCAAATCCTCAAAGGCATAATACTCGTTGGCTTGCTCTTGTTGACAAGGTACTTCGCATAGCATTTTAAAATACTCTTGAACGGGTTGAATGCACCTTAGACCGAGCCTTGTGAAAAATTGCCTCAATAGGCCTTTTGAAGAACTTGGTCGTTCACTACTATCACCACCAAACCAGGAGGGCCTGCGTTTCAATATGCAATCAAGCGCAATAGTCTTGATGTTGCCCACCTAGAATCACACAACGTCGGGATGAGGGTGTCAGGGGCTTTAGTGAATTAATACACTGTGTGTAAATACCCGCTTGGATAGGGAGTTCAAGACCAAATCGGGTGGCCCTTTGCTTCAGTGTGAAAATCAACAAAAAAAAAATCCTCTGTAACGCAGCAATAGCGCAGGCGACAGGTCGAAGCACAAGATATGATTAGGGCAGGCTGTATAGGCCAAATTGGCAGGAGTGCAAGCGATGAAAATTGATCATCAAGGCAAGGTGAAACCGTAGATGCTAAGTTTGACCAATTTGCTACAGGTCCACTGCGCCTTTCTCTCCTCTCCTAGCGACCAATCCCGCATTGCTGTATCGAGGCTAAGCACCAAAGTTCTGATACCATATGTTAGGAAGGTGGCTAGGAAGGATGAAGCCGGAGGGGATTCATGGCAAGATGATGAGTGCAGCAAAAGCGAGAAAGAGAGAAGAGACTCAACACAACTGAGAAGCAACAAAAAAGAACATGCTATTCTTTGATTGATTGTACTTTCTTAAAACCTTACAATGTTTATATAAGCCAAAAGAAGCCATGCAAACTTGACTTGCAACTGAACCAGTGGCCTACAAATGCATGCACTATGAGGGTGTTCCCACAGACAGATGGCACTAAACCCGGGCTTGCATACCCAACAGTTTCACCTAGCAAAGAAAAACAATGTACTTTTTGATGAACAAAGGACGTTGGTGCTTGATAGAGTTGCATGAGGATACATTTGTTGTGGTTAAGGTGGCTGCAAATAAAAAAACACTAGGGCTTATAGTGCAGTCACTAGGTAACGATGTTATTTCATACGTTGTTGGCATCAAGGATGCTAAAGAATCTTCGAATATTTTAAACAAAGAATTTGACACCGCATCAAAAGGCTCAAAACTAGTTTTCTCATTGCAACTCTACAATTACAGAAAATAGATTGTGAATCTCTTGTAGCTCATTTCAACAAGTTCAAGGAACTCAACTAGCATCTATGAGGAGTCCAGAAGAGTATATCTAATGATGAGGCAAATGCGATATTACTCAACAATGTGGAAAAGACACCATTCAACATGTTGGTATCCATAGTAGAAAATCTAGACAAGAAATTGGAAGAAGTTGTAGCAGTGCTCCTAAAATTTGATTCAAAGCACATGACCAAGAAAAGAAATGCAACTTCAACAAAATCACAAAGATATTGAGTGTTCCTCAAATAGGGAGGATTTAGAGGAATAAGAATGGAAAGAGGAAGAGATCAAGGCCGAGATGGAGGTACAAGAAAATTTATTTGTCACAAATGTGGACAACTGAGACAATTTGCTCAAGATTTCCATCAACTAGAAGTGAATTCCATTGGAAGAATAGAAGAAGAAGAGCCACCATCAAGAGAAGAAACTTCCAGGAGGATTGGAAATCTATTTTGGAATGTAAGCCCCCATGTATGTGTGCACTAGGCTGCATTTATACAACCATATAATGAAAATTATACGTATTATTTAGATTATACAGTGTTTGTCCAAATAATACTGTGTAAAATGTATAATCAAAATAGATCACCGATCAAAGACCGTTCAATATATATGCGCTTTTGATCAAAAGAGTGCAATGCACTCCTTGCTAGTAAAGTGATGTGAGACAGAAGAGCAAGCAAGTAAAATATTTGTTGCAATATTATTTTGAACTTTTTTTTTGCTTTGCTAATCCGTGTTGTGCTAGAGGTTCTCCTTGCACACAAAATTAGTTTTTAGGTGCGTAGGACTATTCTGAGGTTGTGTCAACACAACCACACTCTTGGAATAGATACACAATAGCACTTTGTCTCGTGGTTATGTAGACCTGTTAATCACACCCCAAAGAGAGTCAGAGGGAGTGTAGAATCCCACTTGTGATGTGTAGAGGCTACTTCCTCACACTTCAAGGGTGGGGTATGAGTTTGTCGCTTTGTGTTGTGTATGAATACTCGCACTTTAGAAGTTGACAAAATATACAAACATATCTAGAGTATTGCTATCAAGCATAGTTTAGTTAACCAACTAGAAGAAAAGCTACACTGTAGTGTCAATAAAGTATAAGCATTCACACATTTGAAGAGTGAAGAGTTAAGTTTAACTCTCTCTTCATCTACAAATGTATCAATGTTTATATTTTATTTGCACTATATTATTTATGCTTTTATTTTACGTATCCAACTCACCTAAACGATAGTAATAGATAGTGAGTGCTAAGTTGAAGCTTTGCTTCTCTTTTCGTCATTGTTTGCTACTCACAATAGGTGAGTAAAGATATACTTTCTACGTATTATTTGTAACTATGGAAGGTAGCTTTTCTAGATGTGATGATTAATGGTTTGACTGTTAACACTAGAATGGTAACCTAACAGGACATAAAAGTGTCCTTTCAGGGTTTTGGGAAAAAAATCCAAAACCATAGTAGATCCACTCATTTTGAAAAATCCTTTCATGAGCTCATAGTTCAATAACTACTAAATGTGGAAAAAATGAGAAACTTGTAATTTTTCTCATCCCTTGGTCACTACAAGCCTCCAAAGTTGATGGAACAGTGCATTTTGCCCAAAACAGCAATTTCTTACAGTTGATTGCATATAAATAAGAGTGGAGATTTTTGTAGGACATGAGATAAAATGCACCGTTAACTTCAATGGGTTGGTTATCAAAACATATGGTTTCTTTTACCTCATTAAGTTTTTTTGGGCAAAAAAATAGGTACAAAAAGTTGCATTTTTGCCATTCTGCGGACCTATCATCAAAGTTTCTATAGTCACGCTCAATACAGATACTATATACATGTTTTCTTAGTTGCCTTTGGGCCTCTGGATTCAAAAGGAGCCATGGAGCATGTCAAAAGGATAATGGATCTCTTACAATTGGAACCTTGGGGGCATTGATAAAGTGCTAAATACAGCAAACATGAAAAAACTGAGTTTAGCATTATGACCTCTAGAAACCCATAGAAACTACTCAATATCTAGCCAAGCTTGTAGTCTATGATTAGATATGGTTACTACCTACAAAATACACACAATTGGCCTAAGAAACTAGCAATATTGAGAAAGTTATACTTGCTACTCTAAAATGTATCGTATTCTTCAGCAATCAAAAAACTCAACCATCATCATATACTATGCTATATAGCATATTAGGTCCCCCAAAACTCAAGGAATATTAGCTTTATGTTATACATTACACTTACACAATCAAAATTGAATTTGGATATCAAGAAAGCCACCAAAAAAATCATAAAAGTGCTAATTTTGGCCCAAAAACAGGATTATGCAATTCTTGTAAATTGGTCATAACTTTCAATTTTAACACTTAGCTCTCCCTACAAGCATCAAAAAATGTTGATAACTATGAAGGCCTAACCTCTAGCCATCTAAACCTCACAAACATGAAGTTTAGAGTGGTATAGTTGCCAAAAATTGAAAAAAAAGCCAAAAACAGGACCCGTTTTTTCACACAGTTTAGGTTCAAAAATGTTGTGCAAGAGTAAGGTTAATGGTGAGATCGATACTCAAAATAAAATGCTAAGTTTCTTTCAGCTCATAAGGCAAATTTGTGGGTATATAGCACCTAGAAATTCATTTTCATACTCTTCAAATAATTCAAGCAAAATGGTCAACTTAACAGGACACAAAAGTGTGCAAGGACATAAAAGTGTCCTGTTACCATTCTAGTGTTAAGTTCTTTTAGAGATTTTCTCACACTTCAACACACACCAAATTGATTATTTAATCTTTCAATCATTTAAATAGTATTGACCACTCTTGTGTTAGAGCTATTAGCTCACGGAATTGGGCTACTTGTGCATACGTACACTTTTACTAGTCTAATAGACTACAATTCCGTGTGACGTAAACTTCTAGTGTTCTCTCTTGTGTTAGAGTTGCTAGCTCACACAATTGGACTACTTTTTCATAAAGTAAACGTTTAGTGTTCTTTCAAAAAAAAATCTTCCATTTTATTATAGTTAAATTAATTATAAATTATTGATAATAATATCATATTCAAAGATCGTAATTGTTAAAAATTGTATGTATTTTATTTGGTGCAACAAATATTTCACTTTAAACCAGTTTAGATATTCAATGTTGATATTAAAAACGTCTACATATTCTAGCATGTTTGAATTATTTTCTTTTTGTTAATATATCATTGTTTGTTTTAATAGTCATGTCAGAGATAAATATGTCATGAGCACATTAATAGACAACCATTGAAGTTGTTGTTTGTTATCTACATGGTGTTCAAGAGAAGTAATTACATCAATGTTTTGAAATTGCAAAACCTTCCATTTCCAATGATTTTGTTAATATGTTAGCAAAACATTGCTTTGAGTGCTTACAAAAAATCATTTCCACAATATCTTTTGATATTGAAATTTGCAGTGGCGGTTAAATGGGGGGACTTGTCAAGCCAGCCTTGGGTCAAATCTTGGTTGCTTTTGATGCTCTGCAAAACCCTAAAGTCTACTCTCTCCATCTAGTATGCGAAAGAATGCAAGTGGTTCATCAATTGCATGCAAAAGTAAAAGGAAACAGAAATCTAGAATGCCCTATCAAAAGATTGACAGTTGTTGATCCTATCGAGCGAGTTAGTGAGACAGAAATGGAAATTGCCACTCAACCTACCGTCATGGGAGCACTAGTCGACGGCAATGATCCACTACTGTTGCACCTCCTATAGAACCAGCATGTTTTTCACTTGCAAGCACGGCAACTCCAAGAGGGCATATGAGGATATGTCAAGAAAGTTTCTGTACTTCATCGTGCCTTCTCAGATCTTATCCATGCAATTAAAATATTCAAGATCCAGTCACATGGACCAACTACTGCACAATAAGAGATGAAAGAAGCCACCTTTAAATATCCAACACCAAGGCATAATCCTACCACTTGGCATCATGTGACACTCTCCATAGACAATGTTTATATTGTGGGATGGGGGTCTAACCTCACTCCTATCTTATTCCAGATTTAGCGAGAACCAAGATTAAATTGTCAATCCATGGGACGAAGCTGACTCAACTAGTGCATAGAGGATACAAGAGGTTGTCAATCTCTCGAGAAACAACAAACAAATCGCATCTAAATCAAGTTACACTCAAGTGACTGAAACCACCAAAATAAAATCGTTCATCGACAAACAAATCACATCCGTTACAACATCAATGACAACCAAACGTAATGAAACTTCTAGGACATGTTTATAGGACCTAAGCACATACGCTTATGGTCTCAAATCCCACTTTAGGCCAAGTGCCAAATCGCAATTATTAACAGCAGTGGTTTTTTGACCTAGTGATTTTCGACCCAGAATGCACCTAAATGCTTAGCAATGATGCCCCAATACCCCGCTTATGCTTAGTTTTTGATTTTGAAGTATAAATTTTTACTTGTGATGAAACTAGGCTACGAAATATCGTGAAGTGTTTATGTCAATGCGTAGAGCTCTTACCTACGGTTGTAATGCAACAAACACGACTGCAATGTGACAACCGTAGAGGGAGTAGGAAGTGCGAGAAGGAGAGAAGCGAGCACCGTTAGCTCACGCTGTGTATTTCATTATCCAAAACTTAATAATAACTTACAAAAATAGGCTTTTATACCTTAGCTAAGGTTTTTGGTGGTCAAAACTAATAATTTGGGAGCTTAATGACAGGTTGATTCAATCTGGAAGCTTGTAGTCTAAGCTCATCTATTACAAAGTTTACCCCAAAAATAGGAGTTACAATATTCCCGATATATCACAAATAATAAGTGTTTTTACAATGAGAGCTCCGAAAAATGGTATCCGAGTTAGCTTGCTGCTAACATTCCCCTCTCCTCGTGTGTGTCGTCCCTTGACACAGTTTTATGGGTTGAAATAGTCTTTGGGTGACGGGTGGTGAGGTGGTGTTTAAGCGCGTTAAGGGCCATAGAGGACATACATCGGACGTAGAATCCATAGAGGACTTCTTCGGAAGGTTGGCCACTGAGATCATAGCATAAACCTTTATTACTCTTGAGGAACAACATCCACGGGGTGCCTGCTTGGTTTGGGCTCATGAAGAACTTTGATGCAGGTGAGCAGCATTTGGCAGATTTTATATAGCTTTGCACATGATAGATTTGGTAGACTTTTGAAGAAGGACATGGTGACCGTTGGGGTTTTCACCATGTATTCCACTATCGGCGGTCCCTTTTTTGGAGTAGGCAATTTTGGGTAGTTCAGCAGGGTTGGCCGCTTCTTTATTATTGCTCATGTGCTTGCCAGGTCCTTACTCTTTGTATAGGACAAAAAGTGGGATTCTTCTGAAGTGCCGCAGGTGCCCTTGTGAACAGAATCAGATACCTTAGATTCTTGTTCAACCAGCTCAGCCTCCACTTTGGGTGGTCTTGATCTGCACCTTCTACTTTCATGTCTTTGTAAAGCCTCTCTTTGAATTGGAGAAACTCCACTTTTATCAAAGGATATGGCAAGGATTGTTGATGCCATTGCACATTGATTTGATTGGGAGTGAGTTGTGTAACGTTGACAGAGTGAAGAACTCTTGACTCCCAATCCATCGTTGTTTTCCATTGCTCATCCACCTCTTGTGTATTATTTTCTTTCAGTGAATCTTCCACAGCTTTTTGACAGCAGGACCATTGGCACTTTATCAGTTTCTGTTATTTGTACCTGGAATTCATCCGTGCCAACTAGCCCTTTTGTCATCCGTGTCTCCATCGGAGCGAAAGAAACTGAGGGGATTTCTATCTGTGTGGCTGGAATGGAGCTGATCTCTTTAGAAAGCTGATTCCATTGTTAGAATTTATAGCTACTAGAAGTCGTCAGTTCAATCAATAAAATTGGAATGCAATATGGAAACTAAACTGGCATAGTTAACCAAACTTAAATACTCTACTGGGACTAAAAACAAACTGAATGACTGGAAAAATGTTTCAGGTTCAGATTCAAAGTTTATGAAGAACGAGTACAAGGTATAACAGACTGAAGCCCAATTGACTACTGTAGTAATGATTACAGAGTAGAATTACAAGTGAAGAGATTGTAACTCAAGAATAGCTTCAAAGACTATAAACAAGAGACTAGGAGTAAGAAGTCAAAAGTAGAAGTAGCCCAAAGTACAATCAGCCTGAATACAATGTACTGGGTCCTATTTATAGCCTCTTGAGGTTACTGTGGTAACCGGCGTGGAAATTACTGACTAGTCCACTGTTTGGCTTCCAAGAGACAATACCCGCCTGTTGAGACTGTCTTTGCTGACTACATCCTTCCATCCTTTTTTGAATTTTGGTAAGACTCCAAAATTTTTGGAAAAAAAAATCCACCGTCTGATTCTTCTGAGGTGTTGAGGAAGCTCTTTGCCTGCTTGCTAGGTTGGCTGATGTTCCTCATGAGTTGGCCTATGTTCCTCATGATAGTATTCTTATGGAGTTGCTAACTCTCCTAGTATTGCTAGCTTTATACCATATTCCATGCTTGTTGAGTGCTTGACACCCCTATAGTTGTAATTCCAAGGGTATCGAACCAAAGAAACTCCAACATCTTACTGGGAAAATCCACCATCTAATTCTGAAATTGGCTACAAAATTCCACCGTTTGATTTTGAGAACGGCTGGAAAATTTCACCATCGGATTCTGAGATGGAACTACCGAGTATCCTTCCACTGAACCCGCTTCCTCTTGCGCTTTGATCGTGTTGGTGTTTCAGAAGTCCGAATGCCAGCATTTTCCTTCTAGATAAGTCTATAAATGGCCTCCTGCTCAAGCTGATCCCACCTTTCTATAGTCATTTCTACTGCATAAGGCGTGAGAGGATAATAGGTTTTGATGTCGGGATCATAGAGCATGCGTTTGCCTTTTGTTAGACGAGTTCTGGTCAATTTGTGACAATGCAAAGATGTATGGATCCATCCTTCTGGAAGAGGCTTATTTGTTTTAATCCTAGCTTCAAAGAGAATCGCAACCATCTCTCTGTACTGTGGTCCCAGATCTAGTTTAGCCTTAACATCCTTTTCAGGGATTTTAGAGGACTCCACAATAAGTTGCAGCAACTAGTTTGTGATCTTTGTGAGACCTCTAAGCTAAATTTTCCATTGTCCCATACACAATTTAACCCTCTGTATCTCCTTCTTTAGTTCCCCAAGATCATTTAATTGAAGAGCATCATTGAGCAGTGTTTGCCACGTTTTCCATTTGACAGTGGATCACTCATACCAATCCCAAAGATCATCAATAATATTATAGTATGTGAGATGATCTACTGGTTCTAAATGTTGAGGATACAATGCTGGGAAAAACCTAGGCAACTCACCTTCTCTAGTTGGTAAAGCATACAAGAGGACTGGGGAATCGGATACAAATTCCAAAAAATTGAGGACAGCTTGGTTCTCCATCTAGATCATCTTTCTAGTTACTCTGACCAACTGAAACAGTCTTCGAAGAGCAGTTGCTTGTTCTCCTTCTGCCATTTGAGTTGAAGGCCCTTTAATGGTGGTAGCCTGATCTTCAAGAATAGCTTGTACCCTTTGATCCAGAACTCTCCTGGCAATTTACATTTGGAGTAAAATTTCTTTTAATTGACCTTTGATGTCCTTCACACATTTATAGGTTGGCTTGTTCCCTAGCAAGAGCTCTAACTCAATGGCTAGGGAATGACAGCCTCCAGTAGACTACCGCTGCCAGTGTGGATTAGCTAGTTTGTCATCAGAGTTTAGTACCCATTTAGGTACTCTTTCTAGCAATTGAATGCTGCTAGGATACTCAAGCGGTTGGCACACCTCTTGGCCATGGAAAGCAGATAATTTCCAATGTTGAACCATTTCTCTAGCGCCGACATATAGTCACTGAAATCGTTCAGGATCAGACAGAAGAACATCATCCTCCAGATATAGCCTAGTTATAGGAGCTTGCTGATGTCTTAGTCTCTTGTTAAGTGTGATGAGTTGTAATGAATGTTGCTCATCACCTTTGAGAACCTCAGTCACAACTTTACCATTCTCTTTCTCATCCAAACTGTGCTGTGATTGGTGTACTAGTGAATTCCTAGTGTTGTTGGGTTGTTGATCTCCAGCCTGTTGATCACCCGACTGCTGGCCCTTATACTGGTCTGACTGGTTTGTATTGGGCTGATTTCCTCATGTGGCCCCTGCTCCACCAGCACCATATCCTGAAGGTGGAGATGGAGGAGAGTCATCATCATCATTCCTTTGTTCTGGTTCATCCTCCTTCTCTTCCTCTTCTACTACTTTATCGTCATCCTTATTGAGGTTGTTCTACTGTTCAATATAATCAAGGATAGCTTGATTTGAGAAAGCATTGTTGTGTTCAAACAATTTATTCTGCAAATCATTCTGTATTGTTTCCATAAGAGATCTCAAATTATCTATATTGAAAACAACATTCCCCTCTAGATTCAGTTTCTCAGCCAAGTTATTATAGATATATCTTTCAGCTAAAGTGGCTTTCAAGGAAATGTGGCTAGTCAGCAATGAGTTGAAATCAGCTCTCTTAATTCGCAGCATGGTTTCAAATCTATCAGCAACTCTTTCAGCCTCTGTCTTTTCTTCTCTAAGCATCCACATCTCAGACTCCATCTTGGACAATTTATCTTCTAAGTGTTGAATGGTCCTAGTTGATTGATTTTCAAGGACACTGTGCCGCAGGGACTGTGCTCCTCTCTCCTACTCCAACTTCTCAACTTGCTGCTCAGTCTCCCTCAGTTCAGCCTTTAACTTGGTCAATTCATCAACAAACATTGAGGGATATAACATTTGTCCTATAGCATTCACAATAGTGTTCGAAGATGAATGAATAAGTATTGAACAACCATCATTCACTGTGGCTGGGTCACAGGCAACTGGCTCATAAACTATGACAGGAGCCATGTATGGTAGTGTAGCATAATCAAATTTGTGTAGGAGTAGACGTCCTTTGAGAGGATGAGTCTGCGGCTGTTGTAACCATTCCTTCTTGGTTAAATGCAGAGCCGCTTCACTATAAGGGATGGAAACCTTAACAAGTGGACTCGAAGGTGCTGGTCTTTTTCCCTTATCAGTCTGATGTACTGGCTGCTCAACATTAGTCGTATCTGACTGGTCATTTCTTGTACTAGTAGTTGTTGAAATTTGCCCTGCTGACTGACTGATTCCAACAGTGGTCTGGATGGAAGGTTGGTTGGGCTGATCAGCTAAAGTCTGGTCTGCTGGAGTCTTTTCAACAGATATTGTTTTGACCTGACTTTCCAGCTGCTTAAGGAAAGCACTGCTTTTGGCCAATGTAGTTTTTTATCTTTTAGAATTGATAGCTTCCTCTTGCGTGGCTTTCCTCTTTTGTCTAGTGAGAATTAACTGGATATCTAGGGCTTCTTCATCTGATGATAAATCCACATTATTAGTTACCGGAAAGGGCTTCTGGCTCCAAGCCATCCTTACTTGGTCATGAGCGTCCGGAGAAGTTTCCCAGTAAAGGAACTACCAAGCATACCAAGTTTTGAAATTTTTTTGGGACTTCAACCCAGCAATTTGCTGAAGCACATTATGTGACAGAATCTGACATAGATCTATTGGAATAGTGGCGGCCAATCTTTTTGCCAGTAACATAGAAAATAATTGTTTTGACACATAAGTTGGGTTGTTTTTCAGACTCACAACTTCAGCTACAAAGAGGTAAGCAGCGGGGATGTCCAGACCTACTACTAGAATCCCTTGCACACTGGCTTTGTGTTCTTCTTGGTAGCATCATCTTCTTTTAGAGCTGCACTGATCTGTTTAGCTGTTGCTACAGATGTATTTGGCTCATTTGGCATCTTGAATGCAAAAGCAATATTTTCAGGTGTTACTCACTTTCCTACCATAGACCATAACACTTCCATCATCCACATTGAAGGAATCAAGAACCTATCTAATGATAGCTGTGTCCAACTCAATTCTTGTGGCTTGCACAACCACATGCAAATCCTACAGTCAGAGTAATGCCTTGGCTTGCCTAGTAAAAACATACCGCTGTATTTTACTGTGAGGGATAAGTGAAAGAGAAGCTTTTGCAACAACAATAAGTGCTTGGGTTTCCTCTATAGTTTTCTACATCCTTTCCAAAATTTTCTTCCTACCCATACACCGTGAAGTCATGAATAAGTAGAGGGAGAAGAAGAGGACTTACTTGAAGCTTCAAATCCGTATCTTGGTGTGTCTAGTAAAGATAGACAGTAATCAACAGTTTCCTCAGACGAAGAAGTTTGTGGATGTAGTGATAAAATTTTAGAGATTGGTGATGGAAAATGGATAATAGTAGGCAGACGCCGCGCAACAGATTTATGAGGAAAAATACCTACTCATCTTATTGTTATACGGGTTCGTGCCATAAAAGCTCCACTACATACCATTCCTAGAGTCTTGTGCACCGGAATTGACATGGCACACATGCATTGGCTAATCCTCTCCATCTTCTTTGAAATGATTACTACTAATAGTCCCAACTGGCCCTTTTTCCCATAAAAGTTGATATTGGTTTTGACACTTTACTGATTCTGGTATTGCAATGGTGTTGTCGTACTGAGACTTTTTTGACCTTTTGACTAACTCTAGAACTGGCTGTACATAAAAAAGGCTTAAAATAGCTGATTCTGGAATTTCCTGGTCCTCAGTTCCCAGACTACCAGTACCCTTATTCCTAGAAGTGTCTCTCTCTTCTAAATAATAGAGCTTGATTTTGGTCCCATTATATATCCCTGGCAATAGTAATTCAGATAAATCTTTCAATCTTACCATGCCATTAGAGAACACCCAATCAACATTATATGGACCTGCCCAAACTATCTTTAAGTTTGGTTTTTTAGGGCTTTTGATTGATATAACAGAACCAAATCTCCTTTCTAAAACTCCCTGACATTGATTTGTCTATCATGCCAGTGTTTCCTTCTTTGCTGAACAATTTCTTGCTCTAGCATAGCCCTCTGCTTTAACACATCTAGTCTCTGTTTTAGATTGTGATTAAAATCTAACCCATACTCGATTTCCATCTTGAGACTCGGTATGACAAATTGCATAGGCACAACAGATTCGGTGCCATACACCATCCTAAATGGTGTCAATCCCGTGGTGACCTTATAAGATGTCCAATATGCCTAGACGGGAGTTTGAAGTTTCAAATCCCATTGGTGTGGCTCTTTTGGCACAATCTTAGTGAGAATAGTCTTGACTGTCTTGTTACTGCTTTTGGCTTGCCCATTGCATCTAGGAAAATATGGTGTTGATTTTTTATGCTTGACTGAAAGCATATCCATGAGAATATCCATAGTATCATTGATAAAATGCATACCCTGGTCTGACACAATCTCCATAGGACATCCGTATCGTCAAACAATATTTTCAAATAGAAACATAGCACTGGATTTTGTCCTGCTGTCGGGAAGAGCCTTAGCTTCTACCCATTTGATCACATAACAAGTGGCCATCAATAAATACCTATTCTTCCTTGGAGTAATTTTTTTGAAGGGACCCATTAAATCTAGACCCATTTCATAAAAACATCCAGTGGCTTCACCAATGTGAGAGGAGTCATATCTGTTGCCGTTGGTTTGCCCATTCTTTGGCATATATCACAAATTTTACAAAAGCTTCTGACATCAGATAGTAAATTCTACCACCACAAACCAGCCTACAGAATCTTTTGAAAGTGATATCAGTAGAAAAATGTCCCCTAGAATCCCCATTATGTTCCTCTAAAATAACTTGCATTCATCCCTCCATAGGCACACATGTGCAAAGAACCCCATCGACTCCCAATTTGTAAAGTGATCCACCAATGATGGTGAAATTCATACTCTTAATAATCAAAGCCTTTTTTTATTCTGAGTCTAGTTATCTCGAAATCCTCCCTTAGAAAGAAACTGATATACCTTGTTTGGATCAGTTGATTATGACGTTGTTAACTCAAATAGTTCTGCATCCACTGGCTCGTCTCTTAAAGACACCTCAGAGTAGCCATCCATACTCCTAGATAGGGAATCAACACCACAATGGTTTTTTCTAGGCTTATGGAAAATACGAAATTCAAATTCCATCAGGAACATCATCCAACATATCAGTTTGCCTTGGATAATAACTTTAATATCAGAAATAAAATAGTCTTGATGATCCACTTAAAAATAAAATAGCTTGCCCAAAAAATAATGTTTGAATTTGGTAGCAGTAAAAACCATCCCTAAGGCTTCTCTTTTAGTAGTTGTATACCCTTGTTCAGCTTGACTGAACCTGCGACGACTGGTAAAGTACACTGGATAATCACTTCTTCCTTCTCATTGAGACAGTATTTCTCCCATCGTGAGTCCTGAAGCATCGGCATGTACATGAAAAATGACGTCCCAATTTGGTTGTCAAAGAAATGGATTATTGATAATAGAATTCTTTAAAATCTGAAAACTATCCTCACATTCATCAGTCCAACTGAACTTGCTAGTCTTCTTTGTAAGTTCATACAAAGGTAATTCCTCGGAAGCAAACCTGTGCACAAATCGTCGATAAAAATTGATATATCTTAAGAAAGAGCTTAACTCTGACACATTTCGAGGCGCCTTGGCCTGTTGGACACACTGGATCTTGTCATTGGCCATTTCTATACCACTCTTGGACACTACATGTCCCAGTACCTGTCCTTTCCAGACTAAGAAAACAGATTTGAATGGGTTCAAACAGATCCGCTTTTCTTGACAGTGCTGGAAAACCATTTCAAGAAACAGTAAATGCTTCTCCTCCGTTGAATATATAGTAAAATCATCCATAAATATGGCAAGAAACGGTGAAGGAATTCACTGAATATTTCCATCATACATCATTGAAAAGTGATTGGTGCATTGCAAAGACCAAATGGCATTACTAGATACATACATGCTCCCCACTCAGTAATAAAAGTGGTTTTACTCTGGTCTTCAAGAGCAATCTGTAATTGGCTATAGCCACTATAACCATCCATAAAGCTATAAATCTCATATCCTGCAATTTCATCAAGCAGCATATCCGTGAAGGGTAATGGAAAGGCATCCTTAAGTGTTTGAGCGTGCAGCTTCCTATAATCCATAAACATTCTAAGATTTCCATTTTTCTTGGGTACCACCACAATAGGGAACAATTAGTCCCTACTAGCTACTTCAGTAATGAACCCAACCTTTGGAAGGTTATCAATCTCTTCCTGGACCATCTTAGCGTAATTTGGATTCATGCGGTATTGCTGCAGCCGTACTGGTATGGAATCTGGTTTCAATGGTATTTGATGTTGACATACCTCTGGATCTACTCCTTTAAGATCAGTATGTTCCCATGCAAACACATCCTTGTCCTATTAGAACATATATCGGGCCTTCTCTTTCAATCTACAATTTTTCTTAGAACCTAAATTCCACTCCTCTAGTAACCACTTAGGCCCTCTGCCTTTTCTCTTGGTTGACTCCTCAGCGTAATCCTAAGATGGTCCCTTGAGCTTTGAACTGCTATTTTGATTTTCAGTAACTTCTTCCAAGTGTATTTGTTTAGAATCCACTGGTATACTAGAATCAACCGGTTCTTCTGGCCTTCCAGTTAGTTGAACTAATCATTCTCCAAAGTTATGCTCAATGAACTGGTCTGGAAATTGCTTCTTTTGCTTTTCAGCCTGATCTTTGTCCAGTAACACTGCATTGAGATCTATCTCGGTTAATGGAAAAATATTCATTGCTGCTAGCATTCTCTCAATTTTCTTCACCTTATACTTCTGGCAAAGCTCTTCAGGTCTCAGCTCCTTTCTCCAGCTCCTAGTGTTGTTTGTTTGAATCTGAATTCTGCTATGGGCACCTTGTATTGTCAGAGTCTGATTAGCATAGTTGTGAACAGTCTGTGCAGTTTGCAGCCATTGGTGCCCCAGTAGCATCCCATACACACCTTGCATGTTTAATACTAGGAAGCTAATTTTGAACTTTTCCTTGCCCACTCTTATCTGCATACCTTCTATCATACCAGTTGTTTGCACTACTCGATGATCCCCCATTCGAACTTTAAAAGGTGCAGGTTTCAAATTTTGAATTCCCATCCTTTTCTGAAGATGTGCCCCTAGGATGTTTACCCCTGCGCCTCCATCCAGCATGACACCAGATAGTGGCTCCCACTGTTTCCTAACTTTATAATCTACCTAGATCACATGCACTTCATCATCTCTGATAGTAGCCAAGTCAACCATTATGGCTTCTGCCTCAGCCTTCCTTCGTTGTCTGATGAAACTCGCTGCTTCACACAAAGTTTTTCTAATGTCCTCTAACTCCACCATGAGTTTTTGAATTCTGTCACAAATTTTGACATGAATTTCCTCCTTCTCATGATCGGAGTTGCTATCAAAACTTGAAGAATTGGTAGTATTTGTAGAATACCATTCCTTTGTTCTAGTGCTTTCAGCTCTCTTATCAGGCCCTTATTCTTCCATCAGTCCCTGAACTGCAGAGCCAACATGGTCTCAGGTGTTCCAGATCTTGACTGATCTGGTTGTGCTTTCTCATAAGACTTGGCTGGTATCTTCAAAATGACCCAAGCAACAGAATTCTCTAGCTTCTCTGGAAGCTTCCTGGCTAAATCCTCTGTGATTTTTGCCGCAATTCTTTCTGCTCCTGCCATTCATCAACCACCTTTTCTTTACCCTTGGCTTTCCACACCTCTCTTTGTTGAACCCATTTGCTACTTTCAGGATTGACTGGTTTCGTTGGGTTATCTAGGATTTCCTCAAAAACTACCCCTTTGCTGTGTGTAACTGCTTGTACAAGAACTCGTTTTGGGGCCTTTGCCTCAGTAGCCGCAGTATAACAGGTTTTTCTGGACACTGAGCAACGAGATGTCCATACTTACCACAAGTATATCAATTTAGACTTCGACTCTGGAAATTACCACGACCCCGGCCCCGGCCCCGGCCAGTTAACCCTTGGTGTTTACCGCGCCCCGTACTAGCACCGCTGATACCTGATTTCTCTTTTTGGGGTACACTGGTAGTCTCGCCTCTTTTTGGCTGTCCATCTCTCAATAACTTCTTGATTCTTTTAATCTCCGCTATTTATTTTAGCAGCTCTTCTTCTTGTTGCACCCGCATTAAAGCAGGTCTCTGCGCTGAGATTGCTCTAGTTTAAGTTCCAACTCAAGGTCTTTGTTCTTTTTCTCTAATGATTTGTAGACTTTGTATGTCCCTTTGATCGAGGCCACTACGGGATTTTCTTGTATTTGGCGGAAAAAAGTTTCATGATCATTTATTCTCTCCTCTGAGTATTGCAGGGAGGCATTCGATACATCTAACTGTACTTGAATTTTTTGAATTGACAGGGTTGCAGTTAGAAGTTCTTTGGTAACTTCTATCGGCTATTCATCTTTGGATTTGCAAGCATGTGATAACTTCGTAAGTAGGTCACCTAATTCCTCCATTTCCTTCTGCTGTTTATCTCCTGCTAGCTAGTCTTGTTCAACTTCAACTTTCAAATCTTGCACTTTCTTTTGTAGATCCGTGATGACATTTAATCTGTCTTCTAACTCTCCTTGTAGAGCATCAATCAATATCTCTAGTTCTTTAGCCTTTGTGCTGCGGCTAAGTGATGTTGAGCGGTGTCCTTCTGTCATGTCCTGCATTTGCTTTGCATATTCATTGAATTGTAGGATTACCTCATCATTTGATTACCATTCTTCATTTCTTGCTAGCTAATTAGATGTATCAGCCGTCTCTTATGTCTCTCTTGGATGCATCATGGCGGCTGATTGTTCTTGCCCTTGAGGCTGTGGCTGTCCTTCTTGTGCTTTGTGATCCTGAGGCTTCATGGATGCCTCGATCTTTTCTTGCTGTGTGTAGAGGTAGAAGAGGTTTCTTTGAAATCTTGTTCTCTTATGTGTCCCAACTTTGTGGGGTCCTCTGGTGCAAAAATCGCTGGCCTTTCTGGCTTTGGTTCTTGCTCTTTGTGCTGCTCTTGTGTAGTAGCTCCGTGTTGTGTAGATGTGGCTGCTTCTCTTTGTTCATGATATATCTCTTTTGTGGCTTTATTTGCTGGTGATGGTGGTGGGCTTGGCATGGGTTGATCATGCTGTTCTGAAGCAGGTGAAGAAGGTCAGGGAGACATGTCACCTTGTTCATGCGAATATTCCCCTTGTGTGGTCTCTTTCTCTGTTTGTTTTTGCTGCTCTGCCACCTCTTTAGCTTTCTTTTGCTTCTTGGGCTTCTTTCAGTTTCAAAGCTTTTGCCTCCTGATACATTTTTTCCAATAGTTCTGTGGGATCTTCTGTCTGTTTCCTAGTACGGTGCTTTGTTCTTGGTCCTTTCAATTCAATTGGCACCCACTATGCTGGGTCCTTGCCTTGAGCTTGGCGACTGCGTTCGTAGGAGTGATTTTCTCTTTCAAGTCTGGCTTGTTTTTGTTGCATCTCCTCCTGATGTGTTGCCATGGATTTTCTTTTCATTTCCTCAATCCGTGCTCTTCTTTCCTCATTATTAGAGCTTTCACTACTATGCCGTTCTGGCGAGCTCTTAGTAGACTCTTCATCAGACTTATGTGTTCTCTTGGTAGATTTTGTGGCTCAAGGGGAAGTTTGTGCTTACATGATCCAAGTGTTCTGATGTAGGGCAGGTGGCAAGTTGTCGGCCATATCAATAGCATGGTAGGCAATTCTTGTTAGAACCTCTGGTGCTCCTAGATATGTTACTTTTCCCTCTTTCTTTGTCCCTTTCAGTGTGGACAACACGTACTGTGCATGGTCAATTGGTTGCCTGGTTGTTGATTTGAGAACTTGTGTAAATGTTGTGGCAATTGCATGATTGGGTGTTGTATACCTTGGCGGTCTCTTGGCAAGGAAGAGGAAGTGTTGATGATACAATCTTGCAGGTTCTTCCACCTATTTTTGGATGAGGTCGGCAAATGTTGCAGTGGCAGTTTCCTTGGTGAAGGTTCCTGCCGTCTTTCTATCTCTAGCCCTCATTGTCATTCCTTCTGTTGGAAGTTTGAGAGCTTATGCCACTATCTCTTTTGTAATCACCACTTCAACTTTGTTCCCTTTCAGGTCAAAGAGTTGGGCAGTTCCATCTTCTTTGATCGTGGACAAGATCTTGTAAGCTTTTTAGAAATCCACTCCACATGGCTCTTGTTCATAAAAATCTATGAGCCCCAGCCTTCGGTTCGCTTCTTTGTTCTCGGGCTTTATGGTGACATCATATACTTCTTTTGATAGAAGTTGCAGTTCTACTTGATGTCCATCTTCGCTTTTGAATCTACCTGTGAACACTGTGGTGTTGTTCTCTTCCCACTGTTCTCTTGACAGATAGGTCGCTTTGGCAGTTTTGACTAAACTGGGTCCAGTTGGTATGGCTCTAGCTCTTGTAGCTTATTTTTTGCCTAGAGCTTTTTCTTGGCTTTCTCTGCAACTTGCATGACTCCTGTTAAGTGAATAGAGTGTCAAAGTTAGCAAATTTGACAGATTTTTCTCTGAAATGTTCTTTAGTCTAAAATGCTGACAAATTGAGTCCAATTTACTTCAAATTAAATTTTGAATATGCATAGATGCATAAAAACATGTAAAGAGCAAAATTATGAAGTCCAAACAAAAATTTGCAACAAAAATAAATAATTACGATTATTTACAACTAAGTAGTTTTTTCAACTTTTTGCAAATTTGGCATTATAGGCTTGAAGTATATACCAAATGGATACTCTGAGTGAAATATGGGCTCATTTGGGTGCACAGGATGAAAATCATGCCTGATTTAGGCTTTAGGTCTCTAAAACAGTAGATGTAAATAAATTTTGAGATTTTGAGCTCCAAATTTGTTCAAACCTGGCTTGTGGGTTTAGGACACTTGGCAAAAAAGTAAATAATTGTGATTATTAACTTTTTTATCAAGATAAATATTTTTTGGTGCAACTTCGTTCTAAGCATGGTATAGACTCTGTGCATGTGATTTGAGGTGATTTGGATCAAAAAATGTGGCTCATAATGTTACAATATACATGTGGTAGTGATGTGTCTGAACACACTAGGACCACCGCGGCATTTTTTCCCTCTTTAGGAGGTTTTTTCCCCGTGCATTGTATATACGCCCATCACTCTAGGTCTATCTATCTTTCCATTGCACACTAAGTAACACACTCTCTATTGTGTGCCTTGAGATTCCTTCGTCTTCTCCAAGCTATGTGTGTTTCTCTGCAAACCCTAATTTCAACAATTGGTATCAGAGCAGGTCACGTCCTCCCGGGCTTCGTCGCCAGCTGCTCTAGCACACGCCTGCTTACTTTCTTCGATTTCAGTGAGCTTTGGCAAGTGTTCATAGGTCGACAAATAGTTTGGGAAACCTGGAAGAGCTTGGTCCGCTCAGAATTTTGATTTGGGCTCATTTTGGCCCCCGTTTCCACTACAGGCAGTATTGCACAGGCTATTTCGTCATTTTGTGCAGAATTTTTGTTAGTGTCGTTTTCTGCGTAACAAGTGCCTTATAGTCTTCTACGGTTTGTGCTATATAGCACAGGTTGTTCCCGCTCCATTTCTCCTATTTTCAGGCAGTTTTCACATCAGGTGTAGCATTTACCATGGCTGAAAACAACAACACAGATGTGTTCAAGATGTTTGCTGCTGAGGACAGGTTGGATGGGGACAACTACCCTATGTGGGCTTATATGATGCAACATGTTCTTATGTCAAAGGGTGTCTGGAACATTGTGCAGGGCATTGATGTACGTCCTACTTCTGAGGATGTAGGCGATGTTGAGGATGTTGCAGGTCTTGTTGTAAGGATTGCAGCTGTTAGAGTTGTTTTGCTTATGGTAGAACAAGCTCGTTGGGATGTTCAGGATGCATAGGCTCATGCATTGATTGCGTTTTCTGTGAAGCGCACCATTGTTCCTCACATCCGTTCAACAAAATCTACAAAACAGGCTTGAGATATTCTAGCAGGTCTTTATGCAAGCCGCGATGAGGCTGAAATTGCTTTGCTGCGTAAAGAGCTGGAGTCGAAGATTATGCATGAGGAAGATGATATGGACACTTTTCTTGCTAGTGTCAAGGATATCAATGAGCAACTTATTTCTGCAGGTGAAGTTATTTCAGATAGTTCCCTTGTGCAGACTATTCTTGATGCCTTACCAGATTCTTACCAGACTTTTTGCTAGTACTTGGAGACTTATGACCCAAGGAAATCGAGAAGTTGTCAAGTTTGATGCATTATGCACATTGCTTTTGCAAGAGTCACTTTCCAGAAAAAACAGGACTAGACAGCGTGAAGTTGAACAGGCTTTTATTGCTTCTCAAAGAAAGGGTGGTAACAGCAATGCAACCACTTCTTATGGTTCTGCTGCGAGTGGCAAAAATTATGTTCCTAATGCTTCTACTGGTAGTAATTCGTCTAGAAATTGTGGTGATAAGGGAAAAAAGAAGATGCGTTGCCATTATTGTAAAGCCAATGATCACTTGATCAAGTCGTGTCCTAAGTTGAAGGCCAAAGAGGCTAAGAAGAAAGAGGGTGGTTCCACTGCAAATACTGGTTCCACTACAAATGTAGCCATTGTTGAGTCTTCTATGAAAGGAGACTGTGTTGTTGATGTTGATGCAGAATGGGCTTTTAGCGCAAAGTGTACTTACAATCCTGTTGTCCATGATGCATGCTTGTCAGTTGTTGCTGCAGATTCACATGTGTGGTATTTTGACAGTGGTGCTACAAAGCACATTACCTCACATCGTGAATTGTTTACCTCTCTTGAGTCTGTCCCTCATGGGAATTCAATCACTTGTGACAACAACGCCTCTTATCCAGTTCAGGGAGTTGGAAAGATTGTGCTCACTGCTGCTAATGGCAGTTCCTTCACACTTGTTGATGCACTTTATGTACCTGGGATCAATAAGAATCTCTTGTCTGTATCGGCACTTGCTAGACTTGGACTTGTAGTCAAATTTGTGAATGATAGATGTACAAATCATGATCTCAGTTTTGGTGATGAAATTGTTGCATCTGGGCTTTTGCGCTGTGGGCTGTATAAGCTGACTTTGTATGACAAGTGTGGATAAAATTTTTCAAATGCTGTTGTAGATTCAAGGGCTATTTCAGATGCAAAACTTTGGCATGCACGTTTTGGTCATCTGAATTTTTCCAATCTGCTACGTTTGCAGAAATTTGATATGGTTGCTTCTTTACTACCTCTTGAAGCACCTGGCCCAAGCCAAGCTGCAAAAATATGCAAAACTCTATGGTCCATTCCCAGATCAAGCTGATTCTTCATAGCAAGGGCCTCTAGGCCCATCTCCTACGCCTGAAAATGATGAGTTTGACAAAGACGAACTACTCAATGAGCTGACTCAATCTTTGGGTTGAGCATTTTTCTCACTTTACCCCTGTCTATTTAGGCAAAGGGCTACAGTTTTTTGTAATCACAGCTCGTCATTTATCCCCTCAACTGGCCACTTTTGTATTCTTGATTAGCAAAAGTAGTATTGTATTGTATCTAACTGTAATTATGACTCTTACTGCAAAAGTAGCTTCAGAGAGAGAGAGAGAGAGAGAGAGAGAGAGAGAGAGATGAACATGTTGTAGTGTCATAATTTTCACATTCACAGTGAGAAAAACTTATAGACCTTAAGTCATACATCTTCATCTCCATCAAACACACCAACCATATTAGAGCATTTTGAAGCTATATCCCATTTCATATCATTGTCATCATCTACTTCTGTAGCTATAGCTTCATGGGTTTGAAAAACAACATAGTGCTTTGTGCTGCTCTTATCACAATGTTCATCCGCTTGTGAATGAGTCTCATGTTGTAGAAAAAATTAAACCAAATCAGTAGCACATAGGATGAATCCAATTCCATTTATTATTATGCATAAAGTCAAAATCCAACTAGTTCCTCTCACAACTTCCACTTGATGTTGCAATAGATAGAACCCTGACAACAATGTGTTACAACTCCACTTTCTCCTCACTATACTCCTTCCACCATAGAGACGCACTTGTGTGTGCAATGGCATCTGTATGCCATGGATCGTGAAAACATGCCAGTTCTATTAGCATGATCAAATCACTGATGAAAAGCAATCTTCCCATCCTCTTCTCCTAGTAGTTGCAAGCAAACTGTTTTGAACTCACTCATGAATTTTTTATTGGCCGATTGTTGGTGCGTTTGAATTTTAGGATTTAATACAAATGCAGCACCATGCAACGCCATATGCAATTACACCCATCGCTTGTTGGCATTTGTGATCATGGAAGCGTCATTGTTTTCATCAAAGCCAACATGCTCTCTTACTTTGCACAATGACTTTGACATATACCAATAGACTCGACCAAAGACAAAAGAATCTTTGGCGACTATTCGTAAAAGATCTACAAATGGTTTGGCCAGGGTGACAATTCTCTCTACATTGCGCCAAAAAACTTGGAAGTTCACAAGCTGTACACATCTTGCAGCCGCCTCTTGGTAGCTAGGATACTTTCTGAGCAATGCATCCTAGCGTCTATTAGCTACTATTTCAATCAATGCTGGCTGCACTTCTTGCAAGGTGGTAAGAACATAATATGTGTTTGCAAACCTTGTCGCACAAAATATCTGCAAAGTTTTGTTGGGTAAGAGCATACAAAAATTGATGCTCTCTAATAAATTTCGCCACATGATTAGCATCTAGCAGTGTTTTCTTTATAACAACCATGTTTCCAATATCTTTCAAAGAAAATTAAGAGTATGCGCGGCACATGGCACCCAAGTAATTTGTGGGTACTTAACTTGGATATCCCTTCTTGCAGCCTTGTAATTGGATGCATTATTTGTGACAATTGCAGTCACATTCTTTGGTCCACCTACCTTTTCTATAGCGCTCTCATATATACTTTCTAGATATTCATTGGTCTTTTCTTTTAAAGAGGTGTCAATGGATTTCACAAGCATAGACTCTCTAGGATTGATAAGCATCACATTCATGAGTGGCTTCTTCTGACAGTTGGTCCATCCATCTAACGCTATAGTGCAACCATATGCAAGAACAAAGTCCACCACCGTGCACTTGAGGGTGGATTTAGTACTATTTTTGACTTTATCTAGATACTCTGTGCACATCTTAGTATAATCAGGAAGCACAAACCCCTTTTTGGCCGTGCTCATTAAAGCATCTTGAAATATGGGGCTGCGCATAGCATTGAATGGTATACCACATGCCACAAAATTTTGTGTCCATTTCAAGTGCAACTCAACCAAATTTTACTTATTTATCGCTTCATACAATGTTTGGCCATTGGATGATGCTTTACTAGCTTTAGTTGAGCTGGAATTTACTGCTACTGATGTCGAAGCACATTCGTAAAGAAGTTAATAGGGGAGTCTGAAAATTTTCTTCCGTAGGCACATGCTCTGTCCTCTCATTGAAAAATGACATTTCAACATCCATTGTAGCTTGTTTGGCATTCACAGTTTTCTTTTTAGCTGCAAGAACTTGCTCTGCAATGCGAGCGTACTTTGGCAATCTAGCATGAATATCTCTTGGAGGCATTGTACACTCGCACACGTTACTAGGAACTTTGAACAAATGCTCTTTGATTCTGGTCGCATTACCACTAACTCATGGCTACATGTCTTGCAGCTCAATCGAGATGTATTCTTTCCAGCATGCAGCTCGTGGACGTAATTTCACTCATGTCCTTTCACCATGATGACAGATAAATTTAATATGCGAGATCAACAAATCCACTTGTTAATTTCAAAATAAAAATTAATTCAAAGCAACAAACTGCACAAGCAATGCTCTATCGATCAATATAGTGATCAAAATCTGCCCACATTATCAACTAGTATCATGATGCATTATCAATTAACAATAGACAATAATAGTCTTTGCATTCTTCAATAAACTCATGTCAATCAAATTATATTTTGATGCACTAAATAACTTCATCACTTCAACCAAAACATTTCAATCACATTGCACTATATTGATTCATCTTAAGTGCAAGCTTTAGGCTTTCACACATTGCGATTATCAAATTTATAATCCGTCGCACTATATTGATTTATCTAAAGTGCAAGCTTAATGCTTTCACACATTACGATAATTGGTAATATTGATTAAATATTGCAATTGATTCTCATTGAAAGTTGGATTAATTGCAATCTTTGATAATTATCACATCTATCTAAAGTGGAAACATGAAGTTCTCACACTCCATGGTAGATCTTTGAAAGCTTATCTGTCTGCATTTGATACACGTGTACGATCACACGGTATGATAGACGTAGCAATCTAAATAAAGATAATATAATATCAATGTATTTGGACATGAAATTCCTAAATTTTGATTGAACTGAGACAATAGTATGATGGCTCTACACAGGACAACAAAATTTTTATTTATGTTCACTTTGAGGTGAGAAAGTATCTGCACATCAAAATCAAACTTACCTAAAATAAAACTAACCTCGACTATTCTATTATATTTTGCTGACAGATAACCTCATGTGAGAGTAAACTCTACACACAATGGTAATCTCTAAACTATATCCTAATTCACTTCCACGTGTCAGTAAAATGAGCATGTAGCAAGTGATTCTTAAAAAAACAAAAACCTTGTATGAGTAAGAGTTTGAGCTCTACACAACATACAAAGCTTAGAAATTTGATTTTAAAATAAATAATTATAAAATTATCTAAGGAAAACATAAATTTTGATTTTGTAAAACATTTAAAATAGTTTCATTATTTATTTTTAAAATTATCACAAAATTAATATTTTTTGTCTTCTATTGACAAGAAATACCTTTTGAGAGTAATACTAGTCTCAATAGGCGCGTTGCCAGTATATATAGTTTTATTTCGAACAATACATATTTTGATTGAAAGAAAGTTTGTGCCAAACATCTTTTGATCAAAAGATGTTTCGATCGAAGTACTTTCGATCAAAAATCTGGAAAAAAAATAAGTTGCCCGTTTTTAATGATATGTCATCGTATAAAACGCCCGTATAATATGGGGTCAAGTAAAATACGCTCGTAAATGGCATATTATAAGTTTTCTATATAATGTATAGTGCAACTTAGGATCCTTCAAGATTATGACTGTAAGCTACAATATCACTAGGGACAATAGAATGTATTAGCGAATGCACTAAGCTGGATGTCTCAGATTAATGTACTTGATTTCATGAAAATACAAAGTGAATTTTTAGAGTCATTACCTGGCAAGTGTGCACAAGATCAACCATATGATAAAGTGTGGAGTGCAGTTTAAAGAAGGGATTCCTCACACTCACATGTATCTACATAGCGAGATCATGTTTTTGCACGTGCAGATAAAAACTCCAACATAGAGAGCTTAAGAGATGGAAGAATTTTGCCATTGATGATGGATATTTACTCCACAAGGGTAGAGTATGTGTTTCAAAGGACTCAAACAATATGCAACAACTATTATTTGAATGTCACGATAGTCCAAGTGCTGGTCATCCAGGTATTCGTAAGACGTATGCCTTAGTTCGACGGCAATTTTACTGGCCACACTTACATCATGATGTGCAAGAGTACATACTAAACTGCCAACATTGCCAATTTAATAAGGTAGAGTGCCTCAAGGTAGGTGGACTTTTACATCCTTTAGAGATTCCACAAGGTAACTGGAAGAGTATTTCTATGGATTTTGCAGTAGGACTACCTACTAAAAATCATGGCCATGATGCCATATGGGTAATTGTAGACCGTCTAACATAGATGGGTCTATTCATTCCCACTAAGACTATGATTAATACACCAAAATTAGCATGGATATTTATAGAGCACATATATAGACTCTTCCGTCTTCCAGTTAGTATCATTGATGAAAAAGATTGAAAGTTCAATAATCACTTCTAGAGAGCTGTGTTCCAAAAGTTGAAAACTACATTTAGAGTTAGTACGACTGATTGTCCAAAAACAGATGGTCAAATCAAAAGAGTTAATCAAGTGCTAGAGGATATGCCATGAGTGTACGCTAGCAAGAAGAAAACCAATTGGGAGGACTACTTGCCTTTATTAGAATCTTCTTATAATAGTTCAAAGCATGTGACTACAGGGTTAAGTCCATTTATGATTTTATATGGTTTTCAACCTAGATCACTCGTTATGGTGGGGTTGGGTATGGAGAAGGTACAACAAGCAAATAATTTTCTCCAAGCCCATTTTTATATGCTTCGAGTTTCTTGACAGAATGTTAAGCAAGCTAAAGGTTGATATAAGAAGTATGTAGATGAGCATCGTCATCTTGTTACTTTCGAAGAAGGAGACAAGGTTTTTCTCAAGGTTCTGGAGCATTGAAAAAGTCTGAAGATGAGAAAAGTTTCTAAACTTTCACCACAATATTGTGGACCATTTATCGTTCTCAATTGTATAGGCCTAACAGTTAGCTCTTCTCGAGCACTCATGAGTTCATCCTGTTTTTCATCTTATTTGTTTATGAAAACAACTAGAACAGAATGATAATGTCATTGACATAGGTGTGAGAGTTGACCTTATCAACCCGCCAAGCATCCCTCATGAACCCGAAAACATTTTGGATTATCATGAGCTTTGTACTAAACATCATGTCAAAAGACAGGTGTTGTTAAAATGGCTAGATAGACCTCAAGAAGGTTCTACATGGGAAAATGTCTCTAAACTTAAGAAACATTTTCCTATCTTCATTTTTTAGGCAAAAAATGATTCTCCAAGGGGAGGGTAATGTAAGGACATGGGTCTTTCGGGAAAGGCCATCGGCACGGCCAGATAGTGTGTATGCTAGGGGGAGGGTATAAGATAGCATGGTTGGGTGGAGACTAGCACACGGTGAGGTGGAATGGGATGGGCAACAAGAGAGGTGACCTCTAAACACCCCTCAAGGCTCCTGTGTTAATCAATTGGGGATGGGGCTACCAAAAACAAGAAAACAACAACAAACCCACAACCAACAATAAGTGAAGGGGCACCACCTAGTGATAGAACAAACTAGGATGCTATTCAATTTCTCCTATTAAGCTAGAATGTGCCTTCTCCATGACATTTGATGGGGGCTTGATTGTTTCCGCAATTCTTCCACCCCTTGGAGTCCATGACCATAAAATTGTATCAACACACTCCCAGTGCTTTGGGTCAGCAAGATTGCAGCACCAACTCTTTTTCCAACAATCCTCATACTATTCTTGGATTGTGGGATTTCTTTTTCGATGTTTTGGTGCCCAATATTGAATCAAAACTTTCTTGTAGTTAGGAGATGATTTGTCTACATCAACATTTGACTCTGGCACTCCTAGCCATATCGAATATTCAGGATCTACGGGTCTCACAAGAACAAGATCCCCTTTTCTTACATCAATTTGAGGCCTAAAGGCCTCTTGTGGACTTGCACTTTGAGGACCAACATAGTCATCATTCAATTCTTCAATCCTTAAAAATCATCTCTATCTTCCTCTATCTCTTGCATTCAATGACTCCCTATAGTCTTTGGCCAAAATGTTGTATATTCACCAATGTGTTTATTGGTTGGTTGTTCAAGCTCATTAATTATGTTTTGCCAATAAATGATAACTGGCTCCATGTATTTTGTGGAGTCATGGTCCTTTCCCTTTAGTAGAGAACATCTTTTCCAAAATTGAAGATATGACTTAATCCCTTGAATAACAAGCGGAATATCTCTCACATAGTCTGCTATAGGTACCACATCTGCATAGCCTATTGGTAATTTTGGTTTTCCCTGGTCATCTTTTTTCCACAACTCAATTCACGACTCCTTTGGCATCCAATCAGGTGATTTGGGATGAATTTTGTACTGCATTACTGGGACTTCACCTTGCATATAGAAACGAAATTGAAGTGTCTTAGAGTGTCTGACTAGAGCATCTTGTCTGTCACACATGTACCCTTGCACAAAGGATTTAAAGTCGGGAACTTGTGTCATAAAAAATGGTGCTGGAGCTGACATTTCACGTTTTTGAAAATGTTCCATCAGATGTGGAAAAGTGAATGTCATTCCTGTTCGCAATCTTTCTGAGAACCTACTAAACATTGCATCTATGTCCTCATGTGTATGACCCACCATTAAGAATCCCAAATGCACGGTTTTGAAAGCTCCTTTTGCTACTAACAAGGATAAGTATGCAAATAAATATCGATTTTTATTCTCTCCTGCACAATTATCTAGCTGTAGCAAAAGATTCTCAAGAAATTTTTGAAATACAGGAGTGGATATGGTATCCACAACACATTGAGAGGAAGTTGACTGTATGTGTACAATCTCTTCACTACATCCTTGGATGGCCAACGGTGGTGTCATTGTTGATGCATTCCTCTCACGCTCTTGCTTCATTTTGTTTTGGAGATCTAGAGCTCTCCTTGAGTTCAATGCATTGAATAACGTTACATTTCTGTGTGGCATACCTTCATGGCATAAATCTCCTAGTCCATGGTTTTCTGTTCTTTCCAGATTCTGTAAGCATAATGCAAGGGAACCAATTGTAGCATTGGGATCTGAAGGCCATAGACCATTAAGCGATAAGTGACCATACATTCCATGACCATGTCCATGTGTTATCATACCTGTTAATGATACTTGCAATTGATATGCATTCGCATAATCTTTTGAGTTCACACGCAACCTAGGTATTGCTGTCTTTTTTTAATCCATTTTATCATGTATAATGCATGAATATTTATCCTTTTGCAACTGGGAGAACTTACGCCAGGTGCAGTACAGATTCCTACAACTTTGTTATTGCAACATGTGAATTCGACATTCATCCTTCAAACGTGCAATCATCTCGTCATCCTTTGTTGACTCTAGTTGAGACTTTATCCGACTACACACAACACATTTGGAGAACTCACTTGTTTTTTACAATGTCACATTAGCAAACTCTGTATTCCAAATCCTATTGAATGCCATGCTAGACATTGGCTTGATACTCATACTGTCAAGTGTTTTATTGACATCATGTAAAATGTCTACTTGCTTGTACGTGTTTGGAATTGCAAGCAAAGTTTCCCTAGTACCATCTTCCATGGTTCTACTCTTATGTGGCATTCTCTTCGAGTTTTCATCAATAAAAGAGCACATCAATGCCCTTCCCATTTCTGTATGGTCTCTTCCTTTTCTCATGACACCATCACTACCATGCATTGAGCGTCTAACCCCATTCTCAAAATGTTCACGGTAACGATAAAATGAAGTTTTTGGAATGCCATGAATTTCATACCAAGCTCTACTGCAAACCTCACTGCCGTTAAAAGAAAACACATAGAATGTCTTTGTAGTTGTTTTGTTCTCACGCGATGCAGTCAACATTGTATCATACACATAGTTTGTTCTATTTTGCAAACTTTGTCCCCAAAATTCATTGCGCATAGCCATGACCTTATCTCGATTGGCATATTGACAACACCTTTTGGAGCAACAATCTATGGTTGAAACAAGCTGGACAGATAGGCCAACAAACTAGATTAATGCTGCATACACTAGCTTCTGCAGAAATAGTAGCCTCATCTACATAGGATGTTTCGATACCAATACCAATGTTATCTTCACCTAGCTCACCAAAGTTTACAGTCTCAAATGGACACACATACATGACAACCCCTTCGGATACTACAATGTGTTTTTCTTTCATCCCAAAGTTGAACCCTCTTATCCTTCCAAACCTCTCTATAGCTCATTCCATTACATTGTGCATCCAATGCTCCTTCTACTTTGTCAGCCTCATGCATAGAAGCCCCTTTGTACTCCATCTCATTTATATGCTGCAACAACCCACTACTCCATTTCACAATACTATGAAAAGAATCTCCCATTGTCAATGCATCCATTGTTGGAAAAGGGATGAGTGCTTTCTTTTAAAAACACAAATCAACGGACATCGATACATTGCCTTCCCCAATAAGCATGCCAGAACAATATGCACTTGGATTTATTTCAAATACAATCCCAATGGCAACCTTTTGTGTCGCTACAAACATGCACACTCTATCACCATGATTGAAATTAGCCATACCTACAAGAAGATTTACAAGAATATTTGTTAAACAAACCGCTTGCAGAGTATATTGATTTATGTAGCATAAAGCATAACAGGTATGTATGTAGGTGTTTCATGAGAATTATATATACAGCCTATGCCCTTAGGGCCATAAGGTGATATATTTATGTGTTTCATGAAGAGGACATATAGATCACCTCACCGAGGTTCATGTCAAGTATATATACATCCTATGTCCTTAGGGCGATAGGGAGTTTCATGTCAAGTATATATACATCCTATGGCACCCCATGACCCTAGGGCCATAAGATCTCCAAATGAAACATACAAGAATGTATGGACCTTGAGCTTATACATTGCAACCCCATGCATGACCCTAGGGCCATAGGATCGGCATATGAAACATACGGCAATGTATGGCCCTTGAGCTTATACATTGCAACCCCATGACCCTAGGGCTATAGGATTTCCAAATGGAACATAGGGCAACGTATGGCCCTTGAGTTTATACATTGCCACTCATAATAATCAATATCTAATTCTCCTAAACGATTTTCTCATGTTAAATTGATCATTTAATATGCGGAAGTGCCAGGGGAGAAAAAGCTAGAATATTGGTTAAGCTAGCAGGCCGGCCACAATAGGGATCCAAAGGAGGGAAAATAGGGATCCAAAGGGGGGGCCATCTACAAAAGCGCCATGTGCAATAATGGGCTTAAAAGACCCTAAGGTTCAGCCCATTAAGACTTCCAAAATGCTAAGGTTCCAAAATTCAAAGGTTGTGTCCAAAGGTCAAACTTTGGGAAATTTGGATGCTTTGTGTGTGACCCAAAAGTCTTAAGCAATCCCTACATAGGAGGGGGAAAGCCTTGCTTGTAGGGAGGAGAGAGAAAGTCACACACACACACACACACACAATCTCCCTTTACACAAAGGGAATGAGCGACACATGTCAGCTCCCTAGCCCAGATGGCCACAAGGTGTACCCAATTCCTCTTGAATGGCCTTGGAGGTGGACCAATGAGAAGTAGGCTAAAGTAAATCTAGTTTAATTAATTAAAAAACACTTAATAAAAGAACCAATGAGAATTAATCCCTCTAGAAGACTATTGGACAGTCTCCCAAGGGGTCCAATGAGCATTCAGTAGCCGAATGGCTTGCCTGATTCCTATTGGCCAGGAGGCAAAGGGGTCCAATGAGAGTTTAGTTGAATTATTAAATTACCTAAAGCTCTCACAAAAGGGGAAAGGGGGACACGTGTCAAAAGGCTATCACTTATGGTGCTTTATTGTCATTGGCTAGCCCTAGGGAAGTCCAATGAGAGGGTAGCATGAGAAAATAGAAAGAGGGGTCGACCAAGAGAGAGGGGGGGCTGATTTTTGCAAGGCATTATCACACACACACTCACACAATCTCATGTGTGAAGTAAAGAAGACTCTCTCTCCTTCTCAAGCTTTAATGGAAAGCTTATCACCTACTCCAAGCTTGTGAGAAGGGAGGCCTACACCAACAACTCTTGGCTTTGTGATGCAAATCCAACCAAGAGCCAAGCTTCAATGCATGCTCATCTCCTCTACCATGATAATTACTAAGATAAGCTATGTTGATATGAGCGATTATGTGAGGAGATGTACATCTTTCTCGTAAGAATACTCCTTCTCCCTCTAAGTCTAATCTCATACCCCACTAGCTCTCACTATCTTCGAAGGTGTGTGAGGTCTTGGGTCTGAGACCGGAGACAATTGATTTTGTGGTTGATAAGTGTTTTTCTTGGTGCATGAATCTTTCATCTTCATTATACTAGCTAGTCTTGAAGGAACACAAAGAATTGTATTGTACAATGTCTCTCTTGATGGTAGAAACCATAATACAAAGCCTTTTGGAGGGGGGATCGGCTCCATGTAAATCCAGTCCTCAACTGTTGTCAATAGGTTAATTTCTCTCTCTTTTGAAAGTATTGTTCATGCTATTTAACTAGGTGTTATGCTTTTTGTTGCTCTCTCCACCCAAGCAGTCTTGTAGTTCTCATTAGGAATCTATTCTAATGAAATGCCCACTATGTTCATGCTAATTTCCGCTACACACAAGTTTTTAGGCCATTAAATGCTACATTGGTATCAGAGCACAAGGTTTCTCTTTTCTTGCTCAAGAAGGGAGGTCCTCAAGCTATCTATAAATGGTTGGTATTATTAATTGCCTGTGAGTAAGTAGAATAGGGATTTTTCAGCCTTGCAGTGCGCCTGTCTTTGTGCAGTTAACGGGGCATTACCGTCGAGAGCTATGGTTCTAATATTGGAGTCCTACGGGGCTTGCCTACGGCTTAACCACTATTGAGCTATTAGAAGCTTGACAAGAGCCAGTGTTGTTTTAGTGTTGAACGACTCTCTCTTCTATTCCTTGCAATTAATGGTGTTCGAGCCATGGGTACAGTAGCTTGAGTTCTTTTTCTAAAGGGGTAAAGAGGAGTAGCAACTAGGGCTTGAAGTGCCAAAGTACACCTAAAAAGTTTACACCTAAAAGTTGTTAGAATGGCTTACAATAGTAAAGAGAGTGAAATTAATGTTGATAGCTTTGATTTTTTTAATGAGCAAGCTACTAATGATGCCCCGATGCTTGTTAACTATCTTGTTTCTAGGCTTCAGCAAGCCATGGGCAATCCATCTCTCCAAAGTGAAGTGCAACGGCAGCTCCATGCTCATGGGATTCTCCAAGCTCACCACCATGATGAGAGAACACCTAGGAAGCCTCCTTGTGATACTTCCAAAAGAGGTCTCTCTCCGATTCGGGAAGAAGAAGAGAATCCATACAAAGGGCTCAAGAATTTACTTCTTGATGATGCATCTCCTTCCCAAAGGAGAACTCAAGACCCTCCACCGAAGGAACGAGAAAGAAGTGAGTCTCCTGCCACCTCGGCGGAGATGGCTCCACGAATACGGCGGGCTAAACGCTCTCCATCACCACCAAAGCAAAGAAGACCATCACACCCTTCTCCACACCATAATTCAAAGAGGGATGATAAAAATAAAGAGAAGAAAAATGCGAGAAAGAGGACACCCTCTTCTCCATCTTCTTCATTTTCTTCCTCTTATGAAAGTGATGGTGAAGACGACGAAGATCAAAACAATAAAAAGGCGAGAAATAGGTCACCCTCTTCTCCACCTTCCTTAAATTCTTCACCTTCTGAAGAAAGTGATGGTGCAACCTTTGAACAATCAAAAAATGGAGGCGATAGGAAATCCTATGCTGCGTGGAAGAGGTCGTCCAAGATCAAGAAGTTCAAAGAGGGAGGGAAGAGCATCTCTTTCCTTACCTATGATGGCACCTTTGGTGCTACGGACAAAGTCTTGGACCTTATCCAACAATTTGATGCGGCGTTCGGAGATGAGGGCTTCACGGAGTCCTCTAAGCTACACCATGTAGCTATGCACTTTCAAAAGTCTGCCAGGCAATGGTGGTCTAGCCTACAGGCCAACGGTGAAGCTCCACAAACATGGAAATCTTTAAGAGCTTCCATTATGAAGCAGTTTTTGGCCACCGATGCCAAAGACAAAGTACTCACCTAATGGTGAAGCTTAAAGCACTCTCCCTATGAATCCATCCACAAATATGTAGACAAGTTTTGGGACCTACAACTCAAAGACACTGTCTTCAAAAAGTTGGATTTTGGAGAGAAAAAGCAAAAATTTTGTGTGGGCTTAACCAAAGAAATGGCAGAGTATGTCAACTTCCAAAGGCCACGTACCATATCGGCAGTAATACACCATACTATGGTGGCCTCTCGAATCAATTTCCAAACTGGGGCTAAAAGAAATAATAAGCCCATGAAAAACAAGGGTTCCAACGAGCCTAAGGGGAAGGACAATGTCCAAAAGTCTCCTAAGGGCAACTCCAACAAAGCTAAAGAGAAGGGAGTTTACAAAGGTAAAAACAAACTCTCTTCTGAAGAGCTTGAGCGTTATCGCAAGGATAACCAGTGTTTCAAGTGCGGCGAACAAGGGCATTCGTACCGTGCTTGTTCCCAAAAGAACAACTGCCAAGATCCTCCTAGAGCTACCTTGGTTGAAATCCAAGAGGAGGAGACTCACCAAACTCACCACAAAGGATCCCCTCTATGCCATGCTTGGGGAAAGGTAAGAGAACATGATGCTTTTATTCTCTTTGACCCTGGTTCTACTCACAATTTTATATCTATAGAGTTGGCCACCAAGCTAGGCATACAAGCCTATCAGATGGGAGATGTTCTACCCGCAAATAGTGCTTTGAAGGGGCAAGAATCTTCAGTCACTCCCTTAATCGGGAAATTGAGGTTGCATGTCCAAAGCTATGTGGACAAAGAGGACTTCTTTATCTCTCCTCTCAAGCATGAGGATGTAATCCTAGGGGCACCATGGTTTCATCGCCTGGCTGCCAATGTTAAATTCCCTGAAAGGAGAATCTCCTTTAAGTTCAGCGAAAAAGACATGTATATCGATGCTAAGGAAATGGGTAAAACTATCCCCATTGTACATACACCAGCTTTCAACAAGTCAATAAAGAGCTCTATTTCCGTGTACATGATTTTGTTAAAGATTCTCAAAATGAACCTAATGCTTTAGCAAAAGAAAATAAAAGCAACCAAAAGAAATTAGAGTTATCCAATTTTCTCAAGGGGTTTCAAGACGTCTTTATTGACGACATCCCTTGTGAGCTACCTCCTAAACGAGGTAATGATGACCATGCAATTGAACTTCTTCCAGAAAGTTCACCGCCTATTACAGAATTTCTCAATCTCAACAAGAGGAGATTATGCGGCAAGTACATGAGTTAGTTGAGAAGGGCATGGTTAGGTCTAGCTCATGTCCATTTTGCTCACCTGTGCTATTAGTGCAAAAGAAAGACGGCACATATCGTATGTCTGTCGACTATAGATCACTAAATAGGATCACTATCAAGAATAGGTTTCCAGTTCCACGGGTAAAAGACCTATTTGATAAGCTAAAAGGATCAACCTACTTCACTAGGATTGACCTAAAAAGTGGCTATCATCAAATAAGGATAGTTGATCAAGACATTGTAAAGACCGCATTTCGCACCACATTTTGTCTTTACGAGAATACAGTGTCATGCCTTTTGGCTTGACCAATGCACCAGCCACATTCAACCACTTGATGGAGAAGCTGTTCATGCCTCATCGAACCTTCACTAGAGTGTTATTTGATGATACTATCATCTACTCTGATTCATTAGACAAACACAAGCAACAGCTCCAGGTAATATTTCAAGTTTTAAGAGAGAATAAACTTAATGTTAATCGAAAGAAAAGTGAATTTTTCTTGCAAGAGATTCAGTTTTTAGGTCACATTATCTCTCAAGATGGAATCCAAATGGATCCATCAAAGTTAGACGTAATAAAAGGATGGCCTAAACCAAAGAATCTTCATGAACTAAGAATCTTTATAGGTATGTGTGCATACTATAGACGCTTCATAGAAAAGTTCTCACAAATTGCGGGACCATTACATGACCTAACAAAGAAAAGTGTTAGGTATACATGGTCTTCTAAGGAGAACAATGCTTTCGAAAATCTTAAAGAAAATCTTATCTCTCAACCTGTGCTTACACTACCGGATCTCTCAAAACCATTTGAGGTCCAATGTGATGCTTGTGGTGATTGACTTTAAGCTGTTTTTCTTCAAGAAGGGCAGGCCATAGGCTATGAAAGTCGAAGGCTCAATCCTGTTGAGCAAGCTCTAGGCATATATGAAAAGGAACTCCTTGCAGTTCTACATGCCTTAGACTCATGGAAGCACTATTTATTGGCGACTCCTTTCATTCTACGAACGGATCACCAAAGTCTTAAGTACTTCATGACGCAGACCAAGCTCTCCGACAAACAAATGAGGTGGGCAAATTTCCTTTCGCAATCTCATTTTCATATTGCTCACATTGCTGGAAAGCATAATCAAGTAGTTGATGCACTCTCAAGATGGCCGAGAGCGAATGTGGTTTCCATAGCAACTCACAATGATCTATCTTCAATGATAGATGAGTATGCTATTGATCCCGATTTTAGAGATGTGATTTCAGCCCTTGCATTAGGGAAGAAACAAGAACCATTTACTTTACAAGATGGTTATCTTCTCTATGGCAATAGACTATGCGTTACTAACTCACTACGTGAGAAAGTAATGTATGAATCTCATGGTCCTCCTTATGCGGAGCATAGAGGGATTCAGTCTACCTTAAAGGAAATTGAAACATATTTCTATTGGCCTACCATGAAAGTGAACGTACAAGAGTATGTTTCTAAATGTGTGGTATGCCAAAAGACAAAATTTGATAGAGGGAAGCAACATGGATTGCTTCAACCCTTGCCAATCCCTAATTCACCATGGGAGAGCATATCCATGGATTGCCTAAGTCTATCCATGGGAATACAGGAATATGGACGATAGTTGATAGGTTCAGTAAGCAAGCTCATTTTATACCTGTCAAAAAGACTATCAAAGCCCATAAAATGGCAACCCTCTTCATTTCACAAATTTTCAAGTACCATGGCTTGCCAATGTCCATAGTGTCGGATAAGATCCTAGAATGACCAGCAATTTTTGGAAGGGTCTCTTTGAGAATTTAGGGACAAGGCTAAACTTCTCTTCGGCCTATCATCCACAAACGGATGGCCAAAGTGAAATAGCTAACCTAACAATTCTCAATCTACTAAAAGCCTTTGTAACGGAAGTAGATCAAAGATCCCAATGGGAGAAGTACTTACCCTTAGTGGAGTATGCTTACAATAACACTGTACATACTTCCACGGGAAAAGCACCTTTCGAGGTAATTGAGGGAAGATCAAAAAGTCCCTTGCTACTTAAGGTACATAGTATAGCCGAGACCTACAAGAATCTTTTCAAAAGATTAAGGATGCTATCTCTATCTCACAACAAAGGCAAAAGGCTGCTGCTGACAAGCATAGAAGAGCCCAAGCCTTTAAAGAAAATGATTGGGTCTTATTACAATTTCCCAAGGTTCGATTAAGGAACACGACGGCCAAGAATCCTACGGGACACCAAAAGTACTATGCTAATTTAGCAAAAAGGTACTATGATCCCTTCCAGATTCTTAGGCCAATCAATGAGATGGCCTATCAACTCAAGTTGCCCAATCATTGGCTCATACACAATGCTTTCCATGTGAGCCTATTAAAGCCTTACAAAGGAGATCCACCTCAAGAACCAACTACTGAAGACCCACCGGAGATCGAGGACCACGAAGAGGTGCTGCAGTCCGAGTCCATTCTCCGACATGAAGACAAGGTACTAAGAGGCGGGAAGACTATCCGACGATATCTTATTAAGTTTAAGAATTATCCTTTTGAAGATGCTAGATGGATGCAAGGCATACAATTAAAGGATAACCTAAACCTTGTCAATGCTTACAATGATTTCCAAGAGTAAGCAAATGTACAAAATGTTAAAAATGAACAAAGTTTTTTTCTTATAAGACTCTCTTTTTCTTTATTGTGCATAGAAATGAAGTAGTATGCATGCTTAGATCAAGTTTGCGGAGACGACGTCTCCCAAACACCAAGTAGAGCTTGTCACTCTACTATGGAAGATTGATAGGACTAATGTGCAGACATGCTTGCGGCAGCCTCAGGCTCTCAAGCACCAAATGGACTAGTCATCCATTGTGGAATGATGTCGTAGGGTAACATAGGGATCCTCTACCCGCTAAGAAAATGACTAATGAATATGCTTTATCTTCTCTACCCCATACTCGAGGAGGACTATGATTTCAAGAGAGAGGTAATGTCATAATAATCAATATCTAATTCTCCTAAATGATTTTATCATGTTAAACTGATCATTTAATATGGGGAAGTGCCAAGGGAGAAAAATCTAGAATATTGGTGAAGCTAGCAGACCGGCCACAGTAGGGATCCAAAGGAGGGAAAGTAGGGATCCAAAGGGGGGTCCATCTACAAAAGATCCATGTGAAATAATGGGCTTAAAAGACCCTAAGGTTCAGCCCATTAAGACTTCCAAAATGCTAAGGTTCCAAAATTCAAAGGTTGTGTCCAAAGGTCAAACTTTGGGAAAATTGGATGCTTTGTGTGTGCCCCAAAATCCTTTAGCAATCCCTACATAGGAGGGGGCAAGCCTTGCTTTTAGGGGATGAAAGAGAAATTCACACACACACACACACACACAAGCTCCATTTACACAAAGGGAATGAGGGACACGCGTCAGCTCCCTAGCCCAGATGCCCACAAGGTGTATCCAATTCCTATTGAATGGCCTTGGAGGTGGACCAATGAGAAGTAGGCTAAAGTAAATCTAGTTTAATTAATTAAAAAACACTTAATAAAAGAACCAATGAGAATTAATCCCTCTAGAAGACTATTGGACAGTCTCCCAAGGGGTCCAATGAGCATTCAGTAGCCGAATGGCTTGCGTGATTCCTATTGGCCAGGAGGCAAAGGGGTCCAATGAGAGTTTAGTTGAATTATTAAATTACCTAAAGCTCTCACAAAAGGGGAAAGGGGGACACATGTTAGAAGGGTATCACTTATAGTGCTTAATTGTCATTGGCTAGCCCTAGGGAGGTCCAATGAGAGGGTAGCATGAGAAAATAGCAAGAGGGGTCGAGCAAGAGAGAGGGGAGGCTGATTTGTGCAAGGAATTATCACACACACACTCACACAATCTCATGTGTGAAGTAAAGAAGACTCTCTCTCCTTCTCAAGCTTTAATGGAAAGCTTATCACCTACTCCAAGCTTGTGAGAAGGGAGGCCTACACCAACAACTCTTGGCTTTGTGATGCAAATCCAACCAAGAGCCAAGCTTCAATGCATGCTCATCTCCTCTACAATGCTAATTACTAAACTAAGCTGTGCTAATATAGTGATTATGTGAGGAGATGTACATCTTTCTCATAAGAATACTCCTTCTTCCTCTCAATCTACTCTCATACCCCGCTAGCTCTCACCATCTTCGAAGGTGTGTGAGGTCTTGGGTCTGAGACCGTAGACAATTGATTTTGTGGTTGATAAGTGTTTTTCTTGGTGAATGAAGCTTTCATCTTCATTGAACTAGCTAGTCTTGAAGGAACACAAAGAATTGTATTGTACAATGTCTCTCTTGATGGTAGAAACCATAATACAAAGCCTTTTGGAGGGGGGATCGGCTCCATGTAAATCCAGTCCTCAACTGTTGTCAATAGATTATTTTTTCTCTCTTTTGAAAGTATTATTCATGATATCTAACTAGGTGTTATGCTTTTTGTTGCTCTCTCCACCCAAGCACTCTTGTAATTCTCATTAGGAATCTATTATAATGAAATGCCCTCTACGTTTATGATAATTTCCACTACACACTAGTTTTTAGGCCATTAAATGCTACAATTTCCAAATGGAAAATAGGCAATGTATGGCCCTTGAGCTTATACATTGCCACCCTATGGCCCTAGGGCCACAAGATCTCACAACATACAAAAAGAAAACCTATGGCGAAGATGTCAAAGGTGGCCAAGATGTCAATGCAGCCCCATGTCCCTAGGGCCATAGGATCTCCATATAATACATGTGGCACCCTATGGCCCTTGAGCTTACATATTGCACCCCATGGACCTAGGGCCATAGGATTTCCAAATGGAACATAGGCAATGTATGGCCATTGAGCTTATACATTGCCACCCTATGGCCCTAGGGCCACAAGATCTCACAATATATAATAAGATAACCTAAGTTCCCTAAGCTCAAGGGTGTGGGTTTAAGGGTGGCCAAGATGCCAATGCAGCCCCATGGCCCTAGGGCCGTAGGATCTCCATATGGGACATGTGGCACCCTATGGCCCTTGAGCTTACATATTGCCACCCCATGACCCTAGGGCCATAGGATCTCCAACTACAACATAGGGCAACGTATGGCTCTTGAGCTTATACATTGTCGTGACCCTAGGGCCATAGGATCTCCAACTGGAACATAGGGCTATGTATTGGAGCTTATCCATTGTCACCCCATGACCCTAGGGCCATAGGATTTCAAAATGGAATATAGGGCAACTTATGGCGCTTGAGCTTATACATTGCCACCCTATGGCCCTAGGTCCACAAGCTTTCACATTGCCACCGTAGGGCCACAAGGATCTCACAAGATAGAAGAAGAAAACCCTAGGACATAGGATTTTCAAATGGAACTGAGTGCACGCTTTGATCCTTGACCTCGAACATTGTCGCCCCATGGTGTGAGCTCGGGGCTGGCTGAGGTGTCTTCATAATAATTTCGGCCATTCAAGGGATACGTAACAATATCCGCAAGTAGCATTAAAAAAAAAAAAGTAAAAAATCATTTTTTAAAAAAATATATAAAAATTACACTGCGACAAACTTTGTCATTATGGGTTTTCAAATACACTTATTGATATCAGACAAAAAAATAGCGCACAATTTTTGGGATACTTTTTTAACAATTTAGCTATTTTTAGTGTATTTTTTACTATGCAAATTTTGATTCTGGAGTCAAATTTTGCTTCATGGGTGTCGTTCCACTCGTACTACAAAGATATGGACATTGACAAAGCCGTGCACCAACTCTTTTTTTTCTATACTCTTTTTTTTTTCTGAAAAGCTCTTTCAATTTCAGAGCCGATGAGCTATGTCTCATTTCACACAAAGCCTAGAACTCTAGTAATCTCGACTGCAATCCCGTGAGAACAACCCCTAAATTCAAAATTTGAATTTTGAATTTCTAACCTAACCTAACTAACCTTATCTCTCTCTTTCTCTCTCTACCACAATTTTTTTCGCGCTGTCGCTCTCTTTCTCTCTCTCGTTTCTTGCTCGAAACCTACACAAAAACCTGCATAGAGCTTGTCTTTCTTTCTCTCTCTCTCTCTCTCTCTCTCTCTCTCTCTCTCTCTCTCTCTCTCTCTCTCTCTCTCTCTCTCTCTCTCTCTCTCTCTCTCTCTCTCTCTCTCTCGCTACGCATACATCTCTATGCCATCGTTGCGACACGCACATATCTACGCGAAGCCATCGCCACAACCTTCAACAGAAGGACTACTGTCGCGACCTCCCAAACACAAATCTATTACCATGATCGCCGCGGCCTCAACACACCTAAGTGACTGCTTGCTACTGCTGCAGCCTCTCTTCATCAAACACAGATTTACTCACAGGTAACTTGTAGAAACCTTAATCTTTTTGCTTAATTCGGTTTTAACTGTTCTTAATCTAATTACGTTTTAGTTAAGTTGTGAATCACCTCTCTCTAAAACAATAAAGAAAAATCATTATTTACATCTCTAAAACTGTAAAACTGTAGACTGTAGAACTATAAAACAAAAAAATCCAATTAGAGATCTAAAACTGTAATACAAAATACTCTAATTAGAGACCCAAAAATGAAAACAGAAAACGCTAATTAGGGACCTAAATTTGTAAAACGAAAAACTCTTATTAGGGACCTAAATCCGTAAAACATAAAACTCCTCATAAGCGACCTTAAACTGTAAAACTGCAAAACTCTAGCTGTAAAAATCTATAATTACAAAAAAATTATAAACCTGCAAATACAAAAAACAATAACTACAGAAGATGCTGAAACTATGGATACCTGTAATTGGGTTGTGGGGAGTTCGGCACACGTTGTAAGAGGACGAGTAGAGCGTGTTGCTGTATGAGGATGAATTAGAGTCACAAATTTCAAAATGACGTGATCACACTATAATTTCAGGTTAATAACAATAGAAATGCAAAATAACAAATATTATGTTAATTGACATTCATCTTTTTTGACCTCCAAGGAGACCTGGAGACCGGCTCGAGGCCCGCCGGGTAAAGCTATTTCCCCGCCGGGCCCGTCGTGGCTATATAAAGGCGACGCCGGTGCTTGTCTTTTTCACAAAAGAGATACATTGAAAAGTCTTCTTCACCAAACTTTCTGGCAGGTTTCCACATTCTCAAAGCAGTGTAGCATTAATTTTTTAATCCCTTCCTTATTTTATTGATGTTTTTTTGAGTTTTTTGCGTTAAAACTTAAAGGTATAAATTTTTTTTTATCAAATCACGTACGTGGATGCACTTGCATATGGTTTCAATTGCGGCTAGGTGTGTCATTGCAAAAGCGTACGATGATTATGTTTTATATTGCTCCCAATCATTCATGCTTTGGCACATGGTTGCAATTGCGACTAGGTGTGTTGCTGCTAGAATGACAAGAGCATTTGTTTGAAAGAAGTAATTGTGCATGGATGCGCTGGCACATGGTTGCAAATGCGACTAGGTGTGTTGCTGCTAGAATGACAGGAGCATCTGTTTGAAAGAAGTCACCGTGCAAGGATGCACTGGCACATGGTTGCAATTGCGGCTAGGTGTGTCATTGCAAAAACGCAAGATGAATATGTTTTATGTTGCTTCCCGTCATTCATGCTTCGGCACATGGTTGCAATTGCAACTAGGTGTGTTGCTGCTAGATTGACGGTAGCATCTAATGCATGAATGTGTGCTCAAATAATTTCATAATGCTTCATATGCTTGAATCTTGAAAGAAGACATCGTGTGTGGATTCACTGGCACATGGTTGCAATTGCGACTAGGTGTGTTGCTGCTAGAATGACAGGAGCATCTGTTTGAAAGAATTCACCGTACGGGGATGCACTGGCACATGGTTGCAATTGCGGCTAGGTGTGTCATTGCAAAAGCGTAGGGTGACTATGTTTTATGTTGCTCCCAGTCATTCATGCTTCGGCACATGGTTGCAATTGAGACTAGGTGTGTTGCTGCTAGAATGACAGGAGCATTTGTTTGAAATAAGTCACCGTGCGTGGATGCACTGGAAAATGGTTGCAATTGCGGCTAGGTATGTCATTGCAAAAGCGTAGGGTGACTATGTTTTATGTTGCTCCCAGTCATTCATGCTTCGGCACATGGTTGCAATTGCGACTAGGTGTGTTGCTGCTAGAATGACAAGAGCATTTGTTTGTAAGTTGTTGTAAGGTGAGGCATTGGCACATGGTTGCAATTGCGATTAGGTGTGTCACTGCAAAAGCATATGAGATCTATGGTCTATACTACACTTTTTCTTTCACGTAAAGATCCAAACGCAGTGGCACATAGTTATATTTCACAATGTGTTGTTTGCAATGATACCATTGCAGGCAAAATGGATCCTTCTGCTACTTCAATGATAGAGTTCAAAAAGAAAATTAGACAATTGTTGATTACAATCGTCAGTGCACTAGATCCCGACGATATAGCGCAGATTGTTGCAGATGAGTCTAGATTGCAATCATTATACAGTGAGATTACCCGCAAAATGTTGTTGTTATATCTAGACAAGACAACCGAATCAATAATCTCATTAGTGAGCAGTTGGGTGGGAAATTTGCCCAAGGTGGCCTCTAATTTGAAAGAGGAATGCCCTCAAGAAGTAGACAAGGATAAGCTAGAGCATTAGAACACGAGATGGAGATCTGAAAAGGAGAGGTCAAGGCGAGCATCCCACATAGACACACAGTTTGGCCTAAGCAAGAAAATGCGAATGGCTATCACCAGAGTTATGGGGAGCAGCCAAGTTGGAGAACCGTTTATTGAGGAGGCTGCCATTGAGGGAACATCGGGTTCTACTGCTTCTGCCAATCACTTGGAGAGCAGTATATACAATTCTGAATGTAGTATGACTCTGGGCATTCCAAATAAGTCCATTAAGAGGATCAAGAAACTTGGGTCAAGGGCTTATGGCACAGGGTGGCAAGTTCAAATCAAAGGGATTAGTTTCCTTCCTGCAACGAATACTTATTGTGCAAAGGAGTTCAAAGGACAGGCCAAGCATCAGTAGAAAATCTTTGCATCAGAAAGTGCGGTAGATCTCAACAATAGAGGGATTGTGAGGAGAATTGCCCACTCTGTAACGTTGCCATGGTTTCTGATATTCCCCTACTTCAATGGGGGAACTTTAGGTGATCATATGGAGACAGTGCCCCTTCCACATGGCTCTTTCACGGCGCTTGTAGCGCATCAAGAGGGGAAAGGAAATATCCCTGAAGACTTTAAATGGGAGCAGCCCTCTGAAGACAAGAAAACACGTATCAAGAGCCTGTGCAATCATGCTCCCTCGTTGATCCATGCCTTGGTGAAGGCATTGCGATTTGCACATGACGAGGGAGTGATCCACAATGATCTTTATCCATGGAACATCATGTTGGACTTTACAAAGGATCTCACTCCCCGTATTGGAATAATTGATTGGGGATTGGCTCTGCGTGTTGGCTTAGAGACACAAAAGACCAACAATACCGATGAAAACTAGCAAAAGCTTCATCCTTGGCGAGCTCCTAAGTTACTAGATGGCAAGAATTTATAACCATGGACCAAGGCCACAAATGTGTACGCCATAGGATGGGTGATATGGCAATTTTGTAAGTTTTGTGGAGAGTTCTCTGACTACTACAACACAGATTGGTTCAAACATAAGGTTTCAGTGGAGGTACAAGCCATATCTAGGATTGTTGTGGAAGGTTGGGTGAGGAAGAAATCCACAGACAGAAAGACCTTGGCACTTTTGGACTAAGAATTAGAAATATTTGAAGCCCAGCCAGAACGATGCTTACGCCCCCCTCTGAAATGAGTGTAGCCTTTTTTTTATGGATATATGATGTACTTTATGAAGCAGGGTTTTCTGAGACTTTTGACTTATAAAATAACTTTTAAAAATTGGGTTTTATGCGCCATGGATGATGTATGAGTAATAAAAACACTTTGTTATATCTCAATAGACAACAAATTTTCTATGAGTTTTGTTTTTTCTCTTAAGTTTCAAGCAATAAGCCACGTGGAGTCACTGATTGTCATTCATTGATTTAAAAAATGGTGGTTACTCTTATATCAATTGATTGTCATAAGATGGTGGTTATTCTAATATCAATTGATTGTCGTAAAATGGTGGTTAAAATTATAGCAATTGATTGTCGTAAAATGGTGGTTACTCTTATAGCAATTGATTATCATTAAGTTTGTATGCTATAACTGAAGTATAGTTTTTAATCAGGATATGGATAATGATAATCAAAGGGCTAAGCGCGGTTTTGAGCGTCTCAGATCCATGTGTCAAGGCGGTGGAGTGAACGACACCGCTCGAATTGCAGCTCGTTGCTCTCAGTGGGCCAACCTAGTGGGTACACAATGGAAAGAGGTGAACACTAGGATTGGGCGTTGCAAATGACCACATCAAGAAAGGCCGACTCAAGCTATCACAATGCATTAATGCAGACATACAGGACAATGGAGAGAACATATATCTTGATGTTATGGGTCATCCTATGCATCATATGGATTTTCCATTGTGGTTTTCCAAGATGTTATACATGCATTATGTCTTGGGTGAAGCAGTGGACTTTAGCTCAAGGACACCTCACATGACGGTTGAGGACATTCGCAGTGCTGCAATCACCGTCACACGGCAAGAGATGTCATTGGCACTAGAAGGTGCATCAATGGAAGTGCACCAAGTTAAGGCGGAGCTTCAAATTCAACTCAGGCAAGCATCACAAGCTACACAAGGCTCTCATGCAGAAGAAACCCTAAATAGAGACTTGCAAAGGGAGATGAAGGTGCTATCTCGCCACGTAAAAGAGTTAGAGGCGACTATAAAAAAACAAAATGCTGCCACATTGATTGAGCACCCAACATCTATTGAGGCCCCTCCAGCTTCTGGTGAGCACGTGTAAAGAATCAGGATGCAAGAGAGCTACACAAGACAAGCACAAAGCACACAGAGATGGAAAGCTTCTTCTTCTTCTTCACAGAAAAGAGAGTACAAAATGACTAAGTGCTAAAGCTGAAAAATAGCACATATGTACATGCGGTCACTAAGTGTGAACTCGCTAGAAGCGTACTAGGCTGGCACTATAAGTGTAGTCCAGTTGTAGAATCACTGGCAGAGATCCTCCCTATCGGTCACCTAACGCGCCAGTGAGTAGATGCCGTAAGCGGCCAAGACCCGTAGTGGATGCCAGCTCAAGGTGTAGAGCTCGACATCTCAACACTCCCCCTCGAGCTCTGCCAGAAACGTCGAGCATAGTCCAAGCATAGTCTGGAAACATCGAAGCTTCTCAGCTCCGAGGGCCTTGGTAAAGATATCCACTATTTTCTCCTCTATGCTGACGTGGACCAAGTCGATGTCGCCCGCCAACACTCGCTCTCGAACGTAGTGGTAATGGACCTCTATGTGTTTGGTCCTGGCATGGAACACTGGGTTCCTAGCCAACTGCATGCTGCTGAGGTTGTCACAATGAATGACAATCTGTTGGTCCACCTACACTCCCAAGTCCTCAAGTAATGTGCGTAGCCAAGCTACCTCGCACGCCGCAACTGCTGCACCTCTGTACTCGGCCTCTGTGCTCGATAAAGCAACTGTAGGCTGATTTTTTCTACTCCAAGTAACAGAAGCACTCCCAAAAGAGAACATGAAGCCACTCGTAGATCTCCTATCAACAATGCTACCTGCCCAATCTGCATCTGTATACCCATACAATGCTAATGGTGCATCTGCTGCATAGAACAATGCGTAGTCAAGAGTCCCTTGCACATACCTAAGTGTGCGTCGTACTCCATCCAAATGTGGCTTCCTCGGAAGCTGCATGAACTGACTCTCCAAGCCTACTGTGTAGCTCAAGTCTGGCCTCGTGATAGTCAAGTAGATTAGACTACCCACCATCTTCCTGTACATATTGACATCCTCAACAACATCACCCTTCTCTGCACTCAGCTTTGCATTCACATCCAAGGGAATAGAAATTGGCTTACAATCAGCCATACCATACTTTGACAACATGTCCAAAGCATACTGTCTCTGTGACAACCATACACCCTCTGGAGTCCTGATCACCTCAATGCTAAGAAAGTAGCGCAACTCGCCCAAATCTTTCATTTCAAACTCCTGTTTGAGAAGACCCTTCACATGGTCAATCTCCATAGCATTGTCACCAACAATAATAAGGTCATCTACATATATGGTAATGACCACAATCCCCACATCACTCTCACGTACATAGAGTGAATGATCAGCATGAGCTCTCCTAAAACCAATATTGACAAGATACTTGGCAATCCTGTCATACCATGCTCTAGAGCCCTGCTTCAAACCATACAAATCTTTGAGAAGTCTGCATACATAATCTGGGTAACCTGGATCGACATAACCAGGTGGCTGATCCATATACACTTCCTCTTGCAACTCACCATTGAAGAAGGCATTCTTTACATCCATTTGATGCATAATCCATCCTCTAGATGCAGCCACTGCTATGACATCTCTCACAGTCGTCATCTTTGCCACTGGAGCAAAGGTCTCCTCATAGTCTATGCCATACGTCTGTGCATAACCCTTTGCGACCAGCCTTGCCTTGTGACGCTCAATGTTACCATCAGCCTTATGCTTGGTTTTATACACCCATTTACAGCCAATAGCTTTCTTGCCACTTGGCAATGGCACCAACTCCCATGTGTCGTTTGCTTCCAATGCAGCCATCTCTTCATTCCTTGCATCATCCCAATGCACATTTCCAACTGCATCCTCAAACATGTGGGCTCCACATCCTGTATCACCTTAGCCATGTAGGATTGGTGATGCGCTAGATACCCATCATAAGTCAATTTCTGAACTGGATTTCTGACTCTATTAGATTTGCACGGTCCTCGGTCACTCCTTTGCCCTCTAGCATCTTCTTGTACTTTCCTTACACCAGGTGTCCCGACAGCCGGAATTCCAAATTCCTCATCAAGACTTTTGTTCAGAACCATCTGAATCCATGTCTACATGTGAAAAACCTGATGATGCATCAGCCATAAAGGGAGGTTCATCAACCTTTTCCTTTCCTTTTCGTGATACATTCCCTGTACCTGTTGGTGGAGTAACCTGCGTACGTAGTCTACCATTCCATGGTTTCTCAACAGAGCCACGAGAAGAGGACTCTTGTGGTCCACTCAAAACCTGTGACTATGGCCTCACATTTTGTACAACCACATCATCTTTTACATCAGTCCCAATAGTTCCATGTGCAATACTGTACCAGCTGCTCATCTCATCAAAGACTACATCTCTGCTCACTCGTAATTCTCGTGTAGTAGGATTGTAGCACCTGTACCCCTTTTGTTCAAGGGAATATCCCACAAGAATATATTTCTCTGCTTTAGGATCCAATTTCCTACGCAACTCATCTGGTACATGCACGTAAGCTATGCATCCAAACACTTTAAAGTGTGCCAAATCAGGCTTTGTATCTGTAAACGTTTCCTCAGGTGTTACATCATGCACCGCAGCTGTAGGTGTCCTGTTCATAATGTACAAAGCTGTATTTACAGCTTCAGCCCAGAAATGATGAGGCATGTTCTTCTCATTCATCAATGCACGTGCAACCTCTGCAATGTGCCTATTTTTCCTTTCTGCGACCCCATTCTGTTGTGGAGTATATTTGCATGTAAACTGCCTGCGTATACCATTCATTCGCAGAAAATCTGAAAAATCATTGGAGAAGTACTCTCCCCCTCCATCTGACCTCAATGTCTTGATTTGCATATCTGTCTCCTTCTCAATCATGACTTTGAAGTCTTGAAAGTGACCAAACACTCACTTTTGTTACGCATGAAGTAGACCCATACTTTCCTATGTAAAGAATGAGGATGCAAGAGAGATACACGAGACAAGCACAAAGCACACAGAGATGGAAAGCTTCTTCTTCTTCTTCACAGAAAAGAGAGTACAAAATGACTAAGTTCTAAAGATGAAAAATAGCACATATGTACATGCGGTCACTAAGTGTGAACTCGCTAGAAGCGTACTAGGCTGGCACTATAAGTGTAATCCAGCTGTAGAATCACTGGCAGAGATCCTCCGTGTCGATCACCTAACGCGCCAGTGAGTAAATGCCGTAAGCAGCCAAGACCTGTAGTGGATGCCAGCTCAAGGTGTAGAGCTCGACATCTCACGGTGGTCCTTGCCCCATATGTAGATCATTCTTTCATGAGTGGTGTGGTCACTTCAGCTTGCCCTGCGGACATATGTATCATATATCATGCTTGATGCAAAGCATGATGAATAACTTTCATTGTGCTATATGTGAGTATGAGATATCGAAAAAGCTATATGCAATGCTCAAAATGTCTAAACACTATATGTGAACAGGAGAATGAAGATATTCTCAGAAATATTTCACTATCACTTGGATAGTTTTTGTAACATTTGAAAACATTTACTCGTTGTCTTGCGAGAATTTATTGGTGAATTGTGAATTGTCTTCACTTCAACTTCAATTATGATATGTGATAATGCAACGATTTGTTAGGGCTTTGTATATTATGAAGCTTTAATAGTGATTTGTGGCCTTGTAAAGGTTTTTAAGGGCTTCGTTTATTATTAAGCAAATTTCTAAACCTTACACTAAATATATAAAAAAACTTATAAGATAAACAGTTTCTGAACTTAACCAGAAGTCACTCAATGGATTTGATAATCTATTAATTAAACCATCGTCGCTTGCTACGACGGGTCAAAGTTGGTTCAATTTCCAAATTCTCTTCAATCTCTTCTAAATTACATGTGGTTTCTACTTCATGAGATTCCCCTTGCAGCTCACTGTCTTCGTCCACCTCATCATTGGTTACATCATAAGTCTAGCGCGACATCTCGTCTTTGTAGTTCTCAGCTTGCACTCTTGCCAATAGCCGATGGTTGCAGTACGTATACACCAATTTTTCAGCTCTTGAATTTAGAAGGCGGTTTCTGATGGTGGAATGTACATATTTATATGTACTCCAGTTTCTCTCAGAACTTGAATTGGATGCACATTGGGCTAGGATTCTAACAGCTAGGCGTTTAAGGGTGGGTGCACTACCACCATTCATCATCCACCACTTCCATGCTGGTTTCTCTGTGGCAAGTTTCTTCACAAATTCTGTACCAAACTTACCCTCTTTGAGTTTAAACTTCGTAAGATCAATAACAACTGATGCATGCTCATCAGGATCATCATAAGACCTGCCTATCACATCATAAAAGTCTTCCAGCACCTCCTCATAAACTTTGTCTATTTCCATTGCCCAATACTGTGGATCCGATAAGAAATCTATGTTGTGTAGTGGACTATGTGCTCCAACCCATCGACCATGCACATACTTTCTCAAAATTTCTCTCCTCTTTTGAGTGAATGGTGTCTTCCAAGGCTTCACAATTGGCTCCTAGGGCTCCTCTGGATTTGCAAGGCTTTCTTGAATAGTCCACCAAGCCATCCACACCTTACCTATGTTAGGCAAGGCAGAATCCAGTTGGCGTAATGCGAGCATAATTGGCATCATGACATTGTGCACATCCACCACATCATCCCAGAAGTGGCGATTAGCTAGTAGATCTCTGATCACCCCTATTTTGCTTTTTATCTTCTCCCTTTGATCAGCCTCCCATTCTGAAAAAGTGGCACAAACAAATGTCTCCATCACAGCATTCTTATTTTTTATTAGTGATTCTACCGTATAGTAGTTGGTGCAAAATCTAGTTTCGCACGGCAGTTTTAACATAGTAGACATCCTCTGACGGTACATGTCAAGAACCCTCTGATGCTTCAAAACAAACTCGACTATTAAGCGAGCATTGTCTACTATCCATTTGAACCACTCTGTGTCCTCCCTCTTGTACCAATCTTGCAATACCAAGTTCAAGTTGTGTGTACTGCAATCAGCACTATATAGGTGAGAGAAGCGACTTTCAAGTATCCTACCTGCAGCCCTGCAAATTTTGGCATTGTCCATGATTACTTGGACAACATTTTCTTTTCCAAGCTCCTCAACTGCGTCGCCAATGATGTCAGCTATAAAATTGCCAGACTTTATTTGACCAGAGCTATCCATAGCTTTGATAAAACATTCACCACGAGGACATACAAGCATGATGTTGATCAATGGCCGCCTTTGAACATTGGACCAACCATCACTAACTATGGTGTATCCAGATTGTTCTGTTGCATTTAATATTACCCTTTGAATATCCTGTTGTGTGCTTGTGTAACATTTATCCAACAGATGGTTTCTCATATGGTGATATGTTGGAGGGGTAAATCCAGCACCATACTCCCCAATGCGTTTCCAAGCTGACTTCCATGCATCATGGGTGACAATGGCCAATGATCCCCCAGTGAAATAGACGGCTTTAGCTAGTGCAAGTTGTGCTTCTTCTAAGGCAAGCGTTTTGAAGATCGTCTATAAGCTAGCCTGTCTACTTTTTGATGATCCTACCTGAAAGTCAGGAGATCTATGGTTTGGAGGTGTAGTTCCATCTATATGAGAAGTTGGTTCCCTGCTTTCAGTGCTTCCATTGGTGGGCGTTACACCCAATGATCTCTCATACTGGTTTGATCTTATCGATACCGGGGTGTGATGGTCGAAAGTAGAGAGTTTTGATCTTTTGCTCGTGGAAATTAGCTTACCAAATAAAGATTTTAAGCGCATAGCTGCTTCTTCTGCACCTAAGCCCTTGCACTTTCCTCCTTGGATTCTGGTATTGCCACCTAGAAAACGATCCCTTATTCTTGGTGCTCCTCCAGATTTCTCTTCGCCACAAAAGTTACATTTCCAATCTTGATACTTATTTAAATTTGTGGCAAAATTCCACTCAGGTCCTGCACTTTTTCCACCTGCCTTTCGCTTGCCCTGCGAAGTGGTGCCTTGCGAAGCAGGACCTGTCATCGAGGTAGGAGGTCTCCTCAAGGAAGCCAGGCTTGAGACACCAACATCACCGCTCACATTCCCGGTGGAAGACATACTTATTGGATGCCTGCAATACCAATAAACATAGCTCAGTATGCTATCTCTTCTTTCAAGTATTATTCAAACCAAATATTAGTGTTATAATCAATATCACACACAAGCGTAGTAGTGAAGCCTGAAGGGAATAAACCTCAATCTACTCAAACATGAGCAAGAAAATACAACGGTGAATCAAATATGTGATCAGTCCATCCCAAAAGTAAAGATAATCGACCCAAAGATTCACCTTCCTACCCCTTTCATGAATAAGTCCAGTCCAAAAAAGAACTAATGACCCATGATTGGAGCTCTAATCGAAATAGCAAGCAAATACAGCGGCGGTGAATCAAACATGTGATCACTCCATCCAAAAAGTAGATATATCGACCCAAAGATTCACCTTCCTACCTCCTTTCATGAATGAGTCCAGTCCAAAAAAGAACTAATGACCCATGATTGGAGCTCTTATCGGAATACCAAGCAAATACAGAATCATACATGTGATCAGTCCATCCCAAAAGTAGAGATATCGACCCAAAGATTCACCTTTCTACCTCCTTTCATGAATCAGTCCAGTCCAAAAAAGAACTAATGACCCATGATTGGAGCTCTAATCGGAATAGCAAGCAAATACAACGGTGAATCAAACATGTGATCAATCCATCCCAAAAGTAGAGATATCGACCCAAAGATTCACCTTTCTATCTCTTTTCAAGAATCAGTTCAGTCCAAAAAAGAATTAATGACCCATGATAGAAGTTCTAATCAATATAGCAATCAATTTAGCAAATATAACGGTGAACCAAACATGAGATTAGTCCATCCCAAATGTAGAGATACCGACCCAAAGTTTCACCTTTCTACCTCCTTTCAAGAATCAATTCAGCCCAAAAAAGAACTAATGATCCATGATCAGAGTTACATTGAGTTTTAAATTTTTTTAAAGACTATTCATTTTTTTACCTTTAGTTTTTCTTCTAAATTTTAAAGGATGACCAAATTTAGAGGAAGCGGTGATGTGATGTGATGTCTACTACAGGCTTATATAGAGCCACCAAATATGGAGGGGGTACATGACGGGGCCGGCGGGATTCTTGCTGTGCGCGCCGGGCCCGCCGGGTTTCTTCATAAGCCCGCCGGGCCCGCCGGGATTGTTGGTTGCCCCTCTGGTTCTACGTTTTCTACCGGTTTTCGTAGGTCATGACATTAGATATGTTATTAACATGAAAAAAATAGTGATAATAACAACAATAATTAACATTTAACAAAATGCGTCATCGCGTAATTAAAATCCCTTATTAGAGTTCAGTTTGCAGGAGGAAGGGTAAAAAAAAGAGACAAAAAGGTGGGAAAGAAAGTTTACACTATATGTGTTTGCAAGATAGGGTGTAATATAGTTTCTTAAAATTCATTTGTAGTCACTAAAATAAAACTAGACATATAATCTGTAGAAAGGCAGACAGGGTGTGGCTACATAGGGTTTCACCTCATACTAAAGAGTAACATATGGACCTCAGGCACCCTATGACCATAAGGCCATAGGGTGGTCTCACATCGTACTATAGGGTGACCAATGTCCCATCTCACCATAGGGTGCCAATGTACAATCTCAAGGGTCATAGGGTTCCCTATGTTCCTATTGAGGATCCTATGGCCATAGGGCCATAGGATCTCCAAAACATATATTATGGCACTATGGCCATAGGATCACATGGTGCTCTATGTCCGATCTAGATACCTGTTGGCCCAAGGGCCATAGGGTGGCAATGTACAATCTCAAGGGCCATAGGGTTCCCTATGTTCCTTTTGGAGATCCTATGGTCCTCGGGCCATAGGATCTCCAAAAGGAAGATAAGGAACCTCGCACCGTAGGATCAAAGGGTGCCCTATGTCCCATCTAGAGACCTTTTGGCCCAAGGGACATAGGGTTCCCTATGTTCCTTTTGGAGATCCTATGGTCCTCGGGCCATAGGATCTCCAAAAGGAACATAAGGAACCTCACACCATATGATCAAAGGGTGCCCTATGTCCCATATAGAGACCTTTTGGCCCAAGGACCATAGGGTTCCCTATGTTCCTTTTGGAGATCCTATGGTCCTCAGGCCATAGGATCTCCAAAAGGAACATAAGAAACCTCGCACCATAGGATCAAAGGGTGCCCTATGTCCTATCTAGAGACCTTTTGGCCCAAGGGCCATAAGGTGGCAATGTACAATCTCAAGGGCCATAGGGTTCCCTATGTTCCTTTTGGAGATCATATGGTCCGATCATATGGTCCTCGGGCCATAGGATCTCCAAAAGGAACATAAGCAACCTCGCACCATAGGATCAAAGGGTGCCCTATGCTCCTTTTGGAGATCCTATGGTCCTCGGGCCTTAGGATCTTCAAAATGAACATATGGCCCTACGGACATAGGATCACAAGGTGCCCTATGTCCCATCAAGAGACCTTGTGTCCCAAGGGCCATAGGATGGCAATGTACAGTCCCAAGTGCCATACGATTCCATATGTTTCTTCTGAATATCATATGGCCCTAGCGCCATAGGATCTCCAAAAGGAACATAAGGAACCTATGGCCATAGAATCAAAACGTGCCCTATGCTCCAAAGGCCATAAGGTGGCAATGTACAATCTCAAGGGCCATAGGGTTCCCTATGTTCCTTTTGGAGATCCTATGGTCCTCGGGCCATAGAATCACAGGGTACCCTACGTCCCATCTAGAGACCTTGTGGACCAAGGGCCATAGGGTGACAACCTACAATCTGAAGGGCCATACGATTCCCTATGTTCCCTAGGGTCACAAGGTGCCCTACGTTCCATCTGAAGACTCTATGGCCCAAGTGCCATAGGTTGGCAATGTACAATCGCAAGGGCCATATGATTCCCTATGTTCCTTTTGGAGATCCTATGGCCCTAGAGCCCTAGGTACATGGGGCTGCCATGGTGCTCGTTAATATGCACCATGGTGTACCCTATGTACCTAGGCCACCCTTGGGCCCTTGGATGCTCTATGTACCATCTAGAGACCTTGTGGCCCAAGGGCCATAGGGTGACAATCTAAAATCTCAAGGCCATAGGATTACCTATGTTCCCTAGGGTCACAAGGTGCGCTACATTCCATCTGAAACAATGTGGGCACCTTGTGGCCTTCGGGCCATAGGATCTCAATATAGATCATAGTGCAAAGAGCATAGAGAGATTCTTACTACCATAGAGGGAACCCTATGGCCTTCATGCCACACGGTGTCAATATAGAGAAAACAGAGGTTCTTACTAGCATAGAGGGGACCCTATGGCCTTCAGCCCACAAGGTCTCCTCAATATACATTAAATAGTGTTTTTTACTGGCATAGAGAGAACCCTATGGACCTGGGTCCATAGGTTGCCAAAAAACCCTCATGAATGGTTTCTTTAGAACATACAGGGCACCTTCTGCCCTTAGGGTCATAAGATGTGTAGAGCATAGAGAGCTCTTACTAGCATAGAGAGACCAAATAGTGCTTTATAGCTGGGGCCATTAGGTGTCAAAACAATGAGGGTTTTTTCGAAACAATGAGGGCACCTTATGGCCTTGGGGCCATAGGATGTCAATATAGAGCATAGAGCATAGAGCATAGAGAGCTTCTTACTACCATAGAGGGAATCCTATGGCCTTCAAGCCATAGGGTGTCAATATAGAGAAAACAGAGGTTCTAGCATAGAGGGGACCCTATGGTCTTCAGTCCACAAGGCCTCCTCAATATAGAGAAATAGTGTTTTTTACTGGCATAAAGAGCACCCTATGGCCCTGGGTCCATAGGTTGCCAAAAAAACCCTCATGAAGGGTTTCTTTAAAACATACAGGGAACCTTGTGCCCTTAGGGTCATAAGATGTGTAGAGCATAGAGAGGTTCTTACTAGCATACGGGGGACCCTATGGCTTGAAGGCCATAGGGTCCCAATATAGAGCATAGATCGGTTCTTACTAGCATAGAGAGACCAAATAGTGCTTTATACCTAGGGCCAGAATGTGCCAAAACAATGAGAGTTTTTTTGAAACTATGAGGGCACCTTGTGGCCTTGGGGCCATAGGATGTCAATATAGAGCATAGAGCATATATCATAGAGAGCTTCTTACTATCATAGAGGGAACCCTATGGCCTTCAGGCCACAGGGTGTCAACATAGAGAAAACATAGGTTCTTACTAGCATAGAGAGGACCATATGGCCTTCATCCCACAAGGTCTCCTCAATGGCATAGAGAGAATCCTATGGCCCTGGGTCCATAGGTTGCCAAAAAACCCTCATGACGTGTTTCTTCAAAACATAGAGGAAAACTTCTGGCCTTGGGGTCATAGGATGTGTAAAACATAGAGAGTTACTTACTAGCATAGGGGGAACCCTATGGCCTTCAGGCCATAGGGTGCCAATATAGAGCATAGATCGGTTCTTACTAACATAGAGAGACCAAATAGTGCTTTATACATGTAGCCATAGGGTGCCAAAACAATGAGGGTTTTTTCAAAACAATGAGGACACCTTGTGGCCTTGGGGCCATAGGATGTCAATATAGAGCATAGAGCATAAAGCATAGAGAGCTTCTTACTAGCATACACGGAACCCTATGACCTTAAGGTCACAGGGTGTCAACATAGAGAAACAGAGGTTCTCACTATCATAGAGGGGAACCTATGGCCTTTAGTCCACAAAGTCTCCTCAATATAGAGCAAATAGTGTTTTTACTAGCATAGAGAGCACCCTATGGCCCTGGGTCCATAGGTTGCCAAAAAACCCTCATGAAGGGTTTCTTCAAAACATAGAGGGCACCTTGTGCCCTTGGGGTCATAGTATGTGTAGAGCATAGAGAGGTTCTTACTAACATACAGGGGACCCTATGGCCTAAATTAGGGTGCCAATATAGAGAATAGATCGGTTCTTACTAGCACAGAGCGGACCCTATGGCCTTCAGGCCAAAGGGTGCCAATATACAACAAAGATCAGTTCTTACTAGCATAGAGAGACCAAATAGTGCTTTATACCTGGGGCCAGAGGGTACCAAAACAATGAGGGTTTTTCAATGGCATAGAGAGCACCCTATGGCCCTGGGTCCATAGGTTGCCAAAAAACCCTCCTGAAGGGTTTCTTCAAAACATAGAGGGAAACTTGTGGCCTTGGGGTCATCGGATGTGTAGATCATGCAGAGGTTCTTACTAGCATACAGGGGACCCTATTGAAGGCCATAGGGTTCCAATATAGAGCATAGATCGGTTCTTACTAGCAAAGATCAGACCCTATGGCCTTCAGGCCAAAGGGTGCCAATACAGAGCATGGAGAGGCTCTTACTAGAATAGAAGGGGACCATATGGCTTTCAAGTCACATGGTGCCAATATAGAGAAAATAGTGTTTTTACTAGCATATAGAACATCCTATGGACCTAGGGGGATTGGTTGTCGAAAATTCAACATAGAAGGGTTCCTATGGCCTTCAGCCCACAAGGTCTTCTCAATATAGAGAAAATATTATTTTTCATTGGCATACAGAGCACCCTTGGGGCCCTTGAGGCCATTCCTATGGCCTTCAGGCCTTAGGGAGCTAATATAGAGCAAATGGTGCTTTATACCGGCATAGAGAGCCATGGCCCTGGGACATAGCAAAACAATCATTGTTTTTTGGAAACAATGAGGGCACCTTGTGGTCTTGGGGCCATAGGAAGTCAATATAGATCATAGAGCATAGACGATAGAGGATAGAGAACAAAGAGATTCTTAGTAGCATAGAGGGAACCCAATGACCTTCAAGCCACAGGGTGCCATTATAGAGTAAACAGAGGTTCTTACTAGCATAGAGGGGACCCTATGGACTTCATCCCACAAGGTCTCCTCAATATAGAGCAAATAGTGGTTTTTACTTGCATGGAGAGCACCATATGGCCCTGGGCTCATAGGTTACCAGAAAACCCTCATGAAGCATTTATTTAAAACATTAAGGCCTTGTGGCCTTGGGGCCATAGGATGCCAATGTAGAGCATAGAGAGGTTCTTACTAGCATGCAGGAGACCCTATGGCCTTCAGGCCACATGATGCCATATGGTGTTGGTGTAGAGGCTCTAAAGGGGTATTTAGGCCATTCAAGGGATACTTCTTTGAGGGTCCTCTATTGTCATAAGAGAACATGTGATCACACTACCATAGAGTGGCCTAGGTACACTTGTAGAACCATTTTGTTGGCACCCTTTGGACCTAGGACCACATGGTTTAACATAGAGGGGACTCTATGGCCCTAGGTCCATATGGATGTAGTAATATCCATCTCGTCTAAATATATGTCATTCTTTTCACAGAAAATGTCTCAGAAGAGAAAGTCAAAGTGAGTTGATGCAACAAGCTCAACACCAAGTTCTTGGTATCTAGATTTTCACTTACCAAATGGTGGAAGTGATGAGAAAGTCCACTTGTTCTTTCAAGATAAAGAGCAATTTCACTTCAAGGACTGTGGTATTGTCAAGGAGATAAAGAAAGATTTTTCAGATCTTGAAATGTCTCCATGCCTTGGAGTAAAACTACTCAATAGTGACTACTACTTATTGGAGCCTGTGGCCTTTGCTCAAAAATTGGTGAAGGTTGATTATGAAGGAGTGAAAATGACAAAAGCAGGGTGGGTGGAGCTTCAAGACGACATTCCAAGTGAGAACCTTATAGACTTATATATTGAGGGCTTTAAGAAAGTCAATCAATATTTAGGTAAATTGAGCAGTGCAAAGAAGAATAAGAAGCGAAAGAATGAAGACACAGATAAAGCAAACCAATCTAAGACGCTCAAGGAGAGTCATACTCCCTCGCTTGGAGAAAATAGTGGAAATGTGGCCGAAGAAAATCTTTCAGTTATACCCTTACAGACTCAAGAAGTAGGAGATTCTAGTGGACTTGCAACCCTAAAAGTTGGAAACCCCTCAGCGGTGGCAGTGGTTGTGGACTCAGCATCCTTAGCTATGTTGGACTCTTTTATACAACCCAAAGAAAAAGATCTTGATAAAGAAGTTACCAAAACTTCTAAGAGTGGGCTACATGGATACGTCGGAATTTCACACTATTTTAAATTTGGTGTACAATTTACCCAATTGATCCTAGTTGAGCAATGCAACCCTGCACCAGATGTCTATAAATGTAGACCATTGTCAGATGTGTATGTGAAATATCTCTTGAAGCAATTTGCAGAGCACTCTAGGCCAATCTCCAGTGCAGTAGACTTGATGCCGTATAACCCAATTACAAAAATGCCTTTACAAATAGCTGAAGTGCATGGAGACAAGCTATCAACATATCACTATTGGATTCTAGCTGGTCAACATTCCATCATAGCGGCTAGAGATTTTTTGCGTAACAACACCACTAAGTATGCTTTCAGAAAAGAGTTCTACAAGTTTAGAACTGCAAGGATAGTGGTAGACGCTCCGAAAGAGGTTGTTGTTCAAATTTCCAAAATGGAGAACATAGAGAGAATAACAACAATGAAACACCAGCCTTATGTGGAGGTCTTGAAGCATGGCCGTAGTCAATGGCTTGCATATTTTAAACCAACAAACCCCAAGGCAGGTGTTCCTATCGGTCATCCGAGTCGAGCACCTTGGGATGTAAGTTCCACTTCCCTATGCTTGTTTTTGTTACAAATATGTCTTCAAATAAAGTTAATTTTCTTTTCTTTATTTTGAAGGCCTTTTTAAATGTGGCAAACATTATGTTCAACCATAAATCATTTGCCAACAAAGAAGCACACATGGTCATGTACGATGATGAATCTATGATCAGTGGATAAACACATTGGAGAAGCATCACACATCAACTACTCGTGGGAGACAACCAAGCATAACAACCTTTAGATGCCTAAATGGTTTAGAAGATAATGATGTCAAGCTACTACAATAGGAGCTGATAGATGAGAAGATCTACTTAGTGAAGCAACCACATCAAGCAGGCATGCTCGACCTCACTGCACGTGCAACGAACTTAAAGTAGACCAGGGTTTTTCAGCCTCAAATGTTGATGGTATTTAAAGAGATAGATCCATCATCAATAGGAGTTACTTCATGGGATAAATGTAAGTCTCATTATAACATTACAGATGAGATTTACAAATCTCTCGTCTCACGAGTTGTATGCAATGGATAAATCTCCTACTACAAAAAGGAAAGGAGAAAGAGCCAACTCCTGAGATCACTAGGGGATATTTGCAGTGGATCATTGCACAAAATAATGGCACTGCTAGTTTGCAGTTCATTTTACCATGGACAATCCAGTGTGTTGGAAAGAATTTGGAAGGCATTGAGTTTCTCTGCAGTGAGAATAGCTCTAAAATTTGTGTTGGTGTTTGCATCATAGATACAACACACAAAAGTCTTACATCTAGTGGTTGGAGTGTTGCCCAATTTGGTAAAGTAATTGATGGATTATGTGGGGTAGCACATCAACCATCAGAGTTTTTAATTGCCGGCTTAGTCAAGTATCAACATACTGCTTCCCTAGAGAAGACAATTTTTGAAAAAGCTAAATGGTATGAAATGCACGTTCTACCTTTGAGCTCCTTAATGGCATCAGAGACCATCCAAACATGTGCTCTTCACGAAGTAATTTTTGGGGTCTGGGCATTTTTTAGTCAAGGAGAGCAGTACACCAACTACTCTAGTATTAAAGAGTCACTGTTGGAGCCAATGCATACTCTCTGCATCAACAACGACGAGTATGATGCTGTGACCACGGCCAAATCCTTTTTTGTACATCGTGCAATCAAATGCATCTGTCTCAAAGAAGATGACCAAGTAATAGACATCTTCTCATTAGGCTATGGGACTAAAGAGGCACTACAACAACAGAGAAAGGTGATATCAGTTGCATGTAGTAGTGATCAAATGACGCAATTGGAATCTCTTTGCCATTCCATAGTGGAAGAAGACCTTGATCTTAGAAGGTGGGCAGGTGTGGATAACACAGAGAAAGTCAATTCCAAGGATTCAGAGGAAGAAGAAATTGAAGAACCATTGGATGCAAGTGCTGAGGCCATTCTAGAAATTCTACAGGAAGCAGGTTAAGCTAGCCACCCATGATATTACATTACTGATATTTAGATTATTATTGTTTTCATTTAATTTTATTTGTCCCATCTCAAATCTGCCCATGATGTTAAAAACATTGATGTTTGGCTCGTAATTTTTCTCAATTGATTTTCTTTGAAAAAATGTAAACTTGTGAGTTTGAGTTTTTTCACAATAAATGAATTAGACTTAAGTGTATGATATTATATGGACAAGTTGTGGTAAATAGAATCCTACATTTATATATGGTCATAAGATATATATTTTGTATAAGATATATATTATGTAATACTTTAAAGTGAAGTGATCATATGAGGTTTGGGAAGAATACCCTATGACTTGAGGATCATAAAGTTCTTTGTAGACTTAGGATCATAGAGTTCTCTGTAGACATGTCACCCTATGGACCTAGGACCATAGAATCCCCAAAAGAAAATGGGATACCCTACAACCTTACGGACGTAGGGTGATTACACTCAGTCTCTAAAAGGGCACATAAGCATCTGGGTTACTCTATAGCCTTAGGCCCATAGGGTGTCAACATAGAATCCCCCAAAAGCATTTGCCTACCCTACAATCTTACGGATATAGGGTGATTACATAGAGTCTTTAAAAGGGCACATAAGCATTTGGGCTAGTCTACAGCCTTAAGGCCATAGGGTGTCAACACAGTTATCCTACAATCTTATGTGTATAGGGTGATTACATAAAGTCTCTAAACGAGCACATGAGTATTTGGGCTATTCTAGAAGGAAACATAAGTTATCCAAGATCATTTGGGATACCCTAAGATCTAGGGCCATAGGGTGGTGACATAGAATCTCCACAGGGGCACTTAAACCACCCCATGGATGCAAATCACCTAGCTCTTTATGGACACATATTATAAAACATCACATGACACCCTATGGCCTTTAGACCATAGGTTGGTTATTCTAGGTCACCTAAAGACTCTTTAAGTGTTTCAAAAACATTTTTCTTTGGCCTTATATCTTGTGTCCATATACATTAGGGACATATATTATAAAACATCACATGACACCCTATGGCCTTTAGACCATAGGTTGGTTATTCTAGGTCACCGAAAGACTCTTTAAGTGTTTCAAAAACATTTTTCTTTGGCCTTATATCTTGTGTCCATATACATTAGGGACATATATTTCTTATCTTGTGATTAAGGTTTAATATTCTATTGAGAATGAAATAATCTAGAAAAAACTAAAAAGTATTTAGTCCTCAAAATTCCAAAATGAGAGTTTGAACAATTGATGTATGATCATTTTTTATTGGGTATAAGTTCTTCTATTGTGAATTGATGGTGTAAGCGTTTGAAATAATTATCTTTGTATTGCAACTAACTAGATTAAACATATATTCAACATTTGTTGTAAATGCCAATTATTTGCTTAGATAGTAAACATCGAGTATAAATGGTTATTGAAGCATTTGTCCTTTGGATTATGTGAAGATCTGGTTCTTTAATTGTAACAAGATTTTATTCAAAGATATGAAGTGCAAGTATTTTGTTCCAAACTATGATTTTATTTCTCTTCTAGATGATGCAGAGAATTGGAATTTATATCTTGAATTTTTTTCAATAGAGGGAAGCTAGGACTAGTAGAATTTTTTAGCTTGTCATGTAGCAATCGGAACAAGCAAAGAAATGATTGTATAATGTATGTAACCATTGTTTAAGTTTGTAAATTGGAAGTAGAAGGCAATGCAAGTTCCAGAACATGTGCAATGCCATAAGGAGAATCCAGCACAAATACTTTTGCCCCCAGGATTTGAAAATCAAAGTGCCTAGTGAGCCGGACCTTCCATCCACCAACAGATCAATGCATTTGTGAATTAAAGTACTTGAAAATTTGATTTAAATGTTTGAATGTTATGATGACATTTGAAGGCAAAGACCCCTTCAACTGTGTGGCAAAGCAACAAATGTATGATGTATGATAATGATTCAATTTTGTATATTAGATTGCATGTTTACCGCATTATTAACTTACACATTTTAATAAGATCTTAAATACATTGAGATTTTATAAAAAAGTTAACGCTTTGATTTTTTCATGACTATCATTGTCTAACTAATTTGATATACACCACCTATAATTATTTTAATGTATATATACACTTTGATTTTTTCATGACTATTTTATTATGAAAACTTTTAATGTGTATTCATCCTTGAAAATTATGTCAAAAAGTATATCACCTATATAAATGGTATTTAAGAAAACAACTTGACTTTTTTTATTGAAATTACTAATATTAGAAATAATGCTATGTGCTCTAATGACATCGTAATCAAGATCCATTTGTGAATGTACCGTGGATGCCTTGGCCACCTTATGTCCCTTCGGCCATAGGATACGAACTTAGAGCATATAGTGTTTCTTACTAGCATTGAAGACACCCTTTGGCCCTTGGGTCATACGCCAACTTAGAGCATGGAGGATTTTCTTTTAGCATAGAGGGCACCTTGTGGCCCTAGGGCCATAGGGTGCTAACATAAAGCATGTAGAATTTCTTGCTAACATGAAAGGTACCCTATGGCCCCAAGAGTGCCACCAAAGATTATATAGGGTCTCTTAGCAGCATAGGGAGCACTCTATGACCCTAGTGCCACAGGGCTCTAACATAGAGTCTATGAAGAGGCACGTAAGTCACTCAATGTCCATAGGGTACAACTATAGAGTCTCTAAAGGGGCACCTAGGTCACTCAATGGTCTTGGGGAAATAAAGTATTCTATATGTATGTAGTGAGGAAATATCTTCAAGGAAACCTTGGCCACCCTATGGTCTTAGGTCCCCCTATGGCCTTAGGGACATAGGGTCTCAACATAGACAATAGATGGTTTCTTATGATATCACCCTATGGACCTAGGGCCACAAGGTTCCAACGTACATAGAGCATATGGTGTTTCTTAGTAGCATATAGGGCACCCTAGGGCCATAGGGTGTGAACACAGAGCACACAAGGTTTCTTCCTAGCATAGACAACACCTTGTGGTACTAGCACCATAAGGTGCAAACATAAAACATTAGGGTTTTATATTAGCCTTGAAGGCACCTTGTGGCCCTAGGGACATAGAGTGCCAATATAAAGCATATTGAGGTTCTTAGTAGCATAGAATGACCCTATGGACGTGGGGCCATAGGGTGCCTATATAGAGCATGGAGGGCTACCTAGTGACCATGGGGTTATAGGGTGCTAGCATTAGGCATAGAGGGTTTGCTAGCATAGAGGACACTCTATGGCCCTAGGACCATAGGATGCCATCATATCCCATGTACGATTTCTCTTTTACCATAGAGGACATCTTATGGAACTAGGGTCATAAGATGCCAACATAGTGCATAAATGGATTCTTATAAGTATACACATAAACATAGTGCATAGAGGGAATTTTACTAGCATAAATATTGCCCTATGTCCCCAAGGCCATAGGGTGCCAACATAGAGCATAGAGGGATTTTTATTAGCACCTTGTTGCCCTTGGGACGCCATAGTTCCATAAAGTGGTTTTTGTATTGTTAACCCTCACGGCTCACGGACACCCCATCACCTACGACGGACGTGTATTATGTATTTGGTAGAGTCAGGTACCGGGCTTGTCGGACCAATAGGAAAAGGGTAAGAGTGATCGCCGATGAGAGGCGCACTCTAACTGGGACATGCTAGGGTTAGTTGGCTAAGCATGGGCGCCCAAGTGTGAATGGGGTGAGCTCACATAAAAGCCAATTAAACCTAAAATTGAGTCATTCTCTCATTTGTGCAACAGAAGAGTGCTCTTGCTCCATCTCCATCTCCATCTTCTTCTTCTTCACCTCCTCGTGTGTGTGTGTGTGTGTGTGTGTGTGTGTGTGTGTGTGTGTGTGTGTGAGAGAGAGAGAGAGAGAGAGAGGGAGAGTGTGTGTGTGATCGAGCATTACGAAGGCACGGCGGTGACGAGGTGGTTGAGCGCGGCGTAGCGGCGTGTCCTTCTTCTTCGCGGCGAGGAATCCTCTACGACAGGAGCATAAGGCGGTGAGTGACACACCATTGCCCTCTTTGAGCTTACTAGTTAAACTAGTTGTGTGCTTGGAGCCGTCTACGGCTCACACACGGTGCATTGGCAAGTCCCTTGCTTCGACAGTGTGGCAAGGAGCGCACATTTTTGGCGCCGCTGCCGGGGAATAGCCCTGCACTAAGCCCAAGAGGCACTTTGTGCTTCTTGTATGAGTGGTTTGCAGTAGGAAAGAAGAGGGAGAGGAAGGCCTATTATTTCAGCAAGTTGTTAATTCTGTTTTTCTGTTGCGCACAGTTTGCATTTTCTGTTTTTCTGCTGCGTACATTTAGTATTAGTTAGACAGTTAGCAAAATTCTATTTTTCTGTTTGCACACAGTTAGCATTTCTTGCGTTTTTTTTGCATTTTCTGGTTTGCACTGCACAGTTCTGTCAAGTTTCAATTTTTTGCATTTTCTGTGTTTCCTGGTTTGTGCACAGTTAGGCGCACAGTTAGTTAATTAAGTAGGTTAGTAATTAGGTGAACCACTGATTAGCAGGACAGTAGGTAGGCGAGACAGTAAGTAGGTAGGTGAGGTCAACGCGTACCAAAAAAAAAAAAACTTAAAATTTTTTGCAGGAAAAAAAATATTTAAAAAATTCTTCAAAAAAAAAAATCGAAAAATAAAAACGTGAGTGAGGGGGAGGTTAAATTTTACGAAAATAAAAAACGTGAGGTATAAAAACGGATGGGTTGGTTTGTATAAAAGATAGATTGGGATCGGAATCATTTCCCCAAGCCCAAGCCCAAGCCTCAGTCCTCAGTCTTATGATATATACTAGACTCACTCTTATATATATACCCTACTCCCTCAAGAGGGAATGAGAGCATGTGGGGCAAGTCCTCCACTCTCCTCCCTTCTCTTCCCACTTGCACCCTTAGACTTGCTATTTGGAGCCTAGTTCCCCAGCTAGGAAAAGACTGTTTCGGGCTTTTCTGGAGCAAAATAGAACCAAACGGTGGGCTGTAAAGCACAGCGCGTCCCTCCTAGCGATACGCTCGTTTCGAGCTATCACACGGCCCATTCCACGACACGCTCTAAAAAATCTAGCAAAAAAACAAACAAAAAACACGCAAAAAACTAGTCACAAGGCCTCCTAGAGCAGCTTTTTGACACCTTAGGGTATCAAAAGCACATGCACTTACGCTCTGGGCGGGTGCTAGAACACGAGCATATTGAGGGTGCCTCTGTTCATATGGACACCCATTACCCATCCTCGATAGGCTCTAGACCCTCAGCGCGGACACAAGGTAGCACCACCCAAGACCCTAAAATAGCCGCTAGGGATTCCTTCTCCGACTCAGAAATCATGGAAGCATACCCTACCCAAAACATTGAGAGAGAAGGCCATGCACCTCCCGAAGCTCCACATCCTAGTACTAGTATGTTTAGCCGTTTCATGGAAACATTAGGTAGAGCTACTCGCTGGGAACCTGATGCAAATGAAGCACACGAAGGGGGTGGGGAAGTGGACTCTCCTTTCACATCGCACGTGGACCCCACACCCCCAAAGAGTGTCCATGTGGATATCCTGCCAACTTCTTACCAAGAAGGCCCTGTTGAGCTGCCTCCTTCAGAAGTTCCCTCTAGAGTACCATTGGTGACAAGTAAAACCACGGGGAGCAACATTGCTTCTACCTCACAAGAAATTGTTAACACGTCGACTCTAGAAGGATTGTTCATTAACGATCATTGGACATACGACCTCCACACTGAGGTGTTGACGGATCTACACTCTGGCCACGCCTACCATGTAGGATGGATAGAGATTGTACAATCCACCTCCAGTGCCACGAGCATCGAAGATCAACAGAAAATGATCTGTAATGTTATCCATGGCATTATTCAATCGGAAAGGCAAAAGCGAGGGGTAAATATACTCTCAACTGGCCCCATGTGATTTCTGGATACGAGCAAGGCTCAACAGCCTACTCTATCACAAATGGAGACTCCTCTAATGAGTCCCATGGACCCATCTTACGTCATTTCACCTGGGGTCTCTATGCAATCTGAGCCTCCGAGCGACAACTTTAGCTTCCCTAACTTGGCTCAACCCTCTATTAAGGAAAACACAGTGCTCACTCCAGGGATAAGCCTGACAGAGAATGTACCAATGACATCTACGGTTAGCGCAGTGCCACTACCTAGTGTCGTAGTACCGAATATGGGGCCTCGACCGTATGTGCCTCTAGCCCCTTATGCACACATGGCCCCCACACGTCCAATTGTACCACTTGTTCATGCTCCTCGAGTGCCGCTCCCTAGCCCTTATCCGAGTGGACCTATGCCCGGTTATGTTCCATATCTTGCATCATCCACACATATGCCAAGACCGGTACCCGTCCCTCTCCCACATATGATTCCAAGAGTACCTCCACCGGCCCTACCTCCTCACATAGGTGACTTGGCAGTGTTTGCTCAAACCATAGGTCAATCTATCGTGGAAAATATGCGTCATGCATCTGATAGAGAGCCTAGAAGTAAGGCAGTACAAATTGCCAAACTCACGCAAAAATTCAATGGGGACGAAGATGCTAGAAAACACATTTAAGTGTTTGAACAAGTATGTGATTCCTTAGGGGAACGCAACGAACTACATAAGTGCAATGCCTTAAGCTTGACATTAAGTGGGAAGGCTGGAGATTAGTATAGAACCCTAAGGGTGGACGAGAAAACAATCTACCCTACCCTTCGAAGGTTGTTTCTAAAGGAGTACATATGAGAAGGTGTGCTTTGGGGTGTAGCATCTCAGCTACAGAAGGCCGAATGTAAGGAAGGAGAGTCAGTAAGGGACTTCATTAGTCGTCTAAAGCACTTAAACTCTCGCTGCCCTGTAAATGAGCGCTTCAACAATAACCAACTGCTTGATCGATTCATTCGAGGGTTGAGGAATGAAGGAATCTATAATGGACTAGTGATTAGAGGTATCACAACCTGGGAAGATTTCACTGCCAATGCAATCCAATTAGAGGACAACTTGATGATAGCAGGCATGAGGGTGTCTACTGACACGAGATCCACTAGCTCACAAGCCATTGAGTATGAACCCATGACTGCAAAGCCCATTGCCAATGAGCCAAAGGTATTTGAGACATTCTTGACAGACCTCACCAAGGCAATCCAAGAGTCTCTTAAGGATAATCGACCCCCTCAAAATAGTCACATGTATCCAAGAAGGGAGCAACACTGGTGTTCCATTTGCTTAGGTCCACATAGCACTAGTGAGTGCCCTACGTTTAGAGTAAAATTTAATGGAACTTGCAACGCATGTGGTAGGTATGGTCACCAAGCTAAGGATTGTTTAATGATCAAATGTATGATGGCAAATAGACCACCTGTAGTGTGGACGGATGCAACTCGAGCTCCTGTATTGATGCCTGCTCCACCTGTTGAGCAACTACCGCAACACATGGTCCCTAGATCTCAAAATGTTGTACAAGCTACACCGCTACCACCTCCTGTGCTAGGACCGCAGCCCCCGCATCCAAGAGTCGCCCCTATGAACCAAGTGGGTTGCGAGTCATCAAATGCTTATGTAGATGGCTGTGAGGAGGAAATAGACACTAGTATTGCCTACGGACTTGATACATTGGAAGAGTGTCCTATATACTACATGGAAGATTGTTGGGGGCACGTCAAGCCGGTTTATCAAGCTGCTGCTCTCGCATCCAGAGGTCAAAATATCAACACCCAGGCTAGGAGGCCACCTCTTCAATGCTACGAGTGTGGTGGACCACATCGGGCAGCGGAGTGCCCTATTAGGCTGCAAAAGAATGCTGCACAGATGCAAATGAATCATGGGAGCACGTCTGCAATGCCAATACTCACATGTAATCGTTGTGGCATAGATCACTTGATTTCCCAATGCCCCTATAACCCAAATGCGCCTAAAATCACACCCCTAAATTTGGTCGAAATTGATAGTGTGACATTGCCAATACCACCCATCGCACCCGCTTATGCGATTACACGGTCCATGCTTCAAGGGCCAGGCCATATCCTCGAAGAGAGAGATACCGCGTCAGTTATCCAAGCAAAGAAAAAGAAGACACGAAGGAAGAGGTCGCAGAATACGGGAAATTCAAAGCCAAGTTCCAAAACAAACATAGGAACAGGAGATGACCCCGTGTATATGAATGACCTCGAGGATGATTCAGATTCAATGGAGACAATGGAGACTAGAACCAATACCACAAAGGGAAAGACCAACAAAGAAAACCGTAACATGGAACCAAATGAAAACCGAATAAGAGAAAACCATAAAGAGCCTCTGAAAACACCACAAGTGTTTCCAAATCCAATCCAAGACCCCCAAGATAAACCGCAGGGGCAAAAAGGGAAGAATCGTAACAAGAAGATTGGGACGTACCCAAACCCAATAGACGAGATTGAGTAGGTGAAACATCTAAGAGGTTTAGTGGAGGAGACTCAAAGGAAACTAGAACCAGAACCCATGCATGTCAAAATTCATGACACAGTGTTTCCCACGCAAGTTCATCCACCCCACATGAACCATAGACCGCTAGCCATATCTAGTATCATCTAAGAAGGGAGTGAGGACGGGACATCAGAAAGTGAGCATACACCCTTCTTGTTGGAAAGAATGTTTAACGAAGGAATACCTGATCCCATTGAGGAATATGAGATTCCATCCTCACCAGTTCCTAGTCAAGGACCTACACCCTGCAAAATGCCAATGAATGTTGCCAAACTAGTGGACTTCATGTCTTCTGAGGTCCGAACCACGATCATAGCAAAGCTGTATGGAGATCCTGAGTTATTCCTTGCACTTCGAGCATTCCGTAACGGAGAGCTACGAACAGGATTACCGCAGTTTGTGCAACCAAATAGGCCTGACTCGATTATGATTGATGAGGAAAATCATGTGCAATCACTTGACTTAGATGGACACGAGTCTGTGATCGAGGTACCCATTAACGAATTAGGGCAGTATTTTGAAGGCGACGAGTCTAATGCGACCCTACCCATAACTACCAAGGGATTAACTATAAAGGGAATTCTTGATGGTGGTGCAGGAGTTAGCATCGTTACAAAAGATTTTTGGGAATCCATGGGAAAACCCCGCCTCAGTGTTACTAACATTGTGGTAAAGATGGCAAATGGTACCATAGCCAAACCTATGGGGATGCTCAAGGATCTTAAGATCAAAGTTCTAGGACACAGGGTACGACATACGTTCATTGTAATGGATTTCTCTAAACACCTTATGTCATATGAAATGATTTTAGGACGACCATTCATGAGGGAAGCACAAATGGTTCATGATTGGTCTAAAAATCATGTCTATTTGCAATTCCAAGACTCTGTCCGTAGAGTGGATTTGGTGACTGGTAAGGTACACCCCTTAGGGAGTAAAACCATTATTGATCATCGCTCTCACACCACAGTTCACTCGGCCCCACTACAATATTGTTACACTTGTAAGAAGGATACAGACATTGGCCAAGATTCTCCTTATATGGATATCCTACCTGGGATGACTGAGTCGGACAATGTGGATTGGGTCCACCTAGCAGCAACCATAGACACTTGGGGAAATAGGGGGACGACCTGGGTAACACCTGAGGGGGATGAAATGCCGGTACCCTTAAATATGCTACAAGCAATGCATATCGCTTCCGACAAGACTCATCCTAATGTCACGAAGAAAACATACAAGTGGGTCCCTAAAGCTTCTTTAGTGACCATAGCTAGTGCTAAAAAACAGAAGCCTTGTAAGAAACGTACCACTCGCTCCAAGAAAAGTAAGAAAATGTTGCGATGGATCCCTAAACGACTATTGGAAGCCCAAGGCTAATATCAAGGAAATGATCAAATATGGGTGCCAAAACGTAGATTGTGCTCTTACCTATCACCTGACCCAAGTGAGCCCAATCCCGTAGCTCCAAAACGAATCAATGATCGTGGAAAGAAAAAAATCACAGAATGCTACACACCCGCTCCCGAGCTAGTTTGGGTACCAAAGAAAGAACGATTTGTTCCACCTAGCTCAGGAAGGGGGGAGTCCCATGAAGCTTCTAGCTCCTCATGTAATACATCCATAGAGGTAAAAGCTTCTACACAGCCTCCATCTATAGTAGTGGACCTCCATGAAGCTACAAAAGAATCCACACCTCCCAGTGTTCAAGAATCACCTGATGAACCACTTCAAGTTCGATCCTGGGAGAGTACCTTACCACCCTTGCAACTTGACGAGGCACCTAGGGTAATAGAAAACTACTGGCAAAAATCCTCACCTATTACCAACTGGAACAATTGGTTTCAAAGGGTGACAAGCTCATTTCAAACGGTATGATCTACCCAAGGAAGGGGGGAGTGTTTGTGGACATCCATCATTCACTTGCTTCCCTCTCAACCTTTCTCCCTGACCTCTATATCTCCCAATCTTAGGGAATGTACATATAAAGCTTTATACTCACAAAAAAAAAAAAGAGCAAGAGCAATTAGCAAACGAGTATGCACATTAAAAGTCAAAACATTGACTCAAACCTACACATGTCACATCTGGTACAGTGAAACAGAAACCTATGCCATAAAACACCTTTGATCCTCATCACTTGAGTGATGGAGGGTAGGTAAGATTAGTACAATAGGAGTGTTTCTGTTTTAGAGTTGAGAGATTAGTGAAGTTCTCTTTTCCCACTAATGTGCCTCCTGGAGGTATTCCTTTTGTTTCCTAGTGTGTACAAGAGCGTGTTGCTATTGATAGGATTTGGACCTTCATGGAACCTTTCTCTCGTTCACACTTCAAATCAAGCGCGACCATCAACACAAACAGGTGTTTTATATCCATTAGCATTGCCCTTATCTTTTTGCATCCATGTTTGTCTGCCTTGATTGTGATTGGTAGCATAATATTCAGCGCATTTGCTTAGTATCAAACATTTAATTCAATGTAATCTTTTGTCATAATCAGTTGTCTAGGTTTAAAACTCAAGCAGTCCGACTAAGCTAGTTTGACCAAGTTAGGTGTTAGAGATCTTCTCTTAATACCATGGGGAATGCCTTCCTAATAAACAATGGTTACTTAGGTTCTTAATCCGATTTAGGCAGCATTGTGTGAAATGTACTAGGGCTTTCTAATGGGCTTAACCCTAGTGACCTTTAGCTTAAGTATTATAAAGGGAGTTTACTAATGTGATGAGTCTGGGGAGGGTAACAATGTTATATGACCCCCCAAAGTTACAAAATTTAAATGCTGAAAATGAACAAACAAAAAATCAAAGTGCCACAATGTAAAATTTTAAGCTGGAAGAGAAATCCCTGCTTAAATTGGTACTTCACTCACATGTATCGCCTATGGTCCTAGAGCCCTAGAGGTTCCCAGTGTGGGCGCTTTTCCTTGAAAAGCAAAAAACCCAAGGCATACAAAATAAGCACACACATCATAATTGAATCAATGTGAAAAGACTTTGGGGGGTTAAAGAAAAAGTAATCAGTCAGGCAATGATTTCATGAGAAATTCCTTTTATGGTAGCTTAACTACAAGGTTTTCTAGATATAGCCTCTAGTCAGCCGTCGAACATGAATACTTGGCTCTTGCGATTAAAAAACTTAATTGACCACAGATAATTAAGAAGCTTACCCATGGTATTAATATTCGATCTCTAGTGCCTTTCGACCGTCAAATTAGCGACCCCAGACTTGTTTAATTTTTTACCTTTACATATGTTTATGCATTTGATTACATTGCAATTTAATGTTCATTGCTAACAAATTGTTTGAAATTCTTTTACCAATCAATTTGTCTACCTAAAACTGCATTATCTTTTTAAGAGAATGCCATTACTGTGCCAATGTTGTTTGATTTTGCAGTGACTGAAGAAGGCTAAGGACATTCATCTCAAATGCTCTTCCACCTCGACGAACCAGCTTCAACTCAATAGCTTCCGAGGACGGAATCTACATCAGGAAGGGGGGCATGTTAACCCTCACGACTCACGGACACCCCATCACCTACAATGGACGTGTATTATGTATTTGGTAGAGTCAGGTACCGGGCTTGTCGGACCAATAGGAAAAGGGTAAGAGTGATCGCCGATGAGAGGCGCACTCTGACTGGGACATGCTAGGGTTAGTTGGCTAAGCATGGGCGCCCAAGTGTGAATGGGGTGAGCTCACATAAAAGCCAATTAAACCTAAAATTGAGTCATTCTCTCATTTGTGCAACAGAAGAGTGCTCTTGCTCCATCTCCATCTCCATCTTCTTCTTCTTCACCTCCTCGTGTGTGTGTGTGTGTGTGTGTGTGTGTGTGTGAGAGAGAGAGAGAGAGAGAGAGAGAGGGAGAGTGTGTGTGCGATCGAGCATTACGAAGGCACGGCGGCGACGAGGTGGTTGAGTGCGGCGTAGCGGCGTCTCCTTCTTCTTCGCGGCGAGGAATCCTCTACGGCAGGAGCATAAGGCGGTGAGTGACACACCATTGCCCTCTTTGAGCTTACTAGTTAAACTAGTTGTGTGCTTGGAGCCGTCTGCGGCTCGCACACGGTGCATTGGCAAGTCCCTTGCTTCGACAGTGAGGCAAGGAGCGCACATGTATATATAGTAGAGAATTCTCACACACATGATACCTTGGTCACCATCTGGCCCTTGGACCATATGATAGTAGCATAGAGGACACCCTATAGCCCTAGGGTTTCCTTCTATCCCTAGGGCCATACACTACCAACATATAGTATACATGGTTTTTTCATAGATAAAACCTTTTAGCCCTACACAATAGAGTGGAAACCTAGACCATATAATGTATCCTACTAGCAGAGAAGGTACCCTATGACCTTGAGGCCAAAGAGTACGAATTTAGGGCATAAAGGGTCTCTTCCTAGGATGAAGGGCACCTTGTGGCCCTAGGGCCATAGGGTGCCAACGTAGAGAGTAGAGGGTTTATTGCTAACATAGAGGTTTCTTTATAGGATAATGGGAACCCTATGGCCGTAGGTCATAGGGTGCCAATATAGAGTCTCTAAGATGGCACCTAGAATAAGGTGGTCTTTGCAAACATGGTAAGGAATACTATCAAAGGTCACATTTTCCACCCCACCCTTGGGACCATAGAGTGCCAACAGCGAGCATATATGGTTTCTTAGTAGCATAGAGAGCACCCTATGGCCTTGGGGCCATATGGTGTCAACATAGTCAAATGGGGTGCAAACTTAGAGCATAGAGGATTTCTTACTATCATGGAGGACACCATGTGTCCTTGGTGCCATAGGGTGCAAACGTATAGCATGGATGGTTTCTTGCTAGCATAGAGATCACCCTATGGCCTTGGGGCCATATGATTCCAACAAAGAGCATAAAGGTTTTTTTGATAGCATAGAGGATAGATTATTTCTCTCGGGCTATATGATACAAAATAGAAGAGTCTTAAGAAGGGCACCTAGGCCACTAAATCACCATTGGTCCATAAGGTGGTATGTGTGGGGAATGCTCCTAAAGAGTTCCATGGCCATCCTATGGCCTTTGGGCCATAGGTTACCAACATAGAGTTTAGATGGTTTCTTACTAACATAGAGCGCACCTTGTGGCCTACGGTCTTTAGATGCTAATATAGAGTTTCAATGGTTTCATACTAGGCGTACGGGGCACCCTATGTCCCTGGGGCCATAGAGTGTCAATGTAGAGCGTAGAGGTTTCCTTTCTAGCATAGAGGGAACCCTGTGGCCTAGAAGCCATTTCATGCACCTATGGCCCGAGGGATGTAGGTTGCCAATGTAGAGCGCAGAGGTTTTCTTTCTAGCATAGAGGGAACCTTGTGGCCTAGGGGGTATTTGGTTCTCCCCTAGAGAATACAAGGTTTATTAGTAGCATTATAAAGGGTACCTTGTGGCCCTCAAGTCTTTATAGGGTGCCAACATAGAGCATAGAGGGTTTTTCTTACTACCATAGAGGACATCCTATGGCCTTGGGGCCATAGGGTTTCAATATTGAGCATAGCGGATTTCTTACTAGCATAGAGAGTACCTTGTGGCCCCAGGTCCATAGGGTGCAAACATAGAGAATAGAGGATTTCTTACTATCATAGAGGGTATCTTCTAGCCCTAGGTCCATAGGGTGCAAACATAGAGCATAGAGGATTTGTTACTAGCACAGAGGGAACCCCTATGGCCCAAAGGCCAGAGAGTGACAACATGTAGCATAAAGGGTTTCTTACTAGCATAAGAGGCGGACCTTGTGGCCCTCGGGCCATAGGGTTCCAACATAAAGAATATATGGTTTCTTACTAGTGCTCATAGAGGGCATCTTGTGGACCTATGACAACCCATGGCCTTAGGGCCATAGGATGACACATAAATAAAGCACCATATGTCTTTGAAGCCATAGGTCTATTTATATGTAGAGACCTCCCAACAATCCTAACCCTATGGCCTTGAGGCCATAAAGAGACATATTTTGGATTATCTTAAAGTCATAGAGATATCTACAAAGAGAACCGTATGGCCTGAACGCCATAAGAAACTTAGTCAAGGAAATCATCCAATGCAAGAAGATCATGGCAATAGAAAATGAGACTTGTGCTCTAGAGCTTAAAGGCATAAATGTTTCTCCAAGTATACTTCTAGGCGCCACCATCATGGACAAAGAACTAATGTAGCTAGATAAAGATTAGGAATCTCTTTACAATAAGGAGCATAAAAATAAGTTCATTGTAAATGTGTTGTCAGGTAGTAAATTTGCTATTTGCGATTAGTTTTTTCTAAGAGTGTGACAAAAAAGAGTTATCAAAATGTAGATACTTTGGAATCTAAAATTAGGTGTTCTTTAAACTTATAGTCCTTCAACAAGATATTGCAGCTAACAAAGTTTTACTCGAGATTGTTGGTATAGAGGATGCTAATGCCATTGACCCTACTAAGAAAGATTCTATCAATCTCCATGTCAACCAAAGAGTTTCTGATGAAGATAACAAGAATCTACAAGTCTTTTAAGGTCAACTACTACAATGACTAGAGATAAATTTAAAGAGTAATCGAATGGAAGAAGATAGTGAAAGTTCCAGAACATGTGCAATGCAAGAAGAAGAATCCAATGAAAATATTCTAGTAGCCCAAGATTAGGGAATTGGATTTCATGACACCACAATGGAAGTAGAAGGCAATGGAAGTTCCGGAACATGTGCTACGCCAGAAGGAGAATCCAACACAAATATTTTAGCACCCTAGGATTTGGAAATCGCAGTGCATGGTGAGACAAACCTTCCATCCACCAACAAACCAATGTTGACTATAATAGTGAACTTGTGTGGATTGTTCCTGAGGAGATGATTGCAAAAGTCCAAGAAAATGAAGAGTTTAAAGTTTGGACATGAGCATATTGTTCTTCGTCCAGGATGCATTGAGTTTTTAAAGGCTCTACTTAGCAATTTCAATGTAGGGATATGGTCAGCTCTACTAATGACATGTATGTTGTGGACATCATCAAGATTTTAGAAAAGGAATCTAAAGAAAAATTTCCATTCTTTATGATCTGGGGGAAAAGCCAATGTCAACCATGCGTAGAATCAAGGATCACTCGCTTAGATAATCCAGGAGTAGAAGCACTTTTCAAACCGTTGGCTATTGCATCATCAAAATTTGGGCTTGATGTAAGAAGATTGATTCTTGTAGATGATGAACCATTAAAGGGATGTGTGAATCCTACATTGAATTGTATTTTTCCACCATCATTTAATGTTGATGAGGAGGATAATATCCTCCTTGGGGAGCTGCTACCATATATCAAATCTCTCAATCATGTTAATGACATTCGCACAGTTAGAGGGTCTCATTTATATGGACAAGCACCCATTTCTCAAGGTCATGAGCTTTATAACCGTATACACAAGGTTGTTGTAGAGTGGGAGGAGAGAAATCTATTTTTTCTAGGAAAAACCTACTCCACGGGAAGGCTACCAAAAATTTCTCCTCCTCTTCTCGATGAGAAAGTTACAACATCTAGCACTAGTGGAATGTCCACTCAAAGTCAAGACAAGAAACTTTCAGCACGTGATCGAGAAAAAGTAAGGGTGTTAAAAGAATATCAAATCATTATCAGCCTTGAAAGGTACAGAAGCAATCATGATTGCCCAAAAATTGGGATACAAGGAGCCTGTGATGATCAAAGTACATGAAGCCAGAAATTATATAAAGCATCTAAAAATTCAGTATGATCTCAAATAGCCCTATATCAAGAAATGATGGAGCAATGTTTTGTAACATTTTTTCATTTACAAAGATCTTTATGTACTTAGAGACTTTGTTAGAGTGCTTAGGGTTTCAAGGTATATGAAGATATAAATGATTAATAGTTTTTTAAATTTTCTTTCAATATGATAAGTAACTTCTGAGTTTCGTGTGTCTAATGCTCTTTTTTTTAAAGCTTTTATAGTTATTTGCTTTGAAATTGGAGTTCATTGTGCCATCAAGGAAAATCTACATGCTCATAAGGTCAAATATTGCTCTATAACCTTGGGGGAATTGCACTTTATGGTCTCAACACCCTATGACTCTAAGGCCATAGGGTCATAGTTTGGCATGTGTTCTTGCATAAGACTTACTAAGTGTAACCACAGCACCCTATGTCCCTAAGGTCTTCAACACACTTAAGATCTCTATATTAAATTGTTTTTTAATCATTTCAGGGCTTCTAAGAAAAAATGTTTTGCTATTAGATTATCACAAAAAAGAGGAGCTCCCTTTCATATTACATCAAATATCACATTTAAACCAAGACCAATGGTTTCATTACCTACCAACATCTTTCAAACGGGAGAAAAGAACGCTTATCTTGGATTTAGAGGGTGTGCTTCTTGCAACATTTGAGCTTCAATCAAGGCCAACCTGGACCAAGTACATGTGCATTGTAGAAGATAACAATGAGATGTATGCGGTGCGCCCAGATTGAGAGTATTTCTTAAGATTTTTCTTTGAGTTCTTTGAGGTTTGGATTTGGAGCTGCCATTGTTTACAAAAAGCTCAACACATAATCAAGACCTGTTTTCCTACACAAAGTCACAAATTCAAGATGATTATGGATAACAGGTGCTGCCAAAATTCAAATTTCATGATCGGTTACAAAAGAGCCTATCACAAAAATCTTCCGACCATATGGAAGCTATTTGATTATTTAGATGGGGGCAACACTATAATGTTTGATGATAGTCCATATCGCATGATGTGGAATATGCAAGGAACTTATGTGATTTTTCCAAAGTTTTGAAACCAACCTACTCAATTGCTTCAAAGTTTTTTAAAAGATGAAATTGTTCCATGGTTATGTGGATGGTTGTATACTAAATACAAGTGAGACTATACCATAAGAAATTTTGTAATGCTCCATCCTTATCCTGAGACTCACTATGTAATGCAATGTTATATGTCTCAAAGGACTCAAAATCTCAAGAGAAGGAGGCCACGCTAAGTGTACTAGTTAAGTATCCTAAATAGCATCTACCAAGTATTTGGCATTGTGTACTTTTCAAATTTTAAACTTGATGGAATGGTGTGGGATATCTTGAAACATCTTTAAACTATTTTTTTAATGAAGTGCATCCTATTGTGAGGAGACTTCTCTCATTCAAGTTCTTTGGTTTCATTTTTTGATGCTTCTATGGTATTGTTAAATTTTTCTTCTTGTTAATTGTCTTTATTAAGTGATCCAAACAATCAGAATGTTCTTGACATTTGGTAGTGTTACAAAACGGTGTTTTTTGAACACCCTCAATCTTGGAGATATCATACTCTTTCTAGTTAGTACTTTATTGCGATGAAGACCATCATTTTTATGAAACTGTCAAGTTGGTGGTAATCTTTATGTCTATACTTTATACTATTTTGACATAATCAATGTATACAATTCGTATTATTCACATCAAATGGTGTTTTTAAACACCTCCTTTTTTTGAGACACCATCTCTAAAACCTTTGAGTGAAGTTTTAAAGCATGTACTTGATGTAAAAAATATTCATCTTAACATTGATTCTTTGGCACAAACTTATATTAGGAGTTTTTATATTGTAGTTTTATGTTAAGAAATAAATTCAAAGTTAGAATTATGATAGTTTATCTAGTAAGTGCCTCATTTAACTTTGTATAGTTAAATAAAATACCAAATGGAATTATAGGTGCAATAGATGACATCTTATGGTCTTAGGGCCATAGGATACTCTATATTATTGTTTAGATTTTTTAATTGTTTGTGAACATAGATCATAGAGGGTTTTTCTCACTACCATAGAGGATATCCTATGGTAGTGAGAAAAACCATGTGGCTTTGGGGCCACATGGTCTCAATATTGAGCGTAGAGGATTTCTTACTAGCATAGAGGGTACCTTGTGGCCCTAGGTCCATAGGGTGCAAACACAGAGTATAGAGGATTTCTTACTAGCACAGAGGGCACCCTATGGTCTAAGGCCATATGGTGACAACATATAGAATAAAGGGTTTCTAACCAGCATACGAGGCGCACCTGGGGACATAGAGTGCCAACATAGAGCATATAAGGGTTTCTGATTGGCATAAAAAACATCTTGTGGCCCTAAGACAACCTACAACCTTAGGGACATAGGGTGGCACATAAATAAAGTCTCATATGGATTTGAAGCACTCGATCTCTTTATACGTTGGGACCAGCTAACAATCCTAACCCTATGGCCTTGAGGTCATAAGAGACATATTTTGGATTATCTTAAAGTCATAGACATGTCTACAAAGAGCACCATATGGCCTTAAGGCCATAGGTGCAATAGATGGCATACCATGGTCTTATAGCCATAGGATACTATATAGTATTGTTTTGACTTTTTAAGTGTGAAATATTAGTTTGAATGTTGTTTAAATTATCGTGTATTTAAAACTTGATAGCATGCTACAAAACCATGACCAAGTATTTTGTTATACATGGATTAAGGTCACCAAATTTATGACAAGAGTGTTTAATAGTATTTGCCTTTACAAATTATCTTTTTTAATTGCTGTAATCAATCTATATGATGCTTTAAAATCATATCAATTGGTTTTTTTGACACCTCATTTTTTGAGAAGCTACTTCTAGAAGCATTTGTTGAATTTTGAAAAGCAGTGATGTCATACAAATCCTCTTTCCAAAAACTATATTAGAGGTTTATTCTTAAATTTTATAGTAGAGAAATTAAAATAGACTCATACAATCATGATAACTTATCTAAATTAAAGGCAACTAGAGCTTAGAAATCATAAAATAACACAATCCTAGCATACACGTTTAGAATTTGGGAAACAAGATTTTCCCAAATTATCTAAAATGGTGTTAATGCTACAAATACACACATGAACCAGAGAGAGAGAGAGAGAGAGAGAGAGAGAGAGAGAGAGAGAGAGAGAGAGAGAGAGAGTTTTATACAAGAATTTAGCTTCAATGTTAATGATTGATGTGAGTGTATAAACAACTTGGAGGAGAGTCAAGAGACACAATTAAGTTTGATGATGTTGCAATCTACACATTATCTTAGGGTTATGGAAACCCTCTGCCCATACAACCCTCTCACAATGTTTTCCCAAGCAACAAAAGCTCTTGAGTCACATACAAGAAAATACTACAAAAGAATCTCAAAATGAAAACGTGTCACCTTAAACCAAATGAGATGAGGCTGTCAAGCGTGAATTGGAGAGACTCAAGAGAGTTTTGAACCATGGTTGCACCCAGCTTATTGATTCAATTAATGTGAAAGAGTAGGAACAACTTTGATTGAAAATTATGAATCAATCGCTTGCAATGTTTCAACATTAGGAAGAGGATGGGGTCTAGGAGGGCCTCTTTATTTGCCATGAGATTATGGAGGTGATTAGTATTTTGACAAATAGATGCATTCCATGTGTGCAATAATGGTGGGTGTGTAAGAGAGGTGTAAGAGTGGTCAAAGGATGCACTTTCCCCCCCCCCCCCCCCCCCCCCCAAAAAGGGGGTGGACAACTTTATGACTTTCAGTCTTCTATAACTCCTACATATGATCTCCAATTTAAGTGGAGATTATAGATCTAAAATCTACACACCAAGCTCTTTTCATAGATATGTTACATGATATACTTTTTTCCACTAGATTTTTAAATTTTATGTGGCACGCGAAATTTGAATTCAAATAAACTAGCCATTTTGCTCGTTTGAATTCAAAAGTTGCCATTTGATTTCTTTCTTAATACTAAAGGTTTGACTCTCTAAACTACTAAATAAAGAGTCCCTCCTTGAGTCCATTCTCTTCCTAATGCTAGCTCAAAGAAGCTTTCCTATACACCACAAATATGGTGTATAGAGAGCTCACTCTCTCTCCCTACAACTATGATGGAGAATGGTATTCTCAAAGTAGTGAGCAATAGTGTAGAGATAATGCTTACAAAGAGAAATGGGCTCTATTTATAGGTTTTTGGGAGCCTTGATTAGGATTAGACCTAATCAATTTTATTGAAAAAACAAAAGAGAATGAAATAATTTCCAAATCGGAGTAGGTCTTTCTTATCCCTTGAGTCACATGGATTTGGGCTCAAGGGGAAGAATTATTAAGAGTGAAAGGAGAGAGAGGTGAGTAACTTGGAGGTGCCTACTCTAGTAGATAGTAGAGGGTGCAATCTACAAGAAGGGTTAGTCATTAGTTTTAGTAGTTTGTAGTTAGTAGGATGGGTTAAAATTACATAACATATGCACTCAAGGTGAATTACATGATATGTAAAATGATAAAAAGTAAAAGAAGGATGAGAATATACACATTTTGATGGAAACCAAAAGATGGAAAGGGAATTTTTCACTTATCTTCTCTAGTGATTGAAGCAATTGTAGAACTCTGTCGGTGTAGTTTTTATGACCATGGAAAAGTTGAATTTTCATGATCAAAATCCTCCTTTTGCAGAGCTTGAGCTTGGTTTTCTGTTTATTTTTTCTCTTTTTTGTGAAATCATGAAGAGGTTATGGTAATATGAGTTTGATTCTGGAGAGAGATATTGAACTATATGTGTGTAGAGGTGATAATTTTTGAGCTATGGAGTAGCGAGAGAGATGGAAATGGTGAAGAAGATCAAGTAAGCCATGAAAGTTGTAGGTTTCAGTGAGGGATTGAGAGGAATCAGTGTGTGTGTAGAAGTGTGAAAAGAAGTGAGAGAAGACTAGGGGTGACTTGTGAGAAACAGTGGACAGACTTGGGTCCACCATAAAAGTCATATCTCACTGATGGTAGCTCCATCTCTCTACTCTCTATCTCTATCCTCTCTCTACTCTCTATTTTCTCTTTCTACACTCTCTCTCTTTTCCTCTTTCTCTTTGTCCATCTCTCTTCCACCTATCTCTCTCTCTCTCTGTCCACTCTCTATTCTCTACCTTCTCTCCCTATCTCTATTTCCTCTCTTTGATTATCTCTTCTCCCTCTTAATCTTTTTCTCATTAATCTCTCTTTTTAATGTCCCTATTTTATTTTTAACTTTCTTTCCTTTAATGTTTGACTTTTTTGGCTTTTTTATAGTTCTTTATCTTACTCAGCATACACAATTTTCAAAAAATTTCTACTCAAATTTAACACTTTATTTAACATTATACATACAAGAGATAAACTCTTGCACTTTTATCTCTATCTACTTTAACTCTAATTTAACCATAACTATTAAATCGAATCCCAAGTTAATGAGGCCTTCTTACAACGCCAATGTATCACGGCTTGGGAGAAATCTAAAGGTTCTCGCTTCAGCCACCATTACACCACACACAATGCCCCAAACTACAAATCTCTATTCTTCTTTGAACGAGGTAACCAAACCCATCCCTACATCCTTGAGCCCATCCTCTTGAGTGCGATCCGCACCATTGCCTCCATTCGTCTTAGCTCCCATTCTCTACCCTGCAAGACAGGACGTTGGGGCACTCGCGAGGAGTCTCATCAACTTTGAACCTTGTGGCCTCCAAGTGTGAGAGAGTGAGTACCACACACTACTTGAATGCTCAGTTTTGGACCACATTAGGTCCTCTTTTCCCCATATATTCAGCCATGAGCTCTCCCTATATACCTTCCTCTCCCAACCACGATTGGACTCTCTATTGCAACTCTCATTTTAGCCATTTATGATCATCGAGAGTCACTTATGACCTCCACTCACACCACGTGACATGTTCATTCAGTCCCATAGGTCATATTTGACCTCCGAGGATGATAATAGAACTATCTATCTCTTTTTGTTGTCTACTTAATTATAGAGGGATATTTCCAGGTGAACGCTTTTTAGAAATCAGGTGAGCAGATTCCTAAAAAGATTCTCTCTTCCTCCTTGTTGACTATTTTGTCTTTTTCATATCTCTATCTCTGAGAGAGAGAGAGAGAGAGAGAGAGAGAGAGAGAGAGAGAGAGAGAGAGAGAGTTGAGACATAGTCAAAGATATGGAAGCTAAACAAATTGTTTCAAAAACAATAGAGACAAGGGTACTTAAAACAAGAACACCCATTAATAATAAAAAAGTTACATTTTATTAAACTTGCATTACATAGGCAAGAAGTGTTCATCTTCTGGAAGGCCCGATTTTAGGAGTTGATGTGCTCCCTTTGAGTGGCAAATTAAGATTCACCACGTTCCCTAGCTGCTGCGTCATTTCCTCCTCATCAATCTCTGTGATGAGACCAATCTTCTTCCAGCAAGAGAAAGAAAATTGTCCCATCTCGTTCAAATTGATTAAGCTCCACATATTGAGTTCCTTGTAGCATTGATAGAGGCGATACACATTGATGGTTGACTTTAGAGCCCCCCTAAACTAGTCAGCTCCATACAATGCCTCTCTGTTGGGAATGGCTTCCATGGCATCCCAAGCAGACTTGATTTTACTCTCAAGATTGTTGGACATCGTGAAAAGAAAGAGAGGTGTGCTAGGAAGCTAGTGGACGCTTTCACAAAAATAACTCAAGCTATGGCAATTTATACCCACTGTGGAAATATTATATTACTTTTTACACGATTTGACACATAAACAACCAGTACTCAAATATGAAAAATAGTTGCAAATGAATGTATCCAAATGTGGCCATCATAAGATAAAATTAGAAAATAGTACAATTGTCTAGGTAAAGCATACTTAGAAAAAGTGAGAGTTGACAAATGCTATGCATCCATGCCTGGATAAGTCCGGCTTCGGCCCAATGCCCAGAAGATATCAACATCTGCCAGGATTGGTTGATGGATAAACATGTTCTCATTTTGTCTTAGCCCTAGCACATGCAGATAAATAAAATACAAATGTTTACATGCAAGATATGGTTTTTGCTTTGACACCCGTTCCATGAAGATATGGTTTAGATGTGCACAATGTTTGGTTGCTAATACAAACTTTGTACATCCCGACATGACCATCTTCACTTTTCGTCTCTACTTTAAAGACCTCATTAACACCATCTGCTGCACATATCTCTTCTATGACCTTCGCTCTCAGGGCTAGTGCTAAACTGATCTTGCGAGCAGCATCCTCGAAAATGGAAGTCCGATACCATACACGCAGACCATCTCGCACTGTGACTCTTGCAGTGCCTTCAGGAGTGGATGTATCTTTTGACTTGAAAGGATAGTTTGTCATATTTTGTTCTTGAGAAAATGGCGTTACATTAGATACTCCTTCTTTGCTTAGCTCCACTTGATACCCCCCTTCATGCAATATTTGCACCTCATCCTCCGATAGGTTGGTGCCCACATGCACAGGCCAAGTGTATGGTGGATGCTGAGGCTACGGCTCAATGTTCTGGTCTACTATATGGCAATGCAAGACATGATCCGGACAAAACCAAAACCATTGACGCACCACACCATTTGGATGTTTCTGATATCCTTCAAACGATGGGGTTGGTATACCAAGGCTAGAACCTGCTATACCTCATCCACACCTGCGTCCTCCTCTTGGCGTGCCGCTACATGTGACCCTACTACCTTGTGGAGTTCGATGTATGGCCCACATTGCCTCATTGACCTTGCACTCAACTACATACTGCCCACGAGAACCTATACTTTGATTTGGGATTTGTGATATCCTTTCCTCTGCAAAGTTGATCTTACGTGGTCTTCCACACTTCTTGTGATCTTGGGTGACCGAGTTGTACTTAGGCCTATGTGATGCATCATCTTCCACGTTGATAACCTCATTTGGCTTGCGTTTTTTCCTTGATGTCTCCTTATCTCCTGTTAATGGAGTTGGTTGTTTTTACATTGGAGTGCCCTCTGTAGCCGCATTCACTGCTCTTATCACTTGGCTAGAAAGTTTTTCATGGCGTTCCGTAAGCTTTTGTATTGATGGACCCTTTCCAATGTGTTTTCCATGGCTGTATGAAATGGCCTTTGTGCTCTATAAGATGGAATTCACAAGGTTGGTTGTACATGCATCATACAATGAAATGCGTTTACGGAAACCCTCCCCTACTAGACAGCTGCCATGCTTTCTCTCCGCAAGGTTAGTGCATGGAGTGTTTGGTCCATCATAGCTACTTTCTACGCATGTCAAAATGCCACCCTGATGTGCAATACAAATTTCCCACCAACTAAGGCATGAATCCATGTATGGAATGTTACGGTCTATGCAATGACCATTACACCACCATTGGCGTATGAGACGAGCCTCTGTTGTTGCAGCCTCTTTTGTTGGTGCTTGCCTCCACTTTTCACACATTTCTTTATGTGTGTGTCGAGAAGCTTGCACCACATACTTCATTGTGTGTTGATTCAAGCTTTGCTTCCAATGGAAAAGACAAGAACGCTCTCGACCGCTCATTTTATTAGTCTTGTCACCACCATTGAAAACAATTCAAACTGCATTCCAATTTTCTTGAGCTTCATCCGCCATGTAGCCAAAGAAATTAGCTTTGTCACAACAACACGATATCATTACATTATTGAGGCACTCCCAAAACAAAATTTGTGTCTCCATGTCTTCTTGTTTCATTTCACAAGTTGCAATAGTCAAAAGGTCCTGCATGCTGCAAACAAATTGTTTTAGAGAGAGTAAAAGGCAAGCCACAAAGCTCTTAAGGTGCACCATGTACCTTGGATCATAGACATGACAGGCCATAGTCAACCATTCGTTAACGCGTCTAGCGTGATCGAACTAGATCCACACACGTCGAAGATCACCAGCCCGATCTTGTTTCATTCAGTTCACTAGGTCCACACCAGATGTTGGACCAATTGTGAAAATTTTGAAGACATAACATTTCCCCCCCTCCATACCTTGACCAGGAAACTGGCTTCCATGGAAAAACTCATATGTGCTGTCTCGCTTCAGTTTTAGGAGTGCATCAATGCCAAAAGATTCTTTGTCAACCCCTCTACGTAAAATAGATACTGACCTTCGAAACCTATCAATGTTCAAAGTGTTTAGATAAAAAAACAATTTAGCATAGAGTTTTGCATCGAAATAAGAATCTAGGAAATGCTCATACCAATTATCTTCCACCAATGGCCCCAGCTCCTCAGCGATTGCAAATAGTTGTTGCTCGCCTAAAATTCCTTCATTGGTGTTGTTGCAAAGAAGTGTTGTACATATAATTTCTTTTGCCAAACACATTTGAACCTTCCTGGCTCCTGCGTGTGGGTCAACAGTCAAAATCCTTTGCACCATCAGCTTGGTGTTTTCCGTTAATGTTTTGGATGTGCCGCTGCACACATCGTGTCGATGTGTGCCACGATGAATCGTGACTCTAGTGGCAGTCTCATCGGATGGCATGACATAGTATACTACACAATCACATGTTGCAATACAGAAAGAAATTGCCTTACAAAGTGGCATGTAAGGCTCTTATCTCCAATCTTACAATATTGCCCAGGTGCAGTTGCCTTTTGTATGTACCCGTTGAAATGACTTGTATTGGCAATATGATAATTAACCAAGCAGACACATTGTTCATTCATGCACTTGAGAGATCCTATGCAATGACTAAGACGCACTACAACTGGAAAAACAATATTGGATGTAGTAGGCTTCGACCACAAATGAGGATCATACTTATGCTCCATCGCATCCACATGGTGCAACTTTCCCATGGTAGGTGGAAATTCTAGAACGAGACCTCCATTGTAAGACCTTGGAATCTCTGTAAATTGTTCCACTTGTTGTATTTGCATTGAAAGCTTTGTCAATGTGCCCTTCTTTTTGGCCTGTAAGAGTTTTTGTCTTGTACTCCTTTTGAAGTTGTTTGAGGGCAAAACTCGAGGGGGGGTACGTAGATATATTAATTAACTCCTTCTGACCGAATTGCATCTTTGACGGACTATCCATAATGGCAATGGGAGTCATGCTAGGTGAGCCGGTATATTGTGTTTGATGGGATACATTGACTTTGTATTTACGTGAAAGCTGCTCATCTAGTACATAGATGAATTCACCCAAATTGTTGAGCATCCTCTCAAGAGGCAATTCATTTCAATATCACCTACTTCGATGACTGCATCTAAAGTTATAAATTGCATTGGAGAAATTAATTCTAAAAGAAATGATTCAGATATTATAAATTTACCATTGTAAAAATGATAAGAAAACTCTTTACCCATGAAAAATAAAGAACAAGCCATAACAATATGCTAAGCAATTAATTAAGCACAAGATCACATTGTATAAACTAAAACAAATTGTTTATATACTCACGTTTAATAATATAGCCGTTATAAATTTAAACTTAATATTATTTTATTATTTTGAAAAATTAATGTAAAAGAATACCAAATATTTTTAAAAAAATATATTTGTTTGTGACTGTACGATCACGTGAATTTATTTATTTTAATTTCTTTTTTTAATGTTTGTGTAAAGGAGATGTGTGAGTAATCGGATCTGCTAAGGATAGAGGAGCAAGATGCTGTAAGTCGGAGAACATTTAGGAGATAGTTCTCCCCACCCCCTCCCACGCCATTCAGGCGACAAGGAAGGGGGGGGGGGGGGGGAAGTGTGCGTTGGTGGAGGTGGGGTAAGGAGAGGACGAGTGGGGCTGGGTGGGTTTTGCGTGCAGGGTCGCCACTTGGGGGGCAGGTCGGGCAAGGACGGCGGAGACGGGCGGGCCGAAGCGCTGTCCATGGGTAGGGACGGGGCACTAACGCAAGGGGAGCGGAGGGGGGGAGGGCGGGGCGTTGGCAATGGGCGGCCAGGCGTCCATGGACAGCACGTTGGCCATGGGGGTGCGTGATGCGTTGGCCAGAGACGGACACACGCCCCCACGCATGGCGAGAGGTAGCCGTCGTGTGTCCATGGACACGCTAGCCGTCGTGTGTCCACATGGACTTGCCACATGTACCATCGTCAGTCGGCCGACGATACACATGGCAGGCCACGTGGCCATGCAGGCAACGCGTCGTCCACGTGGCATGCCACGTGTACTACCAATGGTCGACAATACACGTGGCGCCTAAAAAGGCTCCACACGCAGTGCTAGCTGTACTATCACCCAACGACAGTACACGTGGGAGACCACGTGGCTGACGTGCTGCCTACTTGGCATTGCTTTTGGCCAAGTGGCATGCAACGAGTACCGTCGGTTTATGAGAATACACATGGCGAGTCCATGTGGACACGCGATGGCCGGCGTGCCAGCGTGTCCATGTGGACTACCACGTGTGTCTGTCCACACACACACACGTTGCAAAAAGCGCGTGTGTGTGTGTGTGAAAACACACACACACACAAACACACACACACACCACAAAGGCACGTATGTGTGTCCACACACACAAACGCACTGTACACATGCAGATGCACGTGTGTGTGTAAACACACACGCGCTGAAGTGTGTGTGTACACCACACACACACGCCTGTGTGCAGCGCGTGTGTGTGCACGCGCTGCACACACAAACACCAGCATGTGCGTGTGTGTGTGTGTGAACACACACGCACACACAAACACCAGCATGTGCATGTGTTGAGGCAAGATTTTCCATGCATGGGAACCCCCCCATATGTTTTTGCCCTTTTACCAAAATATTTCCCATTATATAAGTTACTTTTGATTTTTTCTTTCTTTTTCACAAACGTTTTAGCCTTTATTAAATAAATAAGACTCATGCTAATCAATCACGATGTAGCATAAATAAGTAAGCTTTCTTTGTTGATCTCTCTTTTGACCTTAAATATTAAATATATATAAATTACATTATATATTATAGTATTTTTTAATATATTTTTCATGTATGTATATTATTCCACCCTACCAAATATTTTATTCACTAGTTTTCATTTTCAAACCTCAACCCCACTTTCAAATTTCAATAGTACCTTCATCTAAATGATTGCCAATCTTTTCAAAACTCTAGGTCATGTTTTCATACACATGAAGGAGCTTACACTTGAAGGCAAGAGAGAAGTCCACTCAAAAGGGACCACCAAAAGACCTTTGCAACCACAAATAATACATTATTTGGCTGAATTTTTTAAGTAGAGAAGAACCCCGAATCTGAACGAGCGTTCAACATGAAAGATGTAGCTCGTGATCTCAACTTTTAGCTCAATTGTTTTCAGAATTTTTGGAGTTATGAACACGGAGATATGATTTTTGTAGTGGACCCCAGTTTTCTCGTGTAATGGTGACACAGGCCATCCCCAATTTTCTTCCCTCTAGAATGGCTATGGTTCTACAAGTCTTCAAGCATGGTTACAAGAGACAAGGCTCTTTTAATGAAGTCTTGGCAAGTCTAGAGTGATTCTATCACCATTTTTGGAGGATCCATCCTCATCAACAACTATCCACCTTTGACAATCTCTCTTGTAAATTTCTTACCTCTCTCTTCTCTCCCTAATAAGCTTATGTCTAGCCAAAGTAGACTATTGTAAATATCTCCTATCCTCTACATCCTACCCACATTCTCTCATCTTCTCTCTCTAGTGACTCTGGTATTTTAAATAATGAGGAGACAAGATGGGAGCCACAGTCACATGCACCCCATTTTCCTAGTCACCAAAGTGGAACACTCACCTCAAATAGAAATATTCCTAAATCCTCCCCTCCTTCCCTATATAAGGAGGCCATGAGAGCTCACTAAGGGAGAGAACACACACACACACCTATCCATACACACTCTTGTGCTACATGCTTGTAGCATGAACCCTAATCACATAATCACAACACCATCATCATCACCATCACCATGCACAAAAGATGAGCACCACACCTCCACACCACTTGTAATTAAGGGTTGAAGGCACAATTTCAAGAAGAAGAAGGGTGGACACACTCATGATATTCCTCGCCATCAACTCCCATCTCTCCATTATGCCTCCTACGATCTTGTTCCCTTCTCATTTTTCTGCCATACGCTACCTATTGTATTCCTCTTTTGCAAGCAATCAACACACTCCCTCTTGGTGCCATACTTTGTGTCGCTTTGGATACATCTCATTGTGAGTATGGTATATGCTTGTTCCTTGCCTTTTTTTTTCTGCTTATGTAAAGGTGTGCGGATTCGCCACCTCTTGTATGATAAGTGAGCATATTCGCAAGTTTCCCCTACCTCATTATCTTCCTTACTAGCATGCACGAGTAGCAAGTCCATTCTCACTCATTCACCACTCCTCTCACCTTATTTTCCGACCACCCCATTCCACATTTGGGCGTGGATCTTGAAATTGTTTTCCATGACATGCTTCATTGTGTATATGTATGCGTCCTAGCCGCATATCTTGCTAGGTGGTGCCCCTATTGTGTATCCCCCATGATGAGGCCATTGTGCATAGTCGTGGTGTAGAGGCCACCGGGTCTATTTTTCACTTCCGCCTCTCATTTGGTGCCCCCACGGAGGAGGGATCTTGAAACCTTCAGTTTACAAGGCTGACATGTTTACTTCTCTTCATGGACGAGTGGCTTCTTGAATTCTCTAATTGGACCACTGAAGAGGAGGAGCTTCAAGCAGGTTTGACACAAGTCATCAAGACACTCTTGCCAGAGTGTCGTATTGTTAGCATAGAAGAAGTGGTAAGACCCTCTTCCCTACTCAGATTGTTTACATTTCTCATCATTCCCGCAAGCGTAAAAGCAAGGCACAAGCTGCATCATGCTCACATTGTATCCAAAAACCACACCTTCGACATGAGTGCAACCCAAAGTGAAGAAAAGGCCATCATTTTCTCCCTTGACATCCGCACAGGCATTCTCACATCAGTAGGTTTTCAAGTAGCACCAGGCTTCTCTACATCTACGTCCACATCTTTGCCACTTATTCCACCTACGCCCACAACAAGCCTTCACAACTTGAGGAAGCTACTACAAACACGTGGTCCCTCCCTCTCCCTTGCACCAAAAGATTCAAGGGTTTTCCAGCGCCGACAATCACCCCGTCTCCAAAACAAAAGGGTAAATCCTCCAAAGTCTTTCTATACCTCACTCTCATCTCATGAGCCAGGAACTAGAAACAGCAGCATGGATTCTACGTCGTCTACCGAGTGAAGTGGCGGAGCTTGTCATCGACAAGGTCTTTGACACTGGTTTTTCTTGGCGGAAAGACAAGACCCTCCACCTTCAAGGGGTGTTGCTTGTGAATCAAGGCTATGATGACGACTTTACAGCTTGCTATGTATCCATCCAACTTGGATTAATACAAGTGGTAAGACTCACCACCTACCTCATCACACCTGTGTATACACTAGATGGAACTCTATCTTGCAGGAAAGTGAAGTTGCTCAAAGAGAGAGAGTTCAAGCTTTTCCAAGAGCTTGCTAGAGGGGCAGTCCTAGAGGTAGAAGACGAAGACAACCTTGTCCTGTGGTACTATAAATTTGGCCTCGACTACCAAGAGCTCTACACCTCCGACTATAACCTTCCACCACAAAGGAGAGAGCCTTTCCGAATTATCATGTGATGGACCCAGCACATCAACCTTTTGCAAGGAACCAAACTTATGCACCATAACGAATTCAATCAATCAAAGTAATCTTGCACCGCAAGATGTTTTATCAACAGATCATTACAACCATGTTTGGTAGAGAACGACTGCAAGAGATAAACACCTCTTCTCTACCCTTTATCCTCCCTATGATTAATCATGAAGTGTCTTTTGATGTAGTTATTTTCATCCTTGTATAGTATGTTTTCCATCCACCGAGCACCCATGTATTGAATCTCTATAAATAAAAAATAATAAAAAAATCTAAGTCGAGTTAATTTTCTCACTCTCACAATGGCAAGTGTAGCATTTCCAACATTTACTGGTAAGGTTGGTGAGGATGCTGCAGACTTTCTAGACAACTTGGAAATAGTATGTGTCATCTCTGCGAGAGATGATGATGCTTCGCGCTTGCCCATCTTCCCACTTCTAATGAAGGTGGAGGCAAGATCATGGTACAATGCCTTGGCACAAGAAACCAAGGAACGGTGGGACTTATTAAGAGCAGCCTTTGTCAAGCGTTTTGGAGAGGGCACAACATCAGAAAAGCTATGGCGATTGTTGACAGAGTTGAAGCAGGGCAGTATGCTGGAATACGCATCATATGAGTCAAAGTTTGTAGATTTATGGGGGCGATGGGTTGCATCGCTAAGAGAGGATGAGGGGGACCTGATTTCCTAAAGAAGGATCGGTTTGTGGCTGGGTTATGGCCAACTCTTAAAGAAAAGGTGAAGGGAAGGTTTCTTGCTACGTATGAGCTAGCGGTTGAAGTGGCCCGCCTTAAAGACAAGAAGTTACGCCTACAAGCCAGGAATATCGATGAAGAGGAAGCCGTTAGGACCCGACCACCTCTAGCACCACCTACAATAGCCGCCCAAAGGATTCAACCACAAGAACCAATTGAAGATCATCAAGACCTGCTCAATCGAATCACCAATCAACTTGAGAATCTCTCAGTCCATTTGATACAACAAGGGTATGCACACAATCGCAACCAAGAGCAAGGAAGAGGACAACGAAGGCAAAACCAAGAATACCACTGCTACAATTGTGGGGAGGATGGTCATAGAATGTACTACTGTCCACACCCAAGGAGGTAGAATTTCAACAGAGGAGCCAAGCAAAACCAGGTTTCACCACCGAGAACAAGACCACCACCACCTAGGGCACCACAACAAGCACCACCCATGCAAATCCTACAACCACCCATTCAACCACAACCACCACCACCACCACAACCTCTCATTCCACCCTTACCCCCACCACCAATTGGCAATCAAATAGTAAGCGTCATCAGTCTTGAAGTTAAAGGAAAGGATAAAGTGGAGGAGGATAAGACCAAGGTTAAAGGAGTAGATGCCATAGGGGTAAAACGTGCTAGGCATGGTGAATCTTCCCAAAAGGAAGAAAAGATGAAGACTAAAAGAGAATCTAGCAAAAAGCCGTCCAAGTCACGACGTAAAATTGACATTGTAGATTTCTCTTTGTGTGAATGTTCTAAACCATATGATTTGGTTCAAGATGTTTCTGTGCAGGGCCCAAAAATCACCTGGCCCCAGTTACTCCACCTAGCACCTAGGGTGAGGAGACAATGGACAAAGATGGTTAGCACGAGACGACCAAAGCCAAAGATAGCTGGGGCTATCTCTGGGAGGAATCTAGATGACATACTACCAGTGATGCATGCTTACATTAAAGGGCAACACATCTCCAATATCTACATCGATGGTGGCGCACAAATATGCGTCATGAGTGAAAAAATGATGCACCGTTTGGGTTTAGAAGTGAGTCAGCCGGCACCATGCCGAGCCAAAATGGTAAATAATTTAAAAGTTCAATGTGTTGGTGTTATAAATGCAGTTAGGATAAAGGCATTCAACACCAAGGTAGATGTGGACATCTTTGTCATGCCACACAAAGGGGAGGGCTATCCTATCATTCTAGGGAGGCCTTGGCTTATGGCTATAAGAGCTAAGCAGGTTTGGGACACTGGCATAATCCAAATGAAAGATGCCAAAAGGAAGCCAATACTTTATGACATGAAGACAGGTCGGCAATACGACATGGATCTAGAAACCTCTATGGATGAGTTTTCTAGTGGTGACTCTTCAACCACTTTAGAGGAGGAGTCAACAGGGAGTGAAGGAAGTGATAGCTCCATTGAGGTAATGGGCTTCACATTCAACCACAACAAGGTGGACCCTTCAAATTTGTAACCACATGTGAAAGTGGTGAAGACACTTCAACTACCCCTATGGCACGAGATTGGTGAAAGACTCATGCAGAGAAATGCAATTGAGGTCTACTGGCACTTTAGGTTTTCCTTTCTAACTGTGAACATTGTGTGTAACACTAATTTGGGAATCTCTTTAAGTTGGGTTGCGACAAGAGTGGAAGGATTGACATCAACAACCAGTGGAATCAATCTAGGATATACCAATCAAGGAAGAATGGTTTTGCATACTAGTGGTAACATGGAGTCATTTTTCAAAATGTGGTTTGCAGTTTATCTTTTGTACATGGTGGGCTCTCTTGTGCAACAGGCATCAACCATGCAATCTATCCATGTGGGCAACAGGTGTCTATCAATTTGGCATCAAGAAGGACAACAAGCAAGATATGAGGATTATGGCTTCTTACTCCCTTTAGGCTATGTGTCTGAACGAGGAAGCCATGCATGGTGCCGCTTTGGAATAATTTCAAGGACTGATCAAGTTCTTTCCATACCTTCTATCATTTATGCAAGAGTTAATTCTTGTGCAGCTTGTGGACTCAAAAATCATTATATGTGTGATCTTATGAAGAAGGCATTATTGCATACAATGGATTTACACTTAGTGTGGGACCCAGGTGGACATCGAAAAGAACTTTGGGGAGCCTCATGCTTCCAAGGGATCCATTATTCCCTACAAGGATCTACCAGCCACCAAGGAGAAATCCTACTCTATTTCAACATGCTCCAGAAGAAGAGAGAGAGGCTTAGGGGGAGGGCTAATGAGGCAAGATTTTCCATGCATGGGAACCCCCCCATATGTTTTTGCCCTTTTACCAAAATATTTTTCATTATATAAGCTACTTTTGATTTTTTCTTCCTTTTTCACAAACGTTTTAGCCTTTATTAAATAAATAAGACTCATGCTAATCAATCACGATGTAGCATAAATAAGTAAGCTTTCTTTGTTGATCTCTCTTTTGATCTTAAATATTAAATATATATAAATTACATTATATATTTTAGCATTTTCTAATATATTTTTCATGTATGTATATTATTCTATCTTACCAAATATTTTATTCACTAGTTTTCATTTTCAAACCACAACCCCACTTTCAAATTTCAATAATACCTCCATCTAGATGATTGCCAATCTTTGCAAACTCTAGGTCATGTTTTCATACACATGAAGGAGCTTACACTTGAAGGCAAGAGAGAAGTCCACTCAAAAGGGACCACCAAAAGACCTTTGCAGCCACAAATAATACATTATTTGGCTGAATTTTTTAAGTAGAGAAGAACCCCAAATCTGAAGGAGCGTTCAACATGAAAGATGTAGCTCGTGATCTCAAATTTTAGCTCAATTGTTTTCAGAATTTTTGGAGTTATGAACACGGAGATATGATTTTTGTAGTGGACCCCAGTTTTCTCGTGTAATGGTGACACAGGCCATCCCCAATTTTCTTCCCTCTAGAATGGCTATGGTTCTATAAGTCTTCAAGCATGATTACAAGAGACAAGGCTCTTTTAATGAGGTCTTGGCAAGTCTAGAGTGATTCTATCACCATTTTTGGAGGATCCATCCTCATCAACAACTATCCACCTTTGACAATCTCTCTTGTAAATTTCTTACCTCTCTCTTCTCTCCCTAATAAGCTTATGTCTAGCCAAAGCTAGACTATTGTAAATATCTCCTATCCTCTACATCCTACCCACATTCTCTCATCTTCTCTCTCTAGTGACTCTGGTATTTTAAATAATGAGGAGACAAGATGGGAGCCACAGTCACATGCACCCCATTTTCCTAGTCACCAAAGTGGAACACTCACCTCAAATAGAAATATTCCTAAATCCTCCCCTCCTTCCCTATATAAGGAGGCCATGAGAGCTCACTAAGGGAGAGAACACACACACACACCTATCCATACACACTCTTGTGCTACATGCTTGTAGCATGAACCCTAATCACATAATCACAACACCATCATCATCACCATCACCATGCACAAAAGATGAGCACCACACCTCCACACCACTTGTAATTAAGGGTTGAAGGCACAATTTCAAGAAGAAGAAGGGTGGACACACTCATGATATTCCTCGCCATCAACTCCCATCTCTCCATTATGCCTCCTACGATCTTGTTCCCTTCTCATTTTTCTGCCATACGCTACCTATTGTATTCCTCTTTTGCAAGCAATCAACACACTCCCTCTTGGTGCCATACTTTGTGTCGCTTTGGATACATCTCATTGTGAGTATGGTATATGCTTGTTCCTTGCCTTTTTTTTTCTGCTTATGTAAAGGTGTGCGGATTCGCCACCATACATACACACTCTCTCTCTCCCTCTCATATTCCTATCATCTTGCTACTTCCATCTTGAGGTGTGCGGATTCGCCACCTCTTGTATGATAAGTGAGCATATTCGCAAGTTTCTTCTACCTCATTATCTTCCTTACTAACATGCACGAGTAGCAAGCCCATTCTCACTCATTCACCATTCCTCTCACCTTATTCTCCGACCACCCCATTCCACATTTGGGCGTGGATCTTGAAATTGTTTTCCATGGCATGCTTCATTGTGTATATGTATGCATCCTAGCCGCATATCTTGCTAGGTGGTGCCCCTATTATGTATCCCCCATGATGAGGCCATTGTGCATAGTCTTGGTGTAGAGGCCACCGGGTCTATTTTTCACTTCCGCCTCTCAGTGTGTGTGTACACACACGCACACGCACACGTATACACGTGCACATACACACGCACAAGCTGAGACGCGCCCACACGTGTGTACACACACACACACACGCACTTTCACACTCCTCTCTCACACACACACACACAAGGACAATATAATATAATTAAAAAATTAAAATTAATAAAAAAATAAAAGCTTCATAAAGTGCATTGACCTTTTCTTTTCACTTTCTTCTTCTCTATTTTCTTCTATTGCACAGATCTCTCTCTTTCTCTCTGTAAAGTTTTCTCTTGTTTACATCTCAAACTCTTACCTACAATTTCTCATAAATTATCCTATATCTATCTTCTTTAATTTTTTAGCGCAAGCATGAGAACAAGAAATCAAACCAAAAATATTGGTGCCGTGGATGAGGTTGATGCTACTATGTCACAAGAAGTACCTCTGCTATGCACACAGAATATCGAACAATCTCAAGCCTTGAGTTCTTTAGATCGCATTGTGTCCATCGTAACTGGAGTGGATGGAACATCACAATCAAGCACCGGTCCGTGTGGAAATAGGTACCGCGTAAGAGATGAAGCGTTTGGAAACATTGTCGACGACAAGCACATTTCATTGGGTTGGGCTGGGTGGATTCTCATAGAATACCACAATACGCTTATTATCTTGGTCTTCAAAATTGTAAAATTTTCATCAACTGAGCATATTAGAGCATTGTCTGTTGAGCTTGTGTTTCATAGATGGTGCTATTGAGAGCCGATTGTGCCAAATTTCTTTGAAATCTAAAAATAGTTACAAAAAGAGAACTAAAAACTTGAAAATTGCTCCAAATGGAAAAGTCCTCAATAAGTTTTTAAAAAAAGAAAAATTACCAAAATACCCCTGTAATTTGTGAAAATTTCCAAAATACCTTCAAATAATTAAAATTCCCAATAAACCATTTTATAAGTTTGGAATGGATTTGCTTCAAATTTGCTTAGTGTAATCTTTATGACAATGGACTTCTATCTTACAATGTTTTAGAGAAAATTATTCACCAATGAGCTCACAAATAGAGACATCTATGTCAAAAACAGATGTATGATTTCATCTTATGTTCCCATAAATCCATTTAAAATCCTAGTCCTATCATCTATATTGAGGGAGAGCCAGAGACTGCAAAAAAAAGTCGTTAATGATGTTTGTGAGGTTAATGAAGGGCATTTTGGGAAATTTAAAGAAATTTAAGGGCATTTTAGGAATTTTTGGTCAAATATTAAAGGTATATTGGGAATTTTTGCAATTTGAGGGGTATTTTGGAAATCTCTAAAATTATAGAGGTATTTTGGTAATATCCCCTTAAAAAAAGTAAGTGGCCGTTCGAAAAGGCGCAAACACGGCGAACGGGTTTGCCCACACGCGCACGAGCAGCAGCGTCGCAAGATCTCTGTTTCAAATCCATCTGCAAATTGATCACTTCTCCAGCTTTCTTTCTCTGCTCAATCAGTAGCAGAACAGCTGCTGCACTCTGCAATGGTGCGTACGAAGCAAGTTGCCATCAAGAGACTCGAACTAATAGCTCTCCCTGGGCAGATAATTCCTTCTCAGGAGCGCTTACTCGGCACTGAAGATGAAGGTAGTGGTGGACTACCTGGTTCTGGTCCTCCTGGATCACTAGGCCCTCAAGAAGGTGATGATGGAGGTAGTGGTGGACGTGGTTCTAGCCCTCCTGACTTACGGGGCCCTAAAGTAGGTGATGATGGAGGTAGTGGTGGACGACGTGGTTCTAGCCCTCCTGACTTACGCGGTCCTCCTGGAGGTAGTGGTGGAGGTGGTTCTATTCCTCCTCGTCAACCTCGCATTTACAGATTTGGCGGTTATGTCAAGAGGCCTCACAGATTTAGACCCGGAACTGTTGCTCTGCGCGAAATTAGCAAGTACCAGAAAAGCGCCGACCTTCTCATCCCCAAGCTCCCCTTTCAAAGGGTGGTGCGTGAGATTGCGCAGGACCACAAGAGTGACGTTCTTTTTCAAAGCCATGCTGTCCTTGCTCTCCAAGAGGCCGCTGAAGCCTACCTTGTGGGCTTGTTCGAGGACGCCAACCTGTGCGCCATTCACGCAAAGCGCGTGACCATCATGACCAAAGACATCCAGCTTGCCAGGCGACTCCGCGGAGAGCGACATTAACGCAAGTTGGGCAGTTGTCATGCATGGTCTCAGCTTTGGTTAAAATATGGGGCTGCTTGCCATCGTGGCGAAGCAGCGCCAGTCACCGTCACCTACACGGTGACTAGCTAGCTGATATTTATCCATAGCCGTCTCAAGAGCCCCTGGTCTCACGTATAATTAAGATGTAGTCACGTGAGCATCGTTTATCAACCATATGTTAGATGCCCATACAACTATATCAAATTAAAATCAGGCACAATTACAAAAAGCTTTGTATAGTTGCATACAAGACAAATAAGTGGTGCAGGTATGACCATGCACGTGGCATAGCTATTTCAAAATGTAACTCAACTATGCAAGTCTTTTTATAGTCATGCCACTTCTTGTGAACACATCTATCTATACTATATACTATACGTAAAGGAGAAAAGGATCCCCCCAAAAGAGAGAGAAGGAGAGCATGCCAAGTGTATAATTTAAATTTGAACCAAAATGCTCACTTTCACGTATCACCTTTGGGGATTGCTCTCAAAGACCTCTTTTGATGTGCATTTATGAGCTTCTAGTAGAAGATTCTAAAGTACACAGTCTCACATGAAATATGAGGGATAAGTTCTTAGCCTACTAATGAACTTGTTCTATCGTGAGATCATCAAATGCACATTCCAAAAAAACCCTATGTCAATAGGGTATCTTTGGGATAGAAAGACGCACAAATGATCATAGTGACCGGTCAAGTGCAAAAAGTGAACCAAATGCAAAGACGATCATACCATAAATTACCTATAGAAAAATCCTTTAAGCTCATATGATCATTTGCAAGAGGTGTACATATAAAAATCTCAATTTTTGCAAGTGTTGAAACTCTATTATGAACATGGAGCATTAGGGAAAATTTGGACTCTCAAAGGGGCTCTATAAGGAGGTTTGACATTGCCTCTCTTGTTCAAAGTGGGCAATTCCGTGAAGTACATAAACGCTTTGTTAAAACCCTATCAACCAACATATCATTGGAAAGATCTTAGAAAGTAAGTTATGGCCTCGCCATTGAAGCTGAAATGTGGGGAGAGATTCCATTTATAAAACGGAGTTGTCACATCAAAAAATGAAATCTTCTAGAACATTTAAAAACTTTACCGTGCGTCCGTTTTGGACAAGAGGGAGAAAATCAAAGTCCTTATAGGGCTCATTTGAGAGTCCAAAAGTTCTCTAATGTATATAGACAATGTACCTATATGGGAGTTTGAAACAACATCAAGTGATGCTTATGGCATAAGTAGAAAATGGCTCGTAGGTATGGAAAGTATCATTTCTTACCTACGGCTACAAATTGACTTTCAAAATGATCCAAATTCGACAAGGCAAATCTATATGAACTTTGGGACAAGCCCATGCACTCCCAAGTGAAAAGAGACCACTATGGAGAGTTGGGAACAAAGCTATCAAGATTAGAGAGCCAATTGGAAGAACCTACCTCCACTCATCAAGTTCAAGTTCAAAAGGGCTATAGTTTATGTACTAGACCTAGTTAGAATTTGTTTAAATGTAAATTTTGGTTTTGGCAATCCATTTCAAGGAGAGTGCTTAATTTTTAGTAGCTTCTAGTTTAGAGTTTTTTCTTAAAAGATTTAGGTCTTTTCAAATTGGGAGTAGAATTTGGAAAAATCTTGTAGTTGTGCACATTTCTTTGACTTTCCACTTTCATGAGACTTTTCATTTTGTATATTATGAACAAACACTTTCTTAATCCATGTTCAACCTTCCAATTTCCAATTTCCCATTGCACCTCTCAATGTTCTAGCCTAAGTAATTAATTTTTTTCCCTTTTCCAAATTGGGGCCACTTGATGAAATTTAAAATCAAAGAGTGAACTCTCCATATTTCATATAATATAGTCAAGGGAAACCCAATAATAAGTGCATTGTCTTTATCTACATAAGATTTGAGCTCATGTTGATCTAGTGGACCATACGCATTGAAGTTGGCATCATGGCACTGATTAAAAAAGTTCAAAGAAGCCATGAAATGATAGTAAACTTGATAATAACACAATCATATCTTCAATTGCTCCTTTTAAGACGAAACATAATCACCGAAGTTGGATTTAAAATATGCATCATAGGGTGGTTACAAAGAAGGTTTTTTGAGATCTTCTCATCTCTAAAGACACCAACTTTAGGAAATAAATTCTTGTTGGCGTGCCGTGGAAAGTGTGTAATATGAAACTAAAAATATCCACCTCAATCTTAATGCTTTCAAGATGTGTGACATAGTGTGATATATGCGAAAACAAGTGCCACAGTTCCATGTGAATGCATACCTTGCCGGGAAGGCGAGGCCCAAGACGTGGCATCGTTGCATGTTTTACCACAATAAATTATGCCTAATTTGCTTTAGGAATGTACAAATGTTGAGTGCTTCAAAGTGGCGCGCTCCTTCTGCTTAGAAAGCTCAATATAGAGGATTTCGACCAAAAATAACAGGTTTCATGCGCGTGCATAAAGGACGTATCCAAAGTACTTTCCATGTGGGAAATTGATGTTTAATATGAAAATTGATCCTAAAGGTATTTTAAACAAATTTAGGGATTTCTCCCAACTCGTTTGGGCATTTTACGGGCAAAAAGGATCCTTTTTGGGTTGAAAAGGGAAAAAAATGGTCAAAAATAGCTGAAAAATAGGAAAACATGGCTTAAAATGCCACATCAACAACATTTCTGTCATTTCTCAATCCAAGAATGAATTTATAGAGCCAATAATTATCTCATTTGGGCATGTAAGAAAGGAGATATAGCCGTTCCAATCCAGGGTGCTACTGTAGTCATGTGCTACTTCCACTACGTGTTCAAGGCTGTGAAGCGACCAATTAGAGTTTTCACTCCTCAAATAAATACTTGGGCTTCTCCAATGAACTTTTCAAGCTTCCATGAAATGGTCACAATGAAGAATTGAAGCGTCAATTTAGGGTTTTTAACAGGGCAAAAGAGAACTGCATCTGTGCAATTGGGAGTGAGGCTACACATAATCTTCACACTCACAAGAGATTTGAGTTGTTCCTTATTATTTTCCAAAGTAAAGCTTTCATGGTTGGAGTTTTATTCTTTTTTAGTGTGTTTTTAGCTTCGAATCTTCTACGACTTGATTGATTTTGCTTTAACTCCTCACAATTAGAGGCCCGACGCTTTCCTAGCTGCACACGCACTTCTTGACATATTTTTGGTGAAGCAGATGGGAATAGGTCTGGGATGAGGATTCAAAAGCTTAACTAAAAGCCTCAAATCAAATATTTAAATCTATGGATCAACAAGAGCAACAAGGGGTAGCGGTTTGATCTTGTCACAACACATGTTTCAAACCTTTGCGGTGTTTATGCAGTAGCAGCAAGTTGTTTAAAGGAGAGAGATTTCCTCAGCTAAAGAACTTCAATCAATAGTGAAGAAATTGGAATAATTTAATGGTAAAGATGTAACAAAGTATCTTTGCGGGTATATTAAGAAAATGGAGCTGCATCGAGTGCCCGAAGCAGAGATGGTAAAAAGTTTTGAGCTAGCTGTGGTTCTTGATATCAAAGAGTACGTAAGGAGAATTAGAAATGGTCATGGGGGAACTTGGAAAGCATTCAATTTTCCTTGAAGGAAGATTATTTCATGGAGGACCCTGAAAGGGTAACAAAAAGGACTTTTTTAGAGTGGGTAGGTTCGCCAAAAGAGGGGCTTTCACCTACCGAATTGCTAAGGGAATTTGAATGCCACTATGATCAATTGTCAAGGATTGAAAAGGCTACCCTAAAATCAAATAAGACAGAGCTCTTTTTGCTGACTGTAGGTAAAGAGATTCAAGAGAAGTTAGAATTAGTACTTGAGGATAATGATGTGGAATAGGTCTTAAAGACTGATTGGAATGAGGTTGAAGATGAAATTTCACTATGAGCCAAGCGACAACGATGGACAGACAAGACGATAGTTAACCCTACTCAAAAAGCCCCAACCGTTCCTAATAGTCCCATAAAGCCTGTTATTGTGGTTCCAAAGAGTGACAAGTCCATTCTAAATGATATTGTCAAGGGAATGCAAGAGCTAAAGCTAAAGCTTACAAAGCTGGAAGAAAAGGGACAACCATCAAGTCAATCTACAGAGTAAAAACCTCACACTAGAGAAAGATTTTTAAATAGATGCATATGGTGTGATAGTATTGACCATGCAAGGAGGGATTGTGAAAGTTTCAAAGATGCCTTTTGATGAAGGAGCTTGTTTTCTTTAAAGATGGTAAGATTCACTTAAGTGAAACATGTACACTCTTGGAAACAAACTTTGGAAAAGGCGGGATGAAGAAGCTAGTTGAGGACATGGCTACTAGCCATGCCATCTGGATGTTTGAGGCATGGATCTTATTAACAAGAAAGTAGGCAAGTTTGGAGAAGAAGCATCAATTGATGATATTGGAGACTCGTGGCCATGCGCAATAGAATATGTTATGAAGGGAAAGATTACTAAAGAGGTTTTGCATGAAGCTAGAGATTGCATTTGGCTAGAAACAGGTTGGAATGACCCTGTAGATTCTTTGTTAGTGCATGCGTACATTGCCAAATGTCAAGCACTGAGGCCATTGTTGAAGAGAAATGTAGCTGTGAAAATGGGGATGAAGGTCCTTCAAAAAGGGCCACGATGAGTGGAGGTAGAAACTACATAGTGCCTCCTAGATCAAGTTCTCCACAAGGGATCACTACATCTGAAGTGCCTATGCAAGAAGCTACCAAAGAAAAGGAGAAGGAACCATCAAAATCTAAAGCAAAGGGTCTGGCCTACAAGATCCAATCTAATATAGAGGCAACAACAGATCTCAAAAAGGTTTTTGACGAGAGAATTTTGAATAGTAATATGGAATTTACATTAGGTGAGGTCCTTGGCATAGCAAAGTGGGATTTCCATGAAGAAATAATTGATATTATGAAGAGAAAGCGACAGTCTCTTACTGAATCTATCCATGTATAGGGTGAAGAAGAGACTTTAAATGCACAGAGTACATGTCTATGGTGAGCAAGGTGAAGAAATTATTGCTAGAAGCTACAAGTCTAGGGGAGTATTAAATAAGTTCTCTTCTTGGATGATGAAGATGAAGACGAGACCACTCACAAGAGTTATTACACTCAAAGAGTCATTGGGCAAGAGCAACTACTAAGACTTTGGTTAAAGTGGGAAACTTAGAAGAGCCATACATTGTGATGATAGATCATGGATCAACGATTAACCTCATGTAGAAGAGTCTATATCAAAAGGGAAAAAGGCCAATTGATACAAATCATGGATGGATGATCCGTGCAGCAAACAATTCAATAGGGGATTTGTATAGAGATTTTCCAAATGTAAGGGTGACTATAGAGGATGTGAAAGATGAAAAAAGTTTTTTTGTCCAGGAGATGTCTAGATACCCTCTTATCCTTGGGAAACCATGCATCACTATTATCCGTATGGAAACCAAGGTGATGGACAATGGGTCAGCTTATGCTAGAATAAGAATCTGATTCGCATGATAAGGAAATTTTTTCTACATGTTTTGTAGGATTAATAGACTATGGATCTATTGCTTTTACAAAGTGCGAGAACTTAAATCAGGGTGGGAGAAAACATGTAAATAGTGTACAATAGGGTTTGAGGACCAATGATTTGATAGAAGTTGATGAATGCATCGTAGGTGTGTTTGATGAGTGTTCATTTGTGGATACTATGCAAGCCAAAACTTGTTGATTTGCTTAATGAAAAGATCAAGATGGGTATTTTGGAGCCTTCTTGAGCTCCATATTCAAACATGTGGTTCACAGTTCCAATGAAAAACTATTCTTTATGATTTATTCAGGATATGCAACCTGTGAATAAGGTGACAATCACAAGTTTGGGTATAGGTCTAGTTGTAGATGAGTTTGAAGAGACATTTACAGGAAGGGAAATATATTCTATGGGAGATTTGTACTCATCCATATTCAAACATGTGGTTCACAGTTCCAACAAAAAATTGTTCTTTATGATTTATTCAGGATATGCAACCTATAAATAAGGTGACAATCAGAAGTTTGGGTATAGGGCTAGTTGTAGACGAGTTTACAAAGACATTTACAGGAAGGAAAATATATTCTAAAGGAGATTTTTACTCAGGGAATGATCAATTCCAATTAGCAACGAATATCAGGGACCTAACTACCATGAGGACACCTTTGGGTTTGGTAAGGATGTGCACCTTATCTCAGGGATCAACTAATTCAGTTTCACATATGATGAATGATATGAACAAAGTCCTACGTGACTTCATACCTCAAACTGCAATGCCCTTTCTTGATGATGTGCCAATCAAAGGATGTGATGTAAATGATATAGATGTGGCTTTGGACTCAAGGGGGCTCCCCAAGTAGGTGGAAAATCATATCAATGACTGTGATAAGATCTTCTCAAGGTTGGAAAAAGTGAACCTTACCTTGTCTGGACAAAAGTCAGCGTTTGGTGTGAATGAAGTTCTTACTGTGGGACATATGTGCAAGTCAATGGTAGAAGGCCTTGTCCGGCAAAGATTGACGTGATTCAAAGAATGAAAGAGACATGTGTAGATGTAATTAAGGTTCAAAGTGCAGGGAAAGATAATCCAATTGTGGATATGATTTCAAGAGCAAGGTATTTGTGGAAAGGTATATATGAAGATTTATCTCACTTTGTGGAGTCTTGTGAAACCTGTCAAATGTATTCAAATGTGCACCATTGTGATTTGACCATGCATCATAAGTGGGTAGTAGATTGGGTTACAATGTCGTTGGGCTTATGGAAAATGAGATACATAGTGCTTGCACGAGAAGACTTAACTAACCAGGTTGAAGGTCATGCTCTAAGAACAAAAAGCACAAAAGGGATATATAAGCTCCTCTTCAATTATGTAATTAGACATTATGGTTGTGTTGGGAAAAATAATTAACAACAGAGAGGGGTGAGCTAGATGAAGACAAATCTACGGATCTTTTCTCTAGGTTGGGCATTAAACTTGGTCTCACTACTGCAAATAATCATAAGGGAAATGGTAAATCATATCGTGGTCATCCTCCTATCATTAAAGCTTTGGCTAAGGCATGCAAAGGTAAACAGGGAGAGTGGCCTAGGTTAGTGTGACTGATGCTTTATGGACTGATCGTACAACTCATAGCTCAATTATTGGAAATGTGCCTTTTGAGTTGATGTACGATAAGAAACCTATAATGCCAATTGAGGATGTAATTCCCACATGGAATGTATTGCCTTGGGATGATGGAATGATTAGGGAAGACATGTTTTCTTTGTGCATACAATAGTATGAAAGAAGGCCTCAAGATATTGAGATTGTAGTAGCAGAATTTAGAGAGGCAATGTCAAAGAATAAGGTCTAATTTGATAAGAGGAATACGCTCATACCTAGAGGTATTGAGGAAGGTGATTGGGTGTTGGTGTACGACAATAGTCTTGAAAAGTTACAACCAGCATTCAACAACCATAAGAAAGATTCAAAACGATCGTTTGGTCCTTAGGTGGTCAAGAATATACATGGAAATGCAACTTATACTTGCGTGAGTTGAATGGGATAGAAATGAAGATTCCCATCCTAGGGAAAAGAATTAAGTTGTGCAAAATAAGAGGTGATACAGATCCCTTTGATTCACAAGAAATTCAAAATGAAGGCTCTGATGAAAATGCTTTGCGTGAGGATGAAGAAAGAGAGGACAATGTGTTATATTTTGTTGGAAGTGATGATGAAATCAACATGTATGTTGACTTAAATGAAGAATAAGCCTGTTGCAAAAAGATATGTGTGGCACATGCAGGAGGATGTGCATGTTTAGAGGGGGTGAATGTCATGTTGTGGCATGTGTGTAATGTGAAACTAAAAATATCCACCTCAATATTAATGATTTTGATGTGTAGGACCAAGAAAACAGATGCCACGGTTGCAAACGTGTGCAAACCTTGCCCGCAAGGCGAGGCCCGAGAAGTGGCACCATTTAATGTTTTACTACATTCAAGCAAGCACAATTTTCTTTAAGAATGTACAATTCTCAAATGTTTCAAAGTGGCACGCTTGTTTTGCCTAGAAAGTTCAATGCAGGTGATCTCGACCAAAAATAGCACGTTTCATGCACGGGCGTAAAGGAATGCCAAAGTGATTGCCAAGTGAAAACAAAAGGTTCACTATGAAGTTTGAGCCTAATGGTATCTTTCCACAAATTTAAGGATTTCTCCCAGCTCGCTTGAGCATTTTACGAACAAAAAGGGACAATTTTTGACTAAAAAGGGCTAAAAATGGTCGTAAAATGGTAAGAAAGAGCACAAAATGGCTTAAAACGCCACATCACTAATGGCTCCATCATTGCGCAAGATGAGAAGGAACATATAGATCCAAGAATGAGCTCATTTTGAATGTAACCAAGTAGATACATCTGTTCCAATCCAAGGTGCTAGTGTAGTCCCGTGCTGCTTCCACTACATGCTCGAGGATATGAGGACACAAATTAGGGTCTCCCCTCCTCAAATAGATACTTGGTCTTCTGCAATGAAGTTTTGAAGCTTCCATGAAATGGTCACAACAAAGAATTGAAGCATCAACTTAGGGTTTTTTACATGACAAAAGAGCATTGCATCTATGCAATTGGGAGCAAGGCTACACCTAATCTTCACACACACAAGAGTTTTGAGTTGATCCTTGTTCTTTATCAAAGTGAAGCTTTCATGATTGGAGTTTTTTTCTTTTTGAGTGTGTTTTAGCTTCAAATATTTGACGACTTGATTGATTTTGCTTTAGCTACTCACAGTCTACTCACAGTCAGAGGCCCAACGCTTTCCTAGCCGCATTGCACACTTCTTGACATCGTGTAGGTAAGCAAAGAAAGAAATGTAGATCTAGCATGTTATGGTGGCAAACAAGGGGTAAATAGTCCAAAGAAATGCTTTTTTTTTTTAGGAGATAGCTATGGAATGAGATTGGTATGCCATTTTCAATACTTACCACCTAGAATCACTATGGGATGCACCTATACATGAGTCTTTCTCCACTTTGAAAGGCAAAGGGCATGAGAAAAAGCCTCATCTAGCTAGTTGAGGGCAGATTGATTTCTCTTTTACAGGGGCCCTTGGAATTTATTGCAAATGACTTACGGTGATAGACCTTTAGGGGATATTCAATGAAAATGAATATGCAGATTCTTCCTTTCTCAAGGTGAAAAGGAACAATTAATTAAAATGAAGAATTGTTGTGAATGCTACTAACCCATTGAATCTTTAATGTGGGAGGTTAGTCCAAATAATTTCTAGCAATTTTAACTAGTCGGAGATTTGAGTGTGTCTATATCACCAATTTTAGCCCTTTCTAGCCCATTAGATCTTTAATGTATTAGGTTAGTTCCAAATACTTTCTAGCAATTTTAACTCGTCAAAGATTTGAGTGTGTTTTTATGGCCATTTTTAGCTCTTTCTATCCCATTAAATATTTAATGGGGTAGTTTAGTTCCAAATACTTTCTATAAAATTTTTGACATTTCTTGTTTGTTGGTGTGTTTTGATTCCTTGCTAGAGTACTAGAAGGGTCTCATACCACCCCACCATACAAAGTACAAAATTAGATGAGAATCTATTAGGTAGGAGATTACATAAGGAGAATACAAAGTCAAAGCCCAAGCGTTTTGAACTAGAGTCCTAAGTTCATGTATTACATGTATACATGTCTTTTCATATGTATGGAATGATGGTAATCATAGCTTATTTCTCTTGTCATTCAATTTCTATTCCACTGTGCATGTACTAAGTGCTTGGTTCTTTTTTTTTTTTTTAAGAAACTCAAAACCATTAGCATCTAGAGTGCATGGAATGCAATGTCTTTTTCATTGCAGCCAATAACTACTTTTTGAAGCCATATTTTAAGCCATAATAACAATTGTGAGTGGATATGTCATATTAATTGAGCAAATAATATACAACAAGCCTTAAGTACTACATGTGCCTTGAGGAGACAACATAAAAAGGCATTGTACAAGTCATAAGAAAAAGACCCTATTTATCCTTATCCAATAGCTTCAGCCAAAGGTCTGTTGTCTGCTTCCCCCTAGACGGCACCACCCAAGCAACCCTGATGTAGTGCTTGTTTCCATCCTTTGACTTTCACAATTGTTCCTACTCTTGACCCTACTAAATATATATGATCGGTGCTTTTAGGCATGATATCACTGAGCTGAGCTACCAAAAAGTTTCTCTCAAAGACACAAAGATTTTAAAATTTCCAAATCTTCTCGCTGCTAACCCCCTCCTAGAACCAAGACATTACTAAAGAAAATTACCTTCCATGTTCTCTGTACCCATTTGCATATTTTGGTGACAAGACCTTCTGAGGAACTTGAAGTCTTTGCACCCAGTCAAAGTGTCCGTGCCAATTTCTTTGGCAAGAATAATATTCCTAGTAGGGATAACCCCACCATAGCACCTTCAAAGTGATTATCTTCATTGAGCTTGGCCATTTTACTTCCCAAATGTTGTCTATTATACTTAGCCACTTTCTTCTAACCATTTCTCCCTCCAAAGTTTGGTGAGTAGAGTGAACAAGTACACTTTATCAATTGCACATAATTTTTGAGATATTATAGATAACTATCCTTTTATTCTAGATTCAAACTATGTTGCACCACCATTTAATACATCCTTCCACAAGCAATTGCTATCATTCTAGAAATGTGACAGCTTGTAGATTCCTTTGTTATTCACCAGATTCCCTTCAAAATTAATTCAAGGCTCCTCCTCATAGATTCGAGGGCCAAGGGACTAGTATAAGATGGAGCACTTGTATCTGAAGGTCTCTCCCCATTCCAATAATGATACCACTTTGTTGCTTTTTCCAAGTATCTCTCCCATGAAAACCCCCTAGCTTCAAAAAGTCTTGCTTGGAGCTAAAAAAATTTCATGCACTTTATCCTCTTTGGGAGAAGAGCTCTCTCCTGCCAATCATATCATAAGCCATCACCACCCAATCCACCCTTTTATTTGATAAGGATACTACTAGCTTTGCACACATGGATTTTGTATGTAGTTTTGGGTTCAAGATCCCAATGGCACCTAGGTCCTTGTGTCTTAACACCCATTCCCAATTCACCCCACTAACATGGAATTTTTTATTTTGTGTTACTTTTTCATAGGATCCATTTTGATCATATAGCTACAAAGGGTAATAGGGACAAATAGACAACTTTGCTTGATTGATCTCTTCACTTTAAGCATTCCTACTACATTATGGACAACAACTAAAACATAAAGGTAGGTAGCAAGAGCATATTGTTAGTAAAAAAAAATGCATTCATCTTTGGAGAAATTAATGTTATCAAACAAGCTAGCCTTTTATCTTGTACATGGGAGACCATCAGATCCTTTTGCATTAAGGAAAAGGGCTATAAACCTACCTATCTATTGAGCTCAAGCTATTCTCCTTATCATCCTAGTTAAGAATTTCATCTTGATTGTGTAGAGGATTGTGCTTATCATGTGCAAATAATCTGGTTTGGTTCACCTAGTTGGTCTCTCTCTCTCTCTCTCTCTCTCTCTCTCTCTCTCTCTCTCTCTCTCTCTCTCTCTCTCTCTCTCTCTCTCTCTCTCTCATAAGACCCTAGAAAAATTGATGTGTGTTTCACAAAATGTGAGTTGTGGAGGAAGGGCTAATATTTTTTGAGGAGATAACATTTGCATTGTTTTTGTGAGATGCTTGGTATTCCCAAATCACAAACATATCAATCACTTAGTGGGTGACCTTAGGAGGCAAGTCATCTCTCATGAATCCTATATTTTGTGTTTCCTCTCATGACTTGCGAGAAGCTGCAAATACATAAGGAACATGGAGCATTTTTTAAAATTACTAGAAGAACAAACTAGTAAGGTAATGAGCATGGAGAAATAAGCATGCGTGGATGGACTATATTCTTAACCACCGACGCAGCTATTTTATCATGGAATAAAATCACTCCATGTTTGCAAATAAAAATATATCCTAGCATATGGAGCAATAAGGTAATGAGCATGGAGCAATAAGCATGTGTGGATGGACTATATGCTTAACCACCGACGTAGCTATTTTATCATGGAATAAAAGCACTCCATGTTTGCAAATAAAAATATATCCTAGCATATTCATACCACTTTCTTGAAAAATTCAAGTGGAAATTATATTTTTTCCTCCGTTCTTAGCCGATTTTCTTGAATTTCCAACTAGCTAGCTCAAGGCTAAGTTGAGAGACAATTTTCCCAGCCTATGTCAATCTACATGCACTTTGTGAAAACATATTTTACATAGTATTTTTCATAGCTTGAGCTCAATAGCCATCCATGCACGTGGACAAGTAGTGTGCTCAAGCTATAAAAAAACACTTTATAATATATCTTGTGACAAGCTGGGAATATACATGCATAGAAGAGCAATGTGCTCATGACTCTTCAAATGCCCATGCATGGTGCTTCTGTTTGGGTCTTTCTAGCATGATATGCATCATAAGAGGCATCAAAATCTATTTTCTATTTGGGTAATTAGAGATCATAGATTTCTTGGACCGGAGTATAATGTTCTCCAATGGCCATTTAGTAATTGTGCAATATTAGCACTAGTATGCTAGCTAGTGGTGTGTCTTGCTAGTAGAGATGCTAATGTACTTGAATTCAAATATAGAACCAATGCACAACACCATGGATCCATGGCTAGGAGTAGTGGAGGGGACCCCCAAAATCTCTCTATAACTGCTCTTTCCATTGAAGCGGTCCGGGGCGGGCAACAAGAAGAGCAACCTCTAGACACCCTTCAAGGCTCCCGTGCTGCTCAATGGGGCTGGGGCACAACACAACACAAACCAAAACAACAAACCCCCAGCCAAATCCCAACTACACAAGGGGCACCACCTAGTTTAAGAGCAAACTAGGACGCAAAAGAGGAGAATCGCTAGAGCAACCCACAAACAAGCAAGGAATTTACACTAACCCTAACACCAATGGAACACTCTCATACACTAAAACACGAGAGAGAGAGAGAGAGAGAGAGAGAGAGATGGTGCTCGGGCTGCTTTGAAGTGTATCATTAATGATCAAGCAAACATAAATATATATATGTAAGAAAGAGAGAGAAGGGGGAAGGGGGTGCTTGTTGCACTAATGCCTTCTTACAAATCTGTCATGACCAATCAAGGTGAGATTATTATTTGTTCAACATAGCCTGAGTAAATTACACCACAACACATCACAAGAAAAAAGCCACCCCAATCACTGTCTTAAGGCCAGGGGAGTCCTCTCCACCCTGTCGCCCTCTTACAGCATGTGGGATTTATGGCTAAATTGATAACAATCCCTGGAGACAAGCTATCAAGAACTTAAATAAAACACCAAGACACTTACACATCATTATTGTCCATGACTTCACGTTGGAAGGGAGACAAGGTATCCATGCTTAGTCCAAATTCACCCTCCTTGATTCAGCAAATGTTGGGCTTACTCTAGTAGGAGAAATGATAGATTTCCTACTCTCAATTTAATGACCACTCTCTCTTACAATGGCATAGAGTTCCCTTGCTAATCACCCCTAATACAACACATACATATGCCTAATGCCAATGAGATTCCACTCAAGAGCTCCTTTTCAAGAGGTTGAGCATGGCTTCTCAAGCTATAGCATAGTGCTCTTTCTTCTCCCCCCTTTTTGTGCTAGCTACACCCTCCTTTTATAGCAATTTTGAAGGCTAGGGTTACTCCTCTAACCATGGTTGGGTTAGATTTTCAGCAATTTATCTAATTTCTTTTGCTTGGAATTATCAAGAAGTTAGTGGGGAAAGAGAGAGGAGAGAAATGGAGGTGATAGGACTTTTCATAGCGGGTTAGTGTTAGTAGAGTTAGTATTAATTTACAAATGGAATTGGATATTTACAATGGGAGTATCCATGTAGGATACAAATAAGGAAGAAAAACTCTTAAGAGGTAAGAAAAGGTGGATTTCTTACAAGGTTGATGCTCCAAGTGTCTTGAGTAGGGCCAATTTTGACGCTTGTTGACGGTCCACTAGCTTTGACGGTACATTTTTTCTCCACTCTTGACCTTCCTTGAGAGACAAGGTAATTGAAGTTGAGTAATCAACCACCATGATGCTGTCTTTTAAGAGATGAGGCTGAATTTTGTGGTTTTTTTGATAGATATGGGTAATTTGGAGGAGGAAAAATGAGACTAGGTGGTCAATTTTGGAATGGAATTGTGTGTGGGAGGTATGAGTTCACCATGGTTTCTCTTATTCTTCAAGGTTGAGGAGAAGGTGAGTAGGGTTCAGAGAGGAGTGGTGAGAGAGGTGGGGATGATGAGTGGAGAAGTGTGTGTGGAAGAGGAAAATGATAAAGTGGAAGAGAGAGTGTGGCTGCATAGCATGGAAAAACTGGGGTCCACTAATAAAATCATAGCTCACAGCTCGTAGCTCAAAAAAATATGAAAAAATTTGAGGCAAAATTTCAGCCCACGAGCTACAACTTTTGTTTGTATCACCTTTTCAAATTCGGAGAGCAAGTAAACTTTTAAAATTTAGCAAAACCGACCGTTTTTTTCCACTGCACAAGGTCCTTGTGGGGTCCTTCTTTGGATGATTCTTTTGAATACCTCCAAGAGTGAGCCCTCCATAGTGCATGTATGCATGCCACCTACCCTTGACCTTATTTGGTAGGTCTATAATTGAAGATATTGTTGAGATCATGATATAAGTGAATAGTACAACTAAGAAAATCAAATATTGAGGGGTCTAAAAAATATGTACATGTCAAATATAAATAATATAAGTGAAAAAAATATAAAGGGGTCAAAAGAAATCTCTCTCATTATGAGGCTACCATAAAAAGATAAATATTTTTGGTGTTCTAATGTTTCAGAAAAAAAACAAAATAGATGTAGGAAGGGAAAAATCACAATAGTGAAAAAATATACACATAAATAAAACTAGTTTTTTTTGGATTTTTGTTGGGGTGGAGTTACACCAAATATAAGAGAAGCTTACATGAAAATATTTCTATATGGAATAAAGAGTAAGAAAAATTGTGGTAATGGTGAGGCAATGTACAAAGCATAAATAACACACACCTAGGTAAAAATATTTAAATAAATACCAAAATAATTATGAAAAAATCTTTTATTTAGGCCCTATATACAAAGAAATATTTACATACGCATGGGCCATAATATACTTATATTTTTTATATTTTTTATTTTTTTTGGCTCAACTAGCCCAATGACTAGCTAATTGAGGGTTTTTTATTTCAGTAAGGAGATATGGGAAAAGTCCCCTAACTCACACGCACCTATATACAGTGAAAGGGTGAGGGTAACCACAGTGTTTGAGTGATTTGATAGGGTGAGATAACTCACTATGGCAATTACAGAGAGCCGAAAAAACGGCTATCACCATCTACTAACTAGCCAGTATGTCAACAAAGGCTTTTCTTCACCCAACACATAGTGTGTCATCTTTTTGTGTGGATACTTTCTAAGACCCAACTCCTCCTAAACATTTATATCCCTCCACCTCAATGCCTCTACGATCGTTCCACCCCTATCATCATCCACATGCATGGAGTGCAAAAAACAACAACCCCAAAGTGCAAGATCCAATTACCACCAAAGTCAAAGTATCAAAGTTCCAAGAGGTGTTAGCAAATCAAAATAAGGCCAAGAAGTATGAGCCAAATATTACTTGCTAAGACTATAGGACGACTTGTGAATCATAAAAGTCGCATTTGGTCAGTTTTTCATTAAAGGCTATTAATAGGTGAGGGGCTAAATTTCACATATGTTTGCACTTTTCCAATTTAGCACTCATTTTCATGTTATTTTCAAGCCAAAAACCCAGATAGTGCACAAAAATCACTTATTCATTGACTCCAAGGTCAAAAAACGCACTTACTTTGAACCAAAGCCAAAATCCAACACAAAACACAACTTATGTGTCTAAAACTGATCAAACCACATTCAGTTATTTGGGACATCACAACTAAACACCCCATAACTTCAAAGTCATGATTAATAGCTTAGGAGTAAATATCGATGGGACTTGGCAAAGTTCGGTCATCACTTGCTCCTACATACTCTCAATACCCCACATATCAACTTTCCAACCAAATGGACATTCCAAAATTGTGAATCATCACTTGTTCATTTTCAAAGATCTTCAAGCCAAACATTGATCAGAATAGTGTGTTTTTGCATCCAAATGCTTCCAAAAGTGAAACCCTATCATTATTCAATTCCTTCCACCCAAGTTCAAAAGCAAACCCCAAAATTGAAACATGATTGGTGAAATAGCTATTAATCACGATTAATAGCCCAATGTGAAATTTTTATCCAGGTGTTTTTGAAAAGTTCATAAATTTTTTTCTGTAGCTTTTGTTGATGACATTTTGATTTTCCTACTTCAAAATGAGCAATCACAATTCATGCAGGAAACATTTCTGTAATCCTACTTTGAAATGTACCTAAAGGAAGATTTTTGTATGTTTGCACTCGGAATCAATGCAAAGCTCGATGGCCCTTGCAAAGAAGAAGTCAATGAAGCAAAGATTGAAAGAGTCTCCACGTTAACAATTGCAAGAAGAATGCATAGGGGTACCAAAGAAGACATATGCCAGAGAAGACCTCCTCAAGAAGCATCACATTAATGACCACCGTGTGCTTGTTTCCCAATGCTCACACACTCCACAAGACCTCCACACAATGCACACCCACTACCACAGTTTGTCTCCACCCTTGCACACGTACAAAACCACTCAATCTCACTCTCTCACACAAAGCACTACCGGTTTGGGGGGGGCACAAACATCCACACTTCCGGCACCGCGGGGGGGACACAAGATCAAGAGAAAGAGAAGGGGGGAAGGGGAAATGACAACACAACTGGGCAATAGTGGCTTGAATATAATTCAAAAGGCACATACAAAGTTTGCACTACCATCACAATGGCCATTTTTATGAGAAGGTACAAAGGGGGTTGACAGGAACACTCCTTTATCAAGAAACTCCACTCTGCATGCTTCAAACGGCATCGAAAATCCCTTCATTTGATTAAAAAAATGGCTTATATAGTAGATGACCTTTAGCTTTGGAAACTGCATTCCAATTGGCCCATCTGCAATCTCAATTTGGCATCTTTGGAAGGGGGGATCCACCTTGTTTGATATGCTCTCTCTTTGCTCTCTTGAAGGGGGTGCACTAGCGATGTCGCTAGTTCTCCTTGGCATTTTGAAATTTTAATTAACCATTTTGATTTTGAATGTTCCTTCAACCTTTGGAAGCCCCCTCTGATGGGCCCTTGACCTCCTTTTGACCGGCCATTTTGGCCACCCCATTCTCTCTCTCTCTCTCTCTCTCTCTCTCTCTCTCTCTCTCTCTCTCTCTCTCTCTCTCTCTCTCTCTCTCTCTCTCTCTCTCTCTCTCTCTCTCTCTCTCTCTCTCTCTCTCTCTCTCTCTCTCTCTCTCTCTCTCTCTCTCTCTCTCTCTCTCTCTCTCTCTCTCTCTCTCTCTCTCTCTCTCTCTCTCTCTCTCTCACACACACACACACACACACACACATGCACTCTCCCTTGGTCTTCTCTCCTGCATACCCGTACCCTCACTAGGGATCTCGCTAGTGGGGCTCTTCTCCTTACTCTCAAAATGGGCGGCCTCAGAACCGTGGGAACCAGGCCATTAGAGGGATCTTACCACATAAGCATCACACATCAATGCCACACAACAACCGTTGGCCATCGGATGCTACTGGAATCACCGTATCCCAACCAAAAAAGTCGTTGTTTCTGTCGTACGCCTCTAAGCTCGCGCATGTAGCACTGAGATCAGAGCTCCATGGCCACGCTCGTGAAGAGTTCTAACTCCTTCTTGTGATACCTCTAATGGGCATGCCTTTGGGCTATATAGCATGTGTTCTAGCTTGTTGTCACTACATGTGGTGCCATTCGATGGCCACATGGCATGCCCCCATGCATTTGCCCTTACAAGCTCTTCACTAAATCCTCCTTCTTCCCATTTCTTCCCTACAAATTCAGATCTAAACCATTTTTGGCTTACCCTCCCAATCTCCTTGCCATAAAGAGATACCAAAACCCACCATCTTGAACTCAAATTCCCACCATCATTACTGCATTTGGACCCCATCAAGGCTCGCAAACCCAAAAAATAGACAAGGGCATCTGGTACCTCCCTCCAAGCAATTGTGTTAAACTTCAAATTGGGAGATCTCCTTCGTCCAAACTCCAATCGATATGCCATCAGATCTTGTTGACTTCACTTGATGCACATCACCTTCTAAAATTGTGGCTAGGCTCCAAAAATTCCAAATGGCGCCTCTCCCAATGCGGTTAGCTCGGACCATAAGTAGCCCTTGACAAATCTTCTTATGGCCATAACTTGTAATCTAGAGCTCCGATCCGCAATTCAAAATGTTATGGAATTGATATTTTATTATTTGTTGCAGCTGACAAGTGGAAAAATACTGGGACCAAGCTAGGCCTATGCGAATGAAATTATATACATTGTACATTTTATTATTCAAGTGCTCTTTTATGAGCTTTGGCCATTTATGACCGGCCGGCCAGTTTGTACTCAATTTGACCATTTAAGAAATCTATAAATGAAATAGGTGCAAGAGGGAAATGGTCACTCTTGCACGGGGGGAGATTGCACCCAGTGCCTGTGTACTTCTTCTCTCCTCTCCCCTCTTCTCTCTCGCCATGCCAGGCGTAGCACTCCGCTCTCTCCCGCTCTTTATCTCTCTCTGTTCGCGTATAGCGTCGATTATGTGCTCGTGGATTCGCCAGGTATGGAGATTTTTCCGTTTTACGGCTTGCAGTATATTGTTTTTGGTATTTTGCAGGGCTCTCTACGCTCCCGTCTGTAGGAGTGGTATCACAGCGTAGGCTATGCTCCGAGATCGACAAGCATCAGCTAAGTATTTTGTCCTCTCATGCTTGTAATTGTTATTAGTTGCTTCAGCTTGCAATAATTAGTGCTAATTGTATAATGCAGTTAGTCATCTTCGAAATTAAAGAGAATTTCTTCTTTATGTCATGATATAGTAATTACTAGTGAAATTATGATAATTAAGCATAGTAATTGAGCAGATTAAAACTTAGAGACAATACCCAATAATAAGAAGAGATTAGCATACGACCTTAGAAAGGATATTACAAAAGATTAAATATTAGAGAGGAGATTAAAAAGGGATTAATGAAGTGATTAAGAGGAATTATAACTATTAGTATCGTTAACACTTGTTAAGGTGCATAGTTAGATGACTGATAGTATCAGAAAAAAAAAAAAAAAATTGAAGAAGTGCGGATCAAAGTACGAAGAGAGCATTGTTGTTTTACTTTATTATTTACCCACTGCTCTGCACTGGGTCCCTCTCTTGCAAGCCAATTGATAGATATCTCCTTGTATTCCCCGCGTAGGTGATTTCAAAACGAGCTTCTTTTCCGTGGGAAACAACCCACTTAGAAAGTGTATATATATAAAAATATATATATAAGTGTAAATATATATATAAGTGTGTGGAGCGCTGAGTATCTCTATCGGACGATTACTGGTAGCACTGGCATGTTGAACAGTAGCGGCGGCGACCCCAAATTGGGGCATCACTTGCTTGCGGGTTGTCGAGGCCAACCCTATGGTGGCGGAGTCGGCATCCATAAGCATCTAAAATGCCACGTCAGCACGTAGGCACCCTAATCGAGTCGCTACCCCTATCTGCAAGCTTGCTATGGTTGCACAACCGCTGGACTCAACGTGCCAACCAGCTACTTGTTCCCCAACTCTCAGGGCATGCATACTTCCTCTCTCTCTCTCTCCCTCTCATGCAAATACCGCACTCATGTTCTCTTTCTTTGGCGCGCGCACGTACACACAGTTTCAGCCGCCAGTTCCCTCACAACCTACCGTAGCTCTTGCATGGCGGCGCCACATGCATAGACTGATAATTACCACTTATAATTACCACCAGTTTCCGTTACCCTTTGGGTCTGCATGGCGTCAGCCCACCACCCAGCAATCAGTGGCGCATGTAGTTGTACGGTGCAGTCCACCAACCACAGAATTCTTCTCTCTCTCACACTCTCTTTATTGAACAAAAAGCCTCCATGCAAACACTCTTTGCAACCACCAATTCCACTGCCTGGCATCTCTCTCTCCCCTCTCACGATCTTTCTTTGTCGTTCTCTGGCCGCCAACCACCCTCGCTCTCTCATCTCAACCGGTGGATGCTCACTCTCTCTTTTTGTCTCCCTCACCAAATTGCTGCAGCCCACTCTCGCCTTCACTTTCTATACGACAATCTATAACATAAACTGCGGCCAGTTGTCGGCCAGGTGTGACTTTCAGCCCGCTGAACATCTCAACTCTTACTCTCATTCTCTCTTGTTAGAGTTTCGTAACTTCCTCCTCCACTAGCTTTGTGTCGAGCGGTCCCGATGGCTGCAACCAACCACCCAGCCTCTTTTCGGCTCCAGCTAGGCGTGGCCTGCCATGCAGATCAGTCGATGTAAGCGCGATGGCTTGCAGCTCAACCTTCCTCCACCGACCTTAGTAGGCGGCTAAACCTCATGGGGACACAAAACTCAATTGGCACGGACCCCTGCATGCTACTGGGGCCGGAGATAGAGAGCTCACTAGAAGCTACTGAAGAGCTTTGACACCGTCCGATTCTGTTGGGGGGAGAAAGAAGGAGAGTCGTTGCATGGATCTGAGTATAGCGGTGGGCATTGACGGAAATCTTCTACAGCCGCCGCTGCTAATCCTCGGACAGCGCCGATGCCAGCAACCAAAGTTTCACACATCGATGTTCAAATTTTTTATTTTAAATTATTTTGTACCCGCTCCAAAAGGATTGTATTATTTTATTCTAGATTCCCATAGGCCTTTTTCCTGCGTTTAATATCGCATTCAATTTCATTTCGCTCTCTCTCTCTCTCTCTCTCTCTCTCTCTCTCTCTCTCTCTCTCTCTCTCTCTCTCTCTCTCTCTCTCTCTCTCTCTCTCTCTCTCTCTCTCTCTCTCTCTCTCTCTCTCTCTCTCTCTCTCTCTCTCTCTCTCTCTCTCTCTCTCTCTCTCTCTCTCTCTCTCTCTCTCTCTTTCCCCTACAACTACGATTCCTTACCGCGACGGCCATTGCAGAAGCTCTTCGACGGCCCTTGCCATACTTTCTCTCAGATACACACGAGTTGCTAGGCACCCACGAGAATCGACGATGAGGATGACGATTTTAGCCTTACGCCTTTAGGGTTTTAAGTTTAGTCTTGCACTTTACTTCATTTTATTTTAGTACCCAAACAATGGATTTGATTCACACTGATCGACTGTATCAGTTTCAACTCAAAATGTAATCCTGACCTTCAAAGGCATTTAATATAACATTTTATTTCATTTCATTTCTCGCCTTTCTGCTACATTGATACAATACTTTTTGAGACGACACCCAATGCCAGGCATCCACGGGACTTGCCAATGACGACGACAATGATTTCAGTTTGATATTCATAGACTTTTTGTTTTAGTCTTTCACCTTACTTCATCTTCTTTAATACCTAGGCATCGTATTAGCAAATAATGTGAGAGAATCGCAAGTGTCTTAGCAAATAATGTACCAATTGGAGATATGAATGGCAATTCCACTCTCCCTTACATGACAGTCTAGTTATCTTGTGTGCTGCAAAAGCAGAGTGGGTGGTTTGTGTTGGTGGTATGAGTTAATAATAAACCCTAAACCCTACATATAATGATTTTAGCCTCAGACTTTAGGCTTTTAGTAGTCTTTCCCTTTACTTCATTTTAATTTTGTACCCATGTATTGGATTAGATCCACCCGGATTCTGTCCGTTTGATCTCATTATTCTAAATGTATAGTCTCTATTGTCACACACTCAAACATCTCACTCTGTGAATGTCTCTCCTCGTATTACCCCACCCTAGCATAAACAACCTGAGGACTCTCATAACTCTAATCAGTGGTCTCAATCACTAAAAAGGCAATGCAAGTTCCTTCACATCTCATAGTATACTGGACGATGACATATGTGATGTAGCTTTATCTTCGTCTCTATACCCTAGCATCTACTCATATAACCCCCCCCCCCCCCCCCTAGAATTACATTGACTATATGCCCCATCGACAATTACAATGCGACTAGATGATAATGTATGCACAAATTTGACTAGAAGCGTACTAAGGGATATTGACGAATAGTACAAATTTGTGATGGGTAACAACACTAACTAAGGCAAAAAGTATTTGGAACACAACTATGAAATAATATGCTGGAGACGACCACAATCAGGCTTCATAAAGTGATCATAAGACCTAGGTTTATATAACTAATATCTTCAAATAGATTCCATCACAGTATTTGCAGAGATTTTATTTTACTTATAATCTGTGTATTTTTATGGCATAATTTGCATGATCTTTTTTTTTCGGTATTGAGCACAATATTTTAAATCCTTTGCGATACCTAGCAATGTTGTTAGAATTTTATTTTCAGTTGGTTAATATTTTTAATTAGCATAAGCTGGTACAAAATGTTCTAGGCTCATACTCCTACTGTCAGCTTGCTCGGTGACCACTTTTTGCAAATTCATCTAATTCTGGCTAGGCTATATTGCATGCTTTTTCTGAAATTCGTTATATCGATCAACGTTATCAAATGTCATGCATTCTTAATTGATGACTTACAATTGGTTGCACTTTTAAAATTTTGAAGATTTCGTAGGTTTCCTCCTCTTCAAATGGCCACCTGTTATATTTTACTAGTTGCTGTACAATAGCACTGCTGCACACAGTTACCTTTATTTCGTTTACCACACTTTCAAGTAAATAAAGTAGCTATCTTGATTGACCTTACTCAAAAGGTTTTTATCATGTTCTTCACTTGTTTTTGTTACATTTCTCTAACTCATTTAAGGATTCACAAAAACCTATGCATACCATAATGCGAGGACGTCAGATAAGTTATCTCTTTACTTTATTTTGCAAACTCATTTTTACAGCTTTCGTACTAGTATCCTAACCATATTTTATCCAATTTTATGATTACCTCTTACACTGCTAAGCTCATGCCCTCTAATTGTATTGAAAGAATTTTTGTTGAGATGATTTGTCAGTAAGCTATGTAGCTACTCATGCGAGCTAAGGTGCTCTGGGATAGTGCACAACCATTTGTAAGTCCTTTGGTGATATACTTCATTGTGATGTCAAAAACGGAGTCAATATACTTTTTCTCCTTTATGTATTGTCTAGTCCATTGGTCACATACACACAGATCCGCCGATTTAGGCAGTGTGTAAATGCTTATCTTGGTGTAGATTCGTCGATTTAGGAAACACTAATTATCTGTGCAGATCCGCCGATTTAGGTAGCACACTGACAAATTGCAGATTTATTCACAATGGTAAATGCAGATCCGCCGATATCGACAGCATCAGTGCTGATTCGCCGATTTAGGCAGCACGTCAGGTGTAGATTCGCCAATTTAGGCAACACCGATCACAAAATCATGCAGCAGTAGCTGGCCACCAGTGCAACTGGTATGATTTTGTTACCCGGGTACATAATGAAAGTGATTTGGATTTGGACTTATATTGTGGAATTGGAATTGGATTGGAATTTGGTATCTGGTGATTATTTAGCACTGTTTATGTGATGAGACTTGACATTATGAGATTGATGATGAGCGTGACCAATGATATCCTGATTCATCAGGGTATGACATATACTGCTTATTTTAGTGGTATGGGACACTAGAATAGGTAGTATGTGGATGACGGCAGGCATAAGCAATATTGTCTAATTTTATGAATTTTGTTACTATTTGATACAGATTTCTAATCATTGTTTTTGACAAGTATTATTTGCAGATTTCTATCTTCGCAACTGAGGAAAGTTGCTTTCCAACGGACACTACAAGAGGCTATTCATATTAGCGACGCTCACACAGCGACGCTCAAAAAAAAAAAATCCGGCGTCGCTATGAGCGTCGCTATAAGCGTCGCAAATTTACAAGTAAAGTTGCGACGCTCATAGCGACGCCGACTGGGCTAAAAAAATAAAAGGGAGCGCCCAAAAACTCAGATCTCAGATCTGAGTTTTTCGGCGCCCTCAAGCAAGGAGCAGGTAACGCTCTCCCTCTCTCTCTCTCTCTCTCTCTCTCTCTTTCTTCTCCACACACACACACACACACACGAGGAGAGAAAGGAGAGCCAGGTATGCTCCTTCCCTCTCCTCACTCTCATGTTCCCTTCCCCTCTTTCTCTCTCCCTCTCTCTCTCTCTCACACACACACATAGTGTTTTTGAGAGAGAGAGAGAGAGAGAGAGAGAGAGAGAGTACAAACATAAACAAAAACGCACACACACATGCATAAACAAAGAATGCACACACACATTGAGAGAGGAAAAGAGAGAGAGAGCATGCATAAACAAAAAACGCACACATTGAGAGAGGAAAAGAGAGAGAGAACATGCATAAACAAAAAACGCACACATTGAGAGAGGAAAAGAGAGAGAAAACATGCATAAACAAAAAAACGCACACACATTGAGAGAGAAACTAATTTAACATCGTAGGAAACTAATTAAAATTAAAAGACCTAAAGATCTAGCCGATGAGGAGTTGAACTCAAGACCTATTATTCAAGAGGGAAATGGCATAACCAATCTATCATACTTGGCATGGGTGATAGAAAGGTTATACCATTTATCTCTTTTTATTGGCACACACATCCACACACGCGCACACACACAAGAAGAAGAGAGTTATAACGTCGTAGGAAACTATCCTAAAAGACGTTAAAGATTAGGTTAGATGTAGACTTACGTTAAATTAGATTTAGGTTTATTTAAGTTAAATTATATTAGATTTAGGTTTATTTAAGTTAAATTAGATTAGATTTAGGTTTATTTTTAAATAGATTTACGTTTATTTACGCTAGATTTAGATTTACATTAAATTACGGTAGATTTAGGTCTCCATAGACTGCGATGCCTGCATGAAGCGGGTGAAGAAAGCCCTCAATGGAATATAGGGTATTGCTGCCTTCACTCATGGTGGGCTCCGTCGATCCAAAAGTACTAGTGAAATGTCTTCAGAAGATAGGGAAGAAGGTGGATCTTCAGGGCGGCAAGAGTCACTACATCCCTGACACAATGACCATCTAGACAACCTCTAGTCATTCAAGAGCAACTTCAAAGTTAGTAACAAGAGCAACAACGGTCTAAAGGGACAATTGCTGTCGTCAGATGTGTATGGAGATGAGGCAGCGTCACCGCCGGAAGTTAACTCTCACATCTTTAATGATGAGAATGCCAACTCTTGCCGAGTTATGTGAAAAATTATGTGTTAAATCAGTTTTAAGGTTCTTATAATCCCTGTTAGTTTAGTTCTTTGTTTTTAATATAACATAATTTACGTTAGATTTAGATTTATGTTATATTAGATTAGACTTAGGTTTATTTAGGTTTGTTTAGGTTTACCCACACACACACACACACAAGAAGAAGAGAGTTTTAACGTCGTAGGAAACTATCCCAAAAGACGTTAAAGATTAGGTTAGATGTAGACTTACGTTAAATTAGCTTTAGGTTTATTTTTAGTTAGATTTATGTTTATTTAGATTTACGCTTATTTACGTTAGATCAAGTCCACGCAAGAATTACTTACGGTTTAGGGTTTAGAGTTAGACGAACATTGAAAAGATCTACTGTGAAAAGATGTTAAGATGCTGTGAAGTGCTACAGCTAGAGAAGAGGCAAAGGGGTTTTGTCCACTACATGCAGTATCATGTAGACGTGGGTCTATAGATTTCTTGTACCCACAAATATAGGTATTGACCAATAAAGACGAGATTATAACCCGGTGGTTCTGATCTCCGTGCACCTCTAGACCGAGGTGTGTGGGGATTGGACATGACTAGAGAATGTGAGGTAAAGAGAGAGAGAGAGAGAGAGAGAGAGAGAGAGATAAGACGAAGAATGCCAATAGAATATTAAATTTGTTGTCCAGGTTATAAGATTTTTATCCTCATTATGAGTAGTGACAAGGATGTGGGGCCGTCCAACCGAAACACCTATCTCTCAACGAGGGTCTTATGTCCTTGTAATCAATGCAAGCATGCTGTGCGATGGACAAGACGTGTTTCTTTGCAGCACGTTCGCGAATTTGGCGAGTTTGATCCATCTATTATAGATCGAGTTGTTGCCAATTATAACTCGTCGGACTCTGACGCTGGCCAACAAGCAGCAATCTTGCAACCCAATAGACGTATGTCAAGCAGCATATGTGAGGCCACAAGATGTAGCCTCTGACAGCTCGGGGGATGATCATCCAGAGCACATTCCCAACAAGGCAATGTTTGAGCCCGAGATTGATGAAATGATCGAGACGATCATGGATTCAGAAAGGCTTATCTATGATGATATGAAAAGTGAAGCCGATACGCCATTGTATAATGGAGCACGTATGTCTAGATTGAAAGCACTCCTGGTTCTTCTCAACATGCAGGCAAAGTTTGGATGGAGTGACACTAGCGTCACAGCGCTTTTCAGGTGATCTATTACAATTAGTTTACTTTAATAAAACTCTAAATGGATAATGATCTGATAGATTTTTACACGAATGTATCGTATTTTTATGTTGTGTAGATTGCTTAAAGAGCACATACTACCAGCTGACAATGTGATGCCAGATTCCCGAGATGAAGCAAGAAAGATTTTGCGAAACTTGGGGATGGATTACAATTCTATCCACGCTTGTCCTAATGACTGCATTCTTTTCAGAGGGGAATACATAGACATGGAGAAGTGTCCGAAATGTGATTCCGAAAGATATCGAGTAGATCTCCATGGGACAAAAATTCCACAAAAGGTTTTGCAACATTTTCCTCTGCTTCCTCGCATCAAGAATTTCTTCGAATGTAAGTCCATGGCCTCCCTAGCATCATGGCATGAGGAGAATAAATCTTCGGATGGTGTGCTAAGAATTCCTGCAGATTGCACAGCCTGGAAACATATAGATGGAGCATGGTCGGATTTTTCCAGGGAAGCTCGAAATTTGCACTTAGGCTTGGCTATGGATGGCGTAAATCCATTTGGTCAAAGATCAACATCTTACAGTGTATGGCCCATTGTCGTCGTCAACTACAACATTCCCCCGTGGTTGACTACGAAGAAGGGGCACCTATGGCTAAGCTTGATTGTGCCAGGGCGATATAAAGTGGGGAATATGGATGTGTATCTTCGTCCACTATTGGAAGAGCTACAACAATTGTGGATTGGCATAGAGGTGGTGGATATGAGCCGACACACAGGACGACGGAATGCTTTGATTAGAGGCATTCTAATGTGGACCATGCATGACTATCCCGGGCTAACAGAATGCTCAGGTGATCTATCTTGTTTTTTCCCATAGTTGATCTATTATCATGTGTATACATGCAGGGCTTCAAACAAGCGGATACAGAGCATGTGTCACATGTGGACCTAGACTGAATGCACGTAGGGCGCCCTCACTGAAGAAGCAAATCTACGAAGGTCATCAAGCGTATCTTCCAGAGAATCATGTGTTACGCGACGGGCTTTTGGGAAGAGAGCCACCAAGGATGTCTGCACAAGCATGGTTAGAGCAGAAGGAGATGTGCGATGACGGATTGCCTCCAGGGATGAAGAGACTATCTCTATGGTACGAGTTACCATACTGGCCCCGACTCATGATCAATCACTTGCTCGATCCAATGCACATATTCAAGAATGTGGGTAATCTACTATGGGACCATCTGACCGGCAAGAAAGATACTTTGGGAGCCAGAGTTGACCTTAGAAATGTGGATCGTATGGAGCAATATTGGCCGCAAACAGCGTCTGATGGATCGATAAAACTCCCTAAAGCACCATGGATTTTCACAGAAGCCCAAGAACGCAAAGTAAAAGAGACCATTTGATCTTTGCGGACCCCCACTGGCGTAATGCACTCGCTCCGAACGTGTTTTACTAAAGAAGGAAAGCTTACCGGTTTGAAGTCACACGATTGGCATAAAATGTGTCAGGTACGTTCATAGTGGACTTTAATATCATTGCATAAAATGTGGACTTTAATATCATTGCTGCACATACTTTACAGTTTATTTTACCGGTTGCCATTGAGGGATGTTTGTCTCTCGACATCCGTAACACAATCTACAAACTTGCAAAGCTGGTGCAATGGATCTCACAAAAGGAGATCAACGTCGCCAAACTAAATGCTGCGGAGCTTGTGTGCATGTTTGAGAAACATTTTCCTACTACCATGCTAACCATTCAGGTGCATCTTCTTGTTCACATAGTTGATGAGGTGGAAATAGCTGGCACAATTCATTCCAGATGGATGTTCTTCTTAGAACGTTTCATGAAAACGCTTAAGGGATATGTGCGTCAAAAGGCACGTCCGGAGGGTAGCATGGCAAAAGGTTGGTTGGTATCAGAGTCCCTAGTGTACATTGGAGAGTGGCTAGACGGATTTGATAAAGCCCGGGACACGCTATGGCGAACCATAGATGATGAGCGCATATCTGGGATTGTCATGTGCAATCTCGGTGTTGAGAAGAAGATGACGGAAGATCTAGAGGCTAAAATCAACCGATTTTGCATGCTTCACAATCCAGTGATGCAAAAGTGGATTTCACAATATGAGGATGCAAAGCAAGAGCGACAAAGGGCACGAATCGAGTGGAGACGGGGAAGACGACCACCGATGCACTATCCGACGGTTCTGGAGAGCCTACCAACCTTCATGAGCTTAAGATGGTTTCACAACCAATTGAAAAGCGCACAACAATGCGGTGATGAAGTGACTGAGGAAGAGTGGGAGTACTCTCGGGGTTGCGCGACCAAGGTAAGTTTGCAATGTACGACTAGCTAGTGACTTTATTTCTAAACGTTTGAACGGCCACTCATAATCTTTGTTCGTTGTAGTATAAGTCATACACAGCAGCATGGTGTAAAGGTCGACATTTTAGGGTGGAACAAATCGACAAAAAGCGTTTTACTCAAGATTGTGGAATCATGGCAAAATTTGAACAGTCTAGTCGACGACGTTCCTCTGATGCAGATCCTGTGGTGGCGGAACTCACTTACTTCGGCACGTTGCAAGAGATTTTGAGGATCGATTACAGAGGATTTTTTGTCGACTTGTTCGACGTGCAATGGTTCAAGATAATCATGGAGGGTCGCAACGCTACTGTGCGTAGAGGAGAGTCCGGTTTTCTTGAGGTGGATTCTACTAAGAAATGGACTGACCTAAGAGACACTTTCGTACTACCCGAGCATTGTGAACAAGTAAGTATGTAAATAGTTAACATCCCCCTTTTACAAGTTATGTGCTTGAAAGCTCTCATGTAAGTTATGTGGCTCTGGCAGGTAATATTTCATCCTACAAAGTCTACATCAAACTGGTGGTACGTCATAGAGGTAGACCCTTGTAGTGCAAGGACGTATGAAGGCTAACATGTGCCAATCACAACGGCATCAATGGAGGAGATCAGAGAAGATGCTCAATCAGAAGCCGATGCGGTGGTGCCAGACGAGCATCAAGATGCTACTACTCTATATGGGGTGCATGCAGAGGAGCTACAAAATGAAACAGAGGATATGTGTTTAAACGGAGAGCTATATATAGATATAGGAAGTTATGCTGAGTTATGCGAGGATGAGAGAGAGATCTCTTAAAGCCACAAATATTGTATTTGAACAATTTTGCTCCGTGTTGTAAAAGCTCTGGCTCTCTAAGTACCTTCCATGGTGTATAACGCTCTTTTCTACTCGCGCTCACATCTTTTGATTGAAAATTCTGAGTTTTCGACTTGCCTCTTCTATCACTCAATTCATTGCGTCATTACGTCATTGTATTTAATGGTCTTTGCGTCATTGTCTACTCTACTCATTCAATATTAAGTTTAAAGATTCGTGTGTTTAATACAGGTATGGATGATGAGGAGTTTCTTTCTTCTTTGTCACCGCAGCAGAGACAGTGGTACGTGGAGCGTCATCGCTCTGGCGCATCATCGCGCGTTCCTACTCCATCCGCATCTCCCTCTCTTTCGGAGCATTCGGCGCGCTCCGAAGCTTCGGCGTTGACGAGACGAGCTTCACACTCGTCTAGACACTGGCGCTCTAGTGGTGGCGGCGGCGGTTGTTGTGGGGATTCCGCCACCGATGCCTCCACACCGCCTCGTGTTCGACGAGGCTCTTTACCCTCCCCTTCTTTGCCCGCCCCCACACCAGCCACAGCATCGCCATCTACGCTAGGTTTTGCACGGCTGACTGTTCCTAGCAGCTACACACCTCTACCTACTCCGTCAGGAGCCACCCCACTCGACACTCCTCGCTTCGGGGCCCAGACGCCGGTGGAGACACCTGACGTCCGTACCCCCATCGACACGCCGCTAGAGACCCCTGTCGGGACACCCAAGTTCACGCGTCACCAGCTAGAGGGCTTGCCTTACTCCGTCGACTTCAGCGGCGGCATCATCATGGATGATGACGGCAAGAAGGTGATCTCGCGCATGCGTGGTCTTTGCTCTCAGCTATTTAGACACTACATACTAAACAAATGGAGTGAAGTACCAAGTGATTTAAAAAACAGAGTCATCAGCATACTTCATGATGAGTTTCCCGTTCCAACACGGGATCAGCGCTTCAATGAAGACCTGATGAAGATTCGAATGCGCGAATACTGCAAACACAAGCGTTCCGAAGTGCAAAAAGCAATCAAGCATGGGTGGAACAGGCTAGATTGGCTGGCCAAAGAAGATTGGAAGAATGCGAAGAAAGCAACGCGCGAGAATCCCGACAAGTGGAAGCAACAAAAGGATGCAGCCAGAGCGCGAGTAGAGGCAGGGAGCTCGCACCACTTGGGGAGCGGTGGATGGGCATCATTTGAGACCGATTTTGTAAGTGTTTTCGCATTGCTCTTTATGTTCGATAGTTTAGGGTTTATGAGTTTTTTAATTCTAACATAATGAAATCTTTGTATGTTTTGACAGTGGTCGATGACAGGACGTGATCCCACACCGTACGAGCGCGAGTACGCAGGCAGGAAGGGCTTAAACGCCCTGATGGACATTCTCAGTTCTCGCGGCGGCATGGTTAGTATTAGGGTTTACTCTTTTCTATTTTTTGTATTGTTTTATAAATGTCGTTATATATTTATACTTACTGAAAGCTGTCTTATTGTCTTTTTTTGCAGAATCCGACAGATACGCCGCTTGGACGCGATGAGACGTCTGACTAGACGACGTCAGTTTAGCCGTAGCTAGATAGCATTAGTTTAGGGTTTCTCATAGCTTATGTATCATGAGACGGATTTTATACGTCTTTTTGAACCATGTATATTATTACATTTGTCACCGCATTACATTTGTCACCGCAGTTCATTTTGCCAATCAATTCTTTATGCCTATGATGTTGTACAATTGTCATTATTACATTTTCCAATCAATTCATTTTGCTTATGATGTGTACAATTGTCAATTTTACGCTTGTCAATTTTGCAAACAATGCGTCTTGTGGGTGACTATTTTGGGTCTATTATCTACCCTTGCACTTTTTTTAAAAAGTGAATCAAGTACAATATGGTTGATGGGTGGCAGGGCATTCAATGCCCTGCCACCAAAAAAAAATTCTCTCAGGCGTCGCTATAACCGTCGCTATTTATGGCTCTGTAGTGTCGCTATGAGCGTCGCTATAGACTTCTGTGTAAACGTCACTATAACCATCGCTATGAGCGTCTCTATATAGCGACGCTTATAGCGACGCCTATAGAAACGCATATAGCGACGCTCTCGTAGCGACGCTATTAGCGACGGTTTTAGCGACACCGGGGGTTATAAAAACCCAGTGTATTTCCGTCGCTAACAGCGTCACAAGAGCACACAACCTCTTGTAGTGGGAGAGGTATGTTATGGAATTGATATTTTATTATTTGTTGCAGCTGACAGGTGGAAAAAGACTGGGACTGAGCTAGGCCTATGCGAATGAAATTATATACATTGTACATTTTATTATTTAAGTGCTCTTTTATGAGCTTTGGCCATTTATGACCGGCCGGCCAGTTTGTACTCAATTTGACCATTTAAGAAATCTATAAATGAAATATGTGCAAGAGGGAAATGGTCACTCTTGCACGGGGGGAGATTGCACCCAGTGCCTGTGTACTTCTTCTCTCCTCTCCCCTCTTCTCTCTCGCCATGCCAGGCGTAGCACTCCGCTCTCGAAGGTGCGCCTGGGCATGTTCTTTCGCTCTCTCCCGCTCTTTATCTCTCTCTGTTGCGTATAGCGTCGATTATGTGCTCGTGGATTCGCCAGGTATGGAGATTTGTCCGTTTTACGGCTTGCAGTATATTGTTTTCGGTATTTTTCAGGGCTCTCGACGCTCCTGTCTGTAGGACAAAATGATATGCATGCTCACTAACTCAAACTCTTCAATCTCCCCCCGTACAAGCGTGACCATTTCCCTCTTGCACGCACGTATTTGATTTATAGATTTCTTGAATGGTAAATTGAGTACAAATTGGCCGACCGGTCATAAATGGCCAAAGCTCATAAAAGAGCACTCGAATAATAGAATATACAATATATATATTTCCATTTGCATAGACCTAGCTATGTCCTGCCTTTTCCACCTGTTAGCTACAAAAATAGTAAATTATCAATTCCATAACATACCTCTCCATTGGAAAGCAATTGCCCTCAGTTGTTGCGAAGATAAAATTATGTAAACAATACTTGTCAAAATTAATGATTATAAATCTGTATCAAAACTATCACATAGTAACAGAAAAATCCATAAAACTAGACAACATTGCTTATGCCTTTCGTCATCCACGTACTAGTGTCCCATACCACTAGAATAAACAGTATATGTCATACCCTGATGAATCAGGATATCATTGGTCACACTCATCATTGCATAAATCAATTCTCATCAATCTCAAGTTCACTTTCATAAATACTGTCACAACAGAAAATCATCATATACAAATTTCAAATCCAAACCCAAATATCCTTCATTTTGTATACCCAGGTAACAAAATCATACCAGTTTTGCAGTGGTGGCCAGCCACTACAGCATGATTTTGTGATCGGTGTTGCTTAAATCGGTGAATCTACACCAATAAGACGTGCTGCACAAATCGGAAAATCTGCACTAATGTTGCCTAAATTGGTGAATTTGCATTTGGTATAAGTTTAAAAATCATGAATTTGCAATTTATCAATGTGCTACCTAAATTGACAGATATGCACCAAGGTGAGTCTCTACACACTGCTTAAATCAACGAATTTGTGTGTCCGTGACCAATGGACTAGGCTAGGCATAAAAATATAACATTTATCACATGTGTGAGACCAATTGGAAGCATGGTTGACTATGAGGGTACTTACAAACTCTTGTTCACTATCCTAGATCACCTTAGCTCACATGAGTAGCTATGTAGCTTAATGAATAAGCATGTCAATAAAAATTTAATACAGTGCAAGTAGTAAGTTGTGATCATAGCTGAGTCAGAGTATCCAGTTGAGAAGACAATGTAGATTTAAAAAAACAAAATGAAAAAATGTGTGATGTACTAGAGGGACATACCTGCAGGATATTCTTCATTTGAAAATGTATGTACCTATGTGTGCATGCATAGAAAGCTATAAGTGAAAGAATGACAATTTGGATTAGGGGGTCGCAAGAAAATAGAATGCTCGTACAAGCTCGAGCGGGTTGTAACTGTGGTGTTTGAATGGGAGTAGTAGACATATCCAGAGGTTGTCGCAGTTGTAGAAAAGAGAGTACTTAACAAATGAAGGGCTTAGTAAGAGATTAGGTTAGATAGTGGAGCGGTACACAAAGAATGCCAGGGTGAAAGCATGTTAACCTGTCTCACTTTTTGTGCTAGTTAGCAGTTTCAAGTTAGCACATCTTCAAAAAGTTGGGCGTCCTGTAAATTTGTTACAAATAATATCAAATTCCTTGTTTCAAGTGCTTTCTATTGATATATCATATGTCATAGATCTTGGAGATGTAGCTCAAGTTATTGTACTAGTTAGAATATGTCAAAATTGTGCTAGTTAGCATTGTCCGGGACATGAAAAAGCATGACAGGTTAACATGCTTTCACCCGCCAGCTGATGATAATCTTGTAGAATAGTGTTAGTGGAATATCACTTGAATGTGATAAGTAACACTATAAAAATAAAACAAGGGAAGTTACAGTGTGATTAGTAAGCTTCATGAAAAATTATCCTTCTTTATAGTGAAATATACATACATAGGATGATCGCCAGACTAGGAAATATAGCGGTTATTTGAGTGGTAGTCAATGGAGATAAACTATTAAGTAAGTAGGTCATAAGAAGTCTTGTGATGAGTAATGAAAATCTAATTAGTAACCAAAGTGTGAACTAGAGAAATGCGATAAGAATCATTACAAAATCTCTACCATGAAGTTCTTTTGGTTCTGACATTGTTTGAGTTAGATGTGCTTGCAATGTATTAAAATTTGTAAACTTGTATTAAAAGGTGGTTATCACGGGGTGTTTGATACGTGTTGTGTGTTAATACTACATAAGAAGAATTATGTTTATTGGTTTTAGGTGGGTGTCATATGAAATGTGTCGAGCTACTACTTGTGTGGGCTATGCACATCGGGTGCTACAACATGATAATCCTGAGTGGGATTTGATTTACAAAGACAATTTAAATTGTCGTAGTGCAACTTTTTGAAGTGAAACATTTACGGGTATGTGTGTGTTTAAAGTGTGATTTGGTTATGTATATGGCATGGGCATGATGTAAAACTACAAGCATACTAGTTTGAGACAAACAAAATAAAGGAATGCTACTTACGTTGTCGGGGGATTTGTATTCAAAAGGTGAGCCGAGAAGGCACGGGGCCTCTGGCTGTGAGAGGTGCGAGGAAGAGAGTTGCAGCAGACACAATTTATGGATATAGATCTTAAAACAGACAGCTTGATCTAGATTTTCAAGCTTGATAACTCAAAATAATTAATTAACAGTATCCTTGCTTAATCAAATGTTAATGGAGGAGTCTATGCTCCTTACAAGGTTTAACATGCCTTAATCCATGTGCTAATAAAGAATATCAAACTTCAGTAATGACGATAATGTCTAGTCCGATGATAACAATACCAAATATGATCCTTTGCCTTAATTGGTCTGCCAAACCTGCCTTCATCTTCTTCGTTTTCCCCCTGCTGCTTTAAGGTCAAGAGAAAACTAGAGTGAATGGTTATGGCTTAATTCGAGTGGGCTATGGAGTTTATATTTGGCTTCAAATGGGCTTAGGAGGATTTGATTAGGAATTTGGCTTGTAAGGACTTAGGTTAGAATTCGAATGGATTATGAGTATTTGATTACAATTGGTTTAGCAAGGTTTGTATCAGAGTGGCTTAGAGTTCAGATTAGAGATGGCTTAGGATTATGGCTTAGGATTTTATCTTAGAGATGGCTTAGGATTATGGCTTTGGATGGACATGGAGGTTTAGATTAAGATTAAGGTGGGTGAAAGAAGGTTTGGATTAAGCTTGCATGCTTCGGATTACCATGGTTATGGGGGCTTTCTTAACAGTAGGATTAGAATAGCTCAAGAAGGTTTGGCTTAGGATTAATTGGTTTATGATGCTTGGCCAAAAAACATCTTAGGACTTTCATGCTAAGGAGTGCCGAGAAGAGGCCAAAAGAGCCTCTCCCTCGCTTCTTTTATAGTAGCCCTTTTGGGAGTTTGCATGCTTAAGCACCATTACTATTTTTGGCCAACCCATTCACGATATCGCTAATGGGCACGGTCTCTTGGTGACATGGCACGGTGAAGGTCAACCTGCACGGAATTGAACGAGAACGTGGCCAAAATATTTCAGCATGGAAAGCTGGAAAACATCCGCTTCATGGCCGAACTCGGTCGGGGGCTGCACAGCAGCTAGCATGACACTTTCTTTCCCTCCACACTGCCTTCGGCACTCAAATCCACCATGCCCTACTTTTTTTTCTTATTTCTCACACTTAAACCCTTTAATTTTTTTGCAACGGGCGGCTTTGCCAAATTTTGGGTGGCGAGTCCCTTGGTGCAAGCATACATGAATGCATTTAGAGAAGAAACCTTCCAGCAAGGCACGTCAAGCTCTTACTGTGCACACACCATTCGTCTTACATGTCCGTCAAGGCATTACATAAAAAAATGCTTTTGTATCGGCCCACATTTGGCATACATATGGGGCAATGCATTGCATTTAGCATGTATACTGGACAACTTGAAAATACATTTCTAGTGGAGACGGATTTCGATTGCCACCATACTTGGCACATATATTGACCAAGGCATTCCGGTAATAAACTCATCGAGATGTTAATGAAGGCATCACATTTGGTGATTACATCACCCAAGGCATAGCATTCTGCTCCAACGGCTCCATTTCCCAGAACCTGGATGAAGCTCAAAAATTACCAGATGGACTTCACTAATAAAGGCGACCAGAGCGGTACGGAACTGGTCCCCTGTGATACTTAAATTGGCCATATCTCGTCAACCGAAACCCCGATTGACGAACTGGAAAGACCGACATGCTCCTAGAAGTGAGCTCTTCAGTACTTCAACTTTGATCAATAAAATCTCAGCTATGACCACTTCAATCATACTCTCTATAAGCATTACCAGGACATATTTTGGCCCACTAGAGCCGCATCTGGCATACTTTGAACTAAAAATTGGCTCGTTAGAAGCCCTTATTATTGCTGAATAATCATGTAGGATTCAAGGAAGCCTGATTGGCATCCCTTTGCTCCTTTTCTTGTCATGGAAGCAGAGTTGCATGACATCCATCCCCTCTGAACCTGCACATCCTTCGGTCTATGCCAATTGCACTTGATCAGCTTCATCAAAAACATCATCAGACATATCATCTCCTGTATATATAACATTATTCTCTAGAGGTGGATCTGAATTGAAATCTTCAAGAACAATCTCTCCTTCTTGCTTCTTGAATAGCTTGATCAGTTTTCCTACAATAGGCACCTTGAGCACAGTGCCATCAAGTTCGCATAATTGATATGTTGCATTATGAAAAACATGTAACACCATATATGGTCCAAACCCGCGTTTAACCATTTTCTGCATAGCAGTATATTGATTCTCCAAGCTACTATCATAAACAAGCACCCAATTACCATCTTTGATAGCATGTGGTCGTAGTCTGTGCTTTCTATCAAATGCTGCTTTATTCTTCAACCTTGCCTCCTTAAGCTTCTCTTTAATCTGTTCAATATCTTTTTGACGCCTCTCAAGATGGCGAATACGTAGAGCAAGCAAACCTTCGGTAGACATACCTTCTTCCCATGGCATTATGGTCAACTGCTTCCTCTATAGGCATAATGGGTTTTTGCCCATGCATCAATCCAAACGTCATAAAACCTGTAACAAAATTGTGTGTAGTGCAATCTGCCCATAAAGCAAATGGCAAGAGTTTAGGCCAATCACCAATATGCCTTTCACACGCCTTCGCTAAAGCTTTAACAATAGGCGCATGCCCTCTTTCATTTTTCCCGTTACCTTCTGGATTATATGATGTAGTGAGAGAAAGTTTAATGCCCATACAAGAAAAAAAATCTCGAGCTTCATGTATCCAGCTCTCCTCTATCTACAATAATTCTGCCAACACATCCATACCTAGAGATAACATCTTCAAGAAAGAACTTGCATACTGAACTAGTAGCTTTAGTATGCAAAGCTCTACCTTCAACCTGATTAGTAAGATCTTCTCTGGCAAAAACAATATACCTCATCTACCACACTCCTACTGGCATTGTAATAAGGTCCACCACCCACTTATAGTGCATAGCCAGTGGATAGGTGGGATGCAATCCATCTCTATGTTGCACATTAGAGTACTGCTGACATATTAAGCATGTTTCCACAAATTGAAACACATCTTTATACATACCTTTCACCAATATCCATCTTTAATCTTGACAAAAGTTGCCCAGACTCCTCTGTATCCAACCCATAGACTTTTATGAAATCCTTTGATAACCAGCTGTTGAGTTGCTTTATCACAAATAACCCGTTGTGGTACCCCTTTTGGGCGCTTCGGTTGTTTCCATAAATGTCTATCCTTCAGAAAATAGCCATAGGACTTTTTCCTGATCCTCTTGTAATCTTGGTCACTCCATCCTTCTCGTCTAGTGAGAGTACTTAGGTAGCGGCTAGTCATAAGCCACTCTCTGTCATAGAAATTTTGAGAAAATACTTCAAGAAAATGATCAATATTACCACAATTGTCATGTAGATAAGAAGACGTTGATAGGAGTTTTTTGGTTTGAAGTTTGCCGGTTGATGTTATATATGATAATCTCGCTTTTTCCACTTTTGAGTGTGATGTAGTTGCTTGTACAGTGTTGGGAAATGCCAATTTTTGATGTGTGCTCCTGGCTATGGTCTACTACTCGCTGTTTGACCAAGTTTGCAAAGAATGGATGCACTTGAAGCTTGAGGCGATTGAGGGTCGAGCATCATTTAGGTCATGATGAATAAGGCTACATCAGCAAGCTTCATTAGCACTGTGCACTGCTTGGGATAGAGCGAGTAAAGTGAACTTGATGTCTTGTCAAGTTCAGAGTTAAGATGGTGAGATGCAAGCTCGATGCAGCCACGACGAGGAACTCAAGCACCGAATCAAAGGATAGTAATGCTCGGGTGGGAATCAGCACTTGCTCAAAAGATATTAAAGATTTATAAACAGGAAGTGTTAAAAGACAAAAAAATATCTGCAATCATAACGGGCATGGCGTGCACGTAAAGGAAGGCTAGGCGGCTCCAGAGAAGGGGAGTTGAAGTCAAAGATGGGGCATGCGGGGGTTACAGGGCCGGGAGCAGGTGAAGGAGGATGAGAAAAAGCTAGGCTCAGCAATTAGCACGTAAGGTCGATTGCATGTCTCTCCAGTAAGCAACCAAGGGCAACATCACACTTGTTCTCAACATCTCTTCATCCTAGTGTCAACTATTAAAATAACTAGACTTCCGCATTTTTAGTCGACTTTCCTCAGGTCGGAGCCTCAAGAAGCATCTTCTTTAATTTCTTGATAGCATGTGTGTGAACTTCTTCCCAAACAAACCTTTTACCTTTCCTTAGCAATTGATACAGCATCTCTGCAACATGAGCAAAGTGTAAGCCAAATAAGATAGAACACACACGCACCCACGAATCGACAAACTTCAGTTACCGAAGAGCATGTTTCCTTCATCTTTTGGATAGCTTCAACCTTTGCTAGACTTGGCCTTCTACCCTCAAGACTGCAGATATGTCCCACAATTAAGACCTCCTTAGACCAGAAGTTGATTTTTGACCTAAAACTGGTAAGTTAACTTCTTCAAGCCTCGATAAAATAGAATCACAGTTAGAAATATGTTGAGCAACAAACTGTCGGCACCCCCTCTGATCTTTTACCTCGTCTTTGGATCCTTCTTCACATCATTTAATTGGTAGGTCATCAATGAAAGGCATGTGGGATAAAATCCCTTAATACTTTATTCATGTCGTTCATCATATGAGCTACAGAATTAGTAGCACCCTGTGTGGAAGAGTGCACATCCTTACCAAACCAAGAGGAGTGCACATTTTAGTAAGATCCCTGATATCCAAACCTAACTGGAATTGATTTTATCCGGAATAAATATGACCCATGGAGTAAATAGATCTACCAGCAAAGGCCTCAACAAATTCATCCACAATTGGGCTAGTACCCACGTTGCAGATTGTTACCTTATTAACCGGTTGCATATCCTGAATGAACCTTAATGTACCATTTCTCTTTGGAACAGTAAACCATTGATTATATGGTGTAGATGATGTCTCCAAAATTCCCATTTGAATCTTCTCATTAAGCTAATTGATAAGCTTTGGCAAGTCAACTTTAGGAACTGGAATAGGATATAAGCTCCATGGCATGTGAGGAAAAATGAATATTACCATAGGTGAAACAAAACTTGGATCCACACACCCAATCTCACTCGGCTCAAAGGCGAAAGCTTTACCATGTTTTTTGAGCATACCTTGAAAACACTTGATTTCCTCTTCGTTAAGAAAACCATCTTCTCCAACCTTCAGCTGCTGTAATGTCTCCTTAGTAAATTTATGCCCTATATTCTTTGGATTCCTGAGTATAGGCTGTCGAGAAGCGTTTTTTATCACCTCATCACTTCCTTCTGGTAGCAGTGTAGCCACTGGCCTCACTTTCTTTGCAACAGTCTTGTATTTTGTCTCTACTTGTGCTTCAATTGCTTTACCTGAATCATCCTCAATATGAATAAGTGCTTCATACATACGTAACTCATCATATGTGCCCATTGAGTGGACCTTAACCACTTCAGTTCCACTTTGTAACCTGTGTTGCCTGCTCTCCTCAAGCTCTGACATAGTATCTACATAAGATACCTCTTCAAAGATCCTTGAAATATATCATCTGATTCAAGCACATCACATCCCTGCAATTCACTTTGAAAACCCTATACTCACTGTTTTTCCCACTTTGGCAAATCATTAAATTTTCTGAAAGATATTGAACCTTCAGATGTTAACCCCAAAAACCCTGAAGAGAAAGCTTCTCTTCGCGATAACTTCTCCTCACTTGTACCACCATAGTCCCGCTTTATAGTGGCACTCTGAGAAAATCCTATGCAAACATGTGTTCTTTAAACTCCTTGCGTATCTTTGGCAATGGATGATCACGTAAACTATCCTTGTTCCTGGCATGGTCAACACATACAGTCAAGAATTGAACTGCTTTCTTACCATCTCGGCTTTGAACCCTGGCATAGGCTAAGCCATCATCTAGCACCTTGGTTTCCATCCACACAGCCATAATGTAGGGTTGCCCCAAAATTAATGGATAAGAAGAATGCTCCTATACAAAAAAAAATTGCTCATCACGGACATCCCCACATTTACCTTAACATTTGCACATGCACCATAGAGGTCGCCTGGAAGCATGTTGGCAGCTCGAATCCTGCCTGGTCCACATCAATAGGCCATTTCCCATTTTTTGTGCAAGATTTTTGCCATCAAATTTATCTCTGATCCATGATCTATTAGTGCTAAGACCAGTTCTTCAATGTCGCCAAGCTTCACAACAGTTTCGGTTGTTGCCCTTGCCCACTGAGTCCTTGAAAAGTGACTCCTTGGTATACTTTCATTCTATTCATCTTCATTAAAATTAACATGCCTTACCTCTGGTATAGTTGGGTTTGACACTATCACAAACCTCGACTCTTCTTCTTCAAGATCTGTCAAATATTCTTCATAATCATCCAAAATTGCTTCAATGTGGCGAACCGTCTGGCTCTTAACTGACTCTGGCTCCAACTCACTTGGTATTTTCCGCTTCCTCTTGATAATATCAATAATCTCCTTGTAAAACTTGCATTTGGCAATTCCCACAATATCACCCAATGTGAGCTCCACTTTGCTATTCAGAATGTGCTCTTTAAAAAACCTTCTTTAAATCTGTAGCTAATTCAATGTCCGATTTAATCCTATATGAGGGTCCTTCTTCTTTTTTGTTGCTGAATCTTGTTGTCCTTTTTGAAGTCCCTAGAACTTCTTCATCTCTTTTCCGCTTTTCCTCCACCATAGCCTCATTAGCTTGGGACTTAGCAATGAAAGAGTCCACTCAGAGGGAACTCACTGGATCAGTCCAACCTGTGGTTTCTCGAATTGAATTCCCTACCTATCATAGCTTCCCATAAGTCACCGTCCTGTTTCTGTTGTCTTCAAACCATAAGGCCACAATTGACCCTTTATACTTGCACCATCATCATCACCCTTTTTGCAAACATGTAGCCCATATGTAGCCACTTCCAAAAGAGCAACATTATGTTGGATTTCTTCAACCATCCTTTTCATGCCACCCCTACCAAAGTTCAGGTGGAGCATCTCACCTGTTGCTCGAAGGTGAATCTTCTTGTTCTTCCAGAAAACCACGCTCCTTTTATAAGCTTCATCAAATTCATCACATTATTTAACATACCTGTGGTCTTCATTATCGCACCACATGCATCGTTCCTAGCCTTTGCGTCAAGGTTGATGTCTAGGCTCAGAAGTAGACCCCTTTGTAGCTAACCCTTCAAATTTTACAGCCTTGAAATTCAAATTTAACTCTTGAATACCTTTCACCAATTCGTCGAGAAGTGGCTCCTCCACTCTGGGTATTGCCGAGGTTGTTTTTTCCTTAGGTTCCTCTTCCACAACATCCATGATATCAGCCACGATCAGCTTAGCAACTCTCATTTGTCGTTTCATGATCATATTTACTACTTCAATGACTATGTTCCAGTTGGATGTTAAGCCCAATTCTCCTGTTGAATCCTCCAACAACTGCACTAGACTCTTCTGAAGTCGTGGATCAAAAGCCTGAATGAATAGTTCAACCTTCTGATCCTTCATTGAACATTGCTCTGTTGAGGAAAATTTCTCGAATTTCTTTTCAGACTCTCTTAATAATTCTTGTGTAGATAAATTTTTGTTTTTCTTCTACACCCACTTCATAAAGCTTTGTCTGGTTACCCTATGTGAATCCTCAAGAAAATATTCCTCTTTCAATGCCTTCTTGAATTCCTGCCAATTCGGGCCTTGAACCTCGTGAATCTATTTTATTCAGCTCCTAAGTTCCGGTACCGCAATTAAATGAAATCTTTTCACTGCATCTGATCATCGATTCCATCATCTTCCATTGAGTGCACATAGATATTGCAAAACTTGCTAATATCCCGGCCTTCAAATCGTTGTAATTTCTTGGTAACTGTGTACCGAGCTTTACGAATCCTCTTTGGCAGATTATATTGTTGTTGTTGCATGTACGCAACAAACTACTGCATCATTTACTGCACATGGATGCCTCTTGCGTTGTCAACATCTATCTCCACAAACACTTCTCACCATGGCTCGTTTCACATCGAGTTCACCAAGAATGTCGGGGGATTTGTATTCGAAAGGTGAGCCGGGAAGGCACGGGGCCTTTGGCTGTGAGAGATGCGAGGAAGAGAGTTGCAGCAGACACAATTAATGGAGACAGAGCTTAAAACAGACAGATTGATCCAGATTCTGAATCTTGATAGCTCAAAACAATTAATTAACAGTATTCTTGCTTAATCAAATGTTAATGGAGGAGTTTATGCTCCTTACAAGGTTTAACCTGCCTTATCCAAGTGCTAATTAAGAATATCAAACTTCACAAATGATAATAATGCCTAGTCTGATGATAACAACACCAAATATGATCATTTGCCTTAATTGGTCTACCAAACTCGCCTTGATCTTCTTCGTTCTCCCCTTGCTGCTTCAAGGTCAAGAGAAAACTAGAGTGAATGGTTATGGCTTAATTCGAGTGGGCTATGGAGTTTATATTCGGCTTCAAATGGGCTTAGGAGGATTTGATTAGGAAGTTGGCTTATAAGGACTTAGGTTAGAATTCGAATGTCTTATGAAGATTTGATTACAATTGGTTTAGCAAGGTTTGGATTAGAGCGGCTTAGCAGTTCAGATTAATGATGGCTTAGGAGTTTAGCTTAGAGATGGCTTAGGATTATGGTTTTGCATGGACATGGAGATTTAGATTAAGATAAAGGTGGGTGAAAGAAGGTTTGGATTAAGCTTACATGCTTCAGATTACCATGGTTATGGGGGCTTGCTTAGTAGTAGGATTAGAATGGCTCAGTGAGGTTTGGCTTAGGATTAATCGGTTTATGAGACTTGGTTAAAAAAAGGATTAGGACTATCATGCTAAGGAGTGCCCAAAACAGGCCAAAAGAACCGCTCCCTCCCTTCTTTTATAGTAGCCCTTTTGGGAGTTTGCATGCTTAAGTACCCTTGCTATTTTTGGCCAACCCATTAGCGATATCGCTAATGGGCACGGCCTCTTGTTGATGTGGCATGGATTAGGTCGACCTGCATGGAATTGAATGAGAGCGGCCCAAAATGTTTCACCATGGCGAGTTGGACAACATCCGCTTCATGACCGAACTCAACCGGCGGCCAACGCAACACTTTCTTTCCCTCCATGCTGCCTGTGGCGCTCAGATCCGCCATGCCCTCCTTCTTTTTCTTCTTTTTCCCACTTAAAACCTTATTTGTTTACAATGGGCGGCCTTGCCAAATTTTGGGTGGCCAATCCCTTGGTGCAAGCATAGATGAATGCATTTAGAGAAGAAACCTTCCCTTCGCATCCGTCAAGGCACGTCAAGCTCTTACTGTGCACACACCATTTGGCTTACATGTCCGTCAAGGCATTATATAAAAAAAAAGTTTCCGTATCGGCCCACATTTGACATACATATTGCGCAATGCATTGCATTTAGCATGTGTATTGGACAACCCCGGGAGATTCACCATGGAAAACTTACTGCACCACGTAAGTGCAGGGGAGGGGGGTTTTTTAACAAGTTACATAAGCGTATAAGTTAGGGGTAGGCCCCCAATAATTTGTCTCCCAAGCTTAAAAATAAGGGATAATTATGGGGTGGTGGCGGGGGGGGACAAGTGAGAAAAAGGAAAAATGAGAGAAAGTTTTTGTGTTTCAAAATCATGGCTTCCCAAAAGAGTCTTCCCTTGAACATGTGAGTCAATAGCTACAAAGATATATACAAGAACTAACACTGCTTTGTATCAAGTGCTTGTTTTGTGATTATAGTTCATCCATTCAAGATGAAAGCTATAAAGAGTTTGTATAGATGCAAATTTATACAGAGAACCTAACACAACTTTAAAACCATGTTTTTTGAGTAATTTAGATGGGTCAGAATTGGACGAGTAGCTAGAGTGCACGTTGAATGGGCACATAGTTTGAAAGTCAAACTAAGACACATTGAGGGTACATCTAGTTATCAATAGAAGTGGTTTCTTAGTACGTTTCCACTCACTATGCTACACACTCTTTGAATAGTTTTACTTAGTTAGATCATGTGAGACCTAAATTTTATATGTAAGATAGGGGTATGATGGCTCTATGATAGTTTTTTACATTGATTGTCATATAAGCATAGAAATGGGGTCATATTCCCTAACATGAGCTGTATATAGGGGTTTTATCAAAGTTGTCCGCTTGCAGGTGGCGTCCCGTTTTGTATATAGAGTGAATCCCCCAGGTGGACAACTTGAAAATACATTGCTAGTGGAGACGGCTTTCGGTTGCCACCATACTTGGCACATATATTGACCAAGGCATTGCCATGATAAAATCATCGAGGTGTTCATGAAGGAATCACATTCGGTGATTACATCACCCAAGGCATAGCATTCTGCTCCCATGGCTCGATTTCCCAGAACCTTGCTAAAGCTCAAAAATTACCAGTTGAACTTCACTGATCAAGGCGACCAGAGTGGTACGGAACTGGCCCCCGGTTATACTTAAACTGGCCATATCTCGTCAACCAAAACCCCAATTGACGAACTAGAAAGACCGACATGCTCTTGGAAGTGAGCACTTCAATACTTCAACTTTGACCAATAAAATCCCAGCTATGACCACTTCAAGCATACTATCTGTTAGCATTACCAAGACATCTTTTGGCCCATTAGAACCGCATCTGGCATACTTTTAACTTAAAATTGGCTTGTTAGCAAGCCCTTCTTTCTACTGATAATGTAGGATTCAAATAAACCTGATTGGCATCGCTTTGCTCATTTTCTTGTCATGGAAACAAAGCCGCATGACAACGTGTAAAATGGTAGGCTCCTTGGCGCCTACACCTTCCTCAATGGTGAACGGAAATGTGATCTAAAGAGTGAAAAGGAGTAGAGAGATCGACCAATGTGTGTAAAGTAAAGGTTGAAGAAGGTGATTTAACCAATTTTGACAATGCTTGATGCTTAAGAGGATAAGCTCGTAGATAAGTTCAATTGTGCCTTATAGCTCGAACAGCGCCAATGAGCAGTGCCAAGCGCCACTAGTGCCCCACATTGATTCTTGCTAGCTATGAAGTGAACATCATTGGAAACTATCCCAAGAGACCTTAAACATTTATCGCTCGATGGGGACAGAGAGAAATGAAATAAAATGTTATATTAATAGTCTGCAAAAGACAAGATTACCTATGAGAACAAAATAATATGATCTTGTTGGATCTAATACAATACATGGGTACAAAATGAAATGAAGTAAAGTGAAATACTTAAAAGTAATACTAAAACTAAAAGCCTAAAATTGTTTATTAAAATCAACATCATCATCCTCAAGTCGGTTGTTCGAAAAAAAGTATTGCACAGGTCGCTCGCCGAAGAGCTTCGTCAATGTCTACTGCAGTAGGTAGTCATTCCAGGAGGGGGAAGACAAATAGAGCGAAACTGAAATAAAATGTTATATTACCTGGCTTCAAAAGGCCAAATTTACAACTGAGACCATTAAACTGAGACAATCCGTGTGAATCGAATCCAATGTCTAGATACAAAATTAAATGAGGTAAAGGGAAGACTAAAGTCGGACTAGATCTGATCCGCCGCTTGCCTCGCAGCCTCCTTTGCTTGTTGGCTTCTTCCAAGGCATGATGAGAGGGAGAGAGTGAAGACAGAGAGAGTCTCTCTATTGCAGCACTCGTTGAAGAGCTTCAATATTGGCCGCCTCTCTCGAATTGTGAGGGGGAGAAGAAGACTCTGTGGGATGTGGTGTAAATGAGGGGTAGAGAGAGAGAGACCCTCGTAGATGATTGTTGATGGCTGCATGGAGGTGAGAGGGAGAGAGAAATCTCCTTACGAGGGTGTACGTGTATGGACGTCTACAACCAATTTGGAGTGTGCATGCAGTGGAGAACAGTGAGAAGAGTTATACGTAGCTGATGGAACGGCGTGTTTGTGGGCGTCAGTTTTGTGAAAGAGGGTAATGTGATATGGTAGTGGAGAGAGAGAGAGAGAGAGAGAGAGAGAGGGAAAACAAATCATTTCTTGTGTGGCACCAGCGAAGAGAGAGATAGATGCCCCTTAGTTGGCGGTTGCAGGTGATCATATGGGGTGGTTGGTAAAGGGGTGTCGCAGACAACACCCGGCCACAATATGGTTGGCAAGCGAGGGAGGGAGGGAGAGAGAGAGAGAGAGAGAGAGAGAGAGAGAGAGAGAGAGAGAGAGAGAGAGAGAGAGAGAGAGAGAGAGAGAGAGAGAGAGAGAGAGAGAGAGAGAGAGAGAGAGCAGAGCAGAGGTGGTTGGATGTCGACTATGATGAGAGAGAGAGAGTTTATCCTATGATCCTATGGTTCGTTGGAATGCACTAAGAAAGGGTAGGCTCTCGTTCACTTGGCCAAAAGAGAGGGAGGTGAGCCAGTGGGGTTATGCAGGCAGACAAATAGTGTAAACATTCTGCCAGCAGTGTAAGTTGCACGCCATAGCTTTTAGGTGGAAGTCTGTGTGAGCGGCTTGCGGTGGTTGGAGCCAGAACTAACCAGGGTAAAAGTATTATTTTTTTAAATTAAAACTAGTCTTGCTTGGTGGGCCTTGCTATATAAGATCTATAGCATATAACATGATATATGCAAATTGACTTTTAGCAGCTAGCACTGAAGGGAACAAGAGCAAGACTAATTTGGGAAGGGCGGCATTGCGTGAAAGGGATATACACTTGAAAAACGCTATAATGTTTATGGGAGGGGATAAAGTTAAGTGCATCAATTATTAGAGATTATAGGGATGGTTACAATTGAGATTATATCCAAGCGAGGTAAATCTCTAATAATTGATGTAATACATGCTATATGTAAAGTCTTGCAAATGGAAAGTACTTCAAATTTGAGAAAAAAAAACATTGAACGGTTGGTAGCGCAACACTTCGGCTTGCATTTTTGAAAATGGATTTCGAGTGTGTTTTGCCTTTCTTCTTTTATAGTTGTTTGTGTTTTGCCTTTCTTCTTTTGTAGTTATTTCCAATACAATGAATGAGGAAAATGATACATGTAACTTCACCTTCTGTATTCTGTGTTATGGCATCGACAATGCATGTTGCACCGTTTGTCGCACCGATTGTCAAGTCGATATTTTTTTAGTGATCATGCAATTCACACAAATTGCGATCGAATCTAGCTCATTGAACTTAGGGTCTAGGAGCCACTGCTGAAGGACATTTATGTTATCCGTGTTCGTCTTCATTTCAAGTTTTGTGATATCAGTTTGATTGTACAATTTATTCAAGGCAAGGTTGTCATAGTGTTGGATGTCCGACATGTGAGTACATATTATCGTAGTAGAGTTGTTGATGTAGTCATGCACATGCACTTCATCTATAATACATGCACCCAAGGTACAATTGATCTTATCTACGACTGGTTTTCTTTCACAAAAAATGGTGAAGAATTGAAGCATTTTAGGGTCCGTTGCATGTCTTATAGAGCATGATATTTTGTACAAAGTTGCACGTAGCTAGTGGACCAAGCTGGTGATACGGCATGTATTACAAAGCTCCCGTGAGTGACTACAAATTGGGGTTAGTTGGGCAAGATCACAGAGCAAGATAACACATTTGTTGTTGAAGGGATCTGCCAATTTACTGCTTGTTACATTGACATTTTGTCCTACGATAAGGTCAAAAGTCGTTTGGGTTAACATGTAGAGGTCATCTATAATTATAATATCTGCCTCTTTTATGTCCAAATATCGCTCATTGGTCTCATCAATAGAAAGGGAATATTAATTCATGATTGGTATCTTGAACTGGCAATGCATTGTAGATACAATGTTGCTAAGCCTTGTTGTTTCCGCTCCGATGACAAAGCGCACCCAACAATAATACATAAGTGAGGGCAAGAGGAGTGTCTATTTCATTATCTGTCGACCTCGTTTATCGCTATATATGTGAGCTTTGCCGTTGTCGTGCTGTGACACGTACATAGTGGGAACGCATGCTACAAGATCTATCTTGTAATTTTTTAGATACATAATTATCTTTCCTATAATGTACATATGCATATTTAATTATAATAATAAGCCTTCTATCTCATCCTATTATTTTTCTCAAGGATAACCTATTCTTACTTTACCATCAGAAAATACTATGGGAAAAGCATCAATAGCTCCGCCTCTTTAACTTGGGGCAAAAAGCATTGATTCTTTATTTCTACTATCTCATTATCATCTGACACCCTAGCTAGATCCTATATCTAGGGTAAACTCCAATATATATATATTCTATGTATTTTTCATATTTTTCTTATATTTATTTTTAAATAGCTACTAGGAGGGAATCAAATCCTAGTGGGACACTAGGTGGCATGATTTCAAAGATACACTTATTTTAATGCATTATTGCAAGCATGCTTACAAAACTTTGTCAAGGAGCAATGTCATGCTTTCATATGGCATGAGGTGTCCTTTGGAATTAAATGAAAGTCTAGGCTAAGGGGACCACAGGAAGACTTTTGCTGCCAGAAATGGATCCTATTTTGATGAATTTTTTACACAAGGTTCCAATCAGAATTGGAAAACAATTTTAAAATGAAAATCGTAGCTAATGAGCTGAATTTTCTGCCCACATTTTTACTTTTTTATTTGGAGCCACGGTTGAGGAGATATGATCACAATACTGGACCCAAATCTGCCCACATCATGCAGGGACAGCTCATTTCCAACTTTTCCAATTTCTATTCACACTGGCTCCTCTCTTCTTGTGTAAACCCTTGGGGGTTCCCTTCACCTATAACAGGGGACCTTTTCTTCCTTGAAAAACAACTCAAGTATTCAAGCCATTGATGAGAGGAATTCTTGAGGGAGTGAGTAGTAATGCCTAATTGTACTTAGCCACTAACATAAGCCTAAGCCTACACTTTCTCCTAGAAGAAGACTAGCCATTCTTGCAACAAGCTAACCTTGGAAGATCAACTCTAATCAAAGAAGGTCTTGCACTTGATGTATCAATCAAAGTGGAATTATCCACTCTTCTTCTCTCTCCATCAATAATGGTGCGGAAGGATTTGTCAAGTAAGATGTGTTCTACATTGATGTTTTCTTGATTTCTTGTTGTTTTCATTTTCATCTCTAATCCAAAAAATATATATATGTATCTAATCTCATCTCCTTAACCAAACCTATCTCTCTCACTCTTAGTAATTCATCTTCTCTACAAATTTTAGGTTCTCCTTGCTACAGGTACATCTCTCCCCGCAGTATCCTTATTGCCTACGGGCAAGAATAGGGATTGGGAGGGAAACTTCTCATCTCTTCACTTCTCTCATAGCTATATTTCTCACATACTATCCTAGATGAATAACCCACATGATGATCATTTCTATCGCTTTCAATCTGTACGATCTATTAGAATTAACGTATGGATTAGCCGTTGTGAGCGGGATGAAAACACACACAGCGCCTCTATAACGACCCGACACACACTCTTGGGAAGATACACACACACACACACTAGGGGGCACCACTCGGCTTACACAACACACCTGGCCGAGACAGGAAACACACCTATGGAGTGAGAGGAGAGAGATTATCCACTTGCCCACTCCACACAGAGACACACACACACACACACCCAAAAAAACTCAGCTCAAAAGAGGAGAATTTCTGATGTTTAGATACAATTGAGCTTGGGCCAACACCAATGGGGCAAATAGCTCACACAATATAGGTAAAATAAGCCAGATACAATCACAAACTAGAGGTAAAACTTCACTCATAGGAGAAACTTACACAGAAAAACAGCAGAAAAAGAGTGAGGAATTTGGCAAAATGGACAGCTCCATCGCGTTCGTAACGGCCCAAAACCCCAGTCTACAATGTCAAAGTGCTCAAATCCGACCTCGGATGAGCAGTTTACGTCCAAAACAGGCTCCAAAAACACCAAAAACACACCTGCGACTGTTCCTCCTCTCTTCTCCATGTTTTTTCTGGTCTTCTCTCTGTTTTTTCAGTTCCCACACTTTGCTTTTTTACTTGGGCACCCTTGGCCTTTTAGATGACCTCAAACGGACGCGAACAGGCCAAAAACTGACCTCGCAGTGCATAGTTGTCACCTTTTTGCATCATCCGCACACCTGGCACTCAGCTTTTTTCCAATAATGCATCTCGCCACCACGTGAAGTGGCCCCAAAAAGTGGTCCTAATGATGAACTTTCTGCGTAACTCTCACAAGAAAACACCCACGTTGTGTCCGTCCTCATCTGCGTGCAAATATTGACCTCGTTCGCCCTCCTGACGCCACTAGATGCCATCTGACGCACCTGCTGACCTCACTTCATCGGCCCGTGGATAGCTTCCTCGAGAAGTTTTACACGCTATAAACTCCTCATTATTGTAGAAAAAACACAGTGGTACTAGTAATAGTGAAAATCGATGCACTATGTACATGTTGTCCTACCTGTACACATGTGGGCCCCACGTAACCACCTGGCTATGGAAATTGGGTAATCTTTTATTCGATGCACCATGCATGTGTATGTACATATGCGCAATCCCTTGCTCAAAAAAACTCCTGACATAATTTGCCCATCCCCTAGCCTGCTAGATCATTCATGATCAGCAGCAGCAAAGAGAGATATGAGACTCGCCGCATCACAGGTCTCCTCATCCTTCACCAACATTGCTTGCTCCACAGATAGCTCATCTTGGTCCACCATCATCAATCTAGCATGATACAATTTAAGACGCAATCCATTTACCCTTGACTTATGTAGAACACCATCCAGGTTAGCCAGCTGATATGTGCCATTTGGAAAACACTCCACTACCTTGAAAGGGCCTTCCCACTTAATTTGAAACTTCTTTTGGAAGGTGTTGTCCAGCTTACTGTTGTAGCGCAAAACCAAGTCATGTTTCTTGATACCCTTACTTTTAACCTTTTCATTTATCTTTGCCAAAGCCTTATCCTGCATCTGCCCATAATGCTCCAATGCGCTCATCCTATCCACCTGGACCTCTTGTAACTGCAAGAGCCTCTCTTTGAATGCATCACTAGGCGACCCAAGCAACTTCTCTAACATCTTGACCGCAGGCAACTCTACTTCCACAGGCAATAGTGCTTCTTTTCCATACACCAGATGAAATGGAGTAAACCCTGTACCTGTCTTCACCGACGTACGGTAAGCCCATAATGCACTAGGCAATTCCAAATCCCAATTCTTTCCTTGGTGCTCTGTCACTTTCGAAAGAATCTGTACCAACTCACCATTGAATCTTTCATTTAAGCCATTACACTGTGGGTAATAAGGAGTGGTATGCTGGTGCCTAATCTTCATCTTTGTGCATAAGAAGTCTAGCTGTTTAGCTCTAAATCCTGGCCCCTTATTTGAAAGTAGCTCTAATGGCACCCCAAACTTGCAACATATTTCATCATACAAAAATTTTGCCACATCCATTGCAGTGATCTGTTTTACTGCTATAGCCTCTGCCCATCTAGAGAGATAGTCCACTGCCGTCAAGATATAGCTTTTGCCCCTGCTTGTGATAGGTAACGGGCCTATTGCATCAATCCCCCACTTTTCAAACACATCAAACGCCATAATGGTTTTTCGTAGCTCTGGCTTCAACACTCTCTTCCCAAATGCTTGACATCTATTGCAAGACCTACACCAATGGTGAACATCCTTGTGAAAAATAGGCCATACATACCCCTCTTGCAAAATCTTATGCAAGGTGATCTTTAGAGAAAAATGGCCACCACATGCGCCTTCATGATTCTCTTCCAACACTCTGTAAAGCTCCTCCCGCCAAGGTACACGTCTCAACACGAGATCAGCCCCTTTCATGTATAAGACATCACCAATCAATTTGTACCTGTATGCTCTACGCACAAAGCCATACTTCTTAGATTTCTGAATCTCCTTTGGAATGATTCCTGTTAGCAAAAACTCCTCTTCTTGAGCCAAACTTTCTCGGCCATGATAAAGAGGTAAAGTGGTCCTCAACACGAATAGCTCCCCAATCATGCCTTGAGCTGCTTCATGTGCCTCTCCATTTAGAGCACGTTCAATGTGTCTGATGATCCGTGCTTCGAACTTTTTTAACAGGCCTTTAATTCTGAAGCACATTTCCTTCAATGAGGTGTTCTTGCTCTTCCACACACCCAGCACTTGCTTCACCACTAACAAGGCATCACCTTTTATGCTCAACCTTCGAACCCCATGCTTCAAACAAATGTGTAATCCGGCTTCCAGAGTAGCATATTCAGCCTCATTGTTACTATGCGCATCCAATTTGAACCCTCTCTTGCATACTAGCTTCCCCTCTGGATCATAAAGTGCTATACCCCCTGAAGCTGCATCGTGGCTCTTTCTATATGAACCATCAAAGAACAACACATGTGCATTGCTGATCTGTGGCACTTCTTCAACTACCTTTCTCACCACCTCTTCCTTAACAATAAGGGGATTCTCCTTGTAGGTCAACAAATCAGCTAAGGTAGCCCTTGTACTATCTTCCGCTAGAAAAGAGAACTCAAACTCTTGCAGCTCAATTACCCATTTCTTCACCACATTTGACATGTTAATACCATTAATTAACTGTGGCAAAAAGGCATAACTCGTCAAGAAAACAAAAGGCCGTGGTAGCAAGTAATGACGAAATCGTCAACAAGCAAATATTACACTGGCCATCACTAGCTCTACTTCCGATAACTTTCTCTCCTCTACCAACTTCACTCGGCTTGCACAATACACTGGCCTCATATAATGGCTGCCCTTCCCCTTTTGCAATAGCATGGCTCCAATGGCATCATCCCCTACTGATGGATTTACATAAAAAACTTTCTCCCAATCAGGAGCCTGCATGGCTGACAACCCCCCTAACACCTCTTTCACCTCTTGAAACACTTCTTCACACTTGTCATCCCATTGCAATGGATCATGCTTTGCCACTTGCTGTAATGGATAAAGAAGCTGCGAAGACAATGGAATAAACCGTGCCATGTACTTCACTTTGTGTATAAAGGTTGCCAATTGCTTCGTACTTGTAGGTGATGGAAGAAGAATAATAGACTTAACCTTGTCTGGATCAGCCTCAATGCCATTTTCTGACACCATGTGGCCCAATAACTTCACCCTTGGCTGTGCTAGATGACATTTCTTTGGATTTAGTTGTCCTCCACATTCATCATATCGAGCCAATACCATCTGTAGCTTCTCATGGTGTTCAGCCCTACTGCTATAAACACAGAAGTCATCCATAAAAGCTTTAACACAACTACCAATGAATGGTTCCAACACCCAATTTGCTCTCTCTTGATAGAAGGAAGGTCCATTTGACAACCCAAATGGCAATACTGTGTAGCAATAGCAGCCCCATGGCGTAATAAAAGTTGTCTTTGTGCAGTCTTTAAAAGCAATCTTCAATTGAAAATAGCCTGAAAAACCATCACACACACTGTACCTCTCATAACCTGCCACTGAATCTAAGATCTGATCGATGAATGGAAGAGGATATGGGTTCTTCTTAGTGGCTGCGTTTAAGGGTTTAAAATCCACACAAATTCTCCACTTCCCATCCTTCTTTGGACTGACTACAACTGGACTCACCCATTCTGTGGTCTCCACTGGAACTATGAACCCTGCCTTCAATAACTTGTCCACCTCTTCTCGCAAGGCTTCCATTTGCTCTTGACCCATCCTTCTTAGCCTTTGCCACACTGGCTTAGCTCCTTCTTTCAGCTCTATATGCATCTCTTCGCCCTTGAACCCTCTGATCTCTTCATATGAAGTAATGAACAAATCAGGAAAACTAGCCAGCATGTGCAAATATATATCCTTCTCCATAGTTGAGAGGTCTCCACTGATCATTTGTGTCATTAATTCCTGCTTCTTTGAATACTCAACCTTGGTTTGCATCAGCCCTTCAATCACTTCATAAGGCCCTTCACTTTCATCTTCAACCTCATTCGCAAATGCAACTAAACCAAACTCCTGGATTTCTTTGTCCATCAAAAGAAATGCAACATCAGCATCCTCATCACTGCTGGTAGTGCTATCACTGTCCTCATCTGTCACCGTGGAAGAGTCTTCATCACTAGACTCATCCTCGTCTTCATAAAGCTCCTCTAATCGTTTCCTTGTGTCCATATTATAAAGCTTCTTGGTACCTGTCTTTCCATAGAGGCTAATCGTACCATGTCGCCAATCTTGAACAGCTCCCACTGCACGTAACCATGGTCTGCCCAGTATAATCGGATATGCTCCCAACCCTGCTGGCATCACATGAAAATCAACCACTACCTTTGCATCATATGCCTCCACTTCTAAGCTCTTTACAACACCCAAGCATTTTACTTTTTGATGGTTTGCCAATCTGATCCGAAACCCTGACACCCCAGCCACTATGAGACCCATCTTCTCAACGCATGAGTGTGTTATGACGCATATTTGGGCTCCGCCATCCACATAACCTTGTCCCAAATTTTTCCTTTTATGCCACACATCTACTATTGGACAAATGTCTGGTAGCTCGTCCATTGCCAACACCTTCACTGAACCTCTCTCTGGCTCTTTCTCCATTGGGTTAACCATCCTCTTCCACTGTCGCTTTAGCTTAGGAACCATCTCTATAAGCTGCCCAAAAGTAACATATGCCTTCCTGCTTGTCAGATCCTCCTTCAAGTCATAGCTTAATTGCCCATCCCCTAGTGGAAAATCTGAAACATGAAACTTTCGACGAGCTCTCCTTTTCCTCTTGGCCTTGACATCCTCGCCTTCATGGCTCTTTCCTTTCTTCTTACTAGGACCTGGGGCACTTCTTCCTTCCTTTTCCTCTGTGGTCCTCTTCCCAATAGGCATCACTAATGTATCCTCTAGCTTTGATGCCTTCTCCAAGGTGACTACACTTAGCACTTTTGTCTTCCCTTTTTCCTCCTGGGTCAGTCCACTGGTTCCTTCGTCTCCCTTAATTTCGATGCCATAATCATTTGACCTAGTTAGCACCTGTCTTGGCAATGGATACATGTCTCCCCCCATCCTTGGTGGCTTATCAAATTGCGGGCTGATGTGACCCAACTCTCCACAATTATAACATGTGGGCGTCTGCCTCCAAAACCTACCATTGCTTTGTCCAACACCATTCCTAGGCCTTTCTTCACCTCTTGGCTGATTTGCAATCCTCCCTCGACCTCGATTATTTCCCACTTGACCTAGCATGTTTAGGCTGAGATTCTTCATCAAATCTACCATTTGCCTCATGTCTTGCCTTAGCCCATCATCTTGCACTGTTGTAGTGACCACTGCTGGCATAACCTGAGTAGTAACAGGAACCACTGGTTCATGATGAACCCCTGACATGCACCCTTGTAAAGACTCTATAGGTTGAAATTCAGACCTCATTGGCAAAGACTCCACCCCTAACTGACTCATTTTCCTCAGCTTCCACTCTTTGTTCCTTGCTACCTCTTGTGCATCCTCATATGTCCTAGGCTTCTTTAGCTCCACTCTCCGACGTATATTCTCCCAAAGACCAGCCAAGAACCTGTCCTTCTTCATCATGTCAGGCGGGGGTACTTGTGGTGCTAAAGCCTTGCACATTCGCTCCCATGCCAATGAAAACTTACGTATGTACGCATCTACTGGCTCACCTTCCTTTTGCACCAAAGCCTGTACTTCTTGCCACACCTTGTCAGGATCTTCTATCTTCACAAACTCCACTTCCAACCCATGTCGTAGATTGTCCCAACTCAACCTTACAGGTGGATCAGCCACACGCAACTCCTCTTCAAATGCTTTAGACCAAACTCGTGCATCACTCTTCAAACAAATTTGGAGAAGGCATAACATTTGCGTAGGGTCATGAATCTGGTTGCTAACAGGCAACCTCCATCTTTTCCAAAAATTCTTCCACATCTTCATCACTTCTTCCATGAAACTCGGGATAAGAGAAAGCCATGGCTACCCAAATTATGATGCTTTGAGAACCCCTTTGAACACACGTGCAAGAACCCAAAACTTTTACTGACTCAATTCCCAGAAACTTCAATGGAGCTCACTTTAGATAAGGACAAACACATGCACATCAAATGAGTTTTCATAGTTGATCATCGGAATTACAACAGGCAAAGGACATTCCAAGATCTCTCGTAATCTTCTTGGCCCGAACATAAAGACTATGCGCTACTGGAAAAAAATCTTCCTGGACACATGAACATTTATCTGGATTCTTTGAGTTAAATGAAATGGAGTGAATTGAGGGCCATTTTGATCATCCATTAAAGCCAACCATGAAGCTCTCAAGAAGGCACACCTGACTTAACCTCTTATTTTGCCAAAATTTCAGCAGCATAACAGCATAAATGGCTCAAAAGACCAAAAAACCAGCCATCATAACTTGGGAAAATTTCGACAGAGTTTCCCCAGAAGTAGAGCAGTAGGAACCCAAAATATAGACTGTATATGTATGCATAAACTGTCAACAATAGAACCCGAGCATCAAATAGGACTCACTAGTACATAGCCTATGGTGAGGTCACGAAAAGGGTGCTCCAGCTACCTGTATCACCGAAAGGATCTCCACATCTGAGAATCCCCCAGCTCAATAAAACCTCACGCTATCGACCCTCACACGAAGGCTAATGCAAATCGCGTATAGTCAAGTCTCAGAAATGACTATCTTCCAGACCAAGTCTCAGAAATCGTTGGGACTGCCAAATAAAACCATATATGGCTCCACAAAGGCGTACCATGGCAGTTTCCACAAGTAACGTACAATCCAACAGACAATGCGCTCAAACAGGCGCCAAGTGATGCATACCCACAACAACTGTAAGTGACACCAATGCTAGTATATCACTGTACTCCAGCTACCTATACCTGTGTAAATCACCTGTACCTGTACCTGTAACCTGTAACCTGGAATCTGCAACCTGCAACCTGTAATCCCGAATCTCGAAGCTTGAAGCTCGAGGCAGAAGGTACTCGAAGAAGATCCTCCGTGGGGGCACCAAAAGAATGTGAGCGGGATGAAAACACACACAGCGCCTCTATAACGACCCGACACACACTCTTGGGAAGATACACACACACACTAGGGGGCACCACTCGGCTTACACAACACACCTGGCCGAGACAGGAAACACACCTATGGAGTGAGAGGAGAGAGATTATCCACTTGCCCACTCCACACAGAAACACACACACACACACACCCAAAAAAACTCAGCTCAAAAGAGGAGAATTTCTGATGTTTAGATACAATTGAGCTTGGGCCAACACCAATGGGGCAAATAGCTCACACAATATAGGTAAAATAAGCCAGATACAATCACAAACTAGAGCAGAAACTTCGCTCATAGGAGAAACTTACACAGAAAAACATCAGGAAAAGAGTGAGGAATTTGGCAAAATGGACAGCGCCATCGCGTCCGTAACGGCCCAAAACCCCAGTCTACAATGTCAAAGTGCTCAAATCCGACCTCGGATGAGCAACTTACGGCCAAAACAGGCTCCAAAAACACCAAAAACACACCTGCGGCTGTTCCTCCTCTCTTCTCCACGTTTTTTCTGGTCTTCTCTCTATTTTTTCAGTTCCCACACTTCGCTTTTTTACTCGGGCACCCTTGGCCTTTTAGATGACCTCAAACGAACCCCGAGCAGGCCAAAAACTGACCTCGCAGTGCATAGTTGTCACCTTTTTGCATCATCCGCACACCTGGCACTCAACTTTTTTCCAATAATGCATCTCGCCACCACGTGAAGTGGCCCCAAAAAGTGGTCCTAATGATGACCTTTCTGCGTAACTCTCACAAGAAAACACCCATGTTGTGTCCGTCCTCATCTGCGTGCAAATATTGACCTCGTTCGCCCTCCTGACGCCACTATATGCCATCTGACGCACCTGCTGACCTCACGTCGTCGGCCCGCGGATAGCTTCCTCGAGAAGTTTTACACACTATAAACTCCTCATTATTGTAGAAAAAACACAGTGGTACTGGTAATAGTGAAAATCGATGCACTATGTACATGTTGTCCTACCTGTACACATGTGGGCCCCACGTAACCACCTGGCTATGGAAATTGGGTAATCCTTTATTCGATGCACCATGCATGTGTATGTACATATGCGCAATCCCTTGCTCAAAAAAACTCCTGACACCGTAAAATACACTTTCAACAACGTATAGTGTTTCTCTTCGGCCCTGAAAGGCTCAATGAAATACTTCTATCACCGGATCCCATCATACTACCTCTCATAGACTATAAGTTTTCTTTTGATGTAAGCGTAGTTATCTTGCTATGAACCAAGAGGATTTGTACACACAATTAATCCCAATCACTAGACAAAATATATATATTATGGTAAGCACAAAACTACAATTCCAAAGAACAATTCGGAGCCTATTTGGTCAGCCAAGATTGAATTCTATTAACTCATCTATTAACCCTTTCATACTACCCATGATACGATATGACCATAGCCTTGATGTTTTCATATTTGTGTTGTTTTGACACTCTCTTTTGTGTTCTTTCTTTGTGTGTGTGAGTGCAAGAGAGAAAGAGTGTGTCTTCTTTGATTGCACTTCTTTCCAAACCCTATTCTTCATGGCATCTATGGTTTAACTCCTTCATATAGTTTTTGTTGAGTTCTCTCACAAACTCTCACAGCCATAAGCCCGATGCTTTCCTGGCAAGACCACAAATTTCTCGACATATTTTTGGTGAACCCGACGCGAATCTGCTAGGGTGAGAGTTTGCGGGTAACCATGGGTGATCATGTTGAACAACAGGGCATGCATTTTTACCCAGCAACAATGCAAATGTTTCAAGCATTTGCAATGTTCATGCAACAACAACATGCTACTGAAAGAAGGGAGATTTCAGCAACGAAGGCCATACAAGCGGTCGTCAAGAGAATGGATTAGTTCAATGGCAAAGATGTAACCAAGTACTTACGCGAGTATGTGAAGGAGATGGATCTGCATCGCATGTCAGAAGTTGAGATGATTCAAAGCTTTGAGCTATTTGTTGCTCCAGAAATTAGGGAGAATGTTAAGGCAATTAAAGATAGGCATGGGAGAAATTGGGAAGAACTCAAAGTAGCTTTAAAGGAGGAATAGTTCATGGAGGACTCGGAGAGAGTGACCAAAAGAACATTCTTAGAATAAGTAGTCAAGCCAAAGCAAGGACTATCAATAACAGAGCTACTTAGGGAATTTGAGCGGCGCTATGCACAACTCACTAGGACAGAAAGGGCCACACTAGATGTAGAGAAGACAGATATTTTCTTACAAGCTGCAGGTAAAGAGTTTCAAGAAAATTTGGAGCTTCTTCTTGAAGATAAAGATGCTGAGCAAGGACTAAAGACCGACTGGAATGAGGTTGAAGGTGCTGTCTCACTGCTTGCAAAACGACAAAGAAGAAGGGACAAGATGGTAGTAAACACTACAAGTCCTTCCACCTCAACTTCTGACAAAATGATAAAGCCTACTTTTATCGCTCCTAAGTTTGATGAGTCCATGCTAGATGAGCTTGTGAAGGGAATGTGTGACTTGAAGGTGAAGTTTGCAAAGCTTGAAGAAAAAGGCCAACCATCAGGGCCACTTCTTAGGGAAAGACAACAGCCCAAAGAAGGGTTTGTTAATAGATGTATTTGGTGTGATAGTACAGACCATGTAAGAAGGGATTGTGATGATTTTAGTGATGTTTTGTCAAAAGATGTTGTCTTTTTTAAGGATGGTAAAATCCACTTAAGAGAGACAAGTCTACCCTTGAGAAATAACTTTGGGAAGGGGGGAATGCAAACCTTAGTTGAAGATATGACAACCAAGCATGCCACCTCTTCAGTTGAAGCAGCTACTTATGGAGTAAAAATTGAACATTTTTGTGATGAAGAGGTGAGTGACCATCATGGTCAAATTCGGCCAAATGTCATGCAATTAGCTAAAAAGGGAAAGCTTACAAAAGAGATTATACATGAAGCAGGTGATTGCATACGTCTAGAAATAGGATGGAATGATCCAGTGGACTCATTGTCAGTGCATGCCTACATTACAAAATTTCAACAAAATGAGGCGATTGTAGAAGAGAAGCGCAGACGTGAGAATGTTGATGAAGGACCATCAAAAAGAGCTTCTAGAAGTGGGGGAAGAAGCGACTCAATGCCTTCTGAAACACCCTCAACACAAGGAGCATCTCCACCTGAAGTACTCATGGAGGAGTCTACAACAGGAAAGAAGAAAGAGCCAACAAAAGGTAAGACAAAAGGCCCAAGTTATAAACTACAATCTGATATTGAGGTTGCTACAGATTTAAAGAAAGTCTTGGAGGAAAGGATCTTAAATAGCAATATTGAGTTTACTCTGGGAGAAGTTCTTAGCATTGCAAAGCGTGAATTCCATGAGAAGATCATTGAAATCATCAAGAGGAAGAGGAAAACCCTTGCTGAAGTTTCTCGTTCACAGGTTGAAGGGGAAACCTCAAAGACACAAGGGATGCAACTGCAAAATAAGGAGAATGATGGAGTTGTGGTAGGATGCTACCAATCTAGTGGGAGAGTGAATCAAGTGTATTTCTCAAATGATGATGAAGAAGTTGAAGATATTCCTAGGAGTTATTGTTCACGAAGTCATTGGGCAAGGGCTACTACAGAAACTTTGGTCAAGGTAGGTGATCTTGAAGAGCCATTTGTTTCCTTGATTGACCATGGTTCAGAAATAAACATAATGTCAAAGAGTCTCTACAACAAGTGCAAATGGCCGATGGACACAGATCATGGCTGGATGGTAAAAGTGGGAAACAATTCATCCGGTGAATTGTTTGCAGCATGTCCAGGTGTGAAGGTAACAATAGGTGATGTAAAGATTGACCAAAACTTCTTTGTACAGGATACATCTTCATATCATCTCATCCTTGGACAACCCTACATTGTGAGAGTTCGAATGGAAACAAAGGTAATGGATGATGGTTTAGCATATGCTAGGATACGTAGGAAAGATGGTAAACGAGCGGTCCAATCACAGTTTGTGTAAACCATGAAAGAAATCGTGACAACCTCAGAGAACATCCTCTACCAAAGGTGAGCAAAGAGTTTCATGATCATAGAGAAATGATGGGTTTTGGCCAAGTACCATTGTAAAGCGGTATTGCAGTGGTACAGAAAGAAAAAGGGTCTCGCCTGATCCAAAAATAGGTGAAACTTTCTCAACGAGCTCCTAGGTAACAAGGAATGGATCAGTATGTTTTACAAAACTTGAATATTTGAAGAGATGTGAGAGGCAATATGTGCATAATGTACAAATAGGCATGAAAAAGAGTGGGTTGCTAAAGCCTACTGAAAATGTTTTGGGTTTGTGTGAGCAAGTTTCTTTTGTAGATACTATGGGTGAGCTTGATGCTATAATGGAGTCTAGTTTGCATCTTGAAAATGAAGTTGTGGAAGTATGCTCTATGGAAATGTATGAAGTAATAGAAGCCTTCAACACTAGAATGGTAACCTAACAGAACATAAAAGTGTCCTTTCAGGGTTTTAGGAAAAAATTCCAAAACCATAGTAGATCCACTCATTTTGAAAAATCCTTTCATGAACTTATAGTTCAATAACTACTACATATGGAAAAAATGAGAAACTTGTAATTTTTCTCATCCCTTGGTCACTACAAGCCTCCAAAGTTGATGGACCAGTGCATTTTTCCCAAAACAGCAATTTCTTACGGTTGATTGCATATAAATAAGAGTGGAGATTTTTGTAGGACATGAGATAAAATGCCCCGTTAACTTCAATGGGTTGATGACAAAAACATATGGTTGCTTTTACCTCACTAATTTTTTTTGGGGAAAAAAAAATAGGTACAAAAAAGTTACATTTTGCCATTCTGTGGACCTATCATCAAAGTTTCTATAGTCACGCTCAATACAGATACTATATACATGTTTTATTAGTTTCCTTTGGGCCTCTCGATCCAAAAGGATCCATGGAGCATGTCAAAAGGATAATGGATCTCTTACAATTGGAACCTTGGGGGCAATGATAAAGTGCTAAATACAGCAAACATGAAAAAACTGGTTTTAGCATTATGACATCTAGAAACCCATAGAAACTACTCAATATCTAGCCAAGTTTGTAGTCTATGATTAGATATGGTTACTACCTACAAAATACACACAATTGGCCTAAGAAACTAGTAATATTGAGAAAGTTATACTTGCTACTCTAAAATGTATGGTATTCTTCAGCAATCAAAAAACTCAACCATCATCATATACTATGCTATATAGCATATTAGGTCCCCCAAAACTCAAGGAAGATTAGATTTATGTTATACATTACACTTACACAATCAAAATTGAATTTGGATATCAAGAAAGCCACCACAAAAATCATAAAAGTGCTAATTTTGGCCAAAAAACAGGATTATGCAATTCTTGTAAATTGGTCATAACTTTCAATTTTAACACTTAGCTCTCCCTACAAGCATCAAAATATGTTGAGAACTATGAAGGCCTAACCTCTAGCCATCTAAACCTCACAAACATGAAGTTTAGAGTGGTATAATTGCCAAAAAATGAAAAAAAGCCAAAAAAAGGACCCGTTTTTTCACACAGTTTAGGTTCAAAAATGTTGTGCAAGAGTAAGGTTAATGGTGAGATCGATACTCAAAAAAAAAAATCTAAGTTTTTTTCAGCTCATAAGGCAAATTTGTGGATATATAGCACCTAGAAATTCATTTTCATACTCTTCAAATAATTCAAGTAAAATGGTCACTTAACAGGACACAAAAGTGTCCAAGGACATAAAAGTGTCCTGTTACCATTCTAGTGTTAAAGAAAGCCAAACAATTGGCCCAGAAGTCCATGTTGAAACTAAGTACAAGAGTGTGGCAAAGAAGGTGAAACCAGTAGCTTCACCCTTACCACCTAACAATAGGGAAAAGACCGATCAGGCTTCTTTACAACCAAGTTTGAGGGATCCTAAAAAGATTGGGCATACCTTCACGAAGGAGTCTTTCCAAGAGTTGCAGATTGGTCGCGAGGAGTTTCTAACACAGGAGGAGACAAAGTGCTTCAAAGAAATGCTTTCAAAGCATGGTAAGGCTTTTGCATTTGAGCCACATGAGATAGGATGTGTTGATCCTTCTATTGTAGCTCCTATGGTAATTTTCACAATACCTCATGTGCCTTGGCATCTGCAGCCTATTCCGATTCCAAAGGCTCATTTTCCAAAGTTAGTAGAGCTACTGAATGAGAAAATCAAAATGGTAATCTTGGAGCCTTATTGTGCTCCATACTCAAACAGGTGGTTCACAGTTCCAAAGAAGAATGGTTCTCTACGCTTCATCCAAGATATGCAACCAGTGAACAAGGTGACAATTAGAAATGTAGGTACAGGTCCAATTGTGGATGAGTTTGCAGAGGCGTTTTCAGGGAGGGAAATCTACTCAATGGGGGATGTCTACTCAGGGCATGATCAATTTCAGCTTGAAATCGAAAGCAGAGACTTGACAACCATGAGGACACCTTTGGGTTTGGTAAGGATGTGTACCTTGCCACAGGGAGCAACCAACTCGGTTGCACATAGGATGAATGGGATGAATAAGGTCTTACGTGACTTTATTCCTCAAATCACAATGCCTTTCATTGATGATTTGCCTATCAAAGGATGTGAAGAAAGTGACAAAGATGAAGCTTTGGATCTCAAGGGATGTCGCAGGTTTGTGGTAAATCACATAAATGATTGTGATAAAATTTTGTCTAGGCTGGAAGAAGTGAATCTTACATTGTCAGGGAAAAATTCTATGTTTGGTGTCAATGAAGTGCTCATTGTGGGGCACATGTATGGGCCATATGGTAGGAAACCTTGTCCATCAAAGGTAGATGCCATCCAAAGAATGAAAGAAACATGCACTAGAATCACTGAAGTTAGAAGGTTTCTGGGAGCATGTGTCTTCTATGTTATTTGGATTCCACATTATGCACATGTAGCTGATCCTCTTTATCAGCTACTTAGAAAGAATCAGAAGTTTAAATGGACAGAAGCACATGTAAAATCCATGAAAAAGCTAAAGGAGTTGCTCTAGTCAGCAACAACTTTGAGAAAGGTAGACTATGAGTGTCAAAGGCCAGTAATTGTGACAGTAGACACCAGTCCTACAAGGATTGGATGGGCAATAGGTCAAGATGACAAAGAAGGACACAGGTATGTGGTAAGATTTGGAGCAAAGGTACTAAGTGCTCGCCAAAGAAACTATCCACAGATAAAGAGAGAGTTATGGGGTATGGTTACAGCCTTGAAAAGTGGGAAAGAGTACCTAATTGGTGCATGTGTGGTTGTAGAAACAGATTGTCTACCACTTCTTGGGATGATTACAAACTGCTCAACGCCAGACATTGCTATGTTGCAGTGGATTGCCTACATTAAGTCCTTAAATCCCGCGTTCAAGCACATTGCAGGTAAAGACAATACAGTGGCAGATATGCTATCAAGGGCAAGGTATGAAGATGAGTCACAAATGATTGATGAGGGAGATGATGTAGGCACAAAGTTCTATTCTATCTCTCACGTCAAAGGTAACAATGTCTGCATGACTAATTCACTTGAATTGTTCTTGAAAGATCTTTATGAAGGTGATTGTATTTCTATTGGAAGGTACTTGAGTACTCTAACAAAACATGATGATTGGTCTGAACAAAAATTCAAGAGGATACGCAGGAAAGCATATGGGTACTTTTTGAAGGATGGTTACTTGTGGAAGCATCCTAAACAAAAGGGTGCTACACCACAACGGGTTATATGTAAAAAAGAGACTCAAGTAAAGCTCATGCAAGAGTTTCATGAGAGTCTATGGGCTGGACACAGAGGTGTGTGGGCAACCTTCTCCAAGTTGAAAGAAAAATACTGGTGGAAGGGTATGTATAAAGATGTATCTCAGTTTGTAGAGTCGTGTGTAACTTGTCAAATGCATTCAAATGTCCGACATTGAGATGGATTGCACCCTACATATCCAGTAGCCATGCACTGTAAATGGGTTGTGGATCTAGTCACAATGCCTTTAGGACTCTGGAAAATGACATACTTGGTTCTTGCACGAGAGGACCTAACTAATCAAGTTGAAGGAAGAGCATTAAGAGCTAAAACCACAGAAGCTGTGTGCAAATTCCTTCTTGATGAGGTGATTTTCCGTTATGGTTGTGTGGGAAAAATCATTGCAGATAGAGGGGAACTGGATGCCAAAGAAGCAAGGGAGTTCTTTTCTAGATTAGGAATCAAGCTTTCTCTTACTACAACTTACAATCCTGAAGGCAATGGAAAGAGTGAAAGAGGGCATCCTCCTATCATCAAAGCTTTGGCCAAGGCTTGCGAATGAAAAGTTGGTGAGTGGCCAAAACTATTACCATATGCTTTATGGGCTGATCGTACAACACATAGCACAGTAACTAGCTACATGTCTGCGGAGCTAATGTATGGTCAAAAGCCAGTGATGCCGATTGAGGATACAATTCCCACATGGAATGTACTACCTTGGCAAGAGGGGCTTAGCAGGGAAGATCTCCTTGCACTGCGTATAAGGCAGCTAGAGAGAAGACCTAGAGACATTGAAGCTACAAAAGAACGACTCAAAAATGCAAGGTTGAAAAACAAGGACTACTTTGATAAGTGACATCGACTCAGGAGCAAAGCAATTGACAAAGGTGACTGGGTTTTGGTGTATGATAGTAGCCTTGATAACCAGCACACAGTCATGCGTAAGTTTTCAAAAAGATGGTTTGGACCGTATGTTGTAAAGCATGTGCATGAAAATGCTACTTACAGCTTGTCTAAACTAGATGGTACATAAGTAAAGATTTCCATTGCAGGAAAAAGGATCAAAATGTTTAAGAGAAGAGGAGACAATGATCCAGAAGATGTTGATGAGGAAGAAGAGCAAACCATAGGTAAAGATCAAAGTGAAGATGAAGCTTTAGAATCATCCAGTGAAGAAGAAAGCAAGAAATATGTACAAAAGGCTGATCTTACAAAGAAATAATGTGGCCCCTACCGGAGGATGTGCAGGTTTAGAGGGGGTGGATGTCGTGTTGTGACACCTACATAGTGGGAACGCATGCTACAAGATCTATCTTGTAATTTTTTAGATACATAATTATCTTTCCTATAATGTACATATGCATATTTAAGTATAATAATAAGCCTTCTATCTCATCCTATTATTTTTCTCAAGGGTAACCTATTCTTACTTTACCATCAGAAAATACTATGGGAAAAGCATCAATAGCTCCGCCTCTTTAACTTGGGGCAAAAAGCATTGATTCTTTATTTCTACTATCTCATTATCATCTGACACCCTAGCTAGATCCTATATCTAGGGTAAACTCCAATATATATATATTCTATGTATTTTTCATATTTTTCTTATATTTATTTTTAAATAGCTACTAGGAGGGAATCAAATCCTAGTGGGACACTAGGTGGCATGATTTCAAAGATACACTTATTTTAATGCATTATTGCAAGCATGATTACAAAACTTTGTCAAGGAGAAATGTCATGCTTTCATATGGCATGAGGTGTCCTTTGGAATCAAATGAAAGTCTAAGCTAAGGAGACCACAGGAAGACTTTTTCTGCCAGAAATGGATCCTATTTTGATGAATTTTTTACACAAGGTTCCAATCCGAATTGGAAAATAATTTTAAAATAAAAATCGTAGCTAATGAGCTGAATTTTCTGCCCATATTTTTACTTTTTTATTTGAAGCCACGGTTGAGGAGATATGATCACAATACTGAAACCCAGTCTGCCCACATCATGCAGGGACAGCTCATTTCCAACTTTTCCAATTTCTGTTCACACTGGCTCCTCTCTTCTTGTGTAAACCCTTGGGGGTTCCCTTCACCTATAAAAGGGGACCTTTTCTTCCTTGAAAAACAACTCAAGCATTCAAGCCATTGATGAGAGGAATTCTTGAGGGAGTGAGTAGTAATACCTAATTGTACTTAGCCACTAACAAAAGCCTAAGACTACACTTTCTCCTAAAAGAAGACTAGCCATTCTTGCGATAAGCTAACCTTGGAAGATCAACTCTAATCAAAGAAGGTCTTGCACTTGATGTATCAATCAAAGTGGAATTATCCACTCTTCTTCTCTCTCCATCAATAATGGTGCCGAAGGATTTGTCAAGTAAGATGTGTTCTACATTGATGTTTTCTTGATTTCTTGTTGTTTTCATTTTCATCTCTAATCCAAAAAATATATATATGTATTTAATCTCATCTCCTTAACCAAACCTATCTCTCTCACTCTTAGTAATTCATCTTCTCTACAAATTTTAGGTTCTCCTTTCTACAAGTACATCTCTCCTCGCAGTATCCTTATTGCCTACGGGCAAGAATAGGGGAGGGAAATTTCTCATCTCTTCACTTCTCTCATATCTACATTTCTCTCATATCTACATTTCTCACATACTATCCTAGATGAATAACCCACATTATGATCATTTCGATCACTTTCACTCTGTACGATCTATTAGAATTAACGTATGGATTAGCCGTAAAATACACTTTCAACAACGTATAGTGTTTCTCTTCGGCCCTGAAAGGCTCAATGAAATACTTCTATCACCGGATCCCATCATACTACCTCTCATAGACTATAATTTTTCTTTTGATGTAAGCGTAGTTATCTTGCTACGAACCAAGAGGATTTGTACACACAATTAATCCCAATCACTAGACAAAATATATATATTATGGTAAGCACAAAATTACAATTCCAAAGAACAATTCGTAGCCTATTTGGTCAGCCAAGATTGAATGCCATTAACTCATCTATTAACCCTTTCATACTACCCATGATACGATATGACCATAGCCTTGATGTTTTCATCTTTGTGTTGTTTTGACACTCTCGTTTGTGTTCTTTCTTTGTGTGTGTGAGTGCAAGAGAGAAAGAGTGTGTCTTCTTTGATTGCACTTCTTTCCAGACCCTATTCTTCATGGCATCTATGGTTTAACTCCTTCATATAGTTTTTGTTGAGTTCTCTCACAAACTCTCACAGCCATAAGCCCGGTGCTTTCCTGGCAAGAGCGCAAATTTCTCGACACCGTCGCGCAGCAGAGACATATTTCTAGATTGTAAGCGAAGATATCACATTGCATGCTCCAATCTTTATACAATGCAGTGATTTCAAAGCATGACCTAGCATATGGATGGAAAGTTAGTTTCAAGTTGGCTGCAGTTTTCTCTTTAGCTTATTGACGCTTAGACTTTAATCTTCTATGTCTTGAGAAATTCATACTGACACCTAGTACGAGAGAAACGAGGATATATATAGTATGGAATCAGTTATTTAGACACCTAGTATGGTATAAATTATCTAGAGTTGTGATACACCACATGCATTCACTACTTGTGTCTTCGCTACTATAATATATCACATACATTTGGCAAGCAATCGTATGCTAAAAGTTGCGGATGTAACTTACGTGCAGATGTTGATCGACATTGAGTGTATAGTTCTGAACACGAGATCCAAATAAACCAAAGCAAAGGAACTAATATGGAAAATTCTAAAACACACAAAGCATCCAATTTTCCTAGGCTTTTGACCTTTGGACACACCCTTTGAATTTTGGAACCTTAGCATTTTGGAAGTCTTAATGGGCTGAACCTTAGGGTCTTTTAAGCCCATTGTTGCACCTTGCTCTTTTGCCGATGGCCCCCCTTCATTTTTGTGCACAATAAAGAAAAAGAGAGTCTTATAAGACAAAAATTTTGTTCATTTTTAACATTTGTACATTTGCTTACTCTAGGGAAGCATTTTAACCATTGACAAGGTTTAGGTTATCCTTTAATTGTATGCCTTGCATCCATCTAGCATCTTCAAAAGGATAATTCTTAAACTTAATAAGGTATTGTCGGATAGTCTTACCGCCTCTTAGTACCTTGTCTCCATGTCTAAGAATGGACTCAGGCTGCAGCACCTCTTCTTGGTCCTCGATCTCTCGTGGGTCTTCAATAGTTGGTTCTTGTGGTGGCTCTCCTTTATAAGTCTTTAGTAGGCTCACATGGAAAGCATTTTGTATGAGCCAATGGTTGGACAGCTTGAGTTGATAGGCCATCTCATTGATTGGCCTAAGAATCTGGAAGGGACCATAGTACCTTTTTGCTAACTTAGCATAGTACTTTTGGTGTCCCATAGGATTCTTGCCCATCATGTTCCTTAATCGAGCCTTGGGAAATTTGAGTAAGACCCAATCATTTTCTTTAAAGGCTTGGGCTCGTTTGTTCTTGTCAGTAGCAACCTTTTGCCTTTGCTGTGAGATCGAGATAGCATCCTTAATCGGAGAGATTCTTGTAGGTCTCGGCTATACTCATCTACAGCGAAGGTCTTCCCGTGTACCTTAAGTAGCAGGGGACTTTTTGATATTCCCTCAATTACCTCAAAAGGTGCTTTTCTCATGGAAGCATGTACAATGTTATTGTAGGCATTCTCCACTAAGGGTAAGTACTTATCCCATTGGGACCTTTGATCTACTTCCGTTACATAGGCTTTTAGTAGATCAAGAATTATTAGGTTAGCTATTTCACTTTGGCCATCCGTTTGTGGGTGATAGGCCGAAGAGAAATTTAGCCTTGTCCCTAAATTCTCAAAGAGACCCTTCCAAAAATTATTGGTCATTCTAGGATCTCTATCCGACACTATGGACATTGGCAAGCCATGGTACTTGAAGATTTGTGAAATGAAGAGGGTTGCCATTTGATGGCCTTTGATAGTCTTTTTTACAGGTATAAAATGAGGCTTGTTTACTGAACTTGTCTACTATCATCCATATTCCCGTATTCCCATGGATAGACTTAGGCAATCCAAAGATAAAATCCATGGATATGCTCTCCCATGGTGAATTAGGGATTGGCAAAGGTTAATGCAGTACAGGTTGCGTCCCTCTATCAAACTTTGTCTTTTGGCATACCACACATTTAGAAACATACTCTTGTATGTTTTCTTTCATGGTAGGCCAATAGAAATATGTTCCAATCCCCTTTATGATATATTGAATCCCTCTATGCCCCGCATAAGGAGGATCATGAGATTCATACATTACTTTCTCACATAGTGAGTTAGTAACGCATAGTCTATTGCCATAGAGAAAATAACCATCTTGTAAGGTAGATGGTTCCTCTTTCTTCCCTAATGCAAGGGCTGAAATTACATCTCTAAAATCAGGATCAATAGCATACTCATCTATCATAGAAGATAGATCATTGTGAGTTGCTACGGAAACCGCAGTCACTCTCGGTTTTCTTGTGAGTGCATCCGCTACTTGATTATGCTTGCCAGCAATGTGAGCAATATGAAAATGAAATTGCAAGGGAAATTTGCCCACCTCATTTGTTTGTTGGAGAGCTTGGTCTACGTCATGAAGTACTTAAGACTTTGGTGATCCATTCACAGAATGAAAGGAGTCCCCAAAAAATAGTGCTACCACAAGTCTAAGGCATGTAGAACTGCGAGGCGTTCCTTTTCATATATGCCTAGATCTTGCTCAACAGGATCGAGCCTTTGACTTTCATAGGCTATGGTGTGCCCTTCTTGGAGCAAAATAGCTCCAAGCCAATCACCACAAGCATCACATTGGACCTCAAATGGCTTGAGAGATCTGGTAGTGTAAGCACAGGTTGAGAGATAAGCTTTTCTTTAAGCTTTTCAAAAGCATTGTTTTCCTTGGTAGACCATGTATACCTAACGTTTTTCTTTGTTAGGTCATGTAATGGTCCTGCAATTTGTGAGAACTTTTTTGAAGCGTCTATAGTATGCACACATACCTATAAAGCTTCTTAGTTCATGAAGATTCCTTGGTTTAGGCCATCCTTTTATTACCTCTAGCTTTGATGGATCCATTTGGATGCCATCTTGAGAGATAATGTGACCTAAATCCTGAGTCTCTTGCAAGACAAATTCACTTTTATTTTGATTAACATAAATTTTATTCTCTCTTAGAACTTGAAATATTACCTGGAGGTGTTTCTTGTGTTCGTCTAATGAATTAGAGTAGATGATGATATCATCAAAGAACACTCCAGTAAAGGTTTGGTGAGGCCTGAATAGCTTCTCCATCAAGCGGTTGAATGTGGCTGGTGCATTGGTCAATCCAAAAGGCATGCCAATATATTCGTAAAGACCAAACATAGTGCGAAATGCGGTCTTTACAATTTCTTGATCAACTATCCTTATTTGATGATAGCCACTTTTTAGGTCAATCCTATCGAAGTAGGTTGACCCTTGTAGCCTATCAAATAGGTCTTCTACCCGTGGAACGGGAAACCAATTCTTTATAGTGATCCTATTTAGTGCTCTATAGACGACACACATACAATATGTGCCGTCTTTCTTTTGCACTAATAGCACAGGTGAGCAAAATGGAGATGAGCTAGGCCTAACCATGCCCTTCTCAACTAACTCATGCACTTGCCGCATAATCTCCTCTTGTTGAGCTTGAGAAACTCTATAAGGAGGTTTATTAGGTGGTGAACTTCCTCGAAGAAGTTCAATTGCATGGTCATCATTGCCTCGTTTAGGAGGTAGTTCACGAGGGATGTCGCAATAAAGACATCTTGAAACCCCTTGAGAAAATTGGATAACTCTAATTCCTTGTGTGTGTGTATATTTTCTTTTTCTAAAATGCTAGGTTCATTTTGAGAATCTTTAATAGATATCATGTACACGGAAATAGATCTCTTTATTGACTTATTGAAATCTTGCATATGTACAATGGGTATGGTGTTACCCATTTGCTTGGCATCTATGTACATATCGTTTTCCTTGAACCTAAAGCAGATTCTCCTTTCAGGGAATTTAACATTGGCAGCCATGTGATCAAACCATGGTGCCCCTAGGATTACATCCTCATGCTTGAGAGGATAGATAAAGAAGTCCTCTTTGTCCACATAGCTTTGGACATGGAGCCTCAATTTCCCAATCAAGGGAGTGACTAAAGCTTCTTGCCCCTTGAAAGCACCGTCTGCGGGTAGGAAATCTCCAATCTCGTCAGCTTGTATGCCTAGCTTGGTGGCCAACTCTGTGGATATGAAATTGTGAGTAGAACCAGGGTCAAAGAGAATAAAAGCATCATGTTCTCTTACCTTTCCCCAAGCATGTCATATAGGAGATCCTTTGTGGTGAGTTTCCTCCTGTTGGATTTCAACCAAGGTATCTCTAGGAGGTTCATGGCGTTCGAGAAGCCACCATAGTATGCTTTATAACTGCCAATATGGTGCGTGGCCTTTGGGAGTTGACATACTCCGCCATTTCTTCAGTTAAACCCACAAAAAATTGTTGCTTTTGCTCTCCAAAATCCAACTTTTTGAAGACAGTGGCTTTGAGTTGTAAGTCCCAAAACTTGTCTACATATTTGTGAATGGATTCGTAGGGAGAGAGCTTCAAGCTTCATCATTCGCTGAGTACTTTGTCTTTGGCATCACTTGCCAAAAACTGCTTCATAATGGAAGCTCTTAAAGCTTTCCATGCTCGTGGAGCTTCACCATTGGCCCGTAGGCTAGACCACCATTGCCTGGCGGACTTTTGAAAGTGCATAGCTACATAGTGTAGCTTAGAGGACTCAGTGAAGCCCTCATCTCCAAACGCCACATCGAATTGTTGGATAAAGGCCAAGACTTTGTCCGTAGCACCAAAGGTACCATTGTAGGTAAGGAAAGAGATGCTCTTCCCTCCCTCTTTGAACATCTTGAGCTTGGACGACCTCTTCCACATGGCATAGGATTTCCTATGGCCTCATCTTTTTGATGGTTCAAAAGTTGCACCATCGCTTCCTTCAGAGGATGAAGAATTTGAGGAAGATGGAGAAGAGGGTGACCTCTTTCTCGCCTTTTTCTTTCCTTGGTCTTCTTTATCTGCACCATCATTTTCATAAGAGGAAGAAGATGAAGAAGATGGAGAAGAGGGTGTCCTCTTTCTCGCCTTTTTCTTCTCTTGCTTTTTGTCATCCCTCTTTGAATTATGGTGTGGAGAAGTGTGCGATGCTCTTCTTCATTTTGGAGGTGATGGAGAGCATTTAGCTTGTCGTCTTTGTGGAGCCATCTCCGCCGAGGTGGCAAGAGACTCGCTTCTTTCTTGTTCCTTCGATGGGGGCTTTTGAGTTCTCCTTTCAGAAGGAGATGCGTCATCAAGAAGCAATTTTCTAAGCCCTTCATATGGATCCTCTTCTTCTTCCCGAATCGGAGGGAGGCCTCTTTTGGAAGTCTCGCAAGGAGGCTTCCTAGGTGCTCTCTTGTCATGATCTTGAAGAATCCCATGAGCACGAAGCTGCCGTTGCACTTCACTTTGGAGGGATGGATTGCCCATGGCTTGTTGAAGCCTAGAAACAAGATAGTTAACAAGCATCGGGGCATCATTAGTAGCCTGCTCATTAGCAAAATCAAAGTTATCGACATTAATTTCACCCTCTTTACTATTGTCAGCCATTCTAACAACTTTTAGGCGTAGACTTTTTAGGTGTACCTTGGCACCTCAAGCCCGATTTGATACTCCTCATTACCCCTTTAGAAAAATCACTCAAGCTACTGTACCCATGGCTTGAATACCATTAATTACAAGGTATAGAGGAGAGGGTCGTTCAAAACCAAAACAGCACCGGCTCTTGTCAAGCTTCTAATAGCTCAATAGTGGTTAAGTCGTAGGCAAGCCTCGTAGGACTCCACTATTAATACCGTAGCTCTCGATGGTGATGACCCATTATCTGCACAAAGGCAGGCGCACTACAAGGCTGAAAAATCCCTATTCTACTTCCTCAAATGCAATTAATAGTACCAACCATTTATAGCTATCTTGAGGACCTCCCTTCCTGAGCAAGAAAAGAGAAACCTTGTGCTCTGATACCAATGTAACATTTCATGACTTAGTAACTTGTTGGTAGCAGAAAATAGCATGAACATAGTGAGCATTTCATTAGAATAGATTCCTAATGAGAATAACAAGAGTGCTTGGGTGGAGAGAGCAACAAAAAGTATAACACCTAGTTAGGCAGCATGAACAATTTTTCAAAAGAGAGAGAAATTAAGCTATTGACAACAGTTGAGGACCAGATTTACATGGAGCCAGTCCCCCCTCCAAAAGGCTTTGTATTATGGTTTCTCCCATCAAGAGAGACATTTTACAATACAATTCTTTGGGTTCATTCAATACTAGCTAGTGCAATGAAGATGGAAACTTCAAGCACTAAGCAAAACACTTATTAAACACAACATCAATTCCCTCACGGTATCAGTCCCAAGACCTCACGCACCTTCAAAGATGGTGAGAGCTAGCAGGGTATGAGAGTAGATTGAGAGGAAAAAGAAGTAGTCTTATGAGAAAGATATACATCTCCTCACATAATCACTCATATTTGTTAAGTATGGAGCCTGATTTACCCTTGTAATTTTCTGTGGTAAAAGCTCACATTTGTAAGGCCCCCATTATGAGGAGAAGCCATCGTGCGTGAAGGAAAATCACTCATTGGAAACCAAAATTTTCACGGACAAGAATCAGGGGCAACTTTAAAGGCCTCGGGGGCGGAGGCCCCCGAGACTTTTTTTCGTCGGAATATTCTTTTTCGCCGGAATATTATGGCCGGACGGCGGCCGGAAAGTGGTCGGAAAACAACCGGTCGGTTGGCCGGTGGCCGGTAGTCAATGGCCGATGGCCGGTGGTCGGAAGTCAATGGCTGGTGGCCGGTGGTCGGAAGTCAATGGCCGGTGGCCGAATTCAAAAGCGGACTTGTCTTCTCAAGGGCGACCACACATGGGCGGATTGGAGGGTCCAATTTGGACTTATTCGCACAAGGGCGGCTACACATGGTTGTCTCTCATAAGAGAGGGCAGCCCTTTTGGCCTATAAAAGGAGGCCATTTCTACACACATTTCATAGTGTGAAGTTGATGCAACAAGGTGAGTGTGAGGTGGTGAGAGTGAAGCAAGGCGGGAGCTCCATTAAGGGTATAATCCCTTTGTAAACTACTTCTTATTTTGAAGTACTAAAGCCATTGAGTGGCTGCTTTCCCGTGGACGTAGCCCACATTGGGTGAACCACGTATATCGTGTGTACTCTCTCTCTCTCTCTCTCTCTCTCTCTCTCTCTCTCTCTCTCTCTCTCTCTCTCTCTCTCTCTCTCTCTCTCTCTCTCTCTCTCTCTCTCTCTCTCTCTCTCTCTCTCTATTCTATAATCTCGTGTATATAAATCTGTCTCTCTCCATTAAGTAATCTACTCAATTATCTATTTAGCTACGTTTTATTTCCTAACAATATTAGCATAGCTTAGCTTTGTAATTAGCATGGTAGAGGAGATGAGCATGCATTGAAGCTTGTCTCTTGGTTGGATTTGCATCACAAAGCCAAGTGTTCTTGGTGTAGGCCTTCCTTCTCACAAGCTTGAAGTAGGTGATAGGCTTTCCATTAAAGCTTGAGAAGGAGAGAGAGAGAGTCTTCTAGCTCCACACATGGACTAGTGTGAGTGTTTATGCAACAATGCCTTTTGAAAAATCATCCCCCTCTCTCTCTTGGTCGACCCCTCTTGCTATTTGCTCATGCTCACACCCTATTGGCCCATGCCAGGCTTAGTCAATCAAATTTAAGCAGCATAAGTTATAGCCTGCTGACATGTGTCCCCTTTTCCCCTTTTGTGAGAGCTTTAGGTAATTAATTAATGCAACTAAACTCTCATTGGACCCCTTTGTCTCCTATCCAATAGGAATCAGGCAAGCCATTGGGCTGTTGAATGATCATTGGACCCCTTGGGAGACTCTCCAATAGTGTTCTAGAGAGCTTAATTCTTATTGGTTCTTTTATTAAGTGTTTTTAAACTAATTAAACTAGATTTACTCTAGTATTATTCTCATTGGTCCACCTCCATGGCCATCCAATAGGAATTGAGTACACCTTGTGGGCATCTGGGCTAGGGAGCTGACATGTGTCCCTCTTTCCCTTTTTGTGTGTGTGTGTGTGTGTGTGTGTGTGTGTGTGTGTGTGTGTGTGTGTGTGTGTGTGTGTGTGTGTGTGTGTGTGTGTGTGTGTGTGTGTGTGTGTGTGTGTGTGTGTGTGTGTGTGTGTGTGTGTGTGTGTGTTTCTCTCTCATCTCCTACTTCTAGGGCTCGCCCCCTCCTATGTAGGGATGCATGGAGACTTTTTGTGCACACACAAAGCATCCAATTTTCCTAGGCTTTTGACCTTTGGACACAACCTTTGAATTTTGGAACCTTAGCATTTTGGAAGTCTTAATGGGCTAAACCTTATGGTCTTTTAAGCCCATTGTTGCACCTTGCTCTTTTGCAGATCGCCCCCCCCTTTGGATCCCTATTTTCCCTCCTTTGGATCCCTAATGTGACCGGTCTGCCAGCTTAACCAATATCCTAGCTTTTTCTCCCATGGCACTTCCCCATATTAAATGATCAGTTTAACATGAGAAAAGCATTTAGGAGAATTAGATATTAGTTATTATGACAATGCCATATTACCAATAGAATTTCTATTGCTGACATTAAGGGTCGCTAAGGATCTTGGGTGGACTGGACATGAATTATCAGAGAGACTTGAAGATTTAGAAAAGCTAGATGAGCAAAGGCTAACTACTGTAGCTCACATCTATGCACAAAAGCAGAAATAAAAACAGATTTTTGATTCCCATGTAATCACAAAATCTTCAAAAAAGGGGACTTAGTTTTAGTCTATTCCCTTAAGCAACACATTCCCAAGTTTAAAAAAACGGGAACCGGACCGTTTATCATTGAAGATGTATCTCCAAGTGGAGCAGTTAAGTTGTCCACCCTAGATGGTGAACCAATGGCTAATTGGATTAGTGGATGTCGTTTAAAGAAGTACAATTTTCCACTAACCAATGAATTGCTAGAAAGAATGCATCCAGCCAAGCAAAGGAAGATAAAACGCCAGCAGGTTATTGATGAATCCCAGGAGGAATCTCGGCTTCGAGTAATCAAAAGGAAAGCTGCTCTCAATAATCAACAAATACCTATTCCCATCAACACACTGGAAATAGATAACCGACAATGGAATTGCAGAAAGATGCAGTGTCAACAGATGATGAATGGTTAGATGGAATGGACCTTCGCATCAAAGTACAACTCAACAACCATAGCACTAATGCATTGGTCGATACAAGAGCTAGAGAAAATGGCAGTCAGTTATTCCACATACAAGAAAGAAACAAGTCAATCTTGACAGTAGGAATAGCGACTATCAAAGGATGCAACAAGAAACCAACACCAACATTGGGAGTAGTCAACTTAAATGTGATAGTACATGGATGTTCATGTCCTCATCAGTTTGTATGCTTGTTAGATGAACACATGAATGAGACAATGATTCTTGGAATCTCATGGATGCGGACATACAAGGTAGTACCAAATTGGGATACCAATCAGCTCAAGCTATCACCTAAAGGCGGACAACTCATTGTTCCAATCGCACCAAGCAAGGGGGAATGGAAAGGATCTTACCAGCAAAACAAACCATGAAGCAATCAATCCTCTCCATCCTATTGACAAGTAAATACTACAAGTAGAATCCAACGAGTCAAGCAAATTTGGATACCGAAAGCACAGCTTAAGGACAAGTCAATTCAAATCTGGGTGCCCAAAACACCATCAATAAAACCAAAGACGGTTCCAAGGTTCAAAACACAGAGACAATAATATCCGAGAAAGGAACCTAATACAAAATGGATTTGGAATAAAAATGAGCACCTATCTTCTCCGCAAACTGGAAAACCAATCAAGCAATGGAGAGTTAAGTCTCTGAAACCTCAACCACACCATTCTAACCAAGATAAACCAAGATATCAATGGCGGGTAAAAGCTCAACAACAGTCATTATTGATACCAACAGCTCAGGAAATCAGCGTGCTAAAGCATCCTGATGGTACAATCAAGCAAAGAGCACACAAGCTACAAGATTTGCTCTTTGGAAGACAGCATCAGAAAGCCTCGATATCAGAAACCCTTGAGTTACTTACTCAAGACCCAACTCTTGCACAGCATAATGGTTTGAATTGCATTGGTCTTCAAAGCATGGTAGAGCCAACCAAGGCTATGCATAGACACGATTGTTCAACCCATGCACACAGTCGTCCCAAAGTACGCCACCTAGGAGGGGTGGAAGAGTACTAAGTAATTAAAGGCAATGTTTGAAGAGGGAGGAAAAAGTTTGATGTTAACGTGTGATTTTTGCCAAATTACCTAATAATGCCCTTATAAATCATCAACAGGGAAAAATTAACTGATAACATCTCCCCGATGAGTGTAAATAGTGTATATACTATCAGAAAATCATCAAAAATTAGTCCTTTTTTGTTATTTTTCATCATTTTTCTTGATATTGAGGCTTAAAAACGGAGAAATCCAACAAAAAACAATCAAGCTATGTTTTTCAATGGATTTTCTTCATTATTGGATTTTCACTTAGCTGTTTTAGCACATTTTGTTATTTTCTTTGATTTTCCATTAAACAGGTCAAAAATTAACAATAAATAGCAAAGAAGCTCAGATGGAAAAAATGAAGACATGGTGGTGATCAGAAAGTCAAGGCAGACAAGCATAAAAAATTTCAATCAAATTGGCAGATGGAAGCAGGAAGCCTAAATTAGGTGGCCAAACCTACTTTTGCAGAATTCTTGCAGAATGAGCTACAGGAATCCGATTGGGGAAATTTTTTAGACTAACATAGATTTCATAGCCTGGTAGGACTAACAGGGGAATTTGGGGAAAAATGGTTCGGGAAGTCCGGGTATAGATACCCAAGGTAGGCTAAAATCACCTCATTCCACTTGTTGCCTTTGGAGAGAGAGCCTTTCGACCCTCTTTGCGCGTATTTTCCGGAGTCCATAGTCACCCCTTTTCAGCGCCCTCTCACACAAAATATGAGGGGTAAGTTCTATACTTATCAATGATCCATTTTGTACGGCCAGTAGTAGCTAGTCTAAACCCTTGGAAAAAACCCTAGAATCCGAGCAGTGAACGAAGACCTACGACCAAAAATCGACCACAGGGGCCTGTCAGCTCAACCAAATCGGATGAGACTTGAACAGTAGCATGCCCCAACATAATAGAACACTTCTATATCGACAGTTGACCATTCGGCAAGGGTCGAGGGGTTCCCAAGTAGAAAATCTAGATTTTTGGCAGATGCCAGAATTGGATTCTGACTCCATAGACAGCTTGTATATGAGGTTTATACACAATGTATATGATTGGTTTCATAAAATCAATCAAGCCAAGGCCTCGAAAAGCAAAAAACAACTAGAAGGCTACAAAGCGTCAAATTCAACATACAAGGTCAAATTGACTCCAAATGGGCCAAAATTGGATGAGTTGCTTCACGACTATGTTGCGGACAAGTCCATTGCCTCAAAAGGGACTAACCAACTCTACAGACCATGTAGTCACAAGAATTGGTGATTTCAAAGTCAACAAAGCACAAAGTGATTCCGGCAAGACCAAAAAACCAAATTCAATTTAGGACTTGTTTTAGGTGTATAGAATGTGTTTAGGTCAAAATTTTCAAGTTTTGCAAGAAAAAGTTGATTGCTGTAAATAATCACGATTATTTACTTTTGCAATATTTTGGCTTGAAAATTGTATCATCACTCACCTATCACTTGTACACACCTATTACATGCCAAATTTCAAGTATGAACCAAAATGATCAATTATAACTTGGAAAATTGCCCAAAAACGCAAAGAAATCCTTGCAAGCCAAATTCTGAGTTATAAGTCACATGTTTTGATCTAAATCACCTCATATCACATACACAGGGTCTATACCATGCGTAGAACCAAGTTGCACCAAAAAATGTTCATTTTGATGAAAAGTTAATAATCACGATTTTTATTTTTTTTTGCCAAGATGGGGGAAAATTGCAACTTTGCCATCATGGGACCAAAGTACATGATGTCCTAAGCCCACTAACCAAGTTTGAACAAATTGGGGCTCAAAATCTCAAAATTTTCTTACATCTACTGTTTCAAAGACCTAAAGTCTAAATCTAGCACCATTTTCATCCTGTGCACCCAAATGAGCCCATATTTCACTAAGAGTATCCAATTGATATATACTTCAAGCCTATAATTCCAAATTTTCAAAAAGTTGACAAAATTACTCAACTGTAAATAATCACGATTATTTACTTTTTTTGCAATTTTTTATTTGGACTTCATGATTTTAATCTTTACATGTTTTTATGCATCTATGCATGTTCAAAATTTGATTTGAAGCAATTGGACTCAATTTGTTAGCAATTCAGACTTAAGGACATTTCAGAGAAGAATTTGTCAATTTTGCTAACTTTGACACTCTATTCACTTAACAAGAGCCATGCAAGCTGCAGAGAAGGCCAAGAAAAGGGTCTCAAAAAAGGAGAAGCTGCAAGAGCTACCGCCATACCAATTGGACCCTAGTTCAATTAAAACATCCAAAGCAACCTATCTGTCAAAAGAACAGTTGGAGGAGAACAACACCACAGTGTTCACAGGTAGATTCAAAAGCAAAGAAGGACATCAGGTAGAACTGCAACTTCTACCAAAAGAAGTCTATGATGTCGTCGCAAAGCCCAAGACAAAAGAAGCCAACAGAAGGCTCGTGCTCCGAGAGTTTTACGAACAAGAGCCATGTGGAGTGGATTTCCAAAAATCTTATGAGCTCTTGTCCACAATCAAAGAAGATGGCACAGCCCAAATCTCTGACTAGCAAGGGAACAAAGTCAAAGTGGTGATTACAAAAGAGAGTGGTAGAAGCTCTCAAACTACGAACATAAGGAATGACCATGAGGTCAAGAGATAGAAAGACGGCAGGAACCTTCACCAAGGAAACCGTTGTTGCGACATTTGTCGATCTCATCCAGTAACAGCTGGAAGAACCTGCAAGATTATACCACCAACACTTCCACTTCCTTGCCAAGAGACCGCCAAGATACACGACACCCAATCATGGGGTTGCGACCACTTTTACACAAGTTCTCAAGTTGACAACCAGGCAACCAATTGACCATGCCCAGTACGTGTTGTCCACATTGAAGGGGACAAAGAAAGAGGGTAAGATAATATATTTGGGAGCACCAGAGGTTCTCACAAGAATTGCCTACCATGCTATCGGTATGGCAGACAACTTGCTACCTGCCCCAGATCAGAAAACTTGGATCGTGTCTGCACAACCTTCCCCTCCAGCCACAAGATCTACCAAGAGAACATACAAGTCTGATGAAGAATCTACTGAGAGCTCGCCAAAATGGCATAGTAGTGAAAGCTCCAATAATCAGGAAAGAAGAGCATGTATGAAGGAAATAAAAAGAAAAGCCGTGAGAGCACACCAAGAAGAGCTACAACAGAAGCATGCAAGATTTGAGAGAGAGAAGCACTCTTATGAACGCAGCTCCCAAGCTTAAGGCAAGGACCCTGCAAAGTGGGTACCCATTGAACTGAAAGGACCAAGAACAAAGCACCATGATAGGAAAGAGGCCGAAGACCCCACAGAGTTATTGGAAAAAATGTATCAGGAGGCAGAATCATTGAAGCTGAAAGAAGCCCAAGAAGCAGAACGAAAAGCTAAAGAGGTGGAGGAGCAGCAAAAACAAGCAGAAGAAGCAACCACACAAGGATAAGCCCAGCATGAACAAGGTGACATGTCTCCCCGACCTTCTTCACCTTACAGAACAGCATGATCACCCTATGCCAAGCCCACCACCATCACCAGCAGATAGAACCACATCGATCATAGAAGCCATAGAGGACTTCTTCGAAAGGTTGACCACTAAGATCGTAGCATAAACCTTTATTACCCTCGAGGAAAGACATCAACGGGGCTCCTTCTTGCTCTGGCTCATGAAAAACTTCAACGCAGGTGAGCAGCATTCAGTAGATTTTATAAATCATCACACGTGATAGAGGGGATAGACTTTTGAAAAATGACATGGGTGCCCGTTAGGGTTTTCACCATGTATTCTTCTATGGCCGATCCCTTTTCTAGAGCTGGCAATCTTGGGTAGTTCATCCATGTTGGCCACTTCTTTGTTATTGCCTCATGTGCTTGGCAGGTCCTTACTCTTGGTATAGGACAAAAAGTGGGATCCTTTTGAAGTGCCGCAGGTGCTCTTGTGAACAGAACCAGATACCTTGGATTCTTGTTCAACTAGCTCAGCCTCCACTTTGGGTGGTCATCATCTGCGCCTTCTACTTACATGTCTTTGTAAAGCCTCTCTTTGACTTGGAGCAACTCCACCTTTATCAAAGGATATGGCAAGGATTGTTGATGCCATTGTGCATTGATTTTATTGGGAGTGAGTTGAGTGACATTGACAGAGTGAAGACCTCTCAACTCCCAATCCATCGCTGCTTTCCACTGCTCATCCACCTCCTGTGTAATCTTTTCTTTGAGTGCATCTTCCTCAGATTTTGACAATTGGACCATTGGCACTTCATCTACTTTGGTTAATGGTACTATGAAATCCTCTTCACCACCTAGCCCTTCTGCTGGCTGTGTTTCCATCTCAGCGAAAGAAACTGAGAGAATATCTATATGTGGCTATTCTAAAGTTTCTGATTCTTCATGCGTTTCTTGTCGTCCATCTCTCAGCAGTTGGTTGACTCTTTTAAGCTTGGCTATTTCTTTTAGCAGCTCTTCTTCTTGTTGCACCCGCATTAATGCCAAGTCTCTGCATTGAGACTGCTCCAGCTTTATCTCTAGCTCGAGGTCTTTGTTCTTTTTCTCTAATTCTTTGTACACCTCATATGTTCCTTTGATTGAGGAAAGTGCGGGATTTTCTCGTATTTGTCACCAAAAAGTTGACCGATCATTTATTCTCTGCTCTGAGTATTGCAGGGAGGCGTTCGCTACATCTAACTACACTTCAATCTTCTGAACTGATAGGGTTGTAGTTAGAAGTTCGTTAATAACTTATGTCACCTGTTCATCTTTGGCTTTGCAAGCATTTGTGAGCTTCATAAGAAGTTCACCTAACTCCTCCATTTTCTTTTGCTATTTATCGCTTGCTAGCTGATGTTGTTCAGCTTCAGCTTTCAATTCTTGCACTTGTTTTTGTAGATCGGTGATGATATTTAATCTATCTTCTAACTCTCCTTGGAGAGTGTCAATCACCATCTCCAGTTCTTTAGCCTTTGTGATGCGGCTAAGTGCTATTGATCAGAGTCTTTTCATCATATCCTGCATTTGCCTTGCATATTCATTGACTTGCAGGATTACCTCATCATCGGATTGCCAATCCTCATTTCTTGTGAGCTACCTATGCGTTTCGACAGTCTCTTGTGACTCTCGTGGCGGCGTTGTGGTGGCTGGTTGTTTTTGACCTTGAGGTTGTGGTTGGCCTTCCTCTGCTTTGTCATCTTGAGGCTTCGTGGATGCCTCGGCCGTTTCGTGATGTGTTGAGGTAGAAGGGGTTTCCTTTGTTTGTTGTTCTTTTGTTTGATCAAACTTTGTGATCTCCTCTAGTGCAAGACTTGCTGCCCTTTCCGACTCTGGTTCCTTTGCTTTGGCTTGGTCCTGAGTAGCGTCTTCTTTCTGTTCAGGCTCTATTTCTTTTGTGGGCTCATGTTCTTACCTTCACATAATACGTTGGCGTTGACGAAGCGTTGTCAAGAAATTTGCAGTCTTGCCAGGAAAGCACCGGGCTTATGGCTGTGAGAGTTTGTGAGAGAACTCAACAAAAACTATATGAAGGAGTTAAACCATAGATTCCATGAAGACTAGGGTTTGGAAAGAAGTACAATCAAAGAAGACTCACTCTTTCTCTCTTGCACTCACACACACAAATAAAGAACACAAAAGAGAATGTCAAAACAATACGAAGATGAAAACATCAAGGCTATGGTCATATCGTATCATGGGTAATATGAAAGGGTTAATAGATGAGTTAATGGCATTCAATCTTGGCTGACCAAATAGGCTACGAATTGTCCTTTGGAATTGTAGTTTTGTGCTTACCATAATATATATATTTTGTCTAGTGATTGGGATTAATTGTGTGTACAAATCCTCTTGGTTCATAGCAAGATAACTACGCTTACGTCAAAAGAAAATTTATAGTCTATGAGAGGTAGTATAATGGGATCCGATGATAGAAGTATTTCATTAAGCCTTTCAGGGCCAAAGAGAAACACTATACGTTGTTGGAAGTGTATTTTACGGCTAATCCATACGTTAATTCTAATAGATCGTACAGAGTGAAAGCGATAGAAATGATCATCATGTGGGTTATTCATCTAGGATAGTATGTGAGAAATGTAGATATGAGAGAAGTGAAAAGATGAGAAGTTTCCCTCCCAAGCCCTATTCTTGCCCGTAGGCAATAAGGATACTGCGGGGAGAGATGTACCTGTAGCAAGGAGAACCTAAAATTTGTAGAGAGGATGAATTACTAAGAGTGAGAGAGATAGGTTTGGTTAAGGAGATGAGATTAGATATATATATATGTTGGGTTCGAGATGAAAAAGAAAACAACAAGAAATCAAGAAAACATCAATGTAGAACACATCTTACTTGACAAACCCTTCGGCACCATTATTGATGGAGAGAGAAGAAGAGGGGAGAATTCAACTTTGATTGATACGCCAAGTCCATGCCCTTCTTTGATTAGAGTTGATCTTCCAAGGATAGCATGCAAGGATGGCTAGTCTTCCTCTAGGAGAAAGTGTAGGCTTAGTAGGCTTATGTTAATGGCTAAGTACAATTAGGCATTACTACTCACTCCCTCAAGAATTCCTCTCATCAATGGCTTGAATGCTTGAGTTCTTTTCAAGGAATAAAAGGTCTCCTTTTATAGGTGAAGGGAACCCCCAAGGGTTTACACAAGAATAGAGGAGCCAGTGTGAACAGGAATTGGAAAAGTTGGAAATGAGCTGTCCCTGCATGATGTGGGCAGATTGGGTCCGGTATTTTGATTATATCTCCTCAACCGTGGCTCCAAATAAAAAAGTAAAAATATGGACAAAAAATTCAGCTCATTAGCTACGATTTTCATTTTAAAATCGTTTTTCAATTCAGATTGGAACCTTGTGTAAAAAATTCATCAAAATAGGGTCCATTTCTGACAGCAAAAGTCTTCTTGTGGTCCCCTTAGCCTAGACTTTCATTTGATTCCAAAGGACACCTCATGCCATATGAAATCATGACATTGCTTCTTGACAAAGTTTTGTAATCATGCTTGCAATAATGCATTAAAATAAGTGTATCTTTGAAATCATGCCACCTAGTGTCCCACTAGGATATGATTCCCTCCTAGTAGCTATTTAAAAATAAATATAAGAAAAATATGAAAAATACATAGAATATATATATATATTGGAGTTTACCCTAGATATAGGATCTAGCTAGGGTGTCAGATGATAATGAGATAGTAGAAATAAAGAATCAATGCTTTTTGCCCCAAGTTAAAGAGGCAGAGCTATTGATGCTTTTCCCATAGTATTTTCTGATGGTAAGTAAGAATAGGTTACCCTTGAGAAAAATAATAGGATGAGATAGAAGGCTTATTATTATACTTACATATGCATATGTATATTATAGGAAAGATAATTATGTATCTTAAAAATTACAAAATAGATCTTGTAGCATGCGTTCCCACTATGTACGTGTCACAGCACGACATCCACCCCCTCTAAACCTGCACATCCTCCGGTATGTGCCACATTATTTCTCTGTAAGATCAGCCCTCTTGTACATCTGCCTTGCTTTCTTCTTCACTGGATGATTTGTAAGCTTCATCTTCACTTTGATCTTTACCTGTGGTTTGCTCTTCTTCCTCATCAACATCTTCTGGATCATTGTCTCCTCTTCTCTTAAACATTTTGATCCTTTTTCCTGCAATGGGAATCTTCACTTCTATACCATCTAGTTCAAACAACCTGTAAGTAGCATTTTCATGCACACGCTTTACAACATATGGTCCAAACCATCTTTTTCAAAACTTACGCATGACTGTGTGCTGGTTATCAAGGCTACTATCATACACCAAAACCCAGTCACCTTTGTCAATTGCTTTGCTCCTGAGTCGATGTCGCTTATCAAAGTAGTCCTTGTTTTTTAACCTTGCATTTTTGAGTCGTTATTTTGCAACTTCAATGTCTCCAGGTCTTCTCTCTAGCTGCCTTATACGCAGTGCAAGGAGATCTTCCCTGCTAAGCCCCTCTTGCCAAGGTAGTACATTCCATGTGGGAATTGTATCCTCAATCGGCATCACTGGCTTTTGACCATACATTAGCTCCGCAGGCATGTAGCCAGTTACTGAGCTATGTGTTGTACGATCAGCCCATAAAGCATATGGTAATAGTTTTGGCCACTCACCAACTCTTCCTTCACAAGCCTTGGCCAAAGCTTTGATGATAGGAGGATGCCCTCTTTCACTCTTTCCATTGCCTTCAGGATTGTAAGTTGTAGTAAGAGAAAGCTTGATTCCTAATCTAGAAAAGAACTCCCTTGCTTCTTTGGCATCCAGTTCACCTCTATCTGCAGTGATTTTTCCCAATTAACCATAACGGCAAATCACCTCATCAAGAAGGAATTTGCACACAGCTTCTGTGGTTTTAGCTCTTAATGCTCTTCCTTCAACCTCATTAGTTAGGTCTTCTCGTGCAAGAACCAAGTATCTCATCTGCCAGAGTCCTAAAGGTATTGTGACTAGATCCACAACCCATTTATAGTGCATGGCTAGTGGATATGTAGGGTGCAATCCATCACGATGTCAGACATTTGAATGCATTTGACAAGTTACACATGACTCTACAAATTGAGATACATCTTTATACATACCCTTCCACCAATATTTTTCTTTCAACTTGGAGAAGGTTGCCCACACACCCCTGTGTCCAGCCCATAGACTCTCATGAAACTCTTGCATGAGCTTTACTTGAGTCTCTTTTTTACATATAACCCGTTGTGGTGTAGCACCCTTTTGTTTAGGATGCTTCCACAAGTAACCATCCCTCAAAAAGTACCCATATTCTTTCTTGCGTATCCTCTTGAATTCTTGTTCAAACCAATCATCCTGTTTTGTTAGAGTACTCAAGTAGCTTCCAATAAGAAGCCAATCACCTTCATAAAGCTCTTTCAAGAATGATTCAAATAGATTAGTCATGCAGACATTGTTACCTTCGACATTAGAGATAGAATAGAATTTTGTGACTACATCATCTCCCCCATCGATCATTTGTGACTCATCTTCATACCTTGCCCTTGATAGCATATCTGCCACTGTATTGTCTTTACCTGCAATGTGCTTAAACTCGGGATTTAAGGACTTAATGTAGGCAATCCACCGCAACATAGCAATGTCTGGTGTTGAGCAGCTTGTAATCATCCCAAGAAGTGGTAGACAATCTGTTTCTACAACCACACATGCACCAATTAGGTACTCTTTCCCACTTTTCAAAGCTATAACCATACCCCATAACTCTCTCTTTATCTGTGGATAGTTTCTTTGGCGAGCACTTAGTACCTTTGCTCCAAATCTTACCACATACCTGTGTCCTTCTTTGTCATCTTGCCCTATTGCCCATCCAATCCTTGTAGGACTGGTATGTACTGTCACAATCACTGGCCTTTGACACTCATAGTCTACCTTTCTCAAAGTTGTTGCTGAGTGGAGCAACTCCTTTAGCTTTTTCATGGATTTTACATGTGCTTCTGTCCATTTAAACTTCTGATTCTTTCTAAGCAGCTGATAAAGAGGATCAGCTACATGTGCATAATGTGGAATCCAAATAACATAGAAGACACATGCTCCCAGAAACCTTCTAACCTCAGTGATGCTAGTGCATGTTTCTTTCATTCTTTGGATGGCATCTACCTTTGATGGACAAGGTTTCCTACCATATGGCCCAAACATGTGCCCCACAATAAGCACTTCATTGACACCAAACATAGACTTTTTCCCTGACAATGTAAGATTCACTTCTTCCGACCTAGACAAAATTTTATCACAATCATTTATGTGATTTACCACAAACCTGCAACATCCCTTGAGATCCAAAGCTTCATCTTTGTCACTTTCTTCACATCCTTTGATAGGCAAATCATCAATGAAAGGCATTGTGATTTGAGGAATAAAGTCACGTAAGACCTTATTCATCCCATTCATCATATGTGCAACCGAGTTGGTTGCTCCCTGTGGCAAGGTACACATCCTTACCAAACCCAAAGGTGTCCTCATGGTTGTCAAGTCTCTGCTTTTGATTGTAAGCTGAAATTGATCATACCCTGAGTAAAGATCCCCCATTGAGTAGATTGCCCTCCCTGCAAATGCCTCTGCAAACTCATCTACAATTGGACCTGTACCTACATTTCTAATTGTCACCTTGTTCACTGGTTGCATATCTTGGATGAAGCGTAGAGAACCATTCTTCTTCGGAACTGTGAACCACCTGTTTGAGTATGGAGCACAAGAAGGCTCCAAGATTGCCATTTTGATTTTCTCATTCGGTAGCTCTACTAACTTTGGCAAATGAGCCTTTGGAACCGGAATAGGCCGCAGATTCCAAGGCACATGAGGTATTGTGAAAATTACCATAGGAGCTACAATAGAAGGATCAACACATCCTATCTCATGTGGCTCAAATGCAAAAGCCTTACCATGCTTTGAAAGCATTTCCTTGAAGCACTTCGTCTCATCCTGTGTTCGAAACTCCTCGCAACCAATCTGCAACTCTTGAAAAGACTCCATTTTGAAGGTATGCCCGATCTTTTTAGGATTCCTCAAACTTGGTTCTAAAGAAGCCTGCTCAATCTTTTCCCTGTTGTTGGGTGGTAAGGGTGAAGCTACTGGTTTCACTTTCTTTGCTACACTCTTGTATTTAGTTTCAACATGGACTTCTGGGCCAACTATTTGGCTTTCTTTAAAGGCTTCTATTACTTGATAAATTTCCATAGAGCAAACTTCCACAACTTCATTTTCAAGATGCAAACTAGACCCCATTATAGCATCAAGCTCACCCATAGTATCTACAAAAGAAACTTGTTCACACAAACCCAAAACATTTTCAGTAGGCTCTAGCAACCCACTCTTTTTCATGCCTATTTGTACATTATGCACATATTTCCTCTCACATCTCTTCAAATCTTCAAGTTTTGTAAAACATACTGATCCATTCTTTGTTACCAAGGAGCTCGTTGAAAAAGCTTCACCTATTTTTGGATCAGGCGAGACCCTTTTTCTTTCTATACCACTGCAATCCCGCTTTACAATGGTACTTGGCCAAAACCCATCATTTCTCTATGATCATGAAACTCTTTGCTCACCTTTGGTAGAGGATGTTCTCTGAGGTTGTCATGATTTCTTTCATGGTTTACACAAACTATGAGAAATTGGACAGCTCGTTTACCATCTTTGCTACGTATCCTAGCATATGCTGAACCATCATCCATTACCTTTGTTTCCATTCGAACTCCCACAATGTAGGGTTGTCCAAGGATGAGATGATATGAAGATGTATCCTGTACAAAGAAGTTTTGGTCAATCTTTACATCACCTATTGTTACCTTCACACCTGGACATGCTGCATACAATTCACCGGATGAATTGTTTGCCACTTTTACCATCCAGCCATGATCTGTGTCCATCGACCATTTTCACTTGTTGTAGAGACTCTTTGACATTATGTTTATTTCTGAACCATGGTCAATCAAGGCAACAAATGGCTCTTCAAGATCACCTACCTTGACCAAAGTTTCTATAGTAGCCCTTGCCCAATGACTTCGTGAATAGTAACTCCTAGGAATATCTTCAACTTCTTCATCATCATTTGAGAAATGCACTTGCTTCACTCTCCCACTAGATTGGTAGCATCCTACCACAGATCCATCATTCTCCTTATTTTGCAGTTGCATCCCTTGTGTCTTCGAGGTTTTCCCTTCAACCTGTGGACGAGAAACTTCAGCAAGGGTTTGCCTCTTCCTCTTGATGATGTCAATGATCTCCTCATGGAATTCATGCTTTGCAATGCCAATAACTTCTCCCAGAGTAAACTCAATCTTGCTATTCAAGATCCTTTCCTCCAAGACTTTCTTTAAATCTGTAGCAACCTCAATATCAGATTGTAGTTCATAAGTTGGGCCTTTTGTCTTACCTTTTGTTGGCTCTTTCTTCTTTCCTGTTGTAGACTCCTCCATGAGTACTTCAGGTGGAGATGCTCCTTGTGTTGAGGGTGGTTGAGAAGGCATTGAGTCACTTCTTCCCCCACTTCTAGAAGCTCTTTTGATGGTCCTTCATCAACATTCTCATGTCTGCGCTTCTCTTCTACAATTGCCTCATTTTTTTGGCATTTTGTAATGTAGGCATGCACTGACAATGAGTCCACTGGATCATTCCATCCTGTTTCTAGACGTATGCAATCACTTGCTTCATATAGAATCTCTTTTGTAAGCTTTACCTTTTTAGCTAATTGCATGACATTTGGCCAAATTTGACCATGATGGTCACTCACCTCTTCATCACAAAAATATTCAATTTTTACTCTATAAGTAGCTGCCTCAACTGAAGAGGTGGCATGCTTAGTTGCCATATCTTCAACTAAGGTTTGCATTCCCCCCTTCCCAAAGTTAGTTCTCAAGGGTAGACCTATCTCTCCTAAGTGGATTTTACCATACTTAAAAAAGACAACATCTTTTGACAAAGTATCACTAAAATCATCACAATCTCTTTTTTAATGGTCTATACTATCACACCAAATACATCTATTAACAAAACCTTCTTTGGGATGTTGTCTTTGCCTAGGAAGTGGCCTGATGGTTGGCCTTTTTCTTCAAGCTTTGCAAGCTTCACCTTCAAGTCACGCATTCCCTTCACAAGCTCATCTAGCATGGACTCATCAAACTTAGGAGCGATAAAAGTAGGCTTTATCATTTTGTCAGAAGTTGAGGTGGAAGGACTTGTAGTGTTTACTACCATCTTGTCCCTTCTTCTTTGTCGTTTGGCAAGCAGTCAGACAGCACCTTCAACCTCATTCCAATCGGTCTTTAGTCCTTGCTCAGCATCTTTATCTCCAAGAAGAAGCTCCAAATTTTCTTGAAACTCTTTACCTGCAGCTTGTAAGAAAAGATATGTCTTCTCTGCATCTATTGTGGCCCTTTCTGTCCTTGTGAGTTGTGCATAGCGCCGCTCAAATTCCCTAAGTAGCTCTGTTATTGATAGTCCTTGCTTTGGCTTGACTACCCATTCTAAGAATGTCCTTTTGGTCACTCTCTCCGAGTCCTCCATGAAATATTCCTCCTTTAAAGCTACTTTGAGCTCTTCCCAATTTCTCCCATGCCCATCTTTAATTGCCCTAACATGCTCCCTAATTTCTGGAGCAACAACTAGCTCAAAGCTTTGAATCATCTCACCTTCTGACACGCGATGCAGCTCCATCTCCTTCACATACCCACGTAAGTACTTCGTTACATCTTTGCCATTGAATTGATCCATTCTGTTGACGACCGCTTGTATGGACTTTGTTGCTGAAATCTCCCTTCTTTCAGTGGCATGTTGTTGTTGCATGAACATTGCAAATGCTTGAAACATTTGCATTGTTGATGGGTCAAAATGCATACCCTGTTGCTCAACATGATCACCCATGGTTACCCACAAATTCTCACCCTAGCAGTTTCGCGTCGGGTTCACCAAAAATATGCCGAGAAATTTGCGGTCTTGCCCGGAAATCACCGGGCTTATGGCTGTGAGAGTTTGTGAGAGAACTCAACAAAAACTATATGAAGGAGTTAAACCATAGATGCCATGAAGACTAGGGTTTGGAAAGAAGTGCAATCAAAGAAGACTCACTCTGTCTCTCTTGCACTCACACACACAAAGAAAGAACACAAAAGAGAATGTCAAAACAATACGAAGATGAAAACATCAAGGCTATGGTCATATGGTATCATGGGTAATATGAAAGGGTTAATAGATGAGTTAATGGCATTCAATCTTGGCTGACCAAATAGGCTATGAATTGTCCTTTGGAATTGTAGTTTTGTGCTTACCATAAAATATATATTTTGTCTAGTGATTGGGATTAATTGTGTGTACAAATCCTCTTGGTTCATAGCAAGATAACTACGCTTACGTCAAAAGAAAAGTTATAGTCTATGAGAGGTAGTATGATGGGATCCGGTGATAGAAGTATTTCATTAAGCCTTTCAGGGCCAAAGAGAAACACTATACGTTGTTGGAAGTGTATTTTACAGCTACTCCATACGTTAATTCTAATAGATCGTACAGAGTGAAAGTGATAGAAATGATCATCATGTGGGTTATTCATCTAGGATAGTATGTGAGAAATGTAGATATGAGAGAAGTGAAAATATGAGAAGTTTCCCTCCCAAGCCCTATTCTTGCCCGTAGGCAATAAGGATACTGCGGGGAGAGATGTACCTGTAGCAAGGAGAACCTAAAATTTGTAGAGAGGATGAATTACTAAGAGTGAGAGAGATAGGTTTGGTTAAGGAGATGAGATTAGATATATATATATGTTGGGTTAGAGATGAAAAAGAAAACAACAAGAAATCAAGAAAACATCAATGTAGAACACATCTTACTTGACAAACCCTTCGGCACCATTATTGATGGAGAGAGAAGAAGAGGGGAGAATTCAACTTTGATTGATACGCCAAGTCCACGCCCTTCTTTGATTAGAGTTGATCTTCCAAGGATAGCATGCAAGGATGGCTAGTCTTCCTCTAGGAGAAAGTGTAGGCTTAGTAGGCTTATGTTAATGGCTAAGTACAATTAGGCATTACTACTCACTCCCTCAAGAATTCCTCTCATCAATGGCTTGAATGCTTGAGTTCTTTTCAAGGAATAAAAGGTCCCCTTTTATAGGTGAAGGGAACCCCCAAGGGTTTACACAAGAAGAGAGGAGCCAGTGTGAACAGGAATTGGAAAAGTTGGAAATGAGCTGTCCCTGCATGATGTGGGCAGATTGGGTCCAGTATTTTGATTATATCTCCTCAACCGTGGCTCCAAATAAAAAAGTAAAAATATGGGCAGAAAATTCAGCTCATTAGCTACGATTTTCATTTTAAAATTGTTTTCCAATTCAGATTGGAATCTTGTGTAAAAAATTCATCAAAATAGGGTCCATTTTTGGCAGCAAAAGTCTTCTTGTGGTCCCCTTAGCCTAGACTTTCATTTGATTCCAAAGGACACCTCATGCCATATGAAAGCATGACATTGCTCCTTGACAAATTTTTGTAATCATGCTTGCAATAATGCATTAAAATAAGTGTATCTTTGAAATCATGCCACCTAGTGTCCCACTAGGATATGATTCCCTCCTAGTAGCTATTTAAAAAGAAATATAAGAAAAATATGAAAAATACATAGAATATATATATATTGGAGTTTACCCTAGATATAGGATCTAGCTAGGGTGTGAGATGATAATGAGATAGTAGAAATAAAGAATCAATGCTTTTTGCCCCAAGTTAAAGAGGCAGAGCTATTGATGCTTTTTCCATAGTATTTTTTGATGGTAAGTAAGAATAGGTTAGTAACCCCTTGAGAAAAATAATAGGATGAGATAGAAGGCTTATTATTATACTTAAATATGCATATGTATATTATAGAAAAGATAATTATGTATCTAAAACATTACAAGATAGATCTTGTAGCATGCGTTCCCACTATGTACGTGTCACAGCACGACAGCGTTCTACACAGGGTTCTTCACTTAGCGAACAAAGTTTTTTTGACTAGTGATCAGCAACCTGACTTCGAGATTTGTAGGCTACTCCGCTGTTGAGCTTAAAAACAGAGTCACTATGCAATTTTTATAGGTGCCAGATAAAGAGAGAAAGATCAGATACGAAAAGGCTCTAAATGCACTTAAAGACCGCCTCGCCAACCGTCAACCTGAAGACTATTTCAGCCCATAAATTTGTGTGAAGGGACGACACAGGCGAGGAGGGGGGGATGTTAGCAGCAAGCTAACTTAGATACCATTTTTGGAGCTCTCATTGTAAAAACACTTATTATTTTGATAAATTGAGAATATTGTAACTCTTATGTTTTGGATAAACCTTGTAATAACTGATGAGCCGGGCTATAAGCTTCCAGATTGTATCAACCTGTCATTACCCATCTTTAGTTAGAGCTCCCAGATTATTAGTTTTGACCACCAAAAACCTTGGCTAAGGTATAAAAGCCAATTTTTGTGAGTTAATTTCAAGTTTTGGATAATGAAATACACAGCGTGAGCTAACGGTGCTTACTTCTCTCCTTCTCGTGCTTCCTACTCCCTCCCCGGTCGTCACATTGCAGTCGTGTTTGTTGCATTGCAACCGCAGGTAAGATCTCTATGCATTGATGTAAACACTTCATGATATTTTGTAGGAATTTATACTTCAAAATCAAGAACTAAGCATAGGCGGGGTATTGGGCATCATTGCTAAGCATTCAGGTGCATTCTAGGTCGAAAACGACTAGGTCAAGAATCCACTGCTGTTAAAAATCATGATTTTTGCACTTGACCTAAAGTGCGATTTGAGACCATAAGCATGTGTTCTTAGGTCTTATAAAATTGTCCTAGAAGTTTCATTACGTTTGGATGTCATTTGATGTTGTAACGGATGTGATTTGTTTGTCGATTAGCGATTGGCTTTTGGTGATTTCAGCCACTTGAGTGTAGCCTAAGTTAGATGCGGGTTGTTTGTTGTTTTCTAAGAGATTGACAACCTCTTGTAGCCTCTATGCACTGGTCGAGTCAGCTTCGTCCTATGGATTGACAATTTAATCGTGGTTCTCGCTAAATCTGCAATAAGATAGGAGTGAGTTTAGACACCCATCCCACAACTATCCCCATCTCCTTGCTTTACTTTTTTTCTCTCAATAAAAGAACGGACACCTTGTTAATATATCTGCAATTTTGAACTGTCTGTTTTTTACCACCATCATGTATATTTCACAGCTTATAAGACCCCCATATATTTGGTAGATTCTAGCTTGCATGCTAATGAGGCTGTGTTTGTGATAGTGGATGGTATGGAGCTAATTTGGGAGCTCATTACTTGTGATACTAGACCATATGTACATGCCATTTGCACTATGGCCAATAGCTGGTAGCCGATGGTTGATGGGGCCGGTGGCCATGGATGGTGATCTGGCATATTCAATCCTATATTAAAGAGTAACCAACCCCTTCTATTCTTACCTACTTACTATAGTTGTCTTGATTTTCCATCTAAGCACTCTACCTTGAGGGTGCATGGATGGATGACACCATCACTTTGTAATAGTGCTAATCTAAATTTTGATTTTCCATTAATTTACTTTGCATCACATCTCTATCTACTCTTCTTGCTAGAAGATCCTAGTTTTCTATATTTCTTTCATGTTATCAAAGCTTTAGGTGCTTGTAGCTACAATTGTACAAGAAGTACTTGTATTACCTTCCAAAATCAATCTCTTATTATTTTGATGTCTTCAAATGCTACACCCAGTCCCGGGGCAGCCACTTATCAAAAGACCGCTATATCACGTGCGTTCAAGAGGTAATTAATAATACCCCAATATACATACTATACTTACACTGTGAGCCTATTTAAAAAACCCCCACCCCCCTCTGTATGTATACATTTTTATACATTTTGGTCTTTTAATAATCCTCTCCGGTTAACTCACTTGATATCATACACATTCTAAAAAGTGACCGCCCTGAGCACCTGCACCCAGTGCTACTCTCTATACATTTGTCCAGCCGCGCGCCTTCATGGAAGTCAATCTTGATGGCACCAACAACACTCTATGGAAATTTATTTTTCTATGATTTTGGATTTGTATGAATTATTAGATACAGTTTTGGGACAAAATGGTGCTAACTTTGAGCTTGTTGCATTTATTGATCTTAAAAATCCAAGTCTTGTAGTTTCTCCAGATACTACTCTTCTATGTTCCAGGCAAAGAATGAATGCATATATGTTGTGCACCATCATGTGCATAAGTGATTTTTTTCTCACTTCAATCGAGCATACCACTAAAGCACATGAAGCTTGGAGCATGTTGGCTTGCCATTATGAGACACGCAATCACACCAAAATTCAATTTTTGAAAAATCGACTGGCTGCCAAGAAACTTGCTAACGATGAGAAGGTGGAGGCCTTTATCAAGCAAATTAAGAATCTCCAATATCAATTAGTTGTTATTGATGTAGCTCAATGTTGCATTTGCAAACATCCAGTTAAATATGATGGTCTTGTTACAACACTCAATACACAGGTTTATCCAACCCCACTTATATCTGAAGAATTGAGTACAATGAAGAGGAGCTACGACTTAGGACTAGGGATGACATGGGTGATTATTCTATAGGGGCTAGTGTAGAAGGCAGGGGAATACATCAAATGCCTCTAAGACAAGAAATATCATGTTGTTAAATATTGCATAATGAAGAAAGTAGATGAAGAACTACACCATGAAAGCTTCTTAGAAGGAATAAAGTAGATGAGAAGAGCTTCTTAGACAAGAAATATCATGTTGTTAAATATTTCATAAATAAAGAAAGTAGATGAGAAGAACTACACCATGAAAGCTTCTTAGAAGGAAAGATAATTTTCCAACAATGTTGAGGTAGAGCTTGAAATATAGGTCATTGTAGAAGAGGTATGCTCATCAACCCAAAATCCATTTGTTCTTGGATTCTAGATAGTGGAGCATCCTAGCACATGACTAGTAAGAAAGATTTTTATAGTTTCTTGAAGCCTCTACAGGTTGTTAATATCTCAAAAAACTCCTATCTTACTCAAAACATACTTAATAGCATGTCAGGCAGCAAATACTAAATACGACACCGTAAGAAAATCTCGTCGATTCACTAAATAAACAAAGTCCAAACACGACAAAACTAAATGGATGGGTAGGCAACATCTAAAGACATGTGCCCATGTCCTCAAATTTCCCTTTTCATCACTTGCCAAAATCGCACTTATTATCTATAGGGCAGATTTGAGCTAGCCGTTTTCAGCTTTGAATGCATCCTAGAACTTAGAAATGATGTCCCAACACCCCTCCTATGCATAAAATGCATTCTTTTCATGTAAATTTTGAGCTATGAGTAGATTTAGAAGGAAGTTATCTGCAACAAAAACATAGTTTTACCATGAGAGAAGCAGAATGTCACAAAGAGCTTTCTCTAGAAATTACAATAATGGCCATTTTGAAAAAATGTGAGAAATGTCTAGCTCCAATATTTGTGCTTCTTCATATTTTTCTTTGATACGTATTTGCAAGGCTTTGGGCATTTACCAAATCCTTTTAATTGATGTTGGCTCAATTAACATTTCCCCGTTCCCATTTCAGTGCTAATTGAGCCAACATCAATTAAAAGGTGGAAGGTTGTTGATTGGTTTTTGATGGGCTATATTGCATTCATTAATCCATGAGTTTGTTGACGAGGTTCATTCCATTGTAGCCACTTCATTTTTCCAAATTTGTCTCTTGTGTTAGAGATGATGTCACATTGTCCATTGTAGCAACATAATGGCAGGGCTTTTTTTTATTTATTAAATGTATATGTACAAGATAAGTAGAGAAATGAGGATCTAAATTAGGTTCCAATACCAATATGACCAAACGGAAAATCCCAGTGGGAAATAAGTGCCTTTGAGATACGCGCATTATTAGAGTACTTATGAGCATGGGAAATATCGAAGGGATTATTTGATATGGAAATAAGCTAGCAGTAAAGAGTAGCATTATGGGAAGTTCATTTTTCTATTGTAGTTCACTCAAGGTGCATAGGCAAAAGTAAAAAAGAGTGTCTAATGCATATGTTCAATGATGGAACATCCCATATGCATACACAAAAGTGCATTAAACACAATATATTGTGCATGAAAGATTTTTGAGGGGCTCTTCAAAAAGATTGTGTAGCTATAAAAGCATATGTCATGGCTTTACAAGGTGGCACCCCTTTAAGAATGGTTTTCATTGTCGAGGATATGTGTTGTCATCCTACAGTGCATTGTGCATGAGTGTTGGACTCTACATCACTGCACCATAATTAATAGACTTTGACTCTTATGCTCATCTCTTTTAGCATGATCAACATGAATTAGATATGCTCAACTCTTCAATCTTGAGCATAAGCCTAATAACTACGACTCTTAGCATAGAGTTTATTAAGACTTAAAGCTTTGGGACTAATGCTTTGCTCATTTCGTGGCTCAATAGCCCGGCTTTGACTATGCCAAAGAGTGCCTTTTGCACCTTGGAGACTTGACTTTTCACATTCTTGTGCTTACTACAAACATTTCTTCCGGTAAAAGTAAGCTTGAATCCTCAAAAAGTGGATTATTGAAGGAACAAGTTGTCATTGAAGGTTTCTTCTGGTATACTTGTTTTATCAGCTTTAGAGCTGCAGCTTTGTTGGTTGGGTTGTCCTTCTTTCATTGCAAATAATCCATTGTTTTTTTTATTCTTGAGTTAGACCTTTTGAAAGGAGTCTTTGATGTCGTTGTAGGCCTCTGTTGATTGTTGAGATTTGTCTTTTGACTAAGAGCATTGGGAGACTTAGGAATCCAAATCCTTTCATTACCTTTGCAGATTATTTGATAACTTTGTCTGACATAAGGTCTTGTTGTGATAACCAGATCCTCATGTAGCTTTGTAATGTAGTTGATCTTTGGTCAATTGGTGGCCAAATCTTTGTACATCCTGTGTGGAATCTTTGTGCAAGAAGAAGATTCTTTGAAGATCATGCATGATTTGTATCTTCTTATTGGTTGTGGTAAACTTTAGTAGCATTAAATGTTGTACTTTTGAATTGCATCTTCTTAGGTATCCTAGAATGTTGTCGAGGTTGATACCCATTTGGCCTTCTACTCTAGGAGGGTCTCGATTGTACTTTATATGCATTGACCTTCAGTTTGGTTACCCATATCTATCTTCTACCTCTATAGTACTCTTTTTATTTTAAACATGATTGTAATGCTATCTATACCATATGTTTGTCTTTGTGTGTTGATCTTCCACCTTCTACCCATAGTGGATCATTGACTTTTACTAGACTGCTTGGAACAAACACATTCCTGACTTTCTCTTGCTTCAATGAATACTTGGGTTGATATACCTTTTCTTTTTTGGGTCTCTACCAAGAGGTTTTCTTTGGGTCAACAAATGACTAGGATTTTCTAAAGCTTGAATTTCTTGAAGGAGCTAATCCATGAGGGTTCTTTGATGTAGAGGCATATGATTTCACATCTTTTACACTCATCGGTTGTAAGTACACTTTAGCTTTACCTTTGCCTATACAATGTGGCCTTGACTCTTGTGACATTTGCAACTTTGAATCCAGCATTAGCAATAAATGTAATTGTTGTGTACTATTACTTGGGGAGGAGAGTAATGAATTGTATTTTCTTTGTATGATTTGTGTTGGTATAACCATTGATGACCAAGGATCACATGTGTAGGTATTTCTCTTGAAGGATTTACTTGAAATTTTACCTGGTCCTCATGCTTCTAGATGTTAAGGGTAGCTAAATTTTTCCTTGACCTGCATCTATACCTCATATTTCTTTGCTATCCTATTTGCATGGTATGATCTCGAGTATTCTTTAGATGTGGTATGAAGCCATATTTGCACTACAATTTCTTATCCACTAGAGCATTGCATCTGGCACTTGATTCATTTGTATTGTTGAGGACTATTACTATTCTCATTTGTGGTTCTCTTGAAGGTTTCTGTCCTGATTTTGCCAGAGTATCATCTTGATCTAGCTGGTTCTCTATGGAAGGTGACTTGAGACTGTTTTCCGTTAGGATTTACATTAGTTGATTGAGTTGGCAGTGATAGAATGACCTTCGGACTTCCTATTGCTTCCTGGTTATTTTTCAAACTTAATCTCTTTTACTTCTGGTTTTGGTGGCTTTTCTTGCTCAATAGTTCTTGTGATTTGATTTGCTCTCTTCCCCAAGTGGTAGTACGCAACAATTACTACTACCACTTGGGGAGAAGAGAAATGCATGATCTTCTTTAATCTCTTATGTGTTTCTACTAGTTGCAAATGAATCACCTTCAGTAAAATCTGCTTTGGCATCGGTCCTCCATTTTAACTATGCTCGAGGACTTTTTGTGTCTTCCATTGGTGACCATTCATGGTCTTCACTATTGGTTGTCCTTGAAGACTACATTTTCTTTGAACTCCATATCTCTAGAACCTTTTGGGACGATATTATTCCCAATATAATGTTGTCTGGTATACCTTTTTCTATTGTAACATGAAATTGAGCTATGAGGATATATGAACCTACTTGAATGGAGGTGAAAATGATTCCCCATAATTTTTCTCATTTGTTTCTAGATATGCTAATAAATTTTGGTGCATCTTCTAGATGTGGTTGGCCAAATTTTTTCCAAGTGCAAAAAGACATGGGTTCTTGTCTAGCTAAAAGTCTAGCTTTACTTTGCTTGACAACTTTTCTTCATGTTAACCAGTAATGTTGCGCTTGGTCTTCTCAAGATTTCTTTCTGTGTTGACATTGATTCTTTTGTGGTTGATTCACAAGGTTGAAATTGTTCTACATATTATTGTATTTAACCACCTGCTTCAATTGATGTTGGCTCATTTGGTTGTGTTGCTGCATCTTTTGCTTGCAACTGTTGCACATTATCTGCCCGCATTTGAGAAACCTTTGATCTTAGAAGATCTAATGTGCTTTTCGGCAGGATCTATCTCTTTGGCGGAGATTTTGGTATTGACCTGTATGTGGATTTCTGAACTATAGCTTTCGTTGATTTTGAGCTATTTGTCACCTATTTTGGTAGTTGATTGCAGGTTTTAAATTAACTCACGACAATCCTTGGCTTCTAGATTTTCATCTATAGGGGTTTGTACAAGGCCATGAACTTACTGGTATTCATTTGCTATCTACATCTTCATATGCATATGTGACTTGGTCACATGCAATCACTTGAACAGTATAGGATTTTTTGTCTTTTGACTTTGACTTGTGGAAGTCAATTGAAACTCTTGTCCTTGATGATCTTCATACATGCATTTGTCAGCAAATTTTGATGGAATTTGGGTCAACTAGGAATTTCCAACAACCATATGGTCTTTAAATGCCTTCTTCTTTGAAGGGGGCTAGCTAGAAGGTTTGGGGCTTCTAATTGACATTGTGTTTACTAGTACAAGAGCTGAGATTGGTGGATTTGTAGCTCCCTCTTCCTAGGGTGATCAGTAATGCTTTCTCCATGATGAGAGCTTGACTGTTTGGCTCTGGTTTGTACTCACCTTTCAAGACTATGAAGGTATATTGAGTGTTGCTTTGTTGATGTTTTTTCATCTGCAAACCTTCTCCATAGTTTACTATGTACCTCTGTGAAACATGACAAATATCTCCCCGAGTCAAGATGTAAATTGCATTATCTTCAATATTTTACATCACATGGGTCTCCTATGACATGAGCTTGCGTGGTTTCAGGACCCAAAGCATCATAGATCTTAGACTCCTATCTATATCTACGTCTGGTTCGGTGATAATATATGCTCGTCTGGTCACAACATTGAAGCTTGACTTTGTGTTGGCGAGAGTTTGGCTCTGTATAGATTTTTGGATTCACTTGGGTAATGTCATTCAGCTCTAAATAGGATGGGCTATTGTAGATTCTTTCCTCTAAAATGAATCATCCTCCTTATCTAGTACTGGGCATAAATATTATGAGATAGTATGCCCCTAGTATGTTGGCCTTTAAAACACCAGTTGACTCTTTTTGTACAATTGCCCTTCTCGATTTACATAGTGTGCATAGGAATAATATGTGTTATACAATGCTAACAACACTCATTTTAATGTATCCCTTAGACTCATAAATGATTTCACACTAGTGATAGTGGATATAGAATCATTTGGAAACCTAACATTCTTTTTTTGCTTCATTGATAGATGGAGACTTTAACTAAATTCACACAAAAACAAATTGTTTAGAGGTTCCAATTTAAGCTTCTCAGGTGCCTGTCCATCTTCATGCATATTTTAAACTTGCAGTACTTTTATTGGTGCTTCTAATGGTAAGGCAAGAGCATTTGAACGCATCAAGAATGATGAGTTAGATGCACTTGCATCGAGTTTTTCAATTCCAATTTTCTCTATGCTTCGCTTAGCAGTTGATGTGTCCATGTTGTCCAAGTTTTTAGGACAATCCTCTAGAAAATTTCCACCTTTTCTTCCACAATCTGAGCAGTACACCATTACGAGTGGCACTTCATCGGTTTGTTCATCTAAAGCTCTTGCTAAGAAGTTTCTGTTTCTATGTTGGCCAAGCTCTTGACATCCTTTTTCAAGATACTTAGGGTTAGGTTGTAGGTTGCTTCATCTTGACCTTTATATTGCCTTTGGCTCACTTTTCCAATTAGACTTGCTTCTATTGGTTGGTCTATTGAGTCTTCCATTTGTGGCTCTCGAGTATGACTTGACCACTGTCATCGATGTACAAGTATCTTGATTGCATATGTACCAACTGTATGATATGCTGACTTGTGCAATTTTCGAAGTAACCACTTGGGTCAATTTGTTGAAGTTCTATCTGCACATCATCTTTGAGCTTGCAATACTTGGCTCCACTGAAATCTGTAAATATTTGGGAGTTCTCTCGGTCTTGCTTTACTCTTATCAATAGGATCTTGTCTATTGATGTGCTACTTTTGTTGCTCTTCAAGTGCCTATGGCCTTCTAAACCATCTTACAAGACTTTGTCTCCACTATAGCCATATAGTTGTATGATTTTCTCTACTGCACTTGTGCTTGTGCTGCTTTTACTGGTGATTGGCTTTCATTCACTTGAATCTTTGTCCTGACTTGAGTCTATGTTTTTCTTGATCTGTAAGGATGATTCCTAGTAGATTTTAATGTTCCACAGTCAAATTCCTCTTGCTCGGGCTTAAAATACCGCTTGTGCCAAGGCAATTTTGGCAAGTTAGTGCTCTTCAGGCTTACAAGATTTGGTTGATTCTATCTCAAATGAGTTAGAATTGACTACAACCCTTTGAAAAGATAAAAGCTAAGCTCTTAATAGCTTAATCTATAATCAAATGTACCCCTTGTCTTCTGATCCTAGATCCAAATTACATTGCACTAAGAGCTCCAACATGTAATGGTTGTACTTGCAATGTTGTAGCTTGCACGATGTCGGGGATATGTGCTCGAAGGGTGAGCCGGCTCAACATCGGGCTGCTAGTTGTGGGAGAAGAGAGAAAGAAAAGATGCACCACACCGCAAAATTGTCAAGTAACCTCTTCAAAACATGAACAAAGTGCTAGAATAATTGTATTTTATGATGCCGACGAAGTCCGACGCACAATAGCCAAGGTGGTGATGTTAACAGCATTGTTAACTTAAGGAGTTTAAGCTCCCGTTTACAAAATCAAGGCCAACTTATTTTAGCCTGCAATGATTCAAAATGTCCGTCGGTGATCGGTGTTGATGAACGTAAGACTAAACTTGTTGAATTGTCGCAAAAAATTTCCCTTTGCTGCTAATTCTGCTTCTTTCTACTCATTGCGAATTAAGAAGTTTAAGCTCTCATTTACAAAATCAAGGCCAAATTAGTTTAGCCTGCAATGATTCAAAATGTTCGCCGGTGATCGGTGTTGATGAACGTAAGACTAAACTTGTTGGATTGTCGCAAACATTTTCCCTGTGTTGCTAATTCTACTTCTTTCTACTTATTTTCTTGATCAAGAATGTATTCCTATCTGCAAGAGAGAGAAAGAGTATCGCTTTGCTGAACTTTAACCTCTTTGCTTGTTTGCTGCCTTCAACTCCTTGCTTGACTCTTCTTGCGAGAGCTCTACTTCTCAAGCACGAGAGAAAGCCTCTCTTTGCCTTGCTTCTCAAGCACGAGAGAGAGAGAGAGAGAGAGAGAGAGAGAGAGAGAGAGAGAGAGAGAGAGAGAGAGAGAGAGAGAGAGAGAGAGAGAGAGAGAGAGAGAGAGGAAAATCCCAGCTTGCTTCACCTTCTTCCTCCAAGCTCCCGGATCTTCCCTTGCTTTGCTAGCTGAGGACGAGAGAGAGAGAGAGAGAGAGAGAGAGAGAGACCTATGCTTTGCTTCCTTCTTCTCCCCTTTGAGCTCTTGGATCCCCTCCTCCTCTGTCGTCAAAACAACCCTCTTACGTTCTCAACTGCTTGCCTTTTGATATTTTTAAACCCCTCTTTAAAATTAGCCCCTTCCCGTCCTAAGCAACAACAGCGTTGTCGTTGCTAGGCATGGGAAACGGGTCTGACGTTGTCGTGCGATGGCACGTTCATAATGTGAAATTAAAGTATCTACCTCACTCTTAATTTTTATGATATGTGGGACCAAATGCTACAACGTACATAGTGTGATATATGCGAAAATGAATGTCACGGTTGAAGTCGTGTACATACCTTGCCGGGCGGGCGAGGCCCTACACGTGGCACCATGGAATGCTTTTACACATAAATATATGCCTAATTTTCTTTAAGAATGTACAAATGTCAAGTGTTTCGAAGTGGCACGCTCGTTTTGCCTAGAAAGTTCAATGCGGGCAATCTCGGCCAAAAATAGCAGGTTTCGTGCGCTGGCGTGAAAGACGTGTCCAAAGTGCTTACCAAGTGGTAAAATGAGGTTCAACATGAAATTTGAGCCCAATGGGATTTTTCCACAATTTTAGGGATTTTTCCCAACTCGTTTGGGCTTTTTACGAACAAAAAGTGACATTTTTTGGGCTAAAAATGGCCAAAAATAGCCTTAACAAATGCTCAAAATAGCTCAAAATGCCACATCAATGACGCTGGAGTTGTTGCTCAAGTTGTGTGGGAATTTTTAGAGCCAAGAATGAGCTCCTTTGGGCACATGAGCAAGGAGATACAGCCATTCCTCTACAGGGTGCTAGTGCAGTCACGTGCTGCTTCCACTACATGATTGAGGCTGTGGGGCCTCCAATTAGGGTTTCCCCTCCTCAAATAACTACTTGGGCTTCTCCAATGAAGTACTGAAGCTTTCATGAAATGGTCACGACGAAGAATCGAAGCGTAAATTTAGGGTTTTTAACAAATCGAATGAGAACTGCATCTGTGCAATTGGGAGCGAGGCTACACCTAATCTTCACACACACAAGAGTTTTGAGTTAGTATTGGTTCTTTCTCAAAGTGGAGATTTCATGGCTGGAGTTTTGTTCTTTTTTAGTGTGTTTTTGGCTTCAAATCGTCTATGCCTTGCTTAATTTTGCGACGAATCCTCACGGTCAGAGGCACGGCGCTTTCCTAGTCGCACTGCGCACTTCCTGACAACGTGGCATGGCGGGCGGATGGAGCTGCTCAAAACATGGCACGAACGGCTCCAAATCACGTCGCCCTGCCGAGTTGAACACGTTTCCCTTCATGGCCCAAGCCATCTGAGGCTCAAGCCGGCCTGCGCGATGCCATGGGTTTCGTTTTGTTTTCCTCCACACTTAAGCCCTTATTTTCCTGTAATGTGAGGCCTTTAGATTATGACCTCGGGTGGGTGGCCCTAATGCTTCATTCGGCGACATGGCCACTTGTAAGGGCACCACATTTGATATACATCTCGGGACGTTGGCCCTAGTGCTTCATTGGACGGCCTTAGACTTTAAACTCGGGTGGCCTTTAGCCCTCATGGTGCATCACATTTGGCATACACTTTATCCAAGGCACCTCCGTCTAGCTCACCACATTTTGTATACATATCGGCCAAGGCACCACATCACACGGCATTTTCCACAAAAAGCTTATGAAAACCTTAACATAATTTTGTAAAGGCATCACATTTAACTAAAGAGTGTCAGAGTTTTATTCTTGCTAGCCAGGTCGCACTGCCAATCACAACTTTTGCCGGCCAAGCACTAGATGAGATGACATCCCGGACATGAGACTCCTCAAGCAATTACTGGTCCCGCATTCCAAAATTCCCTGGTTGAAGCCCAAAATTCCTAGATGGCACACCGATCGAGCGGAACAGACTGATACACCGGCCCTCGGTAAATCTTTAACGGCCAATATCTTGGAAACTGTAAATCTGATCTCTATCTGAAAAGATCAACCAACTCCACAAAGTGAGAACTTCAGGCCCATGCATTCACTTCATCTCTGTCTGCTCAGCTGCAGTTGCCCAATCCGATATGGATCTGCATCAACTTAAACTTCAACCTGCCATAGCTTCCTCACCGTAGCTCCAATTGACAAGCCGTAAAGACAGGCTGGTAGAGCACTTTGAGCACTACAGTTCTAGATCATAATCTCCCATATGTGCTCCCTTCAAGCATACTCTTTTTTAGCATTAAGGCATATGTAGGCTCTTTAAAGCCGCATATGGCATACATTAACCATAAAAATAGCTTGTTACCAAGCCTTGAACACTGATCATTAATCAAGTAAGCTTCAAATAATCTTGACATGCATTTTTCTACTATCTTTCTTAGCATGGGAGCGGACCTGCACGACATCCACCCCCTCTGAACCTGCACATTCTCCGGTTTGTGCCAAATTGCACTTAAGAATCATCATCAAGAGCATCATCAAACTCATAGTCTGATGCATACATAGCATTATCTTCAGGAGATTGATATGTCTTGAAATCTTCAAGATTAATATCTTCAAGATTAATATCTTCAATATTAATCTCACTTTCTCATTGCTTAAACAACTTAACTCTTTTTCCTGCAATAGGCACCTCAGTTGAGCTCAATGCCATCAAGCTTACATAACTTATAGGTCGCATTATCATAAACATGAAGTACTACATATGGTCCAAAGCATCGTTTAACCATCTTCCACACAGCAGTGTACTAGTTCTCTAGGCTACTATTATATACAAGGACCCAATCCCCATCTTTAATAGCATGAGATCATAGTCTGTGCTTACCATCAAATGTTGCTTTATTTTTCAACTTTGCTTCCTTAATCTTTACTTTAGCCTATTCAATATCTTCTTAACGCCTTTCAAGTTGGCAAATGTGCAAAGCAAGAAAATCTTTTGTAGACATTCCTTCTTCCCATGGCATTATGGCTCAAGAAATAACCGCTTCCTCTGTAGGCATAATGGGTTTTTGTCCGTACATTATCTCAAATGGCATAAAACCTGTAACAAAACTATGTGTAGTTCGATCAGCCCATAAAGTAAATGGTAGAATTTTAGGCCAATCAGCAATATGTCCCTGACATGCCTTTGCTAAAGTTTAACAATAGGCAGATGCCCTCTCTCATTTTTACCATTACCCTCTGGATTGTATGTTGTAGTGAGAGCCAATTTAATGCCCAAACGAGCAAAGATCCCAAGCTTCATCTGCATCCAGCTCTCCTCTATTAGCAGTAATTCTACCAAAACATCCATACCTTGAAATAACATCCTCAAGCAAGAACTTGCATACAAAACTGGTAGCTTTGGTATGAAAAGCTCTACCTTCTACCTAATTAGTGAGGTCTTCTATGGAAAGAACAATATACCGCATCTGCCAAACACCTACTGGCATAGTAATCAAGTCCACCACCCACTTGTAGTGCATAGCCAGTGGATAGGTGGGATGCAATTCATATTGATGATGCACATTCAAATATTGTTGGCATATTAAGCACTCATTAAGCATGTCTCCACAAACTGAGCCACACCTTTATACATACCTTTCAACCAATAACGATCCTTAATCTTGACAAAAGTTTCCCAGACTCCTCTATGTCCAGCCCATAAACTTTCATGAAATTCCTTGATAACCTGATTTTAAGTCGCTTTATCACAAACAACCTGTTGCGGTACCCCTCTAGTGCGCTTTGGTTGCTTCCATAAATGTCCATCCTTCAAAAAATAGCCATAAGCCTTCTTTCTGATCCTTTTATACTCTTGATCCGTCCACCCTTCATGCTTAGTAAGAGTGCTAAGGTAGTGACTGATCAAAAGCCATTCTCCATCATAGAAATCCTCAAAAAATACCTCAAAAATATGAGCAATATTACCACAATTTGCATGTAGATAAGAAGACGTGTCGAACTTCCAGACAACATCATCACTTGTGGTCATCATCTCTTCTTCATCTTCAAACCTAGCTCTTAATAGCATATCTACAACAGGATTATCTCTACCAACAATATGACAAAATTCAGGGTTAAGAGACTTAATATAGGCTATCCATTGCAGCATAGCAATATCCGGAGTAGAGCAATTTGCAATCATCCCTATCATTGGCAAGTAATCTGTCTCTACCACGACTGAAGCTCAAATAAATTATTCTTTATCAGACCTTAGGGCAGTAGCAACGCCCCAAAGTTCTCTCTTAACCTGTGGGTAGCCTCTTTGGCAAGATTTAATGCTCCAAATGAAACCGCATACTTGTGCCCTTCTTCACCGTCTTGACCTATAGCCCACCCAATACCTCTCGGGCTAGTGTCAACTGTTAAAATTACTGGCCTTTCACATTTGTAGTCGTCCTCAAGGTCGGAGCCTCAAGAAGCATCTTCTTTAATTTCTTGATAGCATGTGTGTGAACTTCTTCCCAAAAAAATCTTTACTCAACAGTTGATAAAGCACTTCTGCAATATGAGCAAAATGTGGCAGCCAAATAAGATAGAATACACATGCACCCAGAAACCGACGAACTTTAGTAACTGAAGAGCATGTTTCCTTCATCTTCTGAATAGCTTCAACTTTAGCCGGACTTGGCCTTCTACCTTCTGGACTGCACATATGCCCCACAATTAGAACCTCTTTAGCACCAAAAGTTGATTTTTTCCCTGAAAGTGTTAACTTCTTCAAGCCTGAACAAAATAGCATCCCAATCAGCAATATGTTGAGCAACAAACTAACGGCACCCCCTCTGATCTTTTACCTTATTTTTTGAGCCTTCCTCACATCCTTTAATTGGTAGACCATCAATGAAATGCATAGTAACATGAGGGATAAAGTCCCTTAATACCTTATGCATGCCGTTCATCATATGAGCTACATAATTAGTAGCACCCTGTGGTAGAGTGCACATCCTTACCAACCTGATCCTAGTAAGATCCCTTCTCTCCAAAGCTAACTGAAATTGATCATGTCCAGAGTAAAGATCACCCATAGAGTAAATTGATCTACCTGCAAAGGGTTCAGCAAATTCATCCACAATTGAGCCAGTACCCACATTGGGAATTGTTACTTTATTAAACGGTGTTGCATATCCTGTATGAACCTTAAAGTACCATTTTTCTTTGGAACTGTGAACCATCGATTGGAGTATGGTGCACGCAATGGCTCCAAAATTCCCATTTTTTATCTTCTCAATAAGCAAATTGATAAGCTTTGGCAAGTGAGCTTTAGGAACTGGAATGGGTCGTAAGCTCCATGGCATGTGAGGAACAGTGAATATAAACATAGGTGAAACAACACTTGGATACACACACCCAATCTCACTTGGCTCAAAAGAAAAAAATTTACCGTGTTTTTCAAGCATACCTTGAAAACACTTGATTTCCTCTTTGTTGAGAAAACCATCTTCTCCAACCTTCAACTGCTGCAATGTCTCCTTGGTAAATTTATGACCAATGTTCTTTGGATTCCTGAGCATAGGTTGTCGAGAATCTTCTTTAATCACCCCATCACTTCCTTCTGGTAGAGGTGTAGCCACTGGTCTCACTTTCTTTGCAATTTTCTTGTACTTCGTCTCTACATGTGCTTCAACTGCTTTACCCAAGTCATCCTCAATATGCATAAGTGCCTCGTATATGTCTAGCTCTTCATACATGTCCATTGAGTGCACCTTAACAACTTCAGTTCCACTTTCTAACTTGTTTTTCCTATATCCTAAAGCTCTGACATAGTGTCAACATAAGAATCTCTTCGAAGATTCTTGAAATCGCATCATCTGGTTTCAGCACATCACATTCTTGCAATTCACTTTGAATACTTGAAACATATTGTTTCTCCCACTTCCGTAAATCATTAAATCTTATGTAAGACACTGAACCCTCAGATGTCAATCCCAAAAACCCTAAAGAGAAGGTTTCTCTTTATTTGAACTCTTTGCATATCTTTGGCATTGGATGATCACGTAAATTGTCTTTGTTCTTGACATGGTCAACACATACAGTTAAAAATTGAACCGCTTTCTTACCATCTCGGCTCCAAACCTTGGCATAGGCCGAGCCATCATCTAGCACCTTAGTTTTGTTACCATATACAAGTGTAGTGATGTGTGTGAACACACTAGGACCACCGGGACATTTTTCCCCTCTTTAGGAGGTTTTTTCCCCCGTGCATTGTATATACGCCCATAGCTCTAGGGCTATCTATCTTTCCATTTGCATACTACGTAATACACTCTCAATTGTGTGCCTTGAGATTCCTTAGTCTTCTCCAAGCTGTGTGCATTTCTCTGCAACTCTAATTCCAACAATTGGTATCAGAGCAGGTTGCGTCCTCCCGAGCTTAGTCGCCAGCAGCTCCAGCACACGCCTACTCACTTTTGTGAGCTTTGGCAAGCGTTTGCAGGTCGATAAAAATTTGAGGCAACCTCATAGAGCTCAGTCTGCTCAGATTTTTGATCGGGCTCATTTCGGCCTTCATTTCCACTACAGCCAAGTTTGTGCAGGCAATTTTCTCATTTTGTGTAGAATTTTTGTTAGTGCCAAATACTGCATAACATGTCCCATACAATCTATTGCGGGTTGTGCTATATAGCACATGCTGGACTCACTCAGTTTCTCCTCATTTTGGGTAGTTTTCACATCAGTTGCAGGCATTTTCCATGGCTGACAACAACACAAATGTGTTCAAGATGTTTGTTGCGAGGAGAGATTGGATGGGGACAATTACCCTATGTGGGCTTACATGATGCAACATGTTCTTGTGTTAAAAGTTCTCTAGAATATTGTGCAAGTCATTGATGTACGTCCTAATTCTGAGGATGTAGGCGATGTTGAGGATGTTGCAGGTCTTGCTGCAAGGATTGTTGCTATTAGAGTTGTTTTGCCTATGGTAGAACAAGCTCGTTGGGATGTAAAGGATGTGCAGGCTAATGCATTGATTATGTTGTCTATGAAGTGCACCATTACTCCTCACATTTGTTCAGCAAAATCTACAAAACAGGCTTAGGATAGTCTACAGGTCTTTATGCAAGCCACAATGAGGCTAAAATTGCTTTGTTGTGTAAAGATTTGGAATCGAAGATTATGCATGAGGAAGATGATATGGACACCTTCCTTGCTAGTGTCAAGGATATCAATAAGCAACTTATTTTTGCAGGTGAAGTCATTTCAGACAATTCCCTTGTGCGGACTGTTCTTGATGCCTTACCAAATTCATACTAGACTTTTGCTAGTACTTGGAGACTAATGACCCAAGGAAATCCTGAAGTTGTCAATGCATTATGCACATTGCTGTTGTAAGAGTCACTTTCCAGAAAAAACAGGACTAGATAGTGTGTGCAGTTTATTACTTATGAAAGAAAGGGTGGTAACAGCAATGCAGCCACTTCTTATGGTTCTACTGCAAGTGGGAAAACTTATGTTCCTAATTCTTCTGCTCGCAGCAATTCGTCTGGAAATTCTCGTGATAAGGGCAAAAGGAAGATGTGTTGCCATTATTGTAAAGCTAATGATCACTTGATCAAGCAGTGTCGTAAATTGAAGTCCAAGGAGGCTAATAAGAAAGAGGGTGGTTCCACTACAAATGCAGCCATTTTTGAGTCTTCTATGAAAGGAGACTGTGATGGTGATGTTGATGCAGAATGGGCTTTTAGTGCAGAGTGCACTTACAATCCCGATGTCCATGATGCATGCATGTCAATTGCTACAGACTCACATGTGTGGTATTTTGATAGTGGTGCTACAAAGCACATTGCCTCACATCATGAATTGTTCACCTCTCTTGAGTTTGTCCCTCATGGGAATTCAGTCATGTGTGCCAACAATGCCTCTTATCCGGTTGAGGAGGTTGGAAAGATTGTGCTTATTTTGCTGCAAATGGCAGTTCTTTCACACTTGTTGATGTACTTTATGTGCCTGGGATTAAGAATAATCTTTTGTGTGTATTTTCACTTGCTAGACTTGGACTTGTAGTCAAATTTTTGGATGACAGATGTATAGTTCATGATCTCAGTTTTGGTGATGAAATTGTTGCATCTGGCCTTTTGTGTCGTGGGCTGTATAAGCTCACTTTGTATGACAAGTGTGGAAAAAAATTTGCAAATGCAGTTGTAAATTCAAGGGCTGTTTCATATGCAAAACTTTGGCATGCACATTTTGGTCATCTGAATTTTGCTAGTTTGCTGCGTTTTTGCAAAAATCTGATATGGTTGCTTCTTTGCCACCTCTTGAAGCACGTGTCAAACATGTTTGTGAAGGTTGTATTTTGGGTAAGATGCAAAGTTTGAAGTTTCCAAAGGATGGTTCAGTTAAGGCCACATGCAGATTGCAGCTTGTGTATAGTGATGTTTGTGGGCCCATGCAAAATCCATCCTTGGGAAATTACCTTTACTTCGTGACTTTCATTGATGATTACTCCAGGCATGCATGGGTATTTTCGCTTAAAGCAAAGTCCAAAGTTTTTATGTGCTTCAAACAATTTCTGGCTATAACTAAAAATGTATCGAAATGTACTATGGGCACCCTCCATTCCGATCGAGGGCGGGAGTATATGTCTCATGAATTTTAATGCATTTTTGGCTAGTCGTGGGATAGAACACCAATGTACAGTGCGTTATACACCTCAACAAAATGGTATTGCTAAGAGGAAAAACAGGTCACTTACAGAAATGGCATGATGTATGGTCAAAAAGTCAAGCTTTGCCGCATTCTTTTTGGCTTGAGGCCATCATGTGTGCCACTTATGTACTTAACAACTGTCCTATGAAATCTTTGCAGTCTATTGCTCCATATGAAGCATGGCATGATAGAAAGCCTACTATTGAGAACATGCATATTTTTGGTTGTTTGGCATATGCTTTGGTGCCACAAACTTAGCGCAAAAAATTGGATGATAAGGCTATCAAATGTTTTTTTTTTTGTTATAGTGCTAAAAGCAAAGGTTATAGGTTGTATCATCTGCAAACAAAGCATATTTTGGTTTCAAGGGATGTAGTGTTTGTGGAAGATTCTGCTCAACCCTTGTTGTCATGTACTACAGACAGTAATGTAAGCTCATAGGACATTTATGACACTTTGTTGCCTCTTTTCAGTGGTGGAAGTTTGAATGTAAATTTCAATGAGGCAAATGTATAGCTTATGGGTGTTTTCAAAAATGTTATAGATCAACGTATTACTAATGCAAATGTAAATGATGTACTTGATGAGGAAAGGACTTAAAATGAGCAGGCTAGAGGTATGCCAAAATGGTTGGTGCATACATTGCATGACAGTAAATTGGATGCACCTTTGTCTAGTCGTACTCGTTCAGGCTCTTGCCATGCATCTTATGCATCAAATTGTTATGCTTTGGCTGTGTCTAGCCTACATGATATTGAGGAACCTTGTAGGGAGGCATTGTAGCACCACCTAATCGCAACCCCACACAAAAGTATCAAATCCGTGGATCCGGCAACCTGTCTAGGGCATGGAAGCACGAGCATTGGATGAATAGGATAAAGGATTCAAGAGATCACCTCTCCAATGCAAGTAGACATTAGCCATGGCAAGACTAAATCTAAACCTACTCTAATCACTAATCAATTAATCTATGTTGGGGTCCCATCGTTTCAATAGCTCCAATGACCAACAAAATTATCAATCCGGAGAGATGAGCTACCCGGCTAGGGCATGGAAACACTCACATGGTTAGTGAGCTAATCGTGGCAACACAAATGGTTAACCCTACGAGGTGATCTTCTCGGCCTATGGAGGAGCAAATCCACAATGAAGGGCATTCTCCATAATATCCACTTCTCATCACCTCTAATCAACCCAATCACACACACTAGATTGCAAGACGCACACAACACTAATCCTATCATGCAACACACTAATCGCAAGCACACACACACACACACACACATAGATCTATTGAGCACCACACTCCAATCAAACCTACATGCATACACAAGAAAAAGAGGGCAATCACACAAGATTAGAGAGGGATTAACCACTAATTAGTGAAGATCTAGTTAATCTAAGCATCATAGGCAATCATAAGAAGTAAGAGAGAGACATAGTGAGAGAGAATGAATCATTGATTAGTGTTAATCAATTCTCATGAGCAAGGAGAAGCTCAAGGACTCCATAACCACACACCTCAAGAGCTCTCACCAAAGATTGCTCTCAACAAATGACTTGAGAACCCTAATTTCTTTTACACACTGCCTTATATACCTAGGTTAAAATTATGCAATGTCCGGGCGCCCAAGGCCTTTAGGGCTCACCATTTACTGAATCTGCAACCTACGCACAGTAAGTGACTGATTCTTTACAACTTGGAACTCCCAGTGAGCCCGTAACACTTTAAAATATTACAATGGCTTGAAATAATTCGGGAATTTACAATACGTGACCAATTTTTGGGAAAACATGGAAAATGTGTAATTCCAATCTTCACTGCTTCTTTGTATTCATCCTCAATGTGCATGTTTGATCTTTAGCAGCTTTTGTTAACTAACGTTGACTCGGTTAACATTCTCCCCTTCCTATTTTAGTGCCCGTCCTCGAGCACCGTCGAAAAGTGTCCGTGGAGGCAAGGGAAGGTTTTGATTGGTTGTTGATGGTCTGATTGTCTTCATTTGTCGTTGAATTTGTTGATGAGGTTCAATCTGTTGCAGCATCTTCATTGGTCCGAATATGTCTGGTTTGTGAGAGATGATGTTGCATTTTTCCGTTGTAATAGCATAATGATCAGGCTTCTGTTTATTTATGAAAAGTATCTACAAGAGAAGTAGAATGATGAGGTTCTAAATTAGGGTCTATAACCTGGATGACCAAAGGAAAAAAACCAAGTGGGAAAAAAGTGTCTTTGGATACGCGCATTATTCGAGTACTTATTAGCATGGGAAATATCAACAAAGTACTGAAGGGATTATTTGCGATAGATATGGAATAAAGAGGCAGCAAATATGAAAGGGTAGCATGATGGAACATTGGTTTTCTTATTGTAGTCCACTCAAGGTGCATAGGTGGAAGCAAAAAAAGAGTGTCTGATGTATATGTCCAATGACGGGACATCCTATTTATGCATACACAAAAATGCATAGGAAACAATATGCTGTGCAAGAAATATTTTGAGGGGTTTATCAAAAAGATGGTGTAGCTATAAAATCATATGACATGGCTTTGCAAGCTGGCACCCCTTTAAGAATGGTTTTTTTGTTGACGAGGTTATGTGCTCTCATCTTACTGTGCACTGTGTGTGAGTGTTGAACTCTACGACACTCCACCAATTGTAAGTTAATAGACTTCGACTCTTATGCTCATGTCATCGAGTATGAGCGACATGACTTTAGATATGCTCAACTCTTCCAGCTTGAGCATAAGCCTATTAACTACGACTCTTAGCACATAGTTTAATATGACTTGAAGCTTTGGGACTAATGCTTTGCTCATTTTATGGCTCAGCAGCCCGACTCTGACTATGCCAAAGAGTGTTTTTTGCACCCTCGCGACTTGACTTTTTACATTCTTGTGCTTACTACAAACATTTCTTCAGGTAAAAGTAAGCTTGAATCCTCAAAAAGAGGATTAGTGAAGGACCACGCTGGCATTGAAGGTTTCTTTTGCCATACCTGTTTTATCATCTTTGAATCTGCATTCACGTTAGTTGGGTGGTCCTTCTTTGAATAAGAAGACTCCATTATCTCTTTGATTCTCCAATTAGGCATGTTGTAAGAAGTCTTTGATGTTGTTGTAGGCATCTGTTGATCGTTGACCTTTGGCTTTTGACTAGGAGCATTGGAAGACTTAGGAATCCAAATCCCTTGATGACCTTTGTTTCTCCATTGTTGACTTTGTTGAGCTTTAGCCTTGTTGAGCTCTTGAGATATTCATGCAGGTCTGATGTAGTTGCAGTTGGCTTGCGATTGACTGGTAGCTAAATCTTTATATACCCTGTATAGAATCCTTGTTTAAGAGGAACATTCTTTGAGATCCATCTTTTTCCTTTATCCTCTTGAGAGTTGTGGTTGACTTTAGCATCTTTCAATGTTGTTATATTGTATACCTGCTTCTTAGGTATCTTGGGATATTGTCGAGGTTGATACATTGTGGGCCTTCTTTCTTGGGAGGGACTTGAAGTTACTTCATATGCCCTAACCTTCGGTTTTGGTACCCATATCTGTCTATTACCTCCATAGTACTTCTGTTCTTTTAAACTCCATTGTGATGCTATCTATCCCATGTGTTTGTTTTTCTGTGTTGATTTCCCTTCTTTAATCCAATTTATCGGATCATTGACTTTGATTAAACTACTTTGAACAAACACTTGCTTGAATTTCCTTTGCTTTCTTGAGTACTTTGACTGAAATATCTTTGCTTTTCTGGGTGTCTCTTTAGAGGTTTCAGTTGGGTCAGCAATTGACTTGAAGTTTTGAAAGCCTCACTTGCTAGAAGTATCTGATCCATGAGGGTTCTTTGATGTAGAGGCATATGATGTCACACCTTCCTTGCTAATTGGTGGAAGTTCCACTTTAGCTTTACCTTTGTTTGTTGATTTGACTGGCACTGTCTGATTAATCTTTGGGATTCCTATTTCTTCTTGTTTGTCTGCAACTTCGTTCTTCTTAACTTCTGGATTTGGTGGCATTCTCTACTCAATAGCTTTTGTGGTTGCTCTTTGCTTTGTTTGATCTGCACTTGCTATTGCCTAATTTTCTTTAAGCTCTTCTGAAGTTTTGTTCAATGGAGATGAATCATCTTCAATAAGATCTTCCATTTGCATTGTGCTTGAGGACTTTGTGCTGTCATCCACGGGTGACCAGTCTTGATCTCCATTCTTGGTTGTCTCTGAAGACTCCGTTATGTTGGAACTTTGTATCTCTAGGATCTCCTGGGCCATTGGCATTCCCATGATGATGTCGTCTGGCATATCTTTTTTTGTGATCACATGAAATTGAGTTATGATGATCTTTGAACTTACTTCAATGGTGGTGGAAATGATTCCCCAGCATTCTGCTCGTTTGTTTACAAATATGCTCACAAATTCAGGAGCATCTTCCAACTGTGGTTGGCCACATCTTTTCCAAGTGCGAAAAGACATGAGGTTCTTGTCTAACTGAAAATCTAGCTCTACTTCTCTTCACAGCTTTTCTTCGTGTTCACCAACAATGTTGCACTTGATCTTCTCAGGATTTGTATCCGAATTGACTGCTTTTGCTATGGCAGTGTCCTTTGGTTGGACTTTATCTTTGACTCCTTTGCTTTGATTAACTCTTTCAATCGATGTTGACTCCATTGGCTGTGGTACATCACTTTTTTGCAATTGTTGAGCATTGTCCTCTTGCATCTGGGTAACTCTTGATCTTAATAGATCCACTGTTCTTTCTGGCAGGATCTGTCTCTTCGGAGGAGATTTTGGTGGTGACCTTTGTGTAGCTTTCTGGACTTTAGCCTTCATTGACTTTCACTTTTTTTTACTTGTTCTAGCAGCTTGAGGCTTTGCATCATCTTCAGATAGTCTTTGACTTCAGTCAGGCCATCCATAGGGGTTTGTACAAGGTCATGACCTTGCTGATATTCGTTCCCATGTGCATCTTGATATGCATATGTGAGATTGGTCACATGTAACTATTTGAACACTATTGGATTTGTTGGCTTTTGACTTTGATTTGTGGAGATCAGTTGAAACTTTTGTCCTTGATGATCTTCATATAAGCATTTGTCTGAAAATTTTGAGGGAACCTCGGTCAATTGGAAACTTCCAACAACCATATGATCTTTCAATGGTTTCTGCCTTAAAGGGGTCTGTTGGCTAGAAGCTCTAGGGCTTCTAACTGGTGTAGCATTTTTTGGTACTAGAGCTGAGCTTGATGAATTTGCAGCTCCCCTCTTCCTAGGGTGATCACTATAGCCTGCTTCATTGTAAGAGTTCAAAATTAGTCTCACCTTTTGGGACTGTGAAGGTACACTTTGGGTAGCATCATTGATGTTTAGCATCTGTAAACCTTCTGCATAGTTTCCTATGTATCTCCTTGAAACATGACAAATTATTCCCTAAGTCATACTGTAGATAGCATTATCTTTGCCTTGATATTATCTATCCCATGGGTCTCCTATGATATGAGCTTCTGTGGTTTCAGGACCCAAGGCATCATAGATGCTAGACTCCCATTTATATTTACGATTGTTTTGGTCAAAGTATATGCTCGTTTGGTCACAACATCGAAGCTTGATTTTCGATGGAGGAGAGTTTGGCTCTGAACAAATTTCTAAGTTCACTCGGGTAATATCCTTCAGCTCTAGAGAGGATGGGTGATAATAGATTCTTTTCTCTGAAATGAACCATCCTTTCTTATCTATCATTGGACGCACTTCTATGAGCTGGTATGTGGGCCGCTCAAACATTGGTTGATCCTTTTTGTACAGTTTTCTTTTTTGGTCTACATAGTTTGCATATGAATTATGTGAACCATACAAAGCTAACATCATTCTATCTAATGTGTCCCTTAGACTCGTGAATGATTGCACACTTGTGGTAGTGGATGCAAAATCATTTGCAAATTTAACAGTCTTTTCAATCTTTAGTGATATCTCGACACCTTGACTAAATTCATGCAAGAATTTGTTGTTCGAAGAATCAATTCTAAGCTTTTCAGGTGTTTGTGCATCTTTATGCTGATTTTGAACTTGCAGTGCTTTTAGTGGTGCTTCTAATGGTAATGCCGAATCATTCGATTGTCTTAAAAGTGACAAGTCAGTTGCACTTACATCAAGATTTTCATTTCCAATTTGCTATGTGCCTTGCTTCGCCGTTGATGTATCCCTGTTGTCTGGATTTCTTGGACAATCTTCAGCAAAATGTCCACCTTTTCTTCCACAATCTGAGGAATACGCCATGACTCGTGGTATTTCATTTGGTTCTGTCATGTCAAGCTCTAGCTGAGAAGTTTCTGTTTTTGTGCTTGCCAAGTTGTCGACATCTTCTTTTAAAACAATGAGCATCAAGCTGTAAATTGCTGCATCTTGACCTTTGTACCGTCTTTGACTCGGTTCACACATTAGACTAGTTTCTATTGGTTGACCTGTTGGATTTTGCATTACTGGCTCTCGACTATATATCTGACCACTGTAATCCATGTACAATGACCCTGATTGCATATGCACTAAATGGATGCTTTGTGGACTTGTGCAGATTTCGGGATAACCACTTGGGTCAATTTTTTGCACTTCTATCTGCACTTCATCTTTAAGCTTGCAATACCTGGCTCCACTGAAGTCTGTGAACATCTGGGAGTTCTCTGAATCTGGCTTTACTCTAATCAACAAGATCTTGGCTCCTGTGCTGCTTTTACTACTCATTAGATATCTATGGCCTTTTGAATCTGTGTACAAGACTTTATCTCTATTGTAGACATATAACTGTAAAATCTGGTCTTGTGCAGTTGTGCATGTGTTGCCACTGCTACTTGCTTGCTCTGTTGTACATGAACTCTCGGCTTGATTTAAGTCCATGTTAGCTCAATCCAAAAAAACTGTCAATTGGCAGATTTTGGTATTGATTACCAGAATTTATCCTCTCAGTTTCGATAAAACTGCTTGTGGCAAAGCACTTTTGCAGTTGACTGCTCTTCAAATTTGCAAGAGTTGATTAACCCTAGCTCGACAGTGTCAAAATTAATTGCAACCTTTTGAAACGATGAAAAACAGGGCCTTTAACAGATTAATCTGCAATCCCCCGTGATTTGTCGATTTTCAGCTTGATTTTGACAAATTTAAAAATTTGTCTATCCCTCACGGCTTTGAGTTTATCGTTTTCCGCTTTTTTCAGCTATTCGGATTCGCTTCGGCACAGTTTGCTCGATGTGCGGTGTTTGCTCGATTTGCGGCTATTTCTAACTTTGCTTTTGCTATTCGGTCTCGTTCTGGCTTTTCCTAGCTCTTTTTAGCTTGTTTTGGTTTTTTCTGGCACTTTCGACGATTTTCTTTTTATTTTTCTAAATTTTTTATAAAATTTTGAATTTTCTAGTTTTTTTAATCTTTTTATAATTTTTTTGAGAAAGTTTTGATTTTTTATAGTTTTTTTGTGAATTTTTCAGTTTTTTTGTGATTTTTTGAAGATTTTATGATTTTTGGGCTTTACCTTTGAATTTTTCTGATTTTTATGTGATTTTTTTTTTTAAAGAATTTATTGTGTTTTTTTTAATGATTTATATGTGAGTGTTTTTTTCTGTAATTTTTATGAGGTTTTAAAATTTTTTGTTAATTTTCTATGAATTTTTGTTTTTTTGTGAATTTTTTGATATATTTTTATTTTTATTTTCTGTGATTTTTTAAACTCTCTTTTTTTAAAAAAAATTGTGAGTTTTTTTCTTTTTTTAATGTTTTCCTTTTTCTTAAAAAATTGGAATTTTTTTTTTAATTTGATTTTGTAAATTTTTAATTGCTTTTATGTTTTAATAACAAATGATTATTTTTTTAAAATGTTTTTTTAAATAAATTAATTAAACTAACCTAACTAAACTAACTATAACTAACCTAAACCTAAAGCTAACCTGTAAACTGGCTTGTCTAGCGGCTGCACGTGCGGGACAGCGAGAAGGCAGCGCAGCGCCGATTGCAGGACTGGACTTGGCGGGTAAACGACAACCTGTAGTCACATGGCAGAGGGAGACTGTCAGCGAGCGCGGATGACGTGGCAGCGACGTTCGACAGCGAGGCAGGGGTTTGACAAGGAGGGTGCACACGGGGTTAGGAAGAGGGTGGGGAGAGAGAGAGAGAGAGAGAGAGAGAGAGAGAGAGAGAGAGAGAGAGTGAGTGAGAGTTAGTGAGAGAGAGAAAGTAGGGGGAGGGTTCACACGGGCTGGCAGTAAATGAGAAGGGAGAGTTAGAGAGAGATGGGGAGAGTGAGTTAGAGATAAAGGGAGGGTTAGAGAGAGAGAGTAAGAGGGAGGGGTTCACACACGGCGCAGGGTGAGAGAGAGTATAGAGAGAGAGAGAGAGTGTGAGTGAGAGAGGCCCTGGGCAGAGCTAGAAAAATACATTTTTTCCAACCAAAGAAATTAAGGGCAAACTTGAAGTTCTCCCAGTTTTAGGTCAAAATTCGAAGCTTTTGCCGGTAATTACACAAGAACTTGTGAAAATTTTCCGGTTTTCTTCAAGGCAAGCTCAAAATCTAACCGGGATTTTGAGCTTTCCACCGGTTAAAATACATTGGACCCAGTTTTTTTTTCTTTAACAGTGCGTACTTACAAGGGCAGAGAGAAAATGAGGGAGTGTGACAGAAAAAGAGAGAGTGAGTGGATGGCAGTGTGTGTGTGTGTGTGTGTGTGTGTGTGTGTGATGGATGGTGTTCACCCGGACAGAAGAAGAAGAAGAAGAAAGTTTTAACGTCGCAAGAAATTATCCCCAGGGACCGTAAAGATCTATCCGACTCGGAGATTTATTATGCGCCGCAAGGCACTGTACCGAAGCCCGAAACCCGCTTCCTTTTATTTATTTTTTATTTTTTATTTTCAAATTTCCAAAAAATTGCAAAAATGGCCGAAAATTAGCCGAAAACTCCAAAAAATCACAAGAAAATCCCAAAAATTGCCAGAAAAATCCCAAAAATTCTCAAAAAGTTTTAGGAATATTAGAAATCATTTTCATTCACAATCGATCATTTTCAACATGCAAAAAGCACACCAAAAACAAAAGATTTTACCGAAAATGCCAATTTCAACAAAATTGTCCACCCGGCCCTAGGAAATAGTAAAACGCTCAAAACTCGACCAAAGGAGGGTACAAATGTGAACAAAATGATGTTGTAAATACACACAGACCAAATAGCTCGTAAAGATTGCAAAATCAAATTTTTTATGGAATTATCCAAAAATTAATGCAAAAATTACCAAAAATTATCAAAAATTATCCGAAAAATACTCAAAAAATTTCTAAAAATTCTCCACACATTGGAAAATAGTTCTGCCAAATTAAATTGCCAAAATCACACCAATTGGATTGCCAAACAATTTATCAATAAAATCAAGATTAGTAAACTGGCAAAATTACCAATAAAATTAAGTCAAAAATTGACGCAATTAGAGTGTGTAAATCACTGTTTTGAGCACAAAAACACAAAAATTAATCATTACACACATCATTTATGCAATCAAAACATTGAATTAACCATCCAAATTAAACACTTTTTTATGCACTCACACACTAAAAAATTTGCAGTTTTTACCAATCTTTAGGTACGCACACAAAAGGGTTAAATTTGTCGGATTTGCAATGTGACTTCACAAATCAATAACTAGGCATGAGCACAACACACATCAATCATCACAATTCACAAATCATAACGCACACATTGATTTCTAGGTGTTCAAACATGGACAAAATAGTGCACACACAATTAACATACACACACTCAATTAAAGTGTACACGCACTTGATTTTAGTGCACACACACTTGAAATTGACCATCCAAGCATGCAATTAACTCAATTATGCATCCAATTAGCAACACGCATTCATCAATTAGCAATTGAAACTTATCAAATTCATGCACCGCCAATTCTTAAAAATTTCGGCATTACGACGGCGTGAAAACGAAAAATCGTAAAATTTTCAATCCACATTGCATTATGTTACATTGCATCAACATAGCATAGCATTACATTACATTACATTGCATCATGGTGGGATCTCTGCACAATTCTATACATCCTTAGATTCTAGGGAGGTTGAGAATACCACCTTAATTACCTTTCCATTGAAGATCAATTGAATGGTCGATTGCTCCAATCCTTCATAGAAAATTAGTAAGTTAGCAAAAATTAACCAAATTAGCAAGGGGTTAGTGAGAAACTAGAGTTTGTAAACACACAATTGGCCAGGTATGGTAACACATTAGGGAATTATGAACACATTGCTTCATGCACACACATTCAAAATCCACAAAAACATAAACACACAAGTGAAATTCGTAGTGAAATTAGTGAGGGAACGCATTCGATTATGCCACAATTACACTAGCGTAGGCCATTGTCCCCGGAAGCGGCGCCAAATGTTGGGGTCCCATCGTTGCAATAGCTCCAATGACCAACAAAATTATCAATCCGGAGGGATGAGCTACCCGGCTAGGGCATGGAAACACTCAGGTTAACTCTACAAGGTGAGCTTCTCGGCCTATGGAGGAGCAACGCCACAATGAAGGGTATTCTCCATATCCACTTCTCTTCACCTCTAGTCAACCCAATCACACACACTACGATTGCAAGACGCACACAACACTAATCCTATCATGCAACACACTAATTGCAAGCACACACATATACACCACACTCTAATCAAACCTACATGCACACACAAGAAAAAGAGGGAAATCACACAAGATTAGAGAGGTATTAACCACTAATTAGTGAAGATCTAGTTAATCTAAGAATCATAAGCAATCATAAGAAGTAAGAGAGAGACATAGTGAGAGAGAATGAATCATTGATTAGTGTTAATCAAGTCTCATGAGCAAGGAGAAGCTCAAGGACTCTATAGCCACACACTTCAAGAGCTCTCACCAAAGAGTGCTCTCAACAAATGACTTGAGAACCCTAATTTCTTTTACACGGTGCCTTATATACCTAGGTTAAAATTATGCAATGCCCGGGCGTCCAAGGCCTTTAGGGCTCACCACTTACTGAATCTGCAACCTAGGCACAGTAAGTGACCGATTCTTTACAACTTGGAACTCCCATTGAGTCCGTAACACTTAAAAATATTACAATGGCTTGAAATAATTCGGGAATTTACAATACGTGACCATTTTGGGAAAATGTGGAAAATATGTAATTCCAATCTTCACTGCTTCTTTGTATTCATCCTCAATGTGTATTCGTACGTCTTTGATCTTTAGTAGCTTTTGTTAACTGACATTGACTCAGTTAACAATCTCCTAAACACATCAAGCCCACCAAAGTCTAACTTGCCATAGACTAGAAACCCCAAGCACACTAATGATAAGCACACACTAATTACCACATGTCAATTAAGGCACTTCATCAATCAATAGCTACACACACGAGGTGAATGGTGCTAGAGCTTCATAAAACCTATCTACACACAAGCAAAGAAAGGGCACACACACAAATTACAAGATTAAGACCCAACTTAATCAACCTAATTTGTGTTGCTAAATATCACAAATCAATTGCTCGTAGAGAGTAAGAGTGGTTACTAGCAAGAAGTACATACATCTCTCAAATCTAGAATAATGAAAGTGTAATACTACTTCATGACAAGGTGAAATGTAGAGAAGAAGTAGACTAATGAGAAAATAAGAATTAGATTAATCAAGAAGAGCTTACTCTAATTACAATGGTTAGCACTAACCTCTCAAAAATAGACATTAAGCTCAAGGCTAGGCCAAAGAGTGAACACTCTAGAGAGAGGGAGCTCTCAAAAGTGGATCCTCAAGAGTGGATACTCAAGAAAGAAGCCTCCTTGCCTCAAGGTTTCCTTTTAAGGGCTTTCACCACAATCCCTTCTACTATGGGTTTAAGCTTGAGCCCTCAACTACCATATACAACTTTGGAACTCCAAGTGAGCCCAAGACTTATACAAAATGAGTGGGAAGTATTGAGTCACATCCATAGCATATCTCCCGCTTGATGCATATTCAGTGTAGCATGTGTTAGCCGCTGCTCACATTCCCCCCTTCCTAATTTGGCGCACTTCCTCGTGTGCCGGTGAAGTAAGACACAGTGACATGGTAGAAAGCAAGTCCATGGAAGAAATTTTGAGCTGCAAAACATCAGAACAAGTAATGAGCATCAAAGGCCAACAAGGATACAAGACATGAAGTACAATGAAGAATCATGCAAAGTGAATTTTTGTCATGCCAAGGGTAGGACTATAGGAGGGCAAGCCGTGCATGGTCTTGCATATCATGCAATCCATGGTGTTCAAGGTTGGGGACGAGGCACACGGTGTGTGTATGAACTCTTGCCAGGTGGTGACAACGACGAAGGGATCTGCGTGCAGCAGCCCTAGCAAAGGGGGAAGGAGGCGGGTCGACCTGCTTTAGGCGGAGGAGGGCTTGGCGAAGTCGCTTCGACCTACTCGACAGTTCACGTCACATGCGTGCAAGCCGAGGAGCCTCACATCGGGCATTCTCTCTCTCGCAAGCTTTTGCACTGCCGCTCTGTCGACGCCATAGCTCCAAAGAGCTTCTTTTCATACTAAAGCACCCAACTTTAGGGCCTTTTAATTAAGCGAAGGGAGGGTGCCCACGGGCTAACACCCCCCCCCCCTTTTTCATCTCTTTGTTCTCCGTTCTCGGCACCACGGTGTCAGGAGTTTTTTGGAGCAAGGGATTGCACATATGTACATACACATGCATGGTGCATCAAATAAAGAATTGCCCATTTTCCAGAGCCGGGTGGTTACGTGGGGCCCACATGTGTACAGGTAGGACAGCATGTACATAGTGCATCGATTTTCACTATCACCAGTACCAGTATGTTTTTTCTACAATAATGAGGATTTTATAGCGCGTAAAAATTCTTGAGGAAGCTATCCGCGGGCCGACGACATGAGGTAAGCAGGTGCGTCAGGAGGTCGAACGGGGTCAATACTTGCACGTGGATAAGTACAGACACGATGTGGGTGTTTTCTTGTGAGAGTTATGCAGAAAGGTCATCATTAGGACCACTTTTTGGGGCCACTTCACGTGGTTGCGAGACGCATTATTGAAAAGAAATGAGTGCCAGGTGTGCGGATGATGCAAAAGGGTGACAACTATGCACTACGAGGTCAGTTTTTAGCCTGTTCGGGGTCCGTTTGAGGTCATCTAAAAGGCCAAGGGTGACCAACTAAAAAAGCTAAGTGTGGGAAATGTAAAAATAGAGAGAGGACCAGAAAAAACGTGGAGAAGAGAGGAGGAACAGTCGCAGGTGTGTTTTTGCTCATTTTGGAGCTTGTTTTGGCCGTAAACTGCTCATCCGAGGTTGGATTTGAGCACTTTGACATTGTAGACTGGGGTTTTGGGCTGTTCCGGACGTGATGGCGCTGTCCATTTTTCCAAATTCCTCACTGTTTTTCTATTGTTTTGGCTGTGTAAGTTTCTCCTATGAGCGAAGTTTCTGCTCCAGTTTGTGATTGTATCTGGCTTATTTTACCCATATTGTGTGAGCTATTTGCCCCATTGGTGTTGGCCCAAGCTCATTTGTATCTAAAAATCAGAAGTTCTCCTCGTTTGAGCTGAGTTTTTTGAGTGTGTGTGTGTGTGTGTGTGTGTCTCTGTGTGGAGTGGGCAAGTGGATAGTCTCTCTCCTCTCACTCCAGAGGTGTGTTCCCTGTCTCGGCTAGGTGTGTTGTGTAAGCCGAGTGGTGCCCCCTAGTGTGTGTGTTTATCATTCCAAGAGTGTGTGTTGGGTCGTTATAGAGGCGCTGTGTCTGTTTTCATCCCGCTCACATTCTTTTGGCGCCCCCACGGAGGATCTTCTTCGAGTACCTTCTGCTTCGAGCTGCAAGCTTCCAGATTTGGGATTACAGGTTGCAGGGTGCAGATTACAGGTTACAAGTTACAGGTTACAGGTTATAGGTTACAGGGACAAGTACAGGTACAGGTATAGGTGATTCACACAGGTACAGGTAGCTGGATTTCAGTGATACATTGGCAAGTGGGTGTCACTTGCAGTTGTTGTGGGTATGCATCACTTGGCGCCTGTTTGAGCACATTTTTTGTTGGATTGTACGTTACGTATGGAAACTGCCATGGTACGCCTTTGTGGAGCCATATATGGTTTTATTTGGCAGCCCCAGCCATTTCTGAGACTTGGTCTGGAAGATAGTCATTTCTGAGACTTGACTATACGCGATTTGCATTAGCCTTCGTGTGAGGGTCGATAGCGTGAGGTTTTATTGAGCTGGGGGATTCTCAAATGTGGAGATCCTTTTCGGTGATACAGGTAGCTGGAGCAGCACCCTTTTCGTGACCTCACCATAGCCTATGTATTAGTGATTCCTACTTGATGCTCGAGTTCTATTGTTGGCAGTTTATGCATACATATACAGTCTATATTTTGGGTTCACAGTGGTCTACTTCTGGGGAAGCTCTGTCAAAATTTTTCCAAGTTATGATGGTTGGTCTTTTGGTCTTTTAAGCCATTTATGCTGTTATGCTGCTAAAATTTTGGAAAAATCAGAGGTTAAGTCAGGTGTGCCTTCTTGGGAGCTTCATGGTTGGCTTTAATGGATGATCAAAATGGCCCTCAATTCCTCCATTTCATTTAACTCAAAGAATCCAGATAAATGTTCATGTGTTCAGGAAGATTTTTTTCTAGCAGTGCATAGTCTTTATGTTCGGGCCAAGAAGATTACGAGAGATCTTGGAATGTCCTTTGCCTGTTGTAATTCCGATGATCAACTATGAAAACTCATTTGATGTGCATGTGTTTGTTCTTATCTAAAGTTGAGCTCCATTGAAGTTTCTGGGGATTGGGTAGTCAAAAGTTTTGGGTTCTTGCACGTGTGTTCAAAGGGGTTCTCAAAGCATTGAAACTTGGGTAGCCATGGCTTTCTCTTATCCAGAGTTTCATGGAAGAAGTGATGAAGATGTGGAAGAATTTTTGGAAAAGATGGAGGTTGCCTGCATTAGCAACCAGATTCATGACCCTACGCAGATGTTACGCCTTCTCCAAATTTGTTTGAAGAGTGATGCACGAGTTTGGTCTAAAGCATTTGAAGAGGAGTTGCGTGTGGCTGATCCACCTGTAAGGTTGAGTTGGGACAATCTACGACATGGGTTGGAAGTGGAGTTTGTGAAGATAGAAGATCCTGACAAAGTGTGGCAAGAAGTACAAGCTTTGGTGCAAAAGGAAGGTGAGCCAGTAGATGCGTACATACGTAAGTTTTCATTGGCATGGGAGTGAATGTGCAAGGCCTTAGCACCACAGGTACCCCCGCCTGACATGATGAAGAAGGACAGGTTCTTAGCTAGTCTTTAGGAGAATATACGTTGGAGAGTGGAGCTAAAGAAGCATAGGACATATGAAGATGCACTAGAGGTATCAAGGAACAGAGAGTGGAAGTTGAGGAAAATGAGCCAGTTAGGGGTGGAGTCTTTGCCCATGAGGTCTGAATTTCAGCCTAAAGAGTCTTTACAAGGTTGCATATCAGGGGTTCATCATGAACCAGTGGTTCCTGTTACTACTCAAGTTATGCCAGCAATGGTCACTACATCGGTGCAAGATGATGGGCTAAGGCAAGACATGAGGCAAATGGTAGATTTAATGAAGAATCTCAGCCTAAACATGCTAGGTCAAGTGGGAAATAATCGAGGTCGAGGGAAGTTTGCAAATCAACCAGGAGGTGAAGAAAGGCCTAGAAATGGTGTTGGACAAAGCAACGGTAGGTTTTGGAGGCAGACGCCCACATGTTATAATTGTGGAGAGTTGGGTCACATCAGCCCGCAATGTGATAAGCCACCAAGGATGGGGGGAGACATGTATCCATTGCCAAGACAGGTGCTAACTAGGTCAAATGATTATGGCATCGAAATTAAGGGAGACGAAGGAACCAGTGGACTGACCCAGAAGGAAAAGGGAAAGACAAAAGTGCTAAGTGTAGTCACCTTGGAGAAGGCATCAAAGCTAGAGGATACATTAGTTATGCCTATTGGGAAGAGGACCATAGAAGATAAGGAAGGAAGAAGTGCCCCAGGTCCTAGTAAGAAGAAAGGAAAGAGCCATGAAGGCGAGGATGTCAAGGCCAAGAGGAAAAGGAGATCTCGTCGAATGTTTCATGTTTCAGATTTTCCACTAGGGGATGGGACTTTAAGCTATGACTTGAAGGAGGATCTGATGAGCAGGAAGGCAGATGTTACTTTTGGGCAACTTATAGAGATGGTGCCTAAGCTAAAGCGACAGTGGAAGAGGATGGTTAACCCAATGGAGAAAGAGCCAGAGAGAGGTTCAGTAAAGGTGTTGGAAATGGATGAGCTACCAGACATTTGTCCAATAGTAGATGTGTGGCATAAAAGGAAAAATTTGGGACAAGGTTATGTGGATGGCGGAGCCCAAATATGCGTCATAACACACTCATGCGTTGAGAAGATGGGTCTCACAGTGGCTGGGGTGTCAGGTTTTCGGATCAGATTGGCAAACCATCAAAAAGTAAAATGCTTGGGTGTTGTAAAGAGCTTAGAAGTGGAGGCATATGATGCAAAGGCAGTGGTTGATTTTCATGTGATGCCAGCAGGGTTGGGAGCATATCCTATTATACTGGGCAGACCATGGTTACGTGCAGTGGGAGCTATTCAAGATTGGCGACATGGTACGATTAGCCTCTATGGGAAGACATGTACCAAGAAGCTTTATAATATGGACACAAGGAAACAATTAGAGGAGCTTTATGAATATGAGGATGAGTCTAGTGATGAAGACTCTTCCACGGTGACAGATGAGGACAGTGATAGCACTACCAGCAGTGATGAGGATGCTGATGTTGCATTTCTTTTGATGGACAAAGAAATCCAAGAGTTTGGTTTAGTTGCATTTGCGAATGAGGTTGAAGATGAAAGTGAAGGGCCTTATGAAGTGATTGAAGGGCTGATGCAAACCAAGGTTGAGTTGTCAAAGAAGCAGGAATTGATGGCACAAATGATCAGTGGAGACCTCTCAACTATGGAGAAGGACATATATTTGCACATGCTGGCTAGTTTTCCTGATTTGTTCATTACTTCATATGAAGAGATCAGAGGGTTCAAGGGCGAAGAGATGCATATAGAGCTGAAAGAAGGTGCTAAGCCAGTGCGGCAAAGGCTAAGAAGGATGGGTCAAGAGCAAATGGAAGCCTTGCGAGAAGAGGTGGACAAGTTATTGAAGGCAGGGTTCATAGTCCCTGTGGAGACCACAGAATGGGTGAGTCCAGTTGTAGTCAGTCCAAAGAAGGATGGGAAGTGGAGAATTTGTGTAGATTTTAAACCCTTAAATGCAGCCACTAAGAAGAACCCATATCCTCTTCCATTCATCGATCAGATCTTGGATTCAGTGGCAGGTTATGAGAGGTACAATGTGTGTGATGGTTTTTCAGGCTATTTTCAATTGAAGATTGCTCTTAAAGACCGCACAAAGACAACTTTTATTACGCCATGGGGCTGCTATTGCTACACAGTATTGCCATTTGGGTTGTCAAATGGACCTTCCTTCTATCAAGAGAGAGCAAATTGGGTGTTGGAACCATTCATTGGTAGTTGTGTTAAAGCTTTTATGGATGACTTCTGTGTATATAGCAGTAGGGCTGAACACCATGAGAAGCTACAAATGGTATTGGCTCGATATGATGAATGTGGAGGACAACTAAATCCAAAGAAATGTCATCTAGCACAGCCAAGCGTGAAGTTATTGGGCCACATGGTGTCAGAAAATGGCATTGAGGCTGATCCAGACAAGGTTAAGTCTATTATTCTTCTTCCATCACCTACAAGTACGAAGCAATTGGCAACCTTTATACACAAAGTGAAGTACATGGCAAGGTTTATTCCATTGTCTTCTCAGATTCTTTATCCATTACAACAAGTGGCAAAGCATGATCCATTGCAATGGGATGACAAGTGTGAAGAAGTGTTTCAAGAGGTGAAAGAGGTGTTAGGGGGGTTGTCAGCCATGCAGGCTCTTGATTGGGAAAAAGTTTTTTATGTAAATCCCTCAGTAGGGGATGATGCCATTGGAGCCATGCTATTGCAAAAGGGGAAGGGCAGCCATTATATGAGGCCAGTGTATTGTGCAAGCCGAGTGAAGTTGGTAGCGGAGAGAAAGTTCTTGGAAGTAGAGCTAGTGATGGCTAGTGTAATATTTGCTTGTCGACGATTTTGTCATTACTTGCTACCACGACCTTTTGTTTTCTTGACGAGTTATGCCTTTTTGCCACAGTTAATTAATGGCACTAACATGTCAAATGTGGTGAAGAAATGGGTAATTGAGCTGCAAGAGTTTGAGTTCTCTTTTCTAGTGGAAGATAGTACAAGGGCTACCCTAGCTGATTTGTTGACCTACAAGGAGAATCCCCTTATTGTTAAGGAAGAGGTGGTGAGAAAGGTAGTTGAAGAAGTGCCACAGATCAGCAATGCACATGTGTTGTTCTTTGATGGTTCATACAGAAAGAGCCATGATGCAACTTCAGGGGGTATAGCACTTTATGATCCAGAGGGGAAGCTAGTATGCAAGAGAGGGTTCAAATTGGATGCTCATAGTAACAATGAGGCTGAATATGCTACTCTGGAAGCCGGATTACACATTTGTTTGAAGCATGGGGTTCGAAGGTTGAGCATAAAAGGTGATGCCTTGTTAGTGGTGAAGCAAGTGCTGGGTGTGTGGAAGAGCAAGAACACCTCATTGAAGGAAATGTGCTTCAGAATTAAAGGCCTGTTAAAAAATTTCAAAGCATGGAGCATCAGACACATTGAACGTGCTCTAAATGGAGAGGCACATGAAGCAGCTCAAGGCATGATTGGGGAGCTATTTGTGTTGAGGACCACTTTACCTCTTTATCATGGCCGGGAAAGTTTGGCTCAATAAGAGGAGTTTTTGCTAACAGGAATCATTCCAAAGGAGATTCAGAAGTCTAAGGAGTATGGCTTTGTGCGTAAAGCATACAGGTACAAATTGATTGGTGATGTCTTATACATGAAAGGGGCTGATCTCGTGTTGAGACGTGTACCTTGGCGAGAGGAGCTTTATAGAGTGTTGGAAGAGAATCATGAAGGCGCATGTGGTGGCCATTTTGCTCTAAAGATCACTGATGCATGGTTTTTAGGACCCCTTCTGAAGATGCAATAAAGGCACAGTCAGTTGTTGGGGAGATGAGGATACTCTAGTCCAAGGGATCTCGAAAGAGAAGAAAAATCTACTTCACAAGCACCAAAGAGTAAAAAGTGCCATGGACAGAAGATACGTGGGAACAAGCTCTTATGCATGCCTACAACCTATATCTTACAGAATAGCCCATTCTAGGTGTGAATTTCTAGTGAAATTTACACGAGGATGTTCGTGTGGACTCACAGCACAGCATACTCCGTTTTCACTTTTTTACCGACAGTAAATATTTTTTACCTACAGTAAATATTTTTCACCTACATGGTAAATACAAATCACTTTTTACCTACAGTAATTTTTTTTACCCATGGTAAATATTTTTTACTGCACCATAAGTATTTGGTAGGTAACTGTTCACTGTTACTAGAAGCAGTGATTGGGCATCAACAATGCAGTTACAGGAGGAGAAAAAGGGAAAATCTTATGGTAAAGGTGAGTCAACAGGGATAAAGACTTTTGGGTTGAAAAGTGACATGCTGATTTTTTCAAAGAACACATGTCAAAAGAAGCCATGGTTTAGGATTTTTTGAGAATTGGATATTCAGGAGGACCCAGCAGGTCCCCCCCCTGACATGTGCAGAACCTCCAGTTTCAATAGCCACCTACCTGCTCTTAAATGTTGGTCAAGGCCTTATCCCCATGTGTCACAATCAGAAAAATCAGCATTTACCCTCCCCTCTCACATCACTCTAGAGAATATCTTGATGGTGACATATCAGGTGACCTCAATCTGTTGACCACCCTAAGCAAAAAGTAACCCCAATCAGCGGATTTAAGCATGTTTATCCCTAATCCTAAACCCTCTCAGAAACCTATATAAGGAGGCCTTCTCTCACTCAAAACCAACACTTCGCCCCCTTCACCAAGCAATGAAGCTATGACAACATTGCTCACAACGAGGAGCTATGGATGGAGCTCTACTCTCTCTCCCTCTCTCTCTCTCTCTCTCTCCCTCTAGTATGCTACATTACTATCCCTAAAACCTAAATAAGGAGTCTTCTCTCATGCTCCATGGCCACCATCCTCGCCATCATTCTCTAAGGTATTGATGTGTTGCTAGTAGGATCATACCTACTTGCTGGGTTGATTGTTTTTGACAAGGGATTATGCCATCCTTGGCTTGCTTCTCTATATCCTTGTTATGTATGATCAGATGCCGTTGTATTGTTAAGCTGATGTCTTGTGTATATATATGCTACATAAGGTCCCTAAGCTTCGTTTCTACGTGTTTTGCCATATGTTTTGATGCCATCATAATGCCAGAAGTCTCACTTGCCTATGTGCACTATGTGTGAGGTCCCTAAACCTCTTAATTTAGGGTGGTGCCCCCTTTGTTTTGTTCTTTGCTTGTTTGCATGAGGCGTGGTTTGTGGAGTGTGCACGAGTACAGAGGCCACCCGATTGCACTGCTCTTTTTCCCGCTATCAATCACCTTGCATAAGATTTTGCAAGAGGGGTATGTATGGCCTAGTTTGGACAAGGATGTTCACCATTGGTGTAGGTCTTGCAATAGGTGTCAAGCATTTGGGAAGAGAGTGTTGAAGCCAGAGCTACGAAAAACCATTATGGCGTTTGATGTGTTTGAAAAGTGGGGGATTGATGCAATAGGCCCGTTACCTATCACAAGCAGGGGAAAAAGCTATATCTTGACGGCAGTGGACTATGTCTCTAGATGGGCAGAGGCTATAGCAGTAAAACAGATCACTGCAAAGGATGTGGCAAAATTTGTGTATGATGAAATATGTTGCAAGTTTGGGGTGCCACTGGAGCTACTTTCAGATAAGGGGCCTGGCTTTAGAGCTAAACTGCTAGATTTTTTATGTGCAAAGATGAAGATTAGGCACCAGCATGCCACTCCTTATTACCCACAGTGTAATGACTTAAATGAAAGATTCAATGGTGAGTTGGTACAGATTCTTTCGAAAGTGACAGAGCACCAAGGAAAGAATTGGGATTTAGAATTGCCTAGTGCATTATGGGCTTACCGTACTTCGGTGAAGACAGGTACAGGGTTTACTCCATTTCATTTTGTGTATGGAAAGGAAGCACTATTGCCTGTGGAGGTAGAGTTGTCTGCGGTCAAGATGTTAGAGAAGTTTCTTGGGCCGCCTAGTAATGCATTCAAAGAGAGGCTTTTGCAATTACAAGAGGTCCAATTGGATAGGATGAGCGCATTGGAGCATTATGGGCAGATGCAGGATAAGGCTTTGGCAAAGATAAATGAAAAGGTCAAAAGTAAGGGTATCAAGAAACATGACTTGGTTTTGCGCTACATCAGTAAGTTGGACAACACCTTCCAAAAGAAGTTCCAAATTAAGTGGGAAGGCCCTTTCAAGGTAGTGAAGTGTTTTCCAAATGGCACATATCATGTGGCTAACCTGGATGGTGTTCTACATAAGTCAAGGGTAAATGGATTGCGTCTTAAATTGTATCATGCTAGATTGATGATGGTGGAGCAAGATGAGCTGTCTATGGAGCAAGCAATGTTGGTGAAGGATGAGGAGACCTGTGATGCGGCGAGTCTCATATCTCTCTTTGCTGCTGCTGATCATGAATGATCTAGCAGGCTAGGGGATGGGCAAATTATGTCAGGAGTTTTTTTGAGCAAGGGATTGCGCATATGTACATACACATGCATGGTGCATCAAATAAAGAATTGCCCATTTTCCAGAGCCAGGTGGTTACGTGGGGCCCACATGTGTACAGGTAGGACAGCATGTACATAGTGCATCGATTTTCACTATCACCAGTACCAGTATGTTTTTTCTACAATAATGAGGAGTTTATAGCCCGTAAAACTTCTCGAGGAAGCTATCCGTGGGCCGACGACATGAGGTAAGCAGGTGCGTCAGATGGCATCTAGTGGCGTCAGGAGGCCGAACGGGGTCAATACTTGCACGTGGATAAGTACAGACACGATGTGGGTGTTTTCTTGTGAGAGTTATGCAGAAAGGTCATCATTAGGACCACTTTCTGGGGCCACTTCATGTGGTTGCGAGACGCATTATTGAAAAGAAATGAGTGCCAGGTGTGCGGATGATGCAAAAAGGTGACAACTATGCACTGCGAGGTCAGTTTTTAGCCTGTTCGGGGTCCGTTTGAGGTCATCTAAAAGGCCAAGGGTGACCAACTAAAAAATCTAAGTGTGGGAAATGGAAAAATAGAGAGAAGACCAGAAAAAACGTGGAGAAGAGAGGAGGAACAGTCGCAGGTGTGTTTTTGCTCATTTTGGAGCTTGTTTTGGCCGTAAACTGCTCATCCGAGGTCGGATTTGAGCACTTTGACATTGTAGACTGGGGTTTTGGGCTGTTCCGGACGCGATGGCGCTGTCCATTTTGCCAAATTCCTCACTTTTTTCTGATGTTTTGGCTGTGTAAGTTTCTCCTATGAGCGAAGTTTCTGCTCCAGTTTGTGATTGTATCTGGCTTATTTTACCCATATTGTGTGAGCTTTTTGCCCCATTGGTGTTGGCCCAAGCTCATTTGTATCTAAACATCAGAAGTTCTCCTCTTTTGAGTTGAGTGTTTTGGGTGTGTGTGTGTGTGTGTGTGTGTCTCTGTGTGGAGTGGGCAAGTGGATAGTCTCTCTCCTCTCACTCCAGAGGTGTGTTTCCTGTCTCGGCTAGGTGTGTTGTGTAAGCCGAGTGGTGCCCCCTAGTGTGTGTGTGTGTATCATTCCAAGAGTGTGTGTTGGGTTGTTATAGAGGCGCTGTGTGTGTTTTCATCCCGCTCACAACGGCAAGCCACCGCATTGGGGTGAGCAAACAATGGAGTAGTAAGGGTTTTCAGCTTGCAAAAATTTTGTAAAACTCAGAAATTCACAACACTTATCGAGTAAGTGAAAATTCACAAAGAAGTTTGCAGGAATCTCCGTAACGAGATGGTGGCCTTCCAAGGCATGGAGATTCCGGATTTGCAGTAATACCAGACAAGGCACGGGCCCGAGAATTTCAGCTCTTGCATCCAATCAAGTGCGTTGACGAGACTGATGTCGCTTTAGGGTGGCGTGAATAAACTTTGTCTCTGACCGTCAAAGACGTGTAAGTGCATCTACAAGCAAGGCTTGCATTCACTTATGTGCATCGACCAAAGGGTTTCATTGCATGTTGTGGCATCCATGGCTATGACTCATAGGGAGTCCAGTTGGGTGTTTCTACCATAGTTGGCAACAAGCATGGCTCTCTTACAGGTTAAAATTCTCAGGCAAGGCCCTTGATAGCAGGAGTAGATCATCTATTGCACCAAACAACAATGTTTGACAAGATTGGTCGGCAGGGGTGCTTAATGAGGTACGCATTTGATTTTTTGTTTATTGTCATCTGCATAACTGGTTACACAATTTTGATCGTCTCTCTACATAAGGTAATGTATGAGACTCGCATGAGGCACTTAGCATATATATTTTGATCGTCGACCATGAATTGATGTAATGACAGCAGGGTTGTCGATTGCTTATCAAGCATTTGACCTCGTTGGAGCATGTATCAACTCTATTGCATATCTCTAACGTGCATCAAAGGTGATGCACTTTCCCCACTCCAAGAACAGGCACGGCCTCTGACAATTCACATAAGCACTCAAATTTTGTTGCATACATTAATGGCAAGGTCTTATTTTTTCATATCTCAAGAAGACATGCATAGCCTCTTACTGGACTTGTTGAAGGAAGCAATTTCCTCAGCATGGTCGACTCCTTGTCACGGTTTTTACACGCTGATGGAGGATGCTTACCACATAGTACTGGTTAATTTCAATTGAAATTGCTCAACACGGTCGATTCTTTTTGTTATGGTATCTACCGCCACAGGCTTTCAGCACAAACATATTTATGTGAAGCAAGGATTCAATCTACGACTCTTACATTGAGATTTTTTCCGTTTAGGGTATGCTATGAGCACACGCCTTTGGGGAATTTCTCCATATGCCTGCAAGATATTTCAAGCCAAATTTCTCTCACGCAACAGATATGGATATGATCTACATTTGAGTGAGTTTTTAGCGCCCATGATCTACATTTGAGCGAGTTTTTCTTCCGACATCTCCAGACAACTGGTTACAGCAAGATGAACAGGTTAGACCATGTTCAGTATTGTTTGTTTTTCCATGTTTATATATTTACATTGGAAACTAATGCTTTTGTGCAACCGCAAAGTTGTTTGACAATTTTACATGAAGCAAGGCTTCTCCCTTGTGCCAAGGTACTGCCCAATGACTTGCAATCACGGGCAGTGGCACACAAGTTTGAAAAACTGGCAAAATAGGGAATATCACCAGTTTAGACTGTGCAAGGCACTAATGGTTTTGGCTCTCACGTTTGAGGCCATCACTCTCGCCAAGGGCTTAACAATCTGTATGCAAGGCATGCTAACCAAGTGGCATGAATTCCACCACTTCAGAGATTACGCTTCCGCTATCACACCAGACACTCTGTCATCACAGACAAATTAAGTTCTGGATTGTTTGGTTGCTGTCAACGCACAATACCACTAAATGGAACCTAAGTCTAGGACTTATTTCATAGGCAAAGTGCCATATTAAGTCATTTTTGTAAAGTCACGACCCCATACATGGTAAGTGGGTCAAGCTATGGCTTTTGTTTTCTGTTCCCTCTCTCGATAAAAGCGTTATACAGGAAGATTGTTGCATGCTTATAGGATAAGCTACAAGTCAGGCATAAGAGGCATCAGAGCACACAGATTGGGCACAACATATACAAAGTCGTCACTTAAGGAAAGTTCCTCAGCCCAGCATTTTCTCGCTCTCTTTCTTCTTTCTCTCCATGAATAATGCAAACTTTTTACGCAGTTTTTGATACATGTTTTGTTTGGGAGTCAGCATGAGCCAAGGTGCTCTAACTCTCAGATAGAAATTGGGCAAGACGCCCTCTACATTATTCTTCATCGTTTTGTCGATTGAGCACTAATTGCCATGCGCCACACACGCTGGCTAAGAGTCCTTGTCAAATCTCAGGCATGACGCAACCGTTGGCATTCCTTGGGTGATTTTTCTTAAGATCAAACAGATCTACCCACTGGACTACACAATGACGATAATGGACAAGCAAGAGTCTTGTCATTTACGGATGTTTACAGTGTCATTTTTGCACGACATGGTTTCAGTGCGACGCTCAAGTTGAGCTTTTGATAACCATAAACTCAACTCAGCTGATTTCTACCACGGATTTTAGATGCAACATATCATTGCGACAGCATGGCTATCCATAAGAGCTAGGTTTTACACTTGTGTGGATCTCCTGCTCTCTCTATAGCACTACGAGTGTCTATGGACGCATTGTTTTGGGGTAAGACCCCGTGGGTGCTTACTAAATCATACCATACGCATTGAGGATCACAGTTTGATCTATTCCCGTTATACTCTCAAGGAAAGAATTCTGCAATCTACCACACGATAGCGGAAAATTTCAACTTTTCATGTTGATTCTCATCATTCTATACACGGTTAACTATGTTGGTTACCATTACCTCCTAGTTGAGCAATTTCTACAAAGAAGACATATTTAGGAATTTAGGGAATTATTCAAGTCCCACTTTTCATAATATTTCTCAAAAACTCAGTATTTTTGTGTAGTTTCAACTATCATCTATTTGCGGGCACACTAAATTTAATTCCTTTTTTTTTTTAGATAGCACCTACATTTTTGACATACCTTACCTATTTTAATGGGCCTAAAACTTAATTAAATTCTCTAAACGATGTAATGTACTCTGCTCTAGTCATAACATAATAAGGCCTTTAGGGCGCTTGGAGGTTAGTTAGAAGGAGCTCGATGCTTGTTAATGGGTTCAATTTAAGGCACTAAGAGGTGCTTTGGAAGGAGTTTGATGTTTGTTACCTATAGAAAAGACTCCTCTTTAAATAAGTTTTCCAGATACAAAGTTGAAAAATTTGTTAAAATTAGTGGCCTTTTGGTGGAAAAAAGCATATATTTGACTCTAATTGGACGTGAAAAAATGAATTTCTTCATAGAAACCAAGATCTCTAGCATGGAAATTTTAGATATGACAAGCACTTTTAAAAGAACCAAGCCTCTATCTTGGTATGTGCAAAAAGGTGTGCAGGCTCAAACTTAAGTTCCAGCCTACACTCTTGGCTCGAACTTAAGTATGAGCCTCTACCCTACTATCTACAAAACTCGTACAAAACTGGAAGAGGGTAAAGCCCTACTACGTAGAAGAACGTGTGGAGGCTCGAACTTGAGTTTGAGCTTCTACCCTCGGTAGACACAAATTAGAGTGAAATATGAAATAGAGGAGGAAGAGAGAGAGAGAGAGAGAGAGAGAGAGAGAGAGAGAGAGAGAGAGAGAGAGAGAGAGAGAGAGAGAGAGAGAGAGAGTGACAGAACATAAGAAGAACTTCAGGACTCTTGGATGTGAGTTTGAAGGAGCTCGATGCTTGTTAATGAGTTAATTTTAGGGCACTAGGAGGTCTTTTGGAAGGAGTTTGATGTTTGTTACCTATAAAAAAGACTCCTCTTTAAATAAGTTTTACGAATACAAAGTTGAAAATTTGTTAAATTAGTGTCCTTTTGGTGGGAAAAAACATATATTTGATTCTAATTAGACCTAAAAAAATGAATTTTTACATAGAAACCAAGATCACTACCATGGAAATTTTAGATATGTCAAGCACTTTTTTACGAACCAAGTCTCTATCATGGCATGTACAAAAGGTGTGCATGCTCGAACTTAATTCTGAGCCTCTACCCTACCATGTACAAAACTTGAAGAGGGTAAACCCTTACTAGGTAGAAGAATGTGTGGAGGCTTGAACTTGAGTTCGAGCCTCTACCCTTGGTAGACTCAAATTAGTGGGAAATATGAAATAGATGAGAGAGAAAGAGAGTGGAGGCTCGAACTTAAGTTGGAGCCTCTATCCTTGGTAGATACAAAGAGGAACATATGAAATAGATGTGTGTGTGTGTGTGTGTGTGTGTGTGTGTGTGTGTGTGTGTGTGTGTGTGTGTGTGTGTGTGTGTGTGTGTGTGTGTGTGTGTGTGTGTGTGTGTGAGAGAGAGAGAGAGAGAGAGAGATCTTGACAGGCTTTTGTGAAGTGATAGCTCAGCATGGCTTGTGGTAACCGCTGCTCTTTTGGTAGGAGATGCTACAACATCTACCCCTTATCAAATTTACTAGCTTCGTCACCAGCTTTACCGGCTTCATCACCAAGTTCAAGACCTTTGACTAGGAGAAGCATTGATATAATAACTGATGCAGGGGGAGAGAGAGAGAGAGAGAGAGAGAGAGAGAGAGAGAGAGAGAGAGAGAGAGAGGAATAAGCCTGCAAGCAAGCATGGCATTAAACTACATAGCCATGGCTCTATGAATCCTTGCTTTTGCCCCAGTTTCCAACCCTTGTCCCTCGTTTTACTCTAATGAGTTCCTACGAGCAACGGACTTCCTTGTGGATCATGTCTCTTCATTTTGGCAATGACGAAGGCAATAATCTTGCTAACCTTTATCTGCTTCAGCACCATCTTCATCAACGACAGGTTTCAAGTGTCCCCATCTTCATCAACCACAGGTTTCAAGTGTCCCCATCTTCATCAACCACAGGTTTCAAGTGTCCCTAGGCTACCTGCACTAGGTTTAGCTTCGTTCCTTTCGGCATTGCGTGAAAAGTAAAACTAAGATCAAGCTGACAACAACCAACATGACGCTCATCTTGTTGCAGCACGTTCCTGCATGCAAAGTTGTCATTGACCTACAAGATCAAGCACTCTGAAGTATCATAACTTTACCAAATTCCACACTAAATTGTGTGTGTCGGTGCAGTCATGTGTTTCTGAGCGCAGAGGGGAGGTCGTAACCAAAGGAAGGAAGGAGAGAGAGAGAGAGAGAGAGAGAGAGAGAGAGAGAGATCTGTGGGCGCTTATACCTGTAGCCACCGATGATCAGAGCCATGCCAAAAAGCCTTAAGGTGAAGCTCATATGCAACTCGGTTTTTTGCTCTGCCTGCACCAAGGCTGGGATTTATTGTTGGTGGCCAGTCTTCCAGGGCATCAACAGACAACAGTGAAGCAGATGATCAAAACAGCAAGTATTTTGGCGCTTTTGTGCTCCTTATAGGGCTTGTGATTGCACCGTTCACCCTACCTTTGGCATCGCACACAGCACGACAGGCTTCTGTGGAAAGAGCTGAGCATAGCTCGATTGCACAATACCATTGACGGCATCCCCCGCTCCCAGCCGTCATATTTGACGTCTGCCATGTTCGAAATTCAAATTAAAGTGAAAGTCGCCATCAATCCAAATTAACACCTTGAAGCATGCCTTGGATCTGGGCCTCAAGTTTGAATGAGCAAGGGCCTCAAGTTCGAATGAGAAAGACTTGGATCGACCTTGAGTTCGAATGAGCAAGCATGGAAAGCATGCTAAAAGGCATCGAACCTTAAAGCCTTCGATCGGCCTCAAGTTCGAATGAGAAATCCTTGCAACCATGCTAAAAGGGATTGAACTCCAAAGCCTTGGAAGCAAGCCTTGGATTGGCCTCAACTTCGAATGAGCAAGCCTTGGATCGGCCTCATGTTCGGAAGCAAGCCTTGGATTGGCCTCAACTTCAAATGAGCAAGCCTTGGATCGGCCTCAAGTTCGGGCCTCAAATTCAAATGAGCAAGCCTCGCAAGCATGCTAAAAGGGATTCAACCGTAAAGCCTTGGAAGAAAGCCTTGGATCGAACTCAACTTCAAATGAAAAAGCCTTGCAAGCATGCTAAAAGGCATCAAACCCTAAGGCCTTGGAAGCAAGCCTTGGATCCACCTCAAGTTCAAATGAACAAGCCCTACAAGCATGCTAAAAGGGATTAACTCCAAGTTTGAATGAGAAACCTTTGGAAGCATGCTTTGGAATTTGGACTCCGAGAGTATCCTATGGCTATTGGTAGAATTTGGGAGCATGCTCCAGCCTTGAAAGCATGCATTGACATTTGGACTCTGGGAGTGTCCTATGGCCTTAAGTATAATTTGGGATCATGCTATGGCCTTTGGACTCTCCACTATAGAGTGCTCACATAATGGCCCCCAACGGCTCAACATTTACTTGTCACAACAATTTGGTTCTAAATAACATGAAGATTGAACTTCCTAACATCTATGAACAATTACATGTCTATGATGTGTAGAAGATAACCCCCCAAGTCTCGACCTAGATCAGTTTGGGGTTGAAGTTGTGTTTTGACACAATGCCTACTCCTAGAGAATCACGCTTGAGAATGAAGGTTCAAAAGAATTCATTTTTTAGCAAGTTTGTAGTTTCAAGACTCAATCATAAGTGATTTTACAAGTCCATGCAAACCATTGAAAACCTCCTTTCAAGAAATATAGAGCAAGAAGAATTGTCCCATTTTTGTGCATTTTTCCCATAATTCCTAAATATGTCTTAAAAGGTCTTACCAAGGGGTTGACTACATAGATGCTACCCAACGGGTTTGGATTGCAAAGGCAACACCCAGGGTTTCCAGTGCAATGTTGCTTGGTCTTTTCATAGGTGGGAGACATGCTCCTGTGCATTTGCATACGGGTAACTGAACTTTCACGGCCATGCCAAGGGCAGGTTGGAACAAGTATTTTGGGCCGTAGTGTCCAATGTACATTATGTTGTTATGAATCCACTTGCCAGATTTTGATTTGGCACATGTTGTCACATGGGATACAACATGGTCTAGGGACTCAAGGAGTTCAGTTTAGCCAGTGTGGATCAATGAATGAGGGTCTCTCTCACTCGTCACAGAGTGTTTAGAGTTACCTCCACACATAAGTACATCTTGTACTTGAAGGATGTTCTTTTTTCAGACATCTTTAGTTGAGACATATTCCACATGTGGCGGATATGAGTCTCTGGAACTAACACTAGTGCCCCCTATTTCAAATATGTGTCATGACAAAATCCCTAAGTGCTGGTCCAATCTGTTTTCTAGACCATTTTCAGCACGACGTAATCAGGAGCAATTTCAATGGCCAAAAATTGTAGAATACTTAGAATGACTTGTTAAGGTACAAGTGCTGCTAAACAACATTATAGATAGTTGTTTTACATATAGAAAGTCTATGAGTTGTTAATGAAAAAGTTTCATTGTTTGTACCTAGAAGTGATCATTGTTTCACCTTCTATTATGGTTCAGACGTTTCAGCAAGGCTTGCAAATGATTGCAGCTAAAAGTATTTAGTTTCTTTTCAGAACCATTTCCATTCCTCTTTAATTTATGCTAGGCACATCACATTTGCCATAAGTATTGGCAAGGATGATCATGGATATACATGTTCGGATTTGTTTTTTGCTAAATGCATACACACTAGGTGTTATGGGCCCTAGTGTTTACCAAAGGCTGATTTGAAATGCGTATTCATCAAGTTGTTACTTATGAAGCATTTTGCACTCTGTGTGTAGTATTTCTATGAGATTACTTTTGGGTCCACTAATCACCAACAGAGGTCATGGCTCGGGTTGGTGTTTGTGGATTTTTTCAAGTTAACCACGATAATTATTTTGATTATTGTTGATTCCTCAGCAATGTCATACGATATTGTGATTCCCATTTACCAGTCATCTGGGAAGACTATCTATAAACCTGTTGGAATTAGGGTTGCAGAGAAACACACACAGCTTGGAGAAGACAAAGGAAGCTCAAGGCACGCAATAGAGAGTATGTTACTTAGTGTGCAATGGAAAGATAGATAGCCCTAGAGTGATGGGCGTATATACAATGCACGGGGGAAAAACCTCCTAAAGAGGGAAAAAATGCCCCGGCGGTCCTAGTGTGTTCACACACATCACTACCACATGTATATGGTAACAAATCCCCCCTGGAGTGATGCGGTGAACAAGAGCTGGCACATGAGTAAAGGGAAGTGCCATGCCCTGAGGAGGACAGGATCAGTCCACAAAGGGGAGTAAGCCCAAAGCTTTGCGGAAAGCTTCAAACTTCTCACGAGACAATGCCTTTGTGAAAAGATATGCAAGGTTGTCCTATGTTGGCACATAAGCCAAGCTGATCTCTCCTGCTGAGAGCCTCTCCCTGACATAGTGGTAATGCACCTCAATGTGCTTTGTGCGAGCATGAAAAACTGGGTTCCTCGCAACTGCCAATGCGCTCTAACTGTCAGTGTAGATAGTGTTGGCAGTGTCCTGTCCAACACCCAAATCAACCATAAGGCGTCTGAGCCATACACACTCAACCGTAGCTGTGAATACTGCCCTGTACTCAGCCTCACAACTCGAAGTGGCCACAGTATGTTGCTTCTTGCTCAACCATGATATACATGAACTGCCAAGCATGAAACAAAATCCACTTGTGGACACTCGCGTGTCAAAACAACCAGCCCAATCTGAGTCCGAAAAAGCATGTAAATCTGGCGGCAATGATCCCCTCTTGGGATAAAACAAGCCAAGATTAAAGTGCCACTAAGGTAGCGGAAAATACTCTTGACATCCTGCCAATGCTTAGACCCTGGGCTATGCATAAACCTGCTGACCTGTGAGACTGCAAACTGAATATCCAGCCTCATGTTGCATACATAAATAAGGCAGCCAATAGCAGTTTGGTAAAGAGTGACATCAGCAGGATCACCAGCATCATGTAGACTCAACTTCAAACCTGTTTCCATGGGAGTGGCAATAGGTTTGCAATCCTCAAGTCCAAACTTACATAGCAATGTCTCTATGTAACTTTTCCGACACAAGGCAATACCACCATCACACTGCTTAAACTGTATACCCAAGTAATGATGCAACAGCCCCAAATCTTTCATCTTGAAAGTAGCATTCAAATCAGCCTTCAATTCAGCAATATGTCTCTCATTTGGTCGAGTGATCAGCAAGTCATCAACATAAAGAACCACAATGAGAAGTACATCACCCTCACGCTTTACGTACAATGTGCTTTCTGTTGGACTGTTACGAAAGCCTTGTTTGACCAAATGAGTGTCAGCTTTCTCATACCAAGCACGAGGAGATTGCTTCAACCCATACAAAGCCTTGTTACATTTGCACACTTTGTCCTCTTGTCCTTTTATGACAAAACCGCGAGGCTACGTTACATAAACTTCCTCAAATATGTCACCATTCAAGAAAGCAGTAACAATGTCTGATTGATGTACATCCCAACCAAAATGAGCTGCCAATGCACATAGAAAACGCACAGTAGTCATACGACAAGTGGGAGAAAAAGTCTCTTCATAATCTATGCCTTTTTGTTGTGCATAACCCTTTGCAACAAGTCAATCCTTATGGCGATCGATCTCACCATCCGGCTTGCGTTTCAACTTGTAAACCCACTTCGTACCAATGGCCTTTTTGCCAGGAGGCAAATCACATAAAGTCCATGTGTCATTCTCTATAAGTGCATCATATTCTGATTGCATGGCAGCCATCCAATTTTCTGAATTCTGTGCTTCATCAAAAGATAGAGGCTCCTCAACATCATGTAAACTAGACACAGCTAAAGCATAACAATCTGATGCATAAGATGCATGGCAAGATCTTGAACGAGTACGACTAGACAAAGGTGCATCCAATTTACTGTCACGCAAAGTGTGCACCAGCCATTTTGGCATACCTCTAGCCTGCTCATTTTCAGCCCTTTCCTCATCAAGTACATCATGTACATCTCCATCACTAATAGGCTGATCTATAACATTTTCAAAAACCCCCATAGGCTGTACATTTGCCTCATTGGAACTTACATTCGTATTTCCACCACTGAAAAGAGTCAACAAAGTGTCATAAATGTCCTGTGAGCTTACATTACTGTCTCTAGTACATGACAGCAAGGGCTAAACAGAATCTTCCACAAACACTACATCCCGAGAAACCAGAATACGTTTTGTTTGTGGATGATACAACCTGTAACCTTTTCTTTCAGTAGTATAACCAACAAAAATACATTTGACAGCCTTATCATCCAATTTTCTGCGGTGCACTTGTGGGACCAAAGCATATGCCAAACAGCCAAAAACACGCATGTGCTCAATAGAAGGTTTTCTATCATGCCATGCTTCATATGGAGTAATAGACTGCAAAGCTTTCGTAGGACACCTGTTAAGTACATAAGTGGCACACATAATGGCCTCAAGCCAAAAAGAATGCGGCAAATCTTGACTTTTGACCATACATCATGCCATTTCCGTCAGTGACCTGTTTTTCCTCTCATCAACACCATTTTGTTGAGGTGTATAAGGCACTGTACATTGGTGTTTTATCCCACGACTAGCCAGAAATGCATTAAATTCATGAGACATATACTCCCCCCCTCGATCGGAACGGAGGGTGCCCATAGTACATTTCGAGACATTTTCAGCCATAGCCAGAAATTGTTTGAAGCACATAAAAACTTCGGACTTCGCTTTAAGCAAAAATACCCATGCATGCCTGGAGTAATCATCAATGAAAGTCATTAAGTAAAGGTAATTACCCAAGGATGGAGTTTGCATGGGCCCACAAACATCACTATGCACAAGCTGCAACCTGCATGTGGCCCGAACCGAACCATCCTTTTGGAACTTAGAACGCTGCATCTTACCCAAAATACAGCCTTCACAAACATGTTTGACAGGTGCTTCAAGAGGTGGCAAAGAAGCAACCATATCAGATTTCTGCAAACGCAACAAACTGGCAAAATTCAGATGACCAAAATGTGCATGCCAAAGTTTTGCATCTGAAATAGCCATTGAATCTTCAACTGCATTTGCAAAATTTTGTCCACACCTATCATACAAAGTGAGCTTATACAGCCCACAGCACAAAAGCCCAGATGCAACAATTTCATCACCAAAACAAAGATCATGAACTATACATCTATCATCCACAAATTTGACTACAAGTCCAAGTCTAGCAAGTGCAGATACAGACAAACGATTCTTCTTGATCCCAGGTACATAAAGTGCATCAACAAGTGTGAAAGAAATGCCATTAGCAGCAGTAAGTACAATATTTCCAACTCCCTGAACCGGATAAGAGGCATTGTTGGCACAAGTGACTGAATTCCCATGAGGGACAGACTCGAGAGAGGTGAACAATTCACGATGTGAGGTAATGTGCTTTGTAGCACCACTATCAAAATACCACACATGTGAATCTGCAGCAACTGACAAGCATGCATCATGGATAACAAGATTATAAGTGCACTCTACACTAAAAGCCCATTCTGCATCAACATCAGCAACACAGTTTTCTTTCACAGAAGACTCAACAATGGCTGCATTTGTAGTGGAACCAGCATTTGCAGTGGAACCACCCTCTTTCTTCTTAGCCTCTTTGGCCTTCAACTTAGGACACGACTTGATCAAGTGATCATTAGCTTTACAATAATGGCAACGCATCTTCTTTTTGTCCTTATCACCAGAATTGCCAGACGAAGTGCTGCCACCAGAAGCATTAGGAACAGAATTTTTGCCACTCGCAACAGAACCATAAGAAGTGGCTGCATTACTTTTACCACCCTTTCTTTGACGCTGCCTAGTCCTGTTTTTTCTGGAAAGTGACTCTTACAATAGCAATGTTCATAATGCATCAAACTTGACAACTTCAGGATTTCCTTGGGTCATAAGTCTCCAAGTACTAGCAAAAGTCTGGTAGGAATCTAGTAAGGCATCAAGAACAGTCTGCACAAGGGAACTGTCTGAAATGACTTCACCTGCAGAAATAAGCTGCTCACTGATATCCTTGACACTAGCAAGGAAAGTGTCCATATCATCTTCCTCATGCATAATCTTCGACTCCAGCTCTTTACGCAGCAAAGCCATTTTAGCCTTATCGCGGCTTGCATAAAGACCTGCTAGAATATCCCAAGCCTGTTTTGCAGATTTTGCTGAACGGATGTGAGGAACAATGGTGCGCTTCACAGACAACGCAATCAATGCATGAGCCTGCGCATCCTTAACATCCCAACGAGCTTGTTCTGCTGTAGGCAAAACAACTCTAACAGCTGCAATCCTTGCAGCAAGACCTGTAATATCCTCAACATCGCCTACATCCTCAGAACCAGGACGTACATCAATGCCCTACACAATGTTCCAGACACCCTTTGACACAAGAATATGTTGCATCATATAAGCCCACATAGGGTAGTTGTCCCCATCCAACCTGTCCTCAGCAGACAGCAAACATCTTGAACACATCTGTGTTGTTGTTGTCAGCCATGGTAAATGCTGCACCTGTTGTGAAAACTCCCCGAAAATAGGAGAAATGGAGCGGGAACAACCTGTGCTATATAGCACAAACCGTAGAAGACTATAAGGCACCTGTTATGCAGAAAACGGCACTAACAGAAATTCTACACAAAATGACGAAATAGCCTGTGCAGTATTGCCTGTAGTGGAAACGGAGGCCGAAATGAGCGCAAATCAAAATTCTGAGCAGACCAGGATCTTCGAGCTCACCCAAAATTTTTGTCGACCTGCGAACGCTTGCCAAAGCTCACTGAAATCGGAGAAAGTGAGCAGGCGTATGATGGAGCAGCTGGCGACTAAGCCCGGGAGGACGTGACCTGCTCTGATACCAATTGTTGGAATTAGGGTTACAGAGAAACACACACAGCTTGGAGAAGACGAAGGAAGCTCAAGGCACACAATAGAGAGTATGTTACTTAGTGTGCAATGGAAAGATAGATAGCCCTAGAGTGATGGGCGTATATACAATGCACGGGGGAAAAAACCTCCTAAAGAGGGAAAAAATGCCCCGGCGGTCCTAGTGTGTTCACACATATCACTACCACATGTATATGGTAACAAAACCATGGGAGAAACACACCTCAGTACTGTCAATTATCCAAGGGGATAGGCATATTACAAAGTGTAATCTTGGGCTAAAAGATATGCAAAGTGCGTAAATTAGCACCAAGATCTCCAATTAATAAGCATTTATTGCTCTATTGGAGTTTACTTACTATCAGTTAGCGCATGTTTACGACTAAGTTTAGTCTCTTCATGTTTAAATCAGGCTCTCAACCTTAAACACTAGCTATGGTGGGGTTGTTTACTGATGAAATTGGAGAACAAGTCAAGGACTTACACCTGGCTGATGAGTTAAGTCAGCAAGTTACTTTCACGAAACATGAAAGGCGGTACTCTTTCAGGTACATCTTTGTCGTGATAACTCGTTTAGCATGCTCATGTGCATTCTCAATGGAGTCTACACACTAGATGGTTCCAAATGGACAACAATGTGCAAAATCGAGATGTTATTCTTGATTTCATTGAACCTCCTACTGCACCGTGGTTTCAGTCAAACAAACTGTAAGACAGGGATGACTAGAGCCTGAGAGTCCACCACCCAACCACCCTTTATATAGGCATGTCCCTGGCCCTTTGCCCTAGTTGGACTCCCCGTTCCACATCGCCTAGCCCGCGGCCCTGCCTTGTCTAGTCCGGCCTTGCCGGTGTCCTGACATTACTCCCCCCTTAAGAAGAGTTTTTGTCCTCGAAAACAAAAGAGGGAAACTTCTTCTTAAGAACACTAATGTTTTCCCAAGTGGCACCTTCTTCAGGTCAGTCTTTCCACTTGATTAAGGCTTGTTGTTGTACGTGATGACATGTACGCAACTCATGATAATCAAGAACACGTTCAAGTTCATGCGATAAGGTAGGAGGTTCAATGTAATCAACCAAAACCTATTGGTAATGACATTCTCGTCCCCATGTAACCGCTTTCATAGACGGCTTACATGAAACACCGGATGAATGCGAGAATGTGAAGGTAGTAATAGTTTGTAGGCACGATCACCTACTCGCTTGAGTATTTTGAAAGGCCCACAATATCGGGGAGATAATTTAGGCGTCGGCGGTCCAGTTTTCAAACATTCTGAATGTTCTGGCACACGTAAAAATACTTCCTCCCCTTGTTCGAAGGTAACTTGCCGACGTTTCTCATCAATGTCTTCTTATACCGATCCTGTGCTTGCCGAACATTCTGACGAGCAAGTTTCAGCATATCCATGTTGTTTGCGGGTCGCCGCGACGGACGTCCATAGCTTAGCTCTCAAGGATCAACATATTTATCAATACAGGGGAAGCGACTCGGATGAGGCATGGGAACTCACTAGGGTGTCAATCCTAATGAAGTGAACTCGAAGAGATGCAACTTACTAACTCTACAAGCAAATCAAACGCATTACCGCCAAGTAATCTGCCTATGTCCTCCTACACCGTTCTTCAGTCATCACACCCGTTTACCATACGAATCATATCGCAATCGCACGGAACTTGAAGGGAAGCTTCAGGGGACTATCGGGATCATATCCTATCACTATCACAGCATTCTGGAGAGGTACGACGATCGTGATCGTTCGTTCCAAAGTTAGCAAAAACAGCGAACAGGTGATCCTAATGGGTCATTTTAGGGTCCCTAAAGCCCCTCATAGGGTCAAAACAACATAAAACACGCATATGGACACTCAAAACAGCGATTTAAGGCCTTAAACTCGTAGTTCGAAACCTACACCGAATCTTGAATGATTACACTTAAATGAAAGAGCAAGAGGAGAGGAACACAATGCAATAATCAAATCTGAATTTGGATTATCGTAGCCACAATGGCGAAGATTACAAGTTTGAACAAGAAGGAGCTCTCAAACGTACGATGTCTTCTCTGTTCTCCCTTCAAAAAGATTATCCAAAACTTACAGAAAAATGACCTTTATAGATTAGGTCTTTGCAAAAAATGGCTTGTCCGGCCATAAGCTCCTACTCTTAAAACTGGCTCTCTAATATACAATTGCTCCAAAAAGAATAATCATACATCCTTGACAATTTCCCGGCTTAGAGATGCTTCTTTAAAAAAGAATTTTACAATGGTTTTTTCAGGAAATTATGGTTCTTCTGGCCACGGCCGCCTGTTGCTTCTTCCGCCAAACACTCCAACCTTCCTTATCCTTGCACGCCCTCGTGCATGTTCAGTGTTTTGGCCGTTGATGTGGCTCTAATGAAGCGAGTGTCGCTGAAAAGCTTCTTGTGCGCAGTACAGCTTCGAGGGCTTCTTGGTGTTGTCTGAATGGGTTTTCTGATAATGTGTGTTGGTATGCCACGTACCTTGCCTTGAGGTCCTTCGCCATGGGATGGAAAATCCTTGAGTCCATTTCGAAGAATCCTGTGACGAAGGCCTCTTCGAATGTTTGCAAGTAGTGTGATGGCAGGTACATTAGCCGGGAGTACATGGCCATCAAGATATGCCGTGGTCGTGATCGTTCGTTCCAAAGTTAGCAAAAACAGCGAACAGGTGATCCTAATGGGTCATTTTAGGGTCCCTAAAGCCCCTCATAGGGTCAAAACAACATAAAACACGCATATAGACACTCAAAACAGCGATTTAAGGCCTTAAACTCATAGTCCGAAACCTACACCGAATCTTGAATGATTACACTTAAATGAAAGAGCAAGAGGAGAGGAACACAATGCAATAATCAAATCTGAATTTGGATTATCGTAGCCACAATGGCAAAGATTACAAGTTTGAACAAGAAGGAGCTCTCAAACGTACGATGTCTTCTCTGTTCTCCCTTCAAAAAGATTATCCAAAACTTACAGAAAAATGACCTTTATAGATTAGGTCTTTGCAAAAAATGGCTTGTCCGGCCATAAGCTCCTACTCTTAAAACTGGCTCTCTAATATACAATTGCTCCAAAAAGAATAATCATACATCCTTGACAATTTCCCGGCTTAGAGATGCTTCTTTAAAAAAGAATTTTACAATGGTTTTTTCAGGAAATTATGGTTCTTCTGGCCACGGCCGCCTGTTGCTTCTTCCGCCAAACACTCCAACCTTCCTTATCCTTGCACGCCCTCGTGCATGTTCAGTGTTTTGGCCGTTGATGTGGCTCTAATGAAGCGAGTGTCGCTGAAAAGCTTCTTGTGCGCAGTACAGCTTCGAGGGCTTCTTGGTGTTGTCTGAATGGGTTTTCTGATAATGTGTGTTGGTATGCCACGTACCTTGCCTTGAGGTCCTTCGCCATGGGATGGAAAATCCTTGAGTCCATTTCGAAGAATCCTGTGACGAAGGCCTCTTCGAATGTTTGCAAGTAGTGTGATGGCAGGTACATTAGCCGGGAGTACATGGCCATCAAGATATGCCGTGGTCGTGAATCCTGTAGATTCCAGCAGATGCCTCTGTGTCCTTCCAAGAACAGATTCCACGGATGATCATCGCCTTCAGTGTCTTTAAACACCTGGATGCAGGTGACGATCATCCTGGCTATCTTTACTAACATCTGGCAGGCCAAATCGGGGACATCCCGTAGCAAAGTGACTATAGAGTTCAATGTGCTGACCATGTACGCCACTGTAGGGGGATGATGTGCTGTCAGAATCGGGTAATTTAGCTTGTGCTGCCTTGACCCCTTCCATGTTGTGAAATCTTTCCAAGTGCGTCTTCGAGGGACAGGGCAGAATGTAGGATCTATCTGTATATGTTGAGGCGCGTTGTGGTAGTTTGTTAGATCCTGTGGTCTCTTGTCCAGCCACTTCTGCCTCCACTTGGGGTGGTCATCGACGAGCACCTGAGCTTCTTCCACCGTGAGTGCAATGCCCTCGTAACCCCCTTCTTTGTTTCGTGGCAAGGCTGGCCGCATCTTTTCTTTCCATAGATTTTCTTCATGGCACAGCAGAGGAAACAGAAGGTATTCGTGGCCAAACCCTTCCACTTGCTCTTTTGGTTGTAAATAGGCCAGGGCTGCTGACTCCAGTATCTTTTTTTCATATAGCATATATTCCTTGGCCGACCCTTCTTGCATGTCCTGTATGCTTTCACTGAGTTCATCTCGTATGTCCAGATCAGGTCCTTCAAATTCCTGCTCCTGTTGCCCTTGTTGTGAGGTTCTAGGCAAATCTGTCGCATGTTGTCCAGGCAGCAGTTGCGGTTGAGTCTGTTCCTTGCCTACTTTGATCTGCTGTTGGACAAGCAACTCTTCCTTTTCCTTTAGCAATGTGTCAGCTATCTGTCTCTGAATCTGGAGTTCAGCGCTTGCTTGAGCAAGTTGTTGCTCCACTTCTTTTAATCTTAACTCGTTGGCCGCTGTCTGGGCCACCATTCCTGTTACAAGTAGCTGTCTTTGAAGCCTTTCTTGCTCGAGCTCTGCTTTTAGTGCTGCTGTTGCACTGTCAGATGTGGAGACCAATGCTCCAGAAGGTTCCTGATTAGCCATCAAAGCCGTCAGAGTGCCCTTGACAGTGCTGTAGGAGTTGCTAAGCCTTTGAAATCTTGCACTTTCGTAGGCGAGCTGCTCCGTCGCTTTCTGGACTTTGGTCGTCAGTTCTTGGCACTCTTTCTCTTTGGCAGTCAGGTCTGTCTTGACATCCACCAAATCTTTGATCAGAGACTGAGCCTGTTGCCGCTCAAGGTCTCTTTCCTCCGTTGTGTGTTCTAGTCGCGTTCTTAGGTTGTCGAACTCCTCTTGCCCTGCTTCTTGCTTTTGTTGGGCTTCTTGTACCCGCCTTTACTTTTCAGTCAGCACTACGTATTGACACTGGAACTGCCGCTCTAACTCTCACAGTGTTTGCTTGTAATCAAATCCCGCCACTGCTTGACATTCATCTTGGTATTTAATGGATTCTGTAGATGGTACAGCCTCCTTTTGCAAGGTTGAAGGGGGAGGAGTTGGCTGTTTTTTGTCCGATGGAGAAGGGGGAGGAGGTGGAGATTTCGGTGATGGCGGAGGTGAGTTTCTAGGCGAGGGAGGAGGTGATTTGGGTGATGGAGGAGGCGGACTTGATTTTTCCCACACATGTCTCCTTTTGGAAGATTCCTCGCCTTGTTGCGAAGCAGATGCTTCCGCTTTCCTTTTCTTTAGGATCCTGATTATTCTTTGGCAGGTGAGATTCGCTGCGCGTCGCACATCCAGATTCCTATCTCTCTGGATCTGCTTAAGCTGTTCAGTCTGATTCTACTCTTCAGCCACGTCCTTTTCCTTCGTTTGTTCCATGGAGTGTGAGGATAAGTCCACTTCAGCAGCCTTTTTTTCTGCTTCCAGTCTTTGCTTCTCAGCACGTAGGCGAGTTGCATCTTCTATCCTTTGTTGTCTTTCCCTTTCTAATCTAAGTTTTTGTGCTTGTTGCGTCTCCGATGCTCGAGCATGTCTATTAGCCCTCAATTTGGTGCGTCTTTCTTCGACTCTCTTCTGGCTGAAAGGCTTCAGCATACGCTTTTTGCAAATCCGATTGCGGTATTGCACTCCTCTCTCCGCGTTTTCTCTCAAGCGGCTTTGTTGAATCATCTTCCTCACTTTCCTCAAATTCTGAAGGCATTTTATCTCTCGACTCTTGAGACTTTCCTTCGTCGTTTGTCTCTGTTTTGTCTTCATCACTAGAACTTTTATTGGTGGCCTGCGCTGAGCGCGATGATGTAGCGCCAGGTGTTGTCCTTACAGAGTGTGCTACCAGCTTCACTTTCTGGATCAAGGCCATTTTTGAGCTGGCATCTGGCAAATCCTCGATCATTCTGAAAGCCTGGTATGCTATTTTGGTTAGCATCGGCCCTGCACTCATGTAGGTTTTGTTTTTTGCCGAGCTTTTCAAATTTGCTTCAATCAAATTATCCAGAATATAAGATCCGTAGTCGCAACGAATGGATCTATTTTTTGATGTCGCTAGAGCCATGACCACGGCAATGTGAAGGATTGGCTCTGTGTAGCGAGGAGGTTTTTGAACTCTGAAATGTTGAGATATCAATCTCATTGGCAATTCCAGCTCACCGTAGATCATGTCGGTGTATTTGTATTTGTTCCCCTTCGCTTTGACAAATGCCTTCTCATTGTCTAGTGACTTTGTCTTTGCCAACAAATCGTGTTGCCTTGGGAGGAAATGCAAGGCCTCATTGATGATCTCCTTCTTGATCTTTACTTTAACTTTTGACCCATCTTTGTCTGTGAGCATTGCCTGCCCATCATATTGTATTGAGCTCATGAGTTCATGGGCCCTCATGTAATCTGTTCGCCATGGCTGTAATCTGAAGAATTGTTCCAAATGTATCGCCCGCACAGCCTCTATTACTTCCGGCCTTTGGTGGAGAGTCCATATCTCCCGTGGCATGATAGTCGTCTTCACCAAGTCGCCATCAGCATCCTTAAACTTTGAGATGAAGATGTGGGCAGGGATTTGAGCCAGTATTTCATCCGAGAGGTGAGCCTTCTCATTTGTGGCAAGCTCTTCCACTTCATATGGTGCTGCTGTCCACTGCCTGTCTCTCTTTGGGCGAGGCATTCTGTGTCAGGAGAATCACAAGCTGTCAGGATTTTCCTTTCGCAAATCAATTGCATTTAGACTTTTAGTAAAAAACAGTTCAAAAGTTAAAACTGATCATAATTTGAACAAATTTCATCCATTCTTGTCCATATTTCACCAGTGGGACTAGGAAGGCTAGAGCTATGACTGATAAAAATTTGAGCCAGTTCTGGGTCTGAGGTACGCCGATCGTGATCGTAGTACAGAGGCCAAATTTGGGTTTGATCATATGATTGGGTTCCTGATAGTTGGAGGGTCATTTTGGTCCACTCTGTGTCTTTTGGACCACTTTTGAGTTTACAGGTCCCATTTCTGTGTTACAAGAGAGTTTTGGACTAGACTCTAATTTTTTATGAGTTTTTGATGTCCAATTGGCTTGAAATTTGGATGGGGACTTGAACAAGATGTGTACAAGGGATCTGATAGGTTTTGGTCAAATTCTGGGTTTGAGGTACACCGATCGCGATCGTAGTACAGAGGCCAAATTTGGGGAAAACTGGATGGTCATGAACTCCTATGCTTGCCTAGCCCACTGATGATTTATTTCCAAGTTTGGACAAAAAATGAACAATTTAGAGCAATTTTTCACTATTTGACCATATTTTACTAAGTCTAACCATATTTGGTTTCCCTGATGAACTTTGGTTGGATCCTGGAGTTAGTTGGAGTTAGTTCTGGGGCTGCCACGGCTCCTATGATGTTCTGCTACTAACAGCCTACTCCAATGTCTGATTTTGACCTTATCAGGCACTGTAGACCCTGTCTTAGGAGGTTTTCCATATCTGTGCATTTTCCAGGCATTTCTTGGATATCCATGTGATGTTTGAGTATCCTTAAGTGATTTTTTGGTTTTGGCATTGCCTAGGCTCCCTGTCTAGCTTCGTGTGATCATTCGAAACTGAAATTACCATTTCTGTACTTGTAGGAGGTTTCTGAGATCCATCTGAGGTTTCCTGCAACTGTGCTGACTTTTAGTCGGACAAGTGTTCCTTCCAAACCATCCATCATCATTTCTAACCAGATTTGGGTAGTATTAGGTCGATATTCCCTTTTTGGTTGTGTTTGACAAATTGGGCCCAATCTATGAGAAAAATTTGTGCATTTTCCTTAAAAATTCAAGAGAGTGTGCTTTTAGCTGAGTTCCAAGCATGGGCCAACTCAAAAGTTGCAAAACCTTCCTCTGGGGGCACCGATCGCGATCGTACTCCAGAGGCCAAATTTGGTTTTGACACCAGCAGGATGTAGGCGAGGTTGAGGGGATGTGTTGGGCAAATTCTGTCCCAGTTTTTGTCACGTAGGTACACCGATCGCGATCGGTGTACCACCACCAAATATGGTTTTGACCTCATAGCCTTGTCCCTGGCCTTGTAGGGAGCACACTGATGTGTTATGTGGCTGAAAGAAGTATTGCATGGATGCCTATAAGGGCCCTCAACCTCTTTGACCCAATCCGACTTTGATGCGATCCTTTCGCCCGTTTGTGCAAAGATTCGCATTTGCATGCATAATAGACTTGATCTTTACTTAATAGTGAACATACCTGTGAAATCTGGTGTGAAGTGGTGGCTCCAACCGTCCGTACGGGGCAGAAACGTGGCAGCTCGCTCTAGGTCAAAAAAGCTCTCTTCTTCTCTCTCAAAAGGTGAAAATGAACAATGAGCTAGACTTTGGCCTACCTGACCTATATCTTCCCGAGATTTTCATAACACAGGGTTGATTTTTCTCACCATTGCTCCCGATTTAATCTGCATACCACGTGTGGGTCGATCCGTTCATCATTCCGGCGTCGCATGACCGTTTGATGCGATTTTGGCGAAATGTAGTCATGATCATTGAGGCCGAAACATCTTCAGATTAGCTTCATATCTTCCATGCTTGATAATTTTATCGTGATACTTCGGCGTTTGCTTCCAAAACTTGATTCCGACACTTGTGAGCGAGATTTTTCTGAATTTTTTAATTTTTGAAGTTTTATTAACGAAAATCAAACACAATAAAATGAAAATACTTATTAACTGGCGAAAATTTAGCCAAAATTATTATACTCACCCCTAAGCATATATTTTCTCTTGAAGCATCCCAATGCTCCGAATTTGTCATTACAGCTCATTATTATGCTAGTCGGATGATACAAGCCAGGTTTTGATCGAATTTGTTCAGAACTGAACTCTAAATGATGAAAAAACACACACATTATGTAAATATATACACCTTGGACCTCTTAATGGTCTTAATGGCCTTGACTGTTACTCCCCCCTTCCTTGTCCGAGTCGCCCCGAACGAAGGGTGGCGCATGTGCATGGGTTTTGAACTCTGTGTCTATGCATGGCCGTGTCATGTGGCCCTATTTTGATGTTTGAGACAATGCGTTGGGTAACAATATGCTGTGCATGATGTGGGAACTGAATGTAGTATTTAGCGGCTTTTGATGGCGAGGGTAGCTGTTTATGGAACATGAGAGCCTGCAGTTGAATTTCTCTTTCCTTTATTGTGGGTTTTGTGCCTGCAACTAGTTTTGGAACCCATTTATATGTAGTTTGTTGCATCTGCACCAATTCTGCTTTGGTTTTCACCGGTTTCCAGTGCCATTTGGAAGATTCGGGCTTCGTGTTTTGAGTTTTGTTGTTCCTTTCGAGCTCTGGCATTTGAGCGTTATCCTTTTTTGGTTGCCATTTCCACTTGGAAGTAGCTTTGGAAGGTTTTATAGATGATGCTGGTTTCGTCTGGAGTTTGCTCTTAGGTAGCCATATCTTGCTCGGTTTGTTGGTCAGCAATGATTTCCTGATCCAGACCTTCTGAATAACCTTGGGGGTTGTTTTTGGTTGAATAGCCGATTGCTTATTGTCGATGGGGATACTTGGCCACGAGTGATCTGTTTTGGCGAATGGAGTCATGTACACGTTAGAGTCGTGTGTGTACCTTAACGCATGTTCTAACCATTCAGTGACTGCATTGTACGTTCTCATCCATGGAACTCCTAAACATATTGATTCTCTGATTTCTTCGTCTTTCATGACAAAAAATTGATGAGGGCAACTATTTCCATCAAGATTGATTGGCAAGTTTACTATCCCCATCGCTGGCATTGTTGCACCGTTTGCCACTCGTAGATCAATTGTGGATTGCACGAGGGGTTCATTCATTAGCATCCTGTAAGTGGAGAAGTTGACCGCATTCACTCTTGCACCTGTGTCAATTAATGCTCGTTGATACCTGCCATGCGGGAGTTTGACATTGATGCGAACATCAATTCCTGTTTGCCATTGCTCATCAGTTTGAATGCTAGATATAGGAATTCTAGCCATGTCCGCTGTTGTAGATTTCCTTGTTGTTGGAAAGCTTGTTTTCTTTTTAAAATCTTGACTTTGGCCTCCTCCTGCGCTTGAGCTTTTGTTTCTTTTGCTTTGATCTTGCGTTCCTTCGCAGCGTGTATTTTGGCAAGCATCTCTGTGGTTAGTGGCAAGTTGTATTTCTTTAGTCTGCAACCACTAATCCAGTTAGGCATTTCCTCTCTCTCTAATGTCGCAAGTTTGATGGCACCGCTAGATGGGGGCAAGAGCGTTTGCGAAATGGGGAATAGACCATACCTAATCCCTCCCTCTCAGTTGTCGTGTAATTCCTCTCTGCATTGTTCAATTGTCTACTGGAGTAACTTATTGGAAAATCCATGTTGTTCTCTTCAGGTTATGCAAGTATGCATCCTATTGCATACACTGATGCATCCACATGAATGTGAAAGATCTTTTCCCAATCCGGAGCTTTCAATATTGGAGAGGAAATTAATCTCTGCTTCAACGTTTGAAAAGCTTCTTCGCATTCTTCTGTCCACTCAAATTTAGTTATCAGCGCGTAAAGTGGTTTTGCAATTATAGCGTATGAGTAGATAAATCTTCGATAATATCCACAATGACCCATAAACGCCTGTACCTCCTTCACCCTCACTGGTCGTGGTAGATCAACAATGATGCCAAGCTTCTCCATGTCTGTCGAAATCCCGTTTTTGGACACTATATGGCCCAGTATTTTGCCATGTCTTACCATGAAGACGCATTTTTCTGGGTTCAGGCAAATCCGATACAGCCTGCATTTCTCGAACACCTTGGTCAAATGTTCTATGTGCTCCATTCTTACAAGGGAGTGAACGCACAAGTCATCCATGTAAATTTCTAAGAATTGTCTTAGATATTCTTTAAAATCATGACCCATTAGCCTCTGAAATGTAGCTGGTGCATTTGTTAGGCCAAAAGCCATTACCCGGAATGCAAAAATACCCCATTCAGTTGCGAAAGCTGTTTTGTGTTGATCCTCTGGCTTTATTGTGAGCTGGTTGTACCCCGAAAATCCATCTAAGAAGCTATACGCCTCTTTGCCTGCTACTCTTTCTATTACATGATCAGTAATGGGTAGGGGATAGTTGTCTCGAATTGTAGCAACGTTTACTTTTTTGAGATTGACACACACTCTCAACTTTCCGTTTTTCTTCGGGACCACCACAATCGGTGAAACCCAATCGGTGTGCTCAATTTTGTAATAAACTCCGCCTCCTTAAGTTTATCTATCTCCTCCTTGATCTTTTTAGCAAATGTTTCATTGTAAGTATAGGGGCGTTGTCTGCTGGGTTTCGCGTCATTCTTAAGAGGTATCGTGTGTTGACAGATAGTAGGATCCACCCCCTTAAGATCTTTGTACGACCACGCAAACACATCTCTATATTGTTTAAGAGTAGCTACCAAAAGCTTTTCCTCTTCGTCAGTAAGATCTATGGCAATATATGCAGGTTTTGGATCTTCTCCTGGCTCCGCTAGATCTATTCGTTTGGCTTTTTCAGGACCGTCGTACGATATACCCGGTTCTTTCAATTCCCTCATAGGTTGTTGCACTATGATTTTCCTATCTTGTAGGGTATATTTCTTATAATGGGATGGTGCATCTATCTTGTCAGAACCCGTATCGTCATTTGTTTCAAAGTCGGTTATCCATATGTCTCTTAGGGTTTGCTTGAGCTTATCGTACTCTACTTTCCTCTCTGTTTTGGTCATTTCGGACCCTGTTTTCCTCTCCTTTCGCAACTTAGTCATCCACTTTTCGTGTATGTTCTTCTTGTTGTTTTCCCATGGTTTAGTTTTGGTGAATCTGCCGGTGACCACGTCTTTGACACAATCCTCAGCTTTGACAAGTTTTAGATATCCCGTTCTGTCATTGACAAGAGGCATAGGATTATGCTTATTCGCCCTTGATTTTCTGGCTCTCTTGGATTTATACCGCTCCTATCGACTAGGTTTTTGGTTATGAAACTCGTAAAACCTGTCCTGTCTCATTCTGTATTTTTCGTTTGTCTCCAATACGCTTGATCTTTCATAGTCAGCCTCTATCAGTTGGTTTTCGTCGTCCAATGATGGAAGGTCACAGCATAGTGAATCCATGAATTCCTCTTCTGTTTTAATCCTATTGTTCACTGCAGATACCTCATCAGTTATTCGTTTACACCCAGTCTCACGTGGAGGTTCTTCCTGTTCCTCGTTCTCTGATCCCGACTCAAGGATAACGCTAGCCATTTGTAATGTTACTAGGTCGTATCCTTCTTCGTCACAAAATTTCGTAGGTGTGCATTCGTTAATACATACGTCCAAAGTTGACAATATTTGAGTCCACCCGAATGGCTCAAATAGATGTTTCGGAAAAGGTTCTGGGAAATAAGCCTCGTCTTCGACGTATCTTTCCAGAACGCACTCCTCTTGGATTAGCTCACCACAATCGGATGCTCCATACATCCAGATATGCGCTTTTGTTTGCATCCACGCAGGTATTTCTTTTTCATTTACAGTGGTAGAATTAAATTCTTGCGCTGGTGTTTTCGAAATGTCTCTATAGCTGTGATCCTTCATGTTGATTTTCGTTATTAGTTCCTCGTGCCTTAGGTAGATTTGATCGTAACCCCAATCCTGTATCATTTTGAGTTGACGCATGAATGGTCGTCCCAAAATAACGTCAAAGTTGTTCGTTTTCCCGAAATCCACCACAGCGAAGGTGTGCTCATAGTTAATTCCACATGAAGTTACAATTATTTGTTCCAAGATCCCCAACGGCCTCTCTACATACCCATCCGCGAGTTGCAGTTTCATCCTAGTTTTCCTGAGAGCTGGACGGCCTCACTTTTCCCAGATTTTTTTTGTAGCAATAGCCACTCCAGCTCCACTGTCGAGGATAGCTATTTTTGTTACGTCCTGATACTCAATAGGTAATGTTGTGTTACCCTCATCTCCTTCGCAGTAATCTCCGACCTTGTTTATGGGCACTGGTCGGGCCTTGGGTTGGCTTCCTCGTTCGTTTTCTTCTCCCGGAGGGTTTGTTGGAAGAGGAATTTTTACTCCCTTGTGCTCCATATGTTTTACCATGTCTTCCCACAGATGTGGTTTGACTCTCAAGAGTTGAGACAGCGTGATGGTGCATATTATAGGTGTCGACAACATCTCTTGAAGACTCTTGGAGTCGACCATACGTGGGATAGTTCTTATCTGGGATGGAACTAACCTTATCTCCGATCGTGCCTCATGTTCACCTATAAACGAAGGCAGAGTTTTCAAGGATTGGGCTTTGCTTTCTACCGAAATTTCCGTTCCCGCATCCCCATACAACGAGTGTATATCGGCTGGAAAAAATCCGTTATCCATGTTAATTTCAGGAATTGGAGCAGATTATAACGTCGCGCTTCCATTCTTTCTGTTTCTAATGGTTTCCCATAAGTGTTGCGGCCATTGTTCTTCCACCTCTGGAATTGGCATCATCGTCATTGATTTAGCGTCATCAGTCATGTTTGGTACAACTCGATGATCCAGTGGCAATACCGTTTCTGACTTGGGTCCGTTTAATCGTTTTGGTTCATCGATTTTTAGTTTTTCTCGCTCTTTGTGAATCAACACTTCTTATTCTGGGGTTCTAGCTATTTCAGGTTCCATCAACGCCTTGGCTGTCTCAATGAGGTGTTTACACATTTCCAAACGTTTCGTTTCCACTTCTGGTTGAGGATAAGTCAACCATCTTTGCTCTAAGGTTTGGTTTGTTTTTAGCTTTGCTTCGTATGCTTGTAATAGAGCGTCTAACGGCTCTAGCACTTTGTCAACCAAGACTGATCCGCCTGAGGACGCTTTCCTTGGTTTGTTGATGACCTCAGTTGTCTTACTCTCTCTCTCTCTCTTGTTTGAGTTGTTCCTTCGTTTCATGCAACTCGTTTTGCATGGCAATTTGCGTTTTTGACCTTCTTGCTTTTATCCTGTCCCGTTTTGCCTTCCAGGATTTTCGTTGAGTTCTAACGAATAAACTCTCATTTTCTGTTGGTATGGGCAACTCGACCTTTTCCTCGAAAGTTTCGTTTTTTCCTAAGTCCTTAGTTTGGGCTCTGGTTATCGCGTTGATTCGGATCATGGGATCGGTTTCTGATCCGCTACTAGCACTTGGTATCACCCCCACAATATTCATAGTCGCTTTTCCCTTGTTGTCCGTATTCTTCGGACAATCTGGTAATATGTGATTCACACCACATCCGTCGCAAAACCCAAAAATTTTCACTCTTTCGCCCTTGAAAGGAAAGTTACGCTCCCAATGATCCGTACTTCCACAGCTATAGCACTGTCCAATTGTTGGTTGATTTGGAGGAGGTGGTCCCATAGGTTGTTCTGCTCTATTGGGATATCCTCTTGGTTTGTAATTCTGGTTTGCAATGAACATTAACGTTCTCTCGTCTACCAAATATTGATCTCTCGAAGGTTGGGCTATATACGTTGGTGGTGCTATACCCTCGCTATTTCCCCACGGTTGATATGCTTCGTCCACGTATATTCATGATTCGAGTTCAGTTGCGTAAGGCTCATTTGGTGCCTCGTAATAAGACACTTGAAGTGTACTATTCATTCCTGGTGATGCTTCACAAGGTTGAGCATATCTAATCATGGCTCTATTTTCCTGTGGTAACGGAGGTTGTTGACCCAACACAGGTTGAGGTCTGTCAGCTCCCGCTACCAAATTCATATTTGGTCCAACTTGATACCTTGGAGGAGGTGGTTGGGATGGTCCAGCTGGAGGTCCATACGGTCTTTCCCTCACAAAATTTTTGTTATAAAAACACTCTTCAGTGCTATGATTAGTCCATTTTTGCTCTATGGCACACCATTTCAGTACTCGTCCACTCGCAACTGGAGCTTTAGGTTGTTGTGTGCACCATGGCGTCGGATGATCCCCCCCGCATGCGTCACACTTCCTCGTCTGAGACTGTCTCATCACCGGATTTGATCTCACATGTTGTTGCATTCTCTTTGTTACCTCCTCTATCACTTGGTCAGCTGTCGGCATCAAGGACGCCTGAGCATCTTTTTTGATAGAGGGTTCGCTCTTAATCGATGAGGAGCCACTGGCTATTGAATCAGTGTCCTCGGACACTTCCCCATATGCTTTGCAGTTGTCGACAAGATATAATGCTTCCCTTGTAACCTGCTGAAATGTGCTACAGGCCTTCAAGTGAAGGTCCTTTTTCAAGGTTTCATTCCTCAGTCCTTCAACGAAGAGCACAGACAATCTCTCGTCCTATGGTAATTCTCTTCTCGGACATCTCTCAATGTATTTCTTGAATCTCAAGGTCGCTTACTTCACTTTTTCATTCTCCCTTTGTTTAAAAGCATATATCTGCGATACAGTATTATGCTTTATACCCCGTTTTGAGAATTCTTTTGCGAACTCACGCAATACATGTTCAATATTCGGAAAAATTTTAGGGTTTAAAGGTTGAAACCATGTTAAGGCCATCCCTTCCAAGGTCAGCCCAAATCCCTCGTATTGAGTATGGAAATCAGTGATCTGTTCCGCTCTTAAGACTTGCTTGAAAAGCGATACATGGGCATACGGATCCCCCGAGCCGCTATACTTCTTTGGCATGCACTTCGCTACTTGGGAAGGTCTGATCTGCCTATGGTCTGCAGTCACTCTCATTGCTCCCATGTCCCAACTTAATCATTCTCGTACATCAGGGAGGTCGTAGGTTGCTCTCGTTGGCTCACCCGTCCCAAATCTACTACTAGGTGGCAAATATGATGGGATGGATGCGAATGTCGGACCTACAGCCGTATGTGTAGAGATAGGAACCGTACTACCTCAATTTGTAGCCATCGATTCTCTGGAATGTAACGTTCCCATGGGGCTTGGCATCGAATAATGAGGTCGACTGAAAGAATCGGCTACATGAGTCCTCCCTCCACCTGTGGTTAACGGTTCTGGCACAACAGTTGTAGGTGCTGTTCTAAGAGGGCTTGGAGTGACATAATAATGGTGGAGTGGTCCCCCAAAGTACGTATAACCCTCCAATTCTTTTTTGTCGATTGCTGCATATCGTCTTCCATACTTGTCATATGCGGCAATTTTCATTTCCGCTCCCTCTGTGTAGGTGAAGATATAAAGTTTTTTCCGCTCAGTCATCTCCCCAACGTAGGGTTCCTCACATCTATAATAGAGATCTTGCTCTCCATTATTATACTTGTATAGCCCCAGGTAGACGTTATCAGTGTTGATTCGCATCGTTTCGTTTTCTCGCCGTAATTTCACATTCGGTAAGCTCATTGTTGGAGCCCTTTCCTTATGTTCCTCGTCTATTTTGGCTTTCGTGCCCATCAATCCCCACTTGTCCACAATGTTAGGGTTAAGGACTACCAAATACATGATACCCTCGTCATCTAGGTACCTGTCTCCGCTATAGCTTATAGGCAGCAAGTCCCTAAACTCGCTTGGTCTATCTTCTACTTTCACATAGTAGCGGTCCATACCATCTTTGTATATCTTGGCACCTTGCTTGTTGTCATATTGATACTTGATGAACAATAGCTTTAGCGTGGCCGAGGGGTCTGATGGTCCTGCGGCCATGTTTTCTCTTACATTTAGTTTTATTTTCCCCAAGTGTTCTGCGAAACTCTCTGAAGATCTCTCTGAAGAAGTATCGGAAATGACTTCTTCAAGGATCGGTTCCAATTGGCGTACTATCCCTTGATTTACACTCTCCTCCATTGACGCGACACTCGTTTGATCTGCTAAATCTAGGTGTCTGGTGTTGATCTGTTTTCCCGATCTCAAAAACATGAAGAAAGTGGGATTTACTGACCGAATCCAAACCTCTTACCTGGAGATGGAAAAATCTTTCAATTCTGGTGACTGCATGGGCTGTTACTCGACCGGTCTCTACAATTGAATACACTGGATGGCTATGAGATCACTGTATCATTCCAACTGTTAGCAGATTCAACACTTCAAAATGATCTTAACACAATTTTGCTTGCAAATTATTGACAATATGTCCAATTTGAGTTTTGAAAACTCCTGGGGTCTTGTGTAACCTAGGTTTATGATCAGGTCAAAAATGAGCTAGACCTGGGCCAGAGGTACACCGATCGCGATCGTACTTCTGAGCCCAAATCAGCTAAAACTTCACCAGCTTGTTCACTAGGCTATTTTAAGACTACCTGCCAAATCTTTTTGAATTTGGACTCAAAAGAGTCAAGAATTCACAGTTTCTTGGTCTGAAGAGCCTGATTTCCTGAATCTGTCAATTTGACTAGATTTTGGTGTTTGTTTTGGCATTTGAAAGCTATCTGGGGTTGTCCTGTGTACAGGCTATCCCTCTGTATAGTTTCTTCCTAGTTTTGATGTGTCTTAGTCTACTGAAAGTCAATTTCTATGCCAGTTTAGCAGTTTTTGACTTGGATCTGTATTCGGTGGTTTTAACTAGTTTTAACCCTATGTTCTTTAGACTTTTATGTTTGTATACACTTGGGGAGTCCACAGATGAAATTTGGTCAAAATCTGGGACTTAGGTACACCGATCGCAATCGTACTTCTGAACCCAAATCAAACCAAATTTGGCATGCTTGTAGACACTGATGTTTTAAGGCTATCCCCCAAGTCTTTTTGCATTTGGATCCCAAAAGTCAAGATTTTGCAGTTTCTGGGTCTCTCAGGCTAGTTTTACACAAGTGGCCTGATTCCCTTGATTTTTGATGTTTTTGGGTGTGGTTGCTTTAGACAAACTTGTTTGGAATCTTATCAGGAAGGCACATGTCAAATCTAGTTCAAATCTGACACTGAGGTACACCGATCGCGATCGTAGTACCTGGGCCAAATCTGATGAAATTTTGTCTGCTCCTTCTGACAAGTGTTTCCTAGTGTTTTGTGCTACCACTCTATGATTTGAATCAATATCAATCCTGTTTGGTCAGATTTTCAGAATTTCAGAGTCTTATGGCTTTTTCGGCCAAAGTTATGGTTTTCTGGTTTCTCGACTCTAACTTTTGCCCCAAATCTGATTGGAATGTGATTTGCTTATCCTACTCCTAAGTACAGAACTGAAAAAACATAAGAAAATGAAACAAACAAAACAAACACGACGGATTTCGGGTGAGATTTCAGTACTCAATCGAATTAGAGAAATTGAAGAGCAAAAATGCTTAAACACGTTCACTCACAACTCCCTAAATCTCCTAAGAGAGGATCTAGCCAGTCCACCGGCTCTAGACTCCACTAGGCTCTAAACCCTTGTCTAGCAGCCTAACTGAGGTGTAAAATGGATTTGTGGATTGATCTTTTTTAAGGAGTCTAACTGCGCACTCGGTCACTCATCACCTAAGGTGCATTCCCCGGCAACGGCGCCTATGTTTGCGGGTCGCCGCGACGGACGTCCATAGCTTAGCTCTCAAGCATCAACATATTTATAAATACAGGGGAAGCGACTCGGATGAGGCATGGGAACTCACTAGGGTGTCAATCCTAATGAAGTGAACTCTAAGAGATGCAACTTACTAACTCTACAAGCAAATCAAACGCATTACCGCCAAGTAATCTCCCTATGTCCTCCTACATCGTTCTTCAGTCATCACGCCCGTTTACCATACGAATCATATCGAAATCGCACGAAACTTGAAGGGAAGCTTCATGGGACTATCATGATCATATCCTATCACTATCAGAGCATTCTGGAGAGGTACAACGATCGCGATCGTTCGTTCCAAAGTTAGCAAAAACAGCGAATAGGTGATCCTAATGGGTCGTTTTAGGGTCCCTAAAGCCCCTCATAGGGTCAAAACAACATAAAACACGCATATAGACACTCAAAACAGCGATTTAAGGCCTCAAACTCGTAGTCCAAAACCTACACCCAATCTTGAATGATTACACTTAAATGAAAGAGCAAGAGGAGAGGAACACAATGCAATAATCAAATCTGAATTTGGATTACCGTAGCCGCAATGGCGAAGATTACAAGTTTGAACAAGAAGGAGATCTCAAACGTACGCTATCTTCTCCGTTCTCCCTTCAAAAAGATTATCCAAAACTTACAGAAAATTGACCTTTATAGATTAGGTCTTTGCAAAAAACGGCTTGTCCGGCCATAAGCTCCTACTCTTAAAACTGGCTCTCTAATATACAATTGCTCCAAAAAGAATAATCATACATCCTTGACAATTTCCCGGCTTAGAGATGCTTCTTTACAAAAGAATTTTACAATGGTTTTTTCAGTAAATTATGGTTCTTCTGGCCACGGCCGCCTGTTGCTTCTTCCGCCAAACACGTGTGGTCTTGGAGAAAATCCTTAACCTGTTGGAGTTTTTCGGTTTCCAACCCCACCGTAACCAGTGACCTAGGTTGAAAGCCGTACATGAGGATGAAAGGACTAAAACCTATTGTGACATGCTTAGCACTATTGTAGGCAAACGAGAGAATAGGTAAGTATTCTTCCCAGTCTGACTGTTTTTTGCTGACGTATGCTCTTAGCATATCCTCTAGCACCTGGTTAACCCGTTTCGTTTGACCATCCGTTTCTGGATTATCAGCTGTACTGAGGTTTAGTTGTGTACGCAATCGTTTAAATACAGCCCTCCAAAAGTGGTTGTTAAACTTGGGATCACGGTCACTAACAATGTTACTTGGCAAACCATACAATTTGTATAGATTATCCACAAATAACTTGGCTAGTTCTTGTGTCTTAACCGTTGATTTGGTCGTAATAAACTTACATAGTTTAGTCAACCTGTCTACGACCAACCATACTGAGTCATGACCTCGTATAGTGGTTGATAAACCTACAATAAAATCCATAGAGATACTTTTCCATTTTCCATTGGGAATCTCCAAAGGATGTAAGAGTCCTCCTACTTTCAGGCGCTCTGCCTTGTTAACTTGACATTTTTGGTAGTGCAAGACATAAGCTTGAACAAAGCCATGTAGACCTGGCCAGTAAAACTGTCGTCGTACGAGAGAATAAGTTTTTCTAATCCCCAGGTGCCCTGCACTTGGACTATCATGACATCCATAAAGAATTATGCACCGAATGTCTGTGCCCGTCAGTACACAAACTCTCCCCTTGTGAAGTAGGTACCCATTGTCGATGGTAAAATGCTTCCATCGCTGTAGTTCATCACTTGATAAAGGAGAACTAGGTGTGGAGGTTAATTGTACACTACCGTCATTGGAGTGACAAGGATCCCTCTTTTGAACATGGCTCCACACTTTGGAATATGCTTCATCATGCTCATATTTGCCCTTGAGAGAATCTAAAAATTCACTACAAAGTTCCGTGAACAAGAGCGAATTGATTTCCGGCATTCGACTTAGAGCATCTACCACTACATTGTATCGGCCTTTGCGATACCTTAGCTTGGCGTCATATTCTTGAAGGATCTCAGCCCACCTGGCTTTTCAACCCTTTAAATATGTTTGTTGTGTAAACCATTTGATGCTATCATGGTCAAACACAATCTCGAACTGAGTACCATACAGATAATTCCGCCATGTTTTTAAGGCAGACACTATTGCATAGAGTTCGCGTTCGTAAGCAGAATAGTTCTGTTGAGCTGCATCAAGCTTCTTACTTTCAAATGCAATCGGTCGTCCATCTTGTGACAGGACTGCTCCAATAGCATGATCACTGGCATCCGTTTCCAAAACGAATGGTTTCAAAGGATCTACAATAACGAGTATAAGAGCTATTGCTAATGCATCCTTGAGCGTATCGAAACTTTGTTGTTGAGCAGATCCCCACTGAAAAGCTTTTCCTTTGCCTTTTAGTTGATCCTTCATAGGAACAGCAATTTGAGCATAGTTTTTAACGAACCTTTGGTAAAAAACTACAAATCCTAAAAATATAGTAATTCTTCCAAATTTTTAGGAAGAGGCCATTACCTAATGGTATCCACTTTGGATTGATCCATGTATAGGCCATGAGCTAAAATAACATGCCTTAAATAATGAATTTCATCTTTTAGAAAATCACATTTAGATTCCTTGGCATATAACTTGTTTGTATGTAACAACTCAAACACCTGCCTGAGATGTTGTAAGTGTTCTTCTTCAGAAGCACTATAGACTAGGATGTCATCGAGGAAAACAATGACAAATTTTCCCAAATATGGCTTCAAGACACCATCCATAAGTGTCATGAATGTTGCGGGCGCATTGGTTAACCCAAAGGGCATCACCAAAAACTCGTAGTGTCCAAATCGTATTCCGAATGCAGTCTTAGGTATAGCAGCAAGCCGATACGGACTTGGTGATATCCTGACCGCAAGTTAATTTTTGTAAAAATGCGAGCATGAGTTAGCTTATCAAATAACTCATCTACTCTTGGCAATGGGTATTTGTTCTTAACTGTAACCGCATTTAAGCCCCGGTAGTCTATACACATGCGCATTCTGCCATTCTTTTTCCTCACAAAAAGGATAGGCGAATCCCATGGTGAAGAACTGGGTTGTATAAACCCTCTGCTAAGGTAGCCAACAAGCTAACGTTCCACCTCACCAGCCTCTGAATAACTCATACGGTAAGGTGGTTTACTAACAGGTTTACAGCCTGCAGCCACGTCAATGCTATGTTCTACTGATCGTGTCAGTGGTAATCCTGATGGTAAATCATTAGGAAATACATCTTGAAATTCCTTTAATAATTTTTGTAATTGACTAGCAACGTTTTCTTATTTAGAATTCGCAATTGGTGGAATAAAGGAGAGAGAAGCATGTGGCGTTGAGGAATGTTCAACAGACTCAATGTTAGAAAGAAAATGAGACAGTGAGTAACACAAGAAAACCTGATCTATTTCATTATCAAAAACGAGCTGCATAAGCTCAGCGGTACAAATCAGTGGTGATGAAGGTATATCTTTTTCTCCTAACAACAACACATGTGCGCCATGGGATTCAAACATCAAGCTGTTGTGCTCATAGCTACGCTTTAGTGATGGTCCTAGGCTATGCAACCACTCCCTACCAAGAACCACATCAGCCCTTTCCATGTTCATAACCTGAAAATCCAAACAAGTAGAGTACCCTTGTACTTCCAATGGAACAACTCGGCATTGAGTATCCCATATTTCAGTATCATGTCTATTCATCGTTGCTACCTTGTAGCGGTGCGTACTCGGAGTTTGAGGCAGTTTGAGATTTTTCACCAATCTGTAATTGATGAAATTGTGAGTAGCACCGTCATCTACCAAGATGCGCACCTTGTGTCCCTACAGATATCCGTGCATACATACTAACTCATGTGGTCCAAAGGTTTGTTGCCACATGGAAGCTATGAGACAGCATTCATGCACCACCTCAGTGTGTGTTACTTCCACTGTGGAGAATCTTGAGGAAGACTCAAGAGGCAGCAGTTGCACCGTGTGCACTACTTTCTCCTTTCCCTGAGCAACAGATTTCCCCTTGGGACGATCCTTTTTTCCATGACCTCTTCCTAAACATTGAAAACATAACTTTTCTTTCTTGGGTTTATCAAAATCCTCAGTAGAGAGAGGACCCCTGGACCCCTTGGGTTTTCTAGATGCATCTGAATTAGCAGCTAGAAATTTTCTTTTATTGTGCCCATACTAAGTGCGTATATTACCGTGTATACTAGCAGGCACGTTACTATTATGTGTTTTCTTCTCATCAGGGTCATCATGACTATGTGCTTCACTATGGCTTCCTCAAGTGTTTTAGGGTCTTAGGTCTTGACATACTTCTTAAGCTCGGGTGTCAGACCTCGTATGAACCCTCGTACTTGTTGAAAGGTATCCAAGCCTTCCAACTTGAGGATAACGTCCCGATAGTGAGAGATATATTCAAGGAGTGATTTGTATTGGCGCATGGAACATGTGTCCCAAGCCGTCCAATTTCGATCGGCCTCGTTTGTAGGAAAAAATTCCTTGCTAAACATTGCTTCAAAAGCTGCCCAAATCTATGGTATGATGTTCTTCTCCTTGAGAGACATCCACCATTTGTAGGCCTTGCCTTCCAGAGTTAAGCTCGTCTGTAGAGCTCTGACTGCATCTGGAGTACGCCGTAAGGCGTGAATTCCATCCCACTTGCTGAGAAAGATATTCACTGCATCCTTATTGCGGTCTCGGTCTTCTCCCTTACAGACTGGTGGTTTAAAGTTCTTTAACAAGTCATCCACCTCTTTGGCAGTGAAAGTATGCAATGTATCAGTAGTTGGGCCTTGCCCTTGTGTTCCAACGTGCTCATGCATGTGGGTGTCTGCAGGACTCTTAGACTGCTGATGCATTAATTGAATTACTAATGTGGAGAGTTTAGTAACATTTTCATTTAAAGCTTTAAAATTTTCATCCATGACTGTCACACGTGTCTGAAGTGCACGAAATTCTTGAATATTGAGCAATTCATAAGTATCTTCTCCTGCCATAGCATCGCGGGTACTCTCCTTGAGAGGATCCGGCCGCGGGCCATCATTGGTAGGATCACGAGTACTTTGCTCAAAATCGAATGTCATATTGATATCCGAATCCATGGCTACACAGTGCGGTGAAAGAAGTACTCAGAAAAAATACCTGATATTGAGAGCACTCGCAAAGTAAAGTAGCCGTGCTAACTCCGTCAAAATCGAGAGTAGTCTACCGTATATGGAACTCCACAAGCTCTTGATAGTTGAATCAATTAGGCTTGAAGATTCCGACAAAAACTTGTACTGCTTGAGACGTGATTGTTCGCTTTGAAACGTCATAGACGACTTAATCTTCCCGAAGGAAGAAGGTGCAATAGATACTTGTTCAAAAATTTCAACTTCGTCGAAATTTCTGCAATTTTTGAACTTTTGACAGTTTGCCAAGAAGTGACGGCTCACCAAAGAAGTTCGTGGCCCCTTGCCGACAACCGGTCTCAAATCCCGTACGTACGGGGTGTGTGCCTAGGTGGGCATGCACCCTTGCTTGAATTTTTTAGGAAATTGCCCAAGGCCAAAGGCCTTAGGGCGCTTTAAGTGTGAAAATAAATCTCTATTGTCGACTATGGCAACCACACAGTGCCATGAGAGCAAGGGAGAGAGAGGGACGCTCGTTCCTTGCTTGTCGGGCGTCACTACAGTGACGAAACCTCCTCCCTTTCGCAGCGCGAGTCCGCCAAGCTAGGCTACACACCCTATGGTGGAGGTCGAGAGTCTCTCTGTCCCCGGCCAAGCGGCCCTGCATGTTGGGTGCAGCGGTTATGGGGGGTGGTACCGAGGTGGTGCCATGGCTAGGTACAGCAAGAAAGAACGAGAGAGAGAGAGAGAGAGAGAGAGAGAGAGAGAGAGAGAGAGAGAGAGAGAGAGAGAGAGAGAGAGAGAGAGAGAGAGAGAGAGAGAGAGAGAGGGGGGGAGAGAGAGAGAGAGAGAGAGAGAGAGAGAGAGAGAGGAACTCGACACAGTAGAAAAGAATCACACTCTATATTCTTTGATTGAGAGCTTACAATGGATATAAAGCCACAAAAACCATGCAAAACTTGACTTTAACTGATCTTTCTACTACATGCCTATAAGAGGCTTTCCCACGGGCTGACCGACAAGGGCTTGGACCCAACAATCCCCCCTTCAAGCCCGAACTGGACCTCTTATGATACCTCGAGTTTTTGGTATACTCGGCAACCGTGAGTTTTAGGTTCTCTCACAACCAAGGATTTCTGGTGTATCCATAACCTAGTGCGAGATGAGTAACCCCCCCTTGAACAGATAGGGTGTAGGCCAAATATGTAGCTACCAAAAATGGAGTTTTTGGTTCACTGCCAAACCTTGGGTTTAAGGTGTACCCAGTAACCTCATGAGAAGCGGTAAAAAAAAAAATAGGCTGAGAACTGACAAAAATTGGGAGGTCTTACCATTTATAGATGGCAGTGTCTATAACCCGTACAAAATGACACTGAAATAGCATGACAATAACCGACTACAAGGCTTTTGACAAGAAATATATGATTGTTTTTGACAATAGACTGTAGAACAACTGACATAAAATAGGACAAAACAAATAATGATGATGATAATCGGTTTCGAAAAACCAAACAAGTCGATGTAAATTCATCTCGAAGGAAATCCGTCTTGGTTGTTGTGAGCATCGATGTCTCGTAATTCTTGAACATACCAATATGTGTAGGCATAATACCAACATAGCTCCAAAATCTCTGCTTCTTCATGTGCCTCGAGCACAACTCATATGTAAATCGAGAAACAACCTTGAACATCATGTCCTCAGGGCAAGGCACTTCCCTTTACTCATGTGCCAGCTCTTGTTCACTGCATCACTCCTGGGGGGATTTGTTAGCATACACATGTAGCAGTGATGTGTGTGAACACAGTAGGAACGTTGGGGTATTTTTTCCCTCTTTAGGAGGTTTTTTCCCCCGAGCATTGTACATACACCCATCACTCTAGGGCTATCTATCTTTCCATTGCACACTAAGAAACACACTCTCTATTGTGTGCCTTGAGCTTCCTTTGTCTTCTCCAAGCTGTGTGCATTTCTCTGCAACCTTAAATCCAACAATAGCATGCAGTTGAACGTGTCTTTATTGTTGCTCAACGAAAAGGTGGTAACAACAATGTAGCCACTTCTCATGGTTCTTCTACGAGTGGTAAATCACTTGTCTAAGGCTTCTCCGGGCAGTAATTTGTCTGGGAATTCTGGTGATAAGGGCAAAAAGAAAATGTGTTGCCATTATTGTAAATCTAATGATCAATTGATCAAGAAGTGTCTAAAATGAAAGGCAAAAGAGGCTAGGAAGAAAGAGGCTAGATCAACTACAGGGTCCAATACAAGTGCAACTATTGTAGAGTCTTCTGTAAAAGGAGATTGTGATGTTGATCTAGATGGAGAGCAGACTTTTAGTGTAGAGTGTACTTATGATCCTAATGTCCATGATGCATGCATGTCAGTTGCTACAGATTCACATGTGTGGTACTTTGACAATGGTGCTACAAAGCACATTACCTCACATTGTGATTTGTTTACCTCTCTTGAGTGTGTCCCTCATGGGAATTTAGTCACTTATGCCAACAACACCTCTGATTTGATTCAGGGAGTTGGAATGATTGTGCTTATTGCTGCAAATGGCAATTCTTTACACTTGTTGATGCATTGTATGTACCTGGGATCAAGAAGCATCTTTTGTCTATATGTACACTTTCTAGACTTGGTCTTGTAGTCAATTTGTGGATGACAGATGTACAGTATATGATCTCAGTTTTGGTGATGAAATTGTTGCATTTGTATAAGCTCACTTTGTAAGCTCATTTGTATAAGCTCACTTTGTAAGTGTGGGCAAATTTTGCAAATGCTATTGTGGATTTTAAGGCTATTTCAGATGCAAAACTTTGGCATGCACATTTTGGGCATCTGAATTTTGCCAGCTTACTGTGTTTAAAGAAATTTGATATGGTTGCTTCTTTGCCGTCTCTTGAAGCACCTATCAAACATGCTTGTGAAAGCTGTATTTTGGGTAAGATGCAGCATTTGAAGGGATGGTTCAATTAGGACTACATGTAGGTTGGAGCTTGTGCATATAGTGATTTTTCTGGGACCATGCAAACTCCATCCTTGAGAAATTATCTTTACTTCGTGACTTTCATTAATGATTACTCTAGGCATGCATGGGTGTATCCACTTAAAGTGAAGTCCGAAGTGTTTATGTGCTTCAAAAAAATTTTGGCTATGGCTAAAAATGTCTCAAAATGCATTATGGGTACCCTCCGTTCCGATCGAGGGGGGGAGTATATGTCTCATGAATTTAATGCATTTCTAGTGAGTCATGAGATAAAACACCAATGTACAATATCGTATACACCTTAGCAAAATGGTGTTGCTGAGAGAAAAAATAGGTCTCTTACAAAAGTAGCACGATGTATAGGCAAGAAGCAAGCTTTACCACATTTGTTTTGGCTTGAGGCTATTATGTGTGCCACTTATGTACTTAATAGGTATCCTACAAAAGCTTTATAGTCTATGACTCCTTATGAAGCATGGCATGATAGAAAGTCTTCTATTGAGCACATGCGTGTTTTTGGATGTTTGGCATATGCTTTGGTGCCACAAACACAGCGTAAAACATTGGAGGATAAGGTTGTCAAATGTATTTTTGTTGGTTATAGTGCTAAAAGAAAAGATTACAGGTTGTAACGTCCACAAAAAAGTGTATCTTGGTCTCACGGGATGTTGTGTTTGTGGAAGATTTTATTCAGCCCTTGTTATCATGTACTAGAGACAGTAATGTAAGCTCACAAGACATTTATGACACTTTGTTGCCTATTTTAAGTGTTGAAGTTTGAATGTAAATTCAAATGAGGAAAATGTACAGCCTATGGCAGTTTTGAAAAATGTTACAAATAAACCTATTACTGATGCATATGTACATGATATATTGATGCACTTATAGAAAATGAAACATGGACTTTATGTGATTTGCCTCTTGAATAAAATGCCATTGGTACTAAGTGGGTTTACAAGTTGAAATGCAATCCGGATGATGAGATATAATTGCTATAAGGTGCCACTTGTTGCAAAAGGTTATGCATAACAAAAAGGCATAGATTATGAAGAGACTTTTTCTCCCACTTGTTGTATGAATAATGTGCATTTCTATGTGCATTGGCAGCTCATTTTGGTTGGGATCTACATCAGTAAGACATTCTTACTGCTTTCTTGAATAGTGACATATTTGAGGAAGTTTATGTAACGCAGCCTTGCGATTTTTCCAAGAAAGGACAAGAGGATAAAGTGTGCAAATGTATGAAAGCTTTGTATGTGTTGAAGCAATCTCCTTGTGCTTGGTATGAGAAAGCTGATACTCATTTGATCAAACAAGGCTTTTGTAATAGTCCAACATAAAGCACATTGTATGTAAATGTTAAGTATGGAGCCCAATTTAGCCCTTGTAATTTTTTGTGGTAAAAGCGCACATTTGTAAGGCCCCCATTATGAGGAGAAGACATCGTGCGTGAAGAAAACTCACTCGTCGAAAACCAAAATTTTCACGGCTAGTCTCAAGCCCAAGCGCAAGGCTGGCTTCGCCGAAATATTATGGCCGGACAGTGACCGGAAAATGGTCAAAAACCGACCAGTCGATTGGCAGGTTGGCCGGTGGCTGATAGTTGTTGGAATTAGGGTTGCAGAGAAACACACAGAGCTTGGAGAAGATGAAGGAAGCTCAAGGCACACAATAGAGAGTGTGTTACTTAGTGTGCAATGGAAAGATAGATAGCCCTAGAGTGGTGGGCGTATATACAATGCACGGGGGAAAAAACCTCATAAAGAGGGAAAAAATGCCCCAATGGTCCTAGTGTGTTCACACACATCACTACCACATGTATATGGTAACAAATCCCCCCTGGAGTGATGCGGTGAATGAGAGCTGGCACATGAGTAAAGGGAAGTGCCATGCCCTGAGGACATGATCAGCCCACAAAGGGGAGTAAGCCCAAAGCTTTGCGGAAAGCTTCAAGCTTCTCACGAGACAATTCCTTTGTGAAAAGATCTGCAAGGTTGTCCTGTGTTGGCACATAGGCCAAGCTGATCTCTCCTGCTGAGAGCCTCTCCCTGACATAGTGGTAATGCACCTCAATGTGCTTTGTGCGAGCATGAAAAATTGGGTTCCTCACAACTGCCAATGCGCTCTGACTATCAGTGTAGATAGTGTTGGCAGTGTCCTGTCCAACACCCAAATCAGCCATAAGGCGTCTGAGCCATACACACTCAACCGTAGCTGTGAAGACTGCCCTGTACTCAGTCTCACAACTTGAAGTGGCCGCAATAGGTTGCTTCTTTCTCAACCATAATATACATGAACTGCCAAGCATGAAACAAAAACCACTTGTTGATACTCGCGTGTCAAAACAACCAGCCCAATCTGAGTCCAAAAAAGCATGTAATTCTGGCGACAATGATCCTCCCTTGGGATAAAACAAGCCAAGATGTAAAGTGCCACTAAGGTAGCGGAAAATACTCTTGACATCCTGCCAATGCTTAGACCCTGGGCTATGCATAAATCTGTTGAGCTATGAGACTGCAAACTGAATATCCGGCCTCGTGTTGCATACATAAATGAGGCAGCCAACAACAGTTTGGTAAAGAGTAACATCAGCAGGATCGCCAGCATCATGTAGACTCAACTTCAAACCTGTTTCCATGGGAGTGGCAATAGGTTTGCAATCCTCAAGTCCAAACTTACATAACAATGTCTGTATGTAACTTTTTTGACACAAGGCAATACCACCATCACGCTGCTTAAACTGTATACCCAAGTAATGATGCAACAGCCCAAATCTTTCATCTTGAAAGTAGCATTCAAATCAGCCTTAAATTCAGCAATATGTCTTTCATTCGGTCCAGTGATCAGCAAATCATCGACATAAAGAACCACAATGAGAACTACATCACCCTCACGCTTTACATACAATGTGCTTTCAGTTGGACCGTTACAAAAGCCTCGTTTGACCAAATGAGTGTCAGCTTTCTCATACCAAGCATGATGAGATTGCTTCAACCCATACAAAGTCTTCTTACATTTTCACACTTTGTCCTCTGGTCCTTTTATGACAAAACCACGAGGCTGTGTTACATAAAGTTCCTCAAATATGTCACCATTCAAGAAAGCAGTAACAATGTCTGATTGATGTACATCCCGACCAAAATGAGCTGCCAATGCACATAGAAAATGCATAGTAGTCATACAACAAGTGGGAGCAAAAGTCTCTTCATAATCTATGCCTTTTTGCTGTGCATAACCCTTTGCAACAAGTCGAGCCTTATGGCGATTGATCTCACCATCCGGCTTGCATTTCAACTTGTAAACCCACTTTGCACCAATGGCCTTTTTGCCAGGAGGCAAATTACGTAAAGTCCATGTGTCATTTTCTATAAGTGCATCATATTCTGATTGCATGGCAGTCATCCAATTTTCTGAATTTTGTGCTTCATCAAAAGACGGAGGCTCCTCAACATCATGTACTAGACACAGCCAAAGCATAACAATCTGATGCATAAGATGCATGGTGAGATCCTGAACGAGTACGACTAGACAAAGGTGCATCCAATTTACTATCACGCAAAGTGTGCACCATCCATTTTGGCATACCTCTAGCCTGCTCATTTTCAGCCCTTTTCTCATCCAGTACATCATGTACATCTACATCAGTAATAGGCTGATCTATAACATTTTAGAAACCCCCATAGGCTATACATTTGCCTCATTGGAACTTACATTCGTATTTCCACCACTGAAAAGAGGCAACAAAGTGTCATAAATGTCCTGTGAGCTTACATTACTGTCTCTAGTACATGACAGGAAGGGCTGAACAGAATCTTCCACAAACACTACATCCCGTGAAACCAGAATTCGTTTTGTTTGTGGATGATACAACCTGTAACCATTGCTTTCAGTACTATAACCAACAGAAATACATTTGACAGCCTTATCATCCAATTTTCTGCGCTGTGTTTGTGGCACCAAAGCATATGCCAAACAGACAAAAACACGCATGTGCTCAATAGAAGGCTTTTTATCATGCCATGCTTCATATGGAGTAATAGACTGCAAAGCTTTTGTAGGACACTTGTTTAGTACATAAGTGGAACACATGATGGCCTCAAGCCAAAAAGAATGCGGCAAAGCTTGAATTTTGACCATACATCGTGCCATTTCTGTAAGTGACCTATTTTTCCTCTCAGCAACAGCATTTTACTAAGGTGTATAAGGCATTGTACATTGGTGTTTTATCCCACGACTAGCCATAAATGCATTGAATTCATGAGACATATACCCCCCCCCCCCCCCTCGATCTGAACGGAGGGTGCCCATAGTACATTTTGATACATTTTCAGCCATAGCCAGAAATTGTTTCAAGCACATAAAAACTTCAGACTTCGCTTTAAGCAAAAATACCCATGCATGCTTGGAGTAATCATCAATGAAAGTCATTAAGTAAAGGTAATTACCCAAGGATGGAGTTTGCATGGGCCCACAAACATCACTATGCACAAGCTGCAACCTGCATGTGGCCCGAACCGAGCCATCCTTTTGGAACTTAGAACGCTGCATCTTACCCAAAATACAGCCTTCACAAACATGTTTGACAGGTGCTTCAAGAGGTGGCAAAGAAGCAACCATATCAGATTTCTGCAAACGCAACAAACTGGCAAAATTCAGATGACCAAAATGTGCATGCCAAAGTTTTGCATCTGAAATAGCCATTGAATCTTCAACTGCATTTGCAAAATTTTGTCCACACCTATCATACAAAGTGAGCTTATACAGCCCACAGCACAAAAGCCCAGATGCAACAATTTCATCACCAAAACAAAGATCATGAACTGTACATCTATCATCCACAAATTTGACTACAAGTCCAAGTCTAGCAAGTGCAGATACAGACAAACGATTCTTCTTGATCCCAGGTACATAAAGTGCATTAACAAGTGTGAAAGAAATGCCATTAGCAGCAGTAAGTACAATATTTCCAACTCCCTGAACCGGATAAGAGGCATTGTTGGCACAAGTGACTGAATTCCCATGAGGGACAGACTCGAGAGAGGTGAACAATTCACGATGTGAGGTAATGTGCTTTGTAGCACCACTATCAAAATACCACACATGTGAATCTGCAGCAACTGACAAGCATGCATCATGGATAACAAGATTATAAGTGCACTCTACACTAAAAGCCCATTCTGCATCAACATCAGCAACACAGTTTTCTTTCACAGAAGACTCAACAATGGCTGCATTTGTAGTGGAACCAGCATTTGCAATGGAACCACCCTCTTTCTTCTTAGCCTTTGGCCTTCAACTTAGGACACTACTTAATCAAGTGATCATTAGCTTTACAATAATGGCAATGCATCTTCTTTTTGCCCTTATCACCAGAATTTCCAGACAAAGTGCTGCCAGCAAAAGCATTGGGAACAGAAGTTTTGCCACTCGCAGCAAAACCATAAGAAGTGGTTGCATTGTTGTTACCACCCTTTCTTTGAGAAGCAATAAAAGCCTGTTCAACTGCACGCTGCCTTAAGGGTATAATCCCTTTGTAACCTACTTCTTATTTGAAGTACTAAAGCCATTAAGTGACTGCTTTCTCGTGGATGTAGTCCACATTGGGTGAACCATGTATATCATGTGTACTCTCTCTCTCTCTCTCTCTCTCTCTCTCTCTCTCTCTCTCTCTCTCTCTCTCTCTCTCTCTCTCTCTCTCTCTCTCTCTCTCTGTCTCTCTCTCTCTCTCTCTCTCTCTCTCTCTATACTCTATAATCTCTTGTGTGTGTAAATTATCTCTCTCCATTAAGTAATCTACTCAATTATCTACTTAGCTATGTTATGTTTCCTAACAATTGGTATCGGAGCAAGGTTTAGTCGTAGCTAAATTATCTCAAGGAAAGGATTCCTTGAAATTGAGTGGGAGTAATGGTGGAGGAAGGGAAGCTCAAGATCAAGAAGTTCAACGGCAAAAACTACCAACATTGGTAGATGCAGATTGAAGACTATCTCTACCAAAAGGACCTCTATTTGCCATTAGGCGGTCTTGAAAAGAATCCCGCAACGATGGCAGATGAAGCATGGATTGTCCTTGATCAAAAGGCACTGGGAACAATCCGGTTAAGCTTGGCGTCAACGGTGGCCTTCAACGTTTTGAAGAAGAAGACCACGGAGGACTTGATGAAGTCACTTAACGACTTCTACGAGAAACCATTGGCATCGAATAAGGTATTTCTCATGAAGCGCTTGTTCAATCTAAAGATGGTAGAGAATGGTTCAGTTGCAGAACACCTAAATGACTTTAACACCAACATAAGTCAACTTCGATCGGTGAAAATAAATTTCGATGATGAAGTGTGAGCTCTCCTTATACTATTGTCCCTACCGAATAGTTGAGACAGCCTTGTGATGGCCATAAGTAATTCTATTTCTGGCACAAATACTCTTAAGTTTAATGATGTTGTGGGTGTTCTCCTATGCGAGGAAATGCAAAGGAGAAGCATAGGAGAATCATCAAGTGTTGCACTGTCAGTGGAAACAAGAGGAAGGCCTAAGGAGAGGTTCAAAAACCAAAAGGGTCGTGATCGCTCAAGACGGATCAAGTCACGCACAAAGTCAGTTCTTGAATGATGGAACTGTGGCAAGAAAGGCCATGTCAAGAAGGATTGCTGGTCCGAGAAGAAGAAGGAGTCAGAGTCTTAAGACAACAAGCCAACATCAGAGGCCAATGTGGCAAGTAAAGTAGAGCAAGATGCTCTAATTCTCTCATTAGGTAATGTATCTAATTCTTGGATAGTAGATTCCGGGGCTTCATTCCATGCATACGACACAAGCAACATTTGCAAGATTACACCAAAGGGAATTTTGGGTATGTATACTTGGGAGATGATGAAGCTTGTGAAATTGTCGGCAAAGGTACAGTTTGTGTCAAAACTGCTAACGAAAATGAATGGAATCTTAAAGATGTTAGGCGTGTTCCTTCTTTTTGCAAAAATTTGATCTCTATAGGATAATTGGACGATGAAGGTCACAACATTGCATTCGGAAGCAAACGGTGGAAGATCTCAAAGGGGGTCTTTGGTGGTTGCCAAGGGAGAAAAGGTCGGTACACTTTACTTGTGTACTGTTAGCACACAATCTTCAACTTGTGCAATAGCTACGAAAGTCGACAGTGCGGTGTGGCACTATCGGCTTGGGCATATGAGTGCCAAAGAAATGCAAATCCTTCAAACAAAGAAGCTTCTACCAGGTTTGAAAGAAGTGGACTTAGAGTTCTGTGAAGATTGTGTTTATTGTAAACAAAAGAGGGTAAATTTTCAAAAATTAGAAAATGAAAAAAAATCAAAAACTTGAGTTGTTTCATTCTGATGTTTGGGGTTCTGCAAGTACACCATCACTTGGTGGCTCAATGTATTATGTAACATTCATAAATGATGCGACTAAGAAAACATGGGTTTATGTCATGAAGAATAAATCCGATGTGTTTCAAAGGTGGAAAGACTTTGTGGAGAATGAAGTAGGTACCAAGGTTAAATGCCTCAGATCCGACAATGGAGGTGCATATTGCAGCCAAGCTTTTGTGCTAGCATTGGCATTCGGAGGCAAAAGACAACCCAAGGACACCTCAACAAAATGGGATTTCAAAAAGGATGAATAGGACAAACATGGAGCGAGCACGAAGCATGCGGCTACATGTAGGCCTACCACTTGAGCTTTGGGCGGAAGCTATAAATATGGCTGTGTACTTAATCAACAGGTTACCCTCAACGGCATTGGATGAGGGAGTTCTAGAAGAGGCATGGACAGGTAAACCGGTGAATTATGCATTTCTCAAAGTGTTTGGGTGTGAGGCTTTCATGCACATAGATAGAAGCCTAAGATCAAAGCTAAACGCAAAGTCCAAAAAGTGTTTCTTCATTGGCTATGGAGAAGGTGACTTTGGGTATCACCTATGGAATCCTGAAGATGGTACAATCTTTAGGAAAAGGGATGTAATGTTTAACGAACAAAATATGTACAAAGATTACTTGGAAAGAAAACAAACAAAAGAAGCAGGTGATGAGTACATGGAGCTTGAAGACGGTGAAGACTCAAGGACTGCAGATGATGACAATGTGCAACAACGTCAACCAAATGAGGAGCTTCAACCTATTTCCCAAAGATCTACAAGAGCAAGTAGACCTCCAGAAAGGTTTGTTTCTTCCTTCAACCATATCTTGATCTCAGATTCTGGAGAGCCGAAATCATACGAAGAAGCTATGCAACACTAATCCAAAGAAGAATGGATGAAGAGCATGCAAGTGGAGATGGACTCATAACATCGCAACCAAACATGGGAGTTGGTTGAGTTGCTTAAAGGTAAGCGGGCACTTCAGAACAAATGGGTGTATAAGTTGAAGGAAGAAGGTGGGAAGAAAAGGTACAAGTCTAGGCTTGTGGTAAAAGGGTTTTCTCAAAAGAAAGATATCGACTTCAATGAAATATTTTCTCCTATTGTAAAAATGAACTCAATTACGCTTGTCTTAAGCCTTGTGGTTGCTCATGATCTAAATCTTGAGCAAATGGATGTAAATACGGCATTCCCTCACGATGACTTAGAGGAGGAAATTTGCATGCTTCAACCAAAGGTGTATGAAGTAAAAGATAAGGAGAAAATGGTTTGCAGATTAAAGAAGAGCTTGTATGGTTTAAAGCAAGCATCAAGACAATGGTACTTGAAGTTCAATCGATGGATGTTGGATCATGGATTCACAAGATGTAACTCGGATCACTGCATCTACACAAAGAATTGAGAGATGGGAAGTTCATCATCCTAATGTTGTATGTTGATGACATGCTGATTGCAAGTGCTAACATGCAGGACAATAAAGACCTAAAAGAGGAGCTGTCTAAACCTTTTTCAATGAAAGATTTAGGTGTTGCAAAGAGGATACTTGGTATGAAGATATCAAGGGACAGGACGAAGAAGACAATAAAGCTATCTCAAGAGGATTACATCAAGAAGGTACTAGAAAGGTTTGCAATGCAAATTGCAAAAACGGTTTCTACACCTTTGGTTGGTCACTTTAAACTAACCAAGGATATGTGTCCAAGCCTATATGTCTAAAGTTCCATATGCTACAGTGGTAGATTCTCTTATGTATGCTATGGTCTGGACAAGGCTAAACATTGCACATGCAGTGGGAGTTGTAAGTAGGTTCATGGACAACCCAGGAAAAGAGCACTGGCAAGCTATGAAGTGGATACTCGGGTATCTAAAAGAGACAACAACAAATGCTTTGTATTTTGGAGGAACTGATATTTTTCTAGAAGGGTATGCTGATGCAGATATGGCGGGTGACAAAGATACTCGAAGGAGCACTAATGGCTATGTCTTCGCGGTTGGAGGCACAGCAGTAAGTTGGGCTTCAAAGCTGTAGAAAGTGATCTCACTTTCTACCATAGAAGCAGAGTATGTAGCAATGACGGAGGCAAGCAAAGAAATTTTGTGGCTTCACACATTCTTAGAAGAGCTTGGATTCAAACAAAACAATTGTGTCTTGTACAGTGATAGCCAAAGCGCTATCCATCTTGCAAAGACTCAAGCTTTCATTCAAGGACAAAGCACATTGAGGTGAGATATCACTTCATACGCACTCTTTTGGAAGAGAGACAACTAAAGCTAGGAAAGGTGCATACAAGTGAAAATCCTACAGACATGTTTACAAAGGTGATCAACAAGGAGAAGTTGAGCTTTTGCTCATCTTCAATCGGCATTCAAGGATAAGAAGCCAGGATGGAAAGCAGTCAAAGGTTTGGTTTGGAGATCAGTCTCCAAGTGGGAGATTCTTAAGTATGGAGCCTGATTTACCCCTTGTAATTTTTGATAGTAAAAACGCACATTTGTAAGGCCCCCATTGACGAGAAGCCATCATGGTGTGAAGAAAATCGCCAAAAACCAAAATTTTCACGGCCAGTCTCGAGCTTGAGCTCAAGACTAGCTTCACCGGAATATAATGGCCGAAAAATGGTCGAAAAATGACAGGTTGGTTGGCCGGTTGGCCGGTTGGCCGGTGGCTGGTAGTCAATGGCCGGTGGTCGGTGGTCAGAAGTCAATGGTCGGTGGCCAAATTCAAAAGAGGACTTGTCTTCTCAAGGACGGCCACACATGGGCGGATTGGAGGGTTCAATTTGGACTTATCTAACACAAGGGCAGCTACACATGGCTGCCTCTCATGAGAGAGGGCATCCCCTTTGGCCTATAAAAGGAGGCCATTTCTACACACATTTCATAGTGTTAAGTTGATGCAACAAGGTGGGTGTGAGGTGGTGAGAGTGAAGCAAGGTGGGAGCTCTATCAAGGGTATCATCCCTTTGTAACTTACTTCTTGTTTGAAGTACTAAAGCCATTAAGTGGCTGCTTTTCCGTGGATGTAGCCCACATTGATTGAACCACGTATATCGTGTGTACTCTCTCTCTCTCTCTCTCTCTCTCTCTCTCTCTCTCTCTCTACTCTATAATCTCTTGTGTGTGTAAATTGTCTCTCTCCATTAAGTAATCTACTCAATTATCTACTTAGCTACGTCATATTTCCTAACAGTAAAGCGTGAGGGTGGTGTACTTCTCATTGTCATTCTCTATGTGAATGATTTGCTGATCACTGGACCAAATGAAAGACATATTGTTGAATTTAAGGCTGATTTGAATGCTACTTTCAAGATGAAAGATTTGGAGTTGTTGCATCATTACTTGGGCATACATTTTAAGCAATGTGATGGCGGTATTGCCTTGTGTCAAGAACGTTAATAAAGACATTGCTATGTAAATTTGGAGTTGAGGATTGCAAACCTATTGCCACTCCCATGAAAATAGGTTTGAAATTGAGTCTTCATGATGCTGGTGGTCCTGCCAATGTCACTCTTTACCAAACTATTGTTGGCTGCCTCATTTATGTATGCAACACGAGGTTGGATATTCAATTTGCAATCTCACAGGTCAGCAGATTCATGCATAGCCTAGGGTCTAAGCATTGGGAGGCTGTCTCAAGAGGATTTTTTGCTACTTGAGTAGTACTTTACATCTTGACTTGTTTATCCCAAGGGGAGTCATTGTCGCCAGATTTACATGCTTTTTTGGACTCTTATTGGGTTGGTTGTTTTGACACACGAGTGTCCACAAGTGGTTTTTGTTTCATGCTTGGCAGCTCATGCATATCATGGTTGATTAAGAATCAACCTAGTGTGGCCACTTCTAGTTTTGAGGCTGAGTATAGTGCAGTCTTCACAACTACGATTGAGTGTGTATGGCTCAGACGCCTTATGGTTTATTTGGGTGTTGGGGACAGGACACGGCCAACACTATCTACATTGATAGTCACAGTGCATTGGCAATTGCGAGGAACCCAATTTTTCATGCTTGCAAAGCACATTGAGTTGCATTACCACTATGTCAGGGAGAGTCTCTCATCAAGAGAGATCAGTTTGGCTTATGTGTCAACACATGACAACCTTATAGATCTTTTCACAAAGGTATTGTTCTATGAGAAGTTTGAAGCTTTCCGCAAAGATTTGGGCTACTCCCCTTTGTGGATTGATCATGTCCTCAGGGCATGGCACTTCCCTATACTCTATGTGCCAGCTCTCATTCACTGCATCACTCTCAGGGGAGATTTGTTACCATATACATGTGGTAGTGATGTGTGAACACACTTAAGACCGCCATGGCATTTTTTCCCTCATTAGGAGGTTTTTTTCCCCTGTGCATTGTATTTATGCTCATCACTCTAGGTCTACCTTATCTTTCCATTGCACACTAAGTAATACACTCTTTGTTGTGTGCCTTGAGCTTCCTTCATCCTCTTCAAGCTGTGTGCATTTCCCTGAAACCCTATTTACAATAGTCCTTTCTTCTTGAATTTAGAGATGTGCTACTTTAGGGAATAAACTAGTTCCAAATCTCCTTGTTTGAAGATCTTTGTCAACAAATGTGAGTCAAAGAACTATTTTTGTTTCCATTTTTGTGCATAAATATGTGCTATGGCTGTTATCCTCTATTCATCTAGCCACTCTATGTCCTCTAATTGTTTTGAAAACTCATGGCCTTTCCATTCCAATTTGTGTGCAACTCTAAGTGTGGGTAACAAGAATTCCATGGGCAGTATTGCGTCTAATCCATAGACCAAGTTAAAAGGAGTTGTGTTTAATGTTGTTTTGAATGACACTCTATAAGCCGACAAGGCTAAATGAAGATGCATTTCCTAATCAATCTTCCCTTACTAACAAGATTTTGGTCGTATGTTTATCTTGGTTGTTTGCTTGAGGATGATAGGGTGCAGATTTGTTATGGATCAACATAAAATTGTTCACAACAAGAGTTATATCACCTCGTTAAGAAAATGCAATCCTCAATCACTTATAAGCTCTATAAGAAGTTCATACCACTCAAACAGGAATGATGCAGTGTTTCTAGCATCGTTCTTCCTAGTGGCTCTTGTTGTAGCCCATTTAGTCAAGTAGTCTGTGTCCATAATAGTATATTGAGCCTGAGTCTTATTTGATGTTTGTTGTATTGGATTGACAAAGTCTATACCCCACTTAGCAAATGCGCGTGCTCCCATCATAGGTCACAATGGCATACTATCAATTCTTGTTAGCATCTTTGCTTGTTGACATGAATTACATCATTAAACAAATTCTTTTGCATCAGTGAATAAGGTTGGCCACCAAATGTAGGCCATAAAGATAGCTCTAGTTGTAGTTTCATGAGGGAATTGACCTCCTCCCAGAGTAGCATGTGCTTGTTCCAAGATAGGAAGGTATTCATCATCATTGACATATAGTCTGATCTATTGGTCTTTTCCACCTCAATAAGTTGATTTCCAACCATCAGATAGTTGGTAGATTCTGTCTTGATTGCTCTCTATCTTCTCTTGATCATATCCTCAGGGAATGTTCTATTGGTTAGATACTCTACCAGATATCTACTCCATCGCGGTGTCACAGAGATCTAGAATAACGTGGCATAAGGTACATCAACCTTTTCCTTACATTGAGAGAAATTTTTCACATAATCATGAACATCTCTCCTCATCGTAGGCCAATACACCCCTAGCCAGGTTAATCACCATAAGGTTTGGTCTTCTGCAAAGTGGGGTCCTACGATCATTGTATGAGATTGTTTCAAAAAAATTACATGTTCATCAAGGCCAATGCACAACAATAGAATCCCATATTTATCTTTTTGATATAGCCTTCCAACCAACAATTGATATATGGTTTACTGCTCAATCAATCATGGTGTAACATGAAGTGGTATCTGTGAATCTATGGTTATTAGAGATACAAGATCTTCAAACCATCTGGGAATCATTTCCACGCGGAGAATAAATAAGCATCCCGATAGATCATTGTCTACCCCTTTTGGTGCTTCTCCCGAAGTGATCCTTGATAGGTGATCTGCTCTTGGTGCGTGGTTCCCTTTTTAACTACCACCGTGAATCCAAAATCCATTAGGATGATAAATCATCTTACTATTCTTCTTGTATTTCAAGTCTTGTTTACTAGATAAAGTAAGACTTGGTGGTCTACAAAAATGACAAACTTGTTAGCTAGTGTCAAAATTTCATAACCGCATACACCATTCCAAGGCCCTTCCTTTTGGTGATGGTGTAAATCTTTGCGATGTTTAGCTTTCTGATGGCATAGGAGATAGGAAAGTCCATTGTTCCCTCACCTGGTTGAGCTAATATGCATCCAATAGAAAAACTTGAAGAATCAACATACACATGAAAGGCTTTGTTCCAATTTCTAGTCTTCAATATTGGTGCTTATGTCGAGGCTTGTTTGAGCTTCTGGAATGAGTTTTCACATTCTTAGGTCCATTCAAAGTGAGTGATAAGGCCATAAATGGGTTTTGCAATGACGGCATATATGTAGGTGAATCTACGGTAATAGCCACAATGCCCCATAAATTCTTGAACTTCCTTGACATTGGTCGGTCTCAAAATCTCAGCAATTATTGCTACTTTCTCCATGTCCATAGCAATACCATTTTTTTACACAATATGTCCAATAATTTTTCCCTATCTAACCATAAAAACACATTTCTCTATATTTAAGTAAATCTTGTATAGACGGAGTTTCTCAAAGACACACCATAAGTGCTTAAAATGACTCTCTCATTTTGTAATATGCACACAAAGATCATCCATGTATACTTTGAGAGAATTCCAAATATATTCCTTAGATCATTGCTCCTTAGTTGTTGAAATGTTGCCAACGCATTGGTTAGTTCAAAGGGCATAACCCTATAAGCAAAAATTCCCCATTCTATGGCAAAAGCAGTTTCATGTTGATCTTTGGGATCTATGGCTAGCTGATTGTAACCAAAGAATCCATCCAAACCTCTTTCCTAGCTACTCTTTTTAGGACATGTTCCATGATAGGAAGAGAATAGCTATCTCTTATGGTGGCCATGTTTACATTTTTGAGGTTCCCACACACTCTGAGTTTGCCATTATTTTTTGGTACTACCACAATAGGTGATACCCAATCAGTGTGTTCTATCTTATAGATGAATTATGCTTCCTTGAGCTTCTCTATATCTTCCTTGATTTTTTTCGCAAAGGTTTCATTGTAGGTGTATGGTTGTTGTATGCTTAGCTTAGCATCACATTATGAAAAATATGAACCCTCTAAAGGACCTTTGGGATTAAGGTTAATTAGAAGCCAGCCAATGAGAAGAGGGTGATGGACACACTCTATGTCCTCAAAAACGTAGGGGGACAAAGTAGTCTTACACTTCTTAATGGCCTCTTACCTAGTGAGAAGGTGGGGGTGGGGGACACTTAGAACCTCCAAGTTTCCCTCTTTTGACCCTGTTTTGAAAAACCCCAAAATTTTTGAAATTTTTCAAAAAAAACAAAAAAATAAAAAATTAAATCTTATCTTCTTAAAACCGCTCCAAAACCTATTTTAAGGTCAAAAAATCATTTTTTGACCTCCAAAAGTCAAAACGTGCATCAAAACCCCCTAAAATTCAAAAGTTTTCAAAAACATCATCTTCTACTATCCACAGTCCCCCCAAAACTATTCCATACCATAAAAATGTTTTTCTCTCTTTAGAATCCCTTTTCCAAGACCTCCTTAGTTGCAATCATCACACTCACCCTCTACTCCAATACTCTCTCTCTACTACCATCTCCATCGATGCGGTAAGGAAGCTCCTCTCTCCTCCCCTCCCACCTCCTATTGCCACACCAAGCAAGGGTCATCCACATTCTCCTATCTCCATTGCCACCACGCTCCTCTCCTCCTCTACCACTACCACCTCCCATGGGCACACCAAGCAATTTCATTCCCTTTATTCCACTTGCATTGTAGCAACAAGCAAGGTCCTCCTCCTCCTCCTAATTTTTGTTGCTCACCCATGGACAGCTCTACTCCGTAAAGGTGGCCAAAGGATGAGGTCGCATCACTTGCATGCCATGATACAAGAGGTTTACATGGTGAGTGGGTACCACAAGAGTTCACCAAAGGTGCTTGGGTATACATGCAGCCATCTGCTATTGGCCCTCACCATGTTCCAAACAGTGCAAACTTGGATCATCTTTGGAAAGGAAAGCTCCTTAGCTTTAAGAATCGCAAGGACAAGGGGACCATAACCATTGTGCAACATGTTTTCTCAATGTCAAGCATGCAATTGCAACAACCACCTCAATTCTTAGCACATTGTAAGTGTAATGGAATTGGCCTATTTAACTTGAAAGTACCAAAAATTAACGAGAGTACTTTTGAGAGATTACTTTGTGAGCATAGCGGCTAAACATAATTGAAGATAGCAACATAATTATAGCAATTAGTTAACTTGGCATGAATAATAATTTTGCAAGAGAGAGAATTTAGAGAACATGACAACAATTGAGGACCGGATTTATGTAGAGCCGGTCCCCGCTCCAATAGGCATTTGTATTATGATTTCTCCCATTAAGAGAGACTTTTTATAATACAATCTTTGTGTTCCTTTGTGACCTAGGTGATGCAATGAAGATGGAAAGATTCATGCATCACAAGCATAACGTAAACTTTGAAGAAAGCTTTAACTATCCCAAGACCTCAAACACCTTCGAAGGTGGAGAGAGCTAGCAAGGAATGAGGGTAGGGAAGAGGAAGAAGAAACATTTCATAGGAGAAAGAATTAGCTCGTCACTTATCATAACTCTTCTTGCTAGCATACATAATAGCATAGTAATGAAGAAGGAGAAGATGGCAAGCTTAAGCATTGAAGCATGGCTCTTGGTTGGATTTGCACTCCATAGCCAAGAGGGTTGGTGTAGGCTCACAACTTCTCAAGGAGCTTGGAGAAAGAGATGGAGCTCTTACACTTTGCATAGCACACAATGAGTGTGTGTGTGTGTGTGTGTGTGTGTGGGGAGGGGGGGGGGGGGTTGAATATACCCCCTAAGAAACCCCCTAGCTTGCTTTGGTTGAATCCCCCTTGTAGCTCATGCTTGAAGCTCATTGGACCCCTCGAGGCCCAGCCAATCACAAGAAGGAGGCATTACAAGCAACAAGGGTAGCCTTGGGACAAGTGTCCCCCTTTCCCCTTTGAGAGAGAGGACTTGATAAATGCAAAGACAATCAATTAAATCTCCTAAATTATCATTGGACCCCTTGGGTGGCCAACTCATAGGCTTCAGGCACACCATGAGGGCAACATGAGGAGGAACTTGACAAGTGTCCCTTATGTTTTCTTTGTACCAAGTAGGCCTTGTGTGAGCGTGTGGGTGTTCTCTCTCATCCCCCCTCATGTAGGGCTCTCCCCCTCCTTGTAGGGATTGAATTTTGACTTTTGTACACCTCAAATTACTCAACCTTGGCCTTGATTCCCACCACAAGCTTGGCCCTTAAGCCCCTCAGGCTTGGGTTGGGTTCTCACATCAAGTACAGCCCTAGAATCTCAGGCATGACAAGCACCTCAAGAATCTCAATCATCAAGCACCTCAAGCTTCTCAAGCACCTCATTCATCAAGCACCTCAAGCACCTTAGTCATCAAGCACGACAAGCGCCTCAAGCTTGGGTCAGGCTCCCACCTCAAGCACAGCCCTAGCTTACCTAAGGTCAAAGGATTTTTACACTCATTATTGGAGGTCTTCAATGAAGCTAACCCTAAGGTCTTATGCTCCATTGGTTAGCCTTGCTCTTTGATAGACCATCTCTCATTTGGGCCCCTTTACCATTGGCCCCGTGTTGAGATAGATCTATAAGCACATATCTATACCTTAACCCTTGTTCCCATTTATTCTCCCACATTAAGTGATCAGTTTAATATGAGAAAATCATTTGGGTTGGTTAGATATTAGATTTTATGACAGTAAGTACATGTTTTCATAATACAAAGCTGGATGTGAAGTCACAGTGGAATGTTGTGATGGATTCATAATTATGATTTTGCAATCATATTTTCATCCACATTGATTGAAGAGCAGCCAGTTCATAGCCTCTTTGACACATTCAATGCTATACATGCGATTATTGGAGCAACAATTTTTGCACACCTTTGTCCAACCAAACTTGTTCAAAAAAAGATTTTTTTCTGTTCTCACTCCTATATTGTACCTACATCTATACAAGGGTATGGGAATTTTGAACCCATCAAAGTATCTTCCTTATTAAGTACGGAGTGGCCACAACCACATTTATGGTCGGTAGCATATTTCAAGCAAAACTCCTTGAAATATTATAAAGCTTCTAGGTCTGCGGGGTTGAGTTGATATTTGCTTATTCACTATTTTGGCACATCTTCAAAGAGTTTGGATTTGTGGAGACTACCACAATGCTTGTATGTAAAGATGTGCATTATGAGGATTTAAGGAGCCTTTTATAAGAGGACTAGGGTTTTGTGGAGGGCTTGCACAATGGGGATAGGTACCATTGTAAGGTTGGAGTATCAGGTATTGGGATGCGCTATCTAAAATCCCGTAACTCCTTGTACATATGATTTCACTATGATCGTTGGATGTCCAAGCTTGGAGTGTGGACTCCCTTACAGTGTGTAGATGGCGCTATTGCAAGCTTTGACATTATAGTGAGGATGCCCAATGATGCTTTCAAAGCTGTCCAAGTGAAAAAGCATTGGACTCTCAGCGATGTGCAAGAACATTTGGCCATTATGGGTTTTGAGGACCTTCAACAAGCTCATTTTTTTCTACAAGGTCACAAGGCGAGAATCCTTCCACCAAATTTTCACTCCATCAACTTGATCATTGCCTACTTATTATTGACAATTCTTGGGGTGCACACTATGTAATCATGTTAATGTACCACGTGAGTTTAGTAGGAGGTGTTCTAAAATGCAAAAAAAAAAAGGCAATTTAACAGAGATACATTAAAATATGGGGGGTTATATTCAATTTTGAGAAAATTTCCTAAAATAAGGGGTCATTTTATTCATTCAAACATGTTAAAAAAAGGGTTTTTTAATTATCCCACCAACCTACGTTATACATGCAGTACCCCCCTCTCCCCCCTCCGAGTGAGAATGTCTGCAGATTGGAAAGAGAATGGAAGACAAAATGAAGGTCTGAGAGGATTGGGGCATCGATGGAACTATGCTATCACTATTATAGCTTTGTAACTCTTGCATTTTCAAAAACAATACCCTCTGCAATCAATTTGCTTTGCTTCGTAAATTTTAGACTTTGAATATGATTTTTTATTCTACAATAGCAGTCTTGTGTATGACTTGTTTTAGTACTATTTTTAGTAATTATTGAAATCTACGCGTCATAATGAGACGAAAGTACATTTTTTATAAAAGTGTCTTTTTAAAGTGTTCTTTTGCGTGGAAAAAGTGCCTTCTTTCAAAAGGGCACCATTATGAAAGGGGGGTCTAGATAACTCATTCTAGCTTTTCACTTTCGCAACCCTTGAGCTCTTCCACTTTTTGTCTACACCCTGGACTACATATGGATGCCTCCACAGCCTCTACATCTGCAACCCACATCCACCCCTTTGTCACGCTTCACCCTCTTCCTTGAGGACACAAATTACAAGGGAAAGTTGGACCTTCACACCTTCTCCACTTGTCTCCCTGACCTTGATACCATAGTTTCCCTCCACACGAATGCATTTGCCGAGATTTTAGTGTTCATGGAGGAGTACATCATAAAGAATGCCGTATCTATCCCCCCACATGTAGGGATCTGGGTGCTTTGCGATCTCTTGCACTACATCCACAAAGGTGACCGCCTATTCTCCAAGTGCTTGAGATGGTTCCAAGAAATTGCCACCAATGCAGGCCATTTCTTGGACGAGTAGGCCCAAAGGTGCGAGCAATGAAGAAGCACAAACTAGGCGTGGAGTACCTTTCTCGGTTGTCTACATTCATCTTTCTTGTCAACGAGTGCACAAAATGAAGCCAAGGACAAGCAGGCACTAGGAATCATAATCACTGCACTACATGACAATTATGTACACTTTATTGATGATTGTAATACCTCATCAGTTGCATGGGAAGCACTAGAAAAAAAATTGGAGCTAGGAAAAAAGAGCAAAGTGAGCTTAAAGAAAGATCTATACAAATTGCAAGTGGAACATAACAAAGATATTGCAAGCTTGGTCAATTGCTTCAAAAGCATGACCACACAACTAGCTTATGTAAACAGTGCAGTACCAGAGGAGGACAAAATCGCAGTTCTTCTACTAGCCTTACCACCTAGCTTTGACCAGATCATGGCCATCATTGAGGAGAAGGATCCAACACCAGATTTTCAAGATATCATCAAGTCTTCAAGGTTCGAGGAGAAGAAGCAAGCGAGGAATGCTACTTCAGGGGGAGGAGCTTTTGCAGTTAGCTCTAGTAACAAAACTTGTTTCAAGTGTGGCAAAGAAGTGCACATAGCAAAGGACTATCTAGCATCAAAGACTTGCAGCATTTGCGGGAAGAAGGGTCACCTTCCTTCCAGGTGTTTTAAAAGGGACAGAGGTAGCACTAGAAAAAATCCGAGGCCCAAAGTCTATTTGACAAAAGAAGACAAAGATGAAGATGAAGAAGAAGGCGGCAATAGCTTCTAGTCTATGATGACATTCTCTAGTTTCTTTTGTTTTTCCTTTCCCCTTCAGTTTTATTTGTTTGTAGATAGCTTGGACTAGCTTGGTCTTAGTTTTATACATCTATTTGAGGGGAGGTGTTGAGTATCTCTTGGATTAGAGATAGTTTGTCTCTTGAATTGGGGACGGTCTCGTGGATTGGAGATGTTCTTTATTTTGCTCTTGGATTGGAGTGTGCCAAAGTTGTCATTTTCTTCAGTTTCTTCCTAGTCCAAACCTCAAGGGGAGGATTTTAAAGTGTGAGCTTTGTCCTAGAGTGCAAGAGTATTAGTCAAGGAGAGGAAAGGTGGAATTATCCCACATGCGGTGGTACAAGGCTATAGAGCTACTTAAAGCTCATTTCATGAATGAATAAACACAAGTCTATTTTGCATTACATCTCTCTTGTTTATAGTGAGCATGTGATGGCTTAGCAACAACTCAAGATTGTGTTTATGAGTCCAAGTTAATTGATCTTGGAACCTAATTCGCTTGAGTGATAATCTAGCCAACACACACTCACTTGTGTGCACAATGTTTCTCTTTCATCCATCCTAGCTAGCATGATCCCATTACCATCACTTTCCCTTGGGATAATCTTTTTTGTTGTGTCCACTCCCTAAACATGTAAAACATAGCTTTTCCTTGTTTTCTTTCTCAAACTCTTCACTAGACAGATGGCCCATAGGCCCCTTGGGATTCTTGGATGCATTAGATGCACCTACCATAAATTTTCTATTATTATGCCCATGAGATGTTTGTGTATATGCATGTGTAGTGTTGGGCATGTTATGTAATGCTTTTTTCATTGAAATCGTCGTGTATATGTGCCTACACTATAGCTTCCTCAAGTGTCTTGGGGTCCTGGTTTTTAACATGCTTCTCAATCATTGGTGTTAACCTATGAATGAACCCACGCAATTGTTGAAAGGTGTCTAGACCCTCCAACTTAAGAATCACATCACCATAATGCAAGGTATACTCCAATACTTTCTTATGTTGATGCATAGAACACTTGTCCCATGTATACTAATTTTTGTTTGCTTCATTTGTGGGAAAAGTTCTTTTCTAAACATATCCTTGAAGGCTACCCACGTTTGTTGTATGATTCCATTCTCCTTGAGTGGCATCCACCATTTGCAGACCTTATCCTCTAGTGCTAGACCTGTTTGTAGTGCCTTGATTGCATCTGGAGTGTGTCTAAGATTGTGAATACCATCCCATTTGCTTATACATAATATCATTGTCGCATTAATTTTCCTCTCCTCAAAAAATTGGTAGCTTGGTATTCTTTAACAAGTAATCCACCTTTTTTTGAGATAGAAGGTGCAACCCTTCTAGATTGGAGCCTTGAACCTGCAGACTAGGAGTGCTCTTGCCAAGCACGGGTGTCACAAAAACCCTATCTGCTTATTAACATGGCCCTTAGCCAACAATTGCATGAATTGCACAAGCATATATAACATCTAGCATTTGCATTCAACTATACAAAATTAGACTCTAAAACATTCATGCATGTTTGTAGTGCTCTAAATTGTTGGATGTCAAGTAACTCAATGATATCATCGCCCCAATTTTGCATAGGCACTCTTCACGAGAGTGGCCAACCACAGGGTAGCAACAGGAAAAACTAGTGCAAAGTTCCCAAAATCAATGATAAAAGTCAATATCTGAATCCATGGCATAATGTAATGTGCTAGCAAGAGAAAATATATACCTTATGGTAAAAATTGCCCAACAAAATCAAACATTAATTGGAGATGAGAAACCACAAATGAATCAACTCGCCTTGCTAAATCAAAACCATCAATTTGTAATAATTTTTTATGTCAACCTCAAACGCCAAAAGTCACCATTCACTCAAAAAACTCACCGATAACTTGAAACCCCATTGAAAAAGATTGTGTGTGTGTGTTACCAACCACTGTATGAGATCATGACTTGATATGGGTGGTAGTAGATCCATTGTCTAAGCTTTGCTGTTGAGCTTCTCCCCACTGAAAGATTTTCCCCTTGGCTTTCACTTGGTCCCTTCATTGACACAACAATATGAGCATATTTTTTAACAGCCCGTCAATAAAAACCTGCAAATTCCCAAGAAAATTTGTAGCTCGTCTAGATTTTTGAAAGAAGGTCATCTCCTAATGGCATCCACTTTGGATTTATACCCTCATCTAAAAGTGCCACAGGAGGGGACTCAAGGTATCCACGGCAAGGGTGTTTCAAATCTCCATTGTTGATCCCTCGACTTCACCCGTGGCACTTATAGACAAGGATGACATACCTCAAATAGTGAATACACCGAAGCAGTGCATACGTGTTGTATTATGGCCTCAACGTGTCAATCAACCTTTGGTCCACAAAAGTCTGTGCACATACATGGGTTTATCCAAGGTCACAAGGTGAGAATCTTGGTAGGCAATGGTGCTTTGCACACTTTCATTAACTATAAGCTAGCAAAATGACTGAGACTTCTAGTTCGCACCGTTACAAGATAGCGATGATTAACGGGGCCATGATGTTGAGGTGTGGGATACTCAAGTAAAGGATATACCATTGGAGATTCAAGGTTTATCACACGTCCTTGAATTTCCAAGTCATGAATATGAATCAAGAAGATGTAATACTTATTCAAGAGTTGTTATATAGGTTAGGATCATCATTAAAACATAGCTATGAGCATAATAGTTTGATGTTCAAATTGAATAGCATGCATGTGTTGCAATTAGAGGAGAAGGATGTTTGTTTCATGCCACTTCTTTGTACATCTAAGCTTATGAAGCTCTCTTCTCAAGATGAAATAGAAGAACTCTTTTTGTGTTTTTCGCTCTGTCATTTGTTGTCAAATGTTGATAATGTTTTAAATGATAGTTCCTCTATGCCGCATTCTTCTCTCTCTTCTCTTCCATCTATGGCTACTTCTCTCTCACCACAACAAGAAAATGCTGCCAGTAAGTTAGAAAAATTATTAATGGAATACAAGGATGTGTTTCCAAATGATTTGCCACTAGGGTTACCACCGAAAACCAAGGGTTGTGCAACATGGCATAAATGTGGTTGCAAGCAGTAAGCCCATAAGTAAACCACCCTACAAAATGAATCATTCTAAGGCTATTGAATACCTACCATCCATAAAAAAAACGCAGCCAAGGCACAAGCAGAATTGAAAAAGATACAAGCTCAAGTTGAGACTAAGAAGCGACAACAATGTATTAAACGTCAACAAGAGGCCAACCTTGGAGCTACACATGCATTTCCATTTGAAATAGAAGATGATTGGTTGGACTCTCACACACCTTTATGATACCCTATTGAGTTAAATAGCGCCTATGGAAAAGTGTTATATAACACTTTCTTCGATACAAGTGCTAAATATAATCTTCTATCATATGGAGTGTGGTGTCAGTTAGGAAAGCCATCTCTATCTGAGAATACCATCCAAGTCAAGGGTATCAACAAGAAAAAAACTACGGTTTTTGGAACCTGGCACACTTCTGTCAGTTATGACAACGGGGTCGTAGCTCAAGACTTTTTGGTCATGCCTGTTGGAACTATGGAAGGCAATATAAACCTAGGACGTGCGTGGATGATAGTGACCAAATGCACTATTGATTGGGAGACTGAGAGTATCACAACACAGAAATCGACTCTTAGCCTTTCCACTCAAGCGATAGTCCCTGAGATATCACCTCCTTAGGAAATACAACCCAAAACATTGCATGTCCAAGGGGGTGAACCATCTGTACCTATAGCCCAACCCTCTAGAGCTTCAACTTTGGTAGTTGAAAAAAAGCATGAGACACACAAGACTCATCGTAATATAACAAAGAAAACATACAAATGGGTCCTTAAAGATTCTTTAGCGACCATTTTTTATCCTACAAAATAGAAGCCTTGCAAGAGACACCCCACTTGCTCCAAGAAATGTAAGAAAACGTTGCGTTGGATTCCTAAATGACTATTGGAAGCCCAAGGCTACTATGAAGGGAATGATCAAATATGGGTGCCTAAACATAAATTGTGTTCTTACCTCTCACCTATAGACCCATGTAAGTCAAATCCTATAACGATAAAGCCGATTGAAGATCGTGGGAAGGGAAATATCACCAAAACACGATACACATGATCCGGAGCTAGTTTGGGTACCCAAGCGAGAACAACTTGTTTTGCTTGGCTCAAACATAGAAAAACAAATAAAGCTTCCACCTCTTCATGTAGTTCATATACGGAAATACAAGCTTCGAGACAACCTCCACCTACCAGTGTAAATATCCATACAAACAAGAAAGAATTTGCACCTCCCGTTGTAAGTTCACCACCTACAACAACGTTGCAGGTAAAATCATAAGAGAGTACCTTACCACCCTTGCAACTAGATCAAATGCTTAGGATGGTGAGAAACTATTGGTCAAAGTCTTCACCCATAACAACTTGGAACAAATGGTTTTAAAAGGTGATGACATCGTTCCAAAAGGTATGATGTACCCAAGGAAGAGGGGAGTGTTTGCTGACATCCATCATTCACTTGCTTCTCTCTTAGCCTTCCTCCCTGGCCTCTCAATCTCCCAATCTTAAGAATTGTATATATATAGCCCTATACTCAAGAAAATAAAAATAAAAAAGTAAAAGAGCAAGAGCCACCAAACAAAAAGCTTGAAACCTACAAATTTTAGTACATGACCCAAAAATCATAATAACACATTATGCACAAGGACACGGCCTTATGACCCTTATAATATTTGTACACTAACCAAAATCTATATGTGTGTACAGATATGGCTAGTATGCTAAAGTCATCTACTCCTACTTTGGGTGAGAGGTACCCTCTTTACTTTTCACAAGTGTTTCACATAGTCCACGCGGTGCTTGCTTGTGAATGGGATTTGGTAGATATACTAGTGTGTGAGAAGAATTTTGAGGAATTAGAATGGCCGATACGTCTCTTGACCATGACTGATCCCTACTTAGTAGAGAACGTCTCTTCGATCGCACAAGCTTACCCTTTTGACCAAGATGAATATACACACCTAGTGAATTCTTAGTAAACATATGTGCATCTAATGATGAGGAAGATTTACATGATTACACGGATGGTCTCACCAATGATGACTTTATTTTTCTTGATGATGATAAGGATAGGGGTTTAGACTTAGGGCTACCTGTCCATCTATTCAATATCATATTCCCTTGACCCTCTAGGGGGGTGCAAATAATTAGGTTAGGGTTCTTTATGTTGTTTTCATTGTGTTAAATAAAGGTCAGTGTCTCTTCCCACTAATGTACCTCCTAGAGGTATACCTTGTGTTTTCTAGTGTGTACAGGAACACACTGCAATTTTGAACTTCATGCAATCTTTGTCTAGTTCACTCTTTAAATTGAGTGCGATCATCAACACGAACAAGTGTTTCTTGTCCATTATCATTGCCTCTTGTCTTTTTTAGCATCCATGTTTGCCTGCTTTAACTGTGATTGGTAGCACAATATTCATCACATTTGCTTAGTATTAAACATTAGATTCAATATAATTTTATGTCATGGTCCCTTGTCTAGGTTTATGAATCAAGCAGCCTGACTAAGCTAGTTTGACCAAGATAGCTATTAGAGATCTTCTCTTAATACCATGGGAAATGCCTTCCTAATTGTCAATGGTTCCTTTAGATTCTTAATCCGATACTATGATCCATTGTGTGAAATGTACTAGTGCTTTCTAGTGGGCTTGATCCCTCTTGACCTTTATTTTAAGTATTATAAAGGGAGTTTACTATTGTGATGAACCTGGGGACAGTTTCAGTATGACCCCCCAAAGTTACAAAATTGAAAGGCAATGAAAAACAAACAAACAAAAAACAAAAGTGCCAAACATGTAAAATCTTAAGCTGGAAGATAAATCCCAGCTTGATTTGGTACTTCACTCACATGTATTGCATATGGTACTAGAGCCCTAGAGGTTCCTAGCGTGGGCGCATTTCCTTGTAAAGAAAAAATCCCAAGGCATACAAAATAAGCACACACGTCAAAAATTGAATCAATGTGGAAAACACTTTGGGGGGTCAAACAAAGGGAATGATTCAGGCGATGATTTCATATGCAATTCCTTTTATCGTAGCTTAACTAGAAGGTCATCTAGATATAGCCTCTAGTCAGCCCTCGGACATAAGATACTTTTCTCTTGTGATTAAACAACTTAATTGACCAGAGAGAATTGAGAAGCTTGCCCGTGGTATTAATAGTTGACCTCTATCTCTTGACCGTCAAATTAGCGATCCTAAACTTGTTTATTCTTTAACCTTTACAAGTGCTTATGCGTTTGATTAGATTACAATTTAATTACAAATGAAAAATTGTTAAATATTCTGTTGCCAATCAATCTGTGTGCCTATTCATTGCATATGCTTTTTAATCATATATGAGAATGCAATTACTATGCCATTTTTGGCTAATTTTGTAGTGTTTGAAGAAAAATAAAGACATTCAATCACAAATGCTCTTCCACCTCAACAAACGGGCTTATATCACTAGCTTTCGAGGACAGAATCTTCATCAGGAATGGGAGCATGTTAACCACTTACGGACACCCTATCACCTTTCATGGATGCCTTATCACTTATTTGAGTCATGGACCGGGCTTGTCGGTCCTATAGGTGCATAGGTGGTTGCCAATGAGAGGCGCACCACTTATCCCATTTTTACATGATTTTCGCAATGACATGCCACTATGGGCGCCCATGTGTGAATGGTTTTGATTCATATAAAAGGTCCATTTTGACCTAAAATCCTCATTCTTGAGGTGCATGCTAAAGAAGTGCTCTTGCTCTACCTCTACCTTCTTCTCCATCGTGTGCTCATGAGTGAGTGTGTGTGTGTGTGTGTGTGTGTGTGTGTGTGTGTGCATGCTTGAGAGAGAGAGAGAGAGAGAGAGAGAGAGAGAGAGTGATCGAGCATTGCGGCGGCATCGGTGGTGGTTGAGCGCGGCGACGATGGTAGCTCTTTCTTCTTTGCGGCACGGCATCCTTCACGAGAGCAAGCATTGAGCGGTGAGTGACACACCATTGCCCCTTTGAGCTTACTAAAATAGTCTAGTTGTGTGCTTGCAGTCTTTTGAGGCTCACACACAGTGTTCGGTAAGTTCCCAGCCTCCGACACGTGCGATAAAAGCGCACACTAGGATAGCTTCCTCAACACTTTGCTAGCTAAGCCTATGCATCATAAATTTTTTGCAATCTTCAAAAGCCTTGTTAGTCCAAGGGGCATTACCCAACTCTAGCAAGGGTAACCCAAGAAGGATTCCTTTTATGAACAAAAGAAAGCAAGTAAGGGTCAGAATTTTGTTGTATTCAAAAAGTATTCAAGAAAAAGGATAAATACATCCCACTAAATAACTCATTAAGAGGTAATTGCACATACACTTTAACATTGATAGAGAAACTGCAAGTTGACCCAAAAAACATATCATTTTATTGAAAAAGGTGTTCCAAAGGACTCTAGACTAATCATAAAGGCTTGTAGCAAAATAAATAAGATTTGAGGAGGTTTGAGAACAAAGCACTACTCTTGGCAATATACAACCATTAAGCCAACATCTATAAGCCTCAATGTTGGTAGTATGGTTTTTCTTATGTGCATTAGCCGATGCACGACCTTTGCCCCAGTTTTGACCTCAGCATCCTTATCATTGGTAGCAATGCCATCTAACTCTTTTGTTACATCCAACCCATAGTGTTAGTCTCCTTTGCTTCTCCAACATTATCATAGATCATGTGAAATAGATTCTAGTTGCAAAGTAAGCATATCCATTTGCACCTTTCTACACCTAAATTTTCATTGCATTCTTTTGTCTTTGTTGCTAGTGAAATTGCATATGCAAGACTAGGGATTTTTGTCAAGTGGGTCGTCTTTGGTTGCTGGTAAGAAGGCCAGGGGCTTGTAAGGTTAAGGACTTATGTGAGGAGCATATTTTCTTCACTCACAGCTTCGTGTTGCATGAGTATGTCATGTGCAATGCCCATCACATTGTCACCCAACTTTGGCACTTCTGCTATACCAATCACAACATGTGCCAAGATATTCATCTTACTTCATAAAAACAAATAGCTAGCTACCACAAATCTACCACCTAGCCATCCAACACCTAGCTAATACCACCTACAACCACTACCACAAGCTACCTACCACATAAATCACCACAAAGGAATCTATCACAAAGTTGACATTGAGCAATATGCTTTTCTGATTACCTTACTCCCTGACTGCACCTTGGTAGGTACCAAAAACATGGTGATGGCTACCTCTTATATTAATACTTGCTATTATAACAATGGGTAATCTTGCTAGTGATAGCCGTTTTTCGGCTCTCCGTAATTGCCATAGTAAGTTAACCCACCCTATCAAATCACTTAAACACTATGGCTATCCCTACCATTTCACTGTACATAGCTATGCGTGTGTGAGTTAGGGGACTTTCCCCATATTTTCTTAAAACCTTCAATTAGCTAGTCACCGGGCTAGTTGAGCCCAAAAACAATTAAAAAATAAAAAATAAAATAAAAATTATAAGTATATTATGGTCCATTTGTGTGTAAATATTTCATTGTATATAGGGCCTAAATAAAAGGATTTGTCATAATTAATTTGGTATTTATTTAAATATTTTTACCTATGGTGTGTTATTTATGCTATGTACATTGACTCACCATTACCATATTTTTTCTTACCATTTTGCATACTCTTTATTCCATATAAAAATAATTTCATGCAAGCCTCTCTTATTTTTGGTGTAACTCCATCCCAACAAAAATCCAAAAAAACTAGCTTATTTATGTGTATAATTTTTCACTATTGTCATTTTTTCCTTCCTACATCTATTCTCTATTACTCTCATAAATTAGACCACAAAAAATATTTATCTTTTTATGGTAGACTTATAATGAGAGAGATTTATTTTGACCCCTTTATATTTTTTCCACCTATATTATTTATATTTGACATGTACATATTTTTTTAGACCTCTCAATATTTGATTTTCTTAGTTGTACTATTCACTTATATCATGATCTCAATAATATCTTCAATTATAGACCTACCAAATAAGATCAAGGGTATGTGGCATGCATGCATGCACCATGGGGAGCTCACTCTTGGAGGTATTCAAAAGAATCATCCAAAGAAGAACCTCACAAGGACCTTGTGTAGTGGAAAAAACAGCCGGTTTTGCTGAATTTTTAAAGATCACATGCTCCCCGAATTTGAAAAGGTGATACAAACAAAAGTTGTAGCTCGTGAGCTGAAATTTCATCTCAAATTTTTTCATATTTTTTTGAGCTACGAGCTGTGAGCTATGATTTTATTGGTGGACCCCAGTTTGCCCATGCTATGCAGCCACACTCCCTCTTCCACTTTATCATTTTCCTCTTTCACACACACTCCTCCCTCTCCTTCCCACTCCCAAACCTGCAACTCCCATGTCCTAATTCACCCTCTTCACCATTGCCACTTCTCTCACACCTCCATAGCCTTCATCCTCCATTTCTACACCCCTAGGAGCTCCCCTTTCTCTCTACATATATGTCCATATTACCATACTCTCTTCAGCTTTGTAAAGAACTTCAAAAAATCAGCAAAAATCCAAGGTTAACCTCTGCAAATGAAGGCTTTTATCATGAATTTTCCAAGGTTTGAGGATAACATAGCTTCATCGACACGCGCTACTTCGCCATGCTGATCGCTTCTTCTTCCGGTGCTGTAAAGAGGTGAATGTCAACTTCTCCAAAGCTTCAACCTCTCTTTACAAGCTCATCCCTTCTCTAACTTTTCTCATCATATATCTCACCATTTGGTGAATGATTTTGTAAATATTTTGTAGTGATAATTGATAACTACTAACCACTAACCTTATTGTAAAATGCACCCTCTACTAGAGTAGGCACTCCCAAATTATTCACTCAATCCTCTCTCCTTTCATTCTCAATAATTCTCTTCCCTTGAGCCCACATCCATGTGACTCAAAGGATAAGAGAGACTCACCCTCATTCAAAAAATAAAATATGCATAATATTTGATTTCTTCAAATAAACTTAATTAGGTCTAATCCTAATCGGGGCTTCTAAAACCTATAAATAGAGCCCTTCTCTTCCTTGTAAATCACCACATGATGACACTACACCACACCACTCTTCAAGCCTAGTTGTGTAGAGTGTGTGCATTGTGAGTGCTCTATTCCATCACTACACATAGGTGCATGGAGAAGCTTGAAGTTAGTTATGCCATCTAGAGGAGTGGAGTAATACTATACTCTTCACCACACTTGTAGCCTACTCTTGTGCATAAATAAGATTTATAGTTTTGGGTGCAATTGTATGCTGCAACTACGACTCTTCTCTCCAAATTGACTTGATAAGTGGCTCATCAGGTGGTTTGTCCTTGAAGTTTGTTGTGCCATTTCATGCTTGGTGGTTTGAGGGCTTGTTGAATTGTTTGCGTAAAAGGTAAATTGTAAGAGGGTGCTCGGTGAGAGGGCTCCCGTGACCCTAAGACAATTTGTGTATTGGCAACAAGGTCAAGTTTTGTGTTGTCCCTCTATTTCTCATCAAGCTTTGTGTGCATCTAGTCTTTAAGGCTAAGACTGAGTTGCTCAAGTTGATTTGTGCACTTTACCTCTCTCTGGCGTGGTGAATGTTTGTGGTTGGTGTGTGTGGCTATCTTGTATTCCCCTCTCTTTGTGCATTTGAGTACAAGGAGATTTCACGTGCGTCCTAGTTCGCATCTACAAGTAGGTGGTGCCCCTTTTCTTGTTTGGTTTTTGGTTGTGGGTTGTTGTGTCTCTGATTGTGCTTGCCCCAGCCCCAATTGAGCAGCACGGGAGCCTCAAAGGGTGTTTAGAGGCCGCTCTTCTTGTTGCCCGTCCCAGACCACCTCACTAGTTGGTAGTAACCACCCCTATGGACCCACCACAATAGCTATGTTATAGGGGCCCACGACATAGATGCTTATAGCTACGTATTTTTCCTAGCATATGTCTACCTTGTGCAAGCTTAGGTGCTACCATCAAGCTTGTACCATAAGCAAAACAGCTGCCATATTGGTGACTATAAAAATGTAGTAAGTAAGAAGATGGCAATAGCAATCCCCAATCACAAACGCATTGTGGCATAAAACCTAGTATCGTACATGTACAAGAAAATTAGGTAATATAAATAGAAATTTTGCTTCCCAATTTTGTTGTGTGCATGAGATGTATCACGACTATCCACAAACATCAAATCCTTGATGTTCTCAAAGATGTTGGCTACATCATCAAGCCATGTAGCGACCCTCTTTGCCAGCAACACATATAGAATAGTAGATAAGTATGCATACTTATAAGGAAAATTGAACATTCCCATTGACCTATTTTTGTACATGAGCACCCCACATGCAGTGCACATATTAGATACGGTCACATGTCTCTCCATTCTCTGGTAGGTCCTTGGGTACTACAATGTAGCAAAACTAGACATTTCTTATGTTACATAGTTGTGATGACAAGGCCTAGTTAAGCATTCATAACATTCAATTTTGAATTATTTAAATCAATGCCAGTCTCAAGCTGATTTGTCACACTTTGAATGACTCCCATGGCTCCCTAAATATGGCCCATACATTATGCTTATGGTGACACCTCTCACATGAAATGGGCCAAGAAGGGAAGGTTAGGATATACCAAATTTAGTCTCATCAAAGTGAGCATCACAAGAGAATAATATCCTCCAAATAAGGGTTCCAAAACCAAAATCCTTTGGAGCAAGAGGCATAAAAATAAAATTACGGGGGGTCCACTTTATGAGCATGTTAATATACCACGTGAGTTTAGCAAGAACGGTTTTCTATTTTGAAAAAAAATTTAACAAAGATGTATAAACAAAAAGGGTTTTCCATTTTGGCAAAAAAACATCAACTCATAAAAGAATAAGGGACAATCTATTAATATCCACATTTTAAGATAAGGGTTTATATAGTATGCTACAAATGCACGTTATAGAGGGGGGTTCTTAATAGCGGATTCTATTTGGATTTAGCATCCAATGCACTCCTTGATCCTTCTTTTGCACAATGACTATCAAAGAAACCCATTCTTAGTGCTCAATAGGGTATATGGATCCACATAGCTTTTAAAGTTCTTCTTGAACAATCTTTGCATACTTAGGATTCATTGGGTAGGGTCATTGTTGGACTAGTTTAACAGTGCTAATCATTGGAATTGTATTTTCACTATGGAAGGTGGAATGCCCTTCATATCATGGTATGTCCAAGCAAATATGTCCTTGAATTCTTTGAGGAGCTCCTTGGTACAACCTCTTCAATCTTGGGTGATAAAAATTGTTTGAGGTTCCTCACCACGGTCTATCAATTCTATCGAGTTAACTACCGTTGAACCATTGTAGACTCCACTACTTCCATCGATAATCGTTCATTTGGCTTTGGTGTACACAACTTTTTGATCTCTCATTGTATAAGCTTTGAAATATTTAGGTGCGGGATGTAAGTCTATGGACTCTTGCTGTGCAAGGGTCTTTGCTTTAATTTTTGCTTCCTTATGCTGAGCTAACTCTTGAGTTTAGCCTCTCTTAGTAGTGTGACTCAACTTTGGCTTCTCTGCAATCTCCAATTGTGCAATGTCAAGGGGTTGTGGACTGCATTACATGACACTCTAAAGTATTCACCCCAATTGTCTACCAAGTTTTGATGAGCATCACATGCCCCCAATAACTGAGCCATTCTGTTTTGGAACTCTTTTCTTTTATCCTAGCACATACATTTGCTCAATATCATCGCCTTTTGTATCTCTTACTTCTCTATTCTAGTTTTTGGTTTTGGATTGCTTTTGACCCCAAAGTGGTCAATTTTCAAGATGTGTATGATATCATGTGAGTTAACAGGAGAGGATTATTAATAGGTCAAAATGTATACTTTTATGTATACATTAGAGGGGGGTGAGGATTTTTTAAATAGGCCCGTAGTGTAAATGTAACATGTATATTGGGGTATTATTAATAATCTCTTGAATGCACGTGATATAGGGAGCTTTTGATAAGTGCCTGCCCTGGGCTTTCAACGCACAAACACTTGATTCATCCTCATACATGTCCTCTTCACTCCACGATAAATTGTCATACAATATTGTACCAGGCCCCGAAATTTTCGTTTCCAAACTTGAACTTATATGTGATTCTGATTCCCTATCAAGCTCGTTATCAATTTCTATTGGTGATTCAGTCTCTGCGTCACATTGATCACAATATTTTCAGGCACTACCACATTGGATGTCATTCAGGTCTTCACATTTTATGTCATCAAAGAATATATGCATTGCACTTAACATGTTTACTGGCACAAATTGCGGCATGTCACTCCTCTCATGTGTTACTCAAGTTGTTCCCCTTTGGCGAGTACTAGATACTTAAGAAAAGGGATGACAAGGTTGCTAAAGTGATAATGTCATGTATCCCTGCAAAGATAGAACTTGTAATAGATGCATATATCAAGGTATGGAGAAGTATATCAAATTTTTGTGTAGATGGAAGAGCACGTGTGTGTCATTGCTGAACAAATTATGAAAAAACTAGGGCTAAACATAACAAAGCCATCAAATTGTCATGCAAAGACAACCAATAAATCTGACATTAGTAAGGACCTTGGGTAAGACTATGAGGGCACCGCCCTGGCAAAGTGTCGGACACACTTGCAATATAGGGGTCTACATACAGCTAAGAGCTAGAGGGCCAAGGGCCTATATATAGGACAGTTGGGTGGTTATTCGCAGGTCTTTCTTGGCATCTCTGAGAGGTCCACTTGTTCATGTGACCAGTACATATTTTAGTGGGAGGTTCAATGAAACCAAGATAAACATCTGATTTTCTACATTGTTATCCCTGTGCAACTTTTGGTGTAATCGACTTAAATCCAATGTAGTGTGTAAACTCTATTTATAACTCACTTGAGTATTGTAAACGAGTTACCACAACTAAGAGGTGTCTAATGAATGATCAAGTTTCATACTTTTCGAAGGTATTGGACATGCCTCTCCTCAACTTTCCATAGAAGTGACCTGTTGACATAACTCATCAGCCCCTGTATTAAGTCCTTGACTTGCTGTCATTTTGATCAATAGACAACCACAATAGAACTCGTGAGCAAGGTTGAAAACTGGACAATAACATGCAAGAACTAAACTAGTTGCAGCATGTGTTGCATCATGATAAGCAAACTCCAAGCTAGAAAGATAATCTTGCCAATTGAATTGCTTAGTGCCAATGTATGCACTTAGCATATCCTTTAGCACCAGGTTAATACGTACCAACTACTCATCTGCCTTTAGACAAGTGGTAGTATGCATTGTTGTTTCTCCCCAGCCGTCCTATATATAGGCCCTTGGCCCTCTGGCTCTTAGTTGTATATAGACCCCTATACTGCAAGTGTGTCCTACACTTTGCTAGGGTTGCGCCCTCCTAGTCTTACCCTTGGCATGACAATGGGAGAACAAAGGATGTTTATATCACCATCCTTAACATTTTTTCCAAGGTCAACTTCAATGTTATGTCATCCAAGGGGAAGGACTGTCCTCTTATCCTTGGAAGGTCCTCATTAATGACACTTGATGGAGATCAAAACTGGAGGAGTAGACACTCATCCCTGAGAGGATAAAAGTATTGTCCATGATGTGAAGCTTGGGAAAGCAAGTTGACACTTTTTGTGAGGCACATATCCATGGCAAGTAGCAGTGTTATTCCATCCAAGGGGAAGGGCTATCCTCTTATCCTTGGAAGGCTCTCATTAATGACACTAGATGGAGATTAGAAATAGAGGAGCAGACACTTATCCCTAGGAGGATAAGAGGATTTTCCATGAGGTGAAGCCTAGGAAAACAAGCGGACGCTTTTTGTGAGGCACATGTCGATGGCAAGTAGCAGTGTTGTGATGAGAGCACCTTTGGCACTAAAGAGTCATCACTTGAAGTGATGGGCCCTGTTTTTCAACAACCACAGGCAAAGGAGTCACCAACAACAAAGAAGGCACACATGATACCTTAAGAAGTATCTAAGGTATAGGATCGATCAAGGAAAATTCTGGTGAATAACCTTACCAAGGAAGAGGAGGAGGACTACATGTTACCATGTATATGGTAGTGATGTGAGTGAACACACTTAGGACTGTCAGGCCACTTTTTTCCCTAACTAAGAGGGACTTTTTCCCTTGTGCTTTGTAAATACGCCCATCACTCTAGGGATAACTTATTTTGTATTCACACCTTAGTAATACATTCTTTATTGTGTGCCTTGGGATCCTTCTCCATCTTCGAGCTGTGTATGCATTCTTGAAACCCTAACTCCAAAAATTGGTATCACAATAGGTTGCATCATCATGAGCACACTCGCCAGCATTGCCTACACCCTCCTACTCAACTTCCTTTGATTTTGGTGAGTCTTGCAGAGCTTGTTTTGGCCTCTGTTTCCACTATTGCGAGTACTTAGAGGTGCACCTTGTAGGTACGTAGGTATATCGCATGTGTTTGATAGGAGGATGCCCTTCTATCCATGATACATGCATGATTGAGGTTGGAGATTCACGTATATGGTATTTTTGACAGTGGTACTACAAAGCACATTACATCTTATAAGACTTGTTCACTTCTCTTGATGTTGTTCTCGATGGGAATACTATCACTTGTGCCAACGATGCCTCTTATCTAATTCAAGGAGTTGGAAAGATTGTGCTCAATGAAATTAATGGCATTTCCTTCATTAGTTTTGATCTACTTTTTGTGCATGGGATCAAGAAGAATATCTTGTTTGTTTATGCATTTGCAAGACTTAGTCTTGTTTTAAAGTTTGTGGATAAAAAATGTGCGGTTCACCATCCTAGTTCCAAAAACTATTATTGCATCAGGTACCTTAATGACAAGCATGTAGGAAACTTCGCATCAAAGCTATGGCATGCATGTTTAGGGCATCTTAATCTTACATGATTGATGCATTTGTAGAAATATGATGTAGTTGCCTCATTTTCCCCTTTGGAGGCACCATTTAAACATGTTTGTGAAGGCTGTGTTTTGGAAAAAATGTAGCATCCTATATTTTTGAAAGACAATTCAGTGTGAGCTACTCACAAGTTGCAGCTTATTCACAGTGATGTTTGCGGCCGGATGTACATTCCTTATTTTGGCAATCATTTGTACTTTGTGACTTTCATCGGTGAGTTTTCATGGCATGCATGGGTATATCCGTTTAAAGCTAAGTTCAAAGTGTTTATGTGCTTCAAACCGGGTTTTTTTGGGCTAAATATGTATCTAATTTCTCTGCGGGCACCCTCCATTCTAATCAAGGGGGCGAATATATGTCAAAATAATTTGATTAGTTTCTAGGTGGTCGTGGGATAAAACACCAATGTATAGTACCTTATACACCTCAGGAAAATGGCAATGATGAGAGGAAAAACATGTTCATGAAGATGGCATGATGTATGGTCAAAAGCCAAGCTTTGCCAAATGCTTTATGGGCTAGAGGCTGTCATCTGTGTTGTCTACATACTTAGCATGTGTCCCACTAAAGCCTTGCATCCTGAGACTTCATATGAGGCATGGTATAATAAGAAGCCATGGATGGGTCACTTACGTATTTTTGGATTCTTTCCTTATGCTTTAGTGTCATAACAACAATGTTGGAAATTGGATGAGATGTTGTCATTGTGGAAGATGCATTTTATCTCCTGTTGTCATGTACTAAAGAGACATGTGTATGCTCACAAGATTTTTGATAACTTGTTGCCTCTTTTCAATGGTGAGAATACGCTTATAAGTCCAAATGAGGCAAATATCTAGCCTACGCATGTCTCAAGCGATGTCACATATAAATCTATTTCTGATGCAAATGTAAATGATGCCAAAATGGCTCGTGCATACTTTACATGAAAATAAATTGGATGCACCTTTGTCTAGTCGTACTTATTCGGGTTCTCATCATGCTTCTTGTGTATTAGATTGTTATGATTTAGCTATTTCAAGTGTGTGTGACAAGGAGGAACCTCTTATGTGTGATGAAGCACAAAATTCAAAAGATTGGATGGTTGCTATGCAAGATGAATATGATGTAGTTGTGAAGAACAATAATTGATGTAAGATGAATTTGATGTAGTTGTGACGAACAATACTTGGCCTTCATGTGACTTGCCTCGTACCAAGAATGCCATTGGTACAAAGTGGGTTTATAAGTTAAAACGTAAGCGGGATGGTAGCATCAATGACTACAAGGCAAGGCTTATTGCAAAAGGTTATGCTCAACAAAAGGGCATTGATTATGAAGGAACTTCTTATCCCACTTATTTTATGACTACTGTTTGTTTTATTTGTGTATTGATAGCTTATTTTGGACAAAATGACATCAATTGGATATTAAAAATGATTTCTTGAATAGTGATTTTTTGTAATCCCTAAGGTGGATGAATCAATGAGGCATTCATTGTAGTGAAAGTTTCATAAAAATTAGGAGCAAATAGATTATAAAGAATGTAATCAATTTAAAAAGAAAATTACAAGCTAAGCATCTTAGCCTTATATAGGCTCAGAATGGAAGGTGGCATTAAATGCTGGAAAATGGTATTCATCATCACATGTGGCAAAAATATTAAATAGCATGAGGCTATACCGAATAGGATGTGACTATAATGATGCATATGTTAGCAAAATGTATGCAGTAGGATGCATGTATGCACATAAGGGTTCATGCTTGGTATGCTTGGCTTTAAGGGTTGGTCACATATCGAGTGTAAGCTAATAAAGGCTTACCCCAACATATGCCCCTGTAAGCTAAAGCTTAAATGAAGTGCATGGATTCTAATCGAGGAGTCTAATATGGGTTACTTAGGGTAACTGCATATGGCTCATAAGTTGAATCTACTGCAAAAGGGTAGGTCTTACCAACCAAATTTGTGTTTAGGCTAGTGTCTATACCCATCACAGTACATCCTCATAATTGACAGTGTTGACATCCCCTTCTTCTTCTTTTTCTTCTTCTTCTTCCACAATGTGTACTTTACCTTTGGAATCTGGAGGTTTTTGATGGTGGTGCACATGGTTTGATCAGTGTTAGGTGCATATTCATCATAGAGGCACATTTTGTGTATATGCATGATTATGTTGGTGCTTCAGTTATGGGGTCGTCTTACCAATAGATATCGGCAATGTCTAATACCCCTTACAATCTCGAGATTAGGTATGTCATGCATTGCATAAATGGTTGCACTTTTTTGTAGGAGCTTTGATCACTTGAGTTTTGCATAGATTGCAATTATTACTTAAAGCTTGAATGCTTTGATGAATTGTTGCAGATTCTCCTACATGAATGCCTTGATGTGTTTTGGAACTTCTTTGTCGAATTGGTTTAGTGCTTGACGTGCTTGAAGCTTGAATGGTATGAAAAATTGAAGTGCTTTGGATGCGCACTACAGTGGAGGAAATGCCTTAGTGTGCTCGGTGTGTGAAGCCAAAGGGGGTTTGTGCTACGGGAAGATGGGACTTGGCCACCAAGGTGAATAGTATGGAGCCAAGGTGTGAGAACTTGGGCACAATCAGTCCATTGGGAATGGCCCCTTAAACTATAAATTCCAGGTTAAGAAAAGAGAATTGCTAATAACCCATATGGTTGCAGGCCGTTGACAAGCATGGATTGCAGGGCTAGCTGAGCAGTACGCAAAAAAGTGTCAGTCGAGAACGAGAGCTAGACCAAGGTGTAACGAGCTACCAAAAATTTTGTGTGAGTAGGGCTCTTTGCAAGGCATGTATGGATTAGGTAGGTGATGGCATGTGAGCAGGCACGTCAGATGACATGGAAGCATTGTAGGATAGAATTCTATAAGGCGAGCAACAATAGATGAAGGCTTTCAGGCTTCAGCAGTGATGGGTTGATGGTGTGGGCTGCTCCAATTAAGGCCAAGGGCAAACCCGGGGGGGGGGGGGGGGGGGGGTCACGGACTCAAGCCAAGGGCCGATTGCTAGGTGTGGACAAGGGATTCCAAAGAAGATGGATACGAGCCTATATAAAGGGTGGTAGGGCGGATGAATCTCTCAAGCAGTCCCTGGGCTCTTACACTGGTATCGGAGCTCAGGGAAGGGGGAACCTATGGAGGAAGGGAAACGTTGTTGTCTTGCATGGCTTTGCATGCATGTTCTCTCTCTCTCTCTCTCTCTCTCTCTCTCTCTCTCTCTCTCTCTCTCTCTCTCTCTCTCTCTCTCTCTCTCTCTCTCTCTCTCTCTCTCTCTCTCTCTCTCTCTCTCTCTCTCTCAGGGCATAGGGTGGGCATGGCCCCTTGGGTCAAGGAGGAAGTTTCGACAGATGAGGGCTGCGAGAACAGTCTCTTGCACACAAGGTAGGGTTTCGTCGACCTCCACAGATTTTGGGTGAGGTCAGCATCAATGAGAATGCCATGGCAAAGGGGGCATTTTTCTTCTACAATAGTCGCAATAGAGCAACCCGCCGCGCTCTCTCTCTTCTTGTCGTCGGCACACTCAAGCCGCCATCGCTAAGCAGAGCGATGGCAATTTCACTTTTTTAATTAAAAAAACTCACCAAGTGGCTGCCCTTTGGGATCTAGGTGGTTGGCCATCCCCTTTCAAGAGGGCATGTCCCACCCACCTGCAACACGTTTTTGGGCAAGGAAGGAGCCAATCGACGGGCATGCAAAGGGCGACTACCAAAGGGGATTTCTCTCACAGTTTCCAAGAGAATTATCCATTCAGCAAGGGAGTAATCCAAGAATACGGCCTCACAAATATGGAAAGGGCCGTTTCAATGACTGCTTCAAGCAATCTTGATGAGAACACAGTCCTCTCAAGGGAAATTTCTCAAGTTTCTAGTTGTTATCCAGAGTGAGTTGACATTTGACCGATTTTTTTTTTCCGGCAAGGCTATGAACCAATACATCGGATTTGTTGATGCTACAACATACATGATCATAAGAGTCGGTAAGCAAGTTGATTTTAAGGTTTTAAATTATAAATTCATGGAATCTTGCAAATCTCTTTGCATTCCAAACACAACAAGCAAAGGTTGCTTTTGTTCGGCAAGGGTAAAGTATGACAATTCATTCTTTTGATATTTTCTCCCTCAACATTGGGCACAAGTATTAAACACCAAAGGTAGCATCCAAAGTTGGGCTGCTAAACTGTATCATGCAAAGGCATGGCAAATTGGTAATATTCTAGGATCTCAAGGAGATCGGCACAGCCTATTGTTAGATTTGATGATGGGTGCAAAGTTGCTCGACATGGCCGACCACTTGTTACAGCTTGAGAAGCCAACAAGGGTTTCTCTATTTTCGTGTTTTGGATTTTCATTTTTACTGGGACATGGTTCCTAGGCAAAGTTTTCCAGATTTTTCATCAATCAAGACAAACCTCTAGGGTCAAGGACCACCAATTGCTTGACATACATGATAAGAAAAATTAATGACCAATGTCAAGGAGCAAGTCGACAAGGTTCTCAACCTTTATCTTAGCATGGAGACCTTGCCACAAACTACTGAAATTTACCTACATCCGCCATGATACTAGGTATTCACTTTCAAGTTATAATTTCAATTTCGCATTGATTATGCAATCATCTGCATATTGTTTAGGGTTGTGATTTCCAACCTATGCCATGATTGCCGCCCAAGGGGTATGTTGGAGTTTATCAAGCATGGCTTGATTATCGTTATAGCAAGGTTGTTATTGAGCTTAGCCAATTTCATTTATCTTGCATGGATTTTGTATTAAGTGGTTGTGCATTTAAAGGAAATTCAACCTCCTCTCAGAGAGAGGGAGTACATAGTACGTTTCAGTTGAGTACAATACTTCAAACATTAGGGCCAAAGGGCTCCAATTGCACATTACCTCCACAATATGCAAGGAGCACAAGGTGGTGGATACTAAATCCGATGCAAGCCATATTAGGCAACTCAATATGTTATGACTCCCGATGCCACGACGACGGTAATTACATAAAATTGGTAAGTATGTTTAAGTTTCAAATTTTGAACTTCTTATTTTTGTAGCATTTTTTTAAATGCCAATTTGAAAAGCAAATGTTGCTTCAATCAGAGAGAGTTTGGCAGTTTAGATGAAATTTGATAGCTAATTTTCTTGAGCTATTTGATATGATATTGGGTAAACTACTGCTCCTACTGGCTCTCTGTATATTATATTCAATTAGTCTCATAGATTCTCCAAGATTTTGTTTCTCTCATTTGAAGGATTCACAACCTTTACAAAAGGATTCAAGAATCGAACCCCTCACCTACAAGAGATCACCTCTGAAAGGAGCTCCCGTAACCACTGTGGCGGGCACATGATGTTGATGTCCCTCCCCTTTTATTAAGGGAGAGATATAATATGTTCGCCCCAGCGCCTCGTAGCCCTGTCTCTGCATGCAATTGTTGTCTGCGCATTGCTATGCGTCACCTTTCCCATGCCTGTCTACTACACTACGCACCTGCCTGGTTCGTTGCTTGGTTTCTTGCACCCGACAGTAGGCATCTTTCTTTATTCTCTTGTTATTTCCTATTTTATGTGATTGGGTACCCCATACTGGGTAATCTCATAATTTGTACGACTCGGCAAGGCCGATTCTCTATGAAATTTTGACAAGGTTGATTCTCTTCTGCTTTGCCATATGTGTGTCAACATGACTACTTGAGAGCTATGAGCACTCAAGATCAGTGTTGCCTCATCTTTTTGATGGTTTTCTAGGAAGCAAGGCTTCACTTTAGGACTGTATACTAGCACATGCTATGAGTCAACGTCACGCAAAGGCAATTGCTCCCATAGGGGCGACAAGGTTAGCCAATTTGAATTTTTAATGGTTGATTTGTCTTTAACGTTTCATTTGTGAAAGATTTCTTTGCTGTGTAAAACAAAGTGCTTTGACAGACCACGCGAAGCAAGGCTTATATTGCGTACCCCAGTATTATGCATCAACAGGATAAGAGCACATAGGTCACGTAAATGGGAAATAATAGGATATAATCTCACAGTTATGGTTTGCAATGATCAACTGTGGTGTATCCATGCCATTATAAATCGTGCAAGGGCTCCACTTGTTGAGGCCGTCATTAAAGCCAAGGGCTTCTTACACTATCTTTATGATATGCATGCTTGGGCATGCTAGTATGGTGGGCTTTCAACACTAAATTATTGTTCACACTTTCGCAATAACATCAGCTACTCTGTTCACGACGAATTGAGGCTACTGGATAGGCTTATGATCGTTGTGTATGTATACATCAGTGAGCACTTTACATCATTGGCTTTATGCACAAGATGTAGCCAATATTGATGATACTTTATGTGGATAATAAGTAGGCATGGCCTCACTATCAAGTAAGTAATTCATGGAAAGACATTAATATATTAAGAGAGCCTCCACGCAGGTAATCCTTGTGTAAACACTTGAGAAAATCTAGTATGACTATTTTTCTTTGGGGGTATTTAACATCTTTCTCATCGGTACATGGAGGAAGAAGATTATCTCATGACTTAGTTGTAAATACGATTCCAATTGCAGAAGATTTGTTGCTTAGTTGCAACATTGATTATGTCTCTAGGAGTGGTATCTTCAGGGGTATGACTCCGCTAATATACAATCACTCCATAGGTGTTGAGAGTCATGATTTGAGCTCAACACAGTTGTACTTTCAAGGAAATAAGTTTGCAATCTACCAAGGGGGTAGTGGAAAAATTTAACTCTCTCAGTTGATTCCAAACACTTTTGACCACTGTAGATTGTGTCTGTCATCGTTTGCTGCTAGGTCGAGCAATTTTCATTTACAATCTAACCAAGGGGTTTGATATTCTCAATTTTAACCAAGGGATTTGGATTGCAAAGGCAACCCCCAAGGTTACTAGTGTAATAGTGCTTGATTTTCACTAATCTTTCAATTAGTGTCACTAGGCCTTTTCAAGTAGGAGATTTGGGCATTTGCATTTGACTACGGGTAAGTGAACACTATGTTTAACCTCCAGGTACGCATCTGATTTGGTTTTGTTTCATTCACAATTATTTTTTTGTTTAATTTTCCAAGTAGGATGAATAAGTTTTTATGTTTTCATCCATTTTTCTCTTCAGAGACATGACAAGGATTTTGGGTCATACAATCCAAAATGCATTTCTGCAATATGCAATTATGAACCCACATGTAGGTTTTTCATTTGGCACATGTTGTCACATGGGAGACAACATGGTCATGGAACTGTTTAGCCAATGTGGAGCAAGGTTAATGAGGGCTCCTCTCACTCATGTCGCTGAGTGTTTACAAATTATCTCTACACACAAGTACATCTCTTACTTGAAGGATGTTCTTTTTTCGAACATCCTTATTTGAAACATACTCCACAATATGAGTCTCTGGGACTGACACTGACGTTTGCTATTTCAATTATGTGTTGCAACAAAGTCCCTAGGTGCTAGTCAAATCCATTTATAAGACCATTTTGAGCACGTCGTATCAAGAACAATTTCAGTGGTCAGAAATTGTCGGATACCCAGTCAGACTTGTTAAGGTACAAGTGTTGTTAAAAAACTTTACCGGATGGTTGTTTATACATGTAGCAAGGCTCTATTCTATTAATGAACATGTTTCATTGGTACTTAGGTGTGATCGAGTTCCACATTCCATTATGGAACAATGTTAGGCCAAGGGCCGAGATGGACATGGATATGCAGGTTTGGATCGGTTTTTGCTAAATGCATGCACACTAGGTGTTATGGGCCCTAGTGTTTAGCAAAGGCTAATTTGGAGCGGCATACACATTCATGACATTAGTCGCTTATAAAAAGCATCTTGCATCTATTTTTGTTGACGTTCCAATTTCGCTCCCTGTTAAGCCTTTCCCTTTTTCCGAGTGTACTTTAGTATGAAGGTGAGTTTTATCCACTTGCTCCTTTTTTCCAAGAAAACGCGAAGCGTTTCCTTAGGCCTTTCCCTGCCACAATTAAATTTTTGGATCTTATCTACTACCCATCAATCAAGCTCGTTATAATAGATACTCGCTAGTATCGAGGATATACTATTTATCTGCACCTACAAAATCTCTTTGTTTTTTACGGGCCACCTTCAGGGCCTTGCCCTCTATGTGCAGTATCTTCATGGGATAATGTTCGATCTACCAATCACCAATAGAGGTCATGGCTCGGTCTAGGTGCTTGTGGATCGCTAACCACAAGGCATCTTGCTAAACGCAAGAGACAAAAAGAGAGCTGCTAATAACCTCAGCTTATTCTTCGCTAACCGCGAGTTCCATTTGGAAATAAGATATTCTTTTAGAAATTTTTTTCTTTAAATGATTTCTCAAACATGGTTAACTAACTTTTAATATCAAACAAAGACAATTTATCAAACAGTAACCATTAATCAAACAATTCTTTCTAAACTCATATGCTTGTTTCTTGTGATATAATCACATTTCTTGGACAGTTTAAGGGAGTTCATAAGCTTGACTTACCGGTCATCATGTATAACGAAGCAGAATTATAAATTCAACTTACCGGATTAGCAACACGTTCTCTCATGATCGAGGTTGGACGGCTTCGACTTCTTTCGCAGTCGATACCTACGCTTAAGCTACGTTTGGAGTTGTTGATGCCTTCTTTTGCACTTTCTTGGAGGTGGAGCGGCATGAGCGCCCTTCGAGCTTCGAGTCACTTGCTTCAGGGCCATCGTATCGCAAAAAAAAAGAGGGAAAGAGAGAAAGAGAACTCAAGAATTCGAGGGGCCGCACGCCGACGGTAGAGAAGAAGTTAAAGATGGAGATGGATTGAGGGTAAGAGCTTGAGGGAGAGAAGGTAACTCCGACGTCAAGGCAAGAGAGATTCTTCTTCTGAGAACTTCTATGTGTGTGTTGAAAGTGAAGGGAGATGGGTCTTTATATATGCTCTCAATGCCAAAATCAAAAGCTAAGAATAGCAAAAAGTAGAGAGATAAGTTCTCACGCGTTCGTAGCTGTTTAATATATATATATATATATATTATAAAAAACATTCGGACACGCATCCCAATGCACGATTTCGAGTTTTTAATTTTAGAAGAAACTTGGCTTCCAAGAAAAGGAGCTCTAAACTTGACTTACTTCTCTTGCTTCTCTAAAAATACGCCTTCCCTGCTAAAAATACTCCTTCTCTTCTAAAAATACTCCCCCTTTCAAAATTACTCTCTTTTTTCTAAAATTACTTCTTCTTTCTTAAGGGTCAACTCTTATCTTTATATAGAGTCTTGAGGCTTAAGTTTCCCATGTCAATTTATTGTTTCCAAGTGAATAAAGACCATAATTAATAGTTCCAAAGTCCAATTTTTTATCCGATCGTTCTGTTGGAACGCTCTATGACTTAACAAAATCCGAACCTTAAACATTCTCGCAAAGTAAATGAAATAGTTTTTATTGAAAAATGTTGGGTACATTACATTATAACATTGTTGATTCCTTCTGTTTGTAAACGATGGAAAAACACACCTCAATACTTTCATTTATCCAAAGAAGATAGGCAGATTATAAGTGTAATCTTGTGCTAAAGGATATGCGAAGCACGTACGTTGGCACCAAGCAATCCAATTAGAAAGCATGTATCGCTCTAGTTGGAGTTTACTTACCATAAGGTAAAGCATGTTTGCGACTGATTTAGTCTCTTTATGTTTAAGTCAGGTTCTTAACCTTGAACACTAGTTAGGGTGGGGTTGTTTACTGATGCGATAAGATAACAAGTCAAGGACTTAAGCTTTGTTGATGAGTTACATCAGCATGTTGCTTTCATGGAAAGTGAGAGGAGATATTCTATATGACACCTCCTCGTTCATCTCAAATAGTATACTCAAGTGAGTTCTAAATAGAGTAGGCCACTATGCTACCATGGGCCGGTTACACAAAATGGTTGCAAAAGGACAACAATGTGGAAAATCAAGATGCTCTTTTTTATTTCATTGAGCCTCCTACTATACCGTGCTCCGGTCAAACGGACAGCTGGGTCTGTGAAGGATGCCACTGCCAAAACCATCACCACTTTTGTTCTCGAGGACAAAAACACTTCTCTAAGGGGGGAGGGGGGGGGGGGGGGTAATGCAAGGCCAAGGGCAAACCCAGCGGGGGTCATGGACTCAGGCTAAGGGCCAGTTGCTAGTTTGACCGCATGTGGCTTTAAAAAATTCCAACAAAGAGAACTTTTTATGTAAAACAATTGAGAGCACTTTGTATGTAAAACACGTGGATGATGTATATCTTATTGTTGTTGTGTATGTGGATGATTTTTTGCTCATTGGTCCAAATGAGACACATATCGCTGAATTTTGGCTGATTTGAATGCCACATTTGAGACATTCAATTTGGGGCTTTTGCATCATTATTTAGGCATTCAGTGTAAGCAATATGATGAAGGTATTTCATTATGTCAAACAAAGTATGTGCAAAACTTTGCTTCGCAAATTCGGACTTGATGATTGCAAGCTAACGGCCATTCCTATTGAAACATGTTTGAAGTTAAGACTACGTGATGCTGGAGATCTTGCAGATGTTACTCTCTACCAGACAACCGGTGGTTGCCTCATGTATGTATGTATTACAAAGCCAAATATTGAGTTTGTAGTTTCACAAGCGAGCAAATTTATGCATAGCCTAGGATCTAAGCATTGGCAGACAATTAAAAACATCTTTCACTACTTGAGTGGCACTATACATCTTCGGTCGTTTGATCCCAAGAGGGATGTTCAACAATTCATGCATATATTGTCTGAGCAAGAAGCAACATACTGTGGCCACCTCTAGTTGTGAGGACGAGTATAGGGCAATTTTCATAGCCATGGTTGAGTGTATGTGGCTCATACGCCTTATGGCCAATTTGGGAGTTGGAAGCACTCTCATCAACACTGACAATCAGAGTGCATTGGCAGTCGAAAAGAATCCCTGGTCTTTCATGTTCGCAAAAAGTACATTGAGATGCATTATCACTGTGTCTAGGAGAGAGATCAACTTGACTTATATGTGCCGACACATGACAACCTTGCATATCTATTCACAAAGGCATTACCTCGTGAGAAGTTCGAAGCTTTTCGCAAAGCTTTGGGCTTGCTTCCCTTTGTGGACCATGATACTGTCCATAGGCCATGGCACTCCATATACTCTATGTGCTAGCCCTCGTTCACCGCATCACTCCTAAGGGGGATTTGTTATCGTGTATGAAGTAGTGATGTGTGTGAACACACCTAGGACCACCACGATACTTTTTTCCCTCACTAGGAGGTTTCCCCCCCTTGTGCTTTATATATACACCCATCACTCTAGGGCTAACTTATCTTGTATTCACACACTTAGTAATATGTGTGCCTTGAGCTCCTTCTCCATCTCCAAGCTGTTTGTGCATTCCAACAACCCTTTTCATTTTTCTAACATATTTAAAAAAAATCAAATTTCAAGAGATAAATGCTACATAGCCTATAATGGGCACTCTAGATACTACTAGATTTGGAATGTAGAGGAGGACCAACACAATCCAACCTTCATAACCCCATGGGTATACCTTTCCTTTTGTGTTATTCCATTTGGGTTAATCAATACCCAAGCACCTTCACCAAGTTCACACGTTGGCTTCCATATATGGTAAGGATATAGAGAAGATAGACCAAGGGAAATTTGATGTGTAGATTTTGTTGCATGCTAAACATTGATAAAAGTCACTTGAGTAGGGTGAGTCAATTGGGTTTTAAAATTGTGAACTCTCGTATGGCTCAATTAACTCACTTGGATGCTTGTTAAATTAGTGCCTAGGCCACATTAAGGTTGAGGCTGGTTCAGATGGGGCGGCGACAGAGCTCCTCTCATGCTATTGCTTCCACCCTACGTGTTCACAAAGGCTGACGGCAAGAAACGCTTGAAGGGCCCCGGACGTCACGTGATTGGTTTGCACTTGCACAACCAAGCTAAGAACGAACCATGAAGGTCCCTGCGGGCGGAAGTTTGCTTCTGCGAGGGGGGCCTGCCCATCTTTAAGGTGGGTCCAGAAATACAAACGCAAACCACCACCAATGGTTGAACGCCGCACAGACACCACGCCCCTCACACTTTATTTGCCACCTTAAGTGTATGATAAGATCTGATGTCGACCTTATATGTATATTATCATTATGAGGACACCCTCAATTATATGTGACATTGGGAAAGTGAGGGGATCGACAACATGGGTTTAATCCGCCGTTGATCGCATTGCGATGAGATTTTTTTTTTTGGGGTTCCCTGTGTCGCGTCATCCCATTGAACCCACGACCTCCCCCTTCGTAGTCCCAAGGCCCTATCCATCCGAGCTGTCGCGCGTTGATGCACAACATGCAACGCTGCCTGTATAAAATCTTGCCCCCCCTTTGCGCGGCGATTGGACAACCCAAATCACACATGCCGCGCCGATCGTGCGCCCGCCTTCGATCCCTTCACTAGCCTCGCGTGTCATTTATTGACGAGGTGAGGACACCCCTCCATGCCTCGTATACGTCATGGATTTATCATGCAGTTCATGTTTCTTAGGGTTTAAAGGGGGTTTGAATAATTTGAGTTGCCTCCAACAGCACACAGCCCTCTGCTGAGCTAGAACTCAGCATGGCTACATCACAGTTCTACTCCGTTTGCCTGGCTCACGAGAGCATCAGGGCTTGCAGAGCTCTTTTGTTAGCCTCGCCACGCCCCTTTTCTCGTTCTTTTTTGCATTCGAGGGCCAAGTCAGTCTCGCAGTTAAGCTTCCATGGCAGTCCTGGCTATGGTCGCGGTGGTCCTTCTCTATTTCCCTGCCGAGCTCTCTCTTCCATTGGTGCGTCTTCCAGAAGTAAGAAACCGGCACCCACTTCTCAAAATCCGCGCGAGGAGATTCGCAAGCTTGATGAGGAAATTCGCAGGCTTGAGAAGGAGCGACGTTCCGTTGGCAAACCACAAAAGGGCATGTCTGACGTTGGTGGAAAATCTCTATATGATGGGAAGAAGGGAAATGCAGGTCGTGGCATTGATGCTTCAAGCAAAGCCAAATCTGACACACCTTCACCTATTGGTCGGAGTGCCAAGTTTGCAGCATCAGCTGGCAGCAGTCGAAGTGCAAGTGTAAGAGCTTTAGCTAGATATGAGCAAGAAGATGCAGAAGAGGAGGATGAGGATGATGATGATTTTAAGGAAGACGAAGATGATAAGGATGATGATGTCATTGACGAGGATGATGATGAGCTTGGAGAAGATTTCTCTTCAGATGCAGAGATGTATATGGAAACTTCTGACGAAGATCAATTATGCAAGGATGAAACATCAAGCTTGACAAGCTCCGTTCTTAAGAAACCGGAAGCTGAACCTACAGAGGTTCTCGAACCAATTCAAGCTCAAAAGGAGGAACCTATCAATGAACCTGCAATAGTTGATGATGTTGATAGTGAAGGGGGGCCTAGAATCAAGCATCCTTGGAAGGAGTGGAATGATTTTTATGATGTTTTGTATCAAAATAACTATTTCAAAGATGTGCCACCAGAAAAATCTTCCATGGAAGGTGAGGGGTACCTCAAGTTCCAGTCATCAACCCACATGAAGCGAGCCATTCTCGATTTCGGTCGTGAGAGAGATGACATTATCAGGTGATTCAAAAGGTTGGACCATCTTGTTTCTGTCCTTTCTAACTGCCTTCTAGCTCCACACACGGTTGAAAAGAAAGTGAAACTTTTTCAGTAACCTTAGCCAGAGCTGGAGCTGGGTATTTGGTTGTGGTTCTGAAAACTGTAGTTTTTTTAGTTGGGTCTATCTTTAGTTGCTCATATGAGGGTTAGAAAAATTGGGTTCTCTTGATCACCTTTCCAAAATGTTTAATAGGTAATGTCTTGAGCGTGTTTGATGGTTGATTTCCTTTGGAAATATGTGTAATTTGCAATTCATGCCGCAACAAATGACAACATAGCAAGAAAGTTAGACACTGTTTTTGTAGTACGTGCATAATGATCAAATGGTTGGTATATAGTTTTTTTGGACTTTTAGAGGTGAAGGTCATATAGTATTAAAGTGGCAATAAAAGATGCACTCTAGTTACACTGAACAGCAGCACAGATCTCTTTCCAAAATCAGTGGACAGTCACACCACCTCTCACCTCTCAGTCTCTGATAGATGCGCCGCATCATAAGAGCAGCATACCACATTAGCTCTCACTTATTACTGCCGAATAGAAGTTGGAATACCATCAAGGCAATTGGGCCAGTAGCTTAATGGCCATTTTGCCAATGGATAGGCTTCCTCGCATGAGTATCCGCACCTTGTTGATGTGATCCCTCATGGTCAACATTGTCATGTCTAGGGTCCTGAGTTGCACTACAGAGCTATCTGCTTGATAGGAGTCTCATCATGAAGCAGCGGGGAAAAAAAACCTCAACATCCCTTGCCTCTATGCATCTCATGGGTGATGCTAGGCCGATGATGCGTTTCTTTGAGATACTCCATGAGTGGTCGTTCACATCAAGATGATAAAGTATGCGAGGAGGAGATGAGACCATCTTGGTTTCTACATAAGTTTTTGGCATTCTTGTATGGCTAGTGGTCTTCGTGGGTTGGCCACCCATTGCACTTGATGTAGATTGCATGGTTGGAACTTTCTAGGCGGTTTCATTCGGTCTTTTTTGGGCTAGTGGTTGGGTTTCTCATTCTCACCCTTTCCTGGGTTTTTAGGTCCTTTTTGTTAAAGTTATGCATCTCAAGCAAATGCCCAATTTGATCTTATTTACTCATTTTGTTTTTTTAGGTATTTTTTTAACTTGTTTGACATGAGAATTGGGTTGGACGATCCGGTCGTGTTAGAGTTCAAGCATCTCTCTTGATTTGTCCAAATGGTCCTAGTTTCTCCCACGGACAGGTGTTAGGGAGTGAGTGTGGTAGGTGCAACGGAATGAATGTTGTTCTTTCTCAAGATGATTGCTCCATAATATGCTCAAGGTTCCTTTTTGTTCTTATGGAAGGGAGAGCCTTTCGTTCTTAATGAGAGTGCTATGATCATAAACAAAGTGAATGGACACTGTGCGTGCAAGTGTATGAGACTGAGAGATAGAGAGAGAAGAGAAATACGACACCAAGGACGATGTAAAACCCTCCTCCGAAGGCCCCACTCTCGTTGGCGAGAGTGGTCTATGATGGATTGCACAAACTGGTACAAAGTGAATGCATGTGACTGATGCAAGTCTAGGCTAGATCGATGACGACGACGGGGATGGCGAGACCGATCTAAGGGCTTAATTCTGCTGTTCTTGTACTGTTGTCCAAAAACGCTGCTGGCTGAATTTTGCTATTGCTGAAAACGCAAGAGATAACGCAGGTTTGCTGGTCCTTACTGCTGCTGAAAATCTGCTGGTTCTTTTTGCTGAAAATCGCCATGCAAATGGGGGGGCGACTTGGGTTTTGGAAACGCTAGGGGTTGAGGAAGTCTTTGCTGAGAAGTCTTGATGAAAAACGCTAGGGGCTGAGGATATTTGGCGATGATGCTCGTTGAAAACGCCAATGCTTGGGGAGGCTATGGCGAGGGTACTTGTTGATGAAAACGCTAGAAGGTGAAGTCTTCTTGCTTGGAGGAAAAACGCCACCAAGGGTTTTTGTTGAGAAGTTGCCTGTTGAGCGATGGTGCTCCTGCTGCCTCTTCTGCCAATTAGTGCTAGCCTAGATTTGCTTATATACAAACTTACTCAATTTGCCCTACCTACTTTCCAACAAAAGTCACTTAAAAATAATAAGTGAAAAATGTCAAAAATAGGTAAAATAGGCTAAATGCACTGGAAAATTCCCTTGAAGGATTCTGATGGGAATGTTGTGTGCAACCAGAGGATATGCATCTACACTAAGTGTCTGGACATGCACGGTCTGCGAAGAGACTCACAAAAGTGCTAGATCAATTCCTATTCTAGACTGACTTGACTGAACTGAACCCTTGTCATGCTGTAGCTTGTCCACGGACACATAGGGTTGGATGTGTCACGTAACAGAGGGTTATTTTCTGGCTGTGCCCGGCCAGTGTGAGGTTGGTTTCTCATGTCAGGTTTTGTTTAGCCATGGTTAGCCTTGGGTTTTGACTTGGTTCCATGGCCATGTTGTCTCTTCAGGTCGTGTGTATTTTCCCCCTACCCTCTGGGTGTGCCACATGACCAGCAGCCCCCTTTCCTGAGTCATGAGGTGGAGGGTTGGCTCGGGCAGCCTGGACTTGGGTCTATATACAGGCCCAGGAAGATCCCTCTTGTGTGATGCAGGTCAGCCTAGTAGGGTGCCCTTATGGGCAACCCTTTGCCACAGATCTTGGTGTTTACCCTGTTGGTCTCCTAGCGTTTTTCATGGGATGAAGGGTGGCGTTTTTGGCAGAGCAGTGGCCAGCATGCACTTGTGAGCAACAGATCCAGCCTTGCTATTTTCCTCAAGAAATCCGTTGCTCATGCGATCTCAATCAGAGGCAGAGCAACCCTTTGATGTTGCAAGCCTAGGAGAGGAGAGATGTACCGCCCTCTAGAGGGCAACCATACTATGGCTAGCCTTGAGGGAATTAGATCTCTCTCTCCAGATTTGAGTTGGTGTGAGGAGAAGCATCTTCAGGTTGGATGCCTGTGTTGAGGCTGTGCCAGTGGCCTCGTATGCAAGAGTGGCAACGTTAGTAGCAGTCGTAGTTGTGTGCACCACGGGTCTCTCAATTGGACATGACAGTCCTATGTCAGACCACCCTTGGTCACTTGTATAAGCAACTTGTTATCAGCATCATGGAGAGCCTTTCCCAGATCTCTCTCTCTCTCTCTCTCTCTCATCGTCGGATAGATCTTTAAGGTCTCTTTGGATAGTTTCCTACAACGTTAGAATACCTTCTTCTTCTTCTCTCTCTCTTTCTCTCTCTCTCTCTCTCAATGAAAACTCGAGCAGCACTTGTCTTCCTCTCTCCTTGTTAGGCAAGGTGAACACCATGCTCTCCCAATCCTGTTTAGCACCTATTGCCAAATGCCATGGCCTACCCAAGACGATAGGGGTACGCATTATCACCTGCTTTTATCACAAAAAAATCGATTAGGCACTCAATGCCCATCACCTTCACCCTCACATCTTGAGCCACTCCCAAACACCTAGCTTTGGCATGGTTAACCATCCTCATGCGCACATTTGATTTAGCCACGGCTTTAACACATGTTTCTGTCATGTGCACATCTAACCCTATGTGCATGTGGACAAGCTACTTTAGGACTAGGGTTAAGGTCAACTTAGGAAGTGTTCTGGCACCTTCGTGAGCCTTTGCGCAGGCCGTGCATGACTAGGCACTTAGAGTAGTTTCATATCCTCTTGTTGTACACAACATGATCATCAGCATTACAATCAGTACCCATCATGAGCATTTTACAGTGCACAGAACCCATTTTCCCTATTTTAGCCATTTTTCACTTATTAGTAATAAGCGACTTTGTTGGGAAACTGGGTAGGGCAAATTTGCTAAGTTCTATAAAAAAAACCTAGCGCTAGCACCTTCTGGCAGAAGAGGCAGCATAAGTCCTACAACTTGCAGTGCACCTTCTCAGCAAGACCGACAGAATTCCCTAGCGTTTTTAGCCAATAGACCCCTTTGCGTTTTTGCAAATCCGAGATCAACATCAGCGTTTTGCAGTTTCCCAGTGTCAGATCAGCCATCGCATCAGTGTTTTCAGTTTTCAGCACTTAAACACCACAGAACCAGCCCCTAACCTCGCAGATCTCACCTACCTGCTGCAGATCCTCGTCGCACGGTCAAATTAGCAAGCGTTTTCAGTTTCAGCCCGCTGTCCGCAGATTTCAGCATTTGCGTTTTCAGCGCATCGTCGTCGCCATCGTCTCCTCGCCGACAGAGTGTCAAAATTCATCAAATAGCAGATTTGCAGATTTCAGCCCTTAGCATTTTCAGTTTTCAGCCCGTCTTGTCGTCATCGTCATTGTCGTCAACATCGTCGGCAAGTCCATTGCATCTAGACCATTGTATCAGATTTGTGCAATCAATAGCATATACCTCTCTCGCCATAGAGAGGGGGGCCCTTGGAGGAGGGTTTGACAGCTGTCTAGTGTCGTATTCTTCTCTCTCTCTCTCTCTCTCTCTCTCTCAGTCTCAACACCTTCATTCACAATGTTATTCACTTTGTTTGTGATCATTTGCACTCTCTCACTAAAGGAACGGAAGGCTTTCCCTTACGTAAGTAAAAGGAACCCTTGAGCACAGTTCGGAGCACTCATCTTGAGCAAAGTTCAACATTCATTTCAGCTGCACCTTACAATTTCCCTCATAGCAATCTCCGTCATGACGCAGACGTGTGCTCCATCGTCTATATAGGCTTGCATCTGCATCCTCTTTTCAATGATTGTATCCACCACATGAAGGACGTCTGTTGGGCTACCCATTCTTAAGACCTTGTTTTGCACCGCATGTACATTGCCCTTAGCTCTCAACAACCTCGTGCTCACACTCGTAGACCACTGTCTTCGCAGCTTAGGATTCAAAGCCAACAAATGACCAAAGGTAATGGTAGCTTTTTGGCTTCGCACACCACTTAGGGGTCATATTCAGGGTAGCCGTGTCGGGCGGCTGGACCAGGTACAACCTAGACTATGGGTGGCCAATCTGGAGACATACTAGCCGTACAAGTGTCACATGACACATCCAACTCTATGTATCCGTGGACAAGCTACAACATGACCAGGGTTCAGTTCAGTCAAGTCAGTCTAGAATAGGAAGGGATCTGGCACTTTTGTGAGTGTTCGCAGACCGTGCATGACCAGACACAGTAGATGCATATCCTCCGGTTGCACACAACATGACCCTCAGATTCCAGTGAGAAACCATTAGTAGCATTTTTATGTGCATAGACCTATTTTCCCTATTTTTGACATTTTCACTTATTATGTTTAAATGACTTTTGTTGGAAAGTAGGTAGGGCAATTTTGCTAAGATAATATATAAGCAAACCAGAGCTAGCACTTTCTTGTACTTTGAGTTGCAGATTAATACAAAAAGATATACCGAAAGGGGCGCCAGTCTTTGGGGCCAATATCTTTAGGCACGGAACTCTGTCGGGCTGTGTCGAATCAGTTGTGAACTGTGAACTGTTTTGAAGTGAATTCTTGTCGTGTCACGGTAGAATCTTGACTTAGAGTGTCCAAGTTAGTTATAGTGGTATCAGAGCACGGCCAATTTCTCTTCTACCGGGAAATCCGATCCTTTGTACGTGGCACTATGGATTTAGACAGAGACCAGTCGTCGACGTCTCTGCATCCGGAGATGCGGGAAGAGATCACGAAGAAGATTCGCGCGAGGAGTATGGCCCGCCTCGGCCTACTCAGGCGGAGCTCGAAGAGATGGAGCGTCGATGATTGATCGACGATGCAACAAAGATGATGCTAAATTTTGCAAAGGACCCGAAATTTGCAAAATTTATGAGCCAGACCTCCTTTGACGAGGTGCATTCACAGTGGCGGCAAACTAGAGAACCACCCCTCAAACCGGCACTCAAGAAACCTCCTACTCCAAGGATGTTTACAGAGCAAGAATTAGAAGAGGTGGTTGATGCACGGATTTCTTAGCTTTTTGACGCGCAGAACAAAGTGGAAAAGCACGACAAACAACAGAAGAAAGAAACTGACTTCCTAGGTTATTTGGGTCATCAGTCTACATTTGCATCGGCAAGAAAGCAGAAGAAGTGTGTTCGATTTGAAGGAGTACCCAGTTCTTCTTCTTCTTCTTCTTTTGACAGTTCTTCTAGCTCCTCTAACTCGAGCGAAGAAGAGAGAAAAGGGAAAAAGCGAAGCAAAAAGCAAAGCTTTGGAAAGGGCAAGAAAAAGCAAAGAAGTCTAAATCTCGCCTAGTGGTTGACAAGAAAGTCTTCAGATAGTTCGGACTCTGACCACAGCAGCTTTTATGCAAAGAAGAATTTTTTTTTATAAAGCCAACCATTATGACTTTCTGGAAGATAAAAGCAAGAAAGTCAGAGAGTTTAAGGAAGGTGGACAATTGAATTAAACACGTTTTCTGGTATAGAGATGCTTCGAAGGCTTTGGCTTTCATACAGCAGTTTGACATAGCTTTCTTTGGAGGGGGTTACTCAGAGCACTCCAAGATTCGGAGGGCTACCTCTTACTTCAAGGGAAATGCTCGAACTTGGTGGTCCACGCTTCTATTAAACAAGACATGGTGTTTTGGAAGGCTATTTGGGAGAACATTGGCACGCGGTTGCAGTTCTCGTCATTGTTTCACCCGCAGACTGACGGGCAATCCGAGATTGCCAATTCAATGGTACTAGATTTATTGAAGTCTTACATCTCGGATCAGAAGACTCAATGGGAAAAGTATTTACCTTTGGTGGAATTTGCCTACAATAACACGATACACTCTTCGACGGGGAAGGCGTCATTTGAGATTATTGAAGGTGCTACGAAGGTTCCACCCTTCCTAAACGAAAGTTAAGATTTTTGAAGCTGATGAGTACACGCGTGACTTGGATACGGCTTTTGCCAAGGTCCGTGAGGCTTTGCAGAAATCTCAAGAAAGACAGAAAAAGGCAGCAGATCGCCATCGTTGTGATTTGAAATTGAAGGAGAACGATTGGGTGCTCTTACGTTTTGAGAAGGCACGACTGAGAAAGAAAAAGGGAAAGGAGAGGCTTTTTCCAAAGCTTAGTATGAGATACTACGGACCTTTCCAGATTTCGGAAAAGATAAATGATGCCTTCTTTTAGACTGAAGACACTTAGAGGATTCACAATGCTTTTCATGTGAATCTCTTGAAGTCTTTTAAAGGCGATGTGCTTGAAAATGGGGAGCCTGATGAGCAACCCGAAGTGGAAGAAAACGAGATCCTTGTTCCAAAACAGATATTGGCACATAAAGACAGAAAGATTAAGGGTAAAGTGATAAGGCGGTTCTTGGTTAAATTCAAGAACTATCCTGCATTGGATGCGAAGTGGATGGAGGAGGAGAACCTAGCAGATACTTCTCAGATTGTGTGAATCTTTACCTTGAAGCATTTGGATTAGCATAGTCTATTCTAAATGGAACCCCGAACTTAGCTTGGGCGGAATCTGGTGCAGCGGGTATGCACAAGAGGGGAGTTGCTCCACTCCTTTGTCAACAGATTGCCTCGATTTTTGATTTTAAAGTCACTGATGTCTCTTTGAGTTTCAGGGATACTGCGAGCTGACAGTATTCTGCTGTATGACTTTATGAACTGGAATTCCTGATAACATGATATTGATTTGTTCTTGACTTGTTTAAGTGCAGGAACTGATAGACGAAATGATTGCAGTATTTTGGTCTGAATGATCTCGATAGACATGGTTGCAATAGGGATTAGTCAATCGGGCGTATATGAGGTCCTGAGTGGATCTAGCTGCGATTGCTAATTGTGTTGCCGATCAATCATGGTTTGAGATCCGAATGAATTTTGAATGTGATTTGTCATGTGATGTCTTTTGATGTCTAAGTGATGTCCTATGATGTTGTGTGATGTGACTGTCGATTTGATACATGTGCTAGATGTGTGTTCCTAGTGCGTCGGTACTAACAGTTAGTGTCTGCTAAGACAGTTTATGGCTTCTGTTTGTTTTGTAGGCGTAATCGAGGGCGATTACAATGCTTTCAAGAGGGGGTAATGTCACAAACTGGTGACGTGGCTACCCAGTACACACACACACCCTCCCTTTCAGGAACTCGTGGAAATGTAGGTAGAAAAGCTGACATGGCAGCCTTTGCGTTTTGCGGCGCGATTCACGGATGTTATGCGGAATTTTCGCTTTTTGCGGCGCAGTTTACGGCAGCAAGGGCAGATTTTGGACTTGCTTATTGGCTACGCAAGTTACAAGAGAAAAGAGAGAGATTTTGCTTTATTATTGAAAGGCTTTTAACTTTGAAGCTTTTGGGGCTCTGCTTTTGGCATCCCTTGTAAAATCTTTATAAGTGTGGGCAGGCCTCCCACTTCTCAGAGCATTTGGACGCAGAGTCTGAGAGTGAGAGCCTCCCACTCCCTTGTACTTTGAGTTGCAGATTAATACAAAAAGAAATACCGAAAGGGGCGCCAGTCTTTGGGGCCAATATCTCTAGGCACGGAACTCCGTCGGGCCGTGTCGAATAATTTGGGAACTGTGAATTGTTTTGAAGTGAATTCTTGTCGTGTCGCGGTAGAATCTTGACTTGGAGTGTCCAAGTCTGTTACAACATGAAACTCTGGATGTACACTAACATCCGAAGAAAGAGCCAATTTATAGGCAATTGGGCCAATTTTCTTTGAGCGCAAACATTTATTCCGCTACACCTAACATTGGTATCAGAGCTTTGGCAGTGTTCTATATCACTCAAGGAAAGAACCACAAGAATCACAAGATTTTTTTTTGCTTGTTGCGGTTGCACGAACCCAAGTTCGCTTGGGCGTGTTGATTCCTAATCGTGTTTTGTGAAGAGTGACAGGAATCCCAAGAAAGAAGGGCTTGTCCAGCCTCCCCTTGTGTCTCTTTTCACTCATTGAGAGCGGACCGTGCACTTAGCGGCCGGCCAATCGACGTGAGGTGGGAAAAAGCAACCTTGGTGTGAGCGCAAGGCCGCCAAGGGGTGCGCCCACGGAAAGGAGTAGAACTCGGGTGAAGAGAAGATCCTTCTCAAACGCGGTTTGCAAGCGAAAGAAAACCTCAAGAACCTCAAGAAAACCTCAAGAACCAAGACTCCCAAGAACTCAAGTTCCTCGTGAACTTAAGAACCCAAGACCCCCAAGAACCCAAGTTCCTCGTGAACTTAAGAACCCAAGACCACAAGAACCCACAAGAACCCACGACTTCAGAATGGTCATCACTGGAAGTGGAATGGATACTTCGCTTGGAGGTGTTGAGCATGAGAGAGGCGAAGAGGAATTTTCCCCACCAGGAGGTTTTTCCGATCCTCTCTCTTTCCCATCTACGACAAGGATTGCACTAACTCCTATGAAGGAGTTGCCGCAGTTGTTTATGGACAGGAAGTTCGACTACGAAGAAAGAAGGGCAGCCATAGATCGTGACTACGAAGAAAAAAGGGCAGCCATAGATCGTGAATTCGATGCAAGAATGGAAGCCATAGAGCGTCAGTACGACTTGGAAGAAAAAGAAAGTGAAGCCAAATTTGATCGAGAGAACAAAGCAAGACAAGCAGAATTTGATCGTGAGAACAAAGCCCTCAAAGAAAAGAGCGACCAACACATAAAAGAGTTCTTGCGACTTTTTTCTCAAGTGCAGGCACCGATGCAAGAGATTCAGGAAAACGAGACTGTTAGGTGCAGCGGAATGAATGTTGTATTTTCTCAAGATTAGTGATCTTTATATTGCTCAAGGTTCCTTTTAGTTCTTTGGGAAAGAGAGAGCTTTCCGTCTTGTAGAGTGCTGTGGTCACGAACAAAGTGAGTGGATTGTGCGTGCAAGTGAATGAGACTGAGAGAAGGAGAGAGAAGAGATACGACACCCGAGAGGTTGTAAAACCTTCCTCCGAATGCCCCACTCTCGTCGGCGAGAGTGGTCTACTTTGATTGCACAAAGGTGTACAATGCGTATGCAATGGACTATGCAACTTGGTCTATGACGACGACGACGACGGTGACGACGACGACTACGGCGATGGCTGAAATCTGAGATCTTCTAATCGCTGAATTCGGTGGCTGTTTCGAGGCTGAAAATGACTGTTTTCTTACTGTGGTTATGGCTGAAAATGATCTCTTCCTTCGGGGTTTATGTTGCAGATGAAAACGCTGATGCTTTGTACCTGCTGAGCTGCGTTTTAGGGCAGATCTGCACCTGCTGAAAACTGATGATCAAAACGCTGATTGCTGGGACTGAAAACGCTGAGATCTGCCAGGTTGCTGGCGTTTTTGGATGAAAAACGCTGGCTGAAGGGCTGGTGTTTTTATGGCTGAAAACGCTGGACTTATGGGCTGCTTGGGCGACCATGCAAGGGAAGGGACGCGGGGGGATTTCTGTGGTAGGAATCGCCAAGGCAAGGGATGGAGATGGCGAGGATGTACTACGCGAGGGAGGTTCTGTTGAGAAGTTGCCTGTTGAGCGGGAAGCTCCTGCTGCCTCTTCTGCCATTTAGTGCTAACTTGGGTTTGCTTATATAGAAACTTAGCAAAATTGCCCTACTTACTTTTGTAGGAAAGTCACTTAAAAATAATAAGTGAAAATCCCAATAAATAGAAAAATAGCTAAATGCACTGGAAAATTCCCCTAACTGATGCGAATGGATTTTGATGGGAATTCCGATGATCATGCTGTGTGCAACCGGAGGATATGCATCTATGTTAAGTGACTGGACATGCACGGTCTACGAATAGACTCACAAAAGTGCCAGATCACTGCTAATCTCAACTGATCGGACTTACTGAACCCTGCTGTGGTGTAGCTTGTCCACGGACACATAGGGTTGGGATGTGTCACGTGACATCCCCTCCTTTTCAAAGTGAGGTACTGGTACCGAACTGTATGGCATCGAGGGAGATCGCCAACAGCATCCGGAATCCTGGAAGGGACTCTTCGTCGGCCCAGTCTGATGTGTGGGTCGTGCGGTACTTGAACTTCATAAAGGTCTGGAATGCTTGCTTCTTTGGGCCGTGCCGAAAGCGACACTAAGTCTTCTGAATCTCCTTTCTTGCTTCAACTTCGTCTAGAGACCTGCTTCTTTCGTCTTCAAGAATCTCCATGGCTGAAAATTCCTGAAACCATCTCCAACACAAAACCATGAACATACCCATTCCATGTAAAGTGAAGGAAAAAAATCTTGTCTTTGCTGCAGACTGTGTATGCAACGTAGATGAACAGAGAGATGGAGTGACAACCCGTTCATCAAACACATGCAAACAATGAGATCGAATCTTTTCTGTTTGATCAAAATCAATCAACTGTGGCAAATCACAATGGAAATGCCCATGCTTGGTGCTCATACTATCATGTGATCTTTCGGAAACTGTGTCATGCCAAGGAAGAGACATGGAATGCGGCTTCCTGACCTGTGATGGTTCTTTGGACCAAGGCTCGAGAGCCAAGATCGCTTCTCCGAGATCTATCGAATCTTCTTGTGGGGGATCTGTGGACCTCGACTCGAAAGCCAAGATCGATTCTTGGTGATTGATCGAATCTACAACGAGGTTAGCTTCGCTAGAAAAAGCATCAACTAACACATCATCCTTGTGAACAATCACATCACATGCAAATCATCATGCAAGTCATTGTCAATCAAATCATCATCATGCTTCAAACAATCATGAAAATCCTGTGTATCCTGCTTTGGAGAAAGAGAGAATCTCCTTATCTCGAATCCTTTCAATCTTGTCCTGCATATTAACAATGAGAGATGGAGAAGGAGAAGTATCCACCCCATGAAAGACAGTAGGAGAATCACTTTTGGCATTGAGAGTTAAAGTGCTAGCCTCCCAATCAACGAGAGGGTTGATTTCACGAAACTATTTCATGCCTAAAATCATATCACATCCTGAGAGAGGAGAAACAACAAATCTTCTAGTGAAGGCAGTTTGTTGAATTGCAAACAACACATCAAGGCACTCCTTCGTGATGAGAGCATCCATACCAGGACGAAAGCCAGAGACCTCGATAGGAGATCTTGGACTAACTTCGAGGCAGGCTCTCTCAACAAGAAAGGGGCTGATCACATCATGCATACTACCTGGGTCAAACAATATGACAAAACGGTGCCCTGACGTACGACCATAACATTTAATGAGAGAATCATCAATGGGAGGGTCCTGAGAAACTTTGGGCACAATCGTGATCTCATTCATTGCATTGACAGATGTAGTGGGTGCTGTGGGTTCTTTAGATTCATTCGATTCAAGCTTAGGACATGTTCTTTTTATGTGACCCTTAATGTGACAATGAAAACAACGACCTTCCTTAGAATACGTGCTTTGTTCTTCCAAAGTGATGTAACCTCCTACAATTCCTTGTGCTACCTTTTCATCTGGAGTAAGCTTAGGTTTAGCAGTTGTGTTAGCCTTACCCTTAGATTCATTGGAAGAATTCTTTGTTGAGATACTGTTGGAAGATTGGTTAGAAGAGTTATCATTCTTACCATTCTTACCGTTCTTACCGTTCTGAGGAGTCTGCGAGGTACTTGTGGAAGTCTTGTTCTCCTTAGGCTTTCCCTTGTTGTGCTTCATCTCCTGCGCGAGAGCAATCGCTACCGCCTTGTTGAGATCGATTGGATCGAATACCTCGACATCGTACTTGATATACTCGTCCAATCCAAAGAGAAAAACCTCTTTGCGCTCATCATCCGACATGCGTAATTGGGTACCTAGCTGCAAAACACGATTAGAAAAAGACATAACCGGCATACCATTTTGCTTGAGAGCACGCCAATCGTCTTTCAACCGTGCGAGGTACTGAGGTGGCATAAACCGTGCCTTGAGCTTGTCTTGGAAATCAGCCCAACTAAAAGAGGGGCGTGAAATCGTCGGCTGCCTCTAGGTGCGCGGCTAGATGTGCCTCTTGCCATGCATGGTACCAATTGATGGCATCACCGGCAAGGTACATAGCTGCCGTCAATACTTTGCTATTCCCTGTCTTCTTAGTTGTCGCAAAATAAGCATTAAATTGATGCAACCAAGAATGAATCACTGTAGCATCCATCTTACCGTCATACTTACTGAAAATCAACTTTTCTGTAACTGGATGATTGGAATCCGTGTCGTGGCTTGCGCCACTTGACGAACTTCCACGATCTTTGGGTGGTTCGGTCTTCGAGGCTAGGATGTGGGAAATAAACTCTTGATGACGAATCTCCCTTTGAGCCTTGCGTTCATCGCGCTCGCGTTCGAAAGCAAGTCGATTTTCTTCTTGTTTTGCGGCAAGAGCAATGCGCTCACGCTCTTGAGCAAGGCGCTTATCGTCCTGTCGATCCATCATGGCCATCATTTGCTTCATCATTGCCTCCATAAGGTCTGGCGTAGATGGCGAAGGGGGAGGGTTGGAAAAACCTCCTGGTGGGGAGAATCCTTCGTCGCCTCTCTCATGCTCATCACCTGAAGGCAAAGTATCCATGCCGCTTCAGGTGACGACCATGCACTACGATCTTGGGGTCTTAAGCTCGCGAGGAACTTGGTTCTTGAGGGTCTTGAGGTCCTTGATTCGTGAGAATCTTGAGGTTCTTGAGGTTCTTGAGGTCCTTGATTCGTGAGAATCTTGGGTTCTTGAGGTTCTTGAGGGTTTCTTTTGCTTGCAAATCGCATTGGAGAAGGATCTTCTCTTCACCCGAGTTCTACCCTTTTCTGCGGGCGCACCCCTTGGCGGCCTTGCGCTCACACCAAGGTTGCTTTTTCCCACCTCACGTCGATTGGCCGGCCGCTAAGTGCACGGTCCGCTCTCAATGAGTGAAAAGAGACACAAGGGGAGGCTGGACAAGCCCTTCTTTCTTGGGATTCCTGTCACTCTTCAACAAAACACGATTAGGAATCGCCACGCCCAAGTAAACTTAACTTGGGTTCGTGCGATCGCAACAAGCAAAAAAAATTCTTGTGGTTCTTTCCTTGAGTAATGCAAAACACTTCCAAAGCTCTGATACCAATGTTAGGTGCAACGGAATGAATGTTGTATTTTCTCAAGATTAGTGATCTTTATTGCTCAAGGTTCCTTTTAGTTCTTTGGGGAAAGAGAGAGCTTTCCGTCTTGTAGAGTGCTGTGGTCACGAACAAAGTGAGTGGATTGTGCGTGCAAGTGAATGAGACTGAGAGAAGGAGAGAGAAGAGATACGACACCCGAGAGGTTGTAAAACCCTCCTCCGAAGGCCCCACTCTCGTCGGCGAGAGTGGTCTACTTTGATTGCACAAAGGTGTACAATGCATATGCAATGGACTATGCAACTTGGTCTATGACGATGACGACGACCGTGACGACGATGACTACGGCGATGGCTGAAATCTGAGATCTTCTAATCGCTGAATTCGGTGGCTGTTTCGAGGCTGAAAATGACTGTTTTCTTGCTGTGGATATGGCTGAAAATGATCTCTTCCTTCGGGGTTTATGCTGCAGATGAAAACGCTGATGCTTTGTACCTGCTGAGCTGCGTTTTAGGGCAGATCTGCACCTGCTGAAAACTGATGATCAAAACGCTGATTGCTGGGACTGAAAACGCTGAGATGTGCTGCAGGTTGCTGGCGTTTTTGGATGAAAAACGCTGGCTGAAGGGCTGGCGTTTTTATGGCTGAAAACGCTGGACTTATGGGCTGCTTGGGCGACCATGCAAGGGAAGGGACGCGGGGGGATTTCTGTGGTAGGAATCGCCAAGGCAAGGGATGGAGATGGCGAGGATGTACTGCACGAGGGAGGTTCTGCTGAGAAGTTGCTTGTTGAGCGGGAAGCTCCTGCTGCCTCTTCTGCCATTTAGTGCTAACTTGGGTTTGCTTATATCGAAACTTAGCAAAATTGCCCTACTTACTTTTGTAGGAAAGTCACTTAAAAATAATAAGTGAAAATCCCAATAAATAGGAAAATAGCTAAATGCACTGGAAAATTCCCCTAACTGATGCGAATGGATTCTGATGGGAATTCTGATGATCATGCTGTGTGCAACCGGAGGATATGCATCTATGCTAAGTGACTGGACATGCACGGTCTACGAATAGACTCACAAAAGTGCCAGATCACTGCTAATCTCAACTGATCGGACTTACTGAACCCTGCTGTGGTGTAGCTTGTCCACGGACACATAGGGTTGGGATGTGTCACGTGACAGAGACTCTCTCAGTCTCTTCTTCTCCAAAGCATGCTACACAGGATTTGCATGATTGTGTGAAGCATGATGATGATTTGATTGACAATGACTTGCATGATGATTTGAATGACAATGATAAGCATGATGATTTGGATGCCAATGATTTGCATAATGATTTGGATGACAATGACAAGCATGATGATTTGCATGATCAAGATGTGATTTCTCACAAGCATGGTGAGTTGCATGAAGAAGATGTGGTTGTTCACAAGAAGGATGATGTGTTAGTTGATACTTTTTCTAGCGAAGCTAACCTCGTTGTAGACTCGATCAATCACGACGAACCGATCTTGGCTTTCTAGTCGAGGTCTAAAGAACCCCCACAGGACGATTCGATCATTCAGGAAGAAGCGATCTTGGCTCTCGAGCCTAGGTCCAAAGAACCCTCACAGGAAGTATTATGTGTTCGCATGATTGATACGCACGCATTGTTCAAGTGTTTCATTCGTGACCGTTTCCTGTATTTTAGTCAGCATCTTTATGTCATGCCTTTTCCTAGGCATGACATATTGTATGTTGAGCACGTTTCTCTCATGGATGAGTACGAATGTATGCGGATTGTTCATGAAAAGCTGAAAAGTATTTATGTAAGGAAGTCACATTCCATGTCTCTTCCTTGGCATGACACAGTACTCGAAAGAGCACATGAAAGTATGAGCACCAAGCATCAAGCATTCCCGTTGTGAATTGCCACAGTTGATTGCCTTAGATCAGAAGAGAAAGATTCGATCTCATTGTTTGCGTGTGTCTGGTGAACGGTTTGGCACTCCGTCTCTTTGTGCTTCTACATTTGATGCACAATCTTTGAGGAAGACAAGATTTTTTCCACTCACTTTACATGGAATGGGTATGCTCATGTTTTTGTGTTGGAAATGGTGTTAGGAATTTTCGGCCATGGAGATTCTTGAAGAAGAAAGAAGCAGGACTCTAGACAAAGTTGAAGCATCGAAGGAGCCACAAAAGACTTTGTCGCGTTTCACTCATGAATGAGCACGAATGTATGCGGATTGTTCATGAAAAGTTGAAAAGTATGTATGTAAGGAAGTCACATTCCATGTCTCTTCCTTAGCATGACACATTCGTAGAACGAGTATAAGAAAGTATGAGCACCAAGCATGGGCATTTCCGTTGTGAATTGCCACAGTTGATTGCTTTCGATCAGAAGAGAAAGATTCGATCTCATTGTTTGCGTGTGTGGTGAACTTTTTGGCACTCCGTCTCATTGCTCATCTACATTGCATGCACAGTCTTTTAGGAAGACAAGATTTCTTTCATTCACTTTACATGGAATAAGTATGTTCATGGTTTTGTGTTGGAATTGGGTTCAGGAATTTTCAGCCATGGAGATTCTTGAAGAAGAAAGAAGCATGACTCTCGACGAAGTTGAAGCATCGAAGGAGCCACAAAAGACTTTGTGTCGCTTTCAGCGCGGGCCAGAGAAGCAAGCGTTGCAGACCTTTATAAAGTTCAAGTACCGCACGACCCACACATCGGAGTGGGCCGGCGAAGACTCCCTTCCAGGATTCCGGATGCTATTGGCGATCTCCCTCGACGCCATACAGTTCGGTACCAGTACCTCACTTTGAAAAGGAGAGGATGTCACGTGACATATCCAACCCTATGTGTCCGTGGACAAGCTACAGCATGATCAGGGTTCAGTCAGTCCAATCAATCTAGATTAGAAGTGATTTGGCACTTTTTGTGAGTCTATTCGTAGACCGTGCATGCCCAGTCACTTAGCATAGATGCATATCCTCTGGTTGCACAAAGCATGATTATCAGTATTCCCATCAGAATCCATTGGAATCAGTTAGGAGATTTTTCCAATGCATTTAGCCTATTTTTTCTATTTTTGACATTTTTCACTTATTAATTTAAGTGACTTTCCAACAAAAGTAGGTAGGGCAATTTGGGTAAGAAAATATATAAGCAAACCAAAGTTAGCACTAAATGGCGGAAGAGGCAACAGGAGCCAAGCTCAGCAGGCAACTTCTCACAAGACCCTTGGTGGATTCCCTCCAAGCAAGATCCCAACCCTTGGCGTTTTCTCCAAGCACCAGCCCTAGCGTTTCCTGACATCAGCAAGCCCTAGCGTTTTCTGACATCAGCAAGGCCTAGCGTTTCTGACATCAGCAGGTCCTCGCCGCATTCCAACCATCAGCTAGCGTTTTTGCAACACATCCTCAGCCTTGTGTTTTTGCATCTGATCTGCATCGCCAACAGAACCCAGTACTTAGCGTTTTTGGCAAGCATCAGTTAGTGTTTTGGATCCACAGCAAGGCAGCGATTTCAGCCATGAAATAGTTGCAGACTCAAGCCCCGAAGATTAGCAGAGTCAGCCCCAGTAAAGACCTCAGTTTTCAGCCATGAAGAACCCCTGTTTTCAGCCCTAAACCTGCAGATTTTCAGCGTCAAAGACCCACAGAAAAGAGCCCCTGAATCAGCATTTTGGGACTAGTCGCAGATTTCAGCACATAGCGTTTTTGGACAGAAGTAGAAAGATTGCAGATTTCAGCCCTTGGGTCGACTTCGTCATCACCGTCGACATAGCCTAGACTTGCATCAGTCTCATGCATATCATTTGTACCAGATTGTGCAATCATAAGTAGACCACTCTCGTCGATGAGAGTGGGGCCTTCGGAGGAGGGTTTTATAACGTCTCTGGTGTCGTATCTCTCTTCTCTCTCTATCCTCAGTCTCATTCACTTGCACGCACAGTGTCCATTCACTTTGTTTGTGATCATAGCATTCTCTCATTAAGAACGGAAGGCTCTCCCTTTCATAAGAACAAAAGGAACCTTGAGCACAGTTCGGAGCACTCATCTTGAGCAAAGCGCAAACATTCATTCCGTTGCACCTAACACCAAGACTTCAGTGGATAGTCATCAGTTGAAGTGGAATGGATACTTCGCATGAAGGTGGTGAGCATGGGAGTGGCGAAGAAGAATTTTCCCCACGAAGAGGTTTTTCCGATCCTCCCCCTTCCCCATCTACGCCAAGGATTGCACTAACTCCTATGGAGGCTTTCGACAAGATGATGATGGACAAGAAGTTAGAACGCGAAGCAAGGAAGTTAGAATGCGAAGCACGAACGGCAGAAAGAATGGCAGCCATAGCGCGTGAGAGCGAGCAAGTACGCTTGGAAGCCAAAGAAAGACAAGCCGAATTGGATCGTGAGCGCGAAGTAAGAGAAGCAGCATTTGATCGCGAGAACAAAGCAAGAACAATAATGAACGACCGACATGAAAGAGATGCTGCAACTCTTTTCTCAAGTGCAGGCACATATGCAAGAGATTCGGGAAAAGGAGACTCTCTCCTTCTCTTCTTCTTCCAAGCATGACACACATGATTTGCATGACAATGATAAGCATGATGATTTGAATGATAATGACAAGCATGATGATTTGCATGAAGATGATGTGATTGTTCATAAGGATGATGTGTTAGTTGATACTTTTTCTAGTGAAGCTAACCTCGTTGCAGATTCGATCAATCACGAAGAACCGATCTTGGCTTTCGAGTCGAGGTCCACAAAACCCCCACAGGAAGATTCGATAGATCCCGAAGAACCGATCTTGGCTCTCGAATCGAGGTCCAAAGAACCCCCACAGGAAGTATTATGTGTATAAATGATTAGTCAGCACGCATTGTTCGAGTGTTTCATTCGTGATGCTTTCCTATATTTTAGTCACTGTCCTTATGTGATCCCTTTTCGTAGGCATGACATATTGTACGATGAACACAATTCACTTATGAATGAGCACGGATGTATGCGGATTACTCATGGACAGGTGAAATGTTTGCATTCATGGAATTCACATTCCATGTCTCTTCCTTGGCATGACACAGTATCTGAAAGAGCACAAGAAGGATTGAGCATCAAGTATCGGCATTTCAATTGTGATTTGCCACAGTTGATTGATTTAGATCAGAAAGTCAAGATTCGACCCCATTGTTTGCGTGTGTTTGATGAACGGTTTGGCACTCCGTCACTTTGTTCATCTGCATTGCATGCACAGTCTTTAAAGAAGACTAGAATTTTTCTAGTCACTTTACATGGAATGGGTATGTTCATGTTTTTTTGTTAGAAGTGGTTTCAGGAATTTTCAGCCTCGGAGATTCTTTAAGAAGGTAGACGCATGACTATGGACAAAGATAAAGCATCGAAGGAGCCACAGATGACTTTGTGTTGCTTTCGGTGTGCCCTAAAGAAGCAAGCCTTGTAGACCTTTATGAAGTTCAAGTATCGCACGACCCACACATCAGAGTGAGCCTGCGAAGAGTCTTTTCGAGGATTCCAAACACTGTTGGCGATCTCCCTCGACGCCATACAGTTCGGTACCAATACCTCACTTTGAAAAGGAGGGGATGTCACATGCACATCTAACCCTATGTCTACGTAGACAAGCTACTTCATGACATGGGTTTAGTTCAGCTAGATTTGGAAGTGTTCTGGTACTTTTGTGAATCTGTTCGCAGAGCATGCATGTCCAGACACTTGAGTAGATGCATATCCTTTGGTTGCACACAACATGATCATCAGATTTCCATCAGAACCCATCAAGAGCATTTTTACAGTGCATAGACCTATTTTTCCTATTTTTGACATTTTTCACTTATTATTTTTAGGTGACTTTTGTTGGAAACTGGGTAGGGCAATTTGACTAGCCAAGTATATAAGAAAACCTAGCGCTAGCACTTTCTAGCAGAAGAGGCAGCAAGAACTTCGGTTCAACAGGCACCTTCTCAGCAGGACCTCTCCATCAGCAGACCTAGCGTTTTTGCATCAGCAGAGAGCTAGCATTTTGTAAGGTGCAGCGGAAGTGAATGTTGAACTTTGCTCAAGATGAGTGCTCCGAACTGTGCTCAAGGTTCCTTTTACTTACGGAAGGGAGAGTGTCACAAAGTGATGACGTGGCGGACAGCAGAAACCCTAATTTCTGCCAGAAACCCTAAAATTCCTGCAAACCCTAATTTTTGCCAAAAACCCTAAATTCCGGAAATCGCGGAGGCGGATTATTAATTTTTTTTTTTTTTTTTTTTGGAAAATGATGAGCGACGCGAATTTTGCTTTTGCTTTTTTTAAAAAAAAAAAAAAAGAGAAAAGACTCTCTAAGAGAGAGAGAGAACTGATGCTTTTGATTTTAAAAGCTTTTGGGGCTCTGCTTTTGGGCATCCCTTGTAACCTTTCAATTAGTAGTGAGGGCCTCACTTCTCAGAGCATCTGGACGCAGAGTCTGAGAGTGAAACCCTAACCGCTCTCTTGTACTTTGATGATTGATTAATACAAAAAGAAATACCGAAAGGGGCGCCAGTCTTTGGGGCCAATATCTCTAGGCACGGAACTCCGCCGGGCCAGTGCAAATCTATTGTGATCTGTGAATTGTTTTGAAGTGGTTATTTGGTGCTGTCGCGGTTGATTCTTGACTTGGAGTGTCCAAGTTTGTTACAGTGGTATCAGAGCACGGCCGATTTCTCTTCTACGGGAAATCCGATCCCCGATTTTTTTTTTCCGCGGCACCTATGGCTTCAGGCAATGATCAGTCGACTCCCTCTGCATCTGGAGATGCGGGCTGGGATCACAACGAAGATTCAGACAGAGAGTATGGCCTGCCTCGGCCTACTCAGGCGGAGCAAACAGAGATGGAGCGTCGTCAATTGATTGGCGATGCAACAAAGATGATGCTCAATTTTGCCAAGGACCCGAAGATGGTAAAATATATGAACCAGACCTCTTTGAAAGAGGTACAGATGGAGTGGCAGAGAACCACAACACCACTCCCGAAACCCGCTCTCAAGAAACCTTCTACCTCCAAGAAATATACGGAGAAGGAACTGGAGAACGTGGTTGATGCACGGATTGCTCAGCTTTTCGACGTGCAAAAGAAAGGCAAAAAGCACGGCAAAAAGCAGAACAAAGGTACTGACTTCCCGGGATATTTGGGTCGTCAGTCGACATTCGACAAAGCAAAGAAACGGAAGAAGCGTGTTCGATTTGAAGGAGTACCCAGTTCTTCTTCTTCTTCTTCTGACAGTTCTTCTAGCTCCTCGGATTAGAGCGAAGAAGACAGAAAAAAAGCAAAAAGCGAAGCAAGACACAAAGCTTCGGAACGGGCAAGAAAAAGGCAAAGAAGGCTACATCTCGCCCAGAGACTGACAGTTCTACTGAGGACTCGTCTACAGACAGCTCAGATTCCGATGATGGAAAGTTTTATGCGAACAAGAAGAATTTTTACAAAGCCAACCAGTATGACTTTCTCGAAGATAACAGCAAGAAAGTCCGAGAGTTTAAGAAAGGTGGCCACTCGATCAAGTTTAATACTTTTCAGGATACTCAGATGCTTCGAAGGCTTTGTCTCTTATACAGCAGTTTGACATCGCTTTCGCGGGAGGACGCTATTCAGAGCACTCCAAGATTCGGAGAGCTGCCTCTTACTCTGAGGGGAATGCTCGTACTTGGTGGTCCACGCTTCTATTAAGCAAGACTGTGCCAGTTACATGGCTGAAATTCAAGAGGCTTTTTATTTCTTCTTGGTTGACTCAAGAGTTTGAGCGAGATATACGAGCTGCTTGGAACCATCTCCGGATGACCAAGAGCGATACAGTGAATTCTTATTGTGAAAGATTCTGGAGCTCTTTTCTACCCGCCTCTTCATTCAAGAAGATCTCGTTCAGAGAACAAATTGAGCGGTTTACCTTGGGTCTACCTACAGAGATCCGAGATCACTGCTTGGAACAAAAGTCAGCTTCTATTCAGGAGTTGATGAGTCATGCGAAGCGGGGCTTTGCCATTCACTCTGGTAGTCTGACCTACCCCACAGATGAGGCCATGACACAACGAGCCAAACAGACTTCTGGGAATGAAAGTAGAATGAAAAAGAGCAACCCAGAGAAAAAAAAAGGATGCACGACCCAAGCTTACTCCTGAGGAGAGAGCTCGCTTCATCAGAGAGGGGAAGTGCTTTGGATGCGGGAAACATGGACATATTTCCGCAAAGTGCCCTGATAAGGCACAGAAAGAACAGAATGATAAAGACGACGACAGGTCTGAGAGTTCGAGAGCAGCTGAGAAATGTGGCAGAAAAGGCAGATAGAAAAGCAGAACTGGTACCACATGGCGTGGGACTTGCACCGAATCAAATGAATGAAAGTACAAACTTTGCCGTTTTTTTTTTGGGGCAAAGTGAAGGATCAAGAAGCTCTTTTGAAGGAGCCAAGGCCAACTTCTTTTCACTTGGAATTGGCGGCTCGATTTGGAACTGCGCCCGACAGACTGACGCCACTGGCGGAGGTAGTTCGACTGGCACCCGGATGGGATGTTGCCATTACACCGAGCATTGGCAAACTTCGTTTGCAATGACAGGGGTGTTCAGGGCACGTGAGTGACGTTCTACTCGGGATCCCTTGGTACCACAAGAACTACGCCGTGGTTGACTACCGGGCCGAGAAAGCGACTTTGATAAATGAAGGGCTTAGAGATTGTACTTGATGAACTTCAGTTTTCTTACTCATTCTTTTGGGAGAATTGAACCATGGATAAAAGTTGAATATGTTTTGACCTGAAGAAAAGAACGCCAAGATTTTTTTCTCCACGCTCATGCCGATTGCTTTTGAGAGGGCCTGAAGATCATACCATTGATCTGATATCTGGAAGCACACCACCGAATCGGCCACCTTATTGTGTGAGCCGAGTACAGAATGAAAAGATTATGAACTCAGTGAAAGACCTCTTGGAAAAGGGTCTTGTCCAGCTTAGTACTTCACCGTATTGCTCTCCAGTGTTGTTGATTTTGAAGAAAGACAGATCTTGGAGAATGTGCATCGATTATAGCACTCTCAACGAAATCACCATCAAGAACAGATTTCCGATTCCTAGGATCGATGATATACTCGACAGGTTACAGGGATCCTCGTGCTTTAGCAGGATTGACTTGAAGAGTGGATATCATCAGATCAGGATAGCGCCAGGAGATGTCTACAAGACAGCTTTTCGGACGACTTTTGGGTTATTTGAGTTTTTGGTGATGCCTTTTGGCTTAACCAATGCTCCTGCGACATTTAACCGGATGATGGACAGGATTTTTCGAGAGTACAGGCTATTTGTTGGCACTTTCTTTGACGACATCATTGTTTTCTCGAAGAATGAGGCAGAACACAGAGATCATCTGCTTCAAGTCTTTTAGGCATTACGAGATCACACGCTAGTGATTAATGCAAAGAAAAGTGAATTTTTTCCTACCATGGATACACTTTTTGGGACACATTGTGTCAGCAACACAACAGGAGTGCAAATGGACCCGGCCAAGATAGAGACTATCCGTGATTGGCCCGATTTGAGGAATGTCCATGAAGTTAGAAGCTTCTTGGGACTATGTTCATACTACAGGCGGTTCATACGAAAGTTTGCAGAGGTTGCTTCCCCTTTGCATATCTTGACACAGAAAGGAGTACCTTTTTCGTGGGGACCCACAGAGGTGACTGCCTTTCAGACATTGAAAGAGAAATTGACTACGGGACCTATTTTGACTTTGCCGGACTTGCAGAAGTCATTCGAAGTATATTGTGATGCTTGTGGTCGTAGTCTGGGTGCGGTCTTGATGCAAGAAGGCCATGTCATAGCTTACGAGAGCCGTTTGTTCTCTAGGCCGGAGATGACAGCACAGATTTATGAGAAAGAGCTTTTGGCGGTTATCCATGCTCTTACTCAGTGGCGGCATTACCTACTCGGAGCGGATTTTATTGTCTTTACAGACCATCAGAGTTTGCGCTACTTGTTGTCACAGAAGCAGCTTTCGGAAAAGCAGATGCGGTGGGCGAACATCTTGTCACAGTTTCACTTCCAGATTGTCCATGTGCAGGGACAGAAGAATGTGGTGGCAGATGCTTTGTCTCGGAAACCGTTGGTTCTGGCTATTTTCGCGATACATCATAGGAGCTTCGAGGATATGGTCGATCAGTGTGCCACAGATACAGATTTTGCAGATATTTTCACACGGATACGGGATGGGGAGACAATAGCTGGATACTCCCTTCGAGAAGGCTACTTGATGAAAAAGACTATGTTGTGCGTTACACAGCCGTTGAGGGAAAAGGTTATGACTGATTGCCACTGTCCACCTTTTACGGGTCACCGCAGCATTGCTACCACCATGAAAGGGGTAGAGAGAGATTTCTTTTGGCGGAGACTGAAGAAGGATGTGGAAGAGTTTGTGCGCAGTTGCTTGGTATGCTAGAAGGTCAAGTTTGACAGGCATAAGGCACAGGGATTGTTACAGCCTTTACCCATACCCACCCACCCGCCCCTGGGAAAATATTGAAATGGATTTCATTTTTTTTAATCTCCCGAGAATACAGAATGATCACGATGATTTTCCGATTACATGGCACGCCTGAGACGATTGTCTCCGACAGAGACCCCAGATTTATGAGTTTGTTTTGGAAGGCAATTTGGGAGAACATTGGGACGCGGTTGCAGTTCTCGTCATCGTTCCACTTGCAGACTGACGGGCAATTTGAGATTGCCAATTCAGTGATTTTAGATTTATTGAAGTCTTGTATCTCGCATCAGAAGACTCAATGGGAAAAGAACTTACCTTTGGTGGAATTTGCCTACAATAACACGATACACTCTTCGACGGGGAAGACGCCATGAGAGATTGTTGAAACTGCTGCGAAGGTTCCATCCTTCCTGAGCACGAAAGATTAGAAATTTGAAGCGGATGAATATTCGCGAGATTTGGATACGGCTTTTGCCAAGGTTCACGAGACTTTACAGAAGTCTCAAGAACGACAGAAAAAGGCAGCGGATCGCCATCGTCGCGACTGGAAACTGAAGGAGGATGATTGGGTGCTCTTACTTTTGAGAAGGCACGCCTAAGGAAAAAAAAAGGGAAAGGAGAGGCTTTTTCCAAAGCTTAGTATGTGATACTACGGACCTTTCCAGATTACTGACAAGATAAATGATGTCTCCTTCCGATTGGACCTGCCAGATACTTGGAGGATTCATAATGCATTGCATGTGAGTCTCTTGAACCCTGTTAAGGGTGATGTGCCTGATGATGGGGAGCCTGATGAGCAACCCGAAGTGGAAGAAAACGAGGAGATCCTTGTTCCTGAACCGATTTTGGCACATAATGATACGAAGAAAGGTAAAGTCCGAAGGCGGTTCTTGGTTAAGTTCAAGAACTTTCCTGCATTTGATGCGAAGTGGATGGAGGAGGAGGACCTAGCAGATACTCCTCGGATTGTGAAACTTTACCTCGATGTTTTGGTTTAGCATAGTCTACTCCAAACGGAACCCAGAAACTCAGCTTGGCCGAAGATCTGGTGCAGTGGGATGCACAAGAGGGGAGTCGCTCCACTCCTTTGTCAACAGATGCCTCGATTTTGATACTAAAGTCATTGATGTCTCTTTGAGCTTCAGGGATACTGAGAGCTGACAGTATTCTGCTGGATGACTTTATGAAATGGAATTCTTGATTATGATACTGATTTGTTCTTGACTTCTTGTGAGTGCAGGAACTGATAGCCGAAATGACTGCAGCATTTTGGTCTGATTGATCTCGAATAGACATGGTTGCAATAGGGGTTAGTCAATCGGACATCGATGAGGTCCCGATTGGACCTAGATGTGATTGCTAGCTACATTGCCGATAAATGATGGTCTAAGATCCGAATGAATGTTGAATGTCATGTGATGTCCTGTGATGTCTGGTGATGTCCTGTGATGTCGTGTGATGTGACTGTCGATTTTGTACATGTGCTAGATGTGTGTTCCTAGTACGTAGGTACTAACAGTCAGTGTCTGCTAAGACGGTTTATGGCTTTTGTCGGTTTTGCAGGCGTAATCGCGGTCGATTACAATGCTTTCAAGAGGGGGGTATGTCACAAAGTGATGACGTGGCGGACAGTAGAAACCCTAATTTCTGCCAAAAACCCTAAATTCCGGAAATCGCGGAGGCGGATTATTATTATTATTTTTTTTTTTGGAAAATGATGAGCGACGCGAATTTTGCTTTTGCTTTTTTTTTTATAAAAAAAAAAGAGAAAAGACTCTCTAAGAGAGAGAGAGAACTGATGCTTTTGATTTTAAAAGCTTTTGGGGCTTTGCTTTTGGGCATCCCTTGTAACCTTTAAATTAGTGGTGAGGGCCTCACTTCTCAGAGCATCTGGACGCAGAGTCTGAGAGTGAAACCCTAACCGCTCTCTTGTACTTTGATGATTGATTAATACAAAAAGAAATACCGAAAGGGGCGCCAGTCTTTGGGGCCAATATCTCTAGGCACGGAACTCCGCCGGGCCAGTGCAAATCTATTGTGATCTGTGAATTGTTTTGAAGTGGTTATTTGGTGCTGTCGCGGTTGATTCTTGACTTGGAGTGTCCAAGTTTGTTACAGAGAGCCTTCCGTTTCTTTAGTGAGAGAGTGGAATGGACACAAACAAAGTGGATGAACACTGTGAATGAAGGTACATGAGATTGAGAGATAGAGAGAGAAGAATACGACACCAGAATGTTGTCAAAAACCCTCCTTCGAAGGCCCCAATCTCTATGGCCAGAGCGGTCTACTTATGATTGCACAAATCTCTACAATGCTTTGACTTGCCGACGATGAGGACGATTTCGAGACGGGCTGAAACTTGAAAATGCTAAGGGCTGAAATCTGCAAATCTTTATCTGCTGAATTATGACTCTATGTTGATGACGATGTCGATGGCGACGATGCGACGACGGCGACGCGCTGAAAACGTAGATGCTGAAATCTGCGTTTTCCCGGCTGACACTGTGAACTTTGCGGGATCTGACCGTGCGGCGAGAATCTGTTGCGGGAAGGTGAGATCTGCGAGGTTTGGGAGTCCTACTGCGGGTGCTAACTGCTGAAAACTGAAAACATTGATGCTTGTGGGGATTCCGTCGCGAGATCTGTAAAAACGCTGAAGTGCCTTGCAGATGCAAAAACACTAGGGTTGATCTTTGTTTTTGCGGTGGAAATCTGCCAACACTGGGGAGTCTGCTGATGCTTCTTGCTGTCGCTAGGCTGTTGTCAAAGCAAAAACGCTGGTTGAGCTGGTCCAAAAACGCTAGCCTTCTGCTGGGATGCAAAAACGCTAGGGCATCTAGGGGTTCTACTGAGAAGTTGCCTGTTGAGCGAGTGCTCCTGTTGCCTCTTCTACCAGAAAGTGCTAACTCTGGTTTGCTTATATATAATCTTAGCAAAATTGTCCTACCTAGTTTCCTACAAAAGTAACTTAAAAATAATAAGTGAAAAATATCAAAAATAGGGAAAATAGGTCTATGCACTGTAAAAATGCTCTTGATAGGTTCTGACTGAAATCTAATGCTCATGCTGTGTGCAACCAGAGGATATGCATCTATTTCAAGTGTCTGGTAATGCACGGTCTGCGAACAGACTCACGAAAGTGTCAAATTACTTTTTATTCTAGACTGACTGGATTGAACTGAACCCTGGTCAAGTTGTAGCTTGTCCATGGATACATAGGGTTGGATGTGTCACGTGACATCCCCTCCTTTTCAAAGTTAGGTATTGGTACCGAACTGTATGGCGTCGAGGGAGATCGCCAACAACATCCGGAATCCTCGAAAGGACTCTTCGCCGGCCCACTCTGAGGTGTGGGTCGTGCGATATTTGAACTTCATAAAGGTTTGCAACGCTTGCTTCTTTGGGCCGCGCCGAAAGCGACACAAAGTCTGCTGTGGCTCTTTTAATTTTTCAACTTCGTTTAGAGTCATGCTTCTTCCTTCTTTAAGAATCTCCATGCCTGAAAATTCCTGAAACCACTTCCAACACAAAAACATGGACATACCTATTCCATGTAAAGTGACTGGAAAAAATCTCGGCTTCCGAAAAGACTGTGCATGCAATGTAGATGAACAAATAGACGGAGTGTCAAACCGTTCACCACGCACACACAAACAATGAGATCGAATCTTGTTTTTCCGATCTAAATCAATCAACTGTGGCAATTCACAACGGAAATACCCATGCTTGGTGCTCATACTGTCTTGTGCTCTTTCTACAATTGTGTCGTGCCAAGGAAGAGACATGGAATGTGACTTCCTTGAATGCATACTTTTCAGCTTTTCATGAGAAATCCGTATACATCCGTGCTCATTCATGAGTGAATCGTGCTTAGCGTACAATATGTCATGCTTGTGAAAAGGGATCACATAAGGACGGTGACTAAAATACAGGAAAGCATTACGAATGCAACACTCGAACAATGCGTGCTAATTAATCATACGAACACATAGTACTTCTAGTGAGGGTTCTCTAGACCTAGGCTCGAGAGCCAAGATCGGTTCTTCCTGAGGGGGTTCTTGGGACCTAGGCTTGAGAGCCAAGATCGGTTCTTCCTGAGGGGGTTCTTTGGACCTTGACTCCAGAGCCAAGATGAGTTCTTCGTGATTGATCGAATCTACAATGAGGTTAGCTTCACTAGAAAAAGTATCAACTAACACATTATCCTTGTGAACAATCACATCATCTTCATGTAAATCATCATGCTTGTCATTGTCATCCAAATCATCATGCTTGTCATTGTCATCCAAATCATCATGCTTGCCATTGTCATGCAATTCTTCATGCTTATCATTATCATCAAATCATGTCTGTCATTCTTGAGAGAAGAAGAGACTGAGAGAGTCTCCTTTTCACGAATCTCTTGCATCTGTGCCTGAACTTGAGAAAAGAGTCGCAACATTTCCTTCATGTGTCGGTCGTTCATTGCTTGTCTTGCTTTGTTCTCGCGATCAAATGTTGCTGGTCTTTCTTTGTTCTCGCGATCAAATTCTCCTCCATAGGATTTGGTGCAATCCTTGGCATAGATGGGGAAGGGGGAGAGTCGGAAAAACCTTATGGTGGGGGAAATTCTTCTTCGCCTCTCTCATGCTCATCACCTCCAAGCAAAGTATCCATTTTGCTTCGAGTGATGACCATCCACTGAAGTCGTGGGTTCTTGTGGTCTTGGGTTCTTAAGTTCACAAGGAACTTGGATTCTTGGGGGTCTTGGTTCTTGGGGTTCTTGAGTTCTTGAGGTTCTTGCGGGTCTTGAGGTTCTTCTTTAGCTTGCAATCTGTGTTAGAGAAGGATCTTTTCTTCACCCGAGTTCTGCTCTTTTCTGCGGGCGCACCCCTTGGCGGCCTTGCGCTCACACCAAGGTTGCTTTTTCCCACCTCACGTCGATTGACCGGCCGCTAAGTGCACGATCCGCTCTCAATGAGTAAAAAGAGACACAAAGGGTAGGTTGGATAAGCCCTTCTTTCTTGGGTTTCCTGTCACTCTTCAAAAAGATGATTAGGAATCGACACGCCCAAGAGAACTTGGGTTACGTGCGACTGCAACAAGCAATTTTCTTTTTTTTTTTTGTGGTTCTTTCCTTGAATGATACATAACACTGCCAAAGCTCTGATACCAATGTAAGGTGCAGCGAAAGTGAGTGCTCCGAACTGTGCTCAAGATGAGTGCTCCGAACTGTGCTCAAGGTTCCTTTTACTTACGGAAGGGAGAGCCTTCCGTTCCTTTAGTGAGAGAGTGCAATGGACACAAACAAAGTGGATGAACACTGTGAATGAAGGTACATGAGATTGAGAGATAGAGAGAGAAGAATACGACACCAGAATGTTGTCAAAAACCCTCCTCCGAAGGCCCCACTCTCTATGGCGAGAACGGTCTACTTACGATTGCACAAATCTCTATAATGCTTGGACTTGCCGACGATGTCGACGACGACGAGGACGACGATGAGATGAACTGAAATCTGAAAATGCTAAGCGCTGAAATATGTAAATCTTTATCTGCTGAATTCTGACTCTATGTCGATGACGATGTCGATGGCGACGATGCAACGACAACACGCTGAAAACGCAGATGCTGAAATCTTCGTTTTCCGGGCTGAAATTGCGAACTTTGCGGGATCTGACGGTGTAGTGAGAATCTATTGTGGGAAGGTGAGATCTGCGAGGTTCGGGGGTTCTACCGCGGGTGCTAACTGCTGAAAACCGAAAACGCTGATGCTTGTGGGGATTCCGTCACGAAGATCTGCAAAAACGCTAAAGTGCCTTGCAGATGCAAAAACTTAGCAAAATTGCCCTACCTAGTTTTCAACAAAAGTCACTTAAAAATAATAAGTGAAAAATGTCAAAAATAGGGAAAATAGATCTATGCACTCTAAAAATGCTCTTGATGGGTTATGACTGAAATCTGATGATCATGCTGTGTGCAACCAGAGGATATGCATCTATTCTAAGTGTCTGGTAATGCACGGTTTGCGAACAGACTCACAAAAGTGCCAGATCACTTCCTATTCTAGACTGACTTGACCGAACTGAACCCTGGTCATGCTGTAGCTTGTCCACGGATACATAGGTTGGATGTGTCACGTGACACGTTGCATTGAAGACCAGCCCTGGCGTTTGCATTGCAAATCAGCCCCGGCAACAGAAAGACAGCAGATCAGCCCTAGTTTTAGCAATTCCCCACAGCAGGACCTAGATTTCAGCCAGCGTTTTTGAATTGCAGATCAGCCCCTAGCGTTTTGTAGTTCCATCGCGACAAGATCCACAGTAGCACCAGCGTTTTCAGTTTCCAGTAGTCAGACATCGCAGTAGGACCCCCAAACCTCGCAGATCTCACCGACATAGAGTCAGAATTCAGCAGAAACAGATTTGTAGATTTCAGCCATTAGCATTTTCAGATTTCAGCCCGTCTCATTGTCGTCCTCATCGTCGTCGACATCGTTGGCAAGGCCAAGCATTGTAGAGATTTATGCAATCAATAGTAGAACGCTCTCGCCATAGAGAGTGGGGCCTTCGGAGGAGGGTTTTGACAACCTTCTGGTGTCGTATTCTTCTCTCTCTATCTCTCAGTCTCATGCACCTTCATTCACAATGTTCACCACTTTGTTTGTGTCCATTGCACTCTCTCACTAAAGAAACGGAAGGTTCTCTCTTCCGTAAGTAAAAGGAACCCTTGAGCACAGTTTGGAGCACTCATCTTGAGCAAAGTTCAACATTCACTTCTGCTACACCTTACATCACCTTCCTGCAACAGATCCTTGCCGCACGGTCTGATCAGCGAGCGTTTGCAGTTTCAGCCCGGAAAACGCAGATTTCAGCATGTGCGTTTTTAGCGCGTCGTTGCATCGTTGTCATCGCCGTCGTCACCGACATAGAGTCAGAATTCAGTAGATAAAGATTTGCAGATTTCAGCCCTTAGCATTTTCAGATTGCAGCCCGTCTCGTCATGGTCCTCATCGTCGTCGACATCGTCGGCAAGTCCAAAGCATTGTAGAGATTTGTGCAATCAATAGTAGACCGCTCTCGCCATAGAGAGTGGGGCCTTCGGAGGAGGTTTTTGACAACATTCTGGTGTCGTATTCTTCTCTCTCTACCTCAGTCTCATGCACCTTCATTCACAGTGTTTACCACTTTGTTTGTGTCCATTGCACTCTCTCACTAAAGGAACAGAAGGCTCTCCCTTCCCTAAGTAAAAGGGACCCTTGAGCATAGTTCGGAGCACTAATCTTGAGCAAAGTTCAACATTCACTTCTGCTGCACCTTACATTTTTGTAATCAGCTAGGTCCAATGCCAAGCTTGGAACCATCTGATTCCAGACATTCTTATCTTCATCTTGAGCCATCTTCACATGATACTCGGGGGCACTATCCTGTGTCTGCAGGTGCAGTTTCTATTTATTTTGCATCCACAAAAGGATGTGAGCTTCCATTATCAAGGAGTACCGTCACATCATGACCATTGATCTTCTCGGGGAAACTAAGAAGATCGTGCTTATCAAACACTTTAGGTCTAAGTGTATAATTAGTGCATGAACTATGTGCTAAATGATGGATTTCAACTTGAATAATATCAAAGTTACATGAGATCTCGTGAATATGAACCGAGGGGCGTCCTTGCATTTTCTTGGTTTTCTTCTTGGGGCAATCTTTGATTTGGTGGCACGTTTGGCTACAACCAAAACAAGCCCCCCTTCTTCACTGTATTACCAATGAGGACATTCTTGGCATTTTTCTTGTCTTGGGCACCATGCGGGATGGTGTCGAGAGAGGGTTTTAACAGTGATTTGGACTTTTGTTGGAATTTGGGCCGCTTCCTCGAAGTGTCCTGTAAGCGGCCCGTAGACTCCCTAGAGGGAGGTAGGCCTTAGCTTTCACCCAATCTTTACTTGAACTTTACGACACAAAGGAACTTCTTGAAGAAACTTGTGACTGAAATTCAACACTTCAAAACAATTCACGACTTGGTTTTTAAGTAGATAGCGACACCTTGTAGGTGCCCCTTCAGTATTTCTTTATTCTTAAAACACTTCAGAAAAGCATGTAAACTTCTACAAGCTGTTTTGTCACGAGGACCTGGCAACTGCTAATTATTGTTACGTGGACGTGGCAACTGCTAACCTTAGTTGTTGTTTTCTTTCCGATGATTTTATTTAATTTTTGAGACCCTCTTTTTGAAGTCACAAATGGCCGGACATTGCGTGGCCAGTGTGTGTCACAAATGGGAGCGCATAGCAATGTAGAATATACTCGGATAATTAGAATTTATCACTTAATACTGAAGCCAGAGTATATAGAGAGAATAGAGAGAGAAAGATAGAGAGTGAGAAGATCGACACAGTACTGGGGAGCAGAAGATGGGCTGGTCCCCCCTCCGCGTAATAGTATCGTTATTATTGAGGAGAAGTCTATAAAAGCACTTGAACCGAACGTATTACCACGTTCGTTCTAGAATAAGACGATGGTTCCTGGAAGCCTCGGCTTCCTATTCCTAGGGCAAAACCCTATTCCAAGGAACTTGCGTTCCTTATTCCAAATCTTCGAGAATCAAGGTTCTCGCCTTTGGGTTTCACCTTCTAGACTTTGGGCATGGCATCTCGGCCACTCTCTTTTCCAACTCTGTTTCCATAGTCCTCTTCAAGTAGAGTAACTTTGCTTTCTCAGACGCGGATCTTCGTCCCAAACTTGGGTACAAAACCCCTGGGCTGATCTGACTCTAGTTCTTAGAGCGATTTCTCTTGCAGAGGCTCATGCCTTCCTCTGCTCCTACTCCGTCACTAAGAGGAAGTACACCTGCAAACAAGTACTTAGAGATCATAACATGAAAATCGTTACCTTCAAAGTCTTGACGCTCGAAACGCAACTCAGTTCTCGAAAAGAGCAATTACCTGGAAGAGATCTCTACATAGAAAATCCTCTATTCCAATCCTACACACAAAAGAGGTGCGTTCTCGGGTTCCTTCTCGTAAATCAGTCCCGTCTACAATGTTTGTGGGCTGAAAACAGAGAAAAACAGCAGCTTGTCGCGATAGAAACACGCTCTGTAGGCACTTCTTCGCGAGGGAACTCGCCTACTGGGTCCTGGCGGCGAAGGCCATGATTCCCCAAATAATCTCTTTGGGGACCCCTAACTCTTGCATCCTGCGCATCAATCTGGCCCTTGGTATTGTATCAAAAGCTTTTCGAAAATCCACAAAGCAACAATACATCCTTCTCCCGCTTGCTCTTCCTTCCTCAATAATGGCTCTGAGCGTAAGAATATGATCTAAAGTGGAATAACCCCTCTTGAATCCAACTTGTCCTGTTGCCCTTATGCCCTCATTCTCTGCCCATCTACTCAATTTTTGTTCAAGAATGGATGCGTACAGTTGGGTCAATGTGTGACCTACCATAATGGTACGGTAGTTCCCGGGTATCATAGGATCCCGTGACTTGAAAATAGGTACGATAGTAGATAATTTCCAAGATTCAGGCAATCCTTCACACATGACCTGATTAAACAGACGAGCAAGGACTTCTGAAAGTAGATCCTTGGCATGGATCAGATGTTCTGCTACTAAACCATCATGATCATATGCTCTTCTTGTCTTCATCTTATCAAAGGCTTTTTTCACCATTTCCGTAGTAAAGAAAGTACTAGTAGCAGGGCATGGCTCTAGCGGATCTGGTAATGGAGGCTGTCCAGATACCATATATAATGATGTTACATATTGACCCCAAATCTCAGGAGAAGTAATCGTCGGAGGTGGTGAGTGCTCGTGAAATAAGTGCCAGGCCTCATGTGAGTCTTGACTCAAGAAGAGTTGATATAAATCCTTCTCCAGTTTGGCTAAAAATGCCCTTTTCTTGCGACGTACTATACGCCGAAGAGCAATCCGAGACTGCTTATATGTGATGATCCCAAGTGTAATCTCTTTCTGGACCTGGGTTCTCGTCTCTCTGCATTCCTCGCTCTACCAACTGTTTTGAGGCATGTTCCCAGATCCTCTCTTCTGATCAGGTTGAGTATGTGGGTATGCCTCTTGTGTTGCTCCATGTAGTATCTCTGTTAACTGAGAAGTAATTTCCTCTACAGTATATATTGGCTCGGCTGCCCACATCCTATTATAGATCTTTTCCACATAGAATGAATTAGTCTTTGGTGTGAAAGTATATCTTGTGTGTGTCTTCTTCCTTTGTACTTGAGAGGCATTGTATTGGAAGGAGATTGATAAGGTCAAGAGAGCATGATCCATTGCAATCCCAACCGGTCTGGGTCCCACCTTAAAGTCCTCGATACTAGAAATAAAGCTTGGTGAAGTCATGACATAATCCACTGTACTGGCCCCATGCCTGTGCGGGAAGCATGTGAATCCCTCAGATAAAGGGAAATTCTCTAGACCATTAAGTATGGCCAAACCATGTATAGTTGCCATCTCCATGAGATGTCTCCCATATTCAGTGTGTTCTTTATCTTGTGAGTTTCTAATAAGCCCCCTCTGTGATAAATCCACTTCTCTGAGCATTTCCTCAGAAGTATCATAGAATACTGCTTGAGAGTTGGCCGTTCTGGCATTAAAGTCTCCTAAGAGAACGATGTCTCCATCTCTAGAGAACTCCCATATGTCATTATTCAATATGGAGAAAGGGGACTGTCCTTTAGGTGAGGAGTAGATTGATGTACTTGGAGGGAAGTAGCATATAGCGATATATAGAAATCTACATGTCTCGGCTCTCATTCTCACCCACATATACCTTGCTTGCTTATCTTTCCTGATAATCTGTTGTAGTGGTTTCAGCTCCTCTTTAAATAAGACTGCTACTCCTCCTGAACCCCGGCTACCCCGTAGAGATCTCTTGTCTGGTCGACCAGCTGTTTCCCATAAATAACCCTTCACATGTGGCATACGCTGTCTCGGTATCTGGTGTGTCTCTGAGTAGAAAACTATGTCTCTGTCCCTAAAGTTGTCTTCAAAGGCACCTACATCTAGCCTATATGATCCATTACAATTCCACGCCGCTATTCGGAGCGTCGCCCCATAGGTCTCTCACCGTCATGCTGAGCGCTTTTCTAGAACCACTACTTTCCCTCCTCTATAAAAGGCGATTTTCCCCTTTTCTCTTGCTGCCCTGATCTCTGGCATCAACTCTTGCATGTGTGCCACTTGTGCCAATGTAAGGTCATCTCCCAGGAAAATACTGGTTTTCTTAAGAGTTGGCCTCTTCTTTAGAAATTCTTTCCTTATTTTTATATTCGGGAAGCGGAGAATAAGTGCCCTATCCTTTACGTTTCCCTTCTCATCAATTCCTTTCTTGCCCACTCTTCATGCACTTGTGTGAGTAGGCTCTGTGATGCCTATGCGTTGTAGCAGTTCCTTCACTTCTTCATCTACATTCTCTTTGTCTTTGACTCCTGTGACCCGCACATGCAGAGCCCGATTCTTCCTTTTTTGCTCTTCCTCAATGGTCATATTAATAGGTGGAGGTAGGTGTGGTCTTGGGCATATGGGCCTTCCCTTTCTTCGCATCCTCAATCCATTTCTCTGCTTCATCAACCTTTTCTTGTGTCTTAAAAAGACATTCCGCCCATGAAGATGTCGTTTTCGATTTCTGTTCATCTCCTTCCCGTAGAGCTTTCATCTGATCCTTCATGTCCTCGAGCTCCTTCAGCATCGAAGGTTGGTCGTCTCCCTTCTCCTTAGTTGCAGATTTGCAAGCCGCAAGTTCTCCTTTTAGCTCCTCGATTATTGCATCTTTTTCCCCCATGTGCTTTTCCATATTTGTTCTCCATGCTTCAAAACTTGCTACTGCCTCATCGAGTTTCTTTTGCATAACGCATTCTCTCTCCTTAGTTCTCTCATTATGTCTCCATACATGGAGTTCCTGTAGCTCTCAGCGCTCGCGTGCATTTCCTTCCTGATGTCATCCCTCATACAGTTTAGCTCTGATTTGAGCATCACTTGGACCTTCTCCATCATTAGCTCATCATGTATCCTGGAGGTTTTCCCCACTCGTAAGGATCTTGGTGATAGTACAGTATCTCTGTTTCTCCGTTTAAATGTAGCTGTTGTTTTTTTTTGGGGTGGTGTAGCTATCTACACACGGCCCTTCCCCTTCGGTAGGCGGATCCATTGAACCCGAGCCACAAATGTGGGGTAGGGTACTAGGGTACTAGGGTACTAGGGTGAGGGACTGAGAAACAGTGAGAATATGGCAAACTTAAAAGTTTATCTTAAAGCTTAAAAATCTTTAAACTTTAACGTAGGAGCTATTTGACTTCTACGCGTAGATAAAGGGGATATCGGGGCGCACGCAGGATGGGACTTGCTACGCGTAGAAAGTCTTTCTACGCGTAGAGGAGCTTGCAGAGAGAGCGTGTGCGTACGATCAGAGCTGGAGAGCTTTGTGTGCGCCCTGCTCCTGCTCGCCTGCCTTGCTGCTCCTGCCTGCCCCTGCTCGCGCTGCCTTGCTCCTGCTCGCGTTGCCCTACTGCTCCTCTTGCCTGCTCCTGCTCGCGTTGCCCTGCTGCTCCTGTTGCTCTTGCTCGCCTGTTGCTCTCTCTCTCGCGCATAAACTCTCAGCTTCAGCACCAGCGCGTAGGCCTCAGAGGAGTTGTTGCTAATTGGACTATTTTCTTATTTTTAATGATTAAATCCTTTTTTAGGATATTTTATTATGTGCACTAAGAACTGTTAAAAAGATTGTAGCTACAGGAATTGCCATCAGGAACGGACAACTCTGTTGTGTCATTTGATGGGTGACGGTAAACATCGCGAAGGAGTTTCCGTAAGTTCGGTGGAAAGGGCCGGGTTACGAGTGCCCCTGATGCGTCACATGATGGGTGACGGGTGCATCAGTAAGGGGGCATCCCGTAGGCTAAGGAGAAAATCCGAACTGAGTAAGAAAATACGCGTAAGAACGCAAGCACAAGAATAAAGATGGGTTCAATGAAGCTTTTTACGAAAAGCAAGAACAGTCGCGGGAGGACAGATGTTTTCCCGCGAGGAGTCTTTGTTTGCATTGCATTTGTGTCGTGTCCTGCACCCGGGGATGCCTGGAATGTGTCCGTGTAGCATTGTTTTCACTAACTGAGTGAGTTTTTAAAGTTTGAACAGGTTCACATTTTATTTTATAAAGTGACCGGCCCCTTTATTAATAAAATAAAGCAGGCAAGGCTTTTATAGGAAAAAGCCAACGCTAAAACCAATGCAGGGGGGGCTGAATTGCGATCTCTCTCTCTCTCTCCTCTCTCTAGAAAACGCGATTTTCTCTCTCCTCTCTCTAGGAGCACCAAGCTCTGCTTTTGGACCCCTATTCCTGCCGGGTGTCAGACCCTATAAAAGGGTAGCCAGCGTTTCAGTTTGCAGAGGCCGGAAGCAGTAGGAAGTGCAAGCGCTGGGATTCTGGAGCAGAGACTGGCGACGGAAACTGCCAGTGTTCGCGTGACGATTGAGTACGGAGGTCGATTCTCCGAGCAAGAAGCGACAGGTATAAGGTGTTGATACGCATTGAGAATTGTTGCTCTGTGTGGTTTGTTTTGCAGGAATCTCCCGCCTCACGGGAAGGCCCTTCACGGGAAGTACGACTTCACGCCTAAGTCCCTTACGGGAAAGTATGGCTCGCACCTAAGTCCCTTAAGGGAAGGAACGGCGTTGTGCCCAAGCCCTTTACGGGAAAGCACGACCTTCGGGTCTAAGATTACAGAACGGAGGGGTTTCCTCGGGTTCTCGTGCTTGTATAAGAATTCTCCCTGAATAAAAGAATACTCTTAACGGGGGGGGGGGACCAGCCCATCTTCTGGTCCCCAATACTGTGTCGATCTTCTCCCTTCTCTCATGTTTTCAAAGAATCATAATTATCAGATTTTCTAAGTGCTCGTGTACGGTCCCGTTTTGTGACAGTGGTATCAGAGCTCGGACTCCTCTCTTTCTCTGCAAAGAAGGACGATTCCGGGAAGAACGGGAAGAACCATGTCGAGCCAAGGGAGAAGCGTTGAAGAGGAGCTTCAACAAGTGCAAGCTCAGCTTGCGGAGTTGCAACAAATCTTACTATTGCTAGACGTCCAGGAGCTTTTGGGCAGAATGAAGAAAACGAATGGAGCTGATGCAGCCAAGCATCCAGACAACACTGTTGGCGTGAGGCCACAGGAGGCAAGAGAAGAAGAACGTGCGGAGGTGCACAAAGGATCTTCGGATCGGAATGAACGGCCTACTTCAAGGAAAGGCCAGGAAAAAGCGCTCTTTTTGCTAGACGAGAGCAAGGACATCTCTATCTCATCTCCATCTTACTCTCCTGATTATACTTCTACTTCTCGATCATCTCGTCAGAAGAAGGAAGCAACTACTACTGCCACTACCCTACATCAACCTAAAGATAAGCCTCGATTCAAGAAGCATGGTCGCAAGTCTCAACATCGCATGAGAGTCTTCAAATCGGGCGACAAGGACATCAAGTTCGAAACCTACAACGGACGGAGAGACATCTCCAAAGCACTGTCCTTCATCAGACAGTTTGAAGTTGCCTTTACCAATGGGCACTTCACAGAAAGATCCAAATTACGCCATGTGGGGATGCACCTCAAGGAAACGGCAAGTAATTGGTGGTTAGCCAAGATTCTGGAAGGTTCTTAGGCCAAAACTTGGGAGAGCTTCAAATCTGAATTTTATGAACAATTTCTTCCACCTGACTTCGAGCAGGACATACGGAAGGAATGGGACTGGCTTGCTCAGAAGGAACATGAAAGAGTAACGACTTATGTGGACAAGTATTGGTCGGTTCTTCTGAAGGTCACTCCCTTCATGAAGATTGCCGACGAGGAAAAGAAAAGAAAGTTCGAAGCTGGTCTCCAACCGCAGCTTCGAAAGAGTAAAAAGGTGTATCCGCATGACACTCTTCAGAGGATGATGGAGTCAGCAATCATTGCTGAGGATTTGCACTCAACTGGAACGCCCAGAAAGATGGAGCATAGCACTTACCGTGCAAGACAAAGAGGGGTCTACGATGACCATGGGAGCCAAGGAAGAAAACGTCCTCCATCTAGAGACGATGATCATTCTAAGAAGCCAGAGGGCACTGGAAAGCGAACTAAGTATCTTTCTCCTACTCAACTTCAAACTTTCAGAGAGGAAGGAAGATGCTTCTACTGTGGCGAGAAAGGACATATGAAACCGGACTGCCCGCTAAAGCAGCAACGGCAAGAGCAAGCCTCTACGAGGCAAGAGAAAGCAAGGAAGGAACCCGCACCACCAAGCTCGAACTCAATCCCAGATGTTCAAGGAAACACAAAAACGGAGAAAGGGAAGCGTCAACTTCTGAAGGGCTGGGGGTCTTTGAACAACCAGCGAGTACTGATTCTTTATGATCCAGGATCCACGGATAACTTCATCTCCCTGGATACTGCGGAATGATTGTGCCTCACACTGGCTCAGCTTGGCACACCGGTACATCCGGATTAGCATTCGAGGGGTTGACAACCAATGCAACTCCCGTGCAAGGACAGCTCAATCTTCGGATTGGCGAGTACAAGGACCGCGAATCATTTTTGATGGCACCCATCGTGGGATGTGATATCATCTTGGGAATGCCATGGCACTTCCACATGACACCTATTCCCGATTATGTGGAAAAGACCCTCAGTTTTGATCATGGGGGTAAGAAAATAAAGATTCAAGCTGATGCAAGAGATTGGCAGTTCCCAATTGTAATCCATATCTCCATTAAGAAAGAAATGAAGAAGTGTGTTTCTGCTTACTTGATTTTTGCACGTGAGAAGGATAAAACTAGTAGGGACTCTCTCTCTAGTCTGGAAATTAAGCGTCTTCAATTTATTGAAAAGTACAAAGACTGCTTCATATGAACTCCCTCCGGTACGCCCGGAAGATCACCGCATAGATCTCATACCGGGTAGCTCGCCTCCCAATCAACCCCCTTATTGGGTAAGTCTTGCTCAGCAAGAGGAAATTTTGAAGCAACTCAACGAGCTTCTAGAGAAAGGGTTAGTACGGCCAAGTGCTTCACCCTACTGCTCTCCAATTCTACTGGTGCAGAAGAAAGATGGCACGTTTCGAATGTGCATAGACTACAGGTCTTTAAACAAGATCACGATCAAGAACCGCTTTCGGATCCCTCGGATTGATGATATACTTGATAAGTTGTAGGGTGCAAGTGTCTTTAGTCGCATAGACTTAAAGAGTGGGTATCATCAAATACGGATCGCCCGTGAGGATGTCCATAAGGCTGCTTTCCGCACAACCTTTGGACTATATGAATTTTTGGTAATGCCTTTCAGCTTGACCAATGCTCCTGCGACGTACAATCGCATGATGGATCGCATTTTCAGTCCGTATCGAGCTTTTACGGGAGTATTCTTTGACGACATACTCATCTTCTCTAAGTCAGAAGAGGAACATCGGAAGCACTTAGACTTAGTGTTTCAAGAATTGTGAAAGCATGAGTTGCATGTGAATGCAAAGAAGAGCGAATTCTTTCTCTCAGAGATACACTATCTCGGCCATATAGTCTCTCACAATCAAGTGAGTATGGATCCTGCCAAGATCCGAGTGGTAGAAGATTGGCCTATTCCCACTACGGTACATGATGTACGTAGCTTTCTGGGATTATGTTCATATTATCGAAGGTTTGTCCGAGGATTTGCTCATGTAGCAGGACCACTTCATGATTTAACAAAGAAGAAGATTCCTTTCAGATGGGGATCGAGACAACAAGGAGCTTTTGATCGGCTCAAGTACTTGCTAAGCCATGGACCTATTTTGATAGTGCCTGACTTAAGGAAACCATTTGAGGTTCACTGTGATGCTTCAGGCGATTGCATCGGAGCAGTGTTGAACCAGGAAGGCCATGCAGTGGCCTACGAAAGTAGACGGCTTAAGGATGTAGAGTTGCATGCATCAATCTACGAAAAGGAACTCACGGCTGTGATTCACGCCTTATCCAACTGGAAGCACTATCTTCTAGGAGCGGATTTTGTGATCAAGACTGATCACCAGAGTTTGCGGTATTTTCTTACGCAAAGGAAACTATCTGAGAAGCAGATGAGATGGGCAAACTTTTTGTCTATGTTTCACTTCCAAATCCTTCACACGGCTGGGAGTAAGAATGTGGTCGCAAATGCCTTGTCTAGGTGGCCAAGGGTGAAGGCTATCACTTCGGTGTATCACCAAGAATTAGAAGCACTACCGGATTTGTATCCGAATGACCCAGACTTCTCCACCATTTGGGGAAAGCTACATCGTGGAGAGAATGAGTTTCCCTATTCCATTCGGGACGGTTATCTCTACCACCATTAGGCCATATGTGTGGCGGAACCATTAAGAAAGAAGATCATGGAGGAAGCACATGCTTCGCCTTATGCGGGTCATCGGGGTATTCTCCCTACGACCTTAGCAATGGAAAGATATTTCTTTTGGCCTAGCCTTAAAGCAGACATTGATAAGTATGTCAGGGAATGCTTGGTTTGCCAAAAAGTGAAGTATGATCGGCATAAGACGCGCCTGGGTTGCTACAACCTTTGCCTGTGCCTAATGAACCTTGGGAAAGTATTGCCATGGACTTCATCATGGACCTCCCTAGAACTCAGGCTGGAAATGACGCGATCTGGACCATTGTGGATAGGTTTAGCAAGCAAGCATACTTTATACCAGTCAAGAAAACGATCAAAGCAGATCATATGGCTAGGGTCTTCCTGGCACAGATCTTTAAGCATCATGGAATGCCTAAGTCTATTGTGAGTGATCGAGATCCTCGCATGACAGGAAATTTTTGGCGTGCCTTGATGGATAATCTTGGTACCAAGCTGAATTTTTCATCTGCCTACCATCCTCAAACGGACGGGCAAAGTGAGATAGCCAATTCCACAGTATTGGATATGTTAAAAGCTTATGTGTTAGACCGGCAATTTGACTGGGAGAAATATTTGCCTCTTGTCGAGTATGCGTATAACAATACCATACACTCATCGACGGGGAAAGCACCCTTTGAGATTCTCTATGGTAAGCCTTTGCTTCCACCGATCCTTTTAACTAAGGATAAGATCTTTGCAGCAGATGAATTTGTCCGGGATTTGGACACAGCCTACGGGCAAGTTAGGAGAGCTATTCTACGCTCTCAGGAAAAGCATAAGAAAGCTACAGACAAGCACGTGAGCAATCTAGACTTAACAGTCGGACAGTTAGTCTTACTCAAGTTTGAGAAGACAAGACTTCAGAAACAAGCGTCTCATAAGGGGAAGGTGGTAAAACTTTATACCCGTTATTATGGGCCGTTTAAGATCACTGAGCGAGTAAATGATGTCACCTTTCGATTAGAGCTACCGCCTAATTGGAAGATCCATAATGCTTTCCATGTCAGTTTACTCCGGCCGTATGTGGGACCGCCTCCAAGCCAGCTTAGCGTTGAGGAACCTCCTGAGGTTGAGGAAACATAAGAAATACTCCAACCGGAGCAGATAGTAAGTCATCAAGAGCGGTCTCTCAAATACGGAAAGATAACACGAAAGTATTTGGTTAAGTTTAAGAACTATTCGAATCTAGATGCTCAGTGGATGACGCAGGAGGAATTAGCAGCTTATCCCGAGATACTGGAGGTATATGTCCAAGCACTACAGTTGAGGTCAACTGTTTAGAAGCCAGAGGGATGTTGCTAATTGGACTATTTTCTTATTTTTAATGATTAAATCTCTTTTTTAGGATATTTTATTATGTGCACTAAGAACTGTTAAAAAGATTGTAGCTACAGGAACTGCCATCAGGAACGGACAACTCTGATGTGTCATTTGATGGGTGACGGTAAACATCGCGAAGGAGTTTTCGTAAGTTCGGTGGAAAGGGCCGGGTTAGGAGTGCCCCTGATGCGTCACATGATGGGTGACGGGTGCATCAGTAAGGGGGCATCCCGTAGGCTAAGGAGAAAATCCGAACTGAGTAAGAAAATACGCGTAAGAACGCAAGCACAAGAATAAAGATGGGTTCAATGAAGCTTTTTACGAAAAGCAGGAACAGTCGCGGGAGGACAGATGTTTTCCCGCGAGGAGTCTTTGTCTGCATTGCATCTGTGTCGTGTCCTGCACTCGGGGACGCTTGGAATGTGTCCGTGTAGCATTGTTTTCACTAACTGAGTGAGTTTTTAAAGTTTGAACTTGTTCACATTTTATTTTATAAAGTGACCGGTCACTTTTAAGTGACCGGCCCCTTTATTAATAAAATAAAGCAGGCAAGGCTCTTATAGAAAAAAGCCAGCGCTAAAACCAACGCAAGGGGGGCTGAATTGCGATCTCTCTCTCCTCTCTCTAGAAAATGCGATTTTCTCTCTCCTCTCTCTAGGAGCACCAAGCTCTGCTTTTGGACCCCTATTCTTGCCGGGTGTCAGACCCTATAAAAGGGTAGCCAGCGTTTCAGTTTGCAGAGGCCGGAAGCAGCAGGAAGTGCAAGCGCTGGGATTCTGGATCAGAGACTGGCGACGGAAACTGCCAGTGTTCGCGTAACGATTGAGTACGGAGGTCGATTCTCCGAGCAAGAAGCGACAGGTATAAGGTGTTGATACGCATTGAGAATTGTTGCTTTGTGTGGTTTGTTTTGTAGGAATCTCTCGCCTCACGGGAAGGCCTTTCACGGGAAGTACGGCTTCGCGCCTGAGTCCCTTACGGGAAAGTACGGCTCGCGCCTAAGTCCCTGACGGGAAGGAACGGCCTTGTGCCCAAGCCCTTTACGGGAAAGCACGACCTTCGGGTCTAAGATTACAGAACGAAGGGGTTTTCTCGGGTTCTCGTGCTTGTATAAGAATTCTCCCTGAATAAAAGAATACTCTTAACGGGGGGGGGGGACCAGCCCATCTTCTGGTCCCCAATACTGTGTCGATCTTCTCCCGTCTCTCATGTTTTCAAAGAATCATAATTATCAGATTTTCTAAGTGCTCGTGTACGCTCCCGTTTTGTGACAGGAGTAGAGAGAGAGAGAGAGAGAGAGAGAAAATCGTGGTTGATTTGTTGCCTTATTTATCAGATGGTTGTCCACTTATTAAGTGGGCGGCCGACGTATTGTAAAAATAGTCCGAATCTGCCCAAAAACTCAATAAAACCTTATAACTTAAAAACAATGCTTTTACAGCACTTTCCAGGCGTCTCTGGATGCAATCACATGCACAGTTGAAATGCAGACATAGACTTCCTCCAGGGAAAGCAGACAGGGAAAGCATCTGCTTTCGCGAAAAGTAACCCGCTTTCTTAGAAAGGATCCGTTTTTCCTCAAAGGTTCCTCTGAACCCATCTTCATTCCAGTGCTTGCTTTTCCTTGTGCACAATTCTAGCACAGTTCGGAATTTCCTCCTGACAATGGATATTCCCTTTCCAATGCACCCGTCACCCACCTTGTGACGCATCAAGAATACCCATCACCTAGTCCTTTCCTACCGAACTTACGGTACAATCTCCTTCGCGATGCTCTATGTCACCCATCCTCTGACGCATCAGAGATGTCCGTTCATGGATGGTCGGATACTTCTTCCCGATGCTCCTTGTCACCATTCGATGTGACGCACCAGAAGTACCTGTTCGTGCTGGCCTTACAGATATTCCCTTTCACAGTGCTCCCGTCATTACTCTGAATGACACACTAGGAATACATTGTACTCGAATGTCTCCAGTGAGAAAAACCCTCTCACTTAAAATTTCAATAATTTATTTATAATTATTTTTCGTAGTGTCCCAAGCGAAAAACCCTCTCACTTATAAATTCAATAATTCATTTAGAATTATTTTTATGTCAGATAAACCCAATTTAGCAACAGTGTGAAACGGCCGACGATCAAGAGTTTCACCCGCAGTTGGGAAGGGCAGGTCGCCATGAGATGGTCGAGCCAGTCAGCATTGGAATCCATAGCAGCTATAATACACGGACTTTATTTAGAATACGGAAGTCCCGTATTGAAATGTACAGTACGTCTCATAACGTTTTCTATTCTAGCGTTTTTTTGCTCAAAAAGTGTTCTGTTCTTAATGTCTTTTGCTAGTTGATTAAGTGTGTTTTAGAGCTTTATGGTGCCTGTTTATGTATGCTATGATTAAACATTGAAGAGTCATACGACCAACTTCATTTGTCCTTATTAAAGTGTCAAATCTAAAATGGTTGACGTATTTTATTTTTGATTTTCAAAAATACGTTTAGTACGCGTATTGTACACCACGTATAAAACGTCTCGATCCCGTACTGTGGTTGCTATGGTGAAATCTAAGCAATAAAAGGGTGTCTAGGCTCAGTTCAAAGTCATTTAGGCCCCCTTGATACACTTATAATTCGGTGGGTACTAGGAATTAACTCTAAAGAGGCAAATTGGACACATGGCGGCCCTGTTGCAATTTGGCACTCTCAGCCAAAAGAGGGGGCGCCCAAATTGAGAGAGGAGGTTGATTTGCAGCTCATTGTGCTTTATAGTGTGTGGGTGAGTAGTGGGTGCAGGTGATCACAGCTTTAATGGAAAGCTTGCATTCTCCGTTGTCTTATGCAACTCGATGACTTGCTCTCGCGTATCTTTCTCTCCCCTTTGGCACATATGGTAATGCCCCACTAGGTGGGCTACTTAGTTGACCATGTATAGTTCTGAGGGTTTATGTGCGTTTGCCAAGGCAAGAGCCTTCTGAGCAGGAGTCGGATTAGCTAATCGCTAATCCCCCATAGGTACGCACAGTTCCATCGCGAAGGATTGCGAAATCGGCGAGTTTTCTCGTGTGAAAACTCCTCGGATCCAAAGGCGAACTGTCCCATTGCGTGTGGAAGCATCTGACACGCGTAGACGTGTTCGCTCCGCTTGAAACCGTCCAAAACAGAGAATTACAGTCCGTTGTGTTTTTATGCAGGTTTAGGGTTTTGCACCTAAACTGCAGGGAATCACTAGAGGAGCCCTGGAAAGGCCTTGGGATGCGTGTACAGGGCTGTAGGCACCTAACAATGGCAAAATAGAAAATTACAGCACATTGAAATTGACTTGCAGCTCACCGTAAAGCTTTCAAAATGCGGGGAGGCGTGTACTTTTGACCTATAAGGATTTTGCGTCATTATGCTAGCGAAATTGGGTCCAAAACCTGCGAGCTATGGACAAGTCCGAACAGCTTGGTGGGAGTTAGGTGAAAGTGATCGGATCGTTTTTTTGCATTAAGTATAAAGAAATACCGAAAGGGACACCAGTCTTTGGGGCCAACAGGTGTCGATGTCTGCTTGGTAGCGTTCTAGCTTCCAAGACTTGTGTGTTTGAAGTGTCAATTCCCGTTATAGGTTTTTATTTGCAAAGTTTCTCTGTGTCCGAAAGTCTAAAGTTAAGTTTCGGTTGAAAGCCAAAGTCTACCACCCTACGGGACGGTTACATTGTCCCACTTTTATCGAGCTGAAATTCCCCTACTTTAAGCCAACCTCGGCAGCATAACCATAGTAGAAGTCTCCACGGACAAAATCTTGTGTAAACAGTGACTTTTCACACACTTTACAAAACCTGGCGGGGTTTTACAGTATGCTGAAATTTCTGTTTTTGGCTTCCAATTTGCGCCAAAACACCTGTTCAGTGATTCCCTTGTAGGCATCAAAACTAGCAAAAACCCTAAATCTGTAAGAAATTACAGCAAGCTGTAATTGTCTGTTTTGCGCTCTGATGCTGATCACTTTTGTGGATAGCCCTCGCGCTATAACACTTGTAGGATCACTTGCCCTTTGAATTAGACGAGATTCCCCATGGGAAATATCTCTAAATTGTCCTGTATAAGCACCCAAGGCTTTCTCGAGGCTCCCTTGGCGATACCTTGCAGTTGAGGTGTGTGACTCAAAACCTGCACAAAAATACAGCAGGCTGTAATTTTCTGTCTCGCATCATGTGTTTGTGATGTTTCACGTCGGGTAGTTTACTCACATTGTCTCTTCGGAACTTTCCTTTGCTAGTACTTAGAATATGACTAGTTCACTTTGTTCCAAGTTCTGGATTCCTGGAGTTCCATGCTCTTAATGACATCGAGTCTAGAGACAGTACAAACTGCAGCTAATATTTTTGACTTAGTGGCGGGAGAAATAAAGAAAAGGCCCCAGTCAGCACATTTCTGATAAAAGAGCACTCCCTTAGGCCTGGGATGAATCAACTCTTTTCATAGTACATGTTTGAATCAACACTTCTCAAAGTACAGGTTTCTGATGATATCTGCAACAACATGACCTATAAGGATAGGAAAGTAATTACCAGCTGTATGGAACAGATGATAGTTCAGCAATCTAGATAGTTCTTCCAGCATGATGTTTTAATTGTTGTGAAGTATTTGTTGCATTGATTCACATAGAAAATGAGTACAATGAGGACGTTCACTTTTGAACAGCATGTTTACTTTTTAGCAGCGTCATTTTAGTGTTTTAAGACTACTGGTTGCTGGCTTTTGAGTTGAGGCATTGCCATCATGTTTCTCACACTAGCCTATTTTGACAGGTTCATGACGAAAAAACATATTAAGACAGTAGTAGCAGTAGGCTGTCCCAGCACAGACAGGAAGGTTGTTAATGCTTGCAAGCGGCTGCGTGTGCTCTGTGAGATACCAGAAGATGAGGTATGCACTTTTTCCTTCTGTACTATTTTACAGGATGTACAGCATTACCCACATATATGTGCTTTATGATTGTGTCGTATCCGATGCAGGTCTGTCAACAGTGCAAGTTGAAAACTTTCTGTACGAGGGCTTTTGCTGCCCCATCTCCAGATTTGATGGCAGAAACAGCTGATTTGCTACGAGTTCTCTACTCATTTGCGCTCAATGCTTCTCCTATTGCAGAGTCGCAAGTGTCGTATCCCATAAGTGTTGTGAAATCAGCATGCCATCTTGTGAATGAAATTGTGCAGCTTAGTGCGTATCCTAAGGATCCAGGTCTTCCAGCTTTAAAGTCACGTCTTCCAGTGAAGCTGCCTGTTAGTGAGAAACATGACATGGATCCCAATCATCGTCCTGGTGATTGGAATTGTCCTGAGTACGTTTGTTGCTTTTAGTTTGAAATTTGTATCTCTGCTTCTGGGTTGAAGTAACACTAGTGATGGATGCAGCTGTAATTTTTTGAATTTCTCAAAGAATCGACAGTGCCGAGAGTGTGGGACTTACAAGGAAAGTGGAAAGGCACTGGAGCCAGGTGACTGGGAATGCCCAGAGTATGTAAACTAACTCCTATGTTTTTGCCTCTCAACAGTAATTTTGAGGGGATGGATGCTGATGGCCAAACCAGTAAGTAGAGATTTTTAGTGTGCCTCTTGTTGACACAGGTGCACTTTTGTTAATTTTCGGAAGAATAGAGAGTGCCGTGAATGCTCGACTCCAAGGCCCATGGATGCAGCTGGCAGCCAGCCCTTGATGCCAGGGGAGTGGAAATGCCCAGAGTAAGCTGCAGATCTTTCTTGTAATGAGTCTCAGCCTAGAAAAGAAAAAGCAGAAATTTTTGAAGCTTGTTATATTTGGCATGTGCAAATGCAGGTGCCAATTTGTGAATTTTCGTCGAAATACTGAATGCCGAAAATGCTCAACTAGTCGCCCGAAAAGCATTAGATCGTATGATGATGAGGACCTCGAGCCTGGAGACTGGCTTTGCCCAGAGTACGTTGTAGGAGTTTCTTGCCTTGAAATTTTTAACCCTCCTTCCTAATATTACAGTTAAAAAAAAAAAAGAAATGTTAACTGCAGGTGCAATTTCAAGAACTTCAGGAGAAACAAGAACTGCAAAGAATGTGGAACTTCATCCCCTGATCAAAGCAAAAGGGATGACCGTTGGGGCCTGAAAAAGTCATCGGGTGGAGGGTGGGGATCAAGTAGAAGTCTCCCGCCAGGAAGTGCAGAGAGTGGTGCAAGTAGCGGTCGCACAAAGTATCAAGAGTGGAAACCGGACCTTAGCAGCAAAATTCCAGATGACTCGGACGAGGATTTGGAAGAGAATGCAGATATTGTTTTTGGTCGGGGTGATGATGACGAAGGTTCATCAAGGGTTTCCCGGACATTTGAAAAGAAAAGCAGGACCAAGGGAGGCGTCTCTCAGCGCAAGGATATTGATGACGAGCTGCCAGAAGGGCTACCAAGCGATCTTGATTTGAGTGACTTGGATGATCTTCCCAAGAGCTCAAGCAAGAAGTTAGGAGGGAAAAAGAACAAGGGTGCGGTTGATGATGAAGACGATGATGAGGATGACGATAACGACATGGAAGACGAGCTAAGTGAAGATGAGAGGAGTATGTCTAAAGCTGCATCAAAACAGCCCAGAAGCTTCTCAGGAAGGTGGGATGATAGTGATGATGATGAGGAAGATGAATTTTCAAATGATGATGATAACCTATCCGCGTTGAGGGCTGTTGTGAAGCATAAGCCAGAAAAGAGCAGAGTCGTGTCAAGGAATAGGAATGATAGTGATGAAGAAGGTGGCTTTCCAGATGATGATGATCATGATGAAGAAGATGATTTTGAAGGGCGTAAGAGAAGATTTGGGTCTGCTCGAGGAGGTGGCAGGTTTGGTAGTTCTCAAGAAGGTGGCAGGTTTGGTCGCGAGGAAGGTCACCGAGGTGGAAGGTTTGGTAGTTCTCGAGGTGGAAGGTTTGGTAGTTCTCGAGGTGGTGGCCTTGGTAGACACAGTTCAAATTTTTCGGATTTTTCAGATGATGACAAAGGTTTTAGAGGCGGTCGTGGGGGTAGTTTTCGAGGCAGAGGTCGTGGTAGAGGCAGTTCAAATTTCTCGGATTTCTCAGACAATGACAGAGATTTTAGAGGTGGTCGCGGGGGTAGAGGTAGAGGAGGTTCCTCTACTCGAGGAAATGATCGTGGAAGAGGTGGCAGAGGATCATCAGGAGGGGGTGGTGGTTTTCGAGGAAGAGGGGGGCGAGGGTCTCGAGGGCGAGGGAGAAGCTAGGTATTGGATGAACCAAACATGTCATCGGTTCTTCTAATGCTGCCCGCCTCTTTACAGAGCTCTTCCTTAGTTTGGATTTTTCCAAAATTTTGTTTTCCTTTTTTATTGTAACCTCAATTATGAATTACATAATGGTAACGAAAATATTCTCTGGTTTTATTGATCTGAGCAGATTGGTCAACTGCTAGTGTCATAATATGGAGCACTTTCATTACAGAAAATTAGCAAAAGCGTGTACAATTTTTGAAGTGGTTTCTGGAGTTTGGAGGATGCTCAAGAGTACATTATATGCCTTATAACCTTCGCGCTCTCTCTCTCTCTCTCTTCTACACATGTATGCTTACACCAACATCTGTTCTTCATTTTGTAGCATGTTTAGTTTCAGCACTGTTGTCCTTTTTCTGGATACCCAGTGGATGGCTATGTGGAGTCCTCCAAGGATTTTAGGAGGCTTGCTTCCTCCACCCTCCCTTGTCGGTGGGATCTCAGTATGCACCTATGATCTGGTGGAGAACACAGTACTTGTACGTCGGAGTGCTAGTGCGTGTATCTAGGGGTAGGATGCCACAGGAAGGTTTGATCCATATTTCACTCATCATTGGAAGCAAAATCATTGCTCCAACGAGTCTCAATCCAGAATGGAACTTGGTGTCCGCATATGGCAAAGATGTTTGCATGGCTCTGTATGACCACATAGTGATGCTGGGGTGGCAATGGGTGGAGTACGGGCGCTGGTTGGTATATGCTGATGTGTATTTGAGAGGATGGAGGATTGGTTAAAGCAAAGGGAAGCAGAAGTGAGACTGAGTATGTGGGCTTGGAAGAGTGGATGGAAAGTATAGCATGGAGGTGTCCTAAATTAGTGGGAGGATGCAAAAAGTGGATGGAATTTGGTCTAAGAACACAAGGGCCTCAATGGAGTTTTCATGGGCCCTTTTATTTGGACGTTTAGTGAAATGCTTAACTCTTAATTTCAAGCCTTAAAAATGTAGGTTTGAAAATAGATATTTTTGATTTATAAAATAGAGCCTAACCAAAAAGTGATGTAATGATTGGATTCAAGCTCATGGGGAAGAAATGTAGCTTTAACTACATAAGAGGTACTTTTAAGCTATCATAAACTTTCCACATTCCTTCACATCATATCTTTCTTTTTATTCTTCCCTTTTCAAAAATTTGTCTAATTTTTCCTCCTATTTTCAAAGGATCGACATTCTGTGTCTACCCTTTCTCTCTAATATGCTCTACATTAGTTCTATAAGGAAAAGTGTTTGATTTTTTCTCTCTACAAGCCATCCCCATTTCCATGTTCTAAACTCAAGAAGCCAAAGCATATTCTCATTCTCCTTAATCTCTTTCTCCACCTGCATAACTTTCCATCCATAGAGCTTATAGTTTCTACAAATGCCATTGCAAGATATCACCAATAGGCCATCCAAGTTCCGTTTGCATGTAGACTTGGATGCATAGTATGCTATTTTACGTAGCAAGCATACTATCATTCCACACGACCAACTTCAAATGGCTAGAGTCAAAGCCATTGATCTAAGGACAGCGGGAAATCTCTATCCGTTTGACCCAGCCTTCGATGCTCCTCTACCCTTTACTAGCATCATTGGTGTTGTGAGGTTTGTCGTTGATGGGATGGTCTAGCCAAATATTGTAGAAGATTGTATGTCTTCTACTTAACTTGCAAGGACAAAGAAAGTGCAACAGACATTTGGCCAACTTCAAACCTCTTTGAGTCAAGAGAATGAAAGGATGATTGAGAAAATCCGCGATCTCATGGAGGAGGTGGTTGTGCAAAGAAGGAAATTTGAAGAGTGTGGCTGCACAATTGGTCAAGTTGCAGAAAACTATGTTCACCTCTGATCTCCCACTCACAACCTTTGCCGTCGTGTGGACCACTTCACACACCTTTTCATTGGCTTTGTGTGAGGCAGGAAAAGTGCAAAGCGGTAGTACTTCTCATAAAAAATGGAGGGGCACACAAAAGGCGAGTCCTAGAACAAGGTAAACAATGGTTTTATTAATTCAATGTCATTGCATTATATAATTTTTTTTGTAAATCACCCAGTGAGTGTTATGTGGTAGAGAATGTGCCAAAGCAATGTCAGGGTGCAATGGAAAGGAGGATGAGGTACATGCTTCACTACTGCAACATCTTATCCAGAAAAGGAATATTATCAAAATGATGTCTACTCCATCTAATGAGATGCTACAAAAAATTTGCAAGCACATTTTTGCAAGAGATACAACACTTTCACTCCAAGGGAGATGCTCAACGTGTGTGATTCTTTAGGTATCAACCAACAAGGCTATAGAGCCATACACCGCTTGGTCATTTTAGCATTGCGTGCCAAAGGTATTGTGAGGTCGTTACTTTTAACTCCATACATTATCCAAATGGCAAAGAAATTAATGAATCAAAACATTGTGACCATGTTTGGTGGTTTCGAATGTGTCAAAAACACAATGCCATTGTCTTCTACAAAGTTGGTTGATTACAATGAGTTCAATAACATGTTCTTAAGTGGAAGCGCTTCAACGGGCACTGATCTAATTTTATGAAATCATCTTCAAAGAGACAGATAGAAAAGCAATCTTTGCTCTCAAACTCCATGAGTATCAAGCAGTCAAAGGTCAATGGGTGGAGCACGTCAGTTTCATGCTCATGAGTAGGAATTTGAAGGCAAAAGTGCTACGATGTGAGGAAGAAATAGAGCAGATTGTGGAAAAGCGTCAAACAAAACGGAAGCAGGAATATTACGGTGTGCAATAAAAAAAGAATATATTGTGGCTAGTAGCATGGGACCTCCACCACACGAGAACCATGACAGCTTGACTTGGTACTTCACTCAATCATGCATCCAAGAGATTGTCCATCGTCAAGAGAATGGGCAACAACTTCCATTCCAAGGATAGCGATGTTTGACATTCAATGGCATTTAGGAGGGGATATGAAAACACTCAAATATATGTTGGGATGCAAACATGCAGTAAACACTCTTTCCCTTGTTCCTTTTGCTGCCATCCAAAGCTGTTGTGGATGCTACAAGTGCTGGAAAAATCTAAAGGTGGCAAAGGATTGAAACAGACAGGTGCAAGAAAAAGAAGTGCAAGCGAAGCGGCCAAAACAAACTATCAGCGAAATGGTTCAATGCAATATAAACTTTCTATTGTGACAAAGAGGACTCAGATTGAAACCCGATTTTTGAAATTTCACTTCGTCAAATATATGCATTTTCAAAATATGTTCTTTCAAATCACTAATGCAATGAGCCAAACTTGATCAAATAGCCTCTAGTCTCTCTATGGTGCACAGGTTTTATAGTGCCGTGGACCCAACACCAATCTTGATCCCGTGAGCACACCTTACGGAGTTTGTAGATGGGTGTCGGGCCGGCGGTCCCAAGCTCGCTTGAGTGAACTAATGTGGATCGGGGCATATTTTTTCTACCACTTCTTGTGGCGAATAACCACACTACACAAGGATATGAAACTACAAAGTCTATATTTTCTTCGATACAATCTAAGTATTTGAGCACAAGACATTAATTCAACTATACGAACACAATGTAACAAAAGAATAGATTGCAAAACTCATGTTCAAAGACTTTATTGGTATCCATTCGATACAAACTATTGTTTTCATAGCAAAGTTCTTAAGCAAGGTCTATGTTTTGTGGTGATTGTGGTTTCATGGATATTAGCCATGTCAGCTACTAGAATGGAGCTATAGGCCACAACTTAAGAGGGTGACACCTAGCACCAGGAAATCCATCAGATTTTGACACATTAGCTACTGGAATGAAGCAAGAGAAACATAAATAGAAGGAAATATGATCTCTGAATCTCCTGTACGGTGAAGAATTGTCACCACTCTGTACCATTGTGATTATCGTGGTTGGCCCCCTTTCCTGGATGCTTGATAGCCAGGAATGGTATCTTGATTACCTTGTAATACATATTCCCATATGGCTCTTAGCCTCTACCAATCACCATGTAGTTACCTACATTACATGGAATGGTCACCAACATACCATTCTCTATAGTGTAACCACTCTTCGATACTAAAGGAGGGAAAATCGTGTATGGAGAAAGGACACATCCCCTACAATTTCTAATAATTGGGTGAGGAGTGTGCCACCTGCCCACGATACATATGTATGGTTTTTTTTGGGGGCACGTTATATGAACAAATAATGTATCGATAATGATGATCTGAGCCCATGTTTGTAAAATGATATATCTTAGGAACAAAGAGAGAGCAGTGTGTGGTTAAAGAAAAACATGGATGGTTTTGCTAGAAACGAAAGTATAAGTGATCAAGTGTCTTACAAAAATAGTATATTTCATGCAATCTGCTCACACAATATAATTTACGTTTTGGCTCTGCTATCACTATTCTTAATTTTGGACATATTATCAATTTTTCTTATGTATTATTCTAAAAAATTATTCAAAAGAAGCAATGTAAATAGAACTCTCTTTACCTACTCTTCTTCGATCAATTTTGCTTATGTTTTATTCTCAAACTATTGATCAAAGGAAGCAAATGTAAATAGAACTCTCTTTATTCTACTATTCTAAGAGTTTAAGTGAAAAGAAACCACTTCTATTTTGGGTGCATGCCTGCAAGGATGAAGGGATGAAGAGAACCCCTAATTGCGTCTTCGTGCGGAACACACTTTTTCTGCACGAGTTATTTTCTTGACCCTCCACAAGGAGGACGAGTACTAAGTATCTTGATCAGGCTACCTAATGTTTTATTAAATTCTTATTTATGTTGTTTCTCTATATATATTGTGATTATTTAATCAAATATTTTGCTAAATTTATTTTGATTGAATGAATCGAAGTTATGTTGAAAGAATTGCAAAGATATCAAGAAGCCAACAATGGTATCAGAGCTTTGAAAAATGGTCTAGACAGTGTATAAAAGCAAAGAAGCGTGCTTCTTATGGGCAAATCAAATAAATTTTATCAAAAAGACTCTCAAGAAGATCACTTTTGGAAGCCTCTCTCTTTGCTAAAAATGCAAGAATAACAAGCTTCCTCATCTCAATATTTCAATCATGACTATGAACAACCTACATGATGCAAGTGATTGAAGAAAAGCAAAAAAACAGCTTGGGAGAGAAGGGGAAGGTATATTGGATAAAGAGGAGGCTATCAAGGTACTCTTCCAATAGGAGAGAGAGTGAAAACTGAGATTTTTGGTTCTAAGAGAGGAGAGGCCATATCTTGTATGTAGAGAGAGAAGAAGTGAGTGGAGGGAGGGAAAAGTAGACTTGCATGCCAAATTAATGATGGGGAGTTTTGGGCTTAGCCCACTTTTTGAGGGTGGCCCATTTATTCCAGCCAGCACATTTTAGAATAAAAAATAGGCCCAAATCTTTTAATTTTGATAATTTTACAATTTTCCTATCCATTTACAAAAAAGAAAAGCTTAGACTCCAAGTTTGACCCCTAGAAATTAGGGGTTGACAAACCCAACATTTTTGTCCACATGTCTTTCTCGTATTGCTCCACTATTTAATCACTGTCATTAGGCTTGGGGCAGATTAAAGGGCCCAAGAAGACGCCAAACAAGTCCTAATGGACAACTAGAAATGTAGATTCAGATTCATAGACTAGCTCAAAAGTACAAGTGGTACAACACGTAGTGCTTAGAAGCTCTATAAAACATCTAGCGACTAGACTTATAAGAGATACAAGAGTTCCAATCTATTGATTGATTGACCCCCAAAATGAAAGTAATGGGTCTTATTTATAGGTGCATGTACTGGGGTCTGATTGGTTGCACAACCATATAGGGTCTGGTAGTTGCTGGTAATTCTTCTAGCTAGCTCGTCTAATTCCCATATAGGCTATCTATAGGGGTAGGTTCCCACAAGGTACACTAGTTATAGATAGAGAGTAGCATTTAAAGTTGATAAAGTTGCTGCTATCATTGATGCAAGTGGAAAAAATCAACCTTCCCTTCTAGGAGACTCTTTTGGACTCAAACAAATGCATAGGATACCTTTCTATATTGGGTTCCTCATGGTAGATACTCTAGGAATCATGTGCTAACTCTTGATCTCCACCTCCAAAAACCCTCTCCTTGGGTTTATACAATGACAATTGAAACTAGACAACTATATCTCACAAAGGGCTCGGCTAGAGAACAAGGTCTCGTAGGCTATCTTGTCTACAATACTTCCTTATTGCTCTTAGTGAGGGTGCTAGAGCTCAAATATAGATACCATCTTTAGCCTATCTAACCATTAACATCAAGAAAATGGTGGCCCATCACCTTGATGGCAAATGAAAATTAAATACATTGCAAAGATTAATTGAGCACTAATGACCACTTAAATTGCAAGATTAACTTAAAACTAGAGTCATTACTACACCTAAGAACCTGTAATGATGGGAGTCTTAACTAGGGTGGAGTGATGCTCTCAATGTGTTGCACCAATCAAGATGACATTAAGGGTTAATAAAGGCCTCAAGATAGAGGTGGCATCACTCAAGCCTTTTGGGCTAGAGATGGAATGGAAACTATATATCTACGCGTCGTCCTATTGATTGCAATAGAGACATCGAAGCTCAAAATTAAGCTCAATGGAGTTCAATTGATCCCGTTGAAAGTGCAAAGGAGATTGTTGTGGATTGCTTCAGAACTCTTTATTTGACTCTTAGCCCAACTTTGATTTAAAATCCAACAAACAAATATCATGCAAAATTGATACTAAACAATAGGCCTAAATTAAGAAGATCAATTTTGACAACAAAAACACCCTATAGATTCGTATCGTCGAGCTCTATCTCGTATACTAATATCCACTTAATCTCTGGGTATACTAATATCTAATTAATCACAATTAAACATGTTGTGTGTGTGTGTGTGTGTGTGTGTGTGTGAGAGAGAGAGAGAGAGAGAGAGAGAGAGAGAGAGAGAGAGAGAGAGAGAATATTTCCTTCACAATCAAATTCTCAAAAAGCCCATCCAGCTAATTACGTTAGAGAGAGGCACTAAAAGCAAACAAATTGTTTGATCACTGAAGCCCCTCCATTGGCAATAGAGGTAGCTCTTTAGCTGGTTACATGGCAAGAAATGTAGCACTTTGAAAGATAGTGTTCGGCAATTAACAAATACACCAATACTGGACACTAACCATATTTTTACTTGGCTGCTCTGCTTTGTTGAAGCCCTTTTGCAACTACTATTGCCAAAAGCTTAAGAAATTAATCACTTTGAGAAATCTCCATCCTTCAAACGCTATACTTAGAGCCACATTGCCATATCGCCTTCTCCAACATCGATGTGCACATAGCTCTGAATCAAGATGCTATGCTTTTCTTGTGAGGACATGGTACCCATTCAAGCGAGCCCTCAAGCATGTACATGATGCAGTGGCTCCATTCAAGAGTGCCCTGTACGTGCCCAAATTTATCCTTCCATACTATGTATGGTGGTTAAGGATTGCTATATAGCAAGATGCACCGACCACACCTTCAACAACAATGTGAGGCATAGTGCATAAAGCATTAGTGTAAGCCAAAAGGGCCAATAAGTCCTACAAATTCACCTAGAGAGATTGAGTCTCATGGGTCCACTATTAAGAACCACGCTATATAACGTACATTCGTAGGATACTAAAAAAACCCTATGTTAGAATGCGGACGTGAATACGTTGACCCTCATTTTCTATGAATTAACAATTTTTTTTCAAAAAGCCCTCTTGTTAATGTATGCCTATTAAATTGCTTAAATTTTTAAAAATAAAGAACCCATTTGCTGAACTCACGTGTTTTATTAACCTGAATCATGATTATAGAGTGGACCCCCCAAGGATTGAGCGTGCCTTCCCTCAACTTTATCTACCACAGAGTGGGATGGATCGGATTGATGATGGAGGAAGGATCTCGGGGAGGCGAGGAATCTCAGTCGTGGCGTGGCAAAAAATATTTTTGGTATGCCAATATAAATACAGAAAAACTATTCTCAGGATGCAGCTCCAAATTTTGGAACTTCTCACCCCCTCGCACGAATTAATTGAACAAACACTAGCAAGGTGAGAACCCAACACCCTAACCATTACACCCACGTGAGTCGCTTGTTTTGGATGTGGGACCAAGGGATCATAGATCCAAAAATTCTAGTCTTGGGATAAAAACTAATACCAAGATCTCAAGATTAGTTTTTAAGAGCCCTCAAAGTAAAGATAAATCGGGGCATAATTCACTTGCTCACCGTCATGAGGTGAAGGACCCGTATAAAATGGCACATATGATGCTTGAACACCTGCAACATATCATCGGACAACCTAAATCCCAGTCTCTAGAAGTGGATGAAGCCAGAACTACTCTCCTTGGAAGTGTTAAAAAAACGGTTTCAATCTCCGACACCAACCTCTTGGAAAGGGAGTTTACAAAGGAGGGATGCTCGCTTGTGCTACAAGCTTGGGGCAAAAGAGAGATCCCCTGGGTGGGACGAGATGACGACTGAATTCTTTAAAGAATACTAGATGACCTAAAGTCTCCAATCAAATTCATGGCTAACCAAGACCTTGTTGATGGCATGCTAGACTCAAGCATTAAAAGGGGCCTCATCAAACCTATCTCGAAGCAAGTGTGCTGTTCTCAACTGAAGCATTGGTTCCCCATAACCATGATGTCGGTATCCTATAAGATCAATACAAAAATGGTTGCCCTTAGGCTCTCTCCCCTTCTAGACCAAGTGGTCACTCCCACCAGCATGCATTTATCAAGGGAAGGTCAATATATGATAAGAGTTTGGCAGCAATGGTCAGTATTGAGTATGCCGACTTCACCAAGCAAGAGTCTGTCTTGCTCCAGCTAGATCTAGACAAAGCCTACGATCTAATCATGTGATCATTTATTGAAGATGTCATGAATGTGTCAGCTAATGAGCGCTCTAGGTGTAGGTAGTCATTCAGAGCTCCTCTTCAATGAAAGAATCGTGGGAGCGTTTGAGGTCAAACACTACAAGAGGTTGTGTGCACTTGTGACGTTTTTAGAGACGAAAATACATTGGGTTTTTATACTCCCCGGTGTCACTACGACCGTTGCTACGGGAACATCGCTATAAGCATCGCTATATAGCGACGCTTATAGCGACGGTTTACAGGCTACCTATAGCGACGCTCATAGCGACATTGCAGAGCCTGAGAGTAAAAAATTATGGGTGGCAGGGCATCAACCATAGTGAATGTTTCAATAATAGAGTAAACCTAAATGAATCCAAGATAAGCCCAGATTCACCTTTGAAAGAAAGTGCAAGGTATAGACCCAAAGTAGTCACCCACAAGACAATATAACCATTAACTCCATCATCCATAGTATTGTTTGCAGAATAAAGATACAAAACTGACAAAAGTAAATTGATGAAAGTAAATCAATGACAACTGTACACATCATAGGCAAAATCACTTGATTGTTAAGCTTTGCAAATGTAATAGTTACAACACCATTGTCATTATTGAGTAAATATACATGGTTTTCCAATAGTTACAAAAAGACGTATACACATCATCTCATTATACATGCTATGAAAAAATAAAACTAATGTTATCTAGCTACGCCTAGACTGACGTCATCTAATCAGACGTCTCATCACGTCCACGTGGCGTATCTGTCGGATTCTGCAGAAAAAACAATAAGACAACTTTCTGTAAATATAAATATATAATTTACAAAAAAATATAACAAATAGAAAAGAGTAAACCCTAATACTAACCATGCCGCCGCGAGAACTCAGAATGTCCATCAGGGCGTTTAAGCCCTTTCTGCCTGCGTACTCGCGCTCGTACGGTGTGGGGTCACATCTTGTCTCATCGACCACTATTCAAAATATGCAAAGAATCCATTATGTTAGAATTTAAAAGTACCAATAGACATAACTACCAAACCTAAAAAGCAATGCAAAAACACTTATAAAATCGGCCTCAAATGACGCCCACTCGCCGCTCTCCAAGTGGTGTGAGCTCCCTGCCTCTACTCGTGCTTTGGCTGCCTCCTTTTGTTGCTTCCACTTGTCAGGATTCTCACGCGCTGCTCGCTTCGCATTCTTCCAATCTTCTTTGGCTAGCCAATCTGGTCTGTTCCACCTATGCTTTATTGCTTTTTGCACTTCAGAACGCTTATGCTTGCAATATTCGCGCATTCGAATCTTCATCAGGTCTTCATTGAAGTGCTCATCTTGTGTTGACACGGGAGACTCGTCATGCAGCATGCTGATGACTCTGTCTTTTAATTCAATTGGCCCTGCATGTATACACATGAAAATAGATAAGCTTGAGAAAAACCAAGATTTACAGTGTTTGAGTTTGAGTGTAAATCACCTGAGCATTCTGTTAGTCCGAGATAGTCATGCATGGTCCACATTAGAATGCCTCTAATCAAAGCATTCGGTCGACCTATGTGTCGGCTCATATCCACCACTTCTATGTCAATCCAAAAATGTTGTAGCTCCTCCAATAGTGGACGAAGATACACATCTATATTCTTCACTTTATACCGCCCCGACACAATCAAACTTAGCCACAGGTGCCCCTTCTTGGTAGTCAACCACGTGGGAATGTTGTAGTTGATGATGACAACGGGCCATACACTGTAAGATGTTGATCTCTGACCAAATGGATTTACGCCATCCATAGCCAGGCGTAGGCGTAAATTTCGAGCTTCCCTGGCAAAATCCGGTCATGTTTCGTCTATATGTTTTCAGGCTGCGCAATCTGCAGGAATCCGTGGCACACCATCCGAAGATTTATTCTCCTCATGCCATGATGCTAGGGCGGCCATGGACTTACATTCGAAGAAATGCTTGATGCGAAGAAGCAAAGAAAAATGTCACAACAACTTTTGTGGAATTTTTCTTCCGTGGAGATCTACTCGATATCTCTCTGAATCACATTTCGGACACTTCTCCTTGTCTATGTATTCTCTTCTGAAAAGAATGTAGTTGTTAGGACAAGCGTAAATCGAATTGTAATCCATCCCCAAGTTTCACAAGATCTTTCTTGCTTCCTCTATGGAATCCGACATCACATCATCAGCTGACAGTATGTGCTCTTTGAGCAATCTACACAGAAAAAAAAAATGCGATACACTTGTGTAAGTAATTTATCAGATCATTATACATCTAGAGTTTTTTATTAAAGTTAACATATTGTAATAGATCACCTGAAAAGCGCTATGATGCTAGTGTCACTTCATCCAAACTTTGCGAGAAGAACAAGGAGCGCCTTCAATCTAAACACACGTGCTCCATTATGTAATGGCGTATCGGCTTCACTTTTCATATCATCATAGATAAGCCTTTCTGAATCCATGATCATTTCGATCATTTCATTGATCTCGGACTCAAACATTGTCTCGTTGGGAATGTGGTCTACATGATCATCCTCTAAGCTGTCAGAGGCTACATCTTGTGGCTCACGTACGTTGCTTGACCAAAGCACCTACGAACACGTTGTTGCACGCATTTTGAGAACCCCGTTTTTTGTAAATTTGTACATACGGACACGAGGCTCGATGTCAAAAGTGTGTATGGGCTTTCTTTTTGTGGGGTTTTTATCTTGCTTTAGCAAGCACATGTACATGCACTGCAAGTCGCTAGTCTAGTGACGGCTGTCGGGCTACTGTAAGTGCCCGTGAGTGAGTTTTTTGAAGTGAGCCTTGTATATAACTAAAACTGATGTACAAACTTAAAAAAGTTCAGCCAAACATAAAAAATTTGCAGTTTTTGGCTCGTTGTGGCTTCTTGATGCCTTTGGATGCAGTTTTTTGCCCGACTAGCCTTCTCTTCGTGTAGTCGTGCTGGGACAGCTTTCTGTTCACGTCAATTTTGCTCATGGCGGAGTATGGAATCCAATTTAGTCGTCTTCAGCTTTCTCGCCAGTCATTTTTCAAGCTTTCTCTCAAGCTTTAAAGTGCCCCAATTGGAGTTGTGCTCATCATGTTACGACTAGTTCTCTGCAGGGTTATGGCTATGGCAGTCTAGTGGCAAATTGTGTGTAGACAGATTCGGAGGGCATGTATTTATGAATTGTGGAATTGATGTTGAAGTTGTGGTTTTGTGATGTTCAATGGTGAAAGGGGAGGCCCTTGTCTTCATATGCATTGGTCGGCGTGTGCTGTAAATCCGTGCTTTGACACTGTTTTGCTCCTATGTGACATAGTCTCTTGGGTGGGCGACGTCTAGTAAATTCCCAAGGGTCTACTCCTAATGGACTTGTGGTGTTTCAAAGGGATTTTTCAAAGCCTTTGGTGTCTTGTAGTTCTCTTTCAACGCTCTTGGGTGACATCGCTATAGAGGTGTTTCCGTTTGCTTGTTTCCCAACAGTGTTTTGGTGCCCCCCACCGAGGAATCGCTTCAAGTGACCTTCAATTTACAGGTTTGATTGGCGTGATGACAGATTTTCCAAAGTTTTATGATCATGTAGATGAAGATGTTAAGGACTTCATTGAAAAATTTGAGTTTGCTTGTTTGATCGCAAATAAGGAAGATCCAATGATTATGCTCAAGATTTTGTTCTTTTGATGAAAGAGGATGCAAGAATGTGGTCTGATGAGTATGAGTTTTGGCTGAAATCATCTGCACCTCCATTGGTGATGACTTATGATGCATTAAAGAAGGATTTTGTTGAGAAGTTCAAGAAGGTAGAGGACCCAACGGATGTATGGCACTCCATTGAAAGACTTGTGCAATGTGATGGTCAAAGTGTAAATGCCTTTGTCAAGGAGTTCAATGCCTTGTGGAGAAGATGGTGTGTTTCTTTGGGAAGTGATGCTCCTCCTCTTATGCTTAAAAAGTGTATGTTTATGCAAAGTTTGAGGGCTGATTTGAAGGTAAAGGTTGAGCTTAAGAGGCCACTTACATTTGAGGATGCAGTATCGATTGCAAAGCATAAGAAATGGAAGCTAGAGATAGTGAGGCAGTTTGGATTGCAAGGTGATATGGAGCCAAATGTTACTATATGGATTGATGTGGATACAAAGAAAGCCTCTAATGTAATATCGTATCATGATGGTTCTCTTGGGAAAGAGCAAAAAGCATTTAATGAGGAGAAAGATATTGAGAAGAATGTACATATGATGCCATCCTTACTGTTTATGCCTCTCAATGGTGTTTCAAAAGGATTTTGCAAATCTTTTGGTGTCTTGTAGTTCTCTTTCAATGCTCTTGGGTGACATTGCTATAGAGGTGTTTTAGTTTGCTTGTTTCCCAACAACGTCTATTGGATTGCAAGATTGCTGCATGTTGGCCAGCGTCAGAGTCCGACGAGTTATAATTGGCAACAACTCGATCTATAATAGATGGATCAAACTTGCCAAATTCACGAACGTGCTGCAAAGAAACACGTCTTGTCCGTCACATATCATGCTTGCATTGATTACAAGGACATAAGATCCTTGTTGTTGAGAGATAGGTGTTTCGGTTGGACGGCACCACATCCTTGTCACTACTCATAATGAAGATAAAAACCTTATAACCTGGACATAAACTTGATCTTCTATTGGCATCCTCCGTCTTTTATCTCTCTCTCTCTCTCTCTCTCTCTCTCTCTCTCTCTCTCTCTCTCTCTCTCTCTCTGTTCACACTATAAACTACCTCACGTTCTCTAGTCATGTCCAATCCCCGCACATCTCGGTCTAGAGGTGCACGGAGATCAGAACCACCAGGTTATAATCTCGTCTTTATCGATCAATGCCTATATTTACGGGTACGAGAAATCTACACACCCACGTCTACATGATAGTGCATGTAGTGGACAAAACCCCTTTGCCTCTTCTCTAGCTATAGCAATTCACAGCATCTTAACATCTCTTCACAACAGATCTTTGTTCGAGGGATTACTTAACACATTACATATTGGCCTCCAATCTGACTATCATGCCGTTGAAAGCTTTCCAATTTAAGGTTGCATCCGTAGTGAGAAAGAGAGGGATCACCGTTCGCCTAACTTTAATTTTTTTACCGTAATCTCGAAGGTAAACTTTAATATAAAAACTAATTAAATCCAAAATCTAATTTTAAATCTAACTTAAGTGAACCTGTGGTGATTCGCGGCTAATTGAATATAGTTAGTGTGTGAGTTAATAGGTGTCAAATTCTGATGGGAATATACATATTGTTGTGTAACTAGTGTTTGCTCTTTGGGCAAAGCGCACCTTCATTGACATACATTAAAATCTAACTAAAATATTCTAATCTAATTTTAAATCGAACATAAATTTAGATCTGATCTAATTTTAAACTCAAAATAAACCTAAACCTAATGTAATTTTAAATCTAACATAAACCTAAATGTACTCTAACTTAAATCTAAATTTAATTTAGTTAATCTTAAATCTTGTCTTAATATTAAATCTAAATCTAATCTAATCTTAAACTCAACATAAACTTAATCTAATCCAATCTTAAATCCTAAATCTAAATGTAATCTAACTTAAATTTAACATAGCTAACTACTTTTAAATCTAACCTAATCTTAATCTAACATAAATCTAAATTTAACTTAATCTTAAACTCAACATAAACATAAATCTAAATATAATTTAACTTAATCTTAAATCTAATTTAAATCTTAACTTAATCTCTCTTTTTTTGTTTTTTCCCCTTACCTCTCTCTTTCGTCTTTTTCTCTTCTGTCTCTTTGATTTTTTATTCTCTCTTTGTTTTCTCTTCTCTTCTCTTTCTCTCTCTCTCTCTCTCTCTCTCTCTCTCTCTTTCTCAATGTGTGTGTGTATGCATTCTTTGTTTATGCATGTGTGTGTATGTGTTTTTTGTTTATGAATGTACTCATTCCTGTTCCCATACATAGCTTTCAATGGTCCGCTGCTCAAGCTTGCCAAAAGTAATTGGAAAGAGTTCATTAAACCGGTGAAAATACTTTTATGGAAGAACAATACAAAAGACAGGACACCTTGGAAGTGGGCTAGCTGGAAACGTTTGCGAAACCTCTTGATCAGGGTGGTCTCGGGATTCTTGATCCTAGTATCCATACCGAGGCCCAGTGTGCTAAGTTTGTGGCTGGACTCGCGAAGCATGACCAATCTTGGGCTTTTATGACCCTGGCCATGATGGACAGGTCTAAGCTATACTCGCAAGGTGGTCGGTGGAATGGACTCGAGGTACACGACAAAATGATGGCCCCTCTGTGGGCTTGTCTGAAGCTCGGGGGGGTGATAGGCGAGCTCGTTCGGAAATGCAACAGAGCAGTGGAATCTCTAGAGTGGGGAGAACTGGCCAGGTACTTTCACAACTGTATAACTCATAGGTCCCCTTGGATTTCCAAGACGGGGAGCTTATTTCTAAATCCACACTGGAGGGAAACTGCGAGAAAGATCAATAACAAAGGTGTCCGACGTTTGGGCCAACTGTGGGACCATGACAGTAACCCGGTGGAAAAGTGCAGACACTTGCCATCCTCCTATCCAGACATAATTCACAGCCTGTGACCCAAGCATCTCCGAAAATCTTTTTAAGCTTGAATGGCGGATCGTTGAGGGAGTAATACAGCCGACTCCTAGCTCTGCAAACGCCTTCCCTCTGAAGGTCCTCCTTGGTCGCGACGTTCGGGAGAGCATGATCTACAGACGCCTAATTAAGCTCAGGCTTACTGACCATACTATTGTACACGGTCTATAGGTTAACTCACCGTCAATGAACCCCATTGATGAGCTCAGATCCGCTCGGCGCTGAGTTGCGCAGGGCTTCAAAGGGCCCACTGCCTAGCCTATTTCTGATCAGAAAAGAGGAGGAGGAAGAAGACTTCAAAGTTCAGGTAGAAAGGGACAAGAGCTACGTGATTGCGAACTTGCGAGGTGATGAGCATGCACTCCTTTGTTGTACCCACGTTGGCCAATTCTGGAAGAGGGACCCCGGGCCGGCCTTTCTCGGGGCCATTGAATAGCCCAGCCTCATGAAACGAAGGGTGGCGCGCACCTATCCTCTATTCATTTGCGTTAGCTGCACGTCTGTATTCCTTTCGGAATATAGGGTGGGTTCACACGAGGGAGCAGCTTTCTTGTGCCTCCGCAAGAGGCGGTAGCAAAGTTTCATAGAGAAGCCAGCGTGTATTATCTCAGCGAATGAAAAGAATGGAGTTTCGAAGTTGATTGGTTGGCAGCTTGGCGGGCTGGCATCACCATATCTTGCGCTGAGATTGTACCCGAAGAGCTTCACCTTTGTGTGTGGGGGGCTTGTCTATAAAGGTCACGGGCAAAAGTCGAGGGATCTACGAGGGATATTCAACCCACCATTGATCCCGGCTATACGAGGCAAAAATAAATAGGCTCCCCGTCGTTGTCGCGTCGCGACTCGATCTCACCACCTCCCACTCAGCACTCGCACCCCCTATCCAACCCTCCTCTATCGCAACTGGTTGAAAAGGTTGTGAGCGCAGTACTATAAAAGTCTTTCCCCCCCTGTTGCGTTGATCCAACGGCCCAAAGCCCCCCTCGCCCCGCCGATAAAGCGCTCGCCGTAGATCCCATTACTCTGACCCCGTGTCATATATAGACCGAGGGGGGGGGGGGGGGGGGGGGGGGGGGGGGTGTTGCCGGTCTCGCCCATTCTAGAGGTGGGTACGGTAGACAAGGTCACCTTTCAATCCAATGACTGTCTGCGATCTATCGTGCACACCCCTTCCATTCCAATTGCCTCCGGATCATGTGAACCCATCCATAGTTCGCTATGCTAGGTGCCCCTTCTCATTTTTACTACGTGCCTAGTCTCAATCTCACATGTGCACATATAACGTTTTTTTTTGTACCCTCCCACATGTGCACACATACACACTTTTAGGTACATGCAAACATGAAGAATCAATAATGATGCACAAAGACAAACACATTGTGTGTGTGTGTGTGTGTGTGTGTGTGTGTGTGTGAGAGAGAGAGAGAGAGAGAGAGCCCAATCAATTAGTGAAGTCTTGATTACACATTAGAAAAAGGAGATCACAAGCCTCCTCCATAAGAATTCAAAGAGAGTGACATCATAGAGTGGTGGATAGGGTAGCATTCATGGAGAGTGTGTAAAACATAAATGAGAGATAAACTCTTGATTGCATATGACTAAAGGAAATAACAAGCCTCTTACATAGGCACTAAAACAGGGTAACATCATGGGAAATTACAAGCCTCATAGGCACTCGCATAGGGTAACATCATGGGGTAGTAATGGGGATGGATTAGTGAGAATAACATTCATGGTGTGTGTGTGTGTGTGTGTGTGTGTGTGTGAGAGAGAGAGAGAGAGAGAGAGAGAGAGAGTTCAAAGAGGGATAAACTCTTGATGACTGCGCATTAAAAAAAAGGTAAATTGCAAGTTTCTTATATAGGCACTCAAATTAGGTGCCTTCATGGGGCAAAACATCACCATATAAATCATCATCCTTGAAAGACCGCAGGTAGTCTGGTATGCCATTGACCACCCAACCACGCTCTCTTATACAACCCCCCCGTGCATGCAGGCCTGACACATGGTAAGGACATATCCTAGGGCCTCGTACCTATACAACCACCAATCTAAACCTCGTCCGTGATGTTCATAGGACCCTTGGCCTAACATTACTTCCCCCCTTAAGGAAGAGTTATCATCTTCGAAAACAAAAGTGGGGTATTTCTTCTTAAGGACATAAATATTTTTTTTCCCATAAACTATGTCATGATAGTCCAGGATCATGCGGTTGAGTGGGACGTTCCATGAAATTAATAAGAAAATCTTGATTGACTACATTGTTGTCCCTATGTAACCGTTTATTTAAACAAGTGTGTAGACCAGATCTCTAACTCACTTGAGTACTGAAAATGGATAACAATACCTAGAGGGGTCACCAAAAATTGGAAGACTTTCTAAAGGTTCTAGAACAGGTAAGAATACCTCTTCATACTTTCCATGTAAGTAAGTTGCCGACGTTTCTCATGGGCATATTTTTTATATCTGCATGTGCTTGTCCAACATTTTGACAAGCAATTTACAACAAATCCATATGGTCATGGTCTCGGATAAAGTCCTTGACTTGCTAAATTTTCTCTATAGCCAATCCTACTGCAATTGGTGATCTAGGAATTGCACTAAGTTCCAAATAGGGAGATACTCCTCCCAATCGAATTGCTTCTTGCTAATGTATGCTCTTAGCATACTCTCTAGCAATGGATTAACATGTTCAATGTGTCCATCCTCTCATAATGACCCACATAAAGGATATTGAGTTTTCCTCCCTATCGTTTAAACTCAGTCCTCCCAAAGTGACTGTTAAATATGGGAGCACGATCATGCACAATATTGCAAGACAATCCGTTTAACCAAATTGTCAAAAAACAACGTAGCTAGCTCTAGAATTTAGTTAATCTATCTACAATCACCCCTATCGAGTCATGACCTCGAAAGGTGATTGTTAGACCCGCAATAATTGCATAGAGATATTGAAGTTCTTATGACTAAAAAACTTCATAAGCCATCAAATGCATGAATTTGCATGTCGTTGCTAAACACTAGACCCATAACACCTAGTGTGCACACATTAACAAAACTTATCCGAACTTGCATTTACATGATTAGAATGGTCTATGCTCATAGCATACATGAAACTTGAGGGAGTAGATGTATAAATAGTTCTTGTAAAAAGAAATAAATACGTCCCAGCTTGAATCATAGCTAGTCAGGTGATATGGAACAAGTACTACATAGCACTGCAAACCATAACTTATAATGTAAACCTAAACTACATATGGTCCAACTAACGAAACATTTCTATGGACATGATCCTCTCTACAGCTCATAGCGGACATAAATAGTGAGACAAGTGGATGAAGAAGCTACCATGGACACCCCAACAACAATTGTCATACTGGATACACCTCAGATTTTCTACCCTCAACTTTGTACCTTAAAAGAATGCCATGTTGAGCATCGATTACCTTTTAGAAAATTTGAACTATAGACCACACCACATCCAAGAATCTCCATTCGTAAACTATGAACACATCACGTCCAAAATACTCCAAGATAATGAATTGTGGAACACATTCTGTCCATGATTCGACGAACAACAATGGATTGGTGCACTCATCCACATTGTTTTAGATACGTTTGATTGGTTCCCTGCTAGATGCATTTGCCTTGAACTTTGACCCACCGGTTCAAACACCGATAACTTGAACTTCAACACAAGGGTCCAAATTAATTATATGGAGCACTGTTTTGCCCCTCTACCACTCACAAGCATCTGTTTGGATGAATCTGATGGAGGCACTGGTCTCCATGTGACTAGAAGGTGGGAGTCCTTACCAGTGTAGACTCCACTACACCAGTAGCCTCTTTGTTGTCCTTCCTTGAGTCACTACCACTGCTTTCCTCATGATGCTTGCTTTTTCTTTTGTCCTTTGTAGAACCTCTCTCTTTGCCTTTAGATCTGCAATCTTTAGACAAATGGCCACACTTCCAGAATTGTAACAATGGTTCTTGGTCTTCTTTCTAGAATTCTAAATAGCAAGTTCTTCCACACCTTCCTCAGAAATTTGAATGTTACCTTGAGTTATCAACACGGCTTCCTCCTCAATGAGAAAAGAGTTGAGATCATCAAATTCCAGCTTTTCCTTCGTGATTTGTAGCCGAAGTGTCCTAGACACCATTTCATATGCCTCAAGCAAGTTGGTGAGAACCAGAGCAACTAACTGAGTACTTGTCAGTGCACTTTTCATAGCCACCAATAGTTTATCATGAATAAATTTAGCCTTCATAAGAAATGGTCGCATGGAACTTCCTCGTGGAAACTGGATGGAAAATAATTGTCCAAGAAAGGTGACTGCTTGCATCGTAGAATCTCGATCAAACATTCCAACAAGCTTGAACCACATATTGTTGGTAGTCTTCAAAGTCTGAATGGCTGGAGAAATGTCCTTTGTAAGAGATTCCACAATGGACGACATTACCTTCACATTGGCAGTATCCCAATCGACACACGATTTGAGATACTCGTTGTCTTGAAGGCGAGTGTACTTGTTGTTAGGATCCCTTGTAGGACGGGGCTCTAAGATGTCAACAATGTCCCATAAGCCTTTCTATGAGAATCAAAGTCGCATAATCAAGTTCCAATGGGTGTAGGTATTGTTGTTCAATTTGTTGTTGGTGCTGGAGCAAGGGGGACCATGTTGAAGTTGCAAGATCTAGTAGTAAATGCCTTCTTGCACTCCAAAAGCCGCAAATAATCTTCAAGTCGATCCACTCCTCAGCTACGCCCAAGCGGCTCCACAAAATCCTCATTTTTATGCCCTCTCTTGAGCTCCAATCTCCTTGCCTCTTCCAAGCCACTCCAAAAGCATGGCAGTACCCCTTATCAAATTCCACACCTTAGTGGATAGCCACTGGCAGCGTTTTGAATCATTGTTAGTAGACTTTCACTGTGTAAAGCAAGGTCCATGGATGAGGATCCTAGATAGCGTGTTGAAACGTTGTGGCAAGGGGAGCAAAACTGGCGGGCAAATAACGTTTTGAAACGCTATCGCAAGGGGGGCAACACCATCCTTGATAATAAGGGACTACCAATCATGCAGCGTTTTAAAATGTTGGCGTGGGGGAGAACAACGGCACTGCCCAACAATGGCTACAAACGCTTGCGTTTAGAAATGCTAGCAACAGTGGCTAGAGCAATGTTGGGCAGCAACAAAGGGGGTGGGGGAGCAACTTTTTGAAACGCTGAAAGGGGAGGTTGTGCCGTCGACGAGGGAGGGTCTCCTCAAGCTCTCTTCTTGGCGTAGCTCCTCCTCCGCTAAGGCTTTGATACCATGTCAAAGTCGATGATGCAAAAGCGTAGAGACCAAGGGGGGGTGGGGGGGGGGGGGGGGGAGTGAGAGAGAGAGAGAGAGAGAGAGAGAGAGAGAGAGAGAGTTTCCTGAACCAATGAACCCTGGCAATGAAGAATTGAATGTACAATACAATGGGGGCAAGGGGTTGCATATATACCAACCTCAGTAAATTGCCCTACCAAGACTTTGAAAAATAAGAAAAATAAATACCTAAAAGCCAAGATAAATAATGGGATCACTTTGGGCAGTTCACTTGAGATGCCAAAATTCTAACAGATATAGCCTTTCCATATGCATTATAGGAAAGCTAAAACAACCATCCCTTAATTTTTTACAATAGTTGTTACATTAACAAGTCTGACTAGATATCCAACAATTTTTGGCTAGTGAAATTGTTTTCAATACTGCATGCTTAAGGTGGTCTAAGAAACGGATTTTACCAGCACATAAGGACTTTGTCCCGACACATAATTAAGGAAAAAGTGCCAGTGTCAGTCTTAGAGACTCATATTCTTCACACGTGTAATATGTCTCATATAGTGATGTTAGGAAATATGACATCCTTTAAGTACAAGAAGTATTTATGTGTGGAGGTAACTGAAAACACTCAGTGACATAAGTGAGAGGGACCCTCATAAACCTTGCTTTACACTGGCTAAACCGAACTCCATGAACTCCTAGACCATGTTGGACACCTTGTGAAGGACAACATGTGCCAAAATCCCTACCATGTAGGTCTATAACCGTCTTAACAGAGGTTACCACTAAAAGGTGGATTGTCAATTCAGAAGAGGTACCCGAGACACTAACGTCTTCTCCTTTCTGTAACTGCTACCTTGTAGCCATGCACAACTATGTCACTTGCATTAAGGAAAATGTGTACAATACCATGGCACAACCTAGAAGAAACCTTTGGTTGTATCTTGTCTAACAACCCTTGGTCTTAGCTTGGAAAACCAAAATACGTGGTCAAATTCCAAAAGGATACTACTAAAAGTATTAGTTGGATGGGTACCATCACATGTTACCTTAGTACGAATAATGATTATAAACACAATCAGATCTATAAACTAAGTACAAGATCCTCTCAAGTTAGAATTTTATTCACAATTGGATCATTAACACAACCATATCTCCCCATTGAAAGAAAGATTGGCAAAATCCTAAAGAAAGTAGGCATACTAGGTATAAGTTTTGTTTCTTTGTTTAAGATACGACTTGCACAGATTTAAGGAAATTTTTTATCAGCATAACTTATCGCGAATGTGCGGGTACAAGTCCACGGATTTGCAATGGAAACATGAGGTTGCCTGCCTTGAGGCTCTCTTAGAAGGTTCATGTTATCACATAAACTTGCTGCTTGATGGCTAGGCCATGCTTGTAAGCTACAGAAGCCTTACTTCTGTACTGCATGCACCTTGTGCATAGAGCCAATGGTATGTATAGTGCCTACCAATGCAATCATATGCAATGAGTACAAGAGAATATACTAACCTCAAGTTATATTGGGTAGAAGATTAAAACTGTGATTAACTCTTGCAACAACTTCAAGAGTCATCAATAAAGATCACTGGAAACAAACAAGCTCTTACCTATTTTGAAGTGATTATGCAACTCCAGTGCATGCTGATGCCAGCTTAATTTGAATCTGCTAATTATCAAGAAAACAGCCAACCATTAGGTGGCACGATATTGCTAACAGAGTATCCTATGTTGAAACAAAAGCGAAAAAACTAATGGGGTGGAATCAAGTCCACCTTAGTGGCACGCCTTGCATGCAACTTAGAATAAATAGATTGATAAGCCCTTGGCTAGAGTGAAGTATTTGCATGTATATTTTAAGACGATTCGCTTAAGTGCCTTGCACTATCCATAATTGGCATTGATACATCCAAATATGATTCGACCTTGTCGTACGTAAAATGCGAATGTGTATTCAATAATTTCAATTTCTAAGCCCTTGATGCCTTGTCGTCTTTCTTAATAGGGGTGTGGCATGGGGTATAAGCCTTGCTTCAAGCCATGGCCTTCAAGCACCTTGCTTTGTAAGGCACGATGCTTTCCAAACTAGAGGTTAGAACACATGAAAAAATAGTAAAACTTGAAAGTTTCTAACCAAGTCACCCGTCTTTAAAATATAAGGGCATTTAAGCATGGTATTGATGCCCTTTAGGCTAGAGGGTTGTAGATTGGTATCCAACCCACCTTGAGTGAAAGCTAGCTCGTCGTGGATCTGATATACCTTAAGCCCTTACTATGTATCTTACAATCCCCTTGGCTTGGTTCATGCCGACAAACATTGGATGACCATGCATATACACTTGCAAAGCTTGCAAGTATGTATACTGATAGCACATCACAAACTTTGGAAGCAAGCAAGCCATAGTTCGAAAATTGAGAATGACATCTCAATAATGAAAACCTGTCAAATTTAATGTCCTCATAGCCTACTGAGTTATCATATGCCATGCATGATAAAGTTTCAAGGACAAAGCCATGAGAGCCATATTGTAAGTAGAGTTGCCTTGCTTACAATGCATTTTAATACTGTATTGGTTCCTGCAACACTTGGAATTGCAAAAATGTACCTTGTACTCAAGATTATAAAAACCATTCGTTTGAGCCTTGCTCAGCTATCAAACGAACAACTTAGAGTTCCAATCTTAAGAGCAAATATCTCAGGAACTTAGCTATCAAGCTTTGTTTGACGTCAAAGCCTTACTTGACAGAAACAACTTTTGCTTGTCGAGCTTGTATTGTGGAGAATTCTACAAGATACAATACGTTCAGAATTTAAATCTTTAAATTTAAGTTGTGTACCAATTCTAAAAAACCCGTTCCGAGTATTGCAGGTGCTCGCCTTACTCCAGGAGCATCCTTGCCTTGCCTCCAAGATTACCATGGCTTGAATCACCACCCTTGGTATCAAGATTCGTATCATCGCCTGATATGGTGTGCAAGCAAAGAATTATGCACACAAGCTGCCAAAAGCAAGAATTGAATTGTATGTTAATGCGTTCCTATCCATCTTTCTGAGTTTGTTCATTTCAAGCGTCCTTGATTGCTTCGAGTTATGGGCATAGAATTATGCACACAAGCCACACCTTGTTTGATTCACCCATGCAAGATGCCTTACATGTAACGAGCTTATAACAAGTTCAAAATTATCTTTGCACTTGTTTGTTTTGCTTAACTCTATGGCTTTAAACCGATGTGAAGAAGGAAGCTTGAGGGTAGTGGTGCTTGAACTACAGTTGTCTTCCCTTTGACACGATTGGGAAATCGTTGTAGTGGACACTCGTGAAATGGTCTTAGGGCTTCTTGGATGGCAAAGGTGCATCCACCATATAGGTAGAAACCATGGCCGTGGGCCAAGGCCCCTAGTTGGGGAGGGCGTCCAAAAACAAAAACTTAAAAAATAAAATAAAAAATTTCAACCTATAGCAATGGCTATGTCTACTATGTCCAGCCCACAAGAGAGAAGGATATCCCTATCCACACAACCATCCAGCCAAACCTTGTCCGAGACGCTCATAGGACCCTTGGCATGACAATCATAGGTAAAATAAGTACACATGCTATTACATGGTTTGTGTAAAAGGCACCAACTGGACAAGAGAGGGGACACACCAAGATATCAAGACGCTTCACAGACGAAGTCCACATACCCGACGGCTCTCCCTTGAGGTTTGGACTATGACAACACAAGACAATCCAAGAGAAGAACCTCCAATCAAAAGAGAAAAGATATCACCTCCAATGTAGGAGGAAGCAAAAGATTGTGCTCCTTAATGTATTGTGCACCCATCATCCACTGCAGTTTTTATAACTTAATAGCCCCCCCCCCCCCCCCCCCCCCAACCAAGATAAGCCTTATCCTTGCTCATCACATTGTAAAACTGTGCGAGAGGTCAAATCAAGATACAATCTTGAACATTGCAAAGATTAAATGAGCATTGATGGCCACTTGAATTGCAAGATTAACTTAAAACCAAAGAGTCGTTACCACATCTAAGAATTTGCAATGATGGGAGTCTTAACTTGGGCGGATTGATGCTCTCAAGGTGTTGCACCAATCAAGATGATATTGAGGGTTGGTAAGGCCTCTTAGAAGTGACCTAGCTCAAGCTTTTGGGGTTAAAGACACAACGGAAATTAGATACTCCGAAAGAAACTCCAAAGGCAAACACAGAGGATGAGGATCACCAGGCAATGGAGCCTCTTAAGCCCAACTAAAAGAAACCTCGATGGAGGTCGATTGATCCCATTCGTAGTGCAAAGGAGATTGCTGCGAATTGCTTCACAACGCTTAACATGGCTATATGCCCAAATTTGATTTCAAATCCATGAGAGAGAGAGAGAGAGAGAGAGAGAGAGAGAGAGAGAATTTCCTTCACCATCAAATTCTCAAATGAAAGCCCATTAAGCTAATCACGTTTGAGAGGCACTGAAAAGCATACAAATTGTTTGATCACTGAAGCCCCGCCCCCCGCCCCCAAAAAAAAAAACAACCTGGACACTAACCAAAGTTTCCTTTGGCTGCTCTGCTTTGTTGACGTCCTTCTGCAACTACTACTGCCAAACGCTTCAGGTATCAACCAATTCGAGAACTCTCCATCCTCCATACCCTCACTACAGTTAGAGCCACATTGCAACACCACCTTCTCCAACATCGATGTGCTATGCGCATAGCTTTGCATCAAGATGCTAGGATTTTCTTGTGAAGACATGGCATCCACTTAGGCGAGGCCTCAAGCATGTACATGATTAAGGGCTCCGTTCAAGAATGCCCTCTACGCACCCAAAAAAATCCTTCCAGACTGTGTATGATGGTTAAGAACTGCTGCATGATTGCACCGACCACATCTTCAGCAGCAATGCGAGACATAGTGCATAAAGCAACAGAGTAAGCCAAAAAAGGGCCACTAAGTCCTACCTATTCACCCAAAGAGATTGAGCCTGCCTCTACCTTGGGATGTCAAATTCTAAAGGAAGATGAAAGGCGCAACGGATAGGGATTTCTTCTCCCACAAGAAGCCAACACGGCATGGTTGTTCCTCCTCAAGCTTGTTTACATGAGACTACTCTGAGTTGAGCCCAGGTCCTTCAACTGTAACCCAACTTGTTCCTCCACAAACAAATAAGCTCTTTCCATTTGCTTCAAACACTTGCCATCTTCCTCTTTGCCCACATCCTGACATAATTCACAGCCCAAAAAGTGAGTAATGAAAGGCAATCTCTTGTGACCCAAGCCTGTGCGTGAGCCTCCAAAAAACTTTTCAAGCTTGAATGCTGGATCCTTGAGATTGCTGCGTAATATGGTCGACTCCTCCACATACACCTTCCCTCTGGAGGTCCTCCTTGGTTGGTTTGGGGGAGCATCATCATCTAGAGAAGAGGAAGCAACCCCTTCAAGGTCAGGCTTACTGATCATATTGTTTATTGTTAGCATGTCTGTACCAATGACCCTCCTGGAGCTTAGATCCGCTGAGTTGCGCACAACTTCAAGGGTCCACTGGCTATTTCTGATCAGAAAAGAGTCGGTTTTAAGGCTAATAATTAGGTTTTCTGTGTGGTAAGTAGCCCCAACAAATCCAAGCAAGACAAAGTTGAACTCTGAGTACATTTGCAATGGAAACTTGAAGGCAATGTCTGTGATAATGAGAGCTTCATTCGGCACCCACCAAATCCATTCCACATGTGGATACTTCTCCATTGTGCCCTGCAGCAGAGACAGCCTTGAATAGGGGATCGAGCTTAGTCGCTCCAGAGTTTCAGAGCTCAAAGGCACCTGGAATCCATGCAATGTACTATAATGCACCCTGTTCTTCAAGGATTTGAGAAGAAGTTGTTCAGCTAAAGGCTTCTTGCAACCTGAGGAGTGGAAGCCTGCTATCACCACTACCTTGGATTCTCCAACATATCTCTGCTCATCATGATTTGCAAACCTTGATCCTTCTAAATCCTTTGCTACTGCTAGCAATGAATCCTGAATGCCTTTTACTGTTGTAAGAGCTGGCGTCTTCCGGTGCCTAGTATCTACAGTTAGTACCGCTGCATTTTCCTGAATGTCTTCAAAAGAAGCTGTGATTGTACTTCTCTGCTTCTCCTTCTCCCATAATGCATCCTCACTGTTTACCTTCCCTTGACCGATGGGAAGGTAGCTTCTTGACTCCCTGCCTTCATCTGCAGAGTCTACAACGATGGTGCTCTTATGCTCAACCAATTCTGGAGCTTCCAGCAGAGGCTTCTCCTCTTCCACTGCCTCTACTAGCACTCTCAACTGCCTTCTATGCAAAGCCACATTGTGTAGATGCAACCGTATCTCCTCAAAATCTTGCGCAGGGGTGCCAAATTTGCCAGCACCGATGGTGTTTCTCAAAACCAAGAAGGTGAGAAGAAAACAGAGAAGAGAGACCCTCAGATTCTTAAGCGTCCTCTGCATCTTCCTGCTTAGAAGCCCCATTCTGCGGCAGGCAAGCGGGATCGCATGAGAGAGGAGCTCGCCTACTCAGAAGGATTCCCCGCAGGGATCGAGCTACAACTATAATAAAGCTTTGGTGGGGAGAGAGAAGAAGCAGAAAAGCCTTTTGGGGGTGCAGGGGAGGAGCAGCTATGGCCAGGGAGGAGGGCCACAGAAGCAGGCATTGGCAAATCACTTGAGTTCGGGGTGTGGCAGGAAACGCGAGGATGTGTGTGTGTGTGTGTTTGAGAGGGTGTGTCTGTGCGGGTGTGTGGTCAGCGCTTAGGGGGAACACACAGAAGAGAACTAGGTCTACACGAGATTCGTATCACTGTGACGAGGGACTGCGAGGGAAGGCAATATTGGTCATATCCCTGCCTTGTTGTCTGCGCGCGAGATGGTTGTGCGTGGTGTGTGTGTGTGTGTGTGTGTGAGAGAGAGAGAGAGAGAGAGAGAGAGTCTAGAGACGAATCTACAGTTATAAATGACAGAAAAGGAGGGAGGGAGACGCCACAGCCAGCCGGCGGCTTTCAGTATATGCTGCACTGCTCATCGTTTTCCTTGAGAAAAACTGTCTCGCTGGCAAGTTCCCGTGGCATTTCAAAACTACTCACATGAAGTGATAGATGTGCCCTTAATTGTAAGGGCCCTTTCTCTAAGAGCTGGGTCGCACTAAGGGTCTCTCTTTTTTGGCAGATTTCCTAAGCTTCTCGCACCGCCTCTTGAAAATGAAGGGGCTAAGCTATACATTAGGCGATGCAAAACTGAGCGCGTTCGTCCACCGATTTTAGCCAATCAGCTAGTTGAAGCCTGCGCAGCTTTTCGATAGAATTATCTCGGTCCAGCTCTCCTCCTAGTAGTGCGACCATATGTATTTCTTCTCCCCACTACCCCTGCTAATACCCAACGCAACCCGGCTCTAAGGTGGGTTTCGCATGAAGGTATGGGCCGAGTTTTTCTTACGTCAACAACTCTTGGTGTGTTGTTCAAACGCTGCTTTCGTGAAGCTAACTCCGCAAAAAATTGGCAAAGTTGGCTATGGCAAGCAACGTTTTTGAGAGGAAGAGATAAGTATGCATGTTTTTCAACTCAAAACGAGACAAAACCATTGAGAATAGAAGAACTTCGCCATGCCCTCTGTGCAAAAGCTCTTTAAGGGCCTCGGCCCAACCCCGGTAGTAAGGGGTTGTGGGCTCAAAGTTCAACCCTTGGTTGGCAAGCCAACAATGGTCTTAGGTCTCATTCAACTACACAAGAGATATACATCAAACCAAAAACTATTGTCCATCATCAAGTTCATATTGTGCGAGCTTTCTGAACACAACGGCCGACATGGTAGTACCATTCCACATCTCTATGACATTGGGTCCACATTGAAACAACATAGATGGGCTTCCATCTCTACAGCAGGGTGGAAGGCTCCTGTGTAGGAGGGGGGTAGTGCAGCCCGCAAGAATGGTGGGTTTGAAAGTGTAGTATAACATTGACGACTGGCCGCCCCTATCCTATCTGCTTGAGCATGCAGTCTCAAACGGGCCTTAGTCTACATTCTTCTGTGTATGCATTTTTAGATAGGAAAGGGTCCATCTCTAGGTTGCGTATAAAGAAGGAGTATCCAAATGAGTGTATACCCACGTGCAGATCATTCCCGTGAAGACTCTAATTACCGGACACCCCCTGTTTGCATTTGACACGTGTCTTCGCCTAAGCCTCTCGCATTTGCCTTATCCCTGATAGGCATGAATCCAAAAAGTACTTTCCATAGGAAAACTTTGTCCCGTTCTTCGTATTTGGCCTTCCAAATGTTTCCAACTATTTGGCTCCATTTGCTCCTTGTCCACTTTTTAACACAGATCGTGTTGAGGTGATCAACCCAATCCTTTGTATAGCAAAGCTTTTTGTAAACTATTTAAGTCTTGGGTGAACTAAAAAGCCTTTCTCTAGGCCATTTCCAAGCTTTCCAATCAATTGGTGTGGAACACGGAGGAAGGCTAAGGTTTGAGACTTTGCCCAGTAGTCTTCCGATAAGGATCTCCTCCTAGAGGGAGAAATTGCAGCATAGCTTTAGATTATTATTTTTGCCCAAGCCCTCCATTATGGGTCCCCAAGGAGACCAATGTCTAGCTGTTCCTTTCCAGTACCTGGTTTCTTCATTCCATATGAGTGTTACTCTGGCTTTACAACATTTATCAACAAACTTTCCAGTAAATCCACCTAATTGAGCCCTTACAATGATGGAGGGTAGAAGCCTGTTTTGTATATTGAGGTTGAACCATGACCCACCTTTAGACTTCATGCAAGCTTCCATAACCATTTCCCTTGCCATACAAGCCTAGCTCTCATTCTAATTGGCTATAGTGCATACAATTTTGCCCAAAGAGCCAGACCATGAGTCACTAGAATACCTAGATCACCCCGAGCTTTAGGTTTAGCAACTGCTGTCCATTTACCCCATTGCCACGGTCTCCTTGCTGCTAGTTTGTTCTTCCACAAGAACTCCTTGAGTGCTTCAAAACTCCACATTTTTTGTGATAGTTGAAGGAATGGTGATGTGAAGGTAATGTAAGGGATGAAGAAGGTATTAATTATGATAGCCTTGCAATGGAAAGGAGTTAGGATGAACTTCCAGTGCTGCATTTTCTTTTTAATTCTTTCTTGAACCCACTCAAAGGCTTGCTTGTGAGTTGTTCCTTCCCTGACAAGCACCCCAAGTGGTGTCGGAAGATGTGACATCTCTTCACAATGTCTCCATTCCATCCGAGAGAATCAATTTGTCTTCTTCTGTCAAAGAGATAAGTCTTTACTTTCCTATGTTACATTGTGACCTCGACACCATGGAAAACACCTCTACTATCACTAAGGCTTTCTTAATGTATTCTCCAAGGCTGCAAATCCAAAAATTTGTTGCTAAATTGTAGATTGAAGGTGAGAAAACCTACAAAAATTGGAGGAATTCAGTACATAAACGTTCATATTTATCTCTACAATTTTTGCATAAGTAGGCTATATATTCCGGGTTTCAGAAATTATGATTGATCATGCCAATCTTTGCTCGTAGCACTCAACTCAGGCTAAGCCATTACTCTTGTTGACCACACATGCTACACAACTTCACAAATATTATGTGATCGCACTTGTGGCCCTAAATAAGTGGGTTCAATTTTGAACCCATTTGTTTTAACGAGGATCTTGGGAGATGCTTTGGTTTTGAACGGAAGAAGAAAAGAATGGCATACGGAGAGACCAAGTGGAGGAAAGAAAGAGAGCATATATTTTCATGGACATGTGTAAAGGAGAGAGAGAGAGAGAGAGAGAGAGAGAGAGAGAGAGAGAGAGAGAGAGAGAGAGAGAGAGAGATCTTCTTTTCGCACACTCTGCTTGGTTGCACGATAGACGATGGAGCTAGGGGAGCTTATTGTGGCTTCGAGTGATTTATGGGAATGTAGGTGAGTGCATGGGAAAAGTTAAGTAGGCCAGCTGGGTGGTGCACATAGAGGGCAGGAGCACAAACGAGGCCAGCTAAGCGGTGTGCATAGAGTCTACCACATATGTTTTGTATGTGCTACGTAGGTCGGTCATGGCAGGTTTAGGGGCCTTGGGCCATGGGCTATGCGCTATAGATGTAGGGGATATTTGGCCACAGAGAGAGAGAGAGAGAGAGAGAGAGAGAGAGAGAGAGAGAGAGAGAGAGAGAGAGAGAGAGAGAGAGAGAGTTGATCGATGGGTCAACTGTCACCTGCAGGTGAGTGTATACCCACCTGCAGATCATTCCCGTGAAGGCCCTAATTATTGGACATCCCCTGTTTGCATTTGACACATGTGTCTTCGCCTAAGCCTCTCGCTTTTGCCTTATCCCTAGTAGGCATGAATCCAAAAAGTACTCTCCATAGGAAAACTTTGTCCCATTCTTCGTATTTGGCCTTCCAAATGTTTCCAACTATTTGGCTTGCCTGAGTTGAGTGCTACGAGCAAGTGAAAAAGATTGGCATGAGCAATCATAATTTCTGAAACTCAGAATTGTAGCCTACTTATGCAAAAATTGTAGAGATAAATATGAACGCTTATGTATTGAATTCCTCCAGTTTTTGTAGGTTTTCTCACCTTCAATCTAAAATTTAGCAACAAACTTCTGGATTTGCAGCCTTGGAGAACACATTAGGAAAGCCTTAGTGATAGTACAGGTGTTTTCTACGGTGTCGAGGTCACAATGTAACATAAAAAAGTAAAGACTTATCTCTTTGATAGAAGAAGACAATTTGATTCTCTCGGATGGAATGGAGACGCGAAGAGATGTCACATATTCCGACACCATTTGGGGTGCTTGTCAGGGAAGGAACAACTCACAAGCAAGCCTTTGAGTGGGTTCAAGAAAGAATTAAAAAGAAAATGCAGCACTGGAAGTTCATCCCAACTCCTTTCCATTGGAGGGCTATCATAATTAATACCTTCTTCATCCCTTACATTACCTTCACATCACCATTCCTTAAACTATAACAAAAAACGTGGAGTTTTAAAGCACTCAAGGAGTTCTTGTGGAAGAACAAACTAGCAGCAAGGAGACCGAGGCAATGGGATAAATGGACAGCAGTTGCTAAACATAAAGCTCAGGGTGATCTAGGTATCTCATGGTCTGGCTCTTTGGGCAAAACTGTATGCACTATAGACAATTAGAATGAGAGCTAGGCTTGTATGGCAACGGAAATGGTTATGGAAGCTTGCGTGAAGTCTAAAGGTGGGTCATGGTTCAACCTCAATTTACAAAACAGGCTTCTACCCTCCATCAATGTAAGGGCTCAATTAGGTGGATTTATTGGGAAGTTTATTGATAAATGCTGTAAGAACTAGGAACTAGACTCTAGGATCCTCCTCCCAACCTCCCTTTATATATGCGGGCTCCTAGCCCCTTGCCCTAGACGGATCCCCTGTCCACACTACCTAGCCCGACCCTTGGCCGTAGTCCATGACTATCCTAGTTCTTAGGGTACATGACCCTTGTCCTGACATTCCTCCCCCCTTAAAGAAGATTTTTCGTCCTCGAAAACAATAGTGGGAAACTTCTTCTTAAGAACACTAATGTTTTCCCAAGTGGCACCTTCTTCAGGTCGGTCTTTCCACTTGATTAAGACTTGTTGTCGTACATGATGGCATGTACGCAACTCATGATAATCCATAACACGTTCAGGTTCATGCGGTACCGTAGGAGGTTCAATGTAATCGATCAAAACCTGTTGGTCAATGATGTTGTCGTCCCCATGTAACCGCTTTCGTAGACGGCTTACATGAAACACCGGATGAATGCGAGAGTGTGATGGTAGTAGTAGTTTGTAGGCACGATCACCAACTCGCTTGAGTATTTTGAAAGGCCCACAATATCGGGGAGATAATTTAGGTGTCGGTCCAGTTTTCAGACTTTGTGAATGTTCTGGCACCCGTAAAAATACTTCCTCACCTTCTTCGAAGGTAACTTGCCGACGTTTCTCATCAGCGTATTTCTTATACCGATCCTGTGCTTGTCGGACATTCTGACGAGCAAGTTTCAGCATATCCATGTGGTCATGGAGAAAATCCTTAACCTGTTGGAGTTTTTCGGTTGCCAACCCCACCGTAACTGGTGACCTAGGTTGAAACCCGTACATGAGCATGAAAGGACTTAAGCCTGTTGTGACATGCTTAGAACTGTTGTAGGCAACCTCAAGAATAGGTAAGTATTCTTCCCAGTTTGTCTGTTTTTTGCTGACGTATGCTCTAAGCATATCCTCTAGCACCTGGTTAACCCGTTCCGTTTGACCATTTGTTTCTGGATGGTCAGTTGTACTGAGGTTGAGTTGTGTACCCAATCGTTTAAATATAGCTCTCCAAAAGTGGCTGTTAAACTTTGGGTCACGGTCACTAACAATATTACTTGGCAACCCATACAATTTGTATAGATTGTCCACAAATAATCTTGCTAGTTCCGGTGTATTAATCGTTGATTTGGTCGGAATAAACTTACAGAGTTTAGTCAACCTGTCTACGACCACCCATACTGAGTCATGACCTCGTATAGTGGTTGGTAAACCTAATATGAAATCCATGGAAATACTTTCCCATTTTCCATTATGAATTTCCAAAGGATGTAAGAGTCTTCCTGCTTTCAGGCGCTCTGCTTTCTTAACTTTACATTTCTGGAAATGCAAGACATAAGCTTGAACAAAGCCATGTAGGCCTGGCCAGTACTACTGTCGCCTTTTGAGAGAATAAGTTTTTCTAATCCCCGGGTGCCCTGCACTTGAACTATCATGACATTCATAAAGAATTTGGCGTCGAATGTCTGTGTCTGTCGGTACACAAACTCTCCCCTTGTGGAGTAGGTACCCATTGTTGATGGTAAAATGCTTCCATCACTGTAGTTCATCACTTGATAAAGGAGAACTAGGTGTGGAGCTTAACTGTACACTACCTGCATTGGAGTGAGAAGGATCCCTCTTTTGAACATGGCTCCACACTTTGGAATATGTTTCATCTTGCTCATATTTACCCTTGAGAGATTCTAAAAATTCACTACGAAGTTCCGTGAACAAGAGCGAATTGATCTCTGGCATTCGACTGAGAGCGTCTGCCACTATATTGTATCGGCCTTTGCGATACCTTAATTTGGCGTCATATTCTTGAAGGATCTCGACCCACCTGGATTTTCGACCCTTTAAAATCTGTTTGTTGTGTAAACGATTTGATGCTTTCATGGTCAAACACAATCTCGAACTGAGCACCATACAAATAGTGACATCATGTGTTTAAGGCAGACACTATTGCATAGAGTTCATGTTCGTAAGCAGAATAATTCTGCTGAGCTGCATCCAGTTTCTTACTTTCAAATGCAATTGGCCATCCGTCTTGTAATAGGACTGCTCCAATAGCATGGTCACTGGCATCCGTTTCCAAAACGAATGGTTTCAAAGGATCTACAATAGCCAGTATAGGAGCTATAGCTAATGCATCTTTGAGTGTTTCAAAACTCTGCTATTGAGCGGAACCCCACTGAAAAGCCTTACCTTTGCCTTTTAGTTGGTCCGTCATAGCTACAACAAGGTTCGTATAGTTTTTAACGAACCTTCGGTAAAAACCTGTGAAGCCTAAAAATATTTGTAATTCTTCCAAATTTTTAGGAGGTGGCCATTTCCGGATGGTATCCACTTTGGATTGATCCATGTATAGGCCATTAGCTGAAATGACATGCCCTAAATAATGAATTTCCTCCTTGAGAAAATCGCATTTAGATTCCTTGGCATATAACTTGTTTGCACGTAACAACTCAAACACCTGCCTGAGATGTTGTAAGTGCTCTTCTTCAAAAGCACTATAAACTAGAATGTCATCGAGGAACACAATGACAAATTTGCCCAAATATGGTTTCAAGACACTATCCATAAGTGTCATGAATGTCGCGGGCGCATTGGTTAACCCAAAGGGCATCACCAAAAACTCATAATGTCCAAACCGTGTTCGGAATGCAGTCTTAGGTATATCAGCAAGCCGAATACGGACTTGGTGATATCCTGACCTCAAGTCAATTTTTGAAAAAATTCGTTTATGAGTTAGCTTATCAATAACTCATAGACCCTTGGCAATGGGTATTTGTTCTTAACTGTAACCGCATTTAAGCCCCGGCTGTCTACGCACATGCACATATTGCTGTCCTTTGTCTTCACCAAAAGTATAGGCGAACCCCATGGTGAAGCACTGGGTTGTATAAACCCTCTCCTAAGGGAGTCAGCAAGCTGACGTTCCACCTCAGTAGCCTTTGAGTAACTCATACGGTAAGGTGGTTTACTAACAGGTTTACAGCCTGCAGCCACGTCAATGCCATGTTGCACTAAGCGTGTCGGTCGTAAACCTGATGGCAAATCATTAGGAAAAACATCTTGAAATTCTTTTAACAATTTTTGTAACTGATTAGCAACGCTAATGAATCTTTGAGTGTTTTAAAACTCTGCTGTTGAGCGAAACCCCACTGAAAAGCCTTACCTTTTCCTTTTAGTTGGTCCGTCATACGTACAGCAAGGTGAGCATAGTTTTTAACGAACCTTCGGTAAAAACCTGCGAAGCCTAAAAAGATCTGTGATTTTTAGGAGGTGGCCATTTCCGGATGGTATCCACTTTGGATTGATCCATGTATAGGCCATTAGTTGAAATGACATGCCCTAAATAATGAATCTCTTCCTTGAGAAAATCACATTTAGATTCCTTGGCATATAACTTGTTTGCACGTAACAACTCAAACTCTTGCCTGAGATGTTGTAAGTGCTCTTCTTCAGAAGCACTATAAACTAAAATGTCATTGAGGAACACAATGACAAATTTGCCCAAATATGGTTTATGCATGGATCAATCCAAAGTGGATACCATCCGAAAATGGCCACCTCCTAAAAATCTGGAAGAATTACAGATCTTTTTAGGCTTCGCAGGTTTTTACCGAAGGTTCGTTAAAAACTATGCTCACCTTGCTGTACCTATGACAAACCAACTAAAAGGCAAAGGTCAGGCTTTTCACTGGGGTTCCACTCAACAACAGAGTTTTGAAACACTCAAAGATGCATTAGCTACAGCTCCTATACTGGCTATTGTAGATCCTTTGAAACCATTCGTTTTGGAAACGGACGCCAGTGGCCGTGCTATTGGAGCAGTCTTGTTACAAGACGGACGGCCAATTGCATTTGAAAGTAAGAAGCTGGATGCAACTCAACAGGATTATTCTGCTTACGAACGTGAACTCTATGCAATAGTGTCTGCCTTAAAGACATGGCGTCACTATTTGTATTGTGCTCAGTTCGAGATTGTGTTTGACCATGAAAGCATCAAATGGTTTACACAACAAACAGATTTAAAGGGTTGAAAAGCGAGGTGGGCCGAGATCCTTCAGGAATATGACGCCAAGTTAAGGTATCGCAAAGGCCGATACAATATAGTGGCAAACACTCTCAGTCGAATGCCAGAGATCAATTTGCTCTTGTTCACGGAACTTCGTAGTGAATTTTTAGAATCTCTCAAGGGCAAATATGAGCAAGATGAAACATATACCAAAGTGTGGAGCCATGTTCAAAAGAGGGATCCTTCTCACTCCAATGCAGGTAGTGTATAGTTAACCTCCACACCTAGTTTTCCTTTATCAAGTGATGAACTACAACGATGGAAGCATTTTACCATCGACAATGGGTACCTACTCCACAAGGGGAGAGTTTGTGTACCGACGGACGCAGACATTCGGCGCCAAATTCTTTATAAATGTCATGATAGTCCAAGTGCAGGGCACCCGGGGATTAGAAAAACGTATTCTCTCATAAGGCAACAGTTTTACTGGCCAGGCCTACATGGCTTTGTTCAAGCTTATGTTTTGCATTGCCAGAAATGTCAAGTTAAGAAAGCAGAGCGCCTGAAAGCAGGAGGACTCTTACATCCTTTGGAAATTACCAATGAAAAATGGGAAAGTATCTCCATGGATTTCATAGTAGGTTTACCAACCACTATACGAGGTCCTGACTCAGTATGGGTGGTCGTCGACAGGTTGACTAAACTCTGTAAGTTTATCAATGGTTAAGACACCGGAACTAGCAAGATTATTTGTGGACAATCTATACAAATTGCATGGGTTGCCAAGTAATATTGTTAGTGACCGTGACCCAAAGTTTAACAGCCACATTTGGAGAGTTGTATTTAAACGATTGTGTACACAACTCAACCTCAGTACAACTAACCATCCAAAAACAGATGGTCAAAGGGAACGGGTTAACCAGGTGCTAGAGGATATGCTTAGAGCATACGTCAGCAAAAAACAGACAGATTGGGAAGAATACTTACCTATTCTCGAGTTTGCCTACAACAGTTCTAAGCATGTCACAACAGGCTTCAGTCCTTTCATGCTTATGTACGGGTTTGAACCTAGGTCACCAGTTACGGTGGGGTTGGCAACCGAAAAACTCCAACAGGTTAAGGATTTTCTCCAAGACCACATGGATATGCTGAAACTTGCTCGTCAGAATGTCCGACAAGCACAGGATCGGTATAAGAAATACGCTGATGAGAAACTTCTGCAAGTTACCTTGGAAGAAGGGGAGGAAGTATTTTTACGGGTGCTAGAACATTCACAAAGTCTGAAAACTGGACCGACACCTAAATTATCTCCCTGTTATTGTGGGCCTTTCAAAATAGTCAAGCGAGTTAGTGATCGTGCCTACAAACTACTACTACCATTTCACTCTTGAATTTATCCGGTGTTTCACGTAAGCCGTCTACGAAAGCGGTTACATGGGGACGACAACGTCATTGACCAACAGGTTTTGGTCGATTACATTGAACCTCCTACGTTGCCGCATGAACCTGAACGTGTTATGGATTATCATGAGTTGCGTACACGCCATCATGTAGGACAACAAGCCTTAATCAAGTGGAAAGACCGAGCTGAAGAAGGTGCCACTTGGAAAACATTAGTGTTCTTAAGAAGAAGTTTCCCACTTTTGTTTTGGAGGACGAAAACTCTTCTTTAAGGGGGGAGTAATGTCAGGACAAGGGTCCTGTACCCTAAGAACTAAGATAGTGTAAGAACTAGGAACTAGACTCTAGGATCCTCCTCCCAACCTCCCTTTATATAGGCGGGCTCCTAGCCCCTTGCCCTAACCGGATCCCCTGTTCACACTGCCTAGCCCGACCCTTGGCCGTAGTCCATGATTATCCTAGTTCTTAGGGTACAGGACCCTTGTCCTGACATTACTCCCCCCTTAAAGAAGAGTTTTCGTCCTCGAAAACAAAAGTGGGAAACTTCTTCTTAAGAACACTAATGTTTTCCCAAGTGGCACCTTCTTCAGGTCGGTCTTTCCACTTGATTAAGGCTTGTTGTCGTACATGATGGCGTGTATGCAACTCATGATAATCCATAACACGTTCAGGTTCATGTGGTAACGTAGGAGGTTCAATGTAATCGACCAAAACCTGTTGGTCAATGACTTTATCGTCCCCATGTAACTGCTTTCGTAGAGGGTGATAGCCGTTTTTCGGCTATTCAAAATTGTCATAGTGATCTACCTCACCCTACTAAATTCACCCAAACACTATGGCTATCCCTACCATTTCACTGTATATAGGCGTATGTGAGTTAGGGGACTTTTTCCATATTTTCTTAAAAACCCTCAATTAGCTAGTCATCGGGCTAGTTGAGCCAAAAAAAAAAAAGGTATATTATGGCCTCTTTGTGTGTAAATATTTCATTATATATATGGCCTAAATATAGGGATTTTTATGTATGCCTTCTTTCATCCTCTTGCACCATAAGTGTATTTTTTTGCCAATGTGTACATACTCTAACCTCATATTTTTCTTTTATACAAACCACCCCCACATTTTCACCCTCACCCTTGTGAAAACAAAAAAATTGATTTCTACTTTTTTAGTCATGTTTATTATATTATTTTCATTTACTTGCATACCTTTTCCTCTTTCACCCAAAATAATACAAAGAGGGACCATATCATATGATTCCAATAGCTTTCCATATCCATAATTCCTCCATATTTTTATTATTATTTTTACTCATTATTCTAACACCATGTGCTCATTAAGCTAAAATCCATGAATAGTCCATACACTAGTCCCACCATGTATATATTGCTTTATTCACCAATAATCCTCCTCCATGCATGTGTAAAGGGCAACTTGGATGCTTTGTATTATGATATGACAAAGGAGGGGCTCACTCTTGGATACATTGTACAAATTCAACAAAGGAGGGGGCCACTAAAAGACTTTGGCAGGCATAAAAAACAGGCTTTTTGGTGAGAATTTTGGTACCTATCTCCGCTCAGAATTTGAAGAAGTAATCAACAGAGAAAATGTAGCCCACGATCTGAATAATCACCTCAAATGTTTTCATGATTTTTGGAGCTACCAGCGGTGAGATAGGATTTTTTGAGTGGACCTCAGTCTGCCCACTTTTCTCACAAAGTAATCCATAGTCTTCTCTAACCTCCTTTTCCACTTCCACACACATACACTCATTCCTCTCCATCCCTCACTCAAACCTACAACTTTCATGGCTTACTTCATCTTCTTCACCATTTCCATCTCTGCTTACTCCATAGCTCAAAAGATTATCATCTCTACACACATATCGCTCAATTTCTCTCTTTAGAATCAAATTCATATTACCATAACCTCTTCATCCTTTCATAAAAAGAGAAAAAATCAGCAAATAACCAAGCTCAAGCCCTGCAAAAGGAGGAGTTTGATCATGGAGAATTCAATTTCCCCATGGTCACAAGAACTGCACCGACAAAGTTCTACAACCGCTTCATTCACTGGAGGAGAAGGTGGAAAATTTCATTTACATCTTGTGGTTTCCACCAAATTGTGTACATTCTCATCCTTCTCTTACTTTTTATCATTGTATAAATCATATAATGCACCTTGAGTGCATATGCCATGTAATTTTACCCTATCCTACTAACTTCAAACTACTAACACTAACTGCTAACCTTTTTTTTTTGTAAATTGCACCCACTCTAGTCTACCGTGGAGTAGGCACCCTCACACAAAAAATCACTCACCTCTCTAGAATCTTCTATATTTCACCTAAATAATTCTCTCATCTTGAGCCCACATCCATGTGACTCAAGAGACAAGAGAGCCCCACTCTCATAAGAACATATAAAAAATTTCATAAACATGGTTTTCTATGAAAATGTTGATTAGGTATAATCCTAATTAGGGCTCTCCTCACCTATAAATAGAGCCCTTCTCCCTTTGTAAATAGGAGGATCCCGACACTATTGCTCACTACTTTGAGCGTGCCATTCACCATCTTAGTTTTAGGGAGTGAGAGTGAGCTCTCTATGCACCATTACATGTGGTGTATAGGAAAGCTTCTTTGGGCTAGTTGTAACATTGCAAGGGAGTGAGTGATTCATAACTTCCAATCAAAGTTGTACCTACTCTTGTGCATCAATTTAATCAATAAGTTGGGTGCAAATCGCGAGTGAAAACTCTCTTGAGTCTCTCCAATTCACGCTTGGCAACCTCATCTCGTTTGGTTTAAGGTGACGCATTTTCATTTTGAGATTCTTTTGTAGTATCTGCTTGTATGTGACTCAAGGGCTCTTTTGTTTGTTTTCGTTGCTTGGGAAAACATTATAAGAGGGTTGTAATGGAATTTGCCTATCCAATTTGAGAATAGCGGAATTTAATGAGAGTACTTTCAAGAAATGATTTTGTGAGCATAGCGGGTAGACATAATTGAAGATAGCAACATAATCATAGCAATTAGTTAACTTGGCATAGACAATACTTTTGCAAGAGAGAGAGTTTAGATAACATGACAACAATTGAGGACCGGATTTATGTGGAGCCGGTCCCCCCTCCAATAGGCATTTGTATTATGATTTCTCCCATAAAGAGAGACTTGTTACAATACAGTCTTTGTGTTCCTTGTGACCTAGGTGATGCCATGAAGATGGAAGGCTTCATGCACCACAAACATAACATAAACTTGAAGAAAGCTTTAACTATCCCAAGCCTCAGTCCCAAGACCTCAAACACCTTCGAAGGTGGAGAGAGCTAGCAGGGAATGAGGGTAGGGAAGAGGAAGAAGAAACATTTCGTAGGAGAAAGAATTAGTTCCTCACTTATCATACTATTGTTGCTAGCATAAATAATAGCATAGTAATGAAGAAGAAGGATATGGCAAGCTTAAGCATTGAAGCATGGCTCTTGGTTGGATTTGCACTCCATAGCCAAGAGTGTTGGTGTAGGCTCTCAACCTCTACTTGCTTGGAGAGGGAGCTCTTGCACTTTGCATATCACACAATGAGAGTGCTTGTGAGTGTGTGTGGGTGAGTATACCCCCTAGGCATCCCCCTAGCTTGCTTGGGTCGACCCCCCCTTGTAGCTCATGCCTGAAGCTCATTGGACCCTTCCAGGCCTAGCCAATCACAAGCAAGAGCCATTACAAACAACATGGGTAGCCTTGGGACAAGTGTCCCCCTTTCCCCTTTGAGAGAGAGGACTTGATAAATGCTAAAACAATTAGATAATTCATGTAATTTATCATTGGACCCCTTTGAAGCCTAGCCAATAGGCTTCAAGCAACACATGAAGGTAACATGGGTAGGGGCCTGACATGTGTCCTTGCTGCCTCTTCAAGTTGGGCTTCCCTTGTGTGTGTGAGTGGGTGTTCTCTCTCTAACCCCTAGGAAAAGGGCTCGCCCCCCCTCTTGTAGGAATGCTTTTGACTTTTAGGTGATCAAGCACCTTACTCACCAAGCATGACAAAGCACTTGAACTAGGGGGTGTTCCCACAAGCATCTCAGGCAAGCTTCTCAAGGCACCTCAAGTACTTTAATCATGCAGCAAGTCAAGCACCTCAAGCATGGAGCCAGTCAAGCACCTCAAGCATCTTAATCAAGCACCTCAAGCATGAAAAACACCTCAAGCATGACAAGCACCTCAAGCATGACAAGCACCTCGAGCTTGGGCCGGGTTCCCACCTCAAGCTCAGCCCTAGCTTACTTAAGGTCAAAGGACTTTTACACACATTTATTGGAGGTCTTCAATGAAGCTAACCCTAAGGTCTTATGCTCCATTGGTTAGCCTTGCTCTTTGATAGACCATCTCCCTTTTGGGCCCCTTTACCATTGGCCCCGTGTTGAGATAGATCTATAAGCACATACCTATATCTTAACACTTGTTCCCGTTTATTCTCCCACATTAAGTGATCAATTTAATATGAGAAAATCATTTGGGTTAGTTAGATATTAGATTTTATGACATTACCTCTCTCTTGAAATCATAGTCGTCCTCGACTATGAGGTAGAAAAGATAAAGTCTTAGTCATTAGTCAATCGTACTTAGCAGGTAAAGGATCCCTTTTTACCCTATGACATCTTTCCAAGATGGATGACTAATGCATTTGGTGCTTGGGAGACATAGCTGCCGCAAGCATGTTTGCTCTTTAGTCCATTTTATTCTCCCAAAGTAGAGTGACAAATTCTACTTGGTGTTTGAGAGACGTCGTCATCACAAACATGATTCTAAGCATGCATACTAGTTAAATTTTGTGCACAATTAAAAAGAGGACTAGTCATATAAGACAAAAACATGAGTTATTTAAAAGAAATTTGTACATTTGCTTACTCTAATGTAGCATTGTAAGCATTGACAAGGTTCATACTATCCTTAAGTTGTACTCCTTGCATCCATTTAGCATCTTCAAAAGGATAATTTTTGAACTTAATAAGATACCGTCGGATAATCTTACCATGTCGTAGTACCTTGTCTTCATGCCGAAGGATAGCTTCGGGTTGTAGCACCTCTTCTTGGTCTTCAACTTCGGGAGGGTCTTCAATAATTGGTTCAATTGGTGGCTCTCCTTTGTAGGGCTTAAGTAAGCTTACATGAAAGGCATCGTGTATAAGCCAATGGTTGGGCAACTTGAGTTGATAAGCCGTCTCATTGATAGGCTTCAAGATTTGGAAAGGACCATAGTATCTTTTTGCTAGTTTAGCATAATACTTTTGATGGCCCGTAGGATTTTTGCCCGTCGTTTGCCTTAATCGAGCCTTAGGAAACTTGAGTAAGACCCAATCATTTTCTTTGAACATTAAGGCTCTTCTGTGCTTATCAGCAGCAGCTTTTTGCCTTTGTTGAGAGATGGCTATAGCCTCCCTAATCTTTTGAAAAGATTCTTGTAGGTCACGGCTATACTCATCGGCGGCGAAGATTTTCCCATGTACTTTCAGTAGCAAGGGACTTTTAGGTCTTCCTTCTATGATCTCGAAAGGTGCTTTGCCCGTAGAAGTATGTACAGTATTATTGTAGGCATACTCTACTAGCGGTAAATACTTTTCCCATTGTGAGCGTTGATCTACTTCGGTAACATAAGTCTTGAGTAGATCGAGTATCGTAAGATTGGCTATCTCACTTTGGCCATCCGTTTGTGGGTGATAGGCCGAAGAGAAATTCAATCTTGTTCCTAGATTTTCAAAGAGACCTTTCCAGAAATTACTGGTCATTCTAGGATCTCTATCTGACACGATGGATGTGGGTAATCCATGGTGTTTGAAAATCTGAGATATGAAGAGAGTTGCCATTTGATGTGCCTTAATAGTCTTTTTGACAGGAATAAAATGTGCTTGCTTGCTAAACCTGTCGACTATTGTCCATATTCCTGTATTCCCATGGATAGACTTGGGTAATCCAAAGATGAAATCCATGGATATACTCTCCCATGGTGAATTTGGAATAGGCAATGGCTGGAGTAATCCAGGTTGCTTCCCTCTATCATACTTGGTCTTTTGGCATACTACACATTTTGAAACATACTCTTGTATGTCCACTTTCATGGTAGGCCAATAGAAATACGTCTCTACTCCTCGGAGAGTAGGTTGAATACCTCTATGCCCTGCATATGGAGGAGCATGGGATTCATACATAACCTTCTCATGAAGGGAATGGGTAACACATAGCCTATTGCCGTGAAGAAGATAACCATCCTGCAAGGTGAATGGTTCCTCTTTCTTCCCCAAAGTAAGGGCTGACATTATGTCTCTAAAGTCAGGGTTAGTAGCATACTCATCTATCATAGAGGATAGATCATTGTGAGTAGCTATAGACACCGCATTAACTTTTGGTCGTCGTGAAAGTGCATCGGCAACTTGATTGTGCTTACCAGCTATGTGAGCAATATGAAAATTAAATTGCGAAAGAAAATTTGCCCACCTCATTTGTTTGTCAGAAAGCTTGGTTTGCGTCATGAAATACTTGAGACTTTGGTGGTCGGTTCGTAGGATAAATGGAGTCCCCAATAGGTAGTGCTTCCATGTGTCTAGGGCATGTAGAACAGCTAAAAGCTCTTTCTCATAAATGCCCAAGACTCGTTCATCACCATTGAGCCTTCGGCTCTCATATGCTATGGTATGCCCTTCTTGAAGCAAAACCGCTCCAAGGCAATCACCACAAGCATCACATTGGACCTCAAAGGGCTTTGAGAGATCCGGAAGCACAAGGACTGGTTGGGAAGTAAGCTTCTCTTTGAGTTTTTCAAAAGCATTTTGCTCCTTAGCAGTCCATACAAACTTAACGTTCTTCTTGGTTAAGTCGTGTAGTGGTCCTGCCACTTGAGAGAATTTTGCTATGAAGCGTCTATAGTATGCACACATACCAATAAAGCTTCTTAGCTCATGTAGATTCCTTGGGTTAGGCCATGATTTTATTACCTCTAACTTTGATGGATCCATACGAATACCATCGTGAGAGATAATATGGCCTAGATATTGAATCTCTTGAAGGAAGAATTCACTTTTCTTTTGGTTGAGAAAAAGTTTGTTCTCCCTCAAGGCTTGAAAAATCACTTGGAGATGTTGCTTATGTTCCTCCAAAGACTTGGAGTAGATGATGATATCATCAAAGAACACTCCAGTGAATTTTCGATATGGTCTAAAAATTTTCTCCATCAAACGATTGAACGTAGCTGGTGCATTAGTCAAGCCAAAAGGCATGACTAGATATTCATAAAGACCAAATGTTGTGCGAAACGCGGTCTTTAAGATATCCTCATCCACTATCCTTATTTGATGATAGCCACTCTTAAGGTCAATCCTACTGAAGTAGGTAGAGCCTTGTAGCTTATCAAACAGATCTTCTACCCGAGGTACGGAAAATCTGTTTTTAATAGTGATATGGTTTAGTGCTCGATAGTCCACACACATACGGTATGTACCATCTTTCTTTTGCACTAAAAGGACTGGAGAACAAAAGGGAGAGGAACTAGGCCTCACCATCCCTTTGTCTACCAGCTCTTGTACTTGCCTCATGATCTCCTCTTGTTGAGCTTGTGAGACTCGATAAGGAGGTTTGTTAGGCGGTGAGCTTCCTGGAAGGAGCTCAATACGATGGTCATCATCCCGTCGTTTTGGAGGTAGGTCCATAGGGATATCATCGATGAACACATCTTGGAATCCTTTTAGAAAAGTAGACAAGTCTAACTCTTCTTGATTCCTATCATTTTCATTTGATGAAACATTATTAGCTTTTAGAGACTCTTTGACATAAATCATGTACGCAGAAATTGAGCTCTTCATTGATTTATCAAAAGAAAGAGGATTTACAAGTGGAATAGTGCGACCACGCTCACTAGCATCTACATACATGTTCTTTTCCCTGTAGGTGAAGTAAATTCTCCTTTCAGGGAACTTCATGTTGGCAGCCATGCGATCAAACCATGGTGCCCCTAGGATAACATCCTGATGTTGGAGGGGAGAGATGAAGAAGTCTTCTTTGTCGACATAGCTTTGGACATGAAGCCTCAACTTCCCAATCAAGGGAGTAACGGAGGCTTGTTGTCCCTTGAAAGATGCATCAGCTGTTACTATATCTCCCATCTCAAAAGCTTGAATGCCCAACTTGGAGGCCAACTCTATTGATATGAAGTTGAGAGTAGAGCCAGGGTCAAACAAGATGAAGGCATCATGGTCTCGTACCTTTCCCCAAGCATAGGAGAGTGATGATCCTTTGCAATGAGCATCCTCTTTTGGAGCTTCGATGGTGGAAGCCCTAGGAGTCTCATTGCGAGTATTCTTCTTGGGGCAAGAACGATAGCCATGTCCTTGCTCCCCACACTTGAAACACTTATGGTCCTTGCGAAAAGCTTCAAGCTCTTCAGGAGAGAGTGTGTTTTTACCTTTGTAAACTCCCTTCTCCTTGGACCGATTGTTGTTGTTGTTGTTGGAAGTGCCTTGGGAATTATTTTGAGCATTGGATTTCCCCTTTGCATCATTTTTATCTTTGTTTTCCATGGGCTTGACATTACGTCTAGCCCCTTGATGGAAATTGATGCGTGAAGCAACCATGGTGTGGTGGATTACTTCGGTAATAGTACCGGGCCGTTGAGAGTTGATATATTCGGCCATCTCTTCAGGTAATCCCGCACAGAATTGCTGTCTTTGCTCGGCAAAGTCTATCTTTTGAAAGACAGTAGCTTTGAGATGTAAATCCCAAAACTTATCTACATACTTGTTGATAGACTCATGAGAGAGGAGCTTCAAGCCGCGCCATTCAGTAAGAACTTTATCTTTAGTATCGCTTGGAAGAAATTGCTTCATGATGGAAACTCGTAGAGTTTTCCATGTCTTTGGGGCTTCTCCATTGCCACGAAGGTTAGCCCACCATTGACGAGCTGATTTTTGGAAGTGCATAGCTACATGGCATAGCTTGGAGGACTCTGTGAAGCCCTCGTCCCCAAAGGCCGCATCAAATTGCTGGATGAAGGCCAACACTTTGTCGGTAGCACCAAAGGTGCCATCGTAGGTGAGAAAAGAGATACTCTTTCCTCCCTCCTTGAACTTCTTTAGCTTTTGTGACCTTCGCCATGCAGGAAATGATTTGCGATGCCCTCCCCTCTTGTATTCTCTAGGAGAATAGCCATAACTTTCATCGGAAGAGAAGGAAGGTGAAGAAGAAGGAGAAGAGGGTGACCTCTTCCTAGCCCTTTTCTTCCTTTGTTTCCTCTCTTGCCTTTGAGAGTGATGAGGAGAAGGACTATGGGTTGCTCTTTTCCTCTTGGGAGGAGTAGGCGATCGTCTAGACCGCCTTCTTTGTGGAGCCACATCTTCAGAAGAACTTAGACTTTCATTGCTTTCTTTCTCTTTGGATTCCTCCTCTCGAATGGGAGAGAGTCTTCTTTTGGGGGTCTCTTCAAGAGGCCTCCTAAGCTCTCTCTCCTCTTGGAGAGGAAGGGAAATTCCATAGGCACGAAGTTGTTGAGTAACTTCGGCTTGCAAGGTAGGGTTGCCCATAGCTTGTTGCAACCTAGTCACAAGATAATTCACAAACATGGGAGCATCATCATTAGCACCTTCATGTGCAAAATCAAGGCTATCAATGTTCATTCTACTCTCTTGATTATTGTCAGCCATGTTAACAAAATTTTATGTATGTACTTAGTGTATGCTTTGGCAATTCAAAACCTTAGTTGCCACTCCTCTTAGCCTTTGAAAATCGGCTCTTAAGTATCTACACCCACGGCTCAAAGTGGTTAATTATAGAGAGTAGAGGAGTAGGTCTAACATAGCAGAGTTGCCAAGGGCTAGCTCCTTTCGGACTTCTTATGGCTCAATAATGGTAAAGCCGTAGGCAAGTCTAAAAAGACTCCATTATTAAGTCCAAAGCTCCCGAGGTGTGCACCATCCCCCACATAGTGGGCTTAACAAAACCGGTATTAGATCCCAGTTCCACTTACTCTATTATAATTAACAACATCAACCATTTATAGGCTACTTAAGGACCCCTCTTCTTAAGCAAGAAAAGAGAAACCAAATGCTCTGATACCAATGTAATGGAATTTGCCTATCCAATTTGAGAATAGCAGAATTTAATGAGAGTACTTTCAAGAAATGATTTTGTGAGCATAGCGGGTAGACATAATTGAAGATAGCAACATAATCATAGCAATTAGTTAACTTGGCATAGACAATACTTTTGCAAGAGAGAGAGTTTAGAGAACATGACAACAATTGAGGACCGGATTTATATGGAGCCGGTCCCCCCTCCAATAGGCATTTGTATTATGATTTCTCCCATAAAGAGAGACTTGTTACAATACAGTCTTTGTGTTCCTTGTGACCTAGGTGATGCCATGAAGATGGAAGGCTTCATGCACCACAAACATAACATAAACTTGAAGAAAGCTTTAACTATCCCAAGCCTCAGTCCCAAGACCTCAAACACCTTCGAAGGTGGAGAGAGCTAGCAGGGAATGAGGGTAGGGAAGAGGAAGAAGAAACATTTCGTAGGAGAAAGAATTAGTTCCTCACTTATCATACTATTGTTGCTAGCATAAATAATAGCATAGTAATGAAGAAGAAGGATATGGCAAGCTTAAGCATTGAAGCATGGCTCTTGGTTGGATTTGCACTCCATAGCCAAGAGTGTTGGTGTAGGCTCTCAACCTCTACTTGCTTGGAGAGGGAGCTCTTGCACTTTGCATATCACACAATGAGAGTGCTTGTGAGTGTGTGTGGGTGAGTATACCCCCTAGGCATCCCCCTAGCTTGCTTGGGTCGACCCCCCCTTGTAGCTCATGCCTGAAGCTCATTGGACCCTTCCAGGCCTAGCCAATCACAAGCAAGAGCCATTACAAACAACATGGGTAGCCTTGGGACAAGTGTCCCCCTTTCCCCTTTGAGAGAGAGGACTTGATAAATGCTAAAACAATTAGATAATTCATGTAATTTATCATTGGACCCCTTTGAAGCCTAGCCAATAGGCTTCAAGCAACACATGAAGGTAACATGGGTAGGGGCCTGACATGTGTCCTTGCTGCCTCTTCAAGTTGGGCTTCCCTTGTGTGTGTGAGTGGGTGTTCTCTCTCTAACCCCTAGGAAAAGGGCTCGCCCCCCCTCTTGTAGGAATGCTTTTGACTTTTAGGTGATCAAGCACCTTACTCACCAAGCATGACAAAGCACTTGAACTAGGGGGTGTTCCCACAAGCATCTCAGGCAAGCTTCTCAAGGCACCTCAAGTACTTTAATCATGCAGCAAGTCAAGCACCTCAAGCATGGAGCCAGTCAAGCACCTCAAGCATCTTAATCAAGCACCTCAAGCATGAAAAACACCTCAAGCATGACAAGCACCTCAAGCATGACAAGCACCTCGAGCTTGGGCCGGGTTCCCACCTCAAGCTCAGCCCTAGCTTACTTAAGGTCAAAGGACTTTTACACACATTTATTGGAGGTCTTCAATGAAGCTAACCCTAAGGTCTTATGCTCCATTGGTTAGCCTTGCTCTTTGATAGACCATCTCCCTTTTGGGCCCCTTTACCATTGGCCCCGTGTTGAGATAGATCTATAAGCACATACCTATATCTTAACACTTGTTCCCGTTTATTCTCCCACATTAAGTGATCAATTTAATATGAGAAAATCATTTGGGTTAGTTAGATATTAGATTTTATGACATTACCTCTCTCTTGAAATCATAGTCGTCCTCGACTATGAGGTAGAAAAGATAAAGTCTTAGTCATTAGTCAATCGTACTTAGCAAGTAAAGGATCCCTTTTTACCCTATGACATCTTTCCAAGATGGATGACTAATGCATTTGGTGCTTGGGAGACATAGCTGCCGCAAGCATGTTTGCTCTTTAGTCCATTTTATTCTCCCAAAGTAGAGTGACAAATTCTACTTGGTGTTTGAGAGACGTCGTCATCACAAACATGATTCTAAGCATGCATACTAGTTAAATTTTGTGCACAATTAAAAAGAGGACTAGTCATATAAGACAAAAACATGAGTTATTTAAAAGAAATTTGTACATTTGCTTACTCTAATGTAGCATTGTAAGCATTGACAAGGTTCATACTATCCTTAAGTTGTACTCCTTGCATCCATTTAGCATCTTCAAAAGGATAATTTTTGAACTTAATAAGATACCGTCGGATAATCTTACCATGTCGTAGTACCTTGTCTTCATGCCGAAGGATAGCTTCGGGTTGTAGCACCTCTTCTTGGTCTTCAACTTCGGGAGGGTCTTCAATAATTGGTTCAATTGGTGGCTCTCCTTTGTAGGGCTTAAGTAAGCTTACATGAAAGGCATCGTGTATAAGCCAATGGTTGGGCAACTTGAGTTGATAAGCCGTCTCATTGATAGGCTTCAAGATTTGGAAAGGACCATAGTATCTTTTTGCTAGTTTAGCATAATACTTTTGATGGCCCGTAGGATTTTTGCCCGTCGTTTGCCTTAATCGAGCCTTAGGAAACTTGAGTAAGACCCAATCATTTTCTTTGAACATTAAGGCTCTTCTGTGCTTATCAGCAGCAGCTTTTTGCCTTTGTTGAGAGATGGCTATAGCCTCCCTAATCTTTTGAAAAGATTCTTGTAGGTCACGGCTATACTCATCGGCGGCGAAGATTTTCCCATGTACTTTCAGTAGCAAGGGACTTTTAGGTCTTCCTTCTATGATCTCGAAAGGTGCTTTGCCCGTAGAAGTATGTACAGTATTATTGTAGGCATACTCTACTAGCGGTAAATACTTTTCCCATTGTGAGCGTTGATCTACTTCGGTAACATAAGTCTTGAGTAGATCGAGTATCGTAAGATTGGCTATCTCACTTTGGCCATCCGTTTGTGGGTGATAGGCCGAAGAGAAATTCAATCTTGTTCCTAGATTTTCAAAGAGACCTTTCCAGAAATTACTGGTCATTCTAGGATCTCTATCTGACACGATGGATGTGGGTAATCCATGGTGTTTGAAAATCTGAGATATGAAGAGAGTTGCCATTTGATGTGCCTTAATAGTCTTTTTGACAGGAATAAAATGTGCTTGCTTGCTAAACCTGTCGACTATTGTCCATATTCCTGTATTCCCATGGATAGACTTGGGTAATCCAAAGATGAAATCCATGGATATACTCTCCCATGGTGAATTTGGAATAGGCAATGGCTGGAGTAATCCAGGTTGCTTCCCTCTATCATACTTGGTCTTTTGGCATACTACACATTTTGAAACATACTCTTGTATGTCCACTTTCATGGTAGGCCAATAGAAATACGTCTCTACTCCTCGGAGAGTAGGTTGAATACCTCTATGCCCTGCATATGGAGGAGCATGGGATTCATACATAACCTTCTCATGAAGGGAATGGGTAACACATAGCCTATTGCCGTGAAGAAGATAACCATCCTGCAAGGTGAATGGTTCCTCTTTCTTCCCCAAAGTAAGGGCTGACATTATGTCTCTAAAGTTAGGGTTAGTAGCATACTCATCTATCATAGAGGATAGATCATTGTGAGTAGCTATAGACACCGCATTAACTTCTTTGATCCCCAAAACACTCAAAAACTATGGCAAGACATTGTTTCTCATAAGCAAAAAGACTTAGATGACTACTACTTGTACAAGCAAGAGTTTCTACGTCTTTTGGTTGTATGGGTGAGAAATGTTGCTAACCGTGGTGATGGTGCAGAGTTCCTAAAAAAGGAGAGGTTCATATCCGGACTCTTTCCTGACCTTAAGGTCAAGGTTGAGACGGGTGCACTTGCTACCTTTGATGCAGCTGAAACTAGGGTTGCTGAGAAATATAGGAAACTCAAGTGCTTAAGGGGGGAGGTTCCAATAGAAGGTCTTAGACCCAAAGGTAAGTCACAAGCATCAACATCTAGGGAGCTTCCTGAGGTAACGGCGGAAGTGATTGAGAAGTTAAATGAATCTTTAAGCAGCCTGACAATTCACCTTGTACAAGCTGTAGGTCCAAAGGGACAAGCAAAGAAGTCTGAAGAGCGAGATTCACGACCTAGGAGAGTCTTGTAATGGTGGAATTGCGGTGAGTTTGGACATGGGATGTATTATTGTCCTTGGCCCCGTGGGGAGCCAGGGAGACCTAACTTGAATTACCCAGTGATGAATGCAGGTGAAGGAACTAGTCAGCAACCACGGCTTCTACAAAGGTCAAATGGAGCAAGACCACCTCCACAAGGAGTGGAAGGAGTTCCCCTTTTCCATACCCAAATGGGAGAGGTGACGAATTCAAATGAGGTTGACATGGAAGCAAATGGCATTAAGCGTGGCCGAGGGAAGGGTAAAGAGAAAAAAGGTGTCACATCACAAAGTGACCATGGACGAGAAAAGAAGGCAAAGGAGACCAAGGAAGCTAAGAGGACTCGACGTCGTATCAATCTCCAAGACTTCCCTCTTGGACATGGTATGGCTCCATACAACTTGTTGGAAGACATGAGAGGTAAGGGTCCTGATATCTCATGGCCTCAGTTTCTTGCATTATGCCCACAAGTTGGGAGGGATTTAACAAAGGCAGTTAGCACTAGGAGAAAGGTAAAAGAGAGTGTGCGAGTTGTTAAAATTTCACATGCTGAAATGAATGAGGATATTACACCTGTGCTAGATTGTTACATCAAAGGAAGATTGGTTAGGAAAGGTCTAGTGGATGGGGGTGCACAAATTTGCATCATGACAGAGGGACTCATGCAAAAACTAGGCATGCACATCCATGAGACACCTGAAATTAAAGTCAAGATGGCAAACAATAGCAAGGCTAGGTGCGTAGGCATTTGTAAAAATGTTTTTGTAGAGGCCTTTGGCATTAAGAAGGTGGTGGATTTTTATGTTATGTCGACCAAGGGAAGTGGTTATCCATTTATCCTAGGAAGACCATGGCTAATGAAAATGCGAGCTTTGCAGGATTGGGAGAGTCGAAAATTAATTTGCAGGAATGACAATCATAAGAAGGTTGTCTTTGACATGAAGGAGCAACGCCAAGAGGAGCTCCATGAAGAATCATCTCAAAGTGAGACGGAGGAAGGCTGGACCGATAGCACTTCAGAAGGAGAAAGTAGCGGCAGCATTACTGAAGAGGAGTCTTCCATCGAAGTCATGGGGGTAAGTTTTAAGCCAAACAAGCAAGAGACCTCTTGCCCAGGTTTGGAAGAGGTAGGTTCCCAAGAGAACCAAAATGTACAAGATGAAGGAATGTTAGAAGGTATGTTGTCTACAACACTTACAAAGGACGAAAGAGAGGAGTTCAAATGTGTGCTAAGGAAATTTCCTAGGTTTTTTGCTAAAGACTACACCGATGTGCGTGGAGTAGATGCTGTTCAACACAAAATTGAGTTGAATCAAGAGGCCATACCTAAGGCTCAGAAGCTACGAAGGCTAGGATTCATCAAGGAGCAGGATTTTTTCAAGGAGGTAAGAAAGCTTCTAGCAGTAGGTTTCATTTATCCAGTGGAGAATTCAGAGTGGGTCTCTCCCGTTGTTGTCACTCCCAAGAAGAATGGCAAGTGGAGGGTGTGTGTGGATTACCGTCCACTCAATGAGGCAACAAAAAGAGATCACTTTCCCCTCCCATTTCAGGATGAGATACTAAATGAGGTAGCTGGTCATGAAAAGTACACTGTGTGTGATGGCTACTCTGGTTACTTTCAAATAGGTATCGCATTGTAAGATCAATTGAAAACAACCTTCATCACTCCTTGGGGTTGTTATGCTTTTAGAGTCATGCCATTTGGCCTGACAAATGCTCCTGCAACTTTCCAACGCTTCATGAACATGGTGTTTCAAGAATTCTTTGGAAAGTCCATTAGGGTTTTTATTGATGATTTTTGCATTTATAGCTCAAAATCATTGCATCTACAAAGGGTACAAGAAGGTTTAAAGAAGCTCTATGACATGGGAGGTCAACTCAACCCCGATAAGTGTCACATAGGTGAGGATGAAGTGATCTTGCTTGGTCACAAGGTTTCCTATAAAGGCATTGAGGTGGATCCTTCAAAGGCAAAGGCTCTTATTGAGCTCCCATCACCCAAGAATCTCAAAGAGGTCATCTCATTCATTCAAAAGGTGAAGTATATGTCACGCTTTATTCACTTAGCTTCAGAGTTGCTTCATCCTTTGCAAAAGTTGACACAACAAGTAGAATTTGCATGCTCTGATGAGCTTGAAGAGTACTTTTGTAACATTAAAGTCATTTTGTCAGAGCTACCAACACTCATGCCTCCTTGTTGGGAGTACACATTCTTTGTTAGCTCTAGTGTTGGAAGGGAAACAATTGGTGCTATGTTGCTACAACAAGATCCCCACAGTACCAGGATGCGACCCATCTACGTTGCTAGTAGGGTCATGAATGCCTTGGAGAGAGGCTACACAGAAGCAAAACTCATGATGCTTTTTCTCATGTTTGCGGTGAGAAAGTTTAGATCCTACCTCCTACCAAAACCTTTTGTAATTCTCACTGCAGAAAATTTGTTTCCTTGGGTGTCATCTCAAATGAATCTTAGTACTAGGATCTCAAAGTGGATTATGGAGTTGCAAGAGTTCCAATACTCTTTCAAGGAAGAAGATAGTGTGCGTGCACAATTGGCAGGGATTCTAACTTATAGGGTACATGAGAAGCAAATTAAGGTGCCTGAAGTAAAGACCCTACCATTGCCACCACCAGAAAGTATTCCTAATGCTTTTACCTTGTTCTTTGATGGAGATTTTCGACGAGCCACAGGAAAAGCAGGGGGAGGGCTACTGTTGCTCAACCCAAGTGGAGAGGTGGTCATGAAAGAGAAGGTCAATCTACCAGATTCAACTAGCAACAATGAAGCAGAATACGACACACTACTTCATGGTTTGAAGATGTGCATTGGCCAAGGGAAACAACGTCTCATGGTAAAGGGAGATGCACTTCTCATTGTTAAACAGATTTTAGGCATTTGGGCATGCAAGAATGAAAGCTTAACACTAGGTTGGTAATGGGACACTTTTATGTCCTGGGACACTTTTATGTCCTGTTAAGTTACCATTTTCCTTGAATTATGTCAAGAGTTTCAAAATGGATTTTGAGGTGCTATATGTCTAGAAAGTTGTCTCATGAGCTGAAAAAAACTCGACATTTTTTTGGAATATCAATTCCATCTTTAACCTTGTCCTTGCACAACATTTCACAACCTAAACTGTGTGAAAAAACGGATCCTGTTTTTGGCTTTTTTCAACTTTTTGCAACTATACCACTCTAGAATTCATGTTTGTGAGGTCTATAATGCTAGAGAACTATCTTTAGTAGTCCTCAACATGTCCTGATGCTTCTAGAGAGAAATAAATGTTAAAGTTGTAAGTTATGACCAAATTACAAAAATTGTCAAATCCTGTTTTTTAGCCAATTTTAGCTCTTCTATCATTTTTTTGGTGGCTTTCATGATATCCAAATGCAGTTTTGATTTTCTATGTCTCATATTGTAACATAAAGCTAATATTCCTTGAGTTTTGGGGCACCTAATACCCTATTTTGCATAGTAGACAACGATGGTTGATTTTTTCAATTATAGAAGAAAACGAAACATTCTAGTATATCAAGTGTAGCTTTTTCAATATTGTTAGTTTCTTGTGACAACTACATGCATTTTGTAGGTAGTAATCATATCTAGTCATAAGGATCAAATTGGGCTAGATATTGAATAGTTTCTATGGGATACTACAACTCATAATGTTGAACCCAGTTTTTTCATGTTTGCTGTATTTAGCACTTCATCTTTGTCCCCAAGATTCCCCTTGGTAAGAGATGTATTATTCTTTTGACATGCTCCATGGCTCCTTATGAACCTAAGGTACAATAGGGAACTAATAAAACATGCATATATTATTTGTATTGAGCGTGGCTATAGAAACTTTGATGATAGGTTTGCAGAATGGTAAAAATTCAACTTTTTTGTACCTATTTCTTTTGGCAAAACAAAAAATAGTGAGTGAGAAGCAATCATATGTTCTGATCACCAACCCATTGAAGTTAACTAGGGAATTTATCTCAAATCCTACAAAAATCCCTAATCTTATTTTTATGCAACAAAACATAAGAAATGACTGTTTTGATGAAAATGTACTGGTCCATCAACTTTGGAGGCTTGGTGTGACCAGAAGATGAGAAATTTTACAAGTTTCCTATTTTTTCCATGTGTAGTAGGCCTTGAACTATAACCTCATGAAAGGATTTTACAAAATGAGTGGATCTACTATGGTTTTGGAGGTTTTTTTCAAAACCCTGAAAGGACACTTTTATGTCCTGTTAGGTTACCAACCTAGTGTTAAGGACAAAAGTTCATGGCATTCGTAGGATGTTTAATCAGTTTGAAGAAGTGCAACTATATCATATTCCTAGGAAACAAAATGAAGATGCCGATTTACTTGCACAACAAGCAGTTACATGTGTTGAGAAAGAAGTGCAGGTCATCATGGTGGCAGCAGCTGTCAAGCAACCGAGATACTAGGGATTGGAGTCATTGGCTCCCATTATTGGCTACATTTTGGAGGGCGAGTTTCCACAAGACTTTACTAAAGCTCAAAAAAGGAGACTCATGAAGAAGGCAAGTTTTTATCTCTTCCTAGAAGGCTCCCTCTATCAAAGAGGGAAGGATCAAGTGTGCAGAAGAGTACCAACTATCGAGGAAATTCCAGCCATTCTAAAAGGTTTGCATGAAGAGGCATGTGGTGGTCATTTTGCCCAAGAATTAACCATGAAGAAGATTTTTCTTGCGGGGTATGTCTGGCCAAGTTTGCATGTGGATGTTCAACATTGGTGTAAAAGCTGTCACAATTGTCAAATAAATGGAAAAAGAAGGTTGGTGCATGGCCAGAGGCAAATAGTGGTTGCAAATGGACCCTTTGAAAAGTGGGGCATTGATGCTATGGGTCCTCTGCCTAGGACAAAAAATGGTAAACTCTACATTCTAGTGGCTGTAGACTATATGACTAGGTGGGTGGAAGCACAAAGTGTGGCAAAGGTAAACGAGAGGACAATGAGCAAATTCGTCTACACTCACATTTTTTGTAGATTTGGCACACCTTTGGAGATCGTTTCTGATAATGGTCCAGGGTTTAGAAAGGGCTTGCTCACAGAAGTCTGTGAAGAACTTCACATTCTACTACGTCATAGTACACCCTACTATCCCCAATCAAATGGTTTGGTAGAAAAAGCTAATGGTGTCATTGCAGGCATCATTAGAAAGATGGTGAAAAACAAGACAAAGTTGTGGGATGACTTCTTGGATGGTGCCTTGTGGGCGTATCGAACCACATATAGGGAAGCCATGGAGTTCATACCATTTCACTTGGTCTATGGTCAAGAGGCTTTACAGCCAATTGAGCTAAACATTCCAACAATGCGACTTCATGGCAAAGTAGCACAAGATGATCAAGAAGCATGGATGGATCGACTTCTTACCTTAGCTGAGCTTGAGTGCAAAAGAGAAGCAGCATACGAGTGCTAAAAGAGGAAAGCTACGCAGGCGAAGGAGAAGCTTGACAAGAAACAAAAGGACAAGGGCATCAATGAAGGAGATCTTGTGCTAAGGTATGACAATCGACTTGATAATCGTTTTGATGCCAAATTTAAAACTAGATGGCAGGGGCCATACATAGTCAAGAAGGCTTTCAATTCAAGTTACTATCAACTTATGGACTTGAATGGTAAAGAGCACCCCAGGAAGGTAAACGGGTATCACTTGAAGCCGTATTTGAGTCCCCTTCTACCAAAGGATCTACCAAACAATCTACCAAGATATGTCAAAAGGCCGCTGTCTCATGTAAGTATTGTTACATGAAGCATGAGTGTAACTCCAGCAAAAATTTCAAGGGGCCAAACAATGAAGAGCTTGTCAGGGACTCTAAAGCACTCTTTTTGGAAAAGATGCTTTATGATGGTACATGAATATACCATCATCCTGGGGGACGGCTAATGATAGCCATTTTTTGGCTATTCAAAATTGTCATAGTGAGCTACCTCACCCTACCAAATTCACCCAAACACTATGGCTATCCCTACCATTTCACTATATATAGGCGTGTGTGAGTTAAGAGACTTTTCCCATATTTTCTTAAAAACCCTCAATTAGCTAGTCACTTGGCTAGTTGAGCCAAAAAAAAAAAAAAAAAAAAAAGGTATATTATGGCCTCTTTGCGTGTAAATATTTCATTATATATATGGCCTAAATATAGGGATTTTTATAATTATTTTGATATTTTATTTAAATATTTATACCTAGGTGTGTGTTTTATTAAACTTATGTATGCCTTCTTTCATCCTCTTGCACCATAAGTGTATTTTTTGCCAATGTGTACATACTCTAACCTCATATTTTTCTTTTATACAAACCACCCCCACATTTTCACCCTCACCCTAGTGAAAACAAAAAAATTCATTTCTACTTTCTTAGTCATGTTTATTATATTATTTTCATTTACTTGCATACCTTTTTCTCTTTCACCCAAAATAATACAAACAGGGACCATATCATATGATTCCAATATCTTTCCATATCCATAATTCCTCCATATTTTTATTATTATTTTTACTCATTATTCTAGCACCATGTGCTCATTGAGCTAAAATCCATGAATAGTCCATACACTAGTCCCACCATGTATATATTGCTTTATTCACCAATAATCCTCCTCCATGCATGTGTAAAGGGAAACTTGGATGCTTTGTATTATGATATGACAAAGGAGGGGCTCACTCTTGGATACATTGTACAAATTCAACAAAGGAGGGGGCCACTAAAAGACTTTGGGAGGCATAAAAAACAGGCTTTTTGGTGAGAATTTTGGCACCTATCTCCGCTCAGAATTTGAAGAAGTAATCAACAGAGAAAATGTAGCCCACGATCTGAATAATCACCTCAAATGTTTTCATGATTTTTGGAGCTACCAGCGGTGAGATAGGATTTTTTGAGTGGACCTCAGTCTGCCCACTTTTCTCACAAAGTAACCCATAGTCTTCTCTCCCGTCCTTTTCCACTTCCACACACATACACTCATTCCTCTCCATCCCTCACTCAAACCTGCAACTTTCATGGCTTACTTCATCTTCTTCACCATTTCCATCTCTCCTTACTCCATAGCTCAAAAGATTATCATCTCTAGACACATATAGCTCAATTTCTCTCTTTAGAATCAAATTCATATTACCATAAGCTCTTCATCCTTTCATAAAAAGAGAAAAAATCAGCAAATAACCAAGCTCAAGCTTTGCAAAAGGAGGAGTTTGATCATGGAGAATTCAACTTTCCCATGGTCACAAGAACTGCACCGACAAAGTTCTACAATGGCTTCATTTACTAGAGGAGAAGGTGGAAAATTTCATTTACATCTTTTGGTTTCCACCAAATTGTGTATATTCTCACCCTTCTCTTACTTTTTGTCATTGTATAAATCATATAATGCACCTTGAGTGCATATGTCATGTAATTTTACCCCATCCTACTAACTTCAAACTACTAACACTAACTGCTAACCTTTTTTTTTTGTAAATTGTACCCACTCTACTCTACCGTGGAGTAGGCACCCTCACACAAAAAATCACTCACCTCTCTAGAATCTTCTATATTTCACCTAAATAATTCTCTCATCTTGAGCCCACATCCATGTGACTCAAGAGACAAGAGAGCCCCACTCTCATAAGAACATATTTAAAATTTCATAAACATGGTTTTCTATGAAAATGTTGATTAGGTATAATCCTAATTAGGGCTCTCCTCACCTATAAATAGAGCCCTTCTCCCTTTGTAAATAGGAGGATCCCGACACTATTGCTCACTACTTTGAGCGTGCCATTCACCATCTTAGTTTTAGGGAGTGAGAGTGAGCTCTCTATGCACCATTACATGTGGTGTATAGGAAAGCTTCTTTGAGCTAGTTGTAACATTGCAAGGGAGTGAGTGATTCATAACTTCCAATCAAAGTTGTACCTACTCTTGTGCATCAATTTAATCAATAAGTTGGGTGCAAATCGCGAGTGAAAACTCTCTTGAGTCTCTCCAATTCACGCTTGGCAACCTCATCTCGTTTGGTTTAAGGTGACGCATTTTCATTTTGAGATTATTTTGTAGTATCTGCTTGTATGTGGCTCAAGGGCTCTTGTGTTTGTTTTCGTTGCTTGGGAAAACATTATAAGAGGGTTGTATGGTGAGAGGTTTCCCATAACCCTAAGATAATATGTAGATTGCAACATCATCAAACTTAATCGTGTCTCTTGACTGTCCTCCAAGCTGTTCATACACCCACGTCAATCATTAAAATTAAAGCTAAATTCTTGCACAAAGATCTCTCTCTTTCTTTTTTTTGTGTGTGTGTGTGTTTGGTGTGTGTATTTGTAGAATTTAAATTAGTGATAGTGTACCCTTCCTTCTCGCTTGTATTGCTAAGGGATTCTCCTCTTTTGTGCCCTAGTTCGCTCTCTAACTATGTGGTGCCCCTATCTTGTTTGGGTTTGGCTGTGGGTTGGTTGTTGTGTTGTGCTTGTTGTTGCCTCCAGCCCCAATTGAGCATCACGGGAGCCTTGAGGGGTGTTTAGAGGTCGCTTCTCTTGTTGCCCGCCCCGGACCGCCTCAATGGGTTACATGAAACACCGGATGAATGCGAGAGTGTGATGGTAGTAGTAGTTTGTAGGCACGATCACCAACTCGCCTGAGTATTTTGAAAGGCCCACAATATCGGGGATATAATTTAGGTGTCGGTCCAGTTATCAGACTTTGTGAATGTTCTGGCACCCGTAAAAATACTTCCTCCCCTTCTTCGAAGGTAACTTGCCGACGTTTCTCATCAGCGTATTTCTTATACCGATCCTGTGCTTGTCGGACATTCTGACGAGAAAGTTTCAGCATATCCATGTGGTCTTGGAGAAAATCCTTAACCTGTTGGAGTTTTTTGGTTGCCAACCGCACCGTAACTGGTGACCTAGGTTGAAACCCGTACACGAGTATGAAAGTACTGAAGCCTATTGTGACATGCCTAGAACTGTTGTAGGCAAACTAGAGAATAGGTAAGTATTCTTCCCAGTCTGTCTGTTTTTTGCTGACGTATGCTCTAAGCATATCCTCTAGCACCTGGTTAACCCATTCCGTTTGACCATCTGTTTCTGGATGGTCAGTTGTACTGAGGTTGAGTTGTGTACCCAATCATTGAAATATAGCTCTCCAAAAGTGGCTGTTAATCTTTGGGTCACGGTCACTAACAATATTACTTGGCAACCCATACAATTTGTATAGATTGTCCACAAATAATCTTGCTAGTTCCGGTGTCTTAACCGTTGATTTGGTCGGAATTAACTTACAGAGTTTAGTCAGCCTGTCTACGACCACCCATACTGAGTCATGACCTTGTATAGTGGTTGGTAAACCTACTATGAAATCCATGGAGATACTTTCCCATTTTCCATTGGGAATTTCCAAAGGATGTAAGAGTCCTCCTGCTTTCAGGCGCTGTGCTTTGTTAACTTGACATTTCTGGCAATGCAAGACATAAGCTTGGACAAAGCCATGTAGTCCTGGCCAGTAAAACTGTCGTCTTATGAGAGAATAAGTTTTTCTAATCCCCGGGTGCCCTGCACTTGGAGTATCATGACATTCATAAAGAATTTGGCACCGAATGTCTGTGTCCGTCGGTACACAAACTCTCCCCTTGTGGAGTAGGTACTCATTGTCGATGGTAATATTCTTCCACCGCTGTAGTTCATCACTTGATAAAGGAGAACTAGGTGTGGAGGTTAACTGTACACTACCTACATTGGAGTGAGAAGGATCCCTCTTTTGAACATGGATCCACACTTTGGAATATGTTTCATCTTGCTCATATTTTCCCTTTAAAGATTCTAAAAATTCACTACGAAGTTCCGTGAACAAGAGCGAATTGATCTCTGGCATTAGACTAAGAGCGTCTGCCACTATATTGTATCAGCCTTTGTGATACCTTAAGTTGGCGTCATGTTCCTGAAGGATCTCGGCCCACCTGGGTTTTCGACCCTATGTAAGAACTAGGGAACTAGGCCTTGAGATCCTCCTTCCAACCTCCCTTTATATAGGCGGACTCCTAGCCCCATGCCTTAGACGGATCCTGTGTCCACACTGCCTAGCCCGACCCTTGGCCATAGTCCATGACTAACCTAGTTCTTAGGGTACAGGACCCTTGTCCTGACATTACTTCCCCCTTAAGGAAGAGTTTACGTCCTCGAAAACACAAGTAGTACTATCTTCTTAAGAATACTGATGTTTTCTTTATTGACATCCCATAAGTGAGCCAGTTGTCTGTATGACCGATAATTGGTGCAGTGAGGAGGTTCAATGAAACCAAGAGCAACATCTTGATTTTCAACATTGTTGTCTGTTTGCAACCAGTTGGATCGAAATGGTAACTCTAGTTATAACTCACTTGAGTACTATAAAGGAGTAGCCACAACTAAGAGTCACTTGGGTCTAATTGGTAACTCCATTTATAACTCACTTGAGTATTGTAAAGGAGAAACCATAACGAAGAGTTGCCTAAAGGCATAACCATGTTCAGATCTTCTGAAGGTACTGGAATAATTCAAGGAAACCTTGGCGCAATTGTCCCTGAAGTTGAGAGCCAGATTTCCAACTCCCCACCACAAGAGGTGTTCAAAGTCGAAAAATCGTACTTAAGCAAATTCTAGAATAGGGAGAAAATAATCTATTCAGAAATGCGTTGTTTTAATGTATGCTCTTAGCAGATCCTTTAGCGCAATATTACTCTTTGTAATCTGCCTATCCCCTTGGATATGTACCTTAACAAGTCATTCTATGTATCCGAAAGTTTCTGGCCACGAAATTGCTCTTGATACGTCGTGCTAACAATGGTCTAGAAAACAGATGTGACCAGCACCTAGGGACTTTGTCGTGACACATAATTGAAATAATGGCGCCAGTGTCAGTCCAGAGACTCATATTCTCCCCATGTGGAATGTGTCTCATGTAAGGATGTGTAAAAAAAAACATCCTTCAAGTACAAGATGTACTTGTGTGTGGAGGTAACTGCAAAAACTCTATGACGGGAGTGAGAGGGACCCTCATTAGTCTTGCTCCACTAGCTGAACCGAACTCCTTGAGTTCCTAGACCATGTTGTATCCCATGTAACAACATGTGCCAAATTGAACCCTACAAGTAGGTTCGTAACTGCATAAGGCAGAAAGACAGATTGGACACTTGGCCCAAAATACTTTGTGCCGACATGCCCTTGGCATGGGTCTGTAATATTCAAGCGTACTTAGATGTCTTGAAACACCAACCAAAGCATACTAAACATGGAATTGACACCAAATCAGTACACTTACCTGTATGCAAATGCAATAACATACTGTACACTTACATGTATGCAAAATGCAATAACATAATGTACACTTACGTGTATGAAAATGGAAAGGAGCACGTCCCCTACCTGAAAAACAAACAGTAGTGCACTGGGAACCCTGGTTGTTGCCTTTGCAACCCAAGCCCTTGAATTAGAATCTACGTAGTGAAATCCCTTCTTTAGACTTCTTTGTAGAAACTGCTCAACTAGGAGATAACGATAACCAACATAGTTAACCGTGTACAGATTGAGTGGAATCAACTTAAAAAGTGTGTTCGTCTACTACTGCGTGGTAGATTATGGAATTCTTTCCTTGAAAGTAGAACTCGGAGAGATCAACTGTGATCCTCAATGCAGATCAAACTGTGATCCTTAATGCCTATGGGGTGATGTAGCAATCACTTGCTGGGTCTTACCCCAAAACCGTATGTCCATAGACACTTCGTAGTGCTATAGAGAGATCAGGAGACCCACACAAGCAAACTACCGATCCCTTACAACCATGTTGTCACCCCTGATTGCTGCATCTATACTCCGTGGTAGAGATCAAGCGGTGTCAGGTTCAGATTATCAAAAAACGCACATGAGCGTTTGCACTGAAAACATGTAGTGCGTAATGATATCTGTAATGAGAAGACACTTGCTTTTCAATTAACGTCAATGTGTACTCCACTGGGTAGAGCTGTTCGATCTTGAGAACAATCATCCAAGGAATACCAACCAGTGGATCTTATCCCAGATTTAGCCATGGCCTGTAGCCAGCATGCGTGGTTCATAGCCCGTATGGCAATGAGTGTTGAATTGATAAACCAATGAAAATAAATGTGAATGGCACTTTGGCCAATTTGTAGCTGAGAATTGTAGAGCATCTTGGCTCAGGAGAACTTAGTAGTGAAACATGAAACAAACTTCGTAGAAAATTTTCATTCTGTTCGTTAGAGAAAGAGATGAAGAACGAACAGAAGAGCATGCTGGCCTGAAGAAATTTCCTTACATTGCGAGTGTGTGTGTGCCCAAAATGTGTGCTCTTAGACATCTTATGCCTGACTGCCAGCTTATCGTATAACCATGCAACCATCTGACTCTATGGTGTTCGCATCGCGAGAGGGAACACAAGTCACATCTTGACCATCTACCGTGTATGGGTTGTGAATCCAGTAGAAGTTTTAGGTTGTTTTGTGTGCCTTGATAGCAACCAAAAATTATGGAAAACAATGCATAACTAATAGTTTCCTTGACAGAGTGATTTGTGAGAGCGTACTTTATACCATCTGGGTAGCATGCCTTGCATACAAAAACGAAAACCCGTGGCTACCGTGACAACCGTTGAAGTCAACACCCTAAGTGCCTTGCACCGGTTAGACTGGTAGGGATTCGACGAGATGATATCCTGAATAATGTAGGTGCCCCAAACTTAGTTCCTAGTGTAAGAACTAGGAACTAGACTCTAGGATCCTCCTCCCAACCTCCCTTTATATAGGGGGGCTCCTAGCCCCTTGTCCTAGACGGATCCCTTGTCCACACTGCCTAGCCCGACCCTTGGCCGTAGTCCATGACTATCCTAGTTCTTAGGGTACAGGACCCTTGTCCTGACATTAGTGTAAGAACTAGGAACTAGACTGTAGGATCCTCTTCCCAACGTCCCTTTATATAGGCGGGCTCCTAGCCCCTTGCCCTAGACGGATCCCCTGTCCACACTACCTAGCCCAACCCTTGGCCGTAGTCCATGACTATCCTAGTTCTGAGGGTACAGGACCCTTGTCCTGACATTACTCCCCCCTTAAAGAAGAGTTTTCGTCTTCGAAAACAAAAGTGGGAAACTTCTTCTTAAGAACACTAACGTTTTCCCAAGTGGCACCTTCTTCAGGTCGGTCTTTCCACTTGATTAAGGCTTGTTGTCGTACATGATGGCGTGTACACAACTCATGATAATCCATAACACGTTCAGGTTCATACGGTAACGTAGGAGGTTCAATGTAATCGACCAAAACCTGTTGGTCAATGACGTTGTCGTCCCCATGTAACCGCTTTCGTAGACGGCTTACATGAAACACCGGATGAATGCGAGAGTGTGATGGTAGTAGTACTTTGTAGGCACGATCACCAACTCGCTTGAGTATTTTGAAAGGCCCACAATATCGGGGAGATAATTTAGGTGTCGGTCCAGTTTTCAGACTTTGTGAATGTTCTGGCACCCGTAAAAATACTTCCTCCCCTTCTTCGAAGGTACCTTGCCGACATTTCTCATCAGCGTATTTCTTATACCGATCCTTTGCTTGTCAGACATTCTGACGAGCAAGTTTCAGCATATCCATGTGGTCTTGGAGAAAATCCTTAACCTGTTGGAGTTTTTTGGTTGCCAACCCCACCATAACTTGTGACCTAGGTTGAAACCCGTACATAAGCATGAAAGGACTGAAGCCTATTGTGACATGCTTAGAACTGTTGTAGGCAAACTTGAGAATAGGTAAGTATTCTTACCAGTCTGTCTGTTTTTTGCTGACGTATGCTCTAAGAATATCCTCTAGCACCTGGTTAACCCATTCCCTTTGACCATCTATTTCTGGATGGTCTGCTGTACTGAGGTTGAGTTGTGTACCCAATCGTTTAAATACAACTCTCCAAAAGTGGCTGTTAAACTTTGGGTCACGGTCACTAACAATATTACTTGGCAACCCATACAATTTGTATAGATTGTCCACAAATAATCTTGCTAGTTCCGGTGTCTTAACCGTTGATTTGGTCGGAATAAACTTACATAGCTTAGTCAACCTGTCTACGACCACCCATATTGAGTCATGACCTCGTGTAGTGGTTGGTAAACCTACTATGAAATCCATGGAGATACTTTCTCATTTGCCATTGGGAATTTCCAAAGGATGTAAGAGTCCTCCTGCTTTCAGGCGCTCTTCTTTGTTAACTTGACATTTCTGGCAATGCAAGACATAAGTTTTGACAAAGCCATGTAGTCCTGGCTAGTAAAACTTTCGTCTCACGAGCGAATAAGTTTTTCTAATCCCCAGGTGCCCTGCACTTGGACTATCGTGACATTCATAAAGAATTTGGCACCGAATGTCTGTGTCCGTCGGTACACAAACTCTCCCCTTGTGGAGTAGGTACCCATTGTCGATGGTAAAATGCTTCCATCGTTGTAGTTCATCACTTGATAAAGGAGAACTAGGTGTGGAGGTTAACTGTACACTACCCGCATTGGAGTGAGAAGGATCCCTCTTTTTAACATGGCTCCACACTTTGGAATATGTTTTGTCTTGCTCATATTTGCCCTTGAGAGATTCTAAAATTCACTACAAAGTTCCGTGAATAAGAGAGAATTGATCTCTGGCATTCAACTCAGAGCGTTTGCCACTATATTGTATCGGCCTTTGCGATACCTTAACTTGGCGTCATATTCCTAAAGGATCTCGGCCCACCTGGCTTTTTGACCCTTTAAATTTTTTTGTTGTGTAAACCATTTGATGCTTTCATGGTCAAACACAATCACGAACTGAGCACCATACAAATCGTGACGCCATGTCTTTAAGGCTGACACTATTGCATAGAGTTCACGTTCGTAAGCAGAATAATTCTGCTGAGCTGCATCCAGCTTCTTACTTTGAAATGCAATTGGCCGTCCGTCCTGTAACAGGACTGCTCCAATAGCACGGTCACTGGCATCCGTTTCCAAAATGAATGGTTTCAAGGGATCTACAATAGCCAGTATAGGAGCTATAGCTAATGCATCTTTGAGTGTTTCAAAACTCTGCTATTGAGCGGAACCCCACTGAAAAGCCTTACCTTTGCCTTTTAGTTGGTCCGTCATAGCTACAACAAGGTTCGCATAGTTTTTAACGAACCTTCGGTAAAAACCTGTGAAGCCTAAAAATATCTGTAATTCTTCCAAATTTTTAGGAGGTGGCCATTTCCGGATGGTATCCACTTTGGATTGATCCATGTATAGGCCATTAGCTGAAATGACATGCCCTAAATAATGAATTTCCTCCTTGAGAAAATCGCATTTAGATTCCTTGGCATATAACTTGTTTGCACGTAACAACTCAAACTCTTGCCTGAGATGTTGTAAGTGCTCTTCTTCAAAAGCACTATAAACTAGAATGTCATCGAGGAACACAATGACAAATTTGCCCAAATATGGTTTCAAGACACTATCTATAAGTGTCATGAATGTCGCGGGCGCATTGGTTAGCCCAAAGGGCATCACCAAAAACTCATAATGTCCAAATCGTGTTCGGAATGCAGTCTTAGGTATATCAGCAAGCCGAATACGGACTTGGTGATATCCTGACCTCAAGTCAATTTTTGAAAAAATTCGTTTATGAGTTAGCTTATCAATAACTCATAGACCCTTGGCAATGGGTATTTGTTCTTAACTGTAACCGCATTTAAGCCCCGGCTGTCTACGCACATGCACATATTGCTGTCCTTTGTCTTCACCAAAAGTATAGGCGAACCCCATGGTGAAGCACTGGGTTGTATAAACCCTCTCCTAAGGGAGTCAGCAAGCTGACGTTCCACCTCAGTAGCCTTTGAGTAACTCATACGGTAAGGTGGTTTACTAACAGGTTTACAGCCTGCAGCCACGTCAATGCCATGTTGCACTGAGCGTGTCGGTCGTAAACCTGATGGCAAATCATTAGGAAAAACATCTTGAAATTCTTTTAACAATTTTTGTAACTAATTAGCAACGTTTGCTTGTGTAGGATTAGAAATTGGTGGAATAGAGGAGAGAGAAGCATGCGGCGTTGAGGAATGTTCAACAGACTCAATGTTAGAAAGAAAATGAGACAGTGAGTAACACAAGAGAACCTGTTCTATTTCATTATCAGAAACGAGCTGCATAAGCTCGGCAGTACAAATCAGTGGTGATGATGGTATATCCTTTTCTCCTAACAACAACACATGTGTGCCATGGGAATCAAACATCAAACTATTGTGCTCATAGGTACGTATCAGTGATGGCCCTAGGCTATGCAACCACTCCCTACCAAGGACCACATCAGCCCTTTCCATGTTCATAACTTGAAAATCCAAACAAGTAGAGTACCCTTGTACTTCCAATGGAACAACTCGGCATTGAGTATCCCATATTTCACTATCATGTCTATCCATCATTGCTACCTTGTAGCGGTGGGTACTCGGAGTTTGAGGTAGTTTGAGTTTTTTCATTAATCCGTAATTAATGAAATTGTGCGTAGCACCGTCATCTACCAAGATGCGCACCTTGCCACATGGAAGCTGTGAGACAACATTCATGCACCACCTCAGTGTGTGTTACTTCCACTGTAGAGAACATGGAGGAAGACTCGAAAGGTAGTAGTTGCACCGTGTGCACTGCTTTCTCCTTCCCGTGGGCAGAAAATTTCCCCTTGGGACAATCCTTTTTGCCATGGCCTCTTCCTAAGGATTGAAAACATAGGTTCTCTTTCTTGGGTTTATCAAAATCCTCAGGGGAGAGAGGACCCGTGTACCCCTTGGGTTTTTTAGATGCATCTGAATTAGCAACTATAAATTTTCTTTTATTGTTCCCGTACTGAGTGCGTGTGTTACTATGTGTACTAGCAGGCACGTTACTGTTATGTGTTTTGTTATCATCCGGGTCATCATGAATATGTGCTTTCACTATGGCTTCCTCAAGTGTTCTAGGGTCCTGGGATTTGACATACTTCTTAAGTTCTGGAGTCAGACCTCGTATGAACCCTCGTACTTGTTGAAAGGTATCCAAGCCTTCCAACTTGAGTATGACATCCCTATAGTGAGAGATATATTCAAGGAGTGACAAAAATTGGTGCATGGAACACGTGTCCCAAGCGCTCCAATTCTGATCGGTCTTGTTTTGTAGGCAAAAATTCTTTGCTAAACATTGATTCAAAGGCTTTCCAACTCTGTGGTATGATGTTCTTCTCCTTGAGAGACATCCACCAATTGTAGGCCTTGCCTTCCAGAGTTAAGCTCGTTTGCAGAGGTCTTACTACATCCGGAGTTCGCCGTAAGTGCGTGAATTCCATCCCATTTACTGAGAAAGATGTTCACTGCATCCTTATTGCGGTCCCAGTCTTCGCCTTTGAAAACTAGTGGTTTGAAATTCTTCAACAAATCATCTACCTCTTTGGCAGTGAGAGTATGCAGTGTTTCATTAATTGGGCCTTCCCCTTGTGTTCCAACGTGCTCATGTATGTGGGTGTCAGCCGGACTCTTAGTCTCCTATTGCATCAATTGAATGGCTAAAGTGGAAAGTTTAGTAACATTTTCATTTAAAGCCTTAAAATTTTCCTCCATGACTGTCTGTAGACGGCTGGATAATCACCATGTGGGAACGTGTTCTTAGAAGATGGGCAGCGAATTACTTAGTAATTACTAGAGCAATTACTACAGTAAAACCGAAGTGTATAAATAGGGCCCATTACTTTATTATCGGGTGGGAAATTGTTATCACTTGTAATAGCGCTTTGGGCTATAATTGTACTTGAGCATCAGTGGCAATATTGTCGGCTATACTTTCTCTCTCTCTGTAATCATATTCGCCGTAATCTCAATCATGGTATACATTTCAGTAATACTTACTTCTCGACCAGTCTTCTGAATCTGAATCTGAACCTTACTACAGTCTATAAGTCTGATTCTTATTTCAGTATCCACATTTCAGTTTGTCTGATTTCTGTCTAGTCTGCTGTCTGAAATCTTTCCACACTAGTAGCTGAAATCCTTCAACACTGGAATTAGCTGTCTCAAGAGATCAGCTCCAATTCCATTTTGGCGATCACGGTGGCTCGAGATGAAGCTCGTTGACTGAAAGACTCTTCTCCCAGTTGAAGTTTTCAACGATGGCACCAAAGTCCAATCGTGGCCGGAAATCTACCAATCGTGTGGACCCCATTCCTGAGGAGTCAGGAAGAGAGTCTGACCCCAAGAAAGAGAAAATGTCTGACACTGAGGCTCAGGAGGAGCATAGTCAGGCTGAGGAGGTGCAGGACTCACAGCATTCCAGTCATTCTCGATGCAGACGGGCAGAACGAGAGCCACGAAAGGCAAAGAGTTCCAAGAGTTCTCAGTCTCGCTAGAGAGTTGAGAATGTCAAGGGCAGAAAGGGAAGTCACCGTGCTTCTAGCAGACAAAACAGAGAAGATACTGATACTGAGACAGAGATAGAGATTGATTGGGATGCTGACACTGACAATTGCAAGAAGGATCCCAAGCGTCATTCTGAAGCCAAGAAGAGAAGTGGTGGGATCAGCAGTAATCGAAATGATTACACCGCTTCCCTGAAGATTTCCTTTCCCATATTCAAAGGAGGGAAAAAGGATGATCCAGATGTTCACATACAAGCTTTCGAGCAGTATGCTGAACTAAAAAACATTGATGAAGATGATTGGGGGGAATATTTTCCACAAACCTTGAAGGAAGCAGCGAGGAAATGGTATTACTATTACCCTGCATGCCAGCTGAGATCATATAACAAATTACTTAAGGCCTTCAGGTTGGAATATTCCGACAATCGAGGGGACGAGGATATTCTCTGTGAATTGGGTCAAACAGAGGAATTTGTTAGTCCGTAGCTATGTCGAAAAGATAAAAGAACTGACCAGGCAGTTGCAAGAACCGCCGTCTGAGAAGAGATTGAGGGCATGGTTTCTGAATGGGTTCAGAAGCAAAAAGCTTAGAGAACAAGAACTACCATCCCCTACAAAGAAATTCAATGATCTAGTCCAAAGAGCATTAAAACTGGAACAGCAGGCTAAGAAAGAAAAGAGCCACAAGAAGCGAAAGACCAGTAGCAGTAGTTTGGCTACTGAAGCTTCTGATTCCACTGCAACGTCCAGCAGCTCCGAGAGCAGCTCCAATGAATGGACAAAGGAGAAATCAAAGAAGGGATCATGGACCAAGAAAATTGAAGAAATGGCTAGGCAGATTGCAGAAATTAGCCACACAAGACAGCCGGTCCGGAAGATGGAGACTTGGTGTTCAAGATGTAAATCCAAGGACCACATCTCCACTGAATGTCCACAATGTACCTACTGCAAGGCCTTTGGTCACCTATGGAATAATTGTGGCATCATAATTCACCATTTTAAGAAAGGAAAGGATCTATCAGTGGTTGCCTACATTGAACCAGTGAAGGCAGAACCAATTAAAGTAGCTCAAGAAGAGAGACCAGGTACCAGTGGTACTGGTCAAGGACATGGTGGATACCAACCAGGAATGGGCAGAGGAAGAGGAAGAGGCAACTTCCAGACCAGAAGCATGAATTGCTATACCTGTGGGAAGTATGGTCATTTTGCAGCCCAATGTCCAGATGCACCAGTAATGACTGCTACTAAGGCTAAGGCACCAGAGCCAGTCCCACTCAGAGTAGTTACCAGGAGCAAGGGAGTGATCATTGAAGAAATTCCAGACATTTCAGAAGTACCAGTCAATCCTAACAGCAGCAAGTGGGCCCAACAAAGGGAAGTTTGGAAGGCCAAAGGTAAAGAAAAGGTGGCAGATGAGTGGCAAGAGCAGCGGGAACTAGCTGCTAAAATCACAGAGGATTTAGCTAAGAAGCTGCCAGAGCAGCCAGAGAGTTCCGAAGCTAGAGTCATTCAGAAGATACTAGCCCATTCAGAAGAGTCATTATGTATGGCGGATAAATATCAGTCAGTACTGGCCATGACAGAGACCATGCTAGCTGTAGTACATGGACTAGCTGATGAAATGGGAGTGGATGGAAAGAGTTGAAGTACTGCTAAAGAAGAATGGCAGTGTGAAGACACTAGTTCTTCAAGCTCTGACAATCAGTCTGACCAGGAGCTAGAGGAATTTTCAGGTGAAAATTTGTGATAGAATCTAGAAGCTGACTGTAGAGCTGGAGGATATAAGAAAGACCTTACCTGAGGTGGCCAACTTTATCAGACAACGTAGGAAGACTGAGGCAGAGGCCAGAACAGTGGACCTGACGGCTGTCCGGGATGATGAATTTCCACTTATTCAGGTAGACTACAAGGTCAAGAAGCAGTGGGAACCTCTTTCAAGCGTCATACTGGATGGAGGAGCAGGAGTCAACATAATGGGAGCCCATCTTTAGCAAATAATGGATATCACTAACATGAAACCAGCACCATTCAAAGTAAGAATGGCAGATCATCGAGTCATACAAGCGACGGGTATGATTGAAAACATGCAGATAAGAGTTGGGAGGGAGAAATTAAAAACCAGTTTCCTAGTCTTGGATGTGCAGGGAGCATATGGAATGCTACTAGGCCGCCCATGGTTAATAACATCACATGCTGTTCATGACTACGCAAACCAAACTTTAACCATAGAAGGGGCCAGTGGCAGAATCAAAATCCAGACCAACAACACCAGGAGCTGGAAAAAGTAACTGAGGCCGAAGGACTTGTGTCAAAAATACCGAGCTAAGAAAATTGAGTGAATGCTAGCAGCTATGAACATATTTCCTTTGGCAGAAATTGATTTGAATGGAGTCCTGCTAAACAAAGAGCAATCTGACAAGTAGAAGAGACAATTCCCTGATCAGTTTACTGAAGTCAATACAGGGGAAAGAACAGTTCAACTAACTAGAAGAATGGAGAAACCAGCTGATACTGGTATAATGGAAGAACCAGTATGTTCTGAAGAGTACCCACTGAATCAGAACAATGATTCAGAAATGAATGGACCTTCTTGGGACTACGCTGAAGAATCGACCAAATGAAAAGGAGGCGGACCAAACTGGTTGCTTCCAGATGATCAGGAAGTAGAGGAGTGGAACCTGGGATCAGAGGAAAATCCCAGAATGATCAAAGTAAACAAGCATCTGAAACCGGCAATGAAGGAAAAGGCACGAAAAATGTTCCAGAACTATAAAGATGTATTTGCCTGGGAACATACAGATTTGAAGGGAGTAGATCCTGAAGTCTGTCACCAAATACCACTGAAACCGGATGCTAGGCCAGTCAGATTGCAAAGATATCGGATGAACCCCAACTATGCAAAGAAGGTCAAGGAGGAGATTGATAATCTTCTCAAGGCTGGGTTCATTATGGAAGTAGCAAGCAGTGATTGGTTATTTTCCATAGTCGTCGTTCCTAAGAAGAATGGGAAATTAAGAGTTTGTGTTGACTATAGGAAACTAAATGCCCAGACCATTAAGGGTCCATTTCCCTTACCTTTTACTGATATGTTGCTTTATGAGATTGCAGGATATGAGATGTATAGCTTCATGGATGGTTATAGCGGCTATAAACAGTTACAGATTGCTCCTGAAGATAGGGCTAAGACCACTTTCATCACTGAGTGGGGAGCATTCATGTATCTGGTGATGCCTTTTGGCTTGTGCAATGCACCAGCTACTTTTCAGCGGTGTATGATGGAGATGTTTAATGAATTTCTTCATTGGTTCCTCGCCATTTTCATGGATGACTTCACTGTCTATTCAGATGAGGAATAACACCTTCTATTCCTAGAGATGGTTTTTAAACGCTGTCAGGAGAAAAGGATTTGTTTGAATCCATTCAGATCTGTATTTCTGGTTTGGAAGGGACAGCTACTGGGACATGTGGTTTCCCGCAATGGAATAGAAATGGCCAATGACAAAATACAGTGTGTCCAGTGAGCTAAAGCACCCAGAACTGCTTCTGAGTTGAGTTCTTTCTTGGGGTATGTGAATTTCTATAGAAGATTTGTACACAAGTTTGCTTCTCAAGCAGTACCACTATATGAGCTTACAAAGAAGACTAGTAAGTTCAATTGGACTACTGAGTGTGAGGAGAGTTTCCAGAATTTGAAAAAAGCCATTACCAGTAAACCAGTCCTCAGGCAGCCGAATTGGGATATTATTTTTCATGTACATGTAGATGCTTCAGGATTGGCAATGGGGGCAATATTAGCTCAGCCAGATGGCAGAACAAACTATCCGGTCTATTTTGCTAGTCGGAGATTCAGTTAGGCTGAACAAGGCTATACCACTACTGCAAGAGAAGCCCTCAGAATTGTTTTTAGTGCTACGAAGTTCATGCATTACCTATTGGGGAAGTTGTTCCATTTTTATGTGGATCATCAAGCTCTTCTGTTTCTGATTAACAAAGTTATTATTCAAGGCAGGCTGATAAGATGGATGATGTTCCTTATGGAATTTGAATTCAGAATTTTCCATAAGCCTGGCCGAAACCACTGTGGAGCTGACTTTCTTTCCAGAAGTACAGAAGGATATTCAGAATCACCTCTGAGAGATGAGCCAGTGGATGCGGATTTATTTCAGTTAGAAGCAGAAGAATCAGTGGATCCTGAATGGTATGATATTTATCAATTCCTTTCCCAAGGTGCCTTTCCAGAGGATTGGAAACAGAATCAGAAGAAAGCTCTGATCATAAAAAGCCTGAAATTTACCATCATCGGAGGAGTACTTTATCGATTAGGTGTGGATGGTATACTTCGAAGATGTGTCCCTATGGAAGGAAGAATGCAAGTTATTTCAGAAGCGCATAATGGCGAGTCGGGTGCACACTTTTCCAACGAAGTGACCTACAAGAAGATTCTGCAAGCAGGTCTGTGGTGGCAAACAATGATTGCTGATGTCAGAAGCTTTTGTAAAACTTGTGACATATGTCAAAGAATGGGCCGACCAACACCTGCTGCAGACATGACTCCCTTAATGCCAATACAACCATTCGGAGTATTCATGAAATGGGGACTGGATTTTATGGGACCTTTTAAGAAGGTGACTCCCACGAAGAACAAGTACATCGTGATGGCTACTTGTTATGTTACCAAGTGGGTTGAAGCTAAGGCTCTTCTTGACAACACAGCCAAGTCAACTGCAAGGTTTCTGTTTGAGAATATTGTCTGCCGATATGGATGTCCAGTAGAAATTGTGACCGATCAAGGGACACATTTTATCAACGATACTATGGAAATCCTATTGGATATGCTTTTAGTCAAGCATTGGAAATCTACTCCTTACTATCCCAGATGCAATGGACAGGCTGAAAGTATCAATAAGACAATTAAGACTATTCTCACTAAGGTGGTGCAAAAGAAAACAGACTAGTGGAATTTGAAGCTTCAGACTGCTCTATGGGCTTATAGGACAACTTATAAGGTAACTACTGGAATGACACCATTCAGAATGGTGTATGGTACTGAAGCTGTGGTTCCTATGGAGTTTGTAATCCCCAGTCTAAGAATGGCTGTGAAATATGGATTAGACTGCAACCATAATCTTAAGAAAAGACTGAATGAACTGATGCAATTAGATGAACTCAGGCAAAGAGCTATGTTGGAACATGAGATTGTTCAACAAAGAAGGAAGCATTGGCATGATCGCCGAATTAAAGTCCGAGAATTCTAGAAAGGAGACTTAGTGCTTCTATATCAGTCTAAATTGGGTCCAAAGAAGCCGAATTTGAAGATTGCCTGGGCAGGACCTTTTGAGGTCGATTGGGTCTTCTCCAATGGCACAGTCAGATCGAAAGATTTATCTGGACTGATGTTGCCGGGAGTATATAATGGGGAAAAGATCAAACTTTATTATTCAGAGACCAAACAAACTGGGTTGGAACAAGGTACTAAGGAACTGGAGGTTGTGGATCAAGAGATACCGGAATCATACATTTTTGGTCTTTCCCATGTGCAACCAGTTCCAGATTCAGAACCAGACCAGAAGAACCAGATCAGGCTGACCTGAGAACCAGTACCAGTATGGTCCGGCCATAGTGGGAGTCAAATCAGAACCATTATGGACACACTTTCCAAATTTTAAGTGGCCAACGGTCAAGTGGTATGCCAGTGGTAATTATTACAAGGATGGGTTGCAGTCTTGTCCAATGCATGTTTTCCACGATAGCCATGGTGCACACAAGTCTAGGAGCGGCGAGTGGTGGATCTTTTATGGCGCGAACACGTATAACAGTAAGGAGAGTTATCATTTTTCCTCATAAATCTCCTGCGCGACGCTTTCCTCCTGTCCACCATTCACCATCGCCAAGCTCCGAGGTTTCTTCACTACAGCCGCAAACTTCGACCTCTGACAAGACAGCTGACTGTCAGACAGCCTTACCAGTGACACCAGGAAACGGCTTTGGCACAAGTAAGTCCTCTTCGCCTTCGCCTGTTTCATCGTCGTCGACCTCACAGTGTATGGGTAGAAGGAAATGCTCAGAGAAGATGCAGGAAACTCTTGAAGAAACCCAGGCTATAGTTGCTGAGGCAAAGGCAAGCCTTCCTGTTCTTCCATACAGTAAAATCCAGCGATATGTCTTTACCGATCACGCAATGACTCTGCTACAACTCTGGGATCTGCGAGTTGTGTTGCAAGCTACAAGGATTGCTTTTGATGCAGATATCATCAAGCAAGTTCTTGATTCCTTTGATACTGAAACTAGCAGTGCTATGATAAATAATAGGAAGGTGTCAGTGACACCAGAAGCTATTGCATTTGCATTTCGGATGCCTAATGAGCCCAAACCATCTGTGGCGATTGCGCAACAAATAAGTATTGCTCTAAAGGAGGATGAAACAGCTAGAAAGAAGCGCAAGGCAAGTACTCAAGGAGTTCTAGTAGCAGGACTGGAAGCCTCCGCCACTTACAGGTTTGTAGCTGAAGCAGTCAGTCTTAAGAATAACCCAACGTATGTGTCAGAGAAATTATTTGCTATGCTGTTGGCCAAGATACTGGATCCACAAGTCCATATCAACCTTTGTCAAATACTCTCGCATAATGTACTCCAACAGACTGCCAAGTTGAAATCTCAAACTGTTTTCAAGGCATGGTATGTCTGGAAATTTCTGTATTGGGCTACTACTGCAGATGTTAATGAGCAGGTAAAGCAGGCTTGGAGTGAGCAGCCCATTTCTGAACCAAAGAAGATTGATTTGTCTTCAGACGATGAGGAAACAGACAGTCAAACGATTTCCAATGACCTGAAAAGGAAAGCCACTACAGAGGAAGCTGGTAGTTCAAAGAAGCCAAGAATTACACTGACAAAAAGCAGTGAGTTCTTGAAGCAAATAGAAATCCAGGTTAAGGCAGTGAGCACTGAGAAAGCTGAGAAAAGTAAAACTGAGCAGCAAATTGCTCAGGAAATTGTGCCTGATCAGTCAGTTCTCAAACATACAGTTGCTACTGGCTCTGGGAAAGATCATGTAAAGCTGAGGAGAAGGTACCAGACCAGTCAGGGGACAAAGGCAAGAGTCAACTGGACAAAGGGAAAGGTCCAGCGTCCTCGACTTTGTCTGGAGAAGTTCCTGCCATTTTTGGAAACCTTCTGCAACAACTGGTTAAGAAGGATAAGTTGTAGCAAATGCAAACTCAAAAATTGAGAGGGCATCTTTTGCTCAGCAACACTGATTATGCAACTTTACCCTACGTGGCTCCTGTGGCAATATATGAACCTGTTGATTCTGATCCAACCACCCAACCACGGTCAAAGACAGATGTTCAGTACTGATACAGTCTTCTTGGAATACCATTGTCAGTTGTATGGGACAATTGGTGGAGGCTGTTGGATTAGAAGACGAAGTCAAAAAACTTAAAGCTGACTTGGCAGAAGCACAACATCAGATTGCAACACTCCAGAAAGCCCAGGAAGTGCAGAATATACAACACAGGGTACTGGAAGCTCAATCAGAAAGGGCTCAGGAGTTGAACAAAAAGTTAGCTAAAGCTGAGTCTGAAATTATGATCATGAAAAGTCAAAGGAATGAAGCACTGAGAGCTGCCGAGCGAGCTAGAACAATGCTCAGGATGAAGCGGGCAGAATTCAAAAAGCTGCTATTGCACCATACAGCTCTGAAGCGTTCGCTGACTAACAGATACATCTACAATAGCTTGTCTGAAATTTTAAACCCCGCCGGCAATGCTGTTTTTGACTTAGAAAATTTAAAGTCCTTGATGGAAAGTATGCAGAGCGATTTGCAGGACAAGATGGGTGAGTTCAATAATGCTCTGATGAACCAAGCTATAATGGATTATATTGAGCAACAGACTTCCTCGAATGAGGATGGAGAAAATGAAGAAGATGAATCTGATCAGGAGGAGGACGATCAAGAAACTGGGCATACAAAGGATGATGATGATGCCCCACCACCATCTCCACCTCCAGGACCTGGTACTAATGGGACAGGGCCAGATGAAGGAGGCCAGTCATAGCCAGACCAGCCAGACCAGAATGAGGGTCAGCAGGAAGGATAGGATAAAGAGCACCAGTCGGGTCATCAGCAGACCGAAGAGCAGCAGCCCAGTAACACTGGGAATCAGCCAACTGATCAATCCCATCACAACAGAGAGACTAAAGGAAAAATGAAGGTTCAGGATGAGGGACCAATGATTGATCATCAGCATTCACTGCAACTCATTACTTTGAATAAGCAGCTGAGACATCAACAGGCCTCCATCACCAGACAATATCTGGAGGATGATGCTCTTTGGACCGATTTAGAAAGATTTCAAAGACTATATGTGGGAGCCAGAGAAATGGTAGAACATTGGAAATCCGCTGCTTTCCATGATAAAGAAGCTTGTAGACTACCTGCACATCCCAGTACAGTTCAGTTGTTGGAACGAGTTCCGGAATGGATACTCAATGCTGATGAGAAAGTGGCAAACCCGCACTGGCAAAGACAGTCTACTACAGATTGTTGGTCTTTAGCTCTAGAACTGGAACTTCTGTTGGGTAACAAACCAATTTACCGCTGCATGAAGGATGTTAGGGTGCAACTCAAGGAAGTTCTGGTACAACTGCAAGCTGCCAGAGGTGTTTTGGATCAGAGAGTGAAAGCCATTCTTGAGGACCAGACAACCACTAGCAGAGGACCCAAAACACGAATGTCAGTAAGAGCACATGCAACTGCTCTCCGAACCCTATTCCAGCTAGTGAGAATCACTAGAAATATGATGCAACAAGAGAACCAGGCTATTCTCAATTTCTTGGAATTTGTGCATGATTCTCCAGTTCTCTTGTATGTTGTTCCAGCAAGAGAAACTGAGCTGCCAAGATTCTTTCCAGCGTTGTATCCTCAACATCAAGAACCAGTTGATCGACTCACATATTTCAAAATAATTGATGAGCTTCAGGATTGGTATAAGCGATCAACTGTGGAATGGAAGACTTGGTAGACATTGCTCAATGATGCTCTTCAAATCAATGACATTCAGGCAATGAAAGAAGAGCTACATAGGATTCAGCTGTGTATGGGCCAATGGAAGATTCAGGTCAGAGGATTGACTAGGATTACTAATCAGTTGCTACAACTTACGGTCGAATCTTCCAAACTGCCTGAGAAAGACATTGCAGCAAAGCCGGGTCTAGCACCACAGTACAGAGCGATGGCTGAGATTCTTTTTAAAGCTCGTGTCAAAACAAATCAGCCTCTTCTAGAAGGATGGATCCATACTGCTTCGCAGTGTCATAAGCTGGCCAGAACCCGACTGACCAAGGGCAGTCGTACACTCTATGATCCTGACACCAAAACCTATCATTCTCTCACACATTATGAGGTAGAGATGACCAGAGAACGGCGGGATCAACTTGAGCAGGAGGCCACTTACCGACTGATTCAGAAGGAGAATGCTGGTGCTGGGACTTCTCAGGCACCATCTCGGTCAAAGAGCAAAGGCAAAAGGAAGACGGTCCAATGGAAGGATATTGGGTAGTTCCATCTCAGAATTCAGTGGCGACTTTTCTTCTCAGCACGCAGGGAGAGATGACAGTTCCACCTTGGCTTGGTGAGAGATCCACCTTGGCCTTTTCCGCTGCCTTCCGCAATCCTTGGTTCTTCTTGAACTCCTACATCCCAACATCAGAACCAGACAATGGATTTTTCAGTTCCACACCAGAACCAGACCATGGATTTTTCAGTCTCACGTCAGCATCATACGGTAATTTTTTTTCAGAAATTTTGGAATCTTACCAAAATTCAAGAAAGAAGGGAAGGATGTAGACGGCTGGATAATCACCATGTGGGAACGTGTTCTTAGAAGATGGACAGCGAATTACTAAGTAATTACTAGAGTAATTACTACAATAAAACCGAAGTGTATAAATAGGGCCCATTACATTATTATCGGGTGGGCAATTGTTATCACTTGTATTAGCGCTTTGGGCTATAATTGTCTTGAGCATCAGTGGCAGTATTGCTGGCTATACTTTCTCTCTCTCTGTAATCATATTCGCCGTAATCTCAATCATGGTATACATTTCAGTGATACTTACTTCTCGACCAGTCTTCTGAATCTGAATCTGAACCTTACTACAGTCTATAAGTCTGATTCTTATTTCAGTATCCACATTTCAGTTTAGTCTCTGATTTCTGTCTAGTCTGCTGTCTGAAATCTTTCCACACTAGCAGCTGAAATCCTTCAACACTGGAATTAGCCGTCTCAAGAGATCAGCTCCAATTCCACTGTCATGCGTGTCTGAAGTGCACGAAATTCCTGAATATCGAGTAATTCATAAGTATCTTCTCCTGTCGTAGCGTCGCGGGTACTCTCCTTGAGAGTATCCGGCCGCGAGCCATGCCTGTACAACGCTCAAATGTAGATCTTCATCTCCGTTGCGCGAGAGAAAGTTGGCCTAAAATATACTGTAGGCATAGGGAGAACTTTCCCAAGGGTGTGTGCTCATAGCATACCACAACCAGGAAACAGCTTAATGTAAGAGTCGTAAATTGAAGCCTTGCTTCCTTCAAAAACAAGTGCAGTAAAAGGCTATGCATGTTTGTTTAAAGATTTCAATTTCGCCATGCATCGTTCCAATCTTTAAACAAATCCACGTTTTGGTACTTACAGTAATTTTCATAGGCCATGCTTGTGAGCCTAAAGTGTATGCATATTATATGCACGTCTATTGCATATCGTAGCTATCAAATAGATGCTGCATAACAAAAAATAATAATCGATTGCGTACCTTATCCAGTACACTTATTGACGAAGGTTGCTGCCGGAAGAATGAAATGAGTCATCAGTAAGAAGAAAACCAAGAAGTGATTTGCCGGATAATAATGTTTGGTTCAGTAGACACGGTCAATACTGCTTAGAATTGGAAGAATAATCGGCCTTGCCAATCATCGGTGCCTTATAAGGCACAGAGCATGCCTGAGTTGGCTCTGTTACTAGACAATCATGCCTCGTTAAACTCTGTGTAAAGGTTATCTCTATCGGAGCCATTCTCCTTAGTCAAAATCATGGTAATGGCTACGAAGATTGTACTTAATATGTTGACCTTGGCCAGTAAAAGGCCATGCCGGTTGTCTTGAGGCGCTAAGAAATTGGCCTTGATTGATCAGTGGTTGGCCTTGCCAAATATTGGCACCTTAAATGCCACAGGCCTTGCCTGATCCGTAGGAGTAAACATTACCAAGGATCAAAAATTTCCAAACCAAAAATGGGAATTTGACAGCTATAACTGTAGACCCAAACATGCTCTAATTGCTCCATGCTTTGCTTGTTGTGCGTATAAGGCAGATAGATCTGCGAGATTCAAAGAAGTTATCATTGAAAATATTAAAGACGACTTGCTTACCAACTCTTAGAAGTTCGGGTCGCACGGGGGAAACCGTAGGCGAAACATGTCCATCCGTGCTGGAATATTTCCCAACGGTCGTGCATGCGATGCCCTTACTGTGACAACATTGTGCATGTCTTTGTAATGCTTGTCAACCTCTTGAAACGATTTTGCTTTTGTTGAGGTTGCTATATTGTGCCTTGACAGTCGCTATCTTGCATATGGCATGACCATGCATGCCAAGCTATTTCACATCTGCAACTGTGCAAAAGTGAACGTCCCTACCGTGATTTTCCACCTCTGATAGGATTCCTCTCTTGATTTGCACGATCCTCATGCTGCTTCTTAGCTTGGACAGTTCGCCGACTGCGGCCCGGCTCTATTGCATGGGGTGCACCGCTTAGGAAGGAAGGTTGCCCAACTTAGGGCACCGTATGAACACAAGGAAAAAAAAAAGCCAACGATGGTGGCCGTTGCAGATGCACAGGGAAGAGAAGGCGGTAGGGAGCCCACTGCAGGCCGATTTGGGGGGCGACACAGTGTTGAAAAACGCTCCACAGGCCAGGGCGACCCCAGAGAGTACACCACTTCGCGCTTTCATGCAGGTCGAGGATAGGCTCTAGCAATGCTTAGCGGGCCTGCACACGGTCGTCATCGACCCGTACTCCTTCACCCTCCTAGGAACCGTTCTCGCGACCTGTGTCCATGGAACTCCGAGAGAGAGAGAGAGAGAGAGAGAGAGAGAGAGAGAGAGAGAGAGAGAGAGAGAGAGAGAGAGAGAGAGAGAGAGAGAGAGAGAGAGAGAGAGAGAGAGAGAGAGAGAGAGAGAGAGAGAGAGAGAGAGAGAGAGAGAGACCATGCAACCTCATGCAAGAGCAAGCACTAGTCCTCTCCTTCCTCCATGGCTACTCCTCCATGCCCTTCGCCCCTGATTGTGGGCCTTTCAAAATACTCAAGCGAGTTGGTGATCGTGCCTACAAACTACTACTACCATCACACTCTCGCATGCTTCCGTGTTTCATGTAAGACGTCTAACGAAAGAGGTTACATGGGGACGACAACGTCATTGACCAACAGGTTTTGGTTGATTACATTGAACCTCCTATGTTACCGCATGAACTTGAACGTGTTATGGATTATCATGAGTTGAGTACACGCCATCATGTACGACAACAAGCCGTAATCAAGTGGAAAGACTGACCTGAAGAAGGTGCCCCTTGGGAAAACATTAGTGTTCTTAAGAAGAAGTTTCCCACTTTTGTTTTCGAGGATGAAAACTCTTCTTTAAGGGGGGAGTAATGCCAGGACAAGGGTCCTGTACCCTAAGAACTAGGATAGTCATGGACTACGGACAAGGGTCGGGCTAGGCAGTAGTTGCACCGTGTGCACTGCTTTCTCCTTCCCCTGGGCAGCAGATTTCCCCTTGGGACAATCCTTTTTGCCATGGCCTCTTCCTAAGCATTGAAAACATAGGTTCTCTTTCTTGGGTTTATCAAAATCCCAGGGGAGAGAGGACCCGTGGACCCCTTGGGTTTTTTAGATGCATCTGAATTAGAAACTATAAATTTTCTTTTATTGTGCCGATACTGAGTGCGTGTGTTACTATGTGTACTAGCAGGCACGTTACTGTTATGTGTTTTCTTATCATCCGTGTCATCATGAATATGTGCTTTCACTATGGCTTCCTCAAGTGTTTTAGGGTCCTGGGATTTGACATACTTTTTAAGTTCTGGAGTCAGACCTCGTATGAACCCTTGTACTTGTTGGAAGGTATCCAAGCCTTCCAACTTGAGGATGACATCCCTATAGTGAGAGATATATTCAAGGAGTGACGAAAATTGGCACATGGAACACCTGTCCTAAGCGGTCCAATTCTGATCGGCCTCATTTGTAGACAAAAATTCCTTGCTAAATATTGATTCAAAGGCTTTCCAACTCTGTGGTACGATGTTCTTCTCCTTGAGAGACATCTACCATTTGTAGGCCTTGCCTTCTAGAGTGAAGCTCGTTTGTTGCAGAGCTCTTATTGCATCCGGAGTTCGCCGGAAGGCGTGAATTCCATCCCATTTACTGAGAAAGATGTTCACTGCATCCTTATTGCAGTCGCGGTCTTCGCGTTTGAAAACTGGTGGTTTGAAATTCTTCAACAAATCATCTACCTCTTTGGCAGTCAGAGTATGCAGTGTTTCATTAATTGGGCCTTGCCCTTGTGTTCCAACGTGCTCATATATGTGGGTGTCAGCCGGACTCTTAGTCTGCTGTTGCATCAATTGAATGACTAAAGTGGAAAGTTTAGTAACATTTTCATTTAAAGCCTTAAAATTTTCATCCATGACTGTCATGCGTGTCGGAAGTGCACGAAATTCCTGAATATCGAGTAATTCATAAGTATCTTCTCCTGCCGTAGCGTCGCGGGTACTCTCCTTGAGAGTATCCGACCGTGAGCCATCATTGGCAGGGTCGGGAGTACTTTGCTCAAAATCGAATTTCATGTTGATATCCGAATCCATGGCTACACAGTGCAGTGAAAGAAGTACTCAGAAAAAAATACCTGATGTTGGTAGCACTTGCAAAGTATAGCGAACTCCGCGTCGTAGCAGTGAATCGTCGTAGCACTTAATCGAACTCCGCCCCGTACATTGTTGAAGCTTTACCTTTGAGTCGAAGCTTAATTGAAATTGAACTCCCCACCGTGTATGGTTGAAGCTTTATCTTTGAGTCAAAGCTTAATTGTTGGAAGCGTCGACGATTATGTTGCTTGAACGACTCTTGAAGTCGTCGCTCAAAAAATCTGTAGGTGCTGTAATTTTTTGTAGGTATTGAGCGTAGTCCGACCATGGGAGATTCAACGTGAAGCCGAGAGTTTTCCTTGTTTGTTTTGCCCTCGCTTGCTTCATCGCTTTTAACTTGCTGAATTTCCTGTGGGAAAGGCTACTTGCAGTGGCCAAGGCCTAAGTTTAATGGCCAAAGGCCTCTCAAGTGTGAAAATCACGAGTTATGAAGCAAAAAAACGAGCAGCAGCGTTCTGAGATCTGCGAGGCCGAAGCTGAAGAAGGGGAAGCTAGGTGAGGCCGGTTATGGCCTAAAGGTGATAGCAGAAGGCTCTACTTCCCCATGGCGCCCCTTCCAAGCCAGAAACCTCACGATTTCATGCACCATACACCTAGTTCCCAAACGGGAAGGGCATCCCGTTTTGGCAAGAAAATTGTCTAATTTTGGAAAGTCCCCAAAAAGCCATGGTTCTCACCAAAATAGCTTGCTTTTAGGGACCTAAAGAGACCACGCCTAGAGAGAGAGAATGTAAGAGACTCCTAAGCTCTGATACCAGTGTAAGAACTAGGAACTAGACTCTAGGATCCTCCTCCCAACCTCCCTTTCTATAGGCGGGCTCCTAGCCCCTTGCCCTAGACGGATCCCCTGTCCACACTGCCTAGCCCGACCCTTGGCCGTAGTCCATGACTACCCTAGTTCTTAGGGTACAGGACCCTTGTCCTGACAAATGTTGTAAAGCCGCAATAACACTCATATGGAATGAAGAAACCAGGTATTGGAAAGGAGTGGCTAGACATTGGTCTCCTTGGGGACCCATTATGGAGGGCTTGGGCAAAAATAATAATCTAAAGCTATGCTGCAATTTCTCCCTCTAGGAGGAGATCCTTATCGGAAGACTTCTGGGCAAAGTCTCAAACCTTAGCCTTCCTCCCTGTTCCACACCAATTGATTGGAAAGCTTAGAAATGGCCTGGAGAAAGGCTTTTTAGTTCACCCAAGACTAAAATAGTTTACAAAAAGCTTTGCTATAGAAAGGATTGGGTTGATCACATCAACAGGATCTGTGTTAAAAAGTGGACAAACGAGCATAAGTCATTACTCTTGTTGACCACACATGCTACACAACTTCACAAATATTATGTGATCGCACTTGTGGCCCTAAATAAGTGGGCTCAATTTTGAACCCATTTGTTTCAATGAGAACCTTGGGAGATGCTTTGGTTTTGAATGGAAGAAGAAAAGAATGGCATACGGAGAGACCAAGTGGAGGAAAGAAAGAGAGCATATATTTTTACGGACATGTGTAAAGGTGTGAGAGAGAGATCTTCTTTTCGCACACTCTGGTTGGTTGCGCGATAGATGATGGAGCTAGGGGAGCTCATTGGGGCTTCGAGTGATTTATGGGAATGTAGGTGAGTACAAGGGAAAACTTTTAAGCATGCGAGCTGGGTGGTGCACATAGAGGCCAGGAGCACAAAGGAGGCTAGCTAAGCGGTGCGCATAGAGTCTACCACATATGTTCTGTATGTGCTATGTAGGTTGCCATGGCAGGTTTAGGAGCCTTGGGCCATGGGCTATGGGCTATAGATGTAGGGGATATTGGGCCAGAGAGAGAGAGAGAGAGAGAGAGAGAGAGAGAGAGAGAGAGAGAGAGAGAGAGAGAGAGAGAGAGAGAGAGAGAGAGAGAGAGAGAGAGAGAGAGATAGATAGATAGATAGATAGATTTTATTATCGTCCTCGGAGGTCAAATATGACCTATGGGACCAAAGTTACATGTGATGTAGTATGTGTATGGCTGATGAGTGACTCTCGATGCTCCAAAATTGTAGTGATGAGAGTCGCAATGGAGAGCCCACACTTTGGTTGGGAGAGGAAAGTGTGTAGGTCTAAGTTATGGCTGAAAATGTGAGAGAAGCAAGTTCGGATGTGATCAAAAGCTGAGCACTCTAGTAGTGTGTGGTACTCAGACTCTCGAACTTGCAGTGAGCATAATGTGCACAATCGATTTGACTCTTCTCCATTGCTCCAACGCCCTATCTCGCATCGAAGGAAATGGGAGCTAAGCCGAATTGCTGCGATAGTGTGTATCGCGGACAAGGGAATAGGCTCAAGCATGTAAGTGTGAGTACGGTTTCCTCTCTCAGCGAAGAACATGGTTTTGTAGTTGGGGGCAATATAGGTGGTGTAATGTATGAAGCGTGACCCACCGGATTTCTCCCAAGCCGTAATACATTGGCGTTGTAGAAAAGCTTCATTCACTTGAGAGTCAATTGAAGCATCATGTAGCAAGTGTAATGCATCCCATCTCCCAAACCACTTCTTTATGTCTTGCATCCATCCCGTGCTCAAGATCTTGCTTTTATGCGTCTTTTGAACTTTTTTGCTTGCTTCCCATGCAATTGTAGGAAGTCGATGTGAGGGGTTTTGACGCATCTTTATCATGTACTCCACAACCCTTTCCATGCCCATAACCTCAATTGGAAGAGATCCCGACTCAAGAAGTAGGAGCATATATGGTGTTTGTGTCTTAACTTAGAGAAAGTTTGTAAGAAAACGCTTTTGGACATTCTCAAACTCTTTCCAAGTAGACTTTGAGATGCTCCCGCCCCACACTTCAACTCCATAAAGAAGAACCGGTGTCACCAATGCATCAAAAAGATACTTCTTGAGAACCCAACACTTGATGTTTCCCGCATTACACATGTTCTCAAATGCATAATATGCTCTCTTTCCCGCTTCCAAACGACGCATAGCACATTCATGCCACTTGTGATTGGATGGAACCTCAAGGCCAAGGTACTTAAAGCTCTCAACAACTTTAAGTGTCTCGTTGTTGTACACAATGCATGGGTTCTCCTTATGGTTGGTTTTCACAAGCATAACCTTTGTTTTGGATTCATTTACAATCAGCCCACTATGCAAGCAAAAGTTCTCAAGGATAACCATAAGCTTTTGTGCATCTTCTAAAGTGTGTGCTAGAAGCACTACATTATCCGCATACAACAAAAGCATGATTACCGCATTGCAAATAGTGACCTCTTCAATGCCTTCTTCTTGCATAAAGTCAAGTACCATTTGTTCCAATTGATCGATGTATAGACCAAAGAGAGTTGGTAACAATGGACATCCTTGTTTAACCCCAATAGTGCTTACAAAAATTTCTGAAATTTCTCTTCCCATGCGCAATTGACAAATGACCTTCTCATAGATTCGAGAAACCGCAAGCATAAACTCACTTGGCACTTGGAGTTCTTCCATCCTTCTCCACAAATTGTTACGTGGAATCATATCAAAGGCTTTCTTAAAGTCCACAAAACAACAATACAATCGCTTGCCTTTCAACCGACTTTCCTCCATGAGAACACGAAGAGTCACAAGATGATCAATGGTGCTATGGCATCGACGAAAACCCGCTTGTCCCTTTGCACGCTTGTCATTCTCTTCAGCCCAATCACTCAATTTCATTTCCATTATGCACCCAAACAACTTTTCCATAAGAGACCCAATCATTATAGTCCGGTAGTTGCTTACATTCTTTACATCCCCTCCTTTATGCAAAGGCTTAACCCAATTAGTACTCCAATCATAAGGCATACCATGTTGAAGTGCAAGGTTGAACATATCACACATCCACTCATGGGTAAAATCTCCCGTCCATTTGATCATCTCCGGCTTGATACCTTGAAGATCTCCCGCTTTACGAGTTGCCAACTTTTCAAGCCCACCGCATACATCCTCAATAGTAAAAAAAGACGGCATACATGGGAGTCAACCATAAAATGGCATTTTTTCAATATTTGCTTGCTCATATAATTGCCTACAATGTGTGTACATACCCACTAGGCTCAAGTTACCAAAATTCTCAACCCACTTGCCTCTCAAGTTTCTCCAAAATCTTCCACATGCATGTGCCTTTTCTTGGACTTGAAATTCTTGTTGCTTTACTTCCCATCTTCTTCTCTTCTTTTGAATCAATGCCTTGTATGTATGCAAATGACTTTGATAGTTGTCTTTGTCCATAGTTGCATCAAGCTTTATCAAGGACTTTCGAGCATCTTGACATTCTTTATCAAACCACCTTTTGGGTGATCTATCTTTGTTGATACCATGGAGATGCTTTATGGCAAAGCATTCTTCCGCACAAGAACAAATAGCTTTCTTGAAAGCTTCCCATTTAGTTTCCAATGGTGCATCACATTGAAGCTTTGTCATCCATAATTTTTGCTCAACCATTTCAATGTACATTGGTGCCCGTTTGAAATCCATACATAGTGATAACTTCTCTTTCCTTTGGCTGAGATTATCATGCTTAGTTGCTTCTCCACATGAAAGGTCAATACATAAGGTGCGATGGTCGGATTCCGGGGTCCATTGACCAAACATAAAACTCTTTATGTGATACATGATGGCTTCAGAGAGTAGAATATAGTCAATCACACTATCCCCATTATGTCTCCTACATGTAAATCCATTGGTTCCACTCCACAAAGATACACCATTGGCAATGAGCATACCCGTGCTATTACACATGTGTAAAAGTAACTTTCCATAGTGATCCGGCTCTTTCTCATCCATTGAAGTACGATCATACAAGTGAACTTCCTCCAACTCCCTTGAAATGTATGACATATCAAATTGTTGAGTATCATGTTGCAATGTTTTTGTGCGAGCATTCATATCCCCAAATACAATAACATCACCTTCAACTTTGAAATAAGCAATGTCCTCTTCTAAATCAGAAAATGGTTGATCTCTATCCATGCAAGCATAAAAGGGAGAATCATGATGAGGAATGTAGCAACCGGCTACAAAAATGGGTGCTCTTTTTGGTGTCATAATTTTCAGCCATACATAACGTTTGTACTTGTCATCTTTCACAATTGATACAAAATCTTCCAATCCTTTCTTAACCATACATGCTAACCCTCCTTGTCCTCTTCATTGCTTGAGATTCTTTGACCACATCAATGAATGTACATTGTAATCCTCCAAGCCGTTAATCCTTTGTGTATCATGCTCCCAAGTTTCAACAAGAAGTACAACATCGGCTTTGCTTGCTAGTTCATCAATGCCAACCCCCGCATTCCATGGGTATCCATTACAATTCCAAAAGCATATTTTCAATTGTAACTCGGTCTCATAGGGCACACATCCCTATTTGCTTGAGAGACTTGCCTCCTCCTCGGTATACAAGACTTGTTTGTGCATACATTTTTCATGTCGCATACATCCCGACTCATAGTGTCAAATTTCTCCTCTTTCAATACATGGTCATGCTCTACTTTGCTCATCCGCTCCTTCAAAGCATTCAAGTCCACAAGAGAGCGTTTACATTCCTTGACTTCCTCTTCAAGTTGCATCAAACGTGTTGTTTGCATCTCAAGTGTCCTCTTGAGATTCTCATTCTCAACCACAAGTACCCTTAGTGTGCCATTCTCCATTGTAAGTGCTCGTAAGTCTTCGCCTTGTTTGTTTACGGTCTCTTGCAATGATACCAAGTACGCCATGATCATGGTTTTCGATGTCGTTGGTTGGGTGGTTGTGTTGCTATCTCCACACTTAGGAGATTTTGGATCATTTTCCACAATGGTTGTGGACCTTGTTGAAGAAGAAGAACCCTTGCGAGTGCCGGAAGACATTGTATGTAAAATAGAGAGAGAGAGAGAGAGAGAGAGAGAGAGAGAGAGAGAGAGAGAGAGAGAGATAGATAGATAGATAGTTCTATTATCGTCCTGGGAGGTCAAATATGACCTATGGGACCAAATGAACATGTCACGTGGTGTGAGTGGATTTCATAAGTGACTCTCGATGCTCAAAAATGGCTGAAATGAGCGTCGCAATAGAGAGTCCACATCGTGGTTGGGAGAGGAAGGTATGTAGGGAGAGCTCATGGATGAATATATGGGGAAAAGAGGACCTAATGTGGTCAAAAGCTGAGCACTCAAGTAGTGTGTGGTACTCACTCTCTCGCACTTGACGAGGGCATAAGGTGCAAAGTCGATGACACTCCTCGCCAGTGCCCCAACGTCCTTTCTCGCAGCGTAGAGAATGGGAGCTAAGACGAATGGAGGCAATGGTGCGGATCGCACTCAACGGGATGGGCTCAAGGATGTAGGAATGGGTTCGGTTACCTCGTTTCGAGAAGAAGAGAGATTTGTAGTTTGGGGCAACGTGTGTGGTGTAATGGCTGAAGCGAGAACCTCCGGATTTCTCCCAAGCCATGATACATTGGCGTTGTAAGAAGGCCTCATTAACTTGGGAGTCGATCGACGCATCCTTGACCAAGTGACATGCATCCCATCTTCCAAACCATTTCTTGATATCAAGCATCCACCCCGAACTTAGTATTTTGCTCTTGCATGTCTTTTGAACCTTTTGACTTGCTTCATATGCGATTCTAGGAATTCGATGCAAAGGGCTACGTTGTGTCTTACGCATGTACTCCACAACCCTTTCCATGCCCAAGACCTCAATGGGAAGCGATCCGGACTCAAGAAGTAAGAGCATGTAGGGTGTTTGTGTCTTGACTTGGAGAAAGTTGGTGAGAAAACGCTTTTGGACATTCTCAAACTCTTTCCAAGTAGACTTCCCGATGCTTCCACCCCACACCTCCACTCCATAAAGAAGCACCGGTGTCACCAATGTGTCAAAGAGGTACTTTTTGAGAGCCCAACACTTGATCTCTCCTGCATTGCACATGTTCTCAAATGCATAATAAGCCCTCTTTCCGGCTTCCAAGCGACGCATTGCACAATCCTTCCATTTATGATTGGATGGAACCTCAAGGCCAAGGTACTTGAAGTGATCTACCACTTCAAGTTTCTCATTGTTGTATACAATGCATGGATTTTCGTCATTGAGGGTCTTTACAAGCATAACCTTGGTTTTGGATCCATTCACGATCAGCCCGCTATGTAGGCAAAAGCGTTCCAAGACACTCATAAGCTTTTGTGCATCTTCTAAGGTATGTGCCAAGAGCACTACATCATCGGCATAAAGCAAAAGCATGATCACCGCATTTCCAATCTTAACCTCTTCTATGCCTTCTTGCTGCATAAAATCAAGAACCATGTATTCCAATTCATCAATGAGTAGCCCAAAGAGGGTTGGGGAAAGTGGGCATCCTTGTTTGACACCAATAGTGCTTGCAAAAAATTCTGAAATTCCATCTCCCATACGTAATCGACATATCACTTTTTGGTAGATGCGAAAGACTGCATGCATAAATTCTCTCGGCACTTGAACGCTTTGCATACGTCTCCAAAGATTTCCTCGCGGTACCATGTCAAAAGCTTTCTTGAAATCCACAAAGCAACAATACAACTTTTTTCCTTTCAATCGAGACGCTTCCATAAGAACTCGAAGAGTGACAAGGTGATCAATAGTGCTATGATGCTTTCGAAAACCTGCTTGGCCAAGCGCACGTTTGCCATTCTTTTCAGCCCATTCACTTATCTTCATCTCCATGATACATCCAAATAACTTTGCCATCAAAGAACCAACCATTATAGTGCGATAGTTGTTCACATTGTTTACATCTCCTCCTTTGTGCAAAGGTTTGATCCAATTTGCACTCCAATCATGAGGCATGCCATACTGAAGTGCAAGGTTAAACATATCGCATATCCAATATCGTGTTTTCTTGCTTGTCCATTTAATCATTGCAGCCTTGACACCTTGAAGGTCACCTGCCTTGCGAGTAGCAAGTTTCTCAAGCGCGCGGCATACATCTTCAATGGTAAAGAAGGGAGACATAAATGGAAGGGAGCTACAACCCTCCATCTTATCAACATTGGGTTGCTCATAGAGGTTCTTACAATGCATATACATATCCTCAAGAGTCAAGTCACCAAAGCTCTCAACGCGCTTGCCTTTTAGATTTTGCCAAAACTTGCCACATGCATGTGCTTTCTCTTGTGCTAAAAGAAGTTGTTTTTCGACTTCCCACCTTCTCCTCTTCTTTTGAACAAGTGCTTTGTATGTGTGTGAACATTCCAAGTAAACTTCCTTGTCTTTGATTGCATCCAATCTTAGCAAGTGTTTTCGGGCTTGACTACATTCCATGTCAAACCATTTCTTCTTGGTGCTACCCTTCTTAGACCTTTTGCAAGACATGTGTTTCACCGAAAAGCATTCCTTCGCACAAGAGAAAATTACTTCTTTGAAAACTTTCCACTTGCATTCTAATGTTGGGCTCCCTTGATGCTCTATCATGCTTAACATTTGGTCCACCATATCAGCATATATAAGTGCTCGTTTGAAGTCTAGACGTAGGTACAAATGATTCACATCATGATTGGAGGCTACATGCTCGGGCCGTTTACCACACTTGAGGTCAATACATAACATCCTATGATCCGATTCCGGATTCCATTCACCAAGTGTAAAGCTTTGTATGCATTCTAGAGTGGCTTCTGAGAACAACATATAGTCAATCACGCTAGCACCATTGTGCTTTCTACATGTAAAGTCATTGGTGCCTTGCCATAGAGATACACCATTTGCAATGAGCATTCCGGTACTATTGCACATATGTAGAAGTGACTTTCCATAGTGATCCACTTCTTTTGCATCATTAGAACTTCGATTATACATGTATGAGTCATCCACTCTTCTTGATACATGCGGCATGTCGACTTGTTGTGTGTCGTGTTGTAACATATTTGTGCGAGCATTCATGTCTCCAAAAACAATGACTTCACCTTGATCCTTGTAATGAGCAATGTCTTCCTCTAGTTCAACAAAGGGCTGATCTCTATCCATATTCAAGCGAGCATAAAAGTTGGAGTCATAGTGAGGAATGTAGCAGCCGGCCACAAACATGACTTGACCATTTGGTGGGCTGATTTTCAGCCATAAGTAGCGTTTATACTTATCTTCTTTGACAATGGAAACATCTTTCAAACCCTTTTTGGTCATACATGCTACGCCTCCTTGGCCTCTTCGTTGCTTTGCATTTTTGGCCCACATCAAAGAATGTACATCGTATTTGTCAAATCCAAGAATTCGTTGCGCATCATGCTCCCATGTTTCGACAAGAAGTATCACATCGGAGTCATTGGTAAGCTCACCAATGCCAATTCCCGCATTCCATGGATACCCGTTACAATTCCAAAAGCTTATTCGCAAGCGTGAGTTGGTCTCATAGATCATGTGTCCCTATTTGTTGGGTGGACTTGCATCCTCCTCAAGTGACTTTTCTTCTTGAGATGATACCTTAACCTTCTTGCTTCTTTCTTCGTATGCTTTGCGACGTACATTTTGTTGCATAAGAGTGCGATCCTCATATACATTACAACCCGTTCCTTTGAGGTAGATCCAACCATTGTCAAGGATGATCTTTCTCTTTACCTCATCAGCCATGGTACATACAATAGGTCTTTCTCCCGAGCGAGGGACTCCTTGTTTTCCAACTCGATGTGCACCATAAGCCATGATTCCTGACATGCCAAAGTGTGTAGCAAAAAACTCTTCAATAGCAACCGCAAGAGATTGGGGTGTTTCCATGCTTTCCTCCTTGATTCCACAAATGACGATGTTCTTTGAGCGTTTTTGTCGTTCTTGCAATTCTTGAGTGTCCACATTCTCTACATTCTTTGCTTGGACAACGGCTTGCGTGATAGGAGATGTAGAAACCACATTATCCTTACATATATCAGCCCATGATTTGGATGCATTTCTCATCTCACATACATCATGTCGTATTCTATCTATCGTTTCCTCTTTCAATACATGATCACTCTCAACTTTGCTCAAGCGCTCTTTCACTACATTCATGTCCACAAGAGAGCATTTACATTCTTGAACTTCATTCTCAAGATGCATCAAGCGTGTTGTTTGCATTTCAAGAACCTTCTTGAGGTGCTCATTCTCCACAACGAGAACTCTTAAAGTACCATTCTCCATTGCAAATGCGCGCAACTCTTCACCTTGCTTGTTGACGGTTTCTTGTAACGAGATCAAGTAAGCCATGATCATTGCTTCCGTTGTTGTAGACGATGTGGTTGGATTAGCATCCAAATTCCTTGGAGATTTTGCATCATTCTCCATGGCGAGTGTGGCTTTTCCACCCTTGCGAGTTTTGTCTGACATTGCCTTCAAGTCGGCAACAAAAACGCAAAGAGAGAGAGAGAGAGAGAGAGAGAGAGAGAGAGAGAGAGAGAGAGAGAGAGAGAGAGAGAGTTGACCGTTGGGTCAACAACACGACATAACTCAACAAAGCCTTATTTTTTGAGAGTTATGGAATGTTGAGGATTATTGGTTATAAACATCATTTGTAATAAGTAGGTAGTCTAGACTCTAGTTGCAGAAGCCGGGTGCAATGGCACTTCTGGATTGTAAATACCAAGCCATTTGACCCCTCAAACTCTATTTTTTGTTAACCAAGGTAGCCTTAGTATATAAGGTACCTAGGTCACTTTTGTTAGAACACTGAATCATAATCATAAGTTTTAGCATTGCCGTCTACTGTGTGAGAGAGAGGAAGAGAGCGAGCGTGAGCTTCATCTTGGCGCTACTCCCGGCTCGCTCATCACATTGGAGAAATGACAACACCATTGTGCTGGCCTTGGCAAGAGCTACGCGACAACACTAAGCATTCCTCGCGGAACAGAGTGAACGCGCTGTCGGGGGATATGTGTTCGCTGCGTGAGCCGGGCCTCTGGCTGTGGGAGGTGTGAAAGAGAGAGAACAAGAGACAATGACAGCTCTGCCAATCACCGCAATCATCAATTAATTGAATATTACTTTGAGTACAATTTATCCTTAGCCAAGGCGGGCTGTTAACAGCGCCGTCACTTGGATCATCTGCTAACCATGAGTTTAAGCTCCCGCTTTACAGTATTAATCGGGCCGTTAATGACACCGGGGCTTATCATAATGTTAAATTAATTTCTAGGTGATGACGGTTATGGAAATTTTCCTCATGTTGCTTCATCTGCTTCAAATGCCTCGTGGATTCTGCAGTCTTCAATTATGCTCACTACATCAATCATCAAGCTTCAGTAGTTATTAATTATCCTGCTTTGTGCGCTTGCACTTACTTATCTGCCGTTTATGAATTTTTACGTCTCCTCTAATCCACTTGCTCTGATTGCCTTTGGTGCTCCGACTCTCTTTTTCTTGAGTACCTTATCTTGCCCAAATCTGCTTATCTACTCTTTCCAAGCATCCTTTCCCTTGCCGAGATCTGCCTTACATGCTCTTGCCAAGCATCCTTTCCCTTGCCGAGATCTGCCTTACCTGCTCTTGCCAATCATCCTTTGCCTTACCTAATGCTTCACCGGATTCAAGCCTCGAGCTTGCTCTCCACTTAGCTAGCTTCGAGGATGAGAGCGAGAGAGAGAACCGTGTCTTGCCTAGCGAAGGACGAGAGCCAGAAAGAGAGAAAGCTTTCTTTTTGTTTCCCTTGCTTCGTTCAAGCTCGAGAGGAAGAGCTTTGCCTCCTCTTCGTCTCCTTCGTTGGCTTCGCTTGGAGTCCTCCTCTCCAATCTCCTCCTTGGCTTCGCTTGGAGTCCTCCTCTCCAATCTCCCTCGTTATCTCTCCTCCGTTATGCTGTTATGCTTCGAATGCCCTATTTCCCCGTCTTCAACTCTTTTCGTATGCCCTATTATTTGCCCTCTTTAAATTTATGCAACGACGGCGCCGTCGTTGTGGGAACGGCGCCGATGACGTGGCAAATCTGGATTTCAGACGTGCACCAAATTCGCTACAATTGGTCTCAAGCGCAGCGCATGGTGGAGCACGGCATTTCCCGTTTCTTGGTCGCTGCCTCCTGAGCATCAGTGTTGCTCGCGCCAACCTCTTCTCCTCTTTGCGCTCGCGTTTTTGCCTGCACGCCATCTCTTTGCTTTCTTTTTCTTTTGCCTTCACACTAAAGCCCCCTTTAACTTACAACGTGGGCGGCCTGGCTTAGTGGGCGGGCATAGTCCTTAAACTCATGTGCGGCCATATTTTAGCTCCTTATTGGGTGGGCGGCCTTCGGGCACCACATTAGGCATACATATTGCCCAAGCCACATGCACTCAATGCACTCCATGAGTCGTCATTTGGCACAATGAGCTCATCAACTTCTTTTTGTGCTTTCGTAACTAATGGCACACATAACCACATTTGGCATGCATATGATGCTTCTGTAAAGGCGCCACTCTGTTACAATATCGAGCAAGGCAAGACTCTCAAGAAAGAAGAAGGTCATCACCCAGAAGAGGCATGGTAGATTCTTGTGAATTCTAATGCTCATAACAACATTACAAATAATGTCAAAAGTCGCCCAATTCAGTTGCGCCGGCAACTGACACCGACCTTAATCCAGATTATCTGATCAACCTGGACTGTATCTGACGAGCCGTAAATTCCTTTAGACATCTTGAACTGCATAGAATGCATACAAAACCAGTAGGGCTGTAAAATTCCCAGATGGCACACTGCCCAAGCCGACCTGACTGGCTCGGAGCCGCTGGCTCGGAGCTGGCCCCCGGTGAATATTTAACGGCTCATATCTTGGCAACCGGGAATCCAATCACTGATCTGAAAAGACCGACGCGCTCCACAAAGTGAGCACTTTAGGCCCGTGCATTCATTTCATTTCTGTCACCTTAGCAGTTGCCCAATCCGGTACGGATCTGCAATCAACTTAAACTTCAAACTGTCATAACTTCTTCACCGTAGCTCCAATCGACGAGCCGTAAAGACAAGCTAGTAGAGCACTTCAAGCACTGTAGTTCTAGGTCATAATCTTTCATCTGTGCTCACTTCAAGCATACTCATTTTTGGCATCATTAAGGCATCTGTTGGCCCTTTTAAGCCTCATTTGGCATACATTAATCATTAAGCTTGGCCTATTAACAAGCCCTGATCACTGCTCACTAAAGGTGTAGGCTTTAAAGAAGCTTATCTTGCATTTCTCTGCTCTTTTTCTCTTCATGGCAGCGGAGCTGCACGACAGCTGCACGACAGCTCATAGATGCACGACAGCGCTCGTGCATCTATGAGCTATTTGCGGTTGTAAGTATATCAGATGATGTTTGTTTTCTACTTGCAAGTAGCCGTTAGAATCGTAGTCGTTAGAATCGTAGCGACATAGGCTACACATAGGTACTTATAGATTCAGTCTCAGGCTCTTTCAAAATTTGGCTATGTATTTATACGCGTTTTCTGCAGTTGGAAGAGAGAGAGGGTGCGCTTCATCCTGGTGCTACTCCTTGCTCACTCATCACATTGGAGAATCGACAACACCATTGTGCTAGCCTCAGCAAGAGCTACGTGACAACGCCAAGCATTCCTCGTGGAACAGAGTGAAGACGCTCGCGCATATATGAGCTATTTTTGCGGCTGTAAGTATATCAAATAATGTCTGTTTAGAATCGTAGCGACATAAGCTACTCATAGGTACTTATAGATTTCAATTTCGGGCATTTATACACATTTTTTGCAGTTGGCTTTAGAGCTAGGGTTTTGAGTGTAGAGGCTTTGGGACATGTGTATCCTAGTGAGGGGATGGTGTTCCTTAATTTTCGTACGATTCTGGCATGATTTGATGGGTTTCCTTCCATTGTGTGTATGTGGGTTGGGTGGTGTAGTTGAGAGTAGTGAGATTCTAGATTGTGGTTTAGTTGGCCTTCCAGAGTGTTGTATGTGTAGGATGGTCTCATCTTGACAAGCTAAAGAGATTTCCTGTGTGTGCCTATCGTGTCATCTGTGTTCTCGATTGACATTATGTTGATCTAGGTTGTGTTGCATGCACTTTATCGGTGGTGTGATTCGCTCCTGCAACATTGTCGCTGCTATCGGGGACACAAGGACGTAGGTAGGTTTCCTACGAACACTTGTGTGATGGTTGCTTACTTTAGTTTCGGCTAAAGAAAGCATTTTTCTTAAGTGGATCAGAAAGAGGTTATTCCGAGATCAAGTGGATAGCCAGGAAGCGTGTGTCTTGCCAAGGGTCTACGACTAGGTAGTATTAGTTGTAGATTAGAGTAGTTGTTGGTGGTCGAGTGATTTCTGAGGTGATAAAAGCATTTGCTAGTCACGTGTGTGGCATTGAAACGTTTTTCTACTCATAGATGCAATACCCCATATGATGTGTAGGAGTAGCTTTAGGTAAGTGATTTGATTTTGATCTAGAGCTATTCATCATTGATCTATTTGCTAAGTGCTTGTTTGCATTCATAATCTCTCAAAAGTCTGCTTTTGAGAAAAAAATGCAATAAACAGCTTTTTGTTGATATTTTTGCATGACTGATTGATGTTGTGCATATAAGAGGGCATGTGCAAGGGTTCTGTGTACAAAAATTGTAATTCTGTAAACTTGGATATCATACGTGTATGATGTCTAAAGGGGAATTTGGAGACCAAATTTGAAAAATCTGACTGCACCAAAGTGTTCAAAAGGGAGGTTTTACCCTAAGTACACATTGAAACTAGAGTTTTAACCAACGCTTGATACCCAAAAGACAAAAGACGGAGTGTGTGAAACGGAAAATAGAAAAAACTTGTGATTGTTAGCACATTTTTGCATGAAAATTGGTAGATGTGCTTAAAAGCCAATGCTAGAGACTTGGGGATGCCTGTTGATGAATTTTGTCAAAAAAATCATCAAGAGACATCATACACGTATGCTGTCTGAGGGATGATTCTGGCAGCAAAAATAACTTTTGACATTATACCCATCTTTTGCATGTTGTGTTGAGCACATACACCAAATTTTATATCATTTGGGCTTATAGATTGAAAACTAGGAGGATTTTACTCTTTCAAGGGATTTCCTTGTAAAATTGGTGATTTTGAGCAATTTTGATATCCAAAATTTGCTATGATCACATATTCTTGTTCTACACACCAAGGGACACCTTTGGTACAAATAGAAGTCTATTCTGACCACTTGGACATCATAAGCGTATGATGTCTTAGAGGCCACATATGAGGTCAAAAGTTACAACTGGGGCACCCTTGTGATCTATAGCATTTAGAAACATATAGGCCAATTTTTATCAAATCTGAAGCATTTTTGGGCTTGCAAAGACCACAAACGGATCTAGGCAGAGTGATTGCTTAAAGTGGTCATAACTTGCTCAAAAAGTGTTGAAATTGAATTCTGAAACTTGCTGTGAGTTGCCAGTATAGAGAGGAACCTTTGGAGTGAAATTCACTTCATTCTTACCAGCTAGACATCATATGCATATGATGTCTAAAGGACACTTCTAGAGACCGAATTGAGACCTGAGCATACCAGGGTGTTAAACACCACAAGACAAGCCTACAGACCAAATTTGGGCCAATTTTGAGCACATAGACATCATACGCGTATGTGATGTCTCTTGACCACACAGGGGGTTTGGAAATGATGTGTTAAGCTTGCTTGCAAAATTTCAACTCATTTGGACACATACTTTTGCATTTAAAGAGATTTTTGCAGCAGATACAAGAAGGCAAAGGTGAAAAAGTAGTGATTTTGAGCAATTTTGATGTCCAAAATTTGTTGTAATCACATATTCTTGTTGTATGCATCAAGGAGTACCTTGGGTAGAAATCTAAGTGAATTATGAGCCAATAGACATCTACGCGTATGATGTCTCATAGGCCATATCTGGATCAAAACAGACATTTGAGTATACCTCAATGTCCTAGAGCACAAAGAAGTCCCTAGCCAAAATTTCATTGCATTTGGACTCATTTGAGCTTGTGAAGGCCAAAAGATAGATCTGGACAGATTCATGCTTGTATTGATCAAAACTTGCCCAAAAAATGTCCAAATTGAATTCTGAAAGTTGCTGAGAGTTGCTTGAGTGATAAGGAGTCACTCGAACATAACTCGCTTCATTCTGCCACAAAATACATCATACGCTTTCCCTAACCAAAGCTCTTGAACACAGTGAACTAAGTCTACTTACATCAAGCTAGAGCTCTTAAGCCCAGAAATCATGTACACTTTAGATTCAAACTCAGCTTATACACGCTTCAGAATCCCAACGATAGAGGAGACTCCACCCACAATGGATCTTCCAAACTTGCAAATGATAAAGACCAATCTTGTTGAAAGAGTTTGGATGAATAATCATGAGAGTGAAGGACTGTATAGATACATTGACGATAGTGAGGTTAACCTTTATAGGTTCTCAGAGCCATACCCAGAAGAGCTGATGGATTACAAGCTCTTATATGTCTATACATACGGACTCAACTATCAATGGAATTCTATAAGTTTTGACGAGTATGGACAACAATACGGAGCTGTAGAAAGCACAAATCCATGGACTTCATTAGAAAGAGGTGGATATTTGGTCAATGAAGAACCACAGATACCTCCACCAAAGACGAGAATTCCTATGATAATTTCAAAAAGGGAGCCACCCGGATTCCCTTCTATAGCGATAACAAGAGATGAAATGATCATAGAGATGGCATACATGCCTTCTCAAAATCTACCTAATGGACCAATTTCCACAGAACCATGAATCCCTTTGAAGAATAACCTAGTCATAGTGGAAGACTTGAAGCGAGAGAAGGATTGGGAGAGTCTATGGTTGGACTTATAGACAATCGATGAGTTAGACCATGCCAGGCCCAAATATGGGTAAACAGGAAATACACGGAGATAAAGATCTGAGAGATCATGTAGCAGCTTTTAGAAGAGTAATTAGAGCAGAGGAAGTTTCAGATTTTGCGACATGGTTTGCACGACTTGGACTGGCTCTGGAAGATGACGCGGCTACATGGTTCGACTCAGTGGAAATATATGATTTTGAGACTCAAGACGAGCTGTTTGAGTAATTTATCAAAGAATTCTTGCAGAAAGGCATAGCTCACAATACGGTCTCGCAAATCCACATATTCAAACAAAAAGAGAGTGAATGAGTGCGCAAAGCGGCATTACGGCTCAAGAGATATGTCAAGTTCTATCCAAGAGTGGAACTTCCTACGGAAGTGCGGTTAATGGTGATCTTAATCCAGGGAATGAGACATGCCCGTCTTCAAAAGGATCTGCATATGATAAGGAGCATGACGCTACAGAGAAAAGGATTGTAAGAGTCAAGAGGATGACACATCCTCTCAGCACAGTAATTCACATATGAGTGAGTCCTTTGCAAAGCTATCGACACCTAGCGATCAAGAAGCATTTATCAACAAATTGGTCAAGAGGTTAGCTCCTCTTGTAAATGCTAATCCGCGGGAGCTTAAGTGGTGTAAAATTGAGAGAAAATGGACAAACCATATGAGGGAAGAGTGTTACTATATCATGGAATATGCTAAGGAGAGGTATGTACAACCTATTCCAGTAGCACCTCCTCCACCTAGATACGTTACGAGGAATGCACTAGGTCCAGTACGAGTTTCAAGGCCACAGACCGTCTTAGGACAACAACCTCTACTACCAGGTGCTAGAATGCCTATAGACATGAGATACATGCCGATGATGGAAGTATCTAATAAACAAGAGGTAGTACCAACTAAAATGTATTATAACAACCAAAGTGGGTATTGTCCTTCAAAGCAACAGAAGATGAGAGAAACACATGGAGTGATGAGGCCGGTACAATCTCCACCTCCTGCGTTTTGACTTGAAGAAAGAAGGTATGAGATGGAAAAAAGGACATTGCTATTCATTGCAAATAAAGACTTAGTTAGGTCAGAGCCTGTTTATAGCCAAGAGGAATTGCAAAAAGAAGCTCCTCAATTAGAGATAGATTGTCACAAAAATCGTGACAACCACTTGGTCAAACAATGTCCTCAGACGGAGATCACACAAGTAAATGCCTATTATCTTGATTGTGGTGTCATTTACTTGATCTCCAACTATCCAAAAAATCCAAACCGAGTCAAAAAGATCACAACAAATGTCTCAGGAATTGTTCAGCTACCTGGTAGCTTGGAAAATGAAAACATCGTACCAGTTCAAGTAGTTACGAGAGTGCAAGCTCAAAAGGAAGCTGAGGAGAAGCAAGAGATAGTGAAAACAGAAACTGACGCAAGTCTAGAGATGGGTGAGCCAAAGACCAACACACCTAGTCAAAAAACCAAGAGCAAACGGAATAGTTGGAAAGCTAGAAAGACAAGGATGAAAGCACGTAGGGAATGAGAGAAAAAATCCATGGTTGAGAAGTTTACCCAAGCTGAAGAGAAGATAAAACATCATGAGGAAAGAGTTGCACCTTCTCTTGCGAAGGCGACTCAACCTTCAAAAGAACCATCCACAGATGAAAACTCAAGAAGTGCTAGTTCGAGGGGATCAATATTGGTAGAAAAGGTTAATGAACCATTAGAAACCCTCCTAAAAGCCTATGAAACACGGCTCAAAAACAACCAAACCCAAGAACAGAGGTGGATGACATATCCATATGCGGAACTAGAAAAGGACATGCTTGAAATATGCAAGAAAATGATTCAAATAACCCAAGCTTTACTAGAACCACAAGTGGGAAAACCTGAAGGTGTCATCCCTGTCCCACTAACACCAGTAATCCCACCAAACCAGGAACAAAAAGAGCTAGATTCCAGTCATATGCATGAACAAAGCTCAAGGAACTGGCATTAGAGCCAAGGATAGTGTTGAATACCATAGATAATTCTTTCGAGGGATTTCACATAGCTATGCATGAGAGCTGTAAAGAAATAGATGGTCTTAACGAATTGTGTAAACAAATAAGAGAGGCCAATGAAGCTAGTGAGATAAGCAGACGAGTAAACCCGATGGGTGATGAAAGAGGAGTGTCTTTTCCACCAATAGAAAAATTTAAGGCTGGATCTCAAATAAATCTAGAAGTCGAATCATATTGGGGAGACAAAGGATCTATACATCCTATGGAAAATCAACCCCATTCATTGAGAAAACTACCATCCTATACGGGAGAGCACAAGGCCAAGTCAAATATTATTGCAATCCCATCACAGAGACTGTCTCCCAACAAGGTCATAGATTCAAAAGGGTTGATAGACATTTTGTTGACACCAGTCAACAATACAATAACGTTAGCCGAGTTCCTCAGAATACGACCAAACATGTGGGCTAATGTGAAAAAATGCCTAGAGAAATTTGGTGTTAAAAAACCAATGACTCAAATCGAGGAAGGGATCAGAGAGTTGGAAATGCCTCAGCTAAACACTAGGCCAATGACATTAAACAAGGTAAGCGAGTACTATGAGGGAGAATATGGGAACACCACTCTTCTTGTGGAATTCCAAGGTGTTAAAACCATGGCAATCCTTGACAGTGGAGCTGGTGTTGCAATCGCAATAAAAGAGGTCTGGAAAAAATAGGGAAAACCAGCAATGAGGGCCACTAGGATGAAATTGCATCTTGCAGATGGACACATGGAAAGGCCCATAGAATTGTTAGAAAAAGTAGTTGTTACTTCTTGTGGAATTGAATATGAAAAAACCTTTGCTATTGTTCTTCTTGACTCTGGCAAGAAGAACAACTATGATATCATTCTAGGAAGACCATTCATGCGACAAAAATGGTCCGAGATTGGGGATATGACTATATCTACCTGAAACATATGGAACCACGACAAGGATAAATCTGAAGGACCATAGTTGTAGGGATGTGACAAGGACACCTATGGAAGAGTTTGATTCTGCTATTGTAGCAGGATCAGAACTTCCAGCATGGTTGGGTAAGCCTAAAGAACTGTGGATGTGTGGAGCTTGGCAATGTGGAAGCTTAAAGCGAGAGGAAGGCATCCTAGAAAGGGAAATTGAAGATACGAATTACATCCAGAACCCTTTCCTGAAGAAGAATAAGAGCCACTTGAATGGGAACACATCTTGGCTACTCTCGATGTGTGCCCTATTCAAGACGATCCAACAACAAAGTTTTGTGATGAAAATGGCTATGATGTCGTTCCTTACTTTGCAGTGAGTGTGATCCAAGAAAACAAAGACGAAGAAGAAGACGAGTTTTACGACTCTGTAGAACACTTGGAGCTTCAAGAAGATATCGACAACGGATATCCAAAGGACCTATCAGGTGACAAGAATGAAACTTTAACTAATGCACGGTTTTATGATTGTCCAAATCAAAAACCCAGGAACCAATGTCACCACACTACAAGAATAAAGTGCATGAGAAGTGGATTTCAACATCCTCAGTGGAAACGCAACTGCAAGAAGCACCCTCATATGTAGCTCCCATACATGAAGAAAAGACTTAGCCAAGAAGAAGATAGCCATGTCAATAAGCAACCAACGCTCCAATCAAGTGGATGCAAAAGTGATCCCAGAAACAACAATCAAAGAGCAAGACAGTAACTTTCCATAACCAGCCAAACCACAAAGGGAAAGTGCTAGAATGCAATCTTGCAGAGGATAGCATCGACACTGATAATTCTTATGACATCCCCTACCAAAAACTCACGTCATCTCACTGAACAATGAAGGCCAAAAGAAAGAACAACAAGTCAGAACCAAAAATTTTGACAAATCTTGATACCAAAGAGCCAAATTGGCCAAAAACACGTACGGATCAAGAAGAAAAATATCTTTTTGCAAATTAGATTTGGGTTCCAAAGAAGTCGATTCAAGCACAAAGTGGTAAGGAATTTATTTAGATTCCAAAACAGTTAGAGAGTCAACTCCCAAAGTCTAAATCTCGTCCTCAACCAAGCGTACAAGGATTGAAGCAAAGACCACTACAGACTCACACAAAGACAAGGTGGATTCCAAAGCAGTCTCTTCAAACACAAACGAAGTAGGGACAAGTACGAGTTCCCAAACGAGCATCATCAACAAAAGAGCCAGCAATCACAAAGAAGTGGATCCCAAAGCAAACCAATAACACTGGTGTCACTGCACCACCGCTTGAATTCTTTCAACTCCTCCTATAGTTACAGTACGTTAGAAGAGAATCCACTCTGAGAAAAAATCCCAAATACAACAACCAACCACAATGCTAAAATGGATTCCAAAGAAGGATCAAACCGATAAGTAAGCCTTCAAAAAAGCTATACAACCTTCCATCAAGCAAATGACATAGGAGCTTCAAAGAACATCACATTTGATTAAAATAAGAAGCTTCGCGAGAAAATGGCAATAAGTAAATTTCTTATACCCACATCTTGCACATCATAAATCTTTTTCATGCATTGACTGTGTATGCATAATAGGGCTACATTACAAGGCATGCATAGGCACCAGTTTTAATTGCACATCATAAATCTTTTTCATGCATTGACTATGTATGCATAATAGGGCTACATTACAAGGCCTACATAGGCACCAGTTTCAATTGCCCAAGCACATTACATACCCTTGGCGATATCCTGTCGTCAAGGAGGACTCCAAATAGGAGGGGGGGAGGCATTCTGAATGTGGACCTAGTATTATGAATATTAGAGGGAAATGTTTTGTGAGTTGTATTGAATTTTTGCATTTGATTGGTGATATTTTTGACAAAATTCAGAGTATATGTCCTCATAATAGCGTTACAAGAGAAGTACGGGGAAAAAAACCATATATGAGCCCCTAGGGACATTGTACAATGTACATAGCATTTAGAATTCTATTCATATGATTTTGCTTTTTGTTTTTATTTTTGGTTTTATTTGGTTGTTTTTTGAGATTTTCTTGAGAAAAATAGAAAAAAATTCCATAATCTAGTTGAAGAAAGGACTGAAGAGATGCCGATGAGCAGTACAAAGAAGAAGACGTAACAGAGAAATGGCGAAGTTCACGAGGTATGCCTCAAAATCCATATGCACAACAGGTAATGTCAGAGGTAAGAAAAGGATGTTGGTTAGTCTTTGACAACCAACATAAGGTAAAAAATATGCACAACGAATAATGTGAGAGGCAGGAAAAGAATGTTGGTTAGTCTTTGACAACAACATAAGGTAAAAAATAATTGAGAATGGTCATAAAAATCCGGGATGGACTACGTACAAGGACAAAGAAAGTTGGTGACACGACTAAACGAAAGCACTTATCAAGTGTAAAGTTTCCTATCAGACACTTCATGCGACTACAAGGCCATATATAGGGAGTAGATCTTTATATTGTAAATCTTCTATCTTGTATGTGACTTAATGGAGCCTAACAAACAAAAGGGACTAACCGTAATGACAAGAACAAAGGGGCCAAAACTGAAAATTCAATCACCTATCGTGATAGATGTCTGCAAGGGCAACCATAGATCAAGCCAAATTTTGGTCATCATCATTGGTTCGACATGTGTTTGTTAGCCAGAACATGCCAGAGATGCCCATCCGTAATTTTTGAGAGTGAAATCCAAAAAGTGCCAAATACAAGTCCAAATCAAGCCAAACTTTGTCGGGAGGCTATGCATAGAGAGCATAAGCTAAGGGTTTCAAAAAAAAAAAAGAGAGAGAGAAAAAAAGTCTAACCCCTAGCCAACGATGCAATTTTTTCAAAGCTGAAGCCATGATAACCATCTACATACCTTGTACATCATGTATATGATATTTGGGGACAAATGGACTATGATAGCTCATAGATGGTCATCTATAGCAAATGATGTTGGATAAAGCCCTTTTGAAGCAAGTTACTAACTTGGGGAATTAACTGGGGTTTGTTAGGATTTAATTAAGCCATGTATCAAGTAGAAGGAGTATATTGATTTATAGCACATAAAAGCTAACAATGGAAATGCAACTTTGATCACCTTGATGCAGGAACAAAGGAGTCACCAATGAAGAAGAGCAGACACAAAAGTAATCACGGGATTTCAAAATATTGTCCTTAATGAGGCATATCAAATGCTTGAAATGGGGTGTGAACCTCAAATCAAAATCATCTCCCAGATTCGGCTTGACAGACAAACTTTGACATTGGAGTGCAACTTGGCCTAAAGAAGTTGAAGATTTAGCCATACAATTTCTACAAAATCCTTTCAAAGTTGTCATTGGCTCACAAGATCTGAAAGCCAATCATTCAATTCTACAGATTGTAGAAGTTGTTTCTAACACAAAAGTGGCAGATGTTCCTCATCAATTATGATTTTCCTGAATCATGTGAAGATTATCTACATCGGATTGGACGAACATGACGAGCTTGTGCAAAGGCTAAAGCCTATACTTTCTTTACATTAGCAAAGAAACAACAAAGACCGCATCGACATCGACCACCAGGTCATGTCAGGGATGACGAACTCGAAAGGGGGAGTGTTGATCGCCGGGTCAACATCACGAGATAACTCAACAAAGCCTTATTTTCTGAGAGTTATGGAATGTTGAGGATTATGGTTATAAACATCATTTGTAATACTACCCGTTTATTGGTGATGCGCAAAGCAAGCACCTATTTCTCTCTTTGTATCACGTAGGCCCATAGTCTCTCTCTCTCTCCCTCCTACGATATTAAAATTCTCTTCTTCTTTTTCTTCTTCTCCTCTCCTCTCTCCTCTCTCTCTCTATGTCTCACTGGTTTGCACGAGAGACAACAAATGCATGAATCTTTATGTACATGCTTGGAAAGTGAAGGCTGATAAAGGTGATGGGGAGACAAGGGGGCAAGACTTGGTTTCGTCTATGCTGGTGTAGCATGCCCTATCGTCGTCATGAAGCCCTTAATAAGGAGCAAGAATCCTGGCATAGAGCACTAGTTAGATTGTGTTGCACATACGATTCATGCAGGGAAGATCGTTAGGCTGGTGCGCGTGAATCGAGTTCGAGAGCTTTTGCTTCTAAATTTTCAAGATTCCCTCGAAATCTCGAAGGGAAATTAATTGAGTATTAGTGACCTAGTAGCATATTAAAGCATGAATCTATTATACATACTAGGGTCCACACTTACAAAAAGTGTTTCAACAAGGTGAAAGTTCACTATGGCCTACATAATGCTATTACGAGGAATTTAATAATAAGAGGGTTCTTTGTGAGAGGAGAATTGAGAAAGTGACACTACCATTAAATTTTTTCCCCCATCAAAATAGAGTATTACACTTTTTGCAAACAAGTGTAACAATGACTTATTTAGATTACAATATATTCCAAAAGCATAAAAAACAAGGTGAAGTCTTTATAGTGGCCTTCCAAGGCAAAGGGTGAGCATTGAGCGGTCTCTCTCTCTCTCTCTCTCTCTCTCTCTCTCTCTCTCTCTCTCTCTCTCTCACACACACACACACACACACACACACACACACACAAGTAATTATTTAGCTAACATTTTACCAAATACAAAAGCAGACTCTTCTCTGGGATACCTATAAACTATGATCAAAACCCTAGGCTCACTCTCGTATGGCTTGGCATTAACAAAAAAACCAGGAAAGATCCTTCTCCCCCCCCCCCCCCCCCCCCCCCCAAATGGGCACCCACCCATTATACTAAGCCCAAAGAAAGTGATGTTCATGCCTCTTACTTGTAGACAACTAGCCACTCAAAAATGGCGGGGTTTCCTGCTTGTTTCCCTCTTGGCTACCCTTAGAAACTCCCACCGTGTGAGGCTATCCTTATAGAGGATGCATTGTGGAGATAACCTAGTAGTTGTAAAAAACCTGGGGAAATAACCTTTCTTGCTTAACGAGGTCAGCTTCATGCACTGACTATAGGCCTCTATCTCTTTCCCCTGCCGTATTACTGGCTCTTAGGCAGCTTTGTGCACCTTGAACTTAAGATGCATGCACCTAGCCCCCTCGGAGGTGGCTGCATTTGTGACCCTAGTGATAATGTCACCTTGCCAAATTGGGCATAGCATGATGGGAGATACTGCTTGCAATGCGCCATGATTGTTCAACCTCGACCTACTTCTATTTAAACAGGTGAGGGTGCTTTTTGCCTCTCACTTAGCCTTGAGTGTGTCTGTTAGTGTGTGGTTTTTGAAAGAGAGGGTTGTGCGCGTTGCTGCTTGCTCTGGTGATACGGAGCTCACGATGCAACCCACGTAGGTTTGTACCTGGCTTAAATTCATTCTTGTACTGCAATACTTTGATCTCTCTATGGACGTCTATGGAAAGGGTTGTTCTATGGTGATGTAAGCACCTCTGCTTTTTTTGACTTTTGGTAAGACACACAGAAGGTTGATTTGTGATAACTGCCTGGCAATTTTGTAAAGTGGGATTATTAAGGCCCATATGTTAGTTAGATTAGCCTGAGAATGTTCATAACATCACCTTAATAAGGGTGCTGATAGTGTTTTTGACATTGTTGATGGTGATATAAAGGTAAGTAGCACCGTCTTTTATTGGCTTTCTTTGGGTTCTGTGTATGTATGATGACACTTGGAGGGATTGACTATTAGAGAGTAATGGCAGATGAAACACCACAAGGGGTAGCTCCTGGCCAAAAAAGGTGCTGGTTACGTTGACAGACTAGGTGTATTCTTGTTATGTTCCTACTCTGCTTTTTGATAATATTGCACACTATGGTGTAACATTTAATGGCTTAAAATCTTATGTGTAGCGGAAGTTAGCATGAACATAGTGAGCATTTCATTAGAGTTGATTCCTAATGAGAATTACAAGAGTGCTTGGGTGGAGAGAGCAACAAAAAGCACAACACCTAGTTAGATAGCATCGACAATACTTTCAAAAGAGAGAGCAATTAAACTATTGACAACAATTGAGGACCGGATTTGCATGGAGCCGGTCCCCCCTCCAAAAGGCTTTGTATTATGGTTTCTCCCATCAAGAGAGACATTGTACAATACAATTCTTTGTGTTCCTTCAAGACTAGCTAGTGTAATGAAGATGGAAGCTTCATACACCAAGCAAAACACTTAATCAAACACAACTTGATTTATCCCCGTTCTCAGACCCAAGACCTCACACACCTTCGAAGATGGTGAGAGCTAGCAGGGTATGAGAGTAGATTGAGAGGAAAAAGAAGTATCTTACGAGAAAGAAGTACATCTCCTCACATAATCACTCATATTAGCATAGCTTAGCTTAGTAATTAGCTTGGTAGAGAAGATGAGCATGCATTGAAGCTTGGCTCTTGGTTGGATTTGCATCCACATGCCAAGAGAGTGTTGATGTAGGCTTCTATCTCACAAGCTTGGAGTAGGTGATGAGCTCTCCATTAAAGCTTGGGAGGAGATAGAGTATTTTCCCTTCACACATGGTCAAGTGTGAGAATGTGAGAGTGAATGCCAAGCAAAAATCAGCCCCCCCTCTCTCTTGGGCGAGCCCTAGCTGCTAAGTTAGGCTGGCTTTTGCCTCATTGGACCTCCCCAGGTCAAGCCAATAGGGATTAAGCAGCATAAGTGATAGCCTTCTGACATGTGTCCCCCTTTCCCCTTTTGTGAGAGCTTTAGATATTTAAATAATTAAACTAAACTCTCATTGGACCCCTTTGCCTCCTGGCCAATAGGAATCAGGCAAGCCATGGGGCTCCTGAATGCTCATTGGACCCCTTGGGAGACTGCCCAATAGTCTTCTAGGACACTTAATTCTTATTGGTTTCTTTTATTAAATGTTTTTAAATTAATTAAACTAGATTTACTCTAGCCTAATTCTCATTGGTCCACTTCAAGGGTCTTCCAATAGGAATTGGGCATACCTTGTGGGCATCTGGCCTAGGGAGCTGACATGTGTCCCTCATTCCCTTTGTGTAAAGGGAGCCTGTGTGTGTGTGTGTGGTTTTCTCTCTCATCCCCTAGCTTTGGGGCTCGCCCCCTCCCTTGTAGGGATGCAGAAAGACTTTTTGGGCACACACACTAAGCATCCAATTTTCCCTAAGGTTGACCTTTGGACACAACCTTTGAATTTTGGAACCTTAGCATTTTGGAAGTCTTAATGGGCTGAACCTTAGGGTCTTTTTAGCCCGTTGTTTCACATGGCTCTTTTGCAGATGGCCCCCCCTTTGGATCCCTATTTTCCCTCCTTTGGATCCCTACTGTGGCCGGTCTGCTAACTTAACCAATATTCTAGCTTTTTCTCCCTTGACACTTCCCCACATTAAATGATCAATTTAATATGAGAAAATCATTTAGGAGAATTAGATATTGATTATTATGACATTACCTCTCTCTTGAAATCATAGTCGTCCTCGACTATGGTGTAGAGAAGATAAAGCATATGCATGAGTCCTTTTCTTAGCGGGTAGAGGATCCCTATGTTACCCTACGACATCATTCCATAATGGATGACTAGTCCATTTGGCGCTTGAGAGCCTGAGGCTGCCGCAAGCATGTCTGCACATTAGTCCTATCAATCTTCCATAGTAGAGTGACAAGCTCTACTTGGTGTTCGGGAGACGTCGTCTCCGCAAACTTGATCTAAGCATGCATACTACTTCATTTTTGTGCACAAATAAAGAAAAAGAGAGTCTTATAAGACAAAATTTTTTGTTCATTTTTAACATTTTGTACATTTGCTTACTCTTGGGAAGCATTGTAAGCATTGACAAGGTTTAGGTTATCCTTTAATTGTATGCCTTGCATCCATCTAGCATCTTCAAAAGGATAATTCTTAAACTTAATAAGATATCGTCGGATAGTCTTACCGCCTCTTAATACCTTGTCTTCATGTCGGAGAATGGACTCGGGCTGCAGCACCTCCTCGTGGTCCTCGATCTCCGGTGGGTCTTCAATAGTTGGTTCTTGAGGTGGCTCTCCTTTGTAAGGCTTTAAGAGGCTCACATGAAAAGCATTGTGTATGAGCCAATGATTGGGCAACTTAAGTTGATAGGCCATCTCATTGATTGGCCTAAGAATCTGGAAGGGACCATAGTACCTTTTTGCTAGTTTAGCATAGTACTTTTGGTGGCCCGTAGGATTCTTGCCCGTCGTGTGCCTTAATCGAGCCTTGGGAAACTTTAACAAGACCCAATCGTTTTCTTTAAAGGCTTGGGCTCTTCTGTGCTTGTCAGCAGCAGCCTTTTGCCTTTGCTGTGAGATAGAGATAGCATCCTTAATCTTTTGGAAAGATTCTTGTAGGTCTCGGCTATACTCATCTGCAGCGAAGATCTTCCCATGTACCTTAAGTAGCAAGGGACTTTTTGATCTTCCCTCAATTACCTCGAAAGGTGCTTTTCCTGTAGAAGTATGTACAGTGTTATTGTAAGCATACTCTACTAAGGGTAAGTACTTCTCCCATTGGGATCTTTGATCTACTTCCGTTACATAGGCTTTTAGTAGATCAAGAATAGTTAGGTTAGCTATTTCACTTTGGCCATCAGTTTGTGGATGATAGGCCGAAGAGAAGTTTAGCCTTGTTCCTAAATTCTCAAAGAGACCCTTCCAGAAATTACTGGTCATTCTAGGATCTCTATCCGACACTATGGACATTGGCAAGCCATGGTACTTGAAAATTTGCGAAATGAAGAGGGTTGCCATTTGATGGGCTTTGATAGTCTTTTTGACAGGTATAAAATGAGCTTGTTTACTGAACCTGTCTACTATCGTCCATATTCCCGTATTCCCATGGATAGACTTAGGCAATACAAAGATAAAATCCATGGATATGCTCTCCCATGGTGAATTAGGGATTGGCAAGGGTTGAAGCAATCCAAGTTGCTTCCCTCTATCAAATTTTGTCTTTTGACATACCACACATTTGGAAACATACTCATGTATGTTCACTTTCATGGTAGGCCAATAGAAATATGTTTCAATTCCCTTTAGGGTAGACTGAATCCCTCTATGCCCCGCATATGGGGGTGCATGAGATTCATACATTACTTTCTCACGTAGTGAGTTAGTAACGCATAGTCTATTGCCATAGAGAAGATAGCCATCTTGTAAAGTAAATGGTTCTTCTTTCTTCCCTAAGGCAAGGGCTGAAATCACATCTCTAAAATCGGGATCAATAGCATACTCATCTATCATTAAAGATAGATCATTGTGAGTTGCTATGGAAACCGCATTCACTCTCGGTCGTCTTGAGAGTGCATCAGCTACTTGATTATGCTTGCCAGCAATGTGAGCAATATGAAAATGAAATTGCGAAAGGAAATTTGCCCACCTCATTTGTTTGTCGGAGAGCTTGGTCTGCGTCATGAAGTACTTAAGACTTTGGTGATCCGTTCGCAGAATGAAAGGAGTCCCCAATAAATAGTGCTTCCATGAGTCTAAGGCATGTAGAACTGCAAGGAGTTCTTTTTCGTATATGCCTAGAGCTTGCTCAACAGGGTCGAGCCTTCGACTCTCATAGCCTATGGCGTGCCCTTCTTGGAGCAAAACAGCCCCAAGGCAATCACCACAAGCATCACATTGGACCTCAAATGGTTTTGAGAGATCCGGTAGTGTAAGCACAGGTTGAGAGATAAGCTTTTCTTTAAGCTTTTCGAAAGCATTGTTCTCCTTAGCAGACCACGTATACCTAACATTTTTCTTTGTTAGGTCATGTAATGGTCCCGCAATTTGTGAGAACTTTTCTATGAAGCGTCTATAGTATGCACACATACCTATAAAGCTTCTTAGTTCATGAAGATTCCTTGGTTTAGGCCATCCTTTTATTACCTCTAACTTGGATGGATCCATTTGGATTCCATCTTGAGAGATAATGTGACCTAAATATTGAATCTCTTGCAAGAAAAATTCACTTTTCTTTCGATTAACATAAAGTTTATTCTCTCTTAAAACTTGAAATATTACCTGGAGGTGTTGCTTATGTTCCTCTAATGAATTAGAGTAGATGATAATATCATCAAAGAACACTCCAGTGAAGGTTCGATGAGGTCTGAACAGCTTCTCCATCAAGCGGTTAAATGTGGCTGGTGCATTAGTCAAGCCAAAAGGCATGACAATGTATTCGTAAAGACCAAATGTAGTACGAAATGCGGTCTTTACAATGTCTTGATCAACTATCCTTATTTGATGATAGCCACTTTTTAGGTCAATCCTACTGAAGTAGGTCGATCCTTGTAGCTTATCAAATAGGTCTTCTACCCGTGGAACGGGAAACCTATTCTTGATAGTGATCCTATTTAGTGCTCTATAGTCGACACACATACGATATGTGCCGTCTTTCTTTTGCACTAATAGCACAGGTGAGCAAAATGGAGATGAGCTAGGCCTAACCATGCCCTTCTCAATTAACTCATGCACTTGCCGCATAATCTCCTCTTGTTGAGCTTGAGAAACTCTATAAGGAGGTTTGTTAGGCGGTGAACTTCCTGGAAGAAGTTCAATTGCATGGTCATCATTACCTCGTTTAGGAGGTAGCTCACAAGGGATGTCGTCAATAAAGACATCTTGAAACCCCTTGAGAAAATTGGATAACTCTAATTCCTTTTGGTTGCTTTTATTTTCTTTTGCTAAAGCATTAGATTCATTTTGAGAATCTTTAACAAAAATCATGTACACGGAAATAGAGCTCTTTATTGACTTGTTGAAAGCTGGTGTATGTACAATGGGGATGGTGTTACCCATCTTCCTAGCATCTATATACATGTCCTTTTCCCTGAACTTAAAGGAGATTCTCCTTTCAGGAAATTTAACATGGGCAGCCAGACGGTCAAACCATGGTGCCCCTAGGATTACATCCTCATGCTTGAGAGGAGAGATAAAGAAATCCTCTTTGTCCACATAGCCTTGGACATGAAGCCTCAATTTCCCGATTAAGGGAGTGACTGAAGCTTCTTGCCCCTTGAAGGCACTGTCTGCGGGTAGGATATCTCCCATCTCGTAGGGTTGTATGCCTAGCTTGGTGGCTAACTCCATAGATATGAAATTGTGAGTAGAACCAGGGTCAAAGAGAATAAAAGCATCATGTTCTCTTACCTTTCCCCAAGCATGGCATAGAGGAGATCCTTTGTGGTGAGTTTGGTGAATCTCCTCCTCTTGGATTTCAACCAAAGAAGCTCTAGGAGGATCTTGGCGGTTGTTCTTTTGGGGACAAGCGCGGTACGCATGCCCTTGTTCGCCGCACTTGAAACACCGGTTATCTTTACGATAACGCTCAAGCTCTTCAGGAGAGAGTTTATTCTTTCCTTTGTAAACTCCCTTCTCTTTAGCTTTGTTGGAATTGCCCTTAGGAGACTTTTGGACATTGTCCTTCCCCTTAGGCTCATTGGAACCTTTGTTTTCCGGGGGCTTATTATTTCTTTTACCCCCCGTTTGGAAATTGATTCGCGAGGCCACCATAGTATGGTGTATTACCGCCGATATGGTACGTGGCCTTTGGGAGTTGACATACTCCGCCATTTCTTCGGTTAAGCCCGCACAAAATTGTTGCTTTTGCTCTCCAAAATCCAACTTTTTGAAGACAGTGGCTTTGAGTTGTAGGTCCCAAAACTTGTCTACATATTTGTGGATGGATTCATTGGGAGAGAGCTTTAAGCTTCGCCATTCGGTGAGTACTTTGTCTTTGGCATCGGTGGCCAAAAACTGCTTCATAATGGAAGCTCTTAAAGCCTTCCATGTTCGTGGAGCTTCACCGTTGGCTCGTAGGCTAGACCACCATTGTCTGGCGGACTTTTGAAAGTGCATAGCTACATGGCGTAGCTTAGAGGACTCCGTGAAGCCCTCATCTCCAAACGCCGCATCGAATTGCTGGATAAAGGCCAAAACTTTGTCTGTAGCACCGAAGGTGCCATCATAGGTAAGGAAAGAGATGCTCTTCCCTCCCTCTTTGAATTTCTTCAGCTTGGACGACCTCTTCCATGCGGCATAGGATTTCCTATGGCCTCTTCTTTTTGATGGTTCAAAAGTTCCACCATCACTTTCTTCAGAAGATGAAGAATTTGAAGAAGGTGGAGAAGAGGGTGACCTCTTTCTTGCCTTTTTCTTGTCTTGATCTTTGTCGTCTTCACCATAGCTTTCATAAGAGGAAGAGGATAAAGAAGATGGAGAAGAGGGTGTCCTCTTTCTCGCCTTTTTCTTCTCTTGCTTTTTATCATCCCTCTTTGAATTATGGCGTGGAGAAGAGTGTGATGGTCTTCTCCGCTTTGGTGGTGATGGAGAGCGTTTAGCCCACCGTCTTCGTGGAGCCATCTCCGTCGAGGTGGCGGGAGACTCGCTTCTTTCTCGTTCCATCTTTGGGAAAATAAACATTTTTTTCAAAAAACCCCCAAAGAACTGGATTACATGAACACTATGGACAGTGATTTTTTAAGTTAAAAAAGTTGTAAGTTGGACATGGATAACAACTGATATAGTCCATCGACACCTATAAAACACATCCAAGGCTAACATATTTGTTGTCTTGTTTGGATGGATGTAGGTGAGAACTCTATTCTTTCTTGGAATATTTTTGGCTTTAAGCAAATGTCTGTCCATGATTACACTTTTCTACTACTTGAGAAGTACTTCTTTAATAATGAGTCATTATCATTGTATACTAGAATGAGGCTTCATTCTCATAAGCCATGTACAAAGATAATTCTAAGACTGAGTTGTTTTTGTACTATTCATTGCCTTTTCTCTAAATCCAGTTGTCTTTTGAATATTAAAGTTCAATTATATCTTATTATTTAAGTAAAAACAGCTACACACATGTCCTATACATAAGGAAATTCCATACTTTTTGGATTAATCAGGACGCTGGATTTAGAAACTAGGTTGAATCTTAGTTCTAAGTTGGATCCACAATCTATAATTCCTTGATTGGTTGGCTAGTGTTAGGTGGTTCTTCAGAGGCTAATGTTCTACATACTTGCTCACGGCTGTTATAGTTTTTGACTTGCTGGTTTAAGGATTACAGGCCCAATCTACAAGACCAATTATATATTTTCTTTCAAGATCACAAACATTTTAAAATGACAGCTCGCATGAGAGTAAACTACGACCCATAGAAATATACAAGGATTTTAGAACAAATTAGGTTTTACCTAAAGGACCATTCTCAAAAATAAGCCCTAGCTGCTAGAACTAGACCTTTTCTGGCTAGACGGGCCAAATGTTGGGTTACATACTACCATAAGTAATCCATGGCTTACTAACAATTGTGTCTATTGTAGACCTTTGCTCTCTTGCAAGGCCTGGAACTATCTTCTGAGCCCCTCTCTGTGGCAACCTCTCTTGTCCTTAGATGTATTGGCAGTTTGGATGCTTCTCAATTAATATATGATTCAGCTTTTAACTCAGATAAAAAGCTTTCTATCTTACACATGTTGTCTTATAATGATTGGGTCAATATTCTAGCTACTTTGGACAAGGACTCCAAAGATGGGGTTAATATGATTTCCCATTACATAGCTCGGTTACCTATACTTTTTGTACAATATTAGCAAGAGCTAGCCCTATTTTCTTATTCTAGGGCTGAATTATCTAAATTTTTGAAAAAATTATGTGGCCTCAATCCTTCTTTTATAAGTACCCTTGCTCCTCCAACTGTCCCTCAAACCGGTGGTATCTTTTGTAGAGATAGTGTGGCACTTGAAGCTATCAAGGAATTTCAGAATAATCTTTGCTTCCTTAGTGACTCTAACCTCTTAGAAATGGTACCCAAAGTATCCAAGGTTTTTCCTTTCCTACTAGTTAGAAAAATCGAAATTGAATCCTTTGATGTGGACCATCAACTCTGGGTTCTACCTAAAAAAGCCTTTCTAGCACCAATTCTTAGTGAAATTTGGGTATATCTGGCTAATATTCTTGCCTCAACTGTTGAGGATTGTAGACTTAAATTTTTGAAAGGAGGAAAATTCTTAGACAAAGGGGAACTTATTAAATCCCCCTGCAACCTTAACCTTATTGACCACTCTAAATGCTCTTCCAATATAGGTCTATACATTCGAACAAAAGGGAACATGGAGTTTGCTAAAAGTAATCCTGATTTCTACAATCCATTTGGAATGTTCTTTGACCATATGCTAAATGTGCTTGTAAATTTTGTTGACCCTAAAGCATCATGCGAATCCAGCATTATGTGGTTTGACCATGCTATCTGGTTTATCCTCAACCATATGGACCAACTCTTCCCCGAAAAGCCGGTGGACTTCCATCTATCCCTTATCTGTTCTTAGTTAGGTGGCCAAGCTAAACAAGTAGTAATTGCTCAAATTGTTTTCAACATATTTCGTGGGCTTATGCTGGGTATACTCAAAGAACTAAAAACTGATGAGCCTGGGACATATTTGACTACTTATGAAAACTACAAAGGTGTTAAGATTATCACCAATTTACTCAAGCCATGTATTGAGGATGATGACTCCCCCTCTCTGAAAAGACCTAACTCTCTTGCCACCCCCAATTCATTCACTTCATTTTTGACAACTAGCTCTTCCTCTAATTTTAATAGAGGAAAATCTCGTACACTAGGGCAAGAGGAAGAAACACCCTTATTCGGCACCTTCTTGACTTATGATCACTTATGACTATGAAAGTTGCTGTGAGCCCATGTGGAAGGATACAAATCACCAAAAAGACTTCTTGCAAAGATTATATTTATGAAAATTGTCTTTTTCATAATGAACTTTTGGATTGGTTACACCCAAAGACACTTTTTTGTGAGTGTTTTGACTTACTATTTGGAAACCATGAAATACTTGATAATGTACTTATTGGTTGGAAGTATCAACAACCTATTAATAATTTGGTCTACAATAATGATTTTTTATGACACAACACCGCTCTTGATTGTGCTTGTGACTAATTTATTATGTTTTGTAAACATTTTGATACCTATGGCATGCATGTCTGCACTTGTAATCTTGATCTAATTAAGAATACCACATTCCAAAAAGTCATAGCTAAAGGACTTAATCACATACCCATTTTTCCTAAAAACCCATATCTCGCTCTATCAGCTTTACTTAGCCGTTTAATTGACCTTGCCAGTACTCTCTGACTGGAGAAGACAGTCCTACTAGACTTAGAAAAATTGGTTGAACAATGTTTCTTCCATAAAATCTCACTCATACCGTGTAAATGGTTGTCTACTGAAAGTTCTTAGATCACACTACAACTGGCTATTGATTTTCAAAAGCTTTCAAAAAAGGACTGGTTTATAGTAGGGGTGGATAAAAGCTCCAATTGTCCCACTCTTGTATGTAAACACTTGGCTTGGAAAGCAGCTCACTCTCGGGTTTTTGGGAAGGAATTTACACCACTTGACACCTCTTTGTGTGAGGTCACTAATATTATCTCAAAACATCTAGGTAAAATGGGGTATTTTCTTCAAGATATCAAACTTCCAGTACTTTTTCCCACCTATAAACTACATAAGCATAAATTCAGATGGATATCTGATGGCTCGAATGGTATTTTTACTAACATTACCAAAGATATCACCCTTTGCCTTGACTTTCAAATTTTGAATTTGTATGTGCTTCCAAACAAAAAATCTACTCTAACTTTCTCCAAATACACTATAACCATTTTTGGTTAGTAAAAACTCTACAGAAGTTACTCTTAACCTCTCTAAATAGATTTCCATCTCTTCACAACGGATATTACTTTGAATGTTATGAGAATATACCCATGGAAGGAGAATTAGGATTGAAAGATATTCTGCCTCGGATGATTAAGCTTGCCTTGCTAGGAAGAATGGTTTCTTCTACATTTATCTCTCTAAAAAACCTAGATGGATTAAAAAAACACAATCCTCTCATCCCTTACACTTCGATGAAGAGAAACTATATAAAAATATACTCTTCAATCCTTGATAACTGCACTATTATCTTCGGAGGACATTGCTTTAATTAAAGCCTGGGCATTCCCATGGGGTTTTCCTGCTCGCCTCTTATGTGTAATTTATACTTAGCTTTCTATGAATACAAATGGTTTCATAAAATCATGGGTGACAAAAGTAACTATCATAAACTTTCACTATTCAAACATACATACATACATATATATATATATATATATATATATATATATATATATATATATATATATATATATATATATATATATATATATATATATATATATATGGATGACATATTAAGCCTCAATAAGAGAACATTCTCATAAGAAATCAATCATATTTATCCTAACTACCTAAAAATTGAACCAACATATGGACAAGGGTTTACTACATCAAATGGATTCTTTTCCACTTTGGTACAATTCCTTAACTTTACAATTACACTTCATAACCCATGTGTAGGAGGCTATGACCAAAGGTTTTCTTGAAAGAGAGACATATTAGATATCCCACCTATTGAATTCATAAAAGAGAGTAGTAAACAACCACATAAAGATGCTCTTAGTACTTGCATTAACCTCCTTTAATTGATAGTATACTCCTCTTCTAACTGCTTCTTAGCATAGGAAGATATCAAGATACTTAGACAAAAATTTTGCCTGAATGGATTCAAAAGAAGTGACATAATTAACAAAATCACACAATCTCTTTCTCAAAATGACTGGCTTGGCTTACATTTCAACCACACTAACCTCATTCCTTTAATTAGGTAGTAGGTCCATTCACAACAGGCCTACTATCACCCATTGTGTATGGTGCTTGGGAGACAGGGCCTCCACACACACACACACACACACACACACACACACACACACACACACACACACACACACACACACACACACACACACACACACACACACACACACACACACACACACACACACACACACACACACACACACACAAAGTAGATGGCTGAGACAGTCTCACTGGGTGGGAACCGGATCCTGTGAGACGCACAATGGATCAGTCAGTAATTACTACGGCAATTACCACAGTAATCCCAAAGCATATAAATAGGACCCATTACATTGTAATCGGGTTGGCATAAGTTGCGGGCATGAATTGAGTCATTTGTCGTCTGTGCCTCCGTTAAGCTTTTGATTCATAATCCTTAGCCCTAAGTTGTTCTTGAGCTACATCATCTTCATTGTAATATTTCATCTGTAATCCCAAATACAGTAGTACAATATATTCCAGTCATACATACTTTGTACTCCTTCTCTCTGAGTCTAAATCTAAATCTAAATATTATTCTCAGTACTTCAGTCTGGTTCTCATTCCAGTAGATGTATTCCAGTTCAGTTTCTATTTCCTTGTCCAGTCTACTGTTTGAACTAATACATCACCAATAGCTGTAAACTTCTAACACTGGAATTAGCTAACTAAAAGAGATCAGCTCCAATTCCATTTTGGCGATCACGGTGGCTAGAGCTATTGCTCGTTGACTAGAAAACTCATCTCCTGGTTGGAAGTTTCTCAGCTACAGTAATGGCACCCAAAACCAGTCGTGGTCGAAAACCATCCTACCATGTTGACCCTATTCTTGAGGAATCAGAAAGAGACTCTGATCCCAAGCATGAGCTGGTGACTGAGGCTCAGGAGAAGCACAGTCAGGTTGATGAGGCACAGGACTCACAACATTCCAGTCAGTCCAGATGCAGAAGGGAAGAAAGGGAATCATGCAAGGCTGAAAGTTCTTGGTCCAGGCAAGGGGACGAGGGCGCCAAAGGTAGTCACCATACTTCCAGTAGACAGGCCAGGGAGGACACAGAGACGGAGACAAAAGCAGATATTAATTGGGATGCAGATATCGACAATTGTAAGAAAACTCCAAAGCGGTGTCCAGACTCTAAGATGAGAAGCGGAAGGACCAACGATGATCGACATGATTACACATCCTCATTGAAAATCTCTTTTCCAGTATTCAAAGGAGGCAAGAAGGATGATCTGGATGTTCACATCCAAGATTTTGAGCAGTATGCAGAGCTGAAAAATATTGATGAGGATGATTTGGGTGAATACTTTCCGCAAACGCTGAAGGAGGCAGCGAGAAAGTGGTACTACCATTACCCAGCTTGTCAGCTTCGATCCTATAATAAACTACTTAAAGCCTTCAGAATTGAATATTCTGACAATAGAGGTGATGAGGATATTCTTTGTGAATTGGATAAGATTAAGCAGAGAAAATTTTCAGTCCGAAGCTATGTTGAGAAAATCAAGGAGTTGACAAGACAACTGTAGGAACCACCATCAGAGAAGCGACTTCGAGCATGGTTCTTGAATGGATTTTGCAGCAAGAAGCTCAGGGAGCAGGAGCTGCGAACACTGACGAAGAAATTCAATGATTTGGTGTAGCGAGCCCTGAAGCTGGAACAACAAGCTAAGAAGGAAAAAGTTCATAAGAAGAGGAGCTCCAGTAGTAGCAGTTCTTCTACTGATAACTCTGATTCAAGCGGAGTTTCCAAAAATTCTAAGAGTAGCTCTGATAAGAAGACCAAGGATAAGCCTAAAAAGGGGCCTTGGGCTAAGAAGATTGAAGAGATGGCTCGGCAAATTGCTGAGATTAGCCAGACCAGAAAACCAGTGAGAAGAATGGAGACTTGGTGTTCAAAATGTAAATCTAAGGACCATGTTTCCAACGAGTGCCCACAATGTACTTATTGTAAAGCCTATGGCCATTTATGGAATAATTGTGGCATTAGGATTCATCATTTCAAAAAGGGCAAAGACTTGTCAGTAGTGGCATATACCAATGCCGAACCAGTAAGAGTGGAAATTGCCAACACTTCTCAGGAGGAGAAACCAGGTACCAGTGGAACTGGTCCAGAGCGCGGCAAATACCAAGTGGGTACTGACCGGGGCCGGGGGCGTGGTAACTTCCAGAGCCGAAGTTTGAATTGCTATACTTGTGGAAAGTATGGGCATTTTGCGGCTCAATGTACAGACACACCTGGGACTGCGGCTAATGAGGAGAAGGTACCAGAGCCAGTTCCAGTGCGAGCAGTTACACGAAGCAAAGGAGTAGTGATTGAGGAAATTCCAGAGATTCCAAAAAACCCAATCACTACTGAAAGCAGCAAATGGGCTCAACAGAGAGAGGTATGGAAGGCCAAGGGTAAAGAAAAGGTGGTTGATGAATGGCAGGAGCAGAGAGAACTAGTTGCGAAAATTACAGAGAATTTAGCCAAGAAGCTGCAGAGCAGCACAAAAGTTCTGAAGCACAGGTCATTCAAAAGATACCAACCCAATCTACTGAGATAGATCAGTCAAAGCCTGGGATACCTGAGACCATGCTGGTTTTAGTACAAGGGATGATTGAAGAGTTGGGAGTTGATAAAGGAACTGGAAGCACTACAATGAAGGAATGGCATTGTGAAGATATGACCTGTTCTTCGAGCTCCGACAACCACTCTGACCAGGAGAAAGAGGAAATTCATGTCAAAATCTGTGATAGAATCCAGAAACTCACTGTGGAGTTGGAAGACATTAGAAGAACTTTGCCAGAAGCAGCAAAATTCATCAGACAGTGAAGGAAGGTTGAGGCAGAGGCCAGGACAATTGATTTGACGGCTATCTGAGATGATGAAGTGCCGCTAATTCAGATAGATTACAAAGTACGGAAACAATGGGAACCACTTTCGAGTGTCATCTTGGATGGAGGAGCAGGAGTAAATATCATGGGAGTACATCTTCAGCAGAAGATGGGCATTACAAAGCTGAAGCCAGTACCTTTCAAAGTGCGGATGGCAGATCATCAAGTCATGCAAGCTACGAGTATGATTGAAAATATGCCGATACGAGTGGGCAAGGAGAAGTTCAAGACCAGTTTTCTAGTTCTTGATGTGCAAGGGGCATATGGAATGCTACTAGGGCGCCCATGGTTGCGAATGGCACAAGCTGTTCACAACTATGCTAATCAAACTCTGACTCTACAAGGGGCCAGTGGTGGCAGAATCCAAATTCACACGAACAATACTAGAAGCTGGAGAAAGGAGCTGAGACCTAAAGAACTATGCCAGAAGTATAAGATCAAGAAGATTGAAAGGATGTTAGCAACTCTAAATATTTTTCCCTTAGCAGAAATTGATCTCAATGCAGTTTTACTAAATAAGAGCAAGCTGACAAATAGAAGAAGCAGTTTCCAGACCAGTTTATTGAACTCAATACACGAGAACGATCAGTTCAATTAACTGGACGGCCAAAAGGATCAATTGAATCCAGTATGCCAGAGGAGCCAGCACATTCTGGGGAGGACACGGCAAATCAGATCAGTGATCTGGAATTCAAAGGGCCGTCTTGGGATTATGCTGAAGAGTCAACCAAGAGAAAAGGCACCAGGCCTAACTGGTTACTCCCAGATGACCAAGAGATCAAGGAATGGAATCTAGGCTCTGAAGACAACCCTAGAATGATCAAAGTTAACAAAAATCTCAACCCAACAATGAAGGACAAAGCACGCAAAATGTTCCAACATTACAAAGATGATATTGCCTGGGAACACACTGATCTGAAAGGGGTGGATCCAGAGGTCTGGCCAGCACAGGATACCACTGAAGCCAGATGCCAAGCCAGTAAGACTGCAGCGGTACCGAATGAATCCCAATTATGCTGAGAAGGTCAAGGAAGAGATTGACAACCTTCTCAAAGCTGGGTTCATCACACTGAACTAGCCAGTAGCGATTGGTTGTTTCCTATTGTAGTTGTCCCCAAAAAGAATGGGAAGTTGAGAGTATGTGTGGATTATAGGAAAGTTAATGCGCAAACCATCAAGGATCCATTTCCATTGCCTTTCACAGATATGTTGCTTGATGAGGTTGTAGGGTATGAGATGTATAACTTTATGGATGGATATAGTGGCTACAACCAATTACAAATTGCTCCTGAGGACCGGGGGAAGACCACTTTCATTATAGAGTGGGGAGCATTTATGTATTCGGTAATGCCATTTGGCTTATGCAATGCACCAACCACTTTTCTGCGGTGTATGATGGAGATATTCAATGAGTTTCTTCATCGGTTCCTCGCCATATTCATGGAAAATTTCACTGTATATTTAGATGAGGAACAACATTTATTATTCCTAGAAATGGTTTTCAAGCGCTGTCAGGAGAAGCGGATTTGTCTAAATCCATTTAAATGTGTTTTCCTAGTCTGGAAAGGACAGCTAGTAGGACATGTAGTATCCCGCAATGGAACAGAAATGGCCAACGACAAATCCGAGTGTGTTCAACAGACCAAGGTGCCCAGGAATGCATCTGAGTTAAGTTCTTTCTTGGGATATATTAACTTTTACAGAAGGTTTGTGTATAAATTTGCCTCCCAAGCTTTACCACTGTATGAGCTCACAAAGAAAACCAGCAAGTTCAATTGGACTGCTGAGTGTGAGGAAAGTTTGCAGAACTTAAAAAGTGCCATTCTCAGTAAACCAGTCCTTCAACAGCCAAACTGGGATGTTAGCTTCCATGTACATGTGGATGCATCGGGGTTGGCGATGAGAGCGATACTAGCCCAACCAGATGGAAGGACTGACTATCTTGTCTACTTCGCCAGTTGCACATTTAGTCAGGCTAAACAAGGTTTTTCCAGCAGTTTAACCTCAACATCTAGAACTAGTCGATCGGCTCACATATTTCAAGATTATTGATGAACTTCAGGATTGGTATGAGCGATCGATTGTGGAATGGAAAACTTGGCACTGTTCAACGATGCCCTCCAACTGAATGATATCCAGGAGCTGAAAGAGGAGGTGCAGAGGATCAAAATGTGTACGGGCCAGCGGAAAATTCAGATCAGAGGCCTCACTAAGATCACCAACCAACTGCTGCAACTCACTGTGGAGTCCTCTAAACTGCCTAAAAAGGACATTACGGCTAAACCACGCCTGGGACCACAATATACAGAGATGGTTGAGATTCTTTTTGAAGCTCGGATCAAAACCAATCAGCCTCTCCCAGAAGGATGGATCCATACAGCCTCTCATTGTCACAAACTGGTCAGAACTAGGATCACCAAAGGTAGACGTACGCTCTATGATCCCGACACCAAAACCTATCATCCTCTCACACCTTATGAAATGGAGATAACCACAGAAAGGCGGGATCAACTTGAGCAGGAGGCCATTTACAGGCTCATTCAGAAGGAGAATGCTGGCACTGGGACTTCTCAGACGCCATCCAGGACAAAGGGTAAACGGAAACGGGTTCAGTGGAAGGATACTGTGTAGTTCCATCTCAGAATTCGGTCAAGGATTTTTCCTTCTTCTCAGCTGGAAGGTTGATAGCAATCTGTGTAGATGATGAGAGCTCTACATTGGCCTTTTCAATTGCCTCTCGCAATCTTTGTATGGCCATTCTATCATTGGTCAAGTCCCATCCTTGGAATCAGAATCAGACGATGGATTTTTTTTCTCAAAATTTTTGGAATCTTGCCAAAATTCAAGAAAGGAGGGAAGGATGTAGATGGATGAGATAGTCTCACTGGGTGGGAACCGGCTCCTGTGAGACGCATAGTGGATCAGTCAGTAATTAATACGGGAATTATCACAGTAATCCCAAAGCATATAAATAGGACCCATTACATTGTAGTCGGGTTGGCATAAGTTGCGGGCATGAATTGAGTCATTTGTTGATTCATAATCCTTAGCCCTAAGTTGTTCTTGAGTTACATCATCTTCATTGCAACCTTTCATCTGTAATCCCAAATACAGCAGTACAATATATTCCAATCATACATACTTTGTACTCCTTCTCTTTGAGTCTGAATCTGAATCTGAATATCATTCTCAGTACTTCAGCCTGGTTCTCATTCCAGTAGATGTATTCCAGTTCAGTTTCTATTTCCTTGTCTAGTCTACTGTTTGAACTAATACATCACCAGTAGCTGTAAACTTCTAACACTGGAATCAGCTATCTAAAAGAGATCAGCTCCAATTCCACACACACTATGGTACTTAAAGAGCTCTTGGTTTTAAACTCTTATAGATTCACCTCCTCACCATGGGACTTGGCCCATCTCTAATACTGGAAAATACAGATTCTTTCTTAAGTAGTTTACTACCCTATAACCAAAACTTGCCGTGAAGGCGCAAGGGTTTTCTCTCTGCAAGCATAGGCGGCCTCACTGTCGCGTAATGGGGTCGTTCCACTCATGCCAATTCTGCTCATTACTACGATTTGGCGGCCAACCTCCCACCTTATATAAAGAGGTGAGGATGTTTCTTTGGCCCTCACTTAGCTTTGTTTGTTGTTCTACCTAGAAAGATTTACGTTGTGTTTTACATTGAAGCATGGAGCTCGCTACAATTGACACACATGTCGGCCACCTTGTCCATGTGTATTTCTTTGCAGTTTTTTTTTTGGTAAAAAAGGGGTAGTATTGTTTACTTTGATGTAACTGCTGTAGATTGTGTTTTAATATTGAGCATGGTGTTTTTGCTCTAAACCCAGTTATTATCCTCCATGGTTGGGAGCATATTTATTAAATCATGCTATGTCATGGTGACTGTGGTAAGTCGTGGTTACTGAAAGAGATAAGGTGTCATTCTTATTCACTGTTTGCTAATGGCATGAGGTTTACACTGGCTATTTGAAAGAGGGCTCTTTTCTGCCGCTCTGCTGAATCTGACTCTATTTCTTGAGGGTAGCCAAGCCTACCTTGGTGGCCTAATAACCAAGTGAATTAATTAAATACTATTGCTTCTCTAGCAACTGGTCGTCTTAAATAGTTTTTTCTGTCATCTGGGTATGGATTACCAACTGCTAAACAACTTAATAATTTTCTATGAACACTGTTTGATTGTGTGACTACTCCACCTTAGAAATGGTTTTTTCTTTTGGGATTGCTATTGCATAGCCTTGCTTGTTGGCGAAAACTTTTTGGATGGTAATTTGACACAGTGAAGGGCCTACTAATGAACTTTTGGAACATGGACTTTGTAATTAGGCTGGGTATAGGTATTTTCTTGAGGGGGTGGAGTTCTCTATCTTACTATGCTCTGGTTCTTGGAATTTTCGAGCCCGGTTGAACCATCCGATTGTACCTACCACCTTATGGGCTAGGTTAAGCTATACATTACATTGCACAAATACACATAGACTATTGGCTACCTGTGTTGTTCTCTGTCCAGTTGCGCTATAATTTGAAATAGTGTTGGACCTTTGTTGCTTACCATGGCTGCACTTGGACTATACCGTATTCATTTAGGATTTATTACTTGGACAGATGGTAGTCCTCTCATAAACTTTGAGTAATGAGGTGAGTCTAAACACGGGGAATAACATGACATATGTTCGGCTCATATACCGGGTTTTTTGATTCCGTGATAAAGAAATATAGATATGTGATAGAGGATATTTTAGAGTCCATTCTACCATAATAGACTTCTGACCTGAATTTTTTTTTACTAAAGTTTGGGAACTTGAAAAAGAAAAATTATTTTGAGGATAACTTCTCATTTATACTTCATTTGATTGGGTTTTTAGGAGCCAATAAAAATGATTTCAAAATGATGGTGGATTCAGACACTTGGATTAGAAGTGGTGATGGCCTTCTAATAAAAAATGATGTTCTTTAAAACTCTAGTGTGTTTTTTAAAAAAGGGGGGATAATAATAAAATTTCTTTCTAAAATCTATGGACTTAGCTTGGTAAGGTTTAAAAAGAAGTTTGTAAGATGGACATGGATAACAACTGGTATAGTCCATTGATACATGTAAAACACATCCAAGGCTAACTGATTTGTTGTCTTGTTTGGATGGATGCAGGTAAGGACTCTATCTTGTCTTGGAACGTTATGTTTTAGCTTTGGCAAGCTGTCCTACACTGGATTACACTTTCACTTACTACTTGGGAAGTTCTTCTGTTACTCTGTATACTGCAATGAGGCTTGATTCTTACAAACATTGTACAAAAAAATTCTAAGACCGAGTTGTTTTTGTACTTATCGTTTCATTTCTTCCAAAGCCAACTATCTTTTGATTGTAGAAAGTTCAATTATTTCATGTTATTTATGGTAAAACAGCTACACACACATCCTATACATAAGGTTTTTTCTCTCTGGGAAAACCGGGATGCTGGCTTTGGAAACTAAGTTTGAAACATAGCTTTAAGATTGACCCACAGTCTTTAATCCCTTGGCTGGTTGATTGGTGTTAGGTGGTCCTTCTTAGACTATGTTTTTGGTCTCCTGCTCATGGCTATTATAGTCTTGGATTTTGCCGGTTTAAGGTTTGCAGGCCCAACTTATTGAAACTGATCTTATTCATGTTATTATATTTCCTTTCAGGACCACAAACCTTTTATAATGACAGCTCGCATGAGTGTGAAACACAACCTTGAGAATCATACAAAGATTCTCGAACAGATTAGGTTGTAACTTAAAGACCATAAACAAAAAAATGCCTTTGCAATTAGAACCAGACCCCTCCTTGCTAGAAAGGCCAAAAATTGTACTACTTACTACAGTAAGTAAGTATATTCCCACTTTACTTTTTTTGGATATATTGCAGACTCTTGCTCTCTCTCAAGGATTGGAATTGACCTCTGAGCCTCTCTCTATAGCCACATCTCTAGTTCTCAGATGTATTAACAGCTTGGATGCTTCTCAACTAATTTACGACTCGACTCTTACTTCAGACAAGAAAATGTCTATCTTACACATGCTGTCTTTTAATGATTGGGTTAAAGTTTTGGCTACCTTAGACAAGGACTCCAAGGAAGGAGTTAATTTGATTTCCCAGTACGTTGCACAACTTCCCATACTCTCTTTACAATACCAACAAGATCTTTCCCTATTCTCTTCTTCTGGGGCTGATCTGTTTAACTTTTTAAGGAAGCTGTGTGGCCTCAATACATCCTTTGTTTGTACACCTGCTACCCTTGACTATCCCACAAACTGGTGGTATTTTTTGTAGGAATAGTGCATCTCTTGAAGCTGTCAAAGAATTCCAGAAAATAATTGTTCCCTCAATGACTCCAACCTCTTGGAATGGTGCCAAAAATCTCTAAGGTTTTTCCTTTCTTACCTGTTAGACAGATTGAAATTGAGTCCTTTGATGTAGACCATGAGCTTTGGGTTCTTCCCAACAAAGCTTTCTTGGCACCCATTTTAAGTGAAACCTGGGTATACCTGTCGAAGACTGTAGACTCAAAATCTTAAAAGGTGGACAATTTCTGGACAAAGGAGAGCTCATCAAAGCACCCTTCAACCTCAATCTCACTGACCATTCTAAATGCCCTTCCAATATTGGCCTCTACATCCGTCCTAAAGGGAACATGGAGTTTGCTAAAAGTAACCCGGACTTCTACACTGAATCCATCTGGAATGTTTTTCGGCCCTATGTTAAATGTGCTTGCAAGTTTCTTGACCCTAAAGCCTCTTGTGAATCCACTATCATGTGGTTTGATCATGCCATTTGGTTCATTCTCAACCATCTTGAACTACTCTTCCCAGAAAAACCGGTGGATTTTCACCTCTCACTTATTTGTTCTTGGTTAGGGGGCCAAGCTAAACAAATTGTAATTGCTCAGATTGCCTTTAACATCTTTCGTGGATTGATGCTAGACATCTTGAAAGAGCTGAAATCTGACGAACCGGGAATTTACCTAACTACCTATGCTAACTACAAAGGTGTTAAGATCATCACTAGCTTACTTAAACCATGTATTGATGAGGATGATTCCCCTGCTCTAGAAAGACCCAATTCTCTTACTTCCCCCAACTCTTTTCATCTTTTTTAACTCCTAGATCATTCTCCAGCGGGGGAAGGTTTATAGCTACACTAGGGGAAGAGGCAAAAACTCCCCCATCAAGAATTTTCTTAAATTGTAATCCTTGGTGATTTTCAAGTTACTACAAGCCCTTGCGGACGAAGGTCTCTCATCAAAGTTGCTCTGTTAACCCTCGTGGCTCACGGACACCCTATCGCCTACGACAGACACCGTATTATTTATTTAGTAGAGTCAGGCACCGGGGTTGTCGGTCCAATAGGAAAAGGGTAGAGTGATCGCCGATGAGAGGCGCACTCTAACTGGAACACGCAAGGGTTAGTTGGCTAAGCATGGGCGCCCAAATGTGAATGGGGCGAGCTCATATAAAAGTCATTTAAACCTAAAATTGACCTATTCTCAAAGTGTGCAATAGAAGAAGTGCTCTTGTCCTATCTCCATCCCCATCTCCATTGTGTGCTCACAGGTGTGTGTGTGTGTGTGTGTGTGTGTGTGTGTGTGTGTGTGCTTGAGGGAGAGAGTGTGTGTGTGATCGAGCATTGCGATGGCACCTGCGGCGGCGAGGCAGTTGAGCGCAGTACGGCGGCGGCTCCCTCTTCTTCGCGGCGAGGAATCCTTCACTGCGACAAGCGCAGGGAGGTGAGTGACACACCCCTGCTCTCTGTGAGCTTGCTAGGCCTGCTAGTTGTGTGCTTGCAGCCTTCGTGGCTCGCACACGGTGCTTGGCAAGTCCCTAGCTCCGACACGTGCGACAGACGCGTACATTTTTGGCACCGCTATCGGGGAGTTGCCCTGCACCAAGCTCCAGGAAGCACTTTGTGCTGCCCTATGGAGACACCAAGCTTAAGTAGGAAGGTTGTGCTGTGTCGTGGGTTAGCTCATTTCGTTTTCTGCGCACTTAGCTCATTTTGGTTTTTGCACAAAAACAAAAAATATTTGTTCATTTTGTTTTCTGCACAGCTAGTTCATTTCGTTCTCTGCATAGCTAGTGCATTTCGTTTTCTGCACAAAAACAGAGAATATTTCCTCATTACGTTTTCTGCACAGCTAGACCATTTCGATTTCTGCAAAAAACAGAGAATATTTCGTTTTCTGCATAGAAAAACAGAAAATAAAAAACAAAAATGACAGAAAACGTAAAAGATGCAATGGCTATAAAATAAATTTGATTTATTGGCAGGGGGGGGGGGGGGGGTATTTTAAGTTTGTCCAAAAAGGTAGATCGCGATCATCTGATGAGATTGAGCTTGAGCTTGGGCTTGGTCTTAGTCTTATGATATAAGGTTAATGCTATTCACTATATATAGGCTAGTGCTCAAGTGAAAGGAGAAAGCATGTGGGGCAAAGCCTTCACCTTTCCCTCCACAAGTCACCCTTCAACTTTCTATTTTAAGCCATGTGCCCAAGTATAAACTATGAGAAATTGACTGTTTTAGGGACTTTGGGAGCTTCCGATAGTCAAATAGTGTTCTGTAAAGTGCGCCTAGATCTCCTAAGCGATACGCTCGTTTCGAGCTATCACACGTCCCAATCCGTTTTTAGAACCTCAAAAAACATCAAAAACAAGAAAAAATCAAGTAGAAAACGGGGTGCAAAACACCCACAAAACAAAGCGAGTAACCTTTGAGGGTACTTGCCGACACTTGTAGAGCGCCCAAAGCACATGTATCTACGCTCTGGTCGTGTGCTAGAGTCCGAACAACTAGCTAGTGCTTTAATTTACGGGGTACTCACTATCCTTCCACGCTAGGGTCTACGCCCTCGGCGGGGACCCAAGATAGTGCAACCCAAGACCCAAATATAGCGGCTAGCGACTCTTCCTCTGACTACGATATTATGGAAGAGCATCTTACACAAAGCCCCGGGGGAACAAATGAAACCGTACCTAGCTGGGCCCAACAACCTGGAACTAGTGTTTTTAGCCGTTTGATGGAAACTTTTAGTAGAGCTACGCGCTCTGAACCTCCGGCTAGTGAAGTAAAGGAAGGGGGTGGGGAAGTAGAATCACCATTCACATATCCTGTAGTCCCCACACTCCCTCACAGTGTCCACGTGGACATTCTACCTACCTCATTTAATGAGGGCCCTACCGAGCTACGACCTTCCAAAGTCGCCTCTAAGGTAGCGGTGACTAAAAGTCAAAACATGGGAAGCAACATTGCATCCACCTCACAGCAACCCTCTAGTACACCCAGTTTGGACGGGGTATTTCTCAATGAAAATTGGGAATATGACCTACACACAGAGACTTTGACCGACCTATACATGGGCTACACATACCATGTGGGTTGGTTAGAAGTTGTACAATCCACATCTAGTGCCACTAGTCTAGAGGAACAACAACACATGATCTGCAATGTCATCCATAGGATTATCCAGTCTGAGAGGCAAAATCGAGGAATGAACATACCTTCGACGAGTCCTATGCGATTTTTAGACACGAGCAAAGGGAAACAACCCACTCTATCACAAATGGAGACTCCCCCAGTGAGTCCCATCGATCCCCCATATGTTGTTTCGCCAGGGGTCTCAATGCAATTTGAGCCCACAAGTGATAGCTTTACTTTTCCAAGTCTAGCTCATCTTTCCCTGGATGACACCACAGATACCATGCCTACCCCAATGATGGGCATGCCAAGAAACACACCATGGACCTCATTTGTTAGTAAAGCACCGCTACATGGAAGCTCAATGCCTACAATAGTACCTACAAGTGCGTACCAATCATATACACCTATGGGTCCACGTACTCATGTAGTCCCTACCCCTCCCATTGTTTCAACTACCTATGCTCCACAACCACAATACACAAGTTATTATTTCCATGGGAATATACCGGCTAGCATTAGCATGTCACATCCGACGTCTGCTATGCTTAGGGCCACTCATATGAACTATGGACCACCACATGGCACAACATCGTACCCAACGTGGAACCCAAGGGCTTCCTATGTGCCAAGCCCCATTAGGAAATTTCGGAGGTCATTTGGAGGGCCTTCTAAGAAAATGTATTTTTTGCACTCTCTCTCTAGAAAAAATGGCAAATAAAAGAGCTGGGTCTTTCATAGTAAAACTTCAAAAAGTGTACTTTCAGTAGATTCCTTACTCTTTTGAACATTCGTTCGTAGTGATTGAGGGATAATCCTCTTTTCAGTTGCATTGAATGAACCTCGTCAATATGGAGGGAATGAGGCTAACATGGAGGGACGAATCCGCAGCCGCTATTCACTTTCCATTAAACCTGCACATTTGGCTAATGGTGCACTCCTCAAATGGCACAAATGTTACCCAGAAACGAGCCAAATATCACCTTCACATTGATTTGGACAATGAGTACCAACCATTGATTAAGCGCAGTAAAAAAAACACACATATACCTCCCGCTTCCATAGACACGCTCAGAGCTCAAGGAGCTAAACACATAGATATCTGGACGAGAGGCTATCTCTACCCTAAGAATCCAATAACTAATGCGTCTCCACCGTTTGTCAATCCTACAAGCTTATTGACCTTTGCTGGTGATGGAGAAAAGGGCCTACTGGGTTATTGTAAATCACTTACAAGAGAAGCTGAAACTTACAAGAGCATTCTCCAAGCTCAACAATGTGAGATTGTTCGCCTTTCACATTTACATTCTACAGATCAGGTTACCATTTTGCAACATAAAACAGAGGTACAAGAACTGAAAGGAAAGGTGCGAAGTTGTCAAATGAAGGACACCATCTTGGGTGGTCGTATCCGAAAGAAGAAATTGCGCAATCTTGAAACATTGCAGGTTGCATCAGGAGGTCTCAAGAAAAGAATCCGAGCATTAAGGTGATGCTTCTTGGTTGGCTACATTGTCTTAGTTAAGTAATCTTTTTGTTTTTTCTTGTTATGCATTGTTTTCATGTGCCTAAATAGTGTTAGTGAAGCAAATTTTCTGTTATTTACTTATGCATTGTCTTCATGTAGAGATTCAATCTATCCTGACAAGGAAAACATTGACCCCAAAGCCAATATAGGAAAGAGATTGAAGCCACTTATAAGTAGAAGTCTGGCAGCAGATATAGTACATGACAAGAAGTTTAAGGTTCTACAAAGAAATGTAGTGGACCGCTTTATTTCAGAGAACTCAGTGCCTGCAAAAGAGATACAGGGCACACTTGATTCACTTGGTGTAAGCAAAAGAGGATATTCGTCTATCCAAAAGTCTGTCTCATCCATCTTTGTTAGGAAGGGTATAAAATCCAAACTTCTACCATCAGCCTCAAGTGTTTGGAAAGAGAGGCTTCAGCTTAACGAGGCACAGGGAGACTATCTTGGACAGCCCTTTCATATTAAAGCAACTTACAGTGGCCATGGAGCGAACATGGCATATGATGAGTTCAACAATATTTTTATGGACCTGCGGATACTACAGAAGAGAATGGTGGAGTTTTACAACATCACATTTGAAGAGTCACGTGGGCTATTACATTTTGTGTTAAAACTGGATGAGTGTGAGCTTGTTAAAGAGAAAAAGCTAGAGCGTGTTGCTATTACTTTAATGAATAGAGCCCTCTCAAAGTGTCCCAGTGATGATCCTTTATATTTTAGTGTTCAATCAGAATCTAACATATGGTGGCTTGGTGCGTTTGAGGTAAGCGATATTCTCAAGTAAGCTCAAATGTTCAGATCTACTTAAGTCTCATTTATTTTGTGTTGCAGGTAAAGAAAGAAGATCATGAGATTCTATATTGGGTGTTCCATCGAACTAATATTCCGGAGGTGATTGATCGACAGACTAACCAGGGTTAGGTACTACGTCTAGATGGAAGGGGAGACTTTCAAGTTCAGTGGCATCTTGCAGGTGACCTTAAAACATTAAAGTGCATGTATAATTGTGGAATGGGTGCAATGGCAAAGTCACCGTGTTTGTTCTGCATGGAGCCTGCAAAGGTCATGGACCCAAAGTGGTGGAGAAAAGCTCCAACACGTCACATTGAGGATCCTGCTTTTCGACCAATTTTGAAAATACCACTTGTGAATGTCCACATTTGTACAATGCATGCCCTTTGTAGAATTGTGGAGAAATTGGTCTACTTATACATCGGGTTTGCTTGGAAGATTAAGAACTCCGCAAAGCGACAAGTAGCCCTGCAGTGCTTAGAAATGGTACTGTCGGATATGGGGCTTCATGGTGGCAATGTGAAAATCCAGCGGGATGAAAAGAGATCAACTGCTGAGAAGGATGTCCCATGCAAACCATCCATCGGTGGGGTGAAGGCACGGAGGTTTTTATCTAAGCCCCAAGGTACAAGAGATCCAAAGCTAACAAAACATGGAAAAATATATAACACATCTTATGTTAGCAAGGTAGAGTATCAGAGCTGGAAAAAGCTACATATTGCAGTCAAAGACCACGAACCAACTACTCGTAACGCGAAGGCTGAGGTTTGGCGATCAATAGACATCCTATTTTTGATGTGCGACAAAGATGACTGGTCACAAGGTGATATGAACAAGTTCAAGGAAAATCTCAACCTTCTGAAAAAATCATTCAAGACAGCATGGACAGACACCCAGAATACTCACTACATGGTATTATAATGTATTTCTTTCTCTCTTATGTGCAAATATGTGACTGTAAAACATTCTAACTAATCTGTTTTCATATCCAGCACATCATCTTCAATCATTTGCCATATTTTATACAGAAGTATGGGAACCCGGCAATATGGAATACCCAAGGGATGGAAAAGTCTCATTACATGGCGAGAAATGCTTATTTCAGGCACACACGACATGGTGGCTCTCGAATCAAGGCTAACAGTTTGAGAGAACTATTTGAATGGTTCTATCGTAGAATCATTCATCGAATGTAGGCAAAAGAAGTCTTGGCAAATTCAGCAACAGCACAAGCCATCAGACATTTACAACAACAAAAAGCTAAAAGATCAATGGCATACAACAACTCCGGAGCTCGTGAAAGTCAACGAAGGTGGAGAGAGACAATGGTGTATGTGAATCACAAGTGGAGAAAGATACTCTGAGTGGATGACATTGTACAAAATTTATGTAATACATGATCTTATACAATTGCTACTTGAAGTGTATCAAGATTTTGCAGGTTCAATTTTGTTTTTTGGCACGTCACCCTTGTAACGAATCATGAGATGTTTGCCATACTCTAAAAGTTCATCTGGGTTTTGTCTACCAAGAGCTATTGCCATTGCTGTGTAGGTGTAGTAATACGCTGCCCGACCACCTGTATAGCCTGGGCAGTAACCAAAACAATCTCTAGCAAACACTTTGTCCACAAGAATGACTTTATCTGCACTTTTGGGCAGCACAGGTCCACCCAGGAAGCGTGATAGTGTCTTGAATGTGTAAGTTGCTATTGAACCCTCTTGTGACATGGAATTGTGAAAAACTAGTATCGGCGACTCGCAAAGCTTTGAAAGGTACTGTGCTAGGGCCGCATCCCTTCCTCGATACTCTCTTGTCCGGCGCCGAAGGAAGTCATCCTTGTCAGCAATCCAAGACTGCACATACAATGTCAGAAATGACACAAAGAGAGAGAGAGAGAGAGAGAGAGAGAGAGAGAGAGAGAGAGAGAGAGAGAGAGAGAGAGAGAGAGAGAGAGAGAGAGAGAGAGAGAGAGAGAGAGAGAGAGAGAGAGAGAGAGAGAGAGAGAGAGAGAGAGAGAGAGAGAGAGAGAGAGAGATACCATGAAGCTCTCATCCTGCAGAAAGAGGTTTTCTTGCCACAGGTCTACAGATGTAGTTGACCCCTGACCTGAATGGTTAAACCAATCCTCCACTTCTTTGTTACTTTTCGATGGTCTTAGGCTTTGTCTTATTGCTTGGAAGGTGGCTTCATCAGGTAGTGTCTCCTTGTATTTTTCAGCTTTCTCAAAGCATCTTCGAAGGCATTCCATTGGATTGCTGGATGTTTCCATTGCCTCATCATCACTACTATCCTCTAAAACAAATCCACTCCTCTCCTCTTGGACTCTGGAAATAATAGCCAGGGAGAAATCCTCCCTTAAATAAAACACACTTTGCACATCATGTAAGAAGATATAGGTCCTGTCTCCAATCCTGAAGTCAGGCACAGCAGGCAACATCATCTAAGCATGCTTCTCAGTGAAGTTACTGACATCCAATGGAAGTTTGATTTCTGTGGTTTTCACAGAGAGCATCTTACTTCTTTGTACTTCAATTGCCTCAACCTCAAGGTCGACTGTGTCTTCAACCTCCTCGGCTTCTTGCATATGAGTTGTCTCCTCGCATTCCTCATCTGGTGCTGCATCGTGCTCCTCTAACACCTCATCAGGATTCTGCATGAGGAATCCAAACAGGCTGTTCAGGTAAATCATAAAGCCAAAGGCTTCCTGAATGAGTTTGCATTCTTTTTGATGCAAAGGGCAGGCTGAATGTCGGCAAGAGGGTGGTAATTCCCTATACTTCTTCACTCCCTGTCCCTTTCCACCACAGTCATTTAAATGCACAAGAGTCATAGTAGGCAGAACAACCCTTCCTACCTGCACCATCACTTCAAACTTATCTCTGTAGGACTGCAAGAAATTACTGTGTTGAGCTAACAGGTCTTCAATGTCAAACTTTGGATTAAACATAGAATGAACTAGATCATACTTGTCCCCAGCACCACAAGATGCTGCAAAATCAAACAGCCTCTCATCAGTTGCAGCTGGGTCTTCCAGAGAAGACACATCCTCTTTGTCTTTACATTTAGTTGCACAGGGACTTCCTTCTAGCACATCTGTATCATCTGAGAAGTCTATATTCCTCTTTCTTGTATTTCTCTTCAGAAGTACTGTAGAGGGCACCACAGCCTTGTAGGGTGAGGGATCCTCTTGCCCTGGTGACCTCTCTGATTGATCTTCACCAATTGACTTTTCTTCAGATATGTCCTGACAAAAGTCAACAGTTCTTTTGGCAGATACATTAAGCAACTGAGCCTGCAAGGGTTGAAATCCTGGCACAAGCTCTGGATCAGGTTTCAGCCTCTTCTGCCTACTAGACCTTAATCCTATTCATCAGGAAACATGACAATTCAAAACCATCAGGAAACATGACAACTCTGCCAAAACCAAACCATCATGATCTCTCTCTCTCTCTCTCCTGATAGATATATATATATATATATATATATATATATATATATATATATATATATATATATCTGTCTCTCACCAAAGCACAAACAAAAACACACCTAGTCTCTCTCTCTCTCTCTCTCTCTCTCTCTCTCTCTCTCTCTCTCTCTCTCTCTCTCTCCAAAGAACACTAAAAAAATACACACACCCTCTCTCTCTCTCTCTCTCTTTGTATTTTTCTATTTGACTAAAGGCGCGCAAGGAAGGAAAAGTGCGTTTTGCAACTCTCTCCGCGCGCCTTAAGTACAACTGAGAGAGAGTCATAACAATACTATAGGCGCGCGGAGAGAGCTGGAGCCAATATTTGGTTGGCTATGCACGCCGTTAGTAACGTGTACAGAGAGGGTAGGGAAAGAGACAATGTATATATATCTCTGTGTGTGTTTGTGTGTATGTGTGTCTGTGTCTCTGTCTATGGAAGTATGGGTATTGAGGTGTGTGTGTTGAACAACAGTCTGGGTTTTTCTTGGTTTAGACACACACACACAACACACACACACACACACACACACACACACACACACACACACACACACACACACACACACACACACACACACACACACACACACAATTTGTACCAACTGTTGGAAATACAGAGAGAAAGAGTGAGAGATCACCTTTTGTTGGTGGGGTTTGCAGGAACTCCAAGGGAGGTGTCTCCTCCATTGCTTTTCTGTGTGTCAAACTGACTTTGTCTCTCTCCCTCCCTCTCTCTCTCTCTCTCTGAGAGTAAGGACTCCCTCTCTCTATCTCTCTCTCAATCTGTGTCTCTCCCTCTCTCTATCTCTCTCACAATCTGATCTCTCTTTCTCTCTCTCTGTCTCTCTAAGACTCTCTCTCTCTCTCTATCACTCTCTCTCTTTCTCTGGCTCTCTCTCTCTCTCTCTCTCTCTCTCTCTCTCTATTGTTCTCTCTCTTTCTCTCTCTCAAAATCACACTTATAACGGATACACACGGCGGCGCCCCACGTGTCACTATAAATTATAGTATATTTGCATGCTGTCACACGTGTGGTCATTATTGAGACCGTATACTTTTGTACGTCATATAAAGAGGTCAAGAGAGAGAAAAACCACACCTCGTGAAAGAGAGAGAGAGAGAGAGAGAGAGAGAGAGAGAGAGAGAGAGAGAGAGAGAGAGAGAGAGAGAGAGTGCAAGAGCAGTCGTCTGCGTCTCCGACAGCAAGCCGACCCATCGACATAACGAAGGTCTGCCTCTCCCTCTGCCTTTGCCTCTATCTCTCTATCTCTGTTTCTGTCACAGTACCAAGCACAGTCTTAGCAAACAACCCACACAAACAGTCTCACACACATACACACACACACACATACAGACACACACATACACACCCACACACACACACTCACAAACACACACACACACACCCACACACACACACACACACTCACAAACACACTCACAAACACACAGACACACATCTTTAAAATACAAACACACACACACACACACACACTCACAAACACACTCACAAACACACAGACACACACACACACATACTCTCTCTCTCTCTCTCTCTCTCTCTCTCTCTCTCTATACCAAAGGCGCGCATAGAGAGGCATACCCATAGTGCATGTCTCTATGCGCGCTGTTAGTACTGTGCATTGACTAGACACACACACACACAGAGAGAGAGAGAGAGAGAGAGAGAGAGAGAGAGAGAGAGAGAGAGAGAGAGAGAGAGAGAGAGAGAGAGAGAGAGAGAGAGAGAGTATGTGTGTATTATTTTACCCTATACTAACGGCGCGCGGAGGTGTTTGTTGAGGTAAAAACGTGCTCCGCGCGCGCCTTTAGTAATGCGCACTCTCTCTGTCTCTCTCTCTCTATTTAGATATGCTAAGCTATAGAAAGGAGAGAGAGAGAGAGAGAGAGAGAGAGAGAGAGAGAGAGAGAGAGAGAGAGTCATAGAAAGAGAGAAGGGGATTGAGACTCTTCTTTTGGTGTACAGTGAGATGGCTAGAACAAAAGCCACTGCAAGGAAGGCAGGCAAGGGACCAGGATTAGCATCTAAAGCAAGTAGCAGATCTGCAACCCCAAAGAAAAGACCTGGAAAACCAAATAAAATTCTGAAAGGGCCAAGGATGAAGAAGCTGCAAACCTGCATGGGACTTTTCAAAGAAATCAGAAAGGCACAGAAATGTGTAGATTTATGCATACCAAAGCTGCCCTTCTAGAGGATGGTGAGGTCCATATGTGATGAAGCTACCTGGGGCACCAAAAGGTGGAAGGTGGTGGCATTAATGGCTCTACAAGAAGCAGCAGAGGACTTCCTACTGGAGTACTTCAGTGACATGACCATTGTTGCAGCCCATGCCCACAGGGTTACTATAATGGACAAAGATAGTGAGACACTGAAAAGAATAAGGTGGAGGTATGACAAACTGCTGGTCCCCAATGTCTGCAAGGATAAGAAAAAGAGGGAAATTTTGTTATACCCCCCGGAGCTAGTGCCACAACTCACAGTTGTAGATGTCACACATGATGTGAATACAAGGGCAAGGGCAGAGACTATTGCTCGCCAAACAGAGGACATGAGGGAAGCAGAGCTTAAGGAGAAAGCAAAAGTAGCAGTGGAGTCCCAGAGGCAAACAGAGTGCAATGTGACCCTGTCTATAGAGGAGAGCAATCAAGAAACTCTACTTTCAATGAAGAACGGTTTGCTTGCAGAGATACCATTTGTAGATGGAGCCAGAAAGCTAGCTCTGGAAAAAGTGGACATTAATTTATTGCAGAATCCAGATGCTCAGATTTCAGACACAATTATCTATGCTTGTCTTAAGTAAGTGTTACTATCTTGGTAGCTTTGAAAACTCAGATAATAGGTTTGCTAACTCAGGTAGAGTCTCTGCAGCCTGATCAAAAGTCAACTCCCACTGCATACTCACACAGAGGTGTTTCTCCTTGATCCACAAATGTCAGTAATTATTAGACAAAAGAACAGTCCATCTGGGACCTTTGAGAGTTGGTTTCTCCACTGTGCTATGCTGGAAGTTACTGTGATCATCTTTCCATATGAGAACAACCATCACTGGAGTCTCATATGCCTTGATGTTGACCAACCAGCAGTGTGGGTGTTCAATTCAATAAAAGGAACCCACCCTGAAATTAGGCTATAAGTGTTTTGTATCAGAAAGTGTTTCTTATAGATATCCATGTAAATTTGAAGCCTCATGCTAACATCTTGACATTGCTTTGTGCAGTTGTATAAAGAGGTTGTTGCTTGCCTATGGCAAGCTATGTGGAAGGTATGAACTATACAAGGCCCCAATCAAAGAAGTACCTGTCCCAAATCAAACCGATGGGAATTCTTGCGGCTGGAGATGTCTTCTCCATGCAGAATATGTCCTGCAAAGCTACTTTGGATTAAAACCTTTCATGACTAAGGTACCCATTTGGCAATGCATTCAGTTAGTTTTGGTTTAGTCTATAAAAGAATTCTCACCATGTGGTCTTTCAATTTTGCAGAGTGCTTTAAAAAACTACACATATGATTATTTGCAAAGATACCGGGTAAGTTTAATACAACACCTGCTTACTATGTCTAGCCCTAGAGAGCTTGAAGATAGCGGCTTGGATGAGCGCACTATTGATCTTACAAAACATGACGTGCCACCACGACAAACCCCTACATCCGATACAATGGAATCACAACGGGCCGAGGGGGTCATATCAACAGAAGATGAAAGAGCCGAGGATGAGGAAAGGTCAAATGAGCATATGGAAGGTGCTAAGGTACAACCGGAGGAGACAATGAAAGAGCCAAGTCAGCCAGTGGAGGAGCCAAAAGAGCCTATGGCTGAAACCCAAGATGAGGAAAGCAGGCCTATAGATGAGCAAAAGGATATGGATGAGGAAAGCAGGCCTAGAGATGAGCAAAATGATATGGATCAGGCAAGGATGTATGAGGCAAGCCGATCAACCGAGGGAGACGAAAAGACCTTGGAAGAAACCTTGAATGAGGCAGAAAGAGCCATGGGGGAGACCCCTGATGAAGATGTGAATGATGACTATGAAGATAAAGCGGAGGAGAGCAACAACGACATGAACACTATAGAGACCCAGTATGGACCCTTGCTACTTGTACATACGGTTGTTCCGGTAATGTCTATTCAAGTATGGCAAAATATGTTCAGCTTCTAACTACTTATATGTACTTGTCAACTTTTACAGAGGTTGATTATCTTGGACGTCAATGGATTGCTGCTGATGCGGGTGCCTCTTGGTGACAGAGGACCCTTTGAGGATTTGCAAACGTTTTGGATGGGAACTTGTCGAGTCGTGGTTCGTCCAGGAACCAAGGAATTTATTCAGTTTCTTCTTTCGCGCTTCAGAGTTGCCATATGGTCTTCAATGCAAAGGCAAAACTTGTCACCACTAGTTGCAATAGTTTGCAGTGTATGCCAAGCTCACACGTCAGATTTTGCCTTTTTGTATGATCAAAGAAAATGCGTTACCGTTGAGGGCCACTACCACCCTAAAAAACCAGGCTTACCTCTTTTGTAAAAACCGTTTAGCCAAATCGGTGTACCCTTTGATGCAACTAATACCCTACTAATTGATGATACTCCTGAAAAGGGAGAACTAAATCCGCCGGGAACAACTATCTCACCACCTTCTTTCGAGGGGCATTCCTTCGATTTTTACCTTGAAGACATTCTGATTCCATACTTACAAAAATTGTATCTCAGTCCATTGTTCACGAACGAGTTTGTACTTTCTAATGAATTAAGATGATTCTTCTATCATGTCTTTGTCTTGTCTAACATATATATATATATATATATATATATATATATATATATATATATATATATATAGAGAGAGAGAGAGAGAGAGAGAGAGAGAGAGAGAGAGAGAGAGAGAGAGAGAGAGAGAGAGAGAGAGAGAGAGAGAGATAGATAGATTTTATTATCGTCCTCGGAGGTCAAATATGACCTATGGGACCAAAGTTACATGTGATGTAGTATGTGTATGGCTGATGAGTGACTCTCGATGCTCCAAAATTGTAGTGATGAGAGTCGCAATGGAGAGCCCACAGTTTGGCTGGGAGAGGACAGTGTGTAGGTCTAAGTTATGGTTGAAAATGTGAGAGAAGCAAGTTCGGATGTGATCAAAAGCTGAGCACTCTAGTAGTGTGTGGTACTCAGACTCTCGAACTTGCAGTGAGCATAATGTGCACAATCGATTTGACTCTTCTCCATTGCCCCAACGCCCTATCTCGCATCGAAGGAAATGGGAGCTAAGCCGAATTGCTGCGATAGTGCGTATCGCGGACAAGGGAATAGGCTCAAGCATGCAAGTGTGAGTACGGTTTCCTCTCTCAGCGAAGAACATGGTTTTGTAGTCGGGGGCAATATAGGTGGTGTAATGTATGAAGCGTGACCCACCAGATTTCTCCCAAGCCGTAATACATTGGCGTTGTAGAAAAGCTTCATTCACTTGAGAGTCAATTGAAGCATCATGTAGCAAGTGTAATGCATCCCATCTCCCAAACCACTTCTTTATGTCCTGCATCCATCCCGTGCTCAAGATCTTGCTTTTATGCGTCTTTTGAACTTTTTTGCTTGCTTCCCATGCAATTGTAGGAAGTCGATGTGAGGGGTTTCGACGCATCTTTATCATGTACTCCACAACCCTTTCCATGCCCATAACCTCAATTGGAAGAGATCCCGACTCAAGAAGTAGGAGCATATATGGTGTTTGTGTCTTAACTTGGAGAAAGTTTGTAAGAAAACGCTTTTGGACATTCTCAAACTCTTTCCAAGTAGACTTTGAGATGCTCCCGCCCCACACTTCAACTCCATAAAGAAGAACCGGTGTCACTAATGCATCAAAAAGATACTTCTTGAGAACCCAACACTTGATGTTTCCCGCATTACACATGTTCTCAAATGCATAATATGCTCTCTTTCCCGCTTCCAAACGACGCATAGCACATTCATGCCACTTGTGATTGGATGGAACCTCAAGGCCAAGGTACTTAAAGCTCTCAACAACTTCAAGTGTCTCGTTGTTGTACACAATGCATGGCTTCTCCTTATGGTTGGTTTTCACAAGCATAACCTTTGTTTTGGATTCATTTACAATCAGCCCACTATGCAAGCAAAAGTTCTCAAGGACAACCATAAGCTTTTGTGCATCTTCTAAAGTGTGTGCTAGAAGCACTACATTATCCGCATACAACAAAAGCATGATTACCGCATTGCATATAGTGACCTCTTCAATGCCTTCTTCTTGCATAAAGTCAAGTACCATTTGTTCCAATTGATCGATGCATAGACCAAAGAGAGTTGGTGACAATGGACATCCTTGTTTAACCCCAATAGTGCTTACAAATTTTTTTGAAATTTCTCTTCCCATGCGCAATTGACAAATCACCTTCTCATAGATTCGAGAAACCGCAAGCATAAACTCACTTGGAACTTGGAGTTCTTCCATCCTTCTCCACAAATTGTTACGTGGAATCATATCAAAGGCTTTCTTAAAGTCCACAAAAAAACAATACAATCGCTTGCCTTTCAACCGACTTTCCTCCATGAGAACACGAAGAGTGACAAGATGATCAATGGTGCTATGGCATCGACGAAAACCCGCTTGTCCCTTTGCACGCTTGTCATTCTCTTCAGCACAATCACTCAATTTCATCTCCATTATGCACCCAAACAACTTTGCCATAAGAGACCCAATCATTATAGTCCGGTAGTTGCTTACATTCTTTACATCCCCTCCTTTATACAAAAGCTTAACCCAATTAGTACTCCAATCATTAGGCATACCATGTTGAAGTGCAAGGTTGAACATATCACACATCCACTCATGGGTAAAATCTCCCGTCCATTTGATCATCTCCGGCTTGATACCTTGAAGATCTCCCGCTCTGCGAGTGGCCAACTTTTCAAGCCCACCACATACATCCTCAATAGTAAAAAAAGACGGCATACATGGGAGTGAACCATAAAATGGCATTTTTTCAGTATTTTCTTGCTCATATAATTGCCTACAATGTGTGTACATATCCACTAGACTCAAGTTACCAAAATTCTCAACCCGCTTGCCTCTCAAGTTTCTCCAAAATCTTCCACATGCATGTGCCTTTTCTTGGACTTGAAATTCTTGTTGCTTTACTTCCCATCTTCTTCTCTTCTTTTGAATCAATGCCTTGTATGTATGCAAATGACTTTGATAGTTGTCTTTGTCCATAGTTGCATCAAGCTTTATCAAGGACTTTCGAGCATCTTGACATTCTTTATCAAACCACCTTTTGCGTGATCTATCTTTGTTGATACCATGGAGATGCTTTATGGCAAAGCATTCTTCCGCACAAGAACAAATAGCTTTCTTGAAAGCTTCCTATTTAGTTTCCAATGGTGCATCACATTGAAGCTTTGTCATCCATAATTTTTGCTCAACCATTTCAATGTACATTGGTGCCCAATTGAAATCCATACATAGTGATAACTTCTCTTTCCTTTGGCTGAACTCGGTCTCATAGGTCACGCATCCCTATTTGCTTGAGAGACTTGCCTCCTCCTTGGGCACATTTTCTTCATGAGAGATCTCCTTGTTTTTATTATTCTTTTCCTCATATGCCTTGCGACGCATATTTTGTTGCTTAATAGTGCGATCTTCACATACAAAACATTTTGTATCCCTCAAATAGATCCAACTATTATCAAGGATAATCTTTCGCTTGGTTTCATCCGGCATGGTGCATACAATTGGCCGTTCTCCCGAGCGAGGAGCTCCTTGCTTCCCCACTCTATGTGCTCCATAGACCATAACTCCGGACATGCCAAAGTGGGTTTTGAAGAAATCTTCAATAACAATGGCAAGAGAAGGAGGTGTCTCTAACTTCTCTTCGGGAATTCCACGAATAACAATGTTCTTGGAACGTCGCTCCTGTTCCTTCAACTCCTCCACATCCACATTCTCAACATTCTTTGTTTGAACCATAGCTTGCATGAGTGAGGAATTAGAAACCACATTGCTACCACATACATCAGCCCAAGACTTGTTTGTGCATACATTTTTCATGTTGCATACATCCCGGCTCATAGTGTCAAATTTCTCCTCTTTCAATACATGGTCATGCTCTACTTTGCTCATCCGCTCCTTCAAAGCATTCAAGTCCACAAGAGAGCGTTTACATTCCTTGACTTCCTCTTCAAGTTGCATCAAACGTGTTGTTTGCATCTCAAGTGTACTCTTGAGATTCTCATTCTCAACCACAAGTACCCTTAGTGTGCCATTCTCCATTGCAAGTGCTCGTAAGTCCTCGCCTTGTTTGTTTACGGTCTCTTGCAATGATACCAAGTACGCCATGATCATGGTTTCCGATGTCGTTGGTTGGGTGGTTGTGTTGCTATCTCCACACTTAGGAGATTTTGGATCATTTTCCACAATGGTTGTGGACCTTGTTGAAGAAGAAGAACCCTTGCGAGTGCCGGAAGACATTGTATGTAAAATAGGAGATGAGAATCAATTTTGTTGAACCTGTTCACTTCGGAAATGCTGCTACAGAAACGCCTTCCATAATTGTAAAAATTTCTGTCTTTACATCAATGCGTAGAGGACTTCGTGCTCTTCGATTGAGGCTATAGATCACCCAAATCGGAGTTCGGATGAAGAAGTTATGATCAAAAGAGTGGACTGCTGTCTACTAGGTCAAAAAACAGCTGCACTGAGAGAGAGAGAGAGAGAGAGAGAGAGAGAGAGATTTGACGTGGTAAAGAAATGTATTTCAAGCACACTTTTTCACAGGGCACAATTGAAAAATGAGATCAATAAACTTCATGTCTTGAAAGTCATTTGTATACACTTGGGTTCACAAGAATATCTGTTACATTGACACTACTTCAACCCGACCATCCAACTCTTTGCACAAAATATCTTTTTCCCTTCGCCGCATCACCTTACGGCCAGCTAGGAAAAAGGAAAAATCTGATAGGTCCTTGTCCATTGACTCTTCAATGATGTCATTTCGCAAATGCTGAAGACTACATAGCTCCCTTATTGTAACCACCAATAGTAGGCCATGCTCTTTATCAATCACTTCCACATCCACAGTAGGATTATCTTCCAAACCTGCAGAAACCTGGTCCATAGGAATGTACTTACAGTTTAGCATTTGTGATCGCATATACCAAAATGAGAGTAACAGTGATTGGCTTGCAATCATGTACTTGACAACTAGAGTATCAAGCGCGACCTCGCACCGTAAACCAATCTCTTCCTTTGCATACCATCCTTTGTCAAGAAGTTTGTCACAGGATGACTACTGAAATGACTTGCACATGAACATAGTTTTTGTAACTCGGATGTTGTAGCTATGAAACAGCTCTATGAAGAGTGCAACAGGACAAAAGTTTGCAATTCTAACCAGTTTGGTAGGAATAGAGCTACGTAGAGATCTTTGTATATCCTTGTAGAGCTTACTTCGCATTGCCTCCACCATTGTTTCCTCGGGAACTGGCCAGTCCACAGTGTTCCAATCGGTTGGTAGAGGCACTTTCACCAACATGCCATTCTTATTCCCTGAGCTGAGTTGGTAAAAGTGGTCATAAAAAAAGATTCCCTCATCAGCCAGTCTTTTGCTGCTCCTCTCTGAGTACTGTAGAGAACCAATGTGGGCATGAACAACATGGAAGAGGCCTATTATGCACTCCACAGGTTCCCATTGCTCATAAGAAGAGGGATAAACATCTGCAATATATATAAGAAGAGTTAAACTAAGAGTATCAATAAGTACAAATGACAAATCTAATGTAATTGAGCTGTGAAGAATGGAGACATTACTCATAACAAGCGGGAGAAACATTGCAAAATATATAAGAAAAGTTATAATGAGAGTATTAGTAAGTTCACATGTCAGGAGTACTTACAATTGCAACGTGGTTGATGTATATCTGATACATTTCCACCGTTTGCTATCACCTCTAGATGGGTAAACACATGCTGAACAAGAACTTCCTTTACAGATCTTTTGCCGATTTCAACTTTGAAATCCAACACCCTGGCCTTCCATGCTGAGCGGTAAACGTTGATACCACTAGACCTCTTGGGTCTTCTTGGTTGCATGAGGACCCATGAACCTTTGTTTATCCTTTGTCCAACCCATTGGTTCTCTGCACTTATTGAAGCTGGTATTGTAATTGAGGATATGCTACTACTTGGCCTTCTAGGCAAAGTGTAGTTGTTGGTTGTTGGTGTGAGAGACAGTAAACACCTGGAGGCTCTTGGGCGAGAAGACGTGGACGCCATAACTCTCAGAGAAAAGCTTTAGTGGAGGGAGATTCACTTTGAAAGAATTCTAATGGAGGGAAAGTGTTTTAGAATTCCAATATCTTGTGCGGGCTTAATGGTCACCCTCCAGTACGTTAATGACCATAAGAGAATATCAGAAGTGGGACCACATGCAAGCACCTAAAAGCTCGGTAAAAGGAAGGAAATTACTATGCTACAATCCTAGATTCGTGAAAGTTTTATGCTATTTTCCTATTTTTTGAGTCTTTCCACGTACTTTCTTACGTAACGTAGCCTTTATGCTCATTGGACGCGCTCTATTTTTCTCTCTCTTCATATGGCCCTCCAAACGACCTCTGAAATTTCCTAATGAATGCCAATACCTACTCCACATGTAGTCTCTGGCGCGCCTTCACCCACGGTGCCTGCTCACTTAGGTGACTTGGAAACATTTGCTCAAGCTATTGGTCGATCTATTGCTGAGAATATGTTTAACACGCCTGATAGAGAGCCTAGAAGTAAGGCAGTACAAATAGCCAAGCTCACACAAAAATTTAGTGGAGATGGGGATGCGAGAAAGCATATCAAAGTGTTTGAACAAATATGCGATTCTCTAGGAGAACACAATGACCTACATAAGAGAAATGCTTTAAGCCTAACCTTTAGTCGAAAGGCTGGGGATTGGTATAGAACCCTAAGGGTGGAAGAAAAAACGATTTACCCTACTCTTAGGAGACTGTTCTTAAAAGAATACATATGAGAGGGAGTGCTTTGGGGTGTAGCCTCTCAGCTCCAGAAAGCCCAACGAGAGGAAAGAGAGTCGGTGAGAGACTTTATAAGTTGCTTGAAGCATTTGAATTCTTGTTGTAATCCAAATGAGCGCTTCAACAATAACCAATTGCTTGATAGATTCATTAGGGGATTACGACATGAGGATATCTACAATGGTCTAGTCATTAGAGGTATCACCACTTGGGAAGCAGTCACCACCAATGCGATCCTATTGGAGGATAATTTAATGATTCAAGGAGAAAGAGTGTCTATTGAGACTAAATCTATTAGCTCGCAAGTATCAAGGCATCAGCCAATGACCCTAAAGCCTATTGCTAAGGATCCAAAGATATCTGAGATGACTTTAGAAGATCTCACCAAGGCTATTCAAGAGAGTCTTAGAAACAATCGTGCTCCGCAAAACACTCATATGAATCCAAGAAGGGAGCAACAATGGTGCTCAGTATGCTATGGACCGCATAGTACCAGTGAATGCCCTACTTTTAGAGTAGGATTCAATGGGAACTGCAATGCATGTGGGAGGTATGGTCATCAAGCTAAGGATTGCATAGTATTTAAGCGTGTGATGGCCAATAGACCAACCTTAGCATGGACAGACACACCTTGAGTGCCTGCATTGATGCTGGCCCCACCTCTTGAACAAACATCACAACATATGGTCCCTAGGGCCCAAAATGTTGTTCAAACAACACCCTTACCACCTCTAGTGCTAGGACCGCAACCACCACATCCGAGAATCACTTCTGTGAATCAAGTGGGTTGTGAGTCATCTATTTCTTGTTTGGAAGGCTATGAGGAAGTTATAGATCCTAATATCGCCTATGGGATGGATGTTAAGTATGGAGTCTGATTTACCCTTGTAATTTTCTGTGGTAAAAGCGCACATTTGTAAGGCCCCCATTATGAGGAGAAGCCATCGTGCGTGAAGGAAAATCACTCACCGGAAACCAAAATTTTCACGGACAAGAATCAGGGGCAACTTTAAAGGCCTCGGGGGCGGAGGCCCCCGAGACTTTTTTTTTCGCCAGAATATTATTTTTCGCCGGAATATTATGGCCGGACAGTGGCCGAAAAGTGGTCGGAAAACAACCGGTCGGTTGGCCGGTGGCCGGTAGTCAATGGCCGATGGCCGGTGGTCGGAAGTCAATGGCCGGTGGCCGGTGGCCGAATTCAAAAGCGGACTTGTCTTCTCAAGGGCGGCCACACATGGGCGGATTGGAGGGTCCGATTTGGACTTATTCGCACAAGGGCGGCTACACATGGCTGTCTGTCATAAGAGAGGGCAGCCCTTTTGGTCTATAAAAGGAGGTCATTTCTACACACATTTCATAGTGTGAAGTTGATGCAACAAGGTGAGTGTGAGGTGGTGAGAGTGAAGCAAGGCGGGAGCTCCATTAAGGGTATAATCCCTTTGTAAACTACTTCTTGTTTTGAAGTACTAAAGCCATTGAGTGGCTGCTTTCCCGTGGATGTAGCCCACATTGGGTGAACCACGTATATCGTGTGTACTCTCTCTGTCTCTCTCTCTCTCTACTCTATAATCTCGTGTATATAAATCTGTGTCTCTCCATTAAGTAATCTACTCAATTATCTAATTAGCTACGTCTTCTTTCCTAACAACTGGCATCAGAGCAAGGTTTTCTCGTAGCTAAATTATCTCAAGGAAAGGATTCCTTGAATTGAGTGGGAGTTATGGCGGAGGAAGGGAAGCTCAAGATTGAGAAGTTCAACGGCAAAAACTACCAGCATTGGAAGATGCAGATTGAGGACTATCTCTACCAGAAGGACCTCTATTTGCCACTAGGCGGTCTTGCGAAGAAGCCCGCAACAATGGCAGATGAAGCATGGATTGTCCTTGATCAAAAGGCACTGGGAACAATCCGGTTAAGCTTGGCGTCAACGGTGGCCTTCAATGTTTCGGAGATGAAGACCACGGAGGACTTGATGAAGTCACTTGACGACTTCTATGAGAAACCATCGGCATCCAATAAGGTATTTCTTATGAAGCGCTTGTTCAATCTAAAGATGGCAGAGAATGGTTCAGTTGCAGAACACCTAAATGACTTTAACACAAACATAAGTCAACTTCGATCAGTGAAAATCAATTTCGATGACGAAGTGCGAGCTCTCCTTATACTATCATCTCTACCGAATAGTTGGGACAGCCTTGTGATGGCTGTAAGTAATTCTATCTCTGGCACAAATACTCTTAAGTTTGATGATGTTGTGGGTGTCCTCCTAAGCGAGGAAATGCGAAGGAGAAGCACAGGAGAATCATCAAGTGCTGCACTATCAGTGGAAACAAGAGGAAGGCTTAAGGAGAGGTTCAAAAACCAAAAGGGTCGTGATCGCTCAAGGCGGAGCAAGTCACGCACAAAGTCAGTTCTTGAATGTTGGAACTACGGCAAGAAGGGCCACGTCAAGAAGGATTGCTGGTCCAAGAAGAAGAAGGAGACAGAGTCTCAAGACAACAAGCCAACATCGGAGGCCAATGTGGCAGGTAAAGTAGAGCAAGATGCTCTAATTCTCTCATTAGACAATGTGTCTAATTCCTGGATAGTAGATTCCAGGGCTTCATTCCATGCGACACCACACAAGCAACATTTCCAAGACTACACCAAAGGTAATTTTGGGTATGTATACTTGGGAGATGATGAAGCTTGTGAGATTGTCGGCAAAGGTACAATTTCTGTCAAAACTGCTAACGGAAATGAATGGAAGCTTAAAGATGTTAGGCATGTTCCTTCTCTTCGCAAAAATTTGATCTCTACAGGACAATTGGACGATGAAGGTCACAACATTGCATTCGGAAACAAACGGTGGAAGATCTCAAAGGGATCTTTGGTGGTTTCCAAGGGTGAAAAAGTCGGTACACTTTACTTGTGTACTGTTAGCACTCAACCTTCAGCTTGTGCAGCAACTACAGAAGATGACAGTGCGGTGTGGCACTACCGACTTGGGCATATGAGTGCCAAAGGAATGCAAATCCTTCAATCAAAGAAGCTTCTACCAGGTTTGAAAGAAGTGGACTTAGAGTTCTGTGAAGATTGTGTTTATGGTAAACAAAAGAGGGTAAAATTTCAAAAATCAGGAAATGAAAGAAAAAATAAAAAACTTGAGTTGGTTCATTCTGATGTTTGGGGTCCTGCAAGTACACCATCACTTGGTGGCTCATTGTACTATGTAACATTCATAGACGATGCGACTAGAAAAACATGTGTTTATGTCATGAAGAATAAATCTGATGTATTTTCCATATTTCAAAGGTGGAAAGCCTTTGTGGAGAATGAAACAGGTACCAAGGTTAAATGCCTCAGATCGAACAAAATATGTACAAAGATTACTTGGAAAGAAAACAAACAAAAGAAACAGGTGATGAGTACATGGAGCTTGAGGACGGTGAAGACTCAAGGACTGCAAACGGTGACAATGTGCAACAACGTCAACCAAATGAGGAGCCTCAACCTATTCCCCGAAGATCTACAAGAGTAAGTAGACCTCCAGAAAGGTTTGTTCCTTCCTTCAACCATCTCTTGATCTCAGATTCTGGAGAGCCGGAATCATATGAAGAAGCTATGCAACATGAATCCAAAGAAGAATGGACGAAGAGCATGCAAGTGGATGGACTCACTACATCGCAACCAAACATGGGAGTTGGTTGAGTTGCCTAAAGGTAAGTGGGAACTTCAAAACAAATGGGTGTACAAGCTAAAGGAAGAAGATGGTGGGAAGAAAAGGTACAAGTCTAGGCTTGTGGTAAAAGGTTTTTCTCAAAAGAAAGGTATTGAATTCAATGAAATATTTTCTCCTGTTGTAAAAATGAACTCAATTAGGCTTGTCTTAAGCCTTGTGGCTGCTCATGATCTAAATCTCGAGAAAATGGATGTAAATATGACATTCCCTCACGGTGACTTAGAGGAGGAAATCTACATGCTTCAACCAAAGGGGTATAAGGTAAAAGGTAAGGAGAAAATGGTTTGCAGATTAAAGAAGAGCTTGTATGGTTTAAAGCAAGCATCAAGACAATGGTACTTGAAGTTTGATCGATGGATGTTGGATCATGGATTCACAAGATGCAACTCGGATCACTGCGTCTACACGAAGAATTTGGGAGATGGGAAATTCATCATCCTAATGTTGTATGTTGATGACATGTTGATTGCAAGTGCTAACATGCAGGACATCAAAGACCTAAAAGAGGAGCTGTCCAAATCTTTTTCAATGAAAGATTTAGGTGCTGCAAAGAGGATACTTGGTATGAAAATATCAAGGGACAGGACGAAGAAGACAATAAAGCTATCTCAAGAAGATTACATGAAGAAGGTACTAGAAAGGTTTGCAATGCAAAATGCAAAACCAGTTTCTACACCTTTGGCTGGTCAATTTAAACTAACGAAGGATATGTGTCCAAAGACACAAGAGGAGATAGCCTATATGTCTAAAGTTCCATATGCTGCAGCGGTAGGTTCTCTAATGTATGCTATGGTCTGGACAAGGCCAGACATTGCACATGCAGTGGGAGTTGTGAGTAGGTTCATGGACAACCCAGGTAAAGAGCATTGGCAAGCTGTGAAGTGGATACTTAGGTATCTAAAAGGGACAACAACAAATGCTTTGTATTTTGGAGGAACTGATATTTTTCTAGAAGGGTATGCTGATGCAGATTGGGCAGGTGACAAAGATACTCAAAGGAGCACTACTGGCTATGTGTTCATGGTTGGAGGCACAGCAGTAAGCTGGGCTTCAAAGCTGCAGAAAGTGGTTTCAGTTTCTACCATGGAAGCAGAGTATGTAGCAATGACGGAGGCAAGCAAAGAAATTCTGTGGCTTCACAGATTCTTAGAAGAGCTTGGATTCAAACAAGACAATTGTGTCTTGTACAGCGATAGCCAAAGCGCTATCCATCTTGCGAAGAACTCAGCCTTTCATTCAAGGACAAAGCACATTGAGGTGAGATATCACTTCATACGCACTCTTTTGGAAGAGGGACAACTAAAGCTAGGAAAGGTGCATACAAGTGAAAATCCTGCAGACATGTTTACAAAGGTGGTCAACAAGGAGAAGTTGAGCTTTTGCTCATCTTTAATCGGCATTCAAGGATAAGAAGCCAGAATGGAAAGCAGTCACAGGCTTGGTTTGGAGATCAGTCTCCAGGTGGGAGATTGTTAAGTATGGAGCGTGATTTACCCTTGTAATTTTCTGTGGTAAAAGCGCACATTTGTAAGGCCCCCATTATGAGGAGAAGCCATCGTGCGTGAAGGAAAATCACTCACCGGAAACCAAAATTTTCACGGACAAGAATCAGGGGAAACTTTAAAGGCCTCGGGGGCGGAGGCCCCAGAGACTTTTTTTTTCGCCGGAATATTCTTTTTCGCCAGAATATTATGGCCGGACGGCGGCCGGAAAGTGGTCAGAAAACAACCGGTCGGTTGGCCGGTGGCCGGTAGTCAATGGCCGATGGCCGGTGGTCGGAAGTCAATGGCCGGTGGCCGAATTCAAAAGCGGACTTGTCTTCTCAAAGGCGGCCACACATGGGCAGATTGGAGGGTCCGATTTGGACTTATTCGCACAAGGGCGGCTACACATGGCTGTCTGTCATAAGAGAGGGCATCCCTTTTGGCCTATAAAAGGAGGCCATTTCTACACACATTTCATAGTGTGAAGTTGATGCAACAAGGTGAGTGTGAGGTGGTGAGAGTGAAGCAAGGCGGGAGCTCCATTAAGGGTATAATCCCTTTGTAAACTACTTCTTGTTTTGAAGTACTAAAGCCATTGAGTGGCTGCTTTCCCGTGGACGTAGCCCACATTGGGTGAACCATGTATATCGTGTGTACTCTCTCTCTCTCTCTCTCTCTCTCTACTCTATAATCTCGTGTATATAAATCTGTCTCTCTCCATTAAGTAATCTACTCAATTATCTATTTAGCTACGTCTTATTTCCTAACAATGGATGTGCTTGAAGAAAGTCCACAATACTACATGGAGGACTATTGGGGACAAGTCCAACCTGTATATCAAGTAGCTGCTCTTGCAGCAAGAGGCCAAAATATCAACTACACTGCTAAGAGACCACCTCTTCAATGCTATGAGTGTGGAGGTCCACATCATGTAGACGAGTGTCCTATTAGACTACAAAAGAACGCCACACTAATGCAAACCAATCAAGCGAGCACGTCTACAATGCCGATACTCATGTGTAATCGATGTGGCATAGATCATTTGATTGCCCAATGTCCAAATAATCCAAATTCACCGAAGATCACGCCACTAAACTTGATTGAAGTTACCGAGGAGCCATCACCAAGTACACTCGTGGTATCGGTAAATGTACTCACACGATCGATGCTCCAAAAACAAAATTATATTCTTGAGGAAAGAGACACGACATCAATTGCCCAATCTCAGAAAAATAAGAAAACATGAAGAAAGAGATCGCAAAAAGCAGCGAAGTTAGACCCCAGTTCAAAGACCAACATAGGGACTTGTGATGACCCCTTATATATGAACGACGCTGAAGAAGATTCTGATTCAGGTGAAACCATGGAGACCAAAACGACCACTAACATAGAAACCAACAAGGAAGATCTTCATGAGCCACAATGGCCAGGATCCAAAAAGAAGATAGGAACTTACCCAAACCCTACAAAGGAGATTGAGCAAGTCAAGAAATTAAGGAGTTTGGTAGAAGATACCCAAAGGGATCTAGAACCAGCACCTAGGAAGATCCAAATTACAAACACCCTGTACCCTACGCAACAACAACCTCACCAAGTCCATAGACCCTTGGACATACCTAGTGTCATCCAAGAAGAAAGTGACTTAAAGCATGGGAAAGTGGGCGTACTCACTTCTTGATGGAAAGAATGTTTATAGAGGGACTACCTGATCCTATCGAAGAAATGGAGATCCCATCTTCCCCACGTCAAGGGACCCAAGGCCAAAAGGTGCCGTTAAACATTGCCAAATTGATGGATTTCATGTCTTCAGAAGTTAGAACCACCATCATGTCCAAACTATATAAAGACCCCGAGCTAGTGGAGCTGGGGAGATGCCAATAGAGGAGGAACACTTAGATCCACAACCCAACCTAGATGTGAACCTTGTTATAGAAATACCTGTCAACAAGTTGGGACAATACTTTGAGGGTGATGAATCCAATGCGACCATACCAATCACTACTAAGGGATTAACTGTGAAGGGAATCCTTGATGGTGGCACTGGGGTTAGCGTTGTGACTAAAAATTGCTGGGAAACTATGGGAAGACCTCACCTTGCGACCACAACCATAGTAGTGAAGATGGCCAATGGGTCTATTGTTAAACCTATTGGGATGCTAGAAGATCTCAAGATCAAGGTCTTTGGACATAAAATAAGGATTACCTTTATTGTTATGGATTTCTCCAAACACACTATGGCATCGGAGATGATCTTAGGACGTCCTTTCATGAGAGAAGCAAAAATGGTACATGACTGGTCTAAAAACCATGTCTACTTGTAGTTCCAAGATTCTGTCATTCGAGTGGATCTTGTGACGGGTCGAGCACATCCTCTAGGAAACAGGTTTATAATTGATCATAGATCTGGCACCACAGTTCACTCGGCCCCATTGCAGTAGTGTTACACGTGTAAAGCGGACACTGATATTGGGGAAGATTCTCCTTATACGGATGTACTACCTAAGATGACTGTGTCAGACAATGTGGATTGGGTCCACCTAGCAGCAACCATAGACACTTGGGAAAATAGGGGGACGACCTGGGTAACACTTGAGGGGGATGAAATGCCAAACCACTCGTGCCTTTAAATATGATAGAAGCAATGAATATAGCTTTTGATGACCTACCAAGTGAAGGCTTGACTCGCATTGGAACCAGTAGCGTCTCACAAGACTATATCCCACACGATTCGGAGTCAGAATCATCAATTGAAATTGACTCTGAGGACAAATAATCTTAGTTAAATCTTAGTGAAAATGTGGGGACAAACCATTCAGGGCCCAGTGGTACCCTAGATGAAAATCTATCCAAGGGAGCAGAAGACACAAGTAGCGATTCATCTAGTGACTCTTCACTAGAGATGGTCTTAATAAAAAATTAGACAAGAAGAGTAAGAGATATGAGAGACAACGATATCAAGCAAATGTGTGTGCTAGAATAAATGAAAAGAAATCTACCATAGAATGGCTTAATTATATAGGGGCATGTGATGCTCATCAAAAGCTGGTAGATAACTGGGGTGAATACCTTCAAAGCGTTATGTGGTGTAGTCCACAACCCATTGACATCGCACAACTAGAGGCTACAGAGAAGCCAAGGTTGAGCCGTACCGTAAGGAGACGACAAAATCGAGAGTTAGCTCAACAACAAAAGGAATCAGAAATTAAATCACAGTCCACAGAACAACAGGACCCCACAGACTTACACCCTGCACCTGAACATTTCAAATCCTATACCACAGAGGAACGTAAGGTTGTGTATACAAAGGCCCAAAGAAAACCTATCGATGGGAGCAATAGAGTCTATGATGGTCCAGCGATAGTTAAGGAAATAGAGTTAGCAGACCTAGGAGAAGAGTCTAAACCTATCTTCATTGCCCAAGATCTGACAGCGATGTACTTAAAGAACTTCTCAAGGAATTCAGGGATATATTTTCTTGGACATATCATGATATGAAAGGTGTTCCACCTTCCGTGGTGTAGCTACAATCCCCATGAATAGCATGGCTAAACCAGATCAACAACGACCCTACCCAATGAATCCTAAATATGCAAAGATCGTTCAAGAAGAGATTGAAAAGCTTGTGGAATGCGGATTCATATACCCTATTGAGCACTCAGAATGGGTGTCTCCAATAGTGATTGTGCCAAAAAAGAATGGGAAACTCAGAGTGTGTGTAGATCTCAAGAAGGTCAATGCCGCCACTAGGAGGGACCATTATCCCTTGCCATATTCGGAACAGGTGCTTGAAAGAGTTGCAGGGAAGGAAGCTTATAGATTTTTAGATGGGTACTCTGGCTACAATCAAATCACAATTGCGTTAGAGGACCAAGATAAAACAACCTTTATAACCGAATTTGGAGTGTTTGCATTCCGTGTTATGGCCTTTGGCTTAACCAATGCCCTTGCTACCTTTCAAAGATTAATAAACACTGCTTTTAGAGAATATTTGAGGGAGTTTTGCGAAGCTTTCTTAGATGACCTTTGTGTTTATTCCTCTTGGAAAGAACATCTATCATGCTTACAAAAAGTGTTTGAGAAGTGCAGATTGTATCACATCTCCTTAAATCCTTTCAAATGCCAATTTTGGGTTAAACATGGAGTCATTTTAGGGCATATAGTGTCCAAAAATGGGATTTCCACAGATGAGAGAAAAATTAAAGCCATTGCTGAATTGCCACCACCTACAAACTATAAGGGAGTTCAAAGATTCATGGGCCATGTTGGTTATTACCGACGGTTTATTTTAAACTTTGCCGAGATAGCTCGTCCTTTGTACAAGCTTCTTATTGAGTTCCACTGGACTGCAGAGTGTGACTATGCTTATGAGTCATTGAAAAGACCTTGACTAGCACTCCTATTCTACGAGTGCCCGATTGGAATGTAATTTTCCATGTGCATATTGATGCATCAAAATTTGCTATTGGGTGTGTTCTAGCTCAACCAGGAGAACATAAACTGGACTACCCCATCAGCTTTGCAAGTCGTCAATTGAATGATGCTGAGAGAAACTACACCACTACAGAGCGAGAAGGTTTAGGTATGATTTATGTAGTGAAGAAATTTTGCTACTACCTTCTGGCCAACAAGTTTGTTTTCTATGTTGATCATCAAGCCTTGTTGTATCTCGTAAATAAACCTTGTTCCACGGGAAGAATTACACGATGGTTGCTAATTCTCCTTGAGTTTGATTTTACCATTGTGGTGAGACCTGGTAAAAGACATGTCATGGCGGATCATTTGTCTCGCATACCCAATGGTGAAGCCCCTACTGGAGTCGATGATGAATTACCCGACACTTCTCTATTCCTAGTCGAAACCATACTTGAATGGAGTGAGAAGATTGTGAACTTTCTAATTAATGGTTTTCCACCCAAAGAGCTTCGTAAGGACATAGCTCGAAAAATGTTAAAAGAATGTGAACCTTACTCTCTCATTGCAGGAACTCTCTACAGGCTAGGGAAGGACGATATTCTCAGACGTTGTGCCCGTGAGGATGAGTATTTGTACATACTGCAAGAAGCCCACATGGGTATAGCCGGAGGACATTTCTCGGGGGTACTAATAGCTAGGAAGGTGTTGCAATCAGGCTATTGGTGGCCAACCTTATTTAAGGATGCATCACTTTTTGCAAAAGGATGTGATGAATGCCAACGTTACAAGATCACTCAACGAAAGGATAGGATGCCCTTACATCCTGTTAAAGTGACTCAACCATTTGAAAAATGGGGTTTGGACTTTGTAGGCCCAATTAGTCCGGCAGGTCGTAGCACTCAATCTCGATATATTATCGTTGCCACTGACTATGTAACAAAGTGGGCGGAAGCCAGGGCGACACGAAAGGCTGATGCGAGGTCCACTTCCAAGTTTCTCTTTGAGAACATTATTACAAGATTTGGTTGTCCCTTTGAGATTGTGAGTGACAATGGTACTCATTTTATAAATGGAGTAGTCAAAGAACTCACTACTAACTTCATGATAGCTCACCATAAGTCCACACCTTATTATCTGCAAGCAAATGGCCAAGCTGAGAGCACCAATAAAACATTAATCTCTATCTTGACCAAAACGGTGGAAGTTCATCGCACAGATTGGGATTTAAAGTTAACTTCAGCTTTATGGGCTTATCGTACTGCGTACAAAGTTGCCATTAATTGCACACCGTTTAAGATGGTGTATGGCCAAGAAGCGGTTATGCCATGGGAGTTTGTCGTTCCTAGTCTTCGAGTAGCTTCTCAAGAAGGCTGGGATGGTAACCCTTTAGTTGAACGATTATATATCCTTGAAAGGCTAGATGAAGAGAGGCAATTAGCTGTGAAAAATGCACTTGTGGAGAAAGATAGGAGGAAGAAATGGTTTGACCATCATCTAAAGAACAAAGATATCAATGTTGGTGATAAAGTCCTTATGTATGGAGTGCGTAACGAAAAGAAAAAGTTGAAATATGCGGGAAAAGCACCATATAGAGTATGTGAGATCACCCCACAAGGAACCATTTGTGTGGAGACTCTTGGTGGAGTTGAAACCATTGGATTCCTCAATGGGAGCAAATTTAAAAGATACTATGATCCTTTAAGCCAAGAGGAGCTACATGCCATCCATATGAAAAAGACAGCCAAGGCTCAAACAGAATTGAAAAAGATACAAGCTCAACCTGAGGCGAAAGAGCGCCAACAACGCATAAGACGCCAACAACGCATAAGACGCCAGCGAGAGTCTAACCTTGGAGTTACGCATGCATTCCACGTTGAAACAGAGGATGATTGGTTGGACTCTGACACGCCTCTACGATATCCTATTGAGTTAAATAGTGCCTATGGAAAAGTGCTATATAACGCCTTATTGGACACGGGTGCTAAATATAATCTGCTATCATACGGGGTGTGGTGTCAGTTAGGGAAGCCACCTCTATCTGAGAGTATTATCCAAGTCAAGGGTGTCAACAAGAAAAAAACTACGGTTTTTGGAATCTGACACACTTCTGTCAGTTATGACAGTGGGGTTGTGGCTCAAGACTTTTTGGTCATGCCTATTGGAACTATGGAGGGTAATATAAACCTAGGACGCACGTGGATGATAGCCACCAAATGCACTATTGATTGGGGGACTGGGGGTGTCACAATGCAAAAACCAACTCTTATCCCTACCACTCAAGCCATAGTCCCTGAGATATTGCCTAAGGAAATAAAACCCAAGACATTGCATGTCCAGGAGGTTGAACCATACATCCCCATAGCCCAACTCTCTAGAGCTTCAACTGATGTAGTTGAAAGAAAGCTTGAGACACACAAGAACCATCCTAATATAACAAAGAAAACATACAAGTGGGTCCCTAAAGCTTCTTTAGTGACCATGATTGATGCTAAAAAACGGAAGCCTCGTAAGAAACGTCCCACTCACTCCAAGAAATGTAAAGAAATATTGCGTTGGATTCCTAAACGACTATTGGAAGCCCAAGGATACTATGAAGGAAATGATCAAATCTGGGTGCCTAAACGTAAATTGTACTCTTACCTGTCACCTGGCCCATGTAAACCCAATCCTGTGGCTCCAAAATAAATTGAAAATCGTGGAAAGAAAAAAATCACGGAATGTTACACACCCCCTCTAGAGCTAGTTTGGGTACCAAAGAAAGAACGATTTGTTCCACCTAGCTCAGGAACAGGGAAATCAAATGAAGCTTCTTTCTCTTCATGTAGTTCCTATATGCAAATAGAAGCTTCGACACAACCTCCACCTACCATTGTACATATCCATACAAGCTGGAAAGAGTTTGCACCTCCCGTTGTAGGTTCACCACCTACAACAATGTTGCAAATAAAATCATGGGAGAGTACCTTACCACCCTTGCAACTAGATGAAACACATAGGGCGATCGAAAACTAGGTTAAAGCCTTCACCCATAACAACTTGGAACAATTGGTTTCAAAAGGTGATGACATCATTCCAAAAGGTATGATCTACCCAAGGAAGGGGGGAGTGTTTGCTGACATCCATCATTCACTTGCTTCCCTCTCAACCTTCCTCCCTGACCTCTCAATCTCCAATCCTAGGGAATGTATATATAAAGCCTTATACTAGTTCTAGCAAACAAACAAAAAAAAGCTTAAAAAAGAAAAAAAGAAAAAAGTAAAAGAGCAAGAGTGACTAGCAACGAGAGAGCACCCTATCAGATCCTACACATAAGTCTAAATTCACCATGTCACATCAAGCAGCACACAAAAACAACTCATGTTTTAAAGACCTAACCAAATCTATCTGTATTCTCAGAGATGGCTAGTTCACCAGAGGCATGCGCTTCTATTTTTGATGAAAGGTACCCTTTTTCTTTTTCTCAAGTGTTCCACATCTGCTACCCTGTACTTTCTTGTGAATGGGATTTGGTAGAGAGCTTGAGCGTGAGCTAAATTTTGAGGAGTTAGAATGGATGATACGTCTATGGATAACTAGTGATCCCTACCCAGTAGCGAATGTTTCTCCGGTGGCACGTGCTTATTCTTTTGCACAAGATGAGTATCCACACATCGCGAGTTTCTTGATTAACACGCTTGCGCAAGAGGATGATGAAGAAGAAATAATAGAGACCGAGGAAGACTATGGCCTCACAGAAAATGATTTCGTTTATCTAGATGATGAGGATAGAGGCCTAGCCTTAGGGTGGCCACCTGGTTTATATAATATCCTCTTTCCTTGATTCTAAAAGGGATAACAGATAGGTAGGTTAGGGGTCTGGATTGTGTTTTGAGTTTGTTTTCTAGGAGTTTTAATTTTTTCACACTGACATGCCTCCTAGAGGTGTAGTGGTTGTTTTTTGGATGTGTTAGGTAGGACTTATATGGATTTCCATCCACATGGCTGAGGACATCTGCTTCGATGAAATGAGCAACTCCATACCTCCAGGTGTACTACTTTCCATGATTCATGTTGGTGGATATGTATAATTGCTAATAATGATTTTTTATGGTTTGTTTGAGTGCAATAGTTATGTTTGTTATCTGCCATTATAGATGTATAAATTTGTCTTTGCTTAAGTTGATGGAACTAGAGTTTAATCTTATGGATGAGCCTTGAGATTAGGAGACCGTGACTTTAGGTTAACTCATTTACTTGACCACTAGGCCTAGCTGATAAAATTATCTGAGTATTTGAGACCTTAGGAATGTTTAAGGCATAGAGAAGCTTGCTCACTTAAACAACAAAAGCACTAGTGCGAATACAAAGGAAATGGAAGCAAAAAACATAAGTGCCACAAATGAAAAATCTAATGCTGGAAGAGAAATCTTGGCTTGATTTGGTACTTCACTCACATGCATTGTCTATGGTACTAGAGCCCTAGAGGTTCCCAGTGTGGGCGCTTTTCTTTGAGAAGCAAAAAGCCCCGGACATACAAAATAAGCACACACGTCAAATGATTGTGAACCAAAGTAAAAAAGAAAAAAATGAATGACATTTAAAAGACTTCCATCGAGCCTACAGTTAACATTTCAAGCTTTTGTTTGCAGTTGTGAGAGCTAGTTGGCTAATCAAAGCTGAAAAGCACAATTAGGGAATCTTGCATTTAGATAATCTTCTTAGCTTAGCTAGTACTAGAGTAGTTGTTTTAACCTTAGTCATAGCTAACTAGTTGATAGACTCACCCATAAACCCAAAACTCTTGATTAATTAATTTACTCAAAGTGCGATTTATTTGTCCTTAATGGCAGTCTAACATTTCATAAATCTTGCATTTAATCATTTCCACATGTACTTTACATTCCCCTCATGATTTATGGCCATATAATTCCGCTTGCTGAAACAATGACTTTGCCTTGCAGATCAAATCCAGATGCTCTACAACATGGACATAACAAGCTTCAACTCAGTAGCTTCCGAGGACGGAATCTACATCAGGAAGGGGGGCATGTTAACCCTCGTGGCTCACGGACACCCTATCGCCTACGACGGATGCCGTATTATTTATTTAGTAGAGTCAGACACCGGGCTTGTCGGTCCAATAGGAAAAGGGTAGAGTGATCGCCGATGAGAGGCGCACTCTAACTGGAACACGCAAGGGTTAGTTGGCTAAGCATGGGCGCCCAAATGTGAATGAGCCGAGCTCATATAAAAGTCACCTAAACCTAAAATTGACCTATTCTCTCAGTGTGCAATAGAAGAAGTTCTCTTGCCCATTCTCCATCCCCATCTCCATTGTGTGCTCACAGGCGTGTGTGCTTGAGGGAGAGAGGGTGTGTGTGATCGAGCATTGCGACGGCACCTGCGGCCGGCGAGGCGGTTGAGCGCAGTACGGCGGTGGCTCCCTCTTATTCGGGGCGAGGAATCCTTCACAGCGACAAGCGCAGGGAGATGAGTGACACACCCCTGCTCTCTGTGAGCTTGCTAGGCCTGCTAGTTGTGTGCTTGTAGCCTTCGTTGCTCGCACACGGTGCTCAGCAAGTCCCTAGCTCCGACACTTATGGCAGACGCGCACATGCTCCTAAACATGACTTTATCTACGTACACTGTCTCTTCCACAATGTACTTCTCAATTGGATACAACCTAAAGCTCTTTTTTGTGAGTGCTTTGACTTACTTTTTGGCAATCACAAATTACTCGACAATGTTCTCATTGGTTGGAGATATCAAAAACCTGTTTAAAACTTGGTTTATAATAATGATTTCCTTAGACATAAATCAATTCCCGATTGTACTTACTGTCATTTTACCACATTTTGCAAGAGCTTTTTGGTATGCACGTATGTACTTGTGATGTTAGCATTATTGAGAATTTAAAGATACGAAAGGTCACGGCCAATGGGCTCAATCACATACATTACTCTCCCAAAAACCCTTATCTCGCTCTTTCGGCTGTACTATGCTACCTAACTGATCTTGTTAGTTCTCTTCGATTGGAGAAGATAGTCCTACTGGACTTAACTAAATTGGTGGAAGAATGATTCTTTCGGAAAAGATTCCTAGAAAATGGTAAGCTACTGATAACTCCTGGCTAACTTCAAAGCTCGCTCTTAATTTTCAAAAAGTCTCTAACAAATGGTTCATAGTTGGGCTTGATAAAAGCTCTAATTGTCCCACTCATATCTACAAAAACCTGGCATGGAATGCTGCCCATGATCGAGTCTCTGGGAAAGAATTCCTTAGAATTAACTCCTCATTGCAAACAATTACTAGTAGCATCTCTATGCACTTAGGTAATTTGGGCTATTGTGTACATGACACAAAATTACCTGTACTATTTTCCACCTATAAGATACCTAAGCATAAGCTCAGATGGATTTCTAACGGTTCTAATGGTATCTTTATTGATATCACCAAGGATATCACACTTTGCCTTGGATTAATTCTAGTTGAGTTTGAACTTATTTGTGCCAATAAACAAAAAATCTGCCATGACTTCTTGCAAATTTAGTACAACCCCTTCTAGTTAAGAAAAAATTCCACTGAGGTTTCTCTTAACCTCCCAAAACAAATCTTCCACATTTTTTCAGCAGATATCACACAATGCTATGAAAATATCCCCCTTGATGGGGATCTCGGCCTTAAGAATGTTTTGGCCAAAGTGATTAAAATGGCCTTCTCCAATACTAGAAAAAAGTGTTTTTTCTACATTTCACTCTCCAATATATCTAGGTGGATAAAAAAATCTTACTCTGTACACCCCTTACACTTCAACGAAGAGAAGCTTTGTCTTTACATCTCATGGTTGCTTAATAACTGTACTATCACTTCTGGTGGCCTATGTTTTAACCAATGCCTAGGCATCCCCATGGGGTTCTCATGTTCTCCACTTATCTGTAATATCTACCTTGCCTTCTTGAAATAAAAATGGTTTCTCATGGCCATGGAATCCAGCAAGGATGATCTTTCACAATTTGGACATACCTACAGGTATATGGATGACTTATTAAGCATCAACAATAAAGCCTTCCTTAGTGAATCTGCCAGATTAATCCTCACTGCCTAAGGATTGAACCTACTTCTTCACATGAATTAATGACACCCAATGGGCCTTTTTGCACTTCAGTACAGTTCCTTAAACTTTTAATCTCTCTTCATATTCCTTGTATGGGAGGTTATGACCTAAAGTATGTTTGGAAAAGGGATCTCCTAAAACTGCCACTTGTGGAGTTCATTGAAAGGAATAGTAATAGGCCTCACAAGGCTGCTATTAGGTCTTATATCAACCTGCTATATTTGATTTTCTACTCCTCTTCTGACTATTTCCTTGCCCGGGAAGATATTAAACTACTAATAAGGAAGCATTGCCTTAACGGGTTTAACAGAAACCAGGTTCTAAACATAACTATACAATCTCTTACTGAGCATGACTGGCTTGGGCTACACTTTAACCGAGAAAATATCATTTCTCTAATAAGGTAGTAGGCCCATTCACAATGGACCTACTATTGACTCATTGTGTATGGTGCCTGGGATAGGGTGGGTACACACACGCATGCACACATGCGTGCACACACACACACACACACACACACACACACACACACACACACACACACACACACACACACACACACACACACACACACACACACACACACACACACACACACACACACACACACACATTGGTAATTAAAGAGCTCCTGGTTTTAAACTCATATAGCTTCACCTCCACACCATGGGACTTGGCCCATCTCTAATACTGAAAAATACGGATTCTTTCTTAAGTAGTTTCCATGAAGGCGCAAGGACTTTCTCTCTGCAAGCATAGCGGCCTCACTGTCGCGTAATGGAGTCATTCCACTCATGCCGATTCTGCTCATTACTACGATTTGGCAGCCCACCTCCCGCCTCTATATAAAGAGGTGAGGGCGCTTCTCTGCCCCTCACTAAGATTTGTTTGTTGTTCTACCTAGAAAGATTTACGTTGTGTTTTACATTTAAGCATGGAGCTCGCTACAACTGACACACAGGTCGGCCACCTTGCCCATGTGTATTTCTTTGCAGGTTAAAAAAAAAAAAGGGGGAGCATTGTTTACTTTGATGTAATTGCTGTAGATTGTGTTTTAATATTGAGCATGGTGTTTTTGCTCTAAACATAGTTATTATCCTCCATGGTTGGGAGCCTATTTATTAAATCATGCTATGTCATGCTGACTGTGGTAAGTCGTGGTTATTGAAAGAGATAAAGGTGTCATTCTTATTCACTGTTTGCTAATGGCATGAGGTTTACACTGGCTTTTTGAAAGATGGCTCTTTTTTGCCGCTCTGCTCAATCTGACTCTATTTCCTGAGGGTAACCAAGCATACCTTGGTGGCCTAATAGGCTTTAGACTATTAATTAAATACTGTCGCTTCTGTAGCAACTAGTCGTCGTAAACAGTTTTTTTTGTTATTTGGGTATGGATTACCAACTGCTAAAAAGCTTAATAATTTTTTGTCAACATTGGTTTGATTGTGTGACTACTCCACCTTAGCAATGGTTTGTTCTTTTGGGATTGCTGTTGCGTAGCCTTGCTTGGAAAAAACGTTTTGGATGGTAATTTGACACAGTGAAGGGCCTACTAATGACGTGTTGGAATATGGCTGCGTATAGGTATTTTCTTGAGGGGGTGGAGTTTTCTATCTTACTATGCTCTGGTTCTTGGAATTTTTGAGCCCAGTTGCACCATCCGATTGTACCTACTACCTTATGGGCTAGGTTAAGCTATACATTGCATTGCACAAATACACATGGACTGTTGGCTAGCTATGTTGTTCTCTGTCTAGCTGCGCTATAGTTTTAAATAGTGCTGGACCTTTTTTGCTTACCATGGCTGCACTTGGACTATACTGTATTCATTTCAGATTTATTTACTTGGACAGATGGTAATCCTCTCATAAACTTTGAGTACTGAGGTGAGTCTAAACACGGGGAATAACATGACATATGTTCGGTTCATATACCGGGTATTTTGATTCCGTGATAAAGATATATGGATATGTGATAGAGGATATTTCAATCCATTCTACCATAATGGACTTCTGACTTGAATTTTTTTTGACTAAAGTTTGGGAACTTGAAAAAGAAAAATTATTTTGAGGATAACTTCTCATTTATACTTCATTTGATTGGGTTTTTAGGAACCAATAAAAATGATTTCAAAATGATGGTGGATTCAGACACTTGGATTAGAAGGGGTGATGGCCTTCTAATCACAATGATGTTCTTTAAAACTAGCGTTTTTTTTAAAAAAAGGGGGGATAAGAATAACATTTCTTCCTAAAATCTATGGACTTATCTTGGTAAGGTTTAAAAAGAAGTTTGTAAGATGGACGTGGATAACAAATGGTATATTCCATTGATACCTGTAAAACACATCCAAGGCTAAGTGAATTGTTGTCTTGTTTGGATGGATGCAGGTAAGGAATCGATTTGAATTTCTTTATTTTTTTTTTGCTGGGACTACTAGCCGGGGATGCCCAGAGTGTACTCCTAGCTCCGGTAAAGAACGACCTTCTGGTATCTTTACCTTGTAAAATAAAGGGGACATTTTTTCCTGTAGAGATAGGAGATTGTACTGACTAAGGTGGGACCGTACAAATACTAACGGGAGCAAAGCGAACCCAGAACCCCGACGGCCTCTAAAACACCGGGGACCGAATGGCGCGCCTCGAGCATGTCATGGTAAAGCAAACAGGGGGCACCACCTAGCTTCAGCGGCTAGGACGCAAACAACACACCACCATAACAAAGTTTTCATCCAAGAGAGATGGATGCTTGGGAGCAATGATGAAGAGGAAAGGGAATGAGATCGAGAGAGAGAGAGAGAGAGAGAGAGAGAGAGAGAGAGAGAGAGAGAGAGAGAGAGAGAGAGAGAGAGAGAGAGAGAGAGAGAGAGAGAGAGAGAGAGAGGGAGGGGGTATAGCGGCTTAGTACTTAGGCACCACAAAAGGATGGCGAATCCGCACACCCTTCACACATACACAAGCTCACTCCAAACACAAGACTAGGTGGCGATTCCGCACACCTCACATGGGAAAAACATTGCAAGAAAACATACTCACAAAACGTCAAGCTTTATTTAGAGAATAAGACGATGAAATGGGGAGCATAGAGTAGGGGAATGAGAAGGGAGAGCGTGGTAGAGCACATGGCGGATAGGTGGGAGTTGATGGCGAAGACTCGCACGAGGGTTACGGCCATCATCCTTCATTTAGTTTCCCTTCATCTTCCATAGCCCAAGGGTGTAGAGGTCATGCTTAAGACGAGCATGGTGCTTGCGGTGATGGTGATGGTGTGGGTGTGTGTGTGTGCACTAGGCACACACAGTGCATAGTGTACTCTTTGGTGATGTTGTGTGTGTTTTTTGTGTGATGGTGACCCCTCTTTATATAGGGGAGGAGGGGGGAGAAATTATAGAATTTAGAAATGAATAAATCATTATCTACATAGGCCATGTGACGGTGGGCCCCACTTGTCTGGTTGTGTGTATATATGCCAGAACAGCAGTCTCATGAGAGAGAGTCTAAGAGAGAGAGAGATGGGTTGATGAAAAAAAAGTGAGAGGTGACAAGGAGAATAAAATAATTACAAGAGGGGAGAGAGGGGACTGTGTTCAGAGGTGAATCTGTGTGCAGATGTGTGTGAACACAAGAGAAATCAGGTAACCACCGGGTGGGGATGGGTCTGTGGGAACCTTTTTCAGCGAAACTGAGTGTGTGTGAGTGTGGGGGAGGTTATTTAGCTACAAGACAAGAGACATGGCGCCCTTTAGAGAGAGGGGGGGGTATTTGGGTCATGGGAAATGATAGGAGAGAGAAAGGGGATGTGGGGTATACTATTTTGGAAGATAGGATAAGTTGCATGTGAGTTAGGGTGCATTATTGGTGAGTTAGAATGCATTATTGGTGAGAGGTGGGGTAGCTTGAGGGGAGAGAGAAAGGAGGAAGGACAAGGGGAAGAGAGAGGGGGTTGACCTTTTGAGTGGAGGAGAGGAAAAGGGACACACGGCGGGGCAACAATGAAGAAAAAGGAGGCAAGGAGGGAATGGGCTGCCCCGCAGGCATGAGGTGGCCTATTTTACCTTTCTTATATATTTACATAATCATACTTTATTTTTTTCTTACTTTTTCCAATGCCTTTTATCACTCCCTCCCTAAGAGGGGTTTTCATGGGGTGGGGACGAGAGAAGAGGGGTATGGGAGCTTGGCTTGTGAAAAGCCCCCATCATTAGCCCTCCCCTTTTGGCTAGAGGCATTCATGTCTCTATCTCTGTTTCTTCTCCCGATTAGCTATAGGATCCGATATCGAGTTGCGTTCTGAACTAGCCATTCCATTTGGCCATTGGTGAGATTTCTTGGATATTCATGAAATTGCAACAGGTCCGGGTGATAGCCTGTTTCTTGGAATAGTGTCGGTTGATTAAATGGGAAGCCCATGGCTTCCAGAACTTTGTGCCAGTGTCCTCCTGGATCCCAAGTGAAAAATAGGATCATTGTCTGCAGTGTCCTGACAATAAAATTTGCATGCCAAATTGGACCAAATTTGAAACCATCAGTAGCGAGAGGGAAAATGAGCATCTTGGCTCCTGTAAAGACAGAACTGAAAATTAAGATTCCAAAGAGTGTGCCAAGAATCACCATGTATGGCCGCCTTGTTGGTGTGGTGAGCTCAGGTTGTCTTCAGAATCCTGCTTACTGCCATGACTAGAAAAAACTGCAAGCATATCATGCTTCTTTTGGGTGTGCTTAAACATGTCAGCTTCCTTTACTGATGCTAATAGCAAGGCACCTACCTTGCGGATTAAATACAAGGGTAAACCACTTACCTTTCTCCAAAGAGAGGATGCACTCTTTGTAAAAAATTGTACCAAGTTGGGAATGAGGTCTTCATTCTTGCAGTCTATCAGCCTTTTGTCTATCCATGGCTCCTTTGCTCTTATCTCCATGCTGATCTTCTCTCTATATGTTATAGCGGCTAGCCATAGCCATAGGTCTGATGCATCCCATGCAAACACAATGCTGTGTTGTGGAGGAGTTTGGAACATCCTTAAAAGGTTGGCAACATATTGATCTTCAAACTTACTATGAACATCCTCACATAAATTGGAGGCATTACCCATCTCCAAGTTTATAACACCCTTCAGTAGACTAGAGGCATTACCCATCTCTAAGTCTATAACACTACACAATAAAGTCTTGCTCGGTTGCCAAGCCTCTAGAGCAATAGCCAACTCCAAACCTTCAGTCGTACTTACCTCTTCGTTATGGTCCTTAAGTGAAACTACCTTCATGCAAGATTCCTTTAGCTTGCTACACTGTCCTGGGTCCATGGTGGTGCACAGGCTTCCGTTTTCAAAGCCCTCCCCTTTGCTTGATATGTTGTCTACCTTCTGCAAAGCCTTGCTAGCAGGCTGGTCTTCCTCTTCTCTTGTATCTTTCATGCCCTTTGCATTCCTCTTACTCTGACGAGGCCTAATCAAGACTTTACACCTTCTTACCCTTACTGCCCAATGCTGTCGATTGATCGCTTTGGTGCCTATTTCATTCAAGGTTAAAGATGTACTCACATTTGTAACACAATTTTCTTGACTTACCTCCCCCACCTGGGTAGCATCTTTTGATTCTTTAACCTCTTGTTCCACTGCTTCAGTTCTTTGAATAAACTTCTCGCTTGATCCTTCTTCGGTTACCTTCATCTTGACCTCTTCTGCAAGACTAATGATACTTGGTGTGCGGGTACCAATTGATGGTGGGCATAGGATGATTGTAAGTGGTGATTGTGGCGGACGTAGAATTTGTGTTGGTGGGGCTAGTGCTCGGGGTGTGGGTGTTCTTTCTCTAGGGGGTGACAATTGGTTCCTCCTACCTCCTCTATTATAGTTTTGTCGTGGTTTGGGACAGTAGTACATACCGTGACCGTCTTCTCCGCAGTTGTAGCAATGATACTCCCTGTTTTGTCGTCGTGCTCTTCCAGGGTCTTGATCTCTTTCTTGACTCCTCCCTTGCTGTATTAAGTGGACAGACAAATTCTGCAGTTGGTCAGTAATATGGGCCAACATATCTTGTTGGTCATCTCTTACCCCAAGAGCCGGTGGTGGTGGTGGAATGGTGGTTGTCGTAGTTGCTGGTCGACGCGATGTTCCTGCTTCTGTTGACTCGATTTCTTTGGCTTTCATTCGCAGCTTCTTGTCCTTAGGCGAGCAATCTCAACGGCTAACTCGTATGTAGCCGAGAATCTACCTTTCACCTTCTCCTTGAGAAGCGGCCATAAGCCATGCGTGAACCGATCTTTTTTTAGGAAATCGGGTGCGACTTTCCTCCTTGCAAGTGACTCAACCCACCGTTCCCACAAATCCACAAATTTGGACTCATAGGTGGCATATTCTAAAAAACCCTCCTGCTTCAAGTCTCTCAACTTGTCCCACAACTTTTCTGAAGTGGTACCTCCCCCAAAGCACCTCTTAAAAGCGGTTTTTAAGGGTTCCCAGTCATCCTTGGTTGCTTGTGGAAGTGCATTGTACCATGATCTAGCTTCTAGCTTCATGAGATGCTTAAAGATTCTAACCCGGGATTCATCCGTATCTTTGTTGCTCACTACACATGCTACTTCAAAGTCATCTAGGAAGTCTGTTACCAAATCCTCCCCCTTCTTTCCTTTAAATGTTGGAAATGCTACACTTGCCATGATTACTGAGAGAGAGCTAGAAAGACACACTGCTTAACTTGCAAAAGTTTTTTTCTTCTTTACAAGGAGGCGTGTATACCCTCTTATACTAGGACATAGATTAAAACTTCAAACGGTACATTGCCTTGTACCAAAGGTAAGACAAATGGTTGATCTGATGCCAGAACCTCAAAAAACCGCTCCCCACCCAGCATGGTGTCAATGACGTGTTGGTAGTGAGCCTTCAAATCCAGTATTACCTTGATTGAGCGTACACGTGTTGGTATGTGTGATCTGTCTTGAGGTAGTTTTTACTGATTCATGTGAAGCTTAGAGGTGCTTAGTCACTGTCCAAGCTTGTGGGAGAGGGTGGTGTTCTTTCCTGAAACAAACTCAGTAGATCCCTAGTTTCTCTAGTGAGAGTGTGAGCCAATGATTCCGTTATCTGTGATGCAACTCAGGTGCGACTTGAAAACTGACTGTGATAATTACCTCGGTGACTTGAGTTACCCGATTCTCAAAGTAGAATAGTGTTGATTCTCTATTGTGCAGAGCTCCTTCCATTTTGTTGTTGTGGGTTGGTTGTAGGTTGCGGACATGGTTTCGACCTTCTCCTTATTCTTCTTGGCACTTGGCCTATGTATATCCACTGGGTTTGGCGTGTTGGTTGACTCTCCCACTGCAAATCGATTACCGTTACGCCTGGCACTCGAGCTTTGATGGAGATGCGGAGTTCGTCTAGTTGTGCTTGGAGCTCTTCTTCTTCTGTCGTCCACTTAGCAAATCCTGCTAACCATTCATCCATTCACAATAGTTTAGGGTTTCAGTCTTGTAAATTGAAGGGTTTCATGAAAAGATCCTCAGTGGGGGCACCAAATGACGGATCAAAGCGAACCCCGACGGCCTCTAAAACACCGGGGACCGAATGGCGCGTCTCGAGCCTGTCATGGTAAAGCAAACAGGGGGCACCACCTAGCTTCAGCGGCTAGGATGCAAGCAACACAGCACCATAACAAAGTTTTCATCCAAGAGAGATGGATGCTTGGGAGCAATGATGAAGAGGAAAGGGAATGAGATCGAGAGAGAGAGAGAGAGAGAGAGAGAGAGAGAGAGAGAGAGAGAGAGAGAGAGAGAGAGAGAGAGAGAGAGAGAGAGAGAGAGTGAGGGAGGGGGTATAGCGGCTTAGTACTTAGGCACCACAAAAGGATGGCGAATCCGCACACCCTTCACACATACACAAGCTCACTCCAAACAAAGACTAGGTGGCGATTCCGCACACCTCACATGGGAAAAACATTGCAAGAAAACATACTCACAAAACCTCAAGCTTTATTTAGAGAATAAGGCGATGAAATGGGGAGCATAGGGTAGGGGAATGAGAAGGGAGAGCGTGGTAGAGCACATGGCGGATAGGTGGGAGTTGATGGCGAAGACTCGCACGAGGGTTACGGCCATCATCCTTCATTTAGTTTCCCTTCATCTTCCATAGCCCAAGGGTGTAGAGGTCATGCTTAAGACGAGCATGGTGATTGCGGTGATGGTGATGGTGTGGGTGTGTGTGTGTGTGCACTAGGCACACACAGTGCATAGTGTACTCTTTGGTGATGTTGTGTGTGTTTTTTGTGTGATGGTGACCCCTCTTTATATAGGGGAGGAGGGGGGAGAAATTATAGAATTTAGAAATGAAGAAATCATTATCTACATAGGCCATGTGACAGTGGGCCCCACTTGTCTGGCTGTGTGTATATATGCCAGAACAGCAGTCTCATGAGAGAGAGACTAAGAGAGAGAGAGAGATGGGTTGATGAAAAAAAAGTGAGAGGTGACATGGAGAATAAAGTAATTACAAGAGGGGAGAGAGGGGAGTGTGTTTAGAGGTGAATCTGTGTGCTGCCCTGCAGGCATGAGGTGGCCTATTTTACCTTTCTTATATATTTACATAATCATACTTTATTTTTTTCTTACTTTTTCCAATGCCTTTTATCACTCCCTCCCTAAGAGGGGTTTTCATGGGGTGGGGACGAGAGAAGAGGGGTATGGGAGCTTGGCTTGTGAAAAGCCCCCATCAATACCTAACCCTATAGTTAATTAAGGACATTAGGGTATGCGGCTTTCATGACTTTGCATTCACTGGTACTTTTTGGAAAACCATGGTGGCTCCCTCCTCTCGTGCTCTCTCCATTATGAGAGCTTGTGGCGTGGTTTAACTCCACATCTAGTGTAGGGGCCTATTGTTCTGTGCTGACAATTGACTGACACATGCTCCATAACACCTCCTTTTTCTTCCTCCCTACGTTTGCCTCTATACCTGGTGGCACACCACTACTCTAGTAACTTATAATGGATGGCCCGATGTACTACAGTGAGGAAGGTGTTACCTACTCCTAAACCCTATAAAAGGTGAGCTTTTTTAGCTTACTTAGCATTGGTAATGTGTGCATGTGTTCTTGATGTATTTATGTGCATAGTAGCACTTTCTATGACCTGGCCTACTGGTTGATACTATTAAGTAATAGATCTATGGCTAAAGGCAAGGAGAAGGATGCCATTGTGGAGTTAGCTGCTTTGACTCAATCTCAAGTGAATATTGGCATTAAAATGGATTCCTGTCCGACAATATGATGATGTTTTTCTCGGATTGGTTTCTCATGCACATTAAGGACATGTATGGAAACTCATGTTTTTGTTAATTTTCCAGTATTTACTGCTGTCTGAATGGTTAAGTTTGATTAGATTAAGATTATGGTGCTATTACTCATACTCAGTTTGCAATGTCACTTTTGTTGTGGCCTTGACGGTGTATGCTCATGTAAGAGAGCTTTCAATTACTTGGTAAACATTGAGGTTCAAAGTTGTATTAGTGGCATTTGTTGTATGTCCCTTTTGTAAATGGAGGATTTCTTGTTGTTATGCATGTTCAATCCTATCCTGCGCTTGGGTAGTTTCAACATTAATGAGGGTATTGTAGCCTGTTAAGATGGTTGTTTGGTGCCTTGTAAAGCTAAGGCCTGAGGATGATGTTCTTCATAACACTTGGTGATGAAAACCATTTGGTATTCTGGACCTATTGGTTTGGTATGTAACTTTGGCCTGGCATAGTTTGGCACCAACCAGAGGCTTGATGTTTAAAGGTTTCCTTTGGCAAACACTGGAAGTTGTTAACTCGGGCCTCGGTTTAAGTTAGATATAACGAAGTAATGTCATTAACGTTGATGTTCAAAAATGACATGCCAAGTGGGGTGGCCTCTACACCACACATAGCCTGAACTCCGCAAGCATCATCTCAAGATAGGGGTTATCCTATAGCTGTACGAGGCACCACCTAGCATAAGTGTGGCTAGGACGCAGACATAGATGACCTAGGTTGACAAGAATGAGATGCCATCTAGGTAATCGACATAAAATGATGATATAGCAACGTTCGGATATAGAAAATGCCTAGTCAACAGCCAGAAGTATGTGTACGAGAGAGGTATGTGACAAAGGTCAGAATGGAGTGATGGCCAAAAAGGACAAGCCATATGGGGTGGCCTCTACACCACACATAGCCTGAACATCCCCAAGCATCATCTCAAGGTAGGAGTAATCCTATAACTAGAGAGGGCACCACCTAGCATAAGTGCGGCTAGGACGCAGACATAGATGACCTAGGGTAGCAAAAGTGAGATGGCCTCTAGGTAACCAACATGAAATGGTGATAAACAAATGTTCGGATGTAGAAAATGCCTAGTCAATAGTCAGGAGTGTGTGTACAAGAGAGATATGTGACAAGGTCGGAATGGAGTATATTGACTGAGTGGAGAGGCCGCACAAGATGAAGCACAAGCAGAGTGATATACAAGAGATGAAACATTCCGCTGTCGGGGGATATGTGTTTACTATGTGAGGCAGGCAGGCGTCGGCCTCTGGCTGTGGGAGGTGTGAAAGAGCGAGAACAATAAAAACTGATGCAACTGATTCTGGAAATCATCGTAATCATCAATTAATTGATTAACCCTTGAGTACAACTTAATCCTTAGCCAAGGCGAGCTGTTAACAGCGCCGTCACTTGGATCATCTGTTAACTAGGAGTTTAAGCTCCCACTTTAAAGAATTAACCCGGCCGTTAATGACACCGGGCTTAACATAATGATTTATCAAACATTAGCTGATGACGGTTATGGAAATTTCCTCTTGCCGCTTTATCTGCTTCAAATACCTTGCCGATTCTGCAAGCTTCGACTCTGCTCACTGCCTCAATCATAAAGCTTCATTAGTTATCAATTATCCTGCTTTGTGTGCTTTGCACTGCCTCGTGATTTCCTCTTGCTTCTTACCTTGCTTCTGCCTTCTCCTACTTTCTTCTCTTGCTTTGGCTCAAGACCAAGAGTGCTTCTCCTGCTTCGACTGAGCTCGCCTTCTCAAGCTTTGCTTGCTTGCCTTCGACCTCGACAAGCTTCTTCTCAAGCTTGCTTGCCTTCTCCAAGCTTCAAGCTCCTCAAGCTTCGACCAAGCTCCTTGCCAATCTTGCTCTTGCTTACTTCAAGCTTTTCGTTTTCTTGTAAATCTCCTTCTCGCCTTGGCTTGCTCAAGCCTTGACCTCGATCTGCCTTTCTTGCCTTGGCTTGCTCAAGCCTCTTTTGCTTAAGTTCCTTGCCCAAGCTCTCCGGTGAATCCCCTTACTCTTCTCGGATTGCTCAAGCTCTCTTTCCCTTTCAAGCTTTGATTTTGGCTCGCCTTTATTGCTCAAGCTTCGGCAAGATTCTTCCTCAAGCTCCTCGCCTTCGCTTTCTCCCCAAGCTCTCTCGCTTTTTTCTCCCTTGCTTCCCTAAATAAAAAAACCTTAAAAAAATTGTCCCCCACCACGCAGTCACGGCGCCGTGACTGATGTGGCGCGGGAAATCCAGCTTGATGATGTGGTAGGTAGCAAGATCAGGTGCACAAAAATCGGTAGAACCACCTCCAAATCTGAGTGCCCTGGTGTGCTGATCCAATTTCACTTCTTGCTCCGCACCATCTGATGCTTCTAGTGGCCGGCACGAGCTTTGCAAGCCTACCCCCTTTTGTTGTTCACTGCCCGTCGCCATGGCCTCCTCTTTTTTTCCTTGCTTACACACTTAAGACCTTTAGTTTACAAGGTGGGCGGCCCTTAATTGGCTTGGGTGGCCATTTGATTGTGTTGGGCGGCCATTGGCCCTTTCGTGATCATGGGAGGTCCTTCCCGGCGGCCTTTTTAATTCATTGGCCTGGGCGGGAGACTTCATGGTGGGCACCACATTTTGTACACATATCGGCCGAACATTGCCAAGTACAACACCTTCCTCGAGTGGCCCCTGTCAAGCTAGGCCTATCCCACGATGAGTACGCTCCATGAGATGACATTTAGGACTATGAGCTCATCAAGTGCTTTCGTAATGGAACCACTTTTAGCATGCATAATCTAGCAAAGCATTGCTAAGCACGACATTTTAATGCTTCTCAAGCTTAATCCACTTAGCATATTGATCATCCAAGGTACTGCTAAGCACATCAATCGTATCTTCATTAGCTGGTTATGAAATACAATTTATTTGAAGCACCAGTTAACACTGCACTGAAAGAGATGAAATACCGAACGAGATTCCAATTTCCAAAACCTGACTGAAGCTCAAAATTTCCCAGATGGCTGTTGGGGTTCATCAACACACGCAGAACTTAGGTGTTGACAACATGTCACACACACCAAAGACAGAGTTAGACAAAGCCAAACACATTCAACTCATCAACATTTCACCATTTACCAATCTCAACACAGCAGACTGAAGAACAAACATGAATCATAGAGCAAGAGACTACACAGTTTGATCCATCTTGGTCCAAGGATAACTTCCATTTCAGCCAAAATTACATACTCGCATGAACCAGCATGACCTTTAAATAGGAACTTCTGGCAGTTATAACAACTACATCCGACTGACCAAAATCTGACTTATCAAAACTCCGACTCACTAAGATCCGACTGACTAAGAGTTGATTGATCAAACATAAGTACAAGTAATGATCTGATGCAGGGTCAACACCTGGCACAGCCCGGTGGTGGATTTCCTTGAAATCCGACTTGGATCCACAATCCCTTGATCTGCATATTTTGCACCATCAACATTACTCTCTACACTGGTTCAGCTTCATTCTGAGCCTCCACATCTAGCTCAACCATACCGTGCTCTTCAACTAATGACTCAGGTGCCACTATCCCAACAGGTACAGTTTCCACTGCTTCAAGCACTTCAACCTGCTGATCAACCTGCTGATTCCCCTCTGCATCATCCTTCAAATCTTGACCTTCCTCGATAGGTTTCTCCAGCTGAACATCAGCCATATCCTCTTGCAATTCTTTTAGCTTTAAATCCTGAGCTATTTTGAACCACATGTCTCTGTCCTTTTTCACATGGTCTAACTCCTGCAGTAATTCAGCCTCATGCTCACTTACAAATCCCTGCTTCATCATCTCATATGGATGCTTTATTGCTACAAAAAGTCGGTTCTTCATAGACTTCCAAACTTCCTGAACTGCTTGCAATAGCTGATCTTTCAAGATAGAAATTTCTCCCTCTGACATAAGCACTGCATTGACATCCACATCCTCACCTTTTACTTGCTTCTCCAACTCTTGCAAAGGAATCAACCTCTGATGTAGCATTTGAACCTGAACTTGCAAATCGGCATTAGTTTTTGACAAATGCTCCATTTCCTCATTCAATCTGGCATCTAGCTTCATTGTCCAATCTCTGAATAGTCCCAAAGACATTTTTATTCTTGAAACTTCTGCATGATGCTTTTTCATCATATCCTCCAGCTCTTTCTGATGTACTTCTTGAATCTGACTCAGCTGCAAAGTCATAGCTTCCAGCTCCATGTCCTTCTCCTTCAATAGCACTTTACCTACTGCTGAATCTGCAACCTCTTTAAGCTTCTCCTCCATTTGTGTTGAGATGTCGAGCTCTACACCTTGAGCTGGCATCCACTACGGGTCTTGGCCGCTTACGGCATTTACTCACTGGCGCGTTAGGTGACTGACACGGAGGATCTCTGCCAGTGATTCTACAGCTGGACTACACTTATAGTGCCAGCCTAGTACGCTTCTAGCGAGTTCACAGTTAGTGACCGCATGTATATATGTGCTACTTTTCAGCTTTAGCACTTAGTCATTTTGTACTCTCTTTTCTGTGAAGAAGAAGAAGAAGCTTTCCATCTCTGTGTGCTTTGTGCTTGTCTTGTGTATCTCTCTTGCATCCTCATTCTTTACATGGTATCAGAGCCTGGTTCAGGCAAGAGAGGCTAAGAGAGCAAGAGCATCACAATCCCTTCGTCCAAGTTTCTGAACAGGTCTCCAAAGTGCAGTACACAGAGATTTACTGTACAAGTACAATGGTTGTATGTACGTTTGATTGTGGACACTCGTTGAGTGTAGCAAGCGTTACAGGTACCACGATAGCGGGTTCAACAGATTTGCAGGTTTTTGCAGATTGCAGCTATTTTGTCTTAGTGCTTCAAGATGTCTGACGGTTTCAGTCAGATTGTTACTGAGAAGCTTGAGAAAAATAACTACCATGCATGGAAGTTCAGAATAAAAAATTTCCTAAAAGGAAAAGGTTATTGGGACTATGTAGAAGGAGACAATGAAAAGGAACCAGAGATTCCCGAGGCAAATGCTACAACAGAACAAAGGAAAGCTTTGAGGGACTGGCAAGAAGGCCAGAGCAAAGTGATGTATTGGCTTTCTATGAGCATCACAGATGGCATGATGGGCTATCTACAGGATGCTGAAACCCCCGCCATTGCATGGAAAAACTTAGGCAGAGTGTTCGAGGTGAACACCAAGGCCAGGAAGCTTCAACTAAAGTCGGAGCTAAATCAGGTTAAGAGGAAAAACCTCTCCATCAATGATTATGCTTTGAAGATCAAGAGTATCATTGAGGCTCTTGGATCTATTAAAGTCTTAGTGGAAGATGATGACATTGTCCGTGCATGCTTGGATGGTCTAGGAGATGAGTATGTACATTTCAGGTCTTCCATGAATACAAGAGACGACATCCCCGTGTTCCAAGATTTGATTTCTATGCTTATTCTGGAGGAGAAGAACCTTGACACATCTTCTTCTCATGGCAGAACTAATTCTGAACAGGCCTTCTATTCTAACTCCAATAGAGGTAGAGATAGAGGTCGTGGTCGAGGCCCAAGGGGTTGCAGGGGCCAATTTCTGGAAGGTCAATCAAATCAAAACAATACAGGTGGCAGGGGAAACCATTCTCAAGGCAGGGGGAGTCAAAGAGGTCGTGGTGCAGGATCAAGCAGGCAGCAACATACTCCAGATGGCAGAGAATGTTGGACTTGTGGTGAAAGAGGTCACATGTCACGTGACTGTCCAAAGGGAAAAGCAAGTGAAAAGAGAGAACATGGCAACTATGCATCTACTAGCAGAGATGCAGATGACAGCAAAAACGAGCGCATGTTTGTTATGCAGCATGTAATGAATACAATGACTGCAGAGAATTCCACCCAAGATGATGTTTGGTATGTGGATTCAGGTGCCTCTAATCACATGACGTCTCGTGGAGAGTGGTTTAGAGATATGCACAAACCAGATGTGTCAGGCTATGTGCAGACAAGAGATGACACAGCTCACCCCATTGCTCATGTAGGGGACATACCTCTAAATACGAAGGGTGGGAAATCAAAGTACTTAGCAGATGTACTTCATGTCCCAAACATTACAAAGAATCTTGTTTCTGTTGGACAAATGGTTGAGCAGGGTTTGCAGGTTCGCTTCAATCCGAATGGCTGTTATGTAGAAGATTTCCAGAATGGCTGTAAGCTGATCACAGAGGGCAAATGTGTGGGCAGAATGTTTATGCTGAATGTAGACATGCCTGAGGTAAAAGATGCATTATTTGCCCAGGGCACAGGTGTTGTGGCTGATGTTGACATTTGGCACAAACGCATTGGCCATGTCAATGAGCAGAGATTGCGCAGCATGCAATCAAAACAGATTGTAAAAGGTTTGCCCAAGTTCAACGTGGATGGTATGCATAAAGTGTGTGTAGCATGCCAGTTTGGAAAACAGTCAAAGGGCTCATTTCCACATGAGCGCAATGTATGTAAAAATCCACTTGAGGTGGTGCACACAGATGTTTGGGGTCCAACCGATACTGCAAGTATACATGGTTGCAGGTATTATGTCTCTTTCATTGATGACCATACAAGGAAAGTATGGGTCTACTTCATGCGTAACAAAAGTGAAGTGTTTGGTCACTTTCAAGACTTCAAAGTCATGATTGAGAAGGAGACAAATATGCAAATCAAGACATTGAGGTCAGATGGAGGGGGAGAGTACTTCTCCAATGATTTTTCAGATTTTCTGCGAATGCATGGTATACGCAGGCAGTTTATATGCAGATATACTCCACAACAGAATGGGATCGCAGAAAGGAAAAACAGGCACATTGCAGAGGTTTCACGTGCATTGATGAATGAGAAGAATATGCCTCATCATTTCTGGGCTGAAGCCGTAAATACAGCTGTGTACATTATGAACAGGACACCTACAACTGCGGTGCATGATGTAACACCTGAGGAAAAGTTTACAGGTACAAAGCCTGATTTGGCACACTTGAAAGTGTTTGGCTGCATAGCTTACGTGCATGTACCAGATGAGTTGCGTAGGAAATTGGATCCGAAAGCAGAGAAATGTATTCTTGTAGGATATTCCCTTGAACAAAAGGGGTACAGGTGCTACAATCCTACTACACGAGAATTACGAGTGAGCAGAGATGTAGTCTTTGATGAGATGAGCAGCTGGTACAGTAATGCACATGGCACTATTGGGGCTAATGTAAAAGATGATGTGGTTGTACAAAATGTGAGGCCACAGTCACAGGTTTTGAGTGGACCACAAGAGTCCTCTTCTCGTGGCTCTGTTGAGAAACCATGGAATGGTAGACTACGTACGCAGGTTACTCCACCAATAGGTACAGGGAATGTATCACAAAAAGGAAAGGAAAAGGTTGATGAACCTCCCTTTATGGCTGATGCATCATCAGGTTTTTCACATGTAGACATGGATTCAGATGGTTCTGAACAAAGTCTTGATGAGGAATTTGGAATTCCGGCTGTCAGGACACCTGGTGTAAGCAAAGTACAAGAAGATGCTAGAGGGAAAAGGAGTGACCCAGGACCGCGCAGATCTAATAGAGTCAGAAATCCAGTTCAGAAATTGACTTATGATGGGTATCTAGCACATCACCAAGCCTACATGGCTAAGGTGATACAGGATGTGGAGCCCACATGTTTTGAGGATGCAGTTGGAAATGTGCATTGGGATGATGCAATGAATGAAGAGATGGCTGCATTGGAAGAAAACGACACATGGGAGTTGGTGCCATTGCCAAGTGGCAAGAAAGCTATTGGCTGTAAATGGGTGTATAAAACCAAGCATAAGGCTGATGGTAACATTGAGAGTCACAAGGCAAGGCTGGTCGCAAAGGGTTATGCACAGACGTATGGCATAGACTATGAGGAGACCTTTGCTCCAGTGGCAAAGATGACGACTGTGAGAGCTGTCATAGCAGTGGCTGCATCTAGAGGATGGATTATGCATCAAATGGATGTAAAGAATGCCTTCTTGAATGGTGAGTTGCAAGAGGAAGTGTATATGGATCAGCCACCTGGTTATGTTGATCCAGGTTACCCAGATTATGTATGCAGGCTTCTCAAAGCTTTGTATGGTTTGAAGCAGGGCTCTAGAGCATGGTATGACAGGATTGCCAAGTATCTTGTCAATATTGGGTTTAGGAGAGCTCATGCAGATCATTCACTCTATGTACGTGAGAGTGATGTGGGGATTGTGGTCATTACCATATATGTAGATGACCTTATTATTGTTGGTGACAATGCTATGGAGATTGACCATGTGAAGGGTCTTCTCAAATAGGAGTTTGAAATGAAAGATTTAGGTGAGTTGCGCTACTTTCTTGGCATTGAGGTGATCAGGACCCCAGAGGGTGTATGGCTATCACAGAGAGAGTATGCTTTGGACATGTTATCAAAGTATGGTATGGCTGATTGTAAGCCAATTTCTATTCCCTTGGATGTGAATGCAAAGCTGAGTGCAGAGAAGGGTGATGTTGTTGAGGATGTCAACACGTACAGGAAGATTGTGGGTAGTCTAATCTACTTGACTATCACGAGGCCAGACTTGAGCTACACAGTAGGCTTGGAGAGTCAGTTCATGCAGCTTCCGAGGAAGCCACATTTGGATGGAGTACGACGCACACTTAGGTATGTGCAAGGTACTCTTGACTACGCATTGTTCTATGCAGCAGATGCACCATTAGCATTGTATGGCTATGCAGATGTAGATTGGGAAGGTAGCATTGTTGATAGGAGATCTACGAGTGGCTTCATGTTCTCTTTTGGGAGTGCTGCTGTTACTTGGAGCAGCAAAAAGTAGCCTACGGTTGCTTTATCGAGCACAGGGGCCGAGTACAGAGGTGCAGCAGTTGCGGCGTGCGAGGTAGCTTGGCTACGCACATTACTTGAGGACTTGGGAGTGCAGGTGGACCAACAGATTTTCATCCATTGTGACAACCTCAGCAGCATGCAGTTGGCTAGGAACCCAGTGTTCCATGCCAGGAACAAACACATAGAGGTCCATTACCACTACGTTCGAGAGCGAGTGTTGGCGGGCGACATCGACTTGGTCTACGTCAGCACAGAGGAGCAGATAGCAGATATCTTTACCAAGGACCTCGGAGCTGAGAAGCTTCGACGTTTCCGGACTATGCTTGGACTCTGCGACATGCAGAGCTCGAGGGGGAGTGTTGAGATGTCGAGCTCTACACCTTGAGCTGGCATCCACTACGGGTCTTGGCTGCTTACGGCATTTACTCACTGGCGCGTTAGGTGACTGACACGGAGGATCTCTGCCAGTGATTCTACAGCTGGACTACACTTATAGTGCCAGCCTAGTATGCTTCTAGCGAGTTCACACTTAGTGACCGCATGTACATATGTGCTACTTTTCAGCTTTAGCACTTAGTCATTTTGTACTCTCTTTTCTGTGAAGAAGAAGAAGAAGCTTTCCATCTCTGTGTGCTTTGTGCTTGTCTTGTGTATCTCTCTTGCATCCTCATTCTTTACAATTTGTACTTGCTGACCCAACACAACACTCTTGCACCAACTTAAGCATCCTTACAGCACTGTCATCATCTTCACATCCCCCTTTAGCTTTAAAAGATGTACTTGGTGTAGCAAATGCAAAATCTAAAGCTTTAGCAACACCCTGATCACCAGCATTTACCTTTCCCTTCTTGGACAAAGTAAATGTTTTGCCCAACCTTACTGGTGTTTGAACATCTGCAGAGACTTTTTGTGAGAAAACAGATAACTCACCAAAGTCTTGAAAGAAATCTAGGCTAGCCACAACTTCTCTAGCCTCCTCCTCTGTGTAACCATCCTCCATCAGATCTTGAAACTGCTTTCTCTTCTCTGGTTCTCCAGCAAACAGCTTCTCTGGTTCATCAACCTGCTCTTTACTTTTGTTCTTCTGAACTTCCGACTCAGCAGTAGTAGTAGAGATATTTGGCACCAGAGTTTCTCCTGCTTTCACCATCCCAACATACTTGAATCATGCAGCTAGGAATGGAGCCAATCTATTGCTACACTGATGCTTCCTCTTATCTGGAGTGAAAATCTCTGCATGAATTTTGTCATGGATCCAATGGGCCCATTTGAAACAGCCTCCCTACTCTGCAAACACCAATGGAGCATAGTTTTCTTTTGATATATAGTCAAATCTAGCGAGAAAACAAACCCTCTCAACATACCACTTTAACTGTTCCCTGCGGCCATACTCCACATTTTTTAGCATGTAATACAATCTTGTCCCTTCTCTGGACCCAAAATCCTTCTTCAAACAATCATCTGAACACTTTGGTGGAATAGTAACTGATGTGAATAGAATCTTGAAAACCACAGCAATAACCTGTGGGCACAACATGACCTTGTTAGATATTGCTCCTCTCGTCTTCCTCAGCAAATCTGCTTGTGACTTGGCATAAAAATTTCCTTTCCATTCTTTCCATGGCAACATTGCATACTGATAAAGCCCCAAATGTCTAAGCCACTTCTCATCCTTCTCTGTAGTAGCTTCCATCTCAATCTTGAGATCTGTGTACGGGTCCATCAGACTCTGAAGCATCTTGTTTGCCAACAAAGGTGGTGGTTCGTCCTCTGAGAACTCCTCTTCCTCCTCAGCACTTACATCCACCTGCAGGTTGAGTCCCTTTCTCCTCAGCCTGGTTGCGATCTGCCGACTCAGTTTCAGCCTCCAGCCTCATGGCTACTGCAAGCTTTGCTTTAGGGGCCATAGTGCTAGATGAAGGAGTAGATGAAGAAGGCAACCTGCAAGAAGTAATCCGCAGAGAGGTACTTGCACGGCGAAGAGACCAACATTTCATAATAATCGCGTTGCATGCGATAATAATCTCCTCAACATTTCATAATAATCATAATAACAAGAAGTGACCTCCTTGACAGCTCCCGCGCCCCAATGATTACAGCTAGTGGCTAATAATCTTTCCGCAAACCCAAATATTGTTGAATGTTAAACCATTTACTTTCAGGTTTAAAAATTCCGATCCAGTTAATTCCGATGCACCAAAGTCCGATCAACCAACATCGGATGCACCAAACTAGTGGATTGCATACTGGATCATCTTTATCTGAAGTGAATTTCCACCCATCAGAACCTTGCCAAGCACTCCTCCTGCCTTCCTTCATCACCTGTTCTTTGCTGAAACCCTTATCAACATTGCTTCTAATACCATGCTCACTTGATAGCACTGCTTGCTGACTCTGAAAACCTGGTAATTCAACTGCCTCACACAAAGCAGCACCTACCACTTTTGGTGTCAACTAGTCAAGGTGAGGTGGCTTACCTTGAAATTTCTTCAACCTGAATCCATTAACTGGTTTGTCCGCTCTGGTTCCAAATACATCAGCAACTATAAATGTGCCTTGGCCTAAATCTTCAACAATCTGGTAAGGACCCTTATACCTTAAAGTCAATTTCCCTAGGAATGGACCAAGCCTAGAATTATACATCATCACCCAATCTCCCACTTTGAACAGTTTGAACTTGACATTCATAGCTACCCAGGCTTGTCTTTTCCTCTGGATGATCTCAGTGATATAAGAACTCACGAGTCTATCCTCTTCTAGCTGCATAAAATACTTACATCTGTGCTTTACTGACAATGCAAGAGACATTTTTTGAGCAGATACTCTCAAGCTAGGTACCACAAATTCCAAAGGTACTACAACCTCCAACCCATAGACCAACTTGAAAGGTGTCATCCCTGTGGTGACTTTGAAAGCAGTTCTGAACCCAACTTCAAGTCCCAATCCTTATGATCATCCTGCACAATCTTTTTCAGAATTTTAACCAGAATTTTGTTGCTACTTTGTGCCTGTCCATTGGCCTGGGGAGGGGATTTAACATTTGCGAGTTTTTCATTTCAAGTTTTTTTGACAATTTTAGTAATCTTTAGAGTTTTTTAAACCAAATATGTGTCATAGCATAAAGTATCTATTTAATGTAATTTCAATCATCATAAGACTCCATATATGTGTGGTTGACGGAGAGAGAAAGTATAAATTCTAGAGAGAGAAAGTAAATCCTTGAGAGAGAGAGAGAGAGAGAGAGAGAGTGACTTCTCGTCTAGAGAGAGAAAGGAAAATCATAGAGTTGTATATCACTACAGAGAGAGAGAGAGAGAGAGAGAGAGAGAGAGAGAGAGAGAGAGAGAGAGAGAGAGAGAGAGAGAGAGAGAGAGAGAGAGAGAGAGAGAGAGAGAGAGAGACCGAGAGGGCATAACGACGTGAAAATGTAAACAAATAAAATCACCATTTCACAACTCATGCCATTAGAGTCAAATATGCTCGCAGCGCATGTGATCAGAGTCAAATAATCCACAGCATATAAACATGCGATAAAGTAAAAAATCATGCAAAATAGAGACAACACTATTTTCAGAGTTAAATAATCCACAACATATATAAATGTGATGAAGTCAAAAATCATGCCAGATAGAGACAATACTATTTTTCCCAAGCTTGAGCTTTTTGAAACAACATAAGTTTGAGGATGTAAGTACATTCGCTAAACTACCACAGGATAAGATCAAAATTAGAGTACAAAAAAGGATAGTCGCCATAAATGTAATGGTCACTCTAAAAGGCAAGTAATTTGCTCCCAAATAGCTTGCAAGTTGCTTCATGTCTTTTGCTTGAAATTTGAAATCCTTTGCTGCATAAACAATGTTTTTTCAAGATAAATAATCACATGTGTAATAAAACAAAATAAATACAGAAAAACACTTTAATATCATAGATCAATATTCTAGTTGAGTGAAAGATGCATACCAAACCAGCTGTAATTAAATGGAGGGAGAAATTCTCCTTGGTTGCCCAAGAATACAAGCGATGTCCATTGGTGAGAGGGTTGGCTGATGAATAATCATGTGCTTCTTAGGTTCAAGTCCAAGCACTTTTGTGTACACATAGTACATATGTTTGCAGGCCAAAAAGGATTTGTTGGTATTCTCTCGCTTTTGAAAATCCGGACACGTGCATGTTGGACTGTGTTATTTATGAATCTCATAACTATTTTCAGTGAGAACTCAAAAAATTAGATGCTCTTGAGACCTTTTCACCCAAACAAGTACAACCATCAATATTTTTTAGATTCCTAGTTTCAAATTGTCTTATTAGGCATTCATCCTTGTTTGCAACAACACCTACATGGACAGGAAACAACATTCTACTAAAAGTAGGGTAAATACTAAAGACATGCTCATCTTTTTCTTGCATTATATAAAAAACTCACATAGATTTTCTTTGCGTTTGGATTTCAAACAGCTTGTAGTTACATTTGGTGGTTCAGTTTAGCTACAAGATATCAACAATACCCTAAATTATGACAGATCTTGAAGATGTGTTAGTAGACCAGGCCGATTAAAAGTATCACAGCTACTTCAATAATAATAAGTCAGACAAAGACATATGAATTATTCTCGCCAAGGCACTGAAGAGTGGAACACCATCATATAGTTAAAATAAGCATCTTATATTTAAAATAAGTTGTTTACATGATTAGGTAGGGAATCAAACCTGCACACACACACACACACACACACACACACAATACAACTTGCATCACACTAGTACAATTTATCATGTGCTAGTGCATATTTATTTAACTATATATATTTAGTGCATAATTATTTAAATCTTGCCTCAATATTCTACCACATTAGAGCCAGAGATGTCAACCAGGTTGATTGTGCGTTTGTAGACAAGAAAATGGTCAATCTCCACCTGTAAAGCGGCCCTTCGAGAGTTGTCTATGTACCCCCATGTCTCCCACTTGCCCAGAGCTTCTCGCATTGTCTCAAAGCCATCATTGAGTTCCTGGTCTCCGGTGTTGCGAGCGTGATTAAGGTGGTTGAACATTCGGATCGCCTTGTTTGTGTCACGCTCTCTCTGTGTAAATGTCTTCTTTTCTTCAAGGGGTGCGTTGGGGGGGAGTTTTTGAAGCTCTTCATGGATTTTTGCAACTACCTCATTAACAGTAGTTGCATATCCTATAGGCATTGTATAAGTTCAGGGAAAATGAAAAAATCTCTCTTGATTAGCACCTCCGATTCACTTGTGCAGCATATGCTGCTTGCCTTGTAACATTTATATAGGCTAAAGCAGCATGCTCTCAAAAAGCATTGATAGTGATGGAAGAGTGGCATGTGTTAGTGACATGAGGGGTCCCATGCAGCATATGCTAACTGCTAAATTGGAGCGTGCAATATAATATGCATGATTTGTCAATATGAATATTATGCCCCTATGAATATTATAATCGTCTACTAGTCCACCACTAACTTTTAAAGTGGGACGTGTAATAAAATATGCATGATTTGTCACTACGATTATTATTCCCCTATAAAATTTATAAGCATCTAATAGTACAATGAGTAGACACCACTAACTGCCTCTCTAAGGGCTCAGGAAACACTATGATTATTATTCCCCTACGAATACTATAAGCATATAATAGTGCAATGAGTAACCACCACTAACTGCCTCTCTAAGGGCTCGGAAAACATTATTTGTGGACCCGGCTTTGGAACCTTTTCACACGCATATGAACAGGCAAAGTCTCTCTCTCTCTCTCTCTCTCTCTCTCTCTCTCTCTCTCTCTCTCTCTCTCTCTCTCTCTCTCTGACACACACACACACACACACACACACACACACACACACACACACACACGTGAGTCGAAAACGTGCACACAACCTCCTTCTTCACAACAAAACTCTGCTTTTACTTAACTCCACTTTCATCTCAATTAAAATGGGGGATATTTATAAAATCCGTACATTAAACCAACACATAAACAATTCTATACCAAGTTACTAAATGAAATAATTTGAACCGGCTTGAGATCCTTCTTGCCCAAACTTGAGCCGGACTCTTTTCATTTTGAACCTATCTTTCCTCTCTCCCCCTCATCGCCCTCTCTCTCTCTCTCTCTCTCTCTCTCTCTCTCTCTCTCTCTCTCTCTCTCTCTCTCTCTCTCTCTCTCTCTCTCTCTCTCTCTCTCTCGTTGTCGGTACTCTCACACCCCGATCCTATCTCTATTTCACAAGTATGTTTTTCTCTCTCCGTCTCTAAGACCCAAGAGCTGTGTTATGACGATTCTCCGCCCAACCCCCCGTTTATATAGCCCTTGGCCACTATAACAGAATCCCCACATCCACCTTTAACAGCTGGCCGGCCCTTGGCCCTGTGGCCCGAGTCCTACTCGCCTGTGCTTGCCCTTGGCCTGACATTACTCCCCCCTTGGAGAAGCGTTTTCGTCCTCGAAAACACAAGTGGTGGTATCTTCATAAGAACACTGATGTTTTCCACCGTGGCATCCCTCATGGATCCAACGGTTTACTGGATCGGAACCCGGTTCAGTAGGAGGTTCAATGAAATCAAGAATAACATCTAGATTTTCTACATTGTTGTTCCTGTGCAACCCTCTTGGTTAACCGGCCCATAATCAAAAGAGCGTGAAGACTCCATTTAGACTCACTTGAGAATGTTAAACGAGTTATCACAACTAAGAGGTGTCTAAATGCATACCCAAGTTTCAGACTTTCTGAAGGTACTGGAATGTGCCATACAACCTCGGCTCATCTTTCCATGAAAGTACTATGCTGACATAATCATCAGCAGCAACCAAGTCCTTGACTTGCTGTTGTTTCTTGCCAGCAGCCAACCTCATCAACCTCATCAAAATTGATGATTAAGGTTGATAACTTGAGAATAATAGGCAGAGACTAAAACTAGCCGTAACATGCCTTTCATCATATGAAGCAAACTCCAAACCAGAAAGGTAACCGATCCAGTTGTTTCGCTTCTTGCTAACGTATGCACTTAGCATATCCTTTAGCGTGGTTTACTAACGTATGCACTTTGCATATCCTTTAGCACTAAATAGAATGCTTGTAAGCTGCCCATCCTACGCGGGATGAATAACAGCAGTAAGGGTGAGGTACTTCCCCCAACCACTTACAGACAGTCTTCCACAACTGACGATAAACCATGACTCAAACATTGAGTAGCCAGCCATATACTCGATATGGAATGGAGACAACCAACTAGATTGAAAGCAGATTGGAGTTTCAAGCATCCAATCACAAACACCCATACTTAGCCATCACCTTGTCTGGAAGGGTGTAAACTCATACTAAATCTGCAAGAGAAATTGCATTGACAATGCAAAAAATTGTAGAAATAATAAAGTCCATGAATTTGCATACCGCTCCGAATAAATTTGTGTTAAACACTAGGGCCCATAACACCTAGTGTGCATGCATTTAATACAAACATATCCGAACCGCAATTCCATGACGAGACTTTCCACTATACTTACGTGAAAATCTTGCAACAAAAGTTGGACCATAATAGAATGTGACAACCCGGTCACACCTAGGTACCAACCATGAGACATTCTCATGAACGTAGAAGACTTTGCTATATGTAGAAACAACCCTCCGTTAAGGTGGTTTCACAGCACTTGTAATCACAACAAGTCTGTACTTAGTACCCAACAATCTCTGGCCACTGAAATTGTACCTGATATTGTGTGCTTCGAATGGTCTAATGAACGGATGCGACTAGAACCTTGGGACTTCTTCGCGACACATCATTAAGAATTGGGCGCCAGTGTCAGTCCCAGAGACTCATATTCTCCACATGTGGAATATGTCTCAGGTAAGGATGCCAGGAAAAGTGACATCCATCAAGTACGAGCTGTACTTGTGTGTGGAGGTAACTGATAACATTCTGCGACAAGAGTGAGAGGGACCCTCATTATCATGCTCCACACTGGCTAAACCAAACTCCTTGAGTTCCTAGACCATGTTGTATCCCATGTGACAACATGTGCCAAATCGAACCCTACAAGTAGGTTCGTAACATCATAAGGCAGAAAGGCAGATTGAACACTTGGTCCAAAATACTTTGTGCCGACATGCCCTTGGCATGGCTCTGTAACATGAAAGCGTGCTTATACTTCTTAAAAAAAAAAAAAACCAAGCAAAGCATACAAAAAATGGAATAACACCAAATCAATAGATGCGTACCTGGAGATTTGAACATAATGTTCACTTACTCGTATGCAAACGGAGATTGAACAAACAAACAGTATTGCACTGGGAACCGCGGGTGTTGCCTTCGCAATCCAACCCCTTTGGTTAAAATCTACGTAGTCAAACCCCTTGGTAAGACCCTTTGTAGAAACTGCTCAAGTAGCAGTTAACGGTAACCAACATAGTTAACCGTGTACATACTGATTGGAATCAACTTGAAAAGTTGAGTTTGTCTGGTACCGCGTGGTAGATTGCGGAATTCTTTCCTTGAAAGTCTAACTGGGAGAGATCAAACTGTGATCCTCAAAGCACATCAACTATGATCCTCAATGCCTATGGGATGATGTAGCAGTCACCCGCCGGGTCGTACCCCAAAACACTATGTCCATAGACACTCCGTAGTACTATAGAGAGAGCAAGAAATCCACACAAGTGAACTGCCTAGCTCCTGTGGACAGCCATAATATCTCAATTGATTGCTGCATCTATACTTCCTTGTAGAGATCAGCTCTACTGTGAGTTGAAGATTTTCAAAAACTCAACTTGAGTGTCGCACTGAGAACAGGTAGTGCAAAAATGACACCCTAAACATCCGTAATGACAAGACTCTTGCTTGTCCATTAACGTCGAGGTGTACTCCCCTAGGTAGATCTGTTCGATCTTGAGAAAAATCACCCAAGGAATGCCAATAGTTGGGCCGTACCCTTTGCTTAACAATGGCTCTTAGCCTGCGTGGCTCATAGCCCTTTTGAAAATTAGTGTTCAATGGATGAACCGATGAAGACTAATTTGAGTAGCATCTTATCCACGTGCTAGCTGAGAGTTAAAGCACCTTGACTCCAACTGACTCTCCAGCAAAACATGTATCAAAAGCTTCTTAGAAGATGTTCATTATTCCCTTAAAGAGAGAGAGAGAGAGAGAGAGAGAGAGAGAGAGAGAGAGAGAGAAGAAGAAGAAGAGCATGCTGGGTTGAGGAACTTTCCTTAAGTTTTTAGAGTGTACCAAAGCTGTGTGCTCGGACGCATCTCATGCCTGACTTGCAGCTTATCCTATTTAAACATTCCACAGTTTTCAGGTATGACTCTCTCATCAAGAGAGGTAACATCCAAACACAAACACATCTTGACCTACCTTCCTTGTAGGGGTCGTATTTGTATGAAAATGACTTAGGCATTGGCACTTTGCCTGTAAATTAAGTCTAAATTTTAGGTTCCTTTTAGTGTTGTTGTGTGTGACAGTAACCAACAATCAGGTGAAACAATCCATCACGTATTCTGTCCTTGACAGAGTTACAAGTGTGATAGTGGAAGTGTAATGCATGAAGCGGTAGAATCTAATCTATCTCGCTAGCATACTTTGCCGAGAGTGATGGCCTCAAACGTGAGAACCAAAACCATAAGTGCCTTGCACAGTGCAAACTGGTAGGGATTGTGTGAGCTAATATTCCCTATTTTGCCAGTTCCTCAAACTTGTGTGCCAATACCCTTGCTCCAAGTCATTGGGCAGTACCTGGGCACAATGGAGAAGCCTTGATTCATGTAAAATTTCCAAAGAACTTTGCTTTGCACAATGAAATTAATGGCCAAGTAAAGTGTAAACATGGAAAAAACAAGAAAAACTTAAGGGTGAAAGCATGTTAACCTGTTGCGCTTTTTGTGCTAGTTAGCAGTTTCAAGTTAGCACATCTTTGAAAAGTTGGACGTCCGGTAAATTTTTTACAAATAATATCAAAATTTGTCGGAGGTTGTACATTTGGATTCCTTGTTTCAAGTGCTTTCTATTGATATATCATATGTCATAGATCTTGGAGATGTAGCTCAAGTTATTGTACTAGTTAGCATATGTCAAAATTTAACTAGTTAGCATTGTCCGGGACATGAAAAAGCATGACAAGTTAACATGCTTTCACCCTTAAACTTGGCTAACCTAGTCATTGCTGGAACCAGTTGTCTCAAGATTTTGTGGAAGGAAACTCGCTTAACAATGGCTCTTAGGCATATCGGCTGCACGGGTGGGAGCTGTCGTATGTACATATACGTCCCTTGTATCATATACGCCCTCTGGCACATAATGAAACTAGCCTGGAAGCATATTGGCAAAGCCTTCCCAAGTTTTTATGCTCATAGCATATGCCAAACGTGAGCATTCGCAATGCCAAATGCCCAAATTGAAGCCTTGCTTCACAAAAGTATGTTAGTTTTGATAGCCAACAGATGCTGGTACCGACGGACAAGATCATGGCAAACGAATATTGACCTTGTCAAGAAAATGAAATGGACTAGTGTTGTGTGGCGAGCATCTTTGCCGGTTTCTGGAAGCAGTGACAAAAGTCGGCCATGCCGAGCTTTGTGCACCCTTCATGAAGTCGAGCAATACATGATGCCGATCATCTCCTTGAGATGCCATTTACATCAAAAGTAAACTGGTAATGAGCTGTGCTCTACCAAGGTATGCATTAGAAGCCATGCTTCTGATCGTGACTATGTATAATCAAGTCGTGCTTGTTGTGGGTTTGCAACAAATTAGTGGCCCTTCCCAGCCATGTATACAAGCCGTGCTTGTTCTCAAGGTGCTGAAAGTGCACGCACCGTTGTTGCCTGATAAAAATATGCAGCATGAGCCAAACAAACTAAAATAAACTATGCACACCTGATGAAGCACCTGCTGTGCTAGCGTGCTTGTGCATGATGCAGGAGCATGCATGCCAAGTTGTCCATATCGTTGTTGATGTCCTCTGTTGACTCCCGAGTCGTGCTCGAGGATGGAAGAGTTAGTTGCACTTGTAAGCACCGATCAATGGGGAGTTTCTAGCGACCTGGTTTGCATCGTATGCAATACACCAGATTAACTGTAAACTTGCTGACCAATTTCACAGCGGACGAGAAGGGTGAACACCTGAGGCAGTTTTCAGCCGTCCTCGACGTGGCTGGCAGCGTATGGAAGCGCCAAATCGGTTGAAACGTTGTGATGAATTGGCGGCTTTTAAGAACTGCAAAAACTGGTTTGCTGCAGGCTGAGACCGCTGAAGTGGCACGAATCACAACATTTTAGTGCTAGTTGACGGTTATGGAGTCGAGGAGGAAAGTAAGAGAAGGTATAGAAAACGTGTCGGTAAATACTGCGTGGGAACCACCGTGTAGCAAGGCCACTAGGGTTGGCCAAGTTCAAGGGAAAAATAAATTTAATGAAAATTTTGAGACCTGAATGTCGCCGATAGCGCGTGGAGAAGAAGAGGCTGCAACTTGCGATGGCGAGGTCCTTTGAGGCCATCCCAAGCACGGGATCCTGCTATTTCTCCACAGCGCTCCCAGCGAGCCCACTTTCGGCCAATTCCGTGCAGGTCGGAATTTCCTCCCTTCCCGACTTAGAGTTCCTGCACGCGCTGACCTCGTCCTTCGTCTTCCCCAAACTTGCCTGCTTGCATGCAACATGCATGACAAGCAAAAACGTGCCCTTAGTTCTATTCTTAGCCTGAGGCTCTGATACCAATCTAAGACCCAGGAGCTATGTTATGAGGATTCTCCGCCCAACCCCTCGTTTATATGGCCCTTGGCCAATGTAACAGAATCCCCCTATCCGCCTTTAGCAGCCGGCCGGCCCTCGGCCCTGTGGCCCGAGTCCTACTCACCTGGGTTTGCCCTTGGCCTGACACCGTCTAATCCTTCTTCTCTCTCCTTCCCTCGGTACTTATTTAACATACCACAACTCCGCCTTAGAGAGCATACATATGAGTGAAATCCATGCTTCTATAAACTCAAAAAATCATCACCTTTAGCAAAAAAACTTGAATTGATTAACTCGCAAATAAATTAACCTGCCTGGGGATGATATGGGGTAGACTTCTTGTGTAATATCATATGAGTTTTAGTCAGCTCCTATATGATCTCATTCAAAAAATGTGTCCCCCTATCACTCACCAACTCAACTCGACACCCAAATCTTGTCATAATATTATGATACAAAAACTTTGCAACACTGGCTGCTTTGTTATCCTTCAGTGCCACAGCTTCCACCCACTTAGTACAATAATCTGTAGCAACCAAAATGTACCTGTTCCCCCTAGAGCCAGTGGGATTCACTGGTCCTACAAAGTCCATACCCCATTTTTGAAAAGGTTCCAGGGGTAGAATAGGATGATCTGGCATCCTGTCTCTATTGTTTGGCTGACCAAGCTTCTGACACACCACACATCTTTTGGCATACTCATGTGCATCTTTTAACAAAGTAGGCCACCACAAACCAGCCTGCAAAATTTTCTTACATGTAATGTGTCCTGAGAAATGTCCACCATCTTGTCCATAATGAGCTTCCTGTAGAACTGCTGACTGTTCAAATTCTGGAACACACCTTATCACTTGATCAATACCCTTCTTGTATAATGCTCCTGCGATCACCAGAAATGGTCTGCTTTTCAATGCAAATTTCTTCCTTTGATCAGGTGAAAACCCTCCTGGCATAACCCCATCAGTTAGGTACACCAACATTTGATCATACCAAGAATCTAGAACATCCTGCTGAACTGAAAATAAATCTGCATCAGGTAACTGATCATCCACACCTGTCGGAGATTCCCTTGTTTCTAGTCTGCTCAAATAATCTGCCACAACATGCTCTTTCCCAGGAGTATGAATAATCACAAACTCAAATTCCTGCAAAAGCAACATCCACCTTGCCTATCTCCCTGTAAGCATGGGCTTCTTAACCAAGTACAACAAAGCTCGGTGATCAACATGAAACATAACCCTGTTACTGAGTAAGTAATGCCTGAACTTATTCAATGAATATACCATGCCCAAAGCCTCTCTCTCAGTCACAGTATAATTCTTTTCTGCTGGGGTCAACATCCTACTTTCATAATACAATGGTCTATACCATCCTCTAACCTTTTCCTGCATCAACACAGCTCCAATTGCAATATCCGATGCATCAACAAAAACATGAAAAGGCAATGTCCAATCAGGAGGCTTCAATATAGGTGCTATTGATAGTATTTTCTTTAACATCCGAAAGGCTGTTTCCTGTGGTTCATCCCATTTAAAGGCAACATCTTTCATTGTAAGATGAGTCAAAGGTGCACATATATTAGCCAAATATCTAATATACCTTGAGTACCACTTCACCTGACCCACAAACCTCCTAAGCTCCTTCACATTCTGAGGTGATTTGGCTGCCTGAATTGCTTCAATCTTTTTGGCATCAATGGCCATCCCATCAGCAGATACTACATGAACCTTATCCCTCACATCTTTCTGCTCTCTCCAATTAATTGGTCCCTTAGCTTTTGATCTTGTGACTGCCAATGCTTCAGATTCTTCCACCTGACCACATTGGTAACAATCACAATACCATCCTTCTTCATGTTCCTTCTGCTCAGTCTGCTGTACTATGACTGGCTCTAGTTCCTACTGCTCCTGAATTTCCACCAAAATAACATTAGCATGAGCTTGTTGATGATGCTGTGGTTGCTGCTGCGCTCCCTGTTGGTCTACCTGACCAGGCCTCACAATGGGCATCCCTCTTTCTCCCTTGTGTCTAACCCATAATTCACAATTGAGACCAACCCAATGGTCTGGTGATCCACAATAGACACAAGGAATCACTCTGTCTCCTCTTCTCTGATTGTTGTTTTGCTCTCTCCAAGGAGGTATTGGAGGTCTTGGTGGTCTCTGAAATGGTTATCTTTCTCTAAATGGAGCTACCTGATTTGCTGCAGCTTCATCTCTACCTCTTCTTGCATTTGGCTTCTCCCTATTCTTGGGGTTAAACCAACACTTAGAGGTGGTATGTCCTTCTTTGTCACATATTTCACAATACAACTTAGCTTCGGGTGCCAACACTGAATAACCAATGCTCTTTAATTTACTCACCAATTCACCTTCCTGAGTTGCTTTATCCTTTTTGGACTTCTTCTTTGTGCTTTTATTCTTCCTCTTTGACTTTTCTTCAACATCACTTGACTCAGTATCATCATCTCAATCAGAATCTTCATCAGTTTCATGGGCATCAGTGGAGTCTGACTGATCATTCAGAATCATCATCTTCTTTGGACCTACTCTTCATTTTGGGTCTGCCAAGTCTTTTCTCCACTCTAACTGCTGCATCAACCAGTGCAACAAAACCTGGACCTATATCTACACTTGCCACATCGTTCTTTAAATCTTTCCTCAAACCTGTCAAAATATCCTGCCAACATCTAAACAGTGGGCCTCTCATTGCTATGAAGTCTCTCAACCAAAACTTTGAACTTTTGAGCAAAATATTCAACCACCATATCCTTTTGTCTGATCACCTTGAGTTTCTTCAAAATGTCTGTAGGAGTCTTCTACTTTCTGAATCTCTGTAAAAAGGCTGCTTTCAAAGAATTATAGGTAGCAAAATGGGCTATAACATATTGGTTAAACCAACTCATGGCTTTGCCTTCTAATGTAGCTGCAAATTGCTCCATCTTTGTTTGGTCATTATGCAAGGCCTGATAACCACTAGCCTGCCACTTTGTTTCAAACATGGCAGCATGAGAGTCTGCATCTTCTTTCAACTTTCCTCTAAATTTGGTTGCTTTCATCGTAGGGTTTGGATGGGCCATGGGAGGATTTCTGGGTGGTCTCCTAGGTCTTTGCCTGGTAGCCCCCTGTAGTGGGTCAAACTGAAGCCTTCTTCTTGTCCCTGCAGGTCTTTCTTTCAAGGCAAGTGCTCCAACAAATTGCCTCACATGCCTCCCCTATGCTCTCACAGAACCCTCAGCCCCTTGGTTCAATAACTCCTGTTCAATGTCACGGAACTCCTCCTCTCCATCAGAGGCAACATCATAATGAAAAGGATCAATATCAGGGTTTCCTGATCTCGCCTGTGCCCTAGTATAATAAACTCTGCCTACTCTCCTCTCTTGTTGTAACATACATGATTCTCCATAGATTCATAACAGCAGGATCGCCAAACTGTTGGGGTTCATCAACACACACAGAACTTATTAGGTGTTGACAACATGTCACACACACCAAAGACAAAGTTAGACAAAGCCAAACACATTCAACTCATCAGCATTTCACCATTTACCAATCTCGACACAGCAGACTGAAGAACAAACATGAATCATAGAGCAAGAGACTACACAGTTTGATCCATCTTGGTCCAAAGATAACTTCCATTTCAGCCAGAATTACATACTCGCGTGAACCGGGATGACCTTTAAATAGGAACTTCTAGCAGTTATAACAGTTACATCCGATTGACCAAAATCCGACTTATCAAAACTCCGACTCACTAAGATCCGACTGACTAAGAGTTGATTGATCAAACATAAGTACAAGTAATGATCTAGTGCAGGGTCAACAATGGCACTCTCTACGAGCTGACCATATTGGTATGGAACCGGCCCTCGATGAATCTTTAACGGCCCAATAAATTGGCAACCGAAACTCCGATTGTTGTTGATCTAAAAAGACCGACGCGCTCCACAAAGTGAGCAATTCAAGTCCGTGCATTCCTTTCATTTCTGTCGCCTCAGTCGCAGTTCCTTAATCCGGCACGGATCTGCATTAACTCAAACTTCAAACTGCCATAACGTCGTCATCGTAGCTCCAATCGATGAGCTGTAAAGACACGCCGATAGAGAACTTCAAGCACTGCAGTTCTAGATCATAATATCCCATCTGTGCTCACTTCAAGCATAGTCCTTTTTAGCATCATTAAGACATCTGATGGCCCTTTTAAACCGCATTTGGCATACATTAATCATTAATCTTGGCCTGTTAACAAGCCATGGTCACTGCTCAATAATCATGTAAGCTTCAAATAAGCTTTATGTGCATCTTCTTGGCATATTTCCTAGGATGGGAGCGGAGCTGCATGACACTGCGAATGTGGGGAAAACAAAGCTGAGGAGAACAAAGAATGGACTCAAAGACTGAGACAACATTGCACACTTTTATTGATGATGATGATACTTACAAACAGTGGTTTTGACTGTTACCAACCTTGCTCTTCGCACTGGGGATGCCTGATGGAATGCGAGCGCCATATGATGCATGGCGAAGTTTGGAGTTAGTGGGAGGTTAGCACGTTAGTGGGAGGTTAGTTGAGGGAAACATCAAGATGATGCAGCCATCGACAACGTCAATCACCAGTATCAAGAGTGGCCCAGGGTAGCATGGTGTCGGTGCATTCAGTCCTAGCATGCTCATGTTGCCATTGTGGGGGTGATAGTGAGTTCCTTATATACATGGGGTGGTCATGACTAGTAACTCAACCATGGTGTGGTGGAGAATGGGATGATGATGATGTTGCCAATGCTAAAATTCCCATGCTTGCAACAAAACATGATGCCATGAGATCCCTAGCTTGGGAGTTGCAGTATGTGCTTAGTGGTGCATGAAATGTAGAGTGCATGGAGCTAGTGTGTTCTTCCTTCACTTGTGTCCCCCTTGTGCTTAGCGGAGGCCTCTTTATATAGGCTTGAGAGGTGGTCCTTACCTGATGGTCCTTGCAAATATCCACTAGTCGCTGTAGTCTAGATGCCTCTCTAGTAAGAGAGTTAGAGAGGGAGAGAAGGTAGAGATAGAGAGAGAGAGAGGAAAGAGTGGGGTGGGGAGAGTTTTTTTTACAATCCACTAGCCATTGGCTAGGTTATTAAGGAAGAGTGGAGTTCGGGGCATTTACAAGGGGTTTTGTTGATGGTTCAGGTGGTCGGTGTGAAGTTTAATGCTCCCAAAATTGGTATTTTGTTGCGTGAAGTCGAGATACTACATGCCACTTCCTTTCGGTGCCGGTCAGGGCACGCCTTCGGCACCTTTCCTTGATTTGGAGTCGGCTTTGCGTGAGTTGGCCGTCTTTGTCGATGGTGTCGATGTCATATTTCCTTTTTTTCTTCTTGTTGTGCGTAGGATGTGCATGTGCTTGTTTGAATGTGTGCGTGCACGTATGCGTGTGTGCTCATATATATATATATATATATATAATATATATATATATATATATAAAATATATATATATATATATATATGGGTGCTTTTGTTCGTAAGTGCGTATGCATGTGTGTGTGTGTGTATAATGCGTGAGTGTCGAGATGACTTGTGAATGTGTGTGCGTATGTATATGGTTGTGGGTGCATACGTGTGTGTGTGGGAAGGAGATATATGGGTGCTTTTGTTCGTAAGTGTGTATGAATGTGTGTGTGTGTAATGCGTGAGTGTCGAGATGACTTGTGAATGTGTGTGCATATGTATATGGTTGTGGGTGCATATGTGTGTGTGTGTGTATATCTATCTATATATATATAGATATACATATATATATATATATATATAGATATACATATATATATATATAGTTTTTTTTTTAACGCTGCAGGGAAACAAAGAGAGGGAACGAGATTGACAGAGGGAGGGAGCACGGGCGTTGCGGAGAGAGGGGGGGTGAATTGTGTGTGCATGTGTGTGTAGGTGAGTAGGGGTGTGTGTGTGTGTGTATTATGGGGGAGAGAGAGAGAGATGAAACACGCTGCTGCATGCGCCTTTGGGCTTGGGAGAGAGAGACAGAGAGGGTGGGAGTGGGATTTGGGGGGATTGAGGGGTAGTGTGGGGTGTGAATAAGAGAGAGAGAGAGAGAGAGAGAGAGAGAGAGAGAGAGAGAGAGAGAGAGAGAGAGAGAGAGAGAGAGAGAGAGAGAGAGAGGCTTCTATATTGCATCCACCTTCGGGCTTGGCCGAGGGCGTGAGAGAGAAAGAGATAGAGAGAGAGGGCACTACGCGTGGCCTCGTTGACAGAGAGCGCGCGGGGGGGGGGGGTCCAACGGGCCAAGGGGAAGGGTGTGTGGCTGAGAGAGGGAGGCATTATTGGCATGCGGCCTATGGGATTGAACCAGGGGGAAAGAGAGAGAGACCAAGTCCAAGGTAAAATAAGGGGTAGAGAGAGAGAGAGGGGGGGTTGGCAGACCAGGGAGAGTGGGTGATGGAGAGGGGCTTGGTGAAGACGTGGAAGTGTGGACGAGAGGGGAGAGGAATAGGGTGGCCTGGTGGCGTGCCAAAGGGAGAGAGAGTGTGTGATACTTTATGCGCCTTGCGGGGCTTGGTTACTGAGAGTGAGAGAGAGGGAGTGAGAGAATGAGAGGGACTAGCTAGAATAATGGATGAGAGGGAGTGTGGTGCCAAAAGGAGGCGCGGTGGCCTACTTCACACGTGCGAGTTGGTGGCGGCAAAAATAATACAAAAAACCATTTTTATGTTGTTTTTACCTCTGGCTCCCTGAATGGGTTGATTCTTGCGGCCTCGGTTTCAAAAACAAAGCCGGCCAACTTTAGCTTCTTTGGATGGGAAAGAGGGCGGTGCGTCTAATCCGGTATTAGGAGCATGACTGAATGGTGATGGCGTGTTTCATGAAGCAAAAGTAGAGTGATATACAAGGGAGAATCATCCCATGGATACGGGGAGAACAAGGCTAAGGAGAAGAGAAAATGGACTCAAAGATCATGATAGAATTGCACACTTTTATTGATGATGATACTTACAAACGATTTAAACTTACAAACGGTGGTTTTGGCTATTACCAACCTTGCTCTTGACACTGGGTATACAAGATGGAATGCGAGCGCCACATGGTGCATGGTGAACTTTTGAGTTACCGGTGTTAGCACGTTAGTGGGATGTTACTTGAGGGAAACACCAAGACGATGTAGCCCGCCAGCACAACGTTGATCACTAGCATAGAGAGTGGCCCGAGGTAGCCTGGTATCGGTGCACTCAATCCTAGTGTGATCATGCTGCCTTGTGGGGTGATAATGAGTGCCTTATGTGCATGGGGTGGCCATGATTAGTAAACCAGCCATGGTGTGGGTGGAGATTGGTGGTGGCGGTGATGTTGCCAATGCTAGAACGTACATGCTTTCAACAAGCATGAGACCGTGAGATCCCTAGCTTGTGAGGTGCATCATGTGCTTAGTGGTGTATGCAATGTGGAGTGCATGGAGCCTGGGTGGTGCCTCCAATGTGTTATCTCCCCCTTTTGTGCTTAGTGGAGGCCTCTTTATATAGGCCCGAGAGGTGGTGCTTACCTAATGGTCCTTGCAAATACCCACTGGTCACTGTAGAGAGTCTATATGCCTATTTAGTGATAGAGCTAGAGAGTGAGAGAAGGTAGAGATAGAGAGAAGGGAGGTAAGAGTGGGGTGGGGAGTTTATTACAATTCACTAGCGGTTGGCTAGGTTATTAGAGAAGAGTGGTTTGCTTCCCATGCAATTGTAGGAAGTCGATGTGAGGGGTTTTGACGCATCTTTATCATGTACTCCACAACCCTTTCCATGCCGATAACCTCAATTGGAAGAGATCCCGACTCAAGAAGTAGGAGCATATATGGTGTTTGTGTCTTAACTTGGAGAAAGTTTGTAAGAAAACACTTTTGGACATTCTCAAACTCTTTCCAAGTAGACTTTGAGATGCTGCCGCTCCACACTTCAACTCCATAAAGAAGAACCGGTGTCACCAATGCATCAAAAAGATACTTCTTGAGAACCCAACACTTGATGTTTCCCACATTACACATGTTCTCAAATGCATAATATGCTCTCTTTCCCGCTTCCAAATGATGCATAGCACATTCATGCCACTTGTGATTGGATGGAACCTCAAGGCCAAGGTACTTAAAGCTCTTAACAACTTCAAGTGTCTCGTTGTTGTACACAATTCATGGCTTCTCCTTATGGTTGGTTTTCACAAGCATAACCTTTGTTTTGGATTCATTTACAATCAGCCCACTATGCAAGCAAAAGTTATCAAGGACAACCATAAGCTTTTCTGCATCTTCTAAAGTGTGTGCTAGAAGCACTACATCATCCGCATATAACAAAAGCATGATTACTGCATTGCAAATAGTGACCTCTTCAATGCCTTCTTTTTACATAAAGTCAAGTACCATTTGTTCCAATTGATCGATGCATAGACCAAAGAGACTTGGTGACAATGGACATCCTTGTTTAACCCCAATAGTGCTTACAAAAATTTCTAAAATTTCTCTTCCCATGCGCAATTGACAAATCACCTTCTCATAGATTCGAGAAACCGCAAGCATAAACTCACTTGGCACTTGGAGTTCTTCCTTCCTTCTCCACATATTGTTACGTGGAATCATATCAAAGGCTTTCTTAAAGTCCACAAAACAACAATACAATCGCTTGCCTTTCAACCGACTTTCCTCCATGAGAACACGAAGAGTGACAAGATGATCAATGGTGCTATGGCATCGACAAAAACCCGCTTGTCCCTTTGCACGCTTGTCATTCTCTTCAGCCCAATCACTCAATTTCATCTCCATTATGCACCCAAACAACTTTTCCATAAGAGACCCAATCATTATAGTCCGGTAGTTGCTTACATTCTTTACATCGCCTCCTTTATGCAAAGGCTTAACCCAATTAGTACTCCAATCATAAGGCATACCATGTTGAAGTGCAAGGTTGAACATATCACACATCCACTCATGGGTAAAATCTCCTGTCCATTTGATCATCTCCGGCTTGATACCTTGAAGATCTCCCGCTTTGCGAGTGGCCAACTTTTCAAGCCCACCGCATACATCCTCAATAGTAAAAAAAGACGGCATACATGGGAGTGAACCATAAAATGGCATTTTTTCAGTATTTGCTTACTCATATAATTGCCTACAATGTGTGTACATATCCACTAGACTCAAGTTACCAAAATTCTCAACCCGCTTGCCTCTCAAGTTTCTCCAAAATCTTCCACATGCATGTGCCTTTTCTTGGACTTGAAATTCTTGTTGCTTTACTTCCCATCTTCTTCTCTTCTTTTGAATCAATGCCTTCTATATATGCAAATGACTTTGATAGTTGTCTTTGTCCATAGTTGCATCAAGCTTTATCAAGGACTTTCGAGCATCTTGACATTCTTTATCAAACCACCTTTTGCGTGATCTATCTTTGTTGATACCATGGAGATGCTTTATGGCAAAGCATTCTTCCGCACAAGAACAAATAGCTTTCTTGAAAGCTTCCCATTTAGTTTCCAATGGTGCATCACATTGAAGCTTTGTCATCCATAATTTCTGCTCAACCATTTCAATGTACATTGGTGCCCGTTTGAAATCCATACATAGTGATAACTTCTTTTTCCTTTGGCTGAGATTATCATGCTTAGTTGCTTCTCCACATGAAAGGTCAATACATAAGGTGCGATGGTCGGATTCCGGGGTCCATTGACCAAACATAAAACTCTTTATGCGATACATGATGGCTTCAGAGAGTAGCATATAGTCAATCACACTATCCCCATTATGTCTCCTACATGTAAATCCATTGGTTCCACTCCACAAAGATACACCATTGGCAATGAGCATACCCGTGCTATTACACATGTGTAAAAGTAACTTTCCATAGTGATCCGGCTCTTTCTCATCCATTGAAGTACGATCATACAAGTGAACTTCCTCCAACTCCCTTGAAATGTATGGCATATCAAATTGTTGAGTATCATGTTGCAATGTTTTTGTGCGAGCATTCATATCCCCAAATACAATAACATCACCTTCACCTTTGAAATAAGCAATGTCCTCTTCCAAATTAGAAAATGGTTGATCTCTATCCATGCAAGCATAAAAGGGATAATCATGATGAGGAATGTAGCAATCGGCTACAAAAATGGGTGCTCTTTTTGGTGTCATAATTTTCAGCCATACATAACGTTTGTACTTGTCATCTTTCACAATTGATACAAAATCTTCCAATCCTTTCTTAACCATATATGCTAACCCTCCTTGTCCTCTTCGTTGCTTGAGATTCTTTGACCACATCAATGAATGTACATTGTAATCCTCCAAGCCGTTAATCCTTTGTGTATCATGCTCCCAAGTTTCAACAAGAAGTACAACATCGGCTTTGCTTGTTAGTTCATCAATGCCAACCCCCGCATTCCATGGGTATCCATTACAATTCCAAAAGCATATTTTCAATTGTAACTCGGTCTCATAGGTCACGCATCCCTATTTTCTTGAGAGACTTGCCTCCTCCTTGGGCACATTTTCTTCATGAGAGATCTCCTTGTTTTTATTATTCTTTTCCTCCTATGCCTTGCGACGCATATTTTGTTGCTTAATAGTGGGATCTTCACATACAAAACATTTTCTATCCCTCAAATAGATCCAACTATTATCAAGGATAATCTTTCACTTGGTCTCATCTGGCATGGTGCATACAATTGGCCGTTCTCCCGAGCGAGGAGCTCCTTGCTTCCCCACTCTATGTGCTCCATAGACCATAACTCCGAACATGCCAAAGTGGGTTTTGAAGAAATCTTCAATAACAATGGCAAGAGAAGGAGGTGTCTCTAACTTCTCTTCGGGAATTCCACGAATAACAATGTTCTTGGAACGTCGCTCCCGTTCCTTCAACTCCTCCACATCCACATTCTCAACATTCTTTGTTTGAACCATAGCTTGCATGAGTGAGGAATTAGAAACCACATTGCTACCACATACATCAGCCCAAGACTTGTTTGTGCATACATTTTTCATGTCCCATACATCCCGGCTCATAGTGTCAAATTTCTCCTCTTTCAATACATGGTCATGCTCTACTTTGCTCATCCGCTCCTTCAAAGCATTCAAGTCCACAAGAGAGCGTTTAAATTCCTTGACTTCCTCTTCAAGTTGCATCAAACGTGTTGTTTGCATCTCAAGTGTCCTCTTGAGATTCTCATTCTCAACCAAAAGTACTCTTAGTGTGCCATTCTCCATTGCAAGTGGTCGTAAGTCTTCGCCTTGTTTGTTTACAGTCTCTTGCAATGATACCAAGTACGCCATGATCATGGTTTCCGATGTCGTTGGTTGGGTGGTTGTGTTGCTATCTCCACACTTAGGAGATTTTGGATCATTTTCCACAATGGTTGTGGACCTTGTTGAAGAAGAAGAAACCTTGCGAGTGCCGGAAGACATTGTATGTAAAATAGGAGATGAGAATCAATTTTGTTGAACCTGTTCACTTCGGAAATGCTGCTACAGAAATGACTTCCATAACTCTGAAAATTTCTGTCTTTACACCAATGCGTAGCGGACTTCGTGCTCTTCGATTGAGGCTATAGATCACCCAAATCGGAGTTCGGATGAAGAAGTTATGATCAAAAGAGTGGACTGCTGTCTACTAGGTCAAAAAACGGTTGTGAGAGAGAGAGATAGAGATAGAGAGAGAGAGAGAGAGAGAGAGAGAGAGAGAGTCCCCCCCCCCCCCCCCCCCCCCCCCCCCCCCCCCATCCAGGTTGACGAACCAAGGAGAGAAAGAGAGATATTATATTGTTTTTTTTTCATGCGCCCTATGGGCTGGCTATACAGAGAATAAGAGGGGGAGAGAGAGTGAGAGATAGAGATGAGGTGTGAGTAGGAGAGAGAGAGTGGATGAGAGAGGGGAGTGAGGCGATAATGGACGAGCAAGGGAGGGGATGTGGTTTGGCGGTAGCAATAGAAAACGATTTTTTTGTTGTTTTTTTACTCTATGCTCCCCAAATGGGGTCGATCCCCACAACCGAGGCTCCAAAGACCGGCTATGATCAATTTCTCCGGGTCCCTAGAGGGCGGTGCGAGTAACCTGGTGTCCACACATAGGGAAGAAATATGCTTGATGGTGTTAACCCTCTGTGCTACAAGCGGGAAGCCTGGCTGCCCTGCAAAATACTCGAAAATAGCACATACTGAGACATAAACGACTGAATCTGCATACCTCGAATCACACGACGCCTAATCCACGTTGTACACGGGCAGAGAGAGAAAGAGAGCGTGATAGAACGAGAGAGCACGTGAAGGCGCACCTCCTAGAGCGGAGTGGTATGTCGGCACGTCGAGAGAGAAGAGGGGAGAGGGGAGAAGAAGTACATAGACGCTGGGTGCAATCGCCCCCCGTGCAAGAGTGACCATTTCCCTCTTGTACGTATTTCATTTATAGATTTCTTGAATGGTCAAATGTGAGTACAAACTAGCCGGCTGGTCATAATTGACCAAAACTCATAAAAGAGCACTTGAATAATAACATGTATATAAAATATAATATCCTTTTGCAATAGCCTAGCTCGGTCAAGTCTTTTCCACCTGTCAGCTGCAATAAATAGTAAAATATCAATTCCATAACACTCTGAGAGTTGAATACCGTTACCTGTTGGTTGACCAGTATACTAGTATACCACTACAGTAGCACCAATACCATTACGAATATGCCAGGATGGCCGTATAGCAATTTCAATACCAATACTATCGGTACCAATACTAGCATTGAAAATCTGAAGACTAGTACTTCTACTAGTACCATTATATCAATTGTATATCAAATCTGTATCTATATTAGTACACCGGCTCTCAACAGGACTCGTGTAGAATTACCTAATTCCCTTCTCCGAGTATACAAATCCTAGTTATACATTCATTCTGGTATTTGTTGCATGACAATATGTCTAGGAACCAATATACCAGTAAACTCGTAGACTAGTATAGCAATAAAGCAGCACCAGTTCTAGTACTACCAGAACCAGTACTACAGCTGACAATCTAGAACTAGTACCAGTACTAGTATACCTATATACATGTTTAGCAGTATATCAATATTAGTACCAAGACTAACCGTACTGGTAGTAGCATTGAAAATATGAAAACTAGTACCAATACCAGAACTAGTATACCAGACCTATATCAATACCAATACAGTGGCTCTTTGCAAGACTCATATAGAATTAGCTATTTCCTATTTGCCAGTATAGAACTACTAGTTTTCTTCATTTTTTGGTATTCTCGACATAAACAAATGTTTGGGAACTGATATACCAGCATAACAATGTAGTAGTATAACGGTATCACTTCCATCACTACCAATACCAATACCAACACTCAAAGAGTGTGACTAATAGCATTACTAATGTACCAATATACCAAGATAGCGGGTTAGCAATACCAATACTACCAATACTAGCACTGTAGATCTAAGACTGGTACCAGTACCAATACCAGTACCAGTACCAGTACTAGTATACGAGATTGGTAAAGGTTTTTTTATGATGGTGTAATTGGCTACCAAGTCTCTTCAAAATTCTCTTTACTTGCACAAAGAAGTAGTACCTTTGTGACATGGATAACAACTAGGATGCCCATGCATCACCTGCATACAGAGCCAATGCTAACGGAATGTTGTGTTGTTCTCTATGGATGCAGGTAAGGGCTACTTTCTTTGGTTGACCTTTTTGGTGCTTAAATGTTTGGAAGATTGGCACCTAGTTCGAAGGATTTTTCACCTTTTGAATGGGCTTATACCAACCTGTTGATATTCATTTGTACAAAATCATGCTATCTAAGTTTGTTTTGTATAACAAACCTTGTATTTGTATGGGTACCTTGGTCTTTGAACATATATATATTTGTTTGTGGGTAATATATGTAAATAACTAAAACACACACAAATTGCACTTAGATCCAGTCTTAAAACTAGGTCAGGACCAGGCTCCCAGTATTGTGCTAGGCCAGGATGATCTGGTAAAACAATCCATCTGAGCTAGGAGGGGCTAGCTTCACATAGTCAATATGAATGTTTTCTGATCGGTTGAAGGTTGGGGTGGCCACCAGAATATTACACTACATCGTTAAATGTATAGTTTGTTTTTGATTCTGTCTTTTATTATACTTCCTTTCAAATATTTGGGACATCTCAAATTTCTGATCATTTCTAACTATGCCTCCTTCATGCAATTTTGTTGTATTAGGGACTAGATTTACCAATGGAGCCGCTGTCACGGGCTTCACTTTTGGTTCTTAGATGTATCCAAGATGCAGAAGGATCTGCTCTTATTGTGATCTCGTCTAGTAATCCTACTACCTCCCCAATTCACATAGTATGCTCTGACAAATGGGTCAAAACTTTAGCTATTTTGGTCAAAAACCAGTAAGGAGGGTGTCTCTGGTATTACCAACATTATTGCTAATATTCCAACTATCTCTAAAGCTCATAAAGAGAATTTGGCCAAGTTCTTGTCTGATGGAGCTGAACTTGCTAACCTTATTAGAAAGTAGTGTCGGCTCCAGCCCGAGTTTTGTCACAGCCCCGACTATTCCAACTCTCCTACCTACCAACAATCTTTCTATAGGGATGCTGCAACTGTGGAAGTTGTTAAAGAATTTCAGAGAGATTTATGTTCTCTACTTTTGGAATTGGTACCTAAGGTATCCAGAATCTTCCCATTTCTACCAATTCGACAAGTGGAGGTTGAATCTTTAGGGGTGGAACACAAAATTTGGTTATTCCCTAATAAAGATTTTCTGGCTCCTATCTCAATAGAGACCTGGGTTTTTTTGGCAAATCTGCCAGTTGCTACAATGGAGGATTCTCTACTAAAGACACTCAAAGAAATGCAATGTGTATGTGTGTGTGTGTGTATGGTGCCTAGGATAGGGTGGGTACACACACACACACACACACACACACACACACACATTACTAGGGATAGTGTGTTAATATCCTTGTGTGGTATTTTTAATTGCAGGATTATTTGGCCTAGGGAGCCTTGGGTGAATAATTGGAGTACATTCATTAGGTGATATTTTAATAGGTGCGTTAAATAAAAACCTAACCATTAGTTGCTAACTAAGGAGCTATGAACAAAGGCGGGAGGCTGCACTCTGTCTCTTTTTCCCTCTTATGTGTTAAACCACAATGTCCTACTATAGTTTTCCATGGTGTGGGTGGAGATTGGTGGTGGCGGTGATGTTGCCAACGCTAGAACGCTCATGTTGTCAACAAGCATGAAACCGTGAGCTCCCTAGCTTGTGAGGTGCATCATGTGCTTATTGGTGTATGGAATGTAGAGTGCATGGAGCCTGGGTGGTGCCTCCAATGTGTTATCTCCCACTTTTGTGCTTAGTGGAGGCCTCGTTATATAGGCGTGAGAGGTGGTGCTTACCTAATGGTCCTTGCAAATACCCACTGGTCTAGATGCCTCTTTAGTGATAGAGCTAGAGAGGGACAGAAGGTAGAGATAGAGAGAAGGGAGGTAAGAGTGGGGTGGGGAGTTTTTTACAATTCACTAGCCATTGGCTAGGTTTTAGAGAAGAGTGGAGATCGGGGCATTTACAATGGGTGTTGTTGATGGTTCGGGTGGCTGGTGTGAGGTTAACGCTATCAGAATTGGTGTTTTGACGATGTCAAGATGCTACGTGTTTGTCACTTTCGGGGCCGGCTGGGGCATGCCTTCAACATCTTTTCTTGATTTGTTATTGCCTTCGTGTGATTTTGGTGTGTTTTGTCGAAGCTCGTCATCCGTCTTTATTGTTTTCTTTTGGTTTCCTTCCTCTAGTGTGTGTACTTGTGTGCGTATGTGCATGTAATTTGTTTGTGTGTGCTTGTAAGTGTGCGAGTGTGTATGGTAGTGTGTGTGTGTATAGGTCAAGAGAGAGAGAGAGATTTACTTACATAGAACAAGTGTGTATGTGAGTGTTGTGTGTGTGTGTGTGTAGGTATGTCGGTAAGTGTGTGTGCGTGGGAACGAGAAAGAGGGATATATTTTTTTAATATCCGACTGGCTCTGTTACACAGAGAACGCGGGAGGGAGAGAGAGCATGAGTGAGAGATGGAGTGTGTGTGTGTGTGTGTGTGTGGGAGAGAGAGAGAGAGAGAGAGAGAGAGAGAGAGAGAGAGAGAGAGAGAGAGAGAGAGAGAGAGAGAGAGAGAGAGAGAGAGAGAGAGAGAGAGAGAGAGAGTTTTTCTGCTGCACCTGTGGGCTGCCCGACACAGGAGAGAACAAGAGAGGAGAGAGCATGTGTGGGCGGTGGGAAAAGGGAAAGGGAGTGTGATGAGGGAGAGGGTGAGGGTGTGTGGTTGTGTGTGGTGGGGATTGAGAGACAGACACACACACACACACAGAGAGAGAGAGAGAGAGAGAGAGAGAGAGAGAGAGAGAGAGAGAGAGAGAGAGAGAGAGAGAGAGAGAGAGAGAGAGAGAGAGAGAGTCCATGCATGGCCCCCCCCCTCCATCCGGGTTAACGAACCAGGGAGAGAGAAAGAGAGATATTATATTGGTTTTTTTGTTTTTTCATACACCTTATGGGTTGGTTATACAGAGAACGAGAGGGGGAGAGAGAGATAGAGAGGAGGTGTAAGTAGGAGAGAGAGAGTGTATGGGAGAGGGGAGGGAGGCGAGAATGAAGGAGAGGGAGGCGCGACGGCCCATTGCACGTGCGCGAGCAAGGGAGTGGATGTGGTTTGGCGGTAGCAATAGAAAAACATTTTTTTGTTTTTTGTTTACTCTATGCTCCCCGAATGGGGGGGGGGGGGGTTCGATTCCCACGACCTTGGCTTGGAAGACCGGCTATGATAAGTTTCTCTGGGTGCCTAGAGGGCGGTGCGGCTAACCTGGTGTCATTAGCCCTCCCCCTAAAGGTTAGGGCATTTATGCCTCTAACTCATTCATTTGGTCGTTGTCATCGGAGGTGGAGGTTGATGGTGTATCCTCGTCAGGAATGTCGATAGGCGGAGTTTGATCAAATCATAGAAAATAAGGTTTAAGCCGCCATCCATTGATTCTGGTCTTATGAAGCTTACCATCAGCTTCCATGAGCTGGTAACTCCCATTGGCATATCCCTTCCTGATGATAAAAGGACCTTCCCATTGGAGTAGGAACTTCTCATCTCTACGTGTGTCGAAGTGATTGTTGTAGCGGAGCACCAACATGCCCTTCTTTAAATCTTTGCGTTGAAGATGTTGACTAAAACTAAGTCGTTTGTGTTCTACCTGTGTCGCATAATGATTGATTGCTTCTTCTCTATCTAATTTCCCCATAGTTGCAGTTGTTCCAAGTCAAGGATTTGATTTCTCAAATGCATGTTGGGTCGTTGAAATGGGCTTGCCATTACTCTGAGACTTGCTAGCTGCACCTCAGTAGGTAGGATTGCCTCTTTACCAAATACCAAATGATATGGGGTGAGCCCCAAAGAGGTTCGGAATGAGGTTTGGTAGGCCCACAAAGCTGGGAGTAGATACTTATCCCACTCCCTAGGATGGTTTTTAACCTATTTGGTGATGATTTTACAAATCATTCGATTCACTTTTTTAACTAGGCCATTACATTGAGGGTAATATGGTGAGGAGTGCCTCCTTGTAATGCCTAGTTTTTGAATTAATACTCCTACCAAGTCTGCTCTAAAACCTGGCCTTCTATTGGAGATGATTTCTAACGGTGTGCCAAACCTGCAACATATGTGCTCATAGACAAACTTAGCTACCTCCATAGCTGTGATCCTAGTTGTGGCTGTAGCTTCCACCCACCTAGTCATATAGTCAACTCCCATGATGATATAGAACTTCCCTGAGTTGGCCCTAGGCAATGGTCCTATCGCATCTATACCCCATTTTTCAAATGGCCCATATGAAAGGATAGGTGTCTGTGGTTCAGGCATGAGTGACCTTGTGCCGGCCCGTGACACAACTTACATGTCTTACACCAGTGGTGTACATCACGATTGAGGCTAGGCCATATAAAGCCAACCTACAAGATTTTCCTTCTTGTTATATCTAGGGCAAAGTGACCGCCACAAACACCATCATGACAACTAGAAATTACCCCCATAATTTCATTAGAGAGAGGGACCTTCCTGAGTACTTGGTCCTTACCCTTAGAATACAAACCGTCATTGATAAGACGATACATTGTGGCCTTCTTGATAAGCCATTGCTTTTGGCCTTTTGTTAGATCTGATGGACATTCCCTTGTTTTCAAAAAATGCATTATGTCGGGTAAGGCGTCACTACCTTAAAATAGAGGGAGCTTTAGATTTATAGCCCCAACCACAATTTCCTGCAGTCTTTCACTTGCTAAGGCGTCGGCTTCATGGTTTTGAGCCCTTGAGATGTGGTGTAGTCGAACTGCTTTGAACTTACCCAATAAAGTTTTTACACAGCTTAAGTGAGCCCTCAAACTAGGATTCTTACATGTCCATGCTCCATTTACTTGCCTTACCAAAAGTAGAGCATCCCCAAATACATTAAGGCACTTTACCCCTTGTGAGATGCACCGTTGTAATCCATTGGTCAGTGCTGTATACTCAGCTTCATTGTTAGAATGTGATTCTAAATAGCCAAGCAAAAATACCTTGATATCTTTGTCATCAAAAACTGTTGGGGTATAGGCGTCTGTGCCTTGCCCGGCCGCCCAGAGTCTGGGCGCCCACTAACTTGTATACCTTATAAATAGCATAAGTGTATAGGGGGCTGCTCACTCTTTGAGTCTCCCCACCCATACATTGTGTGTGTGTCTCCTTCTCTCTCTCTCACTCTCTGTCTGTGGTGCTCCCCGATCCCCTTCAATTGGTATCAGAGCGACAGGTGTGAGAGCGTAGATAGACGGCTTCGTGATGAACTCGTCGGCTATGGCAGAGAGGTCACAGATCTGAGCAAAGAAATAGAGGAGGCTTGTGGAAAACCATACAGAGGCTTGCAGGAGAGCTCTCAGGATCTTCCTAGTGCTCACAGATCAGTCCACAGTTCCTCTACAGATCAGCCTACTGTATACAGCATCTTCCCTCTTCTCGGCAAGCTTTGCAACTGCTACATCGACGACAGGTTGGAGCTTGAAGCTTCCATAGACATGGAAGCATTGTGAGATTGATGCATTCAGCTCACGCATCGAGGTGGGAAGTGAGTTTGAGCCTTTCTAAGTCGTTCAGTTTTTGATAGTTTTACAGCAGTCCACTGTTTTGCTCATAACTTGAGCTACACAGCTCCGATTCCAAAACTTTTTGGTTCAAAACGGAGCTGGCTTCAAGCTCTACGACTTTGTAGAAGGAATCATTTTCTGATTTGGAGTGCAGGTGGGTATGAAATTAAAAACACAGAGACTGTTTTTCAGGACAGTTTTGGGCTCTGTTGTTTTCTTTGTTGCAGACAGCTTACCCGTGCACACTGCAAGTAACAGGCACAAATCAGGTGTTACAAGATCGGGTTTGACTCCCAGGTATAAGTTGAGTCTAGTACTCCCACAGGTGTTGCCAGTTGCAGTTGAGTGGTTCTTCTGCAGTGTTGTGGTTTGCATACATGGTCTTTGAGCGGGTAATGCTCTATGTATGCTTATGTGGTGAGCAGTAGATCTTGTGAGCAAGTGCAGAGGCTGGTTGTAGATGACATGTATGATCACCTGTGGTACTCTTTGTGAGCATTTGTTGGACACAGGTTTGCAGAGCTTATACATGTATGTTGAGTGTAGTTTGATGCGCATTGATTGCTCATTGTATTGAGCTTGCAGGACACTGGTTATTTTGTGTTAATAGCCATTGTGCGTCGAAACTCTGGCGAAATTTTCCCATGAGTTTTATGCATATCATTTATGCGATCTAGGTAGAGATTGTGGGTTTCACTCAGCATTTGCGTGCGGTGTTCTCTGCAGGTGGGAGATTTGTGTGTGTGTATGATACCGCACAGTGTGGGATTGGTGATTAGCTCACAGTTTGACAGGCATACAATTATCTTGGCACACTCATAGGAGTAAATATTGTGATGTATGCTTGTGTGGCTACGAGCTAGGTAGCCGGATTCGAGTCATATTGACTTGTGATTTTGTGCAAGGTTTTGCACGGTTATTGGTGCAATTTTGCATCAGGTTTTGAGCCATATTTGCAAACTTTTGTTGATGCGATACGAGCCAGTTTAGGGCTGATTTGGTTGACATTTGCTACTCATTGTTGGTTGCTCTTTTGTGAGCATTATGGCTGATTTTTCATTTGACTTCCAGCGTTATGGTCTGACACAGTTTGATGGTGCAGATATTGTTGCTTGGAAGGAGCATATGCTTGTTGCATTGGCGGATTTGGGGCAGGATAAACCCTTGCGTGGTTTATCGGCGAAGCCCAAGTCTATGCGTGATGATGATTGGCAGGATCTTGATGAGTTAGCAATGTCTACGATTCGTTTGCATCTGGTTGAGTCTGTTGACTGGCAGGTCTCGAGGGAGACTACAACTCATGCTTTATGGCAGAGTTTACATGCTATGTACGCGACATCCATGTCTACAGGGGAGTCTAGTCCCACTTCTATGTCCATGGGAGAGATTGGTCCCACACGCAAGTCTCAACGGCATAGAGACTTGACATGTTGGCATTGTGGACATAGAGGGCACATTAGGCGTCGATGTTTCAGGCGTTTGAGACAACGGAGGCGACAGATGCGTGATGCAGATTTGGGCATGATAGATGCTAGTGAGATCAGTACGGTGGTTACTGAGTATGCTTGTGACGGCGATGTCACATTTACATCTAGCTTGTCTTTAGACGATCTTATGTCTACGGATTGCCTATCGGATTGCACATTGACTTCACATTGGTTACTAGATTCAGATGCTACTTTCCATGTCACGTCGCATCGTGAGTGGTTTAGCACATTTTCTAGTGGGAGACTTGGTTGTGTGCACATGGCTGATGGTGCTGTGTATGACATTGAGGGTACAGGAGACGCATGTTTGTCCTTGCCCAGTGGTATGAGATTTACCCTGCGTCATGTGCGTTATGTTCCAGATCTGAGACGGGATTTGATCTCAGTCAGACAGTTACGGGATAGTGGATGTCAGATTTCGCTATGAGAGCGAGATTTTGTGATGCATTTGGGTTCGCTAGTGATTGCGAGAGGTGCCAGGAGTGGTACAGGTTACCCATTGCATGTGGATCATGGGAGAGACGGTGTTGTCTCTGTGATCACGCAGCCAGGTAGACAGCGAGAGAGCAGGCGAGTCTCTTTTGCTTATGGGTTGCAGGATGCTTTGCATGGAGTGCAGAGTAGTGAGCTCGTTGTGCACACAGTTGGGGCACGACTTGAGCAGTCACACAGAGAGGTGACAGAGTCAGACATGCATGCTTTGCTAGTGACTGAGCAAAGCAGAGAGTCAGTTGTGCGAGATACTTCTATGCAGGATAGACAGGTAGAGTGGTCTTGCTCTAGTGAGTCCCGACAGGAGGACGTTGTGCAAGAGTCTATGCATACGGAGTTAGAGCATGAGAGCTCTAGTGAGTCACAGCAGATTGAGTGGTCATGTTTGCAGTGGATGATTGCAGAGGAGGCTGAGATGTCAGCGATTATGCAGTCATTCCTTTCTATGCTCGACAGTGAGCATGGGGATATAGTTGTGCAGGATATGTCTTCCAGCAGACACCTAGAGCAGCTGGTTTGCTCTGAGGTTGCACGACAGGTTGATGCGTCTTTTGAGGACAGTTAGGAGATGCATGTGGCTGACGCGCCTTGTCAGTCAGAGATGCCTATTGCCAGGGATATATATGTTGATGCATGCTCCGTAGAGCTAGCAGGGCCCGCTAGCATTGCATCGGCATTCGGTGGTCTCATGTATGAGATGCTGATCTTGAGACCAGATATCGCAACTGCAGTGGGAGCATTTGCAGTTGGGGTTGTCAGTCGTTTGTTGACTGATGATGGCATAGTGCACGAGGGAGATATGCAGGTATTGCATACATACTTGCAGTACGTGTGTGGTACGTCTGGTGGTGTATGGACTTACACGGGAGCAGGACAGCCGGATGCACACGATCACAGCCAGCCAGTGGGCATCAGTTGAGAGCGGTTTTCTCTCGCCTTTTGTAGTCTTTAGACTAGGTTCTCTTGCTTAAAGGCACAATCGCCTTTAAGTGGGAGGTTGTTGGGGTATAGGCGTCTGTGCCTTGCGCGGCCGCCCAGAGTCTGGGCGCCCACTAACTTGTATACCTTATACATAGCATAAGTGTATAGGGGGCTGCTCACTCTTTGAGTCTCCCCACCCATACATTGTGTGTGTGTCTCCTTCTCTCTCTCTCACTCTCCGTCTGTGGTGCTCCCCGATCCCCTTCAAAAACCACTATGTCTGCAGCTGTTTTGTGAGATGCTCGCTTGTAGGCTCCATCAAAGTAGAGAGAGTGTGCTCTTTCTACTATCTGTGGCTCTGGAAGTGGTTGAATTCCCTCCCCTTTAAATTTCTTTACCTTATTCTGAAAGTTCTGGTAGGTCATGAGTCTCCCCAAGATTTCCCTTGTCGTGCTTTCCACCTGTACCGTGTAGTCAAATTCTTGTAGATGAACTAGCCACTTAGTAATTCTAGCAGAAACATCCATGTGTTGTACCACATAGGGAAACATTTCATCCATGGTTAAGATTGCAAATTGCCTAGGCAGCAAATATGATCGAAACTTTGTAGTTGCAAATCTAAGAGCTAGGACTAGGTGTTCCACATGGGTGAAACCTTTCTCTACCATTGTCATCATTCGACTGGAGAAATAGATTGGCCTCATAAAAGATGTTGCATCCTTCTAGAGTAGCATAGCCCCCAAGGAGTCAACACCCATGCTTGAGGTGACATAGAACTTTTCGTCCCATTTAGGTGGTAAGATAGTTGGTAGGGTGGCTAAGACCTCTTTTACCTTGTTGTAGTGATGTTCGCTCTCCTCGTCCCATGTGAAAGTCGATTGTTGTGTGAGCTGTTGGAGTGCCAGAACAAGTTGTGATAGTAGATGTATGAATCTACTCAAGTACCTCACCTTTTGTAGAAAAGAGACTAGTTGATGTGTGGTTGTTGGTGAAGGTAGTGCAATGAGTGCGGACACCTTACTTGGATTGGCATTGATAACTTTAGGTGAAATTTCATGGCCTAAAAGAATGACTCTACTTTCCCCAATGTGGCACTTGTCTACATTTAATTGCCCTCCTAGGCTTTGCATCCTTGCTAAACCTTCAGTCACCTTTTCTAAGTGTGAGATGCGAGGGCTATATATACAAAAATCATCAATGTACACTCTTATGGATGTTCCAGAGAACGGTTGAAAGACATATGTGGCATATCTCTGGAATGTGGCAGGTGTTAGGAAATAAGACGTAGCTAAATAGATAATTGAGTAGATTACTTAATGGAGAGAGACAGATTTATATACACGAGATTATAGAGTAGAGAGAGAGAGAGTACGCACGATATATGTGGTTCACCCAATGTGGGCTACGTCCACGGGAAAGCAGCCACTCAATGGCTTTAGTACTTCAAAACAAGAAGTAGTTTACAAAGGGATTATACCCTTAATGGAGCTCCCGCCTTGCTTCACTCTCACCACCTCACACTCACCTTGTTGCATCAACTTCACACTATGAAATGTGTGTAGAAATGGCCTCCTTTTATAGGCCAAAAGGGCTGCCCTCTCTTATGAGAGACAGCCATGTGTAGCCGCCCTTGTGCGAATAAGTCCAAATCGGACCCTCCAATCCGCCCATGTGTGGGCTCCCTTGAGAAGACAAGTCCGCTTTTGAATTCGGCCACCGGCCACCGGCCATTGACTTCCGACCAACGGCCATCGGCCATTGACTACCGGCCACCGGCGAACCGACCGGTTGTTTTCCGACCACTTTCCGACCGCCGTCCGGCCATAATATTCCGGCGAAAAAGAATATTCCGGCGAAAAAAAAAGTCAGGGGGCTCCGCCCCCGAGGCCTTTAAAGTTGCCCCTAATTCTTGTCCGTGAAAATTTTGGTTTCCGGTGAGTGATTTTCCTTCACGCACGATGGCTTCTCCTCATAATGGGGGCCTTACAAATGTGCGCTTTTACCATAGAAAATTACAAGGGTAAATCAGGCTCCATACTTAACAGCAGGTGCATTTGTGAAACCAAATGGCATAACTCTATAAGCAAAACAACCCCATGTGTAATGAAAGTGGTTTTTAATTGATCTGCAAAGGCTCTACGTATTTGAAAATAGTCGGAATACCCGTCACACACTCTGTAGCATTCAAAACTAGCTACTTCATCCAGAATGTCATCCAAGAAATGGAGAGGGAAATGGTCCCTCTTTGTGGCCGCATTTAGCGGTTTGTAGTCGACGTAGACCCTCCACTTACCATTATTCTTAGGAATCACCACTATAGGTGACACCCACTCTGAGTTTTCCACAGGGTAAATGAACCCTGCTTCCAGTATCTTCCTTACCTCGACAAGGAGTGCCTTTTCTTGTATGACCCCCAGCTGTTGTAGTTTTTGCACAACTGGCTTTACCCCTTCCTTCAACCTAATGTGATGTTCCACCGCTGCAATACATGTGATTCTTTCATAGTTGTCAATGAAAAGGTCAAGGATCTCATTAACATTTTCAAAAATTTATCCTTCTCTTCACTGTCAATTCCATAGACAACAAACTCTTCAACCTACCCTCGCTTAGGCCAGGTGTTTTTTTTTTCCATTTATTGTTTTGCCCTTTTGGTGATGGGTCGCTAGTTGGGCTTACCCTTTGTAGATCCTTCATGATAATGCCCATCACATCGATGGAACTATCGCTCTCATCGGTGGAAGTGGTCTCCTCCTCAGAAGTGGAAGACTCACTAGTGGTTTCATCTGCTGATGTCTCTAGGTCCATTTGCTTCTGCTTGCAAGTTTTGCTGTCGTAGTAGATTGTTTCCCCCTTCTTACCAGTCATGCATAGAAGACCAGTTCCCCAATCCTGCTTTGCCTTCATGGACATCAACCATGGCATTCTAAAGATCAATGGATAACCCTCCTCCTTAGTTGGCATCACAAAAATATCTACTTCTACCTCAGTGTTGAAGGCTTTTTACCTTCACGGCACTTACCACACCTGCACATTTTACTTTTGCGTTGTTTGCCATCTTTGCCTTGCATGGAGAAGGCCGGTCAACCTTGATCCCTAGACGAAGCATCATAGCTTCACTCATCACACAAATTTGTACGCCACCATCGATGTAGGTGTTTCCAACTGTTAGCAGCAAGCTAACTCGAATACCATTTTTCGGAGCTCTCATTGTAAGAACACTTTTTTTTTTTTTTATAAACCGGGAATATTGTAACTCCTAATTTTTGAGTAAACCTTGTAATTGATGAGCCGAGGCTACAAGCTTCCAGATTGTATCAACCTGTCATTACCTATCTTTAGTTAGAGCTCCCAAATTATTAGGTTTTGACCACCAAAAACCTTGGTTAAGGTATAAAAGCCAATTTTTGTAAGTTATTATTAAGTTTTGGATAATGAAATACACACCGTGAGCTAACGGCATTCACTTCTCTACTTCTTGCGCTTCCTACTCCCTCTCTAGTTGTCACATTGCAGTTGCGTTTGTTGCATTGCAACCGTAAGTAAGAGCTCTACGCATTGACGTAAACACTTCACGGTATTTCATAGCTTTTGGCATCGTCGACCCGCTGCCTAATTTTATCATAAGTAGGAATTTACACTTCAGAATCAAAAACTAAGCATAGGCAGGGTATTGGGGCATCATTGCTAAGCATTTAGGTGCATTCTGGGTTAAAAATGACTAGGTTAAAAATCCATTGTTGTTAATAATCGCGGTTTTGACACTTGACCTAAAGTGGGATTTGAGACCATAAGCATGTGTGCTTAGGTCTAATAAAAATGTCCTAAAAGTTTCGTTATGTTTGGATGTCATTTGATGTTGTAATGCATGTGATTTGTTTGCCGACGACGAGCGATTGGCTTTTGGTGATTTCAGTCACTTGAGTGTAGCTTCAGTTAGATGCGAGTTGTTTGTTGTTTTCCAAGAGATTGACAACCTCTTGTAGCCTCTATGCACTAGTCGAGTCATCTTTGTCCCATGGATTGACAATTTAATTGTGGTTCTCGCTAAATCTGCAATAAGATAGGAGTGAGGTTAGACACCCGTCCCACATTTGGTGCCGCTGTTGGGGATCGAAGAGACCTAAACTAGGGAAAAACACGAGCGTCTTGTGAAGTTATCCTTTAACTTCCTCTAGGATCTCCTAGAGTAAAATCTTTCTTTTAGAAACCGCATAGCTTAAGATTGTCGTCTTTTGTTGTGTAGAGGTAGCTTGGAAGTAATCGTACTTATTGAGTGCCTTTAGGATTGTAGGATTGTAGAACTAGACTAGGATTTTGAGAATGATTGATAGACAAGACAAGTCTTAAGATCAATGCTCAAAAAACCATAAAAAACAAGAAAATGAGTGTTTGTGGACACTTTCCACAACCCCATTGCATGAGAACCTAGGAGTAGGGTAAGTAGGATCTGAGGTGGATTTCAGAACATTGCTCTCTCCAAAAGAATCATTGTGAGTTGTTATTTGAAGTTGCAGAATTTCAGGTCCACCGATAAAAATAGCACGAAAAGACTCCAAACCACTCAATCCGACTGGAGAGTATGCTTAAAAGTTGTATGAACTAGTCGGTAAGGTCAATGACACTTTGAGGTAAAAATTTCAAGAGTTTACAAAAACTGAGATTATTTACTTTTTCTTGACATTTTAGGCCAAATTAAGTTTTGACTTGATTCCTAGGCTTAAAATAACTCATCAAAATACTATCCATGAAAAAAGTGCAAAAATTTGTTCATTTTAAGCCTGAAGTAAATAATCGTGATTATTTACTTTCAGCTCAAATTTGACCTAGGTTGATACCACTGACTCATTGCATGTGTACAAACAGCTTTTTTAAAGGCACACAAGATTTGTATCACCAAATTGGGTAAAAACTAAAGTTTGTACTGACTTTCAAAAACTTGAGTGTAAATTTGGAAAAAATTGTCCAAACTTGATAGAAGTTGATTCATAGGCTTATAAGTCAAGTCAAGTGGAAGAAATTGACAAACAAGTCAATCCAAAGGTAAGTACTCTAGCCAGGGCTTTGCAAGTCTTTATGCACCTTAGAGCTGGTTTGTACTAGGAAATCAAGGAATATTTGGAGAAACCTCCAGTAGAGTATCCACCAAGGAAAGAGTGAATCAAGGCAATTCCTTGTACACTATTCTTGAAGAAGTCTAAGACACTTTTTCAAATTCAACATCTGAAATGTCTTCTTATTCGACTCACTCGAAAACCGGAACGACAATGCGCTATAAGCATATACTCTTTTTTTATAAGACTAATTGCCATGGAGCTCAAGTTTACCTAGATCCTAACGAAGAGTACGCTATTCGCATTGATGACCATTGTATTGATTTTGAAGAAGAGATTAGGGAAAACAAACAAGAAAAAATTGTACATGGATAGAAACTGAACTCAGTATTTACAAGTGAAAGATCCTCACGTGATAGACAAATCGAGGTTAGAAGTAAATACTATAATTCCAGATATGGCAGCTAAAGAAGAACCACCAACTTTAGAATTTGAGGGATACGATCAAGTTGATTTGAAGCCTTTAAAACGGCTTAGTATAGATAATCCTAGGATCGGAGTCTATTGTTGGGAGGATAGAAATATAAAAGATCTTCTGCGGACTTTGCATGCCAAATCAGGACAACGAATGCCCATGAAGATCATCTATATATTCAAGATCAAGGATAAGGGATCAACAGATCTACCAACCTACCCGTTTAGGGATTGTTATAACAATAAATTCGTTATGATGACTCCTAAGGATGTGGAACAAACCAAATATCAAGGGTATTTAATAAGAGATTGGATATTGGGCCAAGGACCAAAAACTATTCTAAGAGATGAACATTGTGAGAGATCTTCTGAGAGTAATGTTAATAAACCAAAAAAAACCACCTCATCACGAAGAAAATCGGGTGACACTAAGGCCATTTCCAACAGACTGGTTTGAAGGACTCGGAACAGGACCAACTACCAGGAGACCGGGAGTTGAACCCAATAGGCGTGTTAGATCAGCTGATTTTCAAAAATGGGTCAGAAAATACAGTGGATCTGGGGATTCATACGACCACTTAGCAAGCTTTAAGCAAGTGCTAACGACAGAACGCGTATTCAATTTCCATACTTAATTCGAGGGGTTTGGAATGACATTAGAAGGGAAAGCATTGCCATGTTCCAAAACATTCCACCAAGGTCAGTCATGGACTTGAACACATTAGCTCAAGGATTTGCAACTGCTTATTCCAAAACCAGGATCAAACACAATATGGTAGCTCAAATCTACAGCTTTAAACAGAAACAAGGTGAGTCTGTTAGGGATTGTGCAACTCGAATGAAACAATACATTGCCAGATGCCCAGGGCTAGAGATACCTGCAGAAGAACGACTAGTATCATTGTTTCTAGAGGGACTGCTAAACAAAGAAATCCATGCTACATTGTATAGCAAGAAGCAAACAATCCTAGAAGAGTGTTGCTACCATATACATGTGGTAGTGATGTGTGTGAACACACTAGGACCGCCGGGGCATTTTTTCCCTCTTTAGGAGGTTTTTTCCCCCGTGCATTGTATATATGCCCATCACTCTAGGGCTATCTATCTTTCCATTGCACACTAAGTAACACACTCTCTATTGTGTGCCTTGAGCTTCCTTTGTCTTCTCCAAGTTGTGTGCGTTTCTCTGCAACCCTAATTCCAACAATTGGTATCAGAGCAGGTCACGTCCTCCCGGGCTTAGTCGCCAGCTGCTCCAGCACACGCCTGCTCACTTTCTCCGATTTAAGTGAGCTTTGGCGAGCGTTCGCAGGTCGACAAAAATTTTGGGTAAGCTCAAAGAGCTTGGTCTGCTCAGAATTTTGATTTGGACTCATTTCGGCCTCTGTTTCCACTACAGGCAGTACTGCACAGGCTATTTCGTCATTTTGTGCAGAATTTTTGTCAGTGCTGTTTTATGCATAACAGGTGCCTTATAGTCTTCTACGGTTTGTGCTATATAGCACAGGTTGTTCCCGCTCCATTTCTCCTATTTTTGGGCAGTTTTCACATCAGGTGTAACATTCACCATGGCTGACAAGAACAACACAGATGTGTTCAAGATGTTTGCTGCTGAGGACAGGTTGGATGGGGACAACTACCCTATGTGGGCTTATATGATGCAACATGTTCTTGTGTCAAAGGGTGTCTAGAACATTGTGCAGGGCATTGATGTACGTCCTGGTTCTGAGGATGTAGGTGATGTTGAGGATGTTGCAGGTCTTGCTGCAAGGATTGCAGCTGTTAGAGTTGTTTTGCCTACGGTAGAACAAGCTCATTGGGATGTTAAGGATGCGCAGGCTCATGCATTGATTGCATTGTCTGTGAAGCGCACCATTGTTCCTCACATCCGTTCAGCAAAATCTGCAAAACAGGCTTGGGATATTCTAGCAGGTCTTTATGCAAGCCGCAATGAGGCTAAAATTGCTTTGCTGCGTAAAGAGCTGGAGTCGAAGATTATGCATGAGAAAGATGATATGGACACTTTCCTTGCTAGTGTCAAGGATATCAATGAGTAGCTTATTTCTGCAGGTGAAGTCATTTCAGACAGTTCCCTTGTGCAGACTATTCTTGATTCCTTACCAGATTCCTACGAAACTTTTGCTAGTACTTGGAGACTGATGACCCAAGGAAATCCTGAAGTTGTCAAGTTTGATGCATTATGCACATTGCTGTTGCAAGAGTCACTGTCCAGAAAAAACAGGACTAGACAGCGTGCAGTTGAACAGGCTTTTATTGCTTCTCAAAGAAAGGGTGGTAGCAGTAATGCAGCCACTTCTTATGGTTCTGCTGTGAGTGGCAAAAATTATGTTCCTAATGCTTCTGCTGGCAGCACTTTGTCTGGCAATTCTGGTGATAAGGGCAAAAAGGAGATGCGTTGCCATTATTGTAAAGCCAATGATCACTTGATCAAGTCGTGTCCTAAGTTGAAGGCCAAAGAGGCTAAGAAGAAAGAGGGTGGTTCCACTGCAAATGCTGGTTCCACTACAAATTCAGCTATTGTTGAGTCTTATGTGAAAGGAGACCGTGTTGCTGATGTTGATGCAGAATGGGCTTTTAGCGCAGAGTGCACTTACAATCCTGCTGTCCATGATGCATGCTTGTCAGTTGCTGCAGATTCACATGTGTGGTATTTCGAAAGTGGTGCTACAAAGCACATTACCTCACATCGTGAGTTGTTTACCTCTCTCGAGTTTGTCCCTCATGGGAATTCAGTCACTTGTGCCAACAATGCCTCTTATCCAGTTCAGGGAGTTGGAAAGATTGTGCTTACTACTGCTAATGGCAGCTCTTTCACACTCGTTGATGCACTTTATGTACCTCAGATCAAGAAGAATCTCTTATCTGTATCCGCACTTGCTAGACTTGGACTTGTAGTCAAATTTGTGGATGACAGATGTATAATTCATGATCTCAGTTTCGGTGATGAAATTGTTGCATCTGGGCTTTTGTGCCGTGGGATGTATAAGCTCACTTTGTATGACAAGTGTGGACAAAATTTTGCAAATGCTGTTGCAGATTCAAGGGCTATTTCATATGCAAAACTTTGGCATGCACGTTTTGGTCATCTGAATTTTTCTAGTTTACTACGTTTGCAGAAATCTGATATGGTTGCTTCTTTGCCGCCTCTTGAAGCACCTGTCAAACATGTTTGCGAAGGCTGTATTTTGGGTAAGATGCAGCGTTCTAAATTTCCAAAGGATGGTTCAGTCCGGGCCACATGCAGGTTGCAGCTTGTGCATAGTGATGTTTGTGGGCCCATGCAAACTCCGTCCTTGGGCAATTACCTGTACTTCGTGACTTTCATTGATGATTACTCCAGGCATGCATGGGTATTTCCGCTTAAAGCGAAGTCCAAAGTTTTTATGTGCTTCAAATTTTTTTTGGCTATGGCTGAAAATGTCTCGAAATGTACTATGGGCACCCTCCGTTCCGATCGAGGGGGGGAGTATATGTCTCATGATATTAATGCATTTTTGGCTAGTCGTGGGATAAAACACCAATGTACAGTTCCTTATACAACTCAGCAAAATGGTGTTGCTGAGAGGAAAAACAGGTCACTGACGGAAATGGCATGATGTATGGTCAAAAGTCAAGCTTTACCGCATTCTTTTTGGCTTGAGGCCATCATGTGTGCCACTTATGTACTTAACAGGTGTCCTACAAAAGCTTTGCAGTCTATTACTCCATATGAAGCATGTCATGATAGAAAGCCTTCTATTGAGCACATGCGTGTTTTTGGTTGTTTGGCATATGCTTTGGTGCAACAAGTGCAGCGCAGAAAATTGGATGATAAGGCTGTCAAATGTATTTTTGTTGGTTATAGTGCTGAAAGCAAAGGTTACAGGTTGTAATATCCGCAAACAAAACGTATTCTGGTTTCTCGGGATGTAGTGTTTGTGGAAGATTCTGTTCAGCCCTTGCTGTCATGTACTAGAGACACTAATGTAAGCTCACAGGACATTTATGACACTTTGTTGCCTCTTTTCAGTGGTGGAAATACAAATGTAAGTTCCAATGAGGCAAATGTACAGCCTATGGGCGTTTCTGAAAATGTTTTAGATCAGCCTATCACTGATGCAGATGTACATGATTTACTTGATGAGGAAAGGGCTGAAAATGAGCAGGCTAGAGGTATGCCAAAATGGCTGGTGCACACTTTGCGTGACAGTAAATTGGATGCACCTTTGTCTAGTCGTACTCGTTCAGGCTCTCGCCATGCATCTTATGCATGAGATTGTTATGCTTTGGCTGTGTCTAGCTTACATGATGTTGAGGAGCCTCCGACTTTTGATGAAGCACAAAATGCAGAAAATTGGATGGCTGCCATGCAATCAGAATATGATGCACTTATAGAAAATGACACATGGACCTTATGTGATTTTCCTCCTGGCAAAAAGGCCATTGGTACGAAGTGGGTTTACAAGTTGAAACGCAAGCCGGATGGTGAGATCGATCACCATAAGGCTCGACTTGTTGCAAAGGGTTATGCATAGCAAAAAGGCATAGATTATGAAGAGACTTTTGCTCCCACTTGTCGTATGACTACTGTGCATTTTCTATGTGCATTGGCAGCTCATTTTGGTTGGGATGTACATCAATCAGACATTGTTACTGCTTTCTTGAATGGTGACATATTTGAGGAAGTTTATGTAACGCAGCCTCGCAGTTTTGTCATAAAAGGACAAGAGGACAAAGTGTGCAAATGTAACAAGGCTTTGTATGGGTTGAAGCAATCTCCTCGTGCTTGGTATGAGAAAGCTGACACTCATTTGGTCAAACAAGGCTTTCGTAACAGTCCAACAGAAATCACATTGTATGTAAAGCGTGAGGGTGATGTACTTCTCATTGTGGTTCTTTATGTTGATGATTTGCTGATCACTGGACCAAATGAGACACATATTGCTGAATTTAAGGCTGATTTGAATGCTACTTTCAAGATGAAAGATTTGGGGCTGTTGCATCATTATTTGGGTATACAGTTTAAGCAGTGTGATGGTGGTATAGCCTTCTGTCAGAAAAGTTACGTAGAGACATTGCTATGTAAGTTTGGACTTGAGGATTGCAAACCTATTGCCACTCCCATGGAAACAGGTTTGAAATTGAGTCTACATGATGCTGGTGATCCTGCTGATGTCACCTTTACCAAACTGTTGTTGGATGCCTCATTTATGTATGCAACACGAGGCCAGATATTTAGTTTGCAGTCTCACAGGTTAGCAGATTTATGCATAGCCTAGGGTCTAAGCATTGGCAGGCTGTCAAGAGTATTTTCCGCTACCTTAGTGGAAATTTACATCTTGGCTTGTTTTATCCCAAGGGGGGATCATTGCCGCCAGACTTACATGCTTTTTTAGACTCAGATTGGGCTGGTTGTTTTGACACGCGAGTGTCCACAAGTGGTTTTTGTTTCATGCTTGGAAGTTCATGTATATCATGGTTGAGCAAGAAGCAACCTACTGTGGCCACTTCGAGTTGTGAGGCTGAGTACAGGGCAGTCTTCACAGCTACGGTTGAATGTGTATGGCTCAGATGCCTTATGGCTGATTTGGGTGTTGGACAGGACACTGCCAACACTATCTACACTGACAGTCAGAGCGCATTGGCAGTTTCGAGGAACCTAGTTTTTCTTGCTCGCACAAAGCACATTGAGGTGCATTACCACTATGTCAGGGAGAGGCTCTCAGTAGGAGAGATCAGCTTGGCTTATGTGCCAACACAGGACAACCTTGTAGATATTTTCACAAAGGCATTGTCTCGTGAGAAGCTTGAAGCTTTCCGCAAAGCTTTGGGCTTACTCCCCTTTGTGGACTAATCCTGTCCTCAGGGCATGGCACTTCCCTTTACTCATGTGCCAGCTCTTGCTCACCGCATCACTCCAGGGGGGATTTTTTACCATATACATGTGGTAGTGATGTGTGTGAACACACTAGGACCACTGGGGCATTTTTTCCCTCTTTAGGAGGTTTTTTCCCCCGTGCATTGTATATATGCCCATCACTCTAGGGCTATCTATCTTTCCATTGCACACTAAGTAACACACTCTCTATTGTGTGCCTTGAGCTTCCTTCGTCTTCTCCAAGTTGTGTGCGTTTCTCTACAACCCTAATTCCAACAAGTGTGTGTCAGATGCTATTGACTTAGGAGACAATTGTGATATTTTCAACGAAGAAGATGTCCCTAAGGATAACCAAAGTGAGAAAACAACATACACTAAACCAACACAAGTGGAAACATCTGCTGCAGCGTCACTTTCATCCATAGAAGACATGCTCAAAAGAATGAATGACATGATGAATAACATGCAAAAAGCACCTATGAGGGGACCAGGGCAAGGGGTACCTCAACTAGGACAACCAATTAGACCACAAAAATGGTGTGCAATCAAGGGTAAATGGACCAACCATGAGACCAATGAGTGCTACTTCAGACCAAAATATGATGCGAATGTTCAGTACGTGCCCATGACGCCACAAGGACAACCCATGTATAGATACCAGCCTAACATGGCCCCAGCTCAAAGACCACATATGGGTATGGAAAGACCTCAATCCGTGTTGGGTCAACAATCTCCATATCTAGGACATAATGCGTGCCTATAAAGTACATGCATCCAGAGGGAATAATAGATGAACAAGCACTAGTACCTATTACAACCTATGTTGAGCCTAGGGCATCTACCATAATGGTAGAAGGAGATTGGTATAATTCACATCCACCACCAATGGAAGAACTTGTGACTTATGCTCCACCATAGCTTGCACCAATGTATTATGTGGCTAATCAAGGTGTTAGACCTCCTATGGTAAGACCCATGATTAAGCCAAGAATGGGAAACTGTCGTAACTATGGTGCAGATGATCATTGGAAAAATGAATGCCCAGAGCTTGACAAGAACCTTAAGCCAGTTGAAGCTTATTGCATACAATGTTGCAAAAAGGGAGGACACTTCCCAGAAGATTGTCCTGAAAATCCTTTATACAAGGGTAAAACAATAGTAAACATAGTCCAAGTGATACCTAGTACCTAATCTGAGAGTGAACCGATTGTTCCAATCAAGGTAATCACTCGAGCCCAGACTAAGAAAAAGAAACATAACTCCTCTGATGATTTAAAGAATTCAAAAATTGCCTCTCAAAAGACCAAAAGAAGCAGAAGCAAAAGGTATGAGATGAAAAAACAAAAACAACGGGTTGAAATCAAGGAGAAAGCAAAGAAGCTATTCCTGGAAAAGGTGAAAGAAACTGGAAACAAAATCAAGGAAACCACCGTGAAATCTGGAGGATCAATTTTGGTTGATAAAATTTTTGAGCCTGTTAATGCAGGCTTGGAAGCCTACCAAGCAGGACTTAAAGCAGGCCAAAACATGAAAAATAAATGGAAAAACTATCCCTTCTCCAGACATGGAAGCAACTAAGCTTGAAGCTTATCAAAATTTGATAAGAATCATGCAAGAAATGCTGGAAAAACAAAAACCCAAGCTCGGAAGTATGACAAAACTTGAGGAGCTTGTGGTAAGAGACAATCAAGAAAAATCCGAAGTGGTGGTAGAACACCCACGTTGAAACAAAAGAGCCATAACTTATAGTGCCATACATCAAAGATGCCTTAGAAAAAATTCCATTCGTAGAGGAAGACTGACCAGGACACTTATGGGAAAAAGTTAGAGAGATCAATGATGGGAGCCTAACTCTAAAGTCAACTCCTATAGAGGAAGTTTGGTAAGACAACCTACCTCCTGATATGGACATGGATGTAAAATCCTTGCATGGGGATTGCGGATTTGAAGCTTCAGGAATGTCTAAACCATTGACCTTGAAAACATTACCCTCTTACTTGGGAGATAATGAAGATGAATCCATAGTGTGTAAGACCACTCAAGTCAAAAGAGCGGAACAAACCCTACAAGTAGACAACATTCATTCAATCGTGTCTACACCCATCCAATGCACTCTTAGTTTGGGAGAACTGTTAAAACTCAAACCATATTTATAAAATGATCTACAAAAAACCCTAGAGAACGTGGGGATAACAGGGCTCATTGCAAAAAATTTGGAAAAATTGAAACACGATATGGATAACAAAGAGATTTGATCTATTCCAATGAACAAAGTTCGACAATACTACAAAGGGAAAGAAGGAAACACAAGCCTTCCAGTGAAATATAATGGCATTGAAACCATGGCAATACTGGATAGTGGGTCAGGCATAGCCATAGCCACGAAAGCAGTATGGGAATCCTGGGGATAGCCAACCATTAGACAAACTCAAATGAAATTGCAATTGGCTGATAGACACATTGAAAGACCCTTAAGATTGCTTGGAAAAATGATAGTTAATTTCTATGGAATTGAATATCAACACAGTTTTGCCATAGTAGACTTTGGGAAAAACTCAATTACGAAAATCATATTGGGAAGACCTCTCATGCGACAGGTACAGCTTATCCAAGATTGGGGAAATAATTATCTATACTTGAAGCAAGTGGGATCTATAACAAGGGTTAATCTAAAATATCACACTTATAGAGATGTCATGAAAATGCCCATACAGGAGTTTGATTCAGTCTCTTTGGCTGAAACTAAGCTTCCATCTTGGTTGAACAAGGACACTCCTATTTGGATGTGTGGAGCCTCAAAAAATGAGAGCTTAAAAAGAGAAGAATGTATCTTAGAAAGGGATTGCACAGATGAAGCCTATGTATTTGAACTCTTTTCAGAGCATTTGTTTGATCCATTTGAGTGGACTCAAATTTTAGTGACAATGGATGTATGTGTGAATACGTCTATGCCTACTCAATTTTGCAATGAGGACGGCTATGATATAATTCCCATCCAAATGATTTCAACCCTCTACATTGAAGATGAAATTGAGGAACCCAAGGACTTGATGAAAGCTCAACAAGTCTTTTCAGACCTCTACTACGATGCAATAAATGAGTTAGAAGAACACTCAGCCACCTGAGAAGATTGAGGGTCAGAAAAAGAACATGTGAGAGCTAAGCTACTCATGAAAGGAGGGGAGGAAAAGTTTTTTGACTTTGCTAACTAGAAATCGAGAAGACAGAAATGGTATAGTCGAAAAAGGGACACCAAAAACGTAAAAGCCAGACCTATGCCATCAGTCTCCAGTAGAACACAGTTCCTGATGCAGATAGATGCACATAATTGTGTCAAGGACAAAATCACTGGTAGATATCCTTCAAATGAAAATCCAAAAATGTCAAAAACATTGAGAAAAACAAGGAAGGATACTCAAGCAAAGCCAAAGAAACAGGAAAAGGAGTCAACCATGATACGCGTTGAGCGGAAAAAGAAGTATCAAGAGTTGAAAAAAGCTCTAAAGGAGATATATACAAATGGAAACCACAAAAGGAGAGGGTAAATATGTAATGAGTGTTACATCCCATTACAAGAAATAATATACTCTCCAACATAAAAAAATCGTAGTCGAATCACCTATTAGAAAACTACATAAACATGGAAAGTCCTACGAAGGGCCTGAAAACGCGAAAAAGATAGATTTGGCTGAACCAGGAGAAGAGCCTAGGCATGCCTACATTGCAAATGACCTAACAGAAGAAGAAGAAGAAGAGATTTTGTTAAGCTTACTGAAAGAGTACCGAGATATCTTTGCTTGGTCCTACAAGGATCTCAAGGGTGTTGATCCAGAAATCTGTTAACATACCATACCCATGAGAGATGATGCGAAACCAAGTAGACAAAGTCCATACATATATAATGAGACATTTTCCAGGAAGATCAAACAAGAGATTGAAAAACTAAAGGAAGCTGGATTCATTTATGAAATTGAACACACGGATTGGGTGTCTCCAATTGTGGTAGTACCCAAGAAAAATGGAAAATTACGAGTGTGTGTCAACCTCAAGAAAGTGAATGTAGCTACCATTAGAGACAACTTTCATCTTCCAATCACTGAGCATGCTTTAAAATGAGTTGTAGGGAAAGAAGCTTACAACTTCTTAGATGGATTTAGAATCCATAATGTGTAAGACCACTCAAGTCAAAAGAGCGGAACAGACCCTAGAAGTAGACAACATTCATTCAATAGTGTCTACACCCATCCAATGCACTCTTAGTTTGGGAGAACTGTTAAAACTCATACCATATTTATAAAATGATCTACAAAAAACCCTAGAGAAGGTGGGGATAACGGGGCTCATTGCAAAAAAATTGGAAAAATTGAAACACGATATGGATAACAAAGAGATTTGATCTATTCCAATGAACAAAGTTCGACATTACTACAAAGGGAAAGAAGGAAACACAAGCCTTCCAGTGAAATATAATGGCATTGAAACCATGGCAATACTAGATAATGGGTCAAGCATAGCCATAGCCACGAAAGCAGTATGGGAATCCTGGGGATAGCCAACCATTAGACAAACTCAAATGAAATTGCAATTGGCTGATAGACACATTGAAAGACCCTTAAGATTGCTTGGAAAAATGATAGTTAATTTCTATGGAATTGAATATCAACACACTTTTGCCATAGTAGACTTTGGGAAAAAACTCAATTACGAAAATCATATTGGGAAGACCTCTCATGCGACAGGTACAGCTTATCCAAGATTGGGGAAATAATTATCTATACTTGAAGCAAGTGGGATCTATAACAAGGGTTAATCTAAAATATCACACTTATAGAGATGTCATGAAAATGCCCATACAGGAGTTTGATTCAGTCTCTTTGGCTGAAACTAAGCTTCCATCTTGGTTGAACAAGGACACTCCTATTTGGATGTGTGGAGCCTCAAAAAATGAGAGCTTAAAAAGAGAAGAATGTATCTTAGAAAGGGATTGCACGGATGAAGCCTATGTAGTTGAACTCTTTTCAGAGCATTTGTTTGATCCATTTGAGTGGACTCAAATTTTAGTGACAATGGATGTATGTGTGAATACGTCTATGCCTACTCAATTTTGCAATGAGGACGGCTATGATATAATTCCCATCCATATGATTTCAACCCTCTACATTGAAGATGAAATTGAGGAACCCAAGGATTTGATGAAAGCTCAACAAGTCTTTTCAGACCTCTACTATGATGCAATAAATGAGTTAGAAGAACACTCAACCACCTGAGAAGATTCAGGGTCGGAAAAAGAACATGTGAGAGCTAAGCTACTCATGAAAGGAGGGGAGGAAAAGTTTTTTGACTTTGCTAACTAGAAATCGAGAAGACAGAAATGGTATAGTCGAAAAAGAGACACCAAAAACGTAAAAGCCAGACCTATGCCATCAGTCTCCAGTAGAACACAGTTCCTGATGCAGATAGATGCACATAATTGTGTCAAGGACAAAATCACTGGTAGATATTCTTCAAATGAAAATCCAAAAATTTCAAAAACATTGAGAAAAACAAGGAAGGATACTCAAGCAAAGCCAAAGAAACAGGAAAAGGAGTCAACCATGACACGAGTTGAGCAGAAAAAGAAGTATCAAGAGTTGAAAAAATCTCTAAAGGAGATATATACAAATGGAAACCACAAAAAAAGAGGGTAAATATGTAATGAGTGTTCCATCCCATTACAAGAAATAATATAATCTCCAAGATAAAAAAATCGTAGTCGAATAACCTATTAGAAAACTACATAAACATGGAAAGTTCTACGAAGGGCCTGAAAACGCGAAAAAGATAGATTTGGCTGAACCAGGAGAAGAGCCTAGGCATGCCTACATTGCAAATGACCTAACAGAAGAAGAAGAAGAAGAGATTTTGTTAAGCTTACTGAAAGAGTACCGAGATATCTTTGCTTGGTCCTACAAGGATCTCAAGGGTGTTGATCCAGAAATCTGTTAACATACCATACCCATGAGAGATGATGCGAAACCAATTAGACAAAGGCCATACATATATAATGAGACATTTTCCAGGAAGATCAAACAAGAGATTGAAAAACTAAAGGAAGATGGATTCATTTATCAAATTGAACACATGGATTGGGTGTCTCCAAAAATGGAAAATTACGAGTGTGTGTCAACCTCAAGAAAGTGAATGTAGCTACCATTAGAGACAACTTTCATCTTCGAATCACTGAGCATGCTTTAGAATGAGTAGTAGGGAAAGAAGCTTACAGCTTCTTAGATGGATTTAGAATCCATAGTGTGTAAGACCAGTCAAGTCAAAAGAGCGGAACAGACCCTAGAAGTAGACAACATTCATTCAATCGTTTCTACAGCCATCCAATGCACTCTTAGTTTGGGAGAACTGTTAAAACTTAGACCATATTTATGAAATGATCTATAGAAAACCCTAGAGAATGTGGGGATAACGGGGCTCATTGCAAAAAATTTGGAAAAATTGAAACACGATATGGATAACAAAGAGATTTGATCTATTCCAATGAACAAAGTTCGACAATACTACAAAGGGAAAGAAGGAAACACAAACCTTCTAGTGAAATATAATGGCATTGAAACCATGGAAATACTGGATAGTGGGTCAGGCATAGCCATAGCCACGAAAGCATTATGGGAATCTTGGGGATAGCCAACCATTAGACAAACTCAAATGAAATTGCAATTGGCTGATAGACACATTGAAAGACCCTTAAGATTGCTACTGACATGGATAAAATTCATGTTATTGCTGATTTGCATAGACCAACAACAGTCAAGGGGGTTCAAGCCATCATGGGACATTGTGGATATTACAGACGGTTCATTTACATGTACGCTATAATTGCAAAACCCATGTATAGCTTGATTACACACTTTGAGTGGAATGAGGCGTGTGAAGAATCCTTCATGAAGCTTAATCAAGCTCTCACTTCAGCTCCAATATTGAAAGCACCATATTGGAATAAGATATCCCACATACATGTAGATGCGTCCAATTTTGCCATTGGATGTATACTAGCTTAACCGGGAGATGGGAAAATTGATTTTCCTATTTCTTATGCTAGCCAACAGTTGAACATGGCAAAAAATAATTACACCACCACCGAAAGGGAAGGATTAGGAATGATCTATGCCATAAAATAGTATAGACATTACCTATTAGCAAACGAATTTGTGTTCTTTGTGGACCACCAAGCCTTATTGTATTTGGTCAATAAGCCATGCAACACATGAAGAATAGTGAGATGGTTCATCAGTCTTCTAGAATTTGATTTCATTGTAGTTGTGAAAAAGGGCACCACTCATCAAAGAGCAGATCATTTGTCAAGGATTGTTTCAAGAGAATCACCTAAAGGAGTAGATGATGATCTACTATACCTCGATGGTTAAAAAAATGGTATCATTAATGACCATAGCTCAAGTGGATTCATAAATACCACTTCCTATTACAATCGCATAAATTGAGCAATTGGCTATGTATCAATTACTAGCTGGTAGGCTATACAAAAGAAATCAAGATGGAATATTGCTCTTATGCATTAATCCTGAAGAGAAAACCCAATATCTAAGTCAAGTACATATTACCATAGTAGGACTTCACTTTGCGAAAGACCAAACTATGCAACGAATTTTGAGACTTGGAGTATTTTGGTTAACTATGAGGAGTGATGTTCGCTCTTTTGTAAAGGATTGTCCTCAATGTCAAAAACAAATACCCATACCTCATGTAACATTGTTCCAAATGTCACCTGTTCCTAAGTAGTGGAGTAACTATCTCGTTACTTACTTTTAACAAGACGAACATTTCCCGAGGATATGAGTAAATGCCATCAAAGAGCAATTGAAATTGAAGCAAGAGACTATGCTCTTATTGGAAACCAATTATATCGGAGAGGTAAGGATCAACATTTGCGTCTTTGTGCGAATGAAGACGAATATATTCCAATTATAAAACAAGCACATGCTGGATTAGCTGGAGGTCACTTTTCTAGTGAGACCACGGCAAGAGAAATCTTAATGGTAGGCATATGGTGGCCAACACTTTTTTGCAGATGCCAAAGAATATGTTTGAAGGTGTGATGCTTGTCAACGAGCAAAAATGTTAACACAAGTAGATAGCATGCCCTTAAGACCAATGATGGGAGCTAGAGATTTCACAAAATGGGGTATAAACTTTGTTGAGCCAATACAACCACCTGGTTATAGAACCCAAGCTCAATATATCATTGTAGCTACGGACTATTTGACTAAGTGGGCCGAGGCTAAAGCAACTCAAAAGAATGATTCTAGAACCACTGTCGCATTCTTATATGAGTATGTATGTACAAGATATGGACTGCCAATAGAAATTGTCAGTGATAGGGGAACTCATTTCCTTAATGAGGTAAATGCGTATCTGCTTAATGAATTTATGGTCATCCATAACAAATCATCTCCCTATCACCCACAAGCAAACGGACAAGCTGAGCATACGAATAATATTCTTAGCTCGGTATTAACTAAAATGGTTAGTTCAAGAAGGACAGACTGGGAAATGAATCTCCATGGAACTCTATGGACTTATCAAGTATCATTCAAAATAGCTTTAAATACTACACCCTTTAACCTTGTTTATGGTCTTGATGCCATATTGCCAATAGAATTTCTATTGCCGATACTAAGGGTAGGAAAGGATATTGAGTGGACTGGACATGAATTGTCAGAAAGACTTGAAGATTTAGAGAAGCTAGATGAGCAAAGGCTAATTGCTGTAGCTCACATCTATGCCCAAAAGCAAAAACAAAAATAGTTTTTTGATTCCCATCTAATTACAAAAATCTTCCAAAAAGGGGACTTAGTTCTAGTCTATTCCCTTAAGCAACACATTGTCAAGTTTAAGAAAAAGGAAAACGGACCGTTTATCATTGAAGATATATCTCCAAGTGGAGTAGTTAAGCTATCCACCCTATATGGTGAACCAATGGCTAATTGGATTAGTGGATGTCATTTAAAGAAATACAATTTGCCGCTAAGCAATGAATTGCTAGAAAGAATGCATGCAGCCAAGCAAAGAAATATAAAAAACGATGGCAGGTTATTGATGAAGCCCAAGAGGAAGCTCGGCTTTGGGTACTCAAAAGGAATGCTGCTCTCAAGAATCAAAAAATACCTATTCCCATCAACACTCTCGAAATAGATGATCGACAATGGGAATTGCAGAAAGATGTAGTGTCAACAACAGATGATGAATGGCTAGATGAAATGGACCTTCGCATCAAAGTACATCTTAACAACCATAGCATAAATGCACTGGTCGATACAAGAGCTAGAGTAAATGCAGTCACTTATTCCACGTACAAGAAAGCAACAAGTCAGTCATTAACAGCAGGAATAGCGACTATCAAAGGATGCAACAAGAACTCAACACCAACATTGGGAGTAGTCAACTTGAATGCGATAGTACATGGATGTTCATGTCCTCATCAGTTTGTATGCTTACCAGATGAACACATGAATGAGACAATGATACTTGGAATCTCATGGATGCAGATGTACAAGGCAATACCAGATTGGGATACCAACTAGCTCAAGCTATTACCTAAAGGCAAACAACTCATTGTTCCAATTGCACCAAGCAAGGAAGAATGGAAATGCAATTACCAGCAAAGCAAACCACGAAGTAATCAATCTTCTCCATCCTATCAACAACAAGCAAATTCTACAAGTAGTATGCAAGGAGTCAGGCAAATTTGGGTACCAAAAGCACAGCTTAAGGACAAGCCGATTCAAATCTGGGTGCCCAAAACATCATTGACAATACTAAAGACGGTTCCAAGGGTCAAACCATAGAGACAAGCATCTCCGAGAAAGGAACCTAACACAAAATGGATTTGAAAGAAAAAGGAGTACTTATCTTCTCCACAAATTGGAAAGCCAATCAAGCGATGGAGAGTTAAGTCTCAGAAACCCCAACCACACCATTCTGACCAAGACAAACTAAGATATCAATAGCGGGTAAAATCTCGACAATAGTCATTGTTGATAACAAAAGATCAGGAAATCAGCATGCTAAAGCATCGTGATGGCATAATCAAGCAAAGAGCACACAAGCTACAAGATTTGTTCCTTGGAAGACAACATCAGAAAGCCTCGACATAAGAAACCATTGAGTTAATTACTCAAGACCCAACTCTTGCACAACATAATGGTTTGAAGTGCATTGATCTTCAAAGCATGGTAGAGCCAACCAAAGCTATGCATAGACACGATTGTTCAACCCATGCACATAGTCGTCCTGGAGTACGCCATCTAGGAGGGGTGGAAGAATACTAAGTAATTAAGGGCAATGTTTGAAGAGGGAGGAAAAAGTTTGATATTAACGTGTGAGTGTTTACAAAATTACCTAATAATGCCCTTATAATTCATCAATAGAGAAAATTTACTGATGATATTTCCCCGATTAGTGTAAATAGTGTGTATACTATTTGAAAATCATAAAAAATAGTCCTTTGTGGTTATTTTTTTCATTTTTCTTGATATTGAGACTTAAAAATAGAGAAATCCAACAAAAAACAATAAAGCTATGTTTTTCAATGGATTTTCTTAATTATTGAATTTTCACTTTGCTTTTTTAGCGCATTTTGTTATTTTCGTTGAATTTTTCAATAAACAGGTCAAAAAGTGATGCCGGCAAGACCAAACTTTACCAAATTCAATTTAGGACTTGTTTTAGGTGTATAGAATGTGTTTAGGTCAAAATTTCCAAGTTTTGCAAGAAAATGTTGGCTGCTGTAAATGATCACAGTGATTTACTTTTGCAATATTTTGGCTTGGAAATTGTATCATCACCTCACCTATCCCTTGTACACACTGTATGAGCCAAAATGATCAATGATAACTTGGAAAATTACCGAAAAAACGCACAAAAGTCCTTGCAAGCCAAATTCTAAGTTATGAGCCACATTTTTGATCCAAATCACCTCATATCACATACATAGGATCTATACCATGCCTAGAACCAAGTTGTACCAAAAAATGTTCATTTTGATGAAAAAGTTAATAATCACGATTATTTACTTTTTGGCCAAGATGGGGGAAATTTTTAACTTTGCCATCATAGATCTAAAGTACATGATGTCCTAAGCCCACAAGCCAAGTTTGAACAAATTTGGAGCTCAAAATCTCAAAATCTCTTTACATCTAATGTTTCAGAGACCTAATGTCTAAATTTGGCACCATTTTCACCCTGTGTACCCAAATGAGCCCATATTTTACTCAGAGTATCTATTTGGTATATACTTCAAGCCTATAATGCCAAATTTTCAAAAAGTTGAAGAAATTACTTAGTTGTAAATAATCACGATTATTTATTTTTGTTGCAATTTTTTGTTTAGACTTCATAATTTTGATCTTTACATGTTTTTATGCATCTATGCATGTTCAAAAATTGATTTGAAGCAAATTGGACTCAATTTGTTAGCATTTCAGACTGAAGGACATTTCATAGAAAAATCTGCCAAATTTGCTAACTTTGACACTCTATTCACTCAACAGGAGCCATGCAGGCTACAGAGAAAGCCAAGAAAAATATCTCGCAAAAGGAGAAGCTACAACAGCTACCACCATACTAACTAGACCCCAGTTCAGTCAAAACTGCCGAAGCTACCTATCTGTCAAGAGAAGAGTTGGAGGAGAACAACACCATAGTGTTCACATGTAGATTTAAAAGCGAAGATGGACATCAGGTAGAGCTGCAACTTCTACCAAAAGAAGTATATGATGTCGCCACAAATCCCGAGACCAAAGAATCCAACCAAAGGCTGGGACTCATAGATTTTTACGAACAAGAGCCATGTGGAGTGGATTTCCAAAAACCTTATGAGCTCTTGTCACGATCAAAGAAGATGGAGCACCCCAAATCTCTGACCAGCAAGGGAACAAAGTCAAAGTGGTGATTACAAAAGAGATAGTGGTAGAAGCTCTCAAACTGCCAATAGAGGGAATGACCATGAGGGTAAGAGATAGAAAGACGGCAGGAACCTTCACCGAGGAAACGGCTGTTGTGATAGTTGCCGATCTCATCCAGAAACAAGTGGAGGAACTTGCAAGATTGTATCATCAGCACTTCCATATCCTTTCCAAGAGACCACCAATGTATACGACACCCAATCATGCGGTTACCACAACATTTACACAAGTTTTCAAATCAACAACCAGGCAACCAGTTGACCATACACAATACGTGTTGTCCACACTGAAAGGGACAAAGAAAGAGGGAAAAATAACATATCTGGGAGCACCAGAGGTTCTAACCAGAATTGCCTACCATGCTATTGGCATGGCTGACAACTTGCCGCCTGTCCCAGATTAGAACGCTTGGATCGTGTTAGCACAACCTTCCCCTTGAGTCATAAGATCTACCAAGAGAACATACAAGTATGATGAAGAGTTTGCTGAGAGCTCGCCAGATCGGCATAGTAGTGAAAGCTCTGGTAATGAGAAAAAAAGAGCACGAAGGGAAGAGATGAAAAGAAAAGATGTGGCATCACATCAGAAGGAGCCGCAACAAAAACAAGCCAGGTTTAAAAGAGAAAAGCACTTCTACAAACGTAGCCACCAAGCACAAGGCAAGGACCCGACAAAGTGGGTACCATTGAACTGAAAGGACCAAGAACAAAGCATCATGCCAGGAAACAGGCAGAAGATCCAACAGAACTATTGGAAAAAATGTATTAAGAAGCAGAAGCTTTGAAGCTAAAAGAAGCTGAAAGAAGCCCAAGAAGCGGAACAGAAAGCTAGAGAGGTGGCGGAGCAGAAAAGCAAGCAGAGGAAGCAACTGCACAAGGAGAAGTACAACATGAACGAGGTGATATGTTTGCCCGACCTTCTTCACCTACTTCAGAACAGCATGATCACCTGATGCCAATCCCACCACCATCACCACCAGATAAAGCCACAAAAACAGAGCCCACGAAGGAGACAGAGCCTGGACAAAGAGAAGCAGTTGAATCTGCACAACAGGCAGCTACTACACAAGAGCAACACAAAGAGCACAAATTAGAGCCAGAAAGGACAGTGAGTCCTACACCAGAGGACACTACAAAGTTTGAACAAACAAGAGAATAGGATTTTGAAGAAACCCCTTCTACCTCTACACAACAAGAAAAGGCCGAGGCATCCAAGAAGCCTCAAGATGACAAAGAAGAAGAAGGCCAGCCATAGCCTTAAGGGCAAGAACAACCAGCCCATCACGATGCAGCCGAAAGAGACACAAGAGACGGCCGAGACATCCAGGCAACTAGTAATAAATGAAGATTGGCAATCAAATGATGAGGTAATCTTGCAAGTCAACGAATATGCAAAGCAAATGCAGGATATGACGGAAAGACTCCGAACAACAACACTTAGCTGCACCACAAAGGCTAAAGAACTAGAGATGGTGATTGACACTCTCCAAGGAGAGTTAGAAGACAGATTAAATGTCATCACCGATCTACAAAAGCAAGTGTAGGTATTGAAAGCTGAAGCTGAACAACATCAGCTAGCAAGGGATAAACAACAAAAGGAGATGGAGGAGCTCAGTGACCTAATTACAAAGTTGTCAGATGCTTGCAAAGCCAAGGATGAACAACTGACAGAAGTTACTAAAAACGAACTTCTAGCTACGACCCTGTCAGTTCAGAAAATTCAATTGCAGCTAGATGTAGAAAATGCCTCCTTGCAATACTCGGAGTAGAGAATAAATGATCATGCAACTTTCTTGCGACAAATACGAGATAATCCTGCAGTGGCCTCGATCAAAGGAACAGACAAGGTCTACAAAGCATTAGAGAAAAAGAACAAAGACCTCAAGCTAGAGCTTAAATTGAAGCAGTCTTAGCGTAGAGACCTAGCTTTAATGCGGGTGCAACGAGAGAAAGAGCTGCTAAAAGAAATAGCCGACCTTAAAAGAATAAACCAGTTGCTAAGAGATGGACGACCAGAAACTCTAGAAGAGGCAGGAACTTCAGAACAGCACAATAGATATTCCCTCAGTTTCTTTCACTCAGATGGAGACACAGCTAGCAGAAGGGCTAGGTGGCGAGGATGAATTCCAAGTACAAATAATAGAAATTGATACAGTGCCAATGGTCCAACTCCCAAAAGCTGAGAAAGATGCACTGAAAGAAAAGATTACACAAGAGGTGGATGAGCAGTGGAAAGCAGCGATGGATTGGGAGTTGAGAGTTCTTCACTCCGTCAATGGTACACAACTCACTCCCGCTCAAATCAATGCAAAATGGCATCATCAATCCCTGCCATATCCTTTGATAAAGGTGTAGTTGCTCCAAGTCAAAGAGAGGCTTTACAAAGACATGCAAGAAGAAGGCGCAGATCAAGACCACCCAAAGTGGAGGCTGAGCTGGTTGAATAAGAATCCAAGGTATCTGATTATGTTCACAAGAGCACCCATGGCACTACAAAAATATCCTACTTTTTGTCCTGTACCAAGAGTAAGGACCTGGCAAGCACACGAGGCAATAACAAAGAAGTAGCCAACGTGGCTAAACTACCCAAGATTGCCTGCTCCAGAAAAGGAACCACCATGAGAAGAATACATGGTGAAAACCCTAACGTGCACCATGTCATTTCAAAGTCTTTCGGATCTATAATGTGCAAAGGTATATAAATCTGCCAAATGTTCCTCACTTGCACCAAAGTTTTCCATGAGCCAGAGCAAGCAGGTGCCCCGTGGATGTCATTCCTCGAGGGTAATAAAGGTTTATGCTACGATCTCAGTGGCCAACATTCCGAACAAGTCCTCTATGGATTCTTCGCCAGATGTATGTTCTTACCTTCACACAATATGTTGGTGTTTGAGGAAGCATTCTACACAGGGTTCTTCACTTGGTGAACGAAGATATTTTGGCCAGTGATCAACAACCTGACTTCAAGATTTGTAGGCTACCCAGTTGTGGAGCTTAAAAACCAAGTCACTATGCAGTTTTTGCAGGTGCCAGATAAAGAGAGAAAGATTAGATACGAAAAGGCCCTAAATGCGCTTAAAGACCGCCTCGCCAACAGCTGTCAACCCGAAGACTGTTTCAACCCATAAAGCTGTGTCAAGGGACGACACATGCGAGGAGGGGGGGAATGTTAGCAACAAGCTAACTCGGATACCATTTTTTGGAGCTCTCATAGTAAAAACACTTATTATTTTTTATAAATTGGGAATATTGTAACTCCTATTTTTTGGGTAAACCTTGTAATTGATGAGCCGGGGCTACAAGCTTCCAGATTGTATCAACCTGTCATTACCTGTCTTTAGTTAGAGCTCCCAAATTATTAGTTTTTGACCACCAAAAACCTTGGCTAAGGTATAAAAGCCAATTTTTGCAAGTTATTATTAAGTTTTGGATAATGAAATACACAGCGTGAGCTAACGACACTCAATTCTCTCCTTCTCACACTTCTTACTCCCTCTTCAGTTGTCACATTGCAGTTGCGTTTGTTGCATTGCAACCGTAGGTAAGAGCCGTACGCATTGAGGTAAACATTTCACGGTATTTAGTAGATTTTGGCATCGCCTAATTTCATCATAAGTCGGAATTTACCCTTCAAAATAAAATACTAAGCATAGGTGGGGTATTGGGGCATCATTGCTAAGCATTTAGGTGCATTCTGGGTCGAAAAGGACTAGGTCAAAAATCCACTACTGTTAATAATCACGATTTTGGCACTTGAGATAAAGTGGGATTTGAGACCATAAGCATGCCTGCTTAGGTCTTATAACATGTCCTAGAAGTTTTGTTACATTTGGATGTCATTTGATGCTGTAACGGATGTGATTTGTTTGCCGATGAGCGATTGGCTTTTAGTGATTTCAGTCACTTGACTGCAGCTTAAGTTATATGCGAGTTGTTTGTTGTTTTCTGAGAAATTGACAACCTCTTGTAGTCTCTTTGCACTAGTCGAGTCCCATGGATTGACAATTTAATCGTGGTTCTCGCTAAATCTGCAATAAGATAGGAGTGAGATTAGACACCTGTCCCACACCAACCCTGTTACCCTTTATGTTGACGTCGACGACTGGAAGGATATTATCCATGTTGCGTCCCAAAATTTCTCTGGCTACCTTTGCTTTGGAGTGCCTTGTACTTACCATTGGCCATGTAATCTTTAGTCCTTGCTCTACCACATCCAGTGTTAGATCATAGGGCCTAGAACTCTCTCTTAAATAAAAGTCAGTGATGCCTATTTTCTATTGTAGCCTTGACGTCCTTTTTCTAATCTCTCCCTTCATGCTTCTCTCATCATCAGCTTGTGCAATTTTCTCCCTCCCAGCTCTTTTTATAGACATGGTTTAAAATGGTTCTACAAAGGTTACCTTCTCCTTACCCTTTCCTTTCTCCTTCATCCTGGGTGGATCCACTACTACAACCTTTCCTTTCTCCTCTAAGCTTATGATGTTTACAGTGCAATCAGGTGGTGGTGCCGATGGAAGAGGTGGAATGGGTGCTTGTGGTGGTGCCTAGGGTGGATGTAGAATTTTTGTTGGTGGTGCTTAAGCTTGGGGTGGAGGTGTTCTCTCTCTAGGGAATGACAGTGGGTTTCTCCTACCTCCTCAATTATAGTGTTGTCGTGGTTTGGGACAATAGTACATACCTTGACTATCTTCTCCGTAGTTGTAGCAGTGATACTCCCTGTTTTATCATCGTGCTCTCCCCGGGTCTTGATCTCTCTCTTGATTCCTTCCTTGCTATATCAAGTGGACATATAAATTTTACAATGGATCAGTAATGTGGGTCAACATATCTTGTTGGTCATTTCTTACCCAGGAGCCAGTGGTGGTGGAGTGGTGGTTGTCATAGTTGGCGGTTGACGCGATGTTCCTGCTTTTGTTGACTCGGTTTCTTTGTCTTTCATCCATAGCTTCTTGTCCTTAAGGCGAGCAATCTCCACGGCTAGCTCATAGGTAGCTGGGAATCTACCCTTCACCTTTTCCTTGAGCAGTGGCCACAAGCCATGCATGAACTGGTCCTTTTTGAGGAAATTGGGTGTAGCTTCCCCTCTTGCCAGTGACTTAACCCACAATTCCCACAAATCCACAAACTTGGACTCATTGGTGGCATACTCTAAAAGACCCTCCTGCTTCAAATCTCTCAACTTGTCCCATAGCTTCTCTGAAGTGGTACCCCCCCCCCAAAAAAATAAAATAAAATAAAATGCCTCTTAAAAACAGTTTTTAGGAGCTCCCAGTTATCCTTGGTTGCTTGTGGGAGTGCGTTGTACCATGACCTAGCTTCTAGCTTCATGAGATGTTTAAAGATTCTAACCCAGGACTCATCTGTGTCTTTGTTGCTTATTACCAAATCCTCCTCATTATTTCCTTTAAATGTTGGAAATGCTACACTTGCCATGATTATTGAGAGAGAGAGAGAGAGCTTAGAAAGATACACTGCTTAGCTTACAACCAAAAGTTTTTTTTTCTTTCTTTACAAGAAGGCATGTATACCCTTTCTATTTTAGAACATAGATTAAAATCTCAAATGGTACATTGCCTTGTACCAACGGTAGGACAAATGGCTAATCAAATGCCAGAACCTCAAAGAAGCACTCCCTCACCAGCATGGTGTCGATGATGTGCTGATAGTGAGCCTTCTAGCCCAGTATTACCTTGATTGAACGTACTCGTATTGGAATGTGTGATCTGCCTTGAGGTAATTTGTACTGACTCATGTGAATCTTAGAGGTACTTAGTCACTGTCCAAACTTGTGGGAGAGGGTCCTTTCCTGAAATAGGCTTAGTAGATCCCTAGTCTCTCTAGTGAGAGTGTGATCATGTGCTTTCATTATCTGTGCTGCAGCATCAGGTGCGACTTGGAAACTGATTGTGATAATTACCTCAGTGACTTGAGTTACCCAATTCTCAAAGTAGAATAGTGTTGACTCTCTATTGTGCAGAGCTCTCTTCATCTTGTTGTTGCGGGTTGGTTGTAGGTTGCGGACATGGTCTCGACCTCCTCCTCCTTCTCCTTGGCACATGACCTATGTATATCCACTGAGTCTGATGTGTTGGTTGTCTTTTCCATTGTAAATCTATTACCGTTACGCCTGGCACTCAAGACTCCACGGAGATGCGAAGTTCGTCTAGTTGTGCTTGGAGTCCTTCTTGTGTCTTCTAGTTAGTAAACCCTGCTAACCATTCATCCATCCACAAAAGGTTAGGGTTTTTAGTCTTGTAAACTGAAGGGTTTCATGAAAGGATCCTCGGTGGGGGCGCCAAGAAAATGATGTTCAAAAATGACACGCCAAGTGGGGTGGCCTCTCCACCACACATAGCCTGAACTCCCCAAGCATCATCTCAAGATAGGGGTTATCCTATAGCTGTACAGGGCACCACCTAGCATAAGTGCAGCTAGGACGCAGACATAGATGACCTAGGTTGGTAGGAATGAGATGCCATCTACGTAATCAACATAAAATGATGATATAGCAACGTTCGGATATAGAAAATGCCTAGTCAACAGTCAAGAGTGTGTGTACGAGAGAGGTATGTGACAAAGGTTAGAATGGAGCATGACTAAATGGTGATGGCGCGTTTGATGAAGCACAAGCAGAGTGATGTACAAGGGAGAATCATCCCACGGATATGGGAAGGACAAGGCTAAGGAGAAGAGAAAATGGACTCAAAGATCATGATAGAATTTCACACTTTTATTGATGATGATGATACTTACAAATGGTGGTTTTGGCTATTACCAACCTTGCTCTTGACAATTGGGATACATGATGGAATGCGAGTGCCATATGGTGCATGGCAAACTTTTGAGTTAGCGGTGTTAGCACGTTAGCGGGAGGTTATTTGAGGGAAACACCAAGACGATGCAACCGCTAGCAACATTGATCACTAGCATAGAGAGTGGCCTGGGGTAGCCTGGTATCGGTACACTCAATCCTAGTGTGATCATGCTGCCTTGCAGGGTGATAATGAGAACTTTATGTGCATGGGGTGGCCATGATTAGTAAACCAGCCATGGTGTGGGTGGATATTAGTGGTGGAGGTGATGTTGCCAATGCTAGAACGTCCATGCTTTCAACAAGCATGAAACCATGAGCTAGCTAGTTTGTGAGGTGCATCATGTGCTTAGTGGTATATGCAATGTGGAGTGCATGGAGCCTGGATGGTACCTTCAATGTGTTATCTCCCCCTTTTGTGCTTAGTGGAGGCCTCTTTATATAGGCCTAAGAGGTGGTGCTTACCTAATGGTCCTTGCAAATACCCACTGGTCACTGTAGAGAGTCTAGATGCTTCTTTAGTGATAGAGCTAGAGATGGAGAGAAGGTAGAGATAGAGAGAAGGGAGGTAAGAGTGGGATGGGGAGGTTTTTACAATTCACTAGCAGTTCGCTAGGTTATTAGAGAAGAGTGGAGATCGGGGCATTTACAATGGGTGTTGTTGATGATTCGGGTGGCTAGTGTGAGGTTAACGCTACCGGAATTGGTGTTTTGCCGATGTCAAGATGCTACGCATTTGTCACTTTCAAGGCCAGATGAAGCATGCATTCAACATCTTTTCCTGATTTGTTGCTGCCTTCACGTGACTTTGGTGTGTTATGTCGAAGCTCAACGTTCATTTTTGTTGTTTTCTTTTGGGTTGCCTTTCTCCTGTGCCTGCGTATGACGCACAGGCATCTTTTTTGTTTTCTTTTGAGTTTCCTTCCTCTTGTGCATGCATATGACATCCGTGTACTTGTGTGCATATGTGCATGTGCTCGTGAGTGCGTGTAATTGTATGTGTGTGCTTGTAAGTGTGCAAGTGTGTGTGGTAGTGTGTGCGTGTATATGTTGAGAGAGAGAGATTTACTTACATAGAACGAGAGTGTGTATGGGAGTGTTGTGTGTGTGTGTGTGTAGGTATGTCAATAAGTGGGTGTGCCTGGGAACGAGAGAGAGGGATATATTTTATTTATATTTTTCTTATATCTGGATGGCTCGGTTACATAGAGAACGCGGGAGGTAGAGAGAGCATGGGTGAGAGATGGAGTGAGGGCGTGTGTGTGTGTATGAGAGAGAGAGAGAGAGAGAGAGAGAGAGAGAGAGAGAGAGAGAGAGAGAGAGAGAGAGAGAGAAAGAGAGAGAGAGTTTCTACTGCGCCTGTGGGCTGCCTGACACGGGAGAGAATGAGAGAGGGACAGAGCGTGTGTGGGCGGTGGGGAGAGGGGAGGGGAGTGGATGAGGGAGAGGGTGAGGGTGTGTATGTGTGTCATGCCAAGGGTAGGACCAGGCATGACCAAGGGCCAGGACGGACATGCACAACCAAGGGTCTATATAGGGATTGGTTGGTTGGTGATGAGCATGGTTCAGTCCCCCACGGTCTCACATTGGTATCACAGCAAGGTGGAGAGGAGGGGAAAGCAGGGAGCTATGGAGGAGGGATTCATGGCTATCTTTATTTCTCTCTCTCTCTCTCTCTCTCTCTCTCTCTCTCTCTCTCTCTCTCTCTCTCTCTCTCTCTCTCTCTCTCTCTCTCTCTCTCTCTCTCTCTCTCTCTCTCTCTCTCTCTCTCTCTCTCTCTCTCTCTCTGGTTCGAAAACCTTCACGTGGCGAAGCATAATTCTTCTTTGAGGAAGGAGCTTGATGGAGGCATGGAGATGAAGCCATGCGTGTTCAGGCTTGCATCTTCATGCAACCTAAGCAAAAGCAGAAGAAGCTGGGATGCGGGAAGCATCTCCTGTGTAGAGCCAAAGTTGAAGCCGAAGCCAATGCAGCGTGGGCAAGAGCCCTTGCGTTGGGATGAGGCCGTGGTCGACCTACGTCAGTTGATGCATGCTCAAGCTTGGTGGATGCGCAACGGCAAGGGTAGCGATTTGCATCTCTTGAGCGCATCATGCAGAAGCTTGTGGCGGCCGTGGTGATCAAAGCTGAGAAGGGTGCAGGTTGCTGCACTATGGACGCCATGCTTCAACTTTGGCTTCACATTGAAGTCCCCTATTTGCAACCTTTGCAGTGCCTAAAAAAACCTTCAGGGGGTAGTTCCCACATGAACAAACCTCCATGAGTCCCGATGTAGGTTGATCTCAGCTCTTGACCTCACGACCTTGATCACGCAAACAAGTCGTTGTACCTAAGTCAGGCCGCTTGTTCCAGGATGAACTCATGCTTGTCGGCCTGATCGTCACACAAGGAGCTCAAGGTTAAGTACGAAGTCTACAAAATTCCACAGCAGGGAGAATTACAAAGTAGACGAAGCATACAATCTTTCGATCTCTTGCAATCTCTTCATGGCGGGATGGAAAGCAAAGTCCAAGGCATGCATGAAGAGCAGTGCTCGAAAAGCAAGGCTTCCAATTCGCTATGACACTAGGGAAACAAGGTTTCTAACTTCGACATGGATTGGAACTCACATGCACTAGTGGACGCCGATTGTTTTTGAAAGGAATCCGACAGATTTCTAGATTCAAGCAGTACCAAGTCTAGTACAGATTTGGTAATGCCAAACTCAAGAATTTACAGATCTCACGAGAGGGATCAAGCACCATGCACGTAGGTTGGGAACTTGGAGAGGCTTCAAGGTGCATCCAAAAAAATTCAAGGTACATCTAAATCTTTAGTTTATTTGAAAAAAAATATGCTACATGGTTTTATCTTGCAACGGAGATGAGCACACTTTAGGCACTCCAAGCACAAGCAAGGCTTGTGACAATTATCTTCAACATTAAAAATTTGTTGCATATATTATTGGCAAAAGGTCAATGATTAATTGCAAACCCATATCAAGCATGGCTTGGATACACAAAAACCTCGACAACACACGCTTGTCGAAGGTTGAATGGAGTAATGTCAGGCCAAGGGCCAAGCAAGACTACTCGGACCTCATGAAGATCAGCACGGCGTGTACCTCGACTTAATGAACGGTACAAAATGGTTCGACATGGCCAACTCTTTACAGGACCGACAACACTTCTTTTTCCCATGACTAGGGCAACCGACAACAGCATACATGATCGGCATGGCCAACTAATTGTCACTGTTTCTTGAAATCGGTGGCAAGATTTGTCGACAGGAGTACTTAATGAGATCTACAAGTAGATAAGGTCTATTGTTTGTGAATGATCGACAAGGTTAACTTTCTTTTGATATGACATCCATCTGTTAGCATGAATATCCAGTAGCTATGAGCTCTCAGGAAGTCCATAAGTACTTATGTGAAGCAAGGCTTCAATTTATGCATCTTGCATTGAGACTTCCCACATTTGACATATGCTATGAGCATACAAACTTGGGAAGGATATGGCAATATGCTTGCAGGTTATTTCATTACATGCCAAGAAGGTGTATATGTTACACATGAAAATTCTCTATCACGCAACAAATATGAGCTACATTTGAGCGAGTTTTTCCTTGACATCTCAAGACAACTGGTTACAGCAGGATGACCAGGCTCGAACATATTCAGTTTTGTTTATTTTTCCATGTTTACACATTTCATTTGGAAAATATTGTCGGTTGTGTAAAGAAAATTGCTTTGACAATTTTACATAAAGCAAGCCTTCTCACACGTGCCACGCTACTGCCTATTGATTTGGTATCAAGGGCATTGGCACGCCAGTTCGGAGAACTGTTATGATTAGAAATTTGTTCCCCTTTTATGTGTGGTGACATCACTTTATGATGCATCACTACCAATGCAGACTGTGCGAGGCACTTATGCTTTCGGCTCTCACGCTTGAGGCCATCATAGTAGCCAAGGGCTCAACCCCACTGCCTCATAGATTACGCTTCCGCTATAACACCAGACACTCTGTCAAGAACAAGGACACTTCTACATTCTTTCAACATGCTTTCTAAGTTTAAACATGATTTTTGGTTGCTGTCAATGCACAACAGCACTAAAAGGAACCTAAATCTAAGACTTAAGACTTAATTCACAGACAAAGTGCCATATTTAAGTCATTTTCGTACAGGCACGATCCCCTACACGATAGGTGGATCAAGATGTGACTTGTTTTTTCTGTTACCTCTCTCGATGAGAGCATTATACAACCAGATTATTGCATGCTTATAGGATAAGATGCACGCTACGCATAAGATGCACATAAGCATGGGTGTGATATATACAAGGTAGTAACTTAAGGAAAGTTCCTCAGCCCAGCATTCTCTCTCACTCTTTCTTATTTCTCTTGAAGAATAATGAAAACTTTTTAATAATCTTTTGATACATGTTTTGTTTGGGAGTCGGCGTGAGCCAAGGTGGTCTGACTCTCAGCTAGAAATTGCGCAAGACGCCCTCTACATTAGTCTTCATCGTTTTGTCGATTGAGCACTAATTTCCATAAGGGCTATGAGCCACACACACTGGCTAAAAGTCATTGTCAAATCTCGAGTACGACCCAACTTTTGGCATTCCTTGGGTGATTGTTCTTAAGATCGAACAGATCTACCTAGTGGAGTAATCAACGATGTTAATAGGATAAGATGCACGCTACGCATAAGATGCACATAAGCATGGGTGTGATATATACAAGGTAGTAACTTAAGGAAAGTTCCTCAGCCCAGCATTCTCTCTCACTCTTTCTTATTTCTCTTGAAGAATAATGAAAACTTTTTAATAATCTTTTGATACATGTTTTGTTTGGGAGTCGGCGTCAGCCAAGGTGGTCTAACTCTCAGCTAGAAATTGGGCAAGACGCCCTCTACATTAGTCTTCATCGTTTTGTCGATTGAGCACTAATTTCCATAAGGGCTATGAGCCACACACACTGGCTAAAAGTCATTGTCAAATCTCGAGTACGACCCAACTTTTGGCATTCCTTGGGTGATTGTTCTTAAGATCGAACAGATCTACCTAGTGGAGTAAACAACGATGTTAATGGACAATCAATACTCTTGTCATTATGGATGTTCAGGGTGTCATGTTTGCACGACATGTTTTCAGTGCGACAATCGAGTTGATATTTTGATAACCATAAACTCAACTCAGCTTATCTTTACCACGAATTTTAGATGCAACAAACCATTGCGACAGCATGGCTATCCATAAGACCTACGCTTTAAACTTGTGTGGATCTCTTGATCTCTCTATAGCACTACGAGTGGCTATGGACGCATTCTTTTGGGGTAAGACCCCGCAGGTGCTTACAAAATCACCCCATAGGCATTGAGGATCACAGTTTGATCTATTCCCGTTATACTTTCAAAGAAATAATTCCGCAATCTACCAAGCAGTATCCGAAAACTTCAACTTTTCAAGTTGATTCTCATCATTCTGTACACGATTAACTATGCTGGTTACTGTTACCTGCTAGTTGAGCAGCTTCTACAAAGGGTCTTACCAAGGGGTTTGACTATGTAGATTATACCCAACGGGTTTGGATTGCGAAGGCAACACCCAGGGTTTCCAGTGCAATGTTGCTTGGTTTTTTCACAAGTGGGAGATGTGCTCTTGTGCATTTGAATATGCGTAACTGAAATTTCAGTTCAATCCTCAGGGCCATGCCAAGGGCATGTCGAAACAAGTATTTTGGGCCGTAGTGTCCAATGTACATTATGCTGTTATCAATCCACTGGCTGGATTCGATTTGGCACATGTTGTCACATGGGATACAACATGGTCTAGGGACTCAAGGAGTTTGGTTTAGCCAATGTGGAGCAATGAATGAGGGTCCTCTCACTCTTGTTGCGGAGTGTTTAGAGTTACCTGCACACACAAGTACATCTTATACCTGAAGGATGTTCTTTTTTAAACATCCTTATATGAGACATATTCCACGTGTGGAGAATATGAGTCTCTGGACTGACACTAGCACCCATTATTTCAAGTATGTGTCATGACAAAGTCCCTAGGTGCTGGTCAAATCTGTTTCCTAGACCATTTTCAGCACGATGTATGAGGAGCAATTTCAATGGCCAAAAATTGTCAGATACTTAGAATGACTTGTTCAGGTACAAGTACTGTTAAACAACATTACAGATGGTTGTTTATACATATAGCAAGGCTCTAAGTTGTTAATGAAAAAGTTTCATTGTTTGTCCTTAGAAGTGATTAATGTTTCACCTTCTATCTATGGTTTAAACGGTTTAGCAAGGCTTGCAAATGATTGCAGCAGATAGTATTTAGTTTCATTTTCAAACTACTTACATTCCTCTTTAATGTGTGCTACGAGCATCACATTCACCATAAGTATTGGCAAAGCTAATCATGGATATATAGGTTCAAATTTGTTTTTTGCTAAATGCATGCACACTAGGTGTTATGGGCCCTAGTGTTTAGCAAAAGATGATTTGGAGAAGCATTCATATTCATCACATACGTTGCTTATGAAGGATTTTGCACTCTATGTGCAATATCTCTTTGAGCTTACTTTTGGATCTACCAATCACCAATAGAGGTCATGGCTTGGTTTGGGTGCTTGTAGATTTTTTCCGTTAACCAAGATGATTATTCATCAAGACATTGTGGTTTGCTCAGCAATGTTGTATGATATTGTGATCCCCGTTCACGGGCCATCTGGGAAGACTGTCTGTAAATCATGGGGAAAACACCTCAGTACTATAAGTTATCCACGGGGATAGGCAGATTACAAAGTATAATCTCGTGCTGAAGGATATGCAAAGGCGTACGTTAGCACCAAGCGATCCAAGTAGTAATCATTTATTGCTCTACTTGGAGTTTGCTTACCATAAGTTAAAGCATGTTTCTGACTAGGTGTAGTCTCTTCATGTATTAATCAAGTTCTCAACCTTGAACACTAGTTTGGTGGGGCTGTTTACTGCTGAAATTGGAAAACAAGTCAAGGACTTAAACTTGGCTGATGAGTTATGTTAGCAAGTTACTTTCATGGAAAGTGAAAAGAGGTACTCTTTAGGGTACATCTTGGTGTGATAACTCGTTCTGCTGTGATAACTCGTTCTGCATACTCATGTGTGTTCTATATGGAGTCTACACACTATGATTGGATAGCAATTGGTAACACAAGATGGTTGCAAATGGACAACAATGTGAAAAATCAAGATGTTACTCTTGGTTTCATTGAACCTCCTACTGAACCGTGTTCCGGTCAACCAAACAACTGCATCCATGAAGGATGCCACTATAGAAAACACTAGTGTATCATCACTCTTGTTTTCGAGGATGAAAATGCTTCTCCAAGGGGGGAGTAATGTCATGCCAAGGGTAGGACCAGGCACGATCAAGGGCCAGGACGGACATGCAGTCAAGGGGGTCCCTATATTTAGCAGGACAAGGGTCTATATAGGGCATGACTGGGTGGTGATGAGCATGGTCTAGTCCCCTGTGGTCTCACAATGTGGTTGTGTGTGGTGGGGGGTTAAGAGAGAGAGAGAGAGAGAGAGAGAGAGAGAGAGAGAGAGAGAGAGAGAGAGAGAGAGAGTTGTTTTGCGCCCTGTGGGCTGGTACCTGTTGGGTTTCAAGCCCTAGTCTAAAGGGTCATCTATCCGTAGGACATACTTTTATATCATGCAATTAAAATCTCCAGTTTGCATGCAGTTTTCATGGCCAAAGTTATTTATATGTAAGGTTTTCAAGTTAATACAAGCATGTTGTTTTGTTTTTGCAAGCTGTGTCAAGCTCTCTTTCTCTCTCTCTCTCTCTCTCTCTCTCTCTCTCTCTCTCTCTCTCTCTCTCTCTCTTTTGACCATAACTTTCTATAGCCTCAATCGAAGAGCACGAAGCTCTCTACGCATTGATGTAAAGAATGAATTGAAAAAACTGTCAAAACTTTGCGTTTTTGTTGCCGACTTGAAGGCAATGTCAGACAAAACTCGCAAGGGCGGAAAAGCCACACTCGCCATGGAGAATGATGCAAAATCTCCAAGGAATTTGGATGTTAATCCAACCACATCATCTACAACAACGGAAGCAATGATCATGGCTTACTTGATCTCGTTACAAGAAACCATCAACAAACAAGGTGAAGAGTTGCGCGCACTTGCAATGGAGAATGGTACTTTAAGAGTTCTCGTTGTGGAGAATGAGCACCTCAAGAAGGTTCTTGAAATGCAAACAACACGCTTGATGCATCTTGAGAATGAAGTTCAAGAATGTAAACGCTCTCTTGTTGACATGAATGTATTGAAAGAGCGCTTGAGCAAAGTTGAGAGTGATCATGTATTGAAAGAGGAAACAATAGATACAATACGACATGATGTATGTGAGATGAGAAATGCATCCAAATCATGGGCTGATATATGTAAGGATAATGTGGTTTCTACATCTCCTATCACACAAGCCGTTGTCCAAGCAAAGAATGTAGAGAATGTGGACACTCAAGAATTGCACGAACGACAAAAACGCTCAAAGAACATCGTCATTCGTGGAATCAAGGAGGAAAGCATGGAAACACCCCAATCTCTTGCAGTTGCTATTGAAGAGTTTTTTGCTACACACTTTGGCATGTCAGGAATCATGGCTTATGGTGCACATCGAGTTGGAAAACAAGGAGTTCCTCGCTCGGGAGAAAGACCTATTGTATGTACCATGGCTGATGAGGTAAAGAGAAAGATCATCGTTGACAATGGTTGGATCTACCTCAAAGGAACAGGTTGTAATGTATATGAGGATCGCACTCTTATGCAACAAAATGTACGTCGCAAATCATATGAGGAAAGAAGCAAGAAGGTTAAGGTATCACCTCAAGAAGAAAAGCCACTTAAGAAGGATGCAAGTCCACCCAACAAATAGGGACACATGATCTATGACACCAACTCACGCTTGCGAATAAGCTTTTGGAATTGTAACGGGTATCCATGGAATGCGGGAATTGGCATTGATGAGCTTACCAATGACTCCGATGTGATACTTCTTGTCGAAACATGGGAGCATGATGCGCAACGAATTCTTGGATTTGACAAATACGATGTGCATTCTTTGATGTGGGCCAAAAATGCAAAGCAACGAAGAGACCAAGGAGGCGTAGCATGTATGACCAAAAAGGGTTTGAAAGATGTTTCCATTGCCAAAGAAGATAAGTATAAACGCTACTTATGGCTGAAAATCAGCCCACCAAATGGTCAAGTCATGTTTGTGGCCGGTTGCTACATTCCTCACTATGACTCCAACTTTTATGCTTGCTTGAATATGGATAGAGATCAGCCCTTTGTTGAACTAGAGGAAGACATTGCTCATTACAAGGATCAAAGTGAAGTCATTGTTTTTGGAGACATGAATGCTCGCACAAATATATTACAACACGACACACAACAAGTAGACATGCCGCATGTCTCAAGAAGAATGGATGACTCATACATGTATAATCGAAGTTCTAATGATGCAAAAGAAGTGGATCACTATGGAAAGTCAGTTCTACATATGTGCAATAGTATCGGAATGCTCATTGCAAATGGTGTATCTCTATGGCAAGGCACCAATGACTTTACATGTAGAAAGCACAACGGTGCTAGCGTGATTGACTATATGTTGTTCTCGGAAGCCACTCTATAATGCATACAAATCTTTACACTTGGTGAATGGAATCCGGAATCGGATCATAGGATGTTATGTATTGACCTCAAGTGTGGTAAACGGCCCGAGCATGTAGCCTCCAATCATGATGTGAATCATTTGTACCTACGTCTAGACCTCAAACGAGCACTTATATATGCTGATATGGTGGACCAAATGTTAAGCATGATAGAGCATCAAGAGAGCCCGACATTATAATGCAAGTGGAAAGTTTTCAAAGAAGTAATTTTCTCTTGTGCGAAGGAATGCTTTTCGGTGAAACACATGTCTTGCAAAAGGTCTAAGAAGGGTAGCACCAAGAAGAAATGGTTTGACATGGAATGTAGTCAAGCCCGAAAACACTTGCTAAGATTGGATGTAATCAAAGACAAGGAAGTTTACTTGGAATGTTCACACACATACAAAGCACTTTTTCAAAAGAAGAGGAGAAGGTGGGAAGTCGAAAAACAACTTCTTTTAGCACAAGAGAAAGCACATGCATGTGGCAAGTTTTGGCAAAATCTAAAAGGCAAGCGCATTGAGAGCTTTGGTGACTTGACTCTTGAGGATATGTATATACATTGTAAGAACCTCTATGAGCAACCCAATGTTGATAAGATGGAGTGTTGTAGCTCCCTTCCGTTTATGTCTCCCTTCTTTACCATTGAAGATGTATGCCGCGCGCTTGAGAAACTTGCTACTCGCAAGGCAGGTGACCTTCAAGGTGTCAAGGCTAAAATGATTAAATGGATAAGCAAGAAAACACGATATTGGATATGCGATATGTTTAACCTTGCACTTCAGTATGGCATGCCTCATGATTGGAGTGCAAATTGGATCAAACCTTTGCACAAAGGAGGAGATGTAAACAATGTGAACAACTATCGTACTATAATGGTTGGTTCTTTGATGGCAAAGTTATTTGGATGTATCATGGAGATGAAGATAAGTGAATGGGCTGAAAAGAATGGCAAACGTGCACTTGGCCAAGCAGGTTTTCGAAAGCATCATAGCACTATTGATCACCTTGTCACTCTTCGAGTTCTTATGGAAGCGTCTCGATTGAAAGGAAAAAAGTTGTATTGTTGCTTTGTGGATTTCAAGAAAGCTTTTGACATGGTACCGCGAGGAAATCTTTGGAGACGTATGCAAAGCCTTCAAGTGCCGAGAGAATTTATGCATGCAGTCTTTCGCATCTACCAAAAAGTGATATGTCGATTACGTATGGGAGATGGAATTTCAGAATTTTTTGCAAGCACTATTGGTGTCAAACAAGGATGCCCACTTTCCCCAACCCTCTTTGGGCTACTCATTGATGAATTGGAATGCATGGTTCTTGAATTTATGCAGTAAGAAGGCATAGAAGAGATTAAGATCGGAAATGCGGTGATCATGCTTTTGCTTTATGCCGATGATGTAGTGCTCTTGGCACATACCTTAGAAGATGCACAAAATCTTATGAGTGTCTTGGAATGCTTTTGCCTACATAGCGGGCTGATCGTGAATGGATCCAAAACCAAGGTTATGCTTGTAAAGACCCTCAATGATGAAAATCCATGCATTGTATACAACAATGAGAAACTTGAAGTGGTAGATCACTTCAAGTACCTTGGCCTTGAGGTTCCATCCAATCATAAATGGAAGGATTGTGCAATGCGTCGCTTGGAAGCCGGAAAGAGGGCCTATTATGCATTTGAGAACATGTGCAATGCAGGAGAGATCAAGTGTTGGGCTCTCAAAAAGTACCTCTTTGACACATTGGTGACACCGGTGCTTCTTTATGGAGTGGAGATGTGGGGTGGAAGCATCGGGAAGTCTACTTGGAAAGAGTTTGATAATGTCCAAAAGCGTTTTCTCACCAACTTTCTCCAAGTCAAGACACAAACACCCTACATGCTCTTACTTCTTGAGTCCGGATTGCTTCCCATTGAGGTCTTGGGTATGCAAAGGGTTGTGGAGTATATGCGTAAGACACAACGTAGCCCTTTGCATCGACTTCCTAGAATCGCATATGAAGCAAGTCAAATGGTTCAAAAGACATGCAAGAGCAAAATACTAAGTTCGGGGTGGATGCTTGATATCAAGAAATGGTTTGGAAGATGGTATGCATGTCACTTGGTCAAGGATGTGTCGATCGACTCCCAAGTTAATGAGGCCTTCTTACAACGCCAATGTATCACGGCTTGGGAGAAATCCGGAGGTTCTCGGTTCAGCCATTACACCACACACGTTGCCCCAAACTACAAATCTCTCTTCTTCTCGGAACGAGGTAACCGAACCCATTCCTACATCCTTGAGCCCATCCCGTTGAGTGCGATCCGCACCATTGCCTCCATTCATCTTAGCTCCCATTCTCTACGCTGCGAGACAGGACATTGGGGCACTGGCAAGGAGTGTCATCGACTTTGCACCATATGCCCTCGTCAAGTGCGAGAGAGTGAGTACCACACACTACTTGAGTGCTCAACTTTTGACCACATTAGGTCCTCTTTTCCCCATATATTCAGCCATGATCTCTCCCTACATACCTTCCTCTCCCAACCACGATGTGGACTCTCTATTGCGACGCTCATTTCAGCCATTTTTGAGCATCGAGAGTCACTTATGAACTCCACTCACACCACGTGACATGTTCATTTGGTCCCATAGGTCATATTTGACCTCCCAAGACGATAATAGAACTATCTATCTATCTCTCTCTCTCTCTCTCTCTCTCTCTCTCTCTCTCTCTCTCTCTCTCTCTCTCTCTCTCTCTCTCTCTCTCTCTCATTCTCGCTTCTGCTGAACCTGCATCTAGCCATGGCACACCCTCGACTGCATCTTCCATAGCTTATTAGCCGCCTCAACAATTGGTATCAGAGCCCTTCCCGATCTCGGCTCTACCCAACTCATAGGAAACAGTGCTTGCAACGGGGGATGAAGCTTGTAGACCTGCATGAAGTTGCACAAATTTTGCATGAGCATGGTCGCTCTGGCCTGAGAATCAAAATTTGTCACTTCAAGACCCCCCAGTTCGGCCTGTACAGCCCACTACAGGGAGATCTTGCCATCACGCTGTTCTGTTGTTTGCTTGCTACTACAGAAAGAGGACGTTTTGCTTTTATATTCACACCTTAGTAAAAGTGGACAATCCTATTTTACTGTTCAAGTAACTGTGCATTCCCACCCCCGCAATTTCATGCTTACACCTTCTATGGTATTCGGTGCTCAATGTTCCTAGTAGATAAGCAAGGTGCAGGCGGTGACCGACAAATTATTGCATATCAAAACGCAAGACTGTAGCTCCCCTATTTTGGTGGTGTGAGCAGTAAACACGTATGCAATTTTAGCTAGAGTAATTGAGAACATAATTGTTGCAAAAATTGACAATTTTGCATGCAATTGGTTTGGTGGCCTTGCATGTTTTTTTGCTAGCATTTAACATATCCACCATGGGCTAAGAAGACACTCTTCTCAAGTTTTTTTGCTCAACAACATGTCCAATGGTATAACCATTTGGTCATCCCAAGCAAAGGTGTATGACATACATCATGTGCTAGTGAGTGTCAAATCAAGGTAGATTCTTGGGACTATGATCGATGAAGACCTATTTGGTATTGAAGATCAAGAAGGTGATAGCTTGCAGCTGCAATACATGCGGTGCATAGGCATATTCCAAGTGCGAAGCAAGCTTTATGGCATGTTTGAACACATGATCCAAACACATCAACAATTGCCAGTTTTGTGTCAGTCAAAGCCTCCTTTTACATTATTTGTTGTCAGTTATTGTCATGCTTGTCAGTTGTCATCACGTCAAAAATTGTACGGGTTATAGACACTGCCATACAAATATAATGTTAAGACCACCCTTTGTTGTTTGGTCGGGTTCTGGTATGTCTCACACTGACGATTGTTTTGAGGAAAGTACACACACACACCTATGTTATTGTCAAGGGGGGGACTTCTACTCATGGTGATGGACTCTACCAAGATCTGTATCAAGTCCATTGTCAGTGGTTTGGGCTTGAGGGGGGGAGGGGTTGTTGGGTTTCAAGTCCTGGTCTAAAGGGTCGTCTACCCGTAGGACATACTTTTATAGCATGCAGTTAAAATCTCCAGTTTGCATGTAGTTTACATGGCCAAAGTTATTTATATGTAATGTTTTCAAGTTAATACAAGAGTGTTGTTTTGTTTTTGTAAGCTATGTCTATCTCTCTCTCTCTCTCTCTTTCTCGCTTCTGCTAAACCTGCATCTAGCCATGGCACACCCTCGACTGCATCCTCCATAGCTTAGCTGCCTCAACAGTACCGACACCGATCTATAGAGAGAGCGTGAGCGGGTCAACAAATGAGAGAGAGAGAGAGAGAGAGAGAGAGAGAGAGAGAGAGAGAGAGAGAGAGAGAGAGAGAGAGAGAGAGAGAGAGAGAGAGAGGGAGTGGATGAGGGAGGGGGTGAGGGAGCACGTGGGCGAGGGTACCGACACCGATCTAGAGAGAGAGCGTGAGCGGGTCAACAAGAGAGAGAGAGAGAGAGAGAGAGAGAGAGAGAGAGAGAGAGAGAGAGAGAGAGAGAGAGAGAGAGAGAGAGAGAGAGAGAGAGAGAGAGAGAGAGAGAGAGAGAGAGAGAGGGAGGGAGTGGATGAGGGAGAGAGTGAGGGAGGGGGTGAGGGAGCACGTGGGCGAGGGTGGAGAGAGAGAGAGAGAGAGCGTGAGCGGGTCAACAAAAGAGAGAGAGAGAGAGAGAGAGAGAGAGAGAGAGAGAGAGAGAGAGAGAGAGAGAGAGAGAGAGAGAGAGAGAGAGAGAGAGAGAGAGAGAGAGAGAGAGAGTCCATGCATGGCGCCCGCCCCCCCCATCCAGGTTGATGAACATGGGAGAGAGAAAGAGAGATATTATATTGGTTTTTTTGTTTTTTCATGCGCCCTATGGGCTGGCTATACAAAGAACGAGAGGGGGGGAGAGGGAGAGTGAGAGATAAAGAGGAGGTGAGAGTAGGAGAGAGAGAGAGAGAGAGAGAGAGAGAGAGAGAGAGAGAGAGAGAGAGAGAGAGAGAGAGAGAGGGGAGGGAGGCAATAATGGAGGAGAGGGAGGCGCGGGGGCCCATTGCACGCACGCAAGCAAGGGAGGGGATGTGGTTTGGCGGTAGCAATAGAATAACATTTTTTTGTTGTTTTTTTACTCTATGCTCCCCAAATGGGCTCAATTCGCGCAATCGTGGCTCCGAAGACCGGCTATGATCAGTTTCTTCGGGTGCCTAGAGGGCGGTGCGGCTAACCCGGTGTCAACACATAGGGAAGAAATATGCTTGATGGTGTTAATCTTTTGAGAGTTGAATACCGTTACCTATTGGTTGACCAGTATACTAGTACCACCAGCACCATTACTAGAAAGGATAGTCTGAAACTAGTACCATTATGAATATGCTAGTATGGCATGGCAGTATTGCAATTTCAATACCAATACTATCGATACCAATAGTATCGATACCAATACTAGCATTGAAAATCTGAAGACTAGTACTTCTACCAGTACTACTATATCAAATGTATATCAAACCTGTATCTATATAAGTACATCGGCTCTCAACAAGACTCGTGTAGAATTACCTATTTCCCTTCTCCGAGTACAACTCCTAGTTATACATTCATTCTGGTATTCACTGCATGACAATATGTCTAGGAACCAATATACGAGTAAACTGGTAGACTAGTATAGCAATAAAGCAGCACCAGTTCCAGTACTACCAGAACCAGTACTAGAGCTGACAATCTAGAACTAGTACCAATACTCGTATACCTGTATACATGTTTAGCACTATAGCAATATGAGTACCAAGACTAATCGTATTGGTACTAGCACTAAAAATATGAAAATTGGTACCAGTACCAGAACTAATATACCAGACCTATATCAATACCAAGAAACCGGCTCTTTGCAAGACTCGTATTGAATTACCTATTTCTTTAATTTTTGGTATTCTCAACATAAAAAAATGTTTGGAAATCGATATACCAACATAACAATATAGTAGTATAACGGTATCACTTCCATCACTTCCAGTACCAGTACCAAATAGTGAAAGATTGAGACTAATGCCATTATTTCTTTGGTTGAGCTTTTTTGTGCTTAACTGTTTGGAAGATTGGCAGCTAGTTCGAAGGAGTTTTCACCTTTTGGATGGGATTATACCAACCTATTGATATTCATTTGTACAAAATCATGCTATCTAAGTTTGTTTTGTATAATAAACCTTGTATTTATATGGGTACCTTGGTCTTTGAACATGTATATATTTGTTTGTGGGTAATATATGTAAATAACTAAAACACACATAGATTGCACTTAGATCCAGTCTTAAAACTAGGCCAGGACCAGGCTCCCAGTATTGTGCTAGGTCAGGATGATCTAGTAAAACAGTCAATCTAAGGTAGGAGGGGCTAGCTTCACACGGTCAATATGAATGTTTTTTGATCGGTTGAAGGTTGGGGTGGTTACCAGAATATTACACTACATTATTAAATGTATAGTTTGTTTTTGATTCTGTCTTTTATTATACTTCCTTTCAAATTTTTGGGACATCTCAACTTTTTGGTCATTTCTAACTATGCCTCCTTCAGCCAATTTCGTTGTATCAAGGATTGGATTTACCAATGGAGCTGTTGTCACGGGCTTCACTTTTGGTTCTTAATGTATTCAAGATGCGTAAGCATCTGCTCTTATTGTGACCTTGTCTAGTAATCCTACTACCTCCCTGATTCACATAGTCTTCTTTGACAAATGGGTCAAAACTTTAGCTGTTTTGGTCAAAAAACGAGTAAGGAGGGTGTCTGTGGTATTACCAACATTATTGCTAATATTCCAACTATCTGTAAATCTCATAAATAGGATTTGGCCAAGTTCTTGTCTGATGGAGCTGAACTTTCTAACCTTCTCAAAAATCAGTGTGGGCTCAGCCCGAGTTTTGTCACCGCCCTGACTATTCCAAGTCTCCTACCTACCAACAGTCTTTTCTGTAGGGATGCTGCAATTGCGGAAGTTGTTAAAGAATTTCACAGAGATTTATGTTCTCTTAGTGAGACTTCGCTTTTGGAATTGGTACCTAAGGTATTCAAAATCTTCCCATTTCTACCAATTCAACAAGTGGAGGTTGAATCTTTAGGGGTGGAGCACAAACTTTGGTTATTCCCTAATAAAGGTTTTTCTGGCTCCTATCTCAATAGAGACCTAGGTTTTTTTGGCAAATCTGCCAGCTACTACAATGGAGGATTCTCGACTAAAGACACTCAAAGCAATGCAATGTGTACGTGTGTGTGTGTGTGTGTGTGTGTGTGTGTATGGTGCCTGAGATAGGGCGGGTACACACACACACACACACTACTAGGGATAGTGTGTTAATATCCTTGTGGTATTTGTAATTGGGGGATTATTTGGCCTAGGGAGCTTTGGGTGAATAATTGGAGTACATTCATTAGGTAATATTTTAATAGGTGCGTTAAATAAAAACCTAACCATTAGTTGCTAACTAAAGAGCTATGAAGAAAGGCGGCAACTGCACTCTTTCACTTTTGCCCTCTTATGTGTTAACACTAGGTTGGTAACCTAACAGGACATAAAAGTGTCCTTTCAAGGTTTTGAAAAAAATCTCCAAAACCATAGTAGATCCACTCATTTTGTGAAATCCTTTCATGAGGTTATAGTTCAAGGCCTACCACAAATGGAAAAAATAATAAACTTGTAAAATTTCTCATCTTTTGGTCACACCAAGCCTCCAAAGTTAATGGACCAGTACATTTTCATCAAAACAGTCATTTCTTACGTTTTGTTGCATAAAAATAAGATTAGGGATTTTTGTAGGACTTGAGATAAATTCCCTAGTTAACTTCAATGGGTTGGTGATCAGAACATATGATTGCTTCTCACTCACTATTTTTTGTTTTGCCAAAAGAAATAGGTACAAAAAAGTTGAATTTTTACCATTCTGCAAACCTATCATCAAAGTTTCTATAGCCACGCTCAATACAAATAATATATGCATGTTTTCTTAGTTCCCTATTGTCCTTTAGGTTCATAAGGAGACATGGAGCATGTCAAAAGAATAATACATCTCTTACCAAGGGGAATCTTGGGGACAAAGATGAAGTACTAAATACAGCAAACATGAAAAAACTGGGTTCAACATTATGAGTTGTAGAATCCCATAGAAGCTATTCAATATCTAGCCAAATTTGATCCTTATGACTAGATATGGTTACTACCTACAAAATGCATGTAGTGGTCGCAAGAAACTAGCAATATTGAAAAATCTATACTTGATATACTAGAATGTTTCGTTTTCTTCTATAATTGAAAAAATCAACCTTCGTTGTCTACTATGCAAAATAGGGTATTAGGTGCCCCAAAACTCAAGGAATATTAGCTTTATGTTACAATATGTGACATAGAAAATCAAAACTGCATTTGGATATCATGAAAGCCACCAAAAAAATCATAGAAGAGCTAAAATTGGCTAAAATACAGGATTTGACAATTTTTGTAATTTGGTCATAACTTACAACCTTAACATTTATTTCTCCCTAGAAGCATCAAGACATGTTGAGGACTACTAAAGATAGTTCTCTAGCATTATAGACCTCACAAACATGAATTCTAGAGTGGTATAGTTGCAAAAAGTTGAAAAAAGCCAAAAACATGACCCGTTTTTTCACACAGTTTAGGTTGTGAAATGTTGTGCAAGGACAAGGTTAAAGATGGAATTGATATTCCAAAAAAATGTCGAGTTTTTTTCAGCTCATGAGACAACTTTCTAGACAGATAGCACCTCAAAATCCATTTTGAAACTCTTGACATAATTCAAGGAAAATGGTCACTTATCAGGACATAAAAGTGTCCCAGGACATAAAAGTGTCCCCTTACCAACCTAGTGTTAAACCACAATGGCCTACTACAGTCTGCAACATTGCGCTATCTAAATGCCTTCTTCTTTACCATTCTCTCTTTATCTCTCTATCTCTCCCTTCTCACATTCTCTATACGAGATGAGGATGCTGTAGAAGTTGGGCCCGCCTCACTGCTAAGAAAGAATGTGGCACTTAAAGATGGGGCACTGCTGTGTCATCTTCATCATCTTCCTCTTGAAGCTGGCCTACCACACTGCAGGAAAGGGAAAGGGCCTTTGGCTCCCAACACTATAAAGGTGAGCATTTTTTGCTCACTTAGCATTGGTACTGTGTGTCTCTAGTGAGTGAGTGAGTACTTGTGTGCTTTGAGATTGTGAGGGTTTATACTCGCAAGGGTGTTGGGATTAGTAATCAGCTGTATGGCTAAGGAAAGGATAAGCAAGCTATCGTAGAGTTGGCTGCTCCGACTCCATCTCATGTAAGTTATGGACTACTGTCCGAATGGTGTGGTGTGATTCACTTGATGTTATGGTACTATTCCTCCTATATGTACTATAATGTGACTTCTATTAAGCCTTTTTATGGCTATGGCACGGTTGGTTTATTCTCCTTTAGGAAATGCTTTCCTTTTATTGATAAATCATAAAGATGTGCAACATTATGTATCAATGTAGCCTTGGTTTGTGATTGCCTTTCAAAATGTAGGGGTTTTTTCTATTGATTCATAAATATGGTCCTATCATTAGCTCGGGTTGTTTTAACATGGAAGGAGAGTAGCCTCCTGCAATATTGGATGGATGGAGCCTTAAAAAGCTTAAAGGTCGTCTTAAAACTTGGTGAAGGTCCGTATATGGTAAAGTTGACCTACCTGTTAGGTATAAAACAACGGCCTGGTATAGGTACAAACCGGTCATAGGAGTATATTTTTAATATAAAATCATTGAATAAAGGTATCCTCTTGCAATACTGGTTGATTGTTACCTTGAACCTTTTTTTAGGTTAAAATATGTTGATTAAAGTCCTTCTTCTTACTTGAAGAAAGAACCTATATAGTGATAAGGTTAATGTAAGGTTTCCAGTTTCCGAAACCTTAAAAATTGTACAAAGCTTGTAAAATTAACTTGAAAACCAATGTTGAAGGATTCAATCATGGCTAATATTGGTATTTTGGGAATCATAAGCAGAGCTTTACTATGGTTAGTAATTTTCAGAATCAGAATCCAATAAAAACTGGAAAAGTTACAGACCCTGGAAGGTTACACTAGGAATTGAATTGGTTAATAAAAATTAGATGGTTCTAGTAATAATTATTAACAAAGACTTTCTTATCCTAAGGTTCTAGAATTAACTGATATTCCAATTTTCATCATTAGAAATCAGTAAAATCAACCAAAATTGATTTTGGAAGGTATGGGGGTAGTGTGGAGCTGGGGGGGAACCTCCCCCTGCCAGAGACTAATATAGCAGCAGTTGGCGCCATCTTCAAGCTTGGGGCCTGTTTGGGGTGTCAAAACTTGCCACGAACAGCCCGGGGCCCAGAAAAATGATAAAAAGACCCCCTTCCCTTCATAAAAATTTAGACTCGGAGCCTTGACACACTCTCTCTCATCTAGAGAGATCGCTACGCAGAAATCACTAGAGATTAAGCTCTAGTTGATTAACTTAAACGGTAATTAGCCTAATCCTTCTTAATTAGCAAGGCTAGATTAATCTATTTTCTTAATAAATTAAAGGATTAGGCCTATGTATACTCATAAATCCTCTCTTGATTAAATATTCTCTACTGGTTGTTGTATTTAAGCTTGAGAATATTAATCTAATTAATTATCCTATCATATTAGGGCTGAAATTATCCAAATTAACCATAAATTAATGGGAAATATATTAATTAAGTTTCGATTAAGTTGAGGTAATTATCAGAGCTGCATTAGATAGTCATTAAGCTAGAAAAAAATTATCTTATATTTTTTTGAGTAATTTTCATAATTAACTAGACATAATTACACTGTTTTTTAGAATTGATTCAAAATGTTTTGAGTTATTTATCAAAGGTTAATTACATGTTAGGGAACATGTGATTATTATGTCAAGCTCAGATAATTACTTTAGCATAATTACTCTGTTTTTAGGACAAATTAAAAAGGAGAAATTAGCAAATAGATTCAAGTTGCTTAGATTTATTTATCAGAGGTTAATTACATGTTATAGAACCCATGATAATTATTTCACGCTCAGATAATTAATTTACCTAATTACTTTAGCAAAATTACTCTATTTTAATGGCAAATTACAAGGAGGAAATTATCAAATGGATTCAAATTTCTTTGAGTTATTTATCAGAGGTTAATTACATGTTAGGAAACTTGTGATAATTATTTCAAGCTCAGATAAGTAATTTAACTAATTACTTTAGCAAAATTACTCTATTTTTAGGACAAATTAAAAGGGGGAAATTATCAAATTGATTCAAAATGCTTTGAGTTATTTATTAAAGGTTAACTACACCTTAGGGAACTTGTGATAATTATGTTACCCTCAGATAATTAGTTTACCTAATTATCCTAGTAAAAGTATAATATTTTTAGGGAAAAATAAAAAGGGAAATATAGTAAATCAATCCAAAAACGTTTGATATAAATATTAGAGGTAGAAAACACCTTGAGGATTCCGTGATAAATACCCCAACCTTGGATAAATAGTTTAGGTATTTATCTTCAATAAAAGTAACCGATTTTGCGTGTAAAATAGAGAAAGGAAATTAGTAAATGAATTTATCTAATTAACAAATAAATACCTGAGGTCCAAAATCACTATTGAAGGGTGGGAAAAATTACATCAGTAAAATTCTTCCTAAACTAGACCATAAGTATAGGAGGGAAAGGTTATAAATCAAATTTATAAAAATTCCTAAAGATAGAACATATTCAATTATAATTTAGGGTGAGTAATCCATTAGCAGTGATAGAAATTTATAATTTACTAAGGCTAAAATGGAATATAGACTAAGGATAAACCTAGTAAAAGGGTTTCCCAGATTAAATGGTAATTATGGGAAATTACTTATAGCATAAATAAGTTACAGGAGGAATATCTCATCAAATTGATTATTAAAGATACCTACTTACTCCAAAAATCCTTATTTTTGGGTAAAAAAGAAAAAAGAAGATTATTCAATTAAACTTCTAATCGATTAAGTCTTTTTATAAGGCTGCCGACATGGCTCCAAAGAGACCAGGGAGAATCCTCTTACCGAGGAAGAGGATGTTAGCAACAAAAGAAACAAGGTCACTAATGACCATGAGGTTGGGCCTATCCATAGGCCACCAACGGAGGAAAGTCTACGGGCTCCTGCCCCACACCACATGGACGAGCAGTCCCAGGTGGATTTCTATTTTGTTCACTTAAAATCTTTTAAAGTTCATTTTTAAGTTAACATTGCACACGTAAGATTAGGAAGGATAAACTGACTGTAAATGGAAGGTAACTTCCACAAAACCAACGAGCAATGATTGTAAATAGGAAAGAAATGATTGGGTTATGATTGATTGACCTAGGAAAGAAATGTTTGAGACAACTTTTCTCAAGACACCTCTAATTCCTTGGAAATATTTTACTCCAGGTAATGAGTAATGATGGGGATACCATCATGGATGAGTCAGTTTTTTCAGCACGCGTGGAGTCTTTAACCCGTGCTTGTTTGTGTTTGTGGATATTACTTTCAAGTTTATCCTAGAGGAACCGCCCGGTTGTATGGGCAGCCGGTGGGCGTATGGGCGTCCAGACTTTGGGTGATGGCTTTGTCCACCCCGGTTTTTATAAATAAGGAATGGGTGCCATTTTTTCACCCCTGTATAGGTGGTCTTGAGACAAGCCAATACTGGTCAGAGATACTTCAGAATGACAGTACCTTGTCTTAAGTCTAAAGATGTTTGTTTGCTGTCTTCAATATTGTTGTCTTAATGAAGTGCAGTTGTGAAAGTTAAAAAGAATCATTGTTTTAATTGTGAAAAGAATGTGGTAGTAATTAAACAATACATAAATCGTGTGTGAGTGCGGGGTGATAAGTGGGGATTGACTAAAGGTGTCAATCTTGGATGGGTGGACCTGATTAGTCAAGTAACTATCCATTCCCACGCGCCAAAACGTTAGAAACTTCTTCACTTGGAAGAGGAATCCACCAACGGCTGTGCCCTCACATATGTTAGGGGGAAAAAAGCGTTGGCTAAGGAAACCATAATCTGAATGATGGAGTTATAGGGCCGATTTTTTTTTTTTTAATGGTCTCGTTTTCACTGCGAGACAGGACTAGGTCTCTTTCTAGGGCTATAAACCTAAACCATTGTCAATGGTAAGGGTGAATTTCCTAGGATTTTTCTTGTTTTAAGGACTCTGACTTTAGTAGGCCTAGAGACCTGTCAATGGTACCATCCCGTTTTTGGTGTCGGCGGGAATGGGGACCTTACAGTTAAACTATTGATTTGTAAAAACATTGACCTGATAAATTTGTTTGATTATAATAAATTGCCGGTCTTCTATTGGGTGATTTTGGGTTGGATACAAATCTTACTACTCGTGCTCAATTCTGTTCTATACCATCTGATTATTATGTTCCCTTGGAAAATTTGCTCACTTAGCTATACACGATGTGAGCATCTGGGTCTGGTGCTAGGCCTTCTAGTCTTGCTCAATCAACGACTATGCCTTGTGAGTATTGGGAGTCCTTGAAAATTTGTGCTACTTTATCGTACATAGCTTATGCTACTAGGTTGGTATTGAGCTTACTATCCTTGTTCAAGTAAGGTCAGGGCCAGCTTAGTTTTGTGATCCCTGCTCAATATGGATGTGCATAGTTTAAATGTTTGGTTGGGGGATAGGGTTATATTGATTATGGCTGAGTATGGTTGAGAGTATGGATGTATAAAGTTGTTGACCATGGTTGATATGGTTGCAAATCAGCCCCTCGTGAAACTGTAAGTGGTCGATTGTTACATTGATGGTATGGTCCACGGTGGCCTCTTTTTCCTAGTGTTTTGAAGAAATATGGTACCACGAAATATCCCTTCTATATGTTGGATAGGGGAGTAGCACTTATACTTACTACCTTACATGTGGTTTTGTCTAGGAAGGAGTAGAACTTACTTACTAACAACCTTTTACGTTACAGGTGATTCCAAAGTATGAATTGACTGCACGTATGAGCATTGTCACTACCCTGAATAAACATCAGCAATTAATGCCAAACTCTGTAAAGTCAAGAAACATGTATATGTGGCTAACTTCAAGGCTAAATTGCCCCAAAAAAGACGTCTCCGACCTTATCTCATGAGAGCTTGCAAAGTAGAAGGAGCTCCAAAGGGGTTTTTTCCTGTAAATGAAACCACAACTGAAAATTGAGTAGCTTCAACTTTATTATTTCTTATTATCTTTGAAAGAAATTTAGTTGGGTGACATCTATAATATGTGGGATACCCATGCATCACCTGCATACGGTGCCAATGCTAACTGAAAGTTGTGTTGTTTCCATGGGTGGAGGTGAGGGTTACCTTCTCAACTATGGTTTTCAAAGTTCCTTGAATTGAATATGGTGGATTTATATATCTTCAAGCTCTTAACTCTCTTGTACTAATGTATAAAGTCCGTTTCGTACTGTGAATGGGAATTATACCACCTTTTCACTAACATAGTGTCTAGAGTCTTCTGTAAGTTGAAAGAACTCTTTGGTGTTTATGTTATATTGTTAGTGGAACACACGCACACACACACACACACACACACACACACACACAGTCACAACATCTGACCTTGATGGCATCGGGGGGCTTTTGATTGTGTCCTGAATCACTATATTTGACTGCAAAATATGACATCCAACCTTTAACACTCAAACTAGATTTAAGTTGGTGCCTCATGGGAGTCTACCTTATGCTTTACAGAATAACTACTGCTATCTCTTCCTATTGTGAAACACTATGGCTAAGTAAACCTTTTGCACTATGTTGTTTCTTTAGCATGGTATCTCTAATAACGTAACCCCATGGGAATAGTCCCTTGTGGAAATAACCCTTGGAATGTGAAACCCCTTGTGGGTCTGACCGTAAAAATCTTTTCCTATATCAAGCCTCCTGGCTGAAACCACTGCGGGGAAATCTATGTCGCCACCGATCCCCTTCCCCTTCTGATGATGATGGAGGCCAGGTGAGGCTTGTAGTTCAAACCTTTCACATTATCTCTAGTGTCTTCTCATGATCTCGAAGAGGATTGTGCACAGCGGAGGACTTGTAGAGGTCGGCCATACTTGGCATGATGATTGGGAGATGATTGCGGACACACAACCACTAACCCTATATAAAGGTGAGGCGTTCTTCCCTTCACTTAGACTTGCGTTTGTCTAACTATTATCGAGGGGTGCTTGGCTCTGTAGTCCGCTACCACTGTGTTGATGATTAGGATGGCTTCCACCTCAAAGGTTTTTTCACTGTCCATAATGTGTACCTCGCTTGTTTACCTGACTGGCTTTTTACCGCTAATCAAGGTTTGATAGAACCTAGTGCTTATGAATTATAAATGATGTTTGAATGGTTGATATTTGATGAAGCTGGTTAAGGGAGTAACTCACTCAAATGATAAATTTGCAAATTTTATCTGGTTATTAATACTTACACAAATATTACCATAATGGTTTTTTGACTTGTTATTTCTACTATGGTAAGTTACTGATGGGGTTTTTACTACCCAAATGTGTTATAAGGGGGAAACTGTTCTTACTATGCTAAACACTGGTGGATATTCTAGAATATTATGTGATGGTTCATATTCCTTTAGTAAGTATTCCGGTGGGCTATGTGGTGGTTCTTAATCCAACAGTGAGCTACATTGGGATTTTGTTGAGAAAGGATTTTGGCTTACTAGTTTTTACAAAACCATAAGAATGGATTTACTGATGAAATCTATGCTTGGGAATTGCACGTTCTAAACTAGGTTTGATAAATACACTTTGCAGATAAAACCATGATTATATATTGTTGGACTGGCTTAATCTCTCTACTAAGGAGGAGACGCTGGTTTGCTTTGACTTACTTACATCCTGTTGTTTATTACTGGTTAGCTTTTTTGGTCACGAATATCTCACTTAGACCTGAAAATTGGTTTTTTCAACTACAGCTGTTCAGGGGTACTGCCATGAATTGTATGTAAACTTATACATACATGCATAGTCTAGGTTTGTTGCTTGGCATAAAATCTATGGATACTGATATGATTTTTGGTGCTTTACTGCCAAAATTTGTCCTAAGCTCCGGGTTAGTTCTTACTATCATAAACTGGCTATATTTGGGTAAAGGTTTTGGAAATGGGTGGATCTGGCTCTAGTTTTGACTAGTACATCTTTGGCTCTGGCTAATACTGCTTTGGGTTGTTTTTTAGCAAAATATTTTTAGAACTCTTTGGTGTTTATGTTATATTGTTACTAGAAAACACACACACACACACACATTGTGGTACTTAATATAATTTTGGCTTATATTTTTTTAACTTCACCTCCTCACCATGAGACTAGGCCCGTATCTAGTACCTACAAGTAGGTTTTTACTTAGTGGTTTACTACCCTACTACCAATACTTGCCGTGAAGGCGCAGGGGCTTTCTCTCTACAAACACACACACACACACACACAATGGTATTACTAAATGCTTTATTTTCACCCTCCTTCTATATATTTTCCAAACCCCCCCCTCCCCTCTTCTGAAGCACTCATGGGACACTGACTCATAACATGCCACTCATGGTTGGTGGGACTATGCCCTTGCATAACAAAACTCTCCTAGAACTAAGCGTGAGTAAAAACATTGAGCTCTCATGAGGCGGCCTGTACATCCTAGGCTGGGATCTCCCCTTGCAAAGTTTCTGTGCATCACTTGAAGACGCTTAACACTAGGTTGGTAACCTAACAGGACATAAAAGTGTCCTTTCAGGGTTTTGAAAAAAACCTCCAAAACCATAGTAGATCCACTCATTTTGTAAAATCCTTTCATGAGATTATAGTTCAAGGCCTACTACACATGGAAAAAATAAGAAAGTTGTAAAATTTCTCATCTTTTGGTCACACCAAGCCTCCAAAGTTGATGGACCAGTACATTTTGTTGGGATTAAAGCCCAAGTGGCCTCTTATGCGGATATGGCCGGCCGCCCGCCTAACTCACTTACCTCTAACTCTTTGTATATACTAACTTATACTTTGTGAATACGAAGGATTTGGGAGATAACCCTTCTAACAGTTCTCTGCGTACTGTACTGTGTGAGCTCACTGTGTGTGTGTGTGTGAGAGAGAGTCGACCCACGCTCCGCTCCGCGACTTCAATTGGTATCAGAGCCTTGGTTCAGTGCGGATTTGTGCAATCGCGCGCGCGTGCACTTTTTCGACAGATTCTGGATTCGGAGTTCGAAAATTCACACTCGGCATTCCGGGAGCGTTTCCAGCAGGCGACCTGGGGTTTTACCCCCCTTTCGAAGCCGTTTATGCCCTCAAAATTTCGTTCTGAGCACTACAGCAGAAGATAGATTTCAGCCGCAAAGAAATCCGTCTTGTGTAGATTGGCAAGCAGGAGGTGGTCGACATCAATATCGACATCGACATACATCACTTATTCGTCTTCAGAGCATCATCTATAGACCAGGTACACATATATATCATCAGATATATATATTGCAGTCTGCATTGCTACTTCTTGTGCTTGCCAGGTTCCAGGGGAGGTGTGGCCATACGATGGCTTGACACCACTGGCATGTATTGCAGATTGATGTACTGTGATTGTGGGTCTGCTAGTTGTGAGTCACACTAGCAGACAGACCGCCGCAGCGGTCATAGGACAGTGATTGGTCTATTATAGGATGTATGCTAGTTCTGGGCAGTTTGCTGAGCCATCTGAGAGGGTCGTGTGTGAGGTTTTTTGAAGCCAAGCACTGGGGGTTGGGTTACCCAGTGTGAGGTGGATTAGGTTGCTGGAGTTACCCTCTACACGCATCCTCTTCGGCGACTTTTATCCCCTAGGATGTATGACTTTGTGTAGACACTGGATTGCATCTTATGCGTCAAGGCCATTGAGGCATTGTTCAGGGTTCAGTCTTGAGACAGATACAGGTTCTGTCATCGCCCAGAGAGGACACAGTGTATGCTTACAGGATTTGTCACTGGTCAGCTATTTATGATTGTTTTTTGAGCTATCTTTTGGTTCCCAGAGCTCAGTTTACAGGGGAGACTCTGTCAAAAATTTTCAAAATACTGACAGTTCCTGAGGAGAGGTGTTCAGCTTGTTGATTACAGCTTGTTTACTATGTACAGAGGCCAATTTACAGGGGAAACTCTGCCGGATTTTTCTCAGGAGTAAACAGTTTGGCAGATATGGTATCTTCTCAAAGTGAGACTCTTTACAACATAAAGAAGCTGGATGGCACAAACTTTCCATTCTGGAAGAAGCAGATTTGGCAGGTTTTGGTGCAGAAAAAACAAGTGAAGCCACTGAAGCTCAAAGGGGAGAGACCAGAATTTATGGCTGAAGATGAGTGGGAAGAGCTTGACGAGTTAGCTTGTTCCACAATCATGCTGACACTGGCAGAAAATGTTTACTTCAACGTAGCAGAAGAGACTACAGCGTATGGCGTATGGCAAAAGCTATGTGGTATGTACGAGAAACAAAGTGCTGCTTCTCAGATTTACTGGCTCAAGAAATTGGTGGATTTGAAGATGAAGGAAGGGACAACCATGTCAAATCATCTGAATGAATTTCACTCAATTTTCAGCCAGTTAATAGCACAGGAGATAGTCTTTTCAGATTCAGTGAAGGCTATGTTTCTCTTAATCACTTTGCCAGACAGTTGGGATACTTTTCGTACAGCGTTAAGTAATTCTGTCGCGCCAGAAGGTCTTACAAGTGCCAATGTAGAAGGCAGCTTGCTCACAGAGGAAGTGAACAGGAAGAACATTGACAAAGGCAAAGGCAATAGTGCTTTGGTCGTTCGAGGGAGACAACAGTTTAAAGAGAAGAAGGGTAAGAAGGCACAAAACCGAAGTAAGTCTCGTGATTCGAAGTCAAAGGATGACATAGAATGCTACCATTGTGGCAAGAAGGGTCACATGAAGCGAGACTGTACGAAGTGGAAACAAGAAAAAGGAAAAACAAAGAGTTCTGAGCAAGATGAAAAGAAGAGTTCAGTGAAGATTGAAGAGGTGAATGTCACAGGATCCGGTTCAGACAGTGATTCTGGTATAGCAGCTGGTGACATCTTCCTTACAAGCAATCTTGATTCTGTTTTCTTGACTGCAGAGGATGGACATGCTATGAGTGATTGGATTATCGACTCAGGGGCATCTTTACATGTTTCTCCGCACAAAGAGTGGTTTACATCATATGTGGCTACTAAAGATTATGTCAGACTTGGCAATGAGCAGGTTTGTGACATACTTGGAGTGGGAGATGTGCAGTTGAAGTTTCAGAATGGCTCTTCTTTATGGCTTAAGAATGTCAGACATGTTCCAGCAATCCGAAAGAGCTTGATTAGTACAGGGAAGTTGGATGATGCGGGTTATGTGACAGTTTTTGGGAACAGCGCTTGGAAGATCTCCAAAGGTTCGATGACTGTAGCACATGGCAGCAAGTCAGGAACTCTGTACACTTTACATGCTTCAGAGGTTAAAAACCATGTAATTAATGTGATTGAGCAGCCAAGTGTGTCACTGTGGCATCGTAGGTTGGGACTTATGTCAAAAAGAGGAATGGAAATACTTTCTCATTATGGTTATTTGCCTGGATTTTCATTTCAAGATTTTGAGTTTTGTGAGCATTGTGTTTATGGTAAGCAAACACAGGAACCGCACAGATCAAAGAGGAATCGTAGGGACGAACGGTTAGCTCTTGTACACAGTGATCTATGCGGACCAATGCCTAGTTTGTCACTAGGGGGAGCAGCGTACTTTTGTACATTCATAGATGACTATTCTCGCAAAGTATGGGTTTACTTCTTGAAGCACAAGGATGAGGTGCTCAAGGTCTTTAAGACATTCTTGCAGCTGGTGGAGAATCAGAGTGGTCAGAAGCTGAAGTGCTTGAGAACTGACAATGGTGGAGAGTACGTTTCCAAAGCTTTTCAAGACTTTTGTGAAGCAAAAGGGATTAAGCGGGAACTTACTGCACCATATAATCCTTCACAGAATGGGGTTGCAGAACGTATGAATAGGACCATACAAGAGAAGGTCAGAAGCATGTTGTCAAATGCTGAGTTGCCTGATGGATTTTGGGCGGAAGCAGTGGCTACAGCAGTCCATTTGATCAACAGGTCTCCTAGTAGGGTTCTGGATAAGAGTGCAGTGGCTGAGATGCTATGGACAGGCAAGGCACCTTCGTATAAGCATCTTAGAGTCTTTGGTTGTGAAGCTTATAGCCATATTCCTAAGGAGTTCAGAAATAAGTTAGAACCAAAGAGCAAGAAGTGTATATTTCTTGGCTACGGAGAATCGGGCGAGATGGGTTACCGGCTTTGGGATCCTGAGTCCAGAAAGCTTATTCGTAGCAATGATGTGCATTTCAATGAAGCCAAGTTTCACGCTAAGCCAGAGAAGACAGAGGAGATCAGAAGAGTTGTCTTCAGGGAAGATGGACCTAGTGCTAGCACATCAAGACAGCATGGTCAGGCTCAGGAATAGCCTATAGTGGCTAGAGAGGCAGAATCAGTTGTGGTGAGACGTTCTGAGCGTGTCTCCAAACTACCTGATCGTTATGTGCCATCTCTAAATTATGTCATGCTCACAGATTGCGGAGAACCATCTTGTTACAAGGAAGCATTACAAGTGGTTGACTCAAAAAAATGGAAGTTGTCCATGTAGTCAGAGATGACAGCTCTGCATAAAAACCAGACATGGAAGTTGGTTAAATTACCACAGGGCAAAAAGGCTCTACCTTGTAAATGGGTTTACAGGTATAAGATCACCGCTCATGATAGTCAGCCAAAGTACAAAGCAAGGCTTGTTGCCAAGGGCTTTAAGCAAGAACAAGGCATTGACTTTGATGAAGTCTTCTCTCCAGTGGTCAAGATGACTACATTGAGATGCTTTCTTGCATTGGTTGCTATATTGGATTTGGTGTTGCACCAAATGGATGTCAAGATAGCGTTCTTGCATGGTGATTTAGATGTGGAAATTTACATGCAGCAGCCAGAAGGGTTTGTTGAGAAAGGCATGGAACATTTGGTATGCCAGTTGTTAAAGAGTCTTTATGGCTTAAAACAATCACCGAGGGCATGGTACCATAAGTTCCACCAGTTTATGCTTTCTCAAGGCTACAAACGTAGTGAGTTCGATCACTGTCTATATACAAAGAAGGCTAAGGATGGCAGTTGGCTGATCCTTATTTTGTATGTGGATGACATGTTGATTGCTGGCAAACACTTGGAAGAAATTTCAGCTTTGAAGTCAAAGATGGAAAAATCGTTTGACATGAAAGACATGGGTGAGGCAAGTCATATACTTGGTATGCGCATTGAGAGAGACAGATCAAAGAAGTTGATTTGGTTATCTCAAACAGAGTATATTGACAAGGTTTTGCAACGTTTCAATATGGAGAAGGGAAAGGCATTGAGTGTTCCATTGCCACCATATGTGAAACTTAGCAAACAAGATTGTCCTGTGTCTGAGGAAGAAAAGGCTGAAATGGATAAGATTCCATATGCGTCTGCAGTGGGTAGTTTGATGTATGCAATGATTGCTACACGTCCGGATATTGCATTTGCAGTGGGAGTGGTTAGCAGATATATGTCAAATCCCGGCAAGAAACATTGGGAGGCAGTGAAAGGTATCATGAGATACTTAAAACATACAAAGAGTATGCGCATATGCTATGGTAGTCAGGATTTGAGTGTCAGAGGATACACTGACTCAGATTATGCAGGAGACTTGGATAAGAGGAGATCTACATCAGGCTATGTCTTTACATTGGCTGGAGGTGCCATATCATGGCGATCTCGATTACAAGATTGTGTTACGCAGTCTACTACAGAAGCTGAGTATGTTGCAGCAAATGAGGCATGCAAAGAAGCTATTTGGCTTGGTAGATTGGTTGCAGACTTGGGAATCAAAGTAGATATGCCAGAGTTATATTGTGATAGTCAAAGTGCTATACAATTGGCAAAGAATCCAGTGTTCCATTCGAAGACTAAGCATATTGATGTGAAATATCACTTCATTAGGGAAGTACTTGAAGACAAGCAGATACAACTGCTGAAGATCCACACCAAGGACAATCCTGCTGATCTACTCACAAAGGGACTTCTAGGAGAGAGCTTTGTGCATTGTCGTGAGTTATTGGGCATTGGATAGATGGCAGCCATGTAAATCTTTGTACATTTATGTTCATAGATTTACAATTACTTAAAGTGCCACATTGGACTTTAAGTGGGAGGTTGTTGGGATTAAAGCCCAAGTGGCCTCTTATGCGGATATGGCCGGCCGCCCGCCTAACTCACTTACCTCTAACTCTTTGTATATACTAACTTATACTTTGTGAATACGAAGGATTTGGGAGATAACCCTTCTAACAGTTCTCTGCGTACTGTACTGTGTGAGCTCACTGTGTGTGTGTGTGTGTGTGAGAGAGAGTCGACCCACGCTCCGCTCCGCGACTTCACATTTTCATCAAAACAGTCATTTCTTATGTTTTGTTGCATAAAAATAAGATTAGGGATTTTTGTAGGACTTGAGATAAATTCCTTGGTTAACTTCAAAGGGTTGGTGATCAGAATATATGATTGCTTCTCACTCACTATTTTTTGTTTTGCCAAAAGAAATAGGTACAAAAAAGTTGAATTTTTACCATTCTGCAAACCTATCATCAAAGTTTCTATAGCCACGCTCAATACAAATAATATATGCATGTTTTCTTAGTTCCCTATTGTCCTTTAGGTTCATAAGAAGCCATGGAGCATGTCAAAATAATAATACATCTCTTACCGAGGGGAATCTTGGGGACAAAGATGAAGTGCTAAATACAGCAAACATGAAAAAACTGGGTTCAACATTATGAGTTGTAGAATCCCATAGAAACTATTCAATATCTAGCCAAATTTGATCCTTATGACTAGATATGGTTACTACCTACAAAATGCATGTAGTTGTCACAAGAAACTAACAATATTGAAAAAGCTATACTTGATATACTAGAATGTTTCGTTTTCTTCTATAATTGAAAAAATCAACCATCGTTGTCTACTATGCAAAATAGGGTATTAGGTGCCCCAAAACTCAAGGAATATTAGCTTTATGTTACAATATGCGACATAGAAAATCAAAACTGCATTTGGATATCATGAAAGCCACCAAAAAAATCATAGAAGAGCTAAAATTGGCTAAAAAACACGATTTGACAATTTTTGTAATTTGGTCATAACTTACAACTTTAACAATTATTTCTCCCTAGAAGCATCAGGACATGTTGAGGACTACTAAAGATAGTTCTCTAGCATTATAGACCTCACAAACATGAATTCTAAAGTGGTATAGTTGCAAAAAGTTGAAAAAAGCCAAAAACAGGACCCGTTTTTTCACACAGTTTAGGTTGTGAAATGTTGTGCAAGGGTAAGGTTAAAGATGGAATTGATATTCCAAAAAAATGTCAAGTTTTTTTCAGCTCATGAGACAACTTTCTAGACAGATAGCACCTCAAAATCCATTTTGAAACTCTTGACATAATTCAAGGAAAATGGTCACTTACAGGACATAAAAGTGTCCCAGGACATAAAAGTGTCCCATTACCAACCTAGTGTTAACAGGAGGGCGGCTTGCCTCTCTCACCGATCACGCTCAAGAAATGCAGCTCAACCTCTATAAATAAGGTGAGGGCGCACCTTGCCCCTCACTTAGCTTGTGTGCATTTTTGTTATTCTGACTAAAACCAGTATATTGTCTGCTTCACTATCCGAGCTATGGAGCTCTCTGCACAAAACACTCAGGTTTTTCTCTAAGGCTTTTTCTGAGAAAAAATCTTTGAACTTTGGTTGCTTCTAAATAGAAAAACATTTAATATTTCTTACTGTAAGCTCTCTTATCATAGCTTTGAACTGTATAAACATTCATTTTCGTAGGGTTTTTTCTTTAAGAAATTTGGCAATACTCTATGTAGACGAGTTTTTTTCAAATAACTGTTGTAACCCTTAGATAGGGTAGCAAGGCATTCTCTGATTGAATGAAAGCACACCTAATGGGACTTAGGAGAAGGATTGGGGGGATTTGCTGTCAATTGAGCTTCTTAAAGAGAGAGGATTGTGCATTAGTAGTTCTCTTGGCTTGACATAAGCCGCTGCAGGTCTTTCTGTTTACCGACTTGACTAAGATTTTTTGCAAAGGGCGTTGTTTTTTCCATTACAGGCTTTTTATTGGGCTCTATTTTAGTTGACACTGGTCTTCTTTGGGCTCTGTTTTGACTGACATTGGTCTTATTTGGGCTATGTCGATTCTTGTAAATGGTTGCAGGTTCATATAGTTATGAGCTTGACTGGCTATTTTTGCTAAAGCCTAGACATTATGGCTGGCCGTGGGTCTCTTGTGCATAAAAACTGTTTGTCTATGATTGTCTGCATAAAAAATGGGGGTGGCCTCAATACGATGTAAAGGGATCAGAGAATTGACCACTATAGGACTTCACCTCCACATAAAACGTTTTGTGCATGTGTGGCAGTATGTGTATGTAGGTATATGGTTGTGAGTATGATGGTTGGCTTGATGGCCGTTCATGCTACAATTGGATATGTATTGATAAACGCGGGCTGTTACTGTGTCCCGAATGTATAAATGATGACAACATGGGGTTATGGCCGATGGGCCACTTGGCTCTGACTCTGGCGAAAATAAATAGCTGGTTCTTATCGCTGTTGTAATTGGTTTTTTTCTCTAAGGAGATAGAGGTATCTAATTGACTGGCAACGGTGGGTTCTTTTCTGTGATTAACTGGTTGTTTCCACTGGGGCTTATCACAATTGGGAGCTCATATCAGCCGGACACTACAGTCCGTGATAGCCTGGCATTTTGTGAAGGTAAGTATACAGCAGCTCATTCTTTTGGCTTTGAAAAAAATCTATGGTTGGTATGGTCGGACACTACTGTTCTTAAAAATCGCTAATAACTTATGGATATGAAGGTAAGTTATGGCCGAGGTTTTTTTGGCTCGGGTATAGCTTCCAAGCTATTGGCAAAAAAATGATGAGGTTCCACAAAAAAGGGGGGAGTCTTGCTACTCTCTTAACTAGTTAAATTGTTGTCTTATTGAAAAACGAGGTAATCACCACCATCATCTATGACCTTTGGTTAACAAAAAGATGTCGGATTTCACATCTCTTTATCTAAAAAAGTACCTTTGGTACCATGGGTTCTACTGATTTTGAAGGTAATTATATAGTTGCTTCTTTATGCATAGCTACTGATCTATGGCTCTTAGTTTTACTTTTGATGGACTTCACCATAGTCTATAAAGAAATATGAAAGACTGCTAACATACCAAAACTAATGAATAAACTAGCTTGTCTAAAGTAATTAAAACCTATAAGATGGACATGGATAACAATTGATATAGTCCATTGATACCTGTAAAACACATCCAAGGCTAACAAAATTGTTGTCTTGTTTGGATGGATGCAGGTAAGGACTCTATCTTATCTTGGAGGGTTTTCTTTCCTTTGTCAAGCAACATTACTGTGATGAAATACCCACTGAGGAACGAGGAAGTTTTCTTACCACCAACCCTACTGAAAGAGGACCTCTTTCTTACAATCATTGTACCTAAATAATTTTGATACTGAGTTATTTTTATACATATCAGTTCATTGTTCCTTGGCTAGCTGTCTTTTGAATGTAAAAATTCAATTATGTCTTATTAGTTAAGATTTAAACAGCTACACACACACACACACACACACACACACGCACGCACGCACGCATGCAGACACACACACACAAGTACTTATTTAGCTAACATTTTACCAAATACAAAAGCCGACTCTTTTTTGGAATATCTATAAACTATGATCAAAACCGTAGGCTCACTCTCATATGGTTTGGCATTAACAAAGATCCCAGGAAAAATCATTCTCCCCCCCCCCCCCCCCCCCCCCCCCCCCCCCCCCCCCCCCCCCGCCACCTTATGGGCACCCACCCATTATAGTAAGCCCAAAGAAAGTGACATTCATGCCTCTTACCTATGGACAACTAGCCACTCAAAAATGGCGGGGTTTCTTGCTTGTTTCTGTCTTGGTTACCTTTAGAAACTCCCACCGTGTGAGGCTATCCTTATAGAAGATGCATTGTGGAGATTACCTAGTAATTCTAAAAAACCTGGGGAAATAGCCTTTCTCGCTTAACGTGGTCAACTTCACACCCTGACTATTGGCTTCTGTCTCTTTCCACTGCCGTATTACTGGCTCTTAGGCAGCTCTGTGCACCTTGACCAGATGAATGCACCTAGCCCCCTCGGAGGCGGATGCATTTGTGACCCTGATGATAATGGCACCCAGCCAAATTGGGCATAGCATGATGGGAGACTGCTCGCAATGTGCCATGATTGTTCAACCTCAACTTGATTCTATTTAAACAGGTGAGGGTCCTTTTTGCCTCTCACTTAGACTTGAGTGTGTCTGTTAGTGTGTGGTTTGGAAAGAGAGGGTTGTGCGCATTGCTGCTTGCTGTGGTAATATGGATCTCAGAATGCAACCCACGTAGGTGTGTAGGCTTAAATTCATTCTTGTACTGTAATACTTTGATCTCTCTATGGACCTCTATCAAAAGGGTTGTTATGTGGTTATGTAAGCACCTCTCGCTTTTTTTTTAATTTTGGTAAGACACACAGAAGGTTGATTTGTGACAAGTGCCTGGCGGTTTTGTAAAGTGGGCTTGATAAGGCCCATATATTAGCTAGATTAGCTTGAGAATATTTATAACATCACCTTAATAAGGTTGATATGATAGTGTTTTTGACATTGTTGGTGGTGATATAAAGGTAAGTAGCACCATCTTTTGATGGCTTTATTTGGGTTCTGTGTATGTATGATGACACTTGGAGGGATTGACTGTTAGGGAGTAATGGCAGATGCAACACCACAAGGAGTAGTTCCTTGCCAAAAAAGGTGTTGGTTACGTTGACAGACTAAGTGTATGGTTGTTTTGTTCCTACCGTGATTTTTGATAATACTGCACACTATGGTGTTTGATTTTGTGGTCGATCGGGTTCTGCACTTGGTGTATGTTCTCACATCACTTGCATAATTTTTCTAAAACACTGAACGAGTTGATATAGAAAGCGCATGGCATCTCCATTCTTTGCATACCAGGGTATTTGTAAATTTATGGTGGATTTGGTTTTTTTTTGGCTGAGCGAACATTGAACTTAGAATCTACATCTTACAAACGATATATGGAAGCTATACAATATTGGTTTTTAATGGGCTGCTAAGGTTGATATTTTTTTAGGTTAAAAAAGGGGGTTTGTTTGAAACCTCATCCTCTGATCAACCATATTTATAGTTCCATTTGATTTTCATGTCTGTGATTGATGCACATATTCCTTTCTTGGGCAAAATTTCAATCGAATAAAAGGGTCTTTTTTTTTAATATAATCGCATGCACCTGGTCTTAGTAATTTCTTGGACTTACTTTGGCTATTGCATCGAAAGATTTTACTCAAATTTGAAGGACTGTTGGTAAGAAACAAAATGGCTAAAACTTGGGAAAATAGTACACTTGGATGAGAAGGGGTGGTGGCCTTCTAATCGGAATGATATGTATGCTATTATCTATTTAATGTCTAATAAAAATAAGGGGATATATAGAAACCATACCGATAAGTACTTAACCATACTTATAAGTACTTTTATGAATCTTTGGGAAAATAAATCTTTTTACAAAAAAACCCCAAATAACTGGATTACATGAACATTATGGATAGTGGTTTTTTAAGTTAAAAAAGTTGTAATTTGGACATGGATAACAACTGATATAGTCCATTGACACCTGTAAAACACATCTAAGGCTAACGTATTTGTTTTCTTGTTTGGATGGATGCAGGTGAGGATTCTATCCTTTCTTGGATTTTTTTTGGCTTAAAGCAAATGTCTATCCATGATTTCACTTTCTCCTACTACTTGAGAAGTACTTATTTAGTGAGTCATTATCATTGTATACTAAAATGAGGCTTCATTCTCATAAGCCATGTACAAAGATAATTCTAAGATTGAGTTGTTTTTGTACTAATCATTGCCTTTTCTCTAAAGCCAGCTGTATTTTGAAAGTTAAAATTCAATTATGTCTTATTAACTAAGTAAAAACAACTACACACACACACACACACACACACAGATTTACTAATTAAGCGTGTGAGAAAGAGGGTTAAAAATCTTTTTGAAAAAGGTGAAAACTCATGTGAGATAGATAGATAGATAGAGAGAGAGAGAGAGAGAGAGAGAGAGAGAGAGAGAGAGAGAGAGAGAGAGAGAGAGAGAGAGTAACCCCTTACTGTGAATAGTAGATTTACAAAATTTAAGCTAGTAGGTATTAATTGATATTTATGATTAAAAGTACACAAATTTGAGCCTTAAGAATTAAGATACAACAAAATAGAAATGGGTATTTATGATTTTTGATTGAAAAACTTACTTACAAACCTTGGAAATTCACATGTTAAAAAAATTTCAGCTATCACTTTCTGGCCTATACATTCTCAAGAAACCTTGATAAATTAAGACATTGGGAATTGAGAAGATATAATTATGAAAGAGAGTTTTTCTCACTTTTTGTAAACAATGCACTATATGAGTGATCTTGGCCATAGACATATCCCATGACCCATATCAAACTACATTTACTACTGTATTTGAGAAGATAAGATTTAGAAACTTTGAGGTGTTTGTCACTTGCTAACTTTGCCCGTTTTGTTGTTTTGTACAATGTACAACCAACTCACTATGACACTTATCTTGACCATGACCATGTTACTCTATAGTTAATGTATTTTAGCAGTGATTGATTGATTGATTGATTGAGAGAGAGAGAGAGAGAGAGAGAGAGAGAGAGAGAGAGAGAGAGAGAGAGAGGTTAATAAAGTGTGACAGAGATATATGTAAAAACCTATTTTTAAAAAAAACTTGATTTTAACAAGAATTTAACATTTATAGGTTTAATAAGCATAAGAAATAACAAGTTCATGAAATGTTTTTTAGGAGGTTAATTAAATAAAAAGATTCTTTCACAAATGAAAATATTTCAATATTTCACACCATGGGATCAAATTTTTATGAATGGATTTCTTTTTTAAGTAGTCCAAATAAACAAAGACAAAAAGAATAGAAGAAATGAAGAGAGTTTTTAAGGAAGGACCAAATTGCAGTGATGGAAAAACTCATTTATAATTTTAAAAGAAAATATAATCTTTAAAAACCTTTCATTTTCAACCCAAGAGGACACATGTCCACCATCCGCAACTCTACATCAATGGTTCAAAAATTGCACAATTTCTGCACCACCCCCCTATGGCCTTCTTCAGGCCAATGATGACTAAACCAATATTTAATAGCTCTCTTTAAAGAGAGAGGTACACAAATGTCAACACCTCTCACAAAGACCTAGAAGAAATATAAGAAAAAGAAAGTTTTTTGCCATGTGGCACTAATCTACAAGCTTTATCCAATGGTCCACAATTGCACCAAAAAATCAACGCTTTACTAAAGATTCCTTATGTAGTCCAACAAGAGGGTCTTTGTCTCCCTATTGAGGCTCGTAATTGAAATGAGTCTTTTTTCATCTATTGATTTTTCATTGAAGGGCTAGTCATCTATAGCACTCTATTATGACAAAGCATATTCAAACCACCACGTGACCCAAAAAGAAGCGCCAAAACAAGATGATATGGGTTTTTCCAACCTTCAAGTGGGAGGGTAAGGGACACCACATTTTTTTGGTAGGGGAGAGAGAGAGAGAGAGAGAGAGAGAGAGAGAGAGAGAGAGAGAGAGAGAGAGAGAGAGAGAGAGAGAGAGAGAGAGAGAGAGAGAGAGAGAGAGAGAGAGAGAGAGGTATTTCTTTTAGACACCCCACTACCCTTGAAAACCTCTTGCACCCTTTTCTTTTCTTTCAGATACGCTACTTGCATAAAGAATGTAGAACAAATTTGATTCTCTCCTTGACACTCCCTTGACCTCCTCCTCCTTAGCCCCGCCGACTGCCGCATACCCTCTTTATCTTCTATATCAACATTAGGATTGATAGTCTATAAGTTCTCTCTCATGCTACATACACACAACCACTATTGTGTAGTCTCTCTCTCATGTAGATAGTTGGGGTCAATGAGGCAAAAGAAATGGCAAGAGAAGCATTAGATGAGGGTAGACTTGGCTGATAATGGTGGTGATTATAAGTGGTTGAGTTTGCTACAAGGCAAACACAGGTAGGATCGGAGAGAGGTGGATGGAATGCTTGGAAGGATGGTGTTATAAGAGGTTTGGGTGCTAGATTGGTAGAAGGTAGGGCAGGGTATTGCAGGCTCCACACAATAGGTTGTAAAGCAAGCTATTGTTGGCATTGGGGATCGTTTATGACATACAATGGATGGCTATTGTAAGAAATTGTGAAACAATCAATAGGGACTCAAGAGCCTCAAGGCTCACTCAATTCAAGGCTCTAAGCTTGTGAACTTGAAAGGTATGGAATCACAATTGGATAAGAGGATTCAACCACCACTTACATGCTATGTTACTTCTTATCTTGATATTGAAAGTTATGTATGTTGCTGAATTGAAATCCACTCGCAAAATTGCATAAAATACCAATAATTTCTACTTTGTTTTTGGCCCATTAACCTACCTCACAAGAAATCTTTTATTGCATGCAGTGAGGATATGGTAGCATGTGATTGCAACAAAAAAAGAAAGAGGCTGGAAGGCCAGATGAGTGGACCATTGTTGTATGTGGTGGGAGTATAAAGGTTAAAGCCTACAATAGACTCTAGAATCCTTAGTAAGTTCATGCTTCTAGCTAATCCATTTTTTTCCAACTTTGTGCACCTTACTCATTATGATCAATCAAATGTGGGCAAGCCAATTGCCTATACAATTCTCTCTCTCTCTCTCTCTCTCTCTCTCTCTCTCTCTCTCTCTCTCTCTCTCTCTCTCTCTCTCTCTCACACACACACACACACACACACACACACACACACACACACACACACGTCTACATAGAAACCAAGTGACTAGGTTCTTGCCATTGATGTGGATACACCTTCAAGAGGTCATTTTGTAGATCTTTTCCAATGGCCAATAGGTTGAGCTAGTCCTCTTGCTAACATGTTGCATGACTAGGAATTTTGTAGAGTGCAATGCAATTATGGTGGCGAATTCAAATCTTGAGCATGCTCAAAGAGACCTTAGTTGTTGGTTAGGATGATGCAAGAAAGGCTGTACAGTTTCACTAGTGTGAGTCAACATGCAAGAGACACAACAAGTTGATGCAAATGAGGTAAAGATGGACACAAACCCCATTACTGGCTAAGTGTAGACATGAAATTAGAGGCTATAGAGATTAAGGCAAAAAGGGTCAAATGGGAAGGTTTTCCATCAATTCCCCTTCAAGGATATAGAAAGTAACTCTATGTTATTTGGATATAGACACTTTTTGTTTCTTTGGTCTTATATAATGGTAATTTCTATCGGTATTTCACGTATAGATTCTTCGTTGAGAGATGTTGAAACCATTAGTTTGGTAAGGCTTTGATTAACAAGCATGATAAGTGTGGTGTATGTTCAAAATCACAAGAATTTGTTGTCAAGCTTGCACTTATTGCAACATATCTTCAACATGATAGGGGAAGGAAGAAGAGCCTGGTCTTGGTACTTGATGTGCTACTGGGTACCCACATATGCTATTGGAAGGGTGAATCCCCTTATATGTTGTCATTGTTCAGTGAGGGTGGTGATGTTTGCTTAACCTCTACTAAGGACATGTAATATTCAACAAAAAACGAGAGTTTTCTCATTAGAGAGTACCATCCAACATTTGTATAACAAGGATGCTTTTCCTTTTCTTACATTGGTTCAACCAAAGGCTGTCAATGCTAGGAGAGGTGGGAAATGTGGCTATGGATGTAAGCAAGAGGGTATCAATGGGTTTGGACAACAACTACATACAAGGGTAAGCAAGGGAATCGGGAAATTTGTGCTAGATGTGGTTTTATAGGCCAAAATGCCTGATTTTGGTGCTATGTGGTTGGAATTCTTAGAGCTGATCAAAGTGTAGGTTTTGAAGTGTTTTATGTTAAGTAAGTGTTTAAGGTGTGTGTGTGTGTGTGTCTCATGGTGTGTGCATAATGTAGGTGATTAGCACTAATCACACACACCACAAGCAATGGAGAATGAGCAATTAATCATACACAAATAGAGTGCTAGGATTGATTGATTCAACCAAATTGTGAGTACAAGATGTGCTTTTTTATAGAGCAGATCAAAGGGCATCTTGGTGACATCATTGGTGATGTGTTGGGCAACCTCTAGAAGTAGAAATCACCTAGGTAGCTCACATTAGGCAAAATTTGGACTTACAAAGGGGCCCTTTAAGGAGTTTGACTTTACCTCTCTCTACCAAAACGGGCGCATGGATAAATTTTTACAAACAAACTCCAAAGTTGGCGGAGGTTTGACAGTTAGAATGTCCTCTTCAAGCTCTATCTATACTGATATATAGCACGCCATGAGATTCCTCATATTCTAGAAGATTCTTTTTTTTATTCACCTATGATGTGACAACTCTGTCGAAATCTAAGTGAATCAAAAAAAGAATCTTCTGAAATATGAGGAATCTCATGGCGTGCTATATATCAGTAGTAGATAGAGCTTGAAGAGGACATTCTAACTGTCAAACCTCCGCCAACTTTGGAGTTTGTTTGCAAAAATTTATCCATGCGCCCGTTTTGGTAGAGAGAGGTAAAGTCCTCGGGGCGGTCACTTATCAAAAGCTTCCTATATCACGTGCGTTCAAGAGGTTATTAATAATACCTCAATATACATACTATATTTACACTACATGCCTATTTAAAAAACCCCCACCCCCCTCTGTATGTATACATTTTGATACATTTTGATCTTTTAATAATCCTCTCCGGTTAACTCACGTGATAGCATACACATTCTAAAAAGTGACTGCCCCGAGGTAAAGTCAAACTCCTTAAAGGGCCCCTTTGTGAGTCCAAATTTTGCCTAATGTGGATGCTCATATGGGGGTGTATTTGGATGAGCCAAGGGTCAAAAGGTATTGTATGCAAGCATATACTAAAGTTAGGCAAAGTATCTAGTCAAAGGTTCAATGCATCTAGTCACAATGTGCAAGAGATGTCTCCCATGAGGAGGTGTGATCAAGGTACAACTCCTAACATTTTCTTGTGGAATTAAATGTACTCTCCAACCCTATCTTTACAGTTCATCAAACGGAGCTACGATCATCAAGTTATGGCAATGGGAAATTGACGGGTTTTGCAATTTTTTGTTTGATGGTTTTGATGCGAAAGGGGCATGGATGGTGGTCAAAGATATAGATTTGAAGTGCTGAATATAATTTTCAAGCTGGGATTTATAGCTCTCAAGTCAGGGCTCAAACATAGGAGATATGACCGTTTGAAGTTTTCTCGGGAGTCGGGTTTGTAGTAATTTGGCCCGCTTTTGAATATGTGCATATGAGGATTTTTTGAATCTCACCAGGTTTTTGCACAATATTGCTTGATGAGAGCTTCGAGATGTGCTTTATGGCTCATCAATCGGATCTATGTGATGATATGTGCAACTGAAGCCGGTAGTGAATAGAAATAAGTGAAAAATTTTATCTTTCCTTGGTTTTTGTGAGCCCGATACAAGTGATTAGGAGCCTTTTGCAGTGAGGTAGATACTCAACTTGAAGTCCAATATATAAGTTTTATGTCGATCTTTGCAGCTCAACAACTGAATTCTTAAGCATCAAACTGCAGGTGGTGGAAGTATCTCCAAAAAACAATTTTTTGATTGTGTACAGGATCACCAGCATCATGAAGACTTAAACTTCAAACTTGTTTCCATTGGAGTAGCAATAGGTTTGCAATCCTCAAGTCCAAACTTACATAGAGCATCATATTATGATTGCATGGTAGTCATCCAATTTTTTCAATTTTTTGCTTCATCAAAAGACAGAGGTTACTCCTCATCACATAAGCTGGAAATAGCCAAAGCATACAATCTGATGCATAATATTTATGGTGAGAGCCTGAACGAGTATGACTACATAGAGGTGCATCCGATTTAGTGTCACACAAAGTATGCACCAGCCATTTTGGCATACCTCTAGCCAACTCATTCTCAACCCTTTCCACATCAAGTACATCACTAATCTGTAGCATTTTTAGAAACTCCCATAGGCTGTACATTTGCCTTGTTGGAATTTATATTTAAGTTTCCACCGTTATTGACAACAAAGACTGAACAGTATCTTCCACAAACACAACATCTTGTGATGTCAAGTTACGTTTTGTTTGTGGATGGTATAACTTATAAATTTTTCTTTTAGTACCGTAAACAACAAAAATACGTTTAACAACCTTATCATCCAATTTTTTGCACTACGTTTGTGGCACCAAAGCATAATCCAAACAACCAAAAATGGGCATGCAATCAACATACGACTTCTTATCATGCCATGCTTCATAAGGAGTCATGGATTGCAAAGATTTTGTAGGACACTTGTTGAGTACATAAGTAGCACACATGATGGTCTCAAGAAAAACAAATGTGGAAAAGCTTGACTCTTGACCATACATCATGCCATCTCCATAATCAACCTATTTTTCCTTTTAGCAACACCATTTTGATGAGGTGTATATGGCACTATACATTGGTGTTTTATCCCATGACTAGCCAAAAAGTGCATTCATCTCATGAGACATATACTTGCCCCCTTGATCTGAACGGAGGGTGTCCATAGTACATTTAGAGTCATTTTCAACCATAGCTAGAAATTGCTTGAAGCACATAAACACTTTGGACTTATATTTAGAGGATACACCTATGCATGCCTGAAGTAATCATCAATCAAAGTCACAAAGTATAGGTAATTTCCTAAGGACGTGACTATGCACAAGTTGCAATCTACATGTAGCCATTATCGAACCATCATTTTGAAACTTCAAAGGTTGAATCTTACCCAAAATAAAACCTTCACAAGAGTGCTTCACATGTGCTTTGAGAGGTGGCAAAGAAGCGGCCATATCAGATTTCTGTAATGCAACAAACTGGCAGAATTTAGATGGCCAAAACATGCATGCCAAAGTTTTGCATTTGAAACAACCTTTGAATCCACATCTGCATTTGCAAAATTTTTCCCACACTTGTTATACAAAGTGAGCTTATACAACCCATGAAAAAAAATACCAGATTCAACAATTTCATCACCGAAACTGATATCATGAATTGTACATCTGTTATCCACAAATTTCACAAAAAGGCCAAGTCTAGCAAGTGCAAATACATACAAAAGGTTCTTTTTTATCCCAGCTACATAAAGTGCATCAACAAGTGTGAAAGAACTTCCATTCACAGCAGTCACCAACACAATCTTTCCAACTCCCTGGATTGGATAAGAGGCATTGTTGGCACAAGTGATTGTATTCCCATGAGGGACAGACTCGAGAGAGGTAAACAAGTCACGATGTGAGATAATGTGCTTTGTAGCACCACTATCAAAGTACTACACATGTGAATCTTTAGCAACTGACATACATGCATCATGGACATAAGGATCATAAGTGCATTTTGCACTACATACACACTTTGCATCTACATCACCATCGCAATCTTCTTTTACAGTAGATTCTACAATAGCTGCCCTTGTAGTAGAATCTGCCTCTTTCTTCTTGGCCTCTTTTGGCTTCAATTTAGGACACTACTTTATCAAGTAATCATTAGCTTTGCAATAATGGAAACACATCTTCTTCTTGCCTTTTTCACTTTGCCTTTTCCACCAAAATTCCCAGAAAAAGTGCTGCCACCAGCAGAAGCATTAGGAACATGTGACTTTCCACTTGTTGAAAAACCATGAGAAGTGGCTACATTGCTATTGCTACCTTTTCTTTGAGTAGTAATAAAATCCTATTCAATTGCACAATGTAGCCTTGTTCTTTCTTGAAAGTGACTCTTGCAATAGAAATGCACATAATGCATCAAACTTGACAACATTAGGATTTCCTTCAGTCATAAGTCTCCAAGTACTAGCAAAGATCTAGTAAGAATCCGGCAATGCATCAAGAACAGTCTTCACAAGTGAATTGGCAGAAATGACTTTGCTTGCAGAAATGAGTTACTCATTAATATCCTTGACACCGGTAAGAAAAGTGTCCATGTCATCTTCCTCATGCATAATCTTTGACTCCAGCTCGTTCCATAGCAATGCAATTTTAGCCTCATTGCGACTTGGATAAAGAAGAGCGAGAATATCCGAAGCCTGTTTAGCTGATTTCACCAAGCAAATGTGAGGAGTGATAGTGCGGCTCACGATAATGCAATTAATGCATGAGCTTGAACATATTTAACATCCGAATGAGACTGCTTAGCCGTAGGAAAAATAGCTCTAGCAACATCAATCATGCTGCAAAAACCTGCAACATTCTCAAGAGCGCATGTATCCATAGGATCCGGGCATACATCAATGGCCTGCACAAAATTCCAAATGCCCTTATCAAAACAACACAAAGATAAAAACATCAAGGCTATGGTCGTATCGTATCATGGGTAATATGAAAAGGTTAATAGATGAGTTAATGACGTTCAATCTTTGCCGACCAAACAGGCTACAAATTGTTCTTAGAATTGTAATTTTTTGCTTAGCATAATATATATATTTTTTCTAGTGATTGGGATTAATTGTGTCTACAAATCCTCTTGTTTCATAGCAAGATAACCACACTTATGTCAAAAGAAAAGTTATAATCTATAAGGGGTAGTATGATGGGATCCGGTGAAAGAAGTATTCCATTGATCCTTTCTGGGCCAAAGAGAAATACTATACGTTGTTGAAAGTGTTTTTTATGACTAATCCACACGTTAATTGTAATAGATTGCACAAAGTGGAAGCGATAGAAATTCACATCATGTGGATTATTCATCTAGGATAAATCTAGTATGTACAAAATGTAGATATGAGAGAAGTGAAGAGAAGAGAAGTTTCCCTCCCAAGTCCTGTTCTTTCCCATAGACAATAAGGATACTTTGGGGAGAGATGTACTTATAGCGGGGAGAGATGTTGTGCACTAATATTTCTCACAAGAATGTTTTTGATAGAGTGTTGTTGCTTGAATGCCTTCAAGAGAAACAATTAGGACACAAATATTTCTCACAAGAATGTTTTTGATAGAGTGTTGTTGCCTTGAATGCCTTCAAGAGAAACAATTAGGACGCAAAAGGGATGGAGATAGGAGTAGAGGTAGAAGTAGTAGAAGACATGGAGGTATAGGTTGGGCTTGGAGATGAAAACCAAAAAAATCAACAAAATAGCAAAGCTAAAACACCTTACTTATCAACACCTTTGAGATTATTTGCCAATTTGATGAAGATGGCAAGAGATAGAAGATTTTGGCCTTGATTGACTAGAGTTGATGTTTACAAGGATGCTTTCAAGTTTAGCTAGCCTTCCTCAAAGGCAAGTGTAGGGCTAAAGGTTAATTTGGTATGAATCCTCTCACTCCCTCTTGAATGGATTTCAAGGAAGGAGAGGTTCCCTTTTATAGGTGAAAGGAACCCCCAAGGGTTACACAAGAAAGAGAAGAGCCAGTGTGAACATGAACTGGCAAATTATGGAATGAGCTGTCCCTACATGATGTGGGCAGATTGGGATCCACCATTTTGATCATATCTCCTCAACTGTGGCTCCAAATAAAAACATAAAAATAGGGGGAAAAAATCAGCTCATAAGCTACGACTCCCATTTTATATACTTTTTCTAATTTGGATTGAAACCTTGTGTAAAAAAATCATCAAAATAGGGTATAGTTTTGGCAGCAAAAGTCTTCTTGTGGTCCCCTTAGCCTAGAATTTCATTTGATTTCAATGGACACCTCATGCAATATGAAAGCATGTTGTTGCTCCTTGACAAATTTTGGTAATCATCCTTGCAATAATGCATTAAAATAGGTGCATCTTTGAGAGTCATGCTAGTGTCCCACTAGGATTTCCATGTTCCAGGTCTTCTCTCTAATTTCCTTATGCACAATGCAAGAATATATTCCATGCTAAGCCCCTCTTGCCAAGGTAGTATGTTCCATGTGGAAATTGTATCTTCAATAGGTATCACTGGCTTTTGACCATATAGCATCTCCGCAGGCATATAGCCAGTTATTACTGAGCTATGTGTTGTACGATCAACCCATAAAGCATATGGCAATAATTTAGCTCACCAACTCTTCCTTCACAAGCCTTGGCCAAAGCTTTGATAATAGGAGGATGCCCTCTTTCACTCTTTCCATTTCCTTCAAGGTTGTAAGCTGTAGTAAGACAAAGCTTGATTCCTAATTTGAAAAATAACTCCCTTGCTTCCTCGGGATCCAGCTCACTTCTGTCTGCAGTGATCTTTCCACCACAACCATAATGGCTGTTACCATATATATGTGGTAGTGATGTGTGTTAAAGGACCACCTGGGCATTTTTTCCCTCTTTAGGAGGTTTTTTCCCCTGTGCATTGTATATATGTCCATTCATTCTAGGTCTATCCACCTTTCCATTGCACACTAAGTAATACAGTTTCAATTGTGTGCCTTGAGCTTCCTTTATCTTCTCCAAGCTGTGTGTGTTTTCTTACAACCCTAATTCCAACAATTGGTATCATAGTAGATTGCATCCTCTTGGGCTTAGTCTCGAGTAGCTCCAGCACATGCCTGCTCAGTTTCTCCAATTTCAGTAAGTTTTGGCAAGCGTTCGTAGGTTGACAAAATTTTGGGTGTGCTCATAGAGCTCAGTCCGCTCAGATTTATGATTCGGGCTCCGTTTCCACTACAGGTAGTACTGAACATGCTATTTTGTCATTTTGTGAATAATTTTTGTTGGTGCCGTTTTTTGCATAACAAGTCCCTTACAGTCTTCTACGGCTTATGCTATATAGCACGTGTTGTTCCCGCTTTGTTTCTCCTCTTTTTGGACAGTTTTCACATCAGGTGCAACATTTACCATGGCTGACAACAACACAAATGTGTTCAACATGTTTGCTATTGAGGACAGATTGGATGGGGACAATTACCCTATGTGGGCTTACATGATGCAACATGTTCTTGTGTCAAAGGGCGTCTAGAATATTGTGCAAGGCATTGATGTATGTCCTGATTTTGAGGATGTAGGTGATGTTGAGGATGTTGTAGGTCTTGCTGCAAGGATTGCTGCTGCTAGAGTTGTTTTGTCTATGGCAGAACAAGCTTGTTGGGGTGTAAAGGATGCACAGGCTCATGTGTTGATTGCGTTGTCTGTGAAGCACACCATTACTCCTCACATTCATTCAACAAAATCTGCAAAATAGGCTTGGGATATTCTGGCTAGTATTTTTGCAAGCCGCAATGAGGCAAAAATTGCATTGCTGCGTAAAGAACTGGAGTCAAAGATTATGCATGAGGAAGAAGATATGGACACTTTCCTTGCTCGTGTCAAGGATATCAATGATTTCTACAGGTGAAGTCATTTCAGACAGCTCCCTTGTGCAGGCTGTTCTTGATGTCTTGCCAGATTCTTAGGAGACTTTTGCTAGTACTTGGAGACTTATGACCCAAGGAAATCCTAAAATTGTCAAGTTTGATGCATTATGCACATTGCTGTTGCAAGAGTCACTTTCCCAAAAAAAATAGGACTACAAACGTGCAGTTGAACATGCTTTTATTGCTCAAAGAAAGGGTGGTAACAGCAATGCATCTGCGAGTGGAAAATCACTTGTTCCTAATGCTTCTGCTGGCAGCATTTTTTCTAGAAATTCTGGTGATAAGGAAAAAAATAATATGCGTTTCCATTATTGTAAACCTAATGATCACTTGATCAAGCAATGTCCTAAGTTGAAGTCAAACGAGGCTAAGAAGAAAGAGGGTGGTTCCACTGCAAATGCTAGTTCCACTACAAATGCAGCTATTGTTGGGTCTTCTGTGAAAGGAGATTGTGAGGCTGATGTTGATGCAAAATGGGCTTTTAGTGTCGAGTGTACCTATAATACCAATGTCCATTATGCATGCATGTCATTTGCTACATATTCACATGTGTGGTATTTTGACCGTGGTGCTACAAAGCACATTACCTCACATCGTGATTTGTTCATCTCTCTTGAGTCTGTCCCTCATGGAAATTCAGTTACTTGTGCCAACAATGCCTCTTATTTGGCGCCGCCCCTTGAAGCACCTGTCAAACATGTTTGTGAAGGCTGTATTTTGGGTAAGACGTAGCTTTCTAAGTTTCCAAAGGATGGTTTAGTTAGGGCCACATGCAGGTTACAACTTGTGCATAGTGATGTTTGTGGGCCCATGAAAACTCTGTCCTTGGGAGATTACCTTTACCTCCGGACTTTCATTGATGATTACTCCAGGCATGCATGGGTATTTCCACTTAAAGCGAAGTCCAAAGTTTTTATGTGCTTCAATTTTTTTTTGGCTATGGCTAAAAATGTCTCGAAATGTACTATGGGCACCCTCCATTCTGATCTAGGGGGGGAGTATATATCTCATGAATTTAATGCATTTTTTGCTAGTCATGGGATAAAACACCAATGTACAGTGCCTTATACACCTCAACAAAATGGTGTTGCTAAGAGGAAAAATAGGTCACTTACAAAAATGGCACGATGTATGGTCAAAAGTCAAGCTTTACCACATTATTTTTGGCTTGAGGCCATCATATGTGCCACTTATGTACTAAACAGGTGTCCTATAAAAGCTTTGTAATCTATTACTCCATATGAATCATGGCATGATAGAAAGCCTTCTATTGAGCACATGCGTGTTTTTGGTTGTTTGGCATATGCTTTGGTGCCACAAACACAACACAAAAAATTGGATGATAAGGCTGTCAAATGTATTTTTGTTGGTTATAGTGCTGACAACAAAGGTTACATTTGTATCATCCGCAAGCAAAGCGTATCTTGGTCTCATGGGATGTTGTGTTTGTGAAAGATTTTGTTCAACCCTTGCTGTCATGTACTAGAGATAGTAGTTTAAGCTCACATGACATTTATGTAAATAATGAGGATGCAAGAGAGCTACACAAGACAAGCACAAAGCACACAGAGATGGAAATATTCTTCTTCTTCTATGCTTAGAAAAGAGAGTACAAAGTGCTAAAGATGAAAAGTAGCACATATGTACATGCGGTCACTAAGTGTGAACTCTGTAGAAGCATACTAGGCTGGCACTATAAGTGTAGTCTAGCTGTAGAATCACTGGCAGAGATCCTCCGTGTCGGTCACCTAATGTGCTAGCGAGTAAATGTCGTAAGCAGCCAAGACCCATAGTGGATGCCAACTCAAGATATAGAGCTCGACATCTCCACACTCCCCTCGAGCTCTGCATGTCGCAGAGTCCAAGTATAGTCCGAAAACGTTGAAGCTTCTCAGCTTCGAGGTCCTTGGTAAAGATATCCACTATCTCTTCCTTTGTACTGACGTAGACCAAGTCGATGTCGCCCGCCAACACTCGCTCTCGAACGTAGTGGTAATGGACCTCTATGTGCTTGGTCCTGGCATGGAACATTGGGTTCCTAGCCAACTGTATGCTGCTGAGGTTGTCACAATGGATGAAAATCTGCTGGTCCATCTGCACTCCCAAGTCCTCAAGTAATGTGCGTAGCCAAGCTACCTCGCACGTCACAACTGCTGCACCTCTGTACTCGGCCTTTGTGCTCGATAAAGCAACCGTAGGCTGCTTTTTGCTGCTCCAAGTAACAACAGCACTCCCAAAAGAGAACATGAAGCCACTCGTAGATCTCCTATCAACAATGCTACCTGCCCAATCTGCAATGCTAATGGCGCATCTGCTGCATAGAACAATGCGTAGTCAAGAGTCCCTTGCACATATCGAAGTGTGCGTCATACTCCATCCAAATGTGGCTTCCTCGGAAGCTGCATGAACTGAATCTCCAAGCCTACTATGTAGCTCAAGTCTGGTAGCTCAAGTCTGGCCTCATGATAGTTAAGTAGATTAGACTACCCACAATCTTCCTGTACATCTTGACATCCTCAACAACATCACCCTTCTCTGCACTCAGCTTTGCATTCACATCCAAGGGAATAGAAATTGGCTTACAATCAACCATACCATACTTTGACATGTCCAAAGCATATTGTCTCTGTGAGACAGGCATAGACCCTCTAGAGTCCTGATCACCTCAATGCCAAGAAAGTAGAGCAACTCACCCAAATCTTTCATTTCAAACTCCTGTTTGAGAAGACCCTTCACATGGTCAATCTCCATAGCATTGTCACCCACAATAATAAGGTCATCTACATATATGGTAATGACCACAATCCCCATATCACTCTCACATACATAGAGTGAATGATCAGCGTGAGCTCTTCTAAAACCAATACTGACAAGATACTTGGCAATCCTGTCATACCATGCTCTAGACCCCTGCTTCAAACCATACAAAGCTTTGAGAAGCCAGCATATATAATCTGGGTAACCTGGATCGACATAACCAGGTGGCTGATCCATATACACTTCCTCTTGAAACTCACCATTCAATAAGGCATTCTTTACATCCATTTGATTCATAATCCATCCTCTAGATGCATCCACTGCTATGATAGCTCTCACAGTCGTCATCTTTGCCACTGGAGCAAAGGTCTCCTCATAGTCTATGCCATACGTCTGTGCATAAACCTTTGTGACCAGCCTTGCCTTGTGACGCTCAATGTTACCATCAGCCTTTTTCTGGTTTCATACACCCATTTACAGCCAATAGCTTTCTTGCCAATGGCACCAACTCCCATGTGTCGTTTGCTTCCAATACAACCATCTCTTCATTCATTGCATCATCCCAATGCACATTTTCAACTGCATCCTCAAAACATGTGGGCTCCACATCTTATATCACCTTAGCCATGTAGGCTTGGTGATGCGCTAGATACCCATCATAAGTCAATTTCTGAACTGGATTTCTGACTCTGTTAGATCTGCACGGTCCTGGGTCACTTCTTTGCCCTCTAGCATCTTCTTGTACTTTCCTTACACGAGGTGTCCTGACAGCCGGAATTCCAAATTCCTCATCAAGACTTTGTTCAGAACCATCTGAATCCATGTCTACATGTGAAAAACCTGATGATGCATCAGCCATAAAGGGAGGTTCATCAACCTTTTCCTTTCCTTTTTGTGATACATTCCCTGTACCTATTGGTGGAGCAACCTGCCTACGTAGTCTACCATTCCATGGCTTCTCAACAGAGCCACGAGAAGAGGACTCTTGTGGTCCACTCAAAACCTGTGACTGTGGCCTCATATTTTGTACAACCACATTATCTTTTACATCAGCCCCAATAGTGCCATGTGCATTACTGTATGAGCTGCTCATCTCATCAAAGACTACATCTTTGCTCACTCGTAATTCTCGTGTAGTAGGATTGTAGCATCTGTACCCCTTTTGTTCAAGTGAATATCCCACAAGAATACATTTCTCTGCTTTAGGATCCAATTTCCTATGCAACTCATCTGATACATGCACGTAATCTATGTAGCCAAACACTTTCAAGTGTGCCAAATCATGCTTTGTACCTGTAAAATTTTCCTCAGGTGTTACATCATGCACCGCAGTTGTAGGTGTCTTGTTCATAATGTACACAGCTGTATTTACAGCTTCAGCCCAGAAATGATGAGGCATGTTCTTCTCATTCATCAATGCACGTGCAACCTCTGCAATGTGCGTGTTTTTTCTTTCTACGACCCCATTCTGCTGTGGAGTATATCTGCATGTAAACTGCCTGTGTATACCATGCATTCGCAAAAAATCTGAAAAGTCATTGGAGAAGTACTCTCCCCCTCCATCTGACCTCAATGTCTTGATTTGCATATCTATCTCCTTCTCAATCATGACTTTGAAGTCCTGAAAGTGACCAAACACTTCACTTTTGTACGCATGAAGTAGACCCATACTTTCCTTGTATGGTCATCAATGAAAGAGACACAATACGTGCAACCATGTATACTTGCAGTATCGGTTGGACCCCAAACATATGTGTGCACCACCTCAAGTGGCTTTTTACATACATTGCGCTCATGTGGAACTGAGCCCTTTAACTGTTTTCCAAACTGGCATGCTGCACACACTTTATGCATACCATCCACCTTGAATTTGGGCAAACCTTTTACAATCTGTTTTGATTGCATGTTGCGCAATCTCTGCTTCTTGACATGGCCAATGCATTTGTTCCAAATGTCAACATCAGCCACAACACCTGTGCCTTGTGCAAATAATGCAGCTTTTACCTCAGGCATGTCTAATTTCAACGTAAACATCCTGCTCACACATTTGTCCTCTGTGATCAGCTTACAACCATTCTGAAAATCTTCTACATAACAACCATTCGGATTGAAGCGAACCTGCAAACCCTGCTCAACCATTTTTCCAACAGAAACAAGATTCTTTGTAATTTTTGGGACATGAAGTACATCTGCTAAGTAATTTGATTTCCCACTCTTTGTATTTAGAGGTATGTCCCCTACATGAGCAATGGGGTGAGCCGTGTCATCTCCTGTTTTGGTTTGCGCATATCTCTAAACCACTCTCCACGAGACATCATGTGATTAGAGGCACCTGAATCCACATACCAAACATCATCTTGGGTGGAATTCTTTGCAGTCATTGTATTCATAACATGCTACATAAGAAACATGCACTCACTTCTGCTGTCATCTGCATCTCTGGTAGTAGATGCATAGTTGCCTTGTTCTCTCTTTCCACTTGCTTTTCCCTTTGGACAGTCACGTGACATGTGACCTTTTTGACCACAAGTTCAACATTCTCTGCTATCTGCAGTATGTTACTGCCTGCTTGATCCTGCACCACGACCTCTTTGACTCCCCCTGCCTTGAGACTGGTTTCCCCTGCCACTTGTATTGTTTTGGTATGATTGACCTTCTCAAAATTGGCCCCTGTAACCACTTGGGCCTCAACCACGACCTCTATCTTTGTTGGAGTTAGAATAGAAGGCCTGTTCAGACCTATTTCTGCCACGAGAAGAAGATGTGTCAAGACCAAGGTTCTTCTCCTCAGGAATAAGCATAGAAATCAAATCTCGGAACACGGGGATGTCATCTCTTGTATTCATGGAAGACCTGAAATGTACATACACATCTCCTAGACCATCCAAGCATGCACGAACAATGTCATTGTCTTCCACTAAGACTTTAATAGATCCAAGAGCTTCAATGATACTCTTGATCTTCAAGGCATAATCATTGATGGAGAGGTTGTTCCTCTTAGCCTGATTTAGCTCCGACTTAAGTTGAATCTTCCTGGCCTTGGTGTTCACCTCGAACACTCTGCCTAAGTTTTTCCATGCAATGGTGGGGGTTTCAACATGCTGTAGATAGCCCATCATGCCATCTGTGATGCTCATAGAAAGCCAATACATCACTTTGCTCTGGCCTTGTTACCAGTCCCTCAAAGATTTTCTTTGCTCTGCCATAGCATTTGCCTCAGGAATCTCTGGTTCCTTTTCATTGTCTCCTTCTACATAGTCCCAATAAACTTTTTAGGGAATTAGTTATTCTGAACTTCCATGCAGGGTAGTTATTTTTCTCAAGCTTCTCAGTGACAATCTGACTGAAACCGTTAGACATCTTGAAGCACTAAGACAAAATAGTTGCAATCTGCAAAAACGTGCAAATCTGATGAACCTGCTATCGTGGTACCTGTAACACTTTCTACACTCAACGAGTGTCCACAATCAAGCGTACATACAACCACTGTACTTGTACAGTAAATCTTTGTATACTACACTTTGGAGACCTGTTCAGAAACTTGTACGAAAAATTTGGTCGTGGATTGTGAACGAAGAGATTGTGATGCTCTTGCTCTCTTAGCCTCTCTTGCCTGCACCAAGCTCTGATACAATGTAAAGAATGAGGATGCAAGAGAGCTACACAAGACAAGCACAAAGCACACAGAGATGGAAAGCTTCTTCTTCTTCTACGCTTAGAAAAGAGAGTACAAAATGACTAAGTGCTAAAGCTGAAAAGTAGCACATATGTACATGCGGTCACTAAGTGAACTCGCTAGAAGCGTACTAGGTTGGCACTATAAGTGTAGTCCAGCTGTAGAATCACTGGCAGAGATCCTCCGTGTCGGTCACCTAACGCGCCAGTGAGTAAATGCCGTAAGCAGCCAAGACCCATAGTGGATGCCAACTCAAGATGCAGAGCTTGACTTCTCAACAATTTATGACACTTTGTTGCCTCTTTTGAGTGGTAGAATTACGAATGTCAATTCCAATGAGGAAAATATACAACCTATGGGGGTTTCAGAAAATGTTACAGATCAGCCTATTATTCATGTAGATGTACATGATGTACTTGATGAGGAAAGGGCTGAAAATGAGTAGGCTAGAGATATGCCAAAATGGCTGGTGCATACATTGCATGACCGTAAATTGGATGCACCTTTGTCTAGTTGTACTAATTTAGGTTCATGCCATGCATCTTATGCATCAGATTGTTATGCTTTGGCTGTGTCTAGCCTACATGGTGTTGAGGAACCTCTATCTTTTGATGGAGAACAGAATTCAAAAAATTGGATGGCTGCCATGCAATCAAAATATGATGCACTTATAGAAAATGACACATAGAGTTTATGTGATTTGCCTCCTGGCAAAAAGGCCATTGGTACGAAGTGGGTTTACAAGTTGAAACGCAAGTCGGATGGTGAGATTGATCACTATAAGGCTCAACTTGTTGCAAAGGGTTATGCAGTGCAAAAAGGCATAGATTATGAAGAGACTTTTGCTCCCACTTGTTGTATGACTACTGTGCGTTTTCTATGTGCATTGGCAGTTGATTTTGTTTGGATGTACATCAGTCAGACATTGTTACCGCTTTCTTGAATAGTGACATATTTGAGGAAGTTTATGTAACACAGCCTTGCGTTTTTGTCAAAAAAGGACAAGAGGATAAGGTGTGCAAATTTAACAAAGCTTTGTATGGGTTGAAGAAATCTCATCGTGCTTGGTATGAGAAGGTTGACACTCATCTGGTCAAATGAGGCTTTCGTAACTGTCCAACATAAAGCACATCGTATGTAAAGTGTGAGGGTGATGTACTTTTCATGTGGTTCTTTATGTAGATGATTGGACCAAATGAGAGACATATTGCTGAATTTAAGGCTGATTTGAATGCTACTTTCAAGATGAAAGATTTGGGGTTGTTGCATCATTACTTGGGTATACAATTTAAGCAGTGTGATGGTGGTATTGCCTTGTGTCGGAAAAGTTACATAGAGACATTTTTATGTAAGTTTGGACTTGAGGATTGAAAACCTATTGACACTCCCATGGAAACAGGTTTGAAATTGAGTCTTCATGATGATGGTGATCCTGCACATGTCACTCTTTACCAAAATGCTATTAGATGCCTCATTTATGTATGGAACATGAGGCTAGATATTCAGTTTGCAGTCTCACAGGTAAGAAAACTTATACATAGCCCAAGGTTTAAGCATTGGCAGGCTGTCAAGAGGATTTTCCACTACTTGAGTGGTACTTTACGTTGGCTTGTTTTATCCCAAGGGGGATCATTGCCGCCAGACTTACATGATTTTTACGAGCAAAATTGGGCTGGTTGTTTTGACACGCGAGTGTCCACAAGTGGTTTTTGTTTCATGCTTGGCAGTTCATGTATATCATGGTTGAGAAAGAAACAACCTACTATGGCCACTTCTAGTTGTGAGGCTGAGTACAGGGCAGTCTTCATAGCTATGGTTGAGTGTGTATGGCTTAGATGCCTTATGGTTGATTTGGGTGTTGGAGAGGACACTACCAACACTATCAACATTGACAGTCACAATGCATTGGTAGTTACACGAAAACTAGTTTTTTATGCTCGCACAAAGCACATTGAGGTGCATTACTACTATGTTAGGGAGAGGCTCTCAGAAGGAGAGATCAGCTTGGCTTATGTGCCAACACAGGATAACCTTGCAGATCTTTTCACAAAGGCATTGTCTCATGAGAAGTTTGAAGCTTTCCGCAAAGTTTTGGGCTTACTCCCCTTTGTGGACTGATCATGTCCTCAGGGCATGGCACTTCCCTTTACTCATGTGCCAGCTCTCGTTCACTGCATCACTCTAGGAGGGATTTGTTACCTTATACATGTGGTAGTGATGTGTGTGAACACACTTAGGACCGCCGGGGCATTTTTTCCGTCTTTAGGAGGGTTTTTCCCCCATGCATTGTATATTTGCCCATTCATTCTAGGGCTAGGCATCTTTCCATTGCACACTAAGTAATACACTCTTGATCGTGTGCCTTGAGCTTCCTTTGTCTTCTCCAAGCTGTGTGTTTTCCTACAACCCTAATTCCAACAACAGAAAATCACCTCATCAAGATAGAATTTGCATACATCTTCTGTGGTTTTAGCTGTTAATGCTCGCCCTTCAACCTGGTTAGATAGGTCCTCTTGTGCAAGAAATAAGCATATCATCTGCCAGAGTCCTAAAGGCATTGTGACTAGATCCACTACCCATTTATAGTGCATGGCTAGTGGATATGTAGGGTGCAATCCATCACGATGTTGGACATTTGAATACATTTGACAAGCTACACACGACTCTACAAATTGAGATACATCTTTATACATACCCTTCCCCACTAGTATTTTTCTTTCAACTTGGAGAAGGTTGCCCCCCTGTGTCTAGCCCATAGACTCTCATCAAACTCTTGCATGAGCTTTACTTGAGTTTCTTTTTTACATATAACCCTTTGTGGTGTAGAACCCTTTTGTTTAGGATGCTTCCACAAGTAACATTCCATCAAAAAGTACCCATATGCTTTCGTACGTATCCTCCTGATTTCTTGTTCAGACCAATCATCCTGTTTTGCTAGAGTACTCAAGTAGATTCCAATAAGAAGCCAATCACTTTCATAAAGCTTTTTCAAGAACAATTCAAGTGGATTAGTAATGCAAACGTTGCTACATTTGACATGAGAGATAGAATAGAACATTGTGCCTACATCATCTGCCTCGTCAATCATCTATGACTCATCTTCATACCTTGCCCTTGATAGCATATCTGCCCCACTGTATTGTCTTTAACTGCAATGTGCTTAAACTTGGGCTTTAAGGACTTAATGTAGGCAATCCACCGTAACATAGCATGTCTGGCGTTGAGCATCTTGTAATCATCCCAAGAAGTGGTAGACAATCTATTTCTACAACCACACATGTACCAATTAGGTACTCTTTCCCATTTTTCAAGGCTTTAACCGTACCCCATAACTCTCTCTTTATCTGTGGATAGTTTCTTTGACGAGCACTCAGTACCTTTGCTCCAAATCTCACCACATACTTGTGTCCTTCATCATCATCTTGCCCTATTGCCCATCCAATTCTTGTAAGACTGGTGTCACTGTCACAATTACTGGCCTTTTACACTCATAGTCTACCTTTCTCAAAGTTGGTGCTCATTGGAGCAACTCCTTTAGATTTTCCATGGCTTTTACATGTGCTTCTATCCATTTAAATTTTTGATTCTTTCTAAGCAATTGATAAAGAGGAACTTTTGATTCTTTCCTTTAAAGCACTTTATCTCCTTCTGTGTTAGAAACTCCTCGCAACCAATCTGCAACTCTTGAAAAGACTCCTTTGTGAAGGTGTGCCCAACCTTTTTAGGATTCCTCAAACTTGGTTGCAAAGAAGCCTGCTCAATCTTTACCCTATTGTTGGGTGGTAAGGGTGAAGCTACTGATTTCACCTTTTTTTCTACACTCTTGTATTTAGTTTCAACATGGACTTTTGGGCCAATTGTTTGCTTAAAATATTGGTTTTCTTTAAAGGATTCTATGATTTGATACATTTCCATAGAACATACTTCCACAACTTTATTTTCAAGGTGCAAACTAGACTCCATTATAGCATCAAGCTCATCCATAGTATCTACAAAAGAAACTAGCTCACACAAACCCAAAATATTTTGAGTAGGCTCTAGCAACCCACTCTCTTTCATTCTTATTTGTACATTATGTACATATTGCCTCTCACATCTCTTCAAACCTTCAAGTTTTGTAAAACATACTGATCCATTCCTTGTTACCAAGGAGCCGTTGAGAAAGTTTCACTTCTTTTTGGATCAGGCAAGACGATTTTTCTTTCTGTAACACTGCAATCCCGCTTTACAATGGTCCTTGGCCAAAACCAATCATTTCTCTATGGCCATGAAACTCTTTGCTCACCTTTGGTAGAGGATGATCTCTGCGGTTGTCACGATTTCTTTCATGGTTTACACAGATTGTGAGAAATTGAACAACACGTTTACTATCTTTGCTTTGTATCCTCGCATAAGATGAACAATCATCCATTACCTTTGTTTCCATTCAAACTCCCACAATGTACAATACAAATATGAAAACATCAAGGATATGGTTCTATCGTATCATGGGTGATATAAAAGGGTTAATAGATGAATTAATGACGTTCAATCTTTGCCAACCAAATAGGCTACAAATTGTTCTTGGAATTGTAAATTTGTGCTTACCAAAATATATATGTTTTGATTAATGATTGGGGTTGCTTGTGTGTACAAATCCTCTTGGTTCATAGCACGATAACTACATTTATGTCAACAGAAAAGTTATAATCTATAAGGGGTAGTATGATGGGATCCACTGAAAGAAGTATTTCATTGAGCCTTTCTGGGCCAAAGAGAAACAATATACGTTGTTGAAAGTGTATTTTACAGCTAATCCATACGTTAATTGTAATAGATCACATAGAGTGGAAGCAATAGAAATTCACATCATGTGGATTAGTCATCTAGGATAACTCTAGTATGTGAAAAATGTAGATATATGAGAAGTAAAGAGAAGAGAAGTTTCTCTCCCAAGCCCTATTCTTGCACGTAGGCAATAAGGATACTTTGAGGAGAGATGTACCTGTAGCGGGGAGAAATGTACCTTGTGCACTAGTATTTCTTCACAAGAATGTTGTTGATAGATATTGTTGCTTGAATGCATTCAAGAGAAACAATTAGGACACAAGAGAGATGGAGATAGGAATAGAGGTAGAAGTAGTAGAAGACATGGAGGTATAGGTTGGGCTTGGAGATGAAAAACAAAAAACCACTCAATGGCCCAATAGAGTAGTTGGTTGAGAATCAAGAACGTCTACCTCATCTAGGTAATGAAGATGTTCCTCAAATTAACATAGTTGGGGGAAATAAAAGAGCTTGGGGAGAGAGGGAAGTGTAGATAGAGCACAGAACTTGTAGCCATAAGGGTAAAGAGAAGTTGGATGAAGGAAAAGAGAGAGCAAGTACCTGGCAAGAGGAAACAATACCACAAAATCAAACAAGAATACTTTCAACTTAAACGAGGTTATCCCAAGTATAATTTGGTAAGTGAAATCCAAAATAAAGAGGCAAATATTAATGTTGGTCAACTATTGACATTGAATCTCATGTTGAGAAGACAATGATCAACCAGTGTTAGTACCAGGCTTCCATGAGCCAAAGATGCAGTGCATGATGTTCAAAACATGGCATTGAGGGTGGGTAATCCCATTGATGTGATTTCTCTAATTGATGCTCTTATTGAGAAGAAAATGGAGGTCCAAGTATACATTGATGGTGGGGCTCAAGTGTGTTTTGTGAAGAAATATGCTATGAGGGAGACAAGTGTCCAAGTGGTTGCTAGATCAAATGTACGCATGAGAATTGCTAACCATGTGAAGGCCCGATGCTTGGGCATAGCTCAAGATTTGAAGGCAAAACTCATGGCAATTGAATCCCTTGTTGAGTTTTTTTGTGATGAAAGCAGAAGACAATGTGTATACTATCATTTGGGGGAGTATGTTGCTACTTGCAATGGGAGCCAACCAAGATCAAGGGGTAAGTGGAATGTTGGTCTTGCTTGATAAGGAGAATAGGCAGATGATGGTATTGGATTTGAAGATAAACAAGAGAAATTTCCATCCACTGGCACTTGAAGACGATGGAGATTCAATGACGAGCTATGACTGCAAGACAGAGATGGCTTATGAACATTACACATGTACATACAAAGAATAAAGTGATGATAATTTTTGAAGATTGATGCATACTTATTTGAAGTTTCCATGGACACATCCCACAATGGGAAAGGTATGCAACCTCAAGTTCTTGGCATGGATGCTGGAGATGTTTGTGGTATGTTGAAAGAAGACTTGGCTGAGCAAGAGAAAGACTCTGGTGGAGAAGTTGAAGGACAAAACAGATTCCTTGAGTCTGCTAATAATGAAACAAGGATCAAATCATGCAAAGAGAGACTCTCTCTCTCTCCTACTCTCAATTCACTTCCTTCTCTGTCCTTGTTTTTGGTACAGCCAGTAGATGGCACCCTCACTCGCTCTCCGCAGCCTGCATATGGCTTACCCTTCGACTCTCATTTTGGCCACCCTCGTTCTCTCTCAAAAGGATTGAAAATTTCAGCCCGCTTAAGCACCAACCTTGCCTCTGTGTGTGTGTGTGTGTGTGTGTGTGTGTGTGTGTTTCTCGATATCTCTCATCAACCATCACAGCCAGAGCCTCTCTCGTGTTGTAGATGGCTGAGACAGTCTCACTAGGTGGGAACCGGCTCCTATGAGACAAACAATGGATCAGTTAGTAATTACCACAGCAGTTAGCACAGTAATTCCCAAGGCATATAAATAGGACCCATTACATTGTAATCGGGTTGGCATTTGTCGGCTATACTTTTGCTTAGATTTTGATTCATAATCCTTAGTCCCGAGTTGTCTTGAGCTACATCATCTTTATCTGTAATCTTTCATCTGTAATACTAAATACAGCAGTCCAGTGTACTTCAGCCATACATACTTTGTACTCATTCTCTCTGACTCTGAATCTGAATCTGAACATCATTCTCAATACTTCAGTCAGTTTCTCATTTCAGTAGATGTATTCTAGTTCAGCTTCTATCTCCTTTTCCATGTTTTACTGCTTGAACTAACACATCACCACTAGGTAGTTGTAAACTTATAACACTAGAATTAGCTATCTAAAGAGATCAGCTCCAATTTCATTTTGGCCATCACAGTGGCTAGAGCTGTTGCTCGTTGACTAGAAAACTCATCTCCCAGTTTGAAGTTTTTCATCTCTGCTGCAACAATGGCACCCAAACCCAATCGTGGCCGGAAACCATCCTACCGTATTGACCCTATTCCTGAGGTGTCAGAAAGAGACTCTGACCCCAAGCATGAGCTGGTGACTGACACGGAGGCTCAAGAGGAGCTCAGTCAGGTTGATGAGGTGCAGGACTCACAGCATTGTAGTCAGTCCAGACGTAGAAGGGAAAAAAGGGAAGCATGCAATGCTAAAGGTTCTCGGTCCAGGTAGGGGGACGAGGGCGCCAAAGGAAGTAAAGGAAGTCGCCATACTTCCAGTAGACAAGCCAGGGAGGACACATGAATTGAGATGGAGGCAGATATTCATTGGGATGCAGATACAGACAATTGTAAGAAAACCCCAAAGAGGTGTCCAAACTCCAAGATGAGAAGAGGAAGGACCAACAATGATCGGCATGATTACACATCCTCGTTGAAAATCTCTTTTCCCGTGTTCAAAGGGGGCAAGAAGGATGATCCGGATGTTTACATCCAAGCTTTTGAGCAGTATGCAGAGCTGAAAAATATTGATGAGGATGACTGGGGTGAATAATGTCCGCGAACGCTAAAGGAGGCAGCGAGGAAGTGGTACTACCATTACCCGGCTTGCCAGCTCAGATCCTATAATAAACTACTTAAAGCCTTCAGACTGGAATATCCCGACAACAGAGGTGATGAGGATATTCTTTGTGAACTGGATAAGATTAAGCAGAGGAGATTGTCAGTCCGAAGCTATGTTGAGAAAATCAAGGAGCTGACAAGGTAGCTGCAGGAACCACCATCGGAAAAGCTACTACGAGCATGGTTCTTGAATGGCTTTCGTAGCAAGAAGCTTAGGGAGAAAGAGATGCCAACACCGACGAAGAAATTCAATGATTTGGTGCAACGAGCCCTGAAGCTGGAACAACAAGCTAAGAAGGAGAAGGGTCATAAGAAGAGGAGGTCCAATAGTAACAGTCCTTCTACTGATCACTCTGGTTCAAGCTCAGTTTCCAGTAGTTCTGAGAGTAGCTCTGATGAGAAGACCAAGGATAAGCCTAAAAATGGGTCTTGGGCTGGGAAGATTGAAGAGATGGCTCGGCAAATTTCTGAGATTAGCTAGACCAGACAACCGATGAGAAGAATGGAGACTTGGTGTTCAAAATGTAATTCTAAGGACCATGTTTCCAATGAGTGCCCACAGTGTACTTATTGTAAAGCCTATGGCCATTTATGGAATAACTGTTGCATTAGGATTCATCATTCAAAAAGGGCAAAGACTTGTCAGTGGTGGCATTTACCAATGCCGAGCCAGTAAGAGTGGAAACTGTCAATGCTTCTCAGGAGGAGAAACTAGGTACCAGTGGTACTGGTCTAGGGCGCGGCAGATACCAAGAAGGTACTGGCCGGGGCCGGGGGCATGGTAATTTCCAGAGACAAAGTCTAAATTGTTATACTTGTGGAAGGTATGGGCATTTCGCGGCTCAATGTCTAGAAACACCTGGGACTGTGGCTACTGAGGCGAAGGTTCCAGAGCTAGTTCCAGTACGAGCAGTTACACAAAGCAAAGGAGTAGTGATTGAGGAAATCCCAGAGATTCCAGAAAAACCAGTCACTACTAAAAGCAGCAAATGGGCTCAACAGAGAGAGGTATGGAAGGCCAAGGGTAAAGAAAAGGTTGATGAATGGCAGGAGCAGAAAGAACTAGCGGCAAAAATCACAGAGGATTTAGTCAAGAAGCTGCTAGAGCAGCCAGAGAGTTCTGAAGCACGAGTCATTCAAAAGATACCAACCCAACCTATTAAGACAGATCAGTCAAAGCCCGGCATGCCTGAGACCATGTTGGCTGTAGTACAAGGGTTGATTGAAGAGTTGGGAGCTCATAGAGGAGTTGAAAGCACTAAAATGAAGGAAGTTCTTCAAGCTCGGACAATAACTCTGACCATGAGAAAGAGGAAATTCATGTCAAAATCTGTGACAGAATCCAGAAACTCACTATGGAGTTGGAAGACATTAGAAGAACTTTGCCTGAAGCAGCGAAATTCATCAGACAGCAAAGGAAGGTTGAGGCGGAGGCCAGGACAGTTGACTTGACGACTGTCAGAGATGATGAAGTGCCGCTAATTCAAGTAGATTACAAAGTTTGGAAACAATGGGAACCACTTTCGAGTGTCATTCTAGATGGAGGAGTAGCAGTAAAAATTATGAGAGTACATCTTTAGCAAAGGATGGGCATCACAAACATGAAGCCAACACCTTTCAAAGTGTGGATGGAAAATCATCGAGTAGTGCAAGCTATTGGTATGATCGCGAATATGCCGATACGAGTGGGCAAGGAGAAGTTCAAGGCTAGTTTTCTAGTTCTCGATGTACAAGGAGCATATGGAATGCTACTAGGGAATCCATGGTTGCGAACGTCATAGGTTGTTCACAACTATACTAATCAAACTCTGACTATACAAGGGGCTAGTGTTGGTAGGATCCAGATTCAGACAAACAACACTAGAAGCTGGAGAAAGGAGCTGAGACCTAAAGAACTATGCCAGAAGTATAAGATCAAGAAGATTGAAAGGATGTTAGAAGCTCTAAATATTTTTCCCTTAGCAGAAATTGATCTTAATGTAGTTCTACTGAACAAGGAGCACGCTGAAAAATAGAAGAAGCAGCTTCCAAACCAGTTTACTAAACTTAATTCAGGAGAACATTCAGTTCAGTTAACTGGAAGGCCGGAAGAATCAATTGAATCCAACACACCAGATGAGCCAGCACATTCTAAGGAGGACACGGTAAATCAGAACAATGATTGGGAACTCAAAGGGCCGTCTTGGGATTACGTCGAAGAGTCAATCAAGAGAAAAGGCGATGGGCCTAACTGGTTACTCCTAGATGACCAAGAGATCAAGGAATGGAATCTAGGCTCTGAAGACAACCCTAGAATGATCAAAGTTAACAAACATCTTAACCCTATAATGAAGGAGAAAGCACGCAAAATGTTCCAACATTACAATGATGTTTTTGCCTAGGAACACACTGATTTGAAAGGGGTAGATCCAGAGGTCTGCCAACATAGGATACCACTGAAGCCAGATGCCAGGCCAGTAAGATTGCAGTGGTACCGAATGAATCCCAATTATGCTAAGAAGGTTAATGAAGAGATTGACAACCTTCTCAAAGCTGGGTTCAATCACTAAAGTAGCCAGTAGCGATTGGTTGTTTCCTATTGTAGTTGTTCCTAAGAAGAATGGAAAGTTGAGAGTATGTGTAGATTATAGGAAACTCAACGCTCAAACCATCAAGGATCCATTTCCATTTTCCCTTCACAGATATGTTGCTTGATGAGATTGCAGGGTATGAGATGTAAAGTTTTATGGATGGATACAGTGGCTACAACCAATTACAAATTGCTCCTGAGGATTGGGGGAAGACCACTTTGATTACAGCATGGGGAGCATTTATGTATTTGGTCATGCCATTTGGCCTATTCAATGCACCAGCCACTTTCTAGTGGTGTATGATGGAGATATTCAATGAGTTTCTTCATCGGCTCCTTGCCATATTCATGGAAATTTTCACTATATATTCACTCGAGGAACAACATTTACTATTCCTGAAAATGGTTTTTAAGCGCTGTCAGGAGAAGCGGATTTGTCTGAATCCATTCAAATCTGTTTTCCTAGTCTAGAAAGGCCAGCTACTGGGACATGTAGTATCCCGCAATGGAATAGAAATGGCCAACAACAAGATCCAGTGCGTTCAGCAAGCCAAGGCGCCCAGGAATGCATCTGAGTTAAGTTCTTCCTTGGGATATATTAACGTTTACAGAAGATTTGTGCATAAATTTGCCTCCCAAGCTTTACCACTGTATGAGCTCACAAAGAAAACCAGCAAGTCAATTGGACTGCTGAGTGTGAGGAGAGTTTCCAGAACTTAAAAAGTGCCATTATCAGTAAACCGGTCCTTCGGCAACCAAATTGCCAGATGGAAGGGCTGACTATCTTGTCTACTTTGCCAGTCGTAGATTCAGCTAGGCTGAATAGGGTTGCACAACCACTGAACGAGAAGCTCTAGGGATGGTTTTTAGTGCTACGAAATTCAGGCATTATTTGCTAGGCAAATTGTTTCATTTCTATGTGGATCATCAGGCCCTATTATTCTTGATTAATAGAGTCATTATTCAAGGCAAGCTAATAAGGTGGATGATGTTCCTTATGGAATTTGAATTTTGAATTTTCCATAAACCTGGCAAGAACCACTGTGGTACTGATTTCCTCTCTAGGAGAAAGGAGGGCTATTCTGAAGCGTATTTAAGAGACAAACAAGTGAATGCTGAATTATTTTAGCTGGAAGCGGCAGAATCAGTCGATCCTGAATTATATGAAGTATATCAGTTTCTTTCTCAGGGTGGTTTCCCAGATGACTGGAAGCAAAACCAGAAGAAGGCTCTGGTTATCAAGGCTTAAAGTTTACCATCATTGGGGGCTCACTCTACAGATTAGGTATCGATGGTATTCTTCACCGATGTGTACCTATGGAGGGGAGAATGCAAGTTATCTCAGAGGTGCATAATGGAGAATCTGGTGGACACTTTTTTATTGATGTTACTTACAAGAAGATTCTACAGGCTGGTTTATGGTGGCAAACATTGATATCCAATGTAGAAAGTTTTTGCAAAACTTGTGACATATGTCAAAGAATGGGTATACCTACAGCTGCAGACATGAATCCCTTAACACCAGTTCAGCCACTAGGTGTTTTCATGAAATGGGGTTTAGATTTTATATATGGGACCTTTCAAGAAGGTTACTCCCAGGAAGAATAGGTATATAGTGATGGCTACCTGCTATGTAACCAAGTGGGTAGAAGCTAAGGCTCTTCCTGAAAACATAGCCAAATCCACTGCAAGATTTTTATTTGAGAATATTGTCTGCTGCAATGGCTGTCGTGTGGAGATTGTGTCGGAACAAGGGACACACTCCATCAATGGCACTATGGAGATCCTTATGGATATGCTTTCAGTCAAGCATCAAAAATCCACACCTTATTATCCTAGATGCAATGGACAGGCTGAAAGCAGTAACAAGACCATTAAGACTATTCTCACTAAGATTGTGTAGAAAAAGCCAGACCAGTGGGATTTGAAGCTTCAAATTGCTTTATGGGCATACAGGACAGCTTATAAGGTCACTACAGGATCAACACCATTCAAAATGGTATATGGCAATGAAGTAGTTGTCTCTATGGAGTTTGTTATTCCAAGTCTCAGAATGGCTGTAGAATATGGGTTAGATTTTATTCACAATCTTAAGAAGCGACTGGAGGAGCATACCCAGCTAGATGAACTGAGACAATGGGCTATGCTAGAACAGGAGATTGTTCAGAAAAGAAGGAAACACTTGCATGACCGAAGGAATAAGGTCCAGGAGTTTTATAACGGGAACTGGTACTCCTATATCAGTCCAAATTGGGTCCTAAGAAGCCGAATCTAAAGATAGCCTGAGCAGGACCATTCGAAGTGGAGTGGGTTTTCTCCAATGGCACGGTAAGACTGGATCATCATCTTCACGGTGCATGGATAGGAAGAAACTGTCAGAAAAGATGCAGGAGACTATTGAAAAAACCCGAGCCCTTATTATTGCTACAAAGGCAACTCTTCCACTCATCCCGCACAACAGAATTCAGCGCTATGTGTTTACTGAGAAAGCTAAGGCTCTACTCCAACTGTGGGACTTGCATGTGTTTTTGCAAGCCACGAGGATTAAGTTTGACACATCATAAGGCAAGTCCTGGAATCTTTTAATGCTGATGGTAGTGCTGTGATTTATGGCATGAAGGTGTCTGTCACACCAAAAAGTATTGCTTTTGCATTCCGTATGCCAAACGGGCCCAAGCCATCTGTGGCAACTGCAGAACAGATCAGTGCAGATCTGAAGGAAGATGATGCTGCTAAGAGGAAAAGGAAAGCCAGTGCACAAGGGATTCCAGTCTCATAGGACTGGAAGCTCCCGCTGCCTACCGATTTGTGGCTAAAGCTGTAAGCCTAAAGAATAATCCGACATATGTGTCAAAGAAACTTTTTGCTATGCTTTTAGCAAAAAGACTGGATTCCAAAGTCTCTATCAACCTCTGCCAGATATTGTCACATAATGTGCTTCAGCAAATTGCCAAGCTGAAATCTCAAAGTGTATTCAAGGCTTGGTATGTTTGGCAGTTTTTGTACTAGGCAACTCCTCCAGACACCCATGATCAGGTGAGAATGGCTTGGAGCCAGAAGCCGTTCCCAATATCCAGGAATATAGACTTGTCATCGGATGAAGAAGAGCCCAAAAGCCAGTCAACCCCCACTAGATAGAAAAGGAAGGCTAAACAAGATGAAGCTGGCAGTTCAAAGAAGCCGCGGACGACACTGACTAAAAGCACTGCTCTCCTGAAGCAGTTGGAAAGTCAAATAAAAAAAGTGTCTACTAAGAAAGGATTCCAGGTAGCTAGACTGAACAACATACTGACCAGACCACTGGTGGAATCAACCAGTCAGTAGGACATATTTTAGTAACCACTAGTACTGGACAAGATCAATCCGAAAGGGCCAGTCCTGAGCAATCAGCAGACCAGATTGATAAGGGCAAAGGCCCAACTTCTCTAAATCCACTTGGTCGAGTCTCCATCCCATACAGTGAAGAAGCCCTGCACTTGACAAAGAAAGACAAGTTACAACAGCTGCAGACTCATCTGCTCAAGGGACGTCTCCTATTGCAAAAATCTGATTATGCTGCATTACCTTATCTGGATCCTCTCACAGTCTATGAGCCAACTGATTCTGACCCAGTGATAGTTAATGATGGATGTTCAGTACTCATTCAATCATCATGGAATACTATTGTCAGTTGCATGGGATAAATGCTGGATGCTGCAGGGTTAGAAGATGAACTAATTAAGGTAAAGACTGAATTAAGGGAGGATGAGGAGCAGATTGAAAAGCTGGAACAAGGGAGAGCAGCCCAGAACCTGCGCCACAGTATCCTTGAGGCTCACTCACATAGGACTATTCAACAATTACAAAGTAAGCTAGCCAAGGTAGATTCTAAGATGCAAACCATGCGGGAAGAAAAGGCAAAAGTTGAACGAGTTGCTGATCGATTCAAATCATGCGGAGAATGAAGCGAGTTGAGTTCAACTCTTTACTGATCCACCACAATGCTTTGAAGGCCACATTAACAGAAAAATATATCTAAAATAATCTGGTCGAGATCTTGAATCCAGCGGGCAATGCTTTTTTCAACATGGATAACTGTGAGTCTCTTATGGAGACGATGCAGAGTGATTTGCAGGATAAAGTTACTGAATATTATAACAGTGCTCTGACAAATCAAGCTATCCTTGATTACATTGAACAACAGACTACCATTGAAGAAGACGAGGATAAGGAGGAAGAAGAAGTAGAGAAGGCGGATGAACCAGATGAAGGTCATAATGATGATGATGATGATGCCTCTCCTCCATATCCGCCTCCAGAACCTGGTACTGGTGATACAGGGTCAACTAGAGGAAATCAATCTCACAAGCAGACGAGCCAGACCAGCATGAAGGGCAGTGGTCGAGTAATCAACAGCTAGGAGAGAAACAACCTAGCAACACTGGGAATCCACCGGCACACCAGTCACAACACAACAGGGATGCTAAAGGGAAACGCAAAGCTGTGACTCAGGGACTAGCAGGTGATGAGCAAAATTCATTACAGCTTATCGTGTTGAACAAGAGATTGATACATCAGCAGGCTCCTATAACCAGGTGGTATCTGGAGGATGATGATCTTATCTCTAATCTGGAGCACTTTCAGTGATTGTATGCGGCACCAAGGAAATGGTTGAGCATTGGAAATCAGCTAATTTTCATGATTAAGAGGCCTGCCAATTGCCTGCGCATCCTAGTACAATACAACTATTAGAAAGGGTTCCTGAATGGATACCAATTGTTGAAGAGAGAGTAACCAATCCACATTGGCAACGACAGTCTACTGTAGATTGTCACTCTCTGGCCATGGAATTAGAGCTTCTGTTGGGGAACAAGCTGACATATAAATGTATGAAGGATGTCAGGAATCAATTGAAAGAGGTTTTAGTGCAAATGCAGATTGCTAGGAGAGTTCTTGATCAAAGGGTGCAGACCATTCTTGAAGACTAGACTGCCACCAGCAAGGGACCTCAAATTCGAATGTCGATGGGAGAACAGGCAATTGCTCTCTGGTGACTGTTTTAACTGGTTAAAGTAACCAGAAAGATGATGCAGCAAGAGAACCAGGCTATCATTAACTTCTTGGAATTTGTGCCTGATTCCCCAGTTCTCTTGTATGCTTTACCAGCAGGAGAGGCATAATTGACAAGATTTTTTTTAGCACTTTATCCTCAACATCTAGAACTAGTCGATCGGCTCACATATTTCAAGATTATTGATAATCTTCAAGATTGGTATGAGCAATCGACTGTGGAATGGAAAACATGGCAAACACTATTCAACGACGCTCTCCAACTCAATGATCTCCAGGAGGTGAAAGATAAGGTGCAGAGGATCAAACTATGTATGGGCCAGTGGAAAATTCAGATCAGAGGCCTCACTAAGATCACCAACCAACTGCTGCAATTCAATGTTAAGTCCTCTAAATTTCCTGAAAAGGACATTACGGCTACACCAGGCCTAGGACCATAGTACAGAGAGATGGCTGAGCTTCGTTTTGAAGCTCGGATCAAAACCAATCAGCCTCTTCCAGAAGGATGGATCCATACAGACTCTCATTGTCACAAACTCGCAAGAACTCGACTCACCAAAGACAAACGCACGCTCTATGATCCCGACACCAAAACTTATCATCCTCTCACGCCTTATGAAATTGAGATGACCACAGAAAGGTGGGATCAGCTTGAGTAGGAGGCCATTTACTTGCTCATTCAGAAGGAGAATGCTGGCACCGGGACTTCTCAGATGCCATCCAGGCCAAAGGGTAAACGGAAGCGGGTTCAATGGAAGGATACTGGGTAGTTCCATCTTAGAATTGGGTCAAGGATTTTTCCGCTGGTCTTCGAATTAGACGGTGGATTTTTCCAGTAGTTTTCGCAGCAGACACTAGATTTTTCCACTCAGGGGTTGGTGTCACTTGGCTGGATGGCCCTTGGAATTACAATTATAAGGGTGTCAAGCACTCAACAACCCAGCACTAGAAGAATCAGACGATGTATTTTTTTTCAGTCCCACTTGGCTGGGTGCCCATGGAACTACAACTATAGGGGTGTCAAGTACTCAACGAGCAAAATTCCAGAAGAATCAGACAGTGGATTTTTTTTTACTCAAAAATTTTGGAATCTTGCCAAAATTCAAGAAAGGAGGGAAGGATGTAGATGGCTGAGACAGACTCACTGGGTGGGAATCGGCTCCTGTGAGACGAACAGTGGATCAGTCAGTAATTTCCACGATAGTTACCATAGTAATTCCCAAGGCATATAAATAGGACCCATTACATTGTAATCGGGTTGGCATTTGTTGGGTTGGCATTTGGGTTGGCATGTGTCGGTTTTACTTTTGCTTAGCTTTTGATTCATAATCCTTAGTCTCGAGCTGTCTTGAGCTACATCATCTTTATCTGTAATCCTAAATACAACAGTCTAGTGTACTTCAGCCATACATACTTTGTACTCATTCTCTCTGACTCTGAATCTAAATCTAAATCTAAATTTGAACATCATTCTCAGTACTTCAGTCTATTTCTCATTTTAGTAGATGTATTCCAGTTCAATTTCTATCTCCTTTTCCATGTTCTACTGCTTGAACTAACACATCACCACCTGTAAACTTCTAACACTGGAATCAGCTATCTAAAGAGATCAGCTCCATTCCACTTGTTGTTGGTAGCCTGCCCTTCCTCTCTCATCGGCAGCCTGGCGACACTTGGCATGGTAGCAAACAGAGATGCCCCCTTGTGAGCAAGAAACCCTCCTCGCTTCTCTCTTTTTTTCTCTCTCTACCCACAGTGGCTGCTCCCGTTGGCTTGCAAAAACCCTAGCCCTCGCAAACTCTCACTGGCGACCTCGGCCTCTCTCATGGCATGCATAAAAGCCTCATCATCATGGCCTCTCTCTACACTGCCTACCTCTGATGCCTCTCTCACGACTCTCTCAAGCACTTCTTGCAAAATGACCCTCTGTCGACATCGTTCCAGAGCCATGAGACGAGCTCGTGCATTTTATAAAAAAAACTATTAAAACATCCTTTCCTTTTTAATTTAAGCAAAGCCCTATTTCACACCCTCCCAAATCTAGCTTGGCGACATAAGGACCATTCTCTCTCGTCTTCTCGCTCTCACAGCAAGCCTCTCTCTTTGATTTCTTGTTATAGAGAGATACTCTCTCTCTGTCTCTCTCGGCTAGAGAGAGGTACTCTCCCTCTCTCAGTTCAAGTGGATTATACACACACACACACACACAATGGCATACACATGTGCTCTCGATTTTTTGATTCTCACAAATGCAACCAAATGCTCACAGCTTGCTCTTATGGGCATCATCTCATCCATAGTGACAACACTACATGCAGATGATGGCACTTTGTGTCAATCCTCGCCAAAACCAAATATGCATCAGGGCGTAGCAAAAAGTCATGTTCTTTAGCATCTGATTAGTAGCTTTGAAACTATGTTTTTTTGGCTTGCCATTAGCATTTCTTCTACTCTTTATACCTTCAAACATCCCCCATGGCCGATCAAGCGTGCATATCATCATCAAGTAGCAGATACAATCATAAAATTATTCATTTTTAGTGAAGATTGCTCATGCAACCGTACTCCTCGAGGCTCAAAAAAAGTCCAACACGCTACACCTTTTCCTGGGGTTGGACATTTGGAGTCCGCTCGCTCGCCCATCGTGTGTACGTGCCCTTATTCATTATATACATATGAATAAGGAGCTCCTCACTTAGTAGTTCTTGAGGCTGATCCACCCACACCATCTCTTGCTTCTCCCCTTCCTCGCATGTACCGCACCGTGCATGCATGCATCCGTGCACACACGCACTCACAATGTCAACCTGCAATATGCCTGCACGGCCTCTCAACTAGACAAAGGCTATTGCTCTCACAATGTCGACTGGATTCCTTCACTTATTGAAATGAAGGTAGTTGCAACATAGAACTTGTGAGATCACTTGCCACTATCATTAAATTCAACAAAGACAAAGGAGAGGGAATCTTTCCCAAAGGGACTAGAAAGCTTCTTATCTCAGGGGAACATTTGTTTAAAGACCCAATGTTCAAAAGCCTAACAAAAAAGCTTTATGTAAGCTTAATAAAAATGTGGATCTCAAAAACCCCAAAGATTGGGAGATTTTTACCATTAGTATACAAAAAGCAATCAAAAGTGTGGGCCCCAGAATGAGAAAGGCCCAAGATGAGCATATGAAGCAACTAGTGGATGAATTGGCTCTTCTATAAGAAAAAAAAGGTTGGGTCGGCTTCCAAAGAAGAGAACAAGAGGTGGCTGGAAGCTAAAGCTAACCTAGGAGGCCATAAACTCAAGGAGGTCAGGAGGGCTAGAGTATTCTCTAGAGAGACCTTCCTTCAGCCTGAGGCCTCCAATTAGGCACACTTTTTTCAGGCCTTGAAAATCAAGAGTAGCATGGGCCACGTCCAATCACTAGTGGACAGGGATGGGAATGGGAATGGGAATGTAGGAGGTTAAGGTGGATGGTGGCATGCATATACCATCGCAAGAGAGAGAACACGCAATAGAGATGAATGAGAGAGAGAGAGATACGACACAGGCAACAAAAAGCAAAGCTATATTCTCTATAGTAAAAATCTTACAATATATATAAAATATTAGCCATGCAAAACTTCTAAAAAGAGTGAAGTTCATTTGCATGCTCCATAAGGGAGTGTTCCCATCGGCTGACATCAAAGTAAACAAGGGCTTGGAAACCCAACAACGCCCCCTCAAGCCCGAACTAGATATATCACTCTCATGATATCTCGAGTTTTTTGGTGTACTCAAAGACCGTGAGTTTTAGGTTCTCTCACAACAAATGATTTTCGTGTATCCATAACCTGGTGCTATGATAGTGAACCCCCCCTTAAGCATAGATAGGGTGTATGTAAAAAACTAGCTACCAACAAATAGAGTTTTTAGTTCACTGCCAAACCTTGGGTTTACAATTTACCCAATAACCTCACAAGAAGTGCGACAAAAATAGGACTTGAACAAAACTAGTAGTTTGGTAGGTCTTACCACTCTTGTGTGGTAGGGTCTATCACCCGGCAATTTATTTTGACTAGGAAAAACATAAAAAGAGTTGATCTAAAGAACATTGCTATTAAAAAAAAAAATTGAGATTTGGTGTCTCCATCAATCACATGAATCTGATTTTTACCCTTTTGAAAGCATCTACTTGAAGGATGATTTGTCTTACCACAATGAACACAAGGATTCTTCTTGAAACAATCCTTTGTCTGGTGATTGTTTTGCCCACAAATGGCACAAGATCTGGTATCAATATGGTCGAGATGAAGCTGAGGTAGAAGCACAATTAGTGACTGCATAGGCACTGGGAGTATCAAAAGAACTGATGGGGGATACTGCATGGGAGATAGTATATGCACTAGGAATAATGGGAGAACTGGTACGGGATACCCTTTATTTATTCTTCCTGCAATGAATTGATGATACCATCCAAGGAGGGTAGTGAATCTTTCTCTTTTAAAACATTGACAATGTGATGAAATTCATCATGAGAACTTTTTTATAAAACAGCTACTACGAGATCTTCTTCTAGCACTGGGGCTTCGACATAAACAAGTTAAGTTTTAATACTCTTCAGTTGGTTAGCTAAAGATGTAATGTTTTCATCGCCATGCATAACAAGAGAGTACAACTCCATCTTTAGACTCATCATTAAATACTTAGCTTTAGCACCGAAAACCTTTTCAAGTTGTATCCAAGCAGCACTAGAAGATTGCATGTGATCAAGTAGTGAATAAAGTCATCTTCGAGAGATGTTAGAATAATACCTAATCCGTTCTCTTCCTTGTGTTGTTGCTTGGCAGAGAGTGCACTTGTAACTGCAACGGATGTGCCGGCTTTGTCGTTGATAAGGGTTTTATGACACTCCACAGGTTCTACCGCATCAAATAACCCTTCACTTTAATTTGCTAGGTATGAAATCCCGTTTCATTGAATTTATCCACGTTTTATGCCATGGTTGAGATTCCAATAATAGCTCGTAGTTGCCTTGCCCTCTATAATAGCTCATAGTTACCTTGCAAGAGAGCCTTTTGAGATGCTATGAAAACTACCAATACTAGCCATTTTGATATGATAGCAACTAGCAAGAACCTTTCACTTTCTATAGTAGCATTTCAAAATTCTCACAAAATGGTCTACTGCAAACCTGACAACCTTTTGATATGCGTGTGCAAAGTTCCTCTCATTTTTCTTACTATTGGATGGTGTTTTTACATGCCTAATATAAAAATCCCTGTAAAGGCCGCCAACAGAGCATTTTGAGAGGCTTCCAATGTTTACCTACTCTCCTAGTGCCCATCAAGACAATGTTTTGAATCTTGATATGCTATATAGAACTAGCACCTGCTGACTGGATGCTTTACAATAGAGTTTTGAGATGCTAGTCATTAACAACACCTTGTGCCAGTGCTTCTGGTTGACAGCATCTTAAAATGCTTCTGTAGGGGCACCGCCTAGGTCCACTTTGCACCTGGACAACACCGCCTCCTTCAATCTTTCCTGCAGCATTGGAAAGGGGGAAATGAGAAAACCACGAGCACACAATCTGAATGCCTCTCTATAGCCCAATGATTTCACAGCACCCATATCCCCTAGTAAACACACACCTAGACTCCCAATATGCAAACAATCAATGTCCAAGCCCGTACTTGACCAACCCTCATTGTATAGACCCAGTTGCAAAGCATGCAATCAATTATCTCAACCTCTGTTTGGCAGCACAAACACAAAGTAGCAGATGACCTTCAGCTATGCTATTTTTAGCATATGCTTATGATGTATTAGCATACGTTGCTTCATTTTTTGACAGACACATCATTTTGTATATGTACTTTTGACATATTTACGGGCTCTACACGAGTTCCAGCTTGTATATTTGATGTTACCATGATGCCTATGAGCTATAGAGATGCACACAATTCTATGCATCTCATGGGCGACCGGACATATTTTTTATGCCCTAGGTATAAAAGTGAAAGTTAGGTCATTTTTTAGGGATCCTCAGGTGAGTTAAGCTTTCATGGAAAGCTTGTAGAGAAGATAGAGGTGAAGATGTTTGGAGTTGGAGCTTCCTCTTGTGCTCACCTACTTTCTATGGCATGCAATGGAAAGCTAAGTGCTCTTGTTCTTCTTTCTCTTTGTCAATTGTATTTATGTTGTGTAGTTAAGCATTGATTAGTCTCTAATTAGTGTTTCCCTCTCTCATTTATCTTCACTTCTACATTATTTGTGAGTTCGTTGAGATTTTGATTGATGTGTGTGTGTGATTGATGAGAGTGTGCACCCATTGTCCTCTTGATTGTTGAGATTAAAGAATATTAGAGAGTAGGCATTGAGTGATTAGCCTTCTCCATAGCTTTCTCTTCTTCTTAACTCTCTTGATTAGGATCCTCTTCTTGCATTTCTAGTGATTCCATGCTTTCATGCAGTAGCCGGGTTATCCATCCATTGGTTTGACATTATGTCGGTGGATTGAGCTATGCGACAACCCCCCCACATTGGCGCCGTTGCCGGGGATCGATTACCTAAGCTAGAGGAGTCATTAGTGTGTTGAAGAGTCATTAATCATGTTTTAGAGTAGTTTAGATTATGCTTTAGGTGTTGGTGATGGTGAATTGTGGATTTATGGTGAGATTTGGTTAAGAAATTGTGATTAATTTGTATGTTTTCCTCTCTTTTTTCACTAATTATTCACTAATTTTCTACTAATCCGATAACAATTGGAGTGCTTTATAAGTGTGTATGCCTAATTAGAGGCTTAAGAATCACTCTTTTGATAAGAAATTGCAAAAAAATTGAGTGAAATCGAGTGATTTTTGAGTGTGTAATTAGGGATTTTTTCCTAATTAAGCTCTCTAATTACTCTCTAATCACACGTAATTTTTGTGTTACACATAGCTAAATCATTGATTTGAAGTGTGATTATCATTCTTATGTGTTTAATTTGATTGAAAATGATGCTACACATGAGATTTTGTGCTTGATTGATTGTAGGTGAATTGCGGTTAAGCGTTTGCTAGTACACACACATGTGTGTAGGCGTCAATTGGAGTGGAAAATCGACGCGATGCTTATGTTATTGTGAGTGCATTAACCCATTCATTTTCTGATTTGATTTGCAAGTTTGATTAAAGATAAATTTCACAAAAAATTAGTGCAAATCTAAGTGCAATTAGTGTGCCTATGTGTAGCCAAAGTGCACATTTTTTAGTGAAAATTATGGTTTAATTGGTGCCAATTGGGTCCATAAAAATCATTGGATTGCTTGATGTTGTTATGATGATTATGGATCAGTTTTTTCATTGCTAAAATTGCGTCAAAATGCTGCCCAATTTTTGCTAGATTGTGTGTGCATTGATTAGCGATTAGTGCTTGATTATGCTTGTGTGTGTACACTTAATTGGGCTTGTAATTGATTGCAAATTTCGAAGTGTGTTGGTCAATTGTATATGCTTAATTTTTCTTAATTCTATTGCTAATTATGCTAATTTTTAGTCAAAATTAAACAAAAAAAGAAGCAAAAATCGACCTAATTTGGATGCGAAATGCATACAAATTTGATTTTGGGTGTAACTTTGAAGTATTAATTGCAAAAAATTCTTTACAAAATTGAGCATGTACGCACTTCACGACCTATTTTTAGTTTTGCACGCCATACGTCTCACTTCTCGTAACAGTGTGTGCACTTACTTGATTTAGGTGTGTGCATTTACTTAATTCAGGTGTGTGCACTTACGTGATTTAGGTGTGTGTGCACTTACTTGATTTAGGTGTGTGTGCATTTACTTGATTTAGGTGTGTGTGAGCACTTACTTGATTTAGGTGTGTGTGCATTGCTTGATTTAGGTGTGTGCATCATTTAAGAGGGGTGTGTACCATCCTCAATTTGGGTGTGTGTAAAGTGTAGTGCACAAGCAAACAAAAGGGGTGGGGGGTCAAGCACATGTGCATGCTTGTTTTTAGGTGTGTGGAAAGGGAGTAAAGTCAACAAAAGACAAGGCATGTGAGAAAAGAATCTAGGTGAGAGAAAGAGAAACAAAGTCAACAAAGATAATAAAAAGAGTGTGTGCATGGCGTCCGAATTTTAAAAAACCCAAAAAAAACTATTTTTTGTTCTCTTTTTTTAAGGCGTCCCATGCATGTGCGCATCTAGTCGGCCTCTTTCGGACCCTGTATTACGAGGATCTCTCTTTTATACTTTCTCTTGTATACCTCGTTCACGCGCGCATTTATGCACGAGTAGACACTGAGAGTACATATGTCCAGAGAGTCGTTTTCCTGATTCGCTTACTTGTTTGACATATCACACTGACTCTCAACACATTGACATCATTGTGATGTGAATTATGAGCCACATTTATCATGCATGATTGACTATAGGTCACCCATGTGATAGTTTCACTTGATCACACCATTCACATCACGATCTTGCCATACACTTATTATATTGCTTGCTATTCCTTGAGAGATCTAGATCAGTCATAGTGAGCTTCCACATGATCATTGAGTATTTGCACTCTCTAGATTGATGATGACCATGGCCCTGAGAGGTTCCGATCTGGTGTTGCTATGGTTAGTAGGAGAGTACGAGAGACATTTATGTTATCGAGATCGATATATCGATCGCTATTTTGTGAGGCTTTAGCCTCATGATCACTCTACTCATGCTTTTCAGTCAGTTAAACCTAGAGCCCACCCCACGAGGTCTGATCATCTCATAGATTTCTTAGATGTACTCTATCGAGTACAAAATATCCATTCTAGACATGAGATCCCAGTACCATCCCTAGAGGATGTTGCAGACACACGATACCATCCAGTGATAGTCCAGTTACAGCGTATGCATGATAGTTTTTTGTATGTTGATGATGATGCACGCATGTATTTGAGAGAGTCACAGATGCCTGTACCAGAGCCTCATGTAGATTTTGGTAGATCCATGGGTAGTAGGACCTATTATGGTCTTGATGATTATAGTACCTACACGATGATTTTTAGCCTACCTTATCGACCTATCCCTAGCCCTAGATCACCTACATCTAGTGTCGGCATTGAGCTTGAGTCCACATACACAGCGAGATCACCCATTAGACCACCTCCAGGCTTTCTACCTAGACTTATTGCTCCATAGGACTCTATCGATGACCATAGATCTAGGTTGACACTGGAGATTGACAAGTCTCGAGAGCAGTTATTGAGAGAGCCACTCATAGAGACCGAGACGAGATTAACATCAGAGTCCTCACAGACACCACACAGAGCTAGATTCGGCATGATGAGCACTTCACAGTCTATGTTTACGATGAGATCAGAGCCACCACGAGTCATCAAGATGAGAGCACCCGCCGTGAGTGCACCACACATAGATCCATTGACGATGAGACGATTACATTGCGGACACATGAGAGAGCATCCACAGCCTTTGGTGATGGAGCATACCATGCATTTACCTAGAGAGGCTGTTACGACCACAACATTGAGCCATATTGATGTTTCAGGATCACATGAACATGAGAGAGTTATGTCACATGGGGCTATAGTTTCGACGAGTGACACGAGTCCTACGATGAGAGATGAGCTACATGAGTTAGCCACTACTCTGCGGACAGATAGACCTATGCTAGTCTTGTGTGGTGAGAGGATGGGATTATGCATATTTCATGATCTGAGCCGATCGAGTTTCTTTCAGAAACTCAAGAGCTTTGTTCAGGATCCTCCCACACATCAGTTAGTGCGAGTGATGCCTAACCCAGGTATGCCAGGATCTTTTAGAGACGAGTATGATGCGATGTACATGCTGATGTTTGAGATTGACTTACAGACCATAGAGCCTTTATCATATGACGAGTCCCTAGATACGCATACTCATCCCACATTGGTAGAGTTGTATAGACTTGAGCAAACAAAGACATATGTTGACGAACTGTGGACGTAGATACACACGAGAGTCTAGCACATCTAGTGAGTTATGTCAGAGAGTGACTGTCATGCTTTCGTTTGATCGAGATCCTCAAGAGCGTGTATATAGAGGCACTGATGATGCCATCTATGTGCTGACTATTGGAGTGAGATACACACCTAGATCATTGATTGATTGAGCACATTGTAGCACTAGACTACCTTCTATAGCTTTAGCCCACCAGTTTGGTCATAGATCACCTCCTACACCCACGAGTGATTGTGATCCTCTACGAGAGATTACTAGGACTATGCCACCCCTAGATGGAGCTCTTGGGCTTAGCCTACCACAGAGTGAGCTTCATAGCTTAGATCAGCATGAGACCGATGACATAGAGCTGACATGTGTTGCTCATCATCATGATGTGCAGCAGAGTGACACATTAGTGACTGATTCACCTACAAAGCACCCCCATCACATAGATGTTTCCATAGAGCCATCTATTCTTGCAAAGAAATGATCTCATTCCTCGATCATAGAGTGAGCAGATACGGTTGCAAAGACATAGACACATGAGGTTCCTCTAGACCACCACACAGATACCACACATGTAGAGGTCACACCACATATCATTGAGCCTACACAGACTAGTATGACCTCTAGACATTTACATCATGAGGATAGACGAGCACCTGTGAGATTCTATTGGAGACCACAAGGACTGTCTAATTTTGAGCGAGCATTAGAGCCTTCTCTAGATAGAGTTCAGAGTAGTGCTACAAAGGAGTTACCCCTTCCACATCAGATATATAGATCTACACCCAGAGCTTCCCATAGGACTCAACGAGTATATGTTCCACGGAGAGAGATATCGATGAGACCATTGCCTCGTGATGACACTTATGTGTGGATAGAGAGCCGGATTACACATGATGGATTATCACATGGTTGGCTCACATCTAGACGATCACTACAGGCACAAAGTTATTATGAGGGACATAGATAGATTTGGGTTCCCAGGTTGAGAGTTGTAGCACATAGTGAGCATTCATGACCACATTTGATTACGAGAGACTTGAGAGAGATTTCTAGACCTTCTAGAAGATCTCAGAGATCATTTTTAGAGAGACCACTAACATAGACTGTGTTAGAGAGAGAGAGATCTTTACATTCACATGTGAAGAAATCTCCCAATGACCTCCTCATGAGATTGAAGGGATTGAAGATTCGGCTACCAAAGAGCCGACCACCTATCACATCACAGGTTGACACTAGTCATAGCTTGTCTGAGGTTTCCATTGACCATGTTGTTGACTTAGAGCTTGGCAAGAGTCAGCCATTCAAGGATCTTGAGCCACATAGTTCATTGACCACACAATCACAGATTGATGTTATCCCTAGATCCATTAGTTGTGCTATAGATTATACCATTGACATGGAGCTAGGTGCTATCCAGTTGATGACCATTATAGAGAGAGCTAGGAGACTACAGGTTTTATTGTTTGGAGAGAGTTCTCTTATCCCTCCTAGTTGCACCAGACCCTTGACTTGTACAAATTGAGTATGTTGCACTAGATACATGCGCATATGTAGAGGCACTTTTTTCCCTTTCGGTTTTTTCCCTCTAGACATCCAAGTTTGAGACCTTAGTTTAGGATTTATTTTTATTTGTGTTTAGATAATAAAACTTCCACTTCTATGCTGACTCACCTTTCTAGGTGGTAGTGTTTTGTTTATGATTTTGCAGCATAGATGGACTTTATCTTTCACACAGCATGGACATCTCGAGTTCCAGCTTCACATGTTTTCTTCCTTGGCTATTGAGGATATGCAGCACATATCTCCACGTGTACTACTTTCCATGATTTATGTTTGTGGAAATTTATGTTTGTTGATTGTTGTATTCCATGGTTTGATCGGGTGCATTTAGATATGTTTTGTTATCTGCCATTAAAGATGTATAAACTTGTCTTTGCTTTAGTTAATTGACCTTAAGTTTAATCTTATTGATGAGCCTTGATGTTAGGAGACTGTGACTTTAGGCTAACCAATTCACTTGACCACTAGTTTTAGTTGGAAATATTATTTGAGTTTTTGAGACCTTAGGAGTGTTTTAAGCATAGAGAGGCTTGCTCACTCAAACAACAACGACCACTAGTGAGAATACAAAGGAAATGGAAGAAAAAGTTGGAAGAGAAATCCCAACTTCATTGTATTGCCTATGGTATTAGAGTCTTAGAGGTTCCCAGTGTGGGCACTTTTCTTTGAGAAGCAAAAAGCCCTAGGCATACAAAATATACACACATGTTTTAAAAAGAAAAAAAAGAAAAGAAAACAAAAGAAAAATGAAAAGAAAGAAAAAAAGACATAAAAAAGACTTCCATTGAGCTTCAAAAAAAAAAATCAAACTTTTGTTCGGAGTTGTGAGAGTTAGTAAGCTAATCAAAGCTAAAAAATATAAATAGGGAATCTTACATTTAGATAATCTTTCTAACTTAGCTAGTACTAGAGTAATTATTTTAACCTTTAGTTATAGTTAACTAATTGATAGACTCATCCATAAGCCCAAAACTTTTAATTAATTAATTTCAACAAGTGCAATTTATTTGTCCTTTTAATGGCAGTGTAGCATTCCATAATTATTTGTATTCATTCATTACCACATACATGATTTGCCTTTCCTTTATGCTTTGTTGCCATATGATTCAGCTTGCTACCTCATTGCCTTTTTCTTTTTCAGGTCCATTCTTCACATAGCATATACCACGACATGGCTTTGTCAGGGATGACAAAGCTTAGGAGGGGGGCAGTGTTTGGCAACGCAAACACAAAGTAGCAGATGACCTTCAGCTATGCTATTTTTAGCATATTCTTATGATGTATTAGCAAACGTTGCTTTATTTTTTGACAGACACATCATTTTGTATATGTACTTTGACATACACTACAACACTACATGAAGATATCGATGCGTATATATCGACAGCCATGCTTTTCCACGTGTATATCGACGTAATTAGCGTGCGTTGCTATACGCGATGATATACGCATCGCAGTATGCATCGATATACGTGTCGAAAGGCTTTATTTGCCACTCGTATATCAACGCGTATATCCACGCGTATAGCGACGTAAAAAAATTTTGGGGAAAAAAGTGAAACCCGCGCGCAGGGGCCATTTTCGCTTGCTCAGATCTTGGCCGAAACCTGCTGCGCAGGTATTATGTCCATCTCCGCCCCCCCCCCCCCCCCCCCCCCGACCCCTCTCTTTCTCTCTCTGTCTCTACATCGTGTGTGTGTGTGTGTAGGAAAGAGAGAGAGAGAGAGAGAGAGAGAGAGAGAGAGAGAGAGAGAGAGAGAGAGAGAGAGAGAGAGAGAGAGAGAGAGAGAGAGAGAGAGCGGTGTGTATGTGTGTAGGAAGAGAGAGAGAGAGAGAGAGAGAGAGAGAGAGAGAGAGAGAGAGAGAGAGAGAAAGAGAGAAGTGTGTGCGTGTAGGAAAGAGAGAGAGAGAGGTGTGTGTGTGTAGGAAATAGAGAGAGAGAGAGAGAGCGGTGTGTGTGTGTGTGTAAGAAAGAGAGAGAGAGAGAGGTGTGTGTGTGTGTGCAGGAAAGAGAGAGAGAGAGAGAGAGAGAGAGAGAGAGAGAGAGAGAGAGAGAGAGACAGACAGAGAGAGAAATGTGTGTGTGTGTGTGTGTGTGTAGGAAAGAGAGAGAGAGAGAGAGAGAGAGAGAGAGAGAGAATTAATGTATGCTTAGGAAATTAAAATTAAAGAAAAAAAATTAAAGAGAGAAATGAAATGAAATGTTATATTAATGTCTTCGAAAGGCCAAAGTGACCTATGAGACATGAGACAAGAAAGTTACAATGTGATGGATCTGATACAAAGTCAGAGTAAGAAGATGACAAAATAAAATATTATGGAATCCTAAACTACAGGGTGTGGACTAAACGGCTAAACCAGCTAGCTGAGATAGGTAGATCATAGGAGATCCAGCATCTGTCGCTGGCGGATCTCATCAATCTCCTCCATGGTCAGTAGTCTGACCGGGCATTGTGCATGTCGAGCCAAAGTGACCTAGCTAGATCCTCTGATGCAGCCTCTGTCAATGTTGTGTAGTCCTCCGCAGTCGTGGGCGTCTAGATCTCCCTAGCTCAGTCGCTCGTTCGATCAGTAGAGAGATAGGGAAGTAGAGAGAGAGAGAGAGAGAGAGAGAGAGAGAGAGAGAGAGAGAGAGAGAATAGAGAGATAGAGAAAGAGAGTTATATATATATATATATATATATATATATATATATATATATATATATATATATATATATATAGAGAGAGAGAGAGAGAGAGAGAGAGAGAGAGAGAGAGAGAGAGAGAGAAAGAGAGATAGCGAGAGAGAGAGAGAGAGAGAGAGAGAGAGAGAGAGAGAGAGAGAGAGAGAGAGAAAGAGAAAACGAGAGATAGGGTACGTAGACAGAGAAGAAACTATGGAACTAAAAGAGACAAAGGGGTTTTGTCTGCTACATGCATTGCAATGTACACCTGGGAGTGCACGTATGTGTCTACCCATATAGGATTTGACCAATAAAGACGAGATTTTGACCCGGTGGTCCTGATCTCCGTACATCTCTGGACCGAGGTGTACGGAGATTGGGCAAGACTAGAGAATGCGAGGTAGTTTACATTGAGGAGTATATATATATATATATATATATATATATATATATATATATATATATATATATATAAAACAACATTCATAATCATTGTAGATGGCAACGTCATCAACTAACATGGAGGAAAAGATTGCATGCTCATGCACGCTCTTCAAGTATCAAATCCTGCACAAGCGTAGGATATGTAATGAGCATGTGCACAAGTACGGAGAGTTTGCTAGAAAAACCGTACAGAATCTAGAATACGACTCCTACGGAACGGGCATTGATTTCTGCGACATAGCACCTACATCTGAGACAGAGAGAAAAAAGATTATGCGTAAAGGTCCGAACAATATAGAGCCACGGATGGAAGCAGAAAAGGGCTTACAGACAGAAGACGACGGCATGGAGGAGATGTTGGATGCCTTCTTCCAGACAAGCGAGAAGAACGCGAACGAAGCAGCACAAGAAGCCGTGCGCCTATCTCTTGAAGACATGTTGAGGAAGTTGGCACGTCAACCAATCTATGAAGGCGCCAAAATATTTGTGCTTCGTACTTGTCTGGCATTTTTGAATCTTCAGTCAGTGTACGGGTAGTCAGATGCAAGCGTCACTGCTTTGTTTAGGTACGTAATTTACAAAAGAGATTTTCCGATTGCAACGATGATGTGCTCAGAGATATTTTTAATTTAATGTGGCTTAAACAGGTTATTGCGGGAGCAACTTCTCCCGGCTGGCAATGAAATGCCCCCCTCCAGGCCAGACGCAAAGCAACTTCTGACCTCAGTTGGCTTGGACTACAACAAGATTCATGCATGTCCAAATGATTGCATTCTTTTTCGCAATGAATTTGCAGATTGTCTATCGTGTCCTAAGTGTGGAGCAATGCGCTACAAACAAGATGCAATTGGTGAGACAGTGCCAGCTAAAGTGTTGCGGCATTTCCCTATTATTCCTAGGATAAAAAGCATGTTTCGTTGTGGTTCCATTGCAAAGTTGATGCGGTGGCATTCTACGAATAGATCCACTGACGCAACATTTAGGGTGCCCGCTGATTCAAAGGCTTGGAGGCACATTGAAGATACCTGGCCACATTTTAAGAGTGAACCATGCAATTTGCGTTTGGGTATGGCAATGGATGGAGTCAATCCATTTGGCTTGAGAAGCTCGTCATGGAGCACTTGGCCTGTGTGCCTTATCAATTACAACCTCCCTCCGTGGCTTGCCATCAAGAAGGGTCATTTGATATTAAGCTTCATTGTAACTGGTAAGTTCAAGGAAAAAAACATGGATGTTTATCTAGCTCCACTAGTTGACGAGCTCCAGGAGTTATGGCATGGGATCGACATAGCAGATGTGGTTGAACCAGTAGGACAACAGCATGCAAGGATCCATGGACTTCTTATGTGGACTATACATGATTGGCTAGGATACGGAGAAGCTTCTGGTAATGGTTATTGATTTACAAAATTCTCCCTATTCGCAAGCCCTTTGCCTTGGCCTGATTCATGCTTTAATATATGCAGGGCTAACAACTTCGGGATACAATGCATGTCCAATTTGCGGGCAGTCCTTGGATGTGCGCTATTCTGCCTCTGAATGATCTTGAAGCTTCAGGAGAGCTTGTAGACTGGGAGGCCTTACAGTCTCGCTGATTGCTTGAGGTGAGACATTAATATGTGTGAGTTGATTTAATTAAGTAATTATATGTGAAGTAATATCAATACTAATTTTGTGAGTTTTCCTATGTGCAGGTTGCGACGCCTAGTCATTAGTGGACCGGATTTCATATATATGCTTTGTGAGACACAGACACGCTTCTGTGTCTCTTTTTTGTACAGACAGTTATTGTTTCCCTTATGGTTATGATTATTGTCATTGTCATTGTATGGACATGGTTATTTCTCCTATTCTTGTATAGCCATAGTTATGGTTCAGGTTTTGTTAAAATGGTTATGTTTAAATTTCTGGTTATGCTTATGGTTATTGTTAATTTTGTTTATGGTTATGGTTATCTGCATTATGGTTATGCTTTTAAGTTATGGTTATGGTTCGTTATGGTTATGCTTTTCAGTTGGTACGATACTTGTCTTTCATTGGCCTTAGATCTCATGTGAGATCCTACATGGATAGCATGTAGGAGGCGTATACATGATACGGTTTTTTTTGAAAAGTTTATGTAAAAACAAAGGGAACTCTGTCGAAATTTCTACGCGCGGGAGCATGGTTGATTTTGGTGCTGCTCTCTTTCTTGGGCAGAGGGCAGGAAGTCTAGCTGTGGCTGTGTCGATCTTTTAACTAGGCACAAGCCAGCTACCTGCCCTCTGTCCAAGAATTTTTTTTTATATTATGGTCATCACTATCTGCGTCGCTATGCGCGTCGCTATCTGCGTCTATATCTGCGTCGCAAATAGCGACAGGTTCACAGGGACGCGGATATCGACGCACATAGCCACGCAGTGCGTCGATATATGTGTGTCGATGACACCTTTTTTTGTTGTAGTGATATTTACGGGCTCTACATGAGTTCCAACTTATATATTTGATGTTACCATGATGCCTAGGAGCTATAGAGATGCACACATATCTATGCATCTCATGGGCGGCCGGACATATTTTTTATGCCCTAGGTATAAAAGTGAAAGTTAGGTCATTTTTTAGGGATCCTCAGGTGAGTTAAGCTTTCATGGAAAGCTTGTAGAGAAGATAAAGGTGAATATGTTTGGAGTTGGAGCTTCCTCTTGTGCTCACCTATTTTATATGGCATGCAATGGAAAGCTAAGTGCTCTTGTTCTTCTTTCTCTTTGTCAATTGTGTTTATGGTGTGTAGTTAAGCATTGATTAGTCTCTAATTAGTGTTTCCCTCTCTCATTTATCTTCACTTTTATATTATTATTTGTGAGCTCATTGAGCTTTTGATTGATGTGTGTGTGTGATTGATGAGAGTGTGCACCCATTGTCCTCTTGATTGTTGAGATTAAAGAAGATTAGAGAGTAGGCATTGAGTGATTAGCCTTCTCCATAGCTTTCTCTTCTTCTTAACTCTCTTGATTAGGATCCTCTTCTTGCATTTCTAGTGATTCCATGCTTTCATGCACTAGCCGGGTTATCGATCCATTGGTTTGACATTATGTCGGTGGATTGAGCTATGCGACAACCCCCCAACAACCTCGGACCCTTCATAGCATCATACACTCGTATATAAGTAGTCCCAACACCGTCATGCACCCAAGATCACTGACAGACTCAAGCTTGACCCCAACTTTTTATCCTCAAGGCATGTACACAGCCATATAGGTAGCACTCACTCACTCATCATTACACCATAAAAGGGTGCATATATCCAACATATCCTTAGACTGCACAAGAACCATTCAAATACACAGCATACACATAGACATGAGAGAAAAAGAGAACATGGTAAGATTTGCACAAATAGTAAGAGTAGGGAGACTATGAAAATCCAACCCGACTAGTCTCATTAAAAGCGAGAAACCAATTTTTAAATCAAGCATGCTTTTAACATATGCCCGACGTTGCACTCCTCTTTCCCTTAGCCTTGAGCCAATATTTTCCTCTTTTGGAATAGTGCCCCAAACTCTAATAGAGTAGGGCAAAAACACTTAAGATATGGGCATCTTTTTCTCCACCGCCGGCCACTTGCTTTTCACCTTCTCTTCAATGCTCTATTATAGACTTCGACATCAAACACCTAGTTCTTAATGCGTTATTGAGCAACCTGGCGGCCCTTCAGTGCCAATCTGCATCACCCGGCCTGCTTTGGTTTACGGCCTCCCCTTGCTCCTCTCTGATGTCCACCAGTGAGTGACGCCCCTGTACTATTCAAATCCACCCCTCTAGTGGCTCTCCTTTCTCCCCCCTCAGGGCAGCTCTTGGCCTCTCTTTAAGTGGAGGTCTCGACCTTCCATCGTCTTCCTCTGTAAGCAGCGCCACCTTGTGGCCCTCAATCACCTGTCAGCCCCTGGCCTTCGTTGCTTTGGCCACTAGCAATATCGCTAGTGGTGACCTCCTATGTAACCCCTGGCTTGCATGCAACTGCAGCGCTTTTAAGATCCGCCCCCCTCTCGGCTGACCTCACCTTCCCCCCCACCAGATGGCGCCCTTTCCTCATGCAACTCCCGCTGTGTATAGTTGCACCCTGGGGACGACCTGCAGTACTGCCGCCATGCAGTCATATTCGTTTTTTTCCCTAAGTTAAGCTTTAACTTCTTTGTTTAAAAGTATTGAGCTTGGCGTCCTTTCACCTGCCACAAACTGCCGATCCAACAAAGCCTTCATAAACATAATCTTTCCCACGGCGATGCAAACGGGTCACAGTCAATCCCGCACACCACTCTGAGAAGAGCAGGACCGCTACAAGTGTGGAAACCTTCAAACAACATCCAATTGAGCGGGTTTCATGCATCCCGAGAGCCTTGAAATTGCCAAAATTGTGAAAGCATTGAACATATAACATATCATGGCACTAGCTCACGATTGCACCCAACCAACCTTTTGACACTTTTAGGTATACCGACGAGTTGAGCATGAAAACCTCCTTTGGTTTGCTAAAATCCACATTTGACATACACTTCCTAGCAAAATCTTTTGTTCTCTCCTTTTAGCACCTGCTTGAGCATTTCCCCATCAGGCTATTGATTTCCACACCGCTGCTACTGGCACTTCCATGGGTCAACACAATTTGGGTGCACCATCATTGCCCACCCCCTTGTTGAGCATTCATGCTCAACCATAGCATTATTTAGATAAAATAAGACTGCATATGATAGAATGATGTAAAATAGGTACTATATTGTCTATATAGATAGGATAGAGATAGAGAGAAAATTGTTTGCTAATGCATCACCCTCCAAGGTCAAATGGAAAGCTTGAGGCTCCCCCAAGCATGGTGTAGAGTCCTGCTGGATCAAAAACAAAACATTGGCCGTGGCCATCAACCTGTAAAGCATGCACATTGAAGCCCCTCTTTGCACTTGTAGCCCAATAGACACGCCACCCTTCTAGCTCTTCATAGCATGGATCTTTGTCACCCTGCATCCATAATTCTTCGTGTCCGCTATAAGCATACTTTTGATTACTTGAATCACTGGTACCATAATCCGCTATCATGTCATCTGCTACAGAACCCTCCATAGTATAGTCCACTTCAAAAAAGCCTTGCAACTGATACAAAGATACATGTAAAGAAACCTCCAATAACACATGCATCCATAGCATCACATAAAGTAGCAAAACCATGCAATTTGCCTCCACTTGTTGCATAGCCAAGCAAACATGTTTGTCTTGCATACCTGCATCCAAATCCTCTATAATAGGCTCTGAAACCAACTCCTCTTACCCACGAGTATGACCTGCTAGAGCTTCAACGTGTTCTTCAAACACTTTATCCCCAACAAGGTTGGCGACACCTTCTTCCCTGCATAGAGCCTCACTCTTATAGGCTGCACCTATATCGGTTTCCATAGAGTCATCTGTCGGAGCTAGCTCTCCACGGCTACACACAACCTCCAAAACTTCAAAGTGTACCTTGACATGCCCATCAAGGAAAGGTTGCCTCACCCCCTCCATAGATAAATCAATTTGACATACCTCTGCTTCTGTTTCTATCTCCTTCAAGTCATCCTCAAAAACCTGCTCTTCAATCAAGTTGGATTCACAAAATCAAACCATACTTCTTCCTCCAATAGGGACTCACCATCACGAGACACAAGAGAAGGCTGCTTGGCTGACACACAAAGCATCTTCGCACTTGCAATATGCTTCTCTTTGACCTTCAATGGACTGGCAGACAACTCGTATACATTTGTATCCACTTCATCCACATGAAAAACATCATAAGTCTCATACATAGAAGACATGGACTGCGTCTCCCACATGCTATATGTGTCCAGAGCACTGCTAGAGCTTGAGTAACTTTCAGACTCCCTTTTTTGATCTTGCTGATTCTTGCACCACTACTACCTTCCTTGTTGTTGATTCTAGAACCAACACTTCTTCTTTAAGATCTTCTATCACCTCGTCCTCTTGAGCAAGCAAGCTGGGTGGCACTCTGAATATGCCTCTGCACCTTTTGAGATCTGGTTGGCACTTGTTCTACCTCTTCGAGCCTGGCATCAGCTTCACGTGCTTTGATCAAATGCATATCAATAAAAGAAAGGGATTTTACTCTTGATGCTCATCAATCTGTTTGGGCCTAGGTCCACTGGCTGTCACGAGTATAGACTGCAACAATCATGCCTCCATCTTCTTATTCATCTTTCAACTCTTTGCTCTGGCAACTCTGACAGCTTCGTCATAAGTCCTTCGATCTTCATAATCGACTCTTTCACAAACATAGGGATGCAAACAAGATAGGAACCTTTCCAGCTTAAAGTATCCCACATGGGTTGCTTGGGTAACAGCCGCAAAATCCCCCCAATAAGCTTCAAATCTATCAACAAAGGCATTGAAATTTGCATTTGCGTCCTGCTGCAAGCCTTTGATCTTTGCATCTCCTTCTGAAGCCGACACCACCTTCCGATACCTTTGTAAAAATTGCTTGCAAAATCCGATCCAATTCTACTTGCATGCATCTTCTAAGCCATCGAACCAAGCTTTTGCTTTACCTTGCAGCACCAAAGGTAGAGTCTAGAGCTTTGCTTCATCACCTAGCATCCACAGTACTCTCAGCATAAATAGCTCAAAATCAGCAATCCAATCGTCTGGATCTTCATCTCCTTTGAACAACGGACCAAACTCTTCACTACAAGAGGCTCTTCACATTTGCGACGCTCACACAGCGACGCTCATAGCGACGCCAGCTGGGGTAAAAAAAATAACCGAGCGCGCCCAAAAACTCAGATCTCAGATCTGAGTTTTTCGGCGCCCTCAAGCAAAGAGCAGGTAACGCTCTCCCTCACTCTCTCTCTCTCTCTCTCTCTTTTTCTTTTACACACACACACACACACACACACACACACGCACGAGGAGAGGAAGGAGAGACAGGTATGCTCCTTCCCTCTCCTCATTCTCATGTTCCCTTCCTTTCTTTCTCTCTCCCTCGCTCTCTCTCTCACACACACACACATACACACACACATATAGTGTTTTTGAGAGAGAGAGAGAGAGAGAGAGAGAGAGAGAGAGAGAGAGAGTGCAAAAACGCACACACATACATAAACAAAGAATGCACACACACATTGAGAGAGAAAAAGAGAGAGAGAGCATGCATAAACAAAAAACGCACGCATTGAGAGAGGAAAAGAGAGAGAGAACATGCATAAACAAAAAACGCACACATTGAGAGAGGAAAAGAGAAAGAAAACATGCATACGATCCAAAAAAACGCACACACATTGAAAGAGAAAGAAAGAGAAACTAAGGGAGCGTCGTAGGAAACTAATTAAAATTAAAAGACCTAAAGATCTAGCCGACGAGGAGTTGAACTGAAGACCTATTATTCAAGAGAGAAATGGCATAATCAATCTATCATACTTGGCATGGGTGATAGAAAGGTTATACCATTTATCTCTTTTTATTGGCACACACATCCACACACGCGCACACACACAGGAAGAAGAGAGTTATAACGTCGTAGGAAACTATTTTAAAAGACGTTAAAGATTAGGTTATATGTAGACTTACATTAAATTAGATTTAGGTTTATTTTTAACTAGATTTACATTTATTTAAGCTAGATTTAGATTTATGTTATATTAGATTAGATGCGGGTCTCCATAGACTGCGATGCCTGCATGAAGCGGGTGAAGAAAGCCCTCAATGGAATATAGGGTATTGCTGCCTTCTCTCATAGTGGGCTCCGTCGATCCAAAAGTACTGGTGAAATGTCTTCAGAAGATAGGGAAGAAGGTGGATCTTCAGGGCGGCAAGAGTCACTACATCCCCGACACAATGACCATCTAGACAACCTCTAGTCATTAGACTTACGTTAAATTAGATTTAGCTTTATTTTTAGTTAGATTTACGTTTATTTAGATTTACGCTTATTTACGTTAGATCGAGTCCACGCAAAAATTACTTACGGTTTAGGGTTTAGAGTTAGACGAACAGTGAAAAGATCTACTGTGAAAAGATGTTAAGATGAAGTGAAGTGCTACAGCTAGAGAAGAGGCAAAGGGATTTTGTCCACTACATGCAGTATCATGTAGACGTGGGTGTCTAGATTTCTTGTACCCACAAATATAGGTATTGACCAATAAAGACGAGATTATAACCCGGTGGTTCTGATCTCCGTGCACCTCTAGACCGAGGTGTGCGGGGATTGGACATGACTAGAGAATGTGAGGTAAGAGAGAGAGAGAGAGAGAGAGAGAGAGAGAGAGAGAGAGAGAGATAAGACGAAGAATGCCAATAGAATATTAAATTTGTTGTCTAGGTTATAAGTTTTTTATCCTCATTATGAGTAGCGACGAAGATGTGGGACCGTCCAACCGAAACACCTATCTCTCAACGAGGGTCTTATGTCCTTGTAATCAATGCAAGCATGCTGTGCGACGGACAAGACGTGTTTCTTTGCAGCACGTTCGTGAATTTGGCGAGTTCGATCCATCTATTATAGATCGAGTTGTTGCCAATTATAACTCGTCGGACTCTGACGCTGGCCAACAAGCAGCAATCTTGCAACCCAATAGACGTATTCGCAGGCGCTTTGGTCAAGCAGCATATGTGAGGCCACAAGATGTAGCCTCTGACAGCTCGGGGGATGATCATGCAGAGCACATTCCCAACGAGGCAATGTTTGAGCCCGAGATTGATGAAATGATCGAGACGATCATGGATTCAGAAAGGCTTATCTATGATGATATGAAAAGTGAAGCCGATACATCATTGTATAATGGAGCACGTATGTCTAGATTGAAAGCACTCCTGGTTCTTCTCAACATGCAGGCAAAGTTTGGATGGAGTGACACTAGCGTCACAGCGCTTTTCAGGTGATCTATTACAATTAGTTTACTTTAATAGAACTCTAAATGTATAATGATCTGATAGATTTTTACACGACTGTATCATATTTTTATGTTGTGTAGATTGCTGAAAGAGCACATTCTACCAGCTGACAATGTGATGCCAGATTCCCGAGATGAAGCAAGAAAGATTTTGCGAAACTTGGGGATGGATTACAATTCTATCCACGCTTGTCCTAATGACTGCATTCTTTTCAGAGGGGAATACACAGACATGGAGAAGTGTCCGAAATGTGATTCCGAAAGATATCGAGTAGATCTCCACGGGACAAAAATTCCACAAAAGGTTTTGCGACATTTTCCTTTGCTTCCTCGCATCAAGCATTTCTTCGAATGTAAGTCCATGGCCGCCCTAGCATCATGGCATGAGGAGAATAAATCTTCGGATGGTGTGCTACGAATTCCTGCAGATTGCGCAGCCTGGAAACATATAGATGGAACATGGTCGGATTTTGCCAGGGAAGCTCGAAATTTGCGCTTAGGCCTGGCTATGGATGGCGTAAATCCATTTGGTCAAAGATCAACATCTTACAGTGTATGGCCCGTTGTCATCGTCAACTACAACATTCCCCCGTGGTTGACTACGAAGAAGGGGCACCTATGGCTAAGCTTGATTGTGCCAGGGCGATATAAAGTGGGGAATATGGATGTGTATCTTCGTCCACTATTGGAAGAGCTACAACAATTGTGGATTGGCATAGAGGTGGTGGATATGAGCCGACACACAGGACGACGGAATGCTTTGATCAGAGGTATTCTAATGTGGACCATGCATGACTATCCCGGGCTAACAGAATGCTCAGGTGATCTATTGACACTCCTCTCTCAGACACTGTAAATCTGTTTTTCCCCATAGTTGATCTATTATCATGTGTATACATGCAGGGCTTCAAACAAGCGGATACAGAGCATGTGTCACATGTGGACCTAGACTGAATGCACGTAGGGCACCCTCACTGAAGAAGCAAATCTACGAAGGTCATCAAGCGTATCTTCCGGAGAATCATGTGTTACGCGACGGCTTTTTGGGAAGAGAGCCACCAAGGATGTCTGCACAAGCATGGTTAGAGCAGAAGGAGATGTGCGATGACGGATTGCCTCCAGGGATGAAGAGACTATCTCTATGGTACGAGTTACCATACTGGCCTCGACTCGTGATCAATCACTTGCTCGATCCAATGCACATATTCAAGAATGTGGGTAATCTACTATGGGACCATTTGACCGGCAAGAAAGATACTTTGGGAGCCAGAGTTGACCTTAGAAATGTGGATCGTATGGAGCAATATTGGCCGCAAACAGCGTCTGATGGATCGATAAAACTTCCTAAAGCACCATGGATTTTCACAGGAGCCCAAGAACGCAAAGTAAAAGAGGCCATTCGATCTTTGCGGACCCCCACTGGCGTAATGCACTCGCTCCGAACGTGTTTTACTAAAGAAGGAAAGCTTACCGGTTTGAAGTCACACGATTGGCATAAAATGTGTCAGGTACGTTCATAGTGGACTTTAATATCATTGCATAAAATGTGGACTTTAATATCATTGCTGCACATACTTTACAGTTTATTTTACCGGTTGCCATTGAGGGATGTTTGTCTCTCGACATCCGTAACACAATCTACAAACTTGCAAAGCTGGTGCAATGGATCTCACAAAAGGAGATCGACGTAGACTCCATACCATTCGCCAAACTAAATGCTGCGGAGCTTGTGTGCATGTTTGAGAAACATTTTCCTACTACAATGCTAACCATTCAGGTGCATCTTCTTATTCACATAGTTGATGAGGTGGAAATAGCTGGCACAGTTCATTCCAGATGGATGTTCTTCTTAGAGCGTTTCATGAAAACGCTTAAGGGATATGTGCGTCAAAAGGCACGTCCGGAGGGTAGCATGGCAGAAGGTTGGTTGGTATCAGAGTCCCTAGTGTACATTGGAGAGTGGCTAGACGGATTTGATAAATCCCGGGACACGCTATGGCGAACCATAGATGATGAGCGCATATCTGGGATTGTCATGTGCAATCTCGGTGTTGAGAAGAAGATGACGGAAGATCTAGAGGCTAAAATCAACCGATTTTGCATGCTTCACAATCCAGTGATGCAAAAGTGGATTTCACAATATGAGGATGCAAAGCAAGAGCGACAAAGGGCACGAATCGAGTGGAGACGGGGAAGACGACCACCGATGCACTATCCAGCGGTTCTGGAGAGCCTACCAACCTTCATGAGCTTAAGATGGTTGCACAACCAATTGAAAAGCGCACAACAATGCGGTGACGAAGTGACTGAAGAAGAGTGGGAGTACTCTCGGGGTTGCGCGACCAAGGTAAGTTTGCAATGTACGACTAGCAAGTGACTTTATTTATAAACGTTTGAACGGCCACTCATAATCTTTGTTCGTTGTAGTATAAGTCATACACAGCAGCATGGTGTAAAGGTCGACATTTTAGGGTGGAACGAATCGACAAAAAGCGTTTTACTCAAGATTGTGGAATCATGGCAAAATTTGAACAGTCTAGTCGACGACGTTCCTCTGATGCAGATCCCGTGGTGGCGGAACTCACTTACTTCGGCACGCTGCAAGAGATTTTGAGGATCGATTACAGAGGATTTTTTGTCGACTTGTTCGACGTGCAATGGTTCAAGATAATCATGGAGGGTCGAAACGCTACTGTGCGTAGAGGAGAGTCTGGTTTTCTTGAGGTGGATTCTACTAAGAAATGGACTGACCTAAGAGACACTTTCGTACTACCCGAGCATTGTGAACAAGTAAGTATATATATAAATAGTTAACATCCCCCTTTTACAAGTTATGTGCTTGAAAGCTCTCATGTAAGTTATGTGGCTCTGGCAGGTAGTATTTCATCCTACAAAGTCTACATCAAACTGGTGGTACGTCATAGAGGTAGCCCCTCGTAGTGCAAGGACGTATGAAGGCTACCATGTGCCAATCACAACGACATCAATGGAGGAGATCAGAGAAGATGCTCAATCAGAAGCCGCTGCGGTGGTGCCAGACGAGCATCAAGATGCTACTACTCTATATGGGGTGCATGCAGAGGAGCTACAAAATGAAACAGAGGATATGTGTTTAAACGGAGAGCTCTATATAGATATAGGAAGTTATGCTGAGTTATGCGAGGATGAGAGAGAGATCTCTTAAAGCCACAAATATTGTATTTGAACAATTTTGCTCCGTGCTGTAAAAGCTCTAGCTCTCTAAGTAGCTTCCATGGTGTGTAACGCTCTTTTCTACTCGCGCTCACATCTTTTGATTGAAAATTCTGAGTTTTCGACTTGCCTCTTCTACCACTCGATTCATTGCGTCATTGTATTTATATGCGTCATTACGTCATTGTATTTAATGGTCTTTGCGTCATTGTCTACTCTATTCATTCAATATTAAGTTTAAATATTCGTGTGTTTAATGCAGGTATGGATGATGAGGAGTTTCTTTCTTCTTTGTCACCGCAGCAGAGACAGTGGTACGTGGAGCGTCATCGCTCTGGCGCATCATCGCGCGTTCCTACACCATCCGCATCTCCCTCTCTTTCGGAGCATTCGGCGCGCTCCGAAGCTTCGGCGTCGACGAGACGAGCGTCACACTCTTCTAGACACCGGCGCTCTAGTGGTGGCGGTGGCGGTTGTTGTGGGGATTCCGCCACCGATGCCTCCACACCGCCTCGTGTTCGACGAGGCTCTTTACCCTCCCCTTCTTTGCCCGCCCCCACACCAGCCACAGCATCGCCGTCTACGCCAGGTTTTGCACGGCTGACTGTTCCTAGAAGCTACACACCTCTACCTACTCCGCCAGGAGCCACCCCACTCGACACTCCTCGCTTCGGGGCCCAGACGCCGGTGGAGACACCTGACGTCCGTACCCCCATCGACACGCCGCTAGAGACCCCTGCCGGGACACCCAGGTTCACGCGTCACCGGCCAGAGGGCTTGCCTTACTCCGTCGACATCAGCGGCGGCATCATCATGGATGATGACGGCAAGAAGGTGATCTCGCGCATGCGTGGTCTTTGCTCTCAGCTGTTTAGACACTATATACTAAACAAATGGAGTGAAGTACCAAGTGATTTAAAAAACAGAGTCATCAGCATACTTCATGATGAGTTTCCCGTTCCAACACGGGATCAGCGCTTCAATGAAGACCTGATGAAGATTCGAATGCGCGAATACTGCAAACACAAGCGTTCCGAAGTGCAAAAAGCAATCAAGAATGGGTGGAATAGGCCAGATTGGCTGGCCAAAGAAGATTGGAAGAATGCGAAGAAAGCAGCGCGCGAGAATCCCGACAAGTGGAAGCAACAAAAGGATGCAGCCAGAGCGCGAGTAGAGGCAGGGAGCTCGCACCACTTGGGGAGCGGTGGATGGGCATCATTTGAGGCCGATTTTGTAAGTCTTTTCACATTGCTCTTTATGCATGTTCGATAGTTTAGGGTTTATGAGTTTTTTAGTTCTAACATAATGAAATCTTTGTATGTTTTGACAGTGGTCGATGACAGGACGTGATCCCACACCGTACGAGCGCGAGTACGCAGGCAGGAAGGGCTTAAACGCCCTGATGGACATTCTCAGTTCTCGCAGCGGCATGGTTAGTATTAGGGTTTACTCTTTTTTATTTTTTGTATTGTTTTATAAATGTCGTTATATGTTTATACTTACTGAAAACTGTCTTATTGTCTTTTTTTGCAGAATCCGACAGATACACCGCTTGGACGCGATGAGACGTCTGATTAGACGACGTCAGTTTAGCCGTATCTAGATAGCATTAGTTTAGGGTTTCTCATAGCTTATGTATCATGAGACGGATTTTATACGTCTTTTTGAACCATGTATATTATTACATTTGTCACCGCAATTCCTTTTGCCAATCAATTCTTTATGCCTATGATGTTGTACAATTGTCATTATTACATTTGCCAATCAATTCAGTTTGTCTATGATGTGTACAATTGTCAATTTTGCAAACAATGCGTCTTGTGGGTGACTATTTTGGGTCTATTATTTACCTTTGCACTTTTTTTAAAAAGTGAATCAAGTACAATATGGTTGATGGGTGGCACGCATTCAATGTCCTGCCACCAAAAAAATATTCTCTCAGGCGTCGCTATATGCGTCGCTATTTATGGCTCTGTAGCGTCGCTATATGCGTCGCTATACTCTTCTGTGAGAGCGTCGCTATAAGCGTCGCTATAGGCGTCGCTATGAGCGTCGCTATATAGCGACGTCTATAGCGACGCCTATAGCGACGCCTATAGCGACGCATATAGCGACGCTCTCGTAGCGACGCTTTTAGCGACGCTTATAGCGACGCCGGGGGTTATAAAAACCCAGTGTATTTCCGTCGCTAAGAGTGTCACAAGAACACATAACCTCTTGTAGTGCTTGCTTCATCTTGATTCATGAAGAATCTGTTAGGAAGCTATGAGTGGGTCCTCAGTGGGGACACCACAAGATGGAAAGGGGGAAAAGAAAACCACCAGCACACAATCTGAATGCCTCTCTATAGCGTAGTGATTTCACAACATCCCTATCCCCTAGTAAACACACACCTAAACTCCCAATCTACAAGTCCAAGCCCGTACCCGACCAACCCTCACTGTATAGACCCTGTTGCAAAGCATGCAATCAATTATCTCAACCTCGGACCCTTGATAACATCATACACTCGCATATAAGTAGTCCCAACACCTTTGTGCGCCCAAGATCACTGGCAGACTCAAGCTTGACCCCGACTTTTTATCCTCAAGGCATGTACACAGCCATATAGGTAGCACTCACTCACTCATCATTACACCATAAAAGGGTGCATATACCCAACATACCCTTAGACTTCACAAGAACCATTCAGATACATAGCATACACGTAGACATGAGAGCAAAAGAGAACATGGTAACATTTGCACAAATAGTAAGAGTAGGGAGACTATGAAAATCCAACCCGACTAGTCTCATTAACAGCGAGAAACCAATTTTTGAATCAAGCATGCCTTTAACATATGCCCGAGGTTGCACTCCTCTTTCCCTTAGCCTTGAGCCAATTTTTTTCTCTTTTGGAATAGTGCCCCAAACTCTAATAGAGTAGGGCAAAAAAAATTAAGATATGGGCGTCTTTTTCTCCACTGCCGGCCACTTGCTTTTCATCTTCTCTTCAATGCTCTCCAGCTCATCATTATAGACTTCGACATCAACACCTGGTTCTTACTGCGTTATTGAGCAACCTGGCGGCCCTTCAACGCCAATCTGCAGCACTCGGCCTGCTTTGGTTTACGGCCTCCCCTTACTCCTCTCTGATGTCCACCAGCCAGTGACGCCCCTGTAGTATTCAAATCCACCCCTCTGGTGGATCTTCTTTCTCCCCCTCAGGGCAGCTCTTGGCCTCTCTTTAAGTGGAGGTCTCGACCTTCCACCGTCGTCCTCTGTAAGCAGCGCCACCTTGTGGCCCTCAATCACCTGTCAGCCCCTGGCCTTCGTTGCTTTGGCCACTAGCAATATCCCTAGTGGTCACCTCCTCTGTAACCCCTGGCTTGCATGCAACTGCAGCGCTTTAATGAGCCGCCCCCCTCTCGGCTGGCCTCACCTCCCGCCAACCAGATGGCGCCCTTTCCTCATGCAAGTCCCGCTGTGTATAGTTGCGCCCTGGAGACAACCTGCAGTAGCGCCGCCATGTAGTCATATTCCTTTTTTCCCCTAAGTTAAGGTTTAACTTCTTTTTTTAAAAGTATTGAGCTTGGATCCCTTTCACACGCCACAAACTGCCGATCCAACAAAGCCTTCATAAACATAATCTTTAGTGTTGACAATCCCACGGTTATGCAAACGGGTCACAGTCAATCCCTCACACCACTTTGAGAAGAGCAGGACAACTACAAGTGTGGCAACCTTCAAACAACATCCGATTGAGCGGGTTTCATGCATCCCGAGAGCCTCGAAATTGCCAAAATTGTGAAAGCATTCAACATATAACATATCATGGCACTAGCTGATGATTGCACCCAACCAACCTTTTGACACTTCTAGGTATCCCGACGAGTTGAGCATGAAAACCACCTTTGCTTTGCTAAAATTGACATTTGACATACACTTCCTGGCAAGATCTTTTGTTCTTTGCTTTTAGCACCTGCTCAAGCATTTCCCCATCAGGTTATTGATTTCCACACCGTTGCTACTGGCACTTCCATGGGTCGACACAATTTGGGTGCACCAGCGTCTTGAGATGCAGTATGCAACACCTGAAGCTCCTCACCCCTGCAGCTCTGATACGAGTTGTAGGAGGTTAAGGTGGATGGTGGCATGCAGAGACCATGGTGAGAGAGAGGGAACACATAGCAAAGATGAATGAGGGAGAGAGAGTGATTCGACATGAGCAACAAAAGCAAAGCTATATTTTCTATAGTAGAAACCTTACAATATATATAAAAGATTAACCATGTAAAACTTCTAAAAAGAGTGAAGTTCATTTGCATGCTCCATAAGGGTGTGTTCCCATGGGCTGGCATCAAAGTAAATGAGGGCTTGGAAACCCAAGAGGGAATGCTACAGATGACCAACATGAAATGGCCAACTTGATGATTGAGCATTTGAGCCAAGTTATTGGCCAGCCAGAGACCCTCTCTTAGAAGGTGAAAGAAGCCAGAGCCTTTTTTCTCGGTAGTGTCAGCATAGGGATATCTCAGGCTGAAACCTACCTCCTTGAGAAGATATCTTTGGAGGATAAATGCTCGCTTGCATTGCAAGCTCTAGGAAAGGAGAAGTCTCTTGGTTGGGATGGATTGACTATAGGTTCTTTAGAGAATTTTGGGACTCATCTTAAGGCACCTATCACGAGTATGGCTAACCAAGCCTTGCTAGAAGAGACTTTGGATTCCAACGTTAATAGAGGGCTCATAAAACCTATCCCAAAGGTTTTATGATGCTCTCAGTTGAAGCACTAGTGCCCCATCTCTATGACGTTTGTGGTGTATAAGATCATTTCCAAATCTGTCGCCCTGAGGATCTCCCCACTGCTTGATAAAGCCATCTCCCCCCATCAACATGGATTTATAAAAGGTAGGTCTATCTATGACAATATTTTGGTAGCAATGGTTAGAATTGAGTATGATTTCTTCAATAATCAAGAGTGAATTTAGTTGTAGTTGGACCTAGACAAGGCCTATGATAGGATTATGTAGTTATTCATAGAAGATGTCATGAAATTGATGGGCTTTGGGTCTTGACTATGTCAACTGGTCCATACTCTAGGAGATGGTCGTCACTCCAAGATTCTATTTAATGATAGGATTGTGGGCTCTTTTGAAGTCAAAAGATCTATCAAACAGGGTTGGCCTCTTGCCCCCTTGTTGTTCTCCATTGGCTCGCACCCGCTAATCACTATGCTCAAAGATTGTGCTGCAAGAGGGGAGATACAATACTTGGCCCTACCTGGCAACAACCAGCTCTTTGCATAATTATTTGTAGATGAGTCACTCCTCTTTTTAAAATATTTCCCCTGGCTTGTTTGAAAGGCTCTTGAGATCATGTAGATGTTTGTTGGGGCCTCAACGTCCAAATGCAATATTGAAAAATCAAGGTTGATCTCTCTTTCGCAGGATGACTCATTCGAGCCATCTTTTTGGACATGAGAGATCATCTCAAAAGGTAAATTTTTTTGGCATTTAGGAGCCCCCTTGGGGTGGGCTTGACGCATGGACAAAGGTTTTAGTGGGTCTTAGAAAAGGTCAAGAGAAAGATGAGAAAGTGGGAGTATGTGCTTCTTCCTTTCCCTAGTCGGGTCAAAGTGATCAACTCCTTCATGATCCCTTACATTGCTTTTACTAGACCGCTCCTTACAATTGCCAAATGTAACTGGAAAGACTTCCTAGAACCGATTAAATGTTTTTAATGGAAAAATAACACCAAAGCCTTGACACCTTGGTAGTGGGCAAAATGGGACGTAGTCACTAGACCAGTGGAGCAAGGTGGTGTAGGGATCCTCAACCCTTCTGTTCATGCGGAGTCCATTTGTGCCAAGTCTGTGGTTTCCATAGCAAAATAAGACCAGACATGGGCTATTATGACTTACAATATGATGGACTAGGTGAAGCTCTACTCTGAAGGGGGGTGGTGGAAAGGGATCGAGGTTCATGAAAAATTGCTTGCCCCTCAGTGGACCAGATTGAGAATGAGTGGCACCACAGGTGAGATGGTGCACAAGTGCAACATAGATACGGTGGCTTTGGAGTGGGGGGAGTTTACCACATACTTCTAGAACTCTATAACACTTTGGTCCCCTTGGCTAGCTAGAGCTACTGGTATACCTTTGGACCCATACTAGAGAGAGATCTCTAGAAAGGTGAATAAAAAAGTGACTCCAGTGTTGTCTGACCCACTTGTGGGATGACATCAGCCTGAACTGAAAAGAGACAAACTTTGTGGACGCCCAACTTTACCTTACAAGTATGGAGAGGGTGTTGATTAACACAGCTTTGGAAAGGCTAGGCAATATCTTAATTCCCTTAAGTGCACCTATGTTTGGGTGGAAAGCTTGGAAATGGCCACCTAGTAGCCACTTCCTTGAACCATGCACCAAGGGCATGTACCTAGCTCTTATACACAAGGTAGACTAGTTCACCGCCCTAATTAAATGGTGGGGTAAGAAATGTCTAGAGGCTTGGTGGTTGGCATCTACAAAGAACATATGAAATTCTCAACTACCCTTGTCAATGAAGATTTTCTTATGGAAGGTGTTATGGGGGGGCCTTGCCAACATGTGACAAGGTCTTAGCTTGAGGTATCGGCTCCGATGGGTGTTTGGGTTGCATAACTGCTAGGGAGGATCTATCCCACTTATTTCTGGAGTGCTCAAGGATAAGAGGCTTGGCAATTAAGGTGTGCAAATGGATCCAAAGGACTTAGAAGATTGGGTTTTCCAAGAATCATTTTCTTGTTGGAGGGAAAGGGATGATAAGCCAACCGATTCTGCTATATACTCAAGTCATTAGATTTTTCTTCTGCCACCAAGTTTGGAAGCCCATGAATGATTGAGTGTTTGTCCAAGAGCTCTCGATAGCCAACTACGTAGAGATTATCCATGATAGTAGGGGAACTATTATTGGGATTGCAGAAAGCAATACTTTTGAAGAGTGGAAGTGGGTAACTCTTACTGCCACGTCTATTTCAATGTGATGTTTGCAAGGATGGGGCTCCTTTTTTAATGTAAGTGGCCATGGCTTGAATTGAGCATGGTGCTGATTTAATGGTTTTCTCTTTTTAATATAAACTCTAACATATTGTAAGATTAGCAATTTTTAGTTTTTGATGGTTGCAATAAGAGTTATTATCATCTAAAAAGTGGATTTATGCATTTCTTTAAATGGTACACACTTCCAAGAAACAATTTTTTCCCTTGCATGTCATGCAATGACATGGAGATAAGCAATGCGAGTACCTCATGTGTTGTACATAGAAATGGTTCTCAATCACTAGTTTGTCCTCATTGGTGACATGAAGAACACATGAATCGATCTACTTGTATTACATTGCACATTTGTACCTTTCATATGTAGCATTTTTTACCATTACCATCCATGATATTTTCATCCATGTTATGACCAAGGAATGTAAGTGCTTCATTACACAATTTAATAGCTGTTGCACATCTCTATTGTGCGCCCCCCCCCCCCCCCCCCCCCCCCGGTTTTGGAACTTCATACCCTACCCCCTTACTTATTTTGAAGCTCATTGGGATAAGTATTGCTCATGTGGTTTGGTAAGTTTTCCATGGTTTCTCCCTTTGAGCAAAATCCTAAAGCACAAAAGCTATGCAGATTGGGTGAGATTCAACAAGAAGCATTATGCCAAGAGGTAAAAAAAATTCTTGAAATCGGTTTCATTTATCTAGTGCACAAGTCACAGTGGGTATCCCCTATTGTTATCATGACTAAGAAGAATGGTAAGTGGGGCTATGTGTCAACTACCAACCCCTCAATGCAGCAACACAAAGAAATCACTACACTTTGCCATTTGAAGATGAGATTTTGAACCAAGTTTTAGGTCACAAAAGGTATTCTATTATGGATGGCTTCGTAGGATATTTTCAAATTGCCATATTTTTAACACTAGGCTTGTGTTTGAGAACTAGCTTGAGCCACAATAGTGGCTTGGTTCTAAAACAATGGCTCTAATACTGTCTATTTTTCAATAACCGTGATCATGGGATATCATTGAGGTCCTATCACATAGAGGAGAATTCTAGTATAGCATTTATCCCAAAAAGTTGTAAAATAAAAAATAACTTTTCTAAAAATAGAAGGAAGCCACAAAACTGGCTTTTAAATTTGACAGTGTAAGGATCGCGGATCTCGTGCGGAGAGTGCAAGAGGGGAAGGAGAGAATGTGGAAGGGGAGGAAGCACACACAACAGAGTTTGGGTTAGTGGAGTACAAAGTGAGAGTTGTGGTCAACTCTCACTTTCTCTCCCTATATTCATTAGAGAGAAAATATAGTTAGGGGGTGGTTGATCTTGTTAGCAGCAAGCTAACCCATGTAGCATTTTTCGGGAGCTTTATTGTAAAAACACTTCTTCTTTTGATAAATTGGGAATATTGTAACTCCTATTTTCCAAGTGGATGTTGTAATCAATGAGCCCGAGCTATAAGCTTCCAGATTGTATCAACTTATCCTTAGTTAGAGCTCCCATATTATTAGTTTTTGACCAAAGAAACCTTGGCTAAGGTATAAAAGCCAATTTTTGTAAAGTTATTTTGAAGTTTTGGATAATAGAAACACAATGCGAGCTAATAACGCTCACTTCTCTCCTTCTCGCGCTTCCTACTCCCTTCCCGGTTGTCACATTGTAGTGCCGTTTGTTGCGGTTCAACCACAAGTAAGAGCTCTACGCATTGACATAAACATATCATGGTAAATCGTAGCTTATGGCGTCACCAACCGATAGCCTAATTTTATCATAAGTAGGAATTTAAGCTAGGAAATCACAAAGTAAGCATAGGTGAGGTATTGGGGCATCAAAAACTTATAACATGTCATAAAAAGACTGTCCATTGAAAAAATTGCAAAAAGTGTTTATTTTAGGCCAAAATTAAATAATCGTGATAATTTACTTTCAGCTCAAAATTGACCAAGGTTGATATCAGAGACTCTATGCTTGATTACCAACATTTTTTGTAAAGTCTCATAGAATTTGGATCACAAAACAAACCAAAACCTTGAGAAAAATTGAAATCTGTACTGATTGTCGAGAACTTGAGTGTGACTTGGTAACTCTTGCTCAAATTTGGTGAAACTTGACTCAGAGGCTTAGATTGAAGTGTTAAACATGTGTACATGCTAAGACGACCAAAAATATGCAAAAATTTTCCAGAAGTAAATAACCGTGATTATTTACTTTTGTCCTATTTTTCAACTTTTCTGATCAACTAAGCATACCACCAATCTATCATGTTGTATTGAGCACACAAATCAAATTTGGTAAGATTTGGATCATTAAAGTGGAAATTGTGGCCAGATTTGAAAAGTCAATCTGCAGACACAAAACTGTTGACAAATTGAGCATAATTTATCTAGACTTGGTGAAACTTGGCTAGGGAGCTTAAGTTGAGTTGCTTAACCAGTTTATATCAACATTTTGACAAAAAGTTACAAAAAAATGACAGAAGTAAATAATCACGATTATTCATATCTGCTCCAGATTTGAAGATTTTTGCACAATTCAGTATACCACAAGGTCAAGCATATCAAGTAGATTCCACAAATCAAATTTGGTGAAATCTGTATCACAAAAGTGAGACTTAAGACAGATTCTCAAAAACTGAGTCTGCGGACACTAAGTAATTTAGACAAATCTTGTTCAAACTCAATGAAACTTGTCCAGAGACCAGAACAAGGTGATTACTTGGAAAAACAAGCCTAAAATTTGAGAAAAGTAAATAATCACAATTATTTACTGTTGAGATCCCGAGATAAGATTTTGGACTTTTGAGCTTGTACAGGGTTAGAACAACATAATACAAGACCACTGATCAAAATTGGGTTTCATCGGGTCCAAATCAGTACATGTTAGCTCAGTTTCTAGATTGCAGATTAATCCTTTGGCTCTTTGCAAGGGTAAAATTTGGAAGTCTCATTTGGTGACTCACTTAGCTCAGATTGAAGTAATATACATAGACCAATCTCAATAGTTAGCAAAAATTGTACAGTCTTTGTGAAAAATTGCTAACTTGGTTAAAACTGACACAGGAATCAGGTTGCAGGCAAGGAATTGAAAGCTTGGCAGGAGTTGAACTCAAGTAAAGTGAAAAACGGATAACAATTCAACAATTATCTAGTAAGTACTCTATCCAGGGCTTCACAAGTCTATATGAACCTTAGATCTGGTCGTATACTAGTAAATCAAGGCATATTGGGAGAGACCGCTAGTAGGGTATCCATCAAAGAGAGTGTGAATCAAGGCGGTCACTTGGGCACTATCTTTGAAGAAGTCTCAAACACCTATTCCGAATCAATATCTGAAATGTCTTCCTATTTGACTCATTCAGGAATCCGAACGACAGTGCGATATACGCACAAGATACAATGAAATTGATCTAAAACCTTTGAAACGGCTTAGCACAGATAATCCTAGGATCGGAGTCTATTGTTGAGAGGATAGGAACATCAAGGATCTTTTATGGACTTCTTATGCTAAATCAGAGAGATTAACACCCATGAAAATCATCTATATCTTCGAAATCAAAGACAAGGGTTCAACAGATCTACCAACTTACCTATTTAGGGATTGTTATAACAATAACTTTGTTATGATGAGTCTTGAGTAAGTGGAACAAACCAAATACCAAGGATACATAAGAGATTCGATATTGGGCCAAGGACCGGAAATTATTCCAAGAGAGGAACTCCGTGAGAGATCTTTTGGGAGAAATGCTAAAAAGCCCGAACCTACCTCATCACAAAGAAAAATGAGTGACATTAAATCCAGACCAGGGCTACATGAGTCACTATTTCCAATAGATTAGTTTGAAGGACTCAAAACAGGACCAACTATCAGAAGAACTGGAGTTGAGCCAAATGGACGTGTCAAACCAGCTGATTTTTTAAAATGGATCAAAAAATACAGTGGATTTGGGGATCCATATGACCACTTAGCAAGCTTTAAGCAAGTGCTAAGAGAAGAACGCATATTTGATTTTCACACTCAATTGGAGGGATTCGGAATGACTTTAGAAGGAAAAGCTTTGACATGGTTCCAAAACATTCCACCAGGGTCAATCATGGACTTAGATACATTAGCTCAGGGATTTGTAGTTCATGTTCCAAAATGCGGATCAAACATAATACAGTAGCTCAAATCTATAGCTTCAAATAGAAACAAAGTGAGTCTGTTAGGCATTGTGCAACTAGGATGAAGCAATACATTGCAAGATGCCCAGGACTAGAAATACCTATAGAAGAAAGGTCAGTGTCATTGTTTCTAGAAGGATTGCTAAACGAAGAACTTCATGCTATATTGTATAGCAAGAAACATATGACCCTAGAAGAGTGTGTATCCGATGCTATTGACTTGGGAGAAAATTGTGATATTTTCAATGAAGAAGATGTCTCTAAGGATACTCAAAGTGAAAAAACATCATCCTCAAAATCAACACAAGTGGGAGCAGCTACTGCAGCACCACTTACAGCCATAGAAGACATGCTCAAAAGGATGAACAAAATGATGAGTAACATGCAAAAAGCACCTATGAGAGGACCAGGGCAAGCAATATCTCAACAAGGAAAACCGATTAGGCCACAAAAAAGATGTGCTATCACGGGTAAATGGACCAACCATGAGACCAATGAGTGTTATTACAGACCAAAGTACGATGGAAAATTTGTGCATGAGGCCACAAGGACAACCCATGTACATATATCAGCCTAATATGGCCCCAAGGACAACCCATGTACATATATCAACCTAATATGGCCCCAACACAAATACCATCGATGGGTATGGAAAGACCACAACCAGTGTTGGGTCAAAAACCTCCATATCTTGGACATAATGTAGTACTTGTAAAGTACATGCATTCAGAAGGAGTCATAGATGAACAAGCACTAGTGCATGTTACACCTTATGTTGAGCCTAACCCATCTACAATAATGGTAGAAGGGAAGTGGTATAATTCACATTCACCTTCAATGGAAGAACTTGTGACTTATGCTACACTAGAGCTTACACCGTTGTACTACGTAGCTAATCAAGGTGTTAGACCTCCTATGGTAAGACCCATGATTAAGCCAAGGACTAGAAACTGCCATAATTGTGGTGCAGATGAGCATTGGAAAAATGAATGCCTGGAACCTGACAAGAACATTAAGCCTGTTGAAGCTTTTTGTACACAATGTTGCAATAGGGTGGAAACTTCCCTGAAGACTGTCCAAAAAATCCTTTAAACAAGGAAAAAATAGTGGTGAATGTAGTCCAAGTGATACGTAGTAGCTCTTTGGAGAGTGAATCTATTGTTTCAATCAAGGTGATCACTAGAGCCCATGCTAAGAAAAAGAAGCATAACTCCTCAGATAAATCAGAGAATACTAAAATTTTCTTTCAAGAGACCAAGAAAAGAAGAAGTCAAAGGTCTTAGATGAGAAAACAAAAACAAAAGGACGAAATTGAGAAAAAAGCCAAGAAACTATTCCAGGAAGGAGCAAAAGACACTGGGATCAATTTTGGTAGACAAAATTTTTGAGCCAATCAATGCAGCCTTGGAAGGTTTCCAAGAGGGGCTTAAAGCAGGACAAAAAATGGAAAACAAATGGAGAAACTATCCTTCTCTAGATATGGAAGTAGCTAAGCTTGAAGCTTACCAAAATTTGATAAGAATTACTCAGGAGATGCTGGAAAAACAAAAATCCATGCTTGAGAGTATAGCACAACCTGAGGAGCTTGTGGTAGAAACCAGTAAAGAGAAATCCAAAGTGGTGGTAGAACCCCACCTTGAAACTAAAGAGCCAGAACTCATAGTGCGTGACAATGAAGATGCTTTAGATAGAATTCCATTCATGAAGGAAGACTGGCCAGGACAATTATGGGAAAAAGTAAGAGAGATTAATGATGGGAGCATAACTTTGAAGTCAGCTCCTCCAGAGGAAGTTTGGTTAGAAAATCTACCTCCTGATATGGACAATGATATACAATCCTTGTATGGGGATTGCGGCTCTGAAGCATCAGGAATGTCTAAACCAATGACTCTCAAAACACTACCCTCTTACTTAGGAGACAACATAGACGAATCCATAGTGTGTAAAGCCACTCAAGTAAAAAGAGCAGAACAAACCCTGGAGGTAGACAACATCCATTCAATCATGTCTACACCGATTCAATGGACTCTTATCTTGGGAGGACTGTTAAAAATCATACCAAATTTATGGAATGATTTACAAAAAACTCTAGAGAAGGTGGGAATAACAAGGCTAATCGCAAAATAATTGGGTAAGTTGAAACACGAATGTGATAACAAGGATATTATATCCGTACCTATGAACAAAGTTAGAGAATACTACAAAGGGGAAGAAGGAAACACAACCCTTCTGGTGAGATATAATGATGTAGAGACCATGGAAATACTAGACACTTGGGCTGGCATAGCCATAGCCACAAAAGAAATATGGGAATCATAGGGAAAACCGACCATTAGACAAACTCGAATGAAATTATAATTAGCTAATGGACACATAGAAAAACCCCTAGGATTGCTTGAAAAAGTGATAGTTAGTTCCTGTGGAATTGATTATCAACATACCTTTGCGATAGTGGACTTTGGGAAAAAAACTTAACTATGAAATCATCTTGGGAAGACCATTCATACAGCAAGTACAACTCATTCAAGATTGGGAAAAAAATTACCTGTATTTGAAGCAAGTGGAATCAATCACAAGGGTTAATTTGAAAGATCACATGTGTAGAGATGTCATGAAAACACCGATACAAGAATTTGACTCAGTCTCTTAAGCTGAATCCAAGATTCTTTCTTGGTTAAACAAAGACACACCTATTTGGATGTGTGGGATCTCAAAAAACGGGATTTTAAAACGAGAAGAATGTATCTTAGAAAGGGATTGCACAGATGAAGCATATGTACCTGAACCCTTTCCAGAGCATTTGTTTGAGCCATTTAAGTGGACTCCAATTTGTGAATATGTCTATGCCTACTCAATTTTTCAATGAGAATGGTTGTGACATAATTCCCATACAAATGATCTCAACCCTTCACATTGAAGATGAAGTTCAGGAACCCAAGAACTTACTGAAAGCTTCACAAGTTTTTTCAGACCTCTATTATGATGCTACTGACAAGTATGAAGAACATTCAGCTACATCTGATGATTCTTGGTCAGAAAAAGAACATGTAAGAGCCCAACTACTCCGAAAAGGAGGAGAGGAAAAGTTTTTGACTTTCCAAACCAAAAAACAAGGAGACATAAACGGTATAGAAGAAAAAGAAACACAAGAAACTTGAAATCTAGACCTATGCCATCAGTTTCTAGTATAGCATAGTTTTTGATGCAGCTAGATGCACATGATTTTGTCAAGGACAAAATCACGGGTAAATATCCTTTAGAAAATAAACAAGGGATATCAAAAACATCAAGAAAAATGAGAAAGGGAACTCAATCAAACCCTAAACACCAGGATGATGATTCATCCATGACACGAGTTGAACGAAAGAAGAAATATCTAGAGTTGAAGAAAGCTCTAAAGGAGATGTATACCATTGAAAGGGAAACAACCAAGTAAGATAGTAAAACATATTTTTGATTCACATCTAGTCACAAAAATCTTCAAAAAAGGGGACCTAGTTTTAGTCTATTCCCTTAAGCAACACATTTCCAAGTTCAAAAAAAAGGAAAACGGACATTGAAGATGTATCTCCAAGTGGAGTAGTTAAGTTTTCCACTGTAGATGGTGAACCAATGGCTAATTGGATTAGTGGATGCCAATTAAAGAAGTACCATTTACCACTAACCAATGATTTTCTAGAGAAGATGCATGCAACAAAGTAGAAAAAGATTAAACTACAACAGGTTATTGATGAAGCCCAAGATGAAGATCGACTTCAAGTACTCAAGAGGAAAGATGCTTTCAAAAATCAACAACCACCTATTCCCATCAACACTTTGGAACTAGATGAAAGACTATGGGAATCACAGAATGATGTATTGTCGACGGATGATGAATGGTTGGATGGAATGGACCTTCACATCAAAGTACAATTGAACAATCATAGCACAAATGCAATGGTAGATACCGGAGCTCGAATGAATGCAGTTAGCTATTCCACTTACAAGAGAGCTATGAATAATTCTTTAGCATCAAGAATATTTGCTATCAAAGGATGCAACAAAAACCCAACACCGGCATTGGGCGTAGTCATGTGATAGTATATGGATGTTCATGCCCTCATCAATTTGTATCCATACTAGATGAACATATGAATGAAACAATAACTCTTGGAATCTCATGGATGTAGACATACAAGGTAGTACCAGATTGGGGCAACAATCATCTCAAGCTATCACTTTAAGGAGGACAACTCTTAGTTCCAATTGGACCGAGCAAAGAGGAATGGAAAAGAGGTCGCCCACAAAAGAAACCAGGGAGTAATCAATCTACTTCCTCCTCTAGACAAACAAATGCTACAAGTAACATGCAAGGAGTCAGGAAGATTTGGGTACCAAAAGCACAAATCAAGGAAAATCTGTCTCAAATTTGGGTGCCTAAAAACTCATCTACCATACTGAAGAAAGTTTCACATCTAGCGACTCAGAGAAAAAGATCTTCAAGAAGGGAAACTAACACAAGGTGTGTTTGGAAGAAAAAGGAGCATTTGTCTTCTCCACAAACTGTAAAACCAAGATACCAGTGGAGAGTTAAATCTCAGCAACCGTCATCATTGATACCTATAGCTTAGAAAATCAGTGTGCCAAAGCATCTAGATGGTACAATTAGACAAAGAGCACACAAATTATAGAATTTGTTATTTAGAAAACATCAACAGGAAACCTCGACCACGAAAACCGTTGAGTTAACTACTCAAGACCCAACTCTCTCACAACATACTGGTTTGAATTATATTAACCTTCAAAGCTTGATAGAGCCAACCACAGCTATGCATAGACACGATTGTTTAACCCATGTACACAGCCATCTCAGAGTACTCCATCTAGGAGGGGTGGAAGGGAACTTCAGTAATTAAGGGCAATGCTTGAAGAGAGAAGAAAAAAGTTGGATGTTAAAGTGTCGTTTTTTGCAAAATTACCTAATAATGCCCTTGAAATTCATCAATAGGGTAATTTCAGCTGATAACATCTCCTCGATGAGTGTAAATAGTGTATATAATATCAAAAAATACAGCAAAAATAGCCTTTTTTGCTTATTCTCATCAAATTTTCTTAATATTGGAGTTTAAAAAAGGAGAAATCCACCAAAAAGTAATGAAGCAGTGTTTTTTAATGGATTTTCTTAATTGTTGATTTTTCAAATTGCTTTTTTAGTGCATTTTATTATTTTCTTTGATTCTTTCAATAAACAGGTCAAAAATTAATAATAAATAGCAAATGAGCTCAGATGGAGAAACTGAAGATACGCTGATGATCAAAAGAACAAGGCGAACAAACACAAAAAGTTTCAATCAAAACGAAAAATGGAAGCAGGAAGCCTAAATTACCGCCAAGATATACTTTTGCAAATTCTTGCAGAATGAGTTAACGAAGTCCGATTGAGAAATTTTTTGAGTCCAGTGTAGATTTTGCAGCCTAGTAGGACTAATAGGAGAATCCTGGGGAAAATAGTTTGGGAAGTCCGAGTATAGATATCTTAGGTCATTTTCAATAGTCACTCTTGGAGGAGAGACCTTTCTACCTTCTTCGTGCGCTATTTTCGGAGTCCGCAATCGCCCATTTTCAGCGCCGTCTCACACGAGACATGAGGGATAAGCTCTTAACTCATGAAAGAACGTTTCTATACAGTTGGGTAGCATGCCTAGTCCCATGAAAAAACCCTAGAATCTCAGCTATGTACGAATTCCTACGACACAAAAATGACCATAGCGGCTTACCAGCTCAATCGAATTGGAAGAGACTTGAACTGTAGCATGCCCCTAGATAGTATAACACTTCCATATCATTAGATGACCATTTGGTAGGGTAAGGGGATCCCCAAGTAAATAATCTAGGTTTTTGTCACATGCCAGAATTGGATTCCGACTCCACGGGCAGCTTATAGACAAGGTCTATACACAATGTACCTAGATGGTTTTAAGAAAACAGTCAAGGTAAGTTCTCAAATAGTAGGAAACATCTCGAAGGCTACAAAATGTCAAATTTGACATATGAAGTCAAACTGACTCTGAATGAGCCCAAACTAGATGAGAAGCATATCAAGACTATGTAGCGGACAAGTCCATGGCTTCAAAAGTGACCAAACAACTCTACACACCAAGGAGTAACAGAAACTACTTGGTGTTTTCACAGTTGACAATAGAATGAAGTGATGCCGACATGACCAAACCTTACCAAATTCATTCTAGGACTTGTTTTAGATGTATTAAAGATGTGTAGGTCATAAAATTATCTTTTCATGCAAAAAAAGTGATTGTTGTAAATAATCGCGATTATTTACTTTTGTGCACATTTGGCTTGAAAAATATCTTTTCACTTCACCCATCACTTGTACACATCTATCTCATGCCACATGTCAATTTTGAGCCCAAAAGATCAAGAAAATATCAGATTTTGTAAAAAAACGTACTAAATGCTCTTCTGTCCAAATTTTGAGTTAATTGTCACATTTTTTGATCCAAATCATCCCATACCTCACACAAAGGCTCCATATCATGTCTAGAATCAACTTGCAACAAAAAATTGTCCAATTTGATGAAAAAGTTTTTTTTTCCGAGAAAAAGATCCTTAATGAAACTGCTACAACCACCTCTGCAATAGAGGGCTAAAACAACCATGATGGGGATACTCTCCTAATGAAAAAACACCAAATATACAAAGAGGCTAAATCAAGAGATGATGGGAGGAGGGAAAAGCCACACAGGTGGACGATAGTGCCATCTGAGTACACCCTGGACCATGGTGTAAAAAGGCCCAGGACTCCAGAGTCGAAGGAAAGTCTCTCTACGCTCTCGCATGCAGTCGGAGCTGCCTTGGAGTCTCTTGAGTTGTTCTCTAAGAGTGTGGATTAGCTGTAGCCAAAGATCGCGAACAGTCTCTGCTGGTGGTACAGGGTGAGCCTCAAAGATGCGGAAGCAGTGGGCCCGCCAAATGAACCAGAGTGTCAGGCTACTGATGAGATCCCAACACTCCTCTCTCTCACTGCACCACTCCTGTGGAGTAAACTCTTTGGCAAGCTGGAGTGTAGGTCGCCCCCCGTGCATCACTATCATCATGTTGGTGGAAGATAGCTTAAATTTAAGTGTCGGGCTCGTGAGGGTGGACCAAGCAGCTACTCCCCAAGTGTACTGCCGAGCCGCAGGCATCAACCGAAGAACACGAAGCCACACTTGCTGTGCCGAAGGACAGTCCCAAAGACAGTGACACTGACTCTCCACAAGATGGTCACAAGCTGCACATGCGGCCGAGAGACCACTATGCACAAGACATCTCCCAAATTCTGTAGCTCTGTGTGCGATAGCCACTGAAACAAGGTGACTCGCCTCGGTTGTCTCGAGTCCCACAACCTCTCCCAAAAAGCTGCCAAGAACTCAGCTGTGAGACCCTCCTCCTACCAATGAGGTGTTGCAGTGGGGCGAGCCTCTCTCTGTGCTACAAGTATGTGATGTCGAGTCGAAGAGTGGACTGAAAGAAAGGGACACCTGGATGGTCTGCATAAGAGAAAGGGTCCCTCCAAAGCCACTCTCTAGGATCCCACTATACTCGTGCAAGTGGACAACACTCCCAAGTCCACAGTTTCCAATGTCCAGTCTCAAGAGCTGCTAGGTCAGGATTGATGACACAAGTCCTCCCACAGATGCCCACCACTCAGATCCTCTAAAAATAACACTTTGCCACCTGTGGGGCCTCTACTGCAACTTGCTGTAAGCGTCCCTCACCCTGTAACTCAAAAAACAAGGAGGAAAAAGTCTCTGACAGGCCTGAACTGAGATGAGAACCAATGCGTGTGAAGGCTCCCATCCATCTGGGTGCTACTGGCTCAAGAGGTGTGAGCCACTCAGCTGGAACTGCCTCTGAGATGTCCTGGCACATGCCTGGCACCCCTCCCATGCCTTGTAGAAGCTGGAAACCTTGGAGCTCCTCTAAAAAGCCTGAAGACTCTAACCAGTCATCTAAAGAGCGTGTTGGACCCGCTGCCATGGGACCCCAGGAAACATGAGGCTGACTACCAACCAAGTGGCCTCTCTGAGTGCTAACCATGGGGTTCCAAAAAAGGGGCTGTCATAGACACTCCTCTGTGCATGTAGGCTGTCGCTGCTCCACGTCTTGCCGCAAATGCTCCCAAGATCAAAGCAAACTTATAGCGAAGCGATCCTCCAATATCCTGCTCAAACCAACTTTGCGCATCTCTGTGAAGATCCATCTGGTTGAAGGTCGTCAGGGGCCTCCTGCCTGAGGCACCCTAGCACAAAGCCGTTGTAGCAAGAACTCCTTCCAGGGCTCCTCACATGGAAGAAGTCCTCTGACTATGAACTTCCCAAGAAGGGCTCTGCTCTATTGTGCTTGGTCTATGATCCCAAGCCCTCCCTGTGAATAAGGAAGAGTGATGACCTACCAAGCCACTTTGACCTGGGCTATCTGAGTGTCACGTCCTGACCAAAGGAAGTTCCTCATCAGCCTCTCTACCTGGATGATACAAGAACTCGAGAAGATCTAGTAAGAAGTGATGTACCACATAGTCGCTACCAGCACCTGGTTGGCCACTACAACTCTGCCATCCAAAGAAAGTCGTGCGGAGCTCCAATGTAGCAACTTCCTCCTGCTAGACAGGAGGAGGGGAGCAATCTGTTGCTCGAGAGACAAGTCCAGACCAACCTGACAGCCCAAGTACCGAACTGCAGTCCCTGGGGGAATCCACCTGAAACCCTCACCTAGCATCCAATCGGGCATAGGAGCACTACCAATCGAGAAAGCCACTATCTTTCTCCAGTTCATCAGTGCGCCAAATGCACAATAGAAGGTCTCAAGAGCATGCTCACACCTATGAAGGTTGTCCTCTTGGCCATCCAAGTACAAGGTTGAGTCGTCAGCAAACTCAGTGTCAAGTATCTCATCTCCCCGAATAGGAAGTGCTAAGCCCCGTAAACCAATCTACTGCGGCACGAAGAACCTGCTCATCACCTCACCATAGAATATGAAGAGGAAGGGGGCAAGAGCGCAGCCCTATCTAATCAAACGTGTGAGCATGAAATGATCACCTCTACCTCCTGATAAAAGTACCTGACTGTGTGCCCGTCTGTACAAAGTAGACACCCCTCTGATCCAAGCATCTGAGAAGCCCATCCTGCAAAGAGTGCCCTCCAAAAAGTCCCAGTCAACTCTGTTGTAGGCCTTCTCAAATCGAGAAGAAGAATCACCAGATCCTCACCATGGAGCCTCGCTAGGGCAGAAGCCTCCCAAAAAGTAAAGATGTTGTCAAGGATACTATGCTCCTTGACAGAACTAGTCTACATCCCACGTATAAGGCTCTCTAGAAGTGGATGGATCCTCAAACTTAGAGCCTTGGCAAGAATTTTGTAGGTTGAATTGAGAATGGTGATGGGGTGCCACTGTCGAATCTCATCCAAGGAGCCACCATCCTTGGGAATGAGGTAGATTAGACCCTCACTCATGCTGTCAGGCATCTCTACTGCGTGCAAGATGTACTGGAAAACACTACAAAGATCTGGGCCAAGAAAGTCCCAGTACTCCAAGAAAAAACTGGGAGTCAAGCCATCCTCACCTGGACAGCTACCACGGGGGAGTGCACTAAGATCCGCGTGCAACTCCTTAAGCTAAAGTGGCAGCTCAAGTATCTGATGCATCTCCTCAGTCACAAGGCAAGGCATTTGTGCCCACACCTGCTCCTTGCATGCATCCTAACACTCTGACTAAGGCTCTGCAGACAGTAAATCATGGTAGAAGTCAATAGCAACTGCACACATGTCCTTTGGCTCAGAAGCAACTGACCCATGGGACCTCCTCAATTGACAGACCTTTGCATGTGTATGCTGAGGTCCCATTGTCTCAAAGAAAGAACTAGTCACTCTGTCACCCACTTGCATCCACTGAGATGCCTGTCGATGGAAAGCAAACTCATGGCGCCTCTCCTCTGTGCTAACAAGCTCCTGGCAAGCCCTACTGCTACTGCTCCTCCAACCAAGCACTATCTAGATGCTGCTCCTGCATCCTCTGCAAGGAAGCAACACCCCGTCTCAGACGCTGCTCCTCCTCTCTTGCTGCAGCTAGGCAAGCCAAAGGCTTCTGGAGAAAGAAAAAATAAAGCTAAGCTAGTCATGAGGCCACTCTATCAGCAGGAGAATCCTGCATGTCCAAGCCCTCTGTCCAAAGAGCCTCCACTCACTCTCTGAGTGCAGAGTCCAGCAAGACCCTCTCAGGGATGCGAAGCATTGTGCTCCCCGTCCTCTGCCTGTCTGCCACTGTGAGGATCACTCGTGCATGGTCCAAGAAGGAAGTCCCTGTAAGAATGCCAACTATCCCACCCAAGTCACAAAAAAGGTCACTAGTGTAGAAGAGATCTATCCGTGATAGATTCACTCTCAACACTCTGCGGTCCAAACGAGAGAAGGCCATGCTGTCTGGGGGCCTCACAAAGCTAGAGTGCTACCACACATCCGAAACCCTCAGATTCATACAAAACCTCTCCCAAGTTGCTAGCTCAACTCCATGCACAATAGCGTGTCTACCACTCTCCAACATGTTGAAGTCACCCCCTATGCACCACTGCTCTATCTGCAGTAGAGACTCAACAATTTGTGACAAAAACTCTGCTCGTGCACTCGCCACATTGGGTGCATATATGTTCAGGAAGCCCACAAGGCAACCCTGAACCTGCATAGTGATCCACTAAGCCCTGCTGGCACAATAATCCCTCTGCCCCACAATGGCCTGCTGTAGAGACTCGGCAATAGTCATACATACCCCACCCTGGATACCTCCAGGTCTAAAAGCAGCTAACCAAAAAGTATCACATTGTCCACACAAGAGATGACCACATTGTCTAATCTGGCTCTCACACAAATGATGCTCCTGTAGCATAAGGAGATCAATCTCTCCTCCCACAAGGCAACACTGAAGCTCTTGACGCAATCGACCCCTTTGACGTTGAAACAAGGGCCCACCTAATCCCTTCACGTTCCATGAGAAGATCCTCATGGGGAGTGAGAGAGAACAGATTTGCCACAGTAGCTAAACGTGCTATCGTCGAGGCTGGCTTGGATGGGAAGTAATACGCATCCGAGCGTCCTCTAGATAGGTGTGACTACAAAGAGTACCTGGCCCAAGACCAAGTAGATCGAGCCATGCGTAAAGCATCCTCCTCTATCTAGGAGTCCTCATGAATGTGTACATAGCATGGCGGGCACTGCGTATCAGCAAAGAAGTGAACCATAATGTGTCTACATTCTGCTGCATCTGGAGGGATCACAACAAACTTGGCCAATGGCCACAGAGTCTGAAGCATGTTTGTAACTCCTAGGTCTTCCATGTGGTGAGAGACCTCTAGGGCCTGTGTCTGGAGCCACTCCAACACTGAGTCGAGAGTCCACTCAGTCTGGTCCCTGCCGCTGATAGCCGTTTTTCAGCTCTCCGTAATTCCCATAGTGAGTTAACCCACCCTACCAAAATCATCCAAACACTGTGGCTATCCCTACCATTTCACTGTATATAGGTGTGTGTGAGTTAGGGGACTTTTCCCATATCTTCTTAAAAACCCTTAATTAGCTAGTCACTGTGCTAGTTGAGCCAAAAAAATAAAAAAAAATAATTATATTATGGCCCATTTGTGTGTAAATATTTCATTGTATATAGGGCCTAAATAAAAGGATTTTTCATAATTATTATGGTATTTATTTAAATGTTTCTACCTATGGTGTGTTATTTATGATATGTACATTGACTCAACATTACCATATTTTTTCTTACCATTTTGCATACTCTTTATTCCATAAAAAATAATTTCATGCAAGCTTCTCTTATTTTTGGTGTAACTCCATCCCAAAAAAAATCCAAAAAAACTAGTTTATTTATGTATATATTTTTTCACTATTGTCATTTTTTTCTTCCTACATCTATTCTCTATTACTCTCATAAATTAGACCACCAAAAATATTCATCTTTTTATGGTAGACTTATAATGAGAGAGATTTATTTTGACCCCTTTATATTTTTATTTATTATTTATATTTTGAACCCGAATTTAAAAAGGTGATACAAACAAACGTTGTAGCTCGTGAGCTGAACTTTTACCTCAAATTTTTTCATATATTTTTGAGCTACGAGCTGTGAACTATGATTTTATTGGTGGACCCCAGTTTGTCCATGCTATGCAGCCACACTCCCTCTTCCACTTTATCATTTTCCTCTTTCACACACACTTCTCCACTCATCATCCCTACCTCTCTCACCACTCCTCTCTGCACCCTACTCAATTTCTTCTCAACCTTGAAGAATAAGAGAAACCATGGTGAACTCATGTCTCCTACACACACTTCCATTCCAAAATTGACCACCTAGTCTCATTTTTCCTCATCCATATTACCCATATCTATCAAAAAACCACAAAATTCAGCCTCTTCTCTTGAAAGACAGCATCATGGTGATTGATTACTCATGTTCACTTACTTTGGCTCTCAAGGAAGGTCAAGAGTGGAGAAAAAACGTACCGTCAAAGCTAGTGGACCGTCAACAAGCATCAAAATTGACCCTACTCAAGACACTTGGAGCATCAACATTGTAAGAAATCCATAATTTCTTACCTATTAAGATTTTTTTCTTCCTTAGTTGTACCCTACATGGATACTCCCATTGTAAATATCCAATTCTATTTGTAAATTAATAAAATACTAACTCTACTAATTTACTAACACTTTAACCTACTATGAAAAGTCCTATCACCTCCACTTCTCTCCTCTCTCTCTTCTTCATCTATCCCCACCTGATAATTCCAAGCAAAAGAAATTAGATAAGTGTTGAAAATCTAACCCAACCATGGTTAGAGTAGTAACCCTAGCCCCCAAAATTGCTATAAAAGGAGGGTGTAGCTAGCACAAAAAGGGGGAAGCCATAAGCAAGAGCACTATGCTATAGCTTGAGAATCCAAGCTCAACCTCTCTAGAAGGAGCTCTTGAGTGAAAGCTCATTGTCTTATGCATATGCATGTGTTGTATTAGGGGTGATTAGCAAGGGAACTCTATGCCATTGTAAGAGAGAGTGATCATTTAATTGAGAGTAGGAAATCTATCATTTCTCCTACTAGTGTAAGCCCAACATTTGCTGAATCAAGGAGGGTGGATTTGGAGTAAGCTTGGATACTTTGTCTCTCTTCCAACGTAAAGTAATGGACAACAATGATGTGTAAGTGTCTTGGTGTTTTTTTAAAAGTTCTTGATAGCTTGTCTCTGGGTGTTGTCATCAATGTAGCCATAAATCCCACATACTGTAAGAGGGCGACAGGGTGGAGAGGACTCCCCTGGTTTTAAGACAATGATTGGGGTGGCTTTTCTTGTGATGTGTTGTGGTGTAATTTACTCAAGCTATGTTGAACAAATACTAATCTCACTTTCATTGGTCATGACAGATTTGTAAGAAGGTATTAGTGCAACAATCACCCCCTCCCCCTTCCCTCTTTTTCTTACATATATAATTGTGTTTGCTTGATCACTGTTGAACATTTCAAAGCAGCCCGAACACTCTCTCTCTCTCTCTCTCTCTCTCTCTCTCTCTCTCTCTCTCTCTCTCTCTCTCTCTCTCTATACATCCTAGTTCGTATCCAAAACTAGGTGGTGCCCCAAATTTGTGTAGGGTTAGGTTGCGGGTTTGTGTGTGTGTTTGCTGTTTTTTCCAACCCCAACCCAATTGAGCAGTACGGGAGCCTAGAAAAGTGCTTAGAGGCCACTCTTCTTGTTGCCCGCCCCGGACCGCCTCACCGCAAGGGAAAAAGAGAAGCCAACCACTGAGTCCAAGGCCTCTATCCCCCTAGTTGTAAGGAACAAAACATGAAACTTGAAGCAGGATCCCTCATGGTCTACTGAGGAGTCATCGAGAAAGCGTGTAAAGTCATAGTCAAAGAAGTCCCATCGGTGCTGAATGTTGAAGCTTGTCAGACTACGAGGGACTGCTGTAAAGGGAGTCTGTACCTGTAGATGGATTCGCAAGAAAGGCAGAGACAGAGAGCACACAGGTAGAGACTGGGCTTGGGCCTGTGGTTTAGGTCGGGGCCTCCTCTATGGACAGGCCTTCACAAGATGGCCCATTTGTTGACAAATGAAGCACTAATTCGGGAGGCTCGAATACTCCACGCTCTGTCTAAACCAACCCCCACTTACCCGAGGAGGTAGGACGACCTTTGGGAGAGTGTGAGTATCCCTAACTAGAACTCAAACTGAGGGAATGCCGGCCGCCTTGGCAGCTACGAAGGCTGCCATGCGAGGTGTCTCTAGAATAGTCCCAATCACTAAGCCTATCCTGGACAAAAGTGGTAGGTACTCCCTCCGCAAACCAAGAAGGTAGACGGAGATGGGAATGTCTGCCTCCTCTACCAAAAATCGAAAGCAGGGTCAAAACCATGTCTCCGTTGTCAAAAGTGGGCTCGAACTGCTCGGATGGTCAAAAGGCTCATGGCAATGACCTTGGACGCCATCTCGGAGGTCTCAAACTCGATCTAGTAGTAGCCTCATCCGAGGATCTGAACGTCCAAGATCTTGCCCACCTCTGCAAGAAGGCAGGCCTGGAGAAGATCCAACAGCTCTCCTCTGTTAGGTCTTGTGCCGAGAATCTTGCAGATGACAGAAGTCGCTTGCAGGCGCTCTATCTCTGCGGCTAGGCTCGCTTGCTCTGTCGGCGGTGAAAGAGAAAGTCGAATAGTGGGGTTAGAGGGGTTGGGCGAGGGGACTTCATTGGAGTTCCTCTTTGGCGGAGCATGAGCCTCCATGTTTGTCTGCTGCTGTGAAGAATAGGTGGAGAAACGTTGATGAAGAGGTAAACTCCTGCGCGGGACTGAGCACGTCAAGGATGTTGGCGAGGCCTGCCAAGCAGGAGTGGTTGAAGGTAAAATGGAGCGAGAGGGGAAATGGCTAAAAGTAAAGTGCAGAAAGGTGTGCACGGCAAAGAGGGGCGGCAAGGTAGCAGGCGGGTAGCAAGAGGGGGGATGGCGACGGACGACAGGGAAGGGGTGGGCAGTGGTGGGTGTGGCTGGTGGAAGGCAGAGCGGGCAGGTGACGGAGGGGAGACGGATGGGCATCCGGTGAGGCAGTCGGCTGGACAGCTTGCCTAGGGCGCGGGCAGGGGTGCTGCGCGCTAGAGGGCAGGCATGGGGGCTACGCGAGGGCAGTGGGGGGGAGGGCAGCGATGGTGAGGGGGGGTGCGAGCAGCAGCCAGCAGGCGAGCCGATCGGCGGAGGCTTTTACAAAACTCTTATCCAACAAGGCGTTCTTACTAGTATTTTGATCTCAACCCTTCACATTGAAGATGAAGTTCAAGAACCCAAGGACTTGCTGAAAGCTTAACAAGTCTTTTCAGACCTCTATTATGATGCTACTGAAAAGTTTAAAGAACATTCAGCTACATCTGATGATTCTGGGTCAGAAAAAGAACATGTAAGAGCCCAACTACTCCTAAAAGAAGACGAGGAAAAGTGTTTTGACTTTTCAAACCAAAAAACAAGGAGACATAAATGGTATAGAAGAGAAAGAGACAGAAGAAACTTGAAATCTGGACCTATGCCATCTGTTTCTAGTAGAACACAGTTTCTGATGCAGATAGATGCACATGATTTTGTCAAGTACAAAATCACGAGTAAATATCCTTTAGAAAAAAAAAGGGAATATCAAAAACATCAAGAAAAATGAGAAAGGAAACTCAATCAAACCCTAAACACCAAGGTGATGATTCATCCAACACACGAACTGAATGAAAGAAGAAATATCAAGAGTTCAAGCAAGCTTTAAAGGAGATGTATACCATTGAAAGGGAAACAACCGAGGAAGAGAGTAAAGATGTTATGAGTGTTCCATCCCATTACAAGAAATACACTCTCCAAGACCAAAAGATCATAGTCAAACAATCCATAAGGGAACTAAGAAAACAAGATGAGTCATATGAAGGATTTGAAAATGCAAAGAAAATAGATCTAGCCGAGCCAGGAAAAGATCCTAGACCTGCCTACATTGAAAAAGATTTGACAAAAGAAGAAGAAGAAGAGATTTTGCTAAGCTTACTGAAAGAATACCAAGATATCTTTGGTTGGTCTTATAAAGATCTCAAGGGTGTTGATCCAAAAATCTGTCAACATACTATACCTATGAGAGATGACGCAAAACCAAGTAGACAGCGCCCATATACTTATAATAAAACATTTTCCAGAAAGATCAAAGAAGAGATAGAAAATGTCAAGGAAACTGAATTCATTTATGAAATTGAACACACATAGTGGGTGTCTCCAATTGTGGTGGTACTCAAGAAAAATAGAAAATTAAGAGTGTGTGTCAATCTCAAAAAAGTGAATGCAGCCATCATTAGAGATAACTACCCTCTTCCAATCACCGAGCATGTTTTAGAATGAGTTGCAGGAAAAGAAGCTTACAGCTTCTTAGATTACTTTTGAGGGAACAATCAACTTTTGGTTGATCCCAAAGATCTTCATAAAACTGCCTTTACAACTGAATGGGGTATTTTTGCATATAGGGTTATTCCTTTTGGGTTTACTAATGCTCCTGTCACCTTTCAAAGATTGATGAGCCATGCCTTCAAAGAATATCTTAGTAATTTCTTGGAAGTATATATGGATGATTTATTTGTACATTCATCAGTCCGAGTTGACCATTTTGAACATCTCAAAAAGGTATCTGAAAAATGTAGACTTTATAGGATATGAGTAAACACCAACAAAGAGCTATTGAAACTGAAGCAAGAGACTATTCTCTTATTGGAAACCAATTGTATTAGAGAGGAAAGGATCAACATTTGCGTGCATGTGCAAAAGAAGACGAATCTATCCCCACTCTAGAACAAGCACATGCTGGATTAGCTGGAGGTCACTTTTTTAGTGAAACCACGGTTAGAGAAATTTTAATGGCAGATATATGGTGGCCAATACTTTTTGTAGATGCCAAAGAATATGTTCAAAGGTGTGATGCATGTCAACAAGAAAAAATGCTAACAAGGGTAGATAGCATACCTTTAAGACCAATGATGGGGGCTAGAGCTTTTGCAAAATGGGGCATAGATTTTGTCGGGCCAATATAACCACCCGCTTATAGAACTCAATCTCAATATATCATTGTAGCTACGGACTATTCGACCAAGTGGCTAGAGGCTTAGGCAACTAGGAAGAATGATGCTAGAACCATAGCTGCATTCTTGTATGAGAATGTATTCACAAGATATGGACATCCGATAGAAACCCGGGGCAGTCACTTATCAAAAGACCTCTATATCACGTGCGTTCAAGAGGTAATTCATAATACCCCAATATACATACTATACTTACACTGTGAGCCTATTTAAAAAACCCCCACCCCCCTCTGTATGTATACATTTTTATACATTTTGGTCTTTTAATAATCCTCTCCGGTTAACTCACGTGATATCATACACATTCTAAAAAGTGACCGCCCCGAGGATAGAAATTGCCACTGACAGGGGAATTCATTTCCTCAATGAGGTAATTGAGTATATACTGAATGAATTTATGGTCATCCATACATATCATCCACAAGCAAATGGACAAGTTGAACATACGACTAAAATTCTTAGCTCGGTATTGACTAAAGTGGTTAGTTCAGGATGAAATGATTGGGAAATGAATCTACATGCCACTCTATGGGCTTATAGAGTTTCATTCAAGACAGCTTTAAATGCTACACCCTTTAATCTTGTTTATGGTCTTGATGCCATACTACCGATAGAATTTCTATTCGCGACACTAAGGGTAGCTAAAGATCTTGAGTGGACTGGACATGAATTGTCCGAGAGGCTTGAAGATTTAGAAAATCTTGACGACCAAAGGGTAGCAGTTGTAGCTCACATCTATGAAGAAAAATGGAAACAAAAACATATTTTTTATTCACATCTAGTCACAAAAATATTCAAAAAAGGGGACCTAGTTTTAGTCTATTCCCTTAAGCAACACATTCCCAAGTTCAAGAAAATGGGAAACGGACATTGAAGACGTATCTCCAAGTGGAGAAATTAAATTGTCCACTGTAGATGGTAGCCCAATGGCTAATTGGATTAGTGGATGCCAATTAAAGTACCATTTGCCACTAACCAATGATTTGCTAGAGAAGATGCATGCAACAAAGTACAAAAAGTTTAAATGACAACAGGTTATTGATGAAGCCCAAGATGAAGATCAACTTTGAGTACTCAAGAGGAAAGTTGCTTTCAAAAATCAACAACCACCTATTCCCATCAACACTTTAGAACCAGATGAAAGACTATGGGAATCACCAAATGATGTAGTGTCGACGGATGATGAATGGTTGAATGGACCTGCACATCAAAGTACAACTCAACAATCATAGCACAAATGCGCTGGTAGATACCGGAGCTCGAATGAATGCAGTCAGTTATTCCACTTAAGAAAGTTATGAATCATTCTGTAGCATCAGGAATATCTACTATCAAAGGATGCAACAAAAACCCAACACCGGCATTCGGAGTAGTCAACTTGAATGTGATAGTACATGGATGTTCATGCCCTCATCAATTTGTATGCATACTAGATGAACATATGAATGAAACAATGATTCTTGGAATCTCATGGATGCGGACATACAAGGTAGTACCAGATTGAGACACTAATCAACTCAAGCTATCACTTTAAGGAGGACAGCCCTTAGTTCCAATTACACCGAGAAAAGAGGAATGGAAAAGAGGTCACCCACAAAAGAAACCAGGGAGTAATCAACCTACTTCCTCCTCTAGACAAACAAATGCTATAAGTAGCATGAAAGGAGTCGGCAGATTTGGGTAGCAAAAGCATAAATCAAGGACAATTCGTGTCAAATTTGGGTGCCTAAAAACTTATGTACCATACTGAAGAAAGTTTCACATCTAACGACTCAGAGAAAAACATCTTCGAGAAGGGAAACTAACAAAATATGGGTTTGGAGGAAAAAGGAGCATTTGTCTTCTCCACAAACTGTAAAACCAAGATACCAGTGGAGAGTTAAATCTCAAAAACCGTCATCATTGATACCTACAGCGTAGAAAATTAGTGTGCCAAAGCATCCAGATGGTACAATCAGACAAAGAGCACACAAATTATAGAATTTGCTATTTAGAAAACATCAACAGGAAACCTTGACCATAGAAACCCTTGAGTTAACTACTCAAGACCCAACTCTTGCACAACATATAGTTTGAATTGTATTAACCTTCAAAACCTAATAGAGACAACCACGGATATGCATAGACACGATTGTTTAACCCATGCACACAGTCATCTCAGAGTACTCCATCTAGGAGGGGTGGAAGGGAACTTCAGTAATTAAGGGCAATGTTTGAAGAGAGAGGAAAAAATTTGGATGTTAAAGTGTGGTTTTTTTTTGAAAAATTACCTAATAAAGCCCTTAAAAATCATCAACATGGGAATTTTGGCTATAATATCTCCCCGATGAGTGTAAATAGTGTATATAATATCAAAAAATACATTAAAAATAGCTTTGTTGCTTATTTTCATGAATTTTTCTTGATATTGGAGTTTAAAAACGGAGAAATCCACCAAAAGGTAATGAAGTAGTATTTGTTAATGGATATTCTTAATTGTTGATTTTTCAAATTGCTTTTTAGTGCATTTTATTATTTTCTTTGATTCTTTCAATAAACACGTCAAAAGTTAATAATAAATAGCAAATGAGCTCAGATGAGAAATTGAAGACGAACAAACACAAAAATTTTCAATCAAAACGACAAATGGAAGCGGGAAGCCTAAATTAGGCCACCAAGGCTTGCTTTTGCAAATTCTCGCAAAATGAGCTAACGAAGTCCGATTGAGAATTTTTTTGAACATAATCTTCATCTTCTACTAAACGCTCTACGATGCAATCTTCCTTTCTAAGACTCCCATATTCTGGTGCTCCACACATCCAAATATGCGTTTTGCTTTGCAACCAAGCAGGTATCTCCTTTTCCTCTTCAATTGTGGAGTGTAATTCTTTCCCCGGGGTTTGCTCTACATCTCTATAACTATAATCTTTCAGAATGATTTTTATAGTGACCTCTTTGTGTCTCAAGTAGATATAGTCATAGCCCTAGTCTTGTACCATTTTGAGCTGATGCATGAATGGTCTGCCCAATGTGATGTCAAAATTGTTGTTGTTGTCAAAATTCATTATGACACAGGTATGCTCATACTCTATGCCACATGAGGATACAATGATTTGTTCTAATATTCCTATCGATTTCTCCATGTATCCATCCACTAATTGGAGTTTCGTTCGAGTTTTCGTAAGAGCAGGCTTTCCCTAATTTTTTCATATTTCTTTGGTTGCAATGGAAATTCCTGCCCCACTACCTAATATAGCAACCGTATTTACTCCTTTGTACTCAAGTGGTAAGGTGGTGTTTTATTCTTCTCCTTCACAGTAGTCACCCACCTTATTTACTGGTACTGGCTTTGTCTGTGGTTTCTTAGGCATGGTGTAAATCCCTATTTTCATATGCAAGTTAGTTATGTGAAGGTATTTTCAACCCCATGTTTCGCAGGTTTATGCCCATTTGGCCCCATAGATGCGGTCTAATTTTTAGTAGCTCTGAGAGATAAAGTGTACATGTATAGGAGAAGACATCAATTCGTGCAAGCTCTTGGTATCCATCATTTTTGGTGTGGATTTCCACTGAGAAGGTACCATTTTAACCTCTGATTTTGTTTCAAGTTCTCCTATGAAAGATGGCAAAGTCTGTAGAGAGCATGGTTTACTCTCTTCAGATGCAACAAACACAACATCCCCATATAGAGATCCTATATCCCCTAGGAAAAATTTGCGATCCATGTTTATCTCAGGGATAGGTGCTGACTGTAAGGTAGCATTACCATCTTTTTGGTTTCTAATCAATTCCCACAAGGATTGTGGCCACGGTTCTTCTACCTCTGGAATTGGTATCACTACTTGTGAACCCATCCCATCTGTGGTATTGGCTACTTCACTTGTATCTAAAGGTGCCTCAACTCTTGGCTCTTCCTGGTCTTTGTTTACAATACCATGGATTTCCAATTCTTGGATTTTTTTGCGGATTAGCACCTCCATTTTTGGAGCATATGGAACATGTGGTCCCCTAAGAGCTTGGGCTGCCTCGATGAGCTCCTTGCACATTTGCAACCTCTCTTTTTCATACCTTGGATAAGGATATGTCAACCATCTATCCTCTTGGGTTTGATTGGGTTTTAGCCTAGCTTCATAGGCCTTCAAAATTGTATCTAAAGGTTCAAAGACTTTGTCGACCAAAACTGAACCTCCCAAGTTAATCTTTGACTCTTTAGGTCCCTTTGCATTTTTCTTGCTTTCTTTCTCTCGTCTAAGATATTCATTTGTTTGATTCAGTTCAGTTTCCAAAGCAGCTTTCTACCATATCCTCTTTGCTTTCATTTTATCCCTTTTGCCTTTCCATGATTTTCTTCCTATTCTCATCAAGATGTTCTCAATTTTTGTTTGAACAGGTAATGTGGCTTCTTCCTCAATGATTGCGTTTTTGGTAGCTTCTTGTGTTTGAGATCAAGTCATCACGTTTAAAGGAATGACAGGTTCTACCTTGGATCCTCTTGAAGAAGGCATCACGCCTACAACATTCATTGTTGCTTTCCCTTTGTAGTCAGCATTTTTAGCAGAGTGTTGGCGTAGATGGTCTCTCCCACAACCGTGTAAAAAAAACAAATAATTCTATTTGTGGATCCTTGTTTGGACAGCTTTGTGCCCAATGGTCACCTCCACATTCATAGAGCATGGACCTTCTGGTTTTGCAGCTGATGATCCAGTCGATGGTTTTTCTTGCCTTGTAAGAATGTTCTTCAAACCATACCCCTGATTGTCTATAATCATGAGTGTATTTGCATCCATGGAGTACTGGTTTCTCATGGGTTGTGGCATGTGCATTGGCTGAGTGTAGTTGAATACTACTCTACCATCATTCTAAAGAGGTGGTTGTTGCCCTAGCACACGTTATGGATTTGGCTGAATGCTACACTATGGAGTGCGATGATCCCCTCCACAAGTATTACATCTCCTCAATTGAGGCTATCGTACATTTAGGTTTTGTTTGTAGCCTTGGTTTATTCTTCTAATCAGCCTCTCGATCACTTGATCAATGATTGGTTCCGAAGGAGTTTGAACATCTCTCTTTGTTGTTGATTTGCTCTTCAAATATGAGGCACTACTAGTCACATTGTCTATATCTTCAGTCACCTCTCCGTAGGCCTTGCAATTGTCAACTAGATATAGAGCCTCTCTAGTGACTTGCTCAAATATTGTGCATCCTTTCAAATGTAGGTCTTTTTTGAGACTTTCATTCCTCAAGACCTCTATGAAGAGAACTGATAGCCTCTCATCTTGTGGCAGCTCTCTCATAGGACATCTCTCGATGTATTGCTTGAAGCAAAGCAAAGCTTCCTTCACCCTCTCGTTCTTTTTCTACTTGAAAGTGTAGATATGGGACACTGTGTTATGTTTGATTCTCCTTTTTGAGAACTCCTTCGTGAATTCTTGCAAGAGTTGAGTTATGTTGGGAAAACCATCTCTATTTAGTGGTTGGAACCAGCTCAAGGCTTTTCCTTCCAATGTTAACCCAAATTCCTCATAGTGAGTATGGAAATCTGCAATTTGTTCAACTCTCAAAATTTGTTTGAAGAGTGAGACATGAGCATATGGATCCCCTCCCCCACTGTACTTTGTCTTGACACATTGATCCACTTGATATGGTCTTAGTCATTGTGGTTCAGTCACCAATCTAGCCAATTTGTGGTCTTTTGGAAAGATGTTTCTCGCTCTCTCCTCTCCTCTTGGATAAGATGCTGGTGAAATCCTCTCGGATATGTACTCTAGCATCGTTTTTGACTGAAAGTAAGTAGATATTGGAGTACCGTTGTATATGTATCTCTCTAGTTCAATTGGATCGACAAGTTTGTGCTCTCTTCCATACTTATCTACCATCAAAACTTGCACTCCGTGAGCATTTGTATATGTGAATGCATAGAGATTCTTATGGAATGGCATCTCTCCAACATAAGGTTCTACACACTTGTAGAAGATATATTGATCCCCATTTGTGAATCTATATATGCCCTCATGAGGGTAATCTGTAAGCACTCTTACGGACTCATTGGCTTTGATGAATCTCATGTTCGGTTTGTTGATCAAAGGATGCCTCTCCTTTAGGTATTCTACCAATCCCATTGTTGAAGGCATTGCAGTGTTTGTTGCGCTTTTCATGTCTGTGAAGGGAGTAGAGAACCCTGGTGGTGGATGATTTATCATGGTTAAGGCTCACTCAAAACACTCAAGATAGTCCTTGACAAGCTCACTTTGGCTTAGTGCAACTTATCCCGTTTTCCCCCTTGTAAGGTCTCTCAAAAGTCAGGAATTTGTGACTTTTTGGTGTCTGAAAATTATTCTTGGGGTACCCTAAAAGTTTGGGATTAGGAAACCTGGGAAAATTTAGCTATATTGCCTGCAAGATTTCTTCTTGGCTATACCTGACTCAATTTGGAGTTGTCTTCTATCACAAGTTAGAGTACTTTTTGTGAACTGCACTTGAAATAGTACTCAAAACAATTCCAAGACCAGAACATAAGAACTTTGGCTTGTATCTTGGTCTCTATAAGGTATTTTTAGCTCAAACTTGCGATTTGAGATGTACTCAAGTATGTCTACAAGATCATTAAGTCAGAGAGGTACATGGATCGCGATCCATGTTATTTTGTACAAAAAAATTTTCCAAATTTTAAATGTGTGTAGACAAGGTCATATATAGGCTCTATACCAATTTTCATGAAATTCTAAGGTTGAGGTACATGGATCACGATCCATGTTCAACCACATCTGGACTTGACCTCTTGGCATCTTGTTGCACTCTATGTCCACAAGCTAAATCTCAAATCTTTTTGGATTTGGACTTGTTTTGACAGGTCAAATAGCCAACACTCGGTCTGCACTGCAGTTTTTAGTATGCCACCTATTTTGCTTCCTTTTGACCCAAATTTTTTGATTTTTTTTCCAAAATTGAAGTTTGGGATATGTTTCCTTGTGTATGCACTATTGATCTGGAAAGTTTCAACTCAAGCTATCACTATGGATACGTGGATTGCGATCCATGTTTGGAGCCCAAATTGACTTCTCTTGGTACCATCAAAATCTGCATGATTAGTAGGTCCTATGGTATCAAAATTTTTGAAAATGGAACTCTGGATTGGAAATTAGGTCAATTCTGGCACTTGCTCAGAGTACTTGGCAGTTATGGGCTTTTGGATAGGTTTTTGATATCCAAACTCAGTTTTGAAAAGACCACTAGACTCCTTGTGATGTCCTCTAGCTATGGTGCAAATTTGGTATCAGTTTGTGACATAGGAACATGGATCATGATCCATGTACCTATGTGTCAGATAGCATTGAAACTTAGCACACAGCTTTCCCTTGGTCCACTGATCTTTGCTATATGGTTTTTGTATGATTTGGACTTGTTTAGGTCAAGCAAAAGTCAATCCCTAGGTCTGTTTTAGGGTTTTCCTCTTTGAACTGTTTTTTGCTCTTTTGACCCACTTTTTGAACTTTTTGACAAAACTTCTTTGGAGACTTTTGTTCACAATTATCTTTGCTATAGGTTGGAAAAGTTTCTGTCCAAAAATTTCTCAAGGGTACATGGATTGCAATCCATGTTCCACCACTTTTGGATGTGAACTTTTAGTGTGATGATAGATTATGATGTTTGTAGCATGCTCATCAAGAAATTTTTGAATTTGGATTAGTTTTGCCTAACCAAAACTGACTTCTATAGTCTACTGTGAGTGACTGTTTTGACAATAAACAATTTTTTGCTCTTTTGATCACTATTTGCAACTTTTTTGCATTTTATTCTTTCGGGAAAAGTGTTTGTCTATGTCTCAGTTACCTATTTCTCAAATCTTAGCCATATAAAATTCAAAACTTTTTCATGAGGTACATGGATTGCGATCCATGTTCCATCACATCTAAACACCAAATTCGGCTTGATGATTCCTTGCAGTGTCAGTAGTCTATTCCACCACTTCTTTTTGGATTTGAATAATATTTCCCCAGTCAACAATGAGTTTTTCTATCTGCTTTGCAATTTTTGACTAGTTTCTGTATTTGGCTATTTTGACCAACTTTTTGACATGGTCCCTTTTGGCAAAGTTATTCCACTAGTAATCAAAGATGTACTTGTCAAATATCAGCCCCAAATATCAAAAGGTACATGGATCGCGATCCATGTTTGACATCATTTTTTCATGAATTTTGTTCTGCAGGTTCTCTATGCCTTGTAGAAGCCAAATCTCACCCGTTTTTATATTTGGATGCTAAAAAGTTGAAAAATGTTTGAAATGCCTGTTTTGCTGTTTTTTTCCTAACAACCAATTTTGATGTGATTTTTGAGTTTTACTTTCAAGAAAACTTGATGAGAGCAATGTCCCACTGATGGACAATGTCACTGATCACTTTTTTCCAAAAATGGTCTCTGGGGTTTATGGATCGCGATCCATGTTCCTCCACAAAATCTGGCCTAACTTTCCAGATTGCTTCTAAAGAGTAAGTTGATGCCCTTGATCCACAATTTTTTGAATTTGGATCACTTTTGAGGTCTCTACCATCAAATTTTTAGAATTTCAGAATTATGGTCATTTTGACCAAAATATGGTTTTCATCCTTTTTTCCCTCAATCTTTTAGCCCAAATTTGATGGTGGTAGTTTCTACTTATGCTACTCCTAAGTACTGAAATAAAACATGAAACAAAAACAAACAAAATGGTACAACATAAAGTCAAAACAAAAATCGGAACAACATTTTGAAATCATAGAGAAAATCGAATAATGAAATGCTTTTGGCTATCTGACTCACAAGCCTCTTTACCTATCAAGAATAGATCTAGCAAGTCCTTGACTTCTAGACTCTACCAAGCACTAAACCCCGTCTCTAGCTGCTTCACTACTAAGATGTAAATGGAATGGAGAGACAAATCTTCAAAAAAGAACGCTCTAAATACACACTAGGTCACTCACCATCTAAGGATCATATCCTCGACAACAGTGTCAATGTTGGCAGGTCGCCGTGAGACAGACGTCTGTAGCATAGCTATTGGGCACTAACATAATGTCAATACTCACAGGAAAGGACTCGGATGGGGTCAGGGAAATCAGCCTATATCCTTTCTCACAGCTCTAGGTCATCACGCCATTTCAGCACTCAAACAGACTCAAAATGCAACAAAACTTTAGGAGGAGGTCTAAGACACCTAGGTGCACTATCCTACCAAGTCTGGTTGCAATCCAACAATACCAAAATCATGATCCATCATGACAAAGGTCCTAGAAACTGCAACAGAACTATCCAAATAGATTGCCCTATGGTCTAGGAACACTCTCTTATGGTCAAAATGACTAAAAATAGTGATTTAAGCACTCAAATCTACAATTAAGACTCAGAGACACGTAGTCGTGAACCATAGCAAAACTGACAATGCTTACACTTAAATGAAAGAGCAAAGAGAGAGAGGAACACAATGCAAGTTTCAGAATTGAAAACAGATTACCCAATCGTTACAAAAGTTGATTTCAAGTTGGAGTAGCTTCGTAGCTTGAGCGTACGTACATCAGAGCCTTTCTCTCTAAAGATAAGCCTCCTTTCACATTAAGGTTATTGACCTTTATACCTAGGGATTTCTAAATGGCCAGTGGCCGGCTCAGAGGGACCTTTACAATTATCATGACATCATTACAATGAAGAGAATTGACTGCTACTCTAGACTCACGATTTACATAGAGTATCATTACAAAATAATAGATTACAAATGTGGTGTCTAGCTATATGTTCGGCCAGGTGGGCGCCCATTTCATCAATCCTCAAACATCAGAGCATGAAACTGTGTCAAGGGATGACACAGTCGAGGAGGGGGAAATGTTAGCAACTAGCTAACCTATGTAACATTTTTCGGGAGCTTTTATTGTAAAAACACTTATTCTTTTGATAAATTGGGAATATTGTAATTCCTATTTTCCAAGTGAATATTGTAATCGATGATCCGCGGCTATAAGCTTCCAAATTGTATCAATCTATCCTTAGTTAAAGCCTCCAGATTATTAGCTTTTGACCAAAGAAACCTTGTCTAAGGTATAAAAACCAATTTTTATAAGTTGTTGCTAAGTTTTGGATAATAGAAACACAGCGTGAGCTAACGGCACTCACTTCTCTCCTTCTTGCACTTCCTACTCTCTTCCCGGTTGTCACATTGTAGTGTTGTCTGTTGCATTGCAACTGCAGGTAAGAGATATACGCATTGATGTAAACATATGATGGTAAACTAAAGCTTTCGCTGACCCACGGCCTAATTTCATCATAAGTAGGAGTTTAAGCTAGGAAATCACAAAGTAAGCATAGGCGGGGTATTGGGGAATCATTGCTAAGCATTTAGATGCTTTCGGGGTCAGAAACGACTAGGTCAAAAACTCATTGGCTGTTAATAATCGTGTTTTTTGCAACTTATCGAAAGTGAGATTTGAGACCATAAGCATGTGTGATTAGGTATTATATACATGTCCTAGAAGTTTTGTAGCATTCAAATGTTGTTTGATGCTATAACGGGTATGATCTATTTGCCGATTAGCGATTAACTTTTGGTGAGTTCTGTCATTTGAGTGTAGCTTGAGTTAGATGCGAGTTGTCTGTTGTTTTCCAAGAGATCGACAACCTCTTGTAGCCTTTATGTACTAGTCAAGTCAGCTTCATCCCATGGATTGACAATTATGTTCGTAGTTCTCACTATGTATCCAATAAGATAAGAGTGAGGTTAGACACCCATCCCACCATTTATCAAGATTCTCTCAAATATTATAAGAAAGATTTTGGACTCAAGCTATGAAAGGTGGCATGGAGACAAAGCTTGCCATGGTGAAGGCGATTAGGAGGAAATTGATCAATAAGCAGGGTACACAGAGCTCTCTCATTGGGGGAATGCCTCTAACTGAGGTTACTTTGTAATAACTCTTTTTGCTCATAATCTCTTCCCTAATCACTTTCTTGGCCTATAAAAGGAGGCCTCTTCTTTTGTAAACACACACTACACACACACGCACACACGCACACATGCGCGCGTGCACACACACACACACACACACACACACACACACACACACACACCCACATATCCACACACCTACACATACAAAACCTTGTGCTACATTCTAGTAGCATGAAATGAACCCTAATAACATGATCACAACACCATCACCATCACCATGCACAAAATGAGCACCATGTCTCCACGCACTTGTAATGAAGATTGAAGGCAATATTTCAAGAAGAATAATGATTGCTGCACTCATGATATTCCTTGCCATCAACTCCCATCCCTCCATTATGAATCATACGGTCTTGTCCCCTTCTCATCTTCTGGTCCTATGCTACGTATTGTATTCATCCTTTGCAAGCAATCAACACACTCCATCTTGGTGCCATACATTGTGTTGTTTGGAATATACTTCATTATGAGTATGGTTTATCCTTGCTTCTTTCCATTTTGCTTATGTTGAGGTGTGCGGATTGACCACCATACACACACACTCTCTCTCCCTCTCATATTCATATCATCTTGCTACTTGCATTTTCAGGTGTGTGGATTCACCACCTCCGGTATAAGAAGTGATCATACTTGCATGTTTCCCTTACCTCATTATCTTCCTTATTACATGCACAAGTAGCAAGACCATTCTCACTCACTCACCATCCCTCTCATCTTGTTTTCAGACCACCCCATCCCACACTTGGGCGTGGATCTTGAATTTGTTTTCCATGGCATCCTTGATTGTGTATATGTATGCATCCTAGCCACATATCTTGCTAGGTGGTGCCCCTATTGTGTACCTCCCATGATGAGTCCGTCGTGATGCATAGTCTTGGTGTAGAGGCCACCCGGTCTATTTTTCACTTCTGCCCCTCAGCATAATCTCATAATCAATAGCTCCTCAACAAGCACTTATCGCTCTTTAACCTACACTATCAATAATGATGGAGCTCTCCTTTGCCACAATTGCCAAGATCTCTCTTCTCCTCTATTCAATTATCCTCCTGATACTCTTCTTATTTCCTTGCTTGCGGTCCTTCTTTATGCCTCCTTTCTTGCTCTCCTTAGGGCCGAGAGAGAGAAAAAATCACGTTTCTTCTTCTGCCGCTTTTCTTCATGCTTAAGTATCCTTCTTGATACCCTTAAAATTTCCTTAATTCCCTTCAATGTTGAGAGATTTAAATATGGTGACTTGATTATGGCAAAGACAATGAAGTGGTGTGTGATAGAGAGATTTGGAGTTTTTTTCTCTCGGAGCTTTTTTTTAATGGAAAAAGAGGGATATTGCAGTTATGGGGTTGATTAAGATGAGCTATGGTTGTTTAGAGCATGAAGCATAGAGGGATGTCTATGGAGACGAGAGAAAGATTTGATTCAAGCATAGGGCTATGTAATAGTATATTTACTTAAATACGAAAGAGAGAGCGTTAGCTATGGGAGCCTTAAAACTTGAAGCTATGGCTACAAGTGCAACAAAGTTTGCTCAGAAGGCTGGGGCAAAAACGTTTGGGGCCACTGCCACCGATTTTGGCACTGGTATGGTAGTTGCCATGCCACATCACCACCCCATTTCCCTCGCCTAGCAACGACGGTGCCGTTGTTGCTTAGGAGGGGAAGGGGGTTATATTAAGAGGGGGGTTATATATAGTGCGGGAGAGCAATGAACACGAGGAGAGAAAGGTATTGTGGAGATTGATGAGGAGAGGAAAGACTCAACTCATGTTTCATGAGCAAGGGAGGAAGGAACATGCTCTCTCTTGTGCATGATCAAGGGGAAGACACTCTTTCTCTCTCACTCTCGGATACAAGCAAGACTCTCTCTCTCTCTCTCTCTCTCTCTCTCTCTCTCTCTCTCTCTCTCTCTCTCTCTCTCTCTCTCTCTCTCTCTCTCTCTCTCTCTCTCTCTCTCTCTCTCTCGTGCTTAAGCAAGGAAGAAGGGGAGACTCTCTCTCTCTCTCTCGTTCTCTGACAAGCAAGGAGAGGAGAAAGAAGCCGTTCTCTTCCTCTCTCTCGCACGAGCAAGGAGTAGGAGAAGAGGGGGCAAAGGGGAGACTCTTTCTCTTGTTCTCAAAATTAACCAGGGAATTCTCTCTCTCTCTCTCTCTCTCTCTCTCGCTTCCGAATCTAAGCAAGAAAAGAGTTAAAGAAGCAAGTGGAAGGGCACTTAATTGAAGAAGCAAACTGAAGGGAGGTCGGTAAGCCAGGGCTCAAGAAGATTGGACGAAGTTAAGCAGGGCTGAATTTGGAAGCCCAACACAGAAGAAATTTTTATCATCGACGTCAACTTAAGTTTAATCAATCCATTTGGATGATTCATGGAGCCGTTAATGGCTCGAGGAAAGCTTTAAGGGGAGTTTAAACTCCTAATTGAATTAATTAACAGGTGTCATTAACGGCACTGCCTCAATAATTGTGCATCAATTTTGTCAGTCTTATCAATTTTCAAGCGGTTTTCATGCGTCGTTAGCATTACCAAGTAGATTATAAATATTATATTGTGTGGTGCGGAAATTCTTGGCTCTCAAATTTTCCACAGCCAGTAGCCCGATGCTGACCTGGCTCATGTTTTGAACCCATATCCCCCGACAACCTGGTGAACCCAATGTGAAACAGAGCCGGGGTGGGAAAATAGTTGAAGATTATGTCTACACCACAAGAGGTAGTCATGCAACAAATGATGCAACAATTTTTACTGTACATGTAGTAGCAACAGGCTACCCAATAGCAACATAAACTACAAGAGTGGATTTGTAAAGCTCAGCAAACTGTTACAGATAAGTCGCAGTGGTTTGAAGGCCAAGATATTTTAAAATTTTGCAATCTTTATGAGCAGTCTATGGAGGATAATGGAATTGAAGACCAGAACCCAGCGGAAGGGTTTCATTTGACTGTAGTGTCGGAACTTAGGGCCCAGATTAAAGAAATTCAGTTGGCTCAAGGACCAAATTGGCAGGACTCCAAGAAGGCACTGCAAGAGGAATATTTTCTTGAAGATGCTCAGAGGGTGACGAGACAGAGTTTTATGAAGTGGGTGCAGAATAAGGGTAGAATTTATCTGCACGAGAACTGTTACAAGAATTTGAAAAGATATTTGATCAATTGTCATCAGTAGAACAACGTTCTTTGAAGTATCAGAAGGTGGAATTGTTTATTCAAGCTGCTGATCCACGACTTCAAAAGAATTTGATGCAATTATTCGAGGACCCGACAGGAGAACTGGGATTGAAATTTGATTGGAAAATAGTCGTTGAAGCGATGAATATGATTGTAAAACGACAAAAGCAAGCTTACAAGAAAATCGCAGTCTAGGCATTAGACGACGCTAAGGACGAGATTAAAGAGAAATCACCCTCGACAGTACCCAAAGTGGAGGGGCCTATCCTCGACAATCTGTTAAAAGGTATTCAAGAGATAAATTTAAATTTCAAAATTGTTAAATTTGAAGGGTTAACTGCAAAGGCGTCTACTTCCAAACCTAAGCAGCAGCAGCCACCACGTAAAAATTGGGCTAATCGATGCATGTGGTGCGATAGTGAAGACCATAGGTATGTGAAAGAGTGAGATGAGTTTGATGTAGCTAACAAGAAGAATGTAGTTTTTTGGAAAGATAGGAAGATTCATCTCAGGGCAACATGAGACATGATCCGCTTAAACTTTGGTAGGGGCGGCATAAAGAAGCTAGTGGAAGAAATACAACATAATGTTGCTCTTGTGGAAGCAGCTACATATGGGCTACAGGTTTGTGGTAAAGGAGATGATGAAGGTACAGGTGCAAGGGGCCAACTGTGGCTGTATGCTTTAAAGACAACAAAAGTAGGTAAGGTAACATATGGGAAGTTATGACAGGTAGGGAATTCAATTCGAGAAACTACTGGGTGGACCGATGTAGTAGATTCTCTTTCAGTATATGCATTTATTACTAAGGCTCAAGCCAATGAAGCTATGGTGGAAGAGAAGCAAAAAAGAGATGAATATGTTGCTGGGACATCAAAAAGGCCAACAAGATCCAACAACAAGAAAGAGGAAGGGCCTGCTCCTAAGCCCGCTCTCGAAGTGGTTATGGAGGAGGCACCAAAGGAACAAAATGCAAGGTAAGCCTAAGGGACCCTCGTATAAGCTTAAATTTGATATTGAATTGGCTACATATCTGAATAAGGTTTTTGAAGAGAGTATCTTGAATAGTAAAGTGGAGCTCACATTGGGTGATATTCTAGGAATTTCCAATCACAAGTTCCATGAGGAGAGCATCAATATTATAAAAAGGAAGTGATAGATACCAAGTGAGCAAGAGCCAAAATCAGTTAAGAGCCAAGTGGTTCGACACATTGAAGCAATTTTGGATGATTATGAAGAATATTTGGTAGATCTTAAAGAGGAAGAGTCAAAGTCTCAGGTGGTTTCAAACCCAATTGTACCCAAGGTAAGAAACATGAATTTTAATGACGGAAAGATGAAGAAACTATACCAAAAAGTCACTTTTCAAGGACTCATTGGATAAGAGCAAATTCTGAAACTGTGGTAAAGCTTGGTGATATTGAGGAGCCGGTCTTAGCCCTTATAGACCATGGTTCAAAAATCAATATAATGGCAAAGAATGTGCACCAGAAGGGGAAGTGGCCTATTGATGTGGACCACAGGTGGCGGATTTGAGCAGCCAACATACTCCCATGCGATCTTTATGGTGCATGTGCAAACGTCAAGGTAACAATTGGGGATGTCTATGATGAGAAAACCTTCATTATACAGGAGCATTCCTCCTACCCACTGATTTTAAGACAACCCTACATTATGGCTGTGCGAATGGAAACCAAGGTGCTTGATGATGGCTCAGTCTATACCAGGGTTCGGCGCCGGGATGGTAAGAAAGCGGTTCAATATTGAACTAGATGTGTTGACCATGCTAGGAACATAGATAGTTTACATCAATGCCAAAGATACGTAAAGAGTTCAAAGAACACGGATTTGCTTAGGATTTTCTTGGGGCGCCACTATAAAGCGGGACTATGGCAGTACAAGTGAGGAGAAGTTCTCACAAAGAGAAACCTTCTCTTCTAGGATTGACGTCTAAGGGTTTAGTATCTTATAAAAAATTTAATGATTTACCTAAGTGGGAGAAACAATACGGTTCAAGTATTCAAAGTGAATTGTAGGGATGTGATGTGCTTGAACCAGGTGATGTGATCTCAGGAATCTTTGAAGAGATTTCTTAAGTTGACACTAGCCCGTATTGGGTGGGCTATAGGTCAAGATGATGAAGAAGGGCACATATATGCGGTTCGATTTGGTTCAAAAAGGTTACCCATAGGTTAAGAGAGAAACTTGGAGTGTTGCTACTGCTCTAAGATCTGATAAAGAATATTTTATTGGAGCTTCAGTCATGGTAGAGACAGATTGCTTTCCACTGATAGGGATGATTGCAAACTGCTCTAACAAATTCTTGCAGAATGAGCTAACGGAATCCGATTGAAGAAATTTTTGAGTCTAACATAGATTTCACGGCCTAAGAGGACTAAGAAGGGAATCTAGGGAAAAATAGTTTGGGAAGTCTGACTATAGATATCCAAGGTAGCCCAAAATCACCTCATTTTCACTAGTCAATCTTTAAGGAGAGAGCTTTCTGCCTTCTTCGCGCGCGATTTTTGGAGTCTACAGTATACCATTTAGAGTACACTCACACACGAGATATGAGGGATAAGTTCTAAACTTATCAATGAACAATTCTATATGGCCAGGTAACAAGTATAGGCTCAAGAAAAAACCCTAGAAACCCAGCTGTGCACGAAGTCTTGCATACTTAGCAGTATCCATCCATATTGAATCTGCTTATGAATATCCTTAGAATCTCCTGGATAAAACACCATTGAGATCACATAGCATTGATGGGCTCCGCAATATACTAGAGCTTCACCTGAAGCATAGTGTAGGACCCACATACTGTAGACTTTTGGCAACTTAAGCTCGTTACCAGAAAGCATTAAAGAAGTCTGACTCCCTTTTACTGGCAGCCAAGACATCACTGACATAAGCATCAATAGGAATAGCATCCATATCCAGCTACATTTGGCACATTGCGCAAGGAAATGAAAAACCCTGTGCACCTTTTGCAGTATCAAGGATAATTTAGCATCATCACCCCCTCTAGCTTCATAGCCCCATCACGAAAAACCTTGGGAGTCTCTTGACCTGTATCATCAGAGGAATTTTTACCTATTGGATGTTCATCTTGATCATGCAAAGCAGCTTTATCCTATAGATCTTCATCCGTAGCATCCTCGGGAAAATCACTCTTAGAAGTCTCAACATTAATCAAAATTGTAGGAGTTATCTCCTCATGTAGTCCATGTACAAGCGTATATGTTAAATCCCTGTCGATAACCTGTTCACAATCAATATGATCCAAGAAATCTTCATACTCCTCGATATCATCCTCTGCCTCCTCATCTGCATCCATGTTACTTAGCAATACATTATAGAGCTGTAAAGGCTCATCTGGCACCCCCTCTGAAGAGGTATATGCATTAGAAAGCTCTTCTATACTGTCATAAACATCTTTTTCAGATCCAGACAGAAATTCGCCGATTATAGCATCCTCTTCTGTGATAGCATCATTTGCAAGCATTTTGTTAGTAGCAATCATAGGTTCATTGACATCCTCAGGCTCATCCTATGTTGGGTCCACAATCTTAGTCACTTCACCAGCTACTGTGTATGTAATAGCTTTGTTTATGCAATCATCTGTAGCAAACATGTTAACATGCTCGCCTATAGTGCTCATAGTTTTAGAAATATCCTGTAGAGGCTCATCTGTTTGATGAACTCCTTCAGAATAACCCATGTCAAGGCCAATAGCTTGTGAACCACTTGCTGTACAGTCTATGTCTTCACTGGAACCATTATTAGAGGTAGCGTCCATGTGAGCAATCTTTGAAAAAAATTCATATAAGCCTATTTCAACATCAAATTCATCGTTTACCTTTCCTTCGTTGCTCAAAATAAGCTCCTCTCAAACTGAATCTGCTACTTCCAGTTCAACATTTTCTTTGGCTTTACTTCTTGCAGAAATATGCTCCCAGAATTCATCATAGTTGAGGATCTGCATCTGATCCCCTTCACCTTTACTGAAGACAACCTTATTTCGCTCAGTAATCTCCTTTATTTCCTGATCTAGAATCCTTGAGCTTTCGTAAATAAATTCCTCTGCAAAATACTCCCACCGTGTGGGATATTCTTCTGCCAGTTCTTGAACCTGCTTTTTAAAATCCGAGTTTACAACCTCCTCAAAAGCTGCAATCATCCGATCTTCTGGAACATTTCGGCTCTTCATCTCACCTTCGTAACATGCAATAAAACCTTCTGGATCATATCCCTGAAATTTATAATAATGCTCCTGAACAGCATCAAGTGCTAGCTCTACAGCATCATCAATCTTCTTTTTTATCTGCATGGCTTTTGCTTCCTGTAGATACCCCTGAACCAATTCCATCATTTTTGGCAAATCTATAACTGCCAGATTTTTACCAAATCCATTGGCACTGAAATCTTCAATAAACTGGTTTAACTGTTCTGGCATCTCCATCTTTACCTCCCACCCCAGCTCGTTTCGCATCGGGTTCACCAAAGATGTCGGGGGATATGTGTTCGCTACGTAAGCCGGGCAGGCACCAGGCCTCTGGCTGTGGGAGGTGTGAAAGAGAGAGAACAAGAACAACTGATAGCTCTACCAATCATCGCAATCATCAATTAATTGATTATTAACTTGAGTACAACTTAGTCCTTAGCCAAGGCGGGCTGTTAACAGCGCCGTCACTTGGATCATCTGCTAACTAGGAGTTTAAGCTCCTGCTTTATAGAATTAACCAGGCCGTTAACGACACCGGGCTCGGTGATGGAAACTCCCTCATGTCGCTTTATCTGGTTTGAGTTCCCTTAGATTCAACAAGCTTCAATTCTCTTCAATGCCTCAGTTTTCATGCTTCAGTTACTGTCAATTATTATGCAGGTTTCTGCTTCTTATGCTTTGCACTGGCTTAATTGCTGCTCACATGCTTTAACATTCTCCTGCTCTTCAATTGCTAGCCGTAACTTTATCCCTTGCTTGGTCGATACCCTTGTAAGAGAGATTATCCTCTCTCCTTGCTTAATTCCTTGCTCGATTTCTTCCCAACACACATGCAAAAGAAGTAGCTCCCCCTTGCTTCAGTTTCCCGCTCTACTTTCATTCGATGAGCGTATTTTGTGTAACTTAAATTCCTCAGTTTGGTTTCCCTAATTCTATCTCCTTTCTTAACTCAATTGAGAGAGAGAGATAGCCTTGCTCGGTCATCAGAGATCTACTTCGAGAGCCTTCCTTCGAGTCTTTCTTTGAGCCTTGCTTCGGTCCTTGCCAAGCTTTTCTTCGCCCTTCAATACGAGAGAGAGAACGAGAGGGATGGCAAGCCCCCCCTTGAGGTCGAGAGCCTTCCCCTCTCTTGCTTCGTTCACCTCCTTTCCTTGGCTCTTCTCGCATGCAATCCTCCTTTTCTTAAGCTCTCCTTTGGCTTTACTTGGCGTCCCCTCATGCAAAAAAATCCAAGCTATTAATAGCCCCCTTTAGCAGTAGCGCCGGACATCATTGACATGGCGCGTGACCCTATTCGATGATGTGGCAAGAGACGGGGTCAAACAATGTGGTTTTTGTCGGAACCAGGGCCGAACATGGGCGCCCCGACCTCCTGAGCATCTTCCGACACTACGGCGAGGGCGTCTGAGGCCCGTGCAGGCCCCTGTTCGCTACCGCCATCCTTTCTTCGTCTTTTGCTTATCCACTTAGGCCCTATGGGCGGCCACTTCCTTACACAATTAAGCGGCCACTAGTCGAGCAGCCTTCCTTAGGCCCTTGGCTGGCCATTGAGATGCCTTTGGGCGGGCCTTGGTTGACTTGGGCGGGCTAGCCCATTTAGGGTGTGGCTTATGGGAGGCCTTTTGAGAGCACCACATTCGGAATACATGCCGGCCAAGGCAATGCCAAGCACGACATTCTCTCCAGCAGGCCACAATCATGTTAGCATTTTCCTGCAATCAACGCATTCCAAGAGACGACATTCCGATCACGAAGCTCTTCAAGCACTTTTTGTACTTTATGAGAAGCACACCAAATTTGGCGTACATGTAAAATTGTCGTAGTGCCGCTGGTGGCAATATACCCTGCTTAGCAATGCACTACAGGACATAACATTTTTGATAGATTCTCCTTGAGCACTTACTTTGCTGCACTCTAAAATCCGAGCGAGAGCCAAAATCTCCCAGATGGCACTCCGGTCGACTCGACTGGTGTGGCACGGAACCGACCCCCGGTGAATCTTTAACGGCCCATAACTTGGCAACCGTAACTCTGATCCACTGATCTGAAAATCTTGGCGTGCTCCACAATGTGAGCACTTCAGGCCCATGCAATCGGTTCAATTTTGTCACCTCAGCTGTAGTTGCCCAATCCGGTACGGATCTGCAATCGACTTAAACTTCAAACTGCCATAACTTCTTCACCGTGACTCCAATCGACGAGCCGTAAAGACAGGCCAGTAGAGCACTTCAAGAACTGCAGTTTTAGATCATAATATCCCATTTGTGCTTACTCCAAGCACAATCATTTTTGGCATCATTAAGGCATCTGTTGGCTCTTTTAAGCCGTATCATTAAACTTGGCCTGTTATCAAGTCCTGATCACACTGCTTAGTAAATTTTTAGGCTTCAAAGAAGCTTAGCTTGCATTTCTCTGCTCTTTTTCTCTTCATGGCAGCGTGTATGTGTATTTGCATATGTGTATTTGTATATGTGTATGTGTATGTATGTGTGTGCGCGTAAGCGTGCGTGGGAAAGGGGGCTCAATATTATTATGTAATTAATATATACATTATATATATATATATATTTTTGTTTTCTCTGTTGGTTGATGGCCGGCTGCCTGCTACGCTACACGAGGCGGATGGGGGGGGGGGGAGATGGGGTCAGAGAGAGTGTGTGGGTGTGTGCGGTGTGTGTGTGTGTGAGAGAGAGAGAGAGAGAGAGAGAGAGAGAGAGAGAGAGAGAGAGAGAGAGAGAGAGAGAGAGAGAGAGAGAGAAAGAGAGAGAGATTAAGTCTGCTGCGGTCTGAGCGCCCATGAGAAAGAGAGAGAGAGATTGGACTGCTGCGGTGTCGTGCACAGTGCCAGAGGGAGAGAGGGTGGGGTGAGATGGTGTGTGTGTGTGTGTGTGTGTGTGTGTGTGTGTGTAGAGAGAGAGAGAGGGGTTCTACGCCTGCTGCCCGTGAGAAGGAGAGAGAGAGAGAGAGAGGGAAATGATTTGCGCCTCCGGGCTGAGAAAGAGGAGAGAGAGAGTGTGTGAGCCTTCGGGCTGAGAGAAGGAGAGAGATATGGGGTGAGGGAGAGGGAGGGATAGGGTGTGTGGTGTGTGGGTAGAGAGGGTGTGTAAGGGAGGGAGTTTGTGTGGATAATAGAGAGAGAGAGAGAGAGAGAGAGAGAGAGAGAGAGAATTTTCTACGCCTTCACAGGCTCGTGTGAGAGAGAGACAGGGTGTCAGGGAGAGATAGGAGTGAGGTCCGCGCCTTGTGGGCTGCCGGACAAGAGAGGTAGGGAAGGGGGGGGGGGGTTGGCAATGGAGTAGGGTAGGGGGAATGTGTGGGTGAGAGAGAGAGGGAATAGTATCTACTGTCTTGCATGGTAGCTTAAGGATGAGAGGAGGGGAGCAAGTCAATGGGTGGGTGTGAGGGAGAATATTAGTGGGCCAAGGGGGGGGGGTGTGAGAAAACAATATATATATATATATATATATATATATATATATATATATATATATATATATATATATAATGTAGGGGGGGGGGGGGGGGGGGTCCTCTATCTGATATTATCTTAAGAGGAGTACCAAAACGGCAAACGATATGCTCAAAAATGAACTTTTCCACCTCTTGGGCTGTAATGCGGGTGGTGGCCGTTGCTTCTGCCCATCGAGTCATGTAGTCTACACCCACTATGATGTACACTTTACCTGATTGGGCCCTTGGTAAAGGACCGATTGCATCTATTCCCCATTTCTCAAAAGGGCCATATGAGATGATAGGGGTTTGTGGCTCGTAGGTTAACATGCGATCACTGACCACTTGACAAGCCTTGCATGTTTTACACCAATGGTGTACATCCCTGTTCAAACTAGGCCAAAAGTATCCTGCCTGTAGAATCTTCCTACTGGTGATATCTAGAGAAAAATGACCGCTGCAGATGCCATCATGGCAACTTGAAATTACCTCTGTGATTTCACTGGAGGTTGGCACCCGCCTAAGAATTTGATATTTTCCCTTACAATACAAGTGGTCATCTATAAGGTGGTACCTAGTAGCCTTCCTTACCAGCCACCACTGTTTTTGGCCTTTGGTGTGTCTGGATGGACATTCTCCTGTATCTAGAAAACCAATGACATCAGGCATAGCATCACTACCTTGGAAGAGGGGTAGCTTTAATTTGATCGCCCCCACGGGAACGTCTTGTATTCTTTCTTTAGCTAGCGCATCTGCCTCTTGATTTTCTGCTCTGGGGACATGGAATAGTTTCACTGCTTCAAACTTCTTTAGAAGGTCCTTCACTTGGCGAAGTTGACCAAGTAAAACCTGATTTTTACAATCCCAGGTGCCATTTATTTGCCTTATCAAAAGCAAAGCGTCGCCGAACACATTTAGGCGCTGAATTCTTTGTGAAATACATTGTTCCAACCGAAGAATTAGGGATGCATATTCTGCTTCATTGTTGGAGTGGGAGTGTAATAACTGCCCAACGGAGAATACTCTTTCTTGCCATTCATTGAAAATGACCATGCCTGCTACAGACTGATCCATTGTTCTCTTGTATGCTCCGTCAAAGAAAAGAGAGTGAGCTCTCTCTAGCCTAGGACTTTCTATCGTTGGTGTTTCTTCCTTTGCTTCCGTGTTGACCTTCAGCTTCTTCTCATAATGGCGATGAGTGAGAATTCCCGCTAAACTAGCCCTGGTGGAGTTTTCTACTTGCATGGTGTAGTCAAACTCTTGTAGTCTAATTAACCACTTTGAGATCCTAGATGAGACATCCATATGTCGCATTACATATGGGAAAACCTCCTCCATTGTCAGGATTACAAAGGTTCTAGGCAGGAGATAGGAGCGGAACTTTATGGTAGCAAACATTAGTGCCAGAACCATGTGTTCTACTTCGGTAAATCCTTTTTTTGACGAGGTTATGAGACGACTAGAGAAGTAAATAGGGCGCATGAAAGAATTTTTGGGGTCCTTTTGCATTAGCACTGCTCCGAGTGTATCACTTCCCACACTAGGGTTCACATAAAATGGATCGTCCCACTTAGGAAGTGAAATAGTGGGAAGCTTAGCTAGGATTTTTTTACCTGAGTAAACTGTAGCTCATTCTCTTCACTCCATGAGAAGACATCCCTCTGGGTGAGTTGTTGTAGGGGAAGGACCACTTGAGATAGTAGGTGAATAAACCTACTTAAGTATCTTACCTTCTAAAGGAAAGAAACCAGCTGCTTGGTAGGGTGGGTGACGATAAAGATACCAGGCCATGAATCTTGCTAGGGTCAGCCTCGATTCCTTTTTCTCAAATTACATGACCAAGGAGAGTGACTTTTCTTTCACCAATGTGACACTTTTCCACATTGAGTTGTCCACCCAAGGTTTGCAGCTTGGTTAAGCCATCATAGACTTTGCTTAAATGAAGGGCTCGTGAGCTATAAATGCAAAAATCATCTATGAAAACCCGTATTGATGTTCCAAAGTAGGGTTGGAAAACAAAAGTCACATAGCATTGAAATGTTCCCGGGGCGTTAGTGAGGCCAAACGGCATCACTCTGTAGGCAAAACCTCCCCAAGGTGTGATGAAGGTTTTCTTCTTCTGATCCTCCTCCACAATGCTAATCTGGAAGTATCCTGAGTAGCCATCGCATACTATGTATCGCTCGTGACCTGCCACTTCATTGAGTATTTCATCCTAGAATGCTAGGGGAAAGTGGTACCTCTTCGTGGCTGCATTAAGAGGTTTATAATCCACACAGACTCTCCACTTACCATTTTTTTTTTGTGTGACTACTACTAGGGAGACCCATTCTGAGTTTTCGACAGGGTAGATGAAACCTGCTTGTAGCAAACTTCTCACTTCTTTAAGCAATGCCTCTTGTTGGATTACTCCAAGTCTTCTGAGCTTTTGTACTACGGGTTTACTGCCTTCCTTGAGCTTTATGTGGTGTTGTACTACTGTAATTCCTGTGATCTTATCATAGCCATCAATGAACAAAGTAGTGAAGTTACTTAGCATGGAGACTTACTCCTTCCTTTCTTCATTGGTTAATTCATTTGAGAGCATTTTTTGTAGCTTACCTGCATTCTCCCAAGACTGCATACCTGATGATCCCTCTTGGTTTGTTGAGGTTGTTTCAGATTGTGTTAATATGTTCGGGTCTTTAAGAATGACCCCCATTACTTCGATGCTACTGTCACTTCCGTCGGTGGTGGTCGTCTCTTCCCCTAAGGTAGACGAGTAGTCGCTGGTGGACTCATCTTCTGAAGCCTCCAAGATCATGTTGCGCTGCTTTCCAGTCCTCATGTCGTAGAATATGGACTTTCCTTTAGCATCCTTCATTTGGATCATCCCGGTGCTCCAGTCTTGTTTAGTTTCCATAGCCATAAGCCAAGGCCTCCCAAGAATGATGGGGTAGCCCTCCCCTTTGTGTGGCATGATGAAGATGTCTACCTCCACTTGTGTATTGAATGCTTTTACTTTGACCGCATTTACAATGCCTACGCATTTCACTCTTACATTGTTTTCCATCTTGGCTCGGCAAGGTGCCGGCCTACTTACCTCTAGAACTAGATGGTGCATCATCTTTTCACTCATGACGCATATTTGCGCACCACCATCTATGTAGACGTTTGAAATTCATTGCCCCTTGACGTGAGCTTCCATGGTTGGTAGGATGTCGTCGAGATCCCTCCCAGAGATAGCCCCAGCTATCCCGGGCCTTGATTTCCTGGTACTTACCATTTTTGTCCATTGCCTCCTCATTCTGGGTGCAAGGTGGAATAATTGGGGCCAAGTTATCTTTGGGCCCTGCATTAACACATCCTGAACTAAGTCATAGGGTTTTGTATACTCACCTAGTGAGAAGTCCACGATGTCTATCTTCCGTCGCGGTTTAGCTGCTTGCTTGCTAGACTCGGCCTTTCCTTTCATCTTCTCTTCTCTTTGAGATGCCTCCTCGTGCCTCGCACGTTTCACTCCCATAGCATCCACTTCTTCTACCTTCACTTTTCCTTTGTGCTTCTCTCAACCTGATTCTTCTACTTTCACCTTCCCTTTAGCCTCCAAGATAATATCACTCACCGTTTGGTTCACAGCAGGTGGGGGGGGTAGTGGCGGAATGAGAGGTTGGGGTGGTGGTTGCTGTTGTACAGGTGGTCGAAGGATTTGGACCGGTGTAATTGGTCGTGGTTGCCTAGGTGGTGGTGGTCTTGCTTTTGACGGCAGAGAGATCTGATTCTGTCTCCCCCGTCTATTGAAATTCTGCCTCCTTGGGTGTGGGCAGTAGTACATTCCATGGCCATCTTCCCCGCATTTGTAACAGTGGTACTCTGGGTTCTGCCTTCGTTGTCCCCTTCCTTGTTCTCAGTTTCTACCAGATGTATGCCCTTGCTGCACCATATGCACAGATAAACTCTCTAGTTGGGTGGTGATGCGACTCAGCAGGTCTTGCTGCTCTTCTGATGCCTCTTACGGTTGGACTCTATGATTGGTTGCAGCCACTCGGGCTGGTCGGGCCGAGGTTGTTTCCTCTGACTCGTTTACTCTTGCTTGCATGCACAGCTTCTTGTCTTTAAGGCGGGCTACTTCGACTGCCAACTCATATGTTGCAGGAAACCTTCCCTTCACCTTCTTTCTAAGCGGCGACCATAGACCAGCAATGAAACAATCCTTCTTTAGGAAATTAGGCTCTCCTTCACCTTCCGCCAGTGAGGCAACCCATCTCTCCCATAAGTCCACAAATTTGGACTCGTAGGTGGCATACTCTAGCAGGCCTCCTGCTTTAATTCTGTCAGTATAGCTGCCATAGCTTCTCCGAGGTTGTGCCTCCACCAAACGTCTTTGCAAAAGCAGCCCTTAACACATCCCATGCATTCTTGGTAGCCTGGGGCAATGCATTATACCAGAACTTGGCCTCTACTTCATCAGTAGAGGAAAAATTCTAAGTCGTGAAACGTCGTCATCTTTGTTGCAGACGACACAAGCAATGTCGAAATCATTTAAAAAGTTGGTGGTGGTGAGATCCTCTCCCTTCTTTCCACTGAACATGGGGAAAGAAACACTTGCCATGGTGGTGACTCAGGAAATTACAAACCTTTTTTTTTTTTCATTAACAGTAGCGGCTCATAGCGTCTTTTTACAGGGATGGGTGGATAGGTTAAAACAGGATAAAGATAGAGACATTAAAGGAATGATGGTAATATAATATGGGGAGAATGATAGGGTTCGGAGAATTGAGGATTTCTCCTAGTACCGCCGCACCGAATAGGTGTACGATCTTCTGTTGGTAGAAAACTTTCCTATCTACATAAATATTCACATGCATATGCTGCATGAATCTGAATGGGGATGCCGTCGGCCCGTTTTCCATCATGCACAGAGGGTGGAATACTTACTTATACTCTTACCGTGCTAGTGTTTATGAGTCGGCACATCCACAAGAGGTCTTCTCCTTTCATGGGCTCTACCTTTCATTTTTTTCTCAGCACGTACGGGGTGATGGCAACGCATCTGACCACTCCCAACCTCTTGGCTAACAGCAATTACCGGTAATTTCCATAGTCGGTGTGTTGCATGAATTCTACCCCATTCAGTTGCAACTCGTCCCCAGCCCACTGGGTTTCTCCCGTGGTAGAGAGTTTCTTCAGGATAAGTTGTACAGGGAGAGGAGGAAGATCCTCCACTCGCTTTCCAAAACAACGAGAGTAGTAGCCGAACCACTCTTCTCTAGGACATGGGAATCTTCTTACCACTTCTTCTTCCGGATTGTCAAAGTGGATTGGTAGCACTCGCATGCGTCGTGTAAATCGGTAGGCAACCTTCCGCCGCTTTACTTCAGATGACTTCTTCTTTGACAAAGTGGGTACAACCCGGTTTTATAAACTTGAAGCACTTGCTTGGCCAGATGCTTCTCCCTTTGGGGTCATGTGTTTCCAGACTGGCTTATCTTCTCCTTGCCTTTGGATCGAGCAGCCCCTTTAGGCCACTTTGGAGTTATAACTTTGACTGCAGTTTCTTTAGGGAAAAGAGGTTTCACCGTTTGCTTCCCTTCCTTGACGTGAATGACTTCCTCGCGATGAATGTCGATGTAGATGACTTCGGCCACTTTGGAGTTATAACTTTGACTGCAGTTTCTTTAGGGAAAAGAGGTCTCACCGTTTGCTTCCCTTCCTTGATGTGAATGACTTCCTCACGATGAATGTCGATGTAGATGACTTCAGCCCTTTCGCTACCTTCATTGCTGGCACTCATTGATAGTGTGCCTTGGTTGACAACAGTGATGGCACTTCACCGACCTCCCACCTGATGCTTTCAATTTATAGTTAGAACGAGCGACGCGAGATAGAGAATATACCTCTTGAATGCTGACAACACTGCAGCTTGGCAGTAGCACCTCAATGAAGGCAGCTAGTGCCTCCTTCGTCTCCTCTTCTTCCGTCCTCCAGTTAGAAAATTCCTTCAACCATTCATCCATGATTGATAGTGGGCGTCACTTTCAGCATTGTAAACTGAAGGGTCTTAGAAATCCCTCCTCAGTGGGGGCACCAAATGACGGACGCAAAGTGGACCCCGAACCTTGACGGCCTCTAAAACGCCGGGGGCCGAATGGCGCGTCTCAAGCCTGCCACGGTAAAGTGAACAGGGGGCACCACCTAGCTTTGAGCGGCTAGGATGCAAACCACGATGATATGAACACCGCACGCACACACACACACACACACACACACAGATTTGGAATTGATGAAAACCCTCGGGGGGGGTGGGGTGTGAGGGTGAATTATTTCCGCAATATTTACAAAGTGTCACGCTGTGGTGGTAGAGAGGTAGGGAGAGGAGGTGGTGCAACCTACTTGGTGCGTTCTCTAAGACAACTCAATGATTGTGAATACTTGCTACCAAGAGCGTGTATACGTGTGTGCATCGACCATTGGAGTCGAGAGATGGATGTGGTTCCCTTTGCATGGTGCAATGCCCAAGGCAAACCCAACACACAAGCCCCCTCCCCGTGATGGTCATAGTGTCAATCCTTCCCACTACACTCTACCAAATGCTTGGCTCCTCATGAATTGGCCCCCCCGCCCGATAGTGACCTCTCAGTGCCAATTTATAGGTGTTGGCTGCTTGGATTATGGTAATCCCGGTGTGGTTAGGGTAAGCTTAATCGGGGAAACAAAGCAAGTGGTGGGCCTGGTGTGGTTGACCCTTGCTTTGTTTTGGGAGGTTATTAAAAGATGGGAATCTCTAGGTGGGCGTTTGTGACCATCACCTAGAAAGAGGATATTTACAAAAAAATGGGAATTTACAATGGCTCGGGTGAAAACTGAAGAGAATGATGAAAATAACCTATAAATTACTGGAATGGCGTCGTGGTTGCGTGTTGCCATGGACGAATGGTGTGTTGCCGGTGCGTCGGTGTCGAGCGTACTTCTTTTCGTGGTCGTACAATGCATGCCTTTGGCGCATTTTCTCTTTTTGTTGTTGGCAGCACGTGCTTTGGATCCTTCTTCTTTTTCGTCGATGTCGTAGTCGTAAACCTTTGGGTTTTTTGTATTTGTGGTGCGGTGCGTATATGTGTCTGTGTGTGTGTGTGTGTGTGTGTATGTATTGGTGCATGAGGGCGGATGTGTGTGCATGTATTGGTGCATGAGGGCGGATGTGTGTGTGTGTATGTATTGGTGCATGAGGGCGGATGTGTGTGCATGTGCGAGTGCGTATGCGTGCGTGTATGTGTGTGTATTTGTATATGTATGAGTGTGCACGTAAGCGTGCGTGGGAAAGGGGGCTTAATATTATTATGTAATTAATATATACATTATATATATATATATATTGTTTTCTCTGTTGGTTGACGGCCGGCTACCTGCTACGCTACGTGAGGCGGATGGGGAGGGAAGATGGGGTCAGAGAGAGAGTGTGGGTGTGGGTGTGTGTGTGGAGAGAGAGAGAGAGAGAGAGAGAGAGAGAGAGAGAGAGAGAGAGAGAGAGAGAGATTAAGTCTGCTACGGCCTGAGCACTCGTGAGAAAGAGAGAGAGAGAGATTGGACTGCTGCGGTGTTGTGCACAGCGCCAGAGGGAGAGAGGGTGGGGTGAGATGGTGTGTGTGTGTGTGTGTGTGTGGAGAGAGAGAGAGAGAGAGAGAGGTTCTACGCCTGTTGCCCGTGAGAAGGAGAGAGAGGGAGAGAGGAAAATGATCTGCACCTCGGGGCTGAGAAAAATGAGAGAGAGAGTGTGTGAGCCTTCAGGCTGAGAGAAGGAGAGAGATATGGGGTGAGGGAGAGGGAGGGATAGGGTGTGTGGTGTGTGGGTAGAGAGGGTGTGTAAGAAAGGGAGTATGTGTGGATAATAGAGAGAGAGAGAGAGAGAGATAGAGAGAGAGTATTTTTTGCGCCTTGTGGGCCGTCGGACAAGAGAGTGAGGGAAGGGGGGGGGGGGGGGGGGGGGGGGGGGGGTGGGGGGGGTGGGGTGGGGGGGGTGGAAATGGAGTGGGGTAGGGGGAATGTGTGGGTGAGAGAGAGAGGGAATAGTAACTACTGTCTTGCATGGTAGCTTAAGGACGAGAGGAGGGGAGCAAGTCAATGGGTGGGAGTGAGGGAGAATATTACCGGGCCAGGGGGGGGGGGGGGGGGGGGGGGGGGGTGTAAAGGGTGAGTGTAAGAATACGGGAGAGCGGAGGGGGGTTTCATGTGGCTCACACAGAGGGAGCACGAGAGAGGGGTCGAGGGTGAGTGCTCAAACCTTGCGCCTGGCCGGGGGGGTGGTAAATTTGCGAGAGGGGGAGAGAGGATATTAGAGAGAGGTATGTAGGGAAAATGAGAGAGAGAGAGAGAGGGGGTGTTATTTGATCCAATGTCCGTCGGGCAGGGGGGGGGATAAGCTACGGGGGGGTGTGAGAAAAGGTATCTGAAACCGAGGGCGGCCGGCTAGGCTGGGTTATGGACCAACGGGGCTGAGGGTGATAAGGCTGGAAAATCGAAGGGGGGGGGGTTGTGTCGTGCCCGTAGGGGTGTTGGGAGGATTGACCAAGCGGTGGCGAGCCCTCCAACAGTGTTGCCAAGTCTTCAACAGAGGAAAAATAAGTTTTTTTTTTCTTCTTTTCCTTTGATTTTCAAAAGTCGGCTATCAACGGGAAGGGGGTTGTTTAAAGAGGGGGGCTATATATAGTGTGGGGATAGCAATGAACATAAGGAGAGAAAGGTATTGTGGAGACTGAGGAGGAGAGAAAGGACTCATCTTGTGTTGCAAGAGCAAGGGAGGAAGGAACACTCTCTCTCTCTCTCGTGCATGAGCAAGAAAGAAGGGAGACTCTCTCTCTTGCTCTCAGATACAAGCAAGACTCTCTCTCTCTCTCTCTCTCTCTCTCTCTCTCTCTCTCTCTCTCTCTCTCTCTCTCTCTCTCTCTCTCTCTCTCTCTCCCTCTCTCTCTCTCTCTCTCTCTCTCTCGCTTGTGCATAAGCAAGAAATAAGGGGAGACTCTCTCTCTCTCGTTCTTGGACAAGCAAGGAGAGGAGCAAGAAGTTATTCTATTCCTTGCTCTCGCACGAGCAAGGAGCCAGTAGAAGAGGGGGCAAAGGGGAAACTCTTTCTCTTGCTCTCAAAATTCAGCAAGGAATTCTCCCTCTCTCTCTCTCTCTCTCTCTCTCTCTCTCTCTCTCTCTCTCTCTCTCTCTCTCTCTCTCTCTCTCTCTCTCTATCATGCTTTTGGATCTAAGCAAGGAAAGAGTTAAAGAAGCAAGTGGAAGGGCACTTAGTTGAAGAAGCAAATTGAAGGGAGCTTGGTAAGCCAGAGCTCAAGAAGATCGGATGAAGTTAAGCAAGGCTGGATCTAGAAGCCCAACACATAAGAAATTTTGATCATCAATGTCGACTTAAGTTTAATTAATCCATTTTGATGAATCATGGAGCCGTTAACAACTGGAGGAAAGCTATAAGGGGAGTTTAAACTCCTAAGTCATCATTTGAATTAAGTAACAGGTGTTGTTAACAACTCTTCCTCAATAATTGTGCATCAATTCTGTCAGTGTTATCAATTTCCAAGCGGGTTTTGTGCGTCATTAGCATTACCAAGTAGATTATAACTACCATATCGTGCGGTGCGGAAATTCTTGGCTCTTAATTTTTTTAGCCAATAGCCCAGCGCTAACTTGGCTCACATTTTGAACCCATATCCCTCGACAGTGGAAATTTGTTGGTTGTGCACCCAGATGAAGCGGTTTTGATGTGATCATTAAAGAAAAGTGGTGGCTTGGTTGAGTTGCAAGACTTCAACTTTTGTGGAGTTACTCATGCAAGAGATAAGAGACTTCAAAGGATGGCTTCTAATAGGCCAATGTTTATAGAAAAGGAGTATGTGAAAGACTAGACTGCTGACGTCGCGTGACATACACTTGGTATGCACATTGTGAATGATGAAGCAAGCCTTCATGTAGCTCCTCTTGCACTCAAAGGAGAATCTTGCGAGTGGTTTGAAGGTTTGGAGGAAGAAAAAAAGTAAACATAGAAGCAGGTGAAGCATGCAATTTTTACAAGTTTGGGAAGAGACTAATAGCAATAGAAGCAACAAAAAAATTGAGAGATTTTCAACAAGATGTTCATGCTAACTTTCAAGAGTTTTTGCAGCACTTCAAAGGACTTTGGGTGAAATTAGAGGCAACATCCCAAGTACCTCCAGGGGATTTCTTTAAAGTGTATCAATTTATGAATTATCTTCATCCAAGTGTAAGGGAGAAGGTCGATCAAGAGGATCCTACTACATTGAAAGAGCAGTAGAATTGCGGAGGCCAAGAGAAAAAAATCAAGCAAAGGTGGAAGAAGGGTGTGATGCATGTTGAGCCAGTGGTGGTGCAACCAATGGTTCCTATTGCAGTGGATGATAGAGTGGAACAAGTGGTTTAAAGTCTTGATCCTATTATAGCGAAGTCTTTGCATGATCTTTCTAGTCAATTGCAAGAGTTGAGGATTAACATAATGGATAGGAATCAAAGAGAAGAGCAACCAGTTGGGAGAGTCAAGTTAAAGCTCTCACTTTTCTTCACTCTCACCACCTCACACCCACCTTGTTGCATCAACTTCACAATGCACCAGAATACTTTACAATGCTACATTTTTTGTGTAAAAAAGGCCTCCTTTTATAGGCGAAAAGGGCTCTCTCATGAGAGGCAGTTGAGTGTAGCCGCCCTTGTGTAGACAAGTCCAAGTTGGACTCTTCAATGCGCCCATGTGTGGCCATCCTTGAGAAGAAAAGTCCGCCTTGAAATTAGCCACCGGCCATTGAATTCCAACCACCAGCCATCAGCCATTGACTGTCGGCCATCGGCCATTTTTTGACCACTTTTCGATCCTTGTCCGGCCATAATATTCCAACAAAAAGGAATATTTTGGAAAATGCAAGCTCAAGACTGGCCGTGAAATTTTTGGTTTTTCAATGAGTGATTTTTTCTTCATGCATGATGACTTCTCCTCATAACGAGGTCCTTACAAATGTTTGTTTTTAATACTAAAAATTACAAGGTGTAGATCAGGCTCCATACTTAACAATCTCCCAGTTGGAGACTGATCTCCACTTCAAACCTGTGACTCCTTTCCATCCTGGCTTCTTATCCTTGAATTCTGATTGAAGATGACCAAAAGCTCAACGAGTCTCCTTGTTGAATGTTTTTGTAAACATGTCAGCAGGATTTTCACTTGTGTGTACCTTTCCTATCTTTAGCTGTCCCTCTTACAAAAGAGTGTGTATGAAGTAATATCTCACCTCAATGTGCTTTGTCCTTAAGTGAAAGACTGAATTATTCACAAGGTGAATGGCACTTTGACTATCATTGTACAACACACAATTGTCTTGCTTGTATCCAAGCTCCTCAAAGAATCTGTGAAGCCACATAATTTCTTTGCTTGCCTCTATCATTGCTACATATTTTGCTTCTGTGGTAGAAAGTGAGACCACTTTCTATAGCTTTGAAGCCCAACTTACGGATGTGCCTCCAACTATGAATACATAGCCAATACTACTCCTTCAAGTATCTTTGTCATCTACCCTATATGCATCAGCATACCCTTGCAAGAAAATATTAGTGCCTCCAAAATACAAAGCATTTGTTGTTGTTCCTTTTAGATACCTAAATATCCACTTCACAACTTGCCATTGCTATTTACCTGGTTTTTCCATGAATCTACTCACAACTCCCACTACATGTGCAATGTCTAGCCTTGTCCAGACCATATCATACATTAGAGAACCTACCGCTGCAGCATATGGAACTTTAGACATTTAGGCTATCTCCTCTTGTGTCTTTGGACACATATCATTGGTTAGTTTAAAGTTACTTACCAAATGTGTAGAAACCAATTTTGCACCTTGCATTGAAAACCTTTCTAGTATCTTCTTGATGTAATCCTTTTGAGATAGATTTAGTGTCTTCTTCGTCCTGTCCCTTGATATCTTCATACCAAGTATCCTCTTTGCAGAACCTAAATCTTTCATTGAAAAAGATTTAGACAGCTCCCTTTGTAGGTCTCTGATGCCCTGCATGTTAGCACTTGCAATTCACATGTCATCAACATACAACATTAGGATGATGAACTTCCCATCTCCAAAATTCTTTGAGATCTGAGTTGCATCTTCCAAATCCATGATCTAGCATCCATGAATCAAACTTCAAGTACCATTTTCTTAATGCTTGCTTTAGACCATACAATCTTTCCTTTAATTTGCAAATCATTTTCTACTTACCCTTTACTTCATACCCCTTTGGTTGAAGCATGTAAATTTCCTCCTCTAAGTCACCATGAGGGAACGTTGTATTTACATCCATTTGCTCAAGAATTAAGTCACGAGCAACCTCAAGGATTAAAAAAATCCTAATTGAGTTTATTTTACAGCACGAGAAAATATTTCATTGAAATCAATACCTTTCTTTTGAGAAAACCGTTTTACCACAAGACTATACTTGTACCTTTTCTTCTCACCTTCTTCTTCCTTCAGCTTGTACACCCATTTGTTATGAAGTGCCCGCTTACCTTTAGGCAACTCAACCAACTCCCATGTTTGTTTGAGATGTAATGAGTCTATCTACACTTGCATGATCTTCATCTATTATTCTTTGGATTTGTGTTGCATAGATTCTTTGTATGATTTCAGCTCTTCAAATTCTACGTAATATCCATCAGCTCCCTTGTGATGCTCGATTGCCAACCTAAGGGGGGGATGACCACCCTGTCAAAGTATGTAATCATTGAGGCTTTGGGTTATATTTGATGGCCACTCCTTTAACGAGTTGTGTGTAACCTTTGAGGATTTGGGTGATTACTTGATGGCCACACCTTTAAATTGTTAAAATCTGTGAATGCATGAGGTAGAAAAGTCGTGAGGCAGCGAGCAGGTTTGGACAGCGATGTCGCAAAGGGAAAAATACTTGATGGGCCACTGTGAATCTCCTCGGCCTACGTGCCTGAAGACAAAGTTTCTCCCAAGGCCGGGGCGACCGCTACGATGTTGGTTTTCTCGATTTTGCAATGGAAGACAATGAGGATTTTGTTGGCAGGGATTTGTTCCCACGCCCACTCGGACAGAGAAATATTTCCAAGGATTGAGAGTGTGTGTGTAGGTGGGTCTACTCGCGGCCGTAGAGAGCCAGTTTTTGCTTAGCTCTTGGGTTGGTTTCCTTGCCTTCTCGTCGGCTCGATTTCCTCTTCTGCTTTTCCCTCTTTGAAAACCTGTCGTAGCTTACGAAGTCAATGTAGTTGAATTCATAAAAAAATCCGACCTCGATTGCCAATTCTTTTGAACCCAAGACTCTTCCAAATCTTCAAGCTCCTTTGTTTTCTTTGACTCTTGCTCTCTCTCTCTTGCCTTCACAATCGACAGTAATGAGACATCAATTAAAATTTAATTGTGCATACCGAATCTCGTTGTCGTTAAGCAAGTTAATTTGTCGACTTGTCGATTTATCGATTGACCACCGATTAGCTTCAATTTGCAGATCTGATATTGCCAATTGAAAATTTCTCTTCAGAGTTGTAATTTGATTGCCAATTTCATCGAAGCTGAGGCTCTAATACCACTATTGGGAGAAAAGGTGGGAGACTGGTTGCTTAAAACAATTCAACCTTGCTCATAGACATCACCATCAACCTGTCAAACTCTTTTTCCAATTTCCAAACACACACACACCTAGACTATCACACACACACACACACACACACACTGGGGGACGCATGTCTAACCTCACCATCCTATCTTATTGCAGTATTAGCGAGAACCACGATTAAATTGTCAATCCATGGGACGAAGCTGACTCGACTAGTGCATAGAGGCTACAAGAGGTTGTCAATCTCTCAAAAAACAACTAACAACTCACATCTAACTCAAGAGTGAAATCACGAAAAGTCAATTGCTCATTGGCAAAAAAATCACATCTGTTAAAGCATCAAATGACATCCAAACATAACAAAAATTCTAGGACATGTTTATAAGACCTAAGCACACATGATTATGGTCTCAAACCACACTTTAGGTCAAGTTCCAAAATTGCAATGGATTTTTGACCTAGTCGTTTTCAACCTAGAATGTATCTAAATGCTTAGCAATGATTCCCTAATACCCCACCTATACTTAGTTTTTGATTTGAAAGTGTAACTTCCTAGTTATGATGAAATTAGGCCGCGGGTCGGCGACGCCAAAAGCTACAAATTACTGTGATGTGCTTACGTCAATCCATAGAGCTCTTACTTGCGGTTGCAATGCAACAAACGCAACTGCAATGTGACAACCGGGGAGGGAGTAGGAAGCGCGAGAAGGAGAGGAGTGAGCGCCATTAGCTCACACTCTGTCTTCATCTGTAATGTTTACCTAAAACTCTTCCTCACCACTCAGCTCTACTGTGGACTGTGTCTCCAGTTCGGCAAATGACACTGAGGGTATATCTATTTGCGGCTACTCCAAAGTGCCTGCCTCTTCGTGCATTTCCGGCTTTCCTTCTCTCAACAGCTGGTTAACTCTTTTAAGCAGCTATTTCTTTTAGCATCTCCTCTTCTCTTTGGACCCGTATCATGGCCAGGTCTCTGTGCTGAGATTGCTCTAACTTTAGTTCCAGCTCGAGGTCCTTGTTCTTTTCCTCCAATGCGTTATCGACCTCATCTGTTCCTTTGATCAAGGATATGGCTAGAATCTCTCTTATTTGCCGCCGCAAGAAAATTACCTGATCATTTATTCTTTCTTCTAAATATTGTAAAGAGGCGTTCGCGACATCCAATTGCACTTGAATTTTTTGAGCTGACATGATTGTCGTTAGAAGTTCGTTTGTAACTTTTGTCAACTGTTCATCTTTTGCTTTGCAAGCATCAGACAATTTTGTAAGCAGGTCGCCTAACTCTTCCATCTCCTTCTGCTGCCCATCTCTTGCTAGCTGATGTTGTTCAGCTTTAGCTTTCATTTCCTGCACTTTCCTTTGAATATCAGTGATGATGTTCATTCTTTCTTGTAACTCTCCTTGGAGAGCGTCAATCACCATCTCTAACTCCTTGGCCTTTGTGCTACGACCAAGTGCTGTTGATCAGAGTCATTCCATCATATCCTGCATTTGCGTGGAATATTTGTTGACTTGCAATATTACCTCATCATTGGATTTCCAGTCTTCCTGTCTTGCTAGCTGGGTTGACATTTCTGCAGCCTCTTGTGTGTCTCTCGGCTGCATCATAGTGGTCGGTTGTTCTTGCGTGGAGATAGAGGGTTGGTCTTCTTCTTCTTTGTCATCCTGAGGCTTTGTGGATGCCTCAACCATTTCATGCTATGTTGAGGTAGAGGGTTGTGTCTTGGACTTCTATTACTGTGCTGCGGTAGAGGGTGCTGGCTCAAACTTTGTTGTGTCCTCTTGTGCAATACTTGTTTCCTGTTGTGCACATTCATCTACCTTTTGTTGTTCAGGCTCCTGTGTAGCTTCAGTTGCTTTCTCGGGTTCAGGCTCAGCTTGTCTCTCTTTTTGTTACTCTTGTATAGTAGTAGCCTCTTATGTAGATTCTTCTGCTTCTTTTGATTTAGGTTCTGTCTCTTTAGTGGGCTCAGCTTCTGTGGCTTTCGTTGTTGGTGATGGTAGTGGGCTTGGAATAGGATTTTCTTGCTTTCCGTAGGCGTTGAAGTGGGTCGGGGAGACTCGTGACCTTGGTTGTGTTGTGCCTCTTCCCTTGCCGTTTCCTCGGATTGTCTCTGGTACTCTGCCTCTTTTGGTTTCCTTGCCTCTTCTTAGGCTTCTTTCAACTTCAGAGCTTCTACTTCTTGATACATTTTTTCTAAAGATCTTCAGCCTCTTTTCTCGTGTGATGCTTTGTCCTTGATCCCTTAAGTCCACTAGGCACCCATATTTTTGGGTCCTTTCCTTGTGCTTGTCGGCTTTGTTGGTAAGAATGTTTTTCTCTTTCAAAGCGGGCTTGCTTCTACATGAGCTCTTCTTGGTGTGTGGCCATAGCTTTTCTCTTCATCTCCTCTCTTCGTGCTCTCTTTTCCTCATTATCTGAGTTTTCGCTGCTGTGTCTTTTCGGCGAGCTTTCAGTCGACTCTTCATCAGATCTGTAGGATCTCTTGGCTGATCTTGTAGCTTGAGGAGATGGTTGTGCTGCCAATATCCAAGTGTTTTGGTCGAGGGCAGGTGGTAGGTTGTTGGCCATGCTGATGGCATGATACACAATCCTTGTCAAAACTTCTGGTGCACCCAGGTAAGTGATCTTTCCTTCTTTCTTTGTGCCTTTTAGAGTGGTCAAGACGTATTGTGAGTGGTCCACCGGTTGCCTGGTTGTTGACTTGAGAACATGCATGAAAGTGGTGGCAACCGCATGATTTGGAGTGGTATACCTCGGTGGCCTTTTAGCCAGGAAGTGGAAATGCTGGTGGTATAACCTGGCTGGCTCTTCCAACTGCTTGTGGATTAAATCTGCAAAGGTGGCTGCGGCGGTGTTAACCCTCACGGCACACGGACACCCCATCACCTACGATGGACGTGTATAATGTATTTGGTAGAGTCAGGTACCGGGCTTGTCGGACCAATAGGGAAAGGTAGAGTGATCGTCGATGAGAGGCGCACTTTAACTTGGACATTCAAGGGATTAGTTGGTTAAGCATGGGCGCCCAAGTGTGAATGGGGTGAGCTCCTATAAAAGCCAACTAAACCTAATTTTTACTCATTCTCTCATTTGTGCAATTGAAGAGTGCTCTTGCTCCATCTCCATCTTCTTCTTCTTCACCTCCTTGTGTGTGTGTGTGTGTGTGAGAGAGAGAGAGAGAGAGAGGGAGAGTGTGTGTGCGATCGAGCATTACGAAGGCACGACGGCGGCGAAGCGGTTGAGCGCGGCACGACTGCAGCTTCTTCTTCATCGCGGCGAGGAATCCACCACGAAGGCGAGCGTAGAGCGGTGAGTGACACACCCTTTGTTTTCTTGAGCTTGCTAGTTTAGGCTTGTTGTGTGCTTGGAGCCGTTTGTGGCTCGCATACGGTGTATTGGCAAGTCCCTTGCTTCGACAGTGCGGCAAGGAGCGCACATTTTTGGCGCCGTTGCCGGGGATATGCCCTACACTAAAAAAAAAACGCGAGTGAGCGGGCGGCGAAATTTTCGGAAAATAAAAAATCGGAAATAAAAAAACGCGAGTGAGCGGGCGGCGAAATTTTCCGAAAATAAAAAACGTGACTCTTAAAACGGACGGGTTGGTTTGTATAAAAGATAGATCGGGATCATTTTCCCAAGCCCAAGCCCAAGCCCAGGCCCAGGCCTCAGTCCTCAGTCTTATGATATATACTAGACTCACTCTTATATATATACCCTACTCCCTCAAGAGAGAATGAGAGCATGTGGGACAAGTCCTCCACTCTCCTCCTTTCTCTTCCCACTTGCACCCTTAGACTTTCTAGTTTGGGCCTAGTTCCCTACTGGAAATTGACAGTTTTAGGGATTCCGAGGGCATAGAGTGACCAAACGGAGGGCTGTAAAGCACGGCACGACCCTCTGACCGATACGCTCGTTTCGAGCTATCACACGGCCCATTCCACGACACGCTCTAAAAAATCTAGCAAAAAAACAAACAAAAAACACGCTAAAAACTAGTCACAAGGCATCCTAGAGCAGCTTTTTGACACCTTAGGGTATCAAAAGCACATGCACTTACGCTCTGGGCGGGTGCTAGAACACGAGCATATTGAGGGTGCCTCTGTTCATACGGACACCCATTACCCATCCACGATAAGCTCTAGACCCTCAGCGGGGACACAAGGTAGCACCACCCAAGACCCTAAAATAGCCGCTAGTGATTCCTCCTCCGACTCAGAAATCATGGAAGCATACCCTACCCAAAACACTGAGAGAGAAGGCCATGCACCTCCCGAAGCTCCACAGCCTAGTACTAGTATGTTTAGCCGTTTCATGGAAACATTAGGTAGAGCTACTCGCTCGGAACCTGATGCAGATGAAGCACGCGAAGGGGGTGGGGAAGTGGAATCTCCTTTCACATCGCACGTGGACCCCACACCCCAAAGAGTGTCCATGTGGATATCCTACCAACTTCTTACCAAGAAGGCCCTGTTGAGCTGCCTCCTTCAGAAGTTCCCTCTAGAGTACCGTTGGTGGCAAGTAAAACCACGGGGAGCAACATTGCTTCTACCTCACAAGAAACCGTTAACACGTCGACTCTAGAAGGATTGTTCATTAATGATCATTGGACATACGACCTCCACACTGAGGTGTTGACGGATCTACACTCTGGCCACGCCTACCATGTAGGATGGATAGAGATTGTACAATCCACCTCTAGTGCCACGAGCATCGAAGATCAACAGAAAATGATCTGTAATGTTATCCATGGCATTATTCAATCAGAAAGGCAAAACCGAGGGGTAAATATACTCTCAACTGGCCCCATGAGATTTCTGGATACGAGCAAGGCTCAACAGCCTACTCTATCACAAATGGAGACTCCTCTAATGAGCCCCATGGACCCATCTTACGTCATTTCACCTGGGGTCTCTATGCAATCTGAGCCTCCGAGCGAAAACTTTATCTTCCCTAACTTGGCTCAACCCTCTATTAAGGAAAACCCAGTGCTCACTCCAGGGATAAGCCTAACAGAGAATGTACCGATGACATCTACGGTTAGCGCAGTGCCACTACCTAGTGTCGTAGTACCTAATATGGGGCCTCGACCGTATGTGCCTCTAGCCCCTTATGCACACATGGCCCCCACACCTCCAATTGTACCACTTGCTTATGCTCCTCGAGTGCCGCTCCCTAGCTCTTATCCGAGTGGACCTATGCCCGGTTATGTTCCATATCCTGCATCATCTACACATATGCCAAGACCGACACCCGTCCCTCTCCCACATATGATTCCAAGAGTACCTCCACCGGCCCTGCCTCCTCACATAGGTGACTTGGCAGCGTTTGCTCAAACCATAGGTCGATCTATCGCGGAAAATATGCATCATGCATCTGATAGAGAGCCTAGAAGTAAGGCAGTACAAATTGCCAAACTCACGCAAAAATTCAATGGGGACGAAGATGCTAGGAAACACATTGAAGTGTTTGAACAAGTATGTGATTCCTTAGGGGAACGCAACGAACTACATAAGTGCAATGCCTTAAGCTTGACATTAAGTGGGAAGGCTGGAGATTGGTATAGGACCCTAAGGGTGGACGAGAAAACAATCTACCCTACCCTTCGAAGGTTGTTTCTAAAGGAGTACATACGAGAAGGTGTGCTTTGGGGTGTAGCATCTCAGCTACAGAAGGCCGAACGTAAGGAAGGAGAGTCAGTAAGGGACTTCATTAGTCGTCTAAAGCACTTAAACTCTCGTTGCCCTGTAAATGAGCGCTTCAACAATAACCAACTGCTTGATCGATTCATTCGAGGGTTGAGGAATGAAGGAATCTATAATGGACTAGTGATTAGAGGTATCACAACCTGGGAAGATGTCACTGCCAATGCAATCCAATTAGAGGACAACTTGATGATAGCAGGCATGAGGGTGTCTACTGACACGAGATCCACTAGCTCACAAGCCATTGAGTATGAACCCATGACTGCAAAGCCCATTGCCAATGAGCCAAAGGTATTTGAGACATTCTTGACAGACCTCACCAAGGCAATCCAAGAGTCTCTTAAGGATAATCGACCCCCTCAAAATAGTCACATGTATCCAAGAAGGGAGCAACAATGGTGTTCCATTTGCTTAGGTCCACATAGCACTAGTGAGTGCCCTACGTTTAGAGTAAAATTTAATGGAACTTGCAACGCATGTGGTAGGTATGGTCACCAAGCTAAGGATTGTTTAATGATCAAACGTATGATGGCAAATAGACCACCTGTAGCCTGGACGGATGCGCCTCGAGCTCCTGTATTGATGCCTACTCCACCTGTTGAGCAACTACCGCAACACATGGTCCCTAGATCTCAAAATGTTGTACAAGCTACACCGCTACCACCTCCTGTGCTAGGACCGCAGCCCCCGCATCCAAGAGTCGCCCCTATGAACCAAGTGGGTTGCGAGCCATCAAATGCTTATGCAGATGGCTGTGAGGAGGAAATAGACACTAGTATTGCCTACGGACTTGATACATTGGAAGAAGTGTCCTATATACTACATGGAAGATTGTTGGGGACAAGTCAAGCCGGTTTATCAAGCTGCTGCTCTCGCATCCAGAGGTCAAAATATCAACACCCAGGCTAGGAGGCCACCTCTTCAATGCTACGAGTGTGGTGGACCACATCGAGTAGCGGAGTGCCCTATTAGGCTGCAAAAGAATGCTGCACAGATGCAAAGTGAATCAAGGGAGCACGTCTGCAATGCCAATACTCACATGTAATCGTTGTGGCATAGATCACTTGATTGCCCAATGCCCCTATAACCCAAATGCGCCTAAAATCACACCCCTAAATTTGGTCGAAATTGCTAGTGTGACATCGCCAATACCACCCGTCGCACCCGCTTATGCGATTACACGGTCCATGCTTCAAGGGCCAGGACATATCCTCGAAGAGAGAGATACCGCGTCAATTATCCAAGCAAAGAAAAAGAAGACACGAAGGAAGAAGTCGCAGAATACGGAAAATTCAAAGCCAAGTTCCAAAACAAACATAGGAACAGGAGATGACCCCGTGTATATGAATGACCTCGAGGATGATTCAGATTCAGTCGAGACAATGGAGACTAGAACCAATACCACAAAGGGAAAGACCGACAAGGAAAACCGTAACATGGAACCAAATGAAAACCGAATAAGAGAAAATCATAAAGAGCCTCTGAAAACACCACAAGTGTTTCCAAATCCAATCCAAGACCCCCAAGATAAACCGCAGGGGCAAAAAGGGAAGAATCGTAAAAAGAAGATTGGGACGTACCCAAACCCAGTAGACGAGATTAAGCAGGTGAAACATCTAAGAGGTTTAGTGGAGGAGACTCAAAGGAAACTAGAACCAGAACCCATGCATGTCAAAATTCATGACACAGTGTTTCCCACGCAAGTTCATCCACCCCACATGAACCATAGACCGTTAGCCATATCTAGTATCATCCAAGAAGGGAGTGAGGACAGGACATCAGAAAGTGAGCATACACCCTTCTTGTTGGAAAGGATGTTTAACGAAGGAATACCTGATCCCATTGAGGAATATGAGATTCCATCCTCACCAGTTCCTAGTCAAGGACCTACACCCTGCAAAACGCCAATGAATGTTGCCAAACTAGTGGACTTCATGTCTTCTGAGGTCCGAACCACGATCATAGCAAAGCTGTATGGAGATCCTGAGTTATTCCTTGCACTTCGAGCATTCCTTAACGGAGAGCTACGAACGGGATTACCGCAGTTTGCGCAACCAAATAGGCCTGACTCGATTATGATTGATGAGGAAAATCATGTGCAATCACTTGACTTAGATGGACACGAGTCTGTGATCGAGGTACCCATTAACGAATTAGGGCAGTATTTTGAAGGCGACGAGTCTAATGCGACCCTACCCATCACTACCAAGGGATTAACTATAAAGGGAATTCTTGATGGTGGTGCGGGAGTTAGCATCGTTACAAAAGATTGTTGGGAATCCATGGGAAAACCCCGCCTCAGTGTTACTAACATTGTGGTAAAGATGGCAAATGGTACCATAGCCAAACCTATGGGGATGCTCAAGGATCTTAAGATCAAAGTTCTAGGACACAAGGTGCGACATACGTTCATTGTAATGGATTTCTCTAAACACCTTATGTCATATGAAATGATTTTAGGACGACCATTCATGAGGGAAGCACAAATGGTTCACGATTGGTCTAAAAATCATGTCTATTTGCAATTCCAAGACTCTGTCCTTAGAGTGGATTTGGTGACTGGTAAGGTACACCCCTTAGGGAGTAAAACCATTATTGATCATCGCTCTGACACCACAGTTCACTCGGCCCCACTACAATATTGTTACACTTGTAAGAAGGATACAGACATTGGCCAAGATTCTCCTTATATGGATATCCTACCTGGGATGACTGAGTCAGACAATGTAGACTGGGTCCACCTAGCATCAACCATAGACACTTGGGGAAATAGGGGGACGACCTGGGTAACACCTGAGGGGGATGAAATGCATATACCCTTAAATATGCTACAAGCAATGCATATCGCTTCTGACAAGACTCATCCTAAGGTAACGAAGAAAACATACAAGTGGGTCCCTAAAGCTTCTTTAGTGACCATAACTAGTGCTAAAAAGCAGAAGCCTTGTAAGAAACGTACCACTCGCTCCAAGAAAAGTAAGAAAATGTTGCGATGGATCCCTAAACGACTATTGGAAGCCCAAGGCTACTATCAAGGAAATGATCAAATCTGGGTGCCAAAACGTAGATTGTGCTCTTACCTATCACCTGACCCAAGTGAGCCCAATCCCGTAGCTCCAAAACGAATCAATGATCATGGAAAGAAAAAAATCACAGAATTCTACACACCCGCTCCCGAGCTAGTTTGGGTACCAAAGAAAGAACGATTTGTTCCACCTAGCTCAGGAAGGGGGGAGTCCCATGAAGATTCTAGCTCCTCATGTAATACATCCATAGAGGTAAAAGCTTCTACACAGCCTCCATCTATAGTAGTGGACCTCAATGAAGCTACAAAAGAATCCACACCTCCCAGTGTTCAAGAATCACCTGATGAACCACTTCAAGTTCGATCCTGGGAGAGTACCTTACCACCGTTGCAACTTGACAAGGCACCTAGGGTAATCGAAAACTACTGGCAAAAATCCTCACCTATTACCAACTGGAACAATTGGTTTCAAAGGGTGACAAGCTCATTTCAAACGGTATGATCTACCCAAGGAAGGGGGGAGTGTTTGCTGACAGTCATCATTCATTTGTTTCCCTCTCAACCTTTTTCCCTGACCTCTCAATCTCCGATCTTAGGGAATGTACATATAAAGCTTTATACTCAAAAAAAAGAGCAAGAGCAATTAGCAAACGAGTATGCACATTAAAGTCAAAACATTGACTCAGACCTACACATGTCACATTTGGTACAGTGAAACAGAAACCTATGCCATAAAACACCTTTGATCCTCATCACTTGAGTGATGGAGGGTAGGTAAGATTAGTACGATAGGAGTGTTTCTGTTTTAGAGTTGAGTGATTAGCGAAGTTCTCTTTTCCCACTGATGTGCCTCCTAGAGGTATTGTTTGTATTTCATAGTGTGTAAAGGATCGTGTTGCTATTGATAGGATTTGGACCTTCATGGAACCTTCAAATCAAGCGCGACCATCAACACAAACAGGTGTTTCTTGTCCATTAGCATTGCCCTTATCTTTTTTGCATCCATGTTTGTCTGCTTTGATTGTGATTGGTAGCATACTATTCAGCGCATTGGCTTAGTATCAAACATTTAATTCAATGTAATGTTTTGTCATAATCACTTGTCTAGGTTTAAAAATCAAGCAGTCTGACTAAGCTAGTTTGACCAAGCTAGGTATTAGAAATCTTCTCTTAATACCATGGGGAATGCCTTCCTAATAAACAATGGTTACTTAGGTTCTTAATCCGATTTAGGCAGCATTGTATGAAATGTACTAGGGCTTTCTAGTGGGCTTAACCCTAGTGACCTTTAGCTTAAGTATTATAAAGGGAGTTTACTAATGTGATGAGCCTGGGGAGGGTAACAGTGTTATATGGCCCCCCAAAGTTACAAAATTAAAATGCTGAAAATGAACAAACAAAAAATCAAAGTGCCACAATGTAAAATTTTAAGCTGGAAGAGAAATCTCAGCTTGATTTGGTACTTCACTCACATGTATTGCCTATGGTACTAGAGCCCTAGAGGTTCCCAGCGTGGGCGCTTTTCCTTGAAAAGCAAAAAACCCAAGGCATACAAAATAAGCACCCACTTCAAAATTGAATCAGTGTGAAAAGACCTTGGGGGGTCAAAGAAAAAGTAATCAGTCAGGCGATGATTTCATGAGAAATTCCTTTTATGGTAGCTTAACTACAAAGTCTTCTAGGTATAGCCTCTAGTCAGCCCTTGAACATGAATACTTGGCTGTCGCGATTAAACAACTTAATTGACCAGAGAAAATTAAGAAGCTTACCCATGGTATTAATATTCGATCTCTAGTGCTTTTCGACCGTCAAATTAGCAACCCCAGACTTGTTTAATTTTTTGCCTTTACATCTGTTTATGCATTTGATTACATTGCAATTTAATGTTCATTGCTATCAACTTGTTTGAAATTCTTTGACCAATCAATGTGTCTACCTAAAACTGCATATGCTTTTTAAGAGAATGCCATTACTGTGCCAATATTGTTTGATTTTGCAGTGATTGAAGAAGGCTAAGGACATTCATCTCAAATGCTCTTCCACCTCGACGAACCAGCTTCAACTCAATAGCTTCCGAGGACGGAATCTACATCAGGAAGGGGGGCATGTTAACCCTCACGGCACACGGACACCCCATCACCTACGATGGACGTGTATAATGTATTTGGTAGAGTCAGGTACCGGGTTTGTCGGACCAATAGGGAAAGGTAGAGTGATCGTCGATGAGAGGCGCACTTTAACTTGGACATTCAAGGGATTAGTTGGTTAAGCATGGGCGCCCAAGTGTGAATGGGGTGAGCTCCTATAAAAGCCAACTAAACCTAATTTTTACTCATTCTCTCATTTGTGCAATTGAAGAGTGCTCTTGCTCCATCTCCATCTTCTTCTTCTTCACCTCCTTGTGTGTGTGTGTGTGTGAGAGAGAGAGAGAGAGAGAGAGGGAGAGTGTGTGTGCGATCGAGCATTACGAAGGCACGACGGCGGCGAAGCGGTTGAGCGCGGCACGACTGCAGCTTCTTCTTCCTCGCGGCGAGGAATCCACCACGAAGGCGAGCGTAGAGCGGTGAGTGACACACCCTTTGTTTTCTTGAGCTTGCTAGTTTAGGCTTGTTGTGTGCTTGGAGCCGTTTGTGGCTCGCATACGGTGTATTGGCAAGTCCCTTGCTTCGACAGTGCGGCAAGGAGCGCACAGGCGGTTTCTTTGGTGAAAGTACCTGCCATTTTCCTATCCCTTGCTCTCATCGTCATTCCTTCTGTGGGTAGTCTGAGTGCTTCTGTCACTATTTCTTTGGTTTTACCACTTCGACTTTATTTCCTTGGGGGTCAGAAATTTGGGCAGTTCCATCTTCTTTAATCGTGGATAAAAGCTCGTAAGCTTTTTGGAAATCCACACCGCACGGCTCTTGTTCATAAAAGTCTTTGAGTCCTAGTCTGCGGTTGGCTTCTTTGGTCTCAGGCTTCGCGGCGGCATCATAAACTTCTTTCAGTACGAGTTGCAACTCTACATGATGTCCCTCCTCACTCTTGAATGTGCCGGTCACAACACTGTGGTGTGATGCTCTTCTAGTTGTTCTTTTGACAGATATGCTGCCTTGGCGGCTTTGACTGAATCTGGATCCAATTGGTATGCGGGAAGCTCCTACAACTTCTCTTTTTGGTTGATCTTATTCTTGGCCCTCTCAACTGCTTGCATGGCTCCTGTTCAGTGAATAGAGTGTCAAAGTTAGCAGATTTGTCGGATTTTTCTCTGAAATGTCCTTTAGTCTGAAATGCTGACAATTTTGGTCCAATTTGCTTCAAATCAATTTTTGAACAAGCATAGATGCATAAAAGCATGCAAGGAACAAAACTGTAAAGTCTAAACAAATTTTTGCAACCAAAGTAAATAATCATGATTATTTACAGCTGAGTATTTTTTTCAACATTTTGCAAACTTGGCATCACGGGCTTGAAGTATATACCAAATACATACTCTGAGGTGAAATATGGACTCATTTAGATGCATAGGGTGAAAATGGTACCAAATTTTGGCTTTAGGTCTCTGAAACAGTAGATACAGTGGAAATTTGAGATTTTGAGCTCCAAATTGGTTCAAACTTGGCTAGTGAGCTTAACACATCATGTACTTTGAATGTATGATGGCAAAATATCAAAATTCCCCCATTTTGGCTAGAAAGTAAATAATCATTATTAACATTTCTATCAATTTCAATAGTTTTTGGTACAATTTGGTTCTATGCATTCTATAGACCCTGTGTATGAGATATGAGGTGATTTGGATCAAAGAAATGTTGTCCATAATCCAAAAATTGGCTTGCAAAGACTTCTTTGCATTTTCTGGCAATTTTCCAAGTTATAGGTGCTCATTTTGGCTCATACTTGATTTTTGGCATGTAATAGATGTGTATACATGATAGGAGAGGTGATGACACAATTTCCAAGAAAATTTAGTGTAAAATTAAATAATCGTGATTATTTACAGCAGTCACAAATTTTTTACAAAACTTACAAATTTGACCTAAACACATTCTATACATCTAAACAAGTCCTAAATTGAATTTGGTTAATTTTGGTCATGTCGGCATCACTTTGTGTTTTGTCGACTCTGCAATCACCAATTTCTGTGACTAAACTGCCTGTTGAGTTGGTCGGTCAATTTTGAGACTTTGGACTTGTCCGCAACATAGTTGTGAAGCACCTCATCCAATTCTAGCTCATTTGGAGTCAGTTTGCCCCCGTAAGTCGATTTTGACGCTTTGTAGCCTTCGAGCCGTTTTCTTATTTTCGAGGGCTTTGCTTGATTGATTTCACTAATCCAATCATATACATTGTGCATGAACCTCGTAGGCAAGCTGTCTATGGAGTCAGATCGGAATTCTGGCATTTGCCAAAAACCTAGCTTTTCTACTGGGGACCCCCTCGACCCGTGCCAAATGGTTAGCTGATGATATAGAAAATTTCTATTATGTTAGGGCATGCTGCAGTTTAAATCCCATCTGATTTGGTCGAGCTGACAGGCTGCTATGGTTAGTTTTTGGTCGTAGGTCTTCGTGCACTCCTCGGTTTCTAAGGTTTTTTCTAGGGATTTAGACTATCTACCGGCCATACAAAATGGATCATTGACGAGTGAAAAACTTATCCCTCATGTCTCGTGTAAGACGGCACTAAAAACGGGCAACTGTAGACTCCGGAAAAGACGCATGAAAGAGGTCGAAAAGCTCTCTCTGCAAAGGCCACAAGTGGAAATGAGGTGGTTTTAGCCTACTTTGGGTATCTATACCCGGACTTCCCGAACCAAATTTTCCTAGATTCCCGCGTTAGTCCTTTTATGCCGTGAAATCTATGCTAGACTCAAAAACTTCCTTCATTGGATTCCTGTAGCTCATTCTGCAAGAATTTTGCAAACGTAGGCCTGGCCGCCTAATTTAGGCTTTCCGCTTCCATCTTCTGATTTCATTGAAATTTTTTGTGCTTGTCCACCTTGTCTTTCTGATCACCTTCGTGTCTTCTGTTTTCCCATCTGAGCTTTCTTGCTATTTATTATTAATTTTTGACCTGTTTATTAAAAAAATCAAAGAAAATAACAAAATGCTTAAAAAAAGTAAAGTGAAAATCCAATAATTAAGAAAATCCCTTGAAAAATACAGCTTTATTGTTTTTTGTTGGATTTTTCTATTTTTAAGTTTCATTATCAATAAAAATGATGAAAAATAACCAAAAAGGACTATTTTTTAATGATATTTTGATAGTATATACACTATTTACACTCATCGGGAAGATATTATCAATGAATTTTCCTTTGATGATGAATTATAAGGATATTATTAGGTAATTTTGAAAAAAATCACATGTTAACATCGAATTTTTCCTCCCTCTTCAAACATTGCCCTTAATTACTTAGTACTTAGTGCCCTTCCACCCCTCCTAGATGACGTACTTTGGGACGACCGTGTACATGGTGTCGTGTAGCTCCGCTCCCATGCTAAGAAATATGCCAAGAAGATGCATATGAAGCTTATTGAAATCCTACTTGATTAATGGTCAGTGATGAGGGCTTGTTAACAGGCCAAGTTTAATGATTAATGTATGCTAGATGTGACTTAAAAGGGCCAATAGGTGCCTCAATGATGCCAAAAATGAGTATGCTTGTAGTGACTACAGATGGGAAATTATGATCTACAATTGTAGTGCTCAACGTGCTCTATCGGCCTGTCTTTACGGCTCGTTGATTGGAGATATGGTGAAGAAGTTATGGCAGTTTAAAGTTCAAGTCGATTACAGATCCGTACCGGATTGGGCAACTACAGTTGAGGTGACAGAGATGAAATGAATGCATGGGCCTGAAGTGCTCACTTTGTGGAGCACGTCAGTCTTTTCAGATCAGTGATTGGAGTCTCGGTCGCCAAGATATTAGCCGTTAAAGATTCACCAGGGGTCGGTTCCGTGTCAGTCCAGTCCGCTCGATCGGAGTGCCATCTGGGAGTTTTTGGGGTTCAATAGGCTACTCTAGAATACAGTGCAATTAAAAGATCAATAGTGCTCAAGGAGCATTGTGTTCAGAATGTCGTCTCTTGCAATGCAATGATTGTGTGATAAACCCAACAGAGGCAGGGCCAGGAAGCTGGAAAAATGCAAGACGGTACAACTCTCCAAATTCAATTACGTACGCTTGTATCCTGAAGGCAAGCGGAACCACGCAAGATGATATGGGCATCAAATTCACGATGATATTGCTAGTGAATGGCTACTAGAGAAAGGGTGTCATGCAAGGCATTGCCTTGGCCGATCTGTATGCCTAATGTGATGCCCTTACAATGATTATGGATGCCCAATGGTGATGATTGGCGATGCTTCGGTCGACATGTATGCCAAATGTGGTGTCCTTACGAGGGAAGCCGGCCGCCCACGCCCATAGCATGAATTAAAAGGCCGCTTATAATATGGCCGACCACCCAATAGGGGAAATTTATTGGAGCTTTAGTGTGAAAGCAAAAGAAAAGAATAGCATGGCGTGCAAGCAGCGTCAAAGAAGCGACGCAAGGGATTGGAAAGGAGCTCGCGCACGCTTCGGGAGGGAGCGGTTGACACTGAGCAAGAAGAGAGATTTGATGAGCATGCCATGGCGGCGCGATTCCGCACCAGTCTTGCTAAATTCCATGCAGGTCCGAAAATGACTATGCCACGTCATAGAGAGGATTTTTATGCTTCCCTAGCAACGACGGCGCCGTCGTTGCTAAGGGAGGGAGCACACTATTAATAGAAAAATGGGTGACGCCTTCAGCATAAGGGGATTGCATGAAAAAGAAAGGGAAGGAGAGAACCATGGAGAGCTTAAGCAACGAGGGGGCTATCAATGAAGGGCGAGAAGGTGGTGAAGCTCGCGGCTCTTTTCGACAAGGAAAGCTCTTCCTTTCTCTCTCTCTCTCGTGCTCGAATAGGAGCAAAGGGAGAAGCTTTCTCTTGATCTCGTCATCAAAACAAGCAAAGTTGGAAGAAGAGCTTGGAAGCAACTCAAAGAGAAGGTGTTCTCTCTCTCGCTAGTTCTCGAAGCCAGTGGGAAGAAATAGAGCTTAAGCAAGCCGAGAAGAGTAAGAGAATTCACTGGAGAGCTTGGGCGAGAGTCCTTGGGCAAGGAGCTTGACCAAGAAGCTCTCAAAGCTTGAGAAAGCCAAGGTAAAAGGACATTCCAAACAAGGTCGAGATAAAACAAGCAACCAAGATCGGAGCAAGCCAAGGCAAGAAAGACAGATCGAGGTCGAGGCTTGAGCAAGCCGGCAAGGGAAGATTTGAAGCAAGATACATCTATTTCTCTCTCGTGCATAAGCAAGTGACTCAACCTAAAGAAGCAAGAGGTCAAGAGCAGGAGAACAACAATTAATGGAGTGAATTGAAGCTTGTTGATCGAGGCAGTGAACTGAATTGAAACTTACAAAATTCGCGAGGTATTTGAAGCAGATAAAGCGACATAAGAAAATTTCTATCACCAACATCAATCCGAAGTTGATTAAGCATTTTGTTAAGTCCGGTGTCATTAACGGCCCGATTAATCTTGTAAACAGGAGCTTAAGCTCCTAGTTAGCAAATGATCCAAGTGACAGTGCTGTTAACAGCCCGCCTTGGCTAAGGATTAAGTTGTACTCAAGCGGTAATCAATTAATTGATGATTACGGTGATTTCCAGATTCAGCTGCATTTGTTGTTCTTGTTCTCTCTCTTTCACCTCCCATAGCCAGAGGCCCGGCGCCTACCCGGCTCACATAGCGAACACATATCCCTTGACATCTTTGGTGAACCCAACGCGAAACGAGCAGGGGTGGGAGGTAAAGATGGAGATGCCAAAACAGTTAAAGCAGTTTATTGAAGATTTCAGTGCCAATGGGTTTGATAAAAATCTAGAAGCTACAGATTTTCCAAAAATGATGGAATTGGTTCAGGGGTATCTACAGGAAGCAAAAGCCATGCATATAAAAAAGCAGATTGATGATGCTGTAGAGCTAGCACTTGATGTTGTTCGGGAGCAGTATTATATTTTTCACGGATATGATCCAGAAGGTTTTATTGCATGTTATGAGGCTGAGATGAAGAACCTAAATGTTCCAGAAGATTGAATGATTGCAGCTTTTGAGGAGGTTGTAAACTTGGATTTTAAAAAGCAGGTTCAAGAACTGGCTGAAGAATATCCCACATGGTGGGAGTATTTTGCAAAGGAATTTATTTACGAAAGCTCAAGGATTCTAGATCAGGAAATAAAGGAGATTATTGAACGAAATAAGGTTGTCTTCAGTAAAGGTGAAGGGGATCAGATGCAGATCCTCAACTATGATGAATTCTGGGAGAATATTTCTACAAGAAGTAAAGCCAGAGAGAATGCTAAGCTGGAAGTAGCAGATTCAGTTTCATAGGAGCTTAATTTGAGCAACTAAGAAAAGGTAAACAATGAATTTAATGTTGGAACATATTTATATGAATTTTTTTCAAAGATTGCTTGCATGGACGCTACCTCTAATAATGGCTCCAGTGAAGACATAGACAGTGCAGCAAGCGGTTCGCAAGCTGTTGACCTTGACATGGGTTATTCTGAAGGATTTCATCAAGCAGATGCGCCTCTACATGATATTTCTAAAACTATCAGCACTATAGGCGAGTCGGACAACATGTTTGTTGCAAATGATTGCATAAACAAAGCTATTATATACACAGTAGTAGCTGATGAAGTGACTAAGATTGTGGAACCAGCACAGGATGAGCCTGAGGATGTCAATGAACCTATGATTGTTACTAACAATATGATTGCAGATGATGCTATCACAAAAGAGGATGCTATAATCGGCGAATTTTTGTCTGGATTTGAAGAAGATGTTTATGACAGTATAGAAGAGCTTTCTGATGCATATACCTCTTTAGAGGGGGTGCCAGATGAGCCTTTACAGTGCTATAATGTACTGCTAAGTGCAGATGAGGAAGCAAATGATGATATGGATGAGTATGAAGATTTCTCGGATCATGCTAATTGTGAACAGATTATAGACAGGGATTTTACATCTATGCTTGTACATGGGCTGCATGAGGAGATAACTCCTACAACTTTCATTAATGTTGAGACTTCCAAGGGTGATTTTCCCGAGGATTTCATGGATGAAGATCTACAGGATAAAGCTGTTTTTCATGATCAAGTTGAAATCCCAACAGATGAAAATTCATTTGATGATACAGGTCGAGAGACTCCCAAGGTTTTTCGTGATGACTATGAAGCTAGAGGGGGTGATGATGCTAAATCATCCTTGATACTGCATAAAGTACACATGGTTTTTCATTTGCTTGGACAATGTGCCAGATGTGGCTGGATTTGGATGCTATTCCTATTGATGCTTATGTCAATAATGTCTTGGCTACCAGTAAAAGGGAGTTAGATTTCTTTAATGTTTTCTAGTACGAGCTTAAACTGCCAAAAGTTTATGAGATGTGGGTGTTGCACTATGCTTCAGGTGAAGCTCTAGTATATTGCGGAACCCATCAATGCTATGTGATCTCAATGGTGTTTGATCTAGGAGATGCTAAGGATATTCACAAGCAGATTCAATATGGATGGATGCTGTTAAGTATGCATAGTAATTGCGTACTATTTGAAGCAGGCATAGCATATTTGCACCAGAAATGCTTGATGTTGAATGATGCAGGAAATGTATGCTCATGTGGATATTATGATGCTTCAGTGTGTGGGAAATTTCTTGTTATCCCATTTGATCCTGGGGGTTACTAAAGTGCAAGTTACAAATGCAGAGGATACTAGGTGCCTGATGTAGCAGGCTGCATGATGAAAGGTTTTGTTTTCTAGATTATCCTAAGTTAGAAGAGTGTTTGGTTATGCATTCAATAAGATAACATGGCTAGCTTCCAGCTAACTTCTTTGGACAATTGATGAAGTATCTGCACATCTTTTGAGTTGGTTGTGCTACCAAAACTTGAGGTAAAGGACTTGACGGCCATTCCGTGTGCAGACAGAGTAAGGCATACTTGAGCTTGACAGGGTTCCTTAAAGAGAGATTAATGGTCAAGCCGTGTACATCATTAACTGGAGCACTTGAGTCTGGCGGGCTTCACTAAACAAGTTATCCATGATTGAATGCTTTGAAGATACGATAGATACAGTTCAGAGATTTTTGATTGACAGCTACCTAATGATTAAGCTAGAACATTGATGATAGGATATAAGCCTTATTTTGTTTTTCATATGTTTACCAGTAATGTGAGTCTGATAATGGAAAGAACTTAAGTTACCGTTAATAGATGCAGATTGAAGTGCAGTTGGCACAGACCGGAGGCTGTGCAGGTTCAGAGGGGGTGGATGTTGTGCATCTCCACTGCCATGTAGAGAAATAGATCAGATAAATGCAAGCTAAGCTTGTTTAAAGCCTACACATTTAATGGTCAGTGATCAGGGCTTGTTAACAGGACAAATTTAATGATTAACACTAGGTTGGTAACCTAACAGGACATAAAAGTGTCCTTTCAGGGTTTTGAAAAAAACCTCCAAAACCATAGTAGATCCACTCATTTTGTAAAATCCTTTCATGAGGTTATAGTTCAAGGCCTAATAAACATGGAAAAAATAAGAAACTTGTAAAATTTCTCATCTTTTGGTCACACCAAGCCTCCAAAGTTGATGGACCAGTGAATTTTCATCAAAACAGTCATTTCTTACGTTTTGTTGCATAAAAATAAGATTAGGGATTTTTGTAGGACTTGAGATAAATTCCCTAGTTAACTTCAATGGGTTGGTGATGAGAACATATGATTGCTTCTCACTCACTATTTTTTGTCTTTCCAAAATAAATAGGTACAAAAAAGTTGAATTTTTACCATTCTGCAAACCTATCATCAAAGTTTCTATAGCCACGTTCAATACAAATAATATATGCATGTTTTCTTAGTTCCCTATTGTCCTTTATGTTCATAAGGAGCCATGGAGCATGTCAAAAGAATAATACATCTCTTACCAAGGGGAATCTTGGGGACAAAGATGAAGTGTCAAATACAGCAAACATGAAAAAACTGGGTTGAACATTATGAGTTGTAGAATCCCATAGAAACTATTCAATATCTAGCCAAATTTGATCCTTATGACTAGATATGGTTACTACCTACAAAATGCATGTAGTTGTCACAAGAAACTAACAATATTGAAAAAGCTCTACTTGATATACTAGAATGTTTCGTTTTCTTCCATAATTGAAAAAATCAAGCATCGTTGTGTACTATGAAAAATAGGGTATTAGGTGCCCCAACACTCAAGGAATGTTAGCTTTATGTTACAATATGCGACAGAGAAAATCAAAAATGAATTTGGATATCATGAAATCCACCAAAAAAATCATAGAAGAGCTAAAATTGGCTAAAAAACAGGATTTGACAATTTTTGTAATTTGGTCATAACTTACAACTTTAATATTTATTTCTCCCTAGAAGCATCAGGACATGTTGAGGACTACTAAAGATAGTTCTCTAGCATTATAGACCTCACAAACATGAATTCTAGAGTGGTATAGTTGCAAAAAGTTGAAAAAAGACAAAAACAGGACTCGTTTTTTCACACAGTTTAGGTTGTGAAATGTTGTGCAAGGACAATGTTAAAGATGGAATTGATATTAAAAAAAAATGTTGAGTTTTTTTCAGCTCATGAGACAACTTTCTAGATAGATAGCACCTCAAAATCCATTTTGAAACTCTTGACATAATTCAAGGAAAATGGTCACTTCACAGGACATAAAAGTGTCCCATTACCAACCTAGTGTTAATGTATGCCAGATGCGGCTTAAAAGGGCCAAAAGATTCCTTAATGATTATGCTTGAAGTGAGCACAGATGTGATATTATGATCTAGAACTGTAGTGCTTGAAGAGATCTATTGGCATGTCTTTACGGCTCGTGGATTGGAGCTATGATGAAGAAGTTATGGCAATTTGAACTTTAAGCCGATTGCAGATCCGTACCGGATTGGGCAACTGCAGCTGAGGAGACAGAATTGAAATGAATGCACGAGCCTGAAGCGCTCACTTTGTGGAGCGTGTCGGTCTTTTCAGATCAAGGATTGGAGTTACGGTTTCCAAGTTATTGGTCGTTAAAGATTCACCGGGGGTCGGATCCGTACCACTGCCGGTCGGCTCGGTCGGGGTGCCATCTGGGAATTTTGGCCTCCTCGGCAGGGTTTGTATGTGTTCTATGCAGTTTGAGAAGTCTACGGTTTGGCAGGCAAAGTCCGATGTCAGTTGTCGGCAATGCTGAGATGGGTTATTTTGGCATTATTCGACATGTCGGTATGGACAATAAAACTTCACGATGATATTGTTAGTCAAGGACTGCTGAAGGAAGTTGTACTGCTTGGCATTGCTTGGTCGGCATGTATGTTTAATGGGATGACCTTTAAGGGCCACCCGCCCATGAGTTTAAAGTGCTATGGCCGCCCAACATAGCCCATGACCGGCCGCCCACTTGTTAAATTAAAAGGAGGCCACCCTATGTGTTAATGAGGTGTGAACAAAGAGGAAAGAAGGCATGGCATAGACAAAGCAGGTAGCGGGCAATAGCGCAGAGGGGGAAAGAAGCATTCGCACACGCCCGGGGAGTCACCGGATGACACCGACCAAGAAATAGCATTTCCTCAGGAGGCTGTGGCAAAAATCTTTGGGCCCAATTTTTCCGCGAACGGCGCAGTAGGAAAAACCGTTGCCACATCATCAGGAGGAGGTTTTTACGCCTCCCTTGCAACAACGACGCCGTTGTTGCTAAGGGAGGGAGGGTGCTATTAATATCATTTTTTTTCTCATGAGAGGAGGCCATTACATGCGAGAAGTTTGAGGAGGAAGCAAGCAAGCGAGAGAAAAGAGCTTGAGGCAAGCAAATGAGAAAAGCTTGGTTAAGGCAACCAAGCAAGGTTAGCACCCTCAGGTGAAGAAAGCTATCTCTCTCTCTTGTCCTTGGCATGAAAAAGGGAGAAGCTTCTAATCCTCAACAAGCAAAGCTCCCTCTCTCTTGCTCTTGTCATCAGCTAACAAAACGAGCAAAGCTTGGAGGGAGGAGGAGGTGAAGAAAAGCACTAAGGAAAGGCTCTCTCTCTCTCTCGAGAAGGAGAAGCAAGGCAAGCAAAATAAATCCTTCTCTCTCTTCTCCTCAGCATGCAAAAAGGAAAAGAGGGGAGGAAGGTCAAAAAGCATAGAGAAGATAGGGCATCGAAGAAGATGGGATTGAACAAGCATGGGGAGAAGTACAAGGCAAAGTATCTTTTTCTCGCTCTAGTCCTTTGTAAGTAAGAAAGAGAAGGCCTACTCTCTCGTGCTTGAGAAGTAAGACTCTCGGAGAGGTGAGGTGAAGCTAAGCAAGCATGAAGTCTCTCTCTCTCTTGATGAGCATAAGATGAGCAGCCATGATCAAAAAGGCAAGGAGAAAAGGAAGTTAAGCAAGGAAAAGGAGCACTGCAGAGAGCTCTTGAAGGTAGTTGAAGCAGGTAATTCAAAGACAGTTTAAAGCGGTAGAGGAATTATCATCAACGTCATCAATCTGAAGAAATTCATTAAGCGTTTTAGTAAGCCCGGTGCCGTTAACGGCCAGGTTAATCTGTAAAGGGAGCTTAAACTCCTATTTCAATTGATCCAAGTGTTGATGCTGGTAATAGCCCGCCTTGGCTACCGATTACATTGTATTCAGAGATTGAATTGATTAATTGATGAGTACGGGGATTGCCTGAGTCAATTACATCTGTTGTTCTTGTTCTCTCTCTTTCACACCTCTCGCAGCCAGAGGCCCAGCGCCTGCCCGGCTCACATTTCGAACACATATGCCCCGACATCTTTGGTGAACCCGACGTGAAACGAGCCGGGGTGGGAGGTTAAGATGGAGATGCCAGAACAGTTAAACCAGTTTATTGAAGATTTCAGTGCGAATGGATTTGATACAAATCTAGCAGTTGCAGATTTGCCAAAAATGATGGAATTAGTTCAGGGATGTCTGCAGGAAGCGAAAGCCGTGCAGTTAAAAAAGCAGATTGATGATGTTGTAGAGCTAGCACTTGATGCTGTTCGGGAGCAGTATTATATTTTTCAGGGATATGATCCAGAAGGTTTTATTGCATGTTATGAAGCTGAGATGAAGAGCCAAAATGTTCCAGAAGATCGGATGATTGCAGCTTTTGATGAGGTTGTAAACTCGGATTTTAAAAAGCAAGTTCAAGAACTGGCAGAAGCATATCCCACACAGTGGGAGTATTTTGCAGAGGAATTTATTTACGAAAGCTCAAGGATTCTAAATCGGGAAATAAAGGAGATTACTAAATGAAGTAAGGTTGTCTTCAGTAAAGGTGAAGGGGATTAGATGCAGATCCTCAACTATGATGAATTCTGGGAGCATATTTTTGCAAGAAGTAAAGCCAAAGAAAATGTTGAGATGGAAGTAGCAGATTCAGTTCAAGAGGAGCTTATTTTGAGCAACAAAGAAATGGTAAAAAATGAATTTAATGTTGAAACAGATTTGTATGAATTTTTTTCGAAGATTGCTTGCATGGATGCTACCTCTAATAATGGTTCGTTTAAAGACATAGACTGTACAGCAAGTGATTCGCAAGTTGTTGACCTTGACATGGGTTATTCGCCGGGCAGGCGCCTGGCCTCTGGCTGTGACAGCTGTGAAAGAGAGAGAACAAGAACAACAGACGTAATTGACTCAGGCAATCCCCGTATTCATCAATTAATCAATTCAATCTCTGAATACAATGTAATCGATAGCCAAGGCGAGCTGTTACCAGCACCAACACTTGGATCAATTGAAATAGGTGTTTAAGCTCCCTTTACAGGTTAACCGGGCCGTTAACGGCACTGGGCTTACTAAAATGCTTAATTAATTTCTTGAGACTGATGAAGTTGATGATAATTCCTCTACCGCTTTAAACTGTCTTTGAATTACCTGCTTCAACTGCCTTCAAGAGCTCTCTGCAGTGCTCCTTTTCCTTGCTTAACCTCGTTTTCTCCTTGCCTTTTTAATCATGGCTTCTCATCTTATGCTCGTCGAGAGAGAAAGTCTTCATGCTTGCTTAGCTTCACCTCACCTCTCCGAGAGTCTTACTTCTCAAGCACGAGAGAGTAGGCCTTCGCTTTCTTACTTACCAAGGACTAGAGCGAGAAAAAGAGAATTTGCCTTGTACTTCTCCCCATGCTTGTTCAATCCCTTCTTCTTCGATGCCCTATCTTCTCTATGCTTTTTGACCTTCCTCGCCTCTTTTCCTTTTTGCATGCCGAGGAGAAGAGAGAGAAGGCTTTCTTTTGCTTGCCTTGCTTCCCCTTCTCGAGAGAGAGAGAGAGAGCCTTTCCTTAGTGCTTTTCTTCACCTCCTCCTCCCTCCAAGCTTTGCTCGTTTTGTTAGCTGATGAAGAGAGCAAGAGAGAGGGAGCTTTGCTTGTCGAGGATTAGAAGCTTCTCCCTTTTTCATGCCGAGGACGAGCCGAGGACAAGAGAGAGAGATAGATTTCTTCACCTGAGGGTGCTCGCCTTGCTTGCTTGCCTTAACCAAGCTTTTCTCATTTGCTTGCCTCAAGATCTTCTCCCTCGCTTGCTTGCTTCCTCCTCAAGCTCCTCACATGTAATGGCCTCCTCTCATGAGAAAAAAAATGCTATTAATAGCACCCTCCCTCCCTTAGCAACAACGGCGCCGTCGTTGCAAGGGAGGCGTAAAAACCTCCTCCTGATGACGTGGCAGCGGTTTTTCCTACAGTGCCATTCGCGGGAAAATTGGGCCCAAAGATTTTCGCCACAGCCTCCTGAGGAAATGTCGTTTCTTGGTTGGCGTCATCCGGTGAGTCCGCGGGCCTGTGTGAATGCTTCTTTCCCCCTCTGTGCTATTGCCCGTTGCCTGCTTTGTCTATGCCATGCCTTCTTTCCTCTTTGTTCACACCTCATTTTAACACATAGGGTGGCCTCCTTTTAATTTAACAAGTGGGTGGCCGGTCATGGGCTATGTTGGGCGTCCATAGCACTTTAAACTCACGGGCGGGTGGCCCTTAAAGGGCATCCCATTAAACATACATGCAGACCAAGCAATACCAAGCAGTACAACTTCCTTCAACAATCCTTGACTAACAATATCATCGTGAATTTTTATTGTCCATAACGACATCTCGAATAATGCCAAAATAACCCAGCTCAGCATTGTCGACAACTGACACCGGACTTTGCCTGCCAAACCGTAGACTTCTCAAACTGCATAGAACACATACAAACCCTGCCGAGGAGGCCAAAATTCCCAGATGGCACCCGGACTGAGCCGACCGGACTGGTACGGATCCGGCCCTCGGTAAATCTTTAACGGCCAATAACTTGGCAACCGTAACTCCAATACTTGATTTGAAAAGACCGACGCGCTCCACAAAGTGAGCACTTCAGGCCTGTGCATTCATTTCAATTTTGTCTCCTCAGCTGCAATTGCCCAATCTGGTACGGATCTGCAATCGACTTAAACTTCAAACTGTCATAACTTCTTCATTGTAGCTCCAATCGACGAGCCATAAAGACAGGTCGATAGAGCTCTTCAATCACTGCAGTTCTAGATCATAATATCACATATGTGCTCACTTCAAGCATAATCATTTTTGGCATCATTAAGGAATCTGTTGGCCCTTTTAAGCCGCATCTGGCATACATTAATCATTAAACTTGGCCTGTTAACAAGCCCTGATCACTGACCATTAAATGTGTAGGCTTTAAACAAGCTTAGCTCGCATTTCTCTGCTCTTTTTCTCTACATGGCAGTGGAGCTGCACGACAATGGGTTGAACAATCGTGTCTATGCATAGCCGTGGTTGGCTCTACCATGCTTTGAAGATTAATGCACTTCAAACCACTATGATGTGCAAGAGCTGGGTCTTGAGTAATTAACTTAAGGGTTTTTGATGTCGAGGTTTGCTGTTGATGTCTTCTAAAGAGAATATCTTGTAGCTTGTGTGCTCTTTTGTTTGATTGTACCATCAGGATGCTTCAACACGCTGATTGCTTGAGTTGTTCGTAGAACATATGACTGTTGTTGATCTTTTTCTCACCATTGATAGCTTGGTTTTCTTGGTGTTGTATGGTGTGGTGGAGTCTTTTGAGACTTATCTTGCCATTGGTTGATTGGTTTTACGGTATGTGGAGAAGATAAGTGATCCTTTTTTTCCCAAACCAGTTTCATGTTAGGTTTCTTGCTTAGAGAGGCTCGTTTATGTGTTTCTACCCTTGGAACCTTCTTTTGTTTTGTCGATGAAGTTTTAGGTACCCAGATTAGAATCGGCTTATCCTTAAGATGTGCTTTTGGTACCCAAATTTTCCTTACTCCTTACATGCTACTTGTAGCATTTGCTCATCGAGGGGATGGATAAGATTGATTAATTCGTGGTTTGGTCTGTTGATTGCTTCCTTTCCAGTCCTCTTTTCTTGGTGCAATTGGAACAATGAGTTTCCCACCTTTAGGTGATAGTTTTAGCTGATTTGTATCCCAATCTAGTACTACTTTGTATGTCCGTATCCAGGGAATTCCAAGAATCGTCGTCTCATTCATGTGTTCATCTGGTAAGCATACAAATTGATGAGTACATGAACATCCATGTACTATCACGTTAAAGTTGGCTACTCCCAATGTTGGGGTTAGGTTCTTGTTGCATCCTTTGATTGTCACTATTCCTATTGTCAATGCTTGACTTGTTGCCTTCTTGTACGTGGAATAACGGATTGCATTTACTCTAGCTTCTGTGTCAACAAAAGCATTGGTGCTATGATTGTTGAGTTGTACTTTGATGTGCAGGTCCATTCCGTCTAACTAGTCATCATGTGTTGAAACTGCATCTTTAGGTAATTCCCATTATCAATAATCTATTTCCAAAGTGTTGATGGAAATCGGTATCTGTTGATTCTTGAGAGCAACTTTCCGTTTGAGTACACGAAGCCGAGCTTCCTCTTGGACTTCATCAATAACTTGCTATCATTTAATCCTCCTTTTGTTGGCTGCATGCATTCTTTCTAGTAATTCATTGGTTAGTGGCAAATTGTATTTCTTTAAATGACATCGACTAATCCAATTAGTCATTGGCTCACCATCTAGGGTGGACAATTGTATGGCTCCACTTGGAGATACATCTTCAATGATAAACGGTCCATTCCCCTTTTTCTTGAACTTGGGAATGTGTTGATTAAGGGAATAGACTAAAATTAAATCCCCTTTCTTGAAGATTTTTGTGATTAAGTGGGAATGAAAAAACTGTTTTTGTTTTTGCTTTTGTGTATAGATGTGAGCTACAGCAATTAGCCTTTGCTCATCTAGCTTTTCCAAATCTTCAATTTTTTTTTATAATTCATGTCCAGTCCACTCAAGATTCCGTGCTACCCTTAATGTCGGCAATAGAAATTCTATTGGTAGTATGGCATCAAGAACATAAACAAGGTTAAAGGGTGTAGCATTTAAAACTGTTTTGAATGAACCTTGATAAGCCCATAGAGCAGCATGGAGATTCATTTCCCAATCTGTCCTTCTTGAATTAACCACTTTAGTCAGCACCGAGCTTCTATGAATTTTGTGTGTATGCTCAGCTTGTCCGTTTGCTTGTGGGTGAAAGAGAGATGATTTGTTATGGATGACCATAAACTCATTAAGAAAATACTTGATTACCTCATTAAGGAAATGAGTTCGCCGATCACTAACAATTTCTATTGGCAGTCTATATCTTGTGAATACATACTCATATAAGAATGCAACAGTGATTCTGGCATCATTCTTTTGAGTTGATTTAGCCTCAGCCCACTTGGTCAAATAATACGTAGCTACAATGATATATTGATCTTGGGTTCTATAAGCAGATGGCTATATTGGCCCAACAAAATCTATACCCCATTTTGCGAAATCTCTAGCCCCCATCATTGGTCTTAAGGGCATGATATCTACACGTGTTGGTATTTTTGCTCGTTGACAAGCATCACACCTTCAAACATATTCTTTAGCATCTGCAAAAAGTGTTGGCCACCATATGCCTGCCATCAAGATTGCTCTTGTGGTGGTCTCACTAGAAAAGTGACCTCCAGCTAATCCAGCATGTGCTTGTTCTATAATCGGAATATACTTGTCTTCATTTGCACAAAGACGCAAATGTTGATCTTTACCTCTCCGATACAATTGATTCCCACTAAGAGCGTAGTCTCTTGCTTTCGTTTCTATTGCTCTTTGACGTTCTTTACTCATATCCTCAGAAAATGTTCGGCTTGATAAGTAAGTAAACAGATAGTTACTCCACTTAGAAACATGTGACATTTGAAACAATGTTACATGAGGTATGGGTGTTTGTTTTTTACATTGAGGACAATCCTTTACGAAAGATCTAATATCACTCCTCATAGTCGGCCAAAATACTCCAAGTTTCAAGATTTGTTGCATAGTTTGGTCTTCCGCAAAGTGAAGTCCTACCATCGTAACATGTGCTTGACTTAGGTACTGTTTTTTTTCTTCAGGATTAATGCATAAGAGAAATATTCCATCTCGATTTCTTTTGTATAGACTACCAGGTAGTAATTGATACATAGCCGATTGCTCGATTAATCCGATCATAATAGGAAGTGGTATTTGTGAATCCACTTGAGCTATTGTCGTCAATGACACCATGTTTTCCGATCATCAGGGTATCATTTCCACAGAGAACAAGCAGGCATCTGTTAGATCATCGTCTACCCCTTTATGTGATTCTCTTGAAACAATTCTTGACAAATGATCTGCTCGTTGATGTGTAGTGCCCTTTTCTACAACCACAATGAAATCAAATTCCAGAATAATGATGAACCATCTCACTATTCTTCCTATGATGCATGGCTTCTTGACCAAATACAACAAAGCTTGGTGGTCTACAAAGAACACAAACTTGTTGTCTAATAGGTAATGTCTATACTTTTTAACGGCATAGATCATTCCTAATCCTTCCCTTTTGGTGGTGGTGTAATTCTTTTCCACCATGTCCAACTGACGGCTAGCATAAGAAATAGGAAAGTCAATTTTCCCGTCTCCTGGTTGAGCTAGTATACAACCGATAGCAAAATTGGAAGCATCTACATATATGTGAAATATCTTATTCCAATCTAGTGCTTTCAATATTGGAGCTAAGATGAGAGCTTGCTTAAGCTTCATGAAGGATTCTTTACATGCCTCGGTCCACTCAAAGTGTGTAATCAAGCTATACATGGGTTTTGCAATTATAGCGTACATGTAGATGAGCCGTCTGTAATATCCATAATGCCCCATGAAAGCTTGTATCCCCTTGACTATTGTTGGTCTAGGCAAATTAGCACTGAAATGATTTTTTTCAATATCAGTAGCTTGTCCAATAATTTTTCCTTGTCTACCGATGAATGTGCACTTTTCAGGATTTAAGAAAATCCTATAAAGTCTACATTTTTCGAATACCTTTTTGAGGTGTTCAAAATGATCAGCCTAGATTGATAAATGTACGCATAGATCATCCATATATACTTGTACGAATTTCCTAAGATATTATTTGTGTGCATCTGTCGCACGTGTCAATGCAAGGGAACTTGCCGATACATTGTGTGCGAGCCACAAATGGCTCCAAGCATGCAACTAGCCTAAACTAGTAAGCTCAAAGATGGCGATGGTGTGTCACTCACCGCTCTACGCTTGCTATCATGGAGAATTCCTCATCGTGAAGAAGAAGGAGCCGCCATTGCACCGCGCTCAGCCGCTTTGCCGCCGTTGTGCCATCATCGCAATGCTCGATTGCATTCTCTCTCTCTCTCTCTCTCTCTCTCTCTCTCTCTCTCTCTGACGCATACACACACACACACACAAGGAGATGAAGAAGAATAAGATGAAGATGAAGCAAGAGCACTCTTCAATTGCACAAATGAGAGAACTAATGATTTTTAGGTTTAGGTGACTTTTATATGAGCTCGCCCCATTCACACTTGGGCACCCATACTTAGCCAACTAACCCTTGAATGTTCCTGTTAGAGTGCGCCTCTCATCGGTGATCACTCTTAACTCTTACCCTTTTCCTATTGGACCAACAAGCCTGGACCATGACTACTAGAAGTGGACGCTAGTGGTTGACATGCCCCCCTTCCTGATGTAGATTGCATCCTCGGAATATAACAGTGTAGCATTAGAATTCATGATAGAAGTACCTATGTCAGAAGAGAAACAACATTGTGAAAGCTCAAAGGTAGCATGTACATGTGTGCAATAAGTGAGATGCATATATGATATTCGAGGAAATGCAAAAACAAGTTCATGAATTGTAACATTGCCAACTAGAACAAGCGTAGTACCTGAATAAAATGCAATTGAGTTAAGGTCTATTAGTTCGACTCTAAGAGAAGTACACAAGAGCTAGGGCTAAAGTGAGTACTAGATTGATCGACGTTAATTAAAAAATGTTGACTAAAGAGTAGTTAACCTTTGGAATGTTCATCGGGGTCTAAGGACTAGTGGTCTTGTCACTTATACCACTTAAGTGTGATCCACATCAAATACAAGGAAGTTTGTGCTAGTTGCTTTCTCTTTTCTTTTTCTATTTTTTTATTTTTTTCTTATTCTTTGTTTTCATAGTTGCTACAAGTAGCTGGGGGACTCGAGGTCTCAAATACCAGCAGTTGGGAGACTCAAGGTCTCAAATACCAGCTTGACCATAAACTAGCCGAGAGACTCGAGGTCTCAAATACCAACAGTTGGGAGACTCAAGGTCTCAAATACCAGCTTGACCATAAACTAGCCGAGAGACTCGAGGTCTCAAATACCAGCTTAACACATGGGCTTCCATAACACAAGTCACACTTAGGTGGAATAAACTAGAGAGAACTATATCCTTATACCCTAGAACATTACTAAAGTTACTACAATTAATAGACTATTTAGGAATTAAAGTCAGCAATTAAGTGGCCTAATTTAGCCTAAGGTCCTGATACCTACTTAAAGCCGACTAATAGACCAAACTTAAAGAGAAGAACGAGGTACTAGAAGTTTGAAAAAATTATAGCATCTAAATTGGCAATGTCACAACTTCATAAATTTTATGCATTTTAGAATTCAAATGACAAGATGCAAACATGTAAATGTGGAAACATAGATAAAAGAAAGTAGTACACTTGATATAATGGAGAACATCCGTTGTAACATGTAAACATCCATTCTTGTTGTCTTTCAAAGGCATCCTTATGTATTCACAAACTACACAATAGTCACCACCAAACATCCACCTTCCAGAGGCACATCAGTGGGAAAGGTACCAACACTTATTGAACACAATTAAAAAACATAAGAAACCCTAACCTAATTATTTGCACTCACCCTAGAGATTCAAGGGAATAGGATATTGTAGAGATTGGGGGGGAACCCTAAGGCTAAACCCCTATCCTCGTCGTTGAACATCATCCGTGAGACCAGATGTGTCGTCCGTGTAATCATGTAAATCTTCTTCTTCATCAGAGGCACCAATGTTTACTAAGAAGGTCACTAGACGCCTATAGCCATCTTGGTCAAAAGGATAGGGTTGTGCAATGGGAGAAATTCTCTCTACAAAGTATGGATCAGTCGTGGTCAAGAGACGTATCAGTACCATTGGTAGTGAGCTATCATAAAGTTGGTAGTAGTGAGTTATTTTATTACTCCATTTATAAAATGAGTACCATTGTCACTCACAATTCAAAGGGACAACCAAATCTTGTAATAATGTTCTCAAAGAGAAACTTGGCAGTTGACCTCGCATCGGCCTTACATGTCGCCCTGGCTTCCACCCACTTTGTCACATAGTCAGTGGCAACGATAATATATCGCGATTGAGTGCTACGAGCTACCAGACTAATTGGGCCTACAAAGTCCAAACCCCATTTTTCAAATGGTTGAGTCACTTTAACAGGATGTAAGGGAATCTTATCCTTTTGTTGTGTGATCTTGCAACGTTGGCATTCATCACATCCTTTTGAAAAAAGTGATGTATCCTTGAATAAGATAGGCCACCAATAGCCTGGTTGCAACACCTTTCTAGCTGTTAGTTCCCCTGAGAAATATCCTCCAACTATACCCATGTGGGCTTCTTGCAGTATGTATAAATACTCATCCTCACGGGCACAACGTCTAAGAATATCATCCTTCCCTAGCCTGTAGAGAGTTCCTGCAACGAGAGAGTAAGGTTCACATTCTTTTAATAGTTTTTGAGCTATGTCCTTACAAACTTCTTTGGGTGGAAAACCATTAACTAGAAAGTTCACAATCTTCTCACTCCATTCAGGTATGGTTTTGACTAGGAATAGAGAAGTATCGGGAAACTCATCATCAACTCCAGTAGGGACTTCACCATTGGGTATGCGAGACAAATGATCCGCCATGACATGTCTTTTACCAAGCCTTACCACAACGGTAAAATCAAACTCAATGAGAATTAACAACCATCCTGTAATTCTTCTCGTGGAACAAGGTTTATTTACTAAATACAACAAGTCTTGATGATCAACATAGAAAACAAACTTGCTGGCCAGAAGGTAGTAGCAAAATTTCTTCACTGCATAAATCATACCTAAACCTTCTCGCTCTGTAAAGGTGTAGTTTCTCTCGGCATCATTCAATTGACGACTTGCAAAGCTAATGGGGTAGTCCAGTTTATGTTCTCCTAGTTGAACTAGAATACACCCAATAGCAAAGTTCGATGCATCAATATGCACATGGAAAATTACATTCCAATCGGGCACTCATAGAATAGGAGCGCTATTCAAGGTCTTTTTCAATGACTCATAAGCATGGTCACACTCCGCGGTCCATTAGAACTCAATAAGAAGCTTGTACAAAGGATGAGCTATCTCAGCAAAGTTTAAAATAAACCGTTGGCAATAACCAACATGGCCCATGAACCTTTGAACTCCTTTATAGTTTGTAGGTGGTGGCAATTCAGCAATGGCTTTAATTTTGCTCTTATCTGTGGAAATCCCATTTTTGGACACTATATGCCCTAAAATGACTCCATGTTTAACCCAAAATCGGCATTTGAAAGGGTTTAAGGAGATGCAATACAATCTGCATTTCTCAAACACTTTTCATAAGCATGATAGATGTTCTTTTCAAGAGGAATAAACACAAAAGGTCATCTAAGAAAGCTTCACAAAACTCCCTTAAATATTCTCTAAAATCAGTGTTTATTAACCTTTGAAAGGTAGCAGGGGCATTGGTTAAGCCAAAATCCATAACATGAAATGAGAACACTCCAAATTCGGTTATAAAGTCTATTTTAGCTTGGTCCTCTAGCGCAATTTTGATTTGAATGTAGCTTGGTCCTCCGGCGCAACTGTGATTCCCTGCAACTCTTTCAAGAACATGTTCTAAATATGGCAAGGGGTAATGGTCCCTCCTAGTGGCGGCATTGACCTTCTTGAGATCCACGCACACTCTGAGTTTCCTATTCTTTTTTGGTCAAATCACTACTGGAGACACCGGTTTTGAGTGCTCAATAGGGTATACGAATCCGCATTTCACAAGATTTTCAATCTCTTCTTGAACGATTTTTGCATATTTAGGATTCATTGGGTAGGGTCGTTGTTGAACTGGTTTAGCCATGCTATTCATGGGGATGGTGTGTTGCACCACGGAAGGTGGAACACCTTTCATATTATGATATGTCCAGGAAAATATATCCCTGAATTCCTTGATAAGCTCTTTAAGTACACACTCCTCAGTCAGTGTTAGATCTTGGGCAATGAAAACAGGTTTGGACTCTTCTCCTGAGTCTGCTAACTCTATTTTCTTAGCTATCATTGGACCTTCATAGACTCCATTGCTCCCATCAATAGGTTTTCTTTGATCCTTTGTATACACAACCTTATGTTCCTCTGTGGTATATGATTTTAAATTTTCAGGTGTGTGCAGGGTGTAAGTTTGTGGGGTCCTGTTTTTTTGTGGACTGTGATTTCACTTCCAATTCCTTTTTTTTTGGGCTAACTCTCGATTTTGTCGTCTCCTTACGGTATGGCTCGACTTTGGCTTCTTTGTGGCCTCTAGTTGTGCAATGTCAATGGATTGTGGACTACACCATATAACTCTTTGAAGGTATTTACCCCAGTTATCTACCAACTTCCGATGAGCATCACATGCCCCTATATAATTAAGCCATTCCACATTAGATTTTTTTTCATTTATTCTAGCACGCACATTTGCTCAATATCGTTGCCTCTTATATCTCTTATTCTTCTTGTCTAATTTTTTATTACGGTCGATTTCTAGTGAAGACTCACTAAATGAATCACTTCCTGTGTCTTCTGCTCCCTTGGATAGATTTTCATCTAGGGTACCACTGGGCCCTGAATGGTTTGTCCCCACATTTGCACTAAGATTTAACTGAGACTCTTCATCCTCATAGTCAATTTAGATTGATGATTCTGACCCCAAATCGTGTGGGCTATAGTCCTCTCAGGCACTACTGGTTCCAATGCCAGTCAAACCTTCATCTTGTAGGTCATCAGGAGCTATATGCATTGCTTCTAGCATATTTAAGGGCATGAGTGGTGGCATTTCATCCCCCTCAGGCGTTACCCAGGTCATCTCCCTATTTCCCAAAGTGTCTATAGCTGCTGCTAGGTGGACCCAATCCACATTGTCTGACTCAGTCATCCCAGGTAGACATGGTTTTTAGACCAATCATGCACCATTCTTGCTTCCCTCATGAAAGGACGTCCTAAGATCATCTCCGATGCCATAGTGTGCTTGGAGAAATCCATAACAATGAAGGTAATTCTTATTTTATGTCCAAAGAACTTGATCTTGAGATCTTCTAGCATCCCAATAGGTTTAACAATAGACCCATTGGCCATCTTCACTACTATGGTTGTGGTCGCAAGGTGAGGTCTTCCCATAGTTTCCCAGCAATGTTTAGTCACAATGCTAAACCCAATGCCACCATCAAGGATTCCCTTCATAGGTAATCCCTTAGTAGTGATTGGTATGGTCGCATTGGATTCATCACCCTCAAAGTATTATCCCAGCTTGTTAACAGGTATTTCTATAACAAGGTTCGCATCTAGGTTGGGTTGTGGATCAAAGTGTTCCTCCTCTATTGGCATCTCCCCAGCTCCATCCATATGTGCAAGTTGTGGTATCCCAAACTTTAGTTCTCCATTCAGGAAGGCTCGAAGAGTTGAGACTAGCTTAGGGTCTTTACGTAGTTTGGACATGATGGTGGTTCTAACTTCTGAAGACATGAAATCCATCAATTTGGAAATGTTTAACGACACCTTTTGGGCTTCACGCCCTTGACATGGGGAAGATGGGATATCCATTTCTTCGATAGGATCAAGTAGTCCCTCTGTAAACATTCTTTCCATCAAGAAGCGAGTACGCGCACTTTCCCATGACTTTGAGTCACTTTCTTCTTGGATGACACTAGGTATGGCTAAGGGTCTATGGACTTGGTGAGGTTGTTGTTGCGTAGGGAACACGGTGTCTATAATCTGGATCTACCTAGGTGCTGGTTCTAGATCCCTTTGGGTATCTTCTACCAAACTCCTTAATTTCTTGACTCACTCGATCTTCTCTATAGGGTTTGGATAAGTTCCTATCTTCTTCTTGGATCGTGGCCATTTATGCTCATGAAGATCTTCCTTGTTGGTTTCTATCTTAGTGGTCATTTTGGTCTCCATGGTTTCACCTAATCAGAATCCTCTTCAGTATCGTTCATATATACAGGGTCATCACCAGTCCCTATGTTGGTCTTTGAACTGGGGTTCGACTGCTCTACTTTTGCGATCTCTTCCTTTGAGTTTTCTTCTTCTTCTGAGATTGGGCAATTGATGTCACATCTCTTTCTTCAAGAATATAGTTTTTTTTTTGGAGCATCGATCATGTGAGTACATTTATTGGTACCACATGTGTACCTTGTGATGGCTCCTCAGTAACCTCAATCAAGTTTAATGGCGTTATCTTCAATGCATTTGGATTATTTGGACATTGGGCAATTAAATGATCTATGCCACATCAATTACACATGAGTATCGGCATTGTAGACGTGCTCGCTTGATTGGTTTCCATTAGTGTGGCATTCTTTTGTAGCCTAATAGGACCTTCGGCCACACGATGTACACCTCCACACTCATAGCATTGAAGAGGTGGTCTCTTAGCAGTGTAATTGATAATTTGGCCTCTTGCAGCAAGAGCAGCTACTTGATAGACAGGTTTGACTTGTCCCCAATATTCCTCCATGTAGTATTGTGGACTTTCTTCAAGCGCATCCATCCCATAGGCAATATTAGGGTCTATATCCTCCTCACAGCCTTCCAAACAAGCAATAGATGACTCACAACCCACTTGATTCACAGAAGTGATTCTCGGATGTGGTGGTTGTGTTCCTAGCACTGGAGGTGGTAAGGGTGTTGTTTTAAAAACATTTTGGGTCCTAGGGACCATGTGTTGTGATGTTTGTTCAAGAGGTGGGCATCAATGCAGGCACTCGAGGTGTGTCTGTCCATTCTAGGGTTGGTCTATTGGCCATCGCATGCTTAAATACTATGCAATCCTTAGCTTGATGACCATACCTCCCACAAGCATTGTAGTTCCCATTCAATTTTACTCTAAAAGTAGGGCATCACTTGTACTATGTGGTCCATAGCATACTGAGCACCATTGTTGCTCCCTTCTTGGATACATATGATTGTTTTGCGGAGCACGATTGTCTCTAAGACTCTCTTGAATGGCCTTGGTGAGATCTGCTAAAGTCAGCTCACATATCTTTGGCTCCTTAGCAATAGGCTTTAGGGTCATTGGCTAATGCCCCAATGCTTGCGAGCTAATAGATTTAGGCTCAACAGACACTCTTTCTCCTTGAATCATTAAATTATCCTCCAATTGGATCGCATTGGTGGTGACTACTTACCAAGTGATGATACCTCTAATGACTAGGCCATTGTATATATCCTCATGTCGTAATTCCCTAATGAATCTATCAAGCAATTGATTATTATTGAAGCACTCATTTGGATTACAACGAGAATTCAAATGCTTTAAGCGACTAATAAAGTCTCTCACCAACTCTCCTTCCTCTCGTTGGGCTTTCTGAAGCTGAGAGGCTACACCCCAAAGCACTCCCTCTCGTATGTATTCTTTCAAGGAGAATCTCCTAAGAGTAGGGTAAATCGTTGTTTCTTCTACCTTTATGGTTCTATACCAATCCCCAGCCTTTCCACTGGGTTAATTTTATTTGCAAGTTAATCAATTCGTGTTTTTTTGGCTAAAGATGATGCTTTTTTGAGTTTATAGAAGCATGGATTTCACCCATATGTATGCTCTCTAAGGTGGCATTGTGGTATGTGAAATAAGTACCGAGGGAAGGAGAGAGAATAAGGATTAGACTGAGAGAGAAAAACATACTTATGAGATAGAGATAGGATTGGGGTGTGAGAGTACCGACAACACGAGAAAGAGAGAGAGAGAGAGAGAGAGAGAGAGAGAAATTGTTTTGCGCCCTGCGGGCTGGTGACACAGGACGTAGGTTTTCTTGTCACATGTGTGTGTGTGTGTGTGTGTGTGTGTGTGTGTGTGTGTGTGTGTGTGTGTGTGTGTGTGTGTGTGTGTGTGTGTGTGTGTGTGTGTGTGTTTACCTGCATGAGATATTTAGTGTGATTATCCCTCTCAAATTTAGAGTTTGCATGTTCTTATGCGTGTGAAAAGGTTCCAAAGCCGGGTCCACAAATAATGTTTCTCGAGCCCTAAGAGAGGCAGTTAGTGGTGGTTACTCATTGCACTATTAGATGCTTATAATATTCATAGGGGAATAATAATCATAGTGACAAATCATGCATAGTTTATTGCATGATCCACTTTAAAAGTTAGTGGTGGACTAGTAGATGATTATAATATTCATAGGGGCATAATAGCCATATTGACAAATCATGCATATATTATTACACGCTCCACTTTAGCAGTTAGCATATGCTTTTTGAGAAGTGGGACCCCTCATGTCATGAACACATGCCACTCTTCCATCACTATCAAATTCGTTTTGAGACCATGTTGCTTTAGCCTATATAAATGTTACGAGACAGGCAGCATATGTAACACAAGTGACTCGGAGGTGCCAATCAAGAGAGATTTTTTTATTTTCCCTGTACTTATACAATTTCTATAGGATATGCAACTACTGGTAATGAGGTAGTTGGTTAAATCCATGAAGAGCTTCAAAAACTCCCCCCCAATGCAGCCCTTGAAGAAAAGAAGATGTTTACGCAGAGAGAGAGTGACACAAACAAGGCGATCCGGATGTTCAACCACCTTAATCGCGCTCGCAACACCGGAGACCAGGAACTCAATGAAGGCTTTGAGACAATGCAAGAATCTATGGGCAAGTGGGAGACATGGGGGTACATAGACAGCTCTCGGAGCGCTGCTTTGCAGGTGAAGATTGACCATTTGCTTGTCTGCAAATGCACAATCAACCTGGTCAATATCTCTAGCTCTAATGTGGTAGAAGATTGAGGCAAGATTTAAATAAGTATTCACTAATTAATATATTTAAATAAATATGTACTAGAACATGATAAATTGTAATAGTGTGATGCAAGTTGTACTCTGTGTGTGTGTGTGTGTGTGTGTGTGTGTGTCTGCAGGTTTGATTCCCTACCTAATCATGTAAACAACTTATTTGAATTATATGATGCTTATTTTAACTATATGATGGTGTTCCACTCTTCTATGCCTTGGTGAGAATAATTCATATGTCAAGGTTTGGGACCGTCCCCTCTCTCTGTCTGACTTAATATTATTGAAGTAGATGTGAGACTTTTAATCGGCCTAGTCTACTAACACATCTTCAAGATCTGTCATAGCTTAGGGTATTGTTGATATATTCTAGCTAAACTGAACCTCCAAATGTAACTACAAGCTGTTTGAAAGCCACAACGTAAAGCAAATCTATGTGAGGTTTTTATATAATTCAAGTAAAAGATGAGCATGTCTTTAGTATTTACCCTACTTTTAGTAGAATGTTGTTTCATGTCCATGTAGGTGTTGCTGCAAACAAGGATGAATACCTAATAAGCCAATTTGAAAGTAGGAATCTACAAAATATTGATGGTTGTACTTGTTTGGGCAGAGACCTCAAAGTAATGATACACGCATAGACTCTTGCAGATAAAATAGTAATTAAAAATACTTTACTGATTTGAAGAACTACTTACGTACATAAACACACACATATAGATAAATATATATCATATAAACAAGTGCTTAAAAACACTTTACCGAGTTGAAAAACTGCTTACGTACATAAACACACACATATAAATAAATAAATAAATAGATATATATATATAAATATATACAGATATAAATATAAATATAAATATAAAATATATAAAATATATATATATATATATATATATATATATATATATATATATATATATATATATATATATATATATATATATATATATATATTCTTAGACCGACAGTGTAAAGAAATAGTGATAAGCAATCAAAATTTCTGCAGCGTAACAGCGTGAAAATTAAAAAAAAAAACCCATTCCATACTTGCTTCTATGAAAGCTTGCCTAACTTTCATTAAGCTTTGTATACATGAACCCACAAAAAGCATGATTATATTCACAAGCATTCAAAATTTTGGCAACATAACGGCGTGAAAATTCAAACAAAAAAAATCCCCAGTCCATACTTGCTTCCGTGAAAGCTTTCCTAAATTTTGTTTATACATGAAACCATGATTATGTTTCCAAAATGAACAAAAAGCATGATTATATTCACAAGCAATCAAAATTTTGGCAGCATAACGGCGTGAAAATTCAAACAAAAAAAATCCCCATTCCATACTTGCTTCCTTGAAAGCTTGCCTAACTTTTGTGTATACATGAAACCATGATTATGTTTCCAAACATGAACAAAAAGCATGATTATATTCACAAGAAATCAAAATTTCGGCAGCATAACGGCGTGAAAATTCAAACAGAAAAAATCCCCATTCCATACTTGCTTCCCTGCAGCAGCCTAATGCTCACGGGAAGAAGAAATGACATACACAAAAAAACATGTGTTGGTATATTACTTTGGTAAATCCAAAGCTCTTAACTAACTTCTATCTAGCATAATAAATATGAAATCATGGCTGAATTGATAATGACGATCAACACCAACAACATGTCTTCAATAATACCAAAAAAGTGGCAGCCAAACACCATGGTCACACGTCGTCCCATACAAATCACAAACTAGAAAAAACCATAGATAATACCAATGTTGATGTCAATCAAGGGCAGTGTGATCCAGGCTCATATTATTGCCAGTCAGTCTCCTCATCGCTATCTGTATCAACTACTGGAATAGCACGTACATATGGAGCCTTGAAGCGTGAAAGATGCTGTTGGAAGACCTCTGGATCACTATCTATGCATAGACAGTTTCTAGACGACTCGGCGCAAACATGGCCCAAGCCACCACATCCAGAAAACATATCAACAATGTAGGTGTGGTCCGCAGTAAATCTCCGCACAAGCCAGCTAAAAAAGAAAAAAAACATGTGCATTTTTATTTTATGTAACATAGTCTAATAATGCATAGTAGAAAGCATATAATCTTACCAAAAGAAGTCAAGGCTACGCTCAGCGGCACCTCTAAGAGCGCGTCCTCCAATGTACTCTCTGTCAGCACGCTCCACTAGTATTCCGGAGTTGGCATCGAAAGAGTTGTTGTCCATGCTCTCTCCATCTCGTCGATCGTAGATAGGACGTTGACTCTTATGATAAAACAATCCTAACAATAGTGTTTCCACCTACAAAGTACAATTAGAATGTGATCTAATTGAAGAAAACTACGAGCATGCTTTTCAATCAGCAAATAAATTTAGTTACTCTCTCAATCTCAATGGTCTTTTGCATATAACCATCGGGGATCAAAATAAGGATGGTGTGAATCATTTTGAATCCCATCTCAATGGCATGGCTAGACACAATGCCAAAGTGATCAGTGGAGCTTAAAGTGATGTACCACCCATTGTTTGCCACATACTTAGAAGCTATTATGGCCACTTTCTTACTTAATTTTTGAGAGAATTGATTCCATGGAAGGACCTACATATTACGCATTGTTAATTTAATTAAAGTTCCAAAACTATCATAGACTGCCCATTGTGGTTTTGAAGAATGCATACCTCGTTCTCCGAAAAATTTTCAACTTTAAAATTTGTTGGAAAATCTACAAACAAAAGAGAGGCCATTTGGTGCTCTTTTGCCCATCAAGATGGGTTGAATGAAGAAAATCCAAGATCCTGCATACGATCAAATACATGTATTTCAAACATTCACAATACACACCACACATAGTCAGTCTTTCTTTTCAGATGTGTTTACCATTTCTCATCATCGAGAGAAATTTTGCAAACATCTAGCATGTTGCCAATAACGGTCACATCATAATCTATGGAAGACGCTGCATAATCAAAAACTAAAATATTTGTTGAGTAGACAAAAAGTGACAGCTAGATATCTATCTTTACAAGCAAGTTTACATGTGGAGTCTTCAACACCTTTTTTGTTCTTTTTGGGAGACTTCTTGGACTTCTTGGATTTTACAAAATCCAATCGCTTCTTTATAGAGGAGATTGTACTATTGTTTACTCTTTTTTAAGAGGTGTCTTTCTTGGAAGCTGAGCCAATCTCCTCAATACCATTTTTATTTCTTTCAAGAACGTGCTCTAAAGCAAAAAAAAATATATTTCTCACAAACATAGTCTAAATAGTATGAGAACTTTAACAATTTTGTAGTTTTTATAAATGCCAAAAAATAACCTTTATATAAGTTCCCTTCATCACGTGGGTAGGTGCCTCGAGTGTAATCTAGCCACCAAGGGAAGCACTAAATTTCCCAAGCAATCAAACCATAATCTCTCATCCATAGTGGATACATACACTCCTCACAAGAGAGGTCCCTCCACCTTTCAACAAGAGCTGGCAACTTCTCCAACAAAGTTTGATCGTAAAGCTGAATTAGCCATCTACATAAAATGTAGTTAACTTTATTTGAGCTCCTTTACCAAGTGACTTATTTATTATACAAACTCTAAGTACAAATTATAATAACAACCATAAGGATATCAATTGTATTGCTACCTGAATAACACTCTCCTCAAAGATTTCATAAGCTCTGGAGTTTTTTCATCCGACTCTTTCGTGTTGATCTTACTCCAAAGCTCCACAAAAGATTTATCAATGTGCTCCCTCAATCGGTGATGAAACCATGTTTCAAAGCCCTCCGGTATTTCTTCAATCATTTTTCCTTTGATCCTCAAGCATTGCTTCAAGATACTTCCCCAATACCACTCTTTACGCAAGTACATTCTAAATTTCATTGCACTAATATAACGCTCAGAAGTAACATCATCTACACGGCAATGCATCAAAGAGTGCAATATTTCCTCTTTCCTATAGAGCAAACAATAAACAAACCATAAATGCATTGATTCATTTGATGATTTTGTGTGTATTTTTTATCCAAAGATTATTACCTCTCTGGTGATATTTTAGAAGTTGCCAAAGAGTGGACCTTGTCTCTTGTAAGGCCCACTTGATCCTTTTCTCTTATCCAATTGAAGTTAAATAACAAAGAGAAGAACCCCTGGCCATTGACGGGGTTGGCAATGACCAGCATCTATATTGCATTAGCACAAAATCAAGTCAAATTAATTTTTCAATCCAGTAAATCAAATTCAAATGACATGTCAACTTACAATTTTGTAGAAATTTAAACACGAATGGTGAGAAGAGAAAGTGTTACCTTATAAGCTCTTTCTTTGAATATTTTTTCTACTCTTCCTCAAGCAACCATTTCCTTTTCTGACAGTGAAATCGAGGGATCATTGATCTCTTGCATCTCTTTGATAAGAGACAAGTCAAAGTCTTCCTTTTGTAGAGCAAGTGAAAAAAAAAGTAAGATTTCACAAAATTATGCCAAGATTTAGAAATTACATAAAAAGTGTACTTTAAGGCAAAAAAATATACCTTCCATATGAGCATTGCCAATAAAAGAGCAGGAGAGTTGTACCAACTCCCTTTAGATGCCTTCTTCTCGCAAGCAAGCTCTACCTCTATCCATCGAACCCAATCTTGGGGAAAGTCTTTCATTAAAGAATCTTTGCTTGCCACAACTAGTTTTTGGAACAAGAAGATCTCCTGTCCAAAATTTGTGCTCACAGTAGTTCTACCAATCCTAAACCACAATATATTAAATTTAATGGCAATAGAATGACATCGATAAAGTAATAGCAATATCTTAAAAAAAACAAATGAGCCTACTCATTTTGAGAGCGCAAAGCTAGCATAAGCTCCCCCTCTGCACTTCTATCAACATACACAAATTGACACTTGACAGAACAATGTATCCACTTTATCACTGAAAATTCTACAACAACAAAAAGGAAAATTAGAAAGCATAGAGTAATAGAAGACAACTTTACATTAAACAAAAAACAAATCACTTACGTGTTTTTATTAAGCGCATCCAAGTTTTCAAACGATGATTGCCATCCCAAACAATAAATTTTTTTCCCCTTAAGTCTTTCCACTCAAGGGGAAGGGAACTATCAAAATCATCGCTTATTTCCCACAAACAGGCCCCCATTCATCTTTATCTAAGTCCGAAACATAATGTTGATCATGGCATGGCTTCTTAAATGACACAAGAAATGGAACTCCAAGCACACTATATCCAGACATCTCAAATCTTTTCACCAAGCCCTCAGTGCCTGGACCCACCGCTCTAATGGCTTCATTTTCCATCAATCTGCAGAGAGGAATGCGAGGAGGTTCCCCACCTCTCTTTACAATAAAACCCTCTACAATATCCTCCAATATTTGACCATAAACATCCTTTCCAAACACTGTTGGATGATCGGCAGGTTTAGCAACAATTGTCATTGCTTCAGACACGTTTTGGGCCACCAATTCACCTTGTGTAGCATGAATATCTATGAGCTCCTCTTCTTCATGCACATTACTCAATATATCCTCTTCTTCATGCACATCTCCCAAAATATCGTCCTTCTGACGGACATTGGAAGAAGCAATGGAAGATCGTGCATTGTCCCTATGCCCTGTAGTGCCATACCTTAATGTGTATCCTTAATGCCCTGTAGTGCCATACCTTAATGTGTATCCTACTCCTAAAAGCAATAAACAATAAGAACACAACTAGTTTAGTGAGTATGTGGAGACAAATAAAAATAACACAAATAGCGTAATGTAGTTGAACTTACTTTGAGAGATACTTGTCCTGCCACGTTTAGATGGTGTACGAACCATAATCTATCAACCATAAACAACAAAAATCTTCTTAGCAAAGACAATACAAATATAAACTTCAAAATTTCGGTAGCATAACGGTGTAAAATGCAAATTTTAAAAAAAATTCAATTCTCAACTTGATCACGGCAAGGAAAAATACAAATCCACTTTGACATTTGTATAGCTCTTCTCTACAACGAGTACTACAACGAGTTGTGCAATATGAAAATGCATTAGTGTAAGTGTTACTCTAAGTGTGTGTATGCATGATTGTTAATGTAAGTGGGTGTGTGTATGCATGATTGTGTGTGTTGCATGGTGTCTTGTATGCAAGTTTGTTGATGTGTGTGAATGCAATTGTGTATATGTGTGTGTGTGTATGTGTGTGTATGCCAAAGTGTAATGTGTGTGTGTGTGTATGCATGATTTTGTGTGTGTTTGTGCTATGTGTGCAAGTGTGTTGATGTGTGTGTGTGATTGTTACTAAGTGTGTGTGTATGCAAGTGTAATGTGTGTGTGTGTATGCAAGTGTAATGTGTGTGTGTGTATGAATGAGTGTCACAGTGTGTGTGTGTGTGTGTGTGTGTGTGTGTGTGTGTGTGTGTGTGTATGCATTGTTGTGTGTGAATTCAAGTGTGTGTATGTGTCTGTGTTTATCTACGCTTGCCCGATCCACCAGAGGAGGTCCAATAGAAGCTGCATTGGAGCTCCCCCATGCCTTGAAAAGCATGGTGAAAAGGCAGCGCGCACGCTGCCTTCTCATCATGCCTTTCAAGGAATGGGGGAGCTCCAATGGAGCTCCTAGTGGACCTCCTCCGGTGGATCGGGCGAGCGCAGGTAAACACACACACACACACACAGTAAAAATAATACATTGTGTGTTTACACAAACACACAGTCATAAATATATATATATATATATATATATATATATATATATATATATATATATATATATATACACACACACACACACACACACACTCATATATATATGATTATATGTGTTTGTGTGTAAAAAACGTACATGTTTGTGTTTGTGTGAGAATAAGCAATTAGGCAGAAAAACTAATTGCAAAAAGCAATCATGCACAAAAACTAGGTGCACAATCATACATACATATATATATATATATATATATATATATATATATATATATATATATATATATAGCAAAAAATCTAGGTGCAAAGTCATACATACATACATATATATATATATATATATATATATATTATACACACACACACAGTCATGTATATAACTTAACTAAAAGAAATTATACACACACACACAGAGGATGGAAGCATATATATAACTTAACTAAAAAAAATGCTACGTGTTTTATACAAAGCCAGTCATATATGTATATACACACACACACACACACACAAAAGATGGAGGTCAGTCATATATATCTATATATATATATATATATATATATATATATATATATATAAAATATATATATATATATATATATATATATATATATATATATATATATATATATACACACACACACACACACACACACAATCATCTATATTAGACTACATTATATGCAGTCCTTGAACCACCATTTAGAAATTAAATGGCCCCTCAAATTTGATGACATATTCCACTGCTACGTATAGTTTGAATGCACATGCATTCACAACCGTCATATATTAAATGGCGTACTAGCCAGTCTAAATGCACTTCTTCAATTATGATTCTCATTATTCTTTGAGCCATCACAAGATCTTATGCAACTGTCTTTTCATCTACCTACCAATCTTTCACTTTCATTAACCTTCACCGCTTTCATTAACTTTCACTTCATCTTTAACTTTCATTAACCTTCACCACCTTCACTTAATCCACCACAGTTTTCTCGCATCTCCACCTTGTAATCTTTTGCTTGAGAGAATATGTCCAACATGAAAGTGACAATAACTTGGAAGGTTGGTGGTCAGATAGTCAACCACGAGATTCAGTTGAAGGGGAACTCATTGTTTCTTAGTGCTTACTATTTGCAGAGTTTGCTGCCTCCATCTTGCCATTTTCAATCACTACCTGCTCTTATTGAAAGTGATTGTGGCCTAACAACCATCTTATTACAACCACAGTGGGATACTGAAGCTCATCGACATTTCTTAATAGATGGATCTTTGTTGAGTTTGAGATGCTTCATTTAGACACATTTATACAGGTATCTGACAGTGAGAAAGAAAATGATAAAGAGATATCTGAAGATGTTTTAATCATTGTGCATCTTGAAAGCAGCGGCGGTGACGATATAGAACAGCTCAAAACTCAGTCAATCGTCCTTTGGATTCAACAAAATTTAGGGGCAAAAAAGTTAAATGATTTGTTAACATTATCCGGAGCTCCTTTGCAAGTTGTTGAACTTCCACAACATTATGATGAAAAATTGTGCTTTGAGTTGCCTGTGACTCAAGATAAAACAAAACGAATGTTAGGGATGGAACAACGCTTTGATTGTCACTTGTAGACTCGCCCATCCGTTACAACCATGGCAATAGCATGCACAATTTTTCTAAGCCACTGTTTGGGATGCATGCAGTGCAATTATTCAACATGTCCTCATTATAATAAAGAACAAGAATTTAATAGTAGAGATTTTCATGGATATTTGGATAGACAAGTCAAGAAGGACTACCTTGTGGAAGAGAAAACAACAATAACTTGTCATTATTTTCAGAAGGTTGTTACTTGTGTTGTTGCTTGTCCCTGCAAAATCTATTATGTTTTTCCTAAAGACGGTACAATGTCGCGACTGGGAATACATGTTGGTAAACATTGTCATAATGTTAAGGCAGGAACCTCTAGGGATGCTATTTCAAGAGTGCAGAAACGGGTAGGTGCAATACTAAAGATTGAAAAGGGTGGCCAAAGAAAAATTCAAATGTTGGTGGCTCAACAACTTGTGCTCCACTCCTTGATTGGTGAGGAAGCTGAAGTTACATCCGATGTACAATTCAATGATTTTTTGGAAGAAATGATGCCACTTGTTCAAACCAAAGGGTAAGAGAAACTCAATTTTGTTCCTTGAATTTGTTAATTTCTTAACTATTATGGATTTAACTTTCTTCTGATGCATCATGTACGTTTTCTTCAATTGTTTCAAAGGAGAGGAAGAGTCAAGGTGTTGTTATTGGGGATGGATATGATAATATTTTATTGCTTCAAAAAAAGTGCATGTTTCCTTTTTTCCATGGGAGTAGATTTCCTGGACAGGGTGAAGAGGATGACAAGTGGTTCCTATTTAAAATTTCCACTAAGGGACCAGGTTCTGGGATTGATCTAGTAAATCGGATGAAAAGAACTAAAAGTGGTGACTTAAGAAATGCGTGGGTACATTTTGATTTTACCCATAGAATAGATGGATGGGCAACAATGTCATGCTCAGTTTATGATCCAAGGTAATCTTTAAATATTTAAATATCTCGCATTTTTTTATCATTAAATAAAAGAAGATGTATGAAAATGTTTATGTTGAATATCTTGCCGCATACAATCACTGCAAATAATTGCTATATGTGAAACTAAAGAGGAGGATACAAAGACCCAAGTTATTTTTTGGGAGAACCTTAATTCAACAATGGAAAAGTACGGACATGGTGCAGTTGACTTTGCAGGTTTTATGTCCAATGAAGCTGGTGCAAATTGGAATGCTATTCAAGCAGTCTTCAATGGCGGGCCAGAAAATATCATGGAGGTACGTGAACGGTCATGCCTATTTCATTGGGAGCAGAGTCTCCACAAATATGCTAAAATTTGGATACCTCAACATCTAACAAGTCAACACATTGATATGTGTGAAGAATGGAGAGCATGTAAGACCATTGTGCTTGCATCTCAAAAGGCACTTTCAATTCAAAAATGGTGGAGACAACATCTATCTATAGAGAGCATCACAAGAGTGAGCAGATGGTTTAAATGGTGGGAGCAACGAATTTCACACTCAGGAGGAATTGGAACAGATGTAAGTACCTTTATGACAATTTATATTTTAGAAAAATTGATAAATTTTGCATACATGAATTTTCTAAATTTTAATTCATGCTTGTTTGAATTTCATAGGCTGGTCTAAGTCCATGGGAGCGGGCACAAATTCCCGATGTTAATTTATCAAAAAGTGTGCATGCCAGTTGGTTAGCAGGTGAAGGTGGAAAGAGAAAAATATCCTTGTATGATGCCTGTGTAACAGATGTTATAAACTCATATATTCAATGTGCAAAGCGTTTGGGACGGCCCCCTATACACTTATGCTATGTATAAGGTATACAAGTTAGTGGGTGCCCAGACTCTGGGCGGTTGGGCAAGGCACAGGCGCCTATACCCCAACAACCTCCCACTTAAAGGCGACTGTGCCTTTAAGCAAGGGAACCTAGTCTAAAGACTACAAAAGGTGAGAGAAAACCGCTCTCAATCGATGCCCACTGGCTGGCTGTGATCGTGTGCATCCGGCTGTCCTGCTTCCGTGTAAGTCCATACACCACCAGACGTACCGCACACGTACTGCAAGTATGTACGCAATACCTGCATATCTCCCTCGTGCACTATGCCATCATCAGTCAACAAACGACTGACAACCCCAACTGCAAATGCTCCCACTGCAGCTGCGATATCCGGTCTCAAGATCAACATCTCATACATGAGACCACCGAATGTCGATGCAATGCTAGTGGGCCCTGCTAGCTCTACGGAGCATGCATCAACATATATATCCCTGGCAATAGGCATATCTGACTGAAAAGGTGTGTCAGCCACATGCATCTCCTGACTGTCCACAAAAGACGCATCAACCTGTCGTGCAACCTCATAGTAAAATAGCTACTCTAGGTTTCTGTTGGAAGACATATCCTGCACAACTATATCCCCATGCTCACTGTCGAGCATAGAAAGGAATGATTGCATAATCACTGACGTCTCAGCCTCCTCTGCAATCATCCACTGCAAACATGACCACTCAATCTGCTGTGACTCACTAGAGCTCTCATGCTCTAACTCCGTATGCATAGACTCTTGCACAACGTCCTCCTGTCGTGACTCACTAGAGCAAGATCGCTCTACCTGTCTATCCTGCATAAAAGTATCTCGCACAACTGACTCTCTGCTTTGCTCAGTCACTAGCAAAGCATGCATGTCTGACTCTGTCACCTCTTTGTGTGACTGCTCAAGTCGTGCCCCAACTGTGTGCACAACGAGCTCACTACTCTGCACTCCATGCAAAGTACCCTGCAACCCATGAGCAAAAGAGACTCGCCTGCTCTCTCGCTCTCTACCTGGCTGCATGATCACAGAGACAACACCGTCTCTCGCGTGATCCACATGCAATGGGTAACCTGTACCACTCCTGGCACCTCTCGCAATCACTAGCGAACCCAAATGCATCACAAAATCTCGCTCTCGTAGCGAAATATGACATCCACATTCTCTAAGCTGACCAATCGAGATCAAACTCGCTGTCAAATCTGGTACATAGTGCACATGTCATAACAAGTAAGATGCACCACACGGTAATGACAGTCTCACATCTCCTGCACCTGCTATCACATGCACCGATCCATCGGTCAAACGTACACTGCCAAGCATCCTCCTAGAATAGCTACAAAACCATTCACGATGCGGCGTGACATGAAACATAGCATCTGCGTCTAGCAACCACTACGAAGGGAGTGCACTATCCACATGTATAGCATCTCGTGCATAGCTCGAGGTAAAAGTGACATCCCCGTCACTAGTATACTCCGACACTACATCTGCATCAACTGTCAAAGCAACTGAGTCCATGGCATCACTACATACATCTCTGAGACTGCCATGTCTTCTACAATGTCACATACGACAAAAACAGCACCGTCTAACGTGTCCAGAATGACCACAATACCAACATATCACCTGTCGGCGTACTCGTGAATGTACATGTCTCACATGAGTCCTTGATGACTCAGATCTATCATACATATCATGTAATCTGCGCCAAAGTGCTCTCGAAGTAGTCTCATACATAACAAGAGCATATATAGATTCCGCAAGGTGCAAAGAGAGCGTAGATAGTGCCATCTCCTCTAGCTCCTGCCACTGATTGTCAGACAAGCATGAAGTTCTACCTGCATCACCACTCAATGGTCCATGCAACCCTCGCTGTGTCAATGCATCAAGCATACACTCTCTCCATGCCGCAAAGTCTGACCCATCAAACACGCGCATCTGTGAGAGGTCACAATCTGATCGATCACCTGTCTCTGCCATGAGCACAAGTAGCAAGCTAGATAGAAAAACCACCTCACCAACAACACCTGGAAACTGTCTACCAATATGGCCAGAAACACAATGTAAAACCTGTGAGACACACTCCAAAATAGAGCTCCCGCAATGTCAATACAAGCCTCGCATGCTCTAGTATCACACTGCAATCTGTGAGCTAATCACCAAGCCCACACTGTGCGGTATCGATGCATACACACGCACAAATCTCCCACCTACAGAGAACACCGCACGCAAATGCTGAGTGCAACCTGCAATCTCTACCTAGATCGCATAAATGATACGCATAAAACTCCTAGGAAAATTTCGCCAGAGTTTCGATGCACAATGGCTATCAACACAAAATAACCATTGTCCTGCAAGCTCAATACAATGAGCAATCAATGCGCATCAAACTACACTCAACATACATGCATAAGCTCTGCAAAACTATGGCAAACAATGCTCAAGATCACAAGACTCTCCCACCCGAGAGCAAACCATTGTCTCAAGCAAAGAAAGATACACAACTCCTCACTCTTGCGAGAGTGGATACAAAAAACACAAAACTGTGTCCAAACTGACAAAACCTGTCAAAGTGAGAGTAAACACTCGATCACAAACTATGGCGAGAATCTGGGAAAAATCCGACAGAATTTCCCCTGAAAACTGAGCAAAAAACTCAAGTACAATCTCTACCATAAACCATAACACTACTCAATGCCAATGAGTAGAAATGCCAAAATGGCTCCACATTTTCACGTACAATGGCAATCCGCACTCAACGTACATCAACGGAGTGACCGCGCATAAGCAAGCGCCAAAAGATTTGCAATCCGGAAACTTATTCAATGCGAAAACAATGCTCTCAAGAGAGCTCACCGGCACTTGAAAGTGCTCGTCAAAATGTATGTATAATGGGCATCAACCATGCGCCATAACCATATGCAAACCATCCGCAAAGACCATGAATCCAAGCACAAAATCACTGCCAAAGTATTCTGTGAAAACCAGTGAAAGAAGCTCCACGTGTGTGCTCCAAAAACCTGCGTCTCTCAAGAGACCGCTTCGGTGGTGTGTAAATGCCTCCGTACTTCGTTGCCCAAGTCTACCAAAAAACCCTCAAACCACAAGCTTAACACAAGCTGCAATTGCATCTTCAGCTCAGAATTTATGCACTCAACTTCAAGCATCTCCCGTGCTTCCAAAAGTGCATCAAACTCGCACACAATGCGACAACAGAAAATCTGGAATTTCTGTATACAGTTAGTCTTAGCTGAATATCAGCAAAACGGTGAGGAATTTGCAAAAAGTTTCTTCTGCAAAGCTGTAGACCACGTCGAAACGGATGGGCCGCATGACGGAATTCTCAGATCTGCATTCTACAAGGAGAAAAACGAATATGAAAACTGTGCTGCTGCGCACACAATTTTAGGGCAGCACCTTCACTTACACACAATCTTCCACACTCTTTTCTGAGCTTCCACAAGAGCATACATCACTCTCAACTGAGCTCACAAGCTCCCATTGCATTCTCACAAAGCTTCCAAGCTTTCTTAATCTCTCTACTGTCGAGAGCGAGCGAGCTATCGCCTCGAAGCTCTCAAAGCCGTCGTGCTCTCCGCGGTCACCATAGCTCTGATACCAATTGAAGGGGATCGGGGAGCACCACAGACGGAGAGTGAGAGAGAGAAGGAGACACCCACACGCATGTGGGTGGGGAGACTCAAAGAGTGAGCAGCCCCCTATACACTTATGCTATGTATAAGGTATACAAGTTAGTGGGTGCCCAGACTCTGGGCGGCCGGGCAAGGCACAGGTGCCTATACCCCAACACTCACGAGAATACCCATTCAAAGTCAAAGAAAATGTTTTGGAATAGTAGGGAGAAACAATTGTGACAATATCTTGCATAGTCGCTCAGTTGGTCTTGTTGCTCCGTGTATATGGTCCGAAAGAATGTTCAAGGGTAAAACAATTGAGCAATGGTTATGGTTTTGTAATCATGATTTTTTGCATACTCGATCAATCAAAAGACAAGTAAAAAAATTACCTCCAACTCCGAATGGTTGGCCAATAGCAAGAGGGACAGATATCTCCACACAGGAACTTACAGCGCTGCATGAGAGTGAATTTAGGATAGAGAATTCAATGGTAAATCCACAACCTCCGACGGCTGGCGACTATGAAGAAGGTGGTGGCAGCTTGAGGAAGAAAAAGTGGAGGCATAGAATCTCTAAAGAGACCATGAAGAAATTGGAAGCATGTAATAGTATGACAGTTATATTCTTGGATGAAGTGAAAAGGTCTCAAGAGCATGTATTTTTCCGAGTTCTCACTAAAAATAGTTATGAGATTCATATAAAAGAGAGTCCAACATGCACGTGTCCGGATTTTCAAAAGCGAGAGAATACCAACAAATCCTTTTTGGCACACAAACATATGTGCTATGTGTACACAAAAGTGCTCTGACTTGAACCTAAGGAGCATGATTACTCATCAGCCACACCTCTCATCAATGGACAGTGCCTTTATTCGTGGACAGCCAATGAGGATTTCTCTCTCCATTTGATTACAGCTGGTTTGGTATGCATCTTTCACTAAACTAGAATATTGTTCTATGATATTAAAGTGTTCTTTTACATTTATTTTGGTTTATTTTATTTGTGATTATTTATCTTGAAAAAACATTGTTTATGTAGCATGGGATTTCAAATTTCAAGTAAAAGACAGGAGCAACTTGCAAGCTATTTGGGAGAAAATTACTTGCCTTTTAGAGTGACCATTAAATTTATGACAACTATTCCTTTTTTGTACTCTAATTTTGGTCTTATCTTGTGGTAGTTTAGCGAATGTATTTACATCCTCAAACTTACGTTGTTTCAAAAAGCTCAAGCTTGGGAAAAATAGTATTTGGCATGATTTTTGACTTTATTGCATTTATATATGATGTGGATTATTTAACTCTGAAAATAGTATTGTCTCTATTTGGCATGATTTTTTACTTTATCGCATGTATATATGCTGTGGATTATTTGACTCTGATGACATGCGCTGCGAACATATTTGACTATAATGGCATGACTTGTGGAATTGGAGATGATCTCTTTAGATAGCTTATTCCAGTGTTAGAGTTTACAGCTACTGGTGATTCATTAGTCAATTAAGATAACATGGAGAAAAAGATAGAAGCTGAGCTAGAATAGCTACATGAACTGGAATACATCTGATGAGAAATAGACAAACTGAATGACTGGAATTAGTGTTCAGATTTAGATTCAGATTCAGATTCAGAAGGAATGGATACAAAGCATATCTGGCTGGAGTATACTCGACTACTGTATTAGGAATTACAGAGTAAAAGTACAAGTGGGGATAATGTAGCTTAGGAACAGCTTCAGGACTACAACCACACACTAAGAGTAGGAAGTCAAAAGATAAAACAGCCCAAAAGTACAACCAACAATTGCCAACCCGATTACAATGTAATGGGTCCTATTTATAGCCTCTTGGAGTTACTGTGGTAACCGTCATGGTAATTACTAAATAATATGTTTCTCGGCTTTCCAAGAGGTAGTTCCCACCTAGTGAAACTGCCTCCGCTAGTGAAACTTCCTCCGCCATCTACAAGTTGTGAAATGGTGATTTTTTTTGTTTACATTTTCACGTCATTATGCCCTCTCTGTCTCTCTCTCTCTCTGCGAAGTGATATACAACTCTAGAATTTTACTCTCTCTCTAAAGATTTTAGAAGAGAAGTCACTCTCTCTCTCTCTCAAGGATTTATGATCTTTTCTTCCAATGGTAACGTGCATAGATACTATCTCTCTAGAATTTATACTTTCTCTCTCTTTCAACCACACATATGTGGAGTCTTATGATGATTGAAAATTATTTAAATAGATACTTTATGCTATGACACATGTTTGGTTAAAAAAACTCTAAAGATTGCTAAAATTGTCAAAAAAACTTGAAATGAAAAACTGTCAAATGTTAAATCCCCCTTCCCACTTAAGGTTAGGCTTAAAAAATTACTCTTATTGTCATAGCAAGGGTCCTACGGGGCAAGGCCCAACCTAGGGGGTCAGGGACCTAGGCCAAGGGCCTAGACTGGACCAGTGTGAACTGGGGATCCGCTTAGGGTAAGAGCTAGAAGCTAGGCCTATATAAAGGGCGGAAGGGAGGAGGATCCTACGTCTTAGTCTCCTAGGTCTTACATTGGTATCAGAGCAAGGTGGAGAGGAGGAAGGAGGGTGGAGCCATGGCGGGAAGAAAGCATGGTTTTCTTCTCTCTCTCTCTCTCTCTCTCTCTCTCTCTCTCTCTCTCTCTCTCTCTCTCGTTCATGGAGGATCGTCCTTTCTTGCTAGCCATGGAGGGCGTGGCCTCACGTTTGGAGGCTTTTTGCATGTCTTCCATGCGGAGGAGCAAGGGAGCCGTGGGTACTGTCCCCTGTAGAGCCGAAAGGAGAAGGCTGTGGGAACGCATGCTTGAAAGGAGAGGCAGACCGGTGCCGACCGTGTGCAGGCCCGCTAACCCCATCCTCGACCTGCATGAAACCAAGACATGATGGACTCGCTGGGGTCGCCCTGGCGTGAGGAATGTTTTTTGATACGCGAGCAAGCCTCGAGGAGGATCCCATCGCCCCCTGCGTTCAAGTTTCACCTGCACTGTAGCGGCAACATGCCATGGAAGCTTGGCAACACAGTTTATTTATAAAAAAAATTAAAATTAAATTGGCCCTAAATTTAACCACCCCCAATTAGGGGTGTTGGCCCACGGGCTATGTTACAGTATGGCGATTGGACACGAGGAAAGCTTCAGGTGAGCCCAGGAGTTGAACCATGGCCACCAGGTATGCACGTCCGAGTTAACCCAAAAGGGTATAGCACATGGCGCAAGGTATGTTGCAGTTTTGCAAGGACACAGATAGCACGGAGGGAGAAGTCTGTAGCATTTCAAAGAAGGAGGGCAAGCAAATACATCATGAGTCGACGGCGGCTAATGACACTTTGCAAATCCATCGGCATGATGTCAGGACATCATGACCATGGAATCAACCTCGTGTTGAGAAGCTGTCAATCACATGCAAGCAAAAATTCGGATGCCAGTCATGTGGCAAGGAAGCTCCTCGGTTTCGGGAAGCAATCTACACATAAATAACAAACGACCAGCTTGTCATAGGATTGGAAGATTCATCTAAATGCCACTGATTAAATTTGACATGCAAGGGAGGTACGAATCTCAATAAAGTTTACAATTTTTGTATTTGACTAAAAGTTTTCAGGATACACATGCACGAATGGTTAACGGTTTCGAGGTTGCTGCCAATTGGTACTGTTATTCGATTGCATTCAGGAAAGTACATGCAATTCTTGCAATGGGTATGGTACAGATGTTGGCATGGCCAATTAATTCTTTTTATTTTTATTTTCTTAGTTTTGTGCCCTTAAAGTAAGTATTTATATGCCTTGGGTATGTCATTTTTCTCAACAAAGCCACAGAGTGGTGGGAACTACTTTCGATATACCACCATCATAAGCTGCACAATGGTACTTCCATCATGTTTTCACAACGAACAAGGCTCCAACAAGGCAAAGTTACCTAGCAAGTAAGGGCAAGACCGGGCATGGTCGCTGACTTGGGGGAAGGAAGGATTCCGGAAGGAGGGCTCCATATCTACATATATGTCAAGGACTATATTTACATATATCCCAAAGACAACGTAATCAAGCCAAGCAGGTACACAATACATATTTTGCAAGTTTTTCTGCTTTTCAGTACATGGGGCCAATTCAACAAGGTCGATTATCAGTAAATGCTCAACAATGTCGACTTTCTTTTGCTTTGTAAATTGGCAAGCATATCTCTATGCTATGAGCATAGAAGTATTTATGTGAAGCACGGCTTTCATAATTGCTCAATTTCGTGTTGAGACTTCGCACGTTTGGCATATGGTTTGACCATACAAAATTGCGGGGAAATAGGCAATGTGTTTGTAGGTTATTTCATTATGTACCATACAAGTGTATAGGATATACGATGGCTTCTGTGCAGATGTGGCTATAAGCCGTTTTGAAATGAATTTTTCCTTCCAAATTTCATGACAACTGGTTACAGCAACGACCAGGTTAGCCAAGTTTAAGTTTTTTAATGTTTACACTTTACTTGGCAATTACTATCGTTGTGCAAAGAAAAGTGCTCTGGCAATTTTATATGAAACAAGGATTCAGGGAACTCGCACAATAGGGAATCACAACTCACTACATCCCTACCAGTCTACATTGTGCAAGGCACTTATAATTTTGGTTCTCACACTGGAGGCCATCACTCTCCACAAGGGCTTACAATTCTGCATGCAAGGCATGCAAGGGTGATGGATTCAATTCTCCCGCTTCATGCATTACACTTCCGCTATCACACTTGCAACTTTGTCAAGGACAATCACGACCCCGGCAAGGCTGGTGGAACGGATTGCGTTTTGTGTTTTTCTGTTACCTCTCTCGATGAGACAATCATACCAAAAAATTGGGGAATGCTTATACGATAAGCTGCAAGCCAGGCATAAGATGCATAAGAAAACATAGCTCGGGCACACACTCTGAAAACTTAAGGAAAGTTCCTCAGCCAGCATGCTCTTTTTTTCGTTCTCTATCTCTCTCTCTAACGAAAAACTAAAAGTCTTCTAAGAATCTTTTCATACATGTTTTGCTCATGAGTCAGCTTGCACCGAGGTGCTCAAACTCACAGCTAGCACATGGCTAAGATGCTACTCAAATTAGTCTTCATCGATTCGTCGATCGCACACTATTTTGCATAATGGCTATCATCCAAAGAGGCTAATAGCCATTGTCAGGCCAAGGGTAAGACCCAACTATTGGCATTCTTTGTGTGATTGTTTTCAAGATCTACCCAAGGAAGTACACATCGACGTTAATGGGCAAGCAAGCATCTTGTCATTACGGATGTTTAGGGTGTCAGTTTTGCACTACATGTTTTCAGTGCGACACTCAAGTTGAGTTTTTTATCATTTTCAAATCACAGCAGCAGCTGATCTCTACAAGAAAGTATAGATGCATCAATCAGTTGCGACAACATGGCTGTCCATAAGAGCTCCACAATTCACTTGTCTGGGTCTCCTGCTCTCACTATAGCACTACGGAGTGTCTATGGACATACTGTTTTGGGGTAAGACCCGGCGGGTGATTGCTACATCACCCCATAGGTGTTAAGGATCAAAGTTTGAGATGCATTGAGGATCACAATTGATCTCTCCCAGTTATACTTTCAAGGAAAGACTTCCGCAATCTACCACGCATAGCGGACGAACACACTTTTCAAGATGATTCCAATCATTCTATACACGGTTGACTATGTTAGTTACCGTTAGCTGCTAGTTGAGCAGTTTCTACAAAGAGTCTTACCAAGGGGTTTGACTACGTAGATTCTAATCCAAGGGCTTGGATTTCACAGGCAATCCCCAGGGTTTCCAGTGCAATGCTATTTGTTTTTTTTTCAGGTAGGGGACGTGCTCCTCTCTAGTTGAATATGGGTAAGTGAACATTACGTTCAAATCTCCAGGTACGCATCTATTGATTTGGTGTTATTCCATCTTTAGTATGCTTTGCTTGGTTTTTCAAGACAAATAAGTACTCTTGAACGTTACAGAGCCATGCCAAGGGCATGCCGGCACAAAGTACTTTGGGCCAAGTGTCCAATCTATCTTTCTGCCTTATGCTGTTACAAACCTACTTGTAGGGTTCAATTTGGCACATGTTGTCACATGGGATACAACATGGTCTAGGAGATCAAGGAGTTCGGTTTAGCCAGTGTGGAGCAGTGAATGAGGGTCCCTCTCACTCTTGTCGTAGAGTGTTTAGAGTTACCTCCACACACAAGTACATCTTGTACTTGAAGGATGTGCTTTTTTCAGACATCCTCAATTGAGACATATTCCACATGTGGAGAATATATGAGTCTCTGAGCTGACAATGGCGCCATTATTTCAATTATGTGTCACGACAAAGCCCCTAGGTGTTGGTCACATCTGTTTTCTAGACCATTTTTAGCACGACGTATCAGGAGCAATTTCGTGGCCAACAATTGTTGGATACTTAGAATGACTTGTTAATGTACAAGTACTTGCTAAACAACATAACAGATGGTTGTTTATACATATAGAAAATGAAAAAGTTTCATTTTTTTAACCTAGAAGTGATCCCTGTTTCACCTTCTACTGTGGTTCAGATGTTTCAGCAAGGCTTGCACAAGATTGCAACTGAAAGTATTTAGTTTCTTTTCAGAATTATTTACATTCCTTTTTAATATATGCTAGGTGCATCACATTTGCCATAAGTATTGGCAAGGATCACCATGGATATACAGGTTCGGATCTGTTTTTTGCTAAATGCATGCACACTAGGTGTTATGGGCCCTAGTGTTTAGCAAAGGCTGATTTGGAACGGCATGTATATTCCTTAAGTTGTTGCTTATGAAGCATTTGGCACTCTAAGTGCAATCTCTCTAGGAGATTACTTTTGGGTCTACTAATCACCAATAGAGGTCATGGATCGGTTTGGGTGTTTGTGGATTTTTTCCAGTTAACCACGATGGTTATTTCGGACATTGTTGATTCCTCACCAATGTTATACACTACTGTGATTCCCCGTTTACCAGTCATTGGGGACGACTGTTTATAAACCGCGAGGAAAACACATCTCAGTATTGTTAGTTATCCAAGGGGATAGACAGATTACAAAGAGTAATATTGTGCTGAAGGATAAGCAAAGTGCGTATGTTAGCACCAAGCGATCCAATTAGTAAGAATTTATTGCTCTTCTTGGAGTTTACTTACTATCAGTTAATACATGTTGCGGCTCGGTAGTCTCTTCATGTATAAGTCAGGTTCTCAACCTTGACACTCGTTAGGGTGGGGTTGTTTACTGATGAAATTTGAGAACAAGTCAAGGACTTACACTTGGCTGATGAGTTAGGTCAGCAAGTTACTTTCACAGAAAGTGAAAAGAGGTACTCTTCAGGTACATCTTTGTCGTGATAACTCGTTTAGCATGCTCATGTGCGTTCTAAATGGAGTCTATACACTAGATGGTTGCAAATGGACAACAATATGGAAAATCAAGATGTTGCTCTTGGTTTCATTGAACCTCCTCACTGCATCAATTATCGGAGAAAACATCAGTATCCTTAAGAAGATATTACTACTTGTGTTTTCGAGGACGAAAACTCTTCCTCAAGGGGGGAGTAATGTCAGGACAAGGGTCCTATGGGGCAAGGCCCAACCTAGGGGGTCAGGGACCTAGGCCAAGGGCCTGGACTGGACCAGTGTGGACTGGGGATCCGCAAGAGCTAGGAGCTAGGCCTATATAAAGGGCAGTATGGAGGAGGATCCTACGTCTTAGTCTCCTAGGTCTTACACTTATGCAGGTCATTGTGTTCTCCTAGAGAATTTCATATTTTTTCAAACACTTCAATATGCTTTCTCACATCCCCGTCTCCACTAAATTTTTGTGTGAGCTTGGCTATTTGTATTGCCTTACTTCTAGGCTCTCTATCAGGTGTGTTACGCATATTCTCAGCAGTAGACTGATCGATAGATTGTGCAAATGCTGCCCAGTCACCTAAGTGAGCAGGCACCATGGGTGAAGGTGCTTCAGAGACTATATGTGGAGTAGGTATTGGCATTGGTCTTGGCACATAGGAAGCCCTTGGGTTCCATGTTTGATACAGTGTTGTGCCATGTGGTGGTCCATACTTCATATGTGTGGCCCTAGGCATATCAAACATCGAATGTGACATGCTAATCCTAGCCGGTATGGTCCCATGGAAATAAGAGCTTGGGTGTTGTGGTTGTGAAGCATAGGTAGTTGAAACAATTGGAGGGGTAGGGGCTACATGAGTACGATGACCCATAGGTGCATACGATTGGTACACACTTGTAGGTACCGTTGCAGGCATTGAGCTACCATGTAGTGGTGCTTTACTAACAAATGAGGTCCATGGCGTGTTTCTTGGCATGCCCATCATTGGGATAGGCATGGTAGCCGTGGTGTCATCAAGAGAAAGATGAGATAGACTTGGAAAACTAAAGAGCTATCATTGGTGGGCTCAGATTGCATTGAGACCCCTAGCCAAACAACATATGGGGGATCCATCGGACTTACCGAGGGAGTCTCCATTTGCAATAAGACTGGGTGTTTAGCCTTCCCTGTATCCAAGAATCTCATGAGAACCATTGAAGGCATGTGGATCCCCTTGTTCTGTCTCTCTAGCTCAATAACCCTATGGATGACCTCACAAACTCTTTGTTGTTGATCCTCCACACTAGTAGCACCCATTGTGGATTGTAGGACATCTAACCAACCCACGTGATAGGTGTGATCTATGTATAGGTCAGTTAGAGTTTTTGTTTGTAGTTTGTACTCCTAGTTCTCATTTAGAAACGCTCCATCTAGGCTTGAGGTGCTAGGTATGTCCTTTGAGCTACATGTAATTTTGCTCTCTATGGGTTGGTCCTTAGTGGTTGCTAAGTCAGGAGCACTTGATTGATCTCCTAGCAAAGATATTGACATAGGGGCTTTCACTTTTAACTCTCTTTGTTGCTATGCCTTGCGTAAGCTCTCAATTTCCTTTTCCCTAACCGCGATGATATATCACTCAACCTCTTGCACTTCGGCAAGGCTTCTACCATTAGGTAATATAACCTCGGAGAGACATAACTCTGAAGAGTTAGGGGGTGCAGTGAATGGAGTATTCACGTGCACACTCTCTAAGAGCATAGGGTCTATGTTGGTTATGAATGGCGAATTTACTTCCCCACCCCCCTCATTTACATCGTTAGCTCCATGTTCCAAGCGAGTGGCTCTACTCAAGGTTTTCTTCAAGCGGCTAAGCATGCTCGGCCCGAACAGTGGACCCATGGCATGCATGTTTTGGCTTGAGCTATCGGGATTAGGCATTCGGAAACCCTCCATGATGTTGTAGTCAGAGAAAGCGTCACTAGCCGCTATGTTTGGGTCTTGGTTTGTACTACCTTGGGTCCCCGCCGAGGGCCTGGAACCTAAGGTAGGTGGATATTGAGAACTCATGTAAGTCGAAACGCTCTCTAGTTTCTCGGCCTCTAGCACACAACCAGAGCAGAGATGCATGTGCCTTTGGCACCCTACAAGTGTCGGCGAATAACCTCGAAGGTTAATCGCGTACTTTTTTAGGCGTCCATTTTCACTCGTTTTTTTATGTTTTTTGATGATCGGTATTTGGATTAGAGCGTGTGATAGCTCGAAACAAGTGTATCGCTCAGGGGGCCATGGTGTGCTTAACAACACAACGTTCGGTTACCTGAAGCTCCGTTGGTCCTCAAAAAGGTCAACTTTCACCTACGCATGAGGCTAAATACGTAGTTTTAAAGGGGGACTGAGGCCTGAGCCTGAGTGTGTGCTTGGGCTTGGGTCTGGGGGATATTCTCGATCCCGATTCAAAATTTTTGTAGAACACACTCACGCATCATGCTTAAATATTTTTGGGTTTTTTTTTTTTTGAGATCGTCGCGCGCGCAGTTTCGGTGGCCTTTTTGGGCCACACACACAAAACTTTTTGCCTACTCTCCTCACTAACCTAACCTTATCTCTTCTACAGTTAACTACTCTGCTAGCTAAGCTTAACTACTCTGCTAATTACTAACTGATAGTGAACAGTGAATCTACCTACTCTGCTAACTGTTTACTCATTCACTAGCTAACACACTAACTATGCAAACAACTAAAAAATTGTGTAAACAGACACTGATAGAAAACAAGCTATCTATTAACTGTGTAAAAAACTGTGCAAGCAGTCATTGACAAAAAACACTCATTCACTACTAACACACTAACTACTAACTGTGCAAGCAAGTATTGACAGAAAATAGAGATTACGCAGGAAATAAAAACTTGCATAAAATAACTTCTTCTTCTTCCTCTTCCTTCCTAACTCAAAGACTCACAGAAGAAGCACATAGTGCCTCTTGATCTTAGTGCAAGGCGATTCCTCGGCAACGGTGCCAAAAATGTGCGCATCTGTCGCACGTGTCAATGCAAGGGAACTTGCCAATACACTATGTGCGAGCCACAAATGGCTCCAAGCACACAACTAGCCTAAACTAGTAAGCTCAAAGATGGTGATAGTGTGTCACTCACCGCTCTACGCTTGCTGTCGCGGAGGATTCCTCGCCGCGAAGAAGAAGGAGCCGTCGTTGTGCCGCGTTCAACCGCTTCGCCTTATAATGAGAGAGATTTATTTTGACCCCTTTATATTTTTTCCACCTATATTATTTATATTTGACATATACATATTTTTTTAGACCCCTCAATATTTGATTTTCTTAGTTGTACTATTCACTTATATCATGATCTCAACAATATCTTCAATGATAGACCTACCAAATAAGGTCAAGGGTATGTGGCATGCATGCATGCACCATGGGGAGCTCACTCTTGGAGGTATTCAAAAGAATCATCCAAAGAAGGACCTCACAATGACTTTGTGCAGTGAAAAAAACAGTCGGTTTTGCTGAATTTTTAAAGATCACATGCTCCCTGAATTTAAAAAGGTGATACAAACAAAAGTTGTAGCTCGTGAGCTGAACTTTTACCTCAAATGTTTTCATATTTTTTTGAGCTACGAGCTGTGAGCTATGATTTTATTGGTGGACCCCAGTTTGCCCATGCTATGCAACCACATTCCCTCTTCCACTTTATCATTTTCCTCTTTCACACACACTTCTCCACTCATCATCCCTACCTCTCTCACCACTCCTCTCTGCACCCTACTCACCTTCTTCTCAACCTTGAAGAATAAGAGAAACCATGGTGAACTCATATCTCCTACACATATCTATAAAAAAACCACAAAATTCAGCCTCTTCTCTTGAAAGACAACATCATGGTGATTGATTACTCATGTTCACTTACCTTGGCTCCCAAGGAAGGTCAAGAGTGGAGAAAAAATGTACCGTCAAAGCTAGTGGACCGTCAACAAGTGTCAAAATTGACCCTACTCAAGACACTTGGAGCATCAACATTGTAAGAAATCCATATTTTCTTACCTTAAGAGTTTTTTCTTCCTTATTTGTATCCTACATGGATACTCCCATTCTAAATATCCAATTCCATCTGTAAATCAATAAAAATACTAACTCTACTAATTTACTAACACTAACCTACTATGAAAAGTCCTATCACCTCCACTTCTCTCCTCTCTCTCTTCTTCATCTATCCACACCAACTTCTTCATAATTCCAAGCAAAAGAAGTTAGATAAGTGCTGAAAATCTAACCTAACCATGGTTAGAGGAGTAACCCTAGCCTTCAAAATTGCTATAAAAGGAGGGTGTAGATAGCACAAATGGGGGAGCCATAAGCAAGAGCACTATGCTATAGCTTGAGAATCCAAGCTCAACCTCGAGGACTCCCTTGGCTTTAAGACAGTGATTGGGGTGGCTTTTCTTGTGATGTGTTGTGGTGTAATTTACTCAAGCTATGTTGAACAAATACTAATCTCACTTCCATTGGTCATGACAGATTTGTAAGAAGGTATTAGTACAACAATCACCCCCTCCCCCTTCCCTCTTTTTCTTACATATATAATTGTGTTTGCTTGATCATTGTTGAACATTTCAAAGCAGCCCGAGCACTCTCTCTCTCTCTCTCTCTCTCTCTCTCTCTCTCTCTCTCTCTCTCTCTCTCTCTCTCTCTCTCTCTCTCTCTCTCTCTCTCTCTCTCTCTCTACGCGTCCTAGTTCGCATCCAAAACTAGGTGGTGCCCGAAATTTGTGTAGGGTTAGGTTACGGGTTTGTGTGTGTGTTTGCTGTTTTTTCCAACCCCAACCCAATTGAGCAGCACGGGAGCCTAGAAAAGTGCTTAGAGGCCACTCTTCTTGTTGCCCGCCCCGGACCGCCTCAATAACATCTTTTCATTTTGTTGGTATGCATCATTTTACATAGATAACATTATTGATACATGGAATCCCTTGTTGAAAGATATTAACAAAGAATATGAAGATGAGTTGGCCTTGGAACCATAGTTAGAGTCACTACCAAGAAAATGTTTCATGTGTGGGAACTTGGGAAGGGAACCACCGACGGACATTGGCATGGCAAGCAACAATAAAAGAAATGTTCCATTGTAGGGTGCTATGTACAATTATTGACCGTACAAAGGTTTCTGAGATTGCTTTTCTGACACGTTTTCAGCACATGAACTTGTGAGTGGATTTTCCTCCTTTATTTGTTGCTTTTATGTTTGATATGTAGTAATCTGTTTATGTTTTGTTTAGTAAAATACACATGCACTAGTATTATCTCATCTTTGAACATTAGGAAGAGGATGGGGTTTAGGAGGGCCTCTTTATTTGCCATGAGATTATGGAGGTGATTAGCATTTTGACAAATCGGTTCATGACATGTGTGCAAGAATGGTGGGTGTGTAAGAGTGGTCAAAGGATGCACTTTTCTCCCCCAAAAAAGGAGGGAACAACTTTATGATTTTCGGCCTTCCATAACTTTTATATACTATCTCCAATTGGAGCGGAGATTATAGATCCGTAATCTACACGCCGAGCTCTTTCCTTAGATATGTTACACAATATGGTTTTGCCCACTAAATTTTGAATTTTATTTTGGCAGGGAGGAATTTGAATTCAAATAAACTAACCGTTTTGCATGTTTGAATTCAAAAATTGTTCTTTTATTTCTTTCTTAATACTAGAGGTTTGACTCCCTTAAACTGTCAAATAAAGAAGCCCTCCTAGACCCCATTATCTTCCTAATGAGACAACATCTCTTTATTGATGACAAGTGTGATTCAAGTTAAATTATGTGTAGCCATAAACATTAAAGAGGTATTATTTTCCTTGTTGATCTAAGCTTTGGGATGGTAGTTTGTTTTTCCATAAACATTGATGAGATATTACTTTCCTTGTTGATCTAAGCTTTGGGATGGTAGTTTTTTTGCAATATCTCTTGCTCTATAGCTCTTATGTACTATATTGTCTGAAAAGGTATTGTCATGTCACTTGATATAGCCAATTTGTGTGTAAGAATTTTTGGTTTGTATTTGTGGTGTGCAATGTCTCTTGAATTTATGTCATAAATAAGGCTGGTTACACACTACAACCATCACCCGCTAAATGCTAGAATCCAAGCCAATCAAAATTTTGCACTTATGCTTGGGCGCCTCCTCACCTTACACACTGCCATTTGCAGCTTGACGCCATATCCTACATGGAATCCAGCGCATACCCAAAGCCGTGAGGGTTTTGGAAGGAAACTCAAGGCTGCCCAAATATGGCAAAAGAAGTTGCAGCCAATCAGCTCCATGTGCTCCGCTTAAAGGGTGTGCACATGAGTTAGAAGCAGTAGTTGAAAACAGCTATCTGCTTTTCCTAGAAGCTACCACCAATGCTTTTTACTCACACAGACCTTTAAAAAGCAGAGGACCTGCTCTCAGAACTAGCAAGTGGGCGAGAGAAAGTAGGGACATTGTGACTAACTACGGATGAGTCCTACTATCTTGGGATAGCCACTGTGGGAGGAATTTCAGCATTTCTAAGGGAAAAAATCTCCATCATGTGTGCACCCTTTCAGATTCGTGCTCCACTTTCCAGCTACCCTCTTGGCAGTATGTAAGGGCCAGTTCAGACTAGGCAGTGGAAGAGAAATGCACATAGGCATCAAGGCTCCATGTCAGAATCTGATTGGTTGGAGTTGAGGAAATATTCTGCTAGGTCCTCCATTTTTCTTCCAATCCCCCCCCCCCGGAATAGTTGATGGACTCTCTTAGCCCCCTTCGCTTTCTCATTGTTCCTCCTCCAACATTGTTCACACTAGGCGGTGACAGATTTGCATAGAGTTGTTTCTTCCGTCGGTTCAGTCTGAACCCAGCCTAACTCTAGGCTCTCAATTTTATGCCCACTATCTGATAGTAGGTTGATGCCAAGGCTTCGGTAGGCCTCTTTATGTGATTAGGTTGTGACTTGCTCGTTTCTTTCGTCTCTTGGAGAAACGTGTTGGCCATCGTGTAAGACACTCTTTTTTTTCCAACAAATCAGTGAACTTTATATTAATAATAGAAGAACAGAGAAGATGAAATTACATCAGTGTCCCATATTACATGACTTTCATGTCCAAGTCCATACCGAGGGAGACTCTCCCTTGTTACAAAACATGACCTTATTGTATTGCCGACCATATACATCATAGACTGTAGTTCAGACCATATCCATCATAGATTGTAGAGCACACCAAATGCAACACACAACATAGGTTAATCCTTTAAAGCATTGATCATGCTCTTTATCCTTTCCAGCTTTGGATACCACCTCATACGCCTACTGAGAGGCTTCCCAATTAGCATCCAACATGTAGTTTATTTCCAACATTTTTCTCTTGTTGAAGAGAAGCTCGAGATCCTCATCATCCATTTCCATGTGAGCTTTCTCCGCATCTTTGATAATCCTATTCCTCAGATAGTAAATGTTGACTTCATTGTTTTTCAGTTTGAAGACCTGCAGCAGCAGATTGAAATCCACAAAAAGATATCTCAGGTTGGGAGCCTGGTAAGCCTCATTAAACAGTTGGGAGCCTGGTAATCCTCATTAAACACATAACTATTTCTCAGATTCTTGATGATCCTTAAGAACTCAACCCTTGCTTGGTTCCAATATAGCAGGTTAGGATACCTATGGAATCTCCTAGAAGAAGTTGTCTCCAAGAGAGTGGTCTTTTAAGGACAGTTCTTATAGGGGACATAATTACATCAGATTGGGGATAGTTTATGTATAAGTGAAAAATAGATTCAACCACTGCTCTATATCGGAAGAAAATTCCGGTAGATAACCTTGCATATAGACTTTTCTCCCCTGCCCAAAGGGATTTATGAAGGATGAGCCAAAAGGAGGATAGATTTCTTAGGTTGAATTGTCTTATCCCACAATTTCTTGAACTTGAACATCCACTGTCTCCTGTCCAGATAGATGTTCCAATGCCTGTTTAAGGTGATATGAAGTAGAGGACTTATGTCAATGTACCCCATCTGGGGGTGATGCAGCTTATACCCTCCTTTCCATTCGAAGGAATTAAGAGGAACTGATATGTTGAGAGAGAGCTTCCATAGCTCTGACCTCGGGAATATTTACATTCTAGATATTAAGACTTTGAGCTCCCATGGCAAGAGAGGAAACTATAGTAGCAATTCCTCAGTTGATTTCCACATATGCAACTGACCGTTTGTACGCTTTGTCATATGTCAAAGCTTGGAACTTGCTTGTGTACTATGTACGAACCTCAAAAGGATGCAAACACACAACTAGAAGAGTCTAGAAAGCTCAAAGGGGTAGGGGTGTGTCACTCACCGCTCAATGCTTTCGTTGTGGACGATCCTGTGTTATGAAGAACAAGGAGCTGCCACCGCTGCCGCGCTCTATCGCCTCGCCGCTGCCAATGCTGCCGCAATGCTCTCTCTCTCTCTCTCTCTCTCTCTCTCTCTCTCTCTCTCTCTCTCTCTCTCTCTCAAGCATACACACACACACACACACGCACACACACACACCTATGAGCACACAAAGGAGAAGAAGATAGAGATGGAGCAAGAGCACTTCTTAGCTTACACCTCAGAGAATCTGGATTTTAGGTCAAAATAGACCTTTTATAAGAGTTTAACCCATTCACACATGGGTGCCCACAGTGGCTGGTCAAAGTAAAAATAGTATCAAATGAGATATGTGGTGCGCCTCTCATTGGAAATCACCCAAGCACCTATAGAACCAACAAGCCCGATCCTTGACTCAAAAAAAAGTGATATCCATGGATGTTTACTGGGCCGACGCCCATTTGCCAAGGTCAGCACCAAGAGATGGGGAGCGTCGGGCAGTCACCAAGCCTCCTATTTGCTCGGTGCTGACTCCACTGTCGCATGTGATGAATTTAACACCAAGGTCAACACCAAGCAATAGGGAGCGTTGGGCAGTCCCAAAGCTTTCTATTCGCCTAGTATTGACTCCACTGTCTGACTTGTTGGTTAGCATGCTTTAACACCAAGGACAAAACCAAGAGATAGGGAGCATTGAGCACTCCCAAAGCTTCCTATTCGCCCAATATTGACTCCACTATATGACTTGTTGATTAACATGCCCCCCTTCCTGATGTAGATTCCATCCCCGCAAGCGATTGAGATGAAGCCCGTTCGTCGAGGTGGAAGAGCATCCGAGATTGGATGTCCTAAGCCTTCTTCAATCACTACAAAATCAACCAAAATTGGCATAGTAACTGCATTCTTATATACAATTAAAAAGCATATGCAGTTGTAGACAGACAAATTGATTGGTAATAGAATATTAAACAGTTTGTCAGCAATAAACATTAATTGTAATATAATCAAATGCATAAACAGTTGTAAAGGTCAAAAACTAAACAAGTCTGGGGTCGCTAATTTAACAATCAAAAGGCACTAGAGGTCAACTATAAATACCATGGGTAAGCTTCTCAATTTCTTTGGTCAATTAAGTTGTTTAATTGCGAGAGCCAAGTATTTCATGTCTGAGGGCTACTAGAGGCTATACCTAGAGGACCTTGTAGTTAAGCTACGATAAAAGGAATTGCTCGTGAAATCATCGCCTGACTTATTTCCTTTTCTTTGACCCCCAAAGTCGTTTTGCATTGATTCAATTTTGATGTGTGTGCTTATTTTTTATGCCTTGGGTTTTTTTCTTTTCAAGGAAAAGCGCCCACACTGGGAACCACTAGGGCTCTAGTACCATAGGCGACACATGTGTGTGAAGTACCAAATCAAGCCAGGAGTTCTCTTCCAGCTTAAGATTTTACATTGTGGCACTTTTGATTTTTTTTTTGTTCGTTTTCAACATTTTAATTTTGTAACTTTGGGGGGTCATATAACACTAGTACCCTCCCTAGGCTCATCACACTAGTAAACTTCCTTTATAATACTTAAGCTAAAGGTCAATAGGGACTAAGCCCACTAGAAAGCCTAGTACATTGCACACAATGCTGCTTAAATCGGATTAAGAACCTAAAGTAGCCATTGATTATTAGGAAGGCGTTCCCCATGGTATTAAGAGAAGATCTCTAGCTCCTAACTTGGTCAAACTAGCTTAGTCAACTGCTTGATTATGCAACCTAGACAAGGGATTATGACAAAAAATTATATAGAAATTAACGTTTACGCTAAGCAAATGTGCGGAATATTGTACTACCAACAATCACATTTATAATAGACAAACATGGATGCAAAAACAAAGACAAGGGACAATGCTAATGGTTAAGAAACACATGTTTGTGTTGATGATCGCGCTTGATTTGAAGAGTGAACGAGAGATAGATTCCATGAAGGTCCAAATCCTAACAATATCAACACGTTCATGTACACACAAGAAAACCCAAGGAATACCTCTAGGAGGCACATCAGTGGGAAGAGGCACCAACCCTTATTGAACACAATCAAACAACATAAGGAACCCTAACCTAATTACTTGCACCCCCCCCCCCCCCCCCCCCCCAGTTTGGGAGTTAAGAAAACAGGATATTGTAGAGATTGGGAGGCAGCCCTAATGCTAAACCCCTATCCTCGTCATTGTCGAGAAAAACAAATTCATCATCCATGAGACCATGTGTGTCATCCTTGTAATCATGTAAATCTTCTTCATCATTAGAGGCACAAATGTTTCACTAAGACCATCATCAGACGTCTATAGTCATCTTGGTCAAGAGGGTAAGTTTGTGCTATCGGAGAGACTTCCTCTACTAAGTATGGATCAGTCGTGGTCAAGAAACGTATCAACCATTCTAACTCCTCAAAATTACTCTCACACGCTAGCGTTTATACCAAATCCCATTCACACACAAGCACCGGGTAGACTATGTGAAACACTTGTGCAAAGTAAAGAGGGTACCTTTCACCCAAGGTAGGAGTGGATGACTCGATAGTACTAGCCATATCTGTACACACAGATAGATGATGGTTAGAGTACAAATATTATAATGGTCATGTCAAAAGGTCGTATCTTTGTGCATAATCTGTTTTTATGATTTTGTGTTATGTATAGCACTTGTACGTTTCCAGATTTTTGTTTGGTGGCTCTTGCTCTTTTACTTTTTGTTTTTGTTTTTTGTGAGTATAAGTCTTTATATATACATTCCCTAAGATTGGGAGCTTGAGAGGTGAGGGAGGAAGGTTAAGAGGGGAGTGAGTGAATGATGACTGTCAGCAAACTCTCCTCCCTTCCTTGGGTAGATTATACCTTTTGGAATGATGTCGTCACCTTTTGAAACCAATTGTTCTTTGTTATGGGTGAAGGCTTTAACCTATATTTTTTGACCGCCCTATGCGTATCATCTAGTTGCAAGGGTGGTAAGGTACTTTTCCATGATTTTATTTACAGCGTTGTTGTAGGTGGTGAACTTACAATGGGAGGTGAAAACTCTTTCTTGTTTGTATGGATATGTACAATGGTAGGTGGAGGTTGTGTCAAATCTTCTATTTCTGTATAAGAACTACATGAAGATCAAGAAGCTTCATTTGACTTCCTTGTTCCTTAGCTAGGTGGAACAAATCATTCCACCTAGCTGGGTACCCAAACTAGCTCTAGAGCAGATATGTAGCATTCCATGATTTTTTTCTTTTCACAATCTTCAATTCATTTTGGAGCTACAGGATTGGGCTCACATGGGTCAGGTGATAGGTAAGAGCATAATTTACATTTTGGCACTCAGATTTGATGATTTCCTTCATAGTAGCCTGGGCTTCCAAAAGTTTTTTAGGAATCCAGCGCAACGTTTATTTACATTTCTTGGGGTGAGTGGGCGTCTCTTACCAAGCTCTTGTCTTTTAGCATTAGCAATGGTCGTTAAAGAAGCTTTACACACCCACTTGTATGTTTTCTTTGTTATATTAGGATGGGTCTTGTGTGTCTCAAGCTTTATTTCAATTACAGAAGTTGAAGCTCTAGAGAGTTGGGCTATGGAGACATATGGTTCAACCTCTTGTACATGCAATGTTTTGGGTTTTATTTCCTTAAGGGGAAATATCTCAGGGACTATGGCTTGAGTGTTCGGGCTAAGAGTTGGTTTCTGTGTTGTGACACCCCCAGTCCTCCAATCAATAGTGCATTTGGTGGCTATCATCCACGTGCATCCTAGGTTTATATTACCCTCCATAGTTCCAGCAATCATGACCAAAAAGTCTTGAGCTACAACCCCATTGTCATAATTGACAAAAATGTGCCAAATTCCAAAAACCGTGGTCTTTTTCTTGTTGAAACCCTTGACTTGGATAATACTCTCAGATAGAAACGACTTTCCTATCTGACACCACACCCCATATGATAGTAGATTATACTTAGCATCGATGTCCAATAGGGCGTTATATAGCACTGATCCATAGGTGCTATTTAGTTCAATAGGGTATCGTAGAGGTGTATCAACATTCAACCAATCATTCTCTGTTTGAATGTGGAATGCATGTGTAACTCCCAAGTTGGCCTCTTGTTGGCGTCTTATACATTGTTGTCGCTCCTTAGCCTCATCTTGAGCTTGTATCTTCTTCAACTCGGCTTGTGCCTTGGCTGTCTTTTTTTGATGGATGGCACGTAGCTCCTGTTGGCTTAAAGGATCATAGTATCTTTTCAATTTTCTCCCATTGAGGAATCCAATGGTTTCAACTCCATCAAGAGTCTCCACACGAATGGTACCTTGTGGGGTGATTTCACATACTCTATATGGTTCTTTTCCTGCATATTTCAACTTTTTCTTCTTGTTACGCACTCCATACATAAGGACTTTATCACCAACATTGGTATCTTTGTTTTGTAGATGACGGTCAAGCCACTTCTTCCTTCTATCTTTCTCCACAAGTGTATTTTGCACAACCAATTGTCTTTCTTCATCTAACCTCTCAAGGATATCTAAAGCTCAACTAAAGGGTTACCGTCCCAACCTTTTTGTGAAGCTACGCCATGTAGACTAGGAATTACAAACTCCCATGGCATAACTACTTCTTGGCCATATACCATTTTGAATGGTGTACAATTCATAGCTCCTTTGTGGTGTAGGATACAAAAGGGTGTAAGTCTGTGGGGTCTTGTTGTTCTGTGGACTATGATTTCACTTCCGCTTCCTTTTGTTGTTGAGCTAACTCTCAATTTTGTCATCTCCTTACGGTACAGCTCAACTTTGACTTCTTTGTAGCCTCTAGTTGTGAGATATCAATGGGTTCTGGACTACACCACATAATGCTTTGAAGGTATGCACCCCATTTATCTACCAACTTTTGATGAGCATCACATGCCCCTATATAATTAAGCCATTCTGTGGTAGATTTCTTTTTATTTATTCTAGCACGCATATTTTCTTGATATCGTTGTCTCTCATATCTCTTACTCTTCTTGTCTAATTTTTTATTACGACCATCTCTAGTGAAGAGTCACTAGATGAATCGCTACTTGTGTCTTCTGCTCCCTTGGATAGATTTTCATCTAGGGTACCACTGGGCCTTGAATGGTTTGTCCCCACATTTTCACTAAGATTTAACTAAGATTATTTGTCCTCGCAGTCAATTTCAATTGATGATTCTGACTCCGAATCGTGTGGGATATAGACTTGTGAGACTCTACTGGTTCCAATGCCAGTCAAGCCTTCACTTGGTAGGTCATCAGAAGCTATATGCATTGCTTCTATCATTTTTAAAGGCACGAGTGGTTTGGCATTTCATCCCCCTCAAGTGTTACCCAGGTCGTCCCCCTATTTTCCCAAGTGTCTATGGTTGCTGCTAGGTGGACCCAATCCACATTGTCCGACTCAGTCATCTTAGGTAGTACATCCGTATAAGGAGAATCTTCCCCAACATCAATGTCCACTTTACATGTGTAACAATACTGCAATGGGGCCAAGTGAACTATGATGTCAAGATCTATAATCAATTATAAACATGTTTCCTAGAGGATGTGCTCGACCAGTTATAAGATCCACTTGAATGACAGAATATTGGAACTGCAAGTACACATGGTTTTTAGACCAGTCATGCACCATTTTTGCTTCCCTCATGAAAGGACGTCCTAAGATCATCTCAGATGTCATAGTGTGCTTGGAGAAATCCATAACAATAAAGGTATTTCTTATTTTGTGTCCAAAGACCTTGATCTTGAGATCTTCTAGCATCCCAATAGGTTTAACAATATACCCATTGGCCATCTTCACTACTATGGTTGTGGTCCCAAGGTGAGGTCTTCCCATAGTTTCCCCATCAATTTTTAGTCAGAATGCTAACCCCAGCACCACCATCAAGGATTCCCTTCATAGTTAATCCCTTGGTAGTGATTGGTATGGTCGCATTGGATTCATCACCCTCAAAGTATTGTCCCAACCTGTTATAATTGGTATTTCTACAAAAAAGTTCTTATCTAGGTTGGGTTGTGGATCTAAGTGTTCCTCCTCTATTGGCATATCCCTAGCTCCATCCATCTGTGCAAATTGTGGTAGCCCGACTTTTACTTCTCCATTGAGGAAAGGTTGAAGAGCTAAGAATAGCTTGGGAATAGCTTGGGGTCTCCATATAGTTTGGACATGATGGTGGTTCTAACTTCTGAAGCCATGAAATCCATCAATTTGGCAATATTTAACGAAACCTTTTGGGCTTCAATCCCTTGACGTGGGGAAGATGGGATCTCGATTTCTTTGATAGGTTCAGGTATTCCCTCTATAAACATTCCTTTCAGCAAGAAGTGAGTACGCCTACTTTCCCATGACTTTAAGTCACTTTATTCTTGGATGACACTAGGTATGGCTAGGGCTCTATCGACTTTGTGAGGTTGTTGTTGCATAGGGAACACTGTGTATGTAATCTGGATCTGCCTAGGTGCTGGTTCTAGATCCCTTTTAGTATCTTCTACCAAACTCCTTAATTGCTTGACTCGCTCGATCTCCTCTGTAGGGTTTGGGTAATTTCCTATCTTCTTCTTGGATCCTGGCCATTGTGGCTCATGACGATCTTCATTCTTGGTTTCTTTCTTAGTGGTCGTTTTGGTCTCCATGGTTTCACCTGAATCAGAATCCTCTTCAGCGTTGTTCATATATACGGGGTTGTCACCAGTCCCTATGTTGGTCTTCGAACTGGGGTCTGACTTCACTGCTTTTTGTGATCTCTTCCTTCGTGTTTTCTTCTTCTTCTAAGATTGGGCAATTGATGTCGTGTCTCTTTCTTCAATAATATAATTTTGTTTTTAGAGCATCGATCGTGTGAATACATTTATTGGTACCATAGGTGTACTTTTGGATGGCTCCTCGGTAACCTCAATCAAGTTTAATGGCGTGATCTTCGGTGCATTTGGATTATTCGGAGATTTGGCAATCAAATGATCTATGGCACATCGGTTACATATGAGTATCGGCATTGTAGACGTGCTCACTTGATTGGTTTGTATTAATGTAGCATTCTTTTGTAGCCTAATAGGATACTCGGCTACACAATGTGAAACTCCACACTCATAGCATTGAAGAGGTGGTCTCTTGGCAGTGCAATTGATATTTTGGCCTCTTGCCGCAAGAGCAGCTACTTGATAGACAGGTTTGACTTGTCCCCAATAGTCCTCCACGTAATATTGTGGACTTTCTTCAAGTGCATCAATTCCATAGGCAACATTACGTTCTATATCTTCCTCACACCCTTCCAAACAAGCAATAGATGACTCACAACCCACTTGATTCACAGAAGTGATTCTTGGATGTGGGGGTTACGGTCCTAGCACTGGAGGTGGTAAGGGTAATGTTTGAACAACATTTTGGGCCCTAGGGACCATGTGTTATGAAGTTTGTTCAAGAGATGGACTGGCATCAATGCAGGCACTCGAGGTGTGTCTGTCCATTCTAAGGTTGGTCTATTGTCCATTGCGCGCTTAAATACTATGCAATCCTTAGCTTGATGACCATACCTCCCACAGGCATTGCAATTCCCATTGAATTTTACTCTAAAAGTAGCGCACTCATTGGTACTATGCGGACCATAGCATATTGAACACCATTGTTGCTCCCTTCTTGGATACATATGATTGTTTTGTGGAGCATGATTGTCTCTAAGACTCTCTTGAATGGCCTTGGTGAGATCTGCTAAAGTCATCTCATATCTCTTTGGCTCCTTAGCAATAGGCTTTAGGGTCATTGGTTGATGCCCCGATCCTTGCGAGCTAGTAGATTTAGGCTCAACAGACACTCTTTCTCCTTGAATCATTAAATTATCTTGCAATTGAATCGCATTGGTGGTGAATGCTTCCCAAGTGGTGATACCTCTCATGACTAGGCCATTGTATATATCCTCATGTCGTAATCCCCTAATGAATCTATCCAGTAATTGGTTATTATTGAAGTCCTTATTTGGGTTACAACGAGAATTCAAATGCTTCAAGCGGCTAATAAAGTCTCTCACGGACTCTCCTTCCTCTCGTTGGGCTTTCTGGAGTTGAGATGCTACACCCCAAAGCACTGCCTCTCGTATGTATTCTTTCAAGAACAGTCTTCTAAGAGTAGGGTAAATCCCTTTTTCTTCCACCCTTAGGGTTCTATACCAATCCCAAGCCTTCCCACTTAAGGTTAGTCTTAAAGCATTACTCTTATGTAGGTCATTGTGTTCTCCTAGTGAATCGCATATTTGTTCAAACACTTTGATATGCTTTCTCACATCCCCATCTCCACTAAATTTTTGTGTGAGCTTGGCTATTTGTACTGCCTTACTTCTAAGCTCTCTATCAGGTGTGTTACACATATTCTCAGCAATAGATTGACCAATAACTTGAGAAAATGTAGCGAAGTTACCTAAGTGAGTAGGCACTATGGGCGAAGGCGCTCCAGAGACTACATGTGGAGTAGGTATTGGCATTGGGCTTGGCGCATAGGAAGCCCATGGGTTTCAAGTTTGGTACGGTGTTGTGCCATGTGGTGGCCCAAAGTTCATACGTGTGGCCCTAGGCATAGCACACGTCGGATGTGACATGCTAATGCTAGCCAATATGGTACCATTGAAATAAGAGCTTGGGTGTTGTGTTTGTGGAGCATACGTTGTTGAAACAATGGGAGGGGTAGGAGCTACATGAGTACGAGGACCCATAGGTGTATATGATTGGTACACACTTGTAGGTACTGTTGCAGGCATTGAGCTACCATGTAGTGGTGCTTTACTAACAAATGAGCTCCATGACGTGTTTCTTGGCATGCCCATCATTGGGATAGGCATGGTAGCCATTGTGTCATCAAGGTAAAGATGAGCTAGACTTGGAAAAGTAAAGCTACCACTTGTGGGCTCAGATTACATTGAGACCCCTGCAAAACAACATATGGATGATCCATCGGACTTACCGAGGGAGTCTCCATTTGCGATAAAGTTGGTTGTTTAGACTTTTCTGTATCCAAGAATCTCATGAGACCCATTGAAGACATGTGGATCCCCTTGTTCTGTCTCTCTAGCTCAATAACCCTATGGATGACCTCACAAACTCTTTAAGTTGATCCTCTACATTAGTAGCACCCGTTGTGGATTATAGGACATCTAACCAACCCACGTGATAGGTATGACCTGTGTATAGGTCAGTTAGAGTTTTCGTTTGTAATTCGTACTCCCAGTTCTCATTTAGGATTGCTCCATCTAGGATTGAGGTACTAGGGGTGATCTTTGAACTAGATGCCATGTGGCTCTCTATGGGTTGGCCCTTGGTGGTCGCTAATTCAAGAGCACTCGATTTCTCTCCTAGCAAGGATATTGACATAAGGGCTTTCGCTTTTAACTCTCTTTGTTGCTCTGCCTTGCGTAAGCTCTCGATTTCCTTTTCCCTAACCGCAATGATATACCGAGTCAACCTCTTGCACTTTGGCAAGGCTTCTACCATCAGGTAATATAACCTCGGAGGGGAATAGCTCTAAAGAGTCAGGGGGTGCAATGAATGGAGTATTCACGTGCACACTCTCTAGTAGCATGGGGTCTATGTTGGTCACGAATGGCAAATTTACTTCCCCAACCCCCTCCTTTACATCGTTAGCTCCATGTTCAGAGCGAGTGGCTCTACTGGAGGTTTCCTTCAAGTGGCTAAGCACGCTCGACCCAGACCGTGGGCCCACGGCATGCATGTCTTGGCTTGAGCTATCAAGATTAAGCATCGAGGAACCCTCCATGATGTCGTAGTCAGAGAGAGAGTCACTAGATGCAATATGTGGGTGTTGAGTGGTACTACCTTGGGTTCCCGTTGAGGGCCTAGAGCCTAAGGTAGAGAAATAATGAGTGCCCACATAAACGGAGAAACTCTTGATGTGGTCATACTCTAGCACACGACCAGAGCGTAGGTTCATGTGACCTCAACACTCTAGAGGTGTTGGTGAGTGCCCGTGAAGGCCACTCACCTAGTTTTTAGGTGTTTACAACCTAATTTTTTTTGTATTTTTGGTCCCCTTTTTTAAACGGAGCCACAGAATATGGCGTGCGATAGCTCAAAACAAGCATCTTGGCTAGGGGGATAGGCCATGGGTTACATCCCCCGATTCAATTACGTACAGCCCTTGGAATCCTAAAACTAGTCTTTTTGTAGGTGGGGAGAGGGCTAGAATTAGTAAGTTCAAAGGGTGAGTGTGAAGGGGATGGTGGAGGACTTGAGGAACTTGTTCCACATGCCGTCCCTTCACTTAAGATCCTAGTCTTTATATATAAGGTAGTGTGAGTAATATATCATAAGACTGAGGATTGCGACCTGGGCCTGGGCCTGGGCTTGGGCTTGGGGAAAGATCCCGATCCCTACCTTTTAGAATAATATTTTTCAATTTTAATTTTTGAATCTCTTTTTAGTCCCAAATATCCTGAGCATTCTTTTTTCACCAAAAACTTTTTTTGAGGATAATGTGGCCGCGTGGACGCCGAGCTCCCACGCACACACAGTAGCTCCTAAGAGCTTTGTCTAACCTCCTTGCAACTAATTAACTGTCTAATCACAAAATTGCACACTCACACACAGTCAACTTTGCTGCTCATTGTCTACTCTACTTCTCATCACTGTCTACACTCACTAACAAATCTACTAACACCTACACAATACAAACCTTCCAAAACTAACAAAAACTAGTACAATGCAGCACTAACAAAGCTTACAATTACTAACAGAATTTTCCAAAAACCTGCTAATCTGCTCTTTGCAGTCACTTAACAGTTCTCACAGAACTCAACCAAAAACAGAAAATAGATGGAAGAAAAGCTTCTAGAGGTAGCAGTGAGTGCTCCTCAAGCTTAACGCAACGCTGTCCCTAATAGCGGCGCCAAAAATGTACGCTTTGTCGTTACGTGTCGAAGCTGGGAACTTGCCTGTGCACTGAGTGCGAGCCTCAAAAGGCTACAAACACACAACTATAAGAGTCTAACAAGCTCAAACAAGCAGGGGTGTGTCACTCACTGCTCAATGCTTCCGTTGTGAAGGATCCTGTGGTGATGCAAAAAGAAGGAGTTGTCGCCGATGCCATGCTCTACCGCCTTGCCACCATCGATGTTGCACAATGCTCTCTCCCTCTCCCTCTCTCTCTCTCTCTCTCTCTCTCTCTCAAGCATACACACATACACACACACACACACACCTGTGAGCACACAAAGGAAAAGGAGATAGAGATGGTGGAGCAAGAGCACTTCTTAGCTTACACCTCAAAGAATCCAAATTTTAGGTCAAAATAGACCTTTTATAAGAGTTTAACCCATTCACACATGGGCGCCCACAGTGCCTGGTCAAAGTAAAAATAGTATCAACTGAGATATGTGGTGCGTATCTCATTGGCAATCACCCAAGCACCTATAGGACCGACAAGCGCGGTCCCCGACTCAAAACAATGTGATATCCATGGATGTTTACTGGGTCGATGCCCATTTTCCAAGGTCAGCACCAAGCGATGGGGAGCGTTGAGCAGTCACCAACCGTCCTATTCGCTCGGTGTTGACTCCATTGTCGCATGTAATGACTTTAACACCAAGGTCAACACCAAGTGATAGGAAGCGTTGGGCAGTCCCAAAGCTTCCTATTCGCCCAGTATTGACTCCACTGTGTGACTTGTTGATTAACATGATTTAACACCAAGATCAACACCAAGCCATAGGGAGCGTTGGATTGTCCCAAAGCTTCCTATTCACGCAGTATTGACTCCACTGTCTGACTTGTCGATTAACACCGTTCCACAAAAATCCCCATGTGGATATTCCTTTCATATAACATCGAAGTGCCGTCCTTATTTGGTTATTAGTGATCGGGTTTAAGAGGGGCAAGAGGCCACCAAATGGAGTTGTATTGCCAAACCGCATTAGCCCTGTTGGTAAGCCAAAACACCGACAGATTTACTCTAGCCCTATTTCAAGCTCCCCATAATGAGGTTAGCACTTTCGACCCTTTTGCCTTGATAGGGAAGGGCCCAAAGAAAATAGTGACCCAATTCACGTTATGCCATTGCTTTGAGTTCTCCAAAGAGAAGTTGAGTTTTCTAAAAAGAAGGAGGGTCCATTCTTGTTTAGTATCCTCTAGGGCTCGGATGAGTAGTTTGATTACAATTTTATCCGCCCAATTGTTCACATTATTTATACCCAACCCCCCTTTATCTACTGGTAGTAGATTTCCCATCGAACTTTAGCTACTGCTTTCTTAAATGGATCTTCCCCCCTAGCGGAAGATCCTACAGTATTTATTAATGATGCCAAGATGAGAGTCAGGAGGGCGCCAATAACTGAGAAATAACAAGATAAACACATTGAGAAAGTGATTGATTACTATCACTCTACCAGCCAGTGAGCCATGAAAGCCTTTCCATCGGTCTAGCTTGGCCGTGAACCGTTCTAGCACCCAATCCCACCTTTGTTTGAAGGAGATCTTGAATCCAAACGGGATACCCAACAATCTAAAAATTTTACCATCAATAATCGATGTGCACCCTTGATTAAGAAGCCAATCAAGTAGAGGAGTCGGAGAGGATCTGACTCCTGTCTTGCTGTGATTGATTCTTGACCCAAAAGCAGTTCCATAGCAACCCAAAAAGCAAGTATTGAATTATCCCCGTTGCCTAGCAAAGCATTTTTGTCATCACATCCGAAGTCTTCTACATGCTCAATTCCTTCCCAAAGAGCTATGATTGCCTCGATGATCCTCCTCCCTTTTATAAAGCCTTTCTGTTCTGTACAAATCCATTTCATTAAAATGGGGGTGATCCGGAGAGCAACCACGTTGGCAAAAATCTTATAACATGTGTTGAGCATAGTAAGAGGTCATGAAATAGACAGGTCTTCCTTGGAACCTTTCTTGTGAAGCAGTTTAATGATCCCCATGTTGATAGAATATGGGAGTGCCTTGGAACCTAGCTGCTTCTTCCCATATCTTTAACAGACAGGGGGCAATAATTTCTTTAAATACCTGGAAGAATTTAGAGGGTAGGTCATCTATCCCAGGGTATTTATTGGGGGCTAGAGACTCTATTGGTATCTTAATTTCAGAAATCAAGAAATGGATATCAACTCAAAAATTGGCCTCTTCTAGAACTACTTTCAGTCTGTACTTCCAAATTTCCTTCCTTGCTTGTAGCACTTGAGGGGAGATCACCTCATTAGGACTAAACAATTTCTCAAAATGAGTCCAAGCGAATTCAAGATTTTCCTTTTCATTTTGGGTAGAACCATTGCCACAAAAAATGGGGAGGACTCTCGTTTGCTTTTTCCTAAGAATCTTAAACATCTGTTCGAGGGCCTGTCTATCTTTCCTACCCACGACTCTCTGAAGAAGATATTGGCATGTTTATTGTCTATATCTTCTTCTTGCTTCAATTTAGCCCTTAACGTTGCTATAGAGTTCCGGGTAGCTTCAGTCTGTGGACCTATTTCAAGTTGAAGGAGGGTGTTGTAGATCTGATCCCTTCTATTCCATCAAATCTGTGTCACCTTGTGAAATTTTGATAGGCTTCTCTAGGTTTTTAATGGCTAATGTGACCAAGCTGTTGTTGGACTCGCTGACCCAAAAAAGTTATCCTTCCATATTCTTTTTATGATTAACTGAACCATTGGAAGGTGGAATAGCGCCGGGTACGTATGAAACCGTTGGTTTTTTATCTTATTTGCCGTTGGGACAATTACTGTGATCATTGAGTAGTGATCAGAAAGACAAGAATTTCACATTATCTTGCTCTTAATTCAATTAAAGGATTTAGCCCACGGAAGAGAGATGTAGTTGCACTCTAATTTAGCTTTCCTCACTAGACTTTCTTTGGAGTAGTTTTGCCAAGAGAAGACCCCTAGTTCCCCACTATCCCACAGCTCTAGGTTGTCCTTCATGTTGTCCCATGCCATCTTCTCCCCACCATTGATGACCACTCCTTTGCCTAAAAATTTATCATCAGCATCTTCCACCATCTTGAAGTCTCCTACTATTATGAAATCCCCCCTCAACTAAGAGAGGTCATTCCACATCGTGGTCCTTTGTGCTGAGGAGCCTGCAGCATATACCAACACTATTGTGATTGAATACGGAACAGAGAGATGGGGATCACCACCCAATGCTTCCCCATCAGAACATCAGGGTTCTGAGAGAGCCACCCTGTCAAAATGCCTATCATTGCCACCCGAACCCCGAGAGTGTGAAGAGGAAAACCATCTGAGGGACGATGAAACTTCCTTGAGATGCTTGGAGAGATCCTCTCCATTTACCTTGATTTCTTGAAGGGAGATGATGTCTACAGGATTCCCCTAGACCCAAGCCCTAATTCTGCGGGGGGCGAACCGTTCTTCGAGCAAGAAAAACCGAGCGACACATCTTTTCGAGTGAAAGTTCTCAAAAACTCAAAAAGAAATTCATATTTATTCAAGCTATATATTTGATGACAAAATGCAGCTATCTTTTTTCAAGCTAGCAGTGAATTCAACCTTGGTGGAAAAAAGTTCTCCCAGGTTGAAGATTTTGTTATTTATTTAAATGAAATGAGCACTATATGCAAAATGGAATAAATATCAAGTCATTATTGATTGAACCAACCAGATTCTCAAGGGAACAATATCATGTTGAAACTCTAGCCCCTCCTAGCCCCTGGAATAGCTCTAATTTTGTTAGTGCGGCCTGATGCATAAACTCATGAGCTATAGAGTCTAAGCCGAGGACACAAAATAACACAAAATACATGTGTTTGCATGGCACATACGTGAGGCATTGGCTGTCTCTTTTTAGGAATTCCTCACAAGTACATTGAGGAAAGTCTTCAATGGTCACCGCATAAGTCATACCCTTTTGAGTTGAACCATCAGTGCAAATGTGGAAAACATGCGATGCATTTGGCACATTTATTACCTCCCCCACCAACTTTGCTTGCATGCCTCTTCCCAATTCAATCCAGTCATGGAACTCCTTCGTTGGTTTTGACCTGCATCTCACTTGTTTTCCATCTCTAAACTTTGCACAAAAAGAACTAGACTACGGCCCATTCTGCCTTGAAGGGTGGTTTCCCATAGGTGTGCATGCATTCCACCTTGCAAAACAAATCCATTCCTTTGAAGCATCTCAACCTCCGAAGGCAAAAGGATAGTTCCCTTATCCACAGTCCACGTTCCAGGGGCAGGTCCAGGAGGTCCAATAATCATGTCATCAATATTCCAAGCATGACTATTGCTACTATTGCAAAACCAGACAAATCCCTCAACAACCCCTCCTAGTTTAGGGCCTGCAGCAGGATATTTCCTCCTTCCCCAAAAACACGATGTTGGAACTCCAGTTTTAATGTTGCTTGAAGTCTCATTTATAAATCTACCACAACGTGCTGTCTCACCAAGCAAAACACCGAAAGATGTCATTTTCCTGCCAGGCTCTGTTTGCCGAATTGCCCAAACTTTTCTTGGTAGCTTTTGCTCTAGCCACATCTTTGATGTCGCAAAATTGACCAACTTGTTTTGCGCTCTACAATTGACTGGTGTGGTAACTGTAACAAACTCAGGTCTATGGCTATCCTCCTCGAGAGTTTCATCATGGTCAATAAAGATAGGTCTAGTTTTGCGCACACTCTTTTCCCTTATTGAATCTCTATTCATCTCCGGGCTTGGAATTTGCATTTCAAGAACTGCCGATGATGTTGCATCTACTACTTTTCTAGCAGAGCCACTCCCAAATTGATTACTCACAAATCTTGTAGCAAGATCTTCCATGATTGGTCCTGTAGACGTATGTACACCCTTCAAGTAAGCATTGTAATGCACACTTTGTAAAACTACCAAAGACAAATCTGCACACATGTCTTCATAAAGACCTATGTTCGATTTGTAACCAATTGAAGCTCGCATACTTGCATGTTTTACCTCTGATAGATTTGTTCTTGGAATGAAAGATCCTGTTTTGTCTTGTGCAATAAATATGTCCCCCCAATGAGACACTCTAACATCCCACCATGATAGCTAAGTTTCCAGAGCAGGAATCTCTCCTACAATTGCATGTCCTGCTCTCCAGTCTGACCTCCTCCATACATACTTTTGCCGAGTGTTTAGATGTAGCATGCAGCCATTTTTGACACAATAGTTTATGATCCTCTTGAAAAGATGGACGTATACACTTCCCAGTGTGCCTAATCATGCTTTGTTCCTAGTGAAAAACACAAGATCTCTCCTTGTCCCGCATCCTTTTCTTAGCTCCACCAAAGTAAACAGTGCGTACTGCAGTCCAATTTTCATTGGCCTCATCTGCCATGAACCCTCTAAATTTAGGCTTATCATAACCTTTATCAACCACAACTTTATTGAGCATGTTCTAAAACTCTATTTGAGCGTGTTTGTTCTCCACAATGAACTCACAAATTGACAAAGTCAACGGTTATCTAACGTATGGATCATAAACATGTGCTGACATTGTAGGCCAACCCTCCACATGATGCACATGATCAAAGTGCACCCACATGTCTTGTAAGTTTCCTTTCAGGCGCATGCGGTTCACAAGGTGAACACCACTTCCTAGCCCCATAGTAGACATCTTAAATAGATGTGGTTGTTGCCCCAGTTGTAGCTGTCCTGGAAAGAGAACACTATGAATAAAAGGATACCTTGACTTTGCTTTTAGACTCAAGATGGAATCAAGGCCAATATATGTAATTCCCTTTTCTCTTTTAGCAGACTCCAAGCTCCTTTGTACTTGACGCTTATCCAACACACTAGAGTGACAGCATTAAGAAAGCTAGAGAACTCTTGATCAGCCACCATCGGAGTATCAACATCACATGTTTGCGAGATAAGCTTATCCATAATAATTTCTTCAATAGTAGCTCTTTCTAGTTTTTTCGCAGTTGTCATGGGCTCAAAGGCCTCTCTATGCAGCAGAGCATCTGATCTTGCTTGGTCTACACTTCTGCTCTTCCCTTCAGCAATAGGATGTTTATGAAAGCCAAGGTGTATAGCACATCTAGGCATGCTAGTCTTTTCAATAGGAATGCAGTAATAAATTACCGCCGAACAAGTTCCAATGCACTCAGGCATTTGACGAAAATGAACACAAACTAATTTTCCATTGTCTGCATCCAAAATACCCTTACTAGGAGCACGTGATAGTCTCCCCCGCCATTGAGACTCATTGTATGTCTTTCTATGCTGAAAATAAGGACAATACACATTTGGGCATCGCAAATGGCCACTACAACGGCTAAAGCAAACCATCCCCTTGAACAAATCACTACTACATGTTACATATTCTGTCCAAGCATGCCATCATATCTGTGCTCCATTCCATACATGGCTGACAATTGTTTTTGTGGAGGGAGTTCATAAGCAATGTAGCCATCATATAATGTTGGCATTTCCAAAACACTCTCAACCTATTGTACAGATGACAGAGCAACATTTAGATTAGTCTGCAATGGAAGTGCACGAATGATAGCAAGCACACTTTTAATACTTGAATGGCTTGCATATATATTTCCCTCATCAATGATTGGTGACAACTTTGAAACTGCGAAAGGAGAAGCTTGATGACTATCGACTTGGATCTTGTAGAACTATGACAGCTCGTGGTCTAGCGTGTAGATCAACTCGTTTGCTTGATTAGAATCATGTTCAAGATCTATTCACCAAGCAATTTTAATGGCCATAGAGAGAAATTAGAGTCTCCCATTTCAAAATGATCTTTCAAGGATTGTACTGTGATGGTTTGATATCGACTGTCGAAGACAAGAACTAACTTCTGTCCCCAGGAAGGGCCGAAGGTGGTGATATGACGACTCATTTCCTCAAACCTGTTTCTTGCAGAGAAAGCTGCAACACAAAAAATGATAGCAAATCTTTTCAACAAATAAGGACTATTACTGAAAAGGGCAACCTAACAGCATGTGCAAGAGCAAGTCGAAAGGGGATTTTTTTAATGTGAATTAATTAAGGTCTTCTCTCTCTCTCTCTCTCTCTCTCTCTCTCTCTCTCTCTCTCTCTCTCTCTCTCTCTCTCTCTCTCTCTCTCTCTCTCTCTCTCTCTCTCTCTCTCTCTCTCTCTCTCTCTCTCTCTCTCTCTCTCTCTCTCTCTCTCTCTCTCCCCGAATAACAGGTATTGAGTTCAACTCTTCTCATCGGCTCGATCTTTAAGATCTCTTCTTCTTTTTCCTCTTCTCTCTCTTCTTGTGCCCTTCACAATCGGGAGATATTTTGGGAGTTTCAAAAATTTTAACTCTTAGGTTATTATTCAACAAAACAGGTATGGCTCAAGAGTAGCACACACACACACACACACACACATGCCCGGTTCCTGGTTCCTCCTATACTTGCTCAATGTGAGCCACACCTGTCTCGGTTCGGCATCGACATATGCCGCTGCTCAGCGTCGACCCTACACGCCACCCTAAATGCCTCCCAAACGGTCCGTATCATTTCCCGAAATGCCTCCCTGTGATTTTTCTCAAAAGTATGCCGCGTCGACGCGGGATGGTTTCGAGCAAAATCTCATGCGCCTGTGCGTTTTTTGAGTCTTTGGTACAGAGATGCAGTTTTTGCCTTTGATAAGTTTGAGTATAGACACTGTGCTAATGCGTTAATCTGAGAGGGTTGGGCAATGCTTTAATGAAAAATCAGGGCAATGATCATATGATCAAACTGAAAACGAAATTGGCATCCAACCTGAAAGCTTACAGCAATGCAGGAGTCATTAATGAAGGCTTACATGTTGAGATTGAAAGGAAAGGAATACTTGAAAAAAATGTCATTGTTGGCATCACTCTTATGGCTCTGTATACAAGAAGTGGGCAACTCACAAAAGCACGACTCAAGTGTTTGATGCTCTCCAGGTAAGGGATGTAGTTTCCTCGAATGTACTGATATCAGGTTATATGGGTCAACAGCGATATGATGAGGCACTCGAGTGTCTCGAACAGTTGCAAATTCTAGGTGTCTGCTCGGATGCTATTACCTACCTTCTCAGTCTTCAAGCATGCAGTGAGGTGGGAGATTTTAAAAAGGGTGGTTTAGTTCATATGGAAATTGAAAAGCAAGGCCTAGTAGGAATTGAAAATCTTTGGAAACAAATGATGAGTTTGAGGATAGATGCCTAGGTTTTTTGTCCAAAACTATACTGCGTCGACGCAGTATAGTTTCGAATAGAAAACCCTTCATTCTTTCCTTGGATGTTGTCAAGATGGCAGTATAAGAGTACTCTCATTAAACTATTTTTCTTTGTCATTAAAGCATTTTTCTTTGAATTTATGAGGACAATGGGGAGGAACTTGGTCTTCCGTATCTAAGATCACTTGGCTAGTTGTCTCACATTGGTGGAAACTAGTTGAATGATAAATTAGTCATGACAATTGATTAGCAGCTTTAATGCCCCAAACCATACCGCGTCGACGCGGTATAGTTTCGAGCAGAAAACCATTGAAGGTGGTTTTTCTGCTCCGAACCATGCCACATCGACGTCGTATAGTTTGGAGCAGAAAACTATTGACTGTATGACTTGCCAATTGTTAAATTAGTAGAATAACTGGTCAAAAATCTTTACAAAACCAAAGCTTTTTGTGTATGCAGTACTTCTTCTTCTTCTAGAGTAGGTTCTAGAAGACGTGGTCGAGGTGCATCTACACCATTACCAATGTGCAGTGACCAGGTTAGTTTGGTTGTAGAGACGCAGCTTCATGATGATAGTGATAGCTAGGATCTAGGCAAGGGATCTTTGCATGAGATAGATCAAGAGAAAGCAGCAGTTAAAGCCTCACTACAGATGGTACCTTTTGAAATGAGACCAGAGATCCAACCAGGTGTTATTGATGATGACAACAGCTCATGTACCTTGTCATGGATTCTTATGCACATGGACATACTTCATACTACATACATGTGTTTTCCTAATTTTTATCTCTTCACATACATTTGGGTTTTAGGAGACTATTATATTTACCTACCATGGTATGACATCATAGTAGGTTGTTGATGTAGTTATGTGTATTTTTGTGGTTGTTTTTTTTTTTTTGCAAAACTCACAATTGTGAGTGGAAGTATTAAGAACATAAGAAATATACGCCAACCTCGAGCTCAGACCGAGCTTGAGGGTCAAAGGATTACAAGTTTTCTGCTTGACAGAGTAACCACAACTACTCCTATGCTTTACTTATTACAAGATGTCATCATGACATGTATTGTTCTAGACCAGTCCTCTGAGGCTTGTTTGCCTCCGATCCTGTGGATCATCACTCTGCTCTTTGGTATGATTTCACAAATCTTGCCATAGCCAGATCCCCCTCAAACATGCAGTGGTTCCTTGCTTGCCAAATATGGTGAAAGAAGTAGTACCTGATTATTTGAGTGCAAACAAGAAGAGCAGGACTTCCCAACCTGTTACTACCAAAGAACAGATCAGTCTTGAAGAACTTAATTTTCCATGTCCTTTGAATCCACTTGCATATTTTCCCAGCCATGCCACTGATTTCATGGCATCCCATGAAAAGGTGGGCTAGGTCTTCACTAGCTTTTCTACACCCCGAGCAACGATCGGACCCGATTCCTCTTTCTTGTATCTTTACGCCCGTTGACAGAGCACCCCACATCACTTTCCACAGAAATATATTCATATACTGAGGCCACCTTGGCTTCCAGATGTTCTCGATGACTCCCTTCCACCGTTTTTCCATCCAGTGCCTCTTCCATAATTTGTTGAGGGGGCTAGACCAATTAGCCTCGTGCATTAATGCATGGTAAATTCCTTAAAGATGCTACTCTTGGGCCATCTCCAAGTGTCCCATTCAAAGTTGGATTCACAAATTGGCATCACCACCTTATCAAGCTCTTTCATCACCCTGTAGACTAGTAAGATCTCAAAGCCATTCAGTTGAACTTGGATGACTAAAGAGTCAGCAAATTTCCAGCACTTCCTATTGCCATCCAAGAATTGCTCTAGTCAAACGAGCCCCTTATTATTCACATTCTTGGCCATTTCTATCCAATAGGGGCTTTGCGGCGGTCCCAATATTTTAGAGAGCCAAGGAGACCAATGCAAAATGGATTTCTTAAAGTATCTGGTTTCTTCCCCCCGGCTACTCTTTTGCACTTCCTCATTAGCTCCCCTGAGAGTCCTCCAGATCTAAGAAAAGACCACTTCGGGGCGAGAAGTTTGTCGTGCATCACAACCCCCTTCCACTTCCGCCCATTCGATCCCAGTTTTACTGCATCAAGCATTTCCTTGGTCATGATAGCCCAAGCTTGGTCCTATTTAGCCAATGAGACCACAAATTTGGCACAGAGGGCCTCAGCATGGGATACAGGGTGAAGAATGCCGAGCCCTCCTTGGTCTACCGGGCGAGCAACTGCCTCCCATCTAGCCCACTGCCATGGCCGGGAGGTTTTCGTGTTGTTCTTCCAGAGAAACCTTTTCAGAATTCTTTCCAGTTACACTTAGCCATCTTGAGCATGGGGCTAAGGAAAGCAATATATGGGATCATAAAAGCATTAATCAATCTAATTTGGCTTTGGAAGGGGAGGAGAACAAACTCCATCTTCTCATTTTTGTGGTCATTTCTATTGAATTGATCTTTGATGAATTAATTTTTGTTTGATTGAAGTGCCTTGCCTGTATATATTGAGGCACAAGCAAGAAGGATAGTGCGAGACTCAGACAAGCCACATAAAAGACATGTCTTAATTGATGATGAGTGTGATTCGTCATCATAAAAGTTTGTTGAAATGAAGAGACAATGTTTTTGCTGAAATGACGTTTTTTTATGTTCGTTGTAGAATTCTTGTATTGTCCTTATTTTTGGATATTTCATGCGTGCAAAAATTGTTTACAACTCTCTCACTCTTTCTCTTGTATGCCATTTTGTATGCGATGCAGTCCAATGTTGCAATACAATAGTGTTTTTAAGAAATGATGGTACTTTTTGTTCGTTGTTGTAGCTATCTTGTAGGTTCTTTATTTTTTTCTTATCTTGTACAGAAATTGATTAGAAATCTCTCTCTCTCTCTCTCTCTCTCTCTCTCTCTCTCTCTCTCTCTCTCTCTCTCTCTCTCTCTCTCTCTCTCTCTCTCTCTCTCTCACATAGGCAGTAACAAATTGACTTCTGACGCCTAGTGCGGCGGAAGAAGAGGGCATTCCTAGCTCGCCTAGAGCAGGATCTATACCAGTTATTCTTGAGTCATGACTCACGTGAGGCGTGGAGGCTCTTTCATGAACACTCCCCCCCCTGCCATCACTTCTACAGAGGCGTGAGGCCAGTATGCATCATCTTTGTACATAGTTCCTGAGCAGCCCCCCCTTCCCGACCCCCCCCGATCCATGCCCGTACACATGTGTTTTTTTCACCCGCTGAGATGGTGAGGAAGGCCATTGACAGGATGAAGACTGGGAGAGCATATGATCATGCTGGCTTAGTGGCTGAGCATTTCATGCATGCCAGAGATTTACTAGCAGAGCTTCTAGCAGTTATGTTTAACCGTGCCATGTGTGAGGGCTTGCCTGATACCTAGAGCCTATCTACTATTGTACCTATCTTCAAGTCGGGAGACCCTATGGAGCCTGGGAACTATCGCACCATCATGATTGGACACACATTGGAACAGTTGTACGCATCTAGTCTTGAGCAGCACAACTGAGTAGATGGGCAGAGAGGGAGGGATGTGCACAGCCGGGCAGGCAGGTTTCAGGAGGGGTTTTTCTACTCTTGACCATATCTTGACACTTAGAGCCATCATTGAGGAGGGTAGATAGCGTGGGAGACATATCTATTGCAGCTTTGTGGATTTCCGTAAAGCATTTGACACAGTGCCCAGAGAAAGATTGATGCGCAGATTACAGCAGATGGGAGTACCCACAGAGCTCATTTGGGGGGTCATGGCATTATACAGGTCAGTAGTGGGGCACGTACGCACCCCAGAGGGTCTATCCACACCGGTTTACTCCACTGTTGGAGTGAAGCAGGGCTGCCCGCTCTCTCCTACTCTATTTGGTATGTATGTAGATGAGGTTTCTGACTACATTGAGAGAGATGGTGATAGAGGTGCACAGCTGGCGGGGACATGGATTCCACTATTGTTATATGCTGATGATATTGTTTTGATCTCTGACTCTCAGGAGGGGATGCAACGTCACCTGGATGCTTTGCATAGGTTTGCCCAAGAAAGTGGTTAGTCCGTCAACCTTGGTAAAACCAAGGTCATGGTATTTAATATCACCCCACAGTGGATTAGGAGGTCAGCGCCCGCTTTCACATACGGACAGGAGTATACAGATGCTTACACTTACCTTGGAGTGGTTTTCAGTGGGCCAGCATTTTCACTGAGGAGGGCAGCAGAGACTTGATTGACCAGAGCCCATGCACCATTGGGTAAATTGGAAAGGATGTGTTCACAAGTCCAGTTTCAGGAGCCTCAGATGAAGCTCTGGCTCTTTGACACTTTGGTGGCTTCTGTATTGCTCTATGGAGCTGAGATTTGGAGACCTTCACTGGACCATCACGGGAGGACATGCTGAAGTGATGAAGCCTCTGGTCTCTATGATCTCGTGGCTCATTGGGGGCAAGACTTCAGTATCACGTGCTATTATACGAGGAGAGCATGCTGCCTCCCCACTGGTGGTTGAGGCGCTCACAAGATCGGTCTCCTTCATACACCGCATGTGGGAACTCCCTAGAGACAGATATGCACGCCTTGCACTTGAGTCCTCTCGACAGTTAGCCGTGCAGGGAGATACAACATGCTGGTATGGGGAGATGACGTCATGGTTTCAGGCACATGGGTTCAGCATAGACAGATTGCCTCCTTTCCAATACTCACTGGATGCGCCCTCTCTGACTCTTACATAGTCCGAGATCACCAGGCTCATTCACCAGGACTTGACCCAGCTAGACACCAAGAGGACATGGATACAGCCAGTACAGGAGCTAGGCATGAAGATGGTTTTCTACAGAGAGCATCTCCTCCAGCTTACGGAGGATGGATTTGTGACAAGGCCCAGATACATGGACACTCACCTGTCTCATGGGGTGCAATGTGCTATTGGCCAGATACGCACATCTTCACACCAGCTGCGGATCGAGACTGGGAGATACAGCGGAGTACCAGCAGAGGCCAGGACATGCCCCCTGTGTGACATCGAGCCTGAGACAGAGTTGCACTACACATGCCACTGCCCCGTCTACTATGAAATATGAGGCCGCTTCCATTGCTTGTTCAAAGAGGGCTTTGGAGCATTCTCTAGAGTCATGCGGTACGAGGATCAGAGATGCCTGGGTTTGTTTTTGCTCGAGCTGCGCAGACACAGAGAGAGCGTGATGAGAGGAAAGATTAGCCAGTCTCAGAGACAGATCACAGACTTCTTTAGAGCTGCCACTGGACACCCGAAGGAGTTACTACCACAGCAGAGCTCGTCGCTTTACACCAGAGGCATACTAATCGAACGAGCAACTGAGCTGGGGAGATCCAGACGCCCACGACTGCGGAGGACTACGCAACATCCAGAGAGGCTGCATCAGAGGATCCAGGTCACTTTGGCTCAACATGCACAACGCTCGGTCAGACTACTGACCATGGAGGAGATTGTTGAGATCTGCCAGCGCGACCGATGCTGGATCTCCTATGATCTACCTATCCCAGCTAGCTGTTTTAGCTACTTAGTCCACACCTAGCAGTCTAGGATTCCATAATATTTTATTTTGTCATTTTGTCATCTTGTTACTCTGACTTTGTATCATATCCACCACATTGTAACTTTCTAGTCTCATAGGTCACTTTGGCCTTCTGAAGACGTTAATATAACATTTCATTTTCTCTCTCTCTCTCTCTCTCTCTCTCTCTCTCTCTCTCTCTCTCACACACACACACACACACACACACACACACACACACACATTATTTCTAAGTAAGTCTCGCTCGGGTTTGCTCGGTGTATGGTAAGACTCATTTTGCGGGATTTGCTAGGATTTGTCAGACTCTTAATATTCCAGTTTAGGACTTTCATCTATGTGATTTTTTGTCCTTTTTAGCTTTCCCTGGTGGAGACTTGGTTGCTTTCTGAGTGGCTTGGTCGTGGACTCTTTTGTTATCTTTTCTGAATGTCCGTGGTGAACGGGGGGGGGGGGGGGGCTCCTCGTTACTAAATGGCACCTGAGGTGGGATCAATGGCTCACGATCTCACTGGTTGATTGTGATCGTTGGATTGCCTATGGAATGCAAAAGATTCTCACCTAGTTTACACCAAATTTACACACCTCACACCTAGCTCTATGATCTTGTAACTAGCGTGGCAGATACGCATTGATGATGTTGGTGCCAGCCCACTAGAAATCCTGTTCTCAGCCGCCAGAGTGGCCCAGAATGTATCCCTCGCGGCTTTCACATCTTTCTTTGAGTCACTGCTCTACAAATTTGCTTAGCCTCAACCATCAACCCCAGCAGAGCCTTGCTTGAAGAAAGGGCGTAAGTGCTTGAATCTGAGGAGCACTAATGTCTGCTTTCAGAACCCAAAGAGTTCGGGGCTGCCCTGTTTTGGCGATGGCAGCATCTCCGAGTATGGAGGCCAGGAGATGAGATGATGCGGAGCCCTGTTTGAGGTGGAGATATCAGACATGGCCACATCTGGTATCAGACATGGCCATGGTGAAATGCAGGTTAACTAGGCCTTGTATGGTTGTCCATTGCATGCATGCCATACGTAATTGAATGTACTATCATGTGCAAGCCCAAATCAAAAAGACCATGGAAAAAATGGGTTTTTGGAAGGGCTTGGCACAGGAATTGTAGGACTCATGGAGGACGAGTTGAAGATGGAGCTGCCTCTAAATGTGTATGTGTCTATGTATGTGTGTGTAAATATGTGTAGTAAGTTCATGGGAGATGAAGCACATTTACAATTATATCAAAATCAACCATTGCATCTCCAAAGACAAGAGCTAAAACTATGAACACACTAAGTCTCTAGGGCTTAAACATATCACACAATACAGACAAGACCTAAGGTTCAAAGATTTGCCTAAACATGCATACAAATTTTTAAGATTTTCCAAGGTGGTAGAAGTGTCCACTCATAAAAGTAACAGGAAGTGGATGCATTAACTAAGGAATTCGCGAGTTTTCTAAGAAAACGCACTTATGCTTTTTCGTATTAACCTTTTGAATGCAATCTTATTGGTTTTATTCTAGGAGATAGGATTTTGCAAATCAACTGTAATATTATTGTTTGACTTTTATCCAAATAGTTACCTTTTTTTTCTCATTTTGTCTTAGTGCTCTAGTATAGAGAATTCTTTTTTAAGGCTTCTGCAGGATTAGAGACACCCAAGCCCCAATAATGATACACCTTCCAACAAACAAACAACAAGAGGATACATAAGCAAGATTCCAAGTACATTCCATAATTTTGTCTCTAAATCGAGGGTGTATCTCTCTAAGATCGTCACGTGGCCATCTTTCACTTTTCGTTGCAGCAAATAAACATCCACCATCTCAGCATGGGCTTTTCTTTATGACAGGGGCATAAAGAAAAAGTCAGTCCTTCAGCCATACTCCGACAACGTCGCATCTTTGTGGATGCAAATGCCCTCAGCACGAAAGAGGCTGGGAAAAAACAGGAATTCATGTAATAATATCTTAACCCTTGGAGGTTCATGTTAGCAAGGTTATGTATTTGGCTTGCTCTATTATGCTGTGCCTGTCCTTGGCTCAGTTCAAATTATGCTTCAGGCTATGGCCTTCTTCTGGGTGTCTACGATGGCTGTAATATATGAAGGACTCCCTCATGTTAGTTCCTTGCAGCCCAGTCTCCCATTTGAAGCAGCAGGCCATGCTTCACTAGCACCTCAGGCGGCGGCAGCACCAGATCAACCGCTTTGCCAAGTGATGCAAAGGGGGGCTCTCCTTGAATTTGTCAGTAGCGGTTTCAACAGCAGTTCTGAGGCTGAATATGCGTTCTTCGGTGACCCCACTCCCAATTGCTGCAGTTGGCCTGGAGTCACCTGCGACAACTCAGGCTTTGTCATCTCCCTGTTCCTTTACCTTCCTCCATTTTTCGTTGAAGATCACGAGCGTCATTTCAACGCGAGTCCACTTGCCAAACTCCAATCCTTGCAGGTACTTTCTAGTGAAGACATATAACTTGCAAAAAACAGTACTCATTTCAGGCCTTTCTGAAAATGTATTTATTGTGCTTGCAGGCTCTTGACTTGGGTAACATTGACTTTGATAGCTCAGCCATAGCCCTCTTCTCCAGCAAACTCACTAGCTTAACAATTCAAGATTCGCTGCTGCGCTCACCAATCCCATGGGCAGCCCTCACAGCCAAGCTCTTCCGCCTTACTACACTACAACTCTACAATTTGCCTGCTCAGCTGGATAGCAATATGCTTGCTCCAGAGCTTTGTAACCTGACACGCCTTGAAACCCTCACCATCAAATCCATTAACGGCCTCAGAGGTAATATCCCATCATGTCTCAGTAAACTGCCACGGCTTGTCTCCCTTGACCTCTCAAATAATCACCTCCAAGGGCTGATTCCACAGCATTGGAATGCAACATCACCTCTCGAGAGGTTAGATCTGAGCTCCAACTTTCTCATGGGCTTCATTCACCCTTCCTTGTTTGGACAGAATCGAGTGTATATCGATGTAAGCAACAACAATCTCACAGGAAGCATTCCATGCAGCTTAGGAAACAGTACAAAGCTCAGCAAGTTATCGATGGCAAATAACCAGCTTTCCGGTGACATCCCGGAGGAGTGGGGAAATTTATCTAACCTGAAGGGGCTAGATCTCTCCAGAAACCACCTCATGGGAAAGATTCCAACCTCCATGGGCCAGATGGGTCTCAATTCCTCTTTGGTATATCCAGGTACACAAGTTGAAATCCCCGTCTCAATTGACCTAATGTCAAACTTGCTCGCAGGGGACCTGCCTTTCTCTTTACTGTTCACAAAGGCACCTCTTGAAGTTTTGAATCTTGGATCCAATAACCTAACCAGTCCACTCCTTACACAAAATGATAGGGAACTCATGCAGCAGAGCAATTTTAGTTCCCTTCGTACTCTAGACCTTTCTCTCAATCGCTTGGCAGGCCCCTTACCATCCTGGATTGCTAACTTCCGTAGCCTTGAACAGCTTAATCTCTCTTACAACAAGTTTGTAAGCCCTTCAGCCTACGACCCAGTTTCCAATGTTAGCACCGCAATGCAAAGCCTAGACCTCTCTGTCAACTATCTCACAGGCCCCATTCCCTCTTGGCTTTCCCCCCTTTCCTCTTTAGGGACGTTGGACATGTCTTCCAACCAATTGCAGGGTACTATCCCCCCCTGGGTGTGGTCTCTGCCGCAGCTTTGGGAAATCATCCTCTCAACAAATCAGCTGAGTGGAGATATCCTTTTGGGGAAATGGCTATGCGAGGGTGCAGTACAGGCAGATGGCTATTCTTTCTCGGGCTTTAAGAACAACTTTAGTAGAGTGGTATTGGAAGGAGGGTGGAGTCCGAATTGTTTTACAGGAACTGGCTTCCACCTTGATCTTCATTCAAACGAATTGTCTGGCGAGATCCCTTGGGTAAACTTGCTTTCCTTTGATTACGATCTTGTCTACTGGAATTTCGCAGACAATAGGTTAACTGGTGAGCTTCCAGACCAAGGGAAGGTATCAGGGCTTTCGATACATTTCATAGACGAATTGGATTTGTCACAAAATTTAATGAGTGGAGAAATCCCTGGATGGTTAGGTAGTGTGGGTATGTCCTCTCTTCAACTCTCCTTCAACAACTTCATAGGTGAGATACCATCTGGCATCTGCGACTATCAGGTTGGTGGAGAGAAGATGATATCGTTGATGCTGGACCACAACTCTCTGAGTGGTAATCTCCCCGACGAGTTCGATAATGATGGGTGCCTCGATCTCGTATCGTTGGTGCTCTCACACAATCACTTCACAGGGCCGATCCCACCATCTCTTAGAAACCTATCGTCAAGCCTGGTGGTGCTAGATCTATCACACAATCACCTGGACGGATTGTTACCACAGTGGATTCAACAGATGCATTCCCTTCGAGTCCTGAGCATTGGCTTCAATGGCTTGTCCGGTCCTCTGCCTAGCACCATATGGAATTGCACAAAACTTCAGGCATTGGATCTCTCCAACAACAATCTAAACGGAAGCATCTCTGGGCAGAGCTTTTCCCACTTGCAAGGGTTTGCATATAGCTCAGTCCAGGAAACTCTAGTCAATTCTTCACTAACCCTGTATGATGAGAGTTTTACAACACACCTTCTAACAGCCACGGTGTTTTTGGATTTGTCCAGCAATGCCCTACATGGGCCAATACCGCCACAGCTAGGCTGCCTTGATGGCTTGATCTTCTTGGGTTTATCCAACAACCACCTGGCAGGGCATATACCCGAGGAGCTCGGCAGGTTAAAGCAGCTCAACTCCATGGATCTTTCTGTAAATGAATTGGAGGGTGAGATCCCGCGGGTCTTATGCTCGCTCACAGTTTTGACCTTTGCGGATGTATCAAGAAACAGATTGAGAGGGCCGATTCCTGAGTGCAAGCAATGGAGGACCTTGTCCCGCAAATCCTACGCGGGCAACGACGGATTGTGCGGGCCTCCTCTAGCAGTGCTCTGCCCACGCAACACGTCTACGCATGGAGGATCACCAAGAGCCGCGCTTGAAGAAGCAGGTGACGAACAAGAGCAAGGTGAAATTGAAGCTTTGCTTCACATTGGCTTGTCATAGTACTAAGTACTGACTAAATGTTTTGGCCTGCAATGACTGTTAATGTTACATAATAAGACCAAAGCAGGATGTGAGCTACATGGCATTTGAGGGTCTTTGGACTTTAACGTGTGCACATGCGTGTGCATTTATTAAGTGGGTTGTGGGCCTACATGTCTTCCCTCCTTCCCACAGCACTATCAAAATAGTCCCCGGGCTAACCCAGTTCACTTCTTGCTTACACCAGGTTCATGTAGGATCACACTTAGTTCACATCCTTAGTTGAGTTCACAACACACTTCACATGCATATCACATCGTGGTTACATCCATGGCAAAGCGCTTATCGCTCAATCCTAGTTCACTCTTGAAGCCCCCCTCCCTCCCTCCCTCCCTCTCTTCATTGGAGTTGGGCCGACTAAGCTCTCTCTCTCTCTCTCTCTCTCTCTCTCTCTCTCTAATCGTGAGTCCTCACCTTGTTCTAACCTACATTTAGGCTTGTAAATAGCAAGTCTCCTTGTATTGTTCCACTAAATACGTTGCCTTATTACAAAGATGACACCAAGTTACAAAAATTGACATGTGATTTTTGTGATATTTTTTCATTAGAAGGCCAATATAAAAGTATGTGCTTCCATTGGGAACGACACTATTTCCTGTCGGTAGTCTTTTGATAGAACAAGGAGCCCTTCAAATCCTAAATTTTATTACTATAATAACAAGTGATAAAATCATGAGGCCTTCCAGTTAACTAAAATGGGTACGGAGAAGTCGCCTAGGGTATCATCATTAAATTTATTCTCCCTCTCACAATTACACGATTTCAATCCCTAAACACTCTTAAGAATCATAAGAAGGTCAAGTAATATCCAAAAAGTTCAAAAAGCTTCAAATGCTTTCTCCTCTCCTTGCACCTTCCCAGTGATGTCTTAGTTTGCCATCACCTACACTATCAACAGACACACAATGCTATGCAATAAAATGTTATATACAACTCCTTGAGCAATCAATAGCTAAGCTACATCTGAAGTTCTTACAATTGACGTCATCAACCCATTTTGACTCCAGATTTACCGTTTTACCACCTCCGATATAGAGACAATATCGATGCATACAGCTTTGTTTGGGTGTGTACCATGGTGAGCCTCTTGCAATTCAACATGTGTGTGTGTGTGTGTGTGTGTGAAAGAGAGAGAGAGAGAGAGAGAGAGAGAGAGAGAGAGAGAAATCCACCAAGAATCATCCCCCTTTGGCAGCATATAATAATAGCAGCTTTAAAACTATGGCCACACCATATATATGCCTTCTGAGCTTGTAGCAGTAGGTCGCGGATGGCGGCATCGGATCATCATGCTTGCAAAACAGTCACTATACTTTGTGGTCTCACCTCTATCGCCATGCGGTCCATCATTAAGCCCCTTATCAGGCACATTCAGACTATGCAAGGCAATTGATGTCTAGCTTTGGTTTCCTTCTTCTGACCCTGTCATCTAGCTAGCGGCTCTTGAGATTGAAATATTGACCCTATTACCAACTGATTGGGCTATCATGCTTGTCTTGAAGACTACGATCCATAACCCTTGAACGATCTACCGTTGAATATACTATCTGATGTGCAGGTTACCCTGTGCGCCATCATCTCCTTATCTTATACCTATTGTGACATGGCATCGTTGTCTACATATTTGTAGGCCACCACCACCATTGGATTGCATGTACTTATTGCACTTGCATCAAACCACACCATCCATCTCCCCACAAGTCCACATGCGCCATGGAAACTCCCTTACTGAGCACCGCAAAAACAATACTTTATCAGGGCTCGCGTACCACTTTTCTCGATGCCTTGATAAGAGTGCATAGAAAAATATATTTGTTTAGCTAGATGTGAGCATACTGCATTTAGCGATAGCCTTCAACTATTGCATCGCTTATGGCCTTGATGGTGCAAGGGCTAGCTAGCCAAGCTGTAGCGCACTCTATTGATTCACAACTCCACCAACATCCTTGAGATGTTCTTGCCTAATGTACATGTATAATTAGACCCCAAGCAAGAGAACCAAAAGTGTTGTAGGTAGAGCATGCTTTGCTGCAACAGATTCAAATAGGAGGTTTTTTTAAGCTTTTTTCAATAAATACAAGGAGATGCAGTGAACAGCAAACGCGAGCAAGTGAGAGGGGGCAAAGGGAATTAGTGGAAGCAGAGAGTGTGCAAGATCTCGATCTGCAAAAGCTCTGTAGTTTGAGTCGTCTGATGTGTAGCTGTTGAAGGGAAGTGCAGAATCATGAATGTCAAAAAATTGAGCCTTGAGAAGTTGAGATAGGAAAATTGGAGTTGCTCAAGCCTCATGGCTTTAGGCCCGATGTGTCACCACCAACATGACAAGGACCGCCAGAGAGAGAGAGAGAGAGAGAGAGAGAGAGAGAGAGAGAGAGAGAGAGTAGAGCCTTCTAGAGAGACAAGAGAAAGAGTAAGAGCCTAGAGGTGTGGGTGGGAGGCCCCATTCTTTGGTCCAAGGGCCAACAAAGATTACAATCTTTGCACACAACAACGCATTAATAGCATCACCTTAAGGCTTATCCCAAAGCTAATAAATCATCTCAGTACCTTTTGAGAGAAAACATGACATCGTCACCCCACCAATGCCACTCATAATTTTCACTTGAGTGCTCAATGGCACCACTGGAGCACTGACCAACCAAATTTTCTTGTTTCAAAAAGAATTAATCCTATTTTTGGCCAAGTAAAAAAAGAAGTCACTCCATGGCTCTCGACTCTCTAGGTCACATAGAATATCATCATTTTTTTAAGTGAGTGTTTGCCACAATGATGCCCACTAAGTTATCTTACCAATTATATATATATATATATATATATATATATATATAATATTCTCCCTTTTTCACTAACAAAAAGGGAACATGTCACTATGGCTTAGCCCTTTGGGCAGGCCAATAATAATAATAATAATAACAAACCTCATAGGTCATATTTAGCTGGTAAAGTTTCAACCCACAAGTTTTCCTCTACTTTGGGTACAATTAGGTCTCCCCAATCTTAGAAAAATAAAAATTATTTCAAAACATATTAAGTGCATAAGTGAAGGGTGAGTATAGGAAATGAAAAGACACATAAAAGTGAAAAGTCAAAAGACATATGAAGGTGCAAAGTCAAGAGACTTTTTGTGTCCATATAAAGAGATGTTTCTTTTCTCCTTTATTTTTCTTTTAGCATTTTCTTCTCTTCAAAGTGTCCTCTCTCTCTCTCTCTCTCTCTCTCTCTCTCTCTCTCTCTCTCTTTCTCTCTCTCTCTCTCTCTCTCTCTCCCCCCACCTTCAACAAAAAGCGCAACTGTTTTTTGACCTAGTAGACAACAGTTCACTCTTTTGATCATAAGTTCTTCATCTGAACTCCGATTTGGGTGATCTCTAGCCTCAATTGAAGAGCATGATGCCCTCTTTGTATAGATGTAAAGACAAAAAAAAATTTAGAGTTATGAAAGGTGTTTCTATAGCAACATTTCCAAAGTGAACATGTTCAAGAAAGTTGAATCTCATATCTTATTTTATATACAATGTCTTCCGGCACTCGCAAGGGTTCTTCTTCTTCAACAAGGTCCACAACCATTGTGAAAAATGATCCAAAATCTCCTAAGTGTGTAGATAGCAACACAACCACCCAACCAACGACATCAAAAACCATGATCATGGCATACTTGGTATTGTTGCAAGAGACCATAAACAAACAAGGCGAAGACTTATGAGCACTTGCAATAAAGAATGGCACACTAAGGGTACTTGTGGTTGAGAACGAGAATCTCAAGAGGACACTTGAGATGCAAACAACACGTTTGATGCAACCTGAAGAGAAAGTCAAGGAATGTAAACGCTCTCTTGTGGACTTGAATGCTTTGAAGAGCGCATGAGCAAAGTAGAGCATGACCATGTATTGAAAGAGGAGAAATTTGACACCATGAGCCGGGATGTATGCGACATGAAAAATGTATGCACAAACAAGTCTTGGGCTGATGTATGTGGTAACAATGTGGTTCCTAATTCCTCACTCATGCAAGCTATGGTTCAAACAAAAGAATGTTGGCAATGTGGATGTGGAGGAGTTGATCAAATAAACGGGAGATTTTACCCATGAGTGGATGTGTGATATGTTTAACCTTGCACTTCAACATGGTATGCCTTATGATTGGAGTACTAATTGGGTTAAGCCTTTGTATAAAGGAGGGGATGTAAATGTTAAGTATGGAGCCTGATTTACCCTTGTAATTTTCTGTGGTAAAAGCGCACATTTGTGAGGCCCCCATTATGAGGAGAAGCCATCGTGCGTGAAGGAAAATCACTCACCGGAAACCAAAATTTTCACGGACAAGAATCAGGGGCAACTTTAAAGGCCGGAATATTCTTTTTCGCCGGAATATTATGGCCGGACGGCGGCCGAAAAGTGGTCGAAAAATAACCGGTCGGTTGGCCGGTGGCCGGTAGTCAATGGCCGATGGCCGGTGGTCGGAAGTCAATGGCCGGTGGCCGGTGGTTGGAAGTCAATGGCCGGTGGCCGGTGGCCGAATTCAAAAGCGGACTTGTCTTCTCAAGGGCGGCCACACATGGGCGGATTGGAGGGTCCGATTTGGACTTATTCGCACAAGGGCGGCTACACATGGCTGTCTCTCATAAGAGAGGGCAGCCCTTTTGGCCTATAAAAGGAGGCCATTTCTACACACATTTCATAGTGTGAAGTTGATGCAACAAGGTGAGTGTGAGGTGGTGAGAGTGAAGCAAGGTGGGAGCTCCATTAAGGGTATAATCCCTTTGTAAACTACTTTTTGTTTTGAAGTACTAAAGCCATTGAGTGGCTGCTTTCCCGTGGACGTAGCCCACATTGGGTGAACCACGTATATCGTGTGTACTCTCTCTCTCTCTCTACTCTATAATCTCGTGTATATAAATCTGTCTCTCTCCATTAAGTAATCTACTCAATTATCTATTTAGCTACGTCTTATTTCCTAACAACTGGTATCAGAGCAAGTTTTGCTCGTAGCTAAATTATCTCAAGGAAAGGATTCCTTGAATTGAGTGGGAGTTATGGCGGAGGAAGGGAAGCTCAAGATTGAGAAGTTCAATGGCAAAAACTACCAACATTGGAAGATGCAGATTGAAGACTATCTCTACCACAAGGACCTCTATTTGCCACTAGCCGGTCTTGCGAAGAAGCCCGCAACAATGGCAGATGAAGCATGGATTGTCCTTGATCGAAAGACACTGGGAACAATCCGGTTAAGCTTGGCGTCAACGGTGGCCTTCAATGTTTCGGAGATGAAGACCACGGAGGACTTGATGAAGTCACTTGATGACTTCTACGAGAAACCATAGGCATCCAATAAGGTATTTCTTATGAAGCGCTTGCTCAATCTAAAGATGGCAGAGAATGGTTCAGTTGCAGAACACCTAAATGACTTTAACACAAACATAAGTCAACTTCGATCAGCGAAAATCAATTTCGATGACGAAGTGCGAGCTCTCCTTATACTATCATCTCTACCGGATAGTTGGGACAGCCTTGTGATGGCTGTAAGTAATTTTATCTCTGGCACAAATACTCTTAAGTTTGATGATGTTGTGGGTGTTCTCCTAAGCGAGGAGATGCGAAGGAGAAGCACATGAGAATCATCAAGTGTTGCACTATCAGTGGAAACAAGAGGAAGGCTTAAGGAGAGGTTCAAAAACCAAAAGGGTCGTGATCGCTCAAGGCGGAGCAAGTCACGCACAAAGTCAGTTCTTGAATGTTGGAACTGCGGCAAGAAGGGCCACGTCAAGAAGGATTGCTGGTCCAAGAAGAAGAAGGAGACAGAGTCTCAAGACAACAAGCCAACATCGGAGGCCAATGTGGCAGGTAAAGTAGAGCAAGATGCTCTAATTCTCTCATTAGACAATGTGTCTAATTCCTGGATAGTAGATTCCGGGGCTTCATTCCATGCGACACCACACAAGCAACATTTCCAAGACTACACCAAAGGTAATTTTGGGTATGTATACTTGGGAGATGATGAAGCTTGTGAGATTGTCGGCAAAGGTACAGTTTCTGTCAAAACTGCTAACGGAAATGAATGGAAGCTTAAAGATGTTAGGCATGTTCCTTCTCTTCGCAAAAATTTGATCTCTACAGGACAATTGGACGATGAAGGTCACAACATTGCATTCGGAAACAAACAGTGGAAGATCTCAAAGGGATCTTTGGTGGTTGCCAAGGGTGAAAAAGTCGGTACACTTTACTTGTGTACTGTTAACACGCAACCTTCAGCTTGTGCAGCAACTACAGAAGTTGACAGTGCGGTGTGGCACTACCGACTTGGGCATATGAGTGCCAAAGGAATGCAAATCCTTCAAACAAAGAAGCTTCTACCAGGTTTGAAAGAAGTGGACTTAGAGTTCTGTGAAGATTGTGTTTATGGTAAACAAAAGAGGGTAAAATTTCAAAAATCAGGAAATGAAAGAAAAAATAAAAAACTTGAGTTGGTTCATTCTGATGTTTGGGGTCCTGCAAGTACACCATCACTTGGTGGCTCATTGTACTATGTAACATTCATAGACGATGCGACTAGAAAAACATGGGTTTATGTCCATATTTCAAAGGTGGAAAGCCTTTGTGGAGAATGAAACAGGTACCAAGGTTAAATGCCTCAGATCCGACAATGGAGGCGAATATTGCAGCCAAGCTTTTGAAAGCTTTTGTGCTAGCAATGGCATTCAAAGACAAAGGACAACCCCAAGGACACCTCAACAAAATGGGATTTCGGAAAGGATGAACAGAACAATCATGGAACGAGCACGAAGCATTCGGCTACATGCAGGCCTACCGCTTGAGCTTTGGGCGGAAGCTGTAAGTACGTCTGTGTACTTAATCAATCGGTCACCCTCAACGGCATTGGATGGGGGAGTTCCAGAAGAGGCATGGACAGGTAAACCGGTGAATTATGCATTTCTCAAAGTGTTTGGGTGTGAGGCTTTCATGCACATAGATAGAAGCCTAAGATCAAAGTTAGATGCAAAGTCCAAAAAGTGTTTCTTCATTGGCTATGGAGAAGGAGACTTTGGGTATCGCCTATGGAATCCTGAAGATGGTAAAATATTAAGGAGTAGGGATGTAATTTTTAACGAACAAAATATGTACAAAGATTACTTGGAAAGAAAACAAACAAAAGAAACAGGTGATGAGTACATGGAGCTTGAGGACGGTGAAGACTCAAGGACTGCAAACGGTGACAATGTGCAACAACGTCAACCAAATGAGGAGCCTCAACCTATTCCCCGAAGATCTACAAGAGCAAGTAGACCTCCAGAAAGGTTTGTTCCTTCCTTCAACCATCTCTTGATCTCAGATTCTGGAGAGCCGGAATCATATGAAAAAGCTATGCAACATGAATCCAAAGAAGAATGGACGAAGAGCATGCAAGTGGAGATGGACTCACTACATCGCAACCAAACATGGGAGTTGGTTGAGTTTCCTAAAGATAAGCGGGCACTTCAAAACAAATGGGTGTACAAGCTAAAGGAAGAAGAAGGTGGGAAGAAAAGGTACAAGTCTAGGCTTATGGTAAAAGGTTTTTCTCAAAAGAAAGGTATTGACTTCAATGAAATATTTTCTCCTGTTGTAAAAATGAACTCAATTAGGATTTTCTTAAGCCTTGTGGCTGCTCATGATCTAAATCTCGAGCAAATGGATGTAAATACAGCATTCCCTCGCTGTGACTTAGAGGAGGAAATCTACATGCTTCAACCAAAGGGGTATGAAGTAAAAGGTAAGGAGAAAATGGTTTGCAGATTAAAGAAGAGCTTGTATGGTTTAAAGCAAGCATCAAGACAATGGTACTTGAAGTTTGATCGATGGATGTTGGATCATGGATTCACAAGATGCAACTCGGATCACTGCGTCTACACGAAGAATTTGGGAGATGGGAAATTCATCATCCTAATGTTGTATGTTGATGACATGTTGATTGCAAGTGCTAACATGCAGGACATCAAAGACCTAAAAGAGGAGCTGTCCAAATCTTTTTCAATGAAAGATTTAGGCGCTGCAAAGAGGATACTTGGTATGAAAATATCAAGGGACAGGACGAAGAAGACAATAAAGCTATCTCAAGAAGATTACATCAAGAAGGTACTAGAAAGGTTTGCAATGCAATATGCAAAACCAGTTTCTACACCTTTGGCTGGTCATTTTAAACTAACGAAGGATATGTGTCCAAAGACACAAGAGGAGATAGCCTATATGTCTAAAGTTCCATATGCTATAGCGGTAGGTTCTTTAATGTATGCTATGGTCTGGACAAGGCCAGACATTGCACATGCAGTGGGAGTTGTGAGTAGGTTCATGAACAACCCAGGTAAAGAGCATTGGCAAGCTGTGAAGTGGATACTTAGGTATCTAAAAGGGACAACAACAAATGCTTTGTATTTTGGAGGAACTGATATTTTTCTAGAAGGGTATGTTGATGCAGATATGGCAGGTGACAAAGATACTCGAAGGAGCACTACTGGCTATGTGTTCACGGTTGGAGGCACAGCAGTAAGCTGGGCTTCAAAGCCGCAGAAAGTGGTTTCACTTTCTACCACGGAAGCAGAGTATGTAGCAATGACGGAGGCAAGCAAAGAAATTATGTGGCTTCACAGATTCTTAGAAGAGCTTGGATTCAAACAAAACAATTATGTCTTGTACAGTGATAGCCAAAGCGCTATCCATCTTGCGAAGAACTCAGCCTTTCATTCAAGGACAAAGCACATTGAGGTGAGATATCACTTCATACGCACTCTTTTGGAAGAGGGACAACTAAAGCTAGGAAAGGTGCATACAAGTGAAAATCCTGCAGACATGTTTACAAAGGTGGTCAACAAGGAGAAGTTGAGCTTTTGCTCATCTTCAATTGGCATTCAAGGATAAGAAGCCAGAATGGAAAGCACTCACAGGTTTGGTTTGGAGATCAGTCTCCAAGTGGGAGATTGTTAAGTATAGAGCCTGATTTACCCTTGTAATTTTCTGTGGTAAAAGCGCACATTTGTAAGGCCCCCATTATGAGGAGAAGCCATCGTGCGTGAAGGAAAATCACTCACCGGAAACCAAAATTTTCACGGACAAGAATCAGGGGCAACTTTAAAGGCCGGAATATTCTTTTTCACCGGAATATTATGGCCGGACGGCGGCCGGAAAACAACCGGTCGGTTGGCCGGTGGCCGGTAGTCAATGGCCGATGGCCGGTGGTCGGAAGTCAATGGCCGGTGGCCGGTGGCCGAATTCAAAAGCGGACTTGTCTTCTCAAGGGCGGCCACACATGGGCGGATTGGAGGGTCCGATTTGGACTTATTCGCACAAGGGCGGCTACACATGGCTGTCTCTCATAAGAGAGGACAGCCCTTTTGGCCTATAAAAGGAGGCCATTTCTACACACATTTCATAGTGTGAAGTTGATGCAACAAGGTGAGTGTGAGGTGGTGAGAGTGAAGCAAGGTGGGAGCTCCATTAAGGGTATAATCCCTTTGTAAACTACTTTTTGTTTTGAAGTACTAAAGCCATTGAGTGGCTGCTTTCCCATGGACGTAGCCCACATTGGGTGAACCACGTATATCGTGTGTACTCTCTCTCTCTCTCTACTCTATAATCTCGTGTACATAAATCTGTCTCTCTCCATTAAGTAATCTACTCAATTATCTATTTAGCTACGTCTTATTTCCTAACAGTAAAGAATGTAAACAACTACCGGACTATAATGATTGGGTCTCTTATAGCAAAGTTGTTTGGGTGCATAATGGAGATGAAATTGAGTGATTGGGCTGAAAAGAATGACAAGCGTGTAAAAGGACAAGCGGGTTTTTGTCAATGCCATAGCACCATTGATCATCTTGTCACTCTTCGTGTTCTCATAAAGGAAAGTTGGTTGAAACGAAAGCGATTGTATTGTTTTTTTGTGGACTTTAAGAAAGCCTTTGATATGATTCCACGTAACAATTTGTGGAGAAGGATGGAAGAACTCCAAGTGCCAAGTGCGTTTATGCTTGCGGTTTCTTGAATCTATGAAAAGGTGATTTGTCAATTGCACATGGGAAGAGAAATTTCAAAAAAATTTGTAAGCATTATTAGGGTTAAACAAGCATGTCCGTTGTCACCAACTTTCTTTGGTCTATGCATCAATCAATTGGAACAAATGGTACTTGACTTTATGAAAGAAGAAGGCATTGAAGAGGTCACTATTTGCAATGCGGTAATCATGCTTTTTTTGTATGAGGATGAGGTAGTGCTTCTAGCACACACTTTAGAAGATGCACAAAAGCTTATGGTTGTCCTTGAAAACTTTTTCTTGCATAATGGGCTGATTGTGAATGAAACCAAAACAAAGGTTATGCTTGTGAAAAGCGGGAGCATCTCAAAGTCTACTTGGAAAGAGTTTGAGAATGTCCAAAAGCATTTTCTTACAAAGTTTCTCCAAGTTAAGACACAAACACCATATACGCTCCTACTTCTTGAGTTAGGATCTCTTCCAATTGAGGTTATGGGCATGGAAAGGGTTGTGGAGTACATGATAAAGATGCGTCAAAACCCCTCACCCCAACTTCCTACAATTGCATGGGAAGCAAGCAAAAAAGTTCAAAAGACGCATAAAAGCAAGATCTTGAGTACGGTATGGATGCAAAGCATAAAGAAGTGGTTTGGGAGATGGGATTTATTACACTTGCTACATGATGCTTCAATTGACTCCCAAGTGAATGAAGCTTTTCTACAACGCCAATGTATTACGGCTTGGGAGAAATCCGGTGAGTCACGCTTCATACATTACACCACCCATATTGCCTTCACTACAAAACCATGTTCTTCACAGAAAGAGGAAACCGTACTCACACTTACATGCTTGAGCCTATCCCCTTGTCGATGATACACACTATCACAACCATTCGGCTTAGCTCCCATTTCCTTCGATGTGAGACAGGGCATTGAGAAGAGTCAAATCAGTTGTGCACATTATGCTCACTACAAGTTCAAGAGTCTGAGTACCACACACTAATAGAGTGCTCAGCTTTTGGTCACATTTGAGCTTGCTTCTCTCACATTTTCAGCCATGACTTAGATCTGCACACTTTCCTCTCCCAGCCACAGTGTGGTCTCTCCATTGCAACTCTCATCACCACAATTTTGGAGCATCAAGAGTCACTCATAAGCCATACACATACTACATCACATGTTACTTTGATCCCGTAGGTCGTATTTGACCTCCGAGGACGATAATAAAATCTATCTATCTATCTATCTCAATGTTTTATCCATCCTTCCAAGCCATAATCTTAAAATAATCTTAAAAATTTTTTAAAAAATTAAGTGTATATGTGAAGGGTGAGTTCAGGAAATGACAAGATAGATGAAAGTGAAAAGTCAAAAGATATATGAAAGTGGAAATTCAAAAGACATATGAAAGTGGAAAGTCAAAGGACTTTTTGTGTCCATATAAAGAGGTGTTTCTCTTGTCCTTTACTTTTCTTTTAGCATTTTCTTCTCTTCAAAGTGTCCTCTTGAGTCTCTCTCTCTCTCTCTCTCTCACACACACACACACACACACACACACACACACACACACACACACACACACACACACACAATGTTGTATCCATCCTTCCCACCTAATACTATTGCAAATCTACATGCTTCGTCATTTCCCGTTGCTATGTGCTATAGACTAGTGCATCATTTTTATTGTTGTTGAGGGAATCTTTGAATTATAAATACCTTTAAATATTTTTGAAGCCATTAGGAATACTTTGGGTACCAGTAATGAAGAAAATTCCAACCTCGCTATGAAGACAAAGCACATAAATGTCTTTTATTGATGTATAGTTTGCACAACACTAAGAGATCATGTTGAAAATGTTGAGGGGGACTATAAGTCCTTTACAAAATATTTGTGTCATGATATTAGGAATACTTTGGGTATGAGTAGTGAAGGAAATAAGGAAATTCAAACCTCTCTATGAAGACCAAGCACATAAATGTCTTTCATTGATGTATAGTTTGCACAACACTAAGAGATCATGTTGAAAATGTTGAGGGGGACTATAAGCCCTTTACAAAAGATTTGTGTCATGATATTAGGATTACTTTGGGTATGAGTAGTGAAGGAAATTCCAACCTCTCTATGAAGACCAAGCACATAAATGTCTTTGATCAATGTATAGTTTTCACAACACTAAGAGATCTGTTGGGGTATAAAGCCCAATGTGGTCGCCCAGGTAAGTGGGCAGGCCGCCAGGTATGTACACATATTCTTTTGTAAAAACCTAATATGAACTCACTATGCTCTACACATTACAGTAGAGCGAGTTCACCATATTGTGGTGCTCTTCTTCTCGCACTCTCTCTTGCGTCGCACTTCCGCTCGTACTCCTTCAACTGGTATCAGAGCTCAGATCGAGGCTCGGGGCAGCACTGCAGGAGGCTAGAGTCACCAGCTCAGATTGGAGTGAAATTCGACAGGCAAAGACACGGCCCCAAATCTTGTGGGCGAGCCCGGAGGGCGTGGTGTGCTCAGAATTTCATTCTGAGGTCATCTCGGTCACCGTTCGGCTTCGACAAAGTTCTGCACAGGCCATTTTGGACTGCGTGGTCTCAGCGGGTGCAGATCTGACTTTGCAAATTTGGGGTTTTCGGCCTACGACTACAGTACTGAGGATATCGACACTCCCAGAGTGTTGATTTGTGGCTGTCTACACATCGAAGGACGGCTCACAGCTCTTGGAGGCATGTCACATACGACACGGGCGCATCTACACACAGACTGTAGGCGACATCCACTAGTTCATCAGGTAGCTTGTGTTTGCTTCTTGATATTCCAGATTTCATCCTGACATTGCAGGTACTTCCACATGGGATGTATTGTCAGAGATGATGTATGTCTGTTGAGGGTTTGCTGGCTGTGAGTCACGCAGCAAACAACCGCCGCAGCGGTTACAGCATACAGTGGGAAATTTGTGGATGTATGACTTTGTGGGAAGTCTATGTACTGTCAGATTTACTGCAGTCTTTGTTGAGGGTTGAGTGAGGTTTTATTGAGCTAGGGGATTCTTGAATGTTGAGATCCTTTCGGTGATACAGGTCTTGGAGCGATCCCTCGAGCACCCTTAGATAGGCAGCTAGGATGTACTGACTATGAGTTAGACAGTTGGGATTGCATCTTTGCTTTACTGCCGTTGAGGCATTGTCACAGTCTATGCTTACAGGACAGTGACAGGACAGTGAGAGATAGTACAGGTGTAGGACAGGTTTACCCGCAGCTTACAGTGTCAGAGAGACAATGTTTTTTTGAGTTGTTTTTGGTCTGTTTTTTGAGTACATCAGAGCCATTTTACAAAGGAGACTCTGCCGAAATTTATGCAGAATCTGAAGCTTTCTTGGTTCATTTGACAGGTTGATATTGGTTCAGAGGTCAGTTTACAAGGGAAACTCTGCCGAATTTTTCCCAGGAAAGTAAACTACTATGAAGCGTAGCTATGGCTGGAACACAGGACACTGCTCTTTACAATATCAAGAAGCTGGATGGAACCAATTTCCCATTGTGGAAGAAGCAGATTTGGCACGTGTTGGTACAAAAGAAGCAGATAAAACCTGTAAAGCTCAAGGGGATAAAACCAGAAGATATGGACGAAGATGAATGGAGCGAAATGGATGAATTGGCACTTTCTACCATTATGTTGACTTTGGCAAAAAGCGTTTACTTCAATGTAGTAGACGAGATGTCGTCTTATCAAGCCTGGTTAAAGCTGAGTGATCTTTATGAGAAACAGAGTGCAGCTTCACAGGTATACTGGCTTAAGAAGCTTGTTGACTTGAAGATGAAAGAAGGGACACCTATGTCCAATCATCTGAATGAATTCAACACAATCTATAGTCAGTTGTCAGCTCAAGGTGTCAAATTTGATGAACCTGTTAGAGCTATGTTCCTGTTGATCACATTGCCGGAAAGTTGGGACACTTTGAGTAATTCTGCACCTCCAGATGGTTTGAACATAGCAGGTGTAGAAGGAAGTCTGCTTACTGAAGAAACCAATAGAAAGCCAATGGACAAAGGCAAAGGAACAGCCTTAGTTGTCAGGGGAAGGACCAAAGAAAAGTACAAAGGTGGAAAGAGGATTCAGTCTCGTAGCAAGTCCCGCAGTGCTAAAGGCAAGAGTGACATAGAATGCTACCATTGTGGCAAGAAGGGTCACATGAAAAGAGACTGCAGAGAATGGAAAGCAGAAAAAGGCAAAGAGAAAGCTGAAGACCATGGTGAGAAGAACAAGTCCTCAGTGAAGATTCAAGAAATAAATGTGACAAACACTATTGCAGAGGATGACAGTCTAGTGTCAAGAGACATCTACTTCTTGAAGAATACAATGGACTCAGCTCTTCTTACAGCATCTGATCAAAATGCACTGAGTGACTGGATTATAGACTCAGGGGCATCACTTCATGTGTCTCCAAACAAGGAGTGGTTTACTTCTTATGTGACCACTAAAGATCATGTTCGGCTAGGCAATGGGCAGACATGTGAGATCTTAGGTGTTGGAGATGTTCAATTGAAGTTTCAGAATGGCTCTTCTTTCACGCTAAAGAATGTGATTTGTGTGGACCTATGCCTAACCTATCTCTAGGGGGAGCTTCTTACTTTATGACATTTATAGATGATTACTCGAGGAAAGTATGGGTTTACTTTCTCAAGCACAAGGATGAAGCGTTTAGTGTTTTCAAAACGTTTCTAACACTTGTGGAGAATCAGAGTGGCAAGAAGCTTAAATGCTTACGCACTGACAATGGTGGAGAGTATGTTTCAAAGGCCTTTCAAGACTTTTGTGACTCAAAAGGTATAAAACGTGAACTTACTGCTCCTTACAATCCTCCTCAAAATGGTGTTGCTGAGAGGATGTATAGAACCATACAAGAGAAGGTCAGAAGTATGTTGTCTAATGCACAGCTGCCAAATGGGTTTTGGGGTGAAGCTGTATCAACAGCTGTTCATCTTGTAAATAGATCTCCTAGCAAGGTTTTGCAGAAGGATTCAGTGCCAGAGATGGTATGGTCAGGCAAGGTGCCCTCATACAAGCATCTCAGAGTCTTTGGTTGTGAGGCATATACTCACGTTCCAAAGGAATTTAGGAACAAACTTGAGCCAAAGAGTAGAAAGTGCATCTTTCTAGGCTATGGTAATTTTGGTGAGATGGGGTACAGACTTTGGGATCCCGAATCCAGAAAGGTTGTCCGCAGCAATGATGTTCACTTTAATGAATCCAAATATCATTCTAAACCAGAGAGGGTTGAGGAGATTAGAAGAGTTGTCTTCCAAGAAGATGGACCTGCACGTGTAAGACAAAATGTCAGGGCTCAAGAGGAGCAAGGACAGGATAGAGTGGAACCACAGGTTGTGGCTGACCCTGAGCCACCTATTGTGCATAGATCTGGACGTGTCACGCGACCTCCTAATAGGTTTGTTCCATCTATGAACTATGTCATGTTGACTGATTGCAATGAGCCTTCATGTTACAAGGAAGCAGTGCAAATGAAGGACTCCGGGAATTGGCAATTGGCCATGCAGTCAGAGATGACAGCTCTGCATAAAAACCAGACATGGAAGGTAGTTAAATTACCACGGGGCAAAAAGGCTCTACCCTGTAAATGGGTTTACAGGTATGAGATCACCGCTCATGATAGTCAGCCAAAGTACAAAGCAGGGCTTTTTTCCAAGGGCTTTAAGCAAGAACAAGGCATTGACTTTGATGAAGTCTTCTCTTCGGTGGTCAAGATGACTACATTGAGATGCTTTCTTGCATTGGTTGCCATATTAGATTTGGTGTTGCACCAAATGGATGTCAAGACAGCGTTTTTGCATGGTGATTTAGATGTGGAAATTTACATGCAGCAGCCAAAAGGGTTTGTTGAGAAAGGCAAGGAAGATTGAGTATGCCAGTTGTTAAAGAGTCTTTATGGCTTAAAACAATCACCGAGGGCATGGTACCATAAATTCCACAAGTTTATGCTTTCTCAAGGCTACAAACGTAGTGAGTTCGATCACTGTCTATATACAAAGAAGGCTAAGGATGGCAGTTGGCTGATCCTTATTTTTTTTGTATGTGGATGACATGTTGATTGTTGGCAAGCACTTGGAAGAAATTTCAGCTTTGAAGTCAAAGATGGCAAAATCGTTTGACATGAAATACATGGGTGAGGCAAGTCATATACTTGGTATGCGCATTGAGAGAGACAGATCAAAGAAGTTGATTTGGTTATCTCAAACAGAGTATATTGACAAGGTTTTGCAATGTTTCAATATGGAGAAGGGAAAGGCACTGAGTGTTCCATTGCCACCATATGTGAAACTTAGCAAACAAGATTGTCATGTGTCTGAGGAAGAACAGGCTGAAATGGATAAGATTCCATATGCGTCTGCAGTGGGTAATTTGATGTATGCAATGATTGCTACTCGCCCAGACATTGCATTTGCAGTGGGAGTAGTAAGTCGATACATTTCAAACCCAGGCAAGAAACATTGGGAGGCAGTGAAAGGAATATTGAGATACCTGAAAGCTACAAAGAGTATGCGTATATGCTATGGGAGTCAGGAGCTAAGTGTAAAGGGTTTTACAGACTCAAATTATGCAGGTGACTTAGACAACCGAAGGTCTACGTCAGGGTATGTCTTTACATTGGCTGGTGGAGCAGTATCATGGCGTTCTAGATTACAAGATTGTGTTACTCAGTCTACTACAGAGGCTGAATATGTTGCAACATCAGAGGTATGCAAAGAATCAATTTGGCTTAATCGACTAGTAACAGATGAACTTAGTATTTTTCTCTTGCAAGTCTTTTGGACCTTTTGACTTGCTTCATATGAAATTCTAGGAAGTCAATACAAAGGGCTACGTTGTGTCTTAAGCCTGTCCTCCACAACCCTTTGCATGCCTAAGACCTCAATGGGAAGCCATCCGAACTTAAGGATTAAGAGCATGAAGGGTGTTTGTGTCTTGACTTGGACAAAGTTGGTGAGAAAATGCTTTCGGACATTCTCAAACTCTTTCCAAGTAGAATTTCCAATGCTACCACCCCACACCTCCACTCCATTAAGAAGCCCCGGTGTCACCAACGTGTCAAGGAGCTACTTTTTGAGAGGCCAACACTTAATCTCTCCAGCATTGCACATATTCTCAAATGCATAATAAGCCCTCTTTCTGACTTCCAAGCGATGCATTGCGCAATCCTTTCATTTACGATTGGATGGAACCTCAAGGCCAAGGTACTTGAAGCTATCTACCACTTCAAGTTGCTCATTGTTGTATATAATGCATAGATTTTTGTCATTGAGGGTCTTTATAAGCATAACCTTGGTTTTGGATCCATTCATGATCAGCCCGCTATGTAGACAAAAGCGTTCCAAGACACTCATAAGCTTTTGTGCATCTTATAAAGTATGTGCCAAGAGCACTACATCGTCGGCATAAAGCAAAAGCATGATCACCACATTTCCGAACTTAACCTCTTCTATGTCTTCTTGTTGTTGCATAAAATTAAGAACCATGCATTCCAATTCATCAATGAGTAGCCCAAAGAGGGTTGGGAAAAGTGGGCATCCTTGTTTGACACCAATGGTGCTTGCAAAAAAATTTGAAATTCCATCTCCCATACGTAGTCGACATATCACTTTTTGGTAGGTGCGAAAGACTGTATGCATAATTCTCTTGGTACTTGAAGGCTTTGCATACGTCTCCAAAGATTTCCTCGTGGTACCATGTCAAAAGCCTCAAAGGCATTTAAGGTCCAATGTGACGCTTGTGGTGATTGCCTTGGAGTTGTCTTGCTCCAAGAAGGGCACGCCATAGCCTATGAAAGTTGAAGGCTCGACCCTGTTGAGCAAGCTCTAGGCATATATGAAAAGGAATTCCTTGTAGTTCTACATGCCTTAGATTCATGGAAGCACTATTGATTGGGGACTCTTTTCATCCTGTGGACGGATCACCAAAGCCTTAAGTACTTCATGGCGTAGACCAAGCTCTCCGACAAACAAATGAGGTGGACAAATTTCCTTTCGTAATTTCATTTTCATATTGCTCATATGGCAAGCATAATCAAGTAGCCGATGCACTCTCAAGACGGTCGAGAGTGAATCTGGTTTCCATAGCAACTCACAATGATCTATTTTCTATGATAGATGAGTATGCTATTGATCCCAATTTTAGAGATGTGATTTCAGCCCTTGCATTAGGGAAGAAAGAGGAACCATTTACTGTACAAGATGGTTATCTTCTCTATGGCAATAGACTATGCGTTACTAACTCAATACATGAGAAAGTAGTGTATGAATCTCATGCTCCTCCTTATGCGGGGCATAGAGGGATTCAGTTTATCCTAGAAGGGATTGAAACATATTTCTATTGGCCTACCATGAAAGCAAACATACAAGAGTATGTTTCTAAATGTGCCGTATGCCAAAACACGAAGTTTGGTAGAGGGAAGCAACTTGGATTGCTTCAACCAATCCCAATCCCTAATTTACCATGGGAGAGCATATCCATGGATTTAATCTTTGGATTGCTTAAGTCTATCCATGGGAATACGGTGTTGCGCACATTTTGAGAACCCCGTTTTTGGTAAATTTGTACATACGAACATGAAGCCCGATGTCAAAAGGGTGTGTGGTTTTTCTTTTTGTGGGTTTTTTAGCTTGCTTTAGCAAGCACATGTACATGCACTACAAATCGCTAGTCTAGTGACAGCTGTCGGGCTACTGTAAGTACCCGTGAGTGAGGTTCTTGAAGGGAGACTTGTATATAACTTAAACTCATGTACAAACTTAAAAACATTCAGCAAAACTTCAGAAATTTTCAGGTTTGGGATCGTTGTGCCTCCTTGATGGTTACTGTTGCAGTTTTTGCCCCCGCCTTGCCTACTCTACGTGTAGTCGTGTTGGGACAGCTCCCTGTTCGCATCAATTTTGCATGTAGTGGCGTGTAGATTCAAATTTGGTCATCTTCAGATTTCTTGCCAGTCATTTTTCAAGATTTTTGTCAAGCTTTAAAGTTCCCCAATTGGAATTGTGCTCTTCAGGTTATGACTAGTTCTCTGCAGGGTTACGGCTATGGCAGCCTAGTGGCAAATTGTGTGCAGACATATTTGGAGCACATGTATCTATGAATTGTGGAATTGATGTTGAAGTTGTGGGTTTGTGATGTTAAATTATGAAAGGGTAGGCCCTTGTCTTCATATGCATTGGTCGGCGTGTGCTATAAATCCATGCTTTGGCAGAGTTTTGCTCCTATGTGACATAATCTCTTGGGTGGGCGACGGCCAGTAAATTCCCAAGGGGACTACTCTTGCTGGACTTGTGGTGTTTCAAAGGGATTTTGCAAAGATTTTCGTGTTTTTTACTGCTCTTTCAACGCTCTTGGGTGACATTGCTACAGAGGTGTTTTAATTTTCTTGTTTCCCAACAACGGGAATATGGACGATAGTAGACAGGTTCAGCAAACAAGCTCATTTTATATCTATCAAAAAGACTATCAAAGCCCATCAAATGGCAACCCTCTTCATATCACAAATCTTCAAGGACCATGGCTTGCCAATGTTCATAGTGTCGGATAGAGATCCTAGAATGACCAATAATTTTTGGAAGGGTCTCTTTGAGAATTTAGGGACAATGATAAACTTATCTTCGGCCTATCACCCCCAAACGGATGGCCAAAGTGAAATAGCTAACCTAACAACTCTTCTTCTAAAAGCCTATGTAATGGAAGTAGATCAAAGGTCCCAATGGGAGAAGTACTTACCCTTAGTGGAGTATGCCTACAATAACATTGTACATACTTCCACGGAAAAAGCACCTTTCAAGGTAATAGAGAGAAGATCCAAAAGTCCCCTGCTACTTAAAGTACACGGGAATATCTTCGTTGTAGATAAGTATAGCTGAGACCTACAAGAATCTTTAAAAAAAATTAAGGATGCTATCTCTATCTCGATAAATTATGGGCTCCTTTGGATGCATAGGGTGAAAATAGTACCAGATTTTGTCTTTAGGTCTCTGAAACAGTAGATATAAAGGAAATTTGAGATTTTTAACTCCAAAGTGATTCAAAATTGGTTAGTGAGCTTATCACAACATGTACTTTGGATGTATGATGGCAAAATATCAAAATTTCCCAATTTTGACCAAAAAGTAAATAATCGTGATTATTAACTTTTATTCCAAAATTGACATTTTTTGGTACAAATTGGTTCTAAGCATTGTATAGACCTTGGGTATGAGATATGAGGTGATTTGGATCAAGAAAAGTTGTTCATAACCCCAATTTTGGCTTTCAAGGACTTCTTTGCGTTTTTTGGCAATTTTACAAGTAATGGATGGTCATTTTGGCTCATACTTGATTTTTGGCATGTAAGCAAAACTGATGCAAAAGTAAATAATCACGATTATTTACAATAGTGACAAAAACTTTGCAAAACCTACAAATTCTGACCTAGACATGTTTCATACACCTAAAACAAGTCCTAAATTGAATTTGGTCAAGTTTGGTCATGCTGGCATCACTTTGTGCTCTATCGACTCTGAAATCACCGTTTTTTGTGACTACTTTGTCTATTGGGTTGGTCGGTTAACTTTGAGGCTTTGGACTTGTCCGTAACATAGTCGTGAAGCAACCTGTCCAATTCTGGCTCATTTGGAGTCAGTTTGACCTCGTTTGTCGAATTTGATGCTTTGTAACCTTCGAGCCGTTTTCTGCTTTTTGAGGGCTTTGCTTGATGGATTTCACCAAACCAATCATATACATTGTATATGGACCTCATTAGCAAGCCATCTGTGGAGTCAGGTCGAAGTTTTGACATTTGCCAAAAACCTAAGTTTTCTACTGGGGACCCCCTTGCCCCAGCCGAATGGTCATATGCTAGTATAGAAAGGTTCTATTATGTTGGGGCATGCTATGGTTCAAATCCCATCCGATTTGGTCAAGCTAGCAGGCCGCTATGGTCAGTTTTAGGTCGTAGCTCTTCGTGCACTGCTCGGTTTCTAGGGTTTTTTCTAGGGCTTTAGACTAGCTAACGGCCGTACAAAATGGATCATTGTAGAGTAAAGAACTTACCCCTCATGTCTCGTGTGAGACGGCGCTGAAAATGGTTCACTGTGGGCTCCGGAAAAGTCGCGCGAAAGAGGTCGAAATCTCTCTCTACAAAGGCTCCAAGTGGAAATGAGGTGGTTTTAGCTTACAATGGATATCTATACGTGGACTTCCCGAACCAAATTTCCCCAGATTTCCCCGTTAGTCCTACTAGGCTGTGAAATCTATGTTAAACTCAAAAATTTCCCTGATCGGATTCCTGTAGCTCATTTTGCAAGAATTTTGCAAAAGTAGGCTTGGCCACCTAATTTATGCTTCCCGCTTCCATCTTCTGATTTCATTAAAAAAAATTGTGCTTGTCCGTCTTGTCTTTTTGATCACCATTGTGTCTTCCATTTTTCCATCTGAGCTTCCCTACTATTTATTATTATTTTTGACATGTTTATTTGAAAAAATCAAAGAAAAATAGAAAAATGCTCTAAAAAAGTAAAGTAAAATCTAATAATTAAGAAAATCCCTTGAAAAACACAGCTTTATTGTTTTTTGTTGGATTTCTCTATTTTTAAGGCTCCTAATCAACAAAAATGATTTAAAAAATACCCAAAAAAGGACTATCTTTGATGATTTTCTGATAGTATATATACTATTTACACTCATCGGGAAGATATTATCAATGAATTTTCCCTTGATGATGAATTATAAGGGCATTATTACGTAATTTTGCAAAAAATCACACGTTAACATAGAACTTTTTCCTCCCTCTTCAAACATTGCCCTTAATAACTTAGTACTTAGTGCCCTTCCACCCCTCCTAGATGGCGTACTCCGGGACGACTGTGTGCATGGGTTGAACAACCGTGTCTATGCATAGCCGTGATTGGCTCTACCATGATATGAAGATCAATGCAATTCAAACCAATATGTTGTGCAAGAGCTGGGTCTTGAGCAATTAACTCAAGGGTTTCCGATGTCTAGGTTTGCTGCTGATGTCTTCCAAAGAGAAATCTTGTAGCTTTTGTGCTCTCTGTTTGATTGTACCATCAGGGTGCTTTAGCACTCTGATTGCTTGAGCTGTTGGTAGCACTTTCGATTGTTGTTGAGCTTTTCCTCTCCATTGGTAGCTCGGTCGGCTTCGTGTTGCATGGTGTGGTGGAGTCTATTGAGACTTAACTCGCCAATGTTTGATTGGTTTCGCCGGTTGTGGAGAAGATAAGTGCTCCCTTTTCTTCCAAACCATTTTCATGTTAGGTTCCTTACTCGGAGATGCTCGTCTCTGTGTTCGAACCCTTGGAACCTTATTTTGTTTTTTCAGTGAATTTTTAGGTACCCAGATCTGATTCGATTTATCCCTAAGCTATGCTTTCGGTACCCAAATTCGCCTGACTCCTTGCATGCTACATGTAGCATTTGATTGTCGAGGAGATGGAGAAGATTGACTTCGTGGATTGGTCTGCTGATTGCTTCTTTTCCATTCCTCCTTGCTTGGTGCAATTGGAACAATGAGTTTCCCTCCTTTAGGTGATAGCTTTAGTTGATTCGTATCCCAATATGGTACTGCTTTGTATGTACGCATCCAGGGAATTCCAAGAATCATCGTCTAGTTCATGTGTTCATCTGGCAAGCATACAACAAGCATACAAACTGATGAGGACATAAACATCCATGTACTATCACGTTCAAGTTCACTACTCCCAATGTTGGAGTTGGATTCTTGTTGCATCCTTTGATTGTCGTTATTCTTGTCGTCAATGCTTGACTTGTTGCTTTCTTGTATGTGGAATAATTGACTGCATTCACTATAGCTCCTGTGTCGACCAAATCATTGGTGCTATGATTGTTGAGTTGTACTTTGCTGCGCAGAACCATTCCATCTAACCAGTCATCATCTTTTGAAATTGCGTCTTCAGGTAATTCCCATCGTCGATCATCTATTTCCAAAGTGTTGATGGGAATTGATATCTGTTGATTCTTAAGAGCAGCTTTCTGCTTGAGTACCCGAAGCCTAGCTTCCTCTTGGGTTTCATCAATAACCTGCTCTGTCATTTGATTTTCCTTTGTTTGGCTGCATGCACTCTTTCTAGCAATTCATTGGTTAATGGTAGATTATATTTCTTTAAACGACATCCACTAGTCCTATTAGCCATTGGTTCACCATCTAGGGTGGACAATTTAACTGCTCCACTTGGAGATACATCTTCAATGATAAATGGTCTATTTTCCTTTTTCTTAAACTTGGGAATGTGTTGCTTAAGGGAATAGACTAGAACTAAGTCCCCTTTCTTAAATATTTTTGTGAGTAAGTGGGAATAAAAAAACTATTTTTGTTTCCACTTTTGGGCATAGATATGAGCTATAGCAGTTAGCCTTTGCTTGTCTAGCTTTTCCAAATCTTCAAGTCTTTCTGAAAATTCATGTCCAGTCCACTCAAGATTTTGTGCTACCCTTAATGTCGGCAATAGAAATTCTATTGGCAGTATGGCATCAAGACCATAAACAAGGTTAAAGGGTGTAGCATTTAGATCTGTTTTGAATGAAACTCGATAAGCCCATAGAGCAACATGGAGATTCATTTCCCAGTTTGTCCTTCCTGAACTAACCACTTTAGTCAGCACCGAGCTAAGAATTTTATTCGTATGCTCAGCTTGTTCGTTTGCTTGTGGTTGATAGAGAGATGATTTGTTATGGATGACCATAAACTCATTAAGCAAATACTCTATTACCTCATTGAGGAAATGAGTTCCCTAATCACTGACAATATCTATTGGCAGTCCATATCTGGTGAATACATACTCATATAAGAATGCAGCAATAGTTCTAGCATCATTCTTTTGAGTTTCTTTAGCTTCGGCCCACTTGGTCAAATAGTCCGTAGCTACAATGAAATATTGAGCTTGGGTTCTATAAGCAGGTGGTTGTATTTGGTCCAACAAAGTCTATACCCCATTTTGCGAAGGCTCTAGCCCCCATCATTGGTCTTAGGGGCATGCTATCTACTCGTGTTGGCATTTTTGCTCGTTGACAAGCATCACATCTTCAAACATATTCTTTGGCATCTGTAAAAAGTGTTGGCTGCCATCAAGATTACTCTTACGGTGGTCTCACTAGAAAAGTGACCTCCAGCTAATCCAACATGTGCTTGTTCTATAATCGGAATATACTCGTTTTCATTTGCACAAAGATGCAAATGTTGATCTCTACCTCTCCGATACAATTGATTCCCAATAAGAGCATATTCTGTTGCTTCAGTTTCAATTGCTATTTGTCGGCGTTTACTGATATCCTTCGGAAATGTTCGGCTCGATAAGTAAGTAACCAGATACTTACTCCACTTAGGAACAGGTGACATTTGAAACAATGTTACGTGAGGTATAGGTATTTGTTTTTGACATTGAGGGCAATCCTTTACAAAGGATCAAACATCTCTCCTCATAGTCGGCCAAAATACTCCAAGTCTCAGGATTCGTCGCATAGTTTGGTCTTCCGCATAGTGAAGTCCTACTATGGTAACATGTGCTTGACTTAGGTACTGTTCTTTTTCTTCAAGGTTAATTCATAAAATCAATATTTCGTCCCGATTTCTTTTGTATAGCCTTCCAGCTAGTAATTGATATATAGCCGTTGATACATAGCCGATTGCTCAATTAAACCGATTGTGATAAGAAGTAGTATTTGTGAATCCACTTGAGCTATTGTCATCAATGACACAAGGTTTTCTGACCATCTAGGTATCATTTCTACGGAGAACAAATAGGCATATGGTAGATCATTGTGTACCCCTTTAGGTGATTCCCTTGAAACAATCCTCAACAAATAATCTACTCATCGGTGAAATCAAATTTGAGAAGAATGATGAATCATCTCACTATTCTCCCTGTGCTGCATGGCTTGTTGACCAAATACAACAAATCTTGGTGGTCCACAAAGAACACAAACTTGTTGGCTAATGGGTAATGTCTATACTTTTTAACGGCATAGATCATTCCTAGTCCTTCTCTTTCGGTGGTGGTGTAGTTCTTTTCTACCATGTTCAATTGTCGGCTAGCATAAGAAATAGGAAAGTCAATTTTCCCATCTCCTGGTTGAGCTAGTATACAATCGATAGCAAAATTTGAAGCATCTACATGTACGTGGAATACCTTATCCCAATCTGGTGCTTTCAATATTGGAGCTGAGGTGAGAGCTTTCTTAAGCTTCATGAAGGATTCTTCACATGCCTCAGTCTATTCAAAGTGCGTAATCAAGCTATACATGGGTTTTGCAATTATAGTGTACATTTAGATGAACCGTCGGTAATATCCACAATGTCCCATGAAAGCTTGTACCCCCTTGACTGTTGTTGGTCTAGGCAAATCAACAATGACATGAATCTTCTCAATATCAGTAGCTATGCCATTTTTAGATACTGTATGTCCAAGAATTTTTCCTTGTCTCCCCATGAATGTGTACTTTTCAGGATTTAAGAAAATCCTATAAAGTCTACATTTCGCGAATACCTTTTTGAGGTGTTCAAAATGATCAGCCCGGATTGACGAATGTACGCATAGATCATCCATATATACTTCTAAGAATTTCCAAAGATACTCTTTGAAAGCATGGCTCATCAACCTCTGAAACGTGGTTGGAGCATTAGTTAACCCAAACGGCATAACCCGATAGGAAAATATACCCCATTCTGTTGCAAAAGCAGTTTTATGCTGATCTTTTGGGTCAACCAAAAGTTGATTGTATACCGAAAAGCCGTCTAAGAAGCTGTAAGCTTCTTTTCCTGCAACTCTTTCTAATACATGCTCAGTTATCGGAAGAGGAAAGTTGTCTCTAATGGTGGCTGCATTCACCTTTTTGAGATTAACATACACTCATAATTTCCCATTCTTCTTAGGTACTACCACAATTGGAGACACCCAATCTGTGTGTTCAATTTCGTAAATGGATTCAGCTTCCTTTAGTTTTTCAATCTCTTCTTTGATCTTCCTGGGAAATGTTTCGTTATACATGTACGGTCTCTGTCTACTTAGTTTTGCATCATCTCTCATTGGTATGATATGTTGACAGATTTTTGGATCAACACCCTTGAGATCCTTGTAAGACCAAGCAAAGATATCTCGGTATTCCTTTAACAAGCTCAGCAAAAGCTTTTCTTCTTCTTATGTTAGGTCATTTGCAATGTAAGCAGGTCTAGGCTCTTCTCCTGGTTTAGCCAAGTCTACCCTTTTAGCGTTTTCAAGCCCTTTGTAAGATTCGCCTTGTTTCCGTAGTTCCCTAACAAGTTGTTCAATTATGATTTTCTGATCTTGGAGAGTATACTTTTTGTACTGGGATGGAACATACATTACATCTTTACCATCCTCTTCCATGGTTTCCATTTCGGTTGTGTATATCTCCTCTAGAGATTTTTTCAACTCTTGATATTTCTTTTTTTGCTCAACTCTGGTCATGAGTGGTTTCTTATCTTGAGATTTTCTTGTGTTCCCTTCCTTGTTTTTCTCGATGTCTGAGACATTTCTGAGTTTTGGTTTGAAGGATATCTGCCAGTTATTTTGTCCTCGACACAATCATTAGCGTCTATCTGCATCAGGAATTGTGCTTTACTAGAGACTGATGGCATAGGTCGTGTTTTCACAATTCTGGTATCTCTCTTTCGTCTATACCATTTTTGTCTTCTTGATTTTTGGTTTGGAAAGTCAAAAAAAGTTTCCTCCCCTCCCTTTAAGAGTAACTTAGCTCTTGTATGATCTTTTGCTGACCCTAAATCTTCTGAGGTAGTTGAGTGTTCATCTAACTTATCAGTTGCATCGTAATAGAGGTCTGGAAAGACTTGTTGAGCTTTCATTACGTCCTTGGGTTCCTCACCTTCGTTTTCAATGTTGAGGACTGACATCATTTGGATGGGAATTATGTCGGAGCCATCCTCATTGCAAAATTGAGTAGGCATAGACGTATTCACACATACATCTATTGTCGCTAAAATTTGAGTCCACTCGAATGGCTCAAATTAATGCTCTGGAAAGGGTTCAGGTACATAGGCTTCGTCTGTGCAGTCCCTTTCTAGGATACATTCTTCTCGTCTTAAGCTTCCATTTTCTGAAGCTTCGCACATCCAAATAGGAGTTTCTTTGTTTAACTGGGATGGGAGTTTAGTTTCAGCCAAAGAAACTGAATCAAACTCTTGGATGGGTGTTTTCAAGACATCTCTATAAGTGTGATCTTTTACATTGACTCTTGTTATGGATCCCACCTACTTCAAGTACAGATAGTTGTTTCTCCAATCTTGGATAATTTGTACCTGTCACATAAAAGGTCTTCCCAATATGATTTCATAGTTGAGTTTTTTCCCAAAAACACCATATTAATGAATTTGATAATTTCTCAATTCCCACTTTAGAAATGAGCTTAATATTTTATCACATGGAAAAATCTTAGCCAAAGTTTTGAGAGCATGGCCTTGAAGAGATTTTCATGTACTATCTTGTGGAATGATTCAACCTTAAAACATAGTTTAATATTTGTCCATATGGTCAAATGTTCAAGACATTGGTGATTCCCAATTTGGCTCTACAGTCTCAGACTCTTTAATATGGTGTTCAAAGTCTACTATGGAAAAAGTGTATTGATATTCAATTCCAGAGGAATTGACTATCACTTTTTCAAGCAGCCCTAGTGGTCTCTCAATGTGTCTGTCAGCCAACTGCAGTTTCATTCGATTTTGTCTAATGGCTGGCTCTCCCCAGGATTCCCATACTACTTTAGTGGCTATGGCTATGCCAACTCCACTATCCAGTATTGCCATGGTTTCAATGTCATTATATTTCACTGGGAGGGTGGTGTTTCCTTCTTCCCCTTCATAATATTCTCTAACTTTTTTCATGGGAACTGATCGAATCTCCTTGTTTTCCATTTCATTTTTCAATTTTCCCAATTTCTTCGAGATTAACCCCGTTATCCCCACCTTCTCTAGGGTTTTCTGTAAATTGTTCCACAAGTATGGTATGAGTTTCAACAGTTGTCCCAAGGTAAGAGTGCATTGGATGGGTGTAGATATGATCGAATGAATGTTGTCTACTTCTAGGGTCTGTTCCGCTCTTTTTACTTGAGTGGTCTTGCAAACGATGGATTCATCTTCATTATCTCCCAAATAAGAAGGTAATGTTTTCAATGCCAATGGTTTAGACATTCCTGAAGCTTTCGATCCGCAATCCCCATACAAGGATTGTAAATCCATGTTCATATCATAAGGTAGGTTATCCAACGGAGCTGACTTTAAGGTTAGGCTCCCATCATTGATCTCTCTCATTTTTTCCCATAAGTGTCCTGGCCAGTCTTCCTCTACGAATGGAATTTCGTCTAAGGCATCTTCATTGTCAGGCACTATAAGCGTTGGTTCATTTATTTCAAGGTGGGGTTCTGCCACCACATCGGATTTTGCTTTCGTTTCTTCTACCACAAGCTCTTCAGGTTTTGCAATACTTTCAAGCTTGGGTTTTTGTTTTTCCAGCATTTCTTGCGTGATTCTTACCAAGTTTTCTTAAGCTTCCAGCTTAGCTGCTTCCATGTTTGGAGATAGTTTTTCCACTTGTTTTCCATGTTTTGGCTTGCTTTAAGTCCTGTTTGGTAGGCCTCCAAGGCAACATTAATAGGCTCAAAAATTTTATCAACCAAAATGGATCCTCCCGATTTCTCAGTTGTTTCCTTGAATTCACTGCCAGTTTCTTTCAACTTGTTCTGGGCTAGCATTTTTGCTTTCTCTTCGATTTCAACCCATTGTTTTTGTTTTCTCATCTCATATCTTTTACTTCTGCTCCTTATGATTCTTTGAGAAGAAACTTTCGTGTTCTCCGAATCATCAGAGGAGTTATGTTTCTTTTTCTTTGTATGGGCTCTAGTGATTACCTTGATTGGAACAATCGGTTCACTCTCTGATGAGCTACTAGGAATCACCTAGACTACGTTTACGATGGTTTTATCAAGGATTCTTAGGACAATCTTCTGAAAAGTGTCCTCCCTTTTTGCAACATTGTATGCAATAGGCTTCAATTGGTTTGAGGTTTTTGTCAATCTCTGGACATTCGTTCTTCCAATGGTCATTAGCACCACAGTTATGACAGTTTCCTGTTCTACGCTTCATCATGGGTCTTCCCATGGGAGGTATGACACCTTGATTAGGTACATAATACATTGGTGCAAGCTCTGGTGGAGCATAAGTCACGGTTTCTTCCATTGGTGGTGGATATGGACTATACCAATCTCCTTCTACCATTACTGTAGATGGACTAGGCTCCGCATAGGGTGTAACAGGTACTAATGCTTGTTTATCTATGACTCCTTCAGAGTGCATGTAATTTACAGGCACTGCATTATGTCCTGGATATGGAGGTTGTTGTCCCAACACAGGTTGAGGTCCTTCCATACCCATTGCTGGACTTTGAGCTTGGGACATATTAGGCTGATATCTGTACATGGGTTGTCCTTGTGGCCTCATGGGCACGTACTGAACATTCCCATCATACTTTGGTCTGAAGCATCACTCGTGGGTCTCATGGTTGGTCCATTTTCCCTCAATTTCACACCATTTTTGTGGCCTATTGGTTGTCCCTGTGGGGGTATTCCTTGTCATGGTCCTCTCATAGTTGCTTTTTGCATATTGTTCATCATGTCGTTCATCCTTTTAAGCATATCTTCTATGGCTGAGAGTGGTGCCGCAGCAGCCGTTCCCACTTGTGTTGGTTTTGTGGATGCTGTTTTTTCACTTTAATTATCCTTAGGGACATCTTCTTCGTTGAAAATTTTGCAATTGTCTCCTAGGTCGATAGCATCAGACACATACGCTTCTAGGGTTGTATGCTTTTTACTATAGAGTATAGCATGAAGTTCTTTGTTTAGCAATCCCTCTAGAAACAAGGATACGAGTTGTTTTTCTGCAGGTATCTCCATCTATGGGCATCTGGCAATGTATTGTTTCATTCGAGTTGCACAATCCCTAATAGACTCACCATGTTTTTGTTTAAAGCTGTAGATTTGAGCTACCGTATTATGTTTAATCCCCGTTTTGGAACAAGCAGCTAAAAATCCTTGAGCTAATGTTTTCAAGTCCATGATTGACCTTGGTGGAATGTTTTGGAACCATGTCAATGCTTTTCCTTCTAATGTCATTCCAAACCCCTCAAATTGAGTATGAAAATCGAATATACACTCTGCTCTTAGCACTTGCTTAAAGCTTGCTAAGTGGTCGTATGGATCCCCTGATCCACTGTATTTTTTGACCCATTTTTTAAAATCAGCTGGTCTGACGCGTCTGTTTGGTTCAACTTTAGGTCTTCTGGGAGTTGGTCCTGTTCCGAGTCCTTCAAACCAGTCTGTTGGAAATAGTGACTCATGTAGCCCTGGACTGGCCTTAGTGTCACCCGGTTTTCTATGTGATGAGGTGGTTTTTGGTTTCTTCACATTACTCTCAGATGATCTCTCATGGTGTTCATCCCTTGGAATTGTTTCTGGTCCTTGCCCCAATATCCAATCCCGTATGGAATACCCTTGGTATTTGGTTTGTTCTACCTCTTCAGGAGTCATCATAACAAAGTTGTTGTTATAACAATCCCTAAATAGGTAGGTTGATAGGTCAGATGATCCCTTATCTTTGATCTTGAAGATATAGATGATCTTCATGGCCGTTAATTGTCCTGGTTTGGCATGAGAAGTCCACAAAAGATCTTTTCTGTTTCTATCTTCCCAACAATAGACTCCGATCCTAGGATTATCCGTACTAAGCCGTTTCAGAGGCTTCAAGTTTAATTGATCGTATCCCTCGAATTCTAAAGTTGGTGGTCCTTCTTTTGCTGACATATCTGGGATTATGGTGTTTACTTCTAACCCCCATTTGTCTATGACGTCAGGGTTTTCGACCTGTAAATACTGAGTTTCGTTTAGATCCATGTAAATTTTTCCTTGTTTGTTTGCCCTAACCTCTTCTTCGAACTCAATACCATGGTCATCAATGCAAATAGCATACTCCTCTTAGGGTCCAAGAAAACCCGGGCTCCATGACGGTTAGTCTTGTAAAAAGATAGTATATGCTTATAGCGCACTGTCGTTCCGGTTTTCGAGTGAGTCGAGTAAGAAGACATTTCGGATATTGAATCTGAAAAAGTGTATGAGACTTCTTCAAGAATTGTGTGCAAGGAATTGCCTTGATTCACGCTTTCTTTGGTAGATACTCTACTGGAGGTTTCTCCGACTGTGCGCTCCTTGCCGCACTGTCGAAGCAAGGGACTTGCCAATACACCGTGTGCGAGCCACAAACGGCTCCAAGCACACAACAAGCCTAAACTAGCAAGCTCAAGAAAACAAAGGGTGTGTCACTCACCGCTCTACGCTCGCCTTCGTGGTGGATTCCTCGCCGCGATGAAGAAGAAGCTGCAGTCGTGCCGCGCTCAACCGCTTCGCCGCCGTCGTGCCTTCGTAATGCTCGATCGCACACACACTCTCCCTCTCTCTCTCTCTCTCACACACACACACACAAGGAGGTGAAGAAGAAGAAGAAGATGGAGATGGAGCAAGAGCACTCTTCAATTGCACAAATGAGAGAATGAGTAAAAATTAGGTTTAGTTGGCTTTTATAGGAGCTCACCCCATTCACACTTGGGCGCCCATGCTTAACCAACTAATCCCTTGAATGTCCAAGTTAAAGTGCGCCTCTCATCGACGATCACTCTACCTTTCCCTATTGGTCCGACAAGCCCGGTACCTGACTCTACCAAATACATAATACGCGTCCATCGTAGGTGATGGGTGTCCGTGTGCCGTGAGGGTTAACATGCCCCCCTTCCTGATGTAGATTCCGTCCTCGGAAGCTATTGAGTTGAAGCTGGTTCGTCGAGGTGGAAGAGCATTTGAGATGAATGTCCTTAGCCTTCTTCAGTCACTGCAAAATCAAACAACATTGGCACAGTAATTGCATTCTCTTAAAAAGCATATGCAGTTTTAGGTAGACACATTGATTGGTAAAAGAATTTCAAACAATTTGTTAGCAATGAACATTAAATTGCAATGTAATCAAATGCATAAACAGATGTAAAGGCAAAAAATTAAACTAGTCTGGGGTCGCTAATTTGACGGTCGAAAAGCACTAGAGATCGAATACTAATACCATGGGTAAGCTTCTTAATTTTCTGTGGTCAATTAAGTTGTTTAATCGCGAGAGCCAAGTATTCATGTTCGAGGGCTGACTAGAGGCTATATCTAGAAAACCTTGTAGTTAAGCTACCATAAAAGGAATTTCTCATGAAATCATCGCCTGGCTGATTACTTTTTCTTTGACCCCCCAAGGTCTTTTCACAGTGATTCAATTATGATGTGTGTGCTTATTTTGTATGCCTTGGGTTTTTTGCTTTTCAAGGAAAAGCGCCCACACTGGGAACCTCTAGGGCTCTAGTACCATAGGCAATACATGTGAGTGAAGTACCAAATCAAGCTGAGATTTCTCTTCCAGCTTAAAATTTTACATTGTGGCACTTTGATTTTTTGCTTGTTCATTTTCAGCATTTAAATTTTGTAACTTTGGGGGGTCATATAACACTGTTACCCTCCCCAGGCTCATCACATTAGTAAACTCCCTTTATAATACTTAAGCTAAAGGTCGATAGGGTTAAGCCCACTAGAAAGCCCTAGTACATTTCATACAATGCTGCCTAAATCGGATTAAGAACCTAAGTAACCATTGCTTATTAGGAAGGCATTCCCCATGGTATTAAGAGAAGATTTCTAACACCTAACTTGGTCAAACTAGCTTAGTCGGACTGCTTGATTTTTACACCTTAAACAAGTGATTATGACAAAAGATTGCATTGAATTAAATGTTGGATACTAAGCCAATGCGTTGAATATTATGCTACCAATCCCAATCAAAGCAGACAAACATGGATGCAAAAAAGATAAAGGCAATGCTAATGGACAAGAAACACCTGTTTGTGTTGATGGTCGCGCTTGATTTGAAGTGTGAACGAGAGAAAGGTCCAAATCCTATCAATAGCAACACGCTCCTGTACACACTAGGAAACAAAAGGAATACCTCCAGGAGGCACATCAGTGGGAAAAGAGAACTTCGCTAATCTCTCAACTCTAAAACAGAAACACTCCTATCGTACTAATCTTACCTACCCTCCATCACTCAAGTGATGAGGATCAAAGGTGTTTTATGGCATAGGTTTCCGTTTCACTGTACCAGATGTGACATGTGTAGGTCTGAGTCAATGTTTTGACTTTAATGTGCATACTCGTTTGCTAATTGCTCTTGCTCTTTTCTTTTTTTTTTGTGAGTATAAAGCTTTATATGTACATTCCCTAAGATCGGAGATTAAGAGGTCAGGGAAAAAGGTTGAGAGGGAAACAAGTGAATGATGGATGTCCACAAACACTCCCCCCTTCCTTGGGTAGATCATACCGTTTGAAATGAGCTTGTCACCCTTTGAAACCAATTGTTCCAGTTGGTAATAGGTGAGGATTTTTGCCAGTAGTTTTCTATTACCCTAGGTGCCTTGTCAAGTTGCAACGGTGGTAAGGTACTCTCCCAGGATCGAACTTGAAGTGGTTCATTAGGTGATTCTTGAACACTGGGAGGTGTGGATTCTTTTGTAGCTTCATGGAGGTCCACTACTATAGATGGAGGCTGTGTAGAAGCTTTTACCTCTATGGATGTATTACATGATGAGCTAGAATCTTCATGGGACTCTCCCCTTCCTGAGCTAGGTGGAACAAATCGTTCTTTCTTTGGTACCCAAACTAGCTCGGGAGCGGGTGTGTAGCATTCTGTGATTTTTTTCTTTCCACTATCATTGATTCGTTTTGGAGCTACGGCATTGGGTTTACATGGGTCAGGTTTACAAGTGTAACAATATTGTAGTGGGGCCGAGTGAACTGTGGTGTCAGAGCGATGATCAATAATGGTTTTACTCCCTAAGGGGTGTACCTTACCAGTCACCAAATCCACTCTAAGGACAGAGTCTTGGAATTGCAAATAGACATGATTTTTAGACCAATCGTGAACCATTTGTGCTTCCCTCATGAATGGTCGTCCTAAAATCATTTCATATGACATAAGGTGTTTGGAGAAATCCATTACAATGAACGGATGTCGTACCTTGTGTCCTAGAACTTTGATCTTAAGATCCTTGAGCATCCCCATAGGTTTGGCTATGGTACCATTTGCCATCTTTACCACAATGTTAGTAACACTGAGGCGGGGTTTTCCCATGGATTCCCAACAATCTTTTGTAACGATGCTAACTCCCGCACCACCATCAAGAATTCCCTTTATAGTTAATCCCTTGGTAGTGATGGGTAGGGTCGCATTAGACTCGTCGCCTTCAAAATACTGCCCTAATTCGTTAATGGGTACCTCGATCACAGACTCGTGTCCATCTAAGTCAAGTGATTGCACATGATTTTCCTCATCAATCATAATCGAGTCAGGCCTATTTGGTTGCGCAAACTGCGGTAATCCCGTTCGTAGCTCTCCGGTAAGGAATGCTCGAAGTGCAAGGAATAACTCAGGATCTCCATACAGCTTTGCTATGATCGTGGTTCGGACCTCAGAAGACATGAAGTCCACTAGTTTGGCAACATTCATTGGCGTTTTGCAGGGTGTAGGTCCTTGACTAGGAACTGGTGAGGATGGAATCTCATATTCCTCAATGGGATCAGGTATTCCTTCGTTAAACATCCTTTCCAACAAGAAGGGTGTATGCTCACTTTCTGATGTCCTGTCCTCACTCCCTTCTTGGATGATACTAGATATGGCTAACGGTCTATGGTTCATGTGGGGTGGATGAACTTGCGTGGGAAACACTGTGTCATGAATTTTGACATGCATGGGTTCTGGTTCTAGTTTCCTTTGAGTCTCCTCCACTAAACCTCTTAGATGTTTCACCTGCTTAATCTCGTCTACAGGGTTTGGGTACGTCCCAATCTTCTTTTTACGATTCTTCCCTTTTTGCCCCTGCGGTTTATCTTGGGGGTCTTGGATTGGATTTGGAAACACTTGTGGTGTTTTCAGAGGCTCCTTATGGTTTTCTCTTATTCGGTTTTCATTTGGTTCCATGTTACGGTTTTCTTTGTCGGTCTTTCCCTTTGTGGTATTGGTTCTAGTCTCCATTGTCTCGACTGAATCTGAATCATCCTCGAGGTCATTCATATACACGGGGTCATCTCCTGTTCCTATGTTTGTTTTGGAACTTGGCTTTGAATTTTCCGTATTCTGCGACTTCTTCCTTCATGTCTTCTTTTTCTTTGCTTGGATAATTGACGCGGTATCTCTCTCTTCGAGGATATGGCTTGGCCCTTGAAGCATGGACCGTGTAATCGCATAAGCAGGTGCGACGGGTGGTATTGGTGATGTCACACTAGCAATTTCAACCAAATTCAGGGGTGTGATTTTAGGTGCATTTGGGTTATAGGGGCATTGGGCAATCAAGTGATCTATGCCACAACGATTACATGTGAGTATTGGCATTGCAGACGTGCTCCCTTGATTCACTTGCATCTGTGCAGCATTCTTTTGCAGCCTAATAGGGCACTCCGCTACTCGATGTGGTCCACCACACTCGTAGCATTGAAGAGGTGGCCTCCTAGCCTGGGTGTTGATATTTTGACCTCTGGATGCGAGAGCAACAGCTTGATAAACCGGCTTGACTTGTCCCCAACAATCTTCCATGTAGTATATAGGACATTCTTCCAATGTATCAAGTCCGTAGGCAATACTAGTGTCTATTTCCTCCTCACAACCATCTGCATAAGCATTTGATGGCTCGCAACCCACTTGGTTCATAGGGGCGACTCTTGGATGCGGGGGCTGCGGTCCTAGCACAGGAGGTGGTAACGGTGTAGCTTGTACAACATTTTGAGATCTAGGGACCATGTGTTGCGGTAGTTGCTCAACAGGTGGAGCAGGCATCAATACAGGAGCTCGAGGTGCATCCGTCCAGGCTACAGGTGGTCTATTTGCCATCATACGTTTGATCATTAAACAATCCTTAGCTTGGTGACCATACCTACCACATGCATTGCAAGTTCCATTAAATTTTACTCTAAACGTAGGGCACTCACTAGTGCTATGTGGACCTAAGCAAATGGAACACCATTGTTGCTCCCTTCTTGGATACATGTGACTATTTTGAGGGGGTCGATTATCCTTAAGAGACTCTTGGATTGCCTTGGTGAGGTCTGTCAAGAATGTCTCAAATACCTTTGGCTCATTGGCAATGGGCTTTGCAGTCATGGGTTCATACTCAATGGCTTGTGAGCTAGTGGATCTCGTGTCAGTAGACACCCTCATGCCTGCTATCATCAAGTTGTCCTCTAATTGGATTGCATTGGCAGTGACATCTTCCCAGGTTGTGACACCTCTAATCACTAGTCCATTATAGATTCCTTCATTCCTCAACCCTCGAATGAATCGATCAAGCAGTTGGTTATTGTTGAAGCGCTCATTTACAGGGCAACGAGAGTTTAAGTGCTTTAGACGACTAATGAAGTCCCTTACTGACTCTCCTTCCTTACGTTCGGCCTTCTGTAGCTGAGATGCTACACCCCAAAGCACACCTTCTCGTATGTACTCCTTTAGAAACAACCTTCGAAGGGTAGGGTAGATTGTTTTCTCGTCCACCCTTAGGGTCCTATACCAATCTCCAGCCTTCCCACTTAATGTCAAGCTTAAGGCATTGCACTTATGTAGTTCGTTGCGTTCCCCTAAGGAATCACATACTTGTTCAAACACATCAATGTGTTTCCTAGCATCTTCGTCCCCATTGAATTTTTGCGTGAGTTTGGCAATTTGTATTGCCTTACTTCTAGGCTCTCTATCAGATGCATGATGCATATTTTCCGCAATAGATCGACCTATGGTTTGAGCAAACGCTGCCAAGTCACCTATGTGAGGAGGCAGGGCCGGTGGAGGTACTCTTGGAATCATATGTGGGAGAGGAACGGGTACCGGTCTTGGCATATGTATAGATGATGCAGGATATGGAACATAACCGGGCATAGGTCCACTCGGATAAGAGCTAGGGAGCGGCACTCGAGGAGCATAAGCAAGTGGTACAATTGGAGGTGTGGGGGCCATGTGTGCATAAGGGGCTAGAGGCACATATGGTCGAGGCCCCATATTAGGTACTACGACACTAGGTAGTGGCACTGCGCTAACCGTAGATGTCATCGGTACATTCTCTGTTAGGCTTATCCCTGGAGTGAGCACTGTGTTTTCCTTAATAGAGGGTTGAGCCAAGTTAGGGAAGCTAAAGTTTTCGCTCGGAGGCTCAAATTGCATAGAGACCCCAGGTGAAATGACGTAAGATGGGTCCATGGGACTCATTAGAGGAGTCTCCATTTGTGATAGAGTAGGCTGTTGAGCCTTGCTCGTATCCAGAAATCTCATGGGGCCAGTTGAGAGTATATTTACCCCTCGGTTTTGCCTTTCTGATTGAATAATGCCATGGATAACATTACAGATCATTTTCTGTTGATCTACGATGCTCGTGGCACTAGAGGTGGATTGTACAATCTCTATCCATCCTACATGGTAGGCGTGGCCAGAGTGTAGATCCGTCAACACCTCAGTGTGGAGGTCGTATGTCCAATGATCATTAATGAACAATCCTTCTAGAGTCAACGTGTTAACGGTTTCTTGTGAGGTAGAAGCAATGTTGCTCCCCGTGGTTTTACTTGTCACCAACGGTACTCTAGAGGGAACTTCTGAAGGAGGCAGCTCAACAGGGCCTTCTTGGTAAGAATTTGGTAGGATATCCACATGGACACTCTTTGGGGGTGTGGGGTCCACGTGCGATGTGAAAGGAGATTCCACTTCCCCACCCCCTTCGCGTGCTTCATTTGCCTCAGGTTCCGAGCGAGTAGCTCTACCTAATGTTTCCATGAAACGGCTAAACATACTAGTACTAGGCTGTGGAGCTTCGGGAGGTGCATGGCCTTCTCCCTCAGTGTTTTGGTTAGGGTATGCTTCCATGATTTCTGAGTCGGAGGAGGAATCACTAGCGGCTATTTTAGGGTCTTGGGTGGTGCTACCTTGTGTCCTCGCTGAGGGTCTAGAGCTTATCGTGGATGGGTAATGGGTGTCCGTATGAACAGAGGCACCCTCAATATGCTCGTGTTCTAACACTCGCCCAGAGCGTAAGTGCATGTGCTTTTGATACCTTAAGGTGTCAAAAAAGCTGCTCTAGGAGGCCTTGTGACTAGTTTTTAGCGTGTTTTTTGTTTGTTTTTTTGCTAGATTTTTTAGAGCGTGTCGTGGAATGGGCCGTGTGATAGCTCAAAACGAGCGTATCGGTCAGAGGGTCGTGCCGTGCTTTACAGCCCTCCGTTTGGTCACTCTATGCCCTCGGAATCCCTAAAACTGTCAATTTCCAGTAGGGAACTAGGCCCAAACTAGAAAGTCTAAGGGTGCAAGTGGGAAGAGAAAGGAGGAGAGTGGAGGACTTGTCCCACATGCTCTCATTCTCTCTTGAGGGAGTAGGGTATATATATAAGAGTGAGTCTAGTATATATCATAAGACTGAGGGCTTGGGCTTGGGCTTGGGAAAATGATCCCGATCCCGATCTATCTTTTATACAAACCAACCCGTCCGTTTTAAGAGTCACGTTTTTTATTTTCGAAAAATTTCGCCCCCCGCTCGCTCGCGTTTTTGATTTCCGTTATAAAAAAAAAAAAATTATTTTTTTTTTTCCAGAAAATACAGAAATTGAAAACGCAGAAATTGCAGAAAATTACAGGAAATTGCAGAAAATGCAGAAAAAACGCAGAAATTGCAAAAATTGACAGAAATGCAGAAATTGAAAACGCCGAACTTGAAAATGCAAAAATTGCAGAAATTGAAAAAACGCAGACAAATAGCAGAAATTGAAACTTGACAGCAATTGCAGAAAACGCAAAAAACAGAAATCTTCCACACACTCCTTCCCTGCCTTTCCTATGATAGAAATTGCACCACAAGGAAGCGTAAAGTGCTAACCGAGCTTAGTGTAGGGCATATCCCCGGCAGCGGCGCCAAAAATGTGCGCTCCTTGCCGCACTGTCGAAGCAAGGGACTTGCCAATACACCGTGTGCGAGCCACAAACGGCTCCAAGCACACAACAAGCCTAAACTAGCAAGCTCAAGAAAACAAAGGGTGTGTCACTCACCGCTCTACGCTCGCCTTCGTGGTGGATTCCTCGCCGCGATGAAGAAGAAGCTGCAGTCGTGCCGCGCTCAACCGCTTCGCCGCCGTCGTGCCTTCGTAATGCTCGATCGCACACACACTCTCCCTCTCTCTCTCTCTCTCTCTCACACACACACACAAGGAGGTGAAGAAGAAGAAGAAGATGGAGATGGAGCAAGAGCACTCTTCAATTGCACAAATGAGAGAATGAGTAAAAATTAGGTTTAGTTGGCTTTTATAGGAGCTCACCCCATTCACACTTGGGCGCCCATGCTTAACCAACTAATCCCTTGAATGTCCAAGTTAAAGTGCGCCTCTCATCGACGATCACTCTACCTTTCCCTATTGGTCCGACAAGCCCGGTACCTGACTCTACCAAATACATAATACGCGTCCATCGTAGGTGATGGGTGTCCGTGTGCCGTGAGGGTTAACACCGAGTATGCCCTGATTTCCTAGTACATTACCAGATCTAAGGTTCATATAGACTTATGAAGCCCTGGATAGAGTACTCACCTTTGGATTGACTTATCGTCAATTTCCACTCGATGCAATTGCATGTTTTTGTCAAGCCACTGATTCCTCGTCTGCAACCTGATTCTTGTACAAAATTGACCAAGTTAGCTATTCTTCTATAAAGATAGTAGAGTTTTTGCTATTCTTGTGATTGGTCTCTGTGTATCACTTCAAATCGAGCTATCAGAGTCAAAATTTGACTTTCAAATTCGACTTTAGCAAAAATCAAAGGTCTAATCTGTAATCTGTAAACTAAGTGGATTTATATTATGTTGTCTATCACTGTATAAGTTCAAAAGTAAAAAACGATGTCTCTTAATAGCAGAAGTAAATAATCGTGATTATTTACTTTTGTTAGTTTTTTGCACTTTTTTTTATAGGTTTGGCTAGTATACAACTTGTTAGAGTCCCTGGACAAGTTTGGACAAAATCCGATCAAGTTTATCAACTGCTTGGTGTCCGCAGACTTTGATTTCGAGAATCTAGCTTAAGTCTCACTTTTGGGATCCAAATTTCACCAAAATTGATTTGTGAGGTCTACTTGATGTGTTTGACCTTGTGGTATACTCAAATTTGCAAAATCATCGAGTTTTGAAGCAGATGTAAATAATCGTGATTATTTACTCCAATTATATTTTTGCCCCAACTTTGACACAGATCTCTGTTAAGCACCTTAAGTTAAGGTCACTAGCCAATTTTCATCAAGTTTGGACAATGTTTTGTCAAATGGTCACCAATTATCTGTCCGCAGACTAACTTTGCAATTTTAGTCACAAATTTCACTCCAGTGGTCCAAATCTTACCAAATTTGGTTTGTGGGCTTATTACAACATGGTAAAGCTAGTGGTATGCAGACTTGATCAAAAAATTTAAAAAATAGGGTATATATAAATAATCACGATTATTTACTTTGATAAATTTTTACAAATGTTTGGTCGACTGAGCATATACACATGTTTATCACATCAACATAAGCCTATGAATCAAATTTCAACAAGTTTGGATAAATTTTCCCTCAATTTATACTCAAGATTCAAAAAGTTAGTACCAACTTTAGTTTTTACCCAGTTTTTTGCCAGTTTAATGATCCAAATCTTTTGGGCCTTTACAAAAGTTGTTTGTACACATGCAATGAGTCAATGGTATGAACCTTGGCCAATTTAGAGCAGAAAGTTAATAATCGCAATTATTAACTTTAGACTTAAAATGAGCACTTTTTTGCAATTTTCTCAAAGACAGTCTTTACATGATGTATTTTAAGCCTATGAATCAAGTCAAAACTTAATTTGGCCTAAAATGTCAAGAAAAGTAAATAATCTGAGTTTTGGTCAACTCTTGAAATTTTTACCTCGAAGTGTCTTTAAGCTTACCCACTGGTTCAGACAACTCTTAGGCTTACTCTTCAGTCGGATTGAGTGGATTCGAGTCTTTTCAAGTTATTTCTAGCCTTAGACCTTAAATTCTCCAACTTCCAATAACAACTCACACTTGATTCTTTCAGAGAGAGCAATGTTCTGAAATCCACCTCAGATCCCACTTACCCTACTCCTAGATTCTCATGCAATGGGGTTGTGGAAAGTGTCCACAAACACTCATTTTCTTGTGTTTTTTTATGTTTTTCAGAGTCTTGATCTTAAGACTTGTCTTGTCTACCAATCATTCTCCAAACCCTAATCTAAATCTACAATCCTACAGTCCTAAAGGTACTCAGCAAGTACGATTACTTCCAAGCTACCTCTACACAGCAAAAGACGACAATCTTAAGCTATGCGGTTTCTAAAAGAAAGGTTTGAACTCTAGGTGAACTTATAGGAAGTCAAAGGATAACTACACAAGACGCTCGTGTTTTTCTCTAGTCTAGGTCTCTTCGATCCCAGACAGCGGTGCCAAATGTGGGACGCATGTCTAACCTCACCATCCTATCTTAGTGCAGTATTAGCGAGAATCACGATTAATTTGTCAAACCATGGGACAAAGCTGACTCGACTAGTGCATAGAGTCTACAAGAGGTTGTCAATCTCTTGGAAAACAACTAACAACTCGCATCTAACTCAAGCTACACTCAAGTGACTGAAATCACCAAAATCCAATGGCTCATCGACAAGCAAATCACATCCGTTATAGCATCAAATGACATCCAAACGTAATGAAACTTCTAGGACAAGTTTATAAGACCTAAGCACACATGCTTATGGTCTCAAACCCCACTTTATGTCAAGTTCTAAAATCGTGATTATTAACAGCAGTGGATTTTTGACCTAGTCGTTTTCGATCCAAAATGCATCTAAATGCTGAGCAATGATGCCCCAATACCCCGCCTATGCTTAGTTTTCTATTTAAAAGTGTAAATTCCTAGTTACGATGAAATTAGGTCGCAGGTTGGCGACGCCAAAAGCTACAAAATACTGTGAATGGCTTTCGTCAATGCGTAGAGCTCTTACCTGCGGTTGCAATGCAACAAACACATTTGCAATGTGATAACTGGAGAGGGAGTAGGAAGCGCGAGAAGGAGAGAAGTGAGCGCCATTAGCTCCCGTTGTGTATTTCTTATCCAAAAACTTTAAAAAACTTACAAAAATTGGCTTTTATACCTTAGCCAAGGTTTTTGGGTGGTCAAAACTAATAATCTGGAGGTCTACCAAAGCTGGGAAATGACTAGCTGATACAATCTGGAAGCTTGTAGCCCCGGCTCATTAGTTACAAGGTTTATCCGAGAAAATAGAAGTTACAATATTCTCGATTTATCAAAATAATAAATGTTTTACAAGGAGAACTCCAAAAAATGGTGTAAAAATGGTGTCCACGTTAGCTTGTTGCTAACAGTAGGCTCATGTGGAAAGCATTGTGTATGAGTCAATGGCTGGGCAACTTGAGTTGATAGGCCATCTCATTGATTGGCCTAAGAATCTGGAAGGGACCATAATACCTTTTTGCTAACTTAGCATAGTACTTTTGGTGTCCCGTAGGATTCTTGCCTGTTGTATGCCTAAATCGAGCCTTGGGAAACTTAAGCAAGACCCAATCATTGTGTTTAAAGGCTAGGGCTCTTCTGTGCTTATCAGAAGCAGCCTTTTGCCGTTGTTGAGAGATCAATATAGCATCCTTAATCTTTTGGAAAGATTCTTGCAGGCCTTGGCTATATTCATCTGCAACGAAGATCTTCCCATGTACCTTGAGTAGCATGGGACTTTTTTATCTTCCCTCTATCACCTCAAAGGTGCTTTTTTCCGTGGAAGTATGTACAGTATTATTGTAAGCATACTCCACTAAGGGTAAGTACTTCTCTCATTAGGACTTTTGATCTACTTCTGTGACATAAGCTTTTAGTAGAGAATTGTTAGGTTAGCTATTTCACTTTGGCCATCCGTTTGGGGATGATAGGTCAAAGAGAAGTTTAGCCTTGTACCTAAATTCTCAAAGAGACCCTTCCAGAAATTAATGGTCATTCTAGGATCTCTATCCGACACTATAGACATTGGAAAGCCATGGTATTTGAAGATTTGTGATATAAAGAGGGTTTCCATTTGATGGGCTTTAATAGTCTTTGTGACAGGTATGAAATGTGCTTGTTTGCTAAACATATCTACTATCGTCCATATTCTTGTATTCCCATGGATAGACTTGGGCAATCCAAAGATTAAATCCATGGATATGCTCTCCCATGGTGAATTATGGATTGGCAAAGGTTGAAGCAATCCAGGTTGCTTCCCTCTATCAAACTTTGTCCTTTGGCGTACCACACATTTTGAAACATACTCTTGTATGTTTGCTTTCATGGCAGGCCAATAGAAATATGTTTCTATCCCTTTTAGGCTAGACTGAATCCCTCTATGCTCTACATAAAGAGGAGCATGAGATTCATACATTACTTTTTGGTGATCCGATTTGCCAAACTGCAAAGCCCGGCCAAAAGATCAGATGATTGACTCCAATCCCCCTCGGCCTTGCCGCATTCCAAGATTCTCAAGACCACAAACCGAGGCCGCAAAAATGTGAGAAAACCATCTGTAGCTAACCTTGATCAACCGCACCCCGACTTTGACTAGCCATAACTAGCAGTCCGTAACTCTGTTTGGTGAGCTTTCAATTCCTGTTAGCTCCATACATCACACAGAATGCATACAATCTCTGGTGAAGCTCCAAGAATCTCAGATGGAACACCGGCAGAGGCAAACCAGCCATCACAGAACTAGCCTCTGGTGAAACTTCATATGCTAATATCTTGACACCCAGGACTTAGATTGTTGATCTAAAAAGACTAGTAGGCTCCATAAATTAAGAACTATGAATCTACCCACTAAAATTGGCTCGAACTACTTGGCATCACCTACCCCGCCATCTCAAATCTACAATGCATTGCACCTTCAAACTCAAATATCTTGGGCTCTATAGCTCTGTTTGATGAGCCATCTAGACTTGCTCCTTCAGAACTTCAAGCTCTACATATATGGGCCAAAAAATAGCACCTCAAATATTCTTCACCTGTCACCTTGTCTGGACCAATCTCCAACCCTTTTGGCCCATAAAACCACATAAAGCATACATTTTACATGCCATTTTCCTGCCCAAGATCTTTACAGCTACTCTTGTCCTTTGCCATGCTTCTATAAGCATGTATATACCTACCCATGCCATCTTCTATGGTCGATCAACTTTGGTTGCACCAGCACTATCTGGCTCTGCCTGCTCTTTGGCAGGATCGGTATGGTTTCAAAAAACTACATGCCTAAAGCTCTGATACCACTGCAAGCACTTCCAACAAGGATTAGATCAGATTGGGGCAGGGACACAAATATTCTTTGATAAAGATTTTTTTTTTAGAATCTAGAAGCGTTGTCTTGCTCTTTGGTAGGACTAGTATGCTTTAAGAAAAGCACATGCATGAAGCTTTGATACCACTATAATAACTTCAAAGAGATTGGATTGGATCAAGTCAAGGACATAAAGATTCCATGATGAAGAAATTTATTGTAGAATCTGGAAGCAAAGTATTTCTCTACCTGCTCTTTGGTAGGATCGGTAGGCTTTTTAGAAAAGCACACGCTTGAAGCTCTAATACTATTGTATTCACTTTTGACAAGGGATCATATTAGATCAGTGCAGGAACACAAATATTCTTTGAACAAGAAAACTTTTGTAGAATCTAGAAGCGTTTTCTTGCTCTGCCTGCTCTATGGTAGGTATGGTGTGATTTCAAAAAATCACACACCTAAAGCTCTGATACCATTATGATTACTTTTGTTGAGCGATCGAATCCGATCAGAATAGCGACACGGAGATTCTTTGATAAAGAAAATTTATGTAGAATCTAAAAGCTTTGTCTTGATGTGCCTGCTCTTTGGTAGGACCGGTATGCTTTTAAAAAAGCACATGCTTGAAGCTCTGATACCACTGTAATAAATTTCGGCGAGGCTCGCATCGGATTGGGCAGGGACACAAAGATTCTTCAATAAAGAAAATTTATGTAGAATCTGGAAGCGGTGTATTGCTTTGCCTAATCTTTGGTAGGACCAGTATGCATTTAAAGAAAAGCACACGCCTGAAGCTCTCATACCACAATAATCACTTTCGACGAGGGATCGGAAGGACACAAAGATTCTTATGCGTGCTCTTTGGTAGGACCGGTATGCTTTCATAAAAGCACACACCTAAACATCTGATACCATTGTAATCACTTTCGATGAGGGATCGGATAGGATCAGGGCAAGGACACGAAGATTCCTTGATAAAGCAAATTTCTATAGAATTTGGAAGTGCTATGTTGCTCTGCTCGCTCTTTGGTAGGACCCACATGCTTTCAAAAAAGCACACGCCTAAAGCTCTAATGCCACTATACGAGGGATCGGATCAGATCAAGGTAGGGACACAAAAATTCTTTGATAAAGAAATTTTATGTATAATCTAGAAGCGTTGTCTTGCTCTTCCTGTTGTTTGGTAAGACCATAATTCTTTAAGCAAAGCACACACCTAAAGCTCTGATACCACCATAATTACTTTTGGCAAGGGATTGGATTGGATTGGGGCAAGGACATGAAGATTCTTTGATAAATAATTTTTTTGTAGAATTTGGAAGTGCTACCTTGCTTTGCTTGCTCTTTTGTAGGACCGGTACACTTTCAAAAAAGCACACAAAGCTCTGATACCATTGTAATCACTTCTAATGAGGGATCTAATCGGATCGGGGCAGGGACACAAAGATTCTTTTATAATAAAAAAATTTGTAGAATCTGAAAGTGATGTCTTGCTCTCTACGTGTTCTTTGGTAGGACCGGTATGCTTTCAAAAAAGCACACTCCTGAAGCTCTGATACCGTTGTAATCACTTTCGGAGAGGGATTGGATCGAGGCATGGCCCAAATATTCTTTGATAAAGAAAATTTGTGTAGAATCTGAAAGCCTTGTCTTGCTCTACCTGCTCTTTTGTAGGACCGGTATGCTTTCAAAAAAGCACACATCTGAATCTTTGATACCACTATAGTCACTCCCAACGAGGGATCGAGGCAGAGACACAAATATTGTTTGATAAAGAATTCTTTTATAGAATTTGGAAGCGTTGTGTTTGCTCTACCTGGTCTTTGGTAGGACTATTATGCTTTCAAAAAAGCACACACCTGAAGTTCTCATACCACTGTAATCAGTTTAGGCGAGGGATCGGATCGGATCGGTGAAGGACACAAAGATTTTTTTATAAAGAAATTTTTGTAGAATCTGGAAGCAATGTCTTGCTCTGCTCGCTATTTGGTAGGTTGGGTATGCTTTCAAAAAAGCACAAGTCTTAAGCTTTGATACCACTGTAATCACTTCCTTCGAGGAATTGGATTGGATTGGGATCGGGGTAGGGACACCAAGATTCCTTGATAAACAAAAAAAATTTAGAATTTGGAAGCATTGTCTTGCTCTTCTTGCTCTTTGGTAGAACAGGTATGCTTTAAGAAAAGCACACGCATGAAGGTATGATACTATTTTAATCACTTCCAGTGAGAGATCAGATTGGATCGGGACAGGGACATGAAGATTCTTTGATGAAGAAAATTCTCTGGAATCTGGAAGTAGTTTTTGCTCTACCTACTCTTTGGTAGGACTAGTAGGCTTTCAAAAAAGCACACACCTGAAGCTCTCGTACCATTGTAATCATTTTTGGTGAGGGATCGAATCGGATCAGGGCAAGAACACAAATATTCTTTGAGGAAGAAAATTTATATAGAATCTGGAAGCATTGTCTTGCTCTACCCAATTTGGTAGGTATAGTATGCTTTCAGAAAAGTTCACGCATGAAGCTCTGATACCACTGTAATTACTTCGAGTGAGGGATCAGATTGGATTGGGGTAGGGACACGAAGATTATTCGATAAAGAAATTTTTTGTAGAATCTAGAAGCGTTGTCTTGCTCTGCCTGCTCTTTGGTAGGACTAGTATGCTTTTAGAAAAGCACATGCCTAAAGTTGTGATACCACTGTAATAACTTTTGGCAAGGGATCAAATCACATCGGGGTAAGGATACAACGATTCATTGATAAAGAATTTTTTTGTAGAATCTGGAAGCGTTGTCTTGTTGTGCATGCTCTTTGGTACGATCGATGTGCTTTCAGAAAAGCACATGCCTAAAGCTCTAATAGTACTCTAATCACTTTCGGTGAAAGATCGGATTGAATTGGGGCACGAACATGAAGATTCTTTGATAAAGAACATTTTTGTACAATTTGGAAGTGTTGTCTCGCTTTGCCTACTCTTTGGTAGGACCGGTAGGATTTCAAAAAATTACATGCTTGAAGCTCTAATACCACTGTGACCACTTCCGGCGAGGGGTCGGATCAATTCGGGGAATGAATAGAAACATTGTTTGAAAAAAACAATTGTAGAATGTTGAAGCGTTGCCTTGCTCTTCCTAGTCTTTGGTAGGTCCGGTATGCTTTCAAAAAAGCACACACTAGAAGCTCTAATACCATTGTAATCACTTCGAGCAAGGGATTGGAACAGATTGAGGTAGGGACACAAATATTATTTGATAAAGAAAATTTTTGTAGAATCTGGAAGCGTTAATGCGTCTTGCTCTGCCTGCTCTTTGGTAGGACCGGTATGCTTTTAGGAACTCACACGCCTGAAGCTGTGATACTACTATAATAACTTCCAACGAGGGATCAGATCCGATCGAGGCAAGGACATGAAGATTCTTTGATAAAGAAAATTTATGTAGCATTTGGAAGTGTTTTCTTGCTCTACCTTCTCTTTGGTGGGACCGGTAGGCTTTCAGAAAAGCACATGCCTGTAGCTCTGATACCATTGTAATCACTTTTGATGAGGGATCGGTCAAATCGGGGCAGGAATAAGAAGATTCTTTGATAAAGAATTTTTTTGTAGAATCTGAAAGCGCTGTCTTGCTCTACCTGGTCTTTGGTAGTTCATGTATGGTAACATTGAGTACAATAAATCACATTTTCTTCCATGAAATATACTAGGTATCTCCTAAAACTTGGTGACAAAAATGCCCGAGAATCAGCCAATAACTTTACCACAATAGACGCACAACAAAAACTTGTAGATGTCATGCTAGAAACGACACTTATAGAATCTACTAATAGCCATAATTGTGAATCTACTATTGATTCGCTCCCTTCTGTACAAGTTTGTGAGACACATATACCTTTGTCATCTAGTACAGGCTCAAGAACATCGCGAGTGACAGATCACTCGTCTCAATCATCCCAAACAAATTTGGGTACCAAAATGGCAACATGCCAAGCTCACACTAGCACAGTGCAAAACACCCTCGAACCAACAAATTTGGATACCAAAGGATACCCCAAGAGTTTATGAAAACTTCACTTGAGTGCCAAAAGTCCAACTACAAAGTTTCTCTTAGCAAGATCAAAACCACCCACGGTATTCACCCACATCTACAAAGGAAACATGAGCAATCATGATTAGTCTCACCCCAATCATCCACACTACAAAGGTCAAGAGAGCACAAGTAATTAGATATAAATAGGTATAATTATTGCTCAAAAATTGATCCACATATTGTGGATTCTGAAACAAAAAATTCCAATTCATCCCATGGAGACCACAATCCACGAAAGTGCTTCAAAGAAACCACAACACTTGTCAAAGTCAGAACCCACTATAATAGGGTGGCGCCCTAAAATTTTGACACAAATTCAAGCCAAGGTGTTGTTCCAAACCTTGACAACCGAAAGGTGTGCTACAGAATTACAACACTTGTTACATGGCACCCACTCATTAACAAAGGAACGTGTCAACCTCGTCTCACTAAATACCCTAAGCTTTATGCTTAAGACCCACCTCTCCCATAGTGTCATTTTTTTCCATGCATTGACTAAGTATGCATACATAGGGCCACATTACATGGCCTTGCATCAGGCGCTGCTTTGTGAGAGATATCCCTCCCCAGGGGTCTATGCCCAAAATATACAATTTACACTTTTATACAATTTTGCAAAAGCATTTTCATATGTGAGGAGTTCTGAGCGCCCGACCAAGCATGGAGTTTAGGCCATGAGCCGGACTGCATCCAAAGGTACCTAGCGACTAGTGCTACCTCTAAATGGGCGTTATGAATGAAAGTGTACTCAAGAAAAATATAACATTGTGAAGGGTGAATATATGTGTACACCGCGTTGCGGGAAGGGAGAGAGAGAGAGAATATAGTGGAGGGTGAAATAGAGTGCACAGAGACATGAGAAGATGAAAACAGAGAATCTTTAAATGCCCATCTAAATGGAACAGGCAACCATGTATTAATGCAATGTCAAAATCTATGTATACCATAACATCAAAAAGTTTATGAAAAAACAATTAGCAAATCATCGGACCATGTGTAGGGATCGATCGGTCCACCTATCCACTTGTGCTCTACTATGGACAGAGAGAATTTCACTTCGCCCGGAGCAAGCCAGAACACCTCCAACCTACCTGAGCCAGACATAGGTTGAGGCCGCTTCCCCTTCCTCCATGAACCCGAGCTTTGAAACAATCCCAAGTACCAGCAGGTGGTAGGGTATCAACACCAACCATACCATTTTAGGTGCCACACCTCTTCAATGCCCAACACCGGGTATTTAGGCAAAGCCAAGACAAAATCCCCGACGTGTTATCCGTGTAGGTCATTCAACCCCTGACGCACTAACCGTGTAGATGAGTCTAACAAAAAAAAGAAGACCTAGGCAACACCCCCGATCCAACAAAGCCCCAGGTCAGTGACCCTTTAGTCTAAGGCTAAGTGATGTAGATAATCATAGTCATGTAGCGACGTTGTCATGAGAAACATAACACATGATTCCAATCACAATAGCACTTCCCAGATGCACAAACAATATTTTCCAAGTAGTTAGACTTTACAGAGTCTCTACCCTTACACGTCTGCCATAAACCATCCAAATCACTTCATGCTCCAATTCCAAAACCATAAACCATAATCCAATCACATCACACGGGCAAGCTCTCTACCCAACTTGGACGAGGCACGACCAATCCTGCATAACCACTTTAGAACATAACATGGCTGCAAAAATTTCGGCAGCATAACCGAATCCAAAAGAAAACCATGAGTCATATTGGCTTACACCATAGAATATCAACCATAATCCATAAGGGAATCTCATCCCTTGAACATAAATCATAATCACACTGAACCAACTCCCACACTTGGAGTGTGACACATCTCTTGCAATCTATCAGAGTCTACACAGATGTGACCCTTAAGATGTATATCTTTCATGCATAAAAAGAGTTCGACCAGCAACTAATCATGTTATAAAAATCCAATATTGATCACATCCAATCATGCAAAGTTGATGCATCACATCTGCACTTCACCTCCCTAGCTTTTTATGCACGCACGAGATCATAAACGCATCATGTGCATAAATCAACGTGTTAAGCATGATGAAATAATCATGGGACCACTTTGTATGTACTTGATTGATCCATACATGCACTCGTATGCAAAAAAACAATCACCGAGAGGATAAAATAATCATGGGGCAACTTCGTATGTACTTGATTGATCCATACATGCACTCATATGCAAAATAACAGTCACTTGTATGTCGGGGAGAGAGAGAGAGAGAGAGAGAGAGAGAGAGAGAGAGAGAGAGAGAGAGAGAGAGAGATGATGACTATGGAGTTTAGAGCTTCTTACCGTGCTTTAAAATCAATTAGGGACTATTAAAGGGCTTCTTGATTTGCCTTAAGAGAGCGGTGATGAGAGCTACGTAGAGGTATCCGTCAGGGGTATCCGCTAGGAAAGCTTCTGGAGAGCACTAATAAAGGGCTTCTTGATATGCCGCAAGAGAGCGGTGATGAGAGCTACGTAGAGGTATCCGTCAGGGGTATCCGCTAGGAAAGCTTCTGGAGAGCGCGTACACCGTGAAACGAGAGAGAGGATAATAGGCAAGTAGAGAGAGAGTGTGTCCTTCTAAGAGAGAGACAGACAGAGAGAGAGAGAGAGAGAGAGAGAGAGAGAGAGAGAGAGAGAGAGAGAGAAAAGAGCTTATGGAGATAGTGATGAAGATCTTGCATCACTCCGTATAATAGATACGTATAGCCTTGCGGTACTAGACACAACAGACTGGAGTGTGTCCCAAGTAGAAAGATGAGGCTACCCCTCAGCTTGGAATAGCCCCTAGCTTTTGGAAAAAATCTCCAATCTTTCCAAAAAACAAGCCTTTTCTTTTCATGGTCAACTTTCCCACTTACCATTCAATTTTTATAGCAAAATTGACCATCCGAGCAGTATCTGGCCCACTAATGGGAACCGTAGCTAGACTATGCCACCCCTTAATATCCCGACATAATTATGACTTTCCGTACTGCCTTGGTGTATTTACTGTACCGCTTTTTATAAAAATATTTCCCGTAAAAATTCCGTTTAGCTCCATTTTTGCTTCAGGTGATCATTTTTAAATCCGATGGAGACTAAAATTAATATTTTTACATTTAGGTCATCATAAAAAGCACATTGCTTTTCAATGATGCCGAAAAGCACGAAAAGCTAAAATAGAGTAAAAGATAAAAAAAAAACAAAATTTTCTAAAATTGAACCACGGGTTTCTCTCGTCCGCAGGAATAAGAAAGCGGACTCGCTTTTCACTAAAAAGTACTAGAAATCATGAAAAGCTATAAATAGCGTGAAAAGAACTCAAAAAATAGATTTTTACAAAATTGAACCATAGCTTCCGCGGAACACATAGATTAAGGATCCGACTTTGCTTTTTGCATAAAAGCACAAAAAGAATGAAAAATCTAAAAACATCGGATTTTCCAAAACTGAACCAAATGTCCGTCTAACCTACTGGGACATGGAAACGACCTTGCTTTTTACTTTAGAACCTTCCAATCTTATCAATCAAGCATCCTAAGTAAAAATTTGGCAAAAAATATATTTTGAAAGCTATTTTTCTTCTTTTTAGAAGAGACCCAAAAATTGGGGATCTTACATCCTCCCACACTTGAAAAATTTGAGATGTCCTCACCTCGACATGAAGTCTGGATAATTTAGTCTCATTACATCATCATGTTTCCAAGTGGTATCTTCTTGAGGATACGTTGACCATTTAAGAAAGTGTTCAATAATGGTCCGATTATGCAGAGGCTTGGTTCTGCTCTGAAGTATTACCTCGGGGTGTACTTCAAAAGTTCCGTCAGTAGAGGTAGATAATAGAGAATCATCAAGAATGTGTTAAGGATCAGATACATACTTCTTGAGTAAACCGATGTGAAAAACATCATGTACCTTTATGTGTGGCCGTAATAAGAGTCTGTAAGCTTGATCGTTAATATGCTCTGCGATTACAAAAGGTCCACGATATCTGGCACTTAGATTCTTACACTTACCCATTGATAAGGAACTACATTTGGGTTTCACTCTCAAAAATACTGTATCGCCCTCTTCAAAAAGGCTAGTCGATCGTTTTGGATCAGCATAAATTTTTTGTTTATTTAAGCAGTCTTAATATCTTGCCGTATAAGATTGGTTTGTGGTTGCATTTCATCCAACATTTCTTTGGATGCTTGAACTCATATGAGAGGGTTTGTCCATTTGAGTGGAGTAAGACACTCTTGTCCATACAATGCTTGAAAAGTAGACATTCCAATTGAGCGTTGGAATGATGAATTATACACAATTCAACCAAATACAAATATCTAGTCCATTTACTATGCTCATGCATACAATAATCTCTCAACATGTCTTTAATGATTTGATTTGTCCTTTTTGTCTACCCATCAGTTTGAGGATGATAAGGAGTACTAAAGGCTGAGAATAAGGCTTCCTGTAGTACCCATCAGTTTGAGGATGATAAGGAGTACTAAAGGCTAACTGGGTTCCTGTAGCTGAGAATAAGGCTTTCCAAAAATTTGAGGTGAACTTCACATCACGATCATAGATTATCCTTCAAGGTAAACCATGATACATGAAAACACCTTTCATGAAAACTTGAGCTATATCCTTAGCCGTAAATGTTGTCTTGACTGGAAATAAATGGGTCATTTTTGGAAGCATATCAACCACAAAAATAGATTCATATCCCAGAGATGTATAAAGTCCTATAATGAAATCCATAGATATGCATTTACATCTCATTTGTGGAGCATCAATAGGTTGAAGCTTATCGGGGTACCGAATTCGTTCAGCTTTAATACGTTGGCATGTTAAACGTATTGTAACATAGTTCAACACATCATGCTTTAGCCCTGGCCAAAAGAAACTCTTTCTTACAGTAGAGTAAGTCTTAATGTACCCTGGATGTCCTGCTATAGGTATATCATGAGCTTCCTATAATGATTGAAGTTTGGTTCCACCTTGATTTGGAATGCAAAGATGATTATCGAAGTAAAGGTTATCTCCTTCAACGTGAAAGCCTTTGATTTTCCTTTCTTGCTTCTCTGTGCGATTACTTAAGTTCATCAAGTACTGGATTCTTAAGTAACACGGGTCATTAGTCATACCTTCTCAAATAAGGTCAAGTAAAGAAGTGGTAGAGGTTGTGACATCCACTACAGTACTCTTCTTGCTCAAAGCATCAGCCACAAGATTTTCCTTCCTAGGTTTATATTCAATTTCAAAATCATATTCGCATAACAACTCCATCCATCTTCGTTGCCTGCATATTAAGGTCAGGTTGGGTGTAGATCCACTTTAGACTTTTATGGTCTGTATGTAACTCAAATCTCCTTCCAAGGAGATAATGTCGCCATACTTTATGAGCATGCACAACGGCCAATAATTCGAAGTCATGTGTAGGATAATTCAACTCATGTATACGTAACTTACAAGATTCATAAGCTATTGGTTTTCCTTCTTGAGAGAGAACACCACCAATTGCTTGTCCACTTGCATCAGTGAGCACAGTGAATATTTTTTAGAAGTCTGGAAGCTATAGTATGGGAGCATTCACCAAGGCTTCTTTGAGTTTCTCAAAACTAGCTTGAGCACGTTCATTCCAAGTAAACATTGTAGCCTTCTTAAGCATATTAGTCAATGGAGATGCAATCTTAGCATAACCCTCAATAAATGTACGATACCATCTTATCAAACCAAGAAAGCCATGTACTTCTCGTACTGATTTCGGTGTAGGCCAAGCTATGACAGGTTCGATCTTACTTGGATCAATAGAAACACCATCCTTGGATACAATAAATCCCAATATTCCACTTTGTCAGTAAATAAGGTGCACTTGCTACGTTTGGCATAAAGTTGATTTTGACGGAGAAGTTCAAGTACTTGCCGCACATGTTGTTCATGTTCTTCTCTGCTTCTTGAGTAAACCAGGATATCATCAAAGAAGACAAGAAAAAAATCATCAAGATGCTCTCGAAATACGTCGGCCCGATTAAAAGTTGCAGGAGCATTAGTAAGTCCAAAAGGCATAACTGTAAATTCATAATGTCTGAAACGAGTATTAAATCATGTCTTTGGTATGTCCTCCTCCTTGATTTGGATCTGGTAATACCCTAACGTAAGATCCATCTTTGTGAAGATAGAAGATCCATGTAATCGGTCAAACAGTTCATCAATCCTTGGTATTGCATACTTATTATTGATTGTTAAGTGGTTCAATCCACAATAATCAATAAAAAGACGAAAAGTGTCATCCTTCTTCCTATTAAAGAGAACAGAAGTACTCCATGGAGAAACACTAGGTCAAATAAAGCCTTGTTCAAGGAGTTAAGTTAAATGCTCCTTGAGTTCCATGGATTCAGGTACTTACATTTTGTAAGGTCTATGAGCAACTGGCTGAGCTCTTAGGGTAAGCTCTATTGCATGATCAACATCACGCTTGGGTGGTAGCTATGAAAGTTCTTTGGAAAATACATCATCAAATTCTACTATCCATTCGGATTCAGGTGAATCTATCTTCTTCTCCTTAGGGCTAAGCTTTACTATGTAAATCCTCTCATTCTTCATATGACTCTTCATAAGTTTAGTAAAGTTCACTAGTCTAAGCTTAGGCTTCCCCCCATTCTCAGTAACTGTTACTCTAGAGTTTTGATCATTCTCGAAAGTCAATGAAGCGTCTTTACAATGTATGTGAGCATCATTGGCTTTAAGCCAATCCATTGCTAGAATTCCATCGTAAATTCCTATGGGTAAGACTGAATTTTTTAGAAGTATTATGACCATCCAAAACAAAATTAAAGTTACCCATTGAAGTAGAAGATCTAACCCTCCTACCCGTAGCTAATTCTATTGTAAGGTCTATATCAAGGTGTTCAGGCAAAATGAGCTTTCTAATGCACTTAGGAGATATGAAAGAATGTGTACTCCCTAAATCAATCAATAAGGTAAAATGGTTACCTCGATACTCTGCTGGGGTTTGAATTACTGAAAATTGTTCATTCACTCCCTGATGTTCAATTGCAGCATGAACATACGCATTTTCCTAATTTCATTCACCTCTAGCCCCTTGAACTCTGTTAGCTTGAGGTCTTCCTTGAGGTCTTTGATTTCCTCCTCCTCCTGGACGAAGTTGACGGTTAGTATTCCCGTTGATGTTATTGTTGACAAGCAGTCCATTTTGAACAAAAGGTGGATTGCCTGGCCTAAAATTCCCTTGGTTTTGGGATAGAAGCATGTTAATTTGTCACTGAATATGTTGTCCCGGATAGTGCTAGTTACTTGTACTTGTTAGCATATACTGAAAATGGATGGACAACTCCTTTGAATTTCAAATGTTCCATAAAAAAATTATTTCCCTCCTCATGTGCTTCTGTTTTCAGTTATTGAAGACGATGTGGGGACTCTCTCTCTCTCTCTCTCTCTCTCTCTCTCTCTCTCTCTCTCTCTCTCTCTCTCTCTCTCTCTCTCTCTCTCTCTCTCTCTCTCCCTCTCTCTCTCTCTCTCTCTCGTTCGTTCCTTGCACTGGGCATCCTGCATCAGAGATGAGTTGTCAAAGCTGATCTCTTTCTCTCATTCTAACATAGACCTACAGAAACAGAGAACCAGCACCCAACATTATTGCCACTAGCTCCAATGCTGGAAATGGATCCGTACTATAATGTGATGGTAAGCAAATCTTATGTGTGGCCCACCCACTCCAAATGAATTCATTGGTTTTGTTGGTCACATCTATAGTTTTGTGAGGGCATTTGTTCATAGTATGTGTGTATTACAGCATCAAGTATTGATAGCTATACATTTAATTGATTTTAAGTAAGTAACACATTATGCATGTCTACAATTCTCAAGAAAAAGCAGAAGAGAGCCACTACAGGCAATGAATTATAACTCCCAAGATCCAACTCTTTCTATAATCAGGGAATATGAGAGAGTAAGAAAGAGGAAACAACGGGAATAGAAACAAATGAAATTTGAGCGACAACATCATGCCCTCAACGATGAGTAGAAAAAGAAAACCTCCACCGAGATTGTGAGAGATTTCAAGAGTAGGACTGAAGTTTTTAGTACATAAGCAAAGTGGGAAATTTGGAATCTTGTTGCTCAACATCCGCATGTTCGGGCGATCCATGATGAGTCTTTTGAGGAGGAGGCTGCTGTACAGACCGCAATTGTCGGGCCAATGTCCGTAGCACACTCGCTACCATCAAGCAGCCAGGTTCCAATGAGGAGTTTTTTTTGAAGAATGCAGCATTGCAAAATGATGTTGAATTCAAAGGAAAACATGCCTATTGCAAAAATCTCCACGGTCCTAAATGTCAATCGTCGCACCTTGCACAAGGCGAGATCACGACAGGCGAAGCCTGATGTTGGTCGATTGTTTTCATTGGTTGCATGTCACAAGAAACACCGTCATAGCCCTATCATAGATGAAATTAAGGAATTGGTCTACACATTGTGGAAAGTGGAGACTCACGTTTCATCGAACAAGAAGGATGTTTGCCGAAAGAGGATGGGGAGGAAAAGGTACATTGAACACCCTTTGCACCTCCTAGATGAGCCTCAGGTGATCAATCAAATACTTGTACCATAACTTATGCATTGCATCTCTAGTTCATAGTAGCTTGTACATGCTGATCAATAGCATACTGATCTGGAGACTTCTTCTAGTTAGCATATGGATTGTGCTAGTTAGCATATGGACTGTGCTAGTTAGCATATTGACTGTGCTAGTTAGCATATGGAGTATGCTAGTTAGCATGCCTTGGGTTCTAAATAGCATACAAAGCTAGTTGGTTAACACAATATGTATGGTAATCAACATACGTAGTATGCTAGTTAACATACCTAGTATGCTAGTTACATACCTAGTATGCTCAATTGCATGATAAGTATGTTGTCTAGCAAAAAGTGATTATGCTAGTTAGCATATGGAGTTTGCTAGGTAGCATATCGAGTATGCTAGTTAGCAGGCGTTGAGTTCTAGATAGCGTATAGAGTTAGTTGGTCAACACAAAAGGTATGCAAGTTAACACCACTTACGCTAGTTAACACCTAGTATGCTCACTAGCATGATGGGTGTGCTATTTAAGACAAGGGTTATGCTAATTAGAACTAGCAGTTGGATTGGGTATGCTAGTTAGCATATGGAGTATGCTAGTTAGCATGCCTTGTGTTCTACCTAGCATACAGAGTTAGCTAGTCAGCACAAGATGTATGCTAATTAACATCATTTATGCTAGTTAGCACCTAGTATGCTCAATAGCATGATGGGTGTCCTAATGCGTATACTAGTTAGCATAGTGAGTATGCTAGTTAGCATATGGATTGTGCTAGTTAGCATACGTATTGTGCTAGTTAGCATATGGATTGTACTAGTTAGCATATGGAGTGTACTAGTTAGCATGCCTTGGATTCTAAATAGCATACAAAGCTAGTTGGTTAACACAAAATGTATGCTAATTAACATACCTATATGCTATTTACATACCTAGTATGCTCAATTGCATGATAAGTACGTTGTCTAACGGATAGTGATTATGCTAGTTAGCACATAGAGTTTGCTAGGTAGCATATGGAGTATGCTAGTTACCAGGCCTTGAGTTCTAAATAGCATAGAGAGTTAGTTGGTCAACACAAAAAGTATGCAAGTTAACGCCACTTATGCTAGTTAACACCTAGTATGCTCACTAGCATGATGGGTATTCTATTTAAGACAGTGGTTATGCAAGTTAGAACTAGCAGCTGGGCTTGGTATGCCAGTTAGCATATGGAGTATGTTGGTTAGCATATGGAGTATGCTAGTTAGCATGCCTTGTGTTCTACCCACCATACAGAGTTAGCTAGTCAACACAAGATATATGCTAATTAACATAATTTCTGCTAGTTACACCTAGTATGCTCAACAGCGTGATGGGTGTCCTAATGAGTATGCTAGTTAGCATATGGAATATGCTAGTTATCATATGGTCCATGCTAGTTAGCATGCCTTGTTCTCTACCTAGCAGACAAAGTTACCTAGTAAACACAAGATATATACTAATTAACACTCTTTCCTCACTTAACACACGATGTTGCATGCACATTAGGATGTTGATTGTGCTATTTAACACTATGATTTGTCTTCATGAAAATGTTGGATGTCCTAGTTAGCAATTTGAACATTGATCATCATTTGGATGTTGCAGGTTGAGTTCTTTCGTAGATTCAAGGAAAAACATCCAGATTGCAAGATTGGCATGAGAATGTTTGAGATGTTGAAGCCATTCTTTTGTAGGCGGCTGAAGAATAGATACACATGCTGATTAGAATACCATGTGCAAATGTCCTTTTTGAACGACACACTGAACCACACTCGTGCTTTTGGGCTGCATAGAGTAGGTTGTAACTATATATGCAATATTTGTGCCCCATGTGAGAACATTAGAAAGGGTTTCTTGGCTTCACATCACATATTCAAAGGTGTCACACATATGTGGGAGTTTATTCTCTGTGCAAAGCCCGCAGATGCAATTTTCCATAGAAGGGAATGCCTGATGGGAGAGTGTTTGCATGTGGTGTGAATAGGTTGGAATTATGATGCTTGGAGACAGCAAAGCCAGGTAATAGTATTAATGTGAATGTATTTGCATAAGTACAAGCTCAAGAAAAGCAAGTAAATAGTAACAAAAGAAAAGATCTTTTGCACAAAGAAATGCAGTGTTGGGAGTTTCTTCAACTCTTGAAGACCAAGTTGGAGCTCTTTATCACTCATAACTATGTGGCTCGATGGCAAGGACAACAATTCAAGGATTGCCTTCTTCGGTTTTTGGACAATGTCGTCGTGTCAGTTGTTGATTTTTCAGAGAATTATGCCTTCAAGGAACAAAATGAGATTCAGTCAATGCATTGCCACTCTAGTCAAGTAACCATTTTTGTACACATAACGTACTACCGTAGGGCAGGGGAGGTAGTGAAAACCATCCACTTCATATCAGATGACAAGGTGCATGACACGTTGTTTGTACAACACTGCTTCATGCTACACCGTTACTGGTTACAACAAGAGGGTATCACTCCTAAGCAACATTGGGTGTGGTCAGATGGTGCGGCCTCACAGTTCAAGGGAGCCAGGCCTTTTTTACTTCGTTGCAAGATATGGTGGACTCACAGAGATGGGGATGATCTGGTTCTTCTTTGGCAGCTGATGTGGTTGCTTATTGCCAAGCCAACCTTTGCAGGGAACACCTTCACACTATCCTTCAAAAGAAAGGAAATGTGCCCGTGTGTTCTAGGAGGTTAAAGAGGGGGAAGTGAACAGGGAGGTGAAGTGGAATTGTGCCACTGTGGCAAAAACTTTCTCTCTGCATGCTTTTTGTGGTCACAACCCTGGGGATCCAATTGCCCTTGCAACAAGAGCCTTGGCATGCTTCTGTGATGCATGCATGCACGGCAGATGGAATCCCTGCATCAATAAAGCTCATGTGCAGCCTTGGGATTATCATACTCTACTGCCATGATCTGATGAGGTTGTGTTAGCTTCTGAGCCAGCAGATGAAGCAGCCGCCTATGATGACTTCACGTACGAAGGTCATCATGATTTGTTGAGTAGCACTCTATGTGTTGGCAACACATTTGCTATAAATCCAAATGCTTCCACCAACATCGAGGATGTGGATTTCTACCTGGTCAAGTGTGTTGCAGCAAAGGAGAAGGTGGAGAAGGGGTACCTCGATAAGTGGGGCAATGCAATTGATAAAGGCTCATATGTTGTGCAAGGTCTGTATTATGAGAAATTGGATGCATACACCTTCAAGCTAGATCACAAGCAGCCCATTGTCCACGTACTTTCACATCCGGTACTATGTATCAAAATAACCCATGGAGCACATCCCAAGGAGACGGCAGGTGTACACAATCAACCCAAAAAGCTATGAAGCAATCTATAATAGCATGCCTTTCAGGTTTTAAGTTGTAATCACTGCATCTTCAATTCACTTCTTGCTCGGAGAAAATGCAGTTTTATCAAAAACTTGGGTATCTTCTATCTCTTGTGTGCTTTGTGTATACATGGCTTTCGTGTCTATCACAAAGGGGTCTCAGTTTAAGAGAGATCATTTGTACAACCTGTCTCATTAAACCTAGAGGATCTGAGCTCATCAAGAAAATGTAGAACTCTAGAGAGGTGATCAAACAAGCTCAAAGTCCGCCTCCTTTGGTGTCTTACAATTTAAACTTCCTACAGCAGGACTCCATATGGTTTGGGCAAGTAGCCCACAAATATAAATGGAAATTGTAAAAGAAGGCACACCTAGCTTATAAGAAAGGCATCAAGGTTTGGAAAGATGTGTACAAAGAAGGCCAATGGCTTGCACAGTATGATAATAAGAAGGTATGCTAATTATGTTATGTGGGTATGCTAGTTAGCATAAATGGTATGCTAATTATTATACTGTTTATGCTAGCTAGCATAAACAATGTGCTAATTAGCCTATCTTTTGCTGGTTTTCAAGGAGAAGAGATGGCAGCTTCCTGTATACTGTGTATGCTAATGCTATATGCTAGTTAGCATAAACAGTACGCTAATTAGCATAACTTTGCTGGTTTTCAAGGAGAAGAGATGGCAGCTTTCTGTATACTGTGTATGCTGATTAGTATACTATGCTATGAGTGAAATGCTAATTAGCATACCCTTGCTGGTTTAGGAGAGAAGAGATGGCAACTTTTTGTATACTGTGTATGCTAATTAGCATACCTTTGTTGGTTTCAAGGAGAAGAGATGGCAGCTTTCACTTCATTGTTTATTCTAATTAGCATACCATTTATGCCAATTGGCATAGACAGTATACTAATTAGCATACCTTTGCTAGTTTTAAGGAGAAGAGATGAAGCTTTCTGTATACTATGTGTTCTAATTAGCGTACTATGATGTGAGTGAAAGTTAGCACAAACAAAAATGCACAGTATGCTAATTAGCATACTATCTATGCCAGTTGGCATAATAAGCATATATTTGTTGGTTTCAAAGAGAAGAGATGACAGGTATCTGCATCATGTTAATTAGCATACTGTTTATGCCAGTTGGAATTTTGTGGGTATGCTAATTAGCATAGTTAACTGGCATAAACAGTATGCTAATTAGCATAATTTTGTTGGTTTCAAGGAGAAGGGATGGTAGCTTTTTGTATATTGTGTATGCTAATTAGCATACTATATTGAGTGGAAGTTAGCACAAACAAAAGTGTACATTACGCCAATTGAAGGTATGCTAATTAGCATATTGTGTAGTAATTCACATTCTGTGGGTATGCTAATTAGCATAGTTAACTGGCATAAACAATATGCTAATTAGCATAGGTTCGCTGGTTTCAAGGAGAAGAGATAACAGCTCTCTGTATATACTGTGTATGCTAATAAGCATACCATGTATGCTAATTGGCATATTGTATGCTGGTTTCAAGAAGGGATGGCATCTTTCTATACACTGTGTATGCTAATTAGCATACTATGCTATGAGCGGAAGTTAGAAAAAACAAAAATCCACAGTATGCTAATTGAAGAGATGATAATTAGCATACCATGTATGCTAATTAGCATACTGTTTATGCCAGTTGGCATAGACAATATGCTAATTAGCATGCCATTGTTGGTTTCAAGGAGAACACATGGCAGCTTCCTGTATACTGTATATGCTAATTAGCATACTATGGTATGCTATGAGTGGAAGTTAGCACAAACAAAAAGTATGTTAATTAGAATGTATTCTAATTAGCTATTGTGGGTATGCTAATTAGCATACATGATATGCTAATTAGCATACTGTTTTTGCTAGTTAGCATAAACAGTCTGCTAACTAGCATAAACATTATGCTAATTAGCATACCTTTGCTGATTTCCAAAGAGAATGTATACAAATTCAATGTTTACAAGACAAAAAAGAATGCCAACTGTACACATAGTATTGTCTTCAAAGAAAGAATCGTACAGGATCTTATCATTACTATCTGAAGTGAATGTCAGAATAGTTACAAACATTGGAAATGCAATTTACAAATTTTACTCATAATGTTACAGAACTGCAGAGAGCCTCCTACTCTGGAAAAGATAGTGGTTTAGCGTGCTGATCTTTTGGGTCTTGCTCTCTTTCTTCTTCTTGCTGAGCTTTTGGTTCTTGTCACTCTCTTTCTTCTTCTTGTTGTTTCTGCTTCTCTAATTTTCCCCTCTGTAGTCTCTCTCTCTCTTATGTCTTTCAGCTTCTTCATCAGCCTCCCTTTGTCACCTACGCAAGGCTTCCTTACGTTGGGCCTCATTGCGCTTTTGCATTTATGATGCCAACTTCCTGATCACTTCTTGTGGAAAAAATATGGAGCAGTATTAAATGCATTTTCAGTTGTACACGATGCACGATCCTCTGATTGCAGCCATAGGAACAACCAGCTGCTCAAAGTATCTATCAGGAAGTTTTGTTGTTGTTCTTTGGTCTGGTCCTCTGTCTCAGGAGTAACAAGCCAACATCCTTCAGGGTTCTGGTGCTTCAAGAATACAAGCTTATTATATATCTGCCAAGGTTGGCCACTACAATGATTCTATGAAAAAACACCTCTTAGCTTAGCCCGCTGCTCTTTGAATACTATTTCTAATATTGCATCCACTTTAGGTGCAATGCTGGCGCACCATATACACATGGAAAAATTGAAGGCACCAATCCAAACATTTGTGCTTGTCTTTGCGACAAAATACATACCTCCTATCTTGCACATTGTACTATTTATCATTTCCCTTGCATGTTTAGGGGGGAAGATTCAAACTCAATTATTATATCTTTAAGACAATATGTGTTATATCAAAATCAAATTTTTATAACCGTAGAAGACCCAAAAAGATACATAGTGTTTCTAGGGAGATACATAAATACAAAAGGGTCCAATGAACCAATTTTTGGTTCCTACAACTGAGGTTCTACCCCTATATTTGTTCACATCCCGAGTGTCAAAATTTAGCAATTCAACTTGTGCACTCAAAGTCACGTCTTTCTTTTCGTACCATTCTTCCCCCCTTTATACATCCTTGAGTGATAATCCAGTAAAGCAGTTTACATGAGCATCTCGTTCGTTTACATCGTTTCTATAGATGTATCTGCTAGAGTTCACTGCTATTGGTTGTGCTCGGGCAAAGTCACCAATGCACCTTGGTTTCTCGTAGTCACCAAAGGTAATGGTAACATTGTGAGGGTTGTATTTGAGAATAGGTCCATAGATTCTATTGAACCAATTTTAGGGTACATAATAGAATTGGTTGTTGCCATTTCACTTCTTTCATACTCTAATTATGACCTTCTCACAAAATCTGTATCTTTGGTTTAACATAAGGGCCTTCTTACTAAGTATGAGTTTACAACTCGGTATGCCCAAAAGAGAGCATAACTTAAGGTAAAGAACATATCCTTGCACTTTAACATCGCCTTCTTGGATCTTTTCCTTCACCCAAAGTTGTGGGTTGTTCATAAACCTATCAGGCACTTGTGTTCAATGTTTCAGGTTGAGCTTCAAAATATAACTCCCATGCTACATAAGTGTTGGGTACAAGGTAATCTCTAGTCCCCTTTGAAACTCGAATCACTTCAATTCCCCAATGGAGATTGAATCCAACCGCATAACTGAAAAAGACTCTTCATGCAAAGTCACTCGGGAGTTCATCTAGACAATTAAGAAGATCCATCTAAACAAGTCAACGAGAGAGAGAAAACTTAGTACACCTGTGAACCAAAATTGAGTCTATGCTTCTTCTATTCATCAAAATTTGATCTTTATGATTTCATTACAATATTATGGGTGTCTTGAAGCTAATTCTCTGAATATTATTTTAACTCTCATAATAGGGTATTCTCTAAGACCTCTGCAAGAGCTTCAAACTTCTTGGCGACTTTGGCAATTCTTAGCATTTGGGAACGCATCGCTAAGTAATAGAACATGTCTTCTAGGCCTAACCATATTCTGAGTTGAAGTAGCCTGAGGTTGGCAAACCAATCTCTTGGATTGTCGTCAATATAGATGAATAATTGACGGAAGGGTTCTTGGTGACGGTGTGAGCGGGATGAAAACACACACAGCACCTCTATAACGACCCAACACACACTCTTGGAATGATACACACACACACACTATGGGGCACCACTCGGCTTACACAACCAGCCTGGCCGAGACAGGAAACACACAGACGGAGTGAGAAGAGAGAGATTTCCCACTTGCCCACTCAACACTCACACATACACACTCACACACACTCTCAATTCAGCTCAAAGGAGGAAAATTGCTGTTTTTTAGACTCAATGAAGCTCAGCCCAACACCAATGGGGCAAATAGTTTACACAGTATTGAGGAAATACACCAGATACAACCACAAAGTTAAACAGAGGCTTCACTCACCGGAGAAGATTACACAAAAAAATAGCAAAAAATCTCTGAGGAATTTGGCAAAATGGATAGCGCCATTGCGTCCGGAACGCCCAAAAATCCAGCGTACAATGTCAAAGTGCTCAAATCCGACCTCAGATGAGCAGTTTAGGGCCAAAAAATGCTCCAAAAATAGCAAAAACACACTTGTGGCTATTCCTCCTCTCTTCTCCACGTTTTTTCTGGTCTTCTCTCAGTTTTTTCAGTTCCCACACTTATCTTTATTAGTTGGGCACCCTTGGCCTTTTAGATGACCTCAAACGAACCCCGAACAGGCCAAAAACTAACCTCGCAATGCATAGTTGTCACCTTTTTGCATCATCCGCACACCTAGCACTCAGTTTTTCCAAATAATGCATCCCGCAACCACGTGAAGTGGCCCCAAAAATTGGTCCTCATGATGACCTTTCTGCATAAGTATCACAAGAAAACACCCACGTCGTGTCCATACTTCTCCGCGTGCAAGTATTGACCCCATTCGCCCTCTTGACGCCACTAGATGCCATCTGACGCACCTGCTTACCTCATGTCGTCAGCCCGCGGATAGCTTCCTTGAGAAGTTTTACGCGCTACCAACTCCTCCTTATTGTAGAAAAAACACAGTGGTACTGGTAATAGTGAAAATCGATGCACTATGTACACCCTGTCCTACCTGTACACATGTGGGCCCCACGTAACCACCTGGCTAAGGAAAATGGGCAAACCTTTATTCGATGCACCATGCATGTGTATGTACATATGCGCAATCCCTTGCTCCAAAAAACTCCTGACATAATTTGCCCATGCCCTAGCCGGCTAGATCATTCATGATCAGCAGCAGCAAAGAGAGATATGAGACTCGCCGCATCACAGGTCTCCTCATCCTTTACCAACATTGCTTGCTCCACAGACAGCTCATCTTGCTCCACCATCATTAACCTGGCATGATATAATTTAAGACGCAATCCATTTACCCTTGACTTATGTAGAACCCCATCCAGGTTAGCCAACTGATATGTACCATTTGGAAAACACTCCACTACCTTGAAAGGGCCTTCCCACTTAATCTGAAACTTCTTTTGGAAGGTGTTGTCCAACTTACTGTTGTAGCGCAAAACCAATTCATGCTTCTTGATACCCTTACTTTTGACCTTTTCATTTATCTTTGCCAAAGCCCTATCTTGCATCTGCCCATAATGTTCCAATGCACTCATCCTATCCAGCTGAACCTCTTGTAGCTGTAAGAGCCTCTCTTCGAATGCATCACTAGGTGGCCCAAGCAACTTCTCTAACATCTTGACCACAGGCAACTCTACTTCCACAGGCAATAGTGATTCTTTTCCATACATCAAATGAAATGGAGTAAACCCTGTACCTGTCTTCACCGAAGTACGGTAAGCCCATAATGCACTAGGCAATTCCAAATCCCAATTCTTTCCTTGGTGCTCTGTCACTTTCGAAAGAATCTGTACCAGCTCACCATTGAATCTTTCATTTAAGCCATTACACTGCGGGTAATAAGGAGTGGTATGCTGGTGCCTAATCTTCATCTTTGCACATAAAAAATCTAGCAGTTTAGCTCTAAAGCCAGGCCCCTTATCTGAAAGTAGCTCCAGTGGCACCCCAAACTTGCAACATATTTCATCATACACAAATTTTGCCACATCCTTTGCAGTGATCTGTTTTACTGCTATAGCCTCTGCCCATCTAGAGAGATAGTCCACTGCAGTCAAAATATAGCTTTTGCCCCTGCTTGTGATAGGTAACGGGCCTATTGCATCAATCCCCCACTTTTCAAACACATCAAACGCCATAATGGTTTTTCGTAGCTCTGGCTTCAACACTCTCTTCCCAAATGCTTGACACCTATTACAAGACCTACACCAATGGTGAACATCCTTGTGCAAACTAGGCCATACATACCCCTCTTGCAAAATCTTATGCAAAGTGATCTTTAGAGCAAAATGGCTGCCACATGCGCCTTCATGATTCTCTTCCAACACTCTGTAAAGCTCCTCCCTCCAAGGTACACGTCTCAACACGAGGTCAGCCCCTTTCATGTATAAGACATCACTAATCAATTTGTACCTGTATGCTCTAAGCACAAAGCCATACTTCTTAGACTTCTGAATCTCCTTTGGAATGATTCCTGTTAGCAAAAACTCCTCTTCTTGAGCCAAACTTTCCCGGCCATGATAAAGAGGTAAAGTGGTCCTCAACACAAATAGCTCCCCAATCATGCCTTAAGCTGCTTCATGTGCCTCTCCATTTAGAGCACGTTCAATGTGTCTGATGCTCCATGCTTCGAAATTTTTTAACAAGCCTTTAATTTTGAAGCACATTTCCGTCAATGAGGTGTTCTTGCTCTTCCACACACCCAGCACTTGCTTCACCACTAACAAGGCATCACCTTTTATGCTCAACCTTCGAACCCCATGCTTCAAACAAATGTGTAATCCGGATTCCAGAGTAGCATATTCAACCTCATTGTTACTATGAGCATCCAATTTGAACCCTCTCTTGCATACTAGCTTCCCCTCCGGATCATAAAGTGCTATACCCTTTGAAGCTGCATCATGGCTCTTTATGTATGAACCATCAAAGAACAACACATGTGCATTGCTGATCTGTGGCACTTCTTCAACTACCTTTCTCACCACCTCTTCCTTAACAATAAGGGGATTCTCCTTGTAGGTCAACAAATCAGCTAGGGTAGCCCTTGTACTATCTTCCACTAGAAAAGAGAACTCAATTACCCATTTCTTCACCACATTTGACATGTTAGTGCCATTAATTAACTGTGGCAAAAAGGCATAACTCGTCAAGAAAACAAAAGGTCGTGGTAGCAAGTAATGACGAAATCGTCGACAAGCAAATATTACACTAGCCATCACTAGCTCTACTTGAGAACTTTCTCTCCGCTACCAACTTCACTCGGCTTGCACAATACATTGGCCTCATATAATGGCTGCCCTTCCCCTTTTGCAATAGCATGGCTCCAATGGCATCATCCCCTACTGAGGGATTTACATAAAAAACTTTCTCCCAATCAGGAGCCTGCATGGCTGACAACCCCCCTAACACCTCTTGAAACACTTCTTCACACTTGTCATTCCATTGCAATGGATCATGCTTTGCCACTTGTTGTAATGGGTAAAGAATCTAAGAAGACAATGGAATAAACCTTGCCATGTACTTCACTTTGTGTATAAAGGTTGCCAATTGCTTCGTACTCGTAGGTGATGGAAGAAGAATAATAGACTTAACCTTGTCTGGATCAGCCTCAATGCCATTTTCTAACACCATGTGGCCCAATAACTTCACCCTTGGCTATGCTAGATGACATTTCTTTGGATTTAGTTGTCCTCCACATTCATCATATCGAGCCAATACCATCTGCAGCTTCTCATGGTGTTCAGCCCTACTGCTATAAACACAGAAGTCATCCATAAAAGCTTTAACACAACTACCAATGAATGGTTCCAACACCCAATTTGCTCTCTCTTGATAGAAGGAAGGTCCATTTGATAACCCAAATGGCAATACTGTGTAGCAATAGCAGCCCCATGGCGTAATAAAAGTGGTCTTTGTGCGGTCTTTAAGAGCAATCTTCAATTGAAAATAGCCTAAAAAACCATCACACACACTGTACCTCTCATAACCTGCCACTGAATCAAAGATCTGATCGATGAATGGAAGAGGATATGGGTTCTTCTTAGTGGCTGCGTTTAAAGGTTTAAAATCTACACAAATTCTCCACTTCCCATCCTTCTTTGGACTGACTACAACTGGACTCACCCATTCTGTGGTCTCCACAGGGACTATGAACCCTGCCTTCAACAACTTGTCCACCTCTTCTCGCAAGGCTTCCATTTGCTCTTGACCCATCCTTCTTAGCCTTTGCCTCACTGGCTTAGCACCTTCTTTCAGCTCTATATGCATCTCTTCACCCTTGAACCCTCTGATCTCTTCATATAAAGTAATGAACAAATCAGGAAAACTAGCCAGCATATGCAAATATATATCCTTCTCCACAGTTGAGAGGTCTCCACTGATCATTTGTGTCATCAATTCCTGCTTCTTTGACAACTCAACCTTGGTTTGCATCAGCCCTTCAATCACTTCATAAGGCCCTTCACTTTCATCTTCAACCTCATTCGCAAATGCAACTAAACCAAACTCTTGGATTTCTTTGTCCATCAAAAGAAATGCAACATCAGCATCCTCATCACTGTTGGTAGTGCTATCACTGTCCTCATCTGTCACCGTGGAAGAGTCTTCATCACTAGACTCATCCTCATCTTCATAAATCTCCTCTAATCGTTTCCCTGTGTCCATATTATAAAGCTTCTTGGTACCTATCTTTCCATAGAGGCTAATCGTACCATGTCGCCAATCTTGAACAGCTCCCACTGCACGTAACCATGGTCTGCCCAGTATAATAGGATATGCTCCCAACCCTGCTGGCATCACATGAACATCAACCACTGCCTTTGCATCATATGCCTCAACTTCTAAGCTCTTTACAACACCCAAGCATTTTACTTTTTGATGGTTTGCCAATCTGATCCGAAAACCTGACACCCCAGCCACTGTGAGACCCATCTTCTCAACGCATGAGTGTGTTATGACGCATATTTGGGCTCCGCCATCCACATAACCTTGTCCCAAATTTTTCCTTTTATGCCACACATCTACTATTGGACAAATGTCTGGTAGCTCATCCATTGCCAACACCTTTACTGAACCTCTCTCTGGCTCTTTCTCCATTGGGTTAACCATCCTCTTCCACTGTCACTTTAGCTTAGGCACCATCTCTATAAGCTACCCAAAAGTAACATATGCCTTCCTGCTCGTCAGATCCTCCTTCAAGTCATAGCTTAATTGCCCATCCCCTAGTGGAAAATCTGAAATATGAAACTTTCGACAAGCTCTCCTTTTTCTCTTGGCCTTGACATCCTCGCCTTCATGGCGCTTTCCTTTCTTCTTGCTAGGACCTGGGGCACTTATTCCTTCCTTATCCTCTGTGGTCCTCTTCCCAATAGGCATCACTAATGTATCCTCTAGCTTTGATGCCTTCTCCAAGGTGACTACACTTAGCACTTTTGTCTTTCCCTTTTCCTCCTGGGTCAATCCACTAGTTCCTTCATCTCCCTTAATTTCGATGCCATAATCATTTGACCTAGTTAACACCTGTCTTGGCAATGGACACATGTCTCCCCCCATCCTTGGTGGATTATCACATTGCGGGCTGATGTGACCCAACTCTCCACAATTGTAACATGTGGGCGTCTGCCTCCAAAACCTACCATTTCTTTGTCCAACACCATTCCTAGGTCTTTCTTCACCTCCTGGATGATTTGCATACCTCCCTCGACCTCGATTATTTCCCACTTGACCTAGCATGTTTAGGCTGAGATTCTTCATCAAATCTACCACTTGCCTCATGTCTTGCCTTAGCCCATCATCTTGCACCGATGTAGTGACCACTGCTGGCATAACCTGAGTAGTAACAGGAACCACTAGTTCATGATGAACCCTTGACGTGCGACATTGTAAAGACTCTATAGGCTGAAATTCAGACCTCATGGGCAAAGACTCCACCCCTAACTGGCTCATTTTCCTCAACTTCCACTCTTTGTTCCTTGCTACCTCCAATGCATCTTCATATGTCCTAGGCTTCTTTAGCTCCACTCTCCAACGTATATTATCCCAAAGACCAGCCAAGAACCTGTCCTTCTTCATTATGTCAAGCGGGGGTACCTGTGGTGCTAAGGCCTTGCACATTCGCTCCCATGCCAATGAAAACTTACGTATGTACGCATCTACTGGCTCACCTTCCTTCTGCACCAAACCTTGTACTTCTTGCCACACTTTGTCAGGATCTTCTATCTTCACAAACTCCACTTCCAATCCATGCCTTAGATTGTCCCAACTCAATCTTACGGGTGGATCAGCCACACGCAACTCCTCTTCAAATGCTTTGGACCAAACTCGTGCATCACTCTTCAAACAGATTTGGAGAAGACATAGCATCTGCGCAGGGTCATGAATCTAGTTGCTAATGCAGGCAACCTCCATCTTTTCCAAAAAATCTTCCACATCTTCATCACTTTGTCCATGAAACTCCAGATAAGAGAAAGCCATGGCTACCCAAGTTACAATGCTTTGAGAACCCCTTTGAACACACGTGCAAGAACCCAAAACTTTTACTGACTCAATTCCGAGAAACTTCAATGGAGCTCAACTTTAGATAAGGACAAACACATGCACATCAAATGAGTTTTCATAGTTGATCATCGGAATTACAACATGAAAAGGACATTCCAAGATCTCTCGTAATCTTCTTGGCCCGAACATAAAGACTATGCGCTGCTGGAAAAAAATCTTCCTAGACACATGAACATTTATCTGGATTCTTTGAGTTAAATGAAATGGAGTGAATTGAGGGCCATTTTGATCATCCATTAAAGCCAACCATGAAGCTCCCAAGAAAGCACACCTGTCTTATCCTCTGATTTTGCCAAAATTTCAGCAGCATAACATCATAAATGGCTCAAAAGACCAAAAAACCAGCCATCACAATTTGGAAAAATTTTGGCAAAGTTTCCCCAGAAGTAGAGCAGTAAGAACCCAAAATATAGACTGTATATGTATGCATAAACTGTCAACAATAGAACCCGAGCATCAAATAGGACTCACTAGTATATAGCCTATGGCGAGGTCACAAAAAGGGTGCTCCAGCTACCTGTACCACCGAAAGGATCTCCACATTTGAGAATCCCCCAGCTCAATAAAACCTCACGCTATCGACCCTCACACGAAGGCTAATGCAAATTGCGTATAGTCAAGTCTCAAAAATGACTATCTTCTAGACCAAGTCTCAAAAATGGCTGGGACTGCCAAATACGACCAAGTATGGCTCCACAAATGCGTACAATGGTAGTTTCCACAAGTAACGTACAATCCATCAGACAATGCGCTCATATAGGCACCAAGTGATGCATACCCACAACAACTGCAAGTGACACCACTGCTAGTATATCAATGTACTCCAGCTACCTGTACCTGTGTGAATCACCTGTACCTGTACCTATCCCTGTAACCTGTAACCTGTAACCTGTAATCTGCAACCTGCAACTTGTAATCCCGAATCTCGAAGCTTGGAGCTCGAAGCAGAAGGTACTCGAAGAAGATCCTCAGTGGGGGCACCAAAAGAATGTGAGCGGGATGAAAACACACACAGGGCCTCTATAACGACCCGACACACACTCTTGGAATGATACACACACACTATGGGGCACCACTCGGCTTACACAACCAGCCTGGCCGAGACAGGAAACACACAGACGGAGTGAGAAGAGAGAGATTTCCCACTTGCCCACTCAACACTCACACATACACACTCACACACACACTCTCAATTCAGCTCAAAGGAGGAAAACTGCTATTGTTTAGACTCAATGAAGCTCAGCCCAACACCAATGGGGCAAATAGTTTACACAGTATTGAGGAAATACACAAGATACAACCACAAAGTTAAGCAGAGGCTTCACTCACCGGAGAAGATTACACATAAAAATAGCAGAAAATATGTGAGTAATTTGGCAAAAACAGCAAAAACACACTTGCGGTTGTTCCTCCTCTCCTTCTCCACGTTTTTGTTGGTCTTCTCTCAGTTTTTTCAGTTCCCACACTTATCTTTATTAGTTGGTCACCCTTGGCCTTTTAGATGACCTCAAACGGACCCCGAACAGGCCAAAAACTAACCTCGCAATGCATAGTTGTCACCTTTTTGCATCATCCGCACACCTGGCACTCAGTTTTTCCAAATAATGCATCCCGCAACCACGTGAAGTGGCCCCTAAAATTGGTCCTCATGATGACCTTTCTGCATAAGTATCACAAGAAAACACCCACGTCGTGTCCATACTTCTCCGCGTGCAAGTATTGACCCCATTCGCCCTCTTGACGCCACTAGATGCCATCTGACGCACCTGCTTACCTCATGTCGTCAGCCCGCGGATAGCTTCCTCGAGAATTTTTACGCGCTACCAACTCCTCCTTATTGTAGAAAAAACACAGTGGTACTGGTAATAGTGAAAATCGATGCACTATGTACACCCTGTCCTACCTGTACACATGTGGGCCCCACGTAACCACCTGGCTAAGGAAAATGGGCAAACCTTTATTCGATGCACCATGCATGTGTATGTACATTTGCGCAATCCCTTGCTCCAAAAAACTCCTGACAACGGGTAAGGTAACTACGGTGAACACTCTTTCAACAAGTTGTGCTTCCTGGCATGCCAAAAACTTTGGTCCCGATTTCTAAGTAAAAGAGTTCCCGTTATCCGTAGACAACCGTATCGCCATATTGTTGAACACTATGGCCAAAACCTCGTTCCCCTGACTAAAGCATTTAGACATCACTCTGGGAGCCATTTGTTACTATAAAAAAAAACATTCAAAGATATTACTACGGTGTTGTTTGAACACTTCAACCATAAATTAAACCAAACACTTCCGCTCAAGAAGACAAGTCAAACAAGTACCACCAACCAATGTCACTTATAGATGCATCATGAATACAATATCTTTTCTCAAACAACATGCATGAATGTGTGCATGATGGATAACTAACCCAATTAGTATCAGGCTTTAGGCTATCCCCATAATTTCAGGCCAAGGGCCACCCTGGAGGTCAAGGACCTGGCCAAGGGCCAGCTGCCCAGTGGAGAAGGGATCCTAGGGCCAGGAGGCTATAAAAGGGAGGTTGGGCAGAGGATTCAGACACGATAGTTCCCAAGGTTTTGCTTTGGTATCAAAGCAAGGTGGGAGAAGGAAGAAGGGAGTTATGGAAGAGGGGAGATGGAGGTCTCGCATGGAGTTTGCATGCTCTCTCTCTCTCTCTCTCTCTCTCTCTCTCTCTCTCTCTCTCTCTCTCTCTCTCTCTCTCTCTCTCTCTCTCTCTCTCTCTCTCTCTCTCTCTCTCTCTCTCTCTCTCTCTCTCTCTCTCTCTCTCTCTCTCTCTCTCTCTCTCTCTCTCTCTCTCTCTCTCTCTCTCTCTCTCTCTCTCTCATGGAGAACAAGTCGAGGAGGAAGACTCGAGGGTCACGCAAGAATTGTCCCCTGAGGAGGGGTGAAACAACGGCGGTGGGAACCTCCCCTTTCTCACACAACGGGGTGAGATTGGCTTGCACAGTTTGGCTTCGGGCTTGTTCCAAAGAGGAGCACCATGGCCGGCTCAAAAACTTTCGTCTCTTCACCGTGGCCATCCATGAAAAGGAGCACCCACTGCAAGCATTTTCTTCATATATGCAATGCCGCAACCAGATGCGCCATCGCTGCATGCATTTGGCTTTCTATTTTAAGCATAATGGGTTCCCTAAATTGGGCACCCTCCCCAAATAAGGGCAGTAGCCCACACCGACACCTCATCGAGACTAACCGGCATCTCATATCCAGAGGACCAAAGCGAGCAAGAAGTTGTCAAGGCAATGAACAAGGGCAAGACAATGAGGATTGATGTAGCACACTCCTATGATGGCAAAAAATTCTGGATTTGCCGAGATAGTACATTAACAGCTTGAGACTCAGCAAGGGTGTCGTCAAGGGCGAGCTGCAACCGATCGGCAGGTGCTAAAAGGATTCTCCATAAGCTCGGCTGTAGTTTGAGGTCCATGGACACATTGACTGACAGGTCAAATCGCATGATTAACCAGGTATGCAGTATCTTTTGTTTTGGGTTTGATGACGTTTTCAAACATGCTATGTAGCTCTTGCATGCACGCACAAGCACGGCTTGTGACAGTTCCATACGCATTCAACTTTTGTTGACTGCTTTGTTTGCAAAGAACCACTGTTTGGTTGAGGGATCAACATCAAGCACAGCTTGAGTACACCATACTTTGACAACTCCCATTTGTCGGAGGTTGAATGTTGATACAAAGGCAACTCAGGAAGGGCCTGTGACATATCCAATTATGGTATGCCAAGGCCAATCGGTAAGTATAATTTCAAGTAACTTTCTACCATCAGAAACATTTCAGGAGCAAGGCTCCCTATAGCGACACTCCAATAAACCAATTTACGTCTTACGTCGGTTGTTAATTTTTGATCTCTCCTCGTTGTGCTATCTTGAGGCAGAGGAAAGCAAGACTTCTGGGAGAATGGCTCCGTGCATTGGATGCATACTCATTTCCAAGCCATTGCAGCTTTCTAGGGAGCAGGCAATATAGGTACATGAAGCATCGTGAAAAAAACCTTGACATCCACAGCTAGGAGCTGAATGCAATGTTGCCCACCATATGAATTTTCACAATGCCAACTTGTCAAGCAAAGGTTGCTTTGAACAAGCAGTATTTGGCAATCACTGACATTTGATAGCTCAGCTGTAGATGATCTCTTTCTCACTATCGGGCAATGTTATGATTCTCCACCAGTAGAAAAATTTTGGCAAGGCCGTTTCCCTATGACATTTTGACAAGGTCAATCTTTTTTTGCTCCCACTCGTGCAGCAGATATGGCTATGCGCTATTTTTAAGCGAGTTTTCTTCCACAAAATCTCGGGCCAACTGGTTATAGCAACGACTAGGTTAGCCAATTTTACGTTCTTCTTATTTTTCCATGTTTACATCTTTGATTGGAAACTATTGTTTTTGTGTAAAGCAATGTGCTTTGACAATTTTACATGAAACAAGGCTTCTCCCTTGTGCCAAGGTATTGCCCAATGACTTGGCATCAAGGGCAGTGGCACACACGTTTGAAAAAACTGACAAAATAGGGAATATCACCTTACAGAATCCCTACCAATTTAGACTGTACAAGGCACTACTGGTTTTGGTTCTCACGTTTGAGTCCATCACTTTTGCCAAGGGCTTAAAATTATGTATTCACGGCATGCTAGCTAGGTGGATTCAATTCTACCACCTCATGAAACACGCTTTTGCTATAACACCAAACACTTTGTCAAGGTCAAGATAAGTTCTAGATTGTTTAACATACTTGTTGGTTGTTGTCAACACACAACAACACTAAAAGAAACCTAACATTTGGAGTTCATTCATAGGCAAAGTGCCAATGTTAAGTCACTCTCATACAATCACGACCCCTGCACGGTAGGTAGGTCAAGATGTGTATTTAAGGAAAGTTCCCCAGCCCAGCATGCTCTTCTTATTTCTCTCTCTTTTTTCTCTCTAAGAATAATGAAAACTTTCTATGAAGCTTTTGATACATGTTTCACTGGTGAGTCAGCCTGCACCAAGGTGCTCTAACTCTCAACTAGAAATTGGGCAAGATGCCATCCAAATTATTCTTCATCGGTTCGACAATTGAACACTAATTGCCATGAGGGCTATGAGCCACACACATTGTCTAAGAGCCATTGTTAAATCTAGGGTAATACCCAATTGGTTTTCCTTGGGTGATTGTTCTCAAGATCGAATAGATCTACCCAGTGGAGTACACATTGACATTAATGGACAAGCAAGAGTCTTGTCATTACGGATGTTTAGAGTGTCATTTTGCATTACATATTTTTAGTGCGACGCTCGAGTTGAGTTTTTGATAGCCTTAAACTCCCATCAGCTGATCTCTACCACGGAGTATAGATGCCACAATCAGTTGAGATAGCATGGTTGTCCATAAGAGCTAGGCATTTCACTTGTGTGGGTCTCCGACTCCCTCTATAGCACTATGGATTGTCTATGGACATACAGTTTTGGGGTAAGACCCAGTGGGTGATTGCTAAATCTCCCCATAGGCATTGAGGATCATAGTTTGATCTATCCCAGTTCTACTTTCAAAGAAAAAATCCCGTCATCTACCACAGTATAGAGGACAAATTCAACTTTTTAAGTTGATTCCAATCATTTTGTACACAATTGACTATGTTGGTTGCCGTTACCTGCTTGTTGAGCAATTTCAATAGAGGGTCTTACCAAGGGGTTTGACTACATAGATTATAACCAACGGGTTTGAATTGCGAAGGCAACACCCAGGGTTTTCAGTGCAATGTTGCTTGGTTTTTTCTCAAGTGGGCGACATGCTCCTCTGCATTTGAATACGGGTAAGTGACCATTAAGTTCAAATCTCCAGGCACACATCTATTGATTTGGTGTTATTCCATTTTTTAGTATGCTTTGCTTGGTTTCTTCAAGTCGTATAAATCTGCTTGAATATTTCTGAGCCATGCCAAGGGCATGTCGAAACAAAGTATTTTGGGTCATAGTGTCCAATATACATTATGTTGTTATGAACCCACTTGTCGGGTTCGATTTGACACATGTTGTCATTGTCACATGGGATACAACGTGGTCTAAGAACTCAAGGAGTTCAGTTTAGCCAATGTGGAGCAATGATAATGAGGGTCCCTCTCACTCGCGTCGCAGAGTGTTTGTAGTTACCTCCACACACAAGTACATCTCGTACTTGAAGGATGTTCTTTTTACAAACATCCTTCTTTGAGACATATTCCACATGTGGAGAATTGAGTCTTTGGGACTGACACTGGCACCTAATTCCTAATGATGTGTTGCGATGACATCCCTATATGCTGGTCACATCCATTTGTTAGAGCATTTGGAGCACACCGTATCATGAACAATTTCAATGGCCAGAAATTGTTGGATACTACGTGCAGAGTTGTTCCGATTACAAGTGCTGTGAAACCACCTTAATGGAGGGTCATTTCTACATATAGCCAAGTATGCTACGTTCATGAGAACGTCTCATGGTTGGTAACTAGGTGTGACTGGGTTGTCACATTCTATTATGGTCCAACTTTTGTTGCCAGGCTTTCCCATATGTACCGTGGAAAGTCTCGTCATGGAGTTATGGTTTGCCAATAAGTTTGTGTTAAATGCATGCACACTAGGTGTTATGGGCCTTAGTGTTTAACATTGATTTATTTGGAGCGGCATGCAAATTCATGGACTTTATTCTTTCTGCACCTTTTTACACTGCAAGTACAATCTCTACTGCAGATTTATTATGAGTTTACACCCTGCCATACAAGGTATTGGCTCAAGATGGGTATTTGTGGTTGGATGTTCTAAACTCTATGAGCTTACTCCAGTTCAACCCGCTTTCAACGTAGTTGGTTGTCTCCACTCCATATCAAATTTATGGCTAGATACTCAATGGTTGAGTTATAGTTTATCGTTAGTCGTGGAAGATTGTAAGTGGTTGGGGGAAAGCACCTCACTCTTACTGCTGCTATTCATCCCGTGTTGGATGGACAACTTACAAGTATTTTTGCTAAAGGATCTACTAAGAGCATACGTTAGCACAATGCATACTGAATGGGCAATTCTCTCCCTATTCTAGAATTTTCTGACGTAAGGTTTTCAACTTTGAACACCTGTTGTGGTGGGGTTGGATATCATTTCAATATTTTCATAAGTCAAGGAATTAATATAGGTGTGCTGACAAAGTATGTTGGCAGGTAACCTTCATTAGGGGTGAACATGTAGTTCTGTGTGTTCCAAAATGTTTAGAAGTCTGACATTAGGACACTCCCTATTCTGTTATCGAACCCTCTCTCTCAAAGGGGTAAGGAGAACACTTGTCCAAATGCTACCCTTGTTGCTTGATATGCAGTAAGCATGTGATTGGCTAGGCTTGTAGGGGTCCAATCAAATTCAATCATGAGGTACAAGGAGGGGTCAACCAAGGCAATTTGGGGGTGTGCTTGGGGGTATACTCTCTCTCACACACACTCACATGCTCTGATTCTCACTTTGTGAAAGTGCAAGAACTTCATCGCCTTCTCCAATCTTGAGAAGTTGAGAGCCTACACCAACACTCTTGGCTATGGAATGCAAATCCAACCAAGAGCCATGCTTCAGTGCTATACTAAGCTCTACAAGTAATGGTATGAGAGGACACTATTTCTTTCCCGTATGTTACTTCTTCTCCCTCTTTCCTTCCCTCAGTCCCTGCTAGCTCTCTCCACCTTTAAAGGTGTTTGAGGTCTTGGGATTGAGTCTGGGGATATGTTAATGCTTTTGAAAGTTGATTAAGGGCATCATTGTGGTGTATGAAATCTACCATCTTCATTGCAACAACTTGACTCCTAGTCTAGAGATAGCTCTAGACTAGGAGTCAAGAGATAGCTCTATCGGCATTTTGTGGCATGATCCTGTGGCAAACAAATGACAAAGATCCAATTTTTAGCTGGATAGTCATCAAGTTGATGATTTGTGTAGTTAGTCCCCTCATAGTTAGTTTGGTCAATAACTTGAGTTCAAGGTGTCTAATTTTGGCATATAAGGTGTCATTGGATCCTCTTGAGATGTACTTCATCATGATCTCCTCTAGTCCCTGAAATCTGGCAGATGGCAGCAATCGCGATCGGTGCCAATAGTGTCAAACTTAGAACTTTTCACATATTTGGTATTCTCACCTTTTGCTGATCATATCCATGGTATGTATGATCAATTTGGACACCTAAATCCTCAAATTAGGTCCAAAAGGATCTAGACTCTTTATGACCCTGATCCCATCCATGCTATGTATGATCAATTTGGACAACCTAAACCTCAAATTAGGTCCAAAAAGGATCTATACTCTTTCTGACTTGGTCTCCTGGAGTCAAGCTGGAAACTCGTTGGAAATTTGACTTTTGACCCGCCCTTCTGATTCCATTTTTGTGTTCTACTCTTCAAGTGGATTCTCTGGATTGGCAACATGCTATAGCTACCATTTCTCTTAGCTCAGAGTGTTGTTTTTAGGTCAAGTGGCAACTTCGAGGGGGTCACTATGTATAAATTGTGTATATCGCTTGAATTTAAAGACTATTTCTAAAACTCCTTATCAGTGAATTTTTGACAAATAAGATACACCCATTTTCTATTCAATCTGTAATTATTTTTCCCAATTTTATTTTATGGTACCCTTCTGTATATGAAAATGTGAGAGAAAAAAAAACCCCTTCTGCTGCACTCATGCGATAGTCACTTAATTAAGCGACGCCCCCAAGGTGGCAACAACCGCGGTTGTTGTCCAATGTGCCCTTTCTTAGCAAGAGTGGTACCATCTGATTCCTCTGGGTGTGTAGAGTCCACTGCCACCTTGTATGGTCTATTTGGATCATTGGTTTGGTCACAACTTAGATTTTAGTCTTGCCAAAAGTCCTGTTTGTTAGGCAACCCCTAGTTATGTTTTCTCAATTAGGTTCAAACCTTTCCTATAGCTTTCTATAACTGATGAGCTTCTCAAGGGTTGGTTTGTAATCTTTGTCCTATGGGCTAGCCAATTTCCCTTTTTTTTTAAAAAGCACTGAAAACGCACATTCTATGATAAGTTGAACTAGGTGGAACTTATGGTCCAAAAAATTCGAGGCTTTTGTACAATTTTTTTCCTAGTTTTGCAAGGTGGCTGTTGGACTCTGAAATCTGTGAATCTGTATGTGGAAATTCCGTGTTGGTCCAATTTGAGCAAATGAAGTGCATGTAGACTCTTCTTCAACTGTAGAATGTGAAGACAAGAACTTTTGACTGGTATGAGCGCTGGGGCAGCAACCGCGGTTGGTGCCAAGTGATGCTATTTCACAAAAAAATCTTAAGGGTGGGTTTCCCATGCCAAGGAGAACCTGTTGGGACTCTGCACCTATAGTTTGGCAACCAATACTATGTGTGAGTTTTGAGGTGTTCATAGCCTCATTAGGACCCTCCGGAGTTGGGCTTCTTGCTGGTATATTCTGTCATTCACTCGGTGCCTGATGGCAACTATCGTGGTAGGTGGCACTGACCATTGTTGCAAACTTGGAGCACATCCTTGCATTCCCCATGCTTTGGGGGTCCTTCTAATGCCCTACACGTGTAATTTGGACTTCCCTACTTTGTGCAATGCTCAGGTTTTTATGTGAGGTGCCTATACCCCGATTTTGTGTTTCTAGTGAGTGGGTTAGTATTTGGCATGCATGCACATGTTCTATTAGCATCATAGAACTCATCGCTAACTTCACCACTCTCCATGGGGATGCCTGATCTATGCGTATGGGCTCTCCAAATGTTGCACGTACATGCTAGCTCATTCTCTCCCGCAGGGTTGCTATGTGGAAATGACTAGGAAATCCCCCTAAGTTAGTGTATGTGCCTAGTGCTTCCAGAAACCCGTCTTCCTTTTTTATGCCATCATTCCTTGTGCATGCCTTAGAATTTGATGGATCTTCAACTTCCACGTTTGGACTTTGTATGTCCCAGATACGACAGGTTTACCTTTCGGGTCACCAACATCATATTTAGGTCGAAATTTGACATCTTCAATTTGCTTCCAAACTTTTTATGTGAGTCCCTTTTGTTATGGTATTTTTTTGTTTGGCTTCAGATTCTCCATTGCTTTTTTGGAATTTTTTATTAGGTTTTTATAAAGAAATTCCCAAAAAGATACTTAATAAATTGTGATGAATTCCAAAATTTAGCAAAATCAAGCAAAAAATTATTCAAAATTAGGTACATTATTTCCAACTAAGAAAATAAGCTTTGTTGCTATATACAAAGTGTTTTAAGCCACTATTGGTCTATTTTTGTGTCTTTTCTTGAATTTTGACCAATGTTGACCATATTATTAAAATAAAATACAAAATACAAAAAGATTTTGTGTATAGAGTATATACAAGAGTATGGGGTTACTTTTGGCCTTGACATGACCTAATCCCCCTTTACTTACTTTTCAGGCATTACTTAATATTTTTAGAAAAATCAAACCGCAATAAAATACAACAAGGTTTAAACCATTGTAAGACAGTGCATGGTAATATGTAAAAAACCTTTTTCCATGAGTTTATCATGTCTTCCCCCTCCCATTTTTGAGTCCTCCTGAACGATTGGAAATTATGGATTCAAGGTGCGTGGAGCAGTATTTCTGGGCCCATATAGCTTCTGTTAGAGTAGTGCAACACGAGATTTCATAGGTATCTCAAAAATTTGACAGGACTTGATAACTTGATTTGGATGTTTTGGCCGTCATACTTGGTGTTTTTGCAGTTCCTTACCTTGCCTATGGTTTTGATGTTTGCCTTGTGTTGTTGCCGCTGAGATCTAGATCCAAAGCTGACTTGGCATAACTCTTTGGCTACCCAGACTTTCTTTGTTGACTTGGTTGGTTGTTGATTCGCAAGTGGTTCTTGGTTTTTTGGTTTGGCCTCTCATAGAGTTTCAAGATACTATGGTTAGGCATCCAAATAAGGTCCTGTGTTTTTTGAGCTTGAACCAACTTCTTTGGCACCCATAAATTTGTAATAGATGTATGGGTGATCCATATGGGTATGTGAGATGGTACTGGAGTTTGTGGCAACTTATGGATTTTGAGTGATTCTTTGCATGGGTGGTCCATATGGGTATGTGAGATGGTACTGGAGTTTGTGCCAACTTATGGGTTTTGAGTGATTCTTTTGCATATATCTCGTCTTTCCTGACCCAAACTTGCTTTGTTTTGAGTTGTTGGTTGGGTATCCATCTTTCTCTTTTGTTTGGCATTTGTCTCTTTGGATTTTTGGTCGCTTTTGGTGTGGATGAGGCTGTTGTCGCCTTTACTTGGAGTGTTTGTTTTTGTGGTGACTTTTTGGGAATCCACTGCATGTCTTCTGTATGCAAGGGTTATTTGTCCTTGTCAGTAGTCTTTTCCATTGATGACTCTATTTCTGTGACTTTAGTTAATGGAACCGCTTGACTCTTTGTTTCAATTTGAATTCATACCAAATCGGACTTCCAATCACTTTGAACACATGCAATTATTTGTGTTGGTTTTGATGATCTTCTACCACATAAAATTTGTGTGGGTAGGCATATTGATTGATTTGAACAAATAAGGTTACCAACCCTAATGCTTTGATATATTGGTCAGTATAGCTGTGCATCTCATGTGATGTCATTGAAGCTCTGCATCTTGACCAAGCTGTGTATTTAACTTGTGGGAAATGACATTCCCTTGAGCTCTTGTATCGAGTAGAGTGGTAGTTTCTACTTTATTGTTTTCAATCTTGACCTTGATGACTGCATTACTCTATCTTCTTTGAATTCTTTTATGGTGTTAAGTATGGAGCCTAATTTACCCCTTGTAATTTTCTATGTTAAAAACGCACATTTGTAAGGCCCCCATTATGAGGAGAAGCCATCGTGCGTGAAGAAAAATAACTCGCCGAAAAACAAAATCACTCGTCGAAAACTGTTCATCGGAATATTCATTTTCGTCAAAATATTATGGTCGCATGGCGGCCCGAAAGTGGTCGGAAAACAACCGGTTGGTTGGCCGGTGGCCGGTAGTCAATGGTCGGTGGTCGAATTCAAAAGTGGACTTATCTTTTGAAGGGTGGCCACACATGAGCGGATTGGAGGGTCCGATTTGGACTTATCTACACAAGGGCGGCTACACATGGCTGCCTCTCATGAGAGAGGGCAACCCTTTTGGCCTATAAAAGAAGACCATTTCTACACACATTTCATATTGTGAAGTTGATGCAACAAGGTGAGTGTGAGGTGGTAAGAGTGAAGCAAGGCGAGAGCTCCAAAAGGGTATAATCCCTTTGTAATCTACTTCTTGTTTTGAAGTACTAAAGCCATTGAGTGGCTGCTTTCCCGTGGACGTAGCCCACATTGGGTGAACCACGTATATCGTGTGTAATCTCTCTCTCTCTCTCTCTCTCTCTCTCTCTCTCTCTCTCTCTCTCTCTCTCTCTCCTCTATAATCTCTTGTGTGTGAAAATTATCTCTCTCCATTAAGTAATCTACTCAATTATCTACTTAGCTAGGTCATATTTCCTAACATATGGAAATAGCGTTGATCCACAATTGTGCACGTCTGTCGCACGTGTCAATGTAAGGAACTTGCCGAGACACTGTGTGCGAGCCACAAATGGCTCCAAGAACACAACTAGCCTAGACTAGTAAGCTCAAAGATGGCGATGGTGTGTCACCCACCGCTCTACGCTTGCTGTCATGGACGATTCCTTGCTGCGAAGAAGAAGGAGCCGCTGCTGCGTCGCGCTCAATCACCGTCGTGCCATCGTCGTAATGCTCAATCACTCTCTCTCTCTCTCTCTCTCTCTCTCTCTCTCTCTCTCTCTCTCTCTCATGCATACACACACACACACACACACAAGGAGATGAAGAAGAAGAAGATGGAGATGGAGCAAGAGCACCCTTCAATTGCACAAATGAGAGAATGAGTGAATTTTAGGTTTAGTTGACTTTTATATGAGCTCTCCCCATTCACACTTGGGCGCCCATGCTTAGCCAACTAATCCCATGAACGTTTCAGTTAGAGTGCGCCTCTCATCGGCGATCACTCTTACCCTTTTCCAATTGGACCGACCAGCCCGGTACCTGACTCTACCAAATAAATAATACGGCGTCCATCTTAGGTGATAGGAATGTGCGTGAGGGTTAACATGCCCCCCTTCTTGATGTGGATTCCGTCCTCGGAAGCTATTGAGTTGAAACTCATTCGTCGAGGTGGAAGAGCATTTGAGATGAATGTCCTTAGCCTTCTTCAATTAACACTAAAAAATCAAACAACATTGGCACAGTAATTGCATTTTCATATACAATTAAAAATCATATGCAATTTTAGGCAGACAAATTGATTGGTAACAGAAATTTAAACCATTTGTCAACAATAAAAATTAAATTGCAATATAATCAAACGTATAAACAGTTGTAAAGATAAAAAATTAAACAAGTATGGGGTCGCTAATTTAACGGTCGAAAGACACTAAAGATCGACTATTAATACCATGGGCAAGCTTCTCAATTTTCTCTAGTCAATTAAGTCGTTTAATCGGGAGAGCCAAGTATTTCATGTCCGAGGACTGACTAGAGGCTATACCTAGAAGACCTTGTAGTTAAGCTACGATAAAAGGAATTGCTCATGAAATCATCACCTGACTTATTTCCTTTTCTTTGACCCCCCAAAGTCTTTTCATATTGGTTCAATTTTGATGTGTATGCTTATTTTGAATGCCTTGGGTTTTTTGCTTTTCAAGGAAAAGCGCCCACATTGGGAACCTCTAGGGCTCTAGTACCATAGGCGATACATGTGAGTGAAGTACCAAATCAAACTGAGATTTCTCTTCCATCTTAAGGTTTTACATTGTGGCAGTTTGATTTTTTTCTGTACTTTTTCAGCATTTTAATTTTGTAACTTTGGGGGGTCATATAACACTATTACCCTCCCCAGGCTCATCACATTAGTAAACTCCCTTTATAATACTTAAGCTAAAGGTCAATAGGGACTAAGCCCACTAGAAAGCCCTAGTACATTTCACACAATGTTGCCTAAATCGGATTAAGAACCTAAGTAATCATTGGTTATTAGGAAGGCATTCCCCATGGTATTAAGAGAAGATCTCTAACGCCTAGCTTGGTCAAACTAGCTTAGTCAGACTGCTTGATTTTTAACCCTATACAAGTGATTATGACAAAAAATTACACTGGATTTAATGTTTGATACTAAGAAAATGTGTTGGATATTATGCTACCAATCACAATTAAAGCAAACAAACATGGATGCAAAAAGATAAAGGGCAATGCTAATGGATAAGAAACACCTGTTTGTGTTGATGGTCGCGCTTGATTTGAAGTGTGAACGAGAGAAAGATTCTATGAAGGTCCAAATCCTAACAACAGCAACACGTTCTTGTACACACTAGGAAACACAAAGAATACCTCTAGGAGGCACATCACTGGGAAAAGGTACCAACACTTATTGAACATAATTAAAAAACATGAGGAACCCTAACCTAATTATTTGCACTCCCCCTAGAGAGTCAAGGGAATAGGATATTGTAGAGATTAGGGAAAACCCTAAGGCTAAACCCCTATCCTCGTCATCGAGAAAAACAAAGTCATAATCCATGAGACCATATGTGCCATCCGTATAATCATGTAAATCTTCTTCATCATCAGAGGCACCAATGTTTACTAAGAAGGTCACTAGATGCCTATAGTCATCTTGGTCAAAAGTACAGGCTTGTGCAATGGGAGATACACTCTCTATTAAGTATGGATCAGTCGTGGTCAAGAGACGTATCAGCCATTTTAACTCATCGAAATTCCTCTCACATGCTAGCGTACCTTCCAAATCCCATTCATAGGCAAGCACCAGAAAGACAATGTGAAACATTTTTGAAAAGTAACGAGGGTACCTCTCACCCAAGGCAGGAGTGGATGACTCTAGCGTACTAGCCATATCTGTACACGCAAATAGATGATGATTAGAGTGCAAATATTACAAGGGTTGTGTTCTTGTGCATAATGTGTTTTAATGATTTTGTGTTATGGCTCTTTCTCTTTTACTTTTTTATCTTGTTTTTGTGAGTATAAGGCTTTATATATACATTCCCTAAGATTGGAGATTGAGAGGTCAGGGAGGAAGGTTGAGAGGGAAGCAAGTGAATGATGGATGTTAGCAAACACTCCCTCCTTCCTTGGGTAGATCATACCTTTTGGAATGATGTCGTCACCTTTTGAAACCAATTGTTCCAAGTTGTTATGGGTGAAGGCTTTAACCAATAGTTTTTGACCACCCTATGCATTTCATCTAGTTGCAAGGGTGGTAAGTTTCTCTCCCATGATTTTATTTGCAACGTTGTTGTAGGTGGTGAACTTACAACGGGAGGTGCAAACTCTTTCTTGCTTGTATGGATATGTACAATGGTAGGTGGAGGTTGTGTCGAAACTTCTATTTCCGTATAGGAATTACATGAAGAGAAAGAAGCTTCATTTGATTTCCCTGTTCTTGAGGTAGGTGCAACAAATCGTTCTTTCTTTGGTACCCAAACTAGCTCTGGAGTGGGTGTGTAGCATTCCATGATTTTTTTCTTTCCACGATCTTCAATTTGTTTTGAAGACACAAGATTGTACTCACATGGGTTAGGTGACAGGTAAGAACACAATCTACGTATTGGCACCCAGATCTGATCATTTCCTTGATAGTAGCATTGGGCTTCCAATAGTTGTTTAGGAATCCAGCACCATGTTTCCTTACATTTCTTGGAGCGAGTGGGACGTTTCTTACTAGGCTTCTGTTTTTTAGCAGTAGCTATGGTCGCTAAAGAAGCTGTAGGGACCCACTTGTATGTTTTCTTCGTTATATTAGGATGAGTCTTGTCAGAAGCTATATGCATTGCTTGTAGCATATTTAAGGGTACGGGCATTTCATCCCCCTCAGGTGTTACCCAGGTGTCCCCATGTTTCCCCAAGTCTATGGTTGCTGCTAGGTGGACCCAATCCACATTGTCCGACTCAGTCATCCCGGTAGTACATCCATATAAGGAGAATCTTCCCCAACATGAGTGTCCGCTTTACACGTGTAACAATACTGCAATGGGGCCGAGTGAACTGTGGTGTCAGATCTATGATCAATTATAAACCTGTTTCCTAGAGGATGTGCTCGACCAGTTACCAGATCCACTCGAATGACAGAATCTTGGAACTGCAAGTTAGACATGGTTTTTAGACCAGTCATGCACCATTTTTTCTTTCCTCATAAAAGGACGTCCTAAGATCATCTTAGATGCCATAGTGTGCTTGGAGAAATCCATAACAATGAAAGTAACTCTTATTTTATGTCCAAAGACCTTGATCTTGAGATCTTCTAGCATCCCAATAGGTTTAACAATAGACCCATTTCCCATCTTCACTACTATGATTGTGGTCGCAAGGTGAGGTCTTCCCAGAGTTTCCCAGCAATTTTTAGTCACAATGCTAACCCCAGTGACACCATCAAGGATTTCCTTCATAGTTAATCCCTTAGTAGTGATTGGTATGGTCGCATTGGATTCATCACCCTCAAAGTATTGTCCCAATTTGTTAACAGGTATTTCTATAACAAGGTTCTCATCTAGCTTGGGTTGTGGATCTAAGTGTTCCTCCTCTATTGGCATCTCCCTAGCTCCATCCATCTATGCAAATTGTGGTAGCCCAAACTTTAGTTCTCCATTGAGGAAGGCTCGAAGAGCTGAGACTAGCTTAGGGTCTTTATATAGTTTCGACATGATGGTGGTTCTAACTTCTGAAAACATGAAATCCATCAATTTGGCAATGTTTAACGGCACCTTTTGGCCTTGAGTCCCTTGACGTGGGGAAGATGGGATCTCCGTTTCTTCGATAGGATCAGGTAGTCCCTCTGTAAACATTCTTTCCATCAAGAAGTGAGTACGCCCACTTTCCCATGACTTTAAGTCACTTTCTTCTTGGATGACACTAGGTATGTCTAAGGGTCTATGGACTTGGTGAGGTTGTTGTTGCGTAGGGAACACGGTGTCTGTAATCTGGATGTGCCTAGGTGCTGGTTCTAGATCCCTTTGGGTATCTTCTACTAAACTCCTTAATTGCTTGACTCGCTCGATCTCCTCTGTAGGGTTTGGATAAGTTCCTATCTTCTTCTTAGATCTTGTCCACTGTGGCTCATGAAGATCTTCCCTGTTGGTTTCTATCTTAGTGGTCGTTTTGGTCTCCATGGTTTCACCTGAATTAGAATCCTCTTCAGCGTCGTTCATATATACGGGGTCGTCACCAATCCCTATGTTGGTCTTTGAACCGGGGTCTGACTTCGCTGCTTTTTGCGATCTCTTCCTTCGTGTTTTCTTTTGTTTTTGAGATTGGGAAATTGATGCCGTTGGTGCAGCCAAAGTTGGTCTGCGCTATAAAGTGTGTTGTGCAGTGGAAAGGGTGCCAACAGGTGCATGGTAAAGGGCTAAAGCCAGTGTGGGAGACCTCAGCAGGACAGTGGCAACGGAAATGCGTGCTTAAAGGGGTTTTTAAGGCCAGGGGGGCCTCCAAAGTGGGATAATGATGAAGGCAAATCAAAGTGTTCAAAATGCGGAAAACATGTCCCGAAATGTGGTGTTCAAGATGCTCTAGAAGCTCTCGTCCAGACGGCTCGTCAAACAGGGCTTCGGTGTGAAAGATATGCCAGTCCGAAGTTAGAAGGCTTCGCAGGTCCCGACGGGGGTAGAGCAGGTACAGACAAGTGGCCAAAACTGGGATAAGTGGATACACATGTAAAGCTCAAGTTGTGGAGCATGCCGGTCTTTTCGGATCGCCGTTCGGAGCTCAAGCAAGAAAGTTACAGCTAGTTGAAAGTTTTCCGGGGGTCGGGTGTGTGCAAGGTTGTCCGCATCAAAAGGCGTGCGGCCAGGTGCCTCGACTAGGTTTGGCAAGGTAGCATACATTGTGGGGAGTCAACCAAAGTTTACGGCTTGCCGACCAAAGTCATGGGCATCACGATACGCATAGTTCCAGTAGGCAAGCAACCATGATGAAAAGAGATCGGATGTTTTTTTTTCATTTTTGGACATCTTTTTCGTGGCTAGCGTGGCATCGAGTGGTGGAAAAGGGTTGGAATTCGGAATCAGCACGATGAAATTCTCATGTGGCATGACTTGAAGAAACTCATCTGACGAACTTGACCATGCGTAGCACCGACGGCACATGAATCACAAGCTTGAGGTTTTTTTGTTTTGTAAAGGTCAAAAAGCAAAGTGTGGCTGGGCTAAAAGGGAAAGGAAGAAAAAGTGAAGTTCAAGGATAAATTAAAGAAGGGACGCTGGAGTAAGGGAAAAAAAGCCCAAGGCAGAGTGGCTCCGGGTGTCACTGCAAAAGAAGAATTTTTTTCTTTTGGGGTGGGAAAAAAGGGAGAGAGAAGGGCAGCGGCTTGGAGTTTTCGTGGGCTCCTTGGCTTCTTCTTGGGAAAAAAAGAGGAGGAGAGAAGAAGGAGGAAGATCCTCATACGCTCGGGCTCGGCAGCTGAAGCCAAGAGGCATGGTCCATGAAGCGGTGCGAAAAGAGCAAGCACCTTGCAGAGGAAAAGGCCTTCGAGGGCTCGCTCGTTAGAAGCTGGGGAAAGCTCACGACGAGCAGGTCTCATGGAAACCTTTGTGTATGGTTGGATCGGGGCTCACCCTTGGTGTTTTTTTTGGTGTGCGCCGGTTGCGGCGACGGTGTTGTACCTATTTCTAGTGTGAAGAATGAAGAAGAGAAGCCCCATTGCAGTTGATTTTGGTGTTGTATCGCCCCCCTTTCCCCCCTGCTCTTCTGCTCTCTTGTATGTGTGTGTGGCAAGTGTTGCCCCCCCGACGAAGTGGTGCACAGAGAGAGAGAGAGAGAAAGAGAGAGAGAGAGAGAGAGAGAGAGAGAGAGTGCGGTGATTTGAGGGTGTGGGAGATCACAGAACCACTGCATTGGTGTGTGCGTTGTCGTGTGGTGCTCCGCGCAGGTGCGCGCACGTTGAAGCGATGCTATTTTGAGTCGGTTGGTCAACGGTGCGTCGCTTGAAGTTGGTTTTTCAGTGGATTGGGGTGCAGTGTGTGCCCTGGGCTATAGGAGGCAGCCGTGTTAGCGCGCTGGGCGTGTTCCCCATTCCCCCTCTCCACTGTGTCTCTTTCCTCAAGAATATAATTTTGTTTTTGGAGCATCGATCGTGTGAGTACATTTACTGGTACCATAGGTGTACTTTGTGATGGCTCCTTGGTAACCTCAATCAAGTTTAGTGGCGTGATCTTCGGTGCATTTGGATTATTTGAAAATTGGGCAATAAAATGATCTATGCCACATCGATTACACATGAGTATCGGCATCGTAGATGTGCTCGCTTGATTGGTTTGCATTAGTGTGGCGTTCTTTTGTAGCCTAATAGGACACTCGGCCACACGATGTGGACCTCCACACTCATAGCATTGAAGAGGTGGTCTCTTAGCAGTGTAATTGATATTTTGGCCTCTTGCCGCAAGAGCAGCTACTTGATAGACAGGTTTGACTTATCCCCAATAGTCCTCCATGTAGTATTGTGGACTTTCTTCAAGCACATCCATCCCATAGGCAATATTAGGATCTATATCTTCCTCACAGCCTTCCAAACAAGAAATAGATGACTCACAACCCACTTGATTCACATAAGTGATTCTCGGATGTGGTGGTTGCGGTCCTATCATCACTGGAGGTGGTAAGGGTGTTGTTTGAACAACATTTTGGGCCCTAGGGACCATGTGTTGTGCTGTTTGTTCAAGAGGTGGGGCCGGCATCAATGCATGCACTTGAGGTGTGTTTGTCCATGCTAAGGTTGGTCTATTGGCCATCGCGCACTTAAATACTATGCAATCCTTAGCTTGATGACCATACCTCCCACAAGCATTGCAGTTCCCATTGAATTTTAGTCTAAAAGTAGGGAATTTACTGGTACTATGTGGTCCATAGCATACTGAGCACCATTTTTACTCCCTTCTTGGATACATATGATTGTTTTGTGGAGCATGATTGTATCTAAGACTCTCTTGAATAGCCTTGGTGAGATCTGCTAAAGTCTTCTCAGATATCTTTGGCTCCTTAGTAATAGGCTTTAGGGTCATTGGTTGATGCCCCGATGCTTGCGAGCTAATAGATTTAGGCTCAACAGACACTCTTTCTCCTTGAATCATTAAATTATCCTCCAATTGGATCGCATTGGTGGTGACTGCTTCCCAAGTGGTGATACCTCTAATGATAGGCCATTGTAGATATCCTCATGTCGTAATCCCCTAATGAATCTGTGAAGAAATTGATTATTATTGAAGCGATCATTTGGATTACAACGAGAATTTAAATGCTTCAAGCGACTAATAAAGTCTCTCACCGACTCTCCTTCCTCTCGTTGGGCTTTCTGGAGCTGAGAGGCTACACCCCAAAGCACTCCCTCTCGTATGTATTCTTTCAAGAACAATCTCCTAAGAGTAGGGTAAATCATTTTTTCTTCCACCTTAGGGTTCTATACCAATCCCCAGCCTTCCCACTTAAGGTTAGGCTTAAAGCATTACTCTTATGCAGGTCATCGTGTTCTCCTAGAGAATCGCGTATTTGTTCAAACACTTCGATATGCTTTATCACATCCCCGTCTCCACTAAATTTTTGTGTGAGCTTGGCTATTTGCATTGCCTTACTTCTAGGCTCTCCATCACGCGTGTTACGCATATTCTCAGCAATAGATCGACCAATAGCTTGAGAAAATGTTGCCAAGTCACCTAAGTGAGCAGGAATCATGGATGAAGGTGCTCCAGAGACTACATGTGGAGTAGGTATTGGCATTGGGCTTGGCGCATAGGAAGCCCTTGGGTTCCACGTTTGGTATGGTGTTGTGCCATGTGGTGGCCCAATCATATGTGTGGCCCTAGGCATAGCAAACATCGGATGTGACATGCTAAGGCTAGCCGGTATGGTCCCATGGAAATAAGAACTTGGGTGCTGTGGTTGTGGAGCATAGGTAGTTGAAACAATGGGAGGGGTAGAGACTACATGAGTACGAGGACCCATGGGTGTATACGATTGGTACACACTTGTAGGTATTGTTGCAGGCATTGAGCTACCATGTAGCGGTGCTTTACTAACAAATGAGGTCCGCAGCGTGTTTCTTGGCATGCCCATCATTGGGGTAGGCATGGTAGCCATGGTGTCATCAAGGGAAAGATGAGCTATACTTGGAAAGGTAAAGCTATCACTTGTGAGCTCAGATTGCATTGAGACCCCTGGCGAAACAACATATGGAGGATCCATCAGACTTACTGAGGGAGTCTCCATTTGTGATAAGATTGGTTGTTTAGCCTTTCTTGTATCTAAGAATCTCATGAGACCCGTTGAAGGCATGTTGATCCCCTTGTTCTGTGTCTCTAACTCAGTGACCCTATGGATGACCTCACAAACTCTTTGTTGTTGATCCTCCACACTAGTAGCACCCATTGTGGATTGTAGGACATCTAACCAACCCACATGATAGGTGTGACCTGTGTTTAGGTTGGTTAGAGTTTCCGTTTGTAGTTCGTACTCCCAGTTTTCATTTAAGAACTCTCCATCTAGGATTGAGGTGCTAGGGGTGTCCTTTGAGCTAGATGCAATGTTGCTTTCTAGGGGTTGGCCCTTGGCGGTTGCTAAGTCGGGAGCACTCGATTGCTCTCCTAGCAAGGATATTGACATAGGGGCTTTTTCTTTTAACTCTCTTCGTTGCTCCACCTTGCGTAAGCTCTCGATTCCTTTCCCCTAGCCACAATGATGTATCGCTCAACCTCTTGCACTTTGGCAAGGCTTCTAATATCGGGTAATATGATATCGGAGGGGAATAGCTCTGAAGCGTCAGGGGGTGCAATGAATGAAGTATTCACGTGCACACTCTCTAAGGGCATAGGATCTACATTGGTCATGAATGGCGAATTTACTTCCCCGCCCTCCTCATTTACATCATTAGCTCCATGTTCGGAGTGAGTGGCTCTACTAAAGGTTTCCTTTAAGTGACTAAGCACGCTCGGCCCGGACTGTGGGCCCATGGCATGTATGTCTTGGTTTGAGCTATTGGGATTAGGCATTGGGAAACCCTCCATGATGTCGTAGTCAGAGGAAGAGTCACTAGCCGCTATGTTTGGGTCTTGGTTTGTACTACCTTGGGTCCCTGTCGAGGGCCTGGAACCTAAGGTAGGTGGATATTGATAACTCGCGTAAGTCGAAATTCTCTCTAGTTGCTCCGTCTCTAGCACTCAACCATAGCACAGATGCATGTTCCTTTAGCACCCTACAAGTGTCGGCGAATAACCTTGAAGGTTAACCGCTTACTTTTTTAGGCGTCCGCTTTCACTCATTTTTTAATGTTTTTGAATGATCGATTTTTTTATTAAAGTGTGTGATAGCTCAAAAAGAGCGTATCACTTAGAGGGTTGCGGTGTGCTTTACAGCACAACGTTCGGTCACCTAAAGCTCCGTTGGTCCTCAAAAAAGTCGATTTTTAGCTACATGTGAAGCTAAAATACGTAATTTTAAAGGGCGACTGAGGCCTGAGCCTGAGCGTGAGCTTGGGCTTGGGTCTGGGAGATATTCCCGATCCGGGTCCTACCTTAAAATGTTTTTTAAAAGATTTTTTGTTTTTTTGGTTTTTTTTTGTTTTTGGGATAAGGTCGCCGTGGCCGCGCTATGCGCGCAAGCACACACACACACACACACTACCTACCTACTTACAACTAATACACCTAGTGTTACACACTAACAAACTTCATTAGCTCTAACAGATCTACTTCCTACTTACTGTAACTTTACACAGAACTAACATTATGGATCTACAACCTTAATACTAACACCTTATCACAGAGAAAACACAGTACCTTTCAAAACCTCATTAACAAAGAAATACACAGCAACAAAACAAACTCCTTCTTCTCAACACACACACCTTCCTTTCCTAACTTTTCTACATTTGAAATTGCACCACAAAGAAGCACAGAGTGCCATTCAAGCTTAGTGTATGGCATTCCCCGGCAGCGGAGCCAAAAATGTGCGCGTCTGCTTGCCGATACACTGTGTGCGAGTCAAAAATGGCTCCAAGCACGCAACTAGCCGAAACTAGTAAGCTCAAAGATGGCGATGGTGTGTTACCCACCGCTCTACGCTTTCTATCGTGGAGGATTCCTCGCCGCGAAGAAGAAGGAGCCGCCGTTGCGTCGCGCTCAACCGCTTCGCCACTGCCGTGACGTCGTCGCAATGCTCAATCGCACTCTCTCTCTCTCTCTCTCTCTCTCTCTCTCTCTCTCTCTCTCTCTCTCTCTCTCTCTCTCTCTCTCTCTCTCTCTCTCTCTCTCTCACGCATACACACACACAAGGAGATGAAGAAGAAAAAGATGGAGATGGAGCAAGAGCACTCTTCAATTGCACAAATGAGAGAATGAGTGAATTTTGGGTTTAGTTGACTTTTATATGAGCTCGCCCCATTCACACTTGGGCGCCGATGCTTAGCCAACTAATCCCTTGAATGTTCCAGTTAGAGTGCACCTCTCATCAATGATCACTCTTACCCTTTTCCTATTGGACCGAAAAGCCCGGTACCTGACTCTACCAAATAAATAATACGGTGTCCGTCTTAGGTGATAGGCAATGGTCTCCCATGTTGTTGTTGTTGTTGTTGTTGTTGTTGTTGTTGTTGTTGTTGTTGTTGTTGTTGTTGTTGTTGTTGTTGTTGTTGTTGTTGTTGTTGTCGTCGTCGTAGAAACCTTCATTAGCCATTCATTCCTTAGCTTCTATTTGTGATTATTTAACAATCCGTTGCTTTACTTTTGTTCGTTATTTTTCACTATGAATCCGATGTAGCATCTCCTGGGTTAGTGGTAGATGATACTTTTTGAGCCTACATCCACTTATCCAGTTAGGCATTTCTTCTCCTTCTAATGTCACAAGCTTGACGACTCCACCTAGTGACAAATTTTTGATCACAAAGGGTCCCCATCCTCGCTTTTTGAGTTTTTTAGCATGTTGTTTCACGGTATACACCAAGACATAGTCCCATATTTTAAATTCTTTTGATTGCACATGCTTGACGAAGAACTCTTTTTGGTGTCTTTTTTTAGCATAGATAGATGGTACAACTTGAAGGCGTAGCTCATCTAGCTTTTCTAATTCATCTAGTCTTGATAGCTCATGACCTCTCCACTCTAGTTGTTTAGCTACTCTCAAGGTTGGGATTAAGAATTCAATTGGCAGAATGACGTTAAGACCAAACACCACATTGTAGGGTGTTGAGGTCCGCTTTTCAAATTTTGGTCCACCTCTCTCTTGGTATGAACTTGATGGCAAGGATTCAAAAATTCATGGAGGAGGAAGGACCCGATGCATGAAAATAAAATAAAAAATCTATGTATTTCTTTTGTAGATAGATATGGTTTCGACAAATTTGGATCTTGGAGATAAGGATAGGTAGGAACAAACCCTATGAAAATAAAAATTCACTGGATGTTGATTCTACCTGACGGTCACTACATGTGAAGAGTCAAAGTCAATAGTGAAAGGGAGGAGAATCTTATGCATTATTGAGTTGAAGTCAACAAAATATTGTCAAATTCAAGCATAATTCACTAGTGGACACAAGGCTTGCACATGGAGTCAAGAGGGGACCACCTAGAAGACTTTTGGAAGGAAATAGATGAACACATATTTTTGTGGGATTTTTCTCTATTTTTTAATCCCAAATTGAATTTTTTTTCAATAACAAACTTGTAGACATGGAGCTGATCTTTTTGCTCCTATTTTTTCAATAATTTTTGGAGCTATGGTTTAGGAGATATGGCCGAAATGGTGGAGCCTATCTGTCCACATGGGAAAAAGTCATGATTATCCAAATCCACACACATAATTTTTTGTAGGTTTCTCTCCATTATTGCTTGATTTTATCTTATTTTATCAAGATTCTCTCAAATATTATAAGGAAGCTCTTGGACTCAAGCTATGGAAGGTGACATGGAGACAAAGCTCGCCTGATGAAGGCGATTAGGAGGAAATTGGTCAATAAGCAGGACACACAGTGCTATCTCATTGGGGGAATGCCTCTAACTGAGGTTACTTTGTAATAACTCCTTTTGCTCATAATCTCTTCCCTAATCACTCTCTTGACCTATAAAAGGAGGCCTCCTCTTTTGTAAACACACACTACACACACTATACACACACACACACATGCACATGCGTGCGCACACACACACACACACTACCCCACATGCACACTATTCCATACCCACACACCTACACATACACACACACTTACACATACACACCCTTGTGATACATGCTAGTAACATGAACTCTAATCACGTAATCACAACACCATCACCATCACCATGCAGAAAACGAGCACCATGTCTCCACACACTTGTAATGAAAGATTGAAGGCATGATTTCAAGAAGAAGAATGATGGCAACACTCATGATATTCCTCACCTTTAACTCCCATCTCTCCATTATGCATCCTACTGTCTTGTCCCCTTCTCATCTTCTTGCCCTATGCTACCTATTGTATTCATCTTTTGCAGGCAATCAATACACTCCATCTTGGTGCCATACCTTGTGTCGTTTGGGATATACTTCATTTTGTGAGTATGGTTTATGCTTGTTTCTTTCCATTTTGCTTATGTTGAGGTGTGAAAATTTGCCACCATACACACACACTCTCTCTCTCTCTCATATTCCTATCATCTTGCTATATGCATCTTAAGGTGTGAAGATTCGCCACCTCTTGTATGAGAAGTGAGCATACTTGCATGTTTTCCTTACCTCATTATCTTCCTTATTACATGCACGAGTGGCAAGCCCATTCTCACTCATTCACCATTCCTCTCATCTTGTTTTCCGACCACCCCATCCCACACTTGGATGTAAATCTTGAAATTGTTTTCCATGGCATGTGTGATTGTGTATATGTATGCATCCTAGCCGCATATCTTGCTAGATGATGCGCCTTTCGTGTACCTCTCATGATGAGGCCATCGTGCATAGTCTTGGTGTAGAGGCCACCCGGTATGTTTTGCACTCTCGCCTCTCATTTGGTGCCCCTAGGGAGGAGGGCTTTGCAAAGACCTTCAGTCAACAAAGAGTAGCTATGCATGGCGCCAATAATAAACAATTGGCTACAAGATTTTTCAAATTGGAGGACTGAAGAAGAGGAGACTGTAGAATCACTCAAGGACTTCATCAAAGTGCTACTATCAGGTTGTAGCATCGTCGATATCCAAGAGGTAAGCTCCCCATCTCGCATTTCTCGTGCTAATTGCATATCAAGAGCGTCAAGAGGGAGGGCTACAAAATGTAATCATTGCTGTCAACCAAAGCATTCTGTCAATGAGTGCTGACAGAGGAGGTGAAGAAAGAATGGCGAGTTTTGCTTTTGAGAGCCACATGAGCACTCTCACATCAGTCAGATTTTGCGTAGCACCAAGGTTTTTCTCTCCAATGGTCAAAGAAGAGTTGTCCAAGCCACAAAGACTAAACCATTTGGTACAAACAAGTGGGCCTATGCTCTCTCTAGGCCTAGAGAGTTCGAGTGAATTACGACCCCCCAAGAGTCACCACAGCATGCAAAATGGAAAGCTGATTGAGGCAGACTCTTCTTACCCAGTCTATTTTGAACAAGAGGTAGATGCCTGTGGTGAAGGTGTCACCTTGTCAACACTTAAGGTATGCAACTCTAGTGGTTTAAGCCTTGCCCTACACCCAACATGGATAATAACAATAGACCAGAAGTCTTTCCTTTTTGTTTCTTGCAACACATGCATGTAAACGTGCACATTGATAGGAAGATATTCTACCAGCAAAAGATTGTTTTTCTATTCGGAGCAGAGATTCTTGGTGAAATCCTTAGATTCCCATGTCCATCATCTTGCCCATTCTTAATTACTACCACTCTTTTGATGAAAGATCTTTATTCTATTCTAGCCTCGTGCTCTTCTTAGCTCCTACTCAAGTTTTCCACCCATGTATAAATCTTTATGAATCACTAAGTCATTCCAAAAAAAAGAAAAAAGTTTGTAATTATCTGCTCATTGATTTACTACCATGACAAGGTCTCTTTTCCCACGTTCAGTGGCAAGAAGGGAGAAGACATCACCACCGATTTTCTGTATAACTTTGACATCGCTTGTGTGGTTTCCAACAAGGATGACGATGCCTCACAGCTATGAATCTTTCCTCTACTGATAAAAGTAGATGCCAGGTCTTGGTACAATGCTTTGGCCCAAGCTACCAAGGATGCATGGGACTTACTACGTGCTGCCTTTGTGACGAGGTTTGATGGAGGCACAACCTCAAAAAAGTTATGGCAGCTTCTGCTGACAGAGTTAAAGCAAGGAGGTTTCCTAGAGTATGCCACTTACAAATCCAAGTTTGTGGATTTGTGGGAGCAATGGGTTGCCTCACTGGAGGAAGGTGAAGGAGCACTTAATTTCCTGAAGAAGGACCGTTTCATTGCTGGCGTGTGGTCGCCGCCTAAAGAGAAGGTGAAGGGGAGATTCTCTGCAACGTATGAGTTGGCAGTGGAAATAGCCCGCCTTAAAGACAAGAAGCGACACATGCAAGCAAGAGTCAACAAGTCAAAAGAATCAAGCACAATCCGACTAACCCCAGTAACTGCAATAGCTGCTCAGAGAACCTAACCACAAGAGGCATCAAAAGAGAAACAAGACTTGTTGAACCGCATCATTACTAAGCTAGAGAATCTATCTATGCATTTGGTGTAGCAAGGGCATGTACACAACCGCAATCAAAAGCAAGGGATAGGACAATAAAGTCAAAACCAAGAATACCACTGCTACAATTGTGGAGAAGACGACCATGGTATGTATTACTGCCCACACCCAAGGAGATAGAATTTCAACAGAGGAGCAAGACAAAACCAACTCTCATCGCCAAGAGCAAGACCACCATCACCAAAACCACCACAACAAGCACCACCCGTGAAAATATTACAATGACCTGTGCAGCCACAACCACCACCACATATCCTCATTCCACCTTTACCAACCGGGTAGTGAGTGTCACCAGTCTTGACAAGATGAAAGTGGAGAAACACATCAAGGGAGTAGAGGAGGGTAAGACCAATGTTGAAGAGGTAGACACCATGGGATTTAATCACTCTAGACATGAGGAAGCTTCACAAAGGGAAGAAAAGATAAAGGCCAAGGGTGGGTCAATCTAAGCCACGATAAAAATTGGCACTTCAGATTTCGCAACTGGTGCGTCTACAAAATCTTGTGATTTTGTGAATGATGTTTCTATGGGGGAGAGCTACCCAATTATCCCAGAGAGACCATGGCTCATGGCCATGAGAGCAAAGCAAGGTAGAAAGTGAAGGGGATCGAAGAGCACCACAGACGGAGAGTGAGAGAGAGAAGGAGACACACGACACACAGATATGGGTGGGGAGACTCAAAGAGTGAGAAGACCCCTATACACTTATGCTATGTATAAGGTATACAAGTTAGTGGGCGCCCAGACTCTGGGCGGCCGGGCAAGGTACAGGTGCCTATACCCCAACAACCTCCCACTTAAAGGCGACTATGCCTTTAAGCAAGGGAACCTAGTCTAAAGACTACAAAAGGTGAGAGAAAGTCGCTCTCAACCGATACCCACTGGCTGGCTGTGATCGTGTGCATCCGACTCTCCGTGTAAGTCCATACACCACCAGACGTACCGCACACGTACTGCAAGTATGTACGCAATACATGCATATCTCCCTCGTGCACTATGCCATCATCAGTCAACAAATGACTGACAACCCCAACTGCAAATGCTCCTACTGTAGCTGCGATATCCGGTCTCAAGATCAGCATCTCATACATGAGACCACCGAATGCTGATGCAATGCTAGCGGGCCTTGCTAGCTCTATAGAGCATGCATCAACATATATATCCCTGGCAATGGGCATCTCTGACTGACAAGGCGTGCTAGCCACATGAATCTCCTGACTTTCCTCAAAAGACGCATCAACCTATCGTGCAACCTCAGAGCAAACCAGCTGCTCTAGGTGTCTGCTGGAAGACATATCCTGCACAACTATATCCCCATGCTCACTGTTGAGCATAGAAAGGAATGACTGCATAATCACTGATATCTCAGCCTCCTCTGCAATCATCCACTGTAAACATGACCACTCAATCTGTTGTGACTCACTAGATCTCTCATGCTCCAACTCCTTATGCATAGACTCTTGCACAACTTCCTCCTGTCGTGACTCACTAGAGCAAGACCGCTCTACCTATCTATCCTGCATAGAAGTATCTCGCACAACTGACTCTCTGCTTTGCTCAGTCACTAGCAAAGCATGCATGTCTGACTCTGTCACCTCTCTGTGTGACTGCTCAAGTCGTGCCCCAACTGTGTGCACAATGAGCTCACTACTCTGCACTCCATGCAAAGCACCCTCCAACCCATGAGCAAAAGATACTATCCGGGTCTCTCGCTCTCTGCATAGCTATAACAAGATTGAGACTCGACCATCTCGCACCAATACTACGTGCAATGGGTACCATGTGCCAACTCTAGCACCTCTCGCAATCACTAGCGAACCCAAATGCAACGCAAAAGATCGCTCAAGCAGCGATACCCGACATCCACTATCCCGTAACTGTCTGACTGAGATCAAATCCCGTCTCAGATCTGGCACATAACGCACATGATGCAGGGTAAATCTCATACCACTGGGCAAGGACAAACATACGTCTCCTGCACCCTCAATGTCATACACAACACCATCAACCATGTGCACACAACCAAGTCTCCTACTAGAAAACGTGATAAACCACTCACGATGCGACGTGACATGGAAAGTAGCATTTGAATCTAGTAACCAATGTGAAGACAATGTGCAATCCGATATGCAATCCGTAGACATAAGATCATCTGAAGACAAGCTAGATATAAATGTGACATCGTCGTCACAAGCATACTCAGTAACCACCGTACTGATCTCACTAGCATCTGTCATGCCCAAATCTGCATCACGCATCTGTCGCCTCCGTTGTCTCAAACACCCGAAACATCGATGCCTAATGTGCCCTCTATGTCCACAATGCCAACATGTCAAGTCTCTATGCCGTCGAGACATGCGTGTGGGACCAATCTCTCCCATGGACATAGAAGTGGGACTAGACTCCCCTGTAGACATGGATGTCGCGTACATAGCATGTAAACTCTGCCATAAAGCATGAGTTGTAGTCTCCCTCAAGACCTGCCAGTAAACAAACTCAACTAGATGCAAACGAATCGTAGACATGGCTAACTCATCAAGATCCTGCCAAGCATCATCACGCATAGACTTGGGCTTCGCCGATAAACCACGCAAGGGTTTATCCTGCCCCAAACCCACCAATGCAACAAGCATATGCTCCTTCCAAGCAACAAAATCTGCACCATCAAACTGTGTCAGACCATAACGTTGGAAATCAAATGACAAATCAGCCACCATAATGCTCGCAAAAGAGCAACCAACAATGAGTAGCAAATATCAACCAAATCAGCCCTAAACTGGCTCAAATCGCATCAACAAAAGTCTGAAAATATGGCTCAAAACTTGATGCAAAATTGCACCAATAACCGTGCAAAACCTTGCACAAAATCACAAGTCAATATGACTCGAATCCGGCTACCTAGCTCGTAGCCACACAAGCATACATCACATACTCTTGTGAGTGTGCCAAGATAACTGTACGCCTGTCAAACCGTGATCTAATCACTAAGCCTACACTGTGCGGTATCGATGCATACACACGCACAAATCTCCCACCTGTAGAGAACACCGCACGCAAATGCCGATTGCAACCCGCAATCTCTACCTAGATTGCATAAATGATGCACATAAAACTCCTGGGAAAATTTCGCCAGAGTTTCGACGCACAATGGCTATCAACACAAAATAACCATTGTCCTGCAAGCTCAATACAATGAGCAATCAATGCGCATCAAACTATACTCAACATACATGCATAAGCTCTGCAAACCTGTGTCCAACAAATTCTCACAAAGAGTTCCACAGGTGACCATACATGTCATCCACAACCAACCTCTGCACTTGCTCACAAGATCTACTGTTCACCACATAAGCATACATAGAGCATTACCCACTCAAAGACCATGTATGCAAGCCACAACACTGCAGAAGAACCACTCAACTACAACTGGCAACACCTGTGGGAGTACTAGACTCAATCTGTACCTGGGAGTCAAACCCGATCTTGTAACACCTCATATGTGCCTGCTACCTGCAGTGTGCATGGGTAAGCTGTTTGCAGCAAAGAAAACGACAGAGCCCAAAACTGTCCTGAAAAACAGTCTCTGTGTTTTTAATTTCAGACCCACCTACACTCCGAATCAGAAAACGATTTCTTCTACAAAGTCGTAGAGCTTAAAGCCAGCTCTGTTTTGAACCAAAAAGTTTTGGAATCGGAGCTTTGTAGCTCAGGTTATGAGCAAAACAGTAGACTACTGTCAAACTGCCAAAAATTGAACGACTTTCTTCTGTGCTTCTTTGAGCTCATAGAAAGGCTCAACTCACTTCCCGCCTCGATGCGTGAGCTGAATGTATCAATCTCACAATGCTTCCATGTCTATGGAAGCTCTGTTTTGAACCAAAATTTTTTGGAATCGGAGCTTTGTAGCTCAAGTTATGAGCAAAACAGTAGACTATTGTCAAACTGCCAAAAACTGAATGACTTTCTTCTGTGCTTCTTTGAGCTCATAGAAAGGCTCAACTCACTTCCCACCTCGATGCGTGAGCTGAATGTATCAATCTCACAATGCTTCCATGTCTATGGAAGCTCCAAGCTCCAACCTGTCGCTGATGTAGCCGTTGCAAAGCTTGCCGAGAAGAGGGAAGATGTTGTACACAGTGGGCTGATCTGTAGAGGAACTGTGGATTGATCTGTGAGCACTAGGAAGCTCCTGAGAGCTCTCCTGCAAGCCTCTGTATGGCTTTCCACAAGCCTCCTCTATTTCTTTGCTCAGATCTATGACCTCTCTGCCATAGCCGACGAGTTCATCGCCGTGAAGCTGTCCATCTACGCTCTCAAACTTGTCACTCTAATACCAATTGAAGGGGATCGGAGAGCACCACAGACGAAGAGTGAGAGAGAGAAGGAGACACATGACACACAGATATGGGTGGGGAGACTCAAAGAGTGAGCAGCCCCCTATACACTTATGCTATGTATAAGGTATACAAGTCAGTGGGCGCCCAGACTCTGGGCGGCCGGGCAAGGCACAGGAGCCTATACCCCAACAGAAAGGGCAAGGACATCCCATACGACATGAAGGCCAGTAAGCAACAAGGGATGGACCTAGAGACTAGTGCACTTTCTAGAAAATCTATAACAATATCAAAGGAGGAATCTACAACAATGATGATAGTGAGAACTCTCTTGAAATCATGGGTCTCATTCTCACTGATCACAACAAGGTGGATCCATCGAATATACAATTGTAGGAAGGAAGCATGAAGTCTTTGGCACTACACCAATCAAAGGAAGCAATTGCAGACCAAACTCAAATGGTTGTTACCAAGGAGTGGGATTTTGGAGTCCACCCTTAGGAGATTCTTAAGCAAGTGGATGCAGTGGCAACCTATTGGCGATCTAGATTTTCCAACCTAGATGTAGAGATTGTGTTTGATCGTACTGTGTTTGATGCATTTAAGAAAATCTTTAAAGAACCCTTACCACAAGGGATGGTCATAAGGGTCACAGAAAATGGATCTCAATGTGACAAAGATGGCAATATGGTCCTGCATGCATATAGTCAAGATGAAGTGTTTTTCAACAAGTGGATTGCATTGTACCTTTTGTATATGCTATGCACTTTGGTACAGTGTGTATCAAGCTTGTCTTTAAGCTACATGGTTTGTTGCTTATTACCAATATCTAAGAAGTCAATGTTCAATTTTGATAGCACTCAAGAGGATACTGACTCTTTTACTAGATTCACCGATAGTGGTAAGTTAGCTTCTGAAAAAAACTGGGACTTTCCAAATCAACAAGGAAGCCGTAGATGGAGGACTCTTGGTACACTCTTAGGAATCATGATCCTAAGTTTTCTCTTGGAAGGAGTCAAGATAGTCATTTATCCTTTTACGTATGGTGGTTAAAAATCTTACCCTTTCTGGCAAGAGGTAGAAAGTCTTATTGTTAGGACATTGCACGTGATTATCCTATTCTTTACCTGGGATCCTGGAGGATATTGGCACAAAATTTTGGAAGCCATAGGCTTCCCACTAGGGAGGTGAAGTGCATATGTGATTCATCAACTTTGCATGATTGGATGTTTTCATAACATGATTAGTTGCTGATCGGACTCTTTTTATGCATAAAAGAATCACATCTTAAGGGTCACATGTGTGTCAACTCCGATTGATTGCAGGGGATGTGTCAAACTCCAAGTGTGGAAATTGATTTAGTGTGATTATGATTCATGTTCAAGAGCTGAGATTCCTTTATGGATTATGGTTGATATTCTACGGTGTAAGCCGGTATGACTCATGGTTTTTATTTGGATCTGGTTATGCTGCTGAAATGCTACCGAAAGTTTTGTAGCCATGTTATGTTCTAAAGTGGTTATGTAGGATTGGTCGTGTCTCACCCAAGTTGGGTGGAGTGCTTGCCCATGTCATGTGATTGGATTATGGTTTATGGTTTTGGAATTGGATCATGAAGTGATTTGGATGGTTTATGACAGACGTGTAAGGGTAGAGACCCTATACAGTCTAACTTCTTGGAAAAGATTGTTTGTGCATCTCGGAAGTGCTATTGTGATTGGACTCATGTGTTATGTTTCTCATGGAAGCGTCGCTACAAGACTAGGATCACCTACATTGCTTAGCCTTAGACTAAAGGATCACTGACCTGGGGCTTTGCTGGATTGGGGGTGTTGCCTAGGTCTTCTTCTTTTTGTTAGGCTCATCTACATGGTTAATGCATCGGGGCTTGAATGATCTACATAGCTAACGCGTCGGGGATTTTGCCTTGGCTTTGCCTAAACACCCGAAGCTGGGCAATGAAGAGGCGTGGCGCCTAAACTCGTAAGGTTGGTGTTGATACCCTACCACCTGTTGGTACTTGGGATCCTTTCAGAGCTTGGTTTCATGGAAGGAGGTGAAGCGGCCTCAGCCTATGTTTGGCTCGGTAGGTTGGAGGTGTTCTGGCTCGCTCTCGGCAAAGTGAAATTCTCTCTGTCCATAGTAGAGATAAAGTGGATGGGTGGACCGGTCGATCCCTACACAGGGTTCGGTGCCCTGCTAGTTCTTTTGTCATAAACTTTTTGATGTTATGGTATACCCAAATTTTGTCATTGCATCAATACATGGTTGCTTGTTCCATTTAGATGGACATTTAAAGATTCTCTGTTGTCATCTTCTCATGTCTCTGTGCACTCTATTTCACCCTCCACTATATTCTCTCTCTCTCTCTCTCTCTCTCTCTCTCTCTCTCTCTCTCTCTCTCTCTCTCTCTCTCTCTCTCTCTCTCTCTCTCTCTCTCTCTCTCTCTCTTCCTGCAACGCGGTGTACACATATATTCACCCTCCACAATTTTATATTTTTCTTGAGTACGTTTTCATTCATAACACCCATTTAGGGGTAGCACTAGTCCCTCTGGATGCAGTCCGGCTCATGGCCTAAACTCCATGATTGGTCGGGTGCTGAGAACTCCTCCCCTATGCAAATGCTTCCGGAACTCTGATGTATATTGAAAATTGTATAAAAGTATAAATTGTATATTTTGTGCATAGACCCCTGGGGAGGGTTATCTCTCACTTGGTATCAGAGTCAATGCTTAAGGTTATGTGTAAAACCCTGGGAACTGCCGTGTCGGAATCCTCCACCCAACCTCCCTTTTATAGCCTCTTGGCCCTAGGATCCCTTCTCCACTGGGCAGCCGGCCCTTGGCCAGGTCCTTGACCTCTAGGGTGGCCCTTGGCCTGACATTACTCCCCCCTTGGAGAAGCATTTTCGTCCTGGAAAACACAAGTGGTAGTATCTTCGTAAGAACACTGATGTTTTCCTTATTGGCATCCCATAGGCGAGCCAATTGTCTATATCATACTTGGTGCAGTGAGGAGGTTCAATGAAACCAAGAGTAAAATCTTGATTTTCAACATTGTTGTCCTTTTGCAACCACCTGTATCTAAATGGTAACTCAATTTATAACTCACTTGAGTACTCTAAAGGAGTAACCACAACTAAGAGGTGTCTAAAGACATAACTGGTGTTCATACTTTTTGAAGATACTGGAAAAATACCAAAAAACCTTGGCGCAACTTTCCATGAAGTTGTGAGCCAGATTGCCAACTCGCGTGAGTATCTAGAAAAGCTCATAGCTTTTGCTCGGTGAAGTCTATCTTCTTCTGAAAGACTATAGCTTTGAGATGTAAATCCCAAAACTTGTCTACATATTTTTGGATAGACTCATTGAAAAGTAACTTCAAACTCCGCCATTTGGTGAGCACTTTATCTTTGGCATCGCTTGCAAGAAATTGCTTCATGATGGAAACTCGTAGAGTTTTCCATGTCTTTGGAGCTTCGTCGTTGCCACGAAGGCTAGCCCACCATTGACGAGCAAATTTTTGAAAGTGCATAGCTACATGACATAGCTTGGAGGATCCAATGAAGCTCTCATCTCCAAAGGCTGCATCAAATTGTTGGATGAAGGCCAATACTTTATCAGTAGCACCAAAGGTGCCAACATAGGGAAGAAAAGAGATACTCTTTCCTCCCTCTTTGAACTTCTTAGTGGGACCTTTTCCAAGCAGGATAAGATTTGTGATGTCCTCTCCTCTTGTATTCTCTAGGAGAATAGTCATTGCTTTTGTCTAAAGAGGAGGAAGGTGATGAAGAAGGAGAACAGGGTGACCTCTTTCTCACCTTTTTCTTCCTTTGTTTCCTCTCTTCCCTTTTATAGTGACGAGGAGAAGGACTATAGGATGATCTTTTCCTCTTGGGAGGAGTTGAGGATCGTCAAGACCGCTGTCTTTGTGGAGTCACATCTTTAGAGGAATTCGGAGATTCACTTCTCTCTTGTTCATTGGATTCCTCCTCTTCTCTTATCGGAGAGAGTCTTCTTTTGGAAGTCTCAACAAGAGGCTTCCTAAGCTCTCTCTCTTCTTGGAGAGGTAGGGAAATCCCATAAGCACGAAGTTGTTGGGTAACTTTGGCTTGCAAGGTAGGGTTGCCCATGGCTTGTTGCAACCTAGTAACAAGATAATTCATGAACATTGGGGCATCATCAGTAGCACCTTCATGTGCAAAATCAAAACTCAATATTCATTCTACTCTCTTTATCATTGTCATCCATGCTAACTAAACTTATGTATATGATACTTTGTGCTTTGGTACCCTCAAAAATCTTAGTTGCTACTCTTCTTTACCTTTGAAAAGTAGCTCTCAAACAGCCACACCTGTGGTTTAGAGACTGTTGATTGCAAAGAATAGTGGAGAGGGTGTTGACCGCTGGGTCAACAACACAACATAACTCAAGTTTCGTACCAAAGTCATATCTTTTCCGAGTTATGAAATGCTGCGGATTATGGCTATAAACGTCATTTGTAATGAGTAGTTATTCTAGTTTCAGAAGCCGGGGTGCAATGGCACTTCCAGATTGTAAATACAAAGCCATTTGACCCTTTCAACCCCATTTTTGGTTAAACCTAAGGTAGCCTTAGTATATAAGGTACCTAGGTCATTTTGTAAAGGGGAGACTTTAATCATAATCAAAACTTTAGCGCTTCCCTCTACTGTGTGTGAGAGAGAAAGAGAGTGAGCGTGAGCTTTATCCTCTTGCTACGCCCGGCTCGCTCAACACATTGGAGATCCGACTGCACCATTGTTGTAGGCTCGAGGAGAGCTACACGACAAAGCCAAGCATTCCACGCGAGACGAAGCGCACACGCCGATGCATCTACGAGCTATTTGTGGTCGTAAGTGTATCAAACGATGTCTGTTTTCTGCGTGCTAGTACTCTATAGAATCGTGGCGACATAAGCTACGCATGTCAGGACAAGGGTAGGACCAGTTTGGACCAAGGGCCAGGACGGACATGCAGTCAAGGGGGTCCCTATATTTAGAAGGCCAAGGGCCTATATAGGGCATGGCTGGATGGTGATGAGCATGTTCAGTTCCCCTGCCCTTATATTGGTATCAGAGCTAGGGGAGGAGGAGCGATGGAGGAGGGGGGAGGAAGGTTGCATGGTCTCTCTCTCTCTCTTTCTCTCCCGAGCTCTCTCTCTCTCTCTCGACCTCTCTCTCTCTCTCTCCCATGGCGGGCATGGCTTCTTGGTTCGAGGAGAAGGGATCTCAGTTAGCAGAGCGCAAGGACGAACCCTTATTTAGTTGGATCACTACGAGTGGACAAGCCCCTAGCAAGGGAGGAGAGTTTGTGGCCGCGGGCATGGCCTCTTCGATACACACAGATCGGGAGGAGCCTTGACAGCCACGGGGGAAACAACCCATGTGTCGGGAGGGAAATTTTTTCGTCCTCAGGCAAATCAGCGAGGAGACAGCGCGGTAGATGCGCGCCAGGCTGAGGAGCAAAATGTGTTTCAGCAGCGCGCTGAGTCGAGCAACCGAGGCCGAGGGCAAGGCGTTTCTCCTGCGCGCAGTCGCCTCCTCCATAGCCAGGGAAGCACGTTTTTTATTTATTTATTTTTATAAAAAAAAAACAGGGTCTTTGGGGCGCCCTATTTTGGGCACCCACTCTTTCTAAGGGCGGCAGCCCATGCTATGCAGGCGCCTCTTGTACATGTCACCAACGGCCACCGTCATCGGCTCTGCAGGCCATCCCAGGTGCAGGATTTTTCCATGGTGGGCTCAAACACAAGCCGCGGGAGCACAATTGCCGCTCATCCATGGGTTTCCATGGCGGATAAAAGACGCGGGAATTGAGTTCATGGCTTCAATGATTTTTGGGCGGAAATCGGTACATGTCGAAGGATGTTTGTATTTGGGAGATAATGCTCGGTGCATCCGCATACGGATGGATTACGAGGTTTGAGTTTTACCTTCTTGTCTTTTCCTAGCTTTGTGCATATGATGTTATTGTAGGAACCAGTAATTATCTTGGCCATGGTACTTGAGTGACTACCATGGTCAATTCATTCCGTCCAATTTAGTTGGCCGTTCCACAACTCGGACTATGGAGCAGGTCTCCAACAACACTACCCTCTACCAAAAGTGTTATGGGCTCCAACAAGGCAAGGTTGCCTAGGTGTACAAGTAAAATAGGCCATGTCAACAAGGTCGATTTTGAAAGGGGTACAGCAATCATGTTTTACCCAAGGAGCACAGCTCCGTCCGCCACTCTCAATATGTATTGGGGGTATGATCCCGCCCAAGCATCTATCGATTGTTAAAGACAAGACAATTCCATAGCTAGGAGCTAAAACCATAATTTCCCCTACCAAGGGCAATTAATTGTATGTTAACTTGTTGCTTTGATCAAGCAATATTTGATAATAGCTGACATTTGCTAGCTCATTTGTAGATGAGCATTGAGTAATGTTATGATTCTCAATATTATGTCTTTCGGCAAGGCCTTTGACAGCATGAGGTAGAGTAGTTATTGAGCATGTACTTGATAAACTCTCGTATGCAATGGAGTGGATGATCTCGGCAATCATTCATAGAACCATGCCGGTCTAAGCTGCATAACTTGTGCGTGTTCTACTCATTTTCACTTACATTTACAATTTGACACCGTCAACCTCTTTGCTATGACATCTGTCATCAATAGCATTTGTTGGCAATGAGGCCAGACAGAGTTCCCTAAAGCAAGGCTTCAATTTCTACATCTTGCATTGAAGCTCATCATGTTTGGCATGCTATGAGCATACACAATGGGGAAGGAATAGGCAAGGTGTTTGCAGGTGGATTCAATGTTGCCGGTTATGGCCTTATGTACCAGATGAGTGTATAGGACATACGAGGGTGTCTGTGCAGATATGACTATGGGCCGTTTTGGACTGAGTTTTTCTCCCAACTTTCATGACAACTGGTTGCAACAACGATCAGGTTAGCCAAGTTTAAGTTTTTCCTGTTTCTTCCTGTTTACACTTTACTTGGCAATTATTGTCATTGTGCAAAGCAAAGTGCTTTGGCAATTTTATAGGAAGCACGGCTTCCGAGAACTGGCAAAATAGGGGATATCAGCTCACTGAACCTCTACCAGTTTAAATTGTGCAAGATACTTACGGTTTTGGTTCTCACGGTTGAGGCCATCACTCTGCGCAACGGCTTACCATTCTTTATGCAAGGCATGCTAGTGATGTGAATTTAATTCTTCCGCTTCATACATTACACTTCCGCTAACACACTCACAACTCTGTCAAGGCCAGAATACGGATGGATTGTTGGTTGCTATCAACACTCAACAACACTAAAAATCTTCACAAGCAAGGTGCCCTACACGGTAGATGGTCAATATTTAACTGGTGTTTTCTGTTGCCTCTCTCGATGAGAGCGTCATATAGACAGATTGTGGAATGCTTATACGATAAGCTGCAAGTCAAGCATAAGATTTTTAAGAGGACATAGCTTGGGCACACACTCTAAAACCTGAAGGCAAGTTCCTCAGCCCAGTATGTTCTTCTTTTTGTTCTCTATCTCTAATCTTCTAAGAAGCTTTTGATACATGTTTTTCTCATGAGTCAGCTTGAGCCAAGGTGCTCTAACTCACAGCTAGCACGTGGCTAAGATGCTACTTAAATTAGTCTTCATCAGTTCGTCGATTGAACACTATTTTGCTTAAAGGCTATGAGCCAAACAGGCTAAGAGCCAATGTCAGGACAAGGGTAAGACCCAACTATTGGCATTCTTTGGGTAATCGTTGTCAAGATATACCCAAGGAAGTACACATCGACGTTAATGGACAAGCAAGAGTCTTGTCATTACGGATGTTTAGGGTGTCATTTTTGCACCATATGTTTCTAGTGCGATGCTCAAGTTGAGTTTTTGATACTCTTGCACTTACTTCAGTTGATCTATACCATGGAGTCTAGAGGCAGCACATAGTTGAGACATCATGGCTGTTAATACGAGCTAGACATCTGACTTATGGGATTTCTTGCTCTCACTATAGCACTACGGCGTGTCTATGGACATATTTTTGGGGTAAGACCCGGCGGGTGATTGCTACATCACCCCATAGGCATTAAGGATCATAGTTTGATCTGCATTGAAGATCACAGTTGATCTCTCCCAGCTATACTTTCAAGGAAAGAATTCCGCAATCTAACATGCGGTAGCGGACGGACACACTTTTCAAGTTTTTTCCAAACATTCTGCACACGGTTGACTATGTTGGTTACCGTTATCTGCTAGTTGAGCAGTTTCTACAAAGAGTCTTATCAAGGGGTTTGACTACGTAGATTCTAATCCAAGAGCTTGGATTGCAAAGGCAACACCCAGGCTTCCCAGTGTAATGCTGTTTGTTTTTTCAGGTAGGGGACGTGCTCCTCTCCATTCGAATACGGGTAAGTGACCATTACGTTCAAATCTCCAGGTATGCATCTATTGATTTGGTGTTATTCCATTTTTAGTATGCTTTGCTTGGTTTTTCAAGACGTATAAGTACGCTTGAATGTTACAGAGTCATGCCAAGGGCATGTCAGCACAAAGTATTTTGGGAGAAGTATCCAATATATCTTTCTGCCTTATGCTGTTACGAACCTACTTGTAGGGTTCAATTTGGCACATGTTGTCACATGGGATACAACATGGTCTAGGAACTCAAGGAGTTCGGTTTAGCCAGTGTGGAGAAATGAATGAGGGTCCCTCTCACTCTTTTCGTAAAGTGTTTAGAGCTACCTCCACACACAAGTACATCTTGTACTTGTAGGATGTTCTTTTTCAGACATCCTTAGTTGAGACATATTCCACATGAGGCGAATATGAGTCTCTGGGACTGACAATGGCGCCCCCTATTTCAAATATGTGTCACGACAAAGTTCGTAAGTGCTAGTCACATCTAATTTCTAGACCATTTTTAGCACGACATATCAGGAGCAATTTCGTGGCCAGAAATTGTCAGATATTTAGACTGACTTGTTAAGGTACAAGTCTTGCTAAACAACATTACTGATGGTTGTTTATACATATAGCAAATGAAAAAGTTTCATTGTTTGTATCTAGAAGTGATCAGTGTTTCACCTTCTATTATGGTTCAGACGTTTAAGCAAAGCTTGCAAAAGATTGCAAATGAAAGTATTTAGTTCCTTTTCAGAACTATTTACATTCCTGTTAATGTGTGATAGGCACATCACGTTCGCCATAAGTATTGGCAAGAATTACCATGGAAATACAGGTTCGGATCTTTTTTTTGCTAAATGCATGCACACTAGGTGTTATGGGCCCTAGTGTTTAGCAAAGGCTGATTTGAAATGGCATGCATATTCCTCAAGTTGTTGCTTATGAAGCATTTTGCACTTTATGTGCACTATCTCTATCAGATTACCTTTGAGTCTACTAATCACCAATAGAGGTCATGGCTCAGTTTGGGTGTTTGTGGATTTCTTAAGTTAACCACGATGGTTATTCCACACATTGTTGATTCCTCAACAATGTTACACGCTATTGTGATTTCCTGTTTACCAGCCATCTGGGAAGACTGTCTGTAAACCATGGGGGAAACACACCTCAGTACTGTCAGTATCCAAGGGGATTGACAGCACCTCAGTATTGTCAGTATCCAAGGGGATTGACAGATTACAAAGTGTAATCTTGGGCTAAAGGATATGCAAAGTGCGTACATTAGCTTCATAAGCATTTATTGCTCTTTTTGGAGTTTACTTACTATCAGTTAATGCATGTTGCGACTAGGTAGTCTCTTCATGTATAACTCAGGTTCTCAACCTTGAACACTGGTTAGGGTGGGGTTGTTTACTGATGATGAAAATTGGGACCAAGTCAAGGACTTAAAATTGGCTGATGAGTTGTGTCAGCAAGTTACTTTCATGGAAAGTGACAAGAGGTACTCTTTTTGGTACACCTGTGTTGTGATAAACTCGTTTACCATGCTCATGAGAGTTCTAAATGGAGTCTACACACTATGTTTGGATAGGAACCGGTACCATCAGATGGTTACAGATGGACAACAATGTAGAAAATCAAGATGTTACTCTTGGTTTCATTCAACCTCCTACTGAACCGGGTTCCGCTCAAATGAACCGTTGGATCCATGTGGGATGCTACAGTAGAAAACATTAGTGTTCTTATGAAGATACCATCACTTGTGTTTTCGCGGACGAAAACGCTTCTCCAAGGGGGGAGTAATGTCAGGACAAGGGTAGGACCAGTCTGGGCCAAGGGCCAGGACGGACATGCATTCAAGAGGGTCCCTATATTTAGAAGGCCAAGGGCCTATATAGGGCATGGCTGGGTGGTGATGAGCATGTTCAGTTCCCCTGCCCTTATAGCATAGGTACTCATTAATTTCAGTTTCAGGCACTTTCAAAATTCTGCTCTGTCATCCTACGCGTTTTCCGCATATGGGTTTAGAGTGAGGGTTTTGAGTGTAGAAGCTTAGGGACATGTGTATCCTAGTGAGGGGATGGTGTTCCTTAAGTTTTGTACGAACATGGCATGATTAGGTGAGTTACCTTCCGTATGTGTGTATGTGGCTAGGTGGTGTATTTGAGAGCAGTGAGGTTCTTGATTGTGGTTTAGTTGGCCTTCCATAGTGTTGTATGTGTAGGATGGTCTCAGCCTGACAAGCTAAAGATATTTCCTCTGTGTGCCTATCGTGTCATCTGCGTCCTCGATTGACATTATGTTGATCTAGGTAGTGTTTGCATGCACTTCATGGGTGTGTGAGTCGCTCCCGCAACATTGGCGCCGCTGCCGGGGACACAAGAACCTAAGTAGGTTTCCTACTAACACTCGTGTGATGGTTGCTTGATTTAGTTCGGCTAAATAAAGCGTTTTTCTTAAGTGGATTCGGAAGAGGATATTCCGCGATCAAGTCTAACATTTCTCGTTTGATTATGGTTCCTGTTGAGCTTGCTAGTAGCTCAATAATGGTTAAGCCAAAGGCAAGTCTTGAAAGACTCCATTATTAAGTCTATAGTTCCCAATGGTGTACCTCAAACTAAGTTCTTTTATACCAAGTTAATAGATCCCTGTCCCACTTACCCTCTTGCAATGAACATATCCAACCTTTCATGAACAACTAAAGGACCTCTCTTCTTAATCAAGAGAAGACAAACCAATAGCTCTGATACCAATGTAATGGAATATGGCTATAACATTGACTATATCCGAAATTGAAATATTAATAGTGAGCATTTCCTTTAAGAGAATTCCTAAAGAGCATAAGAAGAGTAATTCAACGTAGAAAAATGAATATTAATCCTAATTAGCTTGTCATGACAAGTAAAAGAGAGAGAGAGAGAGAGAAAGGGTTAGAAAAATTGACAAGAATTGATGACCGGATTTATGTGGAGCTGGTCTCCCCTCCAAAAGGCTGTTTTATTATAGTTTCTCCCATAAAGAGAGACTTGGTACAATACAAATGGTGTTCCTTGAGGCCTTGTTGGTGCAATGAAGATGGTAGACTTCATACACCAAAATGATACCCTTAATTAACTTGCAAAAGCATTAACATATCCCCGGCCTCAATCCCAAGACATCAAACACTTTCAAAGCTGGAGAGAGCTAGCAAGGAGTGAGGGAAGGGAAGAGGAAGAAGAAGTAACATGCATGAAAGAAGTAGTGTCCTCTCATACCATTACTCATAGAGCTTAGCATAGCATAGTAGCATAGTAATGGAGAAGAAGAAGATGGCAAGCATAGCATTGAAGCATGGCTCTTGGTTGGATTTTCATTCCATAGACAAGAGTGTTGGTGTAGGCTCTCAACTTTTCAAGCTTGGAGAAGGAGATGAAGTTCTTGAACTTTCGCAAAGTGAGAATCAGAGCATGTGAGTGTGTGTGAGAGAGAGTATACCCCCAAGCACACCCCCAACCTACCTTGGTTGACCCCTCCTTGTAGCTCATGATTGAATTTGATTGAACCCTTGCAAGCCTAGCCAATCACATGCTTAGTGCATATCAAGCAACAAGGGTAGCATTTGGACAAGTGTCCTCCTTACCCCTTTGAGAGAGAGGGCTTGATAATATCTAGATATTTAATTAATTAATTGAAATGCTCATTGGACCCCTCTTTAGCCTAGCCAATAGGGTGCAAGCACACCATGTGGCTAAGCATAGGGAGAACTTGACATGTGTCCTTGTGCCCCTTGAGGAAGGGGTGCCCTTTGGGTGAGTGTAAGGTCAAGTCAAGCATGTCCCTAGCTTTAAGGCTCACCCTCTCCTTTGTAGGCTCCCTTTTTTACTTTAGCTCCTCAAGCCCTTACCTTCCAAGCATGGGGAAGCTTATCAAGCACCTTAGGCAGCATGCATAGGCCTAGTATGAGCATGGGCTCTCTCTCTCTCTCTCTCTCTCTCTCTCTCTCTCTCTCTCTCTCTCTCTCCCTCATATCCCTAGCTTGTAGGCTCACCCCCCTCTTTGTAGGGCTCAGCTTTGACTTGGACTTGGACACCTCAAGCACCGAGCCAGCTTGGCCAAGGACCTTAGCTACCAAGCATGTCAAGCACCTTAATTGTTGATACCTAAAACATGAACCTAGCTTAACCTAAGGTCCTAGGTCTAAGGACTTTTTAACACTAAACTTTGGAGGTCTTTAATGAAGCTATCCCTAAGGTCTTTCAAGCTCCATTAGCTAACATTACTCTTTGACAAAAAATCTCCCATTTGAACCCATTGACTTTGGTCCGTGTTGAGATACATAAGCACATGTATGTATTCTTACTCTTGCTCCCATTTATTCTCCCACATTAAATTATTAGTTAAATATGAGAAAATAATTTGGGTTAGTTAGATATTAGATTTTATGAAAAAGAACTTTATGGAAAAGAAGTGATGGCCAGGAAAGTATAGGAGAGTATAGTTCAAAGCGGTAAGCTTGCCTTGGACTAGAAAGAAAAGAAATATCAACAAGCCCATCAGAGTGCCAAAGAGTCAATAGCACTAGCTTAGAAGCAAAGGATATCAATAGATGTGCTTAAACACTGGATAACTGATCAAAACAAAAAGCTAGAGGCATTTACAAAAGATCCTTTGCTCATCTCAACAAGTAGCTCTGAGCAAACTGACATCTATAAGAAGTAGATCGTAGATTTGCAATAGGCACTAGAAGTTTCTCAAACGGCAAGAATTACATTGGAAGAGGCTCTACACAGTAAGAGCAAGGCCATGATAGAAGAAGGAAAAGCAAAGGAAGAAAGCATTAAGATGCTTATGAAGGAAGTAGAGGATTTAAGAAAGTAGTTATTAACAATCGAGAAATTCCATAACCTCCCTCAGAGAGAGAAAGGACGCTTGGAAACAGGGCCCGAATTTAAGAACATAGAAGGAGGGACAAAGATGGAGTACAAGCAGTTTGAAGTCCTGATAGATGTGGGTACTTCGACTAAATGCCATAAATTGCCTCAAGAGTACTCACATCTAGCGGAGGAACACTGGGAAGTGACTAGGGAAGTTGTGGCCAAGAATCCCCGCTACGAGCATCATTTATTGAAATCAAATTTACTAAAATACATTACTCCAAAGCAACTACGAGAGGAGCTACCAAAGCCAAGAATTCCCTATCCACTACTCAAATGGCTAAGAATAGAAAAGAAGAGAGAGCTACTACCGGCACCTCTACCAGATACTGAGGGGATTTACAAAGATGCTAATCTTTCGAAATGGACCAGGGAGCAAATCAAAGAGGCTAGGCCAGCATGGAAGGTTCAATTCATCTGGGGGAACAAGTAGGCAATAATAGTAAAGTATTTTGCTCCAACCCAACTCAACATACTGCCCAATCATCAGAGAAGGTAGGTTGACTTTGAGCAACTGCTTGTTTTTCACCCTACATGGCTAAACTATCCGGTCTTCCCCGAACAAAGAGAGTCACCTTCACTTGCTTATATGAGGAAGGCCATCAAGAAGATGATCAGCCTAGTTCGAGGCAAGATGATACTGAAGATTTGCTACATGCTCTTCACATGCATCAACACATTCATAAATACATAGGCCACCAAAGTAAGTGGATTTTATTCTTGGAGGGCTACAAAGGACTTATCTTCAACTTGAATGATAACCCCAAGATGAAGGTAATCTGTGGCCTATTCTCCAAAATTATGTTCCTCCCAAGCCACTACATGCAGACCTTTGAGGAGGCTTTCTATACCGGCTATTTCGAGATGGGTTTCACTATGTTTGTGCCGGTCTACAAGGCTCTTCAGCACAAATTTGTGGCATATACCCTCCACGAATGGGAAAATCCTTTGACAAGAATCTACAAGACAAAGGAGGAAGACCAGGTACAGCAAATGATGCTGGCATTCTAGCAATACGTCAACGAACAAGAACAAAGAAAGCCCATGCTCAAAGAATGAGGTCCTTTCAAGGAAAACAAGAAGCCGAGAGGCAGGAGTGTTGAAGCAAAGAACTCAATCACTCCAATTCGAACAGGCCTGCAAAACTTCTTCCTCTTAAGATGGGATTGAAAATTCTTCTTTAAGGCATTCTCTTAGATGATCAAATGGGTGAATTAACACAAGAGAAACCTAAGGCAAAACCGGTACCCGTAAACAAGGTGGGTGATTACTGTGAAGGAGAAGAAGGAAATACCACCTTACCAACGGAGCACAAAGGAGTCAAAACGTTTTCTATACTTGATAGCGACGCTAGAGTGGCCATTTCCACAAAAAAGAAATTTGGGAAAAATGGGGAAAACCATCTCTTAAAAAAACTAGAATGAAACTGCAAATTGGAGATGGTTATTTTGAGAGATTGATGGGTATGTTGGAACAAATTATAGTAACCTCTTGTGGAATAGAGTATAAACATATCTTTGTAATAGTGAATTTTGTTAAGAGAAACAACTTTAATGTCATTTTAAGGAAACCACTTATGCATCAACTTAAAATGGTACAAGATTAGGGCTATGACCACATCTACTTGATGCACAAAGGGATTACAATGAAAATCAATGTGAAAGACCATCGCTATTGAGATGTCAGTTGAACTCTTGTAGAGGAATTTGACTCAGGAATGGTCAACAAAAAAAAAATACGTGCATGGTTTCACATCAAAGCATAGATTTGGATGTGTGGAGCATTCGAATGCGAGAGCTTGATTAGAGACGATTGCAATTTAGAGAGACCTATGGAAGATAAAGACTACATTTTAGAACCATTCCCAAAAGATTCATTTGAACCTTTTGGCTAGGATCAGATACCGACTACTCTAGATGTGAGCATAAATAAAACAACACCTACAAAGTTTGTGATGAGGAAGGCTATGACATATCTCCCTATTTTATGATAAAGGTGTTGAAGGAAGCTAATGAATATTCTGAGTATAAAAGCAGGAAAGGTGAGACAAACAACTATGTCATGAATTGTGATGCAAAAGCACAAACAAAGGAAGAAAAGCAACCTCAAGAATATATCATCATTGACATACCTACAGAACCAACAATAGTTGTTTCAATGAAGTCGAGTCTATAAAATGCACAACTGAAAGCAGACATCAATTAGTCTCAAGGACATATTGCACATATAGTGCAAAATGATTTAGAAGTTACTAATGTCATGAATGTACATGCCACTCCAAATCAACCTTCCTAAACACCAGGGCCCATAACACCTAGTGTGCATGCATTTAGCAAAAATAGATCTGAACCTGCATATCCATGACCATACTTGCCAATGCTTATGGCTAACGTTATGCTCATAGCTCATAGAGAAAGAAGTAAATACTTTCCATGTGAAAGCTATGCTAGCATATTTGGACCATAAAAGAATGTGAAAATCGATCACGGCTAGGTACCAAAAGAAACATGTTCTTTAACACAACATAGCTTTGCTACATGTGTAAACAACCATGCGTTAAAGTTGTTTAACAATACTTGTAATTCTAACAAGTGTGACTAGGTATCCGACAAATTTTTTCCACTGATATGGCGCGCTCAGAATGGTCTATCTAATAGCATGTTCCATTGTCATTCCAGAGACTCATATTCTCCACATGATGTGGAATATGTCTCATATAAGGATGTCTAGAAAAATGACATCCTTCAAGTATGAGATGGACTTGTATGTGAGGTAACTATAAACACTTAGTGAAATAAGTGAGAGGGACCCTCATAAACTTTGCTCCACACTGGCTAAATTGAACTCCATGAGTTCATAGACCATGTTGCTCCTCTTGTGACAACATGTTGCAAATAAAACCCTACCATGTAGGTCCATAACTGCATAATGCAGAAATGTATTTGGGACACTTTGCCCAAAATTTTGTGCTCCTACATTACCTTGTCATGGCTCTGAAGGGAAAAATGGATGAAAGCATTGAAGCGCATACATGCTACTCGAAAAAGTCAATCAAACCATATTCAAAAATGAGATAAAAGCAAATCAGATGCATACGTAGATGTTGAACATAGTGTTCACTTACCCTTAGTCAAATGCACATGACCAAATCTACTACCTAAAAAGACCTAGTAACACTAATTGAAAGATTAGTAAAAATCAAGTAGTACTACATTGTTAACCATGGGTGTTGCCTTTGCAATCCAAGCCCCTTGGTTAAAATCTATAATGTTAAACACCTTGGTTAGACTCTGTATGAAAACTTATCAAACTAGCAGTCAACGATGATCAACAAGGGAGTCTATTTTGTCTAATATTGATGGGAATCAACTTTGGAAGTTAAACTTGTCCACTATCCCTTGACAGATTACGGATATCTTTCCTTGAAAGTACAACTGTGATGAGATCAGATCGTGATCCTCAATACCTATGGTGTGATTATGTATTAGTTGAGTCATACCCTTGAAAATACCACTCCTAGAGATACAATCAGTGCTGCAACTAAGCAACAGATCTTCTCAAGTTGGAATCCTAACAACTGGATCTTGAAATTAACTTCTCTCTCTATGAACAGAAGAAAAAGATTTCTAACACTCCAAAGAAGGTAGTAATATTGAATTTCCTTGGGTTTTCAAACAAGAGACTCCCTTCTTTGAGGCGCTCTTAGGTTATTCATGCCGTCTCATGAATTAGTTGCTTGATAGCTAGGCCATGCCTACTTGCTACCACAGCAAGCATAATTTATATTGGTTGCACCTTGTGCATAAATCCAATGACGTAAAGTGCTCGCCATTGTAGACATATCTAGAGGGGGTCACTTAATTATTATGTGACTATCACGTGAGTGCAACAGAAGGGGTTATTAAATTTTATTCTTTCTCACAATTTACATTCAGAAGGGTACCATAAAATAGAAGCGAAAAAAAAGTTTACAGATTGAATAGGAAAAGGGTGTAATTTATTTATCAAAAACTCACAGATAAGGGGTTTCAAAAATAGTCCTCAAACGCACGTGATATACATAATTTATACGTAGTGCCCCCCCCCCGAGAGACATACATACAACGATCATAAGCAAATATACTAGCCTCAACTTTTCTTGAACATAGTAGCCGATATTATAGCACAAGCATAAACCATTCTTTAGTGGAATGCGTCCACCATACTGGCATGCCATGCATGCATAGAATGATAAGCCCTTTTTGATGGGTTGGTCAGTTTGTTGTTACAAGAGGCTATGCCAAGCAAAAACGGGGCTAAGCAAGGTGCTGACCATCAGGCTTGTGTTGTTGCACAAAGAAGAAGTAGCAATAACAATTTGCTACTTCCAATGTTCCTTCTTCAGGTTGCAAACCATCTGCAACAAATGCCTCCCATAACAACAATGCATCTGGTAAATGTACTAAGCGAGGAAATAAAGAGTTACATTGCAGCCATTACAGAGCTGATAATCATTTGATAAAGCAATGTCCTAAGCTAAAGGCTAAAAAGGCACACAAGAAAGTAAGTGAATCTTCTTCAAATGCAACCATTGCAAAATTTGTAATTCTATTGTTGATGTAGAATGGGCTTTTAGTGCACACTGTCAGTATGACCTTTCTACCAAAATGCATGCATTATTGAGGATGCACTGAGGAAAGCTTTTCTATGCATGGGAACCCCCCCATATATTTTTGCCCTTTTATCAAATATTTCCCATTATATAAGTTACTTTTTATTTTTTCTTCCTTTTTCACAAACGTTTTAGCCTTTATTAAATAAATAATACTTATGCTAATCAATCACGATGTAGCATAATAAGTAAGCTTTCTTTGTTGATCTCTCTTTTGACCTTAAAAATATTAAATATATATATTCTAGTATTTTATAATATATTTTTTTCATGTATGTATATTATTCCACTCTACCAAATATTTTATTCACTAGTTTTCATTTTCAAACCTCAACCCCACTTTCAAATTTCAATAATACCTCCATCTAGATGATTGCCAATCTTTTCAACACTCTAGGTCATGTTTTCATACACATGAAGGAGCTTAAACTTGAAGGCAAGAGAGAAGTCCACTCAAAGGGGACCACCAAAAGACTTTTGCAGCCACAAATAATACATTATTTGGCTGAATTTTTTAAGTAAAGAAGAACCCCGAATCTGAAGGAGCGTTCAACATGAAAGATGTAGCTCGTGATCTCAACTTTTAGCTCAATTTTTTTCAGAATTTTTTGGAGTTATGAACACGGAGATATGATTTTTGTAGTGGACCCCAGTTTTCTCGTGTAAAGGTGACACAGGCCATCCCCACTTTTCTTCCTTCTAGAATGGCTATGGTTCTACAAGTCTTCAAGCATGATTACAAGAGACAAGGCTCTTTTAATGAGGTCTTGGCTAGTCTAGAGTAATTCTATCACCATTTTTGGAGGATCCATCCTCATCAACAAATATCCACCTTCGACAACCTCTCTTATAATTTTCTTACCCCTAATAAGCTTATGTCTATCCAAAGCTAAACTATTGTAAATATTTCCTATCCTCTACATCCTACCCACATTCTCTCTTCTTCTCTCTCTATTGACTCTGGTATTTTAAATAATGAGGAGACAAGATGGGAGCCACAGTCACATGCACCCCATTTTCCTAGTCACCAAAGTGGGACACTCACCTCAAATAGAAATATTGCTAAATCCTTCCCTCCTTCCCTATATAAGGAGGCCATGAGAGCTCACTTGGGGGAGAACACACACACACACACCTATCCATACACACTCTTGTGCTACATGCTTGTAGCATGAACCCTAATCACATAATCACAACACCATCATCATCACCATCACCATGCACAAAAGATGAGCACCACACCTCCACACCACTTGTAATTAAGGGTTGAAGGCACAATTTCAAGAAGAAGAAGGGTGGACACACTCATGATATTCCTCGCCATCAACTCCCATCTCTCCATTATGCCTCCTACAATCTTGTCCCCTTCTCATTTTCCTGCCATACGCTACCTATTGTATTCATCTTTTGCAAGCAATCAACACACTCCATCTTGGTGCCATACTTTGTGTCGCTTTGGATACATCTCATTGTGAGTATGGTATATGCTTGTTCCTTGCCTTTTTTTTTTTTTGCTTATGTTAAGGTGTGCGGATTCGCCACCACACACACACACACTCTCTCCCTCTCATATTCCTATCATCTTACTACTTCCATCTTAAGGTGTGTGGATTCACCACCTTTTGTATGAGAAGTGAGCATACTTGCATGTATCCCTGACCTCGTTATCTTCCTTACTACATGCACGCGTAGCGAGCCCACTCTCACTCACTCACCACTCCTCTCACCTTATTCTCCGACCACCCCATTCCACATTTGGGCGTGGATCTTGAAATTGTTTTCCATGCATGCTTCATTGTGTATATGTATGCGTCCTAGCCGCATATCTTGCTAGGTGGTGCCCCTATTGTGTATTCCCCATGATGAGGCCATTGTGCATAGTCTTGGTGTAGAGGCCACCGGGTCTATTTTTTTTCACTTCCGCCTCTCATTTGGTGCCCCCAGTGAGGAAGGCTCTTGAAACCCTTCAGTTTACAAGACTGAAAACCCTAAACTATTGTGAATGGATGAATGAGTATGAAGGATTTTCTAACTGGACGACAGAAGAGGAAGAGCTCCAAGCACAACTAGACGAACTCCGCATCTCCATCGAAGCTCGAGTGCCAGGCGTAACGGTAATCAATTTGAAGTGGGAGAGTCAACCAACGCGCCAAACCCAGTGGATATACATAGGCCAAGTGCCAAGAAGAAGAAGGAGAAGGTGGAAAACATGTCCGCAACCTACAACCAACCAACAACAACAAAATGGAAGGAGCTCTGCACAATAGAGAATCAACACTATTCTACTTTGAGAATCGGGTAACTCAAGTCACCGAGGTAATTATCATAGTCAGTTTTCAAGTCGCACCTGATGCTGCAGTACAGATAACAAAAGCATTGGCTCACACTCTCACTAGAGAAACTAGGGATCTACTGAGTTTGTTTCAGGAAAGAACACCACCCTCTCCTACAAGCTTGGACAGTGACTAAGCACCTCTAAGCTTCACATGAATTAGGACAACCTACCTCAAGACAGATCACACATACCAACACGTGTACGCTCAATCAAGGTAATATTGGACTTGAAGATTCACTACCAGCATGTCATTGACACCATGCCGGGTGGGGAGCGGTTTTTTGAGGTTCTAGCATCAGATCAGCCATTTGTTTTACCTTTGGTACAAGGCAATGTACCGTTTGAAGTTTTAATCTATGTCCTAGTATAATAGGGTATACACGCCTCCTTGTAAAGAAGAAAAAAATTTTGCAGGTTAAGAAGTGTGTCTTTCTAGCTCTCTCTCAGTAATCATGGCAAGTGTAGCATTTCCAACCTTTACTGGTAAGGTGGGCGAGGATGCTGCAGACTTTCTAGACAACTTGGAAATAGCATGTGTCATCTCTGCGAGAGATGATGATGCTTCGCACTTGCGCATCTTCCCACTTCTAATGAAGGTGGAGGCAAGATCATGGTACAATGCCTTGGCACAAGAAACCAAGGAACGGTGGGACTTATTAAGGGCAGCCTTTGTCAAGAGTTTTGGAGAGGGCACAACATCAGAGAAACTATGGCAATTGTTGACAGAGTTGAAGCAGGGCAGTATGCTGGAATACGCATCATATGAGTCAAAGTTTGTAGATTTATGGGGGCGATGGGTTGCATCGCTAAGAGAGGATGAGGGGGCACCTGATTTCCTAAAGAAGGATCGGTTTGTGGCTGGGTTATGGCCAACTCTTAAAGAGAAGGTGAAGGGAAGGTTTCCTGCTACGTATGAGCTAGCAGTTGAAGTGGCCCGCCTTAAAGACAAGAAGTTGAGCCTACAAGCCAGGAATATCGATGGAGAGGAAGCCGTTAGGACCCCACCACCTCTAGCACCACCTACAATAGTCGCCCAGAGGATTCAACCACAAGAACCAATTGAAGATCAGCAAGACCTGCTCAACCGAATCACCAATCAACTTGAGAATCTCTCAGTCCATTTGATACAACAAGGGCATGCACACAATCGCAACCAAGAGCAAGGGAGAGGACAACGAAGGCAAAACCAAGAATACCATTGCTACAATTGTGGGGAGGATGGTCATTGCATGTACTACTGTCCACAACCAAGGAGGCAGAATTTCAACAGAGGAGCCAGACAAAACCAGGTTTCACCACCAAGAGCAAGACCACCACCACCGAGGGCACCACGACAAGCATCACCCATGCAAATCTTACAACCACCGATTCAACCACAACCACCACCACCACCACCACAACCTCTCATTCCACCCTTACCCCCACCACCAGTTAGCAATCAAACAGTAAGCGTCATCAGTCTTAAAGGTAAGGGAAAGGAGAAAGTGGAGGAGGATAAGACCAAGGTTAAAGGAGTAGATGCCATTGGGGTAAAACGCGCTAGGCATGGTGAATCTTCTCAAAAGGAAGAAAAGATGAAGAATAAAGGGGAATATAGCAAAAAGCCGTCCAAGTCACGACGTAAAATTGACATTGTAGATTTCTCTTTGGGTGAATGTTCTAAACCATATGATTTGGTTCAAGATGTTTCTGTGCAGGGCCCAAAAATCACCTGGCCCCAGTTAGTCCACCTAGCACCTAGGGTGAGGAGACAATGGACAAAGATGGTTAACACGAGGCGACCAAAGCCAAAGATAGCTGGGGCTATCTCTGGGAGGAATCTAGACGACATACTACCAGTGATGGATGCTTACATCAAAGGGCAACACATCTCGAATATCTACATCGATGGTGGCGCACAAATATGCGTCATGAGTGAAAAAATGATGCACCGTTTGGGTTTAGAGGTGAGTCGGACGGCACCATGCCGAGCCAAAATGGCAAATAATTTAAAAGTTCAATGTGTTGGTGTCATAAATGCAGTTAGGATAAAGGCATTCAACACCGAGGTAGATGTGGACATCTTTGTCATGCCACACAAAGGGGAGGGCTATCCTATCATTCTAGGGAGGCCTTGGCTTATGGCTATGAGAGCTAAGCAGGACTGGGACACCGGCATAATCCAGATGAAGGATGCAAAAGGAAGGCCAATACTTTACGACATGAAGATAGGTCAACAACGCGACATGGATCTAGAAACCTCCGAGGATGAGTTTTCTAGTGGTGAATCTTCAACCGCTTCAGAGGAGGAGTCAACAGTGAGTGAAGAAAGTGACAGTAGCATTGAGGTGATGGGGATCATTCTCAAGGACCCTAAGAAGATGGAGCAACCTGATGCCTCATCATCAAGCCAAGGGGAGACACCAGGTATACAACCTCTGGTAGAAGCAAGTAAGCTACATCAACTGCTCTCTAGTGAGTTGTGTGGGAAGGAGCGTGAAGATTATATTTTGATGCTAAGTAATTTTACCACATTGTTCATTGATGAATATGATAAAATCACTGGCATCACAGTAGTTCAACATCACATTAAGCTCAAGGAGGGAAGTAAACCTATAGTGCAGAAGCTCAGGCGGCTAGGAGTAATTCAACAAGACGCCCTACTCAAAGAGGTGAGGAAATTGCTAGAAGCCGGTTTTATCTATCCTGTTGAAGACTCAGAGTGGGTTTCTCCAGTGGTAGTCACACCAAAGAAGAATGGTAAGTGGAGGGTTTGTGTTGATTACAAGCCTCTTAATGCAGCCACAAAGAGGGACCATTTTCCTCTTCCTTTTCAAGACGAAATACTCAATGAGGTAGCAGGACATGAGCGCTACACGGTATGTGATGGCTACTCATGCTACTTCCAAATTAGCATCGCTAAAGAAGATCAAAAGAAGACAACATTCATCACACCATGGGGATGTTTTGCTTACAGAGTTATGCCTTTTGGTCTCACTAATGCTCCAGCCACTTTTCAACGATATGTGACATTTGTTTTTCAGCCATTCTTTGGAAAATCAATCCGTGTTTTTATTGATGACTTTTGCATCTATAGCGCTCGCTCTCTTCATTTGGAGAAAGTTTATGAAGGTCTAGCTAGGCTACAAGCTTTGGGTGGCCAACTCAATGTGGAGAAATGCCACATTGGTGAAAGCAAGGTTACTCTTCTTGGCCATGTGATCTCGGCCAACGGCATTGAAGCTGACCCAAGCAAGGTTCAAGCCTTGGTGGCTTTGACCTCTCCCACCACAACAAAGCAATTGGTCTCTTTTCTTCAAAAGGTGAGGTATTTGAGTAGGTTCATTCACTTGCTCTCCCAAGTGGTTCTCCCTTTACAACAAGTTACCCATCAAGAGATCTTCACTTGGAGTGAAGAAAATGAACAACAATTCAATGAGGTAAAACAAATTCTAGCTTCACTTCCCACCATAGCACCTCCAAAGTGGGACGAGCCATTTTATGTAAACCCTAGTGTTGGCAATGACACACTTGGGGCTGTATTGATGCAAAAGGATCCTCAAACTTCTTTCATGCGTCCTATCTACTTCTCTAGTCGAATGATGACCCCATCAGAAAAGGGATACACGGCAGTGGAGCACATGGTGCTTGCATTAATGTTTGCTACCACCAAATTTTGCTCTTATTTATTGTCTAGACCATTCATAATCTTAACAATGGAAGAAGTATTTCCTTATGTAATGCAGCACATGGATGTTTCTTCTAGGATTTCCAAATGGCTCACAAGGCTACAAGAGTTTGACTACACAATGCAAGTGGAGAACTCCACAAGGGCCAGTCTAGGAGGTATTCTCACTCATCGCCACTATGAAAAGAAGCTAAAGATAAAGCCAAATGATCAAGATATTACACCCGTGCTGGAAGTCCCTAAGGTAGAGGAGGCTCACTCTCTTTTCTTTGATGGAGCCTACAAGAGGAAAGTGGACAAAGCTGCAGCAGGCATTGTCATCTTCAACGAGCAAGGGGACAAGGTTTTCTCCATTGGGAATCTCTTGGATTCTCACTCTAACAATGAGGCAGAATATGCAGCTTTAACTCTTGGGTTAGAGTGGTGTGTGACACAGGGCATTCAACGGTTAAATGTATTTGGTGATGCCATGCTTTTAATAAAACAAATACAAGGAACTTGGGCTTGTAAAAATCATATCTTGCTAGGCCATTTGCGCAAAGTCAAGGAACTTTTAGGGAAATTTCAAGTTGTACAATTACATCATGTCCCTCGAGCACAAAATCAAGAAGCAGATGCTCTAGCTAGAGAGAAGTTGCAAGATGTTTCAGTGGTGGGTGCTATCAAGTTGAAGCTGCCTCTCTTCCAAGGTAGCGATGCTATGCCTGACATCATGAGTTTCTTGGACACAGGAGAGTGTCCTAAGGATCTTACTAAGGGCCAAAAGCAGTGGCTTGTGCGCAAGGCAACAAAATACCGCCTTATCAATGATGACCTCTACTGCAAGGGTAAGGATCAAATTCTTAGGCGTGTACCTCTCTCTAGAGAGATCAGTGAAATCATTTCAAGTTGCCATGATGGTGTTTGCGGAGGACACTTTGCACTTGACATCACTAGTAGAAAGATTCTACAAGCCTGGTTTGTATGGCCTAGTCTACATAGGGATGTGCATCATTGGTGTAAAACATGCAAGGAATGTCAAAAGGCAGGGGATAGGAGGCTCACATATGAGCCATAGACTCCTATAATCTCATATGGACCATTTGAGAAATGGGGAATTGATGCTATTGGGCCTTTGCCAAGGAGCCAATCAGGTAAATTTTATATCATCATGGGTGTGGACTACATGACCAGGTGGGCTGAAGCAGTTGCCACCACCCGGATTACAGCTAAGGAAGTGGCTAAGTTCGTATTTGAAAACATTTGTTGCCGTTTTGGCACTCCTCTTGAAATAATTTCTGACAGGGGACCAGGTTTTAGAGGAGACCTTGTAGGAGAGCTAATGGAGAAGTTAGGTATCTCACGACGACACTCAACTCCCTACTACCCACAATGCAATGGTTTGGTGGAAAAGGTAAATGGTATGATCTGCAAGATCATCACTAAGCATGTAAACAATCACAAAAGTGATTGGGACAAGCATCTTATGGCTGCACTTTGGGCTTATCGCACTTCATTTCGCACATCCCTTGGGTTCACACCATATCACTTGGTGTTTGGTAAGGAAGCCATTTTACCCATTGAAGTACAATTGGCTAGTCTCAGGGTGCTAGCTGGGCAGGTGGAACGTCCTAATGCTCATCTCCACAACCACATTCTTGATCTAGAGAGGCTTCAACTAGACAGAGAAGATGCTATCAACTATTATGCAGCACAGGCAGAGCAACGTCGACTTACCTTCAACAAGGGACTTAGGGCAAAAGGTCTCAAGAAAGGTATGTTGGTCCTACGGTATGATAACAGGTTTGACACTAGGAAGGATAAAAAGTTTTCACCCAGATGGGAAGGGCCATTTGTCATTAGAAAGCGCTACGCCAATGGCAGTTACCGATTGATGGATGCAGATGGTAGGCTCCACAAAACACGTGTCAATGGATGGAGGTTGAAGCAATACTTTTTGAGATTTGATCAAACACCTATGATCGAAATCCCCGAGGAGGGAGACTCCTCCACCTCAATTGAAGAAGAATCAGGTACAACGCTAGAGGCATGAATACCTCTAGCCTTAGGGGGAGGGCTAATGAGGAAAGCTTTTCTATGCATGGGAACCCCCCCCATATATTTTTGCCCTTTTATCAAATATTTCCCATTATATAAGTTACTTTTGATTTTTTCTTCCTTTTTCACAAACGTTTTAGCCTTTATAAAATAAATAATACTTATGCTAATCAATCACGATGTAACATAATAAGTAAGCTTTCTTTGTTGATCTCTCTTTTGACCTTAAAAATATTAAATATATATATTCTAGTATTTTATAATATATTTTTTTCATGTATGTATATTATTCCACTCTACCAAATATTTTATTCACTAGTTTTCATTTTCAAACCTCAACCCCACTTTCAAATTTCAATAATACCTCCATCTAGATGATTGCCAATCTTTTCAACACTCTAGGTCATGTTTTCATACACATGAAGGAGCTTAAACTTGAAGGCAAGAGAGAAGTCCACTCAAAGGGGACCACCAAAAGACTTTTGCAGCCACAAATAATACATTATTTGGCTGAATTTTTTAAGTAAAGAAGAACCCCGAATCTGAAGGAGCGTTCAACATGAAAGATGTAGCTCGTGATCTCAACTTTTAGCTCAATTTTTTTCAGAATTTTTTGGAGTTATGAACACAGAGATATGATTTTTGTAGTGGACCCCAGTTTTCTCGTGTAAAGGTGACACAGGCCATCCCCACTTTTCTTCCTTCTAGAATGGCTATGGTTCTACAAGTCTTCAAGCATGATTACAAGAGACAAGGCTCTTTTAATGAGGTCTTGGCTAGTCTAGAGTAATTCTATCACCATTTTTGGAGGATCCATCCTCATCAACAAATATCCACCTTCGACAACCTCTCTTATAATTTTCTTACCCCTAATAAGCTTATGTCTATCCAAAGCTAGACTATTGTAAATATATCCTATCCTCTACATCCTACCCACATTCTCTCTTCTTCTCTCTCTATTGACTCTGGTATTTTAAATAATGAGGAGACAAGATGGGAGCCACAGTCACATGCACCCCATTTTCCTAGTCACCAAAGTGGGACACTCACCTCAAATAGAAATATTGCTAAATCCTTCCCTCCTTCCCTATATAAGGAGACCATGAGAGCTCACTTGGGGGAGAACACACACACACACACCTATCCATACACACTCTTGTGCTACATGCTTGTAGCATGAACCCTAATCACATAATCACAACACCATCATCATCACCATCACCATGCACAAAAGATGAGCACCACACCTCCACACCACTTGTAATTAAGGGATGAAGGCACAATTTCAAGAAGAAGAAGGGTGGACACACTCATGATATTCCTCGCCATCAACTCCCATCTCTCCATTATGCCTCCTACGATCTTGTCCCCTTCTCATTTTCCTGCCATACGCTACCTATTGTATTCATCTTTTGCAAGCAATCAACACACTCCATCTTGGTGCCATACTTTGTGTCGCTTTGGATACATCTCATTGTGAGTATGGTATATGCTTGTTCCTTGCCTTTTTTTTTTTTTGCTTATGTTAAGGTGTGCGGATTCGCCACCACACACACACACTCTCTCTCCCTCTCATATTCCTATCATCTTACTACTTCCATCTTAAGGTGTGCGGATTCGCCACCTTTTGTATGAGAAGTGAGCATACTTGCATGTATCCCTGACCTCGTTATCTTCCTTACTACATGCACGCGTAGCGAGCCCATTCTCACTCACTCACCACTCCTCACCTTATTCTCCGACCACCCCATTCCACATTTGGGCGTGGATCTTGAAATTGTTTTCCATGCATGCTTCATTGTGTATATGTATGCATCCTAGCCGCATATCTTGCTAGGTGGTGCCCCTATTGTGTATTCCCCATGATGAGGCCATTGTGCATAGTCTTGGTGTAGAGGCCACCGGGTCTATTTTTTTTCACTTCCGCCTCTCAGCACATTCACATGAGTGGTATTTTTGAAATGGTGCTACAAAGCAAATTACATCTTGTAAGGACACGGGTCCTACAGCCAAGGCCACCGGCATCGCCTGTAGGAATTAGGGTTGCAGAGAAACGCACATAGCTTGGAGAAGACAAAGGAAGCTCAAGGCACACAATAGAGAGTGTGTTACTTAGTGTGCAATAGAAAGATAGATAGCCCTAGAGTGATGGGCATATATATAATGCACGGGGAAAAAAACCTCCTAAAGAGGGAAAAAATGCCTCGGGGATCCTAGTGTGTTCACACACATCACTACCACATGTATATGGTAACAAATCCCCCCTGGAGTGATGCGGTGAACGAGAGCTGGCACATGAGTAAAGGGAAGTGCCATGCTCCTGCTGAGAGCCTCTCCCTGACATAGTGGTAATGCACCTCAATGTGCTTTGTGCTAGCATGAAAAATTGGGTTCCTCGCAACTGCCAATGCGCTCTAACTATCAGTGTAGATAGTGTTGGCAGTGTCATGTCCAACACCCAAATCAACCATAAGGCGTCTGAGCCATACACACTCAATCGTAGTTGTGAAGACTGCCCTGTACTCAGCCTCACAACTCGAAGTGGCCACAGTAGGTTGCTTCTTGCTCAACCATGATATACATGAACTGCCAAGAATGAAACAAAAACCACTTGTGGACACTCGCGTGTCAAAACAACCAGCCCAATCTGAGTCCGAAAAAGCATGTAAGTCTGGCGGCAATGATCCCCCTTTGGGATAAAACAAGCCAAGATGTAAAGTGCCATGTGCGCTCCTTGCCGCACTGTCGAAGCAAGGGACTTGCCAATACACCGTGTGCGAGCCACAAACGGCTCCAAGCACACAACAAGCATAAACTAGCAAGCTCAAGAAAGCTAAGGGTGTGTCACTCACCGCTCTACACTCGCCTTCGTGGTGGATTCCTCGTCGCGATGAAGAAGAAGCTGCAGTCGTGCCGCGCTCAACTGCCTCGCCGCTGTCGTGCCTTCGTAATGCTCGATCGCACATACACTCTCCCTCTCTCTCTCTCTCTCTCTCTCTCTCTCTCTCTCTCTCTCTCTCTCACACACACACACACACACACACACAAGGAGGTGAAGGAGAAGAAGATGGAGATGGAGATGGAGCAAGAGCACTCTTCTATTGCACAAATGAGAGAATGAGTAAAAATTAGGTTTAGTTGACTTTTATAGGAGCTCACCCCATTCACACTTGGGCGCCCATGCTTAGCCAACTAATCCCTTGAATGTCCCAGTTAGAGTGCGCCTCTCATCGGCGATCACTCTACCTTTCCCTATTGGTCCGACAAGCCCGGTACCTGACTCTACCAAATACATAATACACGTCCGTCGTAGGTGATAGGGTGTCCGTGAGCCACGAGGGTTAACATGCTTCCCTCCCTGATGTAGATTCCGTCCTCGGAAGCTATTGAGTTGAAGCTGGGTCGTCGAGGTGGAAGAGCATTTGAGATGAATGTCCTTAGCCTTCTTCAGTCACTGCAAAATCAAACAACACTGGCACAGTAATTGCATTCTCATAAGTGATTAAAAAGCATGTGCAGTTTTAGGTAGACAAATTGATTGGTAAAAGAATTTCAAACAATTTGTTAGCAATGAACATTAAATTGCAATGTAATCAAATGCATAAACAGATGTAAAGGTAAAAATTAAACAAGTCTGGGGTCGCTAATTTGACGGTTGAAAGGCACTAGAGATCGAATATTAATACCATGAATAAGCTTCTTAATTATCTGTGGTCAATTAAGTTGTTTAATCGCGAGAGCCAAGTATTCATGTTCGAGGGCTAACTAGAGGCTATATCTAGAAAACCTTGTAGTTAAGCTACCATAAAAGGAATTTCTCATGAAATCATTGCCTGACTGATTACTTTTTCTTTGACCCCCCAAAGTCTTTTCACATTGATTCAATTTGATGTGTGTGCTTATTTTGTATGCCTTGGGTTTTTTGCTTTTCAAGGAAAAGCGCCCACAATGGGAACCTCTAGGGCTCAAGTACCATAGGCAATACATGTGAGTGAAGTACCAATTTAAGCAGGGATTTCTCTTCCAGCTTAAAATTTTACATTGTGGCACTTTGATTTTTTGTTTGTTCATTTTCAGCATTTAAATTTTGTAACTTTGGGGGGTCATATAACACTGTTACCCTCCCCAGGCTCATCACATTAGTAAACTCCCTTTATAATACTTAAACTAAAGGTCACTAGGGTTAAGCCCACTAGAAAGCCCTAGTACATTTCACACAATGCTGCCTAAATCGGATTAAGAACCTAAGTAACCATTGCTTATTAGGAAGGCATTCCCCATGGTATTAAGAGAAGATTTCTAATATCTAGCTTGGTCAAACTAGCTTAGTCGGACTGCTTGATTTTTAAACCTAGACAAGTGATTATGACAAAACATTACATTGAATTAAATGTTTGATACTAAGCAAATGCGCTGAATATTATGCTACCAATCACAATTAAAGCAGACAAACATGGATACAAAAAAGATAAGGGGCAATGCTAATGGACAAGAAACACCTGTTTGTGTCGATGGTCGCGCTTGATTTGAAGTGTGAACGAGAGAAAGGTTCCATGAAGGTCCAAATCCTATCAATAGCAACAGGATCCTGTACACACTATGAAACAAAAGGAATACCTCCAGGAGGCACATTAGTGGGAAAAGAGAACTTCGCTAATCTCTCAACTCTAAAACAGAAACAGATGTACCAGATGTAACATGTGTAGGTCTGAGTCAATGTTTTGACTTTTAATGTGCATACTCGTTTGCTAATTGCTCTTGCTCTTTATTTTTTTTTATTTTTATTTTTGTGAGTATAAAGCTTTATATGTACATTCCCTAAGATTGGTGGAGAAAGATTGAGAGGGAAACAAATGAATGATGACTGTCAGCAAACACTCCCCCCTTCCTTGGGTAGATCATACCATTTGAAATGAGCTTGTCACCCTTTGAAACCAATTGTTCCAGTTGGTAATAGGTGAGGATTTTTGCCAGTAGTTTTCTATTACCCTAGGTGCCTCGTCAAGTTGCAAGGGTGGTAAGGTACTCTACCAGGATCGAACTTGAAGTGGTTCATCAGGTGATTCTTGAACACTGGGAGGTGTGGATTCTTTTGTAGCTTCATGGAGGTCCACTACTATAGATGGAGGCTGTGTAGAAGCTTTTACCTCTATGGATGTATTACATGATGAGCTAGAATCTTCATGGGACTCCCCCCTTCCTGAGCTAGGTGGAACAAATCGTTCTTTCTTTGGTACCCAAACTAGCTCGGGAGCGGGTATGTAGCATTCTGTGATTTTTTTCTTTTCACGATCATTGATTCGTTTTGGAGCTACGGGATTGGGCTCACTTGGGTCAGGTGATAGGTAAGAGGACAATCTACGTTTTGGCACCCAGATTTGATCATTTCCTTGATAGTAGCCTTGGGCTTCCAATAGTCGTTTAGGGATCCATCGCAACATTTTCTTACTTTTCTTGGAGCGAGTGGTACGTTTCTTACAAGGCTTCTGTTTTTTAGCACTAGTTATGGTCACTAAAGAAGCTTTAGGGACCCACTTGTATGTTTTCTTCGTTACATTAGGATGAGTCTTGTCAGAAGCGATATGCATTGCTTGTAGCATATTTAAGGGTATAGGCATTTCATCCCCCTCCGGTGTTACCCAGGTCGTCCCCCTATTTCCCCAAGTGTCTATGGTTGATGCTAGGTGGACCCAATCCACATTGTCCGACTCAGTCATCCCAGGTAGGATATCCATATAAGGAGAATCTTGGCCACTGTCTGTATCCTTCTTACAAGTGTAACAATATTGTAGTGGGGCCGAGTGAACCGTGGTGTCAGAGCGATGATCAATAATGGTTTTACTCCCTAAGGGGTGTACCTTACCAGTCACCAAATCCACTCTAAGGACAGAGTCTTGGAATTGCAAATAGACATGATTTTTAGACCAATCGTGAACCATTTGTGCTTCCCTCATGAATGGTCGTCCTAAAATCATCTCATATGACATAAGGTAAATCCATTACAATGAACGTATGTCGTACCTTGTGTCCTAGAACTTTGATCTTAAGATCCTTGAGCATCCCCATAGGTTTGGCTATGGTACCATTTGCCATCTTTACCACAATGTTAGTAACACTGAGGCGGGGTTTTCCCATGGATTCCCAACAATCTTTTGTAACGATGCTAACTCCCGCACCACCATCAAGAATTCCCTTTATAGTTAATCCCTTGGTAGTGATGGGTAGGGTCGCATTAGACTCGTCGCCTTCAAAATACTGCCCTAATTCGTTAATGGGTACCTCGATCACGGACTCGTGTCCATCTAAGTCAAGTGATTGCACATGATTTTCCTCATCAATCATAATCGAGTCAGGCCTATTTGGTTGCGCAAACTGCGGTAATCCCGTTCGTAGCTCTCCGTTAAGGAATGCTCGAAGTGCAAGGAATAACTCAGGATCTCCATACAGCTTTGCTATGATCGTGGTTCGGACCTCAGAAGACATGAAGTCCACTAGTTTGGCAACATTCATTGGCGTTTTGCAGGGTGTAGGTCCTTGACTAGGAACTGGTGAGGATGGAATCTCATATTCCTCAATGGGATCAGGTATTCCTTCGTTAAACATCCTTTCCAACAAGAAAGGTGTATGCTCACTTTCTGATATCCCGTCCTCACTCCCTTCTTGGATGATACTAGATATGGCTAACGGTCTATGGTTCATGTGGGGTGGATGAACTTGCGTGGGAAACACTGTGTCATGAATTTTGACATGCATGGGTTCTGGTTCTAGTTTCCTTTGAGTCTCCTCCACTAAACCTCTTAGATGTTTCACCTGCTTAATCTCGTCTACTGGGTTTGGGTACGTCCCAATCTTCTTTTTACGATTTTTCCCTTTTTGTCCCTGCGGTTTATCTTGGGGGTCTTGGATTGGATTTGGAAACACTTGTGGTGTTTTCAGAGGCTCTTTATGGTTTTCTCTTATTCGGTTTTCATTTGGTTCCATGTTACGGTTTTCTTTGTCGGTCTTTCTCTTTGTGGTATTGGTTCTAGTCTCCATTGTCTCGACTGAATCTGAATCATCCTCGAGGTCATTCATATACACGGGGTCATCTCCTGTTCCTATGTTTGTTTTGGAACTTGGCTTTGAATTTTCCGTATTCTGCGACTTCTTCCTTCGTGTCTTCTTTTTCTTTGCTTGGATAACTGACGCGGTATCTCTCTCTTCAAGGATATGGCCTGGCCCTTGAAGCATGGACCGTGTAATCGCATAAGCGGGTGCGACGGGTGGTATTGGCGATGTCACACTAGCAATTTCGACCAAATTCAGGGGTGTGATTTTAGGCGCATTTGGGTTATAGGGGCATTGGGCAATCAAGTGATCTATGCCACAACGATTACATGTGAGTATTGGCATTGCAGATGTGCTCCCTTGATTCATTTGCATCTGTGCAGCATTCTTTTGCAGCCTAATAGGGCACTCCGCTGCCCGATGTGGTCCACCACACTCGTAGCATTGAAGAGGTGGCCTCCTAGCCTGGGTGTTGATATTTTGACCTCTGGATGCGAGAGCAGCAGCTTGATAAACCGGCTTGACTTGCCCCCAACAATCTTCCATGTAGTATATAGGACACTCTTCCAATGTATCAAGTCCGTAGGCAATACTAGTGTCTATTTCCTCCTCACAGCCATCTGGATAAGCATTTGATGGCTCACAACCCACTTGGTTCATAGGGGCGACTCTTGGATGCGGGGGTTGCGGTCCTAGCACAGGAGGTGGTAGCGGTGTAGCTTGTACAACATTTTGAGATCTAGGGACCATGTGTTGCGGTAGTTGCTCAACAGGTGGAGCAGGCATCAATACAGGAGCTCGAGGTGCATCTGTCCAGGCTACAGGTGGTCTATTTGCCATCATACGTTTGATCATTAAACAATCCTTAGCTTGGTGACCATACCTACCACATGCGTTGCAAGTTCCATTAAATTTTACTCTAAACGTAGGGCACTCACTAGTGCTATGTGGACCTAAGCAAATGGAACACCATTGTTGCTCCCTTCTTGGATACATGTGACTATTTTGAGGGGGTCGATTATCCTTAAGAGACTCTTGGATTGCCTTGGTGAGGTCTGTCAAGAATGTCTCAAATACCTTTGGCTCATTGGCAATGGGCTTTGCAGTCATGGGTTCATACTCAATGACTTGTGAGCTAGTGGATCTCGTGTCAGTAGACACCCTCATGCCTGCTATCATCAAGTTGTCCTCTAATTGGATTGCATTGGCAGTGATATCTTCCCAGGTTGTGATACCTCTAATCACTAGTCCATTATAGATTCCTTCATTCCTCAACCCTTGAATGAATCGATCAAGCAGTTGGTTATTGTTGAAGCGCTCATTTACAGGGCAGCGAGAGTTTAAGTGCTTTAGACGACTAATGAAGTCCCTTACTGACTCTCCTTCCTTACGTTCGGCCTTCTGTAGCTGAGATGCTACACCCCAAAGCACACCTTCTCGTATGTACTCCTTTAGAAACAACCTTCGAAGGGTAGGGTAGATTGTTTTCTCGTCCACCCTTGGGGTCCTATACCAATCTCCAGCCTTCCCACTTAATGTCAAGCTTAAGGCATTGCACTTATGTAGTTCGTTACGTTCCCCTAAGGAATCACATACTTGTTCAAACACTTCAATGTGTTTTCTAGCATCTTCGTCCCCATTGAATTTTTGCGTGAGTTTGGCAATTTGTACTGCCTTACTTCTAGGCTCTCTATCAGATGCGTGACGCATATTTTCCGCGATAGATCGACCTATGGTTTGAGCAAACGCTGCCAAGTCACCTATGTGAGGAGGCAGGGCCGGTGGAGGTACTCTTGGAATCATATGTGGGAGAGGGACGGGTGCCGGTCTTGGCATATGTGTGGATGATGCAGGATATGGAACATAACCGAGCATAGGTCCACTCGGATAAGGGCTAGGGAGCGGCACTCGAGGAGCGTAAACAAGTGGTACAATTGGAGGTGTGGGGGCCATGTGTGCATAAGGGGCTAGAGGCACATACGGTCGAGGCCCCATATTAGGTACTACGACACTAGGTAGTGGCACTGCGCTAACCGTAGATGTCATCGGTACATTCTCTGTCAGGCTTATCCCTGGAGTGAGCACTGTGTTTTCCTTGATAGAGGGTTGAGCCAAGTTAGGGAAGCTAAAGTTTTCGCTCGGAGGCTCAGATTGCATAGAGACCCCAGGTGAAATGACGTAAGATGGGTCCATGGGGCTCATTAGAGGAGTCTCCATTTGTGATAGAGTAGGCTGTTGAGCCTTGCTCGTATCCAGAAATCTCATGGGGCCAGTTGAGAGTATATTTACCCCTTGGTTTTGCCTTTCTGATTGAATAATGCCATGGATAACATTACAGATCATTTTCTATTGATCTTCGATGCTCGTGGCACTAGAGGTGGATTGTACAATCTCTATCCATCCTACATGGTAGGCGTGGCCAGAGTGTAGATCCGTCAACACTTCAGTGTGGAGGTCGTATGTCCAATGGTCATTAATGAACAATCCTTCTAGAGTCGACGTGTTAATGGTTTCTTGTGAGGTAGAAGCAATGTTGCTCCCCGTGGTTTTACTTGTCACCAACGGTACTCTAGAGGGAACTTCTGAAGGAGGCAGCTCAACAGGGCCTTCTTGGTAAGAAGTTGGTAGGATATCCACATGGACACTCTTTGGGGGTGTGGGATCCACGTGCGATGTGAAAGGAGAGTCCACTTCCCCACCCCCTTCGTGTGCTTCATTTGCATCAGGTTCCGAGCGAGTAGCTCTACCTAATGTTTCCATGAAATGGCTAAACATACTAGTACTAGGCTGTGGAGCTTCGGGAGGTGCATGGCCTTCTCTCTCAGTGTTTTGGGTAGGGTATGCTTCCATGATTTCTGAGTCGGAGGAGGAATCACTAGCGGCTATTTTAGGGTCTTGGGTGGTGCTACCTTGTGTCCCCGCTGAGGGTCTAGAGCTTATCGTGGATGGGTAATGGGTGTCCGTATGAACAGAGGCACCCTCAATATGCTCGTGTTATAGCACCCGCCCAGAGCGTAAGTGCATGTGCTTTTGATACCCTAAGGTGTCAAAAAGCTGCTCTAGGAGGCCTTGTGACTAGTTTTTAGCGTGTTTTTTGTTTGTTTTTTTGCTAGATTTTTTAGAGCGTGTCGTGGAATGGGCCGTGTGATAGCTCGAAACGAGCGTATCAGACAGAGGGTCGTGCCGTGCTTTACAGCCCTCAGTACAATTTTTGAAAATTTAACACAGAAAACGCAGAAAATTGCAGAAATTGAAACTTGACAGAAAATGCAGAAAATGCAAAAACGCAAGAAATGCTAACTGTGCAGTGCAAACCAGAAAACGTAGAAAACACAAAAAACAGAAATCTCCACACAACTACACACCCTCATTCCCTGCCTTTCCTATGATTGAGATTGCACCACAAAAAAGCGTAAAGTGCTAACCGAGCTTAGTGTAGGGCATATCCCCGGCAGCGGCGCCAAAAATGTGCGCTCCTTGCCGCACTGTCGAAGCAAGGGACTTGCCAATACCCCGTGTGCGAGCCACAAACGGCTCCAAGCACACAACAAGCATAAACTAGCAAGCTCAAGAAAGCAAAGGGTGTGTCACTCACCGCTCTACGCTCGCCTTCGTGGTGGATTCCTCGCCGCGATGAAAAAGAAGCTGCAGCCGTGCCGCGCTCAACCGCCTCGCCGCCGTCGTGCCTTCGTAATGCTCGATCGCACACACACTCTCCCTCTCTCTCTCTCTCACACACACACACACACACAAGGAGGTGAAGGAGAAGAAGATGGAGATGGAGATGGAGCAAGAGCACTCTTCTATTGCACAAATGAGAGAATGAGTAAAAATTAGGTTTAGTTGGCTTTTATAGGAGCTCACCCCATTCACACTTGGGCGCCCATGCTTAGCCAACTAATTCCTTGAATGTCCCAGTTAGAGTGCGCCTCTCATCGGCGATCACTCTACCTTTCCCTATTGGTCCGACAAGCCCGGTACCTGACTCTACCAAATACATAATACACGTCCGTCGTAGGTGATAGGGTGTCCGTGAGCCACGAGGGTTAACATGCCACTAAGGTAGCGGAAAATCTTCTTGACAGCTTGCCAATGCTTAGACCCTGGGCTATGCATAAATCCGATGACCTGTGAGACTGCAAATTGAATATCCGGCCTCGTGTTGCATACATAAATGAGGCAGCCAACAGCAGTTTGGTAAAGAGTGACATCAGCAGGATCGCCAGCATCATGTAGACTCAACTTCAACCCTGTTTCCATGGGAGTGGCAATAGGTTTGCAATCCTCAAGTCCAAACTTACATAGCAATGTCTCTATGTAACTTTTCTGACACAAGGCAATACCACCATCACACTGCTTAAACTGTATGCCCAAATAATGATGCAACAGCCCCAAATCTTTCATCTTGAAAGTAGCATTCAAATCAGCCTTAAATTCAGCAATATGTCTCTCATTTGGTCCAGTGATCAGCAAATCATCAACATAAAGAACCACAATGAGAAATACATCATCCTCACGCTTTACATACAATGTGCTTTCTGTTGAACTATTATGAAAGCCTCGTTTAACCAAATGAGTATCAGCTTTCTCATACCAAGCACGAAAACTTCCTCATATATGTCACCATTCAATAAAGCAGTAACAATGTCTGATTGATGTACATCCCAACCAAAATGAGCTGCCAAAATAGAAAACACACAGTAGTCATACGACAAGTGGGAGCAAAAGTCTCTTCATAATCTATGCCTTTTTGCTGTGCATAACCCTTTGCAACAAGTCGAGCCTTATGGCGATCGATCTCACCATCCGGCTTCATTTCAACTTGTAAACCCACTTCGTACCAATGGTCTTTTTGCCAGGAGGCAAATCACATAAAGTCCATGTGTCATTTTCTATAAGTGCATCATATTCTGATTGCATGGCAGCCATCCAATTTTCTGAATTCTGTGCTTCATCAAAAGACAGAGGTTCCTCAACATCATGCAAGCTAGACACAACCAAATCATAACAATCTGATGCATAAGATGCATGGCGAGAGCCTGAACGAGTACGACTAGACAAAGGTGCATCCAATTTACTGTCACGCAAAGTGTGCACCAGCCATTTTGGCATACCTCTAGCCTGCTCATTTTCAGCCCTTTTCTCATCAAGTACATCATGTACATCTGCATCAGTAATAGGCTGATCTGTAACATTTTCAGAAACCCCCATAGGCTGTACGTTTGCCTCATTGGAACCTACATTTGTATTTCCACCACTAAAAAGAGGCAACAAAGTGTCATAAATGTCCTGTGAGCTTACATTACTATCTTTAGTACATGACATCAAGGGCTGAACAGAATCTTCCACAAACACTACATCCCGAGAAACCTTAACACGTTTTGTTTACGGATGATAAAACCTGTAACCTTTGCTTTCAGTACTATAACCAACAATAATACATTTGATAGCCTTATCATCCAATTTTCTGCGCTGCACTTGTGGCACCAAAGCATATGCCAAACACCCAAAAACACGCATGTGCTCAATAGAAGGCTTTCTATCATGCCATGCTTCATATGGAGTAATAGACTGCAAAGCTTTTGTAGGACACCTGTTAAGTACATAAGTGGCACACATGGTGGCCTCAAGCCAAAAAGAATGCGGCAAAGCTTGACTTTTGACCATACATCGTGCCATTTCCGTCAGTGACCTGTTTTTCCTCTCAGCAACACCATTTGCTGAGGTGTATAAGACACTGTACATTGGTGTTTTATCCCACGACTAGCCAGAAATGCATTAAACTCATGAGACATATACTCCCCCCCTCGATCGGAACGGAGGATGCCCATAGTACATTTCGAGACATTTTCAGCCATAGCCAGAAATTGTTTGAAGCACATAAAAACTTCGAACTTCGCTTTAAGCGGAAATACCCATGCATGCCTAGAGTAATCATCAATGAAAGTCACGAAGTACAGGTAATTGCCCAAGGACGGAGTTTGCATGGGCCCACAAACATCACTATGCACAAGCTGCAACCTGCATGTGGCCCGAACTAAACCATCGTTTGGAAACTTAGAATGCTGCATCTTATCCAAAATACATCCTTCAAAAACATGTTTGACAGGTGCTTCACGACGCGGCAAAGAAGCAACCATATCAGATTTCTACAAATGCAACAAACTAGCAAAATTCAGATGACCAAAACGTGCATGCCAAAGTTTTGCATCTGAAATAGCCCTTGAATCTGCAACAGCATTTGCAAAAAAAATTCCACACTTGTCATACAAAGTGAGCTTATACAGCCCACGGCACAAAAGGCCAGATGCAACAATTTCATCACCAAAACTGAGATCATGAACTATACATCTGTCATCCACAAATTTGACTACAAGTCCAAGTCTAGTAAGTGTGGATACAGATAAGAGATTCTTCTTGATCCCAGGTACATAAAGTGCATCAACAAATGTGAAGGAACTACCATTTGCAGCAGTAAGCACAATCTTTCCAACTCCCTGAACCGGATAAGAGGAATTGTTGGCACAAGTGACTGAATTCCCATGAGGGACAGACTGGAGAGAGGTAAACAATTCACGATGTGAGGTAATGTGCTTTGTATCACCACTGTCGAAATACCACACATGTGAATCTACAGCAACTAACAAGCATGCATCATGGACAACAGGATTGTCAATGCACTCTGCACTAAAAGCCCATTCTGCATCAACATGAGCAGTATAGTCTCCTTTCACAGAAGACTCAACAATGGCTGCATTTGCAGTGGAACCACCCTCTTTCTTCTTAGCCCCTTTGGCCTTCAACTTAGAACATGACTTGATCAAGTGATCATTGGCTTTACAATAATGGAAACACATCTTCTTTTTGCCCTTATCACCAGAATTTCCAGATAAATTGCTCCCAGCAGAAGCATTAGGAACAGATATTTTGCCACTCGCAACAGAACCATAAGAAGTGGCTGCATTGCTGTTACCACCCTTTCTTTTTGAAGCAATAAAAGCCTCTTCAACTGCACGACACTATCTAGTCCTGTTTTTTCTGGAAAGTGACTCTTGCAACAGCAATGTGCATAATGCATCAAACTTGACAACTTCTGGATTTCCTTGGGTCATAAGTCTCCAAGTACTAGCAAAAGTTTGGTAAGAATCTGGTAAGGCATCAAGAACAGTCTGCACAAGGGAACTGTCTGAAATGACTTCACCTGCAGAAATAAGCTGCTCATTGATATCGTTGACACTAGCAAGGAAAGTGTCCATATCATCTTCCTCATGCATAATCTTCGACTCCAGCTCTTTACGCAGCAAAACAATTTTAGCCTCATTGCGACTTGCATAAAGACCAGCCAAAATATCCCAAGCTTGTTTTGCAGATTTTGCTGAACGGATGTGAGGAACAAGGGTGCGCTTTACAAACAACACAATCAATGCATGAGCTTGCGCATCCTTAACATCCCAACGAGCTTGTTCTGCCGTAGGCAAAACAACTCTAACAACAGCAATCCTTGCAGCAAGACCTGCAACATCCTCAACATCGCCTACATCCTCAGAACCAAGAAGTACATCAATGCCCTGTGATAGCAGGAAAAAGAGCAGTGCAATCGGGTGGCCTCTATACTCGTGCACACTCCACAAACCACGCCTCATGCAAACAAGCAAAGAACAAAACAAAGGGGGCACCACCCTAAATTAAGAGGTTTAGGGACCTCACACATAGTGCACATATGCAAGTGAGACTTCTTGCATTATGATGGCATCAAAACATATGGCAAAACACATAGAAACAAAGCTTAGGGACCTTATGTAGCATATATATACACAAGACATCAGCTTAACAATACAACGGCATCTGATCATACATAACAAGGATATAGAGAAGCAAGCCAAGGATGGCATAACCCCTTGTCAAAAACAATCAACCCAGCAAGTAGGTATGATCCTACTAGCAACACATCAATACCTTGGAGAATGATGGCGAGGATGGTGGCCATGGAGCATGAGAGAAGACTCCGTATTTAGGTTTTAGGGCTAGTAATGTAGCATACTAGAGGGAGAGAGAGAGAGAGGGAGAGAGAGTAGAGCTCCATCCATAGCTCCTCGTTGTGAGCAATGTCGTCATAGCTTCATTGCTTGGTGAAGTGGGTGAAGTGTTGGTTTTGAGTGAGAGAAGGCCTCCTTATATAGGTTTCTGAGAGGGTTTAGGATTAGGGATAAACATGCTTAAATCCACTGATTGGGGTTACTTTTTGCTTAGGGTGGTCAACAGATTGAGGTCACCTGATATGTCACCATCAAGATATTCTCTAGAGTGATGTGAGAGGGGAGGGTAAATGCTGATTTTTCTGATTGTGACACATGGGGATAAGGCCTTGACCAGCATTTAAGAGAAGGTAAGGTGGCTGTTGAAACTGGAGGTTCTGCACATGTCATGGGGGGACCTGCGGGGGGGAGGTGGCAGCTGGGTCCTCCTGAATATCAAATTCTCAAAAAATCCTCAACCATGGATTCTTTTGACATGTGTTCTTTGAAAAAATCAGCATGTCTCTTTTCAACTCAAAAGTCTTTATCCCTGTTGACTCACCTTTACCATAGGATTTTCCCCTTTTCTCCTCCTGTAACTGCATTGTTGATGCCCAATCACTGCTTCTAGTAACAGTGAACTGTTACCTACCAAATACTTATGGTGCAGAAAAAAATATTTACCATGGGTAAAAAAAGTTACTATAGGTAAGAAATGATTTGTATTTACCATGTAGGTGAAAAATATTTACTGTAGGTAAAAAATATTTACTGTGGTAAAAAATATTTATTGTCGGTAAAAAAAGTGAAAACGGAGTATGCTGTGCTGTGAGTCCACACGAACATCCTCGTGTAAATTTCACTAGAAATTCACACCTAGAATGGGCTATTCTGTAAGATATAGGTTGTAGGCATGCATAAGAGCTCGTTCCCACGTATCTTCTGTCCATGGCACTTTTTACTCTTTGGTGCTTGCGAAGTAGATTTTTCTTCTCTTTCGAGATCCCTTGGGATAGAGTATCCTCATCTCCCCAACAACTGACTGTGCCTTTATTGCATCTTCAGAAGGGGTCCTAAAAACCATGCATCATATAGCCCTCCCCCTTAAGCTAGCCGTATTTGATGCCTCTAGCTGTAGGTTGTGCTACAATAGGGTTCTCTTGAATACTTACCCACCTGGTACCAATTGAATTTTCCATGTTACTGCTTTCTTGGCTGATGCACCCTGTTTAGTCCTTTCTGATGAATAATTGTATCCATCCATGACTAACAACTGGTCTCCTAGACCCGTGAAAGCCATACCCCATCCATTGTCAATATCCGCTTTCACTGGTAGCATTCTCTTTTTTTCTTTTTTTCTTCTCTTTTTTTCCTTTTTTTTAATCTTTTTTTTTTTTTTTGAAACGACTATGTACATGATTGTTACCTTAGTTGGAGCTCGAATATAATGAGCTCTCCTCTGAACCATCCTTAGCATTGATTTCACCAGCATATGGCTGTGAAAGACGACATTGGTAGGCCTTCAATCGCCAACCATTTACCGGGGTCTGATGTACCTTACCATCTAGGTCACCTAGTTGGTAACTACCATTTGAGAGCCTCTGTATCACTACAAAAGGGCCTTCCCACTTAAGCAAGAACTTACCATCCTTCCTGCGATCAAAGCGATTGTCGTATCTGAGCACTAAAGAACCTTCCTTGATACCTTTCTTGACAAGGTTGCGATTGAACTTCTTTCATTTCTTCTCTGCCTGGGCTGCATAGTACTTCACTGCTGACTCTCGATCTAGCCCTAACCTCTCCAAATCGATGATTCTTCCTTCCACCTGCTTCTCTTGACTATCCTCTTGATGTGCTTTTAGAACTCGGAGGCTCGCTAGCTCCACTTCTATAGGCAATAGTGCCTCTTGCCCGTAAACCAAGTGAAAAGGTGTATACCCCAAGGATGTTTTAAAGGATGTTCTGTAGGTCCAAAGTGCTGAATCTAGGTGTTTGTCCCATGCCTTAGGATGTAAATGCACTTGCTTAGTGATGATTTTACATATAAGACCATTTACCTTTTCCACAAGACCATTGCACTGAGGGTAGTATGGTGTAGAGTGCCTGCGCTTGATTTTTAACTTGCTCATCAATTGCCCTACTAAATCAGCTCGAAATCCCGGTCCCCTATCCGAGAGAATCTCCAAAGGTGTGCCAAAACGGCAACAAAGGCATTCAAAAATGAAATCACTCACGTCCTTGGCTGTGATGCGCTTTGTGGGACGAGCTTCTGCCCATCTGGTCATGTACTCCACCCCCATAATGATGTATTCCTTCCCTGATTGAGTGCAAGGTAGTGGCCCTATTGCATCTATCCCCCATTTTTCAAATGGCCCATAGGTTTTGATTGGATGCTGATTTTCATGGGTAAGACGCCTTGGTCCAGCTTTTTGGCAAACCTCACATGTGCGGCACCAATGTTGTACATCTCGATGGAGGCTTGGCCACGTGAACCCTGCTTGTAAAATCTTTCTGCTAGTAATCTCTTGTGCAAAGTGGCCACCACACACACCTTCATGACAACTAAACAAAATATCCTTTATCTCTTGGGATGCAGGAACTCTCCTTAAGACAGCATCTTTCCCTCTACAATACAAGTCCTCATTCACTAAGCTATAGCTGGTAGCCTTTTTTGCCAACCACCTACGTTCACTTTTACTCATACCAGAGGGTGCTTCACAATGCTCAAGAAAGTAAAGTAAATCATGCAGCTCCTCCTTTCCCTGGTATAAAGGACTTTTCACAAGGATAGCACCTACTATGAGAGTTTGTAGTTCTTCACCTGCTAAGGCATCTGCTTCTCGATTTTGATCTCTAGGTACAAAGTGCACTCGAACTTCTTTAAAACCCTTCAACAAGGCCTTTGCTTCCCTCATCTTAACAGACAATTTGTCATTTTTACAGGCCCATACACCAACCATTTGCTTAACAATCAACATGGAGTCACCAAAAACATTTAGCTTTGTGATGCCCTGAGAAAGACAACATTGCAACCCTAAAACAAGGGCATGGTACTCAGCCTCATTGTTAGAATGAACCTCTTTTAGATGAAACCCTTTTGCAAAGATCTTCTCCTTCTCTGGACCTAATATTACTATGCCTGCTGATGCCTTGTCTTTGGTCCTCTTGTAAGCCCCATCAAAATACAGACTGTGTGCTCCCAGTAGAACTTCAGGCTCCGGGATAGGCGGTACCTTACTAGGTGCCTCTTTCTTGGCCTTTTCATAACACCTTTGTGTGAGGACATCTGCCAAACAAGCACGAGTGGAATGCTCTACTTGTAGTGTGTAGTCAAACTCTTGAAGCTGCACCACCCACTTTGCTATTCTTTGAGACAATTCCATGTGTTGTAGGGCATATGGAAAAACCTCCTTAGTTGTGATCACCACAAATTGTCTCGGAAGTAAGTAAGCCCGAAACTTCTCCACTGCAAACTTAAGAGCTAGCACCAATTGCTCAGTTGCGCTGAAACCCTTTTCAGCAGCTATCATCACTCTACTAGAGAAGTAGACTGGTCTCATGAGAGATGTCTTTGGGTCTTTTTGCATCAAGACAGCTCCTAGAGCTTCTGGACCTACACTAGGATTTACATAGAATAATTCACCCCATGTGGGTTGTAGGACGACAAGCAATGAGCTCAAAATGGTTTTAACTTCTTGAAAGCACCTTTCACCCTCCTCACTCCATGTTAATGTAGTGTGTTTAGTGAGCTGATGCAAAGGATAGATTGCCTGAGAAAGGAGATGTATGAATCGTCCCATGTAGCGAACCTTTTGAATGAAGGAGACTAGTTGCTTCATGTTTGAAGGAGTAGGTAAAGCTAGCAATGTCTTTACCTTTTCAGGGTCAGCCTCAATACCATCTTGAGACACAACATGGCCTAGTAGAGTGACCTTGCTCTCACCTATGTGGCACTTGTATTTATTCAATTGCCCACCCAATTGGGCCAGACGGGTGAAACCTTCATCAACCTTGGACAGATGTACTTCCCTAGAGCTGTAAATGCAAAAATCATCAATGAAGACTCGTATGGACTTACCAAAGTAAGGTTGAAACACCAAGTTCATAAACCTCTGGAAAGTAGCTGGGGCATTAGTTAAACCAAAAGGCATAACTCTATAAGCAAAACACCCCCAAGGTGTTATGAAGGTAGTCTTTCTTTGGTCTTCATCTGCAATTCTGATTTGGAAGTAGCCCGAGTACCCATCACACACTGTGTACCTTTCATGACCAGCCACTTCATTTAGTATTTCATCTTGAAAAGGCAAAGGAAAATGGTCCCTTTTTGTGGCTGCGTTTAGAGGCTTGTAATCCACACATACCCTCCACTTCCCATTTTTCTTTGGTGCTACCACAACTGGAGACACCCACTCAGAATCTTCCACTGGGTAGATAAATCCTGCCTTGAGTAATCTTTTTACTTCTTTTAAGAGTGCATCTTGTTGCACTAGCCCTAATCTACTTAGCCTTTGCACCACTGGTTTGGCACCTTCCTTTAATTGGATATGGTGTTGGGTTACCGTCACTCCTTTAATGTGCTCGTAATCAGTTATAAAGAGGCCAGCATGCTTCTTTAGTACCTGCAAATAGGGTTCTCTCTCTTCTTCTAGTAGGTCCTTAGCTAGCATCTCCTCTAAGCCTGTGGCTTCTTCCTTGTTTAGAGAGTCTTGACCACCTTCTCCTTCTGGGTTTCGCAGTATTATACCCATGACTTCCAAAGAGCTAGCATCCTCCTCAGATGACTCATCCTTAGATGAAGAGCAGCTGCTTGTGCTCCATCCATCCATAGAAGTCTCCATCTCTAGGTCTTGTTGTCTACCCTGCTTCATGTCATACACAATTTTTTGTTGCTTGCCACCTACCTTATGATTTGGTCGCAACTTAAGGGAACCTGTCTCCCAATCTTGCCTAGCTTTCATAGACATAAGCCAAGGTCTTCCAAGGATTAGCGGATAGCCCTCCCCCTTAGTTGGGATCACATAAGCATCAATTGAGATTGCAACACCAAAAGCTGAAACCTTCACTCCATTAACCTTTCCCACACAAGCCACCCTTACATTATTTGCCATCTTAGCTTGTAAGGAAGTTTGCTCGTTTACTTCCAAACCCAACCTGTGCATTAATTTCTCTGTCATAACACAAATCTCGGCTCCACCATCTACGTACACATTGGAGACTCGCTGACTCTTAATCCCTGCATCAATGGCTGGCACGATATCCTTCATGCCTCTTGCACTAATAGACCCAACTGACTTTGCCTTAGCCCTCTTGGTGCTGACCATCTTAGACCAGGTTCTACGCATCTTTGGGGAAAGGTGGAGGAGTTGTTGCCATGAAATCTTTGGTCCTTGCTTAGTCACATCTGCTACCAGGTCGTAAGGTATGGATCCTACCCCAAGTGGAAAGTCTTCTACTCCTTGTGCCTCCTTGACCTACTCTTCCTTTCCTTGTCTCCTATCACTTGGGAGGAACCCTCATTCCCTTTATCCGGCTCTGAAGCTTCCATTTCATCAGTTCTTTGTCTCCTAACTCTCTTTATTGGCATGGCAACAGCTTCCTCCATTTTTTCTTTCCCTTTATCCTTACCATTGTCAAGACTTATGACAGAGACAGCCCTGTCCTCCCCTCCCGATGGTAGTGGAGGGATCTCTGTTGGTGCTTGTGGTGGTGGAGGAGGGGGTCTCAATATTTGGATTGGTGGAGCCACGTGTGCATTTTGTCCATTTAGTGGCCTAGCTCGAGGAGGAGTGACTTGCTGGCGAGGAGGCCGTCTTTGATTACCATTTCCTTGATAGCGTCGTGGATGGGGGCAATAAACATGCCGTGACCTACCTCTCCACAGTTGTAGCAAATGTACTCACGTGCTTGCCTTTGTCCTTCTTGTCTATTTCTTTCATTTCCTGGCTGGGGAGCCCTTACACCTTGAACCAGATTGATGGACAGGCTCTCTAGTTGATTGGTGATTTGTTGAAGTAATTCTTGTTGAGAGGACTCTTGGTCTGTTGCTCCTGTCCCTGCTACTACCCTTGCCGTAGGTTGAGCTAGTGGTGGAGGCTCCATTCCCCCTTGTAGTTGAGCTTGGAATTTTAACTTCCTATCCTTCTCCCTTGCATAAGTCATAGCTTTATCAAAGGTATCTGGGAATTTACCTTTTACCTTTTCTCGAAGGATGGGGTAAAGCCCTGCCAGGAAACAGTCCTTCTTTAGGCATTCTGGCGCCCTTTCTCCTTCACCTAGTGATGCACACCATTTCTCCCACAGGTTGGAAAACTTTCCTTCATAGCTTCTATAGTCATTGGGTGATGTTTGGTGTAGCTCTAAGAGCTGTCTCCATATCTCCTCTGGAGGCTCATGGCGGCGAAATTCTTCGATGAAGGCCATCTTTAAGGACTCCCAGTCTCTTCTTTCTTCAGGTGCCAAAGTTTGATACCATAATTTTGCACCTTCCCTCAAGACCAAAGGAAAGGCCCTTAACTTAGTAGCTTCGTCATCCCTTCCCGATACCAGAAAGGCCATTTCCAAATTATCCAAAAAGTCTGGAGCAACCTCCCCAGACTTACCATAAAAATTAGGAAAGGCCATAAGTGAGAGAGTAAACAATTACACAAACAGCTCCAATTTATTTTAAAATAGAGTATGGTAATTACAATTTGGAGCTTTAGCACAACTTAGCTCAAAATAGGATGAAGATCGACACATCAAAGGAATGGTAATAGTCTAGTAAGGGTAGAATGACAGGATTAGGAGAGCGCAAGATTTCCCCAAGTCTCTCGGCTCCAAACAACAGGGCTATTCTTTGCTGATAAAAGATTTTTCTATCAATACAAATATTCACACGAATATGACGCACAAAATGGAAAGGAAACATGCGGGGATCATCATTCTCATTATTGGCATCCATACTTACACACAAGAGCCTAGCTTAGTTGCACCACCTTGGGACCAATGAGCCTGATCAGCACCTCGGATCACTTCGACTCTTTCTGATGCATCTGTGAAGACGTAAGGCGTGATGGCAACACTTTGTACAATGCTGAGCCTTTTAGCAAGCAACAATTGGATGCTATTACCATAATCAGCATGACGAATGAAAGTGACACCATTAATGTGCAGCACATCATCAACTAAGATAGTTTCCTTAGATTGAGATAACTTCTTGAAAATTAGCAGCAAAGGTAGGGCAGGGAGGCTTTTCACCCGGTCTCCAAAGCACTTTGGACAATATCCAAAGTGATCTTCACGCGGACAGGAGGTTGGCTTGGGATTGGTGGTGTCTGGATTCACAAAGTGCACTGGGAGCACTCGCAGACGGGCGGCAATCTTGTAGGCAAGCCTTCGCCTCTTTGCTTCAGGAGGATTTAGGGGTGAGAGTCGTGGTTGCAAGTTGGAGGTTGAAGTTGGTTGCTCACTAGCCTTTTTCTTGTCTGTAGTGGTCATGTAATCCCTTATTAATGAGATTAAGCCAAATGTTACCTTACGCTTGAGCACGCGCTGCGGCCTTGGGCCACTTAGGTGTAGAGGTGATCTTCCTCCTCTTAGTCGGCTCCTCAGGAAAGAGAGGTCTGGTGATGCTTTCTCTTCCCTTAATGTGTGTCACAGTACCTTCGTGTATGTTGATGTAGAATATTTCAAGCTTGTGTGCGTTGGAGGTTTCTGGAGCACTCATAGGTTGAGAGGAGAGGTATATCAAGCTCTTCTTCTTACTCTCCTTCGTTGGCGACGATCACGAACAAGGCATGTAGAAGAACTTACTTCTTGAATTTCAATGACACTGCAACCTGGTAACAAGACCTCGATGAAAGCTTTTAAGGCCTCTAAAGCCTCCTCCTCTTCTGTTCTCCAATTTGCAAACTCCTCACGCCATTCGTCCATGTTGTAGATTGCACATCTTCATTGCTTGTGGACTGAAGGTCTGTGTAGCCCTCCTCAGTGGGGGCACCAAAATGATAGCGGGAAAAAGAGCAGTGCAATCGGGTGGCCTCTGTACTCGTGCACACTCCACAAACCACGACTCATGCAAACAAGCAAAGAACAAAACAAAGGGGGCACCACCCTAAATTAAGAGGTTTAGGGACCTCACACATAGTGCACATAGGCAAGTGAGACTTCTGGCATTATGATGGCATCAAAACATATGGCAAAACACATAGAAACGAAGCTTAGGGACCTTATGTAGCATATATATACACAAGACATCAGCTTAACAATACAACGGCATCTGATCATACATAACAAGGATATAGAGAAGCAAGCCAAGGATGGCATAACCCCTTGTCAAAAACAATCAACCCAGCAAGAAGGTATGATCCTACTAGCAACACATCAATACCTTGGAGAATGATGGCGAGGATGGTGGCCATGGAGCATGAGAGAAGACTCCGTATTTAGGTTTTAGGGCTAGTAATGTAGGTTTTAGGGCTAGAAATAGCCTGCGCAGTACTACCTGTAGTGGAAATGGAGGCCGAAATGATCCCGAATCAGAAATCTGAGCAACAAAAAAACGCACAGGCCGAAATGATCCCGAAACCTGCGAACGCTTGCAAACCTCACTGTAATCGGAGAAAGTAAGCAGGCGTGTGCTGGAGCAGCTGGCGACTAAGCCCGGGAGGACGTAACCTGCTCTGATACCAATTTTTGGAATTAGGGTTGCAGAGAAACGCACACAGCTTGGAGAAGACGAAGGAAGCTCAAGGCACACAATAGAGAGTGTGTTACTTAGTGTGCAATAGAAAGATAGATAGCCCTAGAGTGATGGGCGTATATACAATGCACGGGGGAAAAAACCTCCTAAAGAGGGAAAAAATGCCCCGGCGGTCCTAGTGTGTTCACACACATCACTACCACATGTATATGGTAACATGGCCGGACAATGTGTATGCTAGGGGGAAGCTATAAGATAGCATGGTTGGGTGGAGACTAGCACACGACATTACTCTCGTCCTTTCGCTGGCATCAAAGGGTGGAGACTAGCACACGGCATTGTCCGTTCGTGCCAATGGCCTTGCCCGTAGGACCCGTGTCCTTACACATCTCATCATGACATGTTCATTTGTCTTGATGATGGCCCTAATGGGAATACTGTCACTTGTGCCAACAATGGCTCTTAGCCAGTTTAGGGAGTTGGAATAGATTAAACTGAATGCTTTTAATGGTAATTCCTTCACACTTCCTAATGTATTTCTTGTGTGTCTAAAATCAAGATGAATTTGTGGTATGTTTTTGCATTAGCATATCTTGTCTTGTGGGCTGTACAAGCTCAATTCTTATGACAAGTGTGTGGAAAACTTTGCAAATGCAGTTACAAATTCTAGAGCTATTTTAGATGCTAAATTATGGCCTGCATGTTTTGGACATCTAAATTTTGTCAGCTTGATACGTTTACAAAAATATAATATGGTTGCCTCATTGCCCCTTTTGGAGGAACTATCTAAGCATGTTTGTAAAGGCTGTATTTTGTGAAAGCATGTGACTCTAGCCTCTAGTCTCTAGCACACTCCTTCTTTTAGTAACAGTTTGTACTTTGTGACTTTAATTGGCATACATGGGTATATCCGCTTAAGGCTGTCTGAAGTGTTTATGTGCTTCAAACAGTTTTGACTATTGACTGAAAAAGTATTCAATTGTAGTATGGGAACCCTCCGTGTTCTAAGCAAGGAGGAAAGTATATGTCAAAAGAATTTGATGCATTTTTTGTTGTTTGTGGGATAAAACACCAATGTACAATGCTTTATACACCTCAACAAAATGGCATTGCTGCTAAAGAAAATAAGTCACTTATGAAGATGATATGATGTATGCTCAAAAGCCAAGATTTGCCACATGCTTTTTGGCTAGAGGCTGTCATGAGTGATGCCTACATATTTAACAAGTGTCCCACCAAAGTGCATACTTTGCATTACAATAAATTGGATGCACCTTTGTCTTGATGTACTCACTCGGATTCTAATCATGCTTTTTGTGCATCAAATTGTTATGCTTTGGCTATGTCAAGTATGTGTGACAAAGTTGAACCTCTTACATTTAATGAAGCATAAAATTGTGTGAATTGGATGGTTGCTATGCAAGATGATTATGATGCACTTGTGAAGAACAATACTGGGTCTTTATGTGACTTGCCTCTTAGGCAAGAAGTCCATTGGTACAGAGTGGATTTATAAGCTGAAACGCAAGTCGGATGGTTGTAATGATTTTTACAAGACAAGGCTTGTTGCAAAAGGTTATGCTCAACAAAAGGGCATTGATTGTAAAGAAAATTTTGCTTCCACTTATTGTATGACTACTATTCATTTCATTTGTGCATTGGCAACTTATTTTGGACGGGATGTACATCAGTCAGACATTAAAACCGCTATCTTGAATGATGACTTGTATGAGAACGTGTATGTAATGCTCCTCGTGGTTTTGTCAAGAAGGGACTGGAGAAGAAAATGTGCAGATCTAATAAAGCATTGTACGGTTTGAAGCAATCTTCTCATGCTTGGTATGAAAAGATGGAGAATCATTTGACTACACAGCTAGAACCCCAACACTTGTACGACATGAAGTAAACAGTGATCTATAGATTCATAGATCCCCATGGCCTCAAATAACCAGCACTAAAAAGCAACATCATGGCCTCAAGAATTACACACCACTAAAAATTAGCATCACAATGCGAAAAATAAACAACGCTGAAAATTACATAGCACTGAAAGGTAGCATCTCAAAACAATTTATAAACAAAAAAAAGAACAGCCTAAGCTTCCAAGAGCTTTGAACAACTTTACCATTCTCAACAAACACCTCTACCATTTCCCAGTGTTCTTTGTATCGTGCTCTCTATGAAATCCCTCTCTGTCAGTCAATGAGCCACAAGCAATCCCTCTTTGGTAGCCCTACACCTCTTCCCCTAGTGTCCTCAAAAGCTCTACACTTTGCAGTTGCCCATCACCTATCGGTGCCATTGCTTGAGCTACCATAGCTTTGATAGTCGTGCACTTCACTTTGCGTCTTGCAAGCTTGGGTCTCCATTAACTCACACTCCATTACTAGTTTATATTGTGTAAGAGAGCAAGGTTAGTGCCCTCGAGCTAATCGCACGTCCGCGAGCCTCATGCGCATTCTTTTTGTATTGTCTCCGACGGGAATGTGATTCAGCATTCCCTCTGCTTTCTGTCTCTTAGGGAGAATCAAAGATTGACAAAAGGAGCTTGAGCATGCGGCTAAGTTGAAAGAAGAGAAATAACACATAAGTAGTGGTGATGGCAGACATGATAGAAGAAGTGAACGCGACACTTGGCGTGAGGATATATACAACAAATATGATGACAATGGAAACAATGATGAATGCAAAGACCTAATTAAGAGGGATCAAGATGATAGAAAATCTAAGATTTAATCCAAAGGGCCTCAACCACAAGAGATAAATTCACATGGCCATGGCAAGGACTTGAATGCCAAATTAGTAGAGAGAAATTCAGGTTTGTTATCTTGCTCTTGACTACCATGCCTGTTTAGTAGGAAATGGACGACAAGGTAGGCTACGGCTTCCGTTTCTTATAACTTTTGGAGAGACACCATGCCAACTCTCCACCATACTTTCGCATGACACTCACATAAATTGTGCACTATCTACTTTTTTGATATTTTTTTAAAAAAATCTTAATACGAAAAGTTCAACTAATGTTTTGATTTTTCTTTTGTAGCTCCTCAAAGTCGAGATTTTGTTGTACCAACTTGTTAAGGAGAGACTACATGAATCCTTTACCCAAAAAAAGGAGGTTTTGATTCCACAAATGTGTTTCACAAATATTTTATGTTTGATGTTGTTGGGGTATAAAGCCCAATGTGGTCACCCAGGTAAGTGGGCGGGCCGCCAGGTATGTACACATATTCTTTTGTTAAAACCTAATAAGAACTCACTATGCTCTACACATTACAGTAGAGCGAGTTCACCATATCGTCGTGCTCTTCTTCTCGCACTCTCTCTCGCGTCGCACTTCCACTCGTACTCCTTCAACTGGTATCAGAGCTCAGATCGAGGCTCAGGGCAGCACTGCAGGAGGCTAGAGTCACCAACTCAGATTGGAGTGAAATTCGATAGGCGAAGACACGGCCCCAAATCCTGTGGGACATCTGAGGTCATCTCGGCCACCGTTCGGCTTCGACAAAGGTCTGCGCAGGCCATTTTCGACTACGTGGTCTCGACGGGTGCAGATCCGACTCTGCAAATTTGGGATTTTCGGCCTACGACTGCAGGTGCTGAGGATATCGACACTCCCAGAGTGTTGATTTGTGGCTGTCTACACATCGAAGGATGGCTCACAGTTCTTGGAGGCGTGTCACATACGACACGGGCGCATCTACACACAGACTATAAGCGACATCCACTAGTTCATCAGGTAGCTTGTGTTTGCTGCTTGATATTCTAGATTTCATCCTGACATTGCAGGTACTTCCACATGGGATGTATTGTCAGAGATGATGTATGTCTGTTGAGGGTTTGCTGGCTGTGAGTCACGCAGCAAACAACCGGCACAGCGGTTACAGCATACAGTGGGAAATTTGTGGATGTATGACTTTGTGGGAAGCCTATGTACTGTCAGATTTACTGCAGCCTTTGTTGAGGGTCGAGTGAGGTTTTATTGAGCTGGGGGATTCTCGAATGTTGAGATCCTTTCGGTGATACAGGTCTTGGAGCGATCCCTCGAGCACCCTTAGATAGGCAGCTAGGATGTATTGACTGTGAGTTAGACAGTTGGGATTGCATCTTTGCTTTACTGCCATTGAGGCATTGTCGCAGTCTATGCTTACAGGACAATGACAGGATAGTCAGAGACAGTACAGGTGCAGGACAGGTTTACCCACAGCTTACAGTGTTAGAGAGATAGTGGTTTTTTTGAGCTGTTTTTTGGTTTGTTTTTAGTACACCAGAGCCATTTTACAAAGGAGACTCTGCCAAAATTTCTGCAGAATCTGAAGCTTTCTTGGTTCATTTGACAGGTTGATATTGGTTCAGAGGTCAGTTTACAGGGGAAACTCTACCGAATTTTTCCCAGGAAAGTAAACTATTGTAAAGCATAGCTATGGCTGGATCACAGGACACTGCTCTTTACAATATCAAGAAGCTGGATGGAACCAATTTCCCATTGTGGAAGAAGCAGATTTGGCACGTGTTGGTACAAAAGAAGCAGATAAAACCTATAAAGCTCAAGGGGATAAAACCAGAAGATATGGACGAAGATGAATGGAGTGAAATGGATGAATTGGCACTTTCTACCATTATGCTGACTTTGGCAGAAAGCGTTTACTTCAATGTAGCAGACGAGATGTCGGCTTATCAAGCATGGTTAAAGCTGAGTGATCTTTATGAGAAGCAGAGTGCAGCTTCACAGGTATACTGGCTTAAGAAGCTTGTTGACTTGAAGATGAAAGAAGGGACACCTATGTCCAATCATCTGAATGAATTCAACACAATCTATAGTCAGTTGTCAGCTCAAGGTGTCAAGTTTGATGAACCTGTTAGAGCTATGTTCCTGTTGATCACATTGCCGGAAAGTTGGGACACTTTTCGCACAGCTTTGAGTAATTCTGCACCTCCAGATGGTTTGAACATAGCAGGTGTAGAAGGAAGTCTGCTTACTGAAGAAACCAATAGAAAGACAATGGACAAAGGCAAAGGAACAGCCTTAGTTGTCAGGGGAAGGACCAAAGAAAAGTACAAAGGTGGAAAGAGGAATCAGTCTCGTAGCAAGTCCTGTAGTGATAAAGGCAAGAGTGACATAGAATGCTACCATTGTGGCAAGAAGGGTCACATGAAAAGAAACTGCAGAGAATGGAAAGTAGAAAAAGGCAAAGAGAAAGCTGAAGACCATGGTGAGAAGAACAAGTCCTCAGTGAAGATTCAAGAAATAAATGTGACAAACACTGTTGCAGTGGATGACAGTCTAGTGTCAGGAGACATCTACTTCTTGAAGAATACAATGGACTCAGCTCTTCTTACAGCATCTGATGGAAATGCACTGAGTGGCTCGATTATAGACTCAGGGGCATCACTTCATGTGTCTCCAAACAAGGAGTGGTTTACCTCTTATGTGCCCACTAAAGATCATGTTCGGCTAGGCAATGGGCAGACATGTGAGATCTTAGGTGTTGGAGATGTTCAATTGAAGTTTCAGAATGGTTCTTCTTTCACGCTGAAGAATGTGAGACATGTTCCCGCAATTACAAAGAGCTTGATCAGCACAGGTTTACTTGATGATGCTGGCTACGTCACCACTTTTGGACAGAACATGTGGAAGATATCCAAGGGTTATATGACAGTAGCACATGGAGTAAAGTCTGGAGGACTTTACATGATTTATGTATCAAATGTCTCTAAAAATGTAATCAATGTAACCGAGCAGCCGAACGTTTCTTTGTGGCATAGCCGGTTAGGACATATGTCCAAGAAGGGAATGGAAATCTTGTCTCGTTCTAATTATTTGCCTGGCTTTTCATTTAATGATTTTGAATTCTCTGAACATTGTCTGTATGGTAAGCAAACACAGCAGCCACATAAGCATAGAAGCAGTAGAAGAGATACACAGTTGGCACTTGTTCATAGTGATTTGTGTGGACCTATGCCTAACCTATCTCTAGGGGGAGCTCCTTACTTTATGACATTTATAGATGATTACTCGAGGAAAGTATGGGTTTACTTTCTCAAGCACAAGGATGAAGCGTTTAGTGTTTTCAAAACGTTTGTGACACTTGTGGAGAATCAGAGTGGCAAGAAGCTTAAATGCTTACGCACTGACAATGGTGGAGAGTATGTTTCAAAGGCCTTTCAGGACTTTTGTGAGTCAAAAGGTATAAAACGTGAACTTACTGCTCCTTACAATCCTCCTCAAAATGGTGTTGCTGAGAGGATGAATAGGACCATACAAGAGAAGGTCAGAAGTATGTTGTCTAATGCACAGCTGCCAAATGGGTTTTGGGTTGAAGCTGTATCAACAGCTGTTCATCTTGTAAATAGATCTCCTAGCAAGGTTTTGCAGAAGGATTCAGTGCCAGAGATGGTATGGTCAGGCAAGGTGCCCTCATACAAGCATCTCAGAGTCTTTGGTTGTGAGGCATATACTCACGTTGCAAAGGAATTTAGGAACAAACTTGAGCCAAATAGTAGAAAGTGCATCTTTCTAGGCTATGGTAATTCTGGTGAGATGGGGTACAGACTTTGGGATCCCGAATCCAGAAAGGTTGTCCGCAGCAATGATGTTCACTTTAATGGATCCAAATATCATTCTAAACGAGAGAGGGTTGAGGAGATTAGAAGAGTTGTCTTCCAAGAAGACGGACCTGCACGTGCAAAACAAAATATCGGGGCTCAAGAGGAGCAAGGACAGGATAGAGTGGAACCACAGGTTGTGGCTGAGCCTGAGCCACCTATTGTGCGTAGATCTGGACGTGTCACGCGACCTCCTGATAGGTTTGTTCCATCTATGAACTATGTCATGTTGACCGATTGCAATGAGCCTTCATGTTACAAGGAAGCAGTGCAAATGAAGGACTCCGGGAATTGGCAATTGGCCATGCAGTCAGAGATGACAGCTCTGCATAAAAACAAGACATGGAAGCTAGTTAAATTACCACAGGGCAAAAAGGCTCTACCTTGTAAATGGGTTTACAGGTATAAGATCACCGCTCATGATAGTCAGCCAAAGTACAAAGCAAGGCTTGTTGCCAAGGGCTTTAAGCAAGAACAAGGCATTGACTTTGATGAAGTCTTCTCTCCGGTGGTCAAGATGACTACATTGAGATGCTTTCTTGCATTGGTTGCCATATTAGATTTGGTGTTGCACCAAATGGATGTCAAGACAGCATTCTTGCATGGTGATTTAGATGTGGAAATTTACATGCAGCAGCCAGAAGGGTTTGTTGAGAAAGGCAAGGAAGATTGGGTATGCCAGTTGTTAAAGAGTCTTTATGGCTTAAAACAATCACCGAGGGCATGGTACCATAAATTCCACAAGTTTATGCTTTCTCAAGGCTACAAACGTAGTGAGTTCGATCACTGTCTATATACAAAGAAGGCTAAGGATGGTAGTTGGCTGATCCTTATTTTGTATGTGGATGACATGTTGATTTCTGGCAAGCACTTGGAAGAATTTTCAGCTTTGAAGTCAAAGATGGCAAAATCGTTTGACATGAAAGACATGGGTGAGGCAAGTCATATACTTGGTATGCGCATTGAGAGAGACAGATCAAAGAAGTTGATTTGGTTATCTCAAACAGAGTATATTGACAAGGTTTTGCAACGTTTCAATATGGAGAAGGGAAAGGCACTGAGTGTTCCATTGCCACCATATGTGAAACTTAGCAAACAAGATTGTCCTGTGTCTGAGGAAGAACAGGCTGAAATGGATAAGATTCCATATGCGTCTGCAGTGGGTAGTTTGATGTATGCAATGATTGCTACTCGCCCAGACATTGCATTTGCAGTGGGAGTAGTAAGTCGATACATGTCAAACCCAGACAAGAAACATTGGGAGGCAGTGAAAGGAATATTGAGATACTTGAAAGCTACAAAGAGTATGCGTATATGCTATGGGAGTCAGGAGCTAAGTGTAAAGGGTTTTACAGACTCAGATTATGCAGGTGACTTAGACAACCGAAGGTCTACGTCACGGTATGTCTTTACATTGGTTGGTGGAGCAGTATCATGGCGTTCTAGATTACAAGATTGTGTTACTCAGTCTACTACAGAGGCTGAATATGTTGCAGCATCAGAGGCATGCAAAGAATCAATTTGGCTTAATCGACTAGTAACAGATTTGGGAATCAAAGAAGAGATGCCTGTGTTATATTGTGATAGTCAAAGTGATATACAATTGGCTCGCAATCCAGTTTATCACTCAAAGACAAAGCATGTGGATGTGAAGTATCATTTCATCAGGGAAATGCTCGAGGATAAGCAACTTCAGCTTGTCAAAGTTCACACCACAGAAAATCCTGTTGATCTACTTACAAAAGGACTTCCCTCAGAGAGCTTTGCGCATTTTCGCAAGCAGTTAGGTGTAGGGTAGTACATCACTTCTCTACATCTCTTGTATATTAGCTTGTATAGTAGCTTCTCTCACACTTAAAGTACCACATTGGACTTTAAGTGGGAGGTTGTTGGGGCATAAAGCCCAATGTGGTCGCCCAGGTAAGTGGGCGGGCCGCCAGGTATGTACACATATTCTTTTGTTAAAACCTAATAAGAACTCACTATGCTCTACACATTACAGTAGAGCGAGTTCACCATATCGTCGTGCTCTTCTTCTCGCACTCTCTCTCGCGTCGCACTTCCGTTCGTACTCCTTCAGATGTGGTTTATCTTTTTTGTATAGAAAAACTTATCAAGCTATCTACCCATTGTATCCTGTTTCAACATTTCAACATTAACTACCACTAGTACGGCCGGGCGCCTTCGACGGCCCTCTCTCTCTCTCTCTCTCTCTCTCGTACACAGAGGAGCTTGTTTTGGACTATAGCCTTCATCTCGCAGTTTTTGACACGTGTAAAGGGCACTCCCTCTGTTGTTATAAAATACATATACAATATACATATAGATATAGATGACAAGCCTACCAAGCAAGACTACTAGTTCACCGTGTTTAGAAAGGATAGTTGGTGGAAAGATGTCTCCACTGTCACCTTTTGGTTCAAAACTTATCCATTAGCTAAAGGCCAAGGCCAAGGCCATCAATTTCAAAGGGGAGACAATCAATCATAAAGATGAGGTCCAAAGGAGATAACGCAAGTACACGTGGCAAAAGCTGAAAGGTGTAACGTGGCTGGAGGCTAATGGGCGGCTCTAGCTTTAGGGTAATAGGCAGTGGATGTTTTTGTGTGAATGTAGATAGCATATCGATCCGGCATTATCAAAGAAATTCTCAAACACAATCTTTGTTTGGTTGTGCGCGTGCCCTGCTCGCTCTCCTGTGGACAGTATTTCCCTCAGCGTTTGGGACCTGCGATACCTAGCCTCGAGGTGGGTGCTCTCTCTGTTCTGTGTGTGTGTGTGTGTTGGGGGGGGGCGTGCTCTTGTTGGCTTAAGTGGCACGGCTGTTTGTTTGTCATATTTCACCGCTCTATTCGCCCGCTTTGCTGCTTAGAACATAGGCTTCAGGAACATTAGAATTTGGTTTCGACTTTCATCTAATGTAGGATATCGCAAGGCCCAGAATTTGTGGTTTTTGCGACGATGATTATGAAATGCTGCTGTATATTACGCTCTTTTGAATGCTAGGTAGCCCATGTTGAGGCCATGAGAATCTTTGTTCTTTCTTGCAGATGCACTTTCACCAAGAAAGGGGATTCTGTCAGAGTCTTTTAAGCAGGTTTAGTGAGATTTGCGGGGATACCTGAGACAGCAGGAAGTGATTGAGATCTGCATGAGCATCTGAAATAATTCTGGCTTGGCGGAGATGAGCACAAGCGCTATTCACGCAGCACACCTTGATTCTTTTAGCCAAAATCTACCAGCTGCAGATGCCAGTTTACCTAACTCTGGCTTGGGCAGTGGCCGGTCATCATTCTCTGGCGAGTTGAGCAGTCATTGGAATTGCTCTGGTAGATTGAGCTGTGATCTCCACAAGGAAGCAAAAGGCCACCTCAGAAGCTTGCATGATTGTGAGCTGCGACACATCACCTGCGTCCACAATCTGAAGGACTCTAAGAAATCTTGCCATTCTGAAGAGAGAGTACCCCCTGTGTTTCCCATCAATTTGAGCTCATGCCTTAGAGGATGGCTGTCTCAGCTCTTTCATGCTAGTGCAAATAAGGAAGAGGAGATGCAGCAGGTCCAGGTCAATGGTGAGTCACAGCCAGGTGGATTTGAGTCTTTCCTGCTTACATATGAAGCTGAGGAGAGGTTGGATCCTCTACAGAATTACATCATGCACCCTTTCAAGTGTCCAGGATCCTTTCCTGCAGTTTATGAGGAGCTGGAAGGAGAGTCTATTACGCCTAGGGCACTGGCTGAGGTTGCCATCAATGATTTGGTTTCTGCTATTCCCTCTATAAACGCTCTTCGAACCTTACCGTACTTTGACATGCTACACAGTAACCTCACTCAAGCTCCTCACATCCCTACAGGTACTTCTCTTGACTGTCTTCAGAAGCGTCAGGGTAGAGACAGTCAAAGAGAGCAGCTTGTGTCCCCCGATGACCTGGGGTCACCAGATGCTCTGGCATTGTGGCTCAGTGACAGGATGCCTTCAGGGATTTCACAGTGGGGAACAGCTCCTGGTACAAAGCGGGTTTCAAACTTGTGGATAGAGCTGAAGGAAGGTGAGATTCTTCTGGAGGATGCTCGCCCGCCCAGGCGGACTGTCCATGTTGCCAGCGTTAAGATTAGAAACAAAGCTGGTCTAATGCTTGTTGAGGCTCATCAAGAAATGGCGGATGGCAGCATTCGGCACCGGAATCGGCCGCTGTCGGAGAAAATGCGACCTGGCGAGAATGTGGAAGATGCTTGCTTTAGAGGGATCTTTGAAGAGCTGGGCTCTCAATTGGGTGCTAGAAACAGAGTCAGAATACTTCTGGGGTCTTACAGGCGTAAGCAGGAGGAGAGAGAGTCTTTGTCATATCCGGGGCTTCTCACATCATATGTAATTCACTCAGTGGATGCCATCATTGAGGACTTACCTGAGACGGGATTCTACACCATAGAGGATGAGATGATTGGTCATGGCACCATGGATTCGGGGGTGCATTTACATCAGGGACCAGGCATCTTTTGCAACGGGGCAGCTGTGGGGGTAAAAAAGCATTTCTGGAGGTGGGTAACCCAGCTTTCCTAAGCTTGCTTTGACAGTATGGATCATAAGGCTCATCATGCTTCCAGAGTGCTGTCAATTGCATTCTCCAAGACCCAACGAGATTTTCTGTTTTTCCATGGAGTCACAATCTGGGATATATGTAATCGTGTGAGAGCGGATGCAGTTTTGTGGCTTTTTGTTCGCATTCTTGGTGCATACAGTGTACAGTTGCATTTCATGTCACCACGCAATGATATGGGGTCAAGAAGCACAGAAGTGCCCTCTGATTTCTACCCTATTAGCCCGAATGCCCGTGCCAGGATTTTGAAATGAAGGTATTCATGTATGATAGCTCTCTTTCTGTGTTACAAATAACAATACTTGAGCTGTATCCAAGTTCTGTATTGGTAATGTTGTCAAAAAGATCAGAGCAAATTACAATCTGTCTACTGTGACTATTGACCTTCAGCACATGGAGGGTGTTTCTGATCTGTTTCTGATACACATAAGCAAGCCAGCCTTTACTGGATAGACGAAACATGTTTCCACCACAGTTGAAACTGCATTTTTGCTAGCTGCTGAGTTCTGACGGTTTGCAAATGCTTGCCCTACCAGTTTCACCTTCTTTTGTTTTTGCGTTAACATTCCCGCTCCAGGTGTTGAAGCCTCAGTGGCATTCATGCAAGGGTAAGTGTTTGTGTGTGTGTGTGTGTGTATGTGTATGTGTGTGTTTTTGGTTGGGGGGGGGGGGGGGGACAAAATGTGTGTTTGACAAAGAGTATGCGTGCAGAGAGAGAGAGAGAGAGAGAGGGAGAGAGAGAACCTTTGTCTGGAACAAAATGAAATATGGCCTTAGTTCAGTTAATCAGTGACCGGATGTGCTTGAAGATTGAGTTGAGTGGCAATTTAGAACCCATAGTGGTCTGCAGCAAAAGGGAAGTAGAATGTTGTCAGGGTTGGATTCTTGTGGAAAACAAAAATGAATGTAATTGAAAGCTAAACATGTAAGAATGCTATAATGCTCAGACTCGCAAATAGGAAAGGGTGGCGTGTGCGTAAATACAGGCTTCTTTCAAAGTAGCTTTACACTCTATTTCACAGCAAGCGTAAGCATGATGAGGGCTGCAGATGAGTGGATAGGCTCAAGCCATGTAAGGGTCAGAATGTAATTTGCCCTCTCAGATAACGCATTTTCATGATGAGGGGTAAATGAGCGGTGTAGTGTATGTAACACGTACCTCCAGCTTTATAGAAGGCTTCACTTGTGGGGTGTAGTGATGCATCATGGAGCGAATTGGATCTTCCACCACTTCTTGATGTCTTGCATCCATGCCAAGCAACAAAAGCACATCACATGTGATCACACCCCCAACTAACGAATGCAATCGAGTTACTCGAGATGCATCTAGCTACCTCTTGTGGAGACATGTACCATTCTTGCTTCAGCAATGCATTGTGCGGGGAGGCAATCTCACCTTCATCATTGGTAACCGTGCAGGGTGAAGAGGTGTCCCATCAGTATCCCAATGCACTCTTTGAGCACTGGTTTTTGTCTCGGGACCAAATGCTCAACACCTGTCGCATCTCGCAAAGAGACGGAAGCAACACTAGAATGTTAATCTTGGGAAGCAAGTGACTCGACTAGGGCATGGAGGCACGTCAAGAGGAGGTCAATTTGTCGTCTGAACACAATACATTCCGCTTCGACGATCAATGTGCATTCTATCTCCAGAAAACCTGGGCGCTCCCCTCACATCCCTTCATAGATCCACATGCAAATCCACTAGCCAAACGACTCCATACTTAATAGAAAACATCCTTACATTATTAGGAACACATCAAAATCTCCATACTTACAATCTGTTAACGAAATAAAAATGTGATTTTTTTCAACAATCTAATTGCATGTCACCAAATCAAGCATTAGATATACCTATTAGGTACTCCTAAGCGTTGGAAACCTCAAAAAATTGACGGAATCTCAATACAGCACTCGGATGGAGGGCTAAGTCACTTGGAAAGTTGAGGAAGTCGATGCTCGAATCTCGGGAAGCGCCTACAATGTAGCTGTCAGTGCGTAGAGCTCAATGAGACTGACACAGTGGTGTCCTTGAAATTTCAATCGTGCCGTGCGGTGCGGTGCATTGCAAAGAGATAAGATCACAGTAGAAGCACACGACGTACATAAGAAAACCTATCCCTTCATTTTATTAATAATAATCCCCTCAAAACTTTACAACGTTGCCTTTCATACCCTAGCTCCGGGTTTCATGTACAAAAGTTGAATTTGCTTTAATAATAGTAGGAATTACAACTCGGGTTTATAACCTTGACTCCTTCAAAATTACAAGATAATAACATGGATAATGATTTTGGAGAAAATAAGTACAATACTTTCATTACAAGTACAATACTTTCATTACAAGGACAAAAATTCTTCCCGGCACCTCCTTTACATAGTTGGTTTTCGTTGTTGTTGGAATCTTCCAACACTTCCCCCCTCCTATTTCAAGTTGTCCTCAACATGAGTCACAATCGAGGTGGTCAATGAATGTACGATTGACATTGCATGTAGAGATTTACTTGCCATCTTAGCGCACGCTTCTTGATATTCCTTTGCTAGCTGTGCATCTTCCTTGGGAAAAGGATGGATGGTGTTTGTCTGGTGGAGCTCCATGGCGTGGTAACTCACAAATCTTGCCAGGAGATCGTTGACTTCTAGGTCAAAAATGGTTGTATCCATTGTGAAAAACCCTGGATAAAATGCCTCTTCAAATGTGTTTATGAAGTATGAGGGTATCAATATCAAATGTGCGAAGAATCCATGTAGAATCTGTTCATTTGGTTGCTTGCTGAGATCATACACTAAACCTTTAATCGTTGACAAGAATAGGCATAGTCATATCTGGTTGTGACAAGATGTATAAGATAAGATCGCAAAATCTACAAACCATATCTGGTGAAGGCTACAATTGAGCACGAGAGAAATATCAAAACTGTATTCTACCAATGGTAAAGGCAAGAAGGATGATCAACAATTGTCCAAAGATGTGAGGGACGTCACCCAAAAAACAGGAAAAAGGAGATGTTAATAATAAAAGAATCCTCAAAACAGAGTGACGCGAGACGCGACATGAGACTCAAGATTGACAGTCACAATATCAATAGTAAAATGGTAAATTTGGTCGAAGAAGTCGACACCAAAATTAGAAAAACGATCACAGACGCTTCACAACGACGCACGAGGACGAAACTTGCGTCAAGCTCGATTACAGTGACAGGACAGTCTAAGACAGTACAAGTGCAGGACAGGTTTACCCACAGCTTACAGTGTCAGAGAGACAGTGTTTTGGGTCGTGTCTATGGCGGCTTGCTGATTTCCTGTGCTTTGACTACCTTGTGGTGTTGTGTGGGTTACTTCAGATGATGACTTTGTTGTTTCTTGTTGTGGTTGTTCTTGTTGTGGTTGTTCTTGTTGTCTGTCAAATTCTTTTTGCTTGTCCACTTGGTCACCATGATCATCAGTTTGAGTAAACTCCGGTTGCTTACAATCTAGCTTTGCTTATAGTGCAGCCACCAAGGCTCGCAAGTCGTCATTTTCTTGTTGTGGTTGTTCTTGTTGTCTGTCAATTTTTTTTTGCTTTTCCTCTTGGTCACCATGATCATCATCTCCATGATCATCAGTTTGAGTAAAATCCGGTTGCTTACAGTCTAGCTTTGCTTGTAGTGCAGCCACCAAGGCTCGCAAGTCGTCATTTTCTTTTTTTAAGAGCTTCATTCTCTTTTTGGAGATCACCTTCATGAGCTAGTGCGGCTACTATGGCATCCTGACGCGTGTGTTCTAGTATGCAAACAGCTCTCTCCAATTCTCTGATCCTATCATTTGCATCCAACAATGTAGCGCCTGTGTCTATGAGCCGAGTCAATCTAGGGTTGGCCTTGATCTTTTCCACAATGAGTCTTTGTGCGATCAACTCTTCCTCTGTGCTTTCCAGTTGTACTTCTACAATAGCTATCCGGTTTTCAGTGTGTTTGAATGTTCGGGCAATTGTCTTGATCTCTAGGTTCATCCTGAGCTTGGGAAGTCCTTCGGTTGAGACTCTTCTCCTTGAGTAGGTCGTTGTTCATCATCACCATAGGAGCACCCACTTGACTGAGAATGGGAGCTCTGTGTAGAGCTGTGTGATTCAGGTCTTTCTTCTGCATTTTTGGCTTCCTCCTCCTTGGTATCCCTTTCCAATTTCTCTTTTTCCATTTGAACATACAGTTCTTTCATTTGCTCTGCTTTAATGGGCGGGGCCATTTTTCGTTCACACTTTGCAAGGAATCCGCTTCTCAGAAACTAGTCTTGCTTGGTGGGTCTTTGTCGTACATAATTAGCTGGTTACTTGGTTCGTTGGCTGTGATTGCTGTCGCTTTGGGTTTTGTTCTCGTGACACGAGAAAATTAGTAGAACCAATTGATAGGCACCAATAATAGCTGAGCTTGGGACCTAATAAGCATTAAAAAAAGCAAGTTGTGTCCCATAGTGCTCCATATACGACAAAGGGCTACTAAAGAGGGTAATTGAATCGAGCAAAAGGGTTGCAACTTAATCTTCTTTGGTAGTTGGTTGCAGATTGCACCATTAAAGTTGGTAATATCAACCATTTAGTCTCTAAACCATGGAACCATCTTTGAGACACCCATCTTATTCTCAATCAAACGTAGTCAATTTTTCTTTATTTCAATATATAGGTTGAATTGCCAAATTGTGAGAAAAGAAATGTAGGTCTATTTGATATATAGATACGATGACCGAAATTGAGCGTGTTGATAATTTTTCTTTACTTCAATATATAGCTTGAATTGCCAAATTGTGAGAAAAGAAATGCATGTCTATTTGATATATAGATACGATGATCGAAATTGAGCATGCACTAGTGAGGAAAACATATGGCTAAACTATTTTGACAAACACAAAAATACAGAAAGCACAAAGAGACTATAAAAGTTGAACTACACTACCGACCTGATAATCGTGTACGAATGTCATCCGATTGTGCAAGTTGGAGGACAATGTTTGAGTCAAGCTACAAAAAAGCAATGTGAATAGTTAAACATATCGTCTTACAATGAAACGTCACAGACTGAAACTACAAAGTATAAAGTGCACGTCATGCAGAGGTGCCATACAAAAGTATGGTGGAGAGTTGGTACTGTGGTCTCTCCAAAAATCATAAGAAACGAAAGCCATGCCCTGCCCCGTAGCGTTTATGTGTTGCGCCAAGCAAACGGATAGTCATGGGGTGTTGGATACAGATAACGAACCTTGTAGTGTTGTCGAGCCGGAGTCACGCTTGTGCAATTGAAACGTCGAGTGTTGTGAATAAATGTCCTCCCTGCCAGACACAAAACACGCATTAAGACAAATACAGGAGATGTGATCTATTGATTAAGCTTGAAGAGAAACATATTTTATTTAATATTATATGTCAAAGGCTCGTTGTATAAAGAGTTATGGGTGCTTTTTGATAGATTTTTCCTTGTTAAAATTGCACTATCTCTCTCTACTCAGCCGCCCGTCAACTCTTTCTCTTGTCCTATGCTATAGCATGTTTCCTATTTGCAGTGCACCTCTCCTTGTAGACCATGCAAGGATTCTCCTCAATTATACAACTCGTTGGCCATGCAGTAGCATGCTATCATATGTACCTAGGATCTGTCCTCAAGAGTCTAGGAGTCTTTCGTTCGTCTTGTCCACTTTTATGGTGGATAAGAGGAGCGGCCGGGCTTGCCCCGCCCGACTCCGAAAACAAAAAAAGTCTAGGAGTCTTTCCAATTGCAGGGTTCTGCTCATGGGGCCGATCGATGCTTGAATCTAACCTTCGAAAGAGAACTCCATGTTGGGAGAACTTTCATCAGCCAAACAATACGTTCGTCTGTTACTCTCCCTATGCAAGGTCACATGATAACGGGTGTGTTGAGTTTGATGTCCCCATAGAGTAAGACACCATGCTCATCACTATTGCAAATGCGGATCCGGCAAAATTTGTACTTGTTTACTTTAGTGCTAGATGCTTGATGTAAATCGGCACATGTCCTGTTATATTCTATAGAAGCAACGTCCACCAAGCAAGTCTAGTTAGCACAAAAGGGTGTGTGTAAGAGAGGATGGTGAGGAAGCAATGTGTGTGACAGGAGGCTTACGATGAGTTTTTTTGAAGGATTTATCCAAAGCATTGAGGTCTAGAAGTGAACGGACTCTAGAGGACGCCTCGTGGAGAACGGCTCTTAGAGTATCATAATCTACGACATGGATTGAATGCTCTCATACACTCTCCATCTGCTTGAGCTTGGGAGGTCTAGCATCGGGCCAACGAGGCTCAAGAGCCAGCTTGTCAAGGTGTTGGCTAGTCAACCATGAATAGCCGAGCAATCAACCATGAATACGCGATACTAAACACGAACACAGACACACACACATACATCCAAAATTGTCGAGAGAGCAAGGCACACATGAGAGGGAAGGCATATGCCCTCATCCCCACATGTATAGTTGCCATAGCCGAGCAATCAACCATGAATACACGATACTAAACATGAACACAGACACACACACATACATCCAAAATTGTCGAGAGAGCAAGGCACACATGAGAGGCAAGGCATATGCTCTCATCCCCACATGTACAGTTGCCATAGCCGGATTTTGAACTATATAAGTAGAGGCAAGTTAGCATGGCGACGGAATTTTTCGAGCAGGCCTCGTGCCCTTTCATAACCTGCACAACCGCGCTTTGCTGATCGAGAACAACGGTTTCCATCTCTCTCTCTCTCTCTCTCTCTCTCTCTCTCTCTCTCTCTCTCTCTAAGAATGGCCAGAGACTTACCTGAAGAATATTGAACATACTGCTAGCTTTGAAAAAACTTCATCGTCAAACTGCTGCACATCTGCAAACCTACGAATTGCTGCCTTTGTGAAGCAGTGTGACAAGGAGGAGCAACAGGTGAGGACAAGGCTATAGAGGCTGCACATGGCGGTAGAAATATCTGGCCTTCGTCAGGAACTCGAAAGCGCGGGTGAAGTGGAGTTGGTGGCGAGTTGTTGGTGTTGATGAGTGGATAGAAGATGGTGTGCGAAATGTTATAGGGCCTTTCTCAAGAACTCAGAATCGGGTATGATCATCCTGAAGAGAAGAAAGTCGAGGAGGGTATCCATCGCCATTGCTACGTATTACTTGAGGTTGTCCTTCATTACAAAAACGCACACTCGTCAAGGTCTGGGGCGGCTCACGCACTGCTCGCTTCCTATTCGACAGTAAAACGCAAGCTTGCTCTCCTGTTTGCATGAATCGACTCCTTGTCCTTGTGCCATTGTTATCGACATAGCTTTCACAGAAGGCTTTCATCAAACATTGCTTGTTTCTCACTTTTTTTGTTTGCTTCTCACTCTTCTAGGCAAGGTCAATCATAAACAACGAGGCTTCCAGCTCTGTATAATTGCAACCTTCGTAACAAGGGACAAGTACTTGAAATCTTTCAACCCATCATCGCCCTTCTCAGTTTCGAAAAGTGTTGTGCTGAGTCTCGACTCTCGAGGTGCTGATCAATGGGATCGATGTCTGACATCCTCGTTCGTTGTTCTCTACTGTCAGGTAGGGAAATCTGTCTCTTTCTCTGTTGCATATTCCTCTTTTATTTATCTGCAACATAGGACCACTATAGCTACAAGGTTTGCTTGCTATCGACAATGTCCTGCAACCAAGGTGGAGAGAGAAATAAAGCCGACGCAACGAGCTTCTGCCAGCAACTTTCGCACCCCTCTTCTTCTTCAAGCCTCGACTTCACTTTAGCCTGCAGCTCTCGCAACCAACAGGACGGATGATAAACGGGCCATATGAAAAGCGAGCGTGCCTCAAAAAGCTTGGCAAAGTACTTGTAGCGTAGGAGGCGTTTGCAAGATCTAACGTCAAACAAGTGGAGAACGTGGCCTGTTCTTTGCTCAAATACCCAAAGAAGAATATTAGGCTCACCAAACCCCTTCGTCTACTCTCTTTTTCTTGAATTCCTCGACCAATCTTTTCTCTCTATCTTGTTTTTAATATTTTTCTTCTTTCTTAGACCTTTCGGTTGTCATTGGTCTCTTGCCTTTTCTGTCTACGTGTTCCTCTTTAGTCGATACAAGAATCTCTTTAGTCGATTCAGATTATTGTATCTTCCTTTTTTACCTTGTTCGAGAAGTAGTCAGAGTGGAACCAGACATGGTCGTTTCTTCATCACTTACTTCCTCTTGCTACTAAGTCCAGTCATTTTGGGTGGGTGCCTTCGACAAATCCTGAGCCGCACCAATGGCTTGATATTCAATTCTGGTTAGCATCTCTGGTGCTGCTAGGTATGTAAGCTTTGTATGATGCTTTTTCTTGGTTAAAAGCTGAAGAATGTGTTGGGCGTGCTCGATCGTTACTGGTTCGTTCTACTGATAGACCCAGGTATTTGTCGTAGTAGCTACTGTGTGGTTATGTGTTGTGTAACAACCTAGCCTTTTGTCATCAATGTGGAAGAACTGCATGAACATCTGAGTTGGCAGCTCTGCTTCTCGACATGTCACACCTGCGAAAGTAGCCACTGCGCCTTTCTTTGCAAAGTTTTCAATCTCTAAGTCCTTTCTACCTTTCATAGTAGCACCTTTATCTAACAAATGTAGAGCTTCAGAGATCAACTTGGAGGTGATCCGCACTTGAACTTTATGATTCTCTAGTGTGGTAATCTCCCGTGCCATCTTCTGTGATGTTGGTATAGAGCTCACGACCTCTCTAGATGTCTATTCTGCATGGCGGCAGCTGGAAGTAGTTGAGTAGATCTATCTTTTCTAGTGCATCCTCAATTGGTAGCTTTCTAGCAAGATTGCATGCCTTTTGGGTATCATCGACAACATCACCATGTTACTTTCTGAATCTCGGTAACTGCTTTGTAGACTGAACCGCCCTCTAATTCCAATCTCTCCTTCTCGATGTATGTTGATGCTTTGTGAAGGAAGTCTTTCAGAATCGTGAACTCCGGACTCTGCTCCAACTTCTTTTTGCGCCTCCACTTCTTTGGATTTCCCTTGGCTTCAGGCTTCATAGCTCCTGTAAATATTTTTTGCAATTCAGAGAATGGTTAAAGCTAATTTTGGAATTTCCCTGTTCCCACGCATCTGTTGGACTTGTCAGTTGTTAATCTTGCTTAGAACAATCATGTGAATCATGCAGAACCTACATAACTTGAAACAAAATTGTTTTATGCAAAGTCAGGAAAAAAAACGTGATTTTTTCTAGGTATGTGATCTACCCACTTTTTTAGGACTGTGACCCCATGGGCTTGATTTATACTGCAAATACAAATATGGTGAAATTTGAATAGGGAAATTGGTTGTAACGGAGGTTTCTAACATTTGCTCCAGGCTTATCGGGTCTTGTGCACCATAAATGTGAAGTTTTTCACTTTTGACCACATAGAATTGATCTAGGGACTTGTGCCAACATGTGGATGAGGCCAAATTTTTTGATGGGTTCCTTGCTACGTTATGTGGGAGAAAATCGCAATTTTTTCCTCACTTCACACATTTGATCTCTGGTGCTCTTCCAACTTGGTATGCACATTCCCCATAATATATAAAGATTATTGATCCACCTGTTGTCACGTGCACATCTAATCCTATGTGCATGTGGACAAGCTACTTCAAGTCTAGGGTTCAGTTAGCCTAGCTTAAGAAGTGTTCTGGCACTTTTGTGAGTCTGTTCCTAGACCGTGCATGCCCAAGCAATTACAGTAGATGCATATCCTCTGGTTGCACATAGCATGATCATCAGCATTACCATCAGAATCCATCAGGAGCATTTTCCAATGCACACAACCTATTTTCCCTATTTTAGCCATTTTTCACCTATCATTTTTAAGTGACAATTTTTGGGAACTGGGTAGGGCAATTGAACTAAGCAAATATAAAAGAAAACCTAGCGCTAGTGGAATCTGGCAGAAGGAGGAAGGAGAGCATAGGCACCAAGTGCAGCTGGCCCTCTGGATATCTTCTCAAGCAAGAACTCCCACAGAACCTCCAGTGTTTTCAACCTTGAAAACTCAACGTTTTCAGCCTGGCTATTAGTGTTTTTCCCACGATAGCAAACCAGCGATTTCAGCCCCTTGGACAACATTTTTGCAACCATTAGCGTAGCGTTTTCAGCCCCATTGGTCTAGCAGTTTTTAAGCAAGATTACCAAAAAATTCAGCAGTCTACATCAACATTTTTGCATGGCTATAGCAACATTTTCTCAACCCTAAGAGCAGCGTTTTTCAGCATTCATCAAGTTCACCGATCAGCCCCAACTTGACCGACTCACAGCATTCAGTTTTTAGCCCTAGCATCGTCATCGTCATCAGCATAGTCGACTTCGACATTGCATCATAGCGTCACGACTTGCATCAGCATCTTGTACCAGATTTGTGCAATCAATAGCATAGATCTCTCTCGCCATCGGGAGAGGGGCCCTTGGAGGAGGGTTTTGATAACTTGTCTGGTGTCGTATTCTTCTCTCTCTATCTCTCAGTCTCAGCACTTTCATTCACAGTGTTTATCCACTTTGTTTGTGATCACTTGCACTCTCTCATTAAAGGAACGGAAGGCTCTCCCTTCCGTAAGTAAAAGGAACCTTGAGCACAGTTTGGAGCACTCATCTTGAGCAAAGTTAAACATTCACTTCTGCTACACCTTACACCTACACCATAATTTTGACTTGTTGGTGCGTAAGAGGTAGACCACTTTCAGACTCCCAACCAAGTGGAAAATTCAAGTAGGGAAGGTGTAGCTCTCCAATGACTGTCAAATCTTTTGAGTAGGGTTCCCTCACCAAACTTAACATGTGGGTAGCTTTAAAAACCAAGTTAGTCTCATATTGACAATAGAAAGGAAAAAAACGTGAATTTCTCCTTAAATGTCACATATGATCTTTGAACTGGGTGTAACCTGGTTCGCTTGTTCCACATGATGAGTTGAGACTATTGATCAATCTGCAGTTTAATTTGGACTTCCCACACAAGGTTTGAACCATTTTTAGGATTATGCCATCATGAAAAATTTGACCTATGGAAAGTGTGATCTTCCTTTTCGTATGAAAAAAATCTTCCAAGAGATGGTTTTCCAATAGGATGAACATGATTGAAGCCTTTATGATTCACTTTTATCCAAAGATGCACAGGGAAGGAAAAAATCACGTTTTTTTCCTACTTAACTGGAAAAGAAACCTTTTCAAGCATGCAAAAATTCAAACATGTTCATACACTTTCTTGAAGCATATGTGAGGTGTCAATTCACCAGTTGGGTAGCCACACTTTGTCTGGGACCATTTTGCTCTCTGCACGAACTCTCTAACTTGTGAATCCATTCATAGGCTATTGCCTAGCACAATGCACCATTGTAGACTTGGTGAGACTAGTCTTTAGAAGCATTTTATGAAGTTTCACCCCCTTCCAACATCCCTTGAATGATTTGTGTCAAAATGGCGCTTTCTTGAGCTACGGAGGTTCTTTGCTACTAAAACCCTTTTAGGCGATGCCATTGATGATGCTCCTCCACACAAGTGTGTAGCCTTAGTGTTATGAAGCTACTGGCCAAGTTTGGTTCTTATCCAACTAGAAGGGAAAAAATACAATTTTTTGATGCAGGGCCTTTTTCTGGGGACAAAATGAATTATGAGGCTATTAGCATGTTAGTAGACCTAGGGGACAACTGTCTATGAAGTTTGGTCATGATTGGGTGTGCCTTCTCAGCATTAGCAATGCTTTTGCATTTTGGCAGGTCTAGGTTTCATCGGGTTTACTCTCTAACTTGTGAATCCTGTCATAGGCTATTGCCTAGCACAATGCACCATTGTAGACTTGGTGAGACTCGTCTTTAGAAGCATTGTATGAAGTTTCACCCCCTTCCAACATCCTTGAATGATTTGTGTCAAAATGGCGCTTTCTTGAGCTACGGAGGTTCTTTGCTGCTAAAACCCTTCTAGGCGATGCCATTCATGATGCTCCTCCACACAAGTGTGTAGCCTTAGTGTTACGAAGCTACTGGCCAAGTTTGGTTCTTATCCAACTAGAAGGGAAAAAATGCAATTTTCTGATGCAGGGCCTTTTTCTGGGGCCAAAATGAATTATGAGGCTATTAGCATGTTAGTAGACCTAGGGTACAACTGTCTATGAAGTTTGGTCATGATTGGGTGCGCCTTCTCGGCATTAGCAAAGCTTTTGCGTTTTGGCAAGTCTAGGTTTCATCGGGTTTTCTATCTACCTCTTTGGACATGCACAAGCATCAAACAGTAGTGTACTGAGTAGGGAACATACCTCTCATGTCTGATGTCGAGGCTTGAAGCGTACACGGCGTAGGACGTGCGTGAAGATCGAGCTATTTCTCCCTCTCTCTCTCTCTCTCTCTCTCTCTCTCTCTCTCTCTCTCTCTCTCTCACACACACACACACACACACACACACACACACACACACACGCACGCACACACACACAAATTGCTAGGGATAGTGTGTTAACTTCACTATACAAATACTGGTGCTCCTTGTGTATTGGTACCAGTACTGTTACTGGTAACAGTGCTACAAGTGTACTGGTACTAGTACTATATTATATTGAACGGATACCGGTGCTACACACACACACACATTGCTAGGGATAATGTGTTAATTTCTCTATACTGACACCGGTGCTACTGGTATTGGAGCTATGTCTGGTACTGGTACTGACGGACGCAAAGCGGACCCCGAACCCCGACGGCCTCTAAAATGCCGGGGGCCGAATGGCGCGCCTTGAGCCTGCCACGGTAAAGTGAACAGGGGGCACCACCTAGCTTTGAGCGGCTAGGACGCACACCACGATGATATGAACACCGCAAACTTACACACACACACACACACACACACACACAGAGAAAGGAAGAGAGAGAGAGATTTGCAATTGATGAAAACCCTCGGGGGTGTGAGGGTGAATTATTTCTGCAATATTTACAAAGTGGCACGCTGTGGTGGTAGAGAGGTAGGGAGAGGAGGTGGTGCAACCTACTTGGTGCGTTCTCTAAGACGACTCAATGATTGTGAATACTTGCTACCAAGAGGGTGTATACGTGTGTGCATCGACCATTGGAGTCGAGAGATGGATGTGGTTCCCTTCGCATGGTGCAATTCCCAAGGCAAACCCAACACACAAGCCCCCTCCCCGTGATGGTGATAGTGTCAATCCTTCCCACTACACTCTACCAAATGCTTGGCTCCTCATGAATTGCCCCCCCCCGATAGTGACCTCTCAGTGACAATTTATAGGTGTTGGCTGCTTGGATTATGGTAATCCCAGTGTGGTTAGGGTAAGCTTAATCGGGGAGACAAAGCAAGTGGTGGGCCCGCCGGTGTGGTTGACCCTTGCTTTGTTTTGGGAGGTTATTAAAAGATGGGAATCTCTAGGTGGGCCTTTGTGACCATCACCTAGAGAGAGGATATTTACAAACAAAAATGGGAATTTACAATGGCTCGGGTGAAAACTGAAGAAAATGATGAAAATAACCTATAAATTACTGGAATGGCGTCGTGGTTGCGTGTTGCCGACGAATGGTGTGTTGCCGGTGCGTCAGTGTCGAACGTACTTCTTTTCGGGGTCGGACGAGGCATGCCTTCGGCGCATTTTCTCTTTTTGTTGTTGGCGGCGCGTGGTTTGGATTCTTCTTCTTTTTCGTCGATGTCGTAGTCGTAAACCTTTGGGTTTTTTGTATTTGTGGTGCGGTGCGTATATGCGTGTGTGTGTGTGTGTGTGTGTGTGTGTGTGTGTGTGTGTGTGTGTGTGTGTGTGTGTGTGTGTGTGTGTGTATGTATTGGTGCATGGAGGGCGGATGCGTGTGTATGTGCGAGTGCGCATGCGTGCGTGTATGTGTGTGTATTTGTATATGTATGTGTGTGCACGTAAGCGTGCGTGGGAAAGGGAGCTTGTTGGGGTATAAAGCCCAATGTGGTCACCCAGGTAAGTGGGCGGGCCGCCAGGTATGTACACATATTCTTTTGTAAAAACCTAATAAGAACTCACTATGCTCTACACATTACAGTAGAGCGAGTTCACCATATCGTCGTGCTCTTCTTCTCGCACTCTCTCTCGCGTTGCACTTCCGCTCGTACTCCTTCAGGGCTTAATATTATTGTGTAATTAATATATACATTATATATATATATATATATATATATATATATATACATACATATAATATTTATTTATTTTTATTTTTTTCTCTGTTGGTTGACGGCCGGCTGCCTGCTACGCTACGCGAGGCGGATGGGGGGGGAAGATGGGGTCAAAGAGAGAGTGTCGGTGTGTGCGGTGTGTGTGTGTGTGTGTGTGGAGAGAGAGAGAGAGAGAGAGAGAGAGAGAGAGAGAGAGAGAGAGAGAGAGAGAGAGATTAAGTCTGCTGTGGCGTGAGCGCGCGTGAGAAAGAGAGAGAGAGAGAGAGAGAGATTGGACTGCTGCGGTGTTGTGCACAGCACCAGAGGGAGAGAGGGCGAGGTGAGATGGTGTGTGTGTGTGTTTGTGTAGAGAGAGAGAGAGAGAGAGAGAGAGAGAGAGAGAGAGAGGGAAATGATCTGCACCTCCGGGCTGAGAAAAGGAGAGAGAGAGTGTGTGAGCCTTCGGGCTGAGAGAAGGAGAGAGATATGGGGTGAGGGAGAGGGAGGGATAGGGTGTGTGGTGTGTGGGTAGAGAGGGTGTGTAAGGGAGGGAGTGTTGTGGATAATAGAGAGAGAGAGAGAGAGAGAGTATTTTCTGCGCCTTCACAGGCTCGTGAGAGAGAGAGAGAGAGAGAGAGAGAGAGGGTGTGAGGGAGAGATAGGAGATAGGTCCGCGCCTTGTGGGCCGCCGAACAAGAGAGTGAGGGAAGGGGGGGGGGGGGGGGGAGTTTGGCAATGGAGTGGGGTAGGGGGAATGTGTGGGTGAGAGAGAGAGGGAATAGTATCTACTGTCTTGCATGGTAGCTTAAGGAAGAGAGGAGGGGAGCAAGTCAATGGGTGGGAGTGAGGGAGAATATTAGTGGGCCAAGGGAGGAGGAAATAAGGCCAAGGGGAGGGTGAGGCGAGCAGGTGGGGAAGAGGGGGGAGGGGTTAGGGAAAGAATATTAGCGGGCCAAGGGGGGGGGGGGGGGGGGGGGGGGGGGGTTTCATGCGGCTCACATAGAGGGAGCACGAGAGAGGGGTCGGGGGTGAGTGCTCAAAGCTTGCGCCTGGCCGGGGGGGTGGTAAATTTGGGAGAGAGGGAGAGAGGATATTAGAGAGAGGTATGTAGGGAAAATGAGAGAGAGAGAGAGAGAGAGAGAGAGAGAGAGAGAGAGAGGGGGGGGGGGGGGGGGGGTGTTATTTCATCCAATGCCCGTCGGGCGGGGGGAGGAATAAGCTATGGGGGGGGGTGAGAAAGGGTATCTGAAACCGAGGGCGGCTTAGGCTGGGGTATGGACCAACGGGGCTGAGGGTGATAAGGCCGGAAAATCGAAGGGGGGGGGGGGGGGGTTGTGTCATGCCTGTAGGGTGTTGGGAGGATTGACCAGGCGGTGCCGAGCCCTCCAACAGTGTTTCCAAGGCTTCAACAGAGGAAAAATAAGTTTTTTTTTTCTTTTCCTTTGATTTTCAAAAGTCGGCTATCATTAGCCCTCTCCCTTTGGCTAGAGGCATTCATGCTTCTAGCCCTTCTTCTGCTTCTTCAGTTGTAGAGTTAGAGGGTTCTCCCTCCTCTGGAATGTCTAGCACAAATTCTGGGTCAAACCTAAGAAAATACCTTTTCTGTCTCCATCCATTGACCCTAGTCTTGTGAATTCTCCCATCTGCTTCCATCAGCTTATAGCTGCCGTTGTCATAGTGCTTCTTGATGATGAATGGCCCTTCCCATCTGGGTTGAAATTTCTTATCCTTCCTAGTGTCAAATCTGTTGTCGTATCGCAGTACTAACGTGCCTTTTTCCAGTCCCTTTTCTTTAAGCCCTTGATTGAAAGTAAGCCGGCGTCGTTCTACCTGTGCTGCATAGTGATTGATTGCTTCTTCCCTATCCAGTTGGAGTCTCTCCAGATCCAAGATGTGGCTTCGGAGGTTTACAATCGGACGATGTGTCTGGCTAGCCAAAACTCGTAAGCTCGCTATCTGTACCTCAATGGGTAGAATTGCCTCCTTCCCATAAACTAGATGGAAAGGGGTGAAACCTAGTGATGTTCGGAATGTTGTTCTGTAGGCCCAAAAAGCTGCCATGAGATGTTTATCCCAGTCCCCTGTGTGGTTGCTCACCTGTTTTGTGATGATTTTGCAAATCATTCCATTTACCTTCTCTACCAAACCATTGCATTGTGGATAGTATGGTGTGGAATGCCGACGTGTGATGCCTAACTTCTTCATCAGTTCTCCCACCAAATCACCTATGAATCCTGGTCCTCTATCTGATTTTATCTCAAGAGGAGTTCCAAAACGATATGCTCAAAAATGAACTTTTCCACCTCTTGGACTGTAATGCGGGTGGTGGCCGTTGCTTCTGCCCATCGAGTCATGTAGTCTACACCCACTATGATGTACAGTTTACCTGATTGGGCCCGTGGTAAAGGACCGATTGCATCTATTCCCCATTTCTCCAAAGGGCCATATGAGATGATAGGGGTTTGTGGCTCATAGGTTAACGTGCGATCACTGGCCACTTGACAAGCCTTGCATGTTTTACACCAATGGTGTACATCCCTATTCAAACTAGGCCAAAAGTATCTTGCCTGTAGAATCTTCCTACTGGTGATATCTAGAGCAAAATGACCGCCACAGACGCCATCATGGCAACTTGAAATTACCTCTATGATTTCACTGGAGGTTGGCACCCTCCTGAGAATTTGATCTTTGCCCTTACAATACAAGTGGTCGTCTATAAGGCAGTACCTAGTGACGGGAGCAAAGCAAACCCCGAACCCCGAACCCCGACGGCCTCTAAAACATCAGGGACCCAATGGCGCGCCTCGAGCCTGTCATGGTAAAGCAAACAGGGGCACCACCTAGCTTCAGCGGCTAGGACACAAACAACACACCACCATAACAAAGTTTTCATCCAAGAGAGATGGATGCTTGGGAGTAATGATGAAGAGGAAAGGGAATGAGATCAAGTGAGAGAGAGAGAGAGAGTGAGGGAGGGGGTATAGCGGCTTAGTACTTAGGCACCACAAAAGGGTGGCGAATCCGCACACCCTTCACACATACACAAGCTCACTCCAAACACAAGACTAGGTGGCGATTCCGCACACCTCACATGGGCAAAACATTGCAAGAAAACATACTCACAGAACCTCAAGCTTTATTTAGAGAATAAGGCGATGAAATGGGGAGCATAGGGTAGGGGAATGAGAAGGGAGAGAGTGGTAGAGCACATGGCGGATAGGTGGGAGTTGATGGCGAAGACTCGCACGAGGTTTATGGCCATCATCCTTCATTTAGTTGCCCTTCATCTTCCATAGCCAAGGGTGTAGAGGTCATGCTCAAGACAAGCATGGTGATTGCGGTGATGGTGATGGTGTGGGTGTGTGTGTGTGCACTAGGCACACACAGTGCATAGTGTGTTCTTTGGTGATGTTGTGTGTGTATTTAGTGTGATGGTGACCCCTCTTTATATAGGGGAGGAGGGGGGAGAAATTCTAGAATTTAAAAATGAAGAAATCATTATCTACATAGGCCATGTGACTATGGGCCCCACTTGTCTGGCTGTGTGTATATGTGCCAGAACAGCAGTCTCATGAGAGAGAGACTAAGAGAGAGAGATAGGTTGATGAAAAAAAGTGAGAGGTGACATGGAGAATAAAGTAATTACAAGAGGGGAGAGAGGGGAGTGTGTTCAGAGGTGAATCTGTGTGCAAATGTGTGTGAACACAAGAAAAATCAGGTAACCACCGGGTGGGGATGGGTCTGTGGGCACCTTTTTCAGTGAAACTGAGTGTGTGTGAGTGTGGGGGAGGTTATTTAGCTACAAGACAAGAGACATGGCGCCCTTTAGAGAGAGAGGGGGGTATTTGGGTCATGGGATATGATAGGAGAGAGAAAGAGGGGGTGGGGTATACTATTTTGGAAGATAGGGTAAGTTGCATGTGAGTTAGGGTGCATTATTGGTGAGTTATAATGCATTATTGGTGAGAGGTGGAGGAGCTTGAGGGGAGAGAGAAAGGAGAAAGGATAAGGGGAAGAGAGAGGGGGTTGACCTTTTCAGTGGAGGAGAGGAAAAGGGACACCCGGCGGGGCAACAGTGAAGAAAAAGGAGGCAAGGTGGGGATGGGCTACCCCGCAGGCATGAGGTGGCCTATTTTACCTTTCTTATATATTTACATAATCATACTTTATTTTTTCTTACTTTTTTCCAATGCCTTTTATCACTCCCTCCCTAAGAGGGGGTTTTCATGGGGTATGGGACGAGAGAAGAGGGGTATGGGAGCTTGGCTTGTGAAAAGCCCCCATCATTAGCCCTCCCCTTTTGGCTAGAGGCATTTATGTCTCTAGCTCATCTATTTGATCATTATCGTCGGAGGTGGCGGCTGATGGTGTGTCCTCATCTGGAATGTCAATTGGTGGAGCCTGGTCAAATCGAAGAAAATAAGGTTTAAGTCGCCAACCATTTACCCTAGTTTTATGAAGTTTTCCATCAGCCTCCATAATCTGGTAGCTTCCATTGGCATACTTTTTCCTGACGATGAAAGGACCTTCCCATCGGAGTAGGATTTTCTTATCCTTGCGCGTGTCAAAGCGATTGTCGTAGCGGAGCACCAACATTCCTTTCTTCAATTCTTTTTTCCGGAGATGCTCGTTAAAGCTAAGCCGTCTATGCTCTGCTTGTGCTGCATAATAATTTATTGCTTCTTCTCTGTCCAGCTGCAGTCTTTCCAAGTTGATGATGTGATCTCTCAAATGCATGTTGGGCTGTTGAAGCTGGCTTGCCATTACTCTGAGACTTTGTAGTTGCACTTCAATGGGCAAGATTGCTTCCTTACCAAATACTAGATGATACGGTGTGAATCCCAAGGATGTACGAAATGAAGTTCTGTAGGCCCATAAAGCTGGTAGTAGATACTTATCCCAGTCTCCAGGATGATTGTTTACCTGCTTGGTAATAATTTTAGAAACCATTCCGTTTACCTTTTCAACTAGGCCATTACATTGAGGGTAATATGGTGAAGAGTGCCTCCTTGTAATGCCCAGTTTTTGCATTAATTCTCCTACCAAGTCTGCTCTGAAACCTGGCCCTCTATCAGAGATGATCTCTAAAGGTGTGCCAAACCTACAGCATATTTGCTCGTAGATAAATTTAGCTACCTCTACCGCTGTGATTCTAGTGGTGGTTGTAGCCTCTGCCCATCTAGTCATGTAGTCGACCCCCATGACAATGTAGAATTTTCCTGAGTTGGCCCTAGGTAATGGCCCAATGGCATCGATACCCCATTTTTCAAATAGGCCATATGAGAGAATAGGTGTCTGTGGTTCAGGCATAAGTGACCTAGTGCCGGCCTTTTGACACAACTTACACGTTTTGCACCAATGGTGTACATCACGGTTGAGGCTAAGCCATATGAAGCCTGCCTGCAAGATTTTCCTACTTGTGATGTCTAGGGCAAAGTGACCACCACAATCCCCATCGTGACAGCTAGCAATTACTCCCGTGATTTCGTGAGAGAGAGGGACCTTCCTGAGTATTTGGTCCTTACCCTTACAGTACAAACCATCATTGATGAGTCGATACCTTGTGGCCTTCCGCGTCAGCCATTGCTTCTGTCCCTTTGTTAAATCTGATGGGCATTCCCCTGTTTCCAAAAAATGCATGATGTCAGGCAAGGCATCACTGCCTTGAAATAGAGGGAGCTTTAGTTTTATTGCTCCAACCACCACTTCCTGTAGTCTTTCACTTGCTAGGGCATCTGCTTCTTGGTTTTGAGCCCTTGGGATATGGTGTATTTGAACTTCTTCAAACTTACCCAACAAGGTTTTTACACCACTTAAGTGAGTCCTTAAACTAGGATTCTTGCATGTCCATGCTCCATTTACTTGCCTTACCAGAAGTAGAGCATTCCCAAATACATTGAGGCGTTGTACACCTTGTGAGACGCACCATTGTAGACCCTTGGTTAGTGCTGCATACTCAGCTTCATTGTTAGAATGTGAATCTAACAATTGGCCCAACGAAAATACCTTTGTCCCTTTTTCATCAAAGACCACTATGCCTGCAACTGCTTTGTCGGACACTCGCTTGTAGGCTCCATCAAAGTAGAGAGAGTATGCTCCTTCTACCATCGGTGGTACTGGAGGTAATCGGACTTCTCCTTCCTTAGATTGCTTCTCCTTCCCTTCAAAGTCTTGGTAGGTCATGAGTCCCCCCAAACTTGCCCTTGTTGTGCTTTCTACCTGTACCGTGTAGTCAAACTCTTGCAGACGAACTAGCCATTTAGTAATTCTAGCAGACACATCCATGTGTTGTACAACATAGGGAAATATTTCATCCGTGGTTAGAATCACAAATTGCTTAGGCAACAAATATGACCTAAACTTTGTAGTTGCAAATCTAAGAGCTAGGACTAAGTGTTCCACATGGGTGAAACCTTTCTCTCCTGCTGTCATCATTCGACTAGAGAAGTAGATTGGCCTCATGAAAGATGTCGTCGTATCCTTTTGGAGTAGCACAGCCCCCAATGAGTCATCACCAACACTTGAGGTGACATAGAATTTTTCATCCCACTTAGGTGGTGAGATAGTTGGCAGAGTGGCTAAGACCTCCTTTACCTTGTTGTAGTGATGTTCGCTTTCCTCGTCCCAAGTGAAAGTTGATCTTTGAGTGAGTTGTTGCAGTGGTAGAACAAGTTGTGATAGTAGATGTATGGATCTACTTAAATACCTCACCTTCTGTAGAAAAGAGACCAGTTGACGTGCGGTCGTTGGTGAAGGTAGGGCTATGAGTGCGGACACCTTACTTGGGTCGGCGTTGATACCTCTTGCTGAAATTTCATGGCCTAGTAGAATGACTTTACTCTCCCCAATGTGGCATTTATCCACATTTAATTGCCCACCTAGGCTCTGCAACCTAGCCAAACCTTCAGTTACCTTTTCTAAATGTGAAATACGGGAGCTATATATACAAAAATCATCAATGAACACTCTTATGGATGTTCCAAAGAATGGTTGAAAAACATATGTGACATATCTTTGGAATGTGGCAGGTGCATTTGTGAGACCAAATGGCATAACCCTGTATGCAAAACAACCCCATGGCGTGATAAAAGTGGTTTTTAGTTGATCTTCCAAGGCTATGCGTATTTGAAAGTATCCAGAATAACCATCACAGACGGTATAGCATTCAAAACCCGCTACTTCATTCAGAATTTCATCCAAGAAAGGGAGAGGAAAGTGGTCTCTCTTTGTAGCTGCATTTAGTGGTTTGTAGTCAACACAGACCCTCCACTTACCATTCTTTTTAGGCGTCACCACTACGGGTGACACCCATTCTGAGTTTTCTACAGGATAGATGAATCCCGCCTCCAGCAGTTTCCTTACCTCGGCCAAGAGTGCCTTTTCTTGTATGACCCCCAATCGTCGTAGCTTTTGCACAACTGGTTTTACCCCTTCCTTCAGCTTAATATGATGTTCCACCACTGTAATGCCTGTGATTCTTTCATAGTTGTCAATGAACAGGTTAGGAAATCCCATCAACATTTGCAAAAAACTATCTTTCTCCTCGAGTGTTAATTCCGTAGACAACATACCCTTCAACCTACTTCCTCCTAGGCCAGGTGATTTGCTCTCCTCTTCATTGGGTTGCCCTTTTGGTGATGGATCACCAGTTGTGCTTACCCTTTGTGGATACTTCATAATGATACCCATCACATCAATGGAACTGTCACTTTCGTCGGTGGATGTGGTCTCCTCCCCAGAACTGGAAGATTCGCTAGTGGTTTCATCTGCCGATGTTTCCAGATTCATTTGCTTCTGCTTGCCAATCCTCATGTCGTAGTAGATTGTCTCCCCTTTCTTACCGGTCATGCGTAGAAGGCCACTACCCCACTCTTGTTTTGCCTTCATGGCCATCAACCATGGCCTTCCCAAAATTAGTGGATAGCCCTCCCCCTTAGTAGGCATTACAAAAACATCTACCTCTACCTCAGTGTTGAAAGCTTTGATTTTCACGGCACTTACCACACCCACACACTTTACTTTTGCGTTGTTTGCCATCTTTGCCTTGCATGGAGAAGGCCTGTCAACCTCGAGCCCTAATCGAAGCATCATAGCTTCGCTCATTACACAGATTTGTGCACCTCCATCAATGTAGGTGTTTCCAACCCTCTTTCCTTTTATGTTTTGTTGGGTTAAAGGCCCGTGTGCCCGGCTGCCCGTTGTTCAGCCGCCCATGTACAGCCATTCATTTACTCATTCATAATAACTATACTCATAACTACACATTGTAGTGTGAGTACCGCCCCGCCACACACTGTGTCTATCTCCTTCTTCGTGCTGGCTCTCTGTGTGTGTGCTCTCCGATCCCAACAAGTGGTATCAGAGCTTGGTAGTGAGAGCATTGAGAGCTTCATCATCATTGTTGAGTGTGTTGAAAATTGCTGTTGTTTCATTGCCGTTTTTCGGTTTCGCGCACGCGCGCATTTCTAAAGAGCAGAAGGTTTTTCTGAGCTTGGCATTGGAAGGTTCAGCACTCCGCGAGTATTTTCCCCAGGCTTCCTAGAGCTTAACCCCCCTTTCGGAGCCATTCGTGCCATCAGAAATCCCATCCGAGCTACAGACTAGGAGCTGCATTTTTCAGCTCTCTTTGGTAGTTTTCTGCTGCCAGAGCTTCCATAGCCATTACAAGTGCCATTGCTGTAGTGTCTTCCACTTACGTGAGCCCACAGCTCATTTGAGAGTGTGTAGCCTCTTCTTGGAGTGGCCTCATACACACAAATAGAGTGGGAGTTTTGGCGACATTGTCTTCTTCGACTACAGGTACAGGTACAGGTGCAGGTGTAGGTACAGGTACAGGTACAGGTACAGGTACAGGTACAGGTTACAGGTTACAGGGAGTTTTGGATACAGGTTTCTTCTGTGGTTACAAAACATGTATTTTGACTGTGGGACAGCCATGTATATGGTTGTGGTTTGAGTGGGAGCTTCTACTCTTCTGCGCAGTCTGTTTATGCGTGTTCTTGAGCTACAGGTTTACATCATCTGTGTATGTTGATGGATGTGGATATGGCAGTTTGACAAACACTCTTTATGCATGATATTGTGGAGATTTGGTTCACTTATACATAGAGCGGGTTTGCTCTTGCTTGCAGTGTTGCGGTTTGAGTACGGACAGGTACTTGGTTGACAGTAGAGATTGGACTTCGTTGAGCTTGTGCATTGGTTATATGCTCACTTGGATCCATTTATGCTCACGGATTTGTGTAAGCTTGGTCAGCTTATGTCTCTATTGTGGTTATTCAGACATGGAGTATGTTTATGCCTCTATGACAGCTCATTGTTGATGCATTTTGTGGCACGGTTTGCCTAGGCCGGTTGAGTTACAGGTGTCACGAGTTTATGCATTTGTTTGTGGATTTCTACGTACGTTTTTTGACCATATTATGGGCTGATTTATACTCTATGTGTTTGCTCTTTGATTGAGCAGCAGGTGTTGTCAGATTTGCAACACTACTTTGTTGTGGCAGTTTGTTGGTTGGTTACAGGTTTCTCATTGTTGCATTCTTGTTGTAATGGGCACTAAAGAGGACACAGTTTTCAATATTGAGAAATTGGATGGTGCTAATTTCTCATATTGGAAAGATCAGATTTGGGATGTCTTGGTGCAGAAGAAACATATTCGACCTCTAAAGTTGCAGGGAGTTAAGCCAGAGAACATGGAGAGGGATGATTGGGAGGAGTTGGATGAGATGTGCAGGTCTACCATTAGGCTTTCCCTTTCAAAGTCTGTTTATTACAATGTGAAAGATGCACAGGGTGGAGCTTATGAGCTATGGCAGCGGATTTGCGATATGTATGATAAGCATTCGGCTGCTTCTATGGTGTATTGGATTAAAAAGCTTATTGATTTGCGAATGGAGGAAGGTGCTTCCATGAATGCGCATTTGAATGAGTTCAATACAATTTTCAGCCAACTTGCTACGCAGAAAATTACGTTTGAGGACAATGTAAAAGCTATGTTTTTACTTGTCACGTTGCCTGAGTCATGGGACACATTTAGGACAGCCATAAGTAACTCGGTTCCTGCGGATGAGTTGACAAGTACTAATGTGGAGTCTAGTCTTCTCACGGAAGAGATTAATCGAAAGAATAATGCAGGTAGTAAGTCTTCTAGTGCAATGGTTGTCAGAGGCAGGACTATGGACAATATAAGTCCAACAGGGGTAAATCTAGAAGCAAGTCCCGTGCAGGCACAAGTAAAAAGGATGTGGAATGTTTTCATTGTGGTAGAAAAGGCCATTTCAAAAAGGATTGCTACAAGTGGAAAAGGGAAAATGGAGATGGTAAGAAGAAAGACCATGATGCTAAGGACAAGCCTAAGTCCAATGTCAAGATTGAGGAGTTAAATGCAACACAGGGAGAGTGTAGCTCTCAAGATGACCATGTATGTGCTCCGACTAGTGCTACTAGTGAAGAGCTTGGTGATGTGTTGCTTGCATCCTATTTTGATGACGCTTTTCTTCTCACTCATGAGAGTAGTATGCCTATGAATTGGGTCATTGACAGTGGTGCTTCTTTTCACGTTACGCCTCATAGGTCGTGGTTTCATGACTATGATGCTTCGAGCACAGGTACTGTCAGGATTGCCGATGGGCGTTCTATGCAGATTCATGGCATTGGGGATATTCATTTGGCTATGCCAAACTCTACTACGTTTGTCTTGCAGCGTGTGCGTCATGTGCCGGCTCTTGCAAAAAGCTTGATTAGTGTGGGTCACTTGGATTCACTTGGTTTCAATGTATCTTTTTGTGATGGAGGTTGGAAGCTCACTAAGGGCAGCCTTGTTTTGGTTAAAGGTGCTAAGAGGAATACGTTCTATTCCCTTTGTGTAGCTAGTGTGGCTGATCACATTGTGGGGATCACTGAGCAACCTCCTGCTTCTTTATGGCATCAGCGTTTGGGGCATATGTCACTGAAAGGTTTGAAGTTGTTGGCACGTGCAGATTACATTCCCGTTTCAGATTTTGGTGGTTTTGAGTTTTGTGAGCATTGCCTTTATGGTCGACATGCTCGGTCTTCTCATAAGAAAAGTGTTCCACACAGATCTTTGGAAAAGCTAGCTTTGGTGCATAGTGATGTATGTGGGCCGATGCCCAATGCTTCTCTTGGAGGTGCTATGTACTTTGTTACGTTCATTGATGATGCTAGCAAGAAGGTATGGGCATACCCCATTCGTAAGAAGGATATGGTGTTTGATATATTTAAGCAATGGTTGGCTCTTGTTGAGAACCAATCAGGTTGTAAGTTGAAGTGCTTACGTACGGACAATGGGAGTGAATTTATGTCTCATGCTTTCACAACATTATGTGTTGAGAAGGGTATACGGCATGAGCTTAGTGCTCCCTATACACCTCCTCAAAATGGTGTGGCAGAGCGCATGAACAGGACTATACAGGAAAAAGTCCGTAGTATGCTTTCTATGGCTGGTTTGTCAAATGGATTTTGGGCTGAAGCTGTTGCCACTTCTGTGCATTTGATAAATCGTTCACCTAGTGTTCCTTTGGGCTTCAAAGTGCCTGAAGAGGTATGGACAGGTTTTCCACCTTCGTATGGTCACCTTCGTGTTTTTGGTTGTGAAGCTTATGTACATGTACCTAAGGCAAAACGCAGCAAATTGGATCCAAAGAGCAAGAGATGTATCTTCTTGGGTTATGGTAGCTCTGGTGAGATGGGTTATCGATTGTGGGATCCTATTGACAGGAAGATTGTGCGCAGCCATGATGTTGTTTTTCATGAGGACTCTATGTATAGAGCATCACCGCGAACGGTTGAGGTGTGGCGTGTGATATTTGAGGAGGATGGTCATCGTTATGATGGTCCCATGGCTGCTCGTGGGCAGCCCATTGACCCTCAAGTGGGAGATCAGCCCTTGTTGGGAGATCATGTAGATGTGGGACAGCCAGATGCACTTTGAGGCGTTCAGAGCGGCGTGCAAGACAGCCTCAGCGTTTTGTGCCTTCTATGGATTATGTATTGTTGACTGATTGCGGGGAGCCATCATGTTATGATGAGGCCATGTCTAGTGTTGACAAGCTCAAGTAGGAGCAGGCTATGCAGTCAGAGATGGATTCGTTGATCCAAAATGAAACGTGGGAGCTTACTCCTTTGCCAAAGGGTAAGAAGGCACTACCATGCAAGTGGGTTTACAAGATAAAATTGTGTTCAATGGATGCAAAGCCTAGGTACAAAGCACGGCTTGTGGCTAAAGGATTCAAGCAACAGAAGGGCATTGATTTTGACAAGATCTTCTCCCCAGTGGTGAAGATGTCTACTTTGCGTATGTTGTTTGCTTTGGTAGCTACAGAAGACATGGAGTTGAAGCAAATGGATGTAAAGACAGCTTTCTTACATCCGGACTTGCACGAGGATTTGTACATGGAGCAACCAAGTGGGTTTGTTATTCATGGTTCAAAGAAGATGGTATGCCGGCTTCTTAAGACCTTGTATGGGCTGAAGCAATCATCTCGTGAATGGTATCGTAAGTTTGATGCATTCATGAGTTCATTGGGCTATGTACGCAATTATGAGGACCCATGCCTCTATACTCGCAAGGCTGCAGATGGTAGTCTTATTGTTTTGGTTTTGTATGTGGATGACATGCTAATCGCAGGGAAGTGTATTTCTGATGTGGATGCCTTGAAACATAGGCTACATGAGACCTTTGCCATGAAGGATCTTGGGGATGCCAGTCATATTTTGGGTATGCGGATCACTCGTGATGGTTCTCGCAAGATGCTCTTTCTTAGTCAGAAAGAGTACATTGACAGGGTGCTTGAGCGTTTTCATATGGAAGGGGGGAAGGCCATTAGTACCCCGTTGCCTCCATATGTAAAACTCAGCCATGATGACTGCCCTCAGAAAGATTTGGAGACTACAGAGATGTCTCAGATTCCCTATGCGTCAGCTGTTGGTTCCTTGATGTATGCCATGGTGGCTACGCGTCCAGATCTTGCTCATGCAGTTGGTGTGGTTAGCAGGTACATGTCTAACCCGGGCAAGCGTCATTGGGATGCAGTGAGAGGTATTCTCAGATACTTGAGAGGGACTTCAGAGTTGTCCCTATGTTATGGTGAGAAGGATATGTATGTTTGCGGATATACAGATTCAGACTATGCAGGGTCAGTGGACTCGAGGAAGTCTACTAGCGGCTATGTGTTCACAGTTGCAGGTGGACCGGTTTCGTGGGCATCACGTTTACAGCCATGCGTTGCTTTGAGCACTATAGAGGCTGAATATATGGCTGCCACTGAGGCTGCCAAGGAGGCCGTATGGCTCTCACGACTAGTGGGAGATCTTGGTATAGCTGGTGATGCTCCGATTCTACATTGTGATAGCCAGAGTGCCATAGCGTTGGCACGGAATCCTGTCTTCCATGCGAAGACAAAGCACATTGAGGTGAGGTATCACTTCATACGAGAGGTGCTAGAGGACAAGCGCATAGAGCTTGTCAAGGTACACACTGACGATAACCCTGCTGATCTACTCACGAAGTCGTTACCCTCACAGCGGTTTGCACACTGTAGATCGCTGATGGGTATGGCTTGACTTCTTTTGCTGTACTTTGGCCACTTTAAAGGCACACTGCCTTTAAGTGGGAGATTGTTGGGTTAAAGGCCCGTGTGCCCGGCTGCCCGTTGTTCAGCCGCCCATGTACAGCCATTCATTTACTCATTCATAATAACTATACTCATAACTACACATTGTAGTGTGAGTACCGCCCCGCCACACACCGTGTCTATCTCCTTCTTCGTGCTGGCTCTCTGTGTGTGTGCTCTCCGATCCCAACATGTTTACGTCGACAATTGGAAGGATGTCATCCATGTTGCATCCCGAAATTGCTCCGGCTACCTTTGTTTTGGAGCATCTTGTACTTACCATTTTAGACCATTGTCGCCTTACTTTAGGTACAAGATGTAGCAGCTGTGGCCATGTAATCTTCGGTCCTTGCTCTGCCACATCCAATGTTAGATCATAGGGCTTTGAACTTTCCCCTAGCTGGAAGTCGATGATGCCCAATTTCCGTCGTGGCCTGGATGGCCTCTTGCTAGTTTCTCCTCTCATGCTTCTCTCATCATCTGATTGTGTAGCTTTCTCCCTCCTAGCTCTTTTCACAGTCATGGCTTCAAGTGGTTCTAAAAAGGTTACCTTCTCCTTACCCTTGTCCCTCTCCTTTGCTCTGGGTGGATCCACTACTACGGCTTTTCCTTTCTCTTCTAGCCTTATGATGTTTACAGGGCGATCAGGTGGTGGGGCTGGTGGAAGAGGTGGGATGGATGCTTGTAGTGGTGTCTAGGGTGGACGTAGAATTTGTGTTGGTGGGGGTGGTGCTCGGGGTGGGGGTGTTCTTTCTCTAGGGGGTGACAATTGGTTCCTCCTACCTCCTCTATTATAGTTTTGTCATGGTTTGGGACAGTAGTACATACCGTGACCGTCTTCTCCGCAGTTGTAGCAATGATACTCCCTGTTTTGTCGTCGTGCTCTTCCAGGGTCTTGATCTCTTTCTTGACTCCTCCCTTGTTGTATTAAGTGGACAGACAAATTCTGCAGTTGGTCAGTAATATGGGCCAACATATCTTGTTGGTCATCTCTTACCCCAAGAGCCGGTGGTGGTGGTATGGTGGTTGTCGTAGTTGCTGGTTGACGCGATGTTCCTGCTTCTGTTGACTCGGTTTCTTTGGCTTTCATTCGCAGCTTCTTGTCCTTAAGGCGAGCAATCTCAACGGCTAACTCGTACGTAGCCGGGAATCTACCTTTCACCTTCTCCTTGAGAAGCGGCCATAAGCCATGCGTGAACCGATCTTTTTTTAGGAAATCGGGTGCGGCTTCCCCCCTCGCCAGTGACTCAACCCACCGTTCCCAAAAATCCACATAGGGGAATGAGAAGGGAGAGAGTGATAGAGCACATGGCGGATAGGTGGGAGTTGATGGCAAAGACTCGCACGAGGGTTATGGCCATCATCCTTCATTTATTTGTCCTTCATCTTCCATAGCCAAGGGTGTAGAGGTCATGCTCAAGACAAGCATGGTGATTGCGGTGATGGTGATGGTGTGGGTGTGTGTGTGTGCACTAGGCACACACAGTGCATAGTGTGTTCTTTGGTGATGTTGTGTGTGTATTTAGTGTGATGGTGACCCCTCTTTATATAGGGGAGGAGGGGGGAGAAATTCTAGAATTTAGAAATGAAGAAATCATTATCTACATAGGCCATGTGACTGTGGGCCCCACTTGTCTGGCTGTGTGTATATGTGCCAGAACAGCAGTCTCATGAGAGAGAGACTAAGAGAGAGAGATGGGTTGATGAAAAAAAGTGAGAGGTGACATGGAGAATAAAGTAATTACAAGAGGGGAGAGAGGGGAGTGTGTTCAGCGGTGAATCTGTGTGCAGATGTGTGTGAACACAAGAAAAATCAGGTAACCACCGGGTGGGGATGGGTCTGTGGGTACCTTTTTCAGTGAAACTGAGTGTGTGTGAGTGTGGGGGAGGTTATTTAGCTACAAGACAAGAGACATGGCGCCCTTTAGAGAGAGAGGGGGGTATTTGGGTCATGGGATATGATAGGAGAGAGAAAGAGGGGGTGGGGTATACTATTTTGGAAGATAGGGTAAGTTGCATGTGAGTTAGGGTGCATTATTGGTGAGTTATAATGCATTATTGGTGAGAGGTGGGGGAGCTTGAGGGGAGAGAGAAAGGAGAAAGGATAAGGGGAAGAGAGAGGGGGTTGACCTTTTCAGTGGAGGAGAGGAAAAGGGACACCCGACGGGGCAACAATGAAGAAAAAGGAGGCAAGGTGGGGATGGGCTACCCCGCAGGCATGAGGTGGCCTATTTTACCTTTCTTATATATTTACATAATCATACTTTATTTTTTCTTACTTTTTTCCAATGCCTTTTATCACTCCCTCCCTAAGAGGGGGTTTTCATGGGGTATGGGACGAGAGAAGAGGGGTATGGGAGCTTGGCTTGTGAAAAGCCCCCATCACTAGTAGCCTTCCTTAACAGCCACTGTTTTTGGCATTTGTTGTGTCCGGCTGGACATTCTCCTGTATCTAGAAAACCGATGACATAAGGCATAGCATCACTACCTTGGAAGAGGGGTAGCTTTAATTTGATCGCTCCCACGGGAACGTCTTGTATTCTTTCTTTAGCTAGCGCATCTGCCTCTTGATTTTCTGCTCTGGGGACATGGAATAGTTTCACCGCTTCAAACTTCTTTAGAAGGTCCTTCACTTGGCGAAGTTGACCAAGTAAAACTTGATTTTTACAATCCCTGGTCTCATTTATCTGCCTTATCAAAAGCAAAGCGTTGCCGAACAAATTTAGGCGCTGAATTCTTTGTGAAATACATTGTTCCAACCCAAGAATTAGGGCTGCATATTCTGCTTCATTGTTGGAGTGGGAGTGTAATAACTGCCCAATGGAGAGTACTCTTTCTTGTCGTTCATTGAAAATGACCATGCCTGGTGCTGCTGCAGACTGATCCATTATTCTCTTGTATGCTCCGTCAAAGAAAAGAGAGTGAGCTCTCTCTAGCCTAGGACTTTCTATCATTGGTGTTTCTTCCTTTGCTTCCGTGTTGACCTTCAGCTTCTTCTCATAATGGCGATGAGTGAGAGTTCCCGCTAAACTAGCCCTGGTGGAGGTTTCTACTTGCATGGTGTAGTCAAACTCTTGTAGTCTAATTAACCACTTTGAGATCCTAGATGAGACATCCATGTGTCATATTACATATGGGAAAACCTCCTCCATTGTCAGGATTACAAAGAGTCTAGGCAGGAGATAGGAGCGGAACTTTGTGGTAGCAAACATTAGTGCCAGAACCATGTGTTCTACTTTGGTAAATCCTTTTTCTGACGGGGTCATGACACGACTAGAGAAGTAAATAGGGCGCATGAAAGAAGTTTTGGGGTCCTTTTGCATTAGCACTGCTCCGAGTGTATCACTTCCCACACTAGGGTTCACATAAAATGGCTCGTCCCACTTAGGAGGTGAAATAGTGGGAAGCTTAGCTAGGATTTGTTTTACCTCAATAAACTGCAGCTCATTCTCTTCACTCCATGAGAAGACATCCCTCTGGGTGAGTTGTTGTAGGGGAAGGACCACTTGAGATAGCAAGTGAATGAACCTGCTTAAGTATCTTACCTTCTGAAGGAAAGAAACCAGCTGCTTGGCGGTGGTGGGTGACGATAAAGATACTAGGACCTGAATCTTACTAGGGTCAGCTTCGATTCCTTTTGCTGAAATTACATGACCAAGGAGAGTGACTTTGCTTTCACCAATGTGACACTTGTCCACATTGACTTGGCCACCCAAGGTTTGTAGCCTGGTTAAGCCATCATAGACTTTGCTTAAATGAAGGGCTCGTGAGCTATAAATGCAAAAATCATCTATGAAAACCCGTATTGATGTTCCAAAGTAGGGTTGGAAAAAAAAAGTCACATAGCGTTGAAACGTGGCTGGGGCGTTAGTGAGGCCAAACGGCATTACTCTGTAGGCAAAACATCCCCAAGGTGTGATGAAGGTTGTCTTCTTCTGATCCTCCTCCGCAATGCTAATCTGGAAGTATCCTGAGTAGCCATCGCATACTGTGTATCGCTCGTGACCTGCCACTTCATTGAGTATTTCATCCTAGAATGGGAGGGGAAAGTGGTCCCTCTTCGTGGCTGCATTGAGAGGTTTATAATCCACACAGACTCTCCACTTACCTTTTTTTTTTTGTGACTACTACTCGGGAGACCCATTCTGAGTCTTCGACAGGGTAGATGAAACCTGCTTGTAGCAAACTTCTCACTTCTTTAAGCAATGCCTCTTGTTGGATTACTCCAAGTCTTCTGAGCTTTTGTACTACGGGTTTACTGCCTTTCTTGAGCTTTATGTGGTGTTGTACTACTGTAATTCCTGTGATCTTATCATAGCCATAAATGAACAAAGTAGTGAAGTTACCTAGCATGGAGACGTACTCCTTCCTTTCTTCATTGGTTAACTCATTTGAGAGCATTTTTTGTAGCTTACCTGCATTCTCCCAAGACTACATACCTGATGATCCCTCTTGGTTTGTTGAGGTTGTTTCAGATTGTGTTAATCTGCTCGGGTCTTTAAGAATGACCCCCATTACTTCGGTGCTACTATCACTTCCGTTGATGGTAGTCGTCTCTTCCCCTAAGGTAGACGAGTAGTCGCTGGTAGACTCATCTTCTCAAGCCTCCAAGATCATGTTGCGCTGCTTTCCAGTCCCCATGTTGTAGAATATGGAATTCCCTTTAGCATCTTTCATCTGGATCATCCCGGTGCTCCATTCTTGTTTAGCTTCCATAGCCATAAGCCAAGGCCTCCCAAGAATGATGGGGTAGCCCTCCCCTTTGTGTGGCATGACGAAGATGTCTACCTCCACTTCTGTATTGAATGCTTTTACTTTGACCGCATTTACAATGCCTATGCATTTCACTCTTACATCGTTTGCCATCTTGGCCCGGCAGGGTGCCGGCCTACTTACCTCTAGACCTAGATGGTGCATAATCTTTTCACTCATGACGCATATTTTCACGCCACCATCTATGTAGACATTTGAAATTCGTTGCCCCTTGATGTGAGCGTCCATGGTTGGCAGGATGTCGTCGAGATCCCTCCCAAAGATAGCCCCAGCTATCCTGGGCCTTGATGGTACTTACCATTTTTGTCCATTGCCTCCTCATTTTGGGTGCAAGGTGGAGTAATTGGGGCCAAGTTATCTTCGGGCCCGGCATTAACACCTCCTGAACTAAGTCATAGGGTTTTGCATACTCACCTAGTGAGAAGTCCACGATGTCTATCTTCTGCCGCGGTTTAGCTGCTTGCTTGCTAGACTCGGCCTTTCCTTTCATCTTCTCTTCTCTTTGAGATGCCTCCTCGTGCCTCGCACGTTTCACTCCCATAGCATCCACTTCTTCTACCTTCGCTTTTCCTTTGTGCTTCTCTCGACCTGATTCTTCTACCTTCGCCTTCCCTTTAGGCTCCAAGCTAATAACACTTACCGCTTGGTTCACAACAGGTGGTGGGGGTAGTGGCGGAATGAGAGGTTGGGGTGGTGGTTGCTGTTGTATAGGTGGTCAAAGGATTTGGACCGGTGGAATTGGTCCTGGTTGCCTAGGTGGTGGTGGTCTTGCTCTTGGTGGAGAGATCTGATTCTGTCTCCCCTCTCTATTGAAATTCTGCCTCCTCGGGTGTGGGCAGTAGTACATTCCATGGCCATCTTCCCCGCAGTTGTAACAGTGGTACTTTGGGTTGTGCCTTCGTTGTCCCCTTCCTTGTTTTGGGTTTCTGTCAGATGCATGCCCTTGCTGCACCAGATGCACAGATAAACTCTCTAGTTGGGTGGTGATGCGACTCAATAGGTCTTGCTGCTCTTCCGATGCCTCCTGCGGTTGGACTCTATGACTGGCTGTTGCAGCCACTGGGGTTGGTCAGACCGAGCTTGTTTCCTCTGACTCGTTTACTCTTGCTTACATGCGCAGCTTCTTGTCTTTAAGGCAGTCTACTTCGACTGCCCACTCATATGTTGTAGGAAACCTTCCCTTCACCTTCTCTCTAAGCGAAAACCATAGACCAAGAATGAAACGGTCCTTCGTTAGGAAATTAGGCGCTCCTTCACCTTCCTCCAGTGAGGCAACCCATCTCTCCCATAAGTCCACATATTTGGACTCGTAGGTGGCATACTCCAGCAGGCCTCCCTGCTTTAATTCTGTTAGTAGCTGCCATAGCTTCTCCGAGGTTGTGCCTCCACCAAACCTCTTTACAAAAACAGCCCTTAACACATCCCATGCATTCTTGGTAGCCTGGGGCAATGCATTATACCAGGACTTGGCCTCTACTTTCATCAGTAGAGGAAAAATTCTAAGTCGTGAAACGTCGTCATCTTTGTTGGAGACGACACAAGCAATGTCGAAATCATCCAAAAAGTCGGTGGTGAGATCCTCTCCCTTCTTTCCACTGAACGTGGGGAAAAATCGCTAATGCCTCCCCCCCCCCGCCCAAGTGCAAAAGAGAGAGGAATTGAGCAGATGAAGCAAGGTGGCTACCCCTTCCAAAAGATGCTAAAATTGAGATGCCAGATGTTCAAATGTGAGACCTGTTTCACCATTTGAAGACCCCCCTTATAAAAGTCAAATTTTCATCAAATTAGGGGATTTTTTCTAGGCTTTGTTTGTGTCGTTTGAAGCATGCAAAGTGGAGCTCTATGACAGAGGAGTGTGCCTGTCAAAGCCCTTTGTATTTTCTCATGAAAATGGTCATGGTGATGGCGTTTCTAGCCTGTGTACATGCTTTGTGAAGTGCAATCGAGCCACTATTTCCTGGCTTTGTTGTGGTTTCCCCTTCCCCCCTTCTCTTTCTTCTGCTCTGGTGTTTTCCCTCGGTGTCGGCTGTGTGGAAGTGTGTGACCCCCGGACCGGCAGTATTTTGTGTGAGAGAGCGAGATTGAGTGGCTGCGTGCATGTGCAAGGGTGGAGACAAACCGTGGTAGTAGGTGTGTGTTGTGTGATGGATTTGTGGAGTGTGTGAGAAGTGAAAATTGGGCAGGCGGTGGTCTGCTAGTGTAAAGTGTGTTTTTGAAGGTGTTTTCTGAGAGGATAGGGGTGTTGTGGATACCCTAAGTTATAAAGAGGCCCTTGTGTTTGTGCCGGGTGTGTTCCCCCATTCCCCCTCTCCATCTTCTGATGCCCCCACTAAGGAGTGTGATGATGCTCCTAGTTGAAGTCGAAGTGGTGATTTTGTTGATGCCAAAGGTGCGGCCTTTGAAGAGCAGGTGCTGCTAGTGATGGCTTGGGCGGGATTTCCCATTTTCACTGGGGTGGAAGATGCGGAAACCTGGCTTCATGACTACGGATTGTTTGTATTGGAAAGCGGTTTATCAAGAGAAGATGATGCGGTACAGGTGTTGCCGCTCCTGGGTCGTGGTAAAGCGAGGCTATGGTTCGATCCCGGTTCGATAGCCTTGGTGATGAAGAAAAAGCAAATTGCGAAGCCCTAGAGGTGGCTTTTCGAAGAAGATTCGTAGCGGATGCGCAGCTGGATGAAGTAAAGCGGAAACTGGACGGATTGAAGCAAAGCTTGGAGGGTGATTTTGAAGTGTTCGAATGGGAAATCGAAGCCCTTTGGGGGAAATTGATCAAGGTGCAGAAAATGCGAGTTTTTAGAAGTTGAGAAAATTCATGGATTGCCTACATGAGGAAGTGCGCGATAAGGTGGAGATAGATGGCCCGGTGTCATATGAAGACGCGGTAGCTCTAGCGAAAGGGCGAACTAAAAAGACTTTGAAGAAGCACGAGGCTAGGCATGTTTTGCAAAGTGCAATGATGCCAAGGCAATGTGATGCAGTGGTAGCCGAGATGCAGGTGATACAAAGAGAAGTGCAAGTGCGAGAAGAAACCAAGGGTTCTTTGGTTACAAAGAGATAGGGTGGTTCCTATGCCAAAGATGCCGGCTAGAGCGATTCCAATTGTGGAGGAAGTGCAAGTGGTTCCAGAGTGGACAAAGGATGTGATGTCAAGTTCGAGTGTAGATGTTGAATCTCCATTGAAGTACGGTAAAGAGCAAAGAGTGCAATTTGCAGACGAGGTTGAAGCGATAAAGCTAGAGGAGATTCTTGAGCTTGAAACAGACGAGGAGATTGAGTTAAGGGACAGTAGCTCTATGGATGCAGATACGAGTTGGGAGACCGAGTCGTCTCAATCCAGGTATGATGAGTTTGACCTCTTACATGTGAGTAGAGAAGCAGTAAATATGTGCAAGGAGCAGCATAAAGTGCTAGCCGAGGTGCTTAGTGAAGACCAAGTGGAGCAGTTTAGGCCTACAGGTGATGATGTGCAGGTAAACCTGGTGTGCGGTGCCATGCTAATGGCCAAGTTGATGAAGGTAGCAGTGGAATATGCCATAGTGGCGCGGCAGGTGCAAAGTTTTGCCAAAAAGCATAAAGCAATCGTGCCGGTGGAAGAGGACGAAAGTGATGCGATAGAGAACGAGTTTCTCTCTTCCTTGGTAGAGCTTGATGATGCGGTAGAAGATCAAGTAGTTGCAGTCGACAATCAGATGGTGCTTATCGACCTTGAAGGGCCAATTGACAAAGAGGAGCTCGATGATGCTGAAATTGAGTGCATGACAAGTGAGAAGAGCAGTGTGGAGTCAAAGATAGAGATGCTTCTCGTGCAGTCAATGCACTCTATGATAGGTGATGCGGATTCCAAGGTGGTGTCCAAGCTTTCTAAGGAGGTATGTGAATGGTGGTTGAAAGGAATGGTGATCAAAGCAGTTGTGCAGTGTGCTGTTGAGTAGGTACAGGATCTACTAGATGAAGATCTAGCTTTACATCGTTGGGAGGGTATGTCAGGTATGTCAGGTCTATTTAGTGTGAGCGATGGTGCAAGTATGTTTTTGGGTGGTGAGCACAATGGTGAACCATTTGGTGTTCTTGAAGGTGCTTGGTTGTGAGTGGGCAGTTTGCCAATAAGTGCTTGGACTGATAGAAGAATGCTAATGGCAGTTTGGATATGTAGTTGGTTATGTGCCTTGGTGTGGCACTATGCGAGGTTGTTACAGGTGGATGGAAGAGACCAATGCAAGGTGTTTGACCCAGGTGGTTGATAGCAGGTAAAGCAGGGGGTTGGACAACCCGCATGAGCAAAGGTGACAGGTAACAGATGCCAGTTTATTAACATATGTTAGGAGCTTTGTGGTGTAAAGGGATTTTGTTTTTGGTGTGCAGTTTTTTAGTGCAAAAAGCCCATGTGTGGTTGAACATAAATGTTCAACGAGGGGGTGGGCAATGATGGTGCAACCAAAGTTGGTCCGAGCTAGGAGGTGGTCTATGCCAAGCAGAGGGTGTAGGCAGGTGTAGTGCAGAAGGCTAGGGCAGGTACCAAGGTCCTGGGCAGCCTAGTGGCTATGGAAATGTATGCCTAATGTGGTTTTTTAGGACAAAGATATGCTGAAAAGAGCCAAGCAGGTTGATGGCCTTTAGTGCCTGAGATGTGAATTTTATGTGCTAAAATGTGGTCTTCAGTGTGCTTTCCATGATGGTCCAGACGGCTCGTCAAACGGAGCTCCGATGCTCAAGATATTGCAGTTCAAAGTTAGAAGGTTTAGCAGATCCCTGACGGGCAGGGCAGCTGGGGATAGGTGGTCCAGACTGATGTTAGTGGATGCATGTGTAGAGTTTGAATTATGGATCTTCTTGGATTGCCAATTGCAGCTCTGGTTAGCAAGTTATGGTTATTTGAAGATTTTCCAGGGGCTAGGTTTGAGCCCACTGGCCCGCATTGAAGAATGCACCATTTGGCATCTTTTTGGCCTCGCCAAGGTTCTCGATGATAGTATGCCTCAGGTGGAGCTAGGAGGAATTGACAAATTCCCAATCGGAGCTCGGAGTGGGGAGTTATTGGAAGTCAAAGGCGGCAATTGGCAATGAGAGCGGGGTGTCAGATGATTTTTTTGGATTTTTGCACGCAATGTTCGAAGGCACACAAGGCCGAAGTGTGACGAGGTCCATGTGGTTGGGAGCCGACAAAGAGTTCTTCCCACTGAGCTCAACAGACTGCTCATTGAGCATGTGAGCAAGGAAGTGCTACAGGTTAAAAGATGCCAAAAGTTGGGTTTTTATGGGGATGTTTTTCAAAATTTTCAAATGCCTTGGAGGCTCAAGGGGCTATGGCTGCCACGTGGCAGGAGGATATAACCCATATGCATAAGAGGAGACCGGCCAACTGGGTTTTATATAGAGGGCCGTGACCCCCTCATAGTGTGTAGCGACGGAAGAGGGAGCTCCCCCTTCCATGTGGCGATGGCGGACCCCCATGGGGGCATTGTTCTAGTTGTGTGGGGTTGTGTGATGGTCTGAACGTGGCAGTTTGGGTGTTGTGAGCGCTACAATCGGTGGCATGCGTTGGCAGGCAGCCGCTTGTGCAGTCATGACGTGGCAGTCTAGCAAGGGATTGTACCCGCGGCCCTTGGGGTCCAGCTTTCTTTGAAGGGAACCCCCCCCCCCCCTTCCCAATAGCGACATCGCTAATGCCATGGGGTAGGGGAGCCTTCATGTGAGCAAGAGAGAGAGGGCCAGAGTAGCCGTGAGAAGCACCAAGGGGGCAATCACACTAGAGAGAGAGAGAGAGAGAGAGAGAGAGAGAGAGAGAGAGAGGACCTGAGGAGTGCCGCCATGTTGGCCGAGCAAGGGCAAGCCACGAGTAAAGGGATGGGTGGGAGCTGGACTAAAAGTGAAGGAGGAGAGGGAAATAGAGAGAGAGGAGGCTGGTGCGAAAAAGGTCAAGGGAACCGGATAGAGGTGGTCAAAGAGGAGCCAAAAGGGCAATGCAAAGTTTGGGTAGCCCAAAGAGGTAAAGAATGAAGGAAAAAGAAAAAAAAAAAGTGTCTAGGGGTAATAGCGACATTGCTAATGCCCCCCCCCCCCCCCCCCCCCCCCCCCCCCCCCCCCCCCCCCCCCGCCCCAAAAGTGCAAAAGAGAGAGGAATTGAGCAGATGAAGCAAGGTGGCTACCCCTTCCAAAAGAAGCTAAAATTGAGATGCCAGATGTTAAAATGTGAGAGCAGTTTCCAAAGTTGAAGACCCCCCCTATAAAAGTCAATTTTTCATCAAATTAAGGGCTTTTTTCTGCGCTTTTTTTGTGCCGTTTGAAACCTGCAAAGTGGAGCTCTATGATAGAGGAGTGTGCCTGTCAAATCCCTTTGTATTTTCTTGAGAAAATGGCCATGGTGATGGCGTTTCTAGCCTGTGTACATGATTTTTGAAGTGCAATCAAGCCACTGTTTCCCGGCTTTGTTGTGGTTTTCCCTTCCCCCCTTCTCTTTCTCCTGCTCTAGTGTTTTCCCTCGGTGCCGGTTGTGTGGAAGTGTGTGTCCCTCAGACCGGCGGTGTTTTGTGTGAGAGAGCGAGATTGAGTGGATGCATGTGCATACAAGGGTGGAGACAGACCGTGGTAGTAGGTGTGCGTCGTATGGTGGATTTGTGGAGTGTGAGAGCAATGGAAATTGGACAGGCGGTGGTCTACTAGTGTAAAGTGTGTTTTTGAAGGTGTTTTCTAAGAGGAAAGGGGTGTTGTGGATACCCTGATCTATAGAGAGGCCCTTGTGTTTGTGCCACACGTGTTCCCCCATTCCCCCTCTCCAACGTTGGCTTAGGTGAAAAATAAATGATTAAGAGGAAAAAGTTTTGCATGCCCATCCAAATTGGCTTGATTGAGTTCTTTGCTTCAACACTCCCCCCTCCCTGCTTCTTGTTGTCCTTGAAAAGACTTCATACTTTGAGCATGGACGTTCTTTGCTTCTATTCGTCGATGTATTGCTGGAATGCCATTATCATTTGTTGTACCTAATCTTCCTCCTGTGGCTTGTAGATTCCTGTCAAAAGGTTTTCCCGTTTGTGGAGGGTGTAGGTCACAAATTTGAGCCAGAGATCCTTGTAGATTGGCACGAACACATCTCAAAATAGCTCGTACAGAAAGCCTCCTCGAAGGTCTGCATGTAGTGGCTTGGGAGGAACATAATTCTTGAGAATAGGCCATAGATTACCATCATCTTGGGGGTATCATTCAAGTTGAAGATAATTCCTTTGTAGCCCTACAAGAATGAAGTCCACTTTTGTTAGCGGTTCGCCGCGACGGACGTCTGCAGCATAGCTTTTTGGTACTAACATAATGTCAATATGCAAGGAAGTGACACGGGATAAGGCATGGAGACTCAATGAAGATCGTCAATTTCACTGAAGTGAACCTAAAGGACTATCCATACATCTGCAATAGCAAATCAACCAATTCCTAGTCCAAAAATTAGTCTATGTCCAATCTCACCTCTCTATGTCATCTCGCCTTTTTAGCATCCAAACAAATTCAGAATGCAATGAAACTTAAGGAGAGGTGTTACAACACCTAAGGGAATATTTTTGCCAAATTTTTTAATCATCTAGGAAGGTACATAAATCATGATCCATCACAAAAAATGTATAGGAAACTGAAACAGAACTACTCCAAGGTCAAAACATCAAAAAACTACTCCAAGGAACACAATGTGCTATTCGGAATCAAATTCTAATTACAGACAAGGAGAAAGATTGATTACAATTTGCAACGGCAATGAAGCACCCAGTCTATGTCCAATAATTCCCAAGGTAATGATAATGTGTGTTACAAAACTAAGGGTTTTAATTTAAAAACTTGGGGCCCTTTCCGAGGGCCATTCAGCCACTTACATGGTTTGTAGGCTCAGAGAGACTAAGAGGGAATGATAGACTATATTACAATTTGAGAATCATCAATAAAAGAATTACACAGGTTCTTTTGGAAAAATGATTGAGTAAAACAAACTTTGGTGTGTATTCGGCTTTTAAGTGACATTCCACAGCTTTTAAGTGACATTGTGCTATATCCGCCAAACATTCCCCCCTTCCTATTCATTGCACGTCCTCATGCAATCTTCTTTTGACTGTCGCCTTTAATAGTTGATCGGTATCTTTTCCGGTGTCCCCGTGAGTCGTCAAAATTTTTCTGCCCTAGCCTCGATCTCTATCTTTGTTACCAGCTTTTTGAAAGAATTATTGCTAAGAGTGTTTTCATAAGCAATATGCCGAGCTAGTAAATCTTTGGTCATGGGATTAAATATGGAGGAGTCGACCTCAAAGAATCCTATCATGAATGCCTCCTCAAAGGTTTGCATGTAGTGGGAGGGCAAAAACATGACTCTCGCATACAATCCCATGATGATGTTTTTTACGAAAACCTTTGTTTTCATATTCCAGCATAGTCCTCTTGTGCCTTCCACAAAGACCTGCCAAGGATGCTCCGTTGCTTCTATATCGTTGAATGCCGTTATGCGGGTGATTAGCATCTTTGCAATTTTGACAAGCATCTGGCATGCAAGATCTGGTATTTGTTTCATCATTTTGATGACTCCTCTAAGCATGTGAATCATATATTTCTCTGAAGGGAGGATGTTATTGCTTGGCTTAGTTGTTATGACCGGGTAGTCTAGAACTGCTGGCCTCCTACTTTGCCATGAATAAAAGCTCTCCTAGGATAGACTTCTGTTGATGGGAAAATATGTTGGGTCGATCTGGAGATGCTGTGGAGCATTTCTATAGTAGGTTTCATTGGTGAGGTGCTGCTCAAACCATTTCCTTTGCCAGGTTGCTTGATTGTCGATGATTGTCTGTACGTGTATGGTAGTGATAGGAACATCCCTATAATTTCCTTTTGGGTTGGGCTCGAGGACAGGTAGCATTTTTCTTTTCCATGACAAAGCCTCCTGCCTCATGAGCGAGAGTGCAATCATTTCATGCCCGAGATTTTTTACCACCTCATCAGGAGTGATCATGAAAAGTCCAGCTGACTCCAACACCTTGAGCTCATATTGCAAATATCCTTTGTGTGAAGGGTCTTTGACTTCTGAGATCCACCGCTGAATTTCATCCTTTGCACTGTCAAAGATTGACATCATGGCTGGATCTTCAAAGTCGTGCACTTCTATTTTTGTGCTTGTACCGTGTATATCTGCATGGTGAGCTTCAAAGGTGAACTATTTCTATCCTTTTATTTCTATGATTTCTATAGGGACTATTTGTACTGGCTTCATCTGGGTTGCCCTCTGAGTAATCAATTCTTCCTTTGGCTCAGTCAGTTGTTTCCTCAAATTTTCAATCTTTTTGTCCTCAGCTTTTTGCAAAGCTGTGTGCCCAGCTGTCATGATTTGCCTGTCATACTGCTCTTGAGCCAGGGCATCCTTTAGATCCTGGACCCCTTTTGTCAACGAGGTCAGTTTAGCTGATGTGCTTGCAAAAGTTGGTGTTTCTTGTAAGGCTAAAAGCTATGTCAGAGTCTTGCTTACCACCATTGAATAAAACTCTTGCAGCTTCTCATTCTGTTCCTTCTCCCTGGTTAGCTCTTCTTCTAGCCTCTATTGCTCAACCTGCATTTTGTGTTTGACTTGTTAAATGCTTGGACCTCTTTGTAGTAATATGTAGCATTTTCTTATTCTCTTTGTAATTCTGATTGAGTTGTAGTTGTAATGTTTGCAACTCCTCTATTTTGACTTGTAGCTTCACTGTGTTTTCAGCCATTGTTGTTGCCTCCTTTTTTGTGTCCTCCAACTCTAAATCTTGCAGACTGTAGAGTGCTCTTTGGCATTGAAACTGGAGCTTGATTTGGTCTAAATGCACATCGATGTCAAAGGACCTAGTCATTTGTGCTCCTTCCTCTACCACCTCCTGCAAATGAGGCGACCTTGGTTGTTTTTTACTTCCTTGTCCTTGGTCATAAGTATCTGCTTCATTCTTTGTTTTGTCGTCTGCTATTTGTACTTCACAAATAGCCAGAATTGTAGTTATCTTTGGCAGTGCTGCGTCTGTTTCCTAAACTGTCTGATTTGGTGATAGCACTTTGTCTGTTGTTTGTTTAGGAGGGTCCATGGTGTTTTCTCTTCTTTCTATTTTAGCCTCTGAAGGTAAATTTTCCTCTTTTGGTGATGGAAGGTTTTCTTCTTGATTGCCAAGTTTGTCCAAATCACCTTCCTCTTCTTGGCCTTCTGCTTTCTCCCTTGAATTGGTAGATTCATCTAATGATTCAAGATCACCAACGCATGGATGTTTTGCGTCTTTCTCTCTGCTCCATTTTGCGCTTAAGTTCATTTTGAATACATTGCTACATTTTGTTGGCAATGTTCAGATTCTTCACTGCCTCCTTTCTTCTACATTGTTTGATTCTCTCCAGTGCTTCAAACTTTCTCAATTGTTGAGGCACATCTTCTTCGTCCTCTCTTTCGACATCTGCTTCTGTTCCCAGACTTCTCTTTTCCTCATGCTTTTGTTGGCAAAGTCTTTTCCTCTATTCCTGTGCTTCTTCCATTGTCCTTTGTGCTTGTGTGATAGGGATTTCTTCTATCGCGCGGGTTGGCCTCTTCTTCAGTCTTGTGTGTCTAATTGTAAATTCCCTTTCATGTTCCTCATGTAAAGGCTGATGCTATGAAGGAGTCTCTCTCTCCTTTGACCTAGCTTCTTTGCTATTTGGCACATCTGATTCTATCTTCTTGCTATCAGTGTCTTGTTTCCTTGAGCTTTGCCTTGTTTGCTTGATCTTTGGTTGTGGCCACGTGGATGGTCCGGCTACTGGCTTTATTGCTCTTTTAGATTTGTGGATCAGATCTAGTTGAGCTTCAGCAAGTGGTAGTGCATCAATCATACCTAATGCCTGGTAAGCAATTCAAGTCAACATTGGTCCAACATTCATATAAGACTTGCTCTTTTGGCTTCCCTTGATGTTTGCTTCCACTATATTGTCAAGGTAGTTGCCAAAATCATAGCTGGCCACCTTTCTTTCTGCCAATCCCATTGCCATCATAGCTGGCCACCTTTCTTTCTGCCAATCCCATTGCCATCACCAATGCCATGTGCAAAAGTGGTTCAATGTAGCGTGGTGGCTTTTGTACTTTGAAATGTTGTCTCTCTCTCTCTCTCTCTCTCTCTCTCTCTCTCTCTCTCTCTCTCTCTCTCTCTCTCTCTCTCTGTGTGTGTGTGTGTGTGTGTGTGTGTGTGTGTGTGTGTGTGTGTGTGTGTGTGTGTGTGTGTGTGTGTGTGTGTGTGTGTGTGTGTGTGTGTGTGTGTGTGTGTGTGTGTGTGTGTGTGTGTGTGTGTGTGTGTGTGTGAATGCAAATGAGCTTATTTTGGCCCATTTTGACTATATGTTCCCTACCTAGTCAAAATTCCCCATTCATACTTACCTCCATTGATCATATCTTATTGTTCATATCACCTACAGTTTGAACCGTTCTTCAGTCTAATACTCAGTGGAGAAATTTCCTTTAATCTGCACTTTTGAAGAGTTTCCCACATGTAATCTGATTGTACAAATGGTGTGGCAAAAGATCTACCATCTAGCATGAGTTGTAAGGTATTATCCTGCCAATTTGATGTGGCTTTATAAGTGCGCATTTATGGCATTTCCAAAATAACTGCTTCATTAACACTAGTTCTGTAATTGGACACTTAAGTGTCCTGACACACTAAAGTGTCCTGTTTTTCTACCATGTTTTGGCAATTTATTTGTCAAGCTAGAAAGATGTTTTTTACACCTTGCGTCTACCATAGATTGGTTATGAGGGAAAGAAAACACTTGATTTTTCTCCATATCAAAATACAATCTGTATGGAGAGAATTCTCGTAAGTTCTAAGACATAAATTTTAGTAAAATTTCAAGTTGTTTTGCCAAAAAAATCGTAAAATTATTATATCTTTTTGTAGAGATGTCCATTTTTATGTTTATAGAAGCCAAGTGTTAGCATTTAGTGTTACAAAACAATGGAATGCACTTCAAAGATAAGTTTTTAAGTCACATGTAAGCTATAGACAAGTGCTGAATAAGAGCATAATTTTGGTCTTCCAAAGGTCCCCTCATGAAATTGGTACTATTCTAGTGCAATTTGACAACTACAAATCACTTTATATGTTTAAACCAAGAAACTACATATTTTTTGCACTCCCTAACTCTAGTAAATCTCGTTGCTTGAACTCTATCTTGAATTCTTTATCGTGCAAAAACTCTTAAAAATCTTACGTTCTCCATAATAGCATTGAAACCAAGGTTTTAGGCACCCCAATTGTGTATATACGATGTACTTTGATGCATTTAGTTGATCTACATGTGTTAGCGGGTACGCCGCAACGGACGATGGAGCACAGCGAGAACACAGACCAACAAACTGTCAATCCGAGGACGTAGCTGACCCGACTAGGGCATGGAGGAAATCTCTGGGTTGTCAACCTTGAGATAGACACGAACAACACTCTACAGTCACTAATCCTACCACAACACTACCATAAAGCAAAGAAATAGACAGCGCATCCTACGAAACACTACAAGCTCGAAACAGTCTCAAATCATATCAGAATGACTCAAAATCGGAGGGCAAGACTCACAAGGACATATCCTATATGGCCAAACACCTAAACCCTAAAAACCATAACTGTAAGATCTCTAATCGTTGTCGCGATAGACTCAAAACAGCAATTTTCAAAGTTTTCGAAACTGATCTACAAAGACATCAACACGAAGAGCTTCTCGCCCTGATTCTAACGACTACTCGATCATTCAGAACGGATGTCGTTTGAGGTACTTACGGCCAAATATAGCTTGTAGCAGGCGGGCTCGCGATGTGGTCCTTGTCTTGCATTGCTTGCGTCGACGCGGAGAGCTCCTCGATGCTAACACGCTCCTACTCTCATATCTGTAATGTGATTAGTGTGCGCAACGATGTGTGTGCGTGGAGCTCACTACTGTGTGCTGCAGAACCCACGACTATATATTAATTGAGATAACGTAATGTGTTTCTTACAAAGCCTTAGGTTTTAGCTTATATACCAAGCCTTCAAACCTAATGTCTGGCCAAATTACCTGAATTGTCCCTAGGCTTCTACAGAACTTAATTACAAGAAACTGAGTTGGCTTTACTCATTATACAAGCATCTGTGGCCAAAATACAAGTGCCGACTTAAAATATGAGGTTCCCGTAAACATTACAAAAGTGGTCGTAATGGCTCAAAATAATAATAACGGGATATTCGATGACGTCCATGAACTTGTATCTTCATGTTGCAACATCCATCTTCATCTTCATCACCATCTTCATGTGGAATCTTTATAGAATCTTTAATGGAATCTTTATGGAAGGGCGTCCTTTCAACACTCTCCCCTTCCGAATTATTGTCGTCCCCGACAAGACCCTATGTCTTTGCTGGCCTTGACAAGTTCTTGATGTCTTGGTGTTGGTTGAAGTTGTTGTGGCAGCCTCTTTTGCAGTTGGTTGCTTTGCGTGATATTAAAGCTGCCTTGAAGTTGTACCTATAGTGTATCTGAAGCCTGGAACTCTCCCCCTCCGATTGGTTGTTGTATCTTGAATTCCATGAGGTTGTATCGACTTGTTGGTGCAGCAGGTTGTTGTCATTGTAGCTCTAGTATTTGCTTTTCTTGTGGTTGTTATCTGGCAGTTGTACCTGTAAGTTGACTTGAAGCTTTGTCAAGCTATTTTTTGGCCTCTCCCTTTTGACTTGTCAGTAGATTTGCAAATAGTAGTGTGGGGATATTGTGGTTCTTCTTGTTTTTGTTGTTATAAAAAATAAAAGAGTAAAAGTAAAATGTAGCGTATATACAAAATGAAGGTCTTAGATACGTGGATAAGACTAAAGGGAAAAACCCAGTGGGAAAAAATGTCTTTAGTCATAATTAAATGCAAGGCTATATGTACTTAGGTTCTGATGTTATAGAGTTATGCTGAGTTAAAGTACATATGGCCATATGGCTACTAGTATGGACTTGATATACATGGATAAGTGTTAGTAGCTTGCAGTCAGAGTCATTGTTGTTGAGCAAAGGCTTATAAAACTTGTTTCCGCTTGGTCATCGTCATTTGTTTGTGTAAGTGCATGGGTGGAATAAAAAAGATAGTGCCTAATGCATATGTCCAATGATGGGACATCTATATGCTTGCACAGAGTTATGCATGTTAAACAAGATGCGGTGCAAGAGAAGAGTATTGATGGGTTCTTCATGGAGTTATTGTAGCTAGCAAAACATATAGCATGAGTGCTTCAAAATCTTTCACTACTCACAAGAAGGGTTTACGTTGTCGAGGTTTTTCACTCTTCCTCACTATGTCAAGTGCGTGAGTTTTTTTTTTTTACTACTCCGCCTTCTCCACCTTATATATTATATGGACTTTGACTCTTATGCTCACCTCTTCCAGCATGAGCGACATGACTTTATGTATGCTCAACTCTCCAGCTTGAGCTTATACCTATTAGCTAGACTCATAGACCACATAAAAATATTAACTTGAAGCTTGGGTCTGACACTTTGCTCATTTAGTGGCTTAGCTGCCCGACTCTAGACTCTTATGCCATGTAAGTTTAATGGCGACTTGGACTTACCTGATCACGGCCTGAAATCCAATTCCATATGCTTTTGATGTTTAGGCCTTTCTCGTTAGTTTCTGTTTGAGATGCCATGTTGTCCAATACATTGGCATATATCTTCTCTTCATTCCTTGGTAGCAAATTGTGGTCGCCTGATGAGACAGGTAATGATGTTGAAGCAATGGTTGATGAAGTCTTCTTCTTCCAGATAGTGTTCTTCAAAACTATGACCTCCGCATTTACCGTTGCTTTCTTTTTGTTGTTAAGAGGCTGTAAAGGAGTTGTGTATCTTTCTTGTTGTTGAGACTCAATCGCGGATTTTGGAACCCACATTGTTCTTGGGCCTGGTGTGATCTCCTTTGCTACTTGCCTTGTTTCTTCTTTGACTTGATGGTACCTTGTATTTAAGTTCCAAATATGGCTGTTACTTTTGTAAAATCCTTGTTCTTGTAGTAATTGACGAGGGATCCATCTATAGGTTGTAGTACTCTTGGGTGTAGCGGGTGGCTGCTCTTCATTTCTTGATGTTTCTTTCTTTTCCTTGGTGATTCCTTGATAAGCTACTACCTTAGGTAGCCAGATTTGAAAGTTACCCTCATAGAATCCTTGTGCTTCGAGTAACTCGACTGGAATGAATCTTTGGACTTGCTTGGAGGTGATCTTCACTTGACTTTGTTGGGTAGTCTGGTAGAATTCTGATTTCATTACCCAAACTTGTCGTATGGTTTGTCCAGTGGAAGACGATCTCTTTTGCTTTTTGTACCTGTCCTTTCTCTTGGTTGAGTTATGTGATTGACGTTGATGGCTTTGTTGATTCCTAACTGAGTGGTTGTCATGGGATGGATATCGCCAGGCTATATCTTGGGCTTGTTGACCCAAACATCTGAATTTCCTTTCTTGTAGCCTTGTGCAATAATTGACTCGCTTGATGTGATCCATCCTGTTACCTTTGCTTGTTGAGGTTGTTCCTGTGATTGTATCCAAATTGGATCATTAACTTTAATCTATGCCTTGGATACTAGCACTTGGTTGATTTGTTTTGACTTTCTTTGGAGACTTTCGGGCGATGGAAACTTCGGTTGATAGACTTTTTACTTGGGTTTCCATTGTTTTGTTGATGGTTTGGCTTTTTATGTAGAGGCTTTGTCTTGCACTTGCATTGGTTGGGCTAGAGACTGTGGGCTTACTTTAGCTTTGCCTTTTTCAATAGCCAAGAATTGAACTGTTGTAGGCTTGACCTCTGTTGCCACTTGAAAGCTTGTCGTGATGACCATTGTTGAAGATTCAGGCTCGTTTTCAAATACTTGTGCCCATGGCTTGGACAAAATCAAGTGTGTTCCCATTTGTCGAGAATCTACCACCAAGAATTTTTCTTTGACATTCTGTGAGTGTACTTGGAGAGTAGCTTCTGCAATCCCCATACTTATAACATCCACTTCAGGTGAGAGATTTACCTTTATCTGAATATCATAAATCTTTGGCTTACCTAGAAGTAACCACATGCCATATGACATGACATTAGTCATGGAATTTGTATCAATTTCTGCCATAAAATTCATCTTGACTCCGTCTTGTGCACTTAGCAAAAAGTTGATCTTCTTTGGTACTAGATTGCTTGTGTTCTCTTGAGTGACTTGAGCAATCTTTGGCCTGGACTCCTTGTCGTCTTCTTCTTCATTGTTCACACTTCTGAGTTCATCTGTGTGTTCTAGTTCCTGCTTGACCACCATTTCCTCTGATATGTCTTTTGGAGAGACAAAATCAGCATTTGGTTCCTATAGAGTCATAGGCTCTTCTTCCTCGGCTTCAACTGTTGAAATGTCACCAATAGTGTCTGAACTTCCTGTCAATTGTTGCACCTCTTCTTTGATTGATTCCAAGTCTTCATATTGCTCGTTTGTAGGCAGTGGACGTGAAGTATCTTCTTTGGATCTTAGCCCTTCTTCCTGCAACTTTGCTTTGTTGACTTGCGGCTCCTCCTTTATACTATGCATTTGAGTTGGATAGTTTGTAATCAAGTGTGTTATCGCACACTGATCGCAAAGAGCACCTATTTCTATATGACCAGTATTCGGGCTAGGTATCTGGTTTTGTGTTATCCCCATAGCTGATAACCCTGTTTCGAACTCATACTCAGATTCGTCATCTGTCTTACCCATAACCCTTAGCATGTAGTAGGGGACTATGTCATACCCATTCTCATCGCAAAATTTTGTTGGTGTGGTCTCATTAACACATACATCCAAAGTAGCCAATATCTGAGTCCACTCTAGCGGTTCTAACGCCTCTTTCGGAAAAGGTTCTCTTATGTAAGCATCATCTTCTAAGACCCTCTCTAAGGAATTCTCATTTCTCCCAAAGTCACTACATTCCAATGCTCCGCACATCCAGATTTCTTTCTTTTTGCCCATCCACGGATGGTCGGTTGATCCACTTTGTGTTGCAGAATCAAAATCTTCCACAGGCGTTCTAGTGACATCTTGGTAACTATGATTTCTCATATTTACATGTGTTGTGGTTTCAGCATGTCTCAAGTATAGATAATCATAACCCCAATCTTGTACCATCTTGAGTTGTCTCATGAATGGTCTTCCAAGGATGATTTCATAGTTATTTTTCTTGCCAAAGTCAACTATGGCAAAAGTATGCGCATACTCTATACCGCAAGAAGACACCACTATCGCTTCTAGCAATCCCATGGGTCTTTCCACATGCCCATCAGCTAACTTTAATTTTATTCTGGTTGTTCTAAAGGTGGGCCTACCCCATTTCTCCCAAATTCGTTTTGTTGCTATGGCAACTCCTGCTCCACTGTCAAGTATAGCTTTTGTTTCAATCCCATTGTATTCGACAGGTAAAGTGGCATTACCATCTTCTCCTTCACAGTACTCTCCTACTTTGTTCAGAGGTACCGATCTTACATTTGATCTAGGCTTCTCAATCTCATCTAGCTCTTTTTCGAGGAACCTTAACGGGCTTTTGATCCCAATTTTTTCCAAGCATTTTCCCATATCCGTCCACATACTTGGCCTGATTTTCAAAAGTTCTGCCAATGTAATTGTGCACTTCAATGGCGTGGATAGCAAGTCAGTCAAAAATTTTGTGTCCAATTCTTTTGTCCCTCCTAGCCTCTGTGATGGAACTCTCACAATGTCAGACTTTGCCTCAAAATCTCCCATGTACTGTGGCAAAGTTTTTAACGATGCAGGTCTACTGTCTTCGGAGGCTATCGATCCTACGTCACCATGATATGACCTCACATCAACACTCATTTGTGGTCTATCTAATGTGATTTCAGGAAATGGTTCTGGTCCAGCATCCTCTTCTCTTTTTTGGGCATCTCGGACAGCCTTCCATAACTCCTCTGGCCACTGCTCCTCAACTATAGGAACATAGGGTGGGAAATCCCTCATTGATTCATCTATTGTATTTTGGACTACCCTCGAGTCTTGAGACCTTTGCAGTGGTTCTTCCCTATGATCCACCTCTTCTCTAGGCAATTCGTCTACTTTAATGCTCTCATCTTTGTGCATTGGGGTGACTATCCTATCCTTCAATTCTGGTGGAGGTGGTTCTAGCAATGCTTGAGCAGTTTCAATGAGCTGCTTACACATTTCTAGACTCTGCTTCTCTAGTTCGGGATAAGGATGGGTCATCCATCTTTTTTCTAAGGTTTGTCTATTTTTCAAGCTAGCCTCATAAGCCTGTGAAATCGCGTCTAAAGGCTCATTCACTTTGTCCACTAGGACAGATCCTCCTAAACTAGCACTCTTGGGTGCTTTAGCTGGTTTAAGGGTTTCAACTTCCCTTTGCTGTGTATGTTTCTCTTGATTTGTTTCCAACTCAGCTGTAACAGCCTTTTCTTCTCCTTTCTCCCTTTCTAGTCTCGCTTTCATTCTAGTCCTTCTTGCTCGTCTAGAGTTTCTACGGCTTTTGGAACTCGTACTAGTCTCTCCATCTGTAGGCTTCTGCTCTTGCACTTTTGCTTGTGCTCTTGTGACAACGTTTACTGGAGCAACTTGCTTACTTTCATCTTCTTGTTGTTTAAGCACCTGTTCTTTTGCAATGGTTTCTTGCTCTGTTGTTGTTGTCGTCTCTCCTTTTGTTGCGGCTCGTTCTTTCTCTCATTTGCTAGTAGAAGGAAAGGTAACATGTGGTTGCATTTTACCTTTTTTCTTGGATTCTTAGGACAATCTAAAATCATATGTGTGATTGCACACTCATTACAATATACATTTATCATGATATCATGGTGTGGACAATCCTTAATCAAGTGATCACTACTACCACATCTTTCACATGGACGTATTGGTTGTTGTGGCAATACTTGATATTGACCTTGAAGTAGCCTCTGATCTACCACATATCTTTCTGTTTGAAGCTCATGACTCACATATGCATTTCTAGCAGCTATGGGTCTTTCACTTAAGAACACTTGGTTCCTATAGAGTCATAGGCTCTTCTTCCTCGGCTTCAACTGTTGAAATGTCACCAATAGTGTCTGAACTTCCTGTCAATTGTTGCACCTCTTCTTTGATTGATTCCAAGTCTTCATATTGCTCGTTTGTAGGCAGTGGACGTGAAGTATCTTCTTTGGATCTTAGCCCTTCTTCCTGCAACTTTGCTTTGTTGACTTGCGGCTCCTCCTTTATACTATGCATTTGAGTTGGATAGTTTGTAATCAAGTGTGTTATCGCACACTGATCGCAAAGAGCACCTATTTCTATATGACCAGTATTCGGGCTAGGTATCTGGTTTTGTGTTATCCCCATAGCTGATAACCCTGTTTCGAACTCATACTCAGATTCGTCATCTGTCTTACCCATAACCCTTAGCATGTAGTAGGGGACTATGTCATACCCATTCTCATCGCAAAATTTTGTTGGTGTGGTCTCATTAACACATACATCCAAAGTAGCCAATATCTGAGTCCACTCTAGCGGTTCTAACGCCTCTTTCGGAAAAGGTTCTCTTATGTAAGCATCATCTTCTAAGACCCTCTCTAAGGAATTCTCATTTCTCCCAAAGTCACTACATTCCAATGCTCCGCACATCCAGATTTCTTTCTTTTTGCCCATCCACGGATGGTCGGTTGATCCACTTTGTGTTGCAGAATCAAAATCTTCCACAGGCGTTCTAGTGACATCTTGGTAACTATGATTTCTCATATTTACATGTGTTGTGGTTTCAGCATGTCTCAAGTATAGATAATCATAACCCCAATCTTGTACCATCTTGAGTTGTCTCATGAATGGTCTTCCAAGGATGATTTCATAGTTATTTTTCTTGCCAAAGTCAACTATGGCAAAAGTATGCGCATACTCTATACCGCAAGAAGACACCACTATCGCTTCTAGCAATCCCATGGGTCTTTCCACATGCCCATCAGCTAACTTTAATTTTATTCTGGTTGTTCTAAAGGTGGGCCTACCCCATTTCTCCCAAATTCGTTTTGTTGCTATGGCAACTCCTGCTCCACTGTCAAGTATAGCTTTTGTTTCAATCCCATTGTATTCGACAGGTAAAGTGGCATTACCATCTTCTCCTTCACAGTACTCTCCTACTTTGTTCAGAGGTACCGATCTTACATTTGATCTAGGCTTCTCAATCTCATCTAGCTCTTTTTCGAGGAACCTTAACGGGCTTTTGATCCCAATTTTTTCCAAGCATTTTCCCATATCCGTCCACATACTTGGCCTGATTTTCAAAAGTTCTGCCAATGTAATTGTGCACTTCAATGGCGTGGATAGCAAGTCAGTCAAAAATTTTGTGTCCAATTCTTTTGTCCCTCCTAGCCTCTGTGATGGAACTCTCACAATGTCAGACTTTGCCTCAAAATCTCCCATGTACTGTGGCAAAGTTTTTAACGATGCAGGTCTACTGTCTTCGGAGGCTATCGATCCTACGTCACCATGATATGACCTCACATCAACACTCATTTGTGGTCTATCTAATGTGATTTCAGGAAATGGTTCTGGTCCAGCATCCTCTTCTCTTTTTTGGGCATCTCGGACAGCCTTCCATAACTCCTCTGGCCACTGCTCCTCAACTATAGGAACATAGGGTGGGAAATCCCTCATTGATTCATCTATTGTATTTTGGACTACCCTCGAGTCTTGAGACCTTTGCAGTGGTTCTTCCCTATGATCCACCTCTTCTCTAGACAATTCGTCTACTTTAATGCTCTCATCTTTGTGCATTGGGGTGACTATCCTATCCTTCAATTCTGGTGGAGGTGGTTCTAGCAATGCTTGAGCAGTTTCAATGAGCTGCTTACACATTTCTAGACTCTGCTTCTCTAGTTCGGGATAAGGATGGGTCATCCATCTTTTTTCTAAGGTTTGTCTATTTTTCAAGCTAGCCTCATAAGCCTGTGAAATCGCGTCTAAAGGCTCATTCACTTTGTCCACTAGGACAGATCCTCCTAAACTAGCACTCTTGGGTGCTTTAGCTGGTTTAAGGGTTTCAACTTCCCTTTGCTGTGTATGTTTCTCTTGATTTGTTTCCAACTCAGCTGTAACAGCCTTTTCTTCTCCTTTCTCCCTTTCTAGTCTCGCTTTCATTCTAGTCCTTCTTGCTCGTCTAGAGTTTCTACGGCTTTTGGAACTCGTACTAGTCTCTCCATCTGTAGGCTTCTGCTCTTGCACTTTTGCTTGTGCTCTTGTGACAACGTTTACTGGAGCAACTTGCTTACTTTCATCTTCTTGTTGTTTAAGCACCTGTTCTTTTGCAATGGTTTCTTGCTCTGTTGTTGTTGTCGTCTCTCCTTTTGTTGCGGCTCGTTCTTTCTCTCATTTGCTAGTAGAAGGAAAGGTAACATGTGGTTGCATTTTACCTTTTTTCTTGGATTCTTAGGACAATCTAAAATCATATGTGTGATTGCACACTCATTACAATATACATTTATCATGATATCATGGTGTGGACAATCCTTAATCAAGTGATCACTACTACCACATCTTTCACATGGACGTATTGGTTGTTGTGGCAATACTTGATATTGACCTTGAAGTAGCCTCTGATCTACCACATATCTTTCTGTTTGAAGCTCATGACTCACATATGCATTTCTAGCAGCTATGGGTCTTTCACTTAAGAACACTTGTTCCGCTACAGGATGATATCTAGGCAGTTGAGACATAACATGCTCAAACCCTGGTGGAGTCTTAGGTCTATAGTCAGGACAATGTTGCGTCGGATGGTCCCCTCCACATGTCATGCACCTTCTTCGTTGAGGAATTCTATAGGCTGGTACTCTGTCAGAGTGGTTGATGCGTTGCATCAACCACTCTGACAGATTTTCTCTATGATTTTCTCCTCAACATTTACTTGGTTTTGTCCTAGATTCCCTCTTTGACCCTCAAGATCAGTGGTTTTCTTTTTCTCACTCGCATCATTCATCTTCTTCTGACCATCGTCATAGAATTTGCAATTGTCAACTAGGTCAACTGCCACTTTGGTCACCTCTTCCAAGGTTTGGTATCTTTTCACATATAGGTCCTTTTGGAGATCTCATTCCTAAGCCCTCTGATGAAGCATAGGATCTGACGTTCTGGCGTGGGTAACTCTTGGGTAGGACATCTAGCAACATATTGCTTGAAACGCAGTATTGCATGTCGCAATGTTTCTGTTTCGCCTTGTTTAAATTCTTGAATCTTAGGAAGGGTGTTATGTTTTATGCCTCTCTTGGTGAGTTCTTGAACAAATTCATCCAACATTTTCTCAATGGTTGTGAACTCTCTCCGGTTCAATAGTTCAAACCATGCTTGTGCATTGTCCTCCAATGTAAGTCCAAAACCCTCATACTGCGTGTGGAAGTCCTCTACTCGTTCTGCTCGTAGGACTTGCTTAAAAGCCAAGACATGGGCGTATGGGTCTCCTATGCCATTGTACTTTCTATTTACCCATTTTCTTAGCTGAGATGGTCTTATACTTTGGGTGCAAAGTATGGAACCATACTCCTCTCTGGTATCGTTTCATCTCTCGTTATCGCTCTACGGGGAAATCCAGGTGGTGGTCCCCTCTTTGGAATTCTCTTAGAGGTTCCTGTGTTTGGTGGATATATCTGAGGTCCTTCATTGACCAAATATCCACTCATCTCTAATTTGGTTCGTGGATTTGTGCTTTCTACAGCTCTATATTCTCGTCCATACTTGTCAACAAATAAAGATGTCCATTGTCGGTCGACCTCGTATGTATAGACATATAAGAGCTTGTATTCTGTCAGCTCATCTGGGTAAGGCTCTAAGCAATTGTAAAGGTTGAATTGATCTCCATTAATATACCTATATAGTCCTTCACTTTCATGGTTATACGTCCAAAATCTCTCCACAAAATTCGTCTTTATGTACTGTAGGTTTGGAAGATCAATTCTAGGCGAGTGCTCATATATCCCTGCAATCCATGTGCTTGTATAACCTGAGTCTGAGTCTGATGTAGACATGACTTCTAGGCTTAATAGATCTAGCTTAATGTACTAATACCTCTCTCAGTGTGTTCAAGTGTTTTGGACAGGGAAAACCATGTCCAAAACCGTGAGCGTTTTCTCACAATTCTCTCAAATTGTCGGTTTTAGACACCCCTAACTTCCGGATGCATTTTGAGGCCTTAAACAACGTCTTTTTCAGTTTACTCTAAGATCTGTAGTGCTGCTCTCAAGCTACGTTTTGATAAAAAAAGTTTTGGAATCGGAGTCCGTATGTGAAAGTTATGACCAAAACAGTGAGATGTAATTTGGAAAGTTGCTCTATCTGATGTTTTTGCAAGTGGTCAGTTTGAGCCCAAAATTGGTGTGTGCACTCCTTAGGCAATGATAAACTCAGTGGTAAACTTGGTTTCAAAAATTTTCTCAAAATTTTTTCCTCACTTGTCTATCGCGATAGACTCACCAAGTACCCCTTGCAGATGTCCAAATGCACTCAAACTTTGTGTGCAGGGTATAATGGGCCTTCTGAACCCAAATATGAAGTCAGATTTGAATTTTGATTTTTCTACAGTGAATTTCTGAGTCCATCGTGATAGACTCGCCAGAGTGTTACCGGGATACAGTTTTTCAACTGTTTTTACAGATTTGAGTTCCCCCTTCTCTTGAGATACTACTCATCAAGTTTCAACCAATTTGGAATACTTTTTCTTTGTAACTTGCATCAAACAACAGACCCTTTTCTGATCTTATGAAGTAATCCTCTTAGATGCACTTACAATACTCCAAATTTACTCAAAATTTAACCATAGCCTCACAACAACATGTAGAAAAAGGCCCTAAGGTCAATTTTCAAAAACTTCAATTTTTGTGAAAAAACCCTAGTCTATCGCGATAGACTCAGCAAGTTCTTCAGTTTTGAAAATTTTATAGATTTCTCTTCACCACTGTGTTCCCTATGCTCTGTACACCTTGCTCACCAATTTTCACTTGTTTTGGACTTTTTCTTAGGTCTCTTAACTCCAACTCTAGAATTCTGAGTCTATCTGATCACTAGAAAATAGACTTAGAATGACTTCCCAATGTCCAAAATGTACCAAATTTTGTGTGTAACCTCCTGAGAGGCTAAACAAGCTATGCTCCAGAGGGTTTTGAAATTTTCAATTTTCTTTGGCCCTGCTTTGAGTCTATCGCGATAGACTCAGCAAGTACCCCTTTTATAGGTCAAACTTGAACTTTGACTATACCATTGTGTTCCAACACCTCTCCTTAGTCCTCCTGCCAATTTTCAAGTGGTTTGGACTTTTACTTTGTCAATTAGACCAGATCTGGTGTTTTCTACAAGCTGAATCCTCTCAAATGGTCTTAGACCCACTTTTTGATGTCCAAATGACTTCTTATGGTATCCTTGATTCCAATTGTTACCAAAAGCCTCTCAACTCATACCAATATATACCTTGGATCTCTTGGCACCCGCTCCACCAAAAAGTAGCCTTTATCAAAACAGAACTCAGGCGCTATATCATCAGGGAAAGTAATCTCGACGGATTCGCTAGCTTGAGAAACCTCTTCTTCCTAAGACTCATTCGCAGAGGCTACCCAAGAAGCTTCCTTCTTAAGATATTTGGATTGATCACTTATAAGGAACGTACCTCGCTCTTAACCAAAACCCCTTCTTCAAAAAATCCTCTCCCTAACATCCTCAAACTCCCTTTTGCACCAGAAACTCAAAGACTTCATCCTACCCTTACAATAGGCAAACCTATCCATACAGCCTGCAATCACTCTCCCACCCTTTCTCATCTTGGCAAACCTATCCTATGTTGGACCAACGGCCATAACTTAGTCACTCTTCTAACTAAATCCAAAAACAAGATTCAAACCTAGTTTTTTTGTAAAAGACACTCTTCTAACCAAATCCAAAAACAAGATTCAAGCCAAGTTTTTTTAATACTCTTTATTCCCTCCCTAACCACTACCGCTTATTTTGCAGGTTGATCCTTAAAACCCCTCCTTCGTTTCCCGCCCATATAAACCTCACCGACGATAAAGACCCCTCCTATCCTAAAAAATCCCAATTCTTGGAGCTTACATTCCCAATTTTTCTCCCGTTGAATGGTACTATTGTAACACCTTTTTATGAAATTAAATACCTCTCCTTGCTCCTCAACGCCTTCCCCCCCACATTCCCCCCGATGTACACCGTACACCCGGTCATGTGCATTACACTCCCAGTCTTGGATTAGATACTCTTTTGAGACCCAACATCGTCTTTTCCTAACAATCATTTCATGGAGAGTTCTTAGCTACACCACCCTTCACGTTCTTAGCTTGATAAACCTCCCTTACCCTCTATTCCCCCCTTATTGCCTAATTTAGTCCCCTTCAGGACTTAAACCCCCCTTGAGGGATACACCCCCTTATATTGCGTTCAACGCCCGCCACACCACCACCCCCCCCACCCACCCACAATTTTTTCCATATATTATCGGGCCCCGCTTTCACTTAAACTGCTCCTCGGATAACAATCAATGGAGACGTTCCCATATTTTCAGGCCCCGCCTTCACTTTAACCGCTCCTCAATAACAATCAATGAAGACTTCCCTTGATTTTACGGGGACTCTACATCACACTATACACCACTCTTTTCCTTCAGTTAGAGGAACTATCTCCCTAACTTAACCCCTTCAAAAAGTACACTTCCTTCTCCCCCCCCCCCCTCCCCTCCTTATATAAAGAACACCCTCTCCCCCATGTTTCCCCCCCCCTCGTTTCTTTCTCTCCTCTCTCCTTTCTCCTACCACTGATGAGCTCCTCAATGGAGGGAAACGCGTTTGGTACCCCGTACCCCATAGCCCACCCACACCGCACCTCCCCGTAGCCCACCCCCACCACACCTCCCCTCCTTATTACTCATAAGCATAGTGCTTCGCACGCTGAAACATACTTATGAATGATTTTGGTCAGTTTACTCTAAGATCTGTAGCGTTGCTCTCAAGCTACGTTTTGATAAAAAAAAGTTTTGGAATCGGAGTCCGTATGTGAAAGTTATGACCAAAACAGTGAGATGTAATTTGGAAAGTTTCTCTATCTGATGTTTTTGCAAGTGGTCAGTTTGAGCCCAAAATTGGTGTGTGCACTCCTTAGGCAATGATAAACTCAGTGGTAAACTTGGTTTCAAAATTTTTTCCTCACTTGTCTATCGCGATAGACTCACCAAGTACCCCTTGCAGATGTCCAAATGCAATCAAACTTTGTATGCAGGGTATAATGGGCCTTCTGAACCCAAATATGAAGTCAGATTTGAATTTTGATTTTTCTACATTGAATTTCTGAGTCTATCGTGATAGACTCGCCAGAGTGTTACCGGGATACAGTTTTTCAACTGTTTTTACAGATTTGAGTTCCCCCTTCTCTTGAGATACTACTCATCAAGTTTCAACCAATTTGGAATACTTTTTCTTTGTAACTTGCATCAAACAACAGACCCTTTTGTGATCTTATGAAGTAATCCTCTTAGATGAACTTACAATACTCCAAATTTACTCAAAATTTAACCATAGCCTCACAACAACATTTAGAACAAGGCCCTAAGGTCAATTTTCAAAAATTTCAATTTTTGTGAAAAAACCCTAGTCTATCACGATAGACTCAGCAAGTTCTTCAGGTTTGAAAATTTTATAGATTTCTCTTCACCACTGTGTTCCCTATGCTCTGTACACCTTGCTCACCAATTTCACTTGTTTTGGACTTTTTCTTAGGTCTCTTAACTCCAACTCTAGAATTCTGAGTCTATCTGATCACTAGAAAATAGACTTAGAATGACTTCCCAATGTCCAAAATGCACCAAATTTTATGTGTAACCTCCTAAGAGGCTAAACAAGCTATGCTCCAGAGGGTTTTGAAATTTTCAATTTCTTTGGCCCTGCTTTGAGTCTATCGCGATAGACTCAGCAAGTACCCCTTTTATAGGTCAAACTTGAACTTTGACTATACCATTGTGTTCCAACACCTCTCCTTAGTCCTCCTGCCAATTTTCAAGTGGTTTGGACTTTTACTTTGTCAGTTAGACCAGATCTGGTGTTTTCTACAAGTTGAATCCTCTCAAATGGTCTTAGACCCACTTTCTGATGTCCAAATGACTTCTTATGGTATCCTTGATTCCAATTGTTACCAAAAGCCTCTCAACTCATACCAATATATACCTTGGATCTCTTGGCACCCGCTCCACCAAAAAGTATCCTTTATCAAAACAGAACTCATGCGCTATATCATCAGGGAAAGTAATCTCGACGGATTCGCTAGCTTGAGAAACCTCTTCTTCCTAAGACTCATTCGCAGAGGCTACCCAAGAAGCTTGCTTCTTAAGATATTTGGATTGATCACTTATAAGGAACGTACCTCGCTCTTAACCAAAACCCCTTCTTCAAAAAATCCTCTCCCTAACATCCTCACACTCCCTTTTGCACCAGAAACTCAAAGACTTCATCCTACCCTTACAATAGGCAAACCTATCCATACAGCCTGCAATCACTCTTCCACCCTTTCTCATCTTGGCAAACCTATCCTATGTTGGACCAACGGCCATAACTTAGTCACTCTTCTAACTAAATCCAAAAACAAGATTCAAACCTAGTTTTTTTGTAAAAGACACTCTTCTAACCAAATCCAAAAACAAGATTCAAGCCAAGTTTTTTTAATACTCTTTATTCCCTCCCTAACACCTACCGCTTATTTTGCAGGTTGATCCTTAAAACCCCTCCTTCGTTTCCCGCCCATATAAACCTCACCGACGATAAAGACCCCTCCTATCCTAAAAAATCCCCATTCTTGGAGCTTACATTCCAAATTTTTGTCCCGTTGAATGGTACTATTGTAACACCTTTTTATGAAATTAAATACTCTCCCTTGCTCCTCAAGGCCTCCCCCCCCACATTCCCCATGATGTACACCGTACACCCGGTCATGTGCATTACACTCCTAGTCTTGGATTAGATACTCTTTTGAGACCCAACATCGTCTTTCCCTAACAATCATTTCATGGAGAGTTCTTAGCTACACCACCCTTCACGTTCTTAGCTTGATAAACCTCCCTTACCCTCTATTCCCCCCTTATTGCCTAATTTAGTCCCCTTCCGGACTTAAACCCCCCCTTGAGGGATACACCCCCTTATATTGCGTTCAACGCCCGCCACACCACCACCCCCCCCCCACCCACCCACCATTTTTTCCATATATTATCGGGCCCCGCTTTCACTTAAACTGCTCCTCGGATAACAATCAATGGAGACGTTCCCATATTTTCAGGCCCCGCCTTCACTTTAACCGCTCCTCAATAACAATCAATGAAGACTTCCCTTGATTTTACGGGGACTCTACATCACACTATACACCACTCTTTTCCTTCAGTTAGAGGAACTATCTCCCTAACTTAACCCCTTCAAAAAGTACACTTCCTTCTCCCCCCCCCCTCCCCTCCTTATATAAAGAACACCCTCTCCCCCATGTTTCCCCCCCCCCTCATCTCTTTCTCTCCTCTCTCCTTTCTCCTACCACTGATGAGCTCCTCAATGGAGCGAAACGCGTTTGGTACCCCGTACCCCATAGCCCACCCACACCGCACCTCCCCGTAGCCCACCCCCACCACACCTCCCCTCCTTATTACTCATAAGCATAGTGCTTCACACGCTGAAAAATACTTATGAATGATTTTGGTCCATTTACTCTAAGATCTGTAGTGCTGCTCTCAAGCTACGTTTTGATAAAAAAAGTTTTGGAATCGGAGTCCATATGTGAAAGTTATGACCAAAACAGTGAGATGTAATTTGGAAAGTTGCTCTATCTGATGTGTTTGCAAGTGGTCAGTTTCAGCCCAAAATTGGTGTGTGCACTCCTTAGGCAATGATAAACTCAGTGGTAAACTTGGTTTCAAAAATTTTCTCAAAATTTTTTCCTCACTTGTCTATCGTGATAGACTCACCAAGTACCCCTTGCAGATGTCCAAATGCACTCAAACTTTGTGTAGCGGGTATAATGGACCTTCTGAACCCAAATATGAAGTCAGATTTGAATTTTGATTTTTCTACAGTGAATTTCTGAGTCTATCGTGATAGACTCACCAGAGTGTTACTGGGATGCAGTTTTTCAACTGTTTTTACAGATTTGAGTTCCCCCTTCTCTTGAGATACTACTCATCAAGTTTCAACCAATTTGGAATACTTTTTCTTTGTAACTTGCATCAAACAACAGACCCTTTTCTGATCTTATGAAGTAATCCTCTTAGATGCACTTACAATACTCCAAATTTACTCAAAACTTAACCATAGCCTCACAACAACATGTAGAAAAAGGCCCTAAGGTCAATTTTCAAAAACTTCAATTTTTGTGAAAAAACCCTAGTCTATCGCGATAGACTCAGCAAGTTCTTCAGTTTTGAAAATTTTATAGATTTCTCTTCACCACTGTGTTCCCTATGCTCTGTACACCTTGCTCACCAATTTTCACTTGTTTTGGACTTTTTCTTAGGTCTCTTAACTCCAACTCTAGAATTCTGAGTCTATCTGATCACTAGAAAATAGACTTAGAATGACTTCCCAATGTCCAAAATGCACCAAATTTTGTGTGTAACCTCCTGAGAGGCTAAACAAGCTATGCTCCCGAGGGTTTTGAAATTTTCAATTTCTTTGGCCCTGCTTTGAGTCTATCGCGATAGACTCAGCAAGTACCCCTTTTATAGGTCAAACTTGAACTTTGACTATACCATTGTGTTCCAACACCTCTCCTTAGTCCTCCTGCCAATTTTCAATGGGTTTGGACTTTTACTTTGTCAGTTAGACCAGATCTGGTGTTTTCTACAAGCTGAATCCTCTCAAATGGTCTTAGACCCACTTTCTGATGTCCAAATGACTTCAAAATTTTTATGTGTCCTTGATAGCACCTTTCCAAGCTATGCCACAGAGGTTTTTGAAAAATTTGGTTTCTATCACTTGGTTCTTAGTCTATCGCGATAGACTAACCAAGTATGCTAAAATGACACTTTTTTCAAATTTTCTCTTCACAGATGTGTTCCCTACCCTCTGTAAATCATGTATACCAAGTTTCATAAGGTTTGGAAATTTGGTCAAGTCCCTTTACCCAATTTGTCTCTGAAGTCTGACTCAAAACACCAGACAAGTGCTTTGGTGGTCTTCTTGATGTCCAATTTCAAATTTGAAAGGATGGTTAAGGTCTAGGTGAGGAGTGGATTCAAGCTATCTAGTCACAATTTCCAAAACTTGTCCCACTCAAAATGTCATGAGTCTATCGCGATAGACTAGGCAGATTGTGCAGGAAAAGTCAACTCAAAATTGTGACTTCACTTTTAGATTCCCCTTACTCTCTTGTGTCTATCCCTCAAATTTCATGCAATTTGGACACTTGGTTTGTGTTTTGGGCCATTTTTAGTGTTTTTGTCAGAACCTGAATCTCTATCTGGGCTTTAGATTCACTTCTAGTGATCCAAACACCTTGAAATTATGTGTGTATGCTATGTAGGCTCTGCTTAAGCTATCCCTAGGAGGGATTTGCAAAATAAGGTCCACAGCTAAATATCCCCAACCTATCGCAATAGGCTCATAAAGTTTCCCAGTTTTGGTCTTTTTACAAAGTTCTCTTCACAACTAGTTTCCTTATCCTCTGTATAGTGAATACACAAAGTTGTGCAATGTTTGGACTATTGGTCAAGGTCTTTGTACCACTGTGTCTCTGAACTTAGACTCTAAACACTAGACTTGAGGTTTAGTGGTCAAGCAGGTGTCCAAGTACACTCAACTTTTGGGAGCAGCCTTGTATTGATGTGTTTTACCTATGGTATGAGGGGTTTTGCCTGTTTGTGAGTCTATCTCCAATTCACCAGTCTATCGCGATAGACTAGGCAAAGAGCCACTGGAAAGTATTTTTTTCTCTGTTTTTGGACAGTTTGGTTCTCAATACCCTTAGAAGCTTATCCCCAAAGTTTCATTCAATTTGGACTTCTTTTCCTTTGGATTCAAGCATTTCACAGTTCACTTCCTTACACTCAGAAAAAGAAAATTCCCACTTAGATGCACAAGCACTGATGCAAATGCTTTGAAATTTCATATACAAGCTCTAGAGCATATGCAAAACAAGGTCTTGAGGTCAAACTTTTGGTTTTTTTAAAGATTGCAAAATTTGGTTTCAGATTTTTGCTTTTTGGGTTTTTTTTATGTTTTTTTTTTTTTTGGATTGTACCAAATCTGTGTTTTCCCCCTACCTTAAGGTCTCCAATGCAAAAACAAGCACTCAAATCGGCTTTCAAACGACCATTTTAGAGCACTTTTACAATAATCAACACAATTCCGCCTTTTGTGTTTTCAAGCACATTTTCATGTCAAAATTTCTCTAGATCCACATCACATCTCCTACACTACCTAAAGTCCTACTTTGGATGGTTGAATGGTTGTTTTTGCTTTCTGGCAAGCAAACAACCTCCTACTTACCTTTTGCGTTTTTCTTTGCGTTTTTTCTCTTTCAAGTTCTTCACAACTATAAGTCACAACCAAACACACAAACCATAAAACCTAATCTAAACACACAATAAAATAATATAACCATACCTCAACCTCATGGTGCACCACCTCGGCGAGACGCAGGCTCCCTGGCTATTCCTCAGTCAAGAGATCCGCTCTCTGACTTCCCACTAAGAAGGCAAATGGTGACAACACTCTAGAAACTCTAGAGAAACTTTATACTATCAAACACGAGTGATGCGGTATGTGCTAGTTTAGGCGCTTCGTCCCCGACAACGGCGCCAATGTTAGCAGGTACGCCGCAACGGACGATGGAGCACAGCGAGAACACAGACCAACAAACTGTCAATCCGAGGACGTAGCTGACCCGACTAGGGCATGGAGGAAATCTCTGGGTTGTCAACCCTGAGCTAGACACGGACAACACTCTACAGTCACTAATCCTACCACAACACTACCATAAAGCAAAGAAATAGACAGCGCATCCTACGAAACACTACAAGCTCGAAACAGTCTCAAATCATATCAGAATGACTCGAAATCGGAGGGCAAGACTCACAAGGACATATCCTATATGGCCAAACACCTAAACCCTAAAAACCATAACTGTAAGATCTCTAATCGTTGTCGCGATAGACTCAAAACAGCAATTTTCAAAGTGTCCGAAACTGATCTACAAAGACATCAACACGAAGAGCTTCTCGCCCTGATTCTAACGACTACTCGATCATTCAGAACGGATGTCGTTTGAGGTACTTACGGCCAAATATAGCTCGTAGCAGGCGGGCTCGCGATGTGGTTCTCGGCTTGCATTGCTTGCGTCGACGCGGAGAGCTCCTCGATGCTAACACGCTCCTACTCTCATATCTGCAATGTGATTAGTGTGCGCAATGATGTGTGTGTGTGAAGCTCACTACTGTGTGCTGCAGAACCCACGACTGTATATTACTTGAGATAACGTAATGTGTTTCTTACAAAGCCTTAGGTTTTAGCTTTTATACCAAGCCTTCAAACCTAATGTCCGGCCAAATGACCTGAATTGTCCCTAGGCTTCTACAGAGCTTAATTACAAGAAACTGAGTTGGCTGTACTCATTATACAAGCATTTGTGGCCAAAATGCAAGTGCCGACTTAAAATATGAGGTTCCCGTAAACATTACAAAAGTGGCCGTAATGGCTCAAAATAATAATAACGGGATAACGTCCATGAACTTGTATCTTCATGTTGCAGCATCCATCTTCATCTTCATCACCATCTTCATGTGGAATCTTTATAGAATCTTTAATGGAATCTTTATGGAAACGTTTTTGAAAGGGAGTCCTTTCAACAACATGTAAAGTTTGATATTATTTGAGATTTTAAATGCTTATGTCTCAAGAATGAAAATATGAAAGTTTTCTCTTATGTAGTTTTGAATATTTAAAATGATCTAATACTTGTTGCATACCAAAGCCCTTCTACTTGCCACCTTGAGTGCTCAATGGAAAGGGCAAGCAATGTATCACTTTCTAAAACCGACAAATACATCACAAACATATTTTTCTTTGTATGCAACGATATGCTTGAAATGACCATATCAAACACATGGAATTTTCCATTATTTTATATACTCCCAAGTTAATTTTTTTGCACATGAAACTTTCAATTATGTATAGAAAAATTGTGGAAGAGTCACCTAAATTTTTCTACAAGGTCGATTCATTTTTTCTTAAGCTTATAAAGGCGATTTCTTCAAAGCGTCAATCGCAGTCTTACGAGGATCAATTTGATGAGTATAGTTCTTGATCATGCTAGATTCTAAAATGCAAGGTTATATTTTTAAAAGATCCTATAGCTAACATTTTTAAGCATATCAAGAGGATTTTCTTAAATAAATCGTCTAATGCAAGTAGCATTTAATTTAAATTTGTTAAAAAAGGACACTTAAAGTGTCCTGTTTTGGTACCAAACTAGTGTTAAGGTCTGTATCCGCCACCACATGAAATTGATGAGGATCAACTGTTCCATCAACAGTTATTGGTAAATTGATAAGTCCAAGCTATTCATTGTTCCTTTGTTGGCCACTTTGAACCCAATAGTATTTGGCATTAAAGGTTCCTTTGTCAATTTTATGAAGGTGGTGACAACATTTGCTCTTGCCCAGTGTCCACTAATGCTCTCTCGGTGGTACCATCATAAAGTTGTAACCAAATTTGTAGATCAATGCCACCTAACCATGTAGGCTCCGTTTGTATGGATGCAATTGGAGGAGAATAGATGCAATTGTTCTGTTCGCAATTGCCCTGAAGGTTTGCTAGCTCCTTCCGCTGTAATATTCTAATCTTGGCCTCTTCCTTAGCCTGTTCCAGAATATCATGGGCTCGACTTCTTCGTTGATCTGTTGCATGAATTGTTTCGAGTTCTTCTGGTGTCAATGGGAGAAGATATTTCTTTAACCTGCAGTGACTCATCCAATAAGGCACCTCCTCACCTGCCAATGTTGCAAGCTTGATGGCACCACTTTGCAAAATATCATGTATGACAAAAAGCCCCATCCCTTGATTTTTTAGTTTTTTGGAGTGTTGCTTTAGGGTATACGCCAAAACGTAATCCCCTTTTTGGAACTCCTTGTTAATCACATGTTGATCATGGAAAGCTTTCATTTGTTATTTCTGAGCGTAAATTCCTGCTACAACTCTCATTCTAGTTTTGTCTAATTGCTTCAAAATGTCTAGTCTTTCAGACAGTTCGTGTCCCATCCATCCTAACTATGTTGCGACTCAAAGCGGTTAATCAAGAATTCCATGGGTAGAATTGCATTAATTCCAAACACAAGGTTAAAAAGAGTGGTTCCTATGGAAGTTTTAAATGCTACCCTGTACGCCCATAATACTGAGTGTAGCTTTTGGTCCCAATCAGTTCTTGAGTCACTTACTATTTTGGTGAGCACCATGCATAAGATTTTATTGGTACCTCTCGGCTTGTCCGTTATCTTGGGGGTGATATGGTGCTGATTTGTGATGGATCACCATGAATTCATCAATGAAATTGGTTACAAAGTGTGTTCCTCTATCACTCACAATTTCAATGGGTAGACCGTATCTGGTAAAGATATGTTCGAAAAGGAACTGAGCCGTAGTTCGTGCATCATTTTTTTGTGTTGCTTGCATCCACCCATTTGGTCAAATAGTTTGTGGCTACGATTATGTAATGTGCGTGCATTTTTCATGTGGGAGGTATGATGGGACCTATAAAATATATGCCCTACTTGGCAAAGACTCATACTCCCATCATCGGCCATAATGGCATTTCATCTCTTCGTAGAGGGGCTTTTGTGCGTTGACATTCATCACATATTTTAGCATATGCCTCCGCATCTCTTAATAACGTTGGCCACCATATTCCTGTATGAAGTACTAGCTTTGGAATTTCATCAGCAAAAAAATGTCCCCTTGGCTAGCCCCGAGTGTGCTTGTTCTAGGATAGAGAAGTACTCGCTTGTAGTAGCACACAATCATAATTGATCGTTCTTTCCCCGCCTGTACAATTGGTTTGCAATCAGCAAATAGTTATTTGCTTCTTCCTCTACAGTTCTCATTTGTGCCTTACCCTATTCCTCTGGGAAGGTCTTGGTTTTTAAGTACTTGATTATGTAAGTACTCCATTTGGGCGCTTGTATTACTCGAAATAGGGTGGCATGTTCTACTAGCGGTTGCTTTTTACGGGTTTCACATGATTTTACGTAATTGTAGACACTGTTTTCCATGTTTTTCCAATCGACCCCAAGTCTTCGTAGTCTTTGATATGATTGTGTTTTTCCATTGTGAAACCCCGTGTGTTGTTTATGAGCCTGTTTGAGGTAGTATTCATTCTCGTCCAGCTATACACATAGTCTCAAAATCTCATCCTTACCCTTCTTGTAAAGTTGTCCAGCCAAAAGCTGGAGATTTGTCATTCGATGTATGATTGATGGTTGTCTTTCCACCTGTAATGATCATATGGTGAGTAGAGGGATGATCGCTTCACTCCACCTTGGAACCATTTCAATGTTAAATAAGTATGAATCTGGAAGATCATCATCAACACCTTCAGGTGCTTTCCCATGGAACAATCTCAAAAGATGATATGCTTGCATGTGCATAGTCCCCTTTTTTACGACTACTATGAAATCAAACTCAAGCAATATGATAAACCAATGAATAATCCTTTCAGTGTTGCGAGGTTTGTTTACCAGATATAACAGTGCTTGGTGATCTACAAAGAAAAAAACCTTATTCACAAGGAGGTAATGTCTAAATTTTTTGACAGCATATATTATTCATAAACCTTCTCTCTCAGTAGTGGTGTAATTTTTCTCTACATAGTTTAGCTGCCTACTAGAGTAGCAAATGGGAAAATCATTTTCTTCTCTTCTAGCTAGGCTAATATGCACCTATGGCATAGGCTGATGCGTCTACATGAACATGGAAGATCTTGTTGCAATCAGGGGCCTACAAAATTGGAGCAAAAATTAATCCTTGCTTCAATTTGTGAAAAGCCTTCTCACATTCTTCTGTCCGCTCAAGCTTAGTGATGAGGGCATACAGAGTCTTAGCTATTACAACATACATGTATATGAAGCACCTATAATATCCACAATGACCCGTAAATGCCTGCACTTCCTTCATTTTCATTGGTCTTGACAGTGCAACAATTATTTGTATCTTATCTTGATTAGTGGAAATCCCGTTTTTTGACACAATGTGACCCAAGATTTTACCTTGTCTTACCATGAAGACACATTTTTCAGGGTTTAAGAAAATGCGATAAGTTATGCACTTTTCAAAGACTTTCTTTAGGTGTGTTATGTGCTCACTTCTCAACTGGGAATGAACACAAATATCATCCATATATATCTCTAAACATTGTCTGAGATATTCTTTCAATGCGTGACTCATTAGTCTTTGAAAGTGGTAGGGGCATTGGTCAGGCCGAAAGGCATTACCGTGTATGTAAATATGCCCCACTCTGTTGCAAAAGTTGTCTTATGTCGATCTTTTGGTTTTATGGTCAACTGGTTGTAGCTTGAGAACCATCTAAAAAACTATAGGCCTCCTTCCCTGCAACTTTCTTGATGACGTGGTCTGTTATCGGTAGTGGATAGTTGTCTCTGATAGTGGCAGCATTTACCTGTTTAAGGTTCACACAAACCCGTAATTTACCATTGTTTTTGGGTACTACCACAATTGGGGACACCCAATCGGTGTGTTCAATCTCAGAGATAAACTCTGCATCCCTTACTTTGTCTATCTCCTCCTTGTTAGGAAATAAGACGTAGCTAAATAGATAATTGAGTAGATTACTTAATGGAGAGAGACAGATTTACATACACGAGATTATAGAGTAGAGAGAGAGAGAGAGAGAGTACACACAATATACGTGGTTCACCCAATGTGGGCTACGCCCACGGGAAAGCAGCCACTCAATGGCTTTAGTACTTCAAAACAAGAAATAGTTTACAAAGGGATTATACCCTTAATGTAGCTCCCGCCTTGCTTCACTCTCACCACCTCACACTCACCTTGTTGCATCAACTTCACACTATGAAATGTGTGTAGAAATGGCCTCCTTTTATAGGCCAAAAGGGCTGCCCTCTCTTATGAGAGACAGCCATGTGTAGCCGCCCTTGTGCGAATAAGTCCAAATCAGACCCTCCAATCCGCCCATGTGTGGCCGCCCTTGAGAAGACAAGTCCGCTTTTGAATTCAGCCACCGGCCATTGAATTCGGCCACCGGCCATTGACTTCCGACCACCGGCCAACCGACCGGTTGTTTTCCGACCACTTTCCGGCCGTCGTCCGGCCATAATATTCCGGTGAAAAAGAATATTCCAGAAAAAAAAAATTCCGGCCTTTAAAGTTGCCCCTGATTCTTGTCCGTGAAAATTTTGGTTTCCAGTGAGTGATTTTCCTTCACGCACGATGCTTCTCCTCATAATGGGGGCCTTACAAATGTGCGCTTTTACCACAGAAAATTACAAGGGTAAATCAGGCTCCATACTTAACAATCTCCCACTTGGAGACTGATCTCCAAACCAAACCTGTGACTGCTTTCCATTCTGGCTTCTTATCCTTGAATGCCGATTGAAGATGAGCAAAAGCTCAACTTCTCCTTGTTGACCACCTTTGTAAACATGTCTGCAGGATTTTCACTTGTATGCACCTTTCCTAGCTTTAGTTGTCCCTCTTCCAAAAGAGTCCGTATGAAGTGATATCTCACCTCAATGTGCTTTTTCCTTGAATGAAAGGCTGAGTTCTTCGCAAGATGGATAGCGCTTTGGCTATCACTGTACAAGACACAATTGTCTTGTTTGAATCCAAGCTCTTCTAAGAATCTGTGAAGCCACAGAATTTCTTTGCTTGCCTCCGTCATTGCTACATACTCTGCTTCCGTGGTAGAAAGTGAAACCACTTTCTGCAGCTTTGAAGCCCAGCTTATTGCTGTGCCTCCAACCGTGAACACATAGCTAGTAGTGCTCCTTCGAGTGTCTTTGTCACCTGCCATATCTGCATCAGCATACCCTTCTAGAAAAATATCAGTTCCTCCAAAATACAAAGCATTTGTTGTTGTCCCTTTTAGATACCTAAGTATCCACTTCACAGCTTGTCAATGCTCTTTACCTGGGTTGTCCATGAACCTACTCACAACTCCCACTGCATGTGCAATGTCTGGCCTTGTCCAGACCATAGTATACATTAGAGAACCTACCGCTGCAGCATATGGAACTTTAGACATATAGGCTATCTCCTCTTGTGTCTTTGGACACATATCCTTCGTTAGTTTAAAATGACCAGCCAAAGGTGTAGAAACTGGTTTTGCATTTTGCATTGCAAACCTTTCTATTACCTTCTTGATGTAATCTTCTTGAGATAGCTTTATTGTCTTCTTCGTCCTGTCCCTTGATATTTTCATACCAAGTATCCTCTTTGCAGCACCTAAATCTTTCATTGAAAAAGATTTGGGCAGCTCCTCTTTTAGGTCTTTGATGTCCTGCATGTTAGCACTTGCAATCAACATGTCATCAACATACAACATTAGAATGATGAATTTCCCATCTCCCAAATTCTTCATGTAGACGTTGTGATCTGAGTTTGTGAATCCATGATCCAACATCCATCGATCAAACTTCAAGTACCATTGTCTTGATGCTTGCTTTAAACCATACAAGCTCTTCTTTAATCTGCAAACCATTTTCTCCTTACCTTTTACTTCATACCCCTTTGGTTGAAGCATGTAGATTTCCTCCTCTAAGTCACTGTGAGGGAATGCCGTATTTACATCCATTTGCTCGAGATTTAGATCATGAGCAGCCACAAGGCTTAAGACAAGCCTAATTGAGTTCATTTTTACAACAGGAGAAAATATTTCATTGAAGTCAATACCTTTCTTTTGAGAAAAACCTTTTACCACAAGCCTAGACTTGTACCTTTTCTTCCCACCTTCTTCTTCCTTTAGCTTGTACACCCATTTGTTTTGAAGTGCCCGCTTACCTTTAGGCAACTCAACCAACTCCCATGTTTGGTTGCGATGTAGTGAGTCCATCTCCACTTGCATGCTCTTCATCCATTCTTCTTTGGATTCATGTTGCATAGCTTCTTCATATGATTCCGGCTCTCTAGAATCTGAGATCAAGAGATGGTTGAAGGAAGGAACAAACCTTTCTGGAGGTCTACTTGCTCTTGTAGATCTTCGGGGAATAGGTTGAGGCTCCTCATTTGGTTGACGTTGTTGCACATTGTCACCGTTTGCAGTCCTTGAGTCTTCACCGTCCTCAAGCTCCACGTACTCATCACCTGTTTCTTTTGTTTGTTTTCTTTCCAAGTAATCTTTGTACATATTTTGTTCGTTAAAAATTACATCCCTACTCCTTAAGATTTTACCATCTTCAGGATTCCATAGGCGATACCCAAAGTCTCCTTCTCCATAGCCAATGAAGAAACACTTTTTGGACTTTGCATCTAACTTTGATCTTAGGATTCTATCTATGTGCATGAAAGCCTCACACCCAAACACTTTGAGAAATGCATAATTCACCGGTTTACCTGTCCATGCCTCTTCTGGAACTCCCCCATCCAATGCCGTTGAAGGTGACCGATTGATTAAGTACACAGACGTACTTACAGCTTCTGCCCAAAGCTCAAGCGGTAGGCTTGCATGTAGCCGCATGCTTCGTGCTCGTTCCATGATTGTCCTGTTCATCCTTTCCGAAATCCCATTTTGTTGAGGTGTCCTTGGGATTGTCCTTTGCCTCCAAATGCCATTGCTAGCACAAAATATTTCAAAAGCTTGGCTGCAATATTCGCCTCCATTGTCGAATCTGAGGCATTTAACCTTGGTACCTGTTTCATTCTCCACAAAGGCTTTCCACCTTTGAAATATGGAAAATACATCGGATTTATTCTTCATGACATAAACCCATGTTTTTCTAGTCGCATCGTTTATGAATGTTACATAGTACAATGAGCCACCAAGTGATGGTGTACTTGCAGGACCCCAAACATCAGAATGAACCAACTCAAGTTTTTTTTTTTTCTTTCATTTCCTGATTTTTGAAATTTTACCCTCTTTTGTTTACCATAAACACAATCTTCACAGAACTCTAAGTCCACTTCTTTCAAACCTGGTAGAAGCTTCTTTGTTTTAAGGATTGGCATTCCTTTGGCACTCATATGCCCAAGTCGGTAGTGCCACACCGCACTGTCAACTTCTGTAGTTGCTGCACAAGCTGAAGGTTGCGTGCTAACAGTACACAAGTAAAGTGTACCGACCTTTTCTCCCTTGGCAACCACCAAAGATCCCTTTGAGATCTTCCACCGTTTGTTTCCGAATGCAATGTTGTGACCTTCATCGTCCAATTGTCCTGTAGAGATTAAATTTTTGCGAAGAGAAGGAACATGCCTAACATCTTTAAGCTTCCATTCATTTCTGTTAGCAGTTTTGACAGAAACTGTACCTTTGCCGACAATCTCACAAGCTTCATCATCTCCCAAGTATACATACCCAAAATTACCTTTGGTGTAGTCTTGGAAATGTTGCTTGTGTGGTGTCGCATGGAATGAAGCCCCGAAATCTACTATCCAGGAATTAAACACATTGTCTAATGAGAGAATTAGAGCATCCTGCTCTACTTTACCTGCCACATTGGCCTCCGATGTTGGCTTGTTGTCTTGAGACTCTATCTCCTTCTTCTTCTTGGACCAGCAATCCTTCTTGACGTGGCCCTTCTTGCCGCAGTTCCAACATTCAAGAACTGACTTTGTTCGTGACTTGCTCCGTCTTGAGCGATCACGACCCTTTTGGCTTTTGAACCTCTCCTTAGGCCTTCCTCTTGTTTCCACTGACAATGCAGCACTTGATGATTCTCCTGTGCTTCTCCTTCGTATTTTCTCGCTTAGGAGAACACCCACAACATCATCAAACTTAAGAGTATTTATGCCAGATATAGAATTACTTACAGCCATCACAAGGCTGTCCCAACTATCCGGTAGAGATGATAATATAAGGAGAGCTCGCACTTCGTCATCGAAATTGATTTTCACCGATCGAAGTTGACTTATGTTTGTGTTAAATTCATTTAGGTGTTCTGTAACTGAACCATTCTCTTCCATCTTTAGACTGAACAAGCACTTCATAAGAAATACCTTATTGGATGTCGATGGTTTCTCGTAGAAGTCGTCAAGTGACTTCATCAAGTCCTCCCTGGTCTTCATCTCGTAGAAGTCGTCAAGTGACTTCATCAAGTCCTCCGATGGTTTCTCGTAGAAGTCGTCAAGTGACTTCATCAAGTCCTCCGTGGTCTTCATCTCGGAAACATTGAAGGCCACCATTGACGCCAAGCTTAACCGGATTGTTCCCAGTGCCTTTCGATCAAGGACAATCCATGCTTCATCTGCCATTGTACCGGGCTTCTTCGCAAGACCGCCTAGTGGCAAATAGAGGTCCTTCTGGTAGAGATAGTCTTCAATCTGCATCTTCCAATGTTGGTACTTTTTGCCGTTGAACTTCTCAATCTTGAGCTTCCCTTCCTCCGCCATAACTCCCACTCAATTCAAGGAAATATTTCCTTGAGATAATTTAGCTACAAGCAAACCTTGCTCTGATACCAGTTGTTAGGAAATAAGACGTAGCTAAATAGATAATTGAGTAGATTACTTAATGGAGAGAGACAGATTTACATACACGAGATTATAGAGTAGAGAGAGAGAGAGAGTACACACGATATACGTGGTTCACCCAATGTGGGATGCGTCCACGGGAAAGCAACCACTCAATGGCTTTAGTACTTCAAAACAAGAAGTAGTTTACAAAGGGATTATACCCTTAATGGAGCTCCCGCCTTGCTTCACTCTCACGACCTCACACTCACCTTGTTGCATCAACTTCACACTATGAAATGTGTGTAGAAATGGCCTCCTTTTATAGGCCAAAAGGGCTGCCCTCTCTTATGAGAGACAGCCATGTGTAGCCGCCCTTGTGCGAATAAGTCCAAATCGGACCCTCCAATCCGCCCATGTGTGGCCGCCCTTGAGAAGACAAGTCCGCTTTTGAATTCGGCCACCGGCCACCGGCCATTGACTTCCGACCACCGGCCACCGGTCAACCGACCGGTTGTTTTCCGACCACTTTCGGGCCGCCGTCCGACCATAATATTCCGGCGAAAAAAAAAGTCTCGGGGGCCTCCGCCCCCGAGGCCTTTAAAGTTGCCCCTGATTCTTGTCCGTGAAAATTTTGGTTTCCGGTGAGTGATTTTCCTTCACGCACGATGGCTTCTCCTCATAATGGGGGCCTTACAAATGTGCGCTTTTACCACAAAAAATTACAAGGGTAAATCAGGCTCCATACTTAACACTCCTTAAATTATTTTTGCTCAGTTTTGGATAATTTTGTTGACTTCTCCAAGACATTTTCAGTTTGTGGTTTTTGTTTGTTCTTCTTCTTCAAGTTTCTTTTTGGTTGAGTTGGGTTTCATGAACCTCTTTTGATATGTGATCTTTAAGGCAATCAGTTGCTTCAACCAACTTTAAATACTACGTTTTTTCGGTTAAAAGAGATACAAAATTTTATTTTGTCTTATTTCGTTTGTTCATGCATCTATTCAAATATCTACGCTGTCTTCGAGGATTTTGGTTTGAAAAATCATGTAGACCACCTATCGATCCTTCCTTTTGATGTCCTAGTCTGAGTTGTTGGAAAGCTTGTCATCTATGTTGTCTTCTAAAGGCTTGTCCGTAGAGTCTTGGAATGTTTCCTCGTCAGTTTGATTAAGGCCCCTTACAGAGATCTCATCCACTATGCGTCGGCAATTTGAAACTCTCTCCATGTCAGGGACATCAGATCCATAATTTGGACTTAGGCTGATACCCATCATCTGGAATGGAATGATATCATATCCCTCCTCATCACAAAATCTCATCAAGGTCACCTCATTCACACACACATCAAGAGTGGCCAGTATTTGTTTTACTGCCATCCAAAAGGTTCAAACATCTCTTTCAAAAAAGGCTCTAGTACATATGCCTTGTCTTGTACGGGCCTATTGTGAATATAATCCTCTTTTTTCAAACTACCGTCCTCAGAAGCTTCACCCGTCCAATTGTGAGCTTTGTTTTGCGACCAATCAGTTATTTCTCCTTCTTGGTCAGTTGTGCAGTTTAATTATTCTCCTGGGGTTTGTTCCACATCTCTATAGCTATGATGTGTGACACTGATCTTCATAGTGACATCTTTGTGTCTTATGTAAATATAGTCATAGCCCCAATCTTGTGCCATTTTGAGCTGACGCATAAATGGTCTGCCCATTATGATATCAAAATTGCTACTTTTATTGAAATTCATAATAGCGACGGTTTGTTCATAAGCGATTCCACAAGAGGTTACTACGATTTTCTCCAAAATGCCAATAGGTCTCTCCAGGTACCCATCCGCCAAATGAAGTTTCATTCTAGTTTTTCTTACAGCAGGCTTTCCCCATTTTTTCCACATTGCTTTGGTGGCTATGGCAATTCCTGATCCACTATCCAATATAGCAATTGATTTTTCTCCTTTGTACTCCACGGGCAAGGTAGTGTTCTCTTCTTCTCCTTCGCAATAGTCTCCCACCTTATTCACAAGTACTGGCTCATGTTTAGTATGTTTCGAGGTCTAGTTATTCAATACTTTTGGAGAAACAACCGGTGGCGGAATTACCAGCCCTATTTTCTCTAAATTTTTCCAACCTCCTCCCAAAGGTGAGGTCTTACATGCAGTAACTCAGATAGAGTTAGCATACAACAGAGAGGGGACGACATTAACTCATGAAGTGTTTTGGTATCCATCATCTTAGGACCAGATCTCCATTGAGATGGTACTTTCCTTACTTTTGATCTGGTTTCATGGTTGCCTATGAATGAGGATAATGTCTTCAACGACTAAGGTTTGTTTTTTGTACCTGCATCACCATACAGTGATCGAATATCATTTGGGTAGAGTTCATGGTCAAGGTGGATCTCAGTGACAGGAGCTGACTGAAGCGTTGCACTTCCATCTTTCCTGTTTCTAATATCCTCCCACAGATCCTGTGACCATGGTTCTTCCACTTGAGGAATTTGCATAGGTGCCTGTGAATACACCCCATCTGTTGTATTGGCTGCCATCCTCGTATCCAAAGGCGTTTCATCTATCAAACCCTTTTGGTCTCCGTCTTTGATCCCTCGTTTCTTTAACGCTTGGATTTTTTTGCGAATTAATACCTCAATCCTTGGAGCAGTCAAAACAGGCAGTTCCATAAGAGCTTGAGCTGCCTCAATGAGCTCCTTGTACATCTTTAACCTCTCTTTTTCATACCCTGGGTGAGGATACGTTAGCCATCTATGCTCCTGGGTTTGTTTGGGCTTTAACCTAGCTTCATAAGCTTTCAAGATCGCATCCAAGGGTTCAAAGACCTTTTCTATCAAGACGGATCCTCCCAACTGAATATTAAATCACCCTTTTCTTTAAGGTTCCTTTCCATTCTCAATTGTTCCTCTGTTGTTGCTGCAATTTGGTTTCTAAAGTTGATTTTTCTTTCACTCTTTTGGCTTTCATCTTGTATCGTTTTGCCATCCAGGATTTCCTAGGGGTTCTAATAGACAAATTCTCTATCTTAGTTTGGCTGGCTGGGACATTCCTTGCATCCTCTTGTGCTTGTGCTCTAGTGATCGCATTTATTGGAATGGTTGGTTCTGTTTCTGATCCACTTGAGCTTGATACAATTCCGATTTTGTTCATGGTTGCTTTCCCTTTGTTGTCAGGGTTTTTTGGACAATGTGGAATGAGATGGTCATTTGTACACCCTTCACAGTACCCAAAGGGTTTGATATGCTCTCCTTTCTATGGACAACTCCTTGCCCAATGATCACCGCCACATTCATAGCATGGTCCTACTGGTGGTGGAGAGCCTTGTGGAGATCCCATCGGTTGTCCTATTCTAGGAGGATATCCCCTAGGTTTGTAGTTTTGGGTTGCCATGAACATGAGCATATTTCATCAACCAAGTAGTGGTTTTTTGTTGGTTGTGCTATGTATGATGATTCTGACATCTCTTCAGAAACTATCCATGGAATGTGTCCATCAGAAGAATAGGCATTTTTTTCAAACCCTCTCTCATAGGGATTGTCTGAATCTTCTCAGTAGGAAACTACCTCAACCATACTCTAATCCACAGGTGCTTCTATAAGTTGTAAAATTCTTACCATGGCCCTGTTTTCCTAGGGTAAAGGAGGTTGATGTCCCAAAATAGGTTGAGATTTTTTCTGCCCTTGGACTACATTATTTGGTCCTACTTGGTACCTTGGAGGAGGTGGTAAATGTTGCCCTCCAGGTGGCCCATATTGACTTTCTCTAACATAGTTTCTATTGTAGAAACATTCATGGGTCTCATGGTTTTTCCATTTCTTTTCAATAGCACACCACTTTATTACATGTTGTACATTTGCTCCTGGCCTTGGTTGTATGTTGCACCATTGAGTTGGATGATCTCCTCCATAAGTGTCATATTTTTGTGTGGGTTGTTGTCGTGTGTTTGGGTTTGTCTTGTTTTCTTGGTTCATCCTTCCGATCATTTCCTCAATGAAACCTTCTCTAATTACAATTGTTGGAATTAGTGTTGCAAGAAAACACACACAGCTTGGAGAAGACGAAGGAAGCTCAAGGTAGCTTTACCTTTCCAAGTCTAGATCATCTTTCCCTTGATGACACCATGGCTACAATGCCTACCCCAATGATGGGTATACCAAGAAACACGCATGGACCTCTTTTGTTAGTAAAGCACCACTACATGGTAGCTCAATGCCTATAAGAGTACCTACAAGTGTTTACCAATCATATGCACCTATAGGTCCTCGTACTCATGTAGCTCCTACCCCTCCCATTTTTCAACAACCTATGCTCCACAACCACAACACCCAAGCTCTTATTTCAATGGGACCATATTGGCTAGCATTATCATGTCACATCCAACGTCTATTATGCCTAGGGCCACACATATGAACTTTGGGCCACCACATGGCACAACACTGTACCAAACATGGAACCCAAGGGCTTCCTATATGCACCAAGCCCAATGCCAATACCTACTCCACATGTAGTCTCTCGAATGCCTTCACCCACGGTGCCGGCTCACTTAGGTGACTTGGCAACATTGCTCAAGCTATTGGTTGATCTATTGCTGAGAATATGCATAACCGCCTGATAGAGAGCCTAGAAGTAAGGCAGTACAAATAGCCATATCCAAGTGTTTGAACAAATATGCAATTCTCTAGGAGAACACAATGACCTGCATAAGAGTAATGCTTTAAGCCTAACCATAAGTAGGAAGGCTAGGGATTGGTATAGAACCCTAAGGATGGAAGAAAAACTGATTTACCCTACTCTTAGGAGAGTAGGTAAGCTCCAAAAAGCCCAATGAGAGGAAGGAGAGTCCGTGAGAGACTTTATTAGTCGCTTGAAGCATTTGAATTCTCGTTGTAATCCAAATGAGTGTTTCAATAATAACCAATTGCTTGATAGATTCATTAGGGGATTACGACATGAGGATATCTACAATGGCCTAGTCATTAGAGGTATCACCACTTGGAAAGTAGCCACCACCACTACGATCCATTGGACGATAATTAATGATTCAAGGAGAAAGAGTGTCTGTTGAGCCTAAATCTACTAGCTCATAAGCATATGGGCATCAGCCAATGACCTAAAGCCTCTTGCTAAGGAGCCAAAATATATGAGATGACTTTAGCAGATCTTATCGAGGCCAGTCAAGAGAGTCTTTGAGACAATCGTACTCCATAGAACAATCATATGTATCCAAGAAGGGAGCAACAATGGTGCTCAGTATGTTCAATGGGAATTGCAATGCATGTGGGAGGTATGGTCATCAAGCTAAGGATTGCATAGTATTTAAGCGTATGATGGCCACTAATAGACCAACCTTATCATGAACAGACACACCTCAAGTTCCTGCATTGATGTTGGCTCCACCTCTTGAACAAACGTCACAACACATGGTCCCTAGGACCCAAAATGTTGTTCAAACAACACCCTTACCACCTCTAGTGCTAGGACTGCAACCACCACATCCGAGAATCACTTATGTGAATCAAGTGGGTCGTGAGTCATCTTTTGCTTGTTTGGAAGGCTGTGAGAAAGATATAGACCCTAATATTGCCTATGGGATTGATGCACTTAAAAGAAACTCCGCAATACTACATGGAGGACTATTGGGGACAAGTCAAACATGTTTATCAAGTAGTTGCTCTTGCTGCAAGAGGCCAAATATCAATTACATTGCCAAGAGACCACCTCTTCAATGCTATGAGTGTGGAGGTCCACATCGTGTAGCTGAGTGTCCTATTAGGCTACAAAATAATGCTACACTAATGCAAACCAATCAAGCGAGCACGTCTACAATGCTGATACTCATGTGTAACCGATGTGGCATAGATCATTTTATTTCCCAATGTCCAAATAATCCAAATGCATCAAAAATCACGCCATTAAACTTGATTGAGGTTACCAAGCAGCCATCACAAGGTACATCTGTGGTACCAATAAATGTACTCACATGATCGATGCTCCAAAAACAAAATTATATTCTTGAGGAAAGAGACATGAAATTGAAATTGACTCTAAGGATGAAGAATCTGAGTTGAATCTTAATGAAAATGTGCAGACAAACCATTCAGGGCCCACTGGTACCCTAGATGACAATCTATCCAACAAAGGAAAAGATGCAAGTAACGATTCATCTAGTGACTCTTCACTAGAAATCCACCGTAATTGAAAATCAGACCTAAAGAGTAAGAGGTATAAGAGGCGACGATATCGAGAAAATGTGCGTACTAGAATAAATGAAAAGAAATCTACCGTAGAATGGCTTAATTATATAGGGGCATGTGATGCTCATAAAAAGCTGATAGATAACTAGGGTGAATACCTTCAAAGTGTTATGTGGTGTAGTCCACAACCCATTGACATCTCACAGCTAGAGGCTATAGACAAGCCAAAGTTGAGCCATACCATAGGAGACGACAAAATCGAGAGTTAGCTCAAATAGCAAAGGGAAGCGGAAGTGGAATCGTAGTCCATAGAACCACGAGACCCCACAGACTTACACCCTGCACCCGATCATTTCAAGGCTTACACAATGGAAGGACCATAAGGTGGTGTATACAAAGGCCCAGAGAAAACCCATCGATGGAAGCAATAAAGTATATGATGGTCCATCAAAAGTTGATGAAATAGAGTTAGTAGACCCAGGTGACGAGTCCAAACATGTCTTCATTACCCAAGATCTGACAAAGATTGAGGAGTATGTACTTAAAGAACTTATCAAGGAATTCAGGGAAATATTTGCTTGGACATATCATGATATAAAAGGTGTTCCAGCTTCCCTGGTGCAACACACAATCCCCATGAATAGTATGGCTAAACCAATTCAGCAATGAACCTACCCAATGAATCCTAAATATGCAAAGATTGTTTAAGAAGAGATTGAAAAGCTTGTCAAATGCAGATTCATATACCCTATTGAGCACTCAAAATGGGTGTCTCCAATAGTGATTGTGCCAAAAAATAATGGGAAACTTAGAGTGTGCGTGGATCTCAAGAAGGTGAATGCCACCACTAGGAGGGACCATTACACCTTGCCATATTCACAACATGTGCTTGAAAGAGTTGCAAGAAAGGAAGCTTATAGCTTTTTAGATGGTTACTCTGGATACAATCAAATCACAATTGCACTAGAGGACCAAGCTAAAACGGCTTTTATAACCAAATTCGGAGTGTTCGTATTTCGTGTTATGGCTTTTGGCTTAACCAATGCTCCTGCTACCTTCCAAAGATTAATAAACACCTCTTTTAGAGAATATTTGAGGGAGTTTTGCGAAGCTTTCTTAGATGAAATTTGTGTTTAATCCTCTTGGAAGGAACATCTATCATGCTTACAAAAAGTGTTTGAAAAGTGCAGATTGTATCGCATCTCCTTAAACCCTTTCAAATGCCAATTTTGGGTTAAACATGGAGTCATTTTAGGGCATATAGTGTCCAAAAATGGGATTTCCACAGATGAGGGAAAAATTAAAGCCATTACTGAATTGCCACCACATACAGACTATAAAGGAGTTCAAAGGTTCATGGGCCATGTTGGTTATTATCGACGGTTTATTTCAAACTTTACCAAGATAGCTCGTCCATTGTACAAAGTTCCACTGGACCGCGGAGTGTGACCATGCTTATGAGTCATTGAAAAAGACCTTGATAAGTGCTCCCATTCTATGAGTACCCGATTGGAATGTAATTTTTCATGTGCATATTGATGCATCAAACTTTGCTATTGGGTGTGTTCTAGCTCAACCAGGAGAACATAAACTGGAATACCCCATTAGCTTTGCAAGTCGTCAATTGAATGATGCCGAGAGAAACTACACCACTACAGAGCGGGAAGGCTTAGCTATAATTGACGCAGTGAAGAAATTTTGCTACTACCTTCTTGCCAACAAGTTGTTGTTTATGTGGATCATCAAACCTTGTTGTATCTAGTAAATAAACCTTGTTCCACGGGAAGAATTACATGATGGTTGTTAATTCTCCTTGAGTTTGATTTTATCGTTGTGGTGAGACATGGTAAAAGACATGTCATGGCGGATCATTTGTCTGGCATACCCAATGGTGAAGCTCCTACTGGAGTCGATGAGATGAATTGCCCGATACTTCCTTATTTCTAGTCGAGACCGTGCCTGAATGGAGTGAGAAGATTGTGAACTTTTTAGCTAATGGTTTTTCACCCAAAGAGCTTCATAAGGACGTAGCTCAAAAACTGTTAAAAGAATGTGAACCTTATTCTCTAATTGCAAGAGCTCTCTACAAGTTAGGGAAGGACGATATTCTTAGATGTTGTGTCCGTGAGGATGAGTATTTGTACATACTACAAGAAGCCCACATGGGTATAGTCGGAGGACATTTCTCAAGGAAACTAACTACTAGGAAGGTGTTGCAATCAGGCTTTTGGTGGCCTACCTTATTTAAGGATGCATCACTTTTTGCCAAAGGGTGTGATGAATGCCAGCAACAAGATCACACAATGAAAGGATACTTACATCCTATTAAAGTGACTCAACCATTTGAAAAATGGGGTTTAGACTTTGTAGGCCCAATTAGTCCAGCAACTCGTAACACTCAATCTCGATATATTATCGTTGCCACTGACTATGTGACAAAGTGGGCGGAAGCCAGGGAAGGCTGATGCAAGGTCAACTACAAAGTTTCTCTTTAAGAACATTATTACAAGATTTGGTTGTCCCTTCGAGATTGTGAGTGACAATGGCACTCATTTTATAAATAGAGTGATAAAAGAACTCACTTCTACCAGTTTCATGATAGCCCACCATAAATCCACACCTTATTATTCACAAGCAAATGGCCAAGCTGAGAGCACTAACAAGACCTTAACTTTGATCTTGATCAAAACAGTTGAAGCTCATCGCACAGATTGGGATTTGAAACTGACATCATCTCTATGGGCTTATTATACTTCTTACAAAGTGGCTATTAATTGTACACCATTCAAAGTGGTATATGGCCAAGAAGCAGTTATGCCATGGGAGTTTGTAATTCCTAGTCTACGTATAGCTTCACAAGAAGGTTGGGATGGTAACCCTTTAGTTGAGCGTTTACATATCCTTGAGAGGCTAGATGAAGAAAGACAATTGGTTGTGCAAAATGCACTTGTGGAGAAAGATAGGAGGAAGAAATGGTTTGACCATCATCTAAAGGACAAAGATATCAATGTTGGTGATAAAGTCCTTATGTATAGAATACATAACAAGAAGAAAATTGAAATATGCGAGAAAAGGACCATATAGAGTATACAAAATCACCCCACAAGGTACCATTCAGGTCAAAACTCTTGATGGAGTAGAAACCATTGGATTCCTCAATGGGAGTAAATTGCAAAAAAATTATGATCCTTTAAGCCAAGTGGAACTACGTGCCATCCATCAAAAAAAGGCAGCCAAGGCACAAGCCAAGTTGAAGAAGATACAAGCTCAAGTTGAGGTTAAGGAGCGACAACAACGTATAAGACGCCAATGAGAGGCCTAGGAGTTACACATGCATTCCACGTTGAAACAAAGGATGATTGGTTGGACTCTGACACACCTCTATGATACCCTATTGAGCTAAATAGCACCTATAGAAAAGTGTTATATAACGCCTTATTGGACACGGGTGCTAAGTATAATTTGCTATCATATGGGGTGTGGTGTCAGTTAGTGGTGTCAGTTAGGAAAGCCATCTCTATGTGAGAGTATTATCCAAGTCAAGGGTGTCAACAAGAAAAAAACCACGATTTTTGGAATCTGACACACTTCTATCAGTTATGACAACGGGGTTGTAGCTCAAGAATTTTTGGTCATGCCTGTTGGAACTATGGAGGGTAATATAAACCTAGGATACACGTGGATGATAGCCACCAAATGCACTATAGATTGGGGGACTAGGGGTGTCACAACGCAAAAACCAGCTCTTAGCCCTACCACTCCAGCCATAGTCCCTGAGATATTGCCTCTTAAGGAAATAAACCCCAAAACATTGCATGTCCAAGAGGTTGAACCATTTGTCCCCATAGCCCAACTCTCTAGAGCTTCAACTTCTGTAGTTGAAATAAAGCTTGAGACACACAAGACCCATCCTAATATAACAAAGAAAACATACAACTGGGTCCCTAAAGCTGCTACAGACGGAAACATGGCTGCCCTGCAAAATACCCAAGATAACGCAATATCTAGCATAAACTGACAAACCTGCATACCTGGAAATTCCCATAGCATATAAACCGCGCCGTATGCGAATAGAGAGAGACTGCGAGTAGAGAAAAAGAGCACGTGTAGGCGCACCTCCTAAAGTGGAGTGCTACGCCAGCACGGCGAGAGAGAAGAGAGGAGAGGGGAGAAGAATACACAGACACTGGGTGCAATCTCCCCCCGTGCAAGAGTGACCATTTCCCTCTTGCACGTGTTTGTTATATAAATTTCTTGAATGGTCAAATTGGTTACAAACTGGCCGGCCGAACATAATTGGCCAAAGCTCATAAAAGAGCACTTGAATAATAAAATGTACAATGTATATATTTTCATTCGCATAGGCCTAGCTTGGTCCAGTCTTTTCCACCTTCAGCTGCAATAAAATAGTAAAATATCAATTCCATAACATACCTCTCCGTTGGAAAGCAACTGTCCTCAGTTGCGAAGATAAAAATCAGCAAATAATACTTGTCAAAAACAATGATTAAAAATCTGTATCAAATAGTAAAGAAAAATCCATAAAATTAGACAACATTGCTTATGCCGGTCGTCATCCACATACTACCTATTCTAGTGTCCCATACCACTAGAATAAGCAGTATATGTCATACCTTGATAAATCAGGATATCATTGGTCACACTCATTATTGTATAAATCAATTCTCATCAATCTCAAGTTCACTTCGATAAATACTATCGCGACAGAAAACCATCATATACCAATTCCAAATCCAATTCCAAGTATCCTTCCTTTTCTACCCGGGTAACAAAATCATACCAGTTACAGTGGTGGCCAGCCACTGCAATATGATTTTGTGATTGGTGTTGCCTAAATCGGCGAATCTACACCAATAGGACATGCTGCCTAAATCGGCGAATCTGCATTTGGTATTGTTTAAAAGGTGTAAATCTGTAGTTTGTTGTTTTGTTGCCTAGATTGGCGAATCTGCACCAGGATGAGCATTTTCACACTGCCTAAATCGGCGGATCTGTGTGCACGTGACCAATGGACTAGACCAAGCATAAAAAAATAACATCATAAATTACCTGCTTGATATCAAATTGGAGTAGATTGTAGTGTTTAAACCAAATGAAAACAATATCCCAAAACAACAGGGCTGATTTAAGTAGCCGTCTTATCAGTTATGTCAATATACGTTTCAATGAATATAAGTACATTGACAACTTGTAACAGAATTGAAATAAGTGAAGGGCTCTGTTGTCAAAAATTGTTTGATGATACCCAAGTTACTTGTTGTAAAGGTGGGTGGGTATGAGAATATCTGTAAAAATGATCCCTCAAAAGACATTAACTTGAAAGAGTATTAATTTTGTTCAATCTAAATTATACTGGAGGATTGTTAGATAAGGAGATATAGGGAAAGGTTATTTTTTTTAATTTATTTATGTATTTATTTTTGAATAAGAAAGTACGTGGAATAAGGACTAGGGTGGGGAATTAGGTAATATTGCATTCAAATTGAAAGTTATATAGGGAGGGAGCTTACTTATCAAGGAGAATTTATCTAGAGGGATGTAGTCATAATTCATACCTTGAGGTTCTCTGATTGTAGCAATGTAGTTGAACGTTATCTACAAAAGCATTACTAAAAGACAAGGTGCCAAAAATAATTAAACCGCACATTAATATTGTCAAAGTTGATAATGGTAAAACGGAAGCAAAGTTAGGATTGAAAGTGGGAGAGTTTAACTACAAAAGGGCGAATAATGAAGGTCCTAAATGATAATACCTAGCTCTCAATTGTTAGCGTTGCGAGCCTTATACAACGGTTGAAAAATTACAACAAGAAGAGTGACAACAACTGACCTACATATCTATAAAAGTCTTGCAAACATGATAGCATGCTAATTATTAGCTTCTTATGAAGTATCGTGTCCTTGTAAGGACTTGGAGTGAATAGAGTAGTGGATGTGGGTGCATTTGTAGATGATTTTACAAAGAATATATATTAGCTTGGACAAACCAATAATGTTGTTCAATATTTTGTGAGACACGGTCTAAATGTAGAGAATAGGGGAAAAGGTGGGACATCGTAGGAAAATGCAGAAGCGTCAACATCAAACACCCTTTGATTTGCTTAGCCAGTTTCAAAAATCATTCAATTTAAATGAAACACTGACCGATACTGCTGATAGAATGAGATTTTTCTTTTGTGAGCGGTATTGTTTTGATTACGCAAGAAGTAGTTGCACGAAATTGTTAGCAATAGGTTTCAGAGTGCTTATAGAAATACCTCGATTGTTAGTCAATGAACACATTCTTAAATAAGTGAAGCAGTTATGACTAGTGTATTCCACACATGGCCATTTATATCTCCAGTTGGTACATTATTTGCTAAGATACTTGCAATTCTCTCACACTGCCTTTGCAATGTGCATAGCCACTGGTGAGCACCAAATCCCATACTGCAGTTAACAAACGATTGGTACAAATTGTGAGCCCCTCTACAATCATCTTCCACATGCTCTACCCAAGTGACCTTGGAATATCCACTGGGCATCTCCTCAATAACACAACCAGAAGGGCGTTTTTTGCATCGTGGGCGGGTTCCCACATAGACTATCGATTGAAACATCTACAACAACCCATAGATGGCCTACGCGCTTCGAATATCTCAAGAAGTAGTTTTCACGAGTGGGAACCAATTGGGTAGGCAGCTAAAACTCTGAGTACATCAGCTGAATGGCGCCATTAGTAGAAAGGATCTCAACAGGGTGAACTCGAGAGATAATGAAAGGGAACATTTATGGCCAGCGTCCCACATCCATAGGGTCTCAACAAGGGAGGGAGAATTCATGATGACAAGGCCAGTGTGGCAAGTACTCTCGGAGTGTAGCCCCGTAGGTGTAGGGCCAATTTCCGCAAGGGAACCGCTGGACATAAACATCATGATCAATACATTCGAGAGGATCACATGTGGTGGAATAGGAAGGATGAGGAACCCACAAGGATTTAGAAGCTTGGGCAACTTGTAAAAGTTCTTCCAGAGCAAGCTCAACAACAAAGGGCTTCTCAAAGAAAAATTTGTAACGAGCTTCGGAGCGCACACTGCTGCATGTACAAGAAACCCTTGGAGCACCAAGCCATGCATTTTGCAGTAATAGAGAGTGGTCCAGGCCTGTTGGGGTTAAGGCCTATGTGCCTTGATTGGTTGCCCAGGTCATGGGCGCCCGCCCACTGTTACCCTATACTTATAGTGACTATATTGTATAGGGGGAGCTGCCACTTCACAGTCTCCCCACCCACATCGTGTGTGTGTCTCCTTCTCTGTCTCTCTCGCTCTCCATCTGTGGTGCTCCCCGATCCCCTTCAATTGGTATCAGAGCATAGGTGCGGAGGGAGCGCATGTGTGCACAGTCACGACAACAGCGGAGAGCTAGTTTCATTCCCAAAATCGCGTCCGCGTGCGCGTGCACTTTCAAGAGTGCAAACAGGGTTTCGACTTCGGCATCGGCAAATTCAGCTTTCCGAGAGCGTTTCCACCGGGTCAGGTGTCCTATTGTTTTACGCCCCTTTCGAAGCCATTCGAGCCATCAAAAACTTCATTCGAGCTACGGTTGAGGAGTTGCATTTTTCAACCCTCTTTTGGCAGTTTATGCTGCGTTTTTGGGTTGAAACGGAGGTTTTTGGCATAGCTTTCACACCCGGACTCGGATACATGTGATCCAGGAGTCTACCTTGGGGTTTTGGCATGCTCCGGACGCGCTCGTCATATCAAAATTTTAAAATTCTGAACGCTGAATTTTCTGCAGCAGCAGTTGTTTATTGTGTGTCAAGGATTCCACACATGGTTTTCTCTCAAATGTGAGAGTGATATTTGCTGCAAGTTTCCTCACAGGTGGGAGGATACAATGTATGCCTTATGTGGTTTGATGCTCAGGGAGACTAATGTGATTGCATTTTGAGTTTGGTAATGTATGCCTCGAGCATGTTTTTTGGTAGTCACAGGTAGAGAAGATATTTGTGTACTAGATTTGCAGGTGTTTGCAATGATGTATGCAAAGTGTGGAGATTGGTGCATGCATTTGGAGTGCGGTTTGATGCGCTTTGGTTGCTCATGGTTTTGAGCGTGCAGTCAGTTTGGTTACTGGTTTTGTGGCCGTTTTACTTACGAAACTCTGGCGAAATTTTCCCGGGAGTTTTATGTGTATCATTTATGCGATCTAGGTAGAGATTGCGGGTTGCACTCAGCATTTGCATGCGGTGTTCTCTGCAGGTGGGAGACTTGTGCGTGTGTATGCATCAATACCGCACAGTGTGGGCTTCATGATTAGCTCACATATTGCAGTGTGATACTAGAGCATGCGAGGCTTGTATTGACATTGCGGGAGCTCTATTTTGGAGTGTGTCTCACAAGTTTTACATTGTGTTTCTGGCCATATTTGTAGATAGTTTCCAGGTGTTGTTGGTGAGGTGGTTTTGCTTTCTAGTTTGCTACATTGTGCTCATGGCAAAGACAGGTGATCGCTCAGATTATGATCTCTCCAAAATGTGCATGTTTGATGGGTCAGACTTTGCGGCATGGAGAGAGTGTATGCTTGACGCATTGACACGGCGAGGGTTGCATCGACCATTGAGTGGTGATGCAGGTAGACCTTCAAACATGTCTGACGATCAATGGTAAGAGCTAGAGGAGATGGCACTATCTACACTCTCTTTGCACCTTGCGGAATCTGTATATGCTCTTGTTATGTATGAGGCTACTTCGAGAGCACTTTGGCGCAGATTACATGAAATGTATGATAGATATGAGTCATCACGGACTCGTGTGAGACATGTAGATTCATGAGCACGCCGACAAGTGACATGTTGGTATTGTGGTCATTCTGGACACGTTAGACGGCGCTGTTTTCGTCGTATGCGACATCGTAGGAGACATGGCAGTCTCAGAGATGTATGTAGTGATGCCATGGACTCAGTTGCTTTGACAGTTGAGGCACATGTAGTGTCGGAGTATACTAGTGACGGGGATGTCACTTTTACCTCGAGCTATGCACAAGATGCTATACATGTGGATAGTGCACTCCCTTCGCAGTGGTTGCTAGATGCAGATGCTATGTTTCATGTCACGCCGCATCGTGCATGGTTTTGTAGCTATTCTAGCGGGATGCTTGGCAGTGTACGTTTGACCGATGGATCGGTGTATACGATAGCAGGTGCAGGAGATGTGAGATTGTCATTACCGAGTGGTGCATCTTACTTATTACGACATGTGCGCTATGTACCAGATTTGACAGTGAGTTTGATCTCGATTGGTCAGCTTAGAGATTGTGGATGTTAGATTTCGCTACGAGAGCGAGATTTTGTGATGCATTTGGGTTCGCTAGTGATTGCGAGAGGTGCCAGGAGTGGTACAGGTTACCCATTGCATGTGGATCACGGGAGAGACGGTGTTGTCTTTGTGATCATGCAGCTAGGTAGAGAGCGAGAGAGCACGCGAGTCTCTTTTGCTTGTGGGTTGCAGGATGCTTTGCATGGAGTGTAGAGCAGTGACCTTATTGTGCAGGTTGCGTCTACGGATGCACAGGTAGAGCGGGACAGCTCTAGTGAGTCACAGTAGGATGATTCATCAGAGGTGATGACAGAGATGACTCACATAGATGCTGAGATGTCGGCTATTGTGGAGTCATTTCTTGATATGCTTATGCCAGAGCTTGATGCAGATTCAGGACAGATGGATACTCTTGGTACACATGTGATGTGTGGTGGGCACGAGGAGTCACTCCAGAGCTCGAAGTCAGAGTGCTATGGTCTCTATGATAGGGGACAGGATTGCCATGAGTTGAGTTCTGAGTTGGAGGTGGTAGAGATTGCCAGGTTTGCATCAACGTTCGGTGTCCTCATGTACGAGATGCTGATCTCGAGGCCCGACATAGCAGCTGCAGTGGGAGCATTTGCAGCAGGGTTGATTAGTTGTTCGATGACTGATCTCGGCATAGAGTATAGGGGAGGTTTGCAGGTATTGGACCGATACTTGGCGGAGTGCATGAGCTCTTGTAGACTCTTTGCAGAGCTTGGAGCTAGCTCTGTGTGGCTTCCGCAGCGGGATGTTTTTCTATCAATAGAGCCGGATGCACCAGCTCATCGAGAGTCAGTGGGCATAGGTTGAGAGAATATATCACCTTCTATTAGTTGTGCACTAGTAGATCTTGCTTAAAGGCACATTGGCCTTTAAGTGGGAGGTTGTTGGGGTTAAGGCCTATGTGCCTTGATTGGTTGCCTAGGTCATGGGCACCCGCCCACTGTTACCCTATACTTATAGTGAGTATATTGTATAGGGGGAGCTGCCACTTCACAGTCTCCCCACCCACATCGTGTGTGTGTCTCCTTCTCTCTCTCTTGCTCTCCATCTGTGGTGCTCCCCGATCTCCTTCAATGGCCATGGTTTTACTGTCGGAGCTGTCGAATGAGCACTAGCTGCTAGTGGACGAGGCGTGCGAATCTGAGATGCCTTGGCTTGGTGCTACGTCTTTGGTGGTCACACGTACTTAAGCAGCCTCGATCTTATAACTGATCAGCGCGCGCCATGGAAGGCTTGCTGCCACAATGATAACAATATTGTAAGGAGTTCGTTTGTTTTCCGATGGTAGGAACTAGCAAAGGTGGTACTGCCCATTCCTTGTTGCCAACAGAGAGCTCGTATGGATCTGACTGACTGGTTAAGAGAGAGTGGTTGCATCAAGTGAGGGAGAGAAGCGGGATGATAAGGGTGGGTTGGCAGACGATCACAGCCGCAATGGAGTGGTTGGAGACTGCATGCGGCCACCGAGTGATGAGAAGTGGGGCGGGGGGATGGTTGAAGATGAGAGGGAGAAAGATGGATGGCTCCATGCGAACACATGAGAGAGAGAGAGAGGGAGAACTGGTGGTTGTCAAAAGAAAAACTGGCAGAAGAATATGACGGGGTCAAGAGCTGATAGCGTGTGGCGGCCGCAACAAAAGAGAGAGTGTGTGAGAGACAAAAAAAAATGGCAACTAGCCGCCTGCATGCCCTTTGTGGGTGTGTGGTTGTGGGTGCCATGAGCAAGGCAGGGTGCAGACCTCAGTTTGGATGACGCCGGGGTGATGCACAGCCCAGTGTTGGCATCCAGCAACTAAGGAGGGAGAGAGTAACGTGGGGTGCGGGTGTGTCCAACAACCGAGACAGAGAGAGAATGCAATGGTTATAACGAGCTAAGGACGCGATCGAGAGAGAGAGAGAGAGAGAGAGAGAGAGAGAGAGTTTGAATGCGCCTATGTGTGGCTGTGAGGTGATGATAGTTGCTCGTTAACGCACCACAGCTGCATGCTGCATGGTAACTAGCCGAGGAGAGGGAGAGAGTGAGGCTACTGTTCTGCATGCGCAAGGGATGGAGGGGGCAGTTGGAGGACTGAAAGTGGTGTACGGCTGTGGGTGTCCCGAAGCTCGTGGTCACGAAGGCAGCTAAAGCGTGCTCTAGCGGCATGAGTTGGTAAGGGTGGGGAGTTGCGTCCAAAAAGGTGTGGGTAGCAATGATTTTCAACAGATTGGCACCGTCGTGAGAGAGAGAGAGAGAGAGAGAGAGAGAGAGAGAGAGAGAGAGAGAGATGCAGGTGCAGTTTGTCGGAATAACTAGCTGAGAACGATATATATGTATATATATATATATATTTATTTAAAGAATGTGTGTGAGGCTGGGCTGGTGCATGCCGCCCTCAACTAATCTTGTAACTGGCACTCCTCCTTGGTTCTGTGCTGCATCACTAGCTTAGCGGTTTGTCATGCTATGCCTTTATCACTAGCTTAGCTTCGTCTGTAAGCAGAATGACCTTCTCAGTACATGCATCGGAAAGTCTCACACGCATTTAGTCGTGGTTGAGCTTGCCCTTTTGGATAGGACTGATTTCTTCCAGTACTAAATGGTTCTCACTCGCAGCGATTGCTCACTTGATCACTCGGTCACAACACACTTGCTATATGGCCTCGAAGCTTAGTTCACTCATGCAGACGAGTATATCCAGTATCTGGATGCTTCTCATCCTATTGATTTGGCACCTTCATCACCACTTCTTGAAGGCGATGCACATGCAAAAAGGAAACTCGCCACTTATTCTTGCCATTGCAGGTATGCACAGTGTCGTCACCCATCACGGCAATCGTTCTTGGTCAACATCGTCTACTTGGACCAGACCAACATTGATCCTTTGACACAGTAAACTTGAGCCACGAATAATTTACTGGCGTAGTTTCTCACCGGGATAAGTTTTTTCAATGATTTGACGTCAAAGATCTCTTCTGACTATTCGTAAAACATGTTTATTAAGATTCTCGACCGATTGTTTCTTACGACGAGAAGGAGCCACAAAATTTTAAGATCACCACCTTTTGTGCGCTTGATAGCACTTTCACTCTAAAGGATCTATTTTCTCTATTATATATATAATTTACAATATGGTTAAAATGATTAGAACTAATTAACATAATTACACATGCAATTATTAGTACAAAAAGATCTAAACAATCAAGCCATGCTTGTGCATCTCATATACAAGTATAAATATCAAGAAAGAAGTTCAAGAACAAAACAAAAAGACTTAGCTCTGGTCGTTGTGATGATTACTGTAGACATCCGACCGTAGCCTATGCTCTGATACCACTGCTACATACGGAAACATGGCTGCCCTCCAAAATACCCAAGATAACGCAATATCTAGCATAAACTGACAAGCCTGCATACTTGGCAATTCCCATAGCATATAAACCGCGACGTATGTGAATAGAGAGAGACTGCGAGCAGAGAAAAAGAGCACGTGTAGGCGCACCTCCTAAAGTGGAGTGCTACGCCAGCACGGCGAGACAGAAGAGAGGAGAGGGGAGAAGAATACACAGACACTGGGTGCAATCTCCCCCCGTGCAAGAGTGACCATTTCCCTCTTGCACGTGTTTGTTATATAAATTTCTTGAATGGTCAAATTGGTTACAAACTTGCCGGCCGAACATAATTGGCCAAAGCTCATAAAAGAGCACTTGAATAATAAAATGTACAATGTATATATTTTCATTCGCATAGGCCTAGCTTGGTCCAGTCTTTTCCACCTTCAGCTGCAATAAAATAGTAAAATATCAATTCCATAACAAAAGCTTCTTTAGCAACCATTGCGAGTGCTAAAAAACAGGAGCTTGGTAAGAGACATCCCACTTGCCCCAAGAAATGTGAAGAAACGTTGTGTTGGATTCCTAAAAAACTATTGGAAGCCCAAGGCTACTATGAAGGAAATGATCAAATCTGGGTGGCAAAAAGTAAATTGTGCTCTTACCTATCACCTGACGCATGTGAACTCAATCATGTAGCTCCAAAACAAATTGAAGATCACGGAAAGGAAAAAACACCAGAGCTAGTTTTGGTACCAAAGAAAGAACGATTTGTTCCACCTAGCTCAGGAACAGGGAAGTTAAATGAAGCTTCTTGCTCTTCATGTAGTTCATATATGGAAATAGAAGCTTCATTACAACCTCCACCTACCATTGTACATATCCATACAATCCAAAAAGAATTTGCACCTCCCGTTGTAAGTTCTCCACCTACAACAACGTTGCAAATAAAATCATGGAAGAGTACCTTACCACCATTGCAACTAGATGAAACGCATAGGGCGGTCAAAAACTATTGGTTAAAGCCTTCACCTATAACAACTTGGAACAATTGGTTTCAAAGGGTGACGACATCGTTCCAAAAGGTATGATCTACCCAGGGAAGGGGGGAGTGTTTGCTGACATCCATTATTCACTTGCTTCCTGTTAACCTTCCTCCCTAACCTCTCAATCTCCAATCTTAGGGAATGTATATATAAAGCCTTATACTCACAAAACAAAAATAAAAAAGTAAATGAGCAAGAGCCACCAAACAAATATCTGGAAACCTACGAGTTCTATACATAACACAAAATCATAAAAACGCATTATGCACAAAGACTCGACCTTTTGACATGACCCTTATAATTTTCACTCTAACCATCATTTATTTGTGTATACAAATATAGCTAGTACAATAGTCATCCACTCCTACCTTGGGTGAGAGGTACCCTCTTTACTTTGTACAAGTGTTTCACATAGTCAACGTGGTGCTTTCATGTGAATGGGATCTAGTAGATACGCTAGCATGTGAGAGGAATTTTGAGGAATTAGAGTGGTTGACACGTCTCTTGCCCACGACTGATCCATACTTACTAGAGGACGTCACCCCAATTGCACAAGACTACCCTCTTGACCAAGATGATTATAGGCGTTTAGTGATGTTCTTAGTGAACATTTGTGCCTCTAATGATGAGGAAGAGTTACATGATTACACAGATGGCTTATATAGTCTCACGGATAATGTCTTTGTTTTCTTGATGATGACTAGGAAAGGGGCTTAGCCCTAGGGTTACCTCCCAACCTCTACAATATTCTGTTCTCTTGACTCTCTAGGGGTATGCAAATAATTAGGTTAGGGTTCCTTATGTTGTTTGATTGTGTTCAATAAGGGTTGGTGCCTCTTCCCACTGATGTGCCTCCTAGAGGTACTCTTTGTGTTTCCTAGGGTGTACACGAACGTGTTGTTGTTTTTAGGATTTGGACCTTCATGGAATCTTTCTCTCGTTTACTCTTCAAATCAAGCGTGATCATCAACACAAACAGGTGTTTCTTGACCATTAGCATTGCCCCTTGTCTTTGTTTTTGCATCCATGATTGTCTGCTTCAAATGTGATTGGTAGCACAATAATCTGTACATTTGCTTAGATTAAACATTAGATTCTATATAATTTTTTGTCACAATCCCTTGTCTAGGTTTCAGGATCAAGCAGTCTAACTAAGCTATTTTGACCAAGGTAGGAGTTAGAGATCTTCTATTAATACCATGGGGAATGTCTTCCTAATATCAATGGCTACTTTAGGTCTTAATTCGATCTAGGCAGCATTGTGTGCAATGTACTAGGGCTTTCTAGTGGGCTTAGTCCTTATTGACCTTTAGTGTGTGTGTGTGTGTGTGTGTGTGTGTGTGTGTGTGTGTGTGTGTGTGTGTGTGTGTGTGTGTGTGTGTGTGTGATCGAGCATTGCAGCAACATCGGCGGCGGCGGTGAGGCGGTAGAGCGTGACAGCTCCTTCCTTTTCATAGCATAGGATCCTTCATGACAAAAGCATTGAGAGGTGAGTGACACACCATTGTTCTTTGAGCTTGCTAGGACTCTCTAGCTGTGTGTTTGCAGCCTTTCAAGGCTCGCACACAGTGCACAGGAAAGTTCCCATCCTTCGACACCTACGGCAAAGTGTACACCACCGAGTCTATTTTACGCATCCGCCTCTCGTTTGGTGCCCCCACTGAGGAGGGCTTTGTGAAGACCTTTAGTCAACAAAGAATAGCGATGCATGCCATCAATCATGGATGAGTTTCTACAAGATTTTTCAAATTGGAGGACTGAAGAAGAGGAGACTATAGGAGCACTCAAGGCATTCATCGGAGTGCTACTGCCAGGTTGTAGCTTCATCGATATCCGAGAGGTAAGATCCCCATCTCACATTGCTCGTGCTAATTACAAATCAAGAGCATTAAGAGGGAGGGCTACAGAATGTCATCACTGCTATCAACCAAAGAATTTTGTCAATGAGTACCGCCAGAGGAGGTGAAGAAAGAACGATGAGTTTTGCTTTTGCAAACCGCATCATCACTCTCACATCAGTCATATTTTGTGTAGCACCAAGTGTTTTCTTTCCAACAGTCAGAGAAGAGTCGTCAACTACATCAACCACAAAGTCCAAGCCACAAAGCCTAAAGCATTTGATAGAAGCAAGTGGACCTATGCTCTCTCTAGGCCTAGAGAGTTCAAGTGAAGTCCGACCACCCAAGCGTCACTACCGCATGCAAAATGAAAATCCGATTGAGGTAGACTCTTCTCGCCCAGTCTGTTTTGAACCCAATACGGAGGATTATGTGGACTTCAACAAGAGGCAGAGGCCTGTGGTGAAGGTGTCACCTCGTCAACACTTAAGGTATGCAACTCTAGTGGTCAAAGCCTTGCCCTACACCCAACATGGATAATCACAATAGGCCAAAAGTTTTTGTTTTTCGCTTCTTGCAACACATGCATGTAAACGTCTACATTGATAGGAAGATATTCTACCAACAAAATATGTTTTTTCTATTCGGAGCAGAGATGCTTGATGAAATCCTTAGATTCCCACGTCCCATCATCTTGCCCATTCTTGAATACTATCATTCTTTTTATGTAAGCATCTTTATTCTATTCTAGCCTTGCACTCTTCTTAGCTCTTGCTCAAGTTTTCCACCAATGTATAAACCTTTATGACTCACTAAGTCATTCCAAAAGAACAAAAAACAAAAAAAAATGTAATTGTCTGCTCATCAATTTACTACCATGGCAAGTGTCTCTTTTCCCACATTTAGTGGCAAGAAGGGAGAATACATCACCACCGATTTTTTGGATAACTTTGACATCGCTTGTGTGGTTTCCAACAAGGATGATGATGCCTCACGGTTATGAATCTTTCCTCTACTGATGAAAGTAGAGGACAAGTTTTGGTACAATGATTTGTCCCAAGCTACCAAGGATGCATGGGACTTACTACGTGTTGCATTCGTGAAGAGGTTTGGTGGAGGCACAACCTCAAAAACGTTATGACAGCTGCTGACAAAGTTAAAGCAGGGAGCTTTGCTAGAGTATGCCACTTACGGATCCAAGTTTGTGGATTTGTGGAAGCAATGGGTTGCCTCACTGGAGGAAGATGAAAGAGTGCTTAATTTCCTGAAGAAGGATCGTTTCATTGCTGGCCTATGGTTGTCGCTTAAGGAGAAGGTGAAGGGGAGATTCCCTAGAACGTATGAGTTGGTAGTGGAAGTAGCCCGCTTTAAAGACAAGAAGCTACATATGCAAGCAAGAGTCAACGAGTCATAGGAATCAAGCTCAGTCCAACTAACCCCAGTAACTACAACAGCTACTTAGAGGACCCAACCACAAGAGGCATCAAAAGAGCAACAAGACCTGTTGAGCTGTATCACTACTCAGCTGGAGAATCTGTCTGTGCATTTAGTGCTACAATTGTGGGGAAGATGGCCATGGCATGTATTACTGCCCACACCCAAGGAGGTAGAATTTCAACAGAGGAGCCAGACAAAACCAGATCTCACCATCAAGAGCAAGACCACCACCACCAAGGGCACCACAACATGCACCACCAATGAAAATCCTACAACCACCTGTTCAACCACATCCACCACCACCACCACAACCTCTCATTCCACCCTTACCCCCACCACTAGCCGACAAGCAAGCAGTACGTGTCATTAGTCTTGAAGATTAGGGAAAGGAGAAGGATATCAAGGGAGTGACAAAAGGTAAGACCAAGGTTAAAGGAGTAGATGCCATGGGGGTAAAGAGAGCTAGGCATGGTGAATCTTCCCAAAAGGAAAAAAAGATGAAAAATAAAGGGAAATCTAGCAAAAAGCCGTCTAAGTCATAACATAAAATTGACATTGTAGATTTCTCTTTGGGTGAATGTTCTAAGCCATATGATTTGGTTCAAGATGTTTCTGTGCAGGGCTCAAAAATCACATGGCCCCAGTTACTCCACCTAGTACTTAGGGTGAGGAGACAATGGACAAAGATGGTTAGCACAAGACAACCAAAGCGAAAGATAGTTGGGGTTATCTCTGGGAGGAATCTAGATGGCATACTATCGGTGATGGACGCTCACATCAAAGGGCAGCACATCTCCAAAATCTACATCGATGGTGGTGCACAAATATGCATCATGAGTGAAAAAATGATGCACCGTTTGGGTTTAGAGGTGAGTAGGCTGGCACCATGCCAAGCCAAAATGGCAAATAATGTAAAAGTTTAATGTGTCATTGTTATATATGCAGTTAAGATGAAGGAGTTCAACGCCGAGGTAGATGTGGACATCGTTGTCATGCCACACAAGGGAGAGGGATATCCTATCATTTCTATGGAGGCCTTGGCTTATGGCTATGAGAGCTAAGCAGGACCTGGGACACTAGCATAATTTAGATGAAGGATGCTTTATGACATGAAGATAGGTTGGCAATGCAACATGGATCTAGAAACCTCTGGGGATGAGTCTCTTCCTCTCCGTTTCTCTCCTTCTCTCATATTCTCCTTGTGTTGTGTGTCGACCCGTTACCATGCGTCCTAGCCACATTCCAAGGTAGGTGGTATCCCTATTGAGTACCTCCCATGATGAGGCCTTCGTGCATAGTCTTGGTGTAGAGGCCACCGGGTTTGTTTTGTGCATCAGCCTCTCAATTGCTTGCCATGTGTAGAGTTACACTCACACTTGGAGGTAATTTAGGTAGGAAGTTTAAAGATATCTTGCTTTGTGTAGAGTTTACTCACACTTGGAAGTTATTGAGATAGATTAAGTGATTTTTAAGAGTGAAAGCTCACACTTGAAAAAAAAATGGTATTTATAATTTAAAGAGGTTGAAAATTTATGTTTTTTGAAAATGATAGCAAATATAGTAATGTAAATGGTATGAGAGTTTGATTTTAGATGTGTATTTAATAAGTATTGTTGTTTGAGTTTGTAGATCTCAAGAAGATGGTGAAAGGATATGAGTGGAGCTACGTAGATGAATTGGTTAGTAAGACTACATCAAACTTGAGGTGTAAGACCTATGGCCATAATTTTAGCGAAAATGCTCACAGGATAAAAGAATATGTGTTCAAAATGCCTGGAAACATGGCAGCTTGCAAAAATCCCCCTAGAGGTATTGAAGAAAAAATCATGAGTGGGCTCTCAGGGCAAAGAGACTACACCTTGAGGGCAAAAAAAAGGGTGGTCCCAAAATGATGGCTCCATCTATGGCTAGGGACGTGGAGATGACACTCGAGAATGATCAAAACCCTCCCTCAACCCCTTCTTATAATCAAGGAGGGTGTCATTCATCCTTTGTTGGGGCTTGTAGCTCTAATCCGACCGCAAGCTCTGCTAACATAAGCCGAACTGAAGCATGGACTAGAGGAGAACATGCACAAAGTGGTTCTACTTTGTATCAGGCATTTGATAAACAATGGCTGCTTGAGATCCTTGTTAAGTGGACGCAAGCATTTATTGCATGTGGAATTTCTTTTAATGTCATTCAAAATCCTATCTTCAAAGATGCTTTAATGAGCACAACAAAGAAGGGTTTTGTGGTCCCTGATTATAATAAGATGCGTACAAAATATTTAGATAAAGTAAAAGCCACATCAGAGAATATTTTAAAGCGCACAAATTTTGATTATGTGCCATAGTATGGATGCACAATCACTCTAGATGGTTGGACAAATTGTTAGAAGAAACCATTGATTAATGTGATGTTGATTTGTCCAAGAGGATCCATCTTTCTTGAAGCGATTGACACATCCCTAAAAGAGAAAACTAGTGGATATCTTGCTGGTGTATATGAGCGTTTGATCAAAAGAGAAAAGGACCTAAAAATGTGACAACCATTGTCACAAATAATGCATCTAACTACAAAGTAGTTGGAAAAGCAATTAAAGCAAAGTATCCAGAGATTACATGGGTTCCATGCACTGCCCACACTTTGAATCTGCTCTTGAAGGACTTTGGAAAAGTTCCTTCTATTAAGCAAACTCTTCTAGATGCAAACCACTTGGTGAAGTTTATAATAGAGCACTCATTTACTTACACTCTGTTTAGAACAAAGTCCCCAAACAAAAATTGACAGATCTTTTGTGTGACTAGTTTTGCGACTGCGTATTACGTTCTCTCTACACTACAACAACAGGTTAAAGCAGCCCTTATTGAAATAGTGGTAGATATAAGATGGGACATTTGGCTTGATAAATATCCCAAGTATGAACGTGTTACTTCCAAATGCCATAGTTTGCAAACTCTCCTAGTTTTTGGAGAAGTGTAGACAAAATTGTTATTGTCACAGAACCCTTCACTCATCTTATACGATTAGTGGACAAAGAAGCCTCTATATTTGGACGAGTTTACTGGTACATGCATGAAGCCTCTTGCAAGTTAAAAGACTATACATCTTATGCAAGAAAAGAGAAATCCATCATGATGTGATTTTTCAAAAGACAATTGGAGTAGCTGCAAACTCCTTTACATGGAGCAGGGTTCGTCTTAGATCCCAAGTTCCAGATGCACGATCAAACTTCAAACAATGAAGTGATTAGTGATTTCAAGAAAGTGTGTGCCCAAATATTAGGCAATGTGGATGGACGGGTGGAATACACATAGAAGACGGCCTATCCTAGCAGAGAAGGAATGTTTGGGGATCCCTGGCATATAGATGTTATCAAGACGATGAGCACACCAGTTTGGTGAAGAAAAAGTGGAACTTCAGTATGTGCCTATGAGAGTATTGTATGTTGCCGCCTCAAATGATAGCGTGAAAGAAATTGGTCTTCATTTGCTTTTGTGCATACTAAAAAACGAAATTGATTAAGTCCTAAACGAGCTGCGAACTTGGTGTATGTATTTTGTAACATGTGTTACCATATACATGTGGTAGTGATGTGTGTGAACACACTAGGAAACAATGTGATAAATCAAGATGTTATTCTTGGTTTTATTAAACCTCCTGTTGAACCGTGTTCCGGTCAACCAAATAGTTGGATCCATGAAGGATGCCACTATCATCACTCCTGTTTTCGAGGATGAAAACGCTTCTCCAAGGGGGGAGTAATGTCATGCCAAGGGTAGGACCAGGCACGGCCAAGGGCTAGGACAGACATGCAGTCAAGGGGGTCCCTATATTTAGTAGGACAAGGGCCTATATAGGGCATGGCTGGTGGTGATGAGCATGTTCCAGTTTCCTATCTCTTACAACAGGTCCAAAGAGTTCCAAGGTTTTTTGTGATGGCTATGAAGCTAGAGGGAGTGATGATGCTAAATCATCATTGATACTGCAAAAAATGCATAGACTTTTTCATTTCCTTGGACAATGTGCCAAATGTGGCTGGGTGTTATTCCTAATGATGCTTATGTCAGTGATGTCTTGGTTGCCAATAAAAGGGAGTCAGAATTCTTTAATGGTTTCTGGTAACAAGCTTAAGTTGCCAAAAGTTTACGGGATGTGGGTGTTGCATTATGCTTCGAGAGAAACTCTAGTATATTGCGGAGCCCATCAATGCTATGTGATCTCAATGGTGTTTGATCCAGGAGATTCTAAGGATATTCATAAGCAGATTTAGTATGGATGGATATTGTTAAGTATGCATAGTAATTGCGTGCTATTTGAACCAGGGGTAGCATATTGGCACCGGAAATGCTTGATGTTGATTGATAGAGGAAATGTATGCTCATGTGGATATTATGATGCTCTAGTGTGTGGGAAATTCCTTTTTATCCCATTTGATCCTGGGGGGCTACTGAAGTGCAAGTTGCAAATTCAAAGGATATCAGTTGTTTCTTGTAGCAGGATTTTGTTTTCTAGATTTATGCTAAGTGGGAAGAATTTTTTGTTATTCGCTCAATAAGCTTACATGGCTAGCTTCCAAGTGACTTCCTTGGACAATTGATGAAGTATCTTCACATCTTTTGAGTCGGTTCCACTACAAGAACTTGAAGTAAAGGACTTGACGGCCATTTCGTGTGCATACAGAGTAAGGCATACTTGAGCTTGACAGGGTTCCCTAAAGCGAGCTTGATGGTCAAGCCGTGTGCTTCATTAAATGGAGCACTTGCGTCTCGTGGGGTTCACTAAACAGGTTTTCCATAATTAAATGCTTTGGAGAAACGACAAATACAGTTCAAAGATTTTTGATGGGCAGCTACCTAATGATTAAGCTAGAACATTGATGATAGGGTATAAGACTTATATTATTTTCCATATGTTTACCAGTTACGTGAGTGTGATAATGGCAGAGTGCTTTAAGTGCTTATAACAGATGCATGTTAAAGATTGGTTGGCATAGACTAGAGGCTGTGCAGGTTCAGAGAGGGTGGATGTCATGCAGCTCCGCTCCCATGCTAAGAAATATACCAAGAAGATGCACACCGAGCTTAATTGAAGCTTACGTGATTAATGATCAGTGTTCAAGGCTTGCTAACAAGCTAGTTTTACGATTAATGTATGTCAAGCTTTAAAGGGCTAATAGATGCCTTAATGATGCTAAAAAAGAGCATGCTTGAAGTGATCATTGATGGGATTTTATGATCTAGAACCGTAGTGCTTGAAGTGCTCTACCGGCCTGTCTTTACGGCTCCTTGATTGGAGCTGCGTTGAAGAAGTTATGGAAATCTGAGGTTTAAGTTGATAGCAAATCCGTATCGGACTGGGCAAGTGCAGTTGAGAGGTTTGAGATGAAGTGAATGCATGGGCCTGAAGTGCTCACTTTGTGAAGCACGTCAGTCTTTTCAGATCAGCGATCAAAGTTCTAGTTGCCAAGATATTGGTTGTTAAAGATTCACCGAGGGCCAGTTCCATACCACTCTGGTCGACTCGATCATCGGTGTGCCATCTGGGAATTTTTTATTTCGATTGGGTTCTAGAATGCGGTGCACTTAATAGGGAAATAATCGATCAAGGAGCATCGCCCAAAATGTCATCTCCTACAAGTCATTGATAGTAGGGTATACTGCCATCAACACTATGATAGTCTACATGTATGTCAAATGTGGTATACTTCATAAAGCACAAAAGGTGCTTGAAGAGCTTCGTGTCCGGAATGTCTTCTCTTCGAATGCAATGATCGTGGGATATAGCCAAGAGAGGCAAGGCCAGGAAGCTGGCTATTTTCAGCAAATGCAAAGAGCGGACAACTCGCCAAATACAATCACGTACGCTTTTATTTTGAAGGCAAGCGGCACCATTCAAGATTGAAATGGGCAACAAAATTCACGATGATATTTTCAGTCAAGGGTTTTTGCAAATAGTGTGAGGCAATGACTAGGTTAATTTTTGCATGCCAAATGTGGTGCCCTTATGAATTGGGGGTGCACTACAAAGGCCGCCCAAAGGCCAATTTAGTGGCTGCCCAAGAAGGTGGGAAGGCCGCCCAAATCAAAGAGGGGGGTAAGTGTGATGGGGGAGAGAAAATAAGAAGGAAAGCATGGCGACGGCAGTGAGCATGGGAGAGAATGAGCTCGCACTGGACTTTGCAGTGCTCGAACGAGCATGTCAATGAAACGAAGTGATCGAGAGTCTCTGGCGTTTTTCGGCCCTAATCCCAGCGGATTTGGCGTTGGTCGAAGCCGAGCTTGCAATGTTAGCAGGGGCAATTTTCTACTCTCCCTAGCAACAACAACAACGTCACCATCATTGGTTAGGGAGGGGAGGTATTTATAGGGGGGTTTTAGGTCTATTGCATGAGATGGAAACGTGAGGACAATTATTGGAAGAAAGGGGCATGCACGAAGGGAGAGGACGGCTATTGGAAGAAGAAGGGATTGCATGAAGCAGGGGAAAAGGAATGTGAGGAAGGAGAAAAAGCAATCAATCTTTCTCTCTCGCTATGGACCTCGAGGAGATTCTCTCTCTCACTCTTGATTAAGAGGAGAAGAGGACTCTCTCTCTCTCTCTCTCTCTCTCTCTCTCTCTCTCTCTCTCTCTCTCTCTCTCTCTCTCTCTCTCTCTATATATATATATATATATATATATATATATATATATATATATATATATATATATATATATATATATATATATATATATATATATATATATATTTATTTATTTAGAGAGAGAGAGAGAGAGGGATTTAAGGCTCTCTCTCGTGAACTTGGTGAGCGAGAAATGATAAGTTTTTTGGGTGAAGAGCAATCGGAGCTCAATTTTTTGGCAAAGCAAGGCAAGAAGGAAGGATCTCAAGGAGAGCTATGAGGACGAGATTAGACAATCATAGAATGCCATAGAGGTGAACGAGTACGAGCGAAAGTGCGACGCGAGAGAGAGTGCGAGAAGAAGAGCACGACGATATGGTGAACTCGCTCTACTGTAATGTGTAGAGCATAGTCAGTTCTTATTAGGTTTTTACAAAAGAATATGTGTACATACCTGGCGGCCCGCCCACTTACCTGGGCGACCACATTGGGCTTTATACCCCAACAACCTCCCACTTAAAGTCCAATGTGGTACTTTAAGTGTGAGAGAAGCTACTATACAAGCTAATATACAAGAGATGTAGAGAAGTGATGTACTACCCTACACCTAACTGCTTGCGAAAATGCGCAAAGCTCTCTGAGGGAAGTCCTTTTGTAAGTAGATCAGCAGGATTTTCTGTGGTGTGAACTTTGACAAGCTAAAGTTTCTTATCCTCGAGCATTTCCCTGATGAAATGATACTTCACATCCACATGCTTTGTCTTTGAGTGATAAACTGGATTGTGAGCCAATTGTATAGCACTTTGACTATCACAATATAACATAGGCATCTCTTCTTTGATTCCCAAATCTGTTACTAGTCGATTAAGCCAAATTGATTCTTTGCATGCCTCTGATGCTGCAACATATTCAGCCTCTGTAGTAGACTGAGTAACACAATCTTGTAATCTAGAACGCCATGATACTGCTCCACCAGCCAATGTAAAGACATACCCTGACGTAGACCTTCGGTTGTCTAAGTCACCTGCGTAATCTGAGTCTGTAAAACCCTTTACACTTAGCTCCTGACTCCCATAGCATATACGCATACTCTTTGTAGCTTTCAGGTATCTCAATATTCCTTTCACTGCCTCCCAATGTTTCTTGCTTGGGTTTGACATGTATCGACTTACTACTCCCACTGCAAATGCAATATTTGGGCAAGTAGCAATCATTGCATACATCAAACTACCCACTACAGACGCATATGGAATCTTATCTATTTCAGCCTGTTCTTCCTCAGACATAGAACAATCTTGTTTGCTAAGTTTCACATATGGTGGCAATGGAACACTCAGTGCCTTTCCCTTCTCCATATTGAAACGTTGCAAAACCTTGTCAATATACTCTGTTTGAGATAACCAAATCAACTTCTTTGATCTGTCTCTCTCAATGCGCATACCAAGTATATGACTTGCCTCACCCATGTCTTTCATGTCAAACGATTTTGCCATCTTTGACTTCAAAGCTGAAATTTCTTCCAAGTGCTTGCCAGCAATCAACATGTCATCCACATACAAAATAAGGATCAGCCAACTACCATCCTTAGCCTTCTTTGTATATAGACAGTGATCGAACTCACTACGTTTGTAGCCTTGAGAAAGCATAAACTTGTGGAATTTATGGTACCATGCCCTCGGTGATTGTTTTAAGCCATAAAGACTCTTTAACAACTGGCATACCCAATCTTCCTTGCCTTTCTCAACAAACCCTTCTGGCTGCTGCATGTAAATTTCCACATCTAAATCACCATGCAAGAACGTTGTCTTGACATCCATTTGGTGCAACACCAAATCTAATATGGCAACCAATGCAAGAAAGCATCTCAATGTAGTCATCTTGACCACCAAAGAGAAGACTTCATCAAAGTCAATGCCTTGTTCTTGCTTAAAGCCCTTGGAAACAAGCCTTGCTTTGTACTTTGGCTGACTATCATGAGCGGTGATCTTATACTTGTAAACCCATTTACAAGGTAGAGCCTTTTTGCCCTGTGGTAATTTAACTAGCTTCCATGTCTTGTTTTTATGCAGAGCTGTCATCTCTGACTGCATGGCCAATTGCCAATTCCCGGAGTCCTTCATTTGCACTGCTTCCTTGTAACATGAAGGCTGATTGCAATCAGTCAGCATGACATAGTTCATAGATGGAACAAACCTATCAGGAGGTCACGTGACAGGTCCAGATCTACGCACAATAGGTGGCTCAGGCTCAGCCACAACCTGTGGTTCCACTCTATCCTGTCCTTGCTCCTCTTGAGCTCTGACATTTTGTCTTGCACATGCAGGTCCATCTTCTTGGAAGACAACTCTTCTAATCTCCTCAACCCTCTCTGGTTTAGAATAATATTTGGATTCATTAAAGTGAACATCATTGCTGCGGACAACCTTTCTGGATTCGGGATCCCAAAGTCTGTACCCCATCTCACCAGAATTACCATAGCCTAGAAAGATGCACTTTCTACTTTTTGGCTCAAGTTTGTTCCTAAATTCCTTTGGAACGTGAGTATATGCCTCACAGCTAAAGACTCTGAGATGCTTGTATGAGGGCATTTTGCCTGACCATACCATCTCTGGCACTGAATCCTTCTGCAAAACCTTGCTAGGAGATCTATTTACAAGATGAACAGCTGTTGATACAGCTTCAGCCCAAAACCCATTTGGCAGATGTGCATTAGACAACATACTTCTGACCTTCTCTTGTATGGTCCTATTCATCCTCTCAGCAACACCATTTTGAGGAGGATTGTAAGGAGCAGTAAGTTCACGTTTTATACCTTTTGACTCACAAAAGTCCTGAAAGGCCTTTGAAACATACTCTCCACCATTGTCAGTGCGTAAGCATTTAAGCTTCTTGCCACTCTGATTCTCCACAAGTGTCTTAAACGTTTTGAAAACACTCAATGCTTCATCCTTGTGCTTGAGAAAGTAATAGAACAATAGACAACAGTTGAGGACAGGTTTTGCATGGAGCCGTCCCCCCTCCATAAAGGCTTTGTATTATAGCTTATCCCATCAAAGAAGACTTTTTACAATACAATCTTTGTGTTCCTTGACAAAACTACTTGGTACAATTAAGATGGAAGCTTCATGCACCAAATTATGCTTGAAAACCACACCTAGTGTCCCTAGCCTCAAGCCCAAGACCTCACACACCTTCAAAAATGGTGAGAGCTAGATGGAATGAGGATAGATTGAGAGGAACAAGATGTGCTTACGAGAAAGAAGTATTCTCCTCACATAATCACTCTAATAGCATACCTTAGCTTAATAATTAGCATGGTAGAGGAGATGAGCATGCCATTGAAGCTTGGCTCTTGGTTTGATTTTCATTCCATAGCAAAGAGTTGTTGGTGTAGGCCTCTACTTCTCAATGCCTGGAGAAGGAGATGGAATTCTTGCTCAACACATAACTTGTGTGTGTGTGTGTGTGTGTGTGTGTGTGTGTGTGTGTGTGTGTGTGTGTGTGTGTGTGTGTGTGTGTGTGTAGCAAAGTGTGTAAGACTAAAAATGCCAAGCTTTCTCTCTCTTGGTCGACCCCTCTTGCTTTTTGCTCATGTTGACCTCTCATTGCCTCCTGCAAAGCTTAGCCAATCACAAATTAGAAGAATAACCTTGTGACATGTGTCCCCCTTTCCCCTTTTATGAGAGTTTTAGGTAATTAAATAATTCATATAAACTCTCATTGGACCTTCTTGTCTTCTGGACAATAGGAATCAGGCAAGCCATTGGGCTGCTAGATGCTCATTGGACCCTTGGTAGACTGTCCAATAGTCTTCTAGGGAGCTTAATTTCTATTGGTTCTTTTATCAAGCATTTTTAAATTGATTAGACTAAATTTATGCTAGCCTAATTCTCATTGGTCCACCTCCATGGCCATCCAATAGGATTTGAGGGGAGATTGGGAGCAACTGGGCTAGGAGCCTGACATGTGTCCAATATTCCGTTTGTGTAAAGGGGGAGCTTTGGAGTGTGTGTGTGTGTGTGTGTGTGTGTGTGTGTGTGTGTGTGTGTGTGTGTTTTTCTCTCTCATCCCCTACAATAAGGACTCACCCCCTCCTTCCTAGGGATGTGGGAAGACTTTTTAGTCTTCCCATGACCATCCAATATTTTCCCTACTTTGGCCTTTGGACAATACAATTAAAATTAGGAACTTTAGTCTATGGAAGTCTTAATGGGGTTGAACCTTAGGTCTTTTAAGCCCATTCAAGCACATTGCTCTTTTGTAGGCTGTCCCCCTTTGGATCCCTATTTTGCCTCCTTTGGATCCCTGACAAAGACCGGTCTGGCAGCCTTACCAATATTCTAGATTTTACTCCCCTGGTACTTCCCCATATTAAATGATCAATTTAACATGATAAAATCATTTGGAAGTATTAGATATTAATTTTTATGACACAAGGTCATGCTCAATGATGGTGTTGTGGAAGGGAGGGTCCCTAATGCATAGCTACAAGCGTTATATGAAGGAGGTTACAACAAGTAGTCGATTATAATACCCCATTCGAATGAGGTCTTCATGCCAAGTAGCAACAATGTCCTGCATCATATGAGCTCAAAGTATTTTAAGCTCACCTTCTTAGACAAAGGATCCTGGTCAGCTTGTCAGGTGCCAAGACCATTGGTGTGTGTAGGTAACTTTCAATATAGGGAGCAAGAAAACATAGAGTTGTTGCAATCACACTACCAATTTCTATTATTGTTGATTTTGCATGTGAGTCTTGCACCAGTAATGGTCAATTTTCAAAATTTCAAGACTTATTTCAAATCCAAGATTATTGAGTATTTTTTGTTGAGATTAAGTCTTTGATATGCGTTATCCTTGTTTGTTCAAATTTGAGTATTAGTTTCATATTTTTAGACAAGCAAGCTTCTTTAGCTTTATTTATTTATATTTTCCTTGCTCGAAAGAAATTTCAAGAGAATATTGGTTTTTAGTTTTATTTAAAAGATCAAGTGATTTAGGTTTTGTTTCCTTGTGTCCTAGATTTTGTGTATGGGTGAGTGCTACTTCTATAGTTAGTAGATACAGACTTGCTAAACTTATGAACGCATATAGCTTTTGAGAGTTAAAGAACCATCCAAATTGTATTATATGTTGCTTTAAGAATGCTTTAATTATCAATAGTGGTAATGTCCACATGTATATTACTATTCTGTTGCATTGCAGATAACACATCAAGTGGAACAAGCCCACTTTGATCGTAGGTGAATAATTCTCATTTGATGACTCACATTACAAGAGTGGAATGAACACTCATGAGAACTGTATTCATTCATCATCTTCTCAGTTTTTGCAAGGGGATAACATTCTAATGCAAGACTGACTTTCGTATTTAATATCATTGGACCTTGAGGTTGATATCCCGTCAATTGCCAAAGAACAACTACTATTGACAAAGTCCTCTTGATGCTAGGGATCTATGTTATGTACAAGTGCAGGATTTAGTCAAGGGAAGATGTACTAAACTTAACATGTGGGTGGCCCAGATACATATTAGCAATACTACTTGATGAATAAATTGGAGAGAACTCTACATTTAACATGGAGGACACAATCCATACACACAAGCAAGGCGTTGTTTGAGCTAAAATCACTGACAAGGCTCTATCTACAAATTTATATTTGTGTAGGAACAAATTGGGAAGTAAAGGTGTGTAAGTGTTTGTATGTTGGCATCATGAAAGACATGGATTTATGGTTAAAGAACTTTGTGATTTCTCCCTTCTTTGGTTCCCATCTCGGTGTTTATCAACACCATCAATCAGTTATGAGAATATTTTTCTCTTTAGCTATTGGGATTGTTAGGCACATAACAAAATTTTGGACGTCGTCTCAAGATGTAATACATAGAGAATATACTTGGAAGGCCTTTTTATCAACTTGCAAGAATTATTGGATTTTTTGTTTTGAAACTACATTTAAACTTCAAGTGATTTGTATGTTGACATTATGAAGGTTATGCTTTCATGGTTCAATGACTTTAAGCTTATTTCTTTGATTGGTTTGCATGTTGGTGTTTATCAACACAGTCAGTTAGGTATGATAATAATCTAGTCTTTGGTTGTTGAGAACTTAAACATAGAGACCTTTTTATCAACTTTCAAACATCATAAAATTTTTGGTTATGAAACTCATATTTATAGTTCTATTGGGAATTCGTTAGTGATTTGTATGTTGGCATCATGAAGGTTATGCTTTCGTGGTTCAATGACTTCATACTTGTTTTTTTGTTTGGTTCGCATCTTGGTGTTTGTCAACACCATCAATTAGGTATAATAATAATCTCATCTTTGATTTTTGGGATCGCAATGCACATAAAACCTCAATCATTGCCTCAAAGTGTAATACATACACTTTAAGCATAAAAGATCCTTCTCTCAACTTGCAAAAATCATAGATTTTTTTGTTAAGAAACAAGTTCTAAAGTGGGAATTGGATTTTCCCTATTTATCTAATATGGTGTTATAAGAAAATCCTTACGTAACGGTCCCCTTGCAAGAAAAAGGAAGAAGGCCTGCTATCAATAAAACTATCATGTGGCACTAATCTACAACCTATGTCCAACGGTCCACAATTACTTCCAAGAGTTCCATGCTTTCTAACCCTCATGAGAGAAGACTTCCAAGTCATTGAATTCATCGTAGCTAGTTGATCACAAAATAGAAAGAAATGTTTCAAGACATTGAATGATTTGTTCAAAAGATTGCTACGTAAGAAGAAACCAACACAAGTGTGGGTGATTAAGCATTTCTGAATGCTTTGGAGTTTTCACAGTGTCACCTAGATAAAATTTCTGCAAAATCTCAAACTTTTAGGGCGACATCTAACATAAGTGCAAGCATCCAAAAACTTTCTTATAACACCATCATTTTAGATATAGCATGGACAAAAAAGGACGATGCATATGATAATTTAGAATAAACCCAACGGTGGTAGTGGGTGTTAAGAATATGTTTTGCCCCATTCGTCTCCACCACCGCTCGTTACCGATAAACTATTTAACTTGTACAATTGTGTCTATAATAAGTTTAAAATCCAAAGGCTTGCCTTAAAACACAATGTTAGAGTGGTAGCACTTTTTTTTTGGCCATAAAATTGTGAGTGGAGATGTTATATTAATTAAAAAAAGAATATACGATCAACCTCAAGCACAACATGTGCCTTGAGGGGCAAAGCTTTCAAAGGTCGTGACACAGAAGGAATCATACAACGAGCTTCTAAGAGAGAACACTCGATTGGCTAATGCAACTAACTGCATATATCCAATCTTTGGTATTGGTACCCACCCCTCTCTTTGAACCTACTACATAGATGAGCTCAGAAAACTCACTCTAAATATCTTTAAATTGCGGTATGACATATTTCCTCTCAAAGACGCAGAGGTTCCTAGCTTTCCAAATCTATTTCAAATAACAGTTTCTGGTGATTTGGGTGCAAACCAGGAGGATGGCTTGGTTGTGCAATCTACTCCCTCCTAGAATCATGTTGTCTATGAAGAAGGCAATCTTCCATGTCCTGTGCACCCATTTGCAGAGTTTTGTGGCAGGACCCCGTGCCGAAGTGTAGTCTTTGAACACATGGAGAGGATCCACTTAAAATGATCTACACCCAGAGCAGGTGTCAGTGCCCATCCCTCTAGCAAAAATCTTGTTCCTCGTTGGGATGGCTCACATAGCACCTTCCATGTAAACATCTTCATGTAGTTTGGCCATTTAGTTTCCTAGATGGTACTAACTAGCTTCTACCAACGCTCTTCTAACCAATTTTGCTTTCATATCTTGGGTCCTAGGGAGTGTAAATACTCTGTCTTTTGGCCACTGCCAGGCATTCCAATCTAGCTTTGGCTCGGTCACAGGCATAGGACTAGAGCAGAGCATATCTAAGACTCTGTTGACCTACATCCTTTTGTAGATGGTCAAATTATGCTGAAGTACAACTAGCTCCACTTCCTTCTAGCAAAGCTTGTTGTCATCCTAGAGATGTGAAAGACTAGAGATACATTTGTTACTCACCTTTTGTGCAACTTTCCTCCAAAATGGGCTCAAGGATCACCTGCCAAGTTTGGAAATCTAGGGAGAATGTAAAATGGAGCACTTAACAGATAGTCTCTCTCCATTCTAGAGCCGAGGCTGCCTTGTTGCACTTTTGTTCGATGGCCCCTATGCGTCCCCCAAGCTTAAGGAAAGTTTAGCTATGTTCCAAAATTTTATCATGCACCTTAGCCTTCCTCTATGTGCCTCCTTGTGATACAAGCTCTATCGAGTTAATCATGCCCCAAGCCATGACCGCCCATTTGTGCCTTTGAGTAGTTAGAGAGACAACTAGTTTAGCACACATGGCTTCTACATGCAACACACAATCCAAAATCCCAACAACACATTAGTTCTTGGGTCTCGCCACCCACTCTTTTCTTTTGTGTTGTTCTTCCACAAGAATCATTTGATAGGCTCAAAAATTTGTTTCCAATAAAATTCCCCCATTTTTTGGATGGGTGAGATGTATGAGTCATGAAAGCATTAATCACATTGGCTTTGTTGTTTTTTGTGGATCTTGTTCAAGACCCAATCAAATATTTCTTATCTCATACATCTACCCCAATTGGAGCACCGAGGTGTCTACACATAGTGCCCTTCCTTATACCTTCTCCTAACCACTTAGTGGGGTCAAAGAAATCACTTTCGGAAAGCGAGATCAGTCTCAATTTCTTGATAGTGCACTTTGAGACGAGGCAATAGTAGATAACTAACCAATTTCTAGGGCTCTTCTTAGCATTTGGGGTTTCACTTTTTATAAAGAGCAGTGAATCATCAGCAAATAGTTTTGCATGCAATTGATTTTCCCCTGGTAGTGAGAGACCTTGAATTTCACCTTTAGCCGCACTAACCTCGAGCAAGGTTAGTAGAGGGTGTGAGCCAACTGCAACGAGCAGTGGAAAAGGGGGACAACCTTGCTTGATGGATCTTTTGACTTCAAACATTCCCACTATCCTATTATCTAAAAGAAAATCAGAGTAGCTTCCCTCCCCAATGCTTTCATGAGCTCAATAGTGTAAGACCATGAGATTCTATCATAAGCCATCCTAAGGCCTCCACCAATTGCCCACGTGCACTACAAGCCTCGCCTCACCTTGTCAAACCTATAGCACAAGTCGCCATGAGGCATAACTCACATCCCGTTGTTGATTGCCATGGGGACACACATATTTTGGTCCTACACCCTACTAGCACACTTCTTAGGGAGGGACATACTTTGTAGCCATACTTCGTATGGGAGACACAAACCCCAAGGAAATGGCATTGCACACATGGTGCTCATCTGCCGTCTCTCATACGGGAGGATTGTTAACGATGTGAAACATCCTCCCACAGTACACAAGCTCCCAATCTTTGCCTAGCTTCACCCATGGGGATGCACACCATACAACATACTCATGTGAGACATCCTCACACCATACACAAACTCACAGTCTTTGCCTAGCTTCACCCATTGGGATGCACGCTTAGCTTGAGTGAACCTACTCGACACATGGCATCCACTTACACTTAATCGAACATAAGCGATGATGTAGACACCTCTCTTCTAGCTCTATATAAGAGCATGTAGAACTTTGCATTAGTTTAATCAATTAACACTTTGCATACTCAATGGTCCATTGTGTACATTACTAGTTAAGCGTGCGACTATCCTTACTTAATGAATAATGAATGCCACTAAGGCGGTGCTGCCATAGCCTTTTGCATAGCTCTACACATAGAGAGAGAGAGAGAGAGAGAAGGGATTTTTAACGTCTTATGTGAGGCCAAAGTCGGCCTATGAGACAAATCAAGTATACATGTCTGTATGTCTTCTATCTCTCTCTCGCTAAGGTCTTCCTCTTCTCGAGTTGCGGGATGTTCTCTCTATAGGCGGGCAAGTGTGGGCTTCTCTCTCTCTCTCTCTCTCTCTCTCTCTCTCTCTCTCTCTCTCTCTCTCTCTCTCTCTCTCTCTCTCTCTCTCTCTCTCTCAGATGTCTGGGTTTGTTCTTAGTCGAGTTGCGCAGACACAGAGATAGCCTGAGCGCAAACACAGAGATAGCCTGATGAATGGCGAGGCTAGCCAGTCTCAAAGACGGATCACAGACTTCTTCAAAGCAGACACGGCACAGCCGCAAGAGCCACTCCCACAACAGAGCTCCCCCTCGTCTCACACCAGAGGCACACTGATTGACCGAGCGATGGAACTAGGGAAATCCAGGCGCCCACGACTGCGAAGAACTACACAGCATCGACGGGTTCTCCGACAGCAAATTCGGAGCACGCTGGCCAGGCATGCACGACGCCCGGTCAAACTACTAACCATGGAGAAAATTGATGAGATTTGCCAACGACCGATGCTAGATCTCTTGTGATTCAGCCATCCCAACAAGCCGCCCAAATTTTTCCGCTTAGTTTTATGCTTGGCTCACATCGACCACTTAGGACCCCATAGTAGATATCTTTGTTTTGTACTGTTGTTAGGTTATTTTGTTACTCTGACTTTGTATCAGATCCACCACTTTGTAACTTTCGGGTCTCATAGGTCATTATGGCCTTTTGAAGACGTTAATATAACATTTCATTTCATTTCTCTCTCTCTCTCTCTCTCTCTCTCTCTCTCTCTCTCTCTCTCTCTCTCTCTCTCTCTCTCTCTCTCTCTCTCTCTCTCTCTCTCTCTCTATGCGGGGTGGCATGCAATACATCAGTGCATGAACTCTGTATAAATCAGTACCTCATGGCATCAAGAGCTCCCCCCAATCAACAATATTCTAAGCGCTTGCACCTCCCCACCATTTGTACGTTAAGCACTCGCTCCTCACCACCCCGCTCATCATTGCAATCTAAACAGGTGCAACTCCCCACGTTCATGATCTCCGCCCCCCGGGGCAAGGCCCGATCTAAGTTCTAACACTCCTAAAGAATCTCCTCATTTTTACTACGGTCTCCCCTCTCCAGAGTCTCCACTATTATTTGTGCTCCATCCACCATGCCAGCAAGGCTATGATGAGCGTGTCTTCTTGCCTCCTAAGTAGAATCTGTAACAATAGTCCACCTCTGGTAAGACATCCTGTATACGATCCGCTTTCTATGTGACAATTTCTATGTCTCTATAATCATAGGAAGCAAATTATCAAGAGTAACGTTCCAACCTCATCCCTCTGTTCTAGCCCAGGTTCTTGGAAGTTTAAGGCTACACATGACAAAGCAACCGAGAGTAAGGAGTATACAACTTCTCTCTAATGCCAAAAAATAAAATCCAAAATCTATGCAGTGGCCTATGGATTTTTTGCCCTATCTGCTTACGCCCTGCAGGTTGCCACCATGGCTTCCACGCTACAACATCTTCCCGACAAACACCATTTGCATCTGCGTGGCCACTTTACTGGGTATGAAGGTTGCCTCTGTAGAGGATCGGCACTATGACAAGGTCAACCTCCACGTGGCTGCACATACTTGCAGTAAAACCCGTTGCCTTACCAACCTAGCTACGTGGCGCATATATGGTAGCACTTGGTACAATCATAGCAGTCACTCACCAACGTGAATACTCACCTTGGTCTGTGGGAGCACGGGAGCACACTAGCTAGCATGACCCTTGATGTGCGGGCAGCCAACTTGCAAAGGGCGAGATGACTTGGGGGAAATTTTAACCCCCGACCCCACCACGGGTTCCCTTGCCTTCAATTTTTCTTAAGCCCTCAGCAAGCTGATGTTGAGGGGAGAGTTTGCAGACCTTACATGGACAGTTAGACCTGAAAATGCTTGCTTCCATTAACCTGTTGATAAATAGTATTGGTCGCACGGCTCTATTTAGCTTGCCATGGCATTGTAACATATTAAGATATCCATGGAGGACACTTTTTACATTAAGCTTGAACCTAAGAGGTAAAGCATCGTGATGACAACAACCTGCAACCAACCATTATGCACTATTACGATGATGACATGTTACATACCCTCCACACATAGGTGCCCTCTATCATCAATTTGGTGGTGAAGATGACGACCTACGACTGACACACGAGCATGTTCTTGACACGGGCATCACATCCGTAAGGTGTTGTGAACATGGGCCGCATTGCATCCATGCTCAATTAGAATGATGACAACCTTTGAGCAAGAGCATCGAGAATGGAGAAAGAGAGAGTTCACCAATCATCATGGTTAAAGAGAGAAAGCAACACAAGGTTGGTTGAGAGAGAGAGAGAGAGGCCCAAGAGAGCGAGAGGCCACCGAAGGCGGTTGACCATACTAGTAAAGAGAAGACGTATCTACCGAAGCGGTCATGGATTACCGATGCATGCAACGGAATGCATGTGTTGCCACAACTAGTAAAGGGTAAGTGTAACGAAGGCTACAAGCCTTTTGCATGCTAACTACACTTAGGTCATTCCACTTTTTTCTTTTTGAACACCATTAAAACACTTCCCAAAAAACTCTATGGAGATTGGAAAAATGCGCAAACATTAAGGCATCCACATGTCATCTTAAGGATAACTCCACTTTTCTTTTTTTTTCTGAAGGCCATAGCCTATGAACTTGGAAGCTGGTGGGTTTAAACACCCCTTGACTTCTGGAAGACATGTCCCAACTCTTAGGAGTGTTTCCCATGTGGTTTGGCCAACTTCATTTGGCTAGAAAGACTTACCTTAAGAGTTGGTTGGGCTACCTCCACCTACGGAGGTTGAGTGTGTGTGTGTGTGTATATTATAATTTCAAAGTTGCAGGTTTTAAAATATATATTTTTAAAAAGACGAACACTTTCCAACTCCAATAGACTCTTGACTATCTCAATCCTTGAGCTTCCATCTGAGGTTTCTTCCTTTCGAATATCAATTGTAAACAATAATTTATTTCAACAGTTGTGGTGAACCAAGCATATTTTTCACATAACCTCACTTTTTCGAGAACCGTAAGAACCTGCAATTCAACTATTCCTTCACTACTCCATGTTAAGGTTTTCTCAAAGAAATTTTTTTTCTTCTTGAATTAAAGATAGGTATGAAAAACGCAAACGTGAAAATTACTCAATATGATGACAAGGTTTAAAAGGCATTGAGACAAGCCACTAGCCTTGCCTTAGCTATGGGATGAGAAAATCTAAATAAAAAGCAGCCCTTTTGACTGGTGGGATTAAAAAAAAAACCCACCTCTAAGAATTTGTGTAGTTCCCTCAGATGGAAGTAAGACTACAATCAAAGACAGTTAAAGCAGCAAGATGCTGCCCCTTCGCGATCTGAATGAGCACTACAATGTACATCAGAGTCCCTCTGAAAGAACTGAGTAGCATATGGATTATCTCCCTCAAATTTGCCTGCATCCGCAAGACAGGAAACTCATGAGAAAGCATGCAAACCGCCATTTGTAGAGCTTTGAGATATGCTGATCACATTGCGTACCGCACATACACCTCAAACAAAAGCATAACACAATTGCCCACATTCATGCAAACAAGCAAACTAACCTATGCTAAAGAAAGAGCTTTCAGATGTGCTGACTGGGAAACACACAATCACCACATGCCTGCACCACACACACCTCAACCAAAAGCATAACACAATCGCCCACATACATTCAAGCAAACCCACTGGTCTATGCTAACGAGAGAGGTACACAAGCTTTTCTACAATGACAACCCCCCACTTGATGTATTCCGAGCAAACTACTGCTGAACAGACCTTGCAATATGCCTGCTGGATGATAGGGGAGCCTGAGGGCTCGGTGCCACCAAATTCTTTCCCGCACCTGTTGTAATTGTCACATTCACATTGTCAAGCAACACAGGCTTGCAAAGCCATGGATCCTATGCATTCATGTACCTGCAAAATAAAACATTACCTTCACTGTCGTTATAGGTAAACATAAGGTTTCGAGGCCTTTGCACGCTCTTGACTGTCGGAGTTCGTGCTGAAGCAGCTGGAGTATTACTCTTGAAATTGGAAGACAATGCTTTCAAGGCAGACCTTTTATTTGCCTGAAACACAAGCAAAAGGAGAAATGCATCAACCAAATAGTAATAGCAGTGTGCTAGAGTTGAACAACCAACACTCTTGCCAGTAAGCATGCAAACCAAAGTTTTAAGGCAAAGACTCACCGATGGAAGATCCCTTGGTTGCACTGAGGTGTTCGCCCTTTTAGCAGACATCCATGCATTGACTTCCCTTCGGGAGGGTGTCTCAGTCATTGGTTTGGTAGTAGGAGGCAAGTCATTTTCCTTGCACATCTGCTTCAGCTTTCTCAAGCTCATCAATGTCAGATCCATGTGCTGCAAGGATTGTTCCCTTGAAATCTCCATTCTTGGATTCTCAGCTTCTGCAGCTTCCTTGATCACATGAGAAAGAGGATTCTCACAAGCCTGGGCTTTGTTCAAAACAGTCTGAAGCAGCTCCTCCATCGGTGCATTCCTTATGCTACCCTCTGCAGGTATGCTTTGTGGCTGTGATATCTCTTGATCCTTTGAGACATTTTTAAGGGGGATATCCAATTTTTCACTCTTAAGATCACCCTTGGCATATGCACCCAATGTTTGAGGTATCTCTGCACAATATACAGCCTCTGTTTTGCTCTGGAGGCCATTTAGACAATTGTGGGTCGTCTCATTCAAAACATTCACAAGGAGCTCATCAACTGGCCCCCTCATTTGCTCACCCTCAGCATATGCACGCTGTGTTGGTGGTGTCCCTGGACATTGTGCAGCTTGTGTCTCATTCAAAACACCCTCGAGGAGCTCATCCACTAGCCACCTCATATGTTCAATCGTGGCACACGGTGTTTGTGGTATCTGCGGACATTGTGGGGCTTGTGTCTCTTCTACAAGGCTTTCATGCACATGCGCATACTGCACAACATCTGAATCTCTGCACTGGGTTATCTCACAAGGAAAAATTTGTTCCCAGCTCTCACCTTGCTCTTCTGTTGTAAGTTTAGTGTCAGTGTTATGAGAAATGTCACAAAGCATAGACTCTTGCTGTCTGCCTGCCTGCTGACACAAGTCGCTTTCTGACTTTGCAACCATAGCACATGGGATGGTTGTACAAAGCTCAATAACTTCTAAATCAGTGTTGACAGTTTCTTCCTCGACAGCTTCCAAGGATGCAGGAGGAGCAATTGGAGAGGCCAAGACCACATCAGCTTTGTGTATATCTATATTATCTTCGACATCCTGGAGAAGATCAAGATCCACAGCAACTGTTGCGGATTCCACATTGGCTACTCCAACACCAAAAACCTTATCTGTCTGCTCATAATTAGCAACCCCATCTTCGACTGTTCCAGTAGATGTGTCTGGATAGTTCTTGCTGGTTCCAATGTCCTCACTCATAGCATTGGAACGGACTTCTTCACTATTGTCAGTTACTTCAGCTTCAGCATCCTCTGTTGCAGCCACAGCAATTGGTGCAAATTCCACACTGGCAGCTTCAACACCTCCTGCCTGCTCATCCCCGTTGTCAACTGTTGTAGTAGAAGTATCTGGATAATTCTTGCCAGCTCCTAGGTCCTTCAAAGAATCTGAACAGACTTCCTCACTATTGTCAGGGGATTCATCAGCAGCATCCTCTGTTGCAACTTCTTTGTTGACAAAATCAGCTTTGACAGTCAATTCCAGAGCCTGATATACTCCATGATGAACAGCTTGATCTATGTAACATAATGGCTCCAAACCTCTCTGAAGGACACCGCACACTTCACCATTCTCCTCTTGCTCTGTTTGCAGAGCAGACACTGATGCGCAGAATGCAGTATGACTCTCAGCTTTAACCATGCTTTGCTGACCATTTTCAGCTAAAACACCATCATTCAGATGTTGATAATCAATAGATAATGGTTCAGATGAGCACTCACCAACCTCCTTGATCTTTGATGTGGGAGTGGCAAATAAGAAAGATAGTGAAGTCAGAGCAGTGTCTTTGTGGCAAGGTATGTGAGTTGCCAGTTGCAGATCTACCACTGCTAAACTGTTATGATCATTTGAGAGCAGCTGTGTAGTATCTGAGTTGTTTGATTCATTTTCTGAACTTTGACAAGTTCCCCTTTGACCGAGGGTTAACTCTTCATGAAAGAGAGATGACCCATATGCAGCAGCATTCTGCGCATCTGATTGAGCCTTCTCAACAGCATTTGCCTCCACCTCTATAGCCTCGAAGAAATGTCCAATGCAGCTTGAGTCCTCTGAGGACTTCAACTTTACCACTGAATGCAGTGCTCCTGAAGATTCAAGGTCAGCAAGAGAGCCAGAGTCATCTAAGGATTCATCATCACTTTCAGATAGTTCTTCACTGATGTCTCCTTCACTCTCATAGCTTTCCCCCCCACTAAGAACCTCTTCTTCACTGGTGTCTCCTTCACTCTCATAGCTTTCCCCCCCACTAAGAACCTCCTCTTCTTCCTCAAAACAATCCACCTTGCTGTCAAATGCTGAGTCTTCTCCACTGTCAGAGGACATGTTTTCCTCACTGTAGGAAGCAGATTTATCTGCGTTCAGAGGGACCACATCTACATTAAATTTTGAAAACTCTCCATCAGAGAAGGAATCTTCTTCAGAATCCCCTTCTTCACACCTCTCTAGAGACGAAGAGTGTACTCCATCACATCCCACATCGGGTGTACCGTAGCCCTGAACTTCCACATCTTCTCCTTGATTACATGGCATGAAGCAAGCTGCAGAGCCCTCTGAGGACCCAAAATCCATCTCTGTAAAACTTCCACTCTTCTGTAGCCCTGAAGGTCGAAACTTTCTAGCAGATTTATATATTGCCCGTGGCCATCTCTGCTTTGTTTTGCACGAAACTTCCACAGGCAGTCTGCTTCCTAGGACGCCAAATGGTGAGCCCACACACTCATTCTCATGTGAAACAAGAAGTTCATTGCCAGAGCACATTTCTTGTGCAAGAGCACATGCTTCTGCAGCAAATTGATGTGGGGATAGTGACTTCATTTCAGAGTCCGACAAACCTTCTTTGACAGCGTTATCTGCTTTGATTTCAGGGCTGTTAATAACAGTGGTACGTTTAATGCACTGTGCAATATCTTCACTAGAACTTGCTGGGCCTGAGCCACTATTTATGTCTGGCCTCAAACCAACACTGCTTTCTGTTTTATGTTCTGCAATCTCATTGGTGAACTGATGGCCGTCTAAATTGCCATCAGCAGGACTCATATTTGTCAAAACAGGTGAATTGCTTTCCAGTGTCTCCTCGCTGTCAATACTGCCCTGCTCTGAAGTAATTGCTTCTAGAGAATTGTGCCGCCCAAATGGTGACTTCAGACTGCCAACTGCTAATCCTTCAGAGACAATCGCTTCTTCCTCGATGTTAAGGCTGTCTTTCATCCAAACGTCAATTATGTATTGACTACCATGTTCGGTGCCCTCAACAGAACTCTTAGGGTTTAAAGAAGGTGAACTGCTCTCAATATCTGCCCTTTTGGCACTGGTTTCTATTGCACATCCCTCATCATAAATGGTTAACTGACTTCCACCTACATTACCTTCAGCTGTACTCATCTTTGTTAAGCCAACTGAAGTCCTTTGTTGTGCCTCCTTGTTATCAATTACACCCTCATCTGAAACTGTTATTGCTGAAATAGGTGAGCTACTCCCAAAGCTCTCATTGATGTGGTTGTTACCTTCTTCAGCATTGCGCTGAGACTGCACACTGCCACCCGGTAATCCTTGAGGAGCAACTTCATTGTTTTTTATCTCCATGTCACTAACGTCTTGATTGCCTGTGTCCATGACCTCAGCCAAACGTGTACGTATGGAAGAGGGTAGACCGATCTCTATATCTGAACTTGTGATGCTGGTAGCAATTGCATGTACCTCGTTGTCAATGGTGAACTGAATTTCACCTAGATTACCTTCGACTGGACCCATCTTTACTGAAACAGGTGAAGTGCCACCCTTTGCCTCCTTGTAGTCAATGATACCCTCATCTGAAATTAGCCTAGTCGAAATAGGTGAGGTGATCCCCAAGCTTTCACTTATCATTACTAAGGTAGGTGAAATGCTACCTCTAAAATCTGACATTGGGCTGTCTTCGCTTGCTCTACAGTCTGACATTGGACCACTTTTGCTTGCAGCACAATCTTCCTGGTTACAATCAACAAGTGCTTGCTGTCCACATTTTGAAGTGTTGTCAAATAATGGATGATCTTCTTTTGGAATTTCCAGGCATTCGGACTCAGGAGCAATTTCACTGCTGAAAATTGAAATTACTGCTTCAGAACAAGATGAAGCATTTTGGGCGACTGTCACAATTGTGTTTCCAACATCCACCTCCTCCAAGATGCCATGAACTCCAGTGCCACATGGGGAAATGCTAGCATCTGCATCTGCAGGAAGAAGGAAACAGCTTTAAAATCAAAAGCCACGCAAAAGCTCATAGCCTCATACAAACATACAAATAAACTGTAACAGAGGCTCGAAGTTCACTTCCACTGTATTAACATGTGGAGGTCCTAAATATCAATATACCTGCAGCACTGCTTGGTCCCAGCTTATTGCTAGTTGCTGAAAATAGAGTGTTGGAGCTCTTTGTGCTATTGCTGTAGTTAGTAGAGAGAAATTGGACAGAATCAAACCCTTTTAAATTTACAGTTTCTTGAACAAAGCTTGTAGAAGAATCCTCACTGCCAGATTTTGTTGAGACACAAAGATCTTTAAATTGTCTGGAGGACTTCGCAGCAGCTTTGTTCAAACCATTAAGATCCTGCTGTATCGGTCTGCTGTATTGTATCCCACCGATTTCTGGCCCATTTGAGTGTGACATTATTTCATCAGCCTCTTGAATAATGTCAGCAGTTGTAGCAGCATCTACTTCTTCCTCTTTATTGGCCACTTCCAGAGCTTCAGTCTCACAGAAATTTAGCTTACTCTTGGCTAGCGCCGCTCCAGACTCTGTTTCTCTTACCAGCTCCTGAGCACCAGGCTTGAGCACACCGCTGGCCTCCCTATCAGAGATCATTTGCATATTGCTATTCTTCTTCTTGCCATTGCTACTCTGAACAGCAGGACAGGTAGAATTCTTCTGTCTGCTACAGCATATATTTTCACTAGTTTGAACTTGTTCAGGTTTGATAGGATCTGTACTGACAAAAATTCTCACGTCTGTTTTGGCTTTAGTGTTCTTTGTTGGTGCAATATGACTTCCTGTTCCCAAATCACAAGCATTCTTTACTCTGTTTGTATTCTTCGATTCTGCTGTGGTCTTCATCATTTGCTCACCAACACTTTTCCCATTTCTGTGCATATAGTTTGACTCAAGAGGTGGCAAAGTTCTTTGACGCCCTTTACGTGAGACTTGTACATGGGAGTCGCATTCAGTTGGAGCAGTAAAATTACTACCATCGACATCGGACTTTTCCTGTGAACTTTCAGCTACCTTAGACCAGACCCGGTTAATGTTAACATCTGATGCAAGTAATGTTGATCTCCTGCTACTTCTGGTACTTGAGACAGGTGTAATATATAGGTTCCCTTGTACAGAACAATCAACAGCCTTGTCTTCCTCCTTTGTTTCTAAAGACTTCCCCTTGTCCTGGGCAGTGTTGAAGTCTGAGGCAATCAATGTCAACCTTCGACTTTGTCTGGTATTAGGAACAAGTGGAACTTGTTTATTGATTAAATGATTGTCCCCAACCTTATCTTTCTCATTCAATGCCAAACCTGCCTCATTATCACCCTTTCTACCACAAATGGACCTTCGTCTGGTGCGAGACTCACTGAAATGTTCTTTGTCCACTGTCATTTCCACTTGGGAAGAAACCAAAGTGTCAACTTCACTCATTATAATATTTCCTTGGCTCTGCTTGCTAGCAGGAAGGTTGTTTATATCTTTGCTAACCTCTACGCCACCCACTTTGCTGCTCTTTTGTTGAGGAACCTGGACAGTTGGGTTACCTTGATTGCAATCCTTCCTTGATGCTCTTCTTGCATTATTTCTGGATCCTTCAGCTTTCTTGTCCTCACATGTTGATACCAGGATTTGATTCTCTTGATCAACTGCCAAGCCTTTAGAGCTGATTCTACTCTCAGTCAAAGTATCTGCTGATGGGCTTTCTGAGATGCTATGAGTCACTTCAAGAACATCTGAGAACGTAACAGATCGTTTGTTTTTCCTCAATTGGATCTTCTGTGCATCTAGAAGACATGACTGGGCGCAAGTATATCCTTGGGTAACCTCATTACCCTCTCCATTGACATCTAATGACCTGAGACTTTTGTCAGATTGAGCAGCTGTAGAACTCCTCCTTGGAGATCTAAACTTTACCCTTCCCCTGCGAAGCACAATTCCACCGGCTCTGTCTATCTTCCTCTCTGAACTTGGGCTTTCCACCTTGGTACTTTCAACCTCTTCGGGTTTGGAAAGCAGCCTGTCTTCACCCTTACTGCCCACCTTTCTACGAGTGCTTACTGACTTGGTTCCCTGCTTTTGGACCGCTAAAGCGCTTTGAACCTCAACATTTTTTGAATTTTCCGTATTTGAAGGAGCTGATGCGGGTGCTTCTGTCAGACATCTACGGCTTCTTGTAGCTCTTAGAGGCTTTATGGTTGATTTCTCATCGCTGCCGAAAGCATTCTGCACCTGAGTTTCAGAGGGCGGTATAATTTTCTCCTTGCCAACTGTTGTTTTAACTGCTACTTCTTGGCTGCGAGTTGCAATTTTAACAAATTTCTTGGCGGTGTCTGGTTTCGGCTGAATCAGAAAAAGTAATTTATTTAGTAGCAAAAACAAAAGGCGAAATATAAAGGTGGAGAAGAAGGCAAGGCACCGGAAGCTTACCATCAACAGAGCAGAGAGGGCATCAGCCATCTCTAAGTTGGTTGCATTGGCAGGTATGCCATGCTTTTTGCAAAGCGATTGAAGTTGGCGCCGAGAAAGTGTGTGGTAATCCATGCTAGAAAGGGCAGCAACTCTGTTGGTCCCTGCTCAAATGTAGCTCTCTCTCTCTCTCTCTCTCTCTCTCTCTCTCTCTCTCTCTCTCTCTACATTACACAGGCAACTCATTCACTGTCTTTCTTGCCCACGCACACACCCACACTCTGGAGTCGGGTCCCCTTGTGCTCTCACTCCATTCTTCTAACTTCCAATGACTACCGCCCTGCTGCCTGCTTTTCTAGGGTGATGCAAAGTCATGCCCTGCTGGAGCTAGAGGTACGGCATATAGATGGGAGTGACAACGAACAAGAAACCCTCCAAAACATACCGTTGCCCCCTTTAGTTCAAAATTCAAACTTTGGTGAAGTTGGAGCGCCTTGTAAAAGCGAGACTTTTCATCTTAGGCTGGTTACTGACCGCGTGCCCAAGCTTGGGCGCGCAGACGTAGAGGCTAGGCGGCGTTTGCTGATACGCAGGGCAGAAAGGGCAGAGGACAAGGTCTTGGACAGGCGATACCCCTTGCACAAGCTCGGGCGGGGGTTGAGCTTTTGCCAGGTCAGCCAAAATCAGGCGGTGAACCAATGCGATGGACGCAGCTACTGAAAATGATTTTGCTTTATGATAAAATAATGTAGCCAGTGTGTAATGCATGCCCGCCCATCATCAACAGTGACGGGCACCCGCATTGGCAGTGTGTATCCAGCCTTAGCCTATTCACAATTTCACGGTGGTGCTAAGGCTGGGTTCACGGTGGGGAGGCGGAAGAAAGGAAGTAAAATGCCAACTTCCGGGTGGAGGAGACGTGAAGTTGAGAAGCTCCCCCGGTAGAGGTATCCATGTCTCCACACGTAGAAGCTGAAAAAGTTTGAAATTGGTGGGAACTCAATAGAGTCGTAGATTTGCTGCAACTTTACACTACCTGTTATTACTGCCAAAGCTCTGTTGCCACCGTGCTTTGTGAATGGGGGGTAGAAAAGGCTCACAGATGAGCTTGTGATGTCGTCGTGCCGTGTAAATCCTTCCTAAGATGCTCCCCCATAGCCCCTGTAAACACGGAGTCTGAAAGGGCTCCCACATAAGCACATGACCTAGGAGGGCCCATTACCTTTAGGCGGTGCATTTGAAGGGTGCTCGAGAATCCCATAGTTGTTATTTATAGACAAACGGTTCTAGGTCATTGTCATGCAGCATCACCACCTGCAGAACTAGATTTGAGCTATTGCAACCGGATGTAGCAAGTTATAATGGCAAAAGCTTGATGTAGGGGGTGGTTGAGGCACCCCCAACGAAACAGTCGCAATTCTCTCAGCTAACACTACAAGCGGGCCTTTTTGGTAGCGGGATGTTATGGGGAGCTCTCGTTTTGGTTGAAGGGCCCTCTAATGGCACCATTATTGCGTCTATGGAAAAGCTCTCTAAAGGCGCCTTTGGAGGGCCCTCAAAATTTAGATGGCATCTGATTACTGTTTTCTTCAAAAAAAAATGAGATTGTGTGTCATAACCAGCTAATAATGGAGAGGCTAGAGCTATTGACCAAGAGCAACTGCAACTTTTTCATCATCATCAATGTATCACCTTTTCCACTGGCTGCAAACGATTCCTCATGGTGAATGTGGGAGAGGCCACATGTTGTGTTGAGCGCACAGCCCTTTAAAGGGTTTCTTTGTTTTTTTCGCGAGCGTGAGAAGGGGGGGGGGGGGGGGGGGGGGGATGTTCTAAAGGACCTTGTGGGCTAAATCGTGGTAGTTGCCCCCTCTTCATCGTAGAGGGGCCTTTAAAGGGGACATGGTTTCAAGAGTTGAGGGCCCTATACTAAAAAGAGGAGCATCTCGATATGAACACCCGCCCCATAGAATATGAACAACAGACTCCGCTACTGGTTACTCAAAAAAATGTGTGAGTGGGTGATAGGTGCGCACCTACTTTTGGGTTCAAAATTTTGCAATTGCCAATTGAATGGCACATCTTTACTGTGGGGGGATTGTTGAAGCAACCCTTAGCAAAGATACAAGTAGGCATCGCCTAGAAAGTCAACATCTTTCTTGTGAGAGTAAGTTATGGTGTTGCCTTAATTTCTATCAAGAGACCTCCAATAACACCTCTAGTAGTGGTGGTGGGTGGGGTGTAGGGAGCAGAAGCTCACATAGACAAGGACTAGAAGCCCACACACTCACACAAGACATTGAGCAAGGAGAGTGAGAGAGGAGATGAAATAGAGAGAGAGAGAGAGGAGAAGAAGAAGAAGAAAGAGAAGACACACAAACTATACAAATGAAAGAGAAGCTCCCTCTTGCTACGCGAGAGCTGCTGCCTTTTGCTCTGCTGGCTTATGAGCTACCGCCCACGTGACTCTGGATTCTGCTGCTCGTGACGCCCTCTCGCATGTGCATTGGGATCTGCTCAAGTGCAATTTGCTCATGGACTGGTTAATTCGCTCTCTCATCCTTCACACCTTGTTTTCATTTGCCATGTTCGATTTGGGCATGTTCGAGAGCTGCCCTTTTTGCAGCTCTACTCAGTGTAGTTGATTTGCTTACAACTCCCAATTAGCAGTTCTTAATCTCTACTACTCCTCAAGCCTTAGCTTGCTCTAGAGTTGTTGTATGTTTAGGTAGCATGCAATGCACCAGCTTCTCTTTGCAAAGAGTTGCCAGGAGCGGGATGGACTTAAGGAATTCGCCCATTGGTAGCCGAGACCATAAACTCTGAAATTTGGAAAATTTGATGGTCAAAACTCAAAAGTTGATACAAACCCAAAAATAAGTGCAAAAAGGGGTAAACCAAGCCAGGGAGAGCTAATTTGGAAAGTTTCATGCCAAATGGTGCAGGAACATCGATCACAATTTATGACCCCCTGAAGCATTTTGGGCAGACACTGATACCAAAGGGTCCTGTGAGGTTCCAGATCACTAGATATATATTTTTTGTGAAAAATTGACATATAAAACATCCAAATCAAGAAATTGGGCAAAAAGCACAAAAACCTTGGAAATTGACCAAAAATTGGGATTTTTTGACTTTTTGGAATCCAAATTCAAAAATAAGTGGAGATTTAACATCTACAAGGTGTAGGTATGCAGCTAACCAAATTTCATGTCCATATGTGATGGACCATGGATCGCGTTCCATGACCCCCTGAGACATCTGAAGCTGAGATTTGAGCAGTGAGTAGCTGACAACATTTGGGGCAAGAAAAAACAACAAAAAGTTGACCAAATCACCAAAATACTAGTTGCAAGTCAAAAACGGCAAGGCAAACACAAAAATTGGTTTATATATTAAAAAAGGGTTCTCCAAATCCAAAAATAAGTGTTGGGGAGACTCCATAGACTGCAGGTAATCACCAAGCCAAGTTTGGGGTTCAATTCTGATGAAACATGGATCGCTATGTATGTCCCCTTGCTAAATTTTTGGATAGAGACTATACAGCCTTGTAGTAGAGATCAATACAAACAGCTTATCCAAGAGCAAGGGTAAAAAAACACTTCAAGAAGTGGGCCAAAACAAGGCAAAAGGCATTCAAGGCCAAAAATCGTCAAACAGATCTAGGAATTAACTTTTGGGTGATCTAAAGGATTCAAATTACATAAAAAGCAAGGATCAAGAGACTGTGAGGGACTTGTGTGTCAAGTCTCAATTCAATCTGACACTAGGGTACATGGATCACGATCCATGACCCTTTGTCATAGATTTAGTCCAAGTTGATACCAAAGTTAGCATTATTCCCTATATAAAATCCCCAAAAATTGGGTCTCTTTTGAAAATAAGAAAAACAGATTCTAATGACCATTTTGTCAACATCTTGATTTAAGATGCTTGATTGACAGTATTGTAAGGTTCTAAGGTAAAAAGCAAGGCCATTCCCATGTTCCAGCAGGTCAGACGGATGTTTGGTTCAGTTTTGAGAAAATCCGCTATGTAATGTAATTGGCCTATGAACTTTGAGAGTAGCGGAAATTAGAGAAAGCACTTTTGTGAAATTACTTTGTGAGCATAGTGGGTGAACTTAATTGATGGTAGCAACATAAACATAGCAATTTAACTTGGCATGAACAATACTTTTGCAAGAGAGAGAGTTTAGAGAACATGTCAACAGTTGAGGACCGGATTTATGTGGAGCCGGTCCCCCCTCCAATAGGCATTTGTATGATAGTTTCTCCCATCAAGAGAGACTTGTTACAATACAATCTTTGTGTTCCTTGTGACCTAGGTGATGCAATGAAGATGAAAAGCTTCATGCATTACGATCATAACATAAACTTTCTCAAGCCTCAGTCCCAAGACCTCAAACACCTTCGAAGGTGGAGAGAGCTAGCAGGGAATGCTGATAGGGAAGAGGAAGAAGAAACATTTCATAGGAGAAAGAATTAGTTCCTCACTTATCAACACTCTTCTTGCTAGCATACATAATAGCATAGTAATGACGATGGAGAAGATGGCAAGCTTAATCATTGAAGCATGGCTTTTGGTTGGATTTACATTCCATAGCCAAGAGTGTTGGTGTAGGCTCTCAACCTCTCTACTTGCTCGGAGAAGGAGAGGGAGCTCTTGCACTTTGCACACTACACAATGAGAGTGTGTGTGGGAGAGTATATCCCTCAAGTAGCCCCCTAGCATTCTTTGGTCGACCCCCTCTTGTAGCTCATGCTTGAAGCTCATCGGACCCCTCCAGGCCTAGCCAATCACAAGCAAGAGGCATATCAAGCAAGCATGCTAGTCTTGGGACAAGTGTCCCCCTTTTCCTTTTGAGAGAGAGGACTTGATAAATGCTAAAACAATTAATTAAATCCACTAAATTATCATTGGACCCCTTGTAAGGCCAACCAATAGGCTTTAGGCACACCATGAGGGTAACCTAGCTAGGGGCTTGACATGTGTCCAACTTGCCTCTTGGGCAAAGGGGTGCCCTTTGGGGGAGAGAGTGGTCAAGCAACTACCCCCCCTTCTTGCATGGCTCACCCCCTCCTTGTAGGGATTAACATTGACTTTTGTGACACCTCGAGCCCCTCAACCTTGGGCCCCGTTCTCACCACAAGCTTGGCCCTTAAGCCCCTCAAGCTTGGACTCGGTTCCCACCTCAAGTACAACCCTAGCATCTCAAGCATGACAAGCATCTCAATTATCAAGCACTTCAAGCATCTCAGTCATCACGCATGACAAGCATCTCAAGCTTGCGCTCGGTTCCCACCTCAAGCACAACCCTAGCTTACCTAAGGTCAAAGGACTTTTAACACTAACCATTGGAGGTTTTCAATGAAGCTAAACCTAAGGTCTTTAAGCTCCATTGGTTAGCCTTGCTCTTTGACATACCATCTCTCATTTGGGCCCCTTTACTATTGTCCCCATGTTGAGATAGATCTATAAGCACATGTCTATATCATAACTCTTGTTTCGTTTGCCTCAATCGAGCCTTGGGAAACTTGAGTAAGACCCAATCATTTTCTTTGAACGTTAAGGCCCTTCTGTGCTTGTCAACGACAGCTTTTTGCCTTTGTTGAGAGATGGATATAGCCTCCTTGATCTTTTGAAAAGATTCTTGTAGGTCACGGCTATACTCATCGGCATCGAAGATCTTCCCATTTACTTTAAGTAGCAAGGGACTTTTAGGTCTTCCCTCAATTATTTCAAAAGGTGCTTTTCCTATAGAAGTATGTACATTATTATTGTAGGCATACTCTACAAGAGGTAAGTACTTTTGCCATTGTGAGCATTGATCACTTCTACAACATAAGTCTTTAGTAGATCGAGTATCGTAAGATTGGCTATCTCACTTTGGCCATCGGTTTGTGGGTGATAGGCCGAAGAAAAATTCAATCTTGTTCCTAAATTTTCAAAGAACCTTTCCAGAAATTATTGGTCATTCTAGGATCTCTATCTGACACGATGGAGGTTGGTAATCCATGGTGTTTGAAAATCTGTGATACGAAGAGAGTTGCCATTTGGTGTGCCTTAATAGTCTTTTTGACAAGAATAAAGTGTGCTTGCTTGCTAAACCTGTCGACTATTGTCCATATTCCCGTCTTCCCATGGATAGACTTGGGTAATTTAAAGATAAAATCCATGGATATACTCTCCCATGGTGAATTTGGGATAAGCAATGGCTGGAGTAATCCACATTGCTTCCCTCTATCATACTTGGTCTTTTGGCTTACTACACATTTTGAAACATACTCTTATATGTCCACTTTCATGGTAGGCCAAGAGAAGTATGTTTCTACTCCTCAGAGAGTAGGTTGAATGCCTCTATGTCCTGCGTAGGAAGGAGCATGAGATTCATACATGACTTTCTCGTGAAGGGAGTGGGTAACACATAGCCTATTGCCGTGGAGAAGATAACCATCCTACAAAGTGAATGGTTCCTCTTTCTTCCCCAAAGCAAGGGCTGACATTATGTCTCTATAGTCAGGGTCAGTAGCATACTCGTCTATCATAGAAGATAGATCACTATGAGTAGCTATAGACACCGCATTAACTTTTGGTGGTCGTGAAAGTGCATCGGCCACTCAATTGTGCTTACCAGCAATGTGAGCAGTATGGAAATTAAATTGCGAAAGAAAAAATTCCCGCCTCATTTGTTTGACGAAAATTTTGGTTTACGTCATGAAGTTCCGAGACTCTGGTGGTCTGTTCGTAGAATAAATGGAGTCCCCTAATAAGCAGTGCTTCCATGTGCCTAGGTCATGTAGAACAACTAAAACCTCTTTCTCATAAATGCCCAAGTCTCGTTCATCCGTATTGAGCCTTCGGCTCTCATATGCTACAGCATGCGCTTCTTGAAGCAAGATTGCTCCAAGGCAATCACCACAAGCATCACATTGGACCTCAAATGGCTTTGAGAGATCTGAAAGCATGAGGACTGGTTGGGAGGCAAGCTTCTCTTTGAGCTTGTCAAAAGCATTTTTCTCCTTAGCAGTCCATAAATACTTAACGTTCTTCTTTGTTAAGTCATGTAATGGTCCTGCTATTTGAGAGAATTTTGCTATGAAGCGTCTATAAAATGCACACATACCAATAAAGCTTCTTAGCTCATGTAGATTCCTTGGATTAGGCCATGCTTTTATTACCTCTAACTTTGATGGATCCATACGGATACCATCTTGAGAGATAATATGACCTAAGTATTGAATCTCTTGAAGGAAAAATTCACTTTTCTTTCGGTTAAGAAAAGCTTGTTCTCCCTCAATGCTTGAAAAATCGCTTGGAGATGTTGCTTGTGTTCCTCCAAGGACTTGAAGTAGATGATGATATCATCAAAGAACACTCCAATGAATTTGTGGTAGGATCTAAAGATTTTCTCCATTAGAAGATTGAACGTGGCTAGTGCATTAGTCAAGTCAAAAGGCATGACTAGATATTGATAAAGGTCAAACATTGTACGAAACGCGATCTTTAGGATATCTTCATCCACTATCGTTATTTGATGATAGCCACTTTTAAGGTCAATCCTAGTGAATTAGGTAGAGCCTTGTAGATTATCAAACAGATCTTCTACCCGAGGCACGAGAAATCTGTTTTTGATAATGATATGGTTTAGTGCTCGATTGTCCACACACATACGGTATGTACCATCTTTCTTTTGCACTAAAAGGAGTGGAGAATAAAAGGGAAAGGAGCTAGGCCTCACCATCCCTTTGTCAACCAATTCTTGTACTTGCCTCATGATCTCCTCTTGTTGAGCTTGGGAAACTCGATAAGGAGGCTTGTTAGGCGGTGAGCTTCCTGGTAGGAGCTCAATTCGATGGTCATCATCCCCTCGTTTTGGAGGTAAGTCCATAGGGATATCATCGATAAAAACATCTTGGAATCCATTTAGAAAAGTAGACAAGTCTAACTCTTCTTGATTCCTACCATTTTCATTTGATAAATTATTAGCGTCATTAGTGGATTCTTTGACAAAAATCATGTACGCCAAAATCGAGCTTTTCATTGACTTATCAAAAGCCAGTGAATTTACAAGTGGTATAGTGCGACCAGACTCATTAGCATCTATATACATTCTCTTTCCCCTGTAGGTGAAGTAGATTCTCCTTTCAGGGAGCTTCATGTTGGCAGCCATGCAGTTGAACCATGGTGCTCCTAGGATAGCATCCTCATGTTGGAGAGGAGAGATGAAAAAGTCTTCTTTGTCGATATAGCTTCTGACATGAGGCCTCAACTTCCCAATCAAGGGAGTAACGGAGGCTTGCTGTCCCTTGAAAGTTGTGTCAACAGTTACGATATCTCCCATCTCAAAATCTTGAATGCCCAACTTGGTGGCCAACTCCGTCGATATGAAGTTGTGAGTAGAGCCAGGGTCAAACAAAATGAAGGCATCATGTTCTTTACCTTTCCCCAAGCATAGGAGAGAGGTGATCCTTTGCAATGAGCATCCTCTTTTGGAGCTTCGATAGTGGAAGATCTAGGAGTCTCACTGCGGGCATCTCTCTTGGGGCAAGAACGATAGCCATGTCCTTGCTCCCCACACTTAAAACACTTATGGTCCTTGCGAAAAGCTTCAAGCTCTTCAGGAGAGAGTTTGTTTTTACCGTTGTAAACTCCCTTCTCCTTGGACCAATTGTTGTTGGAAGTGCCTTGGGAAGAATTTTGGGCATTGGTTTTTCCCTTTGCATCATTTTTGTCTTTGTTTTCCATGGGCTTGACATTTCGTCTAACCCCTTGTTGGAAATTTATGCATGAACCAACCATGGTGTGGTGGATTACTTTGGTCATAGAATTAGGCCGTTGGCAATTGACATACTCGGCCATCTCTTCATGTAATCCCACACAAAACTATTGATTTTTCTCAACAAAGTCTATCTTTTGGAAGACAATAGCCTTGAGATGTAAATCCCAAAACTTGTCTACATACTTGTGGATAGAATCATGAGGGAGAAGCTTCAAACTGCGCCATTGGTAAGCACTTTGTCCTTTGCATCGCTTGCAAGGAATTGCTTCATGATGGAAACTCGTAGAGTTTTCCATGTCTTTGGGGCTTCGCCATTGTCATGAAGACTAGCCCACCATTGACGAGCCGATTTTTGGAAGTGCATAGCTACATGGCATATCTTGGAGGACTCCGTGAAGCTCTCGTCTCCAAAGGCCACATCAAATTGCTGGATGAAAATACCTTGTCGATGGCACCAAAGGTGCCATCATAGGTGAGAAAAGAGATACTCTTTCCTCCCTCTTTGAACTTCTTGAGCTTTTGTGACCTTCGCCATGCAGGGTATGTTTTGCGATGTCCTCCCCTCTTGTATTCTCTAGGAGAATAGCCATAGCTTTTGTCGAAAGAAGAGGAAGGTGAAGAAGAAGGAGAAGAGGGTGACCTCTTTCTTGCCCTTTTCTTCCTTTGTTTCCTCTCTTCCCTTTTGGAGTCACGAGGAGAAGGACCGTGGGTTGAACGTTTCCTCTTGGGAGGAGTTGGCATCGTCTAGCGAAGTTGTTGAGTAACTTAGGCCTGCAAAGCAGGGTTGCTCTATACCATCTCTCATTTGGGTCCCTTTACCATTGGCCCCATGTTGAGATAGATCTATAAGAACATGTCTATATCCTAACCCTTGTTCCCGTTTACTCTCCCACATTAAGTGATCAGTTTAATATGAGAAAATCATTTGGATTGGTTAGCTATTAGATTTTATGACATGCTATTTTTAGCTTTTTCATGCTTTTAGGTGCTTTTTTTGTGTGCAAAAAGCAGGGTCGGATCCTTAACCTACGTGTTCGGGGGAAGCTATGGTTCAATTTTATAAAAATCTGCTTTTCGAGTGCTTTTCTCGCTATTTTTAGCTTTTCATTATTTTTAGTGTTTTTCAGTGAAAAGCGAGTCCGCTTTCTTATTCCACTGGACAAGGGGAACTCGTGGTTCAATTTCAGAAAAATTTTCTTTTTACGCCAATTTTAGCTTTTCGTGCTTTTTGGTGTTTTTAAAAAGCAATTTTCTTTTTAAGATGACCTAAACATAAAAGTATTAATTTTAGTCTCCGTCATATTTAATAATGACCACCCGGAGAAAAAATGGGACTAAACAGGGTTTTTACGGGAACTATTTTTATAAAAAGCAGTATCGTAAATACGCCGGGGCAGTGCGGAAAAGTCATAATTATGTAGGGACATAATGGTGCGGTATAGTTTAGTCACGGTTTCAATAGTTGGTCGGATATTGTTCAATTGGTCAGTTTTACTGTAAAAATTGAATGGTAAGTGGGAGAGTTGACCACCAAAACCCAAGCCTTGTTTTTAGAAAAGTCCCAAAAGCTGTGCACCTATTCCTAGTTGAGAAGGTAGCGCTAGTTTTTGCCTTGGACCTCACTCCAGCCTTGCCCAGTGCCTATAAATTTATCTGCAGTGCTCTGTTTTCAGTGCCATCTGTTGCATCTACTATTGCAAGGCAATACATACCTATTATACGGAGTGGTGCAAGCTCTTCATCACCATCTCCATAAGCTCTTCTCTCTCGTTAATGGGAAGAAGAAGAAAAAGAAAAAGAAGAACGAGGATACTCCAGCAACGAAGATCTTCCCATGTACTTTAAGTAACAAGGGACTTTTAGGTCTTCCCTCTATGATCTCAAAAGGTGCTTTTCTCGTAGTAGTATGAATAGTATTGTTGTATGCATACTCTATAAGGGGTAAGTACTTCTCCCATTGAGTGTTGATCTACTTCTGTAACATAAGTCTTTAGTAAATCGAGTATCGTAAGATTGGCTATCTCACTTTGGCCATCCATTTGTGGGTGATAGGCCGAAGAGAAATTCAATCTTGTACCTAGATTTTCAAAGAGACCTTTCCGGAAACTACTGGTCATTCTAAGATCTCTATTTGACACGATGGATGTTGGTAATTCATGGTGTTTGAAAATCTGACATATGAAGAGGGTTGCCATTTGGTGTGGCTTAATAGTCATTTTAACAAGAATAAAGTGTGCTTTCTTGCTAAACCTGTCGACTATTGTCCATATTCTCGTATTCCCATGGATAGACTTGGGTAAACTAAAGATAAAATCCATGGATATACTCTCCCATGGTGAATTAGGGATTGGCAATGGCTGGAGTATTCCAGGTTTCTTCCCTCTATCATACTTAGTCTTTTGGCGTACCACACATTTTGAAACATACTCTTGTATCTCCACTTTCATGGTGGGCCAATAGAAGTATATCTCTACTCCTCGAAGAGTAGGTGGAATGCCTCTATGCCCCGCATAGGGAGGAGCATGGGATTCATACAGGACTTTCTCACAAAGGGAGTGGGTAACACATAGCCTATTGCCATGGAGAAGATAACCATCCTGTAAGGTGAATGGTTCCTCTTTCTTCCCCAAAGCAAGGGCTGATGTTACATCTTTAAAGTCACGGTCAATAGCATACTCATCTATCATAGAAGACAGATCATTGTGAGTTTCTATAAACACCGCATTAACTTTTGGTCTTCATGAAAGTGTATCGGCTACTCGATTGTGCTTACTAGCAAGGTGAGCAATATGAAAATAAATTTGTGAAAGAAAATTTGCCTACCTCATTTGTTTGCCGAAAAGCTTGGTTTGCATCATGAAGTAGTTGGGACTTTGATGGTCTATTTGTAAAATGAATGGAGTCCCCAATAAATAGTGCTTCCATGTGTCTAGGGCATGTAGAACAACTAAACGCTCTTTCTCATAAATGCCCAAGACCCGTTCATCCGTATTGAGCCTTCGGCTCTCATATGCTATGGCATGCCCTTCTTGAAGTAAGACTGCTCCAAGGCAATCGCCACAAGCATCACATTGGACCTCAAATGGCTTTGAGAGATCCAAAATCATGAAGACTGGTTGGGAGGTAAGCTTCTCTTTGAGCTTGTCAAAAGCATTTTGCTCCTTGGGAGTCCATGAATACTTAACATTATTCTTTGTTAAGTCATGTAATGGTCTTACTATTTGAGAGAAATTTGCTATGAAGCGTCTATAGTATGCACACATGTCAATAAAGCTTCTTAGCTCATGTAGATTCCTTGGATTAGGCCATGCTTTTATTACCTATAACTTTGATGGATCCATACGGATTCCATCTTGAGAGATACTATGACCTAAGTATTGAATCTCTTGAAGGAAAATTTTGCTTTACTTTTGGTTGAGAAAAAGCTTGTTCTCCCTCAATGCTTGAAAAATCACTTGGAGATATCACTTGTGTTCCTCCAAGGACTTGGAGTAGAAGATGATATCATCAAAGGACACTCAAGTGAACTTGCGATAGGGTCTAAATATTTTCTCCATCAAATGATTGAATGTGGCTAGTGCATTGGTCAAGCCAAAAGGCATGACTAGATATTCATAAAGACCAAACATTGTACGAAACGCAGTCTTTAGGATATCTTCATCCACTGTCCATATTTGATGATATCCACTTTTAAGGTAAATCCTATTGAAGTAGGTAAAGCCTTGTAGCTTATCAAACAGATCTTCTACCCGAGGCACGGGGAATCTGTTTTTGATAGTGATATGGTTTAGTGCTCGATAGTCCACACACATATGGTATGTACCATCTTTCTTTTGCACTAAAAGGATTGGAGAACAAAAGGGAGAGGAGTTAGGCCTCTTGTTGAGCTTGGGAAACTCGATAAGGAGGCTTGTTAGGCGGTGAGCTTCCTGGTAGGAGCTCAATTTGATGGTCATCATCCCCTCATTTTGGAGGTAAGTCCATAGGGATATTATCGATGAAAACATCTTGGAATCCATTTAGAAAACTAGACAAGTCTAACTCTTCTTGATTCCTACCATTTTCATTTGATAAATTATTAGCGTCATTAGTGGATTCTTTGACAAAAATCATGTACGTGGAAATCGAGCTTTTCATTGACTTATCAAAAGCTGGTGAATTTACAAGTGGTATAGTACGACCAACCTCATTAGCATCTATATACATGTTGTTTCCCCTATAGGTGAAGTAGATTCTTCTTTCAGGGAAATTCATGTTGGTAGCCATGCAGTTGAACCATGGTGCCCTTAGGATAGCATCCTCATGTTGGAGAGGAGAGATGAAAAAGTCTTCTTTGTTGACATAGTGATAGCCATTTTTCGGATTTCCTTAATTGCCATAGTAAGCTACCTCACCCTATCAAATCACTCAAACATTTTGGTTATCCCTACCATTTCACTATACATAGGCGTGTGTGAGTTAGGGACTTTCTCCATATTTTCTTAAAACCCTCAGCTAGCTAGTCACTGGGCTAGTTGAGCCAAAAAAATAAATAAAATAATAAAATAAAAAATATTATGGCCCATTTGTGTATAAATATTTCATTGTATATAGGGCCTAAATAAAAGGATTTTTCATAATTATTTTGGTGTTTATTTAAATATTTCTACGTATGGTGTGTGATTTATGCTATGTATATTGACTCACCATTACCATATTTTTTCTTACCATTTTGCATACTCTTTATTCCATATAAAAATAATTTCATGCAAGCTTCTCTTATTTTTGGTGTAACTCCATCCCAATAAAAATCCAAAAAAACTAGTTCTATTTATGTGTATATTTTTTCACTATTGTGATTTCTTCCTTCCTACATCTATTCTCTATTACTCTCATAAATTAGACCACCAAAAATATTCATCTTTTTATGGTAGACTTATAATGAGAGACATTTATTTTGACCCCTTTATATTTTTTCACCTATATTATTTATATTTGACATGTACATATTTTTTTAGACCCCTCAATATTTGATTTTCTTAGTTGTACTATTCACTTATATCATGATCTCAACAATATCTTCAATTATAGACCTTCCAAATAAGGTCAAGGGTATGTGGAATGCATGCATGCACCATGGGGGGCTCACTCTTGGAGGTATTCAAAAGAATCATCCAAAGAAGGACCTTACAAGGATTTTGTGCAGTGGAAATAAACAGTCGGTTTTGCTGAATTTTTAAAGATCACATGCTCCCCGAATTTGAAAAGGTGTTACAAACAAAAGTTGTAGCTCATGAGCTGAAATTTCACCTCAAATTTTTTCATATTTTTTTGAGCTACGAGCTGTGAGCTATGATTTTATTGGTGGACCACAGTTTACCCATGCTATGCAGCCGCACTCCTTCTTCCACTTTATCATTTTCCTCTTTCACACACACTTCTCCACTCATCATCCCTACTTCTCTCACCACTCCTCTCTGCACCCTACTCACCTTCTTCTCAACCTTGAAGAATAAGAGAAACCATGGTGAACTCATGTCTCCTACACACACTTTCATTCCAAAATTGACCACCTAGTCTCATTTTTCCTCATCCATATTATCCATATCTATCAAAAAAACCACAAAATTCAGCCTCTTCTCTTGAAAGACAGCATCATGGTGATTGATTACTCATGTTCACTTATATTGGTTCCCAACGAAGGTCAAGAGTGGAGAAAAAACGTACCGTCAAAGCTAGTGGACCGTCAACAAGCGTCAAAATTGACTCTACTCAAGACACTTGGAGCATCAACATTGTAAGAAATCCATATTTTCTTACCTATTAAGAGTTTTTTCTTCCTTATTTGTATCCTGCATGGATACTCCCATTGTAAATATCCAATTCCATTTGTAAATCAATAAAAATACTAACTCTACTAATTTACTAACACTAACCTACTATGAAAAGTCCTATCACCTCCACTTTTCTCCTCTCTCTCTTCTTCATCTATCCCCACCAACTTCTTGAAAATTCCAAGCAAAAAAATTAGATAAGTGTTGAAAATCTAACCCAACCGTGGTTAGAGGAGTAACCCTAGCCCTCAAAATTGCTATAAAAGGAGGGTGTAGCTAGCACAAAGAGGGGGAGCCATAAGCAAGAGCACTATGCTATAGCTTGAGAAGCCAAGCTCAACCTCTCTAGAATGAGCTCTTGAGTGGAAGCTCATTGGCTTATGCATATGCATGTGTTGTATTAGGGGTGATTAGCAAGGGAACTCTATGCCATTGTAAAAGAGAGTGATCATTCAATTGAGAGTAGGAAATCTATCATTTCTCCTATTAGTGTAAGCCCAACATTTGATGAATCAAGGAGGGTGGATTTGGACTAAGCTTGGATACTTTGTCTCTCTTCTAACGTAAAGTAATGGACAACAATGATGTGTAAGTGTCTTGGTGTTTTTTTAAGTTCTTGATAGCTTGTCTCTGGGTGTTGCATCAATTCAGCCAAATTCCACATACTATAAGAGGGCAACAGGGTGGAGAGGACTCCCCTGGCCTTAAGACAGTTATTGGGGTGGCTTTTCTTGTGATGTGTTGTGGTGTAACTTACTCAAGCTATGTTGAACAAATACTAATCTCACTTTGATTTTTCATGACAGATTTGTAAGAAGGTATTAATGCAACAAGCATCCCCTCCCCCTTCCCTCTTTTTCTTACATATATAATTGTGTTTGCTTGATCACTGTTGAACATTTCAAAGCACCCCGAGCACTCACTCTCTCTCTCTCTCTCTCTCTCTCTCTCTCTCTCTCTCTCTCTCTCTCTCTCTTTACGCGTCCTAGTTCGCATCCAAAATTAGGTGGTGCCCCAAATTTATGTAGGGTTAGGTTGCGGGTTTGTGTGTGTGTTTGTTGTTTTTTTCCAACCCCAACCCAATTGAGTAGCACGGGAGCCTAGAAGGGTGCTTAGAGGCCACTCTTCTTGTTGCCCGCCCCAATAGCTTCTGACAAGAAGCCTCAACTTCCCAATCAAGGGAGTAACGGAGGCTTGTTGTCCCTTGGAAGCTATGTCAGCAGTTACGATATCTCCCATCTCAAAAGCTTGAATGCCCAACTTGGTTGCCAACTCCGTTGATATGAAGTTGTGAGTACAGCCATGGTCAAACAAGATGAAGGCATCATGTTCTTTACCTTTCCCCAAGCATAGGAGAGAGGTGATCCTTTGCAATGAGCATCCTCTTTTGGAGCTTTGATAGTGGAAGCTCTAGGAGTCTCACTGAGGGCATTTCTCTTGGGGCAAGAACGATAGCCATGTCCTTGCTCCCCACACTTAAAACACTTATGGTCCTTGCAAAAAGCTTCAAGCTCTTCAGGAGAGATTTTGTTTTTACCTTTGTAAACTCCCTTCTCCTTGGACCGATTGTTGTTGGAAGTGCCTTGGGAAGAATTTTGGGCATTGGTTTTTCCTTTGCATCATTTTTGTCTTTGTTTTCCATAGGCTTGACATTCTGTCTAACCCCTTGTTGGAAATTACTGCGTGAAGCAACCATGGTGTGCCTATTGTTCTTCAACACACCATCATTGATAGAGACATTGATGTTATGCTTCGCAAGTCTCAACCTAGAAACTTTAGCGGGGAAGGCAAAGATATAGGCAAAGTTCTTGAAGATTGGATTGAGCGCACGGACAATTATTTTGATATGGCTCATTCATCTACAGTAAACAAAGCTATTACTGTTAAGTTCAAATTATAGAAAACAACCAAGCATTGGTGGAGAGATCATTGCACAGAAAACAATGTTGATCCTAATGCAGCAACTTGGGATTATCTTAAAACCCAGCTCAACAAGAACTATGAGAACAAAGTTTATCATTCAGATTGTATGAATGAATTTCTTGATTGTACTCAAGGAACCAGAGATTTGGAATCATACTATCAACATTTCTTGACCCTTGTCAAGTATGCTCTAGCAGGAATGACTCAAGAGGTCAAGGTAGCTCAATTCGTGTCAGGGTTACGTAATCCTATGAAGACTAGACTCAAGAGTCTTCATCTTACCAACTTTGCAGATGTCCTTGATGCAAGGAAACCCATTATACTAGAGTTATCCAATATCAAAAAGAGGAAACCATAACCTGCATTCATGTTCGTGAAATCAAAAGGCCTTGTCTCGAGGAGGAACAAACGTTTGGAAATCCACAACAAAGAAGAGAGAGATTATTACGTATGAAGGCCAGACGAGATCATTTGTGTTACACTTGTCTTGATCCTGACCATCAGTCCAGAGATTGTCAATTCAAGATTCAAATGATTGGTGGACAATTATGAACCTAGTAATTGTTACCATATAGATGTGGTAGTGATGTGTGTGAACACACTAGGACCGCCGGGGCATTTTTTCCCTCTTTAGGAGGTTTTTCCCCTCGAGCATTGTATATACACCCATCACTCTAGGGCTATCTATCTTTTCGTTGCACACTAAGTAACACACTCTCAATTGTGTGCCTTGAGATTCCTTCATCTTCTCTAAGCTGTGTGCGTTTCTCTGCAACACTAATTCCAACAATTGGTATCAAAGCAGGTTGCGTCCTCCCGGGCTTAGTCGCTAGCATCTCTAGCACACGCCTGCTCACTTTCTTCGATTTCAGTGAGCTTTGGCGAGCATTCGCAGGTTGACAAAAATTTCGGGCTTGCTCATAGAGCTCGATCTGCTCAGATTTCTGATTCGGGCTCGTTTCGGCCTCCGTTTCCACTACAGGTAGTATTGCACAGGCTATTTTGTCATTTTGTGCAGAATTTTTGTCAGTGCCTTTTCTGCATAACAGGTGCCTTACAGTCTTCTACGGTTTGTGCTATATAGCACATTTTGTTCCCGTTTTGTTTCTCCTCTTTTTGGGAGTTTTCACATCAGGTGCAACATTTACCATGGCTGACAACAACACAGATGTGTTCAAGATGTTTGCTGCTGAGGACAGGTTGGATGGGGACAATTACCCTATGTGGGCTTACATGATGCAACGTGTTCTTGTGTCAAAGGGCGTTTGGAATATTGTGCAGGGCATTGATGTACGTCCTGGTTCTGAGGATGTAGGCGATGTTGAGGGTGTTGCAGGTCTTGTTGCAAGGATTGTTGCTATTAGAGTTGTTTTGCCTACTGTAGAACAAGCTCGTTGGGACGTAAAGGATGCGTAGGCTCATGCATTGATTGCGTTGTCTGTGAAGCGCACCATTGTTCCTCACATTCGTTGAGCAAAATCTGCAAAACAGACTTGGGATATTCTAGCAGGTCTTTCTGCAAGCCGCAATGAGGCTAAAATTGCTTTGCTGCGTAAAGAGCTGGAATCAAAGATTATGCATGAGGAAGATGATAAGGACACTTTCCTTGTTGGTGTCAAGGATATCAATGAGCACCTTATTTCTGCAGGTGAAGTCATTTTAGACAATTTCCTTGTGCAGTCTGTTCTTGATGCCTTACCAGATTCATACCAGACTTTTGCTAGTACTTAGAGACTAATGACCCAAGGAAATCCTGAAGGTGTCAAGTTTGATGCATTATGCACATTGCTGTTGCAAGAGTCACTTTCCATAAAAAACAGAACTAGGCAGCGTGCGGTTGAACAGGCTTTTGTTGCTTCTCAAAGAAAGGGTGGTAACAACAATGCAGCCACTTCTTATGGTTCTGCTGCGAGTGGCAAAACTTTTGTTCCTAATGTTTCTGTTGGCAGCAATTCGTCTGGAAATTTTGGTGATAAGGGCAAAAAGAAGATGCGTTGCCATTATTGTAAAGCTAATGATCATTTGATCAAGTAGTGTCCTAAGTTGAAGGCCAAAGAGGCTAAGAAGAAAGAGGGTGGTTCCACTGCAAATGCTGGTTCCACTACAAATGCAGCCATTGTTGAGTCTTCTGTAAAAGGAGACTGTGATGTTGATGTTGATCCAGAATGGGCTTTTAGTGCAAAGTGCACTTACAATCCTGTTGTCCATGATGCATGCTTGTCAGTTGCTGCAGATTCACATGTGTGGTATTTCAACAGCAGTGCTACAAAGCACATTACCTCACATCGTCAATTGTTCACCTCTCTTGAGTCTGTCCCTCATGGGAATTCAGTCACTTGTGCCAACAATGCCTCTTATCCGGTTCAGGCGGTTGGAAAGATTGTGCTTACTGCTGCAAATGGCAGTTCTTTCATACTTGTTGATGCACTTTATGTACCTAGGATCAAGAAGAATCTTTTGTCTATATCCGCACTTGCTAGACTTAGACTTGTAGTCAAATTTGTGGATGACAGATGTACAATTCATGATCTCAATTTTGGTGATGAAATTGTTGCATCTGGCCTTTTGTGTCGTGGAATGTATAAGCTCACTTTGTATGACAAGTGTGGATAAAATTTTGCAAATGCAGTTGCAGATTCAAGGGCTATTTCAGATGCAAAACTTTGGCATGCACGTTTTGGGCATCTGAATTTTGCATGTTTGCTGCGTTTGCAGAAATCTGATATGGTTGCTTCTTTGCCATCTCTTGAAGCACCTATCAAACATGTTTGTGAAGGCTGTATTTTGGGTAAAATGCAACGTTCTAAGTTTCCAAAGGATGGTTCAGTTAGGGCCACATGCAGGTTGCAGCTTGTGCATAGTGATGTTCGTGGGTCCATGCAAACTCCGTCCTTGGGAAATTACATATACTTCATGACTTTCATTGATGATTACTCCAGGCATGCATGGGTATTTCTGCTTAAAGCGAAGTCCAAAGTTTTTTATGTGCTTCAAACAATTTCTGGCTATGGCTGAAAATGTATCAAAATGTACTATGGGCACCCTCCGTTCCGATCGAGGGGGGGAGTATATGTCTCATGAATTTAATGCATTTTTGGCTAGTCGTGGAATAAAACACCAATCTACAATTCCGTATACGCCTCAGCAAAATGGTGTTGCTAAGAGGAAAAACATGTCTCTTACGAAAATGGCAAGATGTATGGTCAAGAGTCAAGCTTTACCACATTCGTTTTGTTGTCATGTGTGCCACTTATGTACTCAACAGGTGTCCTACGAAAGCATTGCAGTCTATGACTCCATATAAAGCATGGCATGATAGAAAGCCATCTATTGAACACATGCGTGTTTTTGGTTGTTTGGCTTATGGTTTAGTGCCACAAGTGCAACACAGAAAATTAAATGATAAGGCTGTCAAATGTATTTTTGTTGGTTATAGTGCTAAAAGCAAAGGTTACAAGTTGTATAATCCGCAAACAAAGCGTATTTTGGTTTCATGGGATGTAGTGTTGGTGGAAGATTCTGTTCAACCCTTGCTGCCATGTACTAGAGAGAGTACTGTAAGCTCACAGGACATTTATGACACTTTGTTGCCTCTTTTTAGTGGTGGAAGTTCAAATGTAAATTCCAATGAGGCAAATGTACAGCCTATGGGGGTTTCTAAAAATGTTATAGATCAGCCTATTACTGATGCAGATGTACATGATGTACTTGATGAGGAAAGGACTAAAAATGAGCAGGCTAGAGGTATGCCAAAATGGCTGGTGCACACTTTGCATGATAGTAAATTGGATGCACCTTTGTCTAGTCGTACTCGTTCAAGCTCTCGCCATGCATCCTATGCATCACATTGTTATGCTTTGGCTGTGTCTAACTTACATGATGTTGAGGAACCTCCGTCTTTTGATGAAGCACAAAATTCAAAAAATTGGATGGCTGACATGCAATCAGAATATGATGCACTTATAGAAAATAACACATGGACTTTATGTGATGTGCCTCCTGGCAAAAAGGCCATTGGTACAAAGTGGGTTTACAAGGTGAAACGCAAGCCGGATGGTGAGATCGATCGCCATAAGGCTCGACTTGTTGCAAAGGGTTATGCAGCAAAAAGGCAAAGATTATGAAGAGACTTTTGCTCCCACTTGTCATATGACTATTGTGCATTTTCTATGTGCATTGGCAGCTCATTTTGGTTGGGATGTACATCAATTAGACATTGTTACTGCTTTCTTGAATGGTGACATATTTGAGGAAGTTTATGTAACACAGCCTCACGGTTTTGTCAAGAAAGGACAAGAGAACAAAGTGTGCAAATGTAACAAGGCTTTGTATGGGTTGAAGCAATCTCCTCGTGCTTGGTATGAGAAAGTTTACACCCATTTGGTCAAACAAGGCATGTAAAGCATGACGGTGATGTACGTCTCATTGTGGTTCTTTATGTAGATGATTTGCTGATCACTGGACCAAATGAGAGACTTATTATTGAATTTAAGGCTCAGTTGAATGCTACTTTCAAGATGAAAGATTTGGGGTTGTTGCATCATTACTTGGGCATACAGTTTAAGCATTGTGATGGTGGTATTGCCTTATGTCAAAAAAGTTACATAGAGACATTGCTATGTAAGTTTGGACTTCGGGATTGCAAACCTATTGCCACTCCCATGGAAACAGGTTTGAAATTGAGTCTACATGATGATGATGATCTTGCAGATGTCGCTCTTTACCAAACTGTTGTTGGATGCCTCATTTATGTATGCAACACAAGGCCAGATATTCAGTTTGCATTCTCACAAGTCAACAGATTTATGCATAGCCCAGGGTCTAAGCATTGGCAGGCTGTCAAGAGGACTTTTTTCTACCTTAGTGGCACTTTATATCTTGGCTTGTTTTATCCCAGGGGGGGGTCATTGCCGCCAAACTTACATGCTTTTTCGGTCTCAGATTGGGCTAGTTGTTTTGACACGCGAGTGTACACAAGTTTTTGTTTCTTGCTTGTGAGTTCATGTCTATCATGGTTGAGCAAGAAGCAACCTACTGTGGCCACTTCGAGTTGTGAGGCTGAGTATAGGACAGTCTTCATAGCTACGGTTAAGTGTGTATGGCTTAGACGCCTTATGGCTGATTTGGGTGTTGGATAGGACACTGCCAACACTATCTACAATGACAGTCAGAGCACATTGGCAGTTGTGAGGAACCCAGTTTTTCATGCTCGCACAAAGCACATTGAGGTGCATTACCACTATGTCAGGGAGAGGCTCTCAGCAGGAGAGATCAGCTTGGCTTATGTGCCAACACAGGACAACCTTGCAGATCTTTTCACAAAGGCATTGTCTTGTGAGAAGCTTGAAGCTTTCCGCAAAGCTTTGGGCTTACTCCCCTTTGTGGACTGATCATGTCCTTAGGGCATGACACTTCCCTTTACTCATGTGCCAGCTCTCGTTCACCGCATCACTCTAGGGGAGATTTGTTATTACCATATACATGTGGTAGGGATGTGTGTGAACACACTAGGACCGCCGGGGCATTTTTTCCCTCTTTAGGCGGTTTTTCCCCCCGAGCATTGTATATACGCCCATCACTCTAGGGCTATCTATCTTTTCATTGGCTCACTAAGTAACACACTCTCAATTGTGTGCCTTGAGCTTCCTTCGTCTTCTCCAAGCTGTGTGCATTTCTCTGCAACACTAACTCCAACAATAACTTCAACCCAAATGGGAATTTTGGAAATTTTAGACCCAGACTGTCTACAATTCAAAGGAACTTCAATTAGCAGAACTTTAACCAAAGTCAGAGACAACCTCAAAACCAAGGGAACTTTAGACCAGGCAATCCACTTTTTGTTTGGAATGGACCGCCTGCCAACAATAACAACAATGGAAATGTTAATCATCAACCTCGTCCAAGAGGAGAAGGAAATCAGAGGCCTCAAGGAAGACCTTAAGTTAACAGAGCTCAAGGTGCTAGAGGTGAAGGAAATCAAGCAAATGCGTATGTTCATGCTGCAATTAAACATGAGGGAGTGAATGAACAATTTTCAGTAATTCAAACCCCAAGAGAGTATCAAGGTAACCGTTTTCCCTGATTGATTGATTCTGGGAGTACATATTCTTTCATATCTCCTAGGTGCATCAAAAAACTCATTTTGACTGAACACCCTGATACAGACCTTACAGTGGAATTAGCTATGGGTAGGAAGGTTAAATCTTCTATTTCAGTGGGTAACTTGAATTTTGTTTTGGATGGTCACAATACTTCTGCAAAATTCAGAGTCTTACCCATAGGAGTCTAAGATGGAATCCTAGGAATGGATTGGCTTAAAGCCAATGATGCTCACATACATTGTAAAGATGCTTCATTGACTTTTGAAAATGACCAAAATTTTAGGGTTACAGTTACACAAAAATGAGGAAAGCCTAAACTCAGACTAGTGAACTTTACCAAACTTATGAAGAGTCATAGGAAGAATGAAAGAATTTACGTAGTAAAGCTTAACACTAAGGAGAAGAAGTTAGATTCACGTGAACCTGAATAGAAACAAAATTTGATGATGTATTTCCCAAAGAACTTTCACAGTTACCACCCAAGCGTGATGTCAATCATGCAATAGAGCTTATTCCAGGAGCTCAACCAATTTTTCATAGACCATACAAAATGTCGATACCTGAATCTGTGGAATTTTGGCATTGGTCTTATCCATTGGCATAAAGCAAATGGATTCACCAAGGTGTAAGCGAATGGTCACCATAGCACGCTCATTCAAGTCATCCCACTCATCATCAGTGTATGCATTCTCTCTTCTTGCACGCAAGGGTGCTATCAACCCTTTGTTGATCAAAACATCTTGCATACGTTGCCGCCAAATGAAAAAGTTTGAACAAGCAGTCTTTTTGATGTAGTACTCTTTTCTTTTAGAATCACTACTCGCATCCATGATTAAGAGAATGTAGCCAAAGCTTTATGGCGAATTACCTGGATAATTTTGGCAGAGTTTCCCCTAGAATAGGAGCAAAAACTCAAACCAAAATGTAGTACAATCACTATGAAAGAATAGCTAGAAGTACCAAGAACACATAGAACGGACTCGTGAGAAAAATCCGACAAAGTCTCTTTTGTATGAGGAGTCAAAACAAAACTCAAAAACGCATAATTTTGCAAAAACCTGAAGTCGGTGTCGAAAAACAACTAGTCGCCGACGTCGAGGGCGCCTCCCGCCGCTGGACGGGAGTCTCTAATGCCGAGACAAGGTGTCGAGTTTGAAAATCCTGCTCACTCTCTCTCACTCGCTCTCTTACTCTCTTTTGAGATGTCTTGCTCGCTCGATTTCTCTCACAAATCGGCTCTCTCTCTCTCTCTCTCTTGTTGTCTCACTCACTCTCTTACTCTCTTTTGAGATGTCTTGCTCGCTCGATTTCTCTCACAAATCGGCTCTCTCTCTCTCTCACAACTCTATCTCTCAAGCTCGGGGAAAAATGTATGTGAATGGGGTTTTTTTTTTGGGGGGGGGGGGGGGGGGGGGGGCAAGGATTATGGTGGTCCAGGGCTTGATGGGGGTCCCGTGGGAACAAAGACTTACACACAAAGGCTCAATTTTTCAATAGAAAAAATAATTCAATTGCAGAACTGTTGAATGCTACCAAAATCTGACAAGCTGAACGAGTGTGAGGCCTTGCTTCTCGCTGTCGACTTGCTCATTATCACGGACCTACAGGCATTGGTTTTGATTTGGAGCTCCATGACTTGCTTGCAAAGCTTACTCGCTGTTTGCTCCCTACTTGCTCACTTGTGATCTGCTCGCTTTCAAGTTTTCTTAAGCTTCCAAAAGCTTGCTGAATTTCTTGCTGCACGTCGGCACTGGTCATGCTACTCCTTGATTGGCCGAATCTCTCTTTGCCTCCTTCTCATGGTCCTACTGTTGACGACTATATATAACAGAACATAGATGTATGACTAGAAAACATAAGTATGAATCTTATCAGAGTTGCAGAGACGATGAAGTTGACACATGACAGCTTTATCTGTGTAAACGAGATCTGTATTTCATTGCTCGCATTCGTTAGTTATTTACAGGAAGCGTTCTGCCTTTTCATTTCAGGCTGTGACGCTTCGATGTGTTCATTCGTTAATGAGTTTACACCCCCCCATAAACAAATACTCAGTTATTCTGTAAACTCCATCCCTGAAGTCTTTGCACATTTGTAGTGTTGTGGTGCACTAAGGCTCTTTGTAAAAATGTCAGTAGCATTTTCCTTAGTTGGCTTGTAGACCATTGTAATATTTCTTGCTTCAACCTGCTCTCTCACAAAATGGTTAGCAATGTCAATATGCTTAAGTTTATCAGATTGTCTAGCCTTCCTGGATGATTCTATCGCAGACATAGAATCTGAATATATAGTGATTGGAATATTCACAAAGAAACCAAGTTCAGTTAGAAAGTTCTTGATCCACAATGCTTCCTTTGTTGCTTCAGAAGCTGCCTTATACTCAGATTCAGTACTTGATAGGGAGATTGTTGCTTGACGCTTACTCTTCCAAGATATAGCGCCACCCGATAGAAGAAATACAAACCCACCAATTGAATGTCTCGACTTTCTATCTGTTGCCCAATCAGCATCTGTATAGCCTGTAACTTGAATACCATTGCGTGTATTATCTCTTTTAAAGGTAATACCAAAATCACGCGTCGTGTTTACATATTGCAACAATCGTTCAGCAAGCATGAGATGTTCATGTCGCGGAGAGTGCATATAGTGTGAGAGCATGCCGGATGCATAAGCAAGATCAGGACGAGTGCATGTAACTAGGTAGCGAATACTTCCAAGAATGCTTCTAAATTCTTTAGAAAGAGGATCATGTACCCATAATGTTGTATTTGTATTTAGTAAGTTATAGGTTCCTTGTCGTATGAGTGGTAGTGGTGTCCAACAATGCTTTTGCATATTAGTGTTAAATTTCCTCACTATATCTTCTGCAAATTTTGCTTGAGTGATATGCAATGTATGTGTTGGGCGATGCCTAAGTACTTGCATGCCTAAGATGTAACTAAGTTCCCCCCCATCACTCATGCGAAATTGAGCAGTAAGTTCCCTTTTTACTTGGTTCATTGTGGGAAGAGAGGTTGCCAGCAAGATGATGTCATCCACATAGAGTGCAAGGAGGACAAAATGTGAGCCATTTCGTCGAAAGTAAACAGAAACATCAGTTTGGAGTTGGCGGAAGTGTATTGATTGCATAAAGGAATGAAATCGAGCATTCCATTGTCGAGGAGATTGCTTTAGGCCATACAGAGCGCGAAGGAGTAGGCAAGCATACGCAGGATAGTCCAGATGGACAAAATAGGGAGGTTGAACCATATATAGTTCTTCTTCAAGTTCCCCATTGAGAAATGCAGTTTCAACATCCATTTGGTGCATTTCCAAATCATATTGGACTCCAACAACAATTATAGTCCGTAAGGAGGCAAGGCGAAGTGTAGGGGAGAAAGTCTCAAAGTAGTCCACTCCAGGTTCTTGGGAGAAACCACGAGCAACAAGGCGTGCTTTATAGCGCTCAATGGAGCCGTCAGGACGATATTTACGCCGAAGAAGCCACTTACAGGTAATAGGTTTGCGATTTTGAGGAAGGGGTACCAATACCCAGGTGTTGTTATGTTGTAGAGAGGCCATCTCAGCCTCCATTGCCGCACGCCAAAGGTGGGCCTCAGGAGATGCAAGAGCAGCAGTTACATTAATAGTGCCATCAAGGTACTCAGGAAAACTAGCAGGATTTGAATAATCACCTGATGACTGTGCCGTAACAATGTTAAGGTCAGCGAGAATGTCTTGTATACGCCGAGTCCTAGGAGGAAGAGTCTCGAGAGAAGAAGAAGATTCAGTACGGCTGGACTCAGCAATTGGTTCAGGAGATTGAGAAGTAGTATGGGTGGGATGTGTGGACTGTTGTGTAGACGGTAAATGAGCTCTTGAGTTACTATGAGACTGAACTCAAGAAGAGCTTGGGGCATTTGTGGGTTTAAATACAGGAGATTCATAATTTAGACGTGTAAATCGATTATGAGGAACTCTCGGAATTGCAGTAGGTATCACCCTCTCAAAGGGCATGTGTGAATGAGTAGCCTGATGATGATGAAGACTCTGAGGTATTGAAGGGGAGGAAGGATGTGGGCGAAGACCAGCAATTGGGGAAAGTAGGACAGGAGACCACTTCTGGGCGAGTAGGTGTAACAGGCTGAGATGCAAGTACTGGAGCGATAGGAGGAGCAACTAGTGGAGGTGGTTCACCAGGTATATGAGCAGGTTGTGGTACAGTAGAAGACGTCTCAACATAGCTCCAAGATGGGCCTGTAACATGAGACTGACTGGGACAAGTAGAAGGAGAAGCATTAGTCGTTGTATGGGGCAGTTGCTCACTGCCATGAGGACTTACAATCAGCAAATGTTCTTGGCAGAGAATATCTCTGCTGAAAAAGAATGTTCTTGCTTTAGGGTCATAGATGCGGTAACCTTTCACTCCAAAACGATCACCGTATCCGACGAGAATACCTCGCTCAGCATGCGAGGAGAGTTTGTCACGCTTCTCAGTTGGAATTAGGGTGTAACAAGGCGTGCCAAATATACGAATATTAGAAACGTCAGGTTTCTCACCATACCATTGCTTGTAGGGAGTTTTATTGGGCAAAGTACGAGTAGGCAGTCGGTTTTGTACATAGCATGCTGTAGCAGTAGCTTCTTCCCAGAAAGATTGTGAAAGACCCGCAGTTTGCAGCATAGCGCGCACCCCATTAAGCAGGGTGCGATTCTTTCTCTCAGCCACCCCATTTTGTTGGGGAGAGTAGGGAACTGTAAACTGATGGAAAATACCCTCTTCAGTACAGTAAGCTGTAAACTCATTCGAGATATACTCACCGCCATTGTCGGTGCGAATGCTTCGAAGTTGCTTATTCAGCTGCCGCTCGACAAAAGTTTTGTAGTGCTTGAAATGAGTAAGCACTTCTGATTTCTTCTTGAGAAAGTACAGAACAGTGTACTTGGACCAATCATCAATAAACGTGAGAAGGTAAGAAGAGTCGGTAAGTGAAGTAGTGGGCATAGGTCCACATAAATCAGAATGAATAAGTTCCAAGGTTCCTTTAGTCTTGCTCTTGGATCTAGGAAATTTGGTTCTGGTCATCTTGCCAAAGATACATGCCTCACATAAGGAAATGTGGCTCAGTTTGGGATTAAAGCCTTCCACCATATGGTGTGTTTTTAGAGTACGCATTGCTTGTACATGAGGATGACCCAACCGATAGTGCCGTAGTAAGGTCTCCTCATCTTGAGTACTATTAGCAGCATATAGCTCCATGCTAGGATGAATAACAGCCAATCCTAGGGGATAGAGACGTCCTCGCTTGGGACAAATGAGGTGTGTGGGAACACCAGAAGGAGAAGGAGTTTTAATCACACAGAAGTTGTGTTGAAACTCCACTGAAGTAGCATGGCTTGTCAGTTCATTGACAGAAAGAAGGTGCTTCATTAAGCCGGGGACATAGTACACATTTGGAATAACAGTAGTAGCACCCGTAGGTAGCTGCAAATGTAAATCCCCTTTTCCAACAGCTTGGTATAAGGAATCATCTCCCAGGCGAACCTCAAGAGATGAAGTAGGTTGGTAGTCGTGTAACCACTCTTGGGTGCCCGTCATATGGTGAGTGGCACCAGTATCAAGGTACCAAGCATCAACATTACCAGGTGGACTGGCTATCGCAGCATAGAGGTGCATGGTATTTACATCTTTAGTCACATCATCAGCAGAATAGGCCAAGTTTGCATCCAGTCGAGGGCTGGAAGCATTACGAAATTGGCGTCTTTTAGTGAGACATTGTCTCTCAGTATGGCCTCTGCGATGGCAGAAATTACAGACAAGAGCATTAGTATTATTGGTGGAAGGAGAAGGTCGCATTGAGTTGCGAAAACGAGAGGGATTGAACATCGGTTGCATTGAAGGACGTGATGTCCGCATTTCGGGTCGAGTTTGTTGAGTTGTTGGAGTAAACATTTGGGATTGACGAGGGTTGAATGGACGTGGTCGAAAGCGGAAGTTTGGGCGATAACCACCAGCAATCATGGCTTGAGGAGTAATTAGAGGGGTACTTGTGGAGGCTATGGTGTTTCTACCCCTGTTCCGAATCTGATCTTCCTGTCTTATATTTGCCAGCAAGGTAGTTAGCTTTAAGTTAGGTGTATTAGCATGTTGAGAAACAAAAGATTGCCATGAATTAGGTAAAGCTGCAAGCAAAATATTTACTTGGACCTCCTTAGGGAGGTGGAGTCCGACAATCAGTAAATTGTCATTGGCAGCCTGCCAAGCTTCAAGGAATGCCTCAGTTGTAGGGTATGAAGCCATCTGTATCTCATTGAGTTGTTTGTGGATGAGGACACGGGAGACAATATTGGTTTGTTGATACTGTGTCTTGAGAAGTTCCCACATTTCGTAGGCAGTTTCCAGTGTTCGAACAAGTTGAAGTTGTTGATCACCAAGGTGCATGATGATATCTATTCTGGCCTCGAGGTCTTTCTTCTTCCACGCCGCTTTCTCGTCATCAGTAGGAGGTTGGGCACCGGCTGCAATAGGTTGTTTTGCAGGGTCAAGTTCAGATCCATCGGTGACCTCCCAATTTCCAGCTTTCTCGAGGACCATTTTGATGCGAAGACTCCACGAAAGATAATTACTGCCCTGAAGCCCAACTCCTGCTCTAGCTGACCGTCACCGTCATTCGATCAAGCACGTTCAACTTCGCTTGACGGAGATTTCGGGTTTGCCCCTACGGGCCCCTCTTCCCATGTCTGTTGCACCAAGGACTCCCCAATGGAGTGCTCTTAAAAGGATTACTCCCACACTCATCTCCCCTTCCAGCGGCTTGCTACTCCAAGAACTCCAAGGAGGCCTTCAGTCCCCCAAGCCGGCCATCCTCAAGCTACATCAAAGCACTTCAAAAGAACTCCAAAGCCGAACCCCAAGGCAAATCATCAAACTTCTAAACCCTACCCTATCTCCGTTCAAGCGGGATTCAAAAGGATTCTCAGCAAAGCATTCAAAGGTGGTTTTACAAAATTGTCAAGGCTTCATCAAGCTTCAAGGCAGGATTTCCAAGCAATCAAAGAAGACAACTTTTTTTTTGACTTCACATTTGTGAAGAGGTACTTCACAAAATTAAAGGAATCTCTCTCTCTCTCTCTCTCTCTCTCTCCCCCTTTGAAAATTAAACTCCAATTTTTTTTCCTAGCCAAGAACATGCAAATAAATCATCTCCTAAGGAGTATTTGTGCCTATGTAAAGAGGTAGACATTGGCTAGGAGAGTCACAATGGAAGAGAAAGGCCTTAGGAAATTTAACAGGGAGGTCTTTCACGCTTGGCAAACCAAGTTGAAAGGCTACTTAATGAAAAAGCAATTGTGGGGAATAGTCAAACCAACAATCACTGATCCGTCATTCATTGATGGAGCATATATACATACACAAGCTATGAGCACACAAAATCAAGCCAAGGATGAGCAGGCATTAGGAATCATAATCACTGCACTACATGACAATTATGTATAGTTTACTGATGATTGTGAAACCTCATCATTTGCATGGGAAGCACTAGAGAAAAACTTTGGAGCTAGGAAAAAGAAGAGCAAAGTGAGCTTAAAGAAGTATCTATCCAAATTAAAATGGAACATAACAAAGATATTGCAAGCTTGGTCAATCGCCTCAAAAGCATGACCACACAACTAGTTTACGTAAATAGTGCAGTACTAGAGGAGGACAAAGTTGTAGTTCTTCTAGCAGCCTTACCACCTAGCTTTGACCAGATCATGACCATCATCAAGGAAAAGGATCCAATACGAGATTTCCAAGATGTAATCAAGTCTTTAATGTCAGAGGAGAAGAATCAAGGGAGGAATGCTACTTCAAGGGGCGTAACAAAAACAAAGACTTGCAGCTATCTCTAATAACAAAACTTGTTTCAAGTGTGGCAAAGAAGGACACATAGCAAAAAACAAAGACATACCAACAAAGAGGTGTTGAGCCCTCAGTCCTTGGATAAAAATGAGCATTAACCTTGACTCGGTTGGCAGTTATTCTATTGGGAAAAACTTCACATATCTCTTCAGCCATAAGCTTGCTTTTTGTACGGATTCCCCTTCTTTCTGCTTAGATTTGTGGATTTGCAAGACGGTGTTGTGAGCTATCCCCCTTTGAGAGAATTCCTTGTTAAATTCAAACAGCTCCTCTATACAACTTGGAATCTCTATGTTCTACGGAATCAAACCAAGTGGCAACATCCTCTTGAAGGGTTAGTCCAAATCCTGCAAATTCTGTTGGAAAGTTTAGGACTTCCTCAGCTCTAATGACACGCAAAAATGCTGCCACGTGATCCCTAGGATCTCTGTTCCTGGAATATTTCTTGTTTACCCACTTTTAGACCTAAGATGGTCTGATCCTACGTCGATCTACCAATCTAAGCATAGGGTCTCCCAGTCCTCCTCTATAATCTCTTTCTGGCCTAGAGTATGGTAAGTGTTACTCCCCTAGGGGTACTCCTAGTCCATAACTTGTGGATGGTCTTTCAGGTGGTCGTTCCTCTCATCAGACCCTTTCTTCTTGTTCTCATTCTTAATGTGGTGCTTCTGCCCTGGTCGAATTTGACGTTTTTGTTCTACTCTCGTCTTAGTACTGCTGATGGAGTAGTGGTATTGGTGGTACTCCTAGCCCTGACATGGCTTGATAACCACCTCTGTTTTGGTCTTGCTGCTCTGGTGTTTCATACTGTTCGAGCCATGCTTGAAATGATAGTGGTGTGGCTTGTGGGTTTTGAGGGTTGGGCAATGGCTTTCCAATGGTATGCGACGTGGTGTCATAATCTTTTGAGAAGGGATTTGTGGATTTGCTAGGGTATGTGTGGCCTTTTTCTTTTCTTTAGAAGCTTGTGTTAACAATTTTGGCATTATCACTCTCCCTACATCCCTTGGATGGATTGGATCATATTCTCATCCGTACTTATCAACAAAAATGATATTGGTTCCTGTTGCTGTGTCATAAGAAAATAAGTACATGACTTTGTCTTTGCTTAATTCATTCACATGGGGTTCCATGCAAAGGTAATAAGGGACAATCCTCCCCTCCCCATGCTTGTAAATCTCAATATTTTGATGAATTGTAGCCACTCTTGACACTCTCTTGTCATGAATGTAAAAGGCTCCAGGAAGGTTAAGTTTAGGAGGTAGTTCTTGGGCCTCCATGGCCATCTTCCCTGTTGCCACGTTGTCTCCATACCGATTGAAGTTTTTTGGGTCTCTAACAATGGGATAGCGGTTTCCTAAGTTGCATTTATACATTCGTATAACATAAATCATACGAATAACTTGGTATTATATGATGCTGTATATCCGTATTGTACACGTATACCCAAATTGAACGTATTTAATTGAAATATAGTTTATTTCATTAATAAAATGTGCCACAATAGTTCGTTCAAATTGTCACGATGGTGACACTTGTGAATAGAGACAAAGAGAGAGCAAGTAGTCAGATAATCACTTCTGGTTTTTTTTTCTTTGACTTTGTATTTGCTAGCGTTGTTGTTGTGGAGCATTGCTCACACCTCAATGTTAGTTTGCAGGTTAGTGCGCTCTCTTTGGCTGTGTTGACCCTCGTGTCACACTGCAAAGAGAGAGAGAGAGAGAGTTTAGACACCCATCCTTGGCTATGTTGATCCTTGTGACACACTGCAAGGGGGGTTTATACTTTAGACGCTTTGTCCTTGACTGTTGCTGACCTCTTTGTCATATTGTAGGGAGTAGCTTAGGATGTGAAATTAAATTTCCCATCTCTGACTGTTGCTTCTGAGTTGTACTGCAAGCTAGGGTTAGCTATCTTACATCCTTTGTTCCTGGTTGTTGTTGACCACCGCATCGCATTGCAGGAAGATGTCTATTGGTGACCACCGTGTCGCACTGTGTTGGGTGGTTACGCCGCTAGCGGATGTTGTAATAGAGAGAACTCAACCAACAAACAAGAATGTCAGACGAGGACGGAGCTTGACCTGCAGGCGTATGGAAACAAATAGATGGGTGTCAATCACCTACTCGACCTTCTAGAGACAATCACTACCAAGGAAATCAAATCTAAGTTCTAAAAACGCAAATGACTAAAATCCGTCCTACGAGCAAACGCTATCCGAAACATGATCAAAAGTCATCGAATCAGCCTCAAACTCAAAGGGGAGTCTATACACCACGTAAGGATAGTACCCTATGAATTTACACTCTAATCTCAACCTGCAAACACTCCGTGTGGTAATCGCGTAAGAAAACAAGCCGAAAATTACAGGTCACCAAATCTCGACTTCGACGGTTCTAATGTGTAGTTCTACTTGCTGCGGTTCTATCGATATATAGCACGGTAAATTCCGACACACAGATCAAGAGAAAACTCACAAAGAAGCTCGTGGGAGCTCACCTCACGTAGAAGTCGAATGCATGCACGCTTGGTATCGGTGCGTAGCTCTTGCCGTTGCTAACACAATGGCGGTGTCGCTTCTCCAATGGTGGCTCCGTAGCTCGCGTAGCAAGAGGATAAGACTCTCTCTCTCTCACACTCTCTCTCAGACACAATCACGGCGCTCAAAAACTCAACTTTTGATTAATGATAAGTCTTCCTCTAGGTTTACAAAAGTTGGCTTTTATACCTCAGCCTTGGAGGTGTGAAATCATCTCTACTTACAAATGCGGGCACAACTATCTTGCCTACTTGAATGAAATACAATCTGGAAACTCAATCGAGTCCCGCTAATTACAAATGATTGGCTCAATGAAAAATAATCTCGGCAAGACATTTATTACAATGAATAGTTGCAAAAGTGTGGTTGTGTTGTCCTTCGGCTCAACACTCCCCCCCTCCACGTTCATGTCGTCCCTGACATGACGTCTTTGAGCTTTGCTTCAGTGGAATCCCGATGGCTCTTTGGTTGTTGATGGTCATGATCTCTGAATGACCCTTGATAAACCTTGATTCCTTGCTCTTCAAGGATTGCCTCTTCCATCCATGTCTTTGTAGGCTTCAGTGTTGGGTTCTGCTTCTGCTATTTTGTCCTTGAGTGTGGTTCTTTTCCACTTTGTAGGCGACTTTCCTGTATCCATAGCTTCTGTAACTCCAATTTCAAAAGTTAGCGTCTTTTTCATACTTATTGCCGAAACTAAGCTTTTAACTATCCAATTGACTTCAAAATTGAAACATAAGCTATTCAGGGCCTAAGGATGCAATGCATATGGAAAAATATAAATTTTGGGTGCATTTTCATGCTAGAGACATCATATGGGTATGATGTCGAAGTGCTCAAAATCATTTGATATTTGATATGCATATAGTTGATAGCATGTACATCATAGATATATGCCTGATTTTGCAATTTGGATCTCATTTGGTCAAGTTATGGCCACTTTAGTCATAATCAGGCTTTTGTTGAGATATTGAGTGAGGATTGGATTTTGGGATCCAAATGGGATAAAACTTTGTAGATGGCTCTCATATCACATGTTGAACAATTCTATATGGTCAAAATAGCTCTGAAATGTGCCAAAGTGCCTTGGAGACATCATACCCATATGATGTCCATATGGCCCAATTTGGCTCAGTTTGGTTTTTTGGCTTGGATTTGGCTTTATAATGGCTTCTGCAACGATCTTATGGAATTTGAAAAGAATTTGGATCAAAATAGCTCCATGAGACATCATATGGGTATAATGTCTTTTGTGGATTTTTTGCATGATTTTGGTTCTGTGAGCTCCTTACATGGTGGTAAAGTACTATTTGTACTCAAATCATCATTTGAAGTTGAATATGGCTGAATTTGGATAAAAATAGGCTTTGGGTCAGGATTTTTCCGCTAAGTGGACTAATGTGGCCATATACTTGTCCAAATGGTACCAAACTTGTTGTGTGGCTTATATTCTATGTGTATAATGAGAATGTGATGAAAAACATTAAGTTCTGGCCCAAAATGAGTGAAAAGACATCATATGGGTATGATGTCTTTTTTGGCCAAATTGCACTTTTGATATCCAGATGGCTTGTGCATGTTATTTACACCATTCCTACAAAGTTTCACTTGATTTGGAGTTATTTTTGCAAGTCTAAGGTCATATGTCGGTTTTATGACCTTCTTTGCATTTTTTGGGTTTGCAAACGATTAACTAGCTCCAAATCTCTTGTAACTTTGTATTTTGGATGGTCTTAGCATGTATATAGTGAATATGAACTCATAAGTGGAGTGTTATGTGCAAAAATGCTATGAGACATCATATGGGTATGATGTCTGATTTCTCAAAAACGCTTTTTTCATGCAAGGCTTGTGTTGTGCTTGTGCCCTAAGCCCTTGTAGCTAGTTTTCAACTTTAAAAATCACAAGTTTAGCTAAAAGCCCCCTTTGTAGGCATTTCAATCTTCGAGTCCGTCTTTTGGTTTCGAAGTAGACTTTTCTTGATCTTAGTCCTCGAGAGTTATCCCGAGCTTGTGTGAGTTGTTGGGAAGTCGTCTATGTGGTTCAGGTTGACCTTGATTGTTTTTATACCACTTTTTGCCAAAGTGTCCTGTGAAACCTGTGAAAGAAGCTGTATCTGTGTGTTTCGAAAAAGCGCGTCTCTCAAGAGACCACTGTTGGTGTGTATACGTCTCCGTGATTCTTTGCTCAAATTTACCACAAAATCTCAAACCACAAGCTCTGCGGAAGCTGAAATTACATTTTCAGCTCATAATTTATGCACTTAATTTTGAGCACCTCTCGTTCTTCCAAAAGTGCATCAAACTTGCATACTGCGTCAAAGCGGAAAACCTGAAATTTTCTGAGCTGAATATCAGAAAATCAGTGAGGAATTTGCAAAAAGTTTCTTTTGCAAAGTTGTAGATCTCACAAAAACGGTCAGGAAGCAAGGGAATCGACCTGAGTCGCCACCTTTTCCTAGCTGAAAACAGACCTGTCCGAGAGTCAAAATCGGACCCTTTTTGCCATTTAGTTGCCCGAAAGCGTCTTTTTCCACATTGGTAAGTGACATGGCTTCGCCTTGGATTTTGGTTGTAGACATTTGTCGATGATGTTCATTCGAAGCTTTTCGCGAAGTTTTGTGGCGAATGGTTGCCAAATTTGACCGTTATGCCAAAATGACGCTTTGTGTGTCTGTCGCCGAATCGGATGTTTAGACCCACTTTTGGTTGTCCAAACCCGGAGATACTCCATGGTTGCTTTGATCTCTATAAGATTAAACTTCTTGTGAAGTTCCGTTGCATTCCGAGTCATCATCCTGTTTTTGTGTAAGTGCATGGGTGGAACACCAAAGAGTGTCTGATGCATAGGTCCAATGTGAGGACATCTATATGCTTGCACTGAGTTATGCATGTTAAACAAGATGCGGTGCCAGAGAAGAGTATTGAGGGGTTCTTCTTAGAGCAAGTGTAGCAAAACCTATCACTTCGCACAAGAAGGGTTTTTGTTGACAAGGTTTCTCCACTCTTCCTCACTGCATCAAGTGCGTGAGTGTTTTTGGACTACTCCGTTTTCTCCACCGTACAAAATAATAGACTTCGACTCTTATGCTCACCTCTTCCAGCATGAGCGACGTGACTTTATGTATGCTCAACTCTCCAGCTTGAGCTTATATCTATTAGCTAGACTCATAGACCACATAGAAAATATTAGACTTGAAGCTTGGGTCTAACACTTTGCTCATTTAGTGGCTCGGCTGCCCGACTCTAGACTCTTATGCCATGTACTTTTAATGGCGACTTGGACTTACCTGATCACGTCCTGAAATCCAATTCCATATGTTATTGAGGTTTAGGCCATTCTCTTTGGTTTGGTTTTGTGATGCCATTTTGTCAAATACATTGACAAATACCTGCTCTTCATGCTTTGGTAGCACACTGATGTTGCGTGGTGAGACAGGTTTTGAGGTTGAAGCAATGGTTGATGAAGTCTTCTTCCAGACTGTGTTCTTTAAAATTATGACTTCTTCTTGTATCCTTGCTTTACCTTTGTTGTTAAGAGGCTGTAGACTAGTTGTGGGCCTCTGTTGTTGAGTTCCGGCTATAGGTTTTGGAATCCAAGTTGTCCTTGGTCCTTGTGTGACCTGTTTTTCCACTTGCCTTGTTGCTTGTTCGACTTGATGGTCCTTTGGCTTCAGTGTCCAAATATTGTTATTACCTTTGTAAAAGCCTTGCTCCTGTAGTAAATGACGAGGGATCCACCTTGGAGTTGTAGCACTCATGGTTGCATAGTTGGGTTGTCGTTGTTGGGCACATTGTGCTACATGAGTTTTCTTCATGATCTCGGGGGAAGCTTTAATCTTTGGCAACCAAATTTGAGTGTTACCTGTATAATATCCTTGTGCTTCCAGTAGCTTGATTGGGATCATTCGTTGCACTGCTTGCTGTGTAACCTTAGCTTGACTTTGTGGGGTATTTTGGTACCCACAACTGCTTCAATGTTTGTTGCTTGGAAGGTCTTTGCTTCTTCTTCCTGTACCTGTTTTTACTCCTGTATGAACAGTTAGACCTGCGCTTGATGCCTTGTTGATCTTGTTGTGAAGAGATACCACATGCTGGGTATGTCCAAGCTGTTACCTTTGGTTTTTTGACCCATACTTTGATGTTCTCGTCATAGTAGCCTTGAGCAGTGATTGAACTGTTTGATGCTATCCAACCTGTGACTTTTGCTTGTCGTGGTTCTTTTGATGCTGGTACCCAAATTGGATCTTTGTCCTTGATGTACTCCTTGGATACTAACACTTGGTTGACTTTTGTGGAGTCTTTGTTGCGATGGAAACTTTGGTTGATAGACTTTGCGCTTTGGTTTCCATTGTGTTGTCGAGGGTTTGGCTTTTGATGTAGAGGCTTCTTCATGTACGTGAATTGGCTGGGCTAAAGACTTTGACTGAAGTGAAGGATTTTGGTAGCAGAACACTATTTCACTTGCTTTAGCTTTTCCTTTGTCGATAGTGGCCGAAGATCTTTGAGTTGTCGTAGGCTTAATCACTGTTGAAGATTCAGGTGCTTCTTCAAACATTTTTGCCCATTGCTTGGACAAAATCAAGTGTGTACTCATTTTTTGAGAGTCCACCACTAGGAATTTGTCTTTTTTTTCTTTGGACTGTAGTTTAAGGGTCGCCTCTGCAAGCCCCAAACTTATGACTTCTATTTCCGGTGATATAAAAACCTTTACTTGAATTTCATAAAGCTCTGGTTTACCTAAAAGTAACCATATGCCATATGACATAACATTCGTCGTGGCAATGTGATCAATCTCTGCTGTGAAATTTAGCTTGACTCCATCATGCGTACTTATCAAGAATTTGATCTTCTTGTTCACTACCAGGTCTTTCATGTCCTCCTTGCATGCTTTAGTAATCTTTGATTCTTGTGCCTTGAATCTTGTGTCAGCTTCTTGTAAATTAAGCTTCTCTGCCATTTTACTGGGTTTAGCAGATTCTGCGCACTTGCTAAAGCTTTGTGTAAGCATCACTTCTTGAACTTCTTGCTGGTCCTTGACTTCGTCGATAGCTCCGGTCACTGACACCTTGATTGTTTCCTCTTGTGCACTAGAGTTGTCTGAAGACTCCTTGTCTGCGTCATCTCCCCAATCTAGACGATCCGAAATGTCGTGAGACATATCCTCTTCATTTATCTTTTCTCGTTCATCCTTTTTTGCTCGTGTATCACTCTGATCTGATTCTTTATCAATCACTACTCCCATCATGAAATACGGAACTATATCGTATCCGTCTTTGTCGCAAAACTCTGTTGTGGGAACATCTGGAATCGCACAGACATCTAGTGTGGCGAGAATGTGTGTCCATTCTAATGGTTCAAGAACTTCCTCTGGAAAGGGTTCACCAATGTAAGTTTCATCCTCAATCGCCCTTTCTAAGACACATTCCTCGCGTTTCAGGCTTCCACAATTTGAAGCACCACACATCCATAGCTCTTTGGGTTTACCTAGCCAAGCTGGAAGTTCTATTCCTGCTAATGTAGCTGAATCGAAATCCTCGACAGGTGTTCGATTCACGTCCTTGTAACTATGGTCTTTCAAGTTTACTTGTGTCGTGGTTTCCTTGTGTCTCAGGTATATGTGGTCGTAACCCCAATCCTGGACCATTTTCAGCTGTCTCATGAATGGTCTTCCCAGTATGAGATCATAGTTGCTCTCCTTGCCAAAATCAACAATAGCGAATGTATGCTCATACTCAATCCCACAAGAAGTCACTATGACTTTCTCTAAGAGTCCCAAAGGTTTCTCCATATGTCCGTCAGCTAGTTGGAGTTTCAACCTTGTTTTCCTGATTGTCGGTCTTCCCCATATCTTCCATATTTCTTTTGTGGAAATGGCCACCCCTGCTCCGCTGTCAAGTATTGCCATCGTTTTTACTCCTTGGAATTCAACTGGTAAAGTTGTATTCCCATCCTCTCCTTCACAATACTCTCCGAAAGGTACTAGTTTTGCGTTTTTTGCGGCTTATTCAGCTCTCGTATCCCTTCTTGCAACTTTGAAGTTGGGTCTTTTACGCCAAATTTTTCTAAGCATTTTCCTACCGTTGCCCACATATTTGGTCGTAGTCTTAGAAGCTCAGCTAGGGTGATAGTGCATGTCACTGGAGTTGACAATATCTCTATCAATCCTTGCGAGTCCATGGCTTTCTCTGAAGAGATTCCTCGTGAGGGAAGTGCTCGAATCTCGGATTTGACTTCATACTCTCCTAAGTATGAGGGTAAGGTATTCAACGAATGAGGTTTACTCTCTATTGATCTAACAGAGCCTCTATCTCCCCAGTATGAGTGCAGATCTAGGTCTATTTGAGATCCTGCCTCAAATTCCTCGATGGGTGGGTTCGTGATATCCTTTTCCCCATTTGTCTGATTAGCTTGAAAACTTAGCTCATTTGCTAAGTTTGCCTCTCTCACTTGTTTCCAAAACTCATCATAATCTTCGTCTCTTTTATAAGACCTCTGTATCAGAGGATGGAAACTTTCCAGCTCCTGATCAGTTGAGTTCATCACTATGTGTTCATCCCTATTCGTTCTCTCAGCTTTTTGCGCACTTTTAGCGGTTTCAGCTATCTGTTCATGTGGTGAAGGGATAGCATTTGTTTGAGTTGGGTTTCCGGTCTCATGCTCTAGTTTTTCTCTCAGCGGTTCTAATAGAGCTTGTGCCGTCTCGATCATTTTCTAACACATCTCTAGTCTCTGCTTTTCCAGTTCTGCGTTTGGATATGTCAACCAACGTTGTTCTTGGGTTTGAGTGTTCTTTACTCTTTGCTTTGGAATCTCTCATCAGTGCGTCCAATAGTTCGTGTACCTTTTCAACTAACACCGACCCTTCCAAGCTCACACTTGTTGTTTCCTTGCCGTTTTTTGTCTTCTCCTTTTCAGAGTCATCTTCTTGAATTCTGTTTTGACTCTCTAATTTCTCTAATCTTTCTCTCGTTTGTCTTAACTCTTCTGCTAGGATTGCTTCCTCACGTTATTTTCTCACTTTCATCCTTGCCTTCCTAGCTTTCCATGTATTACGTTGTCTTCGTGTCACGCTTGGAATATCCGTTTTAGGCTCTTCACTTGACGGGGTTTCAACAGCTTTTTGCGTTTTTAATCTCGTCATGGCTTTAACAGGCACAACATTATCGTGTTCGGAGCTGCTTGGTAATTGTACGATAGACTCGGTATTTTTTGCAGCCTTTGCTACCCTATTTGGGTTCTGTGGACAATCACAAATGAAATGATCTGTGGCACACTGAGGCAATAAACATTGATTGGCACAACTTCTGTGTGTGGACAATCGTTTATCAAATGGTTACCACCACATTTATTACAACCTAACCTCATTTGTAGGGCTTCTGGCTTTTCTTGGTGGCTGTAAGCAGGTTGCCACTGTGCTATACCTCTCTTTGCAATGAATCTCAACGTTTTTCCGTCCATGTTATACCTTTCCTCTGTTGGTTGAGCCGTAGGCGGTAATGGTTGTTTCGGCCTTACCATTCCCTCTGCTCCATATCCCGTTCTTGCTCCTAAAGGATAGTATCTCCTAGGCTCATTGTAATACATTGGGGTCATTACTAGCGGTTGCATCCTCGGTTGGCCCACCATTGTTGTGTTTCTCTGTCCTATGGGTTTGACCTCTGACAAAAGTTGTGGTTGTCCCCGGACGACTGGTGTTACTCTCTCAAAACCTAGGGGTACTGGCAATTTCTTGTGTGCATACCTTGGTGCTAGTGGTCGTTCATAGGGTCTATCTCGCACGGACCCTGTGTAGTAGCACTCCTCTGTTGTGTGATTGGTCCAATTCTGATCTTTCTCATACCACATGGGTTCCCTAAATTCTGGCTTAACAATAGGAGTAAGTCTTTGAACCAACTCCCTCTATTAGCTTTTCTTGATCTAGATCAAATCCTGTAGTTGGCTTAGTCGTGGACTCTGTTGTCTGTGATGAATCACTATACTGAGAGAACGAGTCGGCCTCATGTATGTGGTCTCCTAAGCGTAGCATTTGTTCTTCAAGACCTTTTGTAGCTTCTTGTCTAAGAGTTGCTAATGTATTTATCTCCATATGATCTTCTAACGAGACATGTTCCCTTAATCTTTGTTGGTTGTTCTGGAGATATCTGCGAGATCTCGAATACATTACTCCTTCTCGAGGGGTCTGACTTTTCAGTCTTGGCAGTTTGTTATTCCTAATTTCTGTGGTCAAATGTGATCCAAAATGAACGACACTTGGTTAATGGGATTGTTTGATCAGATGGAAGACTTCTGTCAACTTCACTGAGAAAGCTGTTCCAGATTTGCCAAAAAAGACTATATATGCATATAATGTCTTTTTTCACAGATTTTGGATATTTTTGTTCTGTTGATTCTCTGTGTCACCCTAACCCTCTACCAACTCACAAAAATCAATTTGACCACTGTTTGTGCAAGCTAAGGTCAGATTAGGCTTTTCTTGTCAATTTTCGACTTTTGACTTTTTTTTGGGTCAAATGTGCTCCAAATGATATGAAATTTGAAACACACGCTCTAAAAACAAAGTCAAAAGGATTTGTGTTAGCAAAAATTCAAAATTTGTCCCAGATTTAGGGTTGAGACATCATACGCGTATGATGTCACTTTTGCCCAATTTTGGTCAAAAGTTGATATGTAAGCTGTGCACTATGTTTGCAAGAAACTTGTCAAGTCAAAATTTGAAAATCACCCCCAGAGTTGCCAAAAGACATCATACGCGTATGATGTCTAAGTGCTCAATTTTGATCCAAACTTGATATTTGAGATGTGGACTATGTTTACAAGCTACTGGTCAAGTCAGAAACTAAAAATCACCTCCAGAAGTGCAAAAAGACATCATATGCGTATGATGTCTACTGGTCCATATTTCAGATCTGTTTCTGTCAAGTGTTCACACTGTCTAGAGTATCAAATATATGTGGTTAAAACAAAATTTGAAACTCTATTTTGCTTTAAAACTCAGGTTTTTGGTTTTCAGTCTCCTAGGTTCAAATCACTCGTTTTCTCTCAAGTTAATTGTCCAAACTCTTCCAATCTTGCTAAGGGTGATTGAAACAGTATGTTGTATCAGCTTGCAAGGTCAAAAGTCAAAATTTGCTCACAAATACTCAAGTGGTCATCATACACGTATTCTTAGCGTTTTTTCTCCTCTTTGACTTGGTCTTTTAGGTTTCAAGGTGTGTTGTAGCCCTTATCTCAAGTCATACTTAGGGTAAAACCCCCCTTCCGAACACTCTGGTAATGTCAGATTTTCAGTTTGGGTCTCTGTTTAGCCCTCAAGACATCATACGCATATGATGTCTTTTTCCACAGAAATTGGATATTTTTGCTTTGCTTACTCTTAGTATCACCCTTATCCTCTGTCCACTCACAAAATTCAATTTGAACTCTGTTTGTGCAAGTTATGGCTAGATTAGGCTTTTCTTGGTAATTTTTCGATTTTTGACTTACTTGGGGTCAAATGTAATCCAAATGACATGAATCCAAATGACATGAAACTTGAAATACAAGCTCTAGACAACTAGTACAAAGGATCTGTGTTAGCAAAATATCAAAATATGCCCAGAATTAGGTTAGAGACATCATACCCGTATGATGTCTTTTTGCTCAATTTCAGTCCAAAATTGATATTTGAGCTTTGCACAGTATTTGTAACAACCTTGTCAAGTCAAAGTTGAAAAATCACTTCAGCAAGTGTCAAAAGACATTATACTCGTACGATGTCTTTTCTCACATATTTGCCCAATTTTCAATTTTAAGCTTCTTCCAGTGTTTATCTTGAGTTTCAAGTGTTTTTATCAAGTCTGAATGCAATAATGAGTTTGAATCAATTTTCCCTATTCTTTGCGTTTTTTGCACTCTGACTTGGTATTTTTAGTTTCTAGAAGTGTTAAAGCCCTTGTTTTATGTTGATCTTAGGGTAAAACCCCCCTTCTGAACACTCTGGTAATGTCAATTTTTTTGTTTTGGTCTTTGTTTAGCCCTTAAGACATCATACGCTGTCGTGCTTTGACACGTACATAGTGGGAACGCATGCTACAAGATCTATCTTGTATTTTTTTAGATACATAATTATATTTCCTATAGTGTACATATGCATATTAAGTATAATAATAAGCCTTCTATCTCATCCTATTATTTTTCTCAAGGGTAACATATCCTTACTTTACCATCAGAAAATACTATGGGAAAAGCATCAATAGCTCCGCCTCTTTAACTTGGGGCAAAAAGCATTGATTCTTTATTTCTACTATTTAATTATCATCTCACACCTTAGCTAGATCCTATATCTAGGGTAAACTCCAATATATATATATTCTATGTATTTTTTATACTTTTCTTATATATTTTTTTAAATAGCTACTAGGAGAGAATCAAATCCTAGTGGGACACTAGATGGCATGATTTCAAAGATACACTTATTTTAATGCATTATTGCAAGCATGATTACAAAAATTTGTCAAGGAGCAATGTCATGCTTTCATATGGGATGAGGTGTCCTTTGGAATTAAATGAAAGTTTAGGCTAAGGAGACCACATGAAGACTTTTGCTGCCATTAATGGACCGTATTTTGATGATTTTTTACACAAGGTTCCAATCCGAATTGGAAAATGATTTTAAAATGAAAATCGTAGCTAATGAGCTGAAGTTTCTGCCCATATTTTTACTTTTTTATTTGGAGCCACGGTTGAGGACTTATGATCAGAATACTGGACCCCAGTTTGCCCACATCATGCAGGGACAACTCATTTCCAACTTTTCCAGTTCTATTCACACTGGCTCCTCTCTTTTTGTGTAAACCTTTGGAGGCTCCCTTCACCTATAAAAGGGGACCTCTTCTTCCTTGAAAAGGAACTCAAGCATTCAAGCCATTGATGAGAGGAATTCTTGAGGGAGTGAGTAGTAATGCCTAATTGTACTTAGCCATTAACATAAGCCCAAGCCTACACTTTCTCCTAGAGGGAGACTGGCCATTCTTGCAACAAGCTAACCTTGGAAGATCAACTCTAATCAAAGAAGGTCTTGCACTTGGTGTATCAATCAAAGTGGAATTATCCACTCTTCTTCTCTCCCCCATCAATAATGGTGCCGAAGGGTTTCAAGTAAGATGTGTTCTACATTGACGTTTTCTTGATTTCTTGTTGTTTTCATTTTTATCTCTAATCCAACATATATATATATATATATATATATATATATATATATATATATATATATATATATATATATATATATATATATATATATATATATATATATATGTATCTAATCTCATCTCCTTAACCAAACCTATCTCTCTCATTCTTAGTAATTCATCCTCTCTAGGTTCTCTTGCTACAGGTACATCTCTCCCCGCAGTATCCTTATTGCCTACGGGCAAGAATAGGGCTTGGGAGGGAAACTTCTCATCTCTTCACTTCTCTCATATCTACATTTCTCACATACTATCCTAGATGAATAACCCACATGATGATCATTTCTATCGCTTTCACTCTGTACGATCTATTAGAATTAACGTATGGATTAGCCGTAAAATACACTTTCAACAACGTATAGTGTTTCTCTTCGGCCCTGAAAGGCTCAATGAAATACTTCTATCACCGGATCCCATCATACTACCTCTCATAGATTATAAATTTTCTTTTGATGTAAGCGTAGTTATCTTGCTATGAACCAAGAGGATTTGTACACACAATTAATCCCAATCACTAGACAAAATATATATATTATGGTAAGCACAAAACTACAATTCCAAAGAACAATTCGTAGCCTATTTGGTCAGTCAAGATTGGATGCCATTAACTCATCTATTAACCCTTTCATATTACCCATGATACGATATGACCATAGCCTTGATGTTTTCATCTTTGTATTGTTTTGACATTCTCTTTTGCGTTCTTTCTTTGTGTGTGTGAGTGCAAGAGAGAAAGAGTGAGTCTTCTTTGATTGCACTTCTTTCCAAACCCTATTATTCATGGCATCTATGGTTTAACTCCTTCATATAGTTTTTGTTGTGTTCTCTCACAAACTCTCACAGCCATAAGCCCGGTGCTTTCCTGGCAAGACCGCAAATTTCTCGACATATTTTTGGTGAACCCGACGCGAATCTGCTAGGGTGAGAGTTTGTGGGTAACCATGGGTGATCATGTTGAGCAACAGGGTATTTATTTTGACCCAGCAACAATGCGAATGTTTCAAGCATTTGCAATGTTCATGCAACAACAACATGCTACTGAAAGAAGGGAGATTTCAGCAACGCTCTCAAAACTTTGGCTAAGATTTGGCCATGTGGTCAAATCTTTAGCTTGTTTTGAAAGTGGAAATTGGGATATGCTAGAACATTTGAACCATAATAGAAGGTGAAACCTTAATCACTTCTAGGGACAAACAATGAAACTTTTTCATTAACAACTTTGAGCCTTGCTATATGTATAAACAACCATCTATAATGTTGTTTAGCAGTACTTGTACCTGAACAAGTCATTCTAAGTATCCGACAATTTTTTGCCACAAAATTGCTCCTGATACGTCGTGCTGAAAATGGTCTAGAAAACAGATGTGATTAGCACCTAGGGACTTTGTCCTAACACATATTGGAAATAGTGGGCACCAGTGTCAGCCCCAGAGGCTCATATTTGCCACATGTGGAATATGTCTCAACTAAGGGTGTTTGAAAAAAGAACATCCTACAAGTACAAGATGTACTTGTGTGTGGAGGTAACTCTAAACACTCTGCGACAAGAGTGAGAGGACCCTCATTCATTGTTCCACACTGGCTAAACCGAACTCCTTGAGTCCCTAGACCATGTTGTATCCCATTTGACAACATGTGACAAATCGAATCCAACAAGTGGATTCATAACAGCATAATGTATATTGGACACTATGGCCCAAAATACTTGTTATGACCTGCCCGTGGCATGGCCTTGGGGATTGAACTGAAAGTTCAATTACCCATATTCAAATGCACAGGAGCACGTCTCCCACCAGTGAAAAAACCAAGCAACATTGCACTGGAAACCCTGGGTGTTGCCTTTGTAACCCAAACCCGTTGGGTAGAATCTACGTAGTCAACCCCTTGGTAAGACCCTTTGTAGAAACTGCTCAACTAGCAGGTAACGGTAACCAACATAGTTAACCATGTACAAAATGATGAGAATCAACTTGAAAAGTTGAATTTTTCCGCTACCGCGTGGTAGATTGCGGAATTCTTTCCTTGAGAGTATAAAGGGAATAGATCAAACTGTGATCCACAATGCCTATGGGGTGATTTAGTAAGCACCCGCGGGGTCTTACCCCAAAACAATGCGTCCATAGACACTCATAGTGCTATAGAGAGAGCAGGAGATCCACACAAGTGGAAAGCCTAGCTCTTATGGACGGACATGCTGTCGCAACGGTATGTTGCATCTAACATCCGTGGTAGAAATCAACTGAGTTGAGTTTATGGTTATCAAAAACTCAATTCGAGTGTCGCACTGAAACCATGTCATGCAAAAATAACACCATAAACATTCGTAATGACAAGACTCTTGCTTGTCCATTAATGTGATTGTGTAGTCCAGTAGGTAGATCTGTTCGAGCTTAAGAACAATCACCCAAGGAATGCCAACAGTTGGGTCATACCCGAAATCTAACAATGACTCTTAGCCAATGTGTGTGGCTCATAGCCTGTATGGCCATTAGTGTTCAATCCACGAAATGATGAACACTAATGTAGAGGACGTCTTGCCCAATTTTGAGCTGAGAGTTAGAGCACCTTAGCTCATGCTGACTCCCAAACAAAACATGTATCAAAAACTACGTAGAAAGTTTTCATTATTCATGCAGAGAAATAAGAAAGAGAGAAAATGTTGGGCTGAGGAACTTTCCTTAAGTGACGACTTTGTATATGTTGTGCCCAAGCTCGTGTGCATCTTATGCGTAGCATGCAGCTTATCATATAAGCGTGCCACAATTTTCTGCTATGACTCTCTCATCGAAAGAGGTAACAGGAAAACAGAAACAAGTCATAGACTAACCCACCTACCATGTATGTGGTTGTGACGACAGTAGTGTGACCTAATGATAGCACTTTGCCTTTGAATTAAGTCCTTGATTTAGGTGCTTTTTAGTGTCCTGGACAAGTGTCTGGTGTCGTAGCGGAAGCGTGTTTCAGGAGGCGATAGAATTAAATTCACCTAGCTAGCATACCATGTATACATAAACTTAAGCCCTTGGCAAAAATAATGGCCGCAAACGTGAGAGCGAAAACCATAAGTGCCTTGCACAGTTTAAACTGGTAGGGATTTTGTGAGTTGAGATTCCCTACTTTTCCAGTTTTTCGAACTTGTGTGCCAATGCCCTTGGTGCCAAGTCATTGGGCAGTACCTTAGCACAAGGAATAAGCCTTGCTTCATGTAAAATTTTCAAAGCACATGGCTTTGCACAAAAGCAATAGTTTCCTATCAAAGATGTAAACATGGAAAAATAAGAAGATTGTAAGATTGGCTAACCTGGTCGTTGCTGTAATCAATTGCCCGATATTCGGTGAAAGAAAACTTGCTTAAAAATCGCGCATAGCCATATCTGCTGCACGAGTGGGAGTTGTCATATGGACAGATACGTCCCTTGTATCATATACACCCGTTTGTCACGTATGAAATAACCTGCAAGCATATTGTCAAGCTCGTCCCAAGTTTGTATGCTCATAGCATAGACCAAACGTGGGGAATCGCAATGCAAGATGCATAAATAGAAGCCTTGCTTCACATAAGTTCGTCAAATGGATTGAGCTATCAAATGTCAGCTATTATCAAACTCTGCTTGATCAAAGCAACCTTTGCTTGACAAGTTGGAGTGAAAATTCATGTGGTGGTCGACATGGAATTCAGCTCATAGTTGTGGATGTCCATTATGCTTCATATACCTATATTGCCTAGCAAGCTACAATGGCTTCGACATACTTATGTATCCAATGCATAAAGAGATAGGGATCCATGTCCCTGGAACCTTGGTTGTATGCCCCTTTTAGAATCGACCTTGTTGAGTAGGATACCATCTAAAAAACATAAAATCACCAATAAACTATTGCATAAACAAAGCATACCTGAGTAATGCAATATTGGGTGCAGACACTTCAAAATGCATGTCGGCTTCTTGAAGGATAATAACGAGTCGGCCCTGCCAAATATCTTTACTGTACAAGCCATGAGCCTGACCAGTACTTACCGTACTGCAACTAAATAACTGACCAATTATTGCTCAGAGTCGGCCTTGCCAAATACCATTTATTGCTGACAATTCATGATTCCCGTCGTCTCGAGGAAAATCCCAATGTTGCACATCATGTCATTCCTGTCGTGCTTCGTGCAAGCTCCATGCCTTAGGTAGAAGGATGTTTGCAAGCATATTTGCCAAAACTGCCCCAAGTTTACCACCTGATGCCTTATTCTTGTCTCGTAGCTTCCTGACCTTGTAAGGTACATAGCTTGTGCACTCAAAGTTCCTTGAATTTCGATGCCAAATTGACATGCAAACATGCCATGAAAACCTTTATGTGGTTCTATTGCAAAAACTACGAAAAAAGTGAATTGAGTGCTTTCTCTCTGCTTCACAGGATCAATGTGTCGAAAATCCTCGAATCAATGAGGATTATTGTCTTTGCCAAGCCACAACCTCAGATTGTGCAGCATCAACAATTCATGGCGCTGGTGGCATGTAATCCATGCATGCAAGGTTGCATGCCATGCTACATGGGTCCCTGCCCTTATGCGATGTGGGTGCCCCCAAAATAGGGTACCTGTTTCAAAGTTGAAATGCAAAATAACAAAAAAATAAATAAAAATAACACCTCACTGTTCACAGCGATGGCGGCGGGTAGCTGCACAGAGTTTGCAGACGAAGGGGCTCGAATTGTGCTGCTCATCGAGGAACGGCCTTATGACTTGAATCGTCTGGCATGGCGGCGCGCACAGTTCAAGCCTGCCCTCGTGGCGATTGGTGCAGGTCAAAACTCTTTCCTCCCTCCCCACAAGCGGCCTTGCACACGGGCCTTGACCTTTGACTTTCTCGTCGTCTGCTAGGCGGCCTTGCCCGCGCAGTTCTGCTGCGTCTTCTTCTTCTCCTCATGCAAGACATGCAACAACCCCCCAAACGTGAGGACCTCGCCCTCCATAACCCGCAGGAGAGAGGGGTTGCCTTGTTCTGAGAGAGAGAGAGAGAGAGAGAGAGAGAGAGAGAGAGAGAGAGAGAGAGAGAGAGAGAGAGAGAGAGAGAGAGAGAGAGAGAGAGAGAGAGAGAGAGAGAGAGAGAGAGAGAGAGAGAGAGAGAGAGAGAGAGAGAGAGAGAGAGAGAGAGAGAGAGAGACAAGAGACAAATCATGCAATCGATCTCCTTCCCCCCTCCTCCATGGCTCCTCCTCCCTGAGCTCTGATACCAGTGTAAGACATAGGGAACTGGAACATGCTCATCACCACCCAACCATGCCCTACATAGGCCCTTGGCCTGCTAAATATAGGGACCCCCTTGACTGCATGTTCGTCCTAGCCCTTGGCCGTGCCTGGTCCTACCCTTGGCATGACACCTGTATCATCAGAGGAACTTTTACCTGCTGGAATTTCAGCTTGATCATGGAAAACAGCTTTAGCCTGTAAATATTTATCCATAGCATCCTCGGGAAAATCACCCTTGGAAGTCTCAACATTCATCAAAATTGTGGGAGTTATCTCCTCATACAGCCCATGTACAAGCATAGATGTAAAATCCATGTCGATAACCTGTTCACAATTAGCATGATTGAGGCAATCTTTATACTCATCCATGTCATCCTCTGCTTCCTCATCTGCATTCATGTTACTGAGCAATCCAACATAGCATTGCAAAGGTTTATCTGGCACCCCCTCCGAAGAGGTACACGCATCAGAAAGCTCTTCTTTATTGTCATGATCATCTCCTTCAGATCTAGCCAAGAAATCATCGATTATGGCATCTTCTTCCATGATAACAACATTTGCAAACATATTGTTAGTAGCAATCATAGGTTCATTGTCATTCTCGGGCTCATCCTGTGCTTGGTCCACAATCTCGGTCACTTCATCAACTACTGTGTATATAATAGCTTTATTGATGCAATCATCTACAACAAATATGTTGTCTAGCTCGGCTATAGTGTTGATAGTTTCATTAGTATCCTGTAGAGGCTCATCCGCTTGATGAACTCCTTCAGAATAATTCATGTCAAATCCCTGAAGTGCCAACATTTTTGGCAAATCTGCAACTGCTAGATTTTTATCAAATCCATTGGAATTGAAATCGTCAATAAACTGCATCAATTGTTCTGGAATCTCCATCTTAACCTCCCACCCTGACTCGGTTTCGCATCGAGTTTACCAAATATGTCGGGGGATATGTGTTCGAAATCTGAGCCTGGTAGGCGCGGGGCCTCTGGCTATGGGAGGTGTGAAAGACAAAGAACATCAGACACTGAAAGCTTTGACAATCACCGTATAATGCTTTGAGTTCAGTTTAATCAATGACCAAAGCGGGCTGTTAGTAGCACCGTCACTCGGATTAACTAAAAACTAGGAGTTTAAGCTCCCTTTACAAGATTAAGTGGGCCGTTAACTGCTCAATGACTTAACAAGGTGATTAATCAAGTTTAAATTGATGATGCTGATGGGAATTTTCTCCATGTCACACTAATTGCTTCAACTGCCCTTGAGTTATGCAATCTTCAATCCTGTTCTCTGTGTCATTCTTCGTGCTTCAATTATCATCAAAAGATCTGCAAACTATCTCTCTATGGCATTCTCTGATTGTCTAATCTTGTCCTCATAGCTCTCCTTGAGATCCTTCCTTCTTGCCTTGCGTTGCCAAAAATTTGAGCTCCGATTGCTCCTTGCCCAAAAATTTTATCATTTCTTGCTCACCAAGTTCGCGAGAGAGCCTTAAAGCCCTCAATATATACATACATACATATATATATATATGTGTGTGTGTGTGTGTGTGTGTATATATATATATATATATATATATATATATATATATATATATAGAGAGAGAGAGAGAGAGAGAGAGAGAGAGAGAGAGAGAGAGAGAGAGAGAGAGATTGAGTCCTTCCTCCTCGAGGTCCATAGCGAGAGAGAGAGAGATTGATTGCTTTTACTCCTTCCTCGCGTTCCTTTTCCCCTGCTTCATGCAATCCCTTCTTCTTCTAATAGTCGTCCTCTCCCTTCGTGCATCCGCCTTAATTCTTCCAATAGCCATCCTCACGTTTCCATCTCATGCAATAGCCCTAAAACTCCCCTAGAAATACCTCCCCTCCCTAAGCAACGACTGTGCTGTCGTTGCTAGGGAGCGTAGAAAACTGCCCCTGCTGGCGTGGCATGCTCGGCTTCGACCAACGCCAACAAATCCGCTGGGATTAGGGCCAAAACGCTGCGCCAGAGACTTTCGATCACTTCTCGTTTCATTGTCATGCTCGCCCGAGCACCGCAAAGCCTAGTGTGAGCTCATTCTCTCCCATGCTTGCTGCCAGTGCTGCCCTTGCCATGCTTTCCTTCTTATTTTCTCTCCCCCATTCACACTTACCCCCCCTTTAATTTGGGCGGCCTTCCCACCTTCTTGGGCGGCCACTAAATTGGCCTTTGGACGGCCTTTGTAGTGCACCCCCCAATTCATAAGGGCACCTCATTTGGCATGCAAAAATTAACCAAGGCATTGCCTCGAACGGCTTTTATTTGCAGAAACCCTTGACTGAAAATATCATCGTGAATTTTGTTGCCCATATCAATCTTGCATGGTGCGGCTTGCCTTCAAGATAAAAGCGTACGTGATTGCATTTGGTGAGTTGTCCGCTCTTTGCATTTGTTGAAAATAGCCAGCTTCCTGGCCCTGCCTCTGTTGGGTATATCCCGCGATCATTGCATTCCAAGAGGCAACATTCCGGACACGAAGCTCTTCAAGCACCTTTTGTGCTTTATGAAGTATACCACATTTGGCATACATGTAGACCATCATAGTGCTGCCTGGCAGTATACCCTGCTATCAATGCACTGTAGGAGATGACATTTTGGGCCATTCTCCTTGATCAATTATTGCCCTATTAAGTGCACCACATTCTAGAACCCAGTCGAAATAAAAAATTCCCAGATGGCACACCGATCGAGCCGACCAGACTGGTATGGAACCGGCCACTGGTGAATCTTTAACGACCAATATCTTGGCAACTAGAACTCTGATCGCTGATCTGAAAAGACCGACGCGCTCCACAAAGTGAGCACTTTAGGCCCATGCATTGAATTTATCGCAAACCTCTCAGCTGCAGCAGTTGCCCAATCTGGTACGGATATTCCATCAACTTAAACTTCAAATTGCCATAACTTCTTCACCATAGCTCCAATCGACAAGCCGTAAAGACAGGCCGATAGAGCACTTCAAGCACTACAGTTCTAGATTGTAAACTCCCGTACGTGCTCACTTAAAGGATACTCTTTTTTAGCATCATCAAGGCATCTATTGGCCCTTTAAACTCACATCTGGCATACATTAATAATAAAACTAGCTTGTTAGCAAGCCCTGAACATTGATCATTAATCAGATAAGCTTCAATTAAGCTTAATGTGCATCTTCCTGGTATATTTCTTAGCATGGGAGCGTACACTGACCCCTTCATCCTACATCGATGGTTAGTATATATGCTACAAGACAACCATGAAAAGGTATGGGGATTTGGGAACTTTGCTTTGTTAGCTCCCATTAATGAGAAGTCTCTTCTCACCTTGCTAAATGATAAGGATGAAGAAGCATAAAAAGTTGGTTTGTAACACATTCTTGTGACAAATTCTTCCAATATTATTGAGCCCTATCTCATCGAGTGCCCATTTACTATGGCACATTTGAGACACGGAGATGTTCTACCAACTTGGGTTGTGTTCTTGGGGTCAAAGGTGTCATATCCCTCAATGGTAAAGATCTAGCTACATTACACATCTGTCGAAAATTCACAGACATTTTATCAAGTGTGGCTGTGAGTTTGATGGTAAAGGTGATCAATGTCATATTGGCAATGTGCTCTGGTTTGATCATGCCTTATGGCTCTACTAATTTTAGTTAAGCCAAAAAGTCTTAGCAATGGCATGCCAAAAGATAATCCATAAAAGATCTAAATTCACCTACTATAATCTACACATACACATGACAACAAACACATAAATACAATTTAGGAAAAATTACCAAAATACCCCTCTAATTTGTGGAAATTCCCAAAATATCCCTCAAATTTTAAAAATTCCCCAAATATTGCAAATATTTTGTCATAAATTCCCACAATACCCTTCAAATTTTGCAAAATTACCAGAATACCCTAGTCATGGGATTAAATATCTCCAAAGATAAAAAAATTTGTAGCTTTCCATAAGAAGACTGATCGTTTATCAATACAAAATGCTAAAACTAGAATTTGAGTTGGTGATGTAGACTTTGAAGATGAATTGTTTCATTATTTTAAGACATAATTACCTTTTTTTATGTGATAATTTGTGGCAAATTGCATGCTAAGCACTCAAAAACTGATCTCAATCGTCAACAAACAAGAAATAAAGAATAAAAAAACTTGAACAATTCAACCAAAATAGATACAAGGGTATTTTGGGAGTTTTTGAAATTTGAGGGGTATTTTGGGACTTTCCACAAATTAGAGGGGTATTTAGGTAATTTTCACTAAAATTCATTAGTTTTAAGATTCTCCCCCCTGCCCCTCCCCTGCCTCAGGAGCCCTCGACTAGCAATCACAGCAGCTCCTGATCACGACCACATGACGATTTTTCGAGAAAGACGTTTTTTTTTCAAGCGGTGACGTTGTCACTCCTCACGAGCAGGGGAGAGGGAGCAGGATGCCGGTGGCTGTCGAAAACGGACAGCCAATCGAGCCTCAGTCTCTGAAGAGGCTCACCTTCAAGTCCCTCAAGCGATCCTTTGACCTCTTTGCGTCTTGCCATGCGCAAAGGCCTCCCCCGAATCCGGACAGGTAAACCCCCTCCTCACATCTCTTCTTTTTAGTCCTTATGTCTGTGTATTCGATTATTTAATTCCTTCCAAAGATGCTCAGGCGCCCACTTTGCAAATAGAAGGGCTTCTAACCAGCTTCACTTTCGGCAGTGATGCTGGAAAAGCTCCAAGTGATTTTTGCTATTTGAATGCATGGGCAGATTTTCTTGAGTGGTCTGTTGTAGCTCAAAAGCCCCAAAAAACTAATATCACAACAAGTGTGCGGATAATCATTCAAAAGTCTTTAAATCTTCTGAACAACGTTAGGTTAGTCTTTAGCTGTGGCTGCAAGCAGCCGCTTAACAAGGTATTTTCTAGTCCAATATAGATATAGATCATCGTCCATTCTAGAGTCGGGCATCTAGATAAGTTCAATACACGACCCTTGTGAGATCCTAAATGGATTCAAGGCCCGTATTATGAGGAGAAGCAATGCGTAAGCTAAGACATTGGTAGGAAAGCTAGACGAGGTCTATCATTTGACCTTTGATGGTTGAAAGGTGACCTTTGTGGACTTAACATGTGAGTTAGGTGGGTAAGATTTTCAGACCCAAGGCACTGGTATTGGGTTGTAGGTTGAAAGATATACAAGGGTTGACCTTGGAATTTTCTCTTTTAAGGTAGAGTTTTGAGGGTAATTTCCTGGGCTTTGTGCCTATATGTAAGGAGACAAGGTTTCTTTGTGGGTGCGCCCGAACTTGTGAGGATAATCTCCGTGTAGTTGACTTGGGCAATGCCCATATGATGCTGGGTCACCCTATTTTGAACATAGAACATGGGACAGAGAACGGGGAGGGAGAATAGGGTTAAGGTCAAGGTGAGGATTACAAAAGTTAGGAACAGGTCAGTGCAAGGAACGGAATTCTTTTTTTTTCCAAATAGTCTTACCTTTACATAACCCCGTGGAAAGGCTTGAGAGGGAGATTGCATAAATAGTAGGAGGGGGAGATAAAATCTTGAGCACTTATGTGTGAAGCGTGTGTGTGTGTGTCACAAGGACAGGGCTCTATGTGCTACGTGGACATGCTTCATCGACTTTCAAAGTCAATTTTGCATGTATTCCTAGATAGGAGTGATTAGAATCCTAAGAGAATTGGCAATTTGGTGAGCCTGTTTGCAGGACCTGCATGTTCGGACGAGTTCATTAGATTAGGTTTTCAAGTTTTGGAATCCTCTTCCATAAATGGTTTGTACAAGCATTTTGATAGATGTTATTGCACTTTGGTGGACATCTGACTTGACGAGCATGTAGGTCTAGGTTAGAGGTACATGTTGTTCTAGTCGGTTTGTCAAATGGGTCACAAAGTAGTGAGTTATCGTCTCAGAAAACTCATATTTGCACATTTATCCCGTCCTGGCCTAAAAACCCGACCTGTCTGAAAAACTCCTATATAGGGAGCCCATTGCCCAACGTTTTTGCATAAGTTGAGAGCACTAGATCAGTCAAGTGTTTTGCCTTGGCGTTTTGCTCCAATATCGTAGTCAGCCCAACGTTTTACCTACAGCAGCAAAACAACGAGTGTTTCAGTTTTTAGTCTTTCTTCTCGCCCGAAACGACCCGGATTTGCTACTGCTAGCCTCTTGTCAGGTGCAGCGGAAGTGTTTATGGATTTAGCTCGGATCTAGTACTCTGCACAAACACAAGGGACACTTTACTTTACTTGAAGAACTGAATTGAAAGAAAGAGAGAGACACGAGAGAGAAAAAGAAGAGACGACACAGGGATGTTGGGTCCCGAATTTGCAATCTGAGATTGCCATGTGTCTGCGGGTGGAAAGATGACGAGGATTGCAACCGTGTGCCAATGTTCTCCCAAAAAGCCTTCCAAAACAAACTCGTGAATCGGGGATCTCTGTCAAAGACTATTGTCTCAGGCATGCCATGTAATCTGAATATCTGGGCAATGAATAGTCTCGCTAAATGATCCGGCTTGACTGTTTTTTTCACTGGAATGAAATGAGCTTGCTTGCTGAATCTGTCAATAACAGTCCAGATACCATCGTGCCACTCTGTGTCTTTGGGAGATCAAAAATGAAATCCATAGCAATACTTTCCCAGGGGTGGGTGGAAATGGGTAAAGGCTTTAACAATCGCTGTGCTTTATGCCTGTCAAACTTGACCTTCTGGCATACCAAGCAACTGCGTACAAAATCGTCCACATCCTTCTTGAGTCTCGGCCAAAAGAAGTAACGCTTCACACCTTTCAAGGTGGTATCAACGCCGCGATGACTTGTAAATGGTGGACAATGGCATTCGGTTAGAAGCTTTTCCCTCAACGGCTGTGTAACGCACAACATCGTTTTCTTCATCAAGTAGCCATCCCGTATGGAATATCCCGCTACTACCTCTTCATTTTGTATTCGACTAAATACATCAGAAAAATCTGGATCTGTGGCGTACTGATTAACCATGTCCTCGAAGCTTCTATTATGTATCGCGGAAATAGCCAAGATTAACTGCTTCCGGGACAAAGCGTTTGCCACCAAGTTCTTTCTGTCCCTGTACACGGACAATATGAAAGTGAAATTGTGACAAGATGTTAGCCCACCGCATCTGCTTTTCCGAAAGCTGCTTCTGTGACAAGAAGTAGCGTTAACTCTGATGATCAATGAAGACCGTAAAATCGGCTCCGAGTAGGTAATGTCGCCAATGAGTGAGAGCATGGATAACCGCCAAAAGCTCTTTCTCATAAATCTGTGCTGTCAATTTCGGCCTTGAAAACAATGGGCTCTCATAGGCAATGACCTGGCCTTCTTGCATTAAGATCGCACCTAGACTACGACCACAAGCATCACAATATACTTTGAACGACTTTTGCAAATTCGGAAAGTCAAAACTGGTCTCGTAGTGAATTTCTCTTTCAGAGTCTGAAAGGCAGTCACCTTTGTGGGTCCCACGAGAAAGTGACTCCTATGTGTGTTAGAATATGCAGAGGGGAAGCGACCTCTGCAAACTTTCTAATGAACCGCCAGTAGTACGAACATAAGGCCAGCTTCTAACTTCATGAACATTCTTCAAATTGGGCCAATTACGTGTTGTCTCATACTTGGCTGGGTCCATCTGTACTCCTGCTGCTGAGACAATGTGTCCCAAATATTGTATCTTCGGTAAGATAAATTCACTCTTCTTTGATTACTAACTTGTGATCTCGCAATGCTTGAAAGACTTGTAGCAGATGTTGTCTATGTTTTGCCTTATCCTTGGAGAAGACTATAATGTCATCAAAGAAATTTCCAACAAAAGATTTGTACTCTCTGAAAATCCTATCCATCATTCGGTTAAAAGTCTCTCGAGTATTGGTAAGGCCAAAAGGCATTACCAAAAATTCATATAAACCGAAGCTCGTCCGAAAAGCTGTCTTGTAGACACCTCCCGATGTTATTCAGATATGATGATATCCGCTTTTCAAATCGATCCTTCTGAAACAAGAGGATCCCTGTAATCTGTCAAGAATACCATCGATCCTTAAATTGGAAATTTGTTCTTGATGGTGATTTTATTGAGAGCTCTATAATCAATGCACATTCTCCAAGATCCGTCTTTCTTTAAAACCAACACCACCGGAGAGTAGTAGGGTGAAGTACTCGACTGGATAAGACCCTTTTTCAAGAGGTCTTTCACTTGGTTCATAATTTCTTCATTGTGGGCTCGACTCACACGGTAAGGTGGCCGGTTCGGTGGTGTGCTTCCAGGTATCAGATCAATAGTATGATCCTCAAGACGAGATGGTGGCAACTCGCCTGGCAGTCCCTCAAAAAAGCAATCGGCATGAGTGTGGAGAAAATCGTGGCGTTCTTTATCAATTTTAGACATATTCGTTTTGTGTTCATCATTTAACTCTTTCAAATAGATCAAGTAAACGAACAGACTGGATTTCATTAATTTGAAAACGGTCGAAGCCGATACAATAGGGACACACTCGCCCTTTAATTTCACATCAAGTACACTTTTTCGGCCCTTTTCATTTGTCAATGTCGCTTTCTTTGCTGGACAATCGACCACGGCGTTGTTCTTATGGTACCAAGAGAACTCCAAGGAGGACATCACAACCTTCCAAGGGCATTATGTAAAAGTCCTTGTGCCCCAAATACTCTTTACAATGCAACCGAAGTTTGCCATTGACGGGTGTAATGGCTATGTCCCGTCTAGGTGCCGCTACAACTGCCTCTGCTTGTGGTCCCATCCGATATGGTGTAATCTTGAGCCGCGCCGCCAATTTCGGTGAAATAAAGTTGGCCTTGGCTCTTCCATCAAAGAAAATCAGGGCTTCTTGGTCTTTCACTTTGTCCCAAGCTTGGCAAAGTTCCGTACTTTCATCAATCGTGCGTGGGTCAGTACCCATGCAATTTGGAACTAGTCCTGCTTTCATCTTGCCTTTTCTTCCACGTACCTCAGCGGCTCTCGAACTCTCTGGCTTGTCTTCAATATGTTCTTGCTGTGCCTTTTTAAGGCGCTTTGCGGAGACGTGTCCATGTTCACCGCATCCAAAACACTTCCCCTCTTTGATGTAGTTGGCCCTCTCTCGAAAAGTGAGCCGGGGTTGTGAATCCTTGTCTTTCTTTTCTTGGGAACTCTTTCTCTCTACTTTCATTGTTAGAAGCCTATTGGGTTCTCTGAGTCAAGATCTCATCAGTGGGGTAAGTCAAATTGCTCCAATGTATCGCAAAACCCCGTTTCGCATGACTCATCAATTCCTGAATAGAATTTGACTTTTGTTCCAAGCAGTAGTCTCGGATCTCTGTAGGAGGTCTGCAACAAAACCGCTCAATCTGTTCTTTAAACGAGACCTTCTTAAACGAAGAGGCTGTTAGAAAAGAGTTCCAAAATCTCTCGCAATAAGCGTCGAGAGAATCTCCCTTGGTCATCCGAAGATGATTGGAAGCAGCTCATATATCTCGTTTGTACTCTCGAGTCAGCCAAGAAGAAATAATAAATGAATTTCAACCATTTAACTGGAGCTTCCTTTCTTAGAAGAAGAGTGGCCCACCATGTTTGAGCATTTCCCTTGAAGAAAGATGTAGTCCTCCTAATCTTGGGGTGCTATGAGTAATGTCCTCGAGAGAAAGCTATGTCAAACTGTTGTATGAAGGCCAAAGCCCTCGGAGCATCTCGGAATCCAGAAAAAGAGTCAAACTTGATTGACTGTCCAAATTCTTTTACTTTCTTGCTTTTATCTTTGAGGAGGTCATATTGGTTGGCTTTGTAAAAATGCTTTTTCTTTGCATAAAACATGTGATCGTCGGAGTCCGAACTATCTGAAGAGGAGTCCTCTGTAGAATTGTCAGAAACTGGGCGAAATTTAGGCTTCTTTGCCTTTTTCTTGCTCTTTCTAAAGCTTTGCTTTTTGCCTTTTCTGTTTGCTTTGCTCAAGTTAGAAGAGCTAGAAGAACTGTTAGAGGAGGAAGAAGAAGAAGAACTGGGTAGTCCTTCAAATCGTACACGCTTCTTCTGGTTTCTTGCCGATGCAAAAGAAGATTGATGACCCAAATAACCTGGGAAGTCAGTTTCTTTCTTGTGCTTTTTCTCATGCTTTTGGGGTTTGTTGTTTGCGTCCAAAAGCCGGCTAATCTGTGCCTGAACCACCTCTGGTAATTCTTGCTCTCTAAACATCCTCGGAGAAGGAGGTTTCTTGATTGTCGGTTTAATGGGTGGCTCTATGGCCTTCTGCTACTGGGTGTGTACTTCTACGAGGGATTGCTGAGACAAAAAAATTTCCAATTTTTTATCCTTTAATCATATGCTTTGTTGCCTCGTCAACCAATTGTCGATGTTCCATCTCTTCAATCTTGAACTGAGTAGGCCGAGGTGGGCCGTACTCTTCCTTTGATTGCTCATATGAATCTTCTTCGTGATCTCCTTCCGCGTTCGCGTAGATGCCGAAGAAGTCGACTGTTTCTTGTTGGAATCCTTAAGTGCCACGAGAAAAAGATCGGATTTCCCGGCAGAAGTAAAATTGGCCGTGCTCTAATACCATTGTAACAAACTTGGACATCCCAAGTCAAGATTCCACTACGACACAACAGAGATTCACTTCAAAACAGTTCACAAAATTGACATGGCCCAGCGTAGTTCCATGCCCAGAGGTATTGGCCCCAAAGACTGGCGCCCCTTTCGGTATTTCTTTTTGTATTAATCTGTGTTCAAAGTACAAGAGAGCGGGTAGGTGCTCACTCTCAGACTGTGCGTCCGGATGCTCTGAGAAGTGAGGACTTGCCCACTTATTGAAAGGTACAAGGGATGCCCAAAAGCAGAGCCCCAAAAGCCTTTAAACTCAAAAGCTTTTGATCTCAAAAGCAACTGTCCAAAAGCTTTCAAAAATTAAAGCATTCAGCCCCAAAAGCTGCCGTAAATTAGCCATCGTAATTTTCGCTTATTCCATACAGAATGCCACGTCAGCTTTGTCAACGTATTCTGTGCCACAATTTCCGGAGTTCCGTACAATTGGCCACGTTAGCGTGCCAGCGCGTTATGTGGGGGTCCGTACTACTACCACGTGGCATTTCTGCCGCGGTCACTGTGTGTGTGTAGAAGCTTGCTACGTCACTAGTTTGTGACACAGGCAATGCGTCTACGTATGACAAGTACGGAACTGACACATCATAGGCATCATCGTCCATGAGGAGGGCAAGGCTGGGACTCGTGATTTGCCGCGAGAGGAAGTGTGCGCAAGAATGGCAGCGCTGGAGGTTTTCTCTACAAGGATCGTTCGTAAAGAATTTTTGTTGGCTTCATTTGATGAAGTTATCTTTTGGTTAATTAATACCAGGTCGCCCCAATTTTGGGGCGGGCGGGCAACTTAAATAATAGAGGCCAATACAGGGTGCAGCCAACGTTTTAAAAAAACTCTCTCTACGTAACTTTCAACCAGCGTATGTTTTACCAACGCAACACAACTAGCGAGTAAATTTCTTTATGCGCAACTTCAGCCGCTTGGCGCATGTAACGCTTTGGTGAAGGGGCACCTCCGTAGAGAAGAGCCCGCGTGAAGAGACACGACTCGGACACAATGGCAAAGCACGATGGAGTGCCACCGATCAGTGTCCTTTCACATGAAAGGGTGCGCAAAGGGGGAATATCGATTAGGAAGGGGTGCCGCCCTGCGGTTCAAGACTCGTTTGCGTGAAGGGACATGAGCACGAGCTCGAAGGGGTACATCCCAACGAAGGGATGCATGAAGGGTCACCAACATAAATTTTTCGAAAATTACCAGGTACGCCACACACACACACGCCCTTTTATTTATAGAATTGGAGCGGAAAAAAATCAAGTTACCTCATATGCTTGTATGTGTGTGTGTAACCTTTCTTCTGCTTCCATACAACTTCGGGAAGGGGGGGAAAGGGTAGCGGTGAGGGTGAGAGGCTCACAACCTTCGGGTCCCAGGAAAAAAATTTGCTTTGATACCATTGTAAGGATTCTAGGTACTAATCCTTAATTAAGTACTTAAATTCATGATTAAGACTTAAGAAACTTGAACTTAAATCTGAAATAAAACTTAGAAGACTCTGTGTTTGATTGATTGGATGAATGCTTAAAAACTGAGTACAATAGGCTCCTTATATAGGAGACGAAGAGTCACAAATGAAAAGGTACGACCCTTCACGAAGAGACACATCCTTCAGGCGAATAGACACGTCTTTAGGCGAATAAACACATACATTCGATGAAGAGCCGCAACCATCGGTTGAAGGGGCATGACTAGACGTTGAAGGAGTGTGGCTCTTGGTGAAGAGGCATGACTTTAGAGCGAAGGGTTGCCACCATTCGAGAACAAGGGTCCTTCCTCTTGGGTTAGTCTCACTTCGCATCTGCATTCATAATGAATCAAGAAGAGTGTATAATGTAATAACAAAGACAAAGAATACGTCACAATTGTGATAGGTGATGTGCAGTCCTAGCATTAAAGTCCCCTAGGATGATAATATCACCATCTCTAGAGAACTCCCATATGTCTTTATTCAAAATAGGAAAGGGGGTCTGTCCTGTGGGTGGTGTTGAGAGCTGGTTATGGTGGGTGATGGTGTGGGCAGGTGCAAAAACGAGAGAGAGAGAGAGTCGATACTCAGCAAGAGAAAAACACGCTATGATGATATATTTTCCTTGTGTAAAAACCTTACAATATAAAGGAGATTGGCCATGCAAACTACACATAGACTGGACTTTTATCGGCATGCTATAAGGGGTAATTCCGTGAGTTTTAGGTTCTCTCACAACCAAGGATTTCTGGTGTATCCATAACTAGGTAGTAAACGCCCCCTTGAATAGATAGGGTGTAGGTCAAAAAATTAGCTACCAATAAATGGAGTTTTTGGTTCACTGCAAAACCTTGGGTTTAAGGTGTACCCAATAACCTCACGAGAAGCGGAACAAAAATGGACTTGAACAAAAAATTGATAATTTGGGAGGTCTTACCACTCGTGTGGGAGCGTCTATAGCCCATACAATTTACTTTGATTAAAAAACATGAAAAGAGTTGAACTAAAAAGCTTCATTGTCAACACAATATATTGGAGATTTGTTGTCTCCCTCAATCACACGAATTTGATTTTTACCCTTTTGAAAGCATCTATTTGAAGGATGATTTGTTTTACCACAGTGAACACAAGGATTCTTCTTGAAACAGTCTTTTGTCTGATGATTATTGCGCCCACAAATGGCACAAGATCTGGTACCAATGGATGGTCGAGATGAAGTTGATGTAGAAGCACAATTAGTGACTGCATAGGCACTGGAAGTATCAGAAGAACTGATGGGAGATACTGCATTGGAGACTGTATATACACTAGGAATAATAGGAGAATTTGTATGGGGTACCCTTCGTTCTTCTTCCTGCAATGAATTGATAATACCATCCAAGGAGGGCAACTGATCTTTTCTCCTTTAAAACAGTAACAATCTGATGGAATTTATCATGCAAACTTTTTAACAAAACGGCTATGAGATCTTCTTCTGGTACTGGGGCGTTGACATAAACAAGTTGAGTTTTAATACTCTTCAGCCGGTTAACTAAAGATGTAATATTTTCATCAGCATGCATAGCAAGAGAGTACAACTCCATCTTTAGACTCATCATTGAATACTTAGCTTTAGCACCAAAAACCTTGTGTAGCTGTATCCAAGCAGCGTTGACAAATTGCATGTCATCCAGATAATGAATAAAATCATCTTCGAGAGATGTCAGAATAATACCTAATGCTTGCTCATCCTTGCATTGTTGCTCGGCAAATAACGCTCTGGTAACTGCAGCGGATGTGCCTACTTCGTTGGCTGATAGCGGCTTGACGACGCTCCACAAATTCTTGAGCATCAGATAGCCCTTGACTTTGATTTGCCAAGTGTGGAAGCCGGATCCGTTGAATTTATCTACCTTTGATGCCATATTCGATATGCCAATGATAGCTTGGTCCTGTTTGCTATGTTGCAAAGGCAAGTAATGACCGTCGACCTTGGTTAATAGAATTTCGAATTGCCTTTTAACACATCAGTGGATCCGTAGCATAAAATAACCAAACCTTCAACACTGCTTTGAAGAGTCGGTAGCAACTGAATTTCATTCAATAGCCCATTTGCAGTGGCTTAAGCTTGAAAATAAGCCTCCAAAATCACTTGCTAATCTACTATGAGCACCGAGCATCTAGGACGGAACTGCAGGGTGTGAAATCCCTCTTGCTTAAAGCCCCACGGGGTCAAATAAGGTGGACACTTGAATAGTGTGAAATATCAATTAAAAACAAAACGACCTCTGTATGCAGCAATGGCGCAGAACGACAGGACGAAGCAGATATGTGCTTAGGGCGGGTTGTAGAGGCCGAATTGGCAAGGCTTGCAGGGTCGAGATGTTGTCAGCATGCCAGGGCGACCATGTTGACGTTGAATTTACTCGCTTTGATGCAGGTCGACAGACTCGCTTCCCCCTCTGCAAGCGGCTGCTCCCGCGCTGTGTCGACTCAAGCCGAGGCCGCCAAGAGGCTCTAATACCAGTGTTGAGAGCCGGTTATGGTGGGTGATGGCGTGGGTAGGCCATGGCTTGTGCAAGTGCAGAAACGAGAGAGAGAGAGAGAGAGAGAGAGAGAGAGAGAGAGAGAGAGAGAGAGAGAGAGAGAGAGAGAGAGAGAGAGAGAGAGAGAGAGAGAGAGAGAGAGAGAGTCGATACTCAACAAGAGACAAACACGCTATGATGATATATTTTCCTGTTTAAAAACCTTACAATATAAAGGAGATTGGCCATGCAAACTCCACATAGACTGAACTTTTATTTGCATCCTAACAGGTGGTGCATATACTGACGTGCTTGGGGGAAAGTAGCAAATAGCAATGTAAAGATACCTTCGTGTCTCTGCTCTCAATCTCACCCACCTAGCTTGCTCATCCGCTGTCTGCCTGCTCGCGACTAGCTTGCTCACGAGAGAGAGAGAGAGAGAGAGAGAGAGAGAGAGAGAGAGAGAGAGAGAGAGAGAGAGAGAGAGAGAGAGAGAGAGAGAGAGAGAGAGAGAGAGAGAGAGAGAGAGAGAGAGAGAGAGAGAGAGAGAGAGAGAGAGAGAGAGAAGAAGAAGAAGAAGATTGTTTTAACGCAATAGGAAACTATCCCAAGAGACCTTAAAGATCTATCTGACGAGGAGAGTTGAACTCAAGACTTGTCATTCAAGAGGGAAATGGCATAACCAATCTACAACACTTGGGTGACAGAAAGGTCATACAATTTTCCTCTTTTTACTAGCTTGCGCGCGCACACACACACCCCCGAGAGAGAGAGAGAGAGAGAGAGAGAGAGAGAGAGAGAGAGAGAGAGAGAGAGAGAGAGAGAGAGAGAGAGAGAGAGAGAGAGAGAGAGAGAGAGAGAGAGAGAGAGAGAGAGAAATGAAATGTTATATTAACGTCTTCAAAAGGCCATAATGACCTATGAGACCCGAAAGTTACGAAGTGGTGGATCTGAGAGAGAGAGAGAGAAAGAAAGAAAGAAAGAAAGAAAGAAAGATTTTTAACGTCTATGTCAGGCCGAAATCGGCCTATGAGACAAATCAAATGTACATTGTGTGTATGTCATCCGTCTATCGGAAAGACAAATGAAACAAAATTGATACAAAACTGAGCTGAAAGTAGGTAGTGGAGTATCTGAGGAGGGATGGAGCTCTATCTCTAGGGGTATATGCATGTCTGTATGCTCAAGGTAGTACAATCATGAGAATGCATCAAGCTATCTGGCTCCATCCTGTACTAATGGGGGGGTGTAAGATGTGGTACATGGGTGGGTCTGGTGCCAAGGCTACCCGGATGAAAGCTGTCGGGTCAGCCCTCATCTGAGCCACTCGCTCCTCAGTGGCACGGCGCTCCCGGGCTCGGATCTCCTCGATCTGTCGGTGGTGGGAGCTCGCGCCCCTGTAGCCTGTGACTCGTGGTCGTCGTCTAGCTCGGTTCACCTCCGCCTGTGGGAGTGTCACTCCCCTCTGAGTGTCTGGTGAGGGGGGGGCGGAAATCCTCTGAAAGAAGTCTGTGAGCTGCGACTGTCTCCCCTCTGTCTGTGTAGCTGTGTGTGGCTGTAGTAGTGTGTCCCGATGGCTCTGTATCTCTAGTAAGAAACGTCCGAGCTGTCTCTGATCTCGAGATTCCATGATCTCTCGGAGAGTGGGCTGTCCTCTAAATAGGGCCTCATACCTGCCTCTGATCTCAGTGTATGCTCTGCATCTACATACAAAGTGCTCCTCACTCTCCACCTCCTCTGTGCAGGCTCTGCAGATTCGCTCCCCCTCGGAACACCAGTATGTCTCCCGATCTCAATCTCTAACCTGTGTGAAGCCACTCTCAGCTGACCAATCGCCACCCGTGAGCTATGTGGCATATATGTGTCCATGTAGCGTGGTCTCTGTATGAACCCCCCAGACAATATGGTGAGAAACTGGTCTCTGTAATCTGACATCCTTGTCCCCAAGCTAGGTGCCTCCCAGACTCTCCTAGTGTGTAGCTGCCACAGATCCTGTCTCAATACCAAGTTCCTCTCACTGCGAGAGAGGTGAACATATGGTGAGTGGGGGTCGTACTGGAATGGTGGTAGGCTCTCCATGTCAAGACCGTGTCCCTCAAACCATGCTCTGACCTGTGAGTACCATGCTCTCTCATGTCCACTCTCTGAGAGCTGTATAGCTGCCTCAAATGCTCTACGGGTAAGTCTGTCAGGAGGTAGCTCTCTCATCCTCTGGATGAAGCAAACTGTCTGGAATAGTGCCTCTACAACCATAGGTGGTGTGGCGAGCTCGGCTCTAATAATGTCGTGTGGCACTGTCTTCTTGCTGCGGAGCAAGCGTGAGATCATATATACCTGTGGTCTCTCAAGTTGTGTCCACTGGTCAGCTGTCAATCCTGGTGCCCATACTGCCGCCGAGTACATCAAGGCCGGGGTGACTAAGGTGTCGAAAAGCCACCCCTTCGTGCGGGGCTCCTGAAAGTGTGCCTGGTGGCACCTCCGCTCTAGCATGGCCAGAGCTGCATATCCTCGGGTGAGCCTGTCAACAGCAGCCTGCCTCATAGTGAAGGGTCCTGGTAGGCTGGTGAATGTGATGCCAAGGTAGACATAGGAGGTGACTACATCAACCTGTCCTCCTGCTGCTGTGAAGGTGGCGGCGCTCCTCACTGCACTGGATGTGTGAAAGATCATAACCTTGGTTTTGCCAAGGTTCACAGTCAACCCCCTGTGTGTGCTGAATTCGTCCAAGGCCTCAAGATGGCGTTGCAAGCCCTCGGGTGACTCTGAAATCAACACAATATCATCAGCATATAACATGATGTGGACCGGAGTACCTGCCAAGTCGCTCCCCTCTCCCCCTGCTCGCAGTATGTAGTCGGAGATCTCGTCGATGTATAGCCCAAAGAGTGTCGGGGAGAGTGGGCATCCTTGCTTAACACCAATGGTGCTAGCAATGGTCTCTGAAAAACCGCCTGGGCAACGAACCCGACCCGTCACCCTCTCATATAGAGCATATATGGCCCAAATCATCTCTGTTGGTACCCCAATGTTGTGAAGGCGCTGGAAGAGTCTCTCACGTGGGACTGTGTCAAAGGCCTTGCGGAAGTCCACAAAGCAGCAGTAAAGCCTCTTCTTCCGCGCCTTTGCCCCATCAATGAGGCAGCGCAGAACGAAGATGTGGTCAATGGTGGAGAAAGCTCGTCTGAAACCTGCTTGGCCTGGAGCTCGTAAACCCTCGATCTCTGCGTAGCAGCTGAGCTGTGCCTCAAGTACTGCTCCATATAGCTTGGCCATCGTGTGGCCAATCATGATAGTCCTGTAGTTCCCTGGGTCCAGGGTGTCGCCAGATTTGTGGATAGGCACTATGGTGTGCTGTGTCCACTCCTCTGGGAAGCCCTCCCCTATAGCCCGGTTGAAGACATGTGCAATCAACGGGGCTATAGTGGAGGCCGCATAAATGATGTGCTCACTCTGTAATCCAGTATGGTCAGCTGATCGTCTGTGCTGCATGCGGTGTATGGCCCTCTCTACCATCTCTGCTGTAAAGAAGGAGGAGCACGTGGGGCGAGGCTCGTGTGGTTGTGGAATAGGAGGCTGCCCTGGCACTTCATAAAGTCGCTCTGCATAATCATGCCATCTCTGTGGATCCTCAATAGCTGTAGTCGGACGTGGCTCGCGCAGGGTGCGCCATGCCGTCGCGCTATCCATGCTCATGAATAGGCGGTATAGCTCAAGTTCCTGTGCCTCTTCGAATGCTCGCCGCTTTTGGCGTGTCAGCGTCTTCATATGCCGTCTGGCCTCTCTCTCTGTGATCTCTCCTAAGGCTCGCCGTGCATGGAGGCGTCGGTATAGCTCTCTGCACTCATCATCATACCAGCGGTTCTGAGGCATAGCCCCGGGGGGGGGAGTGCGTCCTGTGTGAGTGGTGTGTGGAAAAGAGCTAATAGCTGAAGTGTGGAGAACGGAAGAGATATGTGATGTGAGAACTGAGAGTGGTGTGGATGGGTGGAGGAGACATAGGCCATGTTCGACCTTGGCCGAGTAAATAGAGGCTAACTCATGTGTGAAATGGATGGTGGTGTGTGGAGTGCGTGTTGTGGAGCTCTGTGTGATGGTATCTCCGGTGATAGAGAAAGAGAGGTATGTGTGGTCGGCTCCGATGGGTATGGGTGGAATGGTGAAGGATGTGATAAGGTGTGTAGCCTCCCTGGGTCCCAGAATATAGTCGACTGTACTCCCCCCTCCTTCTGCAACTCCATGTGGCATACAAGTCAGGCCCCCTGAGGTGGGCCACTGGACCATCCCGTTATAAATAACGAGACGGTGCTGGGAGCCAAGTCGAAGTAGATGTCGTCCATAAGCTGTGACTGGAGCTCTGTCTGATGTGTCTCTCATAGTAGCCTCCTCATCTAGAGTGTGTAGTGTCTCTGGGTCCTCATGGTCATATGTCTCACACTGCTCACTGCGTGTACGAGCATTGAAGTCTCCCATAAGGAAGACTTCACCCAGTGTGGAGTACTCCATAATCTCCTCCGTGAGGCATGCGTATGGTGACTCCTGCTCAATAGGGGCGAATGTGGAGCCTGTGGGAGCAAAATAGCAAAGGGCAATGTAGACGATCCTGTCTCGTGAGAGCTCGAGGCGAATCCACATGTAGCGGGCCTCTGGGTCCCGGGCAACAATCTGTAGTCTGCTGTGAAGCCCCTGTCTAAAGAGTATGGCCACTCCTCCTGAGCCGCGAGTGGTGTGCTGGCGCATACATCCTCGATGTAGAGACTCCCACTGAAATCCATGTATCCGTGGTAACCCTCTCTCCGGGCTCTCGTGTGTCTCTGTAAGTAGAATGATGTCTCGACCTCTCATCACCTCCTCAAGTCTCTCTGGGTGTGTCCATAAGTCTCCATTGCAATTCCAAACCGTGACATGAATCTCCTCGTGTGTCCCACAGGCCGTGAGTCCCTATGCGATGGTCTTGCCATCAATGATAACCCTACCATCCCGATATACTGCCTTCTTCCCTTCTTTGCGGGCTTGGTGGACTCGAGGCATGCACGCGCGACGGTGATCTTGTTGCATCTTTGTGAGGTCATCATCTAGATAAATCGGTGGGCCGTCGATCCCTCTCAAGATGACCCTCTTTCGGAGGAAGGAAGTTCGAGACTCCTCGGAGGCGAATTGGAGGATGAGAGCTCTTTTCTTTGGATCTTTGCCGGCTCTCCAAACTTTGGAGAAAGGGATCTCTTCTTCCTTGTATCCCACTTTCTTGCATAAAGCTTTCCCATCGCTTTCGGGTGTAGACCCTTCTTCTTCTTTGATGCCGGTCACTCGCACATTGAGACGGCGAGCTTGTCGCATCTTCTCCTCTTCGATGGTTGTGTGTACGATGAGTACTTCATCTTTTTGGGCTTCCTCTCTTGCTACCTTCTTGATGTTCTTTTTGACTACTTCGACCCATCCTTCTTTGGTGGCCTCTAATTTGTCCTCAATGCTTGCGGTGAGGGCTTTGGTGATCTCCTCCTTGAGGGCTTCCTTAGCCTCCCCTTTAATCTCTCCTTCCTCGGGGGTGAGGGATGTGAGGGAAGCATGAAGGAGATCGATTTGTGCCTTCATCTCTTCTTGCTCTTTCCTCCATCTCTCCCTCTCCTTCTCGTTCTCCCGTTCCCTTCTCTCCTTCTCCTCTTTGAGATTTTGGATTTCCGCTCTCATGTCCTCCTTCTCTTCGTTCCATAGCTTGATGAAGTTGGCTTTCTCCTCCTTCCATATTTCTCTCTCCATCCGCCATTCCTTCATGTCCTTCTCCAATTGTGCAAGCCTCTTATTCGTGAGCATGAAGGACGTTGTCTTCTTTGTCGGTGTCGGCGTCTTGATGATGGGGGAAGACATGGTTGGTTTCGTAGCTACCCTCTCTTCATATTGTGAAGAAGAGGGGAAGAGAACACTCAGCTTGTGTGTATGCAGGGGGCAGCGGGCAGGGGATGGGGATGGGGTGTGTGTTTTCACTTGACGTGCAGGGAGCAGCGCAGCGCGCAGGAGGGAGCAGCCCACAGGGGTAGCGTGCAGGGGTGGGGCAGCGCGCAGAGGAGTCAGCGCGCAGGAGGGAGCCACGCGCAGGGAGCAGCGCGCAGGGGAGGCAGCGCGCAGGAGAGAGAGAGGCGCAGCGCGCAGGAGGGAGCAGCCCACAGGGGTAGCGTGCAGGGGTGGGGCAGCGCGCAGGAGGGAGCCACGCGCAGAGAAAGAGAGAGAGAGAGAGAGAGAGAGAGAGAGAGAGAGAGAGAGAGAGAGAGAGAGAGAGAGAGAGAGAGAGAAATGAAATGGAATGTTACATTAACGTCTTCGAAAGGCCAAAATGAACTATGAGACCAAAAAGTTACAATTGGTGAATCTGATATCATGTCTGAGTACGGAAATTACAAAGAACTAACACTAAAACTAAACTAACCCTAAAAACACTAAGGAGAAAGGAAATAAATTTGAAGCTGATTCGGGATTGAGACAAGGTACCGGGGGTGGTGGTGTTGGGTTCAAATGAAATCTCTCATCGTTCACTGTCGAATCTCATCAACCTCCTCCATGGTCAATACTCTGGTTGGCGTCTTGCATGTCGAGCTAGAGTGATCTGTATCTATTGTTGCAGCCTTCGTCGGTGGTGGGAGACCCCCCGAGGTCGTGGGCGTCTGGATCTGCCTAGCTCAGTGGCTCGGTCAAGCAGCCTACCTCTAGTATGGGTGGGCTCTGAGATCTGTTATAATGACTGCTCCTCTGGCTCTCCCCTGGCTGGTGTAAAGAAATCTGTGAGTTGTCTCTGAGACTGTCTTTCCCCTGATGTCCAGAGAGAGAGAGAGAGAGAGAGAGAGAGAGAGAGAGAGAGAGAGAAATGAAATGAAATGTTATATTAATGTCTTCAAAAGGCCAAAGTGACCTATGAGACCACAGAGAGAGAGAGAGAGAAATGAAATGTTATATTAACTTCTTCAAAAGGCCAAAATGACCTATGAGATCAAAAAGTTACAATTGGTGAATCTGATATAATGTCTCAGTACAGAAAGTACAAAAAGCTGAAAAAACTGAAGCTGAAACAAAATAGGCGGCGAGGGGTGATAGGGTGAGGGCTGATATAATGGGTTAGCTAATGGAAGTGATACAAATGCAAATGAGAGAGAGAGCGCAATACTGCAGAGGAAAATGCGTGCAAAGGGTGTCGCTTGGGACGAGGGGCAGATCTAGCTAGTCAAAGAAAAAATGCAGATAAAACTTGCAAGATATAAGGGTCACTTTGCATCCAGGAGCACGGATTTAAGGGCTGAATGCAAATCTGATACAAGGTGTGAAAACACAGATGCATATGTTGTGTGAGCATGAATCGCCACCAGAGAGGAATGGCTTGTGATGAGGAGGTCAGACCTGGTTGCTTTCCTGAACATTCAGCAATGGAGAAGGAGATCTTGCAATGCCGAGCCTCCAAAGTGCTGAGAAAACTTAGCCACGAAGCAGCTGCCAAAAGAAAAGCGCAGATCTGACGCATTATGTCATGACGAATCTCCTCCGAACGTGTCTGAGGAGGGCTGCTAGTAGAGGTGAGATCTCGCACAAACAAAAGGGTTTCCGCTAAAGAATGCCTCAAAATTGAGGGTTGATGTAAAGACACAGCAAAAAGAGGCGAGGTTCCGCGATGAAATCTGTCATAGAAGCTTCCCAAAGCATGTCGTATTGAGGGTTGATGTAAAGACACAGCAAAATGAGGCGAGGTTCCGCGATGAAATCTGTCATAGAAGCTTCCCAAAGCATGTCGTATTGTCTCAAAGTGTCCCTCAGCCTTCTAGCTTTGATACTATGAAGGAATGATGAGAGATCACTCGAAAGGAGAGCTAAACTTTTGGAGAATGGCGGTGATCCAGTTTATGGCTGCACATCATCATAATATGCCAAATTAGCATAAAAAGCTAATAAATCACCAAAATAGAGTAAAATGCATATGCAGGACCAATGGCCATATAGCCATGAGAATCAACCGAGAATGCCCCTTCTGGTGATCGCATATCCCTAACAGAGTAGATGTTGGAGGAAAATAGCTCTATATAGCTATTTATTACGATGGTGGTAAAGGGAAATACCAAGTAGTGGACATGTGAACCATGTGCATTCTTTTTAGGCAAAATATCAATTAGGTCTCCCCAATCTCGGAAAAATAAAAAGGCTTTCAAAACATCTTATATAAAGATGAGATGGTCGAGTGCACATTCATACATTTGTGTTTTTCTTTTGCTTATTTTCCCTTTAATGTTTTCTTCTCCTTCGAGTGTCCTTGCACTAGAAAGGTGGTGAATATATATATTTTGAAGCCACTAGGATACCAATACATTAAGTATTGGTCTCACAAAGAAAATAAAAAAAATGTGCGGTACCCAGGGTTTCAACCTTATTGATCCTCTTTTTGTTGTTTGCCATGGGGACTTGAGTAGTATTCGGATTCGAAAAGCTTGCAAGGTAAGAATTCATTCTTTTACTGATATCATTTTGGTAAGGAAATTGTCGCTATTGTGTCTGTATCAGCAAGTAATTGTCTCTTTCAGATTCATGATGAGTACAAAGCTGTGAAAGATTCAGCATTGTTTTTTGGACGGGATGGAGCCAATGCAGCTAACACGAGCATTGAGAGCGCACCTCCTCTGGCTTCACCTGCACGTGGTGAGTTAGATTTTATGTAATCTCTCTTGTTTGTCTTTATTTGAAAATTCAAATGTGGATAGTTGGACAGATTTTGAACACGTGCGGTATCTGTGGCTGGGTATATTCACACAACCACAAACTTTCAGAGCATTTATATTTTGTGTTTATGTCAATGGTACTTGCTACAGTGTGTAAGTTTGAGCAGTGTTTCAATGTTACTCATGTCATGGAATTCAATACAGCTGACGGTGCACAGCCAGATAACAAGGTTGCAGAATCTGCTCTAGCAATTGTTACCTCTCAACCAGTAGGAAGGTTTGTATTTAGATAAGACTCAACTGAATCTTCTGTCTGTAGCTTCTTGTTCAGTTCAAGTTGGAAATTGTTCATGGGTTACAAAATGCTGGCAGAATGGAAGGGGGAGGGGAATCAAATGCAGCACCACCAACGACCACTCTTACTGATTACAAGCCCCCTGAAAGGTTTTTTATTTGAGCTTTGCAGTACCTTAAATAGAGTTCGACTACAAAGAGAAATTCCAATTTCATTCTGTCCTCACTGCATAGGTATACACCAAGTGCTGCGATCATGAGAAGGCTTCCCAGTAAGTGGCCGCGTCCTGTATGGCATCCTCCGTGGAAAAATTATCGGGTGAGATTTGAATGGTTGCTTTTGATATGCAGAAGAGTCTTGGCTGGTTAGTTGTTGAATAGATTTGGAATAAAGTTAGACGTGGTTGGCTGGTGATAGTTTGACAACTTGATTTTTCATAATGCTCTTGATAAACTTAATGGCAAGAAGGTTGGACTGACAGTTGGGAAGAATCATAGATCAAGAGCTGCTTGTTTATGCCTTAGAGACGCTGCAAGCAGCTGCCAATTGGGTTTTTAAAAAATTGCCAGACTGTTATGTGATATTCAGGTCATCAGTGGCCATTTGGGATGGGTCAGATCAGTAGCTTTTGATCCTGGAAATGAGTGGTTTTGCACTGGATCAGCTGATAGAACCATAAAGGTATGCCATCTGCATCCATTGTTATGTTAGTGCAACATTTGATGTTGTTTCACATTTTAATACGCTTGTTTCCCAGATTTGGGATCTTGGATCAGGGCAGTTAAAGCTGACTTTAACCGGGCATATTGAACAAGTTAGAGGTCCGTTTGCATGTTTAACATGTTGCTAGATTCATGTCTTCAGAAAATATAAGATAAGAACATTCCTGTCACCAGACCTTACAGAATGTTTGAGCTACTCAATAAGCACTGACAGTGCTCTATCATCTTCATCACTCTCCTCAGAAATGAGCTTCTTACCATCCTCTCAATGCAGGTCTTGCAGTCAGCTCAAAGTTTCCTTACTTGTTTTCTGCTGGTGATGATAAACAAGTAAAATGCTGGGATTTGGAATACAACAAGGTTTGCTGTTTCTTCATTTTGCATGCCTGGGGTCTCTCTCTCTCTCTCTCTCTCTCTCTCTCTCTCTCTCTCTCATTCATTGTACCTTCAATGACATTGGAAGTTTAAAGATCTGTTGAATCCTTTTTCAGGTTATACGCTCGTACCATGGACATCTAAGCGGAGTATACTGCTTGACACTACACCCAACCTTGGACATTTTATTGACTGGTGGTCGAGACTCTGTTTGTCGAGTATGTTTGCAAACTCTTTTTCAGCCTTATTGTAATTTGTGGTGCTAAAATATTGCGCTTTGTGGACATGACCAACAGAGGTTTTGTAGATTCTATAAAACGATTGTGTCTACAGGTTTTCTCTAAATAGTCAGGGTAGGGGCAGCGTTGGCTTTCGTTGACTCCTGTTATGCCAAGACCATAGCATCTGTAGACGTTTTGTTTTCAGGATTAACATTATTAGAGAGACTACTACTAGTCCCTCAAGTCTCATCGTGCTTGTCGTGTGTTAATGTGTGTATTGTGCAAAACAGGCTCAATTGCTCTATTCCTTGCATCACTCCACGTGTCAAAAGGGCTTGTACCAACAGGCGAGGTGTGGACATGGTGCCTGAGAGAGAGAGAGAGAGAGAGAGAGAGAGAGAGAGAGAGAGAGAGAGAGAGAGAGAGAGAGAGAGAGAGAGAGATTTAGATTTTAGATAGATTTTATTATCGTCCTCGGAGGTCAAATATGACCTATGGGACCAAAGTTACATGTGATGTAGTATGTGTATGGCTGATGAGTGACTCTCGATGCTCCAAAATTGTAGTGATGAGAGTCGCAATGGAGAGCCCACACTTTGGCTGGGAGAGGAAAGTGTGTAGGTCTAAGTTATGGCTGAAAATGTGAGAGAAGCAAGTTCGGATGTGATCAAAAGCTGAGCACTCTAGTAGTGTGTGGTACTCAGACTCTCGAACTTGAAGTGAGCATAATGTGCACAATCGATTTGACTCTTCTCCATTGCCCCAACGCCCTATCTCGCATCGAAGGAAATGGGAGCTAAGCCGAATTGCTGCGATAGTGCGTATCGCGGACAAGGGAATAGGCTCAAGCATGTAAGTGTGAGTACGGTTTCCTCTCTCAGCGAAGAACATGGTTTTGTAGTTGGGGGCAATATAGGTGGTGTAATGTATGAAGCGTGACCCACCGGATTTCTCCCAAGCCGTAATACATTGGCGTTGTAGAAAAGCTTCATTCACTTGAGAGTCAATTGAAGCATCATGTAGCAAGTGTAATGCATCCCATCTCCCAAACCACTTCTTTATGTCTTGCATCCATCCCGTGCTCAAGATCTTGCTTTTATGCGTCTTTTGAACTTTTTTGCTTGCTTCCCGTGCAATTGTAGGAAGTCGATGTGAGGGGTTTTGACGCATCTTTATCATGTACTCCACAACCCTTTCCATGCCCATAACCTCAATTGGAAGAGATCCCGACTGAAGAAGTAGGAGCATATATGGTGTTTGTGTCTTAACTTGGAGAAAGTTTGTAAGAAAACGCTTTTGGACATTCTCAAACTCTTTCCAAGTAGACTTTGAGATGCTCCCGTCCCACACTTCAACTCCATAAAGAAGAACCGGTGTCACCAATGCATCAAAAAGATACTTCTTGAGAACCCAACACTTGATGTTTCCCACATTACACATGTTCTCAAATGCATAATATGCTCTCTTTCCCGCTTCCAAACGACGCATAGCATATTCATGCCACTTGTGATTGGATGGAACCTCAAGGCCAAGGTACTTAAAGCTCTCAACAACTTCAAGTGTCTCGTTGTTGTACACAATGCATGGCTTCTCCTTATGGTTGGTTTTCACAAGCATAACCTTTGTTTTGGATTCATTTACAATCAGCCCACTATGCAAGCAAAAGTTCTCAAGGACAACCATAAGCTTTTGTGCATCTTCTAAAGTGTGCGCTAGAAGCACTACATCATCCGCATACAACAAAAGCATGATTACCGCATTGCAAATAGTGACCTCTTCAATGCCTTCTTCTTGCATAAAGTCAAGTACCATTTGTTCCAATTGATCGATGCATAGACCAAAGAGAGTTGGTGACAATGGACATCCTTGTTTAACCCCAATAGTGCTTACAAAAATTTCTGAAATTTCTCTTCCCATGCGCAATTGACAAATCACCTTCTCATAGATTCGAGAAACCGCAAGCATAAACTCACTTGGCACTTGGAGTTCTTCCATCCTTCTCCACAAATTGTTACGTGGCATCATATCAAAGGCTTTCTTAAAGTCCACAAAACAACAATACAATCGCTTGCCTTTCAACCGACTCTCCTCCATGAGAACACGAAGAGTGACAAGATGATCAATGGTGCTATGGCATCGACGAAAACCCGCTTGTCCCTTTGCACGCTTGTCATTCTCTTCAGCCCAATCACTCAATTTCATCTCCATTATGCACCCAAACAACTTTGCCATAAGAGACCCAATCATTATAGTCCGGTAGTTGCTTACATTCTTTACATCCCCTCCTTTATGCAAAGGCTTAACCCAATTAGTACTCCAATCATAAGGCATACCATGTTGAAGTGCAAGGTTGAACATATCACACATCCACTCATGGGTAAAATCTTCCGTCCATTTGATCATCTCCGGCTTGATACCTTGAAGATCTCCCGCTTTGCGAGTGGCCAACTTTTCAAGCCCACCGCATACATCCTCAATAGTAAAAAAAGACGGCATACATGGGAGTGAACCATAAAATGGCATTTTTTCAGTATTTTCTTGCTCATATAATTGCCTACAATGTGTGTACATATCCACTAGACTCAAGTTACCAAAATTCTCAACCCGCTTGCCTCTCAAGTTTCTCCAAAATCTTCCACATGCATGTGCCTTTTCTTGGACTTGAAATTCTTGTTGCTTTACTTCCCATCTTCTTCTCTTCTTTTGAATCAATGCCTTGTATGTATGCAAATGACTTTGATAGTTGTCTTTGTCCATAGTTGCATCAAGCTTTATCAAGGACTTTTGAGCATCTTGACATTCTTTATCAAACCACCTTTTGCGTGATCTATCTTTGTTGATACCATGGAGATGCTTTATGGCAAAGCATTCTTCCGCACAAGAACAAATAGCTTTCTTGAAAGCTTCCCATTTAGTTTCCAATGGTGCATCACATTGAAGCTTTGTCATCCATAATTTTTTCTCAACCATTTCAATATACATTGGTGCCCGTTTGAAATCCATACATAGTGATAACTTCTCTTTCCTTTGGCTGAGATTATCATGCTTAGTTGCTTCTCCACATGAAAGGTCAATACATAAGGTGCGATGGTCGGATTCCGGGGTCCATTGACCAAACATAAAACTCTTTATGCGATACATGATGGCTTCAGAGAGTAGCATATAGTCAATCACACTATCCCCATTATGTCTTCTACATGTAAATCCATTGGTTCCACTCCACAAAGATACACCATTGGCAATGAGCGTACCCGTGCTATTACACATGTGTAAAAGTAACTTTCCATAGTGATCCGGCTCTTTCTCATCCATTGAAGTACGATCATACAAGCGAACTTCCTCCAACTCCCTTGAAATGTATGGCATATCAAATTGTTGAGTATCATGTTGCAATGTTTTTGTGCGAGCATTCATATCCCCAAATACAATAACATCACTTTCACCTTTGAAATAAGCAATGTCCTCTTCCAAATCAGAAAATGGTTGATCTCTATCCATGCAAGCATAAAAGGGAGAATCATGATGAGGAACGTAGCAACCGGCTACAAAAATGGGTGCTCTTTTTGGTGTCATAATTTTCAGCGATACATAACGTTTGTACTTGTCATCTTTCACAATTGATACAAAATATTCCAATCCTTTCTTAACCATACATGCTAACCCTCCTTGTCCTCTTCGTTGCTTGAGATTCTTTGACCACATCAATGAATGTACATTGTAATCCTCCAAGCCGTTAATCCTTTGTGTATCATGCTCCCAAGTTTCAACAAGAAGTACAACATCGGCTTTGCTTGTTAGTTCATCAATGCCAACCCCCGCATTCCATGGGTATCCATTACAATTCCAAAAGCATATTTTCAATTGTAACTCGGTCTCATAGGTCACGCATCCCTATTTGCTTGAGAGAGTTGCCTCCTCCTTGGGCACATTTTCTTTATGAGATATCTCCTTGTTTTTATTATTCTTTTCCTCGTATGCCTTGTGACGCATATTTTGTTGCTTAATAGTGCGATCTTCACATACAAAACATTTTGTATCCCTCAAATAGATCCAACTATTATCAAGGATAATCTTTCGCTTGGTCTCATCCGGCATGGTGCATACAATTGGCCGTTCTCCCGAGCGAGGAGCTCCTTGCTTCTCCACTCTATGTGCTCCATAGACCATAACTCCGGACATGCCAAAGTGGGTTTTGAAGAAATCTTCAATAACAATGGCAAGAGAAGGAGGTGTCTCTAACTTCTCTTCGGGAATTCCACGAATAACAATGTTCTTGGAACGTCGCTCCCGTTCCTTCAACTCCTCCACATCCACATTCTCAACATTCTTTGTTTGAACCATAGCTTGCATGAGTGAGGAATTAGAAACCACATTGCTACCACATACATCGGCCCAAGACTTGTTTGTGCATACATTTTTCATGTCGCATACATCTCGGCTCATAGTGTCAAATTTCTCCTCTTTCAATACATGGTCATGCTCTACTTTGCTCATCCGCTCCTTCAAAGCATTCAAGTCCACAAGAGAGCGTTTACATTCCTTGACTTCCTCTTCAAGTTGCATCAAACGTGTTGTTTGCATCTCAAGTGTCCTCTTGAGATTCTCATTCTCAACCACAAGTACCCTTAGTGTGCCATTCTCCATTGCAAGTGCTCGTAAGTCTTCACCTTGTTTGTTTACGGTCTCTTGCAATGATACCAAGTACGCCATGATCATGGTTTCCGATGTCGTTGGTTGGGTGGTTGTGTTGCTATCTCCACACTTAAGAGATTTTGGATCATTTTCCACAATGGTTGTGGACCTTGTTGAAGAAGAAGAACCCTTACGAGTGCCGGAAGACATTGTATGTAAAATAGGAGATGAGAATCAATTTTGTTGAACCTGTTCACTTCGGAAATGCTGCTACAGAAACGCCTTCCATAACTCTGAAAATTTATGTCTTTACATCAATGCGTAGAGGACTTTGTGCTCTTCGATTGAGGCTATAGATCACCCAAATCGGAGTTCGGATGAAGAAGTTATGATCAAAAGAGTGGACTGCTGTCTACTAGGTCAAAAAACGGCTGCACTGAGAGAGAGAGAGAGAGAGAGAGAGAGAGAGAGAGAGAGAGTGGAGGGAGGGAACTTAAACTTAAACTTGGCAAGCTGAATCTTACATAGGTTGGCTTGTTTTTGTGTTGCTTCGAAACCTAGAGAAAATACAAGCCTTTTTGAAGGGAAGCGATAACACGTAACCAGGGCATACGTAGGCGCGAAGCCGCTGAAATCGTATTGGCATGGCCTAATCGCATTACTACGCTTAGGACAAGAGCCTCGTCCCTATGTTATACAACCTTAGACCCTACTTACGTGCAACACGGCGAAGCACTTGAACTTTTAGCTGCCGCTTTGAATACATGAATAAAGTGAGGCCCGAAGGGATGAACACGTTAGTACTGACTGATTTGCGATGGCTAAAGTCTTACTGCTCTCTAAGGGACGAAGGGGGCAGCCGAAGCGAAGGCGCGACGCGTTTTCGTGTAACCGATAGATTGGCGTTGCCATAGATATGAACTGCCCGTTGCCTGCGGCCCTCGTTGTTTCATTGTACAGAATACCTTTTCCTTGCCTCGCCACTTAGGATCAAGACTAATGCAGGGTACGTACAAAGCAAAAAAGGAACCGATACGATCAAGAAAGAAAGATAGCCCCCGTAACCCCTAAAAAGTAAAGATAGGCGATATCCTGCAAAGGCAGCCAAAGTAGGCCTCGTGGAACTGAGAAAGGTTAGCCTCCCCGCAACCAATCAAGCACTGCTTTGATAGCAAGAAAGACTAGAGGTTGTAGGCAGAAAGTATCGAAAGCAGGCAAGAAGGGAAAGTGGGCCAGTGCAATAACCCAGACATTATTGATCCTCTGCTTCTATTTACTCAATTTTCTGCCTTCCTTCCCGTGGTTGGCTTGTTTTGTTTGTCCTAGCGACACCATTAAGAGGACTGGGTGATTGTGATTAGAGATCAATTCACTGTCGCTTCGAGTACACGACGAGGTTACGAAACCCGTCATGGCGATAACATGGTAATTTAGAAACAAGGCGTGTATGAGGAACTATCAATGTCTACGGTTTGCGTTGGGATTGCCCTTCGGCACTTCAGGGCTCAACCAATTAAACTCTCGGTGTCTACGGCGTTAGAATGAACTTCGTGCATCCATTTATTTCTACGGAATTACCAACGCTAGACTGGACGTATTCGACCATGCGCCCAGATTATGCAGGGAAACCAGCGATACTTTTTAAGAGCAAAGGGTACAGGAACGTAGTGGCGTTCTCAACTCATTCCTTTGATCCCAGTATAAATTGGATCGGCGAGAAAGGTTAACCCAACCCTGCTTGACACTTTGTGCCCCTCGCTCCCTAGTCTTGGCATAGGATTTAAAACATCGAAAAGGTGGGCTATAGGAAAAAGCGTAGGGAACCGCTTACTTTAAATAAAACAAGAACTGAAAGAAAGAGGACCGAACATAATACCGGGTGGAAGATACATGCTTTACCTTGCAAGTTGTGAAAGCTTTCTTCTCAATAAGAGTGAGAGTTAGTGGTATATAGCTTTATCGAAGCCCGAAATGAAACGATGTTGCACTGAAGAGGACTCGAACCCCTAACTACCTGGTTCGAAGCCAGGGACTCTATCCAATTGAGCTATCGGTGCGGGGGGGTTGGGTCAAGGAAAGCCCAACCCTGGAAATGTTTTTTGCGTTATTTCAAAATGAGTTTACGTAATTAAAGAAAATTAACTCAATTAAAAGACAAAAAAGTCAATCTTTGTCGTTGATGATCTCTCGGTTGTGGGGGAGCAGGAGAGAGAGCCCACTTGCTGTCCTATGCAATGAGAGTGAAGGAGGAGAGGAGATTGGCGCAGAAAGAGCACGCAGAGAAGAACGTGAGAGAGAGAGAGAGGGCTCGTTGGATTTTGGGAAAAAGCCACGCTATGTATTATTTGGGCTTCACCTTTGAGTATATAAGTAAGTGACTAGGGGGCCATTCACACTTGGGCCCCCTCACTTATAAGTCTTTTTAACTTATAAGTTATAAGTACAAGGCACTTAGGCCTTTATTCCCTAACAACCTCCCACCTAAAGGCAATGTACCTTGGGAGATCAAAGAATCAGCTAACTATGATACAACAGCTGATCATGCACTTACTCATCCAACACCCATCATCTGACGGCAATATGCAAACCGCTTTGCTGGAAGACTCTTGGTCAAAAGATCTGCAGGATTGTCATCTGTGTGCACCTTGACAAGTGTAATGCTCTTGTCATCAAGCACACTCCTGATAAAATGATACTTCACCTCTATGTGCTTTGTCTTGGCATGAAAAACAGGATTCCTTGCAAGCATAATAGCACTCTGACTATCACAGTGTAGCACAGGAACCGGTGACTTAATGCCAAGCTCTTCTACCAAACGCATGAGCCACAAAGCTTCTTTGCATGCCTCAGTGGCAGCCACATACTCGGCCTCAGTGGTAGACAAAGCAACACATTTTTGCAGTCTCGAAATCCAAGAAACTGCACCTCCTGTGAAAGTAAACACATATCCAGAGGTAGACTTCCTGCAATCTGGATGTCCAGCAAAATCTGCATCTGTAAAGCCATGCACAGATGTCTCACTCTTCCCAAAACAAATGCACAAGTCTTTAGTGCCTTTCAAGTATCTCAAGATACACTTCACTGCTTCCCAATGCTTTTTGCCAGGATTGCTCATGTACCTGCTTACTACTCCCACCGCAAATGCAATGTCCGGACGTGTAGCAACCATAGCATACATCAAACTGCCAACGGCTGATGCATAAGGAACCTTGGCCATTTCAGCCCGCATATCATCTGTGTTTGGGTAGTCATGTGCAGTCAGTTTTACATATGGAGGCAGCGGAGTACCAAGTGCCTTTCCCCCATCCATATGAAAACGATGTAGCATCTTATTGACATAATCTCGTTGAGATAGATACAGACGCCTGTTGATCCTATCTCGAGAGATACGCATGCCCAAAATATGATTAGCATTACCAAGATCCTTCATGTCAAAGCGATTCTTTAAGCTTTGCTGTAGTGCATCCAACTCCGTGATATTGTTACCCGCAATAAGCATGTCATCAACATACAAAATCAGCAATAGAAGAGATCCATCACTTGCCGTTTTGATATACAAACAGTGATCAGAATTACTTCTTTTTTATCCTTGAGACCTCATGAATGTATCAAACTTGTGATACCATGCACGGGGAGACTGTTTCAAACCATACAAGCTCTTCAAGAGTCTACATACTTTCTTCTCTTGCCCCTTTGACACAAAACCTTCTGGCTGCATCATATAGATCATCTCAAGCAAATCGCCATGCAAAAACGCTGTTTTGACATCCATTTGCTTTAACTCCATATCTTCAGAAGCAACCAGGCCTAGAACAAGACTTAATGTGGCAAGCTTTACAACAGGAGAAAAAATCTCATCAAAATCAACACCATGCTTTTGCTTGTACCCTTTAGCAACCAAACGTGCCTTGTACTTAGAAGAAGCATCAGATGTGACCTTGGTCTTGTAAACCCATTTACATGGCAGAGCCTTATGCCCTTTAGGCAAATCAACCAAGTCCCATGTATGGTTTTTCTCCAAAGACTGCATTTCCGAAACCATTGCTTTGAACCATTTCTTACTGTCTTCCCGTTGCATAGCCTCTTTATAGCAAGATGGCTCACCACAATCAGTAAGCATGACATAGTCCAAAGACGGTTCATATCTATCGGGGGGCCTTGTCACCCGAGTAGACCTACGCACCCAATGATCCATAACAGGTGGATTTTCAGCCTGTAAACCATCAAAGACAGCAGGCTGTTCAGCCGGTTGTATCGCAACAACGGGCGGTCTAGGAGCATCAACCTGTTCCCCTACCTGTGGTGCATCAATGGCAACTTGTTGGGGCTGATTTTCAGCACCATTTTCAGCATGTAAAGGCTGCTGAACATTGGGCCTTCTTGGCTGTCCATATGTAACATCTTCACGAAAAACAACCCGGCGCACTTCCTCGACCTTTGTGGGCTGTTTGTGCATGCAATTCTCATTGAAGATGACATCATTGCTGCGTATGATTTTCCGTAATGCGGGATCCCATAATCTATACCCCATTTCACCATCCTCACCATATCCTAAGAAAATGCATTTATGAGACTTTGGTTCTAGTTTGGTGCGCAGTTCACTCCGGATGTGAACATAGGCCTCACAACCAAACACTCTTAAATGTGCATATGAGGGTGGCTTGCCAGACCACACCTCCTCAGGCACCTTTCCACCCAAAGCCTTGCTAGGTGAGCGATTAATCAAGTGAATAGCTGTTTGCACAGCTTCTGCCCAAAAACCATGAGGTAATGCAGCATGTGACAGCATACTCCGAACTTTCTCTTGGATAGTCCGGTTCAACCTCTCTGCAACTCCATTCTGAGAGGGATTAAAAGGAGCCGTGAGCTCTCTTTTAATACCTTTAGTAGCACAAAAGTCAATAAATGCTTTTGATACATACTCCCCCCCATTGTCTGAGCGCAAAGACCTAAGCTTCTTGTCAGTTTGATTCTCAACAAACGCAAGAAACTTCTTGAAAGTATCCAAAACATCGCTTTTAGCACGTATTGGATACACCCACACCTTACGTGTAGCATCATCGATAAACGAGACAAAATATTTCTTTCCCCCTAAGGACAACTGTGGCATTTCACATACATCGGAATGCACTAAGTCTAACCTGTCAGACTTCAAAGAAAGTGACCTTTTGTGCGGTGTTTGACTGTGCTTACCATAAATACAGTGCTCACAATGAGAAAAATCAGCATACCTCAAACACGGCAAATAACCACAACGAGACAGAGTTTCCATTCCTCTTTTACTCATGTGTCCCAACCGGCCATGCCACAAAGAAACACTTGGCTGCTCGGTTACGGCGACAACATGGTCACGCACACTAGATACATGCAAAGGATACAAAGTGTCCGATTTACAACCCTTGGCTACAATCCGGGCCCCTTTACAAATTTTCCACTTACTATCACCAAAAGTGGTGTGATAGCCTGCATCATCTAGCTGCCCTGTACTAATCAAACTTTTCTTGAGTTGTGGCACATGACGCACTTTGTGCAAAACAAAAGTCATACCATCAGCAAAAGAAAACTGGACACTGCCAATACTTGCAATGTCACATGCATAGTTATCTCCCAAATAAACAGTGCCCTGCACCTCACCTGAGTACTGTGTAAACCAATCCCTATGAGGTGTTACATGAAAGGAGGCACCTGAATCAAGAATCCAAGTATGCATGTCCACATCAGAACCCATAGCAAGGGTATGTGCATCCACAGAAGAGGCATTGAGTACATCAATGCTGCTGTCACTGTCACAACTACTAGCAACATTGATTTCCTCAATCAACACAGTGCTCTTCTTGGCATTTCCCTTGTCCTTTGCATCAGTTTCAGCACCCTTGTTCTTCTCTTTCTTCCACTCATAGCATTCCCGTTTATAATGCCCTTTCTTTCCACAATGATGACACACAACATCTTTCCTACGAGATTTGCTGCGTGCCCTGTCCTTACTGTCAGATTTCTCCCTCTGTTGAGACTTGCCTCTCAAGTGCAATGCATTAGAAGACCCACCTGTGGTGTTCTTCCTGTTCATCTCTTCCATCAGGAGAGAACTCTCTACATCTGCATACTTAAGTGACGCACTTGAGTTACTAAGAGCTGTCCGGAATACATCCCAACTCTCGGGCAATGTGCATAGCAGAAAAGTAGCTTTGAACTCCTCATCAATCGTGAATTTCAGCTCTGTCAGTTGGCTGAAAATAGAATTGAATTCGTTGAGGTGCACCGACATGTGCGTGCCCTCCTTCATGCGGAGATCCATAAGCTTCTTGAGCCAATACACTTTACTGGCAGCACTCTGCTGTGCATACAACTCGTCTAAACGCTTCCACATGCCCCATGCTGTCTGCTCATTCTTTACATTGAAGAGTAAATTGTCAGACACCGAAAGCATGATCGTGGAGCGAGCCAACTCGTCCACTTCTTCCCATTCTTCAACCTCCATATCGACCGGTTTCACACCCTGTAACTTAATAGGTTTCGCCTGTTTCTTCTGCAACATCACATTATAACATTGCTTCTTCCATATAGCAAAGTTATGGGCACCTTCAAGCTTGCGAATGTGCAACAAATTGCCACTTTCACTGCTAGAAGCCATTCTGAGTGATTGCAAACACTGAAACCCTGTTTTGCCGACCTAAACACGCCCAAATGTGCGCAATCGGGCAAAAAACAGCTTGCTGTTACAGAAAAACAACGAGCAAATTTCACGCGAAATCACCCCAAAACAGCGTACATTCACTGCCAAACCCTTACCAAAGGTTTCCACAAGGTGTATACATCATTTGCTTGCTGAAATTCCCTGTTTTAGGGCAAAATTCAGACCTGTAAACACCTGTTTTGCTGAATTTTCAGAACCTCGTTGGTGGAAACACCTGTAAGATTGACCTGTGAGACTTGCCCTAATGAAATTACATCAAATTGACCCCGAAATTGGTCAATTTCAGCAGAAATAGGCTGCTGTTCGCCAGTTTTTGAAACCCTAATTTTGGGGAAACTGTCACCCGAGGTCGATTCTACACGGTGAGAGGATCCCTTCGCGACAGAGTTGATCGAAAACGGTTGAGTATCCTTCCCGCAGCGAGCAAAAACAGAATTCTGATCTGTGTTGCGAAGATGGCTCTCTTGGAAACCCTAAAGCTCTGATACCATGTGTGGGGGAGCAAGAGAGAGAGCCCACTTGCTGTCCTATGCAATGAGAGTGAAGGAGGAGAGGAGATTGGCGCAGAAAGAGCACACGCAGAGAAGAACGTGAGAGAGAGAGAGAGGGCTCGTTGGATTTTGGGAAAAAGCCACGCTATGTATTATTTGGGCTTCACCTTTGAGTATATGAGTAAGTGACTAGGGGGCCATTCACACTTGGGCCCCCTCACTTATAAGTCTTTTTAACTTATAAGTTATAAGTACAAGGCACTTAGGCCTTTATTCCCTAACATCGGTTGGTTACCGAATAATTTAACCATCCCTTCCTTAAAAGAAAGTAATTACTTGATATATGTAATCCGTAATATTCGGATTCAGTCGTCAGCTGTGGTTTTTACCCTCCCCAGGGTGTCCGCTCTGCCCGTGAGACGGTTTTTTAACCACGACGTCTACGTTTAAGTTTAAAGGCAGTCCCTTTACGAATCCGGCTTCTAAGCCTATGGAACTTAACGAAAATCTGGACAGCGTCCCTGGCTTTATTATGAACGGCTTGGATTTTATCCGCCTCCTCCTGCGAAACAGTTATTTCTGTTTCTGGATTCAGCGGCATGTCTTGCTCAACAAAAACTACTTCTGGAGTCGAAGGCAAGAGCTCAACCATGGCTTTATACATGTCAATCAAAGGTTGCACCTGGGAGACTATTTGCGCGGCATAATGCGCTATCACTTCCTGGGAGAAGGGGACCTTCAAGAGGAGTTCTATGCCCTCTTCCTGGGACATGCTTAAAGGGAGAGATACCCCAGAGATGAGCATCAAGCCAGGAATAAGGTCCTTATGGAACGACGTGAACAGACGGGAGTTTGCCTCCTTAAACTGTACCGAAATCTGAGCCCATTCCTGCATTGTGGCTTCGCTGACTATGGAGGGGTTTAACTTGGCAGAGATAGAGTTTACTAGATTGTGATAAAATACTAAAAACCTGCCAACAAGGCAGATTGCCCAGCGCTGAGAACGGTTATGAATTCGTTTCACAACTGCAGCCTGCGCAAATAGAGAGAGAGAGAGAGAGAGAGAGAGAGAGAGAGAGAGAGAGAGAGAGAGAGAGAGAGAGAGAGAGAGAGAGAGAGAGAGAGAGAGAGAGAGAGAGAGAGAGAGAGAAAGAAAGAAAGAAAGAAAGAAAGAAAGATTTTTAACGTCTATGTCAGGCCGAAATCGGCCTATGAGACAAATCAAATGTACATGGTGTGTATGTCATCCGTCTATCGGAAAGACAAATGAAACAAAAACTGATACAAAACTGAACTGAGTGTAGGTAGTGGGGTATCTGAGGAGGGATGGAGCTCTATCTCTAGGGGTATATGCATGTCTATATGCTCAAGGTAGTACAATCATGAGAATGCATCAAGCTATCTAGCTCCATCTTGTACTAATGGGGGGATGTAAGATGTGGTACATGGGCGGGTCTGGTGCCAAGGCTGCCCGGATGAAAGCTGTCGGGTCGGCCCTCATCCGGGCCACTCGCTCCTCAGTGGCACGGCGCTCCCGGGCTCGGATCTCCTCGATCTGTCGGTGGTGGGAGCTCGCGCCCCTGTAGCCTGTGACTCGTGGTCGTCGTCTAGCTCGGCTCACCTCCGCCTGTGGGAGTGTCACTCCCCTCTGAGTGTCTGGTGGGGGAGGGGCGGTAATCCTCTGAAAGAAGTCTGTGAGCTGCGACTGTCTCCCCTCTGTCTGTGTAGCTGTGTGTGGCTGTAGTAGTGTGTCCCGATGGCTCTGTATCTCTAGTAAGAACCGTCCGAGCTGTCTCTGATCTCGAGAGTCCATGATCTCTCGGAGAGTGGGCTGTCCTCTGAATAGGGCCTCATACCTGCCTCTGATCTCAGTGTATGCTCTGCATCTACATACAAAGTGCTCCTCACTCTCCACCTCCTCTGTGCAGGCTCTGCAGACGCGCTCCTCCCTGGGAACACCAGTATGTCTCCCGATCTCAATCTCTAACCTGTGTGAAGCCACTCTCAGCTGACCAATCGCCACCCGTGAGCTATGTGGCATATATGTGTCCATGTAGCGTGGTCTCTGTATGAACCCCCCGGACAATATGGTGAGAAACTGGTCTCTGTAATCTGACATCCTCGTCCCCAAGCCAGGTGACTCCCAGACTCTCCTAGTGTATAGCTGCCACAGATCCTGTCTCAGTACCAAGTTCCTCTCACTGCGAGAGAGGTGAACATATGGTGAGTGGGGGTCGTACTGGAATGGTGGTAGGCTCTCCATGTCAAGACCGTGTCCCTCAAACCATGCTCTGACCTGTGAGTACCATGCTCTCACTTTCATTTCATCTCTCTCTCTCTCCCTGAGAGAGAGAGAGAGAGAGATGAAATGAAATGAAATGTTATATTAACGTCTTCAAAAGGCTAGAGTGACCTATGAGACCAAACTGATACAAAAGTGGTGAATCTGTTACAATGTCTGAAAAGTGTGAAAGTGTGAAAATAAATGCGAAAAACTAAATACAAAGTATTAGATAAACTTCTTAGGAGCATTCTGGGTGTTTGGCTAGAATGCTTCTAATCCTTTGTTGTAGTCTCCTCCGATGAAGTGTGCTTCTGCATCTCGGTCGTGGTCGTCTCGATTTCCTAAGCTCAATCGCCCTGTCAATGAGGGTACTCCTTTGTGCTCGCAGCTGGCCTCTTGCTTCTCCTTCCATTCCTGCTTCTCTCGATCCAAAGAAATCTGTGATCTGCCTCTGAGGCTGTAGTGCTCTTTGTCTTCTCATTAGATTATCCTTGTGCCGATGTAGTTCCAGTAGGTACTGTCCTAAGCACCTTTGATCTTGGTATTGCATGACTCTATCTAGAGGTCCAAAGCCTTCTTTAAATAGGCAATGGAAACGCCCACGTATCTCATAGTATACGGTGCAATGGCATATGTAGTGTAATTCTGTCTCCGGCTCCATTCCGCATAACTTGCAAATTCTGCTCTCAGGTGGGATTTTCCTAAATGTGCCAAATTCAATTTCCAGCTGGTGTGAGGATGTACGAATCTGACCAATAGCACATCTCAAACCATGAGATAGGTGGGTATCCATGTAGCTCGGGCGAATCACAAAACCATCTTCAGATAGCTGTAGGAAGTTTTCTTTGTAGTCGTCTATCTTCTTGCCCAATTCTCGTGTAGGGTCTACCCATGTCCTCTTAGTGTCCAACTGTATAAGATCCTGGCGGATGATTTTATTAATCTCCGTTCGTGTGATTGCCAGTGATGGAGCCTCAAGAGAGTATTGGAAGGGGGGTAATCTTTCCATACTGAACCCATGTCTCTGAAACCACGGGGACAGTTGCGCATACCAGCATGATGTATCTCCTTTCATTGCTAATTGTTGAGAGGATTCGAGGGCCAATCTAGTATATCGGCAATTATTTGTATCCCATAAACCGTGTATAAAGGACACCGATCTGGTAAGAGCTTCAATTTCTATCGGAGGGGCAGCTAGTTCCACTCGGGTAATCGCGTGTGGTACGAATGCCTTGGCTCTAATCATTCGGGAAATCATAGATACCAAAGGTCTCTCCATTGACTTCCAATTATCCTGATCCACAGATGGTCCCCAAATCTGGACCCCATAAAGCATAGCCGAAGCCACCACAGTATCAAAGAGCCAAAGTCTTGTTCGTGGTTCCTGAAACTGCACTTGTGAACACATCCTCTCCAACCCTCCCAAGGCTGCAGAGGTTCTAGACAATCTAGCATCCGCTGCTTTCTTAAGAGTAAACTTCGGTCCTGTAAATACCACACCAAGGTGCATGTATACATCTGTGTACTCCACTGTATCCTGGCCATATTGAAATGTAGGTGCCGATCTCCTAACCCATTGCGGTGTGGTGTTAAACACCATAACTTTGGTTTTACCCAAATTTACCGACAGTCCGCTGTCCTCCGCGAATTTATGTAATGCATCTACTGCCTCTGCATTCCATCTGGTGATTCTGCTATCAATACAATACCATCTGCATACAACAACAGAGGGATCCATGACCCTGCAAGTTGAGCACCTCTGTCACCCTCTCTATCAATGTAATCTGATACCTCATCTATATACATACCAAATAAAGTAGGGGACAGTGGGCATCCCTGCTTTACTCCAACGGTGGAATGAGAGAGAGAAATGAAATGAAATGTTATATTAACGTCTTCAAAAGGCCATAGTGACCTATGAGACTAGAAAGTTACAAGGTGGTGGATCTGATACAAAGTCAGAGTAACAAAATAACCTAATCAACAGTACAAAACAAAGATATATATTATGGGATTCTAGATGGGTTGATGTGAGCTAATCCGAAAAACTAAGCAAGAATGGGCGGCTAGTTGGGATAGCTGAATCACAAAAGATCTAGCATCGGTCGTTGGCGGATCTCATCAATTTCCTCCATGGTTAGTAGTCTGACCGGGCGTTGTGCATGCCTGGCTAGCGTGCTCTGAATCTTTTGACGAAGCCTCCGTCGATGTTGTGTAGTCCTGCGCAATCGTGGGCGCCTGGATTTCCCCAGTTCAATCGCTCGGTTAATCAATGTGCCTCTTGTGTGAGACGGGGGGACGGGGGGGGGGGGGAGCTTTGCTGTGGGAGTGGCTCTTGCGGCTGTCCTGTGTCTGCTCTGAAGAAGTTTGTAATCCGTCTTTGAGACTGGTTAGCCTCGCCATTCATCAGGCTCTCTCTGTGTCTGCGCAGCTCGAGCAAGAACAGACCCAGGCATCTTTGATCTTCGTATCCCATTACTCTTGAGAGTGGTCCAAAACCCTCTCTGAACAAGCAATGGAAGCGGCCTCGTATCTCGTAGTAGACGGGGCAGCGGCATGTATAATGCAGCTCTGTCTCAGGTTCCATGTCACACAAGGGGCATGTCCTAGCCTCTGCTGGTACTCCGCTATATCTCCCGGTTTCAATCCGCAGCTGGTGAGACGATGTGCGTAACTGGCCAATAGCACACCGTATCCCATGAGACAGGTGGGTATCCATGTATCTGGGTCTCATCACAAAACCATCTTCCGTAAGCTGGAGAAGGTGGTCTCTGTAGAAAGCCATCTTCGTGCCCAGTTCTTGTGCTGGTTGTATCCATGTCCTCCTGGTGTCTAGCTGGGTTAGGTCTTGGCGAATGAGCTTGGTGATCTCTGACTGTGTAAGAATGAGAGATGGTGCATCCAATGCATACTGGAATGGTGGCAGCCTGTCTATGCTGAATCCATGCGCCTGAAACCATGATGTCATCTCCCCATACCAGCATGTTGTATCTCCTTGTATGGCTAACTGTCGGGAGGACTCAAGTGCCATGCGAGCATATCTGTCTCTGGGAAGTTCCCATGTGCGGTTTGTGAAGGAGACTGATCTGGTGAGCGCCTCTACCACTAGTGGGGGGGCCGCCAGCTCTGCACGAATAATGGCCCGTGGTACTGATGCCTTGGCTCTAATGAGCCGCGAGATCATAGAGACGAGAGGCTTCTCCATGTTCCCCCATCCGTCTGTGCGACCCGTCCTCCCGTGGTGATCCAATGAAGGTCCCCATATCTCAGCCCCATAGAGCAATGCTGAGGCCACCAAGGTGTCAAAGAGCCAGAGCTTCATCCGGGGTTCCTGAAACTGAACCTGCGAACACATCCTCTCCAATCTACCCAATGCTGCGTGGGCTCTAGTCAGTTTGGTCTCTGCTGCTCTTCTGAGTGAGAATGTGGGTCCAGTAAAAACCACTCCAAAGTAAGTGTAAGCGTCTGTGTACTCCACAATCTCCTGGCCGTATGTGAATGTAGGTGCTGATCTCCTGATCCATTGTGGGGTGGTATTAAACACCATAACCTTGGTTTTACCAAGGTTGACAGACAAACCACTTTCGTGGGCAAACGTATGCAGAGCATCCAGTTGGCGTTGCATTCCCTCTGGGGATTCGGAGATCAACACAATATTGTTCGCATATAACAAAAGTGGAATCATGTCCCTGCCAACTGTGCACCTTTATCCCCGTCCTTGTCAATGTAGTCAGAAACCTCATCCACATACATACCGAAAAGAGTAGGAGAGAGTGGGCAACCCTGCTTCACCCCAATAGTGGAGTGAGCCGGTATTGAGAGTCCCTCCGGGGTGCGTACATGCCCTACTATTGATCTGTATAATGCCATGATCCCCCAAATGAGCTCTGTGGGTACTTCCATTTCCTGTAATCTGCGCATCAGTCTAGCTCTGGGTACCGTGTCGAAAGCTTTGCGGAAGTCCACAAAGCTACAATAGATCCGTCTCCCATGAGATCTGCCTTCCTCGATGATGGCCCTGAGTGTTAGGATATGGTCAAGAGTAGAGAAGCCTCTCCTGAATCCTGCCTGCCCAGTTGCACGCATTCCTTCCCTCTCTGCCCATCTACTCAGCTGTTGCTCAAGAATGGATGCATACAAACGTGCCAGTGTGTGCCCGATCATAATAGTGCGATAATTCCCAGGCTCCATGGGGTCTCCTGATTTGAAGATAGGTACTATCGTAGATAGGCTCTAGGTGTCCGGTAGGCCCTCACACATGGCACGGTTAAACATAACTGCTAGAAGCTTTGCTAGTAGGTCTTTGGCATGTATGAAATGCTCAGCTACTAGGCCCTCATGATCATATGCTCTCCCAGTCTTCATCCTGTCAATAGCTTTCTTCACCATCTCAATGGTGAAAAAGACGCATGTATGTGGGCATGGGTCGGGGGGCTTGGGGAGGGGCGGCTGTTCAGGTGCTGTGTACAAAGATGATGCGTACTGACCCCGGGTCTCTATGGAGGAAATAGCCCGGGGGGGGGGGGGATTGCTCATGAAAGAGCCGCCACGCCTCACGCGAGTCTTGACTCATGAATAGCTGATATAGATCCTGCTCGAGTCGGGCCAAAAAAGCCCTCTTCTTCCGCCGCACCATGCGTCGAAAGTCCATCTGTGACTGTCGTCCCCCAACAGCACCTCCCTTTGAAGTCTGGCTCTAGTCTGGCGGCACTCCTCATCGTACTAGCTGTTCTGAGGCATGCTCCCAGATCGGCGGCTTTGCTCAGGTTGGGTGTGTGGGTATGCTTCTGCTGCTGCCTCATGTAATGTCTGTGTCAGTATAGTAGTTAGCTCCTCCAGAGGTCGCCCCGGGTCCTCAGTGCATAGGCGTCTGTAGATTCCGTCCATGTATACAAAATCCGTCTCCCTTGTGAATGTGTAGCGAGTAGGGGCTGCTACTCGTGGCCTGTGTGCTACACTGAATTGGAAAGAGATGGTCATCGACACCAGAGCATGATCCACTGCCACCCCGGCTGGTCTAGGCCCAACTGTGTGATCCTGGATAGTAGAGATGAGATTCGGTTGTGCCATGACATAGTCCACCGTGTTGGCTCCATGTCTGTGTGGGAAGCATGTAAAACTTCCCGCAGCAGGAAATCTCTGTAGGCCGTTCAAGATGGCCAATCCATGTGCAGTGCCCATGTCTATCAGGTGTCGCCCATACTCAGTATATTCCTTATCGTGTAATAGTCTGGAAAGGCCTGTGTCTGCCACATCTATCTCTCTTAGCATCTCCTCTGAAGTATCATAAAACACTGCCTGGTGATGGGCAAATCCTAGAATTGAAGTCCCCGAGGATGATAATGTCACCGTCTCTAGAGAACTCCCATATGTCTTCATCTAAAATAGAGAAAGGGGATTGTCCCTTAGGTGGTGCATAAACTGATGTGCTCGGGGGAAAGTAACAAATAGCTAGATAGAGGTATCTGCCTGTCTTTGCTTTCAGTCTCACCCACATGTACCTGGCCTGCTCGTCCCTGTGGGCTATATGTATCAGTGGCTGCAGATCCTCTCTAAATAACACTGCCACTCCTCCCGAGCCCTGCCCTCTATGCTCTGAGCGTGTCTCCTGTCTGTAGGCTGTCTCCCACCTATATCCAGTGATGTGAGGCATGGATTGCCCCGGGGCCTGGTGTGTCTCAGAGTAGAAAATGATGTCTCTTCCAGTAAAGCTATCCTCAAAAGCACCCACATCAAGACTCATAGATCCATTGCAATTCCAGGCAGCTACTTTGAGTGTGGTCCCATAAGTCTCGCACCGTCATGTGGAGCGTCGCTCCAGTATTACTACTTTTCTGTCTCGGTAGAAAGCAATCTTGCCTTTCCCCCTTGCCGCTCTAATCTCCGGCATTACTTCCTGCATATGAGCGATCTGCGAGAGGGTGAGATCGTCCCCGAGAAAGATGCCAGTCTCCTTAAGAGTTGGTCTTTTCTTCAAGAAAGACTTCTTTGCTTCCATAGAGGGAAAACGGAGGATGAGTGCTCTTTCTTTTGAGGTTTCTCCACTGCCTCCATTTTTCTTTATGTTGCCCACTCTCCATGCCCTTGTGTGTGTCGGCTCATGAATCCCCATCAGGGCTGTGAGTTCTTTTACCTCTTCGTCCACATTGCCTTTGTCTTTATGACCGCAAATTCTCACATGTAAAGCGCGCACTCTTCTCCCCTGCTCCTCCTCTAGTGTCTGGTTAATGATGTTGTTGGGTGTGGATGTGGGCGTTATCTCCTTGTCTTTCCCTTTCTTGGCCACCTTGATCCATTTCTCGGCTTCGTCCGCCTTCTGTTGGGTTTTGGTAAGAACATCCACCCAAGAAGTCGTCATTTCTTTGTGCTGTTCTTCTCCCTCTTTGATGGCCCGTACTTGTTCCTTGATCGTGTTGATTTCTTCAATTACTGAGGGTTGCAGTTCGCCCTCTTCCAGTGTGTTACTTGATCGGGCTTCGGCGAGTTCTTTCTTGAGTGACGCGATCTCTTCCTCTTGGGTTGTCACTCGGTCTTCCAGTGTGCTTATCTTGCTCTCTTGGATCAGCACACGTCCTTCGAGAATGTTTATTGTGCCCCAGAGATTGCGGTTCAACTTGGTGATGGTCTCCGTCATTTCCTCTTTGCATTTTCGAATGGCCTCTTCTAGGGGGTCGGCTTTATCGTTTGTCTTCCTCATGCTTGAACGCTGTCCGCAAGGGGGGGGGGGGGTTAGATGCACGTATGCACCCACACTAGTAGCGGTCCCGACGAGTGGTAGAGCGGAGGTGGTACGGCCCCGGGGGTGAAAACGGTAGTTACGAGAGAGCATAGTTGACACGTACGGTCACGTACGACGGGTACACGTACGAAGACGTGCGGTACTAATCGAACTAAAAAAAATTAGACGTACGGTGACGTAACGTACGATGCAAAAAAAAATCATGCGTCTTACACATGATAGATCATATGAGTCATGACATCGACCTTAGTACCTAGTACCAGGGCTAGAAACAAACATTTTTCCTAACCGATCAAAATAAGGAAAAACTTGAGTTTTCAGGTCAAAATTTGAAGCTTTTGCCGGTAATTACACTAAAACTTGTGTAAATTTGCCGGTTTTCTTAGAGGCAAGCTCAAAATCTAACCGGGATTTTATATTTTCAACCGGTTAAAATACAGTAGACCCCGGCTTTTTTCTAACACTGCTTAGTACTAAATACTTGTAACTTAAGTCTTACAAGTTAGAACATGAAAGATCTGTCCATGGACATTGGAAACGGCAATGTCCGAAGAAAGAAGAATCATGATCTCCAAAGTGGTGGCGGCCATAGTAGATCCGCTACCCAAGCCTCGTCGCACATAGGTCATGGTGGTTTGAGCCAATGCAGCCATTGGGCTCTTGTTCAAATGCAGTCGAGATGCAAAACATTCCCACACCAAAAATCGCCCGGCACCCCCCCAAAAAAAAAAAAAAAAAAAAAAAAAAAAAAAAAAAACCGGACGACTCATGTACGGAACGTACGAGTCGTACGGAACATCCCGTACGTCGAGCGTGGACAACCTTGCGAGAGAGAGAGATGGGGGGGGGGGGGGGGGGTTGGGACTAAGTATGGTAGATAGAGTGGGGGGAACGGGGGCGGGGGGGGGGGGGGGTGGATAGACTGAGGAGGGGAGAGAGAGAGAGAGAGAGAGAGAGAGAGAGAGAGAGAGAAGCAGCGGGGGGGGGGGGAGCGCTAGAGTGAGGTGAGGGGGCGAAAGTTTGAAAAATTTAAGGAGGGGAGGGGAGGTGGGCGATAGACTATAGTCAAAAAATAAAAACTTGAGAGAGAGAGAGAGAGAGAGAGAGAGAGAGAGAGAGAGAGAGAGAGAGAGAGAGATTTGATTTGATTTGGTATTAACGTCCACGGGGGGCCAGAAATGACCCATGGGACCTCAAAGTGATGCATAGTCTCCCCTCACGGGGGTGTATGGTGTGGTGTGTGTTATTCTCTTTTTGTGTTCCTATGAGTGTCTTTTGATGCTCAAGTATGCCGGTGAGGTATGTTCCGAGAACTGTAGGGGAGGGGTCTGTCTTGGATAATAGGTCCGCAAAGGTAGAACAACCGCTTAGAAGTGGTTGGAAATTAGCCCGGATGTGAGCGTATTCTAGGCATTCCAATGTCACATGTGCTTCATCTTCGGGAGCTTGCATTGTACATGATGTGCATATCCGTTTAGAAGCATCAATTTTCAGCCAGCCCTCTGTTTCTATTTTGAGCATATGTGACCTTGTGCGCATCAAAGAGATGGCTCTTCGTGCCATGTGGGGCATGGGTGTTCGTATGTGGGCATGGGCTTCCATTGGGTTTGTGCTATAGCCTTCCCAATACTTTGTGTTGACATGCTTGCAATAGTATTCAAATTTCGAGCGGTGTTGCGTTGTCTTCCACTTGGTGTGGAGGCTATTTAGTAATGCAATGTCAAAATTCAGCATCTGTTCTCCCTCCTTGCCCTCCTCAATAAGCATGTCCACATATGCCTCTACATTCCATTTAGCGAACCATTTCTTAATGTCCTGTATGAGGCTCGATGACAGAAATTTACTTTTTTTTTGTCTTTTGTTGCGCACATCCCGTTTCCCATGCAATGCGGGGGATTCGAGTAGGAGGCATCGCTTTGACCTTCATGATATACGTGTACATTTTTTGCAATGCTTTCATTTCTAGTGGTCTCTTGCCTGTCTCCAAGGGTAGCACGGAGTATGGTGTGGTCTTTTTGACCCCCATGTGTCGACATAGAAACTTTTTCTGAATTTTTTCAATCTCATTCCATGTGTGGGCTGAAATGCTTGCTCCCCAGATTTCCACTCTGTGGAGGATGGCTTGCACCACGCATGTCTCAAAAATGGTCGCTTTTATCTCCCATCTTTTTATGCTCCTTTGTGTGCACATGTTTTCAAATTGATAATACTTGGCATGGCCGATGTCAATTCTATTATGTGCGCATTGTCCCCAAGCATAGTTGCACGGGATGTCAATCCCCAAGTACTTGAAACTGTCGACTTTCTCAATTTGTTTCCCTTGATACATGAGGGGGGCGTGGATATCCATCTTACGAGTCTTTACAATCATGAACTTTGTTTTGTCTACATTGATTGATAGACCCACATTTTCACAAAAAGCATGTAACGCATCGACCAATTTCTGTAGACCTGTAATGTCATGGGCGAAAAGAGCCACATCGTCTGCATAGATGAGCATGAGAAGTGTAAGCATCCCGATGGTTGGTTCATCCCCTTCTAGTTGAGGGAGGAAGCTTTCTATTTGATCAATGTACAATCCAAAAAGAGTAGGGGAGAGAGGGCATCCTTGTTTGACCCCCATGTTGCTTGAGAAAGCTTTGGACAGCCCTTCGTGCGTTTTTAGTTGACATATGACTCGGTCATAGAGACGTGCTACCGTACTCGTGAGATGCATCGGTACTTTTATGCATTCCATCCTTTTCCATATACCCATTCTCGGGACCGTGTCAAAGGCTTTGGTGAAATCTACAAAGCAACAGTATAATGTTTTTCCCTTTAGCCGACTCTCTTCCATTAATACCCTGAGTGAAACAAGGTGATCAATGGTGCTATGTTTTGGTCGGAAACCTGCTTGTTCTTTTGCTCGTTTTCTATTTTTCTCCGCCCATGTGCTTATGCTTTGTTCTAAGATGCTTCCCAAAAGCTTTGCCATGCAAGATCCTACCATAATGGTACGGTAGTTGGTAGGCTGATTTACATCCCCTTTTTTGTAAAGTGCTTTGATCCAGTTCTTTTGCCAATCCTCGGGTAGCCCTTGAACAATGGCTTGGTTTAGCATTCTATGTATCCACTCTCTGGCTCTCATACCTGACCATTTAAGCATTTCTGAGTTCAAGTGTAGTATGTCCGGAGCTTTCCCATTTGCAAGTTTCTGTATGCCTTTTTTAACTGTTTTGAAATCAAAGTGGTCTTGGGCATGGAGATCGGTTTGCATGTGTGGCATTTCTTCCGCATTATTATGCACATATAGTTGTTCCACATACATGTACATGTCATCTGAGCTTATGTCCCCCATAATGTCATGTCTTCGTTCTTTTATTTTCAGCCATTCCTTTTTGGGATTTTTTTTGAAGTTGGCTATGGCTTGTATCTCTGTGCGTAGCTCATAGTTTCTTCTTTTCCGCCTCTTGAGATTTGTGTAGTCTTTTGATAGAGTTTCCCATTCTGTGTTCGTCATTGGCAGTGCCCGCAATTGTTTTTTTACATACTTGCACTCTTCATCAAACCATGGGTTATGCGGTAGCCCTTTAACATGATTTCCTCGCCGATGCGTTTTTCCCATTGTTTGTTCCACGGCGTCACATAGAGCTTGTTTGAAAATTAGCCATGTTTGTTCAATGTGTGATGGCATGGGTACATGAACAAGTGCATTGTCTAGATGTTCTGTATACATTCTTTTCTTGTCCACTTGCATTTTGTATGTCCATGATCGGGCATGGGGCTGTTTTTGTGCTTTTTGAGTGGGAACTTGTAGCCATACATGGATTGGGGTGTGGTCCGAATTGGGTGACCTCTTCCCAACTGTAAAATTACTTATAATATGGGATGCCTCATATGCAATCAATACATAATCAATAACACTCATGCCTTTGTTGGCCGTGTAGCATGTGCATTCTCCCGATTTTTCAAACTTACTTGTTTCATTGACGGCGATTAGTTGTAAGGATGTCATCATACTGAGCAATGCAATACCTTGCGGATTTGTAATGAGATCTTTCGAACGTCTCTCCCATGTGGGATCTAGTATTTCATTATGTTCAAGCATTGGAGGTGTCATGAGATCCACCATTTGCATTTGCGCATGTGCCATGCGAGCATTCATGTCCCCAATAAGCGTAATCATCCCTTCTTGTGCATAGGCATGGATATCGGCATACATATCCTCGAAAGGGTAATTCTTCTCTACATTGAAGGCACCATAGAATGGTGACTCTCTATGGGGGATGTAGCACCCGGCAATGAACATAGGTTTAGGTTTTGTGTCAAACTTGATCCATATGTACCGGTTATGAGCATCTGTCTTGCAAATTGTGATCATTTTTCTGAGTTCCTCTCGGTATATCACCGCGACGACTCCTTGTCCCCTCATTTTTGTACATGGCATCCGTAGGGAGTGTGTGACATATCCTTCAATGTGTGGTATTCTACATGCATCATGTTCCCATGTTTCCAATAAAAAGAGAATGTCGGCTTGTGGTAGGACTTCCGTTAATCCTTCTCCTTTATGCCACGGGAAGCCTCTGCAATTCCAACTTGTCACGTGTAGTTCCGTGAACCCATGGGTCTCGCATTGTCATTTTGTTTCCTCTTTTTCTTCCCCTTTCGTGTCCGCTTGGGCTGTTTTTTTGTTCATGCAAGCTTCGTATGCTTCACGTCTGGTCTTTTGTTGGTTCGGCGTTCTATCTTCACTGATGTATAGTGAGCTGTCCTTTAAGTAGATGCGGGCATTTTCGAGGATAATAGCCCTCTTGCGGGCATCCAGAAGTGTGCATACGATTGCCCGATTTGCTTCGGGTTTCTTCTTGCCTACTCGATGTGCAACATATACCACCACATCATGCATTCCGAAGTTAGCAGAGATCATTTCCGTGATGTCGGTGTTCAAGGTAATGACCTTCTCGTTGTCGGATTCGGGGATGCCCCATATCACGATGTTCATTTTTCTTTTCTCTTGTTCGGTGTATTCTTTGTCATCCTCATTAGCATACATGTCTCTGTTCATTGAGGAAGTCTGAGGCATTGGTGTGTTTGTCAATGCATCTTTCCAAGAGCCCACATTTTCAGATACATTCATTTGCGCAATCTTTTCATCATGTGTGGCTAGCGTATCTTGCATTGTAGCTGTGTGCTTATCAAGAGCACCCTGGAGCTCTTGCATCTTCTCCTCTTGGTGACGGACTCATAGGTCTTGCATTTGGAGCTTGTGTTCCAATTCTTGGTTTTTTAGAGCTAGGTCTTTGATTTCATCGCTTTGCTTCATGGTGGTGGTATGCATCAAGGAGATGAGTCCCCAGCTGTCTCGTAATGAGCATGGTGGCGTATTCCCTTCCATGATGTCCGGTTTCGGGGGGGTTGTTTGCTTGATTGGTTTGGGTCCCATGGTGCGTGTAGGTGAGGACCTGACAGAGAGGACGCTTCTGGAAATTCGCAGGTTCACAGTGTCATTCATGTGGCCATGGTGTGCTGGTAGCCAATGTAGAGAGAGAGAGAGAGAGGGTGGGTAGCCCCAACAGGTGGCGCGATAGCCCACAGCCCATGTGGGTTGTAGCTCGAGTAGGACCAGCTGTCGCGACCAGGGGCTGGGTCCGCTCACATTCGCGACAAGGGGCGACAAGCCTACAGCGGCAGCGCGCGCAGGTCACCAGCACGCAGCAGTAGCACCAGCGCGCGTAGAGAGAGAGAGAGAGAGAGAGAGAGAGAGAGAGAGAGAGAGAGAGAGAGAGAGAGAGAGAGAGAGAGAGAGAGAGAGAGAGAGAGAGATGAAATGTTATATTAACGTCTTCAAAAGGCCAAAATGACCTATGAGACCAAAAAGTTACAATTGGTGAATCTGATACCATGTATGAGTATGGAAATTACAGAGTTACAAAGAACTAAATCTAAAAACTAAGGAGAAAGGAAATAGGGGGGGGAGGAGGGGTTGTGGGTTCAGATGAAATCTCTCATCGGTCGCTGTCGGATCTCATCGACCTCCTCCATGGTCAGTACTCTGGTTGGGCGTCTTGCATGTTGAGCTAGAGTGATCTGTATCTTCTGTTGCAGCCTTCGTTGATGGTGGGAGACTCCCCGAGGTCGTGGGCGTCTTGATCTGCTCAGTGGCTCAGTCAAGCAGCGTACCTCTAGTATGGGTGGGCCCTGAGATCAGCTGCAATGACTACTCCTCTGGATTTTTTTTTTGGCTGGTGTAAAGAAATCTATGGTTCGTCTCTGAGAATGTCTTTCCCCTGATGTCCTCAGCAAGCTCTCCCTATGTCTGCGCAGCTGACTCAAGCAAAGGTCCGAAACTTTCTCTGAACAGGCAGTGGAAGCGGCCGCGTATCTCATAGTACGCCGGGCAATGACGTGTGTAGTGCAGCACTGTCTCTAGCTCTAAGTTACATAGGTGACATATCCTGGCCCCTGTTGGCACCCCTCGAAATCGGCCAGTCTTGATCTGGAGCTGATGTGAGGATGTGCGTATCTTCCCAATAGTGCATCTTATCCCATGAGATAAGTGTGTATCCATGTATGCAGGCCTAGTCACAAAGCCGTCCTCCATGAGTTGGAGAATATGCTCTCTGTAGAAGGCCATCTTCGTGTCCAACTCCTGTGTCGGATGTATCCACGTGCTCCTGGTATCTAGCTGAATCAGGTCTTGGCTTATGAGTCTGGTGATCTTTGTCCGTGTGAGAGACAGGGAGGCCTCCTTGGCATGGCACTTCGCGTATCTGCAACTAGGAGTAGATGTAATGTTGTTAACATATTCACAATCGTGACAGTCACCTGGCTTTTGCGACATTTGGGCTCACATACCATGTATGAGGGATCTTCCACAAATCCAGTATTTTTGCTGGTAGCCTTGGGATACAGACGTGGCCCACTGGACATCTTATCCCATGAGATAAGTGTGTATCCATGTATGCAGGCCTAGTCACAAAGCAGTCCTCCATGAGTTGGAGAAGATGCTCTTTGTAGAAGGCCATCTTCGTGTCCAACTCCTGTGTCGGATTTATCCACGTGCTCCTGGTATCTAGCTGAATCAGGTCCTGGCTTATGAGTCTTGTGATCTCTGTCCGTGTGAGAGACAGGGAGGCCTCCTTGGCATGGCACTTCGCGTATGTGCAACTAGGAGTAGATGTAATGTTGTTAACATAGTCACAATCGTGACAGTCACCTGGCTTTTGCGACATCCGGGCTCACATACCATGTATGAGGGATCTTTCACAGATCGAGTATTTTTGCTGATAGCCTTCGGATACAGACGTGGCACACCGGACATGGTGCTTTAGAACGTGAGTTTGACATACAGCCTCGTGATATTCTATTTGCTACGATATGCAACATAGTATTGTGGATTATATGGAAGGCTTGTTGTGCTTAGGTTTTGGGAGGTCGTCCTTCCCATGTGACCACTACTCTGGTTGCAGTTTGGTCTGAGCTTTTGCATACCTTGCGTAGCCAATGGGATTCTTCCGCAGGCCTCTCTAGGGCATCAGAGAGGAAACGACATCAGTTTCTTCGACTCAAGGCGCGTACTACATTGCTTTTCAGTATGGATAGAGGCACGATCACGTGGCATTATGTCCCTCCACGGTGGTTTATTCATCATTCTTCTTAGTTTCCACCTTGCTATATATAAAGCCCTTCCAGTGATCGTCCACAGTTTGTACTTCTTCTAGAAGACGGGCTCTCTTGAGCATCTCTAGGAGTCTCTCTGTACTCAGTATATAGCAACTGTTCTTTTTAAAGAGAGAGAGAGAGAGAGAGAGAGAGAGAGAGAGAGAGAGAGAGAGAGAGAGAGAGATTATTCTCTCACAATTAAGAAAACAAAATAGATAGAGCACGTCTTGGACCTAAATAGTATCAAAAGGAGAATTCTAGCATTATTTTCAAAGCGTTGTTAAGGAAAAGAAAATTCACCTGTACACATGTAAAACAATTAGAAATGGAGGGAGAAAATATTGACCCTCCCATGCACAATGATACTCACAAGGCACCATGTAGATTAGGCACGAAGTGCACATGGCACGCCTATAGACACAGAGTTCTTAGAGCGCTCAACCATGTACAAGTATTTGCATCATGGAGATGGTATTGAACGGCCAATCTTTTGAATTGGTTGTTGGGATGCGAGGTTTTGTTGCATATCTTGTGTGAACAAACTCTTCCACCTCATGTGTCAATCCATGTGAAGAACCTCTTACAACCTTTGTGTAAAGAGCAACCACTTGTATTTGTGCATGGGCAACCACATCTCGTGCTCATGTGTCAAAAAGCTGTCTATTTGTATAAGCCTATATAGAGGCACATTCTGCTGAATAAATGTAAGCTTTATCATTTGCAATTATACTCTATATTGTATTGTGCAACAGTTTCTTTCTCAAGCTCTACACAAACCTCTACAAGCATGAATGGCACACTAACACATCCACCTTAACCTTACAACTGGTATCAGAGCATGGCTTAGATTAGCATTTCCTAAACTATTTTAGATCCTAAGTATCTTCACTATGCTAGATTGCAGTGACATCCTCTCCCTCTTCGCCATTGTAATCGTCAATTAAAGCTTCTTTGCATTACACATTGCATACACTAATCGTCTTTCTTTTGAACTCTATTGATGATGGGATATGTACTATTGAAGTGCCACTACCCACATTAATAGAATTAGAAAGAATGGAAGTGATTAGGCTCCTTTGCATCATTAATTAGGTCAATTTGTGCGACATTTTTATTTTTATTTTTTAATCTTCGGATTAGCAGCTCATTATTTCTTAGTTTTTTATTATCTTTCGCGATTTGCGTATGTAAATAACCCTTTGCACGAGCTCTATTTTGAATCCCTATACTCCAATATCCTATGCGATTAATTCTCACCCTAAATAACTAGAAGTGCATGGTTTTTTGTCTTGAAAGGTTTTGGAAACCCTGCATCAATTTGGAGTTGTGTGTGCATGGCTTTAGCAGAGCACTAAAAGTTTGTTGCCCCTTTTGTTTTAAGCCACATAGGCAATTTTTTGTCTTTTGGTGGTGGGAACCACCGGAATCTAGGAGGCAAAAGGTCATCACCCAATTTAGGCACTCTCATACACAAGGATTGCCTGGCATCACAATTATTACACACTATTTTTCTTTTGTGCTACCTGCTCAAAGCTCGGCCCTCCATAACTTTCCTTGACAGTGCTCCTCGTCACTACCTTCGTGTAGCACTATCAAGTCCTTGCGGTCATCCTATGCCCGCCATCCTTGTTGCATTCTCTCGATTCATCAAGTCATCACCAGCTTCGCAATTCAATTCTTGGCATCGCTCAGTGTCTGCAATTTTGTAGCTTGCAACCTCACATCTGAGTCTCATTGTGCAACACCCATTTACTCGTTCGTGAGCTAACGGATCTTTCTGGTTGTATTCCGCTCGGCTCCAGCTCCTCGTGAGCGTAACCATCATCACCTTATCCAGCTCGCCGGCTCGGTGCTCGCATGTACCCGTTACTTGCAAATACTCGGCCCTATCTCCGACTTGCCTACGTATTGATTCTTGAAGCTTTCACTACAACTGCTCACACCCGCCCTATGTTGACAAGCCCTGCCATCTTTCCCCACCCCCACTCTCTTGGTCCCCATCACCACACAAACTGTCCCCCCTCTCGTCTGTGCTACTGTCAGCGCCTCATCATCCTCACCATCAAAATCGCAACAGTAAAAAACTATTAATTTTAAAAATCTTTTGTATAGCCCTTTTTTTTTTTTCTAAGAGGCTCATCACACTTACGAGCACTCCATGCTACTGCCTTCGTCAATTTGGCAGCAACTTCACTTGCTACATTTCCTACCATAGCCACAGAGTAAGCCCCAACTAACTGTGCTTGTAGCAGCGCTGTGCAACACCTAATTTGTAGGCGTCTACTCGAATTTTGCTCCCGGCACCTCTCTAACGCTTATCTGCACATGGCTAAGCATTCGAGTCCACCTTGGCTTTGATGAGTGCACTGGAGATGATGCCGATGACGTGAATGGTGAAGACGCTACTGCCCGCCAACCTCCTCTGCTGCTGTCTTACCCTCGCTGCCCTACTACAACTTGCTGACACCAGAGACACTACACGCTATGCATGAAATATTTGTGTACACAAGCACTAAGCACACTGGTTCTAGACACCAGCTATACATCACGTATACAGTAAGACCACTTGTCATCTGCACACGCACACACACACGCACAAGCATCACACAATTATGAGCACCACTATTGCAATGTATGTGTATTTTTCACCATGGAGATTGCATCTTTGTCATAACGGACCAACAACAAGAATGAAGAAAATCAACATCAACATGCAAATGATGAAGAAAGAACGACACAGACGAAGCTTGATACATCAAGATGAAGGACCATATATAGGGGGACATTCTCCAACATATTCCAAATAATTTAAAAATCCATGTGCTTATCATAAATAATTTGAGGGCTTTTTCCCACGTGGTTTTTTCTTCCACTGTACATATTGTGCATTGTGTCTTTGTTTGCATTTTGCATTGGATCAAAATATCGACAACAACAGCATCACAATGGGGCCGAACAACGACGACATTATAACAAGTTTTACAGTATGTGGTTTTTAAATACAAAATAAAAAAATTCCTCTAACAAACAACAAACGACTTGTGCTTAAGCATTATCTCAATTGTACCTTACTCTCTATTTGTGCCAGGGAAGGCTTGTGTGTGCCTACACCCTGATGTTTTGTATGCCTACACCCTTTGTGTATAGGGGAGGCAACTTTGTGTTCAAGGGGAGGCTTGTGAATTGTGTGTCTCACCCTAGTGTGTTTTGAGGAGAGGATTGTGTGAGTGATATGCAAAGAAAATCCATATAGGGGAGGATTGTTGGGATGCGAGGTTTTGTTGCATCTCTTGTGTGAACAAACTCTTTCACTTCATGTGTCAAGCCATGTGAAGAACCTTTGTGTAAAGAGCAACCACTAAGTGTATTTGTGCATGGGCAACCACATCTTGTGCTCATGCGTCAAAAGGCTGTCTATTTGTATAGGCCTATATAGAAGCACATTCTGTTGAATAAATGTAAGCTTTATCATTTGCAATTATACTCTATATTGTATTGTGCAATAGTTTCTCTCTCAAGCTCTACACTAACCTCTCCAAGCATGCTTATGCCATGAATGACACACTAACATATCCACCTTAACCCTACATTGGCATGTAAGATGTTAAGAGGACTCAACACAAGTTTTATAGGAGGGAACAAAAGTGCTAAGCACTCAAAGATAGGTCATGGTAAGTAGTTCTTACATGTGACCAACAAAAGAAGAATATCAATTATACATATGGCACACATTTTTGGTGTCCACTATAAAAGGAGAGGAGAAAGTCGAGATATTTAGGCCCCTCACAACAAGAGATAGGTAAATGACAAAAGAGGGTTTTAAAACCCATCAGAGGTATGTGTTGACAGGAATGTATAAAAGCATGAAGAAGTAACGAATGTATATGGCGCATCAAAGGCATGTCATGTGTTTAAAAGAAACATCTGGCTTTAAAGTACATACCATAGAGGTGGTGGGAGCCAATTTTTTTGAAATTGGCAACGACCATTGTCGAGAGGACTCGACACTCCTTTTTAAGGGAAAGATAGCTTCACCCAATGAAGTAGGCATTTCAAATGCCTAATGAGGAGTATGTTTGCAATGTATGTTGTTACCGTACAAATTTATGAGGTTAGCTGTAATAAAAGTAACTATCTGGACTATGGGAAGCAAGACGAGGTCTTACAAACTTTGTATACATTTTTGTGCTCAGCCTCTAACACATAGAAAAAAGGTTAAGTCTAAGAGGTTGTTACACTTGACAAAGGTTTATATGAGGACATATGAAGTACTTAATGGAGGAAGAAAGTATTGTCACGTGACACATCCCAACCCTATGTGTCCGTGGACAAGCTACACCACAACAGGGTTCCCGCCAGTTAAGTCAGTATAGATTAGCAGTGATCTGGCACCTTTGTGAGTCTATTCGTAGACCGTGCATGCCCAGTCACTGAGTATAGATGCATATCCTCCGGTTGCACACAGCATGATCATTGGAATTCCCATCAGAATCCATTAGCATCAGTTAGGGGAATTTTCAAATGTATTTAGCCTATTTTCCTATTTATTGGTATTTTCACTTATTATTTTTAAGTGACTTTCCAACAAAAGTAGGAAGGGCAATTTTGTTAAGTTAATATATAAGCAAACCCAAGTTAGCACTTTCTGGCAGAAGAGGCAGCAGGAGCTTCCCGCTCAACAGGCAACTTCTCAGCAGTACTCCCCTCAGCAGTAGACCCTCGCCATCCACTCCTTCCCTTTGGCGTTTCCTCCGAGCAAGCCATCGCCGACAAGTCCTCTTGCTTGACGTTCCAACCTCAGCAGATACATCCCAGCCTGCGTTTTTTAGCCCTTGACAAAAACGCCACATCATTGCGGATTCAACGTTTTTTCAGCCCTGTCAAAAACGCCAGCTCAGCAGAGCAAAAACGCAGAATTCAGCAGTTGGATTCTCGCAGTTTTCAGCCTATGACGCAGTAGCAGATCAGCCCCTAGACGGTTGCATATGTTCCCTCCACTTTCAGCCAAGAAAACGCAGCCAAAACAATCATTTTCAGCCACCGAAACAGTCCCCGAATTCAGCGATTAGAAGATCCCAGATTTCAGCCATCAAGTCGTCGTCGTCATCGGCATAGTCCCATTGCATCAGTCCATTGCATACGCATTGTACACCTTTGTGCAATCAAAGTAGACCACTCTCGCCGACAAGAGTGGGGCCTTCGGAGGAGGGTTTTACAACCTCTCGGTGTCGTATCTCTTCTCTCTCCTTCTCTCAGTCTCATTCACTTGCACGCACAATCCACTCACTTTGTTCGTGACCACAACACTCTACAAGACGGAAAGCTCTCTCTTTCCCTAAGAACTAAAAAGAACCTTGAGCAATAAAGATCACTAATCTTGAGAAAATACAACATTCATTCCACTGCACCTAACATTGGTATCAGAGCTTTGGAAGTGTTCTGCATTACTCAAGGAAAGAACCACAAGAATCACAGGAATTTTTTTTGCTTGTTGTGATCGCACGAACCCAAGTTTACTTGGTCGTGGCGATTCCTAATCGTGTTTTGTTGAAGAGTGACAAGAATCCCAAGAAAGAAGGGCTTGTCCAGCCTCCCCTTGTGTCTCTTTTCACTCATTGAGAGCGGACCGTGCACTTAGCGGCCGGCCAATCGACGTGAGGTGGGAAAAAGGAACCTTGGTGTGAGTGCAAGGCTGCCTAGGGGTGCGCCCGCAGAAAAGGGTAGAACTCGGGTGAAGAGAAGATCCTTCTGAACGCGATTTGCAAGCGAAAGAAAACCTCAAGAACCTCAAGAACCCAAGACCCTCAAGACTCAAGAACCTTAAGAACCCAAGTTCCTCGTGAACTTAAGAACCCAAGACTCCCAAGAACCCACAAGAACCCACGATTGCAGAATGGTTGTCCCCCGAAGCGGAATGGATACTTCGCTTGGAGGTGATGAGCATGAGAGAGGCGAAGAAGAATTTTCCCCACCGGGAGGTTTTTCCGACCCTTCCCCATCTACAACAAAGATTGCACTAACTCCTATGGAGGAGTTAAAGCACATGTTTAAGGAAAGAATGGCAGAAACGAAACGCAGACACGCAGAAGAAAAAGCAGAAAGAGAAGTAGAAAGAAAGGCAAGAGAAGTAGAAAGAGAAGCAGCAAGAAAGGCAAGACAAGAACAGGGCGATCGACACATGCAAGAGTTCTTGCGACTCTCGTCTCCAGTGCCGGCACCGATGCAAGAGATTCGGGAAAAGGAGACTCTCTCAGTCTCTTCTTCTCCAAAGCATGACCTACAGGATTTGCATGATGATGATTTGATTGACAATGACTTGCATGATGATTTGAAGCACAATGATAAGCATGATGATTTGGATGTCAATGATTTGCATAATGATTTGGATGACAATGACAAGCATGATGATTTGCATGATTAAGATGTGATTTCTCACGAGCATGATGATTTGCATGATCAAGATGTGATTTCTCACAAGCATGATGAGTTGCACGAAGAAATGATCGTTTACAAGGATGATGTGTTAGTCGATGCTTTTTTCTAGCGAAGCTAACCTCGTTGTAGATTCGATCAATCACCAAGAATCGATCTTGGCTTTCGAGTCGAGGTCCACAGATCCCCCACAAGACGATTCGGAAGATCCCGAAGAAGCGATCTTGGCTCTCGAGCCTTGGTCCAAAGAACCATCACAGGAAGTATTATGTGTTCACATGATTGATACGTACGCATTGTTCGAGTGTTTCATTCGTGACGGTTTCCTGTATTTTAGTCAGCATCGTTATGTGATCCCTTTTCCTAGGCATGACATATTGTATGTTGAGCACGTTTCTCTCATGGATGAGCACGAATGTATGCGGATTGTTCATGAAAAGTTGAAAAGTCTGTATGTCAAGAAGTCACATTCCATGTCTCTTCCTTGGCATGACACAGTTGTAGGAAGAGCACATGATTGTATGAGCACCAAGCATGGGTATTTCCATTGTGATTTGCCACAGTTGATTGATTTTGATCAAACAGAAAAGATTCGATCTCATTGTTTGCATGTGTTTGATGAACGGTTTGTCACTCCGTCTCTATGTTCATCTACATTGCATACACAATCTTTAGCAAAGACAAGATTTTTTTCCTTCACTTTACATGGAATGGGTATGTTCATGGTTTTGCGTTGGAGATGGTTTCAGGAATTTTCAGCCATGGAGATTCTTGAAGACGAAAGAAGCGGATCTCTAGACGAAGTTGAAGCATCGAAGGAGCCACATAATACTTTGTGTCGCTTTCGGCGCGGCCCAAAGAAGCAAGCGTTGCAGACCTTTATGAAGTTCAAGTACCGCTCGACCCACACAGTAGAGTGGGCCGGCAAAGAGTCCCTTCCAGGATTCCGGATGCTATTGGCGATCTCCCTCGACGCCATACAGTTCGGTACGAGTACCTCACTTTGAAAAGGAGGGAATGTCACGTGTCACATCGTAACCCTATGTGTCCGTGGACAAGCTACACCACAGCAGGGTTCCCGTCAGTTCAGTCAGTATAAATTAGCAATGATCTGGCACCTTTGTAAGTCTATTCGTAGACCGTGCATGCCCAGTCACTGAGTATAGATGCATATCCTCCGATTGCACACAACATGATCATCGGAATTCCCATCAGAATCCATTAGCATCAGTTAGGGGGATTTTCCAATGCATTTAGCCTATTTTCCTATTTATTGGTATTTTCACTTATTAATTTTAAGTGACTTTCCAACAAAAGTAGGTAGGGCAATTTTGCTAAGTTAATATATAAGCAAACCCAAGTTAGCACTTTCTGGCAGAAGAGGCAGCAGGAGCTTCCCGCTCAACAGGCAACTTCTCAGCAGTACTCCCCTCAGCAATAGACCCTCGCCATCCACTCCTTCCCTTTGGCGTTTCCTCCCAGCAAGCCATCACCGACAAGTCCTCTTGCCTGACGTTCCAACCTCAGCAGATACATCCCAGCCAGCGTTTTTCAGCCCTTGACAAAAACGCCACATCATTGCAGATTCAGCGTTTTTTCAGCCCTGTAAAAAACGCCAGCTCAGCAATAGCAAAAACGCAGAATTCAGCAGTTGGATTCTCGCATTTTTTCAGCCTATGACGCAGTAGCAGATCAGCCCCTAGATGGTTGCAGATGTTCCTCCCCCACTTTCAGCCAAGAAAACACAGCCAAAACAATCATTTTCAGCCACCGAAACAGTCCCCGAATTCAGCGATTAGAAGATCCCAGATTTCAGCCATCAAGTCGTCGTCGTCATCATCGTCGTCGTCATCGGCATAGTCCCATTGCATCAGTCCATTGCATACGCATTGTACACCTTTGTGCAATCAAAGTAGACCACTCTTGCCGACGAGAGTGGGGCCTTCGGAGGAGGGTTTTACAACCTCTCGGTGTCGTATCTCTTCTCTCTCCTTCTCTCAGGCTCATTCACTTGCACGCACAATCCACTCACTTTGTTCGTGACCACAGCACTCTACAAGACGGAAAGCTCTCTCTTTCCCTAAGAACTAAAAAGAACCTTGAGCAATAAAGATCACTAATCTTGAGAAAATACAACATTCATTCCGCTGCACCTAACAAGTATAGAGATAACAATAAGTTATCTTCAAGAAAATATGAGGGTAAAAACTCATAATTAAGAAAATGGCAATCAACTAAGTGCTCATTGTAAGTCTCAATGAAAAGACGTCACTCTACCCACTGTAAGACTATGAGATGAGAGACTTATAGGACCTATCCACCTATTGGTGAATGGAATCTCTCAAGTCGTCTCAAGTCTACAAAGCTTAAGGCCCAAAAGCTCTCTCTCTCTCTCTCTCTCTCTCTCTCTCTCTCGCATAATCCATGGCTTCATACTACTTGTATTCAAACACATAGAGCTAAAAATTGCATTATTTATATGTTTTTCATGCCTCTCGCTCCACGTGGTTCGTGTTCTGGACCCCTCGGGCATTCCCCCGTTCCGCGGAGGTTCCTTCGGCGTTCCCGTGCCACGTTCCAAATAACTTTGATTTAAAGATCTCTAAAGATAGGCAAATGACAATTACTTAAGAGGGGACATCAGATTGTCCAACCAAGTAGTATGGATGCTTGGTCTATGTATTTTAGTCACTAAAGTGCCACAAGTGATTGTTTTTAGTAAAAACTAAAGAGGTTTAGGGTTGCCATTTAGATGAGAGAGGAATTTACAACAGTAATTCTCAAAGTAACAAGGAGTTTTCGATGAGAGAACTCACTGGAAGAGGATGAAAAAGTTAAAAGTTGAACTCAAGCAAGGAGAGTTTTAATCTTATGGTTTTCTTTGCAAGGATTTTCGGTACGACGCCTAGGACTTCCGCGTATGTATTAACGGAAACCGGATGCAAGCTCATGAGAAGATTCCAGGGACGAAAGGGGATCAGATGATAGTGCTGTTAGAGTTCATATTTTTTCCGGTGGTAGCTCCGGTATCTCCTAGGAGCGGATTAGGGAGTGAGGGCTGTTTTGTGGTTGTGCCCGGCCAGTGTGAGGTTGTTCTCTCATGTCACGTTATGTCTAGCCATGTTTGGCTCAGGTTTTGGCTTGGTTCCATGGTCTCTAGTTATCCTGCAGGCTGGGAATAGCATTCCCTAGCCCTGGCATATTTCTCCTCGTGAGCCTATGTGCATCCAGTGCCCTCTTCACACCTATTCCCTATTTTCCCCCATTTACCAAGGTCGTGAGGGTTGAGGGCTGGGTCGGGCAGTTTACGGATTGCCCTATATAGGTAGCAAGTCACTTCTTTTACAGTGTGCAGTGCCCTGGGGGCAGGAGGGCGCCCCTAGAGGGCAGCCCTTTCACGGGTGATGGGCAGGAGGGGCAGATCTGCCCAGCGTTTTTTGTTTGCAGCCCTGGCATTTCTTCTACAGAGCACCCCAGTGTTTTGCTGCAGATCAGCCAGTGTTTTTGGCTTGGATCAGCCTGGCGTTTTCCCGCACATCAGTACAGCCCCAGCGTTTTCCTTGGGCAGCATATCATGGATAGCAGGCCTTACTTCCTAGCGTTTTCTCCTCAGGGCATCCCTATGGTGGACGATCTCTTGCAGAGGCAGTGCATCTCTGATGCAGGCATAGGAGAGCAGAGCTCTAGAGGGCAGCCATACGACGGCAGCCTTGAGCCTTGATTCCTCTCTCTCCAGATCCATCCTGTTGCCACGAGGAGATGCAACACAGTCCAGTCCATGTGGAGACCGTGACAGTGGTCTCATGTGCAGGAGCAGCTGGCAGTGTCAGTAGCAGTCTCAGTTGTGTGTCCTCAGGTCTATCCATTGGCATGTCAGTCCTATGCCGGACCACCCTTGGTCACTTGTATGAGCAGATTGTTATCAGCATGGAGAGCCTTTCCCAAATCTCTCTCTCTCTCTCTCTCTCTCTCTCTCTCTCTCTCTCTCTCTCTCTCTCTCTCTCTCTCTCTCAGATGTCCTGTCTCATTCTACCTATGTGATCTCTCTTCTCCCATGTGTGCCTTGTTCATGTGTTTGGCATTGCAGGTGTTCTATATCGGAGTCGAGGTACCACCGGATCAAGAGCCACGTCTTGTCCACCTTGCATCTTCCGCTGCGACCTTTGACATAGTATCAGATCTCTATGGTGTTACGACCACTTGAGTGCTCGGATATGGCTGATCCGATACGCTATTGGACATGATTGAGAGAGAAGAAGCTTGCTGTTTTTTTCTGGTTTTCTCCATGTTTGGGGCAGCTTTGGGTATGTGGAGGCCTTGGATCTTTGTCTACGACTTCTCCACCTTTACCCTTGATTACATAGACCTCTATTCACCGAGGGGAACGCGATGGAGACTCTAGGATGTGTAGTAGTGCTCGATTGCTTTAGTTATCCCAAATGGAGTCATGCTACCATGCTTTCTGCAAGGAGAGCAAGCATGCGGTTATTGGATCCAGAGGGGGAGCTAATCATTTCTGGCTTCTTCTTCAGAGAGAAGTGTTTGGACGGCAATAGGATGTTCTTCATCCCTTTTGGAGGAGCTTTCTATGGCTGTGTTTTCTTCGAGGAAATGGATTGGCAGATTTGCTTTGCCTTTTGCAAATGCACGTCTTTCTTGTGATTGTCGACGGAGCTTCCTATCCTTTGGGTAGCAAGTTGATGATTCAGGTGCACTTTTGTTCCAGATTGTGGATTATGGATGACAGAGGGGGATTTCTTCCCGACTTGAAGCAGGGGATGTTCCCTGTTTTTTTTTTTCATTTTCCATCTCAGGATGGAAGTTCCAATTCTGGCTTCAGTAGACTCTTCTTTATCCGGTATGCAACAGTTCAGGTACATGTTCCAGTGCATGTGTTGGAGTTGGCTTTGACAGGCAAAGGGGGATAGTTCTACCTCCAGAACCACTTCTTGCTTGATCATTGGACTTCGTTGGATGATGTTTAGAGGTGGAGCATGTGGTGCCAGACCCTTAGCCAACCCTTCTTTTCTCCATGTTTTCTTATTTTCCCAGTGGTAGTGTGGCCCTACAGATTTGGTTACTTCCTTGCCCTCATGTGAGCTTGTCAGTATCAGTTGTGGGACAGTTTACGATCCTTGTCAGCTAGTCTACACCACTTTTGGGAGAGGTTTACAACCCTTTATGGGCAATTTTTCTTGATTAGGTTCTTCCCTTGCAGTTTTTTGTCCAGCTTCTTTGGCATGTTACAAATCAACCCCAACATCCTTCTACGGGCTAGTTCCTCGAGCCGGTTCCTTCACTCTCCATTTGGGTATTGGAACTATATTGTGTATTGGATGTTGATTGCACAGTTCAGTTGTGGGTATGTTCTCTTCAGCATAAGTACAAAGGACAGTTTTCTGATGAAGATTTCAAGGAAGCAAGTTACAACAATGGCAGTATATGTGCTATTCCGAGTCTGTATGCAGTTTTGCATATTGTATTGGATTGTACCGACCCGTTTGATCTTGGTAGATGCAGAGATACGGTGGACATTGGGTTTGATCTCAGGGAGTTTGCTTGAGTAGCTAGGTCTTTTTGGACCCCGATGGCTTCTTTGGCAAACATGCTCCTCAAGTGACGACTCTTCCTATTCTTCGCAGTCCGAGTTTACCGGTGGTGTGATTCTCTTTGAGTCTCGAGTTTCATGAGATTCAGGCTTTGCTATTCATTTTCAGAGGAAGCAGTTTTACTCCACGTTGTCTCAGATTTCTTTTTGGTGGTACTTATTCTCTTTTCCTAGGATTGAGCGGGAGGGGAACTTCCTATCTTTGGAGGAGTTCTCAGCTTTAGCTCTTGAGCTTTCAATGTCAGTGTTTGCTTTATTCCGCCGTGGTTTGAGTCACTTGCTACCTCAGAGCGTACTTTTGAGGATACTTCTCTTTCAGAGGGGGCTTCCAGGTTACTATCTTCAGACGACTACCGGTGCTCCATTCAACGGAGTACCACGCATGGTGTCTTTCAGTCCTAGGTTTCCCTTGCCCATTTCTTGCGGTTTTGAATGGTGTGCTTGAGCCCACAGTTCAATTATTACCTTGGTGGATGTTTTCCCTTAGCCATTTCGATGGTTGCCTCGTCTTTCGGATTTGTGCTGTGACCCTTGCTCTTCACGCACACCTGAGCAATAGTTCCTATGTCTCGTCTTCCAAATTGATCCCTGGACACTGTACCATACAGGACACACCTACTTCCCTTATCCTTAGACTGGCATGTTCTCTTTTGTACAGGTGGATAGTGGTCCTTCTCGGACTAGGAACCAGTTACAGTTAGCCATGGCATTCTTCAAAGAGGGGAGACAATCTTCTTGCTTCTCCCAAGTTTGGTTCCAGGTTCCACAAGTAAATCATTATATTTTTTTCCTTTCGGATTCACCTATCCTTGGTGATCCAGTTACACATGCAGAGACTGTTGGAGAGTTATGAAAGTTATCCATGGTTTGAGTGTTCTCCCTTCAGAGGGGGATATGGAGCCAGCTTGGGAGTTGGTTTTTGTGGACTACTTCCTTTCTGTTCTTGTGGTTCCATGTGCAGCGAACAGGATTGACAGTCTATTTGGTTGCTTTCTACAACACCCTGTTCTTCTCTTGCAAAGCTTGGGAGCAGGATCTTCCTTTGATCTTGCTATGTAGCTGCAGTCTCAGTATTGATGTGTGTTTCCATTTTGTTGGATGTTTGTTCCCGATTCACTCTGAGAGTGGGCTGATATTCTCTCGGGTGGTGTTCCAGACGGATCAGTTACTGTTTTGATGAAGTTTCTTCAGACATAGTTTACATATCATCATTCTATATGGTGGTTGGTGCAATTCTTGGATTCCTTATCATTAGACATATAGTTCCCAAATAGCCTCGGATTGTTTCCTACCCTTAGACTTTCGTAGCAGCTTGGAGTTTCTGGCGTGGTATATGACTGGAGGTGCAAATTTTCGACTCTTTCCTTGAGGATGGAGTACTTTAGAGTTGGGAAATAATCCGGATACCATTCTTTTTTATGCCTTTTACCCTCATTTCGGATGTATACTCTAGGAGCGGTCAGCAGCAGTACCATTTGCAGATGTTGGTTATGCGACTTGTGAGTCGGTTGGCTTGAGGAGATTCTTCGTAGAGCTTGATTTACTTTCAGCACACAACATTATACTTCTCGAACGTCTTTCGAGAGTAGCGGTTGGATGGTATACTGGCCAGATACTATTCAACCTCGGAGTTCTGTAGCTCGTCCACGAAACCCTCTCTTTACAATTGCAGATTGCTCACTCCAGCTCCTTGGATCCGTTTCTCGTCAAGGATCTGAAAGGGGGTGTTAGAGTTCATATTCCCTGTCCGATGGTAGCTCTAGTATCTCCCAGGAGCAGATTAGGGAGTGAGGGTTGTTTTGTGGCTGTGCCCGGCCAGTGTGAGGTTGTTCTCTCATGTCAGGTCATGTCTAGCCATGTTTAGCTCGGGTTTTTGTAACAAATTTGGACACTCCAAGTCAAGATTCTACCGCGACACAGCAGAGATTCACTTCAAAACAATTCACAATTAATTTGACACGGCCCGGCGGAATTCTGTGCCTAGAGATATTGGCCCCTAAGACTGGCGCCCCTTTCGGTATTTCTTTTTGTATTAATCTGAGTTCAAAGTACAAGAGAGTGGGAGGGTTCTCACTCTTAGACTCTGCATCCAGATGCTCTGAGAAGTAAGGGCCCTACCTACTTATTTTTAAGTTACAAGGGATGCCCAAAAGCAGAGCCCCAAAAGCAGTCATTTTTTTAAAGGCTTTCAAAATAAAGCAACTCAGCAAAAGCTTCTCAAATCAGCATGCCAGCGGTATTTACGGCGTGAAATCCGGGACTGCCACGTCAGCATGTCTCGGTATTTTACAGGTGTGTGTGCCGAGTTCTGTTGCCACTCTGTACAGGGCCATGCCACGTCACCCATTTGTGACATACCCCCCTCTTGAAAACATTGTAATCGCCCTCGATTACGCCCGCTGAACGATAATTTATACAAGTATATACTTATCTTCATGATTTGTTGAGACCTAATGTAACAAAGTGCTGACGTGTCAAAGCCTAAAGAATGGAGCCAACTTACAGATGTGGCCGAGGAGCCTAAAACCCTAAGAAGAAGAAGTAACAGAAGAAGTGTCACAAAGTGATGACGTGGTTGCCCGAGAGCAGAAAACCCTAACCCTAATTTCTGCCAGAAACCCTAACTGTTGAAACCCTAATTCCAGAAACCCTTACTGCTGAAACCCTAATTCCAAAAACCCTAACTGCTGAAACCCTAATTCTGAAAACCCTAACCCTAAAACTGCAACAGCGTGGCTGATTTTCGAAAATTGCGTTGGCATGATGACGTGGTAGGCTGTGCGGATTTTCGTGATTTACACTGACAGCTTTTGGTATTGCTTTTTGGACCAAAAGCTTTTGAGTTTGAAAGCTTTTCACGAAGGGCCTTTAAATATGAGGCAAGCTAGGGCTCATTCTTTGGCATGCTTCTTGGAGAAGGTGCAGAGTCTGGAGTACCGGCTTGTACTTTGATGATGCAATATAAAGAAATACCGAAAGGGGCGCCAAGGTTTGGGGCCAATACTCTCTTGGGTGGAATTCCGCCACTCCGTGTCGCGTGTCGTCTCTCTCTTTCAATTCAGTTGTTAATGAAGTGCTAAAAGTCTGTTCTTTTCTATTGGCATGTGGTGCCCGCCTTGTGACAGTGGTATCAGAGCATCAGGCGTGTGCTTTTCTGAAAGCATACTGGTCCTACAATAGAGCAGACAGAGCTTTTGGAATTTTATTTGAGGTATCTTCGTCCTCCAACCCGGGCTTATTAGCGACTCCCACCCTTACTTCATCGCGCATCGGGTGCGCTCCCGTCTTCACCGCAGTGTCTTACAGGGCATAAGCCAATTAAGATCACTTGCAAGAGAAGGATCCAGATTTGTTTCAAGTCACTGTTTTTCTCAGAAGTAGTGCCATGCAGATGTTGATGTCTACAGCTACCAAGCAGCATACTCCAAGTACTTGGCAAGCTTTCAAGAAAATTTTTGCCCGAAGTTATATGGTTTTTGACATCTTCCTTCGGAGTGCAACTTCTGGCAAAGTGGAGTATCTTGAAATGCTTGCCATGGAAACCCTAGCAGATTATAACTTGAAGTTTCTCTACATCTCCCAGTAGATGTCTCTTCACGATCAGATGACCTTGGAGGTTCGGTGTGATTGCTATCCCTTGGGACTACCATCGCCGCTAAAGAAACAGTGTTTGTCCAAGAGCTGATAGACCATGCTGTGCTCGGCTACGACCTCATGGAAGGAAGCTAACCCTAATTTTTGGTGCAGGTTTCAAGATGGAAAGTCAGTCGACTTTTTGAGGTCGACTGATGTCGAGATTGCTTTTTAAGTTTGAGTTCTGTTTGATCTTGTTTGGTGATCCTGTTTGGAATCTGTTTGAAATGGATGGTATCTGTTTTGGACCTGTTTTGGTGCCGATTTGAAATGTTTGACTCTGGTTTCAATACTGGTTTCATTGATTGGTGATTTTTACTCCCAGGTGGAGAAGTGAGAAATACTGTTTTGGTATTGTTTGAACCTCGGAACGACGCAGGCCGATGCCTGGGGAGCGTTTCGTTGTGTCACAAAGTGATGACGTGGCGGACAACAGAAACCCTAATTTCTGCCAAAAACCCTAATTTCCGGAAATCGCAGAGGCTTTAAAAAGTGTTTTGTTTTTTTGGGAAAGTGAGTGCTTTTTTTTAATAAAAGAAAGAGAAAAAGACTCTCTAAGAGAGAGAGAGAGAACTGATGCTTTTTATTTTAAAAGCTTTTGGGGCTCTGCTTTTGGGCATCCCTTGTAACCTTTAAATTAGTGGTGAGGGCCTCACTTCTTAGAGCATCTGGATGCAGAGTCTGCGAGTGAAACCCTAACCGCTCTTTGTACTTTGATGATTGATTAATACAAAAAGAAATACCGAAAGGGGCGCCTGTCTTTGGGGCCAATATCTCTAGGCAGGGAACTCCGCCGGGCCAGTGCAAATCTATTGTGATCTGTGAATTGTTTTGAAGTGGTTATTTGGTGCTGTCGCGGTTGATTCTTGACTTGGAGTGTCCAAGTCTGTTACAGTGGTATCAGAGCACGGCCGATTTCTCTTCTACGAGAAATCAGATCCCCGACTTTTTTTTCTGCAGCACCTATGGCTCCACGCAAGGATCAGTCGACTCCCTCTGCATCTGGAGATGCGGGCAGGGATCACAACGAAGATTCCTGCAGAGAGTATGGCCCGCCTTGGCCTACTTAGGCGGAGCGGCGAGAGATGGAGCGTCACCAGTCGATCGGCGATGCAACAAAGATGATGCTCAATTTTGCCAAGGACCCGAAGATGGCAAAATATATGAACCAGACCTCTTTGGAAGAGGTACAGACGGAGTGGCAGAGAACCACAACACCACTCCCGAAACCCGCTCTCAAGAAACCTTCTGCCTTCAAGAAATATACGGAGAAGGAACTGGAGAACGTGGTTGATGCACGGATTGCTCAGCTTTTTGACGCGCAAAAGAAAGCCAAAAAGCACGGCAAAAAGCAGAAGAAAAGCACTCACTTTCCAGGTTATTTGGGTCGTCAGTCGACATTCGACAAGGCAAAGAAACAGAAGAAGCGTGTCAAGTTTGAAGGCTCACCCAGTTCTTCTTCTTCTTCTTCTGATAGTTCTTCTAGCTCCTCGGATTCGAGCGAAGAAGACAAAAAAGGTAAAAAGCGAAGCAAGAAACAAAGCTTCAGAAAGGGCAAGAAAAGGGCAAAGAAGGCTACATCTCGCCCAGAGACTGACAGTTCTACTGAGGACTCGTCTACAGACGGCTTAGATTTCGATGACGGAAAGTTTTATGCGAACAAGAAGAATTTTTACAAAGCCAACCAGTATGACTTTCTCGAAGATAAAAGCAAGAAAGTCCGAGAGTTTAAGGAACGTGGCCACTCGATCAAGTTTGATACTTTTCAGGATACTCAAATGCTTCGAAGGCTTTGTCTTTTATACAGCAGTTTGACATTACTTTCGCGGGAGGACGCTATTCAAAGCACTCCAAGATTCAGAGAGCTGCCTCTTACTTTAAGGAGAATGCTCGTACTTGGTGGTCCACGCTTCTTTTAAACAAGACTGCGCCAGTTACATGGCTGAAATTTAAGAGGCATTTTATTTCTTCTTGGTTGACGCAAGAGTTTGAACGAGATATACGAGCTGCTTGGAACCATCTTCGGATGGCCAAGAGCGATACAGTAAATACTTATTGTGAAAGATTCTGGAGCTCTTTCTACCCGCTTCTTCATTCAAGAAGATCTTGTTCAGACAACAGATTGAACAGTTTACCTTGGGTCTACCTACAGAGATCCGAGATCACTGCTTGGAATAGAAGTCAGCTTCTATTTAGGAGTTGATAAGTCATGCGAAGCGGGGCTTTGCCATTCACTGTGGCAGTCTGACCTACCCCACAGATGAGGCCATGACACAACGAGCCGAACAGATTTATGGAAATGAAAGTAGAAAGAAAAAGAGCAACCCAGAGAAAAAAAGGATGCACGACCCAAGCTTACTCCTGAGGAGAGAGCTCGCTTCATCAGAGAGGGGAAGTGCTTTGGATGCGGGGAACATGGACATATCACTGCGAAGCTTCCTAAAAAGGCACAGAAAGAACAGAATGATAAAGACGACGACAGGTCTGAGAGTTCGAGAGCAGCTGAGGAATGTGGCAGAAAAGGCAGATAGAAAAGCAGAAATGGTACCACATGGCGTTGGACTTGCACCGAATCAAATGAATGAAAGTACAAACTTTGCCGCTTTTTGGGGCAAAGTGAAGGATCAGGAAGCTCTGTAGGAGCCAAGGCCAACTTCTTTTCACTTGGAATTGGCGGCTCGATTTGGAATTACGCTCGACAGACTGACGCCACAGGCAGAGGTAGTTCGAGTGGCACCCGGATGGGATGTTGTCATTACACCGAGCATTTGCAAACTTCGTTTGCAATGACAGGGGTGTTCAAGGCACGCGAGTGACGTTCTACTCAGGATCCCTTGGTACCACAAGAACTATGCCGTGGTTGACTACCGGGCCGAGAAAGCGACTTTGATAAATGAAGGGCTTAGAGATTGTACTTGATGAACTTCAGTTTCTTACTCATTCTTTTGGAAGAGAACTGAACGATGGATAAAGGTTGAATATGTTTTGATCTGATCAAAAGAACGCCAAGATTTTTCTCCACACTCATGCCGATTGCTTTTCAGAGGGCCTGAAGATCAAACCATTGATCTGATACTTGGAAGCACGCCACCGAATCGGCCACCTTACCGTGTGAGCCGAGTACAGAATGAAAAGATTATGAACCTAGTGAAAGACCTCTTGGAAAAGGGTCTTGTCCAACCTAGTACTTCACCGTATTGCTCTCGAGTGTTGTTGGTTTTGAAGAAAGACGGATCTTGGAGAATGTGCATCGATTATAGCACTCTCAACGAAATCACCATCAAGAAGAGATTCCCGATTCCTAGGATCGATGATATACTCGATAGGTTACAGGGATCCTCGTGCTTTAGCAGGATTGACTTGAAGAGTGGATATCATCAGATCAGGATAGTGCCAGGAGATGTCTACAAGACAACTATTGGGACGACTTTTGGGTTATTTGAGTTTTTGGTGATGCCTTTTGGCTTAACCAATGCTCCTGCGACATTTAACCGGATGATGGACATGATTTTTCGAGAGTACAGGCTATTTGTTGGCACTTTCTTTGACGACATCATTGTTTTCTCCAAGAATGAGGCAGAACACAGAGATCATCTGCTTCAAGTCTTTTAGGCATTACGAGATCACACGTTAGTGATTAATGCAAAGAAAAGTGAATTTTTCCTACCAGAGATACACTTTTTTGGACACATTGTGTCAGCAGTAGGAGTGCAAATGGACCTGGCCAAGATAGAGACTATCCGTGATTGGCCCGATTTGAGGAATGTCCATGAAGTTAGAAGCTTCTTGGGACTGTGTTCGTACTACAGGTGGTTCATACGAAAGTTTGCAGAGGTTGCTTCCCCTTTGCATACCTTGACTCAGAAAGGAGTACCTTTCTCATGGGGACCCACAAAGGTGACTGCCTTTCGGACATTGAAAGAGAAATTGACTACGGGACCTATTTTGACTTTGCCGGACTTGCAGAAGTCATTTGAAGTATATTGTGATGCTTGTGGTCGTAGTCTGGGTGCGGTCTTGATGCAAGAAGGCCATGTCATAGCTTACGAGAGCCGTTTGTTCTCTAGGCCGGAGATGACAGCACAGATCTATGAGAAAGGGCTTTTGGTGGTTATCCATGCTCTTACTCAGTGGCGGCATTACCTACTCGGAGCGGATTTTACTGTCTTTACAGACCATTAGAGTTTGCGCTACTTCTTGTCACAGAAGCAGCTTTCGGAAAAGCAGATGCGGTGGACGAACATCTTGTCACAGTTCCACTTCCAGATTGTCCATGTGCAGGGACAGAAGAATGTGGTGGCAGATGCTTTGTCTCGGAAACCGTTGGTTCTAACTGTTTCCGCGATACATCATAGGAGCTTCGAGGATATGGTCGATCAGTATGCCACAAATACAGATTTTGCAGATATTTTCACACGGATACGGGATGGGGAGACAGTAGCTGGATACTCCCTTCGGGAAGGCTACTTGATGAAAAAGACTATGTTGTGCGTTACACAGTCGTTGAGGGATAAGGTTATGACTGAATGCCACTGTCCACCTTTTACGGGTCACCGTGGCATTGCTACCACCATGAAGGGGGTAGAGAGATACTTCTTTGGGCCGAGCCTTAAAAAGGATGTGGAAGAGTTTGTGCGCAGTTGCTTGGTATGCCAGAAGGTCAAGTTTGACAGGCGTAAGGCACATGGATTGTTATAGCCTTTACCCGTACCCACCCACCCCTGGGAAACTATTGCAATGGATTTCATTTTTGATCTCCCAAGAACACAGAATGATCACGATGATTTTCCGATTACATGGCATGTCTGAGACGATTGTCTCCGACAGAGACCCCAGATTTATGAGTTTTGTTTTGGAAGGCAATTTGAGAGAACATTGGCACGCAGTTGCAGTTCTCGTCATCGTTCCACTTGCAGACTAACGGGCAATTTGAGATTGCCAATTCAGTGATTTTAGATTTATTGAAGTCTTTATCTCGGATCAAAAGACTCAATGGGAAAAGAACGTATCTTTGGTGGAATTTGCCTACAGTAACACGATACACTCTTCGACGGGGAAGACGCCATGTGAGCTTGTTGAAAGTGTTGCGAAGGTTCAATCCTTCCTGAGCACGAAAGATTAGATATTGGAAGCGGATGAATATTCGCGAGATTTGGATACGGCTTTTGCCAAGGTTCGCGATACTTTGCAGAAGTCTCAAGAACGACAGAAAAAGGCAGCGGATCGCCATCGTCGCGACTTGAAACTGAAGGAGGATGATTGGGTGCTCTTACTTTTGAGAAGGCACGCCTAAGAAAGAAAAAGGGAAAGGAGAGGCTTTTTCCAAAGCTTAGTATGTGATACTATGGACCTTTCCAGATTACTGAAAAGATGAATGATGTCTCCTTCCGATTGAAACTGCCAGATACTTGGAGGATTCACAATGCATTGCATGTGAGTCTCTTGAACCTTGGGTGATGTGCCTGATGATGGGGAGCCTGATGAGCAACCCGCAGTGGAAGAAAACGAGGAGATCCTTGTTCCTGAACAGATTTTGGTACATAATGATACGAAGAAAGGTAAAGTCCGAAGGCGGTTCTTGGTTTAGTTCAAGAACTTTCCTGCATTTGATGCGAAGTGGATGGAGGAGGAGGACCTAGCAAATACTCCTCGGATTGCGAAACTTTACCTCGATGTTTTGGTTTAGCATAGTCTACTCCAAACGGAACCCAGAAACTCGGCTTGGCCGAAGATCTGGTGCAGTGGGATGCACAAGAGGGGAGTTACTCCGCTCCTTTGCCAACAGATGCCTCGATTTTGATACTAAAGTCATTGATGTCTCTTTGAACTTCAGGGATACTGAGAGCTGACAGTATTCTGCTGGATGACTTTATGAAAAGGAATTCTTGATTATGATACTGATTTGTTCTTGACTTCTTGTGAGTGCAGGAATTGATAGACGAAATGACTGCAGCATTTTGGTATGACTCGAATAGACATGGTTGCAATAGGGGTTAGTCAATCGGACATCGATGAGGTCCCGATTGGACCTAGATGTGATTGCTAGCTACATTACCGATAAATCATGGTCTAAGATCCGAATGAATGTTGAATGTCATGTGATGTCTGGTGATGTCCTGTGATGTCGTGTGATGTGACTGTCCATTTCGTACATGTGCTAGATGTGTGTTCTTAGTACGTAGGCACTAACAGTCAGTGTCTGCTAAGACGGTTTATGGCTTTGTCGGTTTTGCAGGCGTAATCGCGGTCGATTACAATGCTTTCAAGAGAGGGGTATGTCACAAAGTGATGACGTGGCGGACGACAGAAACCCTAATTCCTGCTTTTGGGGCTCTGCTTTTGGGCATCCCTTGTAACCTTTAAATTAGTGGTGAGGGCCTCACTTCTCAGAGCATCTGGACACAGAGTCTGAGAGTGAAACCCTAACCGCTCTTTGTACTTTGATGATTGATTAATAAAAAAAGAAATACCGAAAGGGGCGCCAGTCTTTGGGGCCAATATCTCTATGCACGGAACTCCGCCGGGCCAGTGCAAATCTATTGTGATCTGTGAATTGTTTTGAAGTGGTTATTTGGTGCTGACGCGGTTGATTCTTGACAGTCCTCTGAGTTCATGGCCCAAACCTTTTAAGGTTATTTGTGTTGCTAGTTGGACTATTTTCTTATTTTTAATGATTAATTTCTTTTTTAGGATATTTTATTATGTGCACTAAGAACTATTAAAAGATTATAGCTACAGAATTGCCATCAGGAACGAACAACTCTGATGTGTCATTTGATGGGTGACGGTAAACATCGCGAAGGAGTTTCCGTACGTTCGGTGGAAAGGGCTGGGTTACGAGTGCCCCTGATGCGTCACATGATGGGTGACGGGTGCATCAGTAAGGGGGCATCCCGTAGGCTAAGGAGGAAATCGGAACTGAGTAAGAAAATACGCGTAAGAACGCAAGCACAAGAATAAAGATGGGTTCAATGAAGCTTTTTACGAAAAGCAAGAACAATCGCGGGAAGGCAGACGCTTTCTCCAGAGGAATCTATGTTTGCATTGCATTCGTGCATGTGGTTGCATCCAGGGACGCTTGGGAAGTGTTGTGAAATGCATTGGTTTTAACTTATAAGGTTTTATTCAGTTTTTGGGCAGGTTCAGACCAATTTTAAAACATGCCGGCCGTCCACTTAATAAGTGGGCAGCCACTTAGAAGATAAAGCAACAAAACCAGCCAGCGAATTCTCTCTCCCTATTTCGGGTAGAACAACGAAAAAAAAAAAAAAAAAGAAAACCCGGCCGCGATCTCTACGCGAGCAGCTATTTGTGCCGTGGCCAGGGAGCTATAAAAGCACCACATGCCCTCACTCAAAGGGGGTACCAACGCCAGCAAGAGAAGACTCTGCTGCAAGAGATCGCGAGACTACGAAGCACGGAAGTCACTTTTTCCCACACAAGAGCGACAGGTATCTATTGTGGATTTGCCATACGAATTGTTGTCGCGTGTTTGTGTGGTTTGTTTTGCAAGAATCTCCCCTCTTACGAGAAGGCCCTTAACGGGAAGTACGGCTTCACGCCTAAGTCCCTTACGGGAAAGTACGGCTTCACGTCCAAGTCCCTTACGGGAAAGCACGGCTTCGCGCCTAAGTCCGTTAGGGGAAGGAACGGCCTTGTGCCCAAGCCCTTTACGGGAAAGCACGACCTTCGGGTCTAAGATTACAGAGCGGAGGGGTTTCCTCGGGTTCTTGTGCTTGTATAAGAATTCTCCCTGAATAAAAGAATACTCTTTACGGGGGGGACCAGCCCATCTTCTGGTCCCCAATACTGTGTCGATCTTCTCCCTTCTCTCATGTTTTCAAAGAATTATAATTTTCAGATTTTCCAAGTGCTCGTGTACGCTCCCGTTTTGTGACAATTTGCGGGGGGAGTGACGAGGTAGTCGTTGAGTAGCTTCATACCGCAGACCATTTGTCTCGGGGGAGTGCTCAGCGGCGCTATTTGTTGTGTCTTGTAACATGCATATGTAAGCATTTGTGTTGCATTGTGATGTGCCAATTACTGAATATTCCTAATTGGATGAGATTACCTGGGTATGTAATTTTAGTGCATCAAGACACCCGTGGAAGATCAGTACCGTCTGGGTGTGATGGCTAATTTTACTACGCCGGAATATCAAGAGTTTCGATCTGGACGAAAGGAGAAGCTAACTCCTTGATCAAAACAGCCGAAAGGAGAAGCTAACTCCTTGATCAAAAGAGCAGAAAGGAGAAGCTAACTCCTTAATAAAAAGAGCAAACTGATTGTCCCTCGGAATTTCCCTCGGAAATTTTTGAGGTAACTTGAGTTGTTTTGGAGATATGCTGTAATCGAGGACGATTACTCTCTTTCAAGAAGGGGAGATGTAACAAACTGCTGACGTGTCAAAGCCTAAAGAATGGAGTCAACTTACAGATGTGGCCGAGGAGCCTAAAACCCTAAGAAGAACAAGTAACAGAAGAAGTGTCACAAAGTGATGACGTGGTTGCCCGAGAGTAGAAAACCCTAACCCTAATTTTTGCCAGAAACCCTAACTGTTGAAACCCTAATTCCAAAAACTCTAACTTCTGAAAACCCTAACCCTAAAACCTGCAAACCCTAATTTTGGAAACCCTAACCCTAAAACTGCAACAGCGTGGCTGATTTTCGAAAATTGCGCTTGCATGACGTGGCAGGCTGTACGGATTTCCGTGATTTACGCTGGCAGCTTTTGGCATTGCTTTTTGGACGAGAAGCTTTTGAGTTTGAAAGCTTTTCATGTAAACCGCTTTTGGGACCAGAAGCTTTTGAGTTTGAAAGCTTTTCACCAAGGGCCTTTAAATATGAGGCAGGCTAGGTCTCATTCTTTGGCATGCTTCCTGGAGAAGGTGCAGAGTCTGGAGTACCGTCTTGTACTTTGATGATAATATAAAGAAATACCGAAAGGGGCGCCAAGGTTTGGGGCCAATACCCTATGGGGTGGAATTCCGCCACTCTGTGTCGCGTGTCGTCTCTCTCTTTCAGTTCAGTTGTTAATGAAGTGCTAAATGTCTGTTCAGTCTGTTCTTTTCTATTGGCACGTGGTGCTCGCCTTGTGACACCTAACATCTCCTCTTCATGGTCGTGCGCTCCACAACTCTGATACCTTCTAACTGATACTTGGATGATCAGTTAGACGGTATCAGACAAAGGCCATAAACTGTCTTAGCAGACACTGATTGTTAGTACAGATGGACTAGGAACAACACATCTAGCACATGTATCAATCACAGGACATCACATGACAAGTCACATTCAACAATCATTCCAATCTCAAACCATGATTAATCGGCAACATATTTAGCAATCGCACTAGATCCAGTCGGGACCTCTCAGATGCCCGGTTAACTAATCCTTATTGCAATCATGCCTATAGAGATTTATCAGACTGAAATGTTGTAGTCATTTCGTCTATCAGTTCTTGCACTTAAACAAGTCTAAGTACAAATCAATATCATTTTATCGGGAATTTCAAATCTTAAAGTCATTACAAGAGAATACTGTCAGCTCACGGTATCCCTGAAATTCAATAGGGACATCAATGACTCTATTATCAAAAATCGGGGCAATTTGTTGACAGAGGAGCGGAGTGACTCCCCTCTTGTGCAAGCCCACTGCACCAAATTCCACCCATGCTGAAATCGGGGTTCTATCGGAGTAGACTATGCTAAACCGAATGCTTCATGGTAAAGGTTCAAAAGGTTCATAATCTGAGGAGTATCTGCGAGGTCCTCCTCCATCCACTTCGCATCCAATGCGGGATAGTTCTTGAATTTAACCAAGAACCACCTTATCACTTTACCTTTTATCTTTCTATCTTTATGTGCCAATATCTGTTCTGGAACGAGTATTTCCTCGCTTTCCTCCACTTCGGGTTGCTCATCTGGCTCCCCATCAACGGGCACATCGCCTTTAAAATTCTTCAAGAGACTCACATGAAAAACATTGTGAATTCTCGAAGTTTTTTTCGGCATCAGTTTAAAGGAGACATCATTTATATTTTCGGTTATTTGGAAAGGTCTATAGTATCTCATGCTAAGCTTTGGAAAAACCGTTCCTTTCCCTTTTTCTTTCTCAGGGGTGCCTTCTCAAAACGTAAAAGCACCTAATGGATCTCCTTTAATTTCAAATCTCGACGATGTCGATCTGCTGCCTTTTTGTCTCTTTCTTGAGATTTCTGTAAAGCCTCCCGGACCTTTGTAAAAACAGTGTCCAAGTTCTTCGTGTACTGGTCGCCTTCAAAATCTTATCTTTCGTGCTTAGGAAGGGTGGAACCTTCGTAGCACCTTCAATAATCTCAAATGGTGTCTTCCTCGTCGAAGAGTGAATCCTGTTATTGTAGGCAAATTCCACCAAGGGCAAATACTTTTCCCAGCTCGTTTGGGCTTTTTACGGACAGAAAGGGCCATTTTTTGACTGAAAATGGCCATAAAATGGTCAAAAATAGCCTAAAAATAGCTCAAAATTCCACATTAACGACGGTGCCATCATTGCCCAAGTAGAGTGGGAAGTTTTAGAGCCAAGAATGAGCTCAATTGGACATATTAGCAAGGAGATACAGGCATTCCTTTTACAGGGTGCTAGTGCAGTCCCGTGCTGCTTCCACTACATGGTTGAGGCTGTGGGGCCTCGAATTAGGGTTTCCACTCTTCAAATAACTACTTGGGTTTCTCCAATGAAGTACTGAAGCTTCCATGAAATGGTCGCGACGAGAAATCGAAGCGTCATTTTAGGGTATTTAACAAGTCGAATGAGCACTGCATCCGTGCAATTGGGAGCGAGGCTACACCTAATCTTCACACCCTCAAGAGTTTTGAGTTAGTATTGGTGCTTTTTCAAAGTGGAGCTTTCATGGCTGGAGTTTTGTTCTATTTGAGTGTGTCTTTGGCTTCAAATCATCAACGCCTTGCTTGATTGTGCTATGAATCCTCACAGTCAAAGGCCCGCCGCTTTCCTAGTCGCACTTCGCACTTCTTGACATCGTGAATCGGGGATCTCTGTCAAAGACTATTGTCTCAGGCATGCCATGTTACTGATTATCTTGGCAATGAACAGTCTCGCTAACTGATCCGGCTTGACTGTTTTCTTCACTGGAATGAAATGAGCTTGCTTGCTAAATCTGTCAATAACAGTCCAGAAACCATCTTGCCTAGTCTGTGTCTTCGGGAGTTAAAAAATGAAATCCATAGCAATACTTTCCCAGGGGCGAGTGGGAATGGGTAAAGACTGTAACAATCCCTGTGCTTTATGCCTGTCAAACTTGACCTTTTGGCATACCAAGCATCTGCATACAAAATTGTCCACATCCTTCTTGAGTCTCGGCCAAAAGAAGTATTGCTCCACACCTTCCAAGGTGGTATCAATGCCGCGGTGACCCGTAAATGGTGGAAAGTGGCATTCGGTTAGAACCTTTTCCCTCAATGGTTGTGTATCGCACAACATCGTTTTCGTCATCAAGTAGCCATCCCGAATGGAATATCCCGCTACTACCTCCCCATTCTATATTGGACCGAATCCATCTGCAAAATCTGGATGTATGCGTACTGATCGACCATATACTCGAAGCTCTTTGATGTATCGCGGAAATAGCCAAGACCAACGGCTTCCGGGACAAAGCATCTGCCACCAAATTCTTCTGTCCATGCATATGGACAATCACGCCCACCGCATCTGCTTTTCCGATAGCTGCTTCTGTGACAAGTAGCGTAACCTCTGGTGATCTGTGAAGACCGTAAAATCGGGACCGAGTAGGTAATGTCGCCACTGATTAAGAGGCTGGATAACCGCCAAAAGCTCTTTCTCTTAAATCTGTGCTGTCAATTCCGTCTTGAAAACAATCGGCTCTCATAGGCAATGACATGGCCTTCTTGCTTTAAGACCGCACCGAGACTACGACCACAAGCATCACAATATACTTCGAAAGACTTCTACAAATCCGGCAAAGTAAAAAATGGTCCTGTAGTCAATTTCTTTTTCAAAGTCTGAAAGGCAGTTACGTCTGTGGGTCCCCATGAGAAAGGGACTCCTTTCTGTGTCACCAACTTGTGATCTCGCAATGCCTGAAAGACCTTTAGCAGATGTTCTCTATGTTCTGCCTCATCCTTGGAGAAGACAACAATGTTATCAAAGAAAGTGCCAACAATAGATTGGTACAAGCCAAAAGGCATCACCAAAATTCAAATAAACCGAAGGTCGTTCGAAAAGCTGTCTTGTAGACATCTCCCGGTGCGATTCAGATCTAATGATATTTGCTCTTGAAATCGATCCTACTGAAACAAGAGGATCCCTGTAGTCGGTCAAGAATATCATCGATCCTAGGAATCGGAAATCTGTTCTTGATGTTGATTTTATTGAGAGCTCTATAATCAATGCACATTCTCCAAGATCCGTCTTTCTTCAAAACCAACAACATCGGAGAGCAATAAGGTGAAGTACTGAGTTGGATAAGACCCTTTTCCAAGAGGTGTTTTACTTGGTTCATAATTTCTTCATTCTAAGCTCGGCTGAGGTCGGCTCACATGGTAAGGTGGCCGGTTCGGTGGTGTGCTTCGAGGTATCAGATCAATGGTATGATCCTCAGGACGAGCGGGTGGTAACTCGCCTGGCAAGCCCTCTGAAAAGCAATCGGCATGAGTGTGGAGAAAATCTTGGCGTTCTTTATCAAGTTCCGACATATTTGTCCTATGTTCATCATTCAACTCTTTCAAAAAGATCGAGTAAACAAACAGACTAGATTTAATTAAATTTGAAACAGCCGAAGCTGATACAATAGGGACAGACTCGCCCTTTAGCTTTACATCAAGTACAATGGTTCGGCCCTTTTCTGTAGTCAAAGTCTCTTTTCTCGCCCGACAGTCGACCACGGCGTTATTCTTATGGTACCTTGGAATTCCCAAGAGGACATCACAATCTTCCAAGGGCATTATGTACAAGTCCTCATTTTCCAAATACCCCTGACAATGCAACCGAAGTTTGCCAATGATAGGTGTAATGGCCACGTCCCTGTCGGGCGCCGCTAGAACTGCACGTGCTTGTGGTTCCATCCAATCGGGTGTAATCTCGAGCTGCGCCGCCAATTCAGGTGAAATGAAGTTGGCCTTGGCTCCTCCATCAAAGAAAATCAGGGCTTCTTGATCTTTCACTTTGCCCCAAGCTCGGCAAAGTTCTGTACTTTCATCAATCGTGCTTGGGTCAGTACCCATGCAATCTGGAACTAGTCCTGCTTTCATCTTGCCTTTTCGTCCACGTCCTTATCTACTTTCGAACTCTCTGGCCTTTCTTCATCTTGTTCTTTGTGTGCCTTTTTAGGGCATTTCACGGAGATGTGCCCATGTTTCCCGCATCCAAAACACTTTCCCTCATCCAGATGCAGATGCAGAGGAAGTCAACTGTTCTTTGTCGGAATCCATAAGTGTCGCGAGAAAAGGATCTGATTTCCTGGTAGAAGAGAAATCGGCCGCACTCTGATACCACTATAACAAACTTGGACACTCCAAGCCAAGATTCTACTGCGACACAACAAAGATTCACTTCAAAACAGTTCACAATTCACAATTGATTCGACACGGCCCGGGAGAGTTCCGTGCCTAGAGATATTGGCCCCAAAGACGGGCGCCCCTTTCGGTATTTCTTTTTGTATTAATCTGAGTTCAAAGTACAAGATAGTGGGAGGGTTCTCACTCTCAGACTCTGCGTCCTGATGCTCCGAGAAGTGAGGGCCCTGTCTACTTATTTATAAGTTACAAGGGATGCCCAAAAGCAGAGCTCCAAAAGCAATCATCAGCTTCCAAAATAAAGCAATTGAGCAAAAGCTTCTCAAATCAGCCAGCGTAGCTTTTCAGCAGCACAAAAACAGATTTCCGTACAATCATCATCGTAAAAAGCGGAAGTCCGTACGCTCTGCCACGTCAGCATGCCAGCGGGATTTAAAGCGTGAAATCCGGGACTGCCACGTCAGCCTGTCTCCGCATTTTACGGGTGTGTGTTTCCGAGGTCTGTTTCCACTCTGTCCAGGGCCATGCCACGTCACCCATTTGTGACAGTTTTGGCTTGGTTTCATGGTCTCTAGTTATCTTGCAGGCTGGGAATAGCATTCCCTAGCCCTGGCATTTTTTTTCCCCCGGAGCCTATGTGCATCCAGTGCCCTCTTCACACCTATTCCCTATTTTCCCCCATTTACCAAGGTCGTGAGGTCTGAGGGCTGGTTCGGGCAGTTTACGGATGGCCCTATATAGGGAGCAGGGGGGAGTCTTTTACAGTGTGCAGTGCCCTGAGGGCAGGAGGGCGCCCCTAGAGGGCAACACTTTCACGGGTGATGGGCAGGAGGGGCAGATCTGCTTAGCGTTTTCTGTTTGCAGCCCAGGCGTTTCTTCTACAGAGCAGCCCAGCGTTGTGCTGCAGATCAGCCAGCGTTTTTGGCTTGGATCAGCCCGGTGTTTTCCCGCACATCAGTACAGCCCCATCGTTTTCCTTGGGCAGCACATCATGGACAGCAGGCCTTACTTCCCAGCGTTTTCTCTTCAGGGCATCCCTATGGTGGACGATCTCTTGGAGAGGCATTGCAACTCTGATGCAGGCATAGGAGAGGAGAGGATTCCTTCTCCCTCTTTAGGGCAGCCATACGGACGGCGATCTTGAGCCTTGATTCCTCTCTCTCCAGATCCATCCTGTTTCCGGGAGGAGATGCAGCACAGTCCAGTCCATGTGGAGGCCGTGACAATGGTCTTGTGTGCAGGAGCAGTTAGCAGTGTCAGTAGCAGTCTCAGTTGTGTGTGTCCTCGAGTCTATCCATTGGCATGTCAGTCCTATCCCGGACCACCCTTGGTCACTTCTATGAGCAGATTGTTCCCAGCATGGAGAGCCTTTCCTAGATCTCTCTCTCTCTCTCTCTCTCTCTCTCTCTCTCTCTCTCTCTCTCTCTCTCTGGCCTCCACCTGCTGGCCCTCGTCCTGGTCTGCACCCGCTCGCCCTGCACCTGCTCGCCCTCGTCTTGTCCTGCACCGGCTCGCCTTGCACCCACCTCGCCCCCCAGGCCTCGCCCCTCGCCTCCCCTGCACCCGCGTGACCTGCACTTGCTCGCCCTCGTCTTGGCCTACACCCGCTCGCCTTGCACCCACCTCGCCCCCCCAGCCCTCGCCCCTCGCCTGCCTTACACCCGCGCGCCCTGCACCTGCTCGCCCTTGTCTTGGCCTGCACCCGCTCGCCCTGCACCTGCTCGCCCTCGTCCCGGCCTGCACCAGCTCGCCCCTAGCCCCCCCCCCCCTCGCCCCCCCCCCCCCCCCCCCCCCCCCCCCCCCCCATCCCTTGCCCCCTATCCCTCGCCTCTCGCCCCTCGTCCCCCACCCCCTAGCCTCACCCCTCGCCCCTATCTCCTCGCCCCCCCCCCCCCCCCCCCCCCCCCCCGTTTTCCTCTTTTTCCTTTTTTCCTTTTTTCCTCGTCCTTGCCCTAAGGTCGCCATCGCCCATGGCATTAAAACACAAATCAATTGAAAATTGCATGGCATTGCTTTGCTATGCTGCGCTTTAATTATTTGATTTTCCCTGCAGACACTGCCCACCGAAAAATCACAAAAATCAGTAAGGCCGATTCTCCTACAGGTGCTAGAACAGGAGCAGACCAGGACATTGGACTCAAGGCCCCCCATTATTTTTGTTTTAAGGCTGACGCCCGCAGTGGGCTGTGGTTGTACCTTTACACGCAGTGGAATGCTTGATGCGGATGTATGCTTGATGCGAGAGACAATGTATGCATAGTGTGGATGCATATGTACGCTTAGTGGCTATTTTCCGGACAGTGATTAAGCATGAGGAAGCTGAGTGACAACGCCGATCCCCTAGAGAATGCCATTCAAAAGTGCAAAGAGGAAATGACAGAGACTATTACCAAGATGAACCGCAATCTGTTGGGCACAATAAAAATGTTGGAAGGACGTGTCCTGATCCAAGAAAGCAAGATAAACGCATTGGAAGACCAAGTGACGACTCGGGACGAAGAGATTGCGTCACTCAAGAAAGATCTCGCAGAAGCACGATCAAGCAGCACATTGGAAGAGGGTGAACTGCGACCCTCAGTAATCGAAGAAATCAACACTATCAAGGAGCAAGTACGGGCCATCAAAGAGGGAGAAGAGCAACACAAAGAGATGACGACTTCTTGTGTGGATGTTCTTACCAAAACTCAGCAGAAGGTTGATGAAGCCGAGAAATGGATCGAGGTGGCCAAGAAAGGAAAAGGGAAAGAGATAACGTCCACGTCCACACCCACTATCATTAATCAGACAATAGAGGAGGAGCAAAGAAGACGTGTGCGCGCTTTGCATGTGAGAATTTGCGGTCTTAAAGACAAAGGCAATGTGGACGAAGAGGTAAATGAACTCATGGCCTTGATGGGGGTTGATGAGCCGACGCACACAAAAGCTTGGAGAGTGGGCAACATAAAGAAAAATGGAAGCAGTGGGGAAACCTCGAAAGAAAGGGCACTCATCCTCCGTTTTCCCTCCATGGAAGCGAAAAAGTCGTGCTTGAAGAAAAGGCCAACGCTTAAAGAGACGGGCATTTTTCTCGGGGATGATTTTACCCTCTCGCAGATTGCTCATATACAGGAAGTAATAGCGGAGATTAAAGGGGAAAAGGCAAGATTGCCTTTTACTGAGATGGAAGAGTAGTAATACTCAAGCGACGCTCCACATGACGGTGCGAGACTTATGGGACCACACTCAAAGTGGCTGCCTGGAACTGTAATGGATCCATCCGTCTTGATGTGGGTGCTTTTGAGGATAGCTTTATTGGAAGAGACATCATCTTCTACTCTGAGACACACCAGGCCCCTGGGCAATCCATGCCTCATATCAATGGTTACAGATGGGAGACAACCTACAGACAGGAGACACGCTCAGAACACAGAGGACGGGGTTCGGGGAGTGTGGCAGTGTTATTTAGAGAGGACTTGTAGCCATTGATACATATAGCCCATAGGGATGAGCAGGCTAGGTACTTGTGGGTGAGATTGAAAGCAGAGACAGGCAAATATCTCTACATTCCCGAGTACGTCGGGCTATGCATCACCCAGAGGACAGTCCCCCTTTTTTATTTTGGATGATGACATATGGGAGTTCTCTAGAGATGGTGACATTATCATTCTAGGGGACTTCAATGCTAGGACTGCCCATCACCAGACAGTGTTTTATGATACTTCAGAGGAGATGATGAGAGAGCTAGATGTTGTAGAGACGGGCCTGTCTAGACTATCACACGATGCGGAACATACTGAGTATGGACGACACCTGATAGATATGGGCACCTCAAATGGACTAGCCATCTTGAATGGCCTACAGAGGTTTCCTGCTTCGGGATGTTTCACATGCTTCCCACATAGACATGGAGCCAGCACAGTGGACTATGTCATGGCACAACCAAGCCTCATCTCTAGTATTCAGGAGCTCACGGTTGGACCAAGACCTGTTGGTGTGGCAGTGGATCATGCTCTTATATGATTATATCGCTGACCATTTCTTTCCAGTTTAGTGTAGCACACAGGCTACGGGCAGCACCCCCTACTCGCTACACCTTCACGCGGGAGACGGACTCTGTATACATAGATGGGATCTACAGACGCTTGTGCACAGAGGAACCCGGGCGACCTCTGGAGGAGCTTACTACTATACTGACACAGACACTACATGATGCAGCAACAGAGGCATACCCACATACCCAGCCTGAGTAGAGACGCTGTTCAGGGAGCATGCCCCAGAACAGTTGGTATGATGAGGAATGTCGGGACACTAGAACTAGACGTCAGAGGGAGGTGCTTTTGGGGAACATCACTCATAGGCAGTCACAGATTGACTTCCGACGCCTTTCGACGCCTAGTGCGGCGGAAGAAGAGGGCATTCCTTGCTCGCCTAGAGCAGGATCTATACTAGTTATTCTTGAGTGAGGACTCACGTGAGGCGTGGAGGCTCTTTCATGAAGAGTGTTCCCCCCGTGCCATCACTTCTACAAAGGCATGGGGCCAGTATGCATCATCTTTGTACACAGTTCCTGAGCAGCCCCCTCCTTCCCGACCCCCCCGATCCATGCCCGCACACCCGTGTTTTTTTCACCGCTGAGATGGTGAGGAAGGCCATTGACAGGATGAAGACTGGGAGAGCATATGATCATGATGGCTTAGTGGCTGAGCATTTCATGCATGCTAGAGATTACTAGCAGAGCTTCTAGCAGTTATGTTTAACCGTGCCATGTGTGAGGGCTTGCCTGATACCTGGAGCCTATCTACTATTGTACCTATCTTCAAGTCGGGAGACCCTATGGAGCCTGGGAACTATCGCACCATCATGATTGGACACACAATGGCACGGTTGTACGCATCTATTCTTGAGCAGAAGCTGAGTAGATGGGCAGAGAGGGAGGGGATGTGCGCAGCCGGGCAGGCAGGTTTCAGGAGGGGTTTTTCTACTCTTGACCATATCTTGACACTCAGAGCCATCATTGAGGAGGGTAGATCGCGTGGGAGACGGATCAATTGCAGCTTTGTGGATTTCCGTAAAGCATTTGACATAGTGCCCAGAGCGAGATTGATGTGCAGATTACAGCAGATAGGAGTACCCACAGAGCTCATTTGGGGGGTCATGGCATTATACAGGTCAGTAGTGGGGCATGTACGCACTCTAGAGGGTCTATCCACACCGGTTTACTCCACTGTTGGGGTGAAGCAGGGCTGCCCACTCTCTCCTACTCTATTTGGTATGTATGTAGATGAGGTTTCTGACTACATTGAGAGAGATGGTGATAGAGGTGCACAGCTGGCGGGGACATGGATTCCACTACTGTTATATGCTGATGATATTGTTTTGATCTTTGACTCTCCGGAGGGGATGCAACGTCACCTGGATGCTTTGCATAGGTTTGCCCAAGAAAGTGGTTTGTCCGTCAACCTTGGCAAAACCAAGGTCATGGTATTTAATACCACCCCACAGTGGATCAGGAGGTCAACGCCCGCTTTCACATACGGACAGGAGAAGGTGGAGTATACAGATACCTTGGAGTGGTTTTCACTGAGGAGGGCAGCAGAGACTCGATTGACCAGAGCCCATGCAGCATTGGGTAAATTGGAAAGGATGTGTTCACAGGTCGTGTTTCAGGAGCCTCGGACGAAGCTCTGGCTCTTTTGACACTTTGGTGGATTCTGTATTGCTCTATGGAGCTGAGATTTGGGGGCCTTCACTGGACCATCACGGGAGGACAGGCCGAAGTGATGGATGGGGGGACATGGAGAAGCCTCTAGTCTCTATGATCTCGCGGCTCATTAGGGCCAAGACTTCTGTACCACGTGCTATTATATGAGCAGAGCTAGCTGTCTCCCCATTGGTGGTTGAGGCGCTCACAAGATCGGTCTCCTTCATACACTGCATGTGGAAACTCCCCAGAGACAGATATGCACGCCTTGCACTCGAGTCCTCTCGACAGTTAGCCGTGCAGGGAGATACAACATGCTGGTATGGGGGGATGACGTCATGGTTTCAGACGCATGGGTTCAACATAGACAGATTGCCTCCTTTCCAGTACTCACTGGATGCGCACTCTCTGACTCTTACACAGTCCTAGATCACCGGGCTCATTCGCCAAGACTTGACTCAGCTAGACACCAAGAGGACATGGATACAGCCAGTACAGGAGCTAGGCACGAAGATGGCTTTCTACAGAGAGCATCTCCTCCAGCTTACGGAGGATGGTTTTGTGACGAGGCCCAGATACATGGACACTCACCTGTCTCATGGGGCGCGATGTGCTATTGGCCAGATACGCACATCTTCACACCAGCTGCGGATCGAGACTGGGAGATACAGCGGAGTACCAGAAGAGGCCAGGACATGCCCCCTGTGTGACATCGAGCTTGCACTACACATGCCACTGCCTCGTCTACTACGAGATACGAGGCCGCTTCCATTGCTTGTTCAAAGAGGGCTTTGGACCATTCTCTAGAGTCATGCGGTACGAGGATCAGAGATGCCTGGGTTTGTTTTTGCTTGAGCTGCGTAGACATAGAGAGAGCCTGATGAGAGGAAAGATTAGCCAGTCTCAGAGACAGATCACAGACTTCTTTAGAGCTGCTGTTGGACACCCGGAGGAGTTACTACCACAGTAGAGCTCGTCGCTTTACACCAGAGGCATACTGAGCGAACGAGCGACTGTGCTGGGGAGATCCAGACGGCCACGACTGCGGAGGACTACACAACATCGACAGAGGCTGCAGCAGAGGATCCAGGCCACTTTAGCTCGACATGCACAACGCCCGGTTAGACTACTGACCATGGAGGAGATTGATGAGATCCGCCAGCGACCGATGCTAGATCTCCTATGATCTACCTATGCCAGCTAGCTGTTTTAGCTGCCTAGTCCACACCCAGCAGTCTAGGATTCCATAATATTTTATTTTGTCATTTTGTCATCTTGTTACTCTGACTTTGTATCAGATCCACCATTGTAACTTTCTGGTCTCATAAGTCACTTTGGCCTTTTGAAGACGTTGATATAACATTTCATTTCATTTTCATTTTCTTCTCCACAGGTGTGCCTAGTTCATGTGTTTGGCATTGCAGGTGTTCTAGATCGGAGTCAAGGTCCTCATCACATCTTTCGTTGCCACCTTGGACAAGTGTGTCCCAGGGTTCGAACTTCGGACAATTGAAATTGACGTGCCAGCGGACAGGGGAGGCTAAGGCCAGCGAGGCTACCCACAGGTCCTAGAGCACAAGGATAGAACATAAAGGGAATCAGTTGGTGGATCAAAGAATTCCAAAGATCTAGATTGAGGTGCCAGGACATGGAGGCGAGGAGTGTTGCCCATAGGTCATAGGACACAAGAAAAGAACAGAAAGGTAAGCTAGGTCCACCGGATAATTTGGTCAAGGGTACTTTTTGGCCCTCGATGCAAAGTGGTTGGAGGAGGAGAACATCGCAAATTCTCTTCAGAGAGAGCTGTACCTTGAAGCTTTTTGGCTATTAGCAGTGTCTATGCCAAAAATCAGGAGGTTGAATCTGGTGCGGTGCGGACTGCACGAGAGGGAAGCCACTCCACTCCTTTGTCATAGATTGCCTAGATTGAGTATGGTCACTGATTTCTCGTTGACATTTTAGGGTACTGACAGGTTGACGGTATTTTGCAAAATGACTTTATGAACAAATGTGCACTGAATTGTAAATTTTCTTAATTGAATTGAAAACATGTGCTCTTTCATTTGTAAATTGTTAAGAGACATGTAGAGAAAGATGAAATGACTGCAACATTTTGTTAGATGAATGATTTGAACTTAGTGCATCTAGACTTATGTTAGAGATCAACAAGATCTGGATGTGATGGCTAAGTGAATGAAATTTGAATGTGAACTGAATGAAATTCTAGTGCATCAAGATGTTTATTTGAATGAGATGACGGATACTGTTCTTGAGTGAAAAGATATTGTCGAACTGCTGAAGAAACTGCAATGCTTTCTTCTGATCTTCCGCCTTGAGAAAGTGAAAATCTTTCTTGGCTGGCCTACTATCCAGGCAATGCGTGACAACAAATCATTAATTTTCAGCTTTGTAAACCAAAATTTCAGCACATAATAATGTAGATAGTAATTGAGAGATAGAGAGACTGAGAGATAGAGATGGGATCGAAAGAGATGGAGAGGTGGAGTTCCTTCCCTATGCGGTACTGGCCCCTGTATCTTTAGGTATTTCTTTTATTCATGTAAAATTTCAATAGTACAAAGCTCATCAGAGATGGTGCCCTACCTCTGTGAGGGCAGAGAGAGAGAGAGAGAGAGAGAGAGAGAGAGAGAGAGAAAGAGAGAGAAATGAAATGAAATGTCATATTAAAGTCTACAAAAGGCCAAACTGACCTATGAGACCAGAAAGTTACAATGCGGTGTATCTGATACAAAGTCAGATTAGCAAAAAAATTAAACTAGGATAACAAAATATAAATACTGCGGAATCCTAAACTAAGTTGATAGGTGTGAAAGGTGAAAGGCGTGAAATGTGTGAACTAAGCAGTACAATGTGTAGACAATATGGGAGGGAAGTAGAGATCCATCCTCATCTGCACTCTGGACGACGAAAAAGAATGGCTCGAATCCTTTGTTGTAGCCTCCTTCGAAAGTGTGTAGCTGCTCTTCTCCATCGGGGTCGTCTAGATCTCCCTAGCTCCAATGCTCGGTCTATGAGAATGCCAGTGGTGCGGGTAAGACCTCTCCACTGTTGGCTGCTCCTCTGTCTGTTCTTTTGGGTGTTCAGTATCTAGTGTAAAGAAATCTGTGATCTGTCTCTAGGATTGTCTCTCTTCAGCTCTCCTCAGTAAAGTTTCTCTATGCCTGTGTAACTCAAGTAGATATAGCCCCAGACATCTCCGATCCTCATAACTCATGACCCTAGATAGAGGCCCAAAACCTTCTCTGAATAGACAATGAAAACGGCCTCGTATCTCATACACTGTGCAATGACATATGTACTGTACCTCTCTGTCTCTGGCTCTAGATGGCGTAAGTGGCATATCTTGCTATCTGCTGGTGTCCCTCTGAATCTGCCAGTCTCAATCTCGAGCTGATGTGAGGGTGTGCGTATCTGGCCAATGGCACAACGCAAACCATGAGAAAGATGCATGTCCATATAGCTAGGTCGAATCACAAACCCATCCCCCGTGAGGTGGAGAAGATGCTCTCTGTAGAAAGCCATCTTTGTGCCCAACTCCTGTATCGGCTCTATCCATGTCCTCCTCGTGTAGAGAGAGAGAGAGAGAGAGAGAGAGAGAGAGAGAGAGTGCCAGCAGATTAGAAACCTTGCAATTGGCTAAATCAGCCCTCTAAATAGAGATGTGTGTGTGTGTGTGTGTGTGTGTGTGTTTACACATAGCCTAAGTGCCAAGTGTGTGCACTTTCTTTTTTTGAATGAGGCTCTGATGGGCTGTTTTGGACAACTGGCCATTCCTGAACTCCCAGTGCCTGTGTGTGTGGTCACCCTGGCTGAACTTCGCAATTTTGGGGCTGCCATGCACCTCTCATGCTTGAACTGCCCTTCACTAGGGTCGCCTTCCTTGAATTGCCACCTCCCATGCAAGGACTCTAGCTAACTTGCATGGACTGCCACTTGCCATGTAAGGACTCCCACTTCCCATGCATGGACTTGTGAGTGTCCACCTGCTTGCATGCTATGCCAGTTGCTAGGTGCCAATAGACTTGCCCCTTTCCCTGCATTCTTTTATGCATGCTCTGCCGGTTTCCCTTCTCCAGAGCGCCCTGCATAGGTCAAGCTTCTGTAGCGTCACAAGTAGCATAATTTCCTGCAACTCTCTTGCAGTTTCTCAAGTGATTCCTAGAAATCCAACAAGCATATCAATGCATTCAACACTTGTAGATATTTAACGTTGTTCCTGGCTATGGGCCAAATTGGTGACAGCTGCAGATCAGCCCTGCAATGTCCAAAATCTGTGACTTCCCCTCCCCTTCAAAGAAGTGTAATCATCTCCAATTACACATGTAGACAAATTAGAAGTTTAGTAAGCAGGACTTACAAACATGTATGTGAATTATCATGTCATTGCATCACTACAGAGTATGGCCTAGACACCATAATGCATTCATTGACTATCAACATGGATACTGGCTCAACGTTTCACATTCATGCTGGTCCAACATTTCTCATTGGACGTAGTATCCTGATCCAACATTTCACATTGGATTCACCTCCTGGTCCAACCTTTCACATTAGACTCGTGCAGAGGTCAATCATGGGCCATTACAACTTGGTTTGACCTTTCACATCAAACCCATCCAGGTGTACCAATGGACTAGTTACCGAGAGATAGTATGCTGCAGACATACATCCCTCATAGAAGTCTAACGGGCAGAGTACTGTCAGCTCAAATCCTTGGATGTGTTAAAACTAACACAGCCGTGACTAATATGTTCTCACATCGGCCCACCTAGCTGTTCCAAAGCTTCCGCTCAGAACTCATGAGAGTCATCTCCTAGTCCACTTGGGGGTGTTTTCCGGAAAATTGTAGTAGGTACTTCATGCAACTCTCCTTGGCAGATGCCTTTTACTGAAAATACATGTGGGCTATGTTTGTGTACAAGTTGCTTCGACGGAACGGGTTTTTAAAGTAATTGCTCTTAAGAGTTTCTATTAGCAACAAGGGCTATATTAGTGTTAGTGATGGTCTCTTGCGGGTAGTTTAAAGTGAATTGTTTGCAGTTTTGAAGCCTTCTTAGTTCTCCACCGCTTGTCAAATTAGTGCGAGCTGGTTTCAGTTGTCCTTACTTTGGCGCAGGTTTGGGATATGCGTACAAAAGCCCAAGTTCATGCCTTATCGGGGCATGAAAATACTGTGTGCTCAATTATAACTCAAGCCGTGGTATGTATGTAAGTTTCTATCAGGATGTATGTTCTCAATTTGTTCTCCTTTATATTCCTCGTTTTGTTCTTGTTTTGCTAGGACCCTCAAGTTGTTACTGGGTCTCATGATACAACCATCAAACTCTGGGATCTTGCTGCAGGTTGGAGTTGTTTGGCTTCATTTACTTGCGTCAAAATATGGTACATTGTTACTGATCTCTACTGGCTTACTATGCAGGCAAATCCATGTCGACCCTCACTTTTCATAAGAAATCTGTTCGAGCACTAGCAATGCATCCTTTTGAGTGAGTACAACCTCTTTGCAATTTCTAATATCAAGAATCACTTCTCAGTCCTAACTTTGTTACCTCTGAAAAGGTCCTCTTTTGCATCTGCTTCTGCTGACAATATCAAGAAGTTCAGACTTCCCAAGGGTGAATTTTTACATAATATGCTGTAAGTGATGAAAACTTTAGCCTGAGTTGTGGTAATTCTTTGCATTGAAGGGGAAAAGAGTAAGCGTGCTGTATGGGCTTGCAGCATGTGTGTACGCGGCTGCTTTTTTCCGTCTTTATCGGCTCCAGTGCGAGTGCAATGAATATTCAAAAGTTTTTGTTCAGGAGTAGATTTTCTAAGAATTTGTTTATTAACAGGGCGCAACAACGGACAATTGTGAATTGCATGGCCATAAATGAAGAGAATGTGCTGGTATCAGGAGGTATGTTCAACGTAATTATACTAAGGTTTAGGCAATGTGTAGGGCAGACAACTCAGATGGGAAGCTCTGATCTTGTAGGCGATAATGGAAGCATTTGGTTCTGGGATTGGAAAAGTGGCCATAACTTTCAGCAAACACAGACAATTGTTCAGCCTGGTGGGTAACTTTCTTGATCTGTTATGTTTGTGATATTGTGTCTTATGGATTTTGGTATCGTGTCTCATGGTGTTGAAGGTTGTAGGCACAGTGGCTGAATGTATGGTATGTGTTTTGCAGGATCCCTTGACAGTGAAGCAGGCATCTATGCATCGTCCTTCGATGTTACAGGGACGAGGCTGGTTACTTGTGAGGCTGACAAGACAATAAAGATGTGGAAAGAGGATGAGAATGCGACTCCAGAGACACATCCTCTGAACTTCAAGCCTCCGAAAGAAATGCGGCGGTTTTAGACACAAGTAGCCTCTTTGCCAAGGATTTAATTTATATGTTTCCGTACTGAAGGGAGAGGTAAAGGGGGAGCTGTAACAGTCGTGGTGAGCGTCAGGAATCTGAGGCTGTATGAAGGCTCCAGTAAGTTCAGCTACTCGGGCAGTACATGTTTTTGTCATTCAGGGCAATACGCAACTATGTAAGACTGTGCAAGTTTTTGGCACTGTGAGCTGGCAGAGAGGTCAGCAGTGTCTGTGGTCCGACTGTTGTGAAGGCACTTCATAGAAACAGCTGGTTTAGAGTGCTCTCTTTCAATCAGCCCCCATAATGGGGGCTCCTTGGTTAAACAGTGGCTATGTGTAATTGGCCAACATAAATTTCATTTTTTTCTCAGAAGCAAATCACTCTGACAGTTGTATAGATATAGGTTGTTCAGTATTTGGACCAAATTGCACACGTGAAGGTGCCTTGAGACATTTCCACCCGTTTGGTGGTGGCAGCGGCAAGTTTTTACTTGCACAATCCAAGGTCCTGAGGCTTTGCTTGATGTTCAGCTGGGTGAGATGTGGGCTTTCATCTCCCCATACCAGCATGTTGTATCTCCTTGTATGGCTAGCTGTCGAGAGAAATTAAGTGCTATGCGAGCATATCTGTCTCTAGGAAGTGCCCATGTGCGGTTTATGAAGGAGACTGATCTGGTGAGCGTCTCCACCACAAGTTGGGGGGGGGGGGGGGGGGGGGGGCGTTAGCTCTGCTCGGATAATGGCCCGTGGTACTGATGCCTCGGCTCTAATGAGCCGTGAGATCATAGAGACGAGAGGTTTCTCCATGTTCCCCCATCCATCTGAGCGACCCGGCCTCCCGTGGTGATCCAGTGAAGGTCCCCATATGTCGGTTCCATAGAGCAATGCTGAAGCCACCAAGGTGTCAAAGAGCCAGAGCTTCGTCCGGGGCTCTTGAAATTGAACCTACGAACATATCCTCCCTCTCCAATCTACCCAATGCTGCGTGGGCTCTAGTAAGTAACCACTCCAAGGTAAGTGTATGCGTCTGTGTACTCCACAGTCTCCTGGCCGTATGTGAATGTAGGTGCTAACCTCCTGATCCACTGTGGGGTGGTATTAAACACCATAACCTTGGTTTTACCCAGGCTGACAGACAAACCACTTTCGTGGGCAAACGTATGCAAAGCATCCAATTGACGTTGCATTCCTTCTGGGGATTCGGAGATCAACACTATTTCATCAGCATATAACAAAAGTGGAATCCATGTCCCTGCCAACTGATCACCTTTATCCCTATCGTTGTCAATGTAGTCAAAAACCTCATCCACATACATACCGAAAAGAGTAGGAGAGAGCAGGCAGACCTACTTCACCCCAATAGTGGAGTGAACCGGTGTAGAACGTCCCTCCGGGGTGTGTACATGCCCTACTACTGATCTGTACAATGCCATGATCCCCCAAATGAGTTTTGTGGGTACTCCCATTTCCTGTAGTCTGCGCATCACTCTAGCTCTGGGTACCGTGTCGAAAGCTTTGCGGAAGTCCACAAAGCTACAATAGATACGTCTCCCATGAGATCTGCCTTCTTCGATGATGGCCTTGAGTGTTAGGATATGGTCAAGAGTAGAGAAGCCTCTCCTGAATCCTGGCTGCCCAGTTGCACGTATCCCTTCCCTCTTTGCCCATCTACTCAGCTGTTGCTCCAGAATGGATGTATACAACCGTGCCAGTGTGCGCCCAATCATAATAGTGCGATAATTCCCAGGCTCCATAGGGTCTCTTGATTTGAAGATAGGTACGATCGTAGATAGGCTCCAAGAGTCTCATAGGCCCTCACACATGGCCCAGTTAAACATAACTACTAGAAGCTCTGCTAGTAGGTCTTTGGCATGCATGAAATGCTCAGCGACGACTAGGCCATCATGATCATATGCTCTCCCAGTCTTCATCATGTCAATAGCTTTCTTCACCATCTCAGCGGTGAAAAAGACACATGCGTGTGGGCATGGATCGGGGGGGTTGGGGAGGGCCGGCTGTCTAGGTACTGTGTACAAAGATGATGCGTACTGCCCCCAGGTCTCTGTGGAGGAAATAGCGGGCGGGGGGGGGGACTGCTCATGAAAGAGGCGCCACGCCTCACGCGAGTCCTAACTCAAGTATAGCTGATATAGATCCTGCTCGAGTCGAGCCAAAAAAGCCATACAGAATCCGTCTCCCGTGTGAATGTGTAGCGAGTAGGGGTTGCTACTCCTGGCTTATGTGCTACACTGCACTGGAAGGAGATGGTCATCGACAGCAGAGCATGATTCACTGCCACCCCCATTGGTCTGGGCTCAACTGTGAGATCCTGGATACTAGAGATGAGATTCGGCTGTGCCATGACATAGTCCACTGTGCTGGCTCCATGTCTGTGTGGGAAGCATGCCACTCCCCCCGAGCCCCGCCCTTTGTGCTTTGAGCGTGTCTCCTGTCTGTAGGCCGTCTCCCACCTGTATCCACTGATGTGAGGCATGGATTGCCCTGGGGCCTGGTGTGTCTCAGAGTAAAAGATGATGTCTCTTCTAGTAAAGCTATCCTCAAAGGCACCCACATCAAGACGCATAGATCCATTGCAGTTCCAGGCAGCTACTTTGAGTGTGGTCCCATAAGTCTCGCACCGTCATGTGGAACGTCGTTCTAGTATTACCACTTTTCCATCTCGGTAAAAAGCGATCTTGCCTTTTCTCTTGCCGCTCTAATCTCCGGCATTACTTCCTGCATATGAGCGATCTGCGAGAGGGTGAGATCATCCCCGAGAAAGATGCCAGTCTCTTTAAGAGTTGGTCTTTTCTTCAAGAATGACTTCTTTGCTTCCATGGAGGGAAAACGGAGGATGAGTGCTCTTTCTTTTGAGGTTTCTCCACTGCTTCCATTTTTCTTTATGTTGCCCACTCTCCATGCCCTCGTGTGCGTCGGCTCATGAATCCCCATCAAGGCTATGAGTTCTTTTACTTCTTCGTCCACATTGCCTTTGTCTTTAAGACCGCAAATTCTCACATGTAAAGCGCGCAAAAAGTCTCGCACCGTTATGTGGAGCGTCGTTTTAGTATTACCACTTTTCCGTCTCGGTAATAAGCGATCTTGCCTTTTTCCCTTGCCGCTCTAATCTCCGGCATTACTTCTTGCATATGAGCGATCTGCGAAAGGGTGAGATCGTCCCCGAGAAAGATGCCAGTCTCCTTAAGAGTTGGTCTTTTCTTCAAGAATGACTTCTTTGCTTCAATGGAGGGAAAATGGAGGATGAGCGCTCTTTCTTTTGAGGTTTCTCCACTGCTTCCATTTTTCTTTATGTTGCCCACTCTCCATGCCCTTGTGTGCGTCGGCTTATGAATCCCCATCAAGGCTGTGAGTTCTTTTACTTCTTCGTCCACATTGCCTTTGTCTTAAAGACCGCAAATTCTCACATGTAAAGCGTGCACCCTTCTCCTCTGCTCCTCCTCTAGTGTCTGATTAATGATGTTGTTGGGTGTGGGCATGGGCGTTATCTCCTTGCCTTTTCCTTTCTTGGCCACCTTGATCCATTTCTCGGCTTCGTCCGCCTTCTGTTGAGTTTTGGTAAGAACATCCACCCTTTATGCTGCTCTTCTCCTTCTTTGATGGCCCGTACTTGCTCCTTGATCGTGTTGATTTCTTCGATTACCGAGGGTTGCAGTTCGCCCTCTTCCAGTGTGTTTCTTGATCGTGCTTCGGCGAGCTCTTTCTTGAGTGATGCGATCTCTTCCTCTTGGGTCGTCACTCGGTCTTACAGCGTGCTTATCTTGCTCTCTTTGATCAGCACGCGTCCTTCGAGTATGTTTATTGTGTCCCATAGATTGCGGTTCATCTTGGTCATGATCTCCGTCATCTCCTCTTTGCATTTTTGAATGGCATCCTCTAGGGGGTCGGCTTTATCGTTCATCTTCCTCATGCTTGATCGTCGTCCGCAAGGGAGTTAGGTGTATGTGTGCACCGCACCCACCCTAGCAGCAGGCACGGCGGCTGGGAGTCATTGGATGTACGTGTGCACCCACACTGGCGGCGATCGCGACGAGTGGTGGAGCGCGAGGCGGTGTGGCCAGGTCTCCTCAATATGCTCAGTTGTGTAGTTGTGTGTGTGTGAGTGTGTGTCAAAAACAAAAGTGAAGGAGGTGGGGGAGGGGGGATAAAGTATGGTAGAAATGAAATGAAATGAAATGTTATATTAAAGTCTTCAAAAGGCCATAATGACCTATGAGGCCCGAAACTTACAAAGCGGTGGGGGCGGGAGCGGGGGCGGGGTTCAAAGGAAAAAAAAATATATAAAAAAAAATAAAATAAAGTTTTTAACTCCCTACGCGTGAAAGGAAAAGAGGGGGGGTAGGGGGGGATAACCTACGCGTAGGAGAGGGGGGGGAGACATGCTACGCGTAGAAAGTTGGGGGGGGGGGGGGGGGGGGGGGTGCGTGGGCGGGTGAACAGGGCGCCACGGGGGGGTGGGCGCGCAAGCAAGGCAGGGGAGCAGGCGCAAGCAGCGGGGGTGCGAGGGGCAGCGGGTGACGGGCAGGGCGGGCGCGAGGGTGCAGCAGAGGAATAGATCGCGTCACTCAAGAAAGAGCTCGCCGAAGCACGATCAAGAAACACACTGGAAGAGGGTGAACTGCAACCCTCAGTAATCGAAGAAATCAACACGATCAAGGAGCAAGTACGAGCCATCACAGAAGGAGAAGAGCATCATAAAGAAATGACGACTTCTTGGGTGGATGTTCTCACAAAAACTCAACAGAAGGCGGACGAAGCCGAGAAATGGATCAAGGTGGCCAAGAAAAGAAAAGGCAAGGAGATAACGCCCACACCCAACCAACATCATTAATCAGACACTAGAGGAGGAGCAGAGGAGAAGAGTGCGCGCTTTACATGTGAGAATTTGCGGTCATAAAGACAAAGGCAATGTGGACGAAGAAGTAAAAGAACTCACAGCCTTGATGGGGATTCATGAGCTGACACACACAAGGGCATGGAGAGTGGGCAACATAAAGAAAAATGGAGGTAGTGGAGAAACCTCAAAAGAAAGAGCACTCATCCTCCGTTTTCCCTTCATGGAAGCAAAGAAGTCATTCTTGAAGAAAAGACCAACTCTTAAAGAGACTGGCATCTTTCTCGGGGATGATCTCACCCTCTCGCAGATCGCTCATATGCAGGAAGTAATGCCGGAGATTAGAGCGGCAAGGGAAAAAGGCAAGATCGCTTTTTACCGAGACAGAAAAGTGGTAATACTAGAACGACGCTCCACATGACCGTGCGAGACTTATGGGACCACACTCAAAGTAGCTGCGTGGAACTGCAATGGATCTATGTGTCTTTATGTGGGTGCCTTTGAGGATAGCTTTATTGGAAGAGACATCATCTTTTACTCTGAGACACACCATGCCCCAGGGCAATCCATGCCTCACATCAGTGGATACAGGTGGGAGACGACCTACAGACAGGAGACACGCTCAGAGCACAGAGGGCGGGGCTCGAGGGGATCACTGTATTCATCTCTTGTTACAAGCACTTGTCCCGATGAACAGGAAGTGAAACTCAAAGCCAAGTTAAAGGATCTTGTGGATATCACCAAGGACGCGGGTTCATGTGTGCGATGAGCCACAAGTTTCGTGGCCAAGTCAATTTGCTTCAAGTGGAGCTGAACAAATAGGAGGAATTGAGGGCCGTGAAGAAAGCATGGGAACACAAGATGACAAGAAAAGAGATTGTTCTCCTCAAAGGCAAGGTGATGTTTGTATGAGGCTAGCCCTTGAGTAGAAGGAGTAATGAACATACGCACCATCCAGCAAGAGCTACCAAGATTATTGCTTCAAACGTAGAGGAGAAGATTGCTACAAAGAAAGGTGGATGCATGGAGGGGGTGAAGAAAACCTTAACAAAAAGGTATGGGAAGAATCACAAAAAGAGCAATTACAGATTATGCACACTATTGTGGAGAAGATGAGGTAAGCTTGCCGTCTCAACATTTGTATCATCGGCATACTCGAGAAGATTACACTTTTGAAGTAGATGGAAAGACCCCATGCAAGAAGATTGGCTGTAAGTAAGAGGAGTCCCTCACCTTTAGAAAAGCTTGGAGAGCCAACAAAGACATAACCAAGAAGAAGAGTCTTATGATACAATTTTGGAGTGAGATATAGAAGACCGTTTATATGCATAAGAGGGTAATGTTATGCACCGCATGTTACCATATAGATGTGGTAGTGATGTGTGTAAACACACTTACGATCACTATCTTATCTTTCCATTGCACACTAAGTAATACACTCTCTATTGTGGGATGAGGATTGCAAACCTATTGCGCTCCCATGGAAACATGTTTGAAATTGCGGATCCCCATGGACGCACCCATCGTGACTTGAGGCAGTGACGAAGGGTAGAATATGATACTTCTCACTCAAACACATGATGGCCTTGAACGGGGCCTATGGAGGGCACGGGTATGGAAGTCCGTATATCGACATAACACTTCTCAAGGATCAAGGGCGATGCCAATCTTAACTAAGGAGAGCTACAAGGGAGGATACACATCATCACGTGGGAGTCAAAGGCCTACTTTATAAGGATCAGACTATAGCTACATTAGGAGAGCTTCATATAGATTGGTTTGTGCTATTGCGACCCCCCGGAGTCAAAATTTGGATGCAAAGGAACGAGACTCACTAGAGGAGGAAGGTGAAACACTCTCACCATATTTGTAGGGGAGATCAAGGATTATTCTAGCCTCTGCAAGGTCTTCCTTGTGGAGACTTTAATAGGTGAACATAGAGCAAGCATTGTACGACCTTGAGGAGTCCACAATGCTACACCCCTTTGATAAGACCATTAGAGAGTACCTCAAAAAACTCAATGAAATTCACAACTTATGGACGACACCTGCTAAGATTGGGATCATAACACCATCTTGCTATTTATAACAAGATGGCTCCATGTCTAGATTTGAGAGGTCTTACACGTATCCCACCACCGGTCTTAAAGGAAGGTATCACAGTTGACTACATTCTTGATCTAGGGAGACAACATGTTTGATTACATCCATACATCTCTCTCCCTTGACAACACACCCCCACCACACACACCATCTGCATGCACCTCACACATCACCATATACTTCGCACACAATTTGTCTTATATCTACACTTAGCACATCTATGACATCAATTACCAGGTAGAGTCCTCAACACCACTTGAGACACTCACTACCCAGCTCCCTTCCATTTTTGCAAACATCAAGCCTCAATAGCTTTCCACACCATATTGCTCAAGCAACACTACATACTCCGAGGTTGTCTCAAAATATATGGTATGATGACAGAGAACTATACAGATGACTGCATATAGTGAGTGAGATAAGGACTTGATCGATAGGGAAAAAGGTAGGATTTTGAGAAGCTCCAAGAGCTAGACCCCCTATATAAATTGCATTCTTATGGTACTTAAAAAACCCCTATGCTAAAATGAGAACATGAATAGATTGACTCGTTTTTTTAATGAATTAACGGGTTTTCTTTTTAATGGTTAAAAAAACACCCCATTGTTAATGTATCTTCATTAAATTGCTTAAATTTTTAAATATAAAAACCCTTCTTCTTCACAACTCACGTGCCATATTAACATGATTATATACCAAACCCCCCGCCCTACGGACGTCGACTACAGGAACCCCATCCAACCAACCCCCATTGACAAACCATAGATGAGATGAATTTGTACACAGACTCTACCAAGTTCTTGGACAGCCACCAATTCCAAAGCCTCCATACTCATGCCAGGCTACGTCTACTTTCATTACATTTGCAGTGCTAGAGAGGGATAATCGTCACATGCAGCAAGGTCGTTTCTTAAATCACACATGCATGCAAAGTGAGCACCTCATATACGTCATAGCTGCCCCATTCATTGACTTGCTCTTTAGTAGAGCATCAGTAAAGGGATTACCCACGGAGTGGACTAGGCACACTAATTTGCCTATCAAAAAGTCAAGGGGCACCCTAGCCAAACTCTTATGTGAAGTGATTGAGGCACATTCGAGTTCAGATGCACAAAGAAAGGGCCTACGAACCACATCAAATGATGATTTTAGACAATCCTTCTCTTACCATAGACTACATCACTTTGCATTGCTTGAAGAATCAAGAAAAGACACAAAAGGGGTGACTACACTTCTACTTTGTGGATTTTTGTCAACCTTTCAACATAGTCCCACGTGACGAACTCTTCCACCACCTACAAACACTTGGTGCTCCATCCAAGATGATCTCTCTATGAGCATGTGACAGAATGAGTATGTTGCGGAGGAGGAACCTCAAAGCCCATTGTTGTGCAAACCATTCTCACCACTTTTGTTTGGCTTCTACATCGATGACATATAAGAGTACATTCTTTGTGTAGAAGGGATGGGGGTTGAGTTAATACGTGCACCATTTCATATTTTGCTATATGATGATTATGTTGTCTTGGTACATGAGCCATGGGAAGGACTAAATTCCTGGCTTTGGATGAGCTGATTTTTCATACATCTAGACAAGTCATGAGTAGGGCCCTATTCACAATAGGTAGAGGGAAAGTTGAGGTTCTAGGCTCATTTGGATACCTTGGGATTACTTTTACAACCACCACATGCAAATTTCTTAGTGGGGCGGGCATAGCCAAAGATAGTAGGCTCACTAGAGGGTATGTTTGATAAGCAATGCTACCACCAAGCGCACTTCTGGGAGACCCCACAAAGGGGTGTCTTCTTGACATCCTTGCCATGGTGTATGTAGCAACAATTTAAGTCTTACATCTTCATGGTGGACACAAGTTAAGAGACCATAATATTAGGATATTCGAGCATGAATTATCACCATAGCTCATGCAGACAAAAAGTTGTACAACCAAGAGGAGTGTTATTGATAAAAAAAGACTTTATATTTTAAATAACCACAATGGCTATTACATGCATGAAAATAGGAGGTTTTATCGCTAACAACTTCCCCTATAAATAGACATAGACTTCTGAGAAATTGATAGACAACATGCGGTAGAGATTAACTATGACTCTTGTCTCTATATACTAAGGAAGGTGAGCCGTCAAAAAACGATGGGAGCCCCTCCCCCCCCAAAAGGTTGCAGGCCCCACGACTGTTTCTTCTGGAGGACAGGTCACACACTCATTTCTAATAACCACAAGGGTTATTGGCATGCATGCAAATGCAAACTAATTGGAGGAGTTTTTTTATAACAGAAAGTTCCGACAAGTTCCTAACAGCGAGAAGCTTAACGCAATACAACCAATCTGAGCATAAAAACATGGCTTGCATGGGTGCCTCTGCTGGAGGCCCGCCCCTTGTCATTGAGCAAGGTAAGTCCACACAAACCCAGAAAGGAGACAAATCCATACCGAAAACGAGGACCTACCAAGGAAAACCTTTCCAGCAGTTGGAGGATCAAGCAGCCATCAACGCCACCGAACTAAGGCTATAGTCACATGAGGCTTAGTTATCACTTATATATAACTATGTCAACCACCAAACAGAGCATTGAATGAATAACTCAACCTCATGCAAGAGGCTTAGTTATTCATTCAACCTCCCAACTATGCCTTGAACTTCACAACTATGCCAAAATTGGCATAGTTACAAAGTGCATGTAACAAGAATGAAGCTTAGTTATCAATTCAAATTATTGATAACTAAGCCTTGGGTGACCATAGCTTGAGCACCGAAAGCACCTCCGGCACACCAACCTTGGACCCGATCGAAGAGTTCACGAGGAGAAGCCCAACCACGAGGACACCGACACATGTGGAGCCCTTCTTCAGCATTTCGCAAGCCCTGCATCATGCACTTGTCGTGATTGATATCGAGGGGTGTCCAACCACCACATGGGAAGTGGCCTCACAGCTGCTATGGAAGCCCCGAACATCAACACTTGCACCAAGCCTGACGCAGACGGAGTATTTCCTTCCAATGATACAAAAAAAACTAGGTAGGTTGCCGCTTCAAGAGGGAGAGGTGGAGCTACTCAGCCAGGTTCCCCCCAGGCTGCTCGGGCCTCCTTGTCCACTCCCCTCTCGAACCATAGTGTCATAGCAAAACCTAGAGCTCTCAACTCCCCGTTGAAATGGGTAACAACACGGCATGATGATCTTTAGCATAATTTGCCACAAATGGAGTGAAGCTGGCAACACCACCCATATTAGTGCATACGTCATCTAGTGCAAACAACGCAAGTGCTAATTTTTTTAGATCTTTTAATTCGAGCCTTTTGATACAACTTGATTTTGAGCCCTTTTTTTTTAATAAAGAGCTTCAATATCTCAAGTCGGGCTATGTCACCCAAACAACTTGATTGCTTTTTTCGGCCAAAGGCCTTAGTATCCATATGGGTGAAGGTCATTCACATTTGTTTGCTTGACAGAGTGTCCTTTTAAAAATTGAAGAGAAAGAAAGCATTTCCTTTCCAATGCTACTTCCCAAGGCTACTTCAATTATTTTTTGGCATGCTGAAAAAAACTTGAAAGAACAAAGGATTGAAGAGTTTTAGTAGGAGTTTGATCCATAATGTGAAGTATTGATTCAATAAAAAAAAATTAATATAGTACGGACATACTCTCACACACTATATTAGCTTTACATACTTGCTCGCACGATAGAAAAATGTATTAAGCGAGAATATTCTCATTTGCCCCCCCCCACCCCCTCTCCTTCTCTCTCTCTCTCTCTCTCTCTCTCTCACACACACACACACACACACACGACTTGTGCTCTAGGTCTCTTTTTGTCCCTTGCTCTCTCTCTCTCTCTCTCTCTCTCTCTCTCTCTCTCTCTCTCTCTCTCTCTCTCTCTCTCGTACGCGCACGCGCACACACAATATTTGCATTCTAATCGCTCTTCTTCACGTGAAATTTTTTATGGTGGGACTACAAAGCGCGGGGTGCACAAAGGAGCCAATTATCTCGCATAGTATCTGCATTCTAATCACCCTTCTTCACGTGAAAAGTTTTGTAGTGGGACTACAAAGCGCGAGGTGCACAGAGGAGCCAATTATTTTGCAAGCCTGAGAGAGAGAGAGAGAGACAGAGATATAAAAAGGGAAAGTATGCCCCATTTCCATGTGGCCTACCTACCTCCTCGTCTTTCATTTGCCTTCCCTGAGTCCCTTGTAAACCATTCTTTTTTTCATATCAAATTAATACCACCATTTTTCTCCAGTTGGTACCCCCTTCTTATGAAGAGTCCTTTTATTTAAAGACTTCACAAAGATTCAATTTATTAAATTATTGAATTGATTTATCATTCTCTACGCTTATTAAATCTATCTTTTTTAATGAAAACATTAATATATTCTTTTGTTGTAGTTTTTAATGTGTTTTATATTTTATTGCTTTTATTTTATTTTGTTTTCAAATAATAATGTGTAATGTGCACCTTTCACCTTATTATTTGAGTGGAACCTTTTCGAGATTATGGTTGGGTTCACGAGAGCCGATGAAAGACATGCAAAAAGGAATGAGTCTTCACCATGGAGGTTGTTCATTGGCACAAAAAGAAATTATATTTCTCTAAACCCACAAAAAAATTAGCACGCCTTCCCCCCTTCGGAAGAGCAGTTCTACCGTCCACTTTTCAGCATGAAACGTGGATCGGTGTAATTGAATGGAATCCAACAGCTACATACTCAACAACAATACCACTACACTACAACTCATTGGACATCAAAATTGTACATAATAAATTTTATAGAGCTACCTGTTGGGGTATAAAGCCCAATGTGGTCGCCCAGGTAAGTGGACAGGCCGCCAAGTATGTACACATATTCTTTTGTTAAAACCTAATAAGAACTCACTATGCTCTACACATTACAGTAGAGCGAGTTCACCATATCGTCGTGCTCTTCTTCTCGCACTCTCTCTCTCGCGTCGCACTTCCACTCGTACTCCTTCAACTGGTATTAGAGCTCAGTTCGAGGCTCGGGGCAGCATTTGCAGGTATGCAGAAGGGCTGGTGCTCTCAGAATTTCATTCTGAGGTTATCTTGGCCACCGTTCGGCTTCGACAAAGCTCTGCACATGCCATTTTCGACTACGTGGTCTTGGCGGGTGCAGATCCGACTCTGCAAATTTGGGGTTTCGGCCTACGATTGCAAGTGCTCAGGATATCTGCACTTCCAAAGTGTTGATTTGTGGCTGTTTACACAACGAAGGATGGCTCATAGTTCTTGAAGGCGTGTCACATACGACACGGGCGCACCTACACACAGACTGTAGGCGACATCCACTAGTTCATCAGGTAGCTTGTGTATGCTGCTTGATATTCCAGATTTCATCCTGACATTGCAGGTACTTCCACATGGGATGTATTGTCAGAGATGATGTATGTCTGTTGAGGGGTTGCTGGCTGTGAGTCACGCAGCAAACAACCGCCGTAGCGGTTACAGCATATAGTGGGAAATTTGTGGATGTATGACTTTGTGGGAAGTCTATGTATTGTCAGATTTACTGCAGCCTTTGTTGAGGGTCGAGTGAGGTTTTATTGAGCTGGGGATTCTCGAATATTGAGATCCTTTCGGTGATACAGGTCTTGGAGCGATCCCTCGAGCACCCTTAGATAGGCAGCTAGGATGTATTGACTATGAGTTAGACAGTTGGGATTGCATCTTTGCTTTACTGCCGTTGAGGCATTGTCGCAGTCTATGCTTACAGGACAGTGAGAGACAGTACAGGTGCAAGACAGGTTTACCCACAGCTTACAGTGTTAGAGAGATAGTGGTTTTTTGAGCTGTTTTTTGTTTGTTTTTTAGTACACCATAGCCATTTTACAAAGGAGACTTTGTCAAAATTTTTGCAGAATCTGAAGCTTTCTTGGTTCATTTGACAGGTTGATATTGGTTCAGAGGTCAGTTTACAGGGGAAACTCTGCCGAATTTTTCCCAGGAAAGTAAAACTACTGTGAAGCGTAGTTTTGGCTGGATCACAGGACACTGCTCTTTACAATATCAAGAAGCTGGATGGAACCAATTTCCCATTGTGGAAGAAGCAGATTTGGCACGTGTTGGTACAAAAGAAGAAGATAAAACCTATATAGCTCAAGGAGATAAAACCAGAAGATATGGACGAAGATGAATGGAGCGAAATGGATGAATTGGCACTTTCTACCATTATGTTAACTTTGGCAGAAAGCTTCACAGGTATACTGGCTTAAGAAGCTTCTTGACTTGAAGATGAAAGAAGGGACACCTATGTCAAATCATCCGAATGAATTCAACACCATCTACAATCAATTGTCGGTTTATGAAGCATGGACAAAGCTGAGTGATCTTTATGAGAAACAGAGTGCAGCTTCACAGGTATTCTGGCTTAAGAAGCTTCTTGACTTGAAGATGAAAGAAGGGACACCTATGTCCAATGATCCGAATGAATTCAACACCATCTACAGTCAATTGTCAGCTCAAGGTGTCAAGTTTGATGAACCTGTTAGAGCTATGTTCCTGTTGATCACATTACCGGAAAGTTGGGACACTTTTCGCACAGCTTTGAGTAATTCTGCACCTCCAGATGGTTTGACCATAGCAGGTATAGAAGGCAGTCTGCTTACTGAAGAAACCAACAGAAAGACAATGGACAAAGGCAAAGGAACAGCCTTAGTTGTCAGGGGAAGGACCAAAGAAAAGGACAAAGATGGAAAGAGGAATGAGTCTCATAGCAAATCCCCCATTGCTAAAGGCAAGAGTGACATAGAATGCTACTATTGTGGCAAGAAGAGTCACATGAAAGCAGAAAAAGGCAAAGAGAAATCTGAAGACCATGGTGAGAAAAATAAGTCCTCAGTGAAGATTCAAGAAATAAATGTGACAAACACTGTTGCAGAGGGTGACAGTGTAGTGTCAGGAGACATCTACTTCTTGAAGAATACAATGGACTCAGCTCCTCTTACAGCATCTGATGGAAATGCACTGAGTGACTGGATTATAGACTCAGGGGCATCACTTCATGTGTCTCCAAACAAGGAGTGGTTTACCTCTTATGTGACCACTAAAGATCATGTTCGGCTAGGCAATGGGCAGACATGTGAGATCTTAGGTGTTGGAGATGTTCAATTGAAGTTTCAGTATGGCTCTTCTTTCACGTTGAAGAATGTGAGACATGTTCCCGCAATTACAAAGAGCTTGATCAACACAGGTTTACTTGATGATGCTGGCTACGTCACCACTTTTGGACAGAACATGTGGAAGATATCCAAGGGTTCTATGACAGTAGCACATGGAGTAAAGTCTGGAGGACTTTACATGATTTATGTATCAAATGTCTCTAAAAATGTAATCAATGTAACCGAGCAGCCGAACGTTTCTTTGTGGCATAGCCGGTTAGGACATATGTCCAAGAAGGGAATGGAAATCTTGTCTTGTTCTGGTTATTGGCCTGGCTTTTCATTTAATGATTTTGAATTCTGTGAACATTGTCTGTATGGTAAGCAAACACAGCAGCCACATAAGCATTACTCGAGGAAAGTATGCGTTTACTTTCTCAAGCACAAGGATGAAGCGTTTAGTGTTTTCAAAACGTTTGTGACACTTGTGGAGAATCAGAGTGGCAAGAAGCTTAAATGCTTACGCACTGACAATGATGGAGAGTATGTTTCAAAGGCCTTTCAGGACTTTTGTGAGTCAAAAGATATAAAACGTGAACTTACTACTCCTTACAATCCTCCTCAAAATGGTGTTGCTGAGAGGATGAATAGGACCATACAAGAGAAGGTCAGAAGTATGTTGTCTAATGCACAACTGCCAAATGGATTTTGGGCTGAAGCTGTATCAACAGGTGTTCATCTTATAAATAGATCTCTTAGCAAGGTTTTGCAGAAGGATTCAGTGGCAGAAATGGTATGGTCAGGCAAAATGCCCTCATACAAGCATCTCAGAGTCTTTGGCTGTGAGGCATACTCAAGTTCCAAAGGAATTTAGGAACAAACTTGAGCCAAAGAGTAGAAAGTGCATCTTTCTAGGCTATGGTAATTCTGGTGAGATGAGGTACAGACTTTGGGATCCCGAATCCAGAAAGGTTATCCGCAGCAATGATGTTCACTTTAATGAAGCCAAATATCATTCTAAACCAGAGAGGGTCGAGGAGATTAGAAGAGTTGCCTTCCAAGAAGATGAACCTTCACGTGCAAGACAAAATGTCAGGGCCCAAGAGGAGCAAGGACAGGATAGAGTGGAACCACAGGTTGTGGCTGAGCCTCAGCCACCTATTTTGCGTAAATCGGGACGGATCTCACGACCTCCTGATTGGTTTGTTCCCTCTATGAACTATGTCATGTTGATTGATTGCAATGAGCCTTGATGTTACAAGGAAGCAGTGCAAATGAAGGACTCCGGGAATTGGCAATTGGCCATGCAGTCAGAGATGACAGCTCTGCATAAAAACGAGACATGGAAGCTAGTTAAATTACCACAAGGCAAAAAGGCTCTACCTTGTAAATGGGTTTACAGGTATAAGATCACCGCTCATGCTAGTCAGCCAAAGTACAAAGCAAGGCTTGTTGCCAAGGGCTTTAAGCAAGAACAAGGCATTGACTTTGATGAAGTCTTCTCTCCGGTGGTCAAGATGACTACATTGAGATGCTTTCTTGCATTGGTTGCCATATTAGATTTGGTGTTGAACCAAATGGACATCAAGACAGCGTTCTTGCATGGTGATTTAGATGTGGAAATTTACATGCAGCAGCCAGAAGGGTTTGTTTAGAAAGGCAAGGAAGATTTGGTATGCCAGTTGTTAAAGAGTCTTTATGGCTTAAAACAATCACCGAGGGCATGGTACCATAAGTTCCACAAGTTTATGCTTTCTCAAGGCTACAAACGTAGTGAGTTCGATCACTGTCTATATACAAAGAAGGCTAAGGATGACAATTGGCTCATCCTTATTTTGTATGTGGATGACATGTTGATTGCTGGCAAGCACTTGGAAGATATTTCATCTTTGAAGTCAAAGATGGCAAAATCGTTTGACATGAAAGACATGGGTGAGGCAAGTCATATACTTGGTATGCGCATTGAGAGAGACAGATCAAAGAAATTGATTTGGTTATCTCATTCAGAGTATATTGACAAGGTTTTGCAACGTTTCAATATGGAGAAGGGAAAGGCATTGAGTGTTCCATTGCCACCATATGTGAAACTTAGCAAACAAGATTGTCCTGTGTCTAAGGAAGAACAGACTGAAATGGATAAGATTCCATATGCGTCTACAGTGGGTAGGTCAGGGTATGTCTTTACATTGGGTGGTGGAGCAGTATCATGGCGTTCTAGATTACAAGATTGTGTTACTCAGTCTACTACAGAGACTGAATATGTTGCAGCATCAGAGGCATGCAAAGAATCAATTTGGCTTAATCAAAGAAGAGATGCCTGTGTTATATTGTGATAGTCAAAGTGCTATACAATTGGCTCGCAATCCAGTTTATCACTCAAAGACAAAGCATGTGGATGTAAAGTATCATTTCATCAGGGAAATGCTCGAGGATAAGCAACTTCAACTTGTCAAAGTTCACACCACAGAAAATCCTACTGATTTACTTACAAAAGGACTTTCCTCAGAGAGCTTTGCGCATTTTCGCAAGCAGTTAGGTGTAGGGTAGTACATCACTTCTCTACATCTCTTGTATATTAGCTTGTATAGTAGCTTCTCTCACACTTAAAGTACCACATTGGACTTTAAGTGGGAGGTTGTTGGGGTACAAAGCCCAATGTGGTCGCCCAAGTGGGCGGGCCGCCAAGTATGTACACGTATTCTTTTGTTAAAACCTAATAAGAACTCACTATGTTCTACACATTACAGTAGAGCGAGTTCACCATATCGTCGTGCTCTTCTTCTCGCACTCTCTCTCGCGTCGCACTTCCGCTCGTACTCCTTCACTACCTCCGTCCCTTGTGAATGAAGAAAGAGATGGAAGAAAGAGTACGAGGTTTTTACCGTCGACTCTTTTGAATCTAGCTTGTGTATGCATAATGAATAATAGAATGTATTTTTTATTTTTTTTGGTTTCAAATGATAATGTGTAATGTGTATCTTTCACCTTATTATTTAAGTGGGACCTTTTCTAATATATAAACCATTTGTGATTATATATGCATGATGGATAATGTAATTTTATATTAAAACATGATAAAAATGTCATGTAATTGTAGACACTCATTTAAACTTACTTTCCATAAATTTCACTCCCCTCTTAACTTAAATTAGCATGCCTTCGTGCCTCTTTATCTTGTTTCTTTTTTAGCTTTCAATTTAGAGCATTTTCAATTAAATATAGGTCTTTTCATGTTGCAAGCTCAACTCACTCTTTGTTTACTAACACAATCTTTTTCATGTGCTCTTTGTATGTTTTCGTTTTCTTTGTCTTTACGAGACAATTTAAGCATAAATGAAAAATTATACTTAAAGAATGAAAGCATTAATAACAAAATATACTCAAAAAGAAATATTACGTGTAAGCCATGTAACCTTTAAACTAGACATCCAAACACTAACATTCCTTTTAGTTCGTACTCCCAGTTCTCATTTAAGAATGCTCCATCTAGGATTGAGGTGCTAGGGGTGTCCTTTGAGCTAGATGCAATGTTGCTTTCTAAGGATTGGCCCTTAGCAGTTGCTAAGTTAGGAGCACTCGATTGCTCTCTTAGCAAGGATATTGACATAGGAGCTTTCGCTTTTAACTCTCTTCGTTGCTCCGCCTTGCGTAAGCTCTCGACTTCCGTTTCCCTTGCTGTAAGGATATATCACTCAACCTCTTGCACTTCGGCAAGGTTTCTACCATCAAGTAATATGACCTCGGAGGGGAATAGCTATGAAGAGTCAGGAGGTGCAGTGAATGAAGTATTCACGAGTACATTCTCTAAGGACATAGGGTCTAAATTGGTCATGAATGGAGAATTTACTTCCCCACCCCCCTCATTTACATCATTAGCCCCATGTTCGGAGCGAGTGGCTCTACTAAAGGTTTTCTTCAAGCGGCTAAGCACGCTCGGTACGGACCGCGGGTCCATGGCATGTATGTCTTGGCTTGAGCTATCGGGATTAGGCATTGGGAAACCCTCCATGATGTCGTAGTCAGAGGAAGAGTCACTAGCCGCTATGTTCAGGTTTTGGTTTGTACTACCTTCGATCCCCGTCGAGGGCCCGGAACCTAAAGTAAGTGGATAATGAGAACTCGCGTAAGTCGAAATTCTCTCTAGTTGCTCCGTCTCTAGCACACGACCAAAGCACAGATGCATGTGCCTTTGACACCCTACAAATGTCAGCGAATAACCTCGAAGATTAATCGCGTACTTTTTTAGGCGTTCGTTTTCACTCGTTTTTTTCTTTTTCTTTTTATGTTTTTTGATGTTTCTTAATGATCGATTTTTTTATTAAAGTGTGTGATAGCTCAAAACGAGCGTATCACTCAGAGGATCGCTGTGTGTTTTACAGCACAACGTTCGGTCACCTGAAGCTTCGTTGGTCCTCAAAAAAATCGATTTTTAGCTACGTGTGAAGCTAAAATACGTAATTTCAAAGGGCGACTGAGGCCTGAGCCCGAGCATAAGCTTGGGCTTGGGTTTGGGAGATATTTTCGATCGTGGTCCTACCTTCAAAAAATAATTTTTTTTTATTTTTTATGTTTTTTAAGATAAAGTAGCAACGACCTGCACGCGAGCACACACACACTCTACCTACCTACTTACAACTAATACACCTACTGTTACACACTAACACACTTCATTATCTCTCACAGATCTACTTCCTACTTACTGTACTTTGCATTACACAGAACTAACAACTTTAATACTAACACCTTAGCACAAAGAAAACACAGTAACCTTTCAAAACTTCATTAACAAAGAAATACACAATAGCAACACAAAATCTTTTTTCTCAACACACACACTTTCCTTCCCTACCTTTCCTACAATTGAAATTGCACCACAAAAGAAGCACAGAGTGCCATTCAAGCTTAGTGTATGGCATTCCTCGACAACGGCGCCAAAAATGTGCGCGTATGTCGCACGTGTCAATGCAAGAAACTTGCCGATACACTGTGTGCGAGACACAAATGGCTCCAAGCACACAACAAGCCTAAAGTAGCAAGCTCAAAGATGGCGATGGTGTGTCACTCACCGCTCTACGCTTGCTGTCGTGGAGGATTTCTCGTCGCGAAGAAAAGGGAGACGCTGTTATGCCACGCTCAACCGCCTCGCCGTCGTCATGCCGCCGCAATGCTCGATCGCACTCTCTCTCTCTCTCTCTCTCTCTCTCTCTCTCTCTCTCTCTCTCTCTCTCACGCATACACACACACACACACAAGGAGATGAAGAAGAAGAAGATGGAGATGGAGCAAGAGCACTTTTCAATTGCACAAATGAAAGAATGAGGTTTTTTAGGTTTAGATTGATTTTTATATGAGCTCACCCCATTCACACTTGGACGCCCATGCCAACTAATCCCTTGAATGTTCCAATTAGAGTGCGTCTCTCATCAACGATCACTCTTACCCTTTTCCTATTGGACCGACAAGTTCGGTACCTACTCTACCAAATAAATAATACAGCGTCCGTCGTAGGTGATAGGAATGTGCATGAGGGTTAACAGCCTCTCTCTCTCTCTCTCTCTCTCTCTCTCTCTCTCTCTCTCTCTCTCTCTCTTTCTCTCTCACGCCGCGCGCACAATATCTGCATTCTAATCGCCCTTCTTCACGTGAAAAGTTTTATAGTGGGACTACAAAGCGCGGGGTGCACAAAGGAGCCAATTATCTCGCACAGTATCTGCATTCTAATAGCCCTTCTTCACGTGAAAAGTTTTGTAGTGGGACTACAAAGCGCGGGGTGCATAGAGGAGGCAATTATTTTGCAAGCCTGAGAGAGAGAGAGAGAGAGAGAGAGATGAAAAGGGAAAGTATGCCCCATTTCCATGTGGCCTACCTACGTCCTCGTCTTTCGTTTGCCTTCCATGAGTCCCTTGTAAATCCTTCTTTTTTTCATATCAAATTAATACCACCATTATTTTTCTCCAGTAGTACCCCCTTCTTGTAAAGAGTCCTTTTATTGAAAGACTTCACAAAGATTCAATTTATTAAATTATTGAATTGATTTATCATTCTCTACGCTTATTAAATCTATCTTTTTTAATGAAAATATATTCTTTTGTTGTAGTTTTTAATGTGTTTTATATTTTATTGCTTTTATTTTATTTCTTTTTCATTTTATTTTGTTTTCAAATAATAATGTGTAATGTGCACTTTTCACCTTATTATTTGACTGGAACCTTTTCTAATATATAACAATCGAGATTATGGTTGGGTTCACGGGAGCTGATGAAAGACATGCACCATGGAAGTTGTCCATTGGCACAAAAGGAAATTATATTTCTCTGAACCCACAAAAAATTAGCAAGCCTTCCCCCCCTCGGAAGAGCAGTTCTACCGTCCACTTTTCAACATGAAACGTAGATCGGTGTGATTGAATGGAATCCAATGGTTACATACTCAACAACAATACCACTACACTAGAACTCATTGGACGTCAAAATTGTACGCAATAAATTTTATAGAGCTACCTCCGTCCCTTGTGAATGAAGAGAGAGATAGAAAAAAGAGTACAAGGTTTTTACCGTCGACTCTTTTGAATCTAACTTGTGTATGCATAATAAATAATAGAATATATTTTTTTATTTTATTTTGGTTTCAAATGATAATGTGTAATGTGCATCTTTCACCTTATTATTTAAGTGAGACTTTTTCTAATATATAAACCATTTGTAATTATATATGCATAATAGATAATATAATTTTATATTAAAACACGATAAAAATGTCATGTAATTGTAGACATTCAATTTAAACTTACTTTCCATAAATTTCACTCCCCCTCTAACTTAAATTAGCTGGCCTTAGTGCCTCTTCATCTTGTTTCTTTTTTAGCTTTGAAGTTAGAGCTTTTTCATTAAATTTAGGTCTTTTCATGTTGCAAGCTCAACTCAATCTTTGTTTTTGTTTTCTTTGTCTTTATGAGACAATTTAAGCATTAATGAAGCATTATACTCAAAGAATGAAAGCATTAATAACAAAATATACTCAAAAAGAAATATTACGTGTAGCCCCTGTAACCTTTAAACTAGACATTCAAACACTAACATTCCTTTTAGGACTTATTCCTTTTAGGACTTTTAGAGTATGATGTTGTTGCGTATGACTTTGATTATTGATTAACGCCCATACCTTAGAAAAACACCTATTTTTTTGTAATATTCGGATTGTAGATAGTAAAAAAACATATCCTCAGTTTATTTATTGTATGCAAAATTGCCATAAAAAACTTCAATCCACTCCTAAGGTACATCAAAGATAGAAATATGAACATTGAATCCTGGAATTCTACTACCTAAACATTCCAAACTCCCAAAAATAACATATAGTCAACACAAAAAAAAATTATGGAACACTTTTGCTTGGTCTAAAAAGAAAGGATTCTCCATAGAAATGTTACTCTTGGGTGAGAGCATCTATAGGTGGTACCACTTTTTCCATGTTTTGGTGGTACCACCAAATAGCTAAGAGAAGGAGGGAATTTTAGTGTTTTTCAAATTTGTAAAAGGGAGATAAATTTTTCCTTTAGAATAGAAATCTATAAAAGGGAGAGAAATTTTTCCCTATTTTTCGTATGCATGCGAGTAATCATTAGACGGAGTTGGGATCTTTCTCCATTAATCTGCATGTCGCGTTTCCCATTAATTTACATGTTGCGTTGCCCTTCTTATTCTAAACTAGAGACTTGAATGCGTGTGTCATACCTTCTGTGCTACCTCCTTCCTGCCTTCCCTCTCGCCAACGCTTTCATGCTCACTCATCCCTCTGCTAAGTCGCACCGATTTTCGTGCACAGAGATGAGTGCTACCACCCTTAGGAGGAACACCCCTCAAGGAGGAGCAAGAGACCCTCCAAAGATGTCGACTCTATCATGTAGATCCCTTCACCACTTCTAGAGCAAGGTGAAGCCTCCTTGACAAAAATTGCTCCCCTGACTGCAAAGTCTGATGCTTGAAAAGGTATTGAGTTCTTCTTCCATGTGTGCTACATGTACATAAGCTTAGTACATGTCTCCTCCATTGGATTTTGTTTACACATTGTTACCCTGTCGGTGCATGCATGCCCCCTCGAAGATTAATGTTTACTTGTTCTCTTTCTTATTGCCGGCATCTCTCGATTTTGCTACTCATTTGTTGAGTTGCATGCTGAGTAAGGTTTCATCTTGGAGGGCAAGCTGCCCAAAGACCTTACCGACCATGATTTACCACATGAGCAATGGCTAGCCGTCTTCAAATATTTTGAGAAGAAGAACTCAAAGGTCTTCTTGCATATGGTGCACGATAATCTCTACGTCGCTTGCCGACTTTTGTATCAAAAAGTATAACAAGCTACCCCCTCTCTAATGGGGAACTAATGAAAAAATTTGCTAGGGCATTCACCTATGAGAATTATGTAGCAGCTCAAGCTAAACCTGAAAGTCACAAGATTGCATGGGTTGTGATGGGTGGTATGGTTTTGGAGAATGTAAAGACCCAAAGGGGAGGCTTGGATCACAAGGTGAACAGGTTCTTCTCCGATTATGATGCGCCCATCTTACATGGACAAACAAAGTATGTTATTGACTCCTATAGTGCAACAGTGTCCAATCACCCTGCAAAAGCAAGTGAGGTTGCATCCTAGGCCCTATACAAAGATTGGGTTCATAAAATTTCCAACAATCTTGATGGACAGGTTCATACTGCTAAGGAGAAATTCGCTTCCGCTAGATTGGTCTTAGCAAAGAAGAGAGATTTGTGGTTGCACAACGAAGGGAGCTACTCGGCTTGTGCTCCAGTTATATTACAAGTATCTCCCCTAAAAAATGAAGTTGTCATTGTCAAGATGGAAGCTGAGAGAGGAGTGCTAGAGATGGTCTTGTCAAGGGCAAGTGCCTTGATCGCTACTGCAAAGACGAAGGAGGAGGCGTCCACCCTACAGGTACTTTCAAACACTCAAGAGTACTATTATGCTGAGAGTAGTGGTCTAAGAACTTGCAAGTGCTAAGACTACCTGCAAGTGGTTAGACCACCCTAACCACTTGCAGATGTATGGATCTCATGCATGTCCTTAGAACACTTACAAATGCCTACAAGTGCTCATACCACTAGCAGAATCTTAGACCATTCACATGCATGTTCTTAGCCACTTGCAAGGGCTCAAACCACCTAAAAGTGCTAAGACCACTTACAAGTGCTTAGACCATTGGAAGGAGCTTAGAAAACTTATACGCACGTTCTTAGACCACTTGTAGGTCCTAAGACCACTTGCAAGGGCTCAGACTTATATGTGCTGAGATCACTTTTACAAGTCCTCATACCACTCGTAGGTGCTTAGATGACTTGCAGGTTCTAAGACCACTTGCAAGCGCTCAAACCACTTGCAACTGCTACCACCAATTACAAGTGCTTAGACCACTTGGGAGTGCTAAGAGCATTTGAAAGTGCTTGAAATTACTGATAGTTTTTTTTCATTATGTGCAGGCTTCGATCAAGATGGATCATGTGATATGTGAGCTTAGGAGACATGCCTCCTTCATGAAGAAGGCATGCACCTTCCTGAAGAGAGAGGGCACGGCCCTTCTAGTGCCTACCCCACGTTCCAAGTCTATCTTAGGTGCTAACGTTGTCCTGATTTGTGATCTTATGTTTCTTGTAGCCACCTGCCTGTCGAGAAAACATGTGGCCAACCTTTATTATCTTCCATGTGCCCACAAGTACCACCCTTTTTGCTTTTTCATTGCTTGTATGATCGAGCCCAAGTGCATTGTCTTGGACTATCAGTGGGAAATACATGTTGTAGCAAGATATTTGGTTCTTGGGAATGCATGTGGGGAGTCCATAGGTAAGGCATGCCTCCCTCATAAAATAGGAATCGTGTTACTTTTGATATGTATAGTGATTGTATATTATGTCTCAGGTGAGCTAGAGGCTGACGAGGGGGCTTCCACCTCATTCACACATGATGTGGACGAGCCCTTCGACTTGGACGCCTTGATGAGGAAATACAAAAAATTTGAGGGTCGAAGTCGGTTTATGGATGTTGGAAAAAGTGTTGGCTTGGAGATGTAGACATCCTGAAGGAGGCACTTGGTTCTATGAGCGTGCAAGGTCATATTGGTCAGTGTCTACATGTTGTCCTCAGACATATTATTATCCATGGTCAATGTGATCACCACCAAATACCTGTTCACCTAACTTGATTTCCTATTTCCAACACAATATTAATTGGTTCTTTGATAATCCTCCTAGACCAATGTTCTTTGAAAAGTTGGATACCTTCTGGCATCTTCTCAGAGTTCAATAAGTCCAACACACTTATACTAATTGACTCCTTGTATAAAATGTACTTTAATGATCTTTCATGCTATGTAATTCTTCCTGTTGTATAATAAAGGCATTACAATAGTGTGTCTTAACAAAACCTTTAGTGTGCAATCAAAAATGTGGAACACCATTTACTAGTGACTAAATATGACTAGTTCAATATTAAACAAATATAAGGTGTATGCAAAGTAGATGTTATGAATCCTTCTTCTGAAGTATCAAAGGAGCTTACTTGATGTCAATTTTACGCTAGTGATTGACACTTACAGAAGACAAAAATTCTTCCATGGTAGCTACATCCACAAGATTTCCACATCCCAGTGGGCATTTAGTTACTTGAACTGAAGATCATGCACATCAAGGGTTCCACATCTTTTTATGATATAATCTGTGGATCTAGTGTTTTGATACCATGTCATCAAAGTTATTATAGACTTGCACCTGAACATACTCTTTATCCTTGGAATGATTGGAAAGTTTTGCAGAATCTTTGCAGGGATAAATTTCCCTTGTGTGTCCTCTCTATACGTATTTGATCCGCATTTGGGACATTGTTCCAAATACTCGTACTCATTTCAAAAGAGTACACAATCAGTAGGACACGTACGAATTTTATTATAATCCATCCCCAAGTTCATAAGCAATTGTTTGGCGGAGGCGGGTCGACGGGTAGGGGGCATGTGATTTCCTTATGGCAAAATCTGCTTGTTGAACAATTTGTGAAAACCATTTAAAAAATTTAAACAAGAAAGTTGACTTTTCAGGTAAATTAGTATGACATATATATATTTACCTGTAAAACTATGTAACACTCGTGTCGGACCATCCATAAATAGATTATAGGTTAAGCATTGCCAAAGTTGTAGGGTACGTGGCGTATATGTATGTGTTGTACGTTGTTCTGTACAGGAAAAAAATTTATGTATGTAAAAATATGTACTCTTGTAAAAAAACCGCAAAATAATAAATTCTCTAGGAAATTTTCAATATAAAACAAGGGAGAAGCCAACAACTAATAGAGACATTCAAAGACATGTTTTACAAGACAACCACATACTGTGTAACTACTGCAAGAGACTTAAAAGTTAAGTCGACATTGATAATTGAACAAGAACATCAAAGCTCAAGAGTCAAATGAGATCTGAAATAACAGTGAACACACCAATGCTGAAAACATCAAATGACAAAGTACCATAGGTGATAGCCTACAAGGCTCATGCCATAACAAAAAGCTCATCATAGAGTGTACAAAGCTCATAAATGAAACCATCCTACTCAAAAAAGTATGTCTATATAGGAGTAGAAAGCACTAAATAGCTAGCTCAAAGCTAGCCCATCATCCATTTGATGGCCCCATCCTCAAAAATCATCATCAAATGCAGATGAAGACTCTCTTGAAGAGACCAAGTCCCCATCCGTCAGGACATTGCCCTCTTCGTTGTACTCTGGTTCTACCATCACGAACACCTGTGCCACATGTAGATAATCGTCTACTCCCTCTAACGAAGCCTCAATGAGACGAACAGCCTCATTTGCCTGTTTTCGAGAAGAACGAACAAGAAGCTTCCCTTTATGAATGCTCTCCCTTCGAGCACTATCTGGGTTTGGAGCATGCTCACGCAGAGGAATAGCCAAAGCTCGTGAGCGTGACCGCGTCACACGCCGATCAACACTCTCCAACTCCTTGTGAAGCAGTCAAATAATCTCCTTCTGCTCATTTTTTATATGTGTCTCCACCTCGTCTATAGCACTAGGATCTGCCACCATCTTCACGCGTGTTGGGTCCGCCTGTTAAAAAATGAAAATTGAAAAAATATTATTTAGTATGTACTAAGTACTCAATGGTTGAGTGTATCATGATTCATGATTCAATCATTCATGTGAAAATTAATAGTGGACCTCCTTGGGTGTTCCCAAATCGTGGTAGGCTCGCACAAGCTTCATATTTGCTAGGCAATAGACTAACTTCTCTAGTTGAGAAGTGCTGAGACAATTGCGGATCTTCATATGTATCAAGGAATAATCGCTTCAGTTGCACTTGCATGCACCAGTCGACCAATCCTCTAGCAATGAGCATTGAGATTTAATATATGGCAATAGTAAGTACATTGTACAAAAACTACAAGTCTCAAGATTTTCAATTACCTGTAAAAGTACTCGTAAAGCCAGATGTGTAAGTGTTGGAAGACCTTGTCTCCCATAATTCTACACACCATGTAAGAGGAAACTAGGTAGCCTCTGGCCTCAACACCACAGCTCTAGCAAAGGATGGTCCTAGAATGTTCATGAAGCTGATCATCTATCTCCAGCTGATCGTCAATGTCCTACATCATATTGATGTAATCATCCCTGAGATTTAAGAGACTCCTCTCATGGAAAAGCTCTAGCATCTTGTAGAAAGGATGAAGCACTGCATCCATCCCATGAATGGGACGACTCATGAAAGTCCATCTCCTTTCTACAATGGCCATGATGTCATCTCAGCTAAAATTTTCAGCAATAAAACAAAGTCGAATTGGCAAATTCAAATGACAACAAGAAGATTTGCACAACAAAAGCAATAATTGATTTCAAAAGACAAGTACTTACCAGTTCTATGTCAAAGACCTGCACTCTATAATGTGTCTCTTCATCTCCATGAAGAGATGATAGACTAAGCCCAATGTAGAGCCCTCCATGTCTATGACTCGAAGAAGCACATACACTGGTTGCAATGCCGCTGTCAAACTTTGAAGCTGTGTCCAAAGGGACTCATTGAGCACCCGTCGTTGTATGTATTTAGTGGGCTCCGTCTGCGAGTGATGCATCAATATCCACTTCGGGTCCACGACTGTCTAAAGAAGTGGATCCCTCAATTTGAAGAGTCTCCGTAGCACTAAATACATATAAGTAAATCTAGTCTTCGAGGGCCGCACCATCTCAAGTGTACTGTGGCTCCTAAAGATAGCTAAAGCTTGATGTTTCTTGTGGAAAAAGGTGGTCATCTTAGTGGCATCTATAACAATAGGCAATACCCAAGGCAACTTGCCTATATCCTCCATAAGTAAGTCAAGACAATGCGTAGAACATGGAGTCCAAGAAATCCGAGGGTAAGCTGCCTGGACCATTTCACCCATAAGTTTACAATTTGAGGCATTGTCAGTCACAACCTGTACCACATTCTCTGGCCCAATCTCATCATTAGCTTTCTTGATGTGCCCAAAGATAAACTCACCACTGATGCGCTCTCCAACCTTCCCTACATCCACAACGTGCAAGAAGTATGTGCCAAGACAAGACGACACAAGAATATTAATGATGTGCCGCCTACGAACATCACTGCAGCCATCTGATATGATGGTGCACCCAAACTGCTGCCAACCAGCCTTGACCGGGACAAGAGCCTTATCTATCAAAGCCTTCTGCTCATCAAGCATTGTAGTGTGCGTCTTCTTATACTTCACCCCTGACCATGAATCTGTGTGGACAACATCAAATATAGTCCGGGCCATCCTCTTCCATTTCTCAGTCCTCAAAACATTGAAGGAGATGTTGCACTCAATGAGAGTGCGAGCAATCTCCATCTCAGCCACCTTTTGACACTCCTTCACCCAAGAAAGAGAGTTCTCATCAAGCATTGTAGTGCGCATCTTCTTATACTCCACCCCTAACCATGAATCTGTGTGGCCAACATCAGCTATAGCTCGGACCATCCTCTTCCATTGCTCAGTCCTCCTCAAAACATTGAAGGAGATGGTGCACTCAATGAGAGTGCGAGCAATCTCCATCTCAGCCACCTTCTTTTGATGCTCCTTCACCCAAGAAAGAGAGTTCACATGCGAAGGCAAGGTGCTTTGCCTGCATGCATCCATATCACCTCCATCTTCCTCCTCGTGCACAACTCGAGCCCTCTTTCTACTAGAACTAGCAGTGGGCTGCTCCTGTTGAACCTTGGAAGATGAACCACCAAAATCCCCAATAAGATCATCACGAAGAGCATATTGTGTGTGTTGTCCACCTGTATTTTGTTTTGGTGTTGGTACTTCCAAAAAGCTCTCTGCAATCAGCTTGGCCCTAATATCTTGTGGAACCTTTTTGCACCCTCCACAATTTTTGGTCGTGCCAATGCCTGTCAGGTGCATGACGACATGAGAAATTGTACTCGTGAGCTCAAAATTGCAGTAATTGCATTTCCATTGTCAAGTGTCGGAACCCGCTTGGCCTGGAGTGTTGATAATGCGGATGACACCGGTATGTTCCTTCCAATACGGGTTGCATGGCTTAGGCATGATGATTCTGTCGCAAACAATAAGACAGACACGAGAGAGAGAGAGAGAGAGAGAGAGGGAGAGAGAGAATTTACCTGCACACCGTTTCTTTGCAATTTCTGTGGAGAGAAGAGATTATGCAACTGGTTACTGCTCTTACTGCTCGAACGGCTCGAACGGCTTAAAAGTATAACCGAAAAACTAATCGCCTAGGCCTTGCAAAACCCTCAGCCATGATAAAAGCCGGACATTTTTTTTACTAAAAAAACAGCACCGTACGGATCGTTCCGTATAGTACAGATCTGTACAGAATATCCGTACGGTATGGATCGGTTCCAAACGTACGTGCTGATCCAACCTTGGTTCGAACCCTAAGTCGCTAACCCTAAGAAACTAGCCCTAAGAGGATTCAAATGGTTAAACATTGTCCTAATCCAATTTAGAGCGGCCTAACCTAAGCGGCATTACACGTCCTACCCTAACGCTCCAAATACAACCATCTATTAGCGTCCAAACCTAAGCGACTGTACACGGCCAAACCAAAAGCCATTAATCCTAAGCCGCTAACCCTAAGTGGCTAGCCCTAAGCGGATTGAAATGGTTAAACACTGCCCTAATCAGATTTGGAGCGACCTAACCTAAGCGGCTTTTCAAACCCTACCTTAACTATCTGAACACAGCCATCCATTAGCAGCCAAACCCTAAGCCGCTAACCCAAAGCAAATTGAAATGGTTAAATGTTGCCCTAACCCAATTTGGAGCGGTCACAACTAAGCGACTTTACACGTCCTACCCTAACTATCCAAACACGACGATCTATTAGAGCGAGGCCAAGTAACTAATCCTAAGCAACTAGCTCTAATCGGATTGAAATGGCCTACCCTAACCGCCCAAACACGATGATCTATTAGCCGCCAAACGGTGTCCTAATGTAGCCAAGCCCTAAGCCGCTAATCCAAAGCAGCAAGTCCTAAGCAGACTAAAATGGCCAAACGCTACCCTAACCCAATTTGGAGCAGCCAAAGATAAGCAGCTTTACACCGCCTACCCTAACCATCCAAACACGGTCATCTATAGCGACCAAATCAAAAACCGCTAACCCTAAGCAGCTAGCCCTAAGCGGATTGAAATGGTCTACCGTAACCGTCCAAACACGGCGATCTATTACTGGCCAAACCAAAAGCTGCTAACCCTAAGCAGTTAATACTAAGCGGCTAGTCCTAAGCGGATTGAAATGATCCTAATGAAATTTGGAGTGGCCTATCCTAAGCCGCTTTAGAAGGATAAGCCGCTTTGGACACCCTACCTTAACTGTCTAAACATAGTCATCTATTAACGGTCAACCTTAGTAAGTCGTTAACCCAAAATGACTAGCCCTAAGCAGATTCAAATGGTTAAATGCTACCATAACCCAATTAGAGTGACCAAGCCTAAGCAGCTTTACATGGCCTACCCTAACGCTCCAAATACGGTCATCTATGAACGACCAAATCCTAAGCGGCTAGCCCTAACCCAATTTGGAGCGGCCAAACGTAAGTGACTTTACACGGGCTATCTTGACCATCCAAACACGGCAATCTATTAGCGACCAAACCAAAAGCCGCTAACCCTAAGAAAATTCAAATGGTTAAACGCTACCCTAATCCAATTTAGAGCAGCTTAACCTAAGCGGATTTACGTGTTCTACCCTAACGCTCCAAATACAGCCATCTTTTAGCGACCAAACCCTAATCCACTAACCTTAAGCGGCTAGCCCTAACCCAATTTGGAGCAGCCAAACCAAAGCGGCTTTGCATGGCCTACCCAAACCGTCCAAACACAGCGATCTATTAGCGGCCAAACCAAAAGCCGTTAACCCTAAGCGGCTAGCCCTAAGCGGATTGAGTTGGCTAAACGTTGTCCTAATTTGATTTGTAGTGGCCTAACCTAAGTGACTTTACATACCCTACCTTAACTATCTAAACATAGCCATCTATTAGCGGCCAAACCCTAAGCTGCTAACCCAAAGCGGCTAGCCCTAAGCAGACTCAAATGGCCAAATGCTACTCTAATCCAATTTAGAGTAGTCAAACCTAAGCAGCTTTACACGGCTTACCCTAACTCTCCAAATACGGCCAAACCCTAAGCAGCTGGCCCTAACCCAATTTGGAGCAGCCAAACCTAAGTCGCTTTACACAGCCTACCCTAACTATCCAAACACGGTGATCTATTAGCGGCCAAACCAAAAGCTGCTAACTCTAAGCGGATTGGAATGGCTAAACACTGTCCTGATCTGATATGGAGCATCCTAACCTAAGCGGATTTACACAGCCTATCTTAACTATTTAAACACATCCATCTATTAGCGGCTAAACCCTAAGCAAACTGAAATGGCCAATTGCTACCCTAACCCGATTTGGAGCGGGCAAACCTAAGCAACTTTACACAGTCTCCCCTAATGTTCCAAATATGGCCATCTATTAGCGAACAAACCCTAAGTCAATAACCCTAAGTGGCTAGCCCTAGGCAAATTGAAATGGTCATACGCTAATCCTATGCTGTTAACCCTAAGCTACTAACCCTAAGCGGCTAGCTCTAAGTGGAGTGAATGACCCTAAATAGATTGAAACGGCCAAACACTAAGTTTAAGCCGACTAAAACATGCAGCTAACCAATGGTAAGCAGCAAGTTCTAAACTGATTAAAATGGTCAACCCTAACACCTTAATCTAAGTGTTTAAGTTTAAACATATTAAAATGGTCAAACGTATTAAGCGGACTAAGTTTTAATTTAAACATGAAAAAATTAACAATATATTCAAATTACTTTGCTTAATTGAACATTCATGTTGAAATTAGCAAATTAAAAATTTATTTTAAGAATTCAATATTAATTACAATATTTTGTGTGTAAATATGATCGATATGTGTGTGTGTGTGTAAATCTAATGCATATTTATGTGCAAATATATGTGTGTGCACACGTATTTATGTGTGTGTGTATATGCTTAAAATTAAAGAAAGATAGAGCACTCAATTTTAAACAATTTGCAATGTGGTTATGTGTGTGTGTGTGTGTGTGTGTGTGCGCGCGCGCATATTTATGTGTGAGTGTATTTACAATGTGGTTATGTGTGTGTATTTATGTGCATGTGGCTGTGTATACATAAAACAAAAGAAAGATAGTGCACTCACATTTGAATAATTTGCAATGCGGGAGCAAACAAAACTTGCAAAACCAACAAACAAATGGCAATTTGTTACGCGCACACACACACACATTCACTCATTAATATTAAGAAAAAAACATACCTTTGTGTTCTAAAAGCGTGGAGGAATGTCAATGAGAGATTATATCGATATGATTAGATCTACAAGCATGGAGGAGGTTTGGCATTGGTGAGAGAGAAGTAGCAGCAAAAAAAGTGAGACAAAAACGTAGAAAGGAGTCTTGGGTTTGCGTTTTATAGCAGGTGTTGGAATATCCATTGGTACCAGCATTGAAATATTAGTCGGTAAGAGCGTCGAAATACCCATCGATATCAGTGTCGGAATAGGTGTCAGTATAGGCGTTGAAAATTAAAGAATTAATTTTCACTTAAATTGACACTCCCTTCAGTTTTATCAGCACATTATCGACACCCGCCAACGGCTTCAGTAACTTAGCGTCGGTAACTAATTATTCTCTTGTAGTGCATATTCTTCATAGGGTTAACACTTGTGTCACAATTGGTTCAACACTTGTTTGAATGCTACCAAATATATTTTCTTTAAGGAGACAACTTCACCTATCAATAGGACCCTTCTTCCCTGACTTGGGCATCGTATTGTATGAAGCCAAGTCCTAATCTCTCAACCACACTTCCATTATCTCAAACCAAGCTAAGCTCTCTCAAGCCAAACTCCTCCACCCTATCAAGCCAAGCTCTTCCACTTAATCAAACCAAGCTCATACTACTATCATCGTGTACTACTCTTGCCCCCACAATTAGCATTGTAAACTCTCATATGCTCTATATAATCATCTCTTATCAATAAAGCCTTATTGTTGGTGGTTAAAAAAACGTGTCAAAGAGAATCTCTTCTTACTCCTTCATCGAATTGGCATCAAGTTTGTGGAGCTTGGATGATAAAAGTTGTGTCATACTCCTCATATCTTGGTGCAGGAATTGCATGCTGTGATTTTCTTCTTTTTCCTTCCAATCTTTATCTTTCTTTGTGTCTAGTACTTAGAAGTCTCTCATCTTGTTTACTTGCCTTGAAGTATCTAGAGGAACAACCCAAGCAAAATTAACTTCCATCCTTTTTGCTTGTAATATCCATCAAAGTATTAGCCATAAAGAAATTCCTCTTTCTCTAAGAATTGAGCCTTTGCTTGGTTTCGCTATGAGCCCGAAATATTTATATACATAGCTTGTCCCAATTGCTAGGCAAAATATATATATCATTTTGAGCACTAAACTGTAATTTCAAAGGACAGTTTGTAGCATGCTTGGGCCACAAAGGTTAGCCGCCATTAATATATCATTTATCCCTTTTATCCTACCCATGATCACATATGAATTGAGCTTTGATGTTTTCATTTTTGTCTTGTTTTGAGTGAGGGGTTTTGTATACATGTGTGCGCGAGAGAGTGAAGCTCCCGTGGTTGCACTCAAAGTTTCTACCATCAACTACCTTCACTCTCTATAAAAGAGTGATTTTGCACAATTTTCTTTTCATTAGGGATGGCCTACTGTGTCAAGTCTTTGCCTAAATTTAAATAGCGTTTACAATTATAATTTGGGTTTGAGTCTCACAACTTTCTTGCAATAAGAATCAAATTTTAGTTTGGTGCCAACATGGAATGAAGTCCCACATTTTTGGCTTTCTAAAAGAAGCTTTGGAGGAGAGTCGAGTTAGGCATACTTTTAATGTTTTCAGCGAGGATTGAAACTTACCTTAAATATTATTTCGGTTTTAAAATAGTAAATGGATCTTTTTATGTCACATCCTTACATGTCTTTACTTTTCTTGCATTCTACTGTTTTAGAATACTAAAATGAAACTTCATCTTGGATAATTCTAGTAAATCACACACGCACACATTAAGGAGTTCTTTTTATTTCACCTTTCATTTCACAGCCTCACATGGCTTGACTTTTCTTGCATTCTATAGCTTAATTCTAGTCAATGTTTGAGAAAGTCTTGTTTGTTACGCAATCGTCGGCCAAGTTTTCTCCTCTAAAAGAAGCAAACCAAAAATAGTAGCAAAAAATTTGAAATTTGTAGGATTTTTGAACCATTTTTTCACATATTTCACCGATTTTTCTTCCCTTTACCATGGTTTGCAATCAGCTAGTCTTGATTTTTAGTCGGCTCAAGGCTAAGTTGAGGCAGTCCTTCTTGGAACGTTGATTCCAGTTAAACTCAACCTAATGATTTTATCACTTTTTTATTGTTTTAAAAAGCCATAGCGACCCTTTCACTTGTTTTATCTTTGTTACTTTTGTGAAATATGTCACTTCAATGTGGGGACATAGGAAGATCAACTTGGATCAAGTCTTTGACCTCTTCTTGCCATTTACCAATTGAACAAGCAATGATGTCTCATTGAGGACATTGACAATTCTTCTAGATAACTTTCCTACTACTACACGGTTGGTTGAGGAATTGGATGTGATAGTTGCTCATGTAAGGAATATAAGTCTACATCTATGAGGGTGAGTAGTCCTTAGTAAAGGGTTGGATTTTGGCCGCATCTTTGGACCATTGGATAAAGCTTGTAGATTAGTGCCACGTGACAAGCTATGATAATAGTAAAAAATTTATTATTATTTTTTTTAAGCCCTTGTAAGAGTATGTTGACATTTGTGTACCTCTCTTTTTTAAAGAGGGACATTGAGTATTATGTCAAACATTATTTATTATACTTTTGGAATAGATTATAATTTAAATAATTCATTGTTACTTTTTTTTTTAAGATCATAATTTTTTAAAAGGGGATCCAGTTGAAGTCAACCTAATGATCACTTTCTTATTGTTTCATAAAGCCACCGTGACCCTTTCACTTGGTTTTTGGCCAAGAAGGCCATAGGGAAGTGGTAGAGAAAAACGTGCAATTCTCTCACCATCAAGTGGTCACCTTCACGTTAACTTTTATAGGTGACTTTCAAGTCATTTCAAGCCTTACTATATTCATTTGAACATTTTCATTATGAAAATGAGTGTGTGTGTGTGTGTGTGTGCGCGCGCATGTGCATATCTCTCTCTCTCTCTCTCTCTCTCTCTCTCTCTCTCTCTCTCTCTCTCTCTCTCTCTCTCTCTCTCTCCCCATTAAAGTGTTCGAAAATAAAACATTTTTACAGACATGCAAAATTTCTTTTCTTGAAATGTGCCTAGAGGAAATGTTAAAAGTTAGATTTATTTTTTAGGTTTTTACATTATTTTTCTCTATTTCGAGATGGAACTTCTCCTTTTCCCCTTGCTCTCAACTAACATTTTTGAAATTGAAAACAACACTAGTGTTAGAAAAAAATCGGGATCTAGTATATTTTAACCGGCTAAAATTGAAAAATCTCGACTAGATTTTAAGCTTACCTTTAAGAAAACCGACAAATTTACACAAGTTTTAGTGTAATCGTCGGCAAAAGATTCAAATTTTGACCTATAAACCGAGAGAATTTCAAGTTTCCTCTTATTTTGACTGTTTAGAAAAAATGAATTTTTCTAGCCATGAACGACCCGATATTAAGTTGAGACACATTTTTCTCGAGAACTTTCAATCCAATTTTTTAGTTTCTAAATTGGTCCCTTGGTTGTTCACCTTTAGGCTTTCTAATGTAACAAGGTGAGGAGGCACCAAAGCCTACTAAGTTAAGGGGAGGGATGAGATTTATTGGCAAAGAAGTCCACAGGGGAGTGGTGGAGAAAACGTGTAAAACTTTCACCATCCAGTTGTCACAATCACATTAACTTTATAATTTGACATGCCTTGAGTTGTCACAATCACATTAACTCTATTTTTTGACATTTCAAGGCATGTGCCGCCATCACATTAACTTTATATTTTGACATTTCAAGGCATTTGACACCCTCTTGTCACCATCACATTACCTTTAATTTTATATATATATATATATATATATATATATATATATATATACATACATACACATACACGCAATACTCACCAATAGGTGAGTTGAAATTGAATTAAATACCAAAAAATTTACAGGCAAAAGTCTCATGCACAACATGTGCCATGAGAGCCCACCATACCAAAGACAGTTACATCTGACAAACCGTTCAACAGATTGAAGTTTTTACAAGGACCAAATACTCGTACAGATTAAAAAAATCAATAAAAGACCAGTAGAAGGCCAAAGCAACCACCACCAGAAAGTCGAGATGTAAGGGGAGCTCACCCACCACAGAGAGACCTCTAGTGCCACCATGCAAGGCAAATCTTTCCACAACTTTCCTTGCATGTCAAAAGGACACCAACAAACATGCTTCAGATCCCAACCGGTCGAGTGAAGAAGCCGGGGAGTTGCCAACCCTGCTAGCAAAAAATATTCCATTTGAAGCACCACCAGACACCCAGGGCGAGGGGAGGAGTAGCTGGGTGCTCCCCTTCTGGAGCAACCCTGCCCCCAAGCCACATTCAACCAATCGCTCTCCCATGGCAGCAAATCTGGCTCCAGGACGCACTCTGTATGTGCAACAGCCCCCTGTCCCACATATGACTCTGGCTATGGGCCCCCCAAGCCTTTGAGCAGGCATTACAACCGACAGAAAGCCACCGTGCGCAAGGGTCTGATTCTTCACATCATGGCTTGCTTAATAAAATATGAAGAATATTTATTTGAATTGGTAGTATACAATGTTGAATGCTATTTCTTATATATATATATATATATACACACACACACACACACACACACACACACACACACACACACACACACACACACGAGAAAGAACCTTACAAATGTGTTGGCAATCATGACCCTTTAAATCTTCTTTGTAATGAAGCCTTACTATACTCATTTGAACATTTTCATTATGAAAGTGTGTGTGTGTGTGTGTGTGTGTGTGTGTGTGTGTGCGCGCACGTTTCCTCTCTCTCTCTCTCTCTCTCTCATCTTCACGATTTAATGCATAAAGAAGAGCCTCTCTATCTCTCTAGCGACAACTTCTCTCTCTAATATTTCTCCATTAACATATCAAATGTGTTCTAATAATCACTCAATTGATTACAGCAAAAAATGTTACCTTTTTGAGGCCATCGTGAAGTCTTCACCTTGTTAAAAAGATCATAATTTTTTACTATGTTACCACATGTTTTAAAATACTAGTGTGACTTTGTATATTTGTCTCTCACAAAGAAGCCTCTTATTATGAATTTCTTCTCAATAACCTTATGCAATCCATAATGAATTTTCACCTTGGTCATTACAATATTAATGGGCAATTGCACTCACCTTTCTTTGATGGAGTACTTGGCCCAGCGGCGATCTCCAATCGGCATGGGTATGCATTTTTGTTAGCCTCTATTTTAGACGTCGTGTGAAAATTTATTCTTTGAATGTTGTTTTGGTTGTTTGGTCTGGAAACATTATCTTGTATATATTATCCAACGTTACAAATTGTGTATCATTTAATAAACTAGTGCCAAATTCCAAATATTTGCAAGGTTTTGACAATTCGACTCATCAAGTGTTTTGGACATTTTCAATCTATGGGATTCGGACATCTCCATACACATTTTCAATATGTGATCTTACCATTTTCTAATCATAGTAACAACTAATTTTCGGCTAGAAAGTTGCAACTTCAAATCACACAGCACTATCTTTTTTGCCTCTACCTCTAGCTTTGCCATGACTTGGACAAGTGCCTTACATTATGTAGGCATTGAATCAAATGGATTGCAGAATGACCAACACTAGAAAACCTCCCTCATTTGGTAATTTTGTGCAAAGGAAAGCATGCTTTCAAAGCCATGCTTAAACCTCCATTCTTTTCCTACCAGGGCTAGAAAAAAATCAATTTTCCTAACCGATCAAAATAAGGGGAAACTTGAAATTCTCCAGGTTTTCAAGATTTTCCGGCTCTCTTAAAGGCAAGCTCAAAATCTAACCGAGGTTTTATAATTTCAGCCGGTTAAAATACACTAGACCCCGCTTTTTTTCTAACATTGTTTCCTACAATCATCTCATTGGTTGGCACGCCTCATGATTTCAGCACTTGTTTTTTTGTGTGTCAAACTCACAATTGTGAGTGGATGTATTGAATTCTTCCAAAAGAAATGTACAAAGCACCATGAAGCTCGTGTTGAGCCTTGAGGAATCCCATAATACACCAATAAACTACCTGGTTCCAGCAAAAGAGGTGAACCGCTACCCATGTTCATATTAGCACATTTTGGTCAAAATTGTGCTAATGGCCTTATTCCACTCATCTAAGTCCTTCCTTTTACCGATGGAACCAATCACTTTCCTTGTTTTCTTGTAAAATTTGGTAAGTAAATCAGGTGTCGATGGTACTTATCCTAGCAAGTATAGGTTTTATCCTAGTAATAGTAATGAATACTCCTTTTTTTTTTTTTGTGTGTGTGTGTGTGTGTGTGTGTGTGTTTTTGGTTTTTTTTTTTGGGGGGGGGGGGGGTATTTTTTTTAAATGATAATTCAAGGTTGACAATAACAAATTCAATAGGACAATGAAATGATATATTCCAGGGTCGGGAGGCTCCCCTAGGGGACAAGGCGAGAAAAAGATTGATGGGGAGGTGGACGCTGACAAAAAGGTGCCGGAGGGAGGGAGCCCACCCACACATAGACAAAAGGGCAGTGTGAGCGAAGTTGCCCGCAGATGAGCAGAGAGCACCAAAAAGAATTACAAATGAACTCTACTCCATCAACTCAAGCTAGGGCATTAAAAAAATGACATGTGACACCGGACCATAAACTACAACTCATAAACTAGAAGAGACATCAGATACATTGGCTAAGGAAGCCATCATCTTACTTCTGCATAAGGGAGGAGCCTAAAAACTCTAGCACTTGAGTGTCGATAGTGTTGTTGTTGCCAGAGCGGATGCCACAACACGAACCTTACTCTCACTAGGGAGCGTGCTACCAATTGGGGAAGATGACTAGCCACAACCAAAATAAGAAGCACAAGTATGTTGAAGAAGTGATCAAAGGATCTACAAAGACACGCTTTGCGGATGAGCCATGTACCACACAATGAGGCCTTTAAGAGAATTGGGGGACACCGAAACAAAGAAACCATAGGCCAAGGGGAGGGGCCAAGCCCCATCGTTGCTGCAAAGCATTCCACCAACAAAATTGGCCCTTGCCACAATCGAAACTTGAGCACCTTGAGGGTGGGTGGGTGATCTCCACCACTACTTCTAAAAAGAAGAGCTTGTTAAAATAGACCATAGGGTCTTTTGTGAACTCTCTATTAGGGTTGTGAAGGCTCTCACGTGAAACCCCATGCTGCCTACAAGGCGCACGCTAGTGGGGATGCTCATGGTGGTGTGTGGTAGGGCAGGCTTGGCTTCTAGTGCGAGCAGGCCTTCATGCATGATGAGGAAATGGTGTGTGTGAAGAGAGGGGTTGGGTGTGCCCTGGGAGGGGGGCCTCAATAGCTCCACCTATGGTGTCTGCAGACCTTCATCCTCCCCCTCATTTTTTGAGAGATGTCGCCCTCTTGCCCCTCTTTTGGGGGGGAAATGGCATTCGGATGGTTTGCTCTTGATGATCTGGCGAGGCAGGCAGCTATCGTGATAGTGCAACTCCTCGTTTGTGGCATCATCGATTGGGGAGGAAGGGGTGAGGCCCCCTTGGATAACTAATGTGGACTACGTCCTATTCCTAATCGACTCTCCTCTGTTGCATTGTTTGGCGTCAATCGTGTGTCTTTCGTTGATGATGGAGCTTCAAGCTCCCCCCATATGCGGCGGTACATCTTTTGTTTCTCTATGATGTCTACTTGGTTGTTTGTGTCTGTTGTCCATGGTGGCCGTTCTCACGATCCATGTATCTCTTGATTGACTATTTATGTACATCTCTTGAGGTGGGGGTCTTCCATGGTCAAAGACGCTTGTAATTCTGGTTGATCTTCTTGATCCCATGCACAATGTGGTTATGCTGTATTTTTACCACTCACAATTGTGAGTGTGACCGAAAAAAATAAAAAACAAGCCATAAGAGGTACGAAAAGTAGTTCATAAGAGAGGAAGATAGCTCAAGTTCTACTTCATCAAATACTATAGGATACCCAGATCAAAGATGTCAAGTTCATTAAGAATCTCTTGCTAACGTCTCAATTTGATAAAAGCTTCGAATGTGATGCTCTCACAAGCAGCAACTTTATCCAATCAATGAATACCCTTTTCTTTGAAATAGGAGGGGGGAGATATTGATTGGAAATGATATTATCACGTTTGAATTGCATCATAAAAATAGGACACCCAAACCATAGATGTCCGTAGTTTAATAGCTGCTTGCTGATATTTTTCAACAGTTTGTATGTGATTATTGCATGTCTATTGCTTATCTTTGTCTCTCTTACCTAGTTTTTGACCTCCTCAAAAAGGCCATAGAGAACAAGGGATTAAGGACTTCATTCATACGAGTTGGATCTCATGGTGTGAAACATTGACTCATTGAATTTTTGGTTACATGTGTTACCTTGATCTGATCTGTTATTTACAGTCTATTGGTTGTTTTTTGAGAGTTGAAGAAGGTTGTCAAGGGTTGTAGTGGAGGGAGCCATGCTGCATTGACTTCTGCTCGGACGCCATGCTCTAATCTCAGTCCGCGCCTCCGAGAGCTTGCAAGAGGGCTGCCCGAAACAAGGGAGGTGTTGGAAGGCCATTTGCTGCCTAGGGGAGTGGCAATGTGGGGGGTGAGAAGCCAGTCCATGCGTATAGTTTCTTTTTTTTGTAAATCCCAAAAAAATTGTATGTTTTATGAGTTGCCGTGATGCTCTGTGTTTCGCTACTCTCTGTTTTGGGCTGATTATCTCATTCAGCAGGGCTTTCCCAGTGTGCTCCTGCTTGCAATTGTAAGTGTGTCTTGATCTTGTGGAGGTCAGTTTCATTTCATTGGAAGGTGCCATGAGTGAAGGAGAGAGAGGGTTAGAAGTGTTTTGTACGTTCATTTTAATGATGATGTGAATTGCTGCGACGAGTTAGCTTTGTTGAGGAGTTGTGATGCTGAGAGAATTGTTGCTCTGTCTGGATCTGTTTCTGTCATTAGGCTGCTTGCTCACCAACCATGCTATGTCAACCTTGCAACATCCCTGAGCTTGGAGTGTGCTTGATGTGTCGTTCTTCTGATGCGGCTGAAAGGCGTCATCCTGATTCAATAGAATTGATCACTTGGTAGTTATCTGAGGCTTTGGTACCTTCCTGTATGTTCACTACCTACGCTATGTTAAGCTTGCAACGTCCCAGAGTTTGGAGTGTGCTTGTTTATATGTCGTTGTACTGATGTGGTCGAAAGGCATCATGTTGATTCATTAGCATCAATTGCTTGTTGTGTGTATGATCATTTGCATGCATGTTTCAAGTTGTGTGCCTGAGGTCATCACCCTATTTTTCCATCTTGAGAATGCTTACGATCTGGTAACCACCAGTGCATTAGCATGCTGAGAAGAAGTTACCACTGCCATAGAATTCCCTATGCGCATCCTCCCTCGCGAGCTCAGGCCCCCCATTTCCCTGCCTTGATTGTGGTTGCCCACATGATTGCTCACTTGAGCTCTATGTGGTGCCTTTTGCATCGAAAGGCAGTGCCTCTGTCATCAAGGCATCTGTAAATCGTTGCATGCTCTTCATCGCGAGCTTGTTGCTACCTTTTCAGCAGATGGCAGAAGGCCCAAGCTGGATGAAATGTTGGTAGGATCTCAAATGGCGAATCATCGCTGCTGTGTGCGATAATTGTCCTCATCCCCATTGCCCACTGTTTTGTCTTGAGAGATATCTCTGCTGCTTCTAATGTCGTACGTGCTTGAGCCACGAGGGAAATTCCCATGTACATTGAGCGATTGTTGGTTCTCAGGTACGACTTACAAGTTCTGGAAATTGACAGCCTGTTGTCATGGTGAAGCCTCGTTTTGTTATAGGTGTAAGGCTAAGGCTTAAAAAGCATCAAAGCTCTTCTTGTGCTTTTTGCCTCGTTCAAATTTGCCCCCTTAAGAGTTATGAACTAGTTTGCCTTTATTGCTTTATTGTGCACATGGTAAGAATTCAAAAAGTGATAATAGTGCGGCTCTTACCTCATGGCATAGTTTGTGCTGATGGCTCGTTAACATACCTCTTCGAAGCCTTCACCAAAAGCTCCATGACCTCGCATCACAAATGAGATTTTGTATGAAAAGATGTATGAATGTAAACAGCTCCACATTATAATAAAAACAAAACGAGATGCATTTCGTGCATTTACGATGTTTGTGCCCATAAAAAAAGAAAAAACCATACGTATGTATGGTGTGGAGTTGGCACCGTTCTTCACATTTATAATAATACCGTAGGGAGCGTGTCCCTCCCCCGCCACTTTTATCCCTTTCAGTGTTAAAGGGGGACTTCTGCTTCTCCTTAAATGTTAGAGGAACTTTCTTCTTGTAAAAATAATACAGCTTTATAAGGAAGTACTCATTACCAATGTTTTATGAAGACATGTGTCATTCCATGTTGCCTTGCCGTGGTGTATTGTCAACGTGTCCTTTTGTTGGGTATCACAAAAATTCTTCAGCCTTTGTCACCCTCATCTACAATCTTTTAAATAAAAAAGATGTTAATTTATTGTTTTAATGTATACATGATTTAATCTAAGTACTTTTGAGATCACATTAAGGAAATCAAAATACGGAATGTACGTGTACCGATACCAGGATCAACGCACAATCTTGGATGGAGGCGCTTGTAGACCTTCCTTACTTTGTTCCGCCACCTTTCCACCAATTTAATACGAATTTTTGGAACGGAGCAAGAGGAGGCATGTCACTTGGCATCCGTTGATTTGAGGAAGTTAATTTTGGTGCGCAAAGTGTCAAAGCTATACTTATTGTTGCATCTTCAAGAGTCGGCATGGAGCCACCTACAATGGCCATAGGTTTGGCTCAGAATTCTTCGTGTGACAGCCTCCACCCTCCGAGTTAAGGCCCTCACCTGGGGACAGTGCATAGTTAGCTAGTTCAGGGCCACCACTTGCCTGTGAGACGGAACAGGCAAGGGGAAACCAGCAATGCCCAACACTTCGCTTCTCGATCGCAACATGGCAACACGAGAGAGACTTCAGCTAGAGCTGCTCAGTGGCCCTGGCCTCTGGTTCATACCGAGGTCTCTATGTTTTTGCATCTTCGAGGGATGGCACGAGCCACCTGCAGTGTGAAGGAGTACGAGCGGAAGTGCGATGCGAGAGAGAGTGCAAGAAGAAGAGCACGACGATATGGTGAACTCGCTCTACTGTAATGTGTAGAGCATAGTGAGTTCTTATTAGGTTTTTACAAAAGAACATGTGTACATACCTGGCGGCCCGTCCACTTACCTGGGCGACCACATTGGGCTTTATACCCCAACAACCTCCCACTTAAAGTCCAATGTGGTACTTTAAGTGTGAGAGAAGCTACTATACAAGCTAATATACAAGAGATGTAGAGAAGTGATGTACTACCCTACACCTAACTGCTTGCGAAAATGCGCAAAGCTCTCTGAGGGAAGTCCTTTTGTAAGTAGATCAACAGGATTTTCTGTGGTGTGAACTTTGACAAGCTGAAGTTGCTTATCCTCGAGCATTTCCCTGATGAAATGATACTTCACATCCACATGCTTTGTCTTTGAGTGATAAACTGGATTGCGAGCCAATTGTATAACACTTTGACTATCACAATATAACACAGGCATCTCTTCTTTGATTCCCAAATCTGTTTCTAGTCGATTAAGCCAAATTGATTCTTTGCATACCTCTGATGCTGCAACATATTCAGCCTTTGTAGTAGACTGAGTAACACAATCTTGTAATCTAGAACGCCATGATATTGCTCCACTAGCCAATGTAAAGACATACCCTGACGTAGACCTTCGGTTGTCTAAGTCACTTGCATAATCTGAGTTTATAAAACCCTTTACACTTAGCTCCTGACTCCCATTGCATATACGCATACTCTTTGTAGCTTTCAGGTATCTCAATATTCCTTTCACTACCTCCCAATGTTTCTTGTCTGGGTTTGACATGTATCGACTTACTACTCCCACTGCAAATGCAATGTCTGGGCGAGTAGCAATCATTGCATACATCAAACTACCCACTGCAGACGCATATGGAATCTTATCCATTTCAGCATGTTCTTCCTCAGACACAGGACAATCTTGTTTGCTAAGTTTCACATATGGTGGCAATGGAACACTCAGTGCCTTTCCCTTCTCCATATTGAAACGTTGCAAAACCTTGTCAATATACTCTGTTTGAGATAACCAAATCAACTTCTTTGATCTGTCTCTCTCAATGCGCATACCAAGTATATGACTTGCCTCACCCATGTCTTTCATGTCAAACGATTTTGCCATCTTTGACTTCAAAGCTGAAATTTCTTCCAAGTGCTTGCCAGCAATCAACATGTCATCCACATACAAAATAAGGATCAACCAACTACCATCCTTAGCCTTCTTTGTATATAGACAGTGATCGAACTCACTACGTTTGTAGCCTTGAGAAAGCATAAACTTGTGGAATTTATGGTACCATGCCCTCGGTGATTGTTTTAAGCCATAAAGACTCTTTAACAACTGGCATACCCAATCTTCCTTGCCTTTCTCAACAAACCCTTCTGGTTGCTGCATGTAAATTTCCACATCTAAATCACCATGCAAGAACGCTGTCTTGACATCCATTTGGTGCAACACCAAATCTAATATGGCAACCAATACAAGAAAGCATCTCAATGTAGTCATCTTGACCACCGGAGAGAAGACTTCATCAAAGTCAATGCCTTGTTCTTGCTTAAAGCCCTTGGCAACAAGCCTTGCTTTGTACTTTGGTTGACTATCATGAGCGACGATCTTATACCTGTAAACCCATTTACAAGGTAGAGCCTTTTTGCCCCGTGGTAATTTAACTAGCTTCCATGTCTGGTTTTTATGTAGAGTTGTCATCTCTGACTGCATGGCCAATTGCCAATTCCCGGAGTCCTTCATTTGCACTGCTTCCTTGTAACATGAAGGCTCATTGCAATCAGTCAACATGACATAGTTCATAGATGGAACAAACCTATCAGGAGGTCGCGTGACACGTCCAGATCTACGCACAATAGGTGGCTCAGGCTCAGCCACAACCTGTGGTTCCACTCTATCCTGTCCTTGCTCCTCTTGAGCCCTGACATTTTGTCTTGCACGTGCAGGTCCATCTTCTTGGAAGACAACTCTTCTAATCTCCTCAAGCCTCTCTGGTTTAGAATGATATTTGGATTCATTAAAGTGAACATCATTGTTGCGGACAACCTTTCTGGATTCGGGATCCCAAAGTCTGTACCCCATCTCACCAGAATTACCATAGCCTAGAAAGATGCACTTTCTACTCTTTGGCTCAAGTTTGTTCCTAAATTCTTTTGGAACGTGAGTATATTCCTCGCAGCCAAAGACTCTGAGATGCTTATATGAGGGCATTTTGCCTGACCATACCATCTTTGGCACTGAATCCTTCTGCAAAACCTTGCTAGGAGATCTATTTACAAGATGAACAGCTGTTGATACAGCTTCAACCCAAAACCCATTTGGCAGTTATGCATTAGACAACATACTTCTGACCTTCTCTTGTATGGTCCTATTCATCCTCTCAGCAACACCATTTTGAGGAGGATTGTAAGGAGCAATAAGTTCACGTTTTATACCTTTTGACTCACAAAAGTCCTGAAAGGCCTTTGAAACATACTCTCCACCATTGTCAGTGCGTAAGCATTTAAGCTTCTTGCCACTCTGATTCTCCACAAGTGTCACAAACGTTTTGAAAACACTAAACGCTTCATCCTTGTGCTTGAGAAAGTAAACCCATACTTTCCTCGAGTAATCATCTATAAATGTCATAAAGTAAGAAGCTCCCCCTAGAGATAGGTTAGGCATAGGTCCACACAAATCACTATGAACAAGTGTCAACTGTGTATCTCTTCTACTGCTTCTATGCTTATGTGGCAGCTGTGTTTTCTTACCATACAGACAATGTTCACAGAATTCAAAATCATTAAATGAAAAGCCAGGCAAATAACCAGAACGAGACAAGATTTCCATTCCCTTCTTGGACATATGTCCTAACCGGCTATGCCACAAAGAAACGTTCGGCTGCTCGGTTACATTGATTACATTTTTAGAGACATTTGATACATAAATCATGTAAAGTCCTCCAGACTTTACTCCATGTGCTACTGTCATAGAACCCTTGGATATCTTCCACATGTTCTGTCCAAAAGTGGTGACGTAGCCAGCATCATCAAGTAAACCTGTGCTGATCAAGCTCTTTGTAATTGCGGGAACATGTCTCACATTCTTCAGCGTGAAAGAAGAGCCATTCTGAAACTTCAATTGAACATCTCCAACACCTAAGATCTCACATGTCTGCCCATTGCCTAGCCGAACATGATCTTTAGTGGTCACATAAGAGGTAAACCACTCCTTGTTTGGAGACACATGAAGTGATGCCCCTGAGTCTATAATCCAGTCACTCAGTGCATTTCCATCAGATGCTGTAAGAAGAGCTGAGTCCATTGTATTCTTCATGAAGTAGATGTCTCCTGACACTAGACTGTCATCCTCTGCAACAGTGTTTGTCACATTTATTTCTTGAATCTTCACTGAGGACTTGTTCTTCTCACCATGGTCTTCAACTTTCTCTTTGCCTTTTTCTGCTTTCCATTCTCTGCAGTCTCTTTTCATGTGACCCTTCTTGCCACAATGGTAGCATTCTATGTCACTCTTGCCTTTAGCACTGCAGGACTTGCTACGAGACTGATTCCTCTTTCCACCTTTGTACTTTTCTTTGGTCCTTCCCCTGACAACTAAGGTTGTTCCTTTGCCTTTGTCCATTGTCTTTCTATTGGTTTCTTCAGTAAGCAGACTTCCTTCTACACCTGCTATGTTCAAACCATCTGGAGGTGTAGAATTACTCAAAGCTGTGCGAAAAGTGTCCCAACTTTTCGGCAATGTGATCAACAGGAACATAGCTCTAACAGGTTCATCAAACTTGACACCTTGAGTTGACAACTGATTATAGATTGTGTTGAATTCATTCAGATGATTGGACATAGGTGTCCCTTCTTTCATCTTCAAGTCAACAAGCTTCTTAAGCCAGTATACCTGTGAAGCTGCACTCTGCTTCTCATAAAGATCACTCAGCTTTAACCATGGTTGATAAGCTGACATCTCGTTTGCTACATTGAAGTAAACGCTTTCTGCCAAAGTCAGCATAATGGTAGAAAGTGCCAATTCATCCATTTCGTTCCATTCATCTTCGTCCATATCTTCTGGTTTTATCCCCTTGAGCTTTATAGGTTTTATCTGCTTCCTTTGTACCAACACGTGCCAAATCTGCTTCTTCCACAATGGGAAATCGGTTCCATCCAGCTTCTTGATATTGTAAAGAGCAGTGCCCTGTGATCTAGCCATAGCTACGCTTCACAATAGTTTACTTTCCTGGGAAAAATTCGGCAGAGTTTTCCCTGTAAACTGACCTTTGAACCAATGTCAACCTGTCAAATGAACCAAGAAAGCTTCAGATTCTGCAGAATATTTGGCAGAGTCTCCGTTGTAAAATGGATCTGGTGTACTAAAAACAGCTCAAAAACCATTGTCTCTCTAACACTGTAAGCTGTGGGTAAACCTGTCCTGCACCTGTACTGTCTCTCATTGTCCTGTCACTGTCCTATAAGCATAGACTGCGACAATGCCTCAACGGCAGTAAAGCAAAGATGCAATCCCAACTGTCTAACTCACAATCAATACATCCTAGCTGCCTATCTAAGGGTGATCGAGGGATCGCGCCAAGACCTGTATCACCGAAAGGATCTCAACATTCGAGAATCCCCTAGCTCAATAAAACCTCACTCGACCCTCAACAAAGGCTGCAGTAAATCTGACAGTACATAGACTTCCCACAACGTCATACATCCACAAATTTCCCACTGTATGCTGTAACCGTTGCGGCGGTTGTTTGCTGCGTGACTCACAGCCAGCAAACCCTCAACAGACATACATCATCTCTGACAATACATCCCATGTGGAAGTACTTGCAATGTCATGATGAAATCTGGAATATCAAGCAGCAAACACAAGCTACCTGATGAACTAGTGGATGTCGCCTACAGTCTGTGTGTAGATGCGCCCGTGTCGTATGTGACACGCCTCCAAGAACTATGAGCCGTCCTTTGATGTGTAGACAGCCACAAATCAACACTCTGGGAGTGTCGATATCCTCAGCACTTGCAGTCGTAGGCCGAAAACCCCAAATTTGCAGAGTCGGATCTGCACCCGTCGAGACCACGTAGTCGAAAATGGCCTACGTAGACCTTTTTCGAAGCCGAACGGTGGCCGAGATGACCTCAGAATGAAATTCTGAGAACAAGTCCTTCGGGATGTCCCACAGGATTTGGGGCCGTGTCTTCGCCTGTCGAATTTCACTCCAATCTAAGTTGGTGACTCTAGCCTCCTGCAGTGCTGCCTCGAGCCTCGATCTGAGCTCTGATACCACTTGAAGGAGTACGAGCGGAAGTGCGACGCGAGAGAGAGTGCAAGAAGAAGAGCACGATGATATGGTGATCTCGCTCTACTGTAATGTGTAGAGCATAGTGATTTCTTATTAGGTTTTTACAAAAGAACATGTGTACATACCTGGCGGCCCGCCCACTTACCTGGGCGACCACATTGGGCTTTATACCCCAACACAGTGGCAATTCGAGCTTTTTGGCTTGAGCTGGTCCACACGCTCAGTGGCAGTATGACACCATCCAGGGCAGCTCAGACAAGGCTGAGGGACCCGCCAGGCATTGATTAGACTGTGGCGGTGAATATCTTTTTCATGGTCTTCAATGGTACTGCAAGCCACCTAATTGGCTTTCCCCCCTCTCATTCTATGATGTAGCCGTTGTGTATTCTTTTGTCCCTCAGTTTTGGAGAGTCTAGACTCTAGAGTCTAACTTCTTTACAGTTTAACCTTTCACCCTCATGGTAGGGCTGATGTAGCCCATTGGACAGGATTTAAACTGATAGAAGGATCTTCTTTGCAGAAAAAAAAACTCTTCGTAGCTCTTTGTCTTATAAAGGTAATCAAAACAATACACCGCACTCTAATTTACAAAAGCAGTTATGTACATACATTATTGATTCAAGCAATTACTAGCTCTTGTTGCTCAAACCTCATAAAGGGCAAACCCAAAAAATGGAAAAGGCACATCAATGAGAAGACAATTAGCTATCCCAAACTCCCACCATCACTTTGATTGTGCACATGACTCTGTATTCCTCCAACCACTACTGGACTGTATATGGGATCATCGTCATTTCGATCGGTCCTGTCAATGCCATCCTGAGAGATTTTACTGGAGAATATCCAAAAACAGCCTTAACCAAATGATTTTTTTTCCTACCTTTGTCCTCTATATCCACAAATTGACTGGTTCCCTTTACAGGACACTCTCTCTTTATTGAGAAGCCTCGCTCAATTTTTATGCCTTCTGAATGTTTGCTGCTGCATCCACCCCATTCGAGCAGCAAAGAAGCAATCCCTGGATGCTTGATGTAGTGGCCAGATCAAGGGCAGTGCTGCCATTACTGGTGCGTGCATTAACATAAGCTCCATGTTTTAACAAGAGCTTCACAATGTCCTTATTGCCAGCCTCCACAACACAAAGCAAAGGAGTATATGAGGCATCATCTAGACACTCTAAATCTGCCCCAGCTTCAAGAAGCTCTTGCACAACCCCCATACGACCATTAAAAGAAGCAATATGCAGTGCCGTCCACTTATGATCATCTTGTTCAGTCTTTACACTCCCATATCTCAAACTCTCTCTCACAACCACCAGATTTCCCTTGCGCGACGCACTCCGCAACTCATCTCCCAGAACAAGCTCATCGAGAAAGATGAGTGCTTGCTGCCCTTTCTCTCTTGCCAAGTCACCTGGGGTTTTCCCACTTCTATTCTTCAGTTCTTTGCAAGCCCCATGCCTAAGCAGGATCTCCATTGCTTTTTCATCTGCCCTTAGGATGGCCAAATGCAAAGGTGTGTTGCCATCATCCTTGATCCTCCCATTTGCATTTGCACCCATTTGCAAGAGAAGCTCCATACAGGGATATCTTGCTTTATCCACAGCTATGTGTAGAATTGTCTTACCATCCCCTGCTAGTTCACTCGCATCTGCACCATTCTCCAACAAAAGCTTCACCACTTGCAACAGCCGTCTGCAAAGCTGTATGCCCCAGTGGAGTCTTTGCATTGATATTAGCACCCCTGGCTAACAGTAGCTCCACAATCAGTGTATCTCCTCGGATGGCCACCTCTTGCATCGCAGTTTCACCATGTCGGTTGTTATATCAATATTAGCTTGGAATTCAAGCAACAACTGAACCAACTCAGGTTCTGATGGCAATGTGCATCGCTGTGGGTCCATATTCATCTATGGAATCCACAAGCATCTCATTAAATTCCAACACCTGCCTCACATCTTCCATGCATCCAACTCCTACCTTTGTCCTCTATATCCACAAATTGACTGGTTCTCTTTACAGGACACTCTCTCTTTATTGAGAAGCCTCGCTCAATTTTTATGCCTTCTGAATGTTTGCTGCTGCATCCACCCCATTTGAGCAGCAAAGAAGCAATCCCTGGATGCTTGAATGTAGTGGCCAGATCAAGGGCAGTGCTGCCATTACTGGTGCGTGCATTGACATAAGCTCCATGTTTTAACAAGAGCTTCACAATGTCCTTATTGCCAGCCTCCATAGCACAAAGCAGAGGAGTATATGAGGCATCATCTGGACACTCTAAATCTGCCCCAGCTTCAAGAAGCGCATGCACAACTCCCATACGACCAGTAAAAGAAGCAATATGCAGTGTCGTCCACTTATGATCATCTTGTTCAGTCTTTACACTCCCATATCTCAAACTCTCTCTCACAACCACCAGATTTCCCTTGCGCAACGCACTCCGCAACTCATCTCCCAGAACGAGCTCATCGAGAAAGATGAGTGCTTGCCGCCCTTTCTCTCTTGCCAAGTCACCTGGGGTTTTCCCACTTCTATTCTTCAGTTCTTTGCAAGCCCCATGCCTAAGCACGATCTCCATTGCTTTTTCATCTGCTCTTAGGATGGCCAAATGCAAAGGTGTGTTGCCATCATCCTTGATCCTCCCATTTGCCTTTGCACCCATTTGCAAGAGAAGCTCCATATAGGGATATCGTGCTTTATCCACAGCTATGTGTAGAATTGTCTTACCATCCCCTGCTAGTTCACTCACATCTGCACCATTCTCCAACAAAAGCTTCACCACTTGCAAATGGCCTTTTGCAACAGCCGTCTGCAAAGTTGTATGCCCCAGTGGAGTCTTTGCATTGATATTAGCACCCCTGGCTAACAGTAGCTCCACAATCAGTGTATCTCCTCGGATGGCCGCCTCTTGCAACACACTTTCACCCATGTTGGTTGTTATATCAATATTGGCTCGGAATTCAAGCAGCAACTGAACCAACTCAGGTCTTCTCCTTCTGATGGCAATGTGCATCGCTGTGGATCCATATTCATCTATGGAATCCACAAGCATCTCATCAAATTTCAACACCTACCTCACATCAGATGACATCCCATGATCCTATAAGATGTCTGTGCTCTCTCTCTCTCTCTCTCTCTCTCTCTCTCTGTGTGTGTGTGTGTGTGTGTGTGTGTGTGTGTGTGTGTGTGTGCGCGCGCGCGCGCGCGCTGCTTGCTTTTCTGCACATTAAGAATAGTGCACACTGCTATAAAAGGTGGTGGTTGCCACTGGCTGCCAGCTGCTTTTTCTTTCTGCATACTTTTAGCAAATTAACACCAGTGCACGCATGCCCATGCGTAGCTTTACCACACGCCAGCGCACTCTTAGCTTTACCACCAGTGCAAGCATGCCAAGTGGCATACCTCGCCTTCCAGTATGGCAGAAATCAATCTTACATAATCAAGGTAACAAGTTCGTGCACAACCCTCTTTGGTGAAGGTGTGGATCTAGTTTCACTTACGAGCGTCGTGCGCTAAATGGCTCGATGATTTGTATGGCTAGTGAAGTGTCGTTTAGGAGAGGATGCCTTGCAATCAAACACAAGAAAGCAAATGAGAATACAAGTGCCACTTGTGAGTGACTGTGTTAGCTCCTTGCCACAATAATGATGTTTGTTTTGTAGGTGCTGCAATAGAGGTGGCTGTTGGTGGTAAGCAAACCCTGCCAGAAGTTCTCGCACAAGCTCAAGCCGAGGTTGACCCTATTTTGTCCCCTGTTGTGTCTACACAACCTTGAGTAGCAGTTCAAGCTCCCATAGTGGGCCAGTCCCAACACACACAAGTTGCCCCCCCCCCCCCCCCCCCCCCCCCCCCCAACTTCAAGTTGATGTCCAGCCTGCTAATGATGGTGTGAACCTGGCTTTAGTGCCGTATGCAAGAGAGTTTCTCCCGTTGTTGGTGATTTTTGAAATTGGCGAAGCTTCCCCCAAGTTCACTATTGAGGGCAAGATACTGAATCTTTATGGCACATACAAAGTAGCGTTCGATAAGTACAGTCCATATTTGAAGCTTGACGTTGTGGACACAGAGTCTACAGACACTATAACTTTAGCGTTGTATGAGCCTTATATCACTCAATTCCAGGATAAGCTACACATTGGTGAGTACATAAGGGTAGAGAATCCCAGTGTCAAGGGCAAAACTCGAGGGGATGGGGGTACATTGACTTGTTCTTTGCATGTCAATGCCTCAACATTGGTGATAAAAACAGAACCCTTTCCAGTGGCATTATCTTTCTTTCCTGTGACTTCTATTAGAGGAAGCAAGCAAATCATCATTGCCAGCAAACAAAGGAGCTACATTGGGTACTTTGGCGTTTGTTATTTTGCAAAACCTCCTATTCAAAGCAGGAGCGCAATTAGGGGATCTTTTGGTTGCAGACAGGACGGGCACTTTGTAAATCTACAAAGGTTCACGAAAGTTCCCAAGGAGGATTCTGTGCTGCTTGTGACAAATCCATTGATATCACAACCATCCCAAAGTTGGATTCACGCATCACTAGTGACAATAATAGTGTTGTCAATGCTCAAATTGTTGGTTCTATGGTAGATGTTGTGCTTGGTTTTAAAGAAAGATTCAAGGAGTTGTATACTAGCAATGTTTCAGATGCTCAAGACATCTTGGCGGCCACAAGCAGAGTAGGTGCTTTCAAGCTTAGTGTCACAGGCCATGTAATAGCGTTTGCACCCCGCTCAAAGTTTGTTGAGTGAGGTTAGCTTACGCACATCCATTTGGTTTTTTAGCCTACCCTTCTTTCAATCACTCCTTTTTTAATATCGTGTGCCTCTTTGTATATATCTCCCTAGCCTATTAGTAAGTAGAGACTTTGCGAACACTAAAGCCAGCTTGCTTTTTGCATAGTTTATATGTTCGCCCTTTTTGGCATGCCTTTGAGAACATTGTACACGAAATAAATTTGTAGCTTATTTCATGTAAGCCTCTCTCTCTCTCTCTCTCTCTCTCTCTCTCTCTCTCTCTCTCTCTCTCTCTCTCTCTCTCTCTCGCTCTCTCAGCAGCCTACAATTGAATTGAAATATATGTTGTTTAGGTGCAAACACAAGTTCCATGTGCTACGTTCCTTTGCACCACTCAAAGTCAGCTAACTTCCACACAATCGCTTGTCAAATTAGCTTGAAGTTTGGCCTTTCTTCCATAGCTTCATTTTTGGCACAGTGTCCTCCTTTCTACTTAAACTTCATTATTTATGTCTGCCTTTGAAAATATTGTATGTGAAACAAATGCGTAGCTTATTGTATATAACCTCTCTCTCTCTCTCTCTCTCTCTCTCTCTCTCTCTCTCTCTCTCTCTCTCTCTCTCTCTGTTTTGGACAACAAGGTATATATGAGTCAAAGTAAATATTTTCAAGGTGTAGTTGGCATTTCCACATCCTATCTTCCTCCATGTCATCCAAAGTTATTTGGCTTGTGCACTTCTTAATATAGCTTGAAGTTTGACCTTCCTTCCATAGCTCTTTCTTTGGTGCAAAGTCTCTATTTGTATGTGTCTACGAAAGTCTCTATTTGTATGTGTCTACGAAAGCTTCAAATTCATTAAGCATATTTTGACTGAAAACGCTATAGTGTCTGTATCGAGTACGACGTACATTGATAGCTTTTGTTCATCATCCGAGTGCAACCGCTAATTTCATTTAAACCATCCCTCTCTCTCTCTCTCTCTCTCTCTATATATATATATATATACACACACACACACACACACACACACACACACACACACATACACACACACACACAAAAATAACCCTTATTTGCCTATAATTGTGCACTTGACCATGTCAGTGTCACAAGAGCCAATTGGCGCTTCATTCAATGTGGCTAACGTGATGAATAGTTTTTGCAAAATTTTCCTAATAACGCAAACAAATTCGATGCCTTGTATTGCATGGAAGAGACGACAAGTCCTCTTGAAAACTTAATAGAAAGATTGCTTGATGAATTGTTCTCGAGCTATAACACCGAACGTGATTTCAAGTCAAACGTAGATAGGTTGATTGGAGCACAACCTTCTTCTGTACATAAAGATAAGTTGTCCTTTGGAAAGTTGTTTGAAACCACATCTACATCTTTGTTGCTAACCATGGAAGTCATTGAAGTCTTTGCACGGATGATTCATAAGCAAATAGAGGTTAAACTCCACAATGGAGCCTCCACCAAGTTGAAACTCTCAACAAAAGGAAACCCGGTTGAGCCACTCCATCAGCAGAAGCTTCTGGTTCTCAATAAACCTACGAGCTTGCAATATTTTCTAGAATCTATGCCAAGACCGTGTAGGCGACATGTTGCATGGACTATAGAGAATACTAACATATTGAGAGCCTTGATTGAGTCCAATCCCACAAGAAAAATACAAGATATTACTGCTAGATACCTTGAAAACAACCAAGAATCGAGCCATGCTGCAGCTGCAATAACCACAAAAATCAAGAGAATTAAGCATGAGTTGAAGTCCAACACCTCAAGCAACAAAACAAAGAAAACCATGAATAAGCATGTGGCCTTATATATCAAAAAGTCAATGACACACCCACATTCCCATGCCATAAGTGTGCATGTTTGCTATTCCGGTCACAACTAGTTAAGATGTTGCATGAACAACAAAACATTAACTGCAGTAAACGTAAAAGGCATTCATCGCTTTTCATTTGCCGTCATTGTGCTAAAGATGTCCAAACGAGGAAAATGACATTGGCATGACTGAACATAGCTGGCCTTAACAACCCCTTGCCAGAGGTGTTAGCATTAAATGCGATTGAAGCGCGGATGGTTGCAATACAAATTCCATTCACAAAAAATTGTGAACTTACTTTTGATGGGCAATATGGCCTAAGTGGTAGCGTTGTGAACATTCTAGCAAACCTTGAGAAAACACAACAAGCTCTACCTCGTTTTTTGAACGACGAAGCGTCCATCTTGGTTGGCATAAAACATAAGCTTGAATACAAGCATTTGTACTTGAGTGGCATAGTGCAGCCTTTGCCTATGATTAAAGCAGCTCAAAGGTTACACGACTTAAATACGGCTTGGTTGACCCACATTACAAGTCTCCAAGACAGAGCAACCCCAATCGCCATGGAGAATACATATATTGACGGGGAGGAACACACTGATGTGATGATCCATGGCATAACCACGACTGCTCAAGTAGTGGATTTCAATGATAAAATTGTTTATCTAGTGCCAAGTGAGGGCAATAGTCCATTGGGCCTTTCTAAAGATCAACATTGCAAAGGATTAGCATTTTCGACTCTTTTCTTTGGTGAACCAAGGAAATACCATGAATACGTTGCTTTTAAATACCAAATAGTCGCAAAATGGGAGCTCATACACAAAGATAGACGCTTTGCTCTTCACATAGAGAACCTGTTTTTCAAAACAATGAAAATAATGACGCAACAAGTTCTTGGATCTATTTGGGTGCAATTACGTAAAGGAGCATTAAAAACAACAAATTTAATTGCTCAGCAATTGGCAAATGACACAAACATTGAGGAATTGTTAAATTCACAAATGGGCTACCGCGACTTTGAGTGCCTGCGAACATCGCCATACTACAAGGTAAAACTGAAAAAGAATGTCTTCGCCATTATACATCAGCTTGGGTCACCGACATTATTCATCACATTTTCCTTTGTTGAACGCCGATGGCCACCCCTTCTAGATACATTAAAGACCATATCGGGAATAAGTAGACAGACAAATGAAACGAAAGCTTCATTTCTCAGATGCATCATGCGAGTAGACCCAATCACAATAGCTTGATACTATGTGCACCAGTTCCTTGCAATGAAGAGCTTGCTATCAAAAGATAGTACTATTTGTGGGAAAATTCTCGATTATTTCTTAGTGACAGAGTTCCATAGCCAGCACGATCATGGGCTCCTTTGGATTGAGAGTGCACCCACTCTGGACAAAGACCCAAACAACATTATCACTCAATTCATAGACAAATACATGTCAAGCAACATTTATATGCTCTCAATGCACCTAAGAGAAGTACAAACACATCACCACCGCAAGACATACTACAAAAAGGGCCACCAATGCCGTTTTGAATTCCCACGCTATCCAATGCCTTCCACACTCATCATTCGCCCAAGAGTTTCCAAGAACACAAATATTAAACAAAATAAGAAAACAACAAAACGTGTTAAAGAAAGCCTTCATGATGCAGCACAGGCTCTTGCATTGTCATTTGATGAATGGATGCACTCTTTGGGAATATCATTTCAACACTACATTGAAGCACTTGAAGCGACAATTTCCATTCCCATGGTTGTGCTCAAGCGACACCCAGAAGACGCAAATATAAACAACTTCAACCCCATTATAGCAAACTTATGGGATGCCAACACAAACATTCAATTTGTCTTGGATGCACATGGAGCAGCCAGTTATGTACCTTATACATGACAAAGTTCGATAACACAGTCATAGAAGCAATCAAAACATAGCTAGATGAATGCATCAAAAGCAATGATGAAATAGTGGAAAGTTTGCTAAAGGAGTACGAGCGGAAGTGCGACGCGAGAGAGAGTGCGAGAAGAAGAGCACGACGATATGGTGAACTCACTCTACTGTAATGTGTAGAGCATAGTGAGTTCTTATTAGGTTTTTACAAAAGAATATGTGTACATACCTGGCGGCCCGCCCACTTACCTGGGCGACCACATTGGGATTTATACCCCAACAACCTCCCACTTAAAGTCCAATGTGGTACTTTAAGTGTGAGAGAAGCTACTATACAAGCTAATATATAAGAGATGTAGAGAAGTGATGTACTATCCTACACCTAACTGCTTGCGAAAATGCGCAAAGCTCTCTGAGGGAAGTCCTTTTGTAAGTAGATCAGCAGGATTTTCTGTGGTGTGAACTTTGACAAGCTGAAGTTGCTTATCTTCGAGCATTTCCCTGATGAAATGATACTTCACATCCACATGCTTTGTCTTTGAGTGATAAACTGGATTGCGAGCCAATTGTATAACACTTTGACTATCACAATATAACACAGGCATCTCTTCTTTGATTCCCAAATCTGTTACTAGTCGATTAAGCCAAATTGATTCTTTGCATGCCTCTGATGCTACAACATACTCAGCCTTTGTAGTAGACTGAGTAACACAATCTTGTAATCTAGAACGCCATGATATTGCTCCACCAGCCAATGTAAAGACATACCCTGACATAGACCTTCGGTTGTCTAAGTCACTTGCATAATCTGAGTTTGTAAAACCCTTTACACTTAGCTCCTGACTCCCATTGCATATACGCATACTCTTTGTAGCTTTCACGTATCTCAATATTCCTTTCACTGCCTCCCAATGTTTCTTGCATGGGTTTGACATGTATCGACTTACTACTCCCACTGCAAATGCAATGTCTGGGCGAGTAGCAATCATTGCATACATCAAACTACCCACTGCAGACGCATATGGAATCTTATCCATTTCAGCATGTTCTTCCTCAGACACAGGACAATCTTGTTTGCTAAGTTTCACATATGGTGGCAATGGAACACTCAGTGCCTCTCCCTTCTCCATATTGAAACGTTGCAAAACCTTGTCAATATACTCTGTTTGAGATAACCAAATCAACTTCTTTGATCTGTCTCTCTCAATGCGCATACCAAGTATATGACTTGCCTCACCCATGTCTTTCATGTCAAACGATTTTGCCATCTTTGACTTCAAAGCTGAAATTTCTTCCAAGTGCTTGCCAGCAATCAACATGTCATCCACATACAAAATAAGGATCAGCCAACTACCATCCTTAGCCTTCTTTGTATATAGACAGTGATCGAACTCACTACGTTTGTAGCCTTGAGAAAGCATAAACTTGTGGAATTTATGGTACCATGCCCTCGGTGATTGTTTTAAGCCATAAAGACTCTTTAACAACTGGCATACCCAATCTTCCTTGCCTTTCTCAACAAACCCTTCTGGTTGCTGCATGTAAATTTCCACATCTAAATCACCATGCAAGAACGCTGTCTTGACATCCATTTGGTGCAACACCAAATCTAATATGGCAACCAATACAAGAAAGCATCTCAATGTAGTCATCTTGACCACCGGAGAGAAGACTTCATCAAAGTCAATGCCTTGTTCTTGCTTAAAGCCCTTGGCAACAAGCCTTGCTTTGTACTTTGGCTGACTATCATGAGCGGCGATCTTATACCTGTAAACCCATTTACAAGGTAGAGCCTTTTTGCCCCGTGGTAATTTAACTAGCTTCCATGTCTGGTTTTTATGTAGAGTTGTCATCTCTGACTGCATGGCCAATTGCCAATTCCCGGAGTCCTTCATTTGCACTACTTCCTTGTAACATGAAGGCTCATTGCAATCAGTCAACATGACATAGTTCATAGATGGAACAAACCTATCAGGAGGTCGCATGACACGTCCAGATCTACGCACAATAGGTGGCTCAGGCTCAGCCACAACCTGTGGTTCCACTCTATCCTGTCCTTGCTCCTCTTGAGCCCTGACATTTTGTCTTGCACGTGCAGGTCCATCTTCTTGGAAGACAACTCTTCTAATCTCCTCAAGCCTCTCTGGTTTAGAATGATATTTGGATTCATTAAAGTGAACATCATTGTTGCGGACAACCTTTCTGGATTCGGGATCCCAAAGTCTGTACCCCATCTCACCATAATTACCATAGCCTAGAAAGATGCACTTTCTACTCTTTGGCTCAAGTTTGTTCCTAAATTCTTTTGGAACGTGAGTATATGCCTCATAGCCAAAGACTCTGAGATGCTTGTATGAGGGCATTTTGCCTGACCATACCATCTCTGGCACTGAATCCTTCTGCAAAACCTTGCTAGGAGATCTATTTACAAGATGAACAGCTGTTGATACAGCTTCATCCCAAAACCCATTTGGCAGTTATGCATTAGACAACATACTTCTGACCTTCTCTTGTATGGTCCTATTCATCCTCTCAGCAACACCATTTTGAGGAGGATTGTAAGGAGCAATAAGTTCACGTTTTATACCTTTTGACTCACAAAAGTCCTGAAAGGCCTTTGAAACATACTCTCCACCATTGTCAGTGCGTAAGCATTTAAGCTTCTTGCCACTCTGATTCTCCACAAGTGTCACAAACGTTTTGAAAACACTAAACGCTTCATCCTTGTGCTTGAGAAAGTAAACCCATACTTTCCTCGAGTAATCATCTATAAATGTCATAAAGTAAGAAGCTCCCCCTAGAGATAGGTTAGGCATAGGTCCACACAAATCACTATGAACAAGTGTCAACTGTGTATCTCTTCTACTGCTTCTATGCTTATGTGGCTGCTGTGTTTGCTTACCATACAGACAATGTTCACAGAATTCAAAATCATTAAATGAAAAGCCAGGCAAATAACCAGAACGAGACAAGATTTCCATTCCCTTCTTGGACATATGTCCTAACCGGCTATGCCACAAAGAAACGTTCGGCTGCTCGGTTACATTGATTACATTTTTAGAGACATTTGATACATAAATCATGTAAAGTCCTCCAGACTTTACTCCATGTGCTACTGTCATAGAACCCTTGGATATCTTCCACATGTTCTGTCCAAAAGTGGTGACGTAGCCAGCATCATCAAGTAAACCTGTGCTGATCAAGCTCTTTGTAATTGCGGGAACATGTCTCACATTCTTCAGCGTGAAAGAAGAGCCATTCTGAAACTTCAATTGAACATCTCCAACACCTAAGATCTCACATGTCTGCCCATTGCCTAGCCGAACATGATCTTTAGTGGTCACATAAGAGGTAAACCACTCCTTGTTTGGAGACACATGAAGTGATGCCCCTGAGTCTATAATCCAGTCACTCAGTGCATTTCCATCAGATGCTGTAAGAAGAGCTGAGTCCATTGTATTCTTCATGAAGTAGATGTCTCCTGACACTAGACTGTCATCCTCTGCAACAGTGTTTGTCACATTTATTTCTTGAATCTTCACTAAGGAATTGTTCTTCTCACCATGGTCTTCAGCTTTCTATTTGCCTTTTTCTGCTTTCCATTCTCTGCAGTCTCTTTTCATGTGACCCTTCTTGCCACAATGGTAGCATTCTATGTCACTCTTGCCTTTAGCACTACAGGACTTGCTACGAGACTGATTCCTCTTTCCACCTTTGTACTTTTCTTTGGTCCTTCCCCTGACAACTAAGGTTGTTCCTTTGCCTTTGTCCATTGTCTTTCTATTGGTTTCTTCAGTAAGCAGACTTCCTTCTACACCTGCTATGTTCAAACCATCTGGAGGTGCAGAATTACTCAAAGCTGTGCGAAAAGTGTCCCAACTTTCCGGCAATGTGATCAACAGGAACATAGCTCTAACAGGTTCATCAAACTTGACACCTTGAGTTGACAACTGACTATAGATTGTGTTGAATTCATTCAGATGATTGGACATAGGTGTCCTTTCTTTCATCTTCAAGTCAACAAGCTTCTTAAGCCAGTATACCTGTGAAGCTGCACTCTGCTTCTCATAAAGATCACTCAGCTTTAACCATGCTTGATAAGCTGACATCTCGTCTGCTACATTGAAGTAAACGCTTTCTGCCAAAGTCAGCATAATGGTAGAAAGTGCTAATTCATCCATTTCGCTCCATTCATCTTCGTCCATATCTTCAGGTTTTATCCCCTTGAGCTTTATAGGTTTTATCTGCTTCTTTTGTACCAACACGTGCCAAATCTGCTTCTTCCACAATGGGAAATCGGTTCCATCCAGCTTCTTGATATTGTAAAGAGCAGTGTCCTGTGATCTAGCCATAGCTACGCTTCACAGTAGTTTACTTTCCTGGGAAAAATTCGACAGAGTTTCCCCTGTAAACTGACCTCTGAACCAATATCAACCTGTCAAATGAACCAAGAAAGCTTCAGATTCTGCATAAATTTCGGCAGAGTCTCCTTTGTAAAATGGATCTGGTGTACTCAAAAAACAGACCAAAAAACAGCTCAAAAACATTGTCTCTCTGACACGGTAAGCTGCGGGTAAACCTGTCCTGCACCTGTACTGTCTCTCACTGTCCTGTAACTGTCCTATAAGCATAGACTGCGACAATGCCTCAACGGAAGTAAAGCAAAGATGCAATCCCAACTGTCTAACTCACAGTCAATACATCCTAGCTGCCTATATAAGGGTGCTCGAGGGATTGCTCCAAGACCTGTATCACTGAAAGGATCTCAACATTCGAGAATCCCCCAGCTCAATAAAACCTCACTCGACCCTCAACAAAGGCTGCAGTAAATCTGACAGTACATAGACTTCCCACAAAGTCATACATCCACAAATTTCCCACTGTATGCTGTAACCGCTGCGGCGGTTGTTTGCTGCGTGACTCACAGCCAGCAAACCCTCAACAGACATACATCATCTCTGACAATACATCCCATGTGGAAGTACCTGCAATGTCAGGATGAAATCTGGAATATCAAGCAGCAAACACAAGCTACCTGATGAACTAGTGGATGTCGCCTACAGTCTGTGTGTAGATACGTCCATGTCTTATGTGACACGCCTCCAAGAACTGTGAGCCGTCCTTTGATGTGTAGACAGCCACAAATCAACACTCGCGGAGTGTCGATATCCTCAGCACCTGCAGTCGTAGGCCGAAAACCCCAAATTTGCAGAGTTGGATCTGCACCCGTCGAGACCACGTAGTCGAAAATGGCCTGCGCAGACCTTTGTCGAAGCCGAACGGTGGCCGAGATGACCTCAGAATGAAATTCTGAGCACACCAAGTCCTTCGCACTATCCCATGAGATTTGGGGCCGTGTCTTCGCCTGTCGAATTTCACTCCAATCTGAGTTGGTGACTCTAGCCTCCTGCAGTGCTGCCCCGAGCCTCGATGTGAGCTCTGATACCAGTTGAAGGAGTACGAGCGGAAGTGCGACGCGAGAGAGAGTGCGAGAAGAAGAGCACGACGATATGGTGAACTTGCTCTACTGTAATGTGTAGAGCATAGTGAGTTCTTATTAGGTTTTTACAAAAGAATATGTGCACATACCTGGCGGCCCGCCCACTTACCTAGGCGACCACATTGGGCTTTATACCCCAACAGTTGCAAAAATTGGGAAATAACATCCTCAATACTCAATAGATTAGCGCTCAACAAGCAGTATATATTGCCCTCTTACTCCCTCTATATAGATTCACATGTGAGTTCACCTTCATCAACACCAATGCCCCCACAAACTGTGCTTTGCTGCTTAAAAGGAAATTCATGCTACAACAACTTGACCCCTCGAGCACTGACATATTCTTTGAAACAATGGTGGACAAGTATGCTCAGAGACCAACAAAATTCCACAGTGTTTGCTTAGCTGACTTCGTTTTGCAAACTTCAAAAAAAGGAGACCACTTACAAGCAATCAAAGTGAGCCAAAATCATTCGCTACATTCATTACAATGCTATCAAAGACCCAAACAATTTCTACAGAGACAATGCTTACTATTCTACCCTTGGAACCAAAATGAAGACCAGCCCTTGTCACGTCACTCATCATGGAAAGATGTTTATGATGAAAACTTTATAACTATTAAGGCAATTGAGGCCAAATTCATTAAGGAATCCATGCTCGATGACACAAACAACACAAAAAAATAGTGAGTCCGACAAGACAAGATTCTTCGTGTGCTACCCACACCCATAATGAGGGTGACGTCACCACCAACCTAGGGATGCATATCACTCCAAGACGTAAGCAATCTTTCCAAGTATCTAAGATACTCACAATGCCTAATGAGGATTTCTTCAATGGTTTAGCCATGCTTAACACACACCAAGAACATATTTTCAACGACGTAATGTTGAGAAAGCGTTTGAAACCCGACACATCATTCCGTCTCTTCTTGACAGGTGGTGCAAGGACAGGGAAAATTTTCACACTACTTATACTCATCCAAGGCTTGTTGCGTTTTTACAATCGAAGATCACCCCAAGACCCTAAAGCAACAAAATCTTTTCTCATGGCATACACAGGGAAAGCTGCTTTCAACATTTGAGATACTGCCATACACTTGGCTCTACATCTTCCATTGGTGTCAACCATAAACACAAGCCTATGTGCAGAAACACTTGACACCTTGACATTGCAATATAGGCAACTGCAACTAGTCGTATTCAATGAGGTGTCCCTAATAGGGAGAAACCTTCTGGCCCTCACTGATGCACGCTTCCACGCTATAAAACAAGAGCACGATAAGCCATTTGACGGTTTGAACGTGCTCCTCTACGGTGACTTATGCCAAGCTAGCCCAATAAAGAATCCTGGATATTTATTAAGAAAACTTCCATACTAGAAACAATTGCACCATATTATGGCATGAATTCCCAAGGTGTTTTGAGCTCACAACCACAATGCACCAAACTGACTCTCATTACGTCAGTATCCTAAACAAAATACGCACAAACAGCCAATCGATTGAGGACATAAACTACCTGAAAAGCAAATACCACCATCCAATACCAAACACCCATTTAATTTCATACTTATTTTACTCAAACAAAAACAAAGATGCCCACAAAATAGAAATTTCCATGAAATGGAGGGAGATGCACAAACTTTCACCGCAACAGACACATGCAGCTGAGCGTGCAGCAAGACACTACAAATACCCTTTGATCCCAAGCCAGGCCTCTATGCCAAACTGAACTTCAAAACAAATATGGTTGTTGAGATCTGCGCCAACAACCTCAACATTTTTGACGGGCTCGTCAACGGGGTTGATGGGATCTTCATGGGAGCTTCCAACACACAAGCCCACCCAAGTCCTTTGGGTTTGCTTCAACAACCCCAAAACAGGGAAAAGGAAAAAGGAAATGGTACGAAAGCAAGCTTCTATACTCAAAACACCATCTCCAAGAAATGGACATCGATTAACCAAATAACACGTGAATTCCAAATTGGCAAAAGCTCAAATAACACAGCTTCTAGAACTCAGTTCCCCCTTCAATCAGCATCCGCACGAACTATACATAGGTCACAAGGCTTGACACTGAATACACTTGCTTTCAACCCATCAAATATTAAGACGCACGGCTTGCCTACACAGCCCTCTCGCGTATAAAAGACCCAAACAACATGTACCTTCTAGAAAGGTTACGCCCTAATCAAATAAAGGTGGACAACACTGTCTTACAAGAGATCACCCGACTCCAAGAGGATGCACAATGGTTTTGCTTGCAACAAAGGTTTGACCAACCAAACCCACCATCAATTCTCATTCAGTCTCTCAATGTCGTTTCCTTTCATAAACACCACACACAGCTTGCTCATAGCGCAAACTTACTAACCTCCCCTCTGCTCTGCTTGCAAGACAAAGCTGCAAAACAAAACAAGCTTGATCCTGGCCAACTTCCTCCATTTGCAATCAAATGGCCTCAAGGGAGTTTCTCTTATGCACATAAAGAATATCGCAGCTCATTCATTGTACAATATATCTAGACTGCATGGTAGGAGACTTGCATCAATAGATGAAGGTTGCAATTCCAACATTATAGGTAGATAATAACGAGTGGGTGGATGCAAAATGCTCATTCTTACAAACATGTTAACATGCATGCAAAGTTCACATGAGGTGGAACACTTATGCAATAATCAAGAAGCACATGCATGGGAGAATGAGCCAAGGATAGGAGTCATCGAGATGAGGCGAGGGGATTGGAAGATCATGGGGAATATTATGGAATTTGGAAGGGGTCTATTGAGTCTTATATGCACGGGTTTTGTTAATCATCTTGAATGATGAGATGAGTGCGTGTCAGCAATGATGATGCGCCTCAAAACTAACTATAATGGGGCATCGACTGTAGTGGAGGCAATGGGATTGATGGTGAGGGATCTTGGACACACATAAAGAGAGGTGCACGATCTATGATTTGTGAAAAAGTAACTCAAACCGTGTTGGACAAGGCGGGCACTTGTCCAAGCCTATCTCTTGTACCTTTTGAGTCACATAGCTTTCCCAATACGCACAAAGGCATGGTGGTTAGGCTATCAACCTTGGATCGACGACGGCGGGTCGGGGGGGGGGGGGGGGGGGGGGGGCAATGTTCAAACTTGACTGTCGGCCCAAGGCACCGTTTTTTCCAGCCCTTCAATTGCTATAGATGGAAACATGGCTGCCCTGCAAAATACCCAAGATAACACAATATCTAGCATAAACTGACAAATCTGCATACCTGGCGATTCCCATAGCACATAAACCACGACATATGCAAACAGAGAGAGACTGAGAGCAAGACATAGCAAGAGAGCACGTGTAGGCGCACCTCCTAGAGCAGAGTGCTACGCCCGACACGGCGAGAGAGAGAAAGAGAGGAGAGGAAAGAAGAATAGACACGAGCACTAGGTGCAATCTCCCCCCGTGCAAGAGTGACCATTTCCCTCTTACACGTATTTGATTTATAGATTTATTGAATGGTCAAATTGATTACAAACTGGCCAGCCGGTCATAAATGGCCAAAGCCTCATAAAAGGGCACTTGAATAATAAATTATACATAAAATATAATATCCTTTTGAGATCCTTGCGCATAATCCTTAGCCTTTTTCACATGTCAGCTGCACTAGACAATAAAATATCGATTCCATTACATACCTCTCCGTTAGAAAGCAATTGTCCTCGCTTGCGAAGATAAAAATCTGCAAACCATACTTGTCAAAAATAGTGATTAGTATTCTGTGTCAGAAATAGCACGTTGTAAAAATAAAATAAAAAATGAAACAAAACAACATTACTTATGCCTGCCGTCATCCACATACTATCTATTCTAGTGTCCCATACCACTAGAATAAGCAGTATATGTCATACCCTGATGAATCAGGATATCATTGATCACACTCATCATTTAATAAGTCAATTCTCATCAATGTCAATTGCAATTCCATAAATATTGTCGCGACAAAAATCATCATATAGAGATTCCAACTCCAATTCCAATTCCAAATATAATCCAAATTCAAAATCTCTTTCATTTTCTATACCCGAGTAGCAAAATCATACCAGTTACAATGGTGGCTATCCACTGCAGCATGATTTTGTGATTGGTGTTGCCTAAATCGGCGAATCTACACCAATAAGACGTGGTCCCTAAATCTGCGAATCTGCACTAATGTTGCCTAAATCGACGAATCTGCATTTGGTGTAAGTTTAAAAATCATGAATCTGCAATTTATCAATGTGCTGCCTAAATCGGCGAATCTGTGTGCTTGTGACCAATGGACTAGACAAGACATAAAGGAGAAAAGTATATATATATATTGTGATTGACACCATTGTGCATTATAACAAAGCACTTACGATTTATTTATTTTTTGTTCAGTACACCATAGCAATGTAGCTCACATGAGTACCTGCATAGCTTATTGACAAATCATCTCAATAAAAATTTCTTTCAATAAATTAGAAGCCAGGACCCTAGCAGTGTTTGAGTATTTAACTTAGAACACAATGAAGAGAAATGAATATGAAAAGGGGAATTATGTATGTGTTATTTTGCATTGAAATATGTATGTACCTGTGTGTGTGGCGAGCATGAGGTTCGTGTAGTATTTTAACTCATGTGTTTAGCAATATAACTCTCATACTGCTTGAAATCCTATTCTTGTAAACACCATTTGTTATACCATCATTTGTTTCTCAATACATACTTTGAAATCAGAAGGTCAACGATTCAATTAATTTCTAAAATTGTTAAGAATGAGTATATGAGTGAAATGTACGGCCGCATAAGTAGAGTATATGCAAACATCATCCCTGCACCCTTGTAGGTAACAAAAGAGAGAAGTTTTGATGCCTGGTTAGAATACGCAGCCCACGTGCCAGGTGAGAGTTTCAGAGTTCCACAAAATAAGTACACAAAACTGCAATGTGAGGGGAGATTTCGCAATAATCATCCGTACGATCTACTTAAAAATAAAATGAAATGAAATTATGCAACAGTTTACATATCTGGCAGCAAAAAATGTGTGTAAAACATTGGATTCAACATGAATATATCCCAATGACTAACAAAATTGTAACTTAAAATTGTGGGTCAATATACGTGTGATAACTGAGAGAAAACATGGCCCATCTCTGAAATGAAGGTAGGGTAAGTTGATGATTAGAATTGGGATGCAAGGTAGAGATTCATTAACAAGTGACACTCACTCCGAATGGTAGGGTCTGCCTAGTTGTAACCATAGTCTAAGCTAAGAGTGAGCTTAAGAAGAATATCAAAAACACCAAGATCACACACTACCTGTCTCCGTTGAAATCAACAATAAAATGGGGTGACTTTCGGCAATCAGCGCGAGTTATCTCACTTGGTTGAAACTACAACTAGGGTCTCCTCTCTTCAAGGTTTACGAATTGTACGTATGTAGATAATTTAGACTATTTAAATGAGATAAAAAGAAAGGACCTATCAGCAATATGGAAGGATTTGTTGCCTTATTTTGGCCCAAGAGGTGCAAAAATTTAAATGTTTACTACCTGTGCCAACCACCCAATCTCTCTCTCTCTCTCTCTCTCTCTCTCTCTCTCTCTCTATCGGCACGCACATACATCTATAGCTTGCCATGCAATTTGAGAGCCACCAGCCCAGGTCGTTGTAGCGGTCACAGAGATATGACACTCATGCAGGGCATCCACACACACACCACCCCAATGACCCACACACTTGCGCACTACCTGATTGCCCCACGTTGGCATGCTCTTACTCCCATTTCTCTCTCTTTCTCACTTTAATTTCTCTCACCAACCACCAGCGTTCCGACATCTGATCTCTCTCCTCATTCTCTCTTGCTGCAACCACTTCAGCCTCCATATTGAAACCCTCCACAGATTTGTGCCCTCTTTCTCTCTCTTTGCCTCCATGCAACGATCAGAGGCATACTACTGGCAATGGCGAGCTATGATGCCTCCCACTACGCAAGCTGCCCACTTTCATCAGTTGGCCTATGCAAGGAAGCCATGGAATCCCTCACCTGCAGCATTTGGTTGGAGCTTTTGTACAAGTCGGTCGTTAAAGCCATCCTTTCACGTATATTCCTAGAGTTTCTAAGTTTCTACACTTCCTCCTCATGAAAGCAATCCCGAATGAATACGCAAAAAGGAGTTGTGAAGCCCGATGTCACACAGAGGAATGAGCACTTGATCAGATGACAGAGGGGACTCTTTGCTCGCCCATGCAGTCGACAAAGTGTAATGCCATATCACTTGCCTCTAGCGCCTACACGTTGCATGTGGAGATGAGGATGATGCTACAACAATTCCCGTGTAGGAGAAGATTCTATTGACGTGGACATGCAAGACTCCAGGAAAAGCTACCTATTGCCTTGCTGCGGCTTATCTAAAATGCTTGCTATGGCCTCCCAGTTTCATTACAAGAGGATCCGCCTCTCTTCCTCATTGAAGTAGCACAATTAGCTTTGCACGTAGTAGCATGGCGATACTTATAATGGACCTTTCTCTCTCTCAATCAATCGACACATTATCCATAACAAGCGAGCGTTCCCACCTAAACCAAAGTCAAAATCTTTCTCCCCACCTTGTAAGTTGAAGCTGCCAGTCAGCTCACTACCATCAACATCGCATCCCACTCTTTCTCTCTTTCTGTCTTCCCCTGTACGACTCCTTACAGTGGTGGGTAGTGAGGGTGATGCTAATGGTTTACTCCAACAATTTTAGACTTTTAGTCTTTCGTTTTATTTAATTTTATTTTGTACCCAAGCATTGTATTTTGAACCATAAGGATTGTATCAGTTTGGTCCCATATGCCTTTGGAAGACGAGTAATATAGCATTTTATGTCGCCCTCTCTCTTTCCCTTCCCAATATGACTACTTACAATGGTAGACATTGATGAAGCTCTTCCATGACTAATGCAATTCTTTTTGCGATGACGCCCAATGCCGGGCATCTACAGAACTTGACGACGACAACGACGATTTTAGTCTATTTTTGTACCCAGACATTGTATTAGATCCGCAAGGATTATCTCTCTTTGTTTTTGTACGTATTTTTTGTATTTTAAAGACGATTACTATAACATTTAATCTCATTTCTCTCTTTCTTTTCACAACCCCTCGCCATCCCCTATTGTTATGATTTGATAATTGACGTCAATCATGTTATATTTTTGACAATTACGCAATGTATAATAATCCTTAGCCTTTTTCACCTGTCAGCTGCACTAGACAATAAAATATCAATTCCATTACATCAATCCACAAAAAAATCGTGCGAGCACGTTTGCACTAGTGATCCTGTCATAAAATCTAATATCTAACCAACCCAAATGATTTTCTCATCTTAAACTGATCATTTAATGTGGGAGAATAAACGGAAACAATGGTTAAGATATAGACATGTGCTAATAGAACTATCTCAACATGGGGCCAATGGTAAAGGGGCCCAAATGAGAGATGGTCTATCAAAGAGCAAGGCTAACAAATGGAGCATAAGACCTTAGGGTTAGCTTCATTGAAGACCTCCAGTAGTTAGTGTAAAAGTCCTTTGACCTTAGGTAAGCTAGGGCTGAGCTTGAGGTGGGAACCCGCCGGCCGAAGCTTGAGCTGGGAACCCCGCCCAAACTTAAGGTGCTTGAGGTGCTTGATGACTGAGGTGCTTGAGATGCTCGATGATTGAGATGCTTGAGATGCTAGGGATGTACTTGAGGTGAGAACCCAGCCCGAGCTTGAAGTGCTTAAGGGCCAAGCTTGTGGTGGTAACTGGACCTAAGCTTGAGGGGCTTGAGGTGTTAAAAGTCAAGATTCAATCCCTACAAGGAGGGGGAGAGCCCTACAAGAGGGGGGATGAGAAGGAACACCCACACACTCACACAAGGCATACTTGGTACAAAGAAAGCATAAGGCACACTTGTCAAGTTCCTCCTCATGTTGCCCTCATGGTGTGCTTGAAGCCTATTGGTTGGCCACCCAAGGGGTCCAATGATAATTTAGGAGATCTAATTAATTGTCTTTGCATTTATCAAGTCCTCTCTCTCAAAGGGGAAAGGGGGACACTTGTCCCAAGGCTACCCTTGTTGCTTGTAATGCCTCCTGCTTGTGATTGGCTAGGCCTGGAGGGGTCCAATGAGCTTCACGCATGAGCTACAAGGGGGGGGGGAGGGGGGGGGGGGGGGGGTCGACCAAAGCAAGCTAGGGGGTTGCTTGAGGGGTATACTCTCCCACACATACACTCACACACACTCTCATTGTGCATTGTGCAAAGTGCAAGAGCTCCCTCTCCTTCTCCAAGCAAGTAGAGGTTGAGAGCCTACACCAACACTCCTGGCTATGGAGTGCAAATCCAACCAAGAGCCATGCTTCAATGATTAAGCTTGCCATCTTCTCCATCTTCATTACTATGCTATTATGTATGCTAGCAAGAAGAGTGATGATAAGTGAGGAACTAGTTCTTTCTCCTATGAAATGTTTCTTCTTCCTCTTCCCTACCCTCATTCCTTGCTAACTCTCTCCACCTTCGAAGGTGTTTGAGGTCTTGGGACTGAGGCTTGGGATAGTTAAAGCTTTCCACAAAGTTTATGTTATGCTTGTGATGCACGAAGCTTTCCATCTTCCCTACCCTCATTCCTTGCTAACTCTCTCCACCTTCGAAGGTGTTTGAGGTCTTGGGACTGAGGCTTGGGATAGTTAAAGCTTTCCACAAAGTTTATGTTATGCTTGTGATGCACGAAGCTTTCCTCTTCCCTACCCTCATTCCTTGCTAACTCTCTCCACCTTCGAAGGTGTTTGAGGTCTTGGGACTGAGGCTTGGGATAGTTAAAGCTTTCCACAAAGTTTATGTTATGCTTGTGATGCACGAAGCTTTCCATCTTCATTGCATCACCTAGGGCACAAGGAACACAAAGATTGTATTGTAACAAGTCTCTCTTAATGGGAGAAATCATAATACAAATGCCTATTTGAGGGGGGACCGACTCCACATAAATCCGGTCATCAACTGTTGTCATGCTCTCTAAATTTTGTCTCTTGCAAAAGTATTGTTCATGCCAAGCTAACTAATTGCTATGTTTATGCTGCTATCTTCAATTATGTTCACCCACTATGCTCACAAAGTAATTTCTCAAAAGTACTCTCATTAATTTTCGCTACTGTCAAGTTAATAGGCCAATTCCATTACATATCCCATGGGTCATGGGGATATTCATTTAGGGTAAAGGGGCCAATAAAAAAGATGGGCTCTTGTTTAGAGAGTGACAAACTCGTATAAAGGAGCTGTTTTTGTTATGCAAACCTGCATGAGTAGTGGTTAGCAAAACCACGATGCGCCAATCTCCTATTTGGCAAGATAGAGGTTCAAACCTTGTTGGCAACATTGGCTCTAAATTCCCCTTGGGATGGGTCACAACTCATATTTACTTTTGTTACACATAGCATGCAAAACGTGGGTCATCTTTGGTGTAGTAGCATACTTTCTCGACCAAATTTTTTGTTGTAGATAGAGCTTTGAGTCACTCCCACGCTAACCCTTGCCAAAAATTACACGAAAATGGTAAAGATTAGCATATCTAAGTTCATCGCCAAAGATTCAAACGCATCACCTCCAAGTTGGCAACCTAGTGACCTAACCAGGCAGGCGCGTGCAGCTCGTTGAGACCCAAGTGAATTCACAATGTTATAAAGCTGGTCACTGTTTACCCCTTGTTTAGTTTTCGTGTCCTCCTTTACTTTTTTTCGCATCTGACGTCTGCGCAAGTCTCTGGTTTCGTGTCTATACTTCTTCGCCGTTGATCCCACGGCCTTGGCTTCATCTAATGTCTCGTGTTAGATAGTGGTGAGGGGTGATGAGGGTGGATACAAGAGCCAAGCGACTAAGATTAGAAGACGAGACCTTCCTGCAGGTGTGCACAAACTTGAAAGAGTTGCGAGGAATGCAGAGGAGGGGACACACGTCACATACGCGATGTATTGGCAATCACTCTCCTCTCTCTAGAGTCTACGTCCAAAATTTTCGCAAACTTTCATGGAGCCGAAATGTAAGAGATTGACACAAAGGTTTGAAAGTTCGTCCCACGCTGGGCAATAGGATACACATCCCTTTACTATACTGACTATTGTCTCTGTGTCTATACACTCACACACTTACTTTCCTGCAGCTCTCTTTGTGTGTGACACATTCGCGCGCGCGTACATACACAGATCTAAGTTTGACGTGATGATGGACTGGTTACCCAGCATGCGCTTCTCTGCTTCTTTGAGAAGAAAGGTAATCTTGACCGAGTATGGTTGTGTGAGAGAGAGCGAGAGAGCGAGCCGATTTTTGATGTACTTCTGCAGGTTTCGTGACAAATGGATTGGTTTTCAATGGGACACTTCCAGCAAGTGAACACAATCTAACGTTTTCTTGAAGCTATGGGATGTGCATGTAGCTGCCGTAGACATGACACTCCTGAATTCTCTCTATCCTCTTGGAAATGGAAATGCTACAACCGCCGTTGCTGCTTCTGTGGCATGGTACGCCTGTTGTATTTTTCCATTCAATGTGTACATGTGCAAACATACCATTGCTTAGAGCGGGACCAGTCTTGTATAATAGGTTTACCTTAGTCTCGATCAAATTTAGCTGCCAAGGTTTGTGCTCACCATACGCACAGACCTCTCATATGATTGGAGACTCAGGTTTACTAGACAACCTGTGATTAGGAGATTTAAAATTGCGACATCAAGTTATAGGCCATTGCAGGGTTGTTATGTAGGTTCCTTACACACAATACCTAGGCCATGGCAGGATGATATTATTGGTTTTTTTTTAGTACTCAGAAGTCCTTTCTTTGCTGATTTGGTAAAGGTAAAGTAGGTTATCTGAGCTATAGCAGTAGTCTTTAGTCAAGTCGGAAAAGTGAGTCTGATTGTCAATTTTTACTGGGCACACAAGTGCGAAATAAATTTGTTTTGAAATATTTGTTGATCACGCAGGCTTTATCTTCTTCTTGTTTGTTTTGCACTATCATGATTTCCTGAGTAATGGCCACGGCCATACGGTGAATGTAGCAGTAAGATGAAGGTTGACTGCAGTCATATCTCCAATCAGAGGCCTGACAGCATGTTATTAACACAACAGTCATGTTTGGGTGTTTGTTGAGCATTTGTCAGTCATGCTTTCAACACAGTGAACAAATGATTACATGTTCCACGCAATAGTTGGTGTAGTGGGATGATTACATTGAGGACATCTTATGAATAATTGGCATTTTATGTCAACATCTTAACACATGCAGCCATTCCTGTATGCTAATAACTCTATTCTTTTTGGGTGGGAGGTACCTTCTTTCACGTTCCATTCCATCTTTTGTTTAATACCTGCCTTCACAAACTAGACACACTACTATCACCCTGTCTATAGTGGAATTTTTTCCCTTGTGTGCCCACTTATTTTCTTCTCATCTCATGATTGGCCTTTGTCATGAAATGTGTGTTGACTTATGACCTTAGATTCTTCTCTTAAAATGTTTATACAACAAAAACATTAAACCTTTGCAAAACCTTTAGGACCTTCTTGGAATCTTGGACCCCAAAAAGGGCAGAAAATTGACTGTAGATCCACCGTCTTTAAAGGTCTTAGCTGTCACGACCAAGTGGTGTTGGCTGTGGACGTGATCGCTGGCACCTAAGAATACAATCTACGGGGAGGTGTCACATGCTTGGCCACTCCAAGTCGGGAAATCGGGCACGACACAGGAGAGAATCCCTTAAAATACTTCACAACTTTAAAATTTGAGTCAACACGGCCTACGTAGTTCCGTGCTCAGAGATATTGGCCCTAAAACCTGGCGCCCCTTTCGGTATTTCTTTATTACATTAAATCTTGAGCAAAGTACAACTCCCAAAGGGGTCCTCTGCTCTCGAACTCTGCGTCCAGATGCTCTGAAGAGTGAGGCCCCTTGGGCTCCTTTTATTCTTTACAAGGGATGCCAAGAGCAGAGCCCCAAAAGCTTATAAACTCAAAAGCAAGCAGTTCCAAAAGCAATTGATCCCAAAAACGGTCAAAAAAATAGTCAACACACAAATTACGAAAATCCGTACAATCTACCACGTCAGCAGCACGTTTTGTGAAAGTTCGTATTGCCACTTAGCTGCATGTCAGCGCGTATTGTCCGCCACGTCATCATCTACCGTATTGACGTGTCCGTACAGTGTGTCCACGTCATCCTGCGGGCAGCAGTGCTACGTCATCATTTTGTGACATACCCCCCCTTGAAAGAATTGTAATCGCCCTCGATTATGCTTGCAAAATTAGACATAAGCCATAAAGCGGTTCAGTAGACATTGACTCTGAGTACCGAGGCACTAGACGACACAAATCCAGCACTTGTACAAAGACGACAGTCACATCACATCACATCACATTGAGATCACAATCAAATCACGTTCAGACCACATCACATAGAATCTAGGACTGGGATTCATGGCGACATATTTAGCAATCGCACCTAGATCCGCACCGGACCTCATTGATGTTGATTAACTAATTCCATACATAGCAGCTATAATACGCGTACTTTATTTAGAGTATGGGACGTCCCGTATTGAAACATACAGTATGTGTAAGGTGCAGCGGAATGAATGTTTGAACTTTGCTAAAGATGAGTGCTCCGAACTGTGCTCAAGGTTCCTTTTTGTTCTTATGGAAGGGAGAGCCTTCCGTTTTTAATGAGAGAATGCAATGGACACAAACAAAGTGAATGGACACTGTGCGTGAAAGTGTATGAGACTGAGAGATAGAGAAGAGAATAGGACACCAGAGACGACGTAAAACCCTCCTCCGAAGGCCCCACTCTCTATGGCAAGAGCGGTCTACTTATGATTGGATAAATCTCTACGATGCTTGGACTTGCCGACGATGTTGACGACGACGAGACGGGCTGAAATCTGAAAATGCTAAGGGCTGAAATCTGCAAATCTTTATCTGCTGAATTCTGACTCTATGTCGATGACGATATCGATGGCGACAATGTGACGACGACGCGCTGAAAACGTAGATGCTGAAATCTGCGTTTTCCGGGCTGAAACTGTAAACCTTGCGGAAACTGACCGTGCGGCGAGGAATTGTTGGGGGAAGGTGAGATTTGCGAGGTTCGGGACTTGATCTGTGGTGTCTAAGAGCTGAAAACTGAAAATGCTGATGGTTCTTGAGGTTCCGTCGCGGTAAATCTGCAAAACGTTGGTGCTGGTCTGCAAATAAAAAACGCTAGGGCTGAAAATCTGCTTTGCTGCATCCGGTTGTCCTGTAAATGCAAAACGCTAGGCTGATCTGATGTTCTGCTGTCGTCGGAATCTGCAAGTGTAAAAACGCTGGTTGATTTGGTCCAAAAATGCTAGGTGGTTGCTATGGAGAAAAAATGCTAGGGCTTGGGGTTCTGCTGAGAAGTTGCCTGTTGAGCGAGTGCTCTTGCTGCCTCTTCTGCCAATTAGTGCTAGTCTAGGTTTGTGTAACAGACTTGGACACGCCAAGTCAAGAATCGAACCACCACAGCACCAAGTAACCACTTCAAAACAATTCACAGATCACAATAGATTTGCATTGGTCCGGCGGAGTTCCGTGCCTAGAGATATTGGCCCCAAAGACTGGCGCCCCTTTCGGTATTTCGTTATGTATTAAATCAATGTCAAAGTACAAAGAGCGGTTAGGGTTTCAATCTCAGACTCTGCGTCCAGATGCTCTGCAGAGTGAGCCCTCACTGCCCTCACTGCTTATTTAAAGATTACGAGGGATGCCCAAAAAGTAGAGCCCCAAAAGCTTAAAAATCAAAAGCCACAAGTCTCTCTCTCTCTCTCTCCCTGTCTCTCTCTCTCTCTCTCTCTCTCTCTCTCTCTCTCTCTCTCTCTCTCTCTCTCTCGTAAATAAAGCAAATCAGCTCTCTCTCTCTCTCTCTCTCTCTCTCTCTCTCTCTCTCTCTCTCTCTCTCATTCAAATTTGCGTAGCTAAAAAGCTGAAATTGTGTCGCTTGCTGCTTTTTCCCAGCTCCGCAAATTCCGGCGTAATTCTTGGAAATACCGTACTGCTGCCACGTGGCACACCAGCCGCCAGATTAGAGTTTCCAGCCACTTTAGGGTTTCAGCCAGCAGTTAGGGTTAGGGTTTCCAGAAATTAGGGTTTCTGCAAATTAGGGTTTCTGGCAGAAATTAGGGTTTGCAGAAAATTAGGGTTTTTGGCAGAAATAAGGGTTTCTGCAAATTAGGGTTTTTGGCAGAAATTAGGGTTTTTGCTGTCAGTAGCCACGTCCTCACTTTGTGACATACTCCCCTCTTGAAAGCATTGTAATCGATCACGATTACGCCTGCAAAACCGACAGAAGCCATAAACCGTCTTAGCAGACACCGACTGTTAGTACCTACGTACTAGGAACATACATCTAGCACATGTACCAAATCGACAATCACATCACACGACATCACAGGACATCACATGACATTTAACATTCATTCGGATCTTAAACCATGATTTATCGGCAATGCAGCTAGCAATCGCATCTAGGTCCAATGAGGACCTCATCGATGTCCGATTGACTAACCCCTATTGCAACCATGTCTATTCGAGATCAATCAGACCAAAATGCTGCAATCATTTCGTCTATCAGTTCTTGCACTTAAAAGAAGTCAAGAACAAATCAATATCATAATCAGGAATTCCATTTCATTAAAGTCATACAGCAGAATACTGTCAGCTTTTAGTATCCGTGAAGCTCAAAGAGACATCAGTGACTAGTATCTAAATGAAGGCATCTGTTGACAAAGGAGCGGAGTAACTCCCCTCTTGTGCATCCCACTGCACTAGATCTCCGACCAAGTTGAATTTTGGGTTCCGTTTGGAGTAGACTATGCTAAACCAAAAGCATCGAGGTAAAGTTTCACAATCTGAGGATTATTTGCTAGGTCCTCCTCCTCCATCCACTTTGCATCCAATGCAGGATAGTTCTTGAACTTAACCAAGAACCGCCTTCGGACTTTACCTTTAGTCTTCGTATCCTTATGTGCCAAAAACTGTTCAGGAACAAGGATCTTCCCGTTTTCTTCCACTTTGGGTTGCTCATCAGGCTCCCCATCATCAGGCACATCACCCTTAAAAGGTATTAAGAGACACATGAAATGCATTGTGAATCCTCCAGGTATCTGGCAGTTTCAATTGGAAGGAGACATCATTTATCTTTTCAGTGATCTGGAAAGGTCCATAGTATCGCGTACTTAGCTTTGGAAAAAGCCTCAGCTTTCCCTTTTTCTTTCTTAGGCGTGCCTTCTCAAAACGTAAGAGCACCCAATCATCCTCCTTCAATTTCAAGTCGCGACGATGGCGATCCGCTGTCTTTCTCTGTCGTTCTTGAGACTTTTGCAAAGTCTCGCGAACCTTGGCAAAAGCCGTATCCAAATCTCGCATATATTCATCCGCTTCAAAGATCTTATCTTTCGTGCTTAGGAAGGGTGGATCCTTCGCAGCACCTTCAACAATCTCAAATGGCGCCTTCCCCGTCGAAGAGTGTATCGTGTTATTGTAGGCAAATTCCACCAAAGGTAAGTACTTTTCCCATTGAGTCTTCTGATCTGAGATATAAGACTTCAATAAATCTAGAACCACTGAATTTGCAACCTCAGATTCCCCATCAGTCTGCGGGTGGAACGACGACGAGAACTGCAACCGCGTGCCAATGTTCTCCCAAATTGCCTTCCAAAACAAACTCGTAAATCTGGGGTCTCTGTCGGAGACAATCATCTCAGGCATGCCATGTAATCTGAAGATCTGGGCCACAAACAGTCTTACTCAGAGATCCGGCTTGACTGTTTTCTTCACTGAAATGAAATGAGCCTGTTTGCTAAATCTGTCAATAACAGTCCAGATACCATCGTGATCACTCTATGTTCTCGGGAGATCAAAAATGAAATCCATTGCAATACTTTCTTAGGGGCGGGTGGGTATTGGTAAAGGCTGTAACAATCCCTGTGCCTTATGCCTGTCAAACTTGACCTTCTGGCATACTAAGCAACTGCGCACAAACTCTTCCACATCCTTTTTGAGTCTTGGCCAAAAGAAGTATCTCTCTACCCCCTTCATGGTGGTAGCAATGCCGCGGTGACCTGTAAAAGGTGGACAGTGGCAAATCATGTCCATCATCGTCTTGACCAAAGCCTCCATAGGATTTGGTACAATCCTTGGCTTAGATGGGGAAGGGGGAGAGTCGGAAAAACCTCCCGGTGGGGAAAATTCTTCTTCGCCACTTCCATGCTCATCACCTCCATGCGAAGTATCCATTCCGCTCGGGTGATGACCATACACTGAAGTCTTGGGTTCTTAAGTTCACGAGGAACTTGGGTTCTTGTGGTTCTTGGTTCGTGAGGTTCTTGAGGATCTTGAGTCTTGAGGTTCTTCTTTTGCTTGCAATCTGTGTTAGAGAAGGATCTTCTCTTACCCGAGCTTTTCTCTTTCCCGCGGACGCACCCCTTGGCCTTGCGCTCACACCAAGGTTGCTTTTCCCACCTCACGTCGATGGGCCGGCCGCTAAGTGCACGGTCCGCTCTCAATGAGTGAAAAGAGAAACAAGGGGAGGATGGACAAGCCCTTCTTTCTTGGGTTTCCTGTCACTCTTTAAAAACATGGTTAGGAATTGACACGCCCAAGAAAACTTGGGTTACGTGCGACTGCTACAAGCAAAAAAATTTCTTGTGGTTCTTTCCTTGAGTGATACAGAACACTGCCAAAGCTCTGATACCAATGTAAGGTGCATCGGAAGTGAATGTTGAACTTTACTCAAGATGAGTGCTTGGAACTATGCTCAAGGGTTCCTTTTAATTACGGAAGGGACTTGTGCATAGTGATGTTTGTGGGCCCATGCAAAGTCCGTCCTTGGGCAACTATCTTTACTTTGTGGCTTTCATTGATGAGTACTCCAAGCATGCATGGGTGTATCCGCTTAAAGCGAAGTCCGAAGTTGTTATGTGCTTCAAACAATTTCTGTCTATGGCTGAAAATGTCTCTAAATGTACAATGGACACCCTCCGTTCTGATCGGGGGGGGAGGGGGGGGTTATATGTCTCATGTATTTAATGCATTTCTGGCTAGTCGTGGGATAAAACACCAATGTACAATGCCTTACACGCCTCATCAAAATGGTGTTGTGAGAGGAAAAACAGGCTACTTACGGAAATGGCACGATGTATGGTCAAAAGTCAAGCTTTGCCACATTCGTTTTGGCTTGAGGCCATCATGTGTGCCACTTATGTACTTAACAGGTGTCCTACGAAAGATTTGCAGTCTATGACTCCATATGAAGCATGGCATGATAGAAAGCCTTCTATTGAGCACATGTGTATTTTTGGTTGTTTGGCATATGCTTTGGTGCCACAAACACAACGAAGAAAATTGGATGATAAGGTTGTCAAATGTATTTTTGTTGGTTATGGTGCTGAAAGTAAAGGTTACAGGTTGTATCATCCACAAACAGAGCGTATTCTGTATTTACAAGTTGAAATGCAAGCTGAATGGTGAGATTGATCGCTATAAGGCTCGACTTGTTGCAAAGGGTTATGCACAACAAAAAGGCATATATTATGACGAGACTTTTGCTCCCACTTGTTGTATGAGTCATGACTACTGTGCGTTTTCTATGTGCATTGGCAACTCATTTTGGTTCGGATGTACATCAGTCAGACATTGTTACTGCTTTTTTGAATGGTGACCTATTTTAGGACGTTTATGTAACGCAGCCTCGTGGTTTTGTCAAGAAAAGACAAGAGAATAAAGTGTGCAGATGTAAGAAAGCTTTGTATAGGTTGAAGCAATCTTCTCCTGCTTGGTATGAGAAGGCTGACACTCATTTGGCGAAACGAGTCTTTCGTAACGGTCCAACAGAAAGCACATTGTATATAAAGCGTGAGGGTGATGTACTTCTCATTGTGGTTCTCTATGTAGATGATTTGCTGATCACTGGACGAAATGAGAGATATATTGCTGAATTTAAGGCTGATTTGAATGCTACTTTGAAGATGAAAGATTTGGGGCTGTTGCATCATTACTTGGGTATACAGTTTAAACAGTGTGATGGTGGTATTGCCTTGTGTCAGAAAAGTTACATAGAGACATTGCTATGTAAATTTGGACTTGAGGATTGCAAACCTATTGCCATTCCATGGGAATGGCAATGGAAACAGGTTTGAAATTGAGTCTTCATGATGCTGGTGATCCTGCAGATGTCACTCTTTACCAAACTGTTGTTGAATGCCTCATTTATGTATGCAACACGAGGCCGGATATTCAGTTTGTAGTCTCACAGGTCAACAGATTTATGCATAGCCGAGGGTCTAAGCATCAACAGGCTGTCAAGAGGATTTTTCGCTACTTGAATGGCACTTTATATCTTGGCTTGTTTTATCCAAAGCAGGATCATTGTTGCCAGACTTACATGCTTTTTCGGACTCGGATTGGGTTGGTTGTTTTGACACACGAGTGTCCACAAGTGGTTTTTGTTTCATGCTTGGCAGCTCATACATATTATGGTTGAGCAAGAAGCAACCTACTGTGGCCACTTCCTTACTATAATAGTTTCTCTGCATAACACATAGAGAACTCTCAGGACTATACGGTTTTTGTTCCACTCATGTGTTTAAGCAAATCTTCTTAGAGTGTTGCTTTTAATGTAGTTCGTTGTGAGGGTGAGTACGTGGCAGTCTTCACAGCTACGGTTGAGTGTGTATGGCTTAGACGCCTTATGGTTGATTTGGGTGTTGGACAGTACATTGCCAACACTATCTACACTGACAGTCAAAGCGTATTGGCAGTTGTGAGAAACCCAGTTTTTCATGCTCGCACAAAGCACATTTCTCGTTCACCTCATCACTCTCAGGGGGGATTTGTTACCATATTCATGTGGTAGTGATGTGTGTGAACTCACTTAGGACCGCCGGGGCATTTTTTCCCTCGCTAGGAGGTTTTTCCCTGGTGCATTGTATATACGCCCATCACTCTAGGGCTATCTAATCTTTCCATTGCACACTAAGTAATACACTCTCTATTGTGTGCCTTGAGCTTCCTTCATCTTCTCCAAGTTCTGTTTGTTATCCTGCAACCCTAATTCCAACATGGGGGTTGTTACCTTACCTTTTTCTTTCTTGGCGATCTCGATCCATTTCTCGTCCTCGTCTGCTTGTTGTTGGGTCTTTGTAATAACATCCACCCACGAACTCCTCATTTCTTTGTGCTTCTCCTCGCCTTCTTTGATGGCCCGCACTTGTTCTTTAATCGTGTTGAGTTCTTCAACTACTGAGGGTTGAAGCTCCTCCTCTTCAAGTGCATTACGTGATCTCAACTCTGCAAGCTCCTTCTTGAGCAACGCGATCTCCTCATCCTGGGCCGTCACACGATTCTCAAGTGTGTTTATCTTGCTTTCTTGGGCCAACACGCGTTCTTCGAGTGTCTTTTTTGTGCCCAAGAGGTTCTATGGAAGGAGTTGTCCTCTGGTTCTTGCCTGAATCCATGTGTGTCGCGAGAAAAGGGATCGGATTTCTTGGTAGAAGAGGAATCGACTGAGCTCTGATACAACTGTAATAAACTTGGGCACCCCAAGTATAGAATCTATCGCGACACGAGAGAGAGATTCACTTAGAACACTTCTCACAATTCAATTGAGTTGACATGGCTCGACGTAGTTCCGTACCAAGAGAGATTGGCGCCCCTTTCGATATTTCTTTTTGTATTAATCTTTGAGCAAAGTACAACTCCCGCGGGTCTTTAGCTCTCAGACTCTGCATCCAGATGCCCTGCAGAATGAGGCCCTTGGGTTCCTTTTATTCTTACAAAGGGATGTCAAAAGCAGAGCCCAAAAAGCAGTAACTCAAAAGTTTCTAGTTCAAAAGCAGAAGGTCCAAAAGCAGCCAGCGTTGATCACGAAAACCCGTACAACTGTGCCACGTCAGCACTATCAGCGCAATTTGCGGAAATCCGTATGTTTTGCCACGTCAGCAGCCAACGCAATTTGAGGCGTTCGTACAGCCAGCCACGTCATCAGGTCGTTCGCAATTTTTATGCTAGTGTCTTTTTAGGCCTCTCGTCAATTATCCATAAGTTGGGACAATTTATTAAGTGTCCCCTCGGCATTTGTCCATTAGTTGGCATGCCACATCATTAGTTTGTGACACAAACTTGCAGTGAGCATAATGTGCACAGTCGATTTGACTCTTCTCCATTGCCCCAAGCCCTGTCTCACATCGAAGGGAGTGGGAGCTAAGCCGAATGGCTACGATAGTGCGTATCGCTGACAAGGGGATTGACTCAAGCATTTAAGTGTGAGTATGGTTTTCCCTTTCAACCAAGAACATGGTTTTGTAGTTGGGGGCAATATGGGTGGTGTAATGTATGAAGTGTGACCCACCAGATTCCTCCCAAGACGTAGTACATGGCGTTCTAGAAAAGCTTCATTCACTTGCGAGTCAATTGAGGCATCATGTAGCAAGTGTAATGCATCTCATCTCCAAAACCACTTCTTTATGTCTTGCATCCATCTTGTGCTCAAGATCTTGCTTTTATGCATCTTTTGAACTTTTTTGCTTGCTTCCCATGCAATTGTAGGAAGTCGATGTGAGGGGTTTTGACGCATCTTTATCATGTACTCCACAACCCTTTCCATGCCCATAACCTCATTTGAAAGAGATCCCGACTCAAGGAGTAGGAGCATATATGGTGTTTGTGTCTTAACTTGGAGAAAGCTTGTAAGAAAACGCTTTTTGGACATTCTCAAACTCTTCCAAATAGACTTTGAGATGCTCCCACCCTGCACTTCAACTCCATAAAGAAGAACCGGTGTCACCAATGTGTCAAAAAGGTACTTCTTGAGAACCAAACACTTGATGTTTCCCACATTACACATGTTCTCAAATGCATAGTATGCTCTTTTTCCCGCTTCCAAACGATGCATAGCATATTCATGCCACTTGTGATTGGCCGGAACTTTAAGGCTAAGGTACTTAAATCTCTCAACAACTTCAAGTGACTTATTGTTGTATACAATGCATGGCTTCTCCTTATGGGTGGCTTTCACAAGCATAACCTTTGTTTTGGATTCATTCACAATCAGCCCACTATGCAAGGAAAAGTTCTCAAGGACAACCATAAGCTTTTGTGCACATGCAAAAGTGTACGCTAGAAGCACTACATCATCCGCATACAACAAAAGCATGATTACTGCATTGCAAATAGTGACCTCTTCAATGCCTTCTTGCATAAAGTCAAGTACCATTTGTTCCAATTGATCGATGCATAGACCAAAGAGAGTTGGTGATAACGGATATCCTTGTTTAACCCCAATAGTGCTTGCAAATTCTTTTGAAATTCCTCTTTCCATACGCAATTGATACATCACCTTCTCATAGATCGAGAAACCGCAAGCATAAACTCGCTTGGCAGTTGGAGTTCTTCCATCCTTCTCCACAAATTGTTACGTGGAATCGTATCAAAGGCTTTCTTAAAGTCCATAAAACAACAATACAATTGCTTGCCTTTCAACCAACTTTTCTCTATGAGAACACGAAGAGTGACAAGATGATCAATGGTGCTATGGCATCGATGAAAACCCTCCTTTTGCACGTTTGTCATTCTCTTCAGCCCAATCACTCAATTTCATCTCCATTATGCACCCCAAACAACTTTGCCATAAGAGACCCAATCATTATAATCCGGTAGTTGTGTACATTCTTCACATCCACTCCTTTATGCAAAGGCTTGACCCAATTAGTACTCCAATCATAAGGCATACCATGTTGAAGTGCAACGTTGAACATATCACACATCCACTTATGTGTAAAATCTCCTGTCCATTTAATCATCTCCAGCTTGATACCTTGAAGATCTCCCCTTTGTGAGTGGCCAACTTTTCTGAGAGTAGCATATAGTCAATCACACTATCTCCATTATGTTTTCTACATGTAAATCCATTGGTTCTACTTCACAAAGATACACCATTGGCAATGAGTATACCCGTGCTATTACACGTGTAAAAGTAACTTTCCATAGTGATCCAGCTCTTTCTCATCGATTGAATTACGATCATACAAGTGAACTTCCTCCAACTCCCTTGCAATGTATGGCATATCAAATTGTTGAGTATCATGTTGCAATGTTGTGCGAGCATTCATATCCCCAAAGCCAATAACATCACCTTCGCTTTTGAAATAGGTAATATTCTCTTTCAAATAAGAAAATGGTTGATCTCTTTCCATGTAAGCATAAAAGGGGGAATCGTGATGAGAAATGTAGCAACCGGTTACAAAAATGGGTGCTCTTTTTGGTGTCATAATTTTCAGCCATACATAACGTTTGTAGTTGTTATCTTTCACAATTGATACAAAATCTTTCAATTTTTTCTTAATCATACATGCTACCCCTCCTTGCCCTCTTCGTTGCTTGAGATTCTTTGACCACATCAATGAATGTACATTGTAGTCCTCCAAGCCGTTAATCCTTTGTGTATCATGCTACCAAGTTTCAACAAGAAGTACAACATCGGCTTTGCTTGTTAGTTCATCAATGCCAACCCCCACATTTCATCGGTATTCATTGCAATTCCAAAAACAGATTTTGAATTGTAACTCAGTCTCATAGGTCGCGCATTCCTATTTGCTCGAGGGACTTATCTCCTCCATGGGCACATTTTCTTCGCGAGAGATCTCCTTGTTTTTTATTCCTCTCCTCATATGCCTTGCAATGTATATTTTGTTGCTTAATAGTGCAATCTTCACATAAAAAACATTTTGTATCACTCAAAAAGATCCATCTATTATCAAGGATAATCTTTCGTTTGGTCTCATAATTCAACTGGCATGGTGCATACAATTGGCCGTTCTTCCGAGCGAGGAGCTATAACTCCGAACATGCCAAAGTGGGTTTTGAAGAAATCTTCGATAACAATGGCAAGAGAAGGAGGCGTCTCTTAACTTCTCTTTGGGAATTCCACGAATAACAATGTTCTTGGAACGTCGCTCCCGTTCCTTCAACTCCTCCACATCCACATTCTCAACATTCTTTGTTTCAGCCATAGCTTGCATGAGGGAGGAATTAGGATCGACATTGCTACCACATACATCAGCCCAAGACTTGTTTGTGTATACATTTTTTATGTCACATACATCCCGGCTCATGGTGTCAAATTTATCATCTTTCAATACATGGTCATGCTCTACTTTGCTCATGCGCTCCTTCAAAGCATTCAAGTCCACAAGAGAGCGTTTACATTCCTTGACTTCCTCTTCAAGTTGCATCAAACGTGTTGTTTGCATCTCTAGTGTCTTCTTGAGATTCTCATTCTTAACCACAAGAATCCTTAGCGTGCCATTCTCCATTGCAAGTGCTCGTAAGTCTTTACCTTGTTTGTTTACGGTTTCTTGCAACGATACCAAGTATGCCATGATCATGATTTCCGATGTCGTTGGTTGAGTGGTTGTGTTGCTATCTCCATACTTTGGAGATTTTGGATCATTTTCTACAATGGTTGTGGACCTTGTTGTAGACGAAGAACCATTGCGAGTGCCGGAAGACATTGTATCTAAAATAAGAGATGAGAGTCAACTTTCTTGAACCTTTTCACTTCAGAAATGCTACTACAGAAGCGCCTTTCATAACTCTGAAAATTTTTGTCCTTACATCAATGTGTAGAGGGCGTCGTGCTCTTCAATTGAGGCTATAGATCACCCAAATCGGAGTTCGGATAAAGAAGTTACAATCAAAAGAGTGAACTGTTGTCTACTTGGTCAAAATAGGCTGCACTAGAGAGAGAGAAATGAAACGAAATGAAATGTAATATTAACGTCTTCAAAAGGCCAAAATCATAAATGACCTATGAGACCAAAAGGTTACATGTGGTTAATCTAATACCAGGTATGGGTGCAAAAAGTACAAAGAACTGAAAAGAAAATAGTGGGTAGGGGTGGGGTGAAAGCTGGGAATACAAAGGCTGAGGTGATACAATGGAGCTCTCTGACAGTCGAGGCATCATATATATATACATCAGTATCCAAAAGGCTATATAGATTCAATGTCTTCCAAGGTAGGCACTCTGTCAGGACGGCTCCTATGTCGCGCCAGTATAGTATGGATCCTTTGTCGCAGTCTGCGTCGATGTCGAGAGGGTCCCCTCATCCGTGGGCTATAGGACCGTCCCAACTCTATCGCCCGATCAAGTAGTATGCCTCTGGTGTTGTTATGTTGTTGGGGGTGCTCGGACTCCTCTATTTGTGACTGAAAGAAATCTGTAATCTTCCGCTGTTGCTGTGTCTCTCTCATTGTGCTCCTCTTCAAGAGGTCCTATCACGTGACACATCCAACCCTATGTGTCCGTGGACAAGCTACAGTATAACAGGGTTCAGTCAGTCCAGTCAATTTAGATTAGAAGTGATCTGGCGTCCAAATGACGTTGCATCCCCTTTGGAAAATTTGAGATCAGCACAATATCATCAGCATATAATAGCAACGGAATCCATGTCCTTGCAAGCTGAGCACCTCTATCACCCTCTGCCTGTACATAATCTGAAAGCTCATCTACATATATCCCAAAGAGAGTCGGAAATAGGGGACAACCCTGCTTCACCCAATGGTGGAGTGAACCATGTCGGACGTGCCCTGAGTAGTGCGTACCTGTCTTGCTACTGTCCTGTATAAAGATAAGATCCCCCAGATCAGCTTTGTGGGCACCCCCATGTCTTACAATCTGTGTATGAGTCTGGCTCGTGGCGCTGTATCAAAGGCTTTGCGGAAATCCACAAAGCTACAATATATCCTCCTGCCATGGTGTCTACCCTCCTCAATGATGGCTCTGAGAGAGAGAGAGAATTGAAATGAATTGAAATGATATATTAACGTCTACAGAAGGCCAAAATGACCTATGAGACCAAACTGATTACAATGGTGAGTCTAGTATCAAGTCTGGGTACAAACAAAGAAAACGACAAACTAAAAACTGAGATAGGAGTGCTACCGACTCCTGGGGTGGCTGGTAAGGTGAGCAATGGTATAATGCCACAAAGGTACAAAGTGGGGATAAGTGTCACCATGATACAATATAGCAGTAGCATGAAGCCTTATCATGATTGACACTCTGGGTATCGTACTAGAATCCTGTGGATCCTTTGCCGCAATCTCCGTCGGTGCTACGTGGCTCCCCTCCTCATTCGTGGTCGTCTCGATCTCCCCAACTCTGTAGCTCGATCAATGAGAGTACCACTGGTGTGTGTATGGGTGGGAACCGAGCTTTGTGGTGGTGGTGGCTCCTCTGCCTCTGTTGTACTCGGACTGAAGAAATCTGAGATGCGTCTCTGGGACTGTCTCTGTCTGTGCCCTCTCAATAGAGAGTCTATATGTCTCTGTATCTCAAGTAGAAATAATCCAAGACATCTCTGATCCTGATATGTCATGACTCTATCTAACGAGTCAAAACCATCTCTGAATAAACAGTGAAAGCGTCCCCGAATCTCATAGTAGACTGTGCAGTGACATGAAGCGAACTCTGTATCTGGCTCTGCATGGCATAACTGATATATCCTCCTGTCTGCTGGTATGCCTCTGAATCTACCTGTCTCAATCCCAAGCTGGTGGGAAGATGTGCGTATCTGGCCTATGGCACATCGTAACCCATGAGAAAGATGTGTGTCCATGTAGCTAGGCCGTGTTACAAATCCGTCTGTCGTGAGCTGGAGAAGATGCTCTCTATAGAAAGCTCTCTTCTTACCCAACTCCTGTGATGGCTCTATCCATGCCCTCTCGGTATCCTGCCGAATGAGTCTAGTAATCTCCATCTGTGTAAGAGCCAAAGATGGTGCATTAAGAGAATACTGGAAAGGGGGCAGCCTGTCCATGCTGAAACCATGCCTTTGAAACCATGAGCTCATTTGTACATACCAACATGATGTATCTCCCTGTAATGCCAGCTGTCTGGATGACTCAAGAGCAAGCCTAGCATATCTGTCCTTGGTGGTGTCCCATAAGCTGTGTACAAATGATACTGATCTGGTAAGTGCCTCAATCTCCATAGGTGGGGCAGCCAGCTCTGCTCGTATGATGTCATGTGGAACTGAGGTCTTGGCTCTAATCAGCCTAGAAATCATAGACCCCATAGTGCATAATTGAAGCGACCAAAGTGTCGAAGAGCTAGAGCTTTGTTCGAGGTTCCTGGAATTGAACCTGCGAACAAATCCTCTCTAAACCGCCTAGGGCTGCATAGGCACGAGTCAATCTAGTGTTTGCTGCCACTTTCAGTGTGAACCTTGGTCCACTAAAGACCACCCCAAGATATATGTATGCATCAGTGTACTCCATACTGTCGTGACCATATGTGAATGTAGGTGCTGATCTTCTGACCCACTGTGGCGTGGTATTAAATACAATGACCTTGGTTTTACCAAGGTTGACAAACAATCCACTATCCCTTGCAAAACTATGCAATGCGTCCAAATGTCTGTGCATACCCTCTGGTGAGTCTGATATCAACACGATATCGTCAGCATACAATAAAAGAGGGATCCATGTCCTTGCAAATTGAGCACCTCTATTTCCTCCTCTGTCAATATAATCAGAGACCTCACCAACATACATACCAAATAAAGTAGTGGACAATGGGCATCCCTGTTTCACTCCGATAGTGGAGTGAACTTATGGTAATTCCCCGGCACTGTGGGGTCTCCTGTCTTGAAGATAGGTACAATAGTAGACAATCTCCAAGATTCGGGAAAGCCCTCGCACATGACACGGTTGAACAACCGTGCAAGCATCTTTGCCAACAAGTCCCCAACATGTATAATGTGCTCTGCTACCAAACCCTCATGATCCTGTGCCCGTCTGGTCTTCATCCTGTCAATGGCATCCTTTACCATCTCAGTGGTAAAGAAGGTGCTCGTAGCCGGACATGGCTGTGGTGGATCTGGTAGTGGTAATTGTCCAGGTACAGTGTATAATGATGTTGCATACTGCCCCCATATCTTCGTAGAAGTAATTACTGGTGGGGGAGACTGCTCATGGAATAGATGCCAAGCTTCTCCTGAATCTCTTCTAAAGAAGAGCTGATAAAAATCCGGCTCCATCTCGACCAAGAAAGCTCGCTTCTTCCGTTGTACTAGTTGTCGTGTAGCAATACGAGACTGTCTATAGGTGATCACTCCCAATGCAAGCTCTCGTTGGATCTGAGCTCTCCTCTATCGACACTCCTCATCATACCAGCTGTTTTGAGGCATGTGCCCAGAACGACGTCTCTGACCAGGCTGAGTGTCTGGGTATGCCTCTGTCGTTGCCCCATGTAATGTCACTATCAACATAGATGTGGTCTCCTCCACTGTGTATACTGGCTCTGATGTGCATAAAAGTCTACGTATCTCCTCTGCATAGACTGAGTCAGTCTTTGGTGTAAAAGTATAGCGTGGATGTCTACCACCCCGTGAGGCGTGAGATGTATTGTACTCGAAGGAGACTGATAATGTCAAAAGTGCATGATCTACTGCTATCCCAAAAGGCCTGGGCTCCACTGTAAAATCCTGAATGTGAGAGATAAAGCTCGGATGTGTCAAAACATAGTCTACAGTACTGGCCCCATGTCTGTGTGGAAAACAAGTAAAACCTTTAGATGATGGGAATGTCGGTAAGCCATTCAGTATGGCTAAACTGAGTAGTCGTCATCTCCTTGAGGTATCTCCCATACTCTGTATGCTCTCTATCGTGTGAGCATCTCTCAAGCCCCATCTCCTCTCGCTCTAGTTCTCTGAGCATCTCCTCTGAGGTGTCATAGAAAACTGTCTGTGAACTGCTTGTACGGGCATTGAAATCCCCCAATAGTATGATGTCTCCCTCCCTGGAGAACTCCAAATATCATCATCAAGTACAAAGTAAGGAGATTGTCCTCTGGGTGAAGCATATACTGAAGTGCTAGGAGGAAAATAGCATATGGCGATGTACAGGAAATGTCCAATCTCTGCCCTCAGCCTCACCCACATGTATTTGGCCTGATCATCTCTCCGAACTATGTGCAGTAGTGGCTGGAGCTTCTCTCTGAAAAGAACTGCTACACCTCCTGACCCTCTAGTCCCATGCTCAGATCTGGTGCATGTTTGGCAAGCTGTCTCCATTTGTATCCTCATATATGTGGCATCAACTGTCCTGGAGCCTAATGAGTCTCTGAGTAGAAGACAATGTCTCTGTTTCTGAAGCTGTCCTCAAAGGCCCCCACATCAAGTCTATATTAACCATTACAGTTCCAAACCGCCATCCTGAGTGTGGTCCCATAGGTCTCGCATCGTCATGTAGGGCGTCTCTCCATAATGACCTGTTGCTAATTGGACTATTTCTTATGATTAATTTCTTTTTTTGAAATTAGGATATTTTAATGTGTACACTAAGAACTGTTAAAAAGATTGTAGCTACAGGAACTGCCATCAGGAACGAACAACTCTGATGTGTCATTTGATGGGTGATGGTAAACATCGCGAAGGAGTTTCCGTAAGTTCGGTGGAAAGGGCCGGGTTACGAGTGCCCCTGATGCATCACATGATGGGTGACGGGTGCATCAGTAAGGGGGCATTCCGTAGGCTAAGGAGGAAATCCGAACTGAGTAAGAAAATACGTGTAAGAACGCAAGCACAAGAATAAAGATGGGTTCAATGAAGCTTTTTTTTACGAAAAGCAAGAATGCTCGCGGGAGGGCAGATGCTTCCCCGTGAGAAGTCTGTGTCTGCATTGCATCTGTGCCCGTGAACTGCACCTGGGGACGCCTGGAATGTGTTCGTATCGCATTGGTTTTTATCTAACTGAGTGGTTTTTAATGTTTGAACAGGTTCACACTTTATTTAATAAAGTGGCCGGTCACTTTTAAGTGACCGGCCCTTTTAATAATTAAATAAAGCAGTGCACTCCAAAAACTTACGTAGAAATAACTCTACGCAAAAAGCACTGTACGGGCTGGCTGAGGGTAGCGATCTCTCTCTCTCTGCGCCCCAAAAGCTTTTGCTTTAAGCTGCTATTGTTGCCGGATCTGGGGGCCTATAAAAGAAGTTCCAGCGTTCCAGTTTTCTACACAGTGCAAGGAGCAGAGAAGAGGCAGCGCTGAGAAATTTGAAGCCAAGTTTGACGGGAGAAATCTGCAAGTGTTCGTGCCGACGGAGTACGAGGTCGCTTTTCCGAGCGAGGAGCGGCATGTATAATTTGTTGATTACGCATTGCGAGTTGTTTCTTTGTGTGGTTTGTTTTGCAGGAATTCTCCCTTTACGGGAGGTCCCTCACGGGAAGTACGGCTTCGTGCCTAAGTCCCTTTACGGGAAAGTACGGCCTCGTGCCTAAGTCCCTTACGGGAAGGAACGACCTTAGGGTCTAGGATTATAGAACAGAGGGGTTTCCTCTTGTTCTCGTGCTTGTATAAGAATTCTCCCTGAATAAAAGAATACTCCTTATGGGGGGGGGGGACCAGCCCATCTTTTGGTCCCCAATACTATGTCGATCTTCTCCCTTCTCCCATGTTTGCAAAGTATTATAATTTTCAGATTTTCTAATTGCTCGTGTACGCTCCCGTCTTGTGACATGACCACTCTTCCTTCTCTGTAAAAAGCTGTCTTCCCCTTTACTCTTGTGGCCCTAATCTCTAGCATGACTTCCTGCATGTGGGCAAGCTGTGAGAGGGTGAGATCGTCACCAAGGAAGATACCAGTCTTTTTGATAGTGGGCCTCCTTCTCAAAAAGTCCTTCTCCTCAATAGAGGGGAAGCGCAGTATGAGAGCTCTTCCTCTCGATGTTTCCCCCGTGCCTCCACTTTTCTTACCAACTCTCCATGCTCTTGTGTGTGTCGCTTTTTGCATCCCCATTAGTACCATGAGCTCTTGTACTTCCTCATCAATTTTGTCCCGATCGTTGAAGCTGGTAACCCTCACATGCAAGGCCCTCATACGTCTTCGTTGCTCCTCCTCAAGTGTCATGTTGATGATGGTGGGAGTTGTAACCGGCCCGTAGGGCGGTAGGCGTTGGCTTTCACCCGAAATTCTTTACTTTATGCACACACACAGAGCACTTTGCAAAGAGAACCTGCGACGGGAGTTAACACTTAAACACACACACGGCTCGGAAGCTAGAATGCTCCGAGCAGACGCCGACAACCTGTAGGCCCCAAATTGGCGCCCCTTTCGGTATTTCTTTATTCTTTAGGAGGGTAAATTACAAGGTAAGGTCTTGGGAATCCTTCACGTGTATCCACCTAGATACCATTTGATTTGGCCAAATTTCGGCATCATAACAGCCCCAAAACTTGCGCGAAACCCATTCCCCTGCTGGAACTCGCTTGCACTGACGAATACCCTCTGATTCCTGTCCAAAAACAGTAAATTCAGCACGCTGTATTTACTGGTTTTTGTCCTGTTTTCAGCCCCAAACAGTCCCCTAACTGTCCTTTGCCAGTGGGGCACGATTCCCAATGATCCTGGCGTCCGTATGGCTGAAAAACAGTCAAATTACAGCGCATACACAGCGCTGATTTTGCACCTGTACGGTGAGGTTATGACCCTCACCAATGCCTGCTTTGGAGCAGCAGTTAGCTACCCCTGTTCCTGCTCAAGGAGGCTCTTGCCTCAGCACAAAAGCATGAACCCACACAACTGTACATCAGTCAAATGAGTAGCCCTCTTGTGGGGCATCACATAACTGCACGTAGGGGAGAGAGAGAGCAGTGTGTAGTGTGCAGGGCATCACTCCTAGCACCACACTGTACATGAGAGGGAAAGAAAGCACTCCATAGCTCTTAACCTGTGACAGTTTTGCAAATGAAGCCTCTCCCAGCATAAAAATCAGCGCCCATTTTTCTGCAAGAGGAAAGTTCACCAAAAAGTGACACTTGGCGCATTTTCAAGCATTTTCCCGTTTCGGGTTCGCCGCTTAAAAATATCCCAACTGACGCGTAAGTTGACTTCGCGGCAGAGTTATAAAGTGTTCCCCTAGTCATACCGGAGGTAATGACGCGAACACATTTCACGGCCCAAAATAGCAGTTCCCTAAATTTTAGGAGATGCTTCCGTTGGGCTCCCAGTGGTCTTCTGACCATCTATCCTCATTGGGACCGCATCCAAAAGTGCAATGTGGCCCAACTGTCGGATACTTTTTGTTGGAAGTCCCACCTTGACTTTACGCCTTAATTGAGTTCACTTCCTAGTATCCACCAACTTGCTAAGTGCGACGGGGGGACCTATATGATCTTGCTCTGAGCCTAGACATCCTCTTACCATACGAATTCCAGTGCCGACCACTTCCCGTCTGCGGGTGAATCTACCGTTCACATTGGCCATACAATGTCCGACCGTTTGCTACTTCAAAAAGAGGGTCTTAAACAAATAAAATAAACCCCATTGGAAAGAAACCAACAACCAAGGTTAGCAGTTGCCACATCTCTGTGACATGGTTAATAACTGCCACGTCCTCGTGACATACCCCCCTCTTGAAATCGCAAACGTCCTCGATTGCATACCATAAATACACGCCATTGATGATCTTGTGCTATTAACACTCTTTTATCATCGCATGTATCCGCAAGAAAGGTTGTAACATACATAGATACAAATGACTTAATGAGGCCTTCATACTTTTGCCATTTCCATCTATGGCACTGAATTCATATGTACATTTGATGTACTAGCTCTATCATTACCCCTCCTTTGCACACGTTGGGTTGGGGCATAAGTAGGCTGTAACCCAAAGGCTTCAAGGTAAAGCTGCAATACATTTGGTGACTCTGACAGTTCATGCTCTTCCATCCCCTTTGCATCCATAGGTGGATAGTTCTTGAACTTCACCAAATAGCGTCTTGTAACTTGTCCTTTAACTTTTCTGTCCTTATGTGCCAAAACTTGCTCAGGTACGAGGATCTCATCAAGTTCCTCAACTTCTGGTTGATCCTCAACTGGCATATCTTCTGGCACATCACCCACGAAGGGTCTTAGAAGACTCACGTGAAACGCATTATGAATCTTCCACGCATCAGGCAATTTCAGCCTGTAAGCCACATCGCTGATCTTGTCAAGCACTTGAAAAGGCCCATAGTAACGCATGCTGAGCTTAGGAAACAGCCGTTCCTTGCCCTTCATCTTCTTTAACCTTGCCTTTTCGAACCTTAAGAAAACCCAATCACCAGGTGATAGTAGTAATTCACGACGGTGACGATCAGCAGCCTTTTTCTGTTTTGCCTGAGTCTTCTCCAAGGCAACTTTAATCTTCTTATACATCTCATCCATGTTCTCAACATATCGATCTGCCTCAAAGATCTTGTCCTTTGTGTGCAAAATGGGAGGAAGCCTTTTGTGCGCAAGTCGCTCGAGGAAAAGAAGGTCCTAATGGCTGAGAACAAATGCTTTATATGCGAGCAGCCTGGTCACTTTTCTATCAATTGTCCACAAAGGAAAAGGCCAGCTGACTCAGAGGATAAAGAAGACCAGAAAGGCAAGAAGCCTAAACCCACGGCAGGTTTAGTGCCAGACATGGTGGGTGACAGGCCCAGCACAGATGCCAGTGAGTTATGCAGGGCATGGGGTAAAGTTAGGGATCAGACGGCACTCATCTTCTTTGATCCAGGTGCCAAAGCCAACTTTATCTCACCAGAGTTAGCTATGAAGCTCGGCATCAAAGCTGAAGAGATGGGGTACACAGCAGAGGCAGGGTTGGCATGTCGTGGCCACTCAGAGTGTGTTACTCCCATCATTGGAAAACTGCGTCTGCATATTCAGTCGTATGTGGACACTGAAGAGTTTTACATCATGCCGCTGGAAGGTTGTGACGCCTTGTTGGGGATCCCGTGGATGTTCCGAGTGCATGGAGTCTTGGATGCCTACAACAAAAAGATCACTGTACAGCATAGGGGCAAAACTCACATCTTGGATGTAAAGCTTAAAGGACAGTCAGTCCCTATTGTATCTGCTTCTGCTATCACTTCTGTAATAAAGAATCATCTTTCTGTGTACTTGATTTTTGCACGTGATGTCTCAGATAGGGATCAGTCAAATTTATCTGTGTTAGATAAAGAAAGGTCAGCATTTTTGCAAAAGTTTAGTGACTGTTTTTCTGATTCATTACCGTCGCAATTGCCGCCAGAGAGACCTGAGGACCATCGGATAGATTTGGTGCCAGGGTGTAGCCCACCAAATAGACCTCCCTACAGGGTTAGTGCGGCGCAGCAGAAAGAGATTATGGGCCAGGTTGAGGAGTTATTAGAGAAGGGGCTGATTCAGCCTAGTTCTTCACCCTTTTGCTCCCCAGTGCTCCTAGTGCAGAAGAAGGATGGCTCATGGCGCATGTGTATTGATTACCGTGCGTTGAATAAGAATACCATCAAGAATAGGTTTCCTATTCCTCGCATTGATGATATTCTCGATCGTTTAGAGGGTGCTACAATTTTCAGCAGGATAGACCTGAAGAGTGGGTACCATCAGATTCGTATAAGCCTAGAGGATGTGCACAAGACTGCGTTTAGAACGACATTTGGTCTTTATGAGTTTCTAGTGATGCCGTTTGGGCTAACAAATGCTCCTGCCACGTTCCACAGAATGATGGACCGGATTTTCCGCTCGCATCAACAGTTTGTTGGAACATTCTTCGATGACATGATTGTGTATTCGAAGAATGAAGAGGAGCATAGGCGTCACTTGACCATTGTGTTCGAAGAGCTGCGCAGTCACAGGTTACTTGTCAATCCTAAGAAAAGTGAATTCTTCCTTGAAGAGATCCACTTTCTGGGCCACATAGTCTCAAAGGATGGTGTTAGAATGGATCCCGCAATGGTCGAAGCTATCAAGACATGGCCAGACTTGAAGACTGTGCACGATGTCAGAAGCTTCTTGGGATTGTGTTCCTACTATAGAAGGTTTATCAGAAATTTTGCAGAGATAGCATCGCCTCTTCACGCATTGCAAAAGAAAGAGGTCACTTTCAGATGGACCCAAAAAGAGATTTCAGCTTTTAGTCTCTTAAAGGAAAAGTTGACTTCAGATCCAGTTATTGTTTTGCCAGATCTTAGGAAGTCATTTGTGGTCCAGTGTGACGCGTGTGGCAGTAGCATCGGAGCAGTGCTAATGCAAGATGGACGGGTAGTAGCATATGAAAGCCGAATTTTGCAAGGGCCAGAGAGGACTATGCAAGTCTATGAGAAAGAGCTCTTGGCCGTGATTTCATGCGCTTTCTAGTTGGAAGCACTACCTCTTAGGTGCTGATTTTGTTGTCCAAACAGATCATCAGACCTTGCGATACTTCTTGACACAGTCAAAGTTATCCGAAAAGCATATGCGATGGGCAAACATTCTTTCCATGTTCCACTTCCAGATTATGCATGTGGAAGGCAAGAAGAATGTTGTGGCTGATGCGTTATCAAGAAAGCCACAAATTTCAGCTGTGTCAATTCCTTATCATCATGAGTTAGATGACATGAAGGAACAGTATACTGCTGATGAAGATTTTGCAAGGATCTTTGAACAGTTACAAGAGGGGCAACATCACGAGCACTACCTCCTCAGAGATGGTTTTATGATGATGCATGGCAGACTTTGTGTCGCTAGGCCACTGCGACATAAGGTCATGGAAGAGAGTCATGTCCCACCGTATGCAGGGCATCGTGGCATTGATGCAACAGTTAAAGCGGTAGAGACGTTCTTCTATTGGCCTACCTTGAGGAGAGATGTGGATGCCTTTGTGCGAGCATGCATAGTTTGCCAAAAGGTCAAGTTTGACAGGCAAAAGGCACCAGGGTTGTTACAACCACTGCCGATTCCGGATAAGCCATGGGAAAGCATTGCTATGGACTTTATCTTTGATCTTCCAAGGACACCAACAGGGAATGATGGTATATGGACCATTATCTGCAGGTTCAGCAAGCAAGCCCATTTTATCCCTGTCAGGAAGAAGATAAAATCTGATCAGATGGCACGCTTGTTCATGTACAATGTGTTTAAGTACCATGGTATGCCACAATCGATTATCAGTGATCGTGATCCTCGCATGACCAGTTTGTTCTGGAGAGGATTGTTTGAGAACATGGGTACTACGCTCAAGTTCTCGTCTTCGTTTCATCCACAAACTGATGGACAGTCAGAAGAGGTCAATTCTACTGTCTTAGATCTGCTGAAATGCTATGGAACCATGTAACCGGCCCGTAGGGCGGTAGGCGTTGGCTTTCACCCGAAATTCTTTACTTTATGCACACACACAGAGCACTTTGCAAAGAGAACCTGCGACGGGAGTTAACACTTAAACACACACACGGCTCGGAAGCTAGAATGCTCCGAGCAGACGCCGACAACCTGTAGGCCCCAAAATTGGCGCCCCTTTCGGTATTTCTTTATTCTTTAGGAGGGTAAATTACAAGGTAAGGTCCTGGGAATCCTTCACGTGTATCCACCTAGATACCATTTGATTTGGCCAAATTTCGGCATCATAACAGCCCCAAAACTTGCGCGAAACCCATTCCCTTGCTGGAACTCGCTTGCACTGACGAATACCCTCTGATTCCTGTCCAAAAACAGTAAATTCAGCACGCTGTATTTACTGGTTTTTGTCCTGTTTTCAGCCCCAAACAGTCCCCTAACTGTCCTTTGCCAGTGGGGCACGATTCCCAATGATCCTGGCGTCCGTATGGCTGAAAAACAGTCAAATTACAGCGCATACACAGCGCTGATTTTGCACCTGTACGGTGAGGTTATGACCCTCACCAGTGCCTGCTTTGGAGCAGCAGTTAGCTACCCCTGTTCCTGCTCAAGGAGGCTCTTGCCTCAGCACAAAAGCATGAACCCACACAACTGTACATCAGTCAAATGAGTAGCCCTCTTGCGGACATCACATAACTGCACGTAGGGGAGAGAGAGAGCAGTGTGTAGTGTGCAGGGCATCACTCCTAGCACCACACTGTACATGAGAGGGAAAGAAAGCACTCCATAGCTCTTAACCTGTGACAGTTTTGCAAATGAAGCCTCTCCCAGCATAAAAATCAGCGCCCATTTTTCTGCAAGAGGAAAGTTCACCAAAAAGTGACACTTGGCGCATTTTCAAGCATTTTCCCGTTTCGGGTTCGCCGCTTAAAAATATCCCAACTGACGCGTCAGTTGACTTCGCGGTAGAGTTATAAAGTGTTCCCCTAGTCATACCGGAGGTAATGACGCGAACACATTTCACGGCCCAAAATAGCAGTTCCCTAAATTTTAGGAGATGCTTCCGTTGGGCTCCCAGTGGTCTTCTGACCATCTATCCTCATTGGGACCGCATCCAAAAGTGCAATGTGGCCCAACTGTCGGATACTTTTTGTTGGAAGTCCCACCTTGACTTTACGCCTTAATTGAGTTCACTTCCTAGTATCCACCAACTTGATAAGTGCGACGGGGGGACCTATATGATCTTGCTCTGAGCCTAGACATCCTCTTACCATACGAATTCCAGTGCCGACCACTTCCCGTCTGCGGGTGAATCTACCGTTCACATTGGCCATACAATGTCCGACCGTTTGCTACTTCAAAAAGAGGGTCTTAAACAAATAAAATAAACCCCATTGGAAAGAAACCAACAACCAAGGTTAGCAGTTGCCACATCTCTGTGACATGGTTAATAACTGCCACGTCCTCGTGACAGGAGTGGAGAGTGATACCTCCTTGCCTTTGCCCTTCTTTGCGACCGAAATCCACTTCTCCGCTTCCTCCACTTTCTTATGGGTTTTGTGTGTGTGTGTGTGTGTGTGTGTGTGAGAGAGAGAGAGAGAGAGAGAGAGAGAGAGAGAGAGAGAGAGAGAGAGAGAGAGAGAGAGAGAGACGAAATGTTATATTAACATCTCTAAAAGGCCAAAATGACCTATGAGACCAATCTGTTACAAAATGGTGAATCTAATACAATGTCTGGTTACAAAAGAATTAGAACAAAGATACTACTACTAGAATCCATCCTCGTATGCACTCTGGATGTCGAGAAAGTATGGCTCGAATCCTCTGCCATAGTCTCTGTCGATGCTGTGTAGCCCCTCTCCTTGTAAAATTTGCCCGAGAATCCTTGGCTACTCTTGGCCTTCATGAGAACACCTCCTTAAACTAGAATGTAGCTTTGCTGGCTGTGTGGGAACTCTCTCCTATGCAGAGATTTGGCAATGAGTGCCTGTCACAAAACGGGAGCGTACACGAGTACTTATAAATCTGAAAAATATAATACTTTGCAAAAGGGAGAGAAGGGAGAAGATCGACACAGTATTGGGGACCAGAAGATGGGCTGGTCCCCCCCCCCCCGTTAAGAGTATTCTTTTATTCAGGGAGAATTCTTATACAAGCACGAGAACCCGAGGAAACCCCTCCGTTCTGTAATCTTAGACCCGAAGGTCGTACTTTCCCGTAAAGGGCTTGGGCACAAGGCCGTTCCTTCCCGTAAGGGACTTAGGCGCGAAGCCGTACTTCCCCGTAAAGGGCCTTCCCGTAAGACGGGAGATTCCTGCAAAACAAACCACACAAAGCAACAATTCTCAATGCGTATCAACACCTTATACCTGTCGCTTTCTTGCTCGGAGAATCGACCTCCGTACGCAGTCGTCACGCGAACACTTGCAATTTCCGTCGCCAGTCTCTACTCCAGAATCCCAGCGCTAGTACTTTCTGTTGCTCCTGGCTTGTTGGAAACTGAACGCTTGCTACCCTTTTATAGGGTCTAGCACCCGGCGGGAATAGGAGTCCAAAAAGCAGAGACTGGCGCTCCTAGAGAGAGGAGAGAGAGAGATCGCAAATTCAGCCCCCCCCCCCCCCCCCTTGCGTAGCTTTTTAGCGCTGCCTTTTTTTGAGGGACTTGCTTTATTTTATTAATAAAGGCCTTGTCACTTAAAAGTGACTGGCCACTTTAATAAAATAAAGTGTGAACCTGTTCAAACTTTAAAAACTCACTTAGTTAATGAAAACAATGCTACACGGACACATTCCAGGCGTCCCCGGGTGCAGGACACGACACAGATGCAATGCAGACACAGACTCCTCGCGGGAAAACATCTGTCCTCCCGCAACTGTTCCTGCTTTTCGTAAAAAGCTTCATTGAACCCATCTTTATTCTTGTGCTTGCGTTCTTACGCGTATTTTCTTACTCAGTTCGGATTTCCTCCTCAGCCTACGGAATGCCCCCTTACTGATGCACCCGTCACCCATCATGTGACGCATCAGGGGCACTCGTAACCCGGCCCTTTCCACCGTACTTACGGAAACTCCTTCGCGATGTTTACCGTCACCCATCAAATGACACATCAGAGTTGTCCTTGATGGCAGTTCCTGTAGCTACAATCTTTTAACAGTTCTTAGTGCACACAATAAAATATCCTAAAAAAGAGATTAATCATTAAAAATAAGAAAATAGTTTCAATTAGCAACATCCCTCTGACTTCTAAACAGTTGACCTCAACTGTAGTGCTTGGACATATACCTCCAGTATCTCGGGATAAGCTGCTAATTCCTCCTGCGTCATCCACTGAGCATCTAGTTTCGAATAGTTCTTAAACTTAACCAAATACTTCCGTGTTATCTTTCCGGATTTGAGAGGCCGCTCCTGATGATTTACTATCTGCTCCGGTTGGAGTATTTCTTCCGTTTCCTCAACCTCAGGAGGTTCCTCAGCACTAGGCTGGCTTGGAGGCGGTCCCACATACGGGCGGAGTAAACTGACATGGAAAGCATTATGGATCTTCCAATTAGGCGGTAGCTCTAATCGGAAAGTGACATCATTCACTTGCTCAGTGATCTTAAACGGCCCATAATAACGGGTAGAAAGTTTTACCACCTTTCCCTTATGAGACGCTTGTTTCTTAAGTCTTACCTTCTCAAACTTGAGTAAGACTAACTGTCCGACTGTCAAGTCGGAGATTCCTCCTGTGCTTGTCTGCAGCTTTCTTATGCTTTTCCTGAGAGCGTACAATAGCTCTCCTAACTTGCCCGTAGGCTGTGTCCAAATCCCGGACAAATTCATCTGCTGCAAAGATTTTTTCCTTAGTTAAAAGGATGGGTGGAAGCAAAGGCTTACCATAGAGAATCTCAAAAGGTGCTTTAGCCGTCGATGAGTATATGGTATTGTTATACGCATACTTGACAAGAGGCAAATATTTCTCCCAGTCAGATTGCCGGTCTGACACATAAGCTTTTAACATATCCAATACTGTGGAATTGGCTATCTCACTTTGCCCGTCCGTTTGAGGATGGTAGGCAGACGAAAAATTCAGCTTTGTACTAAGATTATCCATCAAGGCATGCCAAAAATTTCCTGTCATGCGAGGATCTCGATCACTCACAATAGACTTAGGCGTTCCATGATGCTTAAAGATCTGTGCTAGAAAGACCCTAGCCATATGATCTGCTTTGATCGTTTTCTTGACTGGTATAAAGTGTGCTTGCTTGCTAAACGTGTCCACAATGGTCCAGATCGCGTCATTGCCAATCTGAGTTCTAGGGAGGTCCATGATGAAGTCCATGGCAATACTTTCCCAAGGTTCATTGGGCACATGCAAAGGTTGTAGCAACCTAGGCGTCTTATGCCGATTATACTTCACTTTTTGGCAAACCAAGCATTCCCTAACATACTTATCAATGTCTGCTTTAAGGCTAGGCCAAAAGAAATATCTTTCCATTGCTAAGGTCGTAGGGAGAATACCTCGATGACCCGCATAAGGCGAAGCGTGTGCTTTATCCATGATCTTCTTTATTAATGGTTTTGCAACACAAATGGCCTGATGGTGGTAGAGATAACTATCCGAATGGAATAGGTGTTGGGGTATAGGCGCCTGTGCCTTGCTCGGCCGCCCAGAGTCTGGGCGCCCACTGATCTTGTATACCTTATACATAGCATAAGTGTATAGGGGGCTGCTCACTCTTTGAGTCTCCCCACCCATATCTGTGTGTCGTGTGTCTCCTTCTCTCTCTCACTCTCCGTCTGTGGTGCTCCCCGATCCCCTTCAATTGGTATCAGAGCGACAGGTGTGAGAGCGTAGATGGACGGCTTCGCGATGAACTCGTCAGCTATGGCGGAGAGGTCACAGATCTGAGCAAAGAAATAGAGGAGGTTTGTGGACAGCCATACAGAGGCTTGCAGCAGAGCTCTCAGGAGCTTCCTAGTGCTCACAGATCAGAGTTCCTCTACAGATCAGCCCACAGTGTACATCATTTTCCCTCTTCGGGCAAGCTTTGCAACGGCTACATCGGCGACAGGTTGGAGCTTGGAGCTTCCATAGACATGGAAGCATTGTGAGATTGATGCATTCAGCTCACGCATCGAGGTGGGAAGTGAGTTTGAGCCTTTCTATGAGCTCAAAGAAGCACAGAAGAAAGTCGTTCAGTTTTTGGCAGTTTGACAGCAGTCTACTGTTTTGCTCATAACTTGAGCTACAGAGCTCCGATTCCAAAACTTTTTGGTTCAAAACGGAGCTGGCTTTGAGCTCTACGACTTTGTAGAAGGAATCGTTTTCTGATTCGGAGTGCAGGTGGGTCTGAAATTAAAAACACAGAGACTGTTTTTCATGACAGTTTTGGGCTCTGTTGTTTTCTTTGCTGCAGACAGCTTACCCGTGTACATTGCAGGTAGCAGACACATATGAGGTGTTACAAGATCGGGTTTGACTCCCAGGTACAGGTTGAGTCTAGTACTCCCACAGGTGTTGCCAGTTGCAGTTGAGTGGTTCTTCTGCAGTGTTGTGGCTTGCATACATGGTGTTTGAGCGGGTAATGCTCTATGTATGCTTATGTGGTGAGCAGTAGATCTTGTGAGCAAGTGCAGAGGTTGGTTATGGATGACATGTATGATCACCTGTGGTACTCTTTGTGAGCATTTGTTGGACACATGTTTGCAGAGCTTATGCATGTATATTGAGTGTAGTTTGATGCGCATTGATTGCTCATTGTATTAAGCTTGCAGGACAATGGTTATTTTGTGTTGATAGCCATTGTGCGTCGAAACTCTGGCGAAATTTTCCCAGGAGTTTTATGCGTATCATTTATGTGATCTAGGTAGAGATTGCGGGTTGCACTCAGCATTTGCGTGCGGTGTTCTCTGCAGGTGGGAGATTTGTGCGTGTGTATGCATCGATACCGCACATTGTGGGCTTGTTGATTAGCTCACGGGTTTGACAGGCGTACAATTATCTTGGCACACTCACAGGAGTGGTATTGTGATGTATGCTTGTGTGGCTACGAGCTAGGTAGCCGGATTCGAGCACTAATGGCTTGAGTTTTTTCAGCAGGTTTCAGCTACAGGTTTACAAGTTTACAGGCAGGTTTGAGGTCTTATTTGGGCGTTGAATTTTCAGCCATTGTTTCCTCTTTGCAGGTGTCCATGTATGGCTCAGTTGTAGGCTGATTTGGGACACATTTGTGACTTGTTTATGCAGCTGTTTAAGAGCTGAATTTTGGGGCTGTTTTGGGACTGATTTGCAGCCATATCTTACAGCCATATTTGCAGACTTTTGTTGATGCGATTCGAGCCAGTTTAGGGCTGATTTGGTTGACATTTGCTACTCATTGTTGGTTGCTCTTTTGCGAGCATTATGGCTGATTTTTCATTTGACTTCCAGCGTTATGGTCTGACACAGTTTGATGGTGTAGATTTTGTTGCTTGGAAGGAACATATGCTTGTTGCACTGGCGGATTTGGGGCAGGATAAACCCTTGCGTGGTTTATCGGCGAAGCCCAATTCTATGCGTGATGATGATTGGCAGGATCTTGATGAGTTAGCCATGTCTACGATTCGTTTGCATCTGGTTGAGTCTGTTGATTGGCAGGTCTCGAGGGAGACTACAACTCATGCTTTATGGCAGAGTTTACACGCTATGTACGCGACATCCATGTCTACAGGGGAGTCTAGTCCCACTTCTATGTCCATGGGAGAGATTGGTCCCACACGCAAGTCTCGACGGCATAGAGACTTGACATGTTGGCATTGTGGACATAGAGGGCACATTAGGCGTCGATGTTTCAGGCGTTTGAGACAACAGAGGCGACATATGCGTGATGCAGATTTGGGCATGACAGATGCTAGTGAGATCAGTACGGTGGTTACTGAGTATGCTTGTGACGGCGATGTCACATTTACATCTAGCTTGTCTTCAGACGATCTTATGTCTATGGATTGCATATCGGATTGCACATTGTCTTCACATTGGTTACTAGATTCAGATGCTACTTTCCACGTCACGTCGCATCGTGAGTGGTTTAGCACGTTTTCTAGTGGGAGACTTGGTTGTGTGCACATGGCTGATGTGGCTGTGTATGACATTGAGGGTACAGGAGATGTATGTTTGTCCTTGCCCAGTGGTATGAGATTTACCCTGCGTCATGTGCGTTATGTGCCAGATCTGAGACGGGATTTGATCTCAGTCAGACAGTTACGGGATAGTGGATGTCGGGTATCGCTGCTTGAGCGATCTTTTGTGTTGCATTTGGGTTCGCTGGTGATTGCGAGAGGTGCTAGAGTTGGCACATGGTACCCATTGCACGTAGTATTGGTGCGAGATGGTCGAGTCTCAATCTTGTTACAGCCATGCAGAGAGCGAGAGACCCAGACAGTCTCTTTTGCTCATGGGTTGCAGGGTACTTTGCATGGAGTGCAGAGTAGTGAGCTCGTTGTGCACACAGTTGGGGCACGACTTGAGCAGTCACACAGAGAGGTGACAGAGTCAGACATGCATGCTTTGCTAGTGACTGAGCGAAGCAGAGAGTCAGTTGTGCGAGATACTTCTATGCAAGATAGACAGGTAGAGCGGTCTTGCTCTAGTGAGTCACGACAGGAGGACGTTGTGCAAGAGTCTATGCAGACGGAGTTAGAGCATGAGAGCTCTAGTGAGTCACAGCAGATTGAGTGGTCATGTTTGCAGTGGATGATTGCAGAGGAGACTGAGATGTCATCGATTATGCAGTCATTCCTTTCTATGCTCGACAGTGAGCATGGGGATATAGTTGTGCAGGATATGTCTTCCAGCAGACACCTAGAGCAGCTGGTTTGCTCTGAGGTTGCACGACAGGTTGATGCGTCTTTTGTGGACAGTCAGGAGATGCATGTGGCTGACACGCCTTGTCAGTCAGAGATGCCTATTGCCAGAGATATATATGTTGATGCATGCTCCGTAGAGCTAGCAGGGCCCGCTAGCATTGCATCGGCATTCGGTGGTCTCATGTATGAGATGCTGATCTTGAGACCGGATATCGCAGCTGCAGTGGGAGCATTTGCAGTTGGGATTGTCAGTCATTTGTTGACTGATGATGGCATAGTGCACGAGGGAGATATGCAGGTATTGCATACATACTTGCAGTACGTGTGTGGTACGTCTGGTGGTGTATGGACTTACACGGGAGCAGGACAGCCGGATGCACACGATCACTGCCAGCCAGTGGGCATCGGTTGAGAGCGGTTTTCTCTCACCTTTTGTAGTCTTTAGACTAGGTTCTCTTGCTTAAAGGCACAGTCGCCTTTAAGTGGGAGGTTGTTGGGGTATAGGCGCCTATGTCTTGCTCGGCCGCCCAGAGTCTGGGCGCCCACTGATCTTGTATACCTTATACATAGCATAAGTGTATAGGGGGCTGCTCACTCTTTGAGTCTCCCCACCCATATCTGTGTGTCGTGTCTCCTTCTCTCTCTCACTCTCCGTCTGTGGTGCTCCCCGATCCCCTTCAATAGGGAAACTCATTCTCTCCACGATGTAGCTTTCCCCAAATGGTGGAGAAGTCTGGATCATTCGGATATAAATCCGGTAGTGCTTCTAATTCTTGGTGATACACCGAAGTGATAGCGTTCACCCTTGGCCGCCTAGACAATGCGTTCGCAACCACATTCTTACTCCCAGCCGTGTGAAGGATCTGAAAGTGAAACATAGACAAAAAGTTGGCCCATCTCATCTGCTTCTCAGATAGTTTTCTTTGCGTAAGAAAATACCGCAAACTCTGGTGATCAATCTTGATCACAAAATCTGCTCCTAGAAGATAGTGCTTCCAGTTGGATAAGGCGTGAATCACAGCCGTGAGTTCCTTTTCGTAGATTGATGCATGCAACTCTGCATCCTTAAGCCGTCTGCTTTCGTAGGCCACTGCATGGCCTTCTTGGTTTAACACTGCTCCGATGCAATCGCCTGAAGCATCGCAGTGAACCTCAAATGGTTTCCTTAAGTCAGGCACTATCAAAATAGGTCCATGGCTTAGCAAGTACTTGAGCCGATCAAAAGCTCCTTGTTGTCTCGATCCCCATCTGAAAGGAATCTTCTTCTTTGTCAAATCATGAAGTGGTCCTGCTACATGAGCAAATCCTCGTACAAACCTTCGATAATACGAACATAATCCCAGGAAGCTACGTACATCATGTACCGTAGTGGGAATAGGCCAATCTTCTACCACTTGGACCTTGGCAGGATCCATACTCACTTGATTGTGAGAGACTATATGGCCGAGATAGTGTATCTCAGAGAGAAAGAACTCGCTCTTCTTTGCATTCACATGCAACTCATGCTTTCGCAATTCTTGAAACACTAAGTCCAAGTGCTTCCGATGTTCCTCTTTTGACTTAAAGAAGATGAGTATGTCGTCAAAGAATACTCCCGTAAAAGCTCGATACGGGCTGAAAATGCGGTCCATCATGCGATTGAATGTCTCAGGAGCATTGGTCAAGCTGAAAGGCATTACCAAAAATTCATATAGTCCAAAGGTTGTTTGGAAAGAAGTCTTATGGACATCCTCAGGGGCGATCCGTATCTGATGATACCCACTCTTTAAGTCTATGCGACTAAAGACACTTGCACCCTGCAACTTATGAAGTATATCATCAATCCGAGGGATCGGAAAGCGATTCTTGATCGCGATCTTGTTTAAAGACCTATAGTCTATGCACATTCGAAACGTGCCATCTTTCTTCTGCACCAGTAGAACTGGAGAGCAGTAGGGTGAGGCACTTGGCCGTACTAATCCTTTCTCTAGAAGCTCGTTGACTTGCTTCAAAATTTCCTCTTGCTGAGCAAGACTTACCCGATAAGGGGGTTGATTGGGAGGCGAGCTACCCGGTATGAGATCTATGCGGTGATCTTTCGGGCGTACCGGAGGTAGTTCATCAGGAAGTGTTTCCGTGAAACAATCTTTGTACTTTTCAATAAATTGAAGACGCTTAATTTCCAGACTAGAGAGAGAGTCCCTACTAGTTTTATCCTTCTCACGTGCAAAAATCAAGTAAGCAGAAACACACTTCTTCATTTCTTTCTTAATGGAGATATGGCTTACAATTGGGAATTGCCAATCTCCTGCATCAGCATGAATCTTTATTTTCTTATCCCCATGATCAAAAGTGAGGGTCTTTTCCACATAATCGGGAATATGTGTCATGTGGAAGTGCCATGGCATACCCAAGATGATATCACATCCCTCGATGGGTGCCATCAAAAATGATTCGCGGTCCTTGTACTCGCCGATCCGAAGATTGAGCTGTCCTTGCACGGGAGTTGCATTGGTTGTCAACCCCTCGAATGCCGATCCGGATGTAACCGGTGTGCCAAGCTGAGCCGGTGTGAGGCACAAACGTTCTGCAGTATCGAGGGAGATGAAGTTATCTGTGGATCTTGGATCATAAAGAATCAGTACTCGTTGGTTGTTCAAAGACCCCCAGCCCTTTAGAAGTTGACGCTTCCCTTTCTCCATTTCTGTGTTTCCTTGAACATTTGGGATTGAGTTCGAGCTTGGCGGTGCGGGTTCCTTCCTTGCTTTCTCTTGCCTCGTAGAGGCTTGTTCTTGCCGTTGCTGCTTTAGCGAGCAATCCGGTTTCATATGTCCCTTCTCGCCACAGTAGAAGCATCTTCCTTCCTCTCTGAAAGTTTGAAGTTGAGTAGGAGAAAGATACTTAGTTCGCTTGCCAGTGCCCTCTGGCTTCTTAGAATGATCATCGTCCCTAGATGGAGGACGTTTTCTTCCTTGGCCCCCTTGGTCATCGTAGACCCCTCTTTGTCTTGCACGGTAAGTGCTATGCTCCATCTTTCTGGGCGTCCCAGTTGAGTGCAAATCCTCAGCAATCATTGCTGACTCCATCATCCTCTGAAGAGTATCATGCGGATACACCTTCATACTCTTTCGAAGCTGTGGTTGGAGACCCGCTTCGAACTTTCGTTTCTCTTCCTCGTGGGCAATCTTCATGAAGGGAGTGACCTTTAGAAGAACCGACTAATACTTGTCCACATAGGTCGTTACTCTTTCATGTTCCTTCTGGGCAAGCCAGTCCCATTCCTTCCGTATGTCCTACTCGAAGTCAGGTGGCAGAAATTGTTCATAAAATTCAGATTTGAAGCTCTCCCAAGTTCTGGCCTGTGAACCTTCCAGAATCTTGGCTAACCACCAATTACTTGCCGTTTCCTTGAGGTGCATCCCCACATGGCGTAATTTGGATCTTTTTGTGAAGTGCCCATTGGTAAAGGCGACTTCAAACTGCCTGATGAAGGACAGTGCTTTGGAGATGTCTCTCCGTCCGTTGTAGGTTTCGAACTTGATGTCCTTGTCGCCCGATTTGAAGACTCTCATGCGATGTTGAGATTTGCGACCATGCTTCTTGAATCAAGGCTTATCTTTAGGTTGATGTAGGGTAGTGGCAGTAGTAGCGGCTTCCTTCTTCTGACGAGATGATCGAGAAGTAGAAGTATAATCAGGAGAGTAAGATGGAGATGAGATAGAGATGTCCTTGCTCTCGTCTAGCAAAGAGAGCGCTTCTTCCTGACCTTTTCTTGAAGTAGGCCGTTCATTCCGATCCGAAGATCCTTTGTGCACCTCGGCACGTTCTTCTTCTCTTGCCTCCTGTGGTCTCACACCAACAGTGTTGTCTGGATGCTTGGCGGCATCAGTTCCATTCGTTTTCTTCATTCCGCCCAAGAGCTTTTGGACGTCTGGCAACAGTAAGATTTGTTGCAAATCCGCAAGCTGAGCTTGCACTTGTTGAAGCTCCTCTTCAACGCTTCTCCCTTGGCCCGACATGGGTCTTCCCGTTCTTCCCGGAATCGTCCTTCTTTGCAGAGAAAGAGAGGAGTCCGAGCTCTGATACCACTGTCACAAAACGGGAGCGTACACGAGCACTTAGAAATCTGAAAAATAATATACTTTGCAAAAGGGAGAGAAGGGAGAAGATCGACACAGTATTGGGGACCAGAAGATGGGCTGGTCCCCCCCCCCGTTAAGAGAATTCTTTTATTCAGGGAGAATTCTTATACAAGCACGAGAACCCGAGGAAACCCCTCCGTTCTGGAATCTTAGACCCGAAGGTCGTACTTTCCCGTAAAGGGCTTGGGCACAAGGCCGTTCCTTCCCGTAAGGGACTTAGGCGCGAAGCCGTACTTTCCCGTAAAGGGCCTTCCCGTAAGACGGGAGATTCTTGCAAAACAAACCACACAAAGCAACAATTCTCAATGCGTATCAACACCTTATACCTGTCGCTTCCTTGCTCGGAGAATCGACTTCCGTACGCAGTCGTCACGCGAACACTTGCAATTTCCGTTGCCAGTCTCTACTCCAGAATCCCAGCGCTAGTACTTTCTGTTGCTCCCGGCTTGTTGGAAACTGAACGCTTGCTACCCTTTTATAGGGTCTGGCACCCGGCGGGAATAGGGGTCCAAAAAGCAGAGCCTGGCGCTCCTAGAGAGAGGAGAGAGAGAGATCGCAAATTCAGCCCCCCCCCCCCCCCCTCCCCCCTCTGCGTAGCTTTTTAGCGTTGCCTTTTTTTGAGGGACTTGCTTTATTTTATTAATAAAGGCATGGTCACTTAAAAGTGACCGGCCACTTTAATAAAATAAAGTGTGAACCTGTTCAAACTTTAAAAACTCACTTAGTTAATGAAAACAATGCTACATGGACACATTCCAGGCGTCCCCGGGTGCAGGACACGACACAGATGCAATGCAGACACAGACTCCTCGCGGGAAAACATCTGTCCTCCGGCGACTGTTCCTGCTTTTCGTAAAAAGCTTCATTGAACCCATCTTTATTCTTGTGCTTGCGTTCTTACGCGTATTTTCTTACTCAGTTCGGATTTCCTCCTTAGCCTACGGAATGCCCGCTTATTGATGCACCCGTCACCCATCATGTGACGCATCAGGGGCACTCGTAACCCGGCCCTTTCCACCGAACTTACGGAAACTCTTCGCGATGTTTACCATCACCCATCAAATGACAATCAGAGTTGTCCGTTCTTGATGGCAGTTCCTGTAGCTACAATCTTTTAATAGTTCTTAGTGCACACAATAAAATATCCTAAAAAAGAGATTAATCATTAAAAATAAGAAAATAGTTCCAATTAGCAACAGTGCCCGGTGGAAAGAGTCTTTTGATAGGTGAGGCATTGGTGCTTTAGTCGCAATGGGGAAGGAATCTGCAGGAATGGGTGCCTGGCAGACCTGAAATTCAAAGATTATGCCAATCGAACTGAAAGGAGGGTGTTATGTAAAAAATGTTGCTTCAGTGGGAATCCGCCCCAATGGACTTGCCCAACCCATTAAGTGAGATTCACTAAGGCTTCCCCCACACACCTCGAATTAGGATGTTCCCTCTATCCTCTTGGCCAAGCCTCTTTGCTTGCTCTTGAAGCACAACACAGAGATTTATAATCTCTGTTTTGCAGAGAATTGAGTAGCCTTGTTGGAGGCACAGATGAAGGTCAAATGAGATGGTTTAAGAGTGCATTTGAAAGCTTACACCAAGGCCTTTACACACACATGCCTATCAAGAGCTTTTTGAGATGAAGACTAGTGATGCTTAAAATTTAAATGCTCCTCTAATCAACCCTAATCATCCAGTGAAGGTTATTGGCTCTTAGGTCTTGCCCAAGCAATGGTAATTAGAGATTGATTAGTAACTTGATAACTAAGAGGCCATAACCTCTTCAAGGCATGATACCACTTGAAGGATATGGCTGATAAAGCAAAGGGGCACTTATTAACAACTAATTACACACTAGATCTAAGCATGCACCAAGAGAGAGAATGGAGGGAAAGCGAACTTGATTATTGAAGTAACAAATGAGTACATTATTACACCTTTAAAGGGAGCTAGAGTACATAGTACAAGAGTGTAATACAAGTGCATGTGAATCCAAAGTGGCCTCCAAAATCAGCCCCAAGATTATGGGTCGACCTTAGAAGTGTGGGGGCTGAATATGGCTCCATGATATCACATGATAGTCACTCCGAACATCAGCACTATCCGTACAGTCCAGTGAATTGCGGTGCAATTTCCGGGCTGCTGTGGTCTGACTTGGATCAGCCTACATATCTCAATGGCAGCCCCTTAATCTTCCTTTTGTATGGTTAAGTTTCTTGGAGTCTCTGACTCCCAAAGAGATTTTCAACATTGATCATAGCGAAGACGACCTGTGAAAGGATTAGTTTTAGGTGCACATTAGTGCACATCGCATGCGTGATACATGAAACCTACATGCTCTTTGCTACATGCAGCCAGCGTTGGATGCCCATCAAAGTGTAACAATATCCATCTATGCCCTGTTCATTTATTTGTTTGGCAAAGAAGGTTATACAGGGTTGGTTTCTTGGTTCAGTCATGCATTTTTGTGAATTGGTTTGCAAGGATGCTAGACCAAGACCCCATAAGAACCTCGCTTTGAAGTAGGAACAAAATGTTTGCATGCAAATAGGGCCAGTTAGTGTATGGGATATGCTTTCTCTTTTAAACGTTTCTCTCGAGTCTTTCCAAGTAGACTTGTATTTGAGTTGATCCACAGCCACTTGCTACATGTGATCCCTTGTAGATCTTTCAAGGATCACTTTTTTAGGTTGTTTTTGCATCATCGTTTGTGTATGGGATATGCTTTCTCTTTTAAACGTTTATCTCTTGAGTCTTTCCAAGGAAACGTGCATTTGAGTTGATTCATAGCCTTTTGTTACATGTAATCCCTTCTAGATCTTTCCAAGGAATAAAACAGTGGTTGGCCTTTTTTCCCCCCTAAGAAACTAGACTTGTTCCGTAAATCAGTTTAGATTGTCGATTTAGACAAATGACAGCACATAATTTGTGTGTGGTTGCAGTGCTCTGTTGTGCACCCGTTTTCTGGGAAGCGTGATACTACCTCACTGCCCCGTAGTACATCAGTTCCTCAATCAACAGGACTCTTGGATATTACGACTGCAGGTGTCTTGTTTCCAGAAATTTCAGGTGTGCCTGCAGATATTCAACATGAGGACACAAGCCCTTGCAGAAACATAGCCAGTGTTGAGGTAGAGTCTCAAAGCTTTGGCTCCCTTAGAGAGCCAGGGGAAGCTGGCTTAAGTGGTCCGGAGCAGATTAAAGAGCAAGATTTGCAGAAGCAAAAGGAACTCTTCCCTGTCTCTAAACCAAAATGCAGAGGGTTTGGGAGCATAGAGTCCATAATGGTTTTACTGGAAGATGAAGACAGCTGCCCCATTTGTCTTGAAGGTGATAGTTCTTGCTACTATTTGATATGTACTTTTGTATACCATGCAATGAGCGGGCATCAAGATAGTAGCTGCGATGAGTTTCTTAGCAAAGCGCGTCTTTTTTTTCTGTGTGGCAGAGTATGACAAAGAGAATCCAAGAATAGATACAATTTGCGAACATCATTATCACCTTGGTTGTATACTGGAGTGGATGGAAAGGAGTGATAATTGTCCGATGTGCGACCAGGTATGGGCCATAAATGCGAATTCTTTTGTGAAAGCCGCATGCAGTGCCCTAATTGCATTCTTTTGTTGAACAGGAAGTTTCGTTTAATGAAAGTCTGTAGGAGATGCAGCACCGACAGAAGAGTTTCGCTCATTCAGATTACAGAATAATGTTGCCATAGTTGGGTGGTTGACTCCAGTTTTCAACCGCTTATTTGTTGTGTAATGCTAGCCCACAAGATCATAATAATACTGGTTTTACTGGCATATTTACATTTTTTCCCAAGTGAAATGTTGATAGTGTTTAGAAGCTTGCATGTACATACATCAGAGATTAGAAAAGTGCCTTGCAGCCACAGCTCTAGGATGTACATATCGACCATTCTTGAATTGCGATCTTGTATCTGTCAGTGGAGACCATTTTAATCTCTGGGTTGGGTCTTTTGTGGAAACCAACACAATTATTGCATCAACTCGCATATTTTTTAATCGCTGAGCTATATGATGTCTCTGTTGCTAAAGTTTATTTGGAGTGTAGTGTCTCTGTTGTGGGAACGTGGATCATGAGTAATGTACATTTCGCTCTAATAGCAGTAAGATCATAGTTGTTTTCAAGAGGAGCGAGCAGAAAAAATGTGAACACAAACAAGATACTTCAACGAAGCAGTTCAAGGCTAGGCAGTATTTCACTGAGCTTAAAGCAACTTGTCATGTTGTTCTTGTCCTTGAGATGGATCATTTTAGGATTTGTCAATGCATAATTCTCTCTTGGACAGAGGTATTTGAATTAACAAGACCTTGATTATGCAACAATTTAAGCCATAGCAAATAATGCAACTGAAATTTGGTTTCCAGATTGATAGCCAACTCATTTTTGGCAGTGAAAGATGGAGGTCATCATTACCCACAGCAAATGGCACCGCCTGAATCATGCAATGGTTCGTTCTTTTAATATCTCATGTGGGGAATGTCACAACAGCTATGTTCCGTGCCATCAGTGCAGACTTTACAGATTCGTGCTACTCTCTGTAAGGTCGTCATCAACCATTCTGCTTTGTTCCCTTCCTTAGGGTGGGCTAACAGAGTGGCTCTCAAGTTAAACAAAGGGTTTGAGGGAAAATTTCTCACATATGATAATCAGTTTTGTATGATAATTGTGAGACTCAGCAAATTGGCAAAACTTAGATGACAAAACTCTTTTTTGGGTGCCAGGATTTGGACATGAAGTGAATCATTTTCCAACAAGTTAGAAATTGTTGACAATGTTTTTGCCAGGTACACATCCAGCAATGGTGCTCATCTCCAAAGCATGCCTATAGTCGTACATTGTGGACTTTATTGCCAACATGTCAACCACGTGTTGATTCATACTCGCTGCAAGTGCACGGATAGGTAGTTGAAACAAAGCTCCTGCCCCCATCTGCATAATGTCAAGGATAAGACACAAATAAATAAGGTCAATAAGAACATGCCCTGCTGGCCGTGTGTGCATCGTGCACTTACCAATGTCCCTGGGTTTTCACTATCCAGAGCTGATACAAAGTGGGCAGTCTCCTCTCCAATGTTGAGCTCAAAATGCAGAAGTCCTCGTGGGAAGATGGTGACATCGCCCTCATGCATGACATCAACATGTGCATTTCCTACACAGAAGACAGATTTGTAAGCTAGCTAGCTGATACTCTTCAATAACCAACATGTCAACTACACAAGCATCAGTTCGTCAAACACGCACAAAAGAAAAGGAAAGGAGTTGGTGCATGAAAGTGGATGACATTGTGGGCGATTGCGGCCATAGGTTTTGGTGAAAGTGTGTACCATTGCTATCCACAAAGCCAACTTGAAGAGGGCCCCCTTGAATGAGAGTAAGCATTTCAGAAGCTCGAGGGTGAGTGTGTGGAAGATTGATTCCACAAGGTTTGGCTTGGAACATCACGTATGTCAAGCCTTGAGACCTAGCAAAGCATGACATTTGTTAGAGTCATTCCTTCCAAAACCTTGGAACTTTTTTTTGAGAGAGAACAGGAACTTTGAAATTGCAATGCACACCAACTCCCCGTAAGGTTGGCCAAACCACATAGGAACTGTCCCTAAGGCTAGATCGTGTCTTCGAGCATTCAGGGGGTGTTGAACCCACCACGTTTGAACTCATAGGCTATGACTCTTCCAACTGAGCTAGCTTTCTTTGACAACTCTGGAACATTTTGTATGCATAAATTTGTTGTAGCTTTTTGTTTGAATAGAGCATATGAAAACTATTTTTTTAATGTTTACGACAAGGTCGGGGGACTGACCCTCCATCTACTGGTGTTTCCTTAGCGGAATGAAGGCATGGACTCGTCAAATTGCTGACACCTCATCATCCGTGATGTGTACAGCCTAACAGCCAATGATACCATTATAGGTCAGCGAGAACGGAATGCAATGAGGTGTAGAAACCTCAGGATCTAGCATGTCAACCTGCAAGCCAATGATTCTATTCCAAGTCGGTGCATGGAATGCATGGAGGTGTCGCCACCTCAACAATCAGAATGCAAGGAGTTGCCAACGACTCAATTGTGATAATGGCGCTGCAACACCAATTTGCACTGAGTCCCATTGCACATACAACATTAGCTCCTAACTTCCGGTTGCTCACCACCTACGAAGCCAACACATGGAATAATGTCCAGCCTGTGTACCACTATCAATGCCAAGTTCTGATTCACTCTTGGCCCCCCTCCCTTCGACACTTACGGCCGAGAATGGTCCGTCAATGACCTTCCCCCATAATCACTGCTCCTGCCATGGCTCCCGGCGCCCCTTCGGTTGCCATGTGGTCGCAAGGATTATGGGGAATGGTCACTGACGAAATTACAACTAACACACCTGACTCCGTGAGGTGGAGCATCCCAATTGGATGAGGTTGGTCAACCCATCATACAGACTTGACGAACAGACCGTAAGGGCTACATGTTACACAAGTTGTCGTCAATGGGGTTTTGAACCCCAGACATTGGTCTCAAGAGGCTCTTGCTCTATCAAGTGAGCTACCTTATTCCTTTTTTGCATTTTTCAGTTTCTCTAAGTTTTTTTCAAACACTTTATTAATTTCTCCCGAGATGTAACCTTTTGGGTCTCATATGTCATTTTGGCCTGTTGAAGACGTTTAATATAACATTTCATGTTTCTCTCTCATAACATTTCATGTCTCTCTCTCTCTCTCTCTCTCTCTCTCACACACACACACACACACACACACACACACACACACACATGCACGCACGCACGCACACACACAACTTACTCCATAGCAGGAAACAGAGAGATGTTAAGACCAACGCGCGTGCCACCGGCGCCATGTGTCACATCCCCATTGGTGAACATGTCTCTGAAGGTAAAGGTCATTGCATTCTCCGAGAAGTCAGAGACTGGATCTGGATCTGATGCGCCCACATGCCATACAATTCCAACCAGCAGCATACACACACACACACACATCCACATGCTCCCCCTCTTGGGTATTCTAAGTGAAGTACCCATTGTCTCCCTCTTTCTCTGCAACAGAATGGGAATGGGCAGGCCAAGTAACCTTATCTCATACAGTGAGGCTATTCTCCAGCTCGCATTCTCTGGATTCACCTTACTGAGAAACAACAGTGTGCTAGACTTTGGAAATTCTGGGTTTTTCAACAACGAGACACCATTATTAACACGAGATTTGCCGACTACCAAGACGGCTTTCTCCATCTCATGGCATAAGAAGACATCCACAAGACTCCAAGGTGATCGCTCGCCACATAAAAGAAAGCCAATTGTACGCATGCCGCCTATTTTTGTTACAACATCCCCCCTCGGCCCGGCCAGAATCATCATTTTTTGAGTTCGAAATCGTTGCTAACTATGTTATTTGGTGAGCTAATTAGTATCTTTTGATCTTATGAGAAGTTAGTGTAAACAGTGTAATGTTTGGTTTTCGTGGGCACTACCATTTTTACTATTACTACTTTGGCTCCTACTGGCTCTCTTCTTATTTCAATTTCTTCACCAGATTCCCTCGAATCCATTACTTTCCTCCTAAGGAGAACCTCACCTAAAATGGGGGTGTTCAAGTTTTGAGCCAGGATGCCTTTGCGCTCGACGCTGCAGTGGATGGGGATTCGTTAATTCTATAAAAAAAGGCATGGGTTCCTTGCTTTGCGTCGTCCTCGCCTCCGCTCTTTCTTCGTCCCTACTTCATCGCTGCCTCCTGCTTCGTCGCAGCCTCCCCCCCTCTTTCCTGCATAGCATCGTGCCTGCGAGCCCGCCCTGCGGCACCCCTTCTCTTTCAGTTATGTTTACCAGCGGGGATCTTTGATGATTCTTCTTAATAAAATCTTTAACGTGATTGGGTACCCCATATTGTAGTTCTCTTAAAAAGAAAACCCATTTCTATGGATAACCCCCCCCCCCCCCCCCCCCCCCCCCCCCCCCCCCCCTCCCTTCTCGCCTGCTACCTATGACGTTCCCTTGCATGCCTCCCTCCCCACCTGGCTAGCACACAACAACCTCCCTGCCTTGCTAGCACATGACAACGTGCAGCCCACAACCTCAGCTTGTAGCCCACAACCCGCCAAGACATGGAAAGTGTAGCCCAACCACAACACCTAGCATTCAAAGTGTCGAAGTGCATAGCGCTAGCACAAGATAAAGGACAAGGAGCCTCATGCAAACTGGCGTCGTGGCTCATCTAAACTGCAAGAATCAACCCACCCACCCCCCCCCCCCACCCCCCCCCCAACACACACACACACACACACACACACACACACACACACACACACACACACACACACACAATCCTTGTAGATTCTACACGAATTGATTATTTGCAATTTGGCTCCTAATGGAAGGACTACCTTTGAACTAGGAAAGCCTTTGAAGGACTTTCATAATGGGATCTTCATATTTTTGGATGGAAGTTCAAAAGAACATTCTAGCACCAATAGTACCACAAACATATATCGTACATCCCCCATGCCATGAGGACACAAATGACCTTGCAAATACAATCCCAATTTACAAGTTTAGATTGTGGTTTTGGACAACAAAGCAGCCTACAAATGTTCTCTCCGATTGATCCACACCAATTTCTTTTCCGGTCTAAAAGAAAAAAATCCTCCAATCATTTTGAAAATCTCGTAACTCCAACTAAAAAGGAACGTTGTGCAAGGCATCAACCTTGTTGTTATTTTATCACTTCTACAACCTATGTAGCGAGGACCAAGATGTGAGGCAATGCTCTCTCTCTCTCTCTCTCTCTCTCTCTCTCTCTCTCTCTCTCTCTCTCTAAACCCTATTCAAAATCACCCTTAAGCTCGCAAAAAACTTCCAAAAAAAGTGATGGAAAACATGGGGAAAACCTCTCTCCTTCATATGCATAACATAGGGTTTTAACTGTGACACCCTAGAAGCAAATAAGGGCATCAAAGAGAGCTCTATTCCATGCATCATTCATCACCAAATCAAACATGAATAAGGGTGAAGTAATAATGTTAATACGAGATTTACTGACTACCAACACAGCTTCTCATGGCACATGAAGACATTCACAAGACTCCAAGATGATCGTCACATAAGAGAAAGTTAATATACTTATGTAAGAGCACACTTGTCCTCCCCCTCATGCATGGCATCCTTTCACATCTCTTTGTAATGTATTGTACCTCTAAGGTAGAGTTTGAGCTCCACAACCAAGACCAAGATCCTAGGTAAGTATGATGGTTTCTTATATGCACAAAGGTATGTCGCAAATGAATGGTGTGGCCATGATGGCCCTTTGGTGTAGTTGATGGCTCAAGTTTGGTCATCTTTCCAACAATGGAAATGTTGATGCAAAAAAATTAGCTAAGAGTTTATGACAACACATCAATCACAATTTATTGAATGCGTATATTATTTAGATATGTTATGGTCTCCACTCCATTATGGGTGACTCAATAAGTGGCATGTGCATGGGTGGAACCTTGTTGGAAGTTTAGAAGCCAAAACACGAGATAGGTGAGCTTCCGATGACATCTTTGGGTGTTTAATGGCATGTTTTCTTGTAACCCCTGATATTTTCCGTGGTAGATCACTCTAGATGCTATAGCATTAGGGGACCTTCAAAGTATCATACCACCAAATTACAAGACATAGGAAAGATATTGTTGTAGTACAAGCATGATTACCATGTGCAATTTAAATGAGTTGACATTGTTGTTATAGCTACAAAGTGCTAATGACCTCGATCAATGGTATCAGGTAATCCTACAATGCAATTACCGCTTGTTTCTCAATCAATTGCAAGGAATTTGGAAAATCTTTCGAAAGCACTTCACCAATTCTTCTATTTTCAGACAAGAAAAGTGTAAGTGAAGCAAGTGAGCATCGCATGCAAGATTATAATCCCAAAAACAAGATATCAATTGATGAAATTTGAAGGTGCTATGGACAATATTCAGATGTTAGTTAGAGGAGAGTGATGATTTCCAAATTTGCCGATAATAAAGTTAGAATCTCATGCTCTAATTTCAATGCCCTTTTGCCTTTTTCAATAAGGCAAGCTCCTCAAGGCAATGAGCAGGCTCTACTCATAACATATGTGAGAATTTGCAATATACCAACCAATTTTGAAGGTGAAATTGTAACTTGTAGCTACAAGACTTACCAGAGGAAGAGCAACACTTCACTTACCTCAAGATTATGGTGATGAGCTACAGAATGGGTTGGGAATGGAGGCTAGCTCTTTACAAATGAATAGATTCATGTTTGATGTACTCTCATGTAAGCACCTTGTTTCCATTTTGAACTCTGGAAGCTTTTTAAATTGTATGTTAATAGTATATTGTTCTCTAAGAGAGAAATTTATCCTTCTCTTCTTTTGGCATCTTAGTTAGATGGGGGTTAGATGCTTTTTGAGATTTTTTTTTGGATTTCATGAATTATTTTCCATCAATTGCATCTCTATGACATCCTTTGTAGAGTAAAAGTATACTCTTGCTTACGATATTGTTTGGCAAGCGCACTTGTGTGGTTTCCACATACTATCATGGTCACAAGCTAGTTAGTATGGGCATGCGTTCCTTCCCGAGTTCTCTTACTCAATTCACAATTTTTTTTATTGCATGCCATTTCTATGCTTGTTGTTGCATTTGTACAAACTATGGGATGCATGGATGAGGATAGTGTTTTCTTGCATATATTGGATGATATAGTTGTACACACATTGCTTAGTATATTCCTTTCTAAACATAAACTGTGTCCATTTTTGCAATGGTGTATCCAAGAGGTCACTTAAAAATGTTCTTACCCTCAAACATTGGATATAGACCACCTGGTCGTGTTATATATACCTAATCTATCTTTTTAAATTTTTGGCAATGCTTCCAATTTGTGCCCTTTGGGAATGGGCTTTAACCTATGATCCTAACCTTCTTTGTGAACCTCTAACTGATGGGAGATTTATGAGTCCTACATGATGAATGCTCATAAGTAGCCACGAATCTATATGAGTCTATCACCCTCCAAATGAGGTGCCTAACAGGTTGTTCGGCTATGATGTTTCGATCTTGGAGAGTATACTTTTTGTAATGGGATGGAACACTCATTACATCCTTGCCATCCTCTTCCGTGGTTTCCATTTCGGTCGTATATATCTCCTTTAGAGCTTTTTTCAATTCTTGTTTAACCAGGATGAAAGCTTAGTTTCAATCGAAGAGGCTGAATCAAACTCTTGTATGGGTGTTTTCAAGACATCTCTATAAGTGTGATCCTTTAGATTTACCCTTGTTATAGATCCCACTTGCTTCAAGTACAAATAATTATTTCCCCAATCTTTGGATAAGCTGTACATGTCGCATAAAAGGTCTTCCCAATATGATTTCATAATTGAGTTTTTTCCCAACATCTACTATGACAAAAGTGTGTTGATATTCAATTCCACAGGAATTTACTATCACCTTTTCAAGCAACCCTAATGGTCTCTCAATGTGTCCGTCAGCCAATTGCAATTTTATCCGAGTTTGTATAATGGCTGGTTGTCCTCTCCAGGATTCCCGTACTACTTTCGTGGCTATGGCTATGCCTGCTCCACTATCCAGTATTGCCATGGTTTCAATGTCATTATATTTCAATGGGAGGGTGGTATTTCCTTCTTCCCCTTCGTAATATTCTCCGACTTTGTTCATGGGAACAGACCAAATCTCTTTGTTGTCCATTTCGTTTTCAATTTTTTCATTTTTTAAAAGATTAGCCCCATTATTCCCACCTTCTCTAGGGTTTTTTGTAGATCATTCCATAAGTATGGTCTGAGTTTTAATAGTTCTCCCAAGGTAAGAGTGCATCGGATGGTTATAGACATGATTGAATGAATGTTGTCTACTTCTAGGGTCTGTTCAGCTCTTTTTACTTGAGTGGTCTTACACAATATGGATTCATCCTCGTTATCTTCCAAGTAAGATGGTAATGTTTTCAAAGTCAATGGTTTTGACATTCCTGAAGCTTTAGATCCGCAATCCCCATACAAGGATTGTACATCCATATTCACATCAATTGATAGGTTATCCAACCAAACTTCCTCTATAGGAGCTGACTTTAGAGTTAGGCTCCCATCATTGATCTCTCTGACTTTTTCCCATAAGTGTCCTAGCCAGTCTTCCTCTATGAATGGAATTCCGTCAAAGGCAACTTCGCTATCCGACACTATAAGTTCTGGTTCTTTTGTTTCAAGGTGGGATTCGGCCACCACATCGGGTTTTTCTTTAGTGTCTCTTACCACAAGCTCTTTCGGTTTTGTGATACTTTCAAGCTTCGGTTTTTGTTTTTCCACTATTTCTTCCATGATTTTTACCAAATTATGATAAGCTTTTAGCTTAGCTGCTTCCATGTCTGGAGAAGGATAGTTTTTCCATTTGTTTTCCATGTTTTGGCCTGCTTTAAGTCTTGCTTGGTAGGCTTCCAAGGCTGCATTAATAGGCTCAAAAATTTTATCAACCAGAATGGATCCTCCAGATTTCACGATTGTTTCCTTGATTTCGCTTCCAGTTTCTTTCACCTTTTCCTAGAACAACTTTTTTACTTTCTCCTCGATTTCAATCCGTTTCTTTTGTTTTCTCATCTCATATCTTTTGCTTCTGCTTCTTTTGATCCTTTGAGAGGAAACTTTCATATTTGACAAATCATTCGAGGAGTTGCGTTTCTTTTTCTTGGCTTGAGCTCTAGTGATTACCTTGATTGGAACAATCGGTTCACTCTCTGACGAGCTGCTAGGTATCCGTTTACTACCGTTTTACCCTTGTTTAAAGGATTTTTAGAAAAATATTTGGAAAAATGTCCTCCCTTTTTGCAACACTGTAAGCAACAGTGTTAACCCTCGTGGCTCACGGACACCCTATCGCCTACGACGGACGCCGTATTATTTATTTAGTAGAGTCAGGCACCGGGCTTGTCGCTCCAATAGGAAAAGGGTAGAGTGATCGCTGATGAGAGGCGCACTCTAACTGGAACACGCAAGGATTAGTTGGCTAAGCATAGGCGCCCAAATGTAAATGGGGCGAGCTCATATAAAAGTCACCTAAACCTAAAATTGACCTATTCTCTCAGTGTGCAATAGGAGACGTGCTCTTGCCCTATCTCCATCCCCATCTCCATTGTGTGCTCACAGGTGTGTGTGTGTGTGTGTGCTTGAGGGAGAGAGGGAGAGAGTGTGTGTGTGATCGAGCATTGCGACGGCACCTGCGGCGGCGAGGCGATTGAGCGTAGTACAGCGGCGGCTCCCTCTTCTTTGTGGCGAGGAACCCTTCAGCGACAAGCGTAGGGAGGTGAGTGACACACCCCTGCTCTCTGTGAGCTTGCTAGGCCTGCTAGTTATATGCTTGCAACCTTCGTGGCTCGCACACGGTGCTCGGCAAGTCCCTAGCTCCGACACGTGCGGCAGACGCACACATTTTTGGCGCCGCTACCGAGGAGTTGCCCTGCACCAAGCTTCGGGAAGCACTGTGTGCTGCCCCGTGGAGACACCAAGCTTAAGTAGGAAGGTTGTGCTGTGTCGTGGGTTAGCTCATTTCGTTTTCTGCACAGTTAGCTCATTTCGGTTTCTACACAAAAATAAAGAATATTTGTTCATTTCGTTTTCTGCACAACTAGTTCATTTCGTTCTCTGCACAGCTAGTCCATTTCGTTTTCTGCACAAAAAACAGAGAATATTTCGTTTTCTACATAGAAAAATAGAAAATAGAAAATAGAAAAAAAAAATGACAAAAAACGTAAAAAATGCAATGGCTAAAAAATAAATTTGATTTATTGGCGGGGGGAATATTTTAAGTTTGTCCAAAAAGGTAGATCGGGATCATTTGAGCTTGAGCTTGAGCTTGAGCTTGGGCTTGGTCAAGTGTCTTATGATATAAGGTAAATGCTATTCACTATATATAGGCTAGCGCTCAAGTGAAAGGAGAAAACATGTGGGGCAAAGCCTTTACCTTTCCCTCCACAAGTCACCCTTCAACTTTCTATTTTAAGCCATGTGCCCAAGTAGAAACTATGAGAAATTGACTGTTTTAGGGACTTTGCGAGCTTCCGATAGTCAAACAGTGTTCTGTAAAGTTTGCCTAGATCTCTTAAGCGATACGCTCGTTTCGAGCTATCACACGTCTCAATCCATTTTTCGAACCTCAAAAAACATCAAAACAAGAAAAAATCAAGTAGAAAACGGGGTGCAAAACACCCACAAAACAAAGCAAGTAACCTTTGAGGGTACTTGCCGACACTTGTAGGGCGCCCAAAGCACATGTATTTACGCTCTGGTCGTGTGCTAGAGTCCGAACAACTAGCTAGTGCTTCGATTTACGGGGGTGCTCACTATCCTTCCATGCTACGGTCTACGCCCTCGGCGGGGACCCAAGGTATTGCAACCCAAGACCCAAATATAGCGGCTAGCGACTCTTCCTCTGACTACGATATTATGGAAGAGCATCTTACACAAAGCCACGGGGGAGCAAATGAAACCGTACCTAGCTGGGCCCAACAACCTGGAACTAGTGTTTTTAGCCGTTTGATGGAAACTTTTAGTAGAGCTACACGCTCTGAATCTACTGCTAGTGAAGTAAACGAAGGGGGTGGGGAAGTAGAATCACCATTCACATCTCCTGTAGACCCCACACTCCCTCAGAGTTTCCACGTGGACATTCTACCTACCTCATTTAATGAGGGCCCTACCGAGCTACCACCTTCCAAAGTCGCCTCTAAGGTAGCGGTGACTAAAAGTCAAAACATGGGAAGCAACATTGCATCCACCTCACGGCAACCCTCTAGTACACCAAGTTTGGACGGGGTATTTCTCAATGAAAATTGGGAATATGACCTACACACGGAGACTTTGACCGACCTATACATGGGCTTCACATGCCATGTGGGTTGGTTAGAAGTTGTACAATCCACATCTAGTGCCACTAGTCTAGAGGAACAACAACACATGATCTGCAATGTCATCCATAGGATTATCCAGTCCGAGAGGCAAAATCGAGGAATGAATATACCTTCGACGAGTCCTATGCGATTTTTAGACACGGGCAAAGAGAAACAACCCACTCTATCACAAATGGAGACTCCCCCAGTGAGTCCCATCGATCCCCCATATGTTGTTTCGCCAGGGGTCTCAATGCAACCTGAGCCCACAAGTGATAGCTTTACTTTTCCAAGTCTAGCTCATCTTTCCCTGGATGACACCACGGATACCATGCCTACCCCAATGATGGGCATGCCAAGAAACACACCATGGACCTCGTTTGTTAGTAAAGCACCGGTACATGGAAGCTCAATGCCTGCAATAGTACCTACAAGTGCGTACCAATTGTATGCACCTATGGGTCCACGTACTCATGTAGTCCCTACCCCTCCCATTGTTTCAACTACCTATGCTCCACAACCACAATACGCAAGTTCTTATTTCCATGGGACTATACCGGCTAGCATTAGCATGTCACATCCGACGTCTGATATGCCTAGGGCCACTCATATGAACTATGGACCACCACATGGCACAACATCGTACCCAACGTGGAACCCAAGGGCTTCCTATGCGCCAAGCTCAATGCCAATACCTACTCCACATGTAGTCTCTGGCGCGCCTTCACCCACGGTGCCTGCTCACTTAGGTGACTTGGCAACATTTGCTCAAGCTATTGGTCGATCTATTGCTGAGAATATGCGTAACACGCCTGATAGAGAGCTTAGAAGTAAGGCAGTACAAATAGCCAAGCTCACACAAAAATTTAGTGGAGACGGGGATGTGAGAAAGCATATCGAAGTGTTTGAACAAATATGCGATTCTCTAGGAGAACAGAATGACCTACATAAGAGCAATACTTTAAGCCTAACCTTAAGTGGAAAGGCTGGGGATTGGTATAGAACCCTAAGGGTGGAAGAAAAAACGGTTTACCCTACTCTTAGGAGACTGTTCTTAAAAGAATACATACGAGAGGGAGTGCTTTGGGGTGTAGCCTCTCAGTTCCAGAAAGCCCAACGAGAGGAAGGAGAGTCGGTGAGAGACTTTATAAGTCGCTTGAAACATTTGAATTCTCGTTGTAATCCAAATGAGCACTTCAACAATAACCAATTGCTTGATAGATTCATTAGGGGATTACGACATGAGGATATCTACAATGGTCTAGTCATTAGAGGTATCACCACTTGGGAAGCAGTCACCACCAATGCGATCCAATTGGAGGATAATTTAATGATTCAAGGAGAAAGAGTGTCTGTTGAGACTAAATCTATTAGCTCGCAAGCATCAGGGCATCAACCAATGACCCTAAAGCCTATTGCTAAGGAGCCAAAGATACATGAGATGACTTTAGCAGATCTCACCAAGGCTATTCAAGAGAGTCTTAGAGACAATCGTGCTCCGCAAAACACTCATATGTATCCAAGAAGGGAGCAACAATGGTGCTCAGTATGCTATGGACCGCATAGTACCAGTGAATGCCCTACTTTTAGAGTAAAATTCAATGGGAACTGCAATGCATGTGGGAGGTATGGTCATCAAGCTAAGAATTGCATAGTATTTAAACGTGCGATGGCCAATAGACCAACCTTAGCATGGACAGACACACCTCGAGTGTCTGCATTGATGCCGGCCCCACCTCCTGAACAAACATCACAACATATGGTCCCTAGGGCCCAAATTGTTGTTCAAACAACACCCTTACCACCTCCAGTGCTAGGACCGCAACCACCACATCCGAGAATCACTTCTGTGAATCAAGTGGATTGTGAGTCATCTATTTCTTGTTTGGAAGGCTATGAGGAAGTTATAGATCCTAATATCGCCTATGGGATGGATGTGCTTGAAGAAAGTCCACAATACTACATGGAGGACTATTGGGGACAAGTCAACCCTGTATATCAAGTAGCTGCTCTTGCGGCAAGAGGCCAAAATATCAACTACACTGCTAAGAGACCACCTCTTCAATGCTATGAGTGTGGAGGTCCACATCGTGTAGCTGAGTGTCCTATTAGGCTACAAAAGAACGCCACACTAATGCAAACCAATCAAGCGAGCACGTCTACAATGCCGATACTCATGTGTAATCGATGTGGCATAGATCATTTGATTGCCCAATGTCCAATTAATCCAAATGCACCGAAGATCACGCCATTAAACTTGATTGAAGTTACCGAGGAGCCATCACCAAGTACACTCGTGGTACGAGTAAACGTACTCACATGATCGATGCTCCAAAAACAAAATTATATTCTTGAGGAAAGAGACATGACATCAATTGCCCAAACTCAGAAAAAGAAGAAAACACGAAGAAAGAGATTGCAAAAAGCAGCGAAGTCAACCCCAATTCAAAGACCAACATAGGGACTGGTGATGACCCCGTATATATGAACGACGCTGAAGAAGATTCTGATTCAGGTGAAACCATGGAGACCAAAACGACCACCAACATAGAAACCAACAAGGAAGATCTTCATGAGCCACAATGGCTAGGATCCAAAAGGAAGATAGGAACTTAGCCAAAAACTTAGCCAAACCCTACAGAGGAGATTGAGCGAGTCAAGCAATTAAGGAGTTTGGTAGAAGATACCCAAAGGGATCTAGAACCAGCACCTAGGAAGATCCAGATTACAGACACCGTGTTTCCTACACAACAACAACCTCACCAAGTCCATAGACCCTTGGACATACCTAGTGTCATTCAAGAAGAAAGTGACTTAAAGTCATGGGAAAGTGGGAGTACTCACTTCTTGATGGAAAGAATGTTTACAGAGGGACTACCTGATCCTATTGAAGAAAGGGAGATCCCATCTTCCCCACGTCAAGGGACTCAAGGCCAAAAGGTGCCGTTAAACATTGCCAAATTGATGGATTTTATGTCTTCAGAAGTTAGAACCACAATCATGTCCAAACTATATAAAGACCCCGAGCTAGTCTCAGCTCTTCGAGCCTTCCTCAATGGAGAACTAAAGTTTGGGCTACCACAATTTTCACAGATGGATGGAGCTGGGGAGATGCCAATAGAGGAGGAACACTTAGATCCACAACCCAACCTAGATGAGAACCTTGTTATAGAAATACCTGTTAACAAGTCGGGACAATACTTTGAGGGTGATGAATCCAATGCGACCATACCAATCACTACTAAGGGATTAACTGTGAAGGGAATCCTTGATGGTGGCGTTGGGGTTAGCATTGTGACTAAAAATTGATGGGAAACTATGGGAAGACCTCACCTTGCGACCACAACCATAGTAGTGAAGATGGCCAATGGGTCTATTGTTAAACCTATTGGGATGCTAGAAGATCTCAAGATCAAGGTCTTTGGACATAAAATAAGGATTACCTTTATTGTTATGGATTTCTCCAAACACACTATGGCATCGGAGATGATCTTAGGACGTCCTTTCATGAGGGAAGCAAAAATGGTGCATGACTGGTCTAAAAACCATGTCTACTTGCAGTTCCAAGATTCTGTCATTCGAGTGGATCTTGTGACAGGTCGAGCACATCCTCTAGGAAACAGGTTTATAATTGATCATAGATCTGACACCACAGTTCACTCAACCCCATTGCAGTATTGTTACACGTGTAAAGCGAACACTGATGTTGGGGAAGATTCTCCTTTTATGGATGTACTACCTGGGATGACTGAGTCGGACAATGTGGATTGGGTCCACCTAGCAGCAACCATAGACACTTGGGGAAATAGGGGGACGACCTGGGTAACACCTGAGGGGGATGAAATACCACCACTTGTACCCTTAAAAATGCTAGAAGCAAGGCATATAGCTTCTGATGATCTACAAGATGAAATTTTGATTGGCATTGAAACCAGTAGCGCCTCACAAGACTATAGCCCACACGATTTGGGGTTAGAATCATCAGTTGAAATTGACTCTGAGGATGAAGAATCTGAGTTAAATCTTAGTGCAAATGTGGGGACAAACCATTCAGGGCCCAGTGGTAACCTAGATGATAATCTATCCAAGGGAGCGGAAGACACAAGTAGTGATTCATCTAGTGAGTCTTCACTAGAAATCGACCGTAATCGAGAATTAAACAAGAAGAGTAAGAGATATAAGAGGCGACGATATCGAGCAAATGTGCGTGCTAGAATAAATGAAAAGAAATCTATCGCAGAATGGCTTAATTATATAGGGGCATGTGATGCTCATCGAAAGTTGGTAGATAACTGGGGTGAATACCTTCAAAGCGTTATGTGGTGTAGTCCACAACCCATTGACATCGCACAATTAGAGGCTACAGAGAAGCCAAGGTTGAGCCGTGCCGTAAGGAGACGACAAAATCAAGATTTAGCTCAACAACAAAAGGAATCAGAAGTTAAATCACAGTCCACAGAACAACAGGACCCCACAGACTTACACCCTGCACTTAAACATTTCAAATCCTATACCACAGAGGAACGTAAGGTTCTGTATACAAAGGCCCAAAGAAAACTTGTCGATGGGAGCAATGGAGTCTATGATGGTCCAACGATAGTTAAGGAAATAGAGTTAGCAGACCTAGGAGAAGAGTCTAAACCTGTCTTCATTGCCCAAGATCTGACAGCGACTGAGGAGTGTGTACTTAAAGAACTTCTCAAGGAATTCAGGTATATATTTTCTTGGACATATCATGATATGAAAGGTGTTCCACCTTCCGTGGTGCAGCACACAATCCCCATGAATAGCATGGCTAAACCAGTTCAGCAACGACCCTACCCAATGAATCCTAAATATGCAAAGATCGTTGAAGAAGAGATTGAAAAGCTTGTGGAATGCGGATTCATATACCCTATTGAGCACTCAAAATGGGTGTCTCCAATAGTGATTGTGCCAAAAAAGAATGGGAAACTCAGAGTGTGCGTAGATCTCAAGAAGGTCAATGCCGCCACTAGGAGGGACCATTACCCCTTGCCATATTCGGAACATGTGCTTGAAAGAGTTGCAGGGAAGGAAGCTTATAGCTTTTTAGATGGGTAATCTGGCTACAATCAAATCACAATTGCGCTAGAGGACCAAGCTAAAACAATCTTTATAACCGAATTTGGAGTGTTTGCATTCCGTGTTATGGCCTTTGGCTTAACCAATGCCCCTGCTATCTTTCAAAGATTAATAAACACTGCCTTTAGAGAATATTTGAGGGAGTTTTGAGAAGCTTACTTAGATGACCTTTGCGTTTATTCCTCTTGGAAAGAACATCTATCATGCTTACGAAAAGTGTTTGAGAAGTGCAGATTGTATCACATCTCCTTAAATCCTTTCAAATGCCAATTTTGGGTTAAACATGGAGTCATTTTAGGGCATATAGTGTCCAAAAATGCGATTTCCACAGATGAGAGGAAAATTAAAGCCATTGATGAATTGCCACCACCTACAAACTATAAGGGAGTTCAAAGATTCATGGGCCATGTTGGTTATTACCGACGGTTTATTTTAAACTTTGCCGAGATAGCTCGTCCGTTGTACAAGCTTCTTATTGAGTTCCACTGGACTGCGGAGTGTGACTATGCTTATGAGTCATTGAAAAAGACCTTGACTAGCGCTCCTATTCTACGAGTGCCCGATTGGAATGTAATTTTCCATGTGCATATTGATGCATCAAACTTTGCTATTGGGTGTGTTCTAGCTCAACCAGGAGAACATAAATTGGACTACCCCATCAGCTTTGCAAGTCGTCAATTGCATGATGCCGAGAGAAACTACACCACTACAAAGCGAGAAGGTTTGGGTATGATTTATGCAGTGAAGAAATTTCGCTACTACCTTCTGGCTAACAAGTTTGTTTTCTATGTTGATCATCAAGCCTTGTTGTATCTCGTAAATAAACCTTGTTCCACGGGAAGAATTACACGATGGTTGCTAATTCTCCTTGAGTCTGATTTTACCATTGTGGTGAGACCTGGTAAAAGACATGTCATGGCGGATCATTTGCCTCTCATATCCAATGGTGAAGCCCCTACTGGAGTCGATGATGAATTACCCGATACTTATCTATTCCTAGTCGAAAGCATACCTGAATGGAGTGAGAAGATTGTGAAATTTCTAGTTAATGGTTTTCCACCCAAAGAGCTTCGTAAGGACATAGCTCGAAAACTGTTAAAAGAGTGTGAACCTTACTCTCTCATTGCAGGAACTCTCTACATGCTAGGGAAGGACGATATTCTGAGACGTTGTGCCCGTGAAGATGAGTATTTGTACATACTGCAAGAAGCCCACATGGGTATAGCCGGAGGACATTTCTTGGGGGGACTAACAGCTAGGAAGGTGTTGCAATCAGGCTATTGGTGGCCAACCTTATTTAAGGATGCATCACTTTTTGCAAAAGGATGTGATGAATGTCAACGTTACAAGATCACTCAACGAAAGGATAGGATGTCCTTACATCCTGTTAAAGTGACTCAACCATTTGAAAAATGGGGTTTGGACTTTGTAGGCCCAATTAGTTGGGTAGCTTGTAGCACTCAATCTCGATATATTATCATCGCCACTGACTATGTAACAAAGTGGGCGGAAGCTAGGGCGACACGAAAGGCTGATGCGAGCTTAACTGCCAAGTTTCTCTTTGAGAACATTATCACAAGATTTGGTTGTCCCTTTGAGATTGTGAGTGACAATGGTACTCATTTTATAAATGGAGTAATCAAAGAACTCACTACTAACTTCATGATAGCTCACCATAAGTCCACACCTTATTATCCGCAAGCAAATGGCCAAGCTGAGAGCACCAATAAAACCTTAATCTCTATCTTGACCAAAACGGTGGAAGCTTATCGCACAGATTGGGATTTAAAGTTAACTTCAGCTTTATGGGCTTATTGTACTGCGTACAAAGTTGCCATTAATTGCACACCGTTTAAGATGGTGTATGGCTAAGAAGCGGTTATGCCATGGGAGTTTGTCGTTCCTAGTCTTCGAGTAGCTTCTCAAGAAGGTTGGGATGGTAACCCTTTAGTTGAGCGATTATATATCCTTGAAAGGCTAGATGAAGAGAGGCAATTAGCTGTGCAAAATGCACTTGTGGAGAAAGATAGGAGGAAGATTTGGTTTGACCATCATCTAAAGAACAAAGATATCAATGTTGGTGATAAAGTCCTTATGTATGGAGTGCGTAACAAAAAGAAAAAGTTGAAATATGCGAGAAAAGGACCATATAGAGTATGTGAGATCACCCCACAAGGAACCATTTGTGTGGAGAGTCTTGATGGAGTTGAAACCATTGGATTCCTCAATGGGAGAAAATTTAAAAGATACTATGATCCTTTAAGCAAAGAGGAGCTACGTGCCATCCATACGAAAAAGACAGCCAAGGCTCAAACAGAATTGAAAAAGATACAAGCTCAAGTTGAGGCGAAAGAGCGCCAACAACGCATAAGACGCCAGCGAGAGGCTAACCTTGGAGTTACACATGCATTCCACGTTGAAACAGAGGATGATTGGTTGAACTCTGACATGCCTCTACGATACCCTATTGAGTTAAATAGTGCCTATGGAAAAGTGCTATATAACGCCTTATTGGACACGGGTGCTAAATATAATCTGCTATCATATGGGGTGTGGTGTCAGTTAGGGAAGCCACCTCTATCTAAGAGTATTATCCAAGTCAAGGGTGTCACCAAGAAAAAAACTACGGTTTTTGGAATCTGGCACACTTATGTCAGTTGTGAAAATGGATTTGTAGCTCAAGACTTTTTGGTCATGCCTACCGGAACTATGGAGAGTAATATAAATCTAGGATGCACGTGGATGATAGCCACCAAATGCACTATTGATTGGGGGACTGGGGGTGTCACAACGCAAAAACCAACTCTTATCCCTACCACTCAAGCCATAGTCCCTGAGATATTGCCTAAGGAAATAAAACCCAAGACATTGCATGTCCAGGAGGTTGAACCATACGTCCCCATAGCCCAACTCTCTAGAGCTTCAACTGATGTAGTTGAAAGAAAGCTTGAGACACACAAGAACCATCCTAATATAACAAAGAAAACATACAAGTGGGTCCCTAAAGCTTCTTTAGTGACCATGGCTGATGCTAAAAAACGGAAGCCTCGTAAGAAACGTCCCACTCACTCCAAGAAATGTAAAGAAACATTACGTTGGATTCCTAAACGACTATTGGAAGCCCAAGGATACTATGAAGGAAATGATCAAATCTGGGTGCCCAAACGTAAATTGTACTCTTACCTATCACCTGGCCCATGTAAACCCAATCCTGTGGCTCCAAAACAAATTGAAAATCGTGGAAAGGAAAAAATCACGGAATGTTACACACCCGCTCTAGAGCTAGTTTGGGTACCAAAGAAAGAACGATTTGTTCCACCTAGCTCAGGAACAGGGAAATCAAATGAAGCTTCTTGCTCTTCATGTAGTTCCTATACGCAAATAGAAGCTTCGACATAACCTCCACCTACCATTGTACATATCCATACAAGAAAGAAAGAGTTTGCACCTCCAGTTGTAGGTTCATCACCTACAACAATGTTGCAAATAAAATCATGGGAGAGTACCTTACCACCCTTACAACTAAATGAAACACATAGGGCGATTGAAAACTATTGGTTAAAGCCTTCACCCATAACAACTTGGAACAATTGGTTTCAAAAGGTGACGACATCATTCCAAAAGGTATGATCTACCCAAAGAAGGGGGAGTGTTTGCTGACATCCATCATTCACTTGCTTCCCTCTCAACCTTCCTCCCTGACCTCTCAATCTCCAATCCTAGGGAATGTATATATAAAGCCTTATACTAGTTCTAGAAAACAAACAAAAAAAGATTAAAAAAAGAAGAAGTAAAAGAGCAAGAGCGACTAGCAACGAGAGAGCACCCTATCAGATCCTACACATAAGTCTAAATTCACCATGTCACATCAAGCCGCACACAAAAACAATTCATGTTTTAAAGACCTAACCAAATCTATTTGTATTCTCAGAGATGGCTAGTTCACCAGAGGCATGCGCTTCTATTTTTTATGAAAGGTACCCTTTTTCTTTTTCTCAAGTGTTTCACATCTGATACCCTGTACTTTCTTGCAAATGGGATTTGGTAGAGAGACTTGCGCGTGAGTGAAATTTTGAGGAGTTAGAATGGCTGATACGTCTATGGATAACTAGTGATCCCTACCCAGTAGCGAATGTTTTTCCGGTGGCACATGCTTATTCTTTTGCACAAGATGAGTATTCACGCATCGCGAGGTTCTTGATTAACATGCTTGCGCAAGAGGATGATGAAGAAGAAATAATAGAGACCGAGGAAGACTATGGACTCACAGAAAATGATTTCGTTTATCTAAATGATGAGGATAGAGGCCTAGCCTTAGGGTGGCCACCCGGTTTATATAATATCTTCTTTTCTTGATTCTAAAAGGGATGACAAATAGGTAGGTTAGGGGTCTGGATTGTGTTTTGAGTTTGTTTTCTAGGAGTTTTAATTTTTTCACACTGACATGCCTCCTAGAGGTATAGTGCTTTTTTTTTGATGTGTTAGATAGGACTTATATGGATTTCCATCCACATGGCTGAGGACATCTGCTTCGACGAAATGAGCAACTCCATACCTCCAGGTGTACTACTTTCCATGATTCATGTTGGTGGATATGTATAATTGCTAATAATGATTTTTCATGGTTTGTTTGAGTGCAATAGTTATGTTTGTTATCTGCCATTATAGATGTATAAATTTGTCTTTGCTTAAGTTGATAGAACTAGAGTTTAATCTTATGGATGAGCCTTGAGATTAGGAGACCGTGACTTTAGGTTAACTCATTTACTTGACCACTAGGCCTAGCTGATAAAATTATCTGAGTATTTGAGACCTTAGGAATGTTTAAGGCATAGAGAAGCTCGCTCACTTAAACAACAAAAACACTAGTGAGAATACAAAGGAAATGGAATCAAAAAACATAAGTGCCACAAATGAAAAATCTAATGCTGGAAGAGAAATCCTGGCTTGATTTGGTACTTCACTCACGTGTATTGTCTATGTTACTAGAGCCCTAGAGGTTCCCAGTGTGGGCGCTTTTCTTTGAGATGCAAAAAGCCCCGGACATACAAAATAAGCACACACGTCAAATGATTGTGAACTAAAGTAAAAAAGAAAAAAAGAAAAAAATGAATGACATTTAAAGACTTCCATCGAGCTTACAGTTAACATTTCAAGCTTTTGTTTGCAATTGTGAGAGCTAGTTGGCTAATCAAAGCTGAAAAGCACAATTAGGGAATCTTGCATTTAAATAATATTCTTAGCTTAGCTAGTACTAGAGTAGTTGTTTTAACCATAGTCATAGCTAACTAATTGATATACTCACCCATAAGCCTAAAACTCTTGATTAATTAATTTACTCAAAGTGCGATTTATTTGCCCTTAATGGCAGTCTAACATTTCATAAATCTTACATTTACTCATTTCCACATGTACTTTATATTCCCTTCATGATTTATGGCCATATTATTCCGCTTGCTGAAACAGTGACTTTGCCTTGCAGATTCAAATCCAGATGCTCTACAACATGGACATAACAAGCTTCAACTCAATAGCTTCCGAGGACGGAATCTACATCAGGAAAGGGAGCATGTTAACCCTCGTGGCTCACGGACACCCTATCGCCTACGACGGATGCCGTATTATTTATTTAATAGAGTCAGGCACCGGGCTTATCGGTCCAATAGGAAAAGGGTAGAGTGATCGCCAATGAGAGGCGCACTCTAACTGGAACATGCAAGGGTTAGTTCGCTAAGCATGGGCGCCCAAATGTGAATGGGGCGAGCTCATATAAAAGTCACCTAAACCTAAAATTGACCTATTCTCTCAGTGTGCAATAGAAGAAGTGCTCTTGCCCTATCTCCATCCCCATCTCCATTGTGTGCTCACAGGTGTGTGTGTGTGTGTGTGTGTGTGTGTGCGCGCTTGAGGGAGAGAGTGTGTGTGTGTGTGTGTGTGCGCTTGAGGGAGAGAGTGTGTGTGTGATCGAGCATTGCGACGGCACCTGCGGCGGTGAGGCGGTTGAGCGCAGTACAGCGGCGGCTCCCTCTTCTTCACGGCGAGGAATCCTTCACGGCGACAAGCGCAGGGAGGTGAGTGACACACGCCTGCTCTCTGTGAGCTTGCTAGGCTTGCTAGTTGTGTGCTTGCAGCCTTCGTGGCTCGCACACGGTGCTCGGCAAGTCCCTAGCTCCGACACGTGCGGCAGATGCACACAAATAGACTTCAACTGGTTTGAGCTTTTTGTCAGGCTTTGGACATTCATTTTTCCAATGATCATCTGCACCATAGTTGTGACAGTTTCTTGTTCTTGGCTTAATCATGGGTCTTACCATAGGAGGTATGACACCTTGATTAAAGACATAATACATTGGTGTGAGCTCTGGTGGAGAATAATTCACGGTTTCTTCCATTGGTGATGGATGTGAATTGTACCAATCTCCTTCTACCATTACTGTAGATGAACTAGGCTCCCCATGAGGTGTAACAGGCACTAATGCTTGTTCATCTATGACTCCTTCTGAGTGCATGTACTTTATAGGCACTGCATTACGTCATGGATAAGGAGGTTGTTGACCCAACACTAGTTGAGGTCTTTCCATACCCATTGATGGTCTTTGAGCTTGGGCCATATTAGGCTGATATCTCTACATGGGTTGTCCTTGTGGCTTCATGGGCACGTACTGAACATTCCCATCATACTTTGGTATGAAAGAGCACTTGTTGGTTTCGTGGTTGATCCATTTACCATCAATTTCACACCATTTTTGTGGCATAATTGCTTGTCACGGTTGAGGTATCCCTTGTCCTGGTCCCCTCATAGGTGCTTTTTGCATGTTGTTCATCATGTCATTCATCCTTTTAAGCATGTCTTCTATGGATGAAAGTGGTGTTGCCGCAACCGTTCCCACTTGTGCTAATTTCGTGGATTCCATTTTCTCACTTTGATTATTCTTAGAGACATCTTCTTCGTTAAAAATATCACAATTTTCTCATAAGTCAATAGCATTTGACACACACGCTTCTAGGGTTGTATGCTTCTTGCTATAGAGTATAGCATGGAGTTCTTTGTTTAGCAGTCCCTCTAGAAACAATGATACTAGTCGTTCTTTGACAGATATCTCTAGCTCTGGGCATCTGGCAATGTATTGCTTCATTCGAGTTGCACAATCCCTAACAGACTCCACCATGTTTCTGTTTAAAGCTGTAGATTTGAGCGACCGTATTATGTTTGATCCCCATTTTGGAACAAGCAGCTACAAATCCTTGAGCTAAAGTGTTCAAGTCCATGATTGACCTTGGTGGAATGTTTTGGAACCATGTCAATGCTTTTCCTTCTAATGTCATTTCAAACCCCTCGAATCGAGTATGGAAATCAAATATAAGTTTTGCTCTTAGCACTTGCTTAAAGCTTGGTAAGTGGTCATATGGATCCCCTTATCCACTGTATTTTCTAACCCATTTCTAAAAATCAACTGGTCTGACACGTCTGTTTGGTTCAACTCCGGGTCTCCTGGCAGTTGGTCCTGTTCCGAGTCCTTCAAACTAGTATGTTGGAAATAGTGTCTCATGTAGCCCTGGCGTGGCCTTAGTGCCACCCATTTTTCTGCGTGATGAGGTGGTTTCTGGTTTCTTAACACTACTCTCAGATGATCTCTAACGGTGTTCATCTCTTGGAATTGTTTTCAATCCTTGTCTTAATATTCAATGCCTTATGGAATACCCTTGGTATTTGGTTCGTTCTACCTCCTTAGGAGTCATCATAACAAAGTTGTTGTTATAACAATCCTTAAACAGGTAGGTTGGTAGGTCTGCTAATCCCTTATCTTTGATCTTGAAGATTTAGGTGACCTTCATGGCCGTTAATTGTCCCAATTTGGCATGCAAAGTCCATATGAGATCTTTTACATTTCTATCCTCCCAACAATAGACTCCAATCCTAGGATTACCCGTACTAAGCCGTTTCAAAGGCTTCAAATCTACTTGGTCGTATCTCTCGAACTCTAAAGTTGGTGGTCCTTCTTTTGCAGACATATCTGGGATTATGGTGTCTACTTCTAACCCCCATTTGTTTATCACGTCAGGGTTTTCAACTTGTAAATACTGAGTTCCATTACGATCTATGTACTTGTTCGTTTGCCCTAATCTCTTCTTCAAACTCAATACCATGATCATCAATGCGAATAGCATACTTCTCGTTAGGGTCCAGGTAAACCTGAGTTCCATGGCGGTTAGTCTTATAAATAGAGAGTATATGCTTATAGCGCATTGTCGTTCCGGTTTTTGAGTGAGTCGAGTAAGAAGACATTTCAGATGTTGAACCTGAAAAAGTGTTCAAGAATTGTGTGCAAGGAATTGCCTTGATTCATGCTTTCTTCGATGGATACTCTATTGGAGGTTTCCTCGAGTATGCCTTGATTTCCTAGTACACGACCAGATCTAAGATTCATATAGACTTATGAAGCCCTAGGTAGAGTAATTACCTTGGATTGACTTGCCGTCAATTTCCACTTGATTATTGGAACTTCTATCACGCTACTGATTCCTCGTTTGCAACCTGATTCCTATACAAATTTGATCAAGTTAGCTATTCTTCTATAAAGACAGTAGAGCTTTTGCTAACTCTCGTGATTGGTCTTTGTGTATCACTTCAACTCGAGCTATGTGAGTCAAAAATTGACTTTTAGATTCGACTTTAGCAAAAATTTAAAGGATTGATCTGCAGCTTGGAAACTACATGAACATGTACAATTTGATCCGACTGAACCCAAAATTGCCCGGTGGCTTTGTATTATGCTAGTCTAACACTGTATAAGTTCAAAAGTCAACACTGAGATCCCTGGGTAGCAGTAGTAAATAATCACCATTATTTACTTTTGCTAGATTTTTACACTTTTTGGATTGGTTTGGTAAGTATACAACCTGCTAAAATCCCTGGACAAGTTTCAACAAGTTTGGACAAAATTTGATCAAGTTTATCAACTGTTTTGTGTCCGTAGACTCTGACTTCCTGAATCTGGCTTAAATCTCAGTTTTGTGGTCCAAATTTGACCAAAATTGATTTGTGGGGATCTATTTGATATGCTTGACCTTGTGGTATACTCAAACATGCAAAATTATCAAGTTTTGAAGCTGATGTAAACAATTGCGATTATTTATTTCAACTAAATTTTTGTAAATTTTTATCCCAACTTTGACACAGATCTGTTAAGCACCTCAAGTTAGTGTCCCTAGCCAAGTTTCAACAAGTTTGGACAAATTTTGGTCAAATGGTCATCAATTTTCTGTCCGCAGACTAACTTTGCAAATTTGGTCACAAATTTCAATCCAGTGATCCAAATCTTATCAAATTTGGTTTGTGAGCTTATTACAACATGGTAAAACTAGTGGTATGATAACTTGGTCAAAAAAGTTAAAAAATATAGCAGATGTAAATAATCGCGATTATTTACAACAACTGGCAACCTTTTGCATCTTTTTGATCAACTGAGTATGTACACATGTTTATCATATCAATATAAGAGCCTATGAAGCAAATTTCATCAAGTTTGGACATTTTTTTTTCCAATTTACACTCAAGATTCAAAAAGTCAGTGCAAACTTTAGTTTTTACCCAGGTTTTGGCCAGTTTAGTGATCCAAATATTTTGGGCCTTTACAAAAGTTGTTTGTACACTTGCAATGAGTCAATGGTATGAACCTTGGTCAAATCTGAGCTAAAAGTTAATAATCACGATTATTAACTTCATGCTTGAAATGAACATTTTTTTGCAATTTTTTCAAAGACAGTCTTTACATGAGCTATTTTAAGCCTATGAATCAACTCAAAACTTAATTTGACCTAAAATATCAAGAAAAAGTAAATAATCTGAGTTTTGGAAAACTCTTGAAATTTTTACCTCGAAGTGTCCCAACTGGTTCATACGACTTTTAAGCTTACCCTTCAGTCGGATTGAGTGGTTTCAAATCTTTTTGTGCTATTTCTAGCCGTAGACCTAAAATTCTACAACTTCCAATAACACTCACACTTGATTCTTTGAGAGATAGCAATGTTCTGAAATCCACATCGGATCCTACTTACCCTACTCCTAGATTCTTATGCAATGGGGTTGTGGAAAGTGTCCACAAACAATCGTTTTCTTGTTTTTTATGGTTTTCAGAGCTTTGATCTTAAGACTTATTTCGTCTGCCAATCATTCTCCAAATCCTAATGTAAATCTACAATCCTACAATCCTAAAGGCACTCAGCAAGTACGACTACTTATAAGCTACCTCTACACAGCAAAAGACGACAAATCTTAAGCTGTGCGGTTTCTAAAAGAAATTTTTGAACTCTAGGCGATCCTAGAGGAAGATCCGACTTCACAAAATGCTCGTATTTTTCTTTAGTTTAGGTCTCTTTGTTCCCCGGTAGCGGCGCCAAATGTGAGTTGCATGTCTAACCTCACCATCCTATCTTATTGCAGTATTAGCGAGAACCACGATTAATTTGTCAATCCATGGGACAAAGCTGACTTGACTAGTGCAAAGAAGCTACAAGAGGGTGTCAATCTGTTAGAAAACAACTAACAACTCGCATCTAACTCAAGCTACACTCCAGTGAATGAAATCACCAAAAGCGAATCGCTCATCGACAAACAAATCACATCCGTTACAGCATCAAATGACATCCAAACGTAATGAAACTTTTAGGACATGTTTATAAGACCTAAGCACACATGCCTATGGTCTCATGCCCCACTTTAGGTCAAGTTTCAAATTCGCGATTATTAAGAGCAGTGGATTTTTGACCTAGTCGTTTTTGACCCAGAATGCATCTAAATGCTTAGCAATGATGCCCCAATACCCGATATGCTTAATTTTTTATTTGAAAGTGTAAATTCCTAGTTATGATGAAATTAGGCCACGGGTCGGCGACGCCAAAAGCTACGAATTACTGTCAACTGCTTATGTCAATGTGTAGAGCTCTTACCTGCGGTTGCAATGCAACAAACATGACTGCAACGTGACAACCGGGGAGGGAATAGCAAGCGCGAGAAGGAGAGAAGTGAGCGTTGTTAGCTCACGCTATGTATTTCATTATCCAAAAACTTGAAAATAACTTACAAAAATTGGCTTTTATACCTTAGCCAAGGTTTTTGGTGGTCAAAACTAATAATCTGAGAGTTCTACCAAAGCTGGGTAATGATAGGTTGATACAATCTGGAAGCTTGTAGCCCCGGCTCATTAATTACAGAGTTTATCCGAGAAAATAGGAGTTACAATATTCCCGATTTATAAAAAATAATAAGTGTTTTACAATGAGAACTTCAAAAAATGGTATCTGTGTTAGCTTGCTGCTAACACGTAGCGATTTGCACTTTGCATCAAGTTAATGGGTGTAGAGTGAACACAATCGCACAAGAGTGAAGTTGTCGTGCTTTATGGTTGTACATACTAGTTTAAATCATAGAGACTTGTGACCACATTATCCTTTAAGTAGGATATTGTTGCGGTAAAGGCCCACCCATAAATGACAACCTCTATACATACTAACTCATAGTCTCTTCATATACATATACTAATAAAGAGACACACACTTCATTCCTTGGTGTGATGTACCTCCCAATTGCTCGTCTCCTCTTCTTCCCCTTCCTACATGCATGCACAAGCACTTGCACACACCCTTTCAATCGATGGCTAGAGACCGATGTGGACATAGTCATGGCTAGTAGCCACATACAATGTGTAGTCAATGCCACTGAAACCACCCATGCTAGATACACTAACCTACCACCCTTGCTCAACACTATGGATAGAGGCCATTAGCATGAGCAAAACTATCCAATGTTGTGCCATCCAACCCACTACTTGTGCACCCTATTAGCTTAAGTTGTCTAAGTCATCATTTAAGCTCTATCACCTCGAGAATACTTAATATTACCTTCATATTTACTATTTTTGTTACTTGATGTTGTCCTCTTTAAATGTTGCTATTGATGGTGATGTGTTAACTGAGTTAACGTTACTTAATAGAAGCTGCTATAGATCAAAAGACTTACGGATGCACATCGAGGATGAATACAAAGAAGCAGTGAAGATTGGAGTCACACATTTTTCACATTTTTCCAAACTGGTCATGTATTGTAAATCCCTGATTTATTTCAGGCCAATGTAATATTTCTAATGTGTTACGGGCTCAATGGGAGTTCCAAGCTATAAAGAACAGGTTAGTTAGTGTGCCTAGGTTGCAATTTCAGTAATAAGTGGTAGAGCCCTAAAGGCCTTGGGCGCTCGGACATTGCATATTTTTTACCCTAGGTATATAAGGTAGTGTGTAAAGGAAATTAGGGTTCTCAAGCTCATTTGTTGAAGAGCACTCTTTGGTGAAAGATCTTGAAGTGTGTGGCTATGGAGTCCTTGAGCTTCTCCTTGCTCAGGTGACTTGGTTAATACTAATTAATGCTTAATTCTCTTTGACTATGCCTCTCTCATGATTCTTGTGATTGTTTATGATGCTTTGATTAGCTAGATCTTAACTAATCAGTGGTTAATCCCGCTCTAATCTTGTGTAATTGCCCTCTTTTGCTTGTGTGTGCATGTAGGTTTGATTGGAGTGTGGTGCTTGATATATCTTTGTGTGTGTGCTTGCGATTAGTGTGTTGTGCGTCTTGCAATCAATAGTGTGTGTGATTGGGTTGATTAGAGGTGAAGAGAAGTGGATGTGGAGATTGCCCATCATTGTGGCTTAGCTCCTTCATAGGCCAACAAGCTCACCTCGTTGAGTAACCATTCGTATTTCTATGATTAGCTCATTAATCGTGTGAGTGTTTCCATGCTCTAGCCGGGTAGCTCATCCCTCTAGAAATTGATAATTTTGTTGGTCATTGGAGCTATGCAACGATGAAACCCCCAACATTTGGCGCCATTTCCGGGGATCAAACCCATGTCACCCACGTGATAAGCGGGAATACTAACCACTATACGATAACGAGTTAATGTCAGTTAACAGAAGCTGCTAAAGACCGAAGATGTATGGATGCACATCAAGGATGAATACAAAGAAGCAGTGAAGATTGGAGTTACACATTTTCTACATTCTCCCAAAATGGTCATATATTATAAATTCCCGATTTATTTCAAACCAATGTACTATTTCTAATGTGTTATGGGCTCAATGGGAGTTCCAAGCTGTAAAGAACAGGTAAGCTAGTGTGCCTAGGTTGCAGATTCAGTAAGTGGTGGAGCCCTAAAGGCCCTGTGCGCTCGAACATTCCATATTTTTACCCTAGGTATATAAGACAGTGTGTAAAGGAAATTAGGGTTCTCAAGCTCATTTGTTGAGAGCACTCTTTGGTGAGAGCTCTTGAGGTGTATGGCTATGGAGTCCTTGAGCTTCTCCTTGATCATGTGACTTGGTTAACAGTAATCAATGCTTAATTCTATTTTACTATGCCTCTCTCATGCTTCTTGTGGTTACCTAGGGTGCTTTGATTAGATAGATCTTAACTAATAAGTGGTTAATCCCGCTCTAATCTTGTGTGATTGTCTTTTTTTTTCTTGTGTGTGCATGTAGGTTTGATTGGAGTGTGGTGCTTGATAGATCTATGTGTGTGTGCTTGCGATTAGTGTGCTGCATGATAGGATTAGTGTTGTGTACGTCTTGAAATCGTTAGTGTGTGTGATTGGGTTGATTAGAGGTGAAGAGAAGTGGATGTGGAGATTGCCTATCATTGTGGCTTAGCTCGTCCATAGGCCAAGAAGCTCACTTCATAGAGCAACCATTTGTGTTGCCATGATTAGCTCACTAATCGTGTGAGTGTTTCCATGCCCTAGCCGGGTAGCTCATCCCTTCGGATTGATAATTTTGTTGGTCATTGGAGCTATGCAATGATGAAACCCGCCAACATTTGGCACCATTGCCGGGGACAATGGCCTACGCTAGTGTAATTGTGGCATATTCGGATGTGTTTCCTCACTAATTTCACTTGTATGTTTATGGTTCTGTGGATTTTGGATGTGTGTGCATGAAGCAATGTGTTCATTTTTCCCTAATTTGTCACCGTATCTTGCCAATTGTATGTTTATACAATCTAATTTCACTCTAACCCCTTGCTAATTTCACTAATTTTGCTAACTTACACACTAACTTGCTACGAAGGATTGGAGCTTTCAACCGTCAATCGATCTTTATTGGAAAGGTGGTTTTTCTCAACCTCCTTAGAATCTATACATGTGTAGAATTGTGTAGAGATTCCACAATGATGCAATGCCAATGTTATGCTTTGAAAATTCTTGGATTGTTCGTTTTCATGCGGTCGTAATGCCGAATTTTCCAGATTTGGTGGTGTATGAAATTGACAAGTTTCAATTGCTAATTGGTGAATGTGCGTTGCTAATTGTGTGTTTAATTGATCTAATTGCATGTTTGAATGGTCAATTGCAAGTGTGTGTGCACTAAAATCAAGTGTGTGTGCATTCTAATTGAGTGTGTGTATGCCTAATTTTAGGTATGTGTGCACTATTTTTTCCTTGATTGTGCACCTAAAAATCAATGTGTGCTTAATGATTTTTCAATTGTGATGATTGATTTGTGTTGTGGTCATGCACAACTAGAGATTTGTGAAATCACATTGCAATTTTGACAAGATTAACCTTTTTGTGTGCACACCTAAAGATTGGTAAAAACTGTCAATTATTAGTGTGTGTGCGTCTAAAAGTGCTTAATGTGCATGATTAATTCAATGTTTTGATTGCATATTTGATGCCTGTAATGGTTAATTGCTGCGTTTTTGAGCTAAAAACAAAGATTTACACACTCCAAATGCGTCAAGTTTTGACCTAATTTTTGCCTAGTTTAGATTTTATTGATCAAATTATTTGGCATTGAAATTGATGTGCTTTTTGTGACTTTATTTGGCTGCAATAATCCCCTATGTGTGAAGAATTTTTTAAAAAAATTGGGTATTTTACGAATAATTTTTGTAAAATTTTTAGCAATTTTTTGTTAACTTTTGCATTAATTTTTGCTTAATTCCATACAAAATTGATATCTTGCGATCTTTACGAGCTATTTTGAATGCGTGTTTATGGCTTGATTTCAAGTGCATCTGGGCTTTTGTTCACTAAATTTTGAGCGTTTCGCTATTTTCGAGGACCGGGTTGATGATTTTGTTGAATTTGGCTTTTCGGTAAAAATTACTATTTTTGACGTGCTTATGCGTGTCGAATGTGATTGCTGATAATTTCTAAATTTTTTGGGAATTTCGACCTAATTTTGGCATTTTTGGACGTTTGAAATTAAAATAATAATAAAAAACGGTTTTCGAGCTTCGACACCCTTGCCTTTTGGCGCATGAATTCTCCGTGTTGGATAGATCTTTACGATCTCTTGGGATAGTTTCCTACGTCATAAATTAATTTTCTTTTCTTCTTTTTCCTGTGCCGCCCACTTTCTCGCTTTGTGGCGCGTGAACCCACCCCATCACACATACACACACTCCCCACCCCAAACGATCATTGTCACTCTCTCTCTCTCTCTCTCTCTCTCTCTCTCTCTCTCTCTCTCTCTCTCTCTCTCTCTAACTCTCTCTTTCTCTCTCCACCCCAAACGATCATTGTCACTCTCTCTCTTTCTCTCTCTCCCACAAGCGATCATTATCTCTCTCTCTCTCTCTCTCTCTCTCTCTCTCTCTCTCTCTAACTCTCCCTCTTTGTCCTTTTCTCTGTCACACACACACACACACACACACACACACACCCGTGACCCTCCCCCTCCCCTTTGTCGTGTACCCCCCTCTGCCCCGTGCTGTCCGCCGTCAAGGCCGTCCGCTATCTCTTCTCTCTCTACTCTGCACAGCACGCTACACGCCAAAGACACGGGCCATGCTACTCGCTTTCAACACCGTCAACCCAACCTTCACGCCGCCATCACCTCAGGTCGGCTCACTGCCCCGCAATCAGCGTCGGAAGTCAACCCACCCACGTGCTTTCAACCACGTGCTGCCAGGTAAGTTTGTAAACCTATTTTTAAGAACCTTTAAAATTCACTATTTAAAAAAAAAACTCTATTAAAAATTAAAATTAAAAAAGGGGTTCTTAAAATTCACAAAAAACAAATAAATAAAACACACAAAAAATAAAAATAAAAATGCATAATAATAGGAAAAAACATAAAAATAATTAAAAAGGCAAAAATTCAATTAAATTTTTTTATAAAAAAGGTTAATAAAATTACAAAAAATAAAATAAACTCAATAAAAATTGATATAAAAGGCAAAAAACCTTACAAAAATTCATAAAAAAATAAAAAATGATGCAAATAAATCACCAAAAATTATGGAAAAATCATAAAAAATAAAAAATTGATCTGATAAGTCACAAAAATATAAAAATTTAATAAAAACTCACAAAACAATCAATAAGAATAATTTTTTTGAAAAAATCACAATAAATTATAAAAAATTCATAAAACCTTTTAAAAATTCCATAAAAGTTATTGAATTCACAGAAAAAAGAAAATTCACAAAAAAATCCTTAAAAATCAAAACTTTTCAAAAATAAATAAATAAAAACTCATAAAATACTAAAAAAATAAAAAATAAAAAATAAAAAATTCACAAAAAAATAATAGAAATAAAAAGAAAATCGCCACAAAGAGGCAAAAAAGCAGAAAACACACCGTCGAGAGAATCACAACGAACAAATCACAAAAGAGCCAAAAAAAGCGAGCAAAAAGACCAACTCGAAGCAGTAGAGCGACAGGAAAATTTTAAAATTTGCACGCTAGAAATTAGAAAGTGCAAGTAATTGCACTGAAAATTGAGCTTCGAGTTGGACGAACAGGGACACAAATCACGATGGTTAGCAGATTAGGCTACTTTAGGCCCAAATCAAGTTTGAAACTTTCAAGCTAGAGTTAATAAACTCTTGTGAGTCTGAAGAACAATCAAGTGCAAAAGTACTTTGGTTAAAGCAGTTTAATCAAAATCGAGCAACAAAAATTCTGTTAATAATCAATACCAAAATCTGCTAGGAAACAATTTTTATAGATCAAGCCAACATGGACTCAAGTCGGAGCCGAGAGTTCAAGTACAACCGAGCAAGCCAATAGCAGTGGCAACACATGCACAAGTGCAACAGAGCAGCTATTACAACTATATGGCTATAATGGAGATAAAGTCTTATATGCAAATTCAAAAGGCCATAGATACTTGAAGAGCAGTGAAAGCAACACAGGAGCCAAGATCCTATTGATCAGAGTAAAGCCAGATTCAGAAAACTCCCAGATGTTCATAGACTTCAGCGGAGCCAGTTATTGCAAGCTCAAAGATGAAGTGCAGATAGAAGTTCAAAAAGTCAACCCAAGTGTTTATCAAGAAATTTGCACAAGCCAGCAAAACATACAGTTGATGCATATGCAATCAGGGTCATTGTACATGGATTACAGTGGTCAAATCTATAGTTTAGAGCCAGAATTGTAAGATCCAACAGATCAACCTAATAGAAGTCAATCTAATTAGAGAACCAAGCCAAAGACGATGCAAAGGTCAAGATGAAGCAATCTACAACTTGATGCTTAGTGTTTTAAAAAAAGAAGCCGACAACTTGGCAAGCACAGAAACAAAAGCTTCTCAGCAAGAGCTTGACATGACAAAACCAATTGAAATACCACCAGTCATGGCGTATTGCTCAGATTGTGGACAAAAAGGTGGACATTTTTCTGAAGATTGTCCAAGAAATCCAGACAACAAGGACAGATCAACTGCCAAGCAAGGCACATAAAAAATTGGAAATGTGAATCTTGATGTAAGTGCATCTAACTCATCACTTTAATTGCAATCCGATGATTCTGCATAACCATTAGAAGCACCAGTAAAAGCACTGCAAGTTCAAAATTAGCATAAAGATGCACAGGCACCTAAAAAGCTTAAAATTGATTCTTTGAACAACAAATTTTTGCATGAATTTGGGCAAGGTGTCCAGATATCACTGAATGTTGAAAAGACTGTTAGGTTTGCAAATGATTTTGCATCCACTGCCATAAGTGTGCAATCATTCACGAGTTTAAGGGACACATCAAACAGAATGATGTTAGCTTTGTATGGTACACATAATTCATATGCACACTATGTAGACCAAAAAGGGAAACTGTACAAAAAGGTCAACCAGTGTTTGAACGGCCCACATACCAACTCATAGAAGTGCGTCCAGTGATAGATCAGAAAGGATGGTTCATTTCAAAGGAAAGAATCTATCATAGCCCATCCTCTCTAGTGCTGAAGGATATTACCCGAGTAAACCAGAAATTTGTTCAGAGCCAAACTCTCCTCCATCGAAAATCAAGCTTCGACGTTGTAACCAAACGAAGATATATTTTGACCAAAACAGTCGTAGATATAGATGGGAGTCTATCATCTGTGATGCCTTGGGTCCTAAAACCACAGAAGCTCATATAATAGGAGACCCATGGGATAGAAAATATCAGGGTAAAGATAATGCTATCTATAGCTTGACTTGGGGAATAATTTTTCATGTTTCACGGAGATACATAGGAAACTATACAGAAGGCTTACAGATGACAAACATCAATAGTGCTACCCAAAGTGTATCTTCACAGTCCCAAAAGGTGAGTCTAAACCAGAGCCAAACAGTTTTGAATTTGCACAATGAAGCAGGCTATAGTGATCACCCTAGGAAGGGGGGAGCTGCAAATCCATCAAGCTCAACTTATGTAACAGGAAATGCTACACCATTTAGAAGCCCTAGAGCCTTTAACCAACAAGCTCCTTCAAAGTAGAAACCATTGAAAGATCATATGGTTATTGGAAGTTTCCAGTTGACCCAGGTTCCCTCAGTATCTGCAGACAAATTCTTATATGAAGATCATCAAAGACAAAAGTTTCAGCTGATCTCCACAAGTCAAAGCCAAAAGCCGACAAATCCAGTAGTGTTTAAACAATTACATGTGACCAAGCTCACATATGCATATCAAGATGCACATGGTAACGATATCACCAAGATCATGAAGGGGATCGGGGAGCACCACAGACGGAGAGTGAGAGAGAGAAGGAGACACACACATGATGTGGGTGGGGAGACTGAAAGTGGCAGCTCCCCCTATACAGTATACTCACTATAAGTATAGGGTAACAGTGGGCGGGCGCCCATGACCTGGGCGACCGGTCAAGGCACATAGGCCTTAACCCCAACAACCTCCCACTTAAAGGCCAATGTGCCTTTAAGCAAGATCTACTAGTGTACAACTACTAGAAGGTGAGATATTCTCTCAACCTATGCCCACTGACTCTCGATGAGCTAGTGCATCCGGCTCTACTGATAGACAAACATCCCGCTGCGGAAGCCACACAGAGCTAGCTCCAAGCTCTGCAAAGAGTCTACAAGAGCTCATGCACTCCTGCAAGTATCGGTCCAATTCCTGCAAACCTCCCCTATGCTCTATGCCGAGATCAGTCATCGAACAACTAATCAACCCTGCTGCAAATGCTCCCACTGCAGCTGCTATGTCGGGCCTCGAGATCAGCATCTCGTACATGAGGACACCGAACGTTGATGCAACCCTGGCAACCTCTGCCACCTCCAACTTAGAACTCAACTCATGGTAATCCTGTCCCCTATCATAGAGACCATGGCACTCTGACTCCGAGCTCTGGAGTGACTCCTCGTGCCCACCACATATCACGTGTGAACCAAGAGTATCCATCTGCCTGAATCTGCATCAAGCTCTAGCATAAGCATATCAATAAATGACTCCACAATAGCCGACATCTTAGCATCCATGTGAGTCATCTCTGTCATCACCTCTGATGACTCATCCTGCTGTGACTCACTAGAGCTGTCCCGCTCTACCTGCGCATCTGTAGACGCAACCTGCACAACAAGGTCACTGCTCTGCACTCCATGCAAAGCATCCTGCAACCCACAAGCAAAAGAGACTCGCCTGCTCTCTCGCTGTCTACCTGGCTGCATGATCACAGAGACAGCACCGTCTCTCACGTGATCCACATGCAATGGGTAACCTGTACCACTCCCGGCACCTCTCGCAATCACTAGCGAACCCAAACGCATCACAAAATCTCGCTCTCGTAGCGAAATCTGACATCCACAATCTCTAAGCTGACCAACCGAGATCAAACTCACTGTCAAATCTGGTACATAGCGCACATGTCGTAACAAGTAAGATGCACCACTCGGTAATGACAGTCTCACATCTCCTACACCTGCTATCGCATGCACCGATCCATCGGTCAAACTTACACTGCCAAGCATCCCGCTAGAATAGCTACAAAACCATGCACGATGCGGCGTGACATGAAACATAGCATCTGTGTCTAGCAACCACTGCGAAGGGAGTGCACTATCCACATGTATAGCATCTCGTGCATAGCTCGAGGTAAAAGTGACATCCCCATCACTAGAATACTCCGACACTACATGTGCCTCAACTGTCAAAGCAACTGAGTCCATGGCATCACTACATACATCTCTGAGACTGCCATGTCTCCTACGATGTCGCATACGACGAAAACAACGCCGTCTAATGTGTCCAGAATGACCACAATACCAACATGTCACCTGTCGGCGTGCTCGTGAATGTACATGTCTCACACAAGTCCGTGATGACTCAGATCTATCATACATATCATGTAATCTGTGCCAAAGTGCTCTCGTAGTAGTCTCATACATAACAAGAGCATATACAGATTTTGCAAGGTGCAAAGAGAGTGTAGATAGTGCCATCTCCTCTAGCTCCTGCCACTGATCGTCAGACATGTTTGAAGGTCTACCTGCATCACCACTCAATGGTCGATGCAACCCTTGCTGTGTCAATGCATCAAGCATACACTCTCTCCATGCCGCAAAGTCTGACCCATCAAACACGCGCATCTGTGAGAGGTCACAATCTGATCGATCACCTGTCTCTGCCATGAGCACAAGTAGCAAGCTAGATAGCAAAACCACCTCACCAACAACACCTTGAAACTGTCTACAAATATGGCCAGAAACACAATGTAAAACCTGTGGGACACACTCCAAAATAGAGCTCCCGCAATGTCAATACAAGCCTCGCATGCTCTAGTATCACACTGCAATCTGTGAGCTAATCACCAAGCCCACACTGTGCGGTATCGATGCATACATATGCACAAATCTCCCACCTGCAGAGAACACCGCACACAAATGCTGAGTGCAACCCGCAATCTCTACCTAGATCGCATAAATGATACACATAAAACTCTTGGGAAAATTTCGCCAGAGTTTCGATGCACAATGGCTATCAACACAAAATAACCATTTTCATGCAAGCTCAATACAATGAGCAATCAATGCGCATCAAACTACACTCAACATACATGCATAAGCTCTGCAAAACTATGGCAAACAATGCTCGAGATCACAAGACTCTCCCACCTGAGAGCAAACCACTGTCTCAAGCAAAGAAAGATACACAACTCCTCACTCTTGCGAGAGTGGATACAAAAACACAAAACTGCTTCCAAACTGACAAAACCTGTCAAAGTGAGAGTAAACACTCGATCACAAACTATGGCGAGAATCTGGGAAATATCCGACACAATTTCCCCTGAAAACTGAGCAAAAAACTCAAGTACAATCTCTACCATAAACCATAACACTACTCAATGCCAATGAGTAGAAATGCCAAAATGGCTCCACATTTTCACATACAATGGCAATCCGCACTCAACGTACATCAACGGAGTGACCGCGCATAAGCAAGCGCCAAAAGATTTGCAATCCGGAAACTTATTCAATGCGAAAACAATGCTCTCAAGAGAGCTCACCGGCACTTGAAAGTGCTCGTCAAAATGCATGTATAATGGGCATGAACCATGAGCCATAACCATATGCAAACCATCCACAAGGATCATGAATCCAAGCACAAAATCACTGCCAAAGTATTTTGTGAAAACGAGTGAAAGAAGCTCCACCTGTGTGCTCCAAAAACCTGCGTCTCTCAAGAGACCGCTTCGGTGGTGTGTAAACGCCTCCGTACTTCGTTGCCCAAGTCTACCAAAAAACCCTCAAACCACAGGCTTAACACAAGCTGCAATTGCATCTTCAGCTCAGAATTTATGCACTCAACTTCAAGCATCTCCCGTGCTTCCAAAAGTGCATCAAACTCGCACACAATGCGACAACAGAAAATCTGGAATTTCTGTATACAGTCAGTCTGAGCTGAATATCAGCAAAACGGTGAGGAATTTGCAAAAAGTTTCTTCTGCAAAGTTGTAGACCACGTCGAAACGGATGGGCTGAATGGATAGAATTCTCAAATCTGCATTCTACAAGGAGAAAAACGAATCTGAAAACTGTGCTGCTGCGCACACAGTTTTAGGGCAGCACCTTCACTTACACACAATCTTCCACACTCCTTTCTGACCTTCCACAAGAGCATACATCACTCTCAACTGAGCTCACAAGCTCCCATTTCATCCTCACAGCAAGTCTTCTGCTTTCTTAATCTCTCTACTGTCGAGAGAGAGCGAGCTATCGCCTCGAAGCTCTCAAAGCCGTCGTGCTCTCCGCGGTCACCATAGCTCTGATACCAATTGAAGGGGATCGGGGAGCACCACAGACGGAGAGTGAGAGAGAGAAGGAGACACACACACGATGTGGGTGGGGAGACTGAAAGTGGCAGCTCCCCCTATACAGTATACTCACTATAAGTATAGGGTAACAGTGGGCGGGCGCCCATGACCTGGGCGACCGGTCAAGGCACATAGGCCTTAACCCCAACAGATCAAGACCTTGTACAAACCCATATGGATGGTACGACTGAAGTCAAAGACTATCTAAAGATGATGCAAGGCCTCAAGTTGCCAGAACAGGTGATAGAAAATACGAAATCAATGAAAGCTAAAGTCTACAAAGCTACACAAAGTTCACCACCGAAATCTCCTCCAAAGAGACAGATTCTACCAAAAAGTACAGTGGATCTATTGAGATCAAGGGTTACCCAGATGCAGCCGGACAATTCTCAACAACTGCAAGAAAAAAGTGCAATATTACAGCCAATGGAGTCAACATCAATTGAAGCAGGTGATCAAAGAAAAGAAAATGCAGATAAATCTCAACTAAAGGACACTGCCACAACAAAAGCAGTCAATACAGAAAGAAAGCTTGAGACGATCAAGTGCAACATTGTTGGTGAAAATGAAGAAAAGCTGTCAAGAGAAGTAAAGCTAGATTTTCAACTAGACAAGAACCTCATGTCTTTTAGCACTTGGAAAAAATGTGGCCAACCACAACTGGAAGATGCTCATGAATTTGTGAGCATATCTGGAGACAAACGAGCAGAATGCTAGGGAATCATCTCCACCACCATTGAAGTAAGTTTACAGAACATTATAGCCCAATTCCATGTAATCACAGCAAAGGATATGCCAGACGACATCATAATGGGAATGCCAATGGCCCAGAAGATGTAAGAGATACAGAATGTAAACAAGATGCAGTCTTCAAAGACAACAAAGAATGAAGACCAAGACCGGTCACCCGCGGACAGCAGCACAAAGTCCTCAAGCACAATTCAAATGGAGAACGATGCCAAAGCAAAGCTTATTGAAGATGATTCATCTCCATCGAACAGAACTTCAAAGGAGCTTAAAGCAAATCAGGCAATAGCAATTGCAGATCAAACAAAACAAAGAACAACCACAAAACCTATTGAGCAAAGAATGCCACCAAAGTCAGAAGTAAAGAAGAACAAGGTTGCAAACAACTAGGAAGAACTTGGAAGTCCAAAGATCAATCGGACATTGCCAGCTAAATTAGTTGATGTAAGTCAGATTGGAAGACAGTCTCAAGTTACCCTCCATAGAGACATAGTTAGATCAAGATGAGACCATGGCAAAAGCAAGACATAAATCTTCAATAGAACTAACAATGAGAATAGCTGTAGTTCAGTACAAAAGGAGCGAGTGTCATATGCAATGCTCAACTGGATAAAGAAGCAAAGTGCAATATGATTGCATACAACATTCAGAGCATTCTAGAGATTACTCAGGGAAAACCAAATAATAGAGAAATCATGAGTAAGGCTACAAGTAAAAAAGAAATGGTTGCTACCCTTAGCATCCAACAACATGAAGAGCAAGTAATGTTTCAGGTGAATCCTTCAAAGGAAATGCTCGCAGATGTCATACTTGGACATCAATGGTTAGACCAACATAAGGCCTACAAGAAGATACAATGCTAATACTCTCTTTGCCAAGAAGTAGCAAGCAATAGTTACAGGTACCATTAATGCTAGATTCAAAGTTGCAAAAGTCATAGGAATCAAAGACAAATTTTGCAGACAAAGGTAAAGCTAAAGTGGACCTCCCATTGATTAGCACCAAAGGTGTGACAACATATGCCTCTACATCAAAGAACCCTGATGGATCAGATTCTTCATGCAGGTAAAGCTTTCAAAGCTTCAAGTCAATTGTTGACCCAACTAAAACCTCTAAGGAGACACCCAGAAAAACAATGATATATTAGCCAAAGTACTCAAGAAAGAAAAGGAAAGTCAAGCAAGTGTTTTTTCCGAGTAGTTTAGTGAAAGTGAATGATCCCGTTTGGATTAAAAACAGGAAATTAACAAAGAAAAACAAACACATGGGATGGATAGCATCACAATGGAGCTTAAAAGAGCAGGAGTACTATAGAGGTAACAAACATATATGGATACCAAAACCTCAGGTAAGAGTATATGAATTAATGACAAGTCCCTCCCAAGAAAGAAGGCCCATTAGGTATCAACCTCAAAAATATCCCAGGATACCTAAGGAGCAGGTATACAATAGACAACCACAAGCCAACTGCAACTATACCATACTTTCATGAAGATCTCAGGAACTCAACAAGACCTAGAGTGAAGCAAAGTCAACAAAGGAGATACAAAGGTCATCAAGAGATTTGGATTCCTAAGTCTTCCAATTCTCCTAGTCAAACGCCAAATGCCGACAGTGAACAAAGGCCCACAACAACATCAAAGACTCCTATCAACAAGCCCAATTGGAGAATCAAACAAATAATGGAGTCTTCACAGTCAAAGAAGGACAACCCAACCAACGAGAATGCAGATTCAAAGATGATAAAACAGGTATGGCAAAAGAAACCTTCAATGCCAACTTGATTCTTCATTAATCTTCTTTTTGAGGATTCAAGCTTACTTTTACTTGAAGAAATGTTTGTAGTAAGCACAAGAATGTAAAGAGTCAAGTCTTCAGGGTGCAAAAAACACTCTTTGGCATAATCAAAGTTGGGTTGCTGAGCCATAAAATGAGCAAAGCATTAGTCCCAAAGCTTCAAGTCATATAAAAATCTGTGCTAGAGTCATAGTTATTAGGCTTATGCTCAAGCTGGAAGAGTTGAGCATATCTAAGTCATGTTGCTCATACTGGATGAGATGAGCATAAGAGTCGAAGTCTATTAACTTACAATTGGTGGAGTGTCGTAGATTCCAACACTCACGCACAATGCACAATAAGATGAGAGCACATATCCTCGACAATGAAAACCATTCATAAAGGTGTGCCAGCTTGCAAAGCCATGTAATATGCTTTTATAGCTACACCATCTTTTTGAAGAACCCCCAAATCTTTCTTGCACAACATATTGTTTTTCATGCATTTCTGTGTATGCATAAATAGGATGTTCCATCATTGATATATGCATTAGACACTCTTTTTGCTTCCATCTATGCACCTTAAGTGGACTACAACAGGCAAACCAATGTCATGCTATCTGACAAATTCATGTAATGAAGCCAATACTGGGCAAATAGGAAGCTTGGGGACTGCCCAACACTCCCTATCGCTTGGTGTTGACCTTGGTGTTAAAGCCATTACAAGCGACAACAAAGACCATGGGGCATGATAACCAACAACAGAAAGACAAGTCATTCAATGGAGTCAATACTGGGCGAATAGGAAGCTTGATGACTGCCCAACGCTCCCCATCACTTGGTGATGACCTTGGCAAATTGGCGTCGGCCCAGTAAACTTCCACGAATATCACATTGTTTAATTCTACATCTATCAGCAAATAATCCCTTGAGTACTTTATTAATATTTTCCATGCTAATAAGTACTCCAATAATGCACGTATCCCAAAGGCACTTTTTTCCCACCGGGTTTTTTCTCTTTGGTCATCCAGGTATTAGACCCTAATTTAGAACATCATCATTCTACTTCCCTTGTACATACTTTTCATAAATAAACAGTAGCCTCATCATTATGCTATTACAACAGACAAATGCAACATCATCCCTCATATCAGACATATTTGGACCAATGAAGATGCTGCAACAAATTGAACCTCATCAACAAATTCAACAACAAATGCAGACGATTAGTCCATCAACAACCAATCAAAAACCTTCCACAGCCTCCACGGACACTTTTCAACAGTGCCCGAGCACCAGCACTAAAATTAGAAGGGGGGAATGTTACCTGAGTTAATGTCAGTTAACAGAAGCTGCTAAAGACCGAAGATGTACGGATGCACATCGAGGATGAACACAAAGAAGCAGTGAAGATTGGAGTTACACATTTTCCACATTTTCCCAAAATGGTCATGTATTGTAAATTCCCAATTTATTTCAGGCCAATGTAATATTTCTAATGTGTTACGGACTCAATGGGAGTTCCAAGCTGTAAAGAACAGGTCAAATAGTGTGTCTAGGTTGCAGATTCAGTAAGTGGTGGATCCCTAAAGGCCTTGGGCGCTCGGACATTGCATATTTTTACCGTAGGTATATAAGGCAGTGTGTAAAGGAAATTAGGGTTCTCAAGCTTATTTGTTGAGAGCACTCTTTGGTGAGAGGTCTTTAGGTGTGTGGCTATAAAGTCCTGGAGCTTCTCCTTGCTCATGTGACTTGGTTAACACTAATCAATGCTTAATTCTCTTTCACTATGCCTCTCTCATGCTTCTTGTGATTGTATATGATGCTTTGTTTGACTAGATCTTAACTAATTAGTGGTTAATCCCGCTCTAATCTTGTGTGATTTCCCTCTTTTTCTTGTGTGTGCAGGTAAGTTTGATTGGAGTGTGGTGCTCGATAGATCTATGTGTGTGTGCTTGCGATTAGTGTGTTGAATGATAGGATTAATGTTGTGTGCGTCTTGCAATTGTTAGTGTGTGTGATTGGGTTGATTAGAGGTGAAGTGAAGTGGATGTGGAGATTGCCCATCATTGTGGCTTAGCTCCTCCATAGGACGAGAAGCTCATCTCATAGAGTAACCATTCGTGTTGCCATGATTAGCTCACTGATTGTGTGAGTGTTTCCATGCCCTAGCCGGGTAGCTCATCCCTCTGGATTGATAATTTTGTTGGTCATTAAAGGTATGCAATGATGAAACCCCCAACATGATGTGCATTTTTTCACCATTGGTCTTCATAGAAGACGAACTTGATGGCACAAACCACACCTTGTGGAAATTCAAAATATTTGAAATTTTGGATTCTTACAAAGTTTTGAATACAGTGTTAGGAGTGAAAACCGCAAGCCCATTTTGATAATTGATCAAGAAGATCAAGCCAAAAATTTCCTCCAGATGCAGCTATTCTACATGCATGGAAGAGAAGAAATGTGGATGCCCTTTGTGTTGTTTTCATGTAAGTGATTATGTCCTCACTTTGATTCAACACATCACTAAAGCACATGAAGCTTGGAGCATATTGGCTTTCCAACATGAGGCTCACAATCACATCAAAATTAAAAATCTAGAAATTTGACTTACTGCTGAAAACCTTGAAAAATGGAAGAAAGTGGAGGCCTTTATCAAGTGAATAAAAGACCTCCAACATCAAGTGGCTATTATCGGTGTGGCCATCTTTCCCAAGGATTTGGCACGACTTTCCCTTTGTTTATTTCCATTCAAGTATGATGGCCTTGCTAGATCACTTAACAATAAAGTTCATCTAACCACTCTTACTCTTGCAACATTAAGTGCAATGTTTCCTAAAAAAGAGCTATGGCTCCATACTAGGCGAGCCGGGGAGGATGCTACATTCACATCACTTGCAAAAGGAAAGGGGTCATCTTCTTTGGATTGTTCAAAGAAGACGACAAAGATGAATAATTCACTAATGGATGTTTCTATTGAGACAAGAAAGGTCACACAATTAAAGATTGTAAATTCAAACATATCAAGGAGGAGAATTTGTTTGAAATAAATTCAACCAATGCTAAAATGAGCATGGAATTAAAGGTCAGCTCACTAATCATCACAAAAAAATAGATTTGTGGAATGCCATAATCACATTGTAGTAGAGATGGCATGTTGCATGCTTAGAATCAAAGAGATGCCAGATTCGTTTTGGCCAGAAGCACTAAATACAATGTATATCTTCAATAGAAGCTATATAAAAGCATTAAAGGATATGACACCTCAAGAATATTATTTGGGCAAGAAGAGTTTAGATTTGCATTTCAAAGATTTTGGAACCAAGCTAGAGGCAAACAATAGGAAATGTGTCTTCTTGAGATATAGGATAGCAAAGAGTCTTGTGCGCTTTTCCGCACGTGTCGAAGGATGGGAACTTGCCTGTGCACTATGTGCGAGCCTTGAAAATATGCAAGCATACAACTAGACACTTCTAGCAAGCTCAAAGAAACACTGGTATGTCATTCACCGCTCAATGCTTCCATCGTGAAGGGTCCTGTGCTACAAAGAAGAAGAAGCCGCCGTCGATGCCGCGCTCAACCGCCTTGCCGTCGCCGATGCCAATGCAATGCTTGATCTCTCTCTCTCTCTCTCTCTCTCTCTCTCTCTCTCTCTCTCTCTCAAAAGCACGCATGTGCACACACACACACACACACCGTGGGACTTAAGATTATAGTTTTTTTGGTTTTATCACCTCACCATGGGACTAAGCCCTTATCTACTATCTACATAAGGGTTTTTTTACCCAAAGGGTTTTTATTACTACCCTACTACCATCTACTTGCCGTGATGGCGTAGAGGCTTACTGTGCGAATTGTAGGTGGCCTCACCATCGTGTATTGCGGGTCGACTTGATCCTTCCTCTATAAAAAGAGGTGAGGGCACTTCTCATGCCCTCACTTAGCCTTGATTTGTTGTTACCGCGCCTAATGTAAACTCTATTCTGTCTTGACATTGAAGCATGGAACTCACCGCTTCTAATACGTAGGTCTGCTCTCTTGGCCTCTTTTATTTTTTGCTGCAAGTTGCTAAAAAAAGGGGGTGGTTGGTTACTCTGCTTAAAATAACCGTTTTTATTGCATACTGATTGTTTTATTGAATGATATAACATCATCTGCCTTATACATTGGCTCACTATGTGGGGTTTTTTAACTCAGCATGGTAAATATGGCTAGAAATTGGATGGTCGGTAGTGGTAATTATATCTTGGGGTTGTTGCCGCTTGATTGGCTTGGCCTAGGTTACACTTGCTTTAATTAAATGTGGGGATGGTTGGCCTGGGCTGCATATGAATGCTCACTGTGTGTATATTTCTTTACTCAACACGGTAAAGGTTGTTTAAGGATGGTCGGTTGAAATTGTTACTTACACTGGTAATGGAAAATGATTAATTGGGGTTGTTTTTGCCTAGCTGGCTTAAACCTATAACTCACTTGCTATAATCTACTATACATGAATATTAACAGGGTGTTTTCCCCTGGTGCTAACCAATGCTATACTGGTTCGTTACTTGACTGGCTTTAAAGAGGTAATTGCATGAGCAGGTATATTTTGTGATTGGATTGATAAGCATGGCTTAATAATCACTCTCATTTTCTTATAAAACAACCTGGTAAAACCCATCGGATGGGCTATGTGAATATAAGGAATGCCGAACTGACTTATTGCGTACTGTGTGGGGATGTTGGCTCGACTGCTTATGATTGCCATATCAATTCACTAACTAGTTAGTTTTTCTACTTCTATCGCATTCGCTTAGCGGGTATAAATTCATTAAAAAATGATGAGAAGATCTACTGCACCTGCTGCTTAATAACAAAAAAAAATTCTTTTAAGGGACCTCTACCAGGTAAGGTAAGTATACACAAGGGGACTGTTGACTGCAATATCTTCTACACCATAATATGTGGTGTATGGTATAAGCTCGATGGAGTAACATTGGGATAATATGGTGCCGGGTATCTTCTTGTTTATAAATTGATACTAGCTCTATTCTGGCTTATGGTAAAATTTTGGGAGGTTGGGCCTGTCGGCTGCATATGGGTGTTGAACTATTCTTTAGTTGTTTGTTTTTTTTCGATTGCTTACCAATACTGGGCCTATTTTTGTTACTGGTTGTCTTGTTAAAGTGTCGCAATACTCTATATCACAAAGATAGGTTAAGGTTAGAAACAAAAAACCATATTGGCAAGTTTTTTCTCTAGTACTTCAGGTTTTTTCAAGGGCTCCTTGCCACTTAATGTGCTGAAAGATTTGTCTGGTAAAAGATATACAAACTGAAGGAAGTTTTGGATTCCATATACTATGATGAGCTTGACCTAAACAATCATAAACTAAGCTTGATACTTTTTTGAACTATAAAAGGAATTTTTATAGCTTCTTTTTTTAACTAATATGGTAGAGTTTCATTAATCTTGAAGGATATCTTTGAGCAATGAGTTGTTCACATGAGATGTCAATCAATTCCTACATAAGGAGGTCAAATCATAGAATTTAGGGGCTGACTTGGATGCCCTTATATCAACCCTTACCTCATCCCTAAGCCCTTTAGCTTGCCTCTAGATAGCTTTTGTAATCACCTTTCATTAAGTCTTAATCAAGTTTGTGTTAGCCAAACAATCTCTCTCTCTCTCTCTCTCTCTCTCTCTCTCTCTCTCTCTCTCTCTCTCTCTCTCTCTCTCTCTCTCTCTCTCTCTCTCTCTCTCTCTCTCTCTCTCTCCTCTCTCTCTCTCTCTCTCGTGTGCATTGTCTAACTAGTGTTGTGATTATCTAATCACCATGCTTAAGAAGGGGAACTCACTTTTGGGCCTACCAAATCTCAAGCTGCCTCAAACTTCTGGACAAGAGGATGAGTTGCTATGTGGACCCCACAATGATAACCACCTTAGGTTTTTTGCACGCTCAAAATGAAGTGCACAAATGCGAGGGCACCTATGTGTAGTTTGAATCTACTCAAGCCTCCCCGCTCTTATGTTTGTTTGAGGGAGATACACACACCCCGATGTTGTTGTCAAGAGGGTGGGGGATTTTGGGTTTCAAGCCCTTGTTGTCTTGGTCTAACGTGTGGGATCATACCCTGTCAGCTCTAATACCACTTGTTAGGTTATGGATATGGTTGGTGGAGTCCTTGGTTGATAAGCGACGGTTGTTATAGGCAAAAGGTCTACACACACGATGGATGGTAAGAGGGCGTGGTTCAAAATGATGCCTCAGAGCAGTAGTGGCTTAATTGGCGGTTACCATGCTACCACCCACCATAGCCATAACCTAACAACTATCCATGCCACTAGCAGCCATCTCCTTCCCATCAATCCCTCCATGACTCCTACCTCCAGGCTTGCACAATGTGGAGTGTGGTATCAGGTTTCAATCATTGGCTCCATCTACTTTGATTCCCAAGATTGGGTGCTCTCCTAACAAAGATCATCATGAGTGACACCATAGTTTGTGTGCTACATAATCTTCTTCACCTTTTTGAGCACTACTCCTTCAGAGAGTGTTGCACTTGAACTTACTTTTTTGTTAATGTTTACAAGAATGACCCACGTCCATCTATAAACAGCTCTTGTGATTGATAAATTGAAATTGGAGCTAAAGGCTTTTGATAAAGTAGTGAAAGAAAATCCCAACAACAAGGAGTACAATAGAGTGAGGGTACAATATCTTTTGAGCATACCAAAAAACCTCTTCACATTATTATTTGTTGGTTTCATGCCAAGAAAGCATTTGCGGAGAACCTTATTCCGATGGTACATACTTTGTGCCCATTCATTTCAGGTCCTAAAAGAGCTGCAAGACCATCTATACACTTCAATGGACTCTCCACTGTATTGGGCCTCTAGTTTGAGCTCCAATACCAAGACCAAGGTTGTCATTATTGTACGATCATACGATAACATACGGTATGGTTTAAAACAAAAAATATAATGTCTTTCAAATTATATCTTAGGATTTGGATAAGTACGGTGTGTTTTCTAAAAAAACATCTACAAATTACCCCATGACTTAGGACTATACTTAGGTCTAAGGTTAAAGGGTACAACAAATTCTGAAAAACAACCTAGGGAGTGGGCAGAAAGACTAAACAGGTACATGCTACATTTTTTTTTGAAAAGGTTGGACTGTATTTGTATATGTACAACCATATGATTGTATACTGTATGATTGTACAACCTGGAAATTTGTACGACGTACATAAATTTCCATTGCTCTTGGAACACTATGCTAGTTTCTTAAATGTGCAAAGGTACATCAAAATGGATGGGTTGGGTGTGATTGCACTTGGCATGGTTGGTGGCCCAAGTTTGGTTGTCTTACCATGGGAATGTTGGCTGAACAAACTTAGTTGAGGGTTTATGGTAACACATCAAGGATGTGGGACACATGTCTAACCTCACCATCCTATCTTATTGCAGTATTAGCGAGAACCACGATTAATTTGTCAATCCATGGGATGAAGCTGACTCGACTAGTGCATAGAGGCTACAAGAGGTTGTCAATCTCTCGGAAAACAACTAACAACTCGCATCTAACTCAGGTTACACTCAAGTGATTGAAATCCCCAAAAGCCAATCGCTCATGGACAAACAAATCACATCTGTTACAGCATCTAATGACATCCAAACGTGACGAAACTTCTAGGACATGTTTATAAGACCTAAGCACACATGCTTAAGGTCTCGAACCCCACTTTAGGTCAAAGTTTCAAAATCGTGATTATTAACAGTAGCGGATTTTTGACTTAGTCGTTTTTGACCCAGCATGCATCTAAATGCTTAGCAATGATGCCCCATTATCCTACCTATGCTTAGTTTTTGATTTAAAAGTGTAAATTCCTAGTTATGATGAAATTTGGCCGTGGGTCGACGACACCAAAAGCTATGAAATACTGTGAACTGCTTACGTCAATGCGTAGAGCTCTTACCTGCGGTTGCAACGCAATAAACACGATTGCAATGTGACAACCGGGGAGGAAGTAGGAAGCACGAGAAGGAGAGGAGTGAGCGCCGGTAGCTCACGCTGTGTATTTACTATCCAAAACTTTTAAAAAACTTACAAAAAATTGACTTTTATACCTTAGCCAAGGTTTTTGAGTGGTCAAAACTAATAATCTGGAGTACTACCAAAGCAGGGTAATGACAGGTTGATACAATGTGGAAGCTTGTAGCCCCGGCTCATTAATTATAGAGTTTATCCAAGAAAATAGGAGTTACAATATTCCTGATTTATCAAAATAATAAATGTTTTACAAAGAGAACCCCGAAAAATGGTATCCGTGTTAGCTTGCTGCTAACATTCCCCCCCTCCTCACCTGTGTCGTCCCTTGACACAGCTTTATGGGCTGAAATAGTCTTCGGACTGGCGGCTGGCGAGGCGGTATTTAAGCGCATTTAGTGCCTTCTAGTAACATTATTTTTCTTTCTTTATCTGGCACTTGCAGAAACTCCATGGTCACTCTGTTCTTTAGCTCCACCGCTAAGTAGCCTACAAATCTTAAAGTGAGGTTGCTGATCACTGGCGCAAATATCTTCGTTCGCCAAGTGAAGAATCCCGTGTAGAAAGCTTCCTCAAATGCCACATATTTTGTAATGGCAAGAACATTCACCGGGTGTAGAAGCCATAGAGTGTTTCTTCGGAAGGCTGACTACTGAGATCATAGCATAACCCCTTTTCCCTCGAGGAATGACTTCCACGGGGCGCCTGCTTGTTCTGGCTCATGAAAAACTTCAATACAAGTGAGCAGCATTTGGCATATTTTGTATAACATTGCGCAGGAGAGATCTAGTAGACTCTTGAAGAAAGACATGGCGCCCGTTAGGGTTTTCACCATGTATTCCTCTGTGGCTTGGCCTTTCTCTGGAGCTGGCAGTCTAGGGTAGTTCAGCCAGGTTGGCCATTTCTTTGTCAGTGCCTCATGCTCTTGCCATGTCCTTACTCTGGGTACATGACAGAATGTGGGATCTCTTTGTAGGGTTGCAAGTGCTCTTGTGAACAGAATCAAATATCTCGGATTCTTGTCAACCAACTTAACCTCCACTTTGGGTGGTCTTTATCTGCGCCATCTTCTTGCATGTCTTTGTAGAGCCTCTCCTTTACCTGTAGTAGTTCCACTTTTATGAGAGGGTATGGCAGGGATTGTTGATGCCATTGCGCATTGATCTGATTGCGAGTGAGTTGAGTGACGTTGACAGAGTGTAGAACTCTCAACTCCCAATCCATCGCGGCTTTCCACTGCTCATCCACCTCTAGGGTGATCTTCTCTTTCAGTGCATTCTCTTCAGCTTTTGATAGCTGGACCATAGGAACTATGTCTGCATCTGTAATGTTTATCTAAAAATCCTCTTCACCACTCGGCTCTGCTGTGATGTGTCTCCAACTCAGTAAATGAGACTGAGGGTATATCTATCTGCGGTGGCTCTGAAGTGCCTGCCTCTTTCTGCGTATCTAACTTTCCATCTCTGAGGAGCTGGTTAACTCTCTTGAGCTCACCTATTTCTTTTAGGAGCTCTTCTTCTCTCTGGACCCGCATGAATGCCAGGTCCCTGCGCTGTGATTGCTCCAGCTTTAATTCTAACTCGAAGTCCTTGTTCTTCTTTTCTAGTGCCTTGTATACTTCATATGTCCCTTTGATCGAGGCCACGGCTAGATTATCTCTGATTTGTCGTAAGAAGATTGCCCGATCATTTATTCTCTGTTCAGAGTATTGCAAAGAAGCATTTGCAACATCCAAATGCACTTGAATTTTTTGAGCTGACAGGGATGTCGTAAGAAGTTCATTTGTAACTTCTGTCAGCTATTCGTCTTTTGCCTTGCAAGCATCGGATAACTTGGTGAGCAGATCACCTAACTCCTCCATTTCTTTCTGCTGTCTATCTCTAGCTAGCTAATGCTGTTCAGCTTCGGCTTTCATCTCCTGCACTTGCCTCTGAAGATCGGTGATGACAGTCATTCTATCTTCTAGCTCTCCTTGGAGAGCGTCAATCACCATCTCGAGCGCTTTAGCCTTTGTACTACGGCTAAGTGCTGCTGATCGGAGTCTCTCCGTCATCTCTTGCATCTATCTTGCATATTCGTTTACTTGCAATATGACCTCGTCATTAGACTGCCTATCCTCCTCTCTTGCCAGCTGAGTGGATGTGCCTACAACCTCTTGTGTATCCTTCTGCTGCGTCGTGGTGGCTGGTTCTTCTTGTGTGGAGGTAGAAGGTTGGTCTTCTTCTTCTTTGTCTTCCTGAGGCTTTGATGCCTCGGTCATTTCATGCTGAGTGGAAGTAGAAGGTGTTGGGTCATACTGTGTAGTCTCTTCAGGTGCAGGGCTCACTGCCTTTTCCCGCTCAGGTTCTTTCTGTTGTTGCTGCTCTTGTGTAGCAGTGGCCTCTTGTGCGGTGGTAGCCTCTTGTTCTGGCTCTACTTCTTTGTCTTTATGTTTCTCTTGCTGGTCAGGCTCTTGTGCAGATTCTGTTTCTTTGGTGCACTCAGATTCTGTGGCTTTCTCTTTCTCAGGTGATGGTGGTGGGCTTGGCATAGGATGGTCCTATTGTTCTGTAGGCGGTGAGGTAGGTCTGGGAGACTCATAGCCTTGTTCTTGGGCTTCTTTCCTTGCCGTTTCTTCAGCTTGTCTCTATTCCTCCGCCTCTTTGGATTTTCTAGCCGTTTCTTTGGCTTCTTTCAGCTTGAGGGCCTCAGTTTCTTGGTACATTTTCTCCAAAGTCTCTGTCGGATATTCAGCCTCTTTTCTAGTGTGATGCTTTGTTCTTCGGCCTTTAAGTCATCTCGGCACCCATTTCTCTGGGTCCTTCCCTTGTGCTTGTCGGCTACACTGGTAGGCGTGTTTTTCTCTTTCAAAGCGAGCTTGTTTCTGTGCGGTCTCTTCTTGGTGGGCTGCCACAGCTTTTCTCTTCATTTCTTCTCTTCTCACTCTCTTCTCCTCGTTATCAAAGCTCTCGCTGCTGTGCCTTTCCGGTGAGCTGTCAGCTGATTCTTCATCGGATTTGTAAGATCTTCGGCCATGCCGATGGCATGGTATGCTATCCTTGTCAAAACTTCTGGCGCACCCAAGTAAGTGATCTTGCCTTCTTTCTTGGTGCCCTTCAAGGTGGTCAGGACATACTGAGCGTGGTCCATTGGTTGCCTGGTTGTTGATTTTAGAACTTGTGTGAATGTGGTGGCAACCGTGTGATTCGGCGTGGTGTACCTTGGTGGCCTTTTTGCCAAGAAATGGAAGTGCTGATGGTATAATTTGGCTGGCTCTTCCACCTGTTTGTGAATCAAATCTGCAAAGGTAGCCGCGGTGGTCTCTTTGTTGATTTTAGAACTTGTGTGAATGTGGTGGCAACCGTGTGATTCGGCGTGGTGTACCTTGGTGGCCTTTTTGCCAAGAAATGGAAGTGCTGATGGTATAATTTGGCTGGCTCTTCCACCTGTTTGTGAATCAAATCTACAAAGATAGCCGCGGCGATCTCTTTGTTAAAAGTCCTTGTTGTTTTCCTATCCCTTGCTCTCATGGTCATTTCTTCTGTAGGCAGTCTGAGTGCCTCTGCCACTATATCTTTAGTTATGGCCACCTCGACCTTGTTTCCATGAGTGTCAGATATCTGTGCGGTTGCATCTTCTTTAATTGTGGATAGAAGCTCATAAGATTTCTGAAAATCCACTCTGCAAGGCTCTTTTTCATAAAAGTCTTTGAGTCCCAGCCTGCGGTTGGCTTCCTTGGTCTCAGGCTTCACGGAAACATCATATACTTCTTTAGGTAGGAGTTGCAACTCCACCTGATGTCCCTCTTCACTCTTGAATCTGCCGGTGAAGACTGTAGTATGATGCTCTTTTAGCTGTTCTTTGGAGAGGTATGCTGCCTTGGCCGCTTTGACTGAATCTGGGTCTAGTTGATATGCGGGCAGTTCCTGCAACTTTTTCTTTTGGTTGAGCTTTTTCTTGGCCCTCTCTGCTGCTTACATGGCTCTTGTCCAGTGCATAGAGTGCAAAGTTAGCAGATTTGTCAAAATTTTCTCTATGTCCTTTAGTCTGTAATACTGACAATTTTGGTCCTATTTGCTTCAAATCAATTTCTGAACAAACATAGATGCATAAAAACATGCAAGGAAAAAAACTGTAAAGTCAAAACAAATTTTTGCAACCAAAGTCAATAATCGCGATTATTTACAGCTGAGCAAATTTTTCAACTTTTTGCAAACTTGGCTTCATAGGCTTGAAATAGATACCAAATACATGCTCTGAGTGAAATATGGGCTCATTTGGATGCATAGGGTGAAAATGGTACCAGATTTTGGCTTTAGGTCTCTGAAACAGTAGATATAAAGGAAATTTAAAATTTTGAGCACCAAATTGGTTCAAATTTGGCTAGTGGACTTAGCACATTATGCACTTTGGATGTATGATGACAAAATATCAAAACTCCCCAATTTTGGCTAGGAAGTAAATAATCGCGATTATTAACTTTTCTTCCAAAATTAACATTTTTTGGTACAAACTGGTTCTAGGAATTGTATAGACCCTGTATATGAGATATGAGGTGATTTGGATCAAGAAATGTTGTCCATAACCCAAAAATTGGCTAGCAAAGACTTCTTTGCGTTTTTTGACAATTTTCCAAGTAATGGGTGCTCATTTTGTCTCATACTTAATGTTTTCATGTATTAGGTGTGTGCACATGGTAGGTGAGGAGATGTGACAATTTCCAAGCAAAAATAATGCAAAAGTAAATAATCGTGATTATTTACAACAGTGACAAATTCTTTGCAAAACTTATAACTTTTGACCTAAACATATTCTATACACCTAAAACAAGTCCTAAATTGAATTTGGTCAAGTTTGGTCATGCTGGCATCACTTTGTGCTTTGTCGACCTTGAAATCATCGTTTTTTGTGACTACACTGCCTGTTGGGTTGGTTAGTCAACTTTGAGGCTTTGGACTTGTCCGCAACATAGTCGTGAAGCAACTCATCCAATTCTGGCTCATTTGGAGTCAGTTTGACCCCGTTTGTCGAATTTGATGCTTTGTCACCTTTGAGCCGTTTTCTGTTTTCGAGGGCTTTGCTTGATTGATTTCACTAAACCAGTCATATACATTGTATATGAACCTCGTAGGCAAGCTATCTGTGGAGTCAGATCGAAATTATGGCATTTGCCAAAAACCTAGCTTTTCTACTGGGGACCACCTCGACCCCTGCCAAATGGTCAACTGATGATATGGAAAGGTTATATTATGTTAGGGCATGCTATGGGTCAAATCCCATCTGATTTGGTCGAGCTGGCAGGCCGCTATGGTCAGTTTTTGGTCGTAGGTCTTCTGCACTGCTCGGTTTCTAGGGTTTTTTATAATGCTTAAGACTAGCTACCGACCGTACAAAACGGATCAGTGACGGAAAAGAACTTACCCCTCATGTCTTGTGTGAGACGGCGCTGAAAATGGTCAACTGTGGACTCCGAAAAAGTCGCACGAAAGAGGTTGAAATCTCTCTCTGTAAAGGCTGCAAGTGGAAATGAGGTGGTTTTAGCTTACCTTGGATATCTATACCCAGACTGCCCCCGTTAGTCCTACTAGGCCGTGAAATCTATGTTAGACTCAAAAATTTTCCTGATCGGATTCTTGTAACTCATTCTGCAAGAATTTTGCAAAAGTAGGCATGGCTGCCTAATTTAGGCTTCCCGCTTCCATCTTCTGATTTCATTGAAATTTTTTGTGCTTGTCTTTTTGATCAACATCATGTCTTTCGTTTTTCCATCTGAGCTTCCCTGTTATTTATTATCAATTTTTGACCTGTTTATTTTAAAAAATCAAAGAAAATAGCAAAATGCTCTCAAAAAGTAAAGTGAAAATCCAATAATTAAGAAAATCCATTTAAAAACACAGCTTTATTGTTTTTGTTGTATTTTTCTATTTTTAAGCCTCATTATCAATAAAAGTGATTAAAAATACCCGAAAAAGGACTTATTTTTTATTATTTTCTGATAGTATTTACACTCATCACGAAGATATTAGTAGTAAATTTTTCCTTGAGCATTATTAGGTAATTTTGCAAAAAACACGTTAATATCGAACTTTTTCCTCCCTCATCAAACATTACCCTTAATTACTTAGTACTTAGTGCCCTTCCATCCCTCCTAGATGGCGTACTCCGGGACGACTGTGTATATGGGTTGAACAATCATGTCTATGCATAGCCGTGGTTGGCTCTACCATGCTTTGAAGATCAATGCAATTCAAACCAATATGTTGTGCAAGAGCTGGGTCTTGAGTAATTAACTCAAGGGTTTCTGATGTCGAGGTTTGCTGTTGATGTCTTCCAAAGAGAAAATCTTGTAGCTTGTGTGCTCTCTGTTTGATTGTACCATTAGGATGCTTCAGCACACTAATTGCTTGAGTTGTTGGTAGCACTTTTGTTTGTTGTTGAGCTTTTTCTCTCCATTGGTGGGTTGGTCTGCTTGGTACTGTATGGTGTGGTGGAGTCTTTTGAGACTTAACTCACCATTGCTTGATTGGTTTTACAGTTGGTGGAGAAGATAAGTGCTCCTTTGTCTTCCAGAACAATTTCATACTAGGTTCCTTGCTCGTAGATACTTGTCTCTGTTTTTTAACCCTTGGAACCTTCTTTTGTTTTGTCGATGAAGATTTAGGCACTCAGATTTGAATCGATTTATCCTTAAGCTGTGCTTTTGGTACCCAAATTTGCCTGACTCCTTGCTACTTGTAGCAATTGCTTGTCGAGGGGATGGAGAAGATTGACTACTTTATGGTTTGGTCTGTTGATTGCTTCTTTTCCATTCTTCCTTGCTTGGTGCAATTGGAACAATGAGTTGTCCGCCTTTAGGTGATAGCTTTTAGCTGATTTGTATCCCAATATGGTACTGCTTTGTATGTTCGCATCCTGGGAATTCCAAGAATCATCGTCCCATTCATGTGTTCATCTGGTAAGCATACAAACTGATGAGGACTTGAACATCCAGTGTCCTATCACGTTCAAGTTGACTACTCCCAATGTTGGGGTTGGGTTCTCGTTGCATCCTTTGATTGTCGCTATTCTTGTTGTCAATGATTGACTTGTTGCCTTTTTGTACGTGGATTAACTTACTGCATTTACTCTAGCTCCTGTGTCGACCAAAGCATTGGTGCAATGATTGTTGAGTTGTACTTTGATGCGCAAGTCCATTCCATCTAACCAATCATCATCTGTTGAAACTGCGTCTTTAGGTAATTCCCATTGTCGGTCATCTATTTCCAGCGTGTTGATGGGAATCGGTATCTGTTGATTCTTGAGAGCAACTTTCCTTTTGAGTACCCGAAGCTGAGCTTCTTCTTGGGCTTCACCAATAACCTGCTGCCGTTTAATCTTTCTTTGCTTGGCTGCATGCATTCTTTCTAGCAATTCATTGGTTAGTGGCAAATTGTATTTCTTTAAAAGAAATCTACTAATCCAATTAGCCATTGGTTCACCATCTAGGGTGGACAATTTTACTACTCCACTTGGAGATACATCTTCAATGATAAATGATCCGTTTCCCCTTTTTTTAAACTTGGGAATGTGTTGCTTAAGGGAATAGACTAAAACTAAGTTCCGTTTCTCGAAGATTTTTGTGATTAAGTGGGAATCAAAAAACTGTTTTTGTTTCCGCTTTTGTGCATAGATGTGAGCTACAGCAATTAGCCTTTGCTCATCTAGCTTTTCCAAATCTTTAAGTATTTCTGACAATTCATGTCCAGTGCACTCAAGATTATGTGCTACCCTTAATGTCAGCAATAGAAATTCTATTGGCAGTATGGCATCAAGACCATAAACAAGGTTAAAGGGTGTAGCATTTAAAGCTGTTTTGAATGAAAATCGATAAGCCCATAGAGCAGCATGGAGATTCATTTCCCAATCCGTCCTTCCTGAACTGACCACTTTAGTCAGCACTGAGTTAAGAATTTTATTCGTATGCTCAGTGTGTCCGTTTGCTTGTGGATGATAGGGAGCTGATTTGTTATGGATGACCATAAACTCATTAAGCAAATACTCGATTACCTCATTGAGGAGATGAGTTCCCCGATCCCTGACAATTTCTATTGGCAGTCCATATCTTGTGAATACATACTCATATAAGAATGCAGTAGTGGTTCTGGCATCATTATTTTGAGTTGCTTTAGCCTCGACCCACTTGGTCAAATAGTCCATAGCTACAATGATATATTGAGTTTGGGTTCTATAAGCAGGTGGCTGTATAGGTCCAACAAAATATATACCCCATTTTGCGAAAGCTCTAGCCCCCATCATTGGTCTTAAGGGCATGCTATCTACTCCTGTTGGCATTTTTGCTCGTTGACAAGCATCACACCTTCGGACATATTCTTTGGAATCTGCAAAAAGTGTTGGCCACCATATGCCTGCCATCAAGATCACTCTTGCGGTGGTCTCACTAGAAAAGTGACCTCCAGCATGTGCTTGTTCTATAATCGGAATATACTCATTTTCATTTGCATAGAGACGTAAATGTTGATCTTTACCTCTCCGATATAATTGGTTTCCAATAAGAGCATAGTCTCTTGCTTCAGTTTCAATTGCTCTTTGACGGTGTTTACTCATATCCTCAAGAAATGTTTGGCTTGAAGTAAGTAATTAGATAGTTACTCCACTTAGGAACATGTGACATTTGAAACAATGTTACATGAGGTATAGGTGTTTGTTTTTGACATTGAGGGAAATACTTTACAAAAGATCTAACATCTCTCCTCATAGTCGGCCAAAATACTCCAAGTCTCAAGATTCGTTGTATAGTTTGATCTTGCGCAAAGTGAAGTCCAACTATGATAACATGTGCTTGACTTAGGTACTGTTCTTTTTCTTCTGTATTAATGCATAAGAGCAATATTCCATCTCAATTTATTTTATAAAGCCTACCAGCTAGTGATTGATACATAGCTGATTGCTTGATTAGTCCAATCGTGATAGGAAGTGGTATTTGTGAATCCACTTGAGCTATTGTCATCAATGACAAAATGTTTTCCGACCATCAAGGTATCATTTCCACGGAGAACAAATAGGCATTTGGTAGATCATCGTCTACCCCTTTAGGCGATTCTCCTGAAACAATCCTTGAAAAATGAACTGCTCGTTGATGTGTAGTGCCCTTTTTTACAACCACAGTGAAATCGAATTCCAGAAGAATGATGAACCATCTCACTATTCTTCCTCTGCTACATGGCTTTTACCCTTGTTCAAAGGATTTTTAGGACAACCTTTCAGAAATATTCTCCCTTTTTGCAACATTGTATGCAATAGGCTTCAACCAGTTTGAGATTTTTGTCAGGCTCTAGACATTCATTTTTCCAGTAATCATCTGCACCACAGTTATGACAATTTCCTGTTCTTGGCTTAATCATGGGTCTTACCATGGGAGGTCTGACACCTTGATTAGCTACATAATACATTGGTGAGAGCTTTGGTAGATCATAAGTCATGGTTTCTTCCATTGGTGGTGGATGTGAATTATACCAATCTCCTTCTACCATTACTGTAGATGGACTAAGCTCTGCATAGGGTGTAACAAGCACTAAGGCTTATTCATCTATGACTATTTCAGAGTGCATGTACTTTACAGGAACTGCATTATGTCTTGGATACGAAGGTTGTCGTCCTAACACAGGTTGAGGTCTTTCCATACCCACTGGTGGTTTTTGAGCTTGGGCCAAGTTAGGCTGATATCTGTACATGGGTTGTCCTTGTGGCCTCATGGGCACGTACTGAACATTCCCATCATACTTTGGTCTGAAGTATCACTCGTGGGTCTCATGGTTGGTTCATTTACCCTCGATTGCACACCATTCTTGTGGCCTAATCGGTTGTCCCTGTTGAGGTATCCCTTGTCCTGGTCCCCTCATAGGTGTTTTTTATATGTTGTTCATCATGTCGTTCATCCTTTTAAGCATATGTTCTATAGCTGAGAGTGGTGCTGCAGCAGCCATTCCCACTTGTGTTGGTTTAGTGGATGTTGTTTTCTCGCTTTGGTTATCCTTAGGGACATCTTCTTCGTTGAAAATATCACAATTGTCTCCTAAGTTAATAGCATCTGACACACACTCTTCTAGGTTGTATGCTTTTTACTATAGATATTAGCATGATGTTCTTTATTTAGCAGTCCCTCGAGAAATAAGGATACAAGTTGTTCTTATGCAGGTATCTCTAGCCCTGGGCATCTGGCAATGTATTGTTTCATTTGAGTTGCACAATCCCTAACAGACTCATCATGTTTCTGTTTAAAGCTGTAGATTTGAGCTACCGTATTATGTTTGATCCCCGTTTTGGAACAAGCAACTACAAATCCTTGAGCTAATGTGTTCAAGTCCATGATTGACCTTGGTGGAACGTTTTGGAACCATGTCAATGCTTTTCCTTTTAATGCCATTCCAAACCCTTCGAATTGAGTATGGAAATCGAATATACATTCTGCTCTTAGCGCTTGCTTAAAGCTTGCTAAGTGGTCGTATGGATCCTTTGATCCACTATATTTTCTGACCCATTTTTGAAAATCAGCTGGTCTGACGTGTCTATTTGGTTCAACTCCCGGTCTCCCGGCAATTGGTTCTGTTCCAAGTCCTTCAAACCAGTCTGTTGGAAATAGTGACTCATGTAGCCCTAAAATGGCCTTAGTGTCACCCAGTTTTCTATGTGATGAGCTGGTTTCCGATTTCTTTACATTACTCTTAGATGATCTCTCACAGTGTTCATCTCTTAGAATTGTTTCTGGTCCTTGTCCCAATATCCAATCCCGTATGGAATACCCATGGTATTTGGTTTGTTCTACCTCCTCGGGAGTCATCATAACAAAGTTGTTCTTATAACAATCCCTAAACAGGTAGGTTAGTAGGTCCGCTAATCCCTTATCTTTGATATTGAAGATATAAATGATCTTCATGGCCATTAATTGTTCTGGTTTGGCATGCGAAGTGACTTCTTCAAGAATTGTGTGCAAGGAATTTTTCCTTGATTCACGCTTTCTCTGGTGGATACTCTACTGGAGGTTTCTTTGAGTATGCCCTGATTTCGTAGTACACGACCAGATCTAAGGTTCATATAGACTTATGAAGCCCTGGATAGAATACTCACCTTTGGATTGACTTGTCGTCAATTTCCACTTGATTCGATTGCAACTTTCTTCAAGCCACTGATTCCTCGTCTACAACCTGATTCCTCTACAAATTTGATCAAGTTAACTATTCTTCTAAAAAGACAGTAGAGTTTTTTATGACTCTCGTAATTGGTCTATGTGTATCACTTCAAATCGAGCTATGGGATTCAAAATTTGACTTTCTTTAGCAAAAAATCAAAGGTTTAATTTGCAACCTGAAAACTGAGTGAACATGTACCAATTTTGATCTGATTGAACCCAAAATTGCCATGTGGCTTTATATTATGTTGGTCTAACACTGTATAAGTTGAAAAGTCAAAATGGATGTCTCTGGATAGCAGTAGTAAATAATAGCGATTATTTACTTTTGTTAGTTTTTGGCACGTTTTGGATTGGTTTGGCAAGTATCAACTTGTTAAAGTCCCTGGACAAGTTTCAACAAGTTTGGACAAAATCTGATCAAGTTTATCAACTGTTTTGTGTCCACAGACTCTGATTTCAAGAATCTGGCTTAAGTCTCACTTTTGGGATCCAAATTTCACTAAAATTGATTTGTGAGGTCTACTTGATGTGCTTGACCTTGTGGTATACTCACATTTGCAAAATTCTCAAGTTTTGAAGCAGATGTAAATAATCGCGATTATTTACTCCAGCTAAATTTTTGCAACTTTTTGCCCCAACTTTGACACAGATCTATTAAGCAACTCAAGTTAAGGTCACTAGCCAAGTTTCATCAAGTTTTTGGACAAATTTTGGTCAAGTGGTCATTAATTATCTATCTGCATACTAACTTTGCAAATTTAGTCACAATTTTCAATCGAGTGATCCAAATCTTACCAAATTTGGTTTGTGGGCTTATTACAACATGTTAAAACTAGTGGTATGCTGACTTGGTCAAAAAAGTTGAAAAATGGGACAGATGTAAATAATCACGATTATTTACATTTGATAACTTTTTGCATTTTTTTGGTCAATTGGGCATGTATACATGTTTATCACATCAATATAAGCCTATGAATCAATTTTCAACAAGTTTGGACAAATTTTTTCCCAATTTACACTCAAGATTCAAAAAGTCAGTACAGACTTTAGTTTTTACCCAGTTTTTTGCCAGTTTGGTGATCCAAATCTCTAAGGCCTTTAGAAAAGTTGTTTGTACACATGCAATGAGTCAATGGTATGAACCTTGGTCAAGAACCTTGGTCAATTTAGAGCAGAAAGTTAATAATCGCGATTATTAATTTCAGGCTTGAAATGAATACGTTTTTGCAATTTTTTCAAAGTCAATCTTTACATGAGCTATTTTAAGCCTATGAATCAAGTAAAAACTTAATTTGGCCTAAAATATCAAGAAAAAGTAAATAATCTGAGTTTTGGCCAACTCTTTGAAATTTTTACCTCGAAGTGTCTTTGAGCTTACCAAGTGGTTCAGACAACTCTTAAGCTTACTCTCTAGTCGGATTGAGTGGTAGTCTTTTCGAGCTATTTCTAGTCGTAGACCTGAAATTTTGCAACTTCCAATAACAACTCACACTTTTATATTTCAGAGAGAGCAATGTTTTGAAATCCACCTTGGATCCTACTTACCCTACTCTTAGATTCTCATACAATGGGGTTGTGGAAAGTATCCACAAACACTCGTTTTCTTGTTTTTTATGGTTTTCTGAGCACTGATCTTAAGACTTGTCACGTCTACCAGGCTAAAAGCATGCTTTGGTGGTACAAAAAGGAATGTCCTTGACAGCACCTTTGACAAATCTTTGAGTTACAATTTTTACATGTCACATGAAAAACTACCTATCATATTATATATCAGTGGATAGATCTTCAAAAGAAGAATCTAAAAACACAAGGTCCAAAAAGTTTTGACCTAAACTACAAAAACTTTATCAGTCCCCACTTTTTCATTGGTAGAAGTAAAATAGGTACTTTTTTTGTACCACCAAACCACGCTTTCACCCACCAATCATTCTCCAATTCCTAATCTATTTCTACAATCCTACAATCCTAAAGGCACTCAATAAGTACGATTACTTCAAAGCTACCTCTACACAACAAAAGACACCAATCTTAAGCTATGCGGTTTCTAAAAGAAAGTTTTGAACTCTAAGCGAACCTAGAGGGAGTTAAAGGATAACTTCACAAGACGCTCGTGTTTTTTTCTAGTTTAGGTCTCTTCGATCCCCGACAGCGGCGCCAAATGTGGGACGCATGTCTAACCTCACTATTCTATCTTATTGCAGTATCGGCGAGAACCACGATTAATTTGTCAATCCATGGGATGAAGCTGACTCGAATAGTGCATAAAGGCTATAAGAGGTTGTCAATCTCTCGAAAAACAACTAACAACTCACATCTAAGTCAGGATACACTTTAATGACTAAAACCACCAAAAGCCAATCGCTCGTCTGCAAACAAATCACATCCGTTACAGCATCTAATGACATCCAAATGTGACGAAACTTATAGGACATGTTTATAAGACCTAAGCACACAAGCTTAAGGTCTCGAATCCCACTTTAGGTCAAGTTCCAAAATCACGATTATTAACAACAGTGGATTTTTTACCTAGTCGTTTTCGACACAGAATGTATATAAATGCTTAGCAATAATGCCCATTACCTCGCCTATGCTTAGTTTTTTATTTAAAAGTGTAAATTCTTAGTTATGATGAAATTAGGCCACGGGTCGGCGACGCCAAAAGCTACGAAATACTGTGAACTGCTTACATCAATGCGTAAAGCTCTTACCTGCGGTTGCAATGCAACAAACGTGACTGCAATGTGACAATCGGGGAGGGAGTAGGAAGCGCGAGAAGGAGAGGAGTGAGCGCCGTTAGGTCACGCTGTGTATTTCCTATCCAAAACTTCTTAAAAACTTACAAAAAATTGGCTTTTATACCTTAGCCAAGGTTTTTGGGTGGTCAAAACTAATAATCTGAAGTTTTACCAAAACTGGGTAATGACAGGTTAATACAATCTGGAAGCATGTAGCCCCGGCTCATTAATTACATAGTTTATCCGAAAAAGCAGAAATTACAATATTCTCGATTTATCAAAATAATAAATGTTTCACAAAGAGAACTCGAAAAAATGGTATCCGTGTTAGCTTGCTGCTAACAAAGGACGCTTTCTAGAATGAACGCACTATTCATAGCTACTATGAAAGTTCTATTATTCAGCTCTATTGTGGAAGTTCCAATGCCATTATAGGTGACTCAATAACTAGCACGAGCATAGGGGGAACTCTATTGGAAGTTAAGAAGCAAAAAACACGAGAAAGACAACCTTTTTTTCATGTCTATGGGCCTTTCATGGAATGACTTCTTGTAATCCCTAGTTTTTTCCATGGCAATTCAATATGGATTCTATAGCATTATGGGGCCGTCAAAGCATCACACCACCAAATTACAAGAATATTGTTGCAGAATAACCATGATTAGTCTACCTTGTGCATTTTACATGAGCTAAAATTGTTGCTCAATCTACAAAATGCTAGTGACCTCAATCGATGGTATTATGTAAGCTTGCAATGCAATTACTACTTATTTTCTCAAAGCAATCTGACCAATCTTTCAAAAGAACTTCCAACATTTGGCACCTATTCTTCCATTGTTGAACAAGAATGGTATACCTAATGCAAGTGAGCATAGCATGCAAGATTATGGATTTTTAAAAACGAGGAATCCATTGATGCAAATTGAAGGTGCTATTGACAATAGTTAGGACCTCAATGAGTTGAACATGGCACAAAGTGAATCTAGAGGATACATCAATGAGGTGAGAAACATACGTCACAATATTGAAAGATAATTAGAAGAGAGTGATGTTTCCCATATTTGCAAATATAATAAAGTTACAATATCATGCTCTAACTGCGATGACCTCTTGCCTCTTTCAATAAGGCAAGCTCCTCAAGGAAATGATTAGGCTTTACTCAAAACGTATATGAGAGTTTTCGATTTACCAACCAATTTTGAAGACCTCTTGCCTCTTTCAATAAGGCAAGCTCCTCAAGGAAATGATTAGGCTTTACTCAAAACGTATATGAGAGTTTTCGATTTACCAACCAATTTTGAAGGTAGAATTGTAATTTGTAGCTACAAGGACTCACGTGAGGAAGAGCAACAATTCACTCTCGATGAAGATAAAGGTGATGAGCTACAAAATGAGTTGACCTTGCAATGGAGGCTAGAACTTTACACATGAATAGAATTAATATGTTTGGTGTGCTCTCATGGAAGCACTTTCTTTCCATTTTGAACCCTTTACTAGATTTTCAAATTGGATGTTAATATTCTAATGTTCTTTCAGAGAGAAATTTCATTCAAGAATAATCAAGAAGTCAAAAGTATGGCCCCACCCCTAAGTTATCTTATGGAGCATTCAAATACTCAAGCGACTAGGACCAATGTCTTATAGCTTAGAGCTTCCACCACACTCATGTGTCCATCGGGTATTTCATGTAAGTCATTTACATGCTTACAATAGGATGACAATGTTGTTTACCATGGTATCTTAGTCGACTTCATTGAACCTTCAGAACAATGGAATTTTTACGAGTGCCAAACACAACATCATGTTTTCATAAGTGGAAAGATAGACGTGCCACTCAGAAAAACATTAGCATTTTTAAGGGGTTTTTTTAGGATAAAAAATCTTCTCCAAGGGAAGGTAATGTTAAGACAAAGCTATAAAGGCAAGGCCACCTAGGATCCACATGTATGACATGCATGGCAAGGGGTACTGATAATTGAGCCAAGGAACTCTACTTAAGGAAGTTGGATGGGACGAGATCACCATGCTAGTACCCATGGTCTTACATTACATCTGGACACTCAATGGTAGAGAGAGAAGGCCTAAGGGTCTCCATGAATACCTTCAAAGACTCTTTAGAGTAGTGAGATGCCATTGTTGAAATTAGGGTTGCAGGGAAACACACACAGCTTGAAGACAAAGGAAGCTCAAGGCACACAACTAAGAGTATTTTACTTAGTGTGCAATGGAAAGATAAGATAGCCCTAGAGTGATGAGCGTATATACAATGAACAGGGGGAAAAACCTCCTAGTGAGGGAAAAATGCAGGGCGGTCCTAAGAGTGTGTTCACAGACATTACTACCACATGTTTATGCGATGAACGAGAGCTAGCACATAGAGTATATATAGGGAAGTGCCATGCCTTGAGGACATGATCAGTCCACAAAGGGGAGTAGGCCCAAAACTTTGCGGAAAGTTTTGAAATTCTCACAAGACAATGTCTTTGTGAAAAGATATGCAAGGTTGTCCTATGTTGGCACATAAGCCAAGCTGATCTCTCTTGCTGAGAGCCTCTCCCTAACATAGTGGTAATGCACTCAATGTGCTTCGTGCAAGCATGAAAAACTCGGGTTTTGACAACTGCCAATGCACTATGACTATCAATGTAGATAGTGTTGGCAGTGCATGTCCAACACCCAAATTAGCCATACGGCATCTAAGCCATACACACTCAACTGTGGCTATTTGAAGACTACCTTGTACTCATCCTCACAACAATTGGAAGTGGCCACAGTAGTTTGCTTCTTGCTCAACCATGATATGCATGAACTATCGAGCATGAAACAAAAACCACTCGTGGACACTCGCGTGTCAATACAACTAGCCCAATCTGAGTTCAAAAAAGCATATAAATCAAGCGGCAATGATCATCCCTTGGGATAAAACAAGCCAAGATGTAAAGTGTTGCTCAAGTAACAAAAAATCTGCTTCTTGATAGCCTACCAATGCTTAGACCCTAGGCTATGCATAAATCTGCTAACTTGTGAGACTGCAAACTTAATATCCAGCCTCGTGTGTTGCATACATAAATAAGGCATCCAACAGCAGTTTGGTGAAAGAGTGACCTCGGCAGGATCACCAGCATCATGAAGACTCAATTTCAAACTTGTTTCAATGGGAGTGGCAATAGGTTTGCAATCCTCAAGTCCAAACTTACATAGCAATGTCTCTATGTAGCTTGTCTGACATAAGGCAATACCACCATCACACTGCTTAAACTGTATACCCAAGTAACGATGCAACAGCCCCAAATCTTTCATCTTGAAAGTAGCATTCAAATCAGCTTTAAATTCAGCAATATGCCTCTCATTTGGTCCAGTGAAGTGTTAACCACTTACGGACACCCTATCACCTTTGATGGACGCCTTATCACTTTATTTGAATCATGGACTCGGCTTGTCAATCCTATAGGTGCGTAGGTGATCGCCGATGAGAGGCGCACCACTTATCTTATTTTATAGTATTTTTGCTATGACCAGCCACTGTGAGCACCGGTCAGATTCATATAAAAGGTCCATTTTGATGTAAAATCCTCATTCTTTGAGGTGCATGCTAAAGAAGTGCTCTTGCTCTACCTCTACCTTCTTTTCCATCGTGTGCTCATGAGAGAGAGAGAGAGAGAGAGAGAGAGAGAGAGAGAGAGAGAGAGAGTGTGTGTGTGTGTGTGTGCGCGTGCTTGCGAGAGAGAGAGAGAGAGAGAGAGAGAGAGAGTGAGTGATTGAGCATTGCGGCGGTAGAGGCGGCGGCGAGGTGGTTAAGCACGGCGATGGAGGCTCCCTCTTCTTCGCGGCACGAAATCCTTCACGATGGCAAAGAATTGAGCGGTGAGTGACACACCATTGCCCCTTTGAGCTTAGTAGGATAGTCTAGTTGTGTGCTTGCAGCCATTTGTGGCTGCACACAGTGTTCGGCAAGTTCCCAGCCTCCGACATGTGCGATAAAAGCGCACATTTTTGGCACCACTGCTGCCGGGGAATGCCTTGCACTAAGCTTGAGGAGCACTCTGTGTTGCCTCTTGAAGCCATTCTTTTCATCTGTTTTTGGTTTTGTTAGATATATTAGTGGCTATAATGTGCAGGTTTTAGCAAGTTTTGTTAGATCTGTTAGTGGCTGTAATGTGCAGGTTTTAGCAGGTTTTTTTAGATCTATTAGTGGCTCTAATGTGCAGGTTTTAGCAGGTTTGTTAGATCTATTAAGCTTCATAATGTGCAAGTTTCAGCAGGTCTGTTAGTTAGTGTAGTTCTGTAATGTGCAATAGACAGTGAGCATGTTGATTATTCTGTCATTGTGCAGTGTGCTATGTGTTGTGTTAGTTAGCTATTGTGATGTAGCTGCAATGTTTTGTAGCTGCAACTACACATTTTAAGCGGCTCTGTGCGCATAATCTTGGCGCCCACGCAGCACAACCTCACCTTATCCACAGAAAGTTTTTTTGGAAAAAGTTTTTTCCATATATATATATATATTTTTATTTTTTTTTTAAATGCTCAAAAAATCTAATACCAAAAAGAAAATTCAAAAACAAAAGGAAAAAATAAAAAATATTGTATTAAAAGGAAGGGATTGGGATCATTCCCCAAGCCCAAGCCCAGGCCTCAGGCCTCAGTCTTATGATATAGTATAGACACTACTATATATATAAAGCTACCCCCTCAAGGTGAAGGAAGGGCATGTGGGACAAGTCCTTCAATTCATCCACCCTTCCCTTCACACTTACCCCCTTGGACTTACTAATTTTAGTCTTCTTCTCGACTAGAAAAAGATTGTTTTTAGGATTCTGAGGGCCTTATGTAACCGAATCGGGGACTGTAAAGCACGATACGTCCCTCTAACCAAAACACTCGTTTTGAGAAATCAGACACCATATTTCGTGGCTTGGTTAGAAAAAAGGACCAAGGAAACAAAATTTTCGGGGTAGATTTAGGTTGAAAAACACCCAAAAAAAACTAGGTGAGCAGACTTCACGGGCACTCACCAACACTTCTAAGGTGTTAAGGTCACATGCACCTATGCTCTGGTCGTGTGCTAGAGGACGATCATATAGAGAGTGTCTCCATTTACGCGGGCACCCATTATTTCTTCACATTAGGCTCAGGTCCTCAGCGGGAATCCAAGGTAGTACCACTCAGGACCCACATGTTGCATCTAGTGACTCTTCCTCCAACTACGAGGTCATGGAAGGTTACCCAATGCCCAATCCCGATAGTTCGAGCCAAGACAAGCATGCCATGCGTCCACGGTCTAGGCCGAGCATATTTAGCCACTTGAAAGAGACTTTGAGTAGAGCCACTCGCTCCTAGCGATGTAAATGAAGGGGGTGGGGAAGTAAATTCACCATTCATGACCAACATTAGGAAAGTTTTGAACTCATTTTTGGGCCTTTTAAGAGTGCCACATCATCAAAGTTGTACAAAAGAAATCAACCCGGTAGACCCCTCTAAATATTTCTCAGAACCCCATGATATGACCTATCATTGGAAAGCTTTTAAAAAATGGATTCTAAAGAGATAAGGTCCGAAAATTTTGGATGATTTCTATGAAATTTATGCCATTTTTTTTCAATCAACCAATTTTTGTTACCGTTACGGTAATCTAAAATCACCTTTTTCTAGATCTATATGAAGGCAATGTCCGATACATGCATGCTATATATCAATAGATAGCATTTGAAGAGTAGATTCTAAATATCCAACCTCCGACAAGTTTGGATCTCATTTACAAAAAAAATTACCGATCCCCACTTTTTGAAAGCTATGCCACATCAACAATTCTTACAAGGCCCAAAAATGAGCTCAAAATTTTCCTAATGTATAGGCCCCATGCTCCTAGAGAATGTGCATGTGAATACTCCATTCACTGCAGTCCCTGACTCTTCAGAGCAATTCCCCTCCGAGATTATTACCTGATAGTAGAAGCCTTGCCAAAGTGCAAGAGGTTAAGCGATATATCATTGCAGCTAGGGCAAAGGAAATCAAGAGCCTTCGCAAGGCAGAGCAACAAAGAGAACTAAAGGCAATGGCCCCTATGTCAACATCCATGCTAGTCGAGCAATCGAGTGCTCCTGAATTAGCAACCACTAAGGGTCAACCCATAGAGAGCCACATTGCATCTAGTTCAAAGGACACCCCTAGCACCTCAATCTTAGATGGAGTGTTTCTAAATGAAAATTGGGAGTATGAACTACAAACGGGCTTTAATATACCTATACACAGGTCACACCTATCACGTGGGCTGGTTAGATGTCCTACAATCCACAACGGGTGCTACTAGCATAGAGGAGCAAGAACAAAGAGTTTGTGATGTCATCCATAGGGTTATTGAGTTGAAGAGGCAGAACAAAGGGATCCACATGCTTCAACGGGTCTCATGAGATTCTCAGATACAAGGAAGGCTAAGCAACTAACTTTATCAAAAATGGAGACTCCCTCGGTGAGCCCAATGGATCCTCCATATGTTGTTTTGCCATGGGTCTCAGTACAATCTGAGCCCACAAGTGATAGCTTTGTCTTTCCATGTTTATCTCATATTTCTCTTGATGAAACCATGGCTACCATGCCTACCCAAGTGGTGGGCATGACCAAAAGCACACCATGGACCTCATTTATTAGTAAAGCACCACTATATGGTGGCCCAATTCCTACAACAATACCTACAAGTGTGTATCAATCATATGCACCTATGGACCCTCGTGCTCATGTAGCTCCTACCCCTCCATTGTTTCAACAACTTATGCTCCATGACCACAACATCCAAGCCCTTATTTCAATGAGACCGTACTAGCTTGCATTAGCATGTCACATCCCCCGTTTGTTATGCCCAAGGCCACACATATGAGCTTTGGGCCACCACATGGCACAACATCGTACACAACTTGGGGCTCGAGGATCACCCGTATGCCTAACCTGATGCCAATCCCCATTCCACATGCAGTCTCCAGAGCGCCTGTCCCCACTATACCTACTCACTTGGGTGACTTGGCAACATTCGCTCAAGCTATCGGTTGATCTATTGCTAAAAATATGCGTAACAGGCCTGATAAAGATCTTAGAATTAAGGCAATACAAATACACAAGCTCACACAAAAATTTAGTGGAGGCGAGGATGTGAGAAAGCATATCGAAGTATTTGAACAAATATGTGATTCCCTAGGAGAACACAATGAGCTGCATAAGAGTAATGCTTTAAGCTTAACCTTGAGTGGGAAGGCTAGGGATTGGTATAGGACCCTACGGGTGGAACAAAAAACGATTTACCCTACTCTTAGGAGACTGCTCTTGACAGAGTACATATGAGAGGGAGTACTTTGGGGTGTAGCATCTTAGCTCCAGAAAGCCCAACAAAAGAAAGGGGATTCCGTGAGAGACTTCATTAGTCGCTTGAAGCATTTGAATTCTTGTTGTAATCCAGCTGAGTGCTTCAATAATAACCAATTGCACAATAGATTCATTAGCGGACTACTACATGAGGATATCTACAATGGCATATTCATTAAAGGTATCACCACTTGGGAAGCAGTCACCACCAATGCAATCCAATTGGAGGACAATTTAATGATGCAAGGAGAAAGAGTGTCTGTTGGGCCTAAATCTACTAGCTTGCAAGCATTGGGGCATGAGCCAATAACTATAAAGCCTATTGTTAAAGTGCCAAAGATATCTAAGATGACTTAAGCAAACCTCACCAAGGCCTTTCAAGAAAGTCTAAGAGACGATCATGCTCCACAAAACAATCATATGTATCCAAGAAGGGAGCAACAATGGTGCTCAGTTTGCTTTGGTCTACATAGTACCAGTGAATGTCCTACGTTTAGAGCAAAATTTAATGGGAATTTCAATGCATGTGGGAGGTATGATCATCAAGCTAAGCATTGCATAGTATTTAAATGCGTGATGGCCAATAGACCAACCTTAGCATGGATGGACACACCTCGAGTGTTTGCATTGATGTCGGCCCCACCTTTTGAACAACCATCACAACACAAGGTCCCTAGGGCCCAAAATGTTGGTCAAACAACACCATTACCACCTCCAGTGATTGATGCACTCGAAGAAAGTCCACAATACTACATGGAGGACTATTGGGGACAAGTCAAACCTGTCTATCAAGTAGCTGCTCTTGCAGCAAGAGGCCAAAATATCTATTTCATTGCCAAGAGACCACCTCTTCAATCAATGCTACAAGTGTGGAGGTCCACATCGTGTAGCCGAGTGTCCTATTAGATTACAAAAAAATGCCTCAATAATGCAAACCAATCAAGAGAGCACATCTACAATGTCGATACTCATGTGTAATCGATGTGGCATAGATCATTTGATTAACCAATGTCCTAATAATCCAAATGCGCCAAAGATCATGCCATTGAACTTAATTCAGGTTACCAAGGAGCCATCACAAAGCACACCTGGTACCAGTAAATGTACTCACACGATTGATACTTTAAAAACAAAATTATATTCTTGAAGAAATAGACACAGCATCAATTTCCCAATCTAAGAAGAAGAAGAAAACACAAAGGAAGAGATCACAAAAAGCAGCGAAGTCAAACCCCAGTTCAAAGACCAATATAGGGATTGGTGACGACCCAATATATATGAATGATGTTGAAGAGGATTCTCATTCGGATGAGACCATGGAGACTAAAATGACCATTAGAAAAGAAAAAAACAAGGAAGATCATCATGAGCCACAATGGCGAGGACCCAAGGAACCCAAGAAGAAGATAGGAACTTACCCAAACCCTATAGAGGAGATCGAGCAAGTCAAGAAATGAATGAATTTTGTAGAAGAGACCCAAGGGGATCTAGAGCCAGCACCTAGGCAAATCCAAATTACAGACACAGTGTTCCCTACGTGAAATCAACCTCACAAAGACCATAGACCACTAGCCATACCTAGTTTCATCCAAGAAGAAAGTGACTTTAAGTCATTGGGAAGTGGGCGTACTCCCTTCTTGTTGGAGATAATGTTTACAGAGGGATTTAGTGACCCTATTAAAGAAATGGATATCCCATCTTCCCCATGTCAAGGGACTGAAGCCCAAAAAGTTTCGTTAAATATTTCCAAATTGATGGATTTCATGGCTTCAGAAGCTAGAACCACCATCATGTCTAAACTATATGGAGACCCCGAGCTATTCTTAGCTCTTCAAGCTTTCCTCAATGGAGAACTGAAAGTCGGGCTACCACAACTTGCACAGATGGATGGAGCCAAGGAGGTGTCAATAGAGGAGGAACATTTAGATCCACAACCCAACCTAGATGAGAACTTTGTTGTATAAATACTTGTTAACAAGTTGGGACAATACTTTGAAGGCGATGAATCCAATGCAGCCATACCAATCACTACCAAGGGGTTAACTGTGAAGAAATCTTTGATGGTGGTGCTAGGGTTAGCATTGTTACTAAAAATTTATGGGAATTTATGGGAATCTATGGGAAGGCCTCACCTTGGGAATACAAACATAGTGGTAAAGATGGCCAATGGGACTATTGTTAAACCTATTGGGATGCTAGAAGATCTCAAGATCAAGGTCTTTGGACACAAAATAAGGCATACCTTCATTGTTATGGATTTTTTCAAGCACACTATGTCATCTGACATTATCTTAGGATGTCCTTTCATGAGGGAAGTAAAAATGGTGGTCTAAAAACCATGTCTACTTGCAGTTCCAAGACTCTATCATTCGAGTTGATCTTGTAACTGGTCGAGCACGTCCTCTAGGAAACAGATTTATAATTGATCATAGATTTGACACCACAATTCACTTGGCCCCATTGCAGTATTGTTACACATGTAAAAAGGACATTGATGTAGGGATGTTCTACCTGGGATGGCTGAGTCTGACAATGTGGATTGGGTCCACCTAGCAGTAACCATAGACACTTGGGAAAATAGGGGGACGACACCTGAGAGGGATGAAATGCCATAATTTGTACCTTTAAATATGATGAGAGAAATGCATATAGCTTTTGATGATCTACTAGATGAAGGCTTGACTGACATTGGAACCAGTAGCATCTCAAAAGACTATGACCCACACGATTTGGATTCGGAATTGTCAATTGAAATTGACTCTCAGACGAATAATTCTGAGTTAAATCTTGGTGCAAGTGTGGGGACAAACCATTCAAGGCCGAGTGGTACCCTAGATGACAATCTATCCTGGAGAGAAGAAGACACAAGTAGCGATTCATCTAGTAACTCTTCACTGGAGGAAGGTTGTAATCAAAAATTAGACAAGAGGAGTAAGAGATATAAGAGGCGACGATATCGAGCCAATGTATGTGACGGCCCATAAAGCTTTGAACTCCTTTATAGTTTGGAGGTGGTGGCAAATTGGAAATGGATTTAATTTTGCTCTCATATGTGGAAATCCAATTCTTGGACACTATATGCCCTAAAATGACTTCATGTTTAATCCAAAATTGACATTTGAAAGGGTTTAATGAGATGCAATACAATCTGCACTTTTCAAACACTTTTCGTAAACATGATAGATGTTCTTTCCAAGAAGAATAAACACAAAGGTCATCTAAATAAGCTTTACAAAACTCCCTAGCGGCATTGACCTTCTTGAGATCCACACACACTCTGAGTTTCCCATTCTTTTTTGGCACAATAACTATTGGAGACACCCATTCTAAGTGCTCAATAGGGTATATGAATCCGCATTTGACAAGCTTTTCAATCTCTTCTTGAACAATCTTTGTATACTTAGGATTCATTGGGTAGGGTTGTTGCTGGTCTGGTTTAGCCATGCTATTCATGGGGATTGTGTGTTGCACCACAAAAGGTGAAATACCCTTCATATCATGATATGTCCAAGCAAATATATTCTTAAATTCCTTGAGAAGCTCCTTAAGTACATATTCCTTAGTCTCTTTCAGATCTTGGGCAATGAAAATAGGTTTGGATTCCTCACCTGGGTCTACTAACTCTATTTCCTTAACTATCGTGGGACCATCATAGACTCCATTACTTCCATAGATAGGTGTTCTTTGGGCCTTTGTATACACAACCTTACACTCCTCCGTGGTGTAGGATTTGAAATACTCAGGTACAAGATGTAAATATGTGGGATCTTGTTGCTCTGTGGACTGTGATTTCTCTTCTGCTTCCTTTTGCTATTGAGCTAACTCTCAATTTTGTTGTCTCCTTACAATACAACTCAACTTTGGCTTCTCTATAGCTTCTAGATGTGCGATGTCAATGGGTTGTGGACTATACACCACATGACGCTTTGAAGGTATTCAAAGCGTACCCCAATTATCTACCAACTTCCAATGAGCATCACATGCCCCCATATAACTAAGCCATTCTGTGGTAGATTCTTTTCATTTATCCTAGCTGGTTATTACCGGCGGATTATTTTAAACTTTGCCAAGATAGCTCTCCCATTGTATAAGTTTCTTAAGGAGTTCCACTGGACCACGGAGTGTGACCATGCTTATGAGTTATTATAAAAGGCCTTGACAAGCGCTCCCATCCTACGAGTGCCTGATTGGAATGTAATTTTCCATGTGCATATTGATGCATCAAACTTTGCTATTGGGTGTGTTCTAGCTCAACCAGGAGAACATAAATTGGACTACCCCATTAGCTTTGCAAGTCGTCAATTTAATGATGCTGAGAGGAACTACACCACTACAGAGAGGGAAGGTTTAGCTATAATTTATGCAGTAAAGAAGTTTCGCTACTACCTTCTTGCCAACAAGTTTTTTTTCTATGTTGATCATCAAGCGTTATTGTATCTAGTGAATAAACCTTGTTCCACGGGAAGAATTACACAATGGTTATTAATTCTTCTTGATTTTGATTTTACCGTTGTGGTGAGACCCGATAAAAGACATGTCATGGTGGATCATTTGTCTCACATACCCAATGGTGAAGCCACTACTAGAATCGATGATGAATTTCCCGATACTTCAATGTTTCTGATCGAGACCATGCTTAAATGGAGTGGGAAGATTACGAACTTTTTAGTTAATGGTTTTCCACCCAAATAGCTTTGTAAGGATATAGATCGAAAACTATTAAAGGAATGCAAACCTTATTCTCTAATTGTAGGAACTCTCTACAAACTAGTGAAGGACGATATTCTTAGATATTGTGCTCGTGAGGATGAGTATTTATACATACTGCAAGAAGCCCACATGGGTATAGCCGGAGGAAATTTTTAGGGGAATTAATTGCTAGAAAGGTGTTGCAATCAGGCTATTGGTGGCCTACCTTATTCAAGGATGCATCACTTTTTGCAAAAGGGTGTGATGAATGCCAGCGTTACAAGATCACACAACAAAAGGATAAGTGTCCCTTACATCCTATTAAAGTGACTCAACCATTTGAAAAATGGGGTTTAGACTTTGTAGGCCCAATTAGTCCGGCAGCTCGTAACACTCAATCTTGATATATTATTGTTTCCAATGACTATGTGACAAAGTGGACAGAAGCCAAGGTGACACCAAAGGTTGATGCAAGATCAACCACCAAGTTTCTCTTTGAGAACCTTGTGAGTGACAATGGTACTCATTTTATAAATGGAGTGACAGAGGAACTCACGACAAACTTCATGATAGCCCACCATTAGTCTACACCTTATTATCCACAAGCAAATGGCCAAGCTGAGAGCACTAACAAGACTTTAATTTCTATCTTGACCAAAACAGTGGAAGCTCATCGCACAGAATGGGATTTGAAGCTGACATCAACTCTATGGGCTTATCGTACTGCTTACAAAGTGGCTATTAATTGTACACCGTTCAAGATGGTGTATGGCCAAGAAGCAGTTATGCCATTGGAGTTTATAATTCCTAGTCTGCAGGAAGCTTCACAAGAATGTTGGGATGGTAACCCTTAAGTTGAGTGTTTATATATCCTTGAGACGTTAGATGAAGAAAGATAACTGGCTGTGAAAAATGCACTTGTGGAGAAAGAAATGGTTTGACCGTCATTTAAAGAACAAGGATATCAAGGTTGGGGATAAAGTCCTTATGTATGGAGTGCGTAACGAAAAGAAAGAGTTGAAATATGCGAGAAAAGGACGATATAGAGTATGCAAAATCACCCCACAAGATACCATTCGTGTGGAAACTCTTGATGGAGTTGAAACCATTGTATTCCTCAATGGGAGTAAATTTAAAAGATACTATGATCCTTTAAGCCAAGAAGAGGAGCTACATGCCATCCATCAGAAAAAGGCAACCAAGGCACAAGCAGAATTGAAAAAGATACAAGCTGAAGCTGAAGCTAAGGAGCGACAACAACGTATTAGACGCCAACAAAAGGCCAACTTTAGAGTTACACATGCATTTCAAGTTGAAATAGAGAATGATTGGTTGGACTCTAACACACCTCTACAATACCCTATTGAGTTAAATAGCGCCTATAGAAAGGTGCTATACAACGCCTTATTGGACACAGGTGCTGACTATAATCTGCTATCATATGGAGTGTGGTGTCAGTTGGGAAAGCCATCTCTAGCTGAGAGTACTATCCAAGTCAAGGGTATCAACAAGAAAAAAGCTACAGCTTTTGGAGCATGACACACTTCTATCAGTTATGACAACGGGATCGTAGCTGAAGACTTTTTGGTCATGCCTGTTGGAATTATAGAAGGCAATATAAACCCAGGACGCACGTGGATGATAGCGACCAAATGCACTATTGTTGGGGGGACTGGGAGTGTCACAACACAGAAACCAACTCTTAGCCCTACCACTCAAGCTATAGTCCCTGAGATATCACCTCCTGAGAAATTACAACCCAAAACATTACATGTCCAAGAGGTTGAACCATTTGTACCTATAGCCCAACCCTCTAAAGCTTCAACTTTTGTAGCTCAAACAAAGCATGACACACAAAAATCATTGTAATATAGCAAAGAAAACATAAAAATGGGTCCCTAAATCTTCTTTAGCGACCATTTTTTACGCTAAAAAATAGAAGCCTTGTAACAGATGCCCCACTCGCTCCAAGAAATGTAAGAAAACATTGCATTGGATTCCTAAATGACTATTGGAATCCCAAGGCTACTATGAAGGGAATGATCAAATATGGGTGCCTTGTGTGCTTTGTTGCATGTGTCGAAGGCTGGGAACTTTCTTGTGCACTGTGTGCGAGCCTCGAAGGCTGCAAGCACACAACTAGAGAGTCCTAGCAAGCTCAAAGAAACAATGGTGTGTCACTCACCGCTCAATGCTTCCATCGTGAAGGATCATGTGGTGCGAAGAAGAAGGAGCCGTCGTCGATGCCGCGCTCAACCGCCTCGCCCACCGGAATGCTTGATTACTCTCTCTCTCTCTCTCTCTCTCTCTCTCTCTCTCTCTCTCTCTCTCTCTCTCTCTCTCCAACGCGCGCGCACACACACACGTGAGCACACGAAGGAGAAGGAGACAGAGATGGAGCAAGAGCACTTCTTATCTTACACCTCCAAAAATGAGGATTTTTAGGTCAAATAGACCTTTTATAAGAGTTTGATCCATTCACACATGGACGCCCACAGTGGCCGGTTGTTACAAAACTACAATAAAGATAAGATAAGTGGTGTGCCTCTCATCGTCGACGATCACCTACACACCTATTCGACCAATAAGCCCGGTCCATGACTCAATCAAATCAATAATATGCGTCCGTCGAAGGTGATAGGGTGTCCGTGAGGGTTAACATGCCCTCCTTTTGGATGTAGATCCTATCCTTGGAATCTATTGAGATGAAGCCCGTTCGTCGAGGTGGAAGAGCATCCGAGATTGAATGTCCTTAGCCTTCTTCAATCACTACAAAATCAACCAAAATTGGCATAGTAATTGCATTCTCATATACAATTAAAAATCATATGCTGTTGTAGGCACACAAATTGATTGGTAATAGAATATTAAACGATTTGTAAGCAATAAACATTAAACTATAATATAATCAAACACATAAGTAGTTGTAAAGGTCAAAAACTAAACAAGTTCAGGGTCGCTAATTTAACGATCGAAAGGTACTAGAGGTCAACTGTTGATACCATGGGCAAGCTTCTCAATTTTCTATGGTCAATTAAGTTGTTTAATCTGGCGAGAGCCAAGTATTTCATGTCCGAGGACTGACTAGAGGCTATACCTAGAAGACCTTGTAGTTAAGCTATGATAAAAGGAATTTCTTATGAAATCATCGCCTGACTTATCCCTTTTCTTTGACCCCCCAAAGTCTTTTTACATTGATTCAATTTTGATGTGTATGCTTATTTTGTATGCCTTGGGTTTTTTGCTTTTCAAGGAAAAGCGCCCACACTGGGAACCTCTAGGGCTCTAGTACCATAGCGATACATCTGAGTGAAGTACCAAATCAAGCTGGGATTTCTCTTCCAGGTTAAGATTTTACCATTAGGGAAAATTTGGACTCACAAAGGGCCCTTATAAGGAGTTTGACTTCCTCTCTCATATTTAAAACGAGCGTGCGGTAGAATTTTTGCAAATCAACTCTAAACTTGGCGAAGATTTGACACTTAGAATCTACTCTTCAAACTCTTTCTATTGATATATAGTACGCCATGAGATTTCTCATATTTTGAAAGATTCTATTTTTTATTTTCTTGTGATGTGACAACTCCGTCTATAATCTAGAGAATAAAAATAGAATCTTTCAAGATATGAGGAATCTCATGGCATGCTATATATCAATAGAAAGAGCTTGAAGAGTAGATTCTAACTGCCAAATCTCCGCCAAGTTTAGAGTTGATTTGAAAAAAAATTTACCGCACGCCCGTTTTGGACATGAGAGTGGAAGTCAAACTCCTTATAAGGCCCCTCTGTGAGTCCAAATTTTTCCTAATGATTGTGGCACTTTTGAAAAAAAAATTGTTCGTTTTCAACATTTTAATTTTGTAACTTTGGGGGTTCATATAACACGGTTACCCTCCTCAGGCTCATCACACTAGTAAACTCCCTTTATAATACTTAAGCTAAAAGTTAATAGGGACTAAGCCCACTAGAAAGCCCTAGTACATTACACACATTGCTGCCTAAATCAGATTAAGAACCTAAGGTAACCATTGATTACTAGGAAGGCATTCCCCATGGTATTAAGAGAAGATCTCTAACGCCTAACTTGGTCTACCTAGCTTAGTCAGACTGCTTGATTTTTAAACCTAGACAAGGGATTATGACAGGAAATTGTATCGAATCTAATGTTTATACTAAGCAAATGCGTAGAACATTATGCTACCAATCACAATTAAGGAAGACAAGGGGCAATGCTAATGGACAAGAAACACATGTTTGTGTTGATGATCGTGCTTGATTCGAAGAGTAAACGAGAGAAATACTTCATGAAGTTCAAAATCCTAACAACGGCAACGCGTTCGTGTACACACTAGAAAACAAGGGTTTTTTGTTTACCCCTCTCAGCGAGGAGAGTCATACGAGTGGTGAAGCCAAAGTTGCCAATTTTCTTTCCTTGTTGCTCGGGGTCCCCATGCCGAGCCGGTTGTAGCGGGTTTTGATGGTTTGTATAGATGATGTTTTTTTGCCATAATTAAAGCATATCATACCGATTTCTTGTGCCGTTTCTTCTCCTTTACCTCCTTCTTTTCTTTGCTTTGTTTTGACAATCTGGTGCCGGTATTGGAAATGTGTGCGCCTCCCCGGGCCTCTCTGTGTGTGAGAGAGAAAGAAAGAGCAGTGTGTGCTGTGACACGGTCGTAAACGGGCCGAACCGGTGTAGACTGTTGTCCATTGTGCAAGTTTTGAAGGTGAACTCTAGTGGATTGTGTTACCATATACATGTGGTAGTGATGTGTGTGAACACACTAGGACCGTCGGGGCATTTTTTCCCTCTTTAGGAGGTTTTTTCCCCCGTGCATTGTATATACACCCATCACTCTAGGGCTATCAATCTTTCCATTGCACACTAAGTAACGTACTCTCAGTTGTGTGCCTTGAGCTTCCTTTGACTTCTCCAAGCTGTGTACATTTCTCTGCAACCCTAATTCCAACAATTGGTATCATAGCAGGTTGCATCCTCTCGGGCTTAGTCGCCAACAGCTCCAGTACATGCCTGCTCACTTTCTCCAATTTCTGTGAGCTTTGGCGAGTGTTCGCACGTCGACAATTTTTTTTGGAAAAGCTCGTAGAGGTGAGTTTGCTCATATTTCTGATTCGGGCTCATTTCGGCCTCCGTTTCCACTACATCCAGGTCTCCACAGGCAATCTCGTCATTTTGTGCAAAATTTCTATCAGTGCCAAATACTGCATAACAAGTTTTATACAATCTATTGCAGGTTGTGCTATATAGCAGATGCAGGTCTCACTCAGTTTCTTCTCATTTCGAACAGTTTTTACATCAAGTGCAGGCATTTTCCATGGCTGACAACAACACAGATGTGTTCAAGATGTTTGCTACTGAGGACAGATTGGATGGGGACAATTACCCTATGTGGGCTTACATGATGCAACATGAAGGGCTTCTAGAATATTGTGCAGGGCATTGATGTACGTCCTGGTTCTGAGGATGTAGGCGACGTTGAAGATGTGGCAGGTCTTGCTGCAAGGATTGCTGATATTAGAGTTGTTTTGCCTATGGTAGAACAAGCTCGTTGGGATGTAAAGGATGCGCAGGCTCATGCATTGATTACGTTGTCTGTGAAGCGCACCATTACTCCTCACATTCGTTCAGTGAAATCTACAAAACACGCTTGGGATAGTCTAGCAGGTCTTTATGCAAGTTGCAATGAGGCTAAAATTTCTTTGCTGTCTAAAGAGATGGAATCAAAGATTATGCATAAGGAAGATGATGTGCAAACTTTCCTTGTTGGTGTCAAGGATATTAATAAGCAACTTATTTCTGCAGGTGAAGTCATTTCAGACAGTTCCCTTGGGCAAACCGTTCTTGATGCCTTGCCAGATTCTTACCAGACTTTTGCTAGTACTTGGAGACTTATGACCCAAGGAAATCTTGAAGTTGTCAAGTTTGATGCATTATGCACATTGCTGTTGCAAGAGTCACTTTCCAAAAAAAAACAGGATAGGCAGCGTGCAGTGGAACGGGATTTTATTGCTTCTCAAAGAAAGGGTGGTAACAACAATGCATCCACTTCTTATGGTTCTACTGCGAGTGGCAAAACTTCTGCTCCTAATGCTTTTGCTGGCAGCAATTTGTCTGGAAATTATGGTGATAAGGGCAAAAAGAAGATGCATTGCCATTATTGTAAAGCTAATGATCACTTGATCAAGCAGTTTCCTAAGTTGAAGGCCAAAGAGGCTAAGAAGAAAGAGGGTGGTTCCACTGCAAATGCAGTCATTGTTGAGTCTTCCGTGAAAGGGACTGTGATGTTGATGTTGATGCAGAATGGGTTTTTAGTGTAGAGTGCACTTAAAATCCTGTTTTCCATGATGCATGCATGTCAGTTGCTGCAGATTCACATTGGTGGTATTTCGATAGTGGTGGTACAAAGCACATTACCTCACATTGTGAATTGTTCACCTCTCTTGAGTCTGTCCCTCATGGGAATTCAGTCACTTGTGCCAACAATGCCTCTTATCTAGTTCAAGGAGTTGGAAAGATTGTGCTTACTGCTGCAAATGACAGTTCTTTCACACTTGTTGATGCACTTTATGTACCTCAGATCAAGAAGAATCTTTTGTCTGTATCTACACTTGCTAGACTTGGACTTGTTGTCAAGTGTGTGGATGATAGATGTACAGTTCATGATCTCAGTTTTGATGATGAAATTGTTGCATCTAGCCTTTTGTGCCATGGGCTATACAAGCTCCCTTTGTATGACAAGTGTGGACAAAATTTTGCAAATGCAGTTGCAGATTCAAGGGTTGTTTCAGATGCAAAACTGTGGCATGCACATTTTGGGCATCTGAATTTTGCCAGTTTGCAGCGTTTGCAGAAATCTGATATGGTTGCTTCTTTGCCACCTCTTGAAGCACCTGTCAAACATGTTTGTGAAGGCTGTATTTTGGGTAAAATGCAGTGTTCTAAGTTTCCAAAGGATGGTTCATTTAGGGCCACATGCAGGTTGCAGCTTGTGCATAGTGATGTTTGTGGGCCCATGCCAAATCCGTCCTTTGGCAATTACCTTTACTTCGTGAATTTCATTGATGATTACTCCAGGCATGCATGGGTATTTCCGCTTAAAGAGAAGTCCGAAGTTTTTATGTACTTCAAAAAAAATTTGGCTATGGCTGAAAATGTATCAAAATGTACTATGGGCACCCTCTATTCCAATCGAGCGGGGAGTATATGTCTCATGAATTTAATGCATTTCTGGCTAGTCGTGGGATAAAACACCAATGTACAGTGCCTTATACACCTCATCAAAATGGTGTTGCTGAGAGGAAAAACAGGTCACTTACAAAAATGGCACGATGTATGGTCAAAAGTCAAGCTTTGCCGCACTCTTTTTGGCTTGAGGCCATCATGTGTGCCACTTATGTACTTACTCCATATGAAGCATGGCATGATAGAAAGCCATCTATTGAGCACATGCGTGTTTTTGCATGTTTGGCATATGCTTTGGTGCCACAAACACAACGCAAAAAATTGGATGATAAGACTGTCAAATGTATTTTTGTTGGTTATAGTGTTGAAAGCAAAGGTTACAGGTTGTATCATCCGCAAACAAAGCGTATTTTGGTTTCACGGGATGTAGTGTTTATGGAAGATTCTGTTCAACCCTTGCTGTCATGTACTAGAGACATTAATGTAAGCTCATAGGACATTTATGACACTTTGTTGCCTCTTTTTAGTGGTGGAAGTTTGAATGTAAATTCCAATGAGGCAAATGTATAGCCTATGGGGTTTTCCAAAAATGTTACAGATTAGCCTATTACTGATGCAAATGTACATGATGTACTTGATGAGGAAAGGGCTGAAAATGAGCAGGCTAGAGGTATGCCAAAATGGCTGGTGCATACATTGCATGACAGTAAATTGGATGCACCTTTGTCTAGTCGTACTCGTTTAGGCTTTGGTCATGCATCTTTTGCATCAGATTGCTATGCTTTGGCTGTGTCTATCTTACATGATGTTGATGAACCTCTGTCTTTTGATGAAGCACAAAATTCAAAAAATTGGATGGTTGCCAATGCAATTAGAATATGACGCACTTATAGAAAATGACACATGGACTTTATGTGATTTGCCTCCTGGAAAAAAGGCCATTGGTACGAAGTGGGTTTACAAGTTGAAATGCAAGCCAGGATCAATCGCCATAAGGCTCGACTTGTTGCAAAGGGTTAGGCACAACAAAAAGGCATAGATTATGAAGAGACTTTTGCTCCCACTTGTTGTATGACTACTTTGCGTTTTCTATGTGCATTGGCAGCTCATTTTGGTTGGAATGTACATCAATCAGACATTGTTACTGCTTTCTTGAATGGTGACATACTTGAGGAAGTTTATGTAACACAGCCTCGTGGTTTTGTCAAGAAAGGACAAGAGGACAAAGTGTCTAGATGTAAGAAGGCTTTGTATGGGTTGAATCAATCTCCTCGTGCTTGGTATGAGAAAGTTGACACTCATTTGGTCAAACGAGGCTCTCGTAACAGTCCAACGGGTTATGCATAGCAAAAAGGCATAGATTATGAAGAGACTTTTGCTCCCACTTTTCATATGACTATTGTGTGTTTTCTATGTGCATTGGCAGCTCATTTTGGTTGGGATGTACATCAATCATACATTGTTACTGCTTTCTTGAATGGTGACATACTTGAGGAAGTTTACGTAACACAACCTCACGGTTTTGTCAAGAAAGGACAGGAGGACAAAGTGTGTAGATGTAAGAAGGCTTTGTATGGGTTGAACCAATCTCCTCGTGCTTGGTATGAGAAAGTTGACACTCATTTGGTCAAATGAGGCTTTCATAATAGTCCAACAGAAAGCACATTGTATGTAAAGCGTGAGGGTGATGTACTTCTCATTGTGGTTCTTTATGTAGATGATTTGCTGATTATTGGCCCAAATGAGAGACATATTGCTGAATTTAAGGCTGATTTGAATGCTACTTTCAAGATGAATAATTTGGGGTTGAACTGCATCATTACTTGGGTATACAGTTTAAGCAATGTGATGGTGGTATTGCCTTGTGTCAGAAAAGTTACGTAGAGACATTGCTATGTAAGTTTGGAAATGAGGATTACAAACCTATTGCCACTCCCATGGAAACAGGTTTAAAATTGAGTCTTCATGATGCTGGTGATCCTGCAGATGTCACCTCTTTACCAAACTATTGTTGGATGCCTCATTTATGTATGCAAGATGAGGCCGGATATTCAGTTTGCAGTCTCACATGTCAGCAGATTTATGCATAGCCCAGGGTCTAAGCATTGGCAAGTTTTCAAGAGGATTTTCTGCTACCTTAGTGGCACTTTACATCTTGGCTTGTTTTATCCCAAGGGGGGATCATTGCCGCCAGACTTACATGCTTTTTCAGACTCAAATTGGGCTGGTTGTTTTGACATGCGAGTGTCCACAAGTGGTTTTTATTTCATGCTTGGAAGTTCATATATATCATGGTTGAGCAAGAAGCAACCTACTATGGCCACTTCTAGTTGTGAGGGTGAGTACAGGACAATCTTCACAACTATGGTTGAGTGTGTATGGCTTAGATGCCTTATGGCTAATTTGGGTGTTGGATAGGACACTACCAGCACTATCTACACTGACAGTCAGAACGCATTGGCAACGAACCCGGTTTTTCATGCTCGCACAAAGCACATTGAGGTGCATTACCACTATGTCAGGGAGAGGCTCTCAGTAGGAGAGATCAGCTTGGCTTATGTGCCAACACAGGACAACCTTGCAGATCTTTTCACAAAGGCATTGTCTCGTGAGAAGCTCAAAGCTTTCCGCAAAGCTTTGGGCTTACTCCCCTTTGTGGACTAATCATGTCCTCAAGGCATGGCACTTCTCTTTACCCATGTGCCAGCTCTCATTCACCGCATCACTCCAGGGGGGATTTGTTACCATATACCTGCACACTAGGGGGGCATTTTTCCCCTCTTTAGGAGGGTTTTTCCCCGTGCATTGTATAAACACCCATCACTCTAGGGCTATCAATCTTTCCATTGCATGCTAAGTAACATACTCTCAATTGTGTGCCTTGAGCTTCCTTCGTCTTCTCGTGCGTTTCTCTACAACCTAATTCCAATAGATTGGGGTGCAGTGATTATCCTGTGCTATAGAGAGGCAGATTGTTTGGGTTCCGGGTGTGTTCCCCTTTCCCCCCATCCAACGTTGACCAATAGTTTTCAACCGCTATAGGCATTTTACTAGTTCCAAGGGTGGAAAGGTACTCTCCCATGATTTTATTTGCAACGTTGTTGTAGGTGGTGAACTTACAACGGGAGGTGCAAATTCTTTCTTGTTTGTATGGATATGTACAATGGTAGGTGGAGGTTGTGTCGAAGCTTGTATTTTTGTTGAACCACTACATGAACAGAAAGAAGCTTCATTTGACTTCCTTGGTCCTGAGCTAAGTGGAACAAATCGTTCTTTCTTTGGTACCCAAACTAGCTCTAGAGTAGGTGTGTAGCATTCTCTGACTTTCCTTTCCGCGGTCTTCAAATCGTTTTGGAGTTACAGGATTTGGCCTACATGGATCTTTAGTAGGTGATATGAGAGAACATAAGGTACTTTTAGGTACCGAGATTTGATCATTTCCGACATAGTAGCCTTGGGCTGCTAATAGTCTCTTAGGAATCCAACGTAATGTTTCTTCACATTTCTTGGGGCGAGTGGGACATCTCTTATGAGGCTTCTATTTTGAACCAGATTGAGCATCAAAAGTGTTTGTCAAAGAAGCTTTAGGGACCCATTTGTATGTTTTCTTAGTTATATTGCGATGGTTCTTGTGTGACTCAATTTTTGTTTCAACTGCAGAAGTTGAATCTCTAGAGAGTTGGGCTATAGGGACATATGGTTCAACTTCTTGAACATGCAATGTTCCATTCTATGTTCCCTCAGGAGGCAATAACTTAGCGAATGTTGCTTGAGTGGCAGGACTGAGAGTCAGACTGAGAGTCTATTTCTATGTTGTGACACGCCGAGTCCCCCAATCAACGGTGCATTTGCTCGCTATCATTCACGTGCGTCCTAGGTTTATATTACCTTCCATAGTTCTAGCAGGCATGACCAAAAAGTCTTGAGCTACAACCCCATTGTCATAACTAACAGAAGTGTGCCAGATTCCAAAAACTGTAGTTTTTTTCTTGTTGACACCCTTGACTTGGATAGTACTCACAGATAGGGATAGCTTTTCTAACTGACTCCACACCCCATATGATAGCAGATTGTACTTAGCACCCGTGTCCAATAAGGTGCTATATAGCACTTTCCCATAGGCGCTATTTAGCTCAATAGAGTATCGTAGAGGTGTTTCAGAGTCCAACCAATCATCCTTTGTTTCAACATGGAATGCATGTGTAACTCCAAGGTTGGCCTCTCATTGGCATCTTGTGCATTGTTATCGCTCCTTAGCCTCAACTTGAGCTTGTATCTTCTTCAATTCTGTTTGTGCCTTGGCTGCCCTTTTTTTTATGGATGGCACATAGCTCCTCTTGGCTTAAAAAATCATAGTATCTTTTAAATTTCTCCATTGAGGAATCCAATGGTTTCAACTCCATCAAGAGTCTCCACACGAATGATACCTTATGGGGTGATTTCACATTCTCTATATGGTCTTTTTCTACATATTTCAACTTTTTCTTTTCGTTACGCACTCCATACATAAGTACTTTATCACCAATATTGATATATTTGTTATTTAGATGATGGTCAGACCATTTCTTTCTCCTATCTTTCTCCACAAGTGCATTTTGCACAGCCAATTGCCTTTCTTTTTCTAACCTCTAAAGGATATATAAATGATCAACTAAAGGGTTACCATCCCAACCTTCTTGTGAAGCTACGTGCAGACTAGGAATTACAAACTCCCATGACATAACTGCTTCTTGGCCATATAGAATTTTGAATTGTGTACAATTAATAGCCACTTTGTAAGAAGTACGAGAAGCCCATAGAGTTGATGTCAGCTTCAAATCCCAATCTGTGCGATGAGCTTCCACTGTTTTGGTCAAGATAGAAATTAAGGTCTTGTTAGTGCTCTCCACTTGGCCGTTTGCTTGTGGATAATAAGTCATGGACTTATGGTGGGCTATCATGAAGTTTGTTGTGAGTTCCTTTATCACAATAAAATGAGTACCATTGTCACTCACAATTTCAAAGGGACAACCAAATCTTGTAATAATGTTCTCAAAGAGAAACTTGGCAGTTGACCTTGCATCAGCCTTACGTGTCACCTTGGCTTCCTCCCACTTCGTCACATAGTCAGTGGCAACGATAATATATCAAGATTGAGTGTTATAAAAGCCATTTTAGCTTAGTCTTCTAGTGCAATTGTGATTTGATTGTATCCAGAGTACCCATCTAAAAAGTTATAAGCTTCCTTTCCTGCCATTCTTTCAAGCACATGTTCTAAATATGGCAAGGGGTAATGGTCCCTCCTAGTGGCGGCATTGACCTTTTTGAGATCCACGCACACCCTAAGTTTCCCAGTCTTTTTCGGCATAATAACTATCGGAGACACCCATTTTGAGTGCTTAATAGTGTATATGAATCCACATTTGAAAAGCTTTTCAATCTCTTCTTGAACAATCTTTGCATACTTAGGATTCATTGGGTAGGGTCATTGCTAGACTGGTTTAGCCATGCTATTCATGGGAATTGTGTGTTGCACCACAGAAGGTGGAACACCTTTCATATCATGATATGTCCAAGCAAATATATCCTTGAATTCCTTGAGAAGTTTGTAAAGTACATACTCCTCAGTCTCTGTCAGATCTTGGGCAATGAAAACAGGTTTTGACTCTTCTCCTGAGTCTGCTAACTCTATCTCTTTAACTATCTCTAGACCATCATAGACTCCATTGCTTCCATCAATAGGTTTTCTTTGAGCCTTTGTATGCACAACCTTACGTTCCTCTGTGGTGTAGGATTTGAAATGATCAGGTACAGGGTGTAAGTCTGTGGGGTCTTGTTGTTCTATGGACTATGATTTCTCTTCTGCTTCCTTTTGTCGTTGAGCTAACTCTCGTTTTTGTCATCTCCTTACGATACGGCTCAACTTTGGCTTCTCTGTAGCCTCTAGACGTGTGATGTCAACGGGTTGTGGACTACACCACATAACACTTTGAAGGTATTCACCCCAGTTATCTACCAACTTCCGATGAGCATCACATGTCCCTATATAATTAAGCCATTCTGCGGTAGATTTCTTTTCATTTATTCTAGCATGCACATTTTCTCGATAACATTGCCTCTTATATCTCTTACTCTTCTTGTCTAATTTTTTATTACGGCCGATCTCTAGTGAAGAGTCACTAGATGAATCGCTACTTGTGTCTTGTGCTCTCTTGGATAGATTGTCATCTCGGGTACCACTAGGTCTTCAGTGGTTTGTCCCCACATTTGCATTAAGATTTAACTCAGATTATTCATCTTCAGAGTCAATTTCAATTGTTGATTCTGACTTTGAATCGTGTGGGCTATAGTCTTGTGAGACGCTACTGGTTCCAATGTCATTCAAGCCTTCATCTCGTATGTGCTCAAAAGCTATATGCATTGCTTCTATCATCTTTAAAGGTACGAGTGGTAGCATGTCATCCCCCTTGGGTGTTACCCAGGTCATCCTCCTATTTCCCCAAGTGTCTATGGTTGCTACTAGGTGGACCCAATCCACATTGTCAGACTCAGTCATCCCAGGTAGAACATCCATATAAGGAGACGTTTCCCCAACATCAAATGTCCACTTTACACGTGTAACAATATTGCAATGGGGCGGAGTGAATTGTGGTGTCAGATCTATGATCGATTATAAATCTATTTCCTAGAGGATGTGCCCGACCACTTACAAGATCAACTCGAATGACAGAATCTTGGAACTGCAAGTAGACATGGTTTTTAGACCAGTCATGCACCATTTTTGCTTCCCTCATGAAAGCACGTCCTAAGATCATCTCAAATGACATAGCGTGCGTGGAGAAATCCATAACAATGAAAGTATTCCTTATTTTGTGTCCAAAGAACTTTATCTTGAGATCTTTTAGCATCTCAATAGGCTTAACAATAGTCCCATTGGCCATCTTTACCCCACTATTTGTGATCCCAAGGTGAGGTCTTCTCATGGTTTCCCAACAATTTTTAAATCACGATGCTAACCCCAGTGCCACCATCAAGGATTCCCTTCACGATCAATCCCTTTAGTGATTGGTATGGTCGCATTGGATTCATCGCTTCAACGTATTGTCCCAACTTGTTAACCGGTATGTCTACAATAGAGTTCTCATCTAGGTTGGGTTGCGGATCTAAGTGTTCCTCCTCTATTGGAATCTCCCTAGCTCTATCCATCTGTGCAAATTGTGGTAGTCCGAATTTCAGTTCTCCATTGAGGAAAGCTCGAAGAGCTAAGAATAGCTCTGGGTCTCCATATAGTTTGGATATGATGGTGGTTCTAACTTGTGAAGCCATGAAATCCATCAATTTGGCAATATTTAACGATACCTTTTGGGCTTTATTCCCTTGACGTGGGGAAGATGGGATCTCCATTTCTTTGATAGGGTCACGTAGTCCCTCTGTAAACATTCTCTCCAACAAGAAGTGAGTACGCCCACTTTCCCATGACTTTAAGTCACTTTCTTCTTGGATGACACTAGGTATGGCTAGTGGTCTATGGACTTTGTGAGGTTGTTGTTGCATAGGGAACACTGTCTGTAATCTGGATCTACCTAGGTGCTGGCACTAGATCCCTTTGGGTCTCTTCTACCAAACTCCGTAATTGCTTGACTCGCTCGATCTCCTCTGTAGGATTTGGGTAGGTTACTATCTTCTTCTTGGGTCCTGGCCATTGTGGCTCATGACAATCTTCCTTGTTTGTTTCTTTCCTAGTGGTCATTTTAGTCTCCATGGTTTCACCTGAATCCGAATCCTCTTCAACGTCATTCAAATATACGGGGTTGTCACCAATCCCTATATTGTCTTTGAACTGGGATCTGACTTCACTGCTTTTTGCGATCACTTCCTTCGTGTTTTCTTCTTCTTCTGAGATTGGGCAATTGATACCATGCCTCTTTCTTCAAGATTTTTTTTTTTTTGGAGCATCTATCGTGTGAGTACATTTACTGGTGCCATAGGCGTACTTTGTGTTGGTTCCTCAGCAATCTCAATTAACTTCAATGACGTGATCTTCGCTGCATTTGGATTATTCGGATATTGGGCAATCAAATGATCTATGCCACATCAATTACACATGAGTATCAACATTGTATACATGCTCACTTGATTGGTTTGCATTAGTGTGCCAGGACACTCGGCTACACGATGTGGACCCCCACACTCATAGCATTGAAGAGGTGGTCTCTTGGTAGTGTAATTGATATTTTGGCCTCTTGCAGCAAGAGCAACTACTTGATGGATAGGTTTGACTTGTCCACAATAGTCCTCCATGTAGTATTGTGGACTTTCTTCAAGTGCATCAATCCCATAGGCAATATTAGGGTCTATATCTTCCTCATAGCCTTCCAAACAACCAATAGATGACTCACAACCCACTTGATTCATAGAAGTGATGCTCGGATGTGGTGGTTGGGGTCCTAGCACTGGAGGTGGTAAGGGTGTTATTTGAACAACATTTTGGGCCCTAGGGACCAGGTGTTGTGACGTTTGTTCGAGAAGTGGGGCCGGCATCAATGCAGGCACTCAAGGTGTGTCTGTCCATGCTAAGGTTGGTCTATTAGCCATTGCGTGCTTAAATTATGCAAACCTTGGCTTGATGACCATACCTCCCATAGGCATTGCAATTCCCATTGAATTTTACTTTAAACGTAGGGCATTCACTGGTACTATGCGGACCATAGCAAATTGAGCACCATTGTTGCTCCCTTCTTGGATACATATGATTGTTTTGTGGAGCACGATTGTCTCTAAGGCTCTCTTGAATAGCCTTGGTGAGATCTGCTAAAGTCATCTAAGATATCTTTGCTCCTTAGCAATAGGCTTTAGGGTCATTGTTGATGCCCCGATGCTTGCGATCTAGTAGATTTAGCCTCAACAAACACTCTTTCTCCTTGAATCATTAAATTGTCCTCCAATTGGATGGCATTGGTGGTGATTGTATTTGAGGTAGGCTCTTCTCTTGATCTAAGGTCCAGGTAGAGATTTCTTTTGGCAAAAGGATTGTCTCTTTTGTGTTTCTCATTGTCAGTTTGGTTTTAATCATTTGATTTTACAATGTTCGATCCACAAGCAAATAGTTTCATATATGCATACCGGTTTGGTATTTGCTAAGTAGACCAATACACCTATCATAGGTTTAAATAAGGAAAACATCGGTGTCCTTGTGAAGAGATTTTTCATTGATGTTTTCAAGGACAAAATCTCTTATTTGGGTGTGTGTGTGTGTGTGTGTGTGTGTGGGGGGGGGGGGGGGGGGGGTGTTGATGACAGCATAAGGGTGGAGGTGGAACACGGTTCCTTAGCAAGGCTAGCTAAGTATGCTATATTTAGGGGTCTCCTAAAGATATCTTGGGGGGGCTATAAGAGGAGGTGATTGGGTGGAGATTTAGATATCCAAAACTTAATTTTAAATCAAGTTGAATCATTATATAATCAAGATAGTTTTTTTTTATCATTTACAAAGTACATCAGAAGATTAATTTTAAGTTGTGGTTCTTTTTGAGACTTGAGCAAGGGTCAAGTGCAAGATATCTACAATTAGATTTTCAAGAAAAAAGGGGTACATAAGCAATTTCATGTTTCCTCATTACATTATCATAGGGGACAAGAGGTCTCAAGCAAAAGGCACGTGTGGATAGAACAGTAACTAACAAAACATTGTTAGTTTCAGTTCCACCTATAAAGTTAGCCAAGGAAGTAATGAACAGCATAACCACAGAAAAGGCAAATTATATAGAGAAAGAATTTGTGAGACTCTATTATGTTATAGACCCTACATGCTGAATATATTTTATGAAGTTGAAAGAGCAACTTTGTTTGACTCTTCATTTAGACCACAATAGACAAGCTGCCTAAGGAAAGTAAAAGTATACGAGCTCGAGAAAATAATTAGGTCATTGTGATTCTCATGATGACACCATTTTTGTGTTTTGTACATGCATACCAATACTATTAAAGGAGGAGTTCACTTATCTCATGGATTTCTATACAATGTCGTATGGGACACATTTTTCAAGTCCATTCGATTATTATATTCTTTGTTTTGGTAAAGTAGACCAATATCTTTGAAAGACGAGTTCCTTAGCTACATGGATTGATTTATAGTGTGGTATGGGGCACATATGTCAAGTATCTTTGTAGCTGAGTAGCAACTTTAGCTTCTATGTAAGTAGCTACCATTGAGGACAATGCATCTTTTGCAGGGGTGGAGAAAATAGTAACAAAGGTTTTAGTCCATAGAGAGTCATAGTAATCCAAATATCATGACCATTTTACGATCATTGAAAAAGCTTTCATATAGAAGCATTTACGATATTTGATGGGGTTGTTATGTTGACTAATAATGTTTTGACCTCAGTTGTAGCTATATATTAAGTAGTTATTACAAGGTGAAATTTGCAGTCCAAGTTTGGACAAGACACAAAGTAAGAAATGGTAACTAGAACATTATTAAATTTTTTGTTTACTAGAAAACATTTCTCTTCTAGCTACACCCTTCAAAATGATCATTGAAGACAATGATCTAGCTTAAGGGGGTGAGCATATTAGGCATCAAGTAAAACCTGGCATATTTGCAAAGTGATTAGCAATGGAAAGTCATTGACTTACAATATACAAGAATAACTATGGGCTTTAGACAAGGCATAGGTCCTAAATATAGACCAAGTGCAAGTGTATAAGTAAGATGAATGGCTAGGCATGTCAATTTTGACTCCAACACCCAGGGACAAAGGCACCAAGATTCATACATTTAGCATTAAACTTGGCCTGTTAACAAGCATTGATCACTCCTCAATAAATGTGTAGGCTTCAAAGAAGCTTAGCTTGCATTTCTTTGCTCTTTTTCCCATCATGGAAGCAGATCTGCATGCCAACGCGGCGGCGGCTCTCTCTTCTTCGCGGCACGAAATCCTTCACGACGGAAAGCATTGAGCGGTGAGTGACACACCATTGCCCCTTTGAGCTTACTAGGATAGTCTAGTTGTGTGCTTGCAGCCATTCGTGGCTCGCACACAATGTTCGACAAGTCCCAATCCTCCGACACGTGCGGTAAAAGCGCACATTTTTTACTTTAGGTTCTTAATCCGATACTATAAAGCATTGTGTGCAATGTATTAGTGCTTTCTAGTGGGCTTAATCCCTCTTGACCTTTAGCTTAAGTCTTATAAAGTGAGTTTACTATTGTGATGAGCCTGGGGAGGGTAGCAGTGTCAATATGACCCCACGAAGTTACAAAATTGAAATGCACGGATAAACAAAAAACAAAAAAAAAACAAAAGTACAAAGAATTAAAATCGTACACTGGAAGAGAAATCCAAGCTTGATTTGGTACACTCACATGTATTGCCTATGGTACTAGAGCCCTAGAGGTTTCTAGTGTGGGCGTTTTTCCTTGAAAAGCAAAAAGCCAAAGTCATACAAAATAAGCACACACGTCAAAAATTAAATCAATGTGGAAAACACTTTAGGGGGTCAAACAAGGGAATAATTCAGGAGATGATTTCATATGCAATTCCTTTTATTGTAGCTTAACTAGAAGGTCTTTTAGGTATAGCTTCTAGTTAGCCCTCGGACATGAAATACTTCGCTCTCACGATTAAACAGCTCAATTGACTAGAGAGAATTGAGAAGCTTGTCCATGGTATTAATAGTTGACCTCTAGTGCCTCTCGACCATTAAATTAGCGACCCTAGACTTGTTTATTTCTTTGACCTTTATAAGTGTTTATGCGCTTGATTATATTACAGTTTAATGTTTACTCTGCTGAAAAAATGTTTAATATTCTGTTACCAATCAATCCGTCTGCCTATTCACTGATTATTCTTTTTACTTATATATGTTCTATGAGAATGCAATTACTGTGCCAGTTTTGGTAGATTTTGCAGTGTTTGAAGAAAGCTAAATACATTCAATTTCCAATGATCTTCCACCTCGACAAACGGGCTTCACCTCACTAGCTTTCGAGGACGGAATCTACATCAGGAAGGGGGGCATGTTAACCACTCACGGGCACCCTATCATCTTTGACAGACGCCTTATCACTTTTTTTGAGTCATCGATCGGGCTTGTCGATCCTATAGGTGTGTAGGTGATCGTCGATGAGAGGCGCACCACTTATCTCATTTTTACATTATTTTTGCTATGATCGGCCACTGTGGGCGCCCATGTGTGAATGGGTCAGATTCATATAAAATGTCCATTTTGACCTAAAATCCTCATTCTTAAGGTGCATGTCAAAGAAGTGCTCTTGGTCTACCTCTACCTTCTTCTCCATCGTGTGCTCACGAGTATGGTGTGTGTGTGTGTGTGTGTGTGATCGAGCATTGCAGCGGCGAGGCGGTTGAGTGCAGCGGCAGCGTTTTCCTCTTCTTCAAAGAACGAAATCCTTCACGATGGCAAGCATTGAGCGGTGAGTGACACACCATTGCCCCTTTGAGCTTACTAGGATAGTCTAGTTGTGTGCTTGTAGCCATTCGTGGCTCGCACACAATGTTTAGCAAGTCCCCAACCTCCAACACGTGCGGTAAAAGAGCACATTTTTTACTTTAGGTTCATAATTCGATACTATAAAGCATTGTGTACAATGTATTAGTGCTTTGTAGTGGGCTTAATCCCTCTTGACCTTTAGCTTTAGTATTATAAAGGGATTTTACTATTATGATAAGCCTAGGGAGGGTAACAGTGTCAATATGACTCCCCAAAGTTACAAAATTGAAGTGGAGTGATTTTTTTTTATTTTTTTTTTTTAAGTGCCAAGAATTAAAATCTTACGCTAAAAGAGAAATATTAGCTTGATTTGGTCTACCTCTACCTTCTTCTCCATCGTGTGCTCACGAGTATGGTGTGTGTGTGTGTGTGTGTGTGTGTGTGTGTGTGTGTGTGTGTGTGTGTGTGTGTGTGTGTGTGCGCGCTCCTTGCCGCATTGTCGAAGCAAGGGACTTGCCAATACACCGTGTGCGAGCCACAAACGGCTCCAAGCACACAACAAGCCTAAACTAGCAAGCTCAAGAAAACAAGGGTGTGTCACTCACCGCTCTACGCTCGCCTTCGTGGTGGATTCCTCGCCGCGATGAAGAAGAAGCTGCAGTCGTGCCGCGCTCAACCACTTCGCCGCCGTCGTGCCTTCGTAATGCTCGATCGCACACACACTCTCCCTCTCTCTCTCTCTCTCACACACACACACACAAGGAGGTGAAGAAGAAGAAGATGGAGATGGAGCAAGAGCACTCTTCAATTGCACAAATGAGAGAATGAGTAAAAATTAGGTTTAGTTGGCTTTTATAGGAGCTCACCCCATTCACACTTGGGCGCCCATGCTTAACCAACTAATCCCTTGAATGTCCAAGTTAAAGTGCGCCTCTCATCGGCGATCACTCTACCTTTCCCTATTGGTCCGACAAGCCCGGTACCTGACTCTACCAAATACATAATACGCGTCCATCGTAGGTGATGGGTGTCCGTGTGCCATGAGGGTTAACATGCCCCCCTTCCTGATGTAGATTCCCTCCTCGGAAGCTATTGAGTTGAAGCTGGTTCGTCGAGGTGGAAGAGCATTTGAGATGAATGTCCTTAGCCTTCTTCAGTCACTGCAAAATCAAACAACATTGGCACAGTAATTGCATTCTCTTAAAAAGCATATGCAGTTTTAGATAGAAAAATTGATTGGTCAAAGAATTTCAAACAAGTTGATAGCAATGAACATTAAATTGCAATGTAATCAAATGCATAAACAGATGTAAAGGTAGAAAATTAAACAAGTCTGGGGTCGCTAATTTGACGGTCGAAAAGCACTAGAGATCGAATATTAATACCATGGGTAAGCTTCTTAATTTTCTGTGGTCAATTAAGTTGTTTAATCGCGAGAGCCAAGTATTCATGTTCAAGGGCTGACTAGAGGCTATATCTAGAAAACCTTGTAGTTAAGCTACCATAAAAGGAATTTCTCATGAAATCATTGCCTGGCTGATTACTTTTTCTTTGACCCCCCAAGGTCTTTTCACAGTGATTCAATTATGATGTGTGTGCTTATTTTGTATGCCTTGGGTTTTTTGCTTTTCAAGGAAAAGCGCCCACGCTGGGAACCTCTAGGGCTCTAGTACCATAGGCAATACATGTGAGTGAAGTACCAAATCAAGCTGAGATTTCTATTCCAGCTTAAAATTTTACATTGTGGCACTTTGATTTTTTGCTTGTTCATTTTCAGCATTTTAATTTTGTAACTTTGGGGGGCCATATAACACTGTTACCCTCCCCAGGCTCATCACATTAGTAAACTCCCTTTATAATACTTAAGCTAAAGGTCGATAGGGTTAAGCCCACTAGAAAGCCCTAGTACATTTCATACAATGCTGCCTAAATCGGATTAAGAACCTAAGTAACCATTGATTATTAGGAAGGCATTCCCCATGGTATTAAGAGAAGATTTCTAATACCTAGCTTGGTCAAACTAGCTTAGTCGGACTGCTTGATTTTTAAACCTAGACAAGTGATTATGACAAAAGATTGCATTGAATTAAATGTTGGATACTAAGAAAATGCGCTGAATAGTATGCTACCAATCACAATCAAAGCAGACAAACATGGATGCAAAAAAGATAAGGGCAATGCTAATGGACAAGAAACACCTGTTTGTGTTGATGGTCGCGCTTGATATGAAGTGTGAACGAGAGAAAGGTTCCATGAAGGTCCAAATCCTATCAATAGCAACACGCTCCTGTACACACTAGGAAACAAAAGGAATACCTCCAGGAGGCACATCAGTGGGAAAAATTAAAACTCCTAAAAAACAAACTCAAAACACAATCTAGACCCCTAACCTACCTATCTGTCACCCCTTTTAGAATCAAGGAAAGAGGATATTATATAAACCGGGTGGCCACCCTAAGGCTAGGCCTCTATCCTCATCATCTAGATAAATAAAATCGTTGTCCGTGAGGCCATAGTCTTCCTCGGTCTCTATTAGTTCCTCTTTATCATCCTCTTGTGCAAGCATGCTAATCAAGAACCTCGTGATGCGTGGATACTCATCTTGTGCAAAAGAATAAGCATGTGCCATTGGAGACACATTCGCTACTGGGTAGGGATCACTAGTTAGCCATAGACGTATCAGCCATTCTAACTCCTCAAAATTTCTCTCACATGCAAGGCTCTCTATCAAATCCCATTCGCAAGAAAGTATAGGGTAGCATACGTAGAACACTTGTTGAAAAGACAAGGGGTACCTTTCATCAAAAATAGAAGTGCATGCCTCTGGTGAAGTAGCCATTTCTGACAAGACAGATAGATTTGGTTAGGCCATTAAAACATAAGAGTTGTTTTTGTGTGTTGCTTGAATTGACACGGTGAATTTGGACTTATATGTAAGATCTGATAGGGTGCTCTCTCATTGCTAGGCGCTCTTGCTCTTTACTATTTTTGTTTTTTTGTGAGTATAAGGCTATATATATACATTCCCTAAGATCGGAGATTAAGAGGTCAGGGAAAAAGGTTGAGAGGGAAGCAAGTGAATGATGGATGTCCACAAACATTCCCCCCTTCCTTGGGTAGATCATACCGTTTGAAATGAGCTTGTCACCCTTTGAAACCAATTGTTCCAGTTGGTAATAGGTGAGGATTTTTTCCAGTAGTTTTCTATTACCCTAGGTGCCTTGTCAAGCTCCAAGGGTGGTAAGGTACTCTCCCAGGATCGAACTTGAAGTGGTTCATCAGGTGATTCTTGAACACTGGGAGGTGTGGATTCTTTTGTAGCTTCATTGAGGTCCACTACTATAGATGGAGGCTGTGTAGAATCTTTTACCTCTATGGATGTATTACATGAGGAGCTAAAAGCTTCATGGGACTCCCCCCTTCCTGAGCTAGGTGGAACAAATCGTTCTTTCTTTGGTACCCAAACTAGCTCGAGAGCAGGTGTGTAGCATTCTGTGATTTTTTTCTTTCCACGATCATTGATTCGTTTTGGAGCTACGGGATTGGGCTCACTTGGGTCAGGTGATAGGTAAGAGCACAATCTACGTTTTGGCACCCAGATTTGATCATTTCCTTGATAGTAGCCTTGGGCTTCCAATAGTCGTTTAGGGATCCATCGCAACATTTTCTTACTTTTCTTGGAGCGAGTGGTACGTTTCTTACAAGGCTTCTGTTTTTTAGCACTAGCTATGGTCACTAAAGAAGCTTTAGGGACCCACTTGTATGTTTTCTTCGTTACCTTAGGATGAGTCTTGTCGGAAGCGATATGCATTGCTTGTAGCATATTTAAGGGTATATGCATTTCATCCCCCTCAGGTGTTACCCAGGTCGTCCCCCTATTTCCCCAAGTGTCTATGGTTGATGCTAGGTGGACCCAGTCTACATTGTCTGATTCCGTCATACCCGGTAACACATCCATATAAGGAGAATCTTGGCCAATGTCTGTATCCTTCTTACAAGTGTAACAATATTGTAGTGGGGCTGAGTGAACTGTGGTGTCAGAGCGATGATCAATAATGGTTTTACTCCCTAAGGGGTGTACCTTACCAGTCACCAAATCCACTCTAAGGACAGAGTCTTGGAATTGCAAATAGACATGATTTTTAGACCAATCGTGAACCATTTGTGCTTCCCTCATGAATGGTCGTCCTAAAATCATTTCATATGACATAAGGTGTTTAGAGAAATCCATTACAATGAACGTATGTCGTACCTTGTGTCCTAGAACTTTGATCTTAAGATCCTTGAGCATCCCCATAGGTTTGGCTATGGTACCATTTGCCATCTTTACCACAATGTTAGTAACACTGAGGCGGGGTTTTCCCATGGATTCCCAACAATCTTTTGTAACGATGCTAACTCCCGCACCACCATCAAGAATTCCCTTTATAGTTAATCCCTTGGTAGTGATGGGTAGGGTCGCATTAGACTCGTCGCCTTCAAAATACTGCCCTAATTCGTTAATGGGTACCTCGATCACATACTCGTGTCCATCTAAGTCAAGTGATTGCACATGATTTTCCTCATCAATCATAATCGAGTCAGGCCTATTTGGTTGCGCAAACTGCGGTAATCCCGTTCGTAGCTCTCCGTTAAGGAATGCTCGAAGTGCAAGGAATAACTCAGGATCTCCATACAGCTTTGCTATGATCGTGGTTCGGACCTCAGAAGACATGAAGTCCACTAGTTTGGCAACATTCATTGGCGTTTTGCAGGGTGTAGGTCCCTGACTAGGAACTGGTGAGGATGGAATCTCATATTCCTCAATGGGATCAGGTATTCCTTCGTTAAACATCCTTTCCAACAAGAAGGGTGTATGCTCACTTTCTGATGTCCTGTCCTCACTCCCTTCTTGGATGATACTAGATATGGCTAACGGTCTATGGTTCATGTGGGGTGGATGAACTTGCGTGGGAAACACTGTGTCATGAATTTTTACATGCATGGGTTCTGGTTCTAGTTTCCTTTGAGTCTCCTCCACTAAATCTCTTAGATGTTTCACCTGCTTAATCTCGTCTACAGGATTTGGATACGTCCCAATCTTCTTTTTACGATTCTTCCCTTTTTGCCCCTGCGGTTTATCTTGGGGGTCTTGGATTGGATTTGGAAACACTTGTGGTGTTTTCAGAGGCTCTTTATGGTTTTCTCTCATTCGGTTTTCATTTGGTCCCATGTTACGGTTTTCCTTGTCGGTCTTTCCCTTTGTGGTATTGGTTCTAGTCTCCATTGTCTCGACTGAATCTGAATCATCCTCGAGGTCATTCATATACACGGGGTCATCTCCTGTTCCTATGTTTGTTTTGGAACTTGGCTTTGAATTTTCCGTATTCTGCGACTTCTTCCTTCGTGTCTTCTTTTTCTTTGCTTGGATAACTGACGCGGTATCTCTCTCTTCGAGGATATGTCCTGGCCCTTGAAGCATGGACCGTGTAATCGCATAAGCGGGTGCGACGGGTGGTATTGGTGACGTCACACTAGCAATTTCGACCAAATTCAGGGGTGTGATTTTAGGCGCATTTGGGTTATAGGGGCATTGGGCAATCAAGTGATCTATGCCACAACGATTACATGTGAGTATTGGCATTGCAGACGTGCTCCCTTGATTCATTTGCATCTGTGCAGCATTCTTTTGCAGCCTAATAGGGCACTCCGCTACTCGATGTGGTCCACCACACTCGTAGCATTGAAGAGGTGGCCTCCTAGCCTGGGTGTTGATATTTTGACCTCTGGATGCGAGAGCAGCAGCTTGATAAACCGGCTTGACTTGTCCCCATGACTTGTCCCCAACAATCTTCCATGTAGTATATAGGACACTCTTCCAATGTATCAAGTCCGTAGGCAATACTAGTGTCTATTTCCTCCTCACAGCCATCTGCATAAGCATTTGATGGCTCGCAACCCACTTGGTTCATAGGGGCGACTCTTGGATGCGGGGGCTGCGGTCCTAGCACAGGAGGTGGTAGCGGTGTAGCTTGTACAACATTTTGAGATCTAGGGACCATGTGTTGCGGTAGTTGCTCAACAGGTGGAGTAGGCATCAATACAGGAGCTCGAGGTGCATCCGTCCAGGCTACAGGTGGTCTATTTGCCATCATACGTTTGATCATTAAACAATCCTTAGCTTGGTGACCATACCTACCACATGCGTTGCAAGTTCCATTAAATTTTACTCTAAACGTAGGGCACTCACTAGTGCTATGTGGCCTAAGCAAATGGAACACCATTGTTGCTCCCTTCTTGGATACATGTGACTATTTTGAGGGGGTCGATTATCCTTAAGAGACTCTTGGATTGCCTTGGTGAGGTCTGTCAAGAATGTCTCAAATACCTTTGGCTCATTGGCAATGGGCTTTGCAGTCATGGGTTCATACTCAATGGCTTGTGAGCTAGTGGATCTCGTGTCGATAGACACTCTCATGCCTGCTATCATCAAGTTGTCCTCTAATTGGATTGCATTGGCAGTGACATCTTCCCAGGTTGTGATACCTCTAATCACTAGTCCATTATAGATTCCTTCATTCCTCAACCCTCGAATGAATCGATCAAGCAGTTGGTTATTGTTGAAGCGCTCATTTACAGGGCAACGAGAGTTTAAGTGCTTTAGACGACTAATGAAGTCCCTTACTGACTCTCCTTCCTTACGTTCGGCCTTCTGTAGCTGAGATGCTACACCCCAAAGCACACCTTCTCGTATGTACTCCTTTAGAAACAACCTTCGAAGGGTAGGGTAGATTGTTTTCTCGTCCACCTTTAGGGTCCTATACCAATCTCCAGCCTTCCCACTTAATGTCAAGCTTAAGGCATTGCACTTATGTAGTTCGTTGCGTTCCCCTAAAGAATCACATACTTGTTCAAACACTTCAATGTGTTTCCTAGCATCTTCGTCCCCATTGAATTTTTGCGTGAGTTTGGCAATTTGTACTGCCTTACTTCTAGGCTCTCTATCAGATGCATGACGTATATTTTCCGCGATAGATCGACCTATGGTTTGAGCAAACGCTGCCAAGTCACCTATGTGAGGAGGTAGGGCCGGTGGAGGTACTCTTGGAATCATATGTGGGAGAGGAACGGGTACCGGTCTTGGCATATGTGTGGATGATGCAGGATATGGAACATAACCGGGCATAGGTCCACTCGGATAAGAGCTAGGGAGCGGCACTCGAGGAGCATAAGCAAGTGGTACAATTGGAGGTGTGGGGGCCATGTGTGCATAAGGGGCTAGAGGCACATATGGTCGAGGCCCCATATTAGGTACTACGACACTAGGTAGTGGCACTGCGCTAACCGTAGATGTCATCGGTACATTCTCTGTCAGGCTTATCCCTGGAGTGAGCACTGTGTTTTCCTTAATAGAGGGTTGAGCCAAGTTAGGGAAGCTAAAGTTGTCACTCAGAGGCTCAGATTGCATAGAGACCCCAGGTGAAATGACGTAAGATGGGTCCATGGGGCTCATTAGAGGAGTCTCCATTTGAGATAGAGTAGGCTGTTGAGCCTTGCTCGTATCCAGAAATCTCATGGGGCCAGTTGAGAGTATATTTACCCCTCGGTTTTGCCTTTCTGATTGAATAATGCCATGGATAACATTATAGATCATTTTCTGTTGATCTTCGATGCTCGTGGCACTAGAGGTGGATTGTACAATCTCTATCCATCCTACATGGTAGGCGTGGCCAGAGTGTAGATCCGTCAACACCTCAGTGTGGAGGTCGTATGTCCAATGATCATTAATGAACAATCCTTCTAGAGTCGACGTGTTAACAGTTTCTTGTGAGGTAGAAGCAATGTTGCTCCCCGTGGTTTTACTTGCCACCAACGGTACTCTAGAGGGAACTTCTGAAGGAGGCAGCTCAACAGGGCCTTCTTGGTAAGAAGTTGGTAGGATATCCACATGGACACTCTTTGGGGGTGTGGGGTCCACGTGCGATGTGAAAGGAGATTCCACTTCCCCACCCCCTTCGTGTGCTTCATCTGCATCAGGTTCCGAGCGAGTAGCTCTACCTAATGTTTCCATGAAACGGCTAAACATACTAGTACTAGGCTGTGGAGCTTCGGGAGGTGCATGGCCTTCTCTCTCAGTGTTTTGGGTAGGGTATGCTTCCATGATTTCTGAGTCGGAGGAGGAATCACTAGCGGCTATTTTAGGGTCTTGGGTGGTGCTACCTTGTGTCCCCGCTGAGGGTATAGAGCTTATCGTGGATGGGTAATGGGTGTCCGTATGAACAGAGGCACCCTCAATATGCTCGTGTTCTAGCACCCGCCCAGAGCGTAAGTGCATGTGCTTTTGATACCCTAAGGTGTCAAAAAGCTGCTCTAGGAGGCCTTGTGACTAGTTTTTAGCGTGTTTTTTGTTTGTTTTTTTGCTAGATTTTTTAGAGCGTGTCGTGGAATGGGCCGTGTGATAGCTCGAAACGAGCGTATCGGTCAGAGGGTCGTGCCGTGCTTTACAGCCCTCCGTTTGGTCACTCTATGCCCTCGAAATCCCTAAAACTGTCAATTTCCAGTAGGGAACTAGGCCCAAACTAGAAAGTCTAAGGGTGCAAGTGGGAAGAGAAAGGAGGAGAGTGGAGGACTTGTCCCACATGCTCTCATTCTCTCTTGAGGGAGTAGGGTATATATATAAGAGTGAGTCTAGTATATATCATAAGACTGAGGACTGGGGCCTGGGCTTGGGCTTGGGCTTGGGCTTGGGCTTGGGCTTGGGAAAATGATCCCGATCCCAATCTATCTTTTATACAAACCAACCCGTCCGTTTTAAGAGTCACGTTTTTTATTTTCGAAAAATATCGCCGCCCACTCGCTCGCGTTTTTAATTTCCGAATTTTTTTTCTCCACACACTCCTTCCCTGCCTAACCTATGATAGAAATTGCACCACAAGGAAGCGTAAAGTGCTAACCGAGCTTAGTGTAGAGCATATCCCCGGCAGCGGCGCCAAAAATGTGCGCTCCTTGCCGCACTGTCGAGGCAAGGGACTTGCCAATACACCGTGTGCGAGCCACAAACGGCTCCAAGCACACAACAAGCCTAAACTAGCAAGCTCAAGAAAACAAGGGTGTGTCACTCACCGCTCTACGCTCGCCTTCGTGGTGGATTCCTCGCCGCGATGAAGAAGAAGCTGCAGTCGTGCCGCGCTCAACCGCTTCGCCGCCGTCGTGCCTTCGTAATGCTCGATCGCACACACACTCTCCCTCTCTCTCTCTCTCTCACACACACACACACAAGGAGGTGAAGAAGAAGAAGATGGAGATGGAGCAAGAGCACTCTTCAATTGCACAATTGCACACCGATGGGCTTGGTGTTGTCAGAATTTCATTCTGAGGTCATCTCGGCCACCATTCGGCTTTGACAAAGGTCTGCGCATGCCATTTTCGACTACGTGGTCTCGACGGGTGCAGATCAGACTCTGCAAATTTGGGGTTTTCGGCCTACGACTGTAGGTGCTAAGGAGATCGACACTCCCAGAGTGTTGATTTGTGGCTATCTACACATCGAAGGATGGCTCACAGTTCTTGGAGGCGTGTCACATACGACACGGGCGCATCTACACACAGACTGTAGGCGACATCCACTAGTTCATCAGGTAGCTTGTGTTTGCTTCTTGATATTCCAGATTTCATCCTGACATTGCAGGTACTTCCACATGGGATGTATTGTCAGAGATGATGTATGTCTGTTGAGGGTTTGCTGGCTGTGAGTCACGCACCAAACAACCGCCGCAGTAGCTACAGCATAGAGTGGAAAATTTGTGGATGTATGACTTTATGGGAAGTCTATGTACTGTCAGATTTACTGCAGCCTTTGTTGAGGGTCGAGTGAGGTTTTATTGAGCTGGGGGATTCTCGAATGTTGAGATCCTTTCTGTGATACAGGTCTTGGAGCGATCCCTCGAGCACCCTTAGATAAGCAGCTAGGACGTATTGACTGTGAGTTAGACAGTTGGGATTGCATCTTTGCTTTACTGCCGTTGAGGCATTGTCACAGTCTATGCTTACAGGACAGTGACAGGACAGTCAGAGACAGTACAGGTGCAGGACAGGTTTACCCGCAGCTTACAGTGTCAGAGAGACGGTGTTTTTTGAGCTGTTTTTTGGTCTGTTTTTGAGTACACCAGAGCCATTTTACAAAGGAGACTCTGTCAAAATTTATGCAGAATCTGAAGCTTTCTTGGTTCATTTGACAGGTTGATATTGGTTCAAAGGTCAATTTACAGGGGAAACTCTGCCGAATTTTTCCCAGGAAAGTAAACCATTGTGAAGCGTAGCTATGGCTGGATCACAGGACACTGCTCTTCACAATATCAAGAAGCTGGATGGAACCAATTTCCCATTGTGGAAGAAGCTGATTTGGCACGTGTTGGTACAAAAGAAGCAGATAAAACCTATAAAGCTCAAGGGGATAAAACCAGAAGATATGGACGAAGATGAATGGAGTGAAATGGATGAATTGGCACTTTCTACCATTATGCTGACTTTGGCAGAGAGCGTTTACTTCAATGTAGCAGACGAGATGTCGGCTTATCAAGCATGGTTAAAGTTGAGTGATCTTTATGAGAAGCAGAGTGCAGCTTCACAGGTATACTGGCTTAAGAAGCTTGTTGACTTGAAGATGGAAGAAGGGACACCTATGTCCAATCATCTGAATGAATTCAACACAATCTAAAGTCAGTTGTCAGCTCAAGGTGTCAAGTTTGATGAACCTGTTAGAGCTATGTTCCTGTTGATCACATTGCCGAAAAGTTGGGACACTTTTCGCATAGCTTTGAGTAATTCTGCACCTCCAGATGGTTTGAACATAGCAGGTGTAGAAGAAAGTCTGCTTACTAAAGAAACTAATAGAAAGACAATGGACAAAGGCAAAGGAACAGCCTTAGTTGTCAGGGGAAGGACCAAAGAAAAGTACAAAGGTGGAAAGAGGAATCAGTCTCGTAGCAAGTCCCGCGGTGCTAAAGGCAAGAGTGACATAGAATGCTACCATTGTGGCAAGAAGGGTCACATGAAAAGAGACTGCAAAGAATGGAAAGCAGAAAAAGGCAAAGAGAAAGCTGAAGACCATGGTGAGGAGAACAAGTCCTCAGTGAAGATTCAAGAAATAAATGTGACAAACACTGTTGTAGAGGATGATAGTCTAGTGTCAGGAGACATCTACTTCTTGAAGAATACAATGGACTCAGCTCTTCTTACAGCATCTGATGGAAATGCACTGAGTGACTGGATTATAGACTCAGGGGCATCACTTCAGGGGCATCACTTCATGTGTCTCCAAACAAGGAGTGGTTTACCTCTTATGTGACCACTAAAGATCATGTTCGGCTAGGCAATGGGCAGACATGTGAGATCTTAGGTGTTGGAGATGTTCAATTGAAGTTTCAGAATGGCTCTTCTTTCACGCTGAAGAATGTGAGACATGTTCCCGCAATTACAAAGAGCTTGATCAGCACAGGTTTACTTGATGATGTTGGCTATGTCACCACTTTTGGACAGAACATGTGGAAGATATCCAAAGATTCTATGACAGTAGCACATGGAGTAAAGTCTGGAGGACTTTACATGATTTATGTATCAAATGTCTCTAAAAATGTAATCAATGTAACCGAGCAGCCGAACGTTTCTTTGTGGCATAGCCAGTTAGGACATATGTCCAAGAAGGGAATGGAAATCTTGTCTCGTTCTGGTTATTTGCCTGGCTTTTCATTTAATGAATTTGAATTCTGTGAACATTGTCTATATGGTAAGCAAACACAGTAGCCACATAAGCATAGAAGCAGTAGAAGAGATACACATTTGGCACTTGTTCATAGTGATTTGTGTGGACCTATGCCTAACCTATCTCTAGGGGGAGCTTCTTACTTTATGACATTTATAGATGATTACTCGAGGAAAGTATGGGTTTACTTTCTCAAGCACAAGGATGAAGCGTTTAGTGTTTTCAAAACGTTTGTGACACTTGTGGAGAATCAGAGTGGCAAGAAGCTTAAATGCTTACGCACTGACAATGGTGGAGAGTATGTTTTAAAGGCCTTTCAGGACTTTTGTGAGTCAAAAGGTATAAAACGTGAACTTACTGCTCCTTACAATCCTCCTCAAAATGGTGTTGCTGAGAGGATGAATAGGACCATACAAGGGAAGGTCAGAAGTATGTTGTCTAATGCACAGCTGCCAAATGGGTTTTGGGCTGAAGCTGTATCAAAATCTGTTCATCTTGTAAATAGATCTCCTAGCAAGGTTTTGCAGAAGGATTCAGTGCCTGAGATGGTATGGTCAGGCAAAATGCCCTCATACAAGCATCTCAGTGTCTTTGGCTGTGAGGCATATACTCACGTTCCAAAGGAATTTAGGAACAAACTTGAGCCAAAGAGTAGAAAGTGCATCTTTCTAGGCTATGGTAATTCTGGTGAGATGGGGTACAGACTTTGGGATCCCGAATCCAGAAAGGTTGTCTGCAGCAATGATGTTCACTTTAATGAATCCAAATATCATTCTAAACCAGAGAGGGTTGAGGAGATTAGAAGAGTTGTCTTCCAAGAAGATGGACCTGCACGTGCAAGACAAAATGTCAGGGCTCAAGAGGAGCAAGGACAGGATAGAGTGGAACCATAGGTTGTGGCTTAGCCTGAGCCACCTATTGTGTGTAGATCTGGACGTGTCACGCGACCTCCTAATAGGTTTGTTCCATCTATGAACTATGTCATGTTGACTGATTGCAATGAGCCTTCATGTTACAAGGAAGCAGTGCAAATGAAGGACTCCGGGAATTGGCAATTGGCCATGCAGTCAGAGATGACAGCTCTGCATAAAAACCAGACATGGAAGCTAGCTAAATTACCACGGGGCAAAAAGGCTCTACCTTGTAAATGGGTTTACAGGTATAAGATCACCGCTCATGATAGTCAGCCAAAGTACAAAGCAAGGCTTGTTGCCAAGGGCTTTAAGCAAGAACAAGGCATTGACATTGATGAAGTCTTCTCTCCTGTGGTCAAAATGACTACATTGAGATGCTTTCTTGCATTGGTTGCCATATTAGATTTGGTGTTGCACCAAATGGATGTCAAGACAGCGTTCTTGCATGGTGATTTAGATGTGGAAATTTACATGCAGCAGCCAGAAGGGTTTGTTGAGAAAGGCAAGGAAGATTGGGTATGCTGGTTGTTAAAGAGTCTTTATGGCTTAAAACAATCACCGAGGGCATGGTACCATAAATTCCACAAGTTTATGCTTTCTCAAGGCTACAAACGTAGTGAGTTCGATCACTGTCTATATACAAAGAAGGCTAAGGATGGTAGTTGGCTGATCCTTATTTTGTATGTGGATGACATGTTGATTGCTCGCAAGCACTTGGAAGAAATTTCAGCTTTGAAGTCAAAGATGGCAAAATCATTTGACATGAAAGACATGGGTGAGGCAAGTCATATACTTGGTATGCGCATTGAGAGAGACAGATCAAAGAAGTTGATTTGGTTATCTCAAACAGAGTATATTGACAAGGTTTTGCAACATTTCAATATGGAGAAGGGAAAGGCAGTGAGTGTTCCATTGCCACCATATGTGAAACTTAGCAAACAAGATTGTCCTGTGTCTGAGGAAGAACAGGCTGAAATGGATAAGATTCCATATGCGTCTGCAGTGGGTAGTTTGATGTATGCAATGATTGCTACTCGCCCAGACATTGCATTTGCAGTGGGAGTAGTAAGTCGATACATGTCAAACCCAGGCAAGAAACATTGGGAGGCAGTGAAAGGAATATTGAGATACCTGAAAGCTACAAAGAGTATGCGTATATGCTATGGGAGTCAGGAGCTAAGTGTAAAGGGTTTTACAGACTCAGATTATGCAGGTGACTTAGACAACCGAAGGTCTACGTTAGGGTATGTCTTTACATTGGCTGGTGGAGCAGTATCATGGCGTTCTAGATTACAAGATTGTGTTACTCAGTCTACTACAGAGGCTGAATATGTTGTAGCATCAGAGGCATGCAAAGAATCAATTTGGCTTAATCGACTAGTGACAGATTTGGGAATCAAAGAAGAGATGCCTGTGTTATATTGTGATAGTCAAAGTGCTATACAATTGGCTCGCAATCCAGTTTATCACTCAAAGACAAAGCATGTGGATGTGAAGTATCATTTCATCAGGGAAATGCTCGAGGATAAGCAACTTCAGCTTGTCAAAGTTCACACCACAGAAAATCCTGTTGATCTACTTACAAAAGGACTTCCCTCAGAGAGCTTTGCGCATTTTCGCAAGCAGTTAGGTGTAGGGTAGTACATCACTTCTCTACATCTCTTGTATATTAGCTTGTATAGTAGCTTCTCTCACACTTAAAGTACCACATTGGACTTTAAGTGGGAGGTTGTTGGGGTATAAAGCCCAATGTGGTCGCCCAGGTAAGTGGGCGGGCCTCCAGGTATGTAAACATGTTCTTTTGTAAAAACCTAATAAGAACTCACTATGCTCTACACATTACAGTAGAGCGAGTTCACCATATCATCGTGCTCTTCTTCTCGCACTCTCTCTCGCGTCGCACTTCCACTCGTACTCCTTCAGGGCCTCATCTTTCAAAAGCAATCCAAATAGCCTCAAAATCTTCTCCTCATCACACATATTGTTGCTTATGCATGCCACCTCGACTTGCTCCAGAAAGTCTTCCGCATCTTGGCACCCCTTCTTCCATGAAATTCCGGATAAGAGAAATCCATGGCTACCCAAGTTACGATGCTTTGAGAACCCCTTTGAACACACGTGCAAGAACCCAAAACTTTTACTGACTCAATTCCCATAAACTTCAATGGAGCTCAACTTTAGATAAGGACAAACACATGCACATCAAATGAGTTTTCATAGTTGATCATTGGAATTACAACAGGCAAAGGACATTCCAGTATCTCTCTTAATCTTCTTGGCCCGAACATAAAGACTATGCGCTACTGGAAAAAGATCTTCGTGGACACATGAACATTTATCTGGATTCTCTGGGTTAAATGAAAAGGAGTGAATTGAGGTCCATTTTGATCATCCATTAAAGCCAACCATGAAGCTCCCAAGAAAGCACACCTGTCTTATCCTCTGATTTTGCCAAAATTTCAACAGCATAACAGCATAAATGGCTCACAAGACCAAAAAACCAGCCATCATAACTTGGAAAAATTTTGGCAGAGTTTCCCCAGAAGTAGAGCAGTGAGAACTCAAAATATAGACTGTATATGTATGCATAAACTGTCAACAATAGAACCCGAGCATCAAATAGGAATCACTAATACATAGCCTATGGTGAGGTCACAAAAAGGGTGCTCCAGCTACCTGTATCACCGAAAGGATCTCCAGATTTGAGAATCCCACGGTTCAATAAAATCTCATGCTATCGACCCTCACACGAAGGCTAATGCAAATCGGGTATAGTCAAGTGTCAGAAATGACTATCTTCCAGACTAAGTCTCAGAAATGACTGGGACTGTCCAATAAAACCAAATATGGATCCACAAAGGCGTACAATGGCAGTTTCCCCAAGTAACATACAATCCAGCAGACAATGCGCTCAAAGAGGCGCCAAATGATGCATACCCACAACAACTGCAAGTGACACCACTACTAGTATATCACTGTGCTCCAGCTACCTGTACCTGTGTGAATCACCTGTACCTGTACCTGTCCCTTTAACCTGTAACCTGTAGTCTGCAACCTGTAATCCCGAATCTCGAAGCTTGAAGCTTGAAGCACAAGGTACTCGAAGAAGATCCTCCGTGGGGGCACCAAAAGAATGTGAGCGGGATGGAAACACACAGAACGCCTCTATAACGACCCGACACACACTCTTGGGAAGATAGACACACACACACACACTATGGGGCACCACTCGGCTTACACAACACACCTGGCCGAGACAGGGAACACACCTATGGAATGGGAGGAGAGAGACTATCCACTTGCCCACTCCACATAGAGAGAGAGAGACACACACACACACACCTAAAAAAACTCAGCTCAAAAGAGGAGAACTTCTGATAATTAGATACAAATGAGCTTGGGCCAACACCAAAGGGCAAATAGCTCACACAAAATGGGTAAAATATACCAGATACAATCACAAATTGGAGAAGAAGCTTCGCTCATAGAAGAAACTTACACAGCCAAAACAACAGAAAAATAGTGAGGAATTTGGCAAAATGGACAGCGCCATCGCGTCCGGAATGGCCCAAAACCCCACTCTACAATGTCAAAGTGCTCAAATCCGACCTCGGATGAGCAGTTTTACGGCCAAAACAGGCTCCAAAAATCCCAAAAACACACATGCGGCTGTTCCTCCTCTCTTCTCCATGTTTTTTCTGGTCTTCTCTCTGTTTTTTCAGTTCCCACACTTCCCTTTATCACTTGGGCACCCTTGGCCTTTTAGATGACCTCAAACGGACCCCGAACGGGCCAAAAATTGACCTCGCAGTGCATAGTTGTCACCCTGCTGCATCCATACGCACACCTGGCACTCAGCTTTTTCCAATAATGCGTCTCGCAACCACATGAACTGGCCCCAAAATATGGTCCTCATGATTACCTTTTTGCATAATTATCACAAGAAAACACCCACGTCGTGTCTGTACTTATCCATGTGCAAGTATTGACCCCATTCGGCCTCCTGACGCCACTAGATGCCATCTGACGCACCTGCTTACCTCATGTCGTCGGCCTGCGAATAGCTTCCTTGAGAAGTTTTACGCGCTACCAACTCCTCATTATTGTAGAAAAAACACACTGGTACTAGTAATAGTGAAAATCAATGCACTATGTACACCCTGTCCTACCTGTACACATGTGGGCCCCACGTAACCACCTGGCTATGGAAAATGGGCAAACCTTTATTCGATGCACCATGCATGTGTATGTACATATGCGCAATCCCTTGCTCCAAAAAACTCTTGACAACATCAAAAATTGAATCAATGTGAAAAGCACTTTGGGGGGTCAAACAAAGGGAATAATTTAGGCAATGATTTCATATGCAATTCCTTTTATCGTATCTTAACTAGAAGGTCTTCTAGGTATAGCCTTTACTCATCCATCGAACATGAAATACTTTGCTCTCGCGATTAAACAGCTTAATTGACTAGAGAGAATTGAGAAGCTTGCCCATGGTATTAATAGTTGACCTCTAGTGCCTCTCGACCGTTAAATTAGTGACCCTAGACTTGTTTATTCTTTGACCTTTACAAGTGCTTATGCGTTTGATTATATTACAATTTAATGTTTACTACTAAAAATTTGTTTAATATTCTGTTACCAATCAATATGTGTATCTATTCACTGCATATGCTTTTACTTGTATATTTTCTATGAGAATGCAATTATTGTGCCATTTTTGGTATATTTTGCAGTGTTTGAAGAAAGCTGAATACATTTAATCTTTGATGCTCTTCCACCTCCATGAACGGGCTTCACCTCACTAGCTTTTGAGTAAGGAATCTACATCAGGAAGGGGGACATGTTAACCACTTACGGACACCCCATCACCTTTGACGGACGCCTTATCATTTCTTTTGAGTCATGGACCGGGCTTGTCGGTCCTTTAGGTGTGTAGGTGATCGCCGATGAGAGTCGCACCACTTGTCTCATTTTTACATTATTTTTGCTATGATCGACCACTGTGGGCGCCCATGTGTGAATTGGTCAGATTCGTATAAAAGGTCCATTTTGACCTAAAATCCTCATGCTTGAGGTGCATGTTAAAGAAGCGCTCTTGCTCTACCTCTACCTTCTTCTCCATCCTGTGCTCACGAGTGTGTGTGTGTGTGTGTGTGTGTGTGTGTGTGTGTGTGTGTGTGTGTGTGTGTGTGTGTGTGTGTGTGTGTGTGTGTGTGTGTGTGTGTGTGTGTGTGTGTGACAAAAGACCACGGCTCTTCAAAAGAGTAACAAATGGATGAAAGACTACCATTTCATGGTTTATAAAAAAGCTAGAAATTGATCATGATTCATAGGCATTCTATTTTCAAACCATAGAGAGAATATTCTTTCAGAAGCATTTAGGGTAAGGGGTTCCTGTATACCTGTCACACCATCACAGCCAAGAAAAGAAAAATTTCATTAGTGAGTGAAAGACACGTGTCACAAAGGAAGCCCACATGTTATAGATGTCAACCAAAAATACAATGCAAAGAAAACCTCCTTATAGTAGGAGGCTGGCACCTGAGTATTGCTCTCCATAGCTATTGGATTGTGTTGAATGTAGGAAAAGGGGCCCAATAACTACTCGGTGAAGCCAAGGGTATTGTTGTCATACACAAACACTTGTATGTACTATGTCTCTGCTTGCACCAGGTCCATAAAAGGCACCTGTTTTAAAGCCATGGCCATGCATGCAAAGGGTAGTGGTGGAGTGGAGCCACTCCTCAGCCAAGCCAGAAAAGACGTCTTTTTGTGAGGGCTACCGTCTATGAGAGAAACCATATAAGCGCAGGGCATATCTGCCAAGTGGTGAAAAAAATTGCACCTCGCGTCAATAAATGATGGCCCTTCCAAACGTTTTTAGACATGCATAAAAGGCACCTGTTTTAAAGCCATGGCCATGCATGCAAAGGGTAGTGGTGGAGTGGAGCCACTCCTCAGCCAAGCCAGAAAAGACGTCTTTTTGTGAGGGCTACCGTCTATGAGAGAAACCATATAAGCGCAGGGCATATCTGCCAAGTGGTGAAAAAAATTGCACCTCGCGTCAATAAATGATGGCCCTTCCACACGTTTTTAGACATGCATGAGATAACTCCATAAGCCTCTTTTAGGATTTTCCGATTTTTGTTTTAGGGGGGCCATTTTAAGAGGGGTATCATATGGATCAAAAGAGTTCCTCAAAAAATTGGTGCATCTGTCCATGTGGTAACAAATAAGTATTTATGGGTAGTATGAGTGTATCCCTCCTTGCAATCCCACACTAGGGATAGAGAGGGGGCCCTAGGCCCCCTCTCATGGGGGTCCTAGTGCCCATCATTAAGAGACAGCATGTGTAAGAGTGCCTTAGGTTCACAAGTAAAATTGGAGGAACAATATTCCTGTAGGGTTTGCGTGATCAATCTCCATAATTTTGCTTTTCCAAATCCATTTCTACAAAAAGCAACTACTAGTTGGTGGATGTCTAAACAGGCTTTTAGGGTATCCGAGTTGCAGAATAAAATAGGTTTTAGTTGTGATAGGATGACTTTGTGAGCCCAGTTACTAGGCCTATTGCTAGCTCTGTGGATGTATTTTATAGGAGTAATCTAAAGGAGTGTATGATTTTTAGCTAGAGCCTCTCCATCAATTATGGAGCGGGAAAGATTCAGGAATATAGTTTCGAAAGCTTTCTTTCTTCAATGGTGAGCTCTGGTGGGTGTGGGTGTGTGTATGCTTTAGAGAGAGAGAGAGAGAGAGAGAGAGAGAGTGTGATCGAGCATTGCGGCGGCATCGGCGGCGGTGAGGTGGTTGAGCGCGGCAGCAATGGCTCCCTCTTCTTCGCGGCACGAAATCCTTCACGACGGCAAACATTGAGCGGTGAGTGACACAGCATTGCCCCTTTGAGCTTACTAGGATAGTCTAGTTGTGTGCTTGCAGCCATTCGTGGCTGGCACACAGTGTTCGGCAAGTCCCTAGCCTCTAACACGTTGGTGCACCCAAATCAAGTCGACCCGAGGATAGGCCAGAAGCCTATACATAGAGGTTCCCAATTAGCAGATTTCCACGTTCTTGAGCAGGTATTTAATGCAGTGTGTAGCAGATGCTATTCAGATATGAATGCCAAATGAGGTACTTGGCATGCCAAAAGTGTCTGCAAGCTTTGCTAGTTCAAGCTTAAAGGTTCTATGTAAAGTGTGAGCTTTGTCCTGAGGTGTGAGTCAAGGAGAGGAGAGTGGATTTATCCCACATACTGTGGAGCAAAGCTGTAGAGCTACTTAAAGCTCATTTCTTGAATCAATAAACAACAACTCATTTTGCACTACATGCTTGTCTATGGTGAGTTTGTGCTAAGCTAAGTCAATACTCAAGATTGTGTTTATGAGTCCAAGCTAATCCTATCTTGAAACCTAATTCACTTGGGTGATAAGCTTGCTTACACACACTCACACACTTGCACCATGTTTCTCTTTCATCCACCATAGCTAGCACGATCCAAATCCTAACATTTGGTATCAGAGCTACGGTGTGCTAGCTAGGATTGTTGTTATAATTTTGTGTGTTAGTTTGATTGGCATCTCCTAATCATCATTAGGATCCTTGGTATTTCTCTTCTTCTCTTCCCATTGCATACCTTGTGACTAATTAGCATCAATTAGTCAGTGTGAGCACGTTCTTGGGTTTGATTCCCTTGGGCCACTACTCTCCCTGCCAAAATCGTGGTGGAAACACCCTTTTTTTAAAGGGGCCTTTGACCTTTTTAAAGGCAAAGGGGGCCACACACTTGGGCGCCCAGGCGGACTTCAAAATGGTGCTAGGCCCCTTTTAAATCTCTTTTCGCATCCAGCCACCGTCCGACCGCAGGGAAACTGTCCTTTGACCCCCCCCCCCCCCCCCCCCCCCCCCCTTGCTTGCCCGATCGGCCGCAGGCGCCTTCAACACCGTCTGTTTGCGGACCCCAACGGAGGCACTTCAACCCCTTTTAAGACAGCTTTCGGGTCCGCCCCTGTTGGGCCCCCCATTCCCACGGCGCGGCCTCACAGACCTTCAAGCTTGGCCTTGTCCTTTTCCCTTAAATCTCTTGTTGAGCCCTGCTTCCCGCGCTGCTCCAAGGCATTTCCGAGGGCTTTTTTAAGCCCCTGCTCCCACAGTGCTGGCCAAGCGTACATAAGCTCCCAAGCTCAAGGTATTCCCACCTCTTGGCTCCAGCATCTTACAAAAACGGTGCTTCTAATTAAGCAAGCATTTCTATTGTCAAGTCTGAGGTGGAAACAACAACAAATTTTCCAAAGCTTCGCACTCCAAGCCAACTATCGAATCTTCAAAGGCTCATCCCAGGCATCAAAGAAGAACTCAAAGCTGTATGTGAAGGGTGACTTCACCTCGAGTGAAGAGGTACTTCACATCTCATTGAGAAGATATTAAAATTTCAAATCGTGCAACCAAGCACAAAACTTTTGCAAATAAATTTTCTATCATCGATTGTGCTCGTGTAAAGAGGCAGACACTGGCTAGGAGAGTCTCCTAAGTTAAGACCCCTCTATTGGCACAAATGGGGGACAAGGGAATAGAGAAATTCAATGGGGAGGGATTTCGCACTTGGCAAACGAAATTAAGAGGCTACCTTATGAAAAAATGTTTGTGGTATGTCATTAGCACTACCCTCGAGCAACAAGCCGAACCCGATGGAGTGCACACTAGGGCATCTACTCTCATAGCAAGTGCACAAAATTTGGCCAAAGACGAACAAGCATTGGGAATTATCATCACTTCTTTGCATGATAACTATGTGCATTTCATAGATGAATGTAAGCATGCACATGAAGCCTGGTATGTCCTAGAAAGTAATTTTGGAGCTAGAGCCAAAAGAAGCAAAGTTAGTCTTAAAAGATAGCTTTACAAAGTTACTATGCTTCAAGGGGAGGACATTGCTAGCCTAGTGAATAGGCTTAAGAGCATTGTCACGCAGCTCACTTACATCCAAGTTGAAGTACCAGAAGATGACAAAGTGGCTATACTTTTAAGTGCACTTCCACCTTCTTATGACCACTTAGTCACAATTCTTGAAGAAAGAGAACCAGCACCACCATTTCAAGATGTTATCAACTCAGTCCAAGCAGAAGAAAGAAAGCAAAGAGGTTCACTTACCCCATCAGGAGGAGTTTTCATCGCAACATCTTCAAGGGGAAGACATTCGCCATCAACATCGACAAACGGACGAAAGTGTTATGAATGTGGAAGAATGGGACACGTAGCAAAAGATTGCTACACAAACAAACCTTGCAACAAATGTGGTAGGAAAGGACACCCCTTCTCGGTGCTACTCAAGTGGAGGTAGTAGCAGTGGAGAAAGAAGCAGCAGCAGAAGCAATGAAGGCAAGAGACCTGATAGAGGATCAGCTCACATAGTAGAAGACAAAAAGGACGAAGACGAAGGTAGCGTTCGGGAAGACCCATTTTGAAGATGTAGACTGTCTACTTGTAGGGGAGGACTTTTTCCTGTGTGGATACCAACTTATCATCCTGTGTGGACATCACCATCCTTTGTGGATTTTTCTTGTGTGGATTTTACCATCCTGTGTGGATATCACCATCCTTTGTGGACTTTATTTTCCTATGTGGATATCACCATCCTTTGTGGACTTTATTTTCCTGTGTGGATATCACCATCCTATGTGGATTTTGTTAGCCTGTGTGGATCATGCATCTTCAGTATCTTATCTTAGTCCAAACCTCAAGGGGAGGATTGTAAAGTGTGAGCTTTGTCCTAAGGTGTGAGTCAAGGAGAGGAGAGTGGATTTATCCCACATACTGTGGAGCAAGGCTGTAGAGCTACTTAAAGCTCATTTCTTGAATCAATAAACAACAACTCATTTCTCACTACATGCTTGTCTATGGTGAGCTTGTGTTAAGTTAAGTCAATACTCAAGATTGTGTTTATGAGTCCAAGCTAATCCTATCTTGGAACCTAATTCACTTGAGTGATAAGCTTGCTTACACACACTCACACACTTGCACCATGTTTCTCTTTCATCCACCATAGCTAGCACGATCCAAATCCTAACATTCTAAAGGTTGGTGGGTTTCCCCGTCAGAAAGTGCCATGATGTATTCAAAATGGTTGCTCAAGCTAGGCGAGTTCAAATCTTTTTATGTACTTAAAGTCAAGTATGCTACAACATGTCCATTGGGAGCTATTGCAAGTGGGTACAACTCAATCTATGGTGGTTGTGATACTCTCGATGAAGTGCCTTCCACCAAGAATTCATTTTTTATGGGCCAATTATGTTGGGTTTGTGGCCATGCGCCGTCAGCATGAGAGGCGGTTCTTGTTTAGGAGGTGTCAAGTCGGGGAGCAGCCTTGATGTAGTTGTTTCATGTTTGCTAGGGTTTCTTTATTAAGAGCCGAGGTGGACATTGCAAAGGCGAGAAGGAGAGCCGAGTTGGAGTTTTTTGAGTTGTTTTGAAACCGCAATCAAAGGCTTGCCAACTGCGTGAAGAGGGACAAAAGAAGAGTTTTTAATAGTTTAAAAAAATGCACTAGAACAAGAGTAAAAAGATACCGCTACTACAGTGCAGTGCAGATTGCATGGAGATGGCGACGCCATCTGGATGGAGAAGGAGGCTTTCCAGTTGTGAGGATAGCATACGCTATCTGCATGAAAGGGGCGGGCCCTGAAGGAGATAGAGAGGCGCCAGTGATGAGGGGGGCTCGTGGTACAGAGGAGGACCAAGGAGCAGGTGTTGAAGGCAAAGAGCTGGCCTGAGGAGGGACTCCTGCAGGTTGGCAAGTGCCGGGATCAGCCCTACACAGACCCCCAGTCCCCGCCACTTGCAATCCAACACTCCTCACTGGCCGCAGCCCTCAACTTTGCACCCTCTAGGGCCGCCAATTGCATAAGAAAATGGATGCTTGTAGGTTGGTCAGGGGTGGGAGAAGGAAGGTTGTAGAGAGAGCCGCCAAAGAGAGCTGCAGGTTAGAGGGGCTAAAGAGGCCGGCTTCAAAGGAGGAGGCATTGCATGCAACGGGGAGCCCAAAGGCTTCAAAGAAAAAGTCCAAACACTTCCGGCTAAAGGGTTCCATGTTCATAAAAAATGAGAGCTATTGGGTGGTAATTTGTAATGGAATTGGCCTATTTAACTTGAGAGTAAATGAGAGTACTTTTGAGAAATGACTTTGTGAGCATAGCGGGTGAACATAATTGAAGATAGCAACATAATCATAGCAATTAGCTAACTTGGCATGAACAATACTTTTGCAAGAGAGAGAATTTAGAGAACATGACAACAGTTGAGGACCGGATTTATGTAGAGCCGGTCCCCCCTCCAATAGGCATTTGTATTATGATTTCTCCCATTAAGAGAGACTTGTTACAATACAATCTTTGTGTTCCTTGTGACCTAGGTGATGCAATGAAGATGGAAAGCTTTATACATCACAAACATAACATAAACTTGAAGAAAAGATTTAACTATCCCAAGCCTCAGTCCCAAGACCTCAAACACCTTCAAAGGTGGAGAGAGCTAGCCAAGAATGAGGGTAGGCAAGAGGAAGAAGAAACATTTCGTAGGAGAAAGAATTAGTTCCTCACTTATCATAACTCTTGTTGCTAGCATACATAATAGCATAGTAATGAAGAAGAAGGAGATGGCAAGCTTAAGCATTGAAGCATGGCTCTTGGTTGGATTTGCACTCCATATCCAAGAGTGTTGGTGTAGGCTCTCAACCTCTACTTGATTGGAGAAGGAGAGGGAGCTCTTGCACTTTTCCTAGCACACAATGAGAGTGTTTGTGAGTGTGTGTGGGTGAGTATACCCCCTAAGAAACCCCCTAGATTGCTTGGGTCGACCCCCCCTTGTAGCTCATGCTTGAAGCTCATTGGACCCCTCCAGGCCTAGCCAATCACAAGCAGGAGGCATTACAAGCAGCAAGGGTAGCCTTGAGACAAATGTCCCCCTTTCCCCTTTGAGAGAGAGGGCTAGATAAATGCTAAATCATTTAATTAAATCTCCTAAATTATTATTGGACCCCTTGGGTGGACAACCAATAAGCTTGAGGCACACCATGAGGGCAACATAAGGAGGAACTTGACAAGTGTCCCTTTTGCTTTCTTTGTACCATGCATGCCTTGTGTGAGTGTGTGGGTGTTCTCTCTCATCCCCCCTCATGTAGGGCTCGCCCCCTCCTTGTAGGGATTGAATATTTGACTTTTTGACACCTCAAGCCCCTCATACATAGGCCCAGTTCCCACCACAAGCTTGGTCGTTAAGCACTTTAAGCTTGGGCTAGGTTCTCACCTTAAGTGCAACCCTAGTATCTCAAGCATGTCAAGCACCTCAAGCATCTCAATAATTAAGCATCTCAAGCACCTCAATCATCAAGCACCTTAGTCATCAAGCATGACAAGCAGGACAAGCACCTCGAGCTGGGTCGGGTTCCCGCGCCTCAAGCTCAGCCCTAGCTTACCTAAGGTCAAAGGCCTTTTACACACATTATTGGAGGTCTTCAATGAAGCTAACCCTAAGGTCTTATGCTCCATTTGTTAGCCTTGCTCTTTGATAGACCATCTCTCATTTGGGCCCCTTTACCATTACCATCTATAAGCACATGTCTATATCTTAACACTTGTTCCCGTTTATTCTCCCACATTAAGTGATCAATTTAATATGAGAAAATCATTTGGGTTGGTTAGATATTAGATATTAGATTTTATGACATTACCTCTCTCTTGAAATCATAGTCGTCCTCGACTATGAGGTAGAAGAGATAAAGCCTTAATCATTAGTCAATTTTACTTAGCGGGTAGAGGATCCCTTTTTACCCTACGACATCTTTCCAAGATGGATGACTAATCCATTTGGTGCTTGGGAGACATAGCTGCCGCAAGCATGTCTGCTCTTTAGTCCATTTCATTCTCCCAAAGTAGAGTGACAAATTCTACTTGGTGTTTGAGAGACGTCGTCATCACAAACATGATTCTAAGCATGCATACTAGTTAAATTTGTGCACAATTAAAAAGAGGACTAGTCTTATAAGACAAAAACATGAGTCATTTAAAAGAAATTTGTACATTTGCTTACTCTAATGTAGCATTGTAAGCATTGACAAGGTTCATACTATCCTTAAGCTGTATTCCTTGCATCCATCTAGCATCTTCAAAAGGATAATTTTTAAACTTAATAAGATACCGTCGGATAATCTTACCATGTCGGAGTACCTTGTCTTCATGCCGAAGGACAGCTTCGGGTTGTAGCACCTCTTCTTAGTCTTCAACTTCGGGAGGGTCTTCAATAATTGGTTCAGTTGGTGGCTCTCCTTTGTAGGGCTTAAGTAGGCTTACATGAAAGGCATTGTGTATGAGCCAATGGTTGGGCAACCTGAGTTGATAAGCCGTCTCATTGATGGGCTTCAAGATTTGGAAAGGACCATAGTATCTTTTTGCTAGTTTAGCATAATACTTTTGATGGCCCGTAGGATTTTTGCCCGTCGTTTGTCTTAATCGAGCCTTAAGAAACTTGAGTAAGACCCAATCATTTTCTTTGAACATTAAGGCTCTTTTGTGCTTATCAATAGTAGCTTTTTGCCTTTGTTGAGAGATGGATATAGCCTCCCTAATCTTTTGAAAAGATTCTTGTAGGTCACAGCTATACTCATCGGCGGCGAAGATCTTCCCATGTACTTTGAGTAGCAAGGGACTTTTAGGTCTTCCCTCAATGATCTCAAAAGGTTCTTTTCCCGTAGAAGTATGTACAGTATTATTGTAGGCATACTCTACAAGAGGTAAGTACTTTTCCCATTGTGAGCGTTGATCTACTTTGGTAACATAAGTCTTGAGTAGATCGAGTATCGTAAGATTGGCTATCTCACTTTGGCCATCCGTTTGTGGGTGATAGGCCAAAGAGAAATTCAATCTTGTTCCTAGATTTTCAAAGAGACCTTTCCAAAAATCCAAAGATGAAATCCATGGATATACTCTCCCATGGTGAATTTGGAATCGGCAATGGATGGAGTAATCCAGGTTGCTTCCCTCTATCATACTTGGTCTTTTGGCATACTACACATTTTGAAACATACTCTTGTATGTCCACTTTCATGGTAGGCCAATAGAAGTACGTCTCTACTCCTCGGAGAGTAGGTTGAATCCCTCTATGCCCCGCATATGGAGGAGCATGGGATTCATACATAACTTTCTCACGAAGGGAATGGGTAACACATAGCCTATTGCCATGGAGAAGATAACCATCCTACAAGGTGAATGGTTCCTCTTTCTTCCCCAAAGCAAGGGCTGAAATTATGTCTCTAAAGTCAGGGTCAGTAGCATACTCATCTATCATAGAGGATAGATCATTGTGAGTAGCTATAGACACCGCATTAACTATAGACACCGCATTGTGAGTAGCTATAGACACCGCATTAACTTTGGGTCGTCGTGAAAGTGTATCGGCCACTTGATTGGGCTTACTAGCTATGTGAGCAATATGGAAATTAAATTGCGAAAGAAAAATTTCCCACCTCATTTGTTTGTCGGAAAGCTTGGTTTGCGTCATGAAAACTTGAGACTTTGGTGGTCGGTTCGTAGGATAAATGGAGTCCCCAATAGGTAGTGCTTCCATGTGTCTAGGACATGTAGAACAGCTAAAAGCTCTTTCTCATAAATGCCCAAGACTCATTCATCAATATTGAGCCTTCGGCTCTCATATGCTATGGCATACCCTTCTTGAAGCAAAACTGCTCCAAGGCAATCACCACAAGCATCACATTGGACCTCAAATGGCTTTGAGAGATCCCGAAGCACGAGGACTGGTTGGGAAGTAAGCTTCTCTTTGAGCTTTTCAAAAGCATTTTGCTCCTTAGCAGTCCATACAAACTTAACGTTCTTCTTAGTTAAGTCGTGTAGTGGTCCTGCTACTTGAGAGAATTTTGCTATGAAACGTCTATAGTATGCGCACATACCAACAAAGCTTTTTAGCTCATGTAGATTTCTTGGGTTAGGCCATGCTTTTATTACCTCTAACTTTGATGGATCCATTCGGATACCATCTTTAGAGATAATATGACCTAGGTATTGAATCTCTTGAAGGAAGAATTCGCTTTTCTTTTGGTTGAGAAATAGCTTGTTCTCCCTCAATGCTTGAAAAATCACTTGGAGATGTTGCTTATGTTCCTCCAAAGACTTGGAGTAGATGATGATATCATCAAAGAACACTCCAGTGAATTCGCGGTATGGTCTAAAAATTTTCTCCATCAAACGATTGAACGTAGCTGGTGCATTAGTCAAGCCAAAAGGCATGACTAGATATTCATAAAGACCAAACATTGTGTGAAACGCAGTCTTTAAGATATCTTCATCCACTATCCTTATTTGATGATAGCCACTCTTAAGGTCAATCCTACTGTAGCTTATCAAACAGATCTTCTACTCGAGGTACGGGAAATCTGTTTTTGATAGTGATATGGTTTAGTGCTCGATAGTCCACACACATACGGTATGTACAATCTTTCTTTTGCACTAAAAGGACTGGAGAACAAAAGGGAGAGGAACTAGGCCTCACCATCCCTTTGTCTACCAGCTCTTGTACTTGCCTCATGATCTCCTCTTGTTGAGCTTGTGAGACTTGATAAGGAGGCTTGTTAGGTGGTGAGCTTCCAAGAAGGAGCTCAATGCGATGATCATCATCCCCTCGTTTTGGAGGTAAGTCCATAGGGATGTCATCGATGAACACATCTTGGAATCCTTTTAGAAAATTAGACAAGTCTAACTCTTCTTGATTCCTACCATTACATTTGATGAAACATTAGTTCTTTTAGAGACTCTTTGACAAAAATCATGTACGCTGAAACTGAGCTCTTCATTGACTTATCAAAAGCAAGAGTATTTACAAGTGGGATAGTGCGACCACGTTCACTAGCATCTATATACATGTTCTTCCCCCTGTAGGTGAAGTAGATTCTCCTTTTAGGGAACTTCATGTTGGCAGCCATGCGATCAAACCATGGTGCCCCTAGGATAACATCCTCATGTTAGAGAGGAGAGATGAAGAAGTCTTCTTTGTCGACATAGCTTTGGACATGAAGCCTCAACATCCCAATCAAGGGAGTAACGGAGGCTTGTTGTCCCTTGAAAGCTGCATCAGCCACTACTATATCTCCCATCTCAAAAGCTTGAATGCCCAACTTGGTGGCCAACTCTGTTGATATGAAGTTGAGAGTAGAGCCAGGGTCAAACAAGATGAAGGCATCATGTTCTCTTACCTTTCCCCAAGCATAGGAAAGTGATGATCCTTTGCAATGAGCATCCTCTTTTGGAGCTTCGATGGTGGAAGCCCTAGGAGTCTCATTGCGAGTATTCTTCTTGGGGCAAGAACGATAGCCATGTCCTTGCTCCCCACACTTGAAACACTTATGGTCCTTGCGGAAAGCTTCAAGCTCTTCAGGAGAGAGTTTGTTTTTACCTTTGTAAACTCCCTTCTCCTTGGACCGATTGTTGTTGTTGCTGGAAGTGACTTGGGAAGTATTTTGAACATTGGTTTTTCCCTTTGCATCATTTTTGTCTTTTTTTTCCATGGGCTTGACATTACGTCTAGCCCCTTGATGGAAATTGATGTGTGAAGCAACCATGGTGTGATGGATTACTTCGCTAATAGTACCAGGCCGTTGAGAGTTGATGTATTCGGCCATCTCTTCAGGTAATCCTGCAGAGAATTGCTGCCTTTGCTCGGCAAAGTCTGTCTTTTGAAAGACAGTAGCCTTGAGATGTAAATTCCAAAACTTGTCTACGTACTTGTGGATAGACTCATGAGAGAGAAGCTTCAAGCTGCGCCATTCAGTAAGCACTTTGTCTTTTGCATCGCTTGCAAGGAATTGCTTCATGATGGAAACTCGTAGAGTTTTCCATGTCTTTGGGGCTTCACCATTGCCACGAAGGCTAGCCCACCATTGACGAGCTGATTTTTGGAAGTGCATAGCTACATGGCATAGCTTGGAAGACTCTGTGAAGCCCTCGTCTCCAAAGGCCGCATCAAATTGCTGGATGAAGGCCAACACTTTGTCAGTAGCACCAAAGGTGCCATCATAGGTGAGAAAAGAGATACTCTTTCCTCCCTCCTTGAACTTCTTTAGCTTTTGTGACCTTCGCCATGCAGGAAATGATTTGTGATGTCCTCCCCTCTTGTATTCTCTAGGAGAATAGCCATAAATTTCGTCGGAAGAGGAGGAAGGTGAAGAAGAAGGAGAAGAGGGTGACCTCTTCCTAGCCCTTTTCTTCCTTTGTTTCCTCTCTTGTCTTTCAGAGTGATGAGGAGAAGCACTATGTGTTGATCTTTTCCTCTTGGGAGGAGTGGGCGATCGTCTAGACCGCCGTCTTCATGGAGCCACATCTTTAGAGGAACTTAAAATTTCATTTCTTTCTTGCTCTTTGGATTCCGCCTCTCGAATGGGAGAGAGTCTTCTTTTGGGGGTCTCTTCAAGATGCCTCCTAAGCTCTCTCTCCTCTTGGAGAGGAAGGGAAATTCCATAAGCACGAAGTTGCTGAGTAACTTCGGTTTGCAAATCAGGGTTGCCCATAGCTTGCTACAACCTAGTGACGAGATAATTCACAAACATGGGAGCATCATCATTAGCACCTTCATGTGCACAATCAAAGCTATCAATGTTCATTCTACTCTCTTGATTATTGTCAGCCATGTTAACAAAATTTATGTATGTACTTAGTGTATGCTTTCGCAATTCAAAACCTTAGTTGCCACTCTGCTTAGCCTTTGAAAATCGGCTCTTAAGTATCTACACCCACAGCTCAAAGTGGTTAATTATAGAGAGTAGAGGAGTAGGTCTAACATAGCAGAGTTGCTGAGGGCTAGCTCCTTTCGGACTTCTTATGGCTCAATAATGGTAAAGCCGTAGGCAAGTCTAAAAAGACTCCATTATTTAGTCCAAAGCTCCCGAGGTGTGCACCATCCCCCACATAGTGGGCTCAACAAAACCGATAATAGATCCCTGTTCCACTTACCCTAATATAATTAACAACATCAACCATTTATAGGCTACTTAAGGACCTCTCTTCTTAAGCAAGAAAAGAGAAACCAAATGCTCTGATACCAATGTAATGGAATTAGCCTATTTAACTTGAGAGTAGCGGAAATTAATGAGAGTACTTTTGAGAAATGACTTTGTGAGCATAGCGGGTGAACATAATTGAAGATAGCAACATAATCATAGCAATTAGCTAACTTGGCATGAACAATACTTTTGCAAAAGAGAGAATTTAGAGAACATGACAACAGTTGAGGACCGGATTTATGTGGAGCCGGTCCCCCCTCCAATAGGCATTTGTATTATGATTTCTCTCATTAAGAGAGACTTGTTACAATACAATCTTTGTGTTCCTTGTGACCTAGGTGATGCAATGAAGATGGAAAGCTTTATGCATCACAAACATAACATAAACTTGAAGAAAAGATTTAACTATCCCAAGCCTCAGTCCCAAGACCTCAAACACCTTCAAAGGTGGAGAGAGCTAGCAGAGAATGAGGGTAGGGAAGAGGAAGAAGAAACATTTCGTAGGAGAAAGAATTAGTTCCTCACTTATCATAACTCTTGTTGCTAGCATACATAATAGCATAGTAATGAAGAAGAAGGAGATGGCAAGCTTAAGCATTGAATCACGGCTCTTGGTTGGATTTGCACTCCATATCCAAGAGTGTTGGTGTAGGCTCTCAACCTCTACTTGATTGGAGAAGGAGAGGGAGCTCTTGCACTTTGCATAGCACACAATGAGAGTGTTTGTGAGTGTGTGTGGGTGAGTATACCCCCTAAGCAACCCCCTAGCTTGCTTGGGTCAACCCCCCCTTGTAGCTCATGCTTGAAGCTCATTGGACCCCTCCAGGCCTAGCCAATCACAAGCAGGAGGCATTACAAGCAGCAAGGGTAGCCTTGAGACAAGTGTCCCCCTTTCCCCTTTGAGAGAGAGGGCTAGATAAATGCTAAATCATTTAATTAAATCTCCTAAATTATTATTGGACCCCTTGGGTGGCCAACCAATAGGCTTCAGGCACACCATGAGGGCAACATAAGGAGGAACTTGACAAGTGTCCCTTTTGCTTTCTTTGTACCATGCATGACTTGTGTGAGTGTGTGGGTGTTCTCTCTCATCCCCCCTCATGTAGGGCTCGCCCCCTCCTTGTAGGGATTGAATATTTGACTTTTTGACACCTCAAGCCCCTCATACATAGGCCCAGTTCCCACCACAAGCTTGGTCGTTAAGCACTTTAAGCTTGGGCTAGGTTCTCACCTTAAGTGCAACCCTAGTATCTCAAGCATGTCAAGCACCTCAAGCATCTCAATAATTAAGCATCTCAAGCACCTCAATCATCAAGCACTTCAATCATCAAGCACCTCAATCATCAAGCACCTTAGTCATCAAGCATGACAAGCAGGACAAGCACCTCGAGCTGGGTCGGGTTCCCGCGCCTCAAGCTAAGCCCTAGCTTACCTAAGGTCAAAGGCCTTTTACACACATTATTGGAGGTCTTCAATGAAACTAACCCTAAGGTCTTATGCTCCATTTGTTAGCCTTGCTCTTTGATAGACCATCTCTCATTTGGGCCCCTTTACCATTGGCCCCGTGTTGAGATAGATCTATAAGCACATGTCTATATCTTAACACTTGTTCCCGTTTATTCTCCCACATTAAGTGATCAATTTAATATGAGAAAATCATTTGGGTTGGTTAGATATTAGATATTAGATTTTATGACATAATTTTGGGCGTTACAAACAGCCGTCAGAGGGCTGCCAGTTGAGAGGGAAGGTCAAGTGCAGGAGAGTGGGGAGAATCTGCGAGATTTTGCAGGTTGGGTAGCCATAAAGGAGCTGGTCAGAGAGGGAAAAACAGTATTGTATTAATGGCACTTGGTGGGACATGAACATGCAAGAAGAAAAGTCAGAGCCGGTTGAACTTGGTAGCACAGGAGATCGCAATACCAGAGGGGAGGTCACCCCCTACCAAGAAGGGCATTCATTTTTGTTTTTTTTCTTTCTTTCTCTCAAGATTATGTGAGCATCGAGAAGGGGTAACCTTTGCAAGGTGTGCAAGGGAGCCGAGATGGTATTTTCTGAAGAAGATCCCCCATTATCCATTCTCAAATTGTAGCCAATTTAGTGGCATATTCATTCTCTTTAGAATCCAAGGGTCATAGTCGAGAACCATGATCGTATGCTTGGCAGCCGATTATGTGTAGCTAGGGTTGGTTGGGTATGGGCATGAACAATGATTGTTTGCAGATTGGGTGTTTAGGTGTGTGTTAAATAGGGGATATGGGGTGTTGTGGGATCACTGGTCTATAGAGAGGCATTCAAGTTATGTGCTGGGTGTTTTCCCATTTTCCCCTTTCCAACATGCAGTAAAAGCGCACAACTGTCGATGATAGTCATCTAGAAGTCGTACATGCTGAGCTTGATATCTCAACAATGGCAATAGGGCAAGAAAGTTGGCAATGAGTTGAACCATGTAGCCTTTGAATGAAGAGTGCTTCAAAAAGGAGCTACTTAACTTTAGCAAAGCCTTTAATGGAAGCAAGTTTTTAGACATATGCACAAGGTGCTCCAAACATTTGAAACATAACAAAAAATTGGTGCTAGAGAACATGTTGACGTTCCACACTCATCATAGTCAAAACTCAAGGTAAGAAACCATTGTCATTCATAACATACATTCTATCCAATTGACTCTATGTTATGGAATAGTCAATCAATTGGAACGTATCCACCAAATCTACTCAAAAAGATCTAGTATGAACTGCTAGTGAGTGAGTGAGTTGGATGCACCTTAATGTGGGACTCTTACCTTAATTTCCACACCCCGCAATGCCCTTTGGAGGTATTGGAATGCCCCTATAAACAAACATTAAAATAGCAAATAAACACCCTAATTCAACGCTTCCAAACTCTAAAATAGCAACCACTACTAAAACAACCCAAAATGTAGAAAAATACGAATTCTATCCAAATATGCACGCACTCACTTCATTAGCTCACTATGCTGCCATATCCCAAGTGGTGGGTTAAAATCCAAGGGGGGTGTTGATCGATGCCTTCTTGTTGGACGACCGTTGTAGATCCCATGACGGTTCATCGAAGACTCATGTTCTCTCTCTCTCTCTCTCTCTCTCTCTCTCTCTCTCTCTCTCTCTCTCTCTCTCTTTAAGCAAGCGGATTAATGATTAATCTCCTTTCAATATGAAAATCAAAAGTTTTTGGCCTGCCCCAAAGGGTAAGGTCTTAGTTATGCCTCCTCTTTTTGCTAATAAAAATGCAAGGTTATTTTAAATAAATCACAAGAAAATAAAAACCACGTTTCCCTTCATTGTTCAATGAGTGATGAGAAACAATCTGAGTTTGATTGGATTGGGTCCTCGCGCGTCACTGATTCTGATTCGTGTGTTTTAGGCATGGGATTCCATTATTAAAGGGTAAGTGACAGTTATGAAGACTTTATGATTACGCACTAACATCGAGGTTTTATTCTTGGGAGTCATGGAGCGTCTGCTTTGCTCTCTGCATATGGTTGCAACCTTGCATAACCCCTTGCTTATCATGTTGATTACCGACTAGTGTTGGGTAAGGCCATGCTCTTTTCTTTTTCATGTCTAGTGCTTTCGTTCTCTTCCACTTCAAAGTAGTTGCAGTTTGATTGCAGGATCACCTACACGTGCTGCTTGAAGGCATATGGCTCTATGCAAGATGTTGAATGGGCTTAAAAATTCACTTTGATACTGTTAGTCAAGGGTTGTTGCAAAAAATTATCGTGCTTGGCCATGCCTTGGTCGATAAGCATGCTAAATGTGGTGCACTTCAAAAAGCACAAAACATGCCTCAGGAGCTTCCAGTCTCGAATGCCATCTCTTGCAGTTTATTGATTGAGGGATACGCTGTCGAGAAATTTGCGGTCTTGCCAGGAAAGCACCGGGCTTATGGCTGTGAGAGTTTGTGAGAGAACTCGACAAAAACTATATGAAGGAGTTAAACCATAGATGCCATGAAGACTAGGGTTTGGAAAGAAGTACAATCAAAGAAGCCCACGCATTCTCTCTTGCACTCACACGCACAAAGAAAGAACACAAAAGAAAATGTCAAAATAACACAAAGATGAAAACATCAAGGCTATGGTCATATCGTATCATGGGTAATATGAAAGGGTTAACAGATGAGTTAATGGCATTCAATCTTGGCTGCCCAAATAGGCTACGAATTGTTCTTTGGAATTGTAGTTTTGTGCTTACCATAATATATATATTTTGTCTAGTGATTGGGATTAATTGTGTGTACAAATCCTCTTGGTTCATAGCAAGATAACTACGCTTACGTCAAAAGAAAAGTTATAGTCTATGAGAGGTAGTATGATGGGATCCGGTGATAGAAGTATTTCATTGAGCCTTTCTGGGCCAAAGAGAAACACTATACGTTGTTGAAAGTGTATTTTACGGCTAATCCATACGTTAATTCTAATAGATCGTACAGAGTGAAAGCGATAGAAATTATCATCATGTGGGTTATTCATCTAGGATAGTATGTGAGAAATGTAGATATGAGAGAAGTGAAGAGATGAGAAGTTTCCCTCCCAAGCCCTATTCTTGCCCGTAAGCAATAAGGATACTGCGGGGAGAGATGTACCTGTAGCAAAGAGAACCTAGAGAGGATGAATTACTAAGAATGAGAGAGATAGGTTTGGTTAAGGAGATGAGATTAGATACATATATATATGTTGGATTAGAGATGAAAATGAAAACAACAAGAAATCAAGAAAACATCAATGTAGAACACATCTTACTTGAAACCCTTCGGTCCCATTATTGATGGGAGAGAGAAGAAGAGGGGAGAATTCAACGTTGATTGATACGCCAAGTACAACACCTTCTTTGATTAGAGTTGATCCTCCAAGGATGGCGTACAAGAATGGCTAGTTTTCCTCTAGGAGAAAGTGTAGGCTTGGGCTTATGTTAATGGGGCTAAGTACAATTAGGCATTACTACTCACTCCCTCAAGAATTCCTCTCATCAATGGCTTGAATGCTTGAGTTCCTTCCAAGGAAGAAGAGGTCCCCTTTTATAGGTGAAGGGAACCCACAAGGGTTTACACAAGAAGAGAGGAGCCAGTGTGAACAGGAATTGGAAAAGTTGGAAATGAGCTGTCCCTACATGATGTGGGCAGACTGGGGTCCAGTATTTTGATCATATCTCCTCAACCGTAGCTCCAAATAAAAAAGTAAAAATATGGGCAGAAACTTCAGCTCATTAGCTACGATTTTCATTTTAAAATAATTTTCCAATTCGGATTGGAACCTTGTGTAAAAAATTCATCAAAATAGGGTTCATTTCTGGCAGCAAAAGTCTTCATGTGGTCCCCTTAGCCTAGACTTTCATTTGATTCCAAAGGACACCTCATGCCATATGAAAGCATGACATTGCTCCTTGACAAATTTTTGTAATCATGCTTGAAATAATGCATTAAAATAAGTGTATCTTTGAAATCATGCCACCTAGTGTCCCACTAGGATTTGATTCCCTCCTAGTAGCTTTTTAAAAAGAAATATAAGAAAAATATGAAAAATACATAGAATATATATAGATTGGAAATTACTCTAGATATAGGATCTAGATAGGGTGTGAGATAATAATGAGATGGTAGAAAGAAAGAATCAATGTTTTTTGTCCCAAGTTAAAGAGGTGGAGCTATTGACACCTTTCCCATAGTATTTTTTGATGGTAAAGTAAGAATACATTACCCTTGAGATAAATAATAAGATGAGATAGAAAGCTTATTTTTATACTTACATATGCATATGTACATTATAGGAAATATAATTATGTATCTAAAAAGTTACAAGATAACTCTTGTAGCATGTGTTCCCACTATGTACATGTCACAGCACGACAACGCGCAACAACAGCAGGGCAAAAGGCTCTCGATTGTTTTCGGCGGATGCAAAGTGAGAGCCTCTCGCAACACAAATCACGCGTAGACATAAAGAGCATGATGAGAAGTCAAAAACATGGCTATTGCAAGAAAGCTTTGGGGTGTTTTAACCAAATACAAAGGGAAAGCCCACCTCGCCTCCAGTATGCACCTATCGCCCTCAAAATGGTCCTCTACCACTAAAAAAGAGCCCTCTTGGCAAAGATTGGTAATGCAACTTCAAGCTTTGCAATGTGCACTCCGCCTCCACTATCATGTTTGTTTTGAGCAACCTGCATGCCTCGATGATAGTCAATCTATAGCACGGTGAGTAACCATTACCATTTCTTGATTTTTGACACCAAGAATGCAGTTAATGAACGCGCTAAAAATTGCACGTTGCCGTGGGAATGGCACGTTCCCTCGTATTATTATAAAAATTTGGGAGAACTGTGCAAACTCTCCCATGCAAGGAGACTTGCATGTTTTCTTTTTCCTTGAAAAATAAAATTTAAAAAAAAACATCAATAACATTGACATCTTGTATGATTACGAACATCGAGCTTGATAAAACTCTAACCCTCCTTGTGATTTTTTACGAGGTAAACCTCTGAAAGACAAGGTCAATTTGCTATAGATTGTCTTGAGCGGATGCAATGTGAGGGTGTTTCGCCAAATGCAGTGACGTACGTTTGCGCATTGACATCTTGTGCCACAATCAAAGCTACGAAGTTGATTCATGAAGACATTCTAAGGCAGGGGCTTTTGCAAAGGCATATCGTGATGGGTGGTGCGCTCATGGACATGTAAATTTGAAATGTCATCTCTTGAAAAATGGGTTGATTATAGGATACTTGTTATGGTTGTGGCAAGGAAACACTTTGTTGTTGTCACTGGTGGATGGAAAGGGAAGAGCTGTCTTCAAATTCAATTCACCTATACTTGCACCTTCCAACCTTGTGGCCTTAGAGAAGAAATCAATATGGGTGAGAGAATTCATGACAAGATCACCAATCAACGTCTACTAGGGAAAGATGGCATGCAATGATTCTTGATTAATTTGTGGATAATAGTTGCAGACTCCACCCAAAGCTACTTCAAATGATGCTACAAAATTTATGTGAAAGGTGTTTCACCACCAAGTGTTTCAACACCAGGATGAAGATTGCCTAACCGTCTTGTCGATGAGAAACATTTTAAATCAGTAAACGATTGAGGGTTTCTCTTCAAACAAAGTCTCTTGGGTTGTTACGACAAAGTTCTGGACTAGTTTAAGGGAACGTCTCTCGCAAACATTTCCTCCATTTCAATCAGCTCCTTGAAAGTATGTGGCCTAACACAACGCCTTCAAACGAATGAGAATCCACGATGAGATTGCAAGATATACCAATGGGAGCAAACAAACATCATGCTGACAAAGCTTTAGCCCAACATCATCATGTTTGTTTACGAAAATCAACAAATGGATAGCAAAACCAAAGAGTACGTAAAATACTCCGAATTCTATACTCATTACTACCGCGACGCAATGAAATGAACATATTAAAAACGACACACTGGTATGAGAACAGCACGTTCTTTCGTATTATAAAAATTGAGGACTGTGCAAACTCATCCATGCAAGGAGACTTGCATCATCACTGACAATGAATTCTAGCTTTTCTTATAGCTCTTTGACAATGAATTCTAGCTTTTCTTATAACTCTTTTGCAAAATACACGGATCAAATTGGGACATCATGATCGTAATTATTCTGTTACCCTTGGACTCACTTCAATTCAATACAAATGCAACGAACGAAGCACTCTAGTTGCAAGTTCTCTTGTGGAGAGAATTCTTGTAAGCTCTTGTGAACGCTTTAAGCTAGAGGGGCCTTTACATGCGGGATTTTTCTCTCCCTAGCGGAAGAGGTGAAGTTAGAATAACCCTCTCCCCTCTCCCCTTATGTGTGAGTCTTATCTTCTCGATCGCATCAATCTTGTCTTGGCAGCCCTCGTGATCTCAACACTTGTTTACATTCATTCTGCTAGTTCGCCCTAGAGGCACACGTCTCGGGTAGATCTTTGAGGGCTCTTGGAATACATCTCTTCATCTTCTTCTTCTTCGCAAGCTGCGAGCGGCTTGGCAAGGTCACTCAATTTCATTAATGTGTCGTAGCTACATCCCTTTGTTGCTCCAAGGGCAGCAAGCAACTTCACCAAGCAGCTGTAATGGGGCAAGGCTGCAATGTGGGACTCTCACCTTCATTTTCAAGCCCCTCAATGCCAATGTGGGACTCTCACCTTCATTTTCAAGCCCCTCAATGCCAATGTGGGACTCTCACCTTCATTTTCAAGCCCCTCAATGCCCTTGGGTGACAAGCATTAGTTTATTCTAAAACATGATTCTTCAAGTGAATTTATACCAAAGAATTTACACAAAATAATTAGCCATAACAGAGTACAAAACTTAGATAGTATCAGATTATAACCTTCAGTTACATTTTAGATTAAGCTAAACAGAATTGCTCTATCACACAAGGTGAAGTACACTTCTCTTCTCCACAGATGATGGAAATGCCTTGCCACTTACAACCCTTTTGAGGTCTTACAGGCATATCGATGTACATACTCCCAAGGGAACTCCATGCATGCATTTACAACCACAAAAGACCTGTAAAAGACACTCGTCCTAGCAAAAAGGGATTTGTGAGCTTTCATGCAAAGTACCAAGAGTGTTCATGGCAGTGGGAGGGAGCTGGTGATAGAGCTTTGCCTTCTATATCAAAACCTGCTGCGGCCGCTGGTTGCTTACTACACGCAAGCATAATCCACACCAGCCTTGTCCACAACTACAGCCAGCAGCTACATTTGTCTGCCTTAGAGTCAAGCTCAAAACTCTGAGCCTTGAAAGAGCCTGCTTGCTGGCTGCCTCAAAGTATTGGGTTTCTGTCTCTCCTCCTCAACACACAGATGTTGCGTCTTCACGAGAGCCTGCATACTGGCTACCCCAAAGCATATGGGTGTTTCGCCTCGGCACACCTATGTCACAGGCATTCACCTTTGCAGCAAATCGCAAGGAGCACAGAGACTCATTCGCCGACCTTGCATCCGGAGACACATTCACAAACATCAATGTCTTTGAGTCTCCTCCGAGGCACGGCTGCATCATCCACACACAACCCAAAAAAACAATCATCATCACATGACTTTCGAATAATCAGCGGCAGGGAACAAGCAAATACATCATCACACGGCAAGTTCTTCTTCAAAGAGAGAACTTACTTGTAGAAGATAAGTTAACTTTGAGTTACGGTAAGGGATGTGTTGATCCCTGTTTGCAATAGCTAAAATGACATCTCCCAAGCTTGCCAGACTTTTGTTTATGGCCTGTGGAAGGAATTAACTTTCTCTCTCTCTCCCATTGACAATGTAGTAGTAACCACAACAGTTGATATGAAAGTTATCCTAGTACCTGAGTCTCCTTGAGGCGATCCCCGACTGATCCAGTGCGCGAGAGCCTCTCACTTCCAGCCAAGTCAATGAGGTTAAGCACGCCACTGACCTGCTGATCTATACCCTGCTATGCAAAGGAAAAGCTTGCATTGGCATCGGTTGCAACACGTGACCAGCTTTCTACACGAAAAGCATAAGTGTAAGGAAAAGCAGTTTGCAGACCTGGTTGTAGCCAGAGATACGTAGCGTAAACACACAATGACTTCTGGAGGATTGCTCATTGATTGCAGTCTTAGCCACAGCCCTGCAAAGCTTCCTCAAATGAGAAGAAAAAAATGCCAAAACCTTGATTTGAACTGTTCTTACGAATGCATTGAGCCTATTTTCTAAAAACTTCTGAGAGGCACTTGAAGCAAAGTAGGCACAACAACAAGACACACCTGCTTTGGGCTGCTTGGCGCAGCAAAGAGGAGACTTCCTTCCACTTGGTCACCTCAATGACAGTGAGATCCGATACACTTGTCGACCCATTTTGGTCGTGCTTTACAGAGAACTGTTTTGAAGGTGTACCATTTTTACTCCCAGGAGCGAGGAGATCGCGAATCGTCTCATTGTAGATCTCAAGCATGGATGCCTTTGTTTCCACAAGAACAGCATTGTTTAGCGAGATAGTACTAGACCATAACAACAAAATCAAACCATAAGAAACACTCAACAAACACTATCCTATGATGTACATTACTGCTCTTGCCATGACTCGTGATTTTATACTGATTATATATACATATGAATTCTTACTGTGCTTCTTACTATAATTTGCCATTGCACACACATACCCATTATACACGCAACTGTTTACCATACTTCTTAGCAAAATCTACTAGCACACAAGATTGTTTACCAATACTTCTCATTGTAATTTGTTACTTTCTTCGATCATGGCTCCCAGTTTCCAGTCTTGAAATAAGGAGTGGCAATCCAGGCTGAGAACCAACCTGTATCTGGAAGGTCCAGCCTTGAGAGCTAAGAACTTGACTCGATTCAAATATCTGTTCCAATGACCTAGGAATGACTCCTTTTTGTTCTAGATCATCAGGATTACCAAGCATGGTGTATGTTTTCCCAGAACCAGTTTGTCCATATGCAAAGATACAAACCTGCCAACAATCAAAGCAAAAACAGTTGTAACATGTACGTGAATTTAGCTGAAAACCGCAAAAGCTTTGTTCATTTCTTATCCAACAGAGAATCTTAACTCCTACAGTCTCTGCACTCGCGGTTCATTATGCACTGTAACAAAAACACCTATCTGGTGTTTATTTTTACCTTTCAAAATTAAGGCTTCACTAAGTTTCCAGTCGATTCTTTTCAAGTGCTAGCCACAGAAGAGTTGGGATGATGCAGCTAATCTCAACCCCAGTTCGGTGATTCTTCTAGATTGGTTCCTAACAACTCACAGAGCATCAATCGATTTTTTATGCAATTGTGTTGGGCCATCTGCCAGTGAATCTGACACCATTGCAGCTTCTTGGACTGTTAATCAGCATAACATCCGGTGGCCTCTTCCTTCATTGCATCCACTTCTGCTTTCCTAGCAAAGTGCTTGATGAGCCAGATCCATGGAATTTTTTTTCCTAAATCGGGTTGAGCTTGCTGGCAACAGTCCGACTATAGGAATAATGATTCTATTGTAGCAGCAGTATGCAAACAATGGGCTTGGTAAGTTCTTTGGAAGCTACTTGAACGCGGCATTCCACACTCAAATGGCAGCAAAGATTTGGCATTAGCTACTATCACAACTCATCATTCTACATGTGTACAACAAAAACAAACATTATTGATGATGGCAAAGCGTTACCAAGAAACAAAATGGTGAGAGCCCCTTTCCAGGTGACTTCGGTGTTTCCTGTTCGAGTGAATCCTTAATTGCAGCTTTTTTCAAACAGTTGCACCCAATGAGACACCAAGAATGTGTTAAAATCATGCATCTCAAGTGATGCCAATATTTAAGGGAGACTCTCCTTGACATGTCCTACCAACTCATGGGGTCAATTTCAATCATATACGAGCCAATCTACAATTTCCTTTTCCAATATTTTGTCACTCAATTGCCCACTCACTTTGTACTCATAATATTCTGAGGGGTTTTTAACAATTTTAGGCGCAGAAGTGCAGAACTTTTAGAGCCATAAAGGCTGACCATCCATTTCATCTTGTGAAACAAATCTCGATCACAAATTAATGTCATACAAACAAGATGTATACCACACAGCAAGAAGATAGCAACACATATTCTTTCTGCCTCTTACGTTTGAACTACTGAAAAAATTACTGATGGTGGTGAGAAAGGACGAAAGCTGAACTACTCGGACGTTTGGGAAACATTTGGGAAACATCAAGAGCCGAAGTAGGAAAACATTTTACTGGGGTGAAAAGTGTCAACAACCATCAATCACAGACGCACCTTGTATCCATCAAGAGCGCTTTGAACCAACTGAGAGATCTCTACAAACACGTCTTGCTGTCCCACTTCTGGTCCAAAGACTTTATCAAAGGTAAATTCATGCTTCTGCCCTAAAATGTTCAGCAATGTGTCCAGCATATAAATCAAGGATACAATCTTCTGGGTCCACTGGGTACAAAAGAAAAGATACCATAACAAAATTACAGACCTTGAGATTGAACAAGCTCAATCCCACGCCCAAGGAGCTCAGCTGAATTTGGATATTGTAAAACAGGTTGCTCTTCCAATACAGAGCTTTCATCTTCTGGTAACAAAGGCCGCACGCGGCAGAAGACCCTCACATTACCTTTAAGCTCCTGCAATCACCGTAGAAAAAACACATTTCCTGGCTTGTTGGAGGAGAGCTAAATATGCCCTAATGATTTCAAGGTAGACAGATTTACTCTACCAAAATGGTGTTATGCAACTTTCTCCTCAGTATATCTCCTTCCCGAATACGCTGCTCAGCTTCAGAGAGTTGTTGTTGCAAGTCCTCCATGATGGCCTTTTGCTCTGCACCTTCGTGTTGATGTTGGACAACGGTGCTCTCGGCCATCTGCAAGGCCGGGGAATCATTTGAGAAGAACTGCTCAATTTGCCAACACAAGCTGGTGTCCATAAGAGCAGCCAGAAGATGTTTGATAACAAATTCTGAGGTAGCCCAAAGTGATCATAAGCATCTGCTGAAATGCTTGCAAAGAAATCTCGAGCTAAAGAGAAGTAACCACCTGAAGCTTAGCATTTGCTAAGATGATCTGCTCCCTTAGGCCTGTTAGTTCCTTCACTTGAGCAGCATTTTCTCCCTAGCAAAACCAAAGTTGGTAAGGTAGACAATACGCATGCCCTCTAGCAAAAAAGAACTTTGTAATCTGGAAAGCTAACTGCCAATTCTTGACTACCTCCAGTAGTACTGACTTCGCCCTCAAATCCTCCAGCTCAATGGCAGACTTCCGAGTACACTCCTTATAAGCATCTAGCTCTGCAGACATGGCCCCCAACTGAGCTATCTGCTGCTTTTCAGTTTCTAGAGCATGGAGCAATTCAATCCGAAGCTTCTCTTGCTCATCCATCAGTAGCTTTCTATGAGTAGCTCCCTCAAGCATGGATTCCTGTTAAAAAACCTTTAAAATATTGACCTGTAGCTACTCCACTATTACCAAGCAAATAGAGTGCAGCCTTCATACGTTTGTCTACCTTGGCCTGATTGAGCTGTTCTTGAAGAGCCACTGAATGACCCTTCAAGCTGCTAAGGGTTTCCATCATGGCTGACTTCTCCTTCTGTATTTTGGATATTGTTTCGGCAGCCGTTGCTGCATCCGTCTGCATCTTGCTATTGTACATCTGTAAACTGGCATTGTACTCTTGCAGCCTTTTGTTGATTTCTTGCAATGCAATGACCTGCAATTTCAATATGCTGCCCCGCATCAAGCTCGTTTCATTTTTAGAAACCATGAGAACCGAGCCAGTGTACAAGTTACAGCCATAGGAAGAAAGAGAGACAGAGGGACATTACCTGCTCATTTGCACTTTCCAAATCTTTGCGATAAGCTTCCAAATCTTCCAGTAAACCTGCGACTTCTGAGTTTGCTTCTTGTAAAACCTCTGTAGTTTTCTCTTGTTCCGCCAATAGTGACTGGCATAGGTAAGATAAAAGTAAGCTTTTAAAACCTAAACCAAGCAGGCACTTCTCCAAACACCTAATAATGGAACACATATAGCCAAGCAATCTAGTGCAAATGCAAATAAAATGTATTTAGTCATGAACACCGTTTGCTATATAATCCAGCTCTGAGTTGTGAGCTGCACCTTTCTCTCTAATTCAGCTTCATAGAGCTCGTCTTCCAGGATCTTGCACACACTTTTCTTGTCTAGAAGATTCTTCTCAACTTCTGCCTTCTCATTTTTCAGCTGCTCCTCTGATAAATTTTTGTCGACAGCAAACAATCATCAAACACACATGGGTGAAAAGACAATTTGGTCAAAAGCCTTGAAAGAAAAGGAACCTGTAGTTCTGTGAGTTTTGCACTCTTCTAGAAGCTGATTGCAAGTCTCCTCCTTTTCCCTTATGAGTGTTTCCTCTGACAGTTGCAACGTACGGATGCAGGCACGGAGTTTCCTTATATACTCCATCATTTGTTCTGATTTTCCCTGTTCATGCATCACAATCGAAGTTAATCTATGCCACAGCAAAGCGTATCCTGATATAAATATTTGGTAGCCACTTTTGGTGATATATATTTTACAATCCAAGATGCGTTTGTGGCTCCTACACATGCCCTATGATTAATGCAGGGTTTTAACTCACCTTGAAATCAAATTTTCCTTTCCCCTTCATCTTCAAGCTCAGTAGCTCCTCAACATCCTCTTTTGTCATGCTCGAAGGCGTTACTGCATCATATCCTTTTATCCCTGTGCTCGGTGTTGAGACTCCTCCAATAGAACAGCGCTCCTGCCTGCTAGCATTAACTGATGAGAGTGCATGGCGAACTCGTACCCTCGGCTCCGACATCACTCTTGCTCCAAAAATGTCTCGGCCAGTCATGGGCTTGCCTTCTGACACTGCCTCCTTGTTCTCCTTCTGAAACAAAAAGCTCTTGTGGTGATCCATGAAGGGCAACAGGTGGAGTTTCTATATGAGAGAAACCATTAACGATGAAATCAAAAGCATGGTTGTGAAAACAACATAGCGAATGTGTGCACGGTGCCATGTGCAAAAGGATGTAGCACACATGATGATCAAACATCAGTGAAGGATAGAAGTTTTCAGGAAAGACTAAAAAGGGGGTAGTCTAGACAGAGGTCAAATGTGGACACAATGAGGCATTCTGAACACATCATTTCATTCTGCTTAAGTAATAACACACCCCGTTGGCCGTTTGTGTTTGCGGTGCCTTCTTCTCAATGGCTCAAAAATCTTTGGTTATTCTGAGACATTGTCCTCAGCAGTAATTGAGCAAGCGTGATTCTTGCTCCTTTGTCACGGTCTAGCTCTCAGAAGGCCCATGAAAAAACTGACAACAATTCACACAAATGCCCTTCTAAGCAGAGCATAAAGGCCCTGAAGTGCCTTTGCGTGCAGAAGCACAGCAAAGTTTTCAGTTCTATTGTGATGGCGTACGTAAAAGCTACCCACTTACGATTTTCTATTGAGCAAGGAAGAGATGGAAAAGCGACAGAGCTCTTACATTGAAAGGGCTCTTCGTAGAGCTTGATGGAGTCCGTGGTTGCACAGCAGCTGATCTCATCATTGCCGCTTGAGAAGGAGAGGTGGGCGAGATCTAATGTGAGCAAATTTACATATAAAAATTCAGGGGTGTGCGCTCGCGAGACTCTCTTTGTCCCTCTCTCTCTCTCTCTCTCTCTCTCTCTCTCTCTCTCTGTGTGTGTGCCTCACCACCTAGCGGGGCAACCAGTAACGAAGCGGACGCTCTTGCTTGAGCACTAATGGTGCGGAGCTGGAGCGCTGGAGCGTACAAGGGATGAGGAGCATTTAGTGCTGGAGCAGCTCGCAGAGGAATGTGAGCTTTGCAGCAGGGTAGTGAGAGAGAGTAGAGGACTCGGGCCCCGGGGGCAACAGAGGGAGGAGGAGAGGAGAGAAGGGAGGGAGAGCGACAGCCCAAATTCCACTTTTGAAAATTGAAGCTTGTAAACAAATTGCAATCCGTGGCAAGTAAAAAGCGTGCTCTCTCTCTCGCTCTCGCCCTCTCGTTTTTTCTGCAAACATGCTCCTTGGGGCCCCCTAGGACTCAGGAGGCCCAACCTCCCAAACGGTCATAAGTGCAAGGCTTAGGGCTCGATCAACTTGCCCTTTCATTGGCATCACTCTCTCAACGATGGGTTATCCTGCTGGTAGATGACCTTCACACAAGCCTTCTAAAACCGCTGCTGCCTGGCCATCGGAGAAGTTTTTGCATTCACGTGCAATTGTGTTTATCCTACATACATATTGGTAGTGCCACTTGTTTAGCAGGTGGTTGAACCACCCTACACCCCACCTACACCGGCTAGTCCCATTAAAAAGGGCATCTACATGGGTTGATAGGTTTAATCTACTAACATAATATGGCGGAAGGGGGAGCTCTTTACACGTGTCGCAATCTGCTATCTGAAGGCTAAAGTCCAAAACAAAAACAAGCCCCTTTGCACGCGATAAAGAGGGAGAGAGGGGGAGAGAGAGAGGCCGCCGAAGGCGGCCGGCCGTACTAGTTTAGCACTACACTCGCCCTAGTGATTTGGTTGGTAATGTGTAGAGGTTGCTAGATGTTTGCGTCTCAAGGCCATACAAAATTGAAGGCCATCAATATTGTTTGCCTTATGCGGTTGCACTCTAAACATCCGATCAATGAACGATGAGATCAAGGACCTCTCACCAGAAGATCGAACAGGTAGTGATTATTAATATGACTAGTCTGGCCGACGGCCTTCGGCCGCCTCTCTCTCTCTCTCTCTCTCTCTCTCTCTCTCTCTCTCTCTCTCTCTCTCTTTGTGTGTGTGGTCGGGGGTTGCACGGCACCCAAGCCAGATCAAGGAGCTTGCACCATGTGTCCCCCCCCCCCCCCCCCCTTTTTATAATAGTATAGATTAATCAAGGAGTAGTGCTTATTAACGTGATTACTTGCAGGTTGTATGATGACCAAAGCCATTTGCTGATGGAGCCATTTGGTAAGTTGGTGGTCTTTGATCTTGGTTTCTTCCTTCCCTTTTTGTCATTAAAGATTATAGATAGTGGGATTTTATTAATAAGACAACAAGAAGTTACAAACGGAGGCATTGTGAATAAACTTCCCAAAAAATATATACATTCGTAGGAGCAATATTTAGGGCGCTTGATAACTAGCCATGTGGCTATTGGAGCCCCAATATGCAGCGGAGGCATTGTGAATAAAATTCCCAAAAAATATATACATTCATAGGAGCAATATTTAGGGTACTTGATAGCTAGCCATGTGGCTATATTTGGAGCCCCAACATGCACCCCAAGCTATCAAACAACCCTCATTAATTAATTAATAAGAGAGAAGATACCATTCAATGTTGTTGGACTAAAAAAAGGAGCTAGCCTCTTATATACTATGTACAAGAGACCTCTCTAGAGATGCTCATTGGTCCTATCTTCGAGAGGAAGTACAAACTCGAGTACTACAATGTGAGTGCTAGATGTACATCATGGTGACATGTAGAAAGAGTGCAATATAATTTCCATCGAGATGGTGCATAATGCCATGTAGTGTGTCCTTGATGTAATTCGCACCAATCATCGAAGAGAAGAGTGTTTGCACCACTTCACTGCCCCAAAGGATCCTATCGATGTATCCCAATGGCTACAAAGAGTGTGAGTCCAGGATGTGAGGACATCGAGCCTTCCACATGACTCATGATGTAATGCAACAAATCATGGTCAAAATTTGTATCCCACGGGTGCAGGTCAAATTGATGCCCAGTCGGTGGGAGCATATCAAGAGTGGCTCTTCAATAGCAAAAAAATGTGAGCATGAAGACCACATATGTAGGAGAATCCTCAAAGTGAGTATGTGACGCCAAAAATTGCAATAGCCATTCAACCGCTACCCACTTCACAAACTCATCATAAATGCCAACTTTGATAAACAACATACTTTTGTGATATCAAGCTCTATGCCCTGTTGTGACCGTTGCTACACATCATTCATCATTGGCACGTTGTCGTGTTGTGACACATACATAGTGGGAACGCATCCTACAAGAGTTATCTTGTAATTTTTTAGATACATAATTATCTTTCCTATAATGTACATATGCATATTTAAGTATAATAATAAGCCTTCTATATCATCCTATTATTTTTCTCAAGGGTAACCTATCCTTATTTTACCATCAAAAATTACTATGGAAAAAGCGTCAATAGTTACGCCTCTTTAACTTGGGCAAAAAACATTGATTCTTTATTTCTACTATCTCATTATCATCTCACACCCTAGCTAGATCCTATATCTAGGGTAAACTCCAATATATATATATATTCTATGTATTTTTCATATTTTTCTTATATTTCTTTTTAAATAGCTACTAGGAGGGAATCAAATCCTAGTGGGACACTAGGTGGCATGATTTCAAAGATACACTTATTTTAATGCATTATTGCAAGCATGATTACAAAACTTTGTCTAGGAGCAATGTCATGCTTTCATATGGCATGAGGTGTCCTTTGGAATTAAATGAAAGTCTAGGCTAAGGGGACCACGGGAAGACTTTTGCTGCCAGAAATGGATCCTATTTTGATGAATTTTTTGCACAAGGTTTCAATCCGAATTGGAAAATGATTTTAAAATGAAAATCGTAGCTAATGAGCTGAAGTTTCTGCCCATATTTTTACTTTTTAGTTTGGAGCCACGGTTGAGGAGATATGATCAAAATACTGGACCCCAGTCTGCCCACATCATGCAGAGACAGCTCATTTCCAACTTTTCCAATTCTTGTTCACACTGGCTCCTCTCTTCTTGTGTAAACCCTTGGGGGTTCCCTTCACCTATAAAAGGGGACCTCTTCTTCCTTGAAAAGAAACTCAAGCATTCAAGCCATTGATGTGAGGAATTCTTGAGGGAGTGAGTAGTAATGCCTAATTGTACTTAGCCATTAACATAAGCCCAAGCCTACACTTTCTCCTAGAGGAAGACTAGCCATTCTTGTACACTATCCTTGGAAGATTAAATCTAATCAAAGAAGGTATTGCACTTGGCGTATCAATCAAAGTGGAGTTCTCCCCTCTTTTTCTCTCTCCATCAATAATGGTGCCAAAGGGTTTGTCAAGTAAGATGTGATCTACATTGATGTTTTCTTGATTTCTTGTTGTTTTCTTTTTCATCTCTAATCCAACATATATATATATATATATATATCTAATATTATCTCCTTAACCAAATCTATCTCTCTCACTCTTAGTAATTCATCCTCTCTACAAATTTTAGGTTCTCTTTGCTACAGGTACATCTCTCCCCGCAGTATCCTTATTGCCTACGGGCAAGAATAGGGCTTGGGAGGGAAACTTCTCATCTCTTCACTTATCTCATATCTACATTTCTCACATACTGTCCTAGATGAATAACCCACATGATGATAATTTCTATCGCTTTCACTCTGTACAATCTATTAGAATTAACGTATGGATTAGCCGTAAAATACACTTTCAACAACGTATAGTGTTTCTCTTTGGCCCAGAAAGGCTCAATGAAATACTTCTATCACCGGATCCCATCATACTACCTCTCATAGACTATAATTTTTCTGTTGATGTAAGCGTAGTTATCTTGCTATGAACCAAGAGGATTTGTACACACAATTAATCCCAATCACTAGACAAAATATATATACTACGGTAAACACAAAGCTACAATTCCAAAGACAATTCGTAGCCTATTTGGTTAGCCAAGATTGAATGCCATTAACTCATCTATTAACCCTTTCATACTACCCATGATACGATATGACCATAGCCTTGATGTTTTCATCTTTGTGTTGTTTTGACATTCTCTTTTGTGTTCTTTCTTTGTGTGTGTGAGTGCAAGAGAGAAAGAGTGGGTCTTCTTTGATTGCACTTCTTTCCAAACCCTAGTCTTCATGGCATCTATGGTTTAATTCCTTCATATAGTTTTTGTTGAGTTCTCTCACAAACTCTCACAGCCATAAGCCCGGTGCTTTCCCGGCAAGACCGCTAATTTCTCGACAACGTGTAAGCTCTTACGAGAATCTTTGCCATTGATATAAACAGTTGGGCTATATTGACTTGGTCTACCTACAAAGAGTGATGGCATAATTATCCGCCACTCATTCACTAGCCATTACTCACTATGATGACTTGAACATAGTCCTTTTTTATGTTATGTCACTTTTGCTTGGTAGCTCTTAATTTTTATTCTAGTAGTGAAGAAGGATTTGCTTGAAACCCTCCATCTCTAGGTGTCCTCTCTTCTCGTTGAGTATGTGTGCTTGCAAGAGCTTGAGCTCTCTACTCTCTTGTTTCTCTTCACTGTATCAAAGCCTAGTTTTCTCTAAGAGAGTAGAGGCAAGCACAAGAAGTGGTACAATGGCCAGAAGCAGCCATCTTCTTCCCCGTATGTTGGTACCACATTCACCCTCGGGATTCTTGGGAGGCGTCGGTAACTGTCTTCAATTTTGACAATTTGTGGGAGATAGTGCAGTTCGGGATTATGTGCAACCTTTAGGATTGGATTTTGGCGGCCAAAATTTAGTTTTGGATGTATTTTGGGCTCCGTTTTTTAGTTAGAGTTCGTTTGCATGCATGTTCGTATCCAACATCAATTTTGCAAATCTCTGGCTTAACTGTTGTATGACTCATTGCAAGATGTGTTGTAAATAGTTTGGTTATTATGCAACGATGAAAAATAGTTTTTGGGATGTATGTAAGCATATTGTGGACACATCTAAGATAGACTATGTTATTTGGTACCGCTATAAGTTTTGGGTAGATTTCTATTTTTTTGCAAAAATGGCAAATTTGAAAGGAAACATCTAGATTGTTTGTGAGAAGTTGATCGATGACAACTTCTATGCTTGGAAGTTTAGAATCGCAAATTATTTGAAGGGAAAAATCTATTGGGACTACATTGAGGGTGCTAATAAAGTGATCCTGGAGATCCTAAAGAGGAATGCTAATGTTGAGCATAGAAAATTATTGAGGGATTGGCATCAAGGATTTTCCAAGGTGATGTATTGGTTTTCAGTGTATCACATAACATTGTTTGTCACACTCAGGATGCACATTCTCCCACAGAGGCATGGGACAACCTTATTGCATTCAGGGCCAACAATACAAGAGCGAGGAAGATACAACTCAAGAATGAGTTGAAACTATAAAGCGAGGTGATATGATTGTGAGTGACTATACCTTGAAGATCAAAGGTATATGTGAGTCCCTTATGCCATTGATGTCACAATGAATGATGGTGATGACAAGGTGGAGGCATGTCTCCGTGGTCTTGGAAATTGTTTAGTCAATAGCTAACGTGCACCTCATACCTTTGTTCACCATTGGTTCAGTACGAATTGAGAGGCAACCATCAATCACTGTACATACACAGACACTTGTGCTAATAGCTCAAAGGCTAGATACAAGCAAGGGAATGAAGGATTATTGAGAGTCTATATATAGAGCCAACAGAAAGGAATGTGTACTTGAGCTAAGCCCATGTGCAAACCATGGGAATTCAGAATGGAAATGCGCAACATTTCAGCGATTGATGAGATTCATTGTATACTGGCCCAAAATGCAACGAAGCATCCATGATTACATTATTTCATGCGACATTTGTGAAGGATGTGCACCTGTAGAACATGCAACAATGTTCAGAATGGCAGTTGCACCTAAGTGGAGTTCTTACATTGTGGACTACCTGACCAAAGGTGTCTTACTAGAGGGGTTGAGTAATCAAGGATGGGCTACATTTAGGCCAAAACAAAAAGTTATGTGTTGATCAAGGGCCACCTCTACAAGCAAGGAAAGGATAACCAATTGCAATTGTGTACCACAAAAAGTGAATAGATACCAATTCTCGAGCAAGCTCATACTGGACAAGAAGGCGGACATTTTTCTGCAGATAAAGCTGCTAAGCAATCCTTGTTGTAGGAATTGGGTGGCCTACCTTGTTCATAGATACCAAAGTATCTGTGAAGACTTGTGATGAATGTCAACATACTAAAGCACCTATGAGGTGAGACACGTCGTTACGAACTATGATGGGATCAAGGGCTTTTGCCAAATGGGAAATTGACTTTGTCGGACCTATCACACCCCTCGCATATAGAACACATACTCAATATATCATTGTGGCCACAGACTATCTAACCAAATAGGTTGAAGCCAAAGCAACACAAAGAAACGATGTGAAAATGACAGCGTAGTTCTTGTATGAGAATGTTTTTACAAGATTTGGGCTATCAATTAAAATAGTGAGCGACAAAGGGACTCACTTCATAAACAAAATGATTGATTTCTTGATGGAAGAGTCCATGATAATTCATCGTGAATCCGCACCATATTACCCTCAAGCTAATGGACAAGCAGAGAGCAGATTGTATGCACGGTGCTCACAAAGATAGTAAACAAATCAAGAGCAGATTGGGAACAAAAGTTACATTCAGCTCTTTGAGAATATTGAGTTGCTTACAAAACAACAATTGGGAGGACACCTTTCAATATGATGTTCAGGCTTAATGCAACTCTATCCATGGAATTCTTGATTCCTACACATTATGTAGCCAAAAACTTAGAGTGGACAGTCCATGAACTGTTAAAAGGATAAATGAGCTAGAAAAGCTAGATGAAATACGTGTACGAGCTATCGCTGCCATTTATGTGCAAAAAGAGCTCATGAAGAAATTCCATGATCAACATGTGATCAGCAAGGAGTTTAAAAAGGGTGATTAGTTTGCACCTTAAAGCGACACTTTAAAAAGCTTAAAAAGCAAGGTAATGGCGCGTTTGTGCAAGTTGAAGAAACATCATCTACCACTAACCACCAAAATGGTGAAAAAGATTCATAAAGTAGTAGAGTGGAAGCAAAATGCTCAAGCCAATCGAGCATGGGCCTAGGAGGAAGGGAAGTTGCGGATTTTAAAGCGCAGGGAACAAAAACAATGTCCACTATCAACAACCTACAACACCACCTTCTCTTATCAACGCAATTCAGACATAGTCAAATTGGCTTGGTGGTAAAGATGTATGCATCCGTATGCAGCGTGCAGATGAATCACCTAAGCAAGCACTAGTTGATATTGGCAATTCCATGAAGTATCAACATACTTGAAGATGTCATATGTACAATTGACGACTAATCAAATTGAGCTCCGAGCTACAAACAAAGGGACAATAGTCAATTTAGGTCAAGCCATTACGTCAAACATAGATGGCCATCAATGCCCACACAAATTCCATGTAATGATGGATACTATCTTAATGAAGCAATCATCCTAGGTGTCTCATGGATACACACGTACAAAGCAGTTTCAGATTGGCTGGAGGAAAACTTAAAGTTCAACCTTAATGTCACCTCTTATGTTACTCCTTTCGCACAAACTGATCATATTTGGGACGTACATCCCATTAATACAAACCGAAGCAGGCATTGTAGCCTAAACCTATTGAAAAATACAATGGACAACCAATCAAACACGTATCAGTTGGAAATAGGGTTGCAGGGAAATGCACATAGCTTGGAGAAGATGAAGGAAGCTCAAGTCACACAACATTGAGTGTATCACTTAGTGTGCAACGGAAAGATTAGATAGCCTGTGCGCGTATGTCGCACGTGTCAATGCAAGGAACTTGCCGATACACCGTGTGCAAGCCACAAATGGCTCCAAGCACACAACAAGCCTAAACTAGTAAGCTCAAAGAAGGCTATGGTGTGTCACTCACCGCTCTATGCTTGCTTCGTGGAGGATTCCTCGCCGCGAAGAAGAAGGAGCCGCCGCTTTGCCGCGCTCAACCGCTTCGCCGCCGCCGTCGTGCCTTCGTAATGCTCGATCGCCCACTCTCTCTCTCTCTCTCTCTCTCTCTCTCACACACACACACACACACACACACACACACACACACACACACACACATACACACATACACAAGGCGATGAAGAAGAAGAAGATGGAGATGGAGATGGAGCAAGAGCACTCTTCTATTGCACAAATGAGAGAATGAGTGAATTTTAGGTTTAGTTGACTTTTATATGAGCTCGCCCCATTCACACTTGGGCGCCCATGCTTAGCCAACTAATCCCTTGAATGTTCCAGTTAGAGTGCGCCTCTCATCGGCGATCACTCTTACCCTTTTCCTATTGGACCGACAAGCCCGGTACCTGACTCTACCAAATAAATAATACAATGTCCACTGTAGGTTACAACGTCCGTCGTAGGTGATAGGGTGTCCATGAGCCATGAGGGTTAACATGCCCCCCTTCCTGATGTAGATTCCATCCTCGGAAGCTATTGAGTTGAAGCTCGTTCGTCGAGGTGGAAGAGCATTTGAGATGAATGTCCTTAGCCTTCTTCAGTCACTACAAAATCAAACAACATTGGCACAGTAATTGCATTCTCATAAGCGATTAAAAAGCATATGCAGTTTTAGGCAGACAAATTGATTGGTAACAGAATTTTAAACAATTTGTCAACAATAAACATTAAATTGCAATATAATCAAATGAATAAACAGATGTAAAGGTAAAAAATTAAACAAGTCTGGGGTCGCTAATTTAACGGTCGAAAGGCACTAGAGATCGACTATTAATACCATGGGTAAGCTTCTTAATTTTCTCTGGTCAATTAAGTTGTTTAATCGCGAGAGCCAAGTATTTCATGTTCGATGGCTGACTAGAGGCTATACCTAGAAGACCTTGTAGTTAAGCTACGATAAAAGGAATTTCTCATGAAAGCATCGCCTGATGATTACCTTTTCTTTGACCCCCCAAAGTCTTTTCACAGTGATTCAATTTTGATGTGTGTGCTTATTTTGTATGCCTTGGGTTTTTTGCTTTTCAAGGAAAAGCGCCCACACTGGGAACCTCTAGGGCTCTAGTACCATAGGCGATACATGTGAGTGAAGTACCCAATCAAGCTGAGATTTCTCTTCCAGCTTAAGATTTTACATTGTGGCACTTTGATTTTTTGTTTGTTCATTTTCAACATTTTAATTTTGTAACTTTGGGGGGTCATATAACACTAATACACCTCCCCAGGCTCATCACATTAGTAAACTCCCTTTATAATACTTAAGCTAAAGGTCAATAGGGTCAAGCCCACTAGAAAGCCCTAGTACATTTCACACGATGCTGCCTAAATCAGATTAAGAACCTCAGTAACCATTGATTATTAGGAAGGCATTCCCCATGGTATTAAGAGAAGATCTCTAACACCTAGCTTGATCAAACTAGCTTAGTGGGACTTGCTTGATGTTTAAACCTAGGCAAGTGATTATGACAAAAAATTCATTGAATTTAATGTTTGATACTAAGCAAATGCGCTGAATATTATGCTACCAATCACAATCAAAGCAGACAAACATGGATGCAAAAAATATAAGGGGCAATGCTAATGGATAAGAAACACCTGTTTGTGTCGATGGTCGCGCTTGATTTGAAGTGTGAACGAGAGAAAAATTCCATGAAGGTCCAAATTCTAACCACAGTAACACGTTCCTGTACACACTAAGAAACACAAAGAATACCTCTAGGAGGCACATCAGTGGGAAAAAAGAACTTTGCTAATCACTCAACTCTAAAACAGAAACACTCCTATTGTATTAATCCTACCTACCCTCCATCCCTTGAGTGATGAGGATCAAAGGTGTTTGATGACATAGGTTTCTGCTTCAGTGTACCAGATGCGAATGTGTAGGTCTGAGTCAATGTTTTGACTTTTATTGTGCATACTTGTTTGCTAATTGCTCTTGCTCTTTATTTTTTTTGTTTTTTGTGAGTATAAGGCTTTATATATACATTCCCTAAGATTGGTGAATGAGAGGTCAGGGAAACAAGGTTGAGAGGGGAGTAAGTGAATGATGACCGTCAACAAACACTCCCCCCTTCCTTGGGTAGATCATACCGTTTGAAATGTGCTTGTCACCCTTTGAAACCAATTGTTCCAGTTGATAATAGGTGAGTATTTTTGCCAGTAGTTTTCTATTAGCTTAGGTGCCTCATCGAGTTGCAAGGGTGGTAAGATACTCTCCCAGGATCGAACTTGAAGTGGTTCATCAGGTGATTCTTGAACACTGGGAGGTGTGGATTCCTTTGTAGCTTTATGGAGGTCCACTATTGTAGGTCGACGATGTGGAAAAGCTTTTACCTCTATGGATGCATTACATGAGGAGCTAGAAGCTTCATGGGAATCCCCCCTTGTGGAGCTAGGTGGAACAAATCGTTCTTTCTTCGGTACCCAGACTAGCTTCGGAGCGGATGTGTAGCATTCTGTGATTTTTGTTTCCTTGATCGTCGATTCGTTTTGGAGCTACGAGATTGGGCTCACATGGGTCAGGTGATAGGTAAGAACACAATCTACGTTTTGGCACCCATATTTGATCATTTCCTTGATAGTAGCCTTGGGCTTCCAATAGTCTTTTAGGAATCCAACGCCATGTTTTCTTACTTTTCTTGGAACGAGTGGTACGTTTCCTACAAGGCTTTTGTTTTTTAGCATCCGCCATGGTCGCTAAAGAAGCTTTAGGGACCCACTTTTATGTTTTCTTTGTTATATTAGGATGATTCTTGCCATAAGCTATATGCATTGCTTGTAGCATATTTAAAGGTGCAGGCATTTCATCCCCCTCAGGTGTTACCCAGGTCGTCCCCCTGTTTCCCCAAGTGTCTATGGTTGCTGCTAGGTGGACCCAATCCACATTGTCCAACTCAGTCATCCCAGGTAGTACATCCATATAAGGAGAATCTTCCCCAACATCAGTGTCCGCTTTACACGTGTAACAATACTACAATGGGGCCGAGTGAATTGTGGTGTCAGATCTATGATCAATTATAAACCTGTTTCCTAGAGGATGTGCTTGACCCGTCACAAGATCCACTCGAATGACAGAATCTTGGAGCTGCAAGTAGACATGGTTTTTAGACCAGTCATGCACCATTTTTGCTTCCCTCATGAAAGGACGTCCTAAGATCATCTCCGATGCCATAGTGTGTTTGGAGAAATCCATAACAATAAAGGTAATCCTTATTTTATGTCCAAAGACCTTGATCTTGAGATCTTCTAGCATCCCAATAGGTTTAACAATAGACCCATTGGCCATCTTCACTACTATGGTTGTGGTCGCAAGGTGAGGTCTGTCCATAGTTTCCCAGCAATTTTTAGTCACAATGCTAACCCCAGCGCCACCATCAAGGATTCCCTTCACAGTTAATCCCTTAGTAGTGATTGGTATGGTCGCATTGGATTCATCACCCTCAAAGTATTGTCCCAACTTGTTAACAGGTATTTCTATAACAAGGTTCTCATCTAGGTTCGGTTGTGGATCTATGTATTCCTCCTCTATTGGCATCTCCTCAGCTCCATCCATCTGTGCAAATTGTGGTAGCCCAAACTTCAGTTCTCCATTGAGGAAGGATCGAAGGGCTGAGACTAGCTCGGGGTCTTTATATAGTTTGGACATGATGGTGGTTCTAACTTCTAAAGACATGAAATCCATCAATTTGGCAATGTTTAACGGCACCTTTTGGCCTTGAGTCCCTTGACGTGGGGAAGATGGGATCTCCAGTTCTTCGATAGGATCAGGTAGTCCCTCTGTAAACATTCTTTCCATCAAGAAGTGAGTACGCCCACTTTCCCATGACTTTAAGTCACTTTCTTCTCGGATGACACTAGGTATGTCCAAGGGTCTATGGACTTGGTGAGGTTGTTGTTGCGTAGGGAACACGGTGTCTGTAATCTGGATCTTCCTAGGTGCTGGTTCTAGATCCCTTTGGGTATCTTCTACCAAACTCCTTAATTGCTTGGCTCGCTCAATCTCCTCTGTAGGGTTTGGGTAAGTTCCTATCTTCTTTTTGGATCCTGGCCATTGTGGCTCATGAAGATCTTCCTCGTTGGTTTCTATGTTAGTGGTCGTTTTGGTCTCCATGGTTTCACCTGAATCAGAATCTTCTTCAGCGTCGTTCATATATACGGGGTCGTCACCAGTCCATATGTTGGTCTTTGAACTGGGGTTTGACTTCGCTGCTTTTTGCGATCTCTTTCTTCCTGTTTTCTTCTTTTTCTGAGATTCGGCAATTGATCCCGTGTCTCTTTCCTCAAGAATATACTTTTGTTTTTGGAGCATCGATCGTGTGAGTACGTTTACTGGTACCACGGGTGTACTTGGTGATGGCTCCTCGGTAACTTCAATCAAGTTTAATGGCGTGATCTTCGGTGCATTTGGATTATTTGGACATTGGGCAATCAAATGATCTATGCCACATCGATTACACATGAGTATCGGCATTGTAGACGTGCTCGCTTGATTGGTTTGCATTAGTGTGGCGTTCTTTTGTAGCCTAATAGGACACTCAGCTACCCGATGTGGACCTCCACACTCATAGCATTGAAGAGGTGGTCTCTTAGCGGTGTAATTGATATTTTGGCCTCTTGCCGCAAGAGCAGCTACTTGATATACATGTTTGACTTGTCCCCAATAGTCCTCCATGTAGTATTGTGGACTTTCTTCAAGCACATCCATCCCATAGGCGATATTAGGATCTATATCTTCCTCATAGCCTTCCAAACAAGAAATAGATGACTCACAACCCACTTGATTCACACAAGTGATTCTCAGATGTGGTGGTTGCGGTCCTAGCACTGGAGGTGGTAAGGGTGTTGTTTGAACAACATTTTGGGCCCTAGGGACCATGTGTTGTGCTGTTTGTTCAAGAGGTGGGGCCGGCATCAAGGCAAGCACTCGAGGTATGTCTGTCCATGCTAAGGTTGGTCTATTGGCCATCGCACGCTTAAATACTATGCAATTCTTAGCTTGATGACCATACCTCCCACATGCATTGCAGTTCCCATTGAATTTTACTCTAAAAGTAGGGCATTCACTGGTACTATGCGGTCCATAGCATACTGAGCACCATTGCTGCTCCCTTCTTGGATACATATGATTGTTTTGCGGAGCACGATTGTCTCTAAGACTCTCTTGAATAGCCTTGGTGAGATCTGCTAAAGTCATCTCAGATATCTTTGGCTCCTTAGCAATAGGCTTTAGGGTCATTGGCTGATGCCCTGATGCTTGCGAGCTAATAGATTTAGTCTCAACAGACACTCTTTCTCCTTGAATCATTAGATTATCCTCCAATTGGATCGCATTGGTGGTGACTGCTTCCCAAGTGGTGATACCTCTAATGACTAGGCCATTGTAGATATCCTCATGTCGTAGCCCCCTAATGAATCTATCAAGCAATTGGTTATTGTTGAAGTGCTCATTTGGATTACAACGAGAATTCAAATGCTTCAAGCGACTTATAAAGTCTCTCACCGACTCTCCTTCCTCTCGTTGGGCTTTCTGGAGCTGAGAGGCTACACCCCAAAGTACTCCCTCTCGTATGTATTCTTTTAAGAATAGTCTCCTAAGAGTAGGGTAAATCATTTTCTCTTCCACCCTTAGGGTTCTATACCAATCCCCAGCCTTTCCACTTAAGGTTAGGCTTAAAGCATTGCTCTTATGTAGGTCATTATGTTCTCCTAGAGAATCACGTATTTGTTCAAACACTTCGATATGCTTTCTCACATCCCCGTCTCCACTAAATTTTTGTGTGAGCTTGGCTATTTGTACTGCCTTACTTCTAGGCTCTCTATCAGGTGTGTTACGCATATTCTCAGCAATAGATCGACCAATAGCTTGAGCAAATGTTGCCAAGTCACCTAAGTGAGCAGGCATCGTGGGTGAAGGTGCTCCAGAGACTACATGTGGAGTAGGCATTGGCATTGGGCTTGGCGCATAGGAAGCCCTTGGGTTCCACGTTGGGTACGATGTTGTGCCATGTGGTGGTCCATACTTCATATGAGTGGCCCTAGGCATAGCAGACGTCGGATGTGACATGTTAATGCTAGCCGGTATAGTCCCATGGAAATAAGAACTTGTGTATTGTGGTTGTGGAGCATAGGTAGTTGAAACAATGGGAGGGGTAGGGACTACATGAGTACGTGGACCCATAGGTGCATACGATTGGTTCGCACTTGTAGGTACTATTGCAGGCATTGAGCTACCATGTAGCGGTGCTTTACTAACAAACGAGGTCCACGGCGTGTTTCTCGGCATGCCCATCATTGGGGTAGGCATGGTAGCCGTCGTGTCATCAAGGGAAAGATGAGCTAGACTTGGAAAAGTAAAGCTATCACTTGTGGGCTCAGATTGCATTGAGACCCTTGGAGAAACAACATATGGGGGATCGACGGGACTCACTAGGGGAGTCTCCATTTGTGATAGAGTGGGTTGTTTCCCTTTGCCCGTGTCTAAAAATTGCATAGGACTCGTCAAAGGTATGTTTATTCCTCGATTTTGCCTCTCGGACTGGATAATCCTATGGATGACATTGCAGATCATGTGTTGTTGTTCCTCTAGACTAGTGGCACTAGATGTGGATTGTACAACTTCTAACCAACCCACATGGTATGTGTAACCCATGTATAGGTCGGTCAAAGTCTCCGTGTGTAGGTCATATTACCAATTTTCATTGAGAAATACGCCATCCAAACTTGGTGTACTGGAGGGTTGCCGTGAGGTGGATGCACTGTTGCTTCCCATGTTTTGACTTTTAGTCACCGCTACCTTAGAGGCGACTTTGGAAGGTGGTAGCTCGGTAAGGCCCTCATTAAATGAGGTAGGTAGAATGTCCACGTGGACACTCTGAGGGAGCGTGGGGTCTACAGGAGATGTGAATGGTGATTCTACTTCCCCACCCCCTTCGTTTACTTCACTAGCCATAGGTTCAGAGCGCGTAGCTCTACTAAAAGTTTCCATCAAACGGCTAAAAACACTAGTTCCAGGTTGTTGGGCCCAGCTAGTTACGGTTTCATTTGTTCCCCCGGGGATTTGTGTAAGATGCTCTTCCATAATATCGTAGTCAGAGGAAGAGTCGCTAGCCGCTATATTTGGGTCTTGGGTTGCACTACCTTGGGTCCCCGCCGAGGGCGTAGACCCTAGCGTGGAGGATAGTGAGTACCTCCATAAATCGAAGCACTAGCTAGTTGTTTGGACTCTAGCACACGACCAGAGCGTAGATACATGTGCTTTGGGTGCCCTACAAGTGTCTGCAAGTACCCTCAAAGGTTACTTGCTTTGTTTTGTGGGTGTTTTGCACCCCGTTTTCTACTTGATTTTTTCTTGTTTTTGATGTTTTTTGAATGTTTTCTTAATGTTTGATTTTTTTGATTGAAGTGTGTGATAGCTCGAAATGAGCATATCACTTAGAGGGTCGCTGTGTGCTTTACAGCACAATTTTCGGGCATCTGACGTTCCGTTGGTCCTCAAAAAATCGATTTTTAGCTACTGGGCATCTGACATTCCGTTGGGCCTGAGTATGAGCTTGGGTTTGGGTCTGGGAGATATTCCCGATCCCGGTCCTACCTTTAAATTTTTTTAAATTCTTTTTTATTTTTTTAAAAAAAATTTAAATATTTTTTTAAATTTTTTTTAAAGGATAAGGTCGCCGCAGCCTGCGTGAGAGCACACACACACTCTATCTACCTACTTCTAACTAATATACTTACTCTTACACACTAACACACTCTATTAACTCTCACTAATCTACTTCCTACTTGCTGTACACAGAAAACTAACTACCTTAATACACAGAGAATAAACACAGAACCTTTGAAAACTCCATTAACAAAAAAAAACACACAGTATAGCACCAAATCCCTCTTCTCAACACACACACACACACACACACACTCCTTCCCTACCTTTCCTATAATTGAAATTGCACCACGGAGAAGCACAGAGTGCTACTCGAGCTTCATGTATGGCACTCCCCGGCAACGGCGCCAAAAATGTGCGCGTATGTCGCACGTGTCAATGCAAGGAACTTGCTGATACACCGTGTGCGAGCCACGAATGGCTCCAAGCACACAACAAGCCTAAACTAGTAAGCTCAAAGAAGGCTATGGTGTGTCACTCACCGCTCTACGGTTGCTTCGTGGAGGATTCCTCGCCGCGAAGAAGAAGGAGCCGCTGCTTTGCCGCGCTCAACCGCTTCGCCGCCGCCGTCGTGCCTTCGTAATTCTCGATCGCCCACACTCTCTCTCTCTCTCACACACACACACACACACACACACACATACACACACACACACAAGGCGATGAAGAAGAAGAAGAAGAAGATGGAGATGGAGCAAGAGCACTCTTCTATTGCACAAATGAGAGAATGAGTGAATTTTAGGTTTAGTTGACTTTTATATGAGCTCGCCCCATTCACACTTGGGCGCCCATGCTTAGCCAACTAATCCCTTGAATGTTCCAGTTAGAGTGCGCCTCTCATCGGCGATCACTCTTACCCTTTTCCTATTGGACCGACAAGCCCGGTACCTGACTCTACCAAATAAATAATACAATGTCCGCTGTAGGTTACAACGTCCGTCGTAGGTGATAGGGTGTCCGTGAGCCGTGAGGGTTAACATAGCCCTAGCGTGATGGGCGCATATACAATGCACGAGGGGGAAAACCTCCTAGGTGAAGGAAAAAATACCCCTGCAGTCCTAAGTGTCTTCACACACATCACCATCACATGTATATGGTAATAAATCCCCCCTAGGAGGGATCCGATGAATGAGAGCTGGCACATAGAGTATAGGGAAGTGCCATTCCCTAAGGAAATGATCAATCCACAAAGGGGAGTAAGCTCAAAGCTTTGAACTTCTCATGAGACAAATTAAAATGTATGCCCAAGTAACAATGCAACAGCCCCAAATTTTTCATCTTGAAAGTAGCATTCAAATAATATTCAGCAATAGGTGACTCATTTGGAACAGTGATCAACAAATCATCCACATATAGAACAACAATGAGAAGTACATCGCCCTCACGCTTTACATACAGTGTGCTTTCTGTTGGTTTGTTACAAAAGTCTTGTTTGATCAAATGAGTGTCAACTTTCTCATACCAAGCACGAGGAGATTGCTTCAACCCATACAAAGATTTCTTACACTTGCACACTTTATCTTCCTGCCCTTTAATGACAAAACCGCGAGGCTACGTTACATAAGCTTCCTCAAATATGTCACCATTCAAGAAAGCAGTAACAATATCTGATTGATGTACATACCATCCAAAATGGACTACCAATGCACATAGAAAACGCACAGTAGTCATACGACAAGTAGGAGCAAAAGTCTCTTCATAATCTATGACTTTTTGTTGTGCATAACCTTTTGCAACAAGTCGAGCCTTATAGTGATCAATCTCACTATCTGGCTTACGTTTCAACTTGTAAACCCACTTTGCACCAATGGCCTTTTTTCCAAGAGGCAAATCACATAAATTTCATGTGTCATTTTCTATTAGTTCATCATATTTTGATTGCATGGAAGTCATCCAATTTTTAGAATTATGTGCTTCATCAAAAGATAGAGGTTCCTCACCCTCATCAAGTACAGCAGGTACATCTGCATCAACAATAGGCCGATCTATAACATTTTCAAAAACCCTCATAGGTTGTACATTTGCCTCATTCAAATTTACATTCAAATTTTCACCATTGAAAAGAGGGAACAAACTTTCATAAATGTCCTGTGAGGTAACATTATTGTCTGTAGTACATGACACCAAGAGGTGAACAGAATCTTCCACAAACACAACATCCCGTGAAACCAAGATATGCTTTGTTTGTGAATGATACAACCTGGAACCTTTGCTTCAGCACTATAACCAACAAAAATGCATTTGACTGCTTTATCGTCCAATATTTTGCGATGCGTTTGTGGCACCAAAGCATAAGCCAAACAACCAAAAATGCACATGTGCTCAATAGAAGGCTTTCTATCATGTCATGCTTAATAAGGAGTCACATACTGCAAAGCTTTTGTAGGACACCTGTTAAGTACATAAGTGACACATTGATAGCCTCAAGCCAAAACAAATGTGGCAAATCTTGAATCTTGACCATACATCGTGCCATCTCCGTAAGCCACCTGTTTTTCCTCTTAGCAACACCATTTTGTTAAGGTGTATATGGCACTGTACATTGGTGTTTTATCCCACGACTAGCCAGAAATGCATTAAATTCTCGAGACATATTTTTCAACATTGGATTAATCTTAAGAAGGATATTGTCCCATTGATTTATCAGAGTATAGAATGAACCTAACTATGCAAAGGAAGTTATGGAGGAATTGAACAAGTTGTTGAATGTAGGATTTATAAAACCAGTGGAGTCAGGAGCAAGGTTGTCACCCATTGTGGTTGTGCCCAAAAAGTCAGGGAAGCTAAGGATACGTTTGGATTACAAAAGGTTAAATGCTACCACAATATCAGATCCATTTCCATCACCCTTTATTGATACTCTCTTGGATGAGGTTGCAGGTAAAGAGAAGTATAGGTTTTCAGATGGGTTTTCTGGGTATAATCAGATTTTAATGGCTAAGGAGGATATTCCAAAGATAGCCTTTATTACACAATGAGGAACTTTTGCCTACGAGGTAATGAGCTTAGGATTGAAAAATGGTCCTCATGAATATTCAAAAGTAGCAAACAAAACCTTAGAACCATATTTGACAAATTTCATGAAGGTGTTCATGGATGATTTCTATGTTTATGACAGAAAGTTGGAGCATTTGAGCATTTAAGGAAATTTTTTGTTTGTTGTCGGCTATTTTGGATGTCCTTAAACCCTTTTAAGTGTGCTATTGTAGTAAGAAGAGGAAAGTTTTTGGCAAAATGTGATTTCGGTAGAAGGTATTTCCATTGATGCTGATAAGATTAAAGTTATTCACAAGGTGCTTGTACCAAGAACTTTGAAAGAGCTGCAGAGGTTTAATGGGCAGATTAAGTGGCATAGTTGGAATTTACAATACTTGGCGGATATTACGGCGCCATTGTCAAATCTTACAAAAAAGGATGTGGATTTCGTTTGGGGACCTGCACAAGACAGAGCATTTAGAGTGTTGAGAAAGATGTTGGTAGTAGCTCCCATATTGCAGCCCCCAAACAGGGAATTTTCTTTTCATGTGTTTGTGGAGACTATATAATATAGGGTGCAATTGCAACTTTGACAGAGAGAGAGAGAGAGAGAGAGAGAGAGAGAGAGAGAGAGAGAGAGAGAGAGAGAGAGAGAGAGAGAGAGAGAGAGAGATTTTATTATCATCCTTGGAGGTAAAACATGAGGCATCGTGTAGCAAGTGTAATGCATCCCATCTCCCAAAACACTTCTTTATGTGGTGCTCAAGATCTTGCTTTGTTGAAAATTTTCAGTGAATTCTTGCATAAGTTTTTGGCCACTATGTCGATGATTTCACAGTTTTCTCCACTGAAGAAATGGACTTATTGCTTCTAGAAATGGTGTTCAAAGGTGCAAAGAGAAAAGGATTTGTTTGAACCCCTTCAAGTCAATATTCGTGGTCTAGAAGGGACAACTTTTGGGACATATAGTGTCCAGGAATGGGATTGAAATGGCGAATTATAAGATCAAGTGCATTTAGCAGGCTAGAGCGCCAACCAGAATGTCTGAGTGGAGTTCGTTTTTGGGATACATAAACTTCTATGGGAGGTTTGTTCATATGTTTGCATCCAAGGCATTACCTTTATATAAATGGACCTAGAAAGGGAATAAATTCACATGTACTAAAGAATGTGAACAAAGTTCCAATGTTTAAAAGATGCATTAGTAGGAAGCCAATACTTTGCCAGCCTAACTGCGATGTTATTTTCCAAGTTCATGTATATGCTTCTGGCATGGTAGCTACATCCAAGTACAGGACAGGGTCCCAAAACGGTGCCTGATGAATGATGATAAAGCCGTAAACCCAGTAGTACAGGACTAGACCACTACGGATCTCAAGTCTTTGGGATACAGGTAGAGCTATTATTGGACACAAAATTGACCTACCATTGTATGAAAGACATTCATCTACACATCAAAGAAATGTTGATTTAGATGTAGAGTGTCAGGGGATTTCTGGATGTAAGGGTTAAGACCTTACTAGAAAAAAATGCAACTAGCAGTCGAGGACCAAAGACCATAATGAATCTTAGTGAGCAAGAGAAACACTTGAAAATATTATTTTATCTGGTTTGGATCTCCAAAAATAAGATGCAATAAGAGAATCAGATGATCATGAATTTTTTAGAGTTTGTACTTGATTCTCCAACACTTTTATATGCCATTCCAGCCAAAGAAGTTGAGTTACCTCGCTTCTTTTCAACGCTCTATCCACCTCATACTGAGCCAGATGATCAACAACGGTATGTTTTGAGGCTTCCACAAAGTGGTTGGCATGGAATCAAGTGTTGCAAGAGGCGCTAAAGAAGACATGGGCTACTGAGCTTATTATTGATCTACAAAAGTTTCCAACTCTGAATGGGCCAATGGAAAGTCCAAATCATAAGGCTCATTAAGATCACGAACTAGCACCTTCAGCTCACAATCAAAGCCTCCAAGATCCCAGAAAAAGACTTGGCTAGTAAGGCAAGCTTTGAATCCTAGTTTAAAGAAATGGCTGAGATTATGTTTGAAGCATGCATCAACTGCAAGCAACCATTGCCTCAAGGGTGGATGCACACTGCTCCTATTGCCATAAACTGGCCAAGGCCAAGCTGACAAAAGGCAAACACACTTTGTATGAATCTGACACCAAGACATGGAATCCACTAGCGCCTTATGAAGTGGAAATGAAGACAACCTGGAAAGAGCACCTGGAGCAAGAGGCCATATTCAGACCGATTCAAAAAGACAATGCAGGTCCAAGTGCTCTTGAACCCTTCAAAGCACCTCACAAACCTCCAAAAAAGAGGGCGGCATGACAAGAAGAAGGTCAAATGGACAGAATAAAACCAGAATGCAAGTGGAAATTTTGGTAGTGGTAGCTATACCAAAATTCAAGAAAGGGGAGGAGAAATGTAGAAGGTGGGAGCAACCCTTAGCAGGCGACTGGCGGGCAACTACGCCAGAGGCTTCCATAAGCAATAACTAGAGAGTTACCATGGTAGCTGATAGTACACAATCAGTCAAACACCTGTCCAAGGAACTATAAATAGGACCCATTATTTCATTTAGAATCTCTCGATCTATCTCGGACTAGATCCGCTTGATCTCTAGATCTCTAGATCTCTTGTAATCCCAATATTCTGTAATCTAGATCTAACCCCAAGCCTTGTAACTAGATCTTGAGCCATTGGTTGATGTACTTTGTAACCCCATTAAGCTGAATCTCTTTCAGTGTTGCTTCTAGTTGTACTCTGCTCGGCCTCTAAATAACGCAATTCCAATTCCATTCAATGTTTCCAGTGTCGTTTCATTTCTAGTTCAAGTTCTACCTTTTAGTACTCTGAAGTATGGTCGAAGTCTTAAGTCTGATATCAACTAACTCCAAGAAATCTCCAATGAGAAGACAATGCAGGAAGTAAAGGCAAGTAACTATAGAAAATGTCACTATTAAAATCAAATGGTTGTTGTTGCTAACTTTTGTTGCTTCTTCTTTTGCTCTTGATCTTCACCACAACAATGCAAACCACCGCTGGCTTCTCTACTTACTCCCCTTGATGATGATTTTCTCCTTTGATTGCTTCATGCAAAGTGTCTCATGAAAAAACCTCTCCCTTGAGTGATATACATATGTTTTTGTTGTTCTTTTGTGCAAGATCTTTCCTCTATTCATCGAGCTCACGAGGATGTGTGTGAATGCTCAAGAGTTGGATGTGAAGCCTTCTCTTGTTAAAAAAATAAAATCCACACAAAGAGAGACCAAAAGAAGCATTTTTATGTGTGGCTAGCTTCTTAATGCTTGAAGGCCTTTTATTACAGAGCTCTGGGTGCAACCTTTGTGTGAATTACCTCTTTTTATGAGGAAAATTTATTAAACAATATTTGTGTTCTACCCAATGTCTCATGAAGATGGAAAACTCACAAACTCCCCTTGCTCCTAGGGAAAATGTGAGAGAGGATGAAAAAAAAAGAGCTAAGTGTGTTTAACTCTTCACACAACTCTAGCTTATATAGGAAAAGCAATAACTCTTCCATAAAAATCCATGAGACTTTGCCCTTGGGGCTCTAATGGAGCATCCCTTATTACCCTTTGGCATTCCTATCCATGGCCCAAATGCGGCTTTAAGGGGCCATAAGTTATGTTTTTAATGCTAAAAGTGGATACATCCTAAGTGATAAGCAATGAAACTTTATGGGCTAGAACTACAGTGCTCAAGATGCTCTATGAGCTTGTCTTTACGGCTCATCAATTGGAGCTACGATAAAGAAGTTATGGCAGTTTTAAGTTTGAGTTGATGGCAGATCCGTACCGAATTGGGAAACTGCAGTTGAGGGGACGAAAACAAAATGAATACATGGGGATAAAGTTCTCACTTTGTGGAGCACGTCGATCTTTTCAGATCAGCAAAATCAAAGTTATGGTTATCAAGGTATCACCAGATTAAATTTCCCCGGGGACCAGTTTCGTGCCAGGTCGATCACCTCGATCGATGTGCGATCTAGGAATTTTACAACCTCAGCAGGGTTTGTATGCGTTTTATGCAGCTTGAGAAGTCTTAAGAAATTTACGGCTCGTCAGGCCAAGTCCGGGTTGATGAGATAATATGGCTTGAGGCTGGTGTCAGTTGCCGGCACGACTGAGCTGGATGATTTTTGGAATCCGAGAATATTGTTATTAAAGGTTGCTAGGTTTCGATATGATCGTGGCAAAGAAACTCAAAAAAGTTTTAACCGAATGGAAGGGAATGCCTGCCGGCAAATGCAATCACCTATACTTGCGTCTTAAAGGCATGTGGCATTATCTGAGATGCTGAAGTGGGCAGTAAAATTCACAATGACATTGTCATTTAAGGACATATGAAGGCTTAGCACTTCTTTGGCCGGTATGAATACCGAATGTGGTGCCCTTTACTCCGACCGCCCAAAGGTCCACTAATTTGGCCTCCCTAATTACCTTGGTAAGGGGTTTTTCGTTGGAAAGGGAGGAGAAAAAAACGAGGGCGCAGGCAGTGAGCAGTACGGGGGGGGGGGGGAAGAGATAAGCTCATGGCACACATGGCAGGCCTCGGATGACAGCGTGCATGAAGGAAAAAATGTCAAAATGCCGAGGCGACCAGATTTGGTGCAATTTTCGCAGCATTTGATGCACCTCCATCCGCAGACTGCCATGTCATCAAAGGCAATTCACATGCCACATCAGTCACAGTGCCATGACTGATGGACAGGAAGCAGAAGAAGAAAAAAAACGATATAGGGTGATTAAAAAAAGGTTACAAAGAGGAGGAGAGGATAATCGGAGAAGAGGAAGGTGGAGAAGGAAGAAACTCGAGATTTCTCTCTCTCTCTCTCTCTCTCTCTCTCTCTCTCTCTCTCGACCTTAGAGAGAGGAGGCACGAGGAGGGAAGGTGTTTCTCTCTCTCTCTCTCTCTCTCTCTCTCTCTCTCTATATATATATATATATATATATATATATATATATATATATATATATATATATATATATATCAATGGAAAGAAGCAAGAGAAGAATTGAGAAGTAAGAGGTGAAGGGTAAGGAGCTCGGACAAGGAAAGGAATGTTCTCAAGGCTCATGGGTTATTCTGAAGGAGTTCATCAAGCAGATGAGCCTCTACATGATACTAATGAAATTATTAGCACTATAGCCGAGCAGGATAACATGTTTGTTGCAGATGATTGCATAAATAAAGCTATTATATACACAGTAGCTGATGAAGTGACCGAGATTGTGGACCCAGCATAGGATGAGCCTGAGAATGCCAATGAACTTATGATTTCTATTAACAATATGTTTGCAGATGCTGTTATCACAGAAGAAGATGCCATAATTGATGATTTCTTGACTAGATCTAAAGGAGATGATTATAACACTATAGAAGAGCTTTCTGATGCGTGTACCTCTTCAAAAGGGGTGCTAGATGAGGAAGCACAAGATAGCATTGATGAATTTGAATATTGTCTAGATCATGTCGATTGTGAACAGGTTATCCATGGGGAGTCTACTTCTATGCCTAGACATGGGATGCATGAGAGTTTGAAGGGTGGTTTTCCTGAGGGTTCTATGAGTGAAGGTTTACAGACTAAAGCTGTTCTCCATGATCAAGTTGAAATCCCATGTAGAAAGATGATACAGGTTCATACTATTCCAAGGATCTTCATGATGGCTATGAAGCTAGAGGGGGTGATGATGCTAAATCATCATTGATACTGCATAAAGTGCACAGGTTTGTTCATTTTCTTGGGCATTATGCTAGCTATGGATGAATTTGGATGCTATTTCTAATGATGCTTATGTCAGTGATGTCTTGGCTGCCAGTAAAAGGGTCAGAATTCTTTAATGCTTTTTGGTAACGAGCTTAAGTGGCCAAAAGTTTATGGGATGTGGGTGCTGCATTATGCTTATGCTTCAAGAGAAGCTCTGGTATATTGCAGAGCCCATCAATGCTATGCAGGAGATTCTAAGGATATTCGTAAGCAGATTCAATATGGATGGATAATGTTAAGTATGCATAGTAATTGCGTGCTATTTGAACCAGGAATAGCAAGCATGCACAAAAAATGCTTGATGTTGATTGATACAGGAAATGTATGCTCATGTGGATATTACGATGCTCCAGGGTGTGAGCAATTCCTTATTAATCCATTTGATTTTGGGGGCTAACATCTACCACTCAACCGCCTCACCGTCGTCGATGCCGTCGCAATGCTCGATCACTCTCTCTCTCAAGCATACACACATACACATACTCATTAGCACACAATGGAGAAGAAGGTAGAGGTAGAGCAAGAGCACTTCTTTAGCATTTTAGGTCAAAATGGATTTTTTATATGAATCTAACCCATTTACACATGGGCGCCCATAGTGTCCGGTCATAGCAAAAATAATCTAAAAATGAGATAAGTGGTGCACCTCTCATCGACGATCACCTACACACCTATAGGACTGACAAGCCCAATCTATGACTCAAATAAAGTGATAAGGTGTCCGTAAAAGGTGATAGTGTGTCCGTAAGTGGTTAACATGCCCCCCTTCCTGATGTAGATTCCATCCTCGGAAGCTAGTGAAACCCGTTTGTCGAGGTGGAAGAGCATCGGAGATTGAATGTCTTTAGCTTTCTTCATACATTGCAAAATCAACAAAAAATGACACAGTAAATGCATTCTTATAGAACATATATAAGTAAAACGTATATGTAGTGAATAGGCACACAGATTGATTGGTAACATGATATTAAACAAATTTTCAGCAGAACATTAGACTGTAATATAATCAAACGCATAAGCACTTGTAAAGGTCAAAGAATAAACAAGTCTAGGGTTACTAATTTAACGGTCGAGAGGCACTAGAGGTCAACTATTAATACCATGGGAAAGCTTTTCAATTCTCTCTGGTCAATTAAGATGTTTAATCGTGAGAGCAAAGTATTTCATGTCCAAGGGCTGACTAGAGGCTATACCTAAAATACCTTCAGTTAAGCTACGATAAAAGGGATTGCATATGAAATCATCGCCTGAATTATTCCCTTCATTTGACCCCCCAAAGTGTTTTCCACATTGATTCAATTTTTGACGTGTGTGCTTATTTTGTATGCCTTTGGCTTTTTGCTTTTCAAGGAAAAGCGCCTACATTGAGAATACCATAGGCAATACATGTGAGTGAAGTACCAAATCAAGCTAGGATTTCTCTTTTAGTGTAAGATTTTAATTCTTGGCACTTTTGTTTTTTTTTTTGTTTTTTTTTTTATCACTCCACTTCAATTTTGTAACTTTGGGGGGTCATTTTGACACTGTTACCCTCCCTAGGCTCATCACAAGAGTAAACTCTCTTTATAATACTTAAGCTAAAGGTCAAGAGGGATTAAGCCCAGTAGAAAGCAATAGTATATTACACAAAATGCTTTATAGTATCGGGTTAAGAACCTAAAGTAACCATCGATAATTAGAAAGGAATTTCCCATGATATTAAGAGAATATCTCTAATGTTTATCTTGGTCAAACTAGCTTAGTCAAACTGATTCATAAACCTAGACAAGAGACTATGACATAAAATTATACTGAATCTAATGTTTAATACTAAGCAAATGTGTTGAATATTGTGCTAACAATTACAGTTAAATCAGACAAACATGGATGCTAAAAAAGACAAGAGGCAATGATAATGGACAAGAAACACCTGTTTGTGTTGATGATCACGCTCAATTCAAAGAGTGAATTAGACAAAGATTAGATGAAGTTCAAAATCCCAACTACTGCAATGCGTTCTTGTACACACTAGAAAACACAAGGAATATCTCTAGGCGGCACATCAGTGGGAAGATGCACCAACCATTATTGAACACAATCAAAACAACATAAAGAACCCTAGCCTCAATATTTGCACCCCCCTAGAGGGTCAAGGAAACATGATATTGTATAGATGAACGGGTAGCCCTAACTCTAAATCCCTATCCTCATCATCATCAAGAAAAATAAAGTCATCATCAGTGAGACTATACGTGCCATCCTTGTAATCATGTAAAGTTTCCTCATCATTAGATGCACATATGTTCACTAAGAATGTCACTAGGCATGTATAGTCATCTTGCTCCAAAGGATAAGCTTGTGCAATTGGAGAGACGTTCTCTACTAAGTAGGGATCCGTCGTGGTCAAGAGACGTATCAGCCATTCTAATTTCTCAAAATTTCTCTTACATGCTAGTGTATCTACCCAATCCTATTCACTCACAGGCAAGCACCGGGTAGACTATGTGAAACACTTGTGGAAAGTAAAGAGGGTACCACTCACCCAAGGTAAGAGTGGATGAATCTAGCACACTAGCCATATTTGTACACACAAATAGATTTTGGTTTGTGTGTAAATATTATAAGGGTCATGTCAAAAGGTCGTGTCCTTGTGCATAATGTGTTATTATGATTTTTGGTTCATGTACTAGAATTTGTAGATTTCAAGCTTTTTGTTTGGTGGCTCTTGCTCTTTTACTTTTTTATTTATGTTTTCTTGAGTATAGGGCTATATATATACATTCCCTAACATTGGGAGATTGAGAGGTCAGGGAGGAAGGTTAAGAAGGGAGCAAGTGAATGATGGATGTCAATAAACACTCCCCCATTCCTTGGGTAGATCATACCTTTTGGAACAATGTTGCCACCTTTTGGAACCAATTGTTCCAAGTTGTAATGGATAAAAACATTGAACAATAGTTTTTCACCACCCTAGGCGTTTCATCTAGTTGCAAGGGTGGTAAGGTACTCTCCCGTGATTTTGCTTGAAACGTTGTTTTAGGTGATGAATTTACAATGGGACGTGCTATTCTTTCCTTGTTTTTCTGTACCATTTTGATGGTAGGTGGAAGTTTTGAAGAAGTTTGTGCTTCTATAAAAGAACTACATGAAGAGAGCAAGAAGCTTCATTTGTTTTTCCTATGTTTGAGCCGAGCGATACAAGTCGTTCTTGCTTGGGTACCCAAACTAGCTTTGGATCAGGTGTATAGTATTTTGTGATCTTTCCCTTCCCACGGTCTACAAGATTTGACTCACATGGGTCTATAGGTGACAGGTAAGAACACAATTTACATTTAGACACTCAAATTGGATCATTTCCTTCATAGTAGCCTCGGGCTTCCAATAGTCTTTTAGGAATACAACACAATGTTTTCCTACATTTCTTAGAGCGAGTGGGGCGTCTCTTACAAGGTTTCTGTTTTTTAGCGTAAAAAATGGTCGCCAAAGAAGCTTTAGGGACCCATTTGTATGTTTTCTTTGTTATATTACAATGAGTCTTGTGTGTCTCATGCTTTGTTTCAACTATAGAAAGTTGAAGCTCTAGAGGGTTGGGCTATAGGTACAGATGGTTCAACCTCTTGGACATGCAATGTTTTGGGTTGTATTTCCTCACGAGGTGATATCTCAGGGACTATAGCTTGAGTGGCAGGGCTAAGAGTTGGTTTCTGTGTTGTGACACTCTGAATCGCTAACATCCACTTGCATCCTAGGTCGATATTGGCTTCCATAGTTCCTGCAGACATCCAAGCAAATATATCTTTGAATTCCTTGAGAAGCTCCTGAAGTACATATTCCTGAGTCTCTATCAGATCTTGGGCAATGAAAATAGATTTGGACTCCTCACCTGGGTCTGCTAACTCTATTTCCTTCACTATCGCTGGACCATGATAGACTCCATTACTTCCATCGATAGGTGTTCTCTGGGCCTTTGTATACACAACCTTATGCTCCTTCGTGGTGTAGGAATTGAAATGCTCAGGTGCAAGATGTAAATCTATGGGGTCTTGTTGTTCTGTGGACTATGATTTCTATTTCACTTCCTTTTGTTGTTGAGCTAGCTCTTGATTTTGTCGTTTCCTTACAATACGGCTCAACTTTGGATTCTCTGTAGCTTCTAGTTGTGTGATGTCAATGGGTTGTGGAGTGCACCACATGACGCTTTGAAGATATTCACCCCAATTATCTACCAACTAACGATGAACATCACATGCCCCCATATAACTGAGCCATTCTGCAATAGATTTCTTTTCATTTATCCTAGCACGTACATTGGCTCAATATTGTTGCCTCTTATATCTCTTACTCCTCTTGTCTAATTTTCCATCACGACCTTGAATGGGTTGTCCCCACATTTGCACTAAGATTTAACTCAGATTCTTTGTCCTCAAAGTCAATTTCAATTGATGATTCTGACTCCAAATCGTGTGGGCTATAGTCTTTTGAGACGCTACTGGTTCCAATGTCAGTCAAGCCTTCATCTGGTAGGTCATCAGAACCTATATGCATTGCTCCTATTATATTTAAAGGTATGAGTTGTGGCATTTGATCCTCTTCAAGTGTTACCTAGGTCGTCCTCCTATTTCCCCAAGTGTCTATGGTTGCTGCTAGGTGGACCCAATCCACATTGTCAGACTCGGTCATCCCAAGTAGAACATCCATATAAGGGGAATGTTTCCTAACATGAGTGTCCCTTACACGTGTAACAATACTGCAATGGGGCCAAGTGAATTGTGGTGTCAGATCTATGATCAATTATAAATCTGTTTCCTAGAGCATGTGCTCAACCAGTTGCAAGATCAACTCGAATGACAGAGTCTTGGAATTGCAAGTAGACATGGTTTTAGATCAGTCATGCACCATTTTTTCTTCCCTCATGAAAGGACATCCTAAGATAATCTCAAATGACATAGTGTGCTTGGGAAAGTCCATAACAATGAAGGTATGCCTTATTTTGTGTCCAAAGACCTTGATCTTGAGATCTTCTAGCATCCCAATAGGTTTAACGATAGTCCCATTGGCCATCTTTACCGCTATGTTTGTAGTACCAAGGTGAGGTCTTTCCATAGATTCCGAAAAAAATTTAGTTACAATGCTAGCCCTAGCACCACCATCAAGGATTCCCTTCACAATTAATTCCTTGGAAGTGATTGGTATGGTCGCATTGGATTCATCGCCTTCAAAGTATTGTCCCAACTTGTTAATAGGTATTTCAACAATTGAGTTCTCATCTAGGTTGAGTTGTGGATCTAAGTGTTCCTCCTCTATTGGCACCTCTCTAGCTCCATCCATCTGTGCAAATTGTGGTAGCCCGACTTTGAGTTTTCCATTGAGGAAAGCTCAAAGAGCTAAGAATAGCTTGGGGTCTCCATATAATTTAAACATGATGGTAATTCTAACTTCTGAAGCCATGAAATCCATCAATTTGACAATATTTAACAGCACTTTTTGGGCTTCAGTCCCTTGACATGGGGAAGATGGGATCTCCATTTCTTCGATAGGGAGGACCCCTCTGTAAATATTATCTCCAACAAGAGGGAGTACGCCCACTTCTTTAAATTATATGGAGACCCCAAGCTATTCTTAGCTCTTTGAGCTTTCCTCAATGGAAAACTCAAAGTCGGGCTACCAAAATTTGCACAGATGGATGGAGCTAGAGAGGTGCCAATAGAGGAGGAACACTTAGATCCACAACTCAACCTAGATGAGAACTCAATTGTTGAAATACCTATTAACAAGTTGGGACAATACTTTGAAGGCGATGAATCCAGTGCGACCATACCAATCACTACCAAGGAATTAATTGTGAAGGGAATCCTTGATGGTGGTGCTAGGGCTAGCATTGTAACTAAATTTTTTTCGGAATCTATGGAAAGACCTCACCTTGGTACTACAAACATAGCGGTAAAGATGGCCAATGGGACTATCGTTACACCTATTGGGATGCTAGAAGATCTCAAGATCAAGGTCTTTGGACACAAAATAAGGCATACCTTCAAATTATTGTCCCAACTTGTTAATAGGTATTTCAACAATTGAGTTCTCATCTAGGTTGAGTTGTGGATCTAAGTGTTCCTCCTCTATTGGCACCTCTCTAGCTCCATCCATCTGTGCAAATTGTGGTAGTCCGACTTTGAGTTTTCCATTGAGGAAAGCTCAAAGAGCTAAGAATAGCTTGGGGTCTCCATATAATTTAAACATGATGGTAATTCTAACTTCTGAAGCCATGAAATCCATCACTTTGGCAATATTTAACGGCACTTTTTGGGCTTCAGTCCCTTGACATGGGGAAGATGGGATCTCCATTTCTTCGATAGGGAGGACCCCTCTGTAAATATTCTCTCCAACAAGAAGGGAGTACGCCCACTTCCCAGTGACTTAAAGTCACTTTCTTCTTGGATGAAACTAGGTAGGCTAGTGATCTATGGTCTTTGTGAGGTTGATTTTGCATAGGGAACACTATGTCTATAATATGGATCTGCCTAGGTGCTGGCTCTAAATCCATTTGGGTCTCTTCTACCAAGCTCATTAATTGCTTGACTCGCTGGATCTCCTCTATAGGGTTTTGGGTAAGTTCCTATCTTCTTGTTGGGTTCCTTAGGTCCTGGCCATTGTGGCCCATGATGATCTTTCTTGTTTGTTTCCTTCCTAGTGACAGTTTTAGTCTCCATGGTTACATTCAAATCAAAATCCTCTTCAGCGCGTCATTCATATACACGAGTCATCACTAGTCCCTATGTTGGTCTTTAAACTGGGGTCTGAGTTCGTTGTTTTTTGCGATCTCTTCCTTCGTGTTTTCTTCTTCTTCTAAGATTGGGCAATTGATGCCATGGTGTCATCAAGAGAAAGATGAGCTAAACTTGGAAAGGTAAAGCTATCGTCTGTGGGTTCAGATTGTAGTGAGACCCTTGGAAGAACAACATATGGAGGATCCATCGAACTTACCGAGGGAGTCTCCATTTGTGATATATTTGGTTGCTTAGCCTTATCTGTATCCAAGAATCTCATGAGATCCATTGAAGGCACGTGGATCCCTTTGTTCTGCCTCTCTTGCTCAATAACCCTATGGATGACATCACAAACTCTTTGTTGTTGCTCCTCCATGCTAGTAGCATTCGATGTGGATTGTAGGACATCTAACCAACCCACGTGATAGGTGTGACCTGTGTATCGGTCGATTAAAGTCTCCTCGGAGGGGAATAGCTTTGAAGTGTCAGGGAGTGCAGTGGATGGAGTATTCACATGCACACTCTTCAGGAGCATGGGGTCTACATTGGTCATAAATGGTGAATTTACTACCCCACCCCCTTCATTCACATCGCTAGCTCAATGTTTGGAGCGAGTGGCTCTACTCAAAGTCTCTTTCAAGCGGCTAAACACGCTCGGCCCGGACAATGGGCCCATGGCATGCACGTCTTGGCTTGAACTATCAGGATTGGGTGTTAGGGTAACCTTCCATGATGTTGTAGTCAGAGGAAGAGTCACTAGATGCAATATGTGGGTCCTGAATGGTACTACCTTGGGTTCTCGCTGAGTTCCTAGAGCCTAATGTGGAGGAATAATGGGTGTCCGCGTAAACGGAGACACTCTCTATACGATTGTCCTCTAGCACACAACCAGAGCATAGGTGCATGTGACCTCAACACCCTAGAAGTGTTGGTGAGTGCCGGTGAAGGCCGCTCACCTAAACTTTTGGGTCTCAATTTTTAAATTTTTTAGTCCTTTTTTCTTACTAAGCCACATAATATGGCGCGTGATAGATCAAAACGAGTGTCTTGGTTAGAGGGACGTGTCGTGCTTTACTGTCCTCGATTTGGTTACTTAAGGCCCTTGGGATCCTTAAAAAAATCTTTTTCTAGTAAAAAAGAAGGTTAAAATTAGTAAGTCCAAGGATGTAAGTGTGAAGGGAAGGGTGGAGGACTTGTCTCACATGCCCCCCCTTCACCTTGAGGGGGTAGTCTATATATATACAGTAGTGTCTATACTATATCATAAGACTGCGACCTGAGGCTTGAGATTGGGATTGGGCTTGGGAAATGATCCCGATTCCTTTCTTAATATAAGTAAATTATTTGCACGGTTTTAAAAACTATATGTTTTTAAAAATTATATTTTTTTGAATTTTTTGAAATTTTAAACTTTTACAAAAGAAAAAAAACTTTTTGTGGTGGATAAGGTTGTGCTACGTGGGCACCGAGCTCACACGAGCCCGCCTAACGTGCACAACTGCACATACAGTACACTCTACACACACTGCACACTGCACACTAACCAACACTGCCCACTGTAAAAAAAACTGCACATTACAGAGCTGCTAACACTAACAGACATGCTAAAAGCTGTACATTGCAGAGCACTAACAAATCTAACAAAACCTACTAAAACCTACGCATTACAGAGAACTAACAAATCTAACAAAACCTCCTCACATTGCAGAGCACTAACAATCTAATCCAAACTTAAAAAAACCCAAAACAGATGAAAAGAATGGCTTCAAGAGGCAACACAAAGTGCTCCTTGAGCTTAGTGCAAGGCATTCCCCGGCAGTGGCGCCAAAAACATGCGCTTTTACCGCACGTATCGGAGGCTGAGGACTTACCGAACACTGTGTGAGAGCCACAAATGGCTGTAAGCATACAACTAGACTATCCTAGTACGTTCAAAGGGGCAATGGTGTGTCACTCACAGCTCAATGCTTGCCGGCGTGAAGGATTCCGTGCCGCAAAGAAGAGGAGCCACCGTCGTCGCGCTCAATCGCCTCGGCCTCTCTGATGCCACCACAATGCTTGGTCACACTCTCTCTCTCTCTCTCTCTCTCTCTCTCTCTCTCTCTCTCTCTCAAGCACACACACACACACACACACTCATGAGCACACGTTGGAGAAGAAGGTAGAGTTATAACAAGAGAACTTCTTTAGCATGCATCTCAAGAATGAGGATTTTAGGTCAAAATGGACCTTTATATGAATCTGACCTATTCACACATGGGTGCCCACAGTGGCCGGTTATAGCAAAAATAATGTAAAAATGAGACAAGTGGTGTGCCTCTCATCGGCAATCACCTATGCACCTGTAGGACCAACAAGCCTGGTCCATGACTCAAATAAAGTGATAAGACATCCGTCAAAGGTGATAGGGTGTTCGTAAGTGGTTAAAAATAGTCATCATCATTGGTGGGACTTGATGGATGCGCATATCTTCATCAGAGAATACTAAAGCTAGACTACATTGATTTAATCTACTTAACGAGGTGATGACACACTTATCCAACCATCCAGCTCATCACTAGTAGTTCAGACTAAACCATTGTGCTAGTTTTCCTTTATGTTGTTTTTTTCCTTTATGCATTGTAAACTTCTTAATTTGAGTTAGTGAAGAAGAAAAAGAAGAAGAAGGTTTTGTTTGTGTGTGTGTGTGTGTGTGTGTGCGCGCGCACGCATGCGTGCAAGCATGTGTGCTTGCAAGAGGAAATCTTGCAGCTTTCTTTGAAGACCGAGGCTTGAAAACTAAGGTGAGAGTCCCACATTAAGGTACATCCAACTCGACTTCTAAAGTTTAGTAGCTCCTTTTTGAAGCACTCTTCATTCAAAGGTTACATGGTTCAACTCATTGCTAGCTTTATTGCCCTATTGCTGTTGTGTTGAGATGTCAAGCTCAACATGTATGACTTCTAGATGACTATCATCGACAATCATCCCTAGCGCATTTCGGTGGATACACATATCTTCATCAGTGATACTAAAGCTGGACAACATTGATTTGGTCTACTTACCGGAGTGATGATACACTTATCAATCCAAATCACTCAGTAGCAGTTCACACTAGATCCTTGTGTTAGTTTTTCCTTATGTCGTATTTTTTCTTAATGCATTGTCGATTTCTTATTTGAGTTAGTGAAGAAGAAGAAGAAGAAGAAGAAGAAGAAGAAGAAGAAGGTTTTGCCTCCATCTGTGTGTGTGTGGGTGTGCGCACACACACAAACATGTGTGCAAGAAGAAATTGTTGGAATTAGGGTTGCAGAGAAACACACACAGCTTGGATAAGATGAAGGAAGCTCAAGGCACACAATAGAGAGTGTGTTACTTAGTGTGCAATGGAAAGATAGATAGCCCTAGAGTGATGGGCGTATATACAATGCACAGGGGAAAAAACCTCCTAAGGAGGGAAAAAATGCCCCGGTGGTCCTAGTGTGTTCACACACATCACTACCACATGTATATGGTAACAAATCCCCCCTGGAGTGATGTGGTGAACGAGAGCTAGCACATGAGTAGAGGGAAGTGCCATGCCCTGAGGATAGGATCAGTCCACAAAGGGGAGTAAGCCCAAAGCTTTGCGGAAAGCTTCAAGCTTCTCACGAGACAATGCCTTTGTGAAAAGATCTGCAAGGTTGTCTTGTGTTGGCACATAAGCCAAGCCTATCTCTCCTGCTGAGAGCCTCTCCCTGACATAGTGGTAATGCACCTCAATGTGATTTGTGCGAGTATGAAAAACTGGGTTCCTCGCAACTGCCAATGCGCTCTGACTGTCAGTGTACATAGTGTTGGCAGTGTCCTGTCCAACACCCAAATCAGCCATAAGGCGTCTGAGCCATACACACTCAACCGTAGCTGTGAAGACTGCCCTGTACTCAGCCTCACAACTCAAAGTGGCCACAGTAGGTTGCTTCTTGCTCAACCATGATATACATGAACTGCCAAGCATGAAACAAAAACCACTTGTGGACACTCGCGTATCAAAACAACCAGCCCAATCTGAGTCCGAAAAAGCATGTAAGTCTGGCGGCAATGATCGCCCCTTGGGATAAAACAAGCCAAGATGTAAAGTGCCACTAAGGTAGCGAAAAATCCTCTTGACAGCCTACCAATGCTTAGACCCTGTGCTATGCATAAATCTGCTGACCTGTGAGACTGCAAACTGAATATCCGGCCTCGTGTTGCATACATAAATGAGGCAGCCAACAGCAATTTCATAAAGAGTGACATCAGCAGGATCACCAGCATCATGTAGACTCAACTTCAAACCTATTTCCATGGGAGTGGCAATAGGTTTGCAATCCTCAAGTCCAAACTTACATAGCAATGTCTCTATGTAACTTTTCTGACATAAGGCAATACCACCATCACACTGCTTAAACTGTATACCCAAGTAATGATGCAACAGCCCCAAATCTTTCATCTTGAAAGTAGCATTCAAAGCAGCCTTAAATTCAGCAATATGTCTCTCATTTGGTCCAGTGATCAACAAATCATCAACATAAAGAACCACAATGAGAAATACATCATCCTCATGCTTTACATACAATGTGCTTTCTGTTGGACTGTTACGAAAGCCTCGTTTAACCAAATGAGTGTCAGCTTTCTCATACCAAGCACGAGGAGATTGCTTCAACCCATACAAAGCCTTCTTACATTTGCACACTTTGTCCTCTTGTCCTTTTATGACAAAACCGCGAGGCTGCGTTACATAAACTTCCTCAAATATGTCACCATTCAAGAAAGCAGTAACAATGTCTGATTGATGTACATCCCAACCAAAATGAGCCGCCAATGCACATAGAAAACGCACAGTAGTCATACGACAAGTGGGAGCAAAAGTCTCTTCATAATCTATGCCTTTTTGCTGTGCATAACCCTTTGCAACAAGTCGAGCCTTATGGCGATCGATCTCACCATCCGGCTTGCGTTTCAACTTGTAAGCCCACTTTGTACCAATGGCCTTTTTGCCAGGAGGCAAATCACATAAAGTCCATGTGTCATTCTCTATAAGTGCATCATATTCTGATTGCATGGCAGCCATCCAATTTTTTGAATTCTGTGCTTCATCAAAAGACAGAGGCTCCTCAACATCATGTAAACTAAACACAGCCAAAGCATAACAATCTGATGCATAAGATGCATGGCGAGACCCTGAATGAGTACGACTAGACAAAGGTGCATCCAATTTACTGTCACGATAAGTGTGCACCAGCCATTTTGGCATACCTCTAGCATGCTCATTTTCAGCCCTTTCCTCATCAAGTACATCATGTACATCTGCATCAGTAATAGGTTGATCTGAAACATTTTCAGAAACCCCCATAGGCTGTACATTTGTCTCATTGGAACTTACATTCATATTTACACCACTGAAAAGAGGCAACAAAGTGTCATAAATGTCCTGTGAGCTTACATTACTGTCTCTAGTACATGACAGCAAGGGCTGAACATAATCTTCCACAAACACTACATCTTGTGAAACCAGAATATGTTTTGTTTGCGGATGATACAACCTGTAACCTTTGCTTTCAACACTATAACCAACAAAAATACATTTGACAGCCTTATCATCCAATTTTCTGGCGCTGCACTTGTGGCACCAAAGCATATGCCAAACAACCAAAAACACGCATGTGCTCAATAGAAGGTTTTCTATCATGCCATGCTTCATATGGAGTAATAGACTGCAAAGCTTTCGTAGGACACCTGTTAAGTACATAAGTGGCACACATGATGGCCTCAAGCCAAAAAGAATGCGGTAAAGCTTGACTTTTGACCATACATCGTGCCATTTCCGTTAGTGACCTGTTTTTCCTCTCAGCAACACCATTTTGCTGAGGTGTATAAGGCACTGTACATTGGTGTTTTATCCCACGACTAGCCAGAAATGCATTAAATTCATGAGACATATACTCCCCCCCTCGATCGGAACGGAGGGTGCTCATAGTACATTTCGAGACATTTTCAGCCATAGCCAGAAATTGTTTGAAGCACATAAAAACTTCGGACTTCGCTTTAAGCGGAAATACCATGCATGCCTGGAGTAATCATCAATGAAAGTCACGAAGTACAGGTAATTGCCCAAGGACGGAGTTTGCATGGGCCCACAAACATCACTATGCACAAGCTGCAACCTGCATGTGGCCCGAACTGAACCATCCTTTGGGAACTTAGAATGATGCATTTTACCCAAAATACAGCCTTCACAAACATGTTTGACAGGTGCTTCAAGAGGCGGCAAAGAAGGAACCATATCAGATTTCTGCAAACGCAGCAAACTGGCAAAATTCAGATGACCAAAACGTGCATGCCAAAGTTTTGCATCTGAAATAGCCCTTGAATCTGCAACAACATTTGCAAAATTTTGTCCACACTTGTCATACAAAGTGAGCTTATACAGCCCACGGCACAAAAGGCCAGATGCAACAATTTCATCACCAAAACTGAGATCATGAATTGTACATCTGTCATCCACAAATTTGACTACAAAGTCCAAGTCTAGCAAGTGCGGATACAGACAAGAGATTCTTCTTGATCCCAGGTACATAAAGTGCATCAACAAGTGTGAAGGAACTGCCATTAGCAGCAGTGAGCACAATCTTTCCAACTCCCTGAACTGGATAAGAGGCGTTGTTGGCACAAGTGACTGAATTCCCATGAGGTACAGACTCGAGAGAGGTAAACAATTCACGATGTGAGGTAATGTGCTTTGTAGCACTACTGTCGAAATACCACACATGTGAATTTGCAGCAACTGACAAGCATGCATCATGGACAACAGGATTGTAAGTGCACTCTGTGCTAAAAGCCCATTCTGCATCAACATCAGCAACACAGTCTCCTTTCACAGAAGACTCAACAATGGCTGCATTTGTAGTGGAAGCAGCATTTGCAGTGGAACCACCCTCTTTCTTCTTAGCCTCTTTGGCCTTCAACTTAGGACACGAGTTGATCAAGTGATCATTGGCTTTACAATAATGGCAACGCATCTTCTTTTTTCCCTTATCACCAGAATTTCCAGACGAATTGCTGCCAGCAAAAGCATTAAGAACATAATTTTTGCCACTCGCAGCAGAACCATAGGAAGTGGCTGCATTGTTGTTACCACCCTTTCTTTGAGAAGCAATAAAAGCCTCTTCAACTGCACGTAGTCCTGTTTTTTCTAGACAGTGACTCTTGCAACAGCAATGTGCATAATGCATCAAACTTGACAACTTCTGGATTTCCTTGGGTCATCAGTCTCCAAGTATCAGCAAAAGTCTGGTAGGAATCTGGTAAGGCATCAAGAACAGTCTGCACAAGGGAACTGTCTGAAATGACTTCACCTGCAGAAATAAGCTGCTCATTGATATCCTTGACACTAGCAAGGAAAGTGTCCATATCATCCTCCTCATGCATAATCTTCGACTCCAGCTCTTTACATAGCAAAGCAATTTTAGCCTCATTGCGGCTTGCATAAAGACCTGCTAGAATATCCCAAGCCTGTTTTGCAGATTTTGCTGAACGGATGTGAGGAACAATGGTGCACTTCACAGACAACGCAATCAATGCATGAGCCTGCGCATCCTTAACATCCCAACGAGCTTGTTCTGCCGTAGGCAAAACAACTCTAACAGCTGCAATCCTTGCAGCAAGACCTGCAACATCCTCAACATCGCCTACATCCTCAGAACCATGACGTATATCAATGTCCTGCACAATGTTCCAGACACCTTTTGACACAAGAACATGTTGCATCATATAAGCCCACATAGGGTAGTTGTCCCCATCCAACCTGTCCTCAGCAGCAAAAATCTTGAACACATATGTATTGTTGTTGTCAGCCATGGTAAATGCTGCACCTGATGTGAAAACTGCCCAAAAATAGGAGAAATGGAGCGGGAACAACATGTGCTATATAGCACAAACCACCGAAGACTATAAGGCACCTGTTATGCAGAAAACAGCACTGACAAAAATTCTGCACAAAATGACGAAATAGCCTGTGCAGTACTGCCTGTAGTGGAAACGGAGGCCGAAATGAGCCCAAATCAAAATTCTGAGCAAACCGAGCTCTTTGAGCTCACCCAAAATATTTGTCGACCTGCGAACACTCGCCAAAGCTCACTGAAATCGGAGAAAGTGAGCAGGCGTGTGCTGGAGCAGCTGGCGACTAACCCCGGGAGGACGTGACCTGCTCTGATACCAATTGTTGGAATTAGGGTTGTAGAGAAACACACACAGCTTGGAGAAGACGAAGGAAGCTCAAGGCATACAATAGAGAGTGTGTTACTTAGTGTGCAATGGAAAGATAGATAGCCCTAGAGTGATGGGCGTATATACAATGCACGGGGGAAAAAACCTCCTAAGGAGGGAAAAAATGCCTCGGCGGTCCTAGTGTGTTCACACACATCACTACCACATGTATATGGTAACAGAAATCTCCCAAATTTCTTTGAAGACGCCTCCCGAGGGCATTGAGGGGCTTGAAAATTGAGGGGAAAAGTTAACTAGGATAAAAAGGCATGCATTTTGTTATCCCACAAAGCTCAAACAAAACCCTATAAAGTAATCCCCTACAAGGGGAAAGTAAACTAGGAAAAAAAAGGTAAACTCAGATCTTGTGGGTCCCGCTCTCGGTTGTAGATCCCATGATGGGATCTTTATTGAAGACCCCATGTTCTTTAGTCCCTAGGGGCCGTGGGGGATATTCGGGTAGAAGCCGTATTTTTCTACATTTTGGGATGTTTTAGGAGTGGTTGTTATTTTAGAATTTGGAAGTGTTTAGTTAGGGTTTTCATTTGCTATTTTAATGTTTGTTTACAGGGGCTAAAGTAGGGTTTGAAGTTGTTGTAGTAGTAGGGTTTGAAGTTGTTGATTTTGGATTTTATGCTTCAAATTTTGATGCAAATTTCATTTTGAATATGATTGATATGATGGGCCACATATAGATGAAGGTGTTGACGAAGTTTTGAAAACAAATGGAGGTTGTGTCATCAAGTGAGCGAAGCGTGTCACCCCAATCATCGTTGATGCTTTAACGGGTGTTTGTAAGACCTAGGGGTGCTAGACCTTGAGATCCTCCTTCCAACCTCTCATTATGTAGGCAGGCTCCTAGCCTCTTGCCCTAGACGGATCCCCTGTCCACATTGTCTAGCCCGACCTCCTGGCCGTAGTCCATGGCCCCCTAGCCTTGCCCAACGGGACCCTTGTCCTGACATTAATCCCCCCTTAAGGAAGAGTTTTCTTCCTTGAAAACAAAAGTGGAAAACTTCCTCTTTTTCCCAAGTGGCACCTTCTTTAGGTCGATCTTTCCACTTGATTAAAGCTTTTCGACATACATGATGACGCGTACGTAAATCATGATAGTCAAGAATTTGTTCAGGTTCATGCGGTGGGGTAGGAGGTTCAATGAAATCGACCAAAATCTGTTGGTCAATGACATTGTCATCCCCATGTAATCGTTTACGTAAACGACTTACATGAAATATCGAATGGACACGAGAATATGTGGGTAACGACAGTTTGTAGGCATGATCACCAACTCGCTTGAGTATTTTGAAAGGCCCACAATATCTTGGAGATAATTTAGGTGTTGGCCCAGTTCTCAGACTTTCTGAATGCTCTGGCACACGCAAAATAACTTCTTCCCCTTCCTCAAAGGTAACTTGCTGATGTTTCTCATCAGCGTACTTATACCGATCGTGCGCTCGTCGGACATTCTGACGAGCAAGTTTCAGCATATCCATATGTTCTTGGAGAAAATCCTTAACCTGCTGCAGTTTTTTGGTTGCCAACTCAACCGTAACTAGTGATCGAGGTTGAAAACCATACATAGGCATGAAAGGACTAAATCCAGTCATGACATGTTTAACACTATTGTAAGAAAACTCAAGAAGAGGTAGATACTCTTCCCAGTCTGTTTGTTTCTTGCTAATGCATGTGCATAGAATATCCTCTAGCACTTGGTTAACTCATTCAGTCTGACCATCCGTTTCGGGATGATCGGCTATACTGAGGTTGAGTTATGTACCCAATTGTTTAAACACCGTTCTCTAGAAATGACTATTAAACTTGGGATCACGATCACTCACAATGTTACTTGGCAAGCCATACGACGTATACAGATTGTCCAGTTAATTCTAGAGTCTTAATTGTCGACTTGGCTGGAATAAACTTGCATAGTTTAGTCAATCAGTCTACGACCACCCATATTGAGTCATGGCCTTGTACAGTGGTTGGTAAACCCACAATAAATTCCATAGAGATACTTGCCCATTTCCCATTGGGAATCTCCAAAGGATGTAAGAGTCCTCCTACCTTCAGGCGCTCTGCAATGTTAACTTGACATTTTTGGCAATGCAAGACATAATCTTGAACAAAGCCATGTAAATCTGGCCAGTAAAATTGTCGTCGTACGAGAGCATAAGTGTTTTTAATACCCGGGTGCCCTGCACTTGGACTATCATGAAATTCATAAAGAATTTAGCGCCGAATGTTCGTGTCTGTCGATACACAAACTCTCCCCTTGTGGAGTAGGTATCCATTGTTGATGGTAAAATTCTTCCATTGCCCTAGTTCATCACTTGACAGAGGAGAACTATGTGTGGAGGCTAACGACACACTGCCAGCATTGGAGTGAGAAGGATCCCTCATTTTCACATGGCTCCACACTTTGGAGTATGCGTCATCTTGCTCATATGTGCCCTTTAGAGAATCCAAAAATTCACTGCGAAGTTCCATGAACAAAAGAGAATTGATCTCCGGCATACGACTAAGAGCATCAGTCACCACATTGTATCATCCTTCATGATACCGGAGCTTTGCGTCATACTCCTGAAGGATCTCAATCCACCTGGCTTTTCGACCCTTCAAGTCGGTTTGTTGTGTAAACCATTTAATGCTTTCATGGTCAAACACAATCTCAAACTGAGCTCCATACAAATAATGTCACCATGTCTTCAAGGCAGACACTAATGCATAGAGTTTGCATTCATAAGCAGAATAATTCTGCTGGGTTGAATCAAGCTTCTCGATTTCAAATGCAATTGGCTTGCTCCAATAGCACGGTTACTGGCATCCGTTTCCAAAACAAATGGTTTCAAATACAATAGCTAGAGTAGGAGATGTAGCTAATGCATCATTGAGTGTATCAAAACTATGCTGCTGAGCGGCCCCCCACTGGAGGTCTTGCCTTTGCCTTTCAGTTGGTCCATCATGGGAACAACAATAATAGCATAGTTTTTAATGAACCTTCGATAAAAACTTGCAAATCCCAAGAAAATATGTAGCTCTTCCAAATTTTTAAGAGAAGGCCACCGCCGAATGGCATCCACTTTGGATTGATCCATGTGCAGCCCAGTAGCATGCCCAAGATAGTGAATTTCCTCCTTGAGAAAATCACACTTGGATTCTTTGACATATAATTGATTTTTTCATAACAATTCAAACACTTGCCTCAGATGTTGCAAGTGTTCTTCTTCAGAAGCACTGTATACAAGAATGCATCAAGAAAATGATAACAAATTTGCCCAAGTACTATTTCAAGACACTATCCATAAGTATCATGAATGTTGCGGGCACATTGGTTAACCCAAAAGGCATTACCAAAAACTCGTAATGTCCAAACCTTGTTCGAAATGCAGTTTTGGGTATATCAGCAAGTCAAATACGTACTTGGTGATAACCCGATCGCAAGTCTATCTTTGTAAAAATACAAGCATGAGTGAGCTTGTTGAACAACTCATCCACGCGTGGCAATGGGTCTTGTTCTTAATAGTAACCGCATTTAATCCAGGGTAGTCTACATGCATGCACATACTACCATCCTTTTTCTTTACTAATAGGATATGGGAAGCCCATGGTGAATAATTGGGTTGAATAAAACCTATGCTAAGATAGTTAGCAAGCTGACTTTTCACCTCAGTAGCTTCAGGATAACTCATTATGTAGGGTGCTTTACTGATTGGTTTACTACCTGCAACCACGTCAATGCCATGTTGCACAGATCGTGTCGGCGGTAATCCTGATGGAAAATCACTAGGAAAACATCATGAAATTCCTGTAATAAATTTTTTAATTCGTTAGCAACCTTTGCATGTTGAGAAGTAGCCATTGCTGGAAGAGATGGGAGAGAAGCATGCGACGTTGAGGAATGTTCAACATATTCAACATTGGAAAGAAAATGACACAATGAGTAACACAAGAAAACTTCATCTATTTCATTATCAGAAACGAGCTTCATAAGCTCTGCTGTACATATCAGTGGTGGTGAGGAAGGCACATCCTTCTCTCCTAACAACAACACATGTGCACCATGGGATTCAACATCAAGCTATTGTGCTCGTAGCTACGATTCAGTGATGGTGATAGGCTATGCAACCATTCCCTACCAAGTACCACATCTGCCCTGTCCATATTCATAACCTGAAAGTCCAAGGATGTGGAATAGCCTTGTATCTCCAAGGGTACAGCTTTGACTTGAGTATCCCGTATTTCAGTATCATAACCATTCATCATTGCTACCTTGTAGCGGTGGGAACTCGAAGCTTGGGGCAATTTGAGTTTTTTCACTAATCCATAGCTAATGAACTTGTGAGTAGCACCGTCATCTACCAAGATGCGCACCTTGTGCCCTTGAAGAGATCCATGCATACACACTAATGCATGTGGACCGAAGGTGTGTTGCCACATGGAAGCTGTGATACAACATTCATGCACCACCTCGGCTTGTGTTACTTCCACCGTAGAGAATCATGAAGAAGACTCAAGAGGCAGCAATTGCACCGTGTGCACTGCTTTCTCCTTACCGTGAGCAACAGATTTCCCCTTGGGACAATCCTTTTTTCCATGGACGCTTCCCAAGCATTGAAAGCATAACTTCTCTTTTTTAGCCTTCTCGAATTTTTCAGGAGAGAGAGGAACAAGAGACCCCTTGGGTTTTTTAGCTGCTTGCAGTTCCTTCACACTTGTTGATGCACTTTATGTACCTGGGATCAAGAAGAATCTCTTGTCTGTATTTGCACTTGCTAGACTTGGACTTGTAGTCAAATTTGTGGATGACAGATGTACAGTTCATGATCTCAGTTTTGGTGATGAAATTGTTGCATCTGGGCTTTTGTGCCGTGGGCTGTATAAGCTCACTTTGTATGACAAGTGTGGAAAAAATTTTGCAAATGCTGTTGCAGATTCAAGGGCTATTTCAGATGCAAAACTTTGGCATGCACGTTTTGGTCATCTGAATTTTGCCAGTTTGCTGCGTTTGCAGAAATCTTATATGGTTGCTTCTTTGCCACCTCTTGAAGCACCTGTCAAACTTGTTTGTGAAGGCTGTATTTTGGGTAAGATGCAGCATTCTAAATTTCCAAAAGATGGTTCAATTCGGGCCACATGCAGGTTGCAGCTTGTGCATAGTGATGTTTGTGGGCCCATGCAAACTCCGTCCTTGGGCAATTACCTGTACTTCATGACTTTCATTGATGATTACTCCAGGCATGCTTGGGTATTTCCGCTTAAAGCGAAGTTTGAAGTTTTTATATGCTTCAAACAATTTCTGGCTATGGATGAAAATGTCTCGAAATGTACTATGGGCACCCTCCGTTCCGATCGAGGGGGGGAGTATATGTCTCATGAATTTAATGCATTTCTGGCTAGTCGTGGGATAAAACACCAATGTACATTGCCTTATACGCCTCAGCAAAATGGTGTTGCTGAGAGGAAAAACAGGTCACTGACGGAAATGGTACGATGTATGGTCAAAAGTCAAGCTTTACCGCATTCTTTTTTGCTTGAGGCCATCATGTGTGCCACTTATGTACTTAACAAGTGTCCTACGAAAGCTTTGCAGTCTATTACTCCATATGAAGCATGGCATGATAGAAAGCCTTCTATTGAGCACATGCGTGTTTTTGGCTGTTTGGCATATGCTTTGGTGCCACAAGTGCAGCGACAAAAAATTGGATGATAAGGCTGTCAAATGTATTTTTGTTGGTTATAGTGCTGAAAGCAAAGGTTACAGGTTGTATCATCCACAAACAAAACGTATTCTGGTTTCTCAGGATGTAGTGTTTGTGGAAGATTCTGTTCAGCCCTTGCTGTCATGTACTAGAGACAATAATGTAAGCTCACATGACATTTATGACACTTTGTTGCCTCTTTTCAAGGGTGGAAATACGAATGTAAGTTCCAATGAGGCCAATGTACAACCTATGGGGGTTTCTAAAAATGTTTTAGATCAGCCTATTACTGATGCAGATGTACATGATGTACTTGATGAGGAAAGGACTGAAAATGAGCAGGCTAGAGGTATGCCAAAATGGCTGGTGCACACTTTGCGTGACAGTAAATTGGATGCACCTTTGTCTAGTCGTACTCGTTCAGGCTCTCGCCATGCATCTTATGCATCAGATTGTTATGCTTTGGCTGTGTCTAGTTTACATGATGTTAAGGAGCCTCTGTCTTTTGATGAAGCACAGAATTCAAAAAATTGGATGGCTGCCATGCAATCAGAATATGATGCACTTATAGAGAATGACACATGGACTTTATGTGATTTGCCTCCTGGAAAAAAGGCCATTGGTACGAAGTGGGTGTACAAGTTGAAACGCAAGCCAGATGGTGAGATCGATCGCATAAGGCTCGACTTGTTGCAAAGGGTTATGCACAGCAAAAAGGCATAGATTATGAAGAGACTTTTGTTCCCACTTGTCGTATGACTACTGTGCGTTTTCTATGTGCATTGGCAGCTCATTTTGGTTGGGATGTACATCAATCAGACATTGTTACTGCTTTCTTGAATGGTGACATATTTGAGGAAGTTTATGTAACGCAGCCTCGCGGTTTATTCATAAAAGGACAAGAGGACAAAGTGTGCAAATGTAACAAGGCTTTGTATGGGTTGAAGCAATCTCCTCGTGCTTGGTATGAGAAAGCTGACACTCATTTGGTCAAACAAGGCTTTCGTAACAGTCCAACAGAAAGCACATTGTATGTAAAGCGTGAGGGTGATGTACTTCTCATTGTGGCTCTTTATGTCGATGATTTGTTGATCACTGGACCAAATGAGAGACATATTGCTGAATTTAAGGCTGATTTGAATGCTACTTTCAAGATGAAAGATTTGGGGCTGTTGCATCATTACTTGGGTATACACTTTAAGCAGTGTGATGGTGGTATTTCCTTGTTTCAGAATAGTTACATAGAGACATTGCTATGTAAGTTTGGACTTGAGGATTGCAAACCTATTGCCACTCCCATGGAAACAGGTTTGAAGTTGAGTCTACATGATGCTGGTGATCCTGCTGATGTCACTCACTACCAAACTGCTGTTGGCTGCCTCATTTATGTATGCAACACGAGGCCGGATATTCAGTTTGGAGTCTCACAGGTCAGCAGATTTATGCATAGCCCAGGGTCTAAGCATTGGTAGGCTGTCAAGAGGATTTTCCGCTACCTTAGTGGCACTTTACATCTTGGCTTGTTTTATCCCAAGGGGCGATCATTGCCGCCAGACTTACATGCTTTTTCGGACTCAGATTGGGCTGGTTGTTTTGATACGCGAGTGTCCACAAGTGGTTTTTGTTTCATGCTTGGCAGTTCATGTATATCATGGTTGAGCAAGAAGCAACCTACTGTGGCCACTTCGAGTTGTGAGGTTGAGTACAGGGTAGTCTTCACAGCTACGGTTGAGTGTGTATGGCTCAGACGCCTTATGGCTGATTTGGGTGTTGGACAGGACACTGCCAACACTATCTACACTGACAGTCAGAGCGCATTGGCAGTTCCGAGGAACCCAATTTTTCATGCTCGCACAAAGCACATTGAGGTGCATTACCACTATGTCAGGGAGAGGCTCTCAGTAGGAGGGATCAGCTTGGCTGATGTGCCAACACAGGACAACCTTGCAGATCTTTTCACAAAGGCATTGTCTCGTGAGAAGCTTGAAGCTTTCCGCAAAGCTTTGGGCCTACTCCCCTTTGTGGACTGATCCTGTCCTCAGGGCATGGCACTTCCCTTTACTCATGTGCCAGCTCTCGTTCACCGCATCACTCCAGGGGGGATTTGTTACCATATACATGTGGTAGTGATGTGTGTGAACACACTAGGACCGCCAGGGCATTTTTTCCCTCTTTAGGAGTTTTTTCCCCCGTGCATTGTATATACGCCCATCACTCTAGGGCTATCTATCTTTCCATTGCACACTAAGTAATACCCTCTCTATTGTGTGCCTTGAGCTTCCTTCGTCTTCTCCAAGCTGTGTGTGTTTCTCTGCAACCCTAATTCCAACAAAAGGGTGTGATGAATGCAAACATTACAAGATCACACAATGAAAGGATAATGCCCTTACATCCTGTTAAAGTGACTCAACCATTTGAAAAATGATGTTTAGACTTTGTAGGCCCAATTAGTTCGGAAAGTTGTAACACTCCATCTCGATATATTATTGTTGCCACTGACTATGTGACAAAGTGGGTGGAAGCCAAGGTGACATGCAAGGCTGATGCAAGGTCAACTGCTAAGTTTCTCTTTGAGAACATTATTACACGATTTGGTTGTCCCCTTGAGATTGTGAGTGACAATGATACTCATTTTATAAATGGAGTGATAAAAGAACTCATTACAAACTTCATGATAGCCCACCATAAGTCTACACCTTGTTATCCACAAGCAAATGCTCAATTTAAAAGTACTAACAAGACTTTAATTTCTATCTTGACCAAAACAGTGGAAGTTCATCACATAGATTGGGATTTGAAGCTAACATTAGCTCTATGGGATTATCGTACTGCTTACAAAGTGGTTATTAATTGTACACCATTCAAAATGGTATATGGCCAAGAAGCAGTTATACCATTGGAGTTTATAATTCCTAGTTTGCGGGTAGCTTCACAAGAAGGGTGGGATGGTAACCCTTTAGTTGAGCGTTTATATATCCTTGAGAGGTTAGGTGAAGAAAGACAATTGGTTATGCAAAATGCACTTGTGGAGAAAGATAGGAGAAAGAAATGGTTTGACCGTCATTTAAAGAACAAGGATATCAAGGTTGGGGATAAAGTCCTTATGCATGGAGTGCGTAACAAGAAAAAAATTTCTCAAATATGTTGGAAAAGGACCATATAGAGTATGAAAAATCACCCCACATGGTGTGGAAACTCTTGATGAAGTTGAAACCATCGGATTACTCAGTGGGAGTAAATTTAAAAGATACTATGATTCTTTAATCCAAGAGGAGCTACATTCCATCCATAAAAAAAAGGTAGCCAAGGCACAAGCAAAATTGAAAAAGATACAAGCTCAAACTGAGGCTAAGGAATGATAGCAATGTATTAGACGCCAATGAGAGGCAAACCTTGGAGTTACACATGTATTCCAAGTTGAAACAAAGGATGATTGGTTGGACTCTGACATGCCTCTACGATACCTATTGAGTAAAATAGTGCCTATGGGGAAGTGCTATATAACGCCTTATTGGACACATGTGATAAATATAATCTGCGATCATACGGAGTGTGGTGTCATTTGAGAAAGCCATCTCTATTTGAGAGTACCATCCAAGTCAAGGGTATCAACAAGAAAAAAACTACGGTTTTGGGAACTTGGCACACTTTTGTCAGTTATGACAATGGGGTCATAGCTCAAGACTTTTTGGTCATGCCTGTTGGGACTATGGAAGGCAATATAACCCTAGGATGTAAGTGGATGATAGCGACAAAATGCACTATTAATTGGGCGATTGGAAGTGTCACAACAAAGAAACCCACTCTTAGCCCTTCCAATCAAGCAATAGTCCTAGAGATATCACCTCCTAAGGTTGAACCATCTGTACTTATAGCCCAACCCTATAGAGTTTCAACTTCTGTACTTGAAACAAAGCATGAGACACATAGTCTTTAGCTTTCTCCAAACACTGCAAAATCAACCAAAAATGGTGCAGTAATTGCATTCGCATAGAATATTTAGTATTAAAAAGCGTATGCAATGAATAGGCACATAGATTGATTGGTAACAAAATATTAAACAATTGTGCAGTAGTAAACATTAAATTATAATATAATAAAATGCATAAGCACTTGTAAAGGTACAAAATTAAACAAGTCTAGGGTCGCTAATTTAACGATCAAGAGGCACTAGAGGTCAACTATTAATACTGAAGCGGTTCGGGGCAGGCAACAAGAAGAGCAACCTCTAGACACCCTTCAAGGTTCCCGTGCTGCTCAATTGGGTTGGGGTTGGAAAAACAATAAACACACACACAAACCCGCAACCTAACCCTACACAAATTTGGGGCACCACCTAGTTTTGGATGCGAACTAGGACGCGTAAAGAGAGAGAGAGAGAGAGAGAGAGATAGATAGTTCTATTATCGTCCTGGGAGGTCAAATATGACCTATGGGACCAAATGAACATGTCACGTGGTGTGAGTGGAGTTCATAAGTGACTCTCGATGCTCAAAAATGGCTGAAATGAGCGTCGCAATAGAGAGTCCACATCGTGGTTGGGAGAGGAAGGTATGTAGGGAGAGCTCATGGCTGAATATATGGGGAAAAGAGGACCTAATGTGGTCAAAAGTTGAGCACTCAAGTAGTGTGTGGTACTCACTCTCTCGCACTTGACGAGGGCATAAGGTGCAAAGTCGATGACACTCCTCGCCAGTGCCCCAACGTCCTGTCTCGCAGCGTAGAGAATGGGAGCTAAGACGAATGGAGGCAATGGTGCGGATCGCACTCAACGGGATGGGCTCAAGGATGTAGGAATGGGTTCGGTTACCTCGTTCCGAGAAGAAGAGAGATTTGTAGTTTGGGGCAACGTGTGTGGTGTAATGGCTGAAGCGAGAACCTCCGGATTTCTCCCAAGCCATGATACATTGGCGTTGTAAGAAAGCCTCATTAACTTGGGAGTCGATCGACGCATCCTTGACCAAGTGACATGCATCCCATCTTCCAAACCATTTCTTGATATCAAGCATCCACCCCGAACTTAGTATTTTGCTCTTGCATGTCTTTTGAACCTTTTGACTTGCTTCATATGCGATTCTAGGAAGTCGATGCAAAGGGCTACGTTGTGTCTTACGCATGTACTCCACAACCCTTTCCATGCCCAAGACCTCAATGGGAAGCGATCCGGACTCAAGAAGTAAGAGCATGTAGGGTGTTTGTGTCTTGACTTGGAGAAAGTTGGTGAGAAAACGCTTTTGGACATTCTCAAACTCTTTCCAAGTAGACTTCCCGATGCTTCCACCCCACACCTCCACTCCATAAAGAAGCACCGGTGTCACCAATGTGTCAAAGAGGTACTTTTTGAGAGCCCAACACTTGATCTCTCCTGCATTGCACATGTTCTCAAATGCATAATAAGCCCTCTTTCCGGCTTCCAAGCGACGCATTGCACAATCCTTCCATTTATGATTGGATGGAACCTCAAGGCCAAGGTACTTGAAGTGATCTACCACTTCAAGTTTCTCATTGTTGTATACAATGCATGGATTTTCGTCATTGAGGGTCTTTACAAGCATAACCTTGGTTTTGGATCCATTCACGATCAGCCCGCTATGTAGGCAAAAGCGTTCCAAGACACTCATAAGCTTTTGTGCATCTTCTAAGGTATGTGCCAAGAGCACTACATCATCGGCATAAAGCAAAAGCATGATCACCGCAGTTCCAATCTTAACCTCTTCTATGCCTTCTTGCTGCATAAAATCAAGAACCATGTATTCCAATTCATCAATGAGTAGCCCAAAGAGGGTTGGGGAAAGTGGGCATCCTTGTTTGACACCAATAGTGCTTGCAAAAAATTCTGAAATTCCATCTCCCATACGTAATCGACATATCACTTTTTGGTAGATGCGAAAGACTGCATGCATAAATTCTCTCGGCACTTGAAGGCTTTGCATACGTCTCCAAAGATTTCCTCGTGGTACCATGTCAAAAGCTTTCTTGAAATCCACAAAACAACAATACAACTTTTTTCCTTTCAATCGAGACGCTTCCATAAGAACTCGAAGAGTGACAAGGTGATCAATAGTGCTATGATGCTTTCGAAAACCTGCTTGGCCAAGCGCACGTTTGCCATTCTTTTCAGCCCATTCACTTATCTTCATCTCCATGATACATCCAAATAACTTTGCCATCAAAGAACCAACCATTATAGTGCGATAGTTGTTCACATTGTTTACATCTCCTCCTTTGTGCAAAGGTTTGATCCAATTTGCACTCCAATCATGAGGCATGCCATACTGAAGTGCAAGGTTAAACATATCGCATATCCAATATCGTGTTTTCTTGCTTGTCCATTTAATCATTTCAGCCTTGACACCTTGAAGGTCACCTGCCTTGCGAGTAGCAAGTTTCTCAAGCGCGCGGCATACATCTTCAATGGTAAAGATTAAGGGAGACATAAATGGAAGGGAGCTACAACCCTCCATCTTATCAACATTGGGTTGCTCATAGAGGTTCTTACAATGCATATACATATCCTCAAGAGTCAAGTCACCAAAGCTCTCAACGCGCTTGCCTTTTAGATTTTGCCAAAACTTGCCACATGCATGTGCTTTCTCTTGTGCTAAAAGAAGTTGTTTTTCGACTTCCCACCTTCTCCTCTTCTTTTGAACAAGTGCTTTGTATGTGTGTGAACATTCCAAGTAAACTTCCTTGTCTTTGATTGCATCCAATCTTAGCAAGTGTTTTCGGGCTTGACTACATTCCATGTCAAACCATTTCTTCTTGGTGCTACCCTTCTTAGACCTTTTGCAAGACATGTGTTTCGCCGAAAAGCATTCCTTCGCACAAGAGAAAATTACTTCTTTGAAAACTTTCCACTTGCATTCTAATGTTGGGCTCCCTTGATGCTCTATCATGCTTAACATTTGGTCCACCATATCAGCATATATAAGTGCTCGTTTGAAGTCTAGACGTAGGTACAAATGATTCACATCATGATTGGAGGTTACATGCTCGGGCCGTTTACCACACTTGAGGTCAATACATAACATCCTATGATCCGATTCCGGATTCCATTCACCAAGTGTAAAGCTTTGTATGCATTCTAGAGTGGCTTCTGAGAACAACATATAGTCAATCACGCTAGCACCATTGTGCTTTCTACATGTAAAGTCATTGGTGCCTGGCCATAGAGATACACCATTTGCAATGAGCATTCCGGTACTATTGCACATATGTAGAAGTGACTTTCCATAGTGATCCACTTCTTTTGCATCATTAGAACTTCGATTATACATGTATGAGTCATCCACTCTTCTTGATACATGCGGCATGTCGACTTGTTGTGTGTCGTGTTGTAACATATTTGTGCGAGCATTCATGTCTCCAAAAACAATGACTTCACCTTGATCCTTGTAATGAGCAATGTCTTCCTCTAGTTCAACAAAGGGCTGATCTCTATCCATATTCAAGCGAGCATAAAAGTTGGAGTCATAGTGAGGAATGTAGCAGCCGGCCACAAACATGACTTGACCATTTGGTGGGCTGATTTTCAGCCATAAGTAGCGTTTATACTTATCTTCTTTGACAATGGAAACATATTTCAAACCCTTTTTGGTCATACATGCTACGCCTCCTTGGCCTCTTCGTTGCTTTGCATTTTTGGCCCACATCAAAGAATGTACATCGTATTTGTCAAATCCAAGAATTCGTTGCGCATCATGCTCCCATGTTTCGACAAGAAGTATCACATCGGAGTCATTGGTAAGCTCATCAATGCCAATTCCCGCATTCCATGGATACCCATTACAATTCCAAAAGCTTATTCGCAAGCGTGAGTTGGTCTCATAGATCATGTGTCCCTATTTGTTGGGTGGACTTGCATCCTCCTCAAGTGCCTTTTCTTCTTGAGATGATACCTTAACCTTCTTGCTTCTTTCCTCGTATGCTTTGCGACGTACATTTTGTTGCATAAGAGTGCGATCCTCATATACATTACAACCCGTTCCTTTGAGGTAGATCCAACCATTGTCAAGGATGATCTTTCTCTTTACCTCATCAGCCATGGTACATACAATAGGTCTTTCTCCCGAGCGAGGGACTCCTTGTTTTCCAACTCGATGTGCACCATAAGCCATGATTCCTGACATGCCAAAGTGTGTAGCAAAAAACTCTTCAATAGCAACCGCAAGAGATTGGGGTGTTTCCATGCTTTCCTCCTTGATTCCACGAATGACGATGTTCTTTGAGCGTTTTTGTCGTTCTTGCAATTCTTGAGTGTCCACATTCTCTACATTCTTTGCTTGGACAACGGCTTGCGTGATAGGAGATGTAGAAACCACATTATCCTTACATATATCAGCCCATGATTTGGATGCATTTCTCATCTCACATACATCATGTCGTATTGTATCTATCGTTTCCTCTTTCAATACATGATCACTCTCAACTTTGCTCAAGCGCTCTTTCACTACATTCATGTCCACAAGAGAGCGTTTACATTCTTGAACTTCATTCTCAAGATGCATCAAGCGTGTTGTTTGCATTTCAAGAACCTTCTTGAGGTGCTCATTCTCCACAACGAGAACTCTTAAAGTACCATTCTCCATTGCAAGTGCGCGCAACTCTTCACCTTGCTTGTTGACGGTTTCTTGTAACGAGATCAAGTAAGCCATGATCATTGCTTCCGTTGTTGTAGACGATGTGGTTGGATTAGCATCCAAATTCCTTGGAGATTTTGCATCATTCTCCATGGCGAGTGTGGCTTTTCCACCCTTGCGAGTTTTGTCTGACATTGCCTTCAAGTCGGCAACAAAAACGCAAAGTTTTGACAGTTTTTTTCAGTTCTGAGATGCTGTTACAGCAAAGCCTTCCATTACACAGAAAAATTCTGTCTTTACATCAATGCGTAGAGGGCTTCGTGCTCTTCGATTGAGGCTATAGATCACCTAAATCGGAGTTCGGATGAGCAAGTTATGGTCAAAAGAGTGAACTGCTGTCTACTAGGTCAAAAAACGGCTGAGAGAGAGAGAGAGAGAGAGAGAGAGAGAGAGAGAGAGAGAGAGAGAGAGAGAGAGAGAGAGAGAGAGAGAGAGAGAGAGAATACTATTAAGTTACCAGTGGGGAGCAAAGTTAGCAAATGCTACTAGCGAGAGAGAGAGAGAGAGAGAGAGAGAGAGAGAGAGAGAGAGAGAGAGAGAGAGAGAGAGAGAGAGAGAGAGAGAGAGAGAGAGAGATAGTGCTCGGGCTGCTTTGAAACGTATCGGCAATGATCAAGCAAACACAATTATATATGTAAGAAAGAGAGAGAAGGGGGAGGGGGTGTTTGTTGCACTAATACCTTCTTACAAATCTGTCATGACCAATCAAAGTGATATTAGTATTTGTTCAACATAGCTTGAGTAAATTACACCACAACACATCACAAGAAAAGCCACCCCACTCACTGTCTTAAGGCCAGGGGAGTCCTCTCCACCCTGTCGCCCTCTTACAGTATGTGGGATTTATGGCTAAATTGATGACAACACTAGAGACAAGCTATCAAGAACTTAACAAAAAAAAAAAACACCAAGACACTTACACATCATTGTTGTCCATTACTTCACGTGGGAAGAGAGACAAAGTATCCAAGCTTAGTCCAAATCCACCCTCCTTGATTCAGCAAATGTTGAGCTTACACTAGTAGGAGAAATGATAGATTTCCTACTCTCAATTGAGTGATCACTCTCTCTCTTACAATGGCATAGAGTTCCCTTGCTAATCTCCTATTACAACACATGCACATGCATAAGACAATGAGCTTCCACTCAAGAGCTCCTTCTAGAGAGGTTGAGCTTGGCTTCTCAAGCTATAGCATAGTGCTCTTGCTTATGGCTCCCCCTTTTTGTGCTAGCTACACCCTCCTTTTATAGCAATTTTGAAGGCTAGGGTTACTCCTCTAACCATGGTTGGGTTAGATTTTCAGCAATTTATCTAATTTCTTTTGTTTGGAATTATCAAGAAGTTGGTGGGGAAAGAGAGAGGAGAGAAATGGAGGTGATAGGACTTTTCATAGTGGGTTAGTGTTAGTAGAGTTAGTATTAATTTACAAATGGAATTGGATATTTACAATGGGAGTATCCATGTAGGATACAAATAAGGAAGAAAAACTCTTAAGAGGTAAGAAAAGGTGGATTTCTTACAAGGTTGATGCTCCAAGTGTCTTGAGTAGGGCCAATTTTGATGCTTGTTGACGGTCCACTAGCTTTGACGATACATTTTTTCTCCACTCTTGACCTTCCTTGAGAGACAAGGTAATTGAAGCTGAGTAATCAACCACCATGATGCTGTCTTTTAATAGAAGAAGCTGAATTTTGTGGTTTTTTTGATAGATATGGGTAATTTGGAGGAGGAAAAATGAGACTAGGTGGTCAATTTTGGAATGGAATTGTGTGTGAGAGGTATGAGTTCACCATGGTTTCTCTTATTCTTCAAGGTTGAGGAGAAGGTGAGTAGGGTGCAGAGAGGAGTGGTGAGAGAGGTGGGGATGATGAGTGGAAAAGTGTGTGTGAAAGAGGAAAATGATAAAGTGGAAGAGAGAGTGTGGCTGCATAGCATGGGAAAACTGGGGTCCACTAATAAAATCATAGCTCGCAGCTCGTAGCTCAAAAAAATATGAAAAAATTTGAGGCAAAAGTTCAGCCCACAAGCTACAATTTTTGTTTGTATCACCTTTTCAAATTCGGAGAGCAAGTGAACTTTAAAAATTCAGCAAAACCGATCGTTGTTTTCCACTGCACAAGGTCCTTGTGGGGTCCTTCTTTGGATGATTCTTTTGAATACCTCCAAGAGTGAGCCCTCCATAGTGCATGTATGCATGCCACCTACCCTTGACCTTATTTGGTAGGTCTATAATTGAAGATATTGTTGAGATCATGATATAAGTGAATAGTACAACTAAGAAAATCAAATATTGAGGGGTCTAAAAAATATGTACATGTCAAATATAAATAATATAAGTGGAAAAAATATAAATGGGTCAAAAGAAATCTCTCTCATTATGAGACTACCATAAAAAGATAAATATTTTTGGTGTTCTAATTTTTTAGAAAAAAACAAAATAGATATAGGAAGGGAAAAATCACAATAGTGAAAAAATATACACATAAATAAAAGTAATTTTTTTGGATTTTTGTTGGGGTGGAGTTACACCAAATATAAGAGAAGCTTACATGAAAATATTTCTATATGGAATAAAGAGTATGAAGAATGGTAAGAAAAATTGTGGTAATGGTGAGACAATGTACAGAGCATAAATAACACACACCTAGGTAGAAATATTTAAATAAATACCAAAATAATTATGAAAAAATATTTTATTTAGGCCCTATATACAAAGAAATATTTACATACGCATGGGCCATAATATACTTATATTTTTTATTTTTATTTATTTATTTTGGCTCAACTAGCCCAATGACTAGCTAATTGAGGGTTTTTTAAGAAGATAAGGGAAAAGTCCTGTGACTCACGCACGCCTATGTACAGTGAAATGGTAGGGATAGCCACAGTGTTTGGGTGATTTTGGTAGGGTGAGGTAACTCACTGTGGCAATTACAAAGAGCCGAAAAACGGCTATCATTAGCCCTCCCCCTGGATGATGGTATATTCATGTACCATCATAGAGCATCTTTTCCAAAGAGAGTGCTTCAGAGTCCTTGACGAGATCTTTATTGTTTGGCCCCTCAGAATTTTGGCTAGAGTTACACTCATGGTTCATGTAACAATACTTACATGAGACAGTGGCCTTTTGACAGATCTTTGGTAGAAGGCGACTCAAATAGGGCTTCGAGCGATACCCGTTTACTTTCCTGGAGTGCTCTTTACCATTCAAGTCCATAAGCTGATAGTAACTTGAATTGAAAGCCTTCTTGACTATGTATGGCCCTTGCCATCTTGTTTCAAATTTGGCATCAAAACGATTATCGAGTCGATTGTCATACCTTAGTACAAGATCTCCTTCATTGATGCCTTTGTCCTTCAGTTTCTTGTCAAGCTTCTCCTTTGTCTGTGTGGCTTTCCTCTTATAGCACTCGTATGCTGCTTCTCTTTTCCACTCAAGCTCAGCTAAGGTAAGAAGTCGATCCATCCATGCTTCTTGATCATCTTGTGCTGATTTGCCATGAAGTCGCATTGTTGGAATGTTTAGCTCAATTGGCTGTAAAGCCTCTTGACCATAGACCAAGTGAAATGGTGTGAACTCCGTGGCTTCCCTATATGTGGTTCGATACGCCCACAAGGCACCATCCAAGAAGTCATCCCACAACTTTCTCTTGTTTTTCACCATCTTTCTAATGATGTCTGCAATGACACCATTAGCTTTTTCTACCAAACCATTTGATTGGGGATAGTAGGGTGTACTGTGACGATGTAGAATGTGAAGTTCTTCACAGACTTCTGTGAGCAATCCCTTTCTAAACCCTGGACCATTATCAGAAACAATCTCCAAAGGTGTGCCAAATCTACAACAAATGTGAGTGTAGACGAATTTGCTCACTGTCTTCTCATTTACCTTTGCCACACTTTGTGCTTCCACCCACCTAGTCATATAGTCTACAACCACTAGAATGTAGAGTTTACCATTTTTTGTCCTAGGCAGAGGACCCATAGCATCAATGCCCCACTTTTCAAAGGGTCCATTTGCAAGCACGATTTGCCTTGGACCATAAACCAATCTTCTATTCCCATTTACCTGACAATTGTGACAACTTTTACACCAATGTTGGACATCCACATGCAGACTTGGCCAAACATACCCCGCAAGCAAAATCTTCTTCACAGTTAATTCTTGGGCAAAATGACCACCACATGCTTCTTCATGCAAACCTTTTAGAATGGCTGGAATTTCCTCAATAGTTGGTACTCTTCTGCATACTTGATCCCTCCCTCTTTGATACAGGGAGCCTTCTAGGAAGAGATATGCGCTTGCCTTCTTCATGAGTCTCCTCTTCTGAGCCTTCGTGAAGTCTTGTGGAAACTCGCCCTCCAAAATGTAGCTAATAATGGGAGTCAATGACTCCAATCCCTGGTATCTCGGTTGCTTGACAGTTGCTGCCACCATGATGACCTGCACTTCTTTCTCAACACATGTAACTACTTGCTGTGCAAATAAATCGGCATCTTCATTCTGTTTCCTAGGAATATGATATAGTTGCACTCCTTCAAATTGATTAAACAATCTACGAATGGCATGAAATTTTGTCCGTAAGCTTTCATTCTTGCATGCCCAAATGCCTAAAATCTGTTTAACAATGAGAAGTTCATCTCCCTTTACCATGAGGCGTGTATCCCTTGGCCAATGCACATCTTCAAACCATGAATTAGTGTGTCGTATTCTGCTTCATTGTTGCTAGCTGAACTTGGTAGATTGAACTTCTCTTTCATGACCACCTCTCCACTTGGGTTGAGCAACACTAGCCCTCCCCCTGCTTTTCCTGTGGCTTGACGAAAAGCTCCATCAAAGAACAAGGTAAAAGCATTTGGAATACTTTGTGGTGGTGGTAATGGTAGGGTCTTTACTTCAGGCACCTTAATCTCCTTTTCATGCACCCTATAAGTGAGAATCCCTGCCAATTGTGCACGCACACTATCTTCTACCTTGAAAGAGTATTGAAACTCTTGCAACTCCATAATCCACTTTGAGATCCTAGTACTAAGATTCATTTGAGATGACACCCAAGGGAACAAATTCTCTGCAGTGAGAATTACAAAAGGTTTTGGTAGCAGGTAGGATCTAAACTTTCTCACCGCAAACATGAGAGAAAGCATCATGAGTTCTGCTTCTGTGTAGTCTCTCTCCAAAGAATTCATGACCCTACTAGCAAAGTAGATGGGTCGCATCCTTGTACTGTGGGGATCTTGTTGTAGCAACACAGCACCAATTGTTTCCCTTCCAACACTAGAGCTAACAAAGAATGTGTACTCCCAACAAGGAGGCATGAGTGTTGGTAGCTCTGACAAAATGACTTTAATGTTAAAAAAATACTCTTCAAGCTCATCAGACCATGCAAATTCTACTTGTTGTGTCAACTTTTGCAAAGGATGAAGCAACTCCGAAGCTAAGTGAATAAAGCGTGACATATACTTCACTTTTTGAATGAATGATATGACCTCTTTGAGATTCTTGGGTGAGGGGAGCTCAATAAGAGCCTTTGCCTTTGAAGGATCCACCTCAATGCCTTTATAAGAAACCTTGTGACCAAGCAAGATCACTTCATCCTCAGCTATGTGACACTTGTCGGGGTTGAGTTGACCTCCCATGTCATAGATCTTCTTTAAACCTTCTTCTACCCTTTGTAGATGCAATGATTTTGAGCTATAAATGCAAAAATCATCAATAAAAACCCTAATGGACTTTCCAAAGAATGCTTGAAACACCATGTTCATGAAGCGTTGGAAAGTTGCACGAGCATTTGTCAGGCCAAATGGCATGACTCTAAAAGCATAACAACCCCAAGGAGTGATAAAGGTTGTTTTCAATTGATCCTCCAATGCGATACCTATTTGAAAGTAACCCGAGTAGCCATCACACACAGTGTACTTCTCATGACCAGCTACTTCATTTAGTATCTCATCCTGAAATGGGAGGGGAAAGTGATCTCTTTTTGTTGCCTCATTAAGTGGACGATAATCCACACACACCCTCCACTTGCCGTTTTTCTTAGGAGTGACAACAACGGGAGAGACCCACTCTGAATTCTCCACTGGATAAATGAAACCTGCTGCTAGAAGCTTTCTTATCTCCTTGAGTAGAGCCTGCTCCTTAATGACTCCTAGCCTTCGTAGCTTTTGAGCCTTAGGTGTGGCCTCTGGCTTCAACTCAATCTTGTGTTGAACAACATCTACTCCACGCACATCGGTGTAGTCTTTAGCAAAAAGCCTCGGAAATTTCCTTAGCACACATTTGAACTCCTCTCTTTCATCCTTTGTAAGTGTTGTAGACAACATACCTTCTAACATTCCTTCATCTTCCACCTTTTGGTTCTCTTGGGAACCTACCTCTTCCAAACCTCGAGAAGAGGTCTCCTGGTTGTTTGGCTTAAACCTTACCCCCATGACTTCAATGGAGGACTCCTCTTCAGTAATGCTGCCGCTACTTTCTTCTTCTGAAGTGTTTTCAGTCCAATCTTCTTCCGTCTCACTTCGAGATGATTCTTCATGGAGCTCTTCTTGGCGTTGCTCCTTCATGTCAAAGACAACCTTCTTGTGATTGTCATTCCTGCAAATTAGCTTTCCACTCTCCCAATCCTGCAAAGCTCGCATTTTCATTAGCCATGGTCTCCTAGGATAAATGGATAACCACTTCCCTTGGTCGACATAACATAAAAATCCACCGCTTTCTTAATGCCAAAGGCCTCTACAAAGACATTTTTACAAATGCCTACACACCTAGCCTTGCTATTGTTTGCCATCTTGACCTTGATTTCAGGTGTCTCATGGATGTGCATGCCTAGTCTTTGCATGAGCCCTTCTTTCATGATGCAAATTTGTGCACCCCCATCCACTAGACCTTTCCTAACCAATCTTCCTTTTATGTAACAATCTAGCACAGGTGTAATATCCTCGTTCATTTCAGCATGTGCAATTTTTACAACAGGAAAACTCTCTTTTACCTTTCTCCTAGTGCTAACTGCCTTTGTTAAATCCCTCCTAACTTGTGGGCATAATGCAAGAAACTGAGGCCATGAGATATTAGGACCCTTACCTCGCATGTCTTCCAACAGGTTGTATGGAGCCATACAATGTCCAAGAGGGAAGTCTTGGAGATTGATACGACGTCGAGTCCTCTTAGCTTCCTTGGTCTCCTTTGCCTTCTTGCCTTGTCCATGGTCACTCTGTGATGGGACACCCTCTTTCTCTTTACCTTTTCCTCGGCCACGCTTAATGCCATTTGCTTCCATGTCAACCTCATTTGAGTTTGTCACCTCTACCACATGCACATTTGGATCTGGCAAAGGTGGAACTCCTTCTACCCCTTGTGGAGGTGGTCTTGGTCCATTTGGTCTTTGTAGAAGCCTTGGTTGTTGACCAGTTCCTTCACCTGCATTCATCACTGGGTAATTCAAGTTAGGTCTCCCTGGCTCCCCACGGGGCCAAGGACAATTATACATCCCATGTCCAGACTCTCCGCAATTCCAACATTGCAAGACTCTCCTAGGTCGTGGATCTCGCTCTTCTGACTTCTTTGCTTGTCCCTTTGGACCTACAGCTTGTGCAAGGTGAATTGACACGCTGCTTAAAGATTCGTTTAACTTCTCAATTACTTCCGCCGTTACCTCAGGAAGCTCCCTCGATGTTGATGCTTGTGACTTACCTTTGGGTCTAAGACCTTCTATTGGAACCTCTCCCCTTAAGCACTTGAGTTTCCTATATTTCTCAGCAGCCCTAGTTTCAGCTGCATCAAAGGTAGCAGGTGCACCCGCCTCAACTTTTACCTTAAGGTCAGGAAAGAGTCCGGCTATGAACCTCTCCTTCTTTAGAAATTCTGCACCATCACCAGGGTTAGCAACATTTCGTATCCATAGAGCCCAAAGACGTAGAAACTCTTGCTTGTACAAGTAGTAGTCATCTAAGTCTTTTTGCTTATGAGAAACAATGTCTTGCCATAATTTTTGAGTGTTTTGGGGATCAAAGAAGTATTTCTTGAAACGATTCAAAACTTCTGTGTAATTCCCCTTAACTTCCTCAGGCAAAGAGTCAAACCAAGTGCTAGCATCTTTCCTAAGGACCACCTCAAACATTTCTACACGTTCTTGATCAATTATTATCCTCTTGATACGGCAAGACATCTTGAAATTCGCTAAAAATAATTCTGCATCCTCTCCAGGCTCTCTAAAGAAAAGAGGATACCCAGACATTTGGCGTTGGCTTTCCATTGAATTGATTTCAAAGTGACACCTGTTTTTGTTTTTCTTTCTTAAAAAGATTTACACAATAATGTTTTCTAGCTTGCAATCTATTCTACAACAAAATAAAGATATTCACATCAAATGACCTATGATAATCAATAAGAGGTAGGATGACAGGGTTTGGTGATGCGAGAATTTCTCCTACTCTTTGGGCACCAAACATGAACACCATACGTTGTTGAAAATGGATTTTCCTACTAATTGCAATGTTTATTCTAATGTGTGGAGTGAAATGGAAGGGAAAAACCTCTATTCCTGGGCCATTATCCATGGTCTATGCATGACCTAATGCTTAAAACAAAACAAAAATATAGACGTCCAAACTAAGGTCGTACCTAATGAGAGGCAAAATAAAAGGATTTACTGAAGCGTTTATCTCGGCCAACCTAAGAGGACCTAAAATTCTACGAATGACACGTTGAAATTGCAACTTAGTACTAACAATTATGTGTACCTTTTGCCTTGCAATGGGAATGAAGGGATCATACAAATTTTCGTGATTCATGCAAACTACTTGACTATGCTAAAGGTTGATTCTACACAAAAATACACAAGCCTTCCTCAGTGGGGGCACCAATTTGAAGCGGTCCGGGGCAGGCAACAAGAAGAGCAACCTCTAGACACCCTTCAAGGCTCCCGTGCTGCTCAATTGGGTTGGGGTTGGAAAAACAACAAACACACACACAAACCCGCAACCTAACCCTACACAAATTTGGGGCACCACCTAGTTTTGGATGCGAACTAGGACGCCTAGAGAGAGAGAGAGAGAGAGAGAGAGAGAGAGAGAGAGAGAGAGAGAGAGAGAGAGAGAGAGAGAGAGAGCTCGGGCTGCTTTGAAACGTATTGGCAATGATCAAGCAAACACAATTATATATGTAAGAAAGAGAGAGAAGGGGGAGGGGGTGTTTGTTGCACTAATACCTTCTTACAAATCTGTCATGACCAATCAAAGTGATATTAGTATTTGTTCAACATAGCTTGAGTAAATTACACCACAACACATCACAAGAAAAGCCACCCCACTCACTGTCTTAAGGCCAGGGGAGTCCTCTCCACCCTGTCGCCCTCTTACAGTATGTGGGATTTATGGCTAAATTGATGACAACACTAGAGACAAGCTATCAAGAACTTAACAAAAAAAAAAAACACCAAGACACTTACACATCATTGTTGTCCATTACTTCACGTGGGAAGAGAGACAAAGTATCCAAGCTTAGTCCAAATCCACCCTCCTTGATTCAGCAAATGTTGAGCTTACACTAGTAGGAGAAATGATAGATTTCCTACTCTCAATTGAGTGATCACTCTCTCTCTTACAATGGCATAGAGTTCCCTTGCTAATCTCCTATTACAACACATGCACATGCATAAGACAATGAGCTTCCACTCAAGAGCTCCTTCTAGAGAGGTTGAGCTTGGCTTCTCAAGCTATAGCATAGTGCTCTTGCTTATGGCTCCCCCCTTTTTGTGCTAGCTACACCCTCCTTTTATAGCAATTTTGAAGGCTAGGGTTACTCCTCTAACCATGGTTGGGTTAGATTTTCAGCAATTTATCTAATTTCTTTTGCTTGGAATTATCAAGAAGTTGGTGGGGAAAGAGAGAGGAGAGAAATGGAGGTGATAGGACTTTTCATAGTGGGTTAGTGTTAGTAGAGTTAGTATTAATTTACAAATGGAATTGGATATTTACAATGGGAGTATCCATGTAGGATACAAATAAGGAAGAAAAACTCTTAAGAGGTAAGAAAAGGTGGATTTCTTACAAGGTTGATGCTCCAAGTGTCTTGAGTAGGGCCAATTTTGACGCTTGTTGACGGTCCACTAGCTTTGACGGTACATTTTTTCTCCACTCTTGACCTTCCTTGAGAGACAAGGTAATTGAACCTGAGTAATCAACCACCATGATGCTGTCTTTTAATAGAAGAGGCTGAATTTTGTGGTTTTTTTGATAGATATGGGTAATTTGGAGGAGGAAAAATGAGACTAGGTGGTCAATTTTGGAATGGAATTGTGTGTGAGAGGTATGAGTTCACCATGGTTTCTCTTGTTCTTCAAGGTTGAGGAGAAGGTGAGTAGGGTGCAGAGAGGAGTGGTGAGAGAGGTGGGGATGATGAGTGGAGAAGTGTGTGTGAAAGAGGAAAATGATAAAGTGGAAGAGAGAGTGTGGCTGCATAGCATGGGAAAACTGGGGTCCACTAATAAAATCATAGCTCACAGCTCGTAGCTCAAAAAATATGAAAAAATTTGAGGCAAAAGTTCAGCCCACAAGCTACAACTTTTGTTTGTATCACCTTTTCAAATTCGGAGAGCAAGTGAACTTTAAAAATTCAGCAAAACCGATCGTTTTTTTCCACTGCACAAGGTCCTTGTGGGGTCCTTCTTTGGATGATTCTTTTGAATACCTCCAAGAGTGAGCCCTCCATAGTGCATGTATGCATGCCACCTACCCTTGACCTTATTTGGTAGGTCTATAATTGAAGATATTGTTGAGATCATGATATAAGTGAATAGTACAACTAAGAAAATCAAATATTGAGGGGTCTAAAAAATATGTACATGTCAAATATAAATAATATAAGTGGAAAAAATATAAAGGGGTCAAAAGAAATCTCTCTCATTATGAGACTACCATAAAAAGATAAATATTTTTGGTGTTCTAATTTTTTAGAAAAAAACAAAATAGATATAGGAAGGGAAAAATCACAATAGTGAAAAAATATACACATAAATAAAAGTAGTTTTTTTGGATTTTTGTTGGGGTGGAGTTACACCAAATATAAGAGAAGCTTACATGAAAATATTTCTATATGGAATAAAGAGTATGAAGAATGGTAAGAAAAATTGTGGTAATGGTGAGACAATGTACATAGCATAAATAACACACACCTAGATAGAAATATTTAAATAAATACCAAAATAATTATGAAAAAATATTTTATTTAGGCCCTATATACAAAGAAATATTTACATACGCATGGGCCATAATATACTTATATTTTTTATTTTTTTATATTTTTTTGGCTCAACTAGCCCAATGACTAGCTAATTGAGGGTTTTTTAAGAAGATATGGGAAAAGTCCCGTGACTCACGCACGCCTATGTACAGTGAAATGGTAGGGATAGCCACAGTGTTTGGGTGATTTTGGTAGGGTGAGGTAACTCACTGTGGCAATTACAAAGAGCCGAAAAACGGCTATCAATACCATGGACAAGCTTCTCAATTCTCTCTAGTCAATTAAGCTGTTTATTTTGTGAGAGCAAAGTATTTCATGTCCGAGGTCTGACTAGAGGCTATACCTAGAAGACCTTCTAGTTAAGCTACAATAAAAGGAATTGCATATAAAATCATCGCCTGAATTTCTCCCTTTGTTTGACCTCCCAAAGTGTTTTTCACATTGATTCTTTTTTTTGATGTGTGTGCTTATTTTGTATACCTTGAGCTTTTTGCTTTTCAAGGAAAAACGCCCACACTAGGAACCTCTAGGGCTCTAGTACCATAGGCAATGCATGTGAGGGAAGTACCAAATCAACCTGGGATTTCTCTTCTAGCTTAAGATTTTACATTTTTGGCACTTTTGTTTTCTGTTTGTTTGTTTTTTATTGCTTTTCATTTTGTAACTTTGGGTGGTCATATTGACACTGTTACACTCCCTAGGCTCATCACAATAGTAAACTTCCTTAATAATACTATATGCTGCAAAAAGGGAGGACAATTTCCGGAAGATTGTCCTAAGAATCCTTTGAACAAGGGAAAAATCGTCATAAACATAGTCCAAGTGATGCCTAGTAGCCAATCAGAGAGTGAACCGATTGTTCCAATCAAGGTAATCACTAGAGCCTAGGTAAAGAAAAAGAAACACAAATCCTCTGACGATTCGAAGAACACAAAAGTTTCTTCTCAAAGAATCAAAAGAAGCAGAAGCAAAAGATATGAGATGAGGAAACAAAAACAACGGGTTGAAAACAAATTTGAGCCTATTAATGCTGCCTTGGAAGCCTACCAAGCAGGACTTAAAGCAGGCCAAAACATGGAAAACAAATGGAAAAACTATCCATCTCCAGACATGGAAGCAGCAAAGCTGGAGGCTTATCAAAATTTGGTAAGAATCACGCAAGAAATGATGGATAAACAAAAACCCAAGCTTGAAAGTATTGCAAAACCTGAAGAGCTTGCGGTAGAAGAAATGAAAGCAAAATCCGATGTGGTGGCAGAACCCCACCTTGAAACAAATGAATCAGAGCTTATAGTGCCGGACATCGAAGATGCCTTAGACGGATTCCATTCGTAGAGGAAGATTGGCCAGGACACTTATGAGAAAAGCTGAGAGAGATCAATGATGGGAGCCTAACTTTAAAGTCAGCTCCTATAGAGAAAGTTTGGTTGGATAACCTACCATTTGATATGAACATGGATTTATAATCCTTGTATGAGGATTGCGGATCAGAAGCTTTAGGAATATCTAAATCATTGACATTAAAAACATCACCTTCTTACTTGGGAGATAACGAAGATGAATCCATCATTTGCAAGACCACTCAAGTAAAAAGAGCCAAATAGAGTGTAGAAGTAGACAACATTCATTCAATCATGTCAACACCCAATCCAATGCACTCTTACTTTGGGAGAACTGTTGAAACTCAGACCATACTTGTGGAACGATTTGCAGAAAACCCTAGAGAAGGTGGGGATAACGGGATTAATCTCTAAGAATTTGGAAAATTTGAAAAATGAAATGGAAAACAAAGAGATTCGATCAGTTCCTATGAACAAGGTCGGAGAATATTATGAAAGGGGAAAAAGGAAACACCACCCTCCCAGTGAAATATAATGACATTGAAACCATGGCAATACTGGATAGTGGAGCTAGCATAGCCATAGCCACTAAAGCAGTATGGGAATCCTGGGGATAGCCAGCCATTAGACAAACGCGAATGAAATTGCAGTTGGCTGACGGACACATTGAGAGACCACTAGGGCTACTTGAAAAAGTGATAGTCAATTCCTGTGGAATTGAATATCAACACACTTTTGCCATAGTAGACTTTGGAAAAAAACTCAACTATGAAATCATATTGGGAAGACCTTTCATGTGACAGGTACAACTTATCCAAGATTGGAAAAACATTATCTGTACTTGAAGCAGGTGGGATCTATAACAAGAGTCAATTTAAAAGATCACACTTATAGAGATGTCTTGAAAACACCCATCCAAGAGTTTGATTCAGTCTCTTTGGCTGAAACTAAACTCCCATCCTGGTTAAACAAAGACACTCCTATTTGGACGTGCGGAGCTTCAAAAAATGGAAGCTTAAGACTAGAAGAACGTATCCTAGAAAGGGACTGTACAGACAAAGCCTACATACCAGAACCCTTTCCAGAGCATTTATTTGAGCCATTCGAGTGGACTCAAATTTTAGCGACAATGGATGTATGTGTGAATACGTCTATGCCTACTCAATTTTGCAATGAGGATGGCTATGACATAATTCCCATCCAAATGATGTCAGTCCTCAACGTTGAAAACGTATTCTATTCAGACCTCTATTACGATGCAACTGATGAGTTAGATGAACACTCATCTATCTCAGAAGATTCGGGGTCAGAAAAAGAGCATACAAGAGCTCAATTACTTTTAAAGGGAGGGGAGGAAAAGCTTTTTGACTTTCCAAACCAGAAATCAAGAGGACGAAAATGGTATAGACGAAAGAGAGACACCAATATCGTGAAAACACGACCTATGCCATCAGTCTCTAGTAAAACACAATTCTTGATGCAGATGATTGTGTCAAGGACAAAATAACTGGCAGATATCCTTCAAACAAAAATTCAAAAATGTCTCAGACATCAAGAAAAACAAGGAAGGGTACTCAAGAAAAATCACAAAATAAGAAACCACTCATGACCAGAGTCGAGCAGAAAAAGAAATATAAAGAGTTGAAAAAAGATCTAAAGGAGATATATGCAATCGAAATGGAAACCACGAAAGAGGATGGTAAGGATGTAATGCATGTTCCATCCCATTACAAAACGTATACTCTCCAAGATCAAAAAATCATAATTGAACAACCTATTAGGGAACTACGGAAACAAGGCGAATCTTACAAAGGGCCTGAAAATGCTAAAAAGGTAGACTTGGTTGAACCAAGAGAAGAGCCTAGACCTGCCTACATTGCGAATGACCTAGCATAAGAAGAAGAAAAGCTTTTGCTGAGCTTGTTAAAGGAATACCGGGTTATCTTCGCTTGGTCTTACAAGGATCTCAAGGGTGTTGATCCAGAAATCTGTCAACATACTATAGCTATGAGGGATGATGCGAAACCAAGTAGACAGAGACCATACACTTATAACAAAACATTTGCCAGGTGGATCAAAGAAGAGATTGAAAAACTAAAGGAAGATGAATTCATTTACAAAATTGAACACACAGATTGGGTGTCTCCAATTGTGGTAGTACCTCAAAAGAATGGGAAATTACGAGTGTGTGTTAATCTCAAAAAGGTGAATGCAACTACCATTAGAGACAAATTTCCTCTCCCAATAATTAAGCATGTTTTAGAACGAGTGGCAGGAAAAGAAGCTTACAGCTTCTTAGAAGGCTTTTCGGGATACAATCAACTTTTGGTTGACCCAAAAGATCACCATAAAACTGCTTTTGCAATAGAATGGGGTATATTTACCTATAGTCGAGAAATGTAGGCTGTATAGAATTCGCTTAAACCCTGAAAAGTGCACATTCATGGGAAGACAAGGGAAAATTCTTGGACATATAGTGTCTAAAAATGGCATAGCTACTGATAATGAGAAGATTCATGTCATTGCTGATTTGCCTAGACCAACAACAGTCAAGGGGGTACAAGCCTTCATGGGACATTGTGGATATTACCAACGGTTCATTTACATGTATGCTATAATTGCAAAACCCATGTATAGCTTGATTACGCACTTTGAATGGACCGAGGCATGTGAAGAATCCTTCATGAAGCTTAAGCAAGCTCTCACCTCAGCTCCAATATTGAAAGCACCAGATTGGGATAAGGTATTCCACATACATGTAAATGCTTCAAACTTTGCTACTGGTTGTATACTAGCCCAACCAGGAGATGGGAAACTTGACTTTATCCTATTTCTTATGCTAGCCGACAATTGAACATGGCAGAAAAGAATTACACCACCATCGAAAGAGAAGGACTAGGAATGATCTATGCCTTTAAAAAGTATAGACATCACCTATTAGCCAACAAGTTTGTGTTCTTTGTGGACCACCAAGCTTTGTCATATTTGGTCAGCAAGCCATGCAGCACATGGAGAATAGTGAGATGGTTCATCATTGTTCTTGAATTTGATTTTACTGTGGTTGTAAAAAAAGGCACTACACATCAACGAGCAGATCATTTGTCAAGGATTGTTTCAAGGGAATTACCTAAAGGGGTAGACGATGATTTACCAGATGTCTATTTGTTCTCCATGGAAATGATACCTAGATGGTCAGAAAACATTGTGTCATTGATGACAATAGCTCAAGTGAATTCACAAATACCACTTCCTATCACAATTGATTTAATCGAGCAATCGGCTATGTATCAATTACTAGCTGGAAGGCTATATAAAATAAATCGGACGGGATATTGCTTTTATGCATTAATCTTGAAGAAAAAGAACAATATCTATGTCAAGCACATGTTACTATAGTAGGAATTCACTTTGCAGAAGACCAAACTATGTAACGAATCTTGAGACTTGGAGTATTTTGGCCGACTATGAGGAGAGATGTTAGATCTTTTGTAAAAGATTGCCCTCAATGTCAAAAACAACCACCCATTCCTCATGTAACATTGTTTCAAATGTCACCTGTTCCTAAGTGGAGTAATTATTTGGTTACTTACTTATCTAGCCGAACATTTCCTGAGGATATGAGTAAACACCGTCAAAGAGCAATTGAAACTGAAGCAAGAGACTATGCTCTTATTGGGAACCAATTGTATTGAAGAGGTAAAGATCACTATTTGCGTCTTTGTGCAAATGAAAACGAGTATATTCCAATTATAGACAAACACATGCTGGATTAGCTGGAGGTCACTTTTCTAGTGAGACCACCGCAAGAGCAATCTTGATGGCAGGCATATGGTGGCCGACACTTTTTGTAGATGCCAAAGAATATGTTCGAAGGTGTGATGCTTGTCAACGAGCAAAAATGCCAACACGAGTAACCAACATGCCCTTAAGACCAATGATGGGGGCTAGAGCCTTCGCAAAATGGGGTATAGATTTTGTTGGACTGATACAGCCATCTGCTTATAGAACCCAAGCTCAATATATCATTGTAGCTACGGACTATTTGACCAAGTGGGGCGAGGCTAAAGCGACTGAAAAGAATGATGCCAAAACCACTGCTGCATTCCTATATGAGTATGTATTCACGAGATATGGATTGCCAATAGAGATTGTCAGTGATCGGGGAACTCATTTCCTCAATGAGATAATAGAGTATTTGCTTAATGAGTTTATGGTCATCCGTAACAAACCAGCTCCCTATCACCCACAAGCAAACAAACAAGCTGAGCATACGAATAAAATTCTTAGCTTGGTACTGACCAAAGTGGTTAGTTCAGGAAGGACATATTGGGAAATGAATCTCCATGCTGCTCTATGGGCTTCTCGAGTTTCATTCAAAACAACTCTAAATGCTACACCCTTTAACCTTGTTTATGGTCTTGATGCCATACTGCCAATAGAATTTCTATTGCCGACATTAAGGGTAGCATAGAATCTTGAGTGGACTGGACATGAATTGTCAGAAAGACTTGAAGATTTGGAAAAGCTAGACGAGCAAAGGCTAACTGCTGTAGCTCATATCTATGCACAAAAGCGAAAACGAAAACAGTTTTTTGATTCCCACTTAATCACAAAAAATATTCAAGAAAGGGGACTTAGTTCTAGTCTATTCCCTTAAGCAACACATTCCCAAGTTCAAGAAAAAGGGAAACACACCATTTATCATTTGAAGATGTATCTCCAAGTGGATCAGTAAAATTGTTCACCCTAGATGGTGAACCAATGGCTAATTGGATTAGTGGATCTCATTTAAAGAAATACAAATTGCCACTAACCAATGAATTGCTAGAGAGAATGCATGCAACCAAACAAAGTAAGATCAAGCGACAACAGGTTATTGATGAAGCCCAAGAGGAAGCTAGGCTTCAGGTACTCAAGTGGAAAGCTGCTCTCAAGAATCAACAGATACTGATTCCCATCAACACTTTGGAAATAGATGATCGACAATGGGAATTACTTAAAACTTTTTCAACAAATGACGACTGGTTAGATGGAATGGATCTGCGCATCAAAGTACAACTCAACAATCATAGCGCCAATGCTTTGGTCGACACAGGAGCTAGAGTAAATGCAATAAGTTATTCCACGTACAAAAAGGCAACAAGTCAAGCATTGACAACAAGAATAGCGACAATCAAAGGATGCAACAAGAATCCAACTCCAACATTGGGAGTACTCAACTTGAAAGTGGTAGTACATGGATGTTCATGTCCTCATTAATTTGTATGTTGCCAGATGAACACATGAATGAGACGATGATTCTTGGAATTCCCTGGATGCGTACATACAAAGCAGTACAAGATTGGGACACGAATCAACTAAAGCTATCACCTATAGGTGGGCAACTCATTGTTCCAATTGCACCAAGCAAGGAGGAATGGAAAAGAAGCAATCAGCAGACCAATACACGAAGCCAATCTTCTCCATCCCCTCGACAATCAAATGCTACATGTAGCATGCAAGGAGTCGGGCAGATTTGGGTACCAAAAGCACAGCTTAAGCATAAACCAATTCATATCTGGGTGCCTAAACCTTCACCAAAGAAACAAAAGAAGGTTCCATGGATTCGAGCACAAAATCAAGTATCTTCGAGCAAGGAACCTAACATGAATAGGGTTTGGAAGAAAAAGGAGCACTTATCTTCTCCACAAACCGTGAAACCAATCAAGCAGGGGCGACTTAAGTCTCAATAGACTCCACCACACCATGCAACACCAAGCCGATCGAGCTACCAATGGAGAGAAAAAGCTCGACAACAATCAAAAGTGCTACCAAAAGCTCAAGCAATCATAGTGCTAAAGCACCATGATGGTACAATAAAACAGAGAGCACAAAAGCTACAAGATTTTCTCTTTGGAAGACATTAGCAGCAAACCTCGACATCGGAAACCCTTGAGTCAATTGCTCAAGACCCGGTTCTTGCACATCATATGGGTTTGAATTGCATTGATCTTCATATTATGGTAGAGCCAATCACGGCTATGCATAGACACAATTGTTCAACCCATGCACGCAGTCGTCCCGGAGTACACCACCTAGGAGGGGTGGAAGGGCACTAAGTACTAAGTAATTAAGGGCAATGTTTGAAGAGGGAGAAAAAAGTTCCATGTTAATGTGTGATTTTTTGCAAAATTACCTAATAATGCCCTTATATCAAGGAAAAATTTACTGATAATATCTTCCAGATGAGTGTAAATAATGTATATACTATCAAAAAATCATCAAAATTAGTTATTTTTTGGGTATTTTTAAATCATTTTTGTTGATAGGGAGGCTTAAAAATGGAGAAATCCAACAAAGAACAATAAAGTTGTGTTTTTCAAGGGATTTTCTTAACTATTTGATTTTTACTTTACTTTTTTAGAGCATTTTGCTATTTTCTTTGATTTTTTAAAATAAACAGGTCAAAATTAATAATAAATAGCAGGGAAGCTCAGATGGAAAAATGGAACACACAATGGTGATAAAAAAGACAAGGTGGACAAGCACAATAATTTTCAATGAAATGAGAACACGAAAGCGGGAAGCCTAAATTAGGCAGCCATGCCTACTTTTGCAAAATTCTTGCAGAATGAGCTACAGGAATCCGATCAGGGAATTTGAGTCTAACATAAATTTCACGGCCTAGGAGAACTAACGAGGAAATCTAGGAAAATTTGGTTCGAGAAGTCCAGGTATAGATATCCATGGTAGGCTAAAACCACCTCATTTCCACTTGGAGCCTTTGCAGAGAGAGATTTCAGCCTCGCGCGACATTTTTGGAGCCCACAATTGACCATTTTTAGTGCCATCTCACACGAGACATGAGGGGTAAGTTCTTTACTTGATAATGATCCATTTTGTACGGCTGGTAGCTAGTCTAAAGCCTTACAAAAAACCCTAGAAACCGCGCAATGCACGAAGACCTGCAATCTAAAACTGACCATAGCGGCCTGCCAGCTTGACCAAATCGGATGGGATTTGAACCATAGCATGCCCTAACATAATAGAACCTTTCTATACCATTAGATGACCATTCGGCTGGGGTCATCGGCTGGGAGAAAAGCCCTCGAAAGCAAAAAACGGCTTGAAGGTTACAAAGCGTCAAATTTGACATACGAGGCCAAACTGACTCTAAATGAGCCAGAATTGGACAGGTAGCTTCATGACTATGTTATGGACAAGTCCAAAGCCTCAAAGTTGACCGACCAACCCAACAAATAGAGTAATAAAAAAAAAATGGTGATTTCAAAGTCGACAGAGCACAAAGTGATGCCGGCATGACCAAACTTGACCAAATTCAATTTAGGACTTGTATTAGGTGTATGAAACATGTCTAGGTAAAAATTTGTGGGTTTTGCAAAGTTTTTGTCACTGAAGTTAATAATCGCGATTATTTACTTTTGCATCAGTTTTGCTTGGAAATTGTCAAATCATCTCACCTATCATGTGTACACACCTATTACATGCCAAAAATCAAGTATGAGCCAAAATGACCACCCATTACTTGTAAAATTGCCAAAAAATGCAAAGAAGTCTTTACAAGCCAAAATTTGGGTTATGAACAACTTTTCTTAATCCAAATCAACTCATATCTCATACCCAAGTCTATACCATGCCTAGAACCAATTTGTACCAAAAAATGTCAATTTTCGAAGAAAAGTCAATAATTGCAATTAGTTACTTTTTCGTCAAAATTGGGGAATTTTGATATTTCACCGTCATACATCCAAAGTAAATGTTGTGATAAACCCACTAGCCAACTTTGAAGCAATTTGGAGTTCAAAATCTCAAATTTCCTTTATATCTACTGTTTCAGAGACCTAAAGCCAAAATATGGTACCATTTTCAACTTGTGCATCCAAATGAGCCCATAATTCACTTAGAGCATGTAATGGGTATATACTTCAAGCCTATAAAGCCAAGTTTGCAAAAATTTGGAAAATTTCCTCAACTGTAAAGAATCGCGATTATTTACTCTGGTTGCAAATTTTTGTTTTGACCATACAGTTTTGTTCCTTGCATGATTTTATGCATCTTTGCTTGTTTAAAAATTGATTTGAAGCAATTTGGACCAGATTATCAGCATCTCAGTCTAAAAACACACTCCAGAGAAAAATCCGACAAATTTGCTAACTTTGCACTCTATTCATTGAACAGGAGCAATGCAAGCAGCGGAGAGGGCCAAGAAGAAGCTAAACCAAAAGGAGAAACTACAAGAACTGCCTGCGTATCAATTGGACCCTGAGTCAGTCAAAGTGGCAAAGGCATCCTACCTTTCTAAAGAACAGTTGAAAGAGCACCACACTACGATCTTCATTGGCAGGTTCAAGACTGAAGAAGGGCATCAGGTGGAGTTGCAACTCCTGCCTAAAGAGGTCTATGATGTAGCTGCCAAGCCAAAAACCAAAGAGGCTAACCGCAGGTTGGGGCTCATGAATTTCTATGAACAAGAGCCTTGCGGAGTGGATTTTTAGAAAGCTTACGAGCTTCTATCCACCATCAAAGAGGATGAAACCACACAAATATCTGACACCCAAGGGAACAAGATCGAGGTAGTAATCACCAAAGAGATAGTGGCAGAGGCACTCAGATTGCCCACTGAAGGAATGACCATGCGGGCAAGAGATAGGAAAACCGCTCGCACATTTACCAAGGAGACAACCGCGGCTACATTCGCCGATCTTATCCACAAACAGGTGGAAGAGCTAGCCCGTTTGTACCATCAACACTTTCATTTTCTGGCAAAAAGGCCACCAAGGTACACTACACCAAATCACGCTGTGGCCACCACCTTCACTCAGGTTCTTAAGTCAACAACAAGGCAGCCTGTGGACCATGCACAGTATGTCTTGAAAACCTTTAAGGGCACCAAGAAGGAGGGCAAAATCACATACTTGGGTGCGCCAGAAGTGTTGACTAGAATAGCCTATCATGCCATCGGCACGGCCGACAACCTACCACCTGTCCCTGATCAGAATACATGGATCTTGGCAGCACAACCCTCTCCACGAGCTACAAGGTCAGGTAAAAGGTCACACAAATCAGATGATGAGTCAGCTGACAGCTCACCAGAGCGGCACAGCAGCAAGAGCTCTGACAACAAAGAAAAGAGAGCTCGGAGGGAAGAGATGAAGAGGAAAGCTGTGGCTGCCCACCAAGAGGAGCCAACTCAAAAACAAGCGCATTTTGAAAGAGAAAAATAGGCTTACCAGCACAGTAGACAAGCACAAGGAAAGGACCCAGAAAAGTGGGTACCCACCACAGGACTGAAAGGACCTCAAACGAAGCATCATACAAGAAAAGAGGCAGATGATCCAACATATTATTTAGAAAGAATGTACCAAGAGGCCGAAGCCCGAAAGCTGAAAGAGGCAGAAGAAGCGGCAAAGAAAGATGAGGAAATGGCTACACAAGAGCAAGGCTAGGGATCTTCCCAACCCACCTCACTACCTCCAGACAACAGGACCATCCCATTCCTAGCCCACCACCATCACCACCAGGCAAAGGTAGAAGCAGAGACTGAAAAAGAGAAAGATTCAGAGTCCACCCAACAAACAAAATCTACACAAAAAGATGACCACACCGACTGACATAAGGGAAAAGAAGCCGAGCGAGAACCAGAGCAGGCAGCAGAAGAGACTCAAAGCCAGAGAAAGAAACTGATAAGGAAGCAGATATAGAAAAAGAGCCTACCACTACACATGAGACGAACCCCGAACCAGAGAAGACAGAAAGGCCGGCACCTGAAGAGATAGTAAGGGTTGAGACCACACCATCTACTTCTACTCAGCTAGAAATTGCCGAGGCATCAAAGCCTCAGGATGGCCAAGAAGAAGACCGACCATCTACCTCCACACAAGAACCACCAGCAATTACGACGTAGCAAGAAGCAACACATGAGACTGCAGACAAGGCTGCAGACAAATCCCAGTTGGCAAGACAGGAGGAGTGGCAGTCAAATGATGAAGTTATAATACAGGTCAATGAATATGCACGCCAGATGTTGGAAATGACGGAGAGACTCCGTTCAACAGCTTTGAATTGTAGCACAAAGGCCAAGGAATTAGAAATGGTGATCGACGCTCTTCAAGGAGAGCTCGAAGACAGGATGATTATCATCACTGATCTCCAAAGGCAAGTGCAACAGCTAAAGGCAGAGGTGGAACAACATCAGATAGCCAGGGAGAAACAACAAAAAGAAATGGAGGAGTTAGGTGACCTCCTCCCCAAATTATCTGATGCTTGCAAGGTAAAAGACGAGCAGCTGACAGAAGTCACGAATGAACTTCTTACAACATCTCTATCAGCCCAAAAAATTCAAGTGCAGTTAGATGTTGCCAATGCCTCCCTGCAATATTTTGAACAGAGAATCAATGATCATGCCATTTTCTTATGGCAAATCAGAGAAAACCCAGCAGTGGCCTCAATCAAGGGAACTGATGAAGTGTACAAGGTACTTGGAAAGAAAAACAAGGACTTAGAATTGGAATTAAAGCTTGAACAATCACAATGCAGAGACCTGGCACTGATGCGGGTTCAAAGAGAGGAGGAGCTCCTAAAGGAGATAGCAGAACTCAAGCGGATAAATCAGCTCCTTAGAGTTGGAAAGCCAGACACGCAGGAAGAGGTAGGCACTTCAGAGCCGCCACAAATAGACATTCCCTCGGTCTCATTTGATGAGTTTGAGATGCAGTCCACAACAGAGCCGAGTGGTGATGAAGATTTTCAGATTCACATCAGAGATGCAGATACAGTGCCAATGGTCTAACTATCAAAAGCTGAAGAAGACTGAAGGAGAAGATCACCTTAGAGGTGGATGAGCAGTGGAAGGCCGCTATGGATTGGGAGTTGAGAGTTTTACACTCTATCAACATCACTCAACTCACTCCCAATCAAATCAATACTGAATGGCACCAACTATCCCTGTCGTACCCTCTCATCAAAGTAGAACTTTTACAGATAAAAGAAAGGTTGTACAAGCATATGCAAGAAGATGGCACAGATAAAGACCACCCAAAGTGGAGGTTAAACTGGCTGAACAAGAATACCTGATTCTGTTCACAAGAGCACCTGCAGCCTTACAAAGAGATCCAACATTCTGTCTTGTACCCAGAGTAAGGACATGGCAAGAGCATGAAGCACTGGAGAAGAAGAGGCCAACTTGGCTCAACTTCCCCAGGTTGCTTGCTCTAGAGAGAGGCCAAGCAACAGAGGAATACATGGTGAAAACCCTAACGGGCACCATGACATTCTTCAAGAGTCTGCCAGATCTCTCCTGTGCAATGTTATATAAGATCTGCAGGATGCTACTCACATGCATAGAAGTTTTTAATGAGCCTAAGCAGACAAGAGCCCCATGGCTCTCATTCTTGGAAGGAAGCAAGGGATTATGTTACGATCTGAGTGGGCAACCTTCAGAAGAAATCCTTTACGGATTCTATGCCAGATGCATGTTCTTGCCCTCGCATAATATGCTAGCCTTTGAAGAAGCATTCTACACTGGATTCTTCACCTGGCGAACGAAGATATTTGCACTGGGGATAAGCAACCTCACATGCAGGTTTGTAGGCTACTCAGCGGCGGTGGAAATGAAGAATCAAGTCACCATGCAATTTCAACAAGTGCCTGACAAAGAACGAAGAATTAGATACCAAAAGGCACTAGAAGCACTTAAAGACTGCCTCGCCCGCCATCAACCCGAGGACTACTTCAGCCCATAAAGCTGTGTCAAGGGACAACACAGGCGAGGAGGGGGGGAATGTTAGCAGCAAGCTAACGTGGACACCATTTTTCAGAGTTCTCCTTGTAAAACATTTATTATTTTGATAAATCAAGAATATTGTAACTCCTATTTTCTCTGATAAACCTTGTAATTAATGAGTCGGGGCTACAAGCTTCCAGATTGTATGAGCCAGTCAATTCCTAGCTTTGGTAGAACTCCAGAATATTAGTTTTGACCACCCAAAAACCTTGACTAAGGTATAAAAGCCAATTTTTGTAAGTTTTTTATAAGTTTTTGGATAAGAAATACACAGCGTGAGCTAACGGCACTCACTTCTCTCCTTCTCGCGCTTCCTACTTCCTCTCCGGTTGTCACATTGCGATTGTGTTTGTTGCATTGCAACCGCAGGTAAGAGCTCTCTGCGCATTGACGTAAGCCATTCACAATATTTCGTAGCTTTTGGCGTCACCGACCCGCGGCCTAATTTCATCATAACTAAGAATTTACATGTTCAAATCAAAAACTAAGCATAGGCGGGGTATTGGGGCATCATTAAGCATTTGAATGCATTCTAGGTCGAAAACGACTAGGTCAAAAATCCAATGCTGTTAATAATTGCGATTTTGGAACTTGACCTAAAGTGGGATTTGAGGCCATAGGCATGTGTGCTTAGGTCTTAAAAAATCGTCCTAGAAGTTTCGTTATGATTGGATGTCATTTGATGCTGTAATGGATGTGATTTGCTTATCGATGAGCCAGTGGCTTTTGGTGATTTCAGTCACTTGAGTGTAGCTTGAGTTAGATGCGAGTTGTTAGTTGTTTTCCGAGAGGTTGACAACCTCTTGTAGCCTCTATGCACTAGTCGAGTCAGCTTCGTCCCATAGTTTAACAAATTAATCGTGGTTCTCGCTAATACTGCAGCAAGATAGGATGGTGAGGTTAGACATGCGTCCCACAGATCCATTCAAAAACCATTATTAGTCTGTACAAAGGTTGTGCAATGATTTCATGCACGAAGATAAACCTCTTGTAATAGCCACAATTGGGATGAGGGAGTTCCCAAGCTCTGATTGAGGTTCTTGAGAGCTCTTTGGGTAGCTTGTGAGTGTGGCTTTAAGATTGTGTAGCCAATGAAAAAAGAAAAAGAGCTCAATGAAACTAATTGAAGATGCAAAAACTATAAAAATTGACCAAAATTAAGTGCAAGGAGCTCTTAATCAAACTAGACCTAGCTATGGAGGGTAGTGGCTCAATGGAATTTCACCATGAACTTGCCCACAAATAGTGTTGAGGCGGTTACGCCGCTAGCGAAAGCTAAATAGCGAGAACTCAACCAACAACAGAATTTGTCAGACGAGGACGGAGCTTGACCCGCAGGCGCATGGAAACAACTAGGTGGGTGTCAAATCACCTACTCGACCTTCTAATGACAATCACTACTAAGGAAATCAAATCTAAGTTCTAAAATACGCAAGTGACTGAAATCCATACTACGAACGAATGCTATACGAAACAGGATCAAGAATCATTGAATCGATCTCAAACTCAAGGGGAAGTCTATACACTAGGTAAGAACAACACCCTAAAGACTTGAACTGCAAAATCAATCTATAACCACTCCGTGCGGTAAACGCGTATGAAGACAGGCCGAAAAATACAGGTGATCGAAACTTGACCCCGATGGTACTAATGTGTAGCTCTACTCGTTGTGGTTCTATAGATATGCTGCACGCTCCATTCCGACACACGAGTTGGAAGAAAACTCACACCGAAGCTCGTAGGAACTTACCACACATAGAAGCCGATAGCGCGCACTCTTGGTATCTGTGCGTAGCTCTCGCCGTTGCTAACACAATGGCGGTGTCGCTTCTCCAATGGCGGCTCCGTAGCTCGCGTAGCAAGTAGATAAGACTCTCTCTCTCTCTCTCTCTCTCTCAGACACAGTCACGGCGCTCCAAAAAACTCACTTTGATTAATAATCTGCCTCCTTTAGGTTACAAAAACTTTGGCTTATATACCTCAGCCTTGGAGGTGAGAACATCTCTGACTAATTACATCAGCAAGTGAAATTACTTCGGGATTACAAGCTGGAAACTCAATTGAGTCCCGTTACTTAATGAATGGCTCAAATCAAAATTAATTTCGGAAAGACATTTATTACAATCAATGGTTACAAAATGATGAGTGTGAGAAAAAATGTGGGTGTGATCCTCTGCTGTCTCAACACTCCCCCCCTCCGCGTTCATGTCGTCCCTGACATGACTTTTATGCTTGGTCAATAAAGTCCTGTCGTCTTGAGCATCTGCAAATGTGATTCGTATCGTAGGTTGCCGATGGTCAAGGTTGGGCCGAATATTTTGCTTTCGTGGGTGAAAAAGCCGGTGTAGAAAGCTTCTTTGAATGTTTGCATGTGGAAGCTAGGCAAAAACATAATCCTTTGGTATAGGAGGTGTAACACTTTTGGAGAAGGCTGCAATGAAAGATCGTACATCATATCAGTCACTGTGTCGGCCGTCGATAGTAGACTCGAGGTCGTGGCTTTATCTGGCGCGAACACTTCAATGCAAGCTAAGAGAGTCCTGCAGATTTTCTTGAGCATCTGACATGAAAGGTCAGGAGAGCCAGTAAAGAGCTTGATGGTGCCCGTTAGGGTTTTCACCATGTAGGCTTTACCTATTCTCTCTCCTGCCTTTGGTCCTGGCATCCTGGGATAATTAAGCCAATTTGGCTTCTTTTCTGCAATCCTGCCATGCTCTTTCCAGTTTCTGACTCTTGGCACCGGGCAGAAGGTTGCATCCTCCCGAATCTCCTTTGGTGCCTCCACCAAGTAGATGAGGTAGGCTGGGTATTTGTTCAGCCAACCTTTCCTCCATCTAGGTTGTGAATCTACTATCTTCTTTGATTGTTCCTCCTTTGTGATGTCGCCTTCGTAAAGAGCAACATACTGCTCCTCCTCTATTCTCTTTTTCGTCTTTAGCACTTCAAATTTCATCAAAGGGAAAGGCAGGCTGGGTTGCATCCACTGTTCATGGAGCACTTTTGTGTCTAGTCCCTGAAGTCTAATGGATATTAGGAGTCTCCTCTCCCATTCCATTTCCGCCTTAGCACTCTCCTCTGCTGACTTTTCTATTTGGTCATGGAGCCTTTGTTCTTCTCCTTCAGAGATTCTTGAAGTCGAGGCCACCTCTTGAGCTGGGGCTGGATCTTCAATTGTGATTGCCTCTCCAGTTTCTGGTAGCTCTATGGCTGCTCCACCTGATTCTTCTTGTGGTGTCTCTGTCTCTCTTCTTTGTTGCTCTTGTAGATCTTGGAGCTGTTTGCGGAGGACCTCATTCTCTGTCCGTAGTGTTTGATTTTCTAATGTGAGCCTCTCCTCTACGGCCAATGATCCCTCCGCAATGTGCAACCTTTGCACTTGCTCTAATATCAGCTCTCTTTGTAAGCTTCGGACCTGGTCTTCCAAAGCTGGTATGATAGCTCCCTCTTGTTCAGTTCCTGCTCTGCTAGCTCTAGGGGTAGTCCTGAGTGTAGTGATTGTTCTTTCTTGGAGCTCGACTCTCTCCCTTAGCTCAATGAGCTCATCCTTGGCCGCTTCCAACTCATCCTCTATCCGCTCCCTTGCTTCCTGTGCACTTGTTACTTCTCTTGAAGCCTCGGCTAGCTGGAGTATCAAGCCGTCTCTCTCGTTTTCCGCGTCATAGAGTGATGCTTTATGACTTTCAGATTCAGTCATAGCATTCTCTAATTTTCTCTGCAACTCCGCTTCCCTTTGTTTGGCTGTCTCAATCTCTACTTCCTTTGCCTTGGACCTTTCTTTTATCTTGCTGAGCAGTTCATGCACCATGTGCATGTCTTTTTCATCATCATCTGTCAACTCTAAAGCTCTTTCCGCCACCACCTCCACTGGCTTTGGCTCTTCTAGTACTTTCGGTTCGTCCAGTTTCTCTTCACTTTCTTTTTTACTCCGTTCCTCTCCGTTCATCTTGTTTTTGTAGGGTGATCCCATAAACTGCCTCAAGGGCCTCTTCTTCGGTGTATCCTATCTCTACCAGATCCTCATAATCATTTCTCTTTTGCTGAACTGGATCTATCTTCTTTTCTTTGGTCTCGACCTCTGGCTTTTCCAAATCATCTGTGTCCACCTCTACTGTGGTCTCTTCCACAATTTTTTCCGTCTTCTTAGGGCTTGGTACATTAGTCATAGAGGGATATCTGTCCTCAGCTTCCTTGGCTTTCCCTTTGTCGGCTTGCCCATCTTTCTCTTGAGGCTTAGTAGACTCATCTACTTTCCTTTTCCCCTTGTCGTCTTTTTTCAGCTCAGCTTTTAATTGCTGTACCTCCTCTTCAGTGTATGGATCGACAGGTTGCTGCTCCAGAATAGCCTCTGACTCCTCATAAGCTTTAATATATTGATCGTATTGATCAATATGTGGCCTGGCTGAGCTAGTTCCGACTTTAGTGGGGTCTGGCACCCACTTTTCTTCAAAGTCACCCTTTAGAGCTCTTTCCGCTCTAAACTGCTCCACTAGTCTTTCCATTCTTGCCGCTTTCTGAATTTTGGTTTGCTTGGGAGCAACCTTCTTCTTTACTTTCTTCTTAAGCGGCTCGTCCACATTCTCTGCAGGTTCTGAAACTACTTCTAGTTTCCGGTGTGCTCTTGTGGATGCCCTCTTGGATACTTCGGGCTGTTCTTCCTCCTCGTCGGCTTCTCTAAGCCACTCATTCTGGGAGGGAACCTTTGGCCACTGATCTCTAGCTCCAATAGCTTCATAAGCTATTCTTATCAGAATTTCCGCTCCTCCTATGTACTTTGGCTTCTCGTTGTGCATGGCAATTACTTGCTCGTGGATGTGTTGAGCGTAATTCACCTCTTTTGGCATATTGCTCTTTAATGCCCATGTGATGGTGGTCGCAATGGCATGGGGTGGTGTCGTATACTTTTGCGGTCTTTTACTGCAAACATGAAGAAATTGGTTGTACAGTCGGCAAAGGGTTGCCGCTCTTGGGTCCGCCATATCTCCATAGGTTGCATTTTGCTTCTTGGGCCCATAGACCTCTATGGCCTCCCTTCTTTCCCTGACCGAGCTCCCTTTGTTGTGCAACTTCAATGCGTCTACAATTAGCTGTGGAGTGATCTGTACTTCTACCTTCTCTCCATCCATAGTTGTCAATGTGGCTTTTTCATCCTTCTGAATGAATGTTGCCAACTCGTACACTCTTCTTGCATCCACACCTGATGGTCTCGAGGTGAAGAAACTGTGCAAGTTTGCCCTTTCCAGGTACCTGCTGATGTCTTCTGACCTGCTATAATCTACCAATTCCTGTGGGATCATCGGTACATCCACCGCTTGCCCTTGAGGATCTCTGAAAGTCCCCTGGTAGATCTTTATTCCCTCTTTCTCCGATACTGCTTCCTCCACCCAAGTTCTGGTTGGCTTGAGGGTTTCTGCTGGAATGTCAAAGGGTTCCGCTTCTGCAAGAGCATCTTTGATTGTTGGTCTCTTTCTCTTCGTTGCCGATGACTTGGCGGAATCCATGGATCCTGTAACTCCAATTTCAGAAGTTAGCGTTGTCGTGTTGTGACACGTACACAGTGGGAACGCATGCTACAAGATCTATCTTGTATTTTTTTTAGATAAATAATTATATTTCCTATAGTGTACATATGCATATTTAAGTATAATAATAAACCTTCTATCTCATCCTATTATTTTTCTCAAGGGTAACCTATCCTCACTTTACCATCAGAAAATACTATGGGAAAAGCATCAATAGCTCCGCCTCTTTAACTTGAGACAAAAAGCATTGATTCTTTATTTCTACTATTTCATTATCATATCACACCATTATCTAGGGTAAACTCCAATATATATATATTCTATGTATTTTTTATACTTTTCTTATATTTCTTTTTAAATAGCTACTAGGAGAGAATCAAATCCTAGTGGGACACTAGGTGGCATGATTTAAGAGATACACTTATTTTAATGCATTATTGCAAGCATGATTACAAAACTTAGTCAAGGAGCAATGTCATGCTTTCATATGGCATGAGGTGTCCTTTGGAATTAAATGAAAGTTTAGGCTAAGGAGACCATATGAAGACTTTTGCTGCCATAAATGGATCCTATTTTGAGGAATTTTTTACACAAGGTTCCAATCCGAATTGGAAAACAATTTTAAAATGAAAATCGTAGCTAATGAGCTGAATTTTTTGCCCATATTTTTACTTTTTTATTTGGAGCCACGGTTGAGGAGATATGATCAAAAAACTGGACCCCAGTCTGCCCACATCATGCAGGGACAGCTCATTTTCAACTTTTCCAATTCCTGTTCACACTGGCTCCTCTCTTCTTGTGTAAACCCTTGTGGGTTCCCTTCACCTATAAAAGGGGACCTCTTCTTCCTTGGAAAGAACTCAAGCATTCAAGCCATTGATGAGAGGAATTCTCGAGGGAGTGAGTAGTAATGCCTAATTGTACTTAGCCATTAACATAAGCCCAAGCCTACACTTTCTCCTAGAGGGAGACTAGCCATTCTTGCAACAAGCTAACCTTGGAAGATCAAATCTAATCAAAGAAGGTCTTGCACTTGGTGTATCAATCAAAGTGGAATTATCCACTTTTCTTCTCTCTCCCATCAATAATGGTGCCGAAGGGTTTCAAGTAAGATGTGTTCTACATTGATGTTTTCTTGATTTCTTGTTGTTTTCATTTTCATCTCTAATCCAACATATATATATATATATATATATATATATATATATATATATATATATATATATATATATATATATATATATATATATATATATATATATGTATCTAATCTCATCTCCTTAACCAAACCTATCTCTCTCATTCTTAGTAATTCATCCTCTCTAGGTTCTCTTGCTACAGGTACATCTCTCCCCGCAGTATCCTTATTGCCTACGGGCAAGAATAGGGCTTGGGAGGGAAACTTCTCATCTCTTCACTTCTCTCATATCTACATTTCTCACATACTATCCTAGATGAATAACCCACATGATGATCATTTCTATCGCTTTCACTCTGTACAATCTATTAGAATTAACGTATGGATTAGCCGTAAAATACACTTTCAACAACGTATAGTGTTTCTCTTTGGCCCTGAAAGGCTCAATGAAATACTTCTATCACCGGATCCCATCATACTACCTCTCATAGACTATAATTTTTCTTTTGATGTAAGCGTAGTTATCTTGCTATGAACCAAGAGGATTTGTACACACAATTAATCCCAATCACTAGACAAAATATCTATATTATGGTAAGCACAAAACTACAATTCCAAAGAACAATTCGTAGCCTATTTGGTCAGCCAAGATTGTATGCCATTAACTCATCCATTAACCCTTTCATATTACCCATGATACGATATGACCATAGCCTTGATGTTTTCATCTTCGTATTGTTTTGACATTCTCTTTTGCGTTCTTTCTTTGTGTGTGTATGAGTGCAAGAGAGAAAGAGTGAGTCTTCTTTGATTGCACTTCTTTCCAAACCCTAGTCTTCATGGCATCTATGGTTTAACTCCTTCATATAGTTTTTGTTGAGTTCTCTCACAAACTCTCACAGCCATAAGCCCGGTGCTTTCCTGGCAAGACCGCAAATTTCTCGACATATTTTTGGTGAACGCGACGCGAAACTCCCAGGGTGAGAGTTTGTGGGTAACGATGGGTGATCATGTTGAGCAACAGGGTATGCATTTTGACCCAACAACAATGCAAATGTTTCAAGCATTTGCAATGTTCATGCAACAACAACATGCCACTGAAAGAAGGGAGATTTCAGCAACGAAGGCCATACAAGCGGTCGTCAACAGAATGGATCAATTCAATGGCAAAGATGTAACCAAGTACTTACGCGAGTATGTGAAGGAGATGGAGCTGCATTGCGTGTCAGAAGGTGAGATGATTCAAAGCTTTGAGCTAGTTGTTGCTCCATAAATTAGGGAGCATGTTAGGGCAATTAAAGACGGGCATGGGAGAAATTGGGAAGAACTCAAAGTAGCTTTAAAGGAGGAATATTTCATGGAGGACTCTGAGAGAGTGACCAAAAGGACATTCTTAGAATGGGTAGTCAAGCCAAAGCAAGGACTATCAATAACAGAACTACTTAGGGAATTTGAGCGGCGCTATGCACAACTCACAAGGAGAGAAAGGGCCACACTAGATGCAGAGAAGACAGATCTTTTCTTACAAGCTGCAGGTAAAGAGTTTCAAGAAAATTTGGAGCTTCTTCTTGAAGATAAAGATGCTGAGCAAGGACTAAAGACCGACTGGAATGGGGTTGAAGGTGCTGTCTCACTGCTTGCCAAACGACAAAGAAGAAGGGACAAGATGGTACTAAACACTAGAAGTCCTTCCACCTCAACTTCTAACAAAATGGTAAAGCCTACTTTTATCGCTCCTAAGTTTGATGAGTCCATGCTAGATGAGCTTGTGAAGGGAATGCGTGACTTGAAGGTGAAGTTTGCAAAGCTTGAAGAAAAAGGCCAACCATCAGGGCCACTTCCTAGGCAAAGACAACAGCCCAAAGAAGGGTTTGTTAATAGATGTATTTGGTGTGATAGTACAGACCATGTAAGAAGGGATTGTGATGATTTTAGTGATGCTTTGTCAAAAGATGTTGTCTTTTTTAAGGATGGTAAAATCCACTTAAGAGAGACAGGTCTACCCTTGAGAACTAACTTTGGGAAGGGGGGAATGCAAACCTTAGTTGAAGATATGGCAACCAAGCATGCCACCTCTTCAGTTGAGGAAGCTACTTATGGAGTAAAAATTGAACATTTTTGTGATGAAGAGGTGAGTGACCATCATGGTCAAATTTGGCCAAATGTCATGCAATTAGCTAAAAAGGGAAAGCTTACAAAAGAGATTCTACATGAAGCAGGTGATTGCATACGTCTAGAAACAGGATGGAATGATCCAGTGGACTCATTGTCAGTGCATGCCTACATTACAAAATGCCAACAAAATGAGGCAATTGTAGAAGAGAAGCGCAAACGTGAGAATGCTGATGAAGGACAATCAAAAAGAGATTCTAGAAGTGGGGGAAGAAGCGACTCAATGTCTTCTCAAACACCCTCAACACAAGGAGCATCTCCACCTGAAGTACTCATGGAGGAGTCTACAACAGAAAAGAAGAAAGAGCCAACGAAAGGTAAGACAAAAGGCCCAACTTATAAACTACAATCTGATATTGAGGTTGCTACAGATTTAAAGAAAGTCTTGGAGGAAAGGATCTTGAATAGCAAGATTGAGTTTACTCTGGGAGAAGTTCTTGGCATTGCAAAGCGTGAATTCCATGAGGAGATCATTGACATCATCAAGAGAAAGAGGCAAACCCTTGCTGAAGTTTCTCATCCACAGGTTGAAGGGGAAAGCTCAAAGACACATGGGATGCAACTGCAAAATAAGGAGAATGATGGAGCTGTGGTAGGATGCTACCAATCTAGTGGAAGAGTGAAGCAAGTGTATTTCTCAAATGATGATGAAGAAGTTGAAGATATTCCTAGGAGTTACTATTCGCGAAGTCATTGGGCAAGGGCTACTACAGAAACTTTGGTCAAGGTAGGTGATCTTGAAGAGCCATTTGTTGCCTTGATTGACCATGGTTTAGAAATAAACATAATGTCAAAGAGTCTCTACAACAAGTGCAAATGGCCGATAGACACAGATTACGGCTGGATGGTAAAAGTGGCAAACAATTCATCCGGTGAATTGTATGCAGCATGTCCAGGTGTGAAGGTAACAATAGGTGATGTAAAGATTGACCAAAACTTCTTTGTACAGGATACATCTTCATATCATCTCATCCTTGGACAACCCTACATTGTGGGAGTTCGAATGGAAACAAAGATAATGGACGATGGTTCAACATATGCTAGAATACGTAGCAAAGATGGTAAACGAGCTGTCCAATTTCTCACAGTCTGTGTAAACCATGAAAGAAATTGTGACAACCTCAGAGAACATCCTCTACCAAAGGTAAGCAAAGAGTTTCATGATCATAGAGAAATGATGGGTTTCTGCCAAGTACCATTGTAAAGCGGGATTGCAGTGGTACAGAAAGAAAAAGGGTCTCGCTTGATCCAAAAATAGGTGAAACTTTCTCGATGAGCTCCTTGGTAACAAGGAATGGATCAGTATGTTTTACAAAACTTGAAGATTTGAAGAGATATGAGAGGCAATATGTGCATAATGTACAAATAGGCATGAAAAAGAGTGGGTTGCTAAAGCCTACTGAAAATGTTTTGGGTTTGTGTGAACAAGTTTCTTTTGTAGATACTATGGGTGAGCTTGATGCTATAATGAGGTCTAGTTTGCATCTTGAAAATGAAGTTGTGGAAGTTTGCTCTATGGAAATGTATCAAGTAATAGAAGCCTTTAAAGAAAGCCAAACAGCTGGCCCAGAAGTCCATGTTGAAACTAAATACAAGAGTGTAGCAAAGAAGGTGAAACCAGTAGCTTCACCCTTACCACCCAACAACAAGGAAAAGATTGAACAGGCTTCTTTACAACCAAGTTTGCGGAATCCTAAAAAGATCGGGCATACCTTCACAAAGGGGTCCTTTCAAGAGTTGCAGATTGGTTGCGAGGAGTTTCTAACACAGGAGGAGACAAAGTGCTTCAAAGAAATGCTTTCAAAGCATGGTAAGGCTTTTGCATTTGAGCCACATGAGATAGGATGTGTTGATCCTTATATTGTAGCTCCTATGGTAATTTTCACAATACCTCATGTGCCTTGGAATCTGCGGCCTATTCCGGTTCCAAAGGGTCATTTGCCAAAATTAGTAGAGCTACTGAATGAGAAAATCAAAATGGGAATCTTGGAGCCTTCTTGTGCTCCATACTCAAACAGGTGGTTCACAGTTCCAAAGAAGAATGGTTCTCTACGCTTCATCCAAGATATGCAACCAGTGAACAAGGTGACAATTAGAAATGTAGGTACAGGTCCAATTGTGGATGAATTTGCAGAGGCGTTTGCAGGGAGGGAAATCTACTCAATGGGGGATCTCTACTCAGGGTATGATCAATTTCAGCTTGCAATCGAAAGCAGAGACTTGACAACCATGAGGACACCTTTGGGTTTGGTAAGGATGTGTACCTTGCCACAGGGAGCAACCAACTCGGTTGCACATATGATGAATGGGATGAATAAGGTCTTACGTGACTTTATTCCTCAAATCACAATGCCTCTCATTAATGATTTGCCTATCAAAGGATGTGAAGAAAGTGACAAAGATGAAGCTTTGGATCTCAAGGGATGTCGCAGGTTTGTGGTAAATCACATAAATGATTGTGATAAAATTTTGTCTAGGTTGGAAGAAGTGAATCTTACATTGTCAGGGAAAAAGTCTATGTTTGGTGTCAATGAAGTGCTCATTGTGGGGCACATGTACGGGCCATATGGTAGGAAACCTTGTCCATCAAAGGTAGATGCCATCCAAAGAATGAAAGAAACATGCACTAGCATCACTGAGGTTAGAAGGTTTTTGGGAGCATGTGTCTTCTATGTTATTTGGATTCCACATTATGCACATGTAGCTGATCCTCTTTATCAGTTGCTTAGAAAGAATCAAAAGTTTAAATGGACAGAAGCACATGTAAAATCCATGAAAAAGCTAAAGGAGTTACTCCAGTCAGCAACGACTTTGAGAAAGGTAGACTATGAGTGTCAAAGGCCAGTGATTGTGACAGTAGATACCAATCCTACAGGGATTGGATGGGCAATAGGTCAAGATGACAAAGAAGGACACAGGTATGTGGTAAGATTTGGAGCAAAGGTACTAAGTGCTCACCAAAGAAAGTATCCACAGATAAAGAGAGAGTTATGGGGTATGGTTACAGCCTTGAAAAGTGGGAAAGAGTACCTAATTGGTGCATGTGTGGTTGTAGAAACAGATTGTCTACCACTTCTTGGGATGATTACAAGTTGCTCAACACCAGACATTGCTATGTTGTGGTGGATTGCCTACATTAAGTCCTTAAATCCCGAGTTTAAGCACATTGCAGGTAAAGACAATACAGTGGCAGATATGCTATCAAGGGCAAGGTATGAAGATGAGTCACAAATGATTGATGAGGGAGATGATGTAGGCACAGAATTCTATTCTATCTCTCATGTCAAAGGTAACAATGTCTGCATGACTAATTCACTTGAATTGTTCTTGAAAGATCTTTATGAAGGTGATTGGCTTTCTATTGGAAGGTACTTGAGCACTCTAACAAAACACGATGATTGGTCTGAACAAGAATTCAAGAGGATACGCAGGAAAGCATATGGGTACTTTTTAAGGGATGGTTACTTGTGGAAGCATCCTAAGCAAAAGGGTGCTACACCACAACGGGTTATATGTAAAAAAGAAACTCAAGTAAAGCTCATGCAAGAGTTTCATGAGAGTCTATGGGCTGGACACAGGGGTGTGTGGGCAACCTTCTCCAAGTTGAAAGAAAAATACTGGTGCAAGGGTATGTATAAAGATGTATCTCAGTTTGTAGAGTCATGTGTAACTTGTCAAATGTATTCAAATGTTCGACATCGTGATGGATTGCACCCTACATATCCACTAGCCATGCACTATAAATGGGTTGTGGATCTAGTCACGATGCCTTTAGGACTCTGGCAGATGAGATACTTGGTTCTTGCACGAGAGGACCTAACTAACCAGGTTGAAGGATGAGCATTAAGAGCTAAGACCACAGAAGTTGTGTGCAAATTCCTTCTTGATGAGGTGATTTGCCGTTATGGTTGTGTGGGAAAAATCATTGCAGATCGAGGTGAACTGGATGCCGAAGAAGCAAGGGAGTTCTTTTCTAGATTAGGGATCAAGCTTTCCCTTACTACAGCTTACAACCCTGAAGGCAATGGAAAGAGTGAAAGAGGGCATCCTCCTATCATCAAAGCTTTGGCCAAGGCTTGCGAAGGAAGAGTTGGTGAGTGGCCAAAATTGTTACCATATGCTTTATGGGCTGATCGTACAACACATAGCTCAGTAATAGGCTACATGCATGCGGAGCTAATGCATGGTCAAAAGCCAGTGATGCCGATTGAGGATACAATTCCCACATGGAATGTACTACCTTGGCAAGAGGGGCTTAGTAGGGAAGATCTCCTTGCACTGCGTATAAGGCAGCTAGAGAGAAGACCTGGAGACATTGAAGCTGCAAAAGAACGACTCAAAAATGCAAGGTTGAAAAACCAGGATTATTTTGATAAGCGACATCGACTCAGGAGCAAAGCAATTGACAAAGGTGACTGGGTTTTAGTGTATGATAGTAGCCTTGATAACCAGCACACAGTCATGCGTAAGTTCTCAAAAAGATGGTTTGGACCGTATGTTGTAAAGCATGTGCATGAAAATGCTACTTACAGCTTGTCTGAACTAGATGGTACAGAAGTAAAGATTCCCATTGCAGGAAAAAGGATTAAAATGTTTAAGAGAAGAGGAGACAATGATCTAGAAGATATGGATGAGGAAGAAGAGAAAAACACAGGTGAGGATCAAAGTGAACATGAAGCTCTGGAATCATCCAGTGAAGAAGAAGACAAGGAAGATGTACAAGAGGTCTAATCTTACAAAGAGACAATGTGGCACATACCGGAGGACGTGCAGGTTTAGAGGGGGTGGATGTCGTGCTGTGACACGTACATAGTGGGAACGCATGCTACAAGATCTATCTTGTATTTTTTTTAGATACATAATTATATTTCCTATAGTGTACATATGCATATTTAAGTATAATAATAAACCTTCTATCTCATCCTATTATTTTTCTCAAGGGTAACCTATCCTTACTTTACCATCAGAAAATACTATGGGAAAAGCATCAATAGCTCCGCCTCTTTAACTTGGGGCAAAAAGCATTGATTCTTTATTTCTACTATTTCATTATCATCTCACACCCTAGCTAGATCCTATATCTAGGGTAAACTCTAATATATGTATATTCTATGTATTTTTTATACTTTTCTTATATTTCTTTTTAAATAGCTACTAGGAGAGAATCAAATCCTAGTGGGACACTAGGTGGCATGATTTCAAAGATACACTTATTTTAATTCATTATTGCGAGCATGATTACAAAACTTAGTCAAGGAGCAATGTCATGTTTTCATATGGCATGAGGTGTCCTTTGGAATTAAATGAAAGTCTAGGCTAAGGAGACCCCATGAAGACTTTTGCTGCCATAAATGGATCCTATTTTGAGGAATTTTTTACACAAGGTTCCAATCCGAATTGGAAAACAATTTTAAAATGAAAATCGTAGCTAATGAGCTGAAGTTTTTGCCCATATTTTTACTTTTTTATTTGGAGCCACGGTTGAGGAGATATGATCAAAAAACTGGACCCCAGTCTGCCCACATCATGCAGGGACAGCTCATTTTCAACTTTTCCAATTCCTGTTCACACTGGCTCCTCTCTTCTTGTGTAAACCCTTGTGGGTTACCTTCACCTATAAAAGGGGACCTCTTCTTCCTTGGAAAGAAATCAAGCATTCAAGCCATTGATGAGAGGAATTCTCGAGAGAGTGAGTAGTAATGCCTAATTGTACTTAGCCATTAACATAAGCCCAAGCCTACACTTTCTCCTAGAGGGAGACTAGCCATTCTTGCAACAAGCTAACCTTGGAAGATCAACTCTAATCAAAGAAGGTCTTGCACTTGGTGTATCAATCAAAGTGGAATTATCCACTTTTCTTCTCTCTCCCATCAATAATGGTGCCGAAGGGTTTCAAGTAAGATGTGTTCTACATTGATGTTTTCTTGATTTCTTGTTGTTTTCATTTTCATCTCTAATCCAACATATATATATATATGTATGTATCTAATCTCATCTCCTTAACCAAACCTATCTCTCTCATTCTTAGTAATTCATCCTCTCTAGGTTCTCTTGCTACAGGTACATCTCTCCCCGCAGTATCCTTATTGCCTACAGGCAAGAATAGGGCTTGGGAGGGAAACTTCTCATCTCTTCAATTCTCTCATATCTACATTTCTCACATACTATCCTAGATGAATAACCCACATGATGATCATTTCTATCACTTTCACTCTGTACAATCTATTAGAATTAACGTATGGATTAGCCGTAAAATACACTTTCAACAACGTATATTGTTTCTCTTTGGCCCTGAAAGGCTCAATGAAATAATTCTATCATCGGATCCCATCATACTACCTCTCATAGACTATAATTTTTCTTTTGATGTAAGCGTAGTTATCTTGCTACGAACCAAGAGGATTTATACACACAATTAATCCCAATCACTAGACAAAATATTTATATTATGGTAAGCACAAAACTACAATTCCAAAGAACAATTCGTAGCCTATTTGGTCAGCCAAGATTGAATGCCATTAACTCATCCATTAACCCTTTCATATTACCCATGATACGATATGACCATAGCCTTGATGTTTTCATCTTCGTATTGTTTTGACATTCTCTTTTGCGTTCTTTCTTTGTGTGTGTGTGAGTGCAAGAGAGAAAGAGTGAGTCTTCTTTGATTGTGCTTTTTTCCAAACCCTAGTCTTCATGGCATCTATGGTTTAACTCCTTCATATAGTTTTTGTTGAGTTCTCTCACAAACTCTCACAGCCATAAGCCCGGTGCTTTCCTGGCAAGACCGCAAATTTCTCGATAGCGTCTTTTTAGTACTGAAGCCGAAGTGAAGCTTTTAACTATTCAAATGACTTGAAAATTGAAACATGAGCTATTCGGGGCCTAAGGATGCAAGGTAGGTGAAAAAATATGCAAAATGGGCTCAAATTCATGCTGGAGACATCATACTCGTATGATGTCTTTTGTGTCAAAATGACTTCATATTGGTTGTGCTTGTAGCTGATAGTGTATACATGAGTATCATATGCTTGGATTTGAGTTTGGATCCCATTTGGTCAAGTTTTGGCCAGTTTAGTCCAGTTCCGGCTCTTGGCAAAATTTTGAAAGGGATTTGGATTTTATGATCCAAATTGGATAAAACTTGGTGGTTCACTTTCAAATGGCATGTAGATCACTTCTGTTTGGTGGTTGAAGCCCTGAGGTGCCAAAATCACATAGTGAGACATCATACGCGTATGATGTCTTTTAGTGTATTTTTGGATCAAATTTCTCTATAAGCTTGGATTTGGCTTTAGATAGGCTTATTCAGTGGATTTATGAAGTTTGGATAGATTTTGGGCTAAAAATGGCTCTGGAGACATCATACGCTTATGATGTCTTTTTCATCAATTTTGCATGGGCTTGGTTCTGTGGACTCCCCATGTACTAGTGAAGGACTGTTTCTACTCAAATCTTGGTTTGGACTTGAGTATGTTGGCTTTGGGCCAAAAATAGGCTTTAGGTGAAGGATTTTCCCTCAATTGGGCTAATGGGGTGATCCTCTTGACCAAATGGTTCCAAATTTCTTATGTAGCATGTATTAGATATATATAATGGATGTATGATGACAAATGAGCAGTTTTGGCTTTGTAAGTGCAAATAGACATCATACGCGTATGATGTCTTTTGTGTCAAAATGGTGCTTTTTGGTTCCAGATAGCTTGTAGATGTGTTAATCAACAATTCTACAAAGTTTCAATGAGTTTGGAGTTATTTTGACAAAATTAGGACCAAAAATCAATTTTATGGCCTACTTTGCGTCTTTTTGGTTTTCCTTGTGTTTTCTAACTCCAATTCTCATGATACTTGGTTCATAGGATGTGATTAACATGTGGAATGAGGCTATGCACTCAAATGTTGAAATGGATGTGAAATTCATGCTGTGAGACATCATATGCGTATGATGTCTTTTCTTGAAATGTTGGTCTTTTTGTGCAAAGAATGCTTTGTGCTAGTGCCCTAAGCCCTGCTAACTAGTTTTCAACTTAAAAAGTCATCAGTTTAGCTAAAAAGCCCCCTTATAGGCATTTCAGTCTTCGAAGTCGTCTTTTTGCCGTGGAGTTGAATTTCTTCAACTTTTCTTCTCGAGAGTTGCATTTCCAGCTCATTGGATATGTTGTGAAGCCATCTATTTGGTTGAACTTGACTTTGGCTCCCCGTTCTCCATCTTTCTCCTTTTGGTTGCCCGGAAGCGTCTTTTTCACCATCGGTAAGTGAATCAGCTTTCTTTTGGGTTTTGCTTGCAAACATAAGTCATCCATGTATATTTGAAGCTGCTTGTGAAGTTTCATTTCATTTGGTCGTCAATTTCAGCCGTTATGCCAAAATGACGCTTTGTGTGTCTGTCGTCGAATCGATTGTTTTGACCCACTTTTGGTGGTCCAAACCTGGAGATACTCCATGGTTGCATTGCCCTCGATGTTGTTAAGCTTCTTGAGAAGTTTTGTGACGTTTCGACAACTTTTTCCTGTTTGCCTCTTGCAGGCTCTGTTGACCTAGGGTTTTTCCAGTTGTTCTTTCTCGAGCTTTGAGTGTTAGAAACCCATCTTCTATACTAGGGTAACCCACCTATAAGTTCTTGCAAGGTTTGGTTAGGCGGTTGTGCCACTACCTAGCATTCTACCGCATTCCACGTCTGCTCTTGTTTCTTGGTTTTGGTCAGTTTTCGCGACAAAAGTTAATGATAAGCATCAAAAGCTTATGGCAACGAGTCTACCTCTCATGTCTGGTGTCCTCTAAGCTCTCGTAGCAGTCGTAGAAGGCTGTAGAAGGTTGGATGCTCCTGTGTGCTCTTTGCTCTCTCCAAGAAGGTAATAGTGGAAATGAGCTTGAAAGTGATGTGAAAAATACTTAACTTCGGACTTCCCGGATCACTTGTTACCAAATTTGACATGTGCTCCTATCTCGTCGTGAAATGCACTTTAGGATTTGAAATTTCTCAATTTGGACTCCGTTTGACCTGTTTCTGAGAAATCTGTCCACTTTGCCAAAATTCTGTCATTTCGGGCTTTCCGCAACTTTTCCCGAATTGTACTGAATTTTTACCATGGGTTGCCCTTGTCATTAGGATCATCACCATCTATTCTTTTCTTTTTTATGATCTTGTTTCACCTGCTTTTTTATTTTTCTTTTACTTTTATCAAGAAAATCATAAAAAATAAAGGAAAATAGAAAATTGAAGCCAAAAAATTCCAAACATACACAATAAATAGCTGGTAACCCTGTGTATATGAATATACACTTATTTGTGATTTCTGGACTTGGATTACCACTTTTTTCCACTTTTTAGCTCTAAAAACACTCTTATTTAGTGATATTTACACGTCTAGAGACCCAAATTCATCATTTGATCTCTTCTTGTTGCAAAACAAGGTATATAAGGGCACAAATATTATCAATATTCGCAATCAAACATAAAAATTGTGAAATCATGTAAGACACTGCCCTTGTAATATAATTTTTGTTTTTCTTTGTTTTTGTCGCTTGTAGCTGCTTTGTAGCTCCTGTATACCTGTATACCTCCCCCCCTCCTAGTCTGAGTCCTCCTGGACGACTATGAAGTGTCTGTGGGTGAAGCATTGTAGTTGTTTTGGTCATAAGTTCCCAATGCAATTGTAGAGAGATGATACAACAGTCTTCCAATAAAGCTGCTCTTTGTTTGATTGAAGGATTGGTGGTCAGGTTTTGGGTTGGTTTTGGCACTTCGGTAGTAGAATCAGTAGATGGATTCTTCTTTACCTTGTTGTTCTTTTTCACAATCCAAATCTGCTTCCGCTTCGCTTGTGCTTGCCACAAACTCTTTGCGACCCAAACCTGCTTTGTTCTTTGTGTTGATTTCCTCGCCTAGAAATACCTAGGAGTTTCCGTGGATTGTACTGAAGGGAGTTCCTGTTTACAAATCCTTGGGATCCAAATTTGCTTGCTATAGCTTTGTGCCGTCATGAACTTCTTTGGAATCCAGATCTGTTTCACTGTCCTTGATTGTTTGGAATCACTCTGTTGTCTGGTATTGAAGACTCTGTTTTCCACCTTTGTGTTTTCTGGCACAACCTTTTTTGGTCTCCATACCAACTTTGAATCCGTTTTTTCCCAAGGTTGAGCTGTTATATTATTGCTTGTCTTCCTTATCCAATGTTGAGAGTTCCTCATCGAAGAGCAATCCAGTTGTATAGAAATTTTTGGTTGCCATTGCTTCTTCTTTTTCTCTGGTTGTTGTTTACCTTTGTTCTTGGATTCTTCCTTTGGAGTTGTTTCTGATCCTTTGGTGAACTTAACTGATTGACTTTCACCTTCGTATTTGATAAGCACTGATTTAGAACTCAAGTCAATCATTGCATTGTATTGCTTCTGCCATGGTTGTCCTAGCAATAATGGATGTTGTGTAGCTTGGTCTTCAACCACGTAAAACATATGAGGATACACATACTGGTTAATCTGTATATGTAAAACTGTGCATCCGACAGTTTTGATTGAATTCTCAGAGTAACTTTTTAACTCTTGCTTGGCAGTTTGTAATTTAGTGTCATTTGTCAATTAGCTGTACAAACTCAGTGAAAGTAGGTTAGTTTGAGCTCCTGAATCCAATAGTGCTCTGGCTTTGATTTGGTTGGTTCCTACTTTGCATTCAACGATGGGTTCTTCTTTTTCATTATCCATTTCTGTTATACTGACTGCGTTTATTCGTATTGCTTCTTCATTGTGCTGTTTCTGACGTAGTAGTCTTCTTTTCTCCATTCTTTCCTTCGCCTCGGCTTGCGCTTCCTCCACAATCTTTTTCTTTTTCTGGACACAGAGCTTTTCTTGATGTATTTTGAGAAGCATGTCTTGGGTTAGCGGCAAAAGATACTTTTTCACTCTGCATCCACTAATCCAATTGGGCATTTCTTCTCCGTCTAATGTAGCAAGCTTGACGGCTCCACTTGGTGATAGATCTTTAATCACCAGAGGTCCCATCCCTCGCTTTTTAAGCTTCTTAGCATGCTGTTTCAGAGTGTAAACTAGGACATAGTCCCCAACCTTAAACTCTTTAGTCCGCACATGCTTATCAAAAAATTCCTTTTGTCGCTGTGCGCTCCTTGCCGCATTGTCGAAGCAAGGGACTTGCCAATACACCGTGTGCGAGCCATAAACGGCTCCAAGCACACAACAAGCCTAAACTAGCAAGCTCAAGGAAACAAAGGGCGTGTCACTCACCGCTCTACGCTCGCCTTCGTGGTGGATTCCTCGCCGCGATGAAGAAGAAGCTGCAGTCGTGCCGCGCTCAATCGCTTCGCCGCCGTCGTGCCTTCGTAATGCTCGATCGCACACACACTCTCCCTCTCTCTCTCTCTCTCTCACACACACACACACACACACACAAGGAGGTGAAGAAGAAGAAGATGGAGATGGAGCAAGAGCACTCTTCTATTGCACAAATGAGAGAATGAGTTAAAATTAGGTTTAGTTGGCTTTTATAGGAGCTCACCCTATTCACACTTGGGCGCCCATGCTTAGCCAACTAACCCCTTGAATGTCCAAGTTAAAGTGCGCCTCTCATCGACGATCACTCTACCTTTCCCTATTGGTCCGACAAGCCCGATACCTGACTCTAAATAATACAACGTTTATAGATCATAGGGTGTCCGTGTGCCGTGAGGGTTAACATGCCCCCCTTCCTGATGTAGATTCCGTCCTCGGAAGCTATTGAGTTGAAGCTGGTTCGTCGAGGTGGAAGAGCATTTGAGATGAATGTCCTTAGCCTTCTTCAGTCACTGCAAAATCAAACAACATTGGCACAGTAATTGCATTCTCTTAAAAAGCATATGCAGTTTTAGGTAGACAAATTGATTGGTCAAAGAATTTCAAACAATTTGTTAGCAATGAACATTAAATTGCAATGTAATCAAATGCATAAACAGATGTAAAGGCAAAAAATTAAACAAGTCTGGGGTCGCTAATTTGACGGTCGAAAGGCACTAGAGATCGAATATTAATACCATGGGTAAGGTTCTTAATTTTCAGTGGTCAATTAAGTTGTTTAATCGCGAGAGCCAAGTATTGATGTTCGAGGGCTGACTAGAGGCTATATCTAGAAAACCTTGTAGTTAAGCTACCATAAAAGGAATTTCTCATGAAATCATCGCCTGACTGATTACTTTTTCTTTGACCCCCCAAGGTCTTTTCACATTGATTCAATTACGATGTGTGTGCTTATTTTGTATGCCTTGGGTTTTTTGCTTTTCAAGGAAAAGCGCCCACACTGGGAACCTCTAGGGCTCTAGTACCATAGGCGATACATGTGAGTGAAGTACCAAATCAAGCTGAGATTTCTCTTCCAGCTTAAAATTTTACATTGTGGCACTTTGATTTTTGCTTGTTCATTTTCAGCATTTAAATTTTGTAACTTTGGGGGGTCATATAACACTGTTACCCTCCCCAGGCTCATCACATTAGTAAACTCCCTTTATAATACTTAAGCTAAAGGTCAATAGAGTTAAGCCCACTAGAAAGCCCTAGTACATTTCATACAATGCTGCCTAAATCGGATTAAGAACCTAAGTAACTATTGCTTATTAGGAAGGCATTCCCCATGGTATTAAGAGAAGATTTCTAATACCTAGCTTGGTCAAACTAGCTTAGTCGGACTGCTTGATTTTTAAACCTAGACAAGTGATTATGACAAAACATTACATTGAATTAAATGTTTGATACTAAGCCAATGCGCTGAATATTATGCTACCAATCACAATCAAAGCAGACAATCATAGATGCAAAAGATAACGGCAATGCTAATGGACAAGAAACACCTGTTTGTGTTGATGGTCGTGCTTGATTTGAAGGTTCCATGAAGGTCCAAATCCTATCAATAGTAACACGTTCCTGTACACACTAGGAAACAAAAGCAATACCTCTAGGAGGCACATCAGTGGGAAAAGAGAACTTTGCTAATCACTCAACTCTAAAACAGAAACACTCCTATCGTACTAATCTTACTTACCCTCCATCACTCAAGTGATGAGGATCAAAGGTGTTTCATGGCATAGGTTTCTGTTTCACTGTACTAGATGTGACATGTGTAGGTCTGAGTCAATGTTTTGACTTTTATTGTGCATACTCGTTTGCTAATTGCTCTTGCTCTTTTTTTTTTTTGTTGTGAGTATAAAGCTTTATATGTACATTCCCTAAGATCAGAATTGAGAGGTCAGGGAAAAAGGTTGAGAGGGAAACAAATGAATGATGACTGTCAGCAAACACTCCCCCCTTCCTTGGGTAGATCATACCGTTTGAAATGAGCTTGTCACCCTTTGAAACCAATTGTTCCAAGTGGTAATAGGTGAGGATTTTTGCCAGTAGTTTTCTATTACCCTAGGTGCCTCGTCAAGTTGCAAGGGTGGTAAGGTACTCTCCCAGGATCGAACTTGAAGTGGTTCATTAGGTGATTCTTGAACACTGGGAGGTGTGGATTCTTTTCTAGCTTCATGGAGGTCCACTACTATAGATGGAGGCTGTGTAGAAGCTTTTACCTCTATGGATGTATTACATGAGGAGCTAGAAGCTTCATGGGACTCCCCCCTTCCTGAGCTAGGTGGAACAAATCGTTCTTTCTTTGGTACCCAAACTAGCTCTGGACTAGGTGTGTAGCATTCTGTGATTTTTTTCTTTCCACGATCATTGATTCGTTTTGGAGCTACGGGATTGGGCTCACTTGGGTCAGGTGATAGGTAAGAGCACAATCTACGTTTTGGCACCCAGATTTGATCATTTCCTTGATAGTAGCCTTGGGCTTCCAATAGTCGTTTAGGGATCCATCGCAACATTTTCTTACTTTTCTTGGAGCGAGTGGTACGTTTCTTACAAGGCTTCTAATTTTTAGCACTAGATATGGTCACTAAAGAAGCTTTAGGGACCCACTTGTATGTTTTCTTCGTTACATTAGGATGAGACTTGTCAGAAGCGATATGCATTGCTTGTAGCATATTTAAGGGTATATGCATTTCATCCCCCTCAGGTGTTACCCAGGTCGTCCCCCTATTTCCCAAAGTGTCTATGGTTGATGCTAGGTGGTGGACCCAGTCTACATTGTCCGACTCAGTCATCCCAGGTAGGATATCCATATAAGGAGAATCTTTGCCAATGTCTGTATCCTTCTTACAAGTGTAACAATATTGTAGTGGGGCCGAGTGAACTGTGGTGTCAGAGCGATGATCAATAATGGTTTTACTCCCTAAGGGGTGTACCTTACCAGTCACCAAATCCACTCTAAGGACAGAGTCTTGGAATTGCAAATAGACATGATTTTTAGACCAATCGTGAACCATTTGTGCTTCCCTCATGAATGGTCGTCCTAAAATCATTTCATATGACATAAGGTGTTTAGAGAAATCCATTACAATGAACGTATGTCGTACCTTGTGTCCTAGAACTTTGATCTTAAGATCCTTGAGCATCCCCATAGGTTTGGCTATGGTACCATTTGCCATCTTTACCACAATGTTAGTAACATTGAGGCGGGGTTTTCCCATGGATTCCCAACAATCTTCTGTAACGATGCTAACTCCCGCACCACCATCAAGAATTCCCTTTATAGTTAATCCCTTGGTAATTATGGGTAGGGTCGCATTAGACTCGTCGCCTTCAAAATACTGCCCTAATTCGTTAATGGGTACCTCGATCACAGACTCGGTCCATCTAAGTCAAGTGATTGCACATGATTTTCCTCATCAATCATAATCGAGTCAGGCCTATTTGGTTGCGTAAATTGCGGTAATCCCGTTCGTAGCTCTCCGTTAAGGAATGCTCGAAGTGCAAGGAATAACTCAGGATCTCCATACAGCTTTGCTATGATCGTGGTTCGGACCTCAGAAGACATGAAGTCCACTAGTTTGGCAACATTCATTGGCGTTTTGCAGGGTGTAGGTCCTTGACTAGGAACTGGTGAGGATGGAATCTCATATTCCTCAATGGGATCAGGTATTCCTTCGTTAAACATCCTTTCCAACAAGAAGGGTGTATGCTCACTTTCTGATGTCCCGTCCTCACTCCCTTCTTGGATGATACTAGATATGGCTAACGGTCTATGGTTCATGTGGGGTGGATGAACTTGCGTGGGAAACACTGTGTCATGAATTTTGACCTGCATGGGTTCTGGTTCTAGTTTCCTTTGAGTCTCCTCCACTAAACCTCTTAGATGTTTCACCTGCTTAATCTCGTCTACCGGGTTTGGGTACGTCCCAATCGTCTTTTTACAATTCTTCCCTTTTTGCCCCTGCGGTTTATCTTGGGGGTCTTGGATTGGATTTGGAAACACTTGTGGTGTTTTCAGAGGCTCTTTATGGTTTTCTCTTATTCGGTTTTCATTTGGTTCCATGTCACGGTTTTCTTTGTCGGTCTTTCCCTTTGTGGTATTGGTTCTAGTCTCCATTGTCTCGACTGAATCTGAATCATCCTCGAGGTCATTCATATACACGGGGTCATCTCCTGTTCCTATGTTTGTTTTGGAACTTGGCTTTGAATTTTCCGTATTCTGCGACTTCTTCCTTCGTGTCTTCTTTTTCTTTGCTTGGATAACTGACACGGTATCTCTCTCTTCGAGGATATGTCCTGGCCCTTGAAGCATGGACCGTGTAATCGCATAAGCGGGTGCGACGGGTGGTATTGGCGATGTCACACTAGCAATTTCGACCAAATTTAGGGGTGTGATTTTAGGCGCATTTGGGTTATAGGGGCATTGGGCAATCAAGTGATCTATGCCACAACGATTACATGTGAGTATTGGCATTGCAGACGTGCTCCTTTGATTCATTTGCATCTGTGCAGCATTCTTTTGCAGCCTAATAGGGCACTCCGCTGCCCGATGTGGTCCACCACACTCGTAGCATTGAAGAGGTGGCCTCCTAGCCTGGGTGTTGATATTTTGACCTTTGGATGCGAGAGCAGCAGCTTGATAAACCGGCTTGACTTGCCCCCAACAATCTTCCATTTAGTATATAGGACACTCTTCCAATGTATCAAGACCGTAGGCAATACTAGTGTCTATTTCCTCCTCACATCCATCTGGATAAGCATTTGATGGCTCGCAACCTACTTGGTTCATAGGGGAGACTCTTGGATGCGGGTGCTGCGGTCCTAGCACAGGAGGTGGTAATGGTGTAGCTTGTACAACATTTTGAGATCTAGGGACCATGTGTTGCGGTAGTTGCTCAATAGGTGGAGTAGGCATCAATACAGGAGCTCGAGGTGCATCCGTCCAGGCTACAGGTGGTTTATTTGCCATAATGCGTTTGATCATTAAACAATCCTTAGCTTGGTGACCATACCTACCACATGCGTTGCAAGTTCCATTAAATTTTACTCTAAACGTAGGGCACTCACTAGTGCTATGTGGACCTAAGCAAATGGAACACCATTGTTGCTCCCTTCTTGGATACATGTGACTATTTTGAGGGGGTTGATTATCCTTAAGAGACTCTTGGATTGCCTTGGTGAGGTCTGTCAAGAATGTCTCAAATACCTTTGGCTCATTGGCAATGGGCTTTGCAGTCATGGGTTCATACTCAATGGCTTGTGAGCTAGTGGATCTCGTGTCAGTAGACACCCTCATGCCTGCTATCATCAAGTTGTCCTCTAGTTGGATTGCATTGGCAGTGACATCTTCCCAGGTTGTGATACCTCTAATCACTAGTCCATTATAGATTCCTTCATTCCTCAACCCTCGAATGAATCGATCAAGCAGTTGGTTATTGTTGAAGCGCTCATTTATAGGGCAGCGAGAGTTTAAGTGCTTTAGACGACTAATGAAGTCCCTTACTGACTCTCCTTCCTTACGTTCGGCCTTCTGTAGCTGAGATGCTACACCCCAAAGCACACCTTCTCGTATGTACTCCTTTAGAAACAACCTTCGAAGGGTAGGGTAGATTGTTTTCTCGTCCACCCTTAGGGTTCTATACCAATCTCTAGCCTTCCCACTTAATGTCAAGCTTAAGGCATTGCACTTATGTAGTTCGTTGCGTTCCCCTAAGGAATCACATACTTGTTCAAACACTTCAATGTGTTTTCTAGCATCTTCGTCCCCATTGAATTTTTGCGTGAGTTTGGCAATTTGTACTGCCTTACTTCTAGGCTCTCTATTAGATGCGTGACGCATATTTTCCGCGATAGATCGACCTATGGTTTGAGCAAACGCTGCCAAGTCACCTATGTGAGGAGGTAGGGCCGGTGGAGGTACTCTTGGAATCATATGTGGGAGAGGAACGGGTACCGGTCTTGGCATATGTGTGGATGATGCAGGATATGGAACATAACCGGGCATAGGTCCACTCGGATAAGGGCTAGGGAGCGGCACTCGAGGAGCATAAACAAGTGGTACAATTGGAGGTGTGGGGTCCATGTGTGCATAAGGGGCTAGAGGCACATACGGTCGAGGCCACATATTAGGTACTACGACACTAGGTAGTGGCACTGCGCTAACCGTAGATGTCATCGGTACATTCTCTGTCAGGCTTATCCCTGGAGTGAGCACTGGGTTTTCCTTAATAGAGGGTTGAGCCAAGTTAGGGAAGCTAAAGTTGTCGCTCGGAGGCTCAGATTGCATAGAGACCCCAGGTGAAATGACGTAAGATGGGTCCATGGGGCTCATTAGAGGAGTCTCCATTTGTGATAGAGTAGGCTGTTGAGCCTTGCTCGTATCCAGAAATCTCATGGGGCCAGTTGAGAGTATATTTACCCCTCGGTTTTGCCTTTCGGATTGAATAATGCCATGGATAACATTACAGATCATTTTCTGTTGATCTTCGATGCTCGTGGCACTAAAGCTAAAGTCACGGTCTCCTAATCTCCAGGCTCATCCATAAGATTAAACTGGAGTTCAATCAACTTAAGCAAAGACAAATTTATACATCTATAATGGCAGATAACAATCATAACTATTGCACTCAAACAAAGCATGAAAAATCATTATTAGCAATTACACATATCCACCAACATGAATCATGGAAAGTAGTACACCTGGAGGTATGGAGTGGCTCATTTCGTTGAAGTAGATGTCCTCAGCCATGTGGATGGAGATCCATATAAGTCCTACCTAACACATCCAAAAATAGGCACTATATCTCTAGGAGGCATGTCAGTGTGGAAAATTAAAACTCCTAAAAAACAAACTCAAAACACAATCTAGACCCCTAACCTACCTATCTGTCACCCCTTTTAGAATCAAGGAAAGAGGATATTATATAAACCGGGTGGCCACCCTAAGGCTAGGCCTCTATCCTCATCATCTAGATAAATAAAATCGTTGTCCGTGAGGCCATAGTCTTCCTCGGTCTCTATTAGTTCCTCTTCATCATCCTCTTGTGCAAGCATGCTAATCAAGAACCTCGCGATGCGTGGATACTCATCTTGTGCAAAAGAATAAGCATGTGCCATTGGAGACACATTTGCTACTGGGTAGGGATCACTAGTTAGCCATAGACGTATCAGCCATTCTAACTCCTCAAAATTTCTCTCACATGCAAGGCTCTCTATCAAATCCCATTCGCAAGAAAGTATAGGGTAGCATACGTAGAACACTTGAGGAAAAGACAAAGGGTACCTTTCATAAAAAATAGAAGTGCATGCCTCTGGTGAAGTAGCCATTTCTGACAAGACAGATAGATTTGGTTAGGCCTTTAAAACATAAGAGTTTTTTTTGTGTGTTGCTTGAATTGACACGGTGAATTTGGACTTATATGTAAGATCTGATAGGGTGCTGTCTCGTTGCTAGTCGCTCTTGCTCTTTACTATTTTTGTTTTTTGTGAGTATAAGGCTATATATATACATTCCCTAAGATTGGAATTGAGAGGTCAGAGAGGAAGGTTGAGAGGGGAGCGAGTGAATGATTGATGTTAGCAAACACTCCCCCCTTCCTTGGGTAGATCATACCTTTTGGAATGAGGTCTTCACCTTTTGAAACCAATTGTTCCAAGTTGTTATGGGTGAAGGTTTTAACCAATAGTTTTCGACCGCCCTATGCGTTTCATCTAGTTGCAAGGGTGGTAAGGTACTCTCCCATGATTTTATTTGCAACGTTGTTGTAGGTGGTGAACTTACCCCGGGAGGTGCAAACTCTTTCGTGCTTGTATGGATATGTACAGTGGTAGGTGGAGGTTGTGTTGAAGCTTCTATTTGCGTATAGGAATTACATGAAGAGCAAGAAGCTTCATTTGATTTCCCTGTTCCTGAGCTAGGTGGAACAAATCGTTCTTTCTTTGGTACCCAAACTAGCTCTAGAGCGGGTGTGTAACATTCCATAATTTTTTCCTTTCCGCGATTTTCAATTTGTTTTGGAACCACAGGATTGGGTTTACATGGGCCAGGTGACAGGTAAGAGCACACTTTACGTTTGGGCACCCAGATTTGATCATTTCCTTCATAGTATCCTTGGGCTTCCAATAGTCGTTTAGGAATCCAACGCAACGTTTCTTTACATTTCTTGGAGTGAGTGGGACGGTTCTTACGAGGTTTCCGTTTTTTTGCATCAAACATGCTCACTACAGAGGCTTTAGGGACCCACTTGTATGTTTTCTCTGTTATATTAGGATGGTTCTTGTGTGTCTCAAGCTTTCTTTCAACTACATCAGTTGAAGCTCTAGAGAGTTGGGCTGTGGGGATGTATGGTTCAACCTCCTGGACATGCAATGTCTTGGGTTTTATTTCCTTAGGCAATATCTCAGGGACTATGGCTTGAGTGGTAGGGCTAAGAGTTGGTTTTTGCATTGTAACACCCCCAGTCCCCCAATCAATAGTGCATTTGGTGGCTATCATCCACTTGCGGCCTAGGTTTATATTACCCTCCATAGTTCCAGTAGGCATGACCAAAAAGTCTTGAGCTACAATTCCATTGTCATAACTGACAGAAGTGTGCCAGATTCCAAAAACCGTAGTTTTTTTCTTGTTGACACCCTTGACTTGGATAATACTCTCAGATAGAGGTGGCTTCCCTAACTGACACCACACCCCATAGGATAGCAGATTATATTTAGCACCCGTGTCCAATAAGGCGTTATATAGCACTTTTCCATAGGCACTATTTAACTCAATAGGGTATCGTAGAGGTGTGTCAGAGTCCAACCCATCCTCTTCGATTTCCACGTGGAATGCATTTGTGACTCCAAGGTTAGCCTCTCGTTTTTGTCTTATACGTTGTTGTCGCTCCTTAGCCTCAGCTTGAGCTTGTATCTTGTTTAACTCGGTTTGTGCTTTGGCGGCCTTCTTTTGATGAATGGCCCGTAGTTCTTCTTGGCTTAAAGGATCATAATATCTTTTGAATTTACTCCCATTGAGGAATCCAATGGTTTCAACTCCATCAAGAGTTTCCACACGAAGGGTACCTTGTGGGGTAATTTCACATACTCTATATGGTCCTTTACCGGCATATTTCAACTTTTTCTTCTCTTTACGTACTCCATACATAAGGACTTTATCACCAACTTTGATGTCCTTGTCCTTCACATGGCGATCAAACCACTTCTTTCTCCTATCCTTTTCCACAAGAGCATTTTGCACAGCCAACTGTCTCTCTTCGTCTAGTTTTTCTAAGATATACAAACGCTCGGTTAAGGGGTTACCATTACATCCTTCTTGCGAAGCTACCCTAAGACTAGGAATGACAAACTCCCAAGGCATAACCGCTTCTTGGCCGTATACCATTTTGAATGGCGTACAATTAATAGCCACTTTATAAGCAGTACGATAAGCCCATAGAGCAGATGTCAACTTCAAATCCCAATCAGTGCGATGAGCTTCTACCGTCTTGGTTAAAATAGAGATTAGAGTCTTGTTGGTGCTCTCGGCTTGTCCATTAGCTTGCGGGTAATAAGGTGTAGACTTATGGTGGGATATCATAAAAGTCGTGGTAAGCTCTCTTATTACCTCATTTATAAAATGGGTACCATTATCACTAACAATTTCAAAAGGGCAACCAAATCTTGTGATAATGTTCTCAAAAAAGAAACTTAGCTGTTGTCCTCGCGTCAGCTTTTTGTGAAGCCTTAGCTTCAGCCCGCTTTGTTACATAGTCCGTAGCAACTAGAATATATCGAGATTGAGTGTTGCGAGCTGCGGGACTAATTGGACCTACAAAGTCTAAGCCCCATTTTTCAAATGGTTGGGTTACTTTAATAGGATGTAAGGGCATTCTGTCTTTGCGCTGTGTGGTCTTGTAACGTTGGCACTCATCACACCCTTTTGTAAAAAGTGATGCATCCTTAAATAAAGTTGGCCACCAATAGCCTGATTGCAGCACCTTTCTAGCAGTCAGGTCTCCTGAGAAATGTCCTCCTGCTATGCCCATATGTGCTTCTTGCAAGATATACAAATATTCATCCTCGCGGGCACAACGCCTAAGAATATCGTCCTTGCCTAATCTATACAGAGTTCTGGCAATCAAACAATAGGGTTCACATTCTTTTACTAGCCTTCGAGCGATATCCTTACGAAGTTCCTTGGGTGGAAAACCATTAACTAAAAAGTTAACAATGTTCTCACTCCATTCAGGCATAGTCTCAACTATGAATAGGGAAGTATCGGGTAATTCATCATCAACTCCTGTAGGGGCTTCACCATTGGGTATGCGAGACAAATGATCAGCCATGACGTGCCTTTTACCGGGTCTCACTACAATCGTGAAATCAAACTCCAGAAGAATTAACAACCATCGTGTGATTCTTCCTGTGGAGCATGGCTTGTTTACCAGATACAGAAACGCTTGATGATCCACATAAAATACAAACTTCTTTGCCAGAAGGTAGTAGTGAAATTTCTTTACTGCATAAACCATTGCCAAACCTTCTCGCTCTGTAGTGGTGTAGTTCCTTTCAGCATCGTTCAATTGACGGCTTGCAAAGCTAATGGGATAGTCCAATTTATGTTCTCCTGGTTGAGTGAGAACACACCCAATAGCAAAGTTTGATGCATCAATATGCACATGGAAAATGAAATCCCAGTTAGGTGTCCTTAAAATTGGAGCACTTGCTAGTGTTTTCTTCAATTGTTCATAGGCCTGGTCACACTCTTCAGTCCATTTAAATTCAATGAGAAGCTTGTACAAAGGACGTGCTATCTCAGCGAAAAATAAAATAAACCGTCGATAATAACCCACGTGTCCCATGAACCTTTGAACTCCCTTGTAATTGGTTGGTGGTGGTAACTCTAGAATCACGTTAATTTTGCTCTCATCGGTTGAGATACCATTCTTAGATACTATATGCTCTAAAATAACTCCATGCTTGACCCAAAATTGGCATTTGAACGGGTTCAATGAGATACGATATAACCTACACTTTTCAAACACCTTCCGCAAACATGATAGATCTTCTTTCCAAGAAGAGTAAACACAAAGGTCGTCTAAGAAAGCTTCACAAAACTCTCTCAAATATTCTTTAAAAGTAGTGTTTATTAATCGTTGGAATGTAGCAGGGGCATTTGTTAAGCCAAAAGCCATCACACGAAATGCAAACACGCCAAATTCTGTGATGAAGGCAGTTTTAGCTTGGTCCTCTAGCGCTATCGTGATTTGGTTGTAGCCTGAGTACCCATCTAGAAAGCTATAAGCTTCCTTGCCTGCAACTCTTTCGAGTACATGTTCGGAATATGGTAGGGGGTAATGGTCTCTTCTAGTAGCTGCAATAACTTTTTGAGGTCCACGCACACCCTGAGTTTCCCATTCTTTTTTGGCACGATAACTATTGGAGACACCCATTCAGAGTGTTCAATAGGATATATGAACCCACATTTGATAAGCTTTTCTAGTTCTTGTTGAATGATCCTTGCATACTTAGGATTCATTGGGTAGGGTCTTTGTTGTACGGGCTTCGCAGTGCTAATCATAGGGATTGTATGTTGGACCACAGAAGGTGGAACACCTTTCATATCATGGTATGTCCAAGCAAATATGTCCTTGAATTCCTTGAGAAGCTCTTTGAGGACCGCCTCTTCAACTTCTGTGAGGTCTTGGGCAATAAAAACAGGTTTTGATTCTTCACCGGGGTCGGCTAATTCTATTTCTTTAACTATTGCCGGACCATCATAGATTCCATTATTCCCATCGATAGGTATTCTTTGGGCTTTTGTGTACACAACCTTTGCTTCCCCTGTGGTGTAAGATTTGAAATGTTCTGGTGCAGGATGCAAGTCTGTGGATTTTGGTTGTGCTTTGGTTTGTGCTTCCATTTCTGCTTTCTTGTGTTGTCGAGCTAACTCTTGGTTTTGACGCCTCCTTGCAGTGCGGCTCAACTTTGGCTTGTCTATGATCTCTAATTGGGCTATGTCGTGGGGTTGTGGTCTACACCACATAACATTTTGGAGATATTCACCCCAATTGTCTACCAATTTTCGATGAGCATCACATGCTCCTATATAACTGAGCCATTCTGCTGAGGATCTCTTCTTTTTTATCCTAGCACGTACATTGGCTCGATATCGACGCCTCTTAAGGTTTTTCTTTTTCTTATTTGAGACCTGCTTTTGATTTGTATTTAGATCTGGCTCACTAAAGGAGTCCTCGTTGGTGTCCTCTTCACTCTCGGAGGAGCTATCATGGGTTGATGTGCTCGGTCCTTCCGAATGTTTTGACTCTGAACTTGCTCCACTCTTTAATTCATGAGATTCCGAATCCGTTTCACTCTGGAAGTCAGTGTCCGAGTCGTGTTGGTTAAAGTCTTCTATTGAGCTATCGGTGTCACTGTCAGATTGGTCCACAATTGCCTTGCCCTTAGAAGACGCATGTATGGCACTTATCATGTTCAGAGGTGCAATTTGTGGTACCTCTTCCCCCTCTGGTGTGACCCAAGTGGTTCCTCTATTTCCCCAGGTATCTATGGTTGCAGCTAGGTGTACCCAGTCTACGTTGTCTGATTCCGTCATACCCGGTAACACATCCATGTAAGGAGAATCTTGGCCAATGTCTGTATCCTTCTTACAAGTGTAACAATATTGTAGTGGGGCCGAGTGAACTGTGGTGTCAGAGCGATGATCAATAATGGTTTTACTCCCTAAGGGGTGTACCTTACCAGTCACCAAATCCACTCTAAGGACAGAGTCTTGGAATTGCAAATAGACATGATTTTTAGACCAATCGTGAACCATTTGTGCTTCCCTCATGAATGGTCGTCCTAAAATCATTTCATATGACATAAGGTGTTTAGAGAAATCCATTACAATGAACGTATGTCGTACCTTGTGTCCTAGAACTTTGATCTTAAGATCCTTGAGCATCCCCATAGGTTTGGCTATGGTACCATTTGCCATCTTTACCACAATGTTAGTAACATTGAGGCGGGGTTTTCCCATGGATTCCCAACAATCTTCTGTAACGATGCTAACTCCCGCACCACCATCAAGAATTCCCTTTATAGTTAATCCCTTGGTAATTATGGGTAGGGTCGCATTAGACTCGTCGCCTTCAAAATACTGCCCTAATTCGTTAATGGGTACCTCGATCACAGACTCGGTCCATCTAAGTCAAGTGATTGCACATGATTTTCCTCATCAATCATAATCGAGTCAGGCCTATTTGGTTGCGTAAATTGCGGTAATCCCGTTCGTAGCTCTCCGTTAAGGAATGCTCGAAGTGCAAGGAATACCTCAGGATCTCCATACAGCTTTGCTATGATCGTGGTTCGGACCTCAGAAGACATGAAGTCCACTAGTTTGGCAACATTCATTGGCGTTTTGCAGGGTGTAGGTCCTTGACTAGGAACTGGTGAGGATGGAATCTCATATTCCTCAATGGGATCAGGTATTCCTTCGTTAAACATCCTTTCCAACAAGAAGGGTGTATGATCACTTTCTGATGTCCCGTCCTCACTCCCTTCTTGGATGATACTAGATATGGCTAACGGTCTATGGTTCATGTGGGGTGGATGAACTTGCGTGGGAAACACTGTGTCATGAATTTTGACATGCATGGGATCTGGTTCTAGTTTCCTTTGAGTCTCCTCCACTAAACCTCTTAGATGTTTCACCTGCTCAATCTCGTCTACTGGGTTTGGGTACGTCCCAATCTTCTTTTTACGATTCTTCCCTTTTTGCCCCTGCGGTTTATCTTGGGGGTCTTGGATTGGATTTGGAAACACTTGTGGTGTTTTCAGAGGCTCTTTATGGTTTTCTCTTATTCGGTTTTCATTTGGTTCCATGTTATGGTTTTCTTTGTCGGTCTTTCCCTTTGTGGTATTGGTTCTAGTCTCCATTGTCTCGATTGAATCTGAATCATCCTCGAGGTCATTCATATACACGGGGTCATCTCCTGTTCCTATGTTTGTTTTGGAACTTGGCTTTGAATTTCCCGTATTCTGCGACCTCTTCCTTCCTGTCTTCTTTATCTTTGCTTGGATAACTGACACGGTATCTCTCTCTTCGAGGATATGGCCTGGCCCTTGAAGCATGGACCGTGTAATCGCATAAGCGGGTGCGACGGGTGGTATTGGCGATGTCACACTAGCAATTTCGACAAATTTAGGGGTGTGATTTTAGGCGCATTTGGGTTATAGGGGCATTGGGCAATCAAGTGATCTATGCCACAACGATTACATGTGAGTATTGGCATTGCAGACGTGCTCCTTTGATTCATTTGCATCTGTGCAGCATTCTTTTGCAGCCTAATAGGGCACTCCGCTGCCCGATGTGGTCCACCACACTCGTAGCATTGAAGAGGTGGCCTCCTAGCCTGGGTGTTGATATTTTGACCTTTGGATGCGAGAGCAGCAGCTTGATAAACCGGCTTGACTTGCCCCCAACAATCTTCCATTTAGTATATAGGACACTCTTCCAATGTATCAAGTCCGTAGGCAATACTAGTGTCTATTTCCTCCTCACAGCCATCTGCATAAGCATTAGATGGCTCGCAACCCACTTGGTTCATAGGGGCGACTCTTGGATGCGGGGGCTGCGGTCCTACCACAGGAGGTGGTAGCGGTGTAGCTTGTACAACATTTTGAGATCTAGGGACCATGTGTTGCGGTAGTTGCTCAACAGGTGGAGCAGGCATCAATACAGGAGCTCGAGGCGCATCCGTCCAGGCTACATGTGGTCTATTTTCCATCATACCTTTGATCATTAAACAATCCTTAGCTTGGTGACCATACCTACCACATACGTTGCAAGTTCCATTAAATTTTACTCTAAACGTAGGGCACTCACTAGTGCTATTGATAGCCGTTTTTCGACTCTCTGTGATTGCCATAGTGAGTTATCCCCCCCTATCAAATCACTCAAACACTGTGGTTACCCTCACCCTTTCACTGTATATAGGTGCGTGTGAGTTAGGGGACTTTTCCCATATCTCCTTACTGAAATAAAAAACCCTCAATTAGCTAGGCATTGGGCTAGTTGAGCCAAAAAAATAAAAAATATAAAAAATATAAGTATATTATGGCCCATGCGTATGTAAATATTTCTTTGTATATAAGGCCTAAATAAAAGATTTTTTCATAATTATTTTGGTATTTATTTAAATATTTTTACCTAGGTGTGTGTTATTTATGCTCTGTACATTGCCTCACCATTACCACAATTTTTCTTACCATTTTTCATACTCTTTATTCCATATAGAAATATTTTCATGTAAGCTTCTCTTATATTTGGTGTAACTCCACCCCAACAAAATCCAAAAAAACTAGTTTTATTTATGTGTATATTTTTTCACTATTGTGATTTTTCCCTTCCTACATCTATTTTGTTTTTTTTCTAAAAAATTAGAACACCAAAAATATTTATCTTTTTATGGTAGCCTCATAATGAGAGAGATTTCTTTTGATCCCTTTATATTTTTTCCACTTATATTATTTATATTTGACATGTACACATTTTTTAGACCCCTCAATATTTGATTTTCTTAGTTGTACTATTCACTTATATCATGATCTCAACAATATCTTCAATTATAGACGTACCAAATAAGGTCAAGGGTAGGTGGCATGCATACATGCACTATGGAGGGCTCACTCTTGGAGGTATTCAAAAGAATCATCCAAAGAAGGACCCCACAAGGACCTTGTGCAGTGGAAAAAAACGGTCGGTTTTGCTGAAATTTTAAAGTTCACTTGCTCTCCGAATTTGAAAAGGTGATACAAACAAAAGTTGTAGCTCGTGGGCTGAACTTTTGCCTCAAATGTTTTCATATTTTTTTGAGCTACGAGCTGTGAGCTATGATTTTATTAGTGGACCCCAGTTTTCCCATGCTATGCAGCCACACTCTCTCTTCCACTTTATCATTTTCCTCTTTCACACACACTTCTCCACTCATCATCCCCACCTCTCTCACCACTCCTCTCTGCACCCTACTCACCTTCTCCTCAACCTTGAAGAATAAGAGAAACCATGGTGAACTCATACCTCCTACACACAATTCCATTCCAAAATTGACCACCTAGTCTCATTTTTTCTCCTCCAAATTACCCATATCTATAAAAAAAACCACAAAATTCAGCCTCTTCTCTTAAAAGACAACATCATGGTGGTTGATTACTCAGCCTCAATTACCTTGTCTCTCAAGGAAGGTCAAGAGTGGAGAAAAAATGTACCGTCAAAGCTACTGGACCGTCAACAAGCGTCAAAATTGGCCCTACTCAAGACACTTGGAGCATCAACCTTGTAAGAAATCCACCTTTTCTTACCTCTTAAGAGTTTTTCTTCCTTATTTGTATCCTACATGGATACTCCCATTGTAAATATCCAATTCCATTTGTAAATTAATACTAACTCTACTAACACTAACCCACTATGAAAAGTCCTATCACCTCCATTTCTCTCCTCTCTCTTTCCCCACCAACTTCTTGATAATTCCAAGCAAAAGAAATTAGATAAATTGCTGAAAATCTAACCCAACCATGGTTAAAGGAGTAACCCTAGCCTTCAAAATTGCTATAAAAGGAGGGTGTAGCTAGCACAAAAAGGGGAGCCATAAGCAAGAGCACTATGCTATAGCTTGAGAAGCCAAGCTCAACCTCTCTAGAAGGAGCTCTTGAGTGGAAGCTCATTGTCTTATGCATGTGCATGTGTTGTAATAGGGGATTAGCAAGGGAACTCTATGCCATTGTAAGAGAGAGAGTGATCATTCAATTGAGAGTAGGAAATCTATCATTTCTCCTACTAGTGTAAGCCCAACATTTGCTGAATCAAGGAGGGTGGATTTGGACTAAGCTTGGATACTTTGTCTCCCTTCCAACGTGAAGTAATGGACAACAGTGATGCGTAAGTGTCTTGGTGTTTTTTGTTAAGTTCTTGATAGCTTGTCTCAGGTGTTGTCATCAATCTAGCCATAAATCCCACATACTGTAAGAGGGCGACAGGGTGGAGAGGACTCCCCTGGCCTTAAGACAGTGATTGGGGTGGCTTTTCTTGTGATGTGTTTTGGTGAAATTTACGCAAGCTATGTTGAACAAATACTAATCTCACTTGATTTGTCATGACAGATTTGTAAGAAGGTATTAATGCAACAAGCATCCCCTCCCCCTTTCTTTTTCTTTCTTCAATTTATAGTTGTGTTTGCTTGATCATTGACGATATGTTTCAAAGCAGCCCGAGCACTATCTCTCTCTCTCTCTCTCTCTCTCTACGCGTCCTAGTTCGTATCCAAAACTAGGTGGTGCCCCAAATTTGTGTAGGGTTAGGTTGCGGGTTTGTGTGTGTGTTTGTTGTTTTTTCCAACCCCAACCCAATTGAGCAACATGGGAGCCTAGAAGAGTGCTTGGAGGACACTCTTCTTGTTGCCCGTCCCAGACCGCCTCACTATGTGGACCTAAGCAAATGGAACACCATTGTTGCTCCCTTCTTGGATACATGTGACTATTTTGAGGGGGTTGATTATCCTTAAGAGACTCTTGGATTGCCTTGGTGAGGTCTGTCAAGAATGTCTCAAATACCTTTGGCTCATTGGCAATGGGCTTTGCAGTCATGGGTTCATACTCAATGGCTTGTGAGCTAGTGGATCTCGTGTCAGTAGACACCCTCATGCCTGCTATCATCAAGTTGTCCTCTAGTTGGATTGCATTGGCAGTGACATCTTCCCAGGTTGTGATACCTCTAATCACTAGTCCATTATAGATTCCTTCATTCCTCAACCCTCGAATGAATCGATCAAGCAGTTGGTTATTGTTGAAGCGCTCATTTACAGGGCAGCGAGAGTTTAAGTGCTTTAGACGACTAATGAAGTCCCTTACTGACTCTCCTTCCTTACGTTCGGCCTTCTGTAGCTGAGATGCTACACCCCAAAGCACACCTTCTCGTATGTACTCCTTTAGAAACAACCTTCGAAGGGTAGGGTAGATTGTTTTCTCGTCCACCCTTAGGGTTCTATACCAATCTCTAGCCTTCCCACTTAATGTCAAGCTTAAGGCATTGCACTTATGTAGTTCGTTGCGTTCCCCTAAGGAATCACATACTTGTTCAAACACTTCAATGTGTTTTCTAGCATCTTCGTCCCCATTGAATTTTTGCGTGAGTTTGGCAATTTGTACTGCCTTACTTCTAGGCTCTCTATCAGATGCATGACGCATATTTTCTGCGATAGATCGACCTATGGTTTGAGCAAACGCTACCAAGTCACCTATGTGAGGAGGCAGGGCCGGTGGAGGTACTCTTGGAATCATATGTGGGAGAGGGACGGGTACCGGTCTTGGCATATGTGTGGATGATGCAGGATATGGAACATAACCGGGCATAGGTCCACTCGGATAAGGGCTAGGGAGCGGCACTCGAGGAGCATAAACAAGTGGTACAATTGGGGGTGTGGGGGCCATGTGTGCATAAGGGGCTAGAGGCACATACGGTCGAGGCCCCAAATTAGGTACTACGACACTAGGTAGTGGCACTGCGCTAACCGTAGATGTCATCGGTACATTCTCTGTCAGGCTTATCCCTGGAGTGAGCACTGTGTTTTCCTTAATAGAGGGTTGAGCCAAGTTAGGGAAGATAAAGTTGTCGCTCGGAGGCTCAGATTGCATAGAGACCCCAGGTGAAATGACGTAAAATGGGTCCATGGGGCTCATTAGAGGAGTCTCCATTTGTGATAGAGTAGGCTGTTGAGCCTTGCTCGTATCCAGAAATCTCATGGGGCCGGTTGAGAGTATATTTACCCCTCGGTTTTGCCTTTGTGATTGAATAATGCCATGGATAACATTACAGATCATTTTCTGTTGATCTTCGATGCTCGTGGCACTAGAGGTGGATTGTACAATTTCTATCCATCCTACATGGTAGGCGTGGCCAGAGTGTAGATCCGTCAACACCTCAGTGTGGAAGTCGTATGTCCAATGATCATTAATGAACAATCCTTCTAGAGTCGACGTGTTAACGGTTTCTTGTGAGGTAGAAGCAATGTTAACGGTTTCTTGTGAGGTAGAAGCAATGTTGCTCCCCGTGGTTTTACTTGTCACCAACGGTACTCTAGAGGGAACTTCTGAAGGAGGCAGCTCAACAGGGCCTTCTTGGTAAGAAGTTGGCAGGATATCCACATGGACACTCTTTGGGGGTGTGGGGTCCACGTGCGATGTGAAAGGAGAGTCCACTTCCCCACCCCCTTCGTGTGCTTCATTTGCATCAGGTTCCGAGCGAGTAGCTCTACCTAATGTTTCCATGAAACGGCTAAACATACTAGTACTAGGCTGTGGAGCTTCGGGAGGTGCATGGCCTTCTCTCTCAGTGTTTTGGGTAGGGTATGCTTCCATGATTTCTGAGTCGGAGGAGGAATCACTAGCGGCTATTTTAGGGTCTTGGGTGGTGCTACCTTGTGTCCCAGCTGAGGGTCTAGAGCCTATCGTGGATGGGTAATGGGTGTCCGTATGAACAGAGGCACCCTCAATATGCTCGTGTTCTAGCACCCGCCCAGAGCGTAAGTGCATGTGCTTTTGATACCCTAAGGTGTCAAAAAGCTGCTCTAGGAGGCCTTGTGACTAGTTTTTTGCGTGTTTTTTGTTTGTTTTTTTGCTAGATTTTTTAGAGCGTGTTGTGGAATGGGCCGTGTGATAGCTCGAAATGAGCGTATCGCTAGGAGGGACGCGCTGTGCTTTACAGCCCACCGTTTGGTTCTATTTTGCTCCAGAAAAGCCCGAAACAGTCTTTTCCTAGCTGGGGAACTAGGCTCCAAATAGCAAGTCTAAGGGTGCAAGTGGGAAGAGAAGGGAGGAGAGTAGAGGACTTGTCCCACATGCTCTCATTCCCTCTTGAGGAGGTAGGGTATATATATAAGAGTGAGTCTAGTATATATCATAAGGCTGAGGACTGAGACCTGGGCTTGGGCTTGGGCTTGGGCTTGGGCTTGGGCTTGTGGAAATGATCCCGATCTAACTTTTATACAAACCAACCCGTCCGTTTTTATAACTCACGTTTTTTATTTCCAAAAATCTAACCTCCCCCTCACTCACGTTTTTATTTTTCGATTTTTTTTTTCCGAAAAAGTTTTTTTTTTTGTTGGGAATATTATTTGGTACGCGTTGACCTCACCTAACTATTTACTGTCACACCTACCTACTGACCTGCTAATCAGTGGTTCACCTAATTACTAACCTGCTTAATTAACTAACTGTGCGCCTAACTGTGCACAAACCAGAAAATGCAGAAAATTGAAACTTGACAGAACTGTGCAGTGCAACCAGAAAATGCAAAAAACGCAGAAACGCAAGAAATGCTAACTGTGTAAGCTGAAATCTGAGCTTAATAGAACTAACAAAATAGAGCTTAACAGAACACAAAAAACTTAAGCCGCGCCTTTCCTACATAAAACATAGCTTCAATACAATTTACAGGTCGCCATTGGAACTTCACGCGCAGCAGCTCCCCGGCAGCGGCGCCAAAAATGCCAAGGCTAGGGACTTGCTACGCGCCGTGTGCGAGCCACAAAGGCTCCTAGCACACAATCATACAACAGACAAGCTCACAAGGAAGAACGGTGTGTCACTCACCTTCCTGCGTAGTTGCGAATGAAGGATTCCCGCGCCGCGAAGAAGAGGGAGACGCCGCTACGCCGCGCTCAACCGCCTCGCTGCCGTCGTGCCGCTGCAACGCTCGATCACACACACCCTCTCACACACACTCTCTCTCTCTCTCTCACACACACACACACAAGGAGATGGTGAAGGAGAAGGTGGAAATGGAGCAAGAGCAGCTTCTATTGCACAATGAGAGAATGACTCAATTTTAGGTTTAATTGGCTTTTATGTGAGCTCACCCCATTCACACTTGGGCGCCCATGCTTAGCCAACTAACCCTAGCATGTTCGTGTTAGAGTGCGCCTCTCATCGGCGATCACTCTACCTTTCCCTATTGGACCGACAAGCCCGGTGCCTGACTCTACTTAAATAAATAATACGGTTACGGTGTCCGTCGTAGGCGATAGGGTGTCCGTGAGCCACGAGGGTTAACAGTGAGACAATATGTCCCAGAATTCTGCCCTGTCGGACCATAAACACACATTTCTCAGGATTGAGACAAATGCGATATGTCCTACATTTCTCAAATACTTTTCTTAGGTGTTCTAGATGCTCATCTCTCAGAAGAGAATGTACACATAAGTCATCCATGTATATTTCTAGAAACAACCTTAAGTATTCTTTGAAAGCATGCGTCATCAGCCTCTAGAAGGTTGCGGGAGCATTGGTTAGACCAAAAGGCATAACCCGATAAGCATAAATTCCCCACTCTGTTGCAAAAGCTGTTTTATGTTGATCTGCCGGTGCTATGGCTAGCTGGTTATATCCTGAAAAACCATCAAGAAAGGAGTATGCTGTTTTCCCTGATACACGCCGTAGAACATGATCAGTTATCGGCAGGGGATAATTGTCCCTGATTGTTGCAGCATTCACTTTCTTTAAGTTGACACACACTCGGAGTTTTCCATTCTTCTTGGGTACCACCACAATCGGAGATACCCAATCGGTGTGTTCAATCTCGTATATGAATTCAACTTCCATTAGCTTATCTATCTCTTCTTTGATTCTCTTAGCAAACGTATCATTATATGTGTATGGTCTCTGTCTGCTAGGCTTTGCATCTTGTTTTAGTGGGATTGTGTGTTGGCATATCGATGGGTCAACTCCCCTTAAGTCCTTATAAGACCATGCAAACACATCCCTGTACTCTCAGAGAAGACTCAAAAGTCTCTCTTCCTCGCCTGGAGACAAATCTGTGGCTATGTACACCGGTCTAGGTGTCTCACCTGGAGCTGCTAAATCAACTTTTTTTGCATCCTCCGGTCCGTCATAAGATTCGTTCGCCTTTCTCTCTCGAATAGGTTGGGTTAATACCACCTTCCTGTCCTCTATTGTGAATTTCCTGTAGTGAGAGGGAACATCCATGTTTTCCTTGATTTTGGTGTTTTCGTCCTCTCCACTCTCAATTTCTGTCGTCCAAACTTCTTTCAGAGTTTTCTTGAGCTCTCTGTACTTGTTTCTACGTTCTAACTTGGACTCCGTGTGTTCTCTGTTGCGCTTGTTCTTTTCTGATTTTTCTGTTTCAGTTTTCGTTTCATTCCTTTGAACTTGATTTCTTGAACTTCTTTTGTCTTTTCGTAAGCTCTTTTGATCATTGCCTCTCATTCTTCCAGAAATCTTGTCCTTAACACAATCTTCCGCCTTATTCTAGGCATTGGATTGGTTCTAACCCCCTTTGTTTTTCTCTTTGCTCTATAGCGTTTCTGGCGTTGTTTAGTTTGGTTCGGAAAATCATAAAATCTGACATCCGTTATAGTTTCTTCGTTTCCGCTTGAATTGTCCGTTGACTCGTTGTCTGCTTCATTTCCCCACTCTGGATGATCGGGAATGGCGTGAAACACCTCTTCTTCATCTTCCTTTTCCAGTGTATCGTTCTTTTCAGTTTCTTTTTTGAGTACAGTTCTCAACATGAAGTACGGAACCACGTCGTACCCGTCCTTGTCGCAAAATTTTGTTGTGGGACCATCCAAAATTGCACAAACATCTAGGGTTGCTAGAATGTGTGTCCATTCTAATGGTTCAAGCGTGTCCTCTGGAAAGGGTTCTCCTATATAAGTTTCGTCTTCGATAGCCCTTTCTAAAACATATTCTTCTCGCCTCAGACTTCCACATTTCGAGGCCCCACACATCCATAACTCCTTGGGCTTACCTAACCAAGCTGGAAATTCGGATCCCGCCAAAGTAGCTGAATCAAAATCCTCTACCGGTGTTCGGTTCACATCTTTGTAGCTATGGTCTTTCAAGTTCACACGTGTAGTGGTTTCCATATTTCTCAGGTATATGTGATTGTAGCCCCAATCCTGGACCATTTTCAACTGTCTCATGAATGGTGTTCCCAGTATGATATCATAGTTATTCTCCTTGCCAAAATCGACAATAGCAAAAGTATGTTCGTATTCAATGCCGCAAGAAGTCACTACGACTTTCTCTAATAACTCCATAGGTTTCTCCATGTGTCCATCTGCTAATTAGAGTTTCAACCTAGTCTTCCTTATTGCTGGTTTCCCCCATTTTTTCCAGATTTCTTTTGTAGCAATGGCTACCCCAGCTCCGCTGTCTAGTATTGCCATCGTGTTCACTCCTTGGAATTCAACTGGTAAGGTTGTATTCCCCTCTTCACCTTCGCAATACTCTCCGACCTTGTTTAAGGGTACAGGCTTAGCGTTCTTTTGTGGTTTGCTCAGCTCTTGTATACCCTCTTGCAGTCTCGATGTTGGGTCTTTTATCCCAAATTTCTCCAAGCATTTTCCTACAGTGGTCCACATATGTGGTCTTAGCCTCAAAAGCTCAGCTAGAGTGATAGTGCATGTCACCGGTGTTGACAAGATCTCTATCAATCCTTGCGAGTCCATGACTTTTTCTGATGAAATTCTTCGTGAGGGAAGTGCTCTAATCTCGGATTTTGCTTCATACTCTCCTAAGTATGAAGGTAAGGTATTCAGTGAATGAGGTTTGCTCTCCATTGTTCTAACAGAGCCCCCATCTCCCCAGTAAGATTGCAGATCCAAGTCCACTTGAGATCCTGCCTCAAATTCCACTATGGGAGGATTCCTGATGTCCTTTTCCCAATTTGTCTGATTAGCTTGGCAACTTAGCTCGTTTGCAAAGTCTGCCTCTCTCACTTGTTTCCAAAATTCATTGTAATCCTCATCTCTTCCGTAAGACCTCTGTATGACTGGATGAAAACTCTCTGTCTCCTGATCGGTTGTGTTCAATACTAGGCGGTCATCCTTGTGTGTATCTTCAGACTTTTGTGCGCTGTGAGTCTTTTCAGCTACCCGTGAAATGATAGTCTCTTGCTGAATTGGGTTTTCCGTTCCACAATTCATTGTTTCTCTTGGTGGTTCTAATAAGGCTTGTGCAGTCTCGATCATTCTCTGGCACATTTCAAGTCTCTGTTTTTCCAATTCTGCGTTTGGGTATGTCATCCACCTCTATTCTTGTGTTTGGTTGTTCTTTAACCTAGCTTCGTAAGCTCTCATCAGTGCGTCCAATGGTTCGTGTACTTTGTCGACTAGCACTGATTTCCCTGAGCTTAAGCTCGTTGTTTCTTTGATACTCTTTTGTTTCGTTCTTTCCGGGCTCATCTCTCGTTTCCTGAGCACTTGAGAAAGCTTTAGGAAGGATTCTGTGCCAAAAAACTGGAAATCTGCAACTTTAGACATCATACGCGTATGATGTCTAAATGACCAAACAGAGACCAAAACAGAAATTTTGACTTTACCAGAGTGTTCAAAAGGGGGGTTATACCCTAATTTCAACTTAGAACAAGAGCATTAACACTCAAAGAAACCCAAAAAGACAAGCCGGAGTCCAAGAAACGCAAAGAATAGGAAATTTTGGATTCAGATCTTGTTTTTACGTTCAAACCTGACAAAAACACTTGAAACTCAATTATAAACATTGGAGAAGGCTTAAAACCAAGAATAGTCAAAATCTGGGACAAAAGACATCATACGCGTATAATGTCTTTTAGCACATCCACTGCTTATTTTTGATATCTGACCTGACAAGATTGTTACAAACACTGTAGAAAGTATAAATATCAAGTCTTGACCCAAATTGATGAAAAAGACATCATACGCGTATGATGTCTTTGACCTAATTTTGGACATATTTTGATACTTTGCCAACACAGATCCATTCTAATAGCTGTCTAGAGGTTATATTTCAAGTTTCATCCCATTTGCATCACAATTGACCCAAAACAAGTCAAAAGCGAAAAATTGCCAAGAAAAGCCTAAATTAGCCATAACTTGCTCAAACAGAGTTCAAACTGAATTTTGTGAGTGGACAGAGCATAAGGGGGCTACTGAGAGTGAGCATAACCAAAATAGTCCAAATCTGTGAAAAAAGACATCATACGCGTATAATGTCTTTTTCAGCATAACTGCAACAAAATTCTCACTTGATGAAACAGAAGTTGTCCAACTGACAAGATTAAACAATTGACCAAGTATCAATCAGTTTGGATCAATTCTGACCACAAAAACTTGGGAAAACAAATTGCCGAGACAGAAAAGTTAAAGTCCTTTAGGGGAATTGATGAATTTGAGATCGGGCAGGAATCTCCAGAATAACCAACCAAAACAAGGGGAACAAGCAAGTGTCATATTAACCGAGGGAAGTGTAAACCAAAGTTGGGTGCAACCATTAGAGCCGATCTTTGAAGGAAGTGTTTCTGATACTTCTTCGGAGAGATCTTACGAGATTTTCACCGAACACTTGGAACACTTGAACCTGAACAACAGAGAAAATATGGCAGCAGGATCATCAAACCCTTCCGCCACAATGAAGCTATTGTTCATAAAATATCAGTACGACAATGAGCAAGGTGCCAAGATCTACATAGATGGAATGGACCGCTATTGTGTAAAGATAGAAGATAATGAGTTCAAGGACTTAGTGCCTGTGAGCTATAGCGGAGATAGATATCTAGATGACGAGGGTACCATGTACTTGGTAGTCCTAAACCCTAACATTGTGGACAAGTGGGGATTGATGGGCACCAAAGCCAAAGTAGATGAAGAACTCGAGGAGAAAGCACCAATAATGAACTTCCCTGATGCGAGGTTAAGAAAAGAGAATGAAACTACAAGGATCAACACTAATAACATCTATGTGGGGCTATACAAATATAATAATGGGGAGCAAGATCTCTATTATAGATGTGAAGAACCCTACACCGGAGAGTTGAAAGACCAAAAAAGACTTTATATCTTTACCTACACAGAGGGATCGGAAGTGAAAATTTCCGCTTACGACAAGTATGGGAGGCAATACTCAACAATGGCCAAGAAAGAATTAGAAGGATATACATACTTTGGGGGACCACTACATCAGTATTATGTTACTTCTAGCTCACAAAGACCAGCACCAACAAATGGAGTGCAAAACCCAATCACGACAGGAGGACAAAGAACTCAGGCTGCTGACTCTTTCAGTCAACCTCAGTACTCGAAGCCCGGACCAATGGGATCATTACATTCCACAGAGTCAATGGATACGAATCGAGGTAGTGCAGTTCCAATCCCCACGTATACCACTCCAGGTCCAAGGTTCGAAGCGGAACCATCACATTTACCTCATAGTAGTAGACTCAGGGCAGGGGAACCGACAAGGGTAACCCATGAAGTCCATGATGCTAGAGAAAGCTTTAACCGGGACACAAGAGCAATGAGATTGGTAGCAGACCATAGACGTATGAGACCATCTCAAGTAGCCAAGTGTATGCCAAAGAAGTATGGTGGTGTGTCACTCTTTAAGCAAGTCTTAAGAGCTGAGCAGATAACAGATTTCCATACACAATACGAGGGATTTGGTCTTACTCTAGAAGGTACGGCATTGACATGGTTTCAACCACTGAACAGAGGGGGATTCCATGACATTGACCATTTGCTAAGAGAGTTTGCTGAGGAATTCTCAAAACGAGGGATTAAGCACAATACGGTCTCACAAATATATGCTTTTAAACAGAGAGAACATGAAAAAGTGAAGGAAGCTTCACTTCGCTTCAAACAATACATTGAGAGATGTCCAGTACGTGAACGACCACAAGATGACAGACTATCTGTTCTCTTTATTGAAGGATTGAGAAACGACACTCTCAAGAAGGACTTGCACTTGAAAGCTTGTACAAGTTTCGAGCAAGTAACGAGAGCAGCATTGTACTTAGTGGATAACTGTACGGTTTATGGAGAGGTGTCAACGGATACAGATTTTGCATTCAGTAGCTCTTCCTCCATAGCGAGCGAGACTACCACTAAAAAGAATGTTCAAACAACAACCATGCCAAATGTAGAGCAAATGATAGAAGATGCTCTAAAAAGGATGGCACCATACCAAAAACCATTGCCAAAACCACTGAAATGGTGTGATATTGAACAAAAATGGACAAACCATCCAACAGAGGAGTGCTATTACAACAAAGGGTATGTAAGGGAGCGTCAGTATGCACCTCCTGCTCAATTAGCACCACCTCAGGTACATTCAGTACCTCGATACCCAACGAGAAATGTACCAAGACCGATGGGGATAGAAAGACCGCAACCGGTATTGGGACAACAACCACCTTTACCAGGAGCAAGACCAGTGGGCATTAGATATGCACCAACCTTAGAGAATCAGGAAGAACAAGCCTTAGTGCCTGTTCAAGCCTATTATGAAGAATTTGGTGCACACATGTCTCCAACTATGTATTACCCACCAGAAGAACCCAAACAACCAGAACCATGGGGCATGATTGGGAATGTTGGAATACCAACAGTTACAAGTGCTTCTGATGAAGAGAGATACAATTTGGACGCAAGAACATTGATGTTCATAGCTCATGGAGGGTTAACAGGACAAAGACCATCCTATCCACAAAGGACGAATCAAGTGGGACCAAGACCAGCACTAGGACCCTGTTACAAGTGTGGAGGTGACCATCTGATGAATGTTTGTCCACATACGGAAATAATTAGAATTAACGCTTATTGCACTGAGTGTGGGGTTACTCACTTCATTGAGGATTGTTCAAAGAATCCAAACAAAGTGCAAAAGACGACATTGAATATGCTAGAAACTATTCCTACTAGCAGTGGGTCTGAAAATGAAACTCTGATACCAACGCAAGTTGTTACTAGAGCTCAAGCTAAGAAAACCACTAGAGAACCTGAGAATGGAAAGTTAGTGACTGAAGTGGTTAGTCAAGGACCGCGGAGTCAGAGAAACACATGGAAAGCTAGAAAAGCACGCATGAAGTTGAGAAAAGAACGTGAAGACGCTATTCTAGCTGAGGAACTAAAGCGAACTAAAGATAGATTAGAAAATAACTATTAAGAGCCACTCACTTCATTTCATCAAGTTGCAATCACCTTTAGCTCATAGATTGCTCTAAAAAATGTAAAATTTCGTGTGATTTGGTCGTTAGCCAACTTTTTGAAAAGCTTTAAATTGTAAAAATTGTCTTTCAAGAGCCAATTCATTTCATCAAAGTTACATTATTTTCAGCTCTTGGCTTGTTTTTAATTCCATATTTCAATTGAGCTATAAACTAATCAACTTTGAATCATGCATGAGAGATAGTAAAAATTGCAAAATTTGCTTATGTAGATAATTTACCTAATGGTTAGACCTCCTTTTTTAAAAGGATAAGAAGTTATGGCACCTAAAAGGACCCGAGAAAATCCTACATCTGATGATGAGGACGTGTCATAATAATCAATATCTAATTCTCCTAAATGATTTTCTCATGTTAAACTGATCATTTAATATGGGGAAGTGCCAGGGGAGAAAAAGCTAGAATATTGGTTAAGCTAGCAGACCGACCATAGTAGGGATCCAAAGGAGGGAAAATAGGGATCCAAAGGGGGGGGCATCTGCAGAAGAACCATGTGCAACAATGGGCTAAAAAGACCCTAAGGTTCAACCCATTAAGACTTCCAAAATGCTAAGGTTCCAAAATTCAAAGGTTGTGTCCAAAGGTCAACCTTAAGGGAGTTGGATGCTTTGTGTGTGACCAAAAAAGTCTTTGAATATCCCTACATAGGAGGGGGCGAGCCTAGCAAGTAGGGGATGAGAGAGAAGGCCACACACACACACAAGCTCCCTTTACACAAAGGGAATGAGGGACACATGTCAGCTCCCTAGGCTAGATGACCACAAGGTGTACCCAATTCCTATTGGATGACCCTTGAAGTGGACCAATGAGAATTAGGCTAGAGTAAATTTAGCCTAATTAATTTTAAAACACTTAATAAAAAGAACCAATGAAAATTAAGTCTCCTGGATGATTATTGGACAGCCCGTGAAGGGGTCCAATAGGAATTGAGCAACCCAATGGGCTACTTAATTCCTATTGGTCAGAATGGGGAAAGGTCCAATGGGGATTTAATTCATTTAAATCAATTAAGTTTAATTGATTAAGCTCTCACAAAAGGGGAAAGGGGGACACATGTCAGAAGGCTATCACTTATGCTGCTTAATAGCCATTGGCTTGACTTGGGGAGGTCCAATGGGGAGCCTGCAAGAGCAAATAGCAAGAGGGCTCGCCCAAGAGAGAGAGGGGGCTGATTTTTGCAAGGCATTATCACACACACACACTCACACAATCTCATGTGTGAAGAAAGAGAAGACTATCTCTTCCCAAGCTTTAATGGAGAGCTCATCACCTACTCCAAGCTTGTGAGATAGAAGCCTACATCGACACACTCTTGGCTTGTGGATGCAAATCCAACCAAGAGCCAAGCTTCAATGCATGCTCATCTCCTTTGTCAAGCTAATTACTAAGCTAAAGCTATGCTAATATGAGTGATTATGTGAGGAGATGTACATCTTTCTCGTAAGATACTCCTTCTTCCTCTCAATCTACTCTCATACCCTGCTAGCTCTCACCATCTTCAAAGGTGTGTGAGGTCTTGGGTCTGAGAACGGGGATAATTAAAGTTGTGTTTACTAAGTGTTTTGCTTAGTGCATGAAGCTTTCATCTTCATTGCACTAGCTAGTCTTGAAGGAACACAAAGAATTGTATTGTACAATGTCTCTCTTGATGGGAGAAACCATAATACAAAGCCTTTTGGAGGGGGGACCGGCTCCATGCAAATCCGGTCCTCAACTGTTGTCAATAGCTTAATTTATCTCTCTTTTGAAAGTATTGTTGATGCTATCTAACTAGGTGTTATGCTTTTTGTTGCTCTCTCCACCTAAGCACTCTTGTAATTCTCATTAGGAAGCTATTCTAATGAAATGCCCACTATGTTCATGCTAATTTCCACTACACACAAGTTTTTAGGCCATTAAATGTTACAGGACGGAGCTCCAAAAAGAACTAGAATGTCGCACGACGATGAAAGAGGGCCTAATATTAGGCCTACTGATGAGAGTGTACATGCCCCGATACTACAAGAAATGCCAGATGAGTCCCAGGTGGGTCTTATTTATAATTAAGTTTTGAATAATTCAAGTTCTTCTTTAAGTAATAACATTGCATATGTAAAAGAGCAATTAAGGCATTAGGAAAGGTAAAATTGGCTTAAAAATGAAAGGCATCTTTCAAGAAACCAACGTATACTTGTTTGTAAATTAGGAAAGAAATGTTTGGATTAGCCTAGATTGAACGAGGAAAGATATGTTTGATCATCCTTAAGACAGCTTGTCTCCAGACACTTTGTCTCAAGACACCTCCGACTCCTTGGTATGTTTTGATGAATAATGACGCCTTTCTAGCCACGGATAAGTCGATTACCCCTATGAACGATGAGTTTCTACGTTGTGTCATGTCTTGATGTTTCTACATAAGTTAGGATACCGTTATTAACCTAGGGGAGCCGCTCAATTGTATGGGAAACTGGTTTAGTGTATGGGCACCCCGAACCTTGGGTGGGGGTTTATCCAGCCCGGATTATGAATAAGGAATGGGTGCTATGTTTTTACCCTTAGGTGGTATTGAGACAAGAAGAGTACTGGTCATGGTTATTATGGTCAATGTTTTTGATTGACAGTACCCTGTCTTAAGTTTAAAGATGTCTGTTTGCTCAAAGGATACTTTCCAATGTTGTCTTTAATACTTGATTGAAGGAATTACTGTGACAAAAAGTTAAAAGAAACCATTATTTTAATTGTTAAAACAATGTGATAGTAATTAGAAAACAAAAGACTCATGTGTGAGTGCGGTGTGGTAAGTGGGGATTGACTAAGGTTGTCAATCATGGAAGGGTGGACTTGATTAGTCAGGTAACTATCCATCCCTGCACACTAAAAGCATTTAGTAAACTTCTCCCATTGGAAGAGGAGTCTACGAGCGGCTGTGCCCTCACATCTGTTAGGGAGAAAAGAGTGTTGGTTGAGGATACCTTAGCCCAACTTGTGGAAGTTATAGGGCCAAAATAGTTTTGGACTTTTAATATGTTGTCGCATTTTCGCTGCGAGATAGGACTAGGTCTTCTTCTAGGGTTATAGATCCAAGCCGTTGTCAATGATAAAGGTCTCTTCCTTGGATTTTTCTTGTTTAGAGACTTTGATTTTTTATTAGGCCTAGAGACCTGTCAAGGACCCCATGCCGAGTTTCGGTGTTGGCGGGTTGGGGATCTAACATTTGGCCAATGGTCAAAAACCCTCTCTGAATAGGTAGTGGAAACAACCTCTTATCTCATAGTAGACAAGGTAGTAATAGATGTGATGTAGCTCTATCTTTGGCTCTATATGGCATAGCTACCAAATCTTGGCCTCTAATGGTACTCCTCTAAATCTACCATTCTCAATCTCTAACTGATGTGACGATGTGACCATCTGTCCAATACCACATCATAATCCATGGGATAAATGAGTGTCCATGTAGGCGGGTCTGATTACAAAACCATCCTCGGTAAGCTCAAGGATATTCTCTCTGTAGAAATCCATCTTCGCGCCAAGAACATACTGACAAGCACACGTGCAAAATGGAGCTTGACGGCCTCAACGCCAGGACCGTGCATGCCGAACTTGTCACGGGAAGTAAACAAGGGGCACCACCAAGCTTTGAGCGGCTAAGACGCGGGGAGTAGTGTTTAAACTAACACTAATATAGCACCCCATATATATACATATATATATATATATATATATATATATATATATATATATATATATATATATATATATATATATATATATATATACACAGAGATAGATAGATAGATAGATAGAGAGAGAGAGAGAGAGAGAGAGAGAGAGAGAGAGAGAGAGAGAGAGAGAGAGAGAGAGAGAGAGAGAGAGAGAGAGAGAGAGACGTAGATGATGAAAACCCCTCGGGATGTGAGGGCAATCTTGATTCAAAGTGGTATTTACAGAAAACTTAGTTTCAGCAAGATGGAGACCGTGGTGTGTGTGTGTGTGTGTGTGTGTGTGTGTGTGTGTGTGTGTGAGAGAGAGAGAGAGAGAGAGAGAGAGAGAGAGAGAGAGAGAGAGAGAGAGAGAGAGCCTATAGTACATTCTCTAGGAAAAAATCCATATGCACGGAGATCCTACACTTGTGTGTGGCGACCCTTGGAGTCAGTGTGTGTGCATGGCTTCCTTCTCAAGTGCTACCCCTAGTGACCTCTCAGTGTTCTTTTATAGGTGCAGGCTACATTAGTTTATTATAATTTGATTAGGTTAAGGCCCTAATCAGGAGAGACAAAGCAAGGAGCCGGTCACAGATGGTTGACCCTTGCTTTGTTTAAGGAGAACTTTGAAATGATATCTCCTAGGTGGGCTTTTGTGACCATCACCTAGAGAGAGATGGCAATATACAATTGGTTTTTTATACAAGGTTTTGGATTGAAAATGGAAAAATAGATTATCCTACAGATGTTTACTCCGGAGATACGTCGTGGATGAGATGTCCGTGAATGGCAGGCTTTGCTGGTGCGTCGGTGTAGCACCAACAAACAAAAAATAGAGAAACCTAACGGGGGGTCAGGTGATGGGGAAGCCAATCTAGAGTTTGAAACTCTTGGATGACCGCTTTACCACCTAGATAGACTGCCCATTTACCTTGTTTATGCGCTTTAAGCATCTTCTTGAGCGCGCTTGATTTATTCTTGAGTTGATTTGTGGTTAGTTCCTCAGTGATCCAAAGCTTTTTTCCCTTGAGAAGTTGAGATTGTTGAAGCAGCTTCATCCGCTCTTCTTTGTCCTTGAAAGTGAGGATGCAATGCTCAGGTGGCACATGCCTATGTGTGTCATTGATCCAATTTGGACTTGATGTGGATAGGTTGGAGAATGTCATTGAGCTTGGTTATTGTTTCCTTGAGGGTATCCTCGTCGGTGCACCACGGTGGGTGAAGCCCCCCAATTCTGACCTTGAGGCCAAGAGATTCTTATAGCCGGCATTCTTGTAAAACCGCATACATCTTGGTATCGATCTTCTTGTGTGTTGCGTCACGTGATTCCTTTTGCACCACCATGAAATTTTTGGTGATGGAGGCTTTGACTTCGTGAGCCTTTGCAACCAAAACTTGGCTCTCTTCCTACGCGTCTTCAAGCTTGAGTAAACGTTGTTTGAGCCGCTCATTTTCCCTGACGAGTTCTTGGATTTGAGCTTTAAGGGCTGTGAACCTTGCTTCTTGGCGGAAAATGGGGTCCTTCCTTGGAGTTGCTGCCACCACAAGAAAACTCTTGCGCAAGACGGGGGTGCTAAAGGAAGCCATCGTTGCTACAAATCCAGCTTGCAAAGGCAACTCCTATTGGACCAAAGTGGTGCTTGAGTTGAATGTTGCTGCTTGAAACTCTGTCCAACAGAGTGGTGAGATCGAGGGCTTGTGTTAAGCCCTATTAATTCTTATTAATTAGCAAACACGTTCTCTACTGAGGCGGCTGAACTGTTCTGTAAAGCTCCAAAGTCAAAGTGTTTGACGTGCTCTGTACAAGCTCCATAGTTTTTCCACAGTCGAAGTGCTCTATAGAGCTACACGGCCTGTGTGTGTTGAGCTGACGTCAGGTGTGTTGCAGGCTGTTGAACCGAGGCAAGGTGTGTGTGTCGCAAGCTGTCAACCTGAGGTGAAGTGTGTGTGTCGCAGGCTGTCGAACTGAGGCAAGGGGGGCAGGGCTAAGGTCCTAACGCCCTCCCAAGGGCTGCCCTTGCCCAGGGGGGGACATGGGTAGCACAGGGCAAAGCGAAGCGGGCTAAAGCTAGGGTAGAGAGAGAGAGAGAGAGAGAGAGAGAGAGAGAGAGAGAGAGAGAGAGAGAGAGAGAGAGAGAGAGAGAGAGAGAGAGAGAGAGAGAGAGAGAGAGAGAGAGAGAGAGAGAGAGAGAGAGAGAGAGAGAGATAGATAGATTTTATTAGATAGATAGATTTTATTATCGTCCTCGGAGGTCAAATATGACCTATGGGACCAAAGTTACATGTGATGTAGTATGTGTATGGCTGATGAGTGACTCTCGATGCTCCAAAATTGTAGTGATGAGAGTCGCAATGGAGAGCCCACACTTTGGCTGGGAGAGAAAAGTCTGTAGGTCTAAGTTATGGCTGAAAATGTGAGAGAAGCAAGTTCGGATGTGATCAAAAGCTGAGCACTCTAATAGTGTGTGGTACTCAGACTCTCGAACTTGCAGTGAGCATAATGTGCACAATCGATTTGACTCTTCTCCATTGCCCCAACGCCCTATCTCGCATCGAAGGAAATGTGAGCTAAGCCGAATTGCTGCGATAGTGCGTATCGCGGACAAGGGAATAGGCTCAAGCATGTAAGTGTGAGTACGGTTTCCTCTCTCAGCGAAGAACATGGTTTTGTAGTTGGGGGCAATATAGGTGGTGTAATGTATGAAGCGTGACCCACCGGATTTCTCCCAAGCCGTAATACATTGGCGTTGTAGAAAAGCTTCATTCACTTGAGAGTCAATTGAAGCATCATGTAGCAAGTGTAATGCATCCCATCTCCCAAACCACTTCTTTATGTCTTGCATCCATCGCGTGCTCAAGATCTTGCTTTTATGCGTCTTTTGAACTTTTTTGCTTGCTTCCCATGCAATTGTAGGAAGTCGATGTGAGGGGTTTTGACACATCTTTTTCATGTACTCCACAACCCTTTCCATGCCCATAACCTCAATTGGAAGAGATCCCGACTCAAGAAGTAGGAGCATATATGGTGTTTGTGTCTTAACTTGGAGAAAGTTTGTAAGAAAACGCTTTTGGACATTCTCAAACTCTTTCCAAGTAGACTTTGAGATGCTCCCGCCCCACACTTCAACTCCATAAAGAAGAACCGGTGTCACCAATGCATCAAAAAGATACTTCTTGAGAACCCAACACTTGATGTTTCCCGCATTACACATGTTCTCAAATGCATAATATGCTCTCTTTCCCGCTTCCAAACGACGCATAGCACATTCATGCCACTTGTGATTGGATGGAACCTTGGATTCATTTACAATCAGCCCACTATGCGGACAACCATAAGCTTTTGTGCATCTTCTAAAGTGTGTGCTAGAAGCACTACATCATCCGCATACAACAAAAGCATGATTACCGCATTGCAAATAGTGACCTCTTCAATGCCTTCTTCTTGCATAAAGTCAAGTACCATTTGTTCCAATTGATCGATGCATAGACCAAAGAGAGTTGGTGACAATGGACATCCTTGTTTAACCCCAATAGTGCTTACAAAAATTTCTGAAATTTCTCTTCCCATGCGCAATTGACAAATCACCTTCTCATAGATTCGAGAAACCGCAAGCATAAACTCACTTGGCACTTGGAGTTCTTCCATCCTTCTCCACAAATTGTTACGTGGAATCATATCAAAGGCTTTCTTAAAGTCCAAAAAACAACAATACAATCGCTTGCCTTTCAACCGACTTTCCTCCATGAGAACACGAAGAGTGACAAGATGATCAATGGTGCTATGGCATCGACGAAAACCCGTTTGTCCCTTTGCACGCTTGTCATTCTCTTCAGCCCAATCACTCAATTTCATGTCCATTATGCACCCAAACAACTTTGCCATAAGAGACCCAATCATTATAGTCCGGTAGTTGCTTACATTCTTTACATCCCCTCCTTTATGCAAAGGCTTAACCCAATTAGTACTCCAATCATAAGGCATACCATGTTGAAGTGCAAGGTTGAACATATCACACATCCACTCATGGGTAAAATCTCCCGTCCATTTGATCATCTCCGGCTTGATACCTTGAAGATCTCCCGCTTTGCGAGTGGCCAACTTTTCAAGCCCACCGCATACATCCTCAATAGTAAAAAAAGACGGCATACATAGGAGTGAACCATAAAATGGCATTTTTTCAGTATTTGCTTGCTCATATAATTGCCTACAATGTGTGTACATATCCACTAGACTCAAGTTACCAAAATTCTCAACCCGCTTGTCTCTCAAGTTTCTCCAAAATCTTCCACATGCATGTGCCTTTTCTTGGACTTGAAATTCTTGTTGCTTTACTTCCCATCTTCTTCTCTTCTTTTGAATCAATGCCTTGTATGTATGCAAATGACTTTGATAGTTGTCTTTGTCCATAGTTGCATCAAGCTTTATCAAGGACTTTCGAGCATCTTGACATTCTTTATCAAACCACCTTTTGCGTGATCTATCTTTGTTGATACCATGGAGATGCTTTATGGCAAAGTATTCTTCCGCACAAGAACAAATAGATTTCTTGAAAGCTTTCCATTTAGTTTCCAATGGTGCATCACATTGAAGCTTTGTCATCCATGATTTTTGCTCAACCATTTCAATGTACATTGGTGCCCGTTTGAAATCCATACATAGTGATAACTTCTCTTTCCTTTGGCTGAGATTATCATGCTTAGTTGCTTCTCCACATGAAAGGAAAATACATAAGGTGCGATGGTCGGATTCCGGGGTCCATTGACCAAACATAAAACTCTTTATGCGATACATGATGGCTTCAGATAGTAGCATATAGTCAATCACACTATCCCCATTATGTCTCCTACATGTAAATCCATTGGTTCCACTCCACAAAGATACACCATTGGCAATGAGCATACCCGTGCTATTACACATGTGTAAAAGTAACTTTCCATAGTGATCCGGCTCTTTCTCATCCATTGAAGTACGATTATACAAGTGAACTTCCTCCAACTCCCTTGAAATGTATGGCATATCAAATTGTTGAGTATCATGTTGCAATGTTTTTGTGCGAGCATTCATATCCCCAAATACAATAACATCACCTTCACCTTTGAAATAAGCAATGTCCTCTTCCAAATCAGAAAATGGTTGATCTCTATCCATGCAAGCATAAAAGGGAGAATCATGATGAGGAATGTAGCAACCGGCTACAAAAATGGGTGCTCTTTTTGGTGTCATAATTTTCAGCCATACATAACGTTTGTACTTGTCATCTTTCACAATTGATACAAAATCTTCCAATCCTTTCTTAACCATACATGCTAACCCTCCTTGTCCTCTTCGTTGCTTGAGATTCTTTGACCACATCAATGAATGTACATTGTAATCCTCAAAGCGGTTAATCCTTTGTGTATCATGCTCCCAAGTTTCAACAAGAAGTACAACATCGGCTTTGCTTGTTAGTTCATCAATGCCAACCCCCGCATTCCATGGGTATCCATTACAATTCTAAAAGCATATTTTCAATTGTAACTCGGTCTCATAGGTCACGCATCCCTATTTGCTTGAGAGACTTGCCTCCTCCTTGGGCACATTTTCTTTATGAGATATCTCCTTGTTTTTATTATTCTTTTCCTCATATGCCTTGCGACGCATATTTTGTTGCTTAATAGTGCGATCTTCACATACAAAACATTTTGTATCCCTCAAATAGATCCAACTATTATCAAGGATAATCTTTCGCTTGATCTCATCCTGCATGGTGCATACAATTGGCCGTTCTCCCGAGCGAGGAGCTCCTTGCTTCCCCACTCTATGTGCTCCATAGACCATAACTCCGGACATGCCAAAGTGGGTTTTGAAGAAATCTTCAATAACAATGGCAAGAGAAGGAGGTGTCTCTAACTTCTCTTCGAGAATTCCACGAATAACAATGTTCTTGGAACGTCGCTCCTGTTCCTTCAACTCCTCCACATCCACATTCTCAACATTCTTTGTTTGAACCATAGCTTGCATGAGTGAGGAATTAGAAACCACATTGCTACCACATACATCAGCCCAAGACTTGTTTGTGCATACATTTTTCATGTCACATACATCCCGGCTCATAGTGTCAAATTTCTCCTCTTTCAATACATGGTCATGCTCTACTTTGCTCATCCGCTCCTTCAAAGCATTCAAGTCCACAAGAGAGCGTTTACATTCCTTGACTTCCTCTTCAAGTTGCATCAAACGTGTTGTTTGCATATCAAGTGTCCTCTTGAGATTCTCATTCTCAACCACAAGTACCCTTAGTGTGCCATTCTCCATTGCAAGTGCTCGTAAGTCTTCGCCTTGTTTGTTTACGGTCTCTTGCAATGATACCAAGTACGCCATGATCATGGTTTCCGATGTCGTTGGTTGGGTGGTTGTGTTGCTATCTCCACACTTAGGAGATTTTGGATCATTTTCCACAATGGTTGTGGACCTTGTTGAAGAAGAAGAACCCTTGCGAGTGCCGGAAGACATTGTATGTAAAATAGGAGATGAGAATCAATTTTGTTGAACCTGTTCACTTCGAAAATGCTGCTACAGAAACACCTTCCATAACTCTAAAAATTTTTGTCTTTACATCAATGCGTAGAGGACTTTGTGCTCTTCGATTGAGGCTATAGATCACCCAAATCGGAGTTCGGATGAAGAAGTTATGATCAAAAGAGTGGACTGCTGTCTACTAGGTCAAAAAACGGCTGCGTTTTTTGAGAGAGAGAGAGAGAGAGAGAGAGAGAGAGAGAGAGAGAGAGAGAGTGAGAGAGAGAGAGTTTTGTGCGTTCTTGGGTTGGTGATGAACAAGAGAGAGAGAGAGAGAGAGAGAGAGAGAGAGAGAGAGAGAGAGAGAGAGAGAGAGAACGTGAGCCGCTTGTGGTGATCATGGAGGAGAGAGAGAGAGAGGGAGGGAGGTTGTAATGGAGGAGAGGGGGAGGGTGGTGCCAAGGGGGGGCGGCCCCTTTGTTGATGAACGAGCATGGGGGGTTGGTGACGCATGCAAGGAAGAGAGGAAAAATGTTATTATTATTATTATTATTATTATTGTTAAGCTCCCCCCCAAGTGGGGTTGACTCCCGTGGCCAAGCTCCAAAAGCCATCCGTCATTAGCCCTCCCCTTCTGGCTAGAGGCATTCATGCCTCTATCTCTGCTTCTGACTCTCTAGCAGTGGAGTTGGAGGATTCTCCCTCCTCTAGAATATCTAGCATGAACTCCGGATCAAACCTTAGGAAGTACCTTTTGAGCCTACATCAATTGACTCTGGTCTTGTGAATTCGACCATCTGCTTTCATCAATTTGTAGCTACCATTGGCATATTGCTTTTGACGATGAATGGCCCTTCCCATCTCAATCGAAACTTCTTATCTTTCCTAGTGTCGAATCTGTTGTCGTATCTCAATAATAACATGCCTTTCTTCAGACCCTTTTCCTTAAGCCCTTGATTGAATGTGAGTCGGCGTTTTCTGCTTGCATTGCATAGTGGTTGATAGCATCTTCCCTATCTAGCTGAAGCCTTTCTAGATCCAGGATGTGGTTGCGGAGATGGGCAATTGGGTGTTATAATTGACTAGTCATAACTCATAAGCTGGCTATCTATACCTCGATGGCTAGAATGGCCTCTTTTCCATATACCAGATGGAAAGGGGTGAAACCTTGTGATGTTTAAAATGTTGTGCGGCAGGTCCAAAGAGCAGCCATGAGATGCTTATCCCAATCACTTATGTGGTTATTCACCTGCTTTGTGATGATCTTTCAGATCATGCCATTTACCTTTTCTGCTAGACCATTGCATTGTGGATAGTATGGAGTGGAGTGTCGTCGTGTGATACCTAGCTTTTTTATCAGTTCTCCCACCAAGTCGCCTCTGAAACATGGCCCTCTATCAGATATTATCTCCAGAAGTGTGCCAAAATGGCAACATATGTGCTCAAATATGAACTTTGCCACTTCTTGGGTTGTAATGCGTGTGGTGGCTGCTGCTTCTGCCCATCGGGTCATGTAGCCTACACCAACTAGAATGTACAGTTTACCCGACTGGGCCCTTGGTAAAGGACCAATTGCATCTATTTCCCACTTTCAAACGGGCCATTTGAGATGATAGGAGTCTGTGGCTCATATGTCAGTGTTCGATCACTGGATACTTGACAAGCTTTGCATGTTTTACACCAATGATGCACATCCTTGTTCAGACTAGGCCGAGAGAATCATGCCTATAGAATCTTCCTACTAGTAATATCTAGAGCAAAGTAGCCACCACAAACACCATCATGGCAACTTGAGATCACCTCCGTGATTTCACTGGAGATTGGCACTCGCCTGAGAATCTGATCTTTGCCCTTATAGTACAAGGTGCTGTGTATAAGGTGGTGTCTAGTTGCCTTTTGGACAAGCCATTGTTTCTAGCCATTAATGAGATCTCTGGGACATTCACCTGGTTTCAAGAAAAGAAATACGTCCTGACAAGGCTCCCTGGATAGAGCATCAATGATCAACAACTCAAACTTCCTTTGAGTAAATGAGAAGCCAATATCAACGGCTTCCAAAATTTTGTGCCAATATCCTCCTGGATCCCAAGTGAAGAATAGGATAATCACTTTAGCTCCTTCTAAGAAAATACTTGAATTCATGATCCCCAAAATTGTACCAAGAGTCTTCCATATATGGCTTCCTTGTTCATGTGGCAAGTCCCAGTTTTCTTCAGAACCTAGCTCACCACTATCGATGAAGCTAGCAAAAGAGTCACTATCATCTTGGGTGCTGTCAAAAAGGTCCATTGCCTTTCCTAACATGGGTAATAATCCATTGACCTTGCAGCTCAAAGACAAGCTTGATAGACACTGTAACAAAGTGCATAGCATATACAAAAGGTACGCTGCAATCCACTTGTTAAAAAACACTTCATCTCGACTATATGCATGCAGGACCATACTGCCATCTTTCTCACATTGAGATCCATTTTTTGTCACCCTTGTGCTAAGGGTTCTTTAAAGCTTTTCTTAAATGCATGAAACACAGTACGATCAAACACAATCTCTACATTTAGGTTGACAAACCTAGATCACCAATAGGTTGCCACTGCATCCACTTGCTTAAGAATATTCTTAGGGTGGACTCCAAAGTCTCACTCCTTAACAACAACCATTTGAGTTGTGTCTGCAATTGATTCCTTTGGTTGGTGTAGTTCCAAAGACTTCATGCTTCCTTCTTGCAATTTTATATTTGGTTGATCCACCTTGTTGTGATTAGTGAGAATGAGACCCATAATTTCAAGAAAGTTGTCACTATCATTCGTTGTTGTAGATTCTTCCTCCGATGTTGTAGCAGAATATCTAGAGAGTGTACCAGTCTCTAGGTCCATCCCTTGTTGCTTACTAGCCTTTGTGTTGTATAGAATGTCCTCGTCCTTTCTACCTTGCATCTTGAGAATTCTTGTGTCCAAATTTTGATTTGTTCTCATGGCCATGAGCCATGAGCCATGAGTGCTTAGCTCCCATGGTGTCTACCTCTTCAACATTGGTCTTACCCTCCTCTAATCCATTGATGTTGGTGGTGGTCTTGCTCTTGATGGTGAAACCTGGTTTTGTCTGGCTCCTCTGTTGAAATTCTGCCTCCTTGGGTGTGGACAATAATACATGCCATGGCCATCCTCCCCACAGTTGTAACAATGGTAATCCTGATTTTGTCTTCTTTGCCCTCTTCCTTGCTCTAAATTTTTGGCAAGTGCATGCCCTTGCTACACCAAATGTACTGAAAGATTCTCTAGATGGTTGGTGATGCAACTTAACAGGCCTTGCTACTCTTCTGATGCCTCTTGTGGTTGGAATCTCTGAGTGGTTGTTGCAATTACTGGGCTTATTCAAACTGATCTTGATTCCTTTGACTCGTTGAATCTTTCTTGCATGTGCAGCTCAGGCTACTTCCACTACCAACTCATACGTTGCATGGAATCTCCTCTTCACCTTCTCTTTAAGAGGCAACCGCATGCCAACAATGAAACGGTCCTTCTTCAAGAAATTAGGTGCTCCTTCACCTTCCTCTAGTGAGGCAACCCATCACTCCAACAAATTCACAAACTTGGATTTATAAGTGGCATACTCTAGCAGACGTCCCTGCTTTAACTCTATCAGCAGCTGCCATAACTTTTCTGAGGTTGTGCCTTTGCCAAACCTCTTCACAAAGGCAGTACGTAGTAAGTCCCATGAATCCGTGGTAGCTTGGGGAAAAGAATTGTCCCAAGACTTGGCCTCTACTTTCATCAGTAGAGGAAAGATTTGTAGCCATGAGGTTTGATCCACATAAGCAATGTCAAAGTTATCCAGAAAATTAGTGTGGTGATGTCTTCTCCCTTCTTGAAACTAAACGTGGGAAAAGAGACACTTGCCATGGTAGTAAATCAATGAGCATATAATCACAAATTTTATTTATTTATATTTGGAATGACTTAGTGATTCATAAAGATTTATACATGGGTGAAAAACTTGAGCAGGAGCTAAGAAGAGTGCAAGGCTAGAATAGAATAAAGATGCTTACATCAAAAGAGTGGTAGTAATCAAGAATGGGCAAGATGATGGGATGTGGGGATCTAAGGATTTCATCAAGAATTTCTGCTTCGAATAGGAACAATCTTTTGCTGGTAGAATATCTTCCTATTAATGTACATGTTTACATGCATGTGTTGCAAGAAACGGAAAGGAAAGACTTTTGGCCTATTGTTATTATCCATGTCAAGTGTAGGGAAAGGCCTTGACCACTAGAGTTGCATACCTTAAGTGTTGACAAGGTGACACCTTCACCACATGCCTCTACCTCTTGTTGAAGTCCACATAATCCTCCATATTGGGTTCAAAACAGACTGGGCAAGAAGAGTCTACCTCAATCAGCTTTCCATTTTTCACGTGGCGTTGACGCTTGGGTGGTCGTACTTCACTTGAACTCTCTAGTCCTAGAGAGAGTGTAGGCCCACTTGCTTCCACCAAATGCTTTAGGATTTGTGGCTTGGACTTAGCGGTTGATGTAGTTGATAACTCTTCTCTGATTGTTGGAGAGAAAACACTTGGTGCTACACAAAATCTGACTGATGTGAGAGTGTTGACGCGGTTCTCAAAAGCAAAACTCACCATTCTTTCTTCACCTCCTCTGTGGGCACTCATTGATAGAATGGTTTGGTTGACAACAATGATGACATTTCATATCCCTCCCTCTTGATACTCTTGATTTGCGGTTAGAGCAAGAGATGCAAGACAAAGAACTTACTTCCTGGATGTTGACAATGCTACAACTTGGCAGTAGCACTTCAATGAAGGCCTTGAGTGCTTCTTAAATTTATTTCTCCTCCGTTCTCCAATTGGAGAATTCTCACAGCCATTTGTCCATGGTCGACGACGTGCATCCTTTTTAGCGTTGCAAACTGAAGGTTTCCGAGAATCCCTCCTCAGTGGGGGCACCAAATGACAAGCACACACACAAAACGGACCCCGACGGCCTCAACGCCAGGACCATGCATGCCAAACTTGTAACGGGAAGTAAACAGGGGGACACCACCTAGCTTTGAGCGGCTAGCACGCGATGAGTAGTGATTAAACTAACACTAAATACAACAGAGGAGATACAAGCATTAACAAGTCCAAAAGAGATGGTGAAGTGTTTTCTCTACTCATAAATACAAGTCCTTATACATATTTTGTAGGAGTAGTTGTAAATAGGACATATGATTGTGATCTAGAGCTGTCCATCTCTGAAATTTCTGCTTTCATGCTTGGTTGCATTTACGATCTTGGAAAAGTTGATTTTTGGAAATAAATGCAATAAGCAAGCTTCAAGACACAATTGGTCATGGCTGAGTGTTAGCCCAATGGAATTTTTCCACAATTTTAGGGAATTTTCCCAGCTCGTTTGGGCTTTACGGGCAAAAAAGGGCATTTGTGGGCTAAAAATGACCATAAATGGTAAAAAATGACTCAAAATTGGTCAAAAATTTGCGCAAGATGACACATCACTCACGGTGCCTTGACTATGAAGAGTGAGGAAAATTTTTAGAACATCAATATCAGCACTATAAGCTCCCATTTGAAGGGATATAAAGCCTGCACCTATGGTATGCTAGTGCAGTCATGTGCTATTCCAACCCTATATTCGAGGCTATGTGGCCACCAATTAGGGTTCCCCCTTTTAAAATACCTACTTGGGAATGAATAATGAAGTTCTGAAGTTTCCATGAAATGACTACGATGGAGAATTGAAGTGTTTGTATAGGGTTTTTATCAGGGCAAAAGAGCATTGCAAACTGTGTAATTGGCAGCAGTGAGGCTACACCAAATCATCACACACACAGGAGTTTTGAGTTGATCTTGGTTTTTCTTTCAAAGAGAAACTTTCATGGCTGGAGTTTTGTTCTTTTTGAGTGTGTTTTTAGCCTCAAATCTTCTACGACTTGCTTGATTTTGTTGCGAACTCTCACAGTTAGAGGCCTGGCGCTTTCCTAGCCACACTCCTCACTTCTTGACACAAGTTTGGTCAACCCGATGCAAAGGAGGCTAGGGTAAGAGTTAAAAAGCTTCATTTAAGGTATCAAAACAAAGGTTTAAAGATATGGAGCAACAGGGGGTTTGGTTTGATCCAGTCACAATGCAAATGTTTTAAGCTTTTGCGGTGTTTATGCAGCAGCAACAAGCTGCGAAAAGGAGGGAGCTTTCCTCAGCCAAAGCGCTTCAATCTGTGGTGAAGAAAATGGACCAATTCAAAGGTAAAGATGTAACAGAGTATCTTTGTGGATATGTAAAGGAGATGGAGCTTCATCGAGTGCCCAAAGCAGAGATGGTGCAAAGTTTTGAGCTAGCTGTGGTCCCTGAGATCAGAGAGCATGTAAGGGGAATTATAAATGAGCATGGGGCAACTTGGGAAGCATTCAAATTAGCCTTGAAAGAAGAGTATTTCATGGAAGACTCCGAAAGGGTGACAAAAAGGACTTTTTTAGAGTGGGTAGTTCGGTCAAAAGAGGGACTTTTGCCTACCGAATTGCTAAGGGAACTTGAACGTTGCTATGATCAACTTTCAAGGACTGAGAAGGCTACCCTAAACTCAAAGAAGACAGAGCTCTTTTTACAAGCTGCAGGCAAAGAGATTCAAGAGAAGTTAAAGTTACTGCTTGAGGATAAGGATGGGGAACAAGGCTTAAAGACTGATTGGAATGAGGTAGAAGATGCAATTTCACTGCTAGCCAAGCGACAACTACGAAGAGACAAGATGATCATCAACCTTACTCAAGCTCCAAGTGTTCCTGAGAGTCCAATGAAGCATGTGATCGTGGTTCCAAAGAGACACAAATCCATCCTCGGTGATATTGTTAAGGGAATGCAGGAATTGAAGTTAAAGCTTGCAAGGATAGAAGAATCGTCAGGCCAATCTATAGGGCAAGACCTCAAAATAGAGAAGGATTTGTAAATAGATGCATATGGTGTGATAGTACTAGCCGCGAAAGGAGGGGTTGTGAAAGTTTCAAAGATGCTTTGACAAAGGAGCTTGTTTTCTTTAAAGATGGCAAGATTCACTTAAGTGAAACAAGTAAGTTCTTGGGAACAAACTTTGGCAAAGGCTGGATGAAGAAGCTAGTTGAGGACATGGCTAATATCCATGCCATTTCAATGGTTGAAGCAGCTGCCTATGGGCTAAAGGTGGAGCCTATTAAGCAAAAGGGATCATTCAAGACTAGAGAAGAGGAATCTTATGGGATTGGAGAGCTATGGCCATGTGCAATAGAATCTTCTATGAAGGATAAAATGACTAAAGAGGTTTTGTATGACCCTGTGGACTCTTTGTTAGTGCATGCATACATTGCCAAATGTCAAGCCAATGAGGTCATTGTTGAAGAGAAATATATGCGTGAGAATGGGGATGAAGGGCCTTCAAAACAAACAACAAGGAGTGGGGGAAAAAATGACACAATGCCTCCTAGATCACCTTTCCCGCAATAGATGCCTGTCCCCGAAGTGCCTATGCAAGAAGCCTCTGAAGACAAGAAGAAGGATGCAACAAAATCTAAAGTAAAGGGTCCGGCATACAAACTCCAATCTGACATAGAGGTGGCAACCGATCTCAAAAGGATTTTGGAAGAGAGGATTTTAAATAGTAAGGTGGAATTTACCTTGGGTGAAGTCCTTGGAATAGCAAAGAGGGAGTTCCATGAAGAGATCATTGATATCATCAAGAGGAAGTGGCAGTCTCTTACTGAATCTATCCATGTATAGGGTGAAGAAGAGACTTTAAATGCATAGGGAGTATAGGTCTATGGCAAGCAAAAGGTGATGAAACTATTGCTGGATGCTACAATTCTAAGGGAGGAGTAAAACAGGTTCACTTCTTGGATGATGAAGATGAAGTCGAAACCACTCACAAGAGTTACTACTTGAAGAGTCACTCGGCAAGAGCAATTACTGAGACAGGTTCACTTCTTGGATGAAGATGAAGTCGACACTCACAAGAGTTACTACTTGAAGAGTCACTCGGCAAGAGCAACTACTGAGACCTTGGTAAAAGTGGGAGACTTAGAAGATCCATATATTGCATTGACAAATCATGGGTCAGAGATTAACCTTATGTCATAGAGTCTTTATCAAAAAGGAAAATGGCCAATTGATATAAAGTATGGATGGATGATTCGTGCAACAAACAACTCATCAGGGAAGCTGTATGGATCTTGTCCAAATGTAAAGGTGACTATAGGGGATGTGAAAGATTACCAAATTTTTTTTGTACAAGATATGTCTACATACCCTCTTATCCTTGGGCAACCATACATCACTACTACTCGCATGGAAACCAAGGTGATGGATGATGGGTCAGCTTATGCTAGGATAAGAAGCAAGGACGGGAAGCGTGCGATACATTTCCTTACTGTTTGTATGGACCATGAAGGGAACCGTGAAAGTCTTAGAGAGAAACCCTTGCCAAAGGCAAACAAAGAATTCAAGGACTACAAGGATATGAGGGGTTTTGGCTATGTATCATTGTAGAGCGGGATTGCAGTGGTACAAGAAGGGAAAGGTTCTCCCATGATGTATATGCAAAGGAGATGTTTTCTACAGGTTTTGTAGGATTAATAGACTATGTATCTATCACATTTACAAAGTGTGAGGACTTAAAGCGGGGTGAACGACAACATGTAAATAGTGTACAAAGAGGTTTGAAGATGAATGGTTTGCTAGAAGATGATGAATGAATTGCACGTGTGTTTGATGAGTGTTCGTTTGTGGATACTATGCAAGACTTGGAGTCTTTAGTGGATTGCAATTTGCATGTTCAAAATGAGGCTGTGAAAGTTTTCTCAATAGAAATGTATAAATTCATTGAGGATTTCAAAAATTCTCAAGGTATTGATGTGCGAGTGGATACTAAGTATAAGTCTGTGGCAAAGAAAGTGAAACCGGTGGCATTACCTCTACCAAAAGATTGCACAAATAAGATGGAACAAGCTGCTTTGCAACCTAACCTTCGTGGCCCAAGCAAGATTGGACACAAGTTCATGCAAGATTCTTTGAAGGAGTTAAAGGTTGGTTGCGAGGACAGTTTGACAAAAGCTGAAAAGATATGCTTTGAAGACATGCTTGCCAAACACGGAAAAGGTTTTGCATTTGAGTCTCATGAGATAGGGTGTGTTGATCCATCCATTGTTGCTCCTATGGTAATATTCACTATCCCTCATGTACCTTGGAACTTGAGGCCTATTCTAGTTTCAAAGGCTCATTTGCCAAAACTCATTGAACTGCTTAATGAAAAGATCAAGATGGGTATTTTGGAGACTTCTTGTGCTCCATATTCAAATAGGTGGTTCACAGTTCCAAAGAAAAATGGTCCTTTACACTTTATCTAGGATATGCAACCCGTCAATAAGGTTACATATAGAAATGTGGGTATAGGGCTAGTTGTAGATGAATTTGCAGAGGCATTTGCAGGAAGGGCAATATATTCTATGGGAGATTTGTACTCAGGATATGATCAATTCCAACTAGCAATGGAAAGCAGGTACTTGACTACCATGAAGACACCTTTGAGCTTGGTAAGGATGTGCACCTTACCTTAGGGAGAAACTAATTTAGTTGTGCATATGATGAATAGTATGAACAAAGTCCTACATGACTTCAGACCTCAAACTACAATGCCTTTCCTTGATGGTGTGCCAATGAAAGGATGTGATGTAAGTGATATAGATGTGGCTCTGGACTCAAGGGGGTGCCGCAAGTATGTGGCAAACCATATCAATGATTGTGATAATATCTTGTCAAGATTGGAAGAGGTGAACCTTACCTTGTCTGGCCAAAAGTCAGTGGCCAAAAGTCAGTGTTTGGTGTGAATGAAGTTCTTATTGTAGGACATATGTGTGGGCCATTTGGTAGAAGGCCTTGTCCTGCAAGATTGATATAATTTAGAGAATGAAAGAGAAATGTATAAATGTCACTGAGGTTCAAAGGTTCTTGGATGCATGCGTGTTTTATGTTATCTAGATTCCGCATTATACACATGTGGCAGAGCCGTTGTATTAACTTTTGAGAAAGAACCAGAAGTTTCAATGGAAAAAAATGCGTACACATGCCATGAGGAAATTAAAGAAGTTGTTTCTTATGTCACCAACTTTGAGGAAAGTAAACTATGATTGTGGAAGACATGCGATTGTGACAATATATACTAGCCCCATAGAAATTGGATGGGCGATTGGCCAAGATGATGAAGATGGTAAGTGATATGTAGTGAGATTTGTAGCAAAGGTCCTAAGTGCTTGTCAACGAAATTATCCACATGTGAAAAGGGAATTATGGGGAGCAATTACAACCCTGAAATGTGATAAAGGGTATTTGATAGGTGAAAATATAATAGTGGAGACTTATTGTGTACCTCTTCTTGGAATGATCACAAGTTGCTCAACTCCTGACATTGCTATGTTGAGATGGATTGCCTACATAAAGTCCTTAGATCCATAATTTAAACATATTGCAGGGAAAGATAATCCAGTTGTGGATATGCTTTCAAGAGCAAGATATGAAAATGAAGAAGACATGGTTATCGAGGGCAATGATGTAGGCACAAGGTTCTATAATAGTTCTCATGCCAAGGGTGATCGTGTTTGCCTGTCAAATGCACTTGAGTCATTTACATAGGACCTATATCAAGGTGATTGGTTTCTCACTGGACGCTATCTAAGCACTTTGACAAGGCAAGAAGGGTGGATTGATCAAGAGTTCAAAAGAGTATGGAGAAAGGCCTATGGATACTTTTTGAAAGATGGATGGATACTTGTGGAAGCATCCAAAACAAAGAAATGGAATGCCATTGAAGGTTCTGAATGATAAGGATGCTCAAAATGAGCTTATGAAAAAGTTTCATGAGAGTCTTTATGCTGGACATAGAGGTGTATGGGCCACCTTTACTAGAATGAAAGAGAGGTATTGGTGGAAAGGTATGTACAAAGATGTATCTCACTTTGTGGAGTCTTGTGAAACCTGTCAAATGTATTCAAATGTACGTCATTGTGATGGGTTGCACCCCACTTACGCATTGGCCATGCATTATAAGTGGGTAGTAGATTTGGTTACAATACCATTGGGTTTATGGAAAATGAGATACATAGTGCTTGCACGAAAGACTTGACTAATCAGGTTGAAGGTCGTGCTCTAAGAACAAAAAGCACAGAAGGGATATGTAAGTTCCTCTTGGATGATGTAATTAGCCGTTATGGCTGTGTTGGAAAAATAACAGCTGATAGAGGTGAGTTGGATGCTAAAAAAGCAAGGGAATTTTTCTCTAGAATGGGCATTAAACTCGCTTCACTACTGCATACAATCCTGAAGGGAATGGTAAATCAGAATGTGGGCATCCTCCTATTATTAAAGCTTTGGCTAAGGCCTGCAAAGGTAAAATGGGAGAGTGGCCTAGGTTATGGCCTTATGCTTTATGGACTGATCGTACAACTCATAGCTCATTTACTGGTTATATGACTTTTGAGTTGATGTATGGCCAGAAACCTAAAATTCCAATTGATGATGCAATTCCCACATGGAATGTATTGCCTTGGGAAGATGGAATGAGTAGGGAATACCTTCTTGCTTTGCATATACAACAGCTAGAAAGAAGGCCTCAATATATTGAGATTGCAGTAGCACAATTAAGAGATGTAAGGTTGAAGAATAAGGACACATTTGATAAAAGGCATAGGCTCAGACATAAAGTTATTGAGGAAGGTGATTGGGTGTTGGTGTGTAACATTTAATGGCCTAGTAACTTGTGTGTAGCGGAAAATAACATGAACATAGTGAGCATTTCATTAAAATAGATTCCTACTGAGCATAGCAAGAGTGCTTGGATGAAGAGACCGGATTTACATGGAGCCAGTCCCCCCTCCAAAAGGCTTTGTATTATAGGTTTCCCCCATCCAGGGAGACATTTTACAATACAATTCTCTATGTTCCTTCAATAACTAGCGTGTGCAATGAAGATGGAAGCTTCAAGTACTAAGCAAACACTTATAAAACACAACATCAATTCCCTCACGGTCTCATACCGAAGACCTCACACACCTACGAAGATGGTGAGAGCTAGCGGGGTATGAGAGTAGATTGAGAGGAAGAAGGAGTATTCTTACAAGAAAGAAGTATATCTCCTCACATAATCACTCATAAATGCTTAGCATAGCTTAGTAATTAGCATGGTAGAGGAGATGAGCATGCATTGAAGCTTGGCTCTTGGTTGGATTTGCATTACAAAGCCAAGAGTTGTTGGTGTAGGCCTCCCTTCTCACAAGCTTGGAGTAGATGATGAGCTTTCCATCATTAAAGCTTGAGAAGGAGAGAGAGAGAGTATTCTTGATTCACACATGAGATTGTGTGAATGTGTGTGTGATAATGCCTTTGAAAAATCAGCACCCCCTCTCTCTCTCTTGGTCGACCCCTCTTGCTAAATCCTCTTGCTGACACAACCTTTGAATTTTGAAACCTTAGCATTTTGGAAGTCTTATTGGGCTGAACCTTAGGGTCTTTAAAGCCCATTGTTGCACATTGCTCTTTTGAAAATGCCCCCCCCTTTAAATCCCTATTTTCCCTCCTTTGGATCCCTACTGTGGCCGCTCTACGAGCTTAACCAATATTCTAGCTTTTTCTCCCTTGGTACTGCCCCATATTAAATGACGAGTTTAACATGAGAAAATCATTTAGAAGAATTAGATATTAGTTATTATGACATTACCTCTCTCTTGAAATCATAGTCGTCCTTGACTATGGGGTAGAGAAGCTAAATCCTATTCATTAGTCCTTTTTCTAGCGGGTAGAGGATCCCTATCTTACCCTACAACATCGTTCCAGAATGGATGAATAATCCATTTGGTGCTTGAGAGCCTAAGGCTGCCACAAGCATGTCTGCACATTAGTCCTATCAATCTTCCATAGTAGAGTGACAAGCTCTACTTAGTGTTTGGAAGACGTCGTCTCCACAAACTTGATTCTAAGCATGCATACTACTTAACATTTGTGCACAATAAAGAAAAAGAGAGTCTTATAAGACAAAAACTTTGTTCATTTTAAAAATTGTACATTTTCTTACTCTAGGGAAGCATTGTAAGCATTGACAAGGTTTAGGTTATCCTTTAATTGTATGCCTTGCATCCATATAGCATCTTCAAAAGGATAATTCTTACTTAATAAGATAACATCGGATAGTCTTACCGCCTCTTAATACATTGTCTTCATGTTGGAGAATGGACTCAGGCTGCAACACCTCTTCTTGGTCCTTGATCTCTGGTGGGTTTTGAGGTGGCTCTCCTTTGTAAGGCTTTAGTAGGCTCACGTGAAAAGCATTGTGTATGAGCCAATGACTGGGCAAATTGAGTTGATAGGCCATCTCATTGATTGATCTAAGAATCTGGAAGGGACCATAGTACATTTTTTCTAACTTAGCATAGTAATTTTGGTGTCCTGTAGGATTCTTGCCCGTCGTGTGCCTTAATCAAGCCTTGGGAAATTTAAGAAAGACCCAATCATTTTCTTTAAAGGCTTGGGCTCTTCTATGATTATCAACAACAGCCTTTTGCCTTTGTTGTGAGATAGAGATAACATCCTTAATCTTTTGGAAATATTCTTGTAGGTCTCGGCTATACTCATCCGCAGTGAAGATCTTCTTGTGTAACTCAAGTACCAGGGGACTTTTTGATCTTCCCTTACCTCAAAAGGTGATTTTCCTGTGGAAGTATGTACAATGTTATTGTAGTCATACTCCAATGAGGGTAAGTACTTCTCCCATTGGGACTTTTGATCTACTTTTTTTACGTTGGCTTTTAGTAGATCAAGAATTGTTAGGTGAGCTATTTCTTTGGCCATCCGTTTGCGGGTGATAGGCCAAAGAGAAGTTTAGCCTTGTCCCTAAATTCTCAAAGAGACCCTTCCAAAAATTACTGGTCATTCTAGGATCTCTATCTGACACTATGGACATTGGCAAGCCATGGTACTTGAAGATTTGTGATATGAAGAGGGTTGCCATTTGATGGGCTTTGATAGTCTTCTTGACATATATAAAATGAGCTTGTTTGCTGAACCTATCTACTATCGTCCATATTCCCGTTTTCCCATGGATAGACTTAGGCAAACCAAAGATAAAATCCATGGATATACTCTCCCATGGTGAATTAGGGATTGGCAAAGGTTGAAGCAATCATGGTTGCTTCCCTCTATTAAAGTTTGTCTTTTGGCATACCACACATTTAGAAACATACTTCCCTTCGTATGGATCCTTTTCTTCTTCCCAAATCGGAGAGAGGACTCTTTTGGAAGTCTTGCAAGGAGGCTTCCTAGGTACTTTCTTGCCATGGTGGGGAGCTTGGAGAATCCCATGAGCACGAAGCTGTAGTTGCACTTCACTTTGGAGGGATGGATTACCCATGGCTTGTTTAAGCCTAGAAATAAGGTAGTTAACAAGCAGAGGGGCATCATTAGTAGCCTGTTCATTAGCAAAATCAAAGCTATCAACATTAATTTCACTGTCTTTACTATTTTCAGTCATTCTAACAACTTTTAGGTGTAAACTTTTTTAGGTGTACTTTGGCACTTCAAGCCCTAGTTGCTACTCCTCTTTACCCCTTTAGAAAAGCACTAAAGCTACTATACCCGTGGCTCGAATATCATTAATTTCAAGGAATAGAAGAGAGGGTCTTTCAACACCAAAATAGGACCAGCTCCTATCAAGCTTCTTATAGCTCAATAGTGGTTAAGCCGTAGGAAAGCCCCATAGGACTCCACTATTAAGACCATAGCTGAAAAATCCCTATTTTATTTACTCAATTGCAATTAATAATACCAACCATTTATAGCTAGCTTGAGGACCTCCCTTCTTGAGCAAGAAAATAGAAATCTTGTGCTCTGATACCAATGTAACATTTAATGGCCTAGTAACTTGTGTGTAGCGGAAAATAACATGAACATAGTGAGCATTTCATTAAAATAGATTCCTAATGAGAATAGCAAGAGTGCTTGGATAAAGAGAGCAACAAAAAGCATAACACCTAGTTAGATAGGCATGAACAATACTTCAAATGAGAGAGAAATTAAGCTATTGGAAACAATTGAGGACCGGATTTACATGGAGCCGGTGCCCCCTCCAAAAGCCTTTGTATTATAGGTTTCCCCCGTCGAGGGAGACATTTTACAATACAAGTCTCTATGTTCCTTCAATAACTAGCGAGTGCAACGAAGATAGAAGCTTCAAGTACTAAGCAAACACTTATAAAACAAAACATCAATTCCCTCACGGTCTCATACCCAAGACCTCACACACCTACGAAGATGGTGAGAGCTAGCGGGGTATGAGAGTAGATTGAGAGGAAGAAGGAGTAGTCTTATGAGAAATAAGTATATCTCCTCACATAATCACTTATAAAATCTTAGCATAGCTTAGTAATTAGCATGGTAGAGGAGATGAGCATGCATTGAAGCTTGGCTCTTGGTTGGATTTGCATCACAAAGCCAAGAGTTGTTGGTGTAGGCCTCCCGTCTCACAAGCTTGGAGTAGATGATGAGATTTCCATCATTAAAGCTTGAGAAGGAGAGAGAGAGTCTTCTTGATTCACACATGAGATTGTGTGAGTGTGTGTGTGTGTGATAATGCCTTTGAAAAATCAGCCCCCTCTCTCTCTTGGTCGACCCCTCTTGCTAAATCCTCTTGTTGGCTTCCCATTGGACCTCTCCAAGCTTAGCCAATAGGGTTTAAGAAACATAAGTGATAGTCTTGTGACATGTGTTCACCTTTCCCCTTTTGTGAGAGCTTTAGATAGTTAAATAATGCAACTAGACTTTCATCGGACCCCTTTGTCTTCTGGCCAATAGGAATGAGGCAAGCCATGGTGCTGCTGAATGCTCATTGAACCCCTTAGGAGACTGGCCAATAGTCTCTAGAGAGCTTAATTCTTATTTGTTCTTTTATGAAGTGAATTAAACTAGATTGATTCTAGCCTAATTCTCATTGGTCCACCTCTATGGCCATCCAATAGGATTTGAGTGCACCTTGTGAACAATTGGCCTAGGGAGCTGACATGTGTCCCCTATTCCCTTTGTGTAAAGGGAGCGTGTGAGTGAGTGTGTGTGTGTGTGTGTGTGTTTCTCTCTCATCCCCTACTTACAGGGGTTGCCCCCTCCTATGTAGGAGTCTTTAAGACTTTTTGGCACACTCACAAAGCATCCAATTCACTAAGCTTGACCATTGGACACAACATTTGAATTTTGAAACCTTAGCATTTTGGAAATCTTAATGGGCTGAACCTTAGAGTCTTTAAAGCCCATTGTTGCACATTTCCCTTTTGTAGATGTCCCCCCCTTTGGATCCCTATTTTTCCTCCTTCGGATCCCTACTGTGGCCGGTCTGCGAGCTTAACCAATATTCTAGCTTTTTCTTCCCTGGTACTTCCCCATATTAAATGATCAGTTTAACATGAGAAAATAATTTAGGAGAATTAGATATTAGTTATTATGACATGGTGTACGGCAATAGTCTTGATAACCAACATTCAACGATATGAAAGCTTTCAAAGAGATGGTTTGGTCCCTATGTGGTTAAGCATGTACATGGGAATGCAACTTATACCTTGCATGAGTTGGATGGGACAGAAATGAAGATTCCCATTGCAGGGAAAAGAATTAAATTGTTCAAACGAAGAGGCAATACAGATCCCTTTATTTCACAAGAAAGTCAAAATGAAGGCTCTCATGAACATGTTATGGATGAAGATGAAGAAAGAGATGATGATGCACTGGACTTTGCTGCAAGTGATGATGAAATCAATATGTATGTTGACTTAAATGAGGACTTAACCTGCATAAGCTATGTGTGGTACATGGCGGAGGATGTGCAGGTTTAGAGGGGGTGAATGTCGTGCCGTGGCACGTGCATAATGTGAAACTAAAATATCTACCTCTCTCTCAATGCTTTTGCTGTGTGGGACCAAATGCTATGATGTACATAGTGTGATATATGCGAAAATAGATGACACGGTTGTAGCCGTGTACATACCTTGCCGGGCAAGCGAGGCCCTAGACGTGGCACTGTGGCATGACTTTTCACATAAATATATGCCTTTTTTTCTTTAAAAATGTACAAATTTCAAGTATATCGAAGTGGCACGCTCGTTTTGCTTAGAAAGTTCAATGCAGGCGATCTCGACCAAAAATAGCAAATTTCATGCACGGGTAGAAGAGACGCGTCTAGAGTGCTTGCCAAGTGGTAAAATGAGGTTCAAGATGAAATTTAAGCCCAATGGGATTTTTCCACAATTTTAGGGATTTTTCCCAGCTCGTTTGGGGTTTTTACGAGCAAAACAGGATATTTTTGGGCTAAAAATTACCAAAAATGGTCATAAAATGGCTCAAAATGACACATCACTCATGGTGCCGTGACTATGAGGAGTGAGGGAAAATTTTAGAACATCAATATCAGCACTATAAGCTTCTCTAAAGGGATACAAAGCGTGCACCTACGGTATGCTAGTGCAGTCCCATGCTATTCCAACCCTGTATTCGAGGCTATGAGGCCACCAGTTAGGGTTTCCCCTCTTTGGATACCTACTTGGGAATGAATAATGAAGTTCTGAAGTTTCCATGAAATGGCTACGATGGAGAATTGAAGCATTTGTATAGGGTTTTTATCAGGGCGAAAGAGCACTGCAACTGTGTAATTGGCAGTGAGGCTACACCAAATCGTCACACACACAAGAGTTTCGAGTTGATCTTGGTTCTTTTCCAAAGAGAAGCTTTCATGGCTGGAGTTTTGTTCTTTTTTCGTGTTTTTAGCCTCAAATCTTCTACGACTTGCTTGATTTTGCGAACGCTCACAGTCAGAGGCCCGGCGCTTTCCTAGCCACACTACGCACTTTTTGACATCGCAGAAGCCATCTAAGAAAGTACAGGCATCTTTTCCAACCACTCATTCTAGCACATGCTACGTTATTGAAAGAGGATCCGGATAATTATCTCTGGCAGTAGTAGAAGACGCGTAAATTGATTGAAGGGGAGAATGAAGCTTGCAAAATTGGCTCTTCATAACAAATTTACCCCATATGGTGGCATCCCTCCGATTTGTATTCCTGCATGGAATTTGAAAGATACAAACTACAAAGTTCAAAAATGTTAATGGCTTGACGTTGAACACTTCTGATGATTTTCTAGACAATGCACAATTATGTTCTAGCTAGCCATCAAAATAAATATCTAGGATCCCATCTTTTAAAACATTTAAAATGCTTGTAATCATAAAAAATATGAGATTTTTGATATATAATTGTGTCACAAATAATTTTGAGATTCTATATTTTGGTTGCTACTAAATCGAAAAAAAATGGAGTCCTTATGCACTCATCATTACAGCTTAACCACTTAGAGAAGGTGGGATTCAAAGATGAAAAGCCTCTTTATCTTATCATGGAGACTATCTCAAGGATTCCCCTCGTTCAGAGTGCTTTTACTCGTTACTAAGTCTAAGATGGTCTATTTCATCATTTCATCACAATCTAAAAATCCTTGTCAATATTTCTAATATTTTTCACTTTAGAGGGGATTTTGTATGGAAGAATGGACGTCATTGGCGATGAACTCAGCTACTTTGTCTCCATCCCACCAACCTACAAAAGGCTATAGGGTTTGTCCCTTCTTGCCAACGACACCCTTGGAGGAGTTAAGGGCTAAGTCTCAAAGGCACGCATGGCATTTAAGAAAACCCAGAAATTTACACAAGTTCTAGTGTAATTATTGGCAAAAATTTTCAAATTTTGACCTTAAAATCAGGAGAATTTCAAGTTTGCCCTTATTTTTACCCGCTAGGGAACCTATAAGTTTCTATCCCTAGACCCACCACGATCTGTACATTGTCGTGTCGTGGCACGTACATACTGTGAAATAAAAGCATTCACCTTAATTTTGGCATCTTTTGATGCATGGAAATAAAATAAATCATGTACATATTGTGATATATGTTGAAGCGGCTACTACAGTCCACTATCATGTACATACCTATATGGGGAGTCGTGGCCCTGGATGTGGCATCTTTGCATGATAAGATGCCTAATTCTACTTTTTGACGTACATATTTCAAGCGTTTCATGGTGGCACACTCGTTTCTCCTATAAAGATTGCTGCGGGAAAAAACTGTCGAAAATAGAAGCTAACAAGCGTCGTCGCAAAATTGCATAGAAAGTGACCCAAAATAAAATATTGATGAAAAATAATGCACATCTATGATTTTATGCTTATTCAAGTGATCCCACAGATTTAGGGTTTTGTTTTATTTCGTTTGGAAATTTTCGCGTAAAACATAGTCTTTTTTGTGTAAAAAATGAGCTGAAAATGGCCTAGTTTTTGTCCGAAGTGGAAATAGCCTAAAAATTGAAACATTAGCTGAAAATGGCGTGGGGAAGATGGAGAAGTCTTATTTTAAGTGAAAAGACCTGAAATTTGGTCTATAGTGCAACAGCTTCCATGGTAACCCAATCTATGTGTGTTGCAGTCTCGCCTCTTCACAATCTTGTATTTGAGCTTGTGACAACTCTATCGGCTACACATCCTCATTCAAGCATCAAAGACTCAGGGACATTGGAATAGAAAACTGAAGTCAACTATCCCAAACAAATTTGGGTACCAAAAAAGGGATAGGCCAAGGTCACACCAAGACAACACCAAACAACCTTAAGGCAACAAATATGGATATCAAAGGATACCCCAATAATTGGCGCAAGCTTCATTTGGGTTCCAAAAGCCCAACTGCAAAGTTTTTCTAAGTAAGCACAAAGTCAACTAGGGTATTGACCCAAAGCTACAAAGGAAAGATGAGCAACCAAGCGTGATCCACTACCAATCATCCAACCATACTCCAAAGGTCAAGAAAACACAAGTAGTCAGGTATGGATACCTAAGCAATCGGTTACCACTCAAAAATCAATAGAGATTGTGGATTCCGAGACAAAAAAAACATATTCATCCCATGGCAACCACAATCCATAAAAGGGCCGCAAAGACACTACAACACTTGCCAAAGTCAAAACCCACTATAATGGTGTGGCGTCCTAAACATCCCACACAAATTCAAGCCAAGAAGCAGGTTTAAACTTGATTGATTCAATAGAATGTCTCCGACTTACAACACTTTTGTTAGATGGTACGTGATCATAAACGTAAAACTAGGTCAACCTCATCATTGAATGCCCTTAAGCAATTAGCTTAAGACCCACCTCTCGCATAACATTAATTTTTCATGCATTGACTGAGTCTGCATACATAGGGCCACATTACAAGGCCTTGCGTAAGGCACTGCTTTGATGCCCATGCACAACACAAACTTGACGGCTCACTGTCATTAAGAGAACTCCAACTAGGAGGGGGGAGGAATTCTGAATGCAAGCTTATTGATTAAATAAGAAAAGGGAATTGTTTTACCAATTTAGAGTTATAATTTGTAGTTAATTTTGTCTTTTTGACAAAGTCTTTGATTTTAATCATTGACAAGATGAGGTTTATCAGGAGTAAGAGACAAACATCAAATATGAGCCCTTAGGTTAGGTGTGAGTACTTATGTACATATTATAGAAAATTTTCATGTATTTTTACAATTTTTTATTTTATTTTCTTATTTAAAAAAAAAACAAAATGAAACAAAAAACAAAAAAAGTAAAAAAATTGCAAGAAAAGCAGAATACACGAACAAAGAGTCTATGAAGTGACACGAACTTCCAGAAGTCTAATTGGAGGTTGTTTGGTCAAGATTCAAAATGAACATAAGTTGGTCAGATGAGAACCAAACTTGACTTGTAGATTAAGGGCATCAAAGCTACCAAATTTTGCGAAGGCGTCTCACCAGGAACTATACATGTAAAGTGATACAAGCAAAGAAACTTGCAAGAAACTTGCAAGAAACTTGCAAGAAAAGCAGAATACACGAACAAAGAGTCTATGAAGTGACACGAACTTCCAGAAGTCTAATTGGAGGTCGTTTGGTCAAGATTCAAAATGAACATAACTTGGTCAGATGAGAACCAAACTTGACTTGTAGATTAAGGGCATCAAAGCTACCAAATTTTGCGAAGGCGTCTCACCAGGAACTATACATGTAAAGTGATACAAGCAAAGAAACTCTTGGACATCAAAAGCATCAAGATCACTAAACGTCATCCAAATGACATTTGAATGGGGTCATACTTTAATACACAACTTCTACAAGGCTATTGCAACATGTCCCACATTATAAATGTTGCAAGGCTTCAGCCTGCAGTCCAAGACAATTGTCAGAGTTTCATTCACACAAAAAGTGGCTAATAGCATCAATGATGGCATCCAATAGATGGAGTGACACATCAAGTGTGTCTAAAGGGAGTATATGTTCTTGTGGAAACAGTCACATATTTGAAAAATTGTATATTTGTGCTTGGTAGAAAAACATCGTAATTTTTTCTTTACCTTATCCTTGTTGAGAAGTAATGAGATTTTGATTTATCCAATGTCTTATCCTAATCCCAAAACTAACGTCTATGGAGTCCGAAATGTATTGGACTTACCCAATGCTAAGAACCTGCTTGTTTCACCTTTCTAGAAACTTGAAAGTAATGAAATTCTTGCATGGGGAGGCCACATATATGGTAGAGATGGTCCAGTACCCTTAAAACATCATGGGGAATATGACCAACAAAGTGGGAAGTCAATCACAAAACTGAGATAAAAAATCTGAGGAAAAAATAGTGATTTTTTTCACAAAGGCATCAAAATTTTCAACCCGATAGCCATCGTGGGTAGAGTTGATAGATCACTCTTGTAAGATCAAACGCCAAAAAACCTCACATCTGTTATGAATAGGGTCAAAAAATGCCTACAAGAGCTAGTGAAAACCATGCTGGTTCAAGCCACTCAACCAAATTTCACCATTTTTGTAACGAAACCTATTCTTAGAGTGTATATCAGGCCCATGATGTCCAGATTCAAAAAAAAGTCAATATCCATGCTCTCTTGGAAAATTTTGCGAGTTTTTCAAATCTTGCATGAATGAAATATTTTCAAGTTTTTGTGCATTTTACATGAATCATATAGTCATTTCAGGATAGTTACAAAGTCAACAAGATCAATAAATGCATGAAGGCATGTATGATAGGAATCTACAAGTACACGAATGGTAGCCAAAACATATTTTAGGTGTTGAACACCCTACGCTTTTGAGTTAAGCACGAAAAAAACTTTATATTTGTTTTTGTACAAATCAGGTGAAGGGAGTCTCATAATGTATGTTGCCAAGTATGGATGGGAGTATGTGCAAATAGAAAAAGCAGAAGTAGCAAGAATGATAGGCACCAATAGATCCAGTTGCAACTCAAGACCCAAACCCTACCCCTAGAAAGTCTACAAATCCCTTTGAAGAAGTGGAAGATACGGCCACGTTTACATCTAGTCAAGCTAGAGAGGTTGAAATGCCAAATTTTCCTTCATATCTCAGGCCAAACCCTAAAACCTTGCAATCCTGGTTGCATCCCACAGTGACAAGGGAACATGAATTCTATAGAAAAGAAATCCCTATCACAAGAGGACCATATGTAAGCCCATAGTGTCACCAATGCCCACTTATTCTTACTCTTATCCCAAGGAGGGAAAAGGACCAACGATGATGCCAACCACAATAGATATCCCCTATATGAAGAGCATCAAGAAAGAAATAATATTTGCAGCGAAATCACCTATTGATAGAACCTATAGAGGCTACGGGTTGGAAGAAGCACTTGATGCCAAATCGATACATGAACGAGGACCTATAACAGGAGAGGGATGAGGAGATTCTACAGTAAGGCTGGTAGATCACAGACGTGTTAGACCCTCTCAAGTCTAGAAATGGGTTAGCAAGAAATATTCAGGGGAAAGAGACCCTAGAGACCACGTGGCAGCATTCTTGAGAGTGATCCAAGCGAAGAGGTCAGGGACTTTGATGCACAATTTGCTGGATTTGGACTTACCTTAGAGGAAGATACCGCCACCTGGTTTGATTCTATTGAAAGACAGGTCCAAGAAGTATTTTGATGCATTTGTGGAGGAATTATCTCGAAGAGGGATATCTCACAATATGATCTCACAAATCCATAAGTTCAAGCAGAAAGAGGGAGAAATTTGTTAGGAAAGTAGCCTTATAGTTGAAACAATACATAAAATTCTACATGGTGGAAGAATTACCCACTCAATCTAGACTCATGTTGATATTCATCCAAGGATTAAGAAATATGGATCTTCATAAGGATTTGCATATGAAGAAGAGCTCAACTCTAAATGAGTTGACCAAGGAAGCTCTATACTTAGTAGACAATTGTGCAATCTACAAAGAAGGTGACTACAAGGACTTAGATGATGATTCGTCATCACAACATGGTGGAGCTAGGTTTGCAAAGTTTGTACAAAAGAGTGAAGCAGTTGGGGGTCAAGAACAAATCATTGCAGAAGTGCTCAAAAGAATAATCCCATTTGCAAAGCCATAAGCTAAGCAAGCAAAATGATGTTTCATTGAGGAAAATGGACCAATCATGTAACGGAGGAGTGCTACTTTAACAAGGGATATGTGAGAGAGAGACAATATGTCCCTCCAACCCAAGTAGCACCTCATCAAGTACCACCAATGCCTAGGTATACAACAAGGAACTTGCCCAGACCTGTAGGGGTTGAACAGTCACAACCAGTCTTGGGGCAACAACCACCCCTGACAGGAGCAAGACCAGTGACTAGGTATACAACAGGGAACTTGCCCAGACCTGTAGGGGTTGAACAGTCACAACCAGTCTTGGGGCAACAACCACCCCTGACAGGAGCAAGACCAGTGGGTGTAATGTATACGCCTACCATAGAGGAACCAGAGGAACAAGAATTAGTTCATGTGCCTGCATATTATGAAGAGTCGAGTGGATATGTGGCGAGCCAAGTATACTATCCACCCAAAGAGATGAGAGCACTAGAACCATGGAGCGTGAGTAGAAATCTTGATCACTAACTGCCACACATGATGTAGGTGAAATCATATATAGCTTAGATGAGAGAACATTGATGTTCATTGCACATGGAGGGTTAGTGGGACCAAGGCTTGCTTATCAGCAAACGAGGAACCCAAGGAGGACCTCAACAACCAAAAAGACCATGCTACAAGTGTGGTGGGGACCATTGGTTAAGAGACTATCTCCATGAGGAGATAATCAGAGTAAGTGCATATTGCATAGAATGCGGGGTCACTCATCCGATTCCCGATTGCCCAAAGAATCCTAACAAGGGAGCAAAGGTAACATTGAACATACTAGGGGATGTGCCTTCTAGTAGTGGGTCGGAAAACAAAAAGTGATACCCATACATGCTATCACGAGAGCACAAGCGCAGAGGGAAAGAGAAGAATCAATTATTGAAGAACCCCAAACAGATACTCCTAGTGTCAAGAGAAAAAGTCAACGAAACATGCAGAAGGCTAGGAAAGCATGTATGAAGACCAGGAAGGAACATGAGTAGATGGCCCTAACATAAGAGTTAAAAAGAACCAAGGACAAATTAGAGAGATTTGAGAGTCAAACTAATCCAAAAATAGTAATTCGAGAGACCAAAGAGCCCAATGAGATAAAGAAACAAAGGAGCACATGCTGAGGAGGATCAGTGCTAGTTGAGAAAGTGAATGAGTCCCTTAACGCACTTATGAAAGCCTATGAAGCATGACTTCACATGAGCCAAAATCAGGAACACAAATGAATAACTTATCCCTACACAAAATTGGAGATGTGTCAAAAAATTATCCAAACTGCCCAAACTCTACTGGAACCACTCAAAGATAAACCAAGATTGGGGTAGAAGTTCCAATTCCAGCACCTATCACTCCATTGGGGCATGAGACCAAAGAAATACATGAGGAACCCCCGGTTGAATTAGAAAATCCTATGATAGCAGAATACCATAGATCCAGCATCTGAGGGGTTCCATTCTATAATATGTGAGGCCTATAGAGAGGACCACGGCTTAGAAAAGCTTTGGAGACAGAGAAGAGAAGCAAATGAAGCAGTAGGGTTGAGTCAGAGAGTTAACCAAATCAGTAAAGGGAATAGATGAATTTGAGACAGGGACCCAAGTGGATCAAGATATTTGCTCTTATTGGGGGGATATAGGATCCATAAGATCTTTAGAGAGTCAACCTCAATCTTTGAAAACCCTACCTTCATACATGGGTGAGTACAAAGCAAGGTCTGATGTGAAGGTTGTGCCAACACAAAGACTTTCTTCAAAAAAGATGATGGACTCAAAAGGGCTGATAGACATATTGTTAGCACTAGTGACTTGCATCATCACGTTAGCTGAGCTTCTTAAGATACGACCAAACATGTGGGTGATTGTTGGGAAATGCTTAGAGAATTTTGGAGTCAAGGACCCAAATTCAAGGATTCAAGAAGGGATTTGAGAATTAGAGAAACCTCAATTGAACACAAGACCCGAGCCCTTAAACAAGGTTGGAGAGTTTTGTGAGGGTGAAGATGGCAATACTACACTTCCGATAGAATTCCAAAGTGTAACAACAATGGCAATTCTCAATAGTGGAGCTAGTGTTGCTATTGCCACCAAGGAGATTTGGAAAAAATGAGGGAAACCAGCCTCAAAAGATACCAAGATGAAATTGCAACTAGATGATGGATGTATTGAGAGACCCCTAGTGATTCTAGAGAAAGTGATTTTGATTTCGTACGGCATTGAGTAAGAGCATACTTTTGCTATAGTGGATTTTGGCAAGAAGAAAAACTATTACATCATAATTGGACAACCCTTTATGAGACAACTCAAGGTGGTTCAAGACTGGGGGTATGATCACTATACCGCAGGCACATGGAAACCACGTCACACATAAATCTAAAAGACAAGAGCTACAGATATGTGAACTAAACACCAATGGAGGAATTTGATTCAACTACATTAGTAGGGTTAGAGCTTCGAGCTTGGTTAGTCAAACCCAAGGAGCTATGGATGTGCGGCACATCAAATTATGGAAGCTTGTAGTGAGAAGAGTGTCTGTTGGAAAGAGCACTTGAAGATAAGGAATACATTCTTGATCCTTTTCTAGAAGAGGCCCTTGAGCCATTGGAGTGGACCCAGATACTAGCAAACCTAGATGTGTGTGCTATTTCAGATGGCCCCATTACAAAGTTCTGCGACAAGGACGTATATGATGTGGTTCCTTACTATATGGTTAGTATGGTGAAAGGGGAAGAACAAGAGAAACCCTCAGAACAACCCATGACTGATGAGATGGAGAAAGAAGTGGAAGAAGAGTTTTACTGTTGGGGTATAAAGCCCAATATGGTCGCCCAGGTAAGTGGGCGGGCCGCCAGGTATGTACACATGTTCTTTTGTAAAAACCTAATAAGAACTCACTATGCTCTACACATTACAGTAGAGCGAGTTCACCATATCGTCGTGCTCTTCTTCTCGCACTCTCTCTCGCGTCCCACTTCCGCTCGTACTCCTTCAACTGGTATCAAAGCTTAGATCGAGGCTCAGGGTAGCACTGCAGGAGGCTAGAGTCACCAGCTCAGATTGGAGTGAAATTCGACAGGCAAAGACACGGCCCCAAATCCTGTGGGCAAGCCCGAAGGGCTTGGTGTTCTCAGAATTTCATTCTGAGGTCATCTCGGCCACCGTTCGGCTTCGACAAAGGTCTGTGCAGGCCAGTTTCGACTACGTGGTCTCGGTGAGTGCAGATCCGACTCTGCAAATTTGGGGTTTTCGGCCTACGACTACAGGTACTGAGGATATCAACACTCCCAGAGTGTTGATTTGTGGCTGTCTACACATCGAAGGACGGCTCACAGTTCTTGGAGGCGTGTCACATACGACATGGGAATCTACACACAGACTGTAGGCGACATCCACTAGTTCATCAGGTAGCTTGTGTTTGCTGCTTGATATTCCAGATTTCATCCTGACATTGTAGGTACTTCCACATGGGATGTATTGTCAGAGATGATGTATGTTTGTTGAGGGTTTGCTGGCTGTGAGTCACACAGCAAACAACCGCCGCAGCGGTTACAACATATAGTGGGAAATTTGTGGATGTATGACTTTGTGGGAAGTCTATGTACTGTCAGATTTACTGCAGCCTTTGTTGAGGGTCACGTGAGGTTTTATTGAGATGGGGGATTCTCGAATGTTGAGATCCTTTCGGTGATACAGGTCTTGGAGCGATCCCTCGAGCACCCTTAGATAGGCAGCTAGGATGTATTGACTGTGAGTTAGACAGTTGGGATTGCATCTTTGCTTTACTGCCGTTGAGGCATTGTCACAGTCTATGCTTACAGGACAGTGACAGGACAATGAGAGACAGTACAGGTGCAGGACAGGTTTACCCGCAGCTTACAGTGTCAGAGAGACAATGTTTTTTGAGCTGTTTTTTGGTCTGTTTTTTAGTACACCAGAGCCATTTTACAAAGGAGACTCTGCCGAAATTTATGCAGAATCTGAAGCTTTCTTGGTTCATTTGACAGGTTGATATTGGTTCAGAGGTCAGTTTACAGGGGAAACTCTGTCGAATTTTTCCCAGGAAAGTAAACCACTGTGAAGCGTAGCTATGGATGGATCACAGGACACTGCTCTTTACAGTATCAAGAAGCTAGATGAAACCAATTTCCCATTGTGGAAGAAGCAGATTTGGCACGTGTTGGTACAAAAGAAGCAGATAAAACCTATAAAGCTCAAGGGGATAAAACCAGAAGATATGGATGAAGATGAATGGAGCAAAATGGATGAATTGGCACTTTCTACCATTATGCTGACTTTGGCAGAAAGCGTTTACTTCAATGTAGCAGATGAGGTGTCGGCTTATCAAGCATGGTTAAAGCTGAGTGATCTTTATGAGAAGCAGAGTGCAGCTTCAAAGGTATACTGGCTTAAGAAGCTTGTTGACTTGAAGATGAAAGAAGGGACACCTATGTCCAATCATCTGAATGAATTCAACACAATCTATAGTCAGTTGTCAGCTCAAGGTGTCAAGTTTGATGAGCCTGTTAGAGCTATGTTCCTGTTGATCACATTGCCGAAAAGTTGGGACACTTTTCGCACAGCTTTGAGTAATTCTACACCTCCAGATGGTTTGAACATAGCAGGTGTAGAAGGAAGTCTGCTTACTGAAGAAACCAATAGAAAGACAATGGAAAAAGGCAAAGGAATAGTCTTAGTTGTCAGGGGAAGGACCAAAGAAAAGTACAAAGGTGGAAAGAGGAATCAGTCTCGTAGCAAGTCCCGCAGTGTTAAAGGCAAGAGTGACATAGAATGCTACCATTGTGGCAAGAAGGGTCACATGAAAAGAGACTGCAGAGAATGGAAAGCAAAAAAAGGCAAAGAGAAAGCTGAAGACCATGGTGAGAAGAACAAGTCCTCAGTGAAGATTTAAGAAATAAATGTGACAAACACTGTTGCAGAGGATGACAGTCTAGTATCAGGAGACATCTACTTCTTGAAGAATACAATGGACTCAGCTCTTCTTACAGCATCTGATGGAAATGCACTGAGTGACTGGATAATAGACTCAGGGGCATCAATTCATGTGTCTCCAAACAAGGAGTGGTTTACTTCTTATGTGACCACTAAAGATCATGCTCGGCTAGGCAATGAGCAGACATGTGAGATCTTAGGTGTTGGAGATGTTCAATTGAAGTTTCAGAATGGCTCTTCTTTCACGCTGAAGAATGTGAGACATGTTCCCGCAATTACAAAGAGCTTGATCAGCACAGGTTTACTTGATGATGTTGGCTACGTCACCACTTTTGTACAGAACATGTGGAAGATATCCAAGGGTTCTATGACAGTAGCACATGGAGTAAAGTCTGGTGGACTTTACATGATTTATGTATCAAATGTCTCTAAAAATGTAATCAATGTAACCGAGCAGCCGAACGTTTCTTTGTGGCATAGCCGGTTAGGACATATGTCCAAGAAGGGAATGGAAATCTTGTCTCGTTCTGGTTATTTGCCTGGCTTATCATTTAATGATTTTGAATTCTATGAACATTGTCTGTATGGTAAGCAAACACAACAGCCACATAAGCATAGAAGCAGTAGAAGAGATACACAATTGGCACTTGTTCATAGTGATTTGTGTGGACCTATGCCTAACCTATCTCTAGGGGGATCTTCTTACTTTATGACATTTTTAGATGATTACTTGAGGAAAGTATGGGTTTACTTTCTCAAGCACAAGGATGAAGCGTTTAGTGTTTTCAAAACGTTTGTGACACTTGTGGAGAATCAAAGTGGCAAGAAGCTTAAATGCTTACGCACTGACAATGGTGGAGAGTATGTTTCAAAGGCCTTTCAGGACTTTTGTGAGTCAAAAGGTATAAAACGTGAACTTACTGCTCCTTACAATCCTCCTCAAAATGGTGTTGCTGAGAGGATGAATAGGACCATACAAGAGAAGGTCAGAAGTATGTTGTCTAATGCACAGCTGCCAAATGGGTTTTGGGCTGAAGCTGTATCAACAGCTGTTCATCTTGTAAATAGATCTCCTAGCAAGGTTTTGCAGAAGGATTTAGTGCCAGTGATGGTATGGTCAGGCAAAATTCCCTCATACAAGCATCTCAGAGTCTTTGGCTGTGAGGCATATACTCACGTTCCAAAGGAATTTAGGAACAAACTTGAGCCAAAGAGTAGAAAGTGCATCTTTCTAGGCTATGGTAATTCTGGTGAGATGGGGTACAGACTTTGGGATCCCGAATCCAGAAAGGTTGTCCGCAGCAATGATGTTCACTTTAATGAATCCAAATATCATTCTAAACCAGAGAGGGTTGAGGAGATTAGAAGAGTTGTTTTCCAAGAAGATGGACCTGCATGTGCAAGACAAAATGTCAGGGCTCAAGAGGAGCAAGGATAGGATAGAGTGGAACCATAGGTTGTGGCTGAGCCTGAGCCACCTATTGTGCGTAGATCTGGACGTGTCACGCGACCCCCTGATAGGTTTGTTCCATCTATGAACTATGTCATATTGACTGATTGCAATGAGCCTTCATGTTACAAGGAAGCAGTGCAAATGAAGGACTCTGGGACGTGGCAATTTGCCATGCAGTCAGAGATGATAGCTTTGCATAAAAACCAGACATGGAAGCTACTTAAATTACCACAGGGCAAAAAGGCTCTACCTTGTAAATGGGTTTACAGGTATAAGATCACCGCTCATGATAGTCAGCCAAAGTACAAAGCAAGGCTTGTTGCCAAGGGCTTTAAGCAAGAACAAGGCATTGACTTTGATGAAGTCTTCTCTCCGGTGGTCAAGATGACTACATTGAGATGCTTTCTTGCATTGGTTGCCATATTAGATTTGGTGTTGCACCAAATGGATGTCAAGACAACGTTCTTGCATGGTGATTTAGATGTGGAAATTTACATGCAGCAGCCAGAAGGGTTTGTTGAGAAAGGCAAGGAAGATTGGGTATGCCAGTTGTTAAAGAGTCTTTATGGCTTAAAACAATCACCGAGGGAATGGTACCATAAATTCCACAAGTTTATGCTTTCTCAAGGCTACAAACGTAGTGAGTTCAATCACTGTCTATATACAAAGAAGGCTAAGGATGGTAGTTGGATGATCCTTATTTTGTATGTGGATGACATGTTGATTGCTGGCAAGCACTTGGAAGAAATTTCAGCTTTGAAGTCAAAGATGGCAAAATCGTTTGACATGAAAGACATGGGTGAGGCAAGTCATATACTTGGTATGCGCATTGAGAGAGACAGATCAAAGAAGTTGATTTGGTTATCTCAAACAGAGTATATTGACAAGGTTTTGCAACGTTTCAATATGGAGAAGGGAAAGGCACTGAGTGTTCCATTGCCACCATATGTGAAACTTAGCAAACAAGATTGTCCTGTGTCTGAGGAAGAACAGGTTGAAATGGATAAGATTCCATATGTGTCTGTAGTGGGTAGTTTGATGTATGCAATGATTGCTACTCGCCCAGACATTGCATTTGCAGTGGGAGTAGTAAGTCGATACATGTCAAACCCAGGCAAGAAACATTGGGAGGCAGTGAAAGGAATATTGAGATACCTGAAAGCTACAAAGAGTATGTGTATATGCTATGGGAGTCAGGAGCTAAGTGTAAAGGGTTTTACAGACTCAGATTATGCAGGTGACTTAGACAACCGAAGGTCTACGTCAGGGTATGTCTTTACATTGGCTCGTGGAGCAGTATCATGGCGTTCTAGATTACAAGATTGTGTTACTCAGTCTACTATAGAGGCTGAATATGTTGCAGCATTAGAGGCATGCAAAGAATCAATTTGGCTTAATCGACTAGTAACAGATTTGGGAATTAAAGAAGAGATGCCTGTGCTATATTGTGATAGTCAAAGTGCTATACAATTGGCTCGCAATCCAGTTTATCACTCAAAGACAAAGCATGTGGATGTGAAGTATCATTTCATCAGGGAAATGCGAGGATAAGCTCTTTCAGCTTGTCAAAGTTCACACCACAGAAAATCTTGCTGATCTACTTACAAAAGGACTTCCCTCAGAGAGCTTTGCGCATTTTCGCAAGCAGTTAGGTGTAGGGTAGTACATCACTTCTCTACATCTCTTGTATATTAGCTTGTATAGTAGCTTCTCTCACACTTAAAGTACCACATTGGACTTTAAGTGGGAGGTTGTTGGGGTATAAAGCCCAATGTGGTCGCCCAGGTAAGTGGGCGGGCCGCCAGGTATGTACACATGTTCTTTTGTAAAAACCTAATAAGAACTCACTATGCTCTACACATTACAGTAGAGCGAGTTCACCATATCGTCGTGCTCTTCTTCTCACACTCTCTCTCGCGTCGCACTTCCGCTCGTACTCCTTCATTTACGACTCTTCAGAGCAATTTGAATGCGAGGATGATGCGGACAACGAGTGCTCAAACAACCATAGTGACCAAGAGGAAACAGGAGCAGATGTTTGCTTTTATGAGTTTTCAAACCAAAAACCTAGACGTCAAGAGCACCACAAGAAAAAAAGAGAGGTAGAGCAAGAGAGAACACCATACCTAGGATAAGGAGAGAAACACAGTTTCTTATGCTTGTAAAAGCTGACGATTGTATCAAAGACAAAATATCAAGGAGATACTCTCAGGCCCAATATCCAAAAACAAAAACAAGAATGAAAAAACAAGCTCGAAAATCTCAAACAAAACCCAAGAAAACAAAGGAACCTCGGCAGCATAAAAGTGGAGAGCCTTAGTGGACCAAGGTAGAGAGAAAAAAGAAGTACAGAGAGCTTAAGAAAACTCTTAGGAAAGTAAGGACAACAGCAGTAGAGAGTAACAAAGGAGAAAAAGAGAAGAATCCAGACAAAATGAGTGTGCCATCCCACTACAGAAAGTTCACCATACAAGACAAGAAGATAGTGATGACGCAACCTCTCTAGAAGCGAAGGGACAAGGAGTCTTACGATGGACCCGAGGATGAAAAAAAGATAGACTTCACAGAACCAAGAGAAGAGCCACAACCAACATACATCAACAGATCTAAGTCTAGTATAGAGAAAGAAAATCTCATAAGTCTTCTCAAGGAGTACAAGGACGTTTTTTCTTGGTCATACAAGGACCTGCCAGCACACGCTTTCCTTAAAACCTGATGCCAAGCCTAGCCGACAGAGACCATACACATACAATGGTATATTTGCTAAGTGCATCAAAGAGGAGATTGATAAATTAAAAGATGTTGAGATCATCTATGAGATAGAACACACCAATTGGGGATCTCCCATTGTGGTGGAGATGCTTTGACATTTGCTATTGGATGCATCTTGGCTCAGCCCCAGGAGAGGAAAATATGGACCTTCTAGTATGCTATGCAAGCAGGAAACTCAATAGTGCTAAAATGAATTACACCACTACGGAGCGAGAGGGGTTGGGAATGATATATGCTGTTAAGAAATTTTGGCATTAACTCCTTGTAAATAAATTTGTGTTTTTAACCTATCATCAATCTCTCCTATACCTCATAAACAAACCATGCAATATAGGGCAATTTGTACAATGGTTTATGATTTTTCTGGAGTTTGAGTTTACAGTGTTGGTTAAAAAAGAAAAGACACATCTACGAGACGATCATCTTTCCAGATTACCAAATGGAGAAGCTCTAGAAGTAATAGCTTATCTTTTCAACATTGAAATGATCCCTAAGTGGTCAGAGGAGATTGTCACCCTACTATCCTATGGAGGAGAGTTCAATAGAATAGGGCAAGAGTGTAAACGACAAATGGTTCAACAAGCAAGATATTTCCAACTACTTGGCGGACATTTGTATCATTTAGGAATCGATAACATTTTGCATTTATTCATAATTCCGGAGGAGTACAACTGTTACCTTCAAGAAGCACATGTTTAGGACTTAGAAGTTCATTATGCACAACCAAAAACATATCAACGCTTGAAACAATTAGGGGTTTATTGGCCAACCATGAAACGGATGTTCAAGAATACATTAGTAATTGTACTTCTTGTAAGCCTAAACCACCTGCAGAGCATGCTACTCTATTTAAGGTAACAATTGCACCAAGATGGGGCCGATACATAATTGACTACCTGACAACAAGGAGGTTGCCTAAAAATACCTCTAGAGCAAGACAAAGATCTATAGAAATAGAGGTACAATATTATGTACTAAGTGAAAACCAACTCTATAAGAGGGGGGAAAACAATCAACTTTGGATAGATGCAACTGAAGGTATGTACTTGCCATTCCTAGAGCAAGCACATGAAGGAATCGGTGGAGGCCATTTTTCATGCGATAAGACGACAAGAATTTTCTTGACCGCGGGAATATGGTGGCCTACACTACATATGGACGCCGATGAATATCAAAAGATGTGATTCCTACTAGCGTGCTAAAGTACCTATGCAAAGAGATGAGATGCCACTAAGGATAATGATTGGAGCCAGAGAATTTGCTAAGTGGGGTATAGATTTTGTTGGACCAATCTCACCACCCGCTTACAGATCTCATGCCCTGTATATCATTGTAGCTACGGACTATCTCACAAAATGGGCAGAAGCTAAGGCCACACAATAAGCAGATGCAAGGACCATTGCACAATTTCTATATGAAAATATCTTTGTTAGATATGGCCTACCCATAGAAATCGTCAGTGATCCCAACACACATTTTGTTAATGAAATGATTGAAAATATCTTAGATGAATTCACACCCACAAGCAAATGGCCAAGGCTGAAGCCACAAGTAAGACTGTTTGCATTGTCCAAGTAAGACTGTTTGCATTGTCTTGACCAAAATTATATCATATTCATGGACATACTGGGATCAACAATTATATTTGACATTGTGGGATTATTGAGTAGCCTAAAATACCTCAATTGGCACAATACCGTACAACATGGTTTTCGGACTTAATGCTATATTGCCTATGGAGTTCTTGTTCCCAACACTCAGAGTGACTAAAAAACTCAAATGGACGGGCCATGAACTGTCTTCTAGGCTAGATGACCTTGAAAAATTAGATGAGCTTCACCTAAAGGATGTAGCTTCTATCTATGCTCAAAAGAGAAGGCAAAAAGAATTTTTTGATAAGCATGTACACTCTAAAGAGTTTAAAACAGGAGACTATTTCTTGGTCTATTTGTTAAAACAACATGCTAAGAAGATAAAAGAGCAAGGGATGGGACCCTTTGTGAACCAAGATTTATCAACAAGCGGGGCCATCAAGCTTGCTACATTGGATGGTGAATAAATTCCTAACAGGATTAGCGTCTGTCAGCATAAAAAGTATCATTTACCACTAGCCCAACATATGCTTCAGCAAATATACACGGACAAGAAAAGATCTAAAAAAAAACAAAGAATAGTCAAAGAAGCTCAAGATGAAGTGAAGGTAAAAATCGCTAAACAAAAGCTTCTACGACTACATCAGCATCATGGACAGCCATTACGGATCAATGAAATCAATATGTTGGATTTTGACAAAGAGCATACAATGGATCCGATAATATAAGTCAAACTTGGAGATAAGTAGGTGGAGACTCATGCACTCCTATATTTTGGAGCTGAAGGGAATCTTCTTTCCTACAGCTTATACAAAAGCAACTAGGATTTGCAGATGCACTTAAGCCAACAAGCTAGGCAATCCACAGTTATTCGGAATGCTCCATCAAGGCAATGGGATGGATCGTACTACATGTATAGGAGAATCAATATCTCTATCCACATAAGTTTTATGTGGTAGAAGATTTGTCGGTGTAGCATTCATTGTTGCTTGGACAACCTTGGCAAAGAACGTACAATGCACAAATTGATTACAGCTTGGATATAGTCAACATTCAATATACAAACAAAAATCAAGAGGTTCCCTTTGTGTCAAAACATAAAGACCAAGCTTTGATAGCAAAAATACACGCTACAACCCAACCAATAGTAAAAAGCAACGGGTTGCAAAGAGCAAGGCAAAAGTCATTCCTACTACATAGCAAAAATACGGGAATCGTCCAAGGGACCTAGTTGATCAAACCACCAAACAAAAGCAATCAAGACAATCACAAGTTGCATGAAAGCAAGTTTGGGTCAAGAAGCCAGAGGTTGGACAAATTACGAATGCAAAACCTCAAACTACCTTGACACAGCCAAAAAATAGATCTGCAAAACAAAACCAAAGGTATCAAAGAAATTTATTATGACACAAGTAATCAACCGCAAATGTAGATTCCCAAGAGGAACAGTGTGTCAATCCATACAAAAACAATTTATCAGACGCAATTGAAATCCCGGCCATATGGTCTAGAAACAAGGGTAAAGAAGATTTGGGTACCCAAGCAATAACGAAAATTTCAACAAGGCCAAGCACAATTGCCAATTGAGGGTATCCGATTTGACAACAATGTCAAACAAACAATGCAACATGCACCAACAATACAAAAGCATCCATTGTCGATCAAACAGAGAGCGGAACAACTCAAAGGTTGTTTTTTCCCACTCCACTCTTGGTACTGGAAATAAAGAAAACCTCACCATCGCATGCCAATAAGCATATTCTCTTATGCCCTCCTCTCGCACAGCATTAATTTTCCATGCATTGACACAGTATGCATATAGGGTTGCGTTACATGGACTGCATTACCACAATGTTTGACCCATGCACGACACATACAAGGGTGATCCATCGTCATCCTCGAGGACTCCAAATAGGAGGGGGAGAGGCATTCTCAATGCCAGCTTGAGAGACCTAGAAAATACTAGAAGGGCATTGTTTTCTATGATTTAAGCTAGTTGCTTTTGATTGCAAAAAATTCCAGGTAAAACCAAATGTATAGACCCTTATTTAATGGGATTCTACAAAGAGATGAGGACAGATGCCAGAAACGAGCCTCTAGGTGTGTGTGTGTGTGTGTGTGTATGTATGTGTGTATATAAAAATAGTAATTTTAATCTAAAAACTGAGAAAAATGGAGTCATCCAGCCAAAAACATGGAAAGCAAGTGTACATAGCAAATTATCATGCTATTTTAGATTTATTTTAATTTATTGGTACTTTTTGGGTTACTTTCGCTAATTTCCTTTTATTTGTCACTAATTTCGAGAGAAAAACAAAGAAAAATAGAAAAGTCAAATGAGATGGAGACAGAATGACAAAAGAAAGAGACAAGAGTGATCAGCATGTCAAGGATAACATACAATGAAGTTGGGGTGCAATTATGGAAAAGTTGCAAAAAGCCCAACTCTAACAATTTTTGGACGAAATGACAAATTTTCCAGAAATAGGACAAAGGGAGTCTAAATGAATAAATTTTTGAGCCTAAGGTGCACCTCGTGACATGATAGAAGCACATGTCAAATTTCATGACAAGTGACTCGGGAACCCCCGATATAAGATATTTTGGGCCCACTTACTACCTCATTTCTACTATTCACAAGTGATAGAGAGCTAGAGAGACCTAGAGCACGTGGATCTTTTACGACTTCATATGACACACACAAGACAACAATCAGTGCTAGACATGAGAGGTAGGCTCCTCACCATAAGCTCTACTTTCTCTACACTAACTTCGTAGCAAAAAACCAATAAAAAGGGCAATGGGGCATCGTCGGGAAGAAGTCAAAATGGTACTGCCACGCAATAACCACTAACCCGATTTCCACAAAACTTGACGGGGGGTTAACCCTAGACTAGGGGAATAAGTATATAACCTCCTATGCTAATTTAGAACAACCAAAAAAACCCTAACTCTCGGGAGCCTGCAGAAGCCAATCTGAGAAAAGTAGCCAAAATATGCCGCCAAACTTCATGAATAAGTACTCCTTGAGGTTCCCTATAAGCCTATGCAAATGCCTGCATGAACAAACTACCAGAAGGTGGTCCAAACACCAAATTAGGCTTCGAGCACGCAAAGCATTGTTTGAATCTCACGACCAAACGGTGCATCCATTTGCAGCTTCACGAGCATCATCGACATAACGTTGACAACCAACATGTATGGTCAAACATCAAGAAAAATCATCACCAACCATCTCCTCACAAAAAGACTCTATTTGAGCGACAAATAGCCAAAAAAGGTTAGTCGTAACACCAAATGCTACCCCAAATCCATGGGAAGGTGCTCTGTTGCATCTACAATCTCAGAAGGTGAATCTAAAGAAGAAGTTCCACGGTCTCCAAGTGAAGAAATCCCTTTCAAAGATTGAAATTCCAACCGGGAGTTTCTATGCTAAACCAATAACTTTTTAATTTGAAAACTAACAGTTAGGGCTTAGAGAACAAGCACAAAGCATTGCAAAGCGCTAAAAGATGATTTTGATTAAATAGATATCATACGCGTATGATGTCTCACAGCCACTCCTATAAATACACAAATTCCAACCGGGAGTTTCTATGCTAAACCAATAACTTTTTAATTTGAAAACTAATAGTTAGGGCTTAGAGAAAAAGCACAAAGCATTGCAAAGCGCTAAAAGATGATTTTGATTAAATAGATATCATACGCGTATGATGTCTCACAGCCACTCCTATAAATACACAGATACATTATGTATACTCTAAACATCAAGTACACAAAATTTTATGAGATTTGGAACCAAAAAGGATGGCTAGTACCCAAAAATGCAAAGTCTAGGATAAATCTAAAAAATTGGCTTTAGACCTATCAAAAGTGCTCCAAATAAAGTCAAAACAAGCACAAAGTGTGCACTTAGCACATACATTATGCCCCTATGCTCAAATGTCTAATTTACAAGTGTAGACATCATATGCATATAATGACTAACTCTCTCATAAAAGAGTTCTGTCAGCATTTTGACCATCCAAAATTGTAATTCATGGTATATACATCACACACCAAGTTTGGGCACATCTGGGCATGACTTGACCATCATACAACTCATTTTGCAAATCAAGGATCCAAAAACACATTCTGTGGTGTTGGGCACATGAACCCTCACCCAAATTCCATTTCAGGCACATCAAAGCAATGCACACATCCTGAGCTAACTTCACGATCAGTCTCAACCAAAAAATATGAAATAGACATCATGTGCATATGATGTCTAATTAATCCCTACCAAATGACAAGTTGTAGGGCTTATGAAATTACCAGCTATTCCTTCACAACCTTATGAGCTTGCGAATTGGGTTTCACCATGAATGGACATCATTTATCCATGATATATCCACATGGAAAAAATATGAATGCACAAACTCCTTTTATGGCCTCCCACCTATAAATCCATTTCCAAATTCAATTATAAAGCCACATACATCATGTATAGGTTATGGGCATCCTATCCCATGATTTTCAAGCAAAATTGCATCAAGAGACATCATACACATTGATAGCCATTTTTCGGCTTTCCGTAATTGCCATAGTGAGTTAGCCCACCCTACCAAAATCATCCTAACACTGTGGCTATCCCTACCATTTCACTGTATATAGGTGTGTGTGAGTTAGGGGACTTTTCCTATATCTTCTTAAAAACCCTTAATTAGCTAGTCACTGGGCTAGTTGAGCCAAAAAAATAAATAAAATAATAAAATAAAAAATATTATGACCCATTTGTGTATAAATATTTCATTGTATATAGGGCCTAAATAAAAGGATTTTTCATAATTATTTTGGTATTTATTTAAATATCTCTACCTATGGTGTGTTATTTATGCTATGTACATTGACTCACCATTACCATATTTTTTCTTACCATTTTTCATACTCTTTATTTTACATAAAAATAATTTCATGCAAGCTTCTCTTATTTTTGGTGTAACTCCATCCTAACAAAAATCCAAAAAAACTAGTTCTATTTATGTGTATATTTTTTCACTATTGTGATTTTTTCCTTCCTACATCTATTCTTTATTACTCTCATAAATTAGACCACCAAAAATATTCATCTTTTTATGGTAGACTTATAATGAGAGAGATTTATTTTGACCCCTTTATATTTTTTCCACCTATATTATTTATATTTGACATGTACATATTTTTTAGACCCCTCAATATTTGATTTTCTTAGTTGTACTGTTGATTTATATCATGATCTCAACAATATCTTCAATTATAGACCTACCAAATAAGGTCAAGGGTATGTGGAATGCATGCATGCACCATGGGGAGCTCACTCTTGGAGGTATTCAAAAGAATCATCCAAAGAAAGACCTCACAAGGACTTTGTGCAGTGGAAAAAACAGTCGGTTTTGCTGAATTTTTAAAGATCACATGCTCCCCGAATTTGAAAAGGTGATACAAACAAAAGTTGTAGCTCGTGAGCTGAACTTTCACCTCAAATGTTTTCATATTTTTTTGAGCTACGAGCTGTGAGCTATGATTTTATTGGTGGACCCCAGTTTGCCCATGCTATGCAGCCACACTCCCTCTTCCACTTTATCATTTTCCTCTTTCACACACACTCCTCCCTCTCCTTCCCACTCCCAAACCTGCAACTCCCATGTCCTAATTCACCCTCTTCACCATTGCCACATCTCTCACACCTCCATAGCCTTCATCCTCCATTTCTACACCCTATGTGTCCCCCTTTCTCTCTACATATATGTCCATATTACCATACTCTCTTCAGCTTTGTAAAGAACTTCAAAAAATTAGCAAAAATCCAAGGATAACCTCTGCAAATGAAGGCTTTTATCATGAATTTTCCAAGGTTTGAAGATAACATAGCTTCATAGACACGTGCTACTTCGCCGTGCTGACCGCTTCTTCTATCGGTGCTGTAAAGAGGTGAATGTCAACTTCTCCAAGCTTCAACCTTGCTTTACAAGCTTATCCCTTCTCTAACTTTTCTCATCATATATCTCACCATTTGGTGAATGATTTTGTAAATATTTTTTAGTGATAATTACTAGCTACTAACCACTAACCTTATTGTAAAATGCACCCTCTACTAGAGTAGGCCCTCCCAAATTATTCACTCAATCCCTCTCTCCTTTCATCCTCAATAATTCTCTTCCCTTGAGCCCACATCCATGTGACTCAAAGGACAAGAGAGACCCACCCTCATTAAAAAAAATAAAAATATGCATAATCTTTTATTCCTTCAAATAAACTTGATTAGGCCTAATCCAAATCAGGGCTTCTAAAACCTATAAATAGATCCCTTACCTCCCTTGTAAATCATCACATGATCACACTACACCACACCATTCTCAACACATAACACACCACTCTTCAAGTCTAGTTGTGTAGAGTGTGTGCATGGTGAGTGCTCTATTCCATCATTACACATAGGTGCATGGAGAAGCTTGAAGTTAGTTATGCCATCTAGAGGAGTGGAGTGTATGCCATACTCTTCACCACACTTGTAGCGTACTCTTGTGCATAAATAAGATTTATAGTTTTGGGTGCAATTGTATGCTTCAACTACGACTCTTCTCTCCAAATTGACTTGATAAGTTGGCTCTCAGGTGGTTGAAGGTATATTGTCCTTGAAGTTTGTTGTGCCATTTCATGCTTGGTGGTTTGAGGGCTTGTTGAATTGTTTGCCTAAAAGGTCAATTGTAAGAGGGTGCTCGGTGAGAGGGCTCCCGTGACCCTAAGACAATTTGTGTATTGGAAACAAGGTCTAGTTTTGTGTTGTCTCTCTATTTCTCATCAAGCTTTGTGTGCATCTAGTCTTTAAGGCTAAGACTGAGTTGCTCAAGTTGATTTGTGCTCTTTACCTCTCTCTGGCGTGGTGAATGTTTGTGTTTGGTGTGTGTGGCTATCTTGCATTCCCCTCTCTTTGTGCGTTTGAGTACAAGGAGATATCACGTGCGTCCTAGTTCGCATCTACAACTAGGTGGTGCCCCTTTTATTGTTTGGTTTTTGACTGTGGGTTGTTGTTGTCTCTGATTGTGCTTGCCCGAGCCCCAATTGAGCAGCATGGGAGCCTCGAAGGGTGTTTAGAGGCCGCTCTTCTTGTTGCCCGCCCCGGACCGCCTCAAATTGGTGCCCCCACTGAGGAACCAACTTGTATATGTTTTTGTGTAGGTTCAACCTTTAGCATAGTCAAGTAGGTTGCATGAATCACGAGAATCTATATGATTCTTTCATTACAATTGCAAGGCAAAAGGTACACATAATTGTTAGTACTAAGTTGCAATTTCAACGTGTAATTCGTAGAATTTTAGGTCCCCTTAGGTTGGTAGAGATAAACGCATCCGTAAATCCCTTTATTTTGCCTCTCATTAGGTACGACCTTAGTTTGGATGTCTATATTTTTGTTTTGTTTTAAGCATTAGGTCATGCATAGACAATGGATAATGGCCCAAGAATAGAGGTTTTCCCCTTTCATTTCACTCCACACATTAGAATAAACGTTGCAATTAGTAGGAAGATCCACTTTCAACAACGTATGGTGTTCATGTTTGGTGCCCAAAGAGTAGGAGAAATTCTGGCATCACCAAACCCTATCATCCTACCTCTTATTGATTATCATAGGTCATTTGATGTGAATATTTTTATTTTGTTGTAGAATACATTACAATTTAGAAAGTATTATTGTGTAAATCTTTTAAAGCAAGAAAAAACAAAAACACGTCACTTTGAAATCAATTCAATGGAGAGCCAACGCCAAATGTCTGGATATCCTCTTTTCTTTGGAGAGCCTGAAGAGGATGCATAATTATTTTTAGCAAATTTCAAGATGTCTTGTCATATCAAGAGGATAGTAACTGATCAAGAACGTGTAGAGATGTTTGAAGTGGTCCTTAGGAAAGATGCTAGCACTTGGTTTGACTCGTTGCCTGAGGAAGTTAAAGGGAATTACACGGAAGTTGTGAATCATTTCAAGAGATACTTCTTTGATCCCCAAAACACTCAAAAGCTATGGCAAGACATTGTTTCTCATAAGCACAAAGACTTAGATGACTACTACTTGTACAAGCAAGAGTTTCTACGTCTTTGGGCTCTATGGATACGAAATGTTGCTAACCCTGGTGATGGTGTAGAGTTCCTAAAGAAGGAGAGGTTCATAGCCGGACTCTTTCCTCACCTTAAGATAAAAGTTGAGGCGGGTGCACCTGCTACCTTTGATGCAGCTGAAACTAGGGCTGCTGAGAAATATAGAAAACTCAAGTGCCTAAAGGGGGAGGTTCCAATAGAAGGTCTTAGACCCAAAGGTAAGTCACAAGCATCGACATCTAGGGAGCTTCCTGAGGTAACGGCGGAAGTGATTGAGAAGTTAAATGAATCTTTAAGCAGCCTGTCAATTCACCTTGCACAAGCTGTAGGTCCAAAAGGACAAGCAAAGAAGTCTGAAGAGCGAGATCCATGACCTAGGAGAGTCTTACAATGTTGGAATTGCGGAGAGTCTAGACATGGGATGTATAATTTTCCTTGGCCCCATGGGGAGCCAGGGAGACCTAACTTGAATTACCCAGTGATGAATGCAGGTGAAGGAACTCGTCAACAACCAAGGCTTCTACAAAGGCCAAATGGAGCAAGACCACCTCCACAAGCAGTGTAAGGAGTTCCACCTTTTCCAGACCCAAATGTGCATGTGGTAGAGGTGACAAACTCAAATGAGGTTGACATGGAAGCAAATGGCATTAAGCGGGGCCAAGGAAAAGATAAAGAGAAAGAAGGCGTCACATCATAGAGTGACCATGGACGAGGCAAGAAGGCAAAGGAGACCAAGGAAGCTAAGAGGACTCAACGTCGTATCAATCTCCAAGACTTCCCTCTTGGACATGGTATGGCTCCATACAACCTATTGGAAGACATGAGAGGTAAGGGTCCTGATATCTCATGGCCTCAGTTTCTTGCATTATGTCCACAAGTTAGGAAGGATTTAACGAAAGCAGTTAGCACTAGGACAAAGATAAAAGAGAGTGTTCCTGTTGTAAAAATTGCACATGCTGAAATGAATGAGGATATTACACCTGTGCTAGATTGTTACATCAAAGGAAGATTGGTTAGGAAAGGTCTAGTGGATGGGGGTGCACAAATTTGCATCATGACAGAGGGACTCATGCAAAAACTAGGCATGCACATCCATGAGACACCTGAAATTAAAGTCAAGATGGCAAACAATAGCAAAGCTAGGTGTGTAGGCATTTGTAAAAATGTTTTTGTAGAGGCCTTAAGAAGGCAGTGGATTTTTATGTTATGTCTACCAAAGAAAATGGTTACCCATTTATCCTAGGGAGACCATGGCTAATGAAAATGCGAGCTTTGCAGGATTGGGAGAGTGGAAAGCTAATTTGCAGGAATGAAAATCATAAGAAGGTTGTATTTGACATGAAGGAGCAACTCCAAGAGGAGCTCCATGAAGAATCATCTCAAAGTGAGACGGAGGAAGGCTGGACCGATAGCACTTCAGAAGGAGAAAGTAGCGGCAACATTACTAAAGAGGAGTCTTCCATCGAAGTCATGGGGGTAAGGTTTAATCCAAACAACCAAGAGACCTCTTGCCAGGTTTGGAAGAGGTAGGTTCCCAAGAGAACCAAAATGTCCAAGATGAAGGAATGTTAGAAGGTATGTTGTCTACAACACTTACAAAGAACGAAAGAGAGGATTTCAAATGTGTGCTAAGGAAATTTCCTAGGCTTTTTGCTAAAGACTACACCGATGTGCGTGGAGTAGATGCTATTCAACAAAAAATTGAGTTGAAGCCAGAGGCCACACCTAAGGCTCAGAAGCTACGAAGGCTAGGATTCATCAAGGAGCAGGCTTTACTCAAGGAGGTAAGAAAGCTTCTAGCAGAAGGTTTCATTTATCCAGTGGAGAATTCAGAGTGGGTCTCTCCCGTTGTTGTCACTCCTAAGAAAAATGGCAAGTGGAGGGTGTGTGTGGATTATCGTCCACTCAATGAGGCAACAAAAAGAGATCACTTTCCCCTTCCATTTCAGGATGAGATACTAAATGAGGTAGCTGGTCATGAGAAGTACACTGTGTGTGATGGCTACTCGGGTTACTTTCAAATAGGTATCGCATTGGAAGATCAGTTGAAAACAACCTTCATCACTCCTAGGGGTTGTTATGCTTTTAGAGTCATGCCATTTGGTCTGACAAATGCTCCTGCAACTTTCCAACGCTTCATGAACATGGTGTTTCAAGCATTCTTTGGAAAGTCCATTAGGGTTTTTATTGATGATTTTTGCATTTATAGCTCAAAATCATTGCATCTACTGATAGCCGTTTTTCGGCTCTCTGTAATTGCCATAGTGAGTTATCTCACCCTATCAAATCACTCAAACACTGTGGTTACCCTCACCCTTTCACTGTATATAGGTGCGTGTGAGTTAGGGGACTTTTCCCATATCTCCTTACTAAAATAAAAAACCCTCAATTAGCTAGTCATTGGGCTAGTTGAGCCAAAAAAAATAAAAAAAATAAAAAATATAAGTATATTATGGCCCATGCGTATGTAAATATTTCTTTGTATATAGGGCCTAAATAAAATATTTTTTCATAATTATTTTGGTATTTATTTAAATATTTCTACCTAGGTGTGTGTTATTTATGCTCTGTACATTGCCTCACCATTACCACAATATTTCTTACCATTTTTCATACTCTTTATTCCATATAGAAATATTTTCATGTAAGATTCTCTTATATTTGGTGTAACTCCACCCCAACAAAAATCCAAAAAAACTAGTTTTATTTATGTGTATATTTTTTCACTATTGTGATTTTTCCCTTCCTACATCTATTTTGTTTTTTTTCTAAAAAATTAGAACACCAAAAATATTTATCTTTTTATGGTAGCCTCATAATGAGAGAGATTTCTTGGAGGTATTCAAAAGAATCATCCAAAGAAGGACCCCACAAGGACCTTGTGAAGTGGAATAAAACGGTCGGTTTTGCTGAATTTTTAAAGTTCACTTGATCTCCAAATTTGAAAAGGTGATACAAACAAAAGTTGTAGCTCGTGGGCTGAACTTTTGCCTGACTTTTTTTCATATTTTTTTGAGCTACGAGCTGTGAGCTATGATTTTATTAGTGGACCCCAGTTTTCCCATGCTATGCAGCCACACTCTCTCTTCCACTTTATCATTTTCCTCTTTCACACACACTTCTCCACTCATCATCCCCACCTCTCTCACCACTCCTCTCTACACCCTACTCACCTTCTCCTCAACCTTGAAGAATAAGAGAAACCATGGTGACCTCATACCTCCCACACACAATTCCATTCCAAAATTGACCACCTAGTCTCATTTTTCCTCCTCCAAATTACCCATAACTATCAAAAAAACCACAAAATTCAGCCTCTTCTCTTAAAAGACAGCATCATGGTGGTTGATTACTCAGCTTCAATTACCTTGTCTCTCAAGGAAGGTCAAGAGTGGAGAAAAAATGTACCGTCAAAGCTAGTGGACCGTCAACAAGTGTCAAAATTGGCCCTACTCAAGACACTTGAAGCATCAACCTTGTAAGAAATCCACCTTTTCTTACCTCTTAAGAGTTTTTCTTCCTTATCTGTATCCTACATGGATACTCCCATTGTAAATATCCAATTCCATTTGTAAATTAATACTAACTCTACTAACATTAACCGACTATGAAAAGTCCTATCACCTCCATTTCTCTCCTCTCTCTTTCCCCACCAACTTCTTGATAATTCCAAGCAAAAGAAATTAGATAAATTGATGAAAATCTAACCCAACCATGGTTAGATGAGTATCCCTAGCCTTCAAAATTGCTATAAAAGGAGGGTGTAGCTAGCACAAAAAGGGGGGAGAAGAAAGAGCACTATGCTATAGCCTGAGAAGCCAAACTCAACCTCTTGAGAAGGAGCTCTTGAGTGGAATCTCATTGGCATTAGGCATATGTATGTGTTGTATTAGGGGTGATTAGCAAGGGAACTCTATGCCATTGTAAGAGAGAGTGATCATTCAATTGAGAGTAGGAAATCTATCATTTCTCCTACTAGTGTAAGCCCAACATTTGTTGAATCAAGGAGGGTGAATTTGGACTAAGCATGGATACCTTGTCTTCCTTCCAACGTGATGTCATGGACAATAATGATGTGTAAGTGTCTTGGTGTTTTATTTAAGTTCTTGATAGCTTGTCTCCGGGTATTGTTATCAATTTAGCCATAAATCCCACATGCTGTAAGAGGGCGATAGGGTGGAGAGGACTCCCCTGGCCTTAAGACAGTGATTGGGGTGGCTTTTTTCTTGTGATGTGTTGTGGTGTAATTTAATCAGGCTATGTTGAACAAATACTAATCTCACTTGATTGATCATGACAGATTTGTAAGAAGGCATTAGTGCAACAAGCACCCCCTTTCCCCTTCTCTCTCTTTCTTACATATATATATTTATGTTTGCTTGATCATTAACGATACACTTCAAAGCAGCCCGAGCACCATCTCTCTCTCTCTCTCTCTCTCTCTCTCTCTCTCTCTCTCTCGTGTTTTAGTGTGTGAGAGTTTTCCATTGGTGTTAGGGTTAGTGTAAATTCCTTGCTTGTTTGTGGGTTGCTCTAACGATTCTCCTCTTTTGCGTCTTAGTTCGCTCTTAAACTAGGTGGTGCCCCTTGTGTAGTTGGGATTTGGCTAGGTGTTTGTTGTTTTGGTTTGTGTTGTGTTGTGCCCCAGCCCCATTGAGCAGCACGGGAGCCTTGAAGGGTGTCTAGAGGTTGCTCTTCTTGTTGCCCGCCCCGGACCGCTTCAAATTGGTGCCCCCATGGAGGAACAGGCTTGTGTATTTTTTGTGGAGGCTCAACCTTTAGCATAATCAAGTAGCTTGCATGAATCACGAGAATTTGTATGATCCCTTCATTCCCATTGCAAGGAAAAAGGTACACATAATTGTTAGTACTAAGTTGCAATTTCAGCGAGTAATTCGTAGAATTTTAGGTCCTCTTAGGTTGGTAGAGATAAACGTATCAGTAAATCCTTTTATTTTGCCTCTCATTAGGTACGACCTTAGTTTGGACGTCTATATTTTTGTTTTGTTTTAAGAATTAGGTCATGCATAGACCATGGATAATGGCCCAGGAATACAGGTTTTTTCCTTTCATTTCACTCCACACATTAGAGTAAACATTGCAATTAGTAGAAAAATCCATTTTCAACAACGTATGGTATTCATGTTTGGTGCCCAAAGAATAGGAGAAATTCTCGCGTCACCAAACCCTGTCATTCTACCTCTTATTGATTATCATAGGTCATTTGATGTGAATATTTTTATTTTGTTGTAGAATAGATTGCAATTTAGAAAATATTATTGTGTAAATCTTTTAAAGAAAGAAAAAACAAAAACGCGTCACTTTGAAATCAATTCAATGGAGAGCCAACGCCAAATGTTTGGATATCCTCTTTTCTTTGGAGAGCCTAGAGAGGATGCAGAATTATTTCTAGCGAATTTCAAGATGTCTTGCCGTATCAAGAGGATAGTAACTGATCAAGAACGTGTAGAAATTTTTGAGGTGGTCCTTAGGAAAGATGCTAGCACTTGGTTTGACTCTTTGCCTGAGGAAGTTAAAGGGAATTACACGGAAGTTTTGAATCGTTTCAAGAAATACTTCTTTGATCCCCAAAACACTCAGAAATTATGGCAAGACATTGTTTCTCATAAGCAAAAAGACTTAGATGACTACTACTTGTACAAGCAAGAGTTCCTACGTCTTTGGGCTCTATGGATACGAAATGTTGCTAACCCTCGTGATGGTGCAGAATTTCTAAAGAAGGAGAGGTTCATAGCCGGACTCTTTCCTGACCTTAAGGTAAAAGTTGAGGCGGGTGCACCTGCTACCTTTGATGCAGCTGAAACTAGGGCTGCTTAGAAATATAGGAAACTCAAGTGCTTAAGGGGGGAGGTTCCAATAGAAGGTCTTAGACCCAAAGGTAAGTCACAAGCATCAACATGTAAGGAGCTTCCTGAGGTAACGGCGGAAGTGATTGAGAAGTTAAATGAATCTTTAAGCAGCTTGTCAATTCACCATGCACAAGCTGTAGGTCCAAAGGGACAAGCAAAGAAGTCTGAAGAGCGAGACCCACGACCTAGGAGAGTCTTGCAATGTTGGAATTGTGGTGAGTCTGGACATGGGATGTATAATTGTCCTTGGCCCCGTGGGGAGCCAGGGAGACCTAACTTGAATTACCCAGTGATGAATGCAGGTGAAGGAACTAGTCAGCAACCACGGCTTATACAAAGGCCAAATGGAGCAAGACCACCTCCACAAGGAGTGGAAGGAGTTCCACCTTTGCCAGACCCAAATGTGCATGTGGTAGAGGTGACAGATTCAAGAGAGGTTGACATGGAAGCAAATGGCATTAAGCGTGGCCGAGGGAAAGGTAAGGAGAAAGAAGGAGTTACATCACAAAGTGACCATGGACGAGAAAAGAAGGCAAAGGAGACCAAGGAGGCTAAGAGGACTCGATGTCGTATCAACCTCCAAGACTTCCCTCTTGGACATGGAATGGCTCCATACAACCTGTTGGAAGACATGAGAGGTAAGGGTCCTGATATCTCATGGCCTCAATTTCTTGCATTATGTCCACAAGTTAGGAGGGATTTAACAAGGGCAGTTAGCACTAGGAGAAAGGTAAAAGAGAGTGTGACTATTGTAAAAATTGCACAAGATGAAATGAATGAGGACATTACACCTGTGCTAGATTGTTACATAAAAGGGAGATTGGTTAGGAAAGGTCTAGTGGATGGGGGTGTACGAATTTGCATCATGACAGAGAGACTCATGCAAAAACTAGGCATGCACATCCATGAGACACCTGAAATTAAGGTCAAGATAGCAAACAATAGCAAGGCTAGGTGCGTAGGCATTTGTAAAAATGTTTTTGTGGAGGCCTTTGGCATTAAGAAGGTAGTGGATTTCTATGTCATGTCTACCAAAGGAAATGGTTACCCATTTATCCTAGCGAGACCATGGCTAATGAAAATGCGAGCTTTGCAGGATTGGGAGAGTGGAAAGCTAATTTGCAGGAACGACAATCATAAGAAGGTTGTCTTTGACATGAAGGAGCAACGCCAAGAGGAGCTCCATGAAGAATCATCTCAAAGTGAGACAGAAGAAGGTTGGACCGATAACACTTCAGAAGAAGAAAGTAGTAGCATCATTACTGCAGAGGAGTCTTCCATCGAAGTCATGGGGGTAAGGTTTAAGCCAACCAACCAAGAGACCTCTTGTCAAGGTTTGCAGGAGGTAGGTTCCCAAGAGAACCAAAAAGTGGAAGATGAAAGAATGCTAGAAGGTATGCTATCAACAACACTTACAAAGGATGAAAGAGAGGAGTTCAAATGTGTGCTAAGGAAGTTTCCTAGGCTTTTTGCTAAAGACTACACTGACGTGCGTGGGGTAGATGTTGTTCAACACAAGATTGAGTTAAAGCCTGAGGCCACACCTAAAGCTTAGAAGCTACGAAGGCTAGGAGTTATAAAGGAGCAGGCTCTACTCAAGGAGGTAAGAAAGCTTCTAGCAGCAGGTTTCATTTATCCAGTGGAGAATTCAGAGTGGGTCTCTCTTGTTGTTGTCACTCCTAAGAAAAATGGCAAGTGGAGGGTGTGTGTGGATTGCCGTCCCCTCAATGAGGCAACAAAAAGAGATCACTTTCCCCTCCCATTCTAGGATGAGATACTAAATGAGGTAGCTAGTCATGAGAAGTACACTGTGTGCGATGGTTACTCAGGTTACTTTCAAATAGGGATTGCATTGGAGGATCAATTGAAAACAACCTTTATCACTCCTTGGGGTTGTTATGATTTTAGAGTCATGCCATTTGGTCTGACAAATGCTCCTGCAACATTCCAACGTTTCATGAATATGGTGTTTCAACCATTCTTTGGAAAGTCAATTAGGGTGTTCATTGATGATTTCTGTATTTATAGCTCAAAATCATTGCATCTACAAAGGGTAGAAGAAGGTTTAAAGAAGCTTTACGACATGGGAGGTCAACTCAACCCTGACAAGTGCCATATAGGTGAGGATGAAGTAATCTTGCTTGGTCATAAAGTTTCTTACAAAGGCATTGAAGTGGATCCTTCAAAGGCAAAGGCTCTTATTGAGCTCCCATCACCAAAGAGTCTTAAGGAGGTCATCTCTTTCATTCAGAAGGTGAAGTATATGTCACGCTTCATTCACTTAGCCTCGGAGTTGCTTCATCCTTTGCAAAAGTTGACACAACAAGTAGAATTTGCATGGTCTGATAAGCTTGAAGAGTATTTTTGTAACATTAAAGTCATTTTGTCAGAGCTACCAACACTCATGCCTCCTTGTTGGGAGTACACATTCTTTGTTAGCTCTAGTGTTGGAAGGGAAACAATTGGTGCTGTGTTGCTACAACAAGATCCCCACAGTACAAGGATGCGACCCATCTACTTTGCTAGTAGGGTCATGAATGCTTTGGAGAGAGGCTACACGGAGGCAGAACTCATGATGCTTTCTCTCATGTTTGCGATAAGGAAGTTTAGATCCTACTTGCTCCCAAAACCTTTTGTAATCCTCACCGCAGAGAATTTGTTCCCTTGGGTGCCATCTCAAATGAATCTTAGTACTAGGATCTCAAAGTGGATTATGGAGTTTCAAGAGTTTCAATACTCTTTCAAGGTATAAGATAGTGTGCGTGCACAATTGGCAGAGATTCTCACTTATAGGGTGCATGAAAAGGAGATTAAGGTGCCTGAAGTAAAGACCCTACCATTGCCACCACCAAAAAGTATTCCTAATGCTTTTACCTTGTTCTTTGATGGAGCTTTTCATCGAGCCATAGGAAAAGCAGGGGGAGGGCTAGTGTTGCTCAACCCAAGTGGAGAGGTGGTCATGAAAGAGAAGTTCAATCTACCAAGTTCAACTAGCAACAATGAAGCAGAATATGACACACTACTTCATGGTTTAAAAATATGCATTGGCCAAGGGATAAAACGTCTCATGGTAAAGGGAGATGCACTTCTAATTGTTAAACAGATTTTAGGCATTTGGGCATGCAGGAATGAAAGCTTAAGGACAAAAGTTCATGCCATTCGTAGGATGTTTAATTAGTTTGAAGAAGTGCAACTATATCATATTCCGAGGAAACGAAATGAAGATGCCAATTTACTTGCACAAACAACAAGCAGTTACATGTGTTGAGAGAGAAGTGCAGGTCATCATGGTGGCAGCAGCTGTCAAGCAATCGAGATACCAGGGATTGGAGTCATTGGCTCCCATCATTGGCTACATTTTGGAGGGTGAGTTTCCACCAGACTTCACAAAAGCTCAGAAGAGGAGACTCATGAAGAAGGCAAGCATGTATCTCTTCCTAGAAGGCTCCCTCTATCAAAGAGGGAAGGATAAAGTGTGCAGAAGAGTACCAACTATCGCGGAAATTCCAGCCATTCTAAAAGGTTTTCATGAAGAGGCATGTGGTGGTCATTTTTCCCAAGAATTAACTGTGAAGAAGATTTTGCTTGCGGGGTATGTTTGGCCAAGTCTGCATGTGGATGTCCAACATTGGTGTAAAAGTTGTCACAATTGTCAGGTAAATGGAAATAGAAGATTGATTTATGGTCCAAGGCAAATAGTTCTTGCAAATGGACCCTTTAAAAAGTGGGGCATTGATGCTATGGGTCCTCTGCCTAGGACAAAAAATGGTAAACTCTACATTCTAGTGGCTGTAGACTATATGACTAGGTGGGTGGAAGCTCAAAGTGTGGCAAGAGTAAATGAGAGGACAGTGAGCAAATTCGTCTACACTCACATTTGTTGTAGATTTGGCACACCTTTGGAGATTGTTTCTGATAATGGTCCAGGGTTTAGAAAGGGATTGCTCACAGAAGTCTGTGAAGAACTTCGCATTCTACATCGTCACAGTACACCCTACTATCCCCAATCAAATGGTTTGGTAGAAAAAGCTAATGGTGTCATTGCAGGCATCATTAGAAAGATGGTGCAAAACAAGACAAAGTTGTGGGATGACTTCTTGGATGGTGCCTTGTGGGCGTATCGAACCACATATAGGGAAGCCACGGAGTTCACACCATTTCACTTGGTCTATGGTCAAGAGGCTTTACAGCCAATTGAACTAAACATTCCAACAATGCGACTTCATGGCAAATCAGCACAAGATGATCAAGAAGCATGGATGGATCGACTTCTTACCTTAGCTGAGCTTGAGTGGAAAAGAGAAGCAGCATACGAGTGCTATAAGAGGAAATCCACACAGACAAAGGAGAAGCTTGACAAGAAACTGAAGGACAAAGGCATCAATGAAGGAGATCTTGTGCTAAGGTATGACAATCGACTCGATAATCGTTTTGATGCCAAATTTGAAACAAGATGGCAGGGGCCATACATAGTCAAGAAGGCTTTCAATTCAAGTTACTATCAACTTATGGACTTGAATGGGAAAGAGCACTCCAGGAAGGTAAACGGCTATCGCTTGAAGCCTTACTTGAGTCGCCTTCTACCAAAGGATCTACTAGAGCAAAAGGCAACTATCTCATGTAAGTATTATTCCATGAAGCATGAGTGTAACACAAACCAAAATTCCAAGGGGCCAAACAATGAAGATCTTGTCAAAGACTCTGAAGCACTCTCTTTGGAAAAGATTCTTTATGATGGTACATGAATATACCATCATCTTGGGGGAGGGCTAATGATAGCCGTTTTTTGGCTCTCTGTAATTGCCATAGTGAGTTATCTCACCCTCTCAAATCACTTAAACACTGTGGTTACCCTCATCCTTTCACTGTATATAGGTGCGTGTGAGTTAGGGGACTTTTCTCATATCTCCTTACTGAAATAAAAAACCCTCAATTAGCTAGTCATTGGGCTAGTTGAGCCAAAAAAAATAAAAAAAATAAAAAATATAAGTATATTATGCCCCATGCGTATGTAAATATTTCTTTGTATATAGGGCCTAAATAAAATATTTTTTCATAATTATTTTGGTATTTATTTAAATATTTCTACCTAGGTGTGTGTTATTTATGCTCTGTACATTGCCTCACCATTACCACAATTTTTCTTACCATTTTTCATACTCTTTATTCCATATAGAAATATTTTCATGTCAGCTTCTCTTATATTTGGTGTAACTCCACCCCAACAAAAATCCAAAAAAACTAGTTTTATTTATGTGTATATTTTTTCACTATTGTGATTTTTCCCTTCCTACATCTATTTTGTTTTTTTTCTAAAAAATTAGAACACCAAAAATATTTATCTTTTTATGGTAGCCTCATAATGAGAGAGATTTCTTTTGACCCCTTTATATTTTTTCCACTTATATTATTTATATTTGACATGTACATATTTTTTAGACCCCTCAATATTTGATTTTCTTAGTTGTACTATTCACTTATATCATGATCTCAACAATATCTTCAATTATAGACCTACCAAATAAGGTCAAGGGTAGGTGGCATGCATACATGCACTATGGAGGGCTCACTCTTGGAGGTATTCAAAAGAATCATCCAAAGAAGGACCCCACAAAGACCTTGTGCAGTGGAAAAAAACGGTCGGTTTTGCTGAATTTTTAAAGTTCACTTGCTCTCCGAATTTGAAAAGGTGATACAAACAAAAGTTGTAGCTCGTGGGCTGAAAGTTTTCTTGAAATTTTTTCATATTTTTTTGAGCTACGAGCTGTGAGCTATGATTTTATTAGTGGACCCTAGTTTTCCCATGCTATGCAGCCACACTCTCTCTTCCACTTTATCATTTTCCTCTTTCACACACACTTCTCCACTCATCATCCCCACCTCTCTCACCACTCCTCTCTGCACCCTACTCACCTTCTCCTCAACCTTGAAGAATAAGAGAAACCATGGTGAACTCATACCTCCCACACACAATTCCATTCCAAAATTGATCACCTAGTCTCATTTTTCCTCCTCCAAATTACCCATATCTATCCAAAAAAACCACAAATTCAGCCTCTTCTCTTAAAAGACAGCATCATGGTGGTTGATTACTCAGCTTCAATTACCTTGTCTCTCAAGGAAGGTCAAGAGTGGAGAAAAAATGTACCGTCAAAGCTAGTGGACCGTCAACAAGTGTCAAAATTGGCCCTACTCAAGACACTTGGAGCATCAACCTTGTAAGAAATCCACCTTTTCTTACCTCTTAAGAGTTTTTCTTCCTTATTTGTATCCTACATGGATACTCCCATTGTAAATATCCAATTCCATTTGTAACTTAATACTAACTCTGCTAACACTAACCCACTATGAAAAGTCCTATCACCTCCATTTCTCTCCTCTCTCTTTCCCCACCAACTTCTTGATAATTCCAAGCAAAAGAAATTAGATAAATTGATGAAAATCTAACCCAACCATGGTTAGAGGAGTAACCCTAGCCTTCAAAATTGCTATAAAAGGAGGGTATAGCTAGCACAAAAAGGGGAGAGAAAAAAGAGCACTATGCTATAGCTTGAGAAGCCAAGCTCAACGTCTTGAGAAGGAGCTCTTGAGTGGAATCTCATTGGCATTAGGCATATGTATGTGTTGTATTAGGGGTGATTAGCAAGGGAACTCTATGCCATTGTAAGAGAGAGGGATCATTAAATTGAGGGTAGGAAATCTATCATTTCTCCTACTAGTGTAAGCCCAACATTTGCTGAATCAAGGAGGGTGAATTTGGACTAAGCATGGATACCTTGTCTCCCTTCCAACGTGAAGTCATGGACAATAATTATGTGTAAGTGTCTTGGTGTTTTATTTAAGTTCTTGATAGCTTGTCTCCGGGTATTGTTATCAATTTAGCCATAAATCCCACATGCTGTAAGAGGGCGACTGGGTGGAGAGGACTCCCCTGGCCTTAAGACAGTGGTTGGGGTGGCTTTTTTCTTGTGATGTGTTGTGGTGTAATGTACTCAAGCTATGTTGAACAAATACTAATCTCACTTTGGTTGGTCATGACAGATTTGTAAGAAGGCATTAGTGCAACAAGCACCCCTTTTCCCCTTCTCTCTCTTTCTTACATATATATATTTATGTTTGCTTGATCATTAACGATACACTTCAAAGCAGCCCGAGCACCATATTTCTCTCTCTCTCTCTCTCTCTCTCTCTCTCTCTCTCTCTCTCGTGTTTTAGTGTGTGAGAGTGTTCCATTGGTGTTAGGGTTAGTGTAAATTCCTTGCTTGTTTGTGGGTTGCTCTAACGATTCTCCTCTTTTGCATCCTAGTTCGCTTTTAAACTAGGTGGTGCCCCTTGTGTAGTTGGGATTTGGCTGGGGGTTTGTTGTTTTGGTTTGTGTTGTGTTGTGCCCCAGCCCCATTGAGCAGCACGAGAGCCTTGAAGGGTGTCTAGAGGTTGCTCTTCTTGTTGCCCGCCCCGGACCGCCCCACTACAAAGGGTAGAAGAAGGTTTAAAGAAGATCTACGACATGGGAGGTCAACTCAACCCCGACAAGTGTCACATAGGTGAGGATGAAGTGATCTTGCTTGGTCACAAGGTTTCCTATAAAGGCATTGAGGTGGATCCTTCAAAGGCAAAGGCTCTTATTGAGCTCCCATCACCCAAGAATCTCAAAGAGGTCATCTCATTCATTCAAAAGGTGAAGTATATGTCACGCTTTATTCACTTAGCTTCAGAGTTGCTTCATCCTTTGCAAAAGTTGACACAACAAGTAGAATTTGCATGGTATTATGAGCTTGAAGAGTACTTTTGTAACATTAAAGTCATTTTGTCAGAGCTATCAATACTCATGCCTCCTTGTTGGGAGTACACATTCTTTGTTAGCTCTAGTGTTGGGAAGGAAACAATTGGTGCAGTTTTATTACAACAAGATCCCCACAGTACCAGGATGCGACCCATCTACTTTGCTAGTAGGGTCATGAATGCTTTGGAGAGAGGCTACATGGAGGCAGAACTCATGATGCTTTCTCTCATGTTTGCGGTGAGAAAGCTTAGATCCTACTTGCTACCAAAACCTTTTGTAATTCTCACTGCAGAATATTTGTTTCCTTCGGTGTCATCTCAAATGAATCTTAGCACTAGGATCTCAAAGTGGATTATGGAATTGCAAGAGTTCCAGTACTCTTTCAAGGTAGAAGATAGTGTGCGTGCACAATTGGCAGGGATCCTTACATATAGGGTACATGAGAAGGATATTAAGGTGCCTGAAGTAAATACCCTACCATTGCCACCACCTAAAAGTATTCCTATTGCTTTTACCTTGTTCTTTGATGGAGCTTTTCGACGAGTCACAGGAACAGCCGAGGGAGGGCTAGTATTGTCAACCCAAGTGGAGAGGTGGTCATGAAAGAGAGGGTCAATCTACCAGGTTCAACTAGCAACAATGAAGCAGAATATGACACACTACTTCATGGTTTAAAGATATGCATTGGCCAAGGTATACAACGTCTCATGGTAAAAGGGGATGCACTTCTCATCGTGAAGCAAATTTTAGGCATTTGGGCATGCAAGAATGAAAGCCTAAGGACAAAAGTTCATGCCATTCGTAGATTGTTTAATCAATTTGAAGAAGTGTAACTATATCATATTCCTAGGAAACAGAATGAAGGTGCCGATTTACTTGCACAACAAGTAGTTACATGTGTTGAGAAAGAAGTGCAGGTCATCATGGTGGCAGCAACTGTCAAGCAACCGAGATACCAGGGATTGGAGTCATTGACTCCCATTATTAGCTACATTTTGGAGGGGGGGTTTCCACAAGACTTCACGAAGGCTTAGAAGAGGAGACTCATGAAGAAGGCAAGCGCGTATCTCTCCCTAGAAGGATCCCTCTACCAAAGAGGCAAGGATCAAGTGTGCAGAAGAGTACCAACTATTGAGGAAATCCCAGCCATTCTAAAAGGTTTGCATGAGGAAGCGTGTGGTGGTCATTTTTCACAGGAACTCACTGCAAAAAAGATTTTGCTTGCCGGATATGTTTGGCCAAGCTTGCACATTGATGTTCAACATTGATGTAAAAGCTGTCACAATTGTCAGATTAATGGAAAGAAGCGTCTGTTACATGGTCCACGTCAGTTAGTCCTTGCAAATGGTCCATTTGAAAAATGGGGCATTGATGCTATGGGTCCATTGCCTAGGACTAAAAATGGGAAATTGTATATCTTGGTGGCCATAGACTACATGAGGAGATGGGTAGAAGCACAAAGTGTGGCAAAGGTAAATGAGAGGACAGTGAGCAAATTTGTCTACACTCACATTTGTTATAGATTTGACACACCTTTGGAGATTGTTTCTGATAATGGTCCAAGGTTTAGAAAGGGCTTGCTCACAGAGGTCTGTGAAGAACTTCACATTCTACATCGTCATAGTACACCCTACTATCCCCAATCCAATGGTCTGGTAGAAAAAGCTAATGGTGTCATTGCAGGCATCATTAGAAAGATGGTGAGAAAGAATACAAAGTCGTGGGATGACTTCTTGGATGGTGCCTTGTGGGCGTATCGAACCACATATAGGGAAGCCCCGGAGTTTACACCATTTCACTAAGTCTACGGTCAAGAAGCTTTGCAACCCATCGAGCTCAACATTCCAACAATGCGACTTCATGGAAAAGCAGCACAAGATGATCAAGAAGCATGGATGGATCGACTTCTTACCTTAGCTGAGCTTGAGTGGAAAAGAGAAGCAGCATACGAGTGCTACAAGAGGAAAGCTACGCAGGCAAAGGAGAAGCTTCACAAGAAAATAAAGGACAAAGGCATCAATGAAGGAGATCTTGTGCTAAGGTATGACAATCGACTCGATAATCGTTTTGATGCCAAATTTGAAACTAGATGGTAGGGGCCATACATAGTTAAGAAGGATTTCAATTCAAGTTACTATCAACTTATGGACTTGAATGGGAAAGAGCACTCTAGGAAGGTAAATGGTTATCGCTTGAAGCCTTATTTGAGTCGCCTTCTATCAAAGGATCTACCAAAGATCTGTCAAAGGGCAGCTGTCTCATGTAAGTATTGTTACATGAAGCATGAGTGTAACTCCAGCCAAAATTTTGAAGGGCCAAACAATGAAGATCTCGTCAAGGACTCTGAAGCACTCTCTTTCGAAAAGATGCTCTATGATGGTACATGAATATACCATCATCCTGGGGGAGGGCTAATGATAGCCGTTTTTCGGCCTTCCGTAATTGCCATAGTGAGTTAACCCACCCTACCAAAATCATCCAAACACTGTGGCTATCCCTACCATTTCACTGTATATAGATGTGTGTGAGTTAGGGGACTTTTCCCATATCTTCTTAAAAACCCTTAATTAGCTAGTCACTGGGCTAGTTGAGCCAAAAAAATAAATAAAATAATAAAATAAAAAATATTATGACCCATTTGTGTATAAATATTTCATTGTATATAGGGCCTAAATAAAAGGATTTTTCATAATTATTTTGGTATTTATTTAAATATTTCTACCTATGGTGTGTTATTTATGCTATGTACATTGACTCACCATTACCATATTTTTTCTTACCATTTTTCATACTCTTTATTTCATATAAAAATAATTTCATGCAAGCTTCTCTTATTTTTGGTGTAACTCCATCCTAACAAAAATCCAAAAAAACTAGTTCTATTTATGTGTATATTTTTTCACTATTGTGATTTTTTCCTTCCTACATCTATTCTTTATTACTCTCATAAATTAGACCACCAAAAATATTCATCTTTTTATGGTAGACTTATAATGAGAGAGATTTATTTTGACCCCTTTATATTTTTTCCACCTATATTATTTATATTTGACATGTCCATATTTTTTAGACCCCTCAATATTTGATTTTCTTAGTTGTACTGTTCATTTATATCATGATCTCAACAATATCTTCAATTATAGACCTACCAAATAAGGTCAAGGGTATGTGGAATGCATGCATGCACCATAGGGAGCTCACTCTAAGAGGTATTCAAAAGAATCATCCAAAGAAAGACCTCACAAGGACTTTGTGCAGTGGAAAAAAAAGTCGGTTTTGCTGAATTTTTAAAGATCACACGCTCCGCGAATTTGAAAAGGTGATACAAACAAAAGTTGTAGCTTGTGAGCTAAAATTTCACCTCAAATGTTTTCATATTTTTTTGAGCTACGAGCTGTGAGCTATGATTTTATTGGTGGACCCCAGTTTGCCCATGCTATGCAGCCACACTCCCTCTTCCACTTTATCATTTTCCTCTTTCACACACACTCCTCCCTCTCCTTCCCACTCCCAAACCCGCAACTCCCATGTCCTAATTCACCCTCTTCACCATTGACACATCTCTCACACCTCCATAGCCTTCATCCTCCATTTCTACACCCTATGTGTCCCCCTTTCTCTCTACATATATGTCCATATTACCATACTCTCTTCAGCTTTGTAAAGAACTTCAAAAAATCAGCAAAAATCCAAGGATAACCTCTGAAAATGAAGGCTTTTATCATGAATTTTCCAAGGTTTGAAGATAACATAGCTTCATCGACACGTGCTACTTCGCCATGCTGATCGCTTCTTCTACCGGTGGTGTAAAGAGGTGAATGTTAACTTCTCCAAGCTTCAACCTTGCTTTACAAGCTTATCCCTTCTCTAACTTTTCTCATCATATATCTCACCATTTGGTGAATGATTTTGTAAATATTTTTTAGTGATAATTACTAACTACTAACCACTAACCTTATTGTAAAATGCACCCTCTACTAGAGTAGGCCCTCCCAAATTATTCACTCAATCCCTCTCTCCTTTCATCCTCAATAATTCTCTTCCCTTGAGCCCACATCCATGTGACTCAAAGGACAAGAGAGACCCACCCTCATTAAAAAAAATAAAAATATGCATAATCTTTTATTCCTTCAAATAAACTTGATTAGGCCTAATCCAAATCGGGGCTTCTAAAAGCTATAAATAGAGCCCTTCCCTCCCTTGTAAATCATCACATGATCACACTACACCACACCATTCTCAACACATAACACACCACTCTTCAAGTCTAGTTGTGTAGAGTGTGTGCATGGTGAGTGCTCTATTCCATCATTACACATAGGTGCATGGAGAAGCTTGAAGTTAGTTATTCCATCTAGAGGAGTGGAGTGTATGCCATACTCTTCACCACACTTGTAGCGTACTCTTGTGCATAAATAAGATTTATAGTTTTGGGTGCAATTGTATGCTTCAACTACGACTCTTCTCTCCAAATTGACTTGATAAGTTGGCTCATCAGGTGGTTGAAGGTATATTGTCCTTGAAGTTTGTTGTGCCATTTCATGCTTGGTGGTTTGAGGGCTTGTTGAATTGTTTGCCTAAAAGGTCAATTGTAAGAGGGTGCTCGGTGAGAGGGCTCCCGTGACCCTAAGACAATTTGTGTATTGGCAACAATGTCAAGTTTTGTGTTGTCTGTCTATTTCTCATCAAGCTTTGTGTGCATCTAGTCTTTAAGGCTAAGACTGAGTTGCTCAAGTTGATTTGTGCTCTTTACCTCTCTCTGGCGTGGTGAATGTTTGTGTTTGGTGTGTGTGGCTATCTTGCATTCCCCTCTCTTTGTGCGTTTGAGTACAAGGAGATATCACGTGCGTCCTAGTTCGCATCTACAACTAGGTGGTGCCCCTTTTATTGTTTGGTTTCTGACTGTGGGTTGTTGTTGTCTCTGATTGTGCTCGCCCCAGCCCCAATTGAGCAGCATGGGAGCCTCGAAGGGTGTTTAGAGGCCGCTCTTCTTGTTGCCCGCCCCGGAACGCTTCAACATATAATGCCTAAAGGTATTCAAATGTCATTCTGAGAGGAGTTTTGCCTAGCCAATGTTCATACCACATGATTATGAGTCTTCCCATCAAGTTTTAACCCATTTGAACATCATTTGCTCAAGCCATGGCCAAAATACACATCCAAGATAAAAAAAAAATCTAAAGTGGTCACATCTTGCTGAAACAACACCCAAACTCAATTCCAGGCATATATCCATGATGCATATGCGATGAGCTATGCACATATGAAAAATCACTTCATTCTCATCACTTAGACATCATATGCGTATGGTGTCTCACAGCATGAATCTGCACCCAAAATGCACTTTTTGCCACGTGCATAGCACCCTTAGGTCCTAATTTTCTTGTGTTTCAATTTTGAAGTTATTTGGAAAGCTAGAACTTGCAATAACACCAGTTCTAGACAATTACGCTAATTTTTACACTTGGAGAATCTGCAGGATCAATGGAAGCCAGCCGATCACCACCAAAGAGGAAGAGGTTTTTCTTGAAGGACATTATTGCAGCTAGTGAGCCTTCCAGACTACCATAAGAGATGCTCAAGCTAGCCAAAGCTTGTGTAGACGAGATAACATTAGAAAGAGAAGGATTGGCGGTGTATCAAGGAACCTTTAGAGACCTTCAAGAAGTTTTGGAGTATGCAAACAAAGCTGAAACACTCACCTAGTTGGAAAGAGCAAATTTACAACTTCTTCGCAACACCACTGGCGGTGTATCAAGGAACCTTTAGAGACCTTCAAGAAATTTTGGAGTATGCAAACAAAGCTGAAACACTCACCTAGTTGGAAAGAGCAAATTTACAACTTCTTCGTAGCACCACCAACGGGTGTAGATGTGCCAAGAGTCTATGAGCTAGCCAGCTCAATCCCGAAAGATGGCAATGTAGTGATTACTGCTTTGGATGGACAGAAGACACAGGAGGTGATCACACCTCAAATCATAGCAGATGCACTAGGGCTCCATAATAAGGGTAGCTTCATTAGAGAAAGAAGAGACGAAGTAAAGGTCTACTCTCACAAGAAACCCAATCAGACATTTAAAGACCTGGTAGACCCGAGGGCTGCAAAGATCTGCAAGCTTTACAACCAATATTTCCATGTTTGCAGCAAGCGGCCACAAAAGTACACAACACCTCCACATGGAGTAGGCACTACAATCACTTGGGCATTGAGAATAAGTGTATCCAAAGAGGTGAATTACGACCAATATCTACATGAGCAAGTGGTCGGCATGGCTACAAAAAAGTCCAAGTACATTGGAGGTGGAGAAACATTTACAAAGATTTCATATGAAGCTATCGGTGCAAGAGGATAGTGGCCTACCCCACCAACCTAGAATGAGTGGTTGAAGTTAAAGCAAGACACAGAAGATGAACCACAAATAGCAGTGGCACCACCTGTCGCCATACAACTCCGGAGGAGGCTAGAAACTGTACAAGAGGAAGATTCTGAGGAGCCCCCAAAAAAGAAGGGTAAGATGGTGATGACAAAAGAATCAAGCCCAAAGAGACACACAACCAAAAGGCCGATCGGATCAAAAGGTTGATCGAGAAATTCAAGGTAGAACGGGCACTTAGAGGAGACTTTGGGGAGTATTGGGTACCAAACCTAGCAAGGATCAGAGGAGCTCCTCAAGACCTTTGGAGGGTCAATTTGATCATTACATTCGATCCTATGAAGAATCTGTAAAGATGATCGAACAATAGAACTTAGAGCCCTTCACAATGGAGGAGGTACAAGATATCAAGAGGCCAGCTGAAAGAAACACCAGAGGCTCAAGTTGAGAAAGGCAAAGAAGGTGAGCAGACAAAAAGTGTAACTCCACCTTCACCACCAGGCTCCTCTACTCATCCTCCAAGTTCAAAGCCCTCTACATCCCAACTGTTAGGTAACGGCGGTGTGCCTCACCGTGCTTTGCCCGTGTTCGCAGGCTAGTGTCCGACTACCCACATTTATCTCCTTATTCTTTATACATACAAAGAATAAGGAGCTCTCACTCACATTCTCACATGGTGCTCATACAGTGAGATTTGGGAGCTCCACCCACATCCTGTGTCGTTCTCTCTCTCTCCCTCTCTCCCTTCGTACTCTCTGCACATGCACACCACATTCGCGCACTCACAATTGGTATCGCTTCGCGATAGATGGAGTGCTACAAAGAAGTGAGCTTTCAGCTATGGTGAGCTCGCTTTTGGTGGAAGCTTGAGATCGGTGAGCAACCACCAGATCTGTGCTCATGGAAGCTTGAGGGACATTCCCAAGCTCTTGAGGGAAGAGTGTATTGAAAGTGTGTATGGTTATATGTAGCCATATTTGCAGGAAGAATGCAGATTTTCATTTCCGCAGGTCATTTTTCGAGCCCCAAAAACATCGTTTTTTGCATAACTTTTGCATATGGAATGTGATTTAGGCAAGGTTAGGGTGTAACCTGGGGTTTTGGCACGCTCCGAATGCAATGGTAATGTCCATTTGAGCTGATTTTGACCTCTAAAATTTCTGCAGCAGCAACAAGTTTTTGCTGCGTTTTTGGGTCGAAAACAATATTTTTGGCATATCTTGCACACTCGGACACAGATCTATATGATATAGGGGTCTACCCCAGGGTTTGTCGACGATCAAGATGAAATGGTGATATCAGAATTTTGAAATTATGATCTCTGAATTTTTTGCAGCAACCTGCGTTTTTTTGAGACACAAAAGATTTGACAGTTAAGGGCTTGTATATTGCAAATCATTGTGTAGATTGCATCTGGGGATATGTACGTCACATCGTGGAGTCCATTGGGTGCTAGTTTAACTTGCAATTGTTGATTTGGGATGTGGTTCTTGGACTAAGGCACATTCATATGCAGTTTCGCGGCACATGGTTTTGTGTTGATGTATACTCTATGTGGGAACAGATGTGGAGCTATCATGGCTAAGTATTTTGGATGCATGGTTGATGCTCGCAGTTGAGCACTTGTTTATGCGCATCCACTGAAGCTTGTTTATGCAAACAGGTTGACAGGTTTTGTCAATATTCCGTTGAGTGGTACTCTGACTAGAGCGTGCTTGCTCTTTGTATGACTTTGTGAGGTGATTCCGGATGACTACATTCCCGGATTTGGCCATTTGGGCATTTTGTGTTGTCTCCATTTGCGGTTTGCTGTTGAGTTTTTGCTCCAGTTACAAGGGAGACTTTGCCAAAATTTTGGCAAATTTGTTTGCCTATTGTAGAGGCTTGTGAGCTTAATAGTTTGCTCACTTAATCTGCTTGAGATAGTGGTTTGCTCTCAGGTGGGAGAGTTTTGTGACCTCGAGCATTGTTTGCCATTGTTTGGCATGGCCATGAGAGGTGATTTTTGTTCACAGCGTCTGACATGTTGGTATTGTGGCCACAAGGGGCATATTAGGCATCATTGCTTAAGGCATATGAGGCAGCAGAAGAGGCAAATGCATGGTGCTACTATGAGGACAGATGCTAGAGAGTATGCATGTGACGGGCATGTCACTATTGCACCTAGCTTACCTTCAAACCACTTTGTGTCTTGGGATAGCACATTGTCTACGTGTTTTCTACTAGACGAGCATGCAGTTTTTCACGTGACACCACGTCGTGATTTGTTTTACTTTTTCACTAGTGGGAGACTTGGTTGTGTGCAGTTTGCTGATGGTTCAACATATGACATAGAGGGTACTGGAGATGTATGCATGTATTTACCTAGCGGTGCATTGCTTATGCTACGAGATGTACGTTATGTACCAGGACTCAGTCATAGTCTCATTTCAATGCGTTAGTTGCAGAGTAGTGGACATTGTGTACTGCTTGGAGAGCGATCATTTCAAATGCATAGGGGCCATGTTTGGAGCGAGAGACGAGGCGTGTCTCTGGAGGTTGTGCATTTGTCTTGTGGTGATGTTCACACAGATAGTGGTATCTCTGGGGATGCACAACTTTGTCATTCATCACTTGAGGTGACATCAATTGATCAAGAGACCGATGCATTGTTCTATGATGTGTCTAATACATTTGAGGACGACAGTGTCCTTTAGACAGCTGTGTGTGATTACAGTGGTGCTGATTTTTGGATTTTGCAATCATTCTCAGCAGATATGCGTTTGCCAGAGGATGCTGACATGATGATGCATAGTCAGGTGGTTCCTGATGAGGATGAATATGGCAATGAGGTTGCTCACAGGGATAGGTTGGCACACATAGTGCATGTTTCATCGGTTTTCGAGTCTCTCATGTCTGACCATTTGGTTTCGAGACCCGATCTTGCTTATGCGGTTGGTGCATTTGCAGTGGGAGTTGTCAGTCGTGCGATGGCTGACACTGGCATTGTGCATTGTGGAGTCATGCAGGCCGTCACTCGATACCTGCATCATGAGTGTCATTGTAGCTCTAGCCCTAGTGGTATGCATGTTGCATCTACACTAGAGCATGTTTGGGGGGAGCCAGTGGTGGACGTAGGTTGAGAGTCGTCTTCTCTCACCTCTTGTATATACTAGTTGTAAGCTAGTCTTCTCGCCACTTATCGACACACATTCTTTAGTGGGAGAATGTTAGGTAAAGGTGGTGTGCCTCACCGTGCTTTGCCCGTGTCCGCCGGCAAGTGTCCGTCTTCCCATATTTATCTCCTTATTCTTTATACGTACAAAGAATAAGGAGCTCTCACTCACATTGTCACATGGTGCTCATACAGTGAGATTTGGGAGCTCCACCCACATCCTGTGTCGTTCTCTCTCTCTCTCTCTCTCTCTCTCTCTCTCTCTCTCTCTCTCTCTCTCTCTCTCTCTCTCTCTCTCTCTCTCTCTCTCTCTTTGCCTCTCTCTCTTCGCACTCTCTGCGCACGCACACCGCATTCGCGCACTCACACCAACCAAAACACTCACTAGAAAATATTGAAGAGGCAGCACCATCATCAAAAGACAAGGAAAAATAAGAAAGGAACACTTATGAAGATCTCCTTCAAGCATGATACACATCGGAAAAGGCTTTTGAGGTGGTCTATGGCACTCCAACCCCACCATGGGTTTCCAAGAAAGAGCAAGAAAGGGAGGAGATTCCTAAAGAATAAGTGAGAGCTGGCATATCAAAAGAACCTCAAGCAGACCAATACACACAGAGGAGAGCACAAGAAAGGAAATCCCCACAGCCTGGGGTACCAAGGTTGGTCCGAATTATGCATGTACCACAGTGGAAACCTTTGACCATCCCCTGGAGAACCCCTCTAGCAGGGAGTAATCTTGAGTATGGGACACCAAGTTCCCTTTTCAGGCCCAATACCCATACCATCCACAAGAAGCCTGGTTGCAGCAAATGAAGAGGATGTGAGAGCCGCATATCAAGTAGGTTTTGCGTGAAGTAAAGAGTCTGTAGGAAGAAAAGGAAAGAGTGGAGGATGAGTTAGAAGCAAAAAAACATGAAGTGTTGGAGCTAAAAGACAAATTAGAGCTCCAATACTTGACAATCTAGAGAATCGGAGCAACCTCAAGGGTTGCACAAGCAATTGCAGGATCAAATAACCAAGCTATACAAGCTTTGGAAGCACAAATCACTGCTCTACCAAAGGAATTACAGCTAGAACAAAGATAGAGAATGCATATGGCAGAAGGGTCTCTAGCCACAGAGGAGAGAATGAAGGCTTAACACCAAGAACTCCGCAAAGAAAACAAACAGCTCCAAATACAGTTAGGAATTCTACAAAAGTTTGGTAGATTAGGCATAAGAAGCTACACAAAAAGATAAACTTGCTCAACAACAGATAATAGAACTACAAAAAAAAGTAGTAGAATCAAGGACACACAAATAAGAGCCAGGGCCTAGTGACCTTGCCATTAACACAAGAGATGAGCCCTTGGAGGTTCCTGAACGTGCAGAAGACCTACAACACCTAGAGGAACGGGTACATGCACAGTTGGAGGGAGAACAACCTTTAACTGCAGAGGACGAGACATGCCTCCAAACTTTGAATGAGCAATCCACAGTTAAAGACCACAATGCAGTCTTGGAATGGGAGAATCAAATGATCTACTCAGTAGGAGTTGAAGGGCTCACCACAAATGTGCTTAGGGAGGAATGGATGCAATCTTCACTCCCCTACCCTCTCCTAAAGTATGAAGTTTTGGCAATAAAGAAAAGAGTCAAAGTGGAAGCATCAGAGCCAGTGTATGAGGAAGATGTCAAAGATTCAGACACTGCAAAGAAGATAGTGGACTCCCAACCAAAGTGAAGAAAAGTGTGGCTCCTCAAGTACCCCGGATTTGTAAAGTACCTGGTGGAATGTTAACCCTCACGGCACACGGACACCCTATGATCTATAAACGTTGTATTGTTTAGAGTCAGGTACCGGGCTTGTCGGACCAATAGGAACAGGGTAAGGGTGATCGTCGATGACAAGCACACTCTAACTAGAATATTCAAGGAGTTAGTTGGCTAAGTATGGGCGCCCAAGTGTGAATGGGGTGAGCTCATATAAAAGCCACTAAACCTAATTTTTACTCATTCTCTCATTGTGCAATAGAAGCCGCTCTTGCTCCATCTCCACCTTCTCCTTCACCATCTCCTTGTGTGTGTGTGTGTGTACGTGAGAGTGAGAGAGAGAGAGAGAGAGAGAGAGAGAGAGAGAGAGAGAGAGACTGAGAGTGTGTGTGTGATCGAGCGTTGCGGCGGCACGACGGCGGCGAGGCGGTTGAGCGCGGCATAGCGGCGTCTCCCTCTTCTTCGCAGCGCGGGAATCCTTCATTCGCAACTACGCAGGAAGGTGAGTGACACACCATTCTTCCTTGTGAGCTTGTCTGTTGTATGACTGTGTGCTAGGAGCCTTGTGGCTCGCACATGGCGCGTAGCAAGTCCCGAGCCGTGACATTTTTGGCGCCGTTGCCGGGGAGCTGCTGCGCATGAAGCTCCAATGGTGACCTGTAAATTGTATTGAAGCTATTTTTTATGTAGGAAAGGCGCGGCTTAAGTTTGATTATTGTTGTTATGCAAAAACAGTAGAGAAAGACACAATGTTGTTGACTGCATTCAAGTTTTCTGTGTTCTGTTAAGCTCTGTTTTGCTAGTTCTATTAAGCTCAGATTTCAGCTTACACAGTTAGCATTTCTTGCGTTTCTGCGTTTTCTGCATTTTCTGGTTTGCACTGCACAGTTCTGTCAAGTTTCAATTTTTTGCATTTTCTGTGTTTTCTGGTTTGTGCACAGTTAGGCACACAGTTAGTTAATTAAGTAGGTTAGTAATTAGGTGAACCACTGATTAGCAGGTCAGTAGGTAGGTGAGACAGTAAATAGTTAGGTGAGGTCAACGCGCACCAAAACGCGTACCAAATAATATCCAAAATAAATAAATAAATAAAAAACTAAAAAAAAATATTCGAAAAATAAAAACGTGAGTGAGGGAGAGGTTATAAAAACGGACGGGTTGGTTTGTATAAAAGTGAGATCGGGATCGGGATCATTTGACCCAATCCCAATCCCAATAAAAACGGACAGGTTGGTTTGTATAAAAGTGAGATCGGGATCGGGATGATTTGACCCAATCCCAATCCCAATCCCAATCCCAAGCCCAGGCCCAGGCTCTGTCTCATGATATAGGGTAGTCTCACTCCTATATATATAGGCTAGACTCACAAGGAGGGAGTGAGGAATGTGGGATAAGTCCTACACTATCCTCTCCTTCATTGCACACTAGGACTTGCTATTTGGAGCCTAGTTCCCCAGCTAGGAAAAGACTGTTTCGGGCTTTTCTGGAGCAAAATAGAACCAAACGGTAAGCTGTAAAGCACAGTGCGTCCCTCCTAGCGATACGCTCGTTTCGAGCTATCACATGGCTCATTCCACGACACGCTCTAAAAAATCTAGCAAAAAAACAAACAAAAAACACGCAAAAAACTAGTCACAAGGCCTCCTAGAGCAGCTTTTTGACACCTTAGGGTATCAAAAGCACATGCACTTACGCTCTGGGCGGGTGCTAGAAAACGAGCATACTGAGGGTGCCTCTGTTCATATGGACACCCATTACCCATCCACGATAGGCTCTAGACCCTCAGCGGGGACACAAGGTAGCACCACCCAAGACCCTACAATAGCCGCTAGTGATTCCTCCTCCGACTCAGAAATCATGGAAGCATACCCTACCCAAAACACTGAGAGAGAAGGCCATGCACCTCCCGAAGCTCCATAGCCTAGTACTAGTATGTTTGGCCGTTTCATGGAAACATTAGGTAGAGCTACTCGCTCGGAACCTGATGCAAATGAAGCACACGAAGGGGGTGGGGAAGTGGACTCTCCTTTCACATCGCACGTGGATCCCACACCCCCAAAGAGTGTCCATGTGGATATCCTGCCAACTTCTTACCAAGAAGGCCCTGTTGAGCTGCCTCCTTCAGAAGTTCCCTCTAGAGTACCGTTGGTGACAAGTAAAACCACGGGGAGCAACATTGCTTCTACCTCACAAGAAACCGTTAACACGACGACTCTAGAAGGATTGTTCATTAATGATCATTGGACATACGACCTCCACACTGAGGTGTTGACGGATCTACACTCTGGCCATGCCTACCATGTAGGATGGATAGAGATTGTACGATCCACCTCTAGTGCCACGAGCATCGAAGATCAACAGAAAATGATCTGTAATGTTATCCATGGCATTATTCAATCAGAAAGGCAAAACCGAGGGGTAAATATACTCTCAACTGGCCCCATGAGATTTCTGGATACGAGCAAGGCTCAACAGCCTACTCTATCACAAATGGAGACTCCTCTAATGAGTCCCATGGACCCATCTTACGTCATTTCACCTGGGGTCTCTATGCAATTTGAGCCTCCGAGCGACAACTTTAGCTTCCGTAACTTGGCTCAACCCTCTATTAAGGAAAACACAGTGCTCACTCCAGGGATAGGTCTGACAGAGAATGTATTGATGACATCTACGGTTAGCGCAGTGCCACTACCTAGTGTCGTAGTACCTAATATGGGGCCTCGACCGTATGTGCCTCTAGCCCCTTATGCACACATGGCCCCCACACCCCCAATTGTACCACTTGTTTATGCTCCTCGAGTGCCGCTGCCTAGCCCTTATCCGAGTGGACCTATGCCCGGTTATGTTCCATATCCTGCATCATCCACACATATGCCAAGACCGGTACCCGTCCCTCTCCCACATATGATTCCAAGAGTACCTCCACCGGCCCTGCCTCCTCACATAGGTGACTTGGCAGCGTTTGCTCAAACCATAGGTTGATCTATCGCGGAAAATATGCGTCATGCATTTGATAGAGAGCCTAGAAGTAAGGCAGTACAAATTGCCAAACTCACGCAAAAATTCAATGGGGACGAAGATGCTAGAAAACACATTGAAGTGTTTGAACAAGTATGTGATTCCTTAGGGAACGCAACGAACTACATAAGTGCAATGCCTTAAGCTTGACATTAAGTGGGAAGGCTGGAGATTGGTATAGAACCCTAAGGGTGGACGAGAAAACAATCTACCCTACCCTTCGAAGGTTGTTTCTAAAGGAGTACATACAAGAAGGTGTGCTTTGGGGTGTAGCATCTCAGCTACAGAAGGCCGAATGTAAGGAAGGAGAGTCAGTAAGGGACTTCATTAGTCGTCTCAAGCACTTAAACTCTCGCTGCCCTGTAAATGAGCGCTTCAACAATAACCAACTGCTTGATCGATTCATTCGAGGGTTGAGAAATGAAGGAATCTATAATGGACTAGTGATTAGAGGTATCACAACCTGGGAAGATGTCACTGCCAATGCAATCCAATTAGAGGACAACCTGATGATAGCAGGCATGAGGGTGTCTCCTGACACGAGATCCACTAGCTCACAAGACATTGATTATGAACCCATGACTGCAAAGCCCATTGCCAATGAGCCAAAGGTACTTGAGACATTCTTGACAGACCTCACCAAGGCAATCCAAGAGTCTCTTAAGGATAATCGACCCCCTCAAAATAGTCACATGTATCCAAGAAGGGAGCAACAATGGTGTTCCATTTGCTTAGGTCCACATAGCACTAGTGAGTGTCCTACGCTTAGAGTAAAATTTAATGGAACTTGCAACGTATGTGGTAGGTATGGTCACCAAGCTAAGGATTGTTTAATGATCAAACGTATGATGGCAAATAGACCACCTGTAGCCTGGACGGATGCGCCTCGAGCTCCTGTATTGATGCCTGCTCCACCTGTTGAGCAACTACCGCAACACATGGTCCCTAGATCTCAAAATGTTGTACAAGCTACACCGCTACCACCTCCTGTGCTAGGACCGCAGCCCCCGCATCCAAGAGTCGCCCCTATGAACCAAGTGGGTTGCGAGCCATCTAATGCTTATGCAGATGGCTGTGAGGAGGAAATAGACACTAGTATTGCCTACGGACTTGATACATTCGAAGAGTGTCCTATATACTACATGGAAGATTTTTGGGGGCAAGTCAAGCCTGTTTATCAAGCTGCTGCTCTCGCATCCAGAGGTCAAAATATCAACACCCAGGCTAGGAGACCACCTCTTCAATGCTACGAGTGTGGTGGACCACATCGGGCAGCGGAGTGCCCTATTAGGCTGCAAAAGAATACTGCACAGATGCAAATGAATCAAGGGAGCACGTCTGCAACGCCAATAGTCACATGTAATCATTGTGGCATAGATCACTTGATTTCCCAATGCCCCTATAACCCAAATGCGCCTAAAATCACACCCCTAAATTTGGTCGAAATTGCTAGTGTGACATCGCCAATACCACCCGTCACACCCGCTTATGAGATTACACGGTCCATGCTTCAAGGGCCAGGCCATATCCTCGAAGAGAGAGATACCGCGTCAGTTATCCAAGCAAAGAAAAAGAAGACATGAAGGAAGAGGTCGGAGAATACGGGAAATTCAAAGCCAAGTTCCAAAACAAACATAGGAACAGGAGATGACCCCGTGTATATGAATGACCTCGAGGATGATTCAGATTCAATCGAGACAATGGAGACTAGAACCAATACCACAAAGGGAAAGACCGACAAAGAAAACCGTAACATGGAACCAAATGAAAACCGAATAAGAGAAAACCATAAAGAGCCTCTGAAAACACCACAAGTGTTTCCAAATCCAATCCAAGACCCCCAAGATAAACCGCAGGGGAAAAAAGGGAAGAATCGTAAAAAGAAGATTGGGACGTAGCCAAACCCAGTAGACGAGATTGAGCAGGTGAAACATCTAAGAGGTTTAGTGGAGGAGACTCAAAGGAAACTAGAACCAGAACCCATGCATGTCAAAATTCATGACACAGTGTTTCCCACGCAAGTTCATCCACCCCACATGAACCATAGACCGTTAGCCATACCTAGTATCATCCAAGAAGGGAGTGAGGACGGGACATCAGAAATTGAGCATACACCTTTCTTGTTGGAAAGGATGTTTAATGAAGGAATACCTGATCCCATTGAGGAATATGAGATTCCATCCTCACCAGTTCCTAGTCAAGGACCTACACCCTGCAAAATGCCAATGAATGTTGCCAAACTAGTGGACTTCATGTCTTCTGAGGTCCGAACCACGATCATAGCAAAGCTGTATGGAGATCCTGAGTTATTCTTTGAACTTCGAGCATTCCTTAACAGAGAGCTACAAACGGGATTACCGCAGTTTGCGCAAACAAATAGGCCTGACTCGATTATGATTGATGAGGAAAATCATGTGCAATCACTTGACTTAGATGGACACGAGTCTGTGATCGAGGTACCCATTAACGAATTAGGGCAGTATTTTGAAGGCGACGAGTCTAATGCGACCCTACCCATCACTACCAAGGGATTAACTATAAAGGTAATTTTCTGATGGTGGTGCGGGAGTTAGCATCGTTACAAAAGATTGTTGGGAATCCATGGGAAAACCCCGCCTCAGTGTTACTAACATTGTGGTAAACATGGCAAATGGTACCATAGCCAAACCTATGGGGATGCTCAAGGATCTTAAGATCAAAGTTCTAGGACACAAGGTACGACATACGTTCATTGTAATGGATTTCTCTAAACACCTTATGTCATATGAAATGATTTTAGGATGACCATTCATGAGGGAAGCACAAATGGTTCATGATTGGTCTAAAAATCATGTCTATTTGCAATTCCAAGACTCTGTCCTTAGAGTGGATTTGGTGACTGGTAAGGTACACCCCTTAGGGAGTAAAACCATTCTTGATCATCGCTCTGACACCACAGTTCACTCGGCCCCACTACAATATTGTTACACTTGTAAGAAGGATACAGACATTGGCCAAGATTCTCCTTACATGGATGTGTTACCGGGTATGACGGAATCAGACAACGTGGACTGGGTACACCTAGCTGCAACCATAGATACCTGGGGAAATAGAGGAACCACTTGGGTCACACCAGAGGGGGAAGAGGTACCACAAATTGCACCTCTGAACATGATAAGTGCCATACATGCATCTTCTAAGGGCAAGGCAATTGTAGACCAATCTGACAGTGACACCGATAGCTCAATAGAAGACTTTGACCAACACGACTCAGACACGGACTCCCAGAGTGAAACGGATTCTGAATCTCATGAATTAGAGAGTGGAGCAAGTTCAGAGTCAAAACATTCGGAAGGACCGAGCACATCAACCGATGATAGCTCCTCCGAGAGTGAAGAGGACACCAATGAGGACTCCTTTAGTGAGCCAGATCTAAATGCAAATCAAAAGCAGGTCTCAAATAAGAAAAAGAAAAACTTTAAGAGGCGTCGATATCGAGCCAATGCACGTGCTAGGATAAAAAAGAAGAGATCCTCAGCAGAATGGCTCAGTTATATAGGAGCATGTGATGCTCATCGAAAATTGGTAGACGATTGGGGTGAATATCTTCAAAATGTTATGTGGTGTAGACCACGACCACATGACATAGCCCAATTAGAGATCATAGACAAGCCAAAGTTGAGCCGCACTGCAAGGAGGCGTCAAAACCAAGAGTTAGATCGACAACACAAGAAAGCAGAAATAGAAGCACAGACCAAAGCACAACCAGAATCCACAGACTTGCATCCTGCACCAGAACATTTCAAATCTTACACCACAGGGGAAGCAAAGGTTGTGTACACAAAAGCCCAAAGAATACCTATCGATGGGAATAATGGAATCTATGATGGTCCGGCAATAGTTAAAGAAATAGAATTAGCTGACCCCGGTGAAGAATCAAAACCTGTTTTTATTGCCCAAGACCTCACAGAAGTTGAAGAGGCGGTCCTCAAAGAGCTTCTCAAGGAATTCAAGGAAATATTCGCTTGGACATACCATGATATGAAAGGTGTTCCACCTTCTGTGGTCCAACATACAATCCCTATGATTAGCACTGCGAAGCCTGTACAACAAAGACCCTACCCAATGAATCCTAAGTATGCAAAGATCATTCAAGAAGAACTAGAAAAGCTTATCAAATGTGGGTTCATATATCCTATTGAACACTCTGAATGGGTGTCTCCAATAGTTATCGTGCCAAAAAAGAATGGGAAACTCAGGGTGTGCGTGGACCTCAAAAAAGTTAATGCAGCTACTAGAAGAGACCATTACCCCCTACCATATTCCGAACATGTACTCGAAAGAGTTGCAGGCAAGGAAGCTTATAGCTTTCTAGATGGGTACTCAAGCTACAACCAAATCACGATAGCGCTAGAGGACCAAGCTAAAACTGCCTTCATCACAGAATTTGGCGTGTTTGCATTTCGTGTGATGGATTTTGGCTTAACAAATGCCCCTGCTACATTCCAACGATTAATAAACACTGCTTTTAAAGAATATTTGAGAGAGTTTTGTGAAGCTTTTTTAGACGACCTTTGTGTTTACTCTTCTTGGAAAGAACATAAGGTGTTTGAAAAGTGTAGGTTATATCGTATCTCATTGAACCCGTTCAAATGCCAATTTTGGGTCAAGCATGGAGTTATTTTAGGGCATATAGTATCTAAGAATGGTATCTCAACCGATGAGAGCAAAATTAAAGTGATTCTAGAGTTACCACCACCAACCAATTACAAGGGAGTTCAGAGGTTCATGGGACACGTGGGTTATTATCGACGGTTTATTTTATTTTTCACTGAGATAGCACGTCCTTTGTACAAGCTTCTCATTGAATTTAAATGGACTGTAGAGTGTGACCAGGCCTATGAAAAATTGAAGAAAACACTAGCAAGTGCTCCGATTTTAAGGACACCTAACTGGCATGTCATTTTCCATGTGCATATTGATGCATCAAACTTTGCTATTGGGTGTGTTCTCACTCAACTAGGAGAACATAAATTGGACTATCCCATTAGCTTTGCAAGCCGTCAATTGAACGATGCTGAAAGGAACTACACCACTACAGAGCGAGAAGGTTTAGCAATGGTTTATGCAGTAAAGAAATTTCACTACTACCTTCTGGCAAACAAGTTTGTATTTTATGTGGATCATCAAGCGTTGCTGTATCTGGTAAACAAGCCATGTTCCACAGGAAGAATCACACGATGGTTGTTAATTCTTCTGGAGTTTGATTTCACGATTGTAGTGAGACCCGATAAAAGGCACGTCATGGCTGATCATTTGTCTCGCATACCCAATGGTGAAGCCCCTACAGGAGTTGATGATGAATTACCCGATACTTCCCTATTCATAGTTGAGACTATGCCTGAATGGAGTGAGAACATTGTTAACTTTTTAGTTAATGGTTTTCCACCCAAGGAACTTCGTAAGGATATCGCTCGAAGGCTAGTAAAAGAATGTGAACCCTATTGTTTGATTGCCGGAACTCTGTATAGACTAGGCAAGGACGATATTCTTAGGCGTTGTGCCCGCGAGGATGAATATTTGTATATCTTGCAAGAAGCACATATGGGCATAGCAGGAGGACATTTTTCAGGAGACCTGACTGCTAGAAAGGTGATGCAATCAGGCTATTGGTGTCCAACTTTATTTAAGGATGCATCACTTTTTACAAAAGGGTGTGATGAGTGCCAACGTTACAAGACCACACAGTGCAAAGATAGAATGCCCTTACATCCTATTAAAGTAACCCAACCATTTGAAAAATGGGGCTTAGACTTTGTAGGTCCAATTAGTCCCGCAGCTTGCAACACTCAATCTCGATATATTCTAGTTGCTACGGACTATGTAACAAAGTGGGCTGAAGCTAAGGCTTCACAAAAAGCTAACGCGAGGACAACAACTAAGTTTCTTTTTGAGAACATTATCACAAGATTTGGTTGCCCTTTTGAAATTGTTAGTGATAATGGTACCCTTTTTATAAATGAGGTAATAAGAGATCTTACCACGACCTTTATGATATCCCACCATAAGTCTACACCTTATTACCCGCAAGCTAATGGACAAGCCGAGAGCACCAACAAGACTCTAATCTCTATTTTAACCAAGACGGTAGAAGCTCATCGCACTGATTGGGATTTTAAGTTGACATCTGCTCTATGGGCTTATCGTACTGCTTATAAAGTGGCTATTAATTGTACGCCATTCAAAATGGTATACGGCCAAGAAGCGGTTATGCCTTGGGAGTTTGTCATTCCTAGTCTTAGGGTAGCTTCGCAAGAAGGATGGAATGGTAACCCCTTAACCGAGCGTTTGTATATCTTAGAAAAACTAGACGAAGAGAGACAGTTGGCTGTGCAAAATGCTCTTGTGGAAAAGGATAGGAGAAAGAAGTGGTTTGATCGCCATGTGAAGGACAAGGACATCAAAGTTGGTGATAAAGTCCTTATGTATGGAGTACGTAAAGAGAAGAAAAAGTTGAAATATGCTGGTAAAGGACCATATAGAGTATGTGAAATTACCCCACAAGGTACCCTTCGTGTGGAAACTCTTGATGGAGTTGAAACCATTGGATTCCTCAATGGGAGTAAATTCAAAAGATATTATGATCCTTTGAGCCAAGAAGAACTACGGGCCATTCATCAAAAGAAGGCCGCCAAAGCACAAACCGAGTTAAAGAAGATACAAGCTCAAGTTGAGGCTAAGGAGCGACAACAACATATAAGACAAAAACGAGAGGCTAACCTTGGAGTCACAAATGCATTCCACGTGGAAATCGAAGAGGATTGGTTGGACTCTGACACACCTGTACGATACCCTATTGAGTTAAATAGTGCCTATGGAAAAGTGCTATATAATGCCTTATTGGACACGGGTGCTAAATATAATCTGCTATCCTATGGGGTGTGGTGTCAGTTAGGGAAGCCACCTCTATCTGAGAGTATTATCCAAGTCAAGGGTGTCAACAAGAAAAAAACTACGGTTTTTGGAATCTGGAACACTTCTGTCAGTTATGACAATGGAATTGTAGCTCAAGACTTTTTGGTCATGCCTACTGGAACTATGGAGGGTAATATAAACCTAGGACGCACGTAGATGATAGACACCAAATGCACTATTGATTGGGGGACTGGGGGTGTCACAACGCAAAAACCAACTCTTATCCCTACCACTCAAGCCATAGTCCCTGAGATATTGCCTAAGGAAATAAAACCCAAGACATTGCATGTCCAGGAGGTTGAACCATACGTCCCCATAGCCCAACTCTCTAGATCTTCAACTGATGTAGTTGAAAGAAAGCTTGAGACACACAAGAACCATCCTAATATAACAAAGAAAGCATACAAGTGGGTCCCTAAAGCTTCTTTAGTAACCATGGCTGATGCTAAAAAACGGAAGCCTCGTAAGAAACGTCCCACTTGCTCCAAGAAATGTAAGAAAACGTGGCGCTGGATTCCTAAACGACTATTAAAAGCCCAAGGATACTATAAAGGAAATGATCAAATCTGGGTGCCCAAACGTAAATTGTACTCTTACCTGTCACCTGGCCCATGTAAACCCAATCCTGTGGCTCCAAAACAAATTGAAAATCGTGGAAAGGAAAAAATCACGGAATGCGACACACCTGCTCCAGAGCTAGTTTGGGTACCAAAGAAAGAACGATTTGTTCCACCTAGCTCAGGAACAGGAAAATCAAATAAAGCTTCTTGCTCTTCATGTAGTTCCTATATGGAAATAGAAGCTTCGACACAACCTCCACCTACCATTGTACATATCCATACAAGCAAGAAAGAGTTTGCACCTCCCGTTGTAGATTCACCACCTCCAACAATGTTGCGAATAAAATCATGGGAGAGTACCTTACCACCCTTGCAACTAGATGAAACACATAGGGTGATCGAAAACTATTGGTTAAAGCCTTTACCCATAACAACTTGGAACAATTGGTTTCAAAAGGTGATGACATCATTCCAAAAAGTATAATCTACCCAAGGAAGGGGGGAGTGTTTCCTGACATCCGTCATTCACTTGCTTCCCTCTCAACCTTCCTCCCTGACCTCTCAATCTCCAATCTTAGGGAATGTATATATAAAGCCTTATACTCATAAAAATAAGATAAAAAAGTAAAAGAGCAAGAGCCATAACACAAAATAATAAAAACAAATTATGCACAAGAACACGACCTTTGTAATATTTGCACTCTAACCATCATCTATTTGCGTGTACAGATATGGCTAGTACGCTAGAGTCATCCACTCCTGCCTTGGAGGTACCCTCGTTACTTTTCACAAATGTTTCACATGGTCTTTCCAGTGCTTGCATGTGAATGGGATTTGATAGGTACGCTAGCATGTGAGAGGAATTTTGAGGAGTTAGAATGGCTGATACGTCTCTTGACCACGTCTGATCCATACTTAGTAGAGAGCGTTTCTCCCATTGCACAAGCCTACCCTTTTGACCAAGATGACTATAGGCGTCTAGTGACCTTCTTAGTAAACATGGGCACCTATGATGAAGAAGAAAATTTACATGACTACACGGATGGCACATATGGTCTCATGGATGATGACTTTGTTTATCTCGACGACGAGGATAGGGGTTTAGCCTTAGGGTTTCCCCTCAACCTCTACAATATCCTATTCCCTTGACTCTTTAGGGGGAGTGCAAATAATTAGGTTAGGGTTCCTTATGTTTTTTGTTGTGTTCAATAAGTGTTGGTACCTTTTCCCACTAATGTGCCTCCTAGAGGTATTCCTTTTGTTTCCTAGTGTGTACAGGAGCCTGTTGCTATTGATAGGATTTGGACCTTCATGGAACCTTTCTCTCGTTCACACTTCAAATCAAGTGCGACCATCAACACAAACAGGTGTTTTATGTCCATTAGCATTTCCCTTATCTTTTTGCATCCATGTTTGTCTGCTTTGATTGTGATTGGTAGGATAATATTCAGCGCATTTGCTTAGTATCAAACATTTAATTCAATGTAATGTTTTGTCATAATCACTTGTCTAGGTTTAAAAATCAAGCAGTCCGACTAAGCTAGTTTGACCAAGCTAGGTATTAGAAATCTTCTCTTAATACCATGGGGAATGCCTTCCTAATAAGCAATGGTTACTTAGGTTCTTAATCCGATTTAGGCAGCATTGTGTGAAATGTACTAGGGCTTTCTAGTGGGCTTAACCCTATTGACCTTTAGCTTAAGTATTATAAAGGGAGTTTACTAATGTGATGAGCCTGGGGAGGGTAACAGTGTTATATGACCCCCCAAAGTTACAAAATTAAAATGCTGAAAATGAACAAACAAAAAATCAAAGTGCCACAATGTAAAATTTTAAGCTGGAAGAGAAATCCCTGCTTAAATTGGTACTTCACTCACATGTATCGCCTATGGTACTAGAGCCCTAGAGGTTCCCAGTGTGGGCGCTTTTCCTTGAAAAGCAAAAAACCCAAGGCATACAAAATAAGCACACACATCAAAATTGAATCAATGTGAAAAGACTTTGGGGGGTCAAAGAAAAGGTAATCAGTCAGGCGATGATTTCATGAGAAATTCCTTTTATCGTAGCTTAACTACAAGGTCTTCGAGGTATAGCCTCTAGTCAGCCCTCGAACATCAAATACTTGGCTCTCGCGATTAAACAACTTAATTGACCAGAAAAAATTGAGAAGTTACCCATGGTATTAATAGTCGAGCTCTAGTGCCTTTTGACCGTTAAATTAGCGACCCCGGACTTGTTTAATTTTTTACCTTTACATCTGTTTATGCATTTGATTATATTGCAATTTAATGTTTATTGCTGAAAAATTGTCTAAAATTCTGTTACCAATCAATTTGTCTGTCTAAAATTGCATATGATTTTTAATTGTATATGAGAATGCAATTACTGTGGCAATGTTGTTTGATTTTGCAGTGATTGAAGAAGGCTACGCACATCCATGTCGACTGCTCTTCCATCTCAACCAACGAGCTTCAACTGGATAGCTTCCGAGGACGAAATCTACATCAGGAAAGGGGGCATGTTAACCCTCACGGCACACGGACACCCTCTGATCTATAAACGTTGTATTGTTTAGAGTCAGGTACCGGGCTTGTCGGACCAATAGGAACAGGGTAAGGGTGATCGCCGATGACAGACGCACTCTAGCTGGAATATTCAAGGAGTTAGTCGGCTAAGTATGGGCGCCCAAGTGTGAATGGGGTGAGCTCATATAAAAGCCACTAAACCTAATTTTTACTCATTCTCTCATTGTGCAATAGAAGCCGCTCTTGCTCCATCTCCACCTTCTCCTTCACCATCTCCTTGTGTGTGTGTGTGTGTGTACGTGTGTGTGTGTGTGTGTGTGTGTGTGTGTGTGTGTGTGTGTGTGTGTGTGTGTGAGAGAGAGAGAGAGAGAGAGAGAGAGAGAGAGAGAGAGAGAGAGAGAGAGAGAGTGATCGAGCGTTGCGGCGGCACGACGGCGGCGAGGCGGTTGAGCGCGGCGTAGCGGCGTCTCCCTCTTCTTCGCGGCGCGGGAATCCTTCATTCGCAACTACGCAGGAAGGTGAGTGAGACACCATTCTTCCTTGTGAGCTTGTCTATTGTATGACTGTGTGCTAGGAGCCTTGTGGCTCGCACACGGCGCGTAGCAAGTCCCTAGCCATGACATGGAAGCTCCCAAAAACATTAGGGATGACACTCCATATTTCCCAATCCCTCACGTACACACTTGGAAAAACCACACCAAAATCTTGAAGAAACATGCCACCTCGCTCAATTACCCATCCATGCCACCACCCAAGGTAGGAGAGAGAATAAGTATATCTTATTGGTGAAAACCCTGAAGGGCACCATTAAGATTTTCACTGGCTCCCTCGACTTGACATGTGTGATCATCACAAAGATATGCAAGACCCTCTTGGCATGCATTGAAGTGTTCGCACCGTCCAAAGCTAGCTTAACCTTACTATCAATAGGCGACACTATCACCACAATGACATTTGATTTTTCAAAGCAGCCATCCCCCCAAAGGTGTTACATACGTTCTACCAAAATCTAATGTTCTTACTAAGCTACCACATGCAAGCCTTTGAGGAAGCCTTCTACACCGGCTTCTTTACTTACGCCAGCAAAATATTCAGCCCTACAATCACCTTGGGAAACATAAGGTACAAGTCATACTTGAATCTACTAAAGCCCCACGGATTCCATAGTTGCCTGCTTGTGGTTTGTCCATGCCCATTGTGGAGGAGCTCGTCAGCAAAGATGAGCCTTTTGTTAAAGAAGACCAGTGCAACTTGAAGGGGTGGAGCATGTTCTTGTGGAGTGCTTGTACAAAAGGGTAGAAGATTGTGGCCAAGTTGTACGCGCCAAGAGCTTGGGGTTGGATGATGAAAGTGGTCATGAGATGAGGGTCCAACTTTTTTGGAGCAGCTAGAGGATGATGATGGTGATACCAAATCGGCCTATGGTGAAGATGATGAGGTTACAAGCTCAAGGTTCTTGGAAACAAGCAAGGAGGATAGAGGTACAAGCTGGGAGACAAAATCCAAAGAGCCGATGTTGGTAAAGGTAAAGTTACCTTGTTATATGAATGAAGATGTGGTGGTTGCCACTATGAATGAAGACCAAGTAAGACTGTTGGAGATTGGAAATGAAGACCTGCAGGTGAGGGTGTTGTGAGGCACTATGCTGATGACGATGCTTGTCAAGGTAGCTATGGAAGGTGCTTTGATTGTGCAGCAAGTACAGGGGTTTCCCAAAAAGGAAAGAGTTGATGTGGCTATGGAAGAAGGACAAGTTGAAGAAGATGAGGAGCAAAAGGTATTGGATACTGATCAAAGGGAAGAGAAATTGCAATCGCCTATGGATTGCACAAGAGGTACCCTGTATACAGGTTCCTTTGGTCAAGAATGCATGGAAAATGAAGCTGACTGGGGGTTTGATGATCCCGTGGGTGAGATGGATGAAGAGACATAGGTGCTTGCTGGGATAGCTTTGATTGGAATGCAGGTGATACGAGGGTCTATCCCTCTACAGGTGGACGTTTCTTTGGGAGAGAAAAAGTCTTCTGCTATGGTGGTGCCAACAGAGGTAGGTATGGAGGTGAGTATGGAAGTGATGGTGATTGGGGTGCCTATGTTGAAAGAGTTGCATGCTAAGAGGAGTGTTCGTTTTGAGCATGAAGAAAATTCCAAGGGTGTGGACTTGTTTGAGTTGTTAAAGGAAGTTTGTGTGTGGTGGTTGAAGGATATGATGATAAGTGTAGCTATGCAGTGGGATGTTTAGCAGGTACATGATTTTCTTGAGGAGGATCTTGCTTTATATGGTTGTGAGGGAGGGCCAGGTATGTTTAATGTGAGTGATGCCACATTTGATGAGAGTGGTGATGTGCTTGGTGGTGTTTTTTTGGAAGTGGGCAGTATGCCTATGGATGTTGGGAGCAGTGGAGATATGCTGTGGACATATTTTATGAATGATTGGTTGTGCACTAAGAAGAGTGGCTGTTGCAGGTGGACGGGCGAGAACAAAGCCAAGTGTTTTACCCAGGTGGATGATGGCAGGTAAAGTAGGGGGTTGGGCAACCTGCATGCAAAAAGTGGTGGGTAGTAGGAGCTAGTTTTTGTACATATGGTTGTGGTTTTGGTTGCGAGTTTGATGTTTCAATTTTTTAGGTGCAATAAACATGTCTGTGGTTAAACATAAATGGTCAACTAGGTGTTGGGAAATGATGGTGCAACCAAACTTGGTTCGAGCGAGTAACCGGGTTATGCAAGCTATGGATGCCTACATATGTCATGGGACCCAATGCTAAATCAAGTATAAAAGGCTCGGGCAAGCAAGGGGCAACAAAAATGTATGCTTAAAGTGTTTTTTTGGGCCGGGGAGGCCTCCAAGGCGGGCTGATTGGGATGGTAGGTTAGAGTGTCCAAAATATGGAAAATGTGTCTAGCAATGTAGTGCTCAAGATGTTCTAGAGGCCTGTCCAACCAGTTTGTCAAACCGGACCACAATGTGAAAAATAGAGCAGTTTAAAGTTAGAAGGTCTTGCAAATATTTGACGGGCAGGGGAGATGAGGATAGGTGACCTGGGTTGGAACGTGCAAGTAGGCGTATGAAGCTTGACTTGTGAAGCATGCCAATCTTCTCGGATTGTCAATCAACACTCCGGGGGGGGAGGGAAGTTACGACCAGCTGTTTGAAACTTTATCGAGGGTCGGGTGTGTGCCAAATTGTCTGCGTTAAAAGACATGACATCAATTTTTTTTTTCTCGACTGGTTTGGGAAGGTAGCATGCATTGTGTGGAATCAATAGAAATTGATGACTTGCAAATCAAAATCGCAGGCTGCCAAATACCCCAAGGTAAATCTTGGGTGGTCACATATTTTTTTAAATAAATTTTGGCGGTCTCCGTTGATGGGCTCAAAAAGATTGGAATGCATCAATTTTTTCACGGTTTCCGGCAGGATGGAGCTCCAATGCATTGATTGGATGGGTGTTTGGCAAACGCAAGTGCATGGAGCAGCACCGACAACATGGGAAATCTATGATAAAGGGCTCCTTGGTTATATATTAAAAAAGAATGGTGGTGGCTGGAAATTGAAAAGGAAGTGGAAAGCTTAATGCCTAAGTGGAGATGGGGGAAAGGAGATGGGGGAAAAGAGGGTGTAAGGTTTAAAGGGAGCAAGCCCCTAGTAAAGAATTTTTTTTTAGAAGGTAGGGGAAAAGGCAAAAAGAAGGGGAACAACGACGACGACTGCGCCGTTTTTGCTCCCTTAGGAGTAAAATAGGAGGAGGCTTTTTAAGGGGAAGGAAAGGAGTTTTCTTTAGGGTATTCTTCTTTTGCTTTTTGGAAGTGTGAAGGCAGAAGAAAGGGTTTTTTTGCTCTTGCACGGGGGGAGAGAGAGAGAGAGAGAGAGAGAGAGAGAGAGAGAGAGCTAGCTCCATGTGAAGAAAGATGCCATGGAAATCTTGGTGCAAGGAGCTAGAGAGAGTTTGCCTCCCAGTGTTTTTTGTGTGTGCATCGGTTTGCGACCATGATTGTATTGGTTTTTTGTTGTTGAATGAAGAAAGTCCCCCCATTTTGAGGCATGCAATTGTTTTGTGTCAGGTTTCCCTTCCCCCCTCTTCTCTGCTTTGTTGCCATTGGGTTCGGGTGTATGTCGACAATGTTGCCCCCCCACAGTGTATGTGCAAAGAGGGAGAGAAGGGTGTCGTGTTGTGTCCAAAGGGCAAAAATTGTTGATCCATTTTCTATGGGTGTAGGTTGTGTTATGCTCTGTGTGGGCTCGAGTGAGTCTGTGTGAGCGTCTGTGTGCATGTGATCTTGGTGATTGTGTTGTTTGGAGGTGTGGTTTTCAAGTGGGCAAGGGTTCTGTGTATGCGCTGAGCTATAGGAGGCATTTCTGTGTGTGTTTTGGGTGTGTTCCCTGTTCCCCCTATCCAATGTTAATATATCATTTCATTTCATTTTCATTTCTCACTTCGTCATCTTCTTTGCATGCCCTCAACCTTCCATGGCAGCTCCAAGGCATCACCCGCCATAGCTACACCTTACATCAGCTACCTACTCTGACTCTTATGCCATGTATTTTTAATGGAAACTTGGACGTACCTATTCAAGGCCAAAAACTCAATTCCATATGATCTTAAGATTAAGGCCTCTTTACGTGTTTTGGTCTTTGGATGCCATCATTTTTTCCAATAGGGTGGCATCTTTTGCTGCTCTTGACGTGTTTGTCGTATGTTGATATTACTTTGTGGAAACGGTTCTACGGTTGTAGTAGGGGCTGATGGAGCCTTTGATTTATCTCCCATGATAAGCAATTGTAGATGTTTGTGGGTTCTCTGTTATTGAACCCAATTCTGTAGGCTCTTAAGATTAAGGCCTCTTTACTTGTTTTGGTCTTTGGATGCCATCATTTTTTCCAATAGGTTGGCATACTTTTGATGCTCTTGACATGTTTGTCGTATGTTGATATTGCTTTGTGAAAATAGTTCTACGGCTGTAGTAGGGACTGATGGAGCCTTTGATTTATCTCCCATGATAAGCAATTGTAGATGTTTGTGGGTTCTCTGTTATTGAGTCTACCTTGTTTTTGGTCTTCGTGTGACCGTCTTTTGCATTTGCCCCTTTTTCTTTATGACTTGATGGACACTAGACTGAATGAACATTAGGCTTTGGTATCCATATCTAATTATTATTGTTATTAAAGCTTTGATTTTGTAGTAGAAGATGATGTATCCATGTAGAGGTTGTATCACCCTTGGTTGTGATTGGATTTTGTAGGCTTTTGGGTGTGATTGCTTGCCTTTTGGGTGGAGCCTTGTGCTACATGACTGATCTTAGATTTTCTTGATTGAGATACTATTTTTGATAACCATATTTGAGAATAACTTTCATAGAATCCTTGTGTGCTTTGACTAGCTTGACTAAAATCATATATTGCTTCATATGTCTTTGTTGGGTAGCTTGGTAAAAATTTGACTTTGGTACGCATACTTGTCGCATTGCTTGTTTCTTTGAAGATCTTTTCTTTTTCCTTTTGTGGTTGTTATTTCTCCTGATTGAGGTGTTTGTCTTCCATTGATAGCTCCACTTTGTCTTTGTAGAATGTTTTTCTTGAGGTGAGTAGGTCTAGGCCCATACCTTAGGCTTTTTGGCATTAGTGTTTCCTTGAAAGTAGACTTGAGAAGTGATTGACGCATTTGATGCTACCCAACCTATTACCTTTGGTTGTTGAGGTTGAACTTGTGATTGGTGTATCCAAACTGGATTTGTGACTTTGATGTGGTCTTTGGATACTATAACTTGTTAATTCTTTTTCTCTTTTTGTGGGAGGCTTTGTTGTAATGAAAACTTTGGTTGATAAAGTTTTTCTTAGGTTTCCACTACATTGTTAATGATTTGGCTTTTGTTGATGGGGAGGCTATGTAGGATGTTTGATGGAGACTTGTTGAAGGTAAAGTTCACTTGCAAGGTTGATCTGGTTTAATGTTTTCTTTAGTTTTTCCTTTTTTGTCTTTGGTTGGTTGTTTCTTTTTCGCATGGATTTGAGATGCTTCTCGGACTATTACTCTTGTTGTTGTTGAAAGAAGATGTTCATCTAGATTCTTGTCAAGACCACACTCTCTTTGATGTGATGGGAGGTGGTTATGTAGAAAGTGTCCTTGAACGCCCCAGTACTCAACTTGAGTATGGCCTCTGCTATGCCAAAGCTAGGAGCTGGTGTTTTAGAACTTGTGTACAATATTTCTTCTAGCTCTTTGATTGGTGGATTTCCTATCATTATCCAAATGCCATTAAACATTAGATTCTTTGTAGCATAAGGATCTATTATAGCTAAACATGTAATTTTGAGTCTTCTTTATCCACATAAGATGAATTTGATCATTGTAGGAGACAATCAATATTTTGCCTTATCCTTGTTCTTCTCTTGATCCAAGCTTGCAGCCCTTGAGTTTGTTGAACATCTAATGTGGAATTTAGAAACGCCACTTCTTCATTTTCTTTCAGTTGTGCATTTTCTAGAGTCGGCTTCTTTGAAACAACTATTGTTGATTCTTTAGGTATGTCAATGATGACATATTCTTGTCGTTGCTTTTCTTCCTTTGTTTGTGCTTTTGCACCATTATTCATGACATAGTTGTTTGTCTCACCTTTTCATCTTTCATACTCATAATTTTCATTCGTAGCTTCCTTCAACATACTCATCATAAATTAGAGAACTATGTCATAGCCTTCCTCATCAAAAAACTTTGGAGGCATTATTTCATTTACGCACACATCTAGAGTAGCCAAGATTTGGTTCCATCCAAACGGCTCAAATAAATCCTCAAGAAATGTTTCTGGGATGTACTCTTTGTCCTCTACAATTCTTTCTAGAATACAATCCTCTTTGGCTAAACTTCCACATTCTAACGCTCCACACATCCAAAGGTGTGTTTTGGTTTGTAGCCATGTTGGGATTTTTTGTTTGTTTATGGTTGCTAAATTGAAATCCTCAACAAATGTCTTTGTATATCTTTGTGACATCTCTATACCTATGGTCTTTTATGTTTATCCTTGTGGTTGTCCCTTTATGTCTCAAGTAGATATGTTCAGAGCCCCCATCTTGAACCATTTTAAGTTGTCTCATGAATGGATGTCCCAAATTGATATCAAAATTGTTGTCTTTTCAAAAATCTACCATTTCAAATGTATATTTGTATTCTATCCCACAAGATGTTACAAATATTTTTTCTAGCATACCCATAGGTCTCTCTACATAACCATCTGTGAGTTGCGATTTTATTGTGGTTTTTATAAGAGAAGATTTTTCCCAAATTTCTCTAGTGGCTAGGGCTACTCCACACTATCAAGTATGACTATCAATTTGACTCCTTTGTGCTCCACTAGTAAGGTGGTGTTTCCTTCTTCTCCTTCACAATAATCTCCCACCACCTTGTTTATAGGTACTGGTTTTTGTTGGGGTATAAAGCCCAATGTGTTCGCCCAGGTAAGTGGGCGGGCCGCCACGTATGTACACATATTCTTTTGTAAAAACATAATAAGAAGTCACTATGCTCTACACATTATAATAGAGCGAGTTCACCATATCGTCGTGCTCTTCTTCTCGCACTCTCTCTCGCGTCGCACTTCCGCTCGTACTCCTTCAACTGGTATCAGAGCTCAGATCGAGGCTCGGGGCAGCATTTGCAGGTAGCCAGAGTCACCTGCTCAGATTGGAGTGAGATTCGACAGGCGAAGACACGGCCCCAAATCTTGTGGGAGAGGCTGAAGGGCTTGGTGTTCTCAGAATTTCATTCTGAGGTAATCTCGGCCACCGTTCGGCTTCGACAAAGTTCTGCGCAGGCCATTTTCGACTACGTGGTCTCAGCGGGTGCAGATCCTCGACTCTGCAAATTTGGGGTTTCGGCCTACGACTGTAGGTGCTGAGGATATCTGCACTTCCAGAGTGCTGATTTGTGGCTGTCTACACAACAAAGGACGTCTCACAGTTCTTGGAGGCGTGTCACATACGACACGGACGCATCTACACGCAGATTGTAGGCGACATCCACTAGTTCATCAGGTAGCTTGTGTTTGCTGCTTGATATTCCAGGTTTCATCCTAACATTGCAGGTACTTCCACATGGGATGTATTGTCAGAGATGATGTATGTCTGTTGAGGGTTTGCTGGCTGTGAGTCACGTAGCAGACAACCGCCGCAGCGGTTACAACATACACTGGGAAATTTGTGGATGTATGACTTTGTGGGAAGTCTATGTACTGTCAGATTTACTGCAGCCTTTGTTGAGGGTCGAGTGAGGTTTTATTGAGCTGGGGGATTCTCGAATGTTGAGATCCTTTCGGTGATACAGGTCTTGGAGCGATCCCTCGAGCACCCTTAGATAGGCAGCTAGGATGTATTGGCTGTGAGTTAGACAGTTGGGATTGCATCTTTGCTTTATTGCCGTTGAGGCATTATCGTAGTCTATGCTTATATGACAGTGACTGGACAATGAGAGACAGTACAGGTGCAAGACAGGTTTACCCACAGCTTACAATGCTAGAGAGACAGTGGTTTTGAGTACACCAGAGCCATTTTACAAAGGAGACTCTGAAAAAATTTCTGCGGAATCTGAAGCTTTCTTGGTTCATTTGATAGGTTGATATTGGTTCAGAGGTCAGTTTACAGGGGAAACTCTGCCGAATTTTTCCCAGGAACTACTGTGAAGCGTAGCTATGGCTGGATCACAGGACACTGCTCTTTACAATATCAAGAAGCTGGATGGAACCAATTTCCCATTGTGGAAGAAGCAGATTTGGCACGTGTTGGTACAAAAGAAGCAGATAAAACCTATAAAGCTCGAGGGGATAAAACCAGAAGATATGGACGAAGATGAATGGAGCAAAATGGATGAATTGGCACTTTCTACCATTATGCTGACTTTGGCAGAAAGCGTTTACTTCAATGTAGCAGACGAGATGTCGGTTTATCAAGCATGGACAAAGCTGAATGATCTTTATGAGAAGCAGAGTGCAACTTCACAGGTATACTGGCTTAAGAAGCTTGTTGACTTGAAGATGAAAGAAGGGACCCCTATGTCCAATCATCTGAATGAATTCAACACCATCTACTTTCAGTTGTCAGCTCAAGGTGTCATGTTTGATGAATCTGTTAGAGCTATGTTCGTGTTGATCACATTGCCGGAAAGTTGGGACACTTTTCGCACAACTTTGAGTAATTCTGCACCTCTAGATGGTTTGAACATAGCAGGTGTAGAAGGAAGTCTGCTTACTGAAGAAACCAATAGAAAGACAATGGACAAAGGCAAAGGAACAGCCTTAGTTGTCAGGGGAAGGACCAAAGAAAAGTACAAAGGTGGAAAGAGGAATCAATCTCGTAGCAAGTCCTGCAGTGCTAAAGGCAAGAGTGACATAGAATGCTACCATTGTGGCAAGAAGGGTCACATGAAAAGAGATTGCAGAGAATGGAAAGCAGAAAAAGGCAAAATGAAAGCTGAAGACCATGGTGAGAAGAACAAGTCCTCAGTGAAGAACAAGTCTAGTGTCAGGAGACATCTACTTCTTGAAGAATACAATGGACTCAACTCTTCTTACACCATCTGATGGAAATGCACTGAGTGATTGGATTATAGACTCAGGGGCATCACTTCATGTGTCTCCAAACAAGGAGTGGTTTACCTCTTATGTGACCACTAAAGATCATGTTTGGCTAGGCAATGGGCAGACATGTGAGATCTTAGGTGTTGGAGATGTTCAATTGAAGCTTTAGAATGGCTCTTCTTTCACGCTGAAGAATGTGAGACATGTTCCCGCAATTACAAAGAGCTTGATCAACACAGGTTTACTTGGTGATGCTGGCTACGTCACCACTTTTGGACAGAACATGTGGAAGATATGCAAGGGTTCTATGACAGTACCACATGGAGTAAAGTCTGGAGGACTTTACATGATTTATGTATCAAATGTCTCTAAAAATGTAATCAATGTAACCGAGCAGCCGAACGTTTCTTTGTGGCAAAGCCGGTTAGGACATATGTGCAAGAAGGCAATTGAAATCTTGTCTCGTTCTGGTTATTTTCGTGGCTTTTCATTTAATGATTTTGAATTCTGTGAACATTGTCTGTATGGTAAGCAAACATAGCAGCCACATAAGCATAGAAGCAGTAGAAGAGATACACAGCTGGCACTTGTTCATAGTGATTTGTGTGGACCTATGCCTAACCTATCTCTAGGGGGAGCTTCTTACTTTATGAAATTTATAGATGATTACTCGAGGAAAGTATGGCTTTACTTTCTGAAGCACAAAGATGAAGCGTTTAGTGTTTTCAAAACGTTTGTGACACTTGTGGAGAATTAGAGTGGCAAGAAGCTTAAATGCTTACACACTGACAATGGTGGAGAGTATGTTTCAAAGGCCTTTCAAGACTTTTGTGAGTCAAAAGGTATAAAACGTAAACTTACTGCTCCTTACAATCCTCCTCAAAATGGTGTTGTTGAGAGGATGAATAAGACCATACAAAAGAAGGTCAGAAGTATGTTGTCTAATGCACAGCTGCCAAATGGGTTTTGGGCTGAAGCTGTATCAACAGATGTTCATCTTGTAAATAGATCTCCTAGCAAGGTTTTGCAGAAGGATTCAGTGCCAGAGATGGTATGGTCAGGCAAAATGCCCTCATACAAGCATCTCAGAGTCTTTGGCTGTGAGGCATATACTCACATTCCAAAGGAATTTAGGAACAAACTTGAGCCAAAGAGTAGAAAGTGCATCTTTCTAGGCTATGGTAATTCTGGTGAGATGGGGTACAGACTTTGGGATCCCGAATCCAGAAAGGTTATCCGTAGCAATGATGTTCACTTTAATGAATCCAAATATCATTCTAAACCAGAGAGGGTTTAGGAGATTAGAAGAGTTGTCATTAGAGAAGATGGACCTGTACGTGCAAGACAAAATGTCAGGGCTCAAGAGGAGCAAGGACAGGATAGATTGGAACCATAGGTTGTGGCTGAACCCGAGCCACCTATTGTGCGAAGATCTGGACGTATTACGCGACCTCCTGATCGGTTTGTTCCATCTATGAACTATGTCATGTTGAATGATTGCAATGAGCCTTCATGTTACAAGGAAGCAGTGCAAATGAACGACTCCGGGAATTGGCAATTTTCCATGCAGTCAGAGATGACAGCTCTACATAAAAACCAGACATGGAAGCTACTTAAATTACCACAGGGCAAAAAGGCTCTACCTTGTAAATGGGTTTATAGGTATAAGATCACCGCTCATGATAGTCAGCCAAAGTACAAAGGAAGACTTGTTGCCAAGGGCTTTAAGCAAGAACAAGGCATTGACTTTGATGAAGTCTTCTCACCGGTGCTCAAGATGACTACATTGAGATGCTTTCTTGCATTGGTTGCCATATTAGATTTGGTTTTGCACCAAATGGATGTCAAGACACTGATAGCCGTTTTTTGGCTTTCCATAATTGCCATAGTAAGCTACCTCACCCTATCAAATCACTCAAACATTTTGGTTATCCTTACCATTTCACTGTACATAGGCGTGTGTGAGTTAGGGACTTTCCCTATATTTTCTTAAAACCCCTTAATTAGCTAGTCACTGGGCTAGCTGAGCCAAAAAAATAAAAAAAATAAAAATTATAAGTATATTATGGCCCATTTGTGTGTAAATATTTCATTGTATATAGGGCCTAAATAAAAGGATTTTTCATAATTATTTTGATATTTATTTAAATATTTCTACCTATGGTGTGTTATTTATGCTATGTACATTGACTCACCATTACCATATTTTTTCTTACCATTTTGCATACTCTTTATTCCACATAACAATAATTTCATGCAAGCTTCTCTTATTTTTGGTGTAACTCCATCCCAACAAAAATCCAAAAAAACTAGTTTATTTATGTGTATATTTTTCATTATTGTCATTTTTCCTTCCTACATCTATTCTCTATTACTCTCATAAATTAGACCACCAAAAATATTCATCTTTTATGGTAGACTTATAATGAGAGAGATTTATTTTGACCCCTTTATATTTTTTCCACCTATATTATTTATATTTGACATATACATATTTTTTTAGACCCCTCAATATTTGATTTTCTTAGTTGTACTATTCACTTATATCATGATCTCAACAATATCTTCAATTATAGACCTAACAAATAAGGTTAAGGGTATGTGGAATGCATGCATACACCATGGGGAGCTCACTCTTGGAGGTATTTAAAAGAATCATCCAAAGAAGGACCTCAGAAGGACCTTGTGCAGTGGAAAAAACAGTCGGTTTTGCTTAATTTTTAAAGATCACATGCTCCTCGAATTTGAAAATGTGATACAAACAAAAGTTGTAGCTGATGAGCTGAACTTTCACCTCAATTTTTTTCATATTTTTTTGAGCTACGAGTTGTGAGCTATGATTTTATTGGTGGACCCCAGTTTGCCCATGCTATGCAGCCACACTCCCTCTTCCACTTTATCATTTTCCTCTTTCACACACACTCCTCCCTCTCCTTCCCACTCCCAAACCTGCAACTCCCATGTCCTAAATCACCCTCTTCACCATTGCCACTTCTCTCACACCTCCGTAGCCTTCATCCTCCATTTCTACACCCCTAGGTGCTCCCATTTCTCTCTACATATATGTCCATATTACCATACTGTCTTTGTAAAGAACTTCAAAAAATCAGCAAAAATCCAAGGATAACCTCTGCAAATGAAGGCTTTTATCATGAATTTTTCAAGGTTTGAAATAACATAGCTTCATCGACACGCGCTGCTTCGGCATGCTGACTGCTTCTTCTTCCGGTGCTGTAAAGAGGTGAATGTCAACTTCTCCAAAGCTTCAACCTCTCTTTACAAGCTCATCACTTCTCTAACTTTTCTCATCATATATCTCACCATTTGGTGAATGATTTTGTAAATATTTTTTAGTGATAATTACTAACTACTAACCACTAACCTTATTGTAAAATGCACCCTCTACTAGAGTAGGCACTCCCAAATTATTCACTCAATCCTCTCTCCTATCATCCTCAATAATTCTCTTCCCTTGAGCCCACATCCATGTGACTCAAAGGACAAGAGAGACCCACCCTCATTAAAAAAATAAAAATATGCATAATCTTTTATTCCTTTAAATAAACTTGATTAAGCCTAATCCTAATCGAGGCTTCTAAAACCTATAAATAGATCCCTTCTCTCCCTTGTAAAAAATCACATGATCACACTACACCACACCATTCTCAACACATAACACACCACTCTTCAAGCCTAGTTGTGTAGAGTGTGTGCATTGTGAGTGCTCTATTCCATCATTACACATAGGTGCATGGAGAATCTTGAAGTTAGTTATGCCATCTAGAGGAGTGGAGTGTATGCCATACTCTTCACCACACTTGTAGCCTACTCTTGTGCATAAATAAGATTTATAGTTTTGGATGCAATTGTATGCTGCAACTACGACTCTTCTCTCCAAATTGACTTGATAAGTTGGCTCATCAGGTGGTTGAAGGTATATTGTCCTTGAAGTTTGTTGTGCCATTTCATGCTTGGTGGTTTGAGGGCTTGTTGAATTGTTTGCCTAAAAGGTCAATTGTAAGAGGGTGCTCGGTGAGAGGGCTCCCGTGACCCTAAGACAATTTGTGTATTGGCAACAAGGTCAAGTTTTGTGTTGTCTCTCTATTTCTCATCAATCTTTGTGTGCATCTAGTCTTTAAGGTTAAGACAGAGTTGCTCAAGTTGATTTGTGCTCTTTACCTCTCGCTGGCGTGGTGAATGTTTGTGTTTGGTGTGTGTGGATATCTTGCATTCCCCTCTCTTTGTGCGTTTGAGTACAAGGAGATATCACGTGCGTCCTAGCTCGCATCTACAACTAGGTGATGCCCCTTTTCTTGTTTGGTTTCTGGCTGTGGGTTGTTGTTGTCTCTGATTGTGCTTTCCCCAGCCCCAATTGAGCAGCACGGGAGCCTCGAAGGGTGTTTAGAGGCCGCTCTTCTTGTTTCCCGCCCCGGACCGCCTCAAATTGGTGCCCCCACGGAGGACTGACTTTGTGCTAATTGTTGTTGTATTGCAGGAATGCTTGAATTTTAGCATAATCAAGAAGATTATATGAATCATGAAAACTTGTATGACTGAGTTTAATTTCAATGCAACAAAAATTGATCTAGAATATGGTTTGGATTAGCATAACATAAGAAAGGAAAAAAACATATTCACATAAGAATCTAGAATTCATGTTGAAAGACCTTTCAAAACTTTGTGTAGTTAGTTGATGTCATGAGAGAAAATGATTGTTTGGAACTAATCTTTCTGTGGTTCTAACATTGAGAGACTATGACACGCTACACCTTTGATGATATCCCAATCTTCTTTGGAAATCTAGAAGAATATGCTGATGATTTTCTTGCTGATTTTAGAATGGTTTGTCGTATCCTTGGTAAAAGGGATGACATTGAAAAAGGGGATTTTCTATTTCTATGCCTTAGAGGCAACGCTGAGCAATGGTTTTGGAGTATGTCTTCTCAGATTGAAGATGGGTATACCCAAATTTCCAAAGCTTTGAAGACCAGATTCTCTAAATTTCCAACAACGGAGAAAGCATGGGCTTCATTAGGGAGACTTCAACAACATGGTGAAGACTACTATGCTTATGAGGATATGTTTTCTCTTCAATGGGGAGGATATGGGTTTAGTTCTACATTTCCAGATTATGTAAAAATGGAGCAATTTATTTCGGGTTTGTCTTCTTTCCTAAAAACTAAGGTTACTTGTAGTGGACCCTCTACCTTTGAAGAAGCGGTCACTATTGCCCGAAGTAAGTTTCAAAAGTACTTCTACATCAAAAATGGTTTCCATCATGCTGGAAGAACCAACCATCATGAAAGTGTTTCTATCAAGGAGTCATCTCCTTTGCCATACTTCTCTCCTTCTACTCCGACAAATGTTGAAGAAGTTACTTACATGACAACTGATTATTCAAGTACTAAAGTGTGTGGCCAAGATTCAAATGTGGAATCTCTTTCTTCTACCTTTATCACAAGCATGCAAAAATTGACACAAGATATCTCAAATGGCATTGATGATTCAATAATGGATACATCCAACCTTTTGGCGGAGGATCAATTTCTAGTCCGAGCAGACGAAGCTTTTGTGCAACATGACTCTATGGAGAATGAAGACCTTGAAGGTAACCTTGATTTTATGGAATGTTCTGAGAGTGTATCTTGTCTAAAAGAAGAGAGTGAAGAAGAAGATGAGATCATAGGTGGGGAGATCATAGACCACATTGATCATAAAGAGATGATTGTGTACATGGAATGCCAACTCCAAAACAAAGTAGAAGAGTGTGAGTTGAATCCATGTGAGGATAATCTTCAAAAAGTGTTTGAGGATGTTGAAAAGCATTGGTATGACCCATATATGTTAAGCACAGAGGAACTTACATGCAGGAAGCCAAAGTTTTCACAAAATCAAACAGTAATCTATCAACCTTTGAGGTGGTACAATGTGAGGAGTTACAACCTTGCCAAAGGGGGGGCTTAGAAGGGGATGAAGAACATGGCAGAGTAGTAAAAAATAAAATCATAAAAGGAAACTATCAGAATGGTATCATTCTCTCCAATGGTGTTTTAGTGGGTGGCTCTTCATTCATGGGACAATCTCTTAGCAAGAAAATCTAAACTTTTGAAGCCCCAATCATCTTCACATTGGGTTCCACCTCTTCAAAGTCAACTTCTCCTCTCTTCATATATACCTTTCATCGGGGGCACCATACCTTCTTAAGTGGAAGAGGACATGAATACTTGGTGATGAACGGATGTTTCCAAACCTTCTTCATTTGGTTCTTTGGTGTATGGAGGTCGCATATTGTGATGCTTCTAGTCTTCATCATAGATGAAAAACTTGTTGATTTCTACATGTGGATATTTCATGAATCAGTACCAAAATCTATTCTCTTCCAATGTGTTGGAAGCAATAGAAACCTTCGTCTATTATCTACTTATGTTGTAAACCATTTGCAATATCTTCCAATAGCAGTTGGAAGCATGGATCAAGCTTTCCTAAATCATGAAGATCATAGAAATTTTGACTTGATGAGCCTACCCAGGTTGAATGAAATTTATGAGCTACAGTTTAGGAATTTGCTCATACAATCTCTTGAAGATCGTAGCAGATACATCAACTTTACAGAGGAGGAAGAGAAACCAATCTTTTATATCACATTCATAGTGATAGATGCAATGATGGACAACAATAAAATCTACAAGTTTCTTCAACCGAAATCAGTAAGTGATTCCATACCATACATCTCTCTTTGGGAAAGATATTTCAAGATCTTTGATCCTGGGGGGTGCTTATGGAAACTTTCTCAATGGAGGAGGTTTACTCCGTCACTTCATTACATCCTGCTATTGGCTCTGAGAACCTTTCATATCACACAAGGTTTCTTAATCATACAACAAAGGTTCTTCAAACATGAGAGCAGACAAAGACAGACGTTACACAATCTACATGTTGTATGATCGGATAAATGGTACATGAATGTACCATTATCTAAGGGGGGGGGGGGCTAATGATAGCTGTTTTTCGGCTTTCCATATTTTCCATAGTAAGCTACCTCACCCTATCAAATCACTCAAACATTTTGGTTATCCTTACCATTTCACTGTACATAGGCGTGTGTGACTTAGGGGTCTTTCCCTATATTTTCTTAAAACCCCTTAATTAGCTAGTCACTGGGCTAGCTGAGCCAAAAAATAAAAAAATAAAAAAATTATAAGTATATTATGGCCCATTTGTGTGTAAATATTTCATTGTATATAGGGCCTAAATAAAAGGATTTTTCATAATTATTTTGGTATTTATTTAAATATTTCTACCTATGGTGTGTTATTTATGCTATGTACATTGACTCACCATTATCATATTTTTTTTTACCATTTTGCATACTCTTTATTCCATATAAAAATAATTTCATGCAAGCTTCTCTTATTTTTGGTGTAACTCCATCCCAACAAAAATCCAAAAAAACTAGTTTATTTATGTGTATATTTTTTCATTATTGTCATTTTTCCTTCCTACATCTATTCTGTATTACTCTCATAAATTAGACCACCAAAAATATTCATCTTTTATGGTAGACTTATAATGAGAGAGATTTATTTTGACCCCTTTACATTTTTTCCACCTATATTATTTATATTTGACATATACATATTTTTTTAGACCCCTCAATATTTGATTTTCTTAGTTGTACTATTCACTTATATCATGATCTCAATAATATCTTCAATTATAGAGCCTAACAAATAAGGTCAAGGGTATGTGGAATGCATGCATACACCATGGGGAGTTCACTCTTGGAGGTATTCAAAAGAATCATCCAAAGAAGGACCTTGTGCAGTGGAAAAAACAGTCGGTTTTGCTGAATTTTTAAAGATCACATGCTCCTCGAATTTGAAAATGTGATACAAACAAAAGTTGTAGCTGATGAGCTGAACTTTCACCTCAATTTTTTTAAAATTTTTTTGAGCTACGAGTTGTGAGCTATGATTTTATTGGTGGACCCCAGTTTGCCCATGCTATGCAGCCACACTCCCTCTTCCACTTTATCATTTTCCTCTTTCACACACACTCCTCCCTCTCCTTCCCACTCCCAAACCTGCAACTCCCATGTCCTAATTCACCCTCTTCACCATTTCCACTTCTCTCACACCTCCGTAGCCTTCATCCTCCATTTCTACACCCCTTGGTGCTCCCCTTTCTCTCTACATATATGTCCATATTACCATACTGTCTTTGTAAAGAACTTCAAAAAATCAGCAAAAATCCAAGGATAACCTCTGCAAATGAAGGCTTTTATCATGAATTTTTCAAGTTTTGAAATAACATAGCTTCATCGACACGCGCTGCTTCGCCATGTTGACTGCTTCTTCTTCCGGTGCTGTAAAGAGGTGAATGTCAACTTCTCCAAAGCTTCAACCTCTCTTTACAAGCTCATCCCTTCTCTAACTTTTCTCATCATATATCTCACCATTTGGTGAATGATTTTGTAAATATTTTTTAGTGATAATTACTAACTACTAACCACTAACCTTATTGTAAAATGCACCCTCTACTAGAGTAGGCACTCCCAAATTATTCACTCAATCCTCTCTCCTATCATCCTCAATAATTCTCTTCCCTTGAGCCCACATCCATGTGACTCAAAGGACAAGAGAGACCCACCCTCATTAAAAAAATAAAAATATGCATAATCTTTTATTCCTTTAAATAAACTTGATTAGGCCTAATCCTAATCGGGGCTTCTAAAACCTATAAATAGATCCCTTCTCTCCCTTGTAAAAAATCACATGATCACACTACACCACACCATTCTCAACACATAACACACCACTCTTCAAGCCTAGTTGTGTAGAGTGTGTGCATCGTGAGTGCTCTATTCCATCATTACACATAGGTGCATGGAGAAGCTTGAAGTTAGTTATGCCATCTAGAGGAGTGGAGTGTATGCCATACTCTTCACCACACTTGTAGCCTACTCTTGTGCATAAATAAGATTTATAGTTTTGGATGCAATTGTATGCTACAACTACGACTCTTCTCTCCAAATTGACTTGATAAGTTGGCTCATCAGGTGGTTGAAGGTATATTGTCCTTGAAGTTTGTTGTGCCATTTCATGCTTGATGGTTTGAGGGCTTGTTGAATTGTTTGCCTAAAAGGTCAATTGTAAGAGGGTGCTCGGTGAGAGGGCTCCCGTGACCCTAAGACAATTTGTGTATTGACAACAAGGTCAAGTTTTGTGTTGTCTCTCTATTTCTCATCAAGCTTTGTGTGCATCTAGTCTTTAAGGCTAAGACAGAGTTGCTCAAGTTGATTTGTGCTCTTTACCTCTCGCTGGCGTGGTGAATGTTTGTGTTTGGTGTGTGTGGCTATCTTGCATTCCCCTCTCTTTGTGCGTTTGAGTACAAGGAGATATCACGTGCGTCCTAGTTCGCATTTACAACTAGGTGGTGCCCCTTTTCTTGTTTGGTTTTTGGTTGTGGGTTGTTGTTGTCTCTGATTGTGCTTTCCCCAGCCCCAATTGAGCAGTACGGGAGCCTCGATGGGTGTTTAGAGGCCGCTCTTCTTGTTGCCCGCCCCGGACCGCCTCAACAGCGTTCTTGCGTGGTGATTTAGATGTGGAAATTTACATGCAGCAGCCAGAAGGGTTTGTTGAGAAAGGCAAGGAAGATTTGGTATGCCAGTTGTTAAAGAGTCTTTATGGATTAAAACAATCACCAAGGGCATGGTACCATAAATTCCACAAGTTTATGCTTTCTCAAGGCTACAAATGTAGTGAGTTCGATCACTGTCTATATGCAAAGAAGGCTAAGGATGGTAGTTGGCTGATCCTTATTTTGTATGTGGATGGCATGTTGATTGCTGGCAAGCACTTGGAAGAAATTTCAGCTTTGAAGTCAAAGATGGAAAAATCGTTTGACATGAAAGACATGGGTGAGGCAAGTCATATACTTGGTATGCACATTGAGAGAGACAAATCAAAGAAGTTGATTTGGTTATCTCAAACAGAGTATATTGACAAGGTTTTGCAACATTTCAATATGGAGAAGGGAAAGGCATTGAGTGTTCCATTGCCACCATATGTGAAACTTAGCAAACAAGATTGTCCTGTGTCTGAGGAAGAACAAGTTGAAATGGATAAGATTCCATATGCTTCTGCAGTGGGTAGTTTGATGTATGCAATGATTGCTACTCGCCCAGACATTGCATTTGCAGTGGGAGTAGTAAGTCGATACATGTCAAACCCAGGCAAGAAACATTGGGAGGCAGTGAAAGGAATATTGAGATACCTGAAAGCTACAAAGAGTATGCGTATATGCTATGGGAGTCAGGAGCTAAGTGTAAAGGGTTTTACAGACTTAGATTATGCAGGTGACTTAGACAACCGAAGGTCTACGTCAAGCTATGGCTTTACATTGGCTGGTGGAGCAGTATCATGGTGTTCTAGATTACAAGATTGTGTTACTCAATCTACTACAGAGGCTGAATATGTTGCAGCATCAAAGGCATGCAAAGAATCAATTTGGCTTAATCGACTAGTAACAGATTTGGAAATCAAAGAAGAGATGCCGGTGTTATATTGTGATAGTCAAGGTGCTATACAATTGGCTCGCAATCCAGTTTATCACTCAAAGACAAAGCATGTGGATGTGAAGTATCATTTCATCAGGGAATTGATCGAGGATAAGCAACTTCAGCTTGTGAAAGTTCACACCACAGAAAATCCTGCTGATCTACTTACAAAAGGACTTCCCTCAGAGAGCTTTGCGCATTTTCGCAAGCAGTTAGGTGTAGGGTAGTATATCACTTCTCTACATCTCTTGTATATTAGCTTGTATAGTAGCTTCTCTCACACTTAAAGTACCACATTAGACTTTAAGTGGGAGGTTGTTGGGGTATAAAGCCCAATGTGGTCGCCCAGGTAAGTGGGCGGGCCGCCAGGTATGTACACATATTATTTTGTAAAAACCTAATAAGAACTCACTATGCTCTACACATTACAGTAGAGCGATTTCACCATATCGTCGTGCTCTGCTTCGCGCACTCTCTCTTGTGTCTCACTTCCGCTCATACTCCTTCAGTTTTGCCTTAGGTTTATCTTGTATAATTTTACCCATTTGATCATTAAGGGAATATCTTGAAGAGGAATTTCCAATCCCAGCTTGTCTAGATTTTTTCCCTCTTATCCCCATAGATGTGGTCTAATTTTCAAGAACTCTAACAGAGTAATCATACATTGTATAGGAGTGTACATCAATTCGTGCAAGATTTTTTTATCCATTATTTTTTATTTGGCTTTCCACTCTTTCCACTGAGCTAGTACCACTCTAACCTCAAATTTGGCTTCATGTTCTCTCGTATATGATGGTAGACTCTGTAGAGAGTGTGGTTTGCCCTCTTAAGATGTTATAGACCCAGCATCACCATAAAGTGATTGAATGTCCAGGTTTTGGTATTCATGTTCTATGTTTAACTCATGAATAAGAACAGATTTGTACGTTGCACTTTCTTCTTTTGCATTCCTAATCACTTCCCATAACTCACTTGGACATGGCTCCTCTACATCTAGGATAGGTACCATAAATTGTAATCTTGTACCATCAGTGGTGTTGGCCACTACTCGCTCTTATAATTAATCTCCAAGTTATCAATTGTTTGTGGTGCAATTCTTACTTCCATATACTTTTGTGGTTGTGGTTCTTGTTTTGGTTTGACATTTGTTTGAGGAGACATTTCAAAAATCTTTGCCTTCGGAGTTTTGAATTCAACTCTTCATTGTTTTGTTTTGAGAGGTGGCCTTGATAGTGTAGGTTCCATTAGTCACTGTACGCGATATGTGGATCTTGGGTTGCACTACCTTGGGTCCTGGCCAAAGGTCCAGTTCCTAATGTAGATGGATAGTGAGTGCCCGCATAATTTGAAGCACTCTCAAGTCTTTCAGACTCTAGGACTCAACCAAAGCGTAGATACATGTGACACAAGTACCCTAAATGTGTTGACAAGTACCCTAAGAGGCCTCGCCACTAGCTATTTTGGTTGTTTTCACTTGAGTTTTCTTAAAATTTTGGACTTTTTTGAGACGTTGGAGAGGGGGAATGGGGGAACACGCCCAGCACAAACAAAAGGGCCTCTCTATAGCTCAGGGCACACACAACACCCCAATCCACTTAGTGAGCACCTTCGACTCACATAATTCACACTATCGCACACACGATCAAACACAACTTGATGCACCGCAGCGCACACGCACTCAAATATACCACCAATCAACCCGCACCCACAAAACGGCTGCAATCATCGCCTACCCTTGCACACATACCACTCTCTCTCTCTCTCTCTCTCTCTCTCTCTGCACACACACTCATCGGGGGGGCGCACACGCCATCACACATCCGGCATCACGTGCATCAGAACAGAGCGGGAGAAGGGGGGGGGGGGGGGGGGGAGGAAATAGCACAACAAGAAATGCCTGTTTTCAATGGGGGGAACTCACTCCTTGCTAAAAAAAATACTATAGCCGCACTCGGCTTCACAAAATACATAGGGGGAGGCACCCTCTCGGCCCTCTGCAGACAAAAATCACCCTTGGCTCTTTTCCCTGTGGCTCCCAAGCCTCACGAGGCGACAAAAAGCCCTCCAAAATGATAAAAAAGACTCCTTTATAGAGAGGGAGCACCCATTTTTGGCCTCTTTCCGACACATGGCGAGATCTTTTATCTCACTCTCTCACTCTCACTCACTTTGCCCCTTGCCTACTGCTGTGGGTCCTTCCCTTTGTACAATGAGGGGAGGCAATAGCGATGTCGCTATTGCCCTCCTCCTTCTCCTCAAAACTTAGGCACCCCTAGGGCCATGTGAACTGCCTCTTTCGGGTACGTGCCACATCATCACTGTCGTCAACTAGCAAGCGCCACTGCGCCACCGCTCCTCGCCGCCCGCCGCCGCCGCCGCCAAAACTGCCTCCATTTCCGCCGCGCAGTGCCCCTGGAGCCCACACCATAGCCCATGCTCCACGGAGCCCCAAGAGCTCTTCACCTTGTGTTGCCCTTGAGAGGTACTCGCCCCACCCTTTATACTGCAGGCCCAAGCCTTCTCTCTACGCATGTGGGGTTTCTACCCCGCCACGTGGCGGTCACTGGTGTAAGCGCCCTTCAAGCCTTCACAAAACCCACCATTTAGACTGAAAAAAACCTCATTTTCACTTACATTGGGTACTCAGTTTTCCTTGCCCAATTGCCCTATGCACAGGCCTTGGAGCCCAATGTAGACATGTAGTAGTGTTAGTGTGTATACACGCTTCACCAGGGGCACTTTTCTCCCACTGGGTTTTTCCCCCTGGACATCCGGTGTGTAAGAACACCTTATCTCTTAGGGTTTCATATAAGCTTTGTAGCTCTGAGTTTGTATACACTATTATTCCAATACAGAGAGACAGACTACAGAGATCTCGTACGCAAGCTCTGTGTATTCTCCTTCTCCATCTTCTTCCTACTCTGAGTTGCTATCTTCCTTCTGTTTCCTGTTTCATCATCTTCAACAATTGGTATCAGAGCGAGGTGATTTCCAGAGCCTCTACTTGCGTTTTCGCGTCCGTGCGCGCAATCGCAGTTTTTAGGCAGTTTTCGGAAAATTTGCTCGTGGGAGCATCCTCGACGTTCCGGGAGTATTCTGAATAGGTGACTTGGGGTTTTACCCCCCTTTTGACGCCGTTCGAGCCCTCAGAATTTTTTTCTGAGCAGCGTAGCAGAAGTTACTTTTCGGAGGCGTTTAGATCAAGAGGGTGTGCTTTTTGACAAATTTTCTTCAGGTAAATAGTTCTTTTGGGAAGCAGCTTGTCTTAGCTTTGTGCTGAGATTTTGTGTAGAGTTTTGCTTGGATTGGAGAGGAGATTTGTGAATCTCTTGGAGGTTCTTTTTCTCTCTTGTGTGCATCCACAGTATGGCTCAATCTACGGAGAAATAGATTTTTGGTGCGTTTACCTCCGAAGACAAATTGGATGGTACCAACTATTCTCTTTGGTCTTTTATGGCCAAAAATGTTTTGGTTGGTAAAGGATTGTGGGATTATGTATCTGGAGATGAAGTTCGTCCAGGTAGCATTGCACCTGCCACGCCTGGTCGTGGTGTAGCTGTTGGTGTAGGACCCTCACAAGTCACTCCAGAGCAAAAGAGATGGGATACTAAAGATGCACAGGCTATGGTTGTGATTGCCTTAACCATAAAGAGGACAATCACACCACATATCAGATCTTGCAGAACTTCTGAGGATTCTTGGAACACTCTGCAAGCTATGTTTGGAGGAAGAAATGCTGCCAGAATAGAGTTTTTGAAGAAACAACTTGACAAAATACAGATGGACGAAGGTGACGATATCGTCGAGCATCTTACAAAAATCAGGGATCTTAAAGAGCAATTGCTTAGCATTGATGAAGTGATTCCAGAGAAGGACTTGGTTTCCAAAACACTCAATTCACTACCACCATCTTATTTGACTTTTCAGACTTCTTTGACTCTGTCTTTGCGAGCTAATCCTGAGCCTCTTCATTTTGAAGAGTTAGTGGCTTTGCTATTGCAGGAGGATCAATCACGTAAGAACAAGTCTTTACAGGTGGATGGTATGGATCATGCTCTTGTTGTACAGAACAAAAACAAGGGTAAAGAGAGTGCTCATTACTCCAAGTCTAGTGCAGGACAATCTTCAGAGAAGTCTAAAGGTGATTCCGACAAGTCCAAGAAGAAAGGTAAATGTCACTACTGCAAGAAACCTGGTCACTACATTAGTGAGTGTAAAAAGCGAATTGCTAAAGAAAAGAAGAAAGAGTCAAGTTTGGTTGTTTCAGCTTCTGGTGATTCTTCTACAGCTAAAGAAGAGTCTGCAAACTTTGTGCAGGATTCTTATGCTTTTGTAGTATGTTCAGATTTTTCTGTTTACAGTGTTGACAAAACACAAATGATTTGGTACTTTGATAGTGGTGCATCCAGGCATATTACTTCAAGGAAGGATTTGTTTTGTTCATTGGATGCAGCTCCAACAGGAAAGAAGGTGACATGTGCAAATAATGCTTCTTATCCAATCAAAGGCGTTGGTAAGATTTTGATTACCATTTCAGATGGTTCAGATTTATGCTTGCCAGATGTCTTATATGTTCCAGGGATCAAGAAGAATTTGTTGTTTGTATCCTCTCTTGCAAAAAATGGTCTTCGGGTCATTTTTGAGGATGACAGATGTGTTGTACGAGATTGAGAGAATGGTTATTCTCTTATCACTACAGGTACGCTGGAAAATGGACTATTTGTGCTAGATCGTTATGAAAAGCAGATTCAGGTATGTATTGCAGAAACAAAGACTCAGGCCATGCAGGATGCTGAGTTGTGGCATGCTAGATTTGGGCATGTTAGTTATGGCAGTTTGATGACTTTACAACGTCATAATATGGTGCATGATTTGTCTTTATTGGAGATGCCACCAAGACATGTATGTGAAGGTTGCGTTCTTGGAAAGATGCACAAATTTGCATTTTCGCAGGATGGTTTAGTTAGAGCGACACGAAAGTTGCAGCTTGTACACAGTGATGTATGTGGTCCTATGAGGACGCCATCTATAGGAAACAGCCTTTATTTTGTGACCTTCATTGATGACTTTTTCCAGGTTTTGTTGGGTGTATCCACTCAAAGCAAAGTCAGATGTGTTTGTAGTTTTTCAACATTATGTCGCCATGGTTGAAAATGAAACAGGTTGCAAAGTACAGACTCTTCGTACCGATCGAGGAGGTGAATACATGTCAGGTGCATTTAAGGATTTTTTGGGAAAGAAAGGCATTAAACACCAATGCACTATGCCATACACACCACAACAGAATGGTGTTGCAGAAAGGAAGAACAGGTCTTTAATGGAGATGGCTAGATGTATGCTCAAGGCTAAGAGTTTGCCTCATAAGCTATGGATGGAGGCAGTTGCTTGTGCAGCACATGTTTTGAACAGGTGTCCTACTCGTGCCTTGAAGACCATTACTCCATTTGAAGCTTGGTATGACAGAAAACCTTCAGTCAGTTATCTTCGTGTTTTTGGTTGTCTTGCTTATGCTCACATCCCTTAGCAGTTACGTGGGAAGCTTGATGATAAGGCAATCAAATGTATATTTGTGGGGTACAATAGTGGAAGTAAAGGTTATAGACTTTACAATCCTACTACAAACAAGATTTTTGAAAGTCGTGATGTAATTATTGCAGAAACTACTGCTCAACCTATGGTTGCTTTTGATGTACCTCATATGCATACACATGATGTATTTGAAGGTTTGCTTCCTTCTTTTGTGGAGAATCAAGAATCACAACAGGTTGATAATCTTGATCAATCTTTTGATTAGCATGTGACACCTCATGATGTAGAGGAAATTGTGCGTGAAGAGCAACAAGTTCTCAGGGAAGAAAGAACCTTGCCTAAATGGGTTTAGAAAAATTTGCAGGATAGCAAGTTGGATGCACCGTTGCCACGAAAAACACGTGCTGGTACTACTTTTGGTAGAGAGCAAGTAGATTTGGCTTGCTTTAGCACTCTTTGTGATGCAGATGAGCCTGATTCATTTGAACAAGCTTTAGAGAGTGTTCAGTGGAAAGATGCTATGCAGCAAGAAATTGATTCTATTCATAAGAATCATACATGGGATCTAGTGGACTTGCCTACAAGTAAAAAGCCTATTGGTACAAAGTGGGTTTTTAAGGTAAAAAGGAAACAAGATGGTACTGTTGACAGGTACAAAGCAAGGCTTGTAGCAAAAGGCTATGCGCAACAGAAAGGCATAGATTATGATGAAACCTTTGCTCCTACTTCTCGTGCGTCCATAGTTAGATCGCTAGTTGCAATTGCTGCTCATCATGGTTGGAAAGTGCATCAGTTGGATATCAAAACTGCTTTTTTGAATGGTGATTTGCAGGAAGAAGTTTATGTAAGTCAACCAAGTGGTTTTGTTGTAAAAGGTCAAGAGCAAAAGGTATGTAGATTGCGTAAAGCTTTGTATGGTCTCAAACAGGCTCCAAGAGCATGGTATGAGAAGATACATACTTATTTGATTGGCCGGGGATTTCAGAATAGTCCAACAGAAAGTACTTTGTATGTCAAAAAGAGAGATGGAGTTCTCATTATGCTAACACTTTATGTGGATGATATGCTTCTTACAGGCAATACTGCAGATGAAATTGAGGCGTTTAAAGATGCTTTGAGAAAAACCTTTGAGATGTCTGATCTTGGTTTGCTACATTATTACTTGGGTATTCAGTTTGTGCAATCAGAGGATGGCATATACATGTTGCAGGAAAAATATTTGCATAAAATTTTGGACAAGTTTGGTATGCAAAATTGTAAACCAATCTCTACACCTGTAGAAACTGGATCAAAGTTGAGCATGCACGATGCTGGAGAATCTTTTGATGTACATACTTATGCAGCAGCCGTTGGTTGCTTGATATATTTGGCAGGCAACACTCGTCCAGACATTCAATTTGGGGTTTCACAAGCAAGCAGATTTATGCACAACCCAGGTATGCATCATTGGCAGGCTGTGAAGCGCATACTTTGTTACCTTTCAGGTACCCCTAATCTTGCCATGTTCTTTCCAAGGGGGGATATGTATGGAAAGCACAGTTCTATGCAGCTTCTTGGTTACAACGATTCAGATTGGGCTGGTGATTTTGACACACGACATTCCACAAGTGGCAATTGTTTTTTCTTGGGAAATGCATGTATATCTTGGCTAAGCAAGAAGCAACCCACAATGGCTACATCAACTTGTGAAGCTGAGTACAGGGCAGCTTTCACGGCAACAGTTGATTGTGTGTGGATACGCAGGTTATTGGCAGATCTTTGTGAGTGTCAACAGGCACCCACTACCATTTTCACTGACAGTCAGAGTGCTATGGCAGTTGCAAGGAATCCAGTATTTCATGCAATAAAAAAGCACATAGAGGTTCACTACCACTATGTCAGGGAAAGGCTACATGCAGGGGAGATCACAGTAACTTACTGTCCTACACAGGATAACATTGCATATCTATTTACGAAGTCATTATCACGAGAAAAGTTTGAAGCTTTCCGAAAAGCTTTGGGCTTACTCTCATACACATGATGATCCGCTACCTTGTACGAATTCACACTATCACTACAGGGGGGATTTGTAGACATGTATTAGTGTTAGTGTGTATACGCGCTTCACCAGGGGCACTTTTCTCCCACTGGGTTTTTCCCCCTGGACATCCGGTGTGTAAGGACACCTTATCTCTTAGGGTTTCATATAAGTTTTGTAGCTCTGAGTTTGTATACACTATTATTCCAATACAGAGAGACAGACTACAGAGATCTCGTACGCAAGCTCTGTGTCTTCTCCTTCTCCATCTTCTTCCTACTCTGAGTTGCTGTCTTCCTTCTGTTTCCTGTTTCATCATCTTCAACACCCAACCACCAGTCCACCGCGTCCACTTTCAAATCCTCTGCCTCCGGCCTCATTTTGGGATTTTCAATGCCATCATTCGAGGCAGCAAAAAAAGTCAAAAAGCATCTGCAAACCTCCCACTATTAAATGCTCCCAGCTTTGTCTCGTTGTATCTGACCGACCGAGCATCCAATTGACGTGCAGTCAACTCGTGCTAGCTCCACATGGTAAACACTCCCACCGAGAACCTTGGCGAGGCCCAAAAACTGCCAAATGGCACATTCTCCAATGCGGTCAAGGGAGCACAGACCCGGCCCTCGGAAAATCTTCAACTGACCATAACTTTCTAACCAGAGCTCTGATTCGCAATCCGAGAAGACAGGCATGCTCCACAACTTGAGCACTACACACCTATACACTGACATCAGCCCGGGCCGCCTGTCCCCAGCTGCCCTGTCCGTCGGGGATCTGCTACGCACTTTAGCTTTAAACTGCAATATCTAGAACACCGGGGCTCCGTTTGACGAGCCGTCTGGACCGGCTTCTAGAGCACACTGAACACCACATTCTAGCACATAAAACCCACATCTTGGGCACAACAATCCATCAGCCTGCTTGGCTCTTTGCAGCACACCTTTGGCCTGAAAATCCACTTCGAGCATACACCTCCGCTATCCTTGGGCTACCTAGGGCTTTGGTACCTGCCCTAGCCTTTTGCACTGCACTCACATGCTGCCTCTGCCTGGCATAGACCATCTCCTAGCTTGGACCACAACTTTGGTTGCACCAACGTGTAATGTGGAATAGGTCATGTGATAGCTCAAAATGAGAGTACCATTTGGAGGAACGTGGCATGATTTACAGCACACGATTAGGCTAGCCGAAGCTCTCGTAATCTCCAAAATAGTTGATTTCTACTTGGGCATGTAGGCAAAAGGAGAAAGTCTAAAGGAAGCTTGTGGAGGGAAAGGTGAAGCTTAAATCCCACACGCTTCCATTTTCCCTTGAAAAGTGGGTTATATATATAAGATGGGACACACTGCTTGCCCTGCCATTTGGTGTGCCGATTTGCTGTGGTCCAAGGGTACGCAGCACCGTGGTGGCAACAGGGATTTCTTGGTGTCACCCTCAACTGTTGGTGGCCTTGCGGTTTGTGTTGCTCATGGTGATCATCTCATTTCTCTACTGTGTTGCCTGATTTGGCATAGGTTGGTGCTCGTGATGGATGTTGCTCCCTTTTTGGCCTCCCAATCCCGGCTTTGCTTTGAGGTGGTGGTTTGGCAGGTGATGGAGACTAAGGGCTCCCCCCTCTTGTGGTAATATGTAGTCTTCTCTTGATGGTCGAATCGATCCTGCATGGAGGACATGTTGGGTCGGGGTGTGAGACTACTTATCATGGTGGCATCCTCCTTGCAGGTATCCATGTAGGCCTTATGTTGGTCTTTTGGTGATTGTTGGTACATGATCTGTATGAGGGTTTGAGGTTTCCTTGTAACACCCCGTGGTCGGTTCTGTACTAGTGTCTTACTGGCTCTGAGCATGGCTTATGATGGGCATTTTTTGGATTTTATATTTAATATACTACTCACAATTCTGCAAAAAAGAAAAGATGGGACACACTATTGCTTCGCTTGAAAGGAAGCTATGGAAAATCCTACTTCCTATATATATATAAATCAAGTCCGAGGCTGGACCGAGGCCAAGGCGCACTCCCACCCTTTTGCACACTCAATTTTTCATCCTTTTCTTTTGCACACTCATTCTTTGTAGCACAAACTGAGGGTGTTTTCTTTCAGATTTTGTTTATTCTTTTTTTTAAAACTTTGATTTTATTTTTTAAATAGAAAAAATCCAAAAATAACAATATTTCCAAAAATGGTGAAAAATAATTGTATCAAATCAGAATTAGCAATTGACAAAACAACAATTAACAATAATAGATCTTTGCAAAACATAATTAACAATGCAAAACAAAATTAAATGCAAGCAAAACATGTTTTAGAACCGTTGTCAACAACCAAAACCTCGTTGCTATAGATCTATGCAAACCGCAACCTAAAATGGCATATTTGTTCACAAATTTATGCAAATCAAATAACAAAACAAACCCATTTCCAATCTTTCCTACAAAACTTTAAAAAAACCTCAAAACCCACAACACAGTTACACCTAGAGCTGACGCACAGTGCCTCCCCAACAACGGCGCCAAAAATGCTGGATCACAGGGGACTTGTTGTGCATTGTGTGTGAGCCACTAAGGGTGCAAGCTCCCAACATGGAGATCGGCCGAACAGTTAAACATGTTCTCTCTCTGTCTCTCTCTCTCTCTCTCTATATATATATATATATAATATATATATATAGACACACACACACACACCCACACACACACACACACACACTAAATCCGAGTAAGAGACAAAGGGAAAAACCTAAGAAGCAGCGGGTTGCTCCATAATCACCAAGATGCAAAATTTCCTCCCTTAGAAATGAACATGGTGGCCCTCTCTCTCTTTTACACTTTTAATAAAAACAAGCAAAAAATGTAAGTCTAAGAGAGGGTAATAGAAATACCTCATCTATTTAAGTAGCTTGCAAGTTTGCAAGCGATTTCCCAGCTCAAACCTCGATTTTAGCATTGCGATCAACCAAGAACAGCTACAAAATCTTCACCAAATCTTTGTATGTAAGCATAAAGAATCTATAGTCTTCACAAGGTTTCTCAATAGGCAAGGCATCATGTCGGTAGGGGGGGGGGGGGGGGGAGAGAGAGAGAGAGAGAGAGAGAGAGAGAGAGAGAGAGAGAGAGAGAGAGAGAGAGAGAGAGAGAGAGAGAGAGAGAGAGAGAGAGAGAGAGAGAGAGAGAGATTTTATTATCGTCCTCGGAGGTCAATATGACCTATGGGACCAAAGTTATATGTGATGTAGTATGTGTATGGTTGATGAGTGACTCTCAATGCTCCAAAATTATATGTGATGTAGGATGTGTATGGCTGATGAGAGTCGTGATGGAGAGCCCACACTGTGGTTGAGAGAGGAAATTGTGTAGGTCTAAGTCATGGCTGAAAATGTGAGAGAATCAAGTTTGGATGTGACCAAAAGTTGAGCACTCTAGTAGTGTGTGGTACTCAAACTCTCAAACTTGCAGTGAGCATAATGTGCATAGTCAATTTGACTCTTCTCCATTGCCCCAACACCATGTCTCGCGTCAAAGGGACTGGGAGCTAAGCCAAATGGTTGTGATAGTGTGTATCGCCAACAAGGGGATAGGCTCAAGCATGTAAGTGTGAGTACGGTTTCCTCTTTCAACAAAGAACATGGTTTTGTACCTGGGGGCAATATGGGTGGTGTAATGTATGAAGCGCGACCCACCGGATTTCTCCCAAGCCGTAATACATTGGCATTGTAGAAAAGCTTTGTTCACTTGGGAGTCAGATGAAGCATTATGTAGCAAGTGTAATGCATCCCATCTCCCAAACCACGTCTTTATGTCTTGCATCCATTCTGTGCTCAAGATCTTGCTTTTATGCATCTTTTGAACTTTTTTGCTTGCTTCCCATGCAATTGTAGGAAGTTGATGTGAGGGGTTTTGACGCATCTTTATCATGTACTCCACAACCCTTTCCATGCCCATAACCTCAATTGGAAGAGATCCTGACTCAAGAAGTAGAACCATATATTATGTTTGTTTGTTAGCTTGGAGAGATTTTGTAAGAAAATTCTTTTGGACATTCTCAATCTCTTTCCAAGTAGACTTTGAGATGCTCTCGCCCCACACTTCAACTCCATAAAGAAGAACCAATTTCACCAATGCATAAAAAAGGTACTTGTTGAGAACCCAACACTTGATGTTTCCTGCATTACACATGTTCTCAAATGCATAATATGCTCTCTTTTCCACTTCCAAATGACACATAGCACATTCATGCCAATTGTGATTGGATGGAACCTCATGGCCAAGGTACTTAAAGCTCTCAATAACTTCAAGTGTCTCATTGCTCTACACAATGCATGGCTTCTCCTTATGGTTCGTTCTCACAAGCATAACCTTTGTTTTGGATTCATTCACAATCATCCCATTATGCAAGCAAAAGTTCTCAAGGACAACCATAAGCTTTTGCGCATCTTCTAAAGTGTGTGCTAGAAGTACTACATCATCCACATACATCAAAAGCATGATTACTGCATTGCAAATAGTGACCTCTTGAATGCCTTTTTCTTTCATAAGTCAAGTACCATTTGTTTCAATTGATCAATGCATAGACCAAAGAGAGTTGGTGACAACAAACATCCTTGTTTAACCCTAATAGTGCTTACAATTTTTTTTGAAATTCCTCTTCCCATGCGCAATTGACACATTACCTTCTTATAAAATCAAGAAGTCGCAAGCATAAACTCATTTGGCACTTGGATTTCTTCCATACTTCTCCACAAATTGTTACTTGGAATCATATCAAAGGCTTTCTTAAAGTCCACAAAACAACAATACAATGGCTTGCCTTTCAACCGATTTTCCTCCATGAGAACACAAAGAGTGACAAGATGATCAATGGTGCTATGGCATTGACAAAAACCCGCTTTTTCTTTTGCATATTTGTCATTCTCTTCAGCCCAATCACTCAATTTCATCTCCATTACGCACCCAAACAACTTTTCCATAAGAGACCCAATCATTAGAGTTCGATAGTTGTTTACATTCTTTACATCCCCTACTTTATACAAAAGGTTAACCCAATTAGTACTCCAGTCATAAGGCATACCATGTTGAAGTGCAAGGTTGAACATATCACACATCCACTCATGGGTAAAATCTTCCATTCATTTGATCATCTTCGGCTTGATACCTTGAAGATCTCCTACTTTGCGAGTGGCGAACTTTTCAAGCCCACCGTATACATCCTCATAGTAAAAAAAGAGGTCATACATGGGAGTGAACCATAAAATGGAAATTTTTTAGTATTTGGCTGCTCATATAATTGCTTACAATGTGTGTACATATCCACAAGACTTAAGTTATCAAAATTCTCAACCTGTTTGCCCCTCAAGTTTCTCCAAAATCTTCCACATGCACGTGCCTTTTCTTGGACTTGAAAAAGTTTTTGCTTTACTTCCCGTCTTTTTCTCTTCTTTTGAATCAATGCCTTGTATGTATGCAAATGACTTTGATAGTTGTCTTTGTCAATACTTGCATCAAGCTTTATCAAGGACTTTTGAGCATCTTAACATTCTTTATCAAACCATCTTTTGCGTGATCTATCTTTGTTGACACCATGGAGATGCTTTATGGACACTTCGGCACAAGAACAAATAGCTTTTTGAAATCTTCCCATTTAGTTTCCAATGGTGCTTCATGTTGAAGCTTTGTCATCCAGATATTGCTCAACCATTTCAATGTACATTGGTGCCCGTTTGAAATCCATACATAGTGATAATTTCTCCTCCCTTTGGCTGAGATTATCATGCTTAGTTGCTTCTCCATATGCAAGATCAATACACATAAGGTATGATGGTCTAATTTTGAGGCTCATTGGCCAAACATAAAATGCTTTATGCGATACATGATGGCTTCAAAGAGTAGCATATAGTCAATCACACTATCCCCATTATGTTTTCTACATGTAAATCCATTGGTTCCACTCCACAAAGATACACCATTGGCAATGAGAATACTCGCGCTATTACACCTGTGTAAAAGTAACTTTTCATAGTGATCTGGCTCTTTCTCATACATTGAAGTACGAGCATACAAGTGAACTTCCTCCAACTCCATTGAAATGTATGGCATATCAAATTGTTGAGTATCATGTTGCAATGTTTTTGTGCGAGCATTCATATCCCCAAATATAATAACATCACCTTCGACTTTAAAATAAGCAATGTCCTCTTCTAAATAAAAAAATGGATGATCTCTATCCATACAAGCATAAAAGGGGGAATCATGATGAGGAATATAGCAACCGGCTACAAAATTGGGTGTTCTTTTTGGTGTCATAATTTTCAGCCATACATAATGTTTGTACTTGTCATCTTTTACAATTGATAAAAAATATTCCAATCCTTTCTTAACCATATATGCTACCCCCCCTTGCCCTCTTCTTTGCTTGAGATTCTTTGACCACATCAATGAATGTACATTGTAATCCTCCAAGCCATTAATTCTTTGTGTATCATGCTCCCAAGTTTCAACAGGAAGTACAACATCGTCTTTGCTTATTAGTTCATCAATGACAACCCCCGTATTCCATGGGTATCCATTGAAATTCCAAAAACATATTTTCAATTGTAACTTGGCCTCATAGGTCGCACATCCCTATTTGCTTGAGGGACTTGCCTCCTCCTGGGGCACATTTTTTTCGTGTAAGATCTTCTTCTTTTTCTTATTCTTTTCCTCGTATGCCTTGCAATGAATATTTTGTTGCTTAATAGTACGATCTTCACATACAAAAAAATTTGTATCCCTCAAATAGATCCAAGTATTATTAAATATAATGTTTCATTTGGTCTCATCCGGCATGGTGCATACAATTGGCCGTTCACTCAAGCGAGGAGCTCCTTGCTTACCCACTCTATGTGCTCCATAGACCATAACTCCGGACATGCCAAAGTGGGTTTTGAAGAAATATTTGATAAAAATGGCAAGAGAAGGAGGTATCTCTAACTTCTCTTTGGTAATTCCATGAATAATAATGTTCTTGAAACGTCACTCCCATTCCTTCAACTCCTCCACATCCACATTCTCGACATCTTTGTTTGAGCCATAGCTTGCATGAGTGAGGAATTAGGATCCACATTGTTACCATACACATCAGCCCAAGACTTGTTTGTGCATACATTTTTCATGTTGCATACATCTCAGCTCATGGTGTTAAATTTCTTCTCTTTCAATACACAGTCATGCTCTACTCTGCTCATGCACTCCTTCAAAGCATTCAAGTCCACAAGAGAGAGTTTATATTCCTTGAATTCCTCTTCAAGTCGCATCAAAAGTGTTTTTTGTATCTCAAGTGTCCTCTTGAGATTCTCATTCTCAACCACAAGTACTCTTCGCATGCCATTCTCCATTGCAAGTGCCCGTAAGTCTTTGCATTCTTTGTTTACGGTCTCTTGCAATGATACCAAGTATGCCATGATCATCATTTTTGATGTCATTGGTTGAGTGGTTGTGTTGCCATCTCCACACTAAGGAGATTTTGGATCATTTTCCACAATTTTTGTGGACCTTTTTGAAGAAGAAGAACCCTTGCGAGTGTTGGAAGACATTGTATGTAAAATAAGAGATGAGACTCAACTTTCCTAAACCTGTTCACTTTGGAAATTCTTCTACAGAAATGCCTTCCAAAACTCTAATTTTTTTTGTCTTTTTATCAATATGTAGAGGGCATCGCGCTCTTTGATTGAGGCTATAGATCACCCAAATCGGAGTTCGGATGAAGAAGTTATGGTCAAAGAGTAAATTGATGTGTACTAGGTCAAAAAATGGCTGCACGAGAGAGAGAGAGAGAGAGAGAGAGAGAGAGAGAGAGAGAGAGAGAGAGAGAGAGAGAGAGAGAGAGAGAGAGAGAGAGAGAGAGAGAGAGAGAGAGAGAGGTGATTGGATACGGAAGGGTCTGCAATTAAATCATAGGATGGAGAGGGGAATGATAAGAGAGTGGATAGAGTGAGGACAACCGAGTACGGGGTCTGCCAAGAAAAAGGCATGAAAAAAATGAAAGTGAATATCTTAGGTACAAAGCATTGAAGGACCTGGCATTGGGGGAAACTAATAAAGACTTTATCAATTATCCAAGCATCCACTCAACTCAGCCAAGGGTGTGGATTCACACGGTTTAAACCCATTAGTCACAAATTATCAGCTCACTCATATCATGGCATAGAGAAGAGAAAAGAAAAGGCCCTCTATCACATATTGAGGATAGAATATGGAAAAGAAAAATGATAAGTGTCCACTAGACAATAAAATTATCACCTTTAGTATGCTCAGTATAAGCTAGATCCCACAAAGGGTAAACATGTTTGATATACTGCAAGCCTTAAGTAGGTGAACTACAAGTCTTAAGTCCCACAAAGGGTAAACATGCTGTTGGCGGATATGCCGCGACGGACGTCAGCACAACGAGAACTCACCTAACAAGATTTGTAAGCTAAGGATGAAGCTCGATCCGCAGGTGCATGGAAGCAAGCATAGGTGTCAATCTACACTCGACCGACTCTCGACTAATTCCTACAGAGGTCTCTACCCAATGTCTAAGCTACAGCCTTCAGGAGTGCATAAGAGGAGATTTCCTACAACGCTTTCTAGAGCCAAATACTATCAAACGGTCTCAAAACGCCATAGAATTTGAAGGAGACCCTACTAACACCAATAGGTCGCTCTCCCTAAGGTCTATGAACCAAATCCCCAACCCAAAACACACGATGCAAAATCACGTAGGATGTCTGGCCAAAATTTGCAGGTCATCGTTTCCGAAAACTAAAGTGCCTAATGTGTAGCTCTACTCAATGCGAATGTGTGGATACACTGAAATGCGAAAACGGATAACGTATGCTCACCGAATCACTAGATGAAGCTCGTAGGTCGAGCTCACAAAATCGGACCGTACGTACGCAATGTAACGCAATGTAGGTATTGGCGCGTAGCTCTCATCGGGGGCAACACGTTGCACTTCTCCGCACTTAATTCCGACCATCGGTGCGCGTGTAGCGTCAAGATGAATCTCTCACTCTCTCTCGTACATAGTAAGCTCACTCATAGACTTAACTTTTTAAAAATAATAGGTTTTTTTCATTAAGGTCAAAAAGTGGTATAAATACATTACAATCTCAAACCCTAATGTTCCAATTTAACCATCTACTCAATCTAAATGTCAAAACTGGGATACAATCTGGAAACTTCTGTAAGCCCCAATATTTACAAAGGTGAAATGTAGGGGTTTCTCAATAAATGAATAATTATAAAAAATAATAATCTGCTGAGCAGTCATTTTCCGTAGGGTGTGTCCAGCCGCTAACACTCCCACCTCCTTGTTCATGTCGTCCCCGACATGGTTGTTGAGCTGCTTCTTCAACGTAGGCTTTCTCTCATCTTGAGAAGTGACTCATATCTTTCATGTTGAGCCAGTAGCGTCGGGCTGAATATGTCTGTTTCTTATGATTGTGTTGCTGCCATCTGGTTCTTCCGTGGTTGCTGAGCAAAGGCTATCACCTGTTGTTCTTGTGCATGCTGAATTTTGACTGCATCCGCATTTCAATCTATCTGCACATTATACTCTTTTTGCCAAGGTTGTCCCAACAACATGGGGTGTTGTGTGCTTTCATCCTCAACCACATAAAACTTGTGTGGGTAAAGATGTTGATGTACTTGTACATGCAATATAGTCCATCCCTATATTTTCAGCAAATGTGATGTACTACTTTCCAGCACTTGTGGAGAAGGATGTAGTTGACCTGTGAGATTGAGCTGTTTGTATTATTCATATGAAATCAGATTTGCTTGAGCTCCAGAATCAAGCAATGCCGTCGATTCAACTTGATTGCTACCCACTTTGACTGCGATTATTGGCTTCATTGTGGCTTCATCAAATTTGTTAGTCGAATAGCATTTATTCACAATGGTGATCCACATTGTTGTTGTTTTCATCGTAGAAGCCGTCTTTTTGCAATGCGTTCTTTTGATTTTGCTTGGCGTCGTCGCGTACCCTCTGTTTCTCCTTCATCCATTGTTTTTCTTGATGGATTTGTTGAAGCATATCCTATGTTAGTGGTAAATGATATTTCTTTAATCGACACCCACTAATCCAATTTAGCATTTCTTCACCTGCTAATGTAGCAAGCTTGACAGCTCCACTTTGTGATAGGTCACTAATCACAAAGGGTCCCATCCCTCGCTTTTTAAGTTTCTTGGCATGTTGCTTCAAGGTATAAACAAGTACATAATCACCTGTTTTGAACACTTTCGTGTGCACATGCTTGTCAAAAAATTCTTTTTGTCTTCTCTTTTTAGCATAGATCGAAGCTACCGCTCGTAAGCGAAATTCATCTAGCTTTTCAAGATCATCTATTCTTGAAGAGAGCTCATGCCCTGTCCATTCTAAGCGTTTTGCTACTCGTAGAGTTGGAATTAAAAACTCTATGGGTAATATAGTGAGGCGGTCCGGGGCGGGCAACAAGAAGAGCAACCTCTAGACACCCTTCAAGGCTCCCATGCTGCTCAATGGGGCTGGGACAAAACACAACACAAACCAAAACAACAAACCCACAGCCAAATCCCAACTACACAAGGGGCACCACCTAGTTTAAGAGCGAACTAGCACGCAAAAGAGAAGAATCGTTAAAGCAACCCACAAACAAGCAAGGAATTTACACTAACCCTAACACCAATGGAACACTCTCACACACTAAAACACGAGAGAGAGAGAGAGAGAGAGAGAGAGAGAGAGAGAGAGAGAGAGAGAGAGAGAGAGAGAGATGGTGTACAACTTAGCTTCAACTTTATATTTTGCACAAAAAAGGAACTTAGAGCTTGCGGAATCAAGTGACAAGATTTGGTTATAGCATCACTAGCACATTGTCTTAGGGTTATGGGAGCCCTCTCACCATCCACCCTCTTACAATGGTAGCCAAACAATAGCCAATGAATCACAAGCAACAAAACAACAACCTTCAATGAAACAAGTCACCTTATGAAGTTGAATGAGTTTGCCAAGCCAAATTGGAGGAGAAGCGTGAGCCTTTGGACATGAATTGCACCCAAAACTACCAATTCATTGATGTTGGGGTAGATACAACAATGGTAGGAAGAATATCTTCTACTCGCACTCACTCAAACTAGCTCAAGCTTTTCTATGCACCAAGGTGATGGTGTATAGAAAGCTTACTCTCTCTTTACAACCAAGATAGAACTGGCGTGTGGTACGCTCAATCTAGTGTGCAATGGTATAGTGCTGTCTTTTACAAGGAGGAATGGGTTCTATTTATAGGTTTTAGAAGCCTTGATTAGGATTAAGCCTAATCAATTTTATTAGGAAAGATCAAGGATTATAATTTTTTATGAATTTCAAGTGATAATGGGGTCTCTCTTTTCTCTTGAGTCACATGGATGTGGGCTCAAGTAAGAGAATTATTGATGTGGTGAAAGGAGAGAAACTTCCATGGGAGTGAATGAATTTGGTTTACTTGTGGGGTTGCCTACTCCATATGTTGATAGTGTGGGTGCATTTTTACAAGAGAAGTTAGTTGTTAGTGGTAATAATCACTAGAATTGTTAGTGATACATTTACAATGGGTAGGATGAGTTGATTTGATGAAGGAAGAGGGGTGAATTAAAAAAGAATCATTGAGATGGTGAGGCTTTGAAGAAGCTTGAACTCACCCTTGTGTAGATTGTGGAAAAAATGACCGCTGGTCTTCTTCTTCTTCTTCGCTTCTTTACGCCGCCGCCACGGTTGACCACCACGATGAAAAGAAGATTTGTTGATGAAAAATCCTCAATTTGCAGAAGTTATCATGATTAAGATGCTGAATTTTAGATATTTTTAGGAGAGGTAAATGAAATTGTAACATAGAAGCAATAGAGAGAGACATGGAGAGGGTGTATGTATGTAGAAGTTCATAAAAGAACTATAGGGATGAGAGAGAAGGGTAATGGTGAAGAGGGTGGGAGAAGCCATGGAAATTGTAGGGTTGAGTGAGGGAAGGAGAGGGAGGGATGTGTAAGAGTGAGTAGGTGTGTGGAAGGGTGAGAGAAGACTAAGGGCTACTTGTGAGAAAAGTGGGCAGACTGGGGTCCACGCAAAAAATCATAGCTCACTGCTGGTAGCTCCAAATATCATGAAACAATTTGAGGTGATTATTCAGAGTGTGGGCTACATTTTCGCTTTTGATCACCGCTCCAAATTTGGAGTGGAGATAGGTGCCAAAATTCTCACCAAAAAGCCTGTTTTTATGCCTGCAAAAGTCTTTTAGTGGCCCCCTCCTTTGTTGAATTTGTACAATGCATCCAAGAGTGAGCCCCTCCTTTGTCATATTATAATATAAAGCATCCAAGTTGCCCTTGACCCATGCATGGAGGAGGATTGTTGGTGAATAAAGAAATATATGCATGGTGGGACTAGTGTATGGACTATTCATGGACTTTAGCTCAATGAGCACATGGTGTTAGAATAATGAGTAAAAATAATAATAAAAATATGGAGGAGTTATGGATATGGAAAGATATTGGAATCATATGATATGGTCCCTCCTTGAATTATTTTGGGTGAGAGAGGAAAAGGTATGCAAGTAAATAATATAATAAACGTAACCAATGAGTAGAAATCAATTTTTTGTTTTCACGAGGGTGAGGGTGAAAATGTGGGAGTGATTTGTATAAAGGAAAAATATGAGGTTAGAGTATGTACATATTGGCAAAAAATATAATTATGGTGTAAGAGGATAAAAGAAGGTGTACATAGGTTTAATAAAACACACACCTAAGTAGAAATATTTAAATAAAATACCAAAATAATTATAAAAAATCCCTATATTTAGGCCATATATACAATGAAATATTTACACACAAAGAGGCCATAATATACTTTTATTTTTTTATTTTTTTGTCTCAACTAGCCCAGTGACTAGCTAGCTGAGGGTTTTAAAGAAGATATGGGAAAAGCCCCCTAACTCACACATGCCTATGTACAGTGAAATGGTAGGGATAGCCATAGTGTTTGGGTGAATTTGGTAGGGTGGAGTAACTTACTATGGCAATTATGGAGAGCCAAAAAACGGCTATCATTAGCCCTCACCCAGGATGATGGTATATTCATGTACCATCATAGAGCATCTTTTCCAAAGAGAGTGCTTCAGAGTCCTTGACGAAATCTTCATTGTTTGGCTCCTCAGAATTTTGGCTGGAGTTACACTCATGCTTCATGTAACAATACTTACATGAGACAGCGGCCTTTTGACAGATCTTTGGTAGATCTTTTGGTAGAAGGCGACTCAAATAGTGCTTCAAGCCATACCCGTTTACCTTCCTGGAGGGCTCTTTACCATTCAAATCCGTAAGCTGATAGTAACTAGAATTGAAAGCCTTCTTGACTATGTATGGCCCTTGCCATCTAGTTTCAAACTTGGCATCAAAACGATTGTCAAGTCGATTGTCATACCTTAGCACAAGCTCTCCTTCCTTGATGCCTTTGTCCTTCAGTTTCTTGTCGTGCGTTTCTTTCGCTTGTGTGGCTTTCCTCTTGTAGCACTCATATGCTGCTTCTCTTTTCCACTCAAACTCCACTAACGTAAGAAGTCGATCCATCCATACCTCTTGATCATCTTGTGCTCCTTTGCCATGAAGTCGCATTGTTGGAATGTTGAGCTCGATAGGCTGCAAAGCCTCTTGACCATAGACCAAGTGAAATGGTGTGAACTCCGTGGCTTCCCTATATGTGGTTCGATATGCCCACAAGGAACCATCCAAGAAGTCATCCCATAATTTTGTTTTGTTTTGCACCATCTTTCTAATGATTCCTGCAATGACACCATTAGCCTTCTCCACCAAACCATTTGACTGTGGGTAGTATGGTGTGCTATGACGATGTAGAATGTGAAGCTCTTCACAAACTTCTGTGAGCAAGCCCTTCCTAAACCCTGGACCATTATCAGAAACAATCTCCAAAGGTGTGCCAAATTTGCAACAAATGTGATTGTACACAAACTTGCTAACTGTCCTCTCATTCACTCTTGCCACACTTTGAGCTTCCACCCACCTAGTCATATAGTCTACAGCCACTAGAATGTAGAGTTTACCATTTTTTGTCCTAGGCAGAGGACCCATAGCATCAATGCCCCACTTTTCAAAGGGTCCATTTGCAAGAACTATTTGCCTCGGGCCATGCACCAACCTTCTATTTCCATTTATCTGACAATTGTGACAGCTTTTACACCAATGTTGAACTTCCACATGCAAGCTTGGCCAAACATACCCCGCAAGCAAAATCTTCTTCACAGTTGATTCTTGGGAAAAATGACCACCACATGCCTCTTCATGCAAACCTTTTAGAATGGCTGGAATTTTCTCGATAGTTGGTACTCTTCAGCACACTTGATCCTTCCCTTTTTGATAGAGGGAGCCTTCTAGGAAGAGATAGAAACTTGCCTTCTTCATGAGTCTCCTCTTCTGAGCCTTCGTGAAGTCTTGTGGAAACTCACCCTCCAAAATGTAGCCAATAATGGGAGCCAATGACTCCAATCCCTGGTATCTCGGTTGCTTGACAGCTGCTGCCACCATGATGACCTGCACTTCTCTCTCAACACATGTAACTGCTTGTTGTGCAAGTAAATCGGCATCTTCATTTTGTTTCCTCGGAATATGATATAGTTGCACTTCTTCAAATTGATTAAACATTTTACGAATGGCATGAACTTTTGTCCTTAAGCTTTCATTATTGCATGCCCAAATGCCTAAAATCTGTTTAACAATGAGAAGTGCATCTCCCTTTACCATGAGACATTTTATCCCTTGGCCAATGCACATCTTCAAACCATGAAGTAGTGTGTCGTATTCTGCTTCATTGTTGCTAGTTGAACCTGGTAGATTGACCTTCTCTTTCATGACCACCTCTCCACTTGGGTTGAGCAACACTAGCCCTCCCCCTGCTTTCCCTGTGGCTCGTCGAAAAGCTCCATCAAAGAACAAGGTAAAAGCATTGGGAATACTTTTTGGTGGTGGAAATGGTAGGGTCTTTACTTGAGGCGCCTTAATTTCCTTCTCATGTACCCTATAAGTGAGAATCCCTGCCAATTGTGCACGCACACTATCTTCTACCTTGAAAGAATATTGGAACTCTTGCGACTCCATAATCCACTTTGAGATCCTAGTACTAAGATTCATTTGAGATGACACCCAAGGGAACAAATTTTCTGCAATGAGAATTACAAAAGGTTTTGGTAGCAGGTAGGATCTAAACTTTCTCACCGCAAACATGAGAGAAAGCATCATGAGTTCTGCTTCTGTGTAGTCTCTCTCCAAAGCATTCATGACCCTACTAGCAAAGTAGATGGGTCGCATCCTTGTACTGTGGGGATCTTGTTGTAGCAACACAGCACCAATTGTTTCCCTTCCAACTAGAGCTAACAAAGAATGTGTACTCCCAACAAGGAGGCATGAGTGTTGGTAGCCCTGACAAAATGACTTTAATGTTACAAAAATACTCTTCAAGATCATCAGACCATGCAAATTCTACTTGTTGTGTCAACTTTTGCAAAGGATGAAGCAACTCCGAGGCTAAGTGAATGAAGCGTGACATATACTTCACCTTCTGAATGAAAGAGATGACCTCCTGAAGACTCTTCGGTGATGGGAGCTCAATAAGAGCCTTTGCCTTTGAAGGATCCACCTCAATGCCTTTATAGGAAACCTTGTGACCGAGCAAGATCACTTCATCCTCACCTATGTGGCACTTGTCGGGGTTGAGTTGACCTCCCATGTCGTAGAGCTTCTTTAAACCTTCTTCTACCCTTTGTAGATGCAATGATTTTGAGCTATAAATGCAGAAATCATCAATGAACACCCTAATTGACTTTCCAAAGAATGCTTGAAACACCATGTTCATGAAACGTTGGAATGTTGCAGGAGCATTTGTCAGACCAAATGGCATGACTCTAAAAGCATAACAACCCCAAGGAGTGATAAAGGTTGTTTTCAATTGATCTTCCAATGCGATACCTATTTGAAAGTAGCCTGAGTAGCCATCACACACAGTGTACTTCTCATGGCCAGCTACCTCATTTAGTATCTCATCCTAAAATGGGACGGGAAAGTGATCTCTTTTTGTTGCCTCATTGAGTGGACGGTAATCCACACACACCCTTCACTTTCCGTTCTTCTTAGGAGTGACAACAACGGGAGAGACCCACTCTGAATTCTCCACTGGATAAATGAAACCTGTTGCTAGAAGCTTTCTTACCTCCTTGAGTAAAGCCTGCTCCTTGATGACTCCTAGCCTTCGTAGCTTCTGAGCCTTAGGTGTGGCCTCTGGCTTCAACTCAATTTTGTGTTGAACACGATCTACTCCACGCACATCGGTGTAGTCTTTAGCAAAAAGCCTAGGAAATTTCCTTAGCACACATTTGAACTCCTCTCTTTCATCCTTTGTAAGTGTTGTAGATAGCATACCTTCTAGCATTCTTTCATCTTCCACTTTTTGGTTCTCTTGGGAACCTACCTCCTCCAAACCTTGACAAGAGGTCTCTTGGTTGGTTGGCTTAAACCTTACCCCCATGACTTCGATGGAAGACTCCTCTTCAGTAATGCTGCCGCTACTTTCTTCTTCTGAAGTGTTATCGGTTCAACCTTCTTCCGTCTCACTTTGAGATGATTCTTCATGGAGCTCCTCTTGGCGTTGCTCCTTCATGTCAAAGACAACCTTCTTATGATTGTCGTTCCTGCAAATTAGCTTTCCACTCTCCCAATCCTGCAAAGCTCGCATTTTCATTAGCCATGGTCTCCCTAGGATAAATGGGTAACCATTTCCTTTGGTAGACATGGCATAGAAATCCACTACCTTGTTAATTCCAAAGGCCTCCACAAAAACATTTTTACAAATGCCTACGTACCTAGCCTTGCTATTGTTTGCCATCTTGACCTTAATTTCAGGTGTCTCATGGATGTGCATGCCTAGTTTTTGCATGAGTCCCTCTGTCATGATGCAAATTCGTACACCCCCATCCACTAGACCTTTCCTAACCAATCTCCCTTTTATGTAACAATCTAGCACAGGTGTAATGTCCTCATTCATTTCAGCTTGTGCAATTTTTACAGCAGTCACACTCTCTTTTACCTTTCTCCTAGTGCTAACTGCCCTTGTTAAATCCCTCCTAACTTGTGGACATAATGCAAGAAATTGAGGCCATGAGATATCAGGACCCTTACCTCTCATGTCTTCCAACAGGTTGTATGGAGCCATTCCATGTCCAAGAGGGAAGTCTTGGAGGTTGATACGACGTCGAGTCCTCTTAGCCTCCATGGTCTCCTTTGCCTTCTTTTCTCGTCCATGGTCACTTTGTGATGTAACTCCTTCTTTCTCCTTACCTTTCCCTCGGCCACGCTTAATGCCATTTGCTTCCATGTCAACCTCTCTTGAATTTGTCACCTCTACCACATGCACGTTTGGGTCTGGCAAAGGTGGAACTCCTTCCACTCCTTGTGGAGGTGGTCTTGCTCCATTTGGCCTTTGTATAAGCCGTGGTTGCTGACTAGTTCCTTCACCTGCATTCATCACTGGGTAATTCAAGTTAGGTCTCCCTGGCTCCCCATGGGGCCAAGGACAATTATACATCCCATGTCCAGACTCACCGCAATTCCAACATTGCAAGACTCTCCTAGGTTGTGGGTCTCGCTCTTCAGACTTCTTTGCTTGTCCCTTTGGACCTACAGCTTGTGCAAGGTGAATTGACAAGCTGCTTAAAGATTCATTTAACTTCTCAATCACTTCCACCGTTACCTCAGGAAGCTCCTTACATGTTGATGCTTGTGACTTACCTTTGGGTCTAAGACCTTCTATTGGAACCTCCCCCCTTAAGCACTTGAGTTTCCTATATTTCTCAACAGCCCTAGTTTCAGTTGCATCAAAGGTAGCAGGTGCACCCGCCTCAACTTTTACCTTAAGGTCAGGAAAGAGTCCGGCTATGAACCTCTCCTTCTTTAGAAATTCTGCACCATCACCAGGGTTAGCAACATTTCGTATCCATAGAGCCCAAAGACGTAGGAACTCTTGCTTGTACAAGTAGTAGTCATCTAAGTCTTTTTGTTTATGAGAAACAATGTCTTGCCATAATTTCTGAGTGTTTTGGGGATCAAAGAAGTATTTCTTGAAACGATTCAAAACTTCCGTGTAATTCCCTTTAACTTCCTCAGGCAAAGAGTCAAACCAAGTGCTAGCATCTTTCCTAAGGACCACCTCAAACATTTCTACACGTTCTTGATCAGTTACTATCCTCTTGATATTTGCTAGAAATAATTCTGCATCCTCTCCAGGCTCTCTAAAGAAAAGAGGATATCCAGACATTTGGCGTTGGCTCTCCATTGAATTGATTTCAAAGTGACGCGTTATTGTTTTTTCTTTCTTTAAAAGATTTACACAATAATATTTTCTAAATTGCAATCTATTCTACAACAAAATAAAAATATTCACATCAAATGACCTATGATAATCAATAAGAGGTAGAATGACAGGGTTTGGTGACGCGAGAATTTCTCCTACTCTTTGGGCACCAAACATGAATACCATACGTTGTTGAAAATGGATTTTTCTACTAATTGGAATGTTTACTCTAATGTGTGGAGTGAAATGAAAGGGAAAAACCTGTATTCCTGGGCCATTATCCATGGTCTATGCATGACCTAATTCTTAAAACAAAACAAAATTATAGACGTCCAAACTAAGGTCGTACCTACTGAGAGGCAAAATAAAAGGATTTACTGATGCATTTATCTCTACCAACCTAAGAGGACCCAAAATTCTACGAATTACTCGTTGAAATTGCAACTTAGTACTAACAATTATGTGTACCTTTTGCCTTGCAATGGGAATAAAGGGATCATACAAATTGTCGTGATTCATGCAAGCTACTTGATTATGCTAAAGGTTGAGCCTTCACAAAACATACACAAGCCTGTCCTCCATGGGGGCACCAAAATTGAGGCGGTCCGGGGCGGGCAACAAGAAGAGCAACCTCTAGACACCCTTCAAGGCTCCCGTGCTGCTCAATGGGGCTGGGGCAAAACACAACACAAACCAAAACAATGCTGTCCGGCATCACTCTTGTGTGCAAAATGTACTGAATAACACTACAAAGATCTGGGCCAAGCAGGTCCAAGTACTCCAAGAAGAAGCTAGGAGTCAACTCATCCTCTCCTGGACAGCTACCACGAGGGAGGGCCCTCAAAGCTGCGTGCAGCTCCTCAAGCTGAAGTGGCATCTCTAGCCTCTGGCGCATCTCCTCTGTCACAAGACAAGGCATCTGTGCCCAAACCTGCTCCCTGCATGCATCCTGCCGCTCTGACTGAAGCTCAGCCCCGTTAGAGCAACCCACAAACAAGCAAGGAATTTACACTAACCCTAACACCAATGGAACACTCTCACACACTAAAACACGAGAGAGAGAGAGAGAGAGAGAGAGAGAGAGAGAGAGAGAGAGAGAGAGAGAGAGAGAGAGAGAGATGGTGTACAACTTAGCTTCAACTTTATATTTTGCACAAAAAAGGAACTTAGAGCTTGTGGAATCAAGTGACAAGATTTGGTTATAGCATCACTAGCACATTGTCTTAGGGTTATGGGAGCCCTCTCACCATCCACCCTCTTACAATGGTAGCCAAACAATAGCCAATGAATCACAAGCAACAAAACAACAACCTTCAATGAAACAAGTCACCTTATGAAGCTGAATGAGTTTGCCAAGCCAAATTGGAGGAGAAGCGTGAGCCTTTGGACATGAATTGCACCCAAAACTACCAATTCATTGATGTTGGGGTAGATACAACAATGGTAGGAAGAATATCTTCTACTCGCACTCACTCAAACTAGCTCAAGCTTTTCTATGCACCAAGGTGATGGTGTATAGAAAGCTTACTCTCTCTTTACAACCAAGATAGAACTGGCGTGTGGTACGCTCAATCTAGTGTGCAATGGTATAGTGATGTCTTTTACAAGGAAGAATGGGTTCTATTTATAGGTTTTAGAAGCCTTGATTAGGATTAAGCCTAATCAATTTTATTAGGAAAGATCAAGGATTATGAATTTTTATGAATTTCAAGTGATAATGGGGTCTCTCTTTTCTCTTGAGTCACATGGATGTGGGCTCAAGTAAGAGAATTATTGATGTGGTGAAAGGAGAGAAACTTCCATGGGAGTGAATGAATTTGGTTTACTTGTGCGGTTGCCTACTCCATATGTTGATAGTGTGGGTGCATTTTTACAAGAGAAGTTAGTTGTTAGTGGTAATAATCACTAGAATTGTTAGTGATACATTTACAATGGGTAGGATGAGTTGATTTGATGAAGGAAGAGGGGTGAATTAAAAAAGAATCATTGAGATGGTGAGGCTTTGAAGAAGCTTGAACTCACCCTTGTGTAGATTGTGGAAAAAATGACCGCTGGTCTTCTTCTTCTTCTTCGCTTCTTTACGCCGCTACCACGGTTGACCACCACGATGAAAAGAGGATTTGTTGATGAAAAATCCTCAATTTGCAGAAGTTATCATGATTAAGATGCTGAATTTTAGATATTTTTAGGAGAGGTAAATGAAATTGTAACATAGAAGCAATAGAGAGAGACATGGAGAGGGTGTATGTATGTAGAGGTTCATAAAAGAACTATAGGGATGAGAGAGAAGGGTAATGGTGAAGAGGGTGGGAGAAGCTATGGAAATTGCAGGTTTGAGTGAGGGAAGGAGAGGGAGGGATGTGTAAGAGTGAGTAGGTGTGTGGAAGGGTGAGAGAAGACTAAGGGCTACTTGTGAGAAAAGTGGGCAGAATGGGGTCCACGCAAAAAATCATAGCTCACAGCTGGTAGCTCCAAAAATCATGAAAAAATTTGAGGTGATTATTCAGAGCGTGGGCTACATTGTCTCTTTTGACCACCGCTCCAAATTTGGAGTGAAGATAGGTGCCAAAATTCTCACCAAAAATCCTGTTTTTATGCCTGCAAAAGTCTTTTAGTGGCCCCCTCCTTTGTTGAATTTGTACAATGCATCCAAGAGTGAGCCCCTCCTTTGTCATATTATAATATAAAGCATCCAAGTTTCCCTTGACCCATGCATGGAGGAGGATTATTGGTGAATAAAGAAATATATACATGGTGGGACTAGTGTATGGACTATTCATGGACTTTAGCTCAATGAGCACATGGTGTTAGAATAATGAGTAAAAATAATAATAAAAATATGGAGGAGTTATGGATATGGAAAGATATTGGAATCATATGATATGGTCCCTCCTTGAATTATTTTGGGTGAAAGAGGAAAAGGTATGCAAGTAAATAATATAATAAACGTAACCAATGAGTAGAAATCAATTTTTTGTTTTCACGAGGGTGAGGGTGAAAATGTGGGAGTGATTTGTATAAAGGAAAAATATGAGGTTAGAGTATGTACATATTGGCAAAAAATATAATTATGGTGTAAGAGGATGAAAGAAGGTGTACATAGGTTTAATAAAACACACACCTAAGTAGAAATATTTAAATAAAATACCAAAATAATTATAAAAAATCCCTATATTTAGGCCATATATACAATGAAATATTTACACACAAAGAGGACATAATATACTTTTATTTTTTTATTTTTTTGTCTCAACTAGCCCAGTGACTAGCTAGCTGAGGGTTTTAAAGAAGATATGGGAAAAGCCCCCTAACTCACACATGCCTATGTACAGTGAAATGGTAGGGATAGCCATAGCGTTTGGGTGAATTTTGTAGGGTGGAGTAACTTACTATGGCAATTATGGAGAGCCGAAAAACGGCTATCAATAGCATTTAGGCCAAACAGCATGTTGTACGGTGTTGTTCCTATTGATGTTTTGTAAGCTACCCAATATGTCCATAGTGTTGAGTGTAGCTGCTAATCCCAATCTGTTCTTGACTCTAATACAATTTTAGTCAAAACAGTGCATAGTATTTTATTTGTGGCCGCAGCTTGTTCATTTGCCAGTGGATGATATGGAGCAGATTTTCTATGTATGACCATGAATTCTTCTAGCAGAGATATTCAATGACTTTATTAAGAAAATGTGTTCCTCGATCACTGAAAATTTCTATTGTTAATCCGTATCGTGCAAAGACATTCTCATAAAAAAATTGTGCAGTGGTTTGTGCATCTTCTTTTTGTGTTGCCTTAGCTTCCGCCCATTTTGTGAGATAGTCCGTAGCCACAATGATATATTGGGTATGGGTGAGATATGTAGGGGAGAAATAGGCCCCACAAAATCAATGCCCCATTTTGCAAATGCCCTTGCTCCCATCATTGGCCATAGTGGCATCTTGTCTCTCTTTATTGGCACCTTGGTGCGCTGACATGCGTCACAATGCTTTACAAACTCTTCAACATCCATATGCAATGTAGACCACCATATTCCTGCGGTTAAGACAATTTTTGTCGTCTTATCGCCTAAAAAATAGCCTCCACTTATTCCTCCATGCACATGTTCTAGAATCAGCAGGTATTCACTTTCACTTGCACAGATTCTAAGTTGATTGTCCTTTCCTCGCTTATAGAGTTGATTTCCAATTAACTGAAAGTCACGAGCCTCCAGCTCTATAGCCCTTTTCCGTGCTCTTGTTATGTTTTCAGGATATGTCCTTGTGGTTAAGAAATCAATGATATATTGACTCCATGCAGGTGCAATGTTTACCTGAAACAATGTCGCGTAATCCACTAGTCATTTGGCACTACATATAGTACAATTGCTAACATAAGCATGTGTGTCAGCATACATAGTTGGCCAATAAGCCCCTAACTGTTTCAGTCTCTGGTGTGTTTTCAGTGTTGAACAATGAAATGCACAATCCTGGACATGTGCTTCTTCAAGATAACACTCGAATTCCTCCGGATTTATACATAATCGTAGATTCTGGTCCGATCCTAGATGATACAGCCGTCCTGCAATCAATTGGAAGTTTTTTGTTTGTCGAATTGTTTGTTGTTTGGATCCATCTTCCTTGTCATCAAATCTACCTCCAAAGGAAAGAATGCTAACAATTTCCTGAGACCATTTGGGTATCATTTCAATATTGAAAAGATACGCATTAGGTATGTCATCTACTCCTTCAAGAGCTTCCCCGTTGTGTAGCCTTGAAAGATGATCCGCCCGTAGATGTGTTTTACCCTTTTTGACCACCACTGTGAAGTCAAACTCTAGCAGTATAATAAACCAGCGTACAATTCTCCCAGTATTGCATGGTTTATTTACTAGATACAAAAGAGATTGATGATCTGTGAAAAACACAAATTTTTTTGCGAGCAAATAGTGCCGAAATTTCTTTATAGCATAAATCATTCCTAACCCCTCTCTTTCAGTGGTTGTGTAGTTCTTTTCTGCAATGTTTAACTGTCGGCTTGCATAACAAACTGGGAAATCCATTGTTCCGTCTCTAGGTTGAGCTAGAATACTCCCAATTGCATATGCAGATGCATCAATGTTAACATGGAATATCTTTTCCCAATCTAGTGCCTTAAGTACAGGTGCTGAGACTAGGTTTTTCTTCAGCTTTTGGAATTAAGTTTCACACTCCTCAATCCAGTCGAAACTGACTAACAAACGATACAGAGGTTGTACAATGACTGCATACATATATATGAATCTTCGATAATATCCACAGTGTCCCATAAAGGATTGCACTTGTTTCACGTTAGTAGGCCTGGGCAGGTCTACTATGACTTTGATTTTGTTTAGGTCAGTGGTTATGCCATTTCTTAAGACAACGTGTCCTAAGATGCGGCCTTGTCTAACCATAAAAATGCACTTTTCTGGGTTAAGACAGATTCGATATGTTCTGCACTTCTTAAATACCTTTTGTAAATGATCAATATGTTCTTCTCGTAGAAGAGAGTGTACACAAAGATCATCCATGTATATTTCTAAGAATATTCTCAGGTATTATTTGAACGCATGCATCATTAACCTCTGAAAGGTGGTTGGGGCATTAGTTAAACCGAAAGGCATAACTCTATACACATATATTCCCCATTCTGTAGCAACAATATTTTGTGTTGATCCTCTATTGCAATTGGCAGTTGGTTATACCCTAAAAACCCATCTAGAAATGAATAAGACCGTTTCCCGGCCACCCTCTCATGTACATATTCTGTGATCGGATAATTATCCCTTATGGTGGATGCATTTACCTTTTTGAGGTTCACACACACTCGCAGCTTTCCGTTCTTTTTGGGGACAACCACAATGGGTGACACCCAATCTGTATGCTCTATTTCATAGATGAATTCAACATCCATCAGCTTGTCAATCTCCTCTTTGATTAGTTTAACAAATGTGTCATTATATGTATAAGGACGCTCTTTGCTAGGTTTGGCATCTGATTTCAAAGGAATTGTATGTTGGCATATCGATGGATCAACTCCTTTGAGGTCTTTGTAGGACCATGCAAACACATCATTATACTTCTTGAGAAGTTGTGTTAGCCGTTCTTCTTCTTCAGTCTCTAAATCAGTTGCCATATAGACCGACTGAGGCTTTTCACCTGGTTCAGTGAGGTCTATCCGTTTTGCATTTTCCGACCCATCGTAAGATTCCTGGTTTATTCTTCCCTGACTTGTGGTTTCATTATGATTTTTTTGTCCTGGATGGTGAATTTCCGATAGGGTGATGATACATTCATGTTTCCTTTTTCTGACTCCTTCTTACCATCACGTTCTTCCTCAGTCTTCCATACCTCTCGTAAAGACCATTTCAGTTCTTGGTATTTCTTTTTGCGCTCCAATTTGGTCCACTCTGGGTATTTGGTTGTTTTTTGTTTTGATTTTTGAGATTTTTTTAATTTTGTTTCTGTTTTAGCTTTCCGTACTTGTTTTATTTCCTCTTGCGTTCTTTCCCTTCGAACTTTTGAGAATCTTCCTGATATTTGGTCTTTTACACAATCCTCTGCTTTGACAAGCATTAGATAGTGAGTTTCATCTTTTATCCTGGGCATCAGGTTCTCTCTCATTTTGTTTTTTGCTCGTTTTCTCCTATAGAGTTCCTGACGTCTAGGGTGCTGATGGGCAAAATCATAAAACTTGATATTCTCTATTTTCTTCCCACGCTCGCTTGAGTTGTTCGAACACTCGTTATCTGCATCGTTATTTACCTCCAGATGCTCAGAGGAGTTATAAAACTCTTCTTGTTCTGGTGGTTCTACAATCTCATCTCCTCCTGGTATAAGGCTTTCCATGTAATAGGGTAGCACATCATAGCCATCTTTATCACAAAATTTTGTCATTGGGCTATCTGTAATGGTACAGACATCCAATGTTGCTAGTATGTGTTCCCATTCTAAAGGTTCCAAGGCATCTTCAAGAAAAGGCTCCGGAATATAATCCGTGTCCTCAATAGATCTTTCTAACACGCATTTCTCTCTTTTTAAACTCCCACAATGTGAAGCTCCACACATCCATAGCTCTTTCTGTTGTCCTAACCATGCTGGGAGTTCGGACCCTGCCAATGAAGCTGAATCAAACTCTTTCACCGGTGTCTGGTTCACATCTTTGTAGCTATGGTCTTTCAGGTGTATTTTGGTTGTAGTCTCGCCATGTCTAGGTATATGTGGTCATAACCCCAATCCTAGACCATCTTTAATTGTCTCATGAATGGTCTTCCCAAGATGATCTCATAATTGTTCTTTTTGTTGAAATTGACTATTGCAAATGTATGCTCATACTCGATTCCGCACGAGGTGACAATTAATTTTTCTAAGAGTCCTAGAGGCTTTTCCATGAACCCATCTGTCAATTGCAATTTTATTCTGGTAGCTCTCAAAGCCGGTTTTCCCCATTTTTTCCAGATTTCCTTGGTGGCAATAGCGACTCCTGCTCCACTGTCAAGAATAGCTTTGGAAACTACTCCTTGGAATTCTACTGGTAGCGTGGTGTTTCCATCTTCTCCCTCATAATACTCTCCAACCTTGTTTAAAGGTACATGCCTAGTGTTTAGTTGAGGCTTGTCCAATTCTCTGATCCCTTCTTGAAGCTTCGAGGTGGGGTCTTTTACTCCAAATTTTTCTAAGCATTTGCCTACGGTGGTCCATATGTTTGGTCGTAGCCTTAGGAGTTCGGCTAATGTGATTGTACATGCCAAAGGGGTGGACAACAACTCAATTAACCCTTGTGAATCCATCACTCTGTTAGAAGACAGTTTTTGAGATGGGATTGCTCTCACCTCAGACTTGGCTTCATACTCTCCTAGGTAAGAGGGTAGAGTTTTCAACGAGTCTGGTTGGCTGTGCCCCGAACTAATTGATCCCTAGTATCCCCCTTGTGAATGTATATCAAAGTTCATTTGTGATCTTGCCTCAAATTCTTCAATAGGAGGTAAGATCTCAATTTTCTCTTTCCTCGTGCTATTCATGTGGTAACTCACCCTGTTAGCTTCGTTGGCATCAAGGATTTGCTTCCACAAATCATCTAGACCGTTACAATCCCTACCCATTGCTACCAGTGTTTTAGGCTAGAACCTGTCACTTGCCTCATCTGTTGTATTTGACACTATGATAGGCTCAGAGGCATTCGTGAGTCTCTCCTTCGTTTCTACTTGTTTCTCTAAAGTTGGTTTGATAGGGGTTGGAACTAGTACGTCATGCCAACTTGCAGGTTTACCAAGCAGATTTTCTATCAAGGATTGAGCTATTTCAATCATTTTTCTACACATTTCCAACCTCTGTTTTTCTATTTCAGCATATGGATAAGTCATCCATCTTTGCTCTTGGGTTTGGTTGTTTTTGAGTCTGGCTTCGTAAGCTTTTAAAAGCGCGTCTAACTGCTCACTTACCTTTTCTGCCAACACTGATGCTCTTGATCCTGCACTTTTGGGTTCTGCTATTTCCTTGGGTACTATGGTTGCCGCAGTGTGTGAGCTTAGACTAGCTAGATCCTCTAACCTCTCTAATCTATCCTTCGTGTGTTTTAACTCCTCGGATAGAGCCGTTTGCTCTTGTTCTCTCTTGGCTTTCATACGCGCCTTTCTAGCTTTCCAAGTGCTTCTCTGATTTTTCATTTCTGAACTTGGGGCATCAGTTTTTGGCTCTTCAATTATGGGTTCGTTTGTCACTCTTTGAGCTTGGGCTTGTATCACTGCCTGAATAGGTATTATTGTCTCGTTTTCTGACCCTCCACTGGAAGGCACTGCTTCCAGCATGTTCAAGGTAGTTTTTTCTCCTTTGCTTGGGTTCTTAGGGAAATCAAGAATCAAATGATTAACTCCACACTCGGTGCAATATGCGTTGACTCTAATGATTTCATCATGAGGACAATCTCTTAGCCAATGGTTTCCACCACACTTGTAGCAGGGTCCCTTAGGCTGTTGAGGTGCTCCTTGAGCTCCTCTCTATTGGTATGCATGTCTCTACCCACCCATGCCTCCGTTGGCTATGAACAACAATGTTCGTTCATCCAAGCTATATCTTCCTTCTACTGCTGCCTGTGCAGCTGTTGGTGGTCCTTTACTTCCTATCATGCTCCATGGTTCTGGCGTTGAGGGTTGTTCTAATGGATAATAGGTAGCATTTGCAGCATATCCATTGGGATCTTCATAATATGCATGAATAAGCACCAAAGCCTTCTCTTCTGGTTCGGTTACTGTTGGCGTGTATCTTATGCCGACTGATCGTAATCCTGGTAGGGGTGGTTGCTGCCCCAACACTGGTTGTGGTCTCTCTACACCTACAGGTCCTGGTAGGTTGCCTGCTTGATACCTAGGCATCGGTGGAAGTTGAGGAGATGCTACCTGAGCTTGGGGAGCGTAAGGTCTCTCTCTCACATATCCCTTGTTATAATAATATTCCTCCGTCCCATGGTTTGTCCATTTTTGTTCAATAGCACACCACTTGGGCTGTTTAGCTTGAGGTTTGGCGTACAAGTTAATCTTTTTTAGCACTTCTTCTACAAGCTGCTCCTGGTTTACAACTACTTCTCCTTTTGGTTCCGTCTTAGCTGACTTGCCTCCACTTTGTTGTGAGGATGAATTGTTGTCAAGATCCTTGAATTCACCCTCCTTGTAGACCGCACAATTGTCTATAAGGTAAAGAGTCTTCTTAGTTAACTCACTTAACGTCGTGCTCCTCTTCATATGTAAGTTTTTCTGGAGATCTGCATTCCTTAGTCCTTGGATAAATATAAGCATAAGTCTGGAGTGAGTTGGGAGTTCTTCCACAGGGCAGAACTTGACATATCTTTTTAGTTGTAGGGCTGCCTTTCGCATAGATTCCCCGTCTTTCTATTTGAATTTATGGATTTGTGAGACTGTATTATGAGCTATCCCCCTTTGTGAGAATTCCTCAATAAACTTGTCAAACACCTCCTCCATAGGCTCAAAGTCTCTACGCTCTATAGATTCAAACCAAGTAGCAGCATCCTCCTCTAGGATTAGTCCAAACCTTGCAAATTGGGTAGGGAAGTTTAACACCTCTTCAACTCTAACTACACGCACAAAGGCCGCTACATGATCCCTAGGATCTCTGTTTCTCGTGTATTTCTTGTTTACCCATTTTTACACCTGAGAAGGTCTAATTATACGATGGTCTACAAATCTCATCATTGGATCTCCTTATCCCAATCTATATACCTCCTCTGGCCTTCGGTAGTGGGTAGGTTCCTCTCCCAGTGGTTCTCCTAAGCCGTAATTTTTGACGGTTCTTGCAAGAGATGGTTCGTCTCGTCTAACTCGTTCTATGGGTGGTCTTCCAAGTTCTGTCGACCCTTGTGTTTTTGTCTTACTCTCGCCCTGATACCGTGAATAGAGTGGTGGTTCTTGTAAACCCGTTAGCCCTCATGTGTCTTGATAACCATCTCGGTTTCGATCTTGTTCCAATGTTGCACTTTGTCAAATCCATGCCTGCAATGATGGCTGAGTTGATGGTTGGTTTTGGTTGTTGAATGTCTGTTGTTGGGTAATCTTCTGAAAATGGATTTGTCGACTTGCTAGGGGTGTAGGTGACTCTTGGCACTTCTTCGGGGGCATATGTTGATGCTTCCGGAACTGTTGCCTTTTCTACCTCCTCTAAGAGAATACGTTTGTATTCTCGCCCGTACCTATCAACAAAAACAATATCCTTCCCCATAGCAATTTCATAAGAGAATAAGTAAAGAACCTTGTCTTTTCTTAATTTGTTTGGATAGGGTTCTTTGCAACGAAAGTAAGAGACTATTCCCTCGTTCTCATGCTTGTACATTCCCACATTCTCATTATAGGTTGAGACCCTGGTTGTTTTCTTATCATACATAAAAAGCGCTCCAAGTCGATCAATGTTTGGTGGCGGTTCTTGAGTTTCTGAAACCATTTTTCCTTTTGCCATGTTATCTCCATATCTGTTGTAATCCTTAGGGTTACTAACTATCAGATAGTGGTCCCCCTTTTCTTCTTGGAATCTATCTCCATCATCATAGACTCGAATTATTTCTAGTCTCTGAGCCGGTCTTTCCTCAATACAAATACACTTGCGTCCTCGATAGTCTGAATAAACTAGGGCTCCCCTTGAGTTTGTTCCTTCTAAGAAGATTACAGTGAACTTGGAATCATTCAAAGGATTTAGGGAGGGGCTGCCTCCTTGCATTGGTCCGTCATAGGTGAAACCTCCTGGCTATTGACTACCCATCATGAAGAAGGACTTATCTGATGAAGTGTCAGTATCACTACCCTCCTCAATAATCGGTGCTAGTGGATCTAGCCTTGCCTGAGTTACACTCTCCTCGGTGGACACTAAGCTACCTTGATCACCTGCCACATTTTGGTCTCTAAAAATGTGTCTTCCTGTTCTTAAATTCATCAAACTTAGCAATGCACTTAACTCAAATCCAACCACTCACCTGGCAAAGGATCAATTTTCGTACAAATTCTTGCTTTGCCACTGAATATACCTGTACACAAGCGTTTAATTTCGGCAATCGAATCAAAGCATTTAACCGCTAGAGGTGGTTTTAGTAATGATTGGTATAACTAGAGAGTTAACCTCAACCACTATTGTATTTTATACACTTCTGATGTTCTGGATTAGGTCTGCTAATTTGGAGTTGTACTTCCCTCAGATGTTGGTCAATTTACCTGGAAAGTCTTAATTCCGTCTTTGCTCTGTCAAAAGGTCAAACAAGGTCCAAATTCACTTCTGAAAGAAGTTATGGAATCCTCAAGTCAGATGGAACATCACTGTATAACCTCAGTCAAATTTTCTCTTCACTAAGCCTCAGTAGACATCCTACGCATAGGATGTCTCCTACTCTGTTTTGCCTGGTTTTTTGCACTATAGATTCCCCTTGATGTGCTGAGTCCACATTTGTTTTTACTTTTTGATTTGGACACCTATAAGCTGGTCAATGGATCAAAGATCTATTCTAGCAGCTTGATGTTGGTTTGACCAGTCAAATCAACTCCAATTTGGACCCAAATTGACTAGGAGGCTTGCCTCAGGCTATACAACACCCTGCTATGTCCACAATCATTTTTTGGCTTCAATTTCATGCATTAGACATTCTACACGTAGCATGTCTTCCTGCTCCAAATGGCTTCAAATGCAAAGAATAGACTCCTCTAGAGGTGCTGATCACTTTGGTATGCTCAAATATGGGTTTGGAGTGCCAGATCACGCAAAACACATCCTACGCGTAGGATGTCTTTTTTGCCTGTTTGACCCCAGACTTAATCCACAACTTCCTTTTAGTCTGCTTAGAACCAAATTTTCTCACCCAAATGAGATGAAACCTTTCTCAGGCACTCATCAAATCATGCAGATCATGCTCATGCAGCCAACCTATGGTTTTGGTCTTAAAATAATGCCTTGGCACAATTTGGGTAGGATGTCTGGAAATTTCTATCTATCTAGCCTTATCCTGTCAAGATATGGTCAAATTTCCACTTTCCAGGTGAAAATAGGGTAAACCCTACCTTCTGAACACACTGGTCAACTCAAAATTTCAAAATTCCCACCAGATCACCCTGTAGACATCCTACGCGTAGGATGTCTCCTGGCTTAAAATTTATTTTTTTCCTGACAGAAATGCTCCTAATGCTCTGCAGCTCTATCAGAAACACTCATAGCAACTTTTGAACTTCACTTCAGCTTTCAAACACTCTTTTGCGTCTTTTACAACCTTGTGATGAACCTAACAACAAGTATAACATGCATGAAGTACTCTAGATCATGAATCATGATGTCCTACTTACCCTACTCCTACTCATCATGTGAAATGGTGATAATGGGGTTTTGGTTGCTTCCTGGCCTCTCCGGACTCTCAAGCTCTCCTTTCACCGCTTCTACCACTCGAACTCCTACTCATCAACTCAACTAATACCTAAAACTACCTAAATCTACCTAAGTCGAAGGATCTAGGCTAGACACACACTCCCTAGACTCCCTCTAAGACCTAGAGAGTCCTCCACCCTCTGATCCTATCTAAATGTAAAATGAGACTCTGGCAAGCCTGAGAATCCCTATCCTCAAGGACTAGTCTCGGTCACCTACCTAGGGTTTTCGTCCCCGGCAGCGGCTCCAATGTTGGCGGATACGCCGCGATGGACGTCAGCACAACGAGAACTCACCTAACAAGATTTGTCAGCTAAGGACGAAGCTCAACCCGCAGGCGCATGGAAGCAAGCGTAGGGTGTCAATCTACACTCGATCGACTCTCGACTAATTCCTATAGAGGTCTCTACCCAATGTCTAAGCTACAGCCTTCAGGAGTGCATAAGAGGAGATTTCCTACAACGCTTTCTAGAGCCAAATACCCATCAAACGGTCTCAAAACACCATAGAACTTGAAGGAGACCCTACTAACACCAATAGATCGCTCTCCCTAAGGTCTATGAACCAAAATCCTAATCCAAAACACCCGCTGCAAAATCACGTAGGATGTCTGGCTGAAATTTGCAGGTCATCGTTTCCGAAAACTAAAGTACCTAATGTGTAGCTCGACTCAATGCGAACACGTGGATATGCTGAAATGAAAAAACGGATAACGTATGCTCACCGAATCACTAGATGAAGCTTGTAGGTCGAGCTCGCAAAACCGGACCGTGCGCGCGCAATGTAGGTATTGGCGCGTAGCTCTCGTCGGGGGCAACACACTGCACTTCTTCGCACTCGATTCTAACCACCGGTACGCGCGTAGCATCAAGATGAAGCTCTCACTCTCTCTCGTACACAGTACCCTCACTCACAGACTTAACTTTTTAAAAATGACAAAGGTTTTTTTCATTAAGGTCAAAAAGTGGTATAAATACCTTACAATCTCAAACCCTAATGTTCCAATTTAACCATCTACTCAATCTAAATGTCAAAACTGGGATACAATCTGGAAACTTCTGTAAGCCCCAATATTTACAAAGGTGAATTGTCGGGTTTTCTCAATAAATGAATAATTACAAAAAATAATAATCCGCCAAGTAGTCATTTTCCGTAGGGTGTGTCCAACCGCTAACACATGCTAGGTGCACTGCAAGGGTTAAGTCCCATCACCTTCAAACTGCCTAATAGAGTTAGATCCTCCCATTGAGACCAAAGTAGGAAAATAATTTAAGTAGTTACCACAAGATGTTAACCCTCACGGCTCACGGACACCCCATCACCTACGACGGACGTGTATTATGTATTTGGTAGAGTCAAGTACCGGGCTTGTCAGACCAATAGGAAAAGGGTAAGAGTGATCGCCGATGAGAGGCGCACTCTAACTGGGACATTCAAGGGATTAGTTGGCTAAGTATGGGCGCCCAAGTGTGAATGGGGTGAGCTCATATAAAAGCCAACTAAACCTAAAATTCATTCATTCTCTCATTTGTGCAATAGAAGAGTGCTCTTGCTCCATCTCCATCTCCATCTTCTTCTTCTTCACCTCCTTGTGTGTGTGTGTATGTGAGAGAGAGAGAGAGGGAGAGTGTGTGTGCGATCGAGAATTACGAAGGCACGTGTGAGAGAGAGAGAGAGGGAGAGTGTGTGTGCGATCGAGAATTACGAAGGCACGACGGCGGCGAAGCGGTTGAGCGCGGCACGGCTGTAGCTTCTTCTTCATCGCGGCGAGGAATCCACCACGAAGGCGAGTGTAGAGCGGTGAGTGACACACCCTTTTCTCTCTTGATCTTGCTCGTTTAGGCTTGTTGTGTGCTTGGATCCATTTGTGGCTCGCACACAGTGTATCGGCAAGTCCCTTGCTTCAACAGTGCGGCAAGGAGCGCACATTTTTGGCGCCGCTGCCGGGGAATCGCCCTGCACTAAGCCCAAGAGGCACTTTGTGCTTCTCCTATGAGTTGTTTGTAGTAGGAAAGAAGAGGAAGAGGAAGAGGAATGAGTTATTTTTCTGCAAGTTCTGTGATTTCTGCATAATGTTGTGTTTTCCGTTTGCACACAGTCTTTGCACAATTAGTAGTCGTTAGCTTGTTTGCAGTGAATGAATAAGTAGGTAGGCAGTTGGCAATTTCTGTTTGCACACAGTCTGTACACAGTTTTCTGTCAAGGTTTGCCTGCACACAGTCTTTGCACAGCAAGGTAGTGAGAGAGGAAGTAGGTGGACAGTTAGCCCACTGTCAGTAAGCAGTTAGTAGAGTGGTTAACAGATTAGTTAATAGATAGCAACAGTGTTAGTAAGTAGATAAGGTAGTGAGCTGTCTGTGAGCTGTTGATAGAGAGGCTAGGTAGGTGTTGACAGTGTGTGTGGCCAAGAAAGGGTCACCTAAACCGCGCGCGGTCGTCGCCTTTATTTTTTTATTTTTTTTTAAAAACTGAAAATATTTAAGCGTGAGTGACTACACTAAAATTTTGATCGGGATCATTTCCCTAAGCCTAAGCCCAAGCCCAAGCCCAAGCCCAAGCTCTCAGTCCTCTGATATATACTAGACTAACTCTTATATATATACTCTACCCCCTCAAGAGGGAATGAGAGCATGTGGGGCAAGTCCTCCACTCTCCTCCCTTCTCTTCCCACTTGCACCCTTAGACTTTCTAATTTGGGCCTAGTTCCCTACTAGAAATTGACGGTTTTAGGAATTCCGAGGGTATAAAGTGACCAAACGGAGGGTTGTAAAGCATGGCACGTCCCTTTGACCGAGACGCTCGTTTTGAGCTATCATACGTTCTATTCTATAGTTGGGTCAGAAAAAAAGGACCAAAAAATCAAAAAATAAATAAATAATAAAAGACTTGGGTTGCAAAACACCCAAAATTACTAGGTGAGCAGCCTTCACGGGCACTCACTGACACTTCTAGGCATATGAACCTACGCTCTGGACGAGTGTTAGAGCACGAGCATATTGGTAGTGCCTCCATTTACGCGGGCACCCATTATTCCTCCACCCTAGGTTTTGGACCTTCGGCAAGGACTCAAGGTAGCGCGACCCAAGATCCTCATATCGCGTCTAGTGATTCTTCCTCTGACTACGAAGTCATGGAGGGGTATCCTACACCAAACCCTGATAATTCAAGTCAAGACATGCATGCCATGGGCCCACAGCCCGGGTCCAGCGTGTTTAGCCGCTTCAAAGAGACCCTTAGTAGAGCTACTCGCTCCGAACATGCGGTTAATGAAATAAATGAAGGGAGTGGGGAAGTAAATTCGTCATTCATGCCTAAAATAGACCCTGTGCTTCTTGAGAGTGTGCATGTGAATGTTCCATCCACTGCACCTCCTAATCCTTTAGGACTATCTCCCTCTGAGGTTTTACTACCCGATGGTAGGAGTCTTGCCGAAGTACAAGAGATCGAACGCTATATGCAAGCAACAAGGGAGAGGGAAATTGAGAACCTACGAAGGCTAGAACAAAGTCGATCCCTGAAAGCAAAGGCTCCTATGACAACAATCATGCAAGCCGAGCAACCGAGTGCTCCCAAGGTAGCAGTCACGGAGGGGCAAGCGATGGGGAGCAATAATGCTTCCACTTTGAGGGAAACCTCCAACACGCCAGGCCTAGATGGGATATTCCTAAATGAAAATTGGGAGTATGACCTACAAGCAGAAGCTTTAATTGATCGGTACACAGGACACACCTATCATGTGGGTTGGTTAGATGTTCTACAATCCACATCGGGTGCTACTAGCATAGATGAACAACAACAGAAAGTCTGTGATGTCCTCCATAGGATTGTCGAGTTAGAAAGACAGAACACAGGGATCAACATGCCTTTAACAGGCCTAATGAGATTCTTGGATACGGGAAAGGCCAACCAACCAACCCTATCACAAATGGAGACTCCCTCAATGAGCCCCATTGATCCTCCATATGTTGTTTCGCCAGGAGCCTCAGTACAATCTGAGCCCACAAGTGGCAGCTTTACCTTCCCAGATCTAGCTCATCTTTCTCTTAATGACACTACGGATACCATGCATATCCCAGTGGTGAGCATGACAAGAAGTACACCATGGAGTTAATTTGTTAATACTGCGTCGATGCCTAGTAGCACCGTGCCCCCAACTATACCTACATGTATGTATCAATCATGTGCACATGTCGTACCTCAACCTCATGTTGCTCCTACACCTCCAATTATTCCAAGAGCTTACAATCCATAATAGCATTATCCAAGCTCTTATACAAGTGGAGCCATGCCATTTAATAATAACATGCCATATCAGGCACCCCCTATGCCTAGGGCCACGCCTGTAAACTTTGGACCACCGTCTGGTACACCACCATACAAAATATGGGACCCACGAGCCGCACGTATGCCAAGGCCAAGGCACACTCCCATGTCACATGTGGTTCCAGGAGCACATACACCCATTATACCTGCTCAAATAGGAGATTTGGTAGCATTTGCTCAAACTATCGATCGCTCTATTGCGGAAAACATGCGTAGTGCACTTGATAGAGAGCCGAGGAGCAAGGCATTTCAAGTAGCTAAGCTCACACAAAAATTCAGTGGAGACGGAGATGCTAGAAAGCATATGGAAGTCTTTGAACATGTGTGCGATTCCTTGGAAGAGCACAATGAGCTACATAAGTGTAAGGCTTTGAGTTTGACCCTAAGCAGAAAGGCTGGAGATTGGTATAGAACCTTAAGAGTAGAAGAGAAAACGATCTACTCTACTCTTAGGAGACTGTTCTTAAAAGAATACATACGAGAGGGAGTACTTTGGGGTGTAGCCTCTCAGCTCCAAAAAGCCCAACGAGAAGAAGGTGAATCCGTAAGAGACTTCATTAGTCGCCTAAAGAATTTGAATTCTCGATGCAATCCAAATGAGCGATTCAACAACAACCAATTGCTCGATAGATTCATTAGGGGACTACGACATGAAAGTATTTATAATGGCCTAGTCATTAGAGGTATCACTACTTGGGAAGCAGTCACCATGAATGAAATCCAATTGGAGGATAATTTAATGATTGCAGGAGAAAGAGTGTTTGCCGAGCCGAAGTCTAGTAGCTCGCAAGCGTCAGGGCATGAGCCAATGAAGATAAAGCCAATCGTGAAAGAGCAAACGATATATGAGATGACTTTGGCAGATCTCACCAAGGACATCCAAGAAAGCCTTAGGGGTAATCGTGCTCCACAAAACACTCATATGTATCCAAGAAGGGAGCAGCAATGGTGCTCAATCTGCTTGGGCCCACATACTACAAGTGAATGCTCTACTTTCAGAGTAAAGTTTAACGGGACTTGTAACGCGTGTGGTAGGTATGGCCATCAAGCGAAGGATTGCCTAATGCTTAAACGCATCATGGAAAATAGACCGCATATAGCTTGGGCAGGCTCACCTCGAGTTCCTGCATTGATGCCTACCCCACCCATGGAGCAACAATTGCCATTACAGCACATGGTCCCTAGAACCCAAAATGTGGTCCAAACCACACCGTTGCCACCTCCAGTGCTAGGACCGCAACCCCCTCATCCAAGAGTTACACCTATGAACCAAATAGGTTGCGAGTCATCTAGTACTTATGTAGATTGCGAAGAGGACATAGACTCTAGTATCACCTATGGAGTCGACATGCTTGAGGAGTGTCCCATGTACTATATGGAAGACCATTGGGGACAAATCAAACCGGTATATCAAGCTACTGTGCTAGCAGCAAGAGGCCAAAACATTAATAGTTTTTTCAGGAGACCACCTCTTCAGTGCTACGAATGTGGTGGACCACATCGAGTAGCTGAGTGCCCCATTAGAATACAAAATAATGTTGCACTAATGCAAACAAGTCAAGGGAGTGCATTGGCAATGCCAATACTCACTTGTAATCGTTGTGGCATAGATCATTTGATCGCACAGTGTCCTAACAATCCAAACGCACCGAAAATCACACCATTGAACATAATAGAGATTGTTGATGGGACACCACCAACTATAAACATAGCACCAGGGAATGCACTCACACGGTCGATGCTCCAAAAGCAAAATTACATCCTCGAAGAGAGAGATGCTGCATCCATTGGCTGAGCGAGAAAGAAGAAAACACGAAGAAAGAAATCCCTTAATGCTTCTAGCTCAAAACCTAGTTCAAAGACTAACATAGGGACAGGAGAGGATCCCGTGTATATGAATGACCCTGAGGATGACTCAGATTTGATAGAGACCACGGAGACCAAAACTGTTACTACAAAGGAAAAAGCTAGTGAGGAGGATCACGAGAGGGAATTACGAAGAACACCAAAAGAGTATTCAAAGTTAAACCACCCAGTTGCGAACCCCCAAGATAAGCCACGAGAGACAAAAAATGAGGATTGCAAGAGAAAGATTGGAACCTATCCAAACCCAACAGTGGAAATTGAACGAGTCCAACAACTGAGGGGTTTGGTGGAAGAAACTCAACGAGCATTAGAACCTGAACCCAAACATATCCAGATGTCGGACACAGTGTTTCCCACACAAGTTCAACCTCACAAGAACTACAAGCCGTTAGCTATACCCAGTATCATTCGGGAAGAGAGTGAGGGTAGGACATCTGAAAGTGGACACACACCTTTCCTACTAGAGAGAATGTTTGGTGAGGGAATGCCTGACCCCCTTGAGGAAGTAGAGATTCCATCTTCACCATTCTCTTGTCAGGATCCTACGTCCCACAGGATGCCATTAAATGTTGCCAAATTGATGGATTTCATGTCTTCAAAAGTTAGAACCACCATCATGTCCACACTATATAAAGACCCCGAGCTAGTCTCAGCTCTTTGAGCCTTCCTCAATGGAGAATTACAGGCCGGATTACCACAGTTTGCACATATGAACAAACTTGACTCGGTAATGAATGATGAGGAACATTTAGCACCACCATCTGACCTAGCGGGACATGAATCTATAATTGAAGTACCCGTTAACAAGTTGGGGCAATACTTTGAAGGTGATGAATCTAATGCTACTCTACCAATCACTACTAAAGGATTAATTGTAAAGGGGGTCCTTGACGGTGGTGCGGGAGTCAGCATGGTGACAAAGAGTTGTTGGGAGTCTATGGGGCCACCTCACCTTGAAGCCACAAGCGTAGTGGTAAAAATGGCTAATGGATCTATTGTTACGCCTATTGGAATGCTAAAGGATCTCAGAATCAAGGTCTTGGGACACAAGGTAAGGCAGAATTTCATTGTTATGGATTTTTCCAAGCATCCTATGTCATTTGAGATGATCTTAGGGCGTCCATTCATGAGGGAAGCAAAAATGGTGCATGACTGGTCCCAAAACCACATCTACTTACAGTTCCAAGACTCTGTCATTCGAGTTGATCTTTTAAGTGGTTGAACGCATCCTCTAGGAAATAAATTCATCATTGATAATCGATCAGACACAACAATTCACTCAGCTCCATTACAGTATTGTTACACGTGTAACAAAGACACGGATATTGGGGAGAACTCTCCTTATATGGATATCCTACCCGGAATGGCTGAGTCAGACAATGTCGATTGGGTACACCTAGCGGCAACTATAGATACATGGGGAGCTAGAGGAACATCCTGGATAACAGAAGATGGGGAAGAGATACCACACATTGCACCAGTAAACATGTTAGGTGTAGCGCATGTAACATCCAATGATAGGAAAGAGGCACACCTATCTGAGAGTGAAACCGATGATTCCTCAAAAGCTTCAGGCCAATACACATCAGAAACGGAATCTCAGGGAGAAATGGATTCGGAACCTGAGGAAACATCAAGTGAGCGAAGTATAGAAACTGAACACTCAAGGCCTAGTACGACCATCTATGGTAATTTATATGAGAGTGAAGAAGATACAAGCGAAGACCTATCAGGCGAGTCGAGTTCAAACATTTACCAAAATCAAAACCTTAACAAGAAACAAAGGTCATATAAGAGACGATGATATCGAGAAAATGTGAGAGCTAGGATAAACAAGGAAAGATCTACTGCAGAATGGCTTAGCAATCTAGGGGCATGTGATGCTCATCGAAAGCTAGTAGACAATTGGGGTGAACATCTCCAGAGTGTCATGCGGTGCAGCCCGCGACCCATTGACCTCGCTCAATTGGAGGTTACAGAGCCGAAATTGAGTCGAACTATAAGAAGACGTCAAAACCAAGAGTTAGCTCAACAACAAAAGGAGGCAGAACTAAAAGAAAGGTCTTTGTCAGGACAAGAGCCTGCTAACTTACATACATCTCCTGAACATTTTAAATCTTATACCACGGGGGAGCAAAAGGTTGTGTATTCCAAAGCCCAACAAATACCTACCAATGGAAGCAGTGGAGTCTATGATGGTCCAGCAGTAGTTAAAGAGATAGAATTAGCAGAACCACGTGAGGAGTCTAAACCAGTCTTTAGTGCTCAAGACCTTACCGAAACTGAAGAGGCTGTACTTAAGGAGCTCCTCAAGGAATACAAGGATATATTTGCTTGGACATATCATGACATGAAGGGGCGTTCCACCTTCTGTGGTGCAACATACAATTCCCATGATCAACACTGCTAAACCCGTCCAGCAACGACCCTATCCAATGAATCCTAAGTACGCCAAAATTGTACAAGAGGAGATTGAAAAACTTATCCAATGTGGATTCATATACCCTATTGAGCACTCAGAATGGGTTTCTCCAATAGTCATTGTGCCAAAAAAGAATGGGAAACTAAGAGTGTGCGTGGACCTCAAGAAGGTTAACGCAGCCACTAGGAGAGATCATTATCCCTTGCCATATTCAAAACATGTGCTTGAAAGAGTTGTGGGCAAGGAAGCTTATAGCTTTTTAGATGGGTACTCTGGTTACAATCAAATCACAATTGCATTAGAGGACCAAGCTAAAACTGCTTTTATCACAGAGTTTGGAGTGTTTGCATTTCGTGTTATGGCTTTTGGCTTAACAAATGCCTTCTACATTCCAACAATTAATAAACACTGCGTTTAAAGAATTTCTAAGGGAGTTTTGTGAAGCTTTCCAAGACGACCTTTGTGTTTATTCTTCTTGGGAGAAGCATTTGTTATATCTACGAAAAATATTTGAAAGGTGCAGATTTTATCGCATCTCATTGAACCCTTTCAAGTGCCAATTTTGGGTTAAGCATGGAGTCATTCTAGGGCATATAGTGTCCAAGAATGGGATATCCACAGATGAGAGTAAGATTAAAACCATTGCCGATTTGCCACCACCTACTAACTATAAAGGAGTTCAAAGAATTATGGGCCATGTTGGTTATTATCGAAGGTTTATTTTAAACTTTGCCGAGATAGCGCGTCCATTGTACAAGATTCTTATCGAGTTTCACTGGACGGAAGAATGTCATCAATCTTATGAGTTATTAAAGAAGGCCCTAACAAGTGCTCCAATCTTGTGAACACCTGATTGGAATGTACCTTTTCATGTGCATATTGATGCATCAAACTTTGCTATTGGGTGTGTTCTAACTCAACCAGGAGAACATAAATTGGACTACCCTATTAGCTTTGCAAGTCGCCAATTAAATGATGCCGAGATGAACTACACTACTACAGAGCGCGAAGGTCTAGCTATGATTTACGCAGTAAAGAAATTTTGCTATTACCTTCTTGCTACCAAGTTTGTGTTTTATGTGGATCATCAAGCATTGCTATATTTGGTAAACAAGCCGTGTTCCACATGTCGAATTACACGATGGTTGTTAATTCTTCTTGAGTTTGACTTCACCGTTGTTGTGAGGCCTGGGAGAAAACATGTCATGAAGGATCATTTATCTCGTATCCCCAATGGCGAAGCTCCTACGGGGGTTGATGATGAATTGCATGATACTCCTTTGTTCATTGTTGAGACAATACGTGAATGGAGTGAAAAGATTGTTAACTTCTTAGTTAATGGTTTTCCACCCAAAGAGCTGCGAAAAGATATAGCTCAAAAATTAATCAAGGAATGCGAACCCTATTGCTTACTGGCGGGAACTCTCTATAAGAGAGGAAAAGATGATGTTCTTAGACGCTGTGCCCGCGAGGATGAGTATTTATATATTCTACAAGAGGCACACATGGGCGTAGCTGGTGGTCACTTTTCAGGAAAGTTGACTGCCCGAAAGATCTTACAGTCAGGCTATTGGTGGCCCACTCTGTTTAAGGATGCATCACTTTTTGCAAAGGGATGTGATGAATGCCAACGCTTCAACAAGCCACAAAGAAGGGATAGGATGCCTCTACATCCCATCAAGGTAACCCAACCATTTGAAAAGTGGGGCTTAGACTTTGTAGGACCGATTAGTCTGGCTGCACGTAACACGCAATCACGATATATCATTGTGGCTACTGACTATGTAACCAAATGGGCTGAAGCAAAAGCAACACGAAAGGCGGATGCAAAAACAACAGCTAAGTTCCTCTTTGAGAACATTATCACACGTTTTGGATGCCCCTTTGAACTTGTGAGTGACAATGGAACTCATTTTATAAATGAAGTAATAAAATAACTCACATCAAACTTCATGATATCTCACCACAAGTCTACACCATATTATCCCCAAGCAAATGGCCAAGCTGAGAGTACCAACAAAACTCTCATCTCCATTTTGACAAAGACAGTTGAGGCTCATCGCACTGATTGGGACCTAATGCTTACATCAGCTTTATGGGATTATCGTACTGCGTATAAAGTTGCTAGATAGTGTATGGCCAAGAAGCAGTTATGCCATGGGAGTTTGTCATTCCTAGTCTTCGAGTAGCTTCTCAAGAAGGTTGGGATGGTAACCCTTTAGTGGAGCGATTATATATCCTGGAAAGGCTAGATGAAGAGAGGCAATTAGCTGTGCAAAATGCTCTAGTGGAGAAGGATAGGAGAAAGAAGTGGTTTGATAGCCATTTAAAGGATAAAGACATCAAGGTTCGTGATAAAGTTCTTATGTATGGGGTACGTATTGAAAAGAAGAAATTGAAATACGCTGGTAAGGGACCATATCGAGTATGTGAAATTACCCCGCAAGGTACCATTCGTGTGGAGACTCTAGATGGAATTGAAACCATTGGATTCCTTAATGGGAGTAAATTCAAAAGATATTATGATCCTCTAAACCAGGAAGAGTTGCAAGCCATCCATCAAAACAAGGATGCCAAGGAACAAGCAGAGCTTAAAAAACTCCAAGCAAGAGTTGAGGCTCGAGAACGACAACAACATCTTAGATGCCAACGAGAGGCTAATCTGGGAATCACGCAAGCATTTTTTGAGGACACAGATGACGACTCATTAGAATCTGAGCCACCCCTACGATACCCAATTGAGCTAAATAGCCCCCATGGGAAAGTACTATACAATGCCTTATTAGATACGGGAGCTAAACACAATTTGTTGTCCTATGGAGTTTGGTTTCAATTAGGAAAACCGACCCTATCCCCGAGTGAGATGCAAGTCAAGGGCATTAATAAAAAGAAAACTGCTATTCTTGGAGTCCTTCAGACCCCTGTTGTCTATGAAAATGGAAGCATAGTGCAGAGGTTTCTAGTCATGCCCGCGGGAGCTATGGAAGGCAACGTAAACCTGGGACGCATGTGGATGTTGTCAACCAAATGCACTATTGATTGGGATACTGGTAGTGTCACGACGCGACCACCGACTCTTACCCCTATCATTCAAGCAAAGTCACCTACGTTGCAAACTCTAGAAAAGTTGAAGGATAGCCAACATTCACAAGCCAAGGTGGTTAACTCGTCTTTGCCGGCTACCCATGAACCTAGCACTTCAACACTTGTAGTTGCAGCAAGCAGTAATATTGCAAGTACTCAACCTGCACGACCTAAGAGTACATATCAATGGGTCCCCAAGGCCTTACTTCCAACTACCTCAACCCTCCCATCCATTCCAAGAAAAAATTTCCCCGGAAAACCAAGAGCGCGCCCTAGGAGAGTCAAGACCAAATCAAGATGGATTCCAAAAAAAACTATTAGAAGCCCAAGGCTACTATGATGGAAATGAGCAAATTTGGGTACCTAAACGTAAAATGTGTCCTTCCCTATCGACAACAAACCCATATGAGTCAAACAGTGTAACGCTAAAGCCAATGGCAGACCGTGGGAAGGGAAAGATCACAGAATGCTATACACCTAGTCCAGAGCTAGTTTGGGCTCCAAGGCAAAACCAATTTATTCCACCTAGCTCAGGAAGGGGGGAGTTCCATGAAGCTTCTAGCTCATCATGTAATACATCCATAGAGGTAAAATCTTCTACACAGCCTCCATCTATAGTAGTGGACCTCCATGAAGCTACAAAAGAATCCACACCTCCCAGTGTTCAAGAATCACCTAATGAACCACTTCAAGTTCAATCCTGGGAGAGTACCTTACCACCCTTGCAACTTGACGAGGCACCTAGGGTAATAGAAAACTACTGGCAAAAATCCTCACCTATTACCAACTGGAACGATTGGTTTCAAAGGGTGACGAGCTCATTTCAAACGGTATGATCTACCCAAGGAAGGGGGGAGTGTTTGCTGACAATCATCACTCACTCACTTTCCTCTCAACCTTTCCCCATGACCCCTTAATCTCCAATCTTAGGGAATGTATATATAAAGCCTTATACTCACAAAAACAAGATAAAAAAGTAAAAGAGCAAGAGCCATAACACAAAATCATAAAAACAAATTATGCACAAGAACACGACCCTTGTAATATTTGCACTCTAACCATCATCTATTTGCGTGTACAGATATGGCTAGTACGCTAGATTCATCCACTCCTGCCTTGGGTGAGAGGTACCCTCGTTACTTTTCACAAATATTTCACATGGTCTTTCCAGTGCTTGCATGTGAATGGGATTTGATAGGTACGCTAGCATGTGAGGAATTTTGAGGAGTTAGAATGGCTGATACATCTCTTGACCACGTCTGATCCATACTTAGTAGAGAGCGTTTCTCCCATTGCACAAGCCTACCCTTTTGACCAAGATGACTATAGGCGTCTAGTGACCTTCTTAGTAAACGTGGGCACCTATGATGAAGAAGAAAATTTACAGGACTACACGGATGGCACATATGGTCTCATGGATGATGACTTTGTTTATCTCGACGACGAGTATAGGGGTTTAGCCTTAGGGTTTCCCCCCAACCTCTACAATATCCTATTCCCTTGACTCTCTAGGCGAGTGCAAATAATTAGGTTAGGGTTCCTTATGTTTTTTGTTGTGTTCAATAAGTGTTGGTACCTTTTCCCACTAATGTGCCTCCTGGAGGTATTCCTTTTGTTTCCTAGTGTGTACATGAGCGTGTTGCTATTGATAGGATTTGGACCTTCATGGAATCTTTATCTCGACTCACTCTTCAGATCAAGTGCCACCATCAACACAAACAGGTGTTTCTTGTCCATTATCATTGTCCATTATCTTTTTTGCATCTATGATTGTCTGCTTTGATTGTGATTGGTAGCATAATATCCACCACATTTGCTTAGTATCAAACATTTAATTCAATGTCTTTTTTGTCATAATCCCTTGTCTAGGTTTAAACATCAAGCAAGTCCGACTAAGCTAGTTTGACCAAGTTAGGTGTTAGAGATCTTCTCTTAATACCATGGGGAATGCCTTCCTAATAATCAATGGTTACTTAGGTTCTTAATCCGATTTAGGCAGCATTGTGTGAAATGTACTAGGGCTTTCTAGTGGGCTTGACCCTATTGACCTTTCACTTAAGTATTATAAAGGGAGTTTACTAGTGTGATGAGCCTGGGGAGGTGTATCAGTGTTATATGACCCCCCAAAGTTACAAAATTAAAATGCTGAAAATGAACAAACAAAAAATCAAAGTGCCACACTGTAAAATCTTAAGCTGGAAGAGAAATCTCAGCTTGATTTGGTACTTCACTCACATGTATTGCCTATGGTACTAGAGCCCTAGAGGTTCCCAGTGTGGGTGCTTTTCCTTGAAAAGCAAAAAACCCAAGGCATACAAAATAAGCACACACATAAAATTGAATCACTGTGAAAACACTTTGGGGGGTCAAAGAAAAGGTAATCAGTCAGGCGATGATTTCATGAGAAATTCCTTTTATCGTAGCTTAACTACAAGGTCCTCTAGGTATAGCCTCTAGTCAGCCCTCGAACATGAAATATTTGGCTCTCATGATTAAACAACTTAATTGACTAGAGAAAATTAAGAAGCTTACCCATGGTATTAATAGTCGATCTCTAGTGCCTTTCGACCATCAAATTAGCGACCCCAGACTTGTTTAACTTTTTACCTTTACATCTGTTTATGCATTTGATTACATTCCAATTTAATGTTCATTGCTGACAAATTGTTTGAAATTCTTTTACCAATCAATTTGTCTACCTAAAACTGCATATGCTTTTTAATCACTTATGAGTGTTGGGGTATAAAGCCCAATGTGGTCGCCCAGGTAAGTGGGCGGGCCGCCAAGTATGTACACATATTCTTTTGTAAAATCCTAATAAGAACTCACTATGCTCCACACATTATAGTAGAGTGAGTTCACCATATCGTCGTGCTCTTCTTCTCGCACTCTCTCTCGCGTCGCACTTCCGCTCGTACTCCTTCAACTGGTATCAGAGCTCAGATCGAGGCTCGGGGCAGCACTGCAGGAGGCTAGAGTCACCAGCTCAGATTGGAGTGAAATTCGACAGGCAAAGACACGACCCCAAATCTTGTGGGAAAGCCCAAAGGGCATGGTGTTGTCAGAATTTCATTCTGAGGTCATCTTGGTCACCATTCGGCTTCGAAAAAGGTCTGCGCAGGCCATTTTTGACTACGTGGTCTCGGTGGATGCAGATTCGACTCTGCAAATTTGGGGTTTTCGGCCTACGACTGAAGGTGCTGAGGATATCGACACTCCCAGAGTGTTGATTTGTGGCTATCTACACATCAAAGGACGGCTCACAGTTCTTGGAGGCGTGTCACATACGACACGGGCGCATCTACACACAAACTGTAGGCGACATCCACTAGTTCATCAGGTAGCTTGTGTTTGCTGCTTGATATTCCAGATTTCATCCTGAAATTGCAGGTACTTCCACATGGGATGTATTGTTAGATATGATGTATGTCTGTTGAGGGTTTGCGGGTTGTGAGTCACGCAGCAAACAACCGCCGCAACGGTTACAGCATACAGTGGGAAATTTGTGGATGTATGACTTTGTGGGAAGTCTATGTACTGTCAAATTTACTGCAGCCTTTGTTGAGGGTCGAGTGAGGTTTTATTGAGTTGGGGGATTCTCGAATGTTGAGATCCTTTCGGTGATACAGGTCTTGGAGCGATCACTCGAGCACCCTTAGATAGGCAGCTAGGATGTATTGACAGTGAGTTAGACAGTTGGGATTGCATCTTTGCTTTACTGCCGTTGAGGCATTGTCGCAGTCTATGCTTACAGGACAGTGACAGGACAGTCAGAGACAGTACAGGTGCAGGACAGGTTTACCCACAGCTTACAGTGTTAGAGAGACAGTGGTTTTTTGAGCTGTTTTTTGGTATGTTTTTAGTACACCAGAGCCATTTTACAAAGGAGACTCTGCCAAAATTTCTACAAAATCTGAAGCTTTCTTGGTTCATTTGACAGGTTGATATTGGTTCAGAGGTCAGTTTACAGGGGAAACTCTGCCGAATTTTTCCCAGGAAAGTAAACTACTGTGAAGCGTAGCTATGGCTGGAACACAGGACACTGCTCTTTACAATATCAAGAAGCTGGATGGAACCAATTTCCCATTGTGGAAGAAGCAGATTTGGCACGTGCTGGTACAAAAGAAGCAGATAAAACCTATAAAGCTCAAGGGGATAAAACCAGAAGATATGGACGAAGATGAATGGAGCGAAATGGATGAATTAGCACTTTCTACCATTATGCTGACTTTGGCAGAAAGCGTTTACTTCAATGTAGCAGACGAGATGTCGGCTTATCAAGCATGGTTAAAGCTAAGTGATCTTTATGAGAAGCAGAGTGCAGCTTCACAGGTATACTGACTTAAGAAGCTTGTTGACTTGCAGATGAAAGAAGGGACACCTATGTCCAATCATTTGAATGAATTCAACACAACCTATAGTCAGTTGTCAGCTCAAGGTGTCAAGTTCGATGAACCTGTTAGAGCTATGTTCCTGTTGATCACATTGCCGGAAAGTTGGGACACTTTTCGCACAGCTTTGAGTAATTTTACACCTCCAGATGGTTTGAACATAGCAGGTGTAGAAGGAAGTCTGCTTACTGAAGAAACCAATAGAAAGACAATGGACAAAGGCAAAGGAACAGCCTTAGTTGTCAGGGGAACGACCAAAGAAAAGTACAAAGGTGGAAACAGGAATCAGTCTCGTAGCAAGTCCCGCAGTGCTAAAGGCAAGAGTGACATAGAATGGTACCATTGTGGCAAGAAGGGTCACATGAAAAGAGACTGCAGAGAATGGAGAGCAGAAAAAGGCAAAGAGAAAGCTGAAGACCATGGTGAGAAGAACAAGTCCTCAGTGAAGATTCAAGAAATAAATGTGACAAAAACTGTTGCAAAGGATGACAGTCTAGTGTCAGGAGACATCTACTTCTTGAAGAATACAATGGACTCAGCTCTTCTTACAGCATCTGATAGAAATGCACTGAGTGACTAGATTATAGACTCAGGGGCATCACTTCATGTGTCTCCAAACAAGGAGTGGTTTACCTCTTATGTGACCACTAAAGATCATGTTCGGCTAGGCAATGGGCAGACATGTGAGATCTTAGGTGTTGGAGATGTTCAATTGAAGTTTCAGAATGGCTCTTCTTTCACGCTGAAGAATGTGAGACATGTTCCCGCAATTACAAAGAGCTTGATCAGCACAGGTTTACTTGATGATGCTGGCTACGTCACCACTTTTGGACAGAACATGTGGAAGATATCCAAGGGTTCTATGACAGTAGCACATGGAGTAAAGTCTGGAGGACTTTACATGATTTATGTATCAAATGTCTCTAAAAATGTAATCAATGTAACCGAGCAGCCAAACGTTTCTTTGTGGCATAGCCGGTTAGGACATATGTCCAAGAAGGGAATGGAAATCTTGTCTCATTCTGGTTATTTGCCTGGCTTTTCATTTAATGATTTTGAATTCTGTGAACATTGTCTGTATGGTAAGCAAACACAGCAGCCACATAAGCATAGAAGCAGTAGAAGAGATACACACTTGGCACTTGTTCATAGTGATTTGTGTGGACCTATGCCTAACCTATCTCTAGGGGGAGCTTCTTACTTTATGACATTTATAGATGGTTACTCGAGGAAAGTATGGGTTTACTTTCTCAAGCAGAAGGATGAAGCGTTTAGTGTTTTCAAAACATTTGTGACACTTGTGGAGAATCAGAGTGGCAAGAAGCTTAAATGCTTATGCACTGACAATGGTGGAGAGTATGTTTCAAAGGCCTTTCAGGACTTTTGTGAGTCAAAAGGTATAAAACGTGAACTTACTGCTCCTTACAATCCTCCTCAAAATGGTGTTGCTGAGAGGATGAATAGGACCATACAAGAGAAGGTCAGAAGTATGTTGTCTAATGCACAGCTGCCAAATGGGTTTTGGGCTGAAGCTTTATCAACAGCTGTTCATCTTGTAAATAGATCTCCTAGCAAGGTTTTGCAGAAGTATTCAGTGCCAGAGATGGTATGGTCAGGCAAAATGCCCTCATACAAGCATCTCAGAGTCTTTGGTTGTGAGGCATATACTCACGTTCCAAAGGAATTTAGGAACAAACTTGAGCCAAAGAGTAGAAAGTGCATCTTTCTAGGCTATGGTAATTCTGGTGAGATGGGGTACAGACTTTGGGATCCCGAATCGAGAAAGGTTGTCCGCAGCAATGATGTTCACTTTAATGAATCCAAATACCATTCTAAACCAGAGAGGGTTGAGGAGATTAGAAGAGTTGTCTTCCAAGAAGATGGACCTGCACGTGCAGGACAAAATGTCAGGGCTCAAGAGGAGCAAGGACAGGATAGATTGGAACCACAGGTTGTGGCTGAGCTTGAGCCACCTATTGTGCGTAGATCTGGACGTGTCACGCGACCTCCTGATAGGGTTTTTCCATCTATGAACTATGTCATGTTGACTGATTGCAATGAGCCTTCATGTTACAAGGAAGCAGTGCAAATGAAGGACTCCGGGAATTGGCAATTGGCCACGCAGTCAGAGATGACAGCTCTGCATAAAAACAACACATGGAAGCTAGTTAAATTACCACAGGGCAAAAAGGCTCTACCTTGTAAATGGGTTTACAGGTATAAGATCACCGCTCATGATAGTCAGCCAAAGTACAAAGCAGGGCTTGTTGCCAAGGGCTTTAAGCAAGAACAAGGGTTTGACTTTGATGAAGTCTTCTCTCCGGTGGTCAAAATGACTACATTGAGATGCTTTCTTGCATTGGTTGCCATATTAGATTTGGTGTTGCACCAAATGGATGTCAAGACAGCGTTCTTGCATGGTGATTTAGATGTGGAAATTTACATGCAGTAGCCAGAAGGGTTTGTTGAGAAAGGCAAGGAAGATTGGGTATGCCAGTTGTTAAAGAGTCTTTATGGCTGAAAACAATCACCGAGGGCATGGTACCATAAATTCCACAAGTTTATGCTTTCTCAAGGCTACAAACGTAGTGAGTTCGATCACTGTCTATATACAAAGAAGGCTAAGGATGGTAGTTGGCTGATCCTTATTTTGTATGTGGATGACATGTTGATTGCTGGCAAGCACTTGGAAGAAATTTCAGCTTTGAAGTCAAAGATGGAAAAATCGTTTGACATGAAAGACATGGGTGAGGCAAGTCATATACTTGGTATGCGCATTGAGAGAGACAGATCAAAGAAGTTGATTTGGTTATCTCAAACAGAGTATATTGACAAGGTTTTTCAATGTTTCAATATGGAGAAGGGAAAGGCATTGAGTGTTCCATTGCCACCATATGTGAAACTTAGCAAACAAGATTGTCCTGTGTCTGAGGAAGAACAGGCTGAAATGGATAAGATTCCATATGCGTCTGCAGTGGGTAGTTTGATGTATGCAATGATTGCTACTCGCCCAGACATTGCATTTGCAGTGGGAGTAGTAAGTCGATACATGTCAAACCCAGGCAAGAAACATTGGGAGGCAGTGAAAGGAATATTGAGATACCTGAAAGCTACAAAGAGTATGCGTATATGCTATGGGAGTCAGGAGCTAAGTGTAAAGGGTTTTACAGACTCAGATTATGCAAGTGACTTAGACAACCGAAGGTCTACGTCAGGGTATGTCTTTACATTGGCTGGTGGAGCAGTATCATGGCGTTCTAGATTACAAGATTGTGTTACTCAGTCTACTACAGAGGCTGAATATGTTGCAGCATCAGAGGCATGCAAAGAATCAACTTGGCTTAATCGACTAGTAACAGACTTGGGAATCAAAGAAGAGATGCATGTGTTATATTGTGATAGTCAAAGTGCTATACAATTGGCTCGCAATCCAGTTTATCACTCAAAGACAAAGCATGTGGATGTGAAGTATCATTTCATCAGGGAAATGCTCAAGGATCAGCAACTTCAGCTTGTGAAAGTTCACACCACAGAAAATCCTGCTGATCTACTTACAAAAGGACTTCCCTCAGAGAGGTTTGCGCATTTTCACAAGCAGTTAGGTGTAGGGTAGTACATCACTTCTCTACATCTCTTGTATATTAGCTTGTATAGTAGCTTCTCTCACACTTAAAGTACCACATTGGACTTTAAGTGGGAGGTTGTTGGGGTATAAAGCCCAATGTGGTCGCCCAGGTAAGTGGGCGGGCCGCCAGGTATGTACACATATTCTTTTGTTAAAACCTAATAAGAACTCACTATGCTCTACACATTACAGTAGAGCGAGTTCACCATATCGTCGTGCTCTTCTTCTCGCACTCTCTCTCGCATCGCACTTCCGCTCATACTCCTTCAATGAGAATGCAATTACTGTGCCAATGTTGTTTGATTTTGCAGTGACTGAAGAAGGCTAAGGACATTCATTTCAAATGCTCTTCCGCCTCGACAAACGAGCTTCAACTCAATAGCTTCCGAGGACGGAATCTACATCAGGAAGGGGGGCATGTTAACCCTCACGGCTCACGGACACCCCATCACCTACGACGGACGTGTATTATGTATTTGGTAGAGTCAGGTACTGGGCTTGTCGGACCAATAGGAAAAGGGTAAGAGTGAATGCCGATGAGAGGCGCACTCTAACTGGGACATTCAAGGGATTAGTTGGCTAAGCATGGGCGCCCAAGTGTGAATGGGGTGAGCTCATATAAAAGCCAACTAAACCTAAAATTCATTCATTCTCTCATTTGTGCAATAGAAGAGTGCTCTTGCTCCATCTCCATCTCCATCTTCTTCTTCTTCACCTCCTTGTGTGTGTGTGTATGTGAGAGAGAGAGAGAGAGGGAGAGTGTGTGTGCGATCGAGCATTACGAAGGCACGACGGCAGCGAAGCGGTTGAGCGCGGCACGACTGCAGCTTCTTCTTCATCGCGGCGAGGAATCCACCACGAAGGCGAGCGTAGAGCGGTGAGTGACACACCCTTTGCTCTCTTGAGCTTGCTAGTTTAGGCTTGTTGTGTGCTTGGAGCCATTTGTGGCTCGCACACAGTGTATCGGCAAGTCCCTTGCTTCGACAATGCGGCAAGGAGCGCACACAAGATAAAAGAACCACTATCTCTATCGAATAAAAAAAGCAATAACAATAGCCGCCAGATAGCAGGTAGAAGTAGCTTCTTAACAAACGAGTAAAAATAGGCTAAGGAAACTTAGTAAATTTTAGCCAGATGTTGCATTCCAAATTAACCAAACTCCAAGGCCGAGAGTTCTTACAAGATCAAGAGATTAGACCCGTCATGTCAGGGAGGGAGGGAGTGTTGACGGCTACGGCTAAAACACTGGAAGAGCTCAATTTTTGTTATACTTATTCTGACAAACGTGTTGTAATTATTTTGGGACTTGATTGAGTTTCTAGACTATAGTTTAGTAAGTATGTGGAATCTCTAACCCCACAATAGATGGTAGGAGGTACTCTTGGTGAGTTAGAACCTCCAACAAGGCTAAGGTATAAAAGCCAATTTTTGTAAACCTAATACAACTTTTTTTTTAATGAATCAACTCTTGAGCTCCACTAAGTATACGTGATTGTTGTGTGTTGTATGTTGAGAGAGAGTGAGGTCTTCTTCTTCTTCCTACATGCTCTGTGGTGGCTACATTGCGAAGGCGACGTCACCATTATGTTAGCAATGGGGAGAGATACACTTCAACGCCTAGCTTGCACGGTTTCGGTCTCTTCACAACGAGCTTTTCTACGATCTTCAAGGTGATTTTTCTCTCCAACCATGCATCCTTTTAGTGATTGCTATATGTCATTGCGACCATGACGGGATGGGCTACACCTTAGACTTAAGGACGTCGAGAATCGGTGACCTATAAATTTTGGCATGTGTTTATACGCGATTTTTGCATTGGCTATTTATGGGTATTAAGTTGGGCTAGAGACCATAGGATGGTGTCCTCCAGGTGTGTAGAGGTTATCCCTTGAGTTTCGTGACGATTCGACGACATTAGCTTACGTTTCGGTGAGCATTGGCTTCATAAGAAAGGTAGTGGCTTCATTTTCTTAGTGTGTTTCAACTGGTTTCCTTTGATAGTGATTGCCTTAGAAGGTCGAGTAGGTGATTGACAACCACCTATTCGTTTCCATGCGTCTACAGGTCAAGCTTCGTCCTTGGTTGACATCTTATTGTTTAAACTAGTTCTCGCTTTGCTAGCGATTGCGAGCAGTGTGTCTGTCCGACAACAACTATACTCACAATGATGATAAGGTCTACAAACAATAAGCGGAAAATAAACCATAATAGGAACTATGTATAATAGTTAAACCACTAGTGAATGAGCTACAAACATAAGTGGCCATCACTCTCAACAGATAGACCATGTCGGTGGAGTCTAATTGTAGTGTCACTGACGATGATCCTTGTGTCCACTATCTCCTACATCTTGCACTATGGTGTATATGTAAGGGTAAGTCTATTTACACTTCAATGCACAAAGAAAGAGGTCCCACCCTCTCGTTATGCAAAATAGTTGTTGTGTTTGGCTAAGTCTATTTAGACTTCAATGCACAAAGAAAGAGGTCCCACCCTCTCGTTATGCAAAATAGTTGTTGTGTTTGGCTTGTCAAAAACAAGGTGAAAGTTCACTATGGCCTCCATAATGCTATTGAGAGGAATTTAATAATAAGAGGGTTCTTTGCGAGAGGAAAAATGAAAAAGTGACACTAGCATTTATTTATTTATTTGTCACAATAAAGTATTACACTTTTTGAAAACATGTGTAACAATATTCAAATTACAATATATTTCAAAAGCATAAATTACAACATATTTCAAAAGCATAAAAAATATTTCAATGGCCCTCTTTACAAAGCTAAACAAACAAATGTCAACACCTCTCACAAAGAACTAGAAGAAATGTTAAAAAAGAAAATTTATTGCCATAAACACAGATCCTCAAGTTTTATGCAATGGTCCACAATGCACCAAAAATCCAACACTTTACTAAGGACTCCTTATGTAATCTAAAATGTAACTTTGGTTCTATCAATAGTCTTGACTTAATAGGCGTGCCCAATTTTGAGAAGGAGGTAAATTAAGCGAAATCTGGGAAGATGCTCCCAAATCTTCAAGGGGGAAAAGGAAAAGGTCAGGGCGAAGGTCGGCTTCAGGGATGGCATGTGGAGAGGACAGACGGACTACAGTCGTCGTGAGAGAGAGAGAGAGAGAGAGAGAGAGAGAGAGAGAGAGAGAGAAAATAGTGAGTCGCGGAGCGGATACGATATTGCCGACGGGAGTCAAATGAGCGTGGAGTCTTTCGTGGAGCAGATGCCCCCAAATGGAGTTCTCCCTCTGGTTCATCCTCTTCAAAGAGGGCTTGAGTGGATGCAGTGCCTACATTGTGTTTTGTCAGCGCTCTCCATACATGCATCGCGCTCAAAAAAAGAAGCTACATGCCCGTTCGAAGTTCTGGTCTATGGCCCGATCTGAGTGGAGGTCGCAATAGAGGCGAGTGCATGCGATTGTGTTCAAGCAGGGAGGGTCTGTGCTGAGTCGCGATGGAGCTTTTGAGCAGGCGAGCAAAGAGAGAGGAGAGATGGAAGAGAGAGAGAGAGAGAGAGAGAGAGAGAGAGAGAGAGAGAGAGAAAGAGGCTCTTTTAGGGGATCTCATGAGATTCCCGTTAATGTGCACGAGGAAAGTCTTTCAAAATTGAAAAAGTAAAGCGTCATGGTAAATCAAAAGACTTTGAACTCTCTGTATAAAGAGGTTGGTCTCCATTATGCTTTATTTATTTTCTTTCATTGTCTTTTCTTCTCCCTAAGGTTCCCTTATGTTTTGGGACAACATTTCCAAGGAGAGGTAGTTGGCTTCAAAATTTTGGGCTGGAGGAAACTTGAGGAGAGATTGCTTTGATAGCTGGAATCCAATCTTCTAAGTTCTTGTGCTCTCCAATGGAGATGATCACTTCTCCGCTCTCTTTTCCTTTAAAAGTTAGAATTTCATTGCACTATGTCTATTTAATTTATTTACTTTGAAGCCGTTACGTCCGGATAAGTGTTCTTTGGATTTTTAGAATAACTCTTGAAATTTCAGTATTTCAGTGGTTGGACCGACCTTTTCAATATTTCAGTATTTCAGTGGTTTCACATCCTTAAGGACTTGACTTTCCTTTCATTTTATTCTTTTAGAAATCCAATGTGAACCTTCACCTTGTTTGACTCGCTAAAGAAAGACTTAGAAATTAGTATCCCTATCCCTGGGCCAAAGGACAAAGGAGATCTTAACAACATTGAAGGGTGATGAACCTGCATTTGTTTGAGTTTCCTTTGTTCTCACGAGTGGGGCTATACTTGTACCATGGGACCACATAAGTAGTTCTTAGTAAATGGTTGGATTTTGGGTGCATCTTTGGACCATTGGATTAAGCTTGCAAATTATTGCCACATGGTAAACTAATGATAATAAACTTTTTTTATCATTTCTTTTAGGCACTTGTGCAAGGGTATTGAGATTTGTGTACCTCTGTCTTCAACTAGTATGTGACCCGCGTGTTGTTGCGATCAAAGAAACATGGCACGTATTCTCATAGGGATATCTTATGCTCCAATTAGAACACTACCGATACTCTCTTTCTACATGTATAGTCTATTGTATTTGTTAAAATGATGCATGATATAACCTCTTGCTAGATTTTAACAAACATGAACATATGTAAGATGCTGCAAAGCATTGTTTAAAACCAAGCTTGGGAGCTTCTCATAAATATTATCTTTCATGAGGTGCTAGCTTTTGTTCAACAAACTTAGGAGTGCTCTCCTTCTATTAGGAGAGAGAGAGAGAGAGAGAGAGAGAGAGAGAGTCCTCCTTTTGGTCTGTATGTAAGATGATGCAAAGCATACTTTAAAACCAAGCTTGGGAGCTTCTCATAAAAGTTATCTTTCATGAGGTTCTAGCCTTTGTTCAACTAACTTAGGAGTGCTCTCCTTCTATTGGGGTGGAGAGAGAGAGAGAGAGAGAGAGAGAGAGAGAGAGAGAGAGAGAGTCCTCCTTTTGGTCTATCTTGATCTAGCAATGCTACCAAACTTGATGATAGGGATTAGATAAGCTAGCATGGTGTGAAGATATGAATGCTAAGAGAAGTCAATGTGAATAACTTTTTTTGAAAATAGAGTGGGTTCTAGAATTGGTTTCAATGATAGGAACACAATTGGATTCAATGTCTCTACTCCACTCTCTTACTTGCGTCTATACTTGCGTCTTTCTTATGAACAAGACATGGTAGTAGTGCACATCATAACTGCCCATATAATAATAAGGATGTCTTTCTTATGAACAAGACATGGTAGTAGTGCACATCATAACTGCCCATATAATAATAAGGATGTCTTTTCCTTGGTCCACCTAGGGTTGACAAAAGTGATACCTAGTCAAGAAGTACAAATTGGGTAAGCAAGTTCTTAAAGATGAGGACCAATGACTCCTACATTTGTAAGAAAAGGTTACGGCGAGCATAGTTTCCAATGTACCAAAAAATTTTCAAGTTGTAAAGAGATGAGTTGGCTTTCTATTAATATTAAGAATGTGATTGACCGTTCCATCTATGTTTGAAGGAGTACGAGCGGAAGTGCGACGCGAGAGAGAGTGCGAGAAGAAGAGCACGACGATATGGTGAACTCGCTCTACTGTAATGTGCAGAGCATAGTGAGTTCTTATTAGGTTTTAACAAAAGAATATGTGTACATACCTGGCGGCCCGCCCACTTACCTGGGCGACCACATTGGGCTTTATACCCCAACAACCTCCCACTTAAAGTCCAATGTGGTACTTTAAGTGTGAGAGAAGCTACTATACAAGCTAATATACAAGAGATGTAGAGAAGTGATGTACTACCCTACACCTAACTGCTTGGGAAATGCGCAAAGCTCTCTGAGGGAAGTCCTTTTGTAAGTAGATCAGCAGGATTTTCTGTGGTGTGAACTTTCACAAGCTGAAGTTGCTTATCCTCGAGCATTTCCCTGATGAAATGATACTTCACATCCACATGCTTTGTCTTTGAATGATAAACTGGATTGCGAGCCAATTGTATAGCACTTTGACTATCACAATATAACACAGGCATCTCTTCTTTGATTCCCAAATCTGTTACTAGTCGATTAAGCCAAATTGATTCTTTGCATGCCTCTGATGCTACAACATATTCAGCCTCTGTAGTAGACTGAGTAACACAATCTTGTAATCTAGAACGCCATGATACTGCTCCACCAGCCAATGTAAAGACATACCCTGACGTAGACCTTCGGTTGTCTAAGTCACCTGCATAATCTGAGTCTGTAAAACCCTTTACACTTAGCTCCTGACTCCCATAGCATATACGCATACTCTTTGTAGCTTTCAGGTATCTCAATATTCCTTTCACTGCCTCCCAATGTTTCTTGCATGGGTTTGACATGTATCGACTTACTACTCCCACTGCAAATGCAATGTCTGGGCGAGTAGAAATCATTGCATACATCAAACTACCCACTGCAGATGCATATGGAATCTTATCCATTTCAACCTGTTCTTCCTCAGACACAGGACAATCTTGTTTGCTAAGTTTCACATATGGTGGCAATGGAACACTCAATGTCTTTCCCTTCTCCATATTGAAACGTTGCAAAACCTTGTCAATATACTCTGTTTGAGATAACCAAATCAACTTCTTTGATCTGTCTCTCTCAATGCGCATACCAAGTATATGACTTGCCTCACCCATGTCTTTCATGTCAAACGATTTTGCCATCTTTGACTTTAAAGCTGAAATTTCTTCCAAGTGCTTTCCAGCAATCAACATGTCATCCACATACAAAATAAGGATCATCCAACTACCATCCTTAGCCTTCTTTGTATATAGACAGTGATCGAACTCACTACGTTTGTAGCCTTGAGAAAGCATAAACTTGTGGAATTTATGGTACAATGCCCTCGGTGATTGTTTTAAGCCATAAAGACTCTTTAACAACTGGTATACCCAATCTTCCTTGCCTTTCTCAACAAACCCTTCTGGCTACTGCATGTAAATTTCCACATCTAAATCACCATGCAAGAACGCTGTCTTGACATCCATTTGGTGCAACACCAAATCTAATATGGCAACCAATGCAAGAAAGCATCTCAATGTAGTCATTTTGACCACCGGAGAGAAGACTTCATCAAAGTCAATGCCTTGTTCTTGCTTAAAGCCCTTGGCAACAAGCCTTGCTTTGTACTTTGGCTGACTATCATGAGCGGTGATCTTATACCTGTAAACCCATTTACAAGGTAGAGCCTTTTTGCCCTGTGGTAATTTAACTAGCTTCCATGTGTTGTTTTTATGCAGAGCTGTCATCTCTGACTGCATGGCCAATTGCCAATTCCGGGAGTCCTTCATTTGCACTGCTCCTTGTAACATGAAGGCTCATTGCAATCAGTCAACATGACATAATTCATAGATGGAACAAGCCTATCAGGAGGTCGCGTGACACGTCCAGATCTACGCACAATAGGTGGCTCAGGCTCAGCCACAACCTGTGGTTCCAATCTATCCTGTCCTTGCTTCTCTTGAGCCCTGACATTTTGTCTTGCACGTGCAGGTCCATCTTCTTGGAAGAAAACTCTTCTAATCTCCTCAACTTTCTCTGGTTTAGAATGATATTTGGCTTCATTAAAGTGAACATCATTGCTGTGGACAACCTTTCTGGATTCGGTATCCCAAAGTCTGTACCCCATCTCACCAGAATTACCATAGCCTAGAAAGATGCACTTTCTACTCTTTGGCTCAAGTTTGTTCCTAAATTCCTTTGGAACGTGAGTATATGCCTCACTGCCAAAGACTCTGAGATGCTTGTATGAGGGCATTTTGCCTGACCATACCATCTCTGGCACTGAATCCTTCTGCAAAACCTTGCTAGGAGATCTATTTACAAGATGAATAGCTGTTGATACAGCTTCAGCCCAAAACCCATTTGGCAGCTATGCATTAGACAACATACTTCTGATCTTCTCTTGTATGGTCCTATTCATCCTCTCAGCAACACCATTTTGAGGAGGATTGTAAGGAGCAGTAAGTTCACGTTTTATACCTTTTGACTCACAAAAGTCCTGAAAGGCCTTTGAAACATACTCTCCACCATTGTCAGTGCGTAAGCATTTAAGCTTCTTGCCACTCTGATTCTCCACAAGTGTCACAAACGTTTTGAAAACACTAAACACTTCATCCTTTTGCTTGAGAAAGTAAACCCATACTTTCCTCGAGTAATCATCTATAAATGTCATAAAGTAAGAAGCTCCCCCTAGAGATAGGTTAGGCATAGGTCCACAAAAATCACTATGAACAAGTGCCAACTGTGTATCTCTTCTACTGCTTCTATGCTTATGTGGATGCTGTGTTTGCTTACCATACAGACAATATTCACAGAATTCAAAATCATTAAATGAAAAGCCAGGCAAATAACCAGAACGAGACAAGATTTCCATTCCCTTCTTGGACATATGTCCTAACCGGCTATGCCACAAAGAAACGTTCGGCTGCTCGGTTACATTGATTACATTTTTAGAGACATTTGATACATAAATCATGTAAAGTCCTCCAGACTTTACTCCATGTGCTACTGTCATAGAACCCTTGGATATCTTCCACATGTTCTGTCCAAAAGTGGTGACATAGCCAGCATCATCAAGTGAACCTGTGCTGATCAAGCTCTTTGTTATTGCGGGAACATGTCTCACATTCTTCAGCGTGAAGGAAGAGCCATTCTGAAACTTCAATTGAACATCTCCAACACCTAAGATCTCGCATGTCTGCCCATTGCCTAGCCGAACATGATCTTTAGTGGTCACATAAGAGGTAAACCACTCCTTGTTTGGAGACACATGAAGTGATGCCCCTGAGTCTATAATCCAGTCACTCAGTGCATTTCCATCAGATGCTGTAAGAAGAGCTGAGTCCATTGTATTCTTCAAGAAGTAGATGTCTCCTGACACTAGATTGTCATCCTCTGCAACAGTGTTTGTCACATTTATTTCTTGAATCTTCACTGAGGACTTGTTCTTCTCACCATGGTCTTCAGGTTTCTCTTTGCCTTTTTCTGCTTTCCATTCTCTGCAGTCTCTTTTCATGTGACCCTTCTTGCCACAATGGTAGCATTCTATGTCACTCTTGCCTTTAACACTGTGGGACTTGCTACGAGACTGATTCCTCTTTCCACCTTTGTACTTTTCTTTGGTCCTTCCCCTGACAACTAAGGCTGTTCCTTTGCCTTTCTATTGGTTTCTTCAGTAAGCAGACTTCCTTCTACACCTGCTATGTTCAAACCATATGGAGGTGCAGAATTACTCAAAGCTGTGTGAAAAGTGTCCCAACTTTCCGGAAATGTGATCAACAGGAACATAGCTCTAACAGGTTCATCAAACTTGACACCTTGAGCTGACAACTTACTATAGATTGTGTTGAATTCATTCATATGATTGGACATAGGTGTCCCTTCTTTCATCTTCAAGTCAACAAGCTTCTTAAGCCAGTATACCTGTGAAGCTGCACTCTGCTTCTCATAAAGTTCACTCAGCTTTAACCATGCTTGATAAGCTGACATCTCGTCTGCTACATTGAAGTAAACGCTTTCTGCCAAAGTCAACATAATGGTAGAAAGTGCCAATTCATCCTTTTCGCTCCATTCATCTTCGTCCATATCTTCTGGTTTTATCCCCTTGAGCTTTATAGGTTTTATCTGCTTCTTTTGTACCAACACGTGCCAAATCTGCTTCTTCCACAATGGGAAATTGGTTCCATCCAGCTTCTTGATATTGTAAAGAGCAGTGTCCTGTGATCCAGCCATAGCTACGCTTCACAGTAGTTTACTTTCCTGGGAAAAATTCGGCAGAGTTTCCCCTGTAAACTGGCCTCTGAACCAATACCAACCTGATGAACTAGTGGATGTCGCCTACAGTCTGTGTGTAGATGCGCCCGTGTCGTATGTGACACGCCTCCAAGAACTGTGAGCCGTCCTTCGATGTGTAGACAACCACAAATCAACACTCTAGGAGTGTCGATATCCTCAGCACCTGCAGTCGTAGGCCGAAGACCCCAAATTTGCAGAGTCGGATCTGCACCCGCCGAGACCACGTAGTCGAAAATGGCCTGCGCAGACCTTTGTCGAAGCCGAACGGTGGCCGAGATGACCTCAGAATGAAATTCTGACAACACCATGCCCTTCGGGCTTACCCACGAGATTTGGGGCCGTGTCTTCGCCTGTCGAATTTCACTCCAATCTGAGCTGGTGACTCTAGCCTCATGCAGTGCTGCCCCAAGCCTCGATCTGAGCTCTGATACCATTTGAAGGAGTACGAGCGGAAGTGCGACGCGAGAGAGAGTGCGAGAAGAAGAGCACGACGATATGGTGAACTCGCTCTACTGTAATGTGTAGAGCATAGTGAGTTCTTATTAGGTTTTAACAAAAGAATATGTGTACATACTTGGCAGCCCGCCCACTTACCTGGGCAACCACATTGGGCTTTATACCCCAACAATGTTTCTCTCTAGATGACTCGCTTGCATCTTTATCTATGGTTTTTGCACAATCATAGTAATGGTTTAAATCATCACCTAATCACAATAATGCATAAACAGCTTAATACAATAAGGTTCACACTATTTGTTCATTTACACTTTCACGTCATTTGCATCTTTAAATGTGATAGAACTGAAAGTAAAATAAGGTTGCTTAGTTGTTGTTTTTTGTAAGAGTTTTGGCCATTATGTTAAACTGAAGGATGTGGTGCAAAATAAAGTCGATGACTTGAAATTGTGCATGCCATTGATCTTTCTCTCCCTCTCTCCTCGAATTACAAAAGCATGTTCCTCTTTGTGAGAGAATATTGTATCCAACCATTTACATGCTTGAGACTATTCCCTTATGCACAATATATATCATACCAACCATTTGGCTTAGCTCTTGCTCCCTTACTGTGAGACCAAACATTGAGGCAATGTAGGAGAGAGTCTTCTCTATGTACATTATCCTTTGAAAATTTGAAAGTACAAATATCATACCCTACATTAGTGTTCAGCTTTTGATCACGTCAAATATATTTCCTTACATTTAAGCCCTGATCACGGTCTACATTTCTTTCTCTTTTAGAAACTTCACGGACTCAATTAGTTTCCACCATTATATCCATAGTAGGGGAGCATCTTCTTTATGGAAACTTTACAGATGCCACCAATGAAGAAGATGAAACCATTGACATCAATAAAGAAGTTATAGAATATTCTAACATCATAGAAAAAACCTCAAATTATTTCAAAGATTTGAAGCATCTAATAAAATTGGAATGATATAGAAATGATACATATAAATCTCTCTCTCTCTCTCTCTCTCTCTCTCTCTCTCTCACACACACACACACACACACACACAATGTGCGCTTGAGTTCAAGACTTTATGAATAGATATTTCATTGAAATTATGGTTTCTTTTAAGACTTAAAGCTCTCTCTCTCTCTCTCTCTCTCTCTCTCTCTCTCTCTCTCTCTCTATATGTGTGTGTGTGTATATGCATACATACATACCTATGTATGTATACATGTATATATGCATACATATACATATTATGTCTAAAAATAATGAAGCAATTCATCTCCAAAGCCTACATAACCAACTCAAATTCTAGTTTTAGCTTCCTGTATTGAAAGATAATCAGTCTTCTTATGAAAAGCTACAAAGTTTGGGGTCAACTGGGCAATCTCTCTCCTCATTTGGGGTGCCAATGTGAGGGTTGGTTTTTATCAAGCATTTCATTCATTTTCTACCGGTGAAAATGTTAGCTATCATTTTACAATTATAGTATGAAGCGAAGAAAACCATAATATCTTGGAAATTGGAAGGGCTTGAAGGATGCCCTTGGTGAGATATAGTGCTTATGAGCTCAACGATAAAATCCTTTCTTTTTTTAGGGGTTGTCCCATCCCCCTCCTATGGGTCCCTTGTATTTTGTCTTTACCATCTTAATCAAAATTCTACTTTCCTCAAAATCTCTCTCTCTCTCTATCTCTCTCTCTCTCTCTCAAAGCAAGCCATCACCAAGTCTACATGAGGTGAACTTTTTTTTTTCTCAATCTCTTAAAAAAAGACAAACTATCAATATTGGTCTTTTTATTCAATAATAAAATCTTCACTAAAATCATCCCTTTTTTGTTATGGACATGATGTAAAATAAAACATTTATTCTATGCAAAGTAGAAAGTCTATTGACTTTACATTCTTTTCTGAAAAACATGTCACTTCTTACAGTATTACCCTTTAAATTTGCATTTCAAATCTTACATTGTGGCATACTGGGTCCAAACTACTTCTCATTAATTAATTAGTGAGCAAGATGCCGATTGAAACGAATCTGCGAGTCCAATCTCTAAAGGTCCTCACTCTATCGCAAGCTTGACACGTGTGTGTATATCTTGCAGAACCCACCCCGCATGGCAATGGCGACCTTTGCAGTGGAACCCCGATCCTTGCTCTGACCTTGCTGAGCCGTAGCTCCCAGGACGGCCATCTCATCCGCCTGCAAGACATGCGCCTGCCTCGTGTGTGTGGTGTGTGCTGAGAGAGCGGCCCTTTTGTTTGCTCCTCCTGCTCGCCCCCTCTTGTCCTCTACCTGTCCCCACAATATCCCCATACCGTCACGAACTGGTTCCTTGCAGACCATGGGCAGGCTTCTTGTCCTGCGAATAATCAGAACGCAGGCAACATAGAAAATATGTGCACACAACCAACGAGATAGCACGAGCCGCTCCTGCGCAACCGGAGAGAGAGGGAGAGATATATCTACTCTTGCGTGCGCATTATGATAGGTCCGTGCTACAAACCTGTGTCGTGTGCCATTTTTGAAATTGAAAATGGCTCTATATTAAGCTGAAACAAATTTTTCCTATTTCGCCACCTGTAAAGCCTCCTCGCCTCGCAAATTCTCTCTCCTCCATGTGCCGTCCTCCCCCTTTTTCTCAAAAGCCTTCCTTTCCTTTACTCTTCAAATTGCATCTTTCCTGATTCTTATAAAAAGAAACGAGGAAAAGATTGTAGGGACATACTTCTTGTGCAAGGTTTTCTTTGAAATGAAGCAGAATATGGAGGTCTCTCTTTTCTTGAAAATTTTAAGCTGCTTGAGCTTCATATATAGTATAGATGTTTCTTAAGGTTCTTGAAATGAAATGAAGGAGAGAGTGACACATGGATGCCCTCTGGTTCCTTGAATATTTTAAGCTCACTTATATATAGTATAGATAGATAGGATCATTGAATATTTTAAGCTCAATTATATATAGTATAGATAGATAGGATCAAAATTGGCACCACTTCCTTGCTTCTTTCAAATCCTTTCATCATGTGTGACATAAATCTGAAGTTGAACATGATTAGGAAAGTAAACATTTTTAAATTGATCAAATAAAGTGTCATTCAAATTTGAGTTAATTCAAATCTAGCTCAAATGAGCAAAAAAAAAAAAAAAGATGGCTATCCTATCACCAGTCTTGACTACAAGCTTGTTCCATTTCTAGTGTTGAGACATTTCAAGTGCTCTTTATGAGAACGAGTGTGTCGTTTGTCTTATGGATGGGGGTATCGAGGGAGCTCACTATGTAGAGAGAGAGAGAGAGAGAGAGAGAGAGAGAGAGATAGATAGAATATCGTCCACGAAGGTCAAATATGACCTATAGGACCGAAAAGCAAAACGTTACATCTCAGTTAAGGACTGAGGGTCCAACGAGAGGTGAACAAAAGGGAAGATAGGATAAACAGAATCGAAAACCTAAGGGGAAGAGAGAGAGGGGGGAGCCATTTTGGGAGTTCGAAACTCCTGGATAATGGCTTTACCTCCTCGATAGACTGCCCATTTTCTTGCCACACGCGCTTCTCCTACCTTTTGTAGTTCTACCTTCTTGTGTTTCAGTTGGGTGGGTGTGAGGTCTTCTGCAAACCAGATTTTAGTGTCCTTGAGGAGCCTTGATTGCTCAAGGATTTTGATTCAGTCCGCCTTGGTCTTGAAAGTGAAGATCGCATGGTTGGTGCGTTGTTTATGTGTAAGGAAGGTGATTGTGGCTTGGTCCCACTCTATCATGGGGGTTGTTACTTGGATGCGAGTAAAGCACTCATGGAACTTGAGGTCTCCCTCTCTTTCTCAATCACTTAGAAGCCCGCCAATGCAAACATTGAGGGCGAGGTTCTCTTGCCGTTGTTGTTCGCGTATCGTGGATGCCACGTGATCCTCAACTTTGTGGAGAATGACCTCCTGTACTTGATTTTTGACCGCCTTTGTGAGGGTGGTTTCTACTTCTTCTTTTGTTTTGTTGAGCTTGGCTTCCATCTGTTCCATTTCTTCCTTCTTGTAGTTCTCCATTGCAGTGAGCCGAGTCTCGATCACTACGAGCCTTTGTTTCAGCTCGTCATTTTCCTTGCGGAGTCTTTCGACTTCATTCTGAAGTCGGATGGTACTGTCCATTTTGGGAGGCGTTGCCAAAATCCCTGCAAAGGTGGTCTTGCTGCGGGATGAAGCTCGGGTAGACATGATTGTTGTTCGGGGTTGCACTGATGGAAATGGGACCAACCGACAAAAGCACAAAAAATGGGCTTACTGTTGTGGGTGGGCTTCGGCTAGGAGGTAACCGGCATTGAAACCATGGCTAAATATTGCTACGAGCTTCTGCAATGGTGGGTAAGCACTCGCTGCGACCACTCTCTCTTAGGTTGCAATCGGAAACTAGATTTGCAAGCGGGTCTTACACTTGAATGGGGCTACTGGCGGAGGAACACCAAGTCGCGGGCGAGGAAGAGAAGTTAAAAGAGAAAGGGCGGCGCTGTGCAGAGAAGTCGAGGTGAGGGCGAGAACTATGTGGACGCCCTGTGCAGAGAAGTCGGGCTATGCAGAGAAGTCGGGCGAGAGTGAGAAGTGTGTGGGAGGGGCGAGCAGAGACGTAGCGCGAGCAGGTCATCGGGCTTTGGTTTGTGGTTGCAGGCAAGCTTGGAGGCTTGACGCCCCTCCACAGGCCGCCCTTGATCTTGGGAGGGACAGAGGATGTGTTGATCTTAGGGTTTCGGTAAAGTAGGCGCACAGAGAGAGAGAGAGAGAGAGAGAGAGAGAGAGAGAGAGAGAGATCCTTTTCTTGGCACCCAATCCATGGCCTCCCTCTCTTTCCTTGCTAGTCCCCTCAAACTAAAAGAAAGAGTAATGTGCTTGTCTCTAGTTTTGGCTCCGTCATGCGATGTGTTTAGGACTCGATGCAAACAAAGTCCTCACTTTTGAAATATTCACTTTTTCAATCCAACAAACTCCTTTTTTGTTTTTCTTGGCCGTCTCACTTTTAATTTTTTTCACTTGACCAATGAAATATTCAATTTCTTTTCTTAATACCAATCTCACCTTTAACTTTTCCCTTTAGCCTTTGAGCGTGCTTTTTGGACCCGAATACTATCTTCCAAGATTCTTCTCTCTTTTTCTTTGCCTCTATCTCCACTTCTCCTCTCAATCAAATCACTTCAAAAAGCCACCGTTTTCTTGACTTGCAAACAAAGCTAGAAGGCTATTTAGCCATTCCAAAGTGACCAAGCTCTAAATGTAAGCAAAATGACATAGAGCCAGTCCTACAGTGGAAACACATGCATGGAGGCAACCCTACAATAAGAGACCGAAGTCATCATTTCTAGGGGGAGACAAAGGGCCCACATTAGGTATGCAACACTAAAGAGGATCCAAATGAGCAAAGGATTACTAACTCCAAGACTAAGGCCAATACCCTCGACTACCAATGATCATCCTCCAATGCAATCACATCAGTGTTTTGGAAAAATCACTTTTTCAAACATATAAAATTGATTTTCTTTAATTTTCAAAGAGGAAATTGAGAAAATTAGGTTTATTTTACAGGTGTACACTATTTTTCTCTATTTGGGGTGGGATTTTTCCTTTTCCCCTTGCCCTCAACTGGCATTTTTGAAATTGAAAATGGCATGTTATTAAGCTGAGACACATTTTTCATAAACACTGAATGGAAGACCCGCCTTGCACGACCATTGCTGTGAGCACTGTAGTAGTAGGCAATGCCACCTGTCCCCTTGCACAACCCCTTTTTTCTTGCCTATGTCAGGAGTTCGAGATGTGAAAATGTGGGAAAGCTAAAAAGCCCGGACAGTCACATTAGAGCTCTCAACATTGTAGCATTCGCTGACTGGCCAAAAAAAGACGAAGAAAGTGTGGAGACGGAGTTTGCCATTGTGGGGAGGGGGGGAGTTTGCTATAAATACATCAATTTGTCCAATTCTATCTCATGGCTATGCATCAAAAAAAGCCCGTACTTGTCATTTTAGGGCCCCAAGGACCCTCAACATGAGGGGCCACAAGGGTGCGCAAATGAGCCATCCAAAAATTTTGGATGGCTGATTTGAGCGCCCTTGTGGCCCCTCATGTTGAGAGTCCCTGGGGCCCTAAAATGACCAGTACAAGATTTATTTTTATGCACGGCATGATACAATGTTTAGCTATTTGCCATTTTGGGGGGGGGGGGGGGGAGTTTGCTATGAATACATCAATTTTCCCAATTCTATCTCATGGCTATGCATCAAAAAAAGCATGTACTTGTCATTTTAGGGCCCCAGGGACCCTCAACATGAGGGGCCACAAGGGAGCGCACATCAGCCATCCAAAAATTTGGATGGCTGATGTGCGCTCCCTTGTGGCCCCTCATGTTGAGGGTCCCTGGGGCCCTAAAATGACAAGTACAAGATTTATTTTTATACATGGCATGATACAATGTTTAGCTATTTTCCATTGTGGGGGGGAGTTTGCTATGAATACATCAATTTGCCCAATTCTATCTCATGGCTATGCATCAAAAAACGCTTGTACTTGTCATTTTAGGGCCCCAGGGATCCTCAACATGAGGGGCCACAAGGGCGCGCAAATCAGCCATCCAACAATTTTGGATGGCTGATTTGCACGCCCTTGTGTCCCCTGATGTTGAGGGTCCCTAGGGCCCTAAAATGACAAGTACAAGATTTATTTTTATGCATGGCATGATACAATGTTTAGCTATTTGCCATTGTGGGGGGGGGGGGGGGGGGGGGGGGGGGGGGGGGGGGGGGGGGGGGGGGGGGGGGGGGGGGGGGGGGGGGGGGGGGTTTGCTATGAATACATCAATTTGTCCAATTCTATCTCATGGCTATGCATCAAAAAGCATGTACTTGTCATTTTAGGTCCGCAGCGACCCTCAACATGAGGGCCACAAGGGCGCGCAAATCAGCCATCCAAAAATTTTGGATGGCTGATTTGCGCGCCCTTGTGGCCCCATATGTTGAGGGTCCCTGGGGCCCTTAAATGACAAGTACAGGCTTTTTTTGATGCATAGCCATGAGATAAAATTGGGCAAATTGATGTATTCATAGCAAACTCCCCCCCCTCCCCCACAATGGCAAATAGCTAAACATTGTATCATGCCATGCATAAAAATAAATCTTGTACTTGTCATTTTGGGGCCCCAGGGACCCTCAACATGAGGGGCCACAAGGACGTGCAAATCAGCCATCCAAATTTGCCGATTTGCGCGCCCTTGTGGCCCCTCATGTTGAGGGTCCCTGGGGCCCTAAAATGACAAGTACAGGCCTTTTTTTGATGCATATCCATGAGATAGAATTGGGTAAATTGATGTATTCATAGCAAACTCCCCCCCCCCCAACAATGGCAAATACCTAAACATTGTATCATGCCATGCATAAAAATAAATCATGTACTTGTCATTTTAGAGCCCAGGGACCCTCAACATGAGGGGCCACAAGGGCGCGCAAATCAGCCATCCAAAATTTTTGGATGGCTGATTTGCGCGCCCTTGTGGCCCCTCATGTTGAGGGGCCCTGGGGCCCTAAAATGACAAGTACAGGCTTTTTTTGATGCATAGCCATGAGATAGAATTGGGCAAATTGATGTATTCATAGCAAACTCCCCCCCCCCCCCACAATGGCAAATAGCTAAACATTGTATCATGCCATGCATAAAAATAAATCCTGTACTTGTCATTTTAGGTCCCCAGGGACCCTCAACATGAGGGGCCACAAGGGCGCGCAAATCAGCCATCCAAAATTTTTGGATGGCTGATTTGCGCGCCCTTGTGGCCCCTCATGTTGAGGGTCCCTGGGGACCTAAAATGACAAGTACAGGCTTTTGGATGGCTGATTTGCGCGCCCTTGTGGCCCCTCATGTTGAGGGTCCCTGGGGCCCTAAAATGACAAGTACATGCTTTTTTTGATGCATAGCCATGAGATAGATTTGGGCAAATTGATGTATTCATAGCAAACTTCCCCCCCCCCCCAAATGGCAGATAGCTAAACATTGTATCATGCTTATCAACCATTTTTTACTTCCTTGTGTCCATCCCCTGTTCTTGGAAATATCTTGGTCCCTATTTGTGCCTGGATGGGCATTCTACGTGCCGTTGTGGTCCCTCTTGTTGAGAGTCCCTTGGGCTTCAAAATGACAAATAGGGGCTTTGTTTTAATGTATGGCCATGAGATAGAGTTGTAGTGTTTGATATCCGGAGTATTCACTATGTCAAAGTTTCCTATATCATGTGCGTTCACCACAATGGATTGAAAGTAGCCCTTATAGTCCTTACCTACACATGTTTCTGTAACTTTACAAGAATATAAATTCCCTTCTATTGAACACATGTGCTATGTTACATATACTTTAGTGAACTCGCAAGGTCAAAGGCCTCACAAATTTTGTGCACTCAGAACATTTAGCACTAGAAATCAACCAAACAAGGAGCCAATTTTTACTTCCTTGTGTTCACCTCGTGTTCTTGGAAATGTTCTGGTTAAGCCATTTCTTTGGTATTTAAAACCACATGTGACCCCTATTGTTATAGTATCCGACCAAAGGTTTCGTGATTAGCAGTTATATAGGTTCGAGTGATACATATCTTCTATGTTAACAATGCATGTATCTATAATTTATGTTTACACTTTCTCTATCCAAATGAGCTACATAGTAAAAATCAAATCCGCAATTCAACAATTAAGTTCACAAGGTGATAGCTATTGGTATGATCTTTAACAATACCAAATAAATAGCTACCAATAGCGAATGAATAGGGATATTTAAGAAGGTTTGATACCAAAAACTTGTCAACACTACTCAAAAAGGTGGAAACTCAAAGGCTTTATAATATATATGATGAAACAAAAATCAATAATAATTCACCCCTATATCTACACCTCCATCTCAAGTTGTCATTTCTCTAAGTCAAACTTGGCATAGGCATAGTATGGAAACAATAACATTTTGGAAAGCAAGAATTTAGCTTTCTCAACTTTTGAAATGTTGCTATTGATATATATTCAACATCCCCAAATGAGGACATCTTGACAAAGGTTATGATCCACTTAATAAGAATAACCATTAGTGATTAAACTGAAATCAAAATATTGCATGAATTTCTTCATGGTGGAATGATTAAGACTTGAAACTTCAAACATCTTACAGGCAAATTAGAATATCCAAAAAAATCAACAATATTTCTCAAATCTGTATGAAACTCCAGTAATCTAAATAAAATACTCTCACTCAGTGCGACACCATTTAACGAAAAGAAATATTTATATTCCATTTATAGAGGAATCCAGCCTCATAAAAATAATTACTAATGGAGACAATGTTGTTGCTGTTAGGTTTCTCTTACAAGTATTTGTCTTTCTCATCTAGAGATTCATATACACGAGTATTTGTGTGTCTATGACACTAGGGAAGATAGTAGTACTATAGGGATGGCTTTTCTAAGAGCTCCTAGAGAGTACCTATTGGTTCAAGATTCTACAAAAATCCTACTATTCTTATCAAAATCTTTTAACACGGTAGTGAAAGGTTCCTCACGGAACAAAAATAGGGTGATTTCCATCTCTGCACATGGTTGCTTGCTCATGTCCTCTCAAAACAAGTTGACTCTGTAAGTAAACAACAAATTATGTGATCACAAAGTTATAAAGGACAAAATGATATCATTCTAATAGCACCACCCAATGTTATGAGGTGTGAAGCCTAAACATTGAAAGCCATAAAGAGGTTAATTCCCTCCAGCATGATAAACTTAAAGATGGAGATGATCTTAAGCTCTGAATGTAAGCTACAAGGGTAGTTTTCTCACCATTCTATCTTTATGTTGGAGATGAATCCTTGCAATGCCCATGCACTATTCACACCTCCTGTTCTTGTGGTATGCAAGTCATGTGAGTTGATGCTTTTTCCACCTTCGGGAGTAGAGGTTTCCATGTAGTGCGAGTGAATGAAAGTAGAAGGAGGAGAATCTTGTTTCATGCTGTAATGGAGGTGAGAGAAGGGAGAGGAGCTAGCTTGGTGTGGAACTATGTGGTGGGCAAGGGGAAGAGATGGGGAAGAAGCTTGCTTGGTGCTACAATGGAGATGGGAGAAATCTAGTAGAGAGATAATCCTGGACTATAGGGGGTGCATGTGGTTGTTGCAGCCATGGAGAGCTTGGAAAAGGGTTTATAGAGAGAGAAAATCACTTTTAGCTATAGAATAGGGTTGGAAAGACTTTGGAGGGTGGAAAATGATGTTTTGAAATTTTTTGAAAAAAAAATAATTTTTTGAAATTTTTTAGTGCACGTTTTTTACTTTTGGAGGTCAAAAATACTTTTTTGACCATGAAATAGGTTAGGGGACCTTTTAAGGAGGAAAAACTTGAAATTTGAAATTTTTTAAAATTTTTAGTGTATTTTTAAATCCGGGCCAAAAAGTGGGGGAAAAAATGTCAAAGTGGTCCCCCCCCCCCCTCCCTTTCCCCTAGCCACCTCCCTTACCTTCTCACTAGGTAAGAGGCCATTAAGAGGTGTAAGGCTACCTTGTCCCCCTACTTTTTTGAGGGTATAGAGTGTGTCCACCACCCTCTTCCTATTGGCTGGCCTCTAATTAACCTTAATCCCAAAGGGCCCCTAGAGGATTCATATTTTTCCTAATGTGTATGTTGATGACATGTTGATTGCAAGTGCTAACATGCAAGACATCAAAAACCTAAAAGAGGAGCTGTCCAAATCTTTTTCAATGAAAGATTTAGGTGCTGCAAAGAGGATACTTGGTATGAAAATATCAAGGGACGGGACGAAGAAGACAATAAAGCTATCTCAAGAAGATTACATCAAGAAGGTACTAGAAAGGTTTGCAATGCAAAATGCAAAACCAGTTTCTACACTTTTGGTTGGTCATTTTAAACTAAAGAAGGATATGTGTCCAAAGACACAAGAGGAGATAGCCTATATGTCTAAAGTTCCATATGCTGCAGCGGTAGGTTCTCTAATGTATGCTATGCTATGGTCTGGACAAGTTCAGACATTGCACATGCAGTGGGAGTTGTGAGTAGGTTCATGGACAACCCAGGTAAAGAGCATTGGCAAGCTGTGAAGCGGATACTTAGGTATCTAAAAGGGACAACAACAAATGCTTTGTATTTTGGAGGAACTGATATTTTTCTAGAAGGGTATGCTGATGCAGATATGGCAAGTGACAAAGATACTCGAAGGAGCACTACTGGCTATGTGTTCACGGTTGGAGGCACAGCAATAAGCTGGGCTTCAAAGCTGCAGAAAGTGGTTTCACTTTCTACCACGGAAGCAGAGTATGTAGCAATGATGGAGGCAAGCGAAGAAATTCTGTGGCTTCATAGATTCTTAGAAGAGCTTGGATTCAAACAAGACAATTGTGTCTTGTACAGTGATAGCCAAAGCGCTATCCATCTTGCGAAGAACTCAGCCTTTCATTCAAGGACAAAGCACATTGAGGTGAGATATCACTTCATACGCACTCTTTTGGAGGAGAGACAGCTAAAGCTAGGAAAGGTGCATACAAGTGAAAATCCTGCAGACATGTTTACAAGGGTGGTCAACAAGGAGAAGTTGAGCTTTTGCTCATCTTCAATCGGCATTCAAGGATAAGAAGCAAGAATGGAAAGCAGTCACAGGTTTGGTTTGGAGATCAGTCTCCAAGTGGGAGATGCCTGATTTACCCTTGTAATTTTTTGTGGTAAAAGCGTACATTTGTAAGGTCCCCATTATGAGGAGAAGGCATCGTGCGTGAAGGAAAATCACTCACCGGAAACCAAAATCTTCACGGACAAGAATCAGGGGCAACTTTAGGGGCCTCGGGGGAATATTCCTTTTCGCTGGAATATTATGGCCGACGGACGGCGGTCGGTAAGTGGTCGGAAAACAACCGGTCGGTTGGCCGGTGGCCGGTAGTCAATGGCCGATGGCCGGTGGTCGGAAGTCAATGGCCGGTGTCCGGTGGCCGAATTCAATGGCCAAGGGCCGAATTCAAAAGCAGACTTGTCTTCTCAAGGGCAGCCACACATGGGCGGATTGGAGGGTCCGATTTGGACTTATTCGCACAAGGGCGGCTACACATGGCTGTCTCTCATAAGAGAGGGCAGCCCTTTTGGCCTATAAAAGGAGGCCATTTCTACACACATTTCATAGTGTGAAGCTGATGCAACAAGGTGAGTGTGAGGTGGTGAGAGTAAAGCAAGGCGGGAGCTCTATCAAGGGTTTAATCCCTTTGTAAACTACTTCTTCTTTTGAAGTGCTAAAGCCATTGAGTGGCTGCTTTCCCGTGGACGTAGCCCACATTGGGTGAACCACGTATATCGTGTGCACTCTCTCTCTCTCTCTCTCTCTCTCTCTCTCTCTCTCTCTCTCTCTCTCTCTCTCTACTCTATAATCTCTCTCCATTAAGTAATCTACTCAGAAATCTATTTAGCTACGTCTTATTTTCTAACATCAATGATGTGAAATAGGATATAGTGCAAAGAAAATACTAACTTTGTCTATGGAAATGAATGTCACTACCTAGTTTGCCTACAACCTCATGTGAGGGTCTCATACAAGATGGAAGATCTGATACTAGTAAAAACCAACTCTCTTAAATTGTACTTCTATGCAGGAACTCACTTTTGATGAGGGTAAGTATATATATAGTTGTGAATACACGATTGTGAAGTGCTATTTGATGCTATCCTTTCTTGGTGGATAAATGCATAATTTTTGAAACACATATTTGTAATTTATTTTGAAATTAATCCAATGATTGTTAAAGACGCCTTAATCCTCAAGTGGGTGTCTCAGATGGCATTAGACTGGACTTTTGAGAATTGATCCAATTTACAAAGGAGATCCTATTCGATCTTTTATGGAATTAAATGATGTAAACATTATCGTAAATAAGTGGCTCATTCTTTAAACTTAATATTAGATTTATGCTATGTTGTTAGTTTTTGTTTAATGTTTGACACCGATAACAAGGGGAGGTAGTCGCTGACACCTGTCTTCCCAAGTAATGCCAAATCTGATGGGCTTGTGTTTCTTGGATGGTGACAGGTAAGAGGTTTCCTCCTTGGGATTAGGACGACAACTGCAACAATAACAGATAATCACCCATTGTCCAGTTATTTGTATAATTGATTGATAGCCCTTGTATATGATTTTTTGACAATGTCATATATTGACAAATAACAATGTATATGTCAATGTCTAGTATATATGTAAATTGTATTGTTATCTCTGTGAATTATAAAGACTACTTTTTATCTAATGTAGACATAGTTCTTGGCTATTATATACACTTTGTCTGGTTTTTATTCAAATTGTGTGGTTCGATAGTTTGTGAAATCAAACTATTGTTAGATAATCATTCTTAAACACACACACATACACTTATTTCTAGCTAACCTTTGGTCAGGTTAGCGCCATACAATGGATCTAGACCGTCATTTATCTTTTTACTTGAACCACCTAATCTAGGAGGATGGGTTGGGGCATGGCTCCTAATCTGGTCAAGCACATATAGCATATTGTTCTTTTGTTAAACTACACATATAAAATATGTAGATATCTAGAAGCTATTTTTGTATCATTGATTACTTCACAAGATAAAAAGTTAATATGTAAGGTTTCTGATATTGTATGATTTCCATATAGAAACACTAAAAACTATTGAACGTAAATCACTTCACAACGATGATGAACAACAGGATACTGGAAAATTTCTATATACAAACAGTGGCAACTAGTTTTGAGGACATGGATCAAGTTAGCTATGGTGTACAATGGTAAGAGATTTCTCTTACTCAGTAATTCACAAAGGATACTTGATTAGACGGTTTTTCTTATGAATGATGTTGCTTATATATATGCCCTATCGGCACCACTTTACCGAATGGTAACCCTTCTACATACAATATCTCTTTGAACACTTCATACTAGCTACATGGAAGGTTTGGTCATACCAATGTTTAAATATGATTGGGGGTTAGGGTTCCACATGGTGGGCCCTACCTCCCACCATGTGGACCTTCTCCTAGGGGTGGGGGACACACACACACACACTGTAAGATCCCCAATTTTTGGTTCTCTTCTAAAAATAAGAGTTGAACACCAACATCAAAGGCTTGTTTTTAGAAAAGAAAATGACTTTTTAGAAAAGAGAGAGGAGGAGTTTAGTTTAGCGCTCTTTTCTTGGAAGTCAAGCTTCTTCTTAGAGACTCGAAATCGTGCATCGAAAGCCGTGTCCGGCCAAAAAAAAAAAGTATTTTTTAAAACCAGCCACGAACGTGCGTCAACTTATCTCTCTTTGCTTCACTCTATTCTTAGCGTGTGATTTTGTCCTTGAGAGACTATATAAAGACCCTCTCCCTTCACTTTGAAAAAACACAGACACACTCTTAGACGCGGAAGCTCTCTTGCCTTGACGTCAGAGTTACATTCTCTCCCACAAGCTCTTACCTTCAAGCCATCTCTCAACTGCCGTTTGTTGCATCTACTACCGCAAGACTATACGTATCTATTATATGGAGTGGTGCAAGATCTTCATCACCATCTCCATAAGCTCTTCTGTCTCGAGAAGAAGAAGAAGGATACTCTCTCTCTCTACTTGCTTATTATCTTCTCTCTCGTTTCACGGTGTACGCGCTCTCCGGAAGCTTTTGTGGCGGATATCTCTACGTAGCTCTCATCTATTGGAACATTTTCTCTTTTGGGTGTCATGTGAAAAATACGCATAAGCTAAGAGATATGGTCAAAAAACAGTTTGCTGCCCACTACACAACCAAAATTTGACTCCGGACTCCTTTGAGAACCACTATATAGATTCACCAGATGGGCAAACCCCTTGAACCAATTGAAAATCTTGATGAAACTTGATGATAAATGAATTTAGGTCTCCTTTATCACTTTGGGAATGCAAGTCATTAAACGCTCTATAACCGGTTTTACTTACTCATAGGAGTGCTACCAAGGGGGGATACCATATGACATCGTGAGTTAACCGAGCCGTTTTGATATGTTTTATTATTTGTTTTGGTGAGTTGATTTCAATTATTAGATGGCCGTAAACTTATGTGGGAGTATACGGTTAAGATCCCGAACGGCATAGGCAGATATGAATAAAGTGGCTTTCTTTTGGGGTTATCATTTGTTGTGTAGTACCATATGGTGAAAGTGATGTGATAGAGTAATAGTTTATATTATGGAGCTGAGCTTGATACATTGGGTTGAGGCCAAATACTTTCAATTGCATGTTTTGCATACTACCGAAAATGCAGAAAATTTGTTTTTGCATATGTGTGAAGTTATGGTTTATGGTTGACCTAAAGGTCGGAGCTGTTTTGCATCATGTTAATGGTGTTGGAATGTTATCATATGATGTTTGCAGACTCATGGATTGATGTGGATGCCTCATATGCATGGTTATGACTGCTTTCCACCTTTCTAGGTCAAAACTAGCTCTATGTGCTAGAGAGGTGAAGTACAAATGTGATGCATCAACTTTGAATGGTTGGATGTTGTCAAAAATTGAGTTTTTATATCATGATTAGGTTCTGGTTGAACTCTTTCTATGCATGAAAGAATCACTTCTTAAGGGTCACATGTGTATAGACTCCAATTGATTGTTGGAGATGTGTCAAATTCCAAGTGTGGGAGTTGGTTCAGTGTGATTATGATTTATGGTCAAGGGCTACGATTCCCTTATGGATTATGGTTGAAATTTTATGGTAGAAACCAGTGTGGCTTATGGTTTTTCTTGTTGGATATGGTTATGCTGCTGTTGAAATTTTTGCAACCATGTTATGTCCTAAAGTGGTTATGAAGGATTGGTCATGCCTCACCCAAGTCGGGTGGAGTGTTCGCTCGTGTGATGTGATTGGATTATAGTTTATGGTTTTGGAATTGGATCATGAAGTGATTTGGATGGTTTATGACAGACGTGTAAGGGTAGAGACCTTGTACGGTCTAGCTGCTTGGAAAAGATTATTTGTGCATCTGGGAAGTGCTAGTGTGATTGGATTCATGTGTTATGTTTCTCATGGTAGCGTCACTACATGACTAGGATTACCTACATCACTTAGCCATAGACTAAAGGGTCGTTGACCTGGGGCTTTGTTGGATTGGGGGTGTTGCCTAGATCTTCTTCTTTTTGTTACGCTCATTTACACGGTTAGTGCATCGAGGGTTGAATGACCTACACGGGTAACCCGTCAGGAATTTTGCCTTGGCTTTGCCTAAACACCCGGTATTGGGCATTGAAGAGGCGTGGCACCTAAACTGGTATGGTTGGTGTTAATACCCTACCACCTGCTAGTATTTGGGATCCTTTTAGAGCTCGGGTTCATGGAGAGGCAAAGAGACCTCAGCCTATATGTGGCTCAGGTCGGTTGGAGGTGTTCTAGCTCACTCCCGACGAAGTAAAATTCTCTTTGTCCGTAGTAGAGCAAAAGTGGATGGGTGGACCGCTCGATCCCTACAGAGGGTCCGGTGCTCTACTAGTTGTGTTGTCATAAACTTTTTGATGTTATGGTATACCCAGATTTTGTCATTGCATTAATACATGGTTGCCTGTTCCATTTAGATGGGCATTTATAGATTCTCTATTGTCATCTTCTCATGTCTCTGTGCACTCTATTTCACCATCCACTATATTCTCTCTCTCTCTCTCTCTCTCTCTCTCTCTCTCTCTCTCTCTCTCTCTCTCTTCTTGCAATGCAATGTACACATACATTCACCCTCCACAATGTTATATTTTTCTTGAGTACGCTTTCATTCATAACACCAATTTAGGGGTAGCACTAGTCGCTAGGTACCTCTGGATGTACTCCGGCTCATGGCCTAAAATCCATGCTTGGTCGTGCGCTGAGAACTCCTCTCCTATGCAAATGGTTTTGCAACTCTGATGTATATTGAAAATTATATAAAAGTGTAAATTGTATATTTTGTGCATAAACCCCTGGGAGGGGTATCTCTCACTTGGTATCAGTGCCAATGCTTAAGGTTATGGGGATAGCCTAAAGCTTGATACTAGTTGGGTTACTTATGCATCATGCACGCATTCATGCATGCATTTTGAGAAAGGATATTGTATTCATGATGCATCTATAAGTGACATTGGTTGGTGGTACTTGTTTGACTAGTCTTCTTGAGTAGGAGTGTTTAATTTGAGTTATGGTTAAAGCGTTCAGACAAAGGCATTGTAATTTCTTTGAATGTTTCTTTTGTAGTAACAAATGGCTCCCAAAGTGATGTCTGAATGCCCTAGTCAGGGGAATAAGGTTTTGGCCATATTGTTCAACAATATGGAGACACGATTGTCAAGGGATGAATGGGAATTCTTTTACTTAGAAATTGGGACCAAAGTCTTTGGCATACCAGGAAGCACAACTTGTTGAATGAGTGTTGATCGTAGTTACCTTACCCGTTACCAGGAACCTTTCCTTCAGTTCTTCATCTACATTGATGATAGTCCAAGAGATTGGTTTTCCAATCTCAAACTACTTCAGCTCGAAATATGGCTAGGCCTAGAAGACACGTTCTACTACTTGGCGATGGGTTCCCAAATGTTAAAAATTACCAAATTTGCTAAGAAGTTTGAATCCTCTTGCAGCCGTTGTCAGGAGTTTTTTGGAGCAAGGGATTGCGCATATGTACATACCCATGCATGGTGCATCAAATAAAGTATTGCCCATTTTCCAGAGCCAGGTGGTTACGTGGGGCCCACATGTGTACAGGTAGGACACCATGTACATAGTGCATCGATTTTCATCGTTACTAGTACCATTGTGTTTTTCTACAATAAGGAGGAGTTGGTAGCGCGTAAAACTTCTCAAGGAAGCTATCCGTGGGCCGACGACGTGAGGTCAGCAGGTGCGTCAGATGGCATCTAGTGGCGTCAGGAGGGCGAACGAGGTCAATATTTGCACGCAGATGAGGACGGACACAACGTGGGTGTTTGCTTGTGAGAATTATGCAGAAAGGTCATCATGAGGACCTTTTTTTGGGGCCACTTCACGTGGTGGCGAGATGCATTATTGGAAAAAAGCTGAGTGCCAGGTGTGCGAATGATGCAAAAAGGTGACAACTATGCACTGCGAGGTCAGTTTTTGGCCTGTTCGGGGTCCGTTTGAGGTCATCTAAAAGGCCAAGGGTGCCCAAGTAATAAAGCTAAGTGTGGGAACTAAAAAAACTGAGAGAAGACCAGAAAAAACGTGGAGAAGAGAGGAGGAACAGCCGCAGGTGTGTTTTTTGGGTTTTTGGAGCCTAATTTGGCCGTAAACTGCTCATCCGATGTCGGATTTGAGCACTTTGACATTGTAGACTGGGGTTTTGGGCCGTTCCGGACGCGATGGCGCTGTCCATTTTGCCAAATTCCTCACTCTTTTTCTGCTGTTTTTCTGTGTAATCTTCTCCGGTGAGTGAAGCTTCTTCTCCAATTTGTGATTGTATCTGGTATCTTTTACCCATATTGTGTGAGCTGTTTGCCCCATTGGTGTTGGCCCAAGATCATTTGTATTCAAACATCAGAAATTCTCCTCTTTTGAGCTGAGTTTTTTGGGTGTGTGTGTGTGTGTGTCTGTGTGGAGTGGACAAGTGGATAGTCTCTCTCCTCTCACTCCAGAGGTGTGTTCCCTGTCTCGGCCAGGTGTGTTGTGTAAGCCGAGTGGTGCCCCATAGTGTGTGTGTGTGTGTATCTTCCCAAGAGTGTGTGTCGGGTCGTTATAGAGGCGCTGTGTGTGTTTTCATCCCGCTCACATTCTTTTGGTGCCCCCACGGAGGATCTTCTTCGAGTACCTTTTGCTTCGAGCTTCGAGCTTCGAGCTTCGGGATTGCAGATTACAGGTTGAAGATTACAGGTTACAAGTTACAGGGACAGGTACAGGTACAGGTGATTCACACAGGTACAGGTAGCTGGAGTACAGTGATATACTAGCAGTGATGTCACTTGCAGTTGTTGTGGGAATGCATCACTTGGCGCCTATTTGAGCGCATTGTCTGCTGGATTGTACGTTACTTGTGGAAACTGCCATTGTATGCCTTTGTGGAGCCATATATGGTTTTATTTGGCAGTCCCAGCCATTTCTGAGACTTGGTCTGGAAGATAGTCATTTCTGAGACTTGACTATACGCGATTTGCATTAGCTTTCGTGTGAGGGTCAATAGCGTGAGGTTTTTATTGAGCTGGGGGATTCTCAAATGTGGAGATCCTTTCGGTGATACAGGTAGCTGGAGCACCCTTTTCGTGACCTCGCCATAGGCTATGTACTAGTGAGTCCTACTTGATGCTCGGGTTCTATTGTTGACAGTTTATGTGTACATAGACAGTCTATATTTTGGGTTCCTACTGCTCTACTTTTGGGGAAACTCTGCCGAAATTTTTCCAAGTTATGATGGCTGGTTTTTTGGTATTTTGAGCCATTTATGCTGTTATGCTGCTGGAATTTTGGCAAAATCAGAGGTTGAGTCAGGTGTGCCTTCTTGGGAGCTTCATGGTTGGCTTTAATGGATGATCAAAATGGCCCTCAATTCACTCCATTTCATTTAACTCAAAGAATTCAGATTAATGTTCATGTGTCCAGGAAGATCTTTTTCCAGCAGCGCATAGTCTTTATGTTTGGGCCAAGAAGATTGAGAGAGATCCTGGAATGTCCTTTGCCTGTTGTAATTCCGATGATCAACTATGAAAACTCATTTGATGTGCATGTGTTTGTTCTCATCTAAAGCTGAGCTCCATTGAGGTTTCTGGGGATTGGGTAGTAAAAAGTTTTGGGTTCTTACACGTGTGTTCGAAGGGGTTCTCAAAGCATCATAATTTGGGTAGCCATGGCTTTCTCTTATCCCGAGTTTCATGGAAGAAGTGATGAAGATGTGGAAGAATTTTTGGAAAAGATGGAGGTTTCGTGCATTAGCAACCAGATTCATGACCCTACGCAAATGTTACGCCTTCTCCAAATTTGTTTGAAGAGTGATGCACGAGTTTGGTCTAAAGCATTTGAAGAGGAGTTACGTGTGGCTGATCCACCTGTAAGGTTGAGTTGGGACAATCTAAGGCATGGATTGGAAGTGGAGTTTGTGAAGATAGAAGATCCTGACAAAGTGTGGCAAGAAGTACAAGGTTTGGTGCAGAAGGAAGGTGAGCCAGTAGATGCGTACATACGTAAGTTTTCATTTGCATGGGAGCAAATGTGCAAGGCTTTAGCACCACAGGTACCCCCGCCTGACATGATGAAGAAGGACAGGTTCTTGGCTGGTCTTTGGGAGAATATATGTTGGAGAGTGGAGCTAAAGAAGCCTAGGACATATGAAGATGCACTAGAGGTAGCAAGGAACAAAGAGTGGAAGCTGAGGAAAATGAGCTAGTTAGGGGTGGAGTCTTTGCCAATGAGGTCTGAATTTCAGCCTATAGAGTCTTTACAAGGGCGCATGTCAGGGGTTCATCATGAACCAGTGGTTCCTGTTACTACTCAGGTTATGCCAGCAGTGGTCACTACAGCAGTGCAAGATGATGGCCTAAGGCAAGACATGAGGCAAGTGGTTGATCTGATGAAGAATCTCAGCCTAAACATGCTAGGTCAAGTGGGAAATAATCGAGGTCGAGGGCGGTTTGCAAATCAGCCAGGAGGTGAAGAAAGACCTAGGAATGGTGCTGGACAAAGTAATAGTAGGTTTTGGAGGCAGACGCCCACATGTTATAATTGTGGAGAGTTGGGTCACATCAGCCCGCAATGTGATAAGCCACCAAGGATGGGGGAAGACATGTATCCATTGCCAAGACAGGTGCTAACTAGATCAAATGATTATGGCATCGAAATTAAGGGAGACGAAGGAACCAGTGGTCTGACCCAGGAGGAAAAAGGAAAGACAAAAGTGCTAAGTGTAGTCACCTTGGAGAAGGCATCAAAGCTAGAGGATACATTAGTGATGCCTATTGGGAAGAGGACCACAAAGGATAAGGAAGGAAGAAGTGCCTCAGGTCCTAGTAAGAAGAAAGGAAAGAGCCATGAAGGCGAGGATGTCAAGGCCAAGAGGAAAAGGAGAGCTCGTCGAAAGTTTCATGTTTCAGATTTTCCACTAGGGGATGGGCAATTAAGCTATGACTTGAAGGAGGATCTGACGAGCACGAAGGCAGATGTTACTTTTGGGCAACTCATAGAAATGGTTCCTAAACTAAAGCGACAGTGGAAGAGGATGGTTAACCCAATGGAGAAAGAGCCAGAGAGAGGTTTTGTGAAGGTGTTGGCAATGGACGAGCTACCAGACATTTGTCCAATAGTAGATATGTGGCATAAAAGGAAAAATTTGGGACAAGGTTATGTGGATGGCGGAGCCCAAATATGCGTCATAACACACTCATGCGTTGAGAAGATGGGTCTCACAGTGGCTGGGGTGTCAGGTTTTCGGATCAGATTGGCAAATCATCAAAAAGTAAAATGCTTGGGTGTTGTAAAGAGCTTAGAAGTGGAGGCATATGATGCAAAGGCAGTGGTTGATTTTCATGTGATGCCAGCAGGGTTGGGAGCATATCCTATTATATTGGGCAGACCATGGTTACGTGCAGTGGGAGCTGTTCAAGATTGGCGACATGGTACAATTAGCCTCTATGGAAAGACAGGTACCAAGAAGCTTTATAATATGGACACAAGGAAACGATTAGAGGAGCTTTATGAAGATGAGGATGAGTCTAGTGATGAAGACTCTTCCACGGTGACAGATGAGGACAGTGATAGCACTACCAGCAGTGATGAGGATGCTGATGTTGCATTTCTTTTATTGGATAAAGAAATCCAGGAGTGTGGTTTAGTCGCATTTGCGAATGAAGTTGAAGATGAAAGTGAAGGACCTTATGAAGTGATTGAAGGGCTGATGCAAACCAAGGTTGAGTTGTCAAAAAAGCAGGAATTAATGACGCAAATGATTAGTGGAGACCTCTCAGCTATGGAGAAGGATATATTTTTGCATATGCTGGCTAGTTTTCCTGATTTGTTCATTACTTCATATGAAGAGATCAGAGGGTTCAAGGGCGAAGAGATGCATATAGAGCTGAAAGAAGGTGCTAAGCCAGTGCGGCAAAGGCTAAGAAGGATGGGTCAAGAGCAAATGGAAGCCTTGCGGGAAGAGGTGGACAAGTTATTGAAGGCAGGGTTCATAGTCCCTGTGGAGACCACAGAATGGGTGAGTCCAGTAGTAGTCAGTCCAAAGAAGGATGGGAAGTGGAGGATTTGTGTAGATCTTAAGCCCTTAAACGCAGCCACTAAGAAGAACCCATATCCTCTTCCATTCATCGATCAGATCTTGGATTCAGTGGCAGGTTATGAGAGGTATAGTGTGTGTGATGGTTTTTCAGGCTATTTTCAATTGAAGATTGCTCTTAAAGACCGCACAAAGACAACTTTTATTACGCCATGGGGCTGCTATTGCTACACAGTATTGCCATTTGGGTTGTCAAATGGACCATCTTTCTATCAAGAAAGAGCAAATTGGGTGTTGGAACCATTCATTGGTAGTTGTGTTAAGGCTTTTATGGACGACTTCTGTGTCTATAGCAGTAGGGCTGAGCATCATGAGAAGTTGCAGATGGTATTGGCTCGATATGATGAATGTGGAGGACAACTAAATCCAAAGAAATGTCATCTAGCACAGCCAAGGGTGAAGTTATTGGGCCATATGGTGTCAGAAAATGGCATTGAGGCTGATCCAGATAAGTTGAAGTCTATTATTCTTCTTCCATCACCTATGAGTACGAAGCAATTGGCAACCTTTATACACAAAGTGAAGTACATGGCACGGTTTATTCCATTGTCTTCGCAACTTCTTTATCCATTACAACAAGTGGCAAAGCATGATCCATTGCAATGGGATGACAAGTGTGAAGAAGTGTTTCAAGAGGTGAAAGAGGTGTTAGGGGGGTTGTCAGCCATGCAGGCTCCTGATTGGGAGAAAGTTTTTTATGTAAATCCATCAGTAGGGGATGATGCCATTGGAGCCATGGTATTGCAAAATGGGAAGGGCAGCCATTATATGAGGCCAGTGTATTGTGCAAGCCGAGTGAAGTTGGTAGCGGAGAGAAAGTTATCGGAAGTAGAGCTAGTGATGGCCAGTGTAATATTTGCTTGTCGACGATTTCGTCATTACTTGCTACCACGGCCTTTTGTTTTCTTGACGAGTTATGCCTTTTTGCCACAGTTAATTAATGGTACTAACATGTCAAATGTGGTGAAGAAATGGGTAATTGAGCTGCAAGAGTTTGAGTTCTCTTTTCTAGTGGAAGATAGTACAAGGGCTACCCTAGCTGATTTGTTGACCTACAAGGAGAATCCCCTTATTGTTAAGGAAGAGGTGGTGAGAAAGGTAGTTGAAGAAGTGCCATAGATCAGCAATGCACATGTGTTGTTCTTTGATGGTTCATACAGAAAGAGCCATGATGCAGCTTCAGGGGGTATAGCACTTTATGATCCAGAGGGGAAGCTAGTATGCAAGAGAGGGTTCAAATTGGATGCGCATAGTAACAATGAGGCTGAATATGCTACATTGGAAGCCGGATTACACATTTGTTTGAAGCATGGGGTTCGAAGGTTGAGCATAAAAGGTGATGCCTTGTTAGTGGTGAAGCAAGTGCTGGGTGTGTGGAAGAGCAAGAACACCTCATTGAAGGAAATGTGCTTCAGAATTAAAGGCCTGCTAAAAAAGTTCGAAGCATGGAGCATCAGACACATTGAACGTGCTCTAAATGGAGAGGCACATGAAGCAGCTCAAGGCATGATTGGGGAGCTATTCGTGTTGAGGACCACTTTACCTCTTTATCATGGCCGGGAAACTTTGGCTCAAGAAGAGGAATTTTTGCTAACAGGAATCATTCCAAAGGAGATTCAGAAGTCTAAGAAGTATGGCTTTGTGCGTAGAGCATACAGGTACAAATTGATTGGTGATGTCTTATACATGAAAGGGGCTGATCTCGTGTTGAGACGTGTACCTTGGCGGGAGGAGCTTTACAGAGTGTTGGAAGAGAATCATGAAGGCGCATGTGGTGGCCATTTTGCTCTAAAGATCACCTTGCATAAGATTTTGCAAGAGGGGTATGTATGGCCTAGTTTGCACAAGGATGTTCACCATTGGTGTAGGTCTTGCAATAGGTGTCAAGCATTTGGGAAGAGAGTGTTGAAGCCAGAGCTACGAAAAACCATTATGGCGTTTGATGTGTTTGAAAAGTGGGGGATTGATGCAATAGGCCCGTTACCTATCACAAGCAGGGGCAAAAGCTATATCTTGACGGCAGTGGACTATCTCTCTAGATGGGCAGAGGCTATAGCAGTAAAACAAATCACTGCAAAGGATGTGGCAAAATTTGTGTATGATGAAATATGTTGCAAGTTTGGGGTGCCACTGGAGTTACTTTCAGATAAGGGGCCTGGATTTAGAGCTAAACTGCTAGATTTTTTATGTGCAAAGATGAAGATTAGGCACCAGCATACCACTCCTTATTACCCGCAGTGTAATGGCTTGAATGAAAGATTCAATGGTGAGTTGGTACAGATTCTTTCGAAAGTGACAGAGCACCAAGGAAAGAATTGGGATTTGGAATTGCCTAGTGCATTATGGGCTTACCGTACTTCGGTGAAGACAGGTACATGGTTTACTCCATTTCATTTGGTGTATGGAAAGGAAGCACTATTGTCTGTGGAGGTAGAGTTGCCTGCGGTCAAGATGTTAGAGAAGTTGCTTGGGCCGCCTAGTGATGCATTCAAAGAGAGGCTCTTGCAGTTACAAGAGGTCCAGTTGGATAGGATGAGCGCTTTGGAGCATTATGGGCAGATGCAGGATAAGGCTTTGACAAAGATAAATGAAAAGGTCAAAAGTAAGGGTATCAAGCAACATGACTTGGTTTTGCGCTACAACAGTAAGCTGGACAACACCTTCCAAAAGAAGTTTCAAATTAAGTGGGAAGGTCCTTTCAAGGTAGTAGAGTGTTTTCCAAATGGCACATATCAGCTGGCTAACCTGGATGGTGTTCTACATAAGTCAAGGGTAAATGGATTGCGTCTTAAATTGTATCATGCTAGATTGATGATGGTGGAGCAAGATGAGTTGTCGGTGGAGCAAGAAATGTTGGTGAAGGATGAGGAGACTTGTGATGCGGCGAGTCTCATATCTCTCTTTGCTGCTGCTGATCATGAATGATCTAGCAGGCTAGGGGATGGGCAAATTATGTCAGGAGTTTTTTGGAGCAAGGGATTGCGCATATGTACATACCCATGCATGGTGCATCAAATAAAGTATTGCCCATTTTCCAGAGCCAGGTGGTTACGTGGGGCCCACATGTGTACAGGTAGGACACCATGTACATAGTGCATCGATTTTCATCGTTACTAGTATCATTGTGTTTTTCTACAATAAGGAGGAGTTGGTAGCGCGTAAAACTTCTCGAGGAAGCTATCCGCGGGGCGACGACGTTAGGTCAGCAGGTGCGTCAGATGGCATCTAGTGGCGTCAGGAGGGCGAACGAGGTCAATATTTGCACGCAGATGAGGACGGACACAACGTGGGTGTTTGCTTGTGAGAATTATGCAGAAAGGTCATCATGAGGACCTTTTTTTGGGGCCACTTCACGTGGTGGCGAGATGCATTATTGGAAAAAAGCTGAGTGCCAGGTGTGCGAATGATGCAAAAAGGTGACAACTATGCACTGCGAGGTCAGTTTTTGGCCTGTTCGGGGTCCGTTTGAGGTCATCTAAAAGGCCAAGGGTGCCCAAGTAATAAAGCTAAGTGTGGGAACTAAAAAAACTGAGAGAAAACCAGAAAAAACGTGGAGAAGAGAGGAGGAACAGCCGCAGGTGTGTTTTTTGGGTTTTTGGAGCCTGTTTTGGCCGTAAACTGCTCATCCGATGTCGGATTTGAGCACTTTGACATTGTAGACTGGGGTTTTGGGCCGTTCCGGACGCGATGGCGCTGTCCATTTTGCCAAATTCCTCACTCTTTTTCTGCTGTTTTTCTGTGTAATCTTCTCCGGTGAGTGAAGCTTCTTCTCCAATTTGTGATTGTATCTGGTATCTTTTACCCATATTGTGTGAGCTGTTTGCCCCATTGGTGTTGGCCCAAGATCATTTGTATTCAAACATCAGAAATTCTCCTCTTTTGAGCTGAGTTTTTTGGGTGTGTGTGTGTGTGTGTGTCTGTGTGGAGTGGACAAGTGGATAGTCTCTCTCCTCTCACTCCAGAGGTGTGTTCCCTGTCTCGGCCAGGTGTGTTGTGTAAGCCGAGTGGTGCCCCATAGTGTGTGTGTGTGTATCTTCCCAAGAGTGTGTGTCGGGTCGTTATAGAGGCGCTGTGTGTGTTTTCATCCCGCTCACATTCTTTTGGTGCCCCCACGGAGGATCTTCTTCGAGTACCTTTTGCTTCGAGCTTCGAGCTTCGAGCTTCGGGATTGCAGATTACAGGTTGAAGATTACAGGTTACAAGTTACAGGGACAGGTACAGGTACAGGTGATTCACACAGGTACAGGTAGCTGGAGTACAGTGATATACTAGCAGTGATGTCACTTGCAGTTGTTGTGGGAATGCATCACTTGGCGCCTATTTGAGCGCATTGTCTGCTGGATTGTACGTTACTTGTGGAAACTGTCATTGTATGCCTTTGTGGAGCCATATATGGTTTTATTTGGCAGTCCCAGCCATTTCTGAGACTTGGTCTGGAAGATAGTCATTTCTGAGACTTGACTATACGCGATTTGCATTAGCTTTCGTGTGAGGGTCGATAGCGTGAGGCTTTTATTGAGCTGGGGGATTCTCAAATGTGGAGATCCTTTCGGTGATACAGGTAGCTGGAGCACCCTTTTCGTGACCTCGCCATAGGCTATGTACTAGTGAGTCCTACTTGATGCTCGGGTTCTATTGTTGACAGTTTATGCGTACATAGACAGTCTATATTTTGGGTGCCTACTGCTCTACTTTTGGGGAAACTCTGCCAAAATTTTTCCAAGTTATGATGGCTGGTTTTTTGGTATTTTGAGCCATTTATGCTGTTATGCTGCTGGAATTTTGGCAAAATCAGAGGTTGAGTCAGGTGTGCCTTCTTGGGAGCTTCATGGTTGGCTTTAATGGATGATCAAAATGGCCCTCAATTCACTCCATTTCATTTAACTCAAAGAATTCAGATTAATGTTCATGTGTCCAGGAAGATCTTTTTCCAGCAGCGCATAGTCTTTATGTTTGGGCCAAGAAGATTGAGAGAGATCCTGGAATGTCCTTTGCCTGTTGTAATTCCGATGATCAACTATGAAAACTCATTTGATGTGCATGTGTTTGTTCTCATCTAAAGCTGAGCTCCATTGAGGTTTCTGGGGATTGGGTAGTAAAAAGTTTTGGGTTCTTACACGTGTGTTCGAAGGGGTTCTCAAAGCATCATAATTTGGGTAGCCATGGCTTTCTCTTATCCCGAGTTTCATGGAAGAAGTGATGAAGATCACTACAAGAGGTTATGTGCTCTTGTGACGCTCTTAGCGACGGAAATACACTGGGTTTTTATAACCCCCGGCGTCGCTATAAGCGTCGCTAAAAGCGTCGCTACGAGAGCGTCGCTATATGCGTCGCTATAAGCGTCGCTATAGGCGTCGCTATAGGCGTCGCTATAGACGTCGCTATATAGCGACGTCTATAGCGACGCCTATAGCGACGCTTATAGCGACGCTCTCACAGAAGAGTATAGCGACGCATATAGCGACGCTACAGAGCCATAAATAGCGACGCATATAGCGACGCCTGAGAGAATATTTTTTTGGTGGCAGGGCATTGAATGCCTGCCACCCATCAACCATATTGTACTTGATTCACTTTTTAAAAAAAGTGCAAAGGTAAATAATAGACCCAAAATAGTCACCCACAAGACGCATTGTTTGCAAAATTGACAATTGTACACATCATAGACAAACTGAATTGATTGGCAAATTTAATAATGACAATTGTACAACATCATAGGCATAAAGAATTGATTGGCAAAAGGAATTGCGGTGACAAATGTAATAATATACATGGTTCAAAAAGACGTATAAAATCCGTCTCATGATACATAAGCTATGAGAAACCCTAAACTAATGCTATCTAGCTACGGCTAAACTGACGTCGTCTAATCAGACGTCTCATCGCGTCCAAGCGGCGTATCTGTCGGATTCTGCAAAAAAAGACAATAAGACAGTTTTCAGTAAGTATAAACATATAACGACATTTATAAAACAATACAAAAAATAAAAAAGAGTAAACCCTAATACTAACCATGCCGCTGCGAGAACTGAGAATGTCCATCAGGGCGTTTAAGCCCTTCCTGCCTGCGTACTCGCGCTCGTACGGTGTGGGATCACGTCCTGTCATCGACCACTGTCAAAACATACAAAGATTTCATTATGTTAGAACTAAAAAACTCATAAACCCTAAACTATCGAACATGCATAAAGAGCAATGTGAAAAGACTTACAAAATCGGCCTCAAATGATGCCCATCCACCGCTCCCCAAGTGGTGCGAGCTCCCTGCCTCTACTCGCGCTCTGGCTGCATCCTTTTGTTGCTTCCACTTGTCGGGATTCTCGCGCGCTGCTTTCTTCGCATTCTTCCAATCTTCTTTGGCCAGCCAATCTGGCCTATTCCACCCATTCTTGATTGCTTTTTGCACTTCGGAACGCTTGTGTTTGCAGTATTCGCGCATTCGAATCTTCATCAGGTCTTCATTGAAGCGCTGATCCCGTGTTGGAACGGGAAACTCATCATGAAGTATGCTGATGACTCTGTTTTTTAAATCACTTGGTACTTCACTCCATTTGTTTAGTATATAGTGTCTAAACAGCTGAGAGCAAAGACCACGCATGCGCGAGATCACCTTCTTGCCGTCATCATCCATGATGATGCCGCCGCTGATGTCGACGGAGTAAGGCAAGCCCTCTGGCCGGTGACGCGTGAACCTGGGTGTCCCGGCAGGGGTCTCTAGCGGCGTGTCGATGGGGGTACGGACGTCAGGTGTCTCCACCGGCGTCTGGGCCCCGAAGCGAGGAGTGTCGAGTGGGGTGGCTCCTGGCGGAGTAGGTAGAGGTGTGTAGCTTCTAGGAACAGTCAGCCGTGCAAAACCTGGCGTAGACGGCGATGCTGTGGCTGGTGTGGGGGCGGGCAAAGAAGGGGAGGGTAAAGAGCCTCGTCGAACACAAGGCGGTGTGGAGGCATCGGTGGCGGAATCCCCACAACAACCGCCACCGCCACCACTAGAGCGCCGGTGTCTAGAAGAGTGTGACGCTCGTCTCGTCGACACCGAAGCTTCGGAGCGCGCCGAATGCTCCGAAAGAGAGGGAGATGCGGATGGTGTAGGAACGCGCGATGATGCGCCAGAGCGATGACGCTCCACGTACCACTGTCTCTGCTGCGGTGACAAAGAAGAAAGAAACTCCTCATCATCCATACCTGCATTAAACACACGAATATTTAAACTTAATATTGAATGAATAGAGTAGACAATGACGCAAAGACCATTAAATACAATGACGTAATGACGCATATAAATACAATGACGCAATGAATCGAGTGGTAGAAGAGGCAAGTCGAAAACTCAGAATTTTCAATCAAAAGATGTGAGCGCGAGTAGAAAAGAGCGTTACACACCATGGAAGCTACTTAGAGAGCTAGAGCTTTTACAGCACGGAGCAAAATTGTTCAAATACAATATTTGTGGCTTTAAGAGATCTCTCTCTCATCCTCGCATAACTCAGCATAACTTCCTATATCTATATAGAGCTCTCCGTTTAAACACATATCCTCTGTTTCATTTTGTAGCTCCTCTGCATGCACCCCATATAGATCAGTAGCATCTTGATGCTCGTCTGGCACCACCGCAGCGGCTTCTGATTGAGCATCTTCTCTGATCTCCTCCATTGATGTCGTTGTGATTGGCACATGGTAGCCTTCATACGTCCTTGCACTATGAGGGGCTAACTCTATGACGTACCACCAGTTTGATGTAGACTTTGTAGGATGAAATACTACCTGCCAGAGCCACATAACTTACATGAGAGCTTTCAAGCACATAACTTGTAAAAGGGGGATGTTAACTATTTATATACTTACTTGTTCACAATGCTCGGGTAGTACGAAAGTGTCTCTTAGGTCAGTCCATTTCTTAGTAGAATCCACCTCAAGAAAACCAGACTCTCCTCTACGCACAGTAGCGTTTCGACCCTCCATGATTATCTTGAACCATTGCACGTCGAACAAGTCGACAAAAAATCCTCTGTAATCGATCCTCAAAATCTCTTGCAGCGTGCCGAAGTAAGTGAGTTCCGCCACCACGGGATCTGCATCAGAGGAACGTCGTCGACTAGACTGTTCAAATTTTGCCATGATTCCACAATCTTGAGTAAAACGCTTTTTGTCGATTCGTTCCACCCTAAAATGTCGACCTTTACACCATGCTGCTGTGTATGACTTATACTACAACGAACAAAGATTATGAGTGGCCGTTCAAACGTTTATAAATAAAGTCACTTGCTAGTCGTACATTGCAAACTTACCTTGGTCGCGCAACCCCGAGAGTACTCCCACTCTTCTTCAGTCACTTCGTCACCGCATTGTTGTGCGCTTTTCAATTGGTTGTGCAACCATCTTAAGCTCATGAAGGTTGGTAGGCTCTCCAGAACCGCTGGATAGTGCATCGGTGGTCGTCTTCCCCGTCTCCACTCGATTCGTGCCCTTTGTCGCTCTTGCTTTGCATCCTCATATTGTGAAATCCACTTTTGCATCACTGGATTGTGAAGCATGCAAAATCGGTTGATTTTAGCCTCTAGATCTTCCGTCATCTTCTTCTCAACACCGAGATTGCACATGACAATCCCAGATATGCGCTCATCATCTATGGTTCGCCATAGCGTGTCCCGGGATTTATCAAATCCGTCTAACCACTCTCCAATGTACACTAGGGACTCTGATACCAACCAACCTTCTGCCATGCTACCCTCCGGACGTGCCTTTTGACGCACATATCCCTTAAGCGTTTTCATGAAACGCTCTAAGAAGAACATCCATCTGGAATGAACTGTGCCAGCTATTTCCACCTCATCAACTATGTGAATAAGAAGATGCACCTGAATGGTTAGCATTGTAGTAGGAAAATGTTTCTCAAACATGCACACAAGCTCCGCAGCATTTAGTTTGGCGAATGGTATGGAGTCTACGTCGATCTCCTTTTGTGAGATCCATTGCACCAGCTTTGCAAGTTTGTAGATTGTGTTACGGATGTCGAGAGACAAACATCCCTCAATGGCAACCGGTAAGATAAACTGTAAAGTATGTGCAGCAATGATATTAAAGTCCACATTTTATGCAATGATATTAAAGTCCACTATGAACGTACCTGACACATTTTATGCCAATCGTGTGACTTCAAACCGGTAAGCTTTCCTTCTTTAGTAAAACACGTTCGGAGCGAGTGCATTACGCCAGTGGGGGTCCGCAAAGATCGAATGGCCTCTTTTACTTTGCGTTCTTGGGCTCCTGTGAAAATCCATGGTGCTTTAGGAAGTTTTATCGATCCATCAGACGCTGTTTGCGGCCAATATTGCTCCATACGATCCACATTTCTAAGGTCAACTCTGGCTCCCAAAGTATCTTTCTTGCCGGTCAAATGGTCCCATAGTAGATTACCCACATTCTTGAATATGTGCATTGGATCGAGCAAGTGATTGATCACGAGTCGAGGCCAGTATGGTAACTCGTACCATAGAGATAGTCTCTTCATCCCTGGAGGCAATCCGTCATCGCACATCTCCTTCTGCTCTAACCATGCTTGTGCAGACATCCTTGGTGGCTCTCTTCCCAAAAAGCCGTCGCGTAACACATGATTCTCCGGAAGATACGCTTGATGACCTTCGTAGATTTGCTTCTTCAGTGAGGGTGCCCTACGTGCATTCAGTCTAGGTCCACATGTGACACATGCTCTGTATCCGCTTGTTTGAAGCCCTGCATGTATACACATGATAATAGATCAACTATGGGGAAAAACCAGATTTACAGTGTCTGAGAGAGGAGTGTCAATAGATCACCTGAGCATTCTGTTAGCCCGGGATAGTCATGCATGGTCCACATTAGAATACCTCTGATCAAAGCATTCCGTCGTCCTGTGTGTCGGCTCATATCCACCACCTCTATGCCAATCCACAATTGTTGTAGCTCTTCCAATAGTGGACGAAGATACACATCCATATTCCCCACTTTATATCGCCCTGGCACAATCAAGCTTAGCCATAGGTGCCCCTTCTTCGTAGTCAACCACGGGGGAATGTTGTAGTTGACGATGACAACGGGCCATACACTGTAAGATGTTGATCTTTGACCAAATGGATTTACGCCATCCATAGCCAGGCCTAAGCGCAAATTTCGAGCTTCCCTGGCAAAATCCGACCATGTTCCATCTATATGTTTCCAGGCTGCGCAATCTGCAGGAATTCGTAGCACACCATCCGAAGATTTATTCTCCTCATGCCATGATGCTAGGGCGGCCATGGACTTACATTCGAAGAAATGCTTGATGCGAGGAAGCAAAGGAAAATGTCGCAAAACCTTTTGTGGAATTTTTGTCCCGTGGAGATCTACTCGATATCTTTCGGAATCACATTTCGGACACTTCTCCATGTCTGTGTATTCCCCTCTGAAAAGAATGCAGTCATTAGGACAAGCGTGGATAGAATTGTAATCCATCCCCAAGTTTCGCAAAATCTTTCTTGCTTCATCTCGGGAATCTGGCATCACATTGTCAGCTGGTAGAATGTGCTCTTTCAGCAATCTACACAACATAAAAATATGATACAGTCGTGTAAAAATCTATCAGATCATTATACACCATGAGTTCTATTAAAGTAAACTAATTGTAATAGATCACCTGAAAAGCGCTGTGACGCTAGTGTCACTCCATCCAAACTTTGCCTGCATGTTGAGAAGAACCAGGAGTGCTTTCAATCTAGACATACGTGCTCCATTATACAATGATGTATCGGCTTCACTTTTCATATCATCATAGATAAGCCTTTCTGAATCCATGATCGTCTCGATCATTTCATCAATCTCGGGCTCAAACATTGCCTCGTTGGGAATGTGCTCTGCATGATCATCCCCCGAGCTGTCAGAGGCTACATCTTGTGGCCTCACATATGCTGCTTGACCAAAGCGCCTGCGAACACGTCTATTGGGTTGCAAGATTGCTGCTTGTTGGCCAGCGTCAGAGTCCGACGAGTTATAATTGGCAACAACTCGATCTATAATAGATGGATCGAACTCGCCAAATTCACGAACGTGCTGCAAAGAAACACGTCTTGTCCGTCGCACAGCATGCTTGCATTGATTACAAGGACATAAGACCCTCGTTGAGAGATAGGTGTTTCGGTTGGACGGTCCCACATCCTCGTCGCTACTCATAATGAGGATAAAAAACTTATAACCTAGACAACAAATTTAATATTCTATTGGCATTCTTCGTCTTATCTCAATCTCTCTCTCTCTCTCTCTCTCTCTCTCTCTCTCTCTCTCTCTCTCTCTCTCTCTCTCTCTCTCTCTCTCTCTTTACCTCACATTCTCTAGTCATGTCCAATCCCCGCACACCTCGGTCTAGAGGTGCACGGAGATCAGAACCACCGGGTTATAATCTCGTCTTTATTGGTCAATACCTATATTTGTGGGTACAAGAAATCTAGACACCCACGTCTACATGATACTGCATGTAGTGGACAAAATCCCTTTGCCTCTTCTCTAGCTGTAGCACTTCACTTCATCTTAACATCTTTTCACAGTAGATCTTTTCACTGTTCGTCTAACTCTAAACCCTAAACCGTAAGTAATTCTTGCGTGGACTCGATCTAACGTAAATAAGCGTAAATCTAAATAAATGTAAATCTAACTAAAAATAAAGCTAAATCTAATTTAACGTAAGTCTAATGACTAGAGGTTGTCTAGATGGTCATTGTGTCGGGGATGTAGTGACTCTTGCCGCCCTGAAGATCCACCTTCTTCCCTATCTTCTGAAGACATTTCACCAGTACTTTTGGATCGACGGAGCCCACTATGAGTGAAGGCAGCAATACCCTATATTCCATTGAGGGCTTTCTTCACCCGCTTCATGCAGGCATCGCAGTCTATGGAGACCCGCATCTAATCTAATATAACATAAATCTAAATCTAGCTTAAATAAATATAAATCTAGTTAAAAATAAACCTAAATCTAATTTAATGTAAGTCTACATATAACCTAATCTTTAACGTCTTTTAAAATAGTTTCCTACGACGTTATAACTCTCTTCTTCCTGTGTGTGTGCGCGTGTGTGGATGTGTGTGCCAATAAAAAGAGATAAATGGTATAACCTTTCTATCACCCATGCCAAGTATGATAGATTGATTATGCCATTTCTCTCTTGAATAATAGGTCTTCAGTTCAACTCCTCGTCGGCTAGATCTTTAGGTCTTTTAATTTTAATTAGTTTCCTACGACGCTCCCTTAGTTTCTCTTTCTTTCTCTCTCAATGTGTGTGCGTTTTTTTGGATCGTATGCATGTTTTCTTTCTCTTTTCCTCTCTCAATGTGTGCGTTTTTTGTTTATGCATGTTCTCTCTCTCTTTTCCTCTCTCAATGCGTGCGTTTTTTGTTTATGCATGCTCTCTCTCTCTTTTTCTCTCTCAATGTGTGTGTGCATTCTTTGTTTATGTATGTGTGTGCGTTTTTGCACTCTCTCTCTCTCTCTCTCTCTCTCTCTCTCTCTCTCTCTCTCTCTCAAAAACACTATATGTGTGTGTGTATGTGTGTGTGTGAGAGAGAGAGAGCGAGGGAGAGAGAAAGAGAGGAAGGGAACATGAGAATGAGGAGAGGGAAGGAGCATACCTGTCTCTCCTTCCTCTCCTCGTGTGTGTGTGTGTGTGTGTGTGTGTGTGTGTGTAAAAGAAAGAGAGAGAGAGAGAGAGAGAGAGAGAGAGAGAGTGAGGGAGAGCGTTACCTGCTCTTTGCTTGAGGGCGTCGAAAAACTCAGATCTGAGATCTGAGTTTTTGGCGTGCTCGGTTATTTTTTTTACCCCAGTTGGCGTCGCTATGAGCGTCGCTATAAGCGTCGCTATGAGCGTCGCAAATTTACAAAGAAATTTGCGACGCTCATAGCGACGCTTATAGCGACGCTCATAGCGACGCCGGGAATTTTTTTTTTGAGCGTCGCTGTGTGAGCGTCGCTAATGTGAAGAGCCTCTTGATGAAGATGTGGAAGAATTTTTGGAAAAGATGGAGGTTGCCTGCATTAGCAACCAGATTCATGACCCTACGCAAATGTTACGCCTTCTCCAAATTTGTTTGAAGAGTGATGCACGAGTTTGGTCTAAAGCATTTGAAGAGGAGTTACGTGTGGCTGATCCACCTGTAAGGTTGAGTTGGGACAATCTAAGGCATGGATTGGAAGTGGAGTTTGTGAAGATAGAGGATCCTGACAAAGTGTGGCAAGAAGTACAAGGTTTGGTGCAGAAGGAAGGTGAGCCAGTAGATGCGTACATACGTAAGTTTTCATTTGCATGGGAGCAAATGTGCAAGGCTTTAGCACCACAGGTACCCCCGCCTGACATGATGAAGAAGGACAGGTTCTTGGCTGGTCTTTGGGAGAATATATGTTGGAGAGTGGAGCTAAAGAAGCCTAGGACATATGAAGATGCACTAGAGGTAGCAAGGAACAAAGAGTGGAAGCTGAGGAAAATGAGCTAGTTAGGGGTGGAGTCTTTGCCAATGAGGTCTGAATTTCAGCCTATAGAGTCTTTACAAGGGCGCATGTCAGGGGTTCATCATGAACCAGTGGTTCCTGTTACTACTCAGGTTATGCCAGCAGTGGTCACTACAGCAGTGCAAGATGATGGCCTAAGGCAAGACATGAGGCAAGTGGTTGATCTGATGAAGAATCTCAGCCTAAACATGCTAGGTCAAGTGGGAAATAATCGAGGTCGAGGGCGGTTTGCAAATCAGCCAGGAGGTGAAGAAAGACCTAGGAATGGTGCTGGACAAAGTAATAGTAGGTTTTGGAGGCAGACGCCCACATGTTATAATTGTGGAGAGTTGGGTCACATCAGCCCGCAATGTGATAAGCCACCAAGGATGGGGGGAGACATGTATCCATTGCCAAGACAGGTGCTAACTAGATCAAATGATTATGGCATCGAAATTAAGGGAGACGAAGGAACCAGTGGTCTGACCCAGGAGGAAAAAGGAAAGACAAAAGTGCTAAGTGTAGTCACCTTGGAGAAGGCATCAAAGCTAGAGGATACATTAGTGATGCCTATTGGGAAGAGGACCACAAAGGATAAGGAAGGAAGAAGTGCCTCAGGTCCTAGTAAGAAGAAAGGAAAGAGCCATGAAGGCGAGGATGTCAAGGCCAAGAGGAAAAGGAGAGCTCGTCGAAAGTTTCATGTTTCAGATTTTCCACTAGGGGATGGGCAATTAAGCTATGACTTGAAGGAGGATCTGACGAGCACGAAGGCAGATGTTACTTTTGGGCAGCTCATAGAAATGGTTTCCTAAACTAAAGCGACAGTGGAAGAGGATGGTTAACCCAATGGAGAAAGAGCCAGAGAGAGGTTTTGTGAAGGTGTTGGCAATGGACGAGCTACCAGACATTTGTCCAATAGTAGATATGTGGCATAAAAGGAAAAATTTGGGACAAGGTTATGTGGATGGCGGAGCCCAAATATGCGTCATAACACACTCATGCGTTGAGAAGATGGGTCTCACAGTGGCTGGGGTGTCAGGTTTTCGGATCAGATTGGCAAATCATCAAAAAGTAAAATGCTTGGGTGTTGTAAAGAGCTTAGAAGTGGAGGCATATGATGCAAAGGCAGTGGTTGATTTTCATGTGATGCCAGCAGGGTTGGGAGCATATCCTATTATATTGGGCAGACCATGGTTACGTGCAGTGGGAGCTGTTCAAGATTGGCGACATGGTACAATTAGCCTCTATGGAAAGACAGGTACCAAGAAGCTTTATAATATGGACACAAGGAAACGATTAGAGGAGCTTTATGAAGATGAGGATGAGTCTAGTGATGAAGACTCTTCCACGGTGACAGATGAGGACAGTGATAGCACTACCAGCAGTGATGAGGATGCTGATGTTGCATTTCTTTTATTGGATAAAGAAATCCAGGAGTGTGGTTTAGTCGCATTTGCGAATGAAGTTGAAGATGAAAGTGAAGGACCTTATGAAGTGATTGAAGGGCTGATGCAAACCAAGGTTGAGTTGTCAAAAAAGCAGGAATTAATGACGCAAATGATTAGTGGAGACCTCTCAGCTATGGAGAAGGATATATTTTTGCATATGCTGGCTAGTTTTCCTGATTTGTTCATTACTTCATATGAAGAGATCAGAGGGTTCAAGGGCGAAGAGATGCATATAGAGCTGAAAGAAGGTGCTAAGCCAGTGCGGCAAAGGCTAAGAAGGATGGGTCAAGAGCAAATGGAAGCCTTGCGGGAAGAGGTGGACAAGTTATTGAAGACAGGGTTCATAGTCCTGTGGAGACCACAGAATGGGTGAGTCCAGTAGTAGTCAGTCCAAAGAAGGATGGGAAGTGGAGGATTTGTGTAGATCTTAAGCCCTTAAACGCAGCCACTAAGAAGAACCCATATCCTCTTCCATTCATCGATCAGATCTTGGATTCAGTGGCAGTTATGAGAGGTATAGTGTGTGTGATGGTTTTTCAGGCTATTTTCAATTGAAGATTGCTCTTAAAGACCGCACAAAGACAACTTTTATTACGCCATGGGGCTGCTATTGCTACACAGTATTGCCATTTGGGTTGTCAAATGGACCATCTTTCTATCAAGAAAGAGCAAATTGGGTGTTGGAACCATTCATTGGTAGTTGTGTTAAGGCTTTTATGGACGACTTCTGTGTCTATAGCAGTAGGGTTGAGCATCATGAGAAGTTGCAGATGGTATTGGCTCGATATGATGAATGTGGAGGACAACTAAATCCAAAGAAATGTCATCTAGCACAGCCAAGGGTGAAGTTATTGGGCCATATGGTGTCAGAAAATGGCATTGAGGCTGATCCAGATAAGGTGAAGTCTATTATTCTTCTTCCATCACCTATGAGTACGAAGCAATTGGCAACCTTTATACACAAAGTGAAGTACATGGCACGGTTTATTCCATTGTCTTCGCAACTTCTTTATCCATTACAACAAGTGGCAAATCATGATCCATTGCAATGGGATGACAAGTGTGAAGAAGTGTTTCAAGAGGTGAAAGAGGTGTTAGGGGGGTTTTTAGCCATGCAGGCTTCTGATTGGGAGAAAGTTTTTTATGTAAATCCATCAGTAGGGGATGATGCCATTGGAGCCATGGTATTGCAAAATGGGAAGGGCAGCCATTATATGAGGCCAGTGTATTGTGCAAGCCGAGTGAAGTTGGTAGCGGAGAGAAAGTTATCGGAAGTAGAGCTAGTGATGGCCAGTGTAATATTTGCTTGTCGACGATTTCGTCATTACTTGCTACCACGGCCTTTTGTTTTCTTGACGAGTTATGCCTTTTTTGCCACAGTTAATTAATGGTACTAACATGTCAAATGTGGTGAAGAAATGGGTAATTGAGCTGCAAGAGTTTGAGTTCTCTTTTCTAGTGGAAGATAGTACAAGGGCTACCCTAGCTGATTTGTTGACCTACAAGGAGAATCCCCTTATTGTTAAGGAAGAGGTGGTGAGAAAGGTAGTTGAAGAAGTACCACAGATCAGCAATGCACATGTGTTGTTCTTTGATGGTTCATACAGAAAGAGCCATGATGCAGCTTCAGGGGGTATAGCACTTTATGATCCAGAGGGGAAGCTAGTATGCAAGAGAGGGTTCAAATTGGATGCGCATAGTAACAATGAGGCTGAATATGCTACATTGGAAGCCGGATTACACATTTGTTTGAAGCATGGGGTTCGAAGGTTGAGCATAAAAGGTGATGCCTTGTTAGTGGTGAAGCAAGTGCTGGGTGTGTGGAAGAGCAAGAACACCTCATTGAAGGAAATGTGCTTCAGAATTAAAGGCCTGCTAAAAAAGTTCGAAGCATGGAGCATCAGACACATTGAACGTGCTCTAAATGGAGAGGCACATGAAGCAGCTCAAGGCATGATTGGGGAGCTATTCGTGTTGAGGACCACTTTACCTCTTTATCATGGCCGGGAAACTTTGGCTCAAGAAGAGGAATTTTGCTAACAGGAATCATTCCAAAGGAGATTCAGAAGTCTAAGAAGTATGGCTTTGTGCGTAGAGCATACAGGTACAAATTGATTGGTGATGTCTTATACATGAAAGGGGCTGATCTCGTGTTGAGACGTGTACCTTGGCGGGAGGAGCTTTACAGAGTGTTGGAAGAGAATCATGAAGGCGCATGTGGTGGCCATTTTGCTCTAAAGATCACCTTGCATAAGATTTTGCAAGAGGGGTATGTATGGCCTAGTTTGCACAAGGATGTTCACCATTGGTGTAGGTCTTGCAATAGGTGTCAAGCATTTGGGAAGAGAGTGTTGAAGCCAGAGCTACGAAAAACCATTATGGCGTTTGATGTGTTTGAAAAGTGGGGGATTGATGCAATAGGCCCGTTACCTATCACAAGCAGGGGCAAAAGCTATATCTTGACGGCAGTGGACTATCTCTCTAGATGGGCAGAGGCTATAGCAGTAAAACAAATCACTGCAAAGGATGTGGCAAAATTTGTGTATGATGAAATATGTTGCAAGTTTGGGGTGCCACTGGAGTTACTTTCAGATAAGGGGCCTGGATTTAGAGCTAAACTGCTAGATTTTTTATGTGCAAAGATGAAGATTAGGCACCAGCATACCACTCCTTATTACCCGCAGTGTAATGGCTTGAATGAAAGATTCAATGGTGAGTTGGTACAGATTCTTTCGAAAGTGACAGAGCACCAAGGAAAGAATTGGGATTTGGAATTGCCTAGTGCATTATGGGCTTACCGTACTTCGGTGAAGACAGGTACATGGTTTACTCCATTTCATTTGGTGTATGGAAAGGAAGCACTATTGTCTGTGGAGGTAGAGTTGCCTGCGGTCAAGATGTTAGAGAAGTTGCTTGGGCCGCCTAGTGATGCATTCAAAGAGAGGCTCTTGCAGTTACAAGAGGTCCAGTTGGATAGGATGAGCGCTTTGGAGCATTATGGGCAGATGCAGGATAAGGCTTTGACAAAGATAAATGAAAAAGGTCAAAAGTAAGGGTATCAAGCAACATGACTTGGTTTTGCGCTACAACAGTAAGCTGGACAACACCTTCCAAAAGAAGTTTCAAATTAAGTGGGAAGGCCCTTTCAAGGTAGTAGAGTGTTTTCCAAATGGCACATATCAGCTGGCTAACCTGGATGGTGTTCTACATAAGTCAAGGGTAAATGGATTGCGTCTTAAATTGTATCATGCTAGATTGATGATGGTGGAGCAAGATGAGTTGTCGGTGGAGCAAGAAATGTTGGTGAAGGATGAGGAGACTTGTGATGCGGCGAGTCTCATATCTCTCTTTGCTGCTGCTGATCATGAATGATCTAGCAGGCTAGGGGATGGGCAAATTATGTCAGGAGTTTTTTGGAGCAAGGGATTGCGCATATGTACATACCCATGCATGGTGCATCAAATAAAGTATTGCCCATTTTCCAGAGCCAGGTGGTTACGTGGGGCCCACATGTGTACAGGTAGGACACCATGTACATAGTGCATCGATTTTCATCGTTACTAGTACCATTGTGTTTTTCTACAATAAGGAGGAGTTGGTAGCGCGTAAAACTTCTCGAGAAGCTATCCGCGGGCCGACGACGTGAGGTCAGCAGGTGCGTCAGATGGCATCTAGTGGCGTCAGGAGGGCGAACGAGGTCAATATTTGCACGCAGATGAGGACGGACACAACGTGGGTGTTTGCTTGTGAGAATTATGCAGAAAGGTCATCATGAGGACCTTTTTTTGGGGCCACTTCACGTGGTGGCGAGATGCATTATTGGAAAAAACTGAGTGCCAGGTGTGCGAATGATGCAAAAAGGTGACAACTATGCACTGCGAGGTCAGTTTTTGGCCTGTTCGGGGTCCGTTTGAGGTCATCTAAAAGGCCAAGGCTGCCCAAGTAATAAAGCTAAGTGTGGGAACTAAAAAAACTGAGAGAAGACAGAAGAAAAAACGTGGAGAAGAGAGGAGGAACAGCCGCAGGTGTGTTTTTTGGGTTTTTGGAGCCTGTTTTGGCCGTAAACTGCTCATCCCGATGTCGGATTTGAGCACTTTGACATTGTAGACTGGGGTTTTGGGCCGTTCCGGACGCGATGGCGCTGTCCATTTTGCCAAATTCCTCACTCTTTTTCTGCTGTTTTTCTGTGTAATCTTCTCCGGTGAGTGAAGCTTCTTCTCCAATTTGTGATTGTATCTGGTATCTTTTACCCATATTGTGTGAGCTGTTTGCCCCATTGGTGTTGGCCCAAGATCATTTGTATTCAAACATCATAAATTCTCCTCTTTTGAGCTGAGTTTTTTGGGTGTGTGTGTGTGTGTGTCTGTGTGGAGTGGACAAGTGGATAGTCTCTCTCCTCTCACTCCAAAGGTGTGTTCCCTGTCTCGGCCAGGTGTGTTGTGTAAGCCGAGTGGTGCCCCATAGTGTGTGTGTGTGTATCTTCCCAAGAGTGTGTGTCGGGTCTTTATAGAGGCGCTGTGTGTGTTTTCATCCCGCTCACACCGTCATAGGGAAAGAAAAGTTGGAAGATAACTACAGACCACGTTGTCGCGTGGGAGGTCTAAGAGAATACCCTATTATGAGAGTTAAAAGAATATTTAGAGAACTAGCTCCAATACACCCATAATATTGTAATGAAATCATAAAAATCAAATTTTGATGAATAAAAGAAACGTAGACTCAGTTTTGGTTCACATGTCTGCTAAGTTTTCTCTCTCTCATTGTCTTGTTTTAGATGGATCTTCTTAATTGTCTTGATAAACTCCCGAGTGATTTTGCACAAAGAATCTTTTTCAATTATGCAGTTAGATTCAATATCCATTGGGGAATTGAAGTGGCTTGAGTTTGTTGAAGCTCAGCCCGAACATCAAACACAAGTGCCTGATAGGTTCATGGACCAACCCACAGCTTTGGGTGAAGGAAAAGATCCAAGAAGGCGATGTTAAAGTGCAAGGATATGTTCTTTACCTTAACGTATGCTCTCTTTTGGACATATCGAGTCGTGAACTCATACTTACTAAGAAGACCCTTATGTTAAACCAAAGATATGGTTTTTGTGAGAAGGTCATAATCAAACTATGAAAGAAGTCAAATGGCGGTAACCAATTCTATTATGTATCCCAGGATTAGTTCAATAGAGTCTATGGACCTATTCTCAAATACAACCCTCACAATGTTACCATTACCTTTGATGACTACGAGAAACCAAGGTGCATTAGTGATTTTACCCGAGCACAACCAATAGCAATAAACTTGAGTAGATACTTCTACAGAAATGATGTAAACAAACAACATGCTCATGTAAACTGCTTTACAAGAATATCACCCAAGGATGTATCACGGGGGGAAGAATGGTAAGAAAAGAAAGACGTGATTTTTAGTGTACAAGTTATAGTGCTAAACTTTGACACCCGAGATGTGAACAAGTATAAGGGTAGAACCACAATTATAGGAACCAAGGATTGGTTCATAGGATCCTTTCGTATTTATGTTTCTCCCTAGAAACATTATGTATCTTTTTGGTCGACTGCGGTTATAAAAATTTGATTTGGAAATAACACATATTGTTTTGATGATATAATATTTGAGTTTGAATTTTTGTTTTCATCATTCTAACTAACATGAGTGATGGGGTGTGTGTGTAGATGACTGACCGTTTACCTCGAGGGATATGGGCGGATATACTCTCTCGCCTTATGGTGGAGGAGCATTTCCAAACTGGAGTGGAAGTACAAAGACTTTTCACTACCACGTATAACAAGGAAGAGAAGAAAAGGTTTATGTCCACGGATTTCATTGTATCAAATACGTTTCGAGCTTGGTATCATTATGCTGCAATTAACCCCGAGTTTAGACCACCTCAACATAAACCCTCGCCCGTTGGGAGTATCAAGTGGATACAATCTAAGTTGGGAACGGAGACTGTAGTCACTAATCAAATATTGTACATAAATGCTTGTGAACTTATCCTAAGATCGACAAATGAAACATGGATCACTAGAAACATACTTCCTTTAGTAATGGCTACAGGATGCTTTGACATTGTTATGTTTAATGTATGGGGACGACAATGCCAAAACAATGACCGACATTCCTATAGTACCTTGGGAGTTATTCTTTAACTTATTTGGAAAGTCACTAATCTACAATCCTCGCAATGTAAAAATTTTATACAATGCCTACAACAGACCTCAGCGCCTTGCAGATTGTGCAAATATTCACAGCCCAGTCGGATGGGACACACTGGATGTGTTTCCAAAGGAATCTACTTTCTTCGATGACTACTTTGGGTACAGGTAGACAATTATCCATACCAAAATGGGGGTACCTGTAACAAATAAAACTCTTACTCGGGAATGGTATGACTCACGCGCCAACGAAGAAATGTTCCAACCAGATCAGAAAGGATTATTGGAGTCAACCATCAGACATACTCAAGAAATGGTACAACTATACTCCATTGATGGAAGGATGTCACAATGGATATTACCGAGTGCATTATGTTAGAGCCACTAGGATTTATTATAAACTTTGAGACACCTTGTAGACTTTCGGAAACCCAAAGTTTTGTGATATAGGAATTGGGTTAATTCATTCATTATTCTTTCTCCTATTTCTTCTCATCTTATCTTTAAACGTCTATTCTATTTGATTTAAGGACTTCAAATGAGATAGAACTTTTGCTATGACATTTGTAAGCTGGTAAAAGTCTCTGTTATCTATGAGCACAAGAACTCTATGAGTACGTATGTGAAGCAAGGCTTCAATTTGGGCATCTAGCATCGAGGTTTCCAAAGTTTGGAATATGTTATTAGTATACAAACTTGGGGGAACTTGCCAAGGGTTCTGCAGGTTATTATGTGCCAAGACGGCATATATGGTACATACGATAACTCACTCGAGCAGTGGGTATGGCTATGAACCAAATTTGAGCGAGATTTTTACTTTTAAATTACCAAACAGTTGGCCACAAGTGGGCGACAAGGTTACAACTTTCAAGTTCTTCTTGTTTTTATATATTTTAACCTTTATTTTGCAAAATATTTCTTGTTGTGCAAAGAAAAGTTCTTTGACAAAATTCATGAGAAGCAAGGCTTTGAAACCGTGGCCAGGTATTTCCCATTGATTTGAGATCAAGGGAAATGGCACATAGGTTTGTGATTTTGACAATGTAGGGATATAAGCTCACATTTTTACGTATGCCAAAATTGAATTGTGATGTATCTAGGCCAGTATAGATTGCACAAGGCACTCCTGCTATCGGATCAAACTCTTGCATCCATCATTGTGGCCAATGGCTTGCACCTTTGCATGCACGGCATGCCAACCAGGTAGAAGGTACTTCACCTCAATCATTGTTTACAATTTTGCTATAACCCCAACTACTTTGTCAACAAGGACAAAGAAAGTTATTGACTGTTTAAAATGATTTAAGCACACAAACTTAATGGACTGTTTAAAATGATTTAATCACACAAACTTAATTTCATGGGCAAAGCGCCATAAGTATGTCCATCTGATATAGTCACAACCACATACAAGGTAGGTGGGTCAAGCTATGACTGATGTTGTTGGCCAACATCTCTATGAGAGAGCGTCGTACAAACCACTTGTTTTGTGCTTATAAAATGGGCTACAAGCTAGGCATAGAATGCATAGTACCATATGCCAAAGGGGCTTCGAGTCGCACTCGAGACGGGAAAAATATCACACAAAGACAAGGCCTCACCGGTTTGATAAGTCGTTCAGCTGCTTTAAGGCAAGTCAAGGCACTGCCTGTGACTTGCCATGCACATTTTTGCTTGCCTATCTTTGCTTCATGAAGGCTAAAAGGGTGCTTGGCATGGCCAACCACTTGTTACATATAGATTAAAACACTAGTTCTGTAATTGGACACTAAAGCATCTTGTTTTCCTACCAAGTTTTGACAATTTATTTGTCAAGCTAGAAAGAAGTTTTCTACACCTTGCTTCTACCATAGGTTGGTTATAATGGAAATAAAACACTAGTTTTTTCTCCATGTCAAAATACAATCCTTATGGACAGAGTTATGGTAAGTTCTTGTTAGGAAATAAGATGTAGCTAAATAGATATTTAAGTAGATTACTTAATGGAGAGAGATAGATTCACACACAAGAGATTATAGAGTAGAGTAGAGAGAGAGAGAGAGTACACACGATATACGTAGTTCACCCAATGTGGGCTACGTCCATGGGAAAGCAGCCACTCAATGGCTTTAGTACTTCAAAACAAGAAGTAGTTTACAAAGGGATTATACCCTTAATGGAGCTCCCGCCTTGCTTCACTCTCACCACCTCACACTCACCTTGTTGCATCAACTTCACACTATGAAATGTGTGTAGAAATGGCCTCCTTTTATAGGCCAAAAGGGCTGCCCTCTCTCATGACAGGCACCCATGTGTAGCCACCCTTGTGTAGATAAGTCCAAATCGGACCCTCCAATCTGCCCATGTGTGGCCGCCCTTGAGAAGTCAAGTCCGCTTTTGAATTCGGCCACCGGCCATTGAATTCAGCCACCGACCACCGGCCATTGACTTCCGACCACCGGCCACCGGCCATTGACTACCGGCCACCGACCAACCGATCAGTTGTTTTCCGACCACTTTCCGGCCGCCGTCCGGCCATAATATTCCGGCGAAAAGGAATATTCCGGCCCTTGATTTTTGGCTGTGAAAATTTTGGTTTCCGGCGAGTGATTTTCCTTTACGCACGATGGCTTCTCCTCATAATGGGGGCCTTACAAATGTGCGCTTTTACCACAGAAAATTACAAGGGTAAATCAGGCTCCATACTTAACAATCTTCCACTTGGAGACTGATCTCCAAACCAAACCTGTGACTGCTTTCCATCCTGGCTTCTTATCCTTGAATGCCGATTGAATATGAGAAAAAGCTCAACTTCTCCTTGTTGACCACCTTTGTAAACATGTCTGTAGGATTTTCACTTGTATGCACCTTTCCTAGCTTTAGTTGTCCCTCTTCCAAAAGAGTGCGTATGAAGTGATATCTCACCTCAATGTGCTTTGTCCTTGAATGAAAGGCTGAGTTCTTTGCAAGATGGATAGCGCTTTGGTTATCACTGTACAAGACACAATTGTCTTATTTGAATCCAAGCTCTTCTAAGAATCTGTGAAGCCACATAATTTCTTTGCTTGCCTCTGTCATTGCTACATACTCCGCTTCCGTGGTAGAAAGTGAGACCACTTTCTGCAGCTTTGAAGCCCAGCCCACTGTTGTGCCTCCAATCGTGAACACATAGCCAGTAGTGCTCCTTTGAGTATCTTTGTCACCTGCCATATCTGCATTAGCATACCCTTCTAGAAAAATATCAGTTCCTCCAAAATACAAAGCATTTGTTGTTGTCCCTTTTAGATACCTAAGTATCCACTTCACAACTTACCAATGCTCTTTAGTTGGGTTGTTCTTCTTGAGATAGATTTATTGTCTTCTTCGTCCTGTCCCTTGATATTTTCATACCAAGTATCCTCTTTGTAGCACCTAAATCTTTCATTGAAAAAGATTTATACAGCTCCTCTTTTAGGTCTTTGATGTCCTGCATGTTAGCACTTGCAATCAACATGTTATCAACATACAGAATTAGGATGATCAATTTCCCATCTCCCAAATTTTTCGTGTAGACGCAGTGATCCGAGTAGCATCTTGTGAATCCGTGATCCAACATCCATCGATCAAACTTCAAGTACCATTGTCTTGATGCTTGCTTTAAACCATACAAGCTCTTCTTTAATCTGCAAACCATTTTCTCCATTTCTTTTACTTCATACCCCTTTGGTTGAACCATGTAGATTTCCTCCTCTAAGTCACCGTGAGGGAATGCCGTATTTACATCCATTTGCTCGAGATTTAGATCATGAGCAACCACAAGGCTTAAGACAAGCCTAATTGAGTTCATTTTTACAACAAGAGAAAATATTTCATTGAAGTTAATACCTTTCTTTTGAGAAAACCCTTCTACCACAAGCCTAGACTTGTACCTTTTCTTCCCACCTTCTTTTTCCTTCAGCTTGTACACCCATTTGTTTTGAAGTGCCCGCTTACCTTTAGGCAACTCAACCAACTCCCATGTTTGGTTACGATGTAGTGAGTCCATCTCCACTTGCATGCTCTTCGTCCATTCTTCTTTGGATTCATGTTGCATAGCTTCTTCGTATGATTCTGGCTCTCCAGAATCTGAGATCAAGAGATGGTTGAAGGAAGGAACAAACCTTTCTGGAGGTCTACTTGCTCTTGTAGATCTTCGGGGAATAGGTTGAAGCTCCTCATTTGGTTGACGTTGTTGCACATTGTCACCGTTTGCAATCCTTGAGTCTTCATCGTCCTCAAGCTCCATGTACTCATCACCTGCTTCTTTTTTTTTATTTCTTTCCAAGTAATCTTTGTACATATTTTGTTCGTTAAAAATTACATCCCTACTCCTTAAGATTTTACCATCTTCAGGATTCCATAGGCGATACCCAAAGTCACCTTCTCCATAGCCAATGAAGAAACACTTTTTGGACTTTGCATCTAGCTTTGATCTTAGGCTTCTATCTATGTGCATGAAAGCCTCACACAACCCAAATACTTTGAGAAATGCATAAATCACCAGTTTACCTGTCCATGCCTCTTCTGGAACTCCCCCATCCAATGCCGTTGAGGGTGACCGATTGATTAAGTACACAGACGTACTTTACAGCTTCCGCCCAAAGCTCAAGCAGTATCATGCATTTAGACCGCATGCTTCGTGCTCGCCTCCATGATTGTCCTGTTCATCCTTTCCGAAATCCCATTTGGTTGAGGTGGGTTTGTCCCTTTGCCTCCGAATGCCATTGCTAGCACAAAATCTTTCAAAAGCTTGGCTGCAATATTCGCCCTCCATTGTCGGATCTGAGGCATTTAAAACCTTGTACCGTTTCATTCTCCCCACAAGGGCTTTCCCCACCTTTGAAATATGGAAAATACATCGGATTTATTCTTCATGACATAACCCATGTTTTTTCTAGTCGCATCAACTATAAATGTTACATAGTACAATGAGCCACCAAGTGATGGGTGTACTTGCAGGACCCCCAAACATCAGAATGACCCAGCTCAAGTTTTTTTATTTTTTCTTTCATTTTCCGATTTTTGAACTTTTACCCTCTTTGTTTACCATAAACACAATCTTCACAAACTCTAGTCCACTTCTTTCAAACCTGGTAGAAGCTTCTTTGTTTGAAGGATTTGCATTCCTTTGTGTTAAGGCGGTTACGCCACTAGCGGAAGCTAAATAGCGAGAACTCAACCAACAACAGAATTTGTCAGACGAGGACGAGCTTGACCCGCAGGCGCATGGAAACAACTAGGTGGGTGTCAAATCACCTACTCGACCTTCTAATGACAATCACTACTAAGGAAATCAAATATAAGTTCTAAAAACGCAAGTGACTGAAATCCGTTACTACGAACGAATGCTATACGAAACAGGATCTAGAATCATTGAATCGATCTCAAACTCAAGGGGAAGTCTATACACTAGGTAAGAACAACACCCTAAAGACTTGAACTGCAAAATCAACCTATAACCACTCCGTGCGCAAACGCGTATGAAGACAACCAAAAATACAGGTGACCGAAACTTGACCCCGATGGTACTAAAGTGTAGCTCACTCGTTGTGGTTCTATAGATATGTTGCACGCTCTATTCCGACACACGAGTTGGAAGAAAACTCACACCGAAGCTCGTAGGAACTTACCACACATAGAAGCCGATAGCGCGCACTCTTGGTATCTGTGCGTAGCTCTCACCGTTGCTAACACAATGCTGGTGTCGCTTCTCCAATGGCGGCCCCGTAGCCCGCGTAGCAAGAAGATAAGACACTCTCTCTCTCTCTCTCTCTCTCTCTCTCTCTCTCGTCTCTCTCTCTCTCTCTCTCTCTCTCTCTCTCTCTCTCTCTCTCTCTCTCTCTATCTCACTCTCTCTCTCTCTCTCTCTATCACTTCGTCATCCCGTCTCTCACACGCACTCTGCTAACACATGCTGGTGTCGCTTCTCCAATGGCGGCCCGTAGCCCGCGTAGCAAGAAGATAAGACTCTCTCTCTCTCTCTCTCTCTCTCTCTCTCTCTCTCTCTCTCTCTCTCTCTCTCTCTCTCTCTCTCTCTCTCTCTCTCTCTCTTCTCTCTCTCTCTCAGACACAGTCACGGCGCTCAAAAACTCCCTTTGATTAATAATTGAATCTCCTTTAGGTTACAAAACTTTGGCTTGTATACCTCAGCCTTGGAGGTTGAGACATCTCTAATTATTTACATCAACAGGTGAAATTACTTCGGGATTACAAGCTGGAAACTCAATTGAGTCCCGTTACTTAATGAATGGCTCAAATCAAAATTAATGTCGGAAAGACATTTTTTACAATCAATGGTTACAAAATGATGGGTGTGAGCAAAAATGTGGGTGTGATCCTCTGCTGGCTCAACACTCCCCCCCTCCGCGTTCATGTCGTCCCTGACATGACTTTTAGGCTTGTCAATAGAGTCCTGTGTCTTGAGCATCTGCAAATGTGATTCATAGCGTAGGTTGCCGATGGTCAAGGTTGGGCCGAATATTTTGCTTTCGTGAGTGAAAAAGCCGGTGTAGAAAGCTTCTTCGAATGTTTGCATGTGGAAGCTAGGCAAAACATAATTCTTTGGTATAAGAGATGTAACACCTTTGGTGATGGCTGCAATGAAAGATCATACATCATATCGTCACTGTGTGGCCGTCGATAGTAGACTCGAGGTAGTGGCTTTATCTGGCGCGCGAACACTTCAATGCATGCTAAGAGAGTCCTGCAGATTTTCTTTAGCATCTGACACGAAAGGTCAGGAGAGCCAAAGTAAAGGGTTTGATGGTGCCCGTTAGGGTTTTCACCATGTAGGCTTTACCATTCTCTCGCCTGCTTTGGTCCTGGCATCCTTGGTAATTAAGCCAATTTGGCTTCTTTTCTGCAATCCTGCCATGCTCTTTCCAGCTTCTGACTCTTGGCGCGGGCAAAAGGTTGCATCCTCCCGAATCTCCTTTGGAGCCTCTACCAAGTAGATGAGGTAGGCTGGGTATTTGTTCAGCCAACCTTTCTCCATCTAGGTTGAGAATCTACAATCTTCTTTGATGTTCATCCTTTGTGATGTCGCCTCGTAAAGAGCGACATACTGCTCCTCCTCTATTCTCTTTTTCGTCTTTATCACTTCAAAATTTCATCAGAGGGAAAGGCAGGCTGGGTTGCATCTACTCTTCATGGAGCACTTTTGTGTCTAAACCTTGAAGTCTAATGGAGATGAGGAGTCTCCTTTCCCATTCCATTTCCGCCTTGGCACTTTCCTCTGTTGACTTTTCTATTTGGTCCTGGAGCTTTGTTCTTCTTCTTCAGAGATTCCTGAAGTCGAGGCCACTTCTTGAATGGGGCTGGATCTTCAATTGTGGTTTGCCTCTTCAGTTTTGGTAGCTCTATGGCTGCTCCCCCTGCTTCTTCTTGTGGTGGCTCTGTTTCTCTTCTTTGTTGCTCTTGGAGGTCTTGGATGTTTGCGGGGGGTTCATTTTCTGTCCTTAGTGTTTGGTTTTCTGATGTGAGCATCTCCTCTGCAGCCAATGATCCCTCTGCCATGTGCAATCTTTGCACTTGCTCTAACCTTAGCTCTCTTTGCAAACTTCTGAACCTGATCTTCCAGAGCTGGTACGAGGGCTCCCTCTTGTTCTGTTCCTGCTCTGCTAGCTCTAGGGTGGTCCTGAGTCTCGTGATTGTCCTTTCTTGAAGTTCGACTCTTTCCCTTAGCTCAATGAGCTCGTCCTTGGCTGCCTCCAGCTCATCTTCTATTCTCTCCTTTGCTTCCTGTGAACTTGTTACCTCTCTTGAAGCTTCGGCTAGTTGGAGTATCAAGCCGTCTCTCTGTTTTCTGCGTCATAGAGTGATGCTTTATGACTCTCAGATTCAGTCATAGCATTCTCTAACTTCTTCTGCAACTTCTCTTCCTTTTGTTTTGCTGTCTCAATGCTACTTCCTTTGCTCTGGATCTTTCTTTAATCTTGCTGAGCAGTTCATGCACATGTGCATGTCTTTTTCATCTCCATCTGTCAACTTGACAGCTCTTTCTGCCACCACCCCAATGGCTTCGGCTCTTCTAGTATGTTCTGTTCGTCCATTTTCTCTTCACTCTCCATTGTACCCTTTGTCTTTTCCTTCGTCCCTTTCGATCATCTTGTTTTCGTGGGATATCCCATAAAACTGCCTCCAGGGCCTCTTCTTCACTGTATCCGATCGCTACCAGATCCTCATAATCATCTTTCTTTTGCTGAACTGGATCTATTTCCTTTTCCTTGGTCCCGGCCTCCGGCTTTTCCATAACTTCTGTTTCTATTTCTATTGTGGTTCCTCCACAATAATTTTCGTCTTCTTCGGGCTTGGTACATCAGTAAAGGAGGGCTGATTTTCTCAGTCATCTTGGCTTTCCCTTTGTTTGCTGCCCGTCTTTCTCTCGAATTTCAGTAGACTCATCTACTTCCTTCTTCTCCTTGTCGTCCTTTTTCAGCTCAGCTTTTTAAAAGCTGTACTTCCTCTTCAGTATAAGGCTCGACAGGTTGCTGCTCCAGTATGGCCTCCGACTCCTCATAAGCTCTAATATATTGATCATATTGATCAACATGTGGCCTGGCTGAGCTGGTTCCGACTTTAGTGGGGTCTGGCACCACATTTCTTCAAAGTCCCCCTGTAGAGCTCTTTCCGCTCTAAACTGCTCACCAGCCTTTCCATTCTTGCGGCTTTTTGACTTTTGGTTTGCTTGGATCAGCCTTCTTCTTCGCTTTCTTCTTGAGCGGCTCGTCCACAGCCTCTTCAGGTTCTGAACTATTTCTATTTTTCGGCGTGCTCTTGTGGACGCCCTCTTGGATACTTCTTGCTGTTCTTTCTCTTCATCGGCTTCTCTAAGCCACTCATTCTGGGAGGGAACCGTGGCCTTGATCCCGCTCCAATAGCTTCATAAGCTATTCTTGTTAGGATTTCTCTCCTCCTATGTACTTTGGCTTGGTTGTGCATGGCGATTACTTGCTCGTGGATGTATTGAGATAATTCACCTCTTTTGGCATGTTGCTCTTCAGTGCCCATGTGATGGTGTCGCAATGGCATGGGGTGGTGTAGTATACTTCTGCGGTCTTTTACTGCACACATGGAAAAACTAGTTATATAATCGGCAAAGGGTTGCCGCTCGTTGATCTGCCATATCTTGTAGGTTGTATTTTGTTTCTTTGATCCATAGACCTCTATGGCCTCCTTCTTTCTCTGACAGAACTCCCTTTGTTGTCAGCTTCAATGCATCTGCAATGAGCTGTGGAGTGATCTGTACTTCAATTGTTTCTCCATCCATGGCTGTCAACGTAGCTTTCCCATCCTTCTGAATGGGTGTTGCCAATTCATACACTCTTCTTGTGTCTACACCTGATGGTCTCGAGGTGAAGAACCTGTGTAAGTCAGCCTTTTCCAGGTATCTGCTGATGTTCTCTGATCTGCTATAATCCACTAATTCTCGTGGGATCATAGGTACATCGACCGATTTGCCCTTGAGGATCTCTGAAAGTCCCCTGGTAGATCTTTATTCCCTCTTTTTAGTACTGCTTCCTCCACCCAAGTCTTGGTTGGCTTGAGGGTTTCTGTTGGAATATCAAAAGGTTCTGCTTCTGCCAAGAGCATCCTTGATGGTTGGTCTTTTCTCTTAGTTGCCGATGACTTAGCGGAATCCATGGATCCTGTAACTCCAATTACAGAAGTTAGCGTCTCTTTTTAGTACTGAAAGCCGAAATGAAGCTTTTAACTATTCAAATGACTTGAAAATTGAAACATGAGCTATTCAGGGCCTAAGGATGCAATGTAGGTGAAAAAATATGCAAACTGAGCTCAAAAACATGCTTGAGACATATACGCGTATGATGTCTTTTGTGTCAGAATGACTTCATATTGGTGTGCTTGTAGCTGATAGTGTATACATGAGTGTCATATGCTTGGATTTGAGTTTGGATCCCATTTGGTCAAGTTTTGGCCAGTTCAGTCCAGTTCCGGCTCTTGGCAAAATTTTTGAAAGGGAAATGGATTTTATGATCCAAATTGGATAAAACTTGGTGGTTCACCTTCAAATGGCATGTAGATCACTTCTGTTTGGTGGTTGAAGCCCTGAGGTGCCAAAATCACATAGTGAGACATCATACGCGTATGATGTCTTTTGGTGCATTTTTGGACCAATTTTCTCTATAAGCTTGGTTTTGGCTTTAGATAGGCTTATTCAGTGGATTTATCAAGTTGGATAGAATTTGGACTAAAAATGGCTCTGGAGACATCATACGCGTATGATGTCTTTTTTGTCAATTTTTCATGGGATTGGTTTTGTGGACTCTCCATGTGCTAGTGAAGGACTGTTTATACTCAAATCTTGGTTTGGACTTGAATATGTTGGATTTGGGACAAAAATAGGCTTTGTATGAAGGATTTTCTCTTAATTGGGCTAATGGGGTGATCACCTGACCAAATGGTTCCAAACTTCATATGTAGCATGTATTAGATATATATAATGGATGTATGATGACAAATGAGCATTTTTTGCTCTGTAAGTGCAAATAGACATCATATGGCGTATGATGTCTTTTGTGTCAAAATGATGCTTTTTGGTTCCAGATAGCTTGTAGATGTGTTAATCAACAATCCTACAAAGTTTCAATGAGTTTGGAGTTATTTTGACAAATTAGGACCAAAAATCAATTTAATGGCCTACTTTGCGTCTTTTTGGCTTTCCTTGGGTTTTCTAACTCCAATTCTCATGATACTTGGTTCATAGGATGTGATTAAACATGTGGAATGAGGCTATGCACTCAAATGTTGAAATGGATGTGAAAATCATGCTGTGAGACATCATACGCGTATGATGTTTTTTTTTGAAATGTTGGTCTTTTTGTGCAAAGAATGCTTTGTGCTAGTGCCCTAAGCCCTGCTAACTAGTTTTCAACTTAAAAAGTCATCAGTTTAGCTAAAAAGCCCCCTTATAGGCATTTCAGTCTCCGAAGTCGTCTTTTTGCCTTGGAGTTGAATTTCTTCAACTTTTCTTCTCGAGAGTTGCATTTCCAGCTCATTGGATATGTTGTGAAGCCACTATTTGGTTGACTTGACTTTGGCTCGCCGTTCTATCTTTTCCATTTGGTTGCCCGAAAGCGTCTTTTTCACCATCGGTAAGTGAATCAGCTTTCTTTTGGGTTTTGCTTGCAAACATAAGTCATCCATGTATATTTGAAGCTGCTTGTGAAGTTTCATGTCATTGGTCGTCAATTTTAGCCGTTATGCCAAAATGACGCTTTGTGTGTCCGCAGCCGAATCGGTTGTTCCGACCTACTTTTGGTGATCCAAACCCGGAGATACTCCATGGTTGCATTGACCTCGATGTTGTTAAGCTTCCTGAGAAGTTTTGTGTCGTTCCGACAACTTTTTTCTGTTTGCCTCTTGCAGGCTCTGTTGACCTAGGGTTTTTCCAGTCGTTCTTTCTCGAGCTTTGAGTGCTAGAAACTCATCTCCTATACTAGGGTAACCCACCTCTAAGTTCTTGCAAGGTTTGGTTAGGCGGTTGTGCCCCTACCTAGCGTTCCTCCCCATTCCCCGTCTGCTCTTGTTTCTTGGTTTTGGTGAGTTTTCGCGACAAAAGTTAACGATAAGCATCAAAAGCTTATGGCAACGAGTCTACCTCTCATGTCTGGTGTCCTCTGAGCTCTCGTAGCAGTCGTAGAAGGCGGTAGAAGGTCGGATGCTCCTGTGTGCTCTTTGCTCTCTCCAAGAAGGTAATAGTGGAAATGAGCTTGATAGTGAAGTGAAAAATACTTAACTTCGGGCTTCCCGGATCACTTGTTACCAAATTTGACATGTGCTCCTATCTCGTCGTGAAATGCACTTTAGGATTTGAAATTTCTCAATTTGGACTCCGTTTGACCTGTTTCTGAGAAATCTGTCCACTTTGCCAAAATTCTGTCATTTCGGGCTTTCCGCAACTTTTTCAGAATTGTACCCAATTTTTATCCTGGGTTGCCCTTGTCATTAGGACCATCACCGTCTATTCTTTTCTTTTTTCCGATCTCATTTCACCTGCTTTTTTATTTTTCTTTTATTTTTATAAGAAAATCATAAAAAATAAAGGAAAATAGCAAATTGAAGCCAAAAAATTCCAAACATACACGATAAATAGCTGGTAACCCTGTGTATATGAATATACACTTCTTTGTGATTTTTGGACTTGGATTACCATTAGCTCCAAAAAACACTCTTATTTAGTGATATTTCCAAAAACACTCTTATTTAGTGATATTTACACATATGGAGACCCAAATTCATCATTTGATCTCTTCTTGTTGCAAAACAAGGTATATAAGGGCATAAATATTATCAATATCCGCAATCAAACATAAAAAATTGCAAAATCATGTAAGACACTGCCCTTGTAATATAATTTTTGTTTTTCTTTGTTTTTTCCGCTTAAAGCTGCTTTGTAGCTCCTGTATACCTCCCCCCCTCCTAGTCTGAGTCCTCCCGAATGACTATGAAGTGTCTGTGGGTGAAGCATTGTAGTTGTTTTGGTCATAAGTTCCCAATGCAATTGTAGAGCGATGATACAACAGTCTTTCCAATAAAGCTGCTCTTTGTTTGATTGAAGGATTGGTGGTCGGGTTTTGGCTTGGTTTTGGCACTTCGGTAGTAGAATCAGTAGATGGATTCTTCGTTACCTTGTTGTCTTTTTTCACAATCCAAATATGCTTCCGCTTTGCTTGTGCTTGCCACAAACTCTTTGCGACCCAAACCTGCTTTGTTCTGTGTGTTGATTTCCTCGCCTTGAAATACCTAGGAGTTTCCGTTGATTGTATTGAAGGGAGTTCCTGTTTACAAATCTTTGGGATCCAAATTTGCTTGCTATAGCTTTGTGCCGTCATGAACTTCTTTGGAATCCAGATCTATTTCACTGTCCTTGATTGTCGGGGATCACTCTGTTGTCTGGTATTGAAGACTCTGTTTGTGTTTTCTGGCACCACCTTTTTTGGTCTCCATACCAACGTTGACTCCGTTTTATCCCAAGGTTGAGCTGTTATATTATTGCTTGTCTTCCTTATCCAATGTTGAGAGTTCCTCGTCGACGAGCAATCCAGTTGTGTAGAAACTTTTGGTTACCATTGCTTCTTCTTTTTCTCTGTTTGTTGTTTGCCCTTGTCCGTGGATTCTTCCTTTGGAGTTGGCTCTGCTCCTTTGGTGAACTTAACTGATTGACTTTCACCTTCGTATTTGATAAGCACTGATTTAGAACTCCAGTCAATCATTGCATTGTATTGCTTCTGCCATGGTTGTCCTAGCAATAATGGATGTTGTGTAGCTTGGTCTTCAACCACGTAAAACATATGAGGATACACATATTGGTTAATCTGTACATGTAAAACTGTGCATCCGACAGTTTTGATTGAATTCTCAGAGTAACTCTTTAACTCTTGCTTGGCAGTTTGTAGTTTCGTGTCATTTGTCAATTGTCTATACAAACTGAGTGAAAGTAGGTTAGCTTGAGCTCCTGAATCCAATAGTTCTCTGGCTTTGATTTGGTTGGTTCCTACTTTGCATTCAACGATGGGTTCTTCTTTGTCATTATCCATATCTGTTATACTGACTGCGTTTATTCGTATTGCTCCTTCATTGCGCTGTTTCTGACGCAGTAGTCTTCTTTCTCCATTCTTTCTTTCGCCTCAGCTTGCACTTCCTCTACAATCTTTTTCTTTTTTTGGACACGCAGCTTTTCTTGATGTATTTTGAGAAGCATGTCTTGTGTTAGCGGCAACAGATACTTTTTCACTCTGCATCCACTAATCCAATTGGGCATTTCTTCTCCGTCTAATGTAGCAAGCTTGACGACTCCACTTGGTGATAGATCTTTAATCACCAGAGGTCCCATCCCTCGCTTTTTAAGCTTCTTAGCATGTTGTTTCAGAGTGTAAACTAGGACATAGTCCCCCACTTTAAACTCTTTAGTCCGCACATGCTTATCAAAAAATTCCTTTTGTCGCCTTTTTTGAGCGTAGATGGAAGCTACTGCTTTTAGGCGAAGCTCATCTAGCTTTTCCAGGTCATCTAATCTATCAGAGAGCTCGTGCCCTGTCCACTCTAGATACTTAGCCACCCTTAAGGTTGAAATCAAGAATTCTATTGGTAAGATAGCATTTAGCCCAAAAACCATGTTATATGGGGTCGTTCCTATTGATGTTTTATATGCTACCCTATATGCCCATAATGTTGAATGCAACTTCTGGTCCCAGTCAGTTCTCAATTCATATACAATCTTCGTAAGGACTGTGCATATGGTTTTGTTTGTTGCTTCAGCTTGTCCGTTTGCTTGTGGATGATACAGGGCTGATTTCCTATGGATTACCATGAATTCATCTAGAAGGATCTTTATCACTTCATTTATAAAATGTGTGCCTCGATCACTCACAATTTCTATTGGCAATCCATATCGTACAAAGACGTATTCATACAGAAATTGTGCCGTGGTCCTGGCATCTGCTTTTTGAGTTGCCTTTGCTTCGATCCACTTTGTTAGATAGTCTGTAGCCACAATGATGTATTGTGCATGAGTCTTATATGCAGGAGGTGAAATGGGTCCGACATAATCAATCCCCCATTTTGCAAAATCTCTTGCCCCCATCATTGGTCTAAGCGGCATATCATCTCTTTTAAGTGGTACTTTGGTTCGCTGACAGTCATCACACCGTTTAACGTATTCCTCAGCGTCCATATGTAATGTTGGCCACCATATTCCTGCGGCTATGACAAGTTTTGTTGTCTTATCACCTGACAAATGGCCTCCACCTTGTTAACCCTCACGGCTCACGGACACCGCATCACCTACGATGGACGTGTATTATGTATTCGGTAGAGTCAGGTACCGGGCTTGTCGGACCAATAGGAAAAGGGTAAGAGTGATCGCCGATGAGAGGCGCACTTTAACTTGAACATGCTAGGGTTAGTTGGCTAAGCATGGGCGCCCAAGTGTGAATGGGGTGAGCTCCTATAAAAGCCAACTAAACCTAATTTTTACTCATTCTCTCATTTGTGCAATTGAAGAGTGCTCTTGCTCCATCTCCATCTCCATCTTCTTCTTCTTCACCTCCTTGTGTGTGTGTGTGTGTGTGAGAGAGAGAGAGAGAGAGAGGGAGAGTGTGTGTGCGATCGAGCATTACGAAGGCACGACCGCGGCGAAGCAGTTGAGCGCGGCACGACTGCAGCTTCTTCTTCATCGCGGCGAGGAATCCACCACGAAGGCGAGCGTAGAGCGGTGAGTGACACACCCTTTGTTCTCTTGAGCTTGCTAGTTTAGGCTTGTTGTGTGCTTGGAGCCGTTTGTGGCTCGCACACGGTGTATTGGCAAGTCCCTTGCTTCGACAGTGCGGCAAGGAGTGCACATTTTTGGCGCCGTTGCCGGGGATATGCCCTACACTAAGCTCGGTTAGCACTTTACGCTTCCTTGTGGTGCAATTTCTATCATAGGAAAGGCAGGGAAGGAGTGTGTGGAGATTTCTGTTTTTTGCGTTTTCTGCATTTGCTGTCAAGTTTCAATTTTTGCTATTGTCTGCGTTTTTTCAATTTTTGCAATTTCTGCATTTTCAAGTTCGGCGTTTTCAATTTCTGCAGTTTCTGCATTTCTGCGTTTTTCAATTTTCTGCATTTCTGCATTTTCAGCCTTAAGTATTCTTTGAAAGCATGCGTCATCAGTCTCTGGAAGGTTGCGGGAGCATTGGTTAGACCAAAAGACATAACCCGATAAGCATAAATTCCCCACTCCGTTGCAAAAGCTGTTTTATGTTGATCTTCCAGTGCTATGGCTAGCTGGTTATATCCTGAAAAACCATCAAGAAAGGAGTATGCTGTTTTCCCTGATACACGCTCTAGAACATGATCAGTTATCGACAGGGGATAATTGTCCCTGATTGTTGCAGCATTCACTTTCTTTAAGTTGACACACACTCGGAGTTTTCCGTTCTTCTTAGGTACTACCACAATCGGAGATACCCAATCAGTGTGTTCAATCTCGTATATGAATTCAGCTTCCATTAGCTTATCTATCTCCTCCTTGATTCGCTTAGCAAAAGTATCATTATATGTGTATGGTCTCTGTCTGCTAGGCTTTGCGTCTTGTTTCAGTGGGATTGAGTATTGGCATATCGATGGGTCAACTCCCTTTAAGTCCTTATAAGACCATGCAAACACATCCCTGTACTCTCTGAGAAGACTCAAAAGTCTCTCTTCCTCGCTTGGAGACAAATCTGTGGCTATGTACACCGGTCTAGGCGTCTCACCTGGAGCTGCTAAATCAACTCTTTTTGCATCCTCCGGTCCGTCATAAGATTCGTTCTCCTTCCTCTCTCGAATAGGTGGGGTTAATATCACCTTCCTATCCTCTATTGTGAATTTCCTATAGAGAGAGGGAACATCCATGTTTTCCTTGATTTTGACGTTTTCGTCCTCTCCACTCTCAATTTCTGTCGTCCAAACTTCCTTCAGAGTTTTCTTGAGCTCTCTGTACTTGTTTCTACGTTCTAATTTGGACTCCGTGTATTCTCTGTTGCGCTTGTTCTTTTCTGATTTTTCTGTTTCAGTTTTCGTTCCATTCTTTTGAACTTGATTTCTTGAGCCTCTTTTGTCTTTTCGTAAGCTCTTTTGATCACTGCCTCTCATTCTTCCAGAAATCTTATCCTTAACACAATCTTCAGCCTTTACTAGCATTAGGAATTGATTTTTTCCTCTTATTCTAGGCATCAGATTGGTTCTAACCCCTTTTGTTTTTTTCTTTTCTCTATAGTGTTTCTGGCGCTGTTTAGTTTGGTCCGGAAAATCATAAAATCGGACATCCGTTATAGTTTCTTCGTTTCCGCTTGAATTGTCCGTTGACTCGTTGTCTGCTTCATTTCCCCACTCTGGATGATTGGGAATGTCGTGAAACACCTCTTCTTCATCTTCTTTTTCCAGTGTATCGTTCTTTTCAGTTTCTTTTTCGAGTACAGTTCTCAACATGAAATACGGAACCACGTCATACCCGTCCTTGTCGCAAAATTTCGTTGTGGGACCATCCGGAATTGCACAAACATCTAGGGTTGCTAGAATGTGTGTCCATTCTAATGGTTCAAACGTGTCCTCTGGAAAGGGTTCTCCTACATAAGTTTCGTCTTCGATAGCCCTTTCTAAAACACATTCTTCTCGTTTCAGACTTCCACATTTTGAAGCTCCACACATCCATAACTCCTTGGGTTTACCTAACCAAGCTGGAAATTCGGATCCCGCCAAAGTAGCTGAATCAAACTCCTCTACCGGTGTTCGGTTCACATCTTTGTAGCTATGGTCTTTCAGGTTCACACGTGTAGTGGTTTCCATATTTCTCAAGTATATGTGATCCTAGCCCCAATCTTGGACCATTTTCAACTGTCTCATGAATGGTCTTCCCAATATGATATCATAGTTATTCTCCTTGGCAAAATCGACAATAGCAAAAGTATGTTCGTATTCAATGCCACAAGAAGTCACTACAACTTTCTCTAATAACCCCATAGGTTTCTCCATGTGTCCATCTGCTAATTGGAGTTTCAACCTAGTCTTCCTTATTGCTGGTTTTTCCCATTTTTTCTAGATTTCTTTTGAAGCAATGGCTACCCTAGCTCCGCTGTCTAGTATTGCCATCGTGTTTACTCCTTGGAATTCAACTGGTAAGGTTGTATTCCCCTCTTCACCTTCGCAATACTCGCCGACCTTGTTTAAGGGTACAGGCTTAGCGTTCTTTTGTGGTTTGCTCAGCTCCTCTATGCTCTCTTGCAATCTCGATGTTGGATCTTTTATCCCGAATTTCTCCAAGCATTTTCCTACAGTGGTCCACATATGTGGTCTTAGCCTCAAAAGCTCAGCTAGAGTGATAGTGCATGTCACTGGTGTTGACAAGATCTCTATCAATCCTTGCGAGTCCATGACTTTTTCTGATGAAATTCTTCGTGAGGGAAGTGCTCTAATCTCGGATTTTGCTTCATACTCTCCTAAGTATGAAGGTAAGGTTTTCAGTGAATGAGTTTTGCTCTCCATTGTTCTAACAGAGCCCCCATCTCCCCAGTAAGATTGCAGATCCAAGTCCACTTGAGATCCTGCCTCAAATTCCACTATGGGAGGATTCCTGATGTCCTTTTCCCAATTTGTCTGATTAGCTTGGCAACTTAGCTCGTTTGCAAAGTTTGCCTCTCTCACTTGTTTCCAAAATTCATTGTAATCCTCATCTTTTCCGTAAATCCTCTGTATGACTGGATGAAAACTCTCTATCTCTTGATCTGTTGTGTTCAATACTATGCGGTCATCCTTTTGTGTATTTTCAGGCTTTTGTGCACTGGGAGTCTTTTCAGCTACCCGTGAAACGATAGTCTCTTGCTGAATTGGGTTTTCCTTTCCACAATTCATTGTTTCTTTTGGTGGTTCTAATAAGGCTTGTGCAGTCTCGATCATTCTCTGGCACATTTCAAGTCTCTGCTTTTCCAATTCCGCGTTTGGGTATGTCATCCACCTCTGTTCTTGTGTTTGGTTGTTCTTTAACCTAGCTTCGTAAGCTCTCATCAGTGTGTCCAATGGTTCGTGTACTTTGTCGACTAGCACTGATCCCCCTGAGCTTAAGCTCGTTGTTTCTTTGATACTCTTTTGTTTCGTTCTTTCCGGGCTCATCTCTCGTTTCCCGTTTTGACTCTCAAGTTTTTCTAATCTAGCTTTAGTTTGCTTTAGTTCCTCAGCTAGAATAGCGTCTTCACGTTCTTTTCTCAACTTCATGCGTGCTTTTCTAGCTTTCCATGTGTTTTTCTGACTCCGCGGTCCTTGACTAACCACTTCAGTCGCTAACTTTCCATTCTCAGGTTCTCTAGTGGTTTTCTTAGCTTGAGCTCTAGTAACAACTTGCGTTGGTATCAGAGTTTCATTTTCAGACCCACTGCTGGTAGGAATAGTTTCTAACATATTCAATGTCGTCTTTTGCACTTTGTTTGGATTCTTTGAACAATCCTCAATGAAGTGAGTAACCCCACACTCAGTGCAATAAGCGTTTATTCTAATGATTTCCGTATGTGGGCAAACATTCATCAGATGGTCACCTCCACACTTGTAACAGGGTCCTAGTGCTGGTCTTGGTCCCATTTGATTCGTCCTTTGTGGATAGGATGGTCTTTGTCCTGTTAACCCTCCATGAGCTATGAACATCAATGTTCTTGCGTCCAAATTGTATCTCTCTTCATCAGAAGCACTTGTAATTGTTGGTATTCCAACATTCCCCATCATGCCCCATGGTTCTAGTTGTTTTGGTTCTTCTGGTGGGTAATACACTGTCGGAGACATGTGTGCACCCGATTCTTCGTAATAGGCTTGAACAGGCACTAAGGCTTGTTATTCCTGATTCTCTAAGGTTGGTGCATATCTAATGCCCACTGGTCTTGCTCCTGGTAAAGGTGGTTGTTGTCCCAATACCGGTTGCGGTCTTTCTATCCCCATAGGTCCTGGTACATTTCCCGTTGGGTATCAAGGTACTGGATGTATCTGAGGTGGTGCTAATTGAGCTGGAGGTGCATACTGGTGCTCCCTTACATACCCTTTGTTGTAATAACACTCCTCTGTTGGATGATTTGTCCATTTTTGTTCAATAGCACACCATTTCAGTGGTTTTGGCAATGGTTTTTGGTATGGTGCTATCCTTTTTAGAGCATCTTCTATCATTTGCTCTACATTTGGCATGGTTGTTGTTTGAACATTCTTTTGAGTGGTAGTCTCGCTCGCTATGGAGGAGGACCTACTGGATGCAAAATCTGTATCCGCTGACACTTCTCCATAAACCGTACAGTTATCCACTAAGTACAATGCCTCTCTCGTTACTTGCTCGAAACTTGTACAAGCTTTCAAGTGCAAGTCCTTCTTGAGAGTGTCGTTCCTCAGTCCCTCAATAAAGAGAACAGATAGTCTGTCATCTTGTGGTCGTTCACGTACTGGACATCTCTCAATGTATTGTTTGAAGCGAAGTGAAGCTTCCTTCACTTTTTCATGTTCTCTCTGTTTAAAAGCATATAGTTGTGAGACCGTATTGTGCTTAATCCCTCGTTTTGAGAATTCCTCAGCAAACTCTCTTAGCAAATGGTCAATGTCATGGAATCCCCCTATGTTCATTGGTTGAAACCATGTCAATGCAGTACCTTCTAGAGTAAGACCAAATCCCTCGTATTGTGTATGGAAATCTGTTATCTGCTCAGCTCTTAAGACTTGCTTAAAGAGTGACACATGTGCATACGGATCTCCTGAACCACCATACTTCTTTGGCATACACTTGGCTACTTGATATGGTCTCATATGTCTATGATCTGCTACCAATATCATTGCTCCTGTGTCTCGGCTAAAGCTTTCTCTAGCATCGTGGACTTCATGGGTTACCCTTGTCGGTTTCTCTGCCCTGAATCTACTACTCGGAGGTAAATGTGATGGTTCCGCTTCAAACCTTGGACCTGGAGTGGTATAGGTGGGGATTGGAACTGCACTACCTCGATTCGTCTCCATTGACTCTCTGGAATGTAATGATCCCATTGGTCCGAGCTTCGAGTCCCAAGGTTGACTGAAAGAGTCAGCAACCTGAGTTCTTTGTCCTCCTGTTGTCATTGAGTTTTGCACTCCAGTTGTTGGTGCTGGTCTATGTGAGCTAGAAGTAGCATAATACTGATGTAGTGGTCCCCCAAAGTATGTATATCCTTCTAATTCTTTCTTGCCCATTGTTGAGTATTGCCTGCCATACTTATCGTAAGCAGCAATTTTCACTTCCGATCCGTCTGTGTAGGTAAAGACATAGAGTCTTTTTTTGTCTGTCAACTCTCCGGTGTAGGGTTCTTCACATCTATAATAGAGATCTTGCTCCCCATTATTATATTTGTATAGCCCCACATAGATGTTATCAGTGTTGATCCTTGTAGTTTCATTCTCTCTTCTTAACCTCGCATTAGGGAAGTTCATTATTGGTGCTTTCTCCTCGAGTTCTTCATCTATTTTGGCTTTGGTGCCCATCAATCCCCACTTGTCCACAATGTTAGGGTTTAGAACTACCAAGTACATGGTACCCTCGTCATCTAGATATCTATCTCCGCTATAGCTCACAGGCACTAAGTCCTTGAACTCACTAGGTCTATCTTCTATCTTTACACAATAGCGGTCCATTCCGTCTTTGTAGATCTTTGCACCTTGCTCATTGTCGTACTGATATTTTATGAACAATAGCTTCATTGTGGCGGAAGGGTTTGATGATCCTGCTGCCATATTTTCTCTGTTGTTCAGGTTCAAGTGTTCCAAGTGTTCGGTGAAAATCTCGTAAGACCTCTCCGAAGAAGTATCAGAAACACTTCCTTCAAAGATCGGCTCTAATGGTTGCACCCAACTTTGGTTTACGCTTCCCTCGGTTGATATGACACTTGCTGGTTCCCCTTGTTTTGGTTGATTATTCCGGAGATTCCTGCCCGATCTCAAATTCATCAATTCCCCTAAAGGATTGTAACTTTTCTGTCTCGGCAATTTGTTTTCCCCAAGTTTTTGTGGTCAGAATTGATCCAAACTGACTGATACTTGGTCAATTGTTTAATCTTGTCAGTTGGACAACTTCTGTTTCATCAAGTGAGAATTTTGTTACTGTTATGCTGAAAAAGACATTATACGCGTATGATGTCTTTTTTTTCAGAATTTGACTATTTTGGTTATGCTCACTCTCAGTGGCCCCTTTATGCTCTGTTCACTCACAAAATTCAGTTTGAACTCTGTTTGAGCAAGTTATGGCTAGTTCAGGCTTTTCTTGGCAATTTTCTGCTTTTGACTTGTTTTTGGGTCAATTGTTATCCAAATGGGATGAAACTTGAAATATAACCTCTAGACAGCTATTACAATGGATCTGTGTTAGCAATGTATCAAAATATGTCCAAAATTAGGTCAAAGACATCATACGCGTATGATGTCTTTTTCATCAATTTGGGTCCAAACTTGATATTTATGCTTCCTACAGTGCCTGTAACAATCTTGTCAAGTCAGATATCAAAAATAAGCAGTGGATGTGCCCAAAGACATTATACGCGTATGATGTCTTTTGTCCCAGATTTTGACTATTTTTGGTTTTAAGCCTTCTCCAATGTTTATAATTGAGTTTCAAGTGTTTTTGTCAGGTTTTGAATGTAAAAACAAGATTTGAATCCAAAATTTCCAATTCTTTGCGTTTCTTGGACTCCGACTTGTCTTTTTGGGTTTCTTTGAGTGTTAATGCTCTTGTTTTAAGTTGATCTTAGGGTAAAACCCCCCTTCTAAACACTCTGGCAATGTCAAATTTTCAATTTTAGTCTCTGTTTAGGTCCTAAGACATCATACGCGTATAATGTCTAAAGTTGCAGATTTCCAGTTTTTCAGCACAGAACTCTTTCAATAGCTCTTTTAAGTGCTCAGCAACAATCAGTTACACAAAAAAATTTTCTGAACTTTGTTTATTGCATATTTCACTACCAAAGCGACTTTTTCAGTGATCTAACATGCAATCAAACACATCAAGCAAATAGAACACCAATTGATAGCTCTGGATCAGGATCAAATCAGGCCCTACCTAAGCTACTTCTAATCATAAAATGGATTTTTTGCAATTGAAAATATAAAGATATTTACTACCACACAAGGAGTAGCAAATGCTTTTTATGTCAACAACCACTTAAACACCATCAAAAAACAATCTAATCTAAGCTAAACTAAAAATACTGTCAACACGGAAGACCCAGGAATACCCCACTTCCTAGTATCTCTCGAGACCTTCGGAGTCCACCACTCCTAGATCTTTTCTAACTAAAGTATACAAAGTAGTTTATACGACTCACCTCGTAGAATTAGTCTAAGGTCACCTACTTAGGGCTCTCGTCCCCGGTAGCGGCGCCAAATGTTAAGGCGGTTACGCCGCTAGCGGAAGCTAAATAGCGAGAACTCAACCAACAACAGAATTTGTCAGACGAGGACGGAGCTTGACCCGCAGGCTCCTGGAAACAACTAGGTGGGTGTCAAATCACCTACTCGACCTTCTAATGACAATCACTACTAAGGAAATCAAATCTAAGTTCTAAAACACGCAAGTGACTGAAATCCGTACTACGAACGAATGCTATACGAAACAGGATCTAGAATCATTGAATCGATCCCAAACTCAAGGAGAAGTCTATACACTAGGTAAGAACAACACCCTAAAGACTTGAACTGCAAAATCAACCTATAACCACTCCGTGCGGCAAACGCGTATGAAGACAAGCCGAAAAATACAGGTGACCGAAACTTGACCCCGATGGTACTAATGTGTAGCTCTACTCGTTGTGGTTCTATAGATATGCTTCACGCTCTATTCCGACACACGAGTTGGAAGAAAACTCACACCGAAGCTCGTAGGAACTTACCACACATAGAAGCCGATAGCGCGCACTCTTGGTATCTGTGCGTAGCTCTCACCGTTGCTAACACAATGGTGGTGTCGCTTCTCCAATGGCGGCCCCGTAGCCCGCGTAGCAAGAAGATAAGACTCTCTCTCTCTCTCTCTCTCTCTCTCTCTCTCTCTCTCTCTCTCTCTCTCTCTCTCTCTCTCTCTCTCTCTCTCTCTCTCTCTCTCTCTCAGACACAGTCACGGCGCTCAAAAACTCCCTTTGATTAATAATTGAATCTCCTTTAGGTTACAAAACTTTGGCTTATATACCTCAGCCTTGGAGGTGAGAACATCTCTAATTATTTACATCAACAGGTGAAATTACTTCGGGATTACAAGCTGGAAACTCAATTGAGTCCCGTTACTTAATGAATGGCTCAAATCAAAATTAATGTCGGAAAGACATTTATTACAATCAATGGTTACAAAATGATGGGTGTGAGCAAAAATGTGGGTGTGATCCTCTGCTGGCTCAATACTTTGGCACTCATATGCCCAAGTCGGTAGTGCCACACCGCACTGTCAACTTCTGTAGTCGCTGCACAAGCTGAAGGTTGCATGCTCATAGTACACAAGTAAAGTGTACCGACCTTTTCTCCCTTGGCAACCACCAAAGATCCCTTTGAGATCTTCCACCGTTTGTTTCCGAATGCAATGTTGTGACCTTCATCGTCCAATTGTCCTGTAGAGATCAAATGTTTCCGAAGAGAAGGAACATGCCTTACATCTTTAAGCTTCCATTCATTTCTGTTAGCAGTTTTGACAGAAATTGTACCTTTGCTGACAATCTCACAAGCTTCATCATCTCCCAAGTATACATACCCAAAATTACCTTTGGTGTAGTCTTGGAAATGTTGCTTGTGTGGTGTCGCATGGAATGAAGCACCGGAATCTACTATCCAGGAATTAGACACATTGTCTAATGAGAGAATTAGAGCATCTTGCTCTACTTTACCTGCCACATTGGCCTCCGATGTTGGCTTGTTGTCTTGAGACTCGGTCTCCTTCTTCTTCTTGGACCAGCAATCCTTCTTGACGTGGCCCTTCTTGCCGCAGTTCCAACATTCAAGAACTGACTTTGTGCGTGACTTGCTTCGTCTTGAGCGATCACGACCCTTTTGGCTTTTGAACCTCTCCTTAGGCCTTCCTCTTGTTTCCACTGACAATGCAGCACTTGATGATTCTCTTGTGCTTCTCCTTTGTATTTCCTCGCTTAGGAGAACACCCACAACATCATCAAACTTAAGAGTATTTGTGCCAGAAATAGAATTACTTACAGCCATCACGGTCGGAAGTCAATGGCCGTGGCCGAATTCAAAAGCGGACTTGTCTTCTCAAGGGTGGCCACACATGGGCGGATTGGAGGGTCCGATTTGGACTTACCTACACAAGGGCGGCTACACATGGCTGACTCTCATGAGAGAGGGCAACCCTTTTGGCCTATAAAAGGAGGCCATTTCTACACACATTTCATAGTGTGAAGTTGATGCAACAAGGTGAGTGTGAGGTGGTGAGAGTGAAGCAAGGCGGGAGCTCCATTAAGGGTATAATACCTTCGTAAACTACTTCTTGTTTTGAAGTACTAAAGCCATTGAGTGGCTGCTTTCCCATGGACGTAGCCCACATTGGGTGAACCACGTATATCGTGTGTACTCTCTCTCTCTCTCTCTCTCTCTCTACTCTATAATCTCTTGTGTGTGAAATCTATCTCTCTCCATTAAGTAATCTACTCAAATATCTATTTAGCTACGTCTTATTTCCTAACAACTGGTATCAGAGCAAGGTTTGCTCGTAGCTAAATATCTCAAGGAAAGGATTCCTTGAATTGAGTGGGAGTTATGGCGGAGGAAGGGAAGCTCAAGATTGAGAAGTTCAACGGCACAAGCTACCAACATTGGAAGATGCAGATTGAAGACTATCTCTACCAGAAAGACCTCTATTTGCCACTAGGTGGTCTTGCGAAGAAGCCCGCAACAATGGAAGATGAAGCATGGATTGTCCTTGATCGAAAGGCACTGGGAACAATCTGGTTAAGCTTGGCATCAACGATGGCCTTCAATGTTTTGGAGATGAAGACCACGGAGGACTTAATGAAGTCACTTGACGACTTCTACGAGAAACCATCGGCATCCAATAAGGTATTTCTTATGAAGCGCTTGTTCAATCTAAAGATAACAGAGAATGGTTCAGTTGCAGAACACCTAAATGACTTTAATACAAACATAAGTCAACTTTGATCGGTGAAAATCAATTTTGATGACGAAGTGCGAGCTCTCCTTATACTATCATCTCTACCGGATAGTTTGGAAAGCCGGCCAACCGACCGGTTATTTTCCGACCACTTTCCGGCGGCCGTCCGGCCATAATATTCCGACGAAAAGGAATATTCGGGCGAGGGAAAAAAAAAAGTCTCGGAGGCTTCCGCCCCCGAGGCCCCTAAAGTTGCCCCTGATTTTTGGCTGTGAAAATTTTGGTTTCCGGCGAGTGATTTTCCTTTACGCACGATGGCTTCTCCTCATAATGGGGGCCTTACAAATATGCGCTTTTACCGCAGAAAATTACAAGGGTGAATCAGGCTCCAAACTTAACAGTTCTAAGTCATAAATTTTAGTAAAAATTTCAAGTTGTGTTGCCAAAAAACCATAAAATTCTTATATCTTTTTGTGCAAATAGCCTTTTTTATGTTTATAAAATCCAAGTGTAATTAGTGTTACAAAACAATGGAATGCCCTTTAAAGACTAGTTTCCAAGTCACACACAAGTTATAGACATAATTTCAGCACGTGCTGTATAAAAGCATAATTCGGTATTCCAAAGGTCCGCTCATGGAATTGGGGTTATTGTAGTGCAATTTGACAACTACAAATGATTTTATATGTTGAAACCAAGAAAATACGTATTTTTTTGGCTCCCTAACTCAATTAAATCTTGTTGCTTGCACTCTATCTTGAATTTTTTATTGTGCAAAAACTCTTGAAAATCTCGAGTTCTCCATAACAACATTGAAACCAAGGTTTTAGGTGCTCCAATTGTGTATGTATCATGTACTTTGATACATTTAGTTGATCTACGTGGAAAGTTTGATATTATTTGAGGTTTTGAATGCTTATATCTCAAGAATGAAAATATCAAAGTTTTCTATTATGCAGCTTTGAATATTTAAAATGATCCAATAATTGTTGCATACCAAAGCCCTTCTACTGGCCACCTTGAGTCCTCCATGGAAAGGGTAAGCAATGTATCAATGTCTAAAACTCAAAAATACATCAAAAACATATTTTCCTTTTTATACAATGATATGCTTGAAATGGCCATATCAAACACATAGAACTTTCCATTTTTTTATATAGTCTAAACTGATTATTTTTTTTCACATAAAACTTTCTATATCTAAAGCACAATTGTGGACAAGTCACATAAAACTCTCTACAAGGTCACTTCATTTTTTCTTGACCTTACAACGTCGATTTCTTCAAAGCATAATCGCCATCTTACGAGGGTCAACGTGATGAGTATAGTTCTTGATCATCGTGGATTCTAAAATGCAAGGTTGTATTTTAAAACGGCCCTCAAGATAACATATTTAAGCATATCAAGAGGGTTTTCTTTAATACACCGTCTAATGCAAGTAGCATTTAATTTAAATTTGTAAAAAAAGGACACTTAAGTGTCTTGTTTTGGTACCAAACTAGTGTTAAGGGACTTTCCTCAGCTCAGCATTCTCTCTCTCTCTCTCTCTCTCTCTCTCTCTCTACTAATTCTCTGAAGGGATAGTGAAATTAGGTATGATTTTACCAAAACCTTTCTAAGTTAATATGGTAACAGGAAGGGCTAAGAGACATCTGTTTTAGAACGGCCACAAGACATCTACCTTTGAATGGCTAAGAGCCAGTTGTTTGTAATCCATCAGTGATTTCTATCAAGATCAAACAATTCTATCGAGTTGAGTATGTTAACCTTAGATATATTTTCAGTTAGTGTTACTAGAGCCTTAACTTTTAGTTTTCAGTCTTTTGTAAGTTAAATGACTTGTACCTCTTCAATTCTAGAAGTAAGTTATCTTGCGGCCCTTCTAACGAGATGAGAGAGAGGAAATGGAAGGAATGAAGAGCTTTGGCCTTGGAGAACTCTATTTCCGTCTCTTTTATGTGTTGAGTTCCTGTTTTTTTCCCTAATTACTGCATACTGAAAGGGTATTGAATCATGTGTCAATTTTGTAGTGAAGTACTAAAATGCTTTGTTTGGTAATTCTATGCAATTCCTCAACCTCTAATGCCTCAATAACACTTGGCAATCCTGTTGATTGTGGAGAGAACTTTGCTCAAGCCAACATTGGCAATGGGATTTAGTTGGGGCATATGGCGGTTGCAACTGAAGATTTCCTTACAGTTTTCTCCAATTGGCAGTCAGAGGAAGAGGAACAGGAAGAAGACAACTGTATTTTCCTTTAGGTTCATTTTTTGACACTACCCGATAAAATAGAACTTCAAATTGCTTCCAAGGTGTTTCAATATTACAAGGCACTATTACTTCCATTTGGTTTATCAAATGGTCCAATCAGTTTAACTAACTGTTCCAGTAGTAGGCAACTCAAAATTTTCCTGGAAATTACAAGTGGAAGGAGATATATATGAGTGATTCAGTGAATCCACCATCAAAAATCTCCTATGGCACCAGGTTTCAAAGAAGAAGATGGGATTCATGGTTGGAATCTCAACTTCAAAGAATAGGTAGTCATATAGGGGAAGAGATTCCTGTAGTAGGAGTAGTACAGGTTTGCCACCAATTCATGAAGGGAGAGGATCTAGAGAGTCCAGCAGCACAAGTGGAGATCAATAATAAGAAGCAGGGTAAACTTCTTCACCTAGGCCAACAGGGTAGGAAAGAAACCCAACTCTTGAAAGGGTCATCCACCAGTTGGTTGGTATTCAGGCAGTCCATCAATTTTTTAGTGCGAGGAGGCAACTGCAATTTCCTACACCACCACCTTTACCATTGTTACATTTTAATCCTTTGGGAGGTCCTCAAGTACCCATTATGGCACAACAACCACTCAACCCTAAAGTAGGGGTAGCAAAATTCAGTGGGAAAGAACTCAGGATGCTGACAGTCATGTGGGACAGTTTGAGATAATATGGTCTGCTAGTGGGTATGATGTACTTTATCATGATGCTATCAAGAAGGAGCATTTTGCAGCAACATTGCAAGGAAAATCCATGTCCTCGTTCATGCAATATGGTACTGTTGCATTCCCTAATTATGATAATTAAAAAATCAGATTTCTGGTCTGATTCAAGGTAGAGAAAACCCCTGAAGATGTTTTGAAGAAAATTAAAAAAAAAAGACAAAACGATTTGTTGGTAGAGGATTATGCCCAACAGTTTAGAAACTTGATGAACTGGTTGCAAGCCAATCAAAGACCCTTTTGGGAGCAGTTGGGTGACTAATTTTGTAGAGGTTTGAGGAAGTAGTTGAAAAGTGCCATAACAGGTCATGCTCCTCTTACCCAGTGTTAGAAGCTGGACACACCCTACGGAAACTGACTTCTCGGCAGATTATCAATTTTTTGTAATTATTCATTTATTGAGAAAACTCGATATTTCACCTTATAAATATTGGGGCTTACAGAAGTTTCCAGATTGTCTCCCAGTTTTGATAGTTAGATTGAGTAGATGGTTGATTTGGAACTTTAGGGTTTGAGAATTTTAAGGTATTTATACCACTTTTTGACCTTAATGAAAGACCTTTTGTCATTTTTAAAAAGAAGTTTTGAAGTCTGTGAGTGAGCGTACTGTGTACGAGAGAGAGTGTGAACTTCATCTTGACGCTACGTGTGCACCGGTAGTCAGAATTGAGTGCGGAGAAGTACAGCGTGTTGCCCTCGACGAGAGCTACGCGCCGATACCTACATTGCGCGCATACGGTCCGGTTTTGCGAGCTCCTTCTACGAGCTTCGTCTGGTGATTTGGTGGGCATACGTTGTCCGATTTTGCATTACAGCATATCCACATGTTCACATTGAGTAGAGCTACACATTAGGCTAGACATCCTACGTAATTTTGCACCGGGTGTTTTGGGTTGGGATTTTGGTTCATAGACCTTAGGGAGAGCGACTTGTTGGTGTTAGTAGGGTCTCCTTCAAGTTCTGTGGTGTTTCGAGATTGTTTGATGGGTGTGCGGCTCTAGAAAGCGTTGTAGGAAGTTTCCTCTTATGCACTCTTGAAGGCTGTGACTTAGACATTGGGTAGAGACCTCTGTAGGAATTAGTTAGGAGTCGGTCGAGTGTAGGTTGACACCTTATACTTGCTTCCACGCGCCTGCGGGTCGAGCTTCGTCGTCCTTAGCTGACAAATCTTGTTAGGTGAGTTCTCACTGTGCTGACGTCCGTCGCGGCGTATCCGTCCAACATTGGCGCCGCTGCCGGGGACGAAAACCTTAGGTAGGTGACCGAGACTAGTCCTTGAGGATAGGGATTTTTGGCTTGCCGAGAGGCTCATTTTACATTTAGATAGGACCAGAGGGTGGAGGACTCTCTAGGTCTTAGAGGGAGTCTAGGAAGCGTGTGTCTGGCCTAGATCCTTCGACTTAGGTAGATTTAGGTAGACTAATATAGTTTTAGGTATTAGTTGAGTTCTTGAGTAGGAGTTGGAGTGGTAGAAGCGGTGAGAAGAGAGCTTGAGAGTCCGGAGAGGCCAGAAAGCAACCAAAACACCATTATCACCATTTCACATGATAAGTAGGAGTAGAGTAAGTAGGAAATCATGATTCAGGATCTAGAGCACTTCATGCATGTATACTTGCTTGGTAAATTCATCACAAGTTTGTAAAAGATGCAAAAAGACGCAAAAGTTTGTTTGAAAGCGTAAGTGAAGTCCAAAAGTTACTGTGAGTGTTTCTGATAGAGTTGCACAACATCAGGAGCATTTCTGTCAGGAAAAATTTAATTTCAAGCCAGGAGACATCCTACGCGTAGGATGTCTACATGCTAATCTGGTGGGAATTTTGGGATTTTGAGTTGACCAGTGTGTTCAGAAGGTGGGGTTTACCCTATTTTCAACCGGAAAGTGGAATTTTGACCATATCTTGACAGGATAAGGCCAGATAGACTGAAATTGCCAGACATCCTACCCAAATTGTGCCAAAGCATTATTTTAAGACCAAAACCATATGATGGATGTATGAGCATGATTTGCATGATATATTGAGTGACTGAGAGGGGTTTCATCTCATTTGGGTGAGAAAATTTGGGTTCAAAGCGGACTTTAGCACTTTTGACTGAAAAAGGCAAGAACAGCTTGGGAATTTTTGAAATCCAAACCAAAATCTAAGCATACCACTGGGTTGCTGACATCAAGGGGAAATTGTGGGTCAAGTCTGGGGTCAAAGGCCAAAAAGACATCCTACATGGACATCCTACGTGTAGGATGTCTTCTGTGTGATTTTACACTCCAAACCTAATTTTGAGCATACCAAAGTGATCAGAAACTCAAGGGGAGCCTGTGTCTTGAATTTGAATCCATTCTGATGAAAAAGACATCCTACGTGTAGGATGTCTAAAGCAAGAAAGCCAGATACTGACAGTGGGCATAGCAAGGTGTTGTATAGCGTGAGGCTAGCCTCTTAGTCAATTTTGGTCCAAATTGGAGTTGATTAGACTGATCAAGGTAAGCCCTAGAGGGAACAAACTCGAGGGAAGCCCTAGTCTATTCTAACTATCGAGGACGCAAGTGCATTTGTATGGAAGAGAGGCCGGCTCAGAGATTGGAGATAATTCGAGTCTATGATGATGGAGATAGATTCCGAGACAAAAAGGGGAACCACTATCTGATAGTCAGTAACCCTGAAGATTACAACAGATATGGAGATAACGTGGCGAAAGGTAAAATGGTTTCAGAAGCTCAAGAACCGCCACCAAACATTGATCTGCCCGGAGCTATTTTTATGTATGATAAGAAAACAACCAGGGTTCCAACTTATAATGAGAACGTGGGAATCTACAAGCATGAGAGTGCGGGTATAGTCGCTTACGTTTGCAGCAAAGAACCATACTTAAACGAATTAAGCAAATACAAGGTTCTTTACTTATTCTCTTATGAAACTGCTATGGGAAAGGATATAGTTTTTGTTGATAGATACGGGCGAGAATACCAACGTATTCTCCCAGAGGAGGTAGAAAAGGCGACAGTTCTAGGAGCATCAACATACGCCCCAGACGACGTGCCAAGAGCCACCTACATCCCTAGCAAGTTGATGAATCCCTTTTCAGAAGATTATGACGCCACCTCACAGTCTACCTAATCACAAACGTTCAACAATCAAGACCAACCAGCAACTCAACCATCATTGCAGGCATGGCTTCGACAAAGTGCAACATTGGAACAAGACCGAAACCAAGATGGTTATCAAGCCGCATGAGAGCTAAGGGATTTGCAAGAACCACCACTCTATTCAAGGTATCAAGGAGAAAGTAAGCCAAAGACTCAAGGGTCAACAGAGCCTGGAGGACCACCCATAGAAGGAGTTCAAAGAGATGAACCATCTCTGGCGAGAACTATTAGAAATTATGGCTTAGGAGTACCACTAGGAGAGGAACCAGCCTACTACAGAAGACCTGAGGAGGTATATCGATTAGGACGTGGAGATCCAATGATGAAGTTTGTAGACCATCGTAGAATTAGACCTTCTCAAGTGCAAAAATGGGTAAACAAGAAATACACAGGAAACAGAGACCCAAGAGATCATGTAGCAGCCTTTGTGCGTGTAATTAGAGCTGAAGAGGTGTTAGACTTCCTTACCCAATTTGCAGAGTTTGGACTAACCCTAGAGGATGATGCTGCTACCTGGTTTGGCTCTGTAGAGCGTAGATACTTTGAGTTTATGGAGGAAGTGTGTGACGAGTTTATCGAGGAATTCTCACAAAGGGGGATAGCTCATAATACCGTCTCACAAATCCATAAATTCAAATAGAAAGATGGGGAATCTATACGAAAGGCAACCCTAAGACTAAATAGATATGTTAAGTTCTGTCATGTGAAAGAACTTCCAACTCAGTCCAAACTTATGCTTATATTCATCCGAGGACTAAGGAATGCGGATCTCCAGAAAGACTTACATATGAAGAGGAGCACGACGTTGAATGAGTTGACCAAGGAGGCTCTTTACCTTGTGGACAATTGTGCGGTCTACAAAGAGGGGGAGTTTAAGGACCTTGACAACGATTCATCTTCACAACAAAGTGGAAGCAAGTTTTCTAAGTCAGCACCCACCCCTACCAGGATTACGACCAGTCGGTATAAGATACACACAAACCGTAACCAAATCAGAGAAAAAGTCTTTGGTGCATATGCATGCATATTATGAAGATCCCAATGGATATGCGGAAAACTCTGCCTATTATCCACCGGAAGAACACTCGATACCAGAACCATGGAGCATGATAGGAAGTACAGGACCACCAAAAACTACGCATGCAGCAGGAGAAGGGAGATATAGCTTAGATGAACAAACATTGTTGTTCATAGCCAATGGAGGCATGGGCGGACAGAGAATGCATACTAACAAAGGGGATCTCAAGGAGCACCTCAACAACCCAAGGGACCCTGCTACAAGTGTGGTGGAGACCATTGGCTAAGAGACTGTCCTCATGATGAAATCATTAGAGTCAACGCATATTGCACCGAGTGTGGAGTTACTCATCTGATTCCCGATTGCCCTAAAAACCCGAGCAAAGGAGCAAAAACCACCTTGAACATGCTAGAAACAGTACCTTCCAGTGGAGGGTCAGAAAATGAAACAATCATACCTATTCAAGCGGTGACACGAGCCCAAGCTCAAAGAATGACGAACAAACCCATAATGGAAGAGCCAAAAACTGATGCCCAAAGTTCACACTACAAGAGGCTATTCATAATAGCAACGCTCACACAGCGACGCTCAAAAAAAAATATCCCGGCGTCGCTATGAGCGTCGCAAATTTCTTTGGAAATTTGCGACGCTCATAGTGACGCCGACTGGGCTAAAAAAAATAACAGAGCGCGCCCAAAAACTCAGATCTGAGATCTGAGTTTTTCGGCGCCCTCAAGCAAAGAGCGGGTAACGCTCTCCCTCTCTCTCTCTCTCTCTCTCTCTCTCTTTTTCTTCTCCACACACACACACACACACAAACACACACACACACACGAGGAGAGGAAGGAGAGCCAGGTATGCTCCTTCCCTCTCCTCACTCTCATGTTCCCTTCCCCTCTTTCTCTCTCCCTCTCTCTCTCTCACACACACACACATAGTGTTTTTGAGAGAGAGAGAGAGAGAGAGAGAGTACAAACATAAACAAAAACGCACACACACATACATAAACGAAGAATGCACACACATATTGAGAGAGGAAAAGAGAGAGAGAGAGAGCATGCATAAACAAAAAACGCACGCATTGAGAGAGGAAAAGAGAGAGAGAACATGCATAAACAAAAAACGCACACATTGAGAGAGGAAAAGAGAGAGAAAACATGCATACGACCCAAAAAAACGCACACACATTGAGAGAGAAAGAGAGAGAAACTAATTTAACGTCGTAGGAAACTAATTAAAATTAAAAGACCTAAAGATCTAGCCGACGAGGAGTTGAACTCAAGACCTATTATTCAAGAGGGAAATGGCATAACCAATCTATCATACTTGGCATGGGTGATAGAAAGGTTATACCATTTATCTCTTTTTATTGGCACACACATCCACACACACGCACACACACAAGAAGAAGAGAGTTATAACTTCGTAGGAAACTATCCTAAAAGACGTTAAAGATTAGGTTAGATGTAGACTTACGTTAAATTAGATTTAGGTTTATTTAAGTTAAATTAGATTAGATTTAGGTTTATTTTTAATTAGATTTACGTTATATTAGATTAGATTTAGGTCTCCATAGACTGCGATGCCTGCATGAAGCGGGTGAAGAAATCCCTCAATGGAATATAGGGTATTGCTGCCTTCACTCATGGTGGGCTCCGTCGATCCAAAAGTACTGGTGAAATATCTTCAGAAGATAGGGAAGAAGGTGGATCTTCAGGGCGGCAAGAGTCACTACATCCCCGACACAATGACCATCTAGACAACCTCTAGTCATTCAACAGCAACTTCAAAGTTAGGAACAAGAGCAAGAACGGTCTAAAGGGCCAATTGCTGTCGTCAGATGTGGATGGAGATGAGGCAGCATCACCGCCGGAAGTTAACTCTCACATCTTTAGTGATGAGAATGCCAACTCTTGCCGAGTTATGTGAAAAATTATGTGTTAAATCAGTTTTTAGGTTCTTATAATCCCTGTTAGTTTAGTTCTTTGTTTTTAATATAACATAATTTACGTTAGATTTAGATTTATGTTATATTAGATTAGACTTAGGTTTATTTAGGTTTACCCACACACACACACACACACACACACAAGAAGAAGAGAGTTTTAACGTCGTAGGAAACTATCCCAAAAGACGTTAAAGATTAGGTTAGATGTAGACTTACGTTAAATTAGATTTAGGTTTATTTTTAGTTAGATTTACGCTTATTTACGTTAGATCGAGTCCACGCAAGAATTACTTACGGTTTAGGGTTTAGAGTTAGACGAACAGTGAAAAGATCTACTGTGAGCAGATGTTAAGATGCTGTGAAGTGCTACAGCTAGAGAAGAGGCAAAGGGGTTTTGTCCACTACATGCAGTATCATGTAGACGTGGGTCTGTAGATTTCTTGTACCCACAAATATAGGTATTGCCAATAAAGACGAGATTATAACCCGGTGGTTCTAATCTCTGTGCACCTCTAGACCGAGGTGTGCGGGGATTGGACATGACTAGATAATGTGAGGTAAAGAGAGAGAGAGAGAGAGAGAGAGAGAGAGAGAGAGAGAGAGAGATAAGACGAAGAATGCCAATAAAATATTAAATTTGTTGTCCAGGTTATAAGATTTTTATCCTCATTATGAGTAGTGACGAGGATGTGGGACCGTCCAACCGAAACACCTATCTCTCAACGAGGGTCTTATGTCCTTGTAATCAATGCAAGCATGCTGTGCGACGGACAAGACGTGTTTCTTTGCAGCACGTTCGCGAATTTGGCGAGTTCGATCCATCTATTATAGATCGAGTTGTTGCCAATTATAACTCGTCGGACTCTAATGTTGGCCAACAAGCAACAATCTTGCAACCCAATAGACGTGTTCGCAGGCGCTTTGGTCAAGCAGTATATGTGAGGCCACAAGATGTAGCCTCTGGCAGCTCGGGGGATGATCATGCAGAGCACATTCCCAACGAGGCAATGTTTGAGCCCGAGATTGATGAAATGATCGAGACGATCATGGATTCAGAAATTCTTATCTATGATGATATGAAAAGTGAAGCCGATACGCCATTGTATAATGGAGCACGTATGTCTAGATTGAAAGCACTCCTGGTTCTTCTCAACATGCAGGCAAAGTTTGGATGGAGTGACACTAGCGTCACAGCGCTTTTCAGATGATCTATTACAATTAGTTTACTTTAATAAAACTCTAAATGTATAATGATCTGATAGATTTTTACACGACTGTATCGTATTTTTATGTTGTGTAGATTGCTTAAAGAGCACATACTACCAGCTGACAATGTGATGCCAGATTCCCGAGATGAAGCAAGAAAGATTTTGCGAAACTTGGGGATGGATTACAATTCTATCCACGCTTGTCTTAATGACTACATTCTTTTCAGAGGGGAATACATAGACATGGAGAAGTGTCCGAAATGTGATTCCGAAAGATATCGAGTAGATCTCCAGGGGACAAAAATTCCACAAAAGGTTTTGCGACATTTTCCTCTGCTTCCTCGCATCAAGCATTTCTTCGAATGTAAGTCCATGGCCGCCCTAGCATCATTGCATGAGGAGAATAAATCTTCGGATGGTGTGCTTCGAATTCCTGCAGATTGCGCAGCCTGGAAACATATAGATGGAACATGGTCGGATTTTGCCAGGGAAGGTCGAAATTTGCGCTTAGGCCTGGCTATGGATGGCGTAAATCCATTTGGTCAAAGATCAACATCTTACAGTGTACGGCCCGTTGTCATCGTCAACTACAACATTCCCCCGTGGTTGACTACGAAGAAGGGGCACCTATGGCCAAGCTTGATTGTGCCAGGGCGATATAAAGTGGAGAATATGGATGTGTATCTTCGTCCACTATTGGAAGAGCTACAACAATTGTGGATTGGCATAGAGGTGGTGGATATGAGCCGGCACACAGGACAACGGAATGCTTTGATCAGAGGCATTCTAATGTAGACCATGCATGACTATCCCGGGCTAGCAGAATGCTCAGGTGATCTATTGACACTCCTCACTCAGACACTGTAAATCTTGTTTTTTCCCATAGTTGATCTATTATCATGTGTATACATGCAGGGCTTCAAACAAGCGGATACAGAGCATGTGTCACATGTGGACCTAGACTGAATGCACGTAGGGCGCCCTCACTGAAGAAGAAAATCCACGAAGGTTATCAAGCGTATCTTCCAGAGAATCATGTGTTACGCGACGGCTTTTTGGGAAGAGAGCCACCAAGGATGTCTACACAAGCATGGTTAGAGCAGAAGGAGATGTGCGATGACGGATTGCCTCCAGGGATGAAGAGACTATCTCTATGGTACGAGTTACCATACTGGCCCCGACTCATGATCAATCACTTACTCGATCCAATGCACATATTCAAGAATGTGGGTAATCTACTATGGGACCATCTGACCGGCAAGAAAGATACTTTGGGAGCCAGAGTTGACCTTAGAAATGTGGATCGTATGGAGCAATATTGGCCGCAAACAGCGTCTGATGGATCGATAAAACTCCCTAAAGCACCATGGATTTTCACAGGAGCCCAAGAACGCAAAGTAAAAGAGACCATTCGATCTTTTCGGACTCCCACTGGTGTAATGCACTTGCTCCGAACGTGTTTTACTAAAGACGGAAAGCTTACCGGTTTGAAGTCACACGATTGGCATAAAATGTGTCAGGTACGTTCATAGTGGACTTTAATATCATTGCATAAAATATGGACTTTAATATCATTGTTGCACATACTTTACAGTTTATTTTACCGGTTGCCATTGAGGGATGTTTGTCTCTCGACATCCGTAACACAATCTACAAACTTGCAAAGCTGGTGCAATGGATCTCACAAAAGGAGATCAACGTAGACTCCATACCATTCGCCAAACTAAATGTTGCGGAGCTTGTGTGCATGTTTGAGAAACATTTTCCTACTACCATGCTAACCATTCAGGTGCATCTTCTTGTTCACATAGTTGATGAGGTGGAAATAGTTGGCACAGTTCATTCCAGATGGATGTTCTTCTTAGAACGTTTCATGAAAACGCTTAAGGGATATGTGCGTCAAAAGGCACGTCCAGAGGGTAGCATGGCAGAAGGTTGGTTGGTATCAGAGTCCCTAGTGTACATTGGAGAGTGGCTAGATGGATTTGATAAAGCCCGGGACACGCTATGGCGAACCATAGATGATGAGCGCATATCTGGGATTGTCATGTGCAATCTCGGTGTTGAGAAGAAGATGACGGAAGATCTAGAGGCTAAAATCAACCGATTTTGCATGCTTCACAATCCAGTGATGCAAAAGTGGATTTCACAATATGAGGATGCAAAGCAAGAGCGACAAAGGGCACGAATCGAGTGGAGACGGGGAAGACGACCACCGATGCACTATCCGACGGGTCTGGAGAGCCTACCAACCTTCATGAGCTTAAGATGGTTGCACAACCAATTGAAAAGCGCACAACAATGCGGTGACGAAGTGACTGAGGAAGAGTGGGAGTACTCTCGGGGTTGCGCGACCAAGGTAAGTTTGCAATGTACGACATGCTAGTGACTTTATTTCTAAACGTTTGAACGGCCACTCATAATCTTTGTTCGTTGTAGTATAAGTCATACACAGCAGCATGGTGTAAAGGTCGACATTTTAGGGTGGAACGGATCGACAAAAAGCGTTTTACTCAAGATTGTGGAATCATGGCAAAATTTGAACAGTCTAGTCGACGACGTTCCTCTGATGCAGATCCTGTGGTGGCGGAACTCACTTACTTCGGCACGCTGCAAGAGATTTTGAGGATCGATTACAGAGGATTTTTTGTCGACTTGTTCGACGTGCAATGGTTCAAGATAATCATGGAGGGTCGCAACGCTACTGTGCGTAGAGGAGAGTCTGGTTTTCTTGAGGTGGATTCTACTAAGAAATGGACTGACCTAAGAGACACTTTCGTACTACCAGAGCATTGTGAACAAGTAAGTATGTAAATAGTTAACATCCCCCTTTTACAAGTTATGTGCTTGAAAGCTCTCATGTAAGTTATGTGGCTCTGGCAGGTAATATTTCATCCTACAAAGTCTACATCAAACTGGTGGTACATCATAGAGGTATCCCCTCGTAGTGCAAGGACGTATGAAGGCTACCATGTGCCAATCACAACGGCATCAATGGAGGAGATCAGAGAAGATGCTCAATCAGAAGCCGCTGCGGTGGTGCCAGACGAGCATCAAGATGCTACTACTCTATATGGGGTGCATGCAGAGGAGCTACAAAATGAAACAGAGGATATGTGTTTAAACGGAGAGCTCTATATAGATATAGGAAGTTATGCTGAGTTATGTGAGGATGAGAGAGAGATCTCTTAAAGCCACAAATATTGTATTTGAACAATTTTGCTCCGTGTTGTAAAAGCTATGGCTCTCTAAGTACCTTCCATGGTGTATAACGCTCTTCTCTACTCGCGCTCACATCTTTTGATTGAAAATTCTAGGTTTTCGACTTGCCTCTTCTATCACTCAATTCATTGCGTCATTGTATTTATATGCGTCATTACGTCATTGTATTTAATGGTCTTTGCGTCATTGTCTACTCTATTCATTCAATATTAAGTTTAAATATTCGTGTGTTTAATGCAGGTATGGATGATGAGGAGTTTCTTTCTTCTTTGTCACCGCAGCAGAGACAGTGGTATGTGGAGCGTCATCGCTCTGGCGCATCATCGCGCGTTCCTACTCCATCCGCATCTCCCTCTCTTTCGGAGCATTCGGCGCGCTCCGAAGCTTCGGCGTCGACGAGATGATCTTCACACTCGTCTAGACACCGGCACTCTAGTGGTGGCAGTGGCGGTTGTTGTGGGGATTCCGCCGCCGATGCCTCCACACTGCCTCGTGTTCGACGAGGCTCTTTACCCTCCCCTTCTTTGCCCGCCCCCACACCAGCCACAGCATCGCCATCTACGCCAGGTTTTGCGCGGCTGACTGTTCCTAGCAGCTACACACCTCTACCTACTCCGCCAGGAGCCACCCCACTTGACACTCCTCGCTTCGGGGCCCAGACGCCGGTGGAGACACCGGACGTCCGTACCCCCATCGACACGCCGCTAGAGACCCCTGCCGGGACACCCAGGTTCACGCGTCACCGGCCAGAGGGCTTGCCTTACTCCGTCGACTTCAGCGGCGGCATCATCATGGATGATGACGGCAAGAAGGTGATCTCGCGCATGCGTGGTCTTTGCTCTCAGCTGTTTAGACACTACATACTAAACAAATGGAGTGAAGTACCAAGTGATTTAAAAAACAGAGTCATCAGCATACTTCATGATGAGTTTCCCGTTCCAACACGGGATCAGCGCTTCAATGAAGACCTGATGAAGATTCTAATGCGCGAATACTGTAAACACAAGCGTTCCGAAGTGCAAAAAGCAATCAAGAATGGGTGGAATAGGCCAGATTCGCTGGCCAAAGAAGATTGGAAGAATGCGAAGAAAGCAGCGCACGAGAATCCCGACAAGTGGAAGCAACAAAAGGATGCAGCGAGAGCGCGAGTAGAGGCAGGGAGCTCGCACCACTTGGGGAGCGGTGGATGGGCATCATTTGAGGCCGATTTTGTAAGTGTTTTCGCATTGCTCTTTATGTTCGATAGTTTAGGGTTTATGAGTTTTTTAATTCTAACATAATGAAATCTTTGTATGTTTTGACAGTGGTCGATGACAGGACGTGATCCCACACCGTACGAGCGCGAGTACGCAGGCAGAAAGGGCTTAAACGCCCTGATGGACATTCTCAGTTCTCGCGGCGGCATGGTTAGTATTAGGGTTTACTCTTTTCTATCTTTTGTATTGTTTTATAAATGTCGTTATATGTTTATACTTACTGAAAGCTGTCTTATTGTCTTTTTTTGCAGAATCCGACAGATACGCCGCTTGGACGCGATGAGACGTCTGACTAGACGACGTCAGTTTAGCCGTAGCTAGATAGCATTAGTTTAGGTTTTCTCATAGCTTATGTATCATGAGACGGATTTTATATGTCTTTTTGAACCATGTATATTATTACATTTGTCACCGCAGTTCCTTTTGCCAATCAATTCTTTATGCCTATGATGTTGTACAATTGTCATTATTACATTTGCCAATCAATTCATTTTGCCTATGATGTGTACAATTGTCAATTTTACGCTTGTCAATTTTGCAAACAATGCGTCTTGTGGGTGACTATTTTGGGTCTATTATCTACCCTTGCACTTTTTTTAAAAAGTGAATCAAGTACAATATGGTTGATGGGTGGCAGGGCATTCAATGCCCAGTCACCAAAAAAAAAATCTCTCGAGCGTCGCTATAACCGTCGCTATTTATGGCTCTGTAGCGTCGCTATGAGCGTCGCTATAGTCTTCTGTGTAAACGCCGCTATAACCGTCGCTATGAGCGTCTCTATATAGCGACGCATATAGCGACGCTCTCGTAGCGACGCTCATAGCGACGGTTTTAGCGACGCCGGGGGTTATAAAAACCAAGTGTATTTCCGTCGCTAACAGCGTCACAAGAGCACACAACCTCTTGTAGTGTCAGAAACAAAAAATCAGAGAAGCACTTGGAAAGCTAGAAAGGCGCGTATGAGAGCCAGGAAAGAACGAGAGCAAACAGCTCTATCCGAGGAGTTGAAACATACAAAGGATAGATTAGAGCGGTTAGAGGATCTAGCTAGCTTAAGCTCACACACCACAGCAACCATAGCACCCAAGGAAATAGCAGAGCCCAAAAGTGCAGGATGAGGAGGATCTGTGCTGGTAGACAAGGTAAATGAGCAGTTGGATGCGCTTCTAAAAGCCTATGAAGCCAGACTCAAAAAGAACCAAACCTAGGAGCAAAGGTGGATGACTTATCCATATGAGGAAATAGAAAAACAAAGGTTGGAAATGTGTAAAAAGATGATTGAAACAGCTCAATCATTGATGGAAGACCCGCTGGATAAACCTACAAATTGGCATGAAGCACCAGCTTCAACCCCTATCCAAACAACTTTAGAGCAACAAGTAGAAACAAAGGAAGGACTCACTAATGCCTATGAGTCCAGAGGAGAACCTATCATAGTGTCAAATACAACAGATGAGGCAAGTGACGGGTTCCAGCCTAAAACATTAACAAAAATGGGTAAGGACTGTAACGGTCTAGACGATCTGCGGAAGCAAATCCGTGAGTCCAACGAGGCTAACAGGATGAGTAACCACATGAATAGCACGAGAAAAGAGAAGAATGTGATCTTACCTCCTATTGAAGAATTTGAGGCAAGGTCACAAATGAACTTTGAGATACATTCACAAGGGGGAGACCAGGGATCAATTAGTTTGGGGCACAGCCAACTAGACTCTCTAAAAACTTTACCCTCTTACCAAGGAGAGTATGAAGCCAGGTCTGAAGTGAGATCAATCCCATCTCAAAGACTTTCTTCTAACAAAGTGATGGATTCACAAGGATTGATTGAGTTATTGTCCACCCCGATGGCATGCACAATCACATTAGCCGAACTCCTAAGGTTACGACCAAACATGTGGACCACAGTAGTTAAATGCCTAGAAAAATTTGAAGTAAAAGACCCCACCTTGAGGCTACAGGAAGGGATCATAGAGTTGGACAGGCCTCAACTAAACACTAGGCCAATACCATTAAACAAGGTTGGAGAGTATTGCGAGGGAGAAGATGGAAACACCACGCTACCAGTAGAATTCCAAGGAGTAGTTTCCAAAGCTATTCTTGACAATGCAGCGGGAGTTTCTATCGCCACCAAGGAAATCTGGAAAAAATGGAGAAAACCAGCTTTAAGAGCTACCAGAATGAAATTGCAATTGACAGATGGGTTCATGGAGAAGCCTCTAGGACTCTTAGAAAAAGTGATTGTCACTTCGTGCGGGATCGAGTATGAGCATACATTTGCAATAGTCGATTTCGACAAAAAGAACAATTATGAGATCGTCTTGGGAAGACCATTCATGCGACAATTGAAGATGGTCCAAGATTGGGGTTACAATCACATATACCTCAGACATGGCGAGACAACAACTAAAATACACCTGAAAGACCATAGTTACAAAGATGTGAACCAAACACATGTGGAAGAGTTTGATTCAGCTACAGTAGGAGGATCGGAACTCCCAGCATGGTTAGGGCAACAAAAAGAGCTATGGATGTGCGGAGCTTCACATTGTGGAAGCTTAAGAAGGGAGGAATGTTTCTTAGAAAGAGCGACTGAGGACAAGGAGTATATTCCGGAACCTTTCCCTGAAGATGCCTTGTAACCTCTAGAATGGGAACACATGCTAGCAACATTGGATGTTTGTACCATTACAGATAGTCCAACAACAAAATTTTGCGATAAGGATGGCTATGATGTGCTACCCTACTACATGGTAAGCATTATACCAGGAGAAGATGAGACGATAGAACCACCAGAACAAGAAGAGTTTAATAACTCCTCTGAACATCTGGAAGTAAATGATGATGCAGATAATGAGTGTTCAGACACCTCAAGTGAGCGTGGAAGGGAAACCGAGAATATCAGGTTTTATGATTTTGCTAATCAGCACCCTAGACGCCAGGAATGCTATAGGAGGAAACGAGTAGGAAACAAAGTGAGAGAGAACCTGATGCCCAGGATAAAAGGTAAAACTCACTATTTGATGCTTGTAAAAGCAGAGGATTGTGTAAAAGATCAAATATCAGGAAGATTCTCAAAAGATCGAAGGGAAAGAATACGAGAGGAAATAAAACAGGTACGAAAAGCTAAAACAGAAACAAAATCACAAAAATCTCAAAAATAAAAAAAAGAAACAACAAAAGACCAAGAGTGGACCAAACTGGAGCGTAAACAGAAATACCAAGAATTGAAACGGTCTTTACGTGAGATATGGACTACTGAAGAAGATAGTGATGGTAAAGGGGAGTCAGAGAAAGGAAACATGAATGTACCATCACACTATCGAAAATTTACCATCTAGTACAGAAAAATCATCATGACGCCACCAGTCAGGGAAAGAACCAACCAAGAATCTTACGATGGGCCAGAAAATGCAAAAAGGATAGACCTCGCGGAACTAGTGAAAAGCCTCAGCCGGTCTATATAGCAAACGATTTAGAGCCTGAAGAAGAAGAACGGCTAACACAACTTCTCAAGAAAGATAAAGATGTGTTTGCATGGTCCTATAAAGACCTCAAAGGAGTTGATCCATCGATATGCCAACATACAATTCCTTTGAAATCGGATGCAAAACCTAGCAAATAACGTTCTTATACATACAATGATACATTTGCTAAACGAATCAAAGATGAGATCGATAAGCTGATGGAAGCTGAATTCATCTATGAAATTGAACATACAGATGGGTGTCACCCATTGTGGTAGTTCCCAAAAAGAATGGAAAACTACGAGTGTGTGTAAACCTCAAAAAGGTAAATGCAGCCACCATAAGGGATAATTATCCCTTGCCCATCACAGAACATGTACTTGAGCGGGTGGCCGGAAAACGGGCTTATTCTTTTCTGGACGGGTTTTCAGGATACAACCAACTGGCAATTGCAAGGGAGGATCAACACAAAACAGCGTTTGCCACAGAATGGGAAATTTATGCGTATCGAGTTATGCCGTTTGGCTTAACTAATGCCCCAGCTACCTTCCAAAGGTTAATGAGGCACGCATTCAAAGAATACTTGAGAATATTCTTAGAAATATACATAGATGATCTTTGTGTACACTCTCTACTACGAGAGGAACATATTGACCATTTGCCAAAGGTCTTTGAAAAATGCAGAACATATCGAATCTGTCTTAACCCAGAAAAGTGTATCTTTATGGTTAAGCAAGGCCGCATCTTAGGACACATTGTCTCAAGAAATGGCATGAGGAGATTCTTTTAGCATTTCCCCTTGGCTATAAGCAAGCTTTGACCTAAATAAGCCGCTATTTGCAATGAATCGCAATGTCCTTTCGTCCATTTCATACCTTCTTTCTTTCGATTGAAACCCAGAAGGTGGAGGTTGTACCGGCCTCACCACTCCATGTGTTTCTCTCACATTTTGTTGCTCCAAAGGGTAGTACTCACTTTGGTTGCTATACCACATTGTAGCTGGTACTGGTGTTGGTGTTGGTTTATTTGATGCTTCCATCATTGGCATGTATCTCCTGTCTACCTGCATTCTAGCACCTGGCAGCAGTGGAGGTTGTTGTCCTAAGACAAGCTGTGGCCTTAAAACTCCTACTGGTCCTGGCGCATTCCCCATAATGTATCTAGGTGGAGTAGGTTCTTCTGGAACAGGTTGTACATACCTCTCCCTAGCATTTTCCATGCTATAATAGAACTCTTCCCCCATATGGTTCGTCCATTTTCTCTCAATTTCATACCACTTCGGCTCTCCCGAATCAGACCTTACAAGAGGAATCAACCTCTTGACCAAGTCGTCGATAATCTTTTCTTGATCAATAGGTGTCGTTGGCTTGGCAATGGACTCACTTATCTGTGAAACACTGTGCTGAGAGGATGTGTCATCTCCTTCACTCTTTAAGTCCTTTTCTTTGTATGCCTCATAGTTATCCACTAGATAAAGAGCTTCTTTGATCAACTCGTTTAGCGTCATCCTCCTTATCATATGCAGATCCTTCTGAAGGTCCGCATGTCTCATTCCCTGGATAAAGATCAGCATCAGTCGTGCTTGCGTAGGTAATTCCGCTCTCGGATAGAGCTTAACATATCTCTTGAGCCGTAATGATGCTTTGCGTACTGATTCATCCTCTTTCTGTTTGAATCTATGGATTTGCGAGACCATGTTGTGAGCAATGCCTTTTGGCAAGCATTCTTCAATAAACTCCTCAAACAGCTCATCTAGGGTCTCAAAATCCCATATTTCCACCGAGTCGAACCATGTAGCTGCATCATCTTCTAGAGTCAATCCAAATCCCGCAAACTGTGTCGCAAAATCTAAAACTTCCTCTGCTCTAATCACTCTTCTAAAATCCGTTACGTGATCTCTCGGATCTTCATCCTCGGAGTATTTTATGTTTACCCATTTCTAGACTTGGGATGGTCTAACTCGTCGATTGTCTACAAGTCTAACCAGAGACTCTCCCAATCCTTCCCTCGTTATCGCTCTTGAAGGGAATCCTGGTGGCTCTCTTCTTAGGACTCCTATAGGAATTCTCGTGTTTAGTGGAGGCATTTGCGGTCCTTCATTGACCAAATATCCACCTCTTTCTAGTACAGTCTGTGGATTTGTGCTTTCTACAACTCTGCATTCTCGTCCATACTTGTCGACAACTATAGATCTCCATTGACAGTCGACTTCGTATGTGTAGACATATAAGAGCTTGTAATCCGTTATCTCTTCTAGGTATGGATCTGAGCACCTATAAAGATTGACCTCATTGTCGTCATTGTATCTATATAGTCCTTCACTCTCATGACCAATCATCCAAACTCTCTCAACAAGATGGGTCTTTATCAATTGCAAGTTTGGAAGATCCATTGTGGGAGGATATTCCTCTATCGTCGGGATCTCTAAGCTTGTGTAAGCTGCATTTGAATCTAGGGTAGACATGATTTATGGGCTTAAGATCTTTTGCTTGGTTCAAGTAGAATTAGTCCACTGTGTTCAAGTGCTTTGGTTAGGAAAAAGTCGAAACTATGTCCAAAACCGCAACCATTTTGTCACAATTCTCGCAAATTGTCGCTTTCAGACACCCCTAATTTGCGGATGAATTTTGAGGCCTCAAACGACGTTTTTTTTCAACGTTGAACTAAACGGTTGTCGTTGGCATGCAATTAGTTCAAGTTTTGCTCTAAGATCTATGGAGCCGCTCTCAGGCTACGTTTTGATATAAAAACTTTTCCGATCTGATACCGTTTGTGAAAGTTATGGCCAAAACAGTGAAATGCAGTTTAGACTGGTCAAAATGAGTCCAAATTCAATTTTAAAAGAAGATCCAATGGCTGGGAAACTTGAGTCGATAGGCCATCTCATTGATTGGTTTTAGGATTCTAAAAGGACCATAGTATCTTTTGCTAGTTTAGCGTAATATTTTTGGTGGCCCGTAGGATTTTTTCCCGTACTTTGCCTCAATCGAGCCTTAGGAAATTTGAGTAGGACCCAATCACTTTCCTTGAAAGCTAAGGCCCTTCTGTGCTTGTTAGCTTCAGCCTTTTGCCTTTGTTGCGAGATGGATATAGCCTCCTTAATCTTTTGGAAAGATTCTTGTAGGTCTCAGCTATACTCATCGACTGCGAAGATCTTCCCATGTACCTTAAGTAGCAAGGAACTTTACGGTCTTTCTTCAATGATTTTGAAGGTGCCTTCCCTGTAGTAGTATGAAAAGTGTTATTGTATGCATACTTTATAAGAGGTAGGTACTTTTCCCATTGTGAACTTTGATCGACTTTGATAACATCAATCTTAAGTAGATCTAGAATCGTAAGGTTGGCTATTTCACTTTGGCCATCCGTTTGTGGGTGATAGGCCGAAGAGAAATTGAGCCTAATACCTAGATTCTCAAAGAGACCCTTCGAAAAATTACTAGTCATTTGAGGATCTCTATTTGACCCTATTGATGTTGGCAAGCCATGGTGTTTAAAATTTGGGATATGAAGAGGGTTGCCATTTTGTGTGCCTTAATAGTCTTTTTGATAGGCATAAAATGTTCTTGTTTGCTAAACCTGTCTACTATTGTCCATAAATCCCTATTTCCATGGATAGACTTGGGCAACCCAAAGATAAAATCCATGGATATGCTCTCCCATGGTGAATTAAGAATTGGCAAAGGATGGAGAAATCCAGGTTGCTTCCCCCTATCATACTTTGTCTTTTGGCATAGCACACATTTTGACACGTAATCTTGTAATGCCATTTCGATGGTAGGCCAATAGAAATATGTATCTACTCCTCAAAGAGTAGGTTGAATACCTCAATGACCCACATAGGGAGGAGCATGGGATTCATACATCACTTTCTCCACGAAGCGAGTGAGTAACACATAGCCTATTGCCATGGAGAAGATAACCATCATGTAAGGTGAATGGTTCCTCTTTCTTCCCTAAGGCAAGTGCTGACATAATGTCCTTAAAATTGGGGTTAGTAGCATACTCATCTATCATGGAATATAGATCATTGTGAGTTGCTATGAACACCGCATTGGCTCTTGGCTGTTGTGATAGTTTGTCAGTTACTTGATTGTGCTTGCCAGTCGTGTGAGCAATATGAAAATTGAATTGAAAAATAAAAAAGGTCCACGTCATTTTTTTGTCGAAGAAGGCTCAAGGTGGTTGAGAGGGTAGCCATCGAACCCTATGAACTCTAGCAAGAAGGCTCAAGGTGGTTGAGAGGGTAGCCATCGAACCCTATGAACTCTACAAAGCTGAAGATGGTCACACCAAAGCTAGGCCAATCACTGGTGAGCAAATTCTTCACATCTCTCAAATGGTGGGATCCAAGAGAGCTCAACTTCAATGAAGTGCTTCATGGAAGTTTGTATTTAATGCACCAATGAATAATCCCATTTTCTACAACTTTTCAAACAGTTCAAAATATTAGGGTGAATGTGCGCATTGATAGAAAGATTTTTTTCCAACAAAGACTGGTCTTCTATTTTGGAGCTGAGAGGTTGAGAGAGATATTGTTGTCCCCTGACCCTATAATATTTCCTATTTTGGAATATAATGTATCTTTTGATATTCACATCTTCATCTTGCTTTAAGCATACTCCATGAATCATAGGGATTTATATGGACCTTTCCAACCTCTTGCTAGACAAACTGTGCATATAATAGCTAGCACAAAGCTTAGGTTCCAAAACATCAAAAGGAACTTACTAGGCCCTCGTCGTCTAGCTAAGATTAATGCATCTATCAATCCATTTATTCTACCCTTAATAAGATATGATTTGGGCCTAGACGTTTTCATCTTTGTGCTGTATTGAGAAGAAGGCAACCCATTTTATGATGGCTTTCCCGAATTTTTTTGGGCGTAGTGGGGAAAATGTTGGGGATTTTTTGAATAACTTGGAGATGGCTTTCCTTGTCTCTGGGAGGGATGACGAAGCATTGAAATTGAGAGCTTTTCCTTTGGTGCTCAAAGAAGAAACTAGGGTATGGTTCCAGGCTCTAGATCCAACCCAAAGAGTTGATTGGGAGGGATTGAAGGCGGCTTTTCTACGAAGATTTCAACGAGCCAATTCGGCAGAAGAACTATGGCAACGGCTTCTGGCCCTTCATCAAGTTGACCCTCATGGTTATGCAACCTATGAGGAAGGTTTTCTGAAACTTTGGGGGCAATGGTCAAACTCACTAAACCCTGGTGAGCAAGCTCCCAATTGCCTCCAAAAGGATCGATTTATCTCAGGTTTGTACCCCTTGCTAAGGGAGAAGGTAAAGAGCAAATTTCCAAATGCTTTTGAAGATGCCTTAAGAATTGCTAGGGAAAAGAATAGAAAGATTCTCTATCAAGCCCAAGCTGGCCAGCTAGCTTTGGGAGGCAATATCACAACTATGGAAGCTTCTCACATACCTCCAAATGTGCCTAATGCACCAGACCTCAATAGAGGTCAACAAGAAGATATGCTCCAACAAATAAACAATCTCACAAACCAGCTAGAGGGGTTGAGAGTAAATCTTGTGCAGGGTGCAAGAAGGCCTATTGAGGGAAATGGTGGGAATCGGCCACCAATGCGACGTCAAGCAAGGGAAATGTTGTGTTACAATTGTGGGGAAAATGGCCACGGCATGTATAATTTCCCTCATCCCAGAAGATATGACTACCCTGTCAGAGGTCCTCGACAACAAGGAAGTCCTCCCCGTGCTAGAGCTCAAGCACAAGAGCAACCGCAACCTCAAATTTTGCAGCCACCTTGTGCTCAAGCTCAAGCCCCTGCTACTCAACCAAATGTGAGCATCATAAGGATGGAGGAGGTCCTCAAGGGCAGAAGCAACCAGGAAGAAATAGCTAAAGGGAAGATGAAGATAGATGAAGTGGCTACAATGCCTATCAAACGTGTGCGTGTCCAAGATGAAGTAAGTAAAGAAACAAGCAAGGATGCAAGCAATGAAGCAAGTACATCTCGGGCAACTAAAAATGAAGCCAAGAAGAGAAAGACCCGTACTAGGTCTCAAATTGACATCTCTGATTTCCCTATGGGATCTCGGACACAACCTTATGACTTGACAGCTGATGTGAGTTCTCAAGGACCAAAGATTACTTGGCCACAACTACTTCATATCTCCCCAAAGCTTCGACGACAATGGTCAAAAATGGTGAGCACGAGGGCAAAGCGAAGTAAGCTAGTAAGTGTAATCAAAGCATATGGTCTCAAGGATATAGTGCCTTTGGTGGAGGCTCAAATCAAGGGACAACGGATTCCAAAAACATACATTGGCAGTGGAGCAGAGGTTTGTGTCATGACAGAAAAGCTAATGCATCAATTGGGTTTAGAGGTAATGGAATCATCAAACTTTAGGGCAAAAATGGCCAATAATGTCTCTGTCACTTGTGTGGGTTTGAAAGCTTTGAGAGTTTCTGTTTTTGGAATCACTACAGAGGTTGATGCTTATGTGATGCCAGTAAAGGGAGAAGGATACCCCCTTATTTTAGGACGACCTTGGCTCATGGGTATAGGAGCTAGGCAACATTGGGCAACAGGAGACTTGGAGTTGAGGCCTCGCATGGGTGGCCATAGTCAGAACGTGGTTTATAACTTGAAGAATGGGCGACAAGAGAACCTTGAACTAGAGACGTCAGTTGATGAGTGGAGCTCAAGTGGATGCTCCTCATCCATGGACGAGGAAGAGAGTTCAAGTGAAGAGAGTGATAGCACTCTCGAAGTCATGGGCGTCACCATAAAGGAAACTACCTCATCAGAAGACAACCCCAGGATCCAAATGGAGAATGTGTGGGATGCCAGCCTAGAGGAGATGTTATCCAAGGATATAAAGGAAGAAGAAAAGGAGGGTTATGTAAATGTTCTCAAGAAGCATGCATCATTGTTCATTTCTGATTACACTCACATTACAGGTGTCACTGCAGTGAAGCATCATATCCATCTAAAAGAAGGGAGCAAGACAGTAGTACAAAAACTAAGAAGATTAGGAGTTGTGCAACAAAATGCACTGTTGTCCGAGGTGAAGAGACTCTTAGAAGCAGGATTCATATACCCAGTAGAAGATTCAGAATGGGTCTCCCCAGTAGTGGTGAGGCCAAAGAAGAATGGTAAATGGCGAGTGTGCGTGGATTACAAGCCACTAAATGCTGCAACAAAGAGGGACCACTTCCCTGTCCCATTTCAAGATGACATTCTAAATGAAGTAGCAGGCCGTGAGAGATACACAGTGTGTGATGGCTACTCTGGCTACTTTCAAATACGCATTGCAGAGGAGGACCAGAAAAAGACTACTTTCATCACACCATGGGGCTGTTTTGCATTTCGAGTCATGCCTTTTGGTCTCACCAACGCTCCAGCCACCTTTCAACGATTCATGAACATGGTCTTCCAACCTTACTTTGGTAAGTCCATAAGGGTTTTCATAGATGACTTTTGTATTTATAGCTCCAAAAGTATGCATCTCGGCAAGATTGATGAAGGATTTACTCGTTTAGCTAAGCTGGGTGGACAACTAAACAAGGACAAATGTCACATTGGGGAAAGCAAGGTTACACTATTAGGGCATGTAGTGTCCATTGATGGAATCGAGGTAGATCCTAAAAAGATAGAAACATTGCTAAATCTACCTTCCCCAACTTCCATCAAACAATTAATCTCTTTCTTGCAAAAGCTAAGATATTTGAGTAGATTCATACACTTACTCTCCCAAGTGATATTTCCTCTACAACAGCTGACTCGTCAAGAGACGCTTGTTTGGAGTGAAGAAAGTGATGGGCATTTTAGAGAGATTAAAAAAATGTTAGGGTCACTCCCTGTAATCCTCCAACCTTGTTGGGAAGAAACATTCTTTGTAAACCCTAGTGTGGGAGAAGAGGCCATTGGTGCTGCCCTCCTACAAAAAGATCCAAAAACATCCTTTATGAGGCCTGTGTATTTTGCTAGCCGCCTCATGGAAAACATAGAGAAGGCCTACACCCTGATGGAACAGCTAGTGTTAGCTCTCATGTTTGCGGTAACCAAATTTTGGCCATACTTGCTGCCGAAGAGGTTTGTAATTATCACTGTGGAGGATATGTTTCCCTATGCACTACAACATATGGAAATCTCTGACAAAATAGCAAAGTGGGTGGTGCGACTTCAAGAGTTTGATTATACAATATAGGTTGAAAGAACAACTCGAGCATGCTTAGCCGACATTTTAACAAACAAGTGCTATGAAAAAGTTTTCCATTTGAAGAGAAAGGAACTTCCACCACCTCCAGCTCTAGAGGCTTTGGTCAATGCTTATAGCCTCTACTTTGATGGAGCATACAAGAGAACCAAGGATAAGGCAGCTGCAGGCATCATGGTCTTATCTCCATTGGGAGAGAGGATCCATGGTGAAGGGATCACTCTAGAAGATGTCCACTCCAACAATGAAGCAGAATATCAAGCTCTAATTCATGGCCTTTTTTGGTGCCTCGATAATTCAATTAAGAGATTCAACGCTTTTGGTGACTCCATGCTTTTGGTAAGGCAAATGCAAGGTACATGGGCTTGCAAAAATGCCCGTCTCTCTACTAAAATGAGAGAAGCCAAAGCTCTTATGAGGAGATTTAGGGAGGCACAAGTACATCATGTGCCAAGAGACCAGAACAAGGATGCAGACCACCTAGCATCATCGAAGTTAAATGAGTCAAAAGTGGGAGCAGTGGCCATCAAACTTTCACTTCAGCAAGGCAAGGAGGACTTAGAAGATACTATGCACATTCTGGAGCAAGGAGAGGCTCCTAAACACTTGAATGCAGGGGAAAGGCGATGGTTAGCTAGGAAGGCTACCAGGTATCGCATAGTAAATGATGACTTGTATTGTCTTGGTAAGGATGGTGTGCTTAGGAGAGTGCCTTTGAAGAGTGAAATTGAAGAGATTTTAAAATCTTGTCACGATGATATGTGCGGAGGACACTTTGCACACGACATCACTAGTAGAAAGGTTCTACAAGCTGGGTTTACTTGGCCAAGTCTTCATCGTGATGTCAAATACTGGTGTCAAACATGTGATGAATGTCAAAAAGCAGGACCACGATGGCTCATAGATGAACCTCAGAACCCAATAAAGGTATATGGGCCCTTTGAGAAGTGGGGAATTGATGCCATAGGGCCTCTACCACGCACTCAGTCAGGTAAAGAGTACATCATCATGGGAGTAGACTACATGACTAGATGGGCTGAGGTTATGCCGACCAATAGAATTACTGCTAAGGATGTGAGTCAGTTCATCTTTGACCACATCTGTTGCCGGTTTGGCACCCCTCTTGAAATACTATCTGATAGAGGACCAGGGTTTAGAGCAGACTTGGTAGGAGAACTCATGAAGAAGCTAAATATTCAGCATCAACACTCTACTCCTTACTACCCTCAGTGCAATGGTTTGGTGGAAAAGGTAAATGGAATCATTTGCAAAATTCTCACCAAACAGGTACATGCCATGCGCCAAGATTGGGACAAACACCTGAATGGTGCTCTACGGGCCTATAGAACCTCCTTCAAAACCACATTAGGGTACACACCCTTTCATTTGGTTTATGGAAAGGAGGCGCTTTTGCCCATTGAAGTGAAGTTAACAAGTCTTCGAATATTGGGTAGCTAGGTAGGCTCTCAAAAGGAGAAAGTACATCAAAGGATCATGGATCTAGAGAGGCTGCAATTGGATCGTGAAGAAGCCATCAACCACTATTCTCAAGAAGCAGAGAAGCGCAGAGGAAAGTTCAACAAAAAGCTGGCATCCAAAGACATCAAAAAGGGATCTCTGGTGCTTCGATATGACAATCGCTTCGACACTCGTAAGGATGGAAAGTTTCTTTTTCAATGGGAAGGCCCGTTCTTGGTCACCAAAAAGTTCAAAAATGGCTCTTACAGACTTCAAGACATTGATGGTAAAGTGCACAAGACCAGGACAAATGGATGGCGTCTAAAGCCTTCTCACATCAGGATAAGGTCAGCTCAAGATCAAAGAAAGTAGGCTAGAGGCATAAATAGCCCTAGCCAGGTTTGGGGGCGCTATGATCCGAGCCTATCACAAATTTTTGTTTATTATATTTTGTTGGTTTTCCTTGCTTCTAGAGGTTTACAATAAAAGAAGGAGTGGGAACTACCTCTTGGAAAAATTTAAAAAAAATGATTTGATAGGAATTTTTTCTTGACTAGTTCACCGGAGGTGAAAGGTAGAGGGAGAACCTAGTGGTAAAGGGAAGGGAAAATATGTAAATGTGAAAATAACAGATATGATGTGGTTGTAGAGCCATGCACCCATGATTCAAGGGTCATGAGTGGCTCATATCATCATGGCTTTGGAGCCATATGATGATTCAAACAGATGGGACCCAAGTGGAAGACTTGGTAAAGGGAGGAACCAGACACATCATTTTGCTAAATTTTTAAAAAATACTTCCACTCCGATTCAAGAAAAGTTGTCTTCATCAACGTTGTAGCTGATGAGCTAGAGATTTTGACCATATTTTTGTTATAATTTTTGCATCTACGGTCTAGGAGATATGGCCAAAATGGCGGACGCCAATTTTTTCAACTGTGGTGGAGACCACCCCCTCTACCTCTACACACACACACCCTTCCTTTTCCACATTGAGACCTTCTCTAAAATCAGCCATTAGTCTTCTCACCCTCCCCTCCTTCCTCCTCTCTCTCAAGCTCAAAAACCCATCAAAATTCCTCTTCTAATCACCTCTCAAGTCATGCTTAATCTTGTTGTAATTCATAAGTTCTCATTCAACCCCTTTCTATTATTACTAGATATGTATTGATTTTATGTAGATTCTTTACATTTTAAAATAAGGAAGCTCTTGGACTCAAGCTATGGAGGAAGGAGTGAAGACAACACAAGTGATGATGGAGCTAATTAGTTGCAAATTGGTCAACAAATCACTTGGAAGGAGCTTCTTCATTGGTTGAATGTCCCTAATCAAACTTCATTTGTACAAATTACACTTGGATCTTAACCTCACTCCTAATCACTCTCTTTCCTATATAAAGAGGCCTTCCCCTTTGTAATTTTAAGCCTCCCTCAGCCCCATTGAGTCTTTGTATCACTCACCATGAGCCCATAAGCTCATTCATTCACTCTATTCTTGCACATTCTAGAGTGCAAATTGTTTCATGCTAGTAACCTACCCTCCTCTTATTTATGTTAATTAAGAGAAATCTTTTATATGTGTGTGAGAGTGCTTGACGTGATCTTGGCTAATCCTTGAGTGGTTGTTTGGTAATCTACATGCTATTTGTGTTGGGAGTGTTTGAAGTTATCCATTCCTTGTACACACATTAAGGTTAATGCTTCATTCATAGTGATCTCTCCCTCTCTCCCTCTCTCTCTCTCTCTCTCTCTCTGTGTGTGTGTGTGTGTGTGTGTGTGTGTGTGTGTGTGTGTGTGTGTGTGTGTGTGTGTGTGTGTGTGTGTGTGTGTGTGTGTGTGTGTGTGTGTGTGTGTGTGTGTGTGTGTAGCGGTCCTAGTCCACGCTTCCAAGACTAGGTGGTGCCCTCATCTCATTTCCCTTGTGGCGCAATGGAGTTTGTTTTGGTGTAGAGGCCGCCATTCCATATTTCCTTCGTCACTGCATATTGAAAGGGTATTGAATCATGTGTCAATTTTGTATTGAAGTACTAAAATGCTTTGTTTGGTAATTCTATGCAATTCCTCAACCCCTAATGCCTGAATAAAAGAGTACCCGTTGATTCTAATGGACAAGCAAGAGTCTTACCATTACTAATTTTTTGGGTGTTACTTTAGCACTACATACTTTTACTGTGAAGATCAAGTTGAGTTTTTGAAAGTCTTAAACTCACAAAGGCTTATCTCTACCAATGTGTATAAATGAAGCAAACATTTCAAACAGCATGGCTGTCCATAAAAAAATTAAGATAATGGACTTTCAAGTCTACCAAAGATCTGGTTGTGAATACGATTCCAACTTCAATGGATCTCCTACTTTGTCTATAGGCATGCATACTACTTAAATTTGTGCACAATACAAAGAGAACTAGTCTTATAAGACAAAAAAAACAATCATTTAAAAATTATTTACATTTGCTCACTCTAATGTAGCATTGTAAGCATTGACAAGGTTCATACTATCCTTAAATTGTGTTCCTTGCATCCATCTAGCATCTTCAAAAGGATAATTTTTGAACTTAATAAGATACCATTGGATAACCTTACCATGTCTTAGTACCTTGTGTTCATGTCCAAGAATAGATTTGGGATGAAGCACCTCTTCTTGATCTTGGATCTCGAGCGGGTCCTCAATGATTGGTTCTTGTGGTGGCTCTCCTTTGTAAGGCTTAAGTAGGCTCACATAAAAACCACTATGAATGAGCCAATGGCTGGGAACCTTGAGTCGATAGGCCATCTCATTGATTGGTTTTAGGATTCTAAAAGGACCATAGTATCTTTTGCTTGTTTAGCGTAATATTTTTGGTGGCCCGTAGGATTTTTTCCCGTACTTTGCCTCAATCGAGCCTTAGGAAATTTGAGTAGGACCCAATCACTTTCCTTGAAAGCTAAGGCCCTTCTGTGCTTGTTAGCTTCAGCCTTTTGCCTTTGTTGCAAGATGGATATAGCCTCCTTAATCTTTTGGAAAGATTCTTGTAGGTCTCAGATATACTCATCGACTGCGAAGATCTTCCCATGTACCTTAAGTAGCAAGGACCTTTACGGTCTTTCTTCAATGATTTTGAAGGTGCCTTCCCTGTAGTAGTATGAAAAGTGTTATTGTATGCATACTTTATAAGAGGTAGGTACTTTTCCCATTGTGAACTTTGATCTACTTTGATAACATCGATCTTAAGTAGATCTAGAATCGTAAGGTTGGCTATTTCACTTTGGCCATCCATTTGTGGGTGATAGGCCGAAGAGAAATTGAGCCTAATACCTAGATTCTCAAAGAGACCCTTCGAAAAATTACTGGTCATTTGAGGATCTCTATTTGACCCTATTGATGTTGGCAAGCCATGGTGTTTAAAATTTGGGATATGAAGAGGGTTGCCATTTTGTGTGCCTTAATAGTCTTTTTGATAGGCATAAAATGTTCTTGTTTGCTAAACCTGTCTACTATTGTCCATAAATCCCTATTTCCATGGATAGACTTGGGCAACCCAAAGATAAAATCCATGGATATGCTCTCCCATGGTGAATTAAGAATTGGCAAAGGATGGAGAAATCCAGGTTGCTTCCCCCTATCATACTTTGTCTTATGGCATAGCACACATTTTGACACGTAATCTTGTAATGCCATTTCGATGGTAGGCCAATAGAAATATGTATCTACTCCTCAAAGAGTAGGTTGAATACCTCTATGACCCACATAGGGAGGAGCATGGGATTCATACATCACTTTCTCCACGAAGCGAGTGAGTAACACATAGCCTATTGCCATGGAGAAGATAACCATCATGTAAGGTGAATGGTTCCTCTTTCTTCCCTAAGGCAAGTGCTGACATAATGTCCTTAAAATTGGGGTTAGTAGCATACTCATCTATCATGGAAGATAGATCATTGTGAGTTGCTATGAACACCGCATTGGCTCTTGGCTGTTGTGATAGTTTGTCAGTTACTTGATTGTGCTTGCCAGTCGTGTGAGCAATATGAAAATTGAATTGAAAAATAAAAAAGGTCCACGTCATTTTTTTGTCGGAGAAGGCTCAAGGTGGTTGAGAGGGTAGCCATCGATCCCTATGAACTCTACAAAGCTGAAGATGGTCACACCAAAGCTAGGCCAATCACTGGTGAGCAAATTCTTCACATCTCTCAAATGGTGGGATCCAAGAGAGCTCAACTTCAATGAAGTGCTTCATGGAAGTTTGTATTTAATGCACCAATGAATAATCCCATTTTCTACAACTTTCAATCAGTTCAAAATATTAGGGTGAATGTGCGCATTGATAGAAAGATTTTTTTCCAACAAAGATTGGTCTTCTATTTTGGAGCTGAGAGGTTGAGAGAGATATTGTTGTCCCCTGACCCTATAATATTTCCTATTTTGGAATATAATGTATCTTTTGATATTCACATCTTCATCTTGTGTTAACCCTCACGGCACAAGGACACCCTATGATCTATAAACGTTGTATTATCTAGAGTCAGATACCGGGCTTGTCGGACCAATAGGAAAAGGGTAGGAGTGATCGCCGATGAGAGGCGCACTCTAACTGGGACATTCAAGGGATTAGTTGGCTAAGCATGGGCGCCCAAGTGTGAATGGGGTGAGCTCCTATAAAAGCCAACTAAACCTAATTTTTACTCATTCTCTCATTTGTGCAATAGAAGAGTGCTCTTGCTCTTGCTCCATCTCCATCTTCTTCTTCTTCACCTCCTCGTGTGTGTGTGTGTGTGAGAGAGAGAGAGAGAGGGAGAGTGTGTGTGCGATCGAGCATTACGAAGGCACGACGGCGGCGAGGCGGTTGAGCACGGCACGACTGCAGCTTCTTCTTCATTGCGGCGAGGAATCCACCACGAAGGCGAGCGTAGAGCGGTGAGTGACACACCCTTTGCTCTCTTGAGCTTGCTAGTTTAGGCTTGTTGTGTGCTTGGAGCCGTTTGTGGCTCGCACACGGTGTATTGGCAAGTCCATTGCTTCGACAGTGCGGCAAGGAAGCGCACATTTTTGGCGCCGCTGTCGGGGATATGCCCTACACTAAGCTTGGTTAGCACTTTACGCTTCCTTGTGGTGCAATTTCTATCATAGGAAAGGCAGGGAAGGAGTGTGTGGAGATTTCTGTTTTTTTGCGTTTTCTGCATTTTCTGTCAAGTTTCAATTTCTGCTACTATCTGTGCTTTTTCAATTTTTTGCATTTCTTGCGTTTTTTCAATTTCTGCAATTTTTGCAATTTCTGCATTTTCAATTTCTGTATTTTCTGCATCAAAAAAAAAATTCTGAAAAAAAAAGTGATTTATAAAAAAAAAATCGGGGAAAAAAAATTCTGAAAAAAAAAAAACGGAAAATAAAAACGCGAGCGAGCGGGCGGTTAAATTTTTCGAAAATTAAAAACGTGACTCTTAAAACGGACGGGTTGGTTTGTATAAAAGATAGATCGGGATCATTTCCCCAAGCCCAAGCCCAAGTTGGTTTGTATAAAAGATAGATCGGGATCATTTCCCCAGGCCCAGGCCCAGGCCTCAGTCCTCAGTCTTATGATATATACTAGACTCACTCTTATATATATACCCTACTCCCTCAAGAGAGAATGAGAGCATGTGGGACAAGTCCTCCACTCTCCTCCTTTCTCTTCCCACTTGCACCCTTAGACTTTCTAGTTTGGGCCTAGTTCCCTACTGGAAATTGACAATTTTAGGGATTCTGAGGGCAACGGAGGGCTGTAAAGCACGGCGCGTCCCTCCTAGCGATACGCTCGTTTTGAACTATCACACGGCCCATTCCACGACACGCTCTAAAAAATCTAGCAAAAAAACAAACAAAAAACACGCTAAAAACTAGTCACAAGGCCTCCTAGAGCAGCTTTTTGACACCTTAGGGTATCAAAAGCACATGCACTTACACTCTGGGCGGGTGCTAGAACACGAGCATATTGAGGGTGCCTCTGTTCATACGGACACCCATTACCCATCCACGATAAGCTCTAGACCCTCAGCGGGGACACAAGGTAGCACCACCCAAGACCCTAAAATAGCCGCTAGTGATTCCTCCTCCGACTCAGAAATCATGGAAGCATACCCTACCCAAAACACTGAGAGAGAAGGCCATGCACCTCCCGAAACTCCACAGCCTAGTACTAGTATGTTTAGCCGTTTCATGGAAACATTAGGTAGAGCTACTCGCTCGGAACCTGATGCAAATGAAGCACACGAAGGGGGTGGGGAAGTGGACTCTCCTTTCACATCGCACGTGGACCCCACACCCCCAAAGAGTGTCCATGTGGATATCCTACCAACTTCTTACCAAGAAGGCCCTGTTGAGCTGCCTCCTTCAGAAGTTCCCTCTAGAGTACCGTTGGTGACAAGTAAAACCACGGGGAGAAACATTGCTTCTACCTCACAAGAAACCATTAACACGTCGACTCTAGAAGGATTGTTCATTAATGATCATTGGACATACGACCTCCACACTGAGCTGTTGACGGATCTACACTCTGGCCACGCCTACCATGTAGGATGGATAGAGATTGTACAATCCACCTCTAGTGCCACGAGCATCGAAGATCAACAGAAAATGATCTGTAATGTTATCCATGGCATTATTCAATCAGAAAGGCAAAACTGAGGGGTAAATATACTCTCAACTGGCCCCATGAGATTTCTGGATACGAGCAAGGCTCAACAGCCTACTCTATCACAAATGGAGACTCCTCTAATGAGCCCCATGGACCCATCTTACGTCATTTCACCTGGGGTCTCTATGCAATCTGAGCCTCCAAGCGAAAACTTTAGCTTCCCTAACTTGGCTCAACCCTCTATTAAGGAAAACCCAGTGCTCACTCCAGGGATAAGCGTGACAGAGAATGTACCGATGACATCTACGGTTAGCGCAGTGCCACTACCTAGTGTCGTAGTACCTAATATGGGGCCTCGACCGTATGTGCCTCTAGCCACTTATGCACACATGGCCCCCACACCTCCAATTGTACCACTTGTTCATGCTCCTCGAGTGCCGCTCCCTAGCTCTTATCCGAGTGGACCTATGCCCGGTTATGTTCCATATCCTGCATCATCCACACATATGCCAAGACCGGCACCCGTCCCTCTCCCACATATGATTCCAAGAGTACCTCCACCGGCCCTGCCTCCTCACATAGGTGACTTGGCAGCGTTTGCTCAAACCATAGGTCGATTTATTGCGGAAAATATGCGTCATGCATCTGATAGAGAGCCTAGAAGTAAGGCAGTACAAATTGCCAAACTCACGCAAAAATTCAATGGGGATGAAGATTCTAGGAAACACATTGAAGTGTTTGAACAAGTATGTGATTCCTTAGGGGAACGCAACGAACTACATAAGTGCAATGCCTTAAGCTTGACCTTAAGTGGGAAGGCTGGAGATTGGTATAGAACCCTAAGGGTGGACGAGAAAACAATCTACCCTACCCTTCGAAGGTTGTTTCTAAAGGAGTACATACGAGAAGGTGTGCTTTGGGGTGTAGCATCTCAGCTACAGAAGGCCGAACGTAAGGAAGGAGAGTCAGTAAGGGACTTCATTAGTCGTCTAAAGCACTTAAACTCTCGCTGCCCTGTAAATGAGCACTTCAACAATAACCAACTGCTTGATCGATTCATTCGAGGGTTGAGGAATGAAGGAATCTATAATGGACTAGTGATTAGAGGTATCACAACCTGGGAAGATGTCACTGCCAATGCAATCCAATTAGAGGACAACTTGATGATAGCAGGCATGAGGGTGTCTACTGACACGAGATCCACTAGCTCACAAGCCATTGAGTATGAACCCATGACTGCAAAGCCCATTGCCAATGAGCCAAAGGTATTTTAGACCTTCTTGACAGACCTCACCAAGGCAATCCAAGAGTCTCTTAAGGATAATCGACCCCCTCAAAATAGTCACATGTATCCAAGAAGGGAGCAACAATGGTGTTTCATTTGCTTAGGTCCACATAGCACTAGTGAGTGCCCTACGTTTAGAGTAAAATTTAATGGAACTTGCAACGCATGTGGTAGGTATGGTCACCAAGCTAAGGATTGTTTAATGATCAAACGTATGATGGCAAATAGACCACCTGTAGCCTGGACGGATGCGCCTCGAGCTCCTGTATTGATGCCTACTCCACCTGTTGAGCAACTACCACAACACATGGTCCCTAGATCTCAAAATGTTGTACAAGCTACACCGCTACCACCTCCTGTGCTAGGACCGCAGCCCCCCCATCCAAGAGTCGTCCCTATGAACCAAGTGGGTTGCGAGCCATCAAATGCTTATCCAGATGGCTGTGAGGAGGAAATAGACACTAGTATTGCCTACGGTCTTGATATATACTACATGGAAGACTGTTGGGGACAAGTCAAGCCGGTTTATCAAGCTGCTGCTCTCGCATCCAGAGGTCAAAATATCAACACCCAGGCTAGGAGGCCACCTCTTCAATGCTACGAGTGTGGTGGACCACATCGGGCAGCGGAGTGCCCTATTAGGCTGCAAAACAATGCTGCACAAATGCAAATGAATCAAGGGAGCACGTCTGCAATGCCAATACTCACATGTAATCATTGTGGCATAGATCACTTGATTTCCCAATGCCCCTATAACCCAAATGCGCCTAAAATCACACCCCTGAATTTGGTCGAAATTGCTAGTGTGACATCACCAATACCACCCGTCGCACCCGCTTATGCGATTACACGGTCCATGCTTCAAGGGCCAGGCCATATCCTCGAAGAGAGAGATACCGCGTCAATTATCCAAGCAAAGAAAAAGAAGACACGAAGGAAGAAGTCGCAGAATACGGAAAATTCAAAGCCAAGTTCCAAAACAAACATAGGAACGGGAGATGACCCCGTGTATATGAATGACCTCGAGGATGATTCAGATTCAGTCGAGACAATGGAGACTAGAACCAATACCACAAAGGGAAAGACCGACAAAGAAAACCATAACATGGAACCAAATAAAAACAGAATAAGAGAAAACCATAAATAGCCTCTGAAAACACCACAAGTGTTTCCAAATCCAATCCAAGACCCCCAAGATAAACCGCAAGGGCAAAAAGGGAAGAATCTTAAAAAGAAGATTGGGACGTACCCAAACCCTGTAGACGAGATTAAGCAGGTGAAACATCTAAGAGGTTTAGTGGAGAAGACTCAAAGGAAACTAGAACCAGAACCCATGCATGTCAAAATTCATGACACAGTGTTTCCCACGCAAGCTCATCCACCCCACATGAACCATAGACCGTTAGCCATATCTAGTATCATCCAAGAAGGGAGTGAGGACGGGACATCAGAAAGTGAGCATACACCTTTCTTGTTGGAAAGGATGTTTAACGAAGGAATACCTGATCCCATTGAGGAATATGAGATTCCATCCTCACCAGTTCCTAGTCAAGGACCTACACCCTGCAAAACGCCAATGAATGTTGCCAAACTAATGGACTTCATGTCTTCTGAGGTTCGAACCACGATCATAGCAAAGCTGTATGGAGATCTTGAGTTATTCCTTGCACTTCGAGCATTCCTTAACGGAGAGCTACGAACGGGATTACCGCAGTTTGCGCAACCAGATAGGCCTGACTCGATTATGATTGATGAGGAAAATCATGTGCAATCACTTGACTTAGATGGACACGAGTCTGTGATCGAGGTACCCATTAACGAATTAGGGCAGTATTTTGAAGGCGACGAGTCTAATGCGACCCTACCCATCACTACCAAGGGATTAACTATAAAGGGAATTCTTGATGGGGGTGCGGGAGTTAGCATCGTTACAAAAGATTGTTGGGAATCCATGGGAAAACCCCGCCTCAGTGTTACTAACATTGTGGTAAAGATGGCAAATGGTACCATAGCCAAACCTATGGGGATGCTCAAGGATCTTAAGATCAAAGTTCTAGGACACAAGGTACAACATACGTTCATTGTAATGGATTTCTCTAAACACCTTATGTCATATCAAATGATTTTAGGACGACCATTCATGAGGGAAGCACAAATGGTTCATGATTGGTCTAAAAATCATGTCTATTTGCAATTCCAAGACTCTGTCCTTAGAGTGGATTTGGTGACTGGTAAGGTACACCCCTTAGGGAGTAAAACCATTATTGATCATCGCTCTGACACCACAGTTCACTCGGCCCCACTACAATATTGTTACACTTGTAAGAAGGATACAGACATTGGCCAAGATTCTCCTTATGTGGATATCCTACCTGGGATGACTGAATCAGACAATGTGGATTGGGTCCACCTAGCATCAACCATAGACACTTGGGGAAACAGGGGGACGACCTGGGTAACACCTGAGGGGGATGAAATGCCTATACCCTTAAATATGCTACAAGCAATGCATATCGCTTCCGACAAGACTCATCCTAATGTCACGAAGAAAACATACAAGTGGGTCCCTAAAGCTTCTTTAGTGACCATATCTAGTGCTAAAAAACAGAAGCCTTGTAAGAAACGTACCACTCGCTCCAAGAAAAGTAAGAAAATGTTGCGATGGATCCCTAAACGACTATTGGAAGCCCAAGGCTACTATCAAGGAAATGATCAAATCTGGGTGCCAAAACGTAGATTGTGCTCTTACCTATCACCTGACCCAAGTGAGCCCAATCCCGTAGCTCCAAAACGAATCAATGATCGTGGAAAGGAAAAAATCACAGAATGCTACACACCCGCTCCCGAGCTAGTTTGGGTACCAAAGAAAGAACGATTTGTTCCACCTAGCTCAGGAAGGGGGGAGTCCCATGAAGATTCTAGCTCCTCATGTAATACATCCATAGAGGTAAAAGCTTCTACACAGCCTCCATCTATAGTAGTGGACCTCCATGAAGCTACAAAAGAATCCACACCTCCCAGTGTTCAAGAATCACCTGATGAACCACTTCAAGTTCGATCCTGGGAGAGTACCTTACCACCCTTGCAACTTGACGAGGCACCTAGGGTAATAGAAAACTACTGGCAAAAATCCTCACCTATTACCAACTGGAACAATTGGTTTCAAAGGGTGACAAGCTCATTTCAAACGGTATGATCTACCCAAGGAAGGGGGGAGTGTTTGCTGACATCCATTATTCACTTGTTTCCCTCTCAACCTTTTTCCCTGACCTCTCAATTCTAATCTTAGGGAATGTACATATAAAGCTTTATACTCACAAAAAAAAAAAAAAGAGCAAGAGCAATTAGCAAACGAGTATGCACAATAAAAGTCAAAACATTGACTCAGACCTACACATGTCACATCTGGTACAGTGAAACAGAAACCTATGCCATAAAAAACCTTTGATCCTCATCACTTGAGTGATGGAGGGTAAGTAAGATTAGTACGATAGGAGTGTTTCTGTTTTAGAGTCGAGAGATTAGCAAAGTTCTCTTTTCCCACTGATGTTCCTCCTAGAGGTATTGTTTGTATTTCATAGTGTGTACAGGAGCGTGTTGCTATTGATAGGATTTGGACCTTCATGGAACCTTTCTCTCGTTCACACTTCAAATCAAGCGCGACCATCGACACAAACAGGTGTTTCTTGTCCATTAGCATTGCCCTTATCTTTTTTGCATCCATGTTTGTCTGCTTTGATTGTGATTGGTAGCATAATATTCAGCGCATTGGCTTAGTATCAAACATTTAATTCAATGTAATGTTTTGTCATAATCACTTGTTTAGGGGTAAAAATCAAGCAGTCCGACTAAGCTAGTTTGACCAAGCTAGATATTAGAAATCTTCTCTTAATACCATGAGGAATGCCTTCCTAATAAGAAATGGTTACTTAGGTTCTTAATCCGATTTAGGCAGCATTGTATGAAATGTACTAGGGCTTTCTAGTGGGCTTAACCCTAGTGACCTTTAGTTTAAGTATTATAAAGGGAGTTTACTAATGTGATGAGCCTAGGGAGGGTAACAGTGTTATATGACCCCCCAAAGTTACAAAATTTAAATGCTGAAAATGAACAAGCAAAAAATCAAAGTGCCACAATGTAAAATTTTAAGCTGGAAGAGAAATCTCACCTTGATTTGGTACTTCACTCACATGTATCGCCTATGGTACTAGAGCCCTAGAGGTTCCCAGTGTGGGCGCTTTTCCTTGAGAAGCAAAAAACCCAAGGCATACAAAATAAGCACACACATCATAATTGAATCACTGTGAAAAGACCTTGGGGGGTCAAAGAAAAAGTAATCAGTCAGGCGACGATTTCATGAGAAATTCCTTTTATGGTAGCTTAACTACAAGGTTTTCTAGATATAGCCTCTAGTCAGCCCTCGAACATGAATACTTGGCTCTCGCGATTAAACAACTTAATTGACCACAGAAAATTAAGCAACTTACCCATGGTATTAATATTCGATCTCTAGTGCTTTTCGACCGTCAAATAAGCGACCCCAGACTTGTTTAATTTTCTACCTTTACATCTGTTTATGCATTTGATTACATTGCAATTTAATGTTCATTGCTACCAAATTGTTTGAAATTCTTTGACCAATCAATGTGTCTACCTAAAACTGCATATGCTTTTTAAGAGAATGCAATTACTGTGCCAATGTTGTTTGATTTTTCAGTGACTAAAGAAGGCTAAGGACATTCATCTCAAATGCTCTTCCACCTCGACGACCCAGCTTCAACTCAATAGCTTCCGAGGACGGAATCTACATCAGGAAGGGGGGCATGTTAACCCTCACGGCACAAGGACACCCTATGATCTATAAACGTTGTATTATTTAGAGTCAGGTACCGGGCTTGTCGGACCAATAGGAAAAGGGTAGGAGTGATCGCCGATGAGAGGCGCACTCTAACTGGGACATTCAAGGGATTAGTTGGCTAAGCATGGGCGCCCAAGTGTGAATGGGGTGAGCTCCTATAAAAGCCAACTAAACCTAATTTTTACTCATTCTCTCATTTGTGCAATAGAAGAGTGCTCTTGCTCTTGCTCCATCTCCATCTTCTTCTTCTTCACCTCCTCGTGTGTGTGTGTGTGTGAGAGAGAGAGAGAGAGAGAGGGAGAGTGTCTGTGCGATCGAGCATTACGAAGGCACGACGGCGGCGAGGCGGTTGAGTGCGGCACGACTGCAGCTTCTTCTTCATCGCGGCGAGGAATCCACCACGAAGGCGAGCATAGAGCGGTGAGTAACACACCCTTTGCTCTCTTGAGCTTGCTAGTTTAGGCTTGTTGTGTGCTTGGAGCCGTTTGTGGCTCGCACACGGTGTATTGGCAAGTCCCTTGCTTCGACAGTGTGGCAAGGAGTGCACATTTCGCTTTAAGCATACTCCATGAATCATAGGGATTTATATGGACCTTTCCAACCTCTTGCTAGACAAATTGTGCATATAATAGCTAGCACAAAGCTTAGGTTCCAAAACATCAAAAGGAACTTACTAGGCCCTCGTCATCTAGCTGAGATTAATGCATCTATCAATCCATTTATTCTACCCTTAATAAGATATGATTTGGGCCTAGACGTTTTCATCTTTGTGCTGTATTGAGAAGAAGGCAACCCATTTTATGATGGCTTTCCCTAATTTTTTTGGGCGTAGTGGGAAAAATGTTGGGGATTTTTTGGATAACTTGGAGATGGCTTTCCTTGTCTCTGGGAGGGATGACGAAGCATTGAAATTGAGAGCTTTTCCTTTGGTGCTCAAAGAAGAAGCTAGGGTATGGTTCCAGGCTCTAGATCCAACCCAAAGAGTTGATTGGGAGGGATTGAAGGCGGCTTTTCTACGAAGATTTCAACGAGCCAATTCGGCAGAAGAACTATGGCAACGGCTTCTGGCCCTTCATCAAGTTGACCCTCATGGTTATGCAACCTATGAGGAAGGTTTTCTGAAACTTTGGGGGCAATGGTCAGACTCACTAAACCCCGGTAAGCAAGCTCCGAATTGCCTCCAAAAGGATCAATTTATCTCAGGTTTGTACCCCTTGCTAAGGGAGAAGGTAAAGAGCAAATTTCCAAATGCTTTTGAAGATGCCTTAAGAATTGCTAGGGAAAAGAATAGAAAGATTCTCTATCAAGCCCAAGCTGGCCAGCTAGCTTTGGGAGGCAATATCACAACTATGGAAGTTTCTCACATACCTCCAAATGTGCCTAATGCACCAGACCTCAATAGAGGTCAACAAGAAGATATGCTCCAACAAATAAACAATCTCACAAACCAGCTAGAGGGGTTGAGAGTAAATCTTGTGCAGGGTGCAAGAAGGCCTATTGAGGGAAATGGTGGGAATCGGCCACCAATGCGACGTCAAGCAAGGGAAATGTTGTGTTACAATTGTGGGGAAAATGGCCACGGCATGTATAATTTCCCTCATCCCAGAAGATATGACTACCCTGTCAGAGGTCCTCGACAACAAGGAAGTCCTCCCCGTGCTAGAGCTCAAGCACAAGAGCAACCGCAACCTCAAATTTTGCAGCCACCTCGTGCTCAAGCTCAAGCCCCTGCTACTCAACCAAATGTGAGCATCATAAGGATGGAGGAGGTCCTCAAGGGCAGAAGCAACCAGGAAGAAATAGCTAAAGGGAAGATGAAGATAGATGAAGTGGCTACAATGCCTATCAAACGTGTGCGTGTCCAAGATGAAGTAAGTAAAGAAACAAGCAAGGATGCAAGCAATGAAGCAAGTACATCTCGGGCAACTAAAAATGAAGCCAAGAAGAGAAAGACCCGTACTAGGTCTCAAATTGACATCTCTGATTTCCCTATGGGATCTCGGACACAACCTTATGACTTGACAGCTGATGTGAGTTCTCAAGGACCAAAGATTACTTGGCCACAACTACTTCATATCTCCCCAAAGCTTCGACGACAATGGTCAAAAATGGTGAGCACGAGGGCAAAGCGAAGTAAGCTAGTAAGTGTAATCAAAGCATATGGTCTCAAGGATATAGTGCCTTTGGTGGAGGCTCAAATCAAGGGACAACGGATTCCAAAAACATACATTGGCAGTGGAGCAGAGGTTTGTGTCATGACAGAAAAGCTAATGCATCAATTGGGTTTAGAGGTAATGGAATCATCAAACTTTAGGGCAAAAATGGCCAATAATGTCTCTGTCACTTGTGTGGGTTTGAAAGCTTTGAGAGTTTCTGTTTTTGGAATCACTACAGAGGTTGATGCTTATGTGATGCCAGTAAAGGGAGAAGGATACCCCCTTATTTTAGGACGACCTTGGCTCATGGGTATAGGAGCTAGGCAACATTGGGCAACAGGAGACTTGGAGTTGAGGCCTCGCATGGGTGACCATAGTCAGAACGTGGTTTATAACTTGAAGAATGGGTGACAAGAGAACCTTGAACTAGAGACGTCAGTTGATGAGTGGAGCTCAAGTGGATGCTCCTCATCCATGGACGAGGAAGAGAGTTCAAGTGAAGAGAGTGATAGCACTCTCGAAGTCATGGGCGTCACCATAAAGGAAACTACCTCATCAGAAGACAACCCAAGGATCCAAATGGAGAATGTGTGGGATGCCAGCCTAGAGGAGATGTTATCCAAGGATATAAAGGAAGAAGAAAAGGAGGGTTATGTAAATGTTCTCAAGAAGCATGCATCATTGTTCATTTCTGATTACACTCACATTACAGGTGTCACTGCAGTGAAGCATCATATCCATCTAAAAGAAGGGAGCAAGCCAGTAGTACAAAAACTAAGAAGATTAGGAGTTGTGCAACAAAATGCACTGTTGTCCGAGGTGAAGAGACTCTTAGAAGCAGGATTCATATACCCAGTAGAAGATTCAGAATGGGTCTCCCCAGTAGTGGTGAGGCCAAAGAAGAATGGTAAATGGCGAGTGTGCGTGGATTACAAGCCACTAAATGCTGCAACAAAGAGGGACCACTTCCCTGTCCCATTTCAAGATGACATTCTAAATGAAGTAGCAGGCCGTGAGACATACACAGTGTGTGATGTCTACTCTGGCTACTTTCAAATACGCATTGTAGAGGAGGACCAGAAAAAGACTACTTTCATCACACCATGGGGCTAATTTGCATTTCGAGTCATGCCTTTTGGTCTCACCAACGCTCCAGCCACCTTTCAACGATTCATGAACATGGTCTTCCAACCTTACTCTGGTAAGTCCATAAGGGTTTTCATAGATGACTTTTGTATTTACAGCTCCAAAAGTATGCATCTCGGCAAGATTGATGAAGGATTTACTCGTTTAGCTAAGCTGGGTGGACAACTAAACAAGGACAAATGTCACATTGGGGAAAGCAAGGTTACACTATTAGGGCATGTAGTGTCCATTGATGGAATCGAGGTAGATCCTAAAAAGATAGAAACATTGCTAAATCTACCTTCCCCAACTTCCATCAAACAATTAATCTCTTTCTTGCAAAAGCTAAGATATTTGAGTAGATTCATACACTTACTCTCCCAAGTGATATTTCCTATACAACAGCTGACTCGTCAAGAGACGCTTGTTTGGAGTGAAGAAAGTGATGGGCATTTTAGAGAGATTAAAAAAATGTTAGGGTCACTCCCTGTAATCCTCCAACCTTGTTGGGAAGAAACATTCTTTGTAAACCCTAGTGTGGGAGAAGAGGCCATTGGTGCTGCCCTCCTACAAAAAGATCCAAAAACATCCTTTATGAGGCCTGTGTATTTTGCTAGCTGCCTCATGGAAAACACAGAGAAAGCCTACACCCTGATGGAACAGCTAGTGTTAGCTCTCATGTTTGCGGTAACCAAATTTCGGCCATACTTGCTGCCAAAGAGGTTTGTAATTATCACTGTGGAGGATATGTTTCCCTATGCACTACAACATATGGAAATCTCTGACAAAATAGCAAAGTGGGTGGTGCGACTTCAAGAGTTTGATTATACAATATAGGTTGAAAGAACAACTCGAGCATGCTTAGCCGACATTTTAACAAACAAGTGCTATGAAAAAGTTTTCCATTTGAAGAGAAAGGAACTTCCACCACCTCCAGCTCTAGAGGCTTTGGTCAATGCTTATAGCCTCTACTTTGATGGAGCATACAAGAGAACCAAGGATAAGGCAGCTGCAGGCATCATGGTCTTATCTCCATTGGGAGAGAGGATCCATGGTGAAGGGATCACTCTAGAAGATGTCCACTCCAACAATGAAGCAGAATATCAAGCTCTAATTCATGGCCTTTGTTGGTGCCTCGATAATTCAATTAAGAGATTCAACGCTTTTGGTGACTCCATGCTTTTGGTAAGGCAAATGCAAGGTACATGGGCTTGCAAAAATGCCCGTCTCTCTACTAAAATGAGAGAAGCCAAAGCTCTTATGAGGAGATTTAGGGAGGCACAAGTACATCATGTGCCAAGAGACCAGAACAAGGATGCAGACCACCTAGCATCATCGAAGTTAAATGAGTCAAAAGTGGGAGCAGTGGCCATCAATCTTTCACTTCAGCAAGGCAAGGAGGACTTAGAAGATACTATGCACATTCTGGAGCAAGGAGAGGCTCCTAAACACTTGAATGCAGGGGAAAGGCGATGGTTAGCTAGGAAGGCTACCAGGTATCGCATAGTAAATGATGACTTGTATTGTCTTGGTAAGGATGGTGTGCTTAGGAGAGTGCCTTTGAAGAGTGAAATTGAAGAGATTTTAAAATCTTGTCACGATGATATGTGCGGAGGACACTTTGCACACGACATCACTAGTAGAAAGGTTCTACAAGCTGGGTTTACTTGGCCAAGTCTTCATCGTGATGTCAAATACTGGTGTCAAACATGTGATGAATGTCAGAAAGCAGGACCACGACGGCTCATAGCTGAACCTCAGAACCCAATAAAGGTATATGGGCCCTTTGAGAAGTGGGGAATTGATGCCATAGGGCCTCTACCACGCACTCAGTCAGGTAAAGAGTACATCATCATGGGAGTAGACTACATGACTAGATGGGCTGAGGTTATGCCGACCAATAGAATTACTGCTAAGGATGTGAGTCAGTTCATCTTTGACCACATCTGTTGCCGGTTTGGCACCCCTCTTGAAATACTATCTGATAGAGGACCAGGGTTTAGAGCAGACTTGGTAGGAGAACTCATGAAGAAGCTAAATATTCAGCATCAACACTCTACTCCTTACTACCCTCAGTGCAATGGTTTGGTGGAAAAGGTAAATGGAATCATTTGCAAAATTCTCACCAAACAGGTACATGCCATGCGCCAAGATTGGGACAAACACCTGAATGGAGCTCTACGGGCCTATAGAACCTCCTTCAAAACCACATTAGGGTACACACCCTTTCATTTGGTTTATGGAAAGGAGGCGCTTTTGCCCATTGAAGTGAAGTTAACAAGTCTTCGAATATTGGGTAGCCAGGTAGGCTCTCAAAAGAAGAAAGTACATCAAAGGATCATGGATCTAGAGAGGTTGCAATTGGATCGTGAAGAAGCCATCAACCACTATTCTCAAGAAGCAGAGAAGCGCAGAGAAACGCTCAACAAAAAGCTAGAATCCAAAGACATCAAAAAGGGATCTCTGGTGCTTCGATATGACAATCGCTTCGACACTCGTAAGGATGGAAAGTTTCTTTTTCGATGGGAAGGCCCGTTCTTGGTCACCAAAAAGTTCAAAAATGGCTCTTACAGACTTCAAGACATTGATGGTAAAGTGCACAAGACCAGGACAAATGGATGGCGTCTAAAGCCTTATCACATCAGGATAAGGTCAGCTCAAGATCAAAGAAAGTAGGCTAGAGGCATAAATACCCCTAGCCAGGTTTGGGGGGGCTATGATCCGAGCCTATCACAAATTTTTGTTTATTATATTTTGTTGGTTTTCCTTGCTTCTAGAGGTTTACAATAAAAGAAGGAGTGGGAACTACCTCTTGGAAAAACTTAAAAAAAATGATTTGGTAGGAATTTTTTCTTGACTAGTTCACCGGAGGTGAAAGGTAGAGGGAGAACCTAGTGGTAAAGGGAAGGGAAAATATGTAAATGTGAAAAGAAAAGATATGATGTGGTTGTGGAGCCATGCACCCATGATTCAAGGGTCATGAGTGGCTCATATCATCATGGCTTTGGAGCCATATGATGATTCAAACAGATGGGACCCAAGTGGAAGACTTGGTAAAGGGAGGAACCAGACACATGATTTTGCTAAATTTTTAAAAAATACTTCCACTCCGATTCAAGAAAAGTTGTCTACGGTCTAGGAGATATGGCCAAAATGGCGGACGCCAATTTTTTCAACTGTGGTGGAGACCACCCCCTCTACCTTTACACACACACACCCTTCCTTTTTCACATTGAGACCTTCTCTAAAATCAGCCATTAGTCTTCTCACCCTCCCCTCCTTCCTCCTCTCTCTCAAGCTCAAAAACCCATCAAAATTCCTCTTCTAATCACCTCTCAAGTCATGCTTAATCTTGTTGTAATTCATAAGTTCTCATTCAACCCCTTTCTATTATTACTAGATATGTATTGATTTTATGTAGATTCTTTACATTTTAAAATAAGGAAGCTCTTGGACTCAAGCTATGGAGGAAGGAGTGAAGACAACACAAGTGATGATGGAGCTAATTAGTTGCAAATTGGTTAACAAATCACTAGGAAGGATCTTCTTCATTGGTTGAATGTCCCTAATCAAACTTCATTTGTACAAATTACACTTGGATCTTAACCTCACTCCTAATCACTCTCTTTCCTATATAAAGAGGCCTTCCCCTTTGTAATTTTAAGCCTCCCTCAGCCCCATTGAGTCTTTGTATCACTCACCATGATCCCATAAGCTCATTCATTCACTCTATTCTTGCACATTCTAGAGTGTAAATTGTTTCATGCTAGTAACCTACCCTCCTCTTATTTATGTTAATTAAGAGAAATCTTTTATATGTGTGTGAGAGTTCTTGACGTGATCTTGGCTAATCCTTGAGTGGTTGTTTGGTAATCTACATGCTATTTGTGTTGGGAGTGTTTGAAGTTATCCATTCCTTGTACACACATTAAGGTTAATGCTTCATTCATAGTGATCTCTCTCTCTCTCTCTCTCTCTCTCTCTCTCTCTCTCTCTCTCTCTCTCTCTCTCTCTCTCTCTCTCTCTCTGTGTGTGTGTGTGTCTGTGTGTGTGTGTGTGTGTGTGTGTGTGTGTGTGTGTGTGTGTGTGTGTGTGTGTGTGTGTGTGTGTGTGTAGCGGTCCTAGTCCACGCTTCCAAGACTAGGTGGTGCCCTCATCTCATTTCCCTTGTGGCGCAATGGAGTTTGTTTTGGTGTAGAGGCCGCCATTCCATATTTCCTTCGTCACTGCATATTGAAAGGGTATTGAATCATGTGTCAATTTTGTATTGAAGTACTAAAATGCTTTGTTTGGTAATTCTATGCAATTCCTCAACCCCTAATGCCTCAAGAAAAGAGTACCCGTTGATTCTAATGGACAAGCAAGAGTCTTACCATTACTAATTTTTTGGGTGTTACTTTAGCACTACATACTTTTACTGTGAAGATCAAGTTGAGTTTTTGAAAGTCTTAAACTCGCAAAGGCTTATCTCTACCAAGGTGTATAAATGAAGCAAACATTTCAAACAGCATGGCTGTCCATAAAAAAATTAAGATAATGGACTTTCAAGTTTACCAAAGATCTGGTTGTGAATACGATTCCAACTTCAATGGATCTCCTACTTTGTCTATAGGCATGCATACTACTTAAATTTGTGCACAATACAAAGAGAACTAGTCTTATAAGACAAAAAAAACAATCATTTAAAAATTATTTACATTTGCTCACTCTAATGTAGCATTGTAAGCATTGACAAGGTTCATACTATCCTTAAATTGTGTTCCTTGCATCCATCTAGCATCTTCAAAAGGATAATTTTTGAACTTAATAAGATACCATTGGATAACCTTACCATGTCTTAGTACCTTGTGTTCATGTCCAAGAATAGATTTGGGATGAAGCACCTCTTCTTGATCTTGGATCTCGAGCGGGTCCTCAATGATTGGTTCTTGTGGTGGCTCTCCTTTGTAAGGCTTAAGTAGGCTCACATAAAAACCACTATGAATGAGCCAATGGCTGGGAAACTTGAGTCGATAGGCCATCTCATTGATTGATTTTAGGATTCTAAAAGGACCATAGTATCTTTTGCTAGTTTAGCGTAATATTTTTGGTGGCCCGTAGGATTTTTTCCCGTACTTTGCCTCACTCGAGCCTTAGGAAATTTGAGTAGGACCCAATTACTTTCCTTGAAAGCTAAGGCCCTTCTGTGCTTGTTAGCTTCAGCCTTTTGCCTTTGTTGCAAGATGGATATAGCCTCCTTAATCTTTTGGAAAGATTCTTGTAGGTCTCAGCTATACTCATCGACTGCGAAGATCTTCCCATGTACCTTAAGTAGCAAGGACCTTTACAGTCTTTCTTCAATGATTTTGAAGGTGCCTTCCCTGTAGTAGTATGAAAAGTGTTATTGTATGCATACTTTATAAGAGGTAGGTACTTTTCCCATTGTGAACTTTGATCGACTTTGATAACATCGATCTTAAGTAGATCTAGAATCGTAAGGTTGGCTATTTCACTTTGGCCATCCGTTTGTGGGTGATAGGCCGAAGAGAAATTGAGCCTAATACCTAGATTCTCAAAGAGACCCTTCGAAAAATTACTGGTCATTTGAGGATCTCTATTTGACCCTATTGTGTTGGCAAGCCATGGTGTTTAAAATTTGGGATATGAAGAGGGTTGCCATTTTGTGTGCCTTAATAGTCTTTTTGATAGGCATAAAATGTTCTTGTTTGCTAAACCTGTCTACTATTGTCCATAAATCCCTATTTCCATGGATAGACTTGGGCAACCCAAAGATAAAATCCATGGATATGCTCTCCCATGGTGAATTAAGAATTGGCAAAGGATGGAGAAATCCAGGTTGCTTCCCCCTATCATACTTTATCTTTTGGCATAGCGCACATTTTGACACGTAATCTTGTAATTCCATTTCGATGGTAGGCCAATAGAAATATGTATCTACTCCTCAAAGAGTAGGTTGAATACCTCTATGACCCACATAGGGAGGAGCATGGGATTCATACATCACTTTCTCCACGAAGCGAGTGAGTAACACATAGCCTATTGCCATGGAGAAGATAACCATCATGTAAGGTGAATGGTTCCTCTTTCTTCCCTAAGGCAAGTGCTGACATAATGTCCTTAAAATTGGGGTTAGTAGCATACTCATCTATCATGGAAGATAGATCATTGTGAGTTGCTATGAACACCGCATTGGCTCTTGGCTGTTGTGATAGTTTGTCAGTTACTTGATTGTGCTTGCCAGTCGTGTGAGCAATATGAAAATTGAATTGAAAAATAAAAAAGGTCCACGTCATTTTTTTGTCGGAGAGCTTGTTCGTAGGATGAATGGAGTCCCCAATAGATAGTGCTTCCATGTGTCAAGGGCATGTAAGACAGCTAGTAGCTCCTTCTCGTAGATGCCCAATACTCGCTCGTCAAAATTGAGTATTCAACTCTCATATGCTATGGAATGCCCTTCTTGAAGCAAAACTGCTCCAAGGAAAGCACATGTCTATATTTTAACTCTTAATCCCGTTTATTCTCCCACATTAAATGATCAGTTCAATGTAAGAAAATCATTTGGGCTACTTTAGATATTAGATTTTATGACATGTGGCGTGTTGTTGGCTCTTTAGGTGTCCATTGCATCCTCCAAATAGTGAGTAGGATATTTCCTCCCACACATGTCATTCTTTCTCATTGTTGGCTATCTCATGTTTATGTTTTGTCCATAATCTAGGCTCAATCGTTGTGCTACTTCTTTTGCTAGCTCATCGAGATTGGGCATTGGTTGAGGTTGAGCAACTCGTATCATGTTGGTTTCACTAGAAGACAAGGAGACATTGCTTGTAATAGTTTTTGCATCCTCTGTAACGTCACCATAAGCTTTATAATTTTTCACAAGGTACAAAGATCTTTTTGTGACTTGCTCAAAAGTGGTGCATCTTTTTAGTGTAGATCTTTTTAGAGAGTTTCATTTGTTAAGCTCTCTATAAAGAGAATTGACCGTTTTTCCTCCTACGGTAACTCTAGTGCATGACATCTCTCAAGGTATTGTTTGAATTGAAGCAATGATTCTTCACCTTTCCATTGTCCTTTTGCTTGAAAGCATAGATCAGTGACACCATGTTGTGCTTGATCCCCCTGTTAGAGAACTACTTTACAGATTCTTGCAAAAGATACTCAATGCTTTAAAAAGCCTTTATGTTTAATGGCTGGAACCAAATCAACAATATCCCTTCCAAGGTTAAGCCAAATCCCTCATATTGTGTATGGAGATCAAATACTTGTTCAACCCTTAACACTTGTTTAGATAGTGGCACATGTGTGTACAGATCCCGTGACCCATTTTACACATTGGCCACTCGAGATGGTCTCATTTGTTGTGGTTCAATCACCAATCTAACCAGCTTGGGGTCTCTTGTAAAATCTCACTTTCTCTTCTCCTCTTGGAGAAAATCTTAGTGGGATCCTCTTTGATATATTCTCTAGCATCATTTTTGGAAATCTATGTCTGAATCATGGTCCTATTAGCTCCATAGCTTCACTCTCTAAAACATGAGTATATTCAAGAGACTCGCTGAATCCCATTCTTTCCATAGATTGAGTCTCAAATCCTTGTGCTTTGCTCTCAAAGGTTCACTCACACTCGGCTGAAAGTATGTAGAAATTGGAGTACCCTTGTATGTATAAACAAGTTTGTACTCTCATCCATACTTATCTACCTTTATCCTTGGGCATTTGTATAGGTGAATTCATAGAGGTTCATATGTTCAACTTTCTAGCATTTGGTTCTACACACTTGTAGAAGTTATGTTAATCCCCACTTATGAATCTCACGTTGGGTTTGTTGATCAACGGATGCTTCTCCTCTAGGTCTTCAATAATTTTCACTCTCGTATTTCCATGCACATACATTTGTGTTGAGGTGTAATATTAGATGATGCGGTTCCCAATGAGGTGTGTCATCACTCAGCAAAGATCCATGAGCCATGCCTTGAGGTGTGGTTTTATATGTTTGATATGTCTCCACATCAATCCCACTATTGAAGGTGTGGAAACATTTCTTGCATCTTTGAGTTGAGTAGAAAACATTGGTGGTGGATGATTTTTCATGGTTAAGGCTCAATCAATACTCTCAAGATAGTCTTTGACAAGCCCACCTTTTCTTAGCACAACTTATCCATTTTTGTCCCTAGTGGTTAGGTCTCTCAAAAGTTAGGTCTTTGTGACCCTTTGGTCTATGGAAACTAGTTTTGGGTTATACCCTAAAAGTTTGGAATTAGGAAACCTATCAAATTTGACTCTAAAATAAAATCAATTGCTATTGTGTTCTACTGCTTAGAAGCTCTTCTCATGGCTTTACCTGACTCAATTTGGACTTGTGTAGCAAAAGTGAGAAATATTCATGTGAACTACACTTGAAACAACACTCAAAACCAGTCTCAAGACCAAGACATAAGAAATTTTGCTTGTATCTTGGTCTCCAGATAATATTTTTAGCTCAAAATTGAGATGTAAGATATACTCAAGTATATCTACATGCTCATCAAGACAGATACCCCCACTGTGAAGAGGTACATGGATCGCAATCCATGACCCCCTCTCAAATTTTGACTTCAAATTTTGATAGTAGACAAGGTCATCTATAGGCTCTATACCAATTTTTGAGGTTGGGAGACATGGATCGCAATCCATGTTCCACCACATCTGGAGTTGAGCTCTAGAGAGCTTGTTGCACTCTATGTCTACAAGAGATATCTCAAATCTTTTTGGATTTGGACAAGAAAAAGTCATTTTTCTCTATATCTTGGTCTGCTAAGCCTATTATGCAGAATTTGGCCAATTTCTTGGATTTGGAAATTGATTTCTTCAACTTTTACACTCAAATGGTGATTTCTATATACATCCAATCAACTAGACTCACAATTTGTTAAAAAATCATAAAAATTTTCATGGGGACATGGACCACAATCCATGTAATTCAATGGTCAAAGTTATTGAAACTTCACTCAAAGCTTGCCCTTGGTTTGATTATACAATATGATTTTTATGTGATTTAGACTATTTTTGGTCAACCAAAAGTGAAATCCTATGTCTGTTTTAGCGGGTTTTGGCTAGCTTCTATTTTAGGCCCTTTTGGTCACTTTTTTCAACTCTTTTTGCAAATTGGCTTTGGGAATATGTGTGAGGCGAGCAGATGCACCTGTGCTAGTGTAGAAGTGCATGATGTGTTGTGCAAGAGACAGTACGCTTGGGTTTGTGGTGGAGCTAGAGTGGATAATCCCACTTGCTCCTTATTGCTTTATGATTGAAAGAATGAGGTGTTAAAGAGATGGGCGATGCCCGACCTGCACCCTTACAATCTCCCACTTGAAGGCCATAGTGGCCCAAGTTGCCTATGTTAGTACAAACATGTACAAAATGTGAAGCATCATGAGGCTTCACCCTACGCCCATCATCTTATGCAATGTGTGATTTCCTTTATAGCTAAGCTCTTCGTAAGAGCATCTACACGGTTGTCATCCGTGTGAACTTTGGCTCACTCGATGCGTTTGCTAGCCAAAGTATCCGGTATCACATGATACCTGACCTCGATGTGTTTCAACCTAGAATGAAACAAAGGGTTCTTTGTTAACGCAACTGCACTCCAGCTGTCACAATGTACACTAAAATCTGGTGTGTACCAAGGTGTCCCACTAGACGAGACAAACCATACATCTTCCTTGCTAGCACTAGAAACTGCAACATACTCAGCCTTAGTGGTTGAAGACAAAGTGCAATTTTGGAGACATGATCTCCAAGAAACTATCGCTCCAATAAGCAAGAAAATGTAGGCAGATGTGGATCTCTTAGTGTCTACACAACCCACATAATCCAACTCAATGTATCCAACTATGGATGCATCATTGTTCCCAAAGCGTAAGCACTTGCTGGTTGAATCCTTGATGTATCTCAAAAAATCTGTTTCACTGCTTCCCAATTCTTTCTACCCAGATTTTCCATATACCTGCTAACCACTCCCACTACAACTGAAATATCTGGTCATGTGCTAACCATGGCAAACATGAGACTGCCAACTGCCAAAGAATGTGACACCTTTTCCATCTTTGCCTTTTCAACATCCAATTTGGGAAAATCATTCTTGCTAAGTTTTACATATGCAGGGTACTCAATGATTTCCCCCCTTGCATGTTAAAATGTTGCAAGACTTTGTGAAGATACTCTTCCTGTGATAGTTCAAGTATTCCACGCTTACGATCTTTCTTGATATGCATACCTGAAGGGGATCGGAGAGCACCACAGACAGAGAGTGAGAGAGAGAAGGAGACACACGACACACAAATATGGGTGGGGAGACTCAAAAAGTGAGCAGCCCCCTATACACTTATGCTATGTATAAGGTATACAAGTCAGTGGGTGCCCAGACTCTGGGCGGTCGGGCAAGGCACAAGCACCTATACCCCAACAACCTCCCACTTAAAGGCGACTGTGCCTTTAAGAAAGGAAACCTAGTCTAAAGACTACAAAAGGCGAGAGAAAATTGCTCTCAACCGATGCCCACTAGCTAGCTATGATCGTGTGCATCCGGCTGTCCTGTTCTCGTGTAAGTCCATACACCACCAGACGTACCGCACACGTACTGCAAGTATGTACGCAATACCTACATATCTCCCTCGTGCACTATGCCATCATCAGTCAACAAACAACTGACAACCCCAACTGCAAATGCTCTCACTACAGCTGTGATATCTGGTCTCAAGATCAGCATCTCATCCATGAGACCACCGAATGCCAATGCAATGCTAGCGGGCCCTGCTAGCTCTACGGAGCATGCATCAACATATATATCTCTGGCAATAGGCATCTCTGACTGAAAAGGCATGTCAGCCACATGCATCTCCTGACTGTCCGCAAAAGACACATCAACCTGTCGTGCAACCTCAGAGCAAACCAGCTGCTCTAGGTGTCTGCTGGAAGACAGATCCTGCACAACTATATCCCCATGATCACTGTCGAGCATAGAAAGGAATGATTTCATAATCGCTGACGTCTCAGCGTCCTCTGTAATCATCCACTGCAAATATGACCACTCAATCTGCTGTGACTCACTAGAGCTCTCATGCTCTAACTCCTTATGCATAGACTTTTGCACAACTTCCTGCTGTCGTGACTCACTAGAGCAAGACCGCTCTACCTGTCTATCTTGCATAGAAGTATCTTGCACAACTGACTCTCTGCTTTGCTCAGTCACTAGAAAAGCATGCATGTCTGGCTCTGTCACCTCTCTGTGTGACTGCTCAAGTCATTCCCCAACTGTGTGCACAACGAGCTCACTACTCTGCACTCCATGCAAAGCACCCTGCAACCCATGAGCAAAAGAGATTGTCTGGGTCTCTCGCTCTCTGCATGGGTGTAACAAGATTGAGACTCGACCATCTCGCACCAATACTACGTGCAATGGGTACCATGTGCCAACACTAGCACCTCTCGCATTCACTAGCGAACCCAAATGCAACGCAAAAGATCGCTCAAGCAGCGATACCCGACATCCACTATCCCGTAATTGTCTGACTGAGATCAAATCCCGTCTCAGATCTGGCACATAACGCACATGACGTAGGGTAAATCTCATACCACTGGGCAAGGACAAACATACGTCTCCTGCACCCTCAATGTCATACACAACACCATCAGCCATGTGCACACAACCAAGTCTCCCACTAGAAAACGTGCTAAACCACTCACGATGCGACGTGACATGGAAAGTAGCATCTAAATCTAGTAACCAATGTGAAGACAATGTGCAATCCGATATGCAATCCGTATACATAAGATCGTCTGAAGACAAGCTAGATGTAAATGTGACATCGCCGTCACAAGCATACTCAGTAACCACCGTACTGATCTCACTAGCATCTGTCATGCCCAAATCTGCATCACGCATCTATCGCCTCCGTTGTCTCAAACGCCTGAAACATCGACGCCTAATGTTCCCTCTATGTCCACAATGCCAACATGTCAAGTCTCTATACCGTCGAGACTTGCGTGTGAAACCAATCTCTCCCATGGACATAGAAGTGGGACTAGACTCCCCTGTAGACATGGATGTCGCGTACATAGCATGTAAACTCTGCCATAAAGCATGAGTTGTAGTCTCCCTCGAGACCTGCCAGTAAACAGACTCAACCAGATGCAAACGAATCGTAGACATGGCTAACTCATCAAGATCCTGCGAATCATCATCACGTATAGACTTGGGCTTCGCCGATAAACCACGCAAGGGTTTATCCTGCCCCAAATCTATCAATGCAACAAGCATATGCTCCTTCCAAGCAACAAAATTTGCACCATCAAACTGTGTCAGACCATAACGCTGGAAGTCAAATGAAAAATCAGCCACACAAGCATACATCACAATATTCACTCCTGTGAGTGTGCCAAGATAACTCTACGCCTGTCAAACCGTGAGCTAATCACCAAGCCCACACTGTGCGGTATCGATGCATACACACGCACAAATCTCCCACCTGCAGAGAACACCGCACGTAATCACTGAGTGCAATCACAATCACAATCTGAATCGCATCAACTTATGCGCTTAAAACTCCTGGGAAAATTTCGCCAGATTTTCAACGCACAATGGCTATCAACACAAAATAACCATTGTCCTGCAAGCTCAATACAATGAGCAATCAATGCGCATCAAACTACACTCAACATACATGCATAAGCTCTGCAAACCTGTGTCCAGCAAATGCTCACAAAGAGTACCACAGGTGATCATACATGTCATCCACAACCAACCTCTACACTTGCTCACAAGATCTACTGCTCACCACATAAGCATACATAGAGCATTACCCGCTCAAAGACCATGTACGCAAACCACAACAATACAGAAGAACCACTCAACTGCAACTGGCAACACATGTGGGAGTACTAGACTCAACCTGTACCTGGGAGTCAAACCCGATCTTGTAACACCTCATATGTGCCTGCTACTTGCAATGTGCACGAGTAAGCTGTCTGCAGCAAAGAAAACAACAGAGATCAAAACTGTCCAGAAAATACATTCTCCGTGTTTTTAATTTCAGACCCACCTGCACTCCGAATCAGAAAACAATTCCTTCTACAAAGTCGTAGAGTTTGAATCCAGCTCCGTTTTGAACGAAAACGTTTTGCAATCGGAGCTTTGTAGCTCAAGTTATGAGCAAAACAATAGACTGCTGTCAAACTACCAAAAACTGACCGACTTTCTTCTGTGCTTCTTTGAGCTCATAGAAAGGCTCAAACTCGCTTCCCACCTCGATGCGTGAGCTGAATGCATCAATCTCACAATGCTTCCATGTCATGGAAGCTCCAAGCTCCAATCTGTTGCCGATGTAGCCGTTGCAAAGCTTGCCGAGAAGAGGGAAAATGCTGTACACAATGGGCTGATCTATAGAGGAACTGTGGACTGATCTGTGAGCATTAGGAAGCTCTTGAGAGCTCTCCTGCAAGCCTATGTATGGCTGTCCACAAGCCTCCTCTATTTCTTTGCTAAGATATGTGACCTCTCCGCCCTAGCCGACGAGTTCATCGCGAAGCCATCCATCTACGCTCTCACACATGTCGCTCTGATACCAATTGAATGGGATCGGAGAGCACCACAAATGGAGAGCGAGTTCACCATATCGTCGTGCTCTTCTTCTCGCACTCTCTCTCTCTCGTCGCACTTCCGCTTGATACCAATTGAAGGGGATCGGGGAGCACCACAGACGGAGAGTGAGAGAGAGAAGGAGACACACGACACACAGATATGGGTGGGGAGACTCAAAAAGTGAGCAGCCCCCTATACACTTATGCTATGTATAAGGTATACAAGTCAGTGGGCGCCCAGACTCTGGGCGGCCGGGCAAGGCACAGGCGCCTATACCCCAACAATACCAAAAAAATGATGTACATCACCCAAATCCTTCATGGAAAACTGCTTGCTTAATGCATCCTTGAAAAGTGCAATCTCATCTTTAGACTTCTCACCTATAAATATGTCATCCACGTACAAGATCAAAATGAGGAGCAAACCATCGTTCAACCTCTTTGCGGGATGCATGTCTAACCTCACCATCCTATCTTATTGCAGTATTATCGAGAACCACGATTAAATTGTCAATCCATGGGATGAAGCTGACTTGACTAGTGCACAGAGGCTACAAGAGGTTGTCAATCTCTCAAAAAACAACTAACAACTCGCATCTAACTCAAGCTACACTCAAGTGACTGAAATCACCAAACGCCAATCGCTCATTGGCAAACAAATTACATTCGTTACAGCATCAAATGACATCCAAACATAATGAAACTTCTAGGACATGTTATAAGACCTAAGTACACATGCTTATGGTCTCAAACCCCACTTTCGGTCAAGTTCCAAAATCGTGATTATTAACAGCAGTGGATTTTTTACCTAGTCGTTTTTTACCCAGAATGCATCTAAATGCTTAGCAATGATACCCCAATACCCCGTCTATGCTTAGTTTTTTATTTGAAAGTGTAAATTCCTAGTTATGATGAAATTAGGCCGCGGGTCCGCGACGCCAAAAACTATGAATTATTATGATGCATTTACGTCATTGCATAGAGCTCTTACCTGCGACTGCAATGTGGCAACCGGGGAGGGAGTAGGAAGCGCAAGAAGGAGAGGAATGAGCGTCGTTAGCTCACGCCGTGTATTTCATTATCCAAAAACTTATAAAAAACTTACAACAATTAGCTTTTATACCTTAGCCAAGGGTTTTGGTGGTTAAAACTAATAATCTGGGAGTTCTACCAAAGCTGGGTAATGACAGGTTGATACAATCTGGAAACTTGTAGCCCTGGCTCATTAATTACAGAGTTTATCCCGGAAAATACGAGTTACAATATTCCCAATTTATCAAAATAATAAGTGTTTTACAAAGAGAACTCCAAAAAATGGTATCTGTGTTAACTTTCTACTAACATTCCCCCCCCTCCTCGCCTGTGTCGTCCCTTGACATAGCTTTATATGCTGAAATAGTCTTTAGGCTGGCGGTTGGCGAGTCGGTCTTTAAGTGCATTTAGTGCCTTTTGGTATCTGATTTTCCTTTTCTTATCGGGCACTTGCAGAAACTGCATGGTAAGTGAAGAATCCCATGTAGAAAGCTTCCTCAAACGCCAACATATTATGTGATGGTAAGAACATACACCGGGCATAGAAGCCATAGAGGACTTCTTCGGAAGGCTGACCACTGAGATCGTAGCATAATCCTTTACTACCCTCGAGGAATGACATCCATGGGGTGCCTGCTTGCTCTGGCTCATGAAAAAATTCAATACAGGTGAGCAGCATTCGGCATATTTTATATAACATTGCACATGAGAGATCTGGTAGACTTTTGAAGAAAGACATGGTGCCCGTTAGGGTTTTCACCATGTATTCCTCTGTGTGGCCGGTCCCTTTTCTGGAGCTGGAAATCTCGGGTAGTTCAACCACGTTGGCCGCTTCTTTGTTAGTGTCTCATGCTCTTGCCAAGTCCTTACTATTGGTATAGGACAAAAAGTGGGATCTTTTTGTAGCGTTGGAGGTGCTCTTGTGAACAAAATCAAGTACCTTGATTTTTGTTCAGCCAGCTCAACCTCCACTTTGGGTGGTCTTTACCTGCGCCATCTATTTGCATGTCTGCATAAAGCCTTTCTTTAACTTGTAGTAACTCCACTTTTATCAAAGGGTATGGCAAGGATTGCTGATGCCATTGCGCATTGATTTGATTGGGAGTGAGTTATGTAATGTTGACGGAGTAAAGAACTCTCAACTCCCAATCCATAACTGCCTTCCACTGCTCATCCACCTCTTGTGTGATCTTTTCTTTCAGTGCATCTTCTTCAGCTTTTGAGAGTTGGACCATGGGCACTGTATGTGCATCTGTAATGTTTACCTGGAAATCCTCCTCACCACTCAGCTCTGCTGTGGACTGTTTTATGTTTTTCTGAGCACTGATCTTAAGAATTGTCTCGTCTACCAATCATCCTCAAAATCCTAATATATTTCTACAATCCTACAATCCTAAAGGCACTCAGCAAGTACGATTACTTCCAAGCTACCTCTACACAGCAAAAGATGACAATCTTAAGCTATACGGTTTCTAAAAGAAAGTTTTGAACTCTAGGCAATCCTAGAGGAAGTTAAAGGATAACTTCATAAGACGCTCATGTTTTTCCCTAGTTTAGGTCTCTTCGATCCCCGGCAACGGCGTCAAATGTGGGATGTATGTCTAACTTCATCATCCTATCTTATTAACAAGAACCACAATTAAATTGTCAATCCATGGGACGAAGCTGACTCGACTAGTGTATAGAGGCTACAAGAGGTTCTCAATCTCTCGGAAAACAACTAACAGCTCGCATCTAACTCAAGCTACACTCAAGTGACTCAAATCACCAAAAGCCAATCGCTCATCGACAAACAAATCACATTCGTTACAGCATCAAATGACATCCAAACGTAATGAAACTTCTAAGACATGTTTATAAGACCTAAGTGCACATACGTATGGTCTCAAACCCCACTTTAGGTCAAGTCCCAAAATCGCGATTATTAATAGCAGTGGATTTTTGACCTAGTCGTTTTCGACCCAGAATGCATCTAAATGCTTAGCAATGATGCCCCAATACCCCGCATGTGCTTAGTTTTTATTTGAAAGTGTAAATTCCTAGTTATGATGAAATTAGGCCGCAGGTCGGCAACGCCAAAAACTACAAATTACTGTGATGTGTTTACGTCAATGCGTAGAGCTCTTACCTACGGTTGCAATGCAACAAACTCGACCGCAATGTGACAACTGAGGAGAGAGTAGGAAGCACGAGAAGGAGAGGAGTGAGTGTCGTTAGCTCACGCTGTGTATTTCATTATCCAAAAACTTATAAAAAACTTACAATAATTGTCTTTATACCTTAGCCAAGGTTTTTGGTGGTCAAAACTAATAATCTGGGAGTTCTACCAAAGCTGGGTAATGACAAGTCAATACAATCTGGAAGCTTGTAGCCTTGGCTCATTTATTACAGAGTTTATCCGAGAAAATAGGAGTTACAATATTCTCGATTTATCAAAATAATAAGTGTTTTACAAAGAGAAGTCCGAAAAATGGTATCCGTGTTAGCTTGCTGCTAACACTCTTTGTGTACAAGCAGTGATCCTTATGGCTCCTTACATAACCTTGGGATTGAATATACTTGTCAAATTTGATGTACCATTGCCTTGAACTTTGATTTAGTCCATACAAAGCTTTCTTGAGTCTACACATCAATTATGCCCTTGTTGGCTTCTCAAGTTTGGCCTCAAAACCTTATGGATGCTTAATGTAGACATCTTCTTCAAGATCCCTGTGAAGAAACACCATCTTCACATCCATTTGGACCAATTACATGTCCTCAATGGCTACTAAACCAAGCATAAGATGTAGTGTAGTCATCTTGAATACTCAAGAAAAAATCTTGTCCAAATCTAAACCCTATGGTAAATCTATCAATTCCCAAGTTTCATTGGCTAAAATCAATTGATACTCATATTGCATAGATTTCTCCCACTTCACACTGTCAGGAGTTTTTTGGAGCAAGGGATTGCGCATATGTACATATACATGCATGGTGCATCAAATAAAGGATTGCTCATTTTCCTTAGCCAGGTGGTTATGTGGGGCCCACATGTGTACAGGTAGGACACGGTGTACATAGTGCATCGATTTTCACTGTTACCAGTACCACTGTGTTTTTCTACAATAATGAGGATTTTATAGCGTGTAAAACTTCTCGAGGAAGCTATCCGCGGGCCGACGACATGAGGTCAGCAGGTGCGTCAGATGGCATCTAGTGGCGTCAGGAGGGCGAACGAGGTCAATATTTGCACGCAGATGAGGACGGACACAACGTGGGTGTTTTCTTGTGAGAGTTACGCAGAAAGGTCATCATTAGGACCACTTTTTGGGGCCACTTCACGTGGTGGCAAGATGCATTATTGGAAAAAAGCTGAGTGCCAAGTGTGCGGATGATGCAAAAAGGTGACAACTATGCACTGCGAGGTCAGTTTTTGGCCTGTTCGGGGTCCGTTTGAGGTCATCTAAAAGGCCAAGGGTGCCCAAGTAATAAAGCTAAGTGTGGGAACTGAAAAAACAGAGAGAAGACCAGAAAAAACGTGGAAGAGAGAGGAGGAACAGCCGCAGGCGTGTTTTTGGTGTTTTTGGAGCCTGTTTTGGCCGTAAACTGCTCATCCGAGGTCGGATTTGAGCACTTTGACATTGTAGACTGGGGTTTTGGGCCGTTCCGGACGCGATGGCGCTGTCCATTTTGCCAAATTCCTCACTCTTTTCCTGCTGTTTTTCTGTGTAAGTTTCTCCTATGAGCGAAGTTTCTGCTCTAGTTTGTGATTGTATCTGGCTTATTTTACCTATATTGTGTGAGCTATTTGCCCCATTGGTGTTGGCCCAAGCTCAATTGTATCTAAACATCAGAAATTCTCCGCTTTTGAACTGAGTTTTTTTGGGTGTGTGTGTGTGTGTGTCTCTGTGTGGAGTGGGCAAGTGGATAATCTCTCTCCTCTCACTCCATAGGTGTGTTTCCTGTCTCGGCCAGGTGTGTTGTGTAAGCCGAGTGGTGCCCCCTAGTGTGTGTGTGTATCTTCCCAAGAGTGTGTGTCGGGTCGTTATAGAGGCGCTGTGTGTGTTTCCATCCCGCTCACATTCTTTTGGCGCCCCCACTGAGGATCTTCTTCGAGTACCTTCTGCTTCGAGCTTCGAGCTTCGAGCTTCAAGCTTCGGGATTACAGGTTGCAGGTTGCAGATTACAGATTACAGGTTACAGGTTACAGGTTACAGGGACAGGTACAGGTACAGGTGATTCACACAGGTACAGGTAGCTGGAGTACAGTGATATACTAACAGTGATGTCACTTGCAGTTGTTGTGGGAATGCATCACTTGGCGCCTATTTGAGCGCATTTTCTGTTGGATTGTACGTTACTTGTGGAAAATGCCATTGTATGCATTTGTGGAGCCATACTTGGTTGTATTTGACAGTCCCAGCCATTTCTGAGACTTGGTCTGGAAGATAGTCATTTCTGAGACTTGACTATATGCGATTTGCATTAGCCTTCGTGTGAGGGTCGATAGAGTGAGGTTTTTATTGAGCTGGGGGATTCTCAAATGTGGAGATCCTCTCGGTGATACAGGTAGCTGGAGCACCCTTTTTGTGACTTCGCCATAGGCTATGTACTAGTGAGTCCTACTTGATGCTCGGGTTCTATTGTTGACAGTTTATGCATACATAGACAGTCTATATTTTGGGTTCCTACTGCTCTACTTCTGGGGAAACTCTGTCGAAATTTTCCCAAGTTATGATGGCAGGTTTTTTGGTATTTTGAGACATTTATGCTGTTATGCTACTGAAATTTTGGCAAAATCAGAGGTTGAGTCAGGTGTGCCTTCTTGGGAGCTTCATGGTTGGCTTTGATGGATGATCAAAATGGCCCTCAGTTCACTCCTTTTCATTTAACTCAAAGAATTCAGATTAATGTTCATGTGTCTAGGAAGATCTTTTTCCAGCAGCGCATAGTCTTTATGTTTGGGCCAAGAAGATTGAGAGAGATCCTGGAATGTCCTTTGCCTGTTGTAATTCCAATGATCAACTATGAAAACTCATTTGATGTGCATGTGTTTGTCCTTATCTAAAGCTGAGCTCCATTGAAGTTTCTAGGGATTGGGTAGTGAAAAGTTTTGGGTTCTTGCACGTGTGTTCGAAGGGGTTCTCAAAGCATCATAATTTGGGTAGCCATGGCTTTCTCTTATCCCGAGTTTCATGGAAGAAGTGATGAAGATGTGGAAGAATTTTTGGAAAAGATGGAGGTTTCCTGCATTAGCAACCAGATTCATGACCCTACGCAAATGTTACGCCTTCTCCAAATTTGTTTGAAGAGTGATGCACGAGTTTGGTCTAAAGCATTTGAAGAGGAGTTGCGTGTGGCTGATCCACCTGTAAGGTTGAGTTGGGACAATCTAAGACATGGGTTGGAAGTGGAGTTTGTGAAGATAGAAGATCCTGACAAGGTGTGGCAAGAAGTACAGGCTTTGGTGCAAAAGGAAGGTGAGCCAATAGATGCGTACATATGTAAGTTTTCATTGGCATGGGAGCGAATGTGCAAGTCTTTAGCACCACAGGTACCCCCGCCTGACATGATGAAGAAGGACAGGTTCTTGGCTGGTCTTTGGGAGAATATACGTTGGAGAGTGGAGCTAAAGAAGCCTAGGACATATGAGGATGCACTAGAGGTAGCAAGGAACAAAGAGTGGAAGCTGAGGAAAATGAGCCAGTTAGGGGTGGAGTCTTTGCCAATGAGGTCTGAATTTCAGCCTATAGAGTCTTTACAAGGGCGCATGTCAGGGGTTCATCATGAACCAGTAGTTCTTGTTACTACTCAGGTTATGCCAGCAGTGGTCACTACAGCAGTGCAAGATGATGGGCTAAGGCAAGACATGAGGCAAATGGTAGATTTGATGAAGAATCTCAGCCTAAACATGCTAGGTCAAGTGGGAAATAATCGAGGTCGAGGGAGGTTTGCAAATCAGCAAGGAGGTGAAGAAAGGCCTAGGAATGGTGTTGGACAAAGCAATGGTAGGTTTTGGAGGCAGACGCCCACATGTTATAATTGTGGAGAGTTGGGTCACATCAGCCCGCAATGTGATAAACCACCAAGGATGGGGGGAGACATGTATCCATTGCCAAGACAGGTGCTAACTAGGTCAAATGATTATGGCATCGAAATTAAGGGAGACGAAGGAACCAGTGGACTGACCCAGGAGGAAAAGGGAAAGACAAAAGTGCTAAGTGTAGTCACCTTGGAGAAGGCATCAAAGCTAGAGGATACATTAGTGATGCCTATTGGGAAGAGGACCACAGAGGATAAGGAAGGAAGAAGTGCCCCAGGTCCTAGTAAGAAGAAAGGAAAGAGCCATGAAGGCGAGGATGTCAAGGCCAAGAGGAAAAGGAGAGCTCGTCGAAAGTTTCATGTTTCAGATTTTCCACTAGGGGATGGGCAATTAAGCTATGACTTGAAGGAGGATCTGACAAGCAGAAAGGCAGATGTTACTTTTGGGCAGCTTATAGAGATGGTGCCTAAGCTAAAGCGACAGTGGAAGAGGATGGTTAACCCAATGGAGAAAGAGCCAGAGAGAGGTTCAATGAAGGTGTTGGCAATGGACGAGCTACCAGACATTTGTCCAATAGTAGATGTGTGGCATAAAAGAAAAAATTTGGGACAAGGTTATGTGGATGGCGGAGCCCAAATATGCGTCATAACACACTCATGCATTGAGAAGATGGGTCTCACAGTGGCTGGGGTGTCAGGTTTTCGGATCAGATTAGCAAACCATCAAAAAGTAAAATGCTTAGGTGTTGTAAAGAGCTTAGAAGTGGAGGCATATGATACAAAGGCAGTGGTTGATTTTCATGTGATTCCAGCAGGGTTGGGAGCATATCCTATTATACTGGGAAGACCATGGTTACGTGCAGTGGGAGATGTTCAAGATTGGCGACATGGTACGATTAGCCTCTATGGAAAGACAGGTACCAAGAAGCTTTATAATATGGACACAAGGAAACGATTAGAGGAGCTTTATGAAGATGAGGATGAGTCTAGTGATGAAGACTCTTCCACGGTGACAAATGAGGACAGTGATAGCACTACCAGCAGTGATGAGGATGCTGATGTTGCATTTCTTTTGATGGACAAAGAAATCCAGGAGATTGGTTTAGTTGCATTTGCGAATGAGGTTGAATATGAAAGTGAAGGGCCTTATGAAGTGATTGAAGGGCTGATGTAAACCAAGGTTGAGTTGTCAAAGAAGCAGGAATTAATGACGCAAATGATTAGTGGAGACCTCTCAGCTATGGAGAAGGATATATTTTTTCATATGCTGGCTAGTTTTCCTGATTTGTTCATTACTTCATATGAAGAGATCAGAGGGTTCAAGGGTGAAGAGATGCATATAGAGCTGAAAGAAGGTGCTAAGCCAGTGCGGCAAAGGCTAAGAAGGATGGGTCAAGAGCAAATGGAAGCCTTGCGAGAAGAGGTGGACAAGTTGTTGAAGGCAGGGTTCATAGTCCCTGTGGAGACCACAGAATGGCTGAGTCCAGTTGTAGTCAGTCCAAAGAAGGATGGGAAGTGGAGAATTTGTGTGGATTTTAAACCCTTCAACGCAGCCACTAAGAAGAACCCATATCCTCTTCCATTCATCGATCAGATCTTGGATTCAGTGGCAGGTTATGAGAGGTACAGTGTGTGTGATGGTTTTTCAGGCTATTTTCAATTGAAGATTGCTCTTAAAGACCGCACAAAGACAACTTTTATTACGCCATGGGGCTGCTATTGCTACAAAGTATTGCCATTTGGGTTGTCAAATGGACCTTCCTTCTATCAAGAGAGAGCAAATTGGGTGTTGGAACCATTCATTGGTAGTTGTGTTAAAGCTTTTATGGATGACTTCTGTGTCTATAGCAGTAGGGCTGATCACCATGAGAAGCTGCAGATGGTATTGGCTCGATATGATGAATGTGGAGGACAACTAAATCCAAAGAAATGTCATCTAGCACAGCCAAGGGTGAAGTTATTGGGCCACATGGTCTCAGAAAATGGCATTGAGGCTGATCCAGACAAGGTTAAGTCTATTATTCTTCTTCCATCACCTATGAGTACGAAGCAATTGGCAACCTTTATACACAAAGTGAAGCACATGGCACGGTTTATTCCATTGTCTTCGCAGCTTCTTTATCCATTACAGCAAGTGGCAAAGCATGATCCATTGCAATGGGATGACAAGTGTGAAGAAGTGTTTCAAGAGGTGAAAGAGGTGTTAGGGGGGTTGTCAGCCATGCAGGCTCCTGATTGGGAGAAAGTTTTTTATGTAAATCCATCAGTAGGGGATGATTCCATTGGAGCCATGCTATTGCAAAAGGGGAAGGGCAGCCATTATATGAGGCCAGTGTATTGTGCAAGCCGAGTGAAGTTGGTAGCGGAGAGAAAGTTATCGGAAGTAGAGCTAGTGATGGCCAGTGTAATATTTGCTTGTCGACGATTTCGTCATTACTTGCTACCACGGCCTTTTGTTTTCTTGACGAGTTATGCCTTTTTGCCATAGTTAATTAATGGTACTAACATGTCAAATGTGGTGAAGAAATGGGTAATTGAGCTGCAAGAGTTTGAGTTCTCTTTTCTAGTGGAAGATAGTACAAGGGCTACCCTAGCTGATTTGTTGACCTACAAGGAGAATCCCCTTATTGTTAAGGAAGAGGTGGTGAGAAAGGTAGTTGAAGAAGTGCCACAGATCAGCAATGCACATGTGTTGTTCTTTGATGGTTCATACAGAAAGAGCCACGATGCAGCTTCAGGGGGTATAGCACTTTATGATCCAGAGGGGAAGCTAGTATGCAAGAGAGGTTTCAAATTGGATGCGCATAGTAACAATGAGGCTGAATATGCTACATTGGAAGCCGGATTACACATTTGTTTGAAGCATGGGGTTCGAAGGTTGAGCATAAAAGGTGATGCCTTGTTAGTGGTGAAGCAAGTGCTGGGTGTGTGGAAGAGCAAGAACACCTCATTGAAGGAAATGTGCTTTAGAACTAAAGGCCTGTTAAAAAAGTTTGAAGCATGGATCATCAAACACATTGAACATGCTCTAAATGGAGAGGCACATGAAGCAGCTCAAGGCATGATTGGGGAGCTATTCGTGTTGAGGACCAATTTACCTCTTTATCATGGCCGGGAAAGTTTGGCTCAAGAAGTGGAGTTTTTGCTAACAGGAATCATTCCAAAGGAGATTCAGAAGTCTAAGAAGTATGGCTTTGTGCGTAGAGCATACAGGTACAAATTGATTGGTGATGTCTTATACATGAAAGGGGCTGATCTCGTGTTGAGACGTGTACCTTGGCGGGAGGAGCTTTACAGAGTGTTGGAAGAGAATCATGAAGGCGCATGTGGTGGCCATTTTGCTCTAAAGATCACCTTGCATAAGATTTTGCAAGAGGGGTATGTATGGCCTAGTTTTCACAAGGATGTTCACCATTGGTGTAGGTCTTGCAATAGATGTCAAGCATTTGGGAAGAGAGTGTTGGAGCCAGAGCTACGAAAAACCATTATGGCGTTTGATGTGTTTGAAAAGTGGGGGATTGATGCAATAGGCCCGTTACCTATCACAAGCAGGGGCAAAAGCTATATCTTGACGGCAGTGGACTATCTCTCTAGATGGGCAGAGGCTATAGCAGTAAAACAGATCACTGCAAAGGATGTGGCAAAATTTGTGTATGATGAAATATGTTGCAAGTTTGGGGTGCCATTAGAGCTACTTTCATATAAGGGGCCAGGATTTAGAGCTAAACTGCTAGACTTCTTATGCACAAAGATGAAGATTAGGCACCAGCATACCACTCCTTATTATCCGCAGTGTAATGGCTTAAATGAAAGATTCAATGGTGAGTTGGTACAAATTCTTTCTAAAGTGACAGAGCACCAAGGAAAGAATTGGGATTTTGAATTGCCTAGTGCATTATGGGCTTACCGTACTTTGGTGAAGACAGGTACAGGGTTTACTCCATTTCATTTGGTGTATGGAAAGGAAGCACTATTGCCTGTGGAGGTAGAGTTGCCTACGGTCAAGATGTTAGAGAAGTTGCTTGGGTCGCCTAGTGATGCATTCAAAGAGAGGCTCTTGCAGTTACAAGAGGTCCAGTTGGATAGGATGAGCGCATTGGAGCATTATGGGCCTATGCAGGATAAGGCTTTGGCAAAGATAAATGAAAAGGTTCAAAGTAAGGGTATCAAGAAACATGACTTGGTTTTGCGCTACAATAGTAAGCTGGACAACACCTTCCAAAAGAAGTTTCAAATTAAGTGGGAAGGCCCTTTCAAGGTAGTGGAGTGTTTTCCAAATGGCACATATCAGCTGGCTAACCTGGATGGTGTTCTACATAAGTCAAGGGTAAATGGGTTGCGTCTTAAATTGTATCATGCTAGATTGATGATGGTGGAGCAAGATGAGCTGTCTGTGGATCAAGCAGTGTTGGTGAGGGATGAGGAGACCTGTGATGCGGCGAGTCTCATATCTCTCTTTGCTGCTGCTGATCATGAATGATCTAGCAGGCTAGGGGATGGGCAAATTATGTCAGGAGTTTTTTGGAGCAAGGGATTGCGCATATGTACATATACATGCATGGTGCATCAAATAAAGGATTGCCCATTTTCCTTAGCCAGGTGGTTATGTGGGGCCCACATGTGTACAGGTAGGACACGGTGTACATAGTGCATCGATTTTCACTATTACCAGTACCACTGTGTTTTTCTACAATAATGAGGAGTTTATAGCGTGTAAAACTTCTCGAGGAAGCTATCCGCGGGCCGACGACATGAGGTCAGCAGGTGCGTCAGATGGCATCTAGTGGCGTCAGGAGGGCGAACGAGGTCAATATTTGCACGCAGATGAGGACGGACACAACGTGGGTGTTTTCTTGTGAGAGTTACGCAGAAAGGTCATCATTAGGACCACTTTTTGGGGCCACTTCACGTGGTGGCGAGATGCATTATTGGAAAAAAGCTGAGTGCCAAGTGTGCGGATGATGCAAAAAGGTGACAACTATGCACTGCGAGGTCAGTTTTTGGCCTGTTCGGGGTCCGTTTGAGGTCATCTAAAAGGCCAAGGGTGCCCAAGTAATAAAGCTAAGTGTGGGAACTGAAAAAACAGAGAGAAGACCAGAAAAAACGTGGAGAAGAGAGGAGGAACAGCCGCAGGTGTGTTTTTGGTGTTTTTGGAGCCTGTTTTGGCCGTAAACTGCTCATCCGAGGTCGGATTTAAGCACTTTGACATTGTAGACTGGGGTTTTGGGCCGTTCCGGACGCGATGGCGCTGTCCATTTTGCCAAATTCCTCACTCTTTTCTTGCTGTTTTTCTGTGTAAGTTTCTCCTATGAGCGAAGTTTCTACTCTAGTTTGTGATTGTATCTGGCTTATTTTACCTATATTGTGTGAGCTATTTGCCCCATTGGTGTTGTCCCAAGCTCAATTGTATCTAAACATCAGAAATTCTCCGCTTTTGAGCTGAGTCTTTTTGGGTGTGTGTGTGTGTGTGTGTGTGTGTGTGTGTGTGTGTGGAGTGGGCAAGTGGATAATCTCTCTCCTCTCACTCCATAGGTGTGTTTCCTATCTCAGCCAGGTGTGTTGTGTAAGCCGAGTGGTGCCCCCTAGTGTGTGTGTGTATCTTCCCAAGAGTGTGTGTCGGGTCGTTATAGAGGCGCTGTGTGTGTTTCCATCCCGCTCACAACCCTATCTTCCATCTCAATAGATTATTTGTAATAAGTGGAATCATTACAACTAGTGACCAATATATAGTCCAATCCTGGCTCAGACCGCTTAGGAGCACGAGATACATACATAGATCTCCTCACTACCTGACTGCTAGATTCCGCTCTCTCTAGAGCACTACTAGTGATAGAGACATCACAAGTAGACTAAGTTGGTTTTTCCAAATTTGTGGAAGCTACATCCTCAAATCTGACTTTTTGATATTCAACCGTTCTAACAGGCTATCTATGCATCTTAGACTCATTGAATATCACTTGTGAGTTTTGAATAACCCTTCTAGATTTTTGGGTGTCAAAGACAATATCCCATCTCTCCGTCTGCACCATAACCACCGAAGATACACTTGTGTGACTTGGAATCTAGCTTCTTGTGAAGTTCTTTGGGAATGTTTGAAAATTCTTCACACCCAAACACATGTAATTTATCATAAGTTGACTTCTTGCCAATCCACATATCCTACAGAATCTTGAAATTCAAGGGAGTATTAGGCAATCTATTTATGATGTGTACAATTGTCATAACAATCTCTCCCAAAACTCAAGTGGTAAACTCGCCATAGATAACATGGTTGTGACTCTTTCTTGAATTGTGTGATTCATACAATCAGCAATGCCATTCTGAATTGGTGTGTATGGCGTAGTAAACTATCATTGAATCCCTCATTTACTATAGAAATTCTTGAACTCTGTGGAGACATACTCTCTACCATTGTCGGTTTGAAAAGCTGTGAACTTTCTACCAAATTGGTTCTCAACCATGGCTAAGAATTAATGAAATGTAGCAAACTCTTTGTCTTTCTCCTTCAAAAGGTGCACCCACACCTTTCAAGTAGAGTCATCTATGAATGTCAAGAAATACAATGCTCTCCCTAAAGATTTGTATGGCATAGGCCCACATAAATTGCTATGAACCAAGTCTAGAGGGTTTAGCAACTCTTGATGTAATTGCGAGGAAGGTTTTTTAGTTTTCTTGCCATAGATTCAATGCTCACATAAATTGAAATAAGAATATTTTAACACAGATAAGTAGCCCAAACGTTGAAGGATTTTCTTGCCTTTCTGGCTCATATGGCCTAACTGGCTATGCCACAACTCAATTGAAGGTTGCTCAACTACATAGACACAACTCTCTTTGACTGAAGAGACATAAAAAGAGTACAATGATCCAGATTTGTGACCTCTTATGACAACCAAATTTGTCTTACTCACCATCCAAGAACCATTGCCAAAAATAGTAGTATAGCCTAGAGCATCAACCTCACCAACTGACACCAAACTTTTAGTTAGTTTAAGAACATGTCTGACTCCATGAAGCAAAAATTCAGTGTCATTCGACATGCATAACTTGACATCTCCCATACCGCATATATCAAGCCGATAGGAATCTCCAAGCTTAAATGAACCATGCATAGCAGTATATGTGGAGAACCATTTTCAATGGGTAGGAGTAACATGGAAGTATGCACATGAATCAATGATCCAATTTTGCACCTAACACTCATCGAGAGCCAATAACGCATTTGGACTCAAATTGAAAGTGAAAACAAGAACGTGCTCCACAGCACGAACTACTTCAACCACATTTGATCTCCTCAATCTTTACACTACTCTTTGGAGCTTCATGCTTCACAATAGCTTTGCCCTTCTCATGCCATAAAACATGGAAAATTTTATTTAAATGGTCTTTATTACCACAATGATAGCGTTCTACATTTCTCAAATCACCGTCTTGACTCTTGTTATGATTGTGACAATCCTTACAATCTTGTGAACGACCGGAAGCTATGACTACATCCACCTCTTTGCCTATGGTGATTATGGCCACTTGCCATCTATGCATCTCCATGTCCACCACTATTGAGATATTGAAATCTAATCTCTTCAGTGATCATTGCACTAGTAACATCATTGAACTTCAGTTTACCACCCGGTGTGGAGTTAGTAATCGCAATATTGAATGTATACCAAGAAGAATTCAAAGAGCATAACAAGAAAATGGCCTTCATTTCATCATCAAAACCCAATCCTTTTGATGTCATCTGAGAAAATGTGCTATTGAACTCATTTAAGTGTGCATTAACACTGCTACCTTCTTTCATATTCAAATGCATATGTTTCTTAATCAAGAAAACTTTGTTAGAAGCACTCTTTACATCCCAAGCTACGCATAGAGAGTCCCAAAGCACTCATGCTATAGTCTTGTCCATAATCATGAAGAATATGGTCTCACCAAGATGTAATCTAATTGTGGCCATAGCATGGGCATCCAACTCTTCCCGCTGATCATTAATGTAAGCATTCTCTCTACGCTCTTTCAATGGCATTGATAGGCCCTTGTTGACCAAAACATCAAGCATACGTTGCTTCCAAATCGTGAAATTTGTGCAATCGAACTTCTTTATGTAGTAGTCTTTCCTTTTTGAAACACTACTAGAGCAGCCATAACTCAAGAGAAAATGACCAAAATATGTATGACAAAACTGCTGGGAGAATTTTGGCAAAGTTTCCCTTACGACAAGAGCAAAAATTGCAAGAGAAATGCGATAAAATCACTAGCTATAAACACTCAAGTGTGCCAAAAACACATATGGTCAACTCATGGGAAAATTTGGCAGAGTCTCCTCTGTATGGAGAGCAAACTCTCAAACTTGACAATATAGAATCAATGTGTAAATTAACCAAAATAGCCACTAGGCAAAAAACTGACATAACAAGCTGTCATGTGCCCGCCAACTCCACGTCAAAAGCAAAAGAATCCATCCAATTACATGGCCTATGGTGAGGATACCGAAAAGGGATACTCCAGAAACCTATATCACAGAAAGTGTCTCAACATTTGAGAACACCCCAAATCAAGAAAATCTCATGCAAATAACCCTCCAAAGGTTAAAGCACACTCAAGACTAGCCACAAACTCAAAAAGGGCTCTTCCTAGTTGAGTCTAAACGGCCAGAGGAAAATTGCCAAAATAGCCAAAAAATGGCTCCACACGAAGTACAATAGACATTAACTATAACTCAACGTACATGAGAAAATGCACACAAATAGGTGCTAGAAAACTGATGTATACAGTAGACAAATCCTTGTAGGGATATCTACTCTCAAAAGAGCTCAATGGCACTGTGTATTCTCAAAAAGTATGCATCTATCAACATAACCGTCTATAGAGAAACTGCTACCAAAATGATTGCCAAAATTGCCTATGAAGGCGTTGTGCCTGTGTGCGTATTTGAAGCTTGTAAATTGGGTGTAAACAGGCTCAAAAACCCCCCTGTAAACTTGCATGTTGGTTCAGACTATGAGATCAATGCCGATTTCCACCAACGAGGATGGAAATATGCTACTCAAGTAGCCACCACAAGAGTCGAAGCCAAAGGGACGCCGTAAAGTATAATCAATGCGCTCGATGCCATATTGGGTGTCACTCTTCTAGAAGAGAGGTACCTCATATGTGCATGCCATGAACGCAATTGTCCGTGGGAAATGGTCGTCTGTGGGAAAGCCGATGTCGGTTGAGAAGAGCCGATGCAAAAAGTGATGTCGATGCCGAAAACAAAAAACAATAGAGTCGATGCAAAAAATTGAAAGCAAGTAGACTTGATGCCAAGAAGGTGAGTCGATGCGGAGAGGTAGAGTCAATGTCGAAGCTGACAATATCTAAGATGGAGTCAATGTCGCTGGAGAAATTGGACTCGATGTTAGAGAGTCCAAAGTCTGAGACAGGATGCCGATGTCAGAGATGCCGAGACCGAGAAAAAACCCAATGTCAAGAGTGATGCCGGATGTATGTGAGAAAAGTGCCAAGCTGAATTGTGTTCTTGACAAAATCAGCCCCTTTTCTGTCTTTTTGATGTTGATACCAAAAGAGAGAACGTTCTCTCTCTCTCTCTCTCTCTCTCTCTCTCTCTCTCTCTCTCTCTCTCTCTCTCTCTCTCTCTCTCTCTCTCTCTCTCTCTCTCTCTCTCTCTCTCTCTCTCTCTCTCTCTCTCTCAGAGAAAAGAACAAGAGCACTTAGCTTTCCATTGCATGTCATACAAAGTGTGAAAGCACAAGAGGAAGCTCCAACTCCAAGCATCTTCATCTCCATCTTCTCTACAAGATTTCCATGAAAGCTCTACTCTCATGAGGATCGGTGAAAAATGATCTAACTTTCACTTTTATACCTACGGCAATAAATCGATACAACTTGGAACTCATAGAGAGCGTGTGACTCTATACAAAGAAAATGAAAAAATGTGTGCTTGAAGAAGGTGAAAACCGCTACTAGTGTTGGATGCTTCCAACATGTGGCCCTCAAAAATTTATACGCTTGCTCTCCAAAAGATGGGTGAATGGTATTTGTGGTAAGCAATGGTATGACATCTTCAATCCACTTTGGCACCCATTGTGTAGCACACTGAGAATCATCGGGGAGAGCATCTTTTCTACCAATGGCATCCTCTCTAGAAGTACGTTTGGAGAGATGGCCCACTCATTGATTCTTGACTTCTTTCTTAATTGCCACCTTGAAATCAAATTCAAGAATTATAGTGAACCATCAAATTGTTTGGACCATGCTGCAATGTTTATTGACCAAATAGATACGGACTTGATGATCAATGGATGAGACAATCTTATTTGCAAGCAAATAGTGTCAAAATTTCCTAACCACTTATTTTTATGTCGTCGCATAGTTCTTTTCAGCTAAGTTTAATTATTGACTTGCATTGGTAATGGGAGAATCCATATTGCCCTCTCTTGGTTGAGCTAGAATGAATCCTTTGGCATAAGCACTTGCATCAATATGAACATGAAATATTTTGCCCCATTTTGGTTCTCTTAGAATCAAAGCACATACTAGTGTTGACTTAAGCTTTTCAAAAGCAATGTCATGCTCAAAATTCTACTCAAAGGAGACTAGAAGCATACTATAAACTTCACATTTTTAATGATTTAGGAAGATTTTGTAAGTGCGACATTGAATAAAGGCCAAGATTGAGTGGTTGATGTGGCCCTTTTGTTCATGATAAGAATAAATTTCCCACTCAATGGAAAATTCCATCTTGTGTTGGTCTTGCAATTCTATTCTAACTTGAATGTAACTGGAGAAGACATCTAGAAAATATAGGCTTCCTTGCTACTACTCACTCAGAAACATTTTCAATGATGGGTAAAGGATAGTTATCCTAGATCATGGCAACATACACCTGCTTGAGGTTAACACAAACCCAAAGCTTGCCATTCTTCTTTGGAACTACCACTATTGGAGACACCCACTCTGAATAATCAATTTTTTAGATAAAATCCACTTTGAGTAGCTTATCTATTTCCTCCCTTATCTTTTTTTGCATAGGTTCGGCTATAATTGTAGGGACATTGTTTGTGTGGATTGGCATCATCCTTGAGAGGGATAGTAGATCAATGGGTCCACACCCTTCAAGTCCTTACAAAAAATGCAAAGACATCCATATACTACTTGAGAGTGGAAGTTCGCAAGGTTTCTCCTTCTGCATTCAGATGTATAGAAATCCACACCATTTTGGGTGGTTTGTCTCATCTTGCTAACTTCATATTTTTGGCGTTCTTAGGACCTTTATAGGATTCTCCCTTTAATCCACAAATTCTTGCTTTGTTTCTCAAGACAATCTTATTCTCTTGCATAGTATAGCATATGGAAGGTATCAATACATTAGGGTTTTTTCCCCCTTCACTAGCACTCATCTCTCAACCAATTTTTCCCAAGCCTCTTTCAAAATCCATTTTCTATCTTTGACATTTTGCCATCAATCTATCTTGGTGGGTTTATATTACTTCCTTCTTGGAAGTTTTTGATTTCTTAGAAGGAGCCACATCAGGGTCAATTTTTGGTTTTCTTTTTAGGTTTAGTTTTGTGGATTGGATTAGTGTCTTCTTTTGACGATCCAATATTAGGTTTGCAACCCATCCCCGATTTCCATTGAATTTTCTTTTTGATGCAATCATAGGTTTCCTTATGAAGAAAATATTTTTTCATTTCAAAACTCTCTCGATTGTTTGATTCCTTTTGATAGTATGTATTTTCTTCTACGTCTTTGTCATTATTTGAGGCCTTCTTATTTGGTACACACTCTACTATGAAGAATTTTTTCACCTTGGATACCTCACTGCTCGTGATAAACTCTTCACTAAAGCTATTTCGACTGGGTGAGCTCTTGAATCCACTATAGGAAACTTCTTGCTTGTCTAGTTTATGTATCCTAATATTCTGTCATAGGTGTTCTTCCATTTCTACTTGAGTAGGGCCCTCATTGAATGCCATCCTTAGAGAGATTATATCATAGCAATCTTCATAACCTGGTTGGGTTTGTGATTCAAAATCATAGGTTTCTATCATTGGTAAAAGGCTATAAGTTTCTAGCAATCTTAGATACAGGGGCACGAGCAAGCATAGCAACAAAAACAACATGGGAAATTGGGGGAGATTGTCCCTTCAAAAATGAGGGTGGTCTTCTAGTTAGTAGATGAAAGGGTTGAAAAACCCATGGGGATTCTATAGAACATTTAGGTCACTAATTCTGGCATGTAGTACATGCATATATTTTTCATAGTGGACTTTAGAGGGGACCCACATATTGTGTCTAAATATTTAAGGAACTCTTGATCCAGTACATGTTTCAATAGTCAGTCACAGGGCTTGCTTGTGAAACATCTATCCATATTTGTAGAGGGACTTTAAGCAAATTTGCCAATGAAAGTACAAATGTGACTGGAGCTGACATGATGGCTTGGAGATTTTCAGGTTTCTTCTATGGGGTTTGAGTTTGATGAGAAGATGGGGCCATGGTTACAATAGGAACTACTTTTTATTTAACCTCAAATTCCCCCATATAGCTAGGCTAGGTTTTTAGCATTATTTGGCTCCCATTTCAGCATCATCTTCTTAAAAGGGAATGGGGTTATGGCAAAAATGTTAAAGAGCTGCTCATAGTGTGATTAGCAACTTAATTACAAGATTTTAGAGAGATAAATAGACACAAATAGTAGAGTTGAGGGAGAGCATTTGTTGATGCAGGCATGATGTCAAATGTGTTTGCTTCCAATGTAGAGAGGGTTCTCACTAGTTGATGGTGTGGTTTTTCACACACCCCAACTGTTGAAGTTTGTGGTGATTTTGGTGGAGAGTGAAGAAGATAAAGGGGCATAAAACCCGCATGCAATTTACTAATGTATGGCCTGGTATAAAGGAGGCCCATTTATCAATGGAAAATAATCCAAGTTTGTGTACATTAAGTGGAATTCTTCTTATAAACTTGTGATCACTTGCACTCAACTCAAGATCATGTTTCTAAGTGCAAGCTAATCTATCTTGCAACCTAATTTGCTTGAATCACATTACTAGTCACTCATCTTTCTCACTTACACACTATGATTAGGCATCATCCACCCTAGATTGCAAGGAGATCCATGTTTTTTATCATGGTATCAAAGACTAGGAGTTGATGAGCTAGGGTTAGCAGTGGAAAGGTTGAAGGTTCTTTTTTTCAAGCTAGTCCTTGTCATCCTAATTGAGGTTATGTTCTTGTATGATCTACTTGCCTCGTAAGGATGATTAGAGGCTAGTTTGGTGCGTTTTGTTAAAAATGCATTCTTTATCATGTGCCTAAGATTGTGAGAATATCCCCTTTAATTAGCTATTGGGACAACAAATCAATAATTAGAAGAGGATTAGAAGCTTTTAGCCTTCATAATATGTGTTACTTTTAAGTGCTATCCGAGTTAGTATGTGTAAGGCAATCTCTCTAAGAGCCAGAGTTTCTTTGTATACTACTTCAGCTCCCTATGAAACGTTGTAAAGTTAATGGGAGCAGCTGGGAGGGTGTTTTTTTTTTTGGGAAGCCAAAAGACGAAAGTCACAACGACAATCAAAAAGGGCTCTAACCAAGCACAAGCAACTAGGAAAGGAAAGTTTATAAGGCTCATAAAATCCACAAAGAGAAACTTAGAGAGAACAATGTTTAGTGAAGTCTACTGGCGGAGTTGGGAGGTCAAGAAGAAGAAGTGAGAGCTCTGTTAAGTGTGTCGGAAGGCCAAGGAGAAGAAGCAGGTGCTTTAGCAAAATCCATTGCTGCTAACTGTGCCATACTGCCTCTGGATACCCTTGTTGAGCATATATTCCCAATGCTCTCTAAGTGTAAGTATTAATTAGCCCTATTGGTGCTTCATCACCCCATGATAGTACTTTGTTGAGTCTTGGTCATGAGTGCATTGCAAAACCATGTTTTTTTTGCTTGGAAAAGTTTGGTCAGGACTTTGATAAGGTGGCTCCTACCAAACCCTTAATGCAAATCAAATTGCATAGTCCTTAAGAAGTTGTTTCTACACACATTTTTTAGGGGCTATCGTAATTGAGCGAGGTAGGATACTCTTTCATGAAGAGAGAGAATAATTTCTTTTGCATTGCTCAGTGGTGTTTTTTTTTAACTTGCATTAGCACAATCACTTTCCTAGTGGTGAAAGGTGTATGATTTAAGGCATTGTCCTTGTTGGTCAATGTGCAATAAAACCAGCATCATGATTTGAAGTTCTCTAACATTTTGAAGCATGCACGCTCATTGTAAAGGTCAGACATTGCTTGTGCGAGTCACAACTAAGATCACCTCATGAAGCAAAAAAATTCCATCATTGACACCTTTAATTGAGATATTTTTTTCACCTGGCAAAGCAAAACCCTTGTGGAACTTGACCTCTTTGGAAGGGTGTCTGTGCATCTTCGAGTCATTGAAGATCATTTGTGAGTTGCAAAATGACTTTTCTAGATTCCAAGTGCTAGAGACGATAGCCCATCTCTGCATCTGCACTATCCAATGAAGATGCATTTGTGTGATGTGGGGTCTAGCTTCTTGCCTAAATATTTAGGGACATGTGAGAATGCATCACACCCAAATACACGTAATTTGTTGTATTTTGGCTTCTTGCTAGTCCACATCTCTTATAGAGTCTTTTTATTCAATGGCATACTAGGCAATCGATTGATGATATAAACTGATTTCATAACACCCTATCTCCAAAACTTTGGAGGTAAGTTCTCCATGACAACAAGGCTGGGACTCTCTCTTGGATTGTTCTATTCATATGCTTAGCAATGCCATTATGAGTAAGTGTGTATGGCATAGTAAACTATCATATAATGCCTCTTTGCTACAAAAAGTTTTGAACTCAGTGGAGATTTACTTTCCCCCATTGTCAATGTGCAACGCCTTTAGCTCCTTGCCTGACTAATTCTCTACCACTGCAAGAATTTTTTGAAATGTAGCAAAGACTTGATTTTTCATATTCAAGAGGTAGACCCACACCTTCTTAGCCCTCGTAATGATCAAGCTCGATAAGTCATACAAACTTTGACCATGAAATGATTCCCTTACTGCTCATGGACCAAGAGGCTATCTTGTGGAAGAAGAAATTACTGCCCACTCTTGAGCCAAACCAGAAAGGGAATATAAAGATATACCTGTGATAGTGGACCAGGTACTAGCAATTTTAGAAAATCAACCCCTATGGCAAAAGAGATGGTTTGACAAGTGGCCACATGATGAGACCATCTATAGAAATGCACCGCATCATCTCACGATCGACCCTACATTTTGTCCCATTATTAGAAGGCGATCCCCAAATAGCTACAATGATTGTCAAAGCAAAAGGCCGTCAGTACTCAACTACCTTGTAATATCAAGCCAGCCGACAATTTCCCACCGTCCAAACACTACATGGTCCATACATTAAAGGTGGTGGTTACACAAATGTGAAATGTCCCGGACTTCAGATGTCAGATGCAGGTCAAAATTGCAAAAATGCTTATCACATGCATCACAGCTTTCGAGGACATTGAGGCGATGGAGCACCCATGGAGGGCACAAAAGGATTATGCTGGAATATGGAAAATGAGGTACCAAATTGTAACATCATCATGGGATTGTACACTCAAGTCATTTTTTTGTTCTTGCAATATCTACAAACATTTGAGAAGCCGTTCATTACTGGTTTCTGTGAGATAGATTCCACGATCTTCAACCCCATGACGAAGGATCTAGCTGCCCGCCAGATCGCCTATCAAAGCACTTAATGAACAATCCTTTCATAGATTTGGCAATCCAAGCACAGATAGCGATGAGAGCAGAAAAGCTCAATTGACTCACAAGGACGCTAGAGAAAAGAACTTTTGACTACTAAAGACTCCAGCAAATCAAATTAAAGACCACCAGTTGTAGCCAAAGCCAAAGACAAAGACCAAGACCAAGACAGAGGTTAGGTTGCATGAGGGCAAGCAAATACTAGGAAGGGAGGAATGTTGGTAGCGGGACTAGACGGGTGTCCTCCTAGTCAACCCCTTCATCACGTGCCCTAAAATTTTAATATCCCACGATTATTTTTTGAAAAATCTTTGTGACTATATGAGAGCCTCTGATTTTAGCTAAATGATCTTTGAGCCAGCCTATGTAAAATCAGAGTGTAAAGTTTTTTTTTTTAGTCTGAGCCTTGTAAAGTCGGCCACTAGCAAAGAAAGCCCTAGGTATACAGCTCAATTTTTGTAAGTGGAAAAAGGGACATTACCATTATTAAAGTTTTTAAGTTTGGAGCGTACAACTGAGAGCGGGCACTCTCATGCACTTTGTAATCCATTTTTCTTAAGCTCTAGTAATCCAAATTTGATTCTGATTATTTCATTATGTTCCTTCTCTACAACTCTTTAATTTAAGTGCAATCATTGTTAATTCTGTTGTAGTTTGCGACTACACGTTAGCAAGCTAAATTGGTGATTTGAGTGCGTTAATGGTTTTTCTTTTACATTTCAACCATAGAAAAGTGTTCCCAGACCATAGGGCAACCTTTTTTATATGTCATGTTGCAATTTTTAGGACCTTGATCATGATAGATTGTGATTTTGGTACCTTGTTGGATTGCGACCAAACTTGGTAAGATAGTGCCCCTAGGTGTCTTAAACCTCCTCCTAAAGTTTTTTTGCATTTGGACTTTGTTTGTGACTGCCAAAATGGTGTGACGATCGAGTGAAATGACATAAGACATACGCAGTTTACTAGATTTAAGAGTGATGGATTTGTTAGTGCTAGAGATGGCTTTGTTTCGTATTATGTTAGTGGCAGATAGCTATGCTAGAGATCTCCATCACGGGTGACTTGCTCTAACAATAATTTTGGATATGTGTACTTGGGAGATGATGGAGCTTGTGAAATTTCTAGTAAAACAATATTTTTCATTAAAACAAAAAATTAAATGAATGGAAACTTTAAGATTTTAGGCATGTTCCCTCTCTTTATAGAAACTTTATCTCTACATGTCGATTGGATGATGAAGGCCATAGCGTTGCATTTGAAAAAAAATGATAAACGGTCTCAAAAGGATCTTTGGTGGTTGCAAAGGGAGACAAGGTGGGTACTCTACTTGTGTATGGTTAGCACACAATCTTCCATTTGTGCAACATCTACGAAAGTCGATGGTGTAGTTTGTCACTATTGGCTTGAGCACATAAGTGCCAAAGGAATGAAAATCCTTCAATCAAAGAAACTTCTACCAAGTTTGAAGAAAGTAGACTTGGAGTTTTGTGAGGATTGTGTTTTTGGAAAGCAAAGGAGGGTAATATCTTAAAGTAGGAAATGAAAGGAAAATCAAAAGGCTTGAATTGTTTCATTATAATGTATGTGGTCCTACTACTACACCATCCTTTGGTGCTTCATTGTATTATGTGATATTTACAGATGATGCAAATAGGAAGACACGGGTTTATTTGATGAAAAATAATGTCCATTGTTTTTTCTATAATAATTTTAAGGTGAAAAGACTTTGTGGAAGATGAAGCATGTACTAAGCTGGTATGCCTTAGATCCAACAATGGAGGAGAGTATTGCAGCCAAGTATTTGAAAGCTTTTGTATTAGCAATTGCATTTGAAGGCAAAAGACAACATTAAGAACATCTCAACAAAATGGATTTTTAGAAAGCATCAAGAAGATAATCATAGAGCATGCAAGAAGCATGAGGCTACATGCAAGTTTTCTATTAGGGCTTTGGGTAGAAGCAATAATTACATCCGTCTACTTGATAAACCGATCACCCTCAATAACATTGGATGGAGGAAGCCCAAAAGAAGCATGGACAAGTAAAAAGGTGAACTATGTATTTCTCAAAGTATTTGGATGTGAGGCCTTCATTCACATAGGTTTAAATTAGATGCAAAGTTCAAGAAATGTTTTTTCATTGATTATGGAGAAGAAAATTAATTTTGGGTATCTCCTTTGGGACCCTAAAGTGATAAAATCTTTAGGAGTAGAGATGTTATTTTGAACGAATATAATATGGGATCTTGAAGACGGTCAAATCTTTAGGAATGGAGATATTTTTCTCAAAAAAACATAATATGTACAAAGATTACTTGGAAAGAAAACAAACAAATAATACAGATGATGAGTACATGGAGCTTGAGGACAATGAAGACAATGGTGACAATTTGAACTTCAACCTATACCTCAAAGATCTATGAGAGTTAGTAGATCTCCAAGTAGATTCATTCATTCCTTCAACCATCTCTTGGTCACAGATTTTGGAGAGGCAGAGACATATGAAGAAGCCATGCAACATGAATCCAAAGAGGAGTAGATGAAAATCATGCAAGCAACGATGGACTCATTGCATCAAAATCAAACCTGAAAAGTGGTTGAATTGCCTAAAGGTAAACAAGCACTACAAAATAAAAGGATGTATAAGTTAAAAGACAAAAAAGGTAGAAAAAATAGATACAAGTCGAAGCTTGTGGTAAAAAGGGTTTTCAAAAAGGTGTTGATTTTAATGAAATGTTTTCTTCTATTGTAAAAGTAATTTACATTAGACTCGTTTTAGACCTTGTGGATGCTCAAGCCTTGAATCTTAATCAAATGGATGTAAACACGGTGTTTCCTCATGGCGACTTGGAGGAGGGGATTTACATGTTTTAACCTATAATAGCACCGTGTCGTGCCTTGGAACCTACATAGTGTGAAATAAAAACATTCACCTCACTTTTGACGCTCTTGATGCATGGAAAGAAAAGCAATAATGTACATAATGTGATATATGCTAAAGCAGCTACTGCGGTTGCTATCATGTACATACCTATCTGGGGAGTTGTGGCCTTGGATGTGGCTCTTTTGCATGCTTTCCACTTGATAAGATGATTAATTTGGTTTGACAACGTACATACTCTCACTCATCTCGCCTATAAAGACTGATAAAGGCAAAAATTACCGAAAATAGCAGCTAACAGGCGTCGTTGCAGAATTGCATGAAAAGTAACCCAAAATCAAATATTGATGAAAAATTATGCTTAACTATTCTTTTTATGCTTACTCGAGTGATCCCACAAATTTAGGGATTTTTCAACTCTGTTTAGGAATTTTTTGCATCATAAATGAGCTGAAAATGACCTAGTTTTAGTCCAAAGTGGCAAAATGGCCCAATAAATTGACACCACCAGCATATATTGCCGTGGGAAAGAGAGGTAGTGCTGATTTTTACTGAAAAAATCTACAATTTTCTTCTACTATGCAATAGCTTCCATGGTTGTCAATCTATGTGTGTTGAAGTCCTGCCTCTTCATAATCTTGTATATGAGCTTGCGAGGGAGTGAATTAGGGTTTCCCCTTATCAAAATGGTGTGTGGGATTCAACTTAGAAGCTCTTAAATCTCTCTTAAATCAAAAAATTATCACCGCGAAGGTGGAAGCTCGAGCATTCCTTTCAATCGTTTGATGTTACGACGTAATTGGGGGCGAGGCTACATGATACCATGAAAGAGGTTTGGGTTTTGATTGAGATTTGTGCTTGTATGAGCATTGAGGTTTCATGGCTGAAACTTTAGTGTTTTCAAATGATCTTTTTAAGTGAAATTGAATGTGATTTGGTGATCCTCTCATCATAATCTCAACTACACAAACAAGCAAATTCCAAGCACGATAAGGAGGGTTTGTGACTTTGCTGTCACGAACGCTCTTAGATTTTCAGTTTTAGAAAGAGGGTTGGTGATTTTACATAAAGGCTTTTTCTTAAATTTTTTGTGACTCTCATCATGAACTCTCACAGCCAAAGGTCCTGCACCTTCCCAGCTAGACCGCACACATTCCAATATTTTTTGTGAACCCGATGTGAAGCAACTAGTGTGGGGGTTCAAAAACTTGTTTTGAAAGATTTAAATATAAATAATCAAAGCAATGGATCAGTAAGAGCAACAAGGCATGTGTTATGATCAAGGCACAATGCAAATATTTCAAGCATCCGCCATGTTTATGCAACAACAACAGGCTACAAAAAGAAGGGAGGTGTCAGCAGCCACATCCCTTCAAGCTATTGTGAACAAAATGGACCAATTTGAAGGGAAATATGTCACAAGGTTTCTTCATGGTTATGTAAATGAGATGGAGCTACAACGAGTTCCAAAGGTGGACATGATTCATAGTTTTGAGCTTGTTTTGGTCCCCGAGATTAGAGACCATGTAAGGGGAATCAAGGAGGAGCATGGAGAAGGTTGGGAGAAATTCAAATTAGCCCTAAAGGAGGAATACTACATGGAGGACTCTGAAAGGTTTACAAAAAGGACCTTCTTGGAATGGATTGCAAAGCAAAAAGAAGGACTTTCCATCATCAAACTTTTGAGAGAGTTTGAGCGGCGCTATGCTCAATTGTCAAGAACAGAGCGAGCCACTTTGAATAGTAAAAAGACTGGATTGTTCCTTCAAGTTGCAGGTTCTAAGCTCCAAGAAATGTTAGAGCTACTCCTTGAAGATAAGAATACAAAACAGGGTCTAAAGGCTGAGTGGAATGAGGTTGAGGACGCGGTCTCATTGCTTGCTAAGAGGCAACATTGTAGAGATAAGATGGTGGTGAATGGTGCTACTTGTACCTCCAACATGTATGAGATTACTCCAAAGCCTATTAGTGTGAGTCCAAAAGGTGATAACTCTATGCTTGATGAGCTTGTTAAGGGCATGTGAAAAATGAAGTTAAAGTTGACGAGGCTTGAAGAGAAAGGAAAACCTGCAGGATAGAAATCCCAAAGCAAAGAAGGATTCATGCATAGATGCATATGGTGTGATGGCACAAACCATGGTAGAAGGGATAATGATAGCTTCAGTGATGCCTTGAAAAAAAAAAAAAGTTGTGTTATTTATGGATAGCAAGATCCATCTGTGAGAGACAGGTATGCCATTAGGGACTAACTTTGGAAAAGGGGATATGAAAAAGTTAGTGGAGGATATGGCAACCAGTCATGCTATTTCTGTAGTGGAGAATATGGGGCAAAGATAGAGCTAATTCCAAAGAAAGCATTGAAGTCTACTCCAAATGCTTTTAAGGAGGTTGATAGCTTGTGGCCATATGTAGTAGCCTCAACCAAAAAATGAAAGGTAACTAAATAGGTATTACATGAATCTATTGATTGCATACGCCATACAATAGGTTGGGATGACCATGTGGACTCTTTATCAGTGCATGCCTATCTTGCTAAATGCTATAACAATGAAGCAATTGTGGAAGAGAAGCCCAGACGTGAGAATGGAGATGCAGGTGGTTCTACTTCAAAGAGGGTTACAAGAGTTGGAGGAAGAAAGGATCCAGGACCTTCTTATGAGGCTCCATCACACGTGAGTCCTCCTCTTGAGATTGCTATGGAGGAAGCATCTACAGAGAAGAAGAAAGAGCAAGGAGAAGCCAAAGCAAAAGGCCCTGCATACAAACTACAATCTGACATTCAAGGTGCCACAAACTTAAAGCAGGTATTGGAGGAAAGGATTTTGAATAGCAAATTTGAGTTTACCTTGGGTGAAGCTCTTGGCATTGCTAAACACGAGTTTCATGAAGAAATTATAGATATCATAAAAAGAAAGAGGCAAACTCTCATTGAGTCTATTCCTCCACAATCTAAGAGTGAGGGGAGTCACTTAAGGTACATGGGATACATATCCAAGAGACTGATTGCGATGAAAGTGTGGTAGGATGCTACCAATCTTCTCGAAGAGATGCACATGCTAGATTTGCAGATGATGATGATGAAGAAGATGAAGCCTCCTATAAAAGCCACTAAAGTCATTGGGCAAGAGCTACAACAAAAACTTTAGTCAAGGTGGGTGATCTTGAGGAGCCATATGTTGCATTGGTAGATCATGGCTCTGAAATCAGTCTTATGTCCAAGAGTCTTTACATGAAGGGTAAGTTGCCAATGGACACATACCATGGTGGATGATTAGAGTTGCAAATAACTCATCAGGAGAGTTGTATGGGGATTGTCCAAAAGTCAAAGTGATGATTGGTAATGTGAAGGATGAGCAAAACTTCTGTATGCAGGAGATGTCTAGCTATCTTCTTATGCTTGGGTAGCCATACATCACATCAATTTGCATGGAAACAAAGGTCTTAGCTGATGGTTTTGCTTATGCTAGGGTAAAGAGCAGAGATAGGAAGAAAGCTGTGCAATTTTTTACTGTGTGTGTGAATCACGAGAGGAACCACAATAGTCTTCGTAAGTATCCTCTACCAAAAGTGAACAAATAGTTCAAAGAGTACAGGGAGACAAAGGGTTTTGTCCATGTACCATTATAAAGCGGGATTGCAATGGTAGAAGAAGAAAAAGATTCTCGCTTGACCCAAAGCGAGAAGAAGCTTTTGCTACAGGTTTCTAGGGATTAACAAAGCATGGATCAGTATGTTTTATGAAGCTTGAGGATATGAAAAGAAGTGCACAACAATATGTATATAATGTGTAAAGCAGGATTGCAATGGTACAAGAAGAAAAAGATTCTCGCCTGACCCAAAGCTAGAAGAAGCTTTTTCTACAAGTTTCTAGGGATTAACAGAGCATGGATCAATATGTTTTATGAAGCTTGAGGATATGAAAAGAAGTGCACAACAATATGTATATAATGTACAGAAATACATGAAGGAAAATGGTTTCGTAGAGCATAGTTAATGCATTTCACGTTTCTTTGAACAAGTTTCTCATGTAGATACTATGTTTGAGCTTGAGGCTATAATGGGCTCTAGCATGCAAAAGATGGAACCCATCTTGTGGAACTGTATGATGTGATTGAGGCTTTTGAAGATCAGAAACATTTCAATGCTAATGGAGGACCGGAAGTTTGTGTGGAGACCAAGTACAAAATGGTGGCAAAGAAAGCAAACCAGTGGTCGTACCCTTACTATCAAATTGCAAGAAAACTCTAGAGCAAGCTTCTTTGCAGCCGAATCTCAGGGATCCAAAAAGAACTAGACACGAGCTCACAGTGGAATCCCTAAAAGAGATAGTAAAAGTTGGTTGTGAGGAGTTTTTAACAGAAGAACAGAAGAAGAGTTTTAAAGAAATTCTTTCAAGACATGGTAAGGTTTTTTCTTTCCAGCCACATGAGATAGGGTGTGTTGATCCTAATGTTGTTGCACCTAGGGTGATATTCACTATCCCTCATGTACCTTGGAATCTATGTCCAATTTCGGTTGCAAAAGCACATTTTCCAAAGTTAATAGGACTACTCAATGAAAAGATTAGCATGGGTATGTTGGAGCCTTCTTGTGCGCCATATTCAAACAAGTGGTTCATTATGCCTAAGAAGAATGGATATTTACGGTTCATACAAGATATGCAGCTTGTAAAGAAGGTTACCATCAGGAATGTGGGTACAGGACCTCTAGTGGATGAATTTACAGAGGCGTTTGTAGGAAGGTCAATTTACTCAATGGGGATCTCTATTCAAGGTACGATCAATTTCAATTAGATGTTGAGAGTAGAGATCTGACAACTATGAAAACACCTTTAGGGTTGGTAAGGATGTGTATCTTATCTCCAGAAGCAACAAATTCCGTTGCACATATGATGAATGGGATAAACAAGGTTCTATGTGACTTCATACCTCAAATCACAATGCCATTTCTTGATGATGTGCCCATCAAAGGATGTGAAGACAAAGACAAAAATGAAGCTATGGATTCAAGGGGTGCTGTAAATTTGTCACAGACCATATCAAAGACTATGAGGAGATTTTTTCAAGGTTGGAAGAAGTTCATCTTACCCTGTCACACAGGACAAAAATATGTACTTGAAGTTAACAAAGTGTTGATTGTGGGACACATGTGTGGTCCTTATGGTAGAAGGCCTTTTCCAAAAAAGATGGATGCAATGAAAAACATGAAAGAAACATGTACAACTATAACTGAAGTTTAAAGATTTCTTGGTGCTTGTGTCTTCTATCTTATTTGGATACTACATTATGCACATGTAGCAAATCCTCTTTATAGGTTGTTGAGAAAGAATCAGAAGTTTTGATGGGAAGAAGAGCACACAAAAGCCATGAGGAAGCTATAGAAGCTACTTCTCTCACTTGAGAAAGGTAGATTATTCATGTGAGAGACCTGTCATTGTGACAGTGGACACGAGTCCTACAGGGATAGGATGGGTAGTAGGGCAAGATGATGACCAAGGAAAAAGGTATGTGGTGAGTTTTGGAGCTAAGGTTTTTGAGCTCTTGCCAACGAGATTATGCACAAGTAAAAAGAGAACTATGGGGGGTGGTTACAGCATTGAGGTGTGACAAGGAGTACTTGATAGGGGCATCAGTGCTTGTGGAAACTAATTGTTTGCCTCTTCTTGGAATGATCACAAACTGTTCGGCTCCTGATATTGCAATGTTGTGATGGATAGCCTACATAAAGTCCTTGAATCTTGAGTCCAAGCATATTGCAGGGAAGGACAATCCAATGGCAGATATGATATCTAGGGCAAGGTATGAAAATGAACAGGACATGATTATTCAGGGAGATGATGTAGGCACAAAATTTTACACTATTGATCATGCAAAGAGTAGTCATGCATGTTTTGTGTCTTCATTTGAGTCCTTTTCAAAGGAGCTATATGAGGATGAATGGCTCTTGATAGATCGCTACTTAAGTACTTTGCACAAGCAGGATGATTGGACTAAGAAGGAATTTAAGAGGATAAGAAGAAAAACATATGGATACTTCTTGAGGGATGGCTACTTATGGAAGCATCATAAACGAAGAGATAGAATACCATTGTGGGTAGTATGTGATAATGTTACTCACAACAAATCATCAAGGATTTCCATGAATGTTTATGGACGGGACATCGAGGTGTATGGGCAATATTTGCCAAGGTAAAAGAAACGTATTGGTGGAAAGGGATGTATAAGGATGTGGCTGAGTTTGTGGAGTCTTGTGTGACATGCCAAATGTATTCAAATGTAAAACATCGTGATGGACTACATCCTACTTATCCATTGGCCATGCATTACAAATGGGTTGTGGACTTGGTCACAATGCCTTTGGGACTTTGGCAAGTGAGGTATTTGGTGCTTGTAAGAGAAGATTTGTCTAATCAAGTTGAAGGGTGTTCATTAAGGACAAAGAATACACAAGTTGTATGTAAATTTCTTCTTGAAGATGTGATTTGTCGCTATGGATGTGTGGGAAAGATAAATGCAGATAGAGGAGAATTGGATGCTGATGAAGCAAGGGAATTCTTCTCTAGAATGAAGGAGTACGAGCGGAAGTGCGACGCGAGAGAGAGTGCGAGAAGAAGAGCACGACGATATGGTGAACTCGCTCTACTGTAATGTGTAGAGCATAGTGAGTTCTTATTAGGTTTTTACAAAAGAATATGTGTACATACCTGGCGGCCCGCCTACTTACCTGGGCGACCACATTGGGCTTTATACCCCAACAACCTCCCACTTAAAGTCCAATGTGGTACTTTAAGTGTGAGAGAAGCTACTATACAAGCTAATATACAAGAGATGTAGAGAAGTGATGTACTACCCTACACCTAACTACTTGCAAAAATGCGCAAAGCTCTCTGAGGGAAGTCCTTTTGTAAGTAGATCAGCAGGATTTTCTGTGGTGTGAACTTTGACAAGCTGAAGTTGCTTATCCTCGAGCATTTCCCTGATGAAATGATACTTCACATCCACATGCTTTGTCTTCGAGTGATAAACTGGATTGCGAGCCAATTGTATAGCACTTTGACTATCACAATATAACACAGGCATCTCTTCTTTGATTCCCAAATCTGTTACTAGTCGATTAAGCCAAATTGATTCTTTGCATGCCTCTGATGCTGCAACATATTCAGCCTCTGTAGTAGACTGAGTAACACAATCTTGTAATCTAGAACGCCATGATACTGCTCCACCAGCCAATGTAAAGACATACCCTGATGTAGACCTTCGGTTGTCTAAGTCACCTGCATAATCTGAGTCTGTAAAACCCTTTACACTTAGCTCCTGACTCCCATAGCATATACGCATACTCTTTGTAGCTTTCAGGTATCTCAATATTCCTTTCACTGCCTCCCAATGTTTCTTGCCTGGGTTTGACATGTATCGACTTACTACTCCCACTGCAAATGCAATGTCTGGGCGAGTAGCAATCATTGCATACATCAAACTACCCACTGCAGACGCATATAGAATCTTATCCATTTCAGCCTGTTCTTCCTCAGACACAGGACAATCTTGTTTGCTAAGTTTCACATATAGTGGCAATGGAACACTCAGTGCCTTTCCCTTCTCCATATTGAAACGTTGCAAAACCTTGTCAATATACTCTGTTTGAGATAACCAAATCAACTTCTTTGATCTGTCTCTCTCAATGCGCATACCAAGTATATGACTTGCCTCACCCATGTCTTTCATGTCAAACGATTTTGCCATCTTTGACTTCAAAGCTGAAATTTCTTCCAAGTGCTTGCCAGCAATCAACATGTCATCCACATACAAGATAAGGATCAGCCAACTGCCATCCTTAGCCTTCTTTGTATATAGACAGTGATCGAACTCACTACGTTTGTAGCCTTGAGAAAGCATAAACTTGTGGAATTTATGGTACCATGCCCTCGGTGATTGTTTTAAGCCATAAAGACTCTTTAACAACTGGCATACACAATCTTCCTTGCCTTTCTCAAGAAACCCTTCTGGTTGCTACATGTAAATTTTCACATCTAAATCACCATGCAAGAACGCTGTCTTGACATCCATTTGGTGCAACACCAAATCTAATATGGCAACCAATGCAAGAAAGCATCTCAATGTAGTCATCTTGACCACCGGAGAGAAGACTTCATCAAAGTCAATGCCTTGTTCTTGGTTAAAGCCCTTGGCAACAAGCCTTGCTTTGTACTTTGGCTGACTATCATGAGCGGTGATCTTATACCTGTAAACCCATTTACAAGGTAGATCCTTTTTGCCCTGTGGTAATTTAACTAGCTTCCATGTCTTGTTTTTATGCAGAGCTGTCATCTCTGACTGCATGGCCAATTGCCAATTCCCGGAGTCCTTCATTTGCACTGCTTCCTTGTAACATGAAGGCTCATTGCAATCAGTCAACATGACATAGTTCATAGATGGAACAAACCTAGCAGGAGGTCGCGTGACACGTCCAGATCTACGCACAATAGGTGGCTCAGGCTCAGCCACAACCTGTGGTTCCACTCTATCCTGTCCTTGCTCCTCTTGAGCCCTGACATTTTGTCTTGCACGTGCAGGTCCATCTTCTTGGAAGACAACTCTTCTAATCTCCTCAACCCTCTGTGGTTTAGAATGATATTTGGATTCATTAAAGTGAATAACATTGCTGCGGACAACCTTTCTGGATTCGGGATCCCAAAGTCTGTACCCCATCTCACCAGAATTAGCATAGCCTAGAAAGATGCACTTTCTACTCTTTGGCTCAAGTTTGTTCCTAAATTCCGTTGGAACGTGAGTATATGCCTCACAGCCAAAGACTCTGAGATGCTTGTATGAGGGCATTTTGCCTGACCATACCATCTCTGGCACTGAATCCTTCTGTAAAACCTTGCTAGGAGATCTATTTACAAGATGAACAGGTGTTGATACAGCTTCAGCCCAAAACCCATTTGGCAGTTGTGCATTAGACAACATACTTCTGACCTTCTCTTGTATGGTCCTATTCATCCTCTCAGCAACACCATTTTGAGGAGGATTGTAAGGAGCAGTAAGTTCACGTTTTATACCTTTTGACTCACAAAAGTCCTGAAAGGCCTTTGAAACATACTCTCCACCATTGTCAGTGCGTAAGCATTTAAGCTTCTTGCCACTCTGATTCTCCACAAGTGTCACAAACGTTTTAAAAACACTAAACGCTTCATCCTTGTGCTTGAGAAAGTAAACCCATACTTTCCTCGAGTAATCATCTATAAATGTCATAAAGTAAGAAGCTCCCCCTAGAGATAGGTTAGGCATAGGTCCACACAAATCACTATGAACAAGTGCCAACTGTGTATCTCTTCTACTGCTTCTATGCTTATGTGGCTGCTGTGTTTGCTTACCATACAGACAATGTTCACAGAATTCAAAATCATTAAATGAAAAGCCAGGCAAATAACCAGAACGAGACAAGATTTCCATTCCCTTCTTGGACATATGTCCTAACCGGCTATGCCACAAAGAAACGTTCGGCTGCTCGGTTACATTGATTACATTTTTAGAGACATTTGATACATAAATCATGTAAAGTCCTCCAGACTTTACTCCATGTGCTACTGTCATAGAACCCTTGGATATCTTCCGCATGTTCTGTCCAAAAGTGGTGACGTAGCCAGCATCATCAAGTAAACCTGTGTTGATCAAGCTCTTTGTAATTGCGGGAACATGTCTCACATTCTTCAGCGTGAAAGAAGAGCCATTCTGAAACTTCAATTGAACATCTCCAACACCTAAGATCTCACATGTCTGCCCATTGCCTAGCCGAACATGATCTTTAGTGGTCACATAAGAGGTAAACCACTCCTTGTTTGGAGACACATGAAGTGATGCCCCTGATTCTATAATCCAGTCACTCAGTGCATTTCCATCAGATGCTGTAAGAAGAGCTGAGTCCATTGTATTCTTCAAGAAGTAGATGTCTCTTGACACTAGATTGTCATCCTCTGCAACAGTGTTTGTCACATTTATTTCTTGAATCTTCACTGAGGACTTGTTCTTCTCACCATGGTCTTCTGCTTTCTCTTTGCCTTTTTCTGCTTTCCATTCTCTGCAGTCTCTTTTCATGTGACCCTTCTTGCCACAATGGTAGCATTCTATGTCACTCTTGCCTTTAGCACTGCGGGACTTGCTACGAGACTGATTCCTCTTTCCACCTTTGTACTTTTCTTTGGTCCTTCCCCTGACAACTAAGGCTGTTCCTTTGCCTTTGTCCATTGTCTTTCTATTAGTTTCTTTAGTAAGCAGACTTCCTTCTACACCTGCTATGTTCAAACCATCTGGAGGTGCAGAATTACTCAAAGCTGTACGAAAAGTGTCCCAACTTTCCGGCAATGTGATCAACAGGAACATAGCTCTAACAGGTTCGTCAAACTTGACACCTTGAGCTGACAACTGAGTGTAGATGGTGTTGAATTCATTCAGATGATTGGACATAGGTGTCCCTTCTTTCATCTTCAAGTCAACAAGCTTCTTAAGCCAGTATACCTGTGAAGCTGCACTCTGCTTCTCATAAAGATCACTCAGCTTTAACCATGCTTGATAAGCCGACATCTCGTCTGCTACAGTGAAGTAAACACTTTCTGCCAAAGTCAGCATAATGGTAGAAAGTGCCAATTCATCCATTTCGCTCCATTCATCTTCGTCCATATCTTCTGGTTTTATCCCCTTGAGCTTTATAGGTTTTATCTGCTTCTTTTGTACCAATACATGCCAAATCTGCTTCTCCCACAATGGGAAATTGGTTTCATCCAGCTTCTTGATATTGTAAAGAGCAGTGTCCAGTGATCCAGCCATAGCTACGCTTCACAATAGTTTACTTTCCTGGGAAAAATTTGGCAGAGTTTCCCCTGTAAACTGACCTCTGAACCAATATCAACCTGTCAAATGAACCAAGAAAGCTTCAGATTCAACAGAAATTTTGGCAGAGTCTCCTTTGTAAAATGGCTCTGGTGTACTAAAAACAGACCAAAAAACAGCTCAAAAAACCATTGTCTCTCTGACACTGTAAGCTGTGGGTAAACCTGTCCTGCACCTGTACTGTCTATGACTGTCCTGTCACTGTCCTGTAAGCATAGACTGCGACAATGCCTCAACGGGAGTAAGCAAAGATGCAATCCCAACTATCTAACTCATAGTCAATACATCCTAGCTGCCTATCTAAGGGTGCTCGAGGGATCGCTCCAAGACCTGTATCACCGAAAGGATCTCAACATTCGAGAATCCCCCAGCTCAATAAAACCTCACTCGACCCTCAACAAAGGCTACAATAAATCTGACAGTACATAGACTTCCCACAAAGTCATACATCCACAAATTTCCCACTATATGCTGTAACCGCTGCGGCGGTTGTTTGCTGCGTGACTCACAGCCAGCAAACCCTCAACAGACATACATCATCTCCGACAATACATCCCATGTGGAAGTACCTGCAATGTCAGGATGAAATCTGGAATATCAAGAAGCAAACACAAGCTACCTGATGAACTAGTGGATGTCGCCTACAGTCTGTGTGTAGATGCGCCCGTGCTGTATGTGACACGCCTCCAAGAACTGTGAGCCGTCCTTCGATGTGTAGACAGCCACAAATCAACACTCTATGAGTGTTGATATCCTCAGCACCTGCAATCGTAGGTGGAAAACCCCAAATTTGCAGAGTCGGATCTGCACCCGCTAAGACCACGTAGTCGAAAATGGCCTGCGCAGACCTTTGTCGAAGCCGAACGGTGGCCGAGATGACCTTAGAATGAAATTCTGAGCACACCAAGTCCTACGGGTCCTCCCACAAGATTTGGGGCCGTGTCTTTGCCTGTCGAATTTCACTCCACTCTGAGCTGGTGACTCTAGCCTCGTGCAGTGCTGCCCCGAGCCTCGATCTGAGCTCTGATACCAGTTGAAGGAGTACGAGCGGAAGTGCGACGCGAGAGAGAGTGCGAGAAGAAGAGCACGACGATATGGTGAACTCGCTCTACTGTAATGTGTAGAGCATAGTGAGTTCTTATTAGGTGTTTACAAAAGAATATGTGTACATACCTGGCGGCCCGCCCACTTACCTGGGCGACCACATTGGGCAATATACCCCAACATAGAATGGGTATCAAACTATCTTTAACATGTGCTTATAACCCAGAGGGAAATGGAAAAACTGAAAGAGGGCATCCTTCAATAATCAAAGCTTTAGCTAAGGCTAGTGAAGGTAAGCTTGGAGAGTGGCGAAGGTTACTTCCATTTGCATTGTGGACTGATCGTACGACACATAGTTCAGTCACTAGCTATATGCCTGTTGAATTGATGTATGGTCAAAAACCTATGATGCCAATTGAAGATGTAGTTCTTACATGGAATGTATTGCCATGGAAAGATGGAATGATTAGAGAATACCTTCTTGCATTGTGCATACGGAAATTGTAAAGAAGGCCTAAAGACATTGAGCTTGCAAAATCTCGACTAAAGAATGCAAGGGTGAAACAAAGACAGATTTGACAAGAGGCATAGGGTCAGATGAAAAGACATTGAAGAAGGTGATTGGGTGTTGGTGTATGATAGTAGCCTTGAAAATCAACACTCTACAATAAGGAATCTTGCAAAGAGATGGTTTGGCCCTTATGTTGTCAAACATGTGCATGGAAATGCAACTTACACCTTGCGTGAACTGGATGGGAGAGAAATGAAAATTCCCATTGCAAGAAAAAGAATTAAATTATTCAAAAGAAGAGGGGATTCCGATACATTTGATGCACTACCAAGTGAAGAGGATGATGGATCCAACTATATGCAAATTAGGGATAAAAGTGAAGATATAGTGTTTCACCATGAGTTTGGATGTTTAACAAATGTTGTTGTGGCACATACCGGAGGATGGGCAGGTTCACAGGGGGTGGATGTCGTGCCGTGGCATGTACATATGTGAAATAAAAACATTCACCTCACTTTTGACGCTTCTTGATGCATGAAAAGAAAAGCAATAAAGTACATATTGTGATATATGCTAAAGCGGCTACTGCGGTCGCTAGCATACCTATCCGGGGAGTCCTGGCCCTGGATGTGTCACCTTTGCATGCTTTCCCACTTGATAAGATGCTTAATTTGGTTTAAAAATGTACATATTCCAAGTGTTTCATGGTGGCACACTCATCTCGCCTATAAAGACTGATACGGGCAAAAATTATCGAAAATAGCAACTAACAAGCGCCATTGTAAAATTGCATGAAAAATGAACCAAAATGGTATATTGATGAAAAATTATGATTTTTATGCTTTTGCGAGTGATCCCATAAATTTAGGGATTTTTTTGACTTCGTTTGGGATTTTTTTGCATCAAAAATGAGCTGAAAATGACCTAGTTACAGTCCAAAGTGGCAAAATGGCCCAAAAATTGACACATCAGCATATATTTCCGTGGGGAAGAGAGAGAGGTTTGCTTTTTACTAAAAAAACCTGCACTTTTCTTCTACTGTGCAATAGCTTCCATGGTTGCCGAATCGCAATCCTGCCTCTTCATAATCTTCTATATGAGCTTGTGAGGGAGTGAATTAGGGATTCCCCTTATCAAAATGGTGTGTGGGATTCAACTTAGAAGCTCTTAAATCTCTACAAAATCAGAAAATCATTGCCGAGAAGGTGGAAGCTCGAGCATTCCTTTCAATATTTGATGTTACGACTATGTAATTGGGGGCGAGGCTACATGATACCATAAAAGAGGTTTGGTTTTGATTGAGATTTTTGCTTGTATGAGCATTGAGGTTTCATGGCTGAAACTTTAGTGTTTTCAAATGGTCTTTTTAAGTGAAATTGAATGTGATTTGGTGATCCTCTCATCATAATCTCAACTACAAAAACAAGCAAATTCCAAGCATGATAGGAAAGAGGGTTTGTGACTTTGCTGTCACGAACGCTCTTAGATTTTTAGTTACCCTAGAAAGAAGGTTGGTGATTTTACATAAATGCTTTTTCTTAAAGTGTTGTGACTCTCATCACGAACTTTCACAGCTAGAGTTCATACACCTTCCCAGCTATACCGCACACATTCCGACAACGGGTATGCTCATTGCCAATGGTGTATCTTTGTGGAGTGGAACCAATAGATTTAAATGTAGAAAACATAATATGCTACTCTCCGAGGCCATAATATATTGCATAAAGAGTTTTATGTTTGGCCAATGGACTCCGAAATTATACCATCGGACCTTATGTATTGACCTTGCATGTGGAGAAGCAACTAAGCATGATAATCTCAGTCAAAGGGAAGAGAATTCTTCACTATGTATGGATTTCAAACAGGCACCACTGTACATTGAAATGATTGAGAAAAAGTTATGAATGACAAAGCTTCAATATGATGCACCATTGGAAACTAAATGGGAAGCTTTCAAGAAAGTTATTTGTTCTTCTACTACCGAAGAATGTTTTTCCATAAAGCATGTCCATGGTATCAACAAAGATAGATCACACAAAAGGTGGTTTGATAAAGAATGTCAAGATGCTCAAAAGTCCTTGATAAAGCTTGATGCAACTATGGACACAGACAACTATCAAAGAATGATAGAATGTCAAGATGCTCAAAAGTCCTTGATAAAGCTTGATGCAACTATGGACACAGACAACTATCAAAGTCATTTGCATACATACAAGGCATTGATTCAAAAGAAGAGAAGAAGATGGGAAGTAAAGCAGCAATTTTTTCAAGTCCAAGAAAAGGCACATGCATGTGGAAGATTTTAGAGAAACTTGAGAGGCAAGCAGGTTGAGAATTTTGGTAACTCTTGTGGATATGTATATACATTGTAGGTAACTTTATGAGCAACCAAATGCTGAAAAAATGTCATTTTATGGTTCACTCCCATGTATGCCCTCTTTTTTTACTATTGAGGTTGTACATGGTGAGCTTGAAAAGTTTGTCAAAGATAAAGCGGGAGATCTTCAAGGTATCAAGCCGGAGATGGTTAAATGGATGGGAGATTTTACACATGAGTGGATATGTGATATGTTCAACCTTGTACTTCAGCATGGTATGCCTTATGATTGGAGTACTAATTGGGTCAAGCCTTTGCACAAAGGAGGGGATGTAAAGAATGTAAACAACTATTGGACTATAATGATGGGGCTCTTATAGCAAAGTTGTTTGGGTGCATAATGGAGATGAAATTGAGTGATTGGGCTAAAGAGAATGACAAGCGTACAAAAGGACAAGTAGGTTTCCGTCAATGCCATAGAACCATTGATCATCTTGTTACTCTTCGTGTTCTCATGGAGGAAAGTTGATTGAAAGGCAAGCAATTGTATTGTTGTTTTGTGGATTTTAAGAAAACCTTTGATATGATTCCACGTAACAATTTGTGGAGAAGGATGGAAGAACTCCAAGTGCCAAGTGAGTTTATGCTTGCGGTTTCTCAAATCTATAAGAAGATGATGTGTCAATTACACATGGGAAGAGGAATTTCAAAAAAATTTGTAAGCACTATTGGGGTTAGACAAAGATGTCCGTTGTCACCAACTCTCTTTGGACTTTGCATCGATCAATTGGAACAAATGGTACTTGACTTTATGCAAGAATAAGGCATTGAAGAGGTCACTATTTTCAATGCAGTCATCATGCTTTTGTTGTATGTGGATGATGTAGCTCTTCTAGTACACACTTTAGAAGGAGTCCTACCATAGCCCGAGCGAGATTTTGCGAGCAAAGAAAAACTCGAGCGAAGATCTATAGTTTCCATTGTACATGAAGCACTATTTCAAAAATAATCATAAACCTTCACGGCACTTCACATGAGGATTTTAAACCTTAACCAAATCTATCAAAACAATACATACTACTTATCCACAATCCAAAATATTAGAACATGTGTAGTTGTGGTATTATCACCGCTCGAAAAAATAATTAAAAAGGCCATAACCATTATGCTTCCTCTCACGAAAAACAAAGCAAAACAAATAAAGTACTTTTTAAAAAAATTGGACATAGTCTCCCTTGTATATGAAGCACTATTTCAAAAATAACCATAAACCTTCATGGCACCTCACATGAGGATTTTAAATCTTAACCAAATCCATCAAAAGAGTACATACTACTTATCCACAATCCAAAATATTAGAACATCAGTATTTGTGGTATTATCACCACTTGAAAAAATTAAAAAAAAAGGCCATAACCATTATGCCTCCTCTCACGAAAAACAAAGCAAAACAAACAAAGTACTTTTTAAAAAAATTGGACATAGTCTCCCTTGTATATGAAGCACTATTTCAAAAATAACCATAAACCTTCATGGCACCTCACATGAGGATTTTAAATCTTAACTAAATCCATCAAAATAGTACATACTACTTATCCACAATCCAAAATATTAGAACATCAGTATTTGTGGTATTATCACCGCTTGAAAAAATAATAAAAATGGCCATAACCATTATGCTTCCTCTCACAAAAAACAAAGCAAAACAAATAAAGTACTTTTAAAAAAAATTGGACATATTTTCCCTTGTACATGAAGCAATATTTCAAAAATAATCATAAGCCTTCACGGCACCTCACATGAGGCTTTTAAACCTTAACCAAATCCATCAAAACAGTACTACATACTACTTATCCAAAACAAGACATGAATTTGAATTTTAACATCCACCAATGTTATAAATCCATTGTTCTTATGATGACTCGCACTCATCATCGATGAATACGTTATGTCTCTAATACCTCTCAGGGATGCAAGAATTGTACCGCGTATCAGCTGCCATGGTTCTAGCCATCTGCTCTGCGTAGACCGGCAATGCACTTACATTAAAAAAAAAAGATTGTGAAGTTAAACACCAAACAAGTAATATAGGCAGTATCGATGATCAATAAATACCAATGCTAATACAAAAATAGTGACAAAAAAGATGAGAGCAATGTCAATATCAAAAGTAAGAGGGGCCCTCACTAGTCGTCAAAGGGATTGACACACGATGGCATGTCACTCTCATCATCAATATCTAAAGAGGTGGACGCCTCCTCTCTGCCCCGCTTTCTAGGGCGAAGCAATGGTAACACATATCCTGAAATAAGTGGCTCATCAATGTCGACTGCAACACATGCTCGTCCTGAAGCCAAGCAAGCTGCTAGTACAGGGGCTGTGCCACATCCAAGCTCCAAACAAATACCTCCTCGTCGAAAAAGCAGCTCCACAAAACATGCAATGAAAGAACGGCTCCGTTGCAGTCCTCCTCGCAATGGCTCGCCTGATAATGATCTAACCTGAGAGAGCTCCGGAAGGTGATGCACCATAAAAGAATCCGAAGAGTGCATACCAAGACGGGAGAACAAGGCAGCGCTTTTTGATACAAAGCAAGGTGGACGCATACCCACTCTGTGAATCATAAATAGCATAGAGCAATTACACTGCAAAACAAGACACACGATTAGAGCAAACAACAAGACAAAGTGCTGAAATATTGATGTAAAAACAAATGTATCACCTCCACACGACCACCAAAACTCTCCACATAACCATATGCTCCATGATGGAGCACTACAATGCGACGATGAACCACCATCTCCGAAGCACGAGAAAATCTCTCCGCCCAGCCAACGGCCTCCCCTGTTATTTTAATTAGATATCAATAATAAATACCACAAATATTACAATTTTTTGCATGAATATAAACAAGATAGACCTGCCAAAGAAACCATGATCAACAGCCATCCACTATCCGCCAATGTCGAGAATGCCAAATGAACGCCAACACGTACATGATCCTCAGGTCAAATGTCCCAATGAGGTGAAGTAGAGGAGCCTAAGAGGGACCCACCAAATGGAAGATCTAAGAAAATCAAATCTGCAGCCCATGAAACTGATTTTGTGCCGCGGGTATACAAGATATAGTCAGAGCGTGCCCGCACGAGATGCTCGTGTACAGGGACCCATGCAAGATTACGGATCCCCGCCCTATAGTCTGCAGCAATGGCAATGTAGTCCCCAACCATAGCCATGCATCGAGTATCCATAGAACTAGAGAGACAATGAGATGGAGACTCCATAATATAAACAAAAGAGATACTCCTTCGAGCCACGATCGTGCCAAGAGCAATTGAGACATTACAAGGAGGTTTAATAAGCCATGCATCAACCACGTGGAAGGAAAGCATTAACAAATGCAATTGTAGTTTACCTGGAGGTGGCTCCACCTCCTCGTCAATGATCTGATCCACAACCCTCTCCTTTTCCTTTTGTGAGTTGCGCATTGCTAAAATAGATAACTTCAAATCAGAGCACTGTAACTTTTAGATAGGCAAATCTGAGCATGATCAAACATACCTGCACGACTCTCTTCTACTATGTCTACTGGAGGAACCTTCATCGCAGCATCCTTCAATATCATCTCTTGTAGCTCTCTTTCACGTCCAAGAACATGGCCCTTCTCCATATCTATCCACCATGGACAATTATCTATCTCCCAAAGAGTCAATGTGTGCATAGTAGAGGGATACATGCTTGTGTCTTGGATCGCTAGTTGAGTCCACTGTTGAGCCAGAAAGGGCATGGCAGGCAAGACACTCTTGGCAACCAAGAACATGAAGAATCTACAAAGGTCAATTAGGTGACACGAATGTTACGAAATAATAACAACGAATATTATATATCTAAGTCAGTTAGTGATTCACCTGAAAGCCAAACGTTGTGCTGCCATTCTCAATGTATCCACCTTCTTTAATGCCTGCTTATCGATATCCTTAGTCTTCACTCCAAGAGACACCTCTATTGGAAATAGATAGGGCCTCGCCTCAAATTTAATTTCTTCAAAGTAGAATGCAAGAGTGCAGTCATGCTGCAAAGGCACCACGGCTGGCACATCCAAAAGATCTAACACAATCTGAAATGCCCTCTGAAAAAACCCGAGCCAAAAAACCCTCTCTACGAAGCCAGCTACAATCCCAAATAAAAAGAGGAGACAAAGTTAGACTTTTATATAAATGCATAATATATTTAGTACTTTTAATCTTAGCTATACTTACATGCGAAAGACGTTATCTCCCTTTTTCAGACCATATGCACTCCTTGTAATCTTGTCTGCTTCTAATAATGAAACCCAATGAATCTTGTTTGCACAGGGGCATCTTGAAGTGCTATTAAGTTCAGCTTCTCCAACGTAGCCCAACTATCAAGACCCCATTTCAAAGACAAAACTCTTGCCAGCCAATCCGTCCCAAGATTGGGATCAACAATGTTAAGCAAGTGAAAAATTCAATAATGCATATGACAAGTACTTAAGTAACTTTTTGCACGTTTTTCTCAAGAGAATGCCATGAATTCATGTTATCTACATACCTTTCCAATTCGATCCTGGTATTTGTGAGTAATCTCCTCACAAATTCTCTCTTCTTCTTTCTGATGCTCTTCCACAGACAAGCTTTGTTTGATAAGAGCAACTCGCTTTTCTTTTTCTTTTGTCATTTGAATCTAAAATTAAATATACGTTAATAAGCTTTGAAATCATGCATTTAAATGAGAGTAAAAATCATTTAGTCTGACACATACATCATAGACCAATCTGCCAAGGTACCGTCGAGTAAGTGGATACCAAGGTTCTGTACCTTTGGCATTCTTCTTCCGTACAGCAGCAATAAGTTTTTGATCTCTATCTAACAAACCCTTTAGATACATTTCATGGTCCGCTGTACAAATATGTGTCGTATTGACAATCTCATCACGAAGATGAGTGACAACAAGAGCATGAGTGTTCATGTTGCATTGAAAGACCAAAAAACCAGTTGATACTCACATTCAAGTGTTAGCAAAGATAGAAGAAACATCAACACTTACAAGTTCATTCGTTGTAAACTGCTTAGCAAGGCAATCTCTGGCACCTTAGTGGGATCTATAATGGTGCATAGGACTCGACAGTGTTTCTCCTTTGAAGTGGAGAACTTCTCTTTTATCGCTTCCCTCCAAGCCACGGTGCGATGATTCCCTTCCCAAACATAGAACATGTGATTTGTAAGATCTTGAAACTTTCTTTGTTTTTTTAACTCAGCTTCAAATTCTTCATTGATTTCATTCCAAAGAGGATCCCATGTAGCCTTTATCTCATCTAGAACATTCACAAAGTCAAACTTCAAACAACATTCACAGCACATGGAAATCAATACAAAAATGAAAAGTGTTAACACATACCATTCACAAAACTCTCCTCTCTTTTGCATGTTACCAAAGAGACAATGAATGCTCCTTTCTCTGGCATATAACCTTCTTTTGCAAAGGCCGCCTTCAATCCACTGAGATCATCTCTCAAACCTCTCACTCTTGCATATGGAATCAATCTACATAAAGGAATGGAGGGACAATCAAAGCAACTAAAAACGCGTGTGATTTCAAGGATGTCTGCACCTCTATGCATAAAGATATTTTGCTCATCTTCCATCTCAGACGCTGCGGTAACCTCATCCATTATCTCCGATGGAAAAATCTGTAAACCATTCTCCTCGGGGGTTAAAGTATCATCAACTTCGTGTAGAGAGCTCTGTCCCATTTCCATGGAAAGAACCTCCTCACCTTGTGTCTCAATTTCCTCTATCATGTCAGTAGCTGAGACTGAAGATATTTGATCACTAGCATCTACCTGGCCATAAAGAGAAGCATTGTTACTCCTCCCCCTTCGTGATCTTCCACGTGGTTTTGGGCTGTTTCAACATCAACAAGAAACATGGAGACAATAATTTTACAAAAGAGTCAAATTATATATGGCACCATATTGAAATAAAACACAACAGAAATCTTAAAAAAATTTGGACAGAGCTACCTTTGTACATAGAGCATTATTTCAAAAAATACTATAGCCCATAATGGCTTCTCACTTGAAAAATTTTAGTGTTTAAAATTCTTTCATAAACATAATTCATGAAGCATAAATTAAGGTCCACACACCTATCAACCAAGCATTAATTTAGGACCTTAAACATAGTGTATCTTTAGCCCAACACAAATCAACCTAATGTATCTTTTTTAAAGATCTTAAACATAATGTATCTTTAGCCCAACACATAATGTATCTTTTTTAAAGATCTTAAATGTATAGGTTTTTTCTAATTTAAGCTCAATTAAAAGATGTTTTACAAACTACCTAATTAGCCAGGGTCTCAATACATCAAATGCATACAGAACAAGCTGATATTAAATTGAGCAATATTCCCCTTCAAAGCCAAGCTAATATAGAAGGGAAATGTTAAGCTAAGTTCAGGCTGTATTGAGCATCAGTGAGCACCTTGTAGGTGGACGACCCCTTCGAGCCAACGCGGAGTTTCGTCCAGCCATTGACACCTCTCAAAGACCTTTCTAAAGCCGGAAGCTAAATGAACTTGCAGAACAATTTGCCTTGCGGAACAATTTGCTAAATGCCACGGACCTGCTAAATGAACTTGCAGAACAATTTTCCTTGCTGAACGATTTGCTTTGCTAAACAATTTGCGGCTATCTGAACCACCATGCGCCGACGCGCGCTCCTACGGCCAAGGAATCGCCTGAACAATTTGCCTTGCTGAACTGCGCTTGAGCTGCTGAAAGCTGAACGCTCTGAACTAGCTGAACGCCCGTACTACTGAATGCTGCACGAACACCTGAACTGTTAAAACATGTACTGTTGAATGCTGCGTGAACACCTGAGCCTGAAAACTGCGCGTGAATGCCTGAGCCTAAAAGTTACGCCTGAACTGCTGCGCCAGAACGCCTGAACCAGCCTGCCCTGCTCGTTTTGCTATGTCTGAACTACCGCGCGCCAGCGCGCGCTCCTACGGGCAGGTTGCGTACGGCTCCTCGCACGCACGCGCAACAGAGCACGCTCCTCACACGCACGCTCTCAAGCAGAAGCGCAACAGAGAAACCGGTTTAGGTAGGACGTTACACAGAGGCAGGGCTCGGTAAAAACTTTTTTCCAAAACTTGACAAACCTTCATATGTGGACCAAGATAGCTAAATTGACAAAGTTTGAAGGTTTTTACATCAAATAACACCAAAAATTTAAATGTTAATTTCAAAATTTGTAGGTTTGGATTATACTTAAACCTAGGTTTTTTTCGAGCACTGCGTGAAAGAGGCCCTATTGTAAAAAATTTTAAAAGATTTTGGACATAAGTCGTGCTACTTAGAGGACCAATATACTAGATTTTACAGATTTTTAATTATTGACAAGATTTTAAAGAATTTTTTAGATTTTGAACCGGATTTGCTTAACGTTCGGTGATCATCTTTTATGAATGCAAGCCGTCTGCACCGCTTTTTGAGAATGACGCCCAAAATAACGACTACCATCTGTACCTGATGTTATTTATCACTTTAGACTCTGCACTCACCTTAACTTCTCTAAGACGATTGCTTCCAATGTCTAGACACATTACAGTATTCGGACCACAAGTTGGTCAAAAGCTTGTCCTTATTTTTGAAGGCAGCACATATGCGCTTTCTCTCATTTCTGTGAAACATCATTTTGAGTTAATTAATGCGTTTACTTTACATCCACTTACACTAAGTGGAGGACAGGTAAAAATGGAAGTTACTGAGTCTATTAGTGGTGAAGAGGTCTTCCTTCTGAATCATGATGTCTGTCAATTCTTCAAGGTTCGCTTGTCAGTTCCTGAACTTGACAGTGGAATTGAGGCTCCTCCAGTAATTGTCGATTTAGAATCAGATGCCGAGTCACGTGGCTGCTCTAGCGTACTTGATATTATACGCTCGATGCCTTTGCAGAGAAACTTGTACTTGGCCCTGAAACAAGCTAAAGATATCATTCAAGTTCAAGAGCTTCCTGTGTTTTATGATGGATATGTTGCATTTGAGTTGCCCTCTCTAGGTCACACTAATGGAATGATTGGGATGGAACAGAGACATGATAGCCACATGTGGACTGAATATGTCACATGTAGCAGTGATACCTTTCCAGGGGTCGTTAGGTTCAGTCGATGCTCGGGTCACTTATGTTGTGTCAACATTGATTGTCCATATTACTCGAGGACAGGACTCTACAATGAGGTTCATTGGCAAGGCCGGCTTTCAAAGTCATCTCCAAAAGGCATGCTGACACCTGAATATGGCACCTTGATATGCAATCATTGCTTTGAAATGCCAGACTGTGTGGCAACCTGTCCTGCAATTATTTATTATTGTATGCCAAGGGAGAAACAAAAGTGGACCCGTTGTGTGCTGCATCTAGGTGAGCATCAACATCCTTGTGCGGAAGGGAGGTCAAGAGTAAATGAGAAAAAAGTAGAATCAGTGCTTCAAGCTCGTGCTACTCAAGAACCATTCACTACAGCCAAACAGCTCGAGCGCGTGACTGCTCAAGATATGATCATGGGAAAGCTTGTAATGGAAAATGTAGACAACACCAAATATATTGAAGGTCGTGAGTTTGTTGAATTTCTCGACACAATCACACCTTTGTCAAGTAGACGAAGGATTGAACGAAGCTTGGAATGCGCCAAAAGATCAAAAAATATAAGTGCAAAAGGCTTAGAAGCAGTGCTTGACTTGAAGAGTAAGAGTAGGTATCCATATATACATGATGTTCTCTTCCCTGGTCAACTTGGAAATGCCCAGCAACCACATGTGTTCAAGATGTCAATAATTGGGCCCGGAAGTGGAGTTGATCTGGTTAATCGAATGCGTCCGGGTGGAAATCTTGAGCAGATGTGGATACACTTTGATCATGTGCATCGTGTGCAAGGCTGGCCCACAATGTCTGCACGTGCTTATGATCCGTTTGTGCGTGAACTAATGACAATCGCAACATGTGAGTTTACTGTGGAGAATAAGTTTGCACAGATAGAGTTTTGGAAGATGCTCAATAAGGTGGTTCAAGATGAAGGATTTGATAAGCCTGAGTTCAGAGGTTTCATGTCTGATGAGGCTAATGCAAATTGGATAGCAATCAGAACAGTTTACTTTGGGCGTCCCAACAAGGTTGTACCATCTAAGGAAAGGTCTTGCGTGTTTCATTGGGAGCAATCCATGATCCAGCATACTACTAAATGTATCAAACCTTCCTCACAAGAGGAACACAAAATTAAATGCCGAAAATGGTGAAATGCACCATCAGAGAATCAAGCAGATATTTGCAAAGGAGAGCTTCGTCGCTTTTGGAGAGCAGGACATGCTGTTGATGGTGAAGTTTCATGTTTGGAGACATGGTTGGCTTGGTGGGATATCAAAGTTTCACATTGGGGAGGAAGATTTGTTATGCAAGATGAGTCTGGCATTTTTGTGCCAAACACTAACTTGTCTAAGAGTAAACATGCTAGCATGCGGGCATGCTTTGGTTTCAAAGAGAAAATTAGTTTATATGAAGCCGCAGGGGCAGATATGGCAATGGCTGTACTACAAAGTGTTAAGTACAATGCATACCTTAAAGGTGCAAAGACATGTAGTGGTCCCGGAATACAAGACCTTGCGCAAAGATTTTTAAATCATTCATCCACTGCCTCTGCTGCAAAGAAGTTGGTCGATCTTACACACTGCTCAATGGACGAAATGGGTTTGCAAAGTCTATAGATGAATAGGTCAAATATAAGGGAGAAGAGTGTAAAGAAAAAGAGACCAATCTTTGTGGATGCTGGTGTTGTGCTAGAGGATGATAGCCACAGGCCCGAGTATGTCACGGTCGCTAAACCCATTGGTAGAACAAAGTATGCACGCGCACATGGGGAAACAAAGTATTGGCCTGAGGTGACTGTTGCAAAAACGGTGTGGGCAATTAGGAGAACTGAACCTGGACGTAAAATGACATGTTTTGGAATTTTGCAATATCAAACAGATAGATGTGGACGATTCATTAATCAAGGCTCGCCTAATATTAATTCTGGGGTAGCTGCACCGTGCTTTTGGGGTCGAAGAAAATATCCCTCGTCAGGATCAAAGCCTGGGGGGATTGTTGAGGGTTATGTATGGTTCTGCAATGCTAGTAACATGCACACATGGAAGATTCATGACATGGTGGTGGGGCCACCCGGACATGCACCAGGGGTTTGGAGGGTCGCAGAGGGTACAAATCTACTACCACATGAGGCAGAACAGCTCCAAGCAAATGGATTTGTACTTCAACAACAACATGGGGTAGAATGTGAAACTGTGAATGGGGGCATTCGAGCAGCAAATAGAGTTACAAGTGCCTTTCGGCCCAAATACAGGGATGGCAAGGTTATTAAATGGCGCTCAAAGCTGACAAAAGAATTTCAGACCAGAATTGATATTGGAAAATGCATGGCAGCAACATTAGTTAAAGAGGTTATTGTTGTGTGCAATGAAACACATGTTTTCTACATTAGCACAGAGGGGTCAAGGGCAAAGGGAGTTTCATACTTTGTGACATTGTCTGATTTTCCAAGATGTACATGTGAGGACTTCCAAAAGAGAGAGTCCAAGAGGTTGACATATGTGCCATGAAAGCATATTTACTATGTGTTTCTCCAAATTTTGGGTTTGGACTCTCATGCCCATGAGTTCATGCACCAAGCAGCCCTAACGAAGGTGGAGCTGTTTCACGCTTTGGAAGGATTGCGTCCAAATGTGCAGCAATAGTTAAAGTGCCTCTAGATGTAAAGGCTTTGTGTGGTATGTAGTTTGAAATGCAGCGGTGTTTATTCTACTTATGATAAGCCCTAGTTTGTGAGAGATCAGCCCTATGATAAGCCCTAGCGGTATTTCGTCTACTTATGATACGCCCTAGTTTGTGAGAGATCAGAACAAGTTTTGAGAGTGCATTCTATTAATAGTTTCTTGTAAATTTCATATGTGTTTGGAAAAAAATGAACAATATTTTGTTTTAAACAATGTAAGATGCAACGGGTTTGCTACAGAATCTTATTGAAGATTGGGGTTATGTTCTTCATTCAATTTCTTTTGTCAGTTTTTTGGTGGCTAGGTTGAAGTGCCTCTCTTAAATTTTCCATCTACGTTTGCGAACAAATTAACATCATGGATCTTTTTTTATAAACAAAGTAAGATACAGCAAGTTCGCTTATCTAACCTATCTTGCTCGGTTTTTTGTTTGCTCGGAAGTACTTGCTCAGGGATGGGGATTCCTCCTTTAGAAGATGCACAAAAGCTTATGGTTGTCCTTGAGAACTTTTCCTTGCATAGTGGTCTAATTGTGAATGAATCCAAAACAAAGGTTATGCTTGTGAAAACCAACCATAAGAAGAAGCCATGCATTGTATACAACAATGAAACACTTAAAGTTGTTGAGAGCTTTAAGTACCTTAGTCTTGATATTCTGGTTAATCAGAACTGGCATGAATGTGCTATGCATCATTTAAAAGATAGAAACAGAGCATACTATGCATTTGAGAACATGTGTAATGGGGAAAACATCAAGTGTTGAGTTCTAAGGAAGTAACTTTTTGACACATTGGTGACACCGGTTCTTCTTTATGCAGTTGAAGTGTGGGGTGGGAGCATCTCAAAGTCTACTTGAAAAGAGTTTGAGAATGTCCAAATGCATTTTCTTACAAACTTTCTCCAAGTTAAGACACAAACACCATATATGCTCCTACTTCTTGAGTCTAAAGAAGTGGTTTGGGAGATGGGATGCATTACACTTGCTACATGAGCCTCAAGTGACTCGCAAGTGAATGAAGCTTTTCTACAATGCCAATGTCTTACGGCTTGGGAGGAATCTCATGGGTCACATTTCATACATTACACCACCCATATTGCCCCCAACTACAAAACCATGTTCTTCGTTGAAAGGGGGAACCGTACTTACACTTACATGCTTGAGTCCCCTTGTCAACAATATGCACTATCGTAGCCATCTCCCACTCCCTTCGATGTGAGACAGGGCATTGGGGCAATAGAGAAGAGTCAAATCAATTGTGCACATTATGCTCACTGCAAGTTCGAGAGTCTTAGTACCACACACCACTAGAGTGCTCAGCTTTTGGTCACATCCGAACTTCCTTCCCTCACATTTTTAGCCATGACTTAGACCTACACACTTTCCTCTCCCAACCACAGTGTGGGCTCTCCATTGTGACTCTCATCACCATATTTTGGAGCATCGAGAGTCATTCATTAGTCACACACATACTACATCACATGTAACTTTGGTCCCATAGGTCATATTTGATCTCTGAGGCGATAATAAAATCTATCTATCTCTCTCTCTCATCTCTCTCTCTCTCTCTCTCTCTCTCTCTCTCTCTCTCTCTCTCTCCCCCCCCCCCCCTTTTGGGTCCTGGGCCTATGGCAAAGCCTGCAAGACCACCCCCGTTTGTGGGTATGTCCATGTGGCCATGCCACATGGACTGCCACGTAGTCAGTGATGACATGGACACGGCTTACATGGCATGACGTGGCTGCTATGCGTGTAGCGACAATCTGCATGGCGGGCCACAGGGCACCATGGCTTATGTGGCACCCCCATGGCTCGTCATGCAATCAGCAAAAATCTGTGTGGCAAGCCACAAAGGCGCCATGGTTTACGTGGCGACTCGCCACACGGATAGCCGCGGACTGCTTGGCGGTCCACGTAGCACAGCCACATGGGAATGCCCGCGAATGGGGATGAGGGCTCCGCAACAGGGCCACCCCGTGGACCAAGGGCAATCCACGTGGAAATTTTGTGTGGATTGCAAGACGTCCACAGTCCACATGGGGCACCTGTGGACTGCCTTCCACGTGCCCCCTGCGTATAAAAGGGGGTCTCCTCTTCCACTTCTTTTTTCCCTCATTCTCACTCTCCACCTTTCTCCTCAAAGCCAAAGCGTTATTGAACTCTAAAAAACTTTGCTCTTCCTTTTCCACTACCCTTTCCCTCTCCCTTTATTATAACTTTTGCTCTCTGTCTCTCACAAGCATTCATTGTTGCCTTCTATCTTTCCTCTCTATTTTTTTATATTAATCTTTCCCTCTCTTTTAACCTCTCCACTCACTATCATATCTTCACACGTAGTGGACCATCAAGAAGAAATCCCAAACAAGAAAGCAATTTCTTTCTTGCGATGACATCCGCGGTTGGAGTGTCACGTTGTGCACATCTAACCCTATGTGCATGTGGACAAGCTACTTCATAACTAGGGTTCATTTAGCTTAGGAAGTGTTTTGGCAACTTTGTGAGTCTATTCGCAAACGATGCATGTCCAGACACTTAGAGTAGTTGCATTTCCTTTGTTTGCACACAACATGATCATCAGATTATAGTCAGTACTATCAAGAGCATTTTACAGTGCATAGAACCCATTTTCCCTATTTTAGCCATTTTTTACTTATTATTATTAAGTGACTTTGTTGGAAAACTGGGTAGGGCAACTTTGGCAAGTTACAAGAAAGCTAGCGCTAGCACAGGTAGCAGGAACCAAGTGTCTGACAATGCACCTTCTCAACAAGACCCCCGACAGGACAACCTAGCATTTTCTGCATTTCCTCTGGTTGCACACAGCATGATTATCAGATTACAGTCAGTACTATCAAGAGCATTTTGAGAGAGAGAGAGAGAGAGAGAGAGAGAGAGAACACCAAATAGCAATGCTTATGTGTGTGTGTGTGTGTGTGTGTGTGTGTGTGTGTGTGTGTGTGTGTGTGTGTGTGTGAACAACAAGTAGCAACGCTTACCTTGCTGGGAGGGTATTGAAGCACCGTGGGAGGGTATTGCAGCACCGCAAGAGAAGCAGCAAAAGGTCGCGAACGCATGCAGATAGCCTTTTGCAAATGCTGGCCTTCACAAACACATCGAAGGGGGGGGCTTTGTTGCGTTGGCGACGTTGGCCAAACATTCAACTCCATGCCAAAAATATGTGGGCCAATGTCATAAACGTTGATCGAACGTGAGGCATGACCACAACATGTGCGCACCACAAGAGACTCAGAGCTTTCTGGTACCAATTTCCAAGTTCCAACTAGCCTTATCACAAGTAGGATTCATGAATTTATTTTCCACCAAACTTAGGATCCTAATTTGACTGTTGGAAGTTCCAACAGTCGAGACTCTACACTATACAAGCTTTACTTCACTATAAACAATTTTTTTAATAAAAAAACATATAAAATTTTAGAATATTATATAGATACATACACACACACACACACATATATATATATATATATATATATATATATATATATATATATATATATATATATATATATATATATATATATATATATATAACTATTAAAAAACAGAACTATTAAAACAAGTGATAAAATCACAAGGCTTGCCATCAAATGAATATAGTGGTTAAACATCATATGTTGTAGGGTAAAGAAAAGATAGAACAAAGGTCGGTTGGTCTTTCTTGGAAAAATTACCAAAATACCCCTTTTATTTGTGAAAATTCACAAAATACCCCTCAAATTTCAAAAATTCCCAAAATACTCTCATATCTATTTTGGTTGGGTTGTTCAAGATTTTCTAATCTTTATTCCTTTTACAATTGAGATCCGCTTTTGCATGCTTCGAAAAAGTTAATTGTGTCTAAAAGTAATGCAATTCATCTTCACATCTTAGGTTAGGGAAAATGCATTTTTCTAGCCCAATCTAAGACTCTCTCTCCTCTTGTGGCCACACCCTCTTCTCTTTCCACTCTTGTGAAGGATCTCTATTTCTAGATGCGTAATTAACGTCTCTTTGCAAGGTGCCTTGCTTCAATGCGCCCCTCATCCCAAAATCAATCATTGGGTTCAATCATGAAGTAACCAGAGCATTCCCAATCACAATGTTTTTCCCCATGTTCCCAAGCAAGGTGACATTATCATGAGAGAAGCCCTCACTTGGTATCCTTTATAAACAACACAGAGCCTCTAACTACCCATTCATGTTGAATTTTTTTGCTCTTGTGAGCTCGTATGTCACATGCCGTTTGCAAAATGGGCTTTGAGAGCATGATTAGGTTTTCTGAACCTCTGGAGGTTTTCTTTGAATGAAAACAAATGCTAGCCCCGCTGATGGAGAGAGAGAATTTTTAACATCTATGTGAGGCCGAAGTCTGCCTTGGACAAATTAAATATACACATGTGTGTCTCCTCCATCTATTGAAAAAGACAAAACAATCCACACTGGTACAAAATAAGGATAAGGATAAAAAACTTGGTTTGTGTTGGGATCTCTGGAAGGGAATGGAGCTCTGTTAACCCTCACGCACATTCATATCACCTACGATGGACATTGTATTATTTATTTGGTAGAGTCAGGTGTCGGGCTTGTCAGTCCAATAGGAAAAGGGTAAGAGTGATCGTTTATGAGAGGCGCACTCTAACTGGAACATTCAAGGGATTAGTTGGCTAAGCATGGGTGCCCAAGTGTGAATGGGGAGAGCTCATATAAAAGTCAACTAAACCTAAAATTCACTCATTCTCTCATTTGTGCAATTGAAGAGTGCTCTTGCTCCATCTCCATCTTCTTCTTCTTCATCTCCTTGTGTGTGTGTGTGTGTGTATGTGTGAGAGAGAGAGAGAGTGTATGTGTGTAATTGAGCATTGTGGCAGCACGACAGCAACGAGGCGGTTGAGCGCGGTGTAGCGGCATCTCCCTCTTCTTCGCGGCGAGGAATCCTCCACGAAGCAAGCGTAGAGCGGTGAGTGACACACCATCGTCATCTTTGAGCTTACTAGTTTAGGATTGTTGTGTGCTTGGAGCCATTTGTGGTTCGCACGCGGTGTATCGGCAAGTTCTTTGCATTGACACGTGCGACATACGCGCACATTTTTGGCGCCGTTGCCGGGGAATGCTATACACTAAGCTTGAATGGCACTCTGTGCTTCTTTTGTGGTGCAATTTCAATTGTAGGAAAGGTAAGGAAGGAGGGTGTGTGTGTTGAGAAGAAGGATTTTGTGTTATACTGTGTATTTTTCTTTGTTAATGGAGTTTTCAAAGGTACTGTGTTTATTCTCTGTGTATTAAGGTTGTTAGTTTTCTGTGTAATGTAATGTACAGTAAGTAGGAAGTAGATCCGTGAGAGCTAATAGAGTGTGTTAGTGTGTAACAGTAGGTGTATTAGTTAGAAGTAGGTAGATAGAGTGTGTATGTGTGCTCTCGCGCAGGCCGCGGCGACCTTATCCTTTTTTTTAAAAAAAAAAATTAAAATTTAACAAAAAAAATTTTAAAATTTAAAGGTAGGACCAGGATCTGGGAATTTCTCCCAGACCGAAGCCCAAGCTCACGCTCAGGCCTAAGCCTCAGTCGCCTTTTAAAATTATGAATTTTAGCTTCACACGTAGCTAAAAATCGATTTTTTGAGGACCAACGGAACTTCAGATTCCCGAAATTGTGTTGTAAAACATGCAGCGACCCTCTAAGTGATACGCTTGTTTCGAGCTATCACACACTTTAATCAAAAAATCAAACATTAAAAAACATTTTAAAAAAACATTAAAAATGTAAAAAACACGAGTGAAAACAGACGCTTAAAAAAGGTAAGCGGTTAACCTTCGAGGTTATTCGCCGACGCTTGTAGGGTGCCAAAGGCACATGCATCTGCGCTCTGGTCGTGTGCTAGAGATGGAACAACTAGAGAGAATTTCGACTTACGCGAGTTCTCAATATCCACCTACTTTAGGTTCCGGGCCCTCAGCGGGGACCCAAGGTAGTACAAACCAAGATCCGAACATAGCGGCTAGTGACTCTTCCTCTGACTACGACGTCATGGAGGGTTTCCCAATGCCTAATCCCAATAGCTCAAGCCAAGACATGCATGCCATGGGCCCGCGGTCCGGGCCGAGCGTGCTTAGCCGCCTGAAGGAAACCTTTAGTAGAGCCACTCACTCCGAACATGGAGCTAATGATGTAAATGAGGGGGGTGGGGAAGTAAATTCTCCATTCATGACCAACGTAGACCCTATACCGTTAGAGAATGTGCACGTGAATACTTCATTCACTGCACCCCCTGACTCTTCAGAGTTATTTCCCTCCGAGGTCATATTACTCGATGGTAGAAGCCTTGCCGAAGTGCAAGAGGTTGAGCGATATATCCTTGCAGCGAGGAAAAAGGAAGTGGAGAGCTTACGTAAGGCGGAGCAACGAAGAGAGTTAAAAGCGAAAGCCCCTATGTCAATATCCTTGCTAAGAGAGAAATTGAGTGCTCTTGACTTAGCAACCACTAAGGACCAACCCCTAGAAAGCAACATTGCATCTAGCTCAAAGGACACCCCTAGCACCTCAATCCTAGATGGAGTGTTCTTAAATGAGAACTGGGAGTACGAACTACAAACAAAAACTCTGACCAACCTATACACAGCTCACACCTATCACGTGGGTTGGTTAGATGTCCTACAATCCACAATGGGCGCTACTAGTGTGGAGGATCAACAACAAAGAGTTTGTGAGGTCATCCATAGGGTCATTGAGTTAGAGAGACAGAACAAGGGGATCAACATGCCTTCAGCAGGTCTCATGAGATTCTTGGATACAGGAAAGTCTAAACAACCGACCTTATCGCAAATGGAGACTCCTACGGTAAGTCCGATGGATCCTCCATATGTTGTTTCGCCAGGGGTCTCAATGCAATCTGAGCCCACAAGTGATAGCTTCACCTTTCCAAGTCTAGCTCATCTTTCCCTTGATGACACCACGGCTACCATGCCTACCCCAATGATGGGCATGCCGAGAAACATGCCATGGACCTCATTTGTTAGTAAAGCACCGCTACATGGTAGCTCAATGCCTGCAATAGTACCTACAAGTGTGTACCAATCGTATGCACCTATGGGTCATCGCACTCATGTAGTCCCTACCCTCCCATTGTTTCAACTACCTATGCTCCACAACCACAACACCCAAGTTCTTATTTCCATGGGACTATACCGGCTAGCATTAGCATGTCACATCCGACGTCTGCTATGCCTAGGGCCACACATATGAACTTTGGACCACCACATGGCACAACATCGTATCCAACGTGGAACCCAAGGGCTTCCTATGCGCCAAGCCCAATGCCAATACCTACTCCACATGTATTCTCTAGAGCACCTCCACCCACGGTGCCTGCTCACTTAGGTGACTTGGCAACATTTGCTCAAGCTATCGGTCGATCTATTGCTGAGAATATGCGTACCGCGCCTGATAGAGAGCATAGAAGTAAGGAAGTACAAATAGCCAAGCTCACACAAAAATTTAGTGGAGACGGGGATGTGAGAAAGCATATCGAAGTGTTTGAACAAATATGCGATTCTCTAGGAGAACACAATGACCTACATAAGAGCAATGCTTTAAGCCTAACCTTAAGTGGAAAGGCTGGGGATTGGTATAGAACCCTAAGGGTGGAAGAAAAAACGGTTTACCCTACTCTTAGGAGATTGTTCTTAAAGGAATACATACGAGAGGGAGTACTTTGGGGTGTAGCCTCTCAGCTCCAAAAAGCCCAACGAGAGGAAGGAGAGTCGGTGAGAGACTTTATTAGTCACTTGAAGCATTTGAATTCTCGATGTAATCCAAATGAGCGCTTCAACAATAACCAATTGCTTGATAGATTCATTAGGGGGTTACGACATGAGGATATCTACAATGGCCTAGTCATTAGAGGTATCACCACTTGGGAAGCAGTCACCACCAATGCGATCGAATTGGAGGATAATTTAATGATTCAAGGAGAAAAGTGTCTGTTGAGTCTAAATCTATTAGCTCACAAGCATCAGGGCATCAGCCAATGACCCTAAAGCCTATTGCTAAGGATCCAAAGATATCTGAGATGACTTTAGCAGATCTCACCAAGGCTATTCAAGAGAGTCTTAGAGACAATCGTGCTCCGTAAAACAATCATATGTATCCAAGAAGGGAGCAACAATGGTGCTCAGTATGCTATGGACCGCATAGTACCAGTGAATGCCCTACTTTTAGAGTGAAATTCAATGGGAATTGCAATGCCTGTGGGAGGTATGGTCATCAAGCTAAGGATTGCATAATATTTAAGCGCGCAATGGCCAATAGACCAACCTTAGCATGGACAGACACACCTCGATTGCTTGCATTGATGCCGGCCCCACCTCTTGAACAAACAGCACAACACATGGTCCCTAGGGCCCAAAATGTTGTTCAAACAACACCTTTACCACCTCCAGTGCTAGAACCGCAACCGCCACATCCGAGAATCACTTCAGTGAATCAAGTGGATTGTGAGTCATCTATTGCTTGTTTGGAAGGCTGTGAGGAAGATATGGATCCTAATATTTCCTATGGGATGGATGTGCTTGAAGAAAGTCCACAATACTACATGGAGGACTATTGGGGACAAGTCAAACCTGTATATCAAGTAGCTGCTCTTGCGGTAAGAGGCCAAAATATCAATTACACTGCTAAGAGACCACCTCTTCAATGCTATGAGAGTGGAGATCCACATCATGTAGCGGAGTGTCCTATTAGGCTACAAAAGAATGCCACACTAATGTAAACCAATCAAGCGAGCACGTCTACAATGCCGATACTCATGTGTAATAGATGTGGCATAGATCATTTGATTGCCCAATGTCCAAATAATCCAAATGCACCGAAGATCGCGCCATTAAAGTTGATTGAAGTTACCGAGGAGCCATCACAAAGTACACCTGTGGTACCAATAAACGTACTCACATGATCGATGCTCCAAAAACAAAATTATATTCTTGAGGAAAGAGACACGGCATCAATTGCCCAATCTCAAAAAAAGAAGAAAACACGAAGAAAGAGATCGCAAAAGCAGCGAAGTCAGACCCTAGTTCAAAGACCAACATAGAGACTGGTGACGACCCATATATATGAACGACGCTGAAGAAAATTCTGATTCATGTGAAATCATGGAGACCAAAACGACCACTAAGATAGAAACCAACAAGGAAGATCTTCATGAGGCACAATGGCCAGGATCCAAGAAGAAGATAGGAACTTATCCAAACCCTACAGAGGAGATTGAGCGAGTCAAGCAATAAAGGAGTTTGGTAGAAGATACCCAAAGGGGTCTAGAACCAACGCCTAGGCAGATCCAGATTACTGACACCGTGTTCCCTACGCAGCAACAACCTCACCAAGTCCATAGACCCTTAGCCATACCTAGTGTCATCGAAGAAGAAAGTGACTTAAAGTCATGGGAAAGTGGGCGTACTCACTTCTTGATGGAAAGAATGTTTACAAAGGGACTACTTGATCCTATCGAAGAAATGGAGATCCCATCTTCCCCATGTCAAGGGACTCAAGGCCAAAAGGTGTCGTTAAACTTTGCCAAATTGATGGATTTCATGTCTTCAGAAGTTAGAACCACCATCATGTCCAAACTATATAAAGACCCTTAGCTAGTCTCAGCTCTTCGAGCCTTCCTCAATGGAGAACTAAATTTTGGGCTACCACAATTTGCACAAATGGATGGAGCTGGGGAGATGCCAATAGAGGAGGAACACTTAGATCCACAACCCAACCTAGATGAGAACCTTGTTATAGAAATACATGTTAATAAGTTGGGACAATACTTTGAGGGTGGTGAATCCAATGCGACCATACCAATCACTACTAAGGGATTAATTGTGAAGCGAATCCTTGATGGTGGCGCTAGGGTTAGCATTGTGACTATCCTTGCAAGGGTGGCACAATGCTAACCCCAACGCCACCATCAAGGTTAGTCTCTTAATACCATGGGGGATGCCTTCCTAATAATCAATGGTTACTTAGGTTCTTAATCCGATTTAAGCAGCATTGTGTGAAATGTACTAGGGCTTTCTAGTGGGCTTAGTCCCTATTGACCTTTAGCTTAAGTATTATAAAGGGAGTTTACTAGTGTGATGAGCCTAGGGAGGTGTAACAGTGCTATATGACCCCCCAAAGTTACAAAATTAAAATGCTGAAAATGAACAAACAAAAAATCAAAGTGCCACAATGTAAAATCTTAAGCTAGAAGAGAAATCTCAGCTTGATTGGGTACTTTACTCACATGTATCGCCTATGGTACTAGAGCCCTAGAGGTTCCCAGTGTGGGCGCTTTTCCTTGAAAAGCAAAAAACCCAAGGCACACGAAATAAGCACACGCATCAAAATTGAATCACTGTGAAAAGACTTTGGGGGGTCAAAGAAAAGGTAATCAGTTAGGCGATGATTTCATGAGAAATTCCTTTTATCGTAGCTTAACTACAAGGTCTTCTAGGTATAGCCTCTAGTCAGGCCTCGAACATGAAATACTTGGCTCTCGCAATTAAACAACTTAATTGACAGAGAAAATTAAGCAGCTTACCCATGGTATTAATAGTCGATCTCTAGTGCCTTGCGACCGTTAAATTAGCGACCCCAGTCTTGTTTAATTTTTTACCTTTACATATGTTTATACATTTGATTATATTGCAATTTAATCTTTATTGCTGACAAATGGTTTAAAATTCTGCTACTAATCACATTGTCTGCCTACAACTGCATATGCTTTTTAATTCTATATGAGAATGCAATTATTGTGCCCATGTTGTTTGATTTTGCAATGACTGAAGAAGGCTAAGGACATTCATCTCAAATGCTCTTCCACCTCGATGAACGAGCTTCAACTCAATAGCTTCCGAGGACGGAATCTACATCAGGAAGGGGGGCATGTTAACCCTCACGCACATTCCTATCACCTACGATGGACAGTGTATTATTTATTTGGTAGAGTCAGGTACCGGGCTTGTCGGTCCAATAGGAAAAGGGTGAGAGTGATCGCCAATGAGAGGCGCACTCTAACTGGAACATTCAAGGGATTAGTTGGCTAAGCATGGGCACCCAAGTGTGAATGGGGCAAGCTCATATAAAAGTCAACTAAACCTCAAATTCACTCATTCTCTCATTTGTGCAATTGAAGAGTGCTCTTGCTCCATCTCCATCTTCTTCTTCTTCATCTCCTTGTGTGTGTGTGTGTGTGTGCGCGCGCGTGAGAGAGAGAGAGAGAGAGAGAGAGAGAGAGAGAGAGAGAGAGAGAGAGAGAGAGAGTTTGCAATCGAGCATTGCGGTGGCACGATGGTGGCGAGGCGGTTGAGCGCGGCGTAGCGGCGTCTCCCTCTTCTTCACGGCGAGGAATCCTCCACAACAGGAAGCGTAGAGCGGTGAGTGACACACCAACACCATCTTTGAGCTTGCTAGTTTAGGCTTGTTGTGTGCTTGGAGCCATTTGAGGCTCGCACGCAGTGTATCGGCAAGTTCCTTGCATTGACATGTGCGACATACGCGCACATTTTTGGCGCCGTTGCCGGGGATCGAACCTGGGTCACCCGCGTGACAGGCGGGAATACTTACCACTATACTACAACGACAAGTATGCACAACAAAAGTCAAAACATTGACCCAGACCTACACATTCACATCCGGTACACTGAAACAGAAACCTATGTCATCAAACACCTTTGATCCTCATCACTCGAGTGATGGGGGGTAGGTAAGATTAGTATGAGAGGAGTGTTTCTGTTTTAGAGTTTAGTGATTAGCAAAGTTCTTTTTTTCACTTATGTGCCTCCTAGAGGTATTCTTTGTGTTTCCTAGTGTGTAAAGGAATGTATTGCTGTTATTAGGATTTGGTGGAATCTTTCTCTCGTTCACACTTCAAATCAAGCGCGACCATCAACACAAACAGGTGTTTCTTGTCCATTAGCATTACCCCTTATCTTTTTGCATCCATGTTTGTCTGCTTTAATTGTGATTGGTAGCATAATATTCTGTGCATTTGTTTAGTATCAAACATTAAATTCAATGTAATTTTTTGTCATAATCACTTGTCTAGGTTTAAAAATCAAGCAGTCCGACTAAGCTAGTTTGACCAAGCTAGGTGTTAGAGATCTTCTCTTAATACCATGGGGAATGCCTTCCTAATAATCAATGGTTCCTTCCTAATAATCAATGGTTACTTAGGTTCTTAATCCGATTTAGGCAGCATTGTGTGAAATGTACTAGGGCTTTCTAGTGGGCTTAGTCCCTATTGACCTTTAGCTTAAGTAATATAAAGGGAGTTTACTAGTGTGATGAGCCTTGGGAGGTGTAACAGTGTCATATGACCCCCCAAAGTTACAAAATTAAAATGCTGAAAATGAACAAACAAAAAATCAAAGTGCCACAATGTAAAATCTTAAACTGGAAGAGAAATCTCAGCTTGATTTGGTACTTCACTCACATGTATCGCCTATGGTACTAGAGCCCTAGAGGTTCCCAGTGTGGGTGCTTTTCCTTGAAAAGCAAAAAACCCAAGGCATACAAAATAAGCACACACTTCAAAATTGAATCACTGTGAAAAGACTTTGGGGGGTCAAAGGAAAGGTAATCAGTCAGGCGATGATTTCATGAGAAATTCCTTTTATCGTAGCTTAACTACAAGGTCTTCTAGGTATAGCTTCTAGTCAGCCCTCGAACATGAAATACTTGGCTCTCGCGATTAAACAACTTAATTGACCATAGAAAATTAAGAAGCTTACCCATGGTATTAATAGTCGATCTTTAGTGCCTTTCGATCGTTAAATTAGCGACCCCATACTTGTTTAATTTTTTACCTTTACATCTATTTATGCATTTGATTATATTGCAATTTAATGTTTATTGTTGACAAATGGTTTAAAATTCTGTTACCAATCAAATTGTCTGCCTACAACTGCATATGCTTTTTAATTGCTTATGTGAATGCAATTACTGTGCCGATGTTGTTTGATTTTGCAGTGACTGAGGAGGCTAAGGACATTCATCTCAAAAGCTCTTCCACCTCGACGAACTAGCTTCAACTCAATAGCTTCCGAGGACGGAATCTACATCAGGAAGGGGGGCATGTTAACCCTCACGCACATTCCAATCACCTACGACGGACATTGTATTATCTATTTGGTAGAGTCGGGTACCGGGCTTGTCGGTCCAATAGGAAAAGGGTAAGAGTGATCGCCGATGAGAGGCGCACTCTAACTAGAACATTCAAGGGATTAGTTGGCTAAGCATGGGCGCCTAAGTGTGAATGGGGCGAGCTCATATAAAAGTCAACTAAACCTAAAATTCACTCATTCTCTCATTTGTGCAATTGAAGAGTGCTCTTGCTCCATCTCCATCTTCTCCTTCTTCATCTCCTTGTGTGTGTGTGTGTGTGTGTGTATGCGTGAGAGAGAGAGAGAGAGAGAGAGAGAGAGAGAGTGTACGATTGAGCATTGCGGTGGCATGACAACGGCGAGGCAGTTGAGCGCAGCGTAGCGGCATCTCCCTCTTCTTCGCGGTGAGGAATCCTCCACGAAGCAAGCGTAGAGCGGTGAGTGACACACCATCGTCATCTTTGAACTTACTAGTTTAGGCTTGTTGTGTGCTTGAAGCCATTTGTGGGTCGCACGCGGTGTATCGGCAAGTTCTTTGCATTGACACGTGCGACATACACGCACAAGCTCTAGTACGAGGGGTTGCATGTCTATATGCTCAGGTAGTACAACCATGTAGATGCATCAAGCTAGCTAGCTCCATAGGAGGTTGTACAATATAGTACATGGGAGAATCGTAAGCAAGAGCTGCTCGAATGGACAGAGCTAGGTGAGCCATCATCAGGGCTCGTCTCTCCTCAGTAGCTCAACGCGCTCGGGTTCGAATCTCCTCCATCTGTCTGCAATGGAGAGAGAGAGAGAGAGAGAGAGAGAGAGAGAGAGAGAGAGAGAGAGAGAGTTACAGTTTTCCAATGCAAATTCATTGAATTGCCCTGTTGAAAACACCTCCCCACTAAAAGTTACGAATATGGTGAGATGCTTGGCATTTTCCAGTCAAAGACTCATGTCGCATGTGGTGTGATAAGGGTTATTGGAGGTAGCCAAAATTGGATACTACTAGTATTGTGCTTCCATAGCAATATGCAAAGAGGCAATGTCGCACCTGCTCCAACAGCTACCCATTCCTTTCCATTGTTGCTAGTGTCACAACAAATATCAACTACTTGGGGGTGGTTGTCTCTCTCTTTCCTTTTGGAAGTTCAAGGTTCAGGCCCTTTGCTAATAAAATAAGCACCAACTATGTACTTTGCATCAAGATATGATGTTTCCTATGATACAAAGTCTTATTGATTTCAGTTTTTGTGCCTTCAACTAATAGACAAGAAGTCTAAGCCAATCCATTACACAACTTGCTTGACATAAGAGCAATAGCCTTTTAAACGTAAATAGAAGCTGAAAGAAAACAAGAAACCGTCCTTGGCCTCACAACAATTGGTCTGAAACACTCTTGCCCAAACATGAAACCAGATCATTCAACATGTCTACTCCGATGCCCAACTCTGCTCAACAATCATCATTCAACCTGTCTACTCCGTTGTCAACTCTCCTCAACAATTTGACGAACCTTTTTGTTATATTCTCCATGATTTTTTATGTACATGCGAGAAGCTTTGGAATTTTCTAGAGAGAATGGATTTGGATGACAAAGTAGAGACTGAATTGATGTCAGAATTGCACAACAACATCATAAATAGGCCTCCACTGATTTTGCAGTATCTCCAGGAAAATGCTTTCCATCTACATAGAAATTGGGATGAAACATCCTGCACTTGTTGGGATAATCTTATGTGAATTGAAAAATGAGCTTGAACGTACCTCCATCCTAGGGGGTGTCACAACTAGGCCCGAAGATGACAACATTCCAGACCATGATGTTGTTGTCTTGGAGTGCACTGTTGATGCCCGCAAGAGGATCCTGCTGAAGCCGCTTGAAGTCACGCATCAAGCACTTGCAAGAAGGGGTGGACATGGTGTGCAGGCAAAAACAACACCAAAAATGCTTCTTTGTTTCTCATTGCCCTCTCTCTTAGATAAACTGCCGCACAATCGCAATTTGCACGCCTGTGTTGCTTTGAACCTCGGGGGTTGCACAAAGTAATCATGTTAATGTATAATGTGGGTTCAAAAGGAGGGGTTTTAAAATGTTAAAAAATTAGGTAATTTAACAAAGATGCATTAAAATAAGGGGTTTTCATATTCAATTTTGGAAAAAAAAAATCCTAAAATAAGGGGTCATTTTATTCATTCAGACATGTTAAAAGAGGGATTTTTTTAATACTCCGTGAATGCGCGTTATATAGGGGGGGTACCAAACGATGAACCCCTCGAGCTTTAAACAAGATCAGAATCACATACTCAAAAGCAAACCTCTCTCCTCCATCGCCACTACAATATACGAAAATGCCCTAAAGCTCTTGCACACACACACACATGTGTGTGTGTGTGTGTGTGTGTGTGTGTGTGTGTGTTAGCTATTCCCCTGTTACCAAAGTCGACTGCACGTGATCCTTCGCGCTTGATAGGAGATTCTAGGCCAGGCAGGGCCATCTCTCTCTCTCTCTCTCTCTCTCTCTCTCTCTCTCTCTCTCTCTCTCTCTCTCTCTCTCTCTCTCTCTCTGTCTCTGATTTGTGGGAGAAGCAATGGCGTCTCCCTTTCTTTCCCTCTCTCTAGTCAAACTGGTGCAATGGTTGCCACAATTGATAGAATGAAATATTGTGCGTGTGTGTGTGTCCGTGCGCGCGCGCTTGTTGCATGTTCACCTCCCTCAGGGCTCGCCACCCCGCCCATAATGCTCTATTCAATCCTTCTTTAAAAAAACAAGTGATGAAATCACAATGCATGCCCTTGAGAAGAGCAAGGGAAGGTAAAGAACACCATTGCAATCTTTTAAAAAAAGATGAAAAAAATGTTACAAAAATTGCAATAGCAATGGCTTTATTGCCAAATTTGGGGCAATTAAATCTTAAAATGTCTTTACATCTCAAAATTCAGAGCTTATTATTTCAAAAATGCATTTGCATCTCAAAATTGCGATATTTTCATCTCTAAAGAGTAGGAAGGCATGTTGTGTGAACGTGGGAGAAGAAAAGCGGTGAAGAGGGTGACCTAGCAGCAAGAAAAAGAGTAGGAAGGGGTTGTGGTAGTTGTCAGAGGCTGTCACGTGAAGAACATGAGAGAAAAGGGATGGTAGTGATTCCAAAGCTCACAAAAAACCTAGTTTTAGTGTAATCCCACCTACAAATTTTGTTATTTATCTTTAATTTTTATATTTGAAAACTAAAAAATCTACAAAACTTTAAAGAATTTGTGTAAAATTTTTAAATTTAGTTAATTTACCTCTAAAGTTTCTCATACATAGGTTTCATAAGTTTTTGGAAAAAGTTAGCATATTAAATAGGGCAATAGATTGCACAAAAGAAAAACTGCTTTATTTCCTTTCCTTCACTTTCTTTCACAAGGCCTGCCTATAAGAGGGTAGGATGCGGTATGACTTTAAAAACAGCTCCTAATACTTTAAATATTCCTTCCCCTACAAACCTTAGGGAAGCCTTCTATATGCAGTTTCATGATATTGTTGTCCATGTACCATTCTGCAACCCTAAGACAACATTGCAATAGTAGTTGCCTATCACCTCTTGGTGTGCAGTAGCCTTGCCCACAAGCAACTTGACATCAATCTTTTGCCATAGAGTAATCAGTGCTCCTCTTTTCTCAGTCAACCCGTCGTGCATGCACATTGATTTCACATCAATATGAGATTTTAGAAGAGAGACCAACACACACATACATACATATAGAGAGAGGTATTTTCTTAAGGTCAAATATGACCTATGAAGCCAAAGGTACATGTGATGTACTATGTGGGGTGATAAATGATCCTTGATGTCAAGGGTCACGATCAAGTGAATTGTAACAGAGAACAGACATTGTGGCTTGGAAAGCAACATGTGAAGGTCTTAAGTTGTGGATGAAAATGTGAGGGAAGCAGGTTTGGAGTTGAGAAAAAGTTGAGCACTCTAATGGTGCATGGCACTCAAACACTCAACTTAAAATGATCGTAATCTAAATAGTCAATGGTTCTCTTGTCCATCTTGAACAAAGACAATGAGTACTAGCCCAGGTTGTGATATTATGTAAAGAGTATCATTGAGAAGGGAGAATAGAATCCAATTTGCAAGGGTGCAGATTCCCGTTTCGCGGAAGAACATAGTGTCGTAGCTAGGGCGACTCCGCGGGTCTAGAAATGTATGGTGTGACCCATCATATTCCTCCCAAGTAGTAATTCCATTGATGAGAGAGAGAGAGAGAGAGAGAGAGAGAGAGAGAGAGAGAGAGAGAGAGAGAGAGAGAGAGAGAGAGAGAGAGAGAGAGAGAGAGAGAGAGAGAGAGAGAGAGAGCCCTTAATGATACAATCCCAAGGTATCTACATGTTTAGCGTCCCAAGGAGCATATTATAACACACAATTCATTTTACAAAGTGACCTCATTAGCGCTACGGCTCATAGGTACCATTTGCATAAGACTTACAAAAGTGCAGGGTTTGGAGTTTGTAGCTGCTGTGAGGGTAGGTTGTGTATATGGGCTTGAATGCAAATCAAACGGATATGACCATTAGCCTTGCAAAGATGGCACACAAGTAGAGTCAAAAGCAAAAACGCAGGCTGAAACGCAAAGCAGACACGTGGAGAGAGAACATAAGAAGGAAGAAAAACCCCAATTTTGATTACAATCACATATGTGCATGGAGATGGAAACATAAGGTCGACAAAGATGAGGGGGAGATGCAAGTAATCCATGGCATGGACAAGGCCTATGATTTGGGCCTTGAGGCGTGCCCATGTGGTTGAAGCCCCAATGACTTGGCTCTGCTCCATCATCCTCCATTTCCCTTGAAGTACTGCCCTAACCTCCAACCCTTCCCATTAGCCTAGAATCTTGAGCTTTCCCATGCCTCGGGAATGAGCAAACCACCTTTGGTTGCCCTCTGACGATAAAAATCTTGGCGAGCATCTTGCAGGGCATGATTAGGGGTGCTAATGCAACCAAATTTGTTTATCAAGTCAATCAAGTTAAGAAAACACATGCTTAAATCAATAAGAACACCTTAACCATTCCTTACACCTTTATCGCCAACTGCTATGTTTGCCACAACAGTTTACACTGCGTCTTGGGCACTTGAGGCTCCACTCCACATGCAGTGTTCTGCACAACACAACACAACCTTGAAAATAAGGGTCCAATAAGGATCCAACAAACTTATCATACAAATGTTCTATTTTCAGCCAGTAAAATAGTAATCAAACTGAGTTTTTGGACACAAGCAGTATCCACACCTCTGTGTGTGTGTGTGTGTGTGTGTGTGTGTGTGTGTGTGTGTGTGAGAGAGAGAGAGAGAGAGAGAGAGAGAGAGAGAGAGAGAGAGAGAGAGAGAGAGAGAGAGAGAGAGAGAGAGAGAGAGAGAGAGAGAGAGAGAGAGAGAGAGAGAGATGTAGTGACAAGGAATGAAAGCACTCCTTGATAGGCTATTTGAGGATTTGGGTCGATTTAATTGCTAATATCGCTTTCCCAATCAATCCAGCTATGAAAGTTTTTGCACCGTTGGGTTATTTCCTCAGGAAACCACAAAGCACTCTCCCTCTGGGCACTCTTGACTAGGTCACTTTCATGAGTGGCATTCCTTCCAACACCAACAGTAAAATCACCCATGATGGTGCTTGTAACTGGGCCGGCAAGCATCTTAGCCACAAGGATCTTGCGCCCTGTTAGAACTACTCCATTTCTCCACCATCATAACAATCACTAGCCTTGATGTGACATACTCCACCAAACCATCAAGGATCAAGCCTACCTCTTCCCTCGACCACAAGCTGCCTTCACCTCAATGCTCCTCTTGCTACTGATCACCTGCCCACTAGCCTTGTTTGCAATGCAAGTCCATGAGTGTCCCAAGCTATGCATCTCAATAGCCAAGAACCAAATAACCAAGAGCACTATGCTCCAATGGCCAATAGCACAGTCAACTCAACGAGAGCTGGTGGCCGAAATCGGAGCTCTTGCTTGGATCTAAAGAAGACTTAGAATAAGGCGGATCCAAGCTTCACATGCAGGGTCAAATAATAGATATGGGCAATCTAAGGTAGATCATGTAGGTTGCATTTACAATGCGCGAGTACGAGGCTTGAGGGCGAGATAATGGTGCAAGGTACAAAACATATACTGAAAACAATGACAGCCTGCAGACCAAACACCAATAGATGGAGGTCGGCATGCAAAAGTTAGCGTAGATCAAGGCATGCAGAATGGTGGTTGCGTCATGGCAAAGTGCAAGACCGTTCGAGAGCAACATGTGGAGGGGGCAGCAAGCATTGTGGGAGACTGGGATCATTAGAGATCACAATTTCGTTGCAATGCGCATGTAATAATTTTGCTCGTAGCTAGATCCAATAAATCCACTCCTAGTGATGAGTTATGAATTATGATTTGAGACCTCTTCCAATCATTCTCTTTACAACCCGATCCATGCAATTACCTTAAAAAATCAATCCCTCAATTTTGTAGCCCACTGCCCTCCTACTCTTAGAAATGAGTACAAGTCATCTAAATGAGTGCCCACTTTCTTACTTCAACCAATCAACATTTTTGATCTATCAAAAAATGCTTGGAAGTACAACTCAGGTTTTTTCCTATTTTAGTCAAAAAGAGAAAGCATCTCTATAGCCTTTGCCCTTTGGGCAGGCAAAAATAGAGAGAATTGAGAGTTAGTCCTTGATTTTATTTATTGGCCTTGAAAAAATACACCGAAAGACGATTTTTTGTGAACATTGGTGCATGGTTAATCATGGATGGACGACCAATTGGCCTTTACCCCAACATTAGCCATGAGCCCTCCTTACAAATATTCCTCTTCCAATCAGGATGTGGACTCTCAAATGCAACACTCATTTCCACAATCCTTGAGCACTCAGAGACTCAAAGTCACTTATAAACTCTACACACCCCACAAGATATGTTTCTTATGGTCCGGTAGGTCATATTTGACCTTTAATGAATTCTCTCTCTCTCTCTCTCTCTCTTACACACACACACACACAAAACATTAGAAATCAAATCGTGGGGTAGTAAGCGGAAGGGTAAATGTCCCCCAAAAAAAAAAAAAAAAAAAAAAAAAAAAAAAAGCCCTTTCGTCGAAACTCACTAGTTTAGAGCGATTGTTCTATTTCAAACAGTCAACTAAGAAATTAGAATCATTTGGAAAAAGACCACGTGTGAAAGAGGATGAAAGTTCAAAGCACGTGCTTATGGGATGCGCGAATTTCCAAAGGTGTCAAAGAGCCGCCGTGCATTGTCAGAGGAGAGAGACCCTTCTTCAATCATGACATATGAGAGCCGGTTTCAGTGAGTGGCCACACACACACACACACGCGCACGTTAATCACATCATCCAGCTGTTTTTTGTTCAGCATACGCCCATGGATCCATGATGCCCATCTGATTCAATTTCCCCCTTTTTGCATTTCTATTCATCACACCGCAAACCTTGATTCCTTGCCTTGATCGAGCTTCATTGCTTCCTTCCTGCTTGACTTAAAACGGAATTATTAAAAGTAGCTTAGCTTAGTTTCGAGCTACCCAAGGAGTTCGAGGCAAGCTTCAACTGTTGGTAGCTCATCGGATCTGTGTACAAGACATCTTCATTAGGAGGAGCTGTTCTATCAAGCTGCTTTCTTATTATGCACATAGACATAGCTAGTGTGCTCGTTGTGTACTCTGCATAACCAACTCTGTTAGGACGTCAGTGTGGCCCAGTTATCAGCCAGGTTGGTGTTGAAACACAACCAATCTATTGGCCAGATTGGTTGAACTCACCTCTGTATTTATCAGAAAGAGAAAACAAGGGTTGAAGAAGAATGCAGCAAAATGATGGAGGGGGGGCACCGATACCCAATTGGTGCGGGAGGGAGGGCTTCAGGGTGCTTGCTGCAGAACCCAATGGGATTCATGGAGTGTTCACACATGGAGGCGAACTTTTGCAGTACAATGTCTTTGGTCATCTCTTCGATGTCACTGCCAAATATAGACCACCCATCAAACCGATCAGCCGTGGTGCATACGGTGTTGTCTGGTAAGTCCACCTGTCCATTATTTTTTAACCACATTCCATTCTTAGGATTTGTAGCAGGCTGAAAAGAGGTTTTAATTTTGTTTCAGAACACCATAATCCAAATTTACTTGCAGTTGTATGTTGAATTTACTTGCAGTTGTATGTTGAATGCAGCAGATATGTGAACTTGTGCGCGCGAGCACCACATTTACGTGTAGATAGTTTATTTCTGTATATGTGAAAGAACTGCATCATTCTCATTCTTCAAAATGCCCCTTACTCAAATTTGGGTTCTTTTTGTCATGTAATGTATAAGCATGTTGGTATGGTATTTTTTAGTCAAATACTGTAAGAAAATAGCTCTCTTTTGTTGTCGGTTCTCTCCATCCAAAGTAAACTTGAAACCACTGGTCATAGTTCAATGGAGAAGGGATGTTACTAATCCCCAGCAGGAATAATGCTTAACTTTTCAGCCGACTTGTTTTCTCTTGTGTCATCTCAAGTTTAAGGTGAGCTTGCAATACTAGGCCTTGATGAGGGATGTGAGCTGCTCTACCTGCCTCAATTTGGAGGGAGTGAGACGAGGTTCCAACTGTCCCATCACTACCCTCAAATATGTGGTAGATATAGATCCATGTATTATTGCTTGCTGGATAAAGTTGTTGTGTCAGCAGGAGAAACTGATCTCTATAAAATGCCATCTTGGTGGGCTGTGCAGGTGCTACCCATGTCCTCTCTATGAGTCTCTGTTGGAGCTTGCAATACTAGGCCTTGATGAGGGATGTGAGCTGCTCTACCTGCCTCAATTTCGAGGGAGTGAGACGAGGCTCCAACTGTCCAATCACTACCCTCAAATATGTGGTAGATATAGATCCATGTATTATTGGTTGCTGGATAAAGTTGTCGTGTCAGCAGGAGAAACTGATCTATATAAAATGCCATCTTGGTGGGTTGTGCAGGTGCCACCCTGTTCCTCTCACTACAAGAGAGGGACACATGTGGGGCACTCACATTATACTAAGTGGGTGGTAATCTATCCATGGTTTATCCGTATTTCTGTGCCCATGTCGTCCATGAAGCATAACATACCCTCTAGCCTCTTAACTCTATGAGCTATTGGGAGGCCTCATAAGGGAGGCTCAACAATCTGTCTGGTCTCACGCTCATGATCGGTGAAGATCGGTGAAGGAAGCATACAGCCTGGAAGAGAGCCTCCATTGACATAAGTAGCGCATCAAACTTTGCTCATATGGCACTGAGGGTTTGCAACAAATCATGCATGATTGCAACAAAGTGGGGGTAACCCCACTTTGTTGCAATCGTGCAAACCATTGCAAAGACCTTCCCTTTTGGGGGGGGGGGGGGGCTCAGGAAGAGTTGCATGAGCTCTAGTGAACGCCTTCAACTACGACGTGCAGGAAGAATCACCGTAGAGATCTCTCTTACTCTCTCCCTTAACATGTTGAGGGAGGATGTCACAAGTTCGGTGATATGGCAACCCCTAGGGGTTAGGGTCACTAATGGCTCCCAACTGATGGACTACCCGACCAAAGACTCACTCAACCCTAAAAACACGAAAGTGTTACAGACGTGGCACCCCAAGTTGGAAATCTGACACGACATGAGAGAATCACTTAAAATACTTCACAACTTTGTCACACTTTAATAATTGGATTCGACATGGCCCGACGTAGTTCCGTGCCTAGAGGTTTTGGCCCCAAAATCTGGCGCCCCTTTCGGTATTTATTTTTATATCAACGCTTGAGCAAAGTACAACACCCCGGGACCTCTGCTCTCAAACTCTGCGTCCAGATGCTCTGCAGAGTGAGGCCCCAAGGGTCTATTTATTCTTACAAGGGATGCCCGAAAAGCAAAGCCCCAAAAGCAGTAAACTCAAAAGCAGTCAAATCCCAAAAGCATCTGGCCTAAATATTGCCCAAAAATCAGCCAATGCAATTGGCGGAAATCCGTACAGCAGCCACGTCAGCGCTTTTTGCGGAAAATCCGTACTGTCTATCCACGTCAGCACTTATCAACACAGGTCACGGAAATCCGTACTGTCTGTCCACGTGAGCACCCGGGTAGTAGTGTAATGTCATCATTTTGTGACATACCCCCCTCTTGAAAGAATTGTAATCGCACTCGATTATGCCTGCAAAATCAGACATAAGCCATAAACCAGTTTAGTGGACATTGACTCTTAAGTACCGATGCAATAGATGACCCAAATCCAGCACTTGTACAAAGACGACAGTCACATCATGTTCACATGACATTCAGATCATATCACATAGAATCCATTCTGATTTGGGACCATGATTCCTGGCAACGTATTTAGCAATCGCATCTAGATCCACCCAGGACCTCACTGATGTCGGATTAACTAATTCTTATTGTTATCATATCCATAGATTTCTCAAGACCGAAATGTTGCAGTCATTTTGTCAATTATTCCATCTTTCAATCTTGCACTCAAACATAATCATGTGTGAGTAATCATTTCCGGGAATTTCAATCAATCAATCAGACCTTGAGTTCATACTGAAGAGAGTGTTTCAATCATCCAGTTCTAGTCATCTTTTCGTTGTGTGGCCATCTCATCCCTCGGGAACTCTTGATGCGCTCACCATGGTTTCATTCAATCATTGAGTGATCATCATCTTTCAAGATTCATGATCGTGATCCGGTTCATTTTGGACGTGTTATTGCTTCGAATTTGGCATCATCTCATTCTCGATTTTCACTTGTTATTTGTTCACAAATAGCAGGATCTTCCATAAAACATTAGTTCCATACGTAAATAAAAGTCCTAAAAATTATTCATTCATAAGTTCACAAAGCAAAATATTGCCAGCTCATCTATAATTTTCTATCTAGTATCTTTTCTGGAGTGAGTATCTTCTCGCCCAGTTCTATTTTTCAATCTGTCATTCATTCTCATTCTTGTGCCTTTTTGTTGTGGACTGCCCAAAGAGATACGAGACTAGTGCTTGTCAGATTCTCCGTACTTTCATCCGATCCAGAGTGGTCAAGTGGGTTCGTCTGATTCTTGCGGGATGCTTCGTTTGAATCCATGTGTGTCGCGGTAAGAGGATCAGATTTCCTGGCAGAAGAAAAATCGGCTGTGCTCAGATTCCACTGTTACAGACTTGGGCACCCCAAGTACAGACTTGGGCACCCCAAGTCGGAAATCTGACATGACACACGAGAGAATCACTTAAAATACTTCACAACTTTCACACTTCAGTAATTGGAGTCGACACGGCCCGGCGTAGTTCCGTGCCCAGAGGTATTGGACCCAAAATTTGGCACCCCTTTCGGTATTTATTTTTATATAAACGCTTGAGCAAAGTACAACACCCTGGGACGTCTGCTCTCAGACTCTCCAGATACTTTGCAGAGTGAGGCCCCGAGGGTCTTTTTATTTTTACAAGGGATGTCCCAAAAGCAGAGCCCCAAAAGCAGTCAAATCCCAAAAGCATATGGCCTAAAAACTGCCCAAAAAGCAGCCAGCGCAATTGGGGGAAATCTGTACAACAGCCACGTCAGTATATCAACGCTTTTTGCGGAAAATCCATATTGTCTGTCCACATCATCACCAATCAGCGCAGGTCGCGGAAATCCGTACTGTGTCCACGCCAGCACTTGGGCAATAGTGCCACGTCATCATTTTGTGACAGAAAGTGATGGTGTGTACCTCCTAGACAGACTGACCCACAATTTGCGGAGGTGTGATGAAGTGGCATCACTGTATGGACGTCCGTGTTTTACACTAGCAGGTGTCGAAGGTGGTAGCGGAAGATGCAATGAAGACAAGAACTGGTCCGTGATCCGGTGGGTACCTCGACTCCGTGCCCAGAGGGATTGGCCCCAAAATTTGGCGCCCCTTTTGGTATTTATTTTCATACTAACGCTTGAGCAAAGTACAACACCCCGGGACCTCTGCTCTCAGACTCTATGTCCAGATGCTCTGCAGAGTGAGGCCCCAAGGGGGTCTATTTATTCTTACAAGGGATGCCCCAAAAGCAGTAAACTCAATAGCAGTCAAATCCCAAAAACATCTGGCCTAAAAAACTGCCCAAAAAGCAGCCAGCGCAATTGGGGAAATCCGTACATCAGCCATGTCAACATATCAGCGCTTTTTGCGGAAAATCCATACCGTCTGTCCACATCATCACCAATCAACGCAGGTCTCGGAAAGCCGTACTATCTGTCCACGCCAACACCTGGGCAGTAGTGCCACGTCATCATTTTGTGACAAAAAGTGATGGTGTGGACCTCCTGTATGGATTGACCCGCAATTCGCAGAGGTGTGATGATTTGGCATCACTGTATGGACATCCGTGTTTTACGCTAGCAGGTGTCAAAGGTGGGAGCGGAAGATGCAATGAAGACAAGAACTGGCTCGTGATCCAGTGTGTACCTCGACTCTTTAGAACACCTGCAATGCCAAACACATGAACAAGGCACACCTGTGGAGAAGAGAGGTAGAAAGAGATAGGACATCTGTGTGTGAGAGAGAGAGAGAGAGAGAGAGAGAGAGAGAGAGAGAGAGAGAGAGAGAGAGAGAGAGAGAGAGAGAGAGAGAGATCTGGGAAAGGCTCTCCATGCGGATAACAATCTGCTCATACAAGTGACCAAGGGTGGTCCGGCATAGAATTGACATGCCGATTGGATAGACCCAAGGTGCACACAACTGTGACTGCTCTACTGACACTGCCAACTGCTCCAGCACACGAGACCACTGACATAGTCTCCACATGGGCATCACTTCCAACATGTGAGTGCGCGTGCAGAAGTGTGAGAGAGGAGAGGAGAGAGAGAGACAGTAGACACAAAACGTTGGTGTAGGGAAGAGGGGGCGATTAGTCCCCCATGACTACCGGAGCAGAAGACCTATACAACTGAGATCATATGATCTATCGGACTATGTAAGTGGGTACCCCCCCTCCCCCATATATAGGTGCCCAAGGGGGAGGTAGGGCAATGCATAGAAAACCCCACGACCCAGCAAGAGGAAAAAGATATATAGGGCGCCGAGTACAAGGTGGGCGGCCGCCCAGAAGTGGGCGGCCGGACAGTGCAGTGGGTGGCCAGCGTGGAGACATACTAGCCGTACATGTATGCCCTAGAGCTGAGTGAAGCAGCAAAATGGTGTAAATCTAACACCCCCTCTCAGCATAGGATGCTGAACAAACCGCGTGAAGTCGAAGATGTGAGGCAAATGATGAAGATGTCTGCTGCAATGTCCACTGAAGGATACTCCATGAATGTAGCAGCAGTCTGGGGTGTCCCAACCTTCGAGAGGTCTTCGTGGTAAAGTGTCGTCACGAGCAGTGTAGCAAACTGCTGTACTCCGTCGATGCAGTGTGAAGATACTGCGTGAAGGTCCCGAACTGAGTGTGAAAACAACTTATTGTCATGAAAGAAGTACCAATAGACCTGCAAGTGTCATGCCCAATAGGATCTGTGGTGTCTGTAGTCAAAATGTGTGGAGAGAATGGGGAAGCCCAGGAATCGTCATGAGAATGACTGTAAGCCTATCAATGCATGAACTTGCAACCCAGTGTGGCCAGGTGGCTAAGTTGTGAAAAACTCCAGGAAGGCCAGATGTAGCAATATGTGTCGTAATCGTCCTCCAAAACAAGGAAAGCTAGACTAAACAATCTGCACTGTAGAAGCTATCGTAAGTTGTAGCAGTCACCGATAGACCGCACGGACCACCACTGGATGGTGTCCTGTCAATAGGTAGGGTAATCCAAGATGAGGGGAAAGCTAGAGTCAACAATTTGCACTGTGACAATGTGAAGGGCCTCTGAGAAGAGGTGTGGTCAGACCAAGCTGTCTGCACCGTAATCATTCTTTAGAAGTAGGGAAGCCAGACTGAGCAGTCTGCACTGTGAAGATCCTCTGAGAAGAGGGAAGGCCAGACCAATTTGTCTGTGCCGTCTTGCTTGTATCTCTTGCCTCCAGTTCTCCGGTGTCAACCAAAGCAGAATCCGTGCCAACAATGCCACCAAACCGTATCTCGCTGTGGCTCTCAATGTGAATGAGTTGGGAGTGGCCTATTGTCTAGGTCGGGGGATATGTCACCAGCGTGTGACTACTATCTATCCTTTTTGTTGATTTCTTTCTTATTATCTATTTACTTTCACTTTTTGGAAACACCCCTCGGGAAATCTAACTGCCCTGCATTGCATAGCTATTGTGGAACTGTCCAGAGGGAGACCAGGCCTGAGGGCAAGAGAGCACTAAGGTTGGACAAAGACTATGGTTAGCCAAAGTGGGGTCATTGACTAGCCAAAGTGGAATCCTTTGCTACAGAGGCTACATTTCAGTTCTGGATGTGGCCGCAGTGTACAAAGAGGGTCGGATGACCTAGAAAGATACAATGGCAGCATCTCCTAAAATTTAGGGAACTGCTATTTTGGGACCTGAAAATGTCTTCGCGTCATTACGTGCAGTTTGACATGGGGATCATTTTGTTACTCTGTGGCCAAGTCAACAGAGGTTGCAGGTGAGATATTTTTAGACCCGAGGGTCTAAAGCGGGAAAATGCACAAATGAGTGACACTTGGCACTTTGAGGCCAGTTTACTACTTATAGAGAAGGCAAAAACGTGATTTATAGCTGGGAGGCTCATTTTGCAAGTCTCTGTCACAGGTTAAGAGCTATGGAGTGCTTGCTTTCCCTCCTATGTACAGTGCGGTGCCAGGAGTGATGCCCTGCACGCTACGCACTGTCCTCTCTCTCCCCTATGGCAGTATGTTATGCCCCACTAGTGGGCTCTTCATTTGACCAATGTACAGTTGTGTGGGTTCATGCGCGATTGCCGAGGCAAGAGCCTCTTGCACAGGTACTGGATTAGCTAGCGGCTAATCCCCCCGCAGGTATAGGTGAATTCGGAGAGGTTTCACGCCAGAAATCTCGTCTGATTCAAAGGGCAAGTAGCCCTACAGGTGCGGGAGCTCGAGGACTTGCTACGGATGCGACCGGCACGCGAAACGGAGCCCGAAACAGTAAATTACAACCTGCTGTGTATTTTTGCAGGTTTAGGGTTTTGGCCCTAAACGGACCCTAATACCCCCAGGAGGTTCGGGGACGCAAGGGGACCGTTGTACAGGCGATCTGGCGCCTCAAAAATCTTGTCCTTAGTCTGGAAAATGGGCGGGACTTTCTTTCCTCCTTCCACTATCTCAAATGGTGCCTTACCTGTTGACGTATGCACAGTGTTATTGTAAGCATATTCAACCAATGGAAGATGGTGTTCCCAAGTTGCCTTGTGCTCTGACACAGAACATTTGAGCAGGTCCAGAACATTAGAATTTGCCTCTTCTGACTGTCCATCAGTTTGCGGATGAAACAAAGAAGAGAACTTTAGCGTAGTGCCCATATTCTCAAACAATGCCTTCTAGAAAAGACTCGTCATACGTGGATCCCTGTCACTTACAATTGACTGAGGCATCCTGTGATATTTAAAGATATTGCTCATGAATATCTTGACCATGTGTTCTGGCTTTATCTTCTTCCTCACAGGAATGAAATGGGCCTGCTTACTGAACCTACAAATGATAGTCCAAATGTTTGTGTCCTTGGAAGATCAAAGATAAAGTCCATTGCTATGCTTTCCCATGGCTTATTTGTGATTGGCAATGGCTACCAACAATCCCGGTTGCTTTTGTCTATCAAATTTGACTTTTTGGCATACTAAGCATGATCTTGCAAATGTGTCAACATCTTGACGCACAACTGGCCAATAGAAGAATGCCTCAACCCCTTTCACTGTCGCAATCAATTCCACGATGCCCAGCATAAGGTGGAGGACGACTTTCCATCAAAATCTTTGGCCGTAACTGTTTAGTAACGCATAACTTTCCATGCATCATGAGAAAGTCATTCTTAAGCATATAGTGCTCATGATGTTGCCCATCAACAAGCTGGTCATAGATCCTTGCAAAATCTGAATCTTCAGCATATTGTGTCTTCATTTTGTCTAGTTCACAATGGTACGGAATTGACACTGCTGAAATTTGGGGCTTTCGTGACAACGCATCAGCCACCACGTTCTTTTTCCCTTGCACATGCACAATTTGAAAATGGAACATTGACAAGATGTTTGCCCATCGCATGTGCTTCTCAGACAACTTCGTCTGTGTGAGAAAATATCGCAAGGTTTGATGATCTGTTTGGACAACAAAATCAGCCCCTAGCAGATAGTGTTTCCAACTAGTGAGAGCGTGAATTACTGCCAACAATTCTTTCTCATAGACTTGCAAGTTTCTTTCAGTCTTCAAAAGAATTCTGCTCTGATATGCGACTACTCGGCCATTCTGCATTAGAACTGCACCAAGACTATGGCCACACGCATCACATTGAACCACAAAAGGTTTCGAAAGATCTGGCAGAATGATTACCAGGTCTGAAGTCAGCTTCTCTTTCAAGTGTTTGAACGCTAAAATTTCCTTATCTATCCACTTGAAAGTAACTCCTTTTCCTTGTAGTGCATGGAGTGGAGAAGCAATCTCAGCAAAATTTCGGACGAACCTCCTGTAGTAGGAACATAAGCCTAGAAAGCTTCGAATGTCATGTACGGACTTCAAGTCTAGCCATGACCTAATTGCTTCCACTTTAGCGGGATCCATGCGTACCCCATCCTTTGAAACAATGTGCCCAAGGAAGTGAATTTCTTGCAAAAAGAATTCACTCTTCTTCGCATTAATGAGTAGCATGTTCTTACATAACTCACTGAAAACTGCAGTGAAATGATCCCTATGGTCCTCTTCAGACTTCGAGTAGACAATCATGTCATCAAAGAAGGTACCCACGAAGTTTCTATGTGGTCTAAAAATTATGTCCATCATTCTATTAAACGTGGCAAGAGCATTTGTGAGACCAAATGGCATGACAAGAAACTCGGAGAGACCAAATGTTGTCCTGAACGCAGTCTTATGGACATCTTCTGGCCTAATGCGTAACTGATGGTAACCACTCTTTAGGTCTATCCTTGTAAACAATGACGCTCCCTCAAGCCGATCAAGAATGTCATCTATCCTCGTTATGGGGAACCTGTTCTTGATGGTATTCTTATTCAAGGCGCGATAGTCAATGCACATTCAATGGAACCATATAACCGGCCTGTACAACGTAGAGGGCGGTACTATTTCAATTACCTGTTAACTTTACACAGAGCACTGAGAAGGGAAGATAACACAGTTGCGTCCAGCGACTAGAATGTCACTGCGCACACGAGACCGACACCCTGTAGGCCCCAAAGATTGGCGCCCCTTTCGGTATTTCTTTATTCAAATTAAGGTAGACAATCCGACCACTTAGCACAAGCTTTCACAAAGCTGTCCAAACCTGGCCAGGGCTGAAAACGCAGGGTTTCGACCTGATTTTGACAACATAATGGCGCAAAAACCCCTGTAGGTCCAAAGCACCTGTCTAGGACGGATTCCCTCGCTATCTGGAAACTTTTTGGTGAGTTGTCACAGAAGTTCAGCGGGTTGTAGTTCCCTGTTTTTCACTGCCAGGTGCCCAAAAGCCTGTACACGCATCCCAAGGCTCTCACGAGGCTCCCCCGGGGTTCCCTTGCAGTTTAGGTGCGAAACCTTGAACTTGCAGAAAAACACAGCAGGCTGTAATTTGCTGTTTCAGATCGTTTTTAGCGGAGCGAACACGCCTACGCGTGTCCCAAGGGCTCCCGCACGTAATGGGACAGTTCCCCTGTGAATTGGACGAGTTTTCACGCGAGAAGACTCTCCGAACTCGCAATCTTTCGCGATGGAATTGTGCGTACCTGAGGGGGATTAGCAATTAGCTAATTCGGTTCTCGTTCAAAAGGCTCTGCCTTCGCAAATGCGCATAAACCCCCAGAACTGTACATGTTCATCTGAGTAGCCCAACTAGTGGGGCATTACTATATGTGCCAAAGGGGAGAGGGATGCACGAGAGCAAGTCATCACGCTACATGAGATAGAGGATAAGGCAAGCTTTCCATTAAAGCTGTAGTCCTACACCCACTACTCACACACATACTGTAGGTCACTTGTGTGTAAAAAACCAGCCCCCTCTCTCTCTTGGGCGCCTCCTCTAGCTGAGGTGTCCTGCAGGCAGCTCTCCTCCTGCCAAGTGTCTAGTTTTCCCGTTCGAGTTAATTCTCTAGTTCACACTGACTTATAAAGTTGTAAGTGACTTTCCGAGTGGCCCAGACTCTGTTTGGCGGGCACAGGCTTCCATACTCATCAGAATTTAGTACTAACTGGCCCGACCTGTCCCAGACCGACCGACCGAGACTCTCGATGTGAGAAACCTATTCGACCGCAACCGTTTCACACTGGCCATGCAATGTCCACTTGCACCTTTTCAAGGGTCCCGGGAAACAAGTAAAAATAAAAATAAATAAAAATATCTAGTACTTTGTTTTTTAAGGCAACAGGAAAAATACACCTCCTAGTGACACACCCCACCCTTGAAATACTGCAAGCGACCTCGCTTTCATGCCAATAATACATGCGGTATCTCCTGATATTACATATATTCTATATGATGAGAGTCCAAGATCTACATGCTTCCGGAAATGTAGCATTGGATGATTAAACAATCCCACCAACCTGGCTACGACACATATGTCAAGCATAGAAGCCTTCTAGTGTACTCTGAAGCACAAACTTTTCTAGCTAAATTCTGTATGGAAAGAGTAGATACAATTGCTTAACTACTCTCTTGAGCATCATGAACCATGCTCTTGCCTTGCTCCCAAAAGGCTACATGAAGTCACTGTGGGTTTCATCTGAAAGGCTTCAAGATACAATTGCAATAGCTGAGGTGAATCTAGCAATTCAGACTCTTCCATCCATTTGGCATCGAACGATGGATAGTTCTTGAACTTCACCAAATAGCGTCTTTCAACTTTTTCTCTAACCTTTCTTTCCTTATGTGCCAATATCTGTTTAGGAACAAGGATCTCATCCAATTCTTCCACTTCGGGTGGTTCCTCATCGAGCATATTCTCTGGCACATTACCAACAAAGGGTCTTACAAGGCTGACATGAAAATCATTATGTATTTTCCAGCCTTCTCGTAGCTTTAACTTGTAACCTGCATCGCTGATCTTTTCTGAAATCTGAAAAGGACCATAGTATCGCATACTGAGGTTAGGAAACAAGCGTTCCTTGCCTTTCCTCTTCCTTAACCTCGCCTTTTCAAAGCGCAAAAGCACCTAATCACCAAGTGAAAATACAAGTTCACGACGGTGACGATCAACAGCTTTATTTTGCTTAGCCCGAGTCTTCTCAAGAGCAATCTTTATCTTCCTGTATGTTTCATCCATATCTTGCACATACTTGTCTGCCTCAAATATCTTGTCCTTAGTCTGCAAAATGGGGGGGACTTTCTTTCCTCCTTCCACTATCTCAAATGGTGCCTTACCTGTTGACGTATGCACAGTGTTATTGTAAGCATATTCAACCAATGGAAGATGGTGTTCCCAAGTTGCCTTGTGCTCTGACACATAACATTTGAGCAGGTCCAGGACAGTAGAATTTGCCTCTTCTGGCTGTCCATCAGTTTGGGGATGAAACGAAGAAGAGAACTTTAGCGTAGTGCCCATGTTCTCAAACAATATCTTCCAGAAAAGATTGGTCATACGTGGATTCCTGTTCACTGGCAATTGACTGAGGCATCCCGTGATATTTAAGGATATTGCTCATGAATATCTTGACCATGTGTTTTGGCTTTATCTTCTTCCTCACAGGAATGAAACGGGCCTGCTTACTCAACCTACAAATGATAGTCTAAATCCCATCGTTGCCTGTTTGCGTGCTTGGAAGATCAAAGATAAAGTCCATTGCTATGCTTTCCCATGGCCTATTTGGGATCGGCAATGGCTGCAACAATCCGGGTTGCTTTTGTCTGTCAAATTTGACTTTTTTGCATACTAAGCATGATCTTACAAATGTGTCAACATCTTGACGCAAAGCTGGCCAATAGAAGAATGCCTCAACCCCCTTCACTGTCGCATCAATTCCACGATGCCCAGCATAAGGTGGAGCATGACTTTCCATCAAAATCTTTGGCCGTAACTGTTTAGTAACGCATAACTTTCCATGCATCATGAGAAAGTCATTCTTAAGTATATAGTGCTCATGATGTTGCCCATCAACAAGCTGGTCATAGATCCTTGCAAAATCTGAATCTTCAGCATATTGTGTCTTCATTTCGTCTAGTTCACAATGGTACGGAATTGACACTGCTGAAATTTGGGGTTTTCGTGACAACGCATCAGCCACCACGTTCTTTTTCCCTTGCACATGCACAATTTGAAAATGGAACATTGACAAGATGTTTGCCCATCGCATGTACTTCTCAGACAACTTCGTCTGTGTGAGAAAATATCGCAAGGTTTGATGATCTGTTTGGACAACAAAATCAGCCCCTAGCAGATAGTGTTTCCAACTAGTGAGAGCATGAATTACTGCCAACAATTCTTTCTCATAGACTTGCAAGTTTCTTTCAGTCTTCAAAAGAATTCTGCTCTCATATGCGATTACTCGGCCTCGGCCATTCTGCATTAGAACTGCACCAAGACTATGGCCACACGCATCACATTGAACCACAAAAGGTTTCGAAAGATCTGGCAAAATGATTACCGGGTCTGAAGTAAGCTTCTCTTTCAAGTGTTTGAACGCTAAAATTTCCTTGGGTGTCCACTTGAAAGTAACTCTTTTTCCTTGTAGTGCATGGAGTGGACAAGCAATCTCAGCAAAATTTCGGATGAACCTCCTGTAGTAGGAACATAAGCCTAGAAAGCTTCGAATGTCATGTACGGACTTCACTTAAGCGGGATCCATGCGTACCCCATCCTTTGAAACAATGTGTCAAGGAAGTGAATTTTGCTTCCACTTAAGCGGGATCCATGCGTACCCCATCCTTTGAAACAATGTGTCAAGGAAGTGAATTTCTTGCAAAAAGAATTCACTCTTCTTCGCATTAATGTGTAGCCTGTTCTTACGTAACTCATTGAAAACTGCAATCAAGTGATCCCTATGTTCCTTTTCAGACTTCGAAAAGACAATCATGTCATCAAAGAAGGTACCCACGAAGTTTCTATGCGGTCTAAAAATTGTGTCCATCATTCTATTAAACGTGGCAGGAGCATTTGTGAGACCAAATGGCATGACAAGAAACTCATAGAGACCAAATGTTGTCCTGAACGCAGTCTTATGGCGTCCATCTTCTGGCCTAATGCGTATCTGATGGTAGCCACTCTTTAGGTCTATCCTTGTAAACAATGACGCTCCCTCAAGCTGATCAAGAATGTCATCTATCCTCGGTATGGGGAACCTGTTGTTGATGGTATTCTTATTCAAGGCGCGATAGTCAATGCACATGCGCCATCAACCATCCTTCTTCTGCACTAAGAGTACAGGCAAAGAAAAAGGGGATGAACTGGGCTGAATCAGCCCCTTCTCTAAAAGCTCGTTGACCTGACTCATAATCTCTTTTTGCTGGGCTGCACTAACCCTGTATGGTGGTCTATTCGGTGGACTAGAACCTGGCACAAGATCTATAGTATGATCCTCAAGTCTCTCAAGAGGTAACTCCCGTGGCAAAGACTCTGAAAAACAATCACTGAAACCACTCAAAAAAGTTGACCTGTCTTTATCTAAGGTAGACAAATTAGATACAACTTGAGGTACTTCTTTTGCAAAGATCAAGTACGTAGAAAGATGATTCTTTATTACAGATGAAATAGCAGAGGCAGAAACAACTGGAACAGACTCACCTTTAAGCTTTACATCAAGGACATGAGTCTTTCCTCTATGTACAAGGGTAATCTTTTTGTTGTAAGTATCCACCATAGCATGCAACCTGTAACACCATGGGATACCTAGTAACACATCATAGCCCTCAAGTGGCATAATATGACATTCTTCCGCATCCACATAGCTCTGAATGTACAGACGAATCTTCCCCAAAATGGGAGTAACGGGCTCTGAATGACCTGGGCATGCCAAACTTGCTTCCCTTGTCATACCCATCTCCTCTGCACGAATGCCCACCTTGATGCCGATTCTGGTGATATGAAATTTGCACAGGCTCCTGGATTAAAGAAAACCAGCATTGTCTGGTCTCTAACTTTGCCCCAAGCTCTGCACATCTCCGTGGCATCTGTGTTTGGCTGGTCTCCAACCAAATCTGGAACAAGTCCCGCACTTGGCTGTGGCTTCTTCCCTTTATGGTCTGACTTGTCATCCTTATCCTGTGACTTCTTCTGTAGGCATTCATTTGCAAAATGTCCTTCCTGTTCACAAATATAGCATTTCTTGGCCTCCCTAAGAGCTTTCCTTTGTTCAAAAGTTTTGCCAAAAAAATGCCTTTTTTGTTCTTGTCCTCGTCCTAAAGAAGACTTAGACTGCTTCTTGGACATATCACCTTCTTCAGTGGAGGGCTTCTTTGTGGGAGGCTCAGAAGGCTTTGCTGCAACATTGCCCTTGGCTGAAAATTGTTTGCCCTGGGACCCTTTCTTGTGGCTATTAAATCCATCGGAATCTCCCTTCGACAGATTGCTGGCCACTCTTGCATTCTCTATCAAGTGAAACATATTCATGACAGTAGTCTTTGTGCAGTAGTCCCCGATTTTCTTGGGCAATCCGCAACAACACTTCTCAATCTGTTCTGACAATGGCACAAACCTGTAAGAGGTGACTGGCAACAGTGTGGCCCAAAACTGTTTATTGTACTCTTCCAGATTCGCACACTATTTAGCATTCAACTCGTGCCATTCTATCATCACATCCACTGACAATGGCACAAACCTGTAAGAGGTGACTGGCAACAGTGCGGCCCAAAACTGTTTATTGTACTCTTCCAGATTTGCACACTGTTTAGCATTCAACTCGTGCCATTCTGTCATCACATCCACTTCAAAAGTGTTTGTCAACCATGCAGGCGCAAAAAGCTGTTTGAATTGGACCCACGTTGTTGGGGCTTGACCCTGGTTCAACAATGCGGTCCACCATTGAAGCGCATTCCCTTTCAAGAAAGTGGCAGCCTTGCGTATCTTTGAAGATTCCGTGAAGTTTCCTCCAGCATAAGCTGCATCGAACTGCTGTATGAAGGTCAAAGCCTTCAATTGATCCTCATTTCCTCTTAAAGTTTCAAACTTCACTCCCTGCCCACCTTCCTTATAATCCTTCAGCTGACTCAAAGCCACATTATCATAAACAGGTGGCTGTAACAGTGGTGCTCCATGATTGTTCATTCCAACACTCGTTTCAACTGTTTTACCTATCATATCTGCATTTTGTACGTATGTCTGCGAAAAACCAGCCATACCAAATTGTGTTCCAGGCACTCGAAACTGGCCGTAGGCACCCTGAAAACCTGGTTGGACACCCATGTTTGCGTACATAGGGTTACCCATGCCTGTTTGCATTGTCCCGAACACATTCCCTGGCATATAACCTGTGGAAGGTCCAGCCATGGCTTGAAATACTGAACCACCTCCAAAATAACCAGGATAAGTATAAGGTAATGGAAGGGTCTGACGCATAGCGTGCTCATTACTCCCTTGACCATTCACAAACGGTGCCTGTCCAGCTAAAGCAAGTTGCTTTGGATCATTGGACACCGCTAGTTGCTCAACCACATGGGCTTTCCCTCGAGCATCACGAGTCCTCTGCGCATTGGAAATCTCCTTTTCCTGCAACGGCTCAGTCATGCCCTATGTAGGAGGCTGAAAACCCTGTGTCGGAGCCTGTAAGAACTCCTGCATCCTTGGGTTGTTAGCCAACTGCTGAAACATGTCCATGCAGCAACGCAATTGAGTTCTAAACAGCCTGTCCTCTTCTTGAAGAGTTGAAGGAATTTTCTCTGTGCCATGTGAGGAAGATCCCTCTTCAGGTACTTGGTCTCTCTTCTCTGCCATAACGACAAGCTCTGTGTTGCTTTCACCCACAACAATCCACGCTGCACTTTTTGAAGAAAAAGTGACTATCGTGTCGATGGAACCATATAACCGGCCTGTACAACGTAGAGGGCGGTTCTATTTCAATTACATGTTAACTTTACACAGAGCACTGAGAAGGGAAGAGAACACAGTTGCGTCCAGCGACTAGAATGTCACTGCGCACACGAGACCGACACCCTGTAGGCCCCAAAGACTGGCAAACGCGCATAAACCCCAGAATTGTACATGTTCATCTGAGTAGCCCAACTAGTGGGGCATTACCATATGTGCCAAAGGGGAAAGAGAGATGCACGAGAGCAAGTCATCGCGCTACATGAGACAGAGGAGAAGTCAAGCTTTCCATTAAAGGTGTAGACCTGCACCCACTACTCACACACACTGTAGGTCACTTGTGTGTAAAAAATCAGCCCCCTCTCTCTCTTGGGCGCCTCATCTAGCTGAGGTGTCCTGCAGGCAGCTCTCCTCCTGCCAAGTGTCCAGTTTGCCACTTTGAGTTAATTCTCTAGTTCCCACTGACTTATAAAGTTGTGACTTTCCGAGAGGCCCAGACTTCGTTTGGCGGGCACTGACTTCCATACTCATCAGAATTCAATGCTAACTGGTCCGACCAGTCCCAGACCGACCGACCCAGACTCCCGATGTGAGAAACCTATTTGGCCGCAACCGTTTCACACTGGCCATGCAATGTCCACTTGCACCTTTTCAAGGGTCTCGGGTAACAAGTAAAAACAAAAATAAATAAAAATACCTAGTACTTATTTATTGAAGGCAACAGGAAAAATACACCTCTTGGTGACACTTATCATCATGCAAATTCTGTGTGTCATGCTTTGGAGAAGACGAGACTGAGAGAGTCTCCTTTTCTCGAATCTCTTGCATCTGTGACTGAACTTGAGAAAAGAGTCGCAACATCTCTTTTATGTGTCAGTCGTTCATGGCTTTTCTTGCTTTGTTCTTGCGATCCATTTCTGCTTTTCTTTCTGCGCATTCACGATCAAATTCTGCCATTCTTTCTGCTCTTCTTGCATCGCGTTCTAACTTCCTGTCCATCATCATCATGTCGAAAGCCTCCATAGGAGGTAGTGCAATCCTTTGCGTAAATGGGGAAGGGAGAGGGTCGGAAAGACCTCTTGGTGGGGAAAATTCTTCTTCGCCTCTCTCATGCTCATCATTTCTAAGCGAAGTATCCATTCTGCTTCGAGTGATGACCATCCACTGAAGTCTTGGGTTCTTGTGGGTTCTTGTAGGTTCTTGTGGTCTTGGGTTCTGAAGTTCACAAGGAACTTGGGTTCTTGGGGGTCTTGGTTCTTGGGTTCTTGAAGTTCTTGAGGGTCGTGAGGTATTGAGGTTCTTGAGGTTCTTGAAGTTCTTGTGTTCCTTCGGTTCTTCTTTCGCTTGCAATCTGTGCTAGAGAAGGATCTTCTCTTCACCCGAGTTCTACTCTTTTCTGCAGGCGCACCCCTCGGCGGCCTTGCGCTCACACCAAGGTTGCTTTTTCCCACCTCACGTCGATTGGCCGGCCGCTAAGTACATGGTCCGCTCTCAATGAGTGAAAAGAGAAACAAGGGGAGGTTGGACAAGCCCTTCTTTCTTGGGTTTCCCGTCACTCTTCAAAAACACGATTAGGAATCGACACGCCCAAGAGGACTTGGGTTACATGCAACTGCAACAAGCACAAAAAAGTCATGTGGTTCTTGTGGTTCTTTCCTTGAGTGATACAGAACACTGCCAAAGCTCTCATACCAATGTAAGGTGCGGCGGAATGAATGTTGAACTTTGCTCAAGATGAGTGCTCCTAACTGTGCTCAAGGTTCCTTTTACTTACAGAAACGAGAGCCTTCCGTTCCTTTAGTGAGAGAGTGCAAATGATCACAAACAAAGTGGTAAACACTGTGAATGAAGGTGCTGAGACTGAGAGATAGAGAGAGAACAATACGACACCAGAATGTTGTCAAACCCTCCTCCGAAGGCCCCACTCTCTATGGTGAGAGCGGTCTACTATTGATTGCACAAGTCTCTACAATGCTTTGGACTTGCCGACGATGTCGACGACGGTGAGGACGATGACAAGACGGGCTGAAATCTAAAAATGCTAATGGTTGAAATCTGCAAATCTTTATCTGCTGAATTCTGACTCTATGTCGGTGATGATGTCGATGACGACAATGCGACGACGACGGGCTGGAAACGCAGATGCTGAAATCTGCGTTTTCCGGGCTGAATCTGCAAACTATGCGGGATCTGACCGTGCGGCGAGGATCTGTTGCGGGAAGGTGAGATCTGCGAGGTTTGGGGGTTCTACTGCGGAGTCCGACTGCTGAAAACTGAAAACGCTGGTGCTAGTGCTACTTTTGTCGCGAAGATCTGCAAAAACGTTAGGTCTCTGGTTGATCCAAAAACGCTAGGCTGATTTGGGGTTCCGTGGTGGAAATCTGCTAACGCTAGGGCTGATCTGCTGTCTGCTGTTGCCATGAATTTGCAAGTGCAAAAACGCTGGCTGATCTGATGCAAAAACGCTAGGCCTTCTGGAATGCTGAAAACGCTAGAGTTGTCGCGAGGGTCGGTCTTGCTGAGAAGTTGCCTGTTGAGCAAGATGCTCCTGTTACCTCTTCTGCCAGAAAGTGCTAGCTCTGGTTTGCTTATATATTATCTTAGCAAACTTGCCCTACCTAGTTCCCAACAAAAGTCACTTAAAATAATAAGTGAAAAATGTCAAAAATAGGGAAAATAGGTTTAATGCGCTTGAAAATTCCCCTGATTGATTTTGATGGATTCTGATGGGAATTCTCATACGATCATGCTGTGTGCAACCAGAGAATATGCATCTAATCTAAGTGACTGGTCATGCACGGTCTGCGAACAGACTCACTAAAGTGCCAGATCACTTCCTATTCTAGATTGACTTGACTGAACTGAACCCTGGTCATGCTGTAGCTTGTCCACGGACACATAGGGTTGGATGTGTCACGTGACAGAGGCAAGAGCCTCTTTGAGCACGTATAGGAGTAGCTAATTGCTACTCCAAAAGCAGGCACCGGTGAGGGTAATAACCTCCCCATACAAGTGCATTTTCAGCGTTGGATATGTGCTGTCTTTAGACTGTTTTTCAGTCATACAGATGCTAGAAGCATTGGGAACAGTGCCCCATTGTTAGAGGGCAGTAAGGGGGGTGTTTAGGGCTGAAAACATGTGAAAAACCAGTAATTACAAAGAGCTGTAATTACTGTTTTTGAGCTGAAAACAGAGGGTTTACGCCATTGGAAGCGGGTCCTGGCATGGGGGTTTGTTCAGGGCTAGTTTTGGAGCCATTATGTTACCAGAATTTTGGTAGAACAGGTGCTATCTAGCTGGATACAGGTGAAGATCCATAGGACTTAGTTTTGTAACTTTTTATCCTCTTAAAGAATAAAGAAATACCGTAAGGGATGCCAGTCTTTGGGGCCAACAGGTTGTCGGCGTCTGCTTGGAGCATTCTAGTTTTCAAACTGTGTGTGTTTGAAGTGTCAATTCCCGTTACAGGTTTTATCTGCAAAGCTTCTATGTGTCCTAAAGTCTTAAGTAAGGTTTTGGGTGAAAGCCAAAGTCCACTGCCCTACAGGCCGGTTACAGGTACTTCACCCTTTGCACCTTCGAAGTGAAGCATGCCAAAGAATGAGCCCTCTGCACATATTTAAAGGCCCTTGGCCTCAAAAGCAGTTTACATGAAAAGCCTTCAAACTCAAAAGCAACTGGCCCAAAAGCATCTTGTCCAAAAGCTGCCTCCCGCAAAACGCGGAAATCCGTATAGGTGCCACGTGGCACTGCTAGCGTAAAACACGGAAATGCGTAGAGCTCTGCCACGTCATGTTTTCTCCGCCTGCGCGTGTGTGCGTGCTTTATTTTAATGCCTTTATGTCACTTGGCCCCCATCGGACGGGGCCCCATAAGTTGGTGGGAACTTCTTCTTCTACTGCTTCTACTTCTTCTAGGGTTTAGGCCCCTCGACTGGGATCTGCAGGTTGGCTCCGTTCTTCAGTGGCTTGGCATGTTAGCAATTTGTGACAGAGCCTGTGCTCTGATACCGTGTGAGTGCGCGTGTTCTGATACCGTGTGGTGGGAACTTCTTCCGCTTCTTCTTCTTCTACTGCTTCTACTTCTTCTAGGGTTTAGGCCCCTCGACTGGGATCTGCAGGTTGGCTCCGTTCTTCAGTGGCTTGACATGTTAGCAATTTGTGACAGAGCCTGTGCTCTGATACCGTGTGAGTGCGCGTGTGCGGAAACGTGAGAGAGGAGAGAAGAGGATGTAGACACAAACGCTAGTGTAGGGAAGAGGGGCCGATCAACCCCCCATGACTACCAGAGCAGAAGACCTAAACAACTGAGATCAGATGTGCCCAAGGGGGAGGTAGGGCAATGCATAGAAAACCTCACGACCCAGCAAGAGGAAAAAGATATATAGGGCGCCCAGGCCCAGAAGTGGGTGGTTGGACATTGTAGGGGGTGGCCAGCCCGGAGACATACTAGCCAACGGCCGTACATATATGCCCTAGACCTGAGTGAAGCAGCAGAGTGGTGTATACACAACATGCTCATGAGAGCATAGATTTGGTGCATCTTCTCTTGCCTAGATCTAGATGTGGATCTAGATCTCGGATGAGGAAACCTGCCATTGCATGGTCACAAGGCCTACGAAAGGCTGCCAGAGGAGGTACTGCACCGTAGAGTGGATGTCGTGACACTTCACCTGCTGCCCACCAAGAACCCCAGGGCTGATTTGAGAAAACGCTGATCAGCTGGCCAAAAAGGTGAAAGGCCTCCATTGACTGCTAGCCAAGTCTAGATCTACCCCAAGGGCTGCCCTCTCCTGTGGGCTCAATTGCTGTTTCTCTGGGGTGACCCCCCCCCCCCCCCCCCCCCCCCCCCCCCCCCCCCCCCCCCCCCCCCCCTCTTGTGGTGGTTATAAAGGTCCCTAGGCTGGCTGCCTGACCTAGCCCTCAGCCCCCTCGACCATACATAAATGGGAAAACTAGGGAGAGAGTGGAAAGGGGCACCAGATGCCTATGGGGCACAGGGGAAAAATAGACACAACCCGACATAAGAAACCTACCTCACACTGGCCGGGCATAGCCACAAAACAACCCTCACTCCCTAACACCTGTCCCTGGGAGAAACTAGGATTGACTAGACAAATCCAAAGAGATGCGTAAACTAACACCCCCTCTCAGCTCCCGGAGAGGAAGTTGGACCATGGAGTTGAAGTGAGCATTCTGCAACTGTAAAGAGAGGGTTTCGTGGACGAGGATATCTACTACTGAACTATGAGGTCGAATACACGGCCATTGTATCATCCAACTACTACCCCCGAAAGACGTCCGGGAAATATTATGTTGTTCGCTGAGAGTAAATCCAACTCTATCAAGAATCTCCTCAACTCAACTGACTCACAAGTCGCACAACCATTATCTGCAGAAGGCACTGCTGCTGATCGCTCCAAGAGAGTGCATCAATACTGAGGGTAAAGGCATAAACTAATGGTATCCGGATCATTTCCCAACTCTAAAGTACTCCACCCTTGAGGAAAGAGTCGGAAATCTGCACCTCGTGTCATATACCACATGCCAGAAACTCCAAGCTGCTACGAGAAGTCCAAAGAATGGGATAACCGAGGTTACTAAGGAATAAACTCTTCGATGACGAAGAACCAAAGAATTGCATCAACCACCATGTACAATGATAAATTGCAAACATAGCAGCCACGGTATGGTACGGGACGTTTAATACGTTGTGTACAATACGCATACGAGACGTATTTTTGAGAATCAAAAATAAAATACGTCAACCTTCTTTAGATATGATACTTTAACAAGGACAAATGAAGCGGGCCATGCACCTCCTCAATGACTCTTCAATGTTTAATCCTAGCAAAGTGATGAAGTGCGCGGGGTGTCACAAAGTGATGACGTGGCATGACCTAAAGGACGGAATCCGAACAGAGAGGGATCAAATCCTTGGTGAAAAATGCAGAAGAGGTTTTACCAACTTTCAAGTCTTTCCGAGTGGCCCAATTTTAAAAGTTCAATTCCTACCAACTTATGGGACCATATCCGATGGGGCCTAAGGGAGACACAGGCTTAAAAATCTGCGTGGAAGGCTGATGATGTGGCAGTTGTACGGACGCCCGCGAATCACACTGTTGACGTGGCAACTGTACGGATGCCCGCATTTGACGTTGCTGATATGGCAAACCGTACGGATTTCTGCAAATCGCGCTGACAGATCTTAGCGCTAGCTTTTGGGCTGAGCTGCTTTTAGACTTGAAGCTTTTCATGTGTACTGCTTTTGGAAGGCCGAGGGCCTATAAGTTGGGTGCCAGGGCCTTAGTTTCAGGCATATTAGCTTGGGAGCGCTCGTGAGACGAGGACCCTCGGACATTGTACTTTGGAAGCATTAATAATAAAGAAATATCGAAAGGGGCGCCAGTCCCTCTGGGCGCGGAACTTCGCCGTGCCGTGTGGTCTCTCTCTCAGTTTTATTCAGTTCTTTCATTTTTCTCACGTGTTGTGGTAGATTATCTGCTTGGGGTGCCCATGTGTGTTACACGGGGTCTCCAGGACTGTCCCGCCTCAGTCATGGAAAGCAAATTGAGATGGGAAGATCTGCCTCCTCCTGAAGCACATGTGTAGTTGGGTCAAAGCAGTGGTGTCGATGTCTGAAAAGCCCGAGCCCCCGAATGCCTACTGGCTCATGGAGATCACTTTGGCTGCCATCTCTGGAGACTCGCACTCTATCTGATAGTAGCCTCTCCCGAGATTATGCACATCGATGATCTTGCCCATTTCGGTGAGGAATTGGGCCTGGAGCAAGTCCCGAACCTTGCCTCTGCTGGGCCGTGTGCCAACAATCTTGCAAATGACCGAGGTGGCTTGAAGCCGTTCCACCTCGGCCATCAAGCTCGCTTGCTCTTTTGATGAAAGAGCAAGTCAAAGGGTTGGCTCCATTGTGTCGGACGAGGGGGCTTCTGTGGAGTCCCTTTGGGATGGAACAGGGGCTGCCATTTTGTGTCTGATGCTCTGGAGAGGAAGGCGAAGACGTCGACGAAAAAAACCTGCGCACTGAGGTCAGCACACTAGCGGAAACAGGAGCACGGGGCAGGGCTGGAGGAAAGGGGACTAAGGAGTTGGGGGGGGGGGGGGGGTAGGCGCGAGGGTGTGGGGAGGGGGGGGTGGGCTGGACAGCGCGGGTAGCGAGCGATGATGCGGGAGCAGCAGCGAGCTCCATAAGTTGGTGTTTCCTAGCCTAGTTTAGTCCTTGGGTTTTGGTTATTCCATGGGCATATAGGCTCCATGAACCCACCACATCCAAGCACCAACTTTGGCTCATGAACTCATCATTTTGAAAGCATGCCACATCTCAAGCTTTTGAGGTTCATACCAAAGTCCTCCAACACATGGATTTAACTTTGTAGACAAGAAAAAAAGAAATTGTGGATGATTATGATAAGAATCTACAACACAAAATAAGAATTGCTTCCTAGGCGCGTGCCTTGGTAAGAAGCTCTGATAAAGTACATTGTGCAAGAAACAACATAAAGGGATGGCTGTATGCAAAACGCGTCTAAAAGTTAGCTTAGAGAGGTTCAGAGCTTCGCATCCATGCTATTTTTGACGTATAGATAAAATTTTCACATGGATGGCTCGCAAAACTTGCATGGCGTCGGCCATTGGATTGGCTGATTGTTGCACACACCACCTGGTCTTGCAGTTTAGTCTTCTTCTGCGGCCTCATGTAAGGGACAAATTCTAGGCACTATCCTCCCTCCTAGTGGTGGGCAGCAAAAAATAACTGGATGAGACTGCAACAAGGTGTTTTTGGCCGGCTGACCTGCTGGGGTTGTTGGGATCTTGTTGTGTTGCAACTCTCTTTGCTTGTCGGGTAACTCTAGAGTATAGTGGCCTCTTCAAACACTGAAGCTGGCTAGTGCTGCTACTACATCTCCAATGTGACCATTCAATTCTATCTTCTGTCACCTACATGCTGCAGTTCAGACAAAGCATGTGATGTAAACTTGTTCACTTCACCACAGAAGCTTGAAGCTTAGGCTTCTCTCTCTCTCTCTCTCTCTCTCTCTCTCTCTCTCTCTCTCTCTCTCTCTCTCTCTCTCTCTCTCTCTCTCTCTCTCTTTATCTCTCTTTTTCTCTCCTTGTCCACGGTTGTTGATTTGCAAACTACTTGGATATGTATGAATGACTATGTCATTGGTTAAGGGTTTTAGCAATGTGGTTGCGTGTTTCACATAGGTGCACGCTCTATATACACGGCAGTTGAAAGATATTGATGCTCTAACCATTCTCACAATTTTGACTGGTAAGTTTGGAACTTACATAAACCTTGAAACAGGCTAGACAACAAAGAAACGAATCTTCTGGTTCTGAAAAGTGTCAAGGATTTGCATCTTCAGCTGGTGTGCCATAGTTTCTAGTTCTAAGTGTGACTATTGACATGGACGTTTCTTTTTTTGTAGTTCTGCCTTCAATGTGGAAACCAATGAGGAGGTAGCAATCAAAAAGATCCCAAATGCTTTTGACAACATGATTGTGGCGAAGCGGACTTTGCGTGAAATTAAGATCTTAGACCACATGGAACATGAAAATGTGAGTTGTTGAATGACTTCTGCTTGGTAAGGTAGTTTGTGGATTCCCCCTTTTTGCTTTTCCTGGAGCATAGGTTTTTTTCCCACATATGGGAAGTGTCACAAGCGTGTTTTACCCTTTTTAGCAAAAGTTGGTCAATTTGCACGAGACAAAAACTAAGTCACATGGCAAAGTGGTCTACCATATCGAGACAATTTTGGGACACAGCCAAAGTATCTACGGAAATGTTGAAGTAGGAAGGAAAAGCCAAAATTAGCCGTGTGGATTTTCAGTATTATATCTGTTCTTCCCCTCTGTCTATGGATCAGACACCACACGCACCCCATGGGGTGGTGAAAAGAGTGAATTATGAAGGTGTGTGCAACGTTGCTCATCTGCATCCTTGTTAGAGAGGATCTTACTACCCATGCATTGAGACACAATCAAAGTCACAGAAGGTTGATAGTTCGGTGCTGCACCACCTAAGCTACAAATGAGAGGGTGCATGATAATGAACTCTTCTAATGTGTCTTTACCAGTTAAATTTACTTGCTCAGAAAGTGGCTTTTCCCCCTGTGTCTTCATGCAGATTCTTGCTTTGAGAGAAGTCATTCTACCGCCAGAAAGAGAAGATTATAAAGATGTGTATATTGTGACTGAGCTTATGGATGCTGATCTTCACCACATTATCAAAACAAGTCAAGAACTCACAGAGGACCACTATCAGGTAGGTCGTAGCACTCGTTCTTAACCTTAGAATTTTGATGGTTTATCAACGAAGTTGAATTCCAGGTAGCATGTGTGATATCTGTAAGGTAACCCATTGTCAAACTTGCCATAGCTGCTTTGGGGATGAGTTTTTGTTTTGATATATCATATGCTGAAGAGCGCTTTTGCTTTTTATACACTTCATTTCATCAGTGTCTGGCATCTTTCTTTTCTTTTGTGCTAGATCTTTGACTCTTTCTATTCAAGTCATGCACTGTGGAGCCTGGGCCAAAGGTTCGGTATGCAGGCTTTTGTGTAAGGCATAAATGTATGCTAGTGGTGTGCATGCGAGGGGGGTGCTATGTTGGTGATGGGAGAGCATTCAGATCAACAGCCAATTTTGTTCAGTGATGACAGTAAAGAATATGTCACCTTTTAAGAACTTCATTTTTACTTTTCTTTTTCGCTTTGTGGATGACTATTATGAGGGAGTTTCTTGCAGCTCATTGCAAAATTCATTTGGGGCATGATGGACTCAACGACCTGTACAATTCTTTAAATTGAAGTTTCAAGTTTTTTTTTAATGTTTTACTTTTAAGGATCTTATCCACCTACAATTTGGAATTGCACTGTTATTTGTGGCAGTGGTGACAGGGCTCGTCCTATCTAACTTAAATGTGAGAGTTACATGATTAAATTGTTAGCAACCAGAATACACAGGGTATGGATTCTTTTGAGCTGCATGAAAGGGTGTCCATCATCAAGCAAGCAACCCACATGCAATCTGAAACTGCTCCCCCTTTAAACACGGGGTTTACTGAGACCTATTTTGTATGTTTTCTACTTTATAATCACAATCGACGGCTGAATGTTGATTGGTGTTTTCAGTATTTTTTATACCAACTGCTGCGGGGGTTAAAGTACATACACTCAGCAAATGTGCTTCATAGAGACCTCAAGCCAAGCAACCTGCTAGTTAGCGAGGACTGTGACTTGAAGATAGCAGATTTTGGGCTTGCAAGGACTTTTTCAGAATCAGACTTGATGACCGAGTATGTGGTAACAAGGTGGTACAGATCCCCTGAGTTACTTCTGAATGCCAAAGGCTACAGTGCTGCTGTTGACATGTGGTCGGTTGGCTGCATCCTTATGGAGCTATTCAACAAAGAACCTCTGTTTCCTGGAAAAGATTATGTTCACCAGTTTAGCTCGATCACTGAGGTAGATACACTATCCCATCATTCCATCGTTCCCAAGCTTGATTGCTGATATATCAATGGGCTGGCTGCAAAGTTTAAAAAATAAGATCAGGTTTCTTTTTCAACCTTACTTATAAGTCACACAACGCGCATAAGTGAGTACCACCAGGAACACATGCAAAGGTTGATACTTCAGTGCTTATGGGCTAATCCACCATGCAACGCGCATAAGTGAGTATCACCAGGAACACATGCAAATGTTGATACTTTAGTGCTTATGTGCTAATCCACCATTCTAATATTGTGTGTGTGCGAGTGCGTGCATGCGCACAATGGAAAAATCATGTCAACGTTTTGTAAATGCCAAAAAATAACCTGCTTACGAGACAAGATCATAAAAAACTGTCAGTAGCCTCATAGGAACAAAACAAATCAAAATCAGTTGTAAGTGGGTCCGTGTAATGGGCACATGGGAGGTGGTTTGGAGGAGTTGATATTGTGTCAAAGCGCATCAGAAGGCGTGGTGACAAGGGAACACTAGGTAGGAGAGAGAGAGAGAGAGAGAGAGAGAGAGAGAGAGAGAGAGAGAGAGAGAGAGAGAGAGAGAGAGAGAGAGAGATGATGATGATGATGATGATGGTGTATTTATGTCCTCGGGGGGCCAAAATGACCCATGGGACCCAAAATCTCATATATGAGACTCCCCCCTTCCCATGTGAAGGAGGGGACGTGTCATGATTCTGTGGTGATTTTGTTTGTGAGTGTGGTGTGATGTTCTAGCACTTTGGCAAGATAGATGCCTAGTGTTACTGGAGAGGGATGTGTTCTTGAGAGAAGCTCCTCAAATGTAGTACATCCTTGAATAAGTTGGGGAAAGTCGACCCGAATGTGTGCATATGCTGGACATTCAAGGGTTACATGTGCCTCATTTTCCAATGAGTTCAAGTTGCATTGAGTGCATCTCCTCATGTTTGCATCAATATTCAGCCATCCTCCCGTTTCACTTTTGAGCATGTGTGATCTTGTCCGCATCAAGGTGATGGCCCGTCTCGCACGGTAAGACATGGGTGTCCTGATATGTTTTTGGGTTTCCCCGGTCTTGTACTCTTCCCAGTATCTCGTGTTTATGTGCTTGCAATAGTATTCAAACTTGGACCTGTGCATTGCATTCTTCCATTTGCTGTGGAGGGCCTCAAGTAATTGTAGTTCAAAATTCAGCTCGTGCTCATGCTCGGTACCTGCCTCTACATGCATGTCCACATGTGCTCCCACATTCCATTTAGAGAACCATTTCCTGATGTCCTCAACAAGGCTAGAGGTGAGAAACTTGCTTTTGTGGTTCTTTTGCGGTTTACATCCTACCTCCCATGCTATGTGAGGCAAACGGTTATGAGGCATCAGCTTCACCTTCAAGAGATATCTATGCATTCTTTGCAAGGCAAGCATTTCCAATGGTCTTTGTCTAGTCTCCAATAGCATCACTGAGTATGGTGTTGTGGTTTTTATCCCCATATGTCTACATAAGAACTTTTTCTGAATTTTCTCAATGTCATTCCATGTGCTGGCCGGAATACTTGGTCCCCATACCTCTACCCCATACAATAGCGTTTGGACCACACACGCATTGAAAGCCATGAACTTTATTTCCCACCTTCTAGTGACGCTTTGTTTGCACATGTTTTCAAACTCGTAATACCTTGCTTGTCCTGCTTCAATTCTTGTTTTTGTACAGTGCCCCCATCTATGATTCGAGGGTATAATGATGCCCAAGTATTTAAAGCTGTCCACTGCTTGAATCTCTTGCCCATCATACATAAGGGCGGGCTGATCCTTTGATTTGTGTGTACAAATCGCCATACATTTTGTTTTCGTGACATTCACTGAAAGTCCTGTGGCTTCGCAGAAAGTATGTACCGCATCCAAAAGTTTTTGCAAGAGAGACATGCTATGCGCTAAAAGAACCACATCATCAACATAAATGAGGAGTAGCAAAGTAATGAGACCTATGTTTGGTGCATCTCCATTCTCTTGCGTCGTTTGGCAGATAAAGTCCTCAAGCTCATCTATGCATAGCCCAAATAATGTTGGGGACAAAGGGCATCCTTGTTTGACCCTTATTGTGCTAAAGAACTCTTTGGAGAAGCCTGTTTGCATTTTCAGTTTACATCGAACTGCATGGTATGGGCGTGCCACCGCAACCCTCAAGTGTATGGGAACCCCAATGGTCTCCATTTCAATCAATGTGCCTCTGGTGTGAGATGGGGGGGAGCTCTGCTGTGGGAGTGGCTCTTGCGGCTGTCCCGTGTCTGCTCTGAAGAAGTCTGTAATCCGTCTTTGAGACTGGTTAGCCTCGCCATTCATCAGGCTCTCTCTGTGTCTGCGCAACTCGAGCAAGAACAAACCTAGGCATCTTTGATCTTCGTATCTCATTACTCTTGAGAGTGGTCCAAAACCCTCTCTGAACAAGCAATGGAAGCGGCCTCGTATCTCGTAGTAGACGGGGCAGCGGCATGTATAATGCTGCTCTGTCTCAGGTTCCATGTCACACAAGGGGCATGTCCTGGCCTCTGTTGGTACTCCGCTATATCTCCCTGTTTCAATCCGCAGCTGGTGAGACGATGTGCGTAACTGGCCAATAGCACACCGTATCCCATGGGACAGGTGGGTATCCATGTATCTGGGTCTCATCACAAAACCATCTTCCGTAAGCTGGAGAAGGTGGTCTCTGTAGAAATCCATCTTCGTGCCCAGTTCTTGTGCTGGTTGTATCCATGTCCTCCTGGTGTCTAGCTGGGTCATGTCTTGGCGGATGAGCTTGGTGATCTCCGACTGTGTAAGAATGAGAGATGATGCGTCCAATGAGTACTGGAATGGTGGCAGCCTGTCTATGCTGAACCCATACGCCTGAAACCATGATGTCATCTCCCCATACCAGCATGTTGTATCTCCTTGTATGGCTAACTGTCGGGAGGACTCAAGTGCAATGCGAGCGTATCTGTCTCTGGGAAGTTCCCATGTGCAGTTTATGAAGGAGACTGATCTGATGAGCGCCTCTACCACTAGTGGGGGGGCCGCCAGCTCTGCTCGGATAATGGCCCGTGGTACTGATGCATTGGCTCTAATGAGCCGCGAGATCATAGAGACGAGAGGCTTCTCCATGTTCCCCCATCCGTCTGTGCGACCCGGCCTCCCGTGGTGATCCAATGAAGGTCCCCATATCTCAGCCAGAGAGAGAGAGAGAGATAGATAGATAGATAGTTCTATTATCGTCCTGGGAGGTCAAATATGACCTATGGGACCAAATGAACATGTTACGTGGTGTGAGTGGAGTTCATAAGTGACTCTCGATGCTCAAAAATGGCTGAAATGAGCGTCGCAATAGTGAGTCCACATCGTGGTTGGGAGAGGAAGGTATGTAGGGAGAGATCATGGCTCAATATATGGGGGAAAGAGGACCTAATGTGGTCAAAAGCTGAGCACTCAAGTAGTGTGTGGTACTCACTCTCTCGCACTTGATGAGGGCATAAGGTGCAAAGTCGATGACACTCCTCGCCAGTGCCCCAACGTCCCGTCTCGCAGCGTAGAGAATGGGAGCTAAGACGAATGGAGGCAATGGTGCGGATCGCACTCAACGGGATGGGCTCAAGGATGTAGGAATGGGTTCGGTTACCTCGTTCCGAGAAGAAGAGAGATTTGTAGTTTGGGGCAACGTGTGTGGTGTAATGGTTGAAGCGAGAACCTCCGGATTTCTCCCAAGCCGTGATACACTGGCGTTGTAAGAAGGCCTCATTAACTTGGGAGTCGATCGACGCATCCTTGACCAAGTGACATGCATCCCATCTTCCAAACCATTTCTTGATATCAAGCATCCACCCCGAACTTAGTATTTTGCTCTTGCATGTCTTTTGAACCATTTGACTTGCTTCATATGCGATTTTAGGAAGTCGATGCAAAGGGCTACGTTGTGTCTTACGCATGTACTCCACAACCCTTTGCATGCCCAAGACCTCAATGGGAAGCAATCCGGACTCAAGAAGTAAGAGCATGTAGGGTGTTTGTGTCTTGACTTGGAGAAAGTTGGTGAGAAAACGCTTTTGGACATTCTCAAACTCTTTCCAAGTAGACTTCCCGATGCTTCCACCCCACACCTCCACTCCATAAAGAAGCACCAGTGTCACCAATGTGTCAAAGAGGTACTTTTTGAGAGCCCAACACTTGATCTCTCCTGCATTGCACATGTTCTCAAATGCATAATAGGCCCTCTTTCCGGCTTCCAAGCGACGCATTGCACAATCCTTCCATTTATGATTGGATGGAACCTCAAGGCCAAGGTACTTGAAGTGATCTACCACTTCAAGTTTCTCATTGTTGTATACAATGCATGGATTTTCATCATTGAGGGTCTTTACAAGCATAACCTTGGTTTTGGATCCATTCACGATCAGCCCGCTATGTAGGCAAAAGCGTTCCAAGACACTCATAAGCTTTTGTGCATCTTCTAAGGTATGTGCCAAGAGCACTACATCATCGGCATAAAGCAAAAGCATGATCACCGCATTTCCAATCTTAACCTCTTCTATGCCTTCTTGCTGCATAAAGTCAAGAACCATGCATTCCAATTCATCAATGAGTAGCCCAAAGAGGGTTGGGGAAAGTGGGCATCCTTGTTTGACACCAATAGTGCTTGCAAAAAATTCTGAAATTCCATCTCCCATACGTAATCGACATATTACTTTTTGGTAGATGCGAAAGACTGCATGCATAAATTCTCTTGGCACTTGAAAGCTTTGCATACGTCTCAAAAGATTTCCTCGCGGTACCATGTCAAAAGCTTTCTTGAAATCCACAAAGCAACAATACAACTTTTTTCCTTTCAATCGAGACGCTTCCATAAGAACTCGAAGAGTGACAAGGTGATCAATAGTGCTATGATGCTTTCGAAAACCTGCTTGGCCAAGTGCACGTTTGCCATTCTTTTCAGCCCATTTACTTATCTTCATCTCCATGATACATCCAAATAACTTTGCCATTAAAGAACCAACTATTATAATGCGATAGTTGTTCACATTGTTTACATCTCCTCCTTTGTGCAAAGGTTTGATCCAATTTGCACTCCAATCATGAGGCATGCCATACTGAAGTGCAAGGTTAAACATATCGCATATCCAATATCGTGTTTTCTTGCTCGTCCATTTAATCATTTCAGCCTTGACACCTTGAAGGTCACCTGCCTTACGAGTAGCAAGTTTCTCAAGCGCGCGGCATACATCTTCAATGGTAAAGAAGGGAGACATAAACGGAAGGGAGCTACACCACTCTATCTTATCAACATTGGGTTGCTCATAGAGATTCTTACAATGCATATACATATCCTCAAGAGTCAAGTCACCAAAGCTCTCAACGCGCTTGCCTTTTAGATTTTGCCAAAACTTGCCACATGCAGGAGAGAGAGAGAGAGAGAGAGAGAGAGAGAGAGAGAGAGAGAGAGAGAGAGAGAGAGAGAGAGAGAGAGAGAGATGAAATGAAATGAAATGTTGTATTAACGTCTTCAAAAAGCCAGAGTGACCTCTGAGACCAAACTGATACAAAAGTGGTGAATTTGTTACAATGTCTGAAAAGTGTGAAAGTGTGAAAATAAATGCGAAAAACTAAGTACAAAGTATTAGATAAACTTCTTAGGAGCATTCTGGGTGTCTGGCTAGAATGCTTCTAATCCTTTGTTGTAGTCTCCTCCGGTGAAGTGTGCTTCTGCATCTCGGTCGTGGTCGTCTCAATTTCCTAAGCTCGATCGCCCTGTCAATGAGGGTGCCTTTGGTATGAATGTGGGTACTCCTTTGTGCTCGTTGCTGGCCTCTTGATTCTCCTTCCATTCCTGCTTCTCTTGATCCGAAGAAATTTGTGATCTGCCTCTGAGATTGTAGTGCTCTTTGTCTTCTCATTAGATTATCCCTGTGCCGATGTAGTTCCAGTAGGTACAGGCCTAGGCACCTTTGATCTTGGTATTGCATGACTCTATCTAGAGGTCCAAAGCCTTCTTTAAATAGGCAATGGAAACGCCCACGTATCTCATAGTATACGGTGCAATGACATATGTAGTGTAATTCTGTCTCCGGCTCCATTCCGCATAACTTGCAAATTCTGCTCTCAGGTGGGATTCCCCTAAATCTGCCAAATTCAATTTCCAGCTGGTGTGAGGATGTACGAATCTGACCAATAGCACATCTCAAACCATGAGACAGGTGGGTATCCATGTAGCTCGGGCGAATCACAAAACCATCTTCAGATAGCTGTAGGAAGTTTTCTTTGTAGTCGGCCGTCTTCGTGCCCAATTCTTGTGTAGGGTCTACCCATGTCCTCTTGGTGTCCAACTGTATAAGATCACGGCGGATGATTTTATTAATCTCCGTTCGTGTGATTGCCAGTGATGGAGCCTCAAGAGAGTATTGGAAGGGGGGTAATCTTTCCATACTGAACCCGTGTCTCTGAAACCACGAGGATAGTTGTGCATACCAGCATGATGTATCTCCTTTCATTGCTAATTGTCGAGAGGATTCGAGGGCCAATCTAGTATATCGGCAATTATTTGTATCCCACAAACCATGTATAAAGGACACTGATTTGGTAAGAGCTTCAATTTCTATCGGAGGGGCAGCTAGTTCCGCTCAAGTAATCGCGTGTGGTACGGAGGCCTTGGCTCTAATCATTCGGGAAATCATAGATACCAAAGGTCTCTCCATTGACTTCCAATTATCCTGATCCACAGATGGTCCCCAAATATGGACCCCATAAAGCATAGCCGAAGCCACTACAGCATCAAAGAGCCAAAGTTTTGTTCGTGGTTCCTGAAACTGCACTTGTGAACACATCCTCTCCAACCCTCCCAAGGCCGCAGAGGCTCTGGACAATCTAGCATCCGCTGCTTTCTTAAGAGTAAACTTCGGTCCTGTAAATACCACACCAAGGTATGTGTATGCATCTGTGTACTCTACTGTATCCTAGCCATATGCAAATGTAGGTGCCGATCTCCTAACCCACTGCGGTGTGGTGTTAAACACCATAACTTTGGTTTTACCCGAGTTTACCGACAGTCCGCTGTCTTCCGCGAATTTATGTAATGCATCTAACTGCCTCTGTATTCCATCTGGTGATTCTGCTATCAATACAATATCATCTGCATACAACAACAAAGGGATCCATGACCGTGCAAGTTGAGAGAGAGAGAGAGAGAGAGAGAGAGAGAGAGAGAGAGAGAGAGAGAGAGAGAGAGAGAGAGAGAGAGAGAGAGAGAGAGAGAGAGAGAGATGAAATGAAATGAAATGTTATATTAACGTCTTCAAAAGGCCATAGTGACCTATGAGACCAGAAAGTTACAAGGTGGTGGATCTGATACAACGTCAGAGTAACAAAATAACCTAATCAACAGTACAAAACAAAGATATATATTATGGGATTCTAGATTGGTCGATGTGAGCTAAAGCCGAAAACTAAGCAAAAATGGGCGGCTAGTTGGGATAGCTGAATCACAAAAGATCTAGCATCGGTCGTTGGCGAATCTCATCAATTCTCTCCATGGTTAGTAGTCTGACCGGGCGTCGTGCATGCCTGGCCAGCGTGTTCTGAATCTTTTGACGTAGCCTCCGTCGATGCTGTGTAGTTCTGCGCAGTCGTGGACGCCTGGATTTCCCTAGTTCAATCGCTTGGTCAATCAGTGTGCCTCTGGTGCGAGACGGGGGGGGAGCTCTGCTGTGGGAGTGGCTCTTGTGGCTGTCCCGTGTCTGCTCTGAAGAAGTCTGTAATCCGTCTTTGAGACTGGTTAGCCTCGCCATTCATCAGGCTCTCTCTGTGTCTGAGAGAGAGAGAGAGAGAGAGAGAGAGAGAGAGAGAGAGAGAGAGAGAGAGAGAGAGAGAGAGAGAGAGAGAGAGAGAGAGAGAGAGAGAGAGAGAGAGAGAGAGAGAGAGAGAGAGAGAGAGAGAGAGAGAGAGAGAGAGAGAGAGAGAGAGAGAGAGAGAGAGAGAGAGAGAGAGAGAGAGAGAGAGAGAGAGAGAGAGAGAGAGAGAGAGACATGAGTTTGTTTTGGAAGGCTATTTGGGAGAACGTTGGCAAACGGTTGCAGTTCTCATCATCTTTCTACCCGCAGACATATTGGCAATGTGAGATTGCAAATTCAGTTGTTCTGGATTTATTGAAGTCTTACATCTCTGATCAAAAGACTCAATGGGAAAAATATTTGCCTTTGGTGGAATTTGCCGACAACAACGCGGTTCACTCTTCGACGGGGAAGGCGCCATTTGAGATCATTGAAGGTACTCTGAAGGTTCCACCCTTCCTTAGCACGAAAGATAAGATTTTTGAAGCTGACCAGTACGCGAAGGACTTGGACACTTCATTTGCCAAGGTTCAGGAGGCTTTAGCAAAATCTCAGGAACGACACAAAAAGGCAGCAGATCGACATCGACGAGATTTGAAATTAAAGGAAGACGATTGGGTGCTCTTACGTTTTGAGAAGGCACGCCTAAGAAAGAAAAAGGGAAAGGAGCGGCTTTTTCCAAAGCTTAGCATGAGGTATTATGGCCCTTTCTAGATAAAAGAAGAGATAAATGATGTCTCCTTTAGACTGAAGGTGCCCGATACTTGGAAGATTCACAATGTATTTCATGTGAGTCTATTGACGCCTTTTAAAGGAGACGTGCTCGATGATGGGGAGCCAGATGAGCAACCCGAAGTGGAGGAAAGCGAGGAGATACTTGTTCCAGAACAGATATTGGCACACAAAGACAGAAAGATAAAAGGTAAAGTGATTAATGTAAAAGTCGGCGATGCGGAAGGGTGTAGACCAAGGTGAGAGAGAGAGAGAGAGAGAGAGAGAGAGAGAGAGAGAGAGAGAGAGAGAGAGAGAGAGAGAGAGAGAGAGAGAGAGAGAGAGAGAGAGAGAGAGAGAGAGAGAGAGAGAGAGAGAGATATCTGGGCTTCCAGGTTGGATTTGACGTTTCCTCTCAGCAGCAGTTTGCACCTGTGCTACAGTCTATTCGCAGGAAGCTTTGTCATTGGTCTTCACGTCATCTGTCGTTGGCTGGCCGCGCATTGGTCGCCAACCAGGTCATTCTGGCTACAGTATGGTATACGGCCTCCTGTTGGATGCTACATTCTGGTGTGATAGCTCAGCTACGCAGACTCGTGCGGAACTTTTTATGGAGTGGCACAGATGGGACTACTGATACTCGTGCTCGAGTTCGCTGGTCCACGATTATTCGTCCTAGATCATAGGGGGGCCTTGGCATTATTGATCCAGAATTACAGAGTCGCGCCCTTCTTACCAAGCTTATTGTTCTGCGTCTTTTTCCCGGCCAAGAACCTTGGAAGATGCTTCTTCAGGCCGCTCTTTCCACAGCGACTCCGCGCCTCGGAACTAGAGATGGCCATACTTGGCAAACAGGGTATCGTTTTCTCTTCACGGATGCCCCCTTGTGCACCAGCAGTCTCTCACCCTTCATTCGTTCGCTCCTTCAGATTTGGGTATCCATGCGACGCGCTATCAAACGCTCACCTCCCTCATGCCGTGAGGAGATTGAGCGCCAACCTCTCATTTGGAATGATGCAGTTCTTGATTCTTCGGTTAATCCACCTCGTCAGCTTGGAGAGAGGACTCACATTGACTGGGTTGCTTGGGACACTGGACCTGCTGCCTCTATGCGGTTGTTTCATGAGACGCGTATGCTGGATGCAGATTTTGTGGCAGAACATTATGACATTGGTCGCGGGGTAACAGACAGACTGCTTGAGATTGGCTCCGCCATTCCTTCACACTGGGACACAGTCATGCGCGGTACAGTTCAGATGCCTCCACATTGTGGCTGGGAAGGCCTCTTCTATCAGAGCACTCTCTTACTAGTTCGTTTCGACACTAAGCTGTTCACAGTTGATACTGACTACTCTTCGGGGATGCATGCTAGACTGACTTATGCTACTACCTCTCCGCACCTTGTCTACCCCGATGCTCGCTGGGAGTCCATACGAGTAGTTGGCTCCCGCGGGAAGCGTCGTTGTGTTGACCCCCGTTTCGCTTCCGCTGATGCTGCACTTTGGAGGCTTTGGGTGTGGGAGGGTCGTGCCCTATCTCAGCTTTATTGGGACCCAGGAGAGTGGCATTGGCCTCACTCTCACCCTACCGGCGCACATGTATCATTCTTTGAGTATACAGTCAGAATTGGAAGATTCGCATTGATGAGACAGCACCCAGAGCAGCCCACTTGTATGCGTTTCTGGTTACATTCAGGTCTCTCACACGCCTATCTACGGCAATTTTGGTCAGCCATCTGGGATTTACATGTGGCTCGTCGTATTTCCTTTTTCCTTTGGATGATTGCACATGCAGGACTTCCAGTTGGGACTTGGTTAGCTTCTATGGGTCACGATCCGTTATGTACTCGATGTTCTTTGCGCCTACCTGAGTCACCTGCGCATTGCCTTTGGTCATGCTCGTCTTCTCATGCACTTTGGCTAGCAGTTGGTTTTTTACTTAGCAGAGCTGGAGTTCAGCATGGATTTCTCACTTGGGGATCTGTTTCCTGGTTGATGCCGATGCCCGGACCGCATCTTTTCTACGAGGGCTCAGACACAGATCGAGCTCTTATGCTTACCGCGATTGGTTACAGACGAGGAACTTTGGCTATGTTACCACAGATTGCTTGGCAAGGAGATCCTCAAACACGTGATGCAATCTTCTCAGTAATCACCAGCATTGCACTCTGGAATGTTTGGAGAGCCCGTTGTCTTCATATTCTCAGTGCGGCACCGCAGCTCCTTTAGGATACCCTCACTGTCATTTGGCTGGACATCATTCACACCCTCAATTGGCAGTGGGATTCTTCCTCAGGCACATCTAGAGCAGCCGAGGCTCGTCGATTTGATTTCCTTCGGCGTTGGGCAAGATCTCCACTCTTCTTCACACTTACAGGTGGACAGATTACATGGCATTATGCGCCTCCTTAGTGGTTTCTCCTCCACTCATCACACAGACCACCATGAGATTGTACTAGTCGAGTTGTCACTATAGTGGCTCTCATCCTTACATTCAGCTTGTACACCCCACGTGACAGGCTATTTTGGCATCCGTTGGGGATTCTATTGTACTCAGTAATATACAGCCCTGATTTTTCCAAAAAAAGAGAGAGAGAGAGAGAGAGAGAGAGAGAGAGAGAGAGAGAGAGAGAGAGAGAGAGAGAGAGAGAGAGAGAGAGAGATTTGCACCTGCCCTGCCTGCGCGCGAAACAGCCCTGCCCTGCCGCGACTTGCATCTGCCCTGCCTGCGCGCGAAACAGCCTCTGCCCTCTGCTGCGCGATTCTGCCCTGCTGCCACTGCGCCTGCCTGCCTGCGCGAATCCTAAATGTCGCCTGCAGCGTGCACGTGCCTGCTGTTGCCTGCGCGAAACCCTAACAGCCCGAAAACTGAACACAGCGAAACCCTAACAGTCCGAAACCCTAACTGCCCGAACCCTAACTGTCCGAAACCCTAACTGTGCGAAACCCCAACTGTGCTTTGCGCGCATCTATCTACTGTCTGCACGCGAGAGAGAGAGAGAGAGAGAGAGAGAGAGAGAGAGAGAGAGAGAGAGAGAGAGAGAGAGAGAGAGAGAGAGTGAGAGAGAGAGAGAGAGAGAGAGAGAGAGAGAGAGAGAGAGAGAGAGAGAGAGAGAGAGAGAGAGAGAGAGAGAGAGAGAGAGAGAGAGAGAGAGAGAGAGAGAGAGAGAGAGAGAGAGAGAGAGAGAGAGAGTCCAAGCTTCACTTCGAGTCTTGCTTTTACCGTTTGCCAGTCTCGCCCATTCTTCACGGCGGCTTTGCCGGTCTCGAGTGCTACACACGGTGCTCCATCACCACTTGCCTATCGCGTGGACTGCAGTGGCGACGTGTTGACACGCATTGACTCCAAAGTACAACACTTGGCTCAGCATGCCTTGGTTGACCGGATGATTGGACAGTCTCCACCTCGATCTTCTATACGTGATTGGTGTCAGACTGCATTTGGCACTACTCAGGGACGGATCTCGGAGCTTACATTCCTTGGCAGGGGCATCTTCATGGTACGTCTTTCAGATCCCGCCACTGCCTCAGGCTTCAACTCTCCTGGCTCGCTCTCCGATACTCTCTGATCGCAGGATGATATACTTGACGAGGTGGTATCCCGAGTTTTCCACTGAGGAGTTTGACAGTCGACACCTTATTCCCAGATTCCCTCTGATGCTCTCCTTCCCGGATATGCCTCTCCATTTTATTGATGAACATCTCCTTCAGATGATTGCTGCTCATTTTGGCACGGTAGTTCCAGGATCCTGCATCATCTCATCTGGCCCACCTCGCATTCAAGTCTTGGTGTTTGGGGATACTTCATTACCAGATACAGTTACTGTGGCTGTGCGCGATCGAGACTACTCTCTCCGAATGGTAGTCACTGGCCGCCCAGGACAGTGCTTACGCTATCACGAGATGGGACACTTGGCGCGAGATTGCCCCACCCTGCCACGTCATCGGCGGTAACAACAGCCGGCTCGTGGCAGTCATGCTCAGCCACGTGGTCAGCGTCAACAGCCGGTTCCTCCTTCTACTAGTAAAGCACCTCAGCAGCCTACAGGTGCTCCTCGAGCTCTGACCCTCCATGTTCCTCCCTCTGCTTCAGCTCCCACTAAGGCAGCATGGCAGACAGTGGGCCGTAATCATTCCTTCCGTCCTCGTAAGCAACCGACAACGCAGCCAGCCCCCAGTGTTACCTCTCCTGCTCCCTCTCAAGTTTCCACCACCCCCTTACCCCCTGCATCTCCTCGCCATTCTTCTTCTTCGCCACAGGATCACTTACCTCTGCTACCAGCTCCTCCTTCACCTGCAGTTCCCCCGCCCGCTCCTTCCCCTCTTCCCGAGGTCCATGTTCCCATGCAGATGGATCATTCACCGCTACTACCTCTCCCTTCTCCTCCTCTTCCTCTCGCCCTTACTCTCCCCCCTCCACCTTCTGGTCCTCCCCCTCCCTCAGCAGCTCATACTTACGTCCCACGCAGTTTTCTTAGCTCTTGCCCTCTTTCCTGGGGCACTCACCGGGCTGAGATGTGCGGTGACTCAGAAGGGCCATTGTGGGTGCAGCTCTACCTTATGCATCACAAGACAGGTTGTGTTCCCTCTTTAATAGGCTGTCGCTCTCAGCCTACCCATTCCTTTTTCCTTCCATTCCACGCTGCTCAGGAATGGTCCGAGGATCAAGTTCTACATTTTGTGCACGCACAGACTATGGCTCAGCTTCATTTATGGTTGTCTACTTCCGCTCCTGATGTTTTGTCTCCTCACTACCCTTCATGTATTGGTGCTATGGAGTGGAGTGATGTTTATGCTTGCTATTCATTGCCTATGGTCATTCATGTATCCTCAGATGTGGTGCTTTGTATGTCTATGCGCATTTGGGGTGTCAAAGCTGAAGGAGTACGAGCGGAAGTGCGACGCGAGAGAGAGTGCGAGAAGAAGAGCACGACGATATGGTGAACTCGCTCTACTGTAATGTGTAGAGCATAGTGAGTTCTTATTAGGTTTTACAAAAGAATATGTGTACATACCTGGCGGCCTGCCCACTTACCTGGGCGACCACATTGGGCTTTATACCCCAACAACCTCCCACTTAAAGTCCAATGTGGTACTTTAAGTGTGAGAGAAGCTACTTTACAAGCTAATATACAAGAGATGTAGAGAAGTGATGTACTACCCTACACCTAACAGCTTGCGAAAATGCGCAAAGCTCTCCGAGGGAAGTCCTTTTGTAAGTAGATCAACAGGATTTTCTGTGGTGTGAACTTTGACAAGCTGAAGTTGCTTATCCTCGAGCATTTCCCTGATGAAATGATACTTCACATCCACATGCTTTGTCTTCGAGTGATAAACTGGATTGCGAGCCAATTGTATAGCACTTTGACTATCACAATATAACACAGGCATCTCTTCTTTGATTCCCAAATCTGTTACTAGTCGATTAAGCCAAATTGATTCTTTGCATGCCTCTGATGCTGCAACATATTCAGCCTCTGTAGTAGACTGAGTAACACAATCTTGTAATCTAGAACGCCATGATACTGCTCCACCAGCCAATGTAAAGACATACCCTGACGTAGACCTTCGGTTGTCTAAGTCACCTGCATAATGTGAGTCTGTAAAACCCTTTACACTTAGCTCCTGACTCCCATAGCATATGCGCATACTCTTTGTAGCTTTCAGGTATCTCAATATTCCTTTCACTGCCTCCCAATGTTTCTTGCTTGGGTTTGACATGTATCGGCTTACTACTCCCACTGCAAATGCAATGTTTGGGCGAGTAGCAATCATTGCATACATTAAATTACCCACTGCAGACGCATATGGAATCTTATCCATTTCAGCCTGTTCTTCCTCAGACACAGGACAATCTTGTTTGCTAAGTTTCACATATGGTGGCAATGGAACACTCAATGCCTTTCCCTTCTCCATATTGAAACGTTGCAAAACCTTGTCAATATACTCTGTTTGAGATAACCAAATCAACTTCTTTGATCTGTCTCTCTCAATGCGCATACCAAGTATATGACTTGCCTCACCCATGTCTTTCATGTCAAACGATTTTGCCATCTTTGACTTCAAAGCTGAAATTTCTTCCAAGTGCTTGCCAGCAATCAACATGTTATCCACATACAAAATAAGGATCAGCCAACTGCCCTCCTTAGCCTTCTTTGTATATAGACAGTGATCGAACTCACTACGTTTGTAGCCTTGAGAAAGCATAAACTTGTGGAACTTATGGTACCATGCCCTCGATGATTGTTTTAAGCCATAAAGACTCTTTAATAACTGGCATACCAAATCTTCCTTGCCTTTCTCAACAAACCCTTCTGGCTGCTGCATGTAAATTTCCACATCTAAATCACCATGCAAGAACGCTGTCTTCACATCCATTTGGTGCAACACCAAATCTATTATGGCAACCAATGCAAGAAAGCATCTCAATGTAGTCATCTTGACCACCGGAGAGAAGACTTCATCGAAGTCAATGCCTTGTTCTTGCTTAAAGCCCTTGGCAACAAGCCTTGCTTTGTACTTTGGCTGACTATCATGAGCGGTGATCTTATACCTGTGAAACCCATTTACAAGGTAGAGCCTTTTTGCCCTGTGGTAATTTAACTAGCTTCCATGTCTGGTTTTTATGCAGAGCTGTCATCTCTGACTGCATGGCCAATTGCCAATTCCCGGAGTCCTTCATTTGCACTGCTTCCTTGTAACATGAAGGCTCATTGCAATCAGTCAACATAAGATAGTTCATAGATGGAACAAACCTATCAGGAGGTCGCGTGATACGTCCAGATCTACGCACAATAGGTGGCTCAGGCTCAACCACAACCTGTGGTTCCAATCTATCCTGTCCTTGCTCCTCTTGAGCCCTGACATTTTGTCTTGCACGTGCAGGTCCATCTTCTTGGAAGACAACTCTTCGAATCTCCTCAACCCTCTTTGGTTTAGAATGATATTTGGATTCATTAAAGTGAACATCATTGCTGCGGACAACCTTTCTGGATTCGGGATCCCAAAGTCTGTACCCCATCTCACCAGAATTACCATAGCCTAGAAAGATGCACTTTCTACTCTTTGGCTCAAGTTTGTTCCTAAATTCCTTTGGAACGTGAGTATATGCCTCACAGCCAAAGACTCTGAGATGCTTGTATGAGGGCATTTTGCTTGACCATACCATCTCTGGCACTGAATCCTTCTGCAAAACCTTGCTAGGAGATCTATTTACAAGATGAACAGGTGTTGATACAGCTTCAGCCCAAAACCCTTTTGGCAGCTGTGCATTAGACAACATACTTCTGACCTTCGCTTGTATGGTCCTATTCATCCTCTCAGCAACACCATTTTGAGGAGGATTGTAAGGAGCAGTAAGTTCACGTTTTATACCTTTTGACTCACAAAAGTCCTGAAAGGCCTTTGAAACATACTCTCCATCATTGTCAGTGCGTAAGCATTTAAGCTTCTTGCCACTCTGATTCTCCACAAGTGTCACAAACGTTTTGAAAACACTAAATGCTTCATCCTTGTGCTTGAGAAAGTAAACCCATACTTTCCTCGAGTAATCATCTATAAATGTCATAAAGTAAGAAGCTCCCCCTAGAGATAGGTTAGGCATAGGTCCACACAAATCACTATGAACAAGTGCCAACTGTGTATCTCTTCTACTGCTTCTATGCTTATGTGGCTGCTGCGTTTGCTTACCATACAGAGAATGTTCACAGAATTCAAAATCATTAAATGAAAAGCCAGGCAAATAACCAGAACGAGACAAGATTTCCATTCCCTTCTTGGACATATGTCCTAACCGGCTATGCCACAAAGAAAGGTTCGGCTGCTCGGTTACATTGATTACATTTTTAGAGACATTTGATACATAAATCATGTAAAGTCCTCCAGACTTTACTCTATGTGCTACTGTCATAGAACCCTTGGATATCTTCCACATGTTCTGTCCAAAAGTGGTGACGTAGCCAGCATCATCAAGTAAACCTGTGCTGATCAAGCTCTTTGTAATTGCGGGAACATGTCTCACATTCTTCAGCGTGAAAGAAGAGCGATTCTAAAACTTCAATTGAACATCTCCAACACCTAAGATCTCACATGTCTGCCCATTGCCTAGCCGAACATGATCTTTAGTGGTCACATAAGAGGTAAACCACTCCTTGTTTGGAGACACATGAAGTGATGCCCCTGAGTCTATAATCCAGTCACTCAGTGCATTTCCATCAGATGCTGTAAGAAGAGCTGAGTCCATTGTATTCTTCAAGAAGTAGATGTCTCCTGACACTAGACTGTCATCCTCTGCAACAGTGCTTGTCACATTTATTTCTTGAATCTTCACTGAGGACTTGTTCTTCTCACCATGGTCTTCAGCTTTCTCTTTGCCTTTTTCTGCTTTCCATTCTCTGCAGTCTCTTTTCATGTGACCCTTCTTGCCACAATGGTAGCATTCTATGTTACTCTTGCCTTTTGCAGTGCGGGACTTGCTACGAGACTGATTCCTCTTTCCACCTTTGTACTTTTCTTTGGTCCGTCCCCTGACAACTAAGGCTGTTCCTTTGCCTTTGTCCATTGTCTTTCTATTGGTTTCTTCAGTAAGCAGACTTCCTTCTACACCTGCTATGTTCAAACCATCTGGAGGTGCAAAATTACTCAAAGCTGTGCGAAAAGTGTCCCAACTTTCCGGCAATGTGATCAACAGGAACATAGCTCTAACAGGTTCGTCAAACTTGACACCTTGAGCTGACAATTGACTGCAGATTGTGTTGAATTCATTCATGATTGGACATAGGTCTCCCTTCTTTGATCTTCAAGTCAACAAGCTTCTTAAGCCAGTATACCTGTGAAGCTGCACTCTGCTTCTCATAAAGATCACTCAGCTTTAACCATGCTTGATAAGCCGACATCTCGTCTACTACATTGAAGTAAACGCTTTCTGCCAAAGTCAGCATAATGGTAGAAAGTGCCAATTCATCCATTTCGCTCCATTTATCTTCGTCCATATCTTCTGGTTTTATCTCCTTGAGCTTTATAGGTTTTATCTGCTTCTTTTGTACCAACACGTGCCAAATCTGCTTCTTCCACAATGGGAAATTGGCTCCATCCAGCTTCTTGATATTGTAAAGAGCAGTGTCCTGTGATCCAGCCATAGCTACGCTTCACAGTAGTTTACTTTGCTAGGAAAAATTCGGCAGAGTTTCCCCTGTAAACTGACCTCTGAACCAATATCAACCTGTCAAAGGAACCAAGAAAGCTTCAGATTCTGTATAAATTTTGGCAGTGTCTCCTTTGTAAAATGGCTCTGGTGTACTCAAAAACAGACCAAAAAACAGCTAAAAAAACCACTGTCTCTCTAACACTGTAAGCTGTGGGTAAACCTGTCCTGCACTTGTACTATCTCTCACTGTCCTGTCACTGTTCTGTAAGCATAGACTGCGACAATGCCTCAACGGCAGTAAAGCAAAGATGCAATCCCAACTGTCTAACTCACAGTCAATACATCCTAGCTGCCTATCTAAGGGTGCTCGAGGGATCGCTCCAAGACCTGTATCACCGAAAGGATCTCAACATTCGAGAATCCCCTAGCTCAATAAAACCTCATTGGACCCTCAACAAAGGCTGCAGTAAATCTGACAGTACATAGACTTCCCACAAAGTCATACATCCACAAATTTCCCACTATATGCTGTAACCGCTGCGGCGGTTGTTTGCTGCGTGACTCACAGCCAACCAACCCTCAACAGACATACATCATCTCTGACAATACATCCCATGTGGAAGTACCTGCAATGTCAGGATGAAATCTAGAATATCAAGCAGCAAATACAAGCTACCTGATGAACTAGTGAATGTCGCCTACAGTCTGTGTGTAGATGCGCCCGTGTCGTATGTGACACGCCTCCAAGAACTGTGAACCGTCCTTCGATGTGTAGACAACCACAAATCAACACTTTGGGAGTGTCGATATCCTTAGCACCTGCAGTCGTAGGCCGAAACCCCAAATTTGCAAAGTCGGATCTGCACCCGCTGAGACCACGTAGTCGAAAATGGCCTGCGCACAACTTTGTCGAAGCCGAACGGTGGCCGTGTCTTCGCCTGTCGAATCTCACTCCAATCTGAGCAGGTGACTCTGGCTACCTACAAATGCTGCCTCGAGCCTCGATCTGAGCTCTGATACAAGTTGAAGGAGTACGAGCAGAAGTGCGACGCGAGAGAGAGTGCGAGAAGAAGAGCACGACGATATGGTGAACTCGCTCTACTGTAATGTGTAGAGCATAGTGAGTTCTTATTAGGTTTTATAAAAGAATATGTGTACATACCTGGCGGCCTGCCCACTTACTTGGGCGACCACATTGGGCTTTATACCCCAACAAAAGCTGCAGCATCGGTAATGCAATGTAAACAAGTTGAGATCCGCAGTTGGTGCAATGAGACACCATATCTTAGAGAGGGCTTGCGGGTTGCTTTCCTACCGCTTGAAGCTCACCCCTTGGATGGCCCAGCTGCCTCCAAGAAGATGCGCAATTAGTCAGATGCTATACAAACTCTTTCATGCAGTCTATGGATTTACATGTAGTTTCTTGGAATGCTAATGGTTTACAGACTTCTCGGGTAAAAGGTTCCCGTAAGCTTTTATTTCGCAGAGATTTACACGCTCATGTAGTGGGCACTGTGGATATATTACCAGTACAGGAGCATAAGATTGCCACTCCTTTTGGCAATCTCATGCCCTCGGGCGCCCACACTTTTTGGGAGCCTGCTCTGGGCCTTCATGGACAGAGTTGCGGTGTATGCATCTCAGGGGGGCCATGCTACTTGGCCTCAGTTCAACAACATGGCACACTTGTCGCTGGCAGAGCAGTTTATGTTTCTATTCAAATTCGGGAATCTATCATTGGTTTTATGTCAGTCTATGCACCCACTACCCCTTGGGAAAGGGCTACTTTTTGGTCCTCCTTGGCTGCTGTTCTACCTGCTGTAGACTCTTGGGTTGTTGGGGGTGACTTCAACAACGTTGAGAGCGACTCTGATTGACGAGTCATCACACCTCCAGTTCTATCATCCCTTTCTCCCGATGAGAAGCCAGCTTGGGATCGATTTCTTCTAGCTATTCAAGGTGTTGACGCCTGACACATACCCTCTTTTGGTCACCACCCTGCTACACTTCATTACTCTTGGGGGTTTCAGAGACAGCAGGGGAGATTATTAGAGCGACTTGATCGTTTTTACATTGGCCCTTGGGCAGCAGCTCTAGGCGGATTTACTACTATATGGAGAGGGACCAGCCTCTCAGATCATTTACCCATCTCATTGTTTATCTCCTTCACTAGATTCTCTGCACAGAGACGAGGCTGTCGCATCCTTGACAGTGTTCTCACCACTCAAGTATTGCAGGAGCAGATTCGTGACTTATGGTCCACGGATGCTTCTTATTGTGGACCACCTGGAGAGTTTCTTGCTCATTGCATTAATCAATCTAGCATTTACTGCCGTGACCAGACTGCTAGTATTCATCGTCAGTTGAGAGTATGTGAGTCTGATCTTCACATCCCTCTTGGTTCCACTCAGCGCTTGCTTGAGGAGTGGCCTCAGGATGCTTATCTCGCTGCTAGACAGACAGAGCTCACAGAAGAGATTCGTCGCGTACAGGAGGCTAGGTCTGAGTTCACTCATCATGCTTCAGTATCTCATTGGATAGCTAAAGCTGATCGAATGAATAAAGACTTCTTCGCTGCGCATAAAGAGCGTCCTCCTGGCACCACCCTTCGGACTTTGTGCGATGCTCAGGGGACACTACATATGCATCCTGATGTTATTCTTGATATGTCTGCAGATTATTTTGAGACATTGTTCACTGCTGATGTATGCACTATTGAGGTTTTACTTGCCCGTGAGCAGATCTGGCAGCACACTTGACACCGTTGTACTGACACTATGGCAGAGATCTTGTTGGCACCCTTCACACTTGCAGAACTCCATGCTGCTATAGAGAGTCTTGATCCATCCTCCTGTCCAGGGGAGGATGGCCTCACTAGAGCTTTCTTTTTGACATATTGGGACGTATTGCATATACCACTGCTTCGCGGTTGTCAGGACATCTTTGCATCAGGATATATGCATCCGGATCTTTGTTCAGGTCTCATATCTCTTATTCCGAAGGGGGGTGACACCACTCAGCTCCGACAGTGGAGACCTATTACCCTACTCCCTTCGGCTATAAGATACTAGCGTTACTGATCAGCCATCGCTTGCGGCCGTTCTTACCAGATATTATTTATACTTCTCAGACAGGCTTTGTCATGGATCGATGCATCCTGGATAATATCTTCACTTTTTATGAGGCAGTAGAGTGGGCTATATCATCTTCTGAACCTCTCGCTTTTTTCATCCTTGACTTCGAGAAAGCCTACGATCGTGTTGAGTGGGACTTTCTCAAAGGATCTTTAGCCTGGATGGGTTTCCCTTTGAGATGGATCTCAGGCATTTCCGCTCTCTTCAGAACTGCCAGCAGTGCTATTACTATTGGTGGCCGTGTCAGTCGCAGTTTTGAGCTTTCTCGATCTGTTTGTTAGGGATGTCCTCTAGCAGCATATCTGTATCTGTTTGTGGGAGAGACTATGTTCGACTTTCTTCGTGCTCAGAGTCATGCATTTCGTGGCTTGACCATGCCAGTACCTACAACTCCTGACCTTATCGATCAGGAGTTTGCTTGCTGATGACACTATGCTCATGTTGCGCTATTTGCTAGCTGCTCTTGACGCCATGCGGGAGGCCCTACAGGTTTTTTGCATTGCCAGTGGTGCACGCATTAACTGGCATAAATCCTATGGGTTACTGATTGGCAGTGATGACATACCTACTTGGGGGGTAGCTGATGGTTTCACATGGCTGCAGCCGAGTCAGACATGCAGATATCTGGGCTTTCAGGTTGGATTTGATGTTTCCTCACAACAGCAGTTTGCACCCGTACTACAGTCTATTCGCAGGAAGCTATGCCATTGGTCTTCATGTCATCTGTCGTTGGCTGGCCGTGCATTGGTCGCCAACTAGGTGATTCTGGCTACAGTATGGTATACGGCCTCTTGTTGGATGTTACATTCCGGTGTGATAGCTCAGCTCCGCCGACTAGTGTGGAACATTTTATGGAGTGGCACAGATGGGACTATTGATACTCGTGCTCGAGTTCGCTGGTCCACGATTATTCGTCCTAGGTCAGAGGGAGGCCTTGGCATTATTGATCCAGAGTTACAGAGCCGCGCCCTTCTTACCAAGCTTATTGTTCGGGGTCTTTTTCCCGGTCAAGAATCTTGGAAGATGCTTCTTCAGGCCGCTCTTTGCACAGTGACTCCACGACTCGACACTAGAGAGGGTCATACTTGGCATACAGGGTATCGTTTTCTCTTTACGGATGCTCCCTTGTCCACCACCACCCTCTCACCCTTCATCCGATCGCTCCTTCAGATTTGGGTTTCCATGCGACGGGCTATCATACGCTCACCTCCCTCATGTCGTGAGGAGATTGAGCGCCAACCTCTCATTTGGAATGCTGTAGTTCTTGATTCTTCGGTTAATCCACCCCGTCAGCTTGGAGAGAGGGCTCACATTGATTGGGCTGCTTGGGACACTGGCCCTGCTGCCTCTATGCGGTTGTTTCATGAGACACGTATGCTGGATGCAGATTTTGTGGCAGAACATTATGACATTGGTTGCGGGGTGACAGACCGACTGCTTGAGATTGATTCTGCCGTTCCTTCACAGTGGGATGCAGTCATGCGAGGCACGGTTCAGATGCCTCCCCATTGTGGCTGGGAAGGCCTCTTTGCTCAGAGCACTGTCTTATTAGTTCGTTTAGACACCATGCTGTTCACAGTTGATACTGATTACTCTCCGGGGATTCATGCTAGATTGACATATGATGTCACCTCTCCACAACTTGTCTCCCCCGGCGCTCGATGGGAGGCCATACGAGTAGTTGGCTCACGCGGGAAGCGTCCTTGTGTTGACCCCCGTTTCGCTTCCGCTGATGCTGCACTTTGGAGGCTTTGGGTGTGGGAGGGTCCTGCCCTATCTCATTTTTATCAGGACCCAGGAGAGTGGCATTGGCCTCACTCTGACCCCACTGGTGCACCTGTATCATTCTTTGAGTGCACTGTCAGGATTGGAAGGTTAGCATTGATGAGACAGCAACCGGAGCAGCCCACTCGTATGCGTTTCTGGTTACATTCAGGCCTCTCCCATGCCTATCTGCAGTAGTTTTGGTCCACCATCTGGGATTTACATGCGGCTCGTCGTATTTCTTTTTTCATTGGATGATTGCACATGCGGGACTTCCAGTTGGGACTTGGCTAGCTACCATGGGTCATGATCCGTTATGTACTCATTGTCCTTTGCGACTACTTGAGTCACCTGCACACTGTCTTTGGTCATGCTCAGCTTCCCATGTAGTGTGGCTTGCAGTTTGCTTTCTACTCAGCAGAGCAGGTGTTCAGTATGGATTTCTCACTTGGGGATCTGTCTCATGGTTGATGCCGATGCCCGACCCGCATCTTTTCTACGAGGGCTCAGACACAGATCCAGCCTTCATGCTTACCTCGACTGGTTATCGGCGAGGGACTTTGGCTATGATACCACAGATTGCTTGGCAGGGGGATTCTCAGACACGTGATGAAGTTTTTTCTGTCATCACTAGTATTACACTATGGAATGTTTGGAGAGCTCGTTGTCTTCACATTCTAAGTGCGGCTCCACAGCTCCTTCAGGATACCCTCATTGGCATTTGGCTGGACATCATTCACACCCTGATTTGGCAGTGGGATTCTTCCTCAGGTACATCTCGAGCAGCCGAGGCTCGCCGATTTGCCTTCCTTCGGTGTTGGGCTCGATCCCCACTCTTCTTCACACTGACAGGTGGACAGATTACGTGGCATTATGCCCCTCCTCGGTGGTTTCTCCTCCACTCATCACACCGACCACCATGAGATTGTTCTAGTCGAGTAGTCACTATAGTGGCTCTACTCCTTACATTCAGCTTGTACACCTCACGTGATAGGCTATTTTGGCATCCGTTGGGGATTATATTGTACTCAGTAATATACAGCCTTGACTTTTTCAAAAAAAGAGAGAGAGAGAGAGAGAGAGAGAGAGAGAGAGAGAGAGAGAGAGAGAGAGAGAGAGAGAGAGAGAGAGAGAGAGAGAGAGATGTGCACTGAACCAATCAACTAAGGCAATGAGATAACATATGATAATACAATGGGGGTTGAGGGTTTCTTATATAGAAACCTCAGTAAATTGCCCTACCCAGACTTTGATAAATAAGTGAAATAAATCCCTAAAAGCCAAAATAAATACTGTGTTCACATTGGGCAGTTCACTAGAGGTACCTAAACTTTAACACCCTCTTTGCAGCTCATAGTGGACATCAATAGTGAAACCAAGTCGATGAAGAAGCTACCATGGACACCCCAACAGATGCAGACAGCTGGATACAACTCGGTGTTGCTCTCCTCAACTCTGTACCTCAAGAAATGCCATCTTGAGCATCAAGTGCCTCTGTAGAAAATCTGAACTGTAGACAAGACTACATCCAATAATCCCCATTCGTGAACTGTGAACATATCACGTGCAAAATATAACACTCCAAGATAATGAACTCTGGAACACATCCTGTCCATGATCCGACCAATAACAATGAATTGGCGCTCCCATCCATAGTGTCTTTGATACGCCTGATTGGTTCCCTGCCAGATGCATGTGCCTTGAACTTCGACCTACGGGTCCAAACACCAATAACTTGAACTCCTACACAAGGGTCCAAATCAATCATAGGGAGCATTGTGTGCCCCCCTCTGCCACTCACAAGCCTCTCTCTGGCTGAAGCTAGTGGTGACACCGATCTGTATATGACTAGAAGGCGGGATCCGTCATGGTTTGAGATTTGGAATGAATTTGTCTGTGATTTTTCATGTGATGTTCTGTGATGTCAAGTGATGTCCTGTGATGTCTAGTGATGTGATTGTCGTCTTGTACAAGTACTAGATGTGTTGTGTCTAGTGCGTCGGTACTAACAATCAGTGTCTACTAAGACAATTTATGGCCTCTGTCTGTTTTGCAGGCGTAATTGAGGGCGATTACAATTCTTTCAAGAGGGGGGTATGTCCCAAACTGGTGACGTGGTAGGACCCCGGACACACCCACTGCTCGCAGGTCCGTGAAATGCGTCAACAGGCTGACGTGGCAAATTGTACGGATGCTCGAAATCTGAGCTGCCTATTGATGTGGCAGATTTCCGTAAAACGCATTGGGCTGCTGACGTGGCAGTACGCATGGATCTCCGCAAATTACATTGGCTGAATTTGGGGCAGCTTTTGGTTATAGTTGCTTTTGAGTTTAAACTTTTGGGGCTCTGCTTTTGGGCATCCCTTGTAAGAATAAATAAGTCCAAGGGCCTCATTACTAAGGGCATCTTGATGCAGAGTCTGAGTGTGAGTTCCGGTGGACTCTCTTGTACTTTGCACACAACAAAAAGAAATACCGAAAGGGGCGCCAGTCTTTGGGGCCAATACCTCTTGGCACGGAACTACGCCAGGCAGTCTCGCCTTTTGTGAAATGTTTTAAAGTGAATTTCTGTTGTGTCGCAGTAGAATCTTGACTTGGGGTGTCCAAGTTTGTTACAGCTGACCTCGTGACCCATTGCGGTGTGGTGTTAAACACCATAACCTTGGTTTTCCCTAGGTTAACATACAATCCACTATCATGAACAAATGTGTACAAAGCATCTAAGTGACGGTGCATCCCCTATGGGGAGTTATAAATCAACACAATATCATCAGTATATGACAATAGTGGGATCCATGTCCCTGCCAACTGTGCTCCTCTAACACCATCCCTCTCAATAAAGTCACAAACCTCATCCACATACATGCCAAATAGTGTAGGAGATAGCGGGCAGCCCTGTTTCACCCTGATAGGGGAGTGAACCAAATTAGAAATCTCCTTTGAAGTGCGTACATGCCCCACTGCTGACCTGTATAGAGCCATGATCCCCCAAATCAACGCTATGGGTACCCCCATCTCTTGCAGTCTGCGCATCAATCTAGCTTTGGACACCGTATTGAAGGCTTTGCGGAAATCCACAAAGCAACAATAGAGCCGTCTCCCATGTGATCTTCCCTCCGCAATAATGGCTCCGAGTGTCAGAATATGATCAAGAGTAGACAAACCTCTCTTGAAACCCGCTTGTCCTTTTGCCCGTACACTCTCTCTCTCTCTGTGCCCATTTACTCAACTGCTGCTCAAGGATGGATGCGTACAACCTTGCCAATGTGTTTCCAATCATGATAGTGCGGTAGTTGCTAGGCTCCATAGGGTTCCCTGATTTGAAGATAGGTACGATAGTAGACAAACTCCAAGTATTAGGTAGGCCCTCGCACATGGCACGGTTGAACATTACTGCTAGAAGCTCTGCAATCAAATCTCTGGCATGTATAAAATGCTCTGCTTCTAGGCCATCGTGATCATATGCTCTCTTGGTCTCATCCTTTCAATATCCTTCTTGACCATCTCGGCCGTAAAGAAAGCACATATGTGTGGATCTAGAAGAGGTGGTTGCCCCGAGACTGTGTAGAGAGATGATGCATACTAACCTTATACCTCCGTAGAAGTGATGATTGGTGGGGGTGAATGTCCATGGAAGAGTCGCCATGCCTTGCCTGAATGGTGGCTCAAAAACAGCTAGTATAAATCCTGCTCTAATCGAGCTAGAAACGCCCTCTACTTCTGTCGCGCCAAACGTCGAGAAGCAATCCGTGATTGTCTTTGAGTGCTGACTCCTAGAAGTACCTCCCTCTGAAGTCGGGTCCTTGTCTCTCTGCACTCCTCATCATACCAGCTATTCTGGGGTATGCTCCCAGAACGTTGTCGCTAGTGAGGCTCAGCGTGTGGGTGTGCCTTTGTTGCTACATCTTGTAGTGTCTTTGTCAATATGTAAGTGAGCTCCTCTAGAGGTCTCCTCGGATCCTCTGTTCATAATCGTCTATATAAATAAGTGATTTCTCACGAGCATGATGATTTGCATGACCACTAGGTGATTGTTCACAAGAATGATGTGGTAGTTGATACTGTTTCTAGTGAAGCTAACCTCATTGCAGATTCGATCACCACGAAGAACCGATCTTGGCTCTCGAGTCAAGGTCCAAAGAACCCCCTCAGAAAGAAGCGATCTTGGCTCTCGAGCTTAGGTCCCAAGCACCCCCTCAGGAAGAAGCGATCTTGGCTCTCGAGCCTAGGTCCAACTAACCCTCACAGGAGGTATTATGTGTTCGCATGATTAGTCAGCACGCATTGATCGAGTGTTTCATTCGTGATCGTTTCTTGTATTTTAGTCACCGTCCTTATGTGATCCCTTTCCACAAGCTTGACATATTGTACGTTGAGCACGTTTCACTCATGAATGAGCACAAATGTATGCGGATTGTTCATGAAAAGCTGAAAAGTATGCTTTCAAGGAAGTCACATTCCATGTCTCCTCCTTGGCACGACACATTCATAGAAAGAGCACATGAAAGTATGAGCACCCAGCGTTGGCATTTCCGTTGTGAATTGCCACAGTTGATTAATTTAGATCAGCAAGACAAGATTAGATCTCATTGTTTGCATGTGTGTGGTGAACGGTTTGGCACTCTGTATCTTTGTTCATCTACATTGCATGCACAGTCTTTGAGGAAGACAAGATTTTTTCCAATCACTTTACATGGAATAGGTATGTTCATGTTTTTGTGTTGAAAGTGGTTTCAAGAATTTTCAACCATGGAGATTCTTGAAGAAGAAAGAAGCATGACTCTAGACGAAGTTGAAGCATTGAAGGAGCCACAAAAGACTTTGTGTCGCTTTTGGCGTGGCCCCAAAGAAGCAAGTGTTGCAGACCTTTATGAAGTTCAAGTATCGCACGACCCACACATCAGGTTGGTTCGGCGAAGAGTCTCTTCCAGGATTCCGGATGCTATTGGCGATCTCCCTCGACGCCATACAGTTCGGTACCAGTACCTCACTTTGAAAAGGAGGGGATGTCACGTGACACATCCAACCCTATGTGTTCGTGGACAAGCTATAGCATGACCAGGGTTCAGTCAGTCAAGTCAGTCTAGAATAGGCAGTGATCTGGCACTTTTGTGAGTCTGTTCGCAGACCGTGCATGACCAGTCACTTAGATTAGATGCATATCCTCCGGTTGCACACAACATGATCATAAGCATTCCCATCAGAATCCATCAGGGGAAATTTTCAGTGCATCAGACCTATTTTCCCTATTTTTGACATTTTTCACTTATCATTTTTAAGTGACTTTTGTTGGAAAGTAGGTGGGCCAATTTTGCTAAGTTTGTATAAATAGAAACTTAGCGCTAGCACTTTGTGGCAGAAGAGGCAGCAGGGACGTGACATCCACAGTGCACCTTTTTAGCAAGAGCCCCCCGAGCGGATGACTTAGCGTTTTCAGCCAAGAACAGCCAGCGTTTTTCTCCATTGCAGATCAGCCCCAACGTTTTGCATTGCAGACCAACCTGGCGGCCTCAAACTCTGCAGATTCCCTAGCGTTTTTGCAGCAGGACAGGAAACAGCCCTAGCGTTCTTGATCTGCAGGACAACTCAGCGTTTTTGCATATCATCGCAACAGAATCAGCCGTAGGATCGGCATTTTCAGTTTTCAGCCTTTAGACCTAGCAGAACAAGTCTCGAACCTCGCAGATCTCACCTTCCCGCAGCAGCTCCTCGTCGCACAATCAGATCCCACGAAGTTTACGGATTCAGTCCGGAAAATGCAGATTTCAGCCGGGGGGTATGTCACAAATGGGTGACGTGGCATGGCCCTGGACACACTCGCCGAGTGGGGCACGGACACGCCCTGATGGCTAGCATGACACGTGGTAGACAATCCCGGAAAACCTGCTGACAGGCTGACGTGGCACTTAGTACGGAAATCCCAAAAATCACGGCGCAGATTCGGCTGACATGCTGACATGGCAGGCATACAGACAATAGTACGGAATCTCTTGCTTTTGCGCTGGCTGAAACCTACGTAGGCTGAAGTGGCAGCTTTTTGGAAGAATTGCTTTATTTTTTTAAAGCCTTTAAGCTTTTAAAATTGATTGCTTTTGGGACTCTGCTTTTGGGCACGGCATAACTCACGAGTGGATGGTCCAATAAGTGGATCTCTGAAGGGACCAAAAGGCCATACTAGAATCTTGAGGCAAAAACTGATGACGTGGCCTTTCGTAAAGCGCGCAGTGATCTGCGGACTCATGACATGACATATGTATCACGGATTTGTTTGAGTGTTTGGACCTATAGCTTTTGGAATCCCTCTTTTTAACATATGGTACTTTTGGGGGTGCTTGATAGATCAGCTTGGAAGCCTAACACAGACACACCTCCCGGTAGTTGTACTTCGCAATCATCAATCAAGAAAGAAATATTGAAAGGGGTACAATCTTTGGGGCCAGCACGTGCTGTGGTTGTGAGGGATGTCTCCTCCTATGTCCAGTTTGTCTCTACCATCGCCCTCTAGGGCAATCACTCACCAAATCCATCTTATGACATATAAGGCACTGTTTCCGTCTGCCCATAACCACAATCCTCCGCGAGTGTAACACCCCTTTCCACACTCAAAAATGATGGTTGTGGAAAGATTGTGCAATGGATGGTAGCCACCTTTATAGATGGCACATCTGATTGAACACATGAATGGTATGCCAAAGATAGAACCCATCTGCCTCAACATGTCTGGCCACCAAAATTGTGCAGGCAACTCTGGAAAAGCTATTTTTATAGGATACTTTGGAACCTGACATCTGTCCTCAAAAGCAGCTAATGTAAGATCCTTGTGCCATGGATGCAGAAAAACCATTATGTCCCTAAAGCTGAGAGGAGTGCGGCTGATGGTCCAAGAGGCAAGCTTGTGTGACGATAAAATAGCCATGAAAGTGTCTCTACCCCGTAGGATGATGTCCTCCACGGTGCCTTTGTCCGAAGCGGCTAGAGTACAATTCAGCCACTTTCGAATGTTGACACAACTAGTCGTTGACGCGTAACGCCTCTAAGAGAGAGAACCTCAACACAATCCCCGATTTTCTTTAGACTGCTGAAGATCCTCGGATATGATTAGAGATGACCCCATAATACTCAAGAGAGGGAACGAAATTCCAAGAAACAAATTGATCCAATGCCTTCCCCAAACCCAACTTCACCCCTCCCTAACCAAAATGCATGTGAATGTGTCATTGTGAGTATCCTCCTCAGCCCCCGTGTGAGAGTGTGCGTGTGGGAGTGTGCCCCAACATGCACTCTTAAATGTGTGGATGTGTGGGGGCAGTTGAGTTACTGGGCTTGTAAGCTTGAAGAAAAAAGGAAAATGCTGAAGGGATAAAGGCCAAGCGAGGTGGAGGCTAGCATGCAGAGGAGGCAGGCTTGGTGGGCGGGGCAGAAGGCTAAAAATGCCTGTTGGAGCAGGGGAGAGGCGGGGGCAGGATGGGCAAGGCGTGGGCAGCGCGGGTCCTGTATATTTGACTCGTCTCATAGGCCGAGTCCTCTAATAGACGTGAAAAGATCTCTCTCTCTCTCTCTCTCTCTCTCTCTCTCTCTCTCTCTCTCTCTCTCATTGGCACACATTGGCACGGTTGTATGCATCCATTCTTGAACAGCAACCAAGTAAATGGGTAGAAAATGAGGGTATACGAGCAGCAGGACAGGCTTCAGAAGGGGTTTCTCCACTTTGGACTATATTCTTACACTCAGAGCCATTATTGAGGAGGGTCGGGCACATGGGAGACGGATGTATTGTTGCTTTGTGGACTTCCGCAAAGCATTTGACACAGTGCCGAGGGCTAGATTGATGCACAGGCTATTGAAGTTGGGAGTACCCACAGAGATCATATGGGGGATCATGGTTTTATACGGCTCAGTGACTGGCCAGGTACGCACTCTTGAGGGGATTTCTGACATTGTTCATTCCACTATTGGAGTGAAACAGGGGTGTCCTTTGTCCCCTACACTTTTTGGTATGTATGTAGATGAGGTCTCTGACTACATTGACAGAGAGGGTGACAGAGGCGCTCAGCTAGCAGGGACATGGATCCCTTTATTATTATATGCTGATGATATTGTGTTGATATCAGAGTTGCCAGAGGGCATGCAGAGACAGTTGGATGCATTGCACAACTTTGCAGAGGATAGTGGACTGTCTGTGAACCTTGGTAAAACCAAGGTTATGGTGTTTAACACCACACCACAGTGGGTCAAGAGATTGGCACCTACACTCGTATATGGTCAGGACACTGTGGAGTAAATAGATGAAAATACATATCTGGGGGTGGTATTCACGGGACCGAGGTTTACTCTGAGGAGAACAGTAGAGACTAGAGTGTCCAGAGCCTATGCGGCATTGGGAGGGCTAGAGAGGATGTGTTCGCAGGTTCAGTTTCAAGAACCACGAACAAAGCTATGGCTCTTTGATACTTCGGTTGCTTCAGCTATGCTTTATGGGGTCGAGGTTTGGGGACCATCTGTGAATCATGACAGTTGGAGGAACACGGAGAGACCCTTGGTATGTATGATATCCCGGATGATTAGAGCCAAGGCCTCCGTACCACATGCGATTATTCGAGCGGAGGTAGCCACCCCTCCTATAGAGATTGAGGCTCTTACCAGATCAATGTCCTTTATGCACAGTCTATAGGATACACATAGAGGCAGATATACTAGATTGGCTCTTGAGTCCTCTAGACTGTTAGCGATGCAGGGAGACGCATCATGTTGGTATGCGCAGATGACCTCATGGTTTCAGAGGCATGGTCTCAGCATGGATAGATTGCCTCCTTTTCAGTATTCCCTGGATGCACCCTCCTTGCCAGTCACACGGACGAAGATCACTAGACTCATTCGTCAGGATCTTATACAGTTGGACACAAGGAGGACATGGGTAGAGCCGATGCAGGAGTTGGGCACGAAGATGGCTTTCTACAAAGAGAATCTTCTCCAACTTTCGGGAGATGGGTTTGTGACTCGTCCGAGCTACATGGACACTCATTTGTCTCATGGTCTGCGATGTGCTATTGGTCAGATTCGCACATTCTCACACCAGCTGGAGATTGAGACGGGTAGATTCAGAGGGATACCACCGGAGTCTAGGATATGCCAACTATGTGGTAGAGAGACAGAGACAGAGCTACACTACATATGCCATTGCACTGTGTATTATGAGATACGAGGGCGCTTCCATTGCTTATTCAGGGAGGGTTTTGGACCCCTAGATAGAGTCATGAGGTATCAGGATCAGAGATGCCTTGGCTTATATCTACTTGAGCTACACCGACATAGAGATAGTCTGCTGAGGAGACATGGAGTACGACAGTCACAGAGACAGATCACAGACTTCTTTGAATCGAGGGAGCCAGGAGATCAACCACCAGCACAGGGTTGTACCCGCATTCATACCAGAGGCACCCTCATTGGCAGGGCGACTGAGCTCGGGAGATCGAGACGACCATGACCGAGACACAGGAGCACACTCCATCGACGGAGACTCCAGCAGAGGATCAGAGGCATTCTCGCATGACACCCAGATTGTCATTGAGGGCCTATCCTACATTTTCACATTTCACATTTCACACTTCATTTTCAGTTTTCATTTTTTACATTCAGTACTTTTTGTACTTGTACTTCAGACATTGTATTAGATTCACCACTTTGTATCTGATGGTCTCATAGGTCATTTTGGCCTTTTGAAGACGTTAATATATCATTTCATCTCTCTCTCTCTCTCTCTCTCTCTCTCTCTCTCTCTCTCTCTCTCTCTCTCTCTTTCTTTGTGTGTGTGTGTGCGTGCTGCATGTGCGAGGCTGCGGGCGTGGATCATTGGTGCAGTCGATAAGTATTAGATTCACCAGGTGCAATTGATTAGTAATTAATAATTAAAGCTGCTTGTTATTTATGGTTTTAGCACTGTGGTAGCTTTTGTTGAGCATTCTGGAATCTCTAGCGTTCATTATAGCCCAAAGTTCTTACAGAGGTCTTGGTGTTGGTGTGATGTAGTTGATGGGTTCTCCAAGCGATGCTGATCTTGGTTATGTTAGGAGTGAGAACGCTCTTCGATATCTCCACCAGCTACCGAGGCATACAAAGCAGCCATTGGCAGCGAGATTTCCTCACTTACCACCTCTCGCTGTTGATCTTATTGAGAGGATGCTCACATATAACCCAGCAGGAAGAATCACAGGTATTTAACATGTATGAAGACTTGCAATCTTTGGGCGCTTACTTGTTTGTATAATGGGTTTGATTTAACTGCCTTTTGTTGAACAGCGGAGGAAGCTCTGGCGCATCCGTATCTGTCAGGCTTGCATGATGAAACTGATGAGGCAGTATGCCCTAGACCATTCAACTTCAACATGGATGAGCAATGCTTATCGGAGGATGACGTCAGGGAACAAATATATCAGGAAGCCTTTGCTCACAGCAGGAGACCCTCACATCATCAATAGATCCAATTTTCTTGTCTACCAATTTTGGCAATTCATGCATTGTTTCCCCATATATATTCGCATGGCAACATGCTACCCAGACACCTTTTCTCCTCTGAGGGAAAAGGCGCAATCAGAAAGTTTCGCCACACATTTGTTTGCACTTAGAAGCTTTTGTGAGTGAGATCTTCCTACCACATTCATTGGGTCTTGTAATAAGGAGTCTAGAGACTTGCAATGGCTCTAGGTATGTGCAAGCCAAAATTGTGTATGATCTTCCTACATGTGGGTTGTATCTAAGAATTTGTAATTGTAAAGAACAAACCTTTCTCGTGTCGCTCATGGCGTGTGTAGCAGTGTTTTTAAAAGAAGTATTATCCACAATATTTAAAAGGTGTCCACAATATTGAATCGTGTTCTTTTTCTACTTGTTTACTTCAACTCTAATTGTTTGGTATAACTCGTGTTCTTAGCCATGCAGAAGTAGGGTCATGCGTTTTTTTGAAAATGTGGGCTCATTTGCCTGAGCTCGGTGCCTACACGGAGGCTACCTTCTCACAGACGCAGCCAGCACGAGGGACCTGCAGTTCATTGCAGGCTCAAAATGTGGTAGTCGAAGGTTCGAAATCAAGGAGAAAGAAACTTCACAAATTATTCTTCTGAAACTTGGCTTGATAAAACAGTGTGCAAAAGGTAGGAATGGAAGGTTTACAAAGATTTTGGTAGTCAAATAGGAGCTGAAAAGAGTTTTGTGTGCAATACCTAGGGCGTTTTTTATTTCTCTAACCCCCCCCCTTCCCTTTATCCTTCTTTGCAACATATCTGATGTAATCACGCATGGTGTCATTGTCTCGCGTTCCACCCTATACAAGAGCATTAAGGATTTGCATAGTATGTTGCACAGTCATCTCTTAAGGAGTATCTTACACAAAGCATGTTGAAGAAGAAAGAGAAGTAGGGTGTGTGCTCTCACAAAGATAACAAATGTGCTAGGTCTATGGGTATATCTACATGGAGGGGGAGTAAAACCTCTTTCTTGAAAGGAAACAACGTGTTGTATGGTCCTACGCGTGCTCAAACACATCCCCGCCAAATCATGGTAGCACACCTTCACTCTCTACAGGAAGCCTCTCCTTTAACTTCTAGTGGTCATAGTTAATACATGTTTGGGTGCAGTAATAGCTTGCAAATCAGTTTAACAAGTTCAACTCTATATCAATTTTATATGATGTACTTACATAACCCCACCAAATGCAACAATGGATTACTAGCATTGATAAAAAATAAGAAATTATGTATTTCATCCTCACTAAAGCCATCAAGTCCAATGTCATACCAAATGCAAAATGTCATGTGAGCTTAAAATTCAAGATTCGTGTAGTTGGCAATTAATTGTTAGTCCCGTGTTTATTTATGGTCTTCCCTTTGATGTGCTTTGAGCTTTCATGGGAGGTAAGAAGATGTAAGTTGTGTCATTCAATATATATGAGAGGACTACAAGCATAGAAGTGAGATTCTAATTAGCAAGTCTAGTGGAGACGGTGAAGCTTTACTTGGGATGATGAACCTTTACACATGCACTTCTGTACTATTAGGATAATAGAGTCCCCTATAATAAAGACCTTTTGTGTACTTTAGGTAGCTTATGCAGTTGAATTTCTTTGAGGCGCTACCTACAGCTATTGCACAACCCATTATAACCCTTTTTGCACCATAATGCATGATTTTGTGAAAGCATCTAGCAGTGTCTCACAATTTAACATGTAATAGTCAAAATTTTATTTTTTGACTAGTGCATCAACAACATCATGGATTTATTAGTGCAATTCTAAGACTTTGATAACACATGTAAGGAAAGGTGCAAGTTCCCCCATCTTATCTTATAATTTGTTGCCTAATATTTACCCTTTTGATGAATTTCACATCACTAATTTGTTTTGTATTGCTCATGATTAGGTACAAGAAGTGGGAGCTTGTACAATGGACATTATGTGCTCTCAACCAACCTCAAGTTCTCATAATCATCGAGGCTATTATATACATTTATTTATCTTGACATATGCCCAATTGCAATGTAAAAAATATTATTGTGGGGATGGAGATTGTATGAAAAGAGAGATAATTGACTCGTTCAGAACGTCGATCAAGCTGCGCACGTTGCCGATGTTCTTAAAAGAAAGCGAGTCGATTATCCCTCTTCTCATGCAATCTTCATCCACAATTATCATTCCACGTTGCAATTAAAACTCTCTCACAAGCTAAACAAACTTATATAATAGCTTCAATGATTTGAAAAAATCAGGCATCATTGGGTGCACATGATGTTTATTGCACATGTTTCCACTTTTTGTCCTCTCTCCTATTATAAAGCCAATGAATTTAAAGGACATTGATAGAGCATCTCTAATGTATATAGAGCTCTTGGGAGGGGTGTATCAAAGACTACAATCACCTTCCTCCATCACTTTCACAAACATGTTGATTTGGAGTAAGTGGTAGACTCTAACCTATTTTCTTGGAGGTAAAACAAAGTGCTACCAAGTTTCCTCATGGCTAATAGAAAGAAAAAAAAGTAAAACTCTTGTAAGAAAAGATCAAAAGAGCCGAAGATTATGTGGTTGAAACTTTAGGAATTTAAAGAAAAGAGATCCACATGCGTAAATGTGACTTTTTGTCGCTATTCTTTTTCTATAATGTCTAGCAACAAATGTTGATTGCGTTGTCTTTGTTTGTTGATCAACCATTGAATATTAGGTTTGCAAGTTTTTCCTTCATCACATTTTGTTTGTTTTGTAGATCGATATTCTGCTAGAGAATGTAGGAAGAGAATTTGTTTTACAAGTGTTGACTTTGTTTGCTAATCCAGCTATGTAATATCAATTCTACAAGTTGTGCGTTTATCACATCTTATCTGTTTTGCAGATCTATACTGTACTAGAGAATGCAAGAAGAAGATCTATTTTGGGTTTTAGCTTAAGAACTTCTATTGTGATTATCTCTGACACTCTTGCAAGTGTTGTCGTTTTTTACTTATGCTAATAGACGTTATTGCATAGAGATACTCTTTTCTCCAAGTGCACACCTCATATCCAAATAATCCCATGCAAACACATCCATGAACTCCGTCAAAAGCTTGAGGTTGGAAGGATTTATCCAGATTCGCACAAATCTTGATAGGTTAAGGGTTTTCTGGTGTCTCCAAATTGAATTCTTGGATTGCATCTTCTTTGACTTGTGACCTTATTCATCTGCTTCTCAAATTGCATTCCTATTGCAATAACTCTTTCGAATCCATCACTTTGGATTCGAATGTACTCTCCTCTGCCAAGCATGGAACATCACTATCAAAACTTAACTTCGCTTTAGCCCACCATGGTCTGGTCGAGACATTCTCTGCATAATGACTTCGAATGGCTTCGTCATCCATCGTACAAATAACCATCAAGTCTTCATTTGCTTGCAAGAATTCGGCTTCTTCCTCATCTGTTAATCCTTCCGTCATATTTATAGCTTCTACTTTTGCTTTTAAGGAGAGTGCTACTTTGGTATTGGGAAGTTGATTTGCGCTACTACTATTTGATGCAAAATACATGCTTCACACTATTTAGAAGGTAGAATTAATGCACATTTCATCTAAATAAAGAGCGTTTCTCCACAATAGGAAGTCCTTGTGTCTTTTCAAGATAGCCTTGTTCTCCTTATTTGGCTTGCAGTGTTTGTTCACTCCTTGTGTCTTCATTAGATAGCCTTTTCTCCTTATTTGGCTAGCAGTGTTTATCCACTTTATAATCACAATGGATGGCTTAATGTTGATTGGTATTTTCATTATTTTTTATAACAACTACTTTAGGGATTTAAGTACATGCACTCACAACAAATGTGCTTTACAGAGATGTTAAGCGAGTTGCTATCTAGCAAGGACTGTAATTTGAAGATAGGGGATTTGGGGCTTGTGAGGACTTTTTCACAATAAGACTTCATGACCGAGCATGTGGTGACAAAGTGGTACAAATCTGTTGAGTTACTTCTGAATGCCAGAGGCTACATTGCTGCTATTGACATGTGGTAGGTTGGATGCATTCTCATGGAGCTCTTCAACAAAGAACCTTTGTTTTCTAGAGAAGATGATTTGCACCAGTTCAATTCCATCGCTCAGGTACATACACTATCCCATTATTCCATTGTTGCCAAACCTGATTTCTCATATATAAATGGGTCCCGTATATCAATGGGTTGACCAGGTTTCTTGAGGGATAATTTGTAGCATCTAGAGGGGGCTCCTAATGGTCGCAGGAATGTGAATTGGTGAAGCAGCCTGCGAGTCGGCGACGACCTGTCCAATAGCACTTACATGTGACAACACACCGGAGGAAGGGTGTGGAAAGAAAGCAACCCCCCCCCCCCCCCCCCCCCCCCCGATTTGTGCCAAATTCCTCCCTTACTCCCTACCTGGAAGTGCGTGGTTGGGGGGTTATAGCCCACAACCTTGCCTTCCCCTCGCTGTAGTCTACACCATTGTCATCATCCCATCTCTTCAGCTCAGCCCGCGCCACCACTCTCAACCCTGCCTTACTAGGCTAGCATTCGTAAGCCCAATTCAATGGCCTCAACAAAGCCGTGACAAGCCTCGATATTTCCATACGCTCAAGGGCAACATGTCCAACCCCCTACACACATGTACCTCACCCACAGAGCTTCCTTGTTGTGGCAACCGTCCTCCAAAGGACCCACCCCTCCGCCCACCAAGAAACAATAATCTCAATTCTTGAGGCCCAAATCCAAGAGATCATAGGATGCAACCCTCAAGCAACGGTTACACAAGCTCGAGGAAGTAGAGAGTCAAACATTACTCACAAAAGCATGAGAGGTTGAAGCCACCCTCACCGAGTCTATCACAACAGCTGTTCAAAGGAGAATTCACAAGGTAACATATGGCATCACGAAGAAGATCAACACTAAAATATAGGTGGCCCTTTAAGAACTCCAACTACAAAAATCTCTTGGTCTCAAGTGAGAAATGAGGGATCGTACATTGACCATTGTGATTCCGGCTCTCTAGAATCTGAGATCAAGATATGGTTGAAGGAAGGAACGAACCTTTCTTGCTCTTGTAGATCTTTGGGGAATAGTTTGAAGCTCCTCATTTGGTTGATGTTGTTGTATATTGTCACCGTTTGCACTCCTTGAGTCTTCACCGTCCTCAAGCTCCATGTAATCATCGCCCATTTCTTTTGTTTGTTTTCTTCCAAGTAATATCTGTACATATATTATTCGTTGAAATTTACATCCCTACTTCTAAATATTTTACCATTTTCAGGATTCCATAGGCGATACCCAAAGTCAGTTTCTCCATAGCCAATGAAGAAACACTTTTTGGAATTTGCATCTAGCTTTGACCTTAGGCTTCTATCTATGTGCATGAAAGCTTTGCACTCAAACACTTTGAGAAATGCATAATCCACCGGTTTACCTGTCCATGCATGTTTTGGAATTCCCCCATCCAATGCCGTTGAGGGTGACTGGTTGATAAAGTACACATACGTACTTACTGCTTCCACCCAAAGCTCAAGCGAGGTCTGCATGTAGCCGTATTATTTGTGCTTGCTCCATGATCGTTTTGTTCATCCTTTCGAAAATACCATTTTGTTGAGGTGTCCTTGGGGTTGTTCTTTGCCTCCGAATGCCATTGCTAGGACAAAATCTTTCAAAAGATTGGCTGCAATATTCGCCTCCATTGTCAGATCTGAGGCATTTAAGCTTGCTTCATGTCCCACAAGCACCCCCATAAATCTGCCAAGAGCTTGGTCATGAGACCCTCCCCCTGTCAATGAAGCGCTACAGCAAGACGAGCCTCTCTCCACATTATAAGTATGTCAGTCCCAACCGTGATGTGTACTGAAAAAGGGGTCCTCCGGTGATCGGGTGGAGTAAAGGAATCCCTCCGAAACCACTCCCATGGGTCCCACTACACTTGCACGAGAGGGTGGCTATCTTGACTCAAGAGCTAACGGTTCACAGTCTATCACACGACGACTCCCACTAATGCCCACAAGTCAGATCGATTGGAACCAACACTCGATCACCTATGGTGTCTCGATAGTGACTCTATGGAGGAAGCCCTCTCTCTGAACCTCAAAGACATGTAGAAACTTGTGTTTGAGCATGCCCTAATTGCAATGAGGACCTCTAGTTGAGTGAAAGCTCCCATCTAGCAGGGATCCCTTGGCTCAAGAGAGGTGTGCCACTCTATTCGTATAGTCTCTACAATATCCTGACACATACTTTGCACCCCCTCATGTCCCGTAATGGAAGGCTCTAAATCTTTTCAAGAAGTGTTGTAAAATGCAGCTAGTCTCCAAAAGTTTGGGTTGAACCCTCTTTCCATGGGACCCCAAGAGACATGAGGTCACCTACCAACCATGTGACTTTGATGTGTGTACTAAATAAGGGGTGTCATAAAAGTGGATGTTGCAAGCGCTCCCTAGTGTATGTGGGTTGGTGTGTTGCTGACGGCCACACTGCAACTACTCTTAAGACCAAAGTAGACTCAAAGAAAAATGGCCCTTCCATCTCTTTCAGGCCCATTGTGCGCATCTTTAAACAAATCCATTCGGTGTAAGGGCTCCAAGGGTCGCCCATTTGTAAGATCCGAGCACAAATCTAGTGAAGCAGTAACTCCTTCTAGGGCTCCTCCTATGAAAGGAGACCTTTGAAAATGAGCCTCTCAAGGAAGGCTCTCTTTTGGTGTGTTGGGTGGATGATCCCCAACCCTCCCTAAGAGCAAGGTAAAGTAATGGCTGCCAAGAAACTTTGGTCCGAGTAGATTGTGTATTTTGCCCCGACCACAAAAAGTTCCTGATCAACGTCTCCAAGTGGATGATGCAAGAACTTGAGAAAATTGAGCAAGACATGATGTACCACATAGAAGCCAAAAGCACCTGCTTGGTCTCACCTTGCTAACAACAAGAGAAATCCGTGTCGAACTCCAATGGAGCAGTTTTCTCGTGATGGATAGGAGGAGAGGAGCAATCTTTGCTCTGGTGACAGATCCAAACCAACCTGACAACCCAAGTATTGAATTGGTGTCCTTGGGAGGATGAAACCTAAAGCCCTCTCCAAGAGACCAATCAGATGTGGGAGCATGACCAACCTTGAAAGCCACTGTCTTTCGCTGGCCTAAGTTGCATTTATACACATGTATATTCCTTTTTGTACGTATACAACGCAATCAAACACTGTATACCCGTATTACACATGTATATCTGTATAAAGTATGTTTTGATCAAACTATATTTTGATTGAAACCATATTTTTATATAAAAAAAGGCACTGACAGTTTGAACAAACTATCAGAGGCCCTCATTTTTCAACGTGATAGAGTACTTCTAGAGCACTTATCATCTTGTTAGACCCCTCGTCTCCTAATTGAGGTAATTAATAAACTTTTTATATTTGTTTATTGTTTACAATTAACTTTTTCTTTTGCTAATCCTATTGTTGTAGAGCATAGTCTTACACTTTGGGGCTAGTTTGCAGGTTAGTACCATGTCCCTCATTATGTAAACCACAACGTCACACTACAGGGACGGTTTATAGCTTAGATACTCTTTCCTAGTTGTGTAGATCTTCATGTCACACTACATGGGGTTTAGAAAACTAAACACTTTGTCCTTGGCTGTGGAGACCATTGTGTTGCAGTGTAGGGAGAGTATAGGGAGTGTTAGATTCCTCATCTTTAGCTATGCAGACCATTGTGTCACACTACAAGGAGGGTTTAGGTTTAAATTATTGGTCTATCTCGGCGGGTGTTCTTTTGGGGACTAGCGCGGTACGCATGCCCTTGCTCGCCGCACTTGAAATAACGGTTATCCTTGCGATAACGCTCAAGCTCTTCAGGAGAGAGTTTATTTTTGCCTTTGTAAACTCCCTTCTCTTTAGCTTTGTTGGAATTGCCCTCAGGAGACTTTTGGACATTGTCCTTCGTCTTAGGCTCATTGGAACCCTTGTTTTCCGTGGGCTTAAAATTTCTTTTAGCCTCCATTTGGAAATTGATTCAAGAAGCCACCATAGTATGGTGTATAACCGCTGATATGGTGCATGGCCTTTGGGAGTTGACATACTCCACCATTTCTTCAATTAAGCCCGCACAAATTTTTTTCTTTTGCTCTCCAAAATCCAACTTCTTAAAGACAGTGGCTTTGAGTTGTAAGTCCCAAAACTTGTCTACATATTTGTGAATGGATTCGTAGGGAGAGAGCTTCAAGCTTCGCCATTCGGTGAGTACTTTGTTTTTGGCATCGGTGGCCAAAAACTGCTTCATAATGGAAGCTCTTAAAGCTTTCCATGTTTGTGGAGCTTCATTGTTGGCCCGTAGGCTAGACCATCATTGTCTGGCGAACTTTTGAAAGTGCATAGCTACATGGTATAGCTTAGAGGACTCCGTGAAGCCCTCATCTCCAAACGCCGCATCAAATTGTTGGATAAAGGCCAAGACTTTGTCCATAGCACCAAAGGTGTCATCGCAGGTAAGGAAAGAGATTCTCTTCCCTCCCTCTTTGAACTTCTTGAGCTTGGACGAACTCTTCCATGCGGCATAGGATTTCCTATGGCCTCTTCTTTTTGATGGTTCAAAGGTTGCACCATCACTTTCTTCAGAAGGTGAATAATTTGTGGAAGATGGAGAAGAGGGTTACCTCTTTCTTGCCTTGATCTTCTTTGTCTTCACCGTCAATTTCATAAGAGGAAGAGGATGAAGAAGATGGAGAAGAGGGTGTCCTCTTTCTTGTCTTTTTCTTCTCTTGCTTTTTGTCATCCCTCTTTGAAGTAGGGTGTGGAGAAGTATGTGATGGTCTTTCCCGTTTTGGAGGTGATGGAGAGCGTTTAGCCCGCCGTCTTTGTGGAGCCATCTCCACCGAGGTGGCAGAAGACTCACTTATTTCTCGTTCCTTCGGTGGGGGCTCTTGAATTCTCCTTTGAGAAGGAGATGCATCATCAAGGAGCAAATTTTTGAGCCCTTCATATGGATCCTCTTCTTCTTCCCAAATCGGAGAGAGACCTCTTTTGGAAGTCTCACAAGGAGGTTTCCTAGGTGCTCTCTCGTCATGGTGGGAAGCTTAGAGAATCCCATGAGCATGAAGCTGCCGTTGCACTTCACTTTGGAGGGATGGATTGCCCATGGCTTGTTGAAGCCTAGACACAAGATAGTTAACAAGCATCAGGGCATCGTTAGTAGCCTGCTCATTAGCAAAATCAAAGTTATCAACATTAGTTTCACTCTCTTTACTATTTTCAATCATTCTAACAACGTTTAGGTGTAAACTTTTTAGGTGTACTTTGGCAGTTCAAGCCCTAGTTGCTACTCCTCTTTACCCCTTTAGAAAAAGCACTCAAGCTACAGTACCCGTGGCTCAAATACCATTAATTGCAAGGAATAGAAGAGAGGGTCGTTCAAAAACAAAACAGCATCGGCTCCTGTCAAGCTTCTAATATCTCAATAGTGGTTAAGCCGTAGGAAAGCCCCGTAGGACTCTACTATTAATAGCTCTTAACGGTGATTCCCGGTTAACTATACAAAGTTAGGCACAATGCAAGGCTGAAAAATCCCTATTCTACTTACTCACCGGCAATTAATAATACCAACCATGTATAGCGAGCTTGAGGACCTCCCTTCTTGAGCAAGAAAAGAGAAACCTAGTGCTCTGATACCAAATTGGCGTAGTAACTTCTGTGTAGCGGTAAATAGCATGAGCATAGTGAGCAATTCATTTGAATAGATTCCTAATGAGAATAACAGGAGTGCTTGAGTGGAGAGAGCAACAAAAAACATAACACCTAGTTAGATAGCATGAACAATACTTCAAAAGAGAGAAATCAAGCAATTGACAACAATTGCGGACCAGATTTGCATGGAGCCCGTCCCCCCTCCAAAAGGCTTTGTATTATCGTTTCTTCTGACGAAGGAAATTTGGATTGGCGGCCTCTACACCAAAACAAACTCCATTGCGCCACAAGGGAAATGAGATGAGGGCACCACCTAGTCTTGGAAGTGTGGACTAGGACCGCTACGCACACACAGAGAGAGAGAGAGAGAGAGAGAGAGAGAGAGAGAGAGAGAGAGAGAGAGAGAGAGAGAGAGAGCTATCACTATGAATGAAGCATTAACCTCAATGTGTGTACAAGGAATGGATAACTTCAAGCACTCCCAACACAAATAGCATGTAGATTACTAAACAACAACTTAAGATTTAGCCAAAATCACATCAAGCACTCTCACACACAGATAAAAGATCTCTCTTAATTAACATAAGTAAGAGGAGGGGAGGTTACTAGCACAAAACAATTTGCACTCTAGAATGTGCAAAGAATAGAGTCAATGAATGAGCTTTATGGGCTCATGATGAGTGATACAAAGACTCAATGAGGCTGAGGGAGACTTGAAATTACAAAGGGGGGGCCCTCTTTATATAGGCAAGAGAGTGATTAGGAGTGAGGTTAAGATCCAAGTGCAATTTGTACAAATGAAGCTTGATTAGGGACATTCCACCAATGAAGAAGCTCCTTCCAAGTGATTTTTTGACCAATTTGCAACTAACTTGGCTCCATCATCACTTGTGCTGTCTTCACTCCTTCCTCCATAGCTTGAGTCCAAGAGCTTCCTTATTTTCAAATGTAAAGAATCTACATAAAATCAATGCATATCTAGTAATAATAGAAAGGGGTTGAATGAAAAAATATGAATTACAACAAGATTAAGCATGATTTGAGAGGTGATTAGAAGAGGAATTTGTGATGGTTTTATGAGCTTTAGAGAGAGGAGGAAGGAGGGGAGGGTGAGGAGACTAATGGCTGATTTTTAGAGAAGGACTCAATGTGGAAAAGGAAGGGTGTGTGTGTAAAGGTAGAGGGGGTGGTCTCCACCACAGTTGAAAAAATTGGCGTCCACTATGTTTACCATCTCTCCTAGACCGTAGCTGAAAAAATTATAAAAAAAATATGGTCAGAATTTCCAGCTCATAAGCTACAACTTTGATGAAGACAACTTTTCTTGGATCGGAGTGGACATATTTTTAAAAAATCCAGCAAAATCATGTGTCTGTTTCCTTCCTTCACCAAGTCTTCCACCTGGGTCCCATCTGTTTGAATCATCATATGGCTCCAAAGCCATGATGATATGAGCCCCTCATGACCCTTGAATCATGGGTGCATGGCTCCACAAACACATCATATCTTTTCTTTTCACATTTACATATTTTCCCTTCCTTTTACCACTAGGTTCTACCTTTCACCTCCTGTGAACTAGTCAAGGAAAAATTCCCATCAAGTCATTTTTTGAATTTTTCCAAGAGGTTGTTCTCACTCTTTCTTTTATTGTAAACCTCTAGAAGCAGGAAAAACCAACAAAATATAGTAACCAAAAAATTTGTGATAGGCTCGGATCATAGCCCCCCCAAACCTGGCTAGAGGTATTTATGCCTCTAGCCTACTTTCTTTGATCTTGGGCTGACCTTATTCTGATGTGATAAGGCTTTAGACACCATCCATTTGTCCTGGTCTTGTGCACTTTACCATCAATGTCTTGAAGTCTGTAAGAGCCATTTTTGAACTTTTTGGTGACCAAGAACGGGCCTTCCCATCGAAAAAGAAACTTTCCATCCTTATGAGTGTTGAAGCGATTGTCATATCGAAGCACTAGAGATCCCTTTTTGATGTCTTTAGATGCTAGCTTTTTATTGAACTTTTCTCTGCGCTTCTCTGCTTCTTGAGAGTAGTGGTTGATGGCTTCTTCACGATCCAATTGCAGCCTCTCTAGATCCATGATCGTTTGATGTACTGTTAACTCTCACGGCTCACGGACACCCCATCACCTACGACGGATGTGTATTATGTATTTGGTAGAGTCAGGTACCGGGCTTGTCGGACCAATAGGAAAAGGGTAAGAGTGATCGCCGATGAGAGACGCACTCTAACTGGGACATTCAAGGGATTAGTTGGCTAAGCATGGGCGCCCAAGTGTGAATGGGGTGAGCTCATATAAAAGCCAACTAAACCTAAAATTCATTCATTCTCTCATTTGTGCAATAGAAGAGTGCTCTTGCTCCATCTCCATCTCCATCTTCTTCTTCTTCACCTCCTTGTGTGTGTGTGTGTGTGTGTGTGTGTGTGTGTGTGTGTGTGTATGTGTGTGAGAGAGAGAGAGAGTGCGATCGAGCATTGCGACGACGGCACGGCGGCGGCGAAGCGGTTGAGCACGGCGAAGCGGCGGCTCCTTCTTCTTCGCGGCGAGGAATCCTCCACAAAGCATGCGTAGAGCGGTGAGTGACACACCATCGCTTTCTTTGACCTTATTAGTTAAGCTAGTTGTGTGCTTGGAGCCGTCTGTGGCTCGCACACAGTGTTAGGCAAGTCCCTTGCTTCGACAGTGCGGCAAGGAGCGCACATTTTTGGCGCCGTTGCCGGGGAAATGCCCTACACTAAGCTCGGTTAAGCACCTTACGCTTTCTTGTGATGCAATTTCAATTGAAGGATTTGTGAAGAAGGAAGGTGTGTGGTTGTGTGGAGAAGATTTTTGTTACATTGTACTGTCTTTTTTGTTTTCTGTAAAGAAGGAGTTACAATTTTTTTGCAATGTATTGTTAGAATTAAGGTATTAGCTATGGAATGTTAGTTCTGTAAGGTTCAATGTTAGTTCTGTAAGGTTAGTTTTGTAGATATGTTAGCTACTGTAGTACTGTGTAAACAATGTTAGAGTGTGTGTGGCAGTATCTCTATTAGCTGTAAGTAGATAAGTTAGGTGTAGGTTAAGTGTGTGTGTGTGCGTGCGTGCGTGGCGCGGCCGCGGTGACTTTTTTAGAAAAAAAAACTTAAAAAAAAAAAATATTTTTAAAAGAAGGATCGGGCTGGGGATCATTCCCCAAGCCCAAGCTCAAACCCAGACCTCAGTCCTCAGTTTTAAAATATAGTTTATACACCTTTTTATATTTAAAAACTATTTTTAGGATTTCGAGGACTATAAAGACTATTTTTAGGATTTCGAGGGCTTCACGTAGCCGAATAGGGAGCTGTAAAGCACGGCACGTTCCTTTAGCCAAAACGCTCGTCTTGAGCTATTACATGCTATATTTTGTGGCTTGGTTACAAAAAATAACCAAGAATAATGAAAAAATTGGGTTATAAACAAAAAAAAAAAAAACTAAGTGAGCGGCCTTCACGGGCACTCACCAACGCATTTAGAGTGTGGAGGTCACATGTACCTACGCTCTGGACGAGTGTTATAGCACGAGCATATTGGTAGTGCCTCCATTTACGCGGGCACCCATTATTCCTCCACCCTGGACCTTCGGCCGGGACTCAAGGTAGCGCGAACCAAGATCCTCATATCGCGTCTAGTGATTCTTCCTCTAACTACGAAGTCATGGAGGGGTATCCTACACCAAAACCTGATAGTTTAAGTCAAGACATGCATGCCATGGGCCCACGGCCTGGGTCCAGCGTGTTTAGCCGCTTAAAAGAGACCCTTAGTAGAGCTACTCGCTCCGAACATGCGGTTAATGAAATAAATGAAGGGAGTGGGGAAGTAAATTCGTCATTCATGCCTAAAATAGACCCTATGCTTCTTGAGAGTGTGCATGTGAATGTTCCATCCACTGCACCTCCTGATCCTTTAGGACTATCTCCCTCTGAGGTTCTACTACTCGATGGTAGGAGTCTTGCCGAAGTGCAAGAGATCAAACGCTATATGCAAGCAACAAGGGAGAGGGAAATTGAGAACCTACGAAGGCTAGAACAAAGTCGAGCCCTGAAAGCAAAGGCTCCTATGACAACAATCATGCCAGCCGAGCAACCGAGTGCTCCCAAGGTAGCAGTCACGGAGGGGCAAGCGATGGGGAGCAATAATGCTTCCACTTCGAGGGAAACCTCCAGCACGCTAGGCCTAGATGGGATATTCCTAAACGAAAATTGGGAGTATGACCTACAAGTAGAAGCTTTAACTGATCGGTACACAGGACACACCTATCATGTGGGTTGGTTAGATGTTCTACAATCCACATCGGGTGCTGCTAGCATAGATGAGCAACAACAGAAAGTCTGTGATGTCCTCCATAGGATTGTCGAGTTAGAAAGACAGAACACAGGGATCAACATGCCTTCAACAGACCTAATGAGATTCTTGGATACGGGAAAGGCCAACCAACCAACCCTATCACAAATGGAGACTCCCTCAGTGAGCCCCATTGATCCTCCATATGTTGTTTTGCCAGGAGCCTCATTACAAACTGAGCCCACAAGTGGCAGCTTTACCTTCCCAGATCTAGCTCATCTTTCTCTTAATGACACTACGGCTACCATGCATATCCCAATGGTGAGCATGACAAGAAGTACACCATGGAGTTCATTTGTTAATACTGTGCCGATGCCTAGTAGCACAATGCCCCCAACTATACCTACATGTATGTATCAATCATGTGCACCTGTCGTACCTCAGCCTCATGTAGCTCCTACACCTCCGATTATTCCAAGAGCTTACAATCCACAATGGTATTATCCAAGCTCTTATACAAGTGAAGCCATGCCATTTAATAATAACATGCCATATCAGGCACCCCCTATGCCTAGGGCCACGCCTGTAAACTTTGGACCACCGTCTGGTACACCACCATACGAAATATGGGACCCAAGAGCCGCGGATGCCAAGGCCAAGGCCAACTCCCATCTCACATGTGGTTCCAGGAGCACATACACCCATTATACCCGCTCAAATAGGAGATTTGGCAACATTTGCTCAAACTATCGGTCGCTCTATTGCAGAAAACATGCGTAGTGCGCCTGATAGAGAGCCTAGGAGCAAGGCAGTTCAAGTAGCTAAGCTCACACAGAAATTCAGTGGAGACGGAGATGCTAGAAAGCATATGGAAGTCTTTGAACATGTGTGCGATTCCTTGGAAGAGCACAATGAGCTACATAAGTGTAAGGCTTTGAGTTTGACCCTAAGCAGAAAGGCTGGAGATTGGTATAGAACCTTAAGAGTAGAAGAGAAAACGATCTACTCTACTCTTAGGAGATTGTTCTTGAAAGATCACATACGAGAGGGAGTACTTTGGGGTGTAGCCTCTCAGCTCCAGAAAGCCCAACGAGAAGAAGGTGAATCTGTGAGAGACTTCATTAGTCGCCTAAAGAATTTGAATTCTCGATGCAATCCAAACGAGCGATTCAACAACAACCAATTGCTCGATAGATTCATTAGGGGACTACGACATGAAAGTATCTATAATGGCCTAGTCATTAGAGGTATCACTACTTGGGAAGCAGTCACCATGAATGCAATCCAATTGGAGGATAATTTAATGATTGCAGGAGAAAGAGTGTCTGCCGAGCCGAAGTCTAGTAGCTCGCAAGCGTCAGGGCATGAGCCAATGAAGATAAAGCCAATCGTGACAGAGCAAATGATATCTGAGATGACTTTGGCAGATCTCACCAAGGCCATCCAAGAAAGCCTTAGGGGTAATCGTGCTCCACAAAACACTCATATGTATCCAAGAAGGGAGCAACAATGGTGCTCAATTTGCTTGGGCCCACATACTACGAGTGAATGCCCTACTTTCAGAGTAAAGTTTAACGGGACTTGTAACGCGTGTGGTAGGTATGGCCATCACGCGAAGGATTGCCTAATGCTTAAACGCATCATGGAAAATAGACCGCCTATAGCTTGGGTAGACTCACCTCGAGTTCCTGCATTGATGCCTACCCCACCCATGGAGCAACAGTTGCCATTACATCACATGGTCCCTAGAACCCAAAATGTGGTCCAAACCACACCGTTGCCACCTCCAGTGCTAGGACCGCAACCCCCTCATCCAAGAGTTACACCTATGAACCAAATAGGTTGCGAGTCATCTAGTACTTATGTAGATTGCGAAGAGGACATAGACTCTAGTATCACCTATGGAGTTGACATGCTTGAGGAGTGTCCAATGTACTATATGGAAGATCATTGGGGACAAATCAAACCGGTATATCAAGCTACTGCGCTAGCAGTAAGAGGCCAAAACATTAATAGTTTTTCCTGGAGACCACCTCTTCAGTGCTACAAATGTGGTGGACCACATCGAGTAGCTGAGTGCCCCATTAGAATGCATAAGAATGCTACACTAATGCAAACAAGTCAAGGGAGTGCATTGGCAATGCCAATACTCATTTGTAATCGTTGTGGCATAGATCATTTGATCGCACAGTGTCCTAACAATCCAAACGTGCCGAAAATCACACCATTGAACTTAATAGAGATTGTTGATGGGACACCACCAACTATAAACATAGCACCAATGAATGCACTCACACGGTCGATGCTCCAAAAGAAAAATTACATCCTCGAAGAGAGAGATGCTGCATCCATTGGCCGAGCGAGAAAGAAGAAAACACGAAGAAAGAAATCCCTTAATGCTTCTAGCTCAAAACCTAGTTCAAAGACTAACATAGGGACAGGAGAGGATCCCGTGTATATGAATGACCCTGAGGATGACTCAGATTCAATAGAGACCACGGAGACCAAAATTGTTACTACAAAGGAAAAAGCCAATGAGGAGGATCACGAGAGGGAATTACGACGAACACCAAAAGAGTATTCAAAGTTAAACCACCCAGTTGCGAGCCCCCAAGATAAGCCACGAGAGACAAAAAATGAGGATTGCAAGAGAAAGATTGGAACCTATCCAAACCCAACAATGGAAATTGAACGAGTCCAACAACTGAGGGGTTTGGTGGAAGAAACTCAACGAACATTAGAACTTGAACCCAAACATATCCAGATGTCGGACACAGTGTTTCCCACACAAGTTCAACCTCACAAGAACTATAGGCTGTTAGCTATACCCAGTATCATTCGGGAAGAGAGTGAGAGTAGGACATCTAAAAGTGGACACACACCTTTCCTACTAGATAGAATGTTTGGTGAGAGAATGCCCGACCCCCTTGAGGAAGTGGAGATTCCATCTTCACCATTCTCTTGTCAGGGTCCTATGTCCCACAAGATGCCATTAAATGTTGCCAAATTGATGGATTTCATGTCTTCGGAAGTTAGAACCACCATCATGTCCAAACTATATAAAGACCCCGAGCTAGTCTCAGCTCTTCGAGCCTTCCTCAATGGAGAATTACAGGCCGGATTACCACAGTTTTCACATATGAACAAACCTGACTCGGTAATGAATGATGAGGAACATTTAGCACCACCATCTGACCTAGCGGGACATGAATCTGTAATTGAAGTACCCGTTAACAAGTTGGGGCAATACTTTGAAGGTGATGAATCTAATGCTACTCTACCAATCACTACTAAAGGATTAACTATAAAGGGGGTCCTTGACGGTGGTGCGGGAGTCAGCATGGTGACAAAGAGTTGTTGGGAGTCTATGGGGCGACCTCACCTTGAAGCCACAAGCGTAGTGGTAAAAATGGCTAATGGATCTATTGTTACGCCTATTGGAATGCTAAAGGATCTCAGGATCAAGGTCTTGGGACACAAGGTAAGACAGAATTTCATTGTTATGGATTTTTCCAAGCATCCTATGTCATTTGAGATGATCTTAGGGAGTCCATTCATGAGGGAAGCAAAAATGGTGCATGACTGGTCCAAAAACCACGTCTACTTACAGTTCCAAGACTCTGTCATTCGAGTTGATCTTTTAAGTGGTCGAACGCATCCTCTAGGAAATAAATTCATCATTGATAATCAATCAGACACAACAATTCACTCAGATCCATTACAGTATTGTTACACATGTAACGAAGACACGGATATTGGGGAGAACTCTTCTTATATGGATATCCTACCCGGAATGGCTGAGTCAGACAATGTTGATTGGGTGCACCTAGCGGCAACTATAGATACATGGGGAGCTAGAGGAACAACTTGGGTAACACCAGATGGGGAAGAGATACCACACATTGCACCAGTAAACATGTTAGGTGTAGCGCATGTAACATCCGATGATAAGAAATATGCACACCTACCTGAGAGTGAAACTAATGATTCCTCAAAGGCTTCAGGCCAATACACATCGGAAACGGAATCTCGGGAAGAAATGGATTCAGAACCTGAGCAAATATCGAGTGAGCCAAGTATAGAAACTGAACACTCAAGGCCTAGTACGACCATCTATGGTAATTTATATGAGAGTGAAGAAGATACAAGCGAAGACCTATCAAGCGAGTCGAGTTCAAACATTTACCAAAATCAAAACCTTAACAAGAAACAAAGGTCATATAAGAGACAACGATATCGAGCAAATGTGAGAGCTAGGATAAACAAGGAAAGATCTACTGCAGAATGGCTTAGCTATCTAGGGGCATGTGATGCTCATCGAAAGCCAGTAGACAATTGGGGTGAACATCTCCAGAGTGTCATGTGGTGCAGCCCGCGACCCATGGACCTTGCTCAATTGGAGGTTACAGAGCCGAAATTGAGTCGAACTATAAGAAGACGTCAAAACCGAGAGTTAGCTCAACAACAAAAGGAGACAGAACTAAAAGAAAGGTCTCTGTCAGGACAAGAGCCTACTGACTTACATACGGCTCCTGAACATTTTAAATCTTATACCACGGGGGAGCGAAAGGTTGTGTATGGCAAAGCCCAACGAATACCTATCAATGGAAGCAGGGGAGTCTATGATGGTCCGGCGGTAGTTAAAGAGATAGAATTAGCAGAACCAGGTGAGGAGTCTAAACCAGTCTTTATTGCTCAAGACCTTACCGAAACTGAAGAGGCTGTACTTAAGGAGCTCCTCAAGGAATACAAGGATATCTTTGCTTGGACATATCATGACATGAAGGGCGTTCCACCTTCTGTGGTGCAACATACAATTCCCATGATCAACACTGCTAAACCCGTCCAGCAACGACCCTATCCAATGAATCCTAAGTATGCCAAAATTGTACAAGAGGAGATTGAAAAACTTATCCAATGTGGATTCATATACCCTATTGAGCACTTAGAATGGGTTTCTCCAATAGTGATTGTGCCAAAAAAGAATGGGAAACTAAGAGTGTGCGTGGACCTCAAGAAAGTTAATGCAGCCACTAGGAGAGATCATTATCCCTTGCCATATTCAGAACATGTGCTTGAAAGAGTTGCGGGCAAGGAAGCTTATAGCTTTTTAGATGGGTACTCTGGTTACAATCAAATCACAATTGCATTAGAGGACCAAGCTAAAACTGCTTTTATCACAGAGTTTGGAGTGTTTGCATTTCGTGTTATGGATTTTGGCTTAACAAATGCCCCTGCTACATTCCAACGATTAATAAACACTGCGTTTAAAGAATTTCTAAGGGAGTTTTGTGAAGCTTTCCTAGACGACCTTTGTGTTTATTCTTCTTGGGAGAAGCATTTGTTATATCTACGAAAAATATTTGAAAGGTGCAGATTTTATCGCATCTCATTGAACCCTTTCAAATGCCAATTTTGGGTTAAGCATGGAGTCATTCTAGGGCATATAGTGTCCAAGAACGGGATATCCACAGATGAGAGTAAGATTAAAGCCATTGCCGATTTGCCACCACCTACGAACTATAAAGGAGTTCAAAGATTTATGGGCCATGTTGGTTATTATCGAAGGTTTATTTTAAACTTTACCGAGATAGCGTGTCCATTGTACAAGCTTCTTATCGAGTTTCACTGGACAGAAGAATGTCATCAATCTTATGAGTTATTAAAGAAGGCCCTAACAAGTGCTCCAATCCTGCAAACACCTGATTGGAATGTACCTTTTCATGTGCATATTGATGCATCAAAATTTGCTATTGGGTGTGTTCTAACTCAACCAGGAGAACATAAATTGGACTACCCTATTAGCTTTGCAAGTCGCCAATTAAATGATGCCGAGATGAACTACACTACTACAAAGCGCGAAGGTCTAGCTATGATTTATGCAGTAAAGAAATTTCGCTATTACCTTCTTGCTACCAAGTTTGTGTTTTATGTTGATCATCAAGCATTGCTATATTTGGTAAACAAGCCGTGTTCCACAGGTCGAATTACACTATGGTTGTTAATTCTTCTTGAGTTTGACTTCACCGTTGTTGTGAGGCCTGGGAGAAAACATGTCATGGCGGATCATTTATCTCGTATCCCTAATGGCGAAGCTCCTACGGGGGTTAATGATGAATTGCCTGATACTCCTTTGTTCATTGTTGAGACAATGCGTGAATGGAGTGAAAAGATTGTGAACTTCTTAGTTAATGGTTTTCCACCCAAAGAGCTACGAAAAGATATAGCTCGAAAATTAATCAAGGAATGCGAACCCTATTGCTTACTGGCGGGAACTCCCTATAAGAGAGGAAAAGATGATGTTCTTAGACGTTGTCCCCGCGAGGATGAGTATTTATATATTCTACAAGAGGCACACATGGGCGTAGCTGGTGGTCACTTTTGAGGAAAGTTGACTGCCCGAAAGATCTTACAGTCAGGCTATTGGTGGCCCACTCTGTTTAAGGATGCATCACTTTTTGCAAAGGGATGTGATGAGTGCCAACGCTTCAAGAAGCCACAAAGAAGTGATAGGATGCCTCTACATCCCATCAAGGTAACCCAACCATTTGAAAAGTGGGGCTTAGACTTTGTAGGAGCGATTAGTCCGGTTGCACGTAACACACAATCACGATATATCATTGTGGCTACTGACTATGTAACCAAATGGGCTGAAGCAAAAGCAACACGGAAGGCGGATGCAAAAACAATAGCTAAGTTCCTCTTTGAGAACATTATCACACGTTTTGGATGCCCCTTTGAACTTGTGAGTGACAATGGAACTCATTTTATAAATGAAGGAATAAAAGAACTCACATCAAACTTCATGATATCTCACCACAAGTCTACACCCTATTATCCCCAAGCAAATGGCCAAGCTGAAAGTACCAACAAAACTCTCATCTCCATTTTGACAAAGACAGTTGAGGCTAATCGCACTGATTGGGACCTAAAGCTTACATCAGCTTTATGGGCTTATCGTATTGCGTATAAAGTTGCTATTAATTGCACACCGTTTAAGATGGTGTATGGCCAAGAAGCAGTTATGCCATGGGAGTTTGTCATTCCTAGTCTTCGAGTAGCTTCTCAAGAAGGTTGGGATGGTAAACCCTTAGTTGAGCGATTATATATCCTGGAAAGGCTAGATGAAGAGAGGCAATTAGCTGTGCGAAATGCTCTAGTGGAGAAGGATAGGAGAAAGAAGTGGTTTGATAGCCATTTAAAGGATAAAGACATCAAGGTTGGTGATAAAGTTCTTATGTACGGGGTACGTAATGAAAAGAAGAAATTAAAATACGTTGGTAAGGGACCATATCGAGTGTGTGAAATTACCCCGCAATGTACCATTCGTATGGAGACTCTAGATGGAGTTGAAACCATTGGATTCCTTAATGGGAGTAAATTCAAAAGATATTATGATCCTCTAAGCCAAGAAGAGTTGCAAGCTATCCATCAAAAGAAAGCTGCCAAGGAACAAGCAGAGCTTAGAAAAATCCAAGCAAGAGTTGAGGCTCGAGAACGACAACAACATCTTAGACGCCAACGAGAGGCTAGTCTAGGAATCACGCAAGCATTTTTTGAGGACACAGATGACGACTCATTAGAATCTGAGCCACCGCTACGATACCCAATTGAGCTAAATAGCCCCTATGGGAAAGTACTATACAATGCCTTATTAGATACGGGAGCTAAACACAATTTGTTATCCTATGGAGTTTGGTGTCAATTAGGGAAACCGACCCTATCCCCGAGTACGATGCAAGTCAAGGTCATTAATAAAAAGAAAACTGCTATTCTTGGAGTCCTTCAGACCCCTGTTGTCTATGACAATGGAAGCATAGTGCAGAGGTTTCTAGTCATGCCCGCGGGAGCTATGGAAGGCAACGTAAACCTGGGACGCACGTGGATGTTGGCAACCAAATGCACTATTGATTGGGAAACTGGTAGTGTCACGACGCGACCATAGACTCTTACCCCTATCATTCAAGCAAAGTCACCTACGTTGCAAACTCTAGCAAAGTTGAAGGATAGCCAACATTCACAAGCCAAGGTGGTTAACTCGTCTTTGCCGGCTACCCATGAACCTAGCACTTCAACACTTGTAGTTGCAGCAAGCAGTAATATTGCAAGTACTCAACCTGCACTACCTAAGAGTACATATCAATGGGTCCCCAAAGCCTTACTCCCAACTACCTCAACCCTCCCATCCATTTCAAGAAAAAATTCCCTGGAGAACCAAGAGCGCGCTCTAGGAGATTCAAGACCAAATCACGATGGATTCCAAAACGACTATTAGAAGCCCACGGCTACTATGATGGAAATGAGCAAATTTGGGTACCTAAACGTAAAATGTGTCCTTCCCTATCGAAAAAAAACCCATATGAGTCAAAAAGTGTAACGCTAAAGCCAATGGCAGACCGTGGGAAGGGAAAGATCACAGAATGCTACACACCTAGTCCAGAGCTAGTTTGGGCTCCAAGGCAAAACCAATTTATTCCACCTAGCTCAGGAAGGGGGGAGTTTCATGAAGCTTCTAGCTCCTCATGTAATACATCCATAGAGGTAAAAGCTTCTACACAGCCTCCATCTATAGTAGTGGACCTCCATGAAGCTACAAAAGAATCCACACCTCCTAGTGTTCAAGAATCACCTGATGAACCACTTCAAGTTCGATCCTGGGAGAGTACCTTACCACCCTTGCAACTTGACGAGGCACCTAGGGTAATAGAAAACTACTGGCAAAAATCCTCACCTATTACCAACTGGAACAATTGGTTTCAAAGGGTGACGAGCTCATTTCAAACGGTATGATCTACCCAAGGAAGGGGGGAGTGTTTGCTGACAATCATCACTCACTCACTTTCCTCTCAACCTTTCCCCCTGACCCCTTAATCTCCAATATTAAGGAATGTATATATAAAGCCTTATACTCACAAAAACAAGATAAAAAAGTAAAAGAGCAAGAGCCATAACACAAAATCATAAAAACAAATTATGCACAAGAACACGACCCTTGTAATATTTGCACTCTAACCATCATCTATTTGCGTGTACAGATATGGCTAGTACGCTAGAGTCATCCACTCCTGCCTTGGGTGAGAGGTACCCTCGTTACTTTTCACCATTCACATGGTCTTTCCAGTGCTTGCATGTGAATGGGATTTGATAGGTACGCTAGCATGTGAGAGGAATTTTGAGGAGTTAGAATGGCTGGTACGTCTCTTGACCACGTCTGATCCATACTTAGTAGAGAGCGTTTCTCCCATTGCACAAGACTACCCTTTTGACCAAGATGACTATAGGCGTCTAGTGACCTTCTTAGTAAACATGGGCACCTATGATGAAGAAGAAAATTTACAGGACTACACAGATGGCACATATGGTCTCATGGATGATGACTTTGTTTATCTCGACGACGAGGATAGGGGTTTAGCCTTAGGGTTTCCGCCCAACCTCTACAATATCCTATTCCCTTGACTCTCTAGGAGGAGTGCAACTAATTAGGTTAGGGTTCCTTATGTTTTTTGTTGTGTTCAATAAGTGTTGGTACCTTTTCCCACTAATGTGCCTCCTGGAGGTATTCCTTTTGTTTCCTAGTGTGTACAGGAGCGTGTTGCTATTGATAGGATTTGGACCTTCATGGAACCTTTCTCTCGTTCACACTTCAGATCAAGCGCCACCATCAACACAAACAGGTGTTTCTTGTCCATTAGCATTGTCCCTTATCTTTTTTGCATCTATGATTGTCTTCTTTGATTGTGATTGGTAGCATAATATCCAGCACATTTGCTTAGTATCAAACATTTAATTCAATGTCTTTTTTGTCATAATCCCTTGTCTAGGTTTAAACATCAAGCAAGTCCGACTAAGCTAGTTTGACCAAGTTAGGTGTTAGAGATCTTCTCTTAATACCATGGGGAATGCCTTCCTAATAATTAATGGTTACTTAGGTTCTTAATCCGATTTAGGCAGCATTGTGTGAAATGTACTAGGGCTTTCTAGTGGGCTTGACCCTATTGACCTTTAGCTTAAGTATTATAAAGGGAGTTTACTAGTGTGATGAGCTTGGGGAGGTGTATCAGTGTTATATGACCCCCCAAAGTTACAAAATTAAAATGATGAAAATGAAAAAACAAAAAATCAAAGTGCCACATTGTAAAATCTTAAGCTGGAAGAGAAATCTCAGCTTGATTGGGTACTTCACTCACATGTATCGCCTATGGTACTAGAGCCCTAGAGGTTCCCAGTATGGGCGCTTTTTCTTGAAAAGCAAAAAACCCAAGGCATACAAAATAAGCACACACATCAAAATTGAATCACTGTGAAAAGAATTTGGGGGGTCAAAGAAAAAGTAATCAGTCAGGCGATGATTTCATGAGAAATTCCTTTTATGGTAGCTTAACTACAAGGTCTTGTAGATATAGCCTCTAGTCAGTCCTCGAACATGAATACTTGGCTCTCGCGATTAAACAACTTAATTGACCACAGAAAATTAAGAAGCTTACCCATGGTATTAATATTCAATCTCTAGTGCCTTTCGACCGTCAAATTAGCGACCCCAGACTTGTTTAATTTTTTACCTTTACATCTGTTTATGCATTTGATTACATTGCAATTTAATGTTCATTGCTGACAAATTGTTTGAAATTCTTTTACCAATCAATTTGTCTACCTGAAATTGCATATGCTTTTTAATCACTTAAGAGAATGCAATTACTGTGCCAATGTTGTTTGATTTTGCAGTGACTGAAGAAGGCTAAGGACATTCATCTCAAATGCTCTTCCACCTCGACGAACGAGCTTCAACTCATAGCTTCTGAGGACGGAATCTACATCAGGAAGGGGGGCATGTTAACCCTCGCGGCTCACGGACACCCCATCACCTACGATGGACGTGTATTACGTATTTGGTAGAGTCAGGTACCGGGCTTGTCGGACCAATAGGAAAAGGGTAAGAGTGATCGTCGATGAGAGGCGCACTCTAATTGGGACATTCAAGGGATTAGTTGGCTAAGCATGGGCGCCCAAGTGTGAATGGGGTGAGCTCATATAAAAGCCAACTAAACCTAAAATTCATTCATTCTCTCATTTGTGCAATAGAAGAGTGCTCTTGCTCCATCTCCATCTTCATCTTCTTCTTCTTCACCTCCTTGTGTGTGTGTGTATGTGAGAGAGAGAGAGAGAGAGAGAGAGAGAGAGAGAGAGAGAGAGAGAGAGAGAGAGAGAGAGAGAGAGAGAGAGAGAGAGAGAGAGAGAGAGTGCGATCGAGCATTGCGACGACGGCACGGCGGCGGCAAAGCGGCGGCTTTTTCTTCTTCGCGGCGAGGGATCCTCCACGAAGCAAGCGTAGAGCGGTGAGTGACACACCATCGCTTTCTTTGAGCTTACTAGTTAAGCTAGTTGTGTGCTTGGAGCTGTCTGTGGCTCGCACACAGTGTTAGGCAAGTCCCTTGCTTTGATAGTGCGGCAAGGAGCGCACATGTACTTTCTCCTTTTGAGAGCCTACCTGGCTACCCAATATTCGAAGACTTGTTAACTTCACTTCAATGGGCAAAAGCGCCTCCTTTCCATAAACCAAATGAAAGGGTGTGTACCCTAATGCGGTTTTGAAGGAGGTTCTATAGGCCCATAGAGCTCCATTCAGGTGTTTGTCCCAATCTTGGCGCCTGGCATATACTGTTTGGTGAGAATTTTGCAAATGATTCCATTTACTGAGGGTAGTAAGGAGTAGAGTGTTGATGCTGAATATTTAGCTTCTGCATGAGTTCTCCTACCAAGTCTGCTCTAAACCCTGGTCCTCTATCAGATAGTATTTCAAGAAGGGTGCCAAACCGGCAACAGATGTGGTCAAAGATGAACTGACTCACATCCTTAACAGTAATTCTATTGGTTGACATAGCCTCAGCCCATCTAGTCATGTAGTCTACTCCCATAATGATGTACTCTTTACCTGACTGAGTGCGTGGTAGAGGCCCTATGGCATCAATTCCCCACTTCTCAAAGGGCCCATATACCTTTATTGGGTTTCTAGGTTCAGCTATGAGCCGTCGTGGTCCTACTTTCTGACATTCATCACATGTTTGACACCAGTATTTGACATCACGATGAAGACTTGGCCAAGTAAACCCAGCTTGTAGAACCTTTCTACTAGTGATGTCGTGTGCAAAGTGTCCTCCGCACACATCATCGTGACAAGCTTTTAAAATCTCTTCAATTTCACTCTTCAAAGGCACTCTCCTAAGCACACCATCCTTACCAAGACAATACAAATTATCATTTACTATGCGATACCTGGTAGCCTTCCTAGCTAACCATCGCCTTTCCCCTTCATTCAAGTGTTTAGGAGCCTCTCCTTGCTCCAAAATGTGCATAATATCTTCTAAGTCCTCCTTGCCTTGCTGAAGTGGAAGTTTGATGGCCACTGCTCCCACTATTGACTCATTTAACTGCGATGATGCTAGGTGGTCTGCATCCTTGTTCTGGTCTCTTGGCACATGATGTACTTGTGCCTCCCTAAATCTCCTCATAAGAGCTTTGGCTTCTCTCATTTTAGTAGAGTGACTGGCATTTTTGCAAGCCCATGTACCTTGCATTTGCCTTCCCAAAAGCATGGAGTCACCGAAAGCATTCAATCTCTCAATTGAATTATCCAGACACCAACAAAGGCCATGAATAAGAGCTTGATATTCTGCTTCATTGTTGGAGTGGACATCTTCTCGAGCGATCCCTTCACCATGGATCCTCTCTACCAATGGAGATAAGACCACGATGCCTGCAGACAACTGCCTTATCCTTGGTTCTCTTGTATGCTCCATCAAAGTAGAGGCTATAAGCATTGACCAGAGCCTCTAGAGCTCGAGGTGGTGAAAGTTCCTTTCTCTTCAAATGGAAAACTTTTTCATAGCACTTGTTTGTTAAAATGTTGGCTAAGCATGCTCGAGTTGTTCTTTCAACCTGTATTGTATAATCAAACTCTTGAAGTCGCACCACCCACTTTGCTATTTTGTCAGAGATTTCCATATGTTGTAGTGCATAGGGAAACATATCCTCCACAATGATAATTACAAACCTCTTTGGAAGCAAGTATGGCCGAAATTTGGTTACCGCAACCATGAGGGCTAACACTAGCTGTTCCATCAGGGTGTAGGCCTTCTCTGTGTTTTCCATGAGGCGGCTAGCAAAATACACAGGCCTCATAAAGGATGTTTTTGTATCTTTTTGTAGGAGGGCAGCACCAATGGCCTTTTCTCCCACACTAGGGTTTACAAAGAATGTTTCTTCCCAACAAGGTTGGAGGATTACAGGGAGTGACCCTAACATTTTTTTATCTCTCTAAAATGCCCATCAATTTCTTCACTCCAAACAAGCGTCTCTTGACGAGTCAGTTGTTGTAGAGGAAATATCACTTGGGAGAGTAAGTGTATGAATCTAATCAAATATCTTAGCTTTTGCAAGAAAGAGATTAATTGTTTGATGGAAGTTGGGGAAGGTAGATTTAGCAATGTTTCTATCTTTTCAGGATCTACCTCGATTCCATCAATGGACACTACATGCCCCAATAGTGTAACCTTGCTTTCCCCAATGTGACATTTGTCCTTGTTTAGTTGTCCACCCAGCTTAGCTAAACGAGTAAATCCTTCATCAATATTGCCGAGATGCATACTTTTGGAGCTGTAAATACAAAAGTCATCTATGAAAACCCTTATGGACTTACCAAAGTAAGGTTGGAAGACCATATTCATGAATCGTTGAAAGGTGGTTGGAGTGTTGGTGAGACCAAAAGGCATGACTCGAAATGCAAAACAACCCCATGGTGTGATGAAAGTAGTCTTTTTCTGGTCCTCCTCTGCAATGCGTATTTGAAAGTAGCCGAAGTAGCAATCACACACTGTGTATCGCTCGTGGCCTGCTACTTCATTTAGAATCTCATCTTGAAATGGGAGAGGGAAGTGGTCCCTCTTTGTTGCAACATTTAGTGGCTTGTAATCCACGCACACTCGCCATTTACCATTCTTCTTTGGCCTCACCACTACTGGGGAGACCCATTTTGAATCTTCTACTGGGTATATGAATCCTGCTTCAATCAGAAATAAACAATGATGCATGCTTCTTGAGAACATTTACATAACCCTCCCTTTCTTCTTCCTTTATATCCTTGGATAACATCTTCTCTAGGCTGGCATCCCACACATTCTCCATTTGGATCCTTGGGTTGTCTTCTGATGAGGTAGTTTCCTTTATGGTGACGCCCATGACTTCGAGAGTGCTATCACTCTCTTCACTTGAACTCTCTTCCTCGTCCATGGATGAGGAGCATCCACTTGGGTCGTCTTCTGATGAGGTAGTTTCCTTTATGGTGACGCCCATGACTTCGAGAGTGCTATCACTCTCTTCACTTGAACTCTCTTCCTCGTCCATGGATGAGGAGCATCCACTTGAGCTCCACTCATCAGCTGACGTCTCTAGTTCAAGGTTCTCTTGTCGCCCATTCTTTAAGTTATAAACCACCTTCCGACTATGGCCACCCACACGAGGCCTCAACTCCAAGTCTCCTGTTGCCCAATCTTGCCTAGCTCCTATACCCATGAGCCAAGGTCGTCCTAAAATAAGGAGGTATCCTTCTCCCTTCACTGGCATCACATAAGCATCAACCTCTGTAGTGATTCCAAAAACATAAACTCTCAAAGATTTCACTACACCCACACAAGTGACAGAGACATTATTGGCCATTTTTGCCCTAAAGTCTGATGATTCCATTACCTCTAAACCCAATTGATGCATTAGCTTTTCTGTCATGACACAAACCTCTGCTCCACTATCAATGTAAGTTTTTGGAATCCGTTCTCCCTTGATTTGAGCCTCCACCAAAGGCACTATATCCTTGAGACCATAGGCTTTGATTACACTTACTAGTTTACTTCGCTTTGCCCTCATGCTCACCATTTTTGACCACTGTCGTCGCAGCTTTGGGGAGATATGAAGTAGTTGTGGCCAAGTAATCTTTGGTCCTTGAGAACTCACATCAGCTGTCAAGTCATAAGGTTGTGTCCGAGATCCCATAGGGAAATCAGAGATGTCAATTTGAGACCTATTACGGGTATTTCTCTTCTTGGCTTCATCTTTAGTTGTCCGAGATGTACTTGCTTCATTGCTTGCATCCTTGCTTGTTTCTTTACTTACTTCATCTTGGACACGCACACGCTTGATAGGCATTGTAGCCACTTCATCTATCTTCATCTTCCCTTTAGCTATTTCTTCCTGGTTGCTTCTGCCCTTGACGACCTCCTCCATCCTTATGATGCTCACATTTGGTTGAGTAGCAGGGGCTTGAGCTTGAGCACGAGGTGGCTGCAAAATTTGAGGTTGCGGTTGCTCTTGTGCTTGAGCTCTAGCTCGGGGAGGACTTACTTGTTGTCGAGGACCTTTGATAGGGTAGTCATATCTTCTGGGATGAGGGAAATTATACATGCCGTGGCCATTTTCCCCACAATTGTAACACAAAATTTCCCTTGCTTGACGTCGCATTGGTGGCTGATTCCCACCATTCCCCTCAATAGGCCTTCTTGCACCCTGCACAAGATTTACTCTCAAACCCTCTAGCTGGTTTGTGAGATTGTTTATTTGTTGGAGCATATCTTCTTGTTGACCTCTATTGAGGCCTGGTGCATTAGGCACATTTGGAGGTACATGAGAAGCTTCCATAGTTGTGATATTGCCTCCCAAAGCTAGCTGGCCAGCTTGGGCTTGATAGAGAATCTTTTGATTCTTTTCCCTAGCAATTCTTAAGGCATCTTCAAAAGTATTTGGAAATTTGCTCTTTACCTTCTCCCTTAGCAAGGGGTACAAACCTGAGATAAATTGATCCTTTTGGAGGCAATTGGGAGCTCGCTCACCAGGGTTTAGTGAGTTTGACCATTGCCCCCAAAGTTTCAAAAAACCTTCCTCATAGGTTGCATAACCATGAGGGTCAACTTGATGAAGGGCCAGAAGCAGTTGCCATAGTTCTTCTGCCGAATTGGCTAGATGAAATCTTCATAGGAAAGCCGCCTTCAATCCCTCCCATTCAGCTCTTTGGGTTGGATCTAGAGCCTGGAACCATACCCTAGCTTCTTCTTTGAGCACCAAAGGAAAAGCTCTCAATTTCAATCCTTCGTCATCCCTCCCAGAGACAAGAAAAGCCATCTCCAAGTTATCCAAAAAATCCCCAGCATTTTCCCCACTACTCCCAAAAAAATTAGGGAAAGCCATGATAGGATGGGTTGCCTTCCTCTCAATACAGCACAAAGATGAAAACGTCTAGGCCCAAATCATATCTTATTAAGGGTAGAATAAATGGATTGATAGATGCATTAATCTCAGCTAGACGACGAGGGCCTAGTAAGTTCCTTATGATGTTTTGGAACCTAAGCTTTGTGCTAGCTATTATATGCACAGTTTGTCTAGCAAGAGGTTGGATAGGTCCATATAAATCCCTATGATTCATGGAGTGTGCTTAAAGCAAGATGAAGATGTGAACATCAAAAGATACATTATACTCCAAAATAGGAAATATTATAGGGTGAGGGGACAACAATATCTCTCTCAACCTCTCAGCTCCAAAATAGAAGACCAATCTTTGTTGGAAGAAAATCTTTCTATCAATGCGCACATTCACCCTAATATTCTGAACTGATTGAAAGTTGTAGAAAATGGGAATATTCATTTGTGCATTAACTAAAAACTTCCATGAAGCACATCATTGAAGTTCAGCTCTCTTGGATCCCACCATTTGAGAGATGCGAAGAATTTGCTCACCAGTGATTAGCCTAGCTTTGGTGTGACCATCTTCAGCTTTGTAGAGTTCATAGGGTTCAATGGCTACCTTCTCAATCACCTGAGCCTTCTTGCTAGTAGTAGTTGGAGTGCATCACCATATGTAGCCTTTTGCCAATACCGCACACCATTGATGTGTAGATCCCCCTCCAAAAACTTGTTAATACCCAAGTTTGAGAGTGCTTTCACCACCTGAAGTCGAGGCTTCAAAGGAAGTGTCTTCACACTAGCCACAAAGCACTCAACACAATGCTTTGACCTAGGGACTTCATGACTACAAGATTTTCCTTGAAGCAAATAAGGGTGTATGTAGTTAACTCTCTTTACCCGCATACGTGCCGTTTGTCGATAAAGACGCTTCTTCTCTTGAGCTTCTTGGGAAGACCATAGTGGAAGTCTTGGAGAAGTTGATGGACCTTCCTTCATAGGATTGGCAGAGCGTTGCTTGAGAACTCCTCCGTGGGGGCACCAATTTATGACGAAGGAAATTTGGAATGGCGGCCTCTACACCAAAACAAACTCCATTGCGCCACAAGGGAAATGAGATGAGGGCACCACCTAGTCTTGGAAGCGTGGACTAGGACCGCAACGCAAAGAGAGAGAGAGAGAGAGAGAGAGAGAGAGAGAGAGAGAGAGAGAGAGAGAGAGAGAGAGAGAGAGAGAGAGAGAGAGAGAGAGAGAGAGAGAGAGAGAGAGAGAGAGAGAGAGAGCTATCACTATGAATGAACCATTAACCTCAATGTGTGTACAAGGAATGGATAACTTCAAGCACTCCCAACACAAATAGCATGTAGATTACTAAACAACAACTCAAGATTTAGCCAAAATCACATCAAGCACTCTCACACACACATAAAAGATCTCTCTTAATTAACATAAGTAAGAGGAGGGGAGGTTACTAGCACAAAACAATTTGCACTCTAGAATGTGCAAAGAATAGAGTCAATGAATGAGCTTTATGGGCTCATGATGAGTGATACAAAGATTCAATGAGGCTGAGGGAGACTTGAAATTACAAAGGGGGGGGCCTCTTTATATAGGCAAGAGAGTGATTAGGAGTGAGGTTAAGATCCAAGTGCAATTTGTACAAATGAATCTTGATTAGGGACATTCCACCAATGAAGAAGCTCCTTCCAAGTGATTTGTTGACCAATTTGCAACTAACTTGGCTCCATCATCACTTGTGCTGTCTTCACTCCTTCCTCCATAGCTTGAGTCCAAGAGCTTCTTTATTTTAAAATTTAAAGAATCTACATAAAATCAATGCATATCTAGTAATAATAGAAGGGGGTTGAATGAAAAAATATGAATTACAACAAGATAAAGCATGATTTGAGAGGTGATTAGAAGAGGAATTTGTGATGGTTTTATGAGCTTGAGAGAGAGGAGGAAGGAGGGGAGGGTGAGGAGACTAATGGCTGATTTTTAGAGAAGGACTCAATGTGGAAAAGGAAGGGTGTGTGTGTAAAGGTAGAGGGGATGGTCTCCACCACAGTTGAAAAAACTGGCATCCACTATTTTTACCGTATCTCCTAGACCGTAGCTACAAAAATTATAAAAAAATATGGTCAGAATCTCCAGCTCATAAGCTACAACTTTGATGAAGACAACTTTTCTTGGATCGGAGTGGACATATTTTTAAAAAATCCAGCAAAATCATGTGTCTGTTTCCTTCCTTCACCAAGTCTTCCACCTGGGTCCCATCTGTTTGAATCATCATATGGGTCCAAAGCCATGATGATATGAGCCCCTCATGACCCTTAAATCATGGGTGAATGGCTCCACAAACACATCATATCTTTTCTTTTCACATTTACATATTTTCCCTTCCCTTTACCACTAGGTTCTACCTTTCACCTCCTATGAACTAGTCAAGCAAAAATTCCCATCAAGTCATTTTTTGAATTTTTCCAAAAGGTTTTTCTCACTCTTTCTTTTATTGTAAACCTCTAGAAGCAGGGAAAACCAACAAAATATAGTAACCAAAAAATTTGTGATAGGCTCGGATCACTTCCATCAAGAGAGACAATTTACAATACAATTCTTTATGTTCCTTCAATACTAGCTAGTGCAATGAAGATGGAAACTTCAAGTACTAAGCACAATACTTATCAAACACAACATGAATTCCCTCATGGTCTCAAACCCAAGACCTCACACACCTTCAAAGATGGTGAGAGCTAGCGGGATATGAGAGCAGATTGAGAGGAAGAAGGAGTAGTCTTATGAGAAAGATGTACATCTCCTCACATAATCACTCATACTAGCATATCTTACCTTAGTAATTAGCATGGTAGAGGAGAAGAGCATGCATTGAAGCTTGGTGCTTGGTTGGATTTGCATCACAAAGCCAAGAGTTGTTGGTGTAGGCCTCCCTTCTCACAAGCTTGGAGTAGGTGATAAGCTTTCCATTAAAGCTTGAGAAGGAGAGAGAGAGTCTTCTTTCTTCACACATAGATTGTGTGAGTGTGTAATTCAATAATGCCTTTGAAAAATCAGCCCCCTCTCTCTCTTGGTCGACCCCTCTTGCTGTTTGCTCATGCAGACACCCCATTGGACCTCCCTAGGCTTAGCCAATAGGATTTCAAGAGCATAAGTGATAGCCTTTTGACATGTGTCCCCCTTTCCCTTTTTGTGAGAGCTTTTTCTAATTAATTAATGCAACTAAACTCTCATTGGACCCCTTTGTCTCGTGGCAATAGTAATCAGGCAAGCCATTGGGCTGTTGAATGCTCATTGGACCCCTTGGGAGATTGTCCAATAGTCTTCTAGAGAGCTTAATTCCTATCGGTTATTTTATTAAGTGTTTTTAAGTTAATTAAACTAGACTTACTCTAGCCTAATTCTCATTGGTCCACCTCCAAGGCCATCCAATAGGATTTGAGTACACCTGGTGGGCATTTGGGCTAGGGAGTTGACATGTGTCCCTCTTTCCCGTTGTGTACAAAGGAAGCTTGTGTATGTGTGTGTGAGTTTCTCTCTCATCCCCTACTTCTTGAGCTCGCCCCCTCCTTTGTAGGCCTTGAGAAAGACTTTTCAGACACACACAAAGCATCCAATTTCCCTAGGCTTTTGACCTTAGGACACAACCTATGAATTTTGGAACCTTAGCATTTTGGAAGTCTTAATGGTCTGAACCTTAGGGTCTTTTAACCCTGTTTTTGCACATTAATCTTTTGCAGATGGCCCCCCCTTTGGATCCCTATTTTCCCTCCTTTGGATCCCTACTCTGGCCGGTCTACTAGCTTAACCAATATTCTAGCTTTTTCTCCCCTGGCACTTCCCCATATTAAATGATCAGTTTAACATAAAAAATCATTTAGGAGAATTAGATATTGATTATTATGACAATGACACTAGGAAAACATGGGTTTATGTAATGAAGAATAAGTTCAATGTGTTTTCCATATTTCAAAGGTGGAAAGCCTTTGTGGAGAATTGATGTTGGATCATGGATTCAAAAGATGCAACTCAAACCACTGCGTCTACCACAAAGAATTTGGGACATGGGAAGTTCATCATTCTAATGTTGTATATTGATGACATGATGATTGCAAGTGCTAACATGCAGGACATGGAAGACCTAAAAGAGGAGCTATCTAAATCTTTTTCAATGAAAGACTTAGGTGTTGCAAAGAGGATACTTGCTATGAAGATATCAATGGACATTGTCAAGACAAATAAGACAATAAAGCTATCTCAAGAGGATTACATCAAGAAGGTACTAGAAAGGTTTGCAATGCAAAATGCAAAAACGATTTCTACACCTTTGGATGTTCACTTTAAACTAACCAAGGATATGTGTCCAAAGACATAAAAGGAGATAGCCTATATTTCTAAAGTTCCATATGTTGCAGCGATAGGTTCTCTTATGTATGGTTTGGACAAGGCCCTACATTGCACATGCAGTAAGAGTTGTAAGTAGGTTCATGGACAACGTAGGTGAAGAGCAATGGCAAGTTGTGAAGTGGATACTTAGGTATCTAAAAGGGACAATAATAAATGCTTTGTATTTTGGAGGAACTGATATTTTTCTTTGAGGGTATGCTGATGCAGATATGGCAGGTGACAAAGCTACTCGAAGGAGGACTACGGGCTATGTCTTCATGATTGGAGGCACATCAATAAGTTGGGCTTCAAAGCTGCAAAAAGTGGTCTCACTTTCTACCACGAAAGCAGAGTATGTAGCAATGACAGAGGCAAGCAAAGAAATTTTGTGGCTTCACACATTCTTAGAAGAGATTGGATTCAGACAAGACAATTGTGTCTTGTGCAGTGATAGCCAAAGCGCTATCCATCTTGCAAAGAACTCAACCTTTCATTCAAGGACAAAGCACATTGATGTGAGATATCACTTTATATGCACACTTTTGGAAGAGGGACAGCTAAAGCTAGGTAAGGTGCATACAAGTGAAAATCATGCAGACGTGTTTACAAAGGTGGTCAACAAGGAGGAGCTGAGCTTTTGCTCATCCTCAATTTCCATTCAAGGATAAGAAGCAAGGATGGAAAGCGGTCACAGATTTGGTGTGGAGATCAGTCTCCAAGTAGAAGATTGTTATGTATGGAGCCTAATTTACCCCTTGTAATTTTTTGTATTAAAAACACACATTTGTAAGGACCTTGTTATGAGGAGAAGCCATTGTGCGTGAAGAAAAATCACTCATCAAAAACCAAAATTTTCACCCAAAATATTCCTTTTTGTCGGAATATTGGGTGAACCACCTATATTGCTCTCTCTCTCTCTCATGTGTGAAAATTATCTCTCTCCATTAAGTACACTACTCAATTATCTACTTAGCTACGTAATATTTTCTAACAACTGGTATCAAAATGACGTTAACACCAACATAAGTCAACTTGCATCCATGAAAGTCAATTTCAATGACGAAGTGCGAGCTCTCCTTATACTATCATCTCTACCAGATAGTTGGGATAGTGTAGTGATGGTTGTAATTAACTCTCTCTCTGGCACACATACTTGTTAGTTTGATGATATTGTGGGTGTTCTTCTAAATGAGGAAATGTAATGGAGAAGTACATGTGATCTTCAAGTGTTGCATTGTTAGTGGAAACAAGAGCAAGGCCTAAGGAGAGGTTCAAAAACTAAAAGGATCGTAATCGGTCAAGGCGGAGCAAGTCACGCACATAGTCAGTTCTTAAATGTTGGAACTACAATAAGAAGGGCCACGTCAAGAAGGATTGATGGTACAAGAAGAAGAAGTAGTTGGAATTTCAAGACATCAAGCCCAACATCGGAGGCCAATGTGGCATGAAAAGTAGAGCAAAATGCTCTAATTCTCTCATTAGACAATGTGTCTAATTCCTAGATAGTAGATTATGGGGCTTCATTCCATGCAACACCACACAAGCAGCATTTCCAGGATCACACCAAAGGTAATTATGGGTATGTATACTTGGGAGATGATGAAACTTGTGAAATTGTCAGCAAAGGTACAATTTGTATCAAATCTGCTGACCAAAATGAATGGAAGCTTAAAGATGTTAGGCATGTTGCTTGTCTTTGCAAGAATTTTGATCTCTACAGGACAATTAAACGATGAAGTTCACAACATTTCATTCGAAAACAAACGTTGGAAGATCTCAAAGGGATCTTTGGTGATTGCCAAAGGAGAAAAGGTTGGTACGCTTTGCACTCTTAGCATGCAACCTTCAACATGTGCAACGGCTATAGAAGTCGATAGAGAGGTGTGGCACTACCGGTTTGGGCATATGAGTGCCAAAAGAATGCAAATACTTCAATCAAAGAAGCTTCTACCAGATTTGAAAGAAGTGGACTTAGAGTTTTGTGAAGATTGTGTTTATGGTAAACAAAAGAGGGTAAAATTTCAAAAAACAAGAAAATAAAGAAAAAATATAAAACTTGAGTTAGTTCATTATGATGTTTGGGGTTCTGCAAGTACACCATCACTTGGTGGCTTATTGTATTATGTAATGCGACTACAAAAACATGGGTTTATGTAATGAAGAATAAGTCCAATGTGCTTTCCATATTTCAAAGGTGGAAAGCCTTTGTGAATAATGAAGCAGGTACCAAGCTTAAATCCTCACATCCGACAATGGAGGCAAATATTGCAGCCAAGCTTTTGAAAGATTTTGTGCTAGCAATGGTATTTGGAGGCAAAGAACAACCCCAAGGACACCTCAACAAAATGGCATTTTTGAAGGATGAACAAAACGGTCATGGAGCAATCACAAAGCATGCGGCTACATACAAGCCTACTGCTTGAGATTTGGGTAGAAGTAGTAAGTACGTTTGTGTACTTAATCAACCGATCAACCTCAATGGCATTGGATGGGGAGTTCCAAAACAGGCATGGACAGGTAAACCAGTGGATTATGCATTACTCAAAGTGTTTGGGTTCGAGTCTTTCATGCACATAGATAGAATCCTAAGGTCAAAGCTAGATGCAAAGTCTAAAAAGTGTTTCTTTATTTGGCTATGAGAAGATGACTTTGGGTATCACCTATGGAATCCTGAAGATGGTAAACTATTTACAAGTAGGGATGTAATTTTCAACAAACAAAATATGTACAAAGATTACTTGGAAAGAAAACAAACAAAAGAAACAGGCAATGAGTACATGGAGCTTGAGGACGGTGAAGACTCAAGGAGTGCAAACAACGTACAATAACGTCAACCAAATGAGGGGACTCAACCTATTCCCCAAAGATCTACAAGAGCAAGTAAACCTCCAGAAAGGTTTGTTCCTTCCTTCAACCATCTCTTAATCTCAGATTCTTGAGAGTCGGAATCATACAAAGAAGCTATGCATCAGAAATCCAAAGAAGAATGGATGAAGAGCATGCAAGTGGAGATGGACTCATTACATTGCAACCAGACATGGGAGTTGGTTGATTTGCCTAAAGGTAAACAGGCACTGTAGAACAAATGGATGTATAAGCTGAAGTAAGAAGAAGGTAGGAAGAAAAGGTACAATCCAGGCTTGTGGTAAAAGTGTTTTCTCAAATGAAAGGTATTGACTTCAATGTAATATTTTCTTATACTGTAAAACTGAACTAAAATAGGCTTGTCTTAAGCCTTGTGTGGCTGCGCATGATTTAAATCTCGAGAAAATGGATGTAAATACAACATTCCCTCACGGTGACTTAAAGGAGAAAGTTTACATGCTTCAACCAAAGGGGTATGAAGTAAAGGGTAAGGAGAAAATGGTTTGTAGATTAAAGAAGATCCTGTATGGTTTATAGCAAGATGGATCAAGGATTTAGAATATGCAACTCAAATCATTACGTCTACATGAACAATTTGGGAGACAGAAAGTTCATCATTTTAATGTTGTATGTTGATGACATGCTGAGTGCAAGTGCTAACATGCAGGACATCAAATATCTAAAAGAGGAGCTATCTAAATTTTCTTCAATGAAAGATTTAGGTGCTGCAAAGAGGATACTTGGTATGAAGATAGTAAGGGACAAGATGAAGAAGACAATAAAGCTATCTCAAGAGGATTACATCAAGACATTAGGAACAGAATGGGGTCTAACAGGGCCTCTTTATTTGGCAGTTTAAGGAAGTCAAACCTTTAGTATTAAGAAAGTAATCAAAGGATAGATCTTGAATTCAAACAGGCAAAACAACTAGTTTATTTGAATTCAAATTCTCCCCCCAAAATGGGATTTATACTCTAACGGGTAAAACCCTATCATGTAGCATATCTATGGAAAGATCTCGACGCATAGATTGCAGATCTATAATCTTTGCTTACATTGAAAATCATATTTAGGAGTTATGGAATACCAAAAATGATAAATTGTGCACCTTCTTTCTGAAGAGAAAAGTGCATCCTTTGACCACTCTTACACATCTCTTACACACACACCATTCTTGCACACATGGCATACACCTATTCATCAAAATGTTCATCACTTCCATAAGCTCATGGCAAAAAAAGAGACCCTCCTAGACCCCATCCTCTTCCTAATGAAGGTACTAGAAAGGTTGCAATGCAAAATGGAAAAATAGTTTCTACACCTTTGACTCGCCACTTCAAATTAACCAAGGATATGTGTCCAAAGACACAAGAGGTGATAACCTATATGTATAAAGTTTTGTATGCTGTAGTGGTAGATTCCCTTATGTACGCTATGGTCTAGACAAGGCCAGACATTGCGCATGCAATGGGAGTTGTAAGTAGGTTCATGGACAACCTAGGTAAAGAGCACTAGCAAGTTGTGAAGTGGATACTTAGGTATCTGAAAGGGACAACAACAAATGCTTTATATTTTGGAGGAAATTATATTTTTCTTCAAGGGTATGCTGATGCAGATATGGCAGGTGACAAAGATACTCGAAGGAGCACTACTGGCTATGTCTTCACATCTAGAGGCACAACAATAAGCTAGGCTCTTCAAAGTTGCAAAAAGTGGTTTCACTTTATACCACGGAAGCAGAGTATGTAGCAATGACAGAGGCAAGCAAATAAATTCTTTGGCTTACAGATTCTTAGAAGAGCTTAGATTCAAACAAGACAATTTTGTCTTGTACAGTGATAGCCAAAGTGCTATCCATCTTGCAAAGAACTCAAGCTTTCACTCAAGGACAAAGCACATTGAGGTGAGAATCACTTCATACGCACACTTTTGGAAGAGGGACAGCTAAAGTTAGGATAGGTGCATACAAGTGAAAATCCTGTAAACATGTTTACGAAAGTGGTCAACAAGGAGAAGTTGTGATTTTTCTCATCTTCAATTGGCATTCAAGGATAAGAATCTAGGATGGAAAGCAGTTACAAGTTTGGTGTGAAGATTAGTCTCCAAGTAGGAGATTGTTAAGTATGGAGCCTGATTTACCCCTTCTATTTTTTTTGTAATAAAAATGCACATTTGTAAAGCCCCCATTATGAGGAGAAGCTATCCTACATGAAGAAAAATCACTCGCAGAAAACCAAAATTTTCACCCAAAATATTTCTTTTTGCTGGAATATTATGACCGGATGACGGTCGAAAAGTGGTCGAAAAACGGCCAATTGGTTGGTTGGTTGGCCGATGGCCGAATTCAATGGCCAGTGTCCAATGTCAAATTGGACTTGTCTTCTCAAGAGCGGCCGCACATGGGTGCATGAGAGAATTCAAATTGGACTTGTCTACACAAGGACCGCTACACACGATTGCCTCTCATGAGAGAGGGTAGCCCTTTTGGCCTATAAAAAGAGGCCATTTCTACACACAAAAACAGAATCTCATGAAGCATTGTAGTGCATTGTGAAGTTCATGTCAGGTGGTGAGAGTGAAGCAAGGTGGGAGCTCCAAAAGGGTATAATCGCTTTGTAATCTACTTCTTGTTTTGAAGTACTAAAGCCATTGAGTGGTTGTTTCCCATGGACATAGCCCACATTGGGTGAACCACGTATATTGTGCTCTCTCTCTCTCTCTCTACTCTATTATCTCTCATGTGTGAAAATTATCTCTCTCCATTAAGTAAACTACTCAAGTATCTACTTAGCTACATCATATTTCCCAACAACTGGTATCAAAGCAAGGTTTGCTCGTAGTTAAAGTATCTCGAGGAAAGGATTCCTTGAATTGAGTGGTAGTAATGGCGAAGGAAGAGAAGCTCAAGATCGATAAGTTCAACGGCAAGAACTATCAACATTGGAAGATGCAGATTGAAGACTATCTCTACCAGAAGGATCTCTATTTGCCACTAGGCAGTCTTGCAAAGAAGCCTGCAACCATGGAAAATGAAGCACACAAGGGTGGCTACACATGGATGCCTCATGAGAGAGGTCAGCCCTTTTGGCCTATAAAAGGAGGCCTTTCCTAGCATTTCACCCCCAAAGATTCAACCTCCATCTGTTGTACGGCTAGAAAGGGAAATATTCTAGACACCTTAAGTACCAATTCCAAGAGTGATGTCTCACTAAAAGAGCATAAATATTTTTGAAAATGGCTTCAGCAGCAGAAACATCTCTACTAGATAGATTGTTGGTAGAAGGGAGAATTGGAACAGTCAAGGTCGTGACAAATCTCGGGCTGAGCCCACATTGGTTCCTAAGGAGATTAGAAAGTTCAGCACCATCCGAAGAGAACTTGGCCAAATCTTATTTATGAGCTTTTAAGATAGTCGGGATATTAGCAATAATGTCGTAATAACCGAGATACCTTCCTTATTGCTTTTAACCATAATAGCCAATGTTTTGACCCATTTGTCAAATGAAATTGTGTGAATTAGGGAGGCATTAGGGTTATTAGAGGAGGCCACAATAAGATTTGATGCTTTAGAATCTTGTATGCATCTTAGCACCAAAAGAGATGCCCTTAAAAGAGGCTCCATTGGTAAATCCAAACCCTTGTACAAGGAAACAGCCTGACAGAGACATAGTTAGATAGTCTCCAAAATTAAAATTCTAGAAGAGATAGTTTACAAAAGGCTGATGTCTAAGATTTTTCCTAGGTGAGGAATGCATGCTAAAAAAACCCAAGGGGTAGTAGCAGTGTAACGATGCAGTATTTTGGTGGCCGCCTCATCCTTCAATCGATCATAAATCTATCATAAGGATCGTGCAAAGCTAGCCCCTTCTAGCTCAGATTTACTCTAACTACTCCAGCAAAGCAAACCTGACCTAGAGAAATCCTAGGATCCTAGTCTTGAACCAATTGTAAGACTAGTTCTAAGTGCTATTGTGTGTGTTTTTGTTATCTACATATACTACTCACAAACAAACATTTATATGTTCAAAGACCAAGGAACCCAGCTAAAAACGAGGTTTCTTGTACAAAATACACTTAGATTGCAAATTTTGTACAAATGAATATTATCAAGTTGGTAAAAGTCACCATCCTAAAAAAAAACAAATTTCTTCTCAAATCTCAAACTTGCAGCTAATCTTCCAATAAGTATAGTAATCAAAAAGTTGAACTAAAGAAAGTAGCCATCACCTGCATCCATAGAAACAACACAACATTCAGTTAGCATTGGCTCTTTATGCAGGTGATGCATGGGCATCCTAGTTATTATCCATGTCACAAAGCTACAACTTTTTGGTGAAAGTAAATAGTCATTAAAAGACAAATTACATGAGAAAATGGCGAACATTTCAACCAAAACTAACCAAAAGCTCAGTTGACACTTATTGCTGATTAGCTACATATTAATCGACCCAGATCATCACGAGAGATATCCCTGTGATGAAGTTCTTTATAATCGCCAGACTATAATCTCCTTATTCTTGCAGATTCTTTTTAGATAGGTTCTTTGCCTAGTAATCGCCAGATTCTTAGCCGCAATGAAGTCCACATAGTTAGCCCTTGTTGCTTTAAGTCAAGCCCTGATATGTGCCCTCTTAATAGGATCAACAACAGAACTCATCTGCGTAGTTAGCTTATACTTTGAGTCTTCCTAGTATCAATAGACATTTAGTTTTGGGCAAAACTAGTATTGTAATTCCAATCGACACAATTGTTCTCAAACAAATTTTGAATGGTTCTGCATTTATTAATTTATAGTGAACAACTCCAGCAAGTTTATGCCGGATTCCAACAAAAGTTGGAGGAACTCATGCTACCAAAAAATAGATGATATATGCATTCATCAACCATGCTAAAGTAGGACACAATCAGCGAAGAAACATTGTGTACCAGACCTTACATAGGGATCAATTGAATAACAAACTTTTACATAATATATCACTCACTCATGCTGATCTTGTACACTCCTGTACATTACATTCTGAAGACACTTTCCCAAAGTCTGTAAGCCAAATTCAAAGTGTGGACAACACATGGAATGTAGGTAAGCTCATGAGACTTGATTTTGATTGCACGCTATGTACCTTTGCAGTTAGATGCATTGTATGCAACCATACCAGTTACATTTCTTTTTGAATTGGATGCTATATGCTTGCTAGAAATTTACTTTTTTTTTCTTTCAAATATGTATCAATTGCTTTAATAAAGATGGACCCTCTCAAACAAATGAGCATCACATTTATCAAGTTTGTTTTTTGACAATTATTCCATCCATCAAGAGAAATTCTACATCCATATTGTGGCACGTAAACAAATGTACACTTCAAAATACTACTTGATGAATCTTTCACTTTATCTAGATATTTTGTATGCATCTTGTAATCAATTTCCAGAATTTTGTTCTTCGCTATGATCATCAAAGCATCCTTGAAGGTAGGATTACGGATAAAATTAAAGGGGATTCCGCATGCAACAAAATCTTGGGTCCACTTAAGATGTAGATCAAGCAAGCATTGCTTGTCAAATTCTCATTGAAAAGCAGAAGCACTATGCATCTGTTGACCACCAACTGACACTACACCGCATCCTTTTAAATGATAAGTGGAAGGTGTGGGGTTTAGCTACTCAGACCCTTGATTGTATGCAGTAATAGAGGGGGAGCATTATTCACATCCTTATGCACATGCGAGCTGTCTTACTTCATCTTCAGAATTCATCTCCACATCTCTCTCAATCAGTGAATTCATCACTTTTGGATCTGCCTTTTTTTTTTCCCTTTAGCAAGTATTATGTTTGCCTTGAGAGCCCATTCAAGAAATTCCTCTTGAATACCTTTGGGAGGATTTTTGCAATCTATCACATTTCCAGGAATTTTGAACACGTGGTCTTTTATCCTGTGTGCATTCCCACTAAATGTATGGCCAGATTTACACATCAACTTTGATGAGGTCTTTCTACTATCAACTCATCTATGTAGCTCCACTCATATACTTTCACCATATTGTAAAGGGATCTCTCAACATCAACAAAACTATTTATCAAAATTATAGATCAAATTAGTTTCAATCTATATCAGTCATTACCCCTTGAGCCGGTGGTGGAGTTTGAGACGGGCTAGGAGACAAGGTTGAGGGTCTAATGAGTGAGATGGCATGGGGGTGGGGGGGGGGGGAGGTGGAGACAGGTGGTGGGGAGTCTGCTGACAAGGGAGTTGGTGGTGGCCAGGTTGAATTACAAGGAGTCTCCTAGGGAACACCTTCCTCTAGAAGCTCAAAAGAACTACCTATAGGAACCAAATGTTTCTGGCCTATCATAGGTCGATGGCCACTAGGGAGACCTCTATGGAAAACCTATCTCTGATAGCAGTGACCATGCACCTATTTGCTAGCCATCACTTGATTGGGTGTGCATCTCTAAAAAGGTGCCAACCTATGCACCTTGAGTCTTTATCTGTTGTGTCACGCCAAGCTTGGTAGGCAGAGTCTATGGTGTGGGTCGAGTTCTCTTGAGAGGACATGCCTTTGTGATATAAGGATAGTTGATCAAGACATTGTAAAGACCACATTTCACACTACGTTTGGTCTTTACGAATACATTGTCATGCCTTTTGGATTGACTAAGGCACAAGACACATTCAACCACTTGATGGAGATGCTATTCAGGCCTCACGGAACCTTTACTTGAGTGTTCATAATCTAATCTAATTCATTAGATGAACACAAGCAACACTGTGCGCTCCTTGCCGCACTGTCGAAGCAAGGGACTTGCCAATACACCGTATGCGAGCCACAAACGGCTCCAAGCACACAACAAGCCTAAACTAGCAAGATCAAGAAAACAAAGGGTGTGTCACTCACCGCTCTACGCTCGCCTTCGTGGTGGATTCCTCGCCGCGATGAAGAAGAAGCTGCAGTCGTGCCGCGCTCAACCGCTTCGCCGCCGTCGTGCCTTCGTAATGCTCGATCGCACACACACTCTCCCTCTCTCTCTCTCTCTCACACACACACACACAAGGAGGTGAAGAAGAAGAAGAAGATGGAGATGGAGCAAGAGCACTCTTCAATTGCACAAATGAGAGAATGAGTAAAAATTAGGTTTAGTTGGCTTTTATAGGAGCTCACCCCATTCACACTTGGGCGCCCATGCTTAACCAACTAATCCCTTGAATGTCCAAGTTAAAGTGCGCCTCTCATCGGCGATCACTCTACCTTTCCCTATTGGTCCGACAAGCCCGGTACCTGACTCTACCAAATACATAATACACGTCCATCGTAGGTGATCAGGTGTCCGTGTGCCGTGAGGGTTAACATGCCCCCCTTCCTGATGTAGATTCCGTCCTCGGAAGCTATTGAGTTGAAGCTGGGTCGTCGAGGTGGAAGAGCATTTGAGATGAATGTCCTTAGCCTTCTTCAGTCACTGCAAAATCAAACAACATTGGCACAGTAATTGCATTCTCTTAAAAAGCATATGCAGTTTTAGGTAGACACATTGATTGGTCAAAGAATTTCAAACAATTTGTTAGCAATGAACATTAAATTGCAATGTAATCAAATGCATAAACAGATGTAAAGGTAAAAAATTAAACAAGTCTGGGGTCGCTAATTCGACGGTCGAAAAGCACTAGAGATCGAATATTAATACCATGGGTAAGCTCCTTAACTTTCTGTGGTCAATTAAGTTGTTTAATCGCGAGAGCCAAGTATTCATGTTCAAGGGCTGACTAGAGGCTATATCTAGAAAACCTTGTAGTTAAGCTACCATAAAAGGAATTTCTCATGAAATCATCGCCTGACTGATTACTTTTTCTTTGACCCCCCAAAGTCTTTTCACATTGATTCAATTTTGATGTGTGTGCTTATTTTGTATGCCTTGGGTTTTTTGCTTTTCAAGGAAAAGCGCCCACGCTGGGAACCTCTAGGGCTCTAGTACCATAGGCGATACATGTGAGTGAAGTACCAAATCAAGCTGAGATTTCTCTTCCAGCTTAAAATTTTACATTGTGGCACTTTGATTTTTTGTTTGTTCATTTTCAGCATTTTAATTTTGTAACTTTGGGGGGTCATATAACACTGTTACACTCCCCAGGCTCATCACATTAGTAAACTCCCTTTATAATACTTAAGCTAAAGGTCACTAGGGTTAAGCCCACTAGAAAGCCCTAGTACATTTCACACAATGCTGCCTAAATCGGATTAAGAACCTAAGTAACCATTGCTTATTAGGAAGGCATTCCCCATGGTATTAAGAGAAGATTTCTAATACCTAGCTTGGTCAAACTAGCTTAGTCGGACTGCTTGATTTTTAAACCTAGACAAGTGACCATGACAAAAGATTGCATTGAATTAAATGTTGGATACTAAGCAAATGCGCTGAATAGTATGCTACCAATCACAATCAAAGCAGACAAACATGGATGCAAAAAAGATAAGGGCAATGCTAATGGACAAAAAACACCTGTTTGTGTTGATGGTCGCGCTTGATTTGAAGGTTCCATGAAGATCCAATTCCTATCAATAGCAACACGCTCCTGTACACACTATGAAACACAAACAATACCTCTAGGAGGCACATCAGTGGGAAAAGAGAACTTCGCTAATCTCTCAACTCTAAAACAGAAACACTCCTATCGTACTAATCTTACCTACCCTCCATCACTCAAGTGATGAGGATCAAAGGTGTTTTATGGCATAGGTTTCTGTTTCACTGTACGAGATGTGACATGTGTAGGTCTGAGTCAATGTTTTGACTTTAATTGTGCATACTCGTTTGCTAATTGCTCTTGCTCTTTTTTTTTTTTTTTTGAGTATAAAGCTTTATATGTACATTCCCTAAGATTGGAGATTGAGAGGTCAGGGAAAAAGGTTGAGAGGGAAACAAATGAATGATGACTGTCAGCAAACACTCCCCCCTTCCTTGGGTAGATCATACCGTTTGAAATGAGCTTGTCACCCTTTGAAACCAATTGTTCCAGTTGGTAATAGGTGAGGATTTTTGCCAGTAGTTTGCTATTACCCTAGGTGCCTTGTCAAGCTGCAAGGGTGGTAAGGTACTCTCCCAGGATTGAACTTGAAGTGGTTCATTAGGTGATTCTTGAACACTGGGAGGTGTGGATTCTTTTTTAGCTTCATGGAGGTCCACTACTATAGATGGAGGCTGTGTAGAAGCTTTTACCTCCATGGATGTATTACATGATGAGCTAGAATCTTCATGGGACTCCCCCCTTCCTGAGCTAGGTGGAACAAATCGTTCTTTCTTTGGTACCCAAACTAGCTCGGGAGCGGGTGTGTAACATTCCATGATTTTTTCCTTTCCGCGATTTTCAATTTGTTTTGGAGCCACAGGATTGGGTTTACATGGGCCAGGTGACAGGTAAGAGCACAATCTACGTTTTGGCACCCAGATTTGATCATTTCCTTGATAGTAGCCTTGGGCTTCCAATAGTCGTTTAGGAATCCAACGCAGCGTGTCTTTACATTTCTTGGAGCGAGTGGTACGTTTCTTACAAGGCTTCTGTTTTTTAGCACTAGCTATGGTCGCTACAGAGGTTTTAGGGACCCACTTGTATGTTTTCTTTGTTACCTTAGGATGAGTCTTGTCGGAAGCGATATGCATTGCTTGTAGCATATTTAAGGGTATAGGCATTTCATCCCCCTCAGGTGTTACCCAGGTCGTCCCCCTATTTCCCCAAGTGTCTATGGTTGATGCTAGGTGGACCCAATCTACATTGTCTGATTCCGTCATACCCGGTAACACATCCATGTAAGGAGAATCTTGGCCAATGTCTGTATCCTTCTTACAAGTGTAACAATATTGTAGTGGGGCCGAGTGAACTGTGGTGTCAGAGCGATGATCAATAATGGTTTTACTCCCTATGGGGTGTACCTTACCAGTCACCAAATCCACTCTAAGGACAGAGTCTTGGAATTGCAAATAGACATGATTTTTAGACCAATCGTGAACCATTTGTGCTTCCCTCATGAATGGTCGTCCTAAAATCATTTCATATGACATAAGGTGTTTAGAGAAATCCATTACAATGAACGTATGTCTCACCTTGTATCCTAGAACTTTGATCTTAAGATCCTTGAGCATCCCCATAGGTTTGGCTATGGTACCATTTGCCATCTTTACCACAATGTTAGTAACACTGAGGCGGGGTTTTCCCATGGATTCCCAACAATCTTTTGTAACGATGCTAACTCCCGCACCACCATCAAGAATTCCCTTTATAGTTAATCCCTTGGTAGTGATGGGTAGGGTCGCATTAGACTCGTCGCCTTCAAAATACTGCCCTAATTCGTTAATGGGTACCTCGATCACAGACTCGTGTCCATCTAAGTCAAGTGATTGCACATGATTTTCCTCATCAATCATAATCGAGTCAGGCCTATTTGGTTGCGCAAACTGCGGTAATCCCGTTCGTAGCTCTCCGTTAAGGAATGCTCGAAGTGCAAGGAATAACTCAGGATCTCCATACAGCTTTGCTATGATCGTGGTTCGGACCTCAGAAGACATGAAGTCCACTAGTTTGGCAACATTCATTGGCGTTTTGCAGGGTGTAGGTCCTTGACTAGGAACTGGTGAGGATGGAATCTCATATTCCTCAATGGGATCAGGTATTCCTTCGTTAAACATCCTTTCCAATAAGAAGGGTGTATGCTCACTTTCTGATGTCCCGTCCTTACTCCCTTCTTGGATGATACTAGATATGGCTAACGGTCTATGGTTCATGTGGGGTGGATGAACTTGCGTGGGAAACACTGTGTCATGAATTTTGATATGCATGGGTTCTGGTTCTAGTTTCCTTTGAGTCTCCTCCACTAAACCTCTTAGATGTTTCACCTGCTTAATCTCATCTACTGGGTTTGGGTACGTCCCAATCTTCTTTTTACAATTCTTCCCTTTTTGCGCCTGCGGTTTATCTTGGGGGTCTTGGATTGGATTTGGAAACACTTGTGGTGTTTTCAGAGGCTCTTTATGGTTTTCTCTCATTCGGTTTTCATTTGGTTCCATGTTACGGTTTTCTTTGTCGGTCTTTCCCTTTGTGGTATTGGTTCTAGTCTCCATTGTCTCGACTGAATCTGAATCATCTTCGAGGTCATTCATATACACGGGGTCATCTCCTGTTCCTATGTTTGTTTTGGAACTTGGCTTTGAATTTTCCGTATTCTGCGACTTCTTCCTTCGTGTCTTCTTTTTCTTTGCTTGGATAATTGACGCGGTATCTCTCTCTTCGAGGATATGTCTTGGCCCTTGAAGCATGGACCGTGTAATCGCATAAGCGGGTGCGACGGGTGGTATTGGCGACGTCACACTAGCAATTTCGACCAAATTCAGGGGTGTGATTTTAGGCGCATTTGGGTTATAGGGGCATTGGGCAATCAAGTGATCTATGCCACAACGATTACATGTGAGTATTGGCATTGCAGACGTGCTCCCTTGATTCACTTGCATCTGTGCAGCATTCTTTTGCAGCCTAATAGGGCATTCCGCTACTCGATGTGGTCCACCACACTCGTAGCATTGAAGAGGTGGCCTCCTAGCCTGGGTGTTGATATTTTGACCTCTGGATGCGAGAGCAGCAGCTTGATAAACCGGCTTGACTTGTCCCCAACAATCTTCCATGTAGTATATAGGACACTCTTCCAATGTATCAAGTCCGTAGGCAATACTAGTGTCTATTTCCTCCTCACAACCATCTGCATAAGCGTTTGATGGCTCGCAACCCACTTGGTTCATAGGGGCGACTCTTGGATGCGGGGGCTGCGGTCCTAGCACAGGAGGTGGTAACGGTGTAGCTTGTACAACATTTTGAGATCTAGGGACCATGTGTTGCGGTAGTTGCTCAACAGGTGGAGTAGGCATCAATACAGGAGCTCGAGGCGCATCCGTCCAGGCTACAGGTGGTCTATTTGCCATCATACGTTTGATCATTAAACAATCCTTAGCTTGGTGACCATACCTACCACATGCGTTGCAAGTTCCATTAAATTTTACTCTAAACGTAGGGCACTCACTAGTGCTATGTGGACCTAAGCAAACGGAACACCATTGTTGCTCCCTTCTTGGATACATGTGACTATTTTGAGGGGGTCGATTATCCTTAAGAGACTCTTGGATTGCCTTGGTGAGGTCTGTCAAGAATGTCTCAAATACCTTTGGCTCATTGGAAATGGGCTTTGCAGTCATGGGTTCATACTCAATGGCTTGTGAGCTAGTGGATCTCGTGTTAGTAGACACCCTCATGCCTGCTATCATCAAGTTGTCCTCTAATTGGATTGCATTGGCAGTGACATCTTCCCAGGTTGTGATACCTCTAATCACTAGTCCATTATAGATTCCTTCATTCCTCAACCCTCGAATGAATCGATCAAGCAGTTGGTTATTGTTGAAGCGCTCATTTACAGGGCAGCGAGAGTTTAAGTGCTTTAGACGACTAATGAAGTCCCTTACTGACTCTCCTTCCTTACGTTCGGCCTTCTGTAGCTGAGATGCTACACCCCAAAGCACACCTTCTCGTATGTACTCCTTTAGAAACAACCTTCGAAGGGTAGGGTAGATTGTTTTCTCGTCCACCCTTAGGGTCCTATACCAATCTCCAGCCTTCCCACTTAATGTCAAGCTTAAGGCATTGCACTTATGTAGTTCGTTGCGTTCCCCTAAGGAATCACATACTTGTTCAAACACTTCAATGTGTTTCCTTGCATCTTCGTCCCCATTGAATTTTTGCGTGAGTTTGGCAATTTGTACTGCCTTACTTCTAGGCTCTCTATCAGAAGCATGACGCATATTTTCCGCGATAGATCGACCTATGGTTTGAGCAAACGCTGCCAAGTCACCTATGTGAGGAGGCAGGGCCGGTGGAGGTACTCTTGGAATCATATGTGGGAGAGGAACGGGTATCGGTCTTGGCATATGTGTAGATGATGCAGGATATGGAACATAACCGGGCATAGGTCCACTCGGATAAGAGCTAGGGAGCGGCACTCGAGGAGCATAAGCAAGTGGTACAATTGGAGGTGTGGGGGCCATGTGTGCATAAGGGGCTAGAGGCACATATGGTCGAGGCCCCATATTAGGTACTATGACACTAGGTAGTGGCACTGCGCTAACCGTAGATGTCATCGGTACATTCTCTGTCAGGCTTATCCCTGGAGTGAGCACTGTGTTTTCCTTAATAGAGGGTTGAGCCAAGTTAGGGAAGCTAAAGTTGTCGCTCGGAGGCTCAGATTGCATAGAGACCCCAGGTGAAATGATGTAAGATGGGTCCATGGGGCTCATTAGAGGAGTCTCCATTTGAGATAGAGTAGGCTGTTGAGCCTTGCTCGTATCCAGAAATCTCATGGGGCCAATTGAGAGTATATTTACCCCTCGGTTTTGCCTTTCTGATTGAATAATGCCATGGATAACATTACAGATCATTTTCTGTTGATCTTCGATGCTCGTGGCACTAGAGGTGGATTGTACAATCTCTATCCATCCTACATGGTAGGCGTGGCCAGAGTGTAGATCCGTCAACACCTCAGTGTGGAGGTCGTATGTCCAATGATCATTAATGAACAATCCTTCTAGAGTCGACGTGTTAACGGTTTCTTGTGAGGTAGAAGCAATGTTGCTTCCCGTGGTTTTACTTGTCACCAACGGTACTCTAGAGGGAACTTCTGAAGGAGGCAGCTCAACAGGGCCTTCTTGGTAAGAAGTTGGTAGGATATCCACATGGACACTCTTTGGGGGTGTGGGGTCCACATGCGATGTGAAAGGAGATTCCACTTCCCCACCCCCTTCGTGTGCTTCATTTGCATCAGGTTCCGAGCGAGTAGCTCTACCTAATGTTTCCATGAAACGGCTAAACATACTAGTACTAGGCTGTGGAGCTTCGGGAGGTGCATGGCCTTCTCTCTCAGTGTTTTGATTAGGGTATGCTTCCATGATTTCTGAGTCGGAGGAGGAATCACTAGCGGCTATTTTAGGGTCTTGGGTGGTGCTACCTTGTGTCCCCGCTGAGGGTCTAGAGCTTATCGTGGATGGGTAATGGGTGTCCGTATGAACAGAGGCACCCTCAATATGCTCGTGTTCTAGCACTCGCCCAGAGCGTAAGTGCATGTGCTTTTGATACCCTAAGGTGTCAAAAAGCTGCTCTAGGAGGCCTTGTGACTAGTTTTTAGCGTGTCTTTTGTTTGTTTTTTTGCTAGATTTTTTTGAGCGTGTCGTGGAATGGGCCGTGTGATAGCTCAAAACGAGCGTATCGGTCAGAGGGTCGTGCCGTGCTTTACAGCCCTCCGTTTGGTCACTCTATGCTCTCGGAATCCCTAAAACTGTCAATTTCCAGTAGGGAACTAGGCCCAAACTAGAAAGTCTAAGGGTGCAAGTGGGAAGAGAAAGGAGGAGAGTGGAGGACTTGTCCCACATGCTCTCATTCTCTCTTGAGGGAGTAGGGTATATATATAAGAGTGAGTCTAGTATATATCATAAGACTGAGGACTGAGGCTTGGGCTTGGGCTTGGGCTTGGGCTTGGGCTTGGGCTTGGGCTTGGGCAAATGATCCCGATCCCGATCTATCTTTTATACAAACCAACCCGTCCGTTTTAAGAGTCACGTTTTTTATTTTCGAAAAATTTCGCCGCCCACTCACTCGCGTTTTTTATTTTCGAATTAATTTATTTATTTATTTATTTCGAAAAAACGCAGCAATTAAAAAAATGCAGAAAAATGCAAAAAAACAGAAATTGCAGAAAAACGCAGAAAAAGCAGAAAATGCAGAAAAACCGCAAAAAAATGCAGAAAATGCACAGAAATTGCTGACAATGCAGAAAATGCAAAAAAACGCAGAAAATGCAGAAAAATCGCAGAACTTGCAGAACTTGACAGAAATTGAAAACGCCGAACTTGAAATTGCAGAAATTGAAAAACGCAGACAATAGCAGAAATTGAAACTTGACAGCAAATGCAGAAAACGCAAAAAACAGAAATCTCCACACACCCCTTCCCTGCCTTTCCTATGATAGAAATTGCACCACAAGGAAGCGTAAAGTGCTAACCGAGCTTAGTGTAAGGCATATCCCCGGCAGCGGCGCCAAAAATGTGCGCTCCTTGCCGCACTGTCGAAGCAAGGGACTTGCCAATACACCGTATGCGAGCCACAAACGGCTCCAAGCACACAACAAGCCTAAACTAGCAAGCTCAAGAAAACAAAGGGTGTGTCACTCACCGCTCTACGCTCGCCTTCGTGGTGGATTCCTCGCCGCGATGAAGAAGAAGCTGCAGTCGTGCCGCGCTCAACCGCTTCGCCGCCGTCGTGCCTTCGTAATGCTCGATCGCACACACACTCTCCCTCTCTCTCTCTCTCTCACACACACACACACAAGGAGGTGAAGAAGAAGAAGAAGATGGAGATGGAGCAAGAGCACTCTTCAATTGCACAAATGAGAGAATGAGTAAAAATTAGGTTTAGTTGGCTTTTATAGGAGCTCACCCCATTCACACTTGGGCGCCCATGCTTAACCAACTAATCCCTTGAATGTCCAAGTTAAAGTGCGCCTCTCATCGGCGATCACTCTACCTTTCCCTATTGGTCCGACAAGCCCGGTACCTGACTCTACCAAATACATAATACACGTCCATCGTAGGTGATCAGGTGTCCGTGTGCCGTGAGGGTTAACAAACACCTCCAGGTAATATTGCAAGTTCTAAGAGAGAATAAAATTTATGTTAATTGAAAGAAAAGTGAAGTTTTCTTACAAGAGATTCAATATTTAGGTCACGTTATCTCTCAAGATGGCATCCAAATGGATCCATCAAAGTTAGAGGTCATAAAAGGATGGCCTAAACCAAGGAATCTTCATGAACTAAGAAGCTTTATAGGTATGTGTGCATACTATAGACGCTTCATAGAAAAGTTCTCACTAATAGCAAGACCATTACATGACCTAACAAAGGAAAATGTTAGGTACACATGGTCTGCCAAGGAGAACAATGCTTTCAAAAAGCTTATCTCTCAATATGTGCTTATACTACCGGATCTCTCAAACCCATTTGAGATCCAATGTGATGCTTGTGGTGATTGCCTTGGAGCTGTTTTGCTCCATAAAGGGAACACCATATGCTATAAAAGTTGAAGGCTCGACCCAGTTGAGCAAGCTCTAGGCATATATGAAAAGGAACTCCTCGCACTTCTACATGCCTTAGACTCATGGAAGCACTATTTATTGGGGACTCCTTTCATTCTGCAAGCGGTGATGCTTGTGGTGATTGCCTTGGAGCTGTTTTGCTCCAAGAAGGGCACGCCATAGGCTATGAACGTTGAAGGCTCGACCCAATTGAGCAAGCTCTAGGCATATATGAAAAGGAACTCCTCGCAGTTCTACATGCCTTAGACTCATGGAAGCACTATTTATTGGGGACTCCTTTTATTCTGCAAGAGGATCACCAAAGTCCTAAGTACTTCATGACGCAGACCAAGCTCTTCGACAAAAAAATGAGGTGGGAAAATTTCCTTTTGCAATTTCATTTTCATATTGCTCACATTGCTGGCAAGCATAATCAAGTAGCCGATGCACTCTCAAGACGGCCAAGAGTGAATGAGGTTTCCATAGCAACTCACAATGATCTATCTTCTATGATAGAAAAGTATGCTATTCATCCCGATTTTAGAGATGTGATTTCAGCCCTTGCACTAGGGAAGAAAGAGGAACCATTTACTTTACAAGATGGTTATCTTCTCTATGGAAATAGACTATGCGTTACTAACTCACTTCATGAGAAAGTAATGTATGAATCTCATGCTCCTCCTTATGTGGGGCATAGAGGGATTCAGTCTTCCCTAAAGGGGATTGAAACATATTTCTATTGGCCTACCAGGAAAAAAAGCATACAAGAGTATGTTTCTAAATGTGTGGTATGCCAAAAGACGAAGTTTGATAGAGGGAAGAAACCTGGATTGCTTCATCCTTTGCCAATCCCTAATTCACCATGGGAGAGCATATCCATGGATTTTATCTTTGGATTGCCTAAGTCTATCCATGGGAATACGGGAATATGGACGATAGTAGACAGGTTCAGTGAACAAGATCATTTTATACCTGTCAAAAAGACTATCAAAGCCCATCAAATGGCAACCGTCTTCATTTCACAAATCTTCAAGTACCATGGATTGCCAATGTCTATAGTGTCGGATAGAGATCCTAGAATGACCAATAATTTCTGGAAGGGTCTCTTCGAGAATTTAGGAACAAAGCTAAATTTCTCTTCGACCTATCACCCGCAAACGGATGGCCAAAGTGAAATAGCTAACCTAACAATCCTCGATCTACTAAAAGTTTATGTAACGGAAGTAGATCAAAGATCCCAATGGGAGAAGTACTTACCCTTAGTGGAGTATGCCTACAATAACACTAAACATACTTCCACGAGAAAATCACCTTTTGAGGTAATTGAGGGAAGATCAAAAAGTCCCCTGCTACTGTGAGGTCCCCACCCCGCCGTCTCCAATGGCGGATCTGATGGTGAACCCGATGGCCACTAGATCTATTGCGGAAGCAAACAAAATGGTTCAGGGTTCGACTAGCGGACGATCTCTCATCACAAAGTGAGTCGAGTTCGAGCCTACTAGCAGGGAGATCTAGCTCCACCTCGCAGGGGAAGCGTACTTGAACTATCTAGCGATCTTAAGACCCACTTTCCAAGAGGAGAGAATCCCCGAGTGCCTTTTTCCCCATGTTTCAGAGGCACATACCCTCGAGATTTCACCGCTCTAGGGGCAATGAGTAATTACTAATATCGAGTAAGCACTATGGGGAGAGAGAGTTCCCGACCAATTGGGAACACCCATCTCGTAGGCATTGGCAACCCGAGCCAAGCCCCCACTTTCCACCCCCACACTCACACTTTCATGCGTGACCTAATTACTACCACAAAGGTTGTTCAACATAAACATTCCTTGTTTAATTCCGAATCACATCACACTCTTCTACACGCCATAATTCAAAGAGGGATGATAAAAAGCAAGAGAAGAAAAAGGCGAGAAAGAGGACACCCTCTTCTCCATCTTCTTCATCCTCTTCCTCTTATGAAAGCTATGGTGAAGACGATAAAGATCAAGACAAGGAAAAGGCGAGAAAGAGGTCACCCTCTTCTCCACCTTCTTCAAATTCTTCACCTTCTGAAGAAAGTGATGGTGCAACCTTTGAACCATCAAAAAGAAGAGGCCATAGGAAATCCTATGCCGCATGGAAGAGGTTGTCCAAGTTGAAGAAATTCAAAGAGGGAGGGAAGAGCATCTCTTTCCTTACCTATGATGGTACCTTTGGTGCTACGGACAAAGTCTTGGCCTTTATCCAACAATTCGATGCGGCGTTTGGAGATGAGGGCTTCACGGAGTCCTCTAAGCTACGCCATGTAGCTATGCACTTTCAAAAGTCCGCCAGACAATGGTGGTCTAGCCTACGAGCCAACGGTGAAGCTCCACGAACATGGAAAGCTTTAAGAGCTTCCATTATGAAGCAGTTTTTGGCCACCGATGCCAAAGACAAAGTACTCACCGAATGGCGAAGCTTAAAGCTCTCTCCCAATGAATCTATCCACAAATATGTAGACAAGTTTTGGGACCTACAACTCAAAGCCACTGTCTTCAAAAAGTTGGATTTTGGAGAGCAAAAGCAACAATTTTGTGCGGGCTTAACCGAAGAAATGGCGGAGTATGTCAACTCCCAAAGACCACGTACCATATCGGCGGTAATACACCACACTATGGTCGCCTCTCGAATCAATTTCCAAACGGGGGCAAAAAGAAATAATAAGTCCCCGGAAAACAAGGGTTCCAATGAGCCTAAGGGGAAGGACAATGTCCAAAAGTCTCCTAAGGGCAACTCCAACAAAGCTAAAGAGAAGGGAGTTTACAAAGGTAAGAATAAACTCTCTCCTGAAGAGCTTGAGCGTTATCGTAAGGATAACCGGTGTTTCAAGTGCGGCGAACAAGGGCATGCGTACCGCGCTTGTCCCCAAAAGAAAAACCACCAAGATCCTCCTAGAGCTTCCTTGGTTGAAATCCAAGAGGAGGAGACTCACCAAACTCACCACAAAGGATCTCCTCTATGCCATGCTTGGGGAAAGGTAAGAGAACATGATGCTTTTATTCTCTTTGACCTTGGTTCTACTCACAATTTTATATCTATTGATTTGACCACCAAGCTAGGAATACAATCCTACGAGATGGGAGATGTCCTACCCGCAGACAGTGCCTTCAAGGGGCAAGAAGCTTCAGTCACTCCCTTAATCGAGAAATTGAGACTTCGTGTCCAAGGCTATGTGGACAAAGAGGACTTCTTTATCTCTCCTCTCAAGAATGAGGATGTAATCCTAGGGGCACCATGGTTTGACCGCCTGGCTGCCGATGTTAAATTTCCTGAAAGGAGAATCTCCTTTAAGTTCAGGGAAAAAGACATGTATATAGATGCTAAGGAAACGGGTAACACCATCCCCATTGTACATACACCAGCTTTCAACAAGTCAATAAAGAGCTCTATTTCCGTGTACATGATTTTTGTTAAAGACTCTCAAAATGAACCTAATGCTTTAGCAAAAGAAAATAAAAGCAACCAAAAGGAATTAGAGTTATCCAATTTTCTCAAGGGGTTTCAAGATGTTTTTATTGACGACATCCCTTGTGAGCTACCTCCTAAACGAGGTAATGATGACCATGCAATTGAACTTCTTCCAGGAAGTTCACCGCCTAATAAACCTCCTTATAGAGTTTCTCAAGCTCAACAAGAGGAGATTATGCGGCAAGTGCATGAGTTAGTTGAGAAGGGTATGGTTAGGACAAGCTCATCTCCATTTTGCTCACCTGTGCTATTAGTGCAAAAGAAAGACGGCACATATCGTATGTGTGTCGACTATAGAGCACTAAATAGGATCACTATCAAGAATAGGTTTCCCGTTCCACGGGTAGAAGACCTATTTGATAAGCTACAAGGATCGACCTACTTCAGTAGGGTTGACCTAAAAAGTGGCTATCATCAAATAAGGATAGTTGATCAAGACATTGTAAAGACTGCATTTCGTACTACATTTGGTCTTTACGAATACATTGTCATGCCTTTTGGCTTGACCAATGCACCAGCCACATTTAACCGCTTGATGGAGAAGCTGTTCAGACCTCATCGAACCTTCACTGGAGTGTTCTTTGATGATATTATTATCTACTCTAATTCATTAGAGGAACATAAGCAATGAGAATTAAGCTAGAGTAAATCTAGTTTAATTAATTGAAAAACATTTAATAAAAGAAACCAATGAGAATTAAGTCTCCTAGAAGACTATTGGGAAGTCTCCCAAGGGGTCCAATGAGCATTCAGGAGCCCCATGGCTTGCCTGATTCCTATTGGCCAGGAGGCAAAGGGGTCCAATGAGAGTTTAGTTTAATTATTTAATTACCTAAAGCTCTCACAAAAGGGGAAAGGGGGACACATGTCAGAAGGCTATCACTTATGCTGCTTAATTGTAATTGGCTTGACTTGGGGAGGGCCAATGAGGCTTCAGGAAGAGCAATTAGCAAGAGGGCTCGCCCAAGAGAGAGAGGGGGCTGATTTTTTGCAAGGCATTATTACACACACACACTCACACAAGCTCATGTGTGAAGAAAGAGAAGACTATCTCTTCCCAAGCTTTAATGGAGAACTCATCACCTACTCCAAGCTTGTGAGATAGAAGCCTACATCAACACTCTCTTGGCATGTGGATGCAAATCCAACCAAGAGCCAAGCTTCAATGCATGCTCATCTCCTCTACCAAGCTAATTACTAAGCTAAGATATGCTAAATATGAGTGATTATGTGAGGAGATGTACATCTTTCTTGTAAAATACACCTTCTTCCTCTCAATCTACTCTCATACCCTGCTAGCTCTCACCATCTTCGAAGGTGTGTGAGGTCTTGGATCTGAGAACGGGGATAATTCAAGTTGTATTTGTTAAGTGTTTTGCTTAGTGCATGAAGTTTCCATCTTCATTGCACTAGCTAGTCTTGAAGGAACACAAAGAATTGTATTGTACAATGTCTCTCTTGATGGGAGAAACCATAATACAAAGCCTTTTGGAGGGGGGACCGGCTCCATGAAAATCCGGTCTTCAACTATTGTCAATAGCTTAATTTCTCTCTCTTTTGAAAGTATTGTCGATGCTATCTAACTAGATGTTATGCTTTTTGTTGCTCTCTCCACCCAAGCACTCTTGTAATTCTCATTAGGAATCTATTCTGATGAAATGCCCACTATGTTCATGCTAATTTCCGCTACACATAAGTTATTAGGCCATTAAATGTTACATGCATATTCCTATGGGAACTGGTTCTAAAGATAATTACTCGGCTTACATGATTAAGAATAATAAGGTCTTCTTAATAGATTTACCAGAAAGATGAATCAAGCATAATTAATCTCTTCCTAGCAATTAGAGGATGCAGGTTCACCTCATGCATAGGTGTGAGAAAATTAACTCTTAGAGACTCAATGACGGCTTTAATTTTACCTTAATTACATCTTAATGCTTAAGAGAATGGATCTAATTTAGCTACATTGTTAATAAAAAAGTGATTTTCATCAATCTACATAGTTACCGGCTTATCGATTAATCACTATGCTACCTAGAGAGAGAAAATTCTATTAATCATGCACTAATCACTAATTAAGGATGATGAATGACTGATAATTCAGCTATGGTGTGATGATTACATAATAGAATATGGTTAAGGAGAAATTAGAGAGTAATTATGATTAGGAATAAGCATAATAAACGAAGAATTTAGATCGTAATAAAAAAAATTTACAAAAGGCATTAATTAAACCGTGGTTACCATGATTAAGGGCTGATAGTCTTCTCGATTTTCTGATCTAATCGAGCTTCTTGAGACGAGAATTCGGCAGCACCTTCCTCCTTGCTTCTCCTTCAAAAGGTGTGTGAACCGACAACACCTTCCCAGTGTGTGTAGGTGTGTGTGTATGCACTCTGTGTGTGTATGAGCATAAGTGTGTGTGTGTGTGTGTGTGTGTGCTGGTCTTTAAATAGGCTCCTACAGGCTGAAAATTGACCTGGGTTGCTAAATGCATCTGGGAGCTTCTCCAGTTAAGCATGGCAAGTCTAGTTCCCTACTCACCAAGTGTCAGGTTGGCTAGTTTAACTGACTCTGAGACTTAGTTACTGGCTTGGCAGCTTTCCTAGGACTCCCTGAAGGCAAGAGGGCACCCCCTAGCTGCTAAAGCTGATCTGGAGTGGCCTGGGATCTGTTCCCACACAGTCCCGGGCTCCGGTGCCTCCCCGCTCAATTTTTGGAAAAATTGATTTTTGGCTAAAACGGGTCATACATGTCGGATTTTGATGCCGTAAATTGCTATACGGGGCTCTAACTAAGATGTACTGGACCGAGTACCTGCCATATTTAGCAACCCCCGAGGTCCGAAAATGCACTTTTTTGAAATTCGGGGTACGGGTGCAGTTTTTCGAGACGATCAAAACTAGACGGGTCGGGTGACCAAAAACTTGCTATTTTTGGAATTTATTTACAAAATTATTTTAATTCACATTTTGAAGCTTTAAAAAATTCTAAACATCATGGCACTGACAGAATTTGGAAAACTGCTAAAAATAGTAACTTTTTCCATTATGTTCATTTTATGGTACAATGGTGCTCTTTTGATCGGGGTCAGAGACCTTACAGCTACTTAAGGTACATGGGAAGATCTTCCCTGCAGATGAGTATAGTCGAGATCTACAAGAATCTTTCCAAAAGAATAAGGATGTTATCTCTATCTCATAGCAAAGGCAAAAAGATGTTGCTGATAAGCACAAAAGAGCCAAGACTTTAAAGAAAATGATTGGGTCTTATTAAAATTTCCCAAGGCTCGATTAAGGCACACGATGGGCAAGAATCCTATGGGACACCAAAAGTACTATGCTAAGTTAGCAAAAAGGTACTATGGTCCCTTCCAGATTCTTAGGCCAATCAATGAGATGGCCTATCAACTCAAGTTGCCCAGCCATTGGCTCATACACAATGCTTTTCATGTGAGCCTATTAAAGCCTTACAAAGCAGAGACACCTCAAGAACCAACTGTTGAAGACCCACCGGAGATCAAGGACCAAGAAGAGGTGCTGCAACCCGAGTCCATTCTCCAACATGAAGACAAGGTACTAAGAGGCGGTAAGACTATCCGACGATATCTTATTAAGTTTAAGAATTATCCTTGTGAAGATGCTAGATGGATGCAAGGCATACAACTAAAGGATAACCTAAACCTTGTCAATGCTTCCCAAGAGTATGCAAATGTACAAATGTTAAAAATGAACAAAGTTTTTTTTGTCTTATAAGACTCTCTTTTTATTTATTGTGCACAAAAATGAAGTAGTATGCATGCTTAGATCAAGTTTGTGGAGACGACGTCTCCCAAACACCAAGTAGGGCTTGTCACTCTACTATGGAAGATTGATAGGATTAATGTGCAGACATGCTTGCGGCAGTTTAGCCTCTCAAGCGCCAAATGGACTAGTCATCCATTCTAGAACGATGTCGTAGGGTAACATAGTGATCCTTTACCCGCTAGGGAAAAGGACTAATGAATATGCTTTATCTTCTCTACCCCATAGTCGAGTACAACTATGATTTCAAGAGAGAGGTAATGTCATAATAATCAATATCTAATTCTCCTAAATGATTTTCTATGTTAAAGTAATCATTTAATATGGGGAAGTGCCAGGGGAGAAAAAGCTAGAATATTGGTGAAGCTAGCAGACTAGCCACAGTAGGGATCCAAAGGAGGGAAAATAGAGATCCAAAGGGGGGCCATCTACAAAAGAGTAATGTGCAACAATGGGCTTAAAAGACCCTAAGGTTCAGCCCATTAAGACTTCCAAAATGCTAAGGTTCCAAAATTTAAAGGTGGGAAATTGGATGCTTTGTGTGTGTCCCAAAAGTCTTTCTCAAGGCCTACAAAAGAGGGGGCAAGACCAAGAAGTAGGAGATGAGAGAGAAACTCACACACACACACACACACACACACACACACACACACACACACACACACACACACACACACACACACACACACACACACACACACACAAGCTTCCTTTGTACACAAGGAGAAAGAGGGACACAAGTCAGCTCCCTAGCCCAGATGCCCACAAGGTGTACTCAAATCCTATTGGATGGACTTGGAGGTGGACCAATGAGAATAAGGCTAGAGTAATTATAGTTTAATTAACTTAAAAACTTAATAAAATAACCAAAAGGAATTAAGCTCTCTAGAAGACTATCGGACAGTCTCCCAAGGGGTCCAATGAGCATTCAACAGCCCAATGGCTTTCTTGATTCCTATTGGTCAAGAGACAAAGGGGTCCAATGAGAGTTTAGTTGCATTAATTAATTAGCAAAAGCTCTCACAAAAGTCAAAAGGCTATTACTTATGCTCCTGAAATCCTATTGGCTAAGCCTAGGGGGTCCAATGAGGTGTCTGCATGAGCAAATAGAAAGAGGGGTCGACCAAGAGAGAGAGGGGGACTGATTTTTCAAAGGAATTATTGACATAAACACTCACACAATGTATGTGTGAAGCAAGAAGACTCTCTCTCTCCTTCTCAAGCTTTAATGAAAAGCTTATCACCCACTCCAAGCTTGTGAGAAGGGAGGCCTACATCAACAACTCTTGGCTTTGTGATGCAAATCCAGCCAAGAGCCAAGCTTCAATGCATGCTCATCTCCTCTACCATGCTAATTACTAAGCTAAGATATGCTAATATGACTGATTATGTGAGGAGATGTACATCTTTCTTGTAAGACTACTCCTTTTTCCTCTCAATCTTCTCTCATATCCCGCTAGCTCTCACCATCTTCAAAGGTGTGTGAGGTCTTTGGTATGAGACTGTGAGGGAATTGATGTTGTGTTTGATAAGTGTTGTGCTTAGTGCTTGAAGTTTCCATCTTCATTGCAGTAGCTAGTATTGAAGGAACACAAAGAATTGTATTGTAAAATGTCTCTCTTGATGGGAGAAACCATAATACAAAGCCTTTTGGAGGGGGGACCGGCTCCATGAAAATCTGGTCCTCAACTGTTGTCAATTGCTTAATTTCTCTCTCTTTTGAAGTATTGTACTAGGTGTTATGCTTTTTGGTGCTCTCTCTACCCAAGCACTCTTGTTATTCTCATTAGGAATCTATTCTAATGAAATGCTCACTATGTTCATGCTATTTTCTGCTACACACAAGTTACTAGGCCATTAAATGTTACACTCATCCTATGAATGTTACATAATATAATGAGCCCCCAAGTGATGGTGTACTTGCACGACCCCAAACATCAAAATGAACCAATTCAAGTTTTTTAATTTTTCTTTCATTTGTTGCTTTTTGGAAATTTATCCTCGTTTGTTTACCATAAACACAATTTTCACAAAACTCTAAGTCCACTTCTTTCAAACCTCGTAGAAGCTTTTTTTTATTGAAGGACTTGCATTCCTTTGGCACTCATATGCCCAAGATGGTAGTGCCACACCACACTATCAACTTCTATAGCCGTTGCACAAGTTGAAGTAAAGTGTACCAACCTTTTCTCCTTTGGCAACCACCAAAGATCCTTTTGAGATCTTCCAACATTTGTTTCCGAATGCAATGTTGTGAACTTCATTGGCCAATTGTCATGTAGAGATCAAATTCTTGCAAAGATAAGGAACATGCCTAATATCTTTAAGCTTCCATTCATTTTGGTTAGCAATTCTGACATAAATTGTACCTTTTTCAACAATTTTACACACTTCATCATCTCCCAAGTATACATACCCAATATTACCTTTGGTGTAATCTTGGAAATGCTACTTGTGTGGTATCGCATGAAATGAAGCCCCAAAATCTACTATCCATGAATTAGACACATTATCTAATGAGAGAATTAGAGTATTTTTCTCTACTTATCTTTCACATTGGCCTCCGATGTTTGTCTTGTTGTCTTGAGACTCCGACTTCTTCTTCTTCTTCTTAAATGAACAATACTTCTTGACGTGGCCCTTCTTATTGCAGTTACAACATTCAAGAACTGACTTTGTGTTTGACTTGCTCCGCTTTAAGTGATCACGACCATTTTGGTTTTTGAACCTCTCATTAGGCCTTCCTCTTGTTTCCACTAACAGTGTAACACTTGATGATTCAACTGTGCTTCTCCTTTGCATTTCCTTGCTTAGGAGAACACCCACAACATTATCAAACTTAAGAGTAATTGTGCAAGAGATAGAGCTACTTATAGCCATCACTAGGCTATCCCAGCTATCCAGTAGAGACGATAGTATAAGGAGAGCTTGCACTTTGTCATCAAAATTAACTTTCATCGATCAAATTTGACTTATGTTGGTGTTAAAGTCGTTTAGGTGTTCTATAATTGAACCATTATTTACCATGTTTAGATTGAACGATCGCTTCATGAGAGATACTTTATTGGATGCCGATGGCTTCTCGTAGAGGTTGTCAAGTGACTTCATCAAGTCCTCCGTGGTCTTCATCTTCGAAACATTTAAGGCCATCGTTGACGCCAAGCTTAGGCGGATTGTTCCTAATTCCTTTTGGTCAAAGACAATCCATGCTTCATCTGCCATTGTTGCGAGCTTCTTTGCAAGAACACCTAGTGGCAAATAGAGATCTTTCTTGTAGAGATAGTCTTCAATCTGCATCTTCCAATGTTTATAGTTCTTGATGTTGAACTTCTCGATCTTAAGATTCCCTTCCTTCGCCATTACTCCCACTCAATTCAAGGAATCCTTTCTTTGAGATGCTTTAGCTATAAGCAAACCTTGCTCTGATACCATTTGTTAGGAAATACGATGTCGCTAAGTAGATAATTGAGTAGTCTACTTAATGGAGAGAGAGAAAGAGAGAGAGAGAGAGAGAGAGAGAGAGAGAGAGAGAGAGAGAGAGAGAGAGAGAGAGGACACGATATAGGTGGTTCACCCAATGTGGGCTACGTCCACGGAAAAGCAGCTAGTCAATGGCTTTAGTACTTCAAAACAAGAAGTAGATTACAAAGGGATTATATCCTTTTGGAGCTCCTACCTTGGTTCACTCTCACCACCTCACATCAAATTCACAATGCCTCACATCAAATTCACAATGCACCACAATGCTTCACGATCCGTTGTGTTTAGAAAAGGCCTCCTTTTATAGGCCAAAAGGACTACCGTCTCTCATGAGAGGAAACCGTGTGTAGCTACCCTTGTGTAGACAAGTTCGAGTTGAATTCTCACATGCACCCATGTGTGGCCGTACTTGAGAAGACAACTCCAATTTGAATTCGGCCACTTGCCAACCGGCCAACTGATCGGCCGTTTTTCAACCACTTTTGGACTGTCATTCGATCATAATATTTCGACAAAAAGAAATATTTCGGGTGAAAATTTCAAATTTTGACGAGTGATTTTTCTTCATGCATGATGGCTTCTCCTCATAAGAAGGTCCTTACAAATGTGCATTTTTCATTAAAAAAAATTACATGGGGTAAATTAGACTCCATACTTAACAATCTCCTACTTGGAGACTGATCTCCACACAAAATCTATGATTGCTTTTCATCCTGGCTTCTTATCCTTGAATGGCGATTGAAGATGAGCAAAAGCTCACCTTCTCTTTGTTGACCACCTTTGTAAACATTTCTGTAGGATTTTCACTTGTATGCACCTTTCCTAGCTTTAGCCGTCCCTCTTCCAAAAGTGTGGGTATAAAGTGATATCTCACATCAATGTGCTTTGTCCTTGAATGAAAGGTTGAGTTCTTCGCAAGATGGATAGTGCTTTGGCTATCACTCTACAAGACACAATTGGCTTGTTTGAATACAATCTCTTCAAAGAATGTGTGAAGACAAAAAATTTCTTTGCTTGCCTCTGTCATTGCTACATACTCTGCTTTCGTGGTAGAAAGTGAGACCACTTTTTGTAGCTTTGAAGCCCAACTTACTGATGTGCCTCCAACCGTGAAGACATAGCCAGTAGTCCTCCTTCGAGTAGCTTTGTCACCTGCCATATCTGCATCAGCATACCCTTGAAGAAAAATATCAGTTCCTTCAAAATACAAAGCATTTATTGTTGTCTCTTTTAGATACCTAAGTATCCACTTCACAACTTGCCATTGCTCTTTACTTGCATTGCCCACGAACCTACTTACAAATCTTACTGGATGTGCAATGTACGGCCTTGTCCATACCATACATAAGAGAACCTACCACTGTAGCATATGGAACTTTAGAAATATAGGTTATCTCCTTTTGTGTCTTTGGACACATATCCTTGGTTAGTTTAAAGTGAGCATCCAAAGTTGTAGAAATCATTTTTGCATTTTGCATTGCAAACCTTTCTAGTACCTTCTTGATGTAATTCTCTTGAGATAGCTTTATTGTCTTATTCCTCTTGTCCATTGATATCTTCATACCAAGTATCCTCTTTGTAGCACCTAAATCTCTCATTGAAAAAGATTTAGACAGCTCCTCTTTTAGGTCTTTGATGTCCTGCATGTTAGCACTTGCAATAAACATGTCATCAACATACAACATTAGGACGATGAATTTTCCATCTCCCAAATTCTTTGTGGTAGACGCAATGGTTTGAGTTGCATCTTTTAAATCCATGATCCAACATCAATTCTCCACAAAGGCTTTTCACCTTTGAAATATAAGAAACACATCGAACTTATTCTTCATTACATAAACCCATGTTTTCCTAGTCTCATCCTATGAATGTTACATAATATAATAAGCCACCAAGTGATGGTGTACTTGCAGGACCCCAGACATCAGAATGAACCAATTCACGTTTTTTATTCTTTCTTTCTTTTCTTGCTTTTTGAAATTTTACCCTCTTTTGTTTACCATAAGCCGGTAGTGCCACATCGCACTATCAACTTCTATAGCCATTGCACAAGTTGAAGTAAAGTGTACCAACCTTTTCTCCTTTGTCAACCACAAAAGATCCCTATGAGATCTTCCAAAGTTTGTTTCTGAATGCAATGTTGTGACCTTCATTGTCCAATTGTCTTGTAGAGATCAAATTCTTGCAAAGAGAAGGAACATGCCTATTAGTAGTTTTGACACAAATTGTACCTTTGTCGACAATTTTATACACTTCAATATCTCCCAAGTATACATACCCAAAATTACCTTTGGTGTAATCTTGGAAATGCTACTTGTGTGGTATTGCATGGAATGAAGCCTTGGAATCTACTATCCATGAATTACACACATTGTCTGATGAGAGAATTAGAGCATCTTGCTCTACTTTATCTTCCACATTGGCATCCAATGTTGACTCGTTGTCTTGAAACTCTTACTCCTTCTTCTTCATGGACTAGCAATCCTTCTTGACGTGGCCCTTCTTATTGCAACTCCAACATTCAAGAACTGACTTTGTGCGTGACTTGCTTCGCCTTGAGTGATCAAGAACTTTTTGGTTTTTGAACCTCTCATTAGGCCTTCCTCTTGTTTCCAATGACAGTGCAACACTTAATGATTCACATGTGCTGCTCCCGTGCATTTCTTCACTTAGGAGAACACCCACAACATTATCAAAATTAAGAGTAATTGTGCCAGAGATAGAGTTACTTACAACCATCACTAGGCTGTCCCAACTATCCAATAGAGATGATAGTATAAGGAGAGCTTGCACTTTGTCATCGAAATTGACTTTCATCGATTGAAGTTGACTATGTTGGTGTTAAACCTATTTAGGTGTTCTGCAACTGAACTATTCTTTGTCATTTTTAGATTGAACAAGCACTTCATGAGAAATACCTTATTAGATGCTGATGGTTTCTCGTAGAGGCCGTCAAGTGACTTCATCAAGTCCTCCGTGGTCTTGATCTTGGAAAAATTGAAGGCCACCATTGACACCAAGATACGTGGATTGTTCCCAATGCCTTTCAGTCAAGGACAATCCATGCTTCATCTGCCATTGTTGTGGGCTTCTTTGCACGACCGCCTAGTGGCAAATTCAGATTCTTTCTGTAGAGATAGTCTTCAATCTGCATCTTTCAATGTTGATAGTTTTTTCCGTTGAACTTCTTGATCTTGAGCTTCCCTTTCTCTGCCATTACTGCCACTCAATTCAAGGAATCCTTTCCTTGAGATACTTTAGGTATGAGAAAATGTTGCTCGAATACTAGTTGTTAGGAAATATGACGTAGCTAAGTAGATAATTGAGTAGTTTACTTAATGGAGAGAGATAATTTCCACACATGAGAGATTATAGAGTAGAGAGAGAGAGAGAGAGAGAGCACATAGAATATACGTGGTTCACCCAATGTGGGCTACGTCCACGAAAAAGAAGCCACTCAATGTCTTTAGTATTGTAAAACAAGAAGTAGCTTACAAAGGGATTATACCCTTTTGGAGCTCCCGCCTTGCTTCACTCTCACCACCTGACATCAACTTCACAATGCACCATAATGCTTCACGATCCATTTTTGTGTATAGAAAAGGCCTCCTTTTATAGGCCAAAAGGGCTGCGCCCTCTCTCATGAGAGGCAGCCGTGTGTAGCCGCCCTTTTGTAGACAAGTCTAAGTTGAATTCTCCCATGTGCCCATGTGTGACTGCCCTTGAAAAGACAAGTCCGATTTGAATTCCACCATCGGCCATTGACTGCCAGCCACCGGCCAACTGGCTAACCGATCGGCCGTTTTTCGACCATTTTTCGACCACCGTTTGATCATAATTTTAGTAAAAATAAATATTTTGGTTGATAATTTTGGTTTTTTACAAGTGATTTTGTTCACGCACGATAGATTCTCCTCATAATGGGGGCTTTACAAATGGATGTTTTTAATACAAAAAATTATAAGGGGTAAATCGGGCTCCATACTTAACATGAAACATAAGCTTTAGTTACTCCCTAATAAATTTTTTTTGACACCCATCTCAATAGAGACATTGGTATTTTTGGCAAATCTACCAGCCGATGCAATGGAGGATTCTCGACTAACAGTACTTAAAGGAGTGCAATGTTTGGACAAGGGTGAGCTGATTAAAGCCCTGTTCAACATGAACTTTTTGGACTCTAAGAAATGTGGCTCTAATGCAGGTCTTTATGTGAGAACCAAAGGTCTCATGGAATTCAGCGAAAGCAATGCTGGTTACTATGTTGAATTGTTCTGGAATATTGACATATCGTATCTCAAGTGTCCTTGCAGATTTCTTGGCCCTAAAGCTTATTGGGAGTCAAGCATTATATGGTTCAACCATGCTGGTTGGTTTTCTGTCAAAAACTTGGGGTCTATATTCCCAAAGAATCCTACCACCTTTCATCTTACTCTCATGTGTTCTTGGTTAGGTGGACAGGCCAAGGAGTTGGTGTTGGCACAAATTGCTTTCATAAAATTCCGTACCTTTATGGTAGACATGCTCAAAGAGCTCGGGGAAAATGAAAACCCTGACGTGATAGACAAATGGGCGTTAGAGTAAATACTATAATTCTAGATATGGCAGCAAAAGAAGGACCACTGAATTTAGAATTTGAGGGATATGATCAAGTTGATTTGAAGCCTTTGAAATGGCTTAGCACGGATAATCCTAGGATCGGAGTCTATTGTTGGGAGGATAGAAATGTCAAAGATCTTCTATGGACTTCTCATGCCAAATCAGGATAGTTAACACCCATGAAGATCATCTATATCTTCAAAATCAAACACAAGGGTTCAAAAAATCTATTAACCTACCTATTTAGGGATTGTTATAACAATAACTTTGTTATGATGTGTCCTGACGAGGTGGAACAAACCAAATACCAAGTGTACTCCATAAGTGATTGGATATAGGGCCAAGGACCAGAAACTATTCCAAGAGATGAACTCCACGAGAGATCTTTTGAGAGCAATGTTAGAAAACCAAAAACTACCTCAACCGAGTGACACTAAAGCCAGTCCAGGGATACATGCGTCACTATTTCCAACATACTGGTTTGAAGGACTTAGAATAGGACCAAGTGCCAAGAGACCGGGAGTTGAACCAAATAGATGGGTCAGACCAGTTAATTTTCAAAAATGGGTCAGAAAATATAGTGGAGCTAGGGATCCATATGACCACTTAGCAAGTTAAGCAAGTGCTAAGAGCAGAATGCATATTTGATTCCCATACTCAATTTGAGGTATTTGGAATGACATTAGAAGGAAAGGCACTGGCATGGTTTTAAAACATTCCACCAAGATCAATTATGGACATAAATACATTAGCTCAAGGATTTGTAGCTGCATGTTCCAAAATGGGGATCAAAGATAATACGGTATCTCAAATCTATATCTTCAAACAGAAACAAGGTGAGTTTGTTAGTGATTGTGCAACTAGAATGAAACAATACATTGCAAGATGCCCAGAACTAGAAGTACCTGCAGAGAGAAGATTAGTATCATTATTTCTAGAGGGACTGCTAAACAAAGAACTTCATGCTATATTGTATAGCAAGAAACATATGACCCTAGAAGAATGTGTGTCAGATGCTATTGACTTAGGAGACAATTGTGATATTTTCAATGAAGAAGATGTCCCTAAGGATAATCAAAGCGAGAAAACAACATCCCCCAAACCAACACAAGTGGAAACTGCTGCTACAGCACCGCTTACAACCATAGAAGACATGCTCAAAAGGATGAACGAATTGATAAATAACATGCAAAAATCACCTATGAGGGGACTAGGGCAAGGGATACCTCAACAGTGACAACCAATTAGGCTGCAAAAATGGTATGAAATTGAGGGTAAATGGATCAACCATGAGTCTACCAATGAGTGCTATTACCAACCAAAGTATGATGGGAATGTTAAATACGTGCCCATGAGGCCACAAGGACAACCCATGTACAGATATCAGCCTAATATAGACCCAGCTCAAAGACCACCGATGGGTATGGAAAGACCTCAACTCGTGTTGGGTCAACAACCTCCATATCCTGGACATAATGCAATAGCTATAAAGTACATGCATTCAGAGGGAGTCATAGATGAACAAGCACTAGTGCTTGTTACACCCTATGCTGAGCCTAGTCCATCTACCATAATGGTAGAAGGAGATTGGTATAATTCACACCCACCACCAATAGAAGAACCTATGACTTTTACTACACGAGTACTTGCACCAATGTACTATGTAGCTAATCAAGGTGTTAGACCTCCGATGGTAAGACCCATGATTAAGCCAAGAACTGAGAACCGGCATAAGTGTGGTGCAAATGATCACTGGAAAAATGAATGCCCACAGCCTGACAAGAACATTAAGCCAGTTGAAGCTCTTTTAATGCAATGTTGTAAAAAGAGAGGACACTTCCCTGAAGATTGTCCAAAAAATCCTTTAAACAAGGGTAAAACGGTAGTGAACGCAGTGCAAGTGATACCTAGTAGCTCATCTAAGAGTGAACCTATTGTTCCAATCAAGGTAATCACTAGAGCTGAGGCTAAGAAAAAGAAACATAACTCCTCTAATGATTCGGAGAATACTAAAATTTCCTCTCAAAAGACCAAGAGAAGTAGAAGCAAAAAAATGATATGAGAAAACAAAAACAAAGGGCTGAAATCAAGGAGAAAGCCAAGAAACTATTTCGGGAAAAAGTGAAAGAAATTGGAAGTGAAATCAAGGAAACCACCGTGAAATATGGAGGATCAATTTTGGTAGACAATTTTTTTAAGGCAATCAATGCAGCCTTGGAAGCTTACCAAGTGGGACTTAAAGCTGGCCAAAACATGGAAAGCAAATGGAAAAACTATCCTTCTCCAGATATGGAAGCTGCTAAGCTTGAAGATTATCAAAAATTGGTAAGAATTACTCAAGAAATGCTGAAAAAACAAAAACCCAAGCTCGAGAGTATAACAAAACTTGAGGAGCTTGTGGAAGGAACATGTAAAGAGAAATTTGAAGTGGTGGTAGAACCCCACCTTGAAACTAAAGAGCCAGAACTCATAGTGCCTGACAGTGAATATGCCTTAATTGGAATTCCGTTTGTAGAAGAAGGCTGGCTAGGACACTTATGGAAAAAAGTTAGAGAGATTAATGATGGGAGCCTAACTCTGAAGTCAAATCCTATAGAGGAAGTTTGGTTAGACAATCTACCTCCTAATATGGACATGGATGTACAATCCTTGTATGAGGATTACGGATCTGAAGCTTTAGGAATGTATAAACCAATGACTCTGGAGATAACACTACGGGAGATAACGAAGAGAAATCCATAGTGTGTAAAACCATTCAGATAAAGAGGGTTGAATAGACCCTAGAGGTAGACAACATCCATTTAATCATGTCTACACACATTCAATGCACTCTTATTTTAGGAGAACTATTAAAAATAAGACCATATCTATGGAATGATCTGTAGAAAACTCTAGAGAAGGTGGGGATCGAAGATAATACGGTATCTCAAATCTATATCTTCAAACAGAAACAAGGTGAGTTTGTTAGTGATTGTGCAACTAGAATGAAACAATACATTGCAAGATGCCCAGAACTAGAAGTACCTGCAGAGAGAAGATTAGTATCATTATTTCTAGAGGGACTGCTAAACAAAGAACTTCATGCTATATTGTATAGCAAGAAACATATGACCCTAGAAGAATGTGTGTCAGATGCTATTGACTTAGGAGACAATTGTGATATTTTCAATGAAGAAGATGTCCCTAAGGATAATCAAAGCGAGAAAACAACATCCCCCAAACCAACACAAGTGGAAACTGCTGCTACAGCACCGCTTACAACCATAGAAGACATGCTCAAAAGGATGAACGAATTGATAAATAACATGCAAAAATCACCTATGAGGGGACTAGGGCAAGGGATACCTCAACAGTGACAACCAATTAGGCTGCAAAAATGGTATGAAATTGAGGGTAAATGGATCAACCATGAGTCTACCAATGAGTGCTATTACCAACCAAAGTATGATGGGAATGTTAAATACGTGCCCATGAGGCCACAAGGACAACCCATGTACAGATATCAGCCTAATATAGACCCAGCTCAAAGACCACCGATGGGTATGGAAAGACCTCAACTCGTGTTGGGTCAACAACCTCCATATCCTGGACATAATGCAATAGCTATAAAGTACATGCATTCAGAGGGAGTCATAGATGAACAAGCACTAGTGCTTGTTACACCCTATGCTGAGCCTAGTCCATCTACCATAATGGTAGAAGGAGATTGGTATAATTCACACCCACCACCAATAGAAGAACCTATGACTTTTACTACACGAGTACTTGCACCAATGTACTATGTAGCTAATCAAGGTGTTAGACCTCCGATGGTAAGACCCATGATTAAGCCAAGAACTGAGAACCGGCATAAGTGTGGTGCAAATGATCACTGGAAAAATGAATGCCCACAGCCTGACAAGAACATTAAGCCAGTTGAAGCTCTTTTAATGCAATGTTGTAAAAAGAGAGGACACTTCCCTGAAGATTGTCCAAAAAATCCTTTAAACAAGGGTAAAACGGTAGTGAACGCAGTGCAAGTGATACCTAGTAGCTCATCTAAGAGTGAACCTATTGTTCCAATCAAGGTAATCACTAGAGCTGAGGCTAAGAAAAAGAAACATAACTCCTCTAATGATTCGGAGAATACTAAAATTTCCTCTCAAAAGACCAAGAGAAGTAGAAGCAAAAAAATGATATGAGAAAACAAAAACAAAGGGCTGAAATCAAGGAGAAAGCCAAGAAACTATTTCGGGAAAAAGTGAAAGAAATTGGAAGTGAAATCAAGGAAACCACCGTGAAATATGGAGGATCAATTTTGGTAGACAATTTTTTTAAGGCAATCAATGCAGCCTTGGAAGCTTACCAAGTGGGACTTAAAGCTGGCCAAAACATGGAAAGCAAATGGAAAAACTATCCTTCTCCAGATATGGAAGCTGCTAAGCTTGAAGATTATCAAAAATTGGTAAGAATTACTCAAGAAATGCTGAAAAAACAAAAACCCAAGCTCGAGAGTATAACAAAACTTGAGGAGCTTGTGGAAGGAACATGTAAAGAGAAATTTGAAGTGGTGGTAGAACCCCACCTTGAAACTAAAGAGCCAGAACTCATAGTGCCTGACAGTGAATATGCCTTAATTGGAATTCCGTTTGTAGAAGAAGGCTGGCTAGGACACTTATGGAAAAAAGTTAGAGAGATTAATGATGGGAGCCTAACTCTGAAGTCAAATCCTATAGAGGAAGTTTGGTTAGACAATCTACCTCCTAATATGGACATGGATGTACAATCCTTGTATGAGGATTACGGATCTGAAGCTTTAGGAATGTATAAACCAATGACTCTGGAGATAACACTACGGGAGATAACGAAGAGAAATCCATAGTGTGTAAAACCATTCAGATAAAGAGGGTTGAATAGACCCTAGAGGTAGACAACATCCATTTAATCATGTCTACACACATTCAATGCACTCTTATTTTAGGAGAACTATTAAAAATAAGACCATATCTATGGAATGATCTGTAGAAAACTCTAGAGAAGGTGGGGATAACAGGGCTGATTGTGAAAATTTTGGAAAAATTGAAACACGAAATGGATAACAAAGAGATTAGATCCGTTCCAATGAACAAAGTTGGAGAATACTACGAAGGGAAGAAGGAAACACAACCCTTCCGGTGAGATATAATGATATAAAAACCATGTCAATATGGATAGCGGGGTAGGAATAGCCATAGCCATGAAAGGAGTATGGGAATCATGGGGAAAACCAGTCATTAGACAAACTCGAATGAAATTGCAACTGGTTGATGGACACATCGAGAAACCCTTAGGACTGCTTGACAAAGTGATAGTTAATTCATGTGGGATTGATTATCAACACACTTTTGCAATAGTGGACTTTGAAAAAAAACTCAATTATGAAATCATCTTGGGAAGACCTATCATGCAACAAGTACAACTCATCCCGGAGGAAACAATTATTTGTACTTGAAGCAAGTGGGATCAATAACAAGGGTCAATCTAAAAGATCACACTTATACAGATGTCATGAAAGTGCCCATACAAGAATTTGAATCAGTCTCTTCGGCTGAAACTAAGCTTCCATCTTGTTTGAACAAAGACACACCTATTTGGATGTGCGGAGCCTCAAAAAATGGGAGCTTAAAACAAGAAGAATGTATCTTAGAAAGGGATTGCACAGACGAGGCCTATGTATCTAAACCCTTTTTGGAGTATTTGTTTGATTCATTTGAGTGGACTCAAATTTTTTCAACAATGGATGTGTGTGTAAATACGTCTATGCCTACTCAAAATTGCGATGAGGACGGCTATGACATAATTCCCATAAAAATGATCTTAACCCTTCACATCGAAGACAAAATTCAAGAATCCAAGGACTTAATGAAATCTCAACAAGTCTTTTCAGACCTCTACTATGATGCAACAGATGAGTTAGAAGAATATTCAGCTACCTCAGATGATTCGGGGTCAGGAAAAAAACATGTGAAAGCTAAACTACTCATGAAAGGAGGGGAGGAAAAGTTTGTTGACTTTCCAAACCAGAAACCAAGAAGACAGAAATGGTATAGAAGAAAAAGAGACACGAGAAACTCAAAAGCTAGACCTATGCCATCAATCTCTAGTAGAACACAGTTTCTGATGCAGATAGATACACATGATTGTGTCAACAAAGACAAAATAACTGGTAGATATCCTTTAAACGAAAAGCAGGAAATATCAAAAACATTGAGAAAAACAAGAAAGGAAACTCAAGAAAAACCTAAATATCAGGACCAGGATTCAACCATGACACGAGTTGAACAAAAAAAGAAGTATCAAGAGTTGAAGAAAGCTCTAAAGGAGATATATACAACTGAAATGGAAACCATTGAGGAGGAAGGTAAAGATGTAATGAGTGTTCCATCCCATTACAAAAAATATACTCTCCAAGACCAAAAAATCATAGTCGAACAACCTGTCAGGGAACTACAAAAACAGGGTGAGTCCTACAAGGACCTGAAAACGCAAAAAAGATAGGTTTGGTCGAGCCAGGAGAAGAGCCTAGACCTGCCTACATCGCAAATGACCTTACGGAAGAAGAAGAAGATCTTTCGTTAAGCTTACTAAAAGAATACCAAGATATCTTTGCTTGGTCTTATAAGGATCTCAAGGGTGTTGATCCAAAAATCTTTCAACATACCATACCTATAAGAGATGATGCAAAACCAAGCAGATAGAGGCCATATACTTATAATAAAGCATTTTCCAAAAAGATCAAAGAAGAGATTGAAAAGCTAAAGGAGGAAGAATTCATTTATGAAATAGAACACACAGATTGGGTGTCTCCAATTGTGGTATTACCCAAGAAAAATGTAAAATTACGGGTGTGTGTCAATCTTAAGAAAGTGAATGCAGCTACCATTAGAGACAACTTTCCTCTTCCAATTTAGCTGCATTCATCTTTAGCTCCAATATTGAAAGCACCAGATTGGAATAAGATATTCCACATACATGTAGATGCTTCCGATTTTGCCATTGGGTGTATCCTAGCTCAACCAGGAGTCGGGAAAATTGATTTTCCTATTTTTTATGCTAGTAGATAGTTGAATATGGTAGAGAAAAACTATACAACCACCAAAAGGCAAGGATTAGTAATGATCTATGCCGTAAAAAAGTATAGACATTACCTATTAGCTAACAAATTTGTGTTCTTTGTGGACCACCAAGCCTTATTGTACTTGGTCAACAAGCCATGCAACATAGGAAGAATAGTGAGATGGTTCATCATTCTTTTGGAATTTGATTTCACTGTAGTTGTAAAAAGGGCACCACTCATCAAAGAGTAGATCATTTGTCAAGTATTATTTCAAGAGAACCATCAAAGGGGAGTAGACAATGATCTACCAGATGCGTATCTGTTCTCCGTGGAAATGATACCTCGATGGTCGAAAAATATGGTATCTTTGATGACCATAGCTCAAGTGGATTCGCAAATACCACTTGCTATTAGAATCTGACTAATTGAGCAATTGGCTATGTATCAATAACTACCTAGAAGGCTATACAAAAGAAATTGAGATGGAATATTTCTTTTGTGCATTAATCTTGAGGAGAAAACCCAATACCTAAGTCAAGCACATATTATGATAGTGGGACGTCACTTTGCGGAAAGCCAAACTATGCGACGGATCTTGATACTTGGAGTATTTTGGCCAACTATGATGAGTGATGTTCACTCATTTGTAAAACAATTTCCTCAATGACAGAACCAAGCACTCATACCTCATGTGACATTGTTCTGAATAGCACTTGCTCCTAAGTGGAGTAACTACTAGTTACTTATCAAACCAAACATTTCCTGAGGATATGAGTAAACGCCACCAAAGAGAAATTGAAACTAAAGCAGGAGATTATGCTCTTATTGGAAACCAATTGTATTGAAGAGGAAAGGATCAACATCTGCGTCTTTGTGAAAATGAGGACAAATATATTTCCATTATAGAACAAGCACATGCTGGATTAGTTGGAGGTCACTTTTTGAGTAAGACCACTGCAAGAGCAATCTTAATGGCAGGCATATGGTGGCCAACACTTTTTGCAGATGCCAAATAATATGTTCGAAGGTGTGATGCATGTCAACGAGCAAAAATTCCAACCCGTGTAGATAGCATGCCTTTAAGACCAATGATGGGGGCTAGAGATTTTGCAAAATGGGGTATAGACTTTGTTGGGCCAATACAACCACCTGCATATAGAACCCAAGATCAATATATTATTGTAGCTACGAACTATTTGACCAAGTGGGCAGAGGCTAAAGCAGCCCAAAAGAATGACGCCAGAACCACAACCGCATTCTTGTATGAGAATGTGTTCACAAGATATGGACTGCCAATAGAAATTGTCAGTGATAGGGAAACTCATTTTCTCAATGAGGTAATTGAGTATCCGCTTAATGAATTTATGGTCATCCATAACAAATGGGCTCCCTATCACCCACAAGAAAATGGACAAGCTGAGCGTACGAATAAAATTCTTAGCTCGGTATTGACTAAAGTAGCTAGTTCAGGAAGGACATATTGGAAAATGAATCTCCATGCCACTCTATGGGCTTATAGAGTTTCATTCAAGACAGCTTTAAATGCTACACCATTTATCCTTGTTTATGGTCTTGATGCCATAGTGTTGATAGAATTTTTATTGCCGACACTAAGGGTAGGTAAGGATCTTGAGTGGACTGGACATGAATTATCAGAGAGGCTTGAAGATTTAGAAAATCTTGATGAGAAAATGTTAACGGCTGTGGCTCACATCTATGCACAAAAGCGGAAACAGAAACAATTTTTTGATTCCCATCTAGTTACAAAAATCTTCAAAAAAGTGGACTTAGGTTTAGTCTATTCCCTGGAGCAACACATTCCCAAGTTTAAGAAAAAGGAAAACAGACCGTTTATCATTGAAGATGTATCTCCAAGTGGAGCAATTAATTTGTCTACCCTAGATGATGAACCAATGGCTAATTGGATTAGTGAATGCCGTTTAAAGAAGTACAATTTTCCACTAACCTATGAATTGCTAGAAAAGATGCATATAGCAAAGCAAAGAAAGATAAAACGACAGCAAGTCATTGATGAAGACCAAGAGGAAGCTCGGCTTTGAGTATTCAAAAGGAAAGATGCTCTCAAAAATCAACAAATTTCTATTCCCATCAACACTATGGAACTAGATTGACCGACTATCGAATTATAGAAAGATGCAGTGTCAACAGATGATAAATGGTTAGATGGAATCGACCTTCACATAAGAGAAAAAATGAACTGTATTATAGAAACAATGCATTGGTTGATACAGGAGCTCAAGTAAATGCAGTCAGTTATTCCACGTACAAGAAAGCAACAAGTCAGTCTTTGACACCAGGAATATCGACTATTAAAGGATGCAACAAGAACCCAACACCGACACTGGGAGTAGTCAACTTAAATGTGATAGTACATGGATGTTCATGTACTATGTCCTCATCAGTTTGTATGCTTACCAAATGAACACATGAATGAAACAATGATTCTTGGAATCTCATGGATACGGACGTACAAGGCAGTACCAGATTGGGATACCACTCAGCTCAAGTTATCACCTAAAGGCGGACAACTCATTATTCCAATTGCACCAAGCAAAGAGGAATGGAAAAGAGGTTACCAGTGTTCTAAAATGGAGAAGTCCACCAAAAAACAATAAAGCAGTGTTTCTCAATGGATTTTCCTAATTATTGATTTTTCATTTTGCTTTTTTAGCGCATTTTATTATTTTCTTTGATTTTTTCAATAAACATATCAAAAATTAATAATAAATAGCAAATGATCTCACATGGAGAAACTGAAGATACACTGATGATCAAAAGGACAAGGCAGAGAGGCACAAAAAATTTCAATCAAATCGACAGATGGAAGCGGGAAGCCTAAATTAAGCTGTCAAGGCCTACTTTCGCAAATTCTTGTAGAATGAGCTAACGAAATCCGATTGAAGAAATTTTTGAGTCTAACATAGATTTTACGGCCTAATAGGACTAACATGGGAGTTTAAGAAAAAATAGTTTGTGAAGTCCGAGTATAGATATCCAAGGTAGCCCAAAATCACCTCATTTTCACTATTCACTCTTGGAGGAGAGAGCTCTCGACCTTCTTCGCGCTCAATTTCTGGAGTTCACAGTCGCCGTTTTACAGCGCTGTCTCACCCAAGACATGAGGGGTAAGTTCTAAGCTTATCAATGAACAATTCTATATGACCGGGTATCAAGTCTAGCCTCAGGAAAAACCCCTAGAAACCCAGCAGTGCACGAAGTCCTGCGACCCAAAATTGACCATAGTGGCCTGTCAGCTCAACCAAATTGGACGAGACTTGAACTGTAGCATGCCCCTATATAATAGAACACTTCTATATCACCAGATGACCATTCAGTAGGGGTCGAGGAGATCCCAAGTAGAAAATCTAAGTTTTTGCCAGATGTTTGAATTGGATTCTGACTCCACACGGACAGCTTATAGACTGGGTCTATACACAATGTACATGGACGATTTCATGAAAATAGTCAAGGCCAGCTCTTGAACAACAGAAAATAGCTCAAAGGCTACAAAGCGTCAAATTTGACATATGAAGTCAAACTGACTCCAAATGGGCCAAAACTGGATGGGTAGCATTAGGACTATGTAGCGGACAAGTCCATAGCTTCAAAAGTGACTATCCAACTCCATATGCCACCTAGTCACAAAAATCGGTGACTTCAGAGTCGACAAGAGCACGAAGGGGTGCCGACACACAAAACTTTACCAAATTCATTTTAGGACTTGTTTTAGATGTATTGAAGATGTTTAGGTCATCAAATTGTCAAGTCTTGCAAAAAAATTGACTGCTATAAATAATTGTGATTATTTACTTTTGTGCTTGTTTGGCTTGATTTTGATCTCTTCACTTCACCTATCAATTTGAGCAAATTGGGATCTCAAAAACTCAAAGTCTCAGTATATCTACTGTTTCAAAGACTGAAAGCCTAAATCTGGTACCATTTCCACCCAGTGCACTAAAATGAGGCCACACTTCATTCAGAGCACCTAAAAATGCAAAAAGTTGGAAAAAATCCCCAGCTGTAAATAATAGTGATTATTTACTTTTGTTACAATTTTTGCTTGAACTGTATGATTTTGATCTTTACATGTTTTTATGCATCTATGCATGCTCCAAAATTGATTTGAAGCAAAATGGACATCATTTGTCAGCAATTTAGACTCAAGGCATTTCAGAGCGAAATTTGCAGAATTCTCTAACTTTGACACTGTATACCCTTAACAAGAGCAATGCAAGATGCCGAGAAGGCAAAAAAAAGGGTGTCCCAGGAAGAAAAGTTGCAGGAGTTGCCACCTTACCAATTGGATCCATGTTCAGTGAAAACGGAAAAGGCAACTTATTTGTCTAAGAAACAGTTGGTAGAAAACAACACCACGATTTTCACTGCTGGCAGGTTTAAGAGCAAAGAAGGACACCAGGTAGAACTACAAAGGCTACCAAAGGAGATATATGATGTAGATTCCAAGCCAGACACCAAAGAAGCCAACAAAAGGCTAGGCCTAAGAGACCTCTACGACTAGGAACCATGCGGTGTGGATTTCCAGAAATCATATGAACTACTTTCCACAATCAAAGAAGATGGGTCAGCCCAAATCACTAATCAACAAGGGCAAAAGTTAGAAGTGTTTATCACTAAAGAGATCGTGGCCGAGGCACTGCAGCTGCCAACTGAAGGTATGATGATGCGGGCCAGAGACAGAAAAACAACAGCAGGCACATTTACCAAAGAGACTGTTGTTGCCACCTTTTAAGATCTCATCCAAAGGCAAGTGGAAGAACCAGCTTGCCTATACTATCAACACTTCCACTTATTATCAAAGAGACCGCCATGGTACACCACCCCAAACCATGCAGTTGCAACCACCTTCACCCAAGTGTTGAAGTCGACAACCAAGCAGACAATTGGTCACGTGCAGTATGTGCTCACAACACTAAAAGGCACAAAGAAAGAAGGCAAAATCAAATATCTGGCCTCCTCTGAAGTGCTGACAAGAATAGCATATCATGCTATTGGAATGGCTGATAATTTTCCGCCAGCCACAGATCAGAACACCTCGATTGTATTTGTGCAACCTTCTTCAAGAATCGCACGTTCATCAAAGAGAGTATATAAGTCAGACGAAGAATCTGTCAAAAGCTCCCACGAAGCTCATAGTAGTGAGAGCTCGGACAACGAAGAAAGACAAGCAAAGATTGAAGAAATGAAGAAGAAATCAGTAGCCACACACGAAGAAGAACCTTAGCAAAAGAAGGTGAGGTTTGAAAGAGAAAAGCAGACTTATAAAAGGAACCACCAAGCTACAGGTGAGGACCCAGGAAGGTGGGTTCCAAGAGATATAAGGGGACCCAGAACCAAGAACCCTGCAAGGAAAAGAGTAGAGGATCCCAAGGATTTTCTTGAACGCATGTATGTAGAGGCAGAAGCCTTACAGTTGAAATAAGCTCAAGAAGCTGAAAAGAAAGCAAAGGAGGAAGTGGCCAAAAAGCAAAGGCAAGCAGAGGCTACTGAACAAGACAAGTCACACCATGACCAGGGGGATGTGTCTCCAAAACCCACTTCACCTTCTACGGAGCAAGCAAACCACCCAATGCAAGGCCCAAACCCTTCACCAACAACTGAACCCAATGAGGGTGAGGAAGCCAAGGAAAAAGAGCCTGAGCAACAAGCAGCAGCAAGTTTTGGATAGCCAAAAGAAACAGAACAAATTGAAGCTGAACCTTCTACGACAACCCAACCAAAAACAACAAAGGCATCCGCAAAGCCTCAAGAAACAGAAGCAGCCAAGGCAACCGCAACGCCTCAAGGAGGAGAGGTAGAACCCCCGCTACAACCACAAACAACAACCACAACACCACCTAAAGAGCCACAAATTGAAATGTCATAAACCTCTAGATAGGAGCCTAAAGAATGGAAAACGAATGACAAAGTCATCATGTAGGTCAATGAATATGCTAAGCAGATGCAGTTGATGATAGAAAAAATGCAAACAGTAGCACTTAGCCGCAGTGCTAAGGCTAGGGAGCTTGAGCTAGTCATTGATGTTCTACAAGGAGAGCTAGATGACAGGATGAACATAATTTTAGATCTACAAAGACATATCAAAGAGATAAAAGATGAAGCAAAACAACACCAGGCTGCAAAAGAGAAGCAACAGAAAGAAATGGAAGAGCTGGGAGAGATTCTAACCAAGTTATCCGATGCGTGCAAAAGCAAAGATCAACACCTGACATAAGTCACCAATGAACTTCTAGCCACTACTCTGTCAGTCCAAAAGATCCAAATACAGCTTGATGTAGCAAATGCTTCTTTGCAGTACTCAGAGCAAAGGATCAATGATCAAGCAGCCTTTTTGAGATAGATAAGAGAGAACATTGATGTATCTTCGATCAAAGGTACAGATGAAGGCTATAAGACTTTGGAAAAGAGAAACAAGGATCTTGAGCTAGAGCTGAAGCTAGAACAATCACAAAGACGAGACCTTGCACTGATGTGGGTCCAAAGAGAAGAGTAATTTCTCAAAGAGATATCCAAATTAGAGAGAGTCAATCATCTTGTTGAGAGGGGGACAACCAGAACATCAGGAGGAAGCAAGTACCTATGAACAACCAACTGTTGACATACCCTCAGTCTCTTTTGCTGAGATGGAAACACAGCCGTCAGAAGGACTGTCAGGAGAATTAAACTTTCAAGTACCACTCACTGAAGTTGAGCAAGTGCCCATGGTCCAGCTTTCTAAAGCTGAAGAAGATGCACTAAAGGAGGAGATTGCCCAAGAAACAGATGTTGAATGGAAAGCAGCAATGGATTGGGAGTTGAGAGTTCTCCACTCAATATAACTCAACTCACTTGCAAAAAAATCAATGCTTAGTGGCATCAACAATCACTGCCATACCCCTTGATCAAACTGGATTTACTGCAGGTAAAGGAAAGGCTATACAAAGATATGCAGGCAGAAGGCTCAGAGGATATCCACTCAAGTAGAGAAAGAGCTGATTGAAAAGAATTTGAGATATCTAATTCTTTTCAAAAGAGCACCTGCAGCACTACAAAAAGACCCAAAATTCTGTTTAGTACCAAAGGTAAGGACCTGGTAGGCATATGAAGCACTAAAAAGGAAGAGGCCGATATGGTTGAACTATCCACGACTACCAGCTCCAGAGCACCAGGGACCGACAACAGAGAAATACATGGTGAAAACCCTAACGAGCGCCATGAATTTCTTCAAGAGCCTCCCTAACCTCTCATGTGCCATGTTGTACAAGATTTGTAGAATGCTTCTCACCTGCATTCAAGCTTTCCACGAGGCAGATCAAGCTGGAGCACCATGGATGTCTTTCCTTGAAAGCAATAAATGTCTGTGTTATGGCTTAAGTGGCCAGCCTTCAGAAGAAGTCCTTTACGGCTTCTACGCCATATGCATGTTTTTGCCCTCTAGCAATATGTTGGCGTTTGAGGAAGCATTCTATACAGGTTTCTTCACTTAGTGAACAAAGATATTTGGGATAGTGATAAGCAACCTTACATCCAGATTTGGTGGCTATTCAACCATTGAATTTAAAAACAGAGTCACCATGCAATTCTTGCAAGTTCTTGACGAAGAACAAAGAATCAGATATGAGAAATCACTCCATGCGCTCAAAGACCACCTCGCCAACCGTCAACCCAAAGACTACTTTAGTCCATGAAGCTGTGTTAAGGGATGACATAGTTGAGGAGGGGGGAATGTTAGCAGCAAGCTAACTCGGATACAATTTTTCAGAGCTTCTATTGTAAAAAAACACTTATTATTTTGATGAATCGGGAATATTGTAACTCCTATTTTCTAGATAAATAGTGTAATTGATGAGCCGGGGCTACAAGCTTCCAGATTGTATCAACCTGTCTTTAGTTAGAGATCCCAGATTATTAGTTTTGACAACAAAAACGTGGCAGTTCAATTATCCCACATCAGGTTCTCCCACTAGGGATCGCATGGTATATGTATTTCACTTGAAGTCTAGTATAATCACAACAAGAGGGAGATAGAGAGCCCAGTGATGGCTTCTCCCTCATCCCCCTCACACAGGCATGTATGGGCGCTACATTGGCACTTCAAAACATCGCTCTCAATGGTAGTGGTTTACATGATGACACTCTGTGTGGTGGTGTGTTGCACGGTTGGGACCGTTTCTCACAGAGGGGGGGGGGAGGGGCTTCCATCTTACATGAGGGCGCCCTCCTATCAAGTTGGCACTGCTATGAGATAGGAGCCTCTTGAAGTGGAGATAAACGGGTGGTTCCCATGGGGTCAAACCCAAAATTCTCTAGCCACGAGGGACATGTATAATATGGATAAGTAGTTGCTAAAAAAAGGACAAATCACCTCTTTTATGAACATCTTGGGGAGAGTTCGAGAGGCTTTTTAATGTTTTTTTGCACAATAGAGAAGAGCACATAAGTTTTTATGTGCCATCTAATAAAAGGTAGCCCTTCATTGCTCAATTTGTTTTTTTGTCATCTCCCTTTCCCTTCTCTTCTATTGAGCTCTCACATTGTAGTGTCGACGGTGTGTGTGTGTGTGTGTGTGTGTGTGTGTGTGTAGCAGTTCTATATATATATATATATATATATATATATATATATATATATATATATATATATATATATATATATATATATATATATATATATATATATATATATATATATATATGCAAACGAACACTACCTATTCATAGACCAAAAATTCTAGAAAAATACAATGGATTTGTACAATAATTTATTTGCAATTGAAAATAAATCTTGTACAAGGTAATGAAGATAACAAAATATAACATGAGAAACAACAATCCCAAATTTTGGGTAATGTTGCTTCAAGGTAAGAGATCCGCCACAAGTTAAGAACAGAATGTTTTTATCAAAGAAGGTAGCCCTCACCTACACCCATAGCCACAAGAAAAAAATTCGTTAGCACATGAATGTATGCAGGTGATGCTGGGCATCCTAGTTGTTATCCATGTCGTAATGAGAAAAAAAAAAAACAGTCCTTGGTTTTTTGCCAATCCAATTTTGGAGAGTGAGATTTCCACCAAGCTACTATAGATCTAGATTTATTTTATAAAATTTTCCGTTGCCTAACTTTAGTTTAAAAGAGTTTTAAGGAGATTACCAAAACACCTAAAAAAACCAAACTTCTTCTTTAACCAGATCAGGGAGACTTTTACCACATAAGAGCAAGCACAAGAAAGCTCGAGACCAGATATCTATTTTTTAAGGGCTAAAACACCTCTTGTAGAACATGGTTATGCATGAAAAGAAGTTAGAGGCTGCTTTTGTTTCCTTTTCAAGGCCCAAAAGGCATCAATAGTATACTCACGAAAGCCAAGCCAATCCACAACAGAACTACACATTAAGGTTCACGACCAGCAACCCAACTTAGATGAATTTGAAACATGAGTTAGGATTAAAAAAAAATAACCACAATCCCAGTCCCAATGAAAAAAATACTATTGTAAATTAATATATAGAAAAATCCTTTTATAAATTTCTTGCTGTACGAAAGTTTTAGTTAAAAAGCTGAGATATCCCATAGAAAAAGCTCCATCTAATTATTTCTCGAATTTTTAAATACAAACCATAGCCTATTCAATGAAGTTTGAGCAGGTTTAGTCATATTTACTACCATTATAAAAAACACCTTCGTCATTATACATGTCCGACATACTTTTAGCAAAGCCTGTTACAAACTACATTTATCTCATGTTACCATCCTTCCCTTTCTTTTTATTAAGAAAAAGTAATAGTCTAAGTCTTTTTTGTAAAAAAATACTATATATGCGTATTGATAGTGTATGCCGCCGAGCGACAATTCTGAAAATACAACCGCCAAGTAAGTCTAGGTAAAAAAGCATTACACAGAACCAGCAAAGAAGTAGACATAGAAAAGTTGAAGTAAGGCTAACAAGCTAGGACCAGCTAAAGCAAAGTCAACGAAATCTCTTACACTAGAGAGAACCTATCCCTTGAACCTTTTTCTTGTAGCTGTGTCAAGCGGGTAGGAGAATATCCTCCTACATACTAAAGTGAAATAAAGAAAGAGAAAATCATGGTAAGCTTAGTATACTGTATAGCTGCGAGGCCAAACTAAAACAAGGCAAGCAATAACCAATCAACAAATTGAATAGGTGGAAGGCCACAAAAAACTGTTAGCAGTTTTACAGGTAGGTGACGGTAAAAGAGATCAAGTAATAATGTAAATAGTATAACATCCATAGGGTATGTGATGCTAAACAATATTTACAGATTATTTTAAGAAAAAGGCAGCACTTCTGAAACCCGTACTCAATATAATAGTGAGCATACAATTATCTAAGAAGATTTCGTGAAACAGATCCCGGAACTGAGCTACATTCGATCTAAAGTCTGTCCAAATATCCAAAGTACCTCAAACCTATCATTTTACTAATTACCCAAGAATTTTTCACTCATATAAGACCATCCCGGCAAAATCAAGAATATTTTTGAAGTTTTTTTTTTAAAAATCTAAAACTTTTCAGAAATTTGCAGTACCTCAGTATCCAACACATAGTTACTATTGAGCGGTTATCTTACGAAAATCATCATTCGCAACCCACATAGGATCACAACCTCCCATTCACTATAAATCCATCCAATACTTAGTAGTTTAAAACATAAAGCGTGCTAGTCTTGAGACTTGGCAGTACTTAGCAACAGGAAAAGTTGCACAATATTTTCTAGTAAACCAGCTAAAAACAACATCCCATAACCATAGAGCTCATCAAAAAGTCAATCATATTAACAGTGTTTTAACACATCACAATTTATCAAATTCAATTACTATCAATTAAGCCAAACAATCCAGCTCACAGTTCTTTTTAGGGCCTTAAGAGAGCCAAAATATTTAACTTGTAGACTTGGAGACGAAGATGACTCCATCACCACCTTCTCTTTTTTTTTTGGCATGTTGAGGTCACAACAATAAACCAGATTTAAACGCACACGCAAAAGTTTACAGAACACGATGCTAAGTGAGTAAAGTACTCACCTTAAGAGGTTTTTATAGACGATGATGCCACTCCGTAGAAGACAGGACCCAGAATTAGTCAGGTTTTCCCACCATTGAGGTCGCCATTAAGGACCCAATTCCCAGGGATTTTACCCAGTACAAGATCCGGAGGATACAAGCCCGAGTCGAGACACACCCGCTACATTACTTGCCAACAAACCCTCTCTCAACTACGTAGACGGTAGCGTGCAACACGAAAATAGTAACTCAATGCAGAGTAATACTCAAACGCTACATAGATGTCCTATATTTTTAAGGTACTAGGTAAGGATATATTTATGTTCAATGCAAAGACAAGAAAACATATCTCAAAAAGACCTTTTTAAATATGGCAGAAGATAGTAATCCTTTCGCATGGTCAATACACGATCCATAATTCTTTACGAGTTATTGCCCCTAGCCCTGGGTGGTCATACACAACCAGTTACCCATAAGACCGAAACATCCAATGAGCCTATATCAATAAGCTTATCTAATTGGGCAAATTATGAGAGTATTCATACGCCAATCACAAAGTTGAGAGTTAATTTACTTAGAGAGGTCAATTAGTTTGGGTAATTCATACCAGTACCTATTTTGTCCAAGAATCAAAGTGGGTCTATAAAAGACGGGCGTTTTTGTTTTTAAGAACCGAGTGTATAGTATTAGTCTTGAGTAACTTTTATGGAGTTTACAACCACCAGCTTGCTCTATCATAACGTGTGTCATACACATTATATGTTATGGCTTATAATAAAGAACAGGTTTTTGCCATAGCAACAACACATCTACAGCAGTCAAGTGAATCTACTAGGAGAACCACACTACTCCGTTATGAGCGTCATTTATTTCCGCAATTAGAAACATCTGTTACCCAAACTAAGTGGTGGAAATATCAGGACAGAGTGACGGGTGTGATCCTTTGGGGTCGAGAGAATTTTAGGAACAATATCCGTCTGGAGATGGTAACTGAAGCCATGGACCTAGGGCCACAATATTATTATGTAGAACACTGAATGAAGCGAGGGTTTCCAGATCGGTTATACTTGCTAGCCCAGTTTCTTCTTCACCGTAAGATTTTTCTATATCGCAGTTATGGACAACCCCTCAGAGGATACATTAACATTACACCACACACCGGGGAGTATGGAGTAGTCTTGACGACCCGTATCCTACCTTTAGCCGAGCATCCAAACACATGTTATTACTGTGACAGCTGTTTGTGTGATCATGTAATGGGCGGTTTAATAGAGATGTAGAGGAAAAAAAGGGTTCTTTTATTTTAAAAAATCCAGCCAGGCTTTTTCTTGTCCAATTTAAGCGGTGAATCATGTGAAAGGACTCATGTAATTTTGTGTGTGTGTGTGTGTGCCCACCCATTTCCAGGCACCATATTCTATGAGGTAGTAGACCCATAGAATATGGGCCTACTACCTCAAGAAACATTTTTATTAATTTGAGACATTCAATGCTTCAGTTAAACTTATTGTGTTCTAAAGAGACTAATCAAATTCTGTAAGTCAAACTTAAGGCAGGACCAGTTGTGTTTTTGTAAAGAATTGCAAATACAAGCAACGAGGTCTTTTCTAGAAAACCCATCATTAATAAACTTGGTAATCAGAGTATTGATTTCTTCATATGCTACCAAACTGTTTGGTGAGGCATACATTATAAGAAAAAGCATTCCTAGACAGGTGTGTAAAGAATTTTTGAAGGGTCTATTGCTTTTCCTTTTTGTAAATTCTGAGGATACAAGCTTGAGATTTTCTCTTTCCCAAAAGAAGCGAGTATAAAAATTACCCAAGTATGGAGGAGTCAGAGTAATCTCAATGTTCAGGAAATGAGTCCTAGAAATGATTCATTTATCATGCCATAATACTCTATCAGAGAATGTAGGTTCAATATTAAGACAAGGTGGATATATATCTTTAAGAGTAACCTCGAACAAGGGATTGTTAAGGCTACATAGGTCATCCATAAACCTAAACGAATGTTCAAAGTGTGTGAGTAACGAAGCACTAGCTGGGTTACTTAATATTTTTAAGAGCCATTGGTATTTGAAGTGATAAATATAGAGATTACACATAATCAGAGAGCACAAAAATCCCATTGGGATCCCTAAAATTTGTTTGTAGCAGGTAGCACCTACTTGGATACATCAATTATTAAGGAGCCAAAAGATATATTTATATAAATAATCCTCTTTAAAGATGAAAGGTATAGACTTATTAGACTTTTTTACCCAACCTTGATTCGTCTTTATTGAGATACATGTATACCCTAGTTTCCTTCTGTGAGAAAAGGCTATCTTTATAAGAATAGATAAAGTATCAAAAAGCTCATACGGTCCTTTTAAAGGGATATTCTCATAACATTGTGTTATGTCTTCCGTAAAGATAGAGAAAATGTTTTTTGGGAGATTGATAGAGACCTCAACAACGTTTTTAATGACCCAAAATGGGCAACAATCTATATTTCTGAATTGTTTGAGATCATTACGCTTGATGGCACAAATTGCTTCAATTTCTAACAATATAAAATTTAAGCAGTAGGTGATGTCATTCGTAATACAAGAAAACAGGCTATTGGATGTGTCAAAAATCCATCTAAATTTATGTTTATGAATTTCATAAGTTGGGAAGAGTACAGGAATTTTCAGAGAGTTAGGACAATAACCAAGTCTTGATAACTCATTACTTAATAGTGTAGCCGTACTAAGTGGAGAGTAATCTAGCTTTAAAAAATCCTCACTATTGAGTCTGGAATAGGAAGACTCAAATGCTAATCTTTTACATAGAAAGGAATAATTATTCGAGGCTTTATCCAGGCCAATAATGAACCATTTCTTCTTAATGTTAGAAATGGAAGTCTTAATTTTAGGAGTAAGCCAGGTAGTATCAGTACTTAGCCATACTTGCGGCATAAGACTGATCTTTTTCCAAATTTTTTTTTTGAGTGTTGAGGTAAGTAAAATGTGAACATCCACCTCCAGTTGGAGTTTTAAGGCCAAGTCGGCTAGGCATTCAAGTAGAGCCAATAAGTCAAGCTGAGGATCTAGTGGAAAAGGAGGAATATGATTCAAGCCTTTACTCAAGAGGCTCCTTACAGGAGGATCATGTATGATTTCTAAGTTATAAGTACAAACATGTACTCCAAAGTTAGTGAAAATCTTATAAAACTTCGGAAATAGGTGACAAGAGCAAATAGGAATCTCTTCATTATGGAGGAAATCATTTGAATAAAAAAGATCTTTCATAGGTGGCAAGTATTTCCATCCAAATATCACATAATTTAGTAACAGATTTGATCCAAACACATGTCCAAAACATTTTGTAAAAATAGCTTGAGGAGTAAAGAAATCCAAAATCTTGCTAGCAATGTGAAAATATTCTATTACAAGCTTCTTCCTTTGGAGGTAGGTAAAGTCTGCCACCACAGGCGTTCCTTCATACCTGTACATTACATATCCAAAATATTTTTGATTGGTAGGTTTCTGCCCCGTCCTCTAACATAACTTCTACCTCTCCCTCTCCCAAAAATACAATCACTTGAGGAGGGAGTCAAGAAAGAGGTGTAAGAAGCAGACGGAGAGACAAGAGTGTTAGGGCATTTGGAAACTTGAGTTTCATCATCATCAATATTCTTCTTGATTTTCCCAACCATGCTCTTGATTCCTTTATAACCTCCATAAGTGGTTAGCAGTGTGCCACACCCATCAGAACCAAGCTCTTTGAGTGTGTCACACATAATCGCTCTGTATTGAATAAAGGTGATTTGAGCTAAGACCAGATCCTTAGCTTGTCCACCAAGCCATGAGCAAAAGAGGGAAAGGAGAAACTCTTCTTCTTTGTCGGGAAAGATACTAGGCAGATTGTTGAGGGCGTACCAAATAGCATGGTCAAACCAAATGATGCTTGACTCGCACACAACTTTAGGATCTAAAAACCTGCATGCACACTTAAGGTAAGGTCTGAACACATTCTATATTGTTTAAATGTAGTAATCAACACCTTTGTTTCTTGCATATAATCCTGTATTCGAACTATGTTTTTTATCATCAAGGAAATTCATATTTAACGGAGCTTTAATCAGATCTCCTTTATCCAAGAGATGAATCCCTTTAAGAACTTTAAGTTTGCATTCTTCAATAGTGGCAGGTGCAGGTTGGCAAGGAAGACCCAAGGTTCCATAGAAATGGGTGCAAGAAACCCTTTATTTGGGAACATCAAAGCCTATGCGCTACACCCCCCTCAAAAAATATGGTCAACTCCTAAAAATAGGAGGTTCACACGGTGTTGTTGGCAGATTTGCCTTCCCAAGACAAAAAAAGAGAAGAATTTCCTCTTTGGCATTAAATGCATCACACACACTAAACAAGACTTTTGAAATTTGTTATGCAGAAAATCCAGAGAGTGGGAGTGTGCAAGAGAAAAATCAATCAAGCTCTAGAATGTGCAAATGAAGGGTGATTTGAGCATGGATCAACTTGATGGAAAGCACTTGAATGGGGCTACACACACACACACCAAATTGCAAATGCCAATTTGCTAAATAATGAGCAGCTATTGAATGCAACATGCAAGTTCTTAATGAAAATTAATGCATTCTAATGCTAATTAGGATTCCAATTGGCCAGTGAGTAGTGGCCCAAGAGTCTTTAACTCAAGAACATGCTCATGCTAGCCAATGTAATACTAATTAGGCATGAGATATGTAATAGAAGAGCAGACCTAATGGATCTAGCTAATGACTACTAATGAATGCTAATTGTACAAACATGCAAGTGCATAATAGCAAACCTAGTTAGCATAGCCATTAGCTCTGATACCAATTGTTAGGAATTGGATCATCCTAGCTAGGGTGGATGAAAGGGAAACATAGTGCAAGCATGTGTGTAAGCAAGATTATCACTCAAGTGAAATAGGTTCCAAGATAGAATTAACTTGGACTCATAAACACAATCTTGAGTATTGACTTAGCCTAGCACAGGCTCACCATAGACAAGCATGTAGCACCAAATAGAGTTGTATTTATTCATTCATGAAGTGAGCTGTAAGTAGCTCTACAGCCTTGCTCCACAGCATGTGGGATAATTCCACTCTTCTCTCCTTGACTCACACTTTAGGACAAAGCTCACACTTTACAGGGAGCACTACAACATGGCATGCATCAAAGAGGTGGTAGAAGAGCTTATAATCCTGTTGAGGAGCATGTCACACAAGGCAAAGAAGATTGAACGAATGTTAGCATCTCTGAACATATTTCCTCTAGCAGAGATTGACTTGAATGCAGTTTTACTGAATAAAGAGCAGGCTGACAAGTAGAAAAAACAATTCCCAGGACAGTTTACTGAAATCAACACAGGGGAAACATCAGTTCAGTTAACTGGGAGGCTGGAGGAATCAGCTGAAACTGGCATGACAGAGGAGCTTGTGCATTCTGGGGAGCACACAGTGAATCAGAATGCTGATTCAGAATTGAACGGGCCATCTTGGGATTATGCTGAGGAATCGACCAAGAGAAAAGGAGGTGGGCCTAATTGGTTGCTTCCAGACGACCGAGAAGTTGAAGAATGGAACCTAGGCTCGGAGGATAGTCCTAGGATGATCAAGGTTAATAAGTTTCTCAATCCTATAATGAAGGAAAAGGCACGCAGGATGTTCCAGAACTACAAAGACGTATTTTCCTGGGAACACACAGACCTGAAAGGGGTGGATCCCAAAGTATGCCAACACAGGAAACCGTTGAAGCCAGATGCTCGGCCAGTACGACTACAAAGATATTGAATGAACCCCAACTATGCTAAGAAGGTCAAGGAGGAGATTGACAATCTTCTCAAGGCTGGGTTTATCACAAAAGTGGCCAGTAGCGATTGGTTGTTTCCCATAGTCGTAGTTCCCAAGAAGAATGGGAAATTGAGAGTCTGTGTTGACTATAGGAAACTCAACGCCCAAACTATCAAAGATCCATTCCCATTGCCTTTTACTGACATGTTGCTTGATGAGATTGCAGGATACAAAATGTATAGCTTTATAGACGGTTACAATGGCTATATCCAGTTACAGATCGCCCCTGAAGATAGAGCGAAGACCACTTTCATCACCGAGTGGGAGCTTTCATGTATCTGGTGATGCCTTTTGGCCTGTGCGATGCACTAGCTACTTTTCAATGGTGTATGATGGAAATGTTTAATGAGTTCCTTCATCGGTTCCTCACCATCTTTATGGATGATTTTTCAGTATATTCAGATGAGGAACAACACTTACTATTCCTAGAAATGGTTTTCAAACGCTGTCAGGAGAAGCGGATTTGTCTGAATCCATTTAAATCCATTTTCCTAGTCTGGAAGGGACAGCTACTCGGACATGTGGTATCCCATAATGGAATAGAAATGGCCAACGGTAAAATCCACTCTGTTCAGCAAGCTAAAGCACCCAAAAATGCATCTGAGTTAAGCTCTTTCCTGGGTTATATTAACTTCTATAGAAGGTTTGTGCATAAGTTTGCCTCTCAAGCAGTACCATTATATGAGCTCACAAAGAAGACCAGTAAGTTCAATTGGACTGCTGAGTGTGAGGAAAGCTTTCAGAATCTGAAGAAATCCATTATCAGTAAACCAGTCCTCAGGCAACCAAACTGGTATGTTATTTTCCATGTACATGTGGACGCTTCGGGAGTGGCAATGGGGGCGATATTGGCTCAACCAGATGGAAGGACTTATTATCCTGTTTATTTTGCCAGTCGCGTAGATTCAGTCAGGCTGAACAAGGTTATACGACCACTGAGCAAGAATCCCTTGAAATGGTTTTCAGCGCTACAAAGTTTAGGTATTACCTGCTAGGCAAACTATTTCATTTCTATGTGGATCATCAGGCTCTTCTGTTCTTGATTAGTAAAGTCATTATTCAAGGCAGGTTAATGCGGTGGATGATGTTCCTCATGAAGTTTGAATTCAGAATTTTTCATAAGCCTGGCAAGAATCACTATGGAGCTGATTTTCTATCCAGAAGTACAGAGGGTTATTTAAAAGCATCCTTGAGGGACGAACCAGTGGATGCTGACTTATTTCACTTGGAAGCAGGAGAATCAATTGACCCTAAATGGTATGATGTTTATCACTTTCTTTCTCAAGGTGCTTTCCCAGAGGATTGGAAGCAGAACCAGAAGAAGGCTTTGGTCATCAAGAGCTTGAAGTTTACTATCATCGGAGGTTCACTCTATCGATTAGGTGTTGATGGTATTCTTCGGCGTTGTGTGCCTATGGAAGGGAGAATGCAAGTCATCTCAAAGGCACATAATGGCGAATTTGGTGGACATTTTTCCAATGAAGTTACCTACAACAATATTCTGCAAGCTGGTCTATGGTGGCAAACATTAATTGCTGATGTTAGAAGTTTTTGTAAAACTTGTGACATATGCCAAAGAATGGGTAGACCTACAACTGTAGATATGACTCCTTTAACACCATTACAACCACTGGGTGTTTTCATGAAATGGGGCTTAGATTTTATGGGACCTTTTAAGAAGGTTAGCCCCAGAAAGAACAAGTACATAGTAATGGCTACTTGCTATGTCACTAAGTGGGTTGAAGCTAAGGATCTTCTTGACAACACATCCAAGTCAACTGCAAGGTTTCTATTTGAGAATATTTTCTGTTGATATGGATGTCCGGTAGAGATTGTGTCAGACCAAGGGACACATTTTATCAATGACACCATGGAGATTCTACTGGATATGCTTTCAGTCAAGCATCGAAAATCTACCCCTTATTATCCCAAATGCAATGGACAGGCTGAAAGTAGTAACAAGACAATCAAGACTATTCTCACTAAGGTTGTGCAGAAGAAGCTAGACCAGCGGGATTTGAAACTCCAGATTGCTTTATGGCTGTAAAGGACAACTTACAAGGTCACTAATGGGTTGACACCATTCAGAATGGTGTATGGCACTGAAGCTGTGGTTCCTATGGATTTTGTTATCCCAAGTCTGAGAATGGCTGCGAAGTATGGCTTAGACTTCAACCACAATTTGAAAAAGCTCTTGGATGAGATAATGCAGTTAGACGAAGTCAGGCAACGGGCTATGCTAGAATAAGAAATTGTTCAGCAACGAAGGAAGCACTGGCATGATCACATAATTAAGGTCCGGGAATTTCAAAAAGGGGATTTGATGCTTCTCTATGAGTCTAGACTGGGTCCTAAGAAGCCAAACCGGAAGATTGCCTGGGCAAGACCATTTTGAGGTAGACTGGGTCTTCTCCAATGGCACAGTAAGACTGAAAGATTTATCTAGATTACTGTTGCCATGAGTGTATAATGGGTAGGAAGAAGCGTTCAGGCAAGATGCAGGAATCTCTCGATGAAACCCAAGCCATTGTCACTGTTGCAAAGGCAAGCCTTCCCATCATCCCTTACAATAAGATTCAGCGTTATGTGTTCACTGACCAAGCTATGGCTTTGCTGCAATTGTGGGATCTGCGGGTAGTTCTACAAGCCACAAGAATCGCTTTTGACGTCGCCATCATCAAGCAGGTTCTCAACTCTTTTGATGCTGAAGATGGCAGTGCTATGGTGTATGGAAAAAAGGTGTCTGCTACACCAGACGACATAGCTTTTGCATTTTAGATGCCAAATGAGCCCAAGCCGTCTGTGGCAACCCCACAGCAGATCAGTGTAGTCTTGAAGAAGGATGAGGCTTCCAAACAAAAAAGAAAATCCAGTGGTCAAGGGATTCCAGTGGCCGGACCGGAATCCTCTACTGCTTACAGGTTTGTAGCTGAAGCGATCAGTCTTAAAAATAATCCAACATATGTGTCAGAGAAGGTTTTCGCTATGCTACTAGCCAAGACATTGGATTCAAAGGTTTCTATCAACCTTTGTCAGATCCTGTCAGAAAACGTGCTTCAACAAACTGCCAGGTTGAAATCCTAGAGTGCTTTTAAAGCTTGGTATGTTTGGCAATTTTTATATTGGGCAACTGCTCCAGATGCTCATGGCCAGGTAAGAATGGCATGGAGTGAGAAGCCAGTTCCAGAATAAAAAAATATTGAATTGTCTTCAGATGAAGAAGCCACGGACAGTCAGACCACTCCGATTGGTCTGAAAAGGAAGGCAGCCCAAGATGAGTCTGGCAGCTTGAAGAAACCGAAGATGATACTGATGAAGAGCAGTGCTTTTTTGAAGTAGATAGAGAGTCAAGTCAAAATAGTGACTACTAAAAAGACTCTAGTCAGCCAGGCTGACAAACAACCTACTCAGACCACTAAAGTCCACCAGTCAGTAGGACAGATTACAGTCACTACTAGTACTGGCAAAGATAAGGCAAAAGAAACTACCTCTGATAAGGCAGTAGAACAGCTGGATAAGAGAAAAGGTCAACTGGACAAGGGCAAAGGTCCAACATCTCCAACCTTACTGGGTTGCGTCTCCATCCTAAACAATGAAGAAGCTTTGCACCTGGTGAAGAGGGACAGGTTGCAGCAACTCTGCAGACCAATCCAATGAAAGGGCATCTCTTCCTACACAAATCTGATTATGCAACCTTACCCTATATGGCTCCTGTTTACAGTGTATGAGCCCACTGATTCTGACCCAGCTACAGTCAATGATGGATGTTCAGTCCTCATCCAGTCCTCATGGAACACTATTGTCAACTGTATGGGACAGATGCTGGACGTTGCAGGGTCAGAAGAAGAACTGAATAAGGTTAAAGCTGAATTAAGGGAGCTGAAGACCGTATTCAAAAGTTGAAGGAAGCACGAGACAGCCAGAATCTTCACCATAAGATACTTGAAGCTCATTCAAAGAGTTCTATTAAGCTTCTGGAAAGCAAGTTAGCTAGGGCGGAGTCTGATATGCAGATTGTGAAGGAAGAAAGGGATCAAGCACAGAGAGATGCAGATTGGGATGAAACCATGCTGAAAATGAAGAGAGTTGACTACAACTCCTTGCTGCTTTGTCATACAGGTCTGAAGACTTCCCTCACTGACAGATATATTTATAATAACTTGGCTGAAATTTTAAATCCAGCAGGCAACGCTGTCTTTGATGTGGAGAACTTGAAGTCTCTTATGGAGACTATGCAGAGTGACTTGCAAGACAAAGTGGCTGAATAAAATAATGCTCTGGCAAATCAAGCAATCCTGGATTATATTGAGCAGCAGAATTCCCTTGAAGAAGAAGAAGATAAGAAAGAAGAAGAGGATAAGGAAGAAGAAGCTGATAAGGAGGAGGATGACCAAGACGAAGGGCATACTAGTGATGATGATGATGCCTCACCTCCATCTCCACCTCCAGGACCTGGTACTGGTGGCACAGGGCCAACTGAAGGAAGTCATTCACGCCAAACCAGCCAGACCATAATGAAGGACAAAAGTCAAGCAATCAGCAGAGATAGCCCAAAGTGGCCTGAGAGAGTTCTAGAGGGACCTCTTAGATATGCGCTCAAGGCCCGAATAGCCTCGTTCGCTCAACATGAACATAAAGACACTTCCACACTCAACTAAAATTCAACTGCGCGCGGTGCCACCAAGGCTCCCGCACGCGTCAAGCAAGACGTGATCTCGGGCCGTTTTCTGGACGAGCCCATCAACGAGCCACCAAAGGGACTCAAGTCATTGGATGCGAGCCTCCCAGCATGTGAGCTCTAAGTTGTGGGCCCTTGGCCTCTTGGTGAAGGTGTTCATCTTGAGTGTCCCGGGAGTTCCCGTAACACTTGTTATCACAGCCAGAAGAACAACGACCCAGTCACACTGGGAATTAGCCAGCAAACCAATCCCAGCACAGTAGGGAGGATAAAGGGAAAAGCAAAGTTAGGGATGAAGGACCAGCAGCAGCTGATCAGCAAAATTCCTTACAGCTTATCACCCTTAACAGGAGATTGAGACATCAGTAGGCTCCCATAACTAGGCAATATTTGGAGGATGATGATCTCCTATCTGATCTGGAACGTTTTCAGTGACTGTATGTCGGAGCCAGGGAAATGGTGGAGCACTGGAAATCAGTTGCTTTTCATGATCAAGAGACTTGCCGTTTACCTGTGCATCCCAGCACAGTCCACCTGCTGGAAAGCGTACCTGAATGGATAATCACTACTGAAGAGAGAGTGACCAACCCACGTTTGCAAAGACATTCTACTGCAGATTGTCGCTCTCTAGCTCTCGAATTAGAACTTCTTCTGGGAAACAAGCCAACCTAAAAATGTATGAAGGATGTTAGGGATCAGTTGAAAGAGGTTTTGGTGTAGATGCAAATTTCCAGAGGAGTCTTGGATCAAAGAGTGCGGGCCATTCTTGAACATCAGACAACCACCAGTAAAGGACCTCAGACTAGAATGTCAGTCAGAGAATAGGCAACTGCTCTCTGCAAACTGTTTCAGCTGGTCAGAATAACCAGAAAAATTATGCAGCAAGAGAACTAGGCTGTTCTCAATTTCTTAGAATTTGTGCCTGATTCCCCAGTTATCTTGTACACCTTACGAGCAAGAGAGATAGAGTTGCCAATATTTTTTCCAGCACTTCACCCTCAACATCCAGAAACAGTCGATCGCCTTACATATTTCAAGAATTATTGATGAGCTCCAAGATTGGTATGAGCGATCGACTGTGGAATGGAAAACTTGGCAAACACTGTTCAATGATGCTCTCCAACTCAATGATATTCAGGAGCTGAAACAGGAGATGCAGAGTATCCGGTTGTGTATGGGTCAGTGGAAGATTCAGATCAGAGGCCTTACCAAGATAACCAATCAGTTGCTGCAACTTACTGTTGAGTCCTCTAAACTGCCTAAAAAGGATAGTGCAGCTAAGGCAGGCCTAGCACCACAGTATAGAGAGATGGCTGAGATTCTTTTTGAAGGTCGGATCAAAACCAATCAGCCTCTCCCAGAAGGATGGATCCATACAGCTTTGCATTGTCACAAGCTGGCCAGAACTAGGATCACCAAAGGAAGATGCACGCTCTATGATCCTGACACTAAGACCTATCATTCTCTTACGCCTTATGAAGTGGAGATAACACGGAAAGGTGGGATCAACTTGAGTAGGAGGCCATTTACAGACTCATTCAGAAGGAGAATGTTGGCACTCGGACTTCTCAGACGCCATCCAGACCAAAGGATAAACGAAAGCTGGTTCAGTGGAAGGATATTGGGTAGTTCCATCTCAGAATTCAGTCGGAGGCTTTTCCTTCTCAGCTGGAAGGTTGATATCAGTTTGTGTTGATGATGAGAGCTCTACACTGACATTTCCAGTTGTCTCTCTATCATTGGTCAAGTCCGGTCCCCAGAATCAGAAGCAGATGGTGGATTTTTTAGCTTCAAACCAAAATCAGACAGGGGAATTTTTCAAAAATCTTGGAATCTTGCCAAAATTCAAGAAAGGAGGGAAGGATGTAGATGGCTGAGACAGTTTCACTAGGTGGAAACGCTCTCTTGTGAGATGGGCAGTGAATCAGTCAGTAATTACTACGGTAATTACCATGGTAAACCCAAGGCATATAAATAGGGCCCATTACATTGTAATCGGGCTAGCATAAATGGGTTAGCATTTTGGTGGTATTTGTTGACAATTTTACTCGAGTTGTCAATCATTGGCAGTTGTTGTTGGCTGTACTTTGTCTATACTTTTGTTCATAAGCCCCATCATACTCATTGTAATCCTTCATCTGTAATTCCAATTACAACAGTATATTCTAGTTATACTTACTCTGTACTCAGTACTCTGAATCTGAATCTGAATCTCAATATGAATATAAATATGAATCTGAATGTCATTCTCAGTGCATAGTCTGGTTCTTATTTGAGTAGATATATTCCAGTTCACTTTCTGTTCCTTTGTCCAGTCTACTGTTTAAACTAATACATCACCAATAGCTGAAATCTTCTAACACAAGAATTAGCTATCTCAAGAGATCAACTCCAATTCCATCAGTCACTTGAGTGTAGCTTGAGTTAGATGCGAGTTGTTAGTTGTTTTTCGAGAGATTGACAACCTCTTGTAGCCTCTATGCACTAGTTGAGTCAGCTTCGTCCCACGGATTGACAAACTAATCGTGGTTCTCGCTAAAACTGCAATAAGATAGGATAGTGAGGTTAGACACACGTCCCACATTTGGCGCCGCCTGCTACAGGGGGTCGAAGAGACCTAAACTAAAGAAAAACACTAGCGTATTATGAAGTTATTCTTTAACTTCCTCTAGGATCTCCTAGAGTAAAAACTTTCTTTTAGAAACCGCATAGCTTAAGATTGTCATCTTTTGATGTATAGAGATAGCTTGGAAGTAATCGTACGTGTCGAGTGCCTTTAGGATTGTAGGATTGTAGAATTACATTAGGATTTTGAGAATGATTGATAGACAAGACAAGTCTTAAGATCAATGCTCAGGAAATCATTAAAAACAAGAAAATGAGTGTTTGTGGACACTTTTCACAACCCCATTGCATGAGAACCTAGGAGTAGGGTAAGTAGGATCCGAGGTGGATTTCAGAACATTGCTATCTTCAAAAGAATCATTGTGAGTTGTATTTCAAGTTGAAGAATTTTAGTTCTACAGCTAGAAATAGCACGAAAAGACTCCAAACCACTCAATCCGACTAGAGAGTATACTTAAAAGTTGTATGCGCTAGTGGGTAAGTTCAAGGACACTTTGAGGTAAAACTTTCAAGAGTTTTCAAAAACTCAGATTATTTACTTTTTCTTGACATTTTAAGCCAAATTAAATTTTGAATTGATTCATAGGCTTAAGATAACTCATGAGAAAACTATCCATGAAAAAAGTGCAAAAAATAGTTCATTTTGGGCATAAAGTAAATAGTTGTGATTATTTACTTTCAGCTCAATTTTTACTAAGGTTGATACCAGTGACTCATTGCATGTATACAATGAAGGCACAAAAGATTTGGATCACCAAACTGACAAAAAACTGGATAAAAACTAAATTTTTTACTGACTTTCTAAAACTTAACTGTAAATTGGGAAAAAAAAATTCAAACTCAATGAAATTTGATTCATAGGCTTGTATTGATACGATAAACATAAATACATGTTGATTTGACCAAAAAGATGAAAAAAATTTCAGTTGGTTGTGAATAATCTCGATTATTTATATCTGCTCTATTTTTCAACTTTTTGACCAAGTTAGCATACCACTGGTTGTACATGTTATAATAAGCCCACAAACCAAATTTGGTAAGATGTGGCTCATTGGATTGAAAATTGTGACCAAATTTGCAAAGTCAGACTACGGACAGAAAACTGATGAACATTTGATAAAAAATAGTCCAAACTTGATGAAACTTGGCTGGAGACCTTAAATTGAAGTGCTTAATAGATCTGTGTCAAGATTGGGGAAAAAATTTGCAAAAAATTTACCTGAATAAATAATCGCGATTATTTACATCTGCTTCAAAATTTGGTATTCTTGCACATTTGGGCATACCACAAGGTCAAGCATATCAAGTAGACCACACAAATCAATTTTGATGAAATTTGGATCATAAAAGTAAGACTTAAACCAAATTTTTGAAATCAGAGTCTACAGACACTAAACAGTTTGATAAACTTGAACATATTTAATTCAAACTTGTTGAAACTTGTACAAGGACCTAAACAGGTTGTACACTTTGCAAATCAAGCCAAAAAGTGCAAAAAGCTGACAAAAGTAAATAATCACAATTATTTACTATGGCTACATAGAGCTACCCATTTTGATTTTTGAGTTTGTACAATGTTAGACCAACATAATACAAGGCCACCAAAATTTTTTAGGTTCAATCGGATCCACATTGGTACATGCTCACTCAGTTTTTGAGCTGCAGATTAGTCCTTTTATTTTTGGCAAATGGGAGTTTGAAAATCTTAACTGGCTGCTGACTGAATTAGCTCAATTTGAAGTGATACACATAGACCAATCACAATAGTCAGCAAAAGTTATATTGTCTTTGTGAAAGAATAACTAACTTGATCAAATTTGTACAGGAATCAGGTTGCAGACGAGGAACCGGTAGCTTGACAGAAAGTGCAATCCCAAGTCAAGTGGAAGAAATTGACAACAAGTCAATCCAAAGGTAAGTACTCTATCCAGGGCTTCACAAGTCTTTATGAACCTTAGATCTGGTCGTGTACTAGGAAATCAGGGAATACTTGGAGAAACCTCTAGTAGAGTATCCATTGAAGAAAGCGTGAATCAAAGAAATTCCTTGCACACGATTCTAGAAGAAGTCTCAGACAATTTTGCAAATTCAACATTTGAAATGTCTTCCTATTCGACTCACACAAAAAGCGGAACGACAATGCGCTTTAAGCATATACTCTCTTTTTATAAGACTAATTGCCATGGAGCTCAGGTTTACTTGGATCCTAATGAAGAGTATGGTATTCACATTGATGACCATGGTACTGATTTCGAAGAAGAGATTAGGGCAAACAAACAAGGAAAAATGTACATGGATCAAAACGGAACTCAGTATTTACAAGTCAAAGACCCTGACATGATAGACAAATGGGGGTTAGAAGTAAATACCATAATTCTAGATATGGCTGCAAAAGAAGGACCAACTTTAGAATTCAAGGGATACGATCAAGTTGATTTGAAGCCCTTGAAACGGCTTAGTACTGATAATCCTAGGATCGGAGTCTATTGTTGGGAGGATAGAAATGCAAAGATCTCCTATGGACTTTGCATGCCAAATCAAGACAACTAACGGCCATGAAGATCATCTATATCTTCAAGATCAAAGTTAAGGGATCAAAAAATCTACCAACCTACATGTTTAGGGATTGTTATAACAATAACTTTGTTATGATGACTCCTGAGGAGGTAGAACAAACCAAATACCAAGGGTATTCCATAAGGGATTGGATATTGGGACAAGGACTAGAAACTATTCCAAGAGATCAACACCGTGAGAGATCATCTAAGAGTAATGTTAAGAAACTACAAACCACCTCATCACAAAGAAAACCAGGTGACACTAAAGCCAGGTCTACATGAGTCACTATTTCCAACAGACTGGTTTGAAGGACTTGGAACAGGACTAACTGCCAGGAGACCTGGAGTTGAACCAAATAGACGCATCAGACCAGTTGATTTTTAGAAATAGGTCAAAAAATACAGTGGATCTGGGGATCCATACGACCACTTAACAAGCTTAAAACAAGTGCTAAGAGAAGAATGCATATTCAATTTCCATACTCAATTCAAGGGGTTTGGAATGACATTAGAAGGAAAAGCATTAACATGGTTCCAAAACATTCCACCAAGGTCAATCATGGACTTAAACACATTGCTCAAGGATTTGTAGCTACTTGTTCCAAAACGGGGAATCAAACACAATATGGTAGCTCAAATCTATAGCTTTAAATAGAAACATGGTGAGTATGTTAGAGATTATGCAACTTGAATGAAACAATATATTGCCAGATGCCCAGGGCTAGAGATACCTTTAGAAGAATGACTAGTGTCATTGTTTCTAGAGGGACTACTAAACAAAGAACTTCATGCTATACTCTATAGCAAGAAGCATACAACCTTAGAAGAGTATGTGTCAGATGCTATCGACTTAGGAGATAATTGTGATATTTCCAATGAAGAAGATGTCCCTAGGGATAACCAAAGTAAGAAAACAACATCCACTAAACCAACTCAAGTGGGGACAGCTGCTGCAACACCACTTTTAGCCATAGAAGACATGCTCAAAAGAATGAATGACATGATGAATAACATGTAAAAAAGCACCTATGAGAGGACTAGGACAAGGGATACCTCAACAAGGACAACCAACTAGACCGCATAAATGGTGTGCAATTGAGGGTAAATGGACCAACCATGAGACCAATGGGTGCTATTTTCGACCAAAGGATGATGGAAATGTTCAGTACGTGCCCATGAGGCCACAAGGAAAACCCATGTACAGATACCGGCCTACATGGCACCAGCTCAAAGACCACCGATGGGTATGGAAAGACCTCAACCTGTGTTGGATCAACAACCTCCGTATCCAGGATATAATGCAGTTCCTGTAAAGTACATGCATTCATAAGGAGTCATAGATGAACAAGCACTAGTGCCTGTTACACCCTATGCTGAGCGTAGTCCATCTACAGTAATGGTAGAAGGAGATTGGTATAATTCACATCCACCACCAATGGAAGAATCTGTGACTTATGCTCCATCGGAGCTTGCACCAATGTATTATGTAGCTAATCTTGGTGTCATACCTCCTATGGTAAGACCCATGGTTAAGCCAAGAACAAGAAACTGTCATAATTGTGGTGCAGATGATCATTGGAAAAATGAATGCCCAAAGCTTGACAAGAACCTCAAGCCAGTTGAAGCCTATTGCATACAATGTTGCAAAAAGAGAGGACACTTCCCAGAAGATTGTCCTAAAAATCCTTTCGGATAAAATAGTAGTAAACGTAGTCCAAGTGATACCTAGTAGCTCATCTGAGAGTGAGCAGATTGTTCCAATCAAGGTAATCACTAGAGAACAGGCTAAGAAAAAGAAACATAATTGCTCTAATGATTCGAAGAATACAAAAATTGCCTCTCAAAAGACCAAAAGAAGCAGAAGTAAAAGGTATGAGATGAGAAAATAGAAACAACGAGCTGAAATCGAGGAGAAAGCAGAAAAGCTATTCCAAAAAAAGGTGAAAGAACCTGGAAGTAAAATCAAAGAAACAATCGTGAAATTTGGAGGCTCAATTTTGGTTGATAAAATTTTTGAGCCTATTAATGCAGCCTTGGAAGCCTACCAAGCAGGACTTAAAGCAGACCAAAACATAGAAAACAAATGGAAAAACTATCCTTCTCCAAACATGGAAGCAGCTAAGCTTGAAGCTTATCAAAACTTGGTAAGAATTATGCAAGAAATGCTAGAAAAACAAAAACCCAAGCTCGAAAGTATGGCAAAACCTGAGGAGCTTGTGGTAAGAGACACTAAAGAAAAATCCGAAGTGGTGGTAGAACCCCACCTTGAAACAAAAGAGCCAAAACTTATAGTGCCGGACAACGAAGATGCCTTAGACAGAATTCCATTCGTAGAGGAAGATTGGCCATGACACTTATGGGAAAAATTTCGAGAGATCAATGATGGGAGCCTAACTCTAAAGTCAGCTCCCATAGAGGAAGTTTGGTTAGACAACCTATCTCCTACTATGGACAAAGATGTACAATCCTTGTATGTGGATTGTGAATATGAAGTTTCAGGATGTCTAAATAATTAACGAAGATGAATCCACAATGTATAAGACCACTCAAGTAAAAAGAGCGGAACAGACCCTAGAAGTAGAAAACATTTATTTAATCATGTACACACCCCTCCAATGCACTCTTACTTTGGAAGAGCTATTAAAAATCAGACCATACTTATGGAATGATCTACAAAAAACCCTACAGAAGGTGGGGATAACGGGGCTAATCTCAAAAAAATTGGAAAAATTGAAACACAAAATTGACAACAAAGAGATTCGATATGCTCCAATGAACAAAGTTGGAGAATATTATGAAGGGGAAGAAGGAAACACCACCCTTCCAGTGAAATATAATGACATAGAAACCACGGAAATACTAGATAGTGGAGCAGGCATAGCCATAGCCACAAAAGAAGTATGGGAATCCTGGGGACAACCAACCATTATCCAACTCGAATGAAATTGCAATTGGCTGACGGCAGACACATTGAAAGACCATTAGGGCTACTTGAAAAAGTGATAGTCAATTCCCGTGGGATTGAATATCAACACACTTTTGCCATAGTAGACTTTGTGAAAAAACTCAATTACAAAATCATATTGGGAAGACCTTTCGTGCGACAGGTAGAGCTTATCCAAGATTGGGAAAACAATTATCTATACTTGAAGCAAGTGGGATCTATAACAATGGTTAATCTAAAAGATCACACTTATAGAGATTTCATCAAAACTTCCATACAAGAGTTTGATTCAGTCTCTTCAGCTGAAACTAAGCTTCCCTCTTGGTTAAACAAGGACACTCCTATTTGGATGTGTGGAGCTTTAGAAAGCGGAAGTTTAAAAAGAAAAGAACGGTTTTTAGAAAGGGATTGCACATGCAAAGCCTATGTACCTGAACCCTTTCCAGGGCATTTGTTTTAGCCATTTGAGTGGACTCAAATTTTAGCGACAATGGATGTATATGTGAATACGTTTATGCCTACTCAATTTTGCAATGAGGACGGCTATGACATAATTCCCATCCAAATGATTTCATCCCTCTACATTGAAGATGAAAATGAGGAACCCAAGGACGTGATGAAAGCTCAACAAGTCTTTTTAGACCTCTACTACGATGCAACATATGAGTTAGACGAACACTCAGCTACCTCACAAGATTCGGGGTCAAAAAAAGAACATGTGAGAGCTAAGCTACTCATGAAAGGAGGGGAGGAAAAGTTTTTTAACTTTCCTAACTAGAAACCAAGAATACAAAACTGGTATAGACGAAAAAGGGACACCAGAAACATAAAAGCTAGACCTATGCCATCAGTCTCCAGTAGAACACAAATCCTGATGCAGATAGATGCACATGATTGTGTCAAGGAAAAAATCAGTGTGGCAAATATCCTTCAAATGAGAACCCAAAAATGTCAAATACATTGAGAAAAACAAGAAAGGATAAGCAAAACCAAAAAACCAGGAAAAGGAGTCAACCATGACATGAGTTGAGCGGAAAAAGAAGTATCAAGAGTTGAAAAAAACTCTAAAGGAGATATATACAACCAAAATGGAAACCACTGAAGAGGATGGTAGACATGTAATGAGTGTTCCATCCCATTACAAGAAGTATACTCTCTAAGATTGAAAAATAATTGTCGAACAACCTGTTAGAAAACTACAAAAATAGAGTCAGTCCTACGAAGGGTCTGAAAACGCAAAAAAGATAGATTTGGCTGGAACCAAGAGAAGACCCTAGGCCTGCCTACATTAAAAATGACCTGACAGAAGAAGAAGAAGAGTTTTTGTTAAGCTAGCTAAAAGAATACGAAGATATCTTTGCTTGGTCTTACAGGGATCTCAAGGGTGTTGATCTAGAAATCTGTCAATATACCTTACCCATGAGAGATGATGCAAAACCAAGTAGACAAAGGCCATACACATACAATGAAACATTTTCCACGAATATCAAAGAGAATATTGAGAAACTAAAGGAAGCCAAATTCATTTGTGAAATTGAACACACAGATTGGGTGTCTCCAATTGTGGTAGTACCCAAAAACAATGAAAAATTATGAGTGTGTGTTAACCTCAAGAAAGTGAATGCAGCTACCATTAGAGACAACTTTCCTCTTCCAATCACTGAGCATGTGTTAGAACAATTGTAGGTAAAGAAGCTTACAGTTTCTTAGATGGCTTTTTGGGATACAATCAACTTTTGGTTGACCCAAAAGATCATCATAAAATTGCTTTTGCAACGAAATGGAGTATTTTTTCCTATCAGGTTATGCCTTTTGGGCTAACTAATGTTCCTGTCACCTTTCAAAGATTGATGAACCATGCTTTTAAAGAATATCTTAGGAAATGGATGATCTTTGTGTACATTCATCAATCCAAACTAATCATTTTGAACATCTCAAAAAGGTATTCGAAAAATGTAGACTTTATAGGATTTTCCTAAATCCTAAAAAGTGCACATTCATGAGTAGACAAGGAAAAACTCTTGGACATATAGTGTCAAAAAATGGCATAGCTACTGATATGGATAAAATTCATGTCATTGCTAATTTTCCTAGACCAACAACAATCAAGGGTGTTCAAGCCTTCATGGGGCATTGTGGATATTACAGACGGTTCATTTATATGTATGCTATAATTGCAAAATCCATGTATAGCTTGATTACACACTTTGAGTGGTCTGAAGCATGTGAAGAATCCTTCATGAAGTTTAAGCAGGCTCTCACTTCAACTCCAATATTGAAAGCACTAGATTGGAATAAGATAATCCACATACATGTAGATGCTTCCAATTTTGCCATAGGGAGTATACTAGCTCAACCAGGAGACGAGAAAATTGATTTTCCTTTTTCTTATGCTAGCTGACAGTTGAACATGGCAGAAAATAATTACACCACCACCGAAAGGGAAGGATTAGGAATGATCTATGTCGTAAAAAAAAAATAGACATTATCTATTAGTGAACAAGTTTTTGTTCTTCGTGGACCACTAAGCCTTATTGTAGTTGGTCAACAAGCCATGCAGCACAGGAAGAATAGTGAGATGGTTCATCATTCTTCAAGAATTTGATTTCACTATGGTTGTAAAAAAGGGCACTACTCATCAAAGAGCAGATCATTTGTCAAGGATTGTTTAAGGGGAATCACCTAAAGGGGTAGATGATGATCTACTAGATGCATATTTGTTCTCCTTGGAAATGATACCTTGATGGTAGGAAAATATGGTGTCATTGATGACCATAGCTCAAGTGGATTCACAAATACCACTTGCTATTACAATTGGATTAATTGAGCAATTGGCTATGTATCAATTACTAGCTGCTGGGCTATACAAAAGAAACCCAGATGGAATATTTCTCTTATGCATTAATCCTGAAGAGAAAAACCATTACCTAGGTCAAGCACATATTACCATAGTAGGACTTCACTTTGCGGAATACCAAACTATGCAAAGTATCTTGAGACTTGGAGTATTTTGGCCAACTATGAGGAGTGATCTTTGTTCTTTCGTAAAGGATTGTCCTCAATGTAAAAAAAAAAACATCCATACCTCATGTAACATTGTTTCAAATGTCACCTGTTCCTAAGTGGAGTAACTATCTAGTCACTTACTTATCGAGCCGAACATTTCCTGAGGATATGAGTAAACACCATTGTAGATGGGGGCTGAGACAGTCTCATTGGGTGGGAACCAGCTCTTGTGAGACAAACAGTGGATCAGTCAGTAATTACCACAGAAGTTACCACAATAATTCCCAAAGCATATAAATAGGACCCATTACATTGTAATCGGGTTGGCATTGGTCGTGGACATAAATCGAGTCATTTGTGAGTTGTATCTCTGTTAAGCTTTTTGGTTCATACTCCTTAGCCCTGAGCTGTTCTTAAGCTACATTATCTTTATTTGTAAACTTTCATATGTAATCCTAAATACAATAGTATAGTATACTCCAGTCATACATACTTTGTACTCATTCTCTCTGAATCTGAATCTAAACATCATTCTTAGTACATCGGTCTGTTTCTCATTTCAGTAGATGTATGCCATTTCAGTTTCTATTTCCTTGTCCAGTCTACTGCTTGAACTAACACATCACTAATAGTTGTAAACTTCTAACACTGGAATCAGCTATCTAAAGAGATCAGCTCCAATTTCATTTTGGCGATCACGGTGGCTAGAGCTATTGCTTGTTGACTAGAAAACTCATCTCCCAGTTGGAAGTTTCTCAGCTCGCAGTAATGGCACCCAAAACCAGTCATGGTCGAAAACCATCCTACCGTGTTGACCATATTCCTGAGGAGTCAGAAAGAGACTCTGACCCCAAGCATGAGCTGGTGACTAGCACTGAGGCTCAGGAGGACCACAGTGAGGCTGATGAGGCATAGGACTCACAACATTCCAGTCAGTCCAGACGTAGAAGGGCAGAAAGGGAAGCACGCAAGGCTAAAAATTCTCGGTCCCGGCAAGGGGGTGAGGGCACCAAAGGCAGTAAAGGAAGTCGCCATACTTCCAGTAGACAGGCCAGGGAGGACACAGAATCTGAGACAGAAGCAAATATTAACTGGGATGTAGATACAAACAACTGTAAGAAAACTCCAAAGCGGCGTCCAGACTCTAAGATGAGAAGCGAAAGCACCAACGGTGATCGGCATGATTACACATCCTCGTTGAAAATCTCTTTTCCAATATTCAAAGGAGGCAAGAAGGATGATCCGGATGTTCACATCCAAGCTTTTGAGCAGTATGCAGAGCTGAAATTTATTGATGAGGATGACTGGGGTGAATACTTTCCGCAAACGTTGAAGGAGGCACTGAGAAAGTGGTACTACCATTACCCGGCTTGCCAGCTTAGATCCTATAATAAACTACTTAAAGCCTTCAGACTGGAATATTCTGACAATAGAGGTGATGAGGATATTCTTTGTGAACTGGATAAGATTAAGCAGAGGAAATTATCAGCCCGAAGCTATGTTGAAAATCAAGGAGCTGACAAGGTAGCTGCAGGAACCACCATGAGAAAAGTGACTGCGAGCATGGTTCTTGAATGGCTTTCGTAGGAAGAAGCTTAGGGATCGGGATGTGCCAACACCGATGAAGAAATTTAATGATTTGGTGGAGCGAGCCCTGAAGCTGGAACAACAAGCTAAGAAGGAAAAAGGTCATAAGAAGAGGAGGTCCAGTAGTAGCAGTTCTTCTACTGATAACTCTGATTCAAGCGAAGTTTTGAGCAGTTCTAAGATTAGCTCCAATGAGAAGACCAAGGATAATCCCAAAAAGGGGTCTTAGGCTAGGAAGATTGAAGAGATGGCCCGGCAAATTGTTGAGATTAGCCAGACCAAACAACCAGTGAGAAGAATGGAGACTTGGTATTCAAAATGTAAATCTAAGGACCATGTTTCCAACGAGTGCCCACAATGTACTTATTGTAAAGCCTATGGCCATTTATGGAATAATTGTGGAATTAGGATTCATCATTTCAAAAAGGGCAAAGACTTGTCAGTAGTGGCATATACCAATGTCGAACAAGTAAGAGTGGAAACTGCCAACACTTCTCAGGAGGTGAAACCAGGTACCAATGGTACTAGTCCAGGGCGTGGCAGATACCAAGCGGGTACTGGCCGGGGCCAGGGGCGTGGTAACTTCTAGAGCCGAAGTCTGAATTGCTATACTTGTGGAAAGTATGGGCATTTTGCCTCTCAATGTCCGAACACACCTGGGACTGTGGCTACTGAGGAGAATGTACCAGAGCCAGTTCCAGTGCGAGCAGTTACATGAAGCAAAGGAGTAGTGATTGAGGAAATCCAAGAGATTCCAAAAACCAGTCACTACTGAAATTAGCAAATGGGCTCAACAGAGAGAGGTATGGAAGGCCAAGGGTAAAGAAAAGATGGTTGATGAATGGCAAGAACAGAGAGAACTAGCGGCAAATATCATAGAGGATTTAGCCAAGAAGCTGTGAGAGCAGCCAGAAAGTTCTGAAGCACGAGTCATTCAAAAGATACTAGCCCAATCTACTGAGAAAGATAAGAGCCTAGCATACCTGAGATCATGCTGGGTGCAGTACAAGGGATGATTGAAGAGTTGGAAGTTGATAGAGGAGCTGAAAGCACTACAATGAAGGAGTGGCATTGTGAAGATATTACCAGTTCTTCGAGCTCCAACAACCACTCTGACCAGGAGAATGAGGAAATTCATGTCAAAATCTGTGATAGAATCCAGAAACTCACTGTGGAGTTGGAAGACATTAGAAGAACTTTGCCTGAAGCAGCAAAGTTCATCAGACAGTGAAGAAAGGCTGAGGTGGAGGCCAGGACAGTTGACTTGATGGCTGTCCAAGATGATGAAGTGCCGCTAATTCAGATAGATTACAAAGTTCAAAAACAATGGGAACCACTTTCAAGTGTCATCTTGGACGGAGGAGCAGGGGTAAACATCTTTAGTACATCTTTAGCAGAGGATGGGCATTGAAAATTTGAATCCAGCACCTTTCAAGGTGCGGATGGTAGATCATCGAGTAGTGCAAGCTACTGGTATGATAAAAAATATGCCGATACGAGTGGGCAAGGAAAAGTTCAAGACCGGTTTTCTAGTTCTCGATGTGCAAGGAACATATGGAATGCTACTAGGGCGCCCATGGTTGTGAATGGTACAAGCTGTTCACGACTATGCTAATCAAACCCTGACTCTACAAGGGACCAGTGGCAGAATCCAGATTCAGACAAACAATACTAGAAGCTGGAGAAAGGAGCTAAGACCTAAAGAACTATGCCAGAAGTATAAGATCAAGAAGATTGAAAGGATGTTAGCAGCTCTAAATATTTTTGCCTTGGCAAAAATTGATCTCAATGTAGTTCTACTGAACAAGGAGCAAGCTGACAAACAGAAGAAGCAGTTTCTAGACTAGTTTACTGAACTCAATTCAGGAGAACGATTAGTTCAGTTAACTGGAAGGCTGGAAGGATCAATTGAATCCAATACGCTAGGTGAGCCAGGAGTACACGACAAATCAGAACAGTGATTTGGAACTCGAAGGGCTATCTTGGGATTACGCTGAAGATTCAACCAAGAGAAAAGGCGGCGGGCCTAATTGGTTACTCCCAGATGACCAAGAGATCAAGGAATGGAATATAGGCTTTGAAGACAACCCTAGAATGATCAAAGTTAACAAACATCTCAACCCAACAATGAAGGAGAAAGCACGCAAAATGTTCCAGCATTACAAAGATGTTTTTTCCTGGGAACACATTGATATGAAAGGGGTGGATCCAAAGGTCTACCAGCACAGGATACCATTGAAGCCAGATGCCAGGCCAGTCAGACTGTAGCGGTACCGAATGAATCCAAATTATGCTAATAAGGTCAAGGAAGAGATTGACAACCTTCTCAAAGCTGAGTTCACCACTGAAGTAGCCAGTAGCGATTGGTTTTTCCTATTGTAGTTATTCCCAAAAAGAATGGGAAGTTGAGAGTATGTGTGGATTATAGGAAACTTAATGCTCAAACCATCAAGGATCCATTTCCATTGTCTTTCACAGATATGTTGCTTGATGAGATTGCAGGGTATGAGATGTACAGTTTTATGGATGGATATAGTGGCTACAACTAATTACAAATTGATCCTAAGGACCGGGGGAAAACCACTTTCATTACATAGTGGGGAGGATTTATGTATTTGGTAATGCCATTTGGCCTATGCAATGCACTAGCCACTTTTCAGCGGTGTATGACGGAGATATTCAATGAGTTTCTTCATCGGTTCCTCGCCATATTCATGGATGATTTCACTGCATATTCAACGGAGGAACATCATTTACTACTCCTCGAAATGGTTTTTAAGCGCTGTCAGGAGAAGCGGATTTGTCTGAATCCATTTAAATCTGTTTTCCTAGTCTGTCAGGGATAGCTACTGGGACATGTAGTATCCCGCAATGGAAGAGAAATGGCCAACGACAAGATCCAATGTGTTCAGCAGGCCAAGGCACCCAGGAATGCATATGAGTTAAGTTCTTTCTTGGGATATATTAACTTTTACAGAAGGTTTGTGCATAAATTTGCCTCCCAAGCTTTACCACTGTATGAGCTCACAAAGAAAACCAGCAAGTTCAATTGGACTGCTGAGTGTGAGGAATGTTTCCAAAACATAAAAAATTCCATTATCAATAAACCAGTCCTTCTGCAACAACCAAATTGGGATGTTATCTTCCATATACATGTGGATGCTTCGGGGCTGGCGATGGGGGCGATACTAGCCCAGCCAGATGGAAGGACTGATTATCCTGTCTACTTTGCCAGTCGCAGATTCAGTCAGGCTGAACAAGGTTATACAACCACTGAACAAGAAACCCTAGGGATGGTTTTTAGTGCTACAAAATTCAGGCATTATTTGCTAGGCAAATTGTTTCATTTGTATGTGGATCATCACGCTCTCTTATTCTTGATTAATAAAGTCATTATTCAAGGCAGGCTAATACGGTGGATGATGTTTCTTATGGAATTTGAATATCTGATTTTCCATAAACCTAGCAAGAAACATTGTGGCACTAATTTTATCTCTAGGAGTATAGAGGGCTATTCTGAAGTGTCTTTAAGAGACGAACTAGTGGATGCTGAATTACTTCAGCTGGAAGTGGCAGAATCAGTTGATCTTGAATTATATGAAGTATATCAGTTTCTTTCTCAGGGTGGTTTCCCAAATGACTGAAAGCAACACCAGAAGAAGGCTCTGGTCATCAAAAGCTTAAATTTCACCATCTTCGGGGGCTCACTCTACCGATTAGGTGTTGATGGTATTCTTCACCGATGTGTGCCTATGGAAGGGAGAATGCAATTCATCTCAGAGACGCATAATGGAGAATCTGGTGGACACTTTTCTACTGATGTTACTTACAAGAAGATTCTGCCGGCTGGTTTATGGTGGCAAACATTGATATCTGATGTCAGAAGCTTTTGTAAAACTTGTGACATATGCCAAAGAATGGGTAGCCCCACAGCTGCAGACATGACTCCCTTAACACCAGTACAACCACTAGGTGTTTTCATGAAACGGGGTTTGGATTCTATGGGACCTTTCAAGAAGGCTACTCTCAGGAAGAATAGGTATATAGTGATGGCCACCTTCTATGTAACCCAAGTGGGTAGAAGCTAAGGCTCTTCCTGACAACACAACCAAATCCACTACAAGAATTTTATTTGAGAATATTGTCTGTCACTATGGATGTCATGTGGAGATTGTGTCGGGCCAAGGGACACACTTCATCAATGACACTATGGAGATCCTTTTGGATATGCTTTCAGTCAAGCATCAAAAATCCACACCTTATTATCCTAGATGCAATGGACATGCCAAAAGCAGTGACAAGACCATTAAGACTATTCTTACGAAGATTGTGCAGAAAAAGCCAGACCAGTGGGATTTGAAGCTTCAGGCTGCTTTATGGGCATACACGACAGCTTACAAGATCATACAGGATTAACACCATTCAGAATGGTATATGGCATTGAAGTTGTTGTCTCTATGGAGTTTGTTATTCCAAGTCTCAAAATGGTTGTAGAGTATGGATTAGATTTTAATCACAATATTAAGAAGCTACTGGAGGAGCTTACCCACTTAGATGAACTCAGGAAATGGGCTATGCTAGAATAGGAGATTGTTCAATAAAGAAGGAAACACTGGCATGACCAAAGGATTAAGGTCCGGGAATTTCAAAAAGAGGATCTGGTACTCCTATATCAGTCGAGATTGGGTCCTAAGAAGCCGAATCTAAAGATAGCATGGGCAGGACCATTTGAAGTGGACTGGGTTTTCTCCAACGGCACAGTAAGACTGAAAGACCTATTTGGATTACTACTGCCAGGGGTGTATAATGGAGCTAAAATCAAGATCTACTATTTTGAAGTTAGAGAGCCCTGCCAGGAATAGGTACTGAGGATCTGGGCACTGAAGACCAAGAAATTCTAGAATCAGCTATCTTGGGGCTTTTTCATGTGCAGCCAGTTCCAGAACCAATTTTAGACTAGTACCAGCGCGACCAAGCCAGACTTATACCAGGATCAGAACAGTGGGACACTGTATCAATTTTCAGGGGACCAACGGTCAGATGGAATATCAGTGGTAATCATTTCAATGACGGGTGAAAGTCTTGTGCAATGCATGTCTGCCATGTCAATTGCGGTGCAGAGAAGTCTAGGAATGGTAAGTGGTGGAGCTTTTATGGCGCGAACGCGTATAACAGTAAGGCGACTAGGCATTTTTTCTTGCAAATCCCCTACACGATGATTACCTCCTATTGTCCACTCGCCATCGCCTAGCTCTGAAGTATCTTCATTGCAGCCGCAAACTTCATCCTCTGAGGAGACCGTGGATTGTCGTCTGACTTTGCCAGCCACACCTGGGTACGATTTCGAAGAATCAAGTAAGTAATCTTCTTCTTCACTTGCTTCATCATCTTCATGGTGCATGGGTAGGAGGAAACTGTCAGAAAAGATGCAGGACAGTATCGGCGAAACCCAAGCTCTTATTACTGCTACAAAGGCAACTCTTCCACTCATCCCGTACAACAAAATTCAGTGTTATGTGTTTATTGAGCAAGCTATGACTCTAGTCAAACTGTGGGACTTGCGTGTGGTTCTGCAAGCCACAAGGATTGAGTTTAACACAGCCATCATAAGGCAAGTCTTGGACTCTTTCAATGCTGAAGATGGAGTGCTGTGATTTATGGCCAGAAGGTGTCTGTCACACCAGAAAGCATTGCTTTTGCATTCCATATGCCAGATGCGCCCAAACCGTCTGTGGCAACTGCAGAGCAGATCAATGCAGTTTTGAAGGAGGATGATGCTGCTAAGAGGAAAAAGAAAGCCAGTGCACAAGGGATTCCAGTTGCAAGATTGGCAGCTCCCGCTGCTTATCAATTTGTGGCTAAAGTTGTGAGTCTGAAGAATAACCTGACATATGTGTCAAAGAAACTGTTTGCCATGCTTTTAGCAAAAAAACTGGATTCCAAAGTCTCTATCAACCTTTGCCAGACATTGTCACACAATGTGATTCAGCAAACTGCCAAGCAAAAATCTCAAAGTGTATTCAAAGCTTGGTAAGTTTGGCAGTTTTTGTAATGGGAAACTTCTCGAGACACCCATGATTAGGTGAGAATGGCTTGGAGTCAGAAGCTGTTTCCACTATAAAAAAATATCGACTTGTCATCGGATGATGAAGAGCAAGAAAGCCAGACAACTCCTACTGGAATGAAAAGGAAGGCTAAACAAGCTGAACTTAGCAGTTCAAAGAAGCAAAGGACGACACTGACTAAGAATAGTGCTCTCCTGACACAGCTGGAAAGTCAATTCAAAATAGTGTCTACTGAAAGGACTATAGTGAGCCAGATTTAATAGTAGACTAACGAGACCACTCGTTGAATCAACCAGTCAGTACGCCAGATTTCAATAACCACCAGTACTGGCCAAGATCAGATAGAAAAGGAAACTCTTGAGTAATCAGCAGACCAGGTTGATAAGACAAAGGCCCAGCTTCTCCAAATCCATTGGGCCAAGTCTCCATCCCGTACAGTGAAGAAGCCCTGCACTTGACCAATAAAGACAAGTTACAACAACTTTATCATGCAAATCACTCTGCAGTTGTTGTAGCCTGTCTTTCTTGGTCAAGTGCAGGGCTTCTTCACTGTACGGGATGGAGACTTGGCCCAATGGATTTGCATGAGTAACTTTATCATGCAAATCACTGAAATAGGAGACGATGCAGAGTGATTTGCATGATAAAGTTACTGAATATAACAGTGCTCTGATAAATCAAGTCATCCTTGATTACATTGAACAACAGACTACCATTGAAGAAGATGAAGATAAGGAAGAAGAAATAGAGAATGAGGAGGATGAACCAGGCGAAGGGCATAATGATGATGATGATGATGCCTCTCCTTCATCTCCAACTCCAGGACCTGGTACTGGTGGTACAGGGCCAACTAGAGGAAATTAGTTCTCACAGGTAGACCAGCCAGACCAGCATGAAGGGCAGCAGTCGAGAAATCGGCAGCTAGAAGAGCAACAACCCAACAACACTGGGAATCCATTGGCACACCAGTCACAACACAGAAGGGATGTTAAAGGGAAAGGCAAAGTTGTGACTGAGGAACCATCAGGTGATGAGCAACATTCATTACAGCTCATCACGCTAAACAAGAGATTAAGACATCAGTAGGCTCCTATGACCAGGTAGTATCTAGAGGATGATGATCTTATATCTGATTTGGAATGCTTTCAACAACTGTATGTCGGAGCCAGGGAAATGGTTGAGCATTGGAAATCAGTTGCTTTCCATGATCAAGAGGCCTGCCAATTACCTGCGCATCCCAGCACAATACAGATGTTGGAAAGGGTGCCTGAATGGATACTAACTGCTGAAGAGAGAGTAACCAATCCACATTGGCAACGACAATCTACTATAGGTTGTCGCTCTCTGGCTATGGAATTAGAGCTTCTGCTAGAAAACAAGCCAACATATAGATGCATGAAGGATGTCAGGAATCAATTGAAAGAAGTCTTAGTGCAAATGCAGATTGCTAGGGGAGTTCTAGATCAAAGGGTGCGGACCATTCTTGAAGGCCAGACTACCACCAGCAAGGGACCTCAAACAAGAATGTCAGTGGGAGAACAGGGAACTACTCTCTGGCAATTGTTTCAGCTGGTTAGAGTAACCAAAAAAATGATGCAGCAAGAGAACCAGGCTGTCCTTAACTTCTTAGGATTTGTGTCTGATTCCCCAATTCTCTTGTATGCTTTACCAGCAAGAGAGGCAGAGTTGCCAAGATTTTTTCCAGCACTTTATCCTCAACATCTAGAACAAGTCGATCGGCTCATATATTTCAAGATTACTGATGAACTTCAGGATTGGTATGAGCGATCGACTATGGAATGGAAAACTTGGCAAACACTGTTCAACGATGCTCTAACACTAAATGATCTCCAGGACCGGAAAGAGGAGGTGTAGAGGATCAAACTGTGTATGGGACAGTGGAAAATTCAGATAAAAGTCCTCACTAAGATCACCAAACAACTGCTGCAACTCACTGTTGAGTCCTCTAAACTACCTGAAAAGGACATTACGGCTAAACCATGCCTAGGACCACAGTATAGAGAGATAGCTGAGATTATTTTTGAATCTCGGATCAAAACCAATCAGCCTCTCCTAGAAGGATGTATCCATAAAGCCTCGCATTGTCACAAATTGGCCAGAACTCCGATCACCAAAGGCAGACGCACGATCTATGATCCTGACACCAAAACCTATCATCCTCTCACACCTTATGAAATGGAAATGACCATAGAAAGGTGGGATCAGCTTGAGCAGGAGGCCATTTATAGACTCATTCAGAACAAGAATGCTGAAATTGGGACTTCTCAGATGCCATCCCGGCCAAAGGGTAAACGGAAGCGGGTTCAGTGCAAGGATACTGGGTAGTTCCATCTTAGAATTCCGTCAAGGATTTTTCCTTCTTCTCAGCTGGCACAGACTTTGAGTCCTCGAATCAAACGGTGCTTGGCACCAGTGGCATCAACTATAATAAATGGAAGGTTGATATCAGTCTGTGTAGATGATGAGAGCTCCACCTTGGACTTTTCAGCTGCCTCTCACAATCTTTGTGTGACAATCTTTGTATGACAATCTTTCCAGCATAATCAGACGGTGGATTTTTTCTCAAAAATTTTGGAATCTTGCAAAAATTCAAGAAAGGAGGGAAGGATGTAGATGGCGAAGACAGTCTCACTGGGTGGGAACCGACTCCTGTGAGACGAACAATGTATTAGTGAGTAATTACCACAACAGTTACCACAGTAATTCCCAAAGCATATAAATAGGACCCATTACATTGTAATCGGGTTGGCATTAGTCGTGGACATAAATCGAGTCATTTATCGGCTGTACCTCTGTTAAGATTTTTGGTTCATAATCCTTAGCCCTGAGCTGTTCTTGAGCTACATCATCTTTATTTGTAAACTTTCATCTGCAATCCTAAATACAGTAGTACAGTATACTCCAGTCATACATACTTTGTACTCATTCTCTTTGAATCTGAATCTAAACATCATTCTCAGTACATCAGTCTGTTTCTCATTTCAGTAGATGTATCCCAATTCAATTTCTATTTCCTTGTCCAGTCTACTGCTTGAACTAACACATCACCAGTAGCTGTAAACTTCTAACACTGGAATCAACTATCTAAAGAGATTAGCTCCAATTCCAAACGTCAAAGATCAATTGAAACAGAAGCAAGAGACTATGCTCTTATTGGAAACCAATTGTATCGGAGAGGTAAGGATCAACTTTTGCGTCTTTGTGCAAATGAAGGCGAATATATTCCGATCATAGAACAAGCACGTGCTGGATTAGCTGGAGGTCACTTTTCTAGTGAGATCATCGCAAGAGCAATCTTAATGGTAAGCATATGGTGGCCAACACTTTTTGCAGATGCCAAAGAATACGTTTGGAGATGTGATGCTTGTCAACGAGCAAAAATGCCAACACGTGTAGATAGCATGCCCTTAAGACCAAGGATGAGAACTAGAGCTTTCGCAAAATGGGGTATAGATTTTTTTGGGCCAATACAACCACTTGCTTATATAACCCAAGGTCAATATATCTTTGTAGCTACGGACTATTTGACCAAGTGGGCCGAGGCTAAAGCAACTCAGAAGAATGATGCCAGAACCACTGCTGAATTCTTATATGAGTATGTGTTCACAAGATATGGATTGCCAATAGAAATTGTCAGTGATAGGGGAACTCATTTCCTCAATGAGATAATCAAGTATTTTCTTAATGAATTTATGGTCATCCATAACAAATCAGCTCACCCACAAGCAAATGGAAAAGCTGAGCAAACAAATAAGATTCTTAGCTTGGTATTGACTAAAGCGGTTAGTTTAGGAAGAACAGACTGGGAAATGAATCTCTATGCAGCTTTATGGGCTTATCGAGCTTCATTCAAAACAGCTTTAAATGCTACACCCTTTAACCTTGTTTATGGTCTTGATGCCATATTGCCAATATAATTTCTATTTCTGACACTAAGGGTAGCAAAGGATCTTGAGTGGACTGGACATGTGTTGTCAAAAAGACTTGAAGATTTAGAGAAGCTAGATGAGCAAATGCTAACAGTTGTAGCTCATATCTACGTACAAAAGAGAAAACAAAAACAGTTTTTTGATTTAGAGAAGCTAGATGAGCAAATGCTAACAGTTGTAGCTCATATCTACGTACAAAAGAGAAAACAAAAACAGTTTTTTGATTTCCATCTAATTACCAAAATCTTCAAAAAAAGGGGACTTAGTTTTAGTCTATTCCCTTAAGCAACACATTGCCAAGTTTAAGAAAAAAAGAAACGGACCGTTTATCATGGAAGATGTATCTCCAAGTGGAGCAGTTAATCTATCCACCCTACATGGTGAACCAATGGCTAATTGGATTAGTGGATGTCGTTTAAAGAAGTACAATTTGCCACTAACCAATGAATTGCTAGAAAAAATGTATGCAACCAAGCAAAGAAAGATAAAACGACAATAGGTTATTGATGAAGCCCAAGAGGAAGCTCGGCTTCGGGTGCTCAAAACGAAAGTTGCTCTCAAGAATCAACAAATATCTATTCCCATCAACACACTAGAAATAGATGACCGACACTGGGAATTGTCGAAAGATGCAATGTCAACAGATGATGAATGGCTAGATGGAATGGACCTTCCCATCAAAGTACAACTCAATAATCACAGCACCAATGCTTTGGTCGATACAAGAGCTAGCGTAAATGTAGTCAGTTATTCCACGTACAAGAAAGCGACAACTCAGTCATTGATAGCAGGAATAACGACTATCAAAGGATGTAGCAAGAACCCAATACCAACATTGGGAGTAGTCAACTTGAACGTGATAGTACATGGATGTTCATGTCCTCATCAGTTTGTATGCTTACCAGATGAACACATGAATGAGATGATTACCCTTGGAATTCCTTGGATGCGGACATACATAGCAGTACCAGATTGGGATCAAATCAGCTCAAGCTATCACCTAAAGGCGGGCAACTCATTGTTCCAATTGCACCAAGCAAGGAGGAATGGAAAAACATTTATCAGCAAAGCAAACCACAAAGTAATCAATCTTCTCTATCCTCTCAACAAGAAAATGCTACAATTAGCATGCAAGGAGTCACGCAAATTTGGGTACAGAAAGCACAGCTTAAGGACAAACCAATTTAAATCTGGGTGTCCAAAACATCATCCACAAAACCAAAGACGGTTCTGAGAGTCAAAACATAGAGACACACTTCTCCGAGAAGGGAACTAACATGACATGAATTTGGAAGAAAAAGGAGCACTTACCCTCTCCGCAAACTGCAAAACCAATCAAGCAATGGAGAGTTAAGTCTTAGAAACCTGAACCACACCATTCTGACCGAGACAAACAAAGATATCAATGGCGAGTAAAAGCTCAACAATAGTCATTATTGGTAACAAAAGCTCAAAAAACCAGTGTGCTAAAGCATCCTGATGGTACAATCAAGCAAAGAGCACACAAGATACAAGATTTGCTCTTTAGAAGATAGCAACAACAAGCCTCGACATCAGAAACCCTTGAGCTCAAGATCCACCTCTTGCACAGGATAATGGTTTGAGCTGCATTGATATTCAAAGCATGGTAGAGCCAACCATGTCTATGCATAGACATGATTGTTCAACCCATGCACACAGTTGTCTCGGAGTACGCCATCTAGGAGCGGTGGAAGAGTAGTAAGTAATTAAGGGCAATGTTTGAAGAGGGAGGAAAAAAGTTTGATGTTAACGTGTGATTTTTTAACTAATAATGCCCTTACATATCATCAACAAGGAAAATTTAATGGATAATATCTCCCCGATGAGTGTAAATAGTGTATATACTATCAAAAAATTATAAAAAATAGTCCTTTTTTGTTATTTTTTATCATTTTTCTTGATGTTGAGACTTAAAAATGGAGAAATCCAACAAAAAACAATAAAGTTGTGTTTTTCAATGGATTTTCTTAATTATTGAATTTTTACTTTGCCTTTTTAGCGTATTTTGTTATTTCTTTGATTTTTTAATAAATAGGTCAAAATTGATAATAAATAGCAACGGAGCTCAGATGGAAAAACTAAAGACACGGTGGTAAAAATGGAAGCGGGAAGCCTAAATTAGGCGGCCAAACTTACTTTTGCAGAATTCTTGCAGAATGAGCTACAGGAATCCGATTGGAGAAATTTTTGAGTAGATTTCACGGCCTAGTAGGACTAACATGGGAATTTGGGAAAAATTGGTTCGGGAAGTCCGAGTATAGATACCCAAGGTAAGCCAAAATCACCTCATTTCCACTTGTTGCCTTTGGAGAGAGAGCATTTCAACTTCTTCGCGCGTACTTTCTGGAGTCTACAGTCGTTCGTTTTCAGTGCCGTCTCACACGAGACATGAGGGGTAAGTTCTTTACTCAGCAATGTTCCATTTTGTACGACCGGAAGCTAGTCTAAACCCCTAGAAAAAACCCTAGAATCCGAGCAGTGCACAAAGACCTACAACCAAAAATCGACCATAGTGGCCTGTCAGCTCAACCAAATCGGATGAAATTTGAACTGTAGCATGTCCCAACATATTAGAGCACTTCTATATCACAATTGACCATTCAGCAAGGGTCAAGGGGTTCCCAAGTAGAAAAGATAGGTTTTTGATAGATGCCAGAATTTCATTTTGACTCCACAAATAGCTTACCTACGAGGTCTATACACAATGTATATGATGGGTTTCGTGAAATCGATCAAGCCAAGCCCTCGAAAAGCAGAAAACGGCTTGAAGGCTACAAAGCGTCAAATTCAACATACAAGTCAAATTGACTCCAAATCGGCCAAAATTGGATGGGTTGCTTCACAACTATGTTGCGGACAAGTCCATAGCCTTAAAAGTGACTAACCAACTCAACAGGCAGTGTAGTCACAAAAATCGGTGATTTCAGGGTCGCCAAAGCACAAAGTGATACTGGCAAGACCAAACTTTACCAAATTCAATTTAGGACTTGTTTTAAGTGTATAGAATGTGTTTAGGTCAAAATTTTTAAGTTTTGCAAGAAAAATATGTCTGCTGTAAATAATCACGATTATTTACTTTTGCACTATTTTGACTTGAAAGTTGCATCATCACCTCACCTATCACTTGTACACACCTATTATATGCCAAAATTCAAGTATGAGCCAAAATGATCACATATAACTTGGAAAATTGCCAGAAAACGTAAAGAAGTCCTTGCAAACCAAATTCTGAGTTATGAGCAACATTTTTTGATCCAAATCACCTCATATCACATACACAAGGTCTATACAATGCCTAGAACCAAGTTGTACAAAAAAATGTTCATTTTGGTAGAAAAGTTAATAATCGTGATTATTTACTTTTTGGCCAAAATGGGAGAAATTTGCTATTTTGCCATCATACATCCAAAGTACATCATAATTTGCTATTTTGCCATCATACATCCAAAGTACATCATTTCCTAAGCCCACTAGCAATGTTTGAACAAATTTGGATCTCAAAATCTCAAGATTTCTTTACATCTACTGTTTATGAGACCTAAAGCCTAAAGCTGGCACCATTTTTCACCTAGTGCACTCTAATGAGCCCATATTTTACTCAGAGTATGTATTTGGTATATACTTCAAGCCTGTAATGCCAAATTTGCAAAAAGTTGAAAAAATTACTCAACTGTAAATAATCGTGATTATTTACTTTTGTTGCAATTTTTGGTTTGGACTTCATAATTTTGTTCTTTACATGTTTTTATGCATCTATGCATGTTCAAAAATTGATTTGAAGAAAATTGGACCAAATTTGTCAGCATTTCAGATTGAAGGACATTTCAGAGAAAATCTGCCAAATTTGCTAACTTCGACACTTTATTTACTCAACAGGAGCCATGCAAGCCGTAGAGAGGGCCAAGAAGAAGCTCTCGCAAAAGGAGAAGCTGCAAGAGCTACCACCATATCAACTAGACCCCAATTCAGTCAAGAATGCCAAAGCGACCTATCTCTCAAAGGAACAACTTGAAGAGAACAACACCACAGTGTTCACCGACAGATTCAAGAGCGAGGAAGGACATCAGGTAGAGCTGCAACTTCTACCAAAAGAGGTGTATGATGTCACCGCACTAAGCCCGAGACCAAAGATGCCAACCAAAGGCTAGGACTCAGAGATTTCTATGAACGAGAGCCGTGGGGAGTGGACTTCCAAAAAGCTTATGAGCTTTTGTCCATGATGAAAGAAGATGGAACCACTCAAATCTTTGACCCACAAGGGAATAAGGTTGAAGTAGTGATTACCAAGGAGATAGTAGCAGAAGCACTCAGACTGCCAACATAAGAAATGATAACATTGAGGGCAAGAGATAGAAAGACGGTCGGAACTTTCACCAAGGAAACTGTCGGGGCCAGATTTTCCGACCTCATTCACAAACAGGTGGAAGAGCCAACAAGGTTGTACCACCAGCACTTTCACTTCCTTGCCAAAAGACCACCGAGGTATACAACACTAAATCGAGCGGTTTCCACAAACTTTACACAAGTTCTCAAATCAACAACCCGACAACCAATTGACCATGCAAAATATATTTTGTCCACATGGAAGGGGATAAAGAAAGAGGGAAAAATTACATACCTAGGAGCACCAAAGGTTTTGACCAAGATTGCCTACCATGCTATCGGCATGGCCGACAACTTGTCACCTGCCCTAGATTAGAACACGTGGATAGTGTCAGCACACCCTTCCCCTTGAGCTACAAGATCTTCCAAGAGAACATACAAGTCAAATGAAGAGTCTGTCAAGAGCTCGCCAGAATGGCACAGCAGTGAAAGCTCAAATAACAAGGAAAAAAGAGCACGACGGGAAGAAATTAAGAGAAAAGTTGTGGCAACGCACCTGGAGGAATTTGTACAAAAACAAGCCCACTTTGAAAGAGAAAAGCACTCTTACGAACGCAGCCACCAAGCATAAGGCAAGGACCCAACAAGATGGGTACCCGTTGAACTTAAAGGTGCATGAACAAAACATCATACCAGGAAACAGGCAGAAGATCCCACAAAACTACTGGAAAAGATGTACCAAGAAGCAAAAGCTTTAAAACTGAAAGAAGCCCAAGAAGCATAACAAAAATCTAAAGAGGCAAAGAGCGGCAAAAGAAAGCAACGAAAGCAACGAACAAGGAGAAGCATAACATGATCAAGGTGATGTATCTCCACGACCTTCTTCACCTGCTTCAGAACAGAGTGATCAGCCCATGCCGAGTCCACCACCTTCACCAAAAAGTAAAGCCAAGGAGCCTGAGCCTACCAAGGAGGCATCAACAAAGAGAAGTAGCTAAATCGGTACAACATGTAGCTGAATCTACACAAGAGCAACACAAAGAGCAAGAGCTAGAGCCCAAAAGGACAGCGAGTCCTGAACTAGAGGACAACACAAAGTTTGAGGAACCAAGAAAACAAAAGATTGGGGAAACACCCTCTACCTGTACACAACAAGAGAAGGCCGAGGCATCCACAAAGCCTCAGGATGACAAAACAGCAAAAGATCAGTCCCACAACCACAAGGACAACAACAACAACAGCCATGACGTCGCCAAAGGATACACAAGAATCTGCAGAAACATCAAGTCAGCTGTCACAAAACAAAGATTGGCAATCAAATGACAAAGTGATCCTTCAAGTTAATGAGTATGCTAAGAAAATGCAGGACATGACTGAACAACTTCGCTCAGCAACACTTAGCCGTAGCACAAGGGCCAAAGAATTAGAAATGGTGATTGATGCACTCCAAGGGGAGTTAGACGATCAACTAAACGTCATCACCAATCTACAAAGGCAAGTGCATGAGCTGAAAGAAAAAGCTGAATAGCATCAGCTCGCAAGGAATAAGTAGCAGAAAGAGATGGAGGAGCTTGGTGATCTTCTTACAAAGTTGTCAGATGCTTGCAAAGCAAAAGATAAAAAACTGATAGAAGTTACAAACAAACTTCTAATGACAACCCTGCCAGTTCAAAAGATGCAAGTACAATTAGATGTAGCAAATGCTTCCCTAAAGTACTCAGAGCAAAGAATAAATGATTAGGCAATTTTCCTGCCGCAAATCAGAGAAAATCCCGCAGTGGCCTCGATCAATGGCATAGATGAGGTCTACAAGGCATTAGAGAAGAGGAATAAAGACCTTGAGCTGGAGCTTAAACTGGAGCAATCTCAGCGTAGAGACCTGGATTTGATGCGGGTCCAAAGAGAAGAAGAGCTGCTAAAAGAAATAGCAAAACTTAAAAGAGCCAACCAACTATTGAGAGAGGGACGACCAGAAACCCAAGAGGAGGCAGGAACTTTTGAGCAGCCACAGATAGAGATCCTGTCAGTTTCATTTGCTGAGATGGAGACATAGCCAACTGAAGAGCTAAGTGTCAAGGAGGAATTTCAAGTACACATAACCGAAACGGATACAGTGCCAATGGTCCAGCTCTCAAAGGCTGAGGAAGATGCACTAAAAGAGAAGATTACACAAGAGGTAGATGAGCAATGGAAGGCAACAATGGATTGGGAGATGAGAGTCCTTCATTCCGTCAATCTTACACAACTCACTCCCAATCAAAACAATGCGCAATGGCACCAACAATCCTTGCCCTATCCTCTAATTAAAGTGGAACTGCTACAAGTTAAAGAAAGGATTTACACTAACATGCAAGTGAAGGGCACAGATCAAGAGAAACCAAAGTGGAGGCTCAGCTGGTTGAACAAGAATCCGAGGTATTTGATTTTGTTCACAAGAGCACCGGCGGCCCTGCAAAAGATCCTACTTTCTGTCATGTACCAAGAGTAAGGACTTGGCAAGCACATGAGGCACTAATAAACAAGGGGCCAACTTGGATGAATTGCCCCAGATTGCCTTCTCCAGAAAAGGGACCGTCGGCTGAAGAGTACATGGTGAAAACCCTAATGGGTGCCATGTCCTTCTTTAAAAGTCTACCAGATTTATCATGTGCAATGTTATATAAAATTACCGAATGTTGCTCACCTGCATCGAAGTCTTCCATGAGCCAAAGCAAGCAGGCACCCCTTGGATGCCATTCCTTGAGGGTAATAAATGATTATGGTATGACCTTAGTGGTCAACCTTTCAAAGAAGTCCTCTATGGCTTCTACGCCAGATGCATGTTTTTACCTTCTTACAATATGTTGGCGTTTGAGGAAGCGTTCTACACAGGGTTCTTCACTTGGTGAACAAAAATATTTGGGCCAGTGAGATTGGCAACCTCACATCACGCTTTGTAGGCTACTCAGCAGTGGAGTTGAAAAACAAAGTCACTATGCAGTCCTTGGAAGTTCCAGATAAAGAGAGGAAAATCAGATACCCAAAGGCACTAAATACAGCTAAAGACTGCCTCGCCAGCCGTCAACCCAAAGACTACTTCAGCCCATAAAGATGTGCCAAGGGACGACACAGGCGAGGAGGGGGGGAATGTAACAGCAAGCTAACATGGATACAATTTTTGGAGCTCCCATGTAAAGATACTTATTATTATTTTTGAATCGAGAATATTGTAACTCCTTTTTTTTGGATAAACCTTGTAATTGATGAGCTGGGGCTACAAGCTTCCAGATTGTATCAAACCGTCATTACATATCTTTAGTTAGAGCTCCCAGATTTTTAGTCTTGATCACCAAAAACCTTGGCTAAGGTATAAAAGACAATTTTTGGAAGTTATTCGTACATTTTGGATAATAAAATACACAGCGTAAGCTAACGGCGCTCACTTATCTCCCTCTCACACTTCCTACTGCCTCTCTGGTTGTCACATTGCAATCGCGTGTATTGCATTGCAACTGGAGGTAAGAGCTCTACGCATTGACGTAAACACATCACAATATTTTGTAGATTTTGGCATCGTCGACCCACGGCCTAATTTCATCATAAGTAGGAATTTACACTTCAAAATCAAAAACTAAGCATAGGCAGGGTATTGGGGCATCATTGCTAAGCATTTAGGTGCATTCTGGGTCAAAAACGACTGGGTCAAAAATCCACTGCTATTAATAATCGCGATTTTGGCCCTTGACCTAAAGTGGGGTTTGAGGCCATAAGCATGTGTGCTTAGGTCTTATAAACTTGTCCTAGAAGTTCTGTTATGTTTGGATGTCATTTGATGCTGCTGACACGGATACCATTTTTTGGAGCTCCCATGTAAAAGTAGTTATTATTTTTTATAAATTGAGAATATTATAACTCCTATTTTTTGGATAAACCTTGTAATTGATGAGTCAGGGTTACAAGCTTCCAGATTGTATCAACTTGTCATTACATATCTGTAGTTAGAGCTCCCAGATTATTAGTCTTGACCACCAAAAACCTTGGCTAAGGTATAAAAGCCAATTTTTGTAAGTTATTTGTAAATTCTGGATAATGAAATACACAGCATGAGATAACGGCGCTCACTTCTTGCACTTCCTACTCTCTCTCTGGTTGTCACATTGCAGTCGTGTTTATTGCATTGTAACCGCAGGTAAGATCTCTACGCATTGACATAAACACATCACAATATTTTGTAGCTTTTGTTGTCGCTGAACCGCGGCCTATGAACCGCGGCCTAATTTCATCATAAGTAGTCATTTACACTTCAAAATAAAAAACTAAGCATACGCGGGGTATTGGGGCATCATTGCTAAGCACTTAGGTGCATTTTGGGTCAAAAACTACTAGGTCAAAAATCCACTATTGTTAATAATTGCGATTTTGGCACTTGACCTAAAGTGGGGTTTGAGACCATTAAGCATGTGTGCTTAGGTCTTATAAACTTGTCCTAGAACTTTCTCTACGTTTAGATGTCATTTGATGCTGTAATAATGGATTGGATTTGTTTGCCGATGAGCGATTGGCTTTTGGTGATTGCAATCACTTGAGTGTAGCTTGAGTTAGATGCGAGTTGTTAGTTGTTTTTTGAGAGATTGACAACCTCTTGTAGCCTCTGTGCACTAGTGGAGTCAGCTTCGTCCCATGGATTGACAATTTAATCATGGTTCTCGCTAAAACTGCAATAAGATAGGATAGTGAGGTTAGACACACGTCCCACAGTTTCTCTTTTCTTACTTAAGAAGAGAGGTCCTTGAGTTGTCCATGAAAGGTTGGAACTTTTCATTGTAATAGGGTAAGTTGGACACTAATCTATTATCTTGGTTGAGAAGGACTTAGTTCAAGGTACACCGTTGGGAACTATAGTCTTAGGAATGGAGTCTCGCGGGGCTTGACTTTGGCTTACCATTACCGTGCTATGAGCAAGCTCAACAGAAACCATAATCAACCGAGAAATGTTATACCCTCTCTACTAGTCTTTATAATCAACAGAGGCTCTAAACCACGGGTGTGGCTGCTAATGAACTAATTTTCAAAGGTAAAGAAGAGTAGCGCCTAAGGTTTTTGAGGGTACCAAAGCACAAAGTAATCTATACATAAGATTAAATAGCATGGTTGGCAATAACCAAGAGATTAGAATGAGCATTGATAAATTTGATTTTGCACATGAAAGTGCTAATGATGATTCTCCCATGTTTGTTAATTACCTTGTTACTAGGCTGCAACAAGATATGGGCAACCTTGCTTTGCAAGCCGAAGTTACCCAATGACTTCTTGCTTATGTTTGTTAATTACCTTGTTACTAGGTTGCAACAAGATATGGGCAACCCTGCTTTGCAAGCCGAAGTTACCCACTTCATTCTTATGGGATTTCCTTTCCTCTCCAAGAGGAGAGAGAGCTTAGGAGGTCTCCTGATGAGACTCCCAAAAGAATACTCTCTCCCATAAGAGAGGAGGAATCCAAAGAATGAGAAAGAAGTAAATCCCTAATTTCCTTTGAAGATGTGGCTCCACGAAGACGGCGGTCTAGACGGTTGCCAACTCCTCCCAAGAGGAAATGATTAATCCATAGTCCTTCTCCTGTCGTTACTCTAAAAGGAAAGAGAGAAAACAAAGGAAGAAAAAGGCAAGAAAGAGATCACCCTAGGTATACATGGTCTGACAAGGAGAACAATGCTTTCAAAAACCGTAAAGAAAAGATTATCTCTCAACGTGTGCTTACACTGCCGGATCTCTCAAAGCCATTTGAGGTCCAATGTGACGCTTGTGGTGATTTCCCTGGAGCTATTTTGCTTCAAGAAGGGCACGCCATAGCCTATAAAAGTCAAAGTATTGACCGTGTTGAGCAAGCTCTAGGCATATATGAAAATGAGCTCCTCGTAGTTCTACATGCCTTAGACTCTTGGGAGAATTATTTGCTGGGAATTCCTTTCATTTTGTGGACGAATCACCAAATCCATAAGTACTTCTTCTTCTTCTTCTTCACCTTTCTTCTCTTTTGAAAAAAGCAATAGCTATTCTCCTAGAGAATACAAGAGGATGCAAAAATTACCCTGCATGGCGAAGGTCCCAAAAGCTCAAGAAATTCAAAGAGGGAGGAAAGAGTATCTCTTTTCTCATCTATGATTACACCTTTGGTGCCACTGACAAAGTATTGGCCTTCAGTCAAAAATTATATGCGGACTTTGGAGAGACGAGGGCTTCACGGAGTCCTCCTAGCTATGTTATGTAGCTATGCACTTCCAAAACATTTCTTGTCAATGGTGGGCTAGCCTTTGTGGCAACGGCAAAGTCCCAACGACATAGAAAACTCTACGAGTTTCCATCATGAAGCAATTCCTTGCAAGCGATGCAAAGGAAAAAGTGCTTACCAAAAGGGGAGTTTAAAGCTGCTCTCCAACAAGTCTATCCACAAATATGTGGACAAGTTTTGGGATTTACATCTCAAGGCTACTGTACTTCAAAAGATAGACTTTGCTGAGCAAAAGCAACAATTCTGTGTGGGATTATTACCTAAAGAAATGGCCAAGTATGTCAACTCTCAATGGCATGGTTCTATCACCAAAGTAATCGACCACACTATGGTTTCTTTGAGCATCAATTTCCAATAAGGGGCTAGAAGGAATGCCAAGCCCATGGAAAGCAAAGACCAAAGTGATGCAAAGGGGAAAAACAATGCCCAAAATTCTTCCCAAGGAAATTCCAACAACAACAAAAACAATAACAAAAATTGGTCCAAGGAGAAGGGAGTTTACAAAGGTAAAAATGAACTCTCTCCTAAAGATCTAGAAGCTTTTTGTAAGGACCACAAATGATTCAAGTGCGGGGAGCAAATGCCCACAGTGAGACTCCTAGAGCTTCAACAATTAAAGCTCCAAAAGAGGATGCTCATTGCAAAGGATCATCTCTCTCCTATGCTAGCTTGGGGAAAAGTAAGGGAGCATGATGCCTTCATCTTGTTTGACCCTAGCTCTACTCACAAATTCATATCAACGGAGCTGGCCACTAAGTTGTGCCATCAAGCTTTCGAGATGGGAGATATTGTAGCTGTCAATGGAGCCTTCAAGGGATAGCAAGCCTCCATAACTCCCTTGATTGGGAATTTGAGGCTTCATTTCCAAAGATACATCGACAAAGACGACGTTTTTTTATCTCTCCTCTCCAACATGAGGATGTTATCCTAGGGGCACCATGGCACAACCGCATTGCCACCAACATGAAGTTCCCTGAAAGGAGAATCTACTTCACCTACAGGGAAAATAACATGAATATAGATTCTAGTGAATCTGATCGTACTATACCACTTGTAAATTCACTTGCTTTTGAAAAGTCAATGAAAATCTCGGTTTCTGCGTACATGATTTTTGTCAAAGAATCCACTAATGACGCAAATGTTTTATCGAATGAAAATGGTAAGAATCAAGAAGAGTTAAACTTGTCCTACTTTCCTAAATGGACTCCAAGATGTTTTTATCGATGATATCCCTATGGACTTACCTCCAAAATGAAGGGATGATGACCATCAAATTGAGGTCCTTCCAGGAAGCTCACCGCCTAACAAACCTCCTTATAGAGTTTCTCAAGCTCAACAAGAGGAGATTATGAGGCAAGTCCATGAGCTGTTAGACAAAGGGATGGTGAGGCCTAACTCCTCTCCTTTTTGTTCTCTAGTCCTTTTAGCGCAATAGAAAGATGGTACATACCGCATGTGTGTGGACTATTGAGTGCTAAACCATCTCACTATCAAAAACAAATTTTCTCTACGGTGGGTCGAAGCTCTCTTTGATAAGCTACAAGGTTCGACCTACTTCAGTAGGATTCACCTTAAAAGTGGCTATCATCAAATAAGGATAGTGAATGAATATATCATAAAGACCATGTTCCGTACAACGTTTGGTCTTTATGAATAACTTGTCATGCCTTTTGGTTTGACAAATGCCCTAGCCACGTTCAACCGTTTAATGAAGAAAATGTTTAGACCCTACTGCAAATTCATTGGAGTGTTCTTTTATGATATCATCATCTAATCTAAATCCTTGGAGAAGCACAACCAATAGCTCCAGGTAATTTCTCAAGCTTTGAGGGAGAACAAGCTTTTTATCAATCAAAAGAAGAGCGAACTTTTCCTTCAAGAGATTCAATACTTAGGTCATATTATCTCTCAAGATGGTATCTGTATGTATCCATCAAAGTTGGAGGTAGTAAAAGCATGGCCTAATCCAAGGAATCTACATGAGCTAAGAAGATTTATTGATATGTGTGCATACTATAGATGCTTCATAGCCAAATTCTCTCAAATAGTAGGACCATTACATGACTTAACAAAGAAGAACCATAAGTACTCATGGACGGCTAAAGATCAAAATGCTTTTGATAATCTTAAAGAAAAGTTTACCTCTCAACCCGTGCTTACATTTTTGGACCTCTCAAAACCATTTGAGGTCCAATGTGATGCTTGTGGAGATTGCTTTGGAGCAGTCTTGCTTCAAGAAGGGCATGCCATAGCATATGAGACTCAATTCTGATGAGCGTGTCTTGGGAATCTACAAAAATGAGCTATTAGTTGTCTCCTACATGCCCTTGATACATAAAAGCACTATCTTTTGGGGACTCCATTCATCCTACAAACGGATGACCAAAGTCTTAAGTACGTCGTGACACAAACCAAGCTCTCTGACAAACAAATGAGGTGGGAAAAGTTTCTTTCACAATTTAATTTTCATATTGCTCACATTGCTGATAAGCACAATCAAGTGGTTGATGCACTTTCAGATGACCAAGAGTTAATGTAGTGTCTATATCAACTCACAATGATCTATCTTCTATGATAGATGAGTATACTACTGACCTTGACATTAGAGACATAATGTCAGCCCTTGCTTTGGGGAAGAAAGAAGAACCATTCACCTTGCAAGATGGTTATCTTCTCCATGGAAACAGGCTATGTGTTACTCACTCCCTTCGTGAGAAAGTTATATATGAATCCCATGCTCCTCCCTATGCAAGGCATAGAGGCATTCAACGTACTCTTTGAGGAGTAGAGACGTACTTCTATTGGACTACCATGAAAGTGGACATACAAGAATATGTTTCTAAATGTGGGGTATGCCAAAAGACCAAGTATGATAGAGGGAAGCAACTTGGATTACTCCAGCCATTGCCAATCCCTAATTCACCATGGGAGAGTATATCAATGTATTTTATCTTTGGATTACCTAAGTCTATTCATGGGAATACGAGAATATGGACAATAGTCAATAGGTTTAGCAAGCAAACAAACTTTATTTTGTCAAAAAGACTATCAAGGAACACCAAATGGAGACTCTCTTCATATCTCAGATTTCCAAGCACTGGATTTCCAACATCCATCGTGATCCTAGTATGACTAGTATTTTTTTGAAAGGCCTCTTTAAAAATCTAGGTACAAGATTGAACTTCTCTTCGGCCTATCACCCACAAATGGATGGCTAAAGTGAGATAGCCAATATTATGATTCTCGATCTACTAAAGACATATGTTACATAAGCAGATCAACCCTCACAATGGGATAAGTACTTACCCCTTGTAGAGTATGCGTAAAATAATAATGTCCATACTACTACGAGAAAAGCACCTTTTGAGATCATAGAGGGAAGACCCAAAAGTACCTTGCTACTTAAAGTACATGGAAAGATCTTCAATGTTGATGAGTATAGCCGTGACCTACAAGAATATTTTCAAAATATTATCTCTCAACAAAGGCAAACAACTGCTATTGACAAGCGCAGAAGGGCCGTTACAATCAAAGAAAATAACTAGGTCTTACTTAAGTTTTCCAAGGCTCGACTGAGGCAAAGTACGAGAAAAAATCCTATGGGCCACCAAAAGTTTTATGCCTAGTTTAGCAAAAAGATACTATGGTCCTTTACAAATCTTGAAACCAAATAACAAGATGGCTTATCAAGTCAAGTTGCCCAACCATTGGCTCATTCACAATGATTTTCATGTGAGCTATTCTCCGACACGAAGACAACGTACTAATACATGGTAAGATTATCGACAGTATCTTATTTAATTTAAAAACTATACTTTTGAAGATGCTAGATGGATGCAAGGAAGATAGTATGAACCTCGTCAATGCTTACGATGCTACACTACAGTAAGCAAATGTAAATGCTTTCTAAATGAGCAATGTTTTTGTCTTATAAGACAAATCCTCTTTTGTGCACAAATTTAAATAGTACGCATGCTTAGAATCATGTTTGTGATGATGACGTCACTCAAACACCAAGTAGAATTTGTCACTCTACTTAGGGAGTATGATATGGACTAAAGAATAGACATGCTTGCAGTAGCTAAGTCTCCCAAGCACCAAATGGACTAGTCATCAATTCTGTAATGATGTCCTAGGGTAAAAAGAGATCCTCTACCCACTAAGAAACGTAGACTAATGAATAAGACTTTATCTCTTCTACCTCATAGTTGAGGACAACTATAATTTCAAGAGAGAGGTAATGCCATAAAATCTAATATCTAACCAACCCAAATGATTCTCTCATAGTAAAATCATCATTTAATTTTAGAGAATAAACGAGAACAAGGGTAAGGATATAGACACGTTCTTATGGATCTATCTCAACATGGGGCCAAGGTAAAAGGGTCCAAATGAGAGATGGTCTGTCAAAGAGGAATGCTACCTAATGGAGATTAAAAACCTTAGGGTTAGCTTCATTAAATAACTCCAAAGGTTAGTGTTAAAAATTCCTTATACCTAGAACCTTAAGCAAGGTGGGACTGACCTTGAGGTGAGAACCGTACCCAAGCTTGAGGTGCTTGTCGTGCTTGTTGACTAAGGTGCTTAGGGTGTTTGTGTGAACCTTGCCCAAGCTTGAGGTGCTTGTCATGATTACATGACTAAGATGCTTGAAGTGCTCAATTCAAACATGCTCTCTAAAGAGGCATAAAAGATTTTCATGCTTAAATGACTAAGGTGCTTGAAGTGTTCATTCAAACATGATCTCTTAAGAAGCATAAAAGACACATATCAAGATCCTCTCCATTTTGCCCTCATGATGATGTGCTTGAATCATATTGGATAGGCTTTAAAGGGGTCCAATGAGAATTTAGATGCATTTAAATGAATAATTAAGCTCTTTCTCTCAAAGAGAGAAAAGATGACACTTGTCCAAATGATATAATTAAATAATAAGAGAGAGAGAGAGAGAGAGAGAGAGAGAGAGAGGTCTACCAAGCATGAAAGGGGGGGTTGATTTGGGCATCCTTATACTCTCCCACACAAACACACACACTCTCTCTCATTGTGTGAAGTGCAAAGTGCAAGAGCCCCATCTCCTTCTCCAAGCTCGTTGAGAAGTTGATAGCCTACACCAATACTCTTGGCTATGGAATGAAAATCCAACCAAGAGTCATGCTTCAATGCTTAAGCTTGCCATATTCTTCATCTTCGTCATTACTATGCTATTATGCTATACTAAGAAAGAAGAGTGATGATAAGTGATGAACTATTTCTTTCTCCTATTGAATGCTTCTTCTTCCTCTTCCTTACCCTCATTCCCCGCTTGCTCTCTCCACTTTTCAAGGTGTTTGATACCTTGGGGTTGAGGCCGGGGATGGGTAATGATTTTACAAAGTTTATGTTATGCTCGTGACACATGAAACTTTCCATCTTCATTGCATCACCTAAGTCACAAGGAACACGAAGATTGTAGTGTACCAAGTCTCTCTTGATGGGAGAATCTATATTACAAAAGCCTATTGGAAGGGGGACCGACTCCACATAAATCCGATCCTCAATTGTTGTCAAGTTCTCTAAACACTCTCTCTCTCTCTCTCTCTCTCTCTCTCTCTCTCTCGCAAAAGTATTGTTCATGCCGAGTTAATTAAGTATTATGGTTATGCTACGACCGCTAATTAAGTTCACCCTCTATGTTCTCCAAGTAGTCTCACAAAAATAGTCACTCTAAGTTTCTTAATTTCGTTATTTGCAAAGTTCATAGGCCATTTCCATTACACTACACATGAGTGCATGGATGTCCTTGAACGGTAGCTACTCCATGCTTTCACATCCTGGGAGTTGCATGACGTCTCGCATTGGCCACCTTATCCATCCTTGTACTCTTAGGTTGGATGTAGGTCCAATGTTGGAAGAGATACTGATAGCCGTTTTTCGGCTCTCTGTGATTGCCATAGTGAGTTATCCCCCCCTATCAAATCACTCAAACACTGTGGTTACCCTCACCCTTTCACTGTATATAGGTGCGTGTGAGTTAGGGGACTTTTCCCATATCTCCTTACTGAAATAAAAAACCCTCAATTAGCTAGGCATTGGGCTAGTTGAGCCAAAAAAATAAAAAAATATAAAAAATATAAGTATATTATGGCCCATGCGTATGTAAATATTTCTTTGTATATAGGGCCTAAATAAAAGATTTTTTCATAATTATTTTGGTATTTACTTAAATATTTCTACCTAGGTGTGTGTTACTTATGCTCTGTACATTGCCTCACCATTACCACAATTTTTCTTACCATTTTTCATACTCTTTATTCCATATAGAAATATTTTCATGTAAGCTTCTCTTATATTTGGTGGAACTCCACCCCAACAAAAATCCAAAAAAACTAGTTTTATTTATGTGTATATTTTTTCACTATTGTGATTTTTCCCTTCCTACATCTATTTTGTTTTTTTCTAAAAAATTAGAACACCAAAAATATTTATCTTTTTATGGTAGCCTCATAATGAGAGAGATTTCTTTTGACCCCTTTATATTTTTTCCACTTATATTATTTATATTTGACATGTACATATTTTTTAGACCTCTCAATATTTGATTTTCTTAGTTGTACTATTCACTTATATCTTGATCTCAACAATATCTTCAATTATAGACCTACCAAATAAGGTCAAGGGTAGGTGGCATGCATACATGCACTATGGAGGGCTCACTCTTGGAGGTATTCAAAAGAATCATCCAAAGAAGGACCCCACAAGGACCTTGTGCAGTGGAAAAAAACGGTCGGTTTTGCTGAATTTTTAAAGTTCACTTGCTCTCTGAATTTGAAAAGGTGATACAAACAAAAGTTGTAGCTCATGGGCTGAACTTTTGCCTCAAAGTTTTTCATATTTTTTTGAGCTACGAGCTGTGAGCTATGATTTTATTAGTGGACCCCAGTTTTCCCATGCTATGCAGCCACACTCTCTCTTCCACTTTATCATTTTCCTCTTTCACACACACTTCTCCACTCATCATCCCCACCTCTCTCACCACTCCTCTCTGCACCCTACTCATCTTCTCCTCAACCTTGAAGAATAAGAGAAACCATGGTGAACTCATACCTCCCACACACAATTCCATTCCAAAATTGACCACCTAGTCTCATTTTTCCTCCTCCAATTTACCCATATCTATCAAAAAAACCACAAAATTCAGCCGCTTCTCTTAAAAGACAGCATCATGGTGGTTGATTACTCAGCTTCAATTACCTTGTCTCTCAAGGAAGGTCAAGAGTGGAGAAAAAATGTACCGTCAAAGCTAGTGGACCGTCAACAAGCGTCAAAATTGGCCCTACTCAAGACACTTGAAGCATCAACCTTGTAAGAAATCCACCTTTTCTTACCTCTTAAGAGTTTTTCTTCCTTATTTGTATCCTACATGGATACTTCCATTGTAAATATCCAATTCCATTTGTAAATTAATACTAACTCTACTAACACTAACCCACTATGAAAAGTCCTATCACCTCCATTTCTCTCCTCTCTCTTTCCCCACCAACTTCTTGATAATTCCAAGCAAAAGAAATTAGATAAATGGCTGAAAATCTAATCCAACCATGGTTAGAGGAGTAACCCTAGCCTTCAAAATTGCTATAAAAGGAGGGTGTAGCTAGCACAAAAGGGGGAGCCATAAGCAAGAGCACTATGCTATAGCTTGAGAAGCCAAGCTCAACCTCTCTAGAAGGAGCTCTTGAGTGGAAGCTCATTGTCTTATGCATGTGCATGTGTTGTAATAGGGGATTAGCAAGGGAACTCTATGCCATTGTAAGAGAGAGAGTGATCATTCAATTGAGAGTAGGAAATCTATCATTTCTCCTACTAGTGTAAGCCCAACATTTGCTGAATCAAGGAGGGTGGATTTGGACTAAGCTTGGATACTTTGTCTCCCTTCCAACGTGAAGTAATGGACAACAATGATGCGTAAGTGTCTTGGTGTTTTTTGTTAAGTTCTTGATAGCTTGTCTCTGGTGTTGTCATCAATCTAGCCATAAATCCCACATACTGTAAGAGGGCGACAGGGTGGAGAGGACTCCCCTGGCCTTAAGACAGTGATTGGGGTGGCTTTTCTTGTGATGTGTTGTGGTGAAATTTACGCAAGCTATGTTGAACAAATACTAATATCACTTTGATTTGTCATGACAGATTTGTAAGAAGGTATTATTTCAACAAGCACCCCCTCCACCTTTCTCTCTCTTTCTTAAATATATAGTTGTGTTTGCTTGATCATTGCCGATACGTTTTCAAAGCAGCCCGAGCACTATCTCTCTCTCTCTCTCTCTCTCTCTCTCTCTCTCGTGTTTTAGTGTGTGAGAGTGTTCCATTGGTGTTAGGGTTAGTGTAAATTCCTTGCTTGTTTGTGGGTTGCTCTAATGATTCTCCTCTTTTGCGTCCTAGTTCGCTCTTAAACTAGGTGGTGCCCCTTGTGTAGTTGGGATTTGGCTGTGGGTTTGTTGTTTTGGTTTGTGTTGTGTTGTGCCCCAGCCCCATTGAGCAGCACGGGAGCCTTGAAGGGTGTCTAGAGGTTGCTCTTCTTGTTGCCCGCCCCGGACCGCCTCAAATTGGTGCCCCCACTGAGGAACGGCTTGTGTATTTTTGTGTAGAATCAACCTTTAGCATAGTCAAGTAGTTTGCATGAATCACGAAAATTTGTATGATCCCTTCATTCCCATTGCAAGGCAAAAGGTACACATAATAGTTAGTACTAAGTTGCAATTTCAACGTGTCATTCGTAGAATTTTAGGTCCTCTTAGGTTGGCCGAGATAAACGCTTTAGTAAATCCTTTTATTTTGCCTCTCATTAGGTACGACCTTAGTTTGGACGTCTATATTTTTGTTTTGTTTTAAGCATTAGGTCATGCATAGACCATGGATAATGGCCCAGGAATAGAGGTTTTCCCCTTCCATTTCACTCCACACATTAGAATAAACATTGCAATTAGTAGGAAAATCCATTTTCAACAACGTATGGTGTTCATGTTTGGTGCCCAAAGAGTAGGAGAAATTCTCGCATCACCAAACCCTGTCATCCTACCTCTTATTGATTATCATAGGTCGTTTGATGTGAATATCTTTATTTTGTTGTAGAATAGATTGCAAGCTAGAAAAGATTATTGTGTAAATCTTTTTAAGAAAGAAAAACAAAAACGGGTGTCACTTTGAAATCAATTCAATGGAAAGCCAACGCCAAATGTCTGGGTATCCTCTTTTCTTTGGAGAGCCTGGAGAGGATGCAGAATTATTTTTAGCGAATTTCAAGATGTCTTGCCGTATCAAGAGGATAATAACTGATCAAGAATGTGTAGAAATGTTTGAGGTGGTCCTCAGGAAAGATGCTAGCACTTGGTTTGACTCTTTGCCTGAGGAAGTTAAGGGGAATTACACAGAAGTTTTGAATCGTTTCAAGAAATACTTCTTTGATCCCCAAAACACTCAAAAATTATGGCAAGACATTGTTTCTCATAAGCAAAAAGACTTAGATGACTACTACTTGTACAAGCAAGAGTTTCTACGTCTTTGGGCTCTATGGATACGAAATGTTGCTAACCCTGGTGATGGTGCAGAATTTCTAAAGAAGGAGAGGTTCATAGCCGGACTCTTTCCTAACCTTAAGATAAAAGTTGAGGCGGGTGCACCTGCTACCTTTGATGCAGCTGAAACTAGGGCTGCTGAGAAATATAGGAAACTCAAGTGCTTAAGGGGAGAGGTTCCAATAGAAGGTCTTAGACCCAAAGGTAAGTCACAAGCATCAACATCGAGGGAGCTTCCTGAGGTAACGGCGGAAGTAATTGAGAAGTTAAACGAATCTTTAAGCAGCCTGTCAATTCACCTTGCACAAGTTGTAGGTCCAAAGGGACAAGCAAAGAAGTCTGAAGAGCGAGATCCACGACCTAGGAGAGTCTTGCAATGTTGGAATTGCGGAGAGTCTGGACATGGGATGTATAATTGTCCTTGGCCCCGTGGGGAGCCAGGGAGACCTAACTTGAATTACCCAGTGATGAATGCAGGTGAAGGAACTGGTCAAAAACCAAGGCTTCTACAAAGACCAAATGGACCAAGACCACCTCCACAAGGGGTAGAAGGAGTTCCACCTTTTCCAGATCCAAATGTGCATGTGGTAGAGGTGACAAACTCAAATGAGGTTGACATGGAAGAAAATGTCATTAAGCGTGGCCGAGGAAAAGGTAAAGAGAAAGAGGGTGTCCCATCACAGAGTGACCATGGACAAGGCAAGAAGGCAAAGGAGACCAAGGAAGCTAAGAGGACTCGACGTCGTATCAATCTCCAAGACTTCCCTCTTGGACATGGTATGGCTCCATACAACCTGTTGGAAGACATGCGAGGTAAGGGTCCTGATATCTCATGGCCTCAGTTTCTTGCATTATGCCCACAAGTTAGGAGGGATTTAACAAAGGCAGTTAGCACTAGGAGAAAGGTAAAAGATAGTTTTCCTGTTGTAAAAATTGCACATGCTGAAATGAACGAGGATATTACACCTGTGCTAGATTGTTACATAAAAGGAAGATTGGTTAGGAAAGGTCTAGTGGATGGGGGTGCACAAATTTGCATCATGACAGAAGGGCTCATGCAAAGACTAGGCATGCACATCCATGAGACACCTGAAATCAAAGTGAAAATGGAAAACAATAGCAACGCTAGGTGCGTAGGCATTTGTAAAAATGTTTTTGTGGAGGCCTTTGGCATTAAGAAGGCAGTGGATTTCTATGTCATGTCTACCAAGGGAAATGGTTACCCATTTATCCTAGGAAGACCATGGCTAATGAAAATGCGAGCTTTGCAGGATTGGGAGAGTGGGAAATTAATTTGCAGGAATGACAATCATAAGAAGGTTGTCTTTGACATGAAGGAGCAACGCCAAGAGGAGCTCCATGAAGAATCATCTCAAAGTGAGACGGAAGAAGGTTGGACCGATAGCACTTCAGAAGAAGAAAGTAGCAGTAGCATTACTGAAGAGGAGTCTTCCATCGAAGTCATGGGGGTAAGGTTTAAGCCAAGCAACCAAGAGACCTCTTGTCAAGGCTTGGAGGAGGTAGGTCCTCAAGAGAACCAAAAGGTGGAAGATGAAGGAATGTTAGAAGGTATGTTGTCTACAACACTTACAAAGGATGAAAGAGAGGAGTTCAAATGTGTACTAAGGAAATTTCCGAGGCTTTTTGCTAAAGACTACACCGATGTGCGTGGAGTAGATGTTGTTCAACACAAGATTGAGTTGAAGCCAGAGGCCACACCTAAGGCTCAAAAGCTACGAAGGCTAGGAGTCATTAAGGAGCAGGCTCTACTCAAGGAGGTAAGAAAGCTTCTAGCAGCAGGTTTCATTTATCCAGTGGAGAATTCAGAGTGGGTCTCTCCCGTTGTTGTCACTCCTAAGAAAAACGGCAAGTGGAGGGTGTGTGTGGATTATCGTCCACTTAATGAGGCAACAAAAAGAGATCACTTTCCCCTCCCATTTCAGGATGAGATACTAAATGAAGTAGCTGGTCATGAGAAGTACACTGTGTGTGATGGCTACTCGGGTTACTTTCAAATAGGTATCGCATTGGAGGATCAATTGAAAACAACCTTTATCACTCCTTGGGGTTGTTATGCTTTTAGAGTCATGCCATTTGGCCTGACAAATGCTCGTGCAACTTTCCAACGCTTCATGAACATGGTGTTTCAAGCATTCTTTGGAAAGTCCATTAGGGTTTTTATTGATGATTTTTGCATTTATAGTTCAAAATCATTGCATCTACAAAGGGTAGAAGAAGGTTTAAAGAAGCTCTATGACATGGGAGGTCAACTCAACCCCGACAAGTGTCACATAGCTGAGGATGAAGTGATCTTGCTTGGTCACAAGGTTTCCTATAAAGGCATTGAGGTGGATCCTTCAAAGGCAAAGGCTCTTACTGAGCTCCCCTCACCCAAGAATCTCAAAGAGGTCATATCATTCATTCAAAAAGTGAAGTATATGTCACGCTTTATTCACTTAGCTTCGGAGTTGCTTCATCCTTTGCAAAAGTTGACACAACAAGTAGAATTTGCATGGTTTGATGAGCTTGAAGAGTATTTTTGTAACATTAAAGTCATTTTGTCAGAGCTACCAACACTCATGCCTCCTTGTTGGGAGTACACATTCTTTGTTAGCTCTAGTGTTGGAAGGGAAACAATTGGTGTTGTGTTGCTACAACAAGATCCCCACAGTACAAGGATGCGACCCATCTACTTTGCTAGTAGGGTCATGAATGCTTTGGAGAGAGACTACACAGAAGCAGAACTCATGATGCTTTCTCTCATGTTTGCGGTGAGAAAGTTTAGATCCTACTTGCTACCAAAACCTTTTGTAATTCTCACTGCAGAAAATTTGTTCCCTTGGGTGTCATCTCAAATGAATCTTAGTACTAGGATCTCAAAGTGGATTATGGAGTTGCAAGAGTTTCAATACTCTTTCAAGGTAGAAGATAGTGTGCGTGCACAATTGGCAGGGATTCTCACTTATAGGGTGCATGAAAAGGAGATTAAGGTGCCTGAAGTAAAGACCCTACCATTGCCACCACCAAAAAGTATTCCTAATGCTTTTACCTTGTTCTTTGATGGAGCTTTTCGTCGAGCCACAGGAAAAGCAGGGGGAGGGCTAGTGTTGCTCAACCCAAGTGGAGAGGTGGTCATGAAAGAGAAGTTCAATCTACCAAGTTCAGCTAGCAACAATGAAGCAGAATATGACACACTACTTCATGGTTTAAAAATATGCATTGGCCATGGTATACAACGTCTCATGGTAAAAGGGGATACACTTCTCATTGTGAAGCAGATTTTAGGCATTTGGGCATGCAAAAATGAAAGACTAAGGGCCAAAGTTCATACCATCCGTAGGCTATTTAATCAATTTGAGGAGGTGCAATTATATCATATTCCTAGGAAACAAAATGAAGATGCTGATTTACTTGCACAACAAGCCGTTGCATGTGTAAAGAAAGAAGTGCAGGTCATCATGGTGGCGGCTGCTGTGAAGCAACCGAGGTACCAGGGATTGGAGTCATTGGCTCCCATCATTGGCTACATTTTGGAGGGTGAGTTTCCACCAGACTTCACAAAAGCTCAGAAGAGGAGACTCATGAAGAAGGCAAGCATGTATCTCTTCCTAGAAGGCTCCCTCTATCAAAGAGGGAAGGATAAAGTGTGCAGAAGAGTACCAACTATTGAGGAAATTCCAGCCATTCTAAAAGGTTTGCATGAAGAAGCATGTGGTGGTCATTTTGCCCAAGAATTAACTGTAAAGAAGATTTTGCTTGCGGGGTATGTTTGGCCAAGTCTGCATGTGGATGTCCAACATTGGTGTAAAAGTTGTCACAATTGTCAGGTAAATGGGAATAGAAGATTGGTTTATGGTCCAAGGCAAATCGTGCTTGCAAATGGACCCTTTGAAAAGTGGGGCATTGATGCTATGGGTCCTCTGCCTAGGACAAAAAATGGTAAACTCTACATTCTAGTGGCTGTAGACTATATGACTAGGTGGGTGGAAGCACAAAGTGTGGCAAAGGTAAATGAGAAGACAGTGAGCAAATTCGTCTACACTCACATTTGTTGTAGATTTGGCACACCTTTGGAGATTGTTTCTGATAATGGTCCAGGGTTTAGAAAGGGATTGCTCACAGAAGTCTGTGAAGAACTTCACATTCTACATCGTCACAGTACACCCTATTATCCCCAATCAAATGGTTTGGTAGAAAAAGCTAATGGTGTCATTGCAGGCATCATTAGAAAGATGGTGAAAAACAAGACAAAGTTGTGGGATGACTTCTTGGATGGTGCCTTGTGGGCGTATCGAACCACATATAGGGAAGCCACGGAGTTCACACCATTTCACTTGGTCTATGGTCAAGAGGCTTTACAGCCAATTGAGCTAAACATTCCAACAATGCGACTTCATGGCAAATCAGCACAAGATGATCAAGAAGCATGGATGGATCGACTTCTTACCTTAGTTGAGCTTGAGTGGAAAAGAGAAGCAGCATACGAGTGCTATAAGAGGAAAGCCACACAGACAAAGGAGAAGCTTGACAAGAAACTGAAGGACAAAGGCATCAATGAAGGAGATCTTGTGCTAAGGTATGACAATCGACTCGATAATCGTTTTGATGCCAAATTTGAAACAAAATGGCAGGGGCCATACATAGTCAAGAAGGCTTTCAATTCAAGTTACTATCAACTTATGGACTTGAATGGGAAAGAGCACGCCAGAAAGGTAAACGGCTATCGCTTGAAGCCTTACTTGAGTCGCCTTCTACCAAAGGATCTACCAGAGCAAAAGGCAACTATCCCATGTAAGTATTGTTCCATGAAGCATGAGTGTAACACAAACCAAAATTCCAAGGGGCCAAACAATGAAGATCTTGTCAAGGATTCTGAAGCACTCTCTTTGGAAAAGATTCTTTATGATGGTACATGAATATACCATCATCCTGGGGGAGGGCTAATGATAGCCGTTTTTCGGCTCTCTGTGATTGCCATAGTGAGTTATCCCCCCCTATCAAATCACTCAAACACTGTGGTTACCCTCACCCTTTCACTGTATATAGGTGCGTGTGAGTTAGGGGACTTTTCCCATATCTCCTTACTGAAATAAAAAACCCTCAATTAGCTAGGCATTGGGCTAGTTGAACCAAAAAAATAAAAAAATATAAGTATATTATGCCCATGCGTATGTAAATATTTCTTTGTATATAGGGCCTAAATAAAAGATTTTTTCATAATTATTTTGGTATTTACTTAAATATTTCTACCTAGGTGTGTGTTATTTATGCTTTGTACATTGCCTCACCATTACCACAATTTTTCTTACCATTTTTCATACTCTTTATTCCATATAGAAATATTTTCAAATAAGCTTCTCTTATATTTGGTGTAACTCCACCCCAACAAAAATCCAAAAAAACTAGTTTTATTTATGTGTATATTTTTTCACTATTGTGATTTTTCCCTTCCTACATCTATTTTGTTTTTTTCTAAAAAATTAGAACACCAAAAATATTTATCTTTTTATGGTAGCCTCATAATGAGAGAGATTTCTTTTGACCCCTTTATATTTTTTCCACTTATATTATTTATATTTGACATTACATATTTTTTAGACCTCTCAATATTTGATTTTCTTAGTTGTACTATTCACTTATATCTTGATCTCAACAATATCTTCAATTATAGACCTACCAAATAAGGTCAAGGGTAGGTGGCATGCATACATGCACTATGGAGGGCTCACTCTTGGAGGTATTCAAAAGAATCATCCAAAGAAGGACCCCACAAGGACCTTGTGCAGTGGAAAAAAACGGTCGGTTTTGCTGAATTTTTAAAGTTCACTTGCTCTCTGAATTTGAAAAGGTGATACAAACAAAAGTTGTAGCTCATGGGCTGAACTTTTGCCTCAAAGTTTTTCATATTTTTTTGAGCTACGAGCTGTGAGCTATGATTTTATTAGTGGACCCCAGTTTTCCCATGCTATGCAGCCACACTCTCTCTTCCACTTTATCATTTTCCTCTTTCACACACACTTCTCCACTCATCATCCCCACCTCTCTCACCACTCCTCTCTGCACCCTACTCATCTTCTCCTCAACCTTGAAGAATAAGAGAAACCATGGTGAACTCATACCTCCCACACACAATTCCATTCCAAAATTGACCACCTAGTCTCATTTTTCCTCCTCCAATTTACCCATATCTATCAAAAAAACAACAAAATTCAGCCGCTTCTCTTAAAAGACAGCATCATGGTGGTTGATTACTCAGCTTCAATTACCTTGTCTCTCAAGGAAGGTCAAGAGTGGAGAAAAAATGTACCGTCAAAGCTAGTGGACCGTCAACAAGCGTCAAAATTGGCCCTACTCAAGACACTTGGAGCATCAACCTTGTAAGAAATCCACCTTTTCTTACCTCTTAAGAGTTTTTCTTCCTTATTTGTATCCTACATGGATACTCCCATTGTAAATATCCAATTCCATTTGTAAATTAATACTAACTCTACTAACACTAACCCACTATGAAATGTCCTATCACCTCCATTTCTCTCCTCTCTCTTTCCCCACCAACTTCTTGATAATTCCAAGCAAAAGAAATTAGATAAATGGCTGAAAATCTAATCCAACCATGGTTAGAGGAGTAACCCTAGCCTTCAAAATTGCTATAAAAGGAGGGTGTAGCTAGCACAAAAGGGGGAGCCATAAGCAAGAGCACTATGCTATAGCTTGAGAAGCCAAGCTCAACCTCTCTAGAAGGAGCTCTTGAGTGGAAGCCCATTGTCTTATGCATGTGCATGTGTTGTAATAGGGGATTAGCAAGGGAACTCTATGCCATTGCAAGAGAGAGAGTGATCATTCAATTGAGAGTAGGAAATCTATCATTTCTCCTACTAGTGTAAGCCCAACATTTGCTGAATCAAGGAGGGTGGATTTGGACTAAGCTTGGATACTTTGTCTCCCTTCCAACGTGAAGTAATGGACAACAATGATGCGTAAGTGTCTTGGTGTTTTTTGTTAAGTTCTTGATAGCTTGTCTCTGGTGTTGTCATCAATCTAGCCATAAATCCCACATACTGTAAGAGGGCGACAGGGTGGAGAGGACTCCCCTGGCCTTAAGACAGTGATTGGGGTGGCTTTTCTTGTGATGTGTTGTGGTGAAATTTACGCAAGCTATGTTGAACAAATACTAATCTCACTTTGATTTGTCATGACAGATTTGTAAGAAGGTATTAATGCAACAAGCACCCCCTCCCCCTTTCTCTCTCTTTCTTAAATATATAGTTGTGTTTGCTTGATCATTGCCGATACGTTTTCAAAGCAGCCCGAGCACTATCTCTCTCTCTCTCTCTCTCTCTCTCTCTCTCTCTCTCTCTCTCTCTCTCTCTCTCTCTCTCTCTCTCTCTCTCTCTCTCTCTCTCTCTCTCTCTCTCTCTCGTGTTTTAGTGTGTGAGAGTGTTCCATTGGTGTTAGGGTTAGTGTAAATTCCTTGCTTGTTTGTGGGTTGCTCTAACGATTCTCCTCTTTTGCGTCCTAGTTCGCTCTTAAACTAGGTGGTGCCCCTTGTGTAGTTGGGATTTGGCTGTGGGTTTTTTGTTTTGGTTTGTGTTGTGTTGTGCCCCAGTCCCATTGAGCAGCACGGGAGCCTTGAAGGGTGTCTAGAGGTTGCTCTTCTTGTTGCCCGCCTCGGACCACCTCAATACCTTCCTTGCATGTCCTGTAGGAAATGGAATTGCTCCTTATAATAGAGCGTGTGAAGCTCACAGGTGTGAGGGATTTTGATGTAATCATGAGAAAGTTGTAGCTATCCATGCATCTGAGGTGCTTAAGGGGACCATCCATAGGTACGTGAGATTCTATGAAAAATTACTCAAAGACACGGGCCTGAGCTAAGCCTAAGTGAGCAGATATACATTTAAAGTACATTTTAGTATTCAACTGCTCTTTATGAGCTTTGGCCATTTATGACCGGCCGGCCAATTTGTTCTCACTTTGACTATTCAAGAAATCTATAAAGTAAATGCGTGCAAGAGGAAAACAGTCACTCTTGCATGGGGGGAGATTGCACCCAATGCTTGTGTCATTCTTCTCTCCTCTCTTCTCTGCTCTCTCACCGTGCCGGCATAGCACTCCACTCTAGAAGGTGTGCTGCACGTTCTCGCTTACTCTCACTCGCTCTCTATCCCTCTAGCTCTGTTTGCGTGCAGTCTCAATTATGTGCTATGTGATTTGTCACGGATGTAGATTTGTCGTTTTATTGTTTATATTGTGTTATTTTGAGTATTTTGCAGGGCCACCGCATTCTCCATTTATAGTAGTGGTTCAGAGCCAGTGTAATGCTTACATGGCTATGCAAATTCTCTAGTTACAAGAATAAAAGCTAAGTCTTTTTTTTCTTCTACCTATTTATTTTACTTTTTTGTTTCTTTCTAGCATGATTAGTTGGTTGTCATCAAAAGATCTTTGCTTATAGATGCACCTATGAGAAATATATTTTTGTGTTTTTCTCCTTCATAGATAGTAATAATAATAGAAGATACTAATAGGACCAAGGCTTAGATTAAGAAAAACTAAGGAGGAGGAGGAGAATAAAAAAAAGATTTAGAGAAATTTTAATATCGTAGGAAATATTTCAAAAAACCTCCAAGATATATCCGAGAAGTCTCAAACTAAAGAACTACGTCTGTTCAAGAGGGAGTTTGGATGATCAATCTACCACAAACAGGAGAGCTTAAGAAGACAAGGGGTTGAGAATGCACAATAGTTTTAGATGTAGAAGGAATAATCTTCAAGTAGAGGGGATGACAGGGTATAGCAAGAGAAAGAAATAGAAAATAAAATAAAATAAACATCATGAATCCAACCTAAAGGCAGAGAATTCCCATGGGAATAAACCCCAAAAGGGTTGTTGAAAGTAACCCTTTGGTATGTGCATACTGTATTGAGATACACATAGCCCCACGTTTTGAGTAGGGAGAGAGGGAGCCAGAATAGACCACAATGTGGTCATTTGGTGCTGACACTGGTCAACACAATGGCACCCGACCCAATCGAAAAACCCAATGCATCTAGTAGAAACAAGTTTGAAAGACAACAAGCTGTCATTTACATGCTTGATGCTAGTAGCTATTGTCTGCAATTGATGGATGACAGTTGTTTGCCCATTGAAGATTACTTGCTCTGCATGGTAGTGACATGAAAAGTGTATAGTCACCCAACCTTGAATGGATCTTTTTCCCCCTCCCATAACATTTTGTGGTGCCAACCTTTTTTGACCAACTTTGGTGCTTGCAAACAATTGCTGTCTAATGACGTCCGATTAGTGTCTTGTGGCATCCCCTGACAACCAACACATCAGATAGGTAGTGATCTTGCAAGGCTACTTTGGATGCAACTTTAGTAGTATCATAGACAACATACACCAGTAACTTTGACTCGGGCAATAGTGCACATATTTCCTAGTAATAGGAGCTTGCTAATGTTTTAACCTCTTGTAAGGAGTGTTTCTCATCAACCTTTAAAGATTCATCTATAGATTTACTTTTTCTTTTCCGTCTAGACTATGCCATGATTGGTGTACTGGAGAATCTCCAGTCTTTCCCTTCTATCCAGTGCCTTGTTGTTGATCATCAGACCGCTGGTCCCCCGACTGCTACTCTAGCTGGTCCTTGTGTTGGTCTTTATTGGGTTCACTGCCCCCTGTAGTAGTTGATCCACCAGCTCTAGATCCTGAAGGTGGGAAAGGAGGAGTATTATCATCATCATCATCAGGTTTATCTACTGGGTTGTCCTCCCCTTCCTCATCTTGCTCTTCTTCCCTCTCAGAATCCTCATCAGGATCATTTTGCTTATCAATATCATCCATGATGGCTTGGTTTGCTAAAGCGGTGTTATATTTAGAGAGCTTGTCTTGCAAATCACTCTGCATGGTCTCTATAAGTGCGTTCAAATTGTCCATATTTAGAATGACATTGCCTTTTGGAGTGAGAATATTAGCAAGGTTAATATTTATATATCTCTATGTAAGAGAAGCCTTCAATGCCGTGTGGGTTTTCAGCAGCGCATTGAAGTCTACCCTCTTCATTCTCAGCATAGTATGAAATCTGTGAGCATTTCTTACAGTTTTTGCCTTGTTTTCATTTAACTGTCTTGGAATTGGAGCTGATCTCTTTAGATAGATGATTCCAGTGTTAGAAGTTTACAGCTACTGGTGATGTGTTAGTTTAAGTAGTAGACTGGACAAGGAAATGAAAACTGAACTAGAATACATCTACTAAAATGAGAAACAAACTGATGTACTGAGAATGATGTTTAGATTTAGATTCAGATTCAGATTCAAAGAGAATGAATACAAAGTATGTATGACTGGAGTAACTACACTATTGTATTTCGGATTACAAATGAAAGTTAACAAATAAAGATGGTGTAGCTCAAGAACAGCTCAGGGATAAGGATTATGAACCAAAAAGCTTAACATAGGTACAACCGACAAATGACTCGATTTATGCCCACGACTAATGCCAACCCGATTACAATGTAATGGGTCCTATTTATATGCTTTGGGAATTACTGTGGTAATTACTGACTGATCCACTGTTCATCTCACAAGAGCCGGTTCCCACCCAGTGAGACTGTCTCAGCCATCTACATCCTTCCCTCCCTTCTTGAATTTTGGCAAGATTCCAAAATTTCTGAGAAAAAATCCACCGTCTGATTCTGCTGGAAAGATTGCCATACAAAGATTGCAAGAGGCAGCTGAAAAGACCAAGGTGGAGCTCTCATCATCTACACAGACTGATATCAACCTTCCACTTATTACAGCTGATGCCATTGGTGCCAAGCACCGTCTGATTTGAGGACTCAAAGTCTGTGACAACTGAGAAGAAGAAAAAATCCTTGATCAAATTTTGAGATGGAACTACCCAGTATCCTTCCACTGAACCCGCTTCCCTTTACCCTTTGGCTTGGATGGCGTCTGAGAAGTCCCAGTGTCAGCATTCTCCTTATGAATGAGTTTGTAAATGGACTCCTTCTCAAGCTGGTCCCACCTTTCTGTGGTCATTTCCATTTCATAGGGTGTGAGAGGATGATAGGTTTTGGTGTCGGGATTATAGAGCGTGCGTCTGCCTTTGGTGATCCGAGTTCTAGCTAGTTTGTGACAATGCGAGGCTGTATGGATCCATCCTTTTGGGAGAGGCTAATTGGTTTTGATCTGAGTTTCAAAAAGAATCTGAACCATCTCTCTATACAGTGGTCCTAGGCCTAGTTTAGTCATAATGTCCTTTTCAGGTAGTTTAGAGGACTCAACAGTGAGTTGTCGCAGTTGGTTGGTGATCTTAGTGAGGCCTCTGATTTGAATTTTCCGCTAGCCCATACACAGTTTGATCCTTTGCACCTCCTCTTTCAGGTCCTGGAGATCATTCAGTTGGAGAGCGTCGTTGAGCAGTGTTTGCCAAGTTTTCCATTGCACAGTTGATCGCTCATACCAATCCTGAAGTTCATTAGTAATCTTGAAATATGTGAGCCGATCAACTGGTTCTAGATGTTTAGGATAAAGTGCTGAAAAAAATCTTGGCAACTCTGCCTCTCTTGCTGGTGATGGGGGCTTTTCACAAGCCAAGCTCCCATACCCCTCTTCTCTCGTCCCCACCCCATGAAAACCCCCTCTTAGGGAGGGAGTGATAAAAGGCATTGGAAAAAGTAAGAAAAAAATAAAGTATGATTATGTAAATATATAAGAAAGGTAAAATAGGCCACCTCATACCTGCGGGGTAGCCCATCCCCACCTTGCCTCCTTTTTCTTCATTGTTGCCCCGTCGGGTGTCCCTTTTCCTCTCCTCCACTCAAAAGGTCAACCCCCTCTCTCTTCCCCTTGTCCTTTCTCCTTTCTCTCTCCCCTCAAGCTACCCCACCTCTCACCAATAATGCATTATAACTCACAAATAATGCACCCTGACTCACATGCAACTTACCCTATCTTCCAAAATAGTATACCCCACCCCCTCTTTCTCTCTCCTATCATATCCCATGACCCAAATACCCCCCCCTCTCTCTAAAGGGCGCCATGTCTCTTGTCTTGTAGCTAAATAACCTCCCCCACACTCACACACACTCAGTTTCACTGAAAAAGGTGCCCACAGACCCATCCCCACCCGGTGGTTACCTGATTTTGCTTGTGTTCACACACATCTGCACACAGATTCACCTCTGAACACACTCCCCTCTCTCCCCTCTTGTAATTACTTTATTCTCCATGTCACCTCTCACTTTTTTTCATCAACCCATCTCTCTCTCATGAGACTGTTGTTCTGGCACATATACACACAGCCAGACAAGTGGGGCCCACAGTCACATGGCCTATGTAGATAATGATTTCTTCATTTCTAAATTCTAGAATTCCTCCCCCCTCCTCCCCTATATAAAGAGGGGTCACCATCACACTAAATACACACACAACATCACCAAAGAACACACTATGCACTGTGTGTGCCTAGTGCACACACACACACACCCACATCATCACCATCACCGCAATCACCATGCTTGTCTTGAGCATGACCTCTACACCCTTGGCTATGGAAGATGAAGGGCAACTAAATGAAGGATGATGGCCATAACCCTCATGCGAGTCTTCGCCATCAACTCCCCCCTATCCGCCATGTGCTCTACCACTCTCTCCCTTCTCATTCCCCTACCCTATGCTCCCCATTTCATCTCCTTATTCTCTAAATAAATCTTGAGGTTTTGTGAGTATGTTTTCTTGCAATGTTTTGCCTATGTGAGGTGTGCGGAATCGCCACCTAGTCTTGTGTTTAGAGTGAGCTTGTGTATGTGTGAAGGGTGTGCGGATTCGCCATCCTTTTGTGGTTCCTAAGTACTAAGCCGCTATACCCCCTCCCTCACTCTCTCTCTCTCTCTCTCTCTCTCTCTCTCTCTCTCTCTCTCTCTCTCTCTCTCTCTCTCTCTCTCTCTCTCTCACTTGATCTCATTCCCTTTCCTCTTCATCATTGCTCCCAAGCATCCATATCTCTTGGATGAAAACTTTGTTATGGTGGTGTGTTGTTTGCGTCCTAGCCGCTGAAGCTAGGTGGTGCCCCCTGTTTGCTTTACCATGACAGGCTCGAGGCGCGCCATTCGGTCCCCGGTGTTTTAGAGGCCGTCGGGGTTCGGGGTTCGCTTTGCTCCCGTCACTGGTAAAGCATACAAGATAATCGAGGAATCAGACACAAATTCTAAGAAGTTAAGGACAGCCTGGTTCTCTTGCTGCATCATTTTTCTAGTTACTCTAACCAGCTGAAACAGTTGCCAGAGAGTAGTTTCCTGTTCTCCCACTGACATTCTAGTTTGAGGTCCCTTGCTAGTGGTAGTCTGGTCTTTAAGAATGGTCTGCACCCTTTGATATGGAACTCCCCTAGCAATCTGCATTTGCACTAAGACCTCTTTCAATTGATTCCTGACATCCTTCATGCATCTATATGTTGGCTTGTTTCCCAGCAGAAGCTCTAATTCCATACCCAGAGAGCGACAATTTGCAGTAGACTGTCGTTGCCAATGTGGATTGGTTACTCTCTCTTCAGCAGTTAGTATCCATTCAGGCACCCTTTCCAATAGCTGTATTATGCTGGGATGCGCAGGTAATTGGCAGGCCTCTTGATCATGGAAAGCAATTGATTTCCAATGCTCAACCATTTCCCTGGCTCCAACATACAGTCGCTGAAAGCGTTCCAGATTAGATATAAGATCATCATCCTCTAGACACTGCCTTGTCATAGGAGCCTGCTGATGTCTCAATCTCTTGTTTAGAGTGACGAGCTGTAATGAATGTTGCTCATCACCTGCTAGTTCTTCAGTCACAGCTTTGACTTTCCCTTTAACATCCCTGCTGTGTTGTGATTGGTGTGCCGATGGATTCCCAGTGTTGCTGGGTTGTTGCTCTTCTAGCTGCTGATTGCTCGACCGTTGCCCTTCATGCTGGTCTGCCTAGCTGATTTCCTCCAGTTGGCCCTGTACCACATGTACAAGGTCCTAGAGGTGGAGATGGAGGAGAGGCATCATCATCATCATCATTATGCCCTTTGTCTGGTTCATCCTCCTCCTTCTTTGCTTCTTCTTCCTTATCCTCATCTTCTTCAATGATAGTCTGCTGTTCAATGTAATCAAGGATAGCTTGATTTGTCAGAGAATTGTTATAATCAGTAACTTTATCCTGCAAATCACTCTGCATCATCTCTATAAGAGACTTCAAGTTATCCATATTGAAAACAGCATTGCCTTCTGGATTCAAGATCTAGCCCATATTATTATAAATATATCTTTCTATTAATGTGGTATTCAGAGGATTGTGGCGGATTAGTAAAGAGTTGAACTCAAATCGCTTCATTCTTAGCATGGTCTCGAACCTATCAGCAACTCATTGTGCTTCAGCCTTTCCTTCCCGCATGGTCTGCATCTCAGACTCTACCTTGGCTAGCTTACTTTGTAACTGCTGAATGGTCCTATCCGAGTGAGCTTCAAGAAGAGAGTGGTGCAAGTTCTGGGCTGCTCTCCCTTGCTCCACCTTTTCAATCTGCTCCTCAGCCTCCCTCAATCTAGCTTTTACCTTCATTATTTTATCTTCTGACCCTGCAGCATCCAGCATTTGTCCCATACAATTGACAATAGTATTTCATGATGACTGAATGAGTACTGGAACAACCATCATTAACTATTGCTGGGTCATAATCAGTTGGGTCATAGACTGCTGACATGAGCCATATAAGGTAATGCAGCATAATCATATTTTTGCAATAGGAGACGTTCATTGAGTGGATGAGTTGGAAGCTGCTGTAACTTGTCTTTCTTGGTCAAGTGCAGGGCTTCTTCACTGTATGGGATGGAGACTCGGCCAAGTGGATTTGGAGAAGCTGGGCCTCTGCCCTTATCAACTTGGTCTCCTGATTGCTCAAGACTAGCCTTTTCTGTCTGATCTTGTCCAGTACTAGTGGTTACTGAAATCTGGCCTGCTGACTGGTTGATTCCACCAGTGGTCTGGTCAGTCTGTTGTTCAGTCTGGCTCACTGGAGTCCTTTCAGTAGACACTGTTTTGACTTGACTTTCTAGTTGCTTCAAGAGAGCACTACTCTTAGTCAGCGTCGTCCTTGGATTCTTTGAACTGCCAGGTTCATCTTGTTTAGCCTTCCTTTTCAGTCTAGTAGGAGTTGTCTGGCTTTCTATCTCTTCATCATCCGATGTCAAGTCGATATTTTTTGATAGTGGAAACGGCTTCTAACTCCAAGCCATTCTCACCTGATCATGGTTGTTTGGAGAAGTTTCCCAGTACAGAAACTGCCAAACATACCAAGCCTTGAATACACTTTGAGATTTCAGCTTGGCAGTTTGCTGAAGCACATTGTGCAACAATATCTGGCAGAGATTGATAAAGACTTTGGAATCCAGTCTTTTTGCTAAAATCATGGCAAAAAAGCTTCTCTGACACATATGTCGGGTTATTCTTCAGACTCATAGCCTCGGCCACAAATCGATAGGCAACGGGAGCTTCCAATCCTACAACTGGAATCCCTTGTGAACTGGCTTTCCTTTCCCTCTTACCAGCATCATCCTCCTTCAAAACTGCACTGATCTGCTCTGCAGTTGCCATAGACGGTTTGGGCCCATTTGGCATACAGAATGCAAAAGCAATGCTTTCTGGTGTGACTGACACCTTTTGGCCATAAATCACAGCACTGCAATCTTCAGCGTTGAAAGAGTCCAAGAGCTTCCTTATGATGGTTGTGTCAAACTCAATCCTTGTGGCTTGCAGAACCACACGCAAGTCCCAAAGTAGGAGTAGAGCCATAGCTTGCTCAGTAAACACATAACACTGAATGTTGATGTACGAGATGAATGGAAGAGTTGCCTTTGTAGCAGTAATAAGAGCTTATGTTTTGTCGATAGTGTCCTGCATCTTTTTTGATAGTTTCCTCCTACCCATGCACCGTGAAGATGATGAAGCAGGTGAAGAAGAAGATGACTTACTTGATTCTTTGAAACCGTACCCAGGTGTGGCTGGCAAAGTCAGACAACAATCCACGGTCTCCTCAGAGGATGAAGTTTGCGGCTGCAATGAAGATACTTCAGAGCTCGGCGATGGTGAGTGGTCAATAGGAGGTAATCGTTGTGCAAGGGATTTGCGACGAAAAATGCCTACTCACCTTACTATTATACGCGTTTGCCCCATAAAAGCTCCACCACTTACCATTCCTAGACTTCTGTGCACTACAACTGACGTGGAAGACATGCATTGGACAATACTTTCATCGTCATTGAAATGATTACCACTGATATTCCATCTGACCGTTGGTCCCCTGAAAACTGATAACATTGTCCCCACTGTTCTGGTCCTGGTATCAGTGTGGCTTGGTCTCGTTGGTACTGGTCTGAAACTGGTTCTCGAACTGAAAAAGCCCCAATATAGCTGATTCTAGAATTTCTTGGTCTTCAACGCCCAGATCCTCAGTACCCTCTTCCTGGCAAGGGTCTCTAACTTCTGAATAGTAGAGCTTGATTTTAGCTCCATTATACACCCCTGGCAGCAGTAATCCAGATAGGTCTTTCAGTCTTACTGTGCCATTAGAGAAAACCCAATCCACTTCAAATGGTCATGCCCAGGCTATCTTTAGATTCGGCTTCTTAGGACCCAATCTAGACTGATATAGGAGTAGCAGATCCCCTTTCTGAAATTCCCAGACCTTAATCCTTTGGTCATGCCAGTGTTTCCTTCTTTGCTGAACAATCTCCTGTTCCAGCATAGCCCGTTGCCTGAGTTCATCTAACTGGGTAAGCTCCTCCAGTCGCTTCTTAAGATTGTGATTAAAATCTAACCCATATTCTACAGCCATTCTGAGACTTGGAGTAACAAACTCCATAGGGACAACAACTTCAGTGCCATAACCAGTCTGAATGGTGTTAATCCTGTAGTGACCTTGTATGCTGTCTTGTATGCCCATAAAGTAGTCTGAAGCTTCAAATCCCACTGGTCTAGTTTTTTCTGCACAATCTTAGTGAGAATAGTCTTAATGGTCTTGTTACTGCTTTGGCCTGTCCATTGCATCTAGGATAATAAGGTGTGGATTTCCGATGCTTGACTGAAAGCATATTCATAAGGATCTCCATAGTGTCATTGATGAAGTGTGCTCCTTGGTCCGACACAATCTCCACAGGAGATCCATAGAGACAGACAATATTCTCAAATAAAAATCTTGCAGTGGATTTGGCTGTGTTGTCAGGAAGAGCCTTAGCTTCTACCCACTTGGTTTACATAGCAGGTGGCCATCACTATATACATATTCTTCCTGGGATTAACCTTCTTGAAAGGTCCCATAAATTCCAAACTCCATTTCATGAAAACACCCAGTGGTTGTACTGGTGTTAAGGGAGTCATGTTTGCAGCTATGGGTCTACCCATTCTTTGGCATATGTCACAAGTTTTACAAAAGCTTCTGACATCAGATATCAATGTTTGCCACCATAAACCAGTCTGCAGAATCTTCTTGTAAGTAACATCAGTAGAAAAGTGTCCACCAGATTCTCCATTATGCGCCTCTGAGATGACGTGAATTCTCCCTTCCATAGGCACACATAGGTGAAGAATACCATCAACACCTAATCGGTAGAGTGAGCCCCCGATGATGGTGGTGAACTTTAAGCTTTTGATGACCAGAGCCTTCTTCTGGTGTTGCTTCTAGTCATCTAGGAAACCACCCTGAGAAAGAAACTGATATACTTTATATAATTCAGGATCAACTGATTCTGGCGCTTCCAACTGAAATGATTCAACATCCACTGGTTCGTCTCTTAAAGACACTTCAGAATAGCCCTCCGTACTCCTAGAGAGAAAATCAACGCCACAGTGGTTCTTGCCAAGTTTATGAAAGATCCAAAATTCAAATTCCATAAGGAACATCATCCACCGTATTAGCCTGCCTTGAATAATGACTTAATCAAATAAAAAATAAGAGAGCCTGATGATCCACATAAAAATTAAACAATTTGCCTAGCTTGAATTTTGTATCACTGAAAACCATCCCTAGAGCTTCTCATTTAGTGGTTGTATAACCCTGTTCAGCCTGACTGAATCTACAACTGGTGAAGTAGACAGGATAGTCAGTCCTTCCATCCTGGCTGGGCTACTATCGCCCCCATTGCCAGCCCTGAAGCATGCACATGTACATGGAAGATAACATCCCAATTTGGTTGCCGAAGGACTAGTTTATTGATAATGGCATTTTTTAAGTTCTAGAAACTTTTCTCACACTCAATAGTCCAATTGAACTTGCTGGTTTTCTTTGTGAGCTCATACAATGGTAAAGCTTGGGAGGCAAATTTTGTGCACAAACCTTCTATAAAAGTTAATATCCCAAAAAAGAACTTAACTCAGATGAATTCCTGGGTGCCTTGGCCTGTTGAACACACTAGATCTTGTCATTGGCCATTTCTATTCCATTGCGGGATACTACATGTCCCAGTAGCTGTCCCTTCCAGACTAGGAAAACAGATTTAAATGGATTCAGACAAATCCGCTTCTCTTGGCAGCGCTTAAAAACCATTTCCAGGAATAGTAAATGCTGTTCCTCTGCTGAATATACAGTGAAATCATCCATGAATATGGCAAGGAACCGATGAAGAAACTCATTGGATATCTCTATCATACACCGCTGAAAAGTGGCTGGTGCATTGCATAGGCCAATGGCATTACCAAATACATAAATGCTTCCCACTCTGTAATGAAAGTGGTCTTCCCATGATCCTCAGGAGCAATTGTAATTGGTTGTAGCCACTATATCCATCCATAAAACTAGACATCTCATACCCTGCAATCTCATCAAGCAACATATCTGTGAAAGGCAATGGAAATGGATTCTTGATGGTTTGAGCATTAAGTTCCCTATAATCCACACATACTCTCAACTTCCCATTCTTTTTGGGAACAACTACAATATGAAACAACCAATCGCTACTGGCTACTTCAATGATGAACCCAGGTTTGAGAAGGTTGTCAATCTCTTCCTTGACCTTCTTAGCATAATTTGGATTCATTCGGTACCGCAACAGCCAGACTGGCCTGGCATCTGGCTTCAGTGGTATCCTGTGCTGGCAGACCTTTGGATCCACCCCTTTCAGATCAGTGTGTTCCCAGGCAAAAACATCTTTGTAATGCTGGAACATTTTGCGTTCTTTCTCCTTCATTGTTGGGTTGAGATGTTTGTTAACTTTGATCATTCTAGGGTTGTCTTCAAAGCCTAGATTCCATTCCTCGATCTCTTGGTCATCTGGGAGTAACCAGTTTGGCCCTCCGCCTTTTCTCTTGGTTGACTCTTCATCGTAATCCCAAGATGGCCCTTTGAGTTCCAAATCACTGTTCTGATTTGCCGTGTCCTCCCTAGAATGTGCTGGATCACCTGGAGTACTGGATTCAATTGATCCTTCCGGACTTCCAGTTAACTGAACTGATCATTCTCCTAAATTGAGTTCAGTAAACTGGTCTAGAAACTGCTTCTTCTGTTTGTCACCTTGCTCCTTGTTCAGTAGAACTGCATTGAGATCAATTTCTGCTAAGGGAAAAATATTTAGAGCTGCTAACATCCTTTCAATCTTCTTGATCTTATACTTCTAGCATAGTTCTTTAGGTCTCAGCTCCATTCTCCAGCTTCTAGTATTGTTTGTTTGAATCTGGATTCTGCCACTGGCCCCTTGTAGAGTCAGGGTTTGATTAGCATAGTCATGAACAGCTTGTGCCGTTCGCAACCATGGGTGCCCTAGTAGCATTCCATATGCCCCTTGCACATTGAGAACTAGAAAACTAGTTTTGAACTTCTCCTTGCCCACTCGTAACGGCATATTTTTTATCATACTAGTAGCTTGCACTACTCGATGATCTGCCATTCGCACCTTGAAAGGTGCTGGCTTCAAATTTGTAATGCACGTCCGCTGCTAAAGATGTACTCCTATGATGTTTACCCCTGCTCCTCCATCCAAGATCACACTAGAAAGTGGTTCCCATTGTTTTTGAACTTTGTAATCTATCTGAATTAGTGGCACTTCATCATCTTGGATAGCTATCAAGTCAACTGTCGAATCCAAGATCACACTAGAAAGTGGTTCCCATTGTTTTCGAACTTTGTAATCTATCTGAATTAGTGGCACTTCATCATCTTGGACAGCCGTCAATTCAACTCTCCTGGCCTTTGCCTCAGCGTTCCTTTGTTGTTTGATGAGTTTTGTTGCTTCAGACAAAGTTCTTCTAATGTCTTCCAACTCCACAGTGAGCTTCCAACTCCACAGTGAGTTTCTAGATTCTATCATAGATTTTGACATGAATTTCCTCTTTCTCCTGGTCAGAGTGGTTTTTGGGGCTCGAAGAAATGGTAATATCTTCACAATGCCACTCCTTCATTGTAGTGCTTTTAGCTCCTCTATCAACTCCCAACTCTTCAATCATCCCTTGTACTGCAGCCAGCATGGTCTCAGGTATGCCGGGATTTGACTGATCTTTCTCAGTAGATTGGGCTTGTATCTTTTGAATGACTCGTGCCTCAAAACTTTCTGGCTGCTCTAGCAGCTTCTTGGCTAAATCCTCTGGGATTTTTTCCGCTATTTCTCTCTGCTCTTGCCATTCATCAACCACCTTTTCTTTATCCTTGGCCTTCCATACCTCTCTCTGTTGAGCCCATTTGCTGCTTTTAGTAGTGACTGGTTTTTCTGAAATCTTTAGGATTTCCTCAATCACTACTCCTTTGCTTCGTGTAAATGCTCGCACTGGAACTGGCTCTGGTACCTTCTCCTCAGTAGTCACAGTCTCAGGTGTCTCTGGACATTGAGCCGTGAAATGCCCATACTTTCCACAAGTATAGAAATTCAGACTTCGCCTCTGGAAGTTATCACGCCCCCGGCCCCAGCCAATACCCGCTTGGTATCTGCCGCGCCTTGGACCAGTACCACTGGTACTTGGTTTCTCCTCCTGAGAAGCGTTGGCAGTTTCCACTCTTACTGGTTTAGCATTGGTATATGCCACTACTGACAATTCTTTGCCCTTTTTGAAATGATGAATCCTATTGCCACAATTATTCCATAAATGGCCATAGGCTTTACAATAAGTACATTGTGGGCACTCATTGGAAACACGGTCTTTAGATTTACATTTTGAACACCAAGTCTCCATTCTTCTCACTGGTTGTCTAGTCTGGATAATCTCAGAAATTTGCCGAGCCATCTCTTCAATCTTCCTTGGTCTTCTCATTGGAGCTACTCTTAGAACTACTGGAAACTTCGCTTGAATCAGAATTATAAGTAGAAGAACTGCTACTACTGGACCGCCTCTTCTTATGACCTTTTTCCTTCTTAGCTTGTTGTTCCAGCTTCAGAGCTCACTGCACCAAATCATTAAATTTCTTTGTCGGTGCTGGCACCTCCTGCTCCCTAAGCTTCTTGCTGTGAAAGCCATTCAAGAACCATGCTCGAAGTCGCTTTTCTGATGGTGGTTCCTGCAGCTGCCTTGTGAGCTCCTTGATTTTCTCAACATAGCTTCAGACTGATAATTTCCTCTGCTTAATCTTATCCAGTTCACAAAGAATATCCTCATCACCTCTGTTGTTGGAATATTCCAGTCTAAAGGCTTTAAGTAGTTTATTATAGGATCTAAGCTGGCAAGCCGGGTAATGGTAGTACCACTTTCTCGCTACCTCCTTCAGCGTTTGTGGAAAGTATTCACCCAGTCATCCTCATCAATATTTTTGAGCTCTGCATACTACTCAAAATCTTGGATGTGAACATCCGAATCATCCTTCTTGCCTCCTTTGAATACTAGAAAAGAGATTTTCAACGAGGACGTGTAATCATGCCGATCACCGTTGGTCCTTTTGCTTCTCATCTTAGAGTCTAGACGCCGCTTTGGAGTTTTCTTACAGTTGTTTGTATCTACATCCCAATTAATATCTGCTTCTGTCTCAGTATCTGTGTCCTCCTTGGCTTGTCTATTGGAAGTATGGCGACTTCCTTTACTGCCTTTGGCGCCCTCATCCCCCTGCCGGAGCCGAGAACTTTTAGCCTTGCATGTTTCCCTTTCTGCCCTTCTGCGTCTAGACTGACTGGAATGTTGTGAGTCTTGCACCTCATCAGCCTGACTGTGCTCCTCCTGAGCCTCAGTGTTAGTCACCAGCTCATCTTGGGGTCAGAGTCTCTTTCTGACTCCTCAGGAATAGGGCCAACACGGTAGGATGGTTTCCGACCATGACTGGTTTTGGGTGCCATTATTGAAGCTCAGAAACTTCCAATTGGGAGATGAGTTTTCTAGTCAATGAGCAACAGCTGTAGCCACCATGATCGCCAAAATGGAATTGGAGTTGATCTCTTTAGATAGCTGATTTCTGTGTTAGAAGTTTACACCTCTACTGGTGATGTGTTAGTTCAACCAGTAGACTGAACAAGGAAATAGAAACTAAACTGGTATACATCTACTAAAATGAGAATTAGACTGAAGTACTGAGAATGATATTCAGATTCAGATTCAGCCTCAGAGAGAATGAGTACAAAGTATGTATGACTGGAATATACTATACTGCTGTATTTGGGATTACAGATGAAAGATTACAGTGAAGATGATGTAGCTCAAGAACAACTTAGGGCTAAGGATTATGAATCAAAAGCTTAACAGAGGTACAGCCAACAAATGACTCAATTCATGCTCGCGACTTATGCCAACCCGATTACAATGTAATGGGTCCTATTTATATGCTTTGGGAATTATTGTGGTAACTGTTGTGGTAATTACTGACTGATCCACTTTTCCTCTCACAAGAGCTGGTTCCCACCCAGTGAGACTGTCTCAGCCATCTACATGTCTATTCTCTATTTCAAGCTTGCACAGCTTCTCTTGTAGCTCCTTAATCGTCCGTGCTGACTAATTTTCAGTAATACTATGCCGAAGAGATTGTGCCCCGATATCCTATTGGAGTTTTTGAATCTGCTGCTAGCTGCTTCCCAGTTCATCTTTTAGCTTAGACACTTTATCAGTTGAAGATGATGCATCCATCATTTTTCCCAAATCATTGAAAATGGTGTTCCATGATGACTAGATAAGCACCGAGCAGGCATCAGCTACTATTGCCGGGTCAGATTGGACTGGCTCATAAATCGTAACAAGAGCCATGTATGGTAATGTTGCCAGATCAGGTTTTTGAAAAATTAGTCGGCCTTTGAGAGGGTGATGTTGTAATTTTTGCACTCTATCCTTCTTGGATATGGATAAAGCCAATTCATTGAAAGAAATTTTGTTGGTTGGATTGGCAGGTATTGAGCATGTGGGACGTGTGTCTAACCTCACCATCCTATCTTATTGCAGTGTTAGCTTCTATTGCACAAATGAGAGAATCAGTAAAAATTAGGTTTAGTTGGCTTTTATATGAGCTCACCCCATTCACACTTGGGCGCCCATGCTTAGCCAACTAATCCCTTGAATGTCCCAATTAGAGTGCGTCTCTCATCGGCGATCACCCTTACCCTGTTCCTATTGGTCCGACAAGCCCGGTACCTGACTCTAAATAATACAACGTTTATAGATCATAGGGTGTCCGTGTGCCGTGAGGGTTAACACTTGTGTGCTCTCTATTTGATTGTACCATCAGGATGCTTCATCACGCTGATTGCCTGAGCTATTGGTAGCACTTTTTACTGTTGTCAAGATTTTTCTCGCCATTGGTAGGTTGGTTTTCTTGGTGTGGAATGGTGTGGTGGAGTCTTTTGAGACTTAACTCTCCATTGTTTGATTGATTTTACACTTTGTGGAGAAGATAAGTGCTCCTTTTTCTACCAAATCCATTTCAAGTTAGGTTCCTTGCTCGGAGATGCTCGTCTTTGTGTTTTGACCTTGGAACCTTTTTTATTTTTCGGTGATGTTTTCGGCAAAACCAGATTTGAATTGGCTTATCCTTAAGCTGTGCTTTTGGTACCCAAATTTGCCTGACTCCTTGCATTCTACTTGTACTATTTTCTTTTCGAGAGGATGGAGAAGATTGATTACTTTGTGGTTTGGTCTGCTGATTGCTTCCTTTCCATTTCTCCTTGCTTAGTGCAATTGGAACAATGAGTTGCCCGCCTTTAGGTGATAGCTTGAGCTGATTTGTATCCCAATCTGGTACTGCTTTGTATGTCCACATCCAGGGAATTCAAAGAATTATCATCTCATTCATGCGTTCATCTTGTAAGCATACAAATTGATGAGGACATGAACATTCATGTACTATCATGTTCAAGTTGACTACTCCCAATGTTGGGATTGGGTTCATTGATTGTCGCTATTCCTGTTTTCAATGCTTGACTTTTTGCCTTCTTGTATGTGGAATAATTGACTGCATTTACTCTAGCTCCAGTGTCGACCAAAGCATTGGTGCTATGATTGTTGAGTTGTACTTTGATGCGCAAGTCCATTCCGTCTAACCAGTCATCATCTATTGAAACTACATCTTTAGGCAATTCCCTGTGTCGGTCATCAATTTCCAGAGTGTTGATGGGAATCGGTATCTGTTGATTCTTGAGAGCAGCTTTCCGTTTGAGTACCGAAGCCAAGCTTCCTCTTTGGCTTTATAAATAGCATGCTGTCGTTTAATCCTCCTTTGCTTGGCTGCATGCATTCTTTCTAGCAATTCATTGGTTAGCGGCAAATTGTATTTCTTTAAACGGCATCCACTGATCGAATTAGCCATTGGTTCACCATCTAGGGTGGACAATTTTACTGCTCCACTTGGAGATACATCTTCAATTATACACGGTATGTTTCCCTTTTTCTTAAACTTGGGAATGTGTTGCTTAAGGGAATAGACTAAAACTAATTCCCCTTTCTTGAAGATTTTTGTTATTAGATGGGAATCAAAAAAACTGTTTTTGTTTCTGCTTTTGTGCATAGATGTGAGCTGCAGCAATTATCCTTTGCTCATCTAGCTTTTCTAAATCTTCAAGTCTTTCTGACAATTCATGTCCTGTCCACTCAAGATCCTTAGCTACCAATGTCGACAATAGATATTCTATTGGCAGTATGACATCAAGACCATAAACAAGGTTAAAGGGTGTCGCATTTAAAGCTTTTTTGAATGAAACTCGATAAGCCCATAGAGCAGCATGGAGATTCATTTCCCAGTCTGTCCTTCTTGAACTAACTACTTTAGTCAGTACCAAGCTAATAATTTTTTTTTATGCTCAGCTTGTCCGTTTGCTTGTGGGTGATAGGGAGCTAATTTGTTATGGATGACCATAAACTCATTAAGCAAATACTCGATTACCTCATTGAGGAACTGAGTTCCCCTATCACTGAAAATTTCTATTGGAAGTCCACATTAGCCTCGGCCCACTTGGTCAAATAGTCCGTAGCTACAATGATATATTGAGCTTGGGTTCTATAAGCAGGTGGCTGTATTGGCCCAGCAAAATCTATACCCCACTTTGCGAAAGCTCTAGCACCCATCATTGGTCTTAAGGGCATGCTATCTACACGTGCTGGCCTTTTTGCTCATTGACAAGCATCACACCTTTGAACATATTCTTTGGCATTTGTAAAAAGTGTTTGCCACCATATGCCTGCCATCGAGATTGCTCTTACGGTGGTCTCACTAGAAAAGTGACATCCAGCTAATCCAGTATGTGCTTGTTCTATAATCACAATATACTCGTCTTCATTTGCACAAAGATGCAAATGTTGATCTTTACCTCTCCGATACAGATGGTTCCCAATAAGAGCATAGTCTCTTGCTTCAGTTTCAATTACTCTTTGACGGTGTTTACTCATATCCTCAGGAAATGTTTGGCTTGATAAGTAAGTAAACAGATAGTTACTCCACTTAGGAACAAGTGACATTTTAAACAATGTTACATGAGGTATGGTTGTTTTTTTTAGACATTGAGGACAATCCTTTACAAAAGATCGAGCATCACTCCTCATAGTCGGCCAAAATACTCCAAGTCTCAAGATTCTAAAGTCCTACTATGGTAATATTTGCTTGACTTAGGTACTGGTTTTTCTCCTTGAGATTAATGCATAAGAGCAATATTCCATCTCGATTTCTTTTGTATAGCCTACCAGCTAGTAATTGATACATAGCCGATTGCTCAATTAATCTGGTTGTAATAGGAAGTGGTATTTGTAAATCCACTTGAGCTACTATCATCAATGATACCATGTTTTTTGATGATCGAGGATCATTTCCACGAAGAACAAATAGGGATCTGGTAGATCATTGTCTACCCCTTTAGGTGATTCTCCTAAAACAATCCTTGACAAATGATCTGCTCATTGATGGGTAGTGCCCTTTTTTTCAACCACAGTGAAATCAAATTCCAGAAGAATGATGAACCATCTCACTATTCTTCCTGTGTTGCATGGCTGGTTGACCAAATACAACAAATCTTGGTGGTCTACAAAGAACACAAACTTGTTGGCTAGTAGGTAATGTCTATAATTTTTAATGGCATAGATCATTCCTTACCCTTCTCTTTCAATGGTAGTGTAATTCTTTTCTGTCATGTTCAACTGTCGGCTAGCATAAGAAATAGGAAAGTCAATTTTTCCCTCTCCTGGTTGAGCTAGTATACCCGGGTTCTTCAGTAAGGATTACCGGATGATGTCACGTGAGTGTACAATAGGGGGGTTTATAAGAACAAAAAGGTAGATTTTACAAAGGAGGGTCCCGTTTATAGGGGGTAAAATGGCAATTTTGGTGCACGCAAGTGACATCTTCCTAGTACTACTACTGAATCCCCCGGGCTAGTATACAACCTATAGAAAAATTGGAAGCATCTATATGTATGTGGAATATCTTATTCCAATCTGGTGCTCCCAATATTGAAGCTGAGGTTAGAGATTGCTTAAGCTTCATGAAGGATTCTTCACATGCCTCGATCCATTCAAAGTGTGTAATCAAGCTATACATGGGTTTTGCAATTATAGCGTACATGTAAATGAACCCTCTATAATATCCACAATGCCCCATGAAGGCTTGCACCCCCTTGACTGTTGTTGGTCTAGGCAAATCAGCAATGACATAAATTTTTTCAATATCAGTAGCCATGCCATTTTTAGACACTATATGTCCAAGAATTGTTCCTTGTCTACCCATGAATGTGCACTTTTCAGGATTTAGGCAAATCCTATAAAGTTTACATTTTTCGAATACCTTTTTGAGGTGTTCAAAATGTTCATCTCCGATTGATGAATGTATGCATAGATCGTCCATATACACTTCCAAGAATTTCCTAAGATATTCTTTAAAAGCATGGCTCATCAATCTTTGAATTGTGGTTGAAGCAATAGTAAACCCAAAAGGCGTAACCCGATAGGCAAATATACCCCATTCTGTTGCAAAATCAGTTTTATATTGATCTTTTGGGTCAACCAAAAGTTGATTGTATCCCAAAAATCCATCTAAGAAACTGTAAGCTTCTTTTCCTGCAACTCGTTCTAAAACATGCTTAGTGATTGGAAGAGGAAAATTGTCTCTAATGGTAGATGCATTCACTTTTTTGAGATTGACACACACTCGTAGTTTTCCATTCTTCTTGGGTAATACCACAATTGGAGACACCCAATCTGTGTGTTCAATTTCGTAAATGAATTGGGCTTCCTTTAGTTTCTCAATCTCTTCCTTGATTTTTCTGGTAAATGTTCATTACATGTGTATGGCCTTTGTCTACTTGGTTTCGCGTCATCTCTCATGGGTATGGTATGTTGACAAATTTTTGGATCAACACCCTTGAGATCCTTGTAAGACCAAGCGAAAATATCTGGATATTCTTTTAGCAAGCTTAGAAAGAGATCTTCTTCTTTATTTGTTAGGTCGTTTGCAAGCAGGCCTAGGTTTGTCCCCTGGTTCAGCCAAGTCTATCTTTTTGGCGTTTTCGGGCCCTTCGTAGGACTCGCCTTGTTCTCGTAATTCCCTAATAGGTTGTTTGACTATGATTTTTTAATCTTGGAGAGTATAGTTTTTGTAATGGGATGGAACACTCATTACAACCTTACCATCCTCTTCAATGGTTTCTATTTCGGTCGTATACATCTCCATTAGAGCTTTTTTCAACTCTTGATATTTCTTTTTCCGCTCAACTCGTGTCATGGTTGGCCCCTTGTCTTGTTTGTTTGTCTTTGCTTGAGTATCCTTCCTTGTTTTTCTCAATGTTTTAGAAATTTTTGGATTTTCGTTTGAAGGATATCTGCCAGTGATTTTGTCCTTGACACAATCATGTGCCTCTATCTACAATCAAGAATTGTGTACTACTGGATACTGGTGGCATAGGTCATGTTTTCACGTTTCTGGTGTCTCTTTTTTTTCCATACCATTTTTTTCTTCTTGATTTATCGCTGGGAAAGTCAAAAAAATTTTCCTCCCCTCCTTTCAAGAGTAGTTTAGCTCTAACATGTTCTTTTTCTGACCCCGAATCTTCTGAGGTAGCTGAGTGTTCATCTTACTCATATGTTGCATCGTAGTAGAGGTTTGAAAAGACTTGTTGAGATTTCATCAAGTCCTTGGGTTCCTCAATTTCATCTTCAATGTTGAGGGTTGAAATCATTTGGATGGGAAGTATGTCGTAGCCATCCTCATTGCAAACTTGAGTAGGCATAGACGTATTCACACATACATCCATTGTCACTAAAATTTGAGTCCAATCAAATGGCTCAAACAAATGCTCTGGAAAAGGGTTCATGTATATAGGCTTCGTCTGTGCAATCCCTTTCTAGAATACATTCTTCTCGTTTTAAACTCCCATTTTTTGAATCTCCACACATCCAAAAAGGAGTGTCCTTGTTTAACCATGATGGAAGTTTAGTTTCAACCGAAGAGACTAAATCAAACTCTTGTATGAGTGTTTTCAAGACATCTCTATAAGTGTGATATTTTAGATATACCCTTGTTATAGATCCCACTTTCTTCAAGTATAGATAATTGTTTCCCTAACCTTGGATAAGTTGTCCCTGTCGCATGAAAGGTCTTCCCAATATGATTTCATAATTCAAGAGTTTTTTCCAAAGTCTACTATGGCAAAAATGTGTTGATATTCAATCCACAAGAATTAACTATGATTTTTTCAAGAAGCTTTAATGGTCTCTCAATGTGTATGTTAGCCAATTGCAATTTCATTCGAGTTTGTCTAATAGATGGTTGTCCCCAAGATTCCCATACTGCTTTCGTGGCTATGGCTATGCCTGCCCCACTATCTAGTATTTCCATGGTTTCAATGTCATTATATTTCACTAGAAGGGTGGTCTTTCCTTCTTCCCCTTCGTAAATTTCTCCGACTTTGTTCATTGGAACATATCGAATCTCTTTGTTGTCCATTTTGTTTTTCAAATTTTCCAATTTTTTTGAGATTAGCCCCTTTATCTCCACCTTTTCTAGGATTTTTTGTAGATCATTCCATAAATATGGTTTAGTTTTAATAGTTCTCCTAAGGTAAGAGTGCATTCGATGGATGTAGACATGATTGAATGAATGTTGTCTACTTCTAGGGTCTGTTCAGCTCTTTTTACTTGAGTGGTCTTACACACTATGGATTCATTTTTGCTATCTCCCAAGTAAGAGGGTAATGTTTTCAAGGTCAATAGTTTCGACATTCTTGAAGCTTCAGATCCGCAATCCCCGTACAAGGATTGTACATCCATGTTCATATCAGAAGGTAGGTTGTCCAACCAAACTTCCTCTATAGGAGCTGACTTTAGAGTTAGGCTCCCATCATTGATCTCTCTAACTTTTTTCCATTAGTGTCCTAGCGAGTCTTCCTCTACGAATGGAATTCCGTCTAAGGCGTCTTCGCCATTCGGCCCTATAAGTTTTGGTTCTTTTGTTTCAAGATGGGGTTCTACCACCACATCAGATTTTTCTTTGGTGTCTCTTACCACAAGCTCCTCAGGTTTTGCTATACTTTCAAGCTTGGGTTTTTGTTTTTCTAGCATTTCTTACGTGATTCGTACCAAATTTTGATAAGCTTCCAGCCTAGCTGCTTCCATGTCTGGAGAAGGATAGTTTCTCCATTTGTTTTCCATGTTTTGGCCTGCTTTAAGTACCTCTTGATAAGCTTCCAAGGCTACTTTAATAGGCTCAAAATTTTTATCAAAACCAAAATGGATCCTCTAGATTTCACGGTTGTTTCCTTGATTTCACTTCCAATTTCTTTCACCTTTTCCTAGAATAGCTTTTTTGCTTTCTCCTCAATTTTAGCCCGTTGTTTTTGTTTTCTCATCTCATATCTTTTGCTTCTGCTTCTTTTGATCCTTTAAGAGGAAACTTTTATATTTTTCAAATCATCAGAGGAGTTGTATTTCTTTTTCTTATTCTGGGCTCTAGTGATTACCTTGATTGGAACAATTGGTTCACTCCTCTCAGATAAGCTACTAGGTATCACTTGGACTACGTTTACTACTATTTTACCCTTGTTTAAAGGATTTTTAGGACAATCTTCCGGAAAGTGTCCTCTTTTTTTGCAACATTGTATGGAATAGGCTTCAGCTGGCTCGAGGTTTTTGTCAGGCTCTGGGCATTCATTCTTCCAATGATCATCTACACCATAGTTGTGACAGTTTCCTGTTCTTGGCTTAATCATAGGTCTTACCATGGGAGGTCTGACGCCTTGATTAGCTACATAATAAATTGGTGCGAGCTCTGGTAGAGCATAAGTCACAGGTTCTTCCATTGGTGGTGGATGTGAATTATACCAATCTCCTTCTACCATTACTGTAGATGGACTAGGCTCCGCATAGGGTGTAACAAGCACTAATGCTTGTTCATCTATGACTTCTTCGGAGTGCATGTACTTTACAGGCACTGCATTGTGTCCTGGATACGGAGGTTGCTGACCCAACACAGGTTGAGGTCTTTCCATACCCATTGGTGGTCTCTGAGCTTGGGCCATATTAGGCTGATATTTGTACATGGGTTGTCCTTGTGGCCTCATAGGCACGTACTGAACTCTCCCATCATACTTTGGTCGGAAGTATCACTCGTGGGTCTCATGGTTGGTCCATTTATCCTCAATTTCACACCATTTTTGTGGCCTAATTGGTTGTCCCTGTTAAGGTATCCCTTGTCATGGTCCTCTCATAGGTGTTTTTTGCATGTTGTTCATCATGTTATTTATGAGCATATCTTCTATGGATGAAAGTGGTGCTGCATTAGCCGTTCCCACTTGTGCTGGTTTAGTGGATGCTATTTTCTTGCTTTGGTTATCCTTAGGGACATCTTCTTCATTGAAAATATCACAATTGTCTCCTAAGTCAATCGCATCTGACACACACTCTTCTAGGTTTGTATGCTTCTTGCTATAGAGTATACCCAAGGGATTCACTCTATATGCAAAAGAGGACACCACCTGCGAGTGAACAACTTTGATAAAACCCCTATATACGACCCATATTAGGGAGTATGACCCCCCTTTCTACGCTTATACAAAAGTCAATGAAGAAAACTATCATACCCCTATCTTACATATAAAATTTAGGTCTCACATGATCTAATGGAGTAAAACTAGTCAAAGAGTGTGTAGCATAGTGACTGGCAATGTACTAAGGAGCCACTTCTATTAAATAATAACTAGATGTACCCTCAATGTGTTTTAGTTTGACTTTCAAACTATGTGCCCAATTAGCCTGCACTCTGGCTACTCTCCAATTCTGACCCATCCAAAGCTGGTGTAAATCAACCCTTGACCTGCTCAAAATCAGCCCTTATCTATGACCGGCTTGATGCAAAATTTGATGTGTGACCCGATAAAAATTTCCCTAAATTCATGCGAGTTCTAGTGCACATCGATGACCAATCATTACAAGTAATCAACCCGGTTCAGGTTTTCCCCTCATAAATATGATACCCCCCTCCCTTATTTTTTAGCTTGGGAGATAAATTATTGAGGGCCTCCCCCTAACTTATACGCTTATGTAACTTCTAAAAAAACCCCCCTCCCCTGCACTTACATGGTGCGGTAAGTTTTCCATGGTGAATCCCCCGAGAGAGTATAGAATGAAGCTCTTTGTTTAGCAGTCTTTCTAGAAACAAAGATACGAGTCGTTATTCTGTAGGTATCTCTAGCCCTAGGCATCTGGCAATGTATTGTCTCATTCGAGTTTCACAATCCCTAACAGAATCACCATGTTTCTATTTAAAGCTGTAGATTTGAGCTATTGTATTATGTTTGATCCCCGTTTTGGAGCAAGCAGCTAAAAACCATTGAGCTAATGTGTTCAAGTCCATAATTGACCTTAGTGAAATGTTTTGGAACCATGTCAATGATTTTCCTTCTAATGTCATTCCAAACCCCTCAAATTGAGTATGGAAATCGAATAAACGTTCTACTCTTAGCACTTGCTTAAAGCTTGCTAAGTGGTCATATGGATCCCCTGATCCACTGTATTTTCTGATCCGTTTGTGAAAATCAACTGGTCTGACACGTTTGTCTGGTTCAACTCCCAATCTCTTGGTAGCTGGTCATGTTCCAAGTCCTTCAAACCAATCTGTTGGAAATAGTGACTCATGTAGCCCTAGACTGGCCTTAGTGTCACCCGGTTTTCTTTGTGATGAGGTGGTTTCTGGTTTCTTAACATTACTCTCAGATGATCTCTCACGGTGTTCATCTCTTGGAATTGTTTTTGGTCCTTGTCCCAATATCCAATCCCTTATGGAATACCCTTGGTATTTGGTTTGTTCTACCTCCTCAGGAGTCATCATAACAAATTTATTGTTATAACAATCCCTAAACAGGTAGGTTGGTAGGTCTACTGATCCCTTATCTTTGATCTTGAAGATATAGATGATCTTCATGGCCGTTAGTTGTCCTGATTTGGCATGCAAAGCCCATAAAAGATCTTTTACATTTCTATTCTCCCAACAATAGACTCCGATCCTAGGATTATCCATACTAAGCCATTTCAAAGACTTCAAATCTACTTGATTGTATCCCTGTAATCTAAATTTGTTGGTCCTTCTTTTGCTGACATATCTGGGATTATGGTGTTTACTTCTAACCCCCCTTTTTCTATCACGTCAGAGTTTTCGACTTGTACATACTGAGTTCCATTTCTGTCCATGTAAAATTTTCCTTGTTTTTTTTCCCTAATCTCTTCTTCGAACTCAATAGCATGGTCATCAATGCGAATAGCATACTCTTCATTAGGATCCAAGTAAACCTGAGCTCCATGACGATTAGTCTTGTAAAAAGAGAGTATATGCTTATAGCGTACTGTTGTTCCGGTTTTTGAGTGAGTCAAGTAAGAAGACAATTCAGATGTTGAATCTGAAAAAGTGTCTGATACTTCTTCAAGAATAGTGTGCAAGGAATTGCCTTGATTCATGTTTTCTTCGGTGGATACTCTACTGGAGGTTTCTCCGAGTATGCCCTGATTTCCAACTACACGACTAGATCTAAGGTTCATATAGACTTATGAAGCCCTGGTTAGAGTACGTACCTTTGGATTGACTTGTTGTCATTTTCTACTTGATTTGATTGCAACTTTCTGTCAAGCTACCTATTCCTCGTCTGCAACCTGATTCCTGTACAAATTTGATCAAGTTAGTTATTCTTCTATAAAGACAGTAGAGTTTTTGCTAACTGTCATGATTGGTCTATGTGTATCACTTCAAATCGAGCTATGGGAGTCAACGATTGACTTTCATATTCGACTTAAATCAAAGGATTAATCTGCAACTTGGAAACTGAGTGAACATATACCAATTTGAATCCGATCCAACCCAAAATTGCCCGGTGGCTTTGTATTATGCTGGTCTAACATTGTACAAGTTCAAAAGTCAAAACTCGTGTCCCTGGGTAGCAGTAGTAAATAATCGCTATTATTTACTTTTTCTAGTTTTTTGCACTTTTTGGCTTGGTTTGGCAAGTATACAATCTGTTAAAGTCCTTGCACAAGTTTCAACAAGTTTGGACAAATTTTGTTCAAGCAACTGTTGTGTGTCCGTAGACTCTGATTTCAAGAATCTGACTTAAGCCTCACTTTTTTTATCCAAATTTAACAAAAATGGATTTGTGGGGTCTACTTGATATGCTTGACCTTGTAGTATACTCAAATTTGCCAATTTGTCAATTTTTGAAGCAGATGTAAATAATCATAATTATTTACTCCAGCTATACTTTTGTAAATTTTTGTTCCAACTTTCACACAGATCTGTTAAGGTTTCTAGCCAAGTTTCATCAACTTTGGACAAGTTTTGGTCGAATGGTTTTTCTGTCCATAGACTAACTTTGCAATTCTGGTCACAATTTTCAAGCCAATGATCCAAATCTTACCACATTTGGTTTGTAGGCTTATTACAACATGGTAGAACTAGTGGGATGCCAACTTGGTCAAAAAAGTTGAAAAATGGGACAGATGTAAATAATTGCTATTATTTACAATTGACAACTTTTTGCATCTTTTTGTCAACTGAGCACATGTTTATTACATCAATATAAGCCTATGAATCAAATTTCAACAAGTTTGGACAATTTTTTTCCCAATTTACACTCAAGTTTCAGAAAGTCAGTACAAACTTTAGTTTTTACCCAGTTTTTTGCCAGTTTGGTGATCCAAATCTTTTGTGCCTTTACAAAAGTTATTTGTACACATGCAATGAGTCAATGGTATGAACCTTGGTCAAATTTGAGCTGAAAGTTAATAATCACAATTATTAACTTCAGGCTTGAAATGAACCAATTTTTGTAATTTTTCAATGGAAAGTCTTTTTATGGTCTACTTTAAGCTTATGAATCAAGTCAAAACTTAATTTGGCCTAAAATGTCAAGAAAAAGTAAATAATCTGAGTTTTGGCTAACTCTTGAAATTTTACCTCGATGTGTCCTTGAGCTTACCCACTGGTTCAGACAACTTTTAAGCTTACTCTCCCGCCAGATTTAGTGGTTTGGAGTCTTTTTGTGCTATTTCTAGCCATAGACCTGAAATTCTGCAACTTCTAATAACAACTCACAATGATTCTTCCAGAGAGAGCAATGTTCTGAAATCCACCTTGGATCCTACTTACCCTACTCCTAAATTCTATGCAATGGGGTTGTGGAAAGTGTCCACAAACACTCGTTTTCTTATCTTTTATGGTTTTCTGAGCATTGATCTTAAAACTTGTCTCGTCTATCAATCATCCTCAAAATACTAATCTATTTCTACAATCCTACCATCCTAAAGGCACTCAGCAAGTACGATTACTTCCAAGCTACCTCTACACAGCAAAAGACGACAATCTTAGGCTATGCAGTTTCTAAAAGAAAGTTTTGAACTCTAGGCGATCCTAGAGGAAGTTAAAGGATAACTTCACAAGACGCTTGTGTTTCTCCCTAGTTTAGGTCTCTCCGATCCCCGAAAACAGTGCCAAATGTGGGACGCGTGTCTATCCTCACCATCCTATCTTATTGCAGTATTAGCAAGAAGCACGATTAAATTGTCAGTCCATGGGATGAATTTGACTCGAATAGTGCATAGAGGCTACAAGAGGGTTTCAATCTCTCCGAAAACAACTAACAACTCACATCTAACTCATGCTACACTCCAATGGCTGAAATCACCAAAAGCCAATCGCTCATTGGCAAACAAATCACATCCGTTGCAGCATCAAATGACATCCAAACGTAATGAAACTTCTAGGAAATGTTTATAAGACCTAAGCACACATGCTTATGGTCTCAAATCCCACTTTAGGTCAAGTCCCAAAATCGCGATTATTAACAACAATGGATTTTTGACCTAGTCGTTTTTGACCCAGAATGCATCTAAATGCTTAGCAATGATGCCCCAATACCCCACCTATGTTTAGTTTTTGATTTGAAAGTGTAAATTCCTAGTTATGATGAAATTAGGCCGCGGGTTGGCGACGTCAAAAGCTACGAATTACTATGATGTGCTTACGTTAATGCGTAGAGCTCTTACCTACAGTTGCAATGCAGCAAACGCGACTGCAATGTGACACCGAGGAGGGAGTAGGAAGCGCGAGAAGGGGAGAGGTGAGCGCCGTTAGCTCACACTATGTATTTTATTATCCAAAACTTCATAATAACTTACAAAATTTGGTTTTTATACCTTAGCCAAGATTTTGGTGGTCAAAACTAATAATATGAGTTCCAACAAAGATGGGTAATGACAGGTTGATACACTCTGGAAGCTTGTAGCCCTGTCTCATCAATTACAAGGTTTATCCAAAAAAATAGGAGTGACAATATTCCTGAATTATCAAAATAATGTGTTTTTACAATGAGAACTCCAAAAAATGGTATCCGTGGTATCTGTGTCAGCTTGCTGCTAGCAGAGCCCTTTCCCTTGTCGTTGACCGCTACTTGTTCAGTGCTTGACATTTCTTGCTGGCATGTTCCAACATTGGTGGCTGCTGGAGTCTGCTCTTCAGGTATGGCCAAAGGCTGGCCTGTTGAGGACATTTCAGTAGGCAAAGGCTTGACCTGACTCTTTAGTTGCTTCAGTAAAGCACTGCTTTTGGCCAAAGTAATCTTTGATTTCTTTGAACCACCGGCCACTACTTGTGTGGCCTTCCTCTTCTAACTGATTTCCTGGAGCCTCTTCGTCTAAAGACAGCTCAACATTGTTAGTCTATGGAATGGGCCTCAGACTCCAAGCCATCCTTACCTGGGAACTTGTATGGGGCAGTTAGCTAGGTTGCGTGTAAAGTGGTTGTCTAGGGTTAGGTTTAATGTGAAATGTATTCCGTTTTTACAATAGATTACCTCTATAATGTATTCAAGTTTTGAATATAACATTTTAAAATCAACACTTTATGTTTATTGGCACTGTCGGAGGCAGTTGCCAATGCAACGATTCGATTTTTACTACAAACAGTATGGCCCTGTATTTCGGACCAGTAATAGTAATCTCCTTTTTAAGAGTTGACGAGTGTTTCTCTCTCTCTCTCTCTCTCTCTCTCTCTCTCTCTCACACACACACACACACACACACACACACACACACACACACACACACACACACACACACACACACACACACACACACACACGTCTTTTTGCTCCTAGAGCTTAACTGACCTGGCCAACTGATTTTGTGTGGGATATGGCAGAAGAGCAGGCACAGTAGCAAGACTCCTTGGCTACAAAATCTTATCGTTGTGGCCATTATCGAGAATCAAGCGGAGGAGGTACAACGCACAGAGAGAGAGAGAGAGAGAGAGAGAGAGAGAGAGAGAGAGAGAGAGAGAGAGAGAGAGAGAGAGAGAGAGAGAGAGAGAGAGAGAGAGAGAGAGAGAGAGAGAGAGAGAGAGATATGAGATGCTTCTCTCAAGCGGCAGTGCCATTCGTCCTGAGGACGCCTTGTTATAAATATTTTGATTGTGTATCTTGTAAAAAACATTGCGTTTGTGTGTGTGTGTGTGTGTGTGTGTGTGTGTGAGAGAGAGAGAGAGAGAGAGAGAGAGAGAGAGAGAGAGAGAGAGAGAGAGAGTTGGGGAGAGATTCTTGGATTTTATTAAACATGAACAAAAACGATTCCAAAGGCAACATCCCTTTAAATTAAATAAGATCTCTTTTTTTTAGATAATAGTATTTGTTAGAAGAAGTAAGATTTTTGAAAAAAACATTGTATCCATTTGGAGTAACTGATCTAAATTTTTTAATATGAAGTGTTTCTAAGTGATTTGCTTTGTATTTTATTGTTGTTGAATCTACATTTTCAATCGTGAAATTTTTGTGGAACGGCTTGTATCTGTTAATGTAATTTATCATCAATTTAGTGGGTTGATTTTATGTTGCAAGAATATTTTGAAACGTAGATTGTTACTTTAAAGTAAGCAATGGATTCACATTTGGATAAGGGGATGGAGGGAGGGAGGGAGAGAGAGAGAGAGAGAGAGAGAGAGAGAGAGAGAGAGAGAGAGAGAGAGAGAGAGAGAGAGAGAGAGAGAGAGATGTGAGGATGTATTATTTAACTTTGTGTTGGTATTTTATTGAAAACATTATACTAAATTTGTTGATATTTGAGTAAATGTGAATTTTTTAAGTAATAATTGTACCCTGACTGGTGGATGGAATATCTATATGTATCGAAGTTGTTTGCAAAGATGATTCTCCTCTATTTGCTATATCCATATCTATAAACAATGTTATGTAATTTTTATTTTTTCTTGAAGGATATTATGCTTTATAAATAAAGAAGAAATTATGATTTTATACCATTGGTTTGATTCATATTAATGAAACATTTGCAAGTAGTATCGTATTGTCTACTTGCGAAGTCCATATCTAGTGATGTTGTAATGCTTTCCAAAGTGATTGGATCTTGCTTGTTTCCAGGTTTTATCGCCCAAATTCCACAAAACAATACATTTGCAAAAACAAGCAGGAGTGGAAAATGATGTGGGTGGGTACAACAAAAGGTAGCAATGGTTGCATTTATATTGCAATAGCGTCGATTACACTCGCCCATGGTAAAATCTTGCAAGAAAATATTCCTAAATCAAATGCGAGCCTTGCAATTAATTTATGCCTAGGAGACCACATTTTGTACAAAAATAAATCTCATCAATAGTTTTATGCTCCTTCATAAAGGCACCACATCTGGTATACATCTCGACCTCATGCCTTCAAGGTGCAACCAGAGGTGATAGTACCTAGAGAGGGGCCTTGTCCTTCAAGTAGGAAGCATAGGTGATTGCATCTAGAGAGAGAGCTTCCATTCGCAGCTGGTGAAAGTAGCACACCCTTGGAGAGACACCACTTCAAGAGTGAAAGAACAAATCGACGAATCAACGAAGGCATTGCCAGCATGACCTATTTTTTCAAGAGCCCATGACTAACAATGTCATCTTCGTGATTTCTTTTTCCTATATGAGCATCTTGTGTAACATAGATGATTACATTCAAAGAGACACCCTCACTTTGCATCCACGAAAATAGCCCATCGCCTTAGTGCTACCCCTATTGGGCAAATAGCGCAATTAGTGTATCTGCTGAAAAATGCCTAGAGTTTGATGGTCCTGCCCCTATTGGGAAAATACCGCAATCAGTGTGCATTCCAATACAGGACATCTCAGACAGGAAATCCTTCAAGCAATCATGTGGTTCTTTCTGAAGTACACCAGATTTCACTATTTGTGTACTACCATGTGCCTTGCAAATTGCAAGCATAGGTGATTGCATCTGGAAAGAGCCCTTGATTTTATTTACTAAAAATAGCCCAGTGCTTGCTGGAGCTTCTCCTTGTTGGAAAAATCTTGCAATCGGTGCATTGCAAGAATGACCTCATGCATACAAATCTCCTCAAGTAGTTTTTGTGCAAATTGGACATATCCCATAATTAGTGTGTTGCAAGGGATGCCATTCCAAAGAGAGAGATTTCTTAAGTACACGACAATTGACATTAATTTCCACCAAGGCATTCCATCTCCGAAAAGATATATTGATATTATCCAGCTATACCAAATCACCTACAACACCAATAGAGACTCCTTGTTTGATCTAGGACTGTCATCATGCCATTTTGAGAGACACCCTCACTTCTCATCCACTGAAAAAACCACAACTGGAGAGAGGCCCTCCCTTCGCATCAGCTAAAATTTCTTGCTCTGCCCTTCTTGGGTATATGCCGCAATCAATGCACTTCAAGAGTCAAAGAACAAATCAGCGAACATATCAATGAAGGCATTGCCAAGCATGAACTCTTTTTTCAACAATCCATAACTAACAATGTTATCATCATGAATTCTTTTGCCTATATGAGCATCTTGTGTAACACAGATGATTGCATTTGGAGAGACATCCTCACTTTGCATCCGAGAAAATAGGCCGGTGTCTACTGGCACTGCCCCTATCAGTGCATCTGCATCAAGAATTGCACATGAAGTGACCTGCAATGCAAGTTCAAGATAGCTTTCCACTAGTGAGTGGACTTTTCCATGCCACCATGAAATCAGAGAGGTAGCGTGGGGACAACCACATGCGTTCAAGATGAAATTATAGGTGATTGCATTTGAACAGTTTCCCTTGCTTTGCAAAGCCAAGATTTTTTGTAGTGCCACATGCCTTGAAGATGCACGTGTAGGTGATTGCATCTGAAGAGACACCCTTGCTCTGCACTCACTGAAAATGGCCGAGGGATTCTTGGCCCTGCCTTTGTTGGGCATTTCCCACAATCAATGCACTTCAAGATTCAAAGAACAAATCGGCAAACATATCAACAAAGGCATTGCCAAGCATGAGCTCTTTTTTCAAAAGCCCATGATGAAAAATATCACCATCGTGAATTCTTTCGCCTATATGAGCATCTTGTGAAACATAGATGGAATTGAACTCAAGTAGTGCAGCTGTATCATTAACTTCAAATTAAGGCACAACTCCAAATCTTGGTAGATCAGGGTTGTCTCAAAAGATCTATGGATCACTTGGAATAGCTTGGGATCTAAATCAGGCTTATGGAGTAGGAGAGAGCCAGGCAAGGCCAGATTTTGATTGGAATTGTGAACCGGTATTGCAAGATAGTGATGATGTTGTATTGTCCAAGTAAGGCTCCATTTGTTTCTGATGTCTCAAACTCAGGTGTAGCAAATAGGGTGCCTTCTCACCCTCTTCATTTTGCTACACCCATCATGATGCCTGCATTTTCCATGACCAATCCTAGGTTCTCTTACCCTCTGGGAGCTGGGGCATGCAAATCAATCTCTTGTGTATTTCCACATGCCTTCAATATGCAAAAGACCCTCACTTTGTATCCACCAAAAATAATATCATCAAGAACTTTTTTGCCCAGATCAGCATTTTACCTAATACCACATGCCTTCAAGATGCAATTGCACGTGATTGCAAACATGACCTCTTTTTTTGACAACCCATCATTAATCACATCACCATCGTACATTCTTTTGCCTATATGAGCATCTTGCAACACACAGATGATTACATCTAGAGAGACACCCTCACTACACCCTCTTGTGTAGTGCCACATGCCTTCAAGATTGTAGCTATAGAGAGTCCCTCACTTTCCATCCATCAAAAACAGCCCAGTGCTACTTGGGCTTTGCCCCAATGGGATGTATCCCACAATTAGTGTGTTGAAAGGGATGCCATTCTGGAGAGAGACATTTCTGAAGTATAGCACAATTGACATAAATTTCCACCAAGGCATTCCCAAGCACGTCCGGTTTTATCAACAATCCCATGCTAAAAACATCATCGTGAATTCTTTTGCCCAGATCAGTCTCTTGTGTATTACCACATGCCTTCAATATGCAAGAGACCCTCACTTTGTGTCCATTAAAAACAACCCAGACCTTCCTAACTTGTGTCCCTATTGGGAATTAATGTGCTGCAAGGGACATCGTTGTGGACAAAGAGCTCTCAGACCATGTTTTGTGCTTTCTGGCATGCACCACATCTGGCGTATATGTCAACCAAGGCATTCCGAAGAATGATGTGTTTTGTCAACAGCCCTTGACTAACAATAGCATCATCATGAATGTTTTTTCCCAAATCAGTGTTTTGCCTAGTACCACATACCTTCAAATGCAATTGTAGATGATTGCAAGCATGACCTAGAAGGGAGACCGTTCCAGACAAAGATCTCTTAGAGCACGTTTTAGGCTTTTTGGCATGCACCACATCTGGCATACATGTCAACCAAGGCATTCCAAAGAATGATGTGTTTTGTCAATAGCCCTGGGTTGGGCAAATCACACAATCAATGTGCATTCCAATATAGGACATTGGAGACTTTTCTGTATGAGCATCTTACGTAACACAGATGATTACATCTGGAGAGACACCCTCATTTTGCATCCATGAAAACATCCCAACACCTTAGCATTGTACCTATTGGGCAAATAGTGCAATCAATGCAATGGCTTAAAAATGCTTAGAGTTTTTACCCCTGTTGGAAAAATCCCACAAACAGTGTGCATTCCAATACAAGACATCCCAGACACGAAGTGCTTCAAGCAATCATGTGGTTCCTTTTGAAGTACACCACATTTCAGCATTTGTGTAGTGCCATGTGCCTTGCAAACTGCAAGCATAGGTGATTGCATCTGGAGAGATCCCTCACTTTGTATTCACTAAAAATAGCCCATCCTAGCTGGCCCTTCTCCTATCAGAAAAATCTTGCAATCAGTGCATTGCAAGAATGAACTCTTGGACACAAATCTCCTCAAGAACTTTTTGTGCATTCTAAAAGAAGTACACCATTGTAGAACAATGAATCCCCAAACAGGATCTCTTTTCACAAGAGTCCCTAGCAAACTATATGGGGAGAGACCGTCACTTTGCATGTGCCAAAAACAACCAAGGGCTTCTTGGCTGCTGCTTGGATTGGGCATATCCCATGATTAGTGTGTTGCAAGGGACACCCTTCCCAAGAGATTTCAGAACATGAATCTATGACCAGTCCAAAAAGACACTGGAGACAAAATAAGAAAGCTGCTGGCAATGAGCAGTTTGGGAAAGAAGACATCCTCCAATTAGACCCAAACCACTTTCAAAACTAGTTTGGCTAATCTCGACTTTTTGCACCATTTTCACACTCCAATAGTAGAGTAGTTGCTTCCAAGCATGGCATGCAAAAATTGTCACCATAAGTGCTACCCCTAATTTATGTAAACAAACAATATGGCATACAAGACTGAATCTGAACACAACTGTTCACTTTGGAAATTGGGTAGCTGCTATGGCGCATCAATAAATCATAATCCCAAAATAACAAGGTCGTGTGACCATCCCTAGACATTCACAAGAGCCTTGTAATTGCACAAATAACTATCATCACATCTATATAAAACCATACTTTGGTTATGAATTAATCAATTCCTTCTTGCTCGAGTCTAAGTCTTTGTGTGTGTGAATAGCGTGTGCCTATTTCTTTAACATGGTATCATTGTAGTGCACGCCATCCTACCCACCCTACCTCGTAGGTGCCTCGGCTCTTGTTTGCTAGTTGATCCAGACATCTAGCATGGATCAGCAAGCACCTGCTTCCCTCATTTCCTCTATCATCATAAGCTATCATCTTGATAAGCTTACTGGCACAAATTATCTCAGTTGGGCTACATGGGTCACTCTATTGCTTAAGCGAGCAACACTTTGGGATATTGTAGATGGAACCACATCCAAACCTATTGCAGACCCTGGTCTTGCTAATTCGACAGTCAAAGACCTCCAACCTCAGGCAGAACTTATGCTTCACTTTGGTGATTGACTGGTCGAGATGGTCCGGTGCTACCATCTCATCACTCTTGTCACGAACCTAAAGAACCTTCTTGCTACTTTAATCACAAAACAACAACGCACACCTCAATTTTTCAAAGATTGGCGAACACTCTTGGACAATGTCCTACTCTTAGGCCTGCAATTGGATGCTAGCCTCCAATCCATGTTACTACTTGCTGCCCTACCCTGCTCTGGCGACCTTTCATTACAACCCAAGCCTCAGTAGTTGGCCTCATTGTTGAGACTCTAATTTCCCACATACTATAGGAGGACACCATGCGCATCGGCACTCACTCCAGCGGCGAACACTCCCTCTGCCCAATAAGTGCAACGTTTTGCTATATGGAAAAATTGGAGGCCGTTCTACAGAATCGGAGGCAGATAAAGAAGCACCATGAACAACAATAGACCTGCAACACAAACCTGTGGATACTGTGGGCTTCTTGGTCATGTTGAGAGAGAGTGCTAGACTAAGCATGGCAAGCAGCAACAAAATGATCGGCATCCACGAGCCCACTTGCAACAACAAGTGGAGGAACCTGCACCCAACCAATATGGTATGGAGACACTTCAATTATTCTCTTCACACCTTAATTCCATTGATGCTCTCATTTCTTTTCAAGTTGCTGCATTAGAATGGCTGCTTGATACCGGTGCAACCCATCACATGACTCCTTGCCTCCACTCGTTGTAGAGCTACAAGCCCCTCTCCCAAAATGTGTAGGTTTATCTTGGTGAAAATTGGAGCCTCACAGCTGTAGGTCTTGGCCAGATGCAGGTTGTATTACCTAGCAGAACCTCAATCATCATTGATGATATTTATCACATCCCAAGCCTCAGTTGCAACCTACTATTAGTGATAGCAACCACGTCCATTGGATCATCCATTGAGTTTTTTCATGCTCGTTGTGTAATTCACTTCAAACTTCCCATCCTTAAACTCTCTCAGTAGAATCGATTGTACTCGATTTTGAATTCCAAACGTGGTGCATGTTGTGATACCCTTGAGATCAACCCTTTCAGTCAACATGACCAAAGCCACTACTACTCTCATATGCCGCTATAGTCTTGGCCACTTCTCATGCCCCACTGGATGAACATGACCAAAGCCACTACTACTCTCATATGCCACTATCATATTGGCCACTTCTCATGTCCCACTGGATGATCGTAGAGCACTACTTTTAAACCCCAAGATGGTGGATGATATCTCTGTAGAATAAGCCCTATCAAGACTTAAGGCTCCAGTGTGGACAGAAGCAATGTATTTTGAATATCTGTAATGTCCCCTTCCTAAAAGATCGGGGCAACTTGGAAGATAGCCTTCTTTATCCTCTAAATCCGTTGACGACACCCTACTCCGATAATGCGAAGCAAGGATACGAGCAACGAAAGAGAAGAAGACTTCCACCTATTGTGTTCGTAGTTGCAAGACCCTACGCCACAAGCCAGGTCGATGAGATTCTATGGACTCTAGATCCTACATTATAAGAGAAGAAATCCCCTTCACACATTAAGGATCCAAAAACGCCTTTTTCCCCGCGTTTAAGAGGCACGGACACCATCCTTAAATCGGAAATATGACAAGAGATAAATCTCTAACTAACTAAGGCAAAGTGAAAAGTACTCGACTAATCGAGTCCACCCATCCTTGACTGGAAACCTGAGCCAGCCCCCACTTTCCACCCCACGCGCACACTTTTTTCCACATTGTTTTACATATACAAACAATGTTCCTTAATTGATTCCAAACACAGGTTCTTTTATACAGCCCTTCAAAAAATACCAAAACAATTTAAACCATGCTAATGAAGGCAACCCTATTATTCAACAAAAACAACTTTTCCAATTTCTCATGATTTTTCCGCTACTCGCGGAATTTCTTTGTCTAACCAACAGAGCCTTTGCAAAGGATTTATTCGCTAACCGCAAATTGCACAACCTTCCCATCTCGCTAGCCGCGAGGCATCTCACTAACCGCGAGGAACAAAAGAGAGCCGATAACCTCAGCTTAATCTCCGCTATCCGCGGAATCATATCGCTACCCGCGAGAAAAAAATATATTCTTTCAACAATTCTTCTCATTAATGATTCATCAAACATGATCAACCAATTCCTTATATCAATCAGAAACCGCTTATCAAACAATAACAATCCAACAAACAGTAACAATTTATCAGACAGTCCTTTCACTAGTCTATGAAAACATATTCTTGTTTCATGTGATAGAATCACATTTTTCGGACGGTTTAAGGGGTTCCCTACGCTTAGCTTCCCAAGACAAACATGAATAGCGATGCAGAATTATAAATTTGTCTTACCGGATTTGGAGCGCGTATAGCTAACTCCTGTGCTGGAGGTTGGACGGCTTTGACTTCTTCTTCGGTTGATGCTTCCGCATGAGATCTGTTCGGAGTAGACACCTTCCTTCCCACCTTCCTTGGTGGTGCAACAGCATGGGCGTCCTTAGACCTTCGTGTTACACGCTTCGGAGCCATAGCTTCAGAATGCAGAAAAGAAAAGCACGTTGTTGGAGAGAGAGAGAGAGAGAGAGAGAGAGAGAGAGAGAGAGAGAGAGAGAGAGAGAGAGAGAGAGAGAGAGAGAGTCCACAAATCGGGTGATGGCACGTTGACGATTGGAGATGGAGATGGCTTGAAGGTGAGAGGATAAGGGGAGAGAGGCTTCCTCTGGCACGTCGTTGCGAGAGAGCTTCCGCTTCTGTAGATGTGTGTTCAAAGTGAGAGGAGAAGGGTCCTTTATATAGACCTTAGGGGGTGCTAAGAATACTGAGAGGTTTCAAGAATAGGAGAACGAAAAAGCTCGTGCGTCCTCGCGGCTCTTTAATTTTTTATTTTTTATTTTTATTTTTTTTGGGTACACGAATCCTATGCACGATTCTAAAAAGCTCTATACTTACAAGTTCCCATTCTATTTTGAAAGAGATAAAGAAAGGAGCATTCTAATTTTGACTCACCTCTCTTTCTTTCCTAAAATTACTATCTCTAAGCTTTTTCTTCACACATAGATTAGGTTCCTACATAAACCTATGGTTCCACATAAAGAAAGATCATAAATAAATGGATTCTGAACCCGATTTTCAATCCGATTGCTCGGATAAACTCATGATGACTCACAAAATTGAGAATCTCAATTGCTTTGCAAAATAACTGAAATGAATTATATGGATAAATATTGGGTACATTACAATATCAATCCCTTATGGAAAATTACACATGGAAGCTCGTCAGCATCCTAGTTGATCGCAAGTTGGTAACTTGTAAGTGTCTCTTACAAAAGAAGTTCCATGCTGATGGTAGTGTATCTTGCTCAAAACTTGCTCTATGGCTCGGAGTTTCTCCCAAGTACCAGGAATGGACTATAGTGACACTTTTTCTCCTGTACTCCGGATCACTACCTTTTGGGTCTTGATCGCAATTGTAGCTCGATTCCACTTCCTTCTCCATCAAATGGATGTTTGCACAACTTTTCTTCGTGGCAACTTGGAAGAAGAAATCAACATGAATCAACCCCCTGACTACATCTCCTCTAAGCATCCTAATCATGTGTGCAAGTTTCTCAAATCCCTAGACGGACTGAAATGGTCACTTTATCAATGGTACGGGCACTTTATTCAATGCATCAACAACCTGGGATACTTGCACTTCCAGGCGGACCCAAATGTTTACAGTCTCCATACCTCAGGCTTCCTTTTGCATGCGATCTATGTGATGATATTTTACTGCTTTGTAACTCTCAATCAGCTTTGGATGTTGCCAAAGAGGATCTTCACTCCTCCTTCTCTATGACCGATATGAGGTCTTTACACTTTTGCCTTGGGATCCAGGTTCACCAGGATGCTCCTCGAGACATTATTGATCACCATAAGTCAATAATCCTACAAAATTTCCCTGATGAAGAAGTACCAAATGCAAGCATGCAAAGGCATGTAAATGTCACTTTTGGCATCTCTTAAAATTGAGCCTACAAATGCTACAGCTCCCTCTTGTGATCGCAAAGTACAAGATTTTCCTTATTCCAATATCCTTGGCGGAGTTCGCTATCTTGTGACTTGCACTCACCCCAACATGTGCTTTGCTGTCGGTGAGATTTATGAGCTCAACAACCTGATTGTCTTGCTGGAATTTTCAGTCCAGCCTGATTGTGTTTTTGGTGAAGGAGAAAGCTTGGCTGAACTTACTTTTGCTATTGCCTTCAACTTGCATGTACTCTATGCCACTTCTCATGTATGCCACTTCTGATGCCCCATCTGATGATCCTGGAGCACTGCCTTTAAGCCCCGAGATGGTGGATGAGATCTTTGTGGAAGAATCCCTATCACAAATTAAGGCTCCAATGTAGATGGACGCAATGGATTTTGAATATGAATCCCTTATGGAAAATTGCACACGGCAGCTTGTATCCACCCCAGCTAATCGCTTGGTCACTTGTAAGTGGCTCTTGCAGAAGAAGTTCCACACTGATGGTAGCGTCTCTTGCGGAGATTCTCCCAAGTACCAAGAATGGACTATAGTGAGACTTTTCCTCTTGTACTCTGGATTACTACATTTCGGGTCCTAATTGGAATTCCAGGTCAATTCCACTTACTTCTTCATCAAATGGATGTTCACATAGCTTTTCATCATGGCGACTTGGAAGAAGAAATCTACATGAAGCAACCCCTTGCTACATCTCCTTTGAGAATCCTAATCATGTGTGCAAGTTGCTCAAATCTGTGTATTTGAAACAGTCACTTCGTCAATGGTATGGATGCTTTCTTCAATGCATGATCAACCTGGGATACCTGTGTCTCTAGTCGGCGGACCCAAATGTTTAGAGTAACCATACCTCAGTCCAATCTTCCTTTTTCTTGTGATCGATGTGATGATATTTAACCGCTTTGTAACTCTCAATCAGCTTTGGATGTTGCCAAAGAGGAGATTCACTCCTCCTTCTCTATGACTGATATGGGGTCTTGATCCAGGTTCACCAGGATGCCCTTCGAGGCATTATCACCATAAGCTAGCAATCCTACATCACTTCCCTGATGAAGAAGTACCAGATGGAGGCATGCAAAGGCTTGGAAACACCCCTTCTTTAAGCATCTCTCAAAATTGAGCTAACAAATGCTGCTGCTCCCTCTCGCGATCGCAGTGTGCAAGATTTTTCTTATTCCAATATCCTTGATGGAGTTCGCTATCTTGTGACCTGCACTTGCCCTGACATCTGCTTTGGTGCTAACCTTGTCTCAAGGTTCTTGCAACATCCAGGAGAGTCTCAAGTGCCTCTTGTGCTATTTCAAGCACACCAAATCCCTTGGTCTCTCCTATCATGCTATAAATCCCCTTGCTTGCCCCTTCCTCATTGGCTACTCCTGCAAAGAGCACTCACGAGAGAGAGAGAGAGAGAGAGAGAGAGAGAGAGAGAGAGAGAGAGAGAGAGAGAGAGAGAGAGAGAGAGAGAGAGAGAGAGAGAGAGAGAGAGAGAGAGAGAGAATTGTACCCGCAGCCCTGGGGAGGTCACCTAATAAAAATGTAACTTATCACGTGAGTTCAACAGAAGGGTATTTAAAGTTCGTGAAACTTACAGAAATATATATACAGAAGGGCATTATTTTTTCAAATTTGTAAAAAACTTACAGATTTTAAGATAAAAGGGTATATTATATCCCTAAAAGAATTCACAGATAAGGGGGTTTACAAACGTCTTGAACGCACGTGATATGGCAGTTTTACACATAGTGAACCCCCCGAGCCTGCAACAGAATAGATTGCGAGAAAAGCAGTTTGAATAAAGCATAAGCAATTGAACGGCAGGTGTAGAGAAAGAGTGAGAAAGTGAGAGAGAGAAAAGTCGCTATGTCTCATGGTGCCTCTTCACTAACGTGGCATAGCTGGACTTTGAGATTTTAAAGAATGTTCCTTGGTTTAATTACCCTAATTAGCTTTTGGATCAGTTGCCCAATATAGAAGTTGCCAGACATACCAAGCTTTGAATACATTCTGAGATTTTAGCTTGGCAGTCTACTGGAGCACATTATGAGATAAGATCTGACATAAGTTGATTCTAGCTATAGCATATAATCTTTTTACAAGCAGCATGGCAAACAACTTTTCTGACACATATGTGGGATTGTTCTTCAAGCTAACAGCCTCAGCAACAAACCTGTAGGTTGAGGGGACATCTAGTCCTGCTACTAGAACCCCTTTTGCACTAGCCTTTTGTTTCTTCTTGGTTGCTTCATCCCCTTTTTGGAGCCGCACTGATCTATTTTGTAGACGCTATGGTCGGCTTTGGCTCACTGGGCTTTTTGAAAGCATAAACAATGGCGTCAGTATTTGCTTTGACTGTTACAACATTGACAATAGCACTGCTGTTATCGGCACTAAAAAAATCAAGAACTTTCTTGATTATGGCCGTGTCAAAATCTATCCTTGTAGATTGTACCACCACATGCAAATCCCATAGCTGCAACAACACTTCGGCCTGCTCAGTAAACACATACCTTTGTATCTTGCTATGTGGAATAAATGGTAGAGAAGCTTGTAGGGAGTTGATGATTGTTGCATTTTCATCTATGGTATCCTGCATCTTCTCCGACATTTTCCTTCTGCCCATACACTCTGAAGACGGTAAGTTTGTAGAAGAAGAAGACTTACTTGTATATTCAAGGCCACATCAAGGTGTGTCGGGTAGGGATAGACAGTGATCAACAGATTCTTCTCGCGAGGAGGTTTGTGGCTGTAGTGAAGAATCCTCAGAGCTTGGCAATGGTGAGTGTGTAACATCAGGTAGGCATCGCTCAGGAGATTTGTGAGAAAGAATGCCCACTTGCCTTATTGTTATACGCGTTCATGCCATCAAAGCTCCACTACTTACCATTCTTAGAGTTTTTTGCACCATCGATGACCTGGCACACATGCATTGGCTAATACTTCCCCTGTTCCCTTTAATGATTATCACATGCATTCCCACTGGCCCTTTTCCCCATAAAAATTGGTACTAGCTCTAACACTTTAATGACTCTACCACTGGCACTGTTTTACCACACTGAGGGTGGGGCACTGGTTCTGGTAGTGGCTGTACATGGAAGAGGTTTAAAATAGTTGGTTCTGACAGTTCCTGGTCATCAGTACCCAGAATGCTCGTTTTTTCTCCTCTAGAAGTCTCTTTCTCATGAGAATAATATAGCTTAACTTTGGCCCCATTATAAACACCTGGCAACAGTAGTCCAGATAAGTCTTTCAACCTTACTGCGCCGTTGAAAAATACCCAATCAACTTCATATGGACCTGCCCAAGCTATCTTTAAATTTTGTTTATTAGGGCCCAGTTTGGACTAATAAAGCAAGACCAAATCTCCTTTCTGGAACTCCCTAACTTTGATTCTTCTATCATGTTGTTGGGCGGTTACGCCGCTAGCGGATGCTGTAATAGCGAGAACTCAACCAACAAACAAGAATTTCATACAAGGACGAAGCTTGACCCGCACACGCATGGAAACAAATAGATGGGTATCAATCACCTACTCGACCTTCTAGAGACAATCACTACCAAGGAAATCAAATCTAAGTTCTAAAAATGCAAATGACTGAAATCCGTCCTGCGAGAAAACGCTATCCGAAACATGATCAAAAGTCATCGAATCAACCTCAAACTCAAAGGGGAGTCTATACACCACGTAAGGACAGTACCCTATGAATCTACAATATAATCTCAAACTGTAACCACTCCGTGCGGTAAACGCGTATGAAGATAGGCCGAAAAATTCAGTTGACCAAAATTCGACTCCGATGATACTAATGTGTAGCTCTACTCGCCGCGGTTCTATCGATATATGGCAAGCTCAATTCCGACACACAGATAGGGAGGAAACTCACCTAGAAGCTCGTGGGAGCTCACCTCGCGTAGAAGCCGAATGCGCACATGCTTGGTATCGGTGCATAGCTCTCGCCGTTGCTAACACAATGGCGGTGTCGCTTCTCCAATGGTAGCTTCGTAGCTCGTGTAGCAAGAGGATAAGACTCTCTCTCTCTCTCTCTCACTCTCTCTCAGACACAGTCACGACGCTTCAAAACTTATCTTTATTAATGATTCAAAAAACTTGTCCTGAGGTTTACAATAATTGGCTCTTATACTTTGCCTTCCTTGTAAGTGAAGTCAAAAATACTTAACTCTGGACTTCTCGGCTCACTTGTTACCAAATTTGACATGTGCTCCTATCTCGTCATGAAATGCACTTTAGGATTTGAAATTTCTCAATTTGGACTCCGTTTGACCTGTTTCTGAGAAACTTGTCCACTTTGCCAAAATTCTGTGATTTCAGGCTTTCCGCATCTTTTCCCGAATTGTGTCCAATTTTTACCATGGGTTGCTCTTGTCATTAGGATCATCACCATCTATTCTTTTCTTTTTTCTGATCTCGTTTCACCTGTTTTTTTTTTCTTTTACTTTTATTAAGAAAATCCTAAAAAATAAAGGAAAATAGAAAATTGAAACAAAAAATACACCATAATTAGCTGGTACCCCCGTGTATATGTATATACACTTATTTGTGGTTTCTCGGCTTGGATTACCATTTTTTTTCACTTTTTGGCTCCAAAAACACACATATTTAGTCGTATTTACAAACTTGGAGACTCAAATTCATCTTTTGATCTCTTATTATTGCAAAACAAAGTATATAAGGGCATAAATATTATCAATATCCACAATCAAACATAAAAAATTTGAAATCATGTAAGACACTGCCCTCGTAATATCATTTTCTTTGTCCTTATTGCCCGTAGTTCTTGTATACCTGTATACCTCCCCCTCTTCCAGTCTGAGTCCTCCCGGATGACTATGAAGTGCCTGAGGGTGAAGCCTTGGAGTTTTTGTGGTCATGCCTGGTGAATTCAATTGTAGAGCCATGAAATAGCAATATTTGCAATAATGCCTCTCTTTGTTTGATTGTCAGGCTTTTGGGTAATATTTGGGTTGTCTGTAGCACTGGTGTTGTAGAATCGGTACCTGGGTTTTTGTTTACATTTGTGTCCTTCTTGATAATCCAAATCTGCTTCCGATTTGCCTGTGCTTGCAACAAACTCTTTGCTGCCCAAATCTGCTTAACTTTAGGTTGTGATGGCTCTGTCCTTGAATACTGAGGATTCTTTGTTGCTTGTACTGAAGCGAGTTCCTGTTTACAAATCTTTGGAATCCAATTTTTTTGCTATGGCTTTGTGCTGTCATCAACTTCTTTGGAATCCAGATCCACTGAATTTGGCTGTCTGAAATCACTCTGTTGTTTGGTGTTGAAGACTTTGTTTTCCATTTTTGTTCTCTCTGGCACAACTTCCTTTGGCTTCCATACCAACTTTGAGTCTATCTTTATCCAAGGTTGAGTTGTGCGTGTATTTTCTGTCTTCCCTACCCATATCTGAGATTTCTTCTTTGAGGAGCATTCCGGTTGTGTAGACGTGGCTTTTGGTTGCCATGGCTCCTTCTTCACCTCTTTAGGTCGTTTACCTTTGTCATTGGATTCTTCGGTTTGCACCTGTAAAGTTGCTTTGGAGAACGGAATGGATTGACTTTCCTTCTCATATTTGATGTTAACTGAATTTGAGTACCAATTAATCATTGCATTGTACTGCTTTTGCCATGGTTGCCCTAGTAACAACGGATGTTGCGTAGCTTTGTCTTCAACCACATAAAACATATATGGATACACATATTGATTGATCTGTACGTGCAATAATGTGCATCCGATTGCCTTAATTGAGTGGGCTGAATAACTCTTCAACTCCTGTTTGGCAATTTGCAGCTTAGTGTCATGTTTCAATTGTTTGTACAAACTCACTGAGATCAGGTTAGCTTGTGCTCCTGAATCCAATAGTGCTCTGGCATTAATATGGTTTGGCCCCACTTTGACCTCGATGATGGACTCTATTTTGTCTTTACCCATCTCTGATACACTGACTGCGTTTATTCGTAAGGCTCCTTCATTGCGTTGTCACTGACGTAGTAGTCTTCTTTTCTCCATTCTTTCTTTTGCTTCCGCTTGCGCTTCCTCAACTATCTTTTTCTTTTTCTAAAGTCGCAGTTTAGCTTGATGTATTTTGAGAAGCATGTCCTGGGTTAGTGGCAAATGATACTTCTTCAATCTACAGCCACTAATCCAGTTTGGCATTTCTTCTCCGTCTAATGTAGCAAGCTTGACAGCCTTGCTTGGTGATAGATCTTTAATTACAAGTGGTCCCATTCCTCACTTTTTAAGTTTTTTTGCATACTGTTTCAGAGTGTATACTAGGACAAAGTCCCCAATCTTAAACTCTTTAGTTCGTACATGCTTATCAAAGAACTCTTTTTGTCGCCTTTTCTGAGCGTAGATTAAAGCCACAACTTTTAAGCGAAGCTCATCTAGCTTTTCAAGGTCGTTTATTCTATCTGAAAGCTCATGTCCTGTACACTCTAATTCCTTAGCTACTCTTAGTGTTGGAATTAAAAATTCTATTGGTAAAATAGCATTCAAACCAAAAACCATGTTGTATGGGGTCGTTCCTATCGATGTTTTATATGCTACCCTATATGCCCATAATGTCGAACGCAATCTCTGGTCCCAATCAGTTCTCGACTCAGATACAATCTTTATAAGAACCATGCATATGGTTTTGTTTGTCACCTCAGCTTGTCCATTGGCTTGTGGATGATATGGAGCTGATTTACGATGTATTACCATGAATTCATCGAGAAGGATCTCTATCACTTCATTTATGAAGTGTGTGCCTCGATCACTCACAATTTCTATTGGTAATCCATATCGTACAAAGACGCATTCATACAGAAATTGTGTTGTGGTCCTAGCATCGGTTTTTTGAGTTGCTTCTGCCTCAACCCACTTTGTTAGATATTCCATCGCCACAATGATGTATTGTGCATGAGTCCTATATGCTGGAGGTGAGATAGGTCCAACATAATCAATCCCCCATTTTGCAAAGGCTCTTGCTCCCATCATTGGTCTAAAAGGCATATCATCTCTTTTCAGTGGTACTTTTGTCCACTGACAATCATCACATCATTTTACATATTCCTCAGCGTCCATGTGTAATGTCGGCCACCATATTCCTGTAGCTAAGCCAATTTTTGTTGTCTTATCACCTGAGAAATGGCCTGCACCTACTCCTCCATGAGCCTGATCTAGGATTATCACATACTATGACTCTGGTGCGCACATCCTATGCTGGTTGTCCTTTCCTCTCTTATAGAGTTGATTTCCTATTAAAGCGTAATCTCGCGCTTCTGTCTGTACAGCTCTCTGACGTGCTTTTGAGATTCCCTTTGGAAAAGTTTAGTTTGTGAGATATTCAACAATATAATGACTCCATTCAGGAGCAATCATCATCTGATACAATGTTGAATACTCAGTGGGCGGTTTTGATGAACATGTAATACATACCATGACATAGTCATGTACACTCTCTTTCATTTCTGGCCAGTAGACTCCCAATTGTAACATATTCCTGTACGTGTTTCTTCTTGAACAATGAAATGCACATTCATGAACATGCACTTCTCGCAGATATATGTTATATTCTTGAGGATTGATGCACAACCTTAGAATGTTATCGGTTCCTAAGTGATACAACCTTCCTGCAACAATCAGCTGAAGATTTTTGGATTGTTGAATAGTAACTTGTTTTTGGTTGTATTCTTCTTGATCAAAATCTCCTCCATAGGTTAATAGATTAACAACATCGTGAGACCACTTTGGTATCATCTCTATGTTGAATAAGTACGCATTCGGCATGTCGTCATCTACACCTATAGGGTCTTCTCCATTCGTCAACCTTGAAAGGTGATCATCTTTGAGATGTGTCTTTCCTTTCTTTACTACTACCGTGAAGTCGAACTCTAATAAGATGATGAACCATCTTACTATCCGTCCCGTATTGCATGGTTTGTTCACTAGGTAGAGCAAGGCTTGATGATCTATGAAAAACACAAACTTATTGGCTAGAAGGTAATGCCGAAATTTCTTCACAGCATAAATCATTCCTAATCCCTCTCGTTGCGTTGTTGTGTAATTCTTCTTAGCATTGTTGAGCTATCGACTAGCATAACAGATTGGAAAATCCATGTTTCCTTCTTCTGGATGAGCCAACATGCATCCTATTGCATATGCCGAAGCATCTATATGCACATGGAATATCTTCTCCCAATTTGGTGATTTCAAGACTGGAGCCGTGATGAGTGCCTCTTTCAGTTTCTTGAAAGATTCCTCACACTCCGTTGTCCATTCGTAATTCACTATTAGCCTGTAAAGTGGTTGGCCTATTATAGCGTACATATAAATGAATCGTCTATAATACCCACAATGGCCCATAAAGCTCTGCACTTTCTTTGCGGTGGCTGGTCTAGGCATATCTACTATTACTTTTATCTTTTCCATATCCGTGGATATTCCATTATGTGAGACAATATGTCCCAGATTTCTACCTTGTTGGACCATAAACACACACTTCTCAGGATTAAGACAAATGCGATATGTCCTACATTTCTCGAATACCTTTCTTAGGTGTTCTAGATGCTCATCTCTTAGTAGAGAGTGTACACACAAATCATCCATGTATATTTGTAGAAACATCCTCAAGTACTCTTTGAAGACATGAGTCATCAGCCTTTTGAATGTTGCGGGAGCATTAGTTAAACCAAACGGCATAACTTGATATGCATAAATTCCCCACTCCGTTGCAAAAGTTGTTTTGTGTTGATCCTTTGGCGCAATGGCAAGCTGATTATATCCTGAAAATCCATCTAGAAAGGAATATGCTCTTTTCCCCGATACACGTTCTAGAACATGATCAATTATCAGCAAGGGATAATTGTCCCTGATTGTCGCAGCATTTACTTTCTTGAGATTGACACACACTCGGAGTTTCCCATTTTTCTTAGGCACTACCACAATCGGAGATACCCAGTCCGTGTGTTCAATCTCATATATGAATTCAGCTTCCATTAGCTTGTCTATTTCCTCTTTGATTTTGCTTAGCAAATGTGTCATTATACGTGTACGGTCTCTGTCTGCTAGACTTAGCGTCTTGTTTCAAAGGAATTGTATGTTGGCATATTGATGGATCGACTCCTTTCAAATCCTTGTACGACCATGCAAACACATCCCTGTATTCTCTGAGAAGACTCAAAAGTCTATCTTCTTCTTCCGGAGAAAAATCTGTAGCTATGTACACCGGTCTAGGTTCCTCTCCTGGAGCTGCTAAATCAACCTTTTTAGCATCCTCTGGTCCATCATAGGATTCATTCTCCTTTTTTTCTCTGATAGGTTGGGTTAAGATCACCTTCCTATCCTCTATCGTAAATTTCCTGTAGTGAGAGGGAACATCTATGTTTTCCTTGGCATTGGTATTTGCGTCCTCACCACTCTCGATTTCAGTCGTCCAAACTTCTTTCAGAGTTTTCTTTAACTCTCTGTACTTGTTTCAGCGTTCTAATTTGGACTCTTTGTTTTCCTTGTTTCTAATGTTCTTTTCTGCTTTATCTATTTTGGTTTTTGTTCCACTGGGTTGAACTCGATTTCTTGAGCTTTGTTTGTCTTTCTGTGAGCTCGTTTCCACATTTCCTCTCATTCTTCTGGAGATCTTATCCTTGTCACAAGCTTCCGCCTTTACTAGCATTAGGAATTGGTTTTTCCCTCTTATCCTAGGCATCGAAGTGTTTCTAACTCCCTTCGTTTTTCTCTTTTCTCTGTAGCGTTTCTGGCGTTTTTCAATCTGATTTGGGAAGTCATAGAACCTGACATCCTTTATGGTTTCCTCGTTCTTGCTTGAGTTGTCTGTGGACTCGTTGTCAACTTCATTTTCCCATTTTGGATGATCGGGAATGTCGTGAAACATCTCCTCTTCATCTCTGTTTTCTCGTGTATCAATCTTTCCAGTCCCCTCTTCGAGCACACCTCTCATCATGAAGTAAGTAACCACATCATATCCATCTTTATCACAGAACTTAGTTGTGGGACCATCTTGAATTGCACAAACATCTAGGGTTGCTAAAATGTGTGTCCGTTCTAATGGTTCAAGTGCATCCTCTGGAAAGGGTTCACCTATATAATTTTCGTCTTCAATTGCCCTTTCTAAAACACATTCTTCGCGCTTCAGACTTCCACAGTTCGAAGCTCCACACATCCATAGCTCTCTGGGTTTGCCTAACCAAGCTGGAAACTCTGATCTTGCCAAAGTAGCTGAGTCAAACTCTTCAACTGGCGTTCGGTTCACATCCTTGTAGCTATGGTCTTTTAGGTTCACACAAGTAGTGGTTTCCATATGTCTCAGGTATATGTGGTCGTAACCCCAATGCTGGACCATTTTCAATTGTCTCATGAACGGTCTTCCAAGTATAATATCATAGTTATTCTCCTTGCCAAAGTCAACAATAGCAAAAGTATGCTCGTATTCAATTTTGCAAGAAGTCACTACAACTTTCTCTAATAGTCCCAAAGGTCTCTCCATATGTCCGTCCGCTAGTTGGAGTTTCAACCTCGTTTTTTTTTTCACTGGTTTTTCCCATTGTTTCCAGATTTCTTTCGTAGCAATGGCCACTCCAGCACCGCTGTCAAGTATTGCCATCGTGCTAACTCCCTGGAATTCAACTGGTAAGGTTGTATTCCCCTCTTCGCTTTCGCAATACTCTCCGACCTTGTTCAAAGGTACATGCTTAGCGTTTTTTTGTGGCGTACTCAGCTCTCATATGACCTCTTGCAGTTTTGCAGTTGGGTCTTTTATCCCGAATTTCTCCAAGAATTTTCCTACAGTTTCCCACATGTTTGGTCGTAGTCTCAAAAGCTCAACTAGGGTGATAGTGCATGTCAATGGTGTTGACAAAATATCTATCAATCCTTGCGATTCTATAACTTTTTTTGAAGAGATTCCTCGTGTGGGAAACGCTCTAATCTCAGATTTTGCTTCATATTCTCTTAAGTATGAAGGTAAGGTTCTCAACGAATGAGGTTTACTCTCTACTGTTCTAACAGAGCCTCCATCTCCCCAGTAAGAATGTTGATCTAAGTCCACTTGAGATCCTGCCTCAAATTCCTCTATGGGAGGATTCCTGACGTCCTTTTTCCCATTTGTCTGATTATCTTGACAACTCAGCTCGTTTGCAAAATTTGCCTCTCTCACCTATTTCCAAAACTCATTGTAATCCTCATCTCTTTCGTAAGACCTTTGTATCACAGGATGAAAACTCTCTATTTCTTGATCTGTGGTGTTCACCACTATACATTCATCCCCGTGCTTTCTTTTAGGCTTTTCTGCACTGTTAGGCTCTTCAACTACCCGTGAGAGGATATTCTCTTGATGAATTGGGTTTTCCGCTCCACAATTCATTGGTTCTCTAGATGGTTCTAACAAGGCTTGTGCAGTCTCGATCATTTTCTGACACATTTCGAGTCTCTGCTTTTCCAATTCCGCGTTTGGATAAGTCAACCACCATTGTTCTTGTGTTTGGTTGTTCTTTAATCTCGCTTCGTAAGCTCTTATCAATGCATCCAAAGGTTCGTGTACTTTGTCGACTAACACTGATCCCCCTGAGCTTACACTCGTTGTCTCTTTGACGCTCTTCAGTTTCGACTTTTCTGAGTCCATTTCTCGTATTCCGTTTTGACTCTCAGGTTTCTCTAATCTTTCTTTTGTTTGTTTTAATTCCTCAGCTAGAATCGCGTCTTACTGTTCTTTTTTCAGATTCGTGAGGATTTTCCTAGTTTTCCATGTGTTTCTATGGCTTCGTCGTCCTTGACTTGCCAATTCCGTCTCTGACTTTCCCTTCTCTGGTTCTCTAGGGGTTTTCTTCGCTTGAGCTCTAGTCACAACTTGTGTTGGTATCTTGGTTTCATTTTCAGACCCACTGCTAGTAGGAATTGACTCTAGCATGTTCAATGTCGTCTTTTGCACTTTGTTGGGATTCTTTGAACAATCCTCAATGAAGTGAGTGACACCACACTCTGCAATACGCATTTATTCTAATGATCTTTGTGTGTGGATAAACATTCATCAAATGGTCACCTCAACACTTATAACAGGGTCCCAATGCAGGTCTTGGTGTCCCTTGATTTGCTCTTTGTGGGTAGTCTGGTCTTTGGCGTGACAACCCCCCATGAGCTATGAACATAAGTGTTCTTGTGTCCAAGTTATACCTCTCTTCATTGAGGCATGTGCGGTTGTTGGTGGTCCAACATTTCCTATCATGCTCCAAGGTTCTGGTTGTTTTGGTTCTTCAGGTGGATAATACACAGTAGGAGCCATGGGTTCACCGGAATCTTCGTAATAAGTCTGAACAGGCACTAAAGCTCGTTCTTCCTGCTTCTCTAGGGTGGGTGTATATCTAATACCCACCGGTCTCACTCCTGGTAAGGGTGGCTGTTGCCCCAATACCGGTTGTGGCCTTTCTATCCCCATAGGTCCTGGTACGTTTCTCGTTGGGTATATAGGTACTGGATGTACCTGAGGTGGTGCTATTTGAGCTGGAGGTGCATACTGACGCTCCTTTACATAACCCTTGTTGTAATAGCACTCTTCTGTTGAATGATTTGTCCATTTTTATTCAATTGCACACCATTTTGTTGGTTTTGGCATTGGTTTAGGGTATGGTGCTAATCTCCTTATAGCATCTTCTATCATTTGTTCCATGTTCGGCATTGTTGTTGTTTGGACATGCTTCTTAGTGGTGGTCTCGCTAGCTACGGATGATGAGCTACTGGAAGCGACATCCATATCCGTTGCCACCTCTCCATAAATAGCACATTTATCCACTAAGTATAAGGCTTCTCTGGTCACTTGCTCAAAACTTGTACAAGATTTCGGGTGCAAGTCTTTCTTGAGAGTGTCATTTCTCAGCCCTTCTATAAAGAGGACAGAGAGTCTATCATCTTGTGGTCATCTCTCTATGTATTGTTTGAAGCGAAGCAAAACTTCCTTCACCTTTTCTTGCTCCTTCTGTTTGAAAGCATATATTTGGGATACCATGTTGTGTTTGATCCCTCTTTTCGAAAATTCCTCGGCAAACTCTCGCAGCAAGTGGTCAATATCATGGAAACCTCCACCATTCAGTGGTTAAAACCATGTCAATGTCGTCCCTTCTAAAGTAAGACCAAATCCTTCGTATTGTGTGTGGAAATCTGTTATCTGCTCAGCTCTTAAGACTTGCTTAAAGAGTGAGACATGTGCATATGGATCTCCTGAGCCACTATACTTCTTCGGCATACACTTGGCCACTTGAGATGGTCTCATGCGTATATTGTCTGCCACCAATCTCATTGCTCCTGTATCCCGACTCAAACTTTCTCTTGTGTCATGGGCTTCATGGGCTGCTCTAGTTGGATCCCTTGCCACGAATCTACTACTAGGAGGCAAATGTGATTGTGCTGCTGCAAACATCGGACCTACCGTAGTATGTGTAGAGAATGGAACTGCACTACCTTGAATTGTAGCCATTGACTCTCTAGAACGTAATGTTCCCATTGGGCTTGGCATAGAATAATGAGGTCGACTGAAAGATTCAGTTACATGAGTCCTCTCTCTACCTGTTGCCATCGGTTCTGGCATGACAGTTGTAGGTGCTGGTCTCAGTGGGCTTGGAGTGACATAATAATGGTGGAGTGGTCGCCCAAAGTATGTGTATCCTTCGGATTCCTTTTTATCGATTGCTGCATATCGTCTTCCATACTTGTCGTAGGCAACAATCTTCGTTTCTGATCCCTCTGTGTAGGTAAAGACATAAAGTCTTTTCCGCTCTGTCAACTCATCAACGTAGGGTTCCTCGCATCTATAATAGAGATCTTCCTCTCCATTATTATACTTGTATAACCCCAAATAGACATTGTCTGTGTTGACTCTCAAAGTTTTGTTTTCTCATCTTAATCTAGCATTAGGGAAGCTCATTGTTGGTGCTTTCTCTTCGGGTTCTTCATCTACTTTGGCTTTCGTGCCCATGAATCCCCACTTGTCCACAATGTTAGGATTCAGGACTACCAAGTACATGATACCTTCATCATCTAGGTACCTATCTCCGCTATAGCTCACAGGCACTAAGTCCTTGAACTCACTTGGTCTATCTTGTATCTTCACACAGTAGCGGTCCATACCATCTTTGTAGATCTTGGCACCTTGCTTATGGTCATATTGATACTTGATGAACAATAGCTTCATTGCGGCCAAAGGGTTTGATGGTCCTACTGCCATGTTTTCTATTTCATTTAAGTTCAAATATCCTAAGTGCTCAGTGAAAATCTCGTAAGATCTCTCTGAAGAAGTATCGGAAATACTTCATTCAAGGATCGGCTCTAACGGTCGCACTACACTTTGGTTTACACTCTCCTCGGTTGATATAACACTCGCTTGTTCTCTTTGTCTCGGTCAGATTTCAAATTCATCAATCCCCCTAGAGGAATCTAACTTTTTCAGTCTCGGCAGTTTGTTTTAACTCCGTTTCGGTGACCAAAAGTGATCCAAATTGAATGATACTTGGTCGAATGGATTGTTTTGTCAATTAGAAGACTTCTGTGATCTCAAGTGAAAATTTTGTATCAGCTTTGCTCAAAAAGACATTATATGCGTATGATGTCTTTTTTCCAAATTTTGGATATTTTTGCTTTGCTCACTCACAGTAGCACCCTTATGCTCTATCTACTCACAAAATTCAATTTGAACTCTGGTTGTGTAAGTTATGACCAGATTAGTATTTTCTGGGAAATTTCCCGATTTTTGACTTACTTGGGGTCAAATGTGATCCAAATGAGATGAAACTTGAAATACAAGCTCTAGACAACTAGTACAAAGGATCTGTGATAGAAAAATGTCAAAATTTTCCCAGAATTAGGTTGGAGACATCATACACGTATGATGTCTTTTTGTCCAATTTTGGTCCAAACTTGATATTTCAGCTATTCACTATGTTTGCAACAATGTTGTCAAGTCAAAATTCCAAAATCACATCAGCAAGTGCAAAAAGGCATTATACGCGTATGATGTCTTTTTTCACATATTTTCCCAATTTTCACTTTTAAGGTTCTCCAAGTGTTTGTATTTGAGTTTCAAGTGTTTTTATCAAGTTTGAATGCAAAAATGAGCTCTGAATCAATTTTTCCCATTCTTTGTGTTTTTTGCACTCTGACTTGGTATTTTGAGTTTCTAGAAGTGTTAAAGCCCTTGTTTTATGTTGATCTTAGGGTAAAACCCCCCTTCTGAACACTCTGGTAATGTCAGATTTTCAATTTGGTATCTGTTTAGCCCTTAAGACATCATACGCATATGATGTCTAATGTTACAAAATTCCAATTTTTTGGCACAAAACTCCTCCTAGAGCTCTCTTAAGTGCTCAGCCACACTCAGTTTCACAGAAAATCTCTCTACACTTTGTTTATGCAAGTTTCACTACCAAATCGACGGTTTAGTGATCTAACATGCAAATAAACACATCAAGAAAATAAATCACTAACTAATAGCTCTAGATCAGGATCAAATCAAGTCCTACCTAAGCTACTTCTAGTCATAAAATGGGTTTGCAATGGTGAGTATAAACAGATTCACTGTCATGGACATTTTTGTCATGCCACACAAGGGGGAGGGCTATCCTATCATTCTACAGAAGCCTTGGCTCTTATGGCTATGAGAGCTAAGAAAGACTAGGACACCGGCATAATCCAGATGAAGGATGCAAAAAGGGAAGCCAATATTTTATGACATGAAGATAGGTCGGCAACGTGACATGGATCTAGAAACCTCTGGGGATGAGTTTTCTAGTAGTGACTCTTCAAACACTTAAGAGGAGGAGTACATGTAGAGTGCGCAGGTGATGGAGAAGGTAGAAAACAAGACTACGCACACACACCAACACACATCGAGACACACACACACAATCGTTACCCTGCAACACCCATTCAACGTGCTGCTCTCACTCTTCTTCTGTTTTGACTATTATCCAAAGCATATTTACAACATAGTATAGTCAGTGTCCAGCCGCCCATAGCACAATGGACATATTCTTTAACATTGAGGGTGAGCTTTTTGAAATGGGGCCTCTAAACCCAAACCAATGGGCCTACCCTCACAAAATGTTCGTAAAGAGGTACGCACACTACTTGGGGCACCACCTTCTTTTGGGAGTGGAGAAGGAAACCAATCAAAATAACACTTGCACTCACCCACTCAAGCAACACACTTTGAAAACCCCCTTACTCTATATACACTTTGGACACTTGAACACCATCAACGATTATGCAACCCAATGCCGTGCATCAAAATGAAATATGCAATTTGTGGAATAGCATTCACCTTCTCCCCATAAGAATACCCATAATACATCCAAACTCTTCCTCTCTCAAGCACTCATCAAAAAATCATGCGCACAAGACTTGCCTCTCAAACACACAAGAGAATCACTTACATCAAACTAACACACTTTGCATAAAGAGCTCATCTCCATCTATGCAATGCCGTGACACAAATAAAATCACCATGAGAGGTAGCCACATGCATATGTAATGAAGCAAAAGAGAGTTGGAGTGAGAAATTTCTTTAGACCAATTGAATAAGTGTGGAGAAACAAACCAATGGTAAATTGAGAATAGAACACTTACTTGATTTCTCGCACACCTTTTACGGGGAGGACAGACGCTGGCTAACCATCACGAATTGCGACACTTGAAAGTTTTGAAGATGATTTCATGATCATTAACATAACCATGAGAGAGATCATAATGTATTTACAAGTTATTGAGGTGCTACAAATGATTTATTGGGTTGATGGAGTAAGAGATTGTAGAATGGAAAGAGTGGAGAATAGAGTTGCACTTCCTCCAAAGAGGAGGGTTAGGAGGGAGGATGTGAAAGAGGGAGAGTTGGGGTTTTCTCTACTATTGATCAAGAAACAACATGAAGTTTAAAATATAGGTGTGTGTCCTTGAGTCTCTCCAAGGGGGGCTATTTATAGTTGTGTAGGAGTGGGATTATGCTACACTTAATTAGAGTAAGTGATTAGACCTAATTAAGTGTCCTTTGACCACTCATTGAATATTGGACATAAAAGGGACTATTTATTCACCAAAAATATCATTTTAGACCGTGAAGGCTCCATAGGGGTGCATAATGTAGGTGGGCCCCACCATGAGGCCCTACGGGTGGCTCCTGCGGGGTATCTCAACTTGTCTGTCTTGGCATTTAGAAAGCATCTTTAGGTTGGTCCCATCACATGCAAGTGACCTTGAACACTCATTGCTCTTCTAGAAGATGAGTAGGGGAAAAATAAGATCTCACCCTCTTGATTTACTTGATTTACAGTTCCCTTTTGCTGCGAATCTGACAGATTTACACTATTTTGACCATAACTTTTTACCTGTAGCTCGGAATGACATGCTTCAAAAGGAAAAATTGAACTTCTCAACATGTTTGATATGAATTTGGACTATTCTTCACGCCCATGCACCAAGGAATTCGGTTTGGAAGGTCCACACTAGGCTAGGGAACCTTTTGCTTCCAAGTCTTCTTGTATGGGCCCTTTGCTTGTATGCATCCAAGGGGAATCATGCTTTTTCAAAAGGCTATGATGCTTAAACAAATAGAGGAGGGCCCAATATTATTTGCTTGTGAAAAGAATATACAATTAGAGTCTTTTTGAAAGGAGAGAAACTATATGTATATTCTTAAGAGATATTGGGCCACCTATGTAGGGGGCATAGAAGACTTGTAGAGAGGGACCATAATCTTTGGTAAAGACAAGTGGAGAGTTGATTTCCATGGGAATTTATCTATATGGGGTGGAAGATGGATATATTATTTTTCTACTACTAATTCACAAGAGGTAAGAAAGTTTGGGGGTATATAGTTGGTTATTGTATGCTTATTCTATTTACAAAGCAAAAAAGAAAAGGGTGGTAATATAAATATATGACTAAGGTGACATTTTTGGGAAGAGTATAATGTATGTGTCGCCACAAAGGTTAAACGAAGAGGGGGAATTCACTCTAGATAACTTAATAGCGTAGAAAAATATATACACATATGAGGAAGAGGACGTTGAGTAGGCTGACAAATGTTGCAAAAAGTTGGTTACCATTTTATGCCACTCAACATCATATTCTTTAACACTCCCCCTCAAGCTCAGAGTGAGCTTGCATATGATGGATTCCCAATGCTTCACGAAAGTAGAAAAACTTCTACTTTCCAAGAGCTTTTGTGAATATATCCGCAACTTGATCATTTGTCTTCACATACACCAAATCAATCTCATTTGCCAAAACTTTTTCTCTAATGAAGTGATAATGTACCTCAATGTGTTTAGTGTGAGCATGGTAGACTGGATTCTTTGCCAACATGATGCTGCTAATATTGTCACAATATATAATGACACTATCAAGATAGTCAAAACCAAAGTCTACCATAAGTTCTCTCAACCATGACTCCTCACATGCTGCCAACGCTGCTCCACGATATTCAGCTTATGTACTTGATAATGCTACAGCTGATTGCTTCTTTCTACTACAACTTATCATACCATTGCCAATGGAAAATGCATAACCACTTGTAGATCTTCTATCCATAAAATCTCCTGCCCAATCTGCATATGTGTAACCATAAAGACAAAGCTTCCCATTCTTTTCGTAAACATTCCATAACTGACAGTGGCTTTCACATATCTCATAATCCGTCTCACTGCATCAAGATGACTTTTACATGGCTTTTGCATGAATTGACTCACAACACCCACTACATAACTCAAATATGGCCTTGTTATTGTCAAGTAAACAAGGCTTCCAACCATCTTGCGGTACATAGTGACATCCTCAATGTAATGTCTATCATCAAAAAACTTCACATTTTGATCAAGAGGTGTATCAACCGGTTTGCACGATGTCATTCCATACTTCTCAAGCATATCCAACGCGTATTGTCTTTGTATCATTCAAATTCCTGATAATGTATTGACAATTTCAATTCCCGAGAAATATCTCAACTCACCAAGGTCCTTCATGTTGAATTCTCTCAAGAAACTCTTCTTGACATGCAAAATTTGCTCATCATGACTTCCAATGAGAATCAAGTCAACATAGATAACAATAACGACGATCTCTCTATCAACATGCTTCAAAAACAATGAGTGATCAGCAGTAGACTGTTTAAATCCAATTTTCTTCAAGAATCTGGTTATCTTTTCACACCAAGCTCTAGATGCTTGCTTCAAACCATACAATGCTTTCTTTAACTTACACACATAATATGGAAACTCTAGATGTTGATAACCCTCTGGCTATATCATATAAACTTCTTCTTCCAAGTCAACATTCAAGAATGCATTATCCACATCCATTTGTCGTAACTTCCAACCAAACATACTTGCCATTGCTATCACTAATCTGACTGTTGTCATCTTTGCAACAACTGGACTAAATGTCTCATCATAATGAAGACCTTTTGTTTGTGCATAACCTTTAGCAACAAGCCTCGCTTTGTATCTTTCCACACTACCATCTGACTTGCACTTGACTTTGTATACCCATTTTGAACCAATTGCTTTCTTTCCACTTGGCAAGCGAACCAAATCCCAAGTGTCATTCTTCATAAGAGCATCCATCTCATCATCCATAGATGACTCCCATTCTGATTTTCCAACTGCCTCTTGAAAACATGTAGGCTCTTTATGTTGCACACGTGAAACCATGTATGCATAATGTGTACGCATGTAACCGTTGTATGTCAATATATCAACTGGATAACACACCCTCTCTGATCTTCTCAACTGTGGTGCACTCTTCTCTTCAACTCTTGCATATGGGGGTACATATTTCTCAATATGCTTACTGCCAGGTGTCCTCAAATGTGGTAAACCATGCTCTTCATCGAAGCTTTCATCTCCAAAACTCTCTTCAACCACTTTCTTCTTGCCTTTCTCGTCCTGCTTCTTATCTCGCAACGACCGCTCCATGGGTTGACACTACCTGTACTTTCCTCTGTCATATGTGGTCCTGAAATAGTTCTTGTTGATGGTCCTGGCTTATCAACAACATGACGCACATTCTCTTGCTATTCATACTCATCTTCTATCATCATTGGCTTTGGTTTATACCATGGTTCATGCTCACAAAATCTGACATCTCTACTGACATAAACTTGTCTTGTCGTAGGATCATAGCACTTGTAACCTTTCTTTTCAATTGGATAGCCCAAGAATATACACTTCACTGCCTTTGGCTCCATCTTCTTTCTTGCTTCATTTGGCACACGAACATAGCAAACACATCCAAAAACTTTCAGGTAGGAAACTGTTGGCTTGATCCCATAAAGTCTCTCATAAGGTGAAATTTCATGAATGACAGCTGTTGGTGTTCGATTCATGATGTGTACTGTTGTATGAACTGCTTCAGCCCAATATGTTGATGGCATATTCATCTCATTCATCATGGCTCTTGCAATCTCTACTATGACTCTATTCTTTTTCTCAGCAACTCCATTTTGTTGTGGTGTGTATCTGCAAGTAATCTGTCTTTTTATGCCTTGTTCACGTAAGTAATCATCAAAACTGTGTGACATGTAATCTCCCCCTCCATCTGTATGTAGGCATTTAATTTGACAACCATTCTCTTTCTCAACCATAACTTTGAACTCCAAGAATACCTCAAATGCCTCTGACTTTGCCTTTAGAAAGTAAACCCATGTCATTCTGCTGTAATCATCCGTAAATGTGATAAAATATCGACAACCATTTGGCGTAGCATGATCACAAGGTCCCCAAATATCTGAATGAACAATTTCCAAAGGACTTTGGCTAATTCTCCCCCTCTTTGGAAATGGTAAACGATATTGCTTTCCAAATTGACAAGCTTCACAAACATGATCAAAATTCAATCTGCCAAACTTTGGTAATCCACGTACAATTTGATTTGATTGCATATGCTTTAGTCTTCTAAAATTGACATGACCAATCCTCTTATGCCATAACTCTGCCCAATTATCTTGAGTGGCTGATTTGTTTGCATACATACCACTGTGTAAACATGGATCTCCAGCTTCCAATGAGAACAAGCGACCTTTCTTTCTTCCGCGTGCCAATATCTTGCCTGGTCTTCCTTTGTGAAACTCCTCTATGAAGCAGCCATAACGATTAAAACGGACTTGCAACCCTTGATCTGTCATTTGTCCAATTGATGCTAAATTCTTTGTGATTGAAGGCACATATAGAACATCTCCCAATGTGTTGTATGTCCCGTCTTTTTCTAGCAATGGAACTGAACCAACATGTGTAATCCAATGCATAGTATCATCACCTATAGCGACAAACTCATCCTCTTCTAATTTCTCTTTTCTATGAAACGATTCACCACTATCTAAATGCCAATCATCTGTATGATGTGGCTCCACCATGCTTCCAACAACATGCTCCATAGGAAATAAATGTCCACTCGATCTATTTTCATATATATTTTGACCATGAGGATTGTATCCAGCAAAGTTTCCTCCATGTCTGCCATAACCTTGGCCTCTTCCACCATGATCACGATTTTGATTTAGCCTTGTGTAACATTCTCTTTCAAAGTGACCATAAATGCCACATCTGTTACAATATCCATCTCTTTGAGGATGTACAAATCGTCCACCTCCACGTCCACGAGTTCGAGCTCTCCCCCTGCCTCTTTGGCTATAATCATTGTAACTTTGACTTTGTTGGTTTTGCCATTGACCTCTTCCAGCATTGTTTCCACAACCATAGTTTCTTCTTCCACCTCTATTTTTTCCACGACCTCTAGAGTAAAAAACCCGATCTCTGGAATTCTTATTTGATGTAGAAGGACCTGACTTGCCTAACTTTACCTCTTCTTGCAAACAAAGGTTTATTGTCCTCTAACAGATATAGATGTATCCAATGACTAAGTCACTGAAACTAAGTCATCATCTGGAACTTCAACATTAATTCTCGCAAGATCTTCTTGTATTTGCTTTATCTCTGTCACATAATCTGATATGGATCTATTTCCTCGCCATACATAATGTAACCTTTGCTTCAAGTGAACTTATCGTGGTTCTGTATTGGAGCTGTTCATTCCTGCTAGTATCTCCCATGCTTCCTTTGGAGATTGAGCCTTCTTCACATGTGGTATAAAGAAGTCATTAATGCATAGTGAGATCCAATGCATCACTTTCCTTGAATTCTCAATCCACTTCTTGTAAGCTTCTACTCCTGCTTGCCATGTTTTATGTGCTTCAACATTCTCTCTATTTAGTTCCAAACCAACCTCGGGACACTCTTGCTCACCTGTAATATAATCCCATAAACCTTTGCCCATGATAAAGTTCTCTATCCTGTAAGACCATATGTTGTAGTTCTCTCTAGTCAGTTTCTCTCCAACGATCTGTGTGACTTGAGTTGAACTTTCTTCCATCTTCACTCTCTCAATTTCTTCCAAAGGATTTTGACAAAATTTCGGCAGAGTTTCGTTTGTATTTGGACAATATTTCAAGTGACAATCTCAACCAAAGTGCTCATAAACACTGACTCACTTTGCCATAGACTGACTCAATACTATGCATAAATACTCTAAAACAATGTCCACATGGACATGTATGCAAATGCAATCCATACGCTGTCCTGTACCACATATCCATACATCCACCTTATTCCCATAGTCGTAAACGACATATGAGGTCTTTCGCGGGGCCAGGGGTTCGCTCCAGTACCTAATCCACCTTGCCAAGGTACCAAAGCTCCCAAGGCAAGGCTTCAAAAAACCTCACTCGACCCTCACAAAGGCTGCAGTTTTCCAAAATACATTGACCGCATATCCATACATAACCACAAAGTACTCAATCTGACAATATAACAGCCTCAACTTCTTCCCACAACCTTTCTTACATAGGTGGCTGTCCATAACAGACCCACAACAACCAAACATAATATTCGATAACACAATATCATGATGCAAAAGCTCTATGTCGCTCTCCAAAACTTGTGTAAATGCTGAATTCTTCACCTGTAACCTGTAAATCTACTGCCGAGTGCAAAACTGGACATCTCCTATGCTTGTGTGAGCTGGCTGTTTGCTGCAAAAAATTGCAGATTTTGGAAAATTTGAGTATGCCAATGCGTTCGGAATGCCCAAAAACATAAAGATAGACTCTTGGATCACTGTATTCCGAGTTCGGGTGAGGGAGCTATGACCAAAAAACCTCTCTTTTTTGCTGTTTTCCAGAGCTACGGAAACCTGTGTATTGATTGTAGCTCCTTAAACTGAGCTCTGATACCACTTTGTAGAGTGCACAGGTGATGGAGAAGGTAGAAAAGAAGACTACACACACACACACCAACACACATCGAGACACACACACACACAATCGTTACCCTGCAGCAGCCATTCAACGTGCTGCTCTCACTCTTCTTCTCTTTTGACTATTATCCAAAGTATATTTCCAACATAGTATAGTCAGTGTCCAGCCGCCCATAGCACAATGGACATATTCTTTAACATCATTGTTGGATGGATACGCCGCGACGAACGTCAGCACAACGAGAACTCACCTAACAAGTAATGTCAGCTAAGGACGAAGCTTGACCCGTAGGCGCGTGGAAGCAAGCATAAGGTGTCAACCTACACTCAACCGACTCCTAACTAATTCCTACAGAGGTCTCTACCAATTGTCTAAGTCACAACCTTCAAGAGTGCAAAAGACGAAACTTCCTACAACGCTTGCTAGAGCCGAACACCCATCAAACACTTTCGAAACACTATAGAACTTGAAGGAGACCCTACTAATACCTATAGGCCACTCTCCCTAAGGTCTATGAACCAAAATCACGACCCAAAACACCCGGTGCAGAAACACGTAGGATGTCTGGCCGAAATCTGCAGGTTTTCGGTTCCGAAATCTGAAGTGCCTAATGTGTAGTTCTACTCAATGTGAACACGTGGATATGCTGCAATGAGAAATCAGATAACGTATGCTCACCCAAACAATCGATGAATCTCGTAGAAGGAGCTCTCAAAGCCGGACCGTACGCGTGCAATGTTTGTATCGGCACGTAGCTCTAGTCGGGGGCAACACGTTGCACTTCTCCGCACTCGATTCCAACCACCGTAGCACACATAGCGTTAAGACGAAGCTCACACACTCTCTCTCGTACACAGTATGCTCACTCACAGACTTCAAACTTGTTTTTAAAATGACAAAAGGTTCTTTCATTGAGGTCAAAAAGTGGTATATATACCTTACAGCTTCTCAAACCCTAAAGTTCCAGAATCAACCATCTACTCAATCTAACTATTGATAGCCGTTTTCCGGCTCTTTGTAATTGCCACAGTGAGTTACCTCACCCTACCAAAATCACCCAAACACTGTGGCTATCCCTACCATTTCAGTGTACATAGGCGCGCATGAGTCACGGGACTTTTCCCATATCTTCTTAAAAAACCCTCAATTAGCTAGCCATTGGGCTAGTTGAGCCAAAAAAATAAAATAAAAATAAAAAATATAAGTATATTATGGCCCATGCGTATGTAAATATTTCTTTGTATATAGGGCCTAAATAAAAGATTTTTTCATAATTATTTTGGTATTTATTTTAATATTTCTACCTAGGTGTGTGATATTTTTGCTCTGTACATTGCCTCACCATTAACACAATTTTTCTTACCATTTTTCATATTCTTTATTCCATATAGAAATATTTTCATGTAAGCTTCTCTTATATTTGGTGTAACTCCATCCCAACAAAAATCCAAAAAAACTAGTTCTATTTATGTGTATATTTTTTTCACTATTGTGATTTTTTCCGTCCTACATATATTCTCTATTACTCTCATAAATTAGACCACCAAAAATATTCATCTTTTTATGGTAGACTTATAATGAGAGAGATTTATTTTGACCCCTTTATATTTTTCCACCTATATTATTTATATTTGACATGTACATATTTTTTAGACCCCTCAATATTTGATTTTCTTAGTTGTACTATTCACTTATATCATGATCTCAGCAATATCTTCAATTATAGACCTACCAAATAAGGTCAAGGGTAGGTGGCATGCATACATGCACTATGGAGGGCTCACTCTTGGAGGTATTCAAAAGAATCATCCAAAGAAGGACCCCACAAGGACCTTGTGCAGTGGAAAAAAACGGTCGGTTTTGCTGAATTTTTAAAGTTCACTTGCTCTCCGAATTTGAAAAGGTGATACAAACAAAAGTTGTAGCTCGTGGGCTGAACTTTTGCCTCAAATTTTTTCATATTTTTTCGAGCTACGAGCTGTGAGCTATGATTTTATTAGTGGACCCCAGTTTTTCCATGCTATGCAGCCACACTCTCTCTTCCACTTTATCATTTTCTTCTTTCACACACACTTCTCCACTCATCATCCCCACCTCTCTCACCACTCCTCTCTGCACCCTACTCACCTTCTCCTCAACCTTGAAGAATAAGAGAAACCATGGTGAACTCATACCTCCCACACACAATTCCATTCCAAAATTGACCACCTAGTCTCATTTTTCCTCCTCCAATTTACCCATATCTATAAAAAAAAACCACAAAATTCAGCCTCTTCTCTTAAAAGACAGCATCATGGTGGTTGATTACTCAGCTTCAATTACCTTGTCTCTCAAGGAAGGTCAAGAGTGGAGAAAAAATGTACCGTCAAAGCTAGTGGACCGTCAACAAGCGTCAAAATTGGCCCTACTCAAGACACTTGGAGCATCAACCTTGTAAAAAATCCACCTTTTCTTACCTCTTAAGAGTTTTTCTTCCTTATTTGTATCCTACATGGATACTCCCATTGTAAATATCCAATTCCATTTGTAAATTAATACTAACTCTACTAACACTAACCCACTATGAAAAGTCCTATCACCTCCATTTCTCTCCTCTCTCTTTCCCCACCAACTTCTTGATAATTCCAAGCAAAAGAAATTAGATAAATTGCTGAAAATCTAACCCAACCATGGTTAGAGGAGTAACCCTAGCCTTCAAAATTGCTATAAAAGGAGGGTGTAGCTAGCACAAAAGGGGGGATCCATAAGCAAGAGCACTATGCTATAGCTTGAGAAGCCAAGCTCAACCTCTCTGGAAGGAGCTCTTGAGTGGAAGCTCATTGTCTTATGCATGTGCATGTGTTGTAATAGGGGACTAGCAAGGGAACTCTATGCCATTGTAAGAGAGAGAGTGATCATTCAATTGAGAGTAGGAAATCTATCATTTCTCCTACTAGTGTAAGCCCAACATTTTCTGAATCAAGGAGGGTGGATTTGGACTAAGCTTGGATACTTTGTCTCCCTTCCAACGTGAAGTAATGGGCAACAATGATGCGTAAGTATCTTGGTGTTTTTTGTTAAGTTCTTGATAGCTTGTCTCTGGTGTTGTCATCAATCTAGCCATAAATCCCACATACTGTAAGAGGGCGACAGGGTGGAGAGGACTCCCTTGGCCTTAAGACAGTGATTGGGGTGGCTTTTCTTGTTATGTGTTGTGGTGAAATTTACGCAAGCTATGTTGAACAAATACTAATCTCACTTTGATTTGTCATGACAGATTTGTAAGAAGGCATTAGTGCAACAAGCACCCCCTTCCCCCCTCTCTCCCTTTCTTACATATATATATTTATGTTTGCTTGATCATTAACGATACACTTCAAAGCAGCCCGAGCACCATCTCTCTCTCTCTCTCTCTCTCTCTCTCTCTCTCGTGTTTTAGTGTGTGAGAGTGTTCCATTGGTGTTAGGGTTAGTGTAAATTCCTTGCTTGTTTGTGGGTTGCTCTAACGATTCTACTCTTTTGCGTCCTAGTTCGCTCTTAAACTAGGTGGTGCCCCTTGTGTAGTTGGGATTTGGCTGGGGGTTTGTTGTTTTGGTTTGTGTTGTGTTGTGCCCCAGCCCCATTGAGTAGCACGGGAGCCTTGAAGGGTGTCTAGAGGTTGCTCTTCTTGTTGCCCGCCCCGGACCGCCTCACTATCAAAACTGGGATACAATCTGGAAACTTCTCTAAGTCCCAATATTTACAAGGTGAAAAATCGGGTTTTCCTCAATGAATGAATAATTACAAAAATAATAGTCTGCCAAGTAGTTAGATACCGTGGGGTGTGTCCAGCTTCTAACATCCCCCCCCTCCTTGTTCATGTCGTCCCCGAGATGGCTTGGATCAGCTGCTTCATCTTATGGTTTCTCGCATCTTTAGCAGTGATTCGTACCTTGCATGTAGGTTCAGCATTGTTGGGCCAAAGATATCTGTGTGCATGGTGAAGAATCCCGTATAAAATGCTTCTTCAAAAGCCTGGAGGTGATAGGATGGTAGAAACATGATTCTTTGGTACAACGCATGTATCACCTCCTTGGATGGCTGACCTGACAAATCATAAGCACATCTGTATGTGTCCTGGAAGAAGAATATGCTGTCGGTCACTTGGCCTAGTTTGAAGGTCTCAAACACTGCTAGGATGGTTCTGCAGATTTTTTTTATCATAATGCATGTAAGGTCAGGTGAGCCAGTGAACAACTTTATGGCGCCCATGAGGGTTTTCACCATGTATTAGACACTTATTCTCTCACCTGCCTTCACGCCCGATAGCTTTGGGTAGTTCAGCCAAGTGGGTTGGCTTCTTTGCAAGATTTCTTGTGCATTCCATGTCCTAACCCTTGGTAGAGGACAGAAGTTGAGGTTGTCTCTGATATGTTTAGGTGCCTCTACCAAGTGGATTAGGTATTGCGGGTACTTGGTAAGCTAATCCTTCCTCCACTTTGGCTAAGAATCCACTATGAGCTTAACTCCTTCTAGCCTCGAGGTGTCTGCATTGTAGAGAGGTTCCATTGGCTCTTCTCTGATTCGCTTGTTTATTGTTGTTGCCTCATATTTCAGCAATGGATACGGGAGAGAGGGTTGAAGCCACTCGCGCCTGAGATTGCTGGTGTCGATCTTCTGAATGGTCATAGATTTGAAGACCCTCTACTCCCATTCCAAGGCTTCCTTTGTGCTTTCTCTTAGCTTTGCCTCTATTGCCTTACGCAATTTTTCCTCCTCTTCTTGTGTTAGATCCTACGGCTCTTGAGAGGATCCTGCTATGCTTTCCTCTTGCATGGGTGTGTCCACAAGATCTGCCACATTTTCGAGGTCGATGCCCTCATTGGCGGCTGGCCCTGAGCTTTCTGCCTCTGCTTGTTGCTGGCCTTTTAACTCCTCAATTTGCCTAAGGAGTGTTTGTTTTTCCGCTTCAACTTCTCCGCCCATATTTACGAGGAGGTCATTAAGCTCAGCATTTACTCTTTCCTCCTCCTTGAGCTTTTTCTTTATGCTTTCCACCTCTTCTTGTAGGGCATTTTGGTTGTCCTCCATTCTTGTTTGCATTGCTATAGAACCTTCAGCCATCATTAACCTCTTCTTTTTCTCGAGAGTCAGTTCCTTCTGAATTTCTTGCATCTGCTCTTCATATATTTGACTCTTGGAAATGATTTGAGTCGAGCTCGTAGCTCTAACTCTAGTAGGTGATGCTCGCAGCCTTTGGATGGTTTGATATTTGACTTTTAATTGGTCCTTGAGCTCAAGGACTTCATCCTGGCTTGCTTCTTGTTCTATCTCTGCTTTTTCCTTGGAATTTCTCATGGCCTCTACTTTTTTTGTTTCTTCTGCCAGCTGTAGTGTCAGATTATCCCGTTCTTTTTCAGCATCTCGCAGTGACTTGCTGAGCTGCGACACTCTTCTTCAGCTGCTTGTATTCATTTTGCTGCTGCCTCATTTGCTTCTTCCTTTGCTTGGCAGTTTTGTAGAGCCGTTGCCAAGCTGGCCTGGAGGTCAGCTTCTCTCTCTTTTTTCCCTTGGCTTTGTGCCTGCAGAGAATCCCTTTCCATCTTGGTCTTTTCTTCGGTGGCCTTTAGAGTTATCATTTCTTTCTCTGATGCCATAGATTGTGCTCGCAATCCGGCTAGTTTTGTCATCACCATGTCCCAGTCATTGGAGGACGGGTGCAGGTCTACAGTGTCTGTAGCAATTTCTTTAAGTTCCACTAGCCGAATGCCTTGCACCTGTTCTTTATGCTCTGTCCTCGCCAAGTCGAATGCAACTGTGGTGGCTTCTTCCTTTGTATAGCCTGCAGCTAGCAGGTCCAAAAATGCATAATAGGCCTCGTCTAATCCTTTTTGCTCAGGCTTAGGCTTGGCCTCTTCCTTTGGATCAAGTTCTTGCCTTTGCTCTTGCTTCTCAGCTTGCCCTTCATCTTGTTTGTTTTCAGCCTCTTTATCTTCTGGTGGAGGGCTGCTAGGAGGTGGTGATGGCTGTGGGCTGGTTTTAGGGCTATCTGGTAAAGTTTCCGGTTTGCCCTTTAAATCCCTGTCTGCTTTTGTTTTCCTTTCTCTTTCTTGGCTTTCTTGCTCATCTAGCAATGTCTGCCTTATCTGCTCCACTTCCTCCTCAGTGAAAGGGACATGGGGAATGTTTTCCGCTATTGCATCAAGAATCTCAAAATTCTTGATATAATCTTCAAAGCGGTACCTCTGCACTCTTCTTGATGATCCGGACATAGACTCGAGAGATGGCTTCCAGAGTTCGTTTAAATCACCCTTGAGGGCTCTTTCTGCTTGGAAACTCTCCATCAGCCTCTCGAGTCTTGCCACTTTCTGGGACCTGGTTTCCTTGGCCGGCACTTGAGCAAACTCTTTCTTTCCTTTCTTCTGCTCGGGTTGCTCCTCCTCAACTGGCTCTAGCCATCTCTTCAACCTCGTAGCCACCCTTGGTGCTCTTTGTGGCTCATCTTCCTTGTCTTCTTTTAACCTTAGCCAATCATTCTGAGATGGCGGATCAGGCCACCTTCCTTTATCATGTAGTGCTGCATAAACCACCTTGGCTATCATTTCTCCTGGCACTATGTAGGTTGGCTTTTTGTTGCCCATTTTTACCAAGCTGTCATGTATGTATGCCACATAGTTGATTATCTTTGGGGTGCCTTTTGTCATTGCCCAAGTAAACGTTGTGGAAATTTCACATGGCGGCATCCTGTACTTCTGTGGCCTCTTCGTGCACATGTGGAAGTACTGGTTGTACAATTGGCTCATGATTGCCACCTTTGGGTTGGCAATGTCTTCAAAGGTGTAATTTGCCTTTTTCTCTTTGTAAACCTTGACTTCATCCCTTCTTTTTGTCACACTGTCTCCCTGATTGGAGAGATCTAGTGCATGTGCTACAACCCGCTCCATGATTATGATCTCTGTATCGGGTCTGCCTTGCAAATCTGTCACCTTGGACACTCCATCCTCTTTGATGCTTGTTACAAACTCCCATACTCTTTTGATGTCCACCCCTGCTGGTATTGCTTCGAAATAGTTATGGAGGTCAATTTTCTCCAAGTAGCCGGCCATTTTTCTTCGTACAAATTCATTGAGCTCTCTTGGCAGCATTGGTAGCTCTATTACATTGCCTTCATTGTCTTTGAACACTCCCTGGTAGATCTTTAGGTCGTTTGACTCTATCAGATCATCTTGTATCCAGGTGCTGGTGGGCTTTAGTGTTCCCTCTGGAATGACAAAAGGTTCCACCTCGTCCACATAATCTTTGATTGTCATTCTTTTCTTCTTTGCCGGTGACTTCGAGGCTGCCATAGTTCCTGTTGCACTCAGTAATCCAAAGTTAGCGTTTTTTTCATATTAGCTACGAAACTGAGTTTTACTTATCCAAATGACTTGAAAATTGAAATTATAGCTTAAAAGGAACTTGTGAAGCTGTGCATGTGCTCACAGTGCAAATCTGGCCAAAAATTTCCATCTGGACATTCTACGCGTAGGATGTCTTTTTCTTCAGAATTGATTCATACTTGACATGCAGGTAGTGTAAGGTTCATGGAGCATGGTTATAGGCTTGGATTTGAATTTGGATATGATTTGATGCTTGTAGGACTCTGTGCGGTGTTTTTGGGCTCAAAAAGTGTATATTGAAGGTGTTGGGGGTCAAAAGTGATTAGAATGGCTCTTGATGATGAGGTAATTAGATCTGGAATAACAAAACATCCCTTCCATGCCAAAAAGGTCCATTAGACATCCTACGCATAGGATGTCTTTTTCATCATTTTGACTCCCTGACCACACAGATTGTTTGTTGATGTGTATGTGAATGTGTTGTGCAAGTTTCATGAGATTTGGACAAGATTTGGTAGGTCAATGGCCCATTATTGCCTCTATGCCCTAACTTTGCGTTTTTCCATGCATATGAGGTCAAATCTGGTCCAAATGTGATGAAACTTGGTGTATGGCTTGTAAATGTCATTCAGAACATGTGCATGACAAAAATTGATGAGGTTTGTGCCAAAAAGTGTCCTTGAGACATCCTACGCGTAGGATGTCTCCTGGTGATTTTTTCAGTGCTAGTGCTCCCAGTGCTTGCCCTTTGCCCCCCCCAAGTCCCTTTTGAGCCTAATTTCAACAAAAAAGTCAAATGGATAGAGTATAACTCCCTGTGTGGACTTCAGAGCCTCCAAGCCGTTTTCTGACTTTTGGAGTGCTTTTTGGCGATAAAATTTCTCGATGTTGGTCTCCATAGCTTCCCAATCCCTTGGGGATCCTTGCCGTATGGTTTTTGTCGACTTTGGCTTCACCGGAGCTCCATTTGGCAATTTGTCGCTCTAGAAGCACCCGTGGTTGCGTTTACATACCTTTGATGATTTGTGGTGGTCTACCACCATAGGACTTGGTTGTTGATGGTCTGGGAAAGCCGCTCGTGAAGTTTGGTGGCAAACGGACTTGCGGTTTGGCCGCAAGTGCATTTTGACGCTTTGTGTGTCTGATGCCGTTTCTGAGGTTTAGTGCCACTTCAAGTCACTTTTTGGTCATGCGGGTCATATGGACTTGTAGAGCATGTCGAGATGCTCCTATCCATGAATTTTGGTAGCATTTGGTCTCCGATTTCCCATTTGGTGCCTCTTGCGGGTTTCTCGATGGTTTCCCACTACCTTTGGCTATCCAGGACTGGTCTCCTAGACTAGGGTAATCTGCCGATGAAGTCTTGTTGCTTTCGTGTTAGCCGTTAGGCCGCCGTCTCTACTTGCAGGTCTCTACCGCTCGCTTTGTGTGTGACCTCTACGCTAGTTTTCGTGACATAATGACAAACATGCGCGAAAAGCTCAAGGTGGTGAGCCTACCTCTCATGTCTGGAGCTGGTCGGGTAGACGTGCGCATCGTAGAAGCTGCTGGAAGGTCGATCCGCTCTAGGTGGCAAAAGCTCTCTTCACAAAGTCAATAGTGAGAATGAGCTAAAAATGGGGTGAAAATTTCTTATAATGGAGGTCCCCAAATCACTTTTCATGAAATTTGACATGTGCTCCTATCTTCTTGCGAGATGCGATTTAGGCTCAAAAATTTCTTGATTTAGACTCCGTTTGCTCTATTTGCCAGAAATTTGGCATTTTGGTCAAAACCTGGCCAAAACACGCTTTCCACTCTAGTCTCATAATTGCACCCCCACTGTACCATAGGTTGTCCTTTAGTCTTTGGTCATCCCCATATTTTTTGTTTTTCATTACGACTATTTTTCACCTGCTTTTTGTATTTTTGAATTTTTTCTACCAAAAATTAGCAAAATTAAAATGAAAATAGCAAATCAAACCCAAAAAATCCCCAAAAATCATAATAGATAACAAACATCACCGCCACACATTATATACACTCACATGCAATTTTTATGGCCGGATTTCTCTGTTTTAACAATATTTTTCCTGAAAAATGGCTATTTCTACTTATATACACACACCTAGGGGCTTGATTTGGCGTTTGTCCCCCTATACTTGTAGCATCATGCTGTATAAGAGCATATATACTTGGGTTACTCCAGAAAATTTCACAATCAAATGTCAACCCTTAAAATAGTCGAAAATCATGCCCTTTTTTGTTGTTTCTGTTATTGGTTCCGCATTTGAGAATGCCTCCCCCCTGCTAGCCAGAGTCCTCCCGGACGACAAGGTTTCGCCTCGGAGTATGTGCCGTGAATAGGTTGAAAAAGTTGTGCTAATTCCTGGCCGATTAATGTGGCCCTATTTTATGCATACTCGGTCAATGCATGGAAAAAATTAATGTTGTGCAAGAGAAGGGAATAAGCAAGATGCTTATTGGCATTCGCCGTCGAGACTTCCTGCTTTCTTTGCAAGTAGCAGCTGTAACTCTACTGCTCTCTGTTTAATTGTCTTTTTGGCAAGAGGCAAGTGCTTTGCCGACACTGTTGATGGAGTCGTAGCTGTTTCTGAGGAGAGAATTGGTTGGGATGTAATAGCTATGGGCTGTATGGCCTTGGGTTTCCATTGGTATTGTGTTGTTGCCGAATTTTGTAGATGGTTTGGCACTTTCGTGTTTGCCACTGGTTTGGCTTTCATCGGCATCCTCATATACCGGCTTCCTTTTTTGAAATGCCGCTCTCTGCCTTCCATTATTGCGTGTACGGCAGGTAGTTCCTTTTGCTTTTGCTGTGGTATCCAAATGTGAGTGACATTTGGATTATTGCTAAGCATTTTCTTTGGTATCCACATCTGTTTTATGCCCTTCGTTTGGGGTTGAACCGTCTGCTTTGTTGGAATCCGTTTGTTACATTGTTGTTTTTCCGCCATTGCATTTCTATCCTTTCGCATCCATACTTGTTTACCTTGTTTTGGTAGCCTAGATTTTTGCATTGTGGCCAGTGACTTCATCTGTCTGTAATTAGCATGGTTGGCTTTTACCTGGTTGTTGGTCTCGGGTTTCATGTTGTTCTTTGATGGCATGTGTGCTTTTGTCTTTGTTGCCAGTGATTGCCTGGCTTGCAGTTGATCATGATGGTACTGCTGAGAAAAAGCTATCACCTGTTGTTCATGTTCATGTTGAATTTTGACTGCCTTTGCTTTCCAATCTATATGGGCATTGTATGATTTTTGCCAAGGTTGCCCTAGCATCATTGGGTGTTGTGTGCTTTCAGCTGTCACCACATAGAATTTGTGTGGATAAATATATTGATGTAGCTGTACATGCAATATAGTCCATCCCAATGTTTTCAATGGGTGTGATGTGCTACTTTCCAGCACCTGGGGAGTAGGATGAATTTGATCTGTGATTTTGAGCTGTTGGTATAATCCGTAAGAGATTAAACTTGCTTGAGCACCCGAATCAAGCAAAGCTGTTGATTCAACTTGATTGTTGCCTACTTTGATTGTAATTATTGGCTCCACTGTTTCCTCCTCCAGCTTCATCAGTCGAATGGCATTGATTCTAAATGGTGGTTCACTTTGTTGTTGTTGTCACAGAAGCCGTCTTTTTGCAATGCGTTCTTGTGCTTCGGCTTGAGCTTCCTCCCGTTCTCTCTCTTTTTCCTTCATTCTTTGCTTTCCTTGATGAATTTGTTGGAGCATCTCCTGTGTGAGTGGTAGATGATATCTCCTCAGTCGACACCCACTAATCCAATTTGGCATTTCTTCACCTGCTAATGTAGCAAGCTTGACAGCTCCACTTTGTGATAGATCACTAATCACAAATGGTCCCATCCCTCGCTTTTTAAGTTTCTTGGCATGTTGCTTCAAGGTATAAACAAGTACGTAATCACCTGTTTTGAACTCTTTGATACGCACATGTTTGTCAAAAAATTCCTTTTGTCTTCTCTTTTTAGCATAGATTGAAGCGACAGCTCGCAAGCGGAGTTCATCTAGCTTTTCAAGATCATCAATTCTTGAAGAGAGCTCATGCCCTGTCCATTCCAAGCTTGTTGCTACTCGTAGAGTTGGGATTAAAAACTCTATGGGTAGTATAGCATTTAGGCCAAACACCATGTTGTATGGTGTTGTTCCTATTGATGTTTTGTAAGCTACCCCGCATGCCCATAGTGTTGAGTATAACTGCTGATCCCAATCTGTTCTTGATTCTGACACTATTTTAGTGAGAACCGTGCATAGTGTTTTATTTGTGGCCTCAGCTTGCCCATTGGCCTGTGGATGATATGGTGCTGATTTCCTATGTATGACCATGAATTCCTCTAGCAGATATTCAATGACTTCATTGAGAAAGTGTGTTCCACGGTCACTGACAATTTCTATTGGTAACCTGTAACGTACAAAAACATTCTCATACAAAAATTATGCCGTGGTGCGTGCATCAGCTTTTTGTGTTGCTTTGGCTTCGACCCATTTTGTGAGATAGTCCGTAGCCACAATGATATATTGGGTATGGGTGCAATATGCAGGGGGTGATATAGGTCCCACAAAATTAATGCCCCATTTTGCAAATGCCCTTGCCCCCATCATTGGCTTTAATGGCATCTCATCTCTCTTTTTTTGGTATCTTGGTGCGTTGACACGCATCACAATGCTTTACAAACTTGTCGGCATCCATGTGCAATGTAGGCCACCAAATTCCTGCGGTTAAGATAATTTTTTCCGTCTTATCGTTCGAAAAATGGCCTCAACTTATTCCGCTATGTGCATGTTCTAGAATCAACAGGTATTCGCTTTCACTTGCATAGATTCTAAGTTGATTGTCCTTTCCCCGCTTATAGAGTTGGTTCCCAATTAACTGAAAGTCACGAGCTTCCATCTCTATAGCTTTTCCCCGTGCTCTTGTGATGTTCTCAGGGAACGTCTTGGTGGTTAAGAAGTCAATAATATATTGACTCCATGCAGGTGCTATGTTTACCTGAAACAAGGTGGCGTGATCCACAGGTCGTTTGGCACTACATACTGTACAATTGGTAACATAAGAATGTGTATCCGCATACATAGTTGGCCAATAAACCCCTAACTGTTTCAGTCTTTGGTGTGTTTTCACTATTGAACAATGAAATGCACAACGCTGGACATGTGTCTCTTCAAGGTAGCACTCGAATTCTTTCGGATTTATACATAATCGTAGGATTAGGTCAGATTCAAGATGATACAGCCGTCCTGCTATCAACTGAAAGTTTTTTGTTTGTCGAATTGTTTGTTATTTGGATCTGCATCCCGTATTATCAAACTCACTTCCGAAGGAGAGAATGCTAACTATTTCCTGAGACCATTTGGGTACCATTTCAATGTTGAAAAGATAAGCATCTGGTATGTCATCATCTACTCCTTCAGGAGCTTCCCCGTTGTGTATTCTTGAAAGATGATCTGCTCGCAGATGGGTTTTACCCTTTTTGACCACCACTATGAACTCAAATTCTAGTAATATAATAAACCAGCGTACGATTCTCCCTGTATTGCAAGGTTTATTTACTGAGTACAAAAGAGCTTGATGATCCGTAAAGAACACAAATTTGTTTGCAAGCAAATAATGCCGAAATTTCTTTACATCATAAATCATTCCTAACCCTTCCCTCTCGATGGTTGTGCAGTTCTTTTTTGCACTATTTAGTTGTCGGCTCGCATAGCAAACCGGAAAATCCATTGTTCCATCTCCAGGTTGAGCTAGAATACTTCCAATTGCATATGCTGAAGCATCAATGTGCACATGGAATATCTTTTCCTAATCTGGTGCCTTTAGTACAGGTGCTGATATAAGGTTTTCCTTCAGCTTTTGGAATGAGGTCTCACACTCCTTGGTCCATTCGAAATTGACTAGCAAATGATACAGAGGTTGTGCGATAACCGCATACATGTATATGAATCTTTGATAAATTCCGCAGTTTCCCATGAAGGATTGCACTTGTTTCGCATTAGTAGGCCTGGGTAGGTCTACAATGACTTTGACTTTGTCTAGGTCTGTGGTTATGCCGTTTCTTGAGACAATGTGTCCTAAGATTCATCCTTGCTTAACCATAAATACACACTTTTCCGGGTTTAGACATATTCGATACGTTCTGCACTTTTCAAAGACCTTTTGCAAATGGTCTATATGTTCCTCTCGCAGAAGAGAGTGTACACACAGGTCATCCATGTAAATTTCTAAGAATATTCTTAGGTATTCCTTGAATGCGTGAGTCATTAACCTCTACAAAGTGGCTGGTGCATTAGTTAAGCCAAATGGCATAACTCGATACGCATAAATCCCCCATTCTGTGGCAAAGTCTGTTTTGCGTTGAGCTTCCCTTGCTATTTCCAGTTGGTTGTATCCTGAAAACCCATCCAGAAAGGAATAAGCCCGTTTCCTGGCTACTCGCTCCAGTACATGTTCTGTGATTGGCAAGGGATAATTATCCCTTATGGTTGCTGCATTCACCTTCTTGAGGTTTACACACACCCGCAGTTTTCCATTCTTTTTGGGAACTACCACAATGGGTGACACGTAATCTGTATGTTCAATCTCATAGATGAATTCCGCTTCCATCAGTTTATCAATCTCTTCCTTGATTCGTTTAGCAAATGTGTCATTATATGTATAAGGATGTTGTTTGCTAGGTTTTGCATCCGATTTCAAAGGAATTATATGTTGGCATATCAATGGATCAACTCCTTTGAGGTCTTTGTAGGACCAAGAGAACACATCTTTATACTTCTTGAGAAGTTGTGTTAGATGCACTTCCTCCTCAGGCTCTAAATCGTTAGATATATAAACCGGCTGAGGCTTTTCACCTGGTTCTGCGAGGTCTATCTTTTTTGCATTTTCAGGCCCATTGTAAGATTCTTGGTTGGTTCTCTCCCTGATTGATGGTGTAAGGTTATTTTTTTTGTCTTGGATAGTAAATTTCCGATAGTGTGCTGGTACGTTCATGTTGCCCTTTTCTGACTCCCCTTTACCATCACTATCTTCTTCAGTAGTCCATATATCTCTCAAAGACCGTTTCAGTTCTTGGTATTTCTGTTTACGCTCCAGTTTGGTCCACTCTTGGTCTTTTGTTGAATTTTGAGATTTTTGTGATTTTGTTTCGGTTTTAGCTTTTCGTACCTGTTTTGTTTCCTCTCGCATTCTTTCTTTTCGATTTTCTGACAATTTTCCTGATATTTGATCGTTCACACAATCCTCTGCTTTTACAAGCATCAAATAGTGAGTTTTACCTTTTATCCTGGGCACCAGGTTCTCTCTCGCTTTGTTTCCTGCTCTTTTCCTCCTATAGCGTTCTTGGCGTCTAGGGTGTTGATTAGAAAAATCATAAAACTTGATATTATCGGCTTCATTTCCACGCTCACTTGAGGTGTCTGAACACTCATTATCTACATCATCATTTACTTCCAAATGTTCAGAGGAGTTGTAAAACTCTTCTTGTTCTGGAGGTTCCACCGTCTCTTTTTCTTTTACAACGCTTACCATGTAATAGGGTAGCACATTGTAGCCATCCTTATTGCAAAATTTTGTTGTTGGACTGTCGGTAATGGTACAGACATCCAATGTTGCCGTATGTGTTCCCATTCTAGAGGTTCCAAGGCATCTTCACGGAAAGATTCCGGAATATACTCCTTGTCCTCAATTGCTCTTTCTAAGACGCATTCCTCTTTTCTTAAGCTTCCACAATGTGAAGCTCCGCACATCCATAGCTCTTTTGGTTGCCCTAACCATGCTGGTAGTTCCGATCCTGCTACTGTAGCCGAATCAAACTCTTCCACTGGTGTTTGGTTTACATCTTTGTAACTATGGTCTTTCAAGTGTATTTTAGTTGTTGTCTCGCCATGTCTGAGGTATATGTGGTCATAACCCCAATCTTGGACCATCTTCAGTTGTCGCATGAATGGTCGTCCCAATATTATCTCATAATTGTTCTTTTTGTGGAAATCAACTATTGCAAATGTATGCTCGTACTCGATTCCGCACAAAGTGACAATTACTTTTTCTAAGAGTTCTAGAGGCTTCTCCATGAACCCATCTGCCAACTGCAGTTTCATTCTGGTAGCCCTCAGAGCTGGTTTTCCCCATTTTTTCCAGATTTCCTTGGTGGCGATAGCAAATCCCGCTCCACTGTCAAGAATAGCTTTGGAAACTACTCCTTGGAATTCTACCGGTAGCGTGGTGTTTCCGTCTTCTCCCTCGCAATATTCTCCAACCTTATTCAATGGTACTGGTCTAGTGTTTAGGTTAGGTCTGTCCAACTCCCTGATTCCTTCTTGGAGCTTCAAGGTGGGGTCTTTCACTCCAAATTTTTCTAGGCATTTTCCTACTGTGGTCCATATGTTTAGCCTTAACCTTAGGAGTTCTGCTAACGTGATTGTGCATGCCACCGGGGTGGATAACAGCTCAATCAATCCTTGTGAATCCATCACCTTGTTAGAAGAAAGTCTTTGAGATGGGATTGCTCTCACTTCCGACTTAGCTTCATATTCTCCCAGGTAAGAGGGTAAAGTTCTCAAAGAGTCTGGTTGGCTATGCCCCAAACTAATAGATCCTTGGTCTCCCCCTTGTGAACGTATCTCAAAGTCCATCTGCGATCTTGCCTCAAATTATTCAATAGGAGGTAAGATCACATTCTTTTCTTTTCTCGTGCTATTCATGGGGTTACTCATCCTATTAGCCTCGTTGGCCTCACGGATTTTCTTCCACAGATCATCTAGACCGTTACCATCCTTACCCATTTCTACCAATATTTTAGGCTGGAACCCGTCACTTGCCCCATCAGTGGTATTTGGCACTATGATAGGCTCTCCTCGGGACTCATAATCATTAGTGAGTCTTTCCTTTGTTTCTTCATGTTTCTCTAATGTTGGTTGGATAGGGGTTGGAGCTGGTGCGTCATGACAATTTGCCGGTTTACCCAACGGGTCTTCCATCAATGATTGAGCCGTCTCGATCATTTTTTTACACATATCCAACCTCTGTTTTTCTATTTCTGCATATGGATAAGTCATCCACCTTTGCTCTTGGGTTTGGTTCTTTTTAAGTCGAGCTTCATAAGCTTTTAGCATTGCATCCAACTGCTTGTTTACCTTGTCTGCCAGTACAGATCCTCCTGATCCTGCACTTTTGGGCTCTGCTATTTCCTTGGGTGTTGTGGCTGCTGTGGTGTGTGAGCTTAAGCTAGCTAGATCCTCTAACCGCTCCAATATGCTCTTTGTATGTTTCAACTCATCGGATAGGGCTGTTTGCTCCTGTTCTTTCTTGGCTTTCCTATGCGCCTTTCTAGATTTCCAAGTGCTTCTCTGATTTTTCGTTTCTGAACTTTGGGCATCGGTTTTTGGTTCTTCAACTATGGGTTCGTTCGTCCTTCTTTGGGCTTGGGCTCGTGTTACCGCCTGAATAGGTATGATTGTTTCATTTTCCGATCCTCCACTGGAGGGTACTGTTTCTAACATGTTCAGGGTGGTTTTTGCTCCTTTGCTCGGGTTTTTAGGGCAATCGGGAATCAAATGAGTAATTCCACATTCTGGGCAATACGCATTGACTCTAATGGTTTCATGATGAGGACAGTCTCTTAGCCAATGGTCTCCTCCACACTTGTAACAGGGTCCCTTGGGTTGTTGAGGTGCTCCTTGAGACCCTCTTTGCTGGTAAGCGTGTCTCTGTCCGCCCATGCCTCCATTGGCTATGAACATCAGTGTTCGTTCATCTAAGCTGTATCTTCCTTCTCCTGCGGCCTGTGCAGCAGTTGGTGGTCCTTGATTCCCTATCATGCTCCATGGTTCTGGTGTCAAAGGTTCTTCCGATGGATAATATACAGGGTTTGCCGCATATCCATTGGGATATTCATAATATGCATGCATGGGCACCAAAGCCTTTTCTTCTGATTCAGTTACTGTTGGTGTGTATCTGATACCAACTGGTCATAATCCTGGTAGGGGTGGTTGTTGCCCCAACACTGGTTGTGGTCTTTCTACACCTACAGGTACTGGTAAGTTGCCTACTTGATATCTGGGCATCGGTGGAACTTGAGGGGAAGCTACTGGAGCTTCGAGAGCGTAAGGTCTCTCTCTCACATATCCCTTGTTATAATAACATTCCTCGGTCCCATGGTTCATCCATTTTTGTTCAATAGCACACCACTTGGGCTGTTTAGCCTGGGGTTTGGCATACAAGTTGATCTTTTTTAGCACTTCATCTACGAGCTGCTCCTGGTTTACCGTTATTTCGCCTTTCAGTGCTGTCTTGGAAGACTTGCTTCCACTTTGCTGTGAAGATGAATCGTCATCAAGGTCCTTGAACTCCCCTTCTTTGTAGACTGCACAATTGTCCACAAGGTACAGAGCCTCCTTGGTCAACTCATTCAACGTCGTGCTCCTCTTCATATGTAAGTCTTTTTGGAGATCTGCATTCCTTAGTCCTTGGATGAATATCAGCATAAGTCTGGACTAATTTGGCAATTCTTCAACAGGACATAACTTAACATATCTTTTTAGTCTTAGGGTTGCCTTTCGTACAGATTCTCCATCTCTCTGTTTGAATTTATGGATTTGTGAGATGGTATTATGAGCTATTCCCCTTTGAGAGAATTCCTCAATAAACTCGTCAAACACTTCCTCCATCGACTCAAAGTCTCTACGCTCTACAGAGTCAAACCAAGTGGCAGCATTATCCTCTAGGGTTAGTCCAAACCCTGCGAATTGGGTAGGAAAATCTAACACCTCTTCGGCTCTAATTACACGCACAAAGGCTGCTACATGCTCTCTTGGGTCTCTGTTTCTTGTGTATTTCTTGTTTACGCATTTTTGCACTTGAGAAGGTCTAATCCTGCGATGGTCTACAAACCTCATCATTGGATCACCCCGTCCAAGTGGATACACCTCCTCAAGCCTTCTATAATAGGCTGGTTCCTCTCCCAATGGTGCTCCTAAGCCATAATTTCTAACGGTTCTCGCTGGAGGTGGTTCTTCTCTTCGAACTCGTTCCATGGGTGGTCCTCCAGGCTCGGTCGACCCTTGTGTCTTTGGCTTACTCTCTGCTTGATACCTTGAATAGTGTGGTGGTTCTTGCAAATCCCTGACCCCTTGTGCGGCTTGATAACCATCTCGGTTTTGGTCTGGTTCCATTGTTGCACTCTGTCGAAGCCATGCCTACAATGATGGCTAGTTTGCTGGCTGGTCTTGGTTGTTGAATGCTTGCGGTCTGGTGGAATGTGAGGTAGTGTTATACTCATCTGAAAATGGATTTGTTGACTTGCTTGGGGTGTGGGCGGCTCTCGGAATTTCCTCAGGGGCATATGCTGATGCTCCTGGACCTGTTGCTCTTTCTACTTCCTCTGGGAGAATACGTTGGTATTCTCGCCCGTATCTATCAACGAAAACTATGCCCTTCCCCGTAGGAGTTTCATAAGAGAATAAGTAAAGAACCTTGTCTTTGCTTAGTTCGTTTACGTATGGTTCTTTGCTGTGAAAGTAAGAGACAATACCCTCACTCTCATGTTTGTAGATTCCCACATTCTCGTTATAAGTTGGAATCCTGGTTGTTTTCTTATCATACATAAAAATAGCTCCGGGCCGATCAATGTTTGGTGGCGTTTCTTGAGTTTTTGAAACCATTTTCCCTTTTGCCACGTTATCTCCATATCTGTTGTAATCTTTAGGGTTGCTAACTATTAAATAGTGGTTCCCCTTTTCGTCTAGGAATCTATCTCCATCATCATACACTCGGATTATCTCCAATCTTTGAGTTGGCCTCTCTTCGATACAAATGCACTTGTGGCCTCAATAGTCAGAATAGACTAGGGCTCCTCTTGAGTTTGTTCCCTCTAAGAAGATCACCGCCGTGAGCCTGGAATCATTCAAAGGATTTTGGGAGGTGCTTCCTCCTCGCATAGGTCCATCATAGATGAAACCTCCTGGCTGTTGACTACCCATCATGAAGAAAGATTTGTCTGACGAAGTGTCAGTATCACTACCTTCCTCAATAATCAGTGCTAGCGGATCTAGCCTTGCCTGAGTTACACGCTCTTCGATGGACACTAAGCTACCTTGGTCACCTGCCACCTTCTGGTCTCTAACAATGTATCTTCCTGATCTTAAATTCATCAAACTTATCAATGCAATTTATCACAATTCCAACCACTCACCTGGCAATGGGTCAGTCCTTGCACAACTTCTTGCTTTGTTGCTGAATATACCTATACACAAGCGTTTTAAGTTCGGAAATTGAATCAAAGCATTTATCTGCTAGAGGTTATCTTAGTAATGATTGGTATAACTGGAGAGTTAATCTCAACCACTACTGTATTTTATACACTGCTGATGTTATAGATTAGGTTTGCTAATCTGAAACAGTACTTCCCTCAGATGTTGGTCAATTTACGCGAAAAAGTCTGAATTCAGTTCTTGCTTCGTCAAATGGGCAAACAAGGTCCAAATTCTTTTCTGAAAGAAGTTCTAGAACCCTTAAGCCAAATGGAACCTCACTGTCTAGGCCAGGTCAAATTTTCTCTGCAGTATGCCCCAATAGACATCCTACGCGTAGGATGTGTCTTGCTGTGTTTTGCCTGGATTTTTGCACTGTTGTTTCCCTTTGTTGTGCTAAGCTTATAGCTGCTTTTACTTTTTGATTTGGACACCTATTAGCTAGTCAATGAGTCAGAAATCTGTTCCGACGGCCTGTTGATGGTATTGATCAGTCTAATCAACTCCAAATTGGACCAAAATTGACTAGGAGGCTTGCCTTAGGCTATATAACACCTTACAATGCTCAAAGTCAAATTCTGGATTCATTTTCTTGCATTAGACATCCTACGCGTAGGATGTCTTTTTCTTTAGAATGGCTTTAAACTCAAGACTCAAGATCCCCTTGAGTTGCTGATCACTTTGGTATACTCTGAATTCAGTTTGGAGTCCCAAATCACTCAGAAGACATCCTACGCGTAGGATGTCTTTTTGGCCTGTTTGACCCCAGATTTGTCCCACAGCTTCCCCTTGATGTCAGTATCCCAGTGGTATACTTAGATTTTGATTTGAATGTCAAAAGTCCCAAACTTCAGCTGTTTTTGCTTTTTCAGTCAAAAGTACCAAAGTCCACTTTGAACCCAATTTTCTTACCCAAATGAGGTGGAACCCCTTGCAATCACTCAATATATCATGCAAGACATACTCATGCAGCCATCTTATGGTTTTGGTCTCAAGTTAATGTTTTGGCACTATTTGGGTAGGATGTCTAGCAATTTCAGTCTATCTGGCGTTATCCTGTCAAGATATGGCCATATTTCCACTTTCCAGTTGAAATTAGGATAAACCCTACCTTCTGAACACACTGGTCAACTCAAAATCCCAAATATCCTCCCAGACTGGCCTGTAGATATCCTACGTGTAGGATGTCTATTGGCTTAAAATTAAAGTCTTTTCTGACAGGAATGCTCCTGATACTCTGTAGATCTATCAGAAACACTCACAGTAACTTTTGGACTTCAATTAGGCTTTCAACCATACTTTTGCGTCTTTTACAAACTTGTAATGATTCTACCAAGCAAGTGTACATGCATGAAATGCTCTAGATCTGAATCATGATGTCCTACTTACTCTACTCCTACCTATCATGAAGAAATAGTGATAATGGTGTTTTTGGTTGCTTTTTGGCCTCTCCTGACTCTCAAGCTCTCCTCTCACCGCTTCTACCACTCCAACTCCTACTCTAGAACTCGACTACTACTTAAAACTACCTAAGTCTACCTCCTCTACCTAAGTAGAAGGATCTAGGCCAGACACACGCTTCCTAGACTCCCTCTAAGACCTAGAGAGTCCTCCACCCTTTGATCCTATCTAAATGTAAAGAGATACTCTTGGCAAGCCAAAAATCCCAATCCTCAAGGATTAGTTTCGGTCACCTACCTAAGGTTTTCATCCTCGGAAACGGCGCCAATGTTGGACGGATATGCCGCGACGGACGTCAGCACAGCGAGAACTCACCTAACAAGTAATGTCAGCTAAGGACGAAGCTCGACCCGCAGGCGCGTGGAAGCAAGCATAAGGTGTCAACCTACACTCAACCGACTCCTAACTAGTTCCTACAGAGGTCTCTACCAATTGTCTAAGTCACAGCCTTCAAGAGTGAAAAAGAGGAAACTTCCTACAACGCTTCCTAGAGCCGAACACCCATCAAACACTTTCGAAACACTATAGAACTTGAAGGAGACCCTACTAATACCTATAGGCCACTCTCCCTAAGGTCTATGAACCAAAATCACGACCCAAAACACTCGGTGCAGAAACACGTAGGATGTCTGGCCGAAATCTGCACGTCTTCGGTTCCAAAATCTAAAGTGTCTAATATGTAGTTCTACTCAATGTGAACGCGTGGATATGCTGCAATGCGAAATCAGATAACGTATGCTCACCCAAACAACTGATGAAGCTCGTAGAAGGAGCTCCCAAAGCCGGACCGTACGCGCGCAATGTTGGTATCGGCGCATAGCTCTAGTTGGGAGCAACACACTGCACTTCTCCGCACTCGATTCCGACTACCATAGCACACGTAGCGTCAAGACGAAGCTCACACACTCTCTCTCGTACACAGTACGCTCACTCCCAGACTTAAAACTTGTTTTTAAAATGACAAAAGGTTCTTTCATTAAGGTCAAAAAGTGGTATATATACCTTACAACTTCTCAAACCCTAAAGTTCCAAAATCAATCATCTACTCAATCTAACTATCAAAACTGAGATACAATCTGGAAACTTTTGTAAGTCCCAATATTTACAAGGTGAAAAATCGGGTTTTCCTCAATGAATGAATAATTACAAAATAATAGTCCGCCGAGTAGTTAGATGCCGTGGGGTGTGTCTAGCTTCTAACAATCATATTCTTTAACAGTCATGAGCACTACACGGTATGTGAAGGCTACTTAGGCTACTTCCAAATTAGCATCATTGAAGAAGATCAAAAGAAAACAACCTTCATCACACCATGGGGATGTTTTGCTTGCAGAGTTATGCCTTTTGGTCTCACCAATGCCCCAACCACCTTTCAATGCTATGTGATAGTTGTTTTGCAGCCATTCTTTGGTAAATCAATTCGTGTTTTTATTGATGACTTTTGTATTTATAGCTCCCGCTCTCTTCATTTGGAGAAAGTTTATGAAGGTCTAGCTACGCTGCAAGCTTTGGGTGGCCAAATCAATGTGGATAAATGCCACATTAGTGAAAGTAGGTTTACTCTTCTTGGCCATGTGATCTCTGCCAAGGGCATTGAAGCTGACCCAAGCAAGGTTCAAGCTTTGGTGGCTTTGACCTCTCCGACAACGTCCCGATAACAACAAGGCAGTTGGTCTCTTTTCTTCAAAAGGTGAGGTATTTGAGTAGGTTCATTCACCTACACTCTCAAGTGGTTCTCCCTTTACAACAAGTTACCCATCAAGAGATCTTCACTTGGAATGAAGAAAATGAACAACAGTTCAATGAGGTAAAACAAATTCTAGCCTCACTTCCCACCATTGAACCTCCAAAGTGGGACAAGCCGTTTTATGTAAACTCTAGTGTGGGCAATGACACACTTAGGGTGGTATTGATGCAAAAGGATCCTCAAAATTCTCTCATGCGTCCTATCTACTTCTCTTGTCGCATGATGATTCCATTAGAAAAGGGATACACGGAAATGGAGCACATGGTGCTTGCATTAATGTTTGCTACCACCAAATTTCGCTCTTAATAATTGTCTAGAACATTCATAATCTTAACAATGAAAGAAGTATTTCCTTATGTAATGCAGCACATGAATGTTTCTTCTAGGATTTCGAAATGGCTCACAAGGTTGCAAGAGTTTGACTACACAATCCAAGTGGAGAGATCCACAAGAGATAGTCTAGGAGGCATTCTCACTCATCACCACTATGAAAAGAAGTTGAAGATCAAGACAAGTGACAAAGAAGTAACACCTGTATTGGAAGTCCCTAAGATAGAGAGGGCTCACTCTCTTTTCTTTGATGGAGCCTATAAGAGGACAATGGAAAAAGCTGCAGTGGTCATTGTCATCTTCAATGATCGAGGGGAAAAGGTATTCTCCATTGAGCATCTCTTGGATTCCCACTCAAACAATGAAGCAGAATATGCAAGCTTAACTATTGGGTTAGAGTGGTGTGTGACACAAGGTATTCAACTGTTAAATGTATTTGGTGATGCCATGATTTTAATAAAATAAAATAATAGCTTGCTAGGACATTTGAGCAAAGCTATGTAAATTTTAGGGAAGTTTCAAGTTGTGCAGTCACATCATGTCCCTCGAGCAGAAAAATCAAGAAGCAGATGCTCTAGCTAGAGAGAATCTACAAGATGTTCCAGTGGTGGGTGCTATCAAGTTGAAGCTACCTCTCTTCCAAGGTAGCGATGCTATGTCTAATATCATGAGTTTCTTGGACACAGGAGAGTTTCCTAAAGATCTTACTAAGGGCCAAAAGTAGTGGCTTGTGCGCAAGGCAACAAAATACCGCCTTATCAATGATGACCTCTATTGCAAGGGTAAGGATCAAATTCTTAGGCGTGTACCTATCTCTAGAGAAATCACCAAAATCATTTCAAGTTTCCATGATGGTGTTTGTGGAGGGCACTTTGCACTTGACATCACCAATAGGAAGGTTCTACAAGCTGGGTTTGTGTGGCCTAGTTTATAGAGAGATGTGCATCACTGGTGCAAAACATGCAAATAGTGTCAGAAGATTGGTGATAGGAGCCCACATACGAGCCAAAAAATCCTATTATCTGTTTTGGACCATTTGAGAAATGGAGAATTGATGCCATTGAGACTTTGCCAAGGATCCAATCAAGTAAATTGTATATCATCATGGGTGTGGACTACATGACTAGGTGGGCTGAAGCAGTTGCTACGAGTCCTACCGAATGGCGAGCGAATATTTCTGAGCAAGGCAATAACCGAGCAAGTTCCTCCAAAACACCTCAAGGTTTTTAGTTGCAAGAAATTAGCCATACAATAGGAATTTTTTCATTACATGCTATGAGAACCATAGTGCCAAGATTTGCCATGGCCACTTTTAGATCTCCGGTGGCAACTTATGCACCATACTTGCTACCTTGCAATGAGGTGAAATTGCATAGAGCTAGGTTCAAATTCCTTACGAACGTGATTCTACTAAGAGCGGTGGTGATATTGCACATGCAGTGGATGTAGAGGACATCTTGTTCCATGGAGAAGGCAGGAAAGAAAAGGATAAAGAGGAAGAGGGCAAGGCTCCATAACCCCGTGGCCATCTATCGGCTTTAGTCCAGGACGTCCATGTGAAACCATGCAAAGCTAGATTTTTGGGAGGCCACTTCAAATAGTCTCTCTTTCTCTTTCTCTCTAGCTATAGGGTTGTTGACACGACAATCAAAAGCCGAGCTAGTTGTTGAGCCCTTCTCTTGCCTCATCCTGCCATCAAGACTAAGTAACACATAGCATTAAAGAGGGGGGGTTAAGGGGATCGAGGGCAGAGAAGTTCGCGCACAAAAATCAGGGAGATTGCAGTCGTAGATATACACTTAAAAACTAAACCCGGCCACATACTAAACCCGGGTAGCGCCTATGTTTTAATAATAAAACCCAATAAAAATGGCACAAGGTAACAACATGTGCGCGCGGGTGAGATAGTTAGCCCATGCGTCTCAATCTGGGCAACGAGGCCCTGGGTCCAATCGGATCGACGTCTGGCCCATTTTTTTGCGCTGGCCTATCCCCATTTTGCCTCGATTCTCGTGCATTCGGGTTTAATCTGCCTTGGCCTTCCCGCGTCCACTTTCGGGCCGTCGATCCCCATACCTCCCCTCTTTAATGATATATGTTACTTAGTGTTGAGGCTCATCCTGGCATCTCAAGATTCTCATGGTGAACTACACCCACACTGTCCTCCATCTTCTGGGAACCCGTAGCCCTGATCCATTGTGAAACACCTCTCCCTTTGAAAAGTCTCTCTCTCTCTCTCTCTCTCTCTCTCTCTCTCTCTCTCTCTCTCTCTCTCGCTCTCCACATGGTTGTTGATATGAATGTCACCCTAGCTGCCCATTTAGGTATGCTCTTCCCTCATTCGAGCTTCTCATGCTAAACTACGCCTGCAATGTGCTCCATTTGCGGAACCCACGACCCTCATACTGTGCAAAACTCCTTTCCCTTTGAATAGTCTCTCTCTCTCTCCCTCTCTCTCTCTCACTCACACACACATACACACACACACAATACAAGGAATTTCTGTATATTACGATAACCACTTCATCCATGGAGTTTCTTATTCTAATATTACATTTACACGTTTGCAAAGAAGTGAATGTTATAAGCCCACAATCAGTTTAGTAGTAGTGATACCAATGTGCCACTCAAACTAAATAAATATAAGGCAAGTTTTAAGGGCTATCTTAAGCCTTCTCAACTTCAAAGGCTTAACTACTTCCTAGGTGAAATCAGCGTCGTTGCGACCAAAGTGCGGTAGTCTTCTCGACAAAGGTCATTAAGGTTGATAGAGATCATACCAGGACGGATTCTGTGTGCGTGGGTGCTCTTGTGCATGATTTTATATGCTAGTAATAGAAGGACAAATGATGAGTTCTTGAAATGTTATTCTAGACCGTGATTATTAAGTTGATGTTATATTACGTCTGACAAATTGATTGCACTCCAGAAGTTTTATGCAAATGCAATGAGGATGGAATACTTAAATGTCAGAAGAATTTAGAGAGCATCAAAACAGCAGCTTCTTCTCCACACTTATTACAGAGGAGGAGAATACTAGTTGTAGGGGCGGGGATGAGGAAACTTGATTATTTCCAAAATCTCTGAATCAACAGTGGCGTGCAAGACCAGACGCTACAACACTCTTCGGAAGCCTGCCTCACAATGTAGGCTCCACTTTCTATATATCCACCTTGGTAGGGTCTTTGCCTAAGAAAACACCTCCGCCATGAGCTCCCCAACCACCATATGTATCAATAATGATCTTCCTTCCTGCTAGGGGAACATCACCTTGTGGCCCCCCAATCACAAACCTTCCAAAAGGATTCAGATGGAAGATGTTCTTCTCATCTGGGTACTTCTCAGGTATCACAGACTTGATAACATGCTCCTTCAGATCAGTGGCAATCTTGTCATTGGTAACTATTTCCTTGTGCTGCATAGAGATGAAGAGCGTATGAATTATGATGGGTACCATGGAAGTGATGGCACCATTTCATTCTTTTATTCCATTGTTACTTAAATTTTGCCGTTTGGGCAACCATGCATAAGTTCCATTCTTTCTTAACTCTATGAGCATGGCACCTAGTTTGGTAGCCAGGACATGGCCAAGGGGCATAAGCTCCTTATCAGTATCATCAGTAGCATAACCAAACATATTCCCTTGATCTCCTGCACCAATCTCCTCGGTATTATTTTTGTGAAATGTACTCCATGCACACCTTGAGCAATGTCAAGGCTCTACTATTTGATGTTAACCAAAACCTTGCAATGATCAGCATCAATACCCACATCATCTGACACAAACCAATTTCCCAACGACTATCCCGAATCTTCTCATAGTTGATATCTACCATAATTGGTGGTAATCTCCCCAAAGATCATCACCATGCTAGTCTTGGTGCACGTCTCACAAGCCACCCTACTCTCTTGATCGTGTTGTAGGTTCCATCCAGCACTGCATTAGACACTTGATCCCACAACTTGTCTAGATGTCCCTAATTCACTGACTCCAAAGTGAAGAGAAAAATAGACATCTTTTAGGGTTTCTATATGTCAAGGGTCTGGAAGTAGCCACTAAACAATCTTGGAAGGCTGAAGCTGCTTCTCACATTCGGTGAGGCCCCCGCCCTCTCTCTCTCTCTCTCTCTCTCTCTCTCTCTCTCTCTCTCTCTCTCTCTCTCTCTCTCTCTCTCTCTCTCTCTCTCTCTCTCTCTCTCTCTAGCTACAAGGCTGGCAACTGTCAACACCCTCTTTCCTCATCCATCGGGATTCCCACACTGCCTCCATTAGCTGATGAACCCACGGCCCTCATTGGGTGCAAAACACCTTTCCCTCCTGCATCCATGACCGCATGCCACTATGCAGGGGGCAAATCACGCACTTGCTATCGCACTTCTCGCAGAGTCGCCTTATAATGATGCCCGACTGCTTGCGATACATTATTAGATACGGATGATGCTTGGCCATGGTTTCTCGTGAGTGTTGAGCTATATATGGTATCTCTATATATAGCACCCTAGTCCTATTAATTCAGTGCTGGCTATATTTAGCACCACTTGATTTGGCATCACAAAGACTCAGTGGTGGCTATAAGGTCGACTTACTGGAGGTATTTAGAACACGAAGTGATTTCCATGAAGGTTTTTAGTGCCATAATAAGGAGTACAAAATATATATATATATATATATAATTGCAGCTTTCCTGAGCGTGAGTCAACTAGATTAATAAATCCTGAGCCTCACGTAATAGTCCCTGTGAGGATGAGGACAAAAGCACACAGCTTCGACTTCCAACCATCACGCCAATCTGATTGAATATGGTAGGAAATCTGCAACCTTATAGGAAAGAGCACACCTCACGTCATCGACAGTCATGGCGGCTGCAAGCTCGTCTTCGTCAGCATGGGAGCAGATCACCCTCAATAGTTTACGACAGGGCGAGGTCGATTGTGTACGAAGGAAATGATGGCTTGATAGCTTGAACTATAAACCAGCTAGTTTCTGCTACGCTGTTCGTCATCCTTGTAATAGCAGCGCCCGGACAACTTGCCCCGCGTGTGGTGACTCCTAAGTCGTGAGAGACTTTCTAATAGTGAGTGCCCGCTTGCCCCGCATGTGGTGACTCCTGAGTCATGAGAGACTCTCTCTCTCTCTCTCTTAACTCAACTCTCTCAAAGAGTGCGCGCCGGCATGCGCTCTTTGAGAGAGTTGAGTTATGAGAGAGAGAGAGAGAGAGAGAGAGAGAGAGAGAGAGAGAGAGAGAGAGAGAGAGAGAGAGAGAGAGAGAGAGAGAGAGAGAGAGAGAGAGAGAGAGAGAGAGAGAGAGAGAGAGAGAGAGAGAGAGAGAGAGAGAGAGAGAGAAGTCAGTGTGCTTGTGGGCGCCCAAAAGAATCTGTGTTTGTGATTGCAAGGTAGGAGTCCAGAAGAGAGAGCATCAAATGCAATCTATCACCGCAAGCTTGTGGCTATGGCGTCCGCAGTGTGCTCCTCTAGCCTCACAACTGTGGCAGCGTCTAGCGTGAGCAAGAGCTTCTTTGTGTGCGTACGGGCATTGCGAGCCCTCACCGATGGAGAGCCATTGTGGGAGTGCATGTGAACTGTGGTTCGTCTGTGTATGAGTGTGAGAGAGAGAGAGAGTGTTTGCGTTAAGTGAGTGAATCTCTGTGTGAAGATGTGAGCATTTGTGCTACTCATAACGAACTGTAGTCAAGGGGATGAGAAGTCACAAGCCAAAAATTGAAATTTGGAAAAGAGGAAGAACTACACATGGCACTCAAAGTCTTTTGAGGAAAAGGAAAGCAATGTGCAGTGAAGACTTGATTGAAAGTTTGGGTAGGAGGAAGGGGAAGGAAGGAGGCAATCCGGCACCGTCACCGTAGTTGCTTGACTTTGGCGAGAAGGTAAAGAATTCATGCAGCGAGTTTAAATGCTAAACTCTTTGATACAGAAATGGTTAACAATGGTTCACTAATCTGTCAAGTATAGGGCTTAATGTAGTGAGCTAAATGGGACAATTTGATGCTAATCTCTTGATACAGAAATGATCAACCATGTTAACTAGTATGTCAAGATTGATTACCTACAGGCATGCTATCAAGTGGAGTTTTTCGCAGGCAATGTCGAGCTCGTTGCATCCACCCACTCCATCCAAAACTCCAAGTTTCCACATTTAAGTTCAATGCTTAGCACTCGGCTTACTCCTGACTCGATTACAGGTAATTTCTACCACTGCCCTCACCGTTTTGGCGGCAACAGCCGACGACAGGCCTTTGTGGTTCCTTGGCAGCACTCCGGAATGGCTTGATGGAAACCTACTTGGGGACTTTGGATTTGACCCCCTTGGTCTTGGCGAGCTTCTGAAGTGGTTTTGTGCAATCAGAGATAGTGCACTGCAGGTGGGCTATGTTGGGTGCTACGCATGCTGGAATATTCATTCCAGAGGCTCTCACCAAAGCAGGAATTGAACACCCCATCCTACACAAGAAGTTTTTGTCAGATTCTCACAATAATTCTCACATTGTGACTTACCTCAACATCATGAGCTTCTGTGAGGGAGGCACCGCATACCTAGCTAGGTATGTGGTGCCTCCCGAGAAGAATCTCATGATGTTATGAATTGTATGAAAAACACTGAAAAAGACTCCATTTTCCTACATGAGAAAATTTCTAAATCTTCTTGTGTTGGTACTCAGCTAGAGAGGCCGATTATTTCACAGATACGACTACCCTCTTTGTAGTGGAGTTTATATTCTTAGGTTGGGCGAAGATGAGCATTCCCCCCCACACATTAATTGATTTTTGCCTCTCTCTCTCTCTCTCTCTCTCTCTCTCTCTCTCTCTCTCTCTCTCTCTCTCTCTCTCTCTCTCTCTCTCTCTCAAAATTGGGCACTGGATCCTAATTCTTGAATGCATCTCTCTGTCTCTCACCACCCCTACGATTCCCCATAATTTTCCAAGCGATGCTAGAGATGTAACTTCTCTCTCTCTCTCTCTCTGTCTCCATATACAATATCAAGTCATCAGTTTTTTTTTAATTTTTTTATAGCAAAACTCACAATTGTGAGTGAATTATATTCAGAAGCCCAAAAAATTACAAGGTTTTGTCATGCTCATGTTAAGCCGTGACAACATCCCGGGATCATATTTACAACGGCTATTAGGTTAGCCACTCCTATCACCCCTGCCTCCACATCCTTGATACCCAAGGTCCATACTCTTGTCATTCTAAGATCTTTAACTACTGATGGTCAAGATTTGCCCCCATCCCAGGTATTCCATCTGCTGACAACAAGGCACAAGTAGTCCTAGACCAATTCTCCGAGTGATGCTTGCGCCCGAGTGACCATATTAGCACTTTGTTTTTCGCTATTGGAGGTCTACAACTCACGACTCACTAGCTCCTAGTTCTATTGCAATTGGCTGCTCAATCTGGGGAATTTGGGAATGAAGATTTTAAGAGGCTATAGTCTTGGAAATTGGGCAACAACCCTAGAAAATTGAAATTTGAGGCTTGAGACTAGAAGACAGCAATGTAGATGTACATATCTGACAATCTGTAGTCGAATCTTGAAAAGAAAAAGAAGATTTGATGAAGAGAGAATAGACTAAATAAATTGCAATGCATCTAATATATATATTTGTGCCCTTCGCCGAAAACTGAAGGCCTACACCTCCAGATGGTCTTCAAAGTGTGAAGGCCAATATTTGGCTTGCCCCTTCAGATGTGCAACTCCAAGAGAGTAGAGAGAGTTCATCAGAAGGCTGAGACAGCCTAGCAGCTCGATGCAACCTTAAATTTTTAGGGTTGGTTATGGCCCCCGAGAATTGCTGGACATTACTCCAAAATCTTAGCAAAACTTGATCATCTATTTTGAAAGGGCTTTAAAACAACGCAGGAAATCTCATTTAAGCTGTTCTATTACATCTCATTTCACTCAAGTTCGTACTTGACCACACACAAGATTGTCAACCAAGCAGAGCATTTTGAAAAATGTGGGTCATTTTTTCATGAGCTCATTTCCTTGAAAACAACCCTCAGCCCTCATTACTCTAGGATCAATGAATACTGACCCCATCTTCACCAACAACAAGCTAGCAGGCACAGATGTTGGATATCCCGGTGGCTTCTGGTTCGACCCTCTTGGCTGGGGCTTTGGTTCTCCTGAGAAGTTCAAGGAGCTTAGTACTAAGGAGATAAAGAATGGAAGACTCGCTATATTGGCCATTATGGGTGCTTGGCTCCAAGCAATCTACACAGGCACTGGCCCCATTGACAACCTTACCGCCCATCTTTCCGACCCTGGCCACAACACCATTTTCTCGGCTTTCTTGACCAAGTGAGCAATGATCGTTATACCTCCATCACTTGGAGCAGATATTGACACTCGCTTCCTTTGTATGCCAATTCATGAGAAGTTTGTAAAAACCTTTTATTTGGTTGGAAGGTCCTATTTTGTCGTGTAAACTGTGCCTGCTCCCGTTTTGTCAATTTACTTGCGTCATGTTTCATTGCATTACCTTGAGGGTATGAGTTAGTTTTGATTACAGAACATGCATGTTCTGGTTGTTATCTGCATTGCCACTGTTCTCTGACCAAATGCCTCCCATTTGAGCCCTTCATCTCTCCCAATTAATAAAGATAATGAAGTCTGGCTTGAATGATCAAAGAGAGAGAGAGAGAGAGAGAGAGAGAGAGAGAGAGAGAGAGAGAGAGAGAGAGAGAGAGAGAGATCTCCACGACGAAGAGGAAGCAAGCAGTCCAGGAGAAGGTCCCACACTGCAGTATCAATTCTCTCTCTCTCTCTCTCTCTCTCTCTCTCTCTCTCTCACACACACACACACACACACACACACACACACACACACACACACACACACACATACATGCGCACACACACACACACCTGTTTTCTTCCTTTTCTCTTGCCTCTCTCAAATCAGCAAAAGGTTTTGTGACTCCCTCTCTGCTACCATTTATGGACGACAATGTGGCCACAAGATTGTTCTTATGTTTGACAATAGCATCTATGCACTTTCTATCTCTTTTGTGATACAACATTATGAAATAACTAATGCATTCAATTTGCATCCATTAACTCTACTGGGAGAGCATGTGAAGATAAAGGCTACTGAACTTGCCAGTTGGTGAACAAATCTTCCTTCTCAATCATGTGGCCATTGTCAATTTTAGAAGGTTCGCATTGCTATTGAAAGCACACAAGGCATTGGAATGAAGGACACACTAGTAATAGTCCGATGGTCCCTCCAGAGTAGTTGGTATACTACATGCAATGCCTTCACAAAGTAGCATACACATGGCACTCAAGCAAGCAAAAGATATCATTCAAGTTTAAGAGCTACCTATGCATTATGATGGACATGTGGCATTTGAGTTACCATATTTTGATCTATTTGTGCACGAACTTATGACAATTGCAACATGTGAATTTACTATGAAGAATAAGTTTGCACAAATAGAGTTTTGGAATATGCTCAGCAAGATGGTTCAGAAGCAAGGATATGACTATGTATCAATGTGTGTGTGAACACATTAAAGGAAGAGTATGGCTCTTTTGTTTGAAACTATTTGAGATGCAACATGGTTATTTTGCTACACTATACTCTATAGAGTAACTATTGGGATCTTGATCTAATCTTTTTCATTGAATATGCTCAGCAAGATGGTTCAGAAGCAAGGATATGACTATGTATCAATGTGTGTGTGAACACATTAAAGGAAGAGTATGGCTCTTTTGTCTGAAACTATTTGAGATGCAATATGGTTATTTTGCTACACTATACTCTATAGAGTAACTATTGGGATCTTGATCTAATATTTTTCATTGATTATGCTCGCTCGGTTTCTTGTCTGCTCGGAAGTACTCGCTCGAGGATTGGGATTCCTCAGTTGGGTACCACCCGGATTAAAGCTAAGGAAGTGGATAAGTTTGTATTTCAAAACATTTGTTGCCATTTTGTCACTCCTCTTGAAACATTTTCTGATAGGGGACCAGGTTCTAGAGGAGACCTGGTAGGAGAGCTGATGGGGAAGTTGGGTATCTCACGACAACACTCAACTCCCTACTACCCACAATGCAATGGAAAAGGTAAATGGTATGATCTATAAGATCATCACTAAACATGTAAATAATCACAAAAGTGATTGAAATAAGCATCTTATGGCTGCACTTTGGGCTTATCGCACTTCATTTTGCACATCTCTTGGGTTCACACCATATCACTTGGTGTATGGTAAGGAGACCATTTTACCCATTGAAGTAGAATTGGCTAGTCTCAGGGTGCTAGCTAGGCAGATGGAACTCCCTAATAATCATATTCACAATCACATTCTTGACCTAGAGAGGCTTCAATTAGACAAAGAAGATGCTATCAATTATTATGTAGCACAGGTAGAGCAACGTCGAATTACCTTCAACAAGGGACTTAGGGAAAAATGTCTCAAGAAAGGTATGTTGGTCCTAAGGTATGATAATAGGTTTGACACTAGGAAAGATAAAAAATTTTCACCCAGATGGGAGGGGCCATTTATCATTAGAAAGAGCTACAACAATGGAAGTTCCGATTGATGGATGCATATGATAGGCTCCACATAACATGTGTCAATGGATGGAGGCTGAAGAAGTACTTTTTGCGGTTTGATCAAGCACCTATGATGGAAATACCTGAGGAGGGAGACTCCTCCACCTCAGCTGAAGAAGTATCAAGTACAGAGCTAGAGACATAAATGCCTCTAGCTTTTGGGGGAGGGCTAACAAGGGCCGCTTTTCAAATTGGTATGCACTTGGTGGCAAGGCTTCAAGGACCCTAAAAGGAGGAGGAAGGACCTGATGCATGAAAATCTCACAAAAAATCTATGTATTTATTTTGGACATAGCTATGGTTTTGACACATTTGGATCTCAAAAATAAGGAGAGGTAGAAACAAACCCTATGAAAAAGAAAATTTCACAGGATGCCAGTTCTACACGATGATCACTACCTGAAGGTCACTAAAGGTGAAGAGTAAAAGTCAATAGTGAAAGGGAAGATAATTTTATGCATTATGGAGTTGGAGTCAACAAAATATTATCAAATTCAAGCCTAATTTACTTGTGGACATAAGGCTTTCACATGAAGTCAAGAGGGAACCACCTGGAAGACTTTTGGAGGGAAAAGATGGACACATATTTTTGTGGAATTTTTCTCTATTTTTTTAATTCCGAATTGGAAAAAGTTTTCAACAGAAAAGTTGTAGGCATTGAGCTGATCTTTTGGCCCTTATTTGGTTTATAATTTTTGGAGCTACGGTTTGGGACATATGGCCAAAATGGTGGAGCCTATCTATCCACGTGGGAAGAATTCGTGATTATCCAACTCGAGTGCTACCGTTCTCCGAGCGATGTTTTCCGAGTGATCCTAGTTTCCAAGCAAGTCTTGGTGGAAGGGTACTCCGTAGAAGGGTACTCCTATTAGACAAGGTGGTCTTGTATGCAGCTATCCATGAAAACTACAAAGCTATAAATTAGATCACGTTCTTGAATACATATTGACAAGAATGAATTTTGGTGCTTGAAAAGGACATAGAGAACTTTACCTACAAGAGGATACATGCTGCATTGATCAATACAAATGGAATGCCTAAATCAATTGTTTATTTATATACACCCTAATCTCATGGAGAGAGAGAGAGAGAGAGAGAGAGAGAGAGAGAGAGAGAGAGAGAGAGAATGCAAGATTGCAACGATAACAATACACATTTAAATGGAAGACTCTTGGATACTAAATTTTTGTTATAAAAAATACATGACAGACTATAGCTGAAAATAAGGATTTCATGTACGATCAATGAAACAAAATGTAACAATAATTTGCAATGATTCACTTTGTCAAAACAAAAAGTAAAAACAATGATGGCAATATACTCCAAGCTTCATAGCAAAATGTATGATCTTTGATTTTATATTGCTATAGTTTTCGATCCATTAGATAGTAGCGAAAGAGGCATCTCCGTATCGATGTAAAATATACACCAAAAAGTTTCTAGTTGTTGCTTGGTCGCGATTTGCATCTCAAAAAGACAAAAAGAATCAGCTGGCTTTAATGCTCACACACATGATTGTCAAATTGTGACATTGCAGCGTCTGCCACCAAGAGCCTGAAATAATTCGACTTTTGTGAGAGCTGCCTGGTGAATGAACTCGTGAGATGATGAATCCAATCCCAATATTTGAAAATACACATAGTAAAAGTGCTTACATGGCATGTATGTCAAGCGCTTGCTTTCTCTTTTCAGAAACCCCTCACACGTGCAACGAGGAAACTCGCCCAGAGTCACTGAGTAGTTGACACCTAATGCTCGCGAGCCTTCAGTACTTACGTAGAAAATATGAGACTCATTGCATAAAACAATGGCCTCACGAACCAGTTGCGCAGACAAGGTTCTTCCTTTCTGAATGCTAACCTGGAACTCTTTGGTCAAATTTGCTCTCCACTTAACAGGCTTACCATCTCTAAATTTTGGCCAAAAAGAACTAAGCGCTTGCAAAGAGCTCGATGTTGCATTTGTTGTAGTTGATTTGATTGAGCTTTTACCTGATTCAAGTGAAAATCCATTTTCCTCAAGGATTTTTATCTCTTGTGGTTGCAATAAAGTTCCCTCATCCACTGGCCACACTCCTGGAGCAGGGCCAATCAAGCCAACAACATGGTCCTCATCAACCTCCCAAGAGTGTGTTGGGGATGAGTTACAAAACCAAATAAACCCCCCCACAAGACCTCCAGGATACTTCCTTCGACCCCAAAAGCAAGGTGCAGGTACTCCATCTTTGCTATTATCAATCCCTGCATTAATGTATGCTCCACATCTTCCACTTTGCCCTGGTAATCATCCAAAACAAGTCATTTTCTTTCCTGGTTCGGTTCTTCTGATAGCCCACACTGTCTTTGGAATCCTCCTCTCCACATATTCTCCTTTTCTCTCAACTTCTAGTTTATTTTTGTAACTATTGAGGCGGTCCGGGGCGGGCAACAAGAAGAGCAACCTCTAGACACCCTTCAAGGCTCCCGTGCTGCTCAATGGGGCTGGGGCACAACACAACAAAAACCAAAACAACAAACCCACAGCCAAATCCCAACTACACAAGGGGCACCACCTAGTTTAAGAGCGAACTAGGACGCAAAAGAGGAGAATCGTTAGAGCAACCCACAAACAAGCAAGGAATTTACACTAACCCTAACACCAATTGAACACTCTCACACACTAAAACACGAGAGAGAGAGAGAGAGAGAGAGAGAGAGAGAGAGAGAGAGAGAGAGTGCTCGGGCTGCTTTGAAACGTATCGGCAATGATCAAGAAAACACAACTATATATTTAAGAAAGAGAGAGAAAGGGGGAGGGGGTGCTTGTTGCATTAATACCTTCTTACAAATCTGTCATGACAAATCAAAGTGAGATTAGTATTTATTCAACATAGCTTGCGTAAATTTCATCACAACGCATCACAAGAAAAAACCACCCCAATCACTGTCTTAAGGCCAGGGGAGTCCTCTCCACCCTGTCGCCCTCTTACAGTATGTGGGATTTATGGCTAGATTGATGACAACACCAGAGAAAAGCTATCAAGAACTTAACAAAAAACACCAAGACACTTACGCATCATTGTTGTCCATTACTTCACGTTGGAAGGGAGACAAAGTATCCAAGCTTAGTCCAAATCCACCCTCCTTGATTCAACAAATGTTGGTCTTACACTAGTAGGAGAAATGATAGATTTCCTACTCTCAATTGAATGATCACTCTCTCTCTTACAATGGCATAGAGTTCCTTTGCTAATCCCCTATTACAACACATGCACATGCATAAGACAATGAGCTTCCACTCAAGAGCTCCTTCTAGAGAGGTTGAGCTTGGCTTCTCAAGCTATAGCATAGTGCTCTTGCTTATGGCTCTCCCCTTTGTGCTAGCTACACCCTCCTTTTATAGCAATTTTGAAGGCTAGGGTTACTCCTCTAACCATGGTTGGGTTAGATTTTCAGCAATTTATCTAATTTCTTTTGCTTGGAATTATCAAGAAGTTGGTGGGGAAAGAGAGAGGAGAGAAATGGAGGTGATAGGACTTTTCATAGTGGGTTAGTGTTAGTAGAGTTAGTATTAATTTACAAATGGAATTGGATATTTACAATGGGAGTATCCATGTAGGATACAAATAAGGAAGAAAAACTCTTAAGAGGTAAGAAAAGGTGGATTTCTTACAAGGTTGATGCTCCAAGTGTCTTGAGTAGGGCCAATTTTGACGCTTGTTGACGGTCCACTAGCTTTGACGGTACATTTTTTCTCCACTCTTGACCTTCCTTGAGAGACAAGGTAATTGAAGCTGAGTAATCAACCACCATGATGCTGTCTTTTAAGAGAAGAGGCTGAATTTTGTGGTTTTTTTGATAGATATGGGTAATTTGGAGGAGGAAAAATTAGACTAGGTGGTCAATTTTGGAATGGAATTGTGTGTGGGAGGTATGAGTTCACCATGGTTTCTCTTATTCTTCAAGGTTGAGGAGAAGGTTAGTAGGGTGAATAGAGAGGAGTGGTGAGAGAGGTGGGGATGATGAGTGGAGAAGTGTGTGTGAAAGAGGGAAATGATAAAGTGGAAGAGAGAGCGTGGCTGCATAGCATGGGAAAACTGGGGTCCACTAATAAAATCATAGCTCACAGCTCGTAGTTCAAAAAAATATGAAAAAATTTGAGGCAAAAGTTCAGCCCACGAGCTACAACTTTTGTTTGTATCACCTTTTCAAATTCGGAGAGCAAGTGAACTTTAAAAATTCAGCAAAACCGACCGTTTTTTTCCACTGCACAAGGTCCTTGTGGGGTCCTTCTTTGGATGATTCTTTTGAATACCTCCAAGAGTGAGCCCCTCATAGTGCATGTATGCATGCCACCTACCCTTCACCTTATTTGGTAGGTCTATAATTGAAGATATTGTTGAGATTAGGATATAAGTGAATAGTACAACTAAGAAAATCAAATATTGAGGGGTCTAAAAAATATGTACATGTCAAATATAAATAATATAAGTGGAAAAAATATAAAGGGGTCAAAAGAAATCTCTCTCATTATGAGGCTACCATAAAAAGATAAATATTTTTGGTGTTCTAATTTTTTAGAAAAAAAAAATAGATGTAGGAAGGGAAAAATCACAATAGTGAAAAAATATACACATAAATAAAACTAGTTTTTTTGGATTTTTGTTGGGGTGGAGTTACACCAAATATAAGAGAAGCTTACATGAAAATATTTCTATATAAAATAAAGAGTATGAAAAATGGTAAGAGAAATTGTGGTAATGGTGAGGCAATGTACAGAGCATAAATAACACACACCTAGGTAGAAATATTTAAATAAATACCAAAATAATTATGAAAAAATCTTTTATTTAGGCCCTATATACAAAGAAATATTTACATACGCATGGGCCATAATATACTCTTTTTTTTTTTTTTTTTTTTGGCTAATGACTAGCCCAATGACTAGCTAATTGAGGGTTTTTTAAGAAGATATGGGAAAAGTCCCGTGACTCACGCACGCCTATGTATAGTGAAATGGTAGGGATAGCCACAGTGTTTGGGTGATTTTGGTAGGGTGAGGTAACTCACTGTGGCAATTACAAAGAGCCGAAAAACGGCTATCATTAGCCCTCCCCCTGGATGATGGTATATTCATGTACCATCATAGAGCATCTTTTTCAAAGAGAGTGCTTCAGAGTCCTTGACGAGATTTTTATTGTTTGGCCCCTCAGAATTTTGGCTAGAGTTACACTCATGCTTCATGTAACAATACTTACATGAGACAATTGCCTTTTGCTCTGGTAGATCCTTTGGTAGAAGGCGACTCAAGTAAGGCTTCAAGCGATAGCCGTTTACCTTCCTGGAGTGCTCTTTCCCATTCAAGTCCATAAGTTGATAGTAACTTGAATTGAAAGCCTTCTTGACTATGTATGGCCCCTGCCATCTTGTTTCAAATTTGGCATCAAAACGATTATCGAGTCGATTGTCATACCTTAGCACAAGATCTCCTCCATTGATGCCTTTGTCCTTCAGTTTCTTGTCAAGCTTCTCCTTTGTCTGTGTGGCTTTCCTCTTATAGCACTCGTATGCTGCTTCTCTTTTCCACTCAAGCTCAGCTAAGGTAAGAAGTCGATCCATCCATGCTTCTTGATCATCTTGTGCTGATTTTCCATGAAGTCGCATTGTTGGAATGTTTAGCTCAATTGGCTGTAAAGCCTCTTGACCATAGACCAAGTGAAATGGTGTGAACTCCGTGGCTTCCCTATATGTGGTTCGATATGACCACAAGGCACCATCCAAGAAGTCATCCCACAACTTTGTCTTGTTTTTCACCCTCTTTCTAATGATGCCTGCAATGACACCATTAGCTTTTTCTACCAAACCATTTGATTGGGGATAGTAGGGTGTACTGTGACGATGTAGAATGGGAAGTTCTTCACAGACTTCTGTGAGCAATCCCTTTCTAAACCCTGGACCATTATCAGAAACAATCTCCAAAGGTGTGCCAAATCTACAACAAATGTGAGTGTAGACGAATTTGCTCACTGTGTTCTCATTTACCTTTGCCACACTTTGTGCTTCCACCCACCTAGTCATATAGTCTACAGCCACTAGAATGTAGAGTTTACCATTTTTTGTCCTAGGCAGAGGACCCATAGCATCAATGCCCCACTTTTCAAACGGTCCATTTGCAAGCACGATTTGCCTTGGACCATAAACCAATCTTCTATTCCCATTTACCTGACAATTGTGACAACTTTTACACCAATGTTGGAGATCCACATGCAGACTTGGCCAAACATACCCCGCAAGCAAAATCTTCTTCACAGTTAATTCTTGGGCAAAATGACCACCACATGCTTCTTCATGCAAACCTTTTAGAATGGCTGGAATTTCCTCAATAGTTGGTACTCTTCTGCATACTTGATCCCTCCCTCTTTGATAGAGGGAGCCTTCTAGGAAGAGATATGCGCTGGCCTTCTTCATGAGTCTCCTCTTCTGAGCCTTCGTGAAGTCTTGTGGAAACTCGCCCTCCAAAATGTAGCTAATAATGGGAGTCAATGACTCCAATCCCTGGTATCTCGGTTGCTTGACAGTTGCTGCCACCATGATGACCTGCACTTCTTTATCAACACATGTAACTACTTGCTGTGCAAGTAAATCGGCATCTTCATTCTGTTTCCTAGGAATATGATATAGTTGCACTTCTTCAAATTGATTAAACAATCTACGAATGGCATGAACTTTTGTCCGTAAGCTTTCATTCTTGCATGACCAAATGCCTAAAATCTGTTTAACAATGAGAAGTGCATCTCCCTTTACCATGAGGCGTTGTATCCCTTGGCCAATGCACATCTTCAAACCATGAATTAGTGTGTCGTATTCTGCTTCATTGTTGCTAGCTGAACTTGGTAGATTGAACTTCTCCTTCATGACCACCTCTCCACTTGGGTTGAGCAACACTAGCCCTTACCCTGCTTTTCCTGTGGCTCGACGAAAAGCTGCATCAAAGAACAAGGTAAAAGCATTAGGAATACTTTTTGGTGGTGGTAATGGTAGGGTCTTTACTTCAGGCACCTTAATCTCCTTTTCATGCACCCTATAAGTGAGAATCCCTGCCAATTGTGCACGCACACTATCTTCTACCTTGAAAGAGTATTGAAACTCTTGCAACTCCATAATCCACTTTGAGATCCTAGTACTAAGATTCATTTGAGATGACACCCAAGGGAACAAATTCTCTGCGGTGAGAATTACAAAAGGTTTTGGGAGCAAGTAGGATCTAAACTTCCTTATCGCAAACATGAGAGAAAGCATCATGAGTTCTGCTTCTGTGTAGTCTCTCTCCAAAGCATTCATGACCCTACTAGCAAAGTAGATGGGTCGCATCCTTGTACTGTGGGGATCTTCTTGTAGCAACACAGCACCAATTGTTTCCCTTCCAACACTAGAGCTAACAAAGAATGTGTACTCCCAACAAGGAGGCATGAGTGTTGGTAGCTCTGACAAAATGACTTTAATGTTACAAAAATACTCTTCAAGCTCATCAGACCATGCAAATTCTACTTGTTGTGTCAACTTTTGCAAAGGATGAAGCAACTCCGAAGCTAAGTGAATAAAGCGTGACATATACTTCACTTTTTGAATGAATGATATGACCTCTTTGAGATTCTTGGGTGAGGGGAGCTCAATAAGAGCCTTTGCCTTTGAAGGATCCACCTCAATGCCTTTATAGGAAACCTTGTGACCAAGCAAGATCACTTCATCCTCAGCTATGTGACACTTGTCGGAGTTGAGTTGACCTCCCATGTCATAGAGCTTCTTTAAACCTTCTTCTACCCTTTGTAGATGCAATGATTTTGAGCTATAAATACAGAAATCATCAATGAACACCCTAATTGACTTTCCAAAGAATGCTTGAAACACCATATTCATGAAACGTTGGAATGTTGGAGGAGCATTTGTCAAACCAAATGGCATGACTCTAAAAGCATAACAACCCCAAGGAGTGATAAAGGTTGTTTTCAATTGATCCTCCAATGCAATCCCTATTTGAAAGTAACCTGAGTAACCATCGCACACAGTGTACTTCTCATGACCAGCTACCTCATTTAGTATTTCATCCTGGAATGGGAGGGGAAAGTGATCTCTCTTTGTTGCCTCATTGAGGGGACGGTAATCCACACACACCCTCCACTTGCCGTTTTTCTTAGGAGTGACAACAACAGGAGAGACCCACTCTGAATTCTCCACTGGATAAATGAACCCTGCTGCTAGAAGCTTTCTTACCTCCTTGAGTAAAGCCTGCTCCTTAATGACTCCTAGCCTTCGTAGCTTTTGAGCCTTAGGTGTGGCCTCTGGCTTCAACTCAATCTTGTGTTGAACAACATCTACTCCACGCACATCGGTGTAGTATTTAGCAAAAAGCCTCAGAAATTTCCTTAGCACACATTTGAACTCCTCTCTTTCATCCTTTGTAAGTGTTGTGGACAACATACCTTCTAACATTCCTTCATCTTCCACCTTTTGGTTCTCTTGAGGACCTACCTCCTCCAAGCATTGACAAGAGGTCTCTTGGTTGCTTGGCTTAAACCTTACCCCCATGACTTCGATGGAAGACTCCTCTTCAGTAATGTTGCCGCTACTTTCTTCTTCTGAAGTGCTATCGGTCCAACCTTCTTCCGTATCACTTTGAGATGATTCTTCATGGAGCTCCTCTTGGCGTTGCTCCTTCATGTCAAAGACAACCTTCTTATGATTGTCATTCCTGCAAATTAATTTCCCACTCTCCCAATCCTGCAAAGCTCGCATTTTCATTAGCCATGGTCTTCCTAGGATAAATGGGTAACCATTTCCCTTGGTAGACATGACATAGAAATCCACTGCCTTCTTAATGCCAAAGGCCTCCACAAAAACATTTTTACAAATGCCTACGCACCTAGCCTTGCTATTTTTTTCCATTTTCACTTTGATTTCAGGTGTCTCATGGATGTGCATGCCTAGTCTTTGCATGAGCCCTTCTGTCATGATGCAAATTTGTGCACCCCCATCCACTAGACCTTTCCTAACCAATCTTCCTTTTATGTAACAATCTAGCACAGGTGTAATATCCTCGTTCATTCCAGCATGTGCAATTTTTACAACAGGAAAACTATCTTTTACCTTTCTCCTAGTGCTAACTGCCTTTGTTAAATCCCTCCTAACTTGTGGGCATAATGCAAGAAACTGAGGCCATGAGATATCAGGACCCTTACCTCGCGTGTCTTCCAACAGGTTGTATGGAGCCATACCATGTCCAAGAGGGAAGTCTTGGAGATTGATACGACGTCGAGTCCTCTTAGCTTCCTTGGTCTCCTTTGCCTTCTTGCCTTGTCCATGGTCACTCTGTGATGGGACACCCTCTTTCTCTTTACCTTTTCCTCGGCCACGCTTAATGACATTTTCTTCCATGTCAACCTCATTTGAGTTTGTCACCTCTACCACATGCACATTTGGATCTGGAAAAGGTGGAACTCCTTCTACCCCTTGTGGAGGTGGTCTTGGTCCATTTGGTCTTTGTAGAAGCCTTGGTTTTTGACCAGTTCCTTCACCTGCATTCATCACTGGGTAATTCAAGTTAGGTCTCCCTGGCTCCCCACGGGGCCAAGGACAATTATACATCCCATGTCCAGACTCTCCGCAATTCCAACATTGCAAGACTCTCCTAGGTCGTGGATCTCGCTCTTCAGACTTCTTTGCTTGTCCCTTTGGACCTACAACTTGTGCAAGGTGAATTGACAGGCTGCTTAAAGATTCGTTTAACTTCTCAATTACTTCCGCCGTTACCTCAGGAAGCTCCCTCGATGTTGATGCTTGTGACTTACCTTTGGGTCTAAGACCTTCTATTGGAACCTCTCCCCTTAAGCACTTGAGTTTCCTATATTTCTCAGCAGCCCTAGTTTCAGCTGCATCAAAGGTAGCAGGTGCACCCGCCTCAACTTTTATCTTAAGGTTAGGAAAGAGTCCGGCTATGAACCTCTCCTTCTTTAGAAATTCTGCACCATCACCAGGGTTAGCAACATTTCGTATCCATAGAGCCCAAAGACGTAGAAACTCTTGCTTGTACAAGTAGTAGTCATCTAAGTCTTTTTGCTTATGAGAAACAATGTCTTGCCATAATTTTTGAGTGTTTTGGGGATCAAAGAAGTATTTCTTGAAACGATTCAAAACTTCTGTGTAATTCCCCTTAACTTCCTCAGGCAAAGAGTCAAACCAAGTGCTAGCATCTTTCCTGAGGACCACCTCAAACATTTCTACACATTCTTGATCAGTTATTATCCTCTTGATACGGCAAGACATCTTGAAATTCGCTAAAAATAATTCTGCATCCTCTCCAGGATCTCCAAAGAAAAGAGGATACCCAGACATTTGGCGTTGGCTTTCCATTGAATTGATTTCAAAGTGACACCCGTTTTTGTTTTTCTTTCTTAAAAAGATTTACACAATAATCTTTTCTAGCTTGCAATCTATTCTACAACAAAATAAAGATATTCACATCAAACGACCTATGATAATCAATAAGAGGTAGGATGACAGGGTTTGGTGATGCGAGAATTTCTCCTACTCTTTGGGCACCAAACATGAACACCATACGTTGTTGAAAATGGATTTTCCTACTAATTGCAATGTTTATTCTAATGTGTGGAGTGAAATGGAAGGGGAAAACCTCTATTCCTGGGCCATTATCCATGGTCTATGCATGACCTAATGCTTAAAACAAAACAAAAATATAGACGTCCAAACTAAGGTCGTACCTAATGAGAGGCAAAATAAAAGGATTTACTAAAGCGTTTATCTCGGCCAACCTAAGAGGACCTAAAATTCTACGAATGACACGTTGAAATTGCAACTTAGTACTAACTATTATGTGTACCTTTTGCCTTGCAATGGGAATGAAGGGATCATACAAATTTTCGTGATTCATGCAAACTACTTGACTATGCTAAAGGTTGATTCTACACAAAAATACACAAGCCGTTCCTCAGTGGGGGCACCAATTTGAGGCGGTCCGGGGCGGGCAACAAGAAGAGCAACCTCTAGACACCCTTCAAGGCTCCCGTGCTGCTCAATGGGGCTGGGGCACAACACAACACAAACCAAAACAACAAACCCACAGCCAAATCCCAACTACACAAGGGGCACCACCTAGTTTAAGAGCGAACTAGGACGCAAAAGAGGAGAATCATTAGAGCAACCCACAAACAAGCAAGGAATTTACACTAACCCTAACACCAATGGAACACTCTCACACACTAAAACACGAGAGAGAGAGAGAGAGAGAGAGAGAGAGAGAGAGAGATAGTGCTCGGGCTGCTTTGAAAACGTATCGGCAATGATCAAGCAAACACAACTATATATTTAAGAAAGAGAGAGAAAGGTGGAGGGGGTGCTTGTTGAAATAATACCTTCTTACAAATCTGTCATGACAAATCAAAGTGATATTAGTATTTGTTCAACATAGCTTGCGTAAATTTCACCACAACACATCACAAGAAAAGCCATTGTATGTTTTCTAGCTTGCAATCTATTCTACAACAAAATAAAGATATTCACATCAAACGACCTATGATAATCAATAAGAGGTAGGATGACAGGGTTTGGTGATGCGAGAATTTCTCCTACTCTTTGGGCACCAAACATGAACACCATACGTTGTTGAAAATGGATTTTCCTACTAACTGCAATGTTTATTCTAATGTGTGGAGTGAAATGGAAGGGGAAAACCTCTATTCCTGGTCCATTATCCATGGTCTATGCATGACCTAATGCTTAAAACAAAACAAAAATATAGACGTCCAAACTAAGGTCGTACCTAATGAGAGGCAAAATAAAAGGATTTACTGAAGCGTTTATCTCAGTCAACCTAAGAGGACCTAAAATTCTACAAATGACACGTTGAAATTGCAACTTAGTACTAACAATTATGTGTACCAATTCGTGATTCATGCAAACTACTTGACTATGCTAAAGGTTGATTCTACACAAAAATACACAAGCCGTCCTCAGTGGGGGCACCAATTTGAGGCGGTCCGGGGCGGGCAACAAGAAGAGCAACCTCTAGACACCCTTCAAGGCTCCCGTGCTGCTCAATGGGGCTGGGGCACAACACAACAAAAACCAAAACAACAAACCCACAGCCAGATCCCAACTACACAAGGGGCACCACCTAGTTTAAGAGCGAACTAGGACGCAAAAGAGGAGAATCATTAGAGAAACCCACAAACAAGCAAGGAATTTACACTAACCCTAACACCAATTGAACACTCTCACACACTAAAACACGAGAGAGAGAGAGAGAGAGAGAGAGAGAGAGAGAGAGAGAGAGAGAGAGAGAGAGAGAGAGAGAGAGAGATTGCTCGGGCTGCTTTGAAACGTATCGGCAATGATCAAGCAAACACAACTATATATTTAAGAAAGAGAGAGAAAGGGGGAGGGGGTGCTTGTTGCATTAATACCTTCTTACAAATCTGTCATGACAAATCAAAGTGAGATTAGTATTTATTCAACATAGCTTGCGTAAAATTCACCACAACGCATCACAAGAAAAAACCACCCCAATCACTGTCTTAAGGCCAGGGGAGTCCTCTCCACCCTGTCGCCCTCTTACAGTATGTGGGATTTATGGCTAGATTGATGACAACACCAGAGACAAGCTATCAAGAACTTAACAAAAAACACCAAGACACTTACGCATCATTGTTGTCCATTACTTCACGTTGGAAGGGAGACAAAGTATCCAAGCTTAGTCCAAATCCACCCTCCTTGATTCAACAAATGTTGGTCTTACACTAGTAGGAGAAATGATAGATTTCCTACTCTCAATTGAATGATCACTCTCTCTCTTACAATGGCATAGAGTTCCCTTGCTAATCCCCTATTACAACACATGCACATGCATAAGACAATGAGCTTCCACTCAAGAGCTCCTTCTAGAGAGGTTGAGCTTGGCTTCTCAAGCTATAGCATAGTGCTCTTGCTTATGGCTCTCCCCTTTGTGCTAGCTACGCCCTCCTTTTATAGCAATTTTGAAGGCTAGGGTTACTCCTCTAACCATGGTTGGGTTAGATTTTCAGCAATTTATCTAATTTCTTTTGCTTGGAATTATCAAGAAGTTGGTGGGGAAAGAGAGAGGAGAGAAATGGAGGTGATAGGACTTTTCATAGTGGGTTAGTGTTAGTAGAGTTAGTATTAATTTACAAATGGAATTGGATATTTACAATGGGAGTATCCATGTAGGATACAAATAAGGAAGAAAAACTCTTAAGAGGTAAGAAAAGGTGGATTTCTTACAAGGTTGATGCTCCAAGTGTCTTGAGTAGGGCCAATTTTGACGCTTGTTGACGGTCCACTAGCTTTGACGGTACATTTTTTCTCCACTCTTGACCTTGCTTGAGAGACAAGGTAATTGAAGCTGAGTAATCAACCACCATGATGCTGTCTTTTAAGAGAAGAGGCTGAATTTTGTGGTTTTTTTGATAGATATGGGTTATTTGGAGGAGGAAAAATGAGACTAGGTGGTCAATTTTGGAATGGAATTGTGTGTGGGAGGTATGAGTTCACCATGGTTTCTCTTATTCTTCAAGGTTGAGGAGAAGGTGAGTAGGGTGCAGAGAGGAGTGGTGAGAGAGGTGGGGATGATGAGTGGAGAAGTGTGTGTGAAAGAGGAAAATGATAAAGTGGAAGAGAGAGTGTGGCTGCATAGCATGGGAAAACTGGGGTCCACTAATAAAATCATAGCTCACAGCTTGTAGCTCAAAAAAATATGAAAAAATTTGAGGCAAAATTTCAGCCCATGAGCTACAACTTTTGTTTGTATCACCGTTTCAAATTCGGAGAGCAAGTGAACTTTAAAAATTCAGCAAAACCGACCATTTTTTTCCACTGCACAAGGTCCTTGTGGGGTCCTTCTTTGGATGATTCTTTTGAATACCTCCAAGAGTGAGCCCTCCATAGTGCATGTATGCATGCCACCTACCCTTCACCTTATTTGGTAGGTCTATAATTGAAGATATTGTTGAGATTAGGATATAAGTGAATAGTACAACTAAGAAAATCAAATATTGAGGGGTCTAAAAAATATGTACATGTCAAATATAAATAATATAAGTGGAAAAAATATAAAGGGGTCAAAAGAAATCTCTCTCATTATGAGGCTACCATAAAAAGATAAATATTTTTGGTGTTCTAATTTTTTAGAAAAAAAAAATAGATGTAGGAAGGGAAAAATCACAATAGTGAAAAAATATACACATAAATAAAACTAGTTTTTTTGGATTTTTGTTGGGGTGGAGTTACACCAAATATAAGAGAAGCTTACATGAAAATATTTCTATATGGAATAAAGAGTATGAAAAATGGTAAGAGAAATTGTGGTAATGGTGAGGCAATGTACAGAGCATAAATAACACACACCTAGGTAGAAATATTTAAATAAATACCAAAATAATTATGAAAAAATCTTTTATTTAGGCCCTATATACAAAGAAATATTTACATACGCATGGGCCATAATATACTTTTTTTTTTTTGGCTCAACTAGCCCAATGACTAGCTAATTGAGGGTTGTTTAAGAAGATATGGGAAAAGTCCCGTGACTCACGCACGCCTATGTACAGTGAAATGGTAGGGATAGCCACAGTGTTTGGGTGATTTTGGTAGGGTGAGGTAACTCACTGTGGCAATTACAAAGAGTCGAAAAACGGCTATCACTATGACCCTCAGTAACAGTTACAAATTCTAGCCTTTGACTATCCTCTTCTAGGATCTCTCTTGGATCAACCTGCAGCGGTCGCTTTGCACGCACACTTCGTTTACACATTGCAGAATGTTGCATCTCCGGAGACTGAATCCCCATTTCAACCATAGATGAATGAGCAAGATCTGCTAGTTTTCTATTCAATGTCCGGCTTGTATTTTGACTATTGAATCTCTCTGCCGTATCTTGTATTCCAGGGCCTATTTCTGCATGAATGCCTTTCAAGTATGCATTACACTTCACACTTTGCAAAATAGCCATTGACATGTCAAATCCTGTGGCCTCATAAAGGGATATCTGGCTTTTAAAACGAACTCCAGAATGCATACTTGCATGTTTAGTCTCTTCTAGATTAGTGGTGGGCACAAAAACACCTGACTCATCTTGACTCACAAACCAAGATCCCCAATGGAATGCTCTCACATCCCACCAAGCAAGCCAAGTTTCCAATGATGGTATCTTGCCCTTGATTGAATGACCTGCATGCCAAAATTTTCTGATCTCATTCTTGCAGCTGTCTGTAGCCATGTCGGATGGTGCATTTCGCCACTTTCGAGACAAGGATTTATGCTCCTCTTGAAATGAAGGACGGATACACTTACGTGTGTGGTGAACCATGCTTTGCTCCCAATGGAAAGTACAACTCCTCTCTTTTTCAAGTACCTTTTTTTTTGCCCCACCAAAGTAAACTGCACGCACTGCAAGCCAATTTGCATTTACCTCATCTGCCATGAATCCACGAAACTCTGGTTTTTCAAAGCCATTTTCATGAACCACAGAATTCAACTTTTTCCAAAACTCAGTCTGAGCAAAGTGATCCTCGACCTTGAACTCACATGTGGCAATAGTCAAAAGAGAATGCACATAAGGGTCATATACGTGTGCAAACATTGTGGGCCAACCAGAAACTCTATGTATGTGATCAAAATGAACCCACATTTCTTGCAAGTTTCCACCAGGTCTCATTCTATTAATCAAATCAAGTCCACTACCAGGTTCCCTAATTGACATTTTAAAAACATGTGGTTGATGTCTATCACTCAACTGCACTGGGAACAGCACACTGTGTATGAAAGGTAGCGACAACGATTCTTCAAGTCCAACACAGCTTCAAGGCCCATTGCAGTGATATTCTTCTCTCTTTTGGCATACTCTAAACATCTTCCTATCCTCCTTTTATTTGAGAGAGGAGTGGCATACTCAAGAATGTCTGCAAGTTCATCCTCACCAATCTCTGAGTTCCCCTCTTGATTGTCTTTTGTTAGCATGTCCGTAATAAGATCTTGAGTAACGGCACCCTCAAGTTGTTTTGGAGTAGTGAAAGGATTTAGCTTTGCACGTGCTTCAACCTTCTCCTCTATTTGTTGTTCGATGGCTCTGCTGACACCCTCTTCATAAGGGTGCTTATGATTACCCAGATGAATCGCACATCTTGTAGTGTTGAAATGATCTCTAGGCACACAGTAGTAAATTATTGCATGACACAAATCAACACACGGGCATTTGAGAGCAGTGTTTGCAAACAATATTACCATGTTGAAGCCCTATAAGACCAACAGGACAACTTTTTTTCATTCTTCCTTTCCAGTGTGTTTCATTTTGATAATGTAGTCTCGAGTAGTGAGGACAATCAATATTGACGCACCGAAGGTGTCCAGGACAACGACTCAAGCGATCAACACCATCAAAACAATCTGAGCTGCATGTGACGTACTCCATCCAAGAGTGACCATCATACTTTTGCTCCATGCCATGCATTGTTGACTTCTCTTCAAAAGGAGGGAGCTCAAATGCAATGTACCCATCGTAAACTTTGGGCAATTCTTCAGCTTTAACAATCTCTGTAGCACTTTGCATAGCGACATGCAAGCTACTATTTAAGGGCAGATGTTTAATCATATCAATGACACTGTGAGTTTTTGGTGTTTCATTAGGAATGAACTCAACAGAAGTAGGAGTCTCATGTAGAGCAATATCAATAAAAATCTTATAGAATTGATGTATTTCTGCATCAAGAAGAAATCCTTCTTCACCAGTGGAGAGCAGAACAGACCCAAACTTTAAATGTTCATGGTTGAGTGACAAAGGCTTAAGTGGCAAAGGCACCCCTTCTAAGTCAAAATGCTCCTCAAGAAGATTTAGCTTGATTTCCACAAACCTGCTCTGCAAATTAACACTTAATTTCGGGGGGAAGGACCATATATGGTGATGAATCTACTCATGGATGATTGAAGAAAGGGGACGATTGTAAAAACAGGGCGTTAAAGCTCTGAGTTGAACCAACTGAAGGGAATTTCTATTAATCGAGAATTCCTTTTTTCTGCAAAAAAGTTTTGGCACAAAAATCTAGTGAAACTGTCATAAATGCACCTCCATCTCATGATCACATAATTTTAAAATTTCAATGCGTTAAATTTTTGCCATCATAAAAATAACTAGATTTCTCTCTCTCTAGTTCTCTCTCTCTCTATATATATCTTGTGTGCCTCTCTCTCTCTCTTTCTCTCTATCACGCGAGTGTGGTAGATTGGTTATGCCATTTCCCTCTTGAATAACATGTATTGAGTTCAACTCTCCTCATTGGATAGATATTTAAGGTCTCTTGGGATAGTTTCCTACGAAGTTAAATTTCTCTTATTCTTCTTCTTCTCTCTCTCTCTCTCTCTCTCTCTCTCTCTCTCTCTCTCTCTCTCCCTCTCTCTCTCTCTCTCTCTCTCTCTCTATATATATATATATATATATATATATATATATATATATATCTCAAAAGTTCTCTAAAGTTGGGGCTTTTCTGAGCTGAAAGGGAAGAACAGAGTGAAGATGCGAAGATGAAGAAATTGAAAAAAACTCCTCAGAGGTACATAGCTTCTCTATTTGCCATAGCTGCTCTCTGCTAAAAAAACTCATCAAAAGGAGTCTTTCTCCCATGCTTTTACTGTATGAAGCGTTGATCAATTTCAGCTTTCAGTTTTCAGTTTTCTCTTTCTCCCACGCTTCTACTGTATGAAGCGTTAATCAATTTCAGCGTTAGTCGATTTCAGTTTTAAGTTTCTAATGTATGTGTTAATCAATTTCATTCTCTGTGTCTGAGGAGGCTATGTATGCATTTGCATAAGCTTCCCGATCATACGCTGCCACAGTTTCTCTTCAGGTTCATTGTGATGCAACAATTGTGTTTCCTTTGTTAGTCTCTCAAACCTTTGCGCAAAGAGTGACCAAGACTTGAGAGGTTTGCAATGGTGAACCTTACAGTCTGCCAAAACTAAGATTTATGCGCGTCATGCATGCTGGACACCCCTACCTGAAACTTTTGGGAAATTCAGAGACTGGATTTGAATGACTCCATTGAGAAATAATGGTGTGTTTGCCTCATGGATTTCCGTGACAGTGAAGCAGAAACCGAGTTTGGTCGACATCTCTTTAACCTAGTAAATGTAATGCAAAACTACGGCCTGAACCTGGGACTTGGGTCTACTCATCTTGTCTGTTCTTATAGTGTGGGTGCATGCATCAGTGCTCGTGTGTGGAGGCACGTGCAACCACAACTACGGAGGCATGTTTTGAGGAGGTCAGTAGGGCAAAAGCAAGGGGTTTTTGTCTGTTAAAAACTAGTTTAGTAACCAAATAGGGACGCTTCCGTGTCTGTTTTGCAAGGTTTTGCAAAAAATGGCATGTGTAAAAACATAGGGTTCTCAATAGATGAAAATTATTTTATAAAGCTGATTGAAACCTGAAGATAGCCCTCACAAAATTGAGAATTGGTCCAGTATTGAGTCAACATCTAAAGACGTTCAATGGGCATTTATAACACAAAATGCTGAGTAGTGGGTGCTGTAACACCCAACTTAAGTTGGGTAGTTGGTTATATGCTGGCTTTGTGAACCCTCTTATGTAGGGAGTCCTATTTGTGGTCAGATTGTGCAGGAATTCACCTGCGGAATGCAAGTATGTGCAATCAGTCATGGTGCCTCCACACTACTCTAAGCATGCTTAGTTTCTCTTCCTCCAGAGTTGTGGCCTTGTAAGTTGAGAACGAGTGTTTCTTCAAGGAAGAGGCTAATCTTCCTGTTTTGTGGTTATTAGCAGTGGCAAAATGAAATCCAGATTTCTTTAAGCACTGCTCTTGAATATTGTATGTGCTTGCAAATTTCTATGAATCGTGCAACACATTGATTTGCTTTCAAAATGCAGTATGTGTCCATGTTTGTATAATACGTTTGAAAATGTAGTTCAAGGCGGTAGAATGCTTAAGTTGCGAGTATAAATGGCATGCAAATTGCCAAAAAACACCTCAAAAGCAGGCCGCGTCGGCACGGCTTGCTTTTGGGGTGTTTTTTTCAATTTGTTTTTTTTTTTAAATTTGGGATGCTTTTCTAACAAATACTTTTTTATTTTTTTCTCTTTGCAGTCTTATAGCTGCAACAAATTATTCATGAAAATTAGAAAAGGATTGCATTTGGCAAATTTAAGTTGCGAGTATAAATGGCATGCAAATTGCAAAAAAACACCTCAAAAGCAGGCCGCGTCGGCACGGCCTGCTTTTGGGGTGTTTTTTTCAATTTGTTTTTTTAAAATTTGGGATGCTTTTCTAACAAAGACTTTTTTATTTGTTTCTCTTTGCAGTCCTCCGGCTGTTGCAGGGGGTCGTAAGCGATTGAGGAAAACCAGAGGTTCATCTCAACTTAATGTAGACTCAATGCAAGAGGAGAGTCAAGATGACATAAGCAGAGTGCTGGAGCAAAATGATGTTGAGGAAGAGGTTGAGAGACAAACTCTGGATGCTTCAGGGGTTTCTCAACAAAAGGCAAGTATGATGATTGTCCCTTATGTTGTTAGGCCAGAGGTACCATCTATAGAGCCATCCAATGAAGAGAACAAGATTTACATGGATATGGGAGAGGACATTCTTCAGAAAACAAGGATGTTCAGCTGTCACCATTGTCCACCCATTCCTCTTTGTAGACTAATTCCTTATGCAAGGGTTAGGGGTCTTCGTGATGATCTTTCGGGCTTGAAAATAGCATTTGCTAGAGAGGGTTATGTGGCAGAGAAAGGAGCATTTATTGTTTCCATTTGGACGAGGGACAAAGAAGTTTCAATTGTGGATGAAGCAATACAGAGGGATTGGGATCCTATTTGGCATGAGGTTAACAAAGAGTTTGAAGCTGACCTCATTCTGAAACCTGAACTTCAGGAACTAATGGGTCACATGTTCTATGTTTGGGAAGGCAACCATCGTACCGTGGCATGGACATCTGCTATTAAAGAATGCTTCAAAGAAACAAAAGTGAAGCATTGTCGTGTGCTTTGTACTATTATTGACCCTACCAGGGTTAGTGAGATTGCACTTCTTACAAGTTTACAGAGGATGAACTAGTGAGTCTCCTTCCTTATCTTTTTGGTTATGATAGTTCTCAAGTTTATTTCTGTTTATGTGAATTTTTCTTGCTTTTGAACATGTAGTTTGAATACGCATGCCTTGGTGACCACAACATTGAGGGATGAACTAGTAAATTGTGCAAATATTTGTTCTGATGATCATGGGGAGTACCTAAAAGACCTACCTGAGAGAGATACAATGTTGATTGCACGTATCAGAAAGAAGAGTACCAAGGGTGTTGAGCCCTGGTATCCTCTTACACGTAGATATCTCGGAAAGCTAGTTTTTAATGTAAGTTTTAAGTAGCATATATTTCTAACATGAATTTAGTATTGCTATGCTTGTCACAATGGATTTGACTCCTTCCCTTGTTTTTCTAGGTGCAAATAAGTAAAGCACTAAACAAGAAGGTTGAAGAGGCAAGACTAAAAATGTCAGATGAAGAGCTTCGATTGTTTGAAGAGAAGGAGAATGAAGAGTTGGCTTCAAGATATGGTGATAGGATTGGAAAGGTGAGTCTTTCTCAATGAACAACTATGTGTTTGTATTTACTTTTCTTATATAAATTATTGACTTCACTAAGTTAAATTTAGATCCTTAATATTGTCGATCCCAAGCATGGAGATACTTGGAGGTTAAAAGTATGGTCTCTCAAGTGGGGGCCCGAAAGTTTTGCAACGCTTGAGAAATTGAATTTATTGGCTTTATGTGATGTTCAAATGGAGTCAAAAATCTTTTGGTTGACTTTGTTGGAGGCAAACAAAGCAACAAAATCTATGTATGGCCTTGCACGAGGGGATCACCTTTATAGACAATGAGTTCCTAATATTTTTGATGATTGTATAGATTGCATGGTTTGTAGGCTAACAAAAATAATACATGAATTTATGTTTTCTTCTTAAAGTTGGCTTAGAAGAGAAGCTGTGCTTGAGAAGATATACCATAAATCTACGGCGGTGTTCGTCGATTTTATGGATGTGTCGGGAGGGGTAATTGTTCCTCTTGATCTCTCCCTATTTGACTTCTATGAAGAGGTGAAGATAGAGATGAGGACATATCTGTTTCCTCTTGAGGTTTGAGGAGAGCCAAAGGAGAAGAAGAGCAATGATAAACCTCTCAAGAAAGAGGATATGATATTGAAAGCTTCTATGAGGCTACTTTTTAGGTGAAGATGTGTGAATGAATTTACTTGATAGTTACTTTAATTTCATAACAAAGATAAAATCATTTCTTTGATAATTGTTTCATTGTCCATGGTAGGTACTTTGTTTGCTTGCAAGGAAAAGGTCATGTGCCAAGTATTCCAGTTAGGGCAAAGCAATGGCTATTGACCCTGAATGAAGAGACTTGTATGTACCCACGTGCTATGCATCAATGTACACGATGGGAGCTTGACAATTGTCCATGGTGGATAGATCTTGAAGGAGGTCATGTTTTGAATAGAGAGAAGGAGCTCTATTCACAAATATCAACCATGGTTCCAAAAGAAGTGGACCAAAGAAAGAGTATGATAATTTGAAATTTTGTATAAGTAAAATTTTGAATCATGTATCATGTATTTTTTGGTTTTCAATAACGTTTTGTTCTTTATTCTATTGTTGTTTAGATAAACCAAAAGAGAAGCATGTTGAGAAACAAAGGATTGATGTTGAAAGCCAAAAGTCCTTTGATATTTCTCATCATATGGAGGACCCTGGAAACAAAGGATTGCATTCAAGGTTTGAATTTCAAGATCCAAATCTATTTTGATTCTTTAGTGATTTTTTTAATAGTGTTTATATACACGCACACACATATATATACCTACTTACTTGCATACGTATATATAGATATATAAATGTCTATTTATGCATGTAAGTACTTATATATATATATATATATATATATCATGTTTCTGCATACATTACTCTATTGTGTATGTCTCTCAAGTATCCAAGTTATGTCTTTGCACACATACACAGAGTCTCTCTCTCTCTCTCTCTCCCTCTCTCCCTCTCTCTCTTCTCTTATCTGTATGTGTTTTGAGAGGAAAACATATTGATATCATGCTCTTGTGATCCTGAAGGGAATACTCTAAAAGGTCAAAAGAGACTTTCCAAAAGGACTACACAATTTATTTATCTTGCAACGCATTATTTGGGATACATGCCTCATGTTGAGAATCCCAAAAGCATTGTAGTGGTTGGTGATTACATCACCATTGAGAAGGATTTTACGGGAGGAAGAAAAAATGATACCTTCTATAGTGTGCATGAGTTCATCAAGCAACATAAGCCTTCAGGGGTTAATTACACAAAGAGGGGAAAGACTGTGGATTGGGCAGCTGACTTCATTTTTCTTGACTTGCCATTTGGAGGCACTCAAGGTGGTGACGATCCTTGTCCCACCTGGGATTTTGTTTCTGAGGACCATGTGCGCTATGGGATTGCTTTGGCAGCATCTACTTTGGCAGATTTGGGATGGTTATTGGTGATGGCCTCTATGGCAAGTATTTGTTAAAGTTAATAGTTGTTAATATTTATGTTTATTTTGTATGTTTCTACTTATTGAAACTTTTCTAAGATGATGCAATTATATTATAGGTGATTTCACAATTGGGTGGATTGAGCGCTATGTTCGCGTTTATGATTTGGAGATAGTGAGACAAGTGGTTGTCATTCACCATTCTACATATGGATTCAAAGAGACTGGTGGTATTCGCACAGATGTGAGTATAGTGATGATTATATTCTATTCAAATGCTCAAAACTACATGTGTTTCTTGAATTAAGGTTTAATTGGATATTATTATCTTTTGTTGCTAGTGTTCTACGTCAATGCTTTTTATGGTTCGACGTCGAGCTGTAGATCCTCCTATTTTCATTGCAGAGTACACCTCTCTTTGAGTCCTTCGGCATGCATCCTTTAGATACCCTCACCTACCATTATCTTCCGGATGATTTGCGTGCTTTGGACCCTGTCGGGCAGCAATGGCGTGGGGGACTAGAGAGGAGTCATACATTTTTAGCATGCTTTGTACACATGTACTGTCGTCGAGGTGGTGTGTGCATTGAGATGGGATGTGGTACTGCGCCTATTCTTAAGACATGCATGCACACTGGTAGAGTATGTGCATAAATCGATGTGGATACATTTTTGATGACCACGTATGTAGAGCCTCTCCTTTTGGCTTACATGCAACAGGGCAGCCATGATGATGTTAGTAGGCCGCAGGCAGATGATGAGGTGGGTCCACTTGCAGGTTTCAATCCGTATGACTAGTGAGGCCCTTGTCCCTTGAGACTAATACTATTATGGACTTCTTTCAAGTGTGGTTTGTTTTTATGTGATGTTTGGTTTATATTGCCATGTTTGATTATGCCCTTGTTTTATCGCAGATTGACATTTATGTAAAACTCATGGGTTTTGGAACATAGCTTACTTCGGAAATGTTATGTTCTTGGATGTTATGTTGTTCATATGTTAATCTTCTCCCTTTGTATGAATTTTTTGGTATAGAAATTATTGCCAGCTCTAGGTAAATAGTAGTATTCCAATATATGCTTATGTGTTGTTTGGCTTGTATTGCCATATTTGGATATGCTTTTGTTCTATCATGGTTGGTGACAATATATGGATTACTCACGATTTAGGAAACACATTTTACATTGAAAATGTTATGTATTAGATGTTATATTTGAATATGTTAATATTCTTCCTTTGTATGGATTTCTTTATATGTATTAAGATTTCGTTTATTCCTTCCATGCAAAGTCAATTGCCCGTGTATGCCGAAGCCATGGCAAAGAGCATGTCTAGAGACAAATGATTCGACATGGAACGGGAAGAGCATCGCTACATTCAAAACCTTTACATTGATGATGAATGTGAATCATTGTAAATTATTGTTACATTTTGTTTCATTGATCGTACATAAAATCCTTATTTTCAGCTATAATCTGTGATGTCTTTTTGATAACAAAAATTTAGTATCCAAGAGTCTTCCATTTAAATGTGTATTGTTATTGTTGCAATCTTGCATTCTCTCTCTCTCTCTCTCTCTCTCTCTCTCTCTCTCTCTCTCTCTCTCTCTACATGAGATTAGGGTGTATATAAATAAAAAATTGATTTAGGCATTCCATTTGTATTGATCAATGCAGCATGTATCCTCTTGTAGGTAAAGTTATCTATTTCCTTTTCAAGCACCAAAATTTATTGTTGTCAATATGTATTCAAGAACGTGATCTAATTTATAGCTTTGTAGTTTTCATGGATAACTGCATACAAGACCACCTTGTTTAATAGGAGTACCCTTCTACGGAGTACCCTTCCGCCAAGACTTGCTCGGAAACTAGGATCGCTCGGAAAACATCGCTCGGAAAACGGTAGCACTCTCCAACTCCACACACACACTTTCTTATAGGTTTGCTTCCATTATTGCTGATTTTCTCTTATTTTCTCACGATTCTCTCAAATTTTATAAGGAAGCTCATGGACTCAAGCTATGGAAGGTGGCATGGAGACAAAGCTCGCCATGATGGAGGCAATCAGGAGGAAATTGGTTAATAAACAGGGCACACGGGGCTCTCTCATTGGGGGAATGCCTCTAATTGAGGCTACTTTGTAATAGTTCCTTTTGCTCATAATCTCTTTCCTAATCACTCTCTTGGCCTATAAAAGGAGGCTTTCTCTTTTGTAAACGACACTACACACACACACACTACCCCATATGCACACTATTACATACCACACACCTACACATACATACCCGTGTGCTACATGCTAGTACCATGAATCCTAATCACATAATCACAACAGCATCACCGTCACACCATGCACAATATGAGAACCATACCTCCATGCAGTTGTAATGAAGGATTGAAGGCACAATTTCAAGAAGAAGAATGATGGCTACATTCATGATACTCCTCGCCATCAACTCCCATCCCTCCATTATGCTTCCTACAGTCTTGTTCCCTTCTCATCTTCTTTCCCTATGCTATCTATTGTATTCATCTTTTGTAAGCAATCAACACACTCCATCTTGGTGCCAAACCTTGTGTCGTTTGGGATACACTTCATTGTGAGTATGGTTTATGCTGGTTCTTTCCATTTTACTTATGTTAAGGTGTGCGGATTCGCCACCATACACACAGTCTCTCTGCCTCTCATATTCCTATCATCTTGATACTTGCATCTTACGGTGTGTGGATTCATTACCTCTGGTATGAGAAGTAAGAATACTTGCATGTTTTCCTTACCTCATTATCTTCTTTACTATATGCACGAGTAGAAAACCCATTCTCACTCACTCATGATTCCTCTCATCTTGTTTTCTGACCACCCCATCCCACACTTGGGTGTGGATCTTGAAATTGTTTTCCATGGCATGTTTGATTGTGCATATGTATGCATCCTAGCTGCATATATTTCTAGGTGGTGCCCCTATTCTATACCTCCTATGATGAGGCCATTGTGTATAGTCTTGGTGTAGAGGCCACCGGGTCTGTTTTGCACTTCCGCCTCTCATTGGGTAGTAGCACCCGGCGACACTGGTGGGAATTCCCCTTTCCCTTCGAAAGTAAAGGCCCCTTGGGGTGCATGGGACCAGCCTTCGTGAACCTCCACATAAGAAGTGCTCTGCAAGCCATTACTACCCAAAGGTCTATTGTTGACGACCACTTCATGAAAAACTACCATCAACAATGCCACTAGCAGCGCCAGCGCGTGTCCATAATGGTCATGGAGCTTCTAGCTCTCTCTCAACAATTAATTACATCAAATGGCTCCACGGTCCACAAGGTATAGCCTACTTTTGAGTTTTGCAACTGCGCATGTGGGATCACTCAATGCACCATGTGGAGGCATTGGGTGGCTTCCCCCCAAAGATCTTCAACACCACCAAAATTTTGAACCCCAAAACTTTTACAAAATTCTTTTTTTACCCTCTTTTCCACTTCTTATCCACTCCTACTCACTACATCAAGAAAAAAAAAACCCACTTGCAAACCAAATCGTCAACCTCAATTTATGCAAGCACCACCCCATTTTGATCTCATCGGGCCCTTCAACCAAGCCGTCCAAAACTGAGAACATTCATCTGGCATTACCCGGTTGGCAACTGCTGCTAAATTTGACCTTTAGTATCTTGCCAATTTGGACTTTGTTTGAAAAACCGTCAAATCCCATGGTCTTCAAATATCACATACTTCACATAAAAACCCTGGCAAGGCTACAAATATCACATACTTCACATAAAAACCCTGGCAAGGCTTCAAAAGCTTGAATTAAGGCGACCAAACTAGCACAAAATAGGCCCCCGTGGTGAAAATTCAACTAGCCATATCTCTCATATTCTAGCTCCAGTTGACGATCCGGAAGGACCCACATGCTCCACATGATACCGTTGTTCACTTTTATCTGGTGAAACTAGCTCTATCCACGTGCCATCACCTGCCTTGTCTGTCTTTGGTCTGCAATGTACTTTATCTCCAAACTGACATATCTTTCACCCTGTAGCTCCATTTGATGAGCCGTTTGGACCAGCTTGTAGACCATACTGAGGGACACCTTTGGCACTCCCATCTCTGCACTTTAGACCCCTTGCGGTGAACCACTGATAGGGACCATAGCATAGAATTTTGTTCCTAAAAACCATACATAGCATAAATATCAACTACGTTTTGTCTTCACATGTATCCAATACATGTTTTACAAGAACTCTTTCCAATTGGACTTGCTCAATTGTAGGAGTGGAGATACAAATGAAATGTAAGGGATCATAAAAGAATTAAGCACAGGAATCTGTTATGGAAGGGGAGGAGCATAAAATCACATCTTCTCATTTTACTATTGATCTTGCTCAAGAAATAGTCTAATCTCTACTTATCCGTAATATTAGAAGATTTTGGAGGTCATTTAGAAGGCCTTCTAAGAAATTCTATTTCTCTCTCTAGAAAATCTTCTTAAAATGCATTTGTACTTATTGAGTACGTCCAAAAGGACAACTAGGTACTCTAAAAAGTAAACCTAACTTTTTGGCGTTTTTCAAAAACGGTCACCTTTTCATTAAATGCAATTTTCTTTTTTACGAGATCGGTGTTGCTCATTCAATACGGATTTTGACATCATTGAAATTTAAACAAATCAAAAAACTATAAACTATGTCAAAATTTGATGATTTTGACACTGCCAATGCGTGCAAAACGCCCAAAAACCCAAAAATCAATTGTCTACTTGCTTTGTTTTGACACCTGGAGAGGGAGAAAATGTTCAAAAATCCTTGAAAAAGGATTTTAGTCGAACGACGCGTGAGGGGCACTCTAACTTCTTGGGGAATGGACTCTGCGCGTTGTTTGGCTCAAACTTCCGTTTAGGAGTTTATATGTATATATAGTGAGAAGCTCTTTATATATACATAAACTCCTAAAAGGAGGTGGACTCTTCGCGCCATTCGGCCGGCTCAAACCTCCTTTCAGGAGTTTACGTATATATAAAGAAATTCTCACTATATATACATATAAACTCCTAAAAGGATGTTTGAGCCGAATGGTGCGTAGAGTCCATTTCACAAGAAGTTAGAGTGCCTCTTGTGCGTCATTTGGCTAAAACCCTTTTTCAAGGGTTTTTGGACATTTTCTCCATCTCCGGGTGTCAGAATAGGACAAGTAGACAATCAATTTTTAAGTTTTTGGGCGTTTTGGACGCATTGGTGTTGCCAAAATCAATTGACATTAGTTGACAATTTTGTGATTTGTTTAAATTTCAATGTCAAAAACCGTATTGAATGAGTGTGCCGACCACCTCTTGAAAAAGAGAATCGTATTTAATGAAAAGGTGACCGTTTTCAAGGATCGTTGTCTCATTGAATGAGTAGATGATAGCTTTTTCATATTTTTGTTAATATCAGCCTATTTTTCTACATAACTTTGGACCTTCTCTCATTGGAGGAGCTCTTTTTTCTCTCTCTACTAAAAAGCCCTCCAAAAGACCTCCAAAATTTTCAAATGTGCCCACCCCTAGTGGAGCGCCTAGGTGTTTGAACACAATGTCATTAACAATAAGTTCCCCTTACCATTTTGCATGGTCAAACGAGTCATTTTTTGAGAAAGAAATCAACCTAGGTTTCTCAATATTTCACATTAATCCAAAAGCAATAGCAAATAGTTGGACAATCTCGAGGGCTCTTCTTAGCAATTCTGACTCAGCTTGAAGGAAGAGAAAAGATTTGCAAGGAATTGTTTACCTCCAAGAAGTGACAGACCTTGAATTTCCCCTTTTGATGAACTATTCTCCCGGGGAGGTCACCCAAGAAAAATGTAACCTATCATGTGAGTTCAACAGAAGGGTATTTAAAGTTCTTGAAACTTACAGAAATATATATACCAAAGGACATTATATTTTCAAATTTGATAAAAACTTACAGATTTTATAAGAAAAGGGTACATTATACTCCTAACAAAATTTAGAGATAAGGGGTTCTACAAACATGTCTTGAGCGCACGTGATATGGTAGTTTTACTCATAGTGAACCCCCCTGAGACTATTCTCAAAGCGAGATTACCAGAGGGTGACAACCAATTGCAAAAGTAGCGGAGCAAGAGGGTAGTGTTGCTTTATTGATTGCTTGACCTCAAACATTCCCACTATCTTGTTGTTGAAGAGAAGCTTAGAGTAGCTTCCTTCCCAAGCGCGTGAACTATCGCACACATTTTGGGTCCAAAACCCAAAACCTTCATGATAACCAAAATGTAAGACCACAAGATCATATAGTAAGCCTTATCTAGGTCAATTTGAAGGAGGATACATTCTTACTTGGTGAAAGTAGCATATTCAATGCAAACCATGGTAGTTTTTATTATATATAGAATGTCCTTGATGAATCCATGCTGGTGGGGGATGATGATTCTGTTAAGCAATCACCTTGGCAATGATCTTGTCCACAACTGTCATCATGGAGATAGGCAATGAGTTTTTTTATAAAGAGAAACAAACTAACTTGGTAATAGGTTTGATCAACCCTCATTTGAGGCTGGCATCTAAATGCCCCTCCAATAGAGCCGTGTTTGCTAGCTGTGCTATTGGCGTTTTAAGATCCTCCCAAAATTCTTTAAATAACTTGGTTGTAAGTCCATCCCACCCAGGAGATGTTTCCTTCCCCATTGCCTTCAAGGAAGTTCAACATTCATCGAAGATTGAAATGGCCTCTCCAATGCTTTTGATTTAGTTGGTAGTACACCACATTTGATAGTATCAAGCAGAAGGGCTCTGGCCTCCTTGACCCCTGAGAGAAATCTTCCTGCTGAACAATAATTTGACTAATATGGTCAAGCATGAGCTTGGCCATAGCATTCTAGTCTATTATGATAGATGTAATAGAGTCCCTTCTTCTTTTGACCTTGAGATCTCTAAAGAAATGATCCTAATTGATTGGATCACATCTAAGGGCCAACTCTTTGGCCACTAGTTGGGTATTATTGATCTCTTCAACTTGCAACTCAGTGCAAAGCGCTTTGGCCTCAAGCCATCTTTTGTGTTGTACCTCTAAAACTATTCCTTCTCTGATTTCTTCTGGATAGCTCCTCTACTTCCTCTTTCAACTCCCTCTTTGTGACCTCTTGAGCCTTTTTCACTTTAGGCCCTGCTCGTTTTATTGCTGATTCAATGCTACTCCCCAAGGAGGGCCATGCACGAGGATCTGTTGTTTCCACATCGTGCCTTAGCTTATAGAGAGTCATCTTAGCAAGGGATCTAAAGAGGGTCCTTAGAGAAATGATCTTCTTGTTGGGTTTTAGGCCAAGTGGTTGCCAGGCAATGGTCGGCCTCCCATCTTTACTTGTATTCTTTGGTTCCAATGAATAATAAGGAGAAGAGAGAACACTCCCTAATTCTCCACCACACAATGTGTCTACTCCATCCCCTTCCCCTTCTCTCCATCCCTCTCGTGCACTCTTTCATGCTTCATGTTTGTACATTTGTACATAATAGCCCCTACATTCTTTAGCCACTTGGGTCACGTTGGCCTTCAAGTGGTAGATTGTTGGGTTTTAGGCCAAGTGTCTGCCAAGAAATGGCTGGCCGCCCATCTTTACTTGTATTATTTGGTTACAATGAAGAATAAGGAGAAGATACAACACTCTCTAATGCTCCATCACATATTGTGTCTTCCTCTCCATCCCCTTCCCATTCTCCCCTTCCCTCTCTTGCACTCTCTAATCACACCTACACTCCTGAGACTAGTTTCTTCTTCTTTCCCTCCGAGGAGCAAGTGCCATTACTAGCCCTAGATAGCTATGCGAAGCTTAAAGGAAAAGTGACCCGACATACTCTTGGAGGTATTGACACATAACATCACAGAATGGGGAAGCCAATCCACTTGATGGGAGATGTAGCATCTGTCCAGATAAGATGTCGTTTTGGCATATTGAGGTATTGTGTACATCAAGCCAGGAGAGTTGCTCCACCAACCATCAGTCCACAAATCAAGCATCACCCATTTCTCGCAAAGTGCTTACCACTTGGATTTTTCAAAACCAGCTAGCAGGCTAGCTGATCTTGTCTTGTCCTTTCGAGCTTCCACAATATTGAAATCCCCCATGATGCATCAGTCTCCTTTGAGAGGCTGCTCCCTGATATCCACCTAGAGTCTGGCTCTCCCCTTAGCATCACAAGGAGAATAAATGTTAATTATGGTGATAAACTTGACCCTTACCCCAAGGACCCTCCCTGAGGCATGATTAAACACAACTTGTGGGTCCAAATTCCTATAAAAAATGGAAAGCACCCCAGTAAACCCAAGGACACCATCATTGTATTACACCAACTTATTCTCTATTTCTTGCTTCCTACAACGAGAAGCGTCAAGATGGTGCTCTTGGATTAGCCAACAACTCGTACCTGCTTTTTTGACCTCCTCCCAAAAAAGAGTGAATTTTTTTGCCAACTTTATGCCCTTCACATTCCAAGACTGATAAGTAAGTCGTCCATTAAGGGGAGAGTGGGAAAAACTCCTCCATGCTTGGAGAACCACCCATCTGTATCTCTCTCTTGATATTCACCTCCATGTCACCCTGAGGACTACCCTTGGCTTCTTGTCTCCACCACAATCAGTCAAGAGGAGGAAATCTTTGAGGTAAATAGGCCCCTCATATTTATGGCTTGAAGTACCTCAAATAGGTTTCCCACATTAATGGGGGACTCCTGACTATCGGGGGGGTTCTCCTTGCAGTGGAAGTTGCTATGCGCCAAGGTTTAAACCCCTTGCACTTAATCACAGAGACTTGGTGCCATCCCTCATTCGTGGGGTAGGGGCCAAGGCAATTTTTGGACAAGGCTTCACTGGTGTTTTGACCACTAGAAATGAAGCTAATTGTAAACTAGGCGTGGCTTGATTGTTGCTAACATTTGGATTTGGCCCAACAAAAGAGTGGTCCTGTGGGGTATCCACATGAGTGTCTATCTTTCTCAATTCAATCCCTTCATTTTCCTTGCTGCTCCCACCTTCACCTTGCTTTACAACTTCAACTACCATGTTGGAGACTATTGGTTCTTTTGATGTGGATGCTTATACATTTTCTATCATACCCTCTACAACTTCATTTGCACCATTTAGATGATAATCTCTAGCAAAGTGGCCGAACCCATTGCACTTGAAACATGCTCCAAAAAATGTGCCAAATTTGAGAGGAATCGATTTTAAACCTACACATACATTAATTAACATGCTCTCCAAAGGAGTCTTACGAGCATCCCACCATATGCACACCTTATTTTCCGTGGCCCCCAACTTTTTGTGCACTCTTTTACATTAGCAATAGCATCAAAGCATATGAGATTGCATATTTATATCAAGCTCTTTTTTAGTGCCTATATGGCATGCTTGAGTACGACCTTGCAAAGACCAAATATTGTGAAGAAACTGGTCAATTATGTTCAAGTTTATGGGCTCAAATCTCCAAATGAGCTAGCTTCGTTGGTTGAGCACTCGACCCTCGTGACCTAGGTCATGGATTCAAGTACAACCAAATGACCTTGGTAGCGCTCATAGACAATGTTTAATAGCCCGAGCGAGAATGCTCGGTTTGCTACAAAAAAAACGTTTATGGGCTCAAGTGAGCACTTTCACTATTCCCTAATTTTGTAAACAAGTTTCTTGTAGCCCCTTGCACTATATTTAATTTTAAATCTTAAATGCACAATTTTGCAACTCATTGGTTCCCCTGGCTATCAAAGGCAGGAAGTATCCTTCTGAACTCCTTCTGGAGGGAAACTCCTAGAAAGACAAATAACAAAGGTATGTGATGTTTGGGCCACTGTGGGATTACAAGAGGGTGGAAAAGGACAAACCAAATGGTTATCTAGTACAACCTTAATGGGACCAAGAGACTACTGAATAGCCCTTGAACAGCTTGACATGTGGTGTCTTCCTAGCTGTGAGTCTAAGTTTCAATGGAAAGCATGGCGATGGCCTAAGGACCGTCACTTCCTTAAGCCTCAAACCAAACAATTATACCACACACTTATGGCATTGATGGAGTGGTTCTCTCTATTAAACAAACAATGGGGCATGAATTGGCCAAAATCAAGATGGATGGCAATCACCAAGAACATCTGGTGCCCACAATGGCCTCTTCATATGAAGGTCTTTGTTTGGAAGGTACTATGGGGAGCCCTACCGATGGGGTAAAGGTTCTAGCCAGGGGAATTGGCCCAAATAGATGCTCTCAATGCAGAGTGGCTAGCGAAGACCTCTTCCACCTCTTCAAGGAATGCATTGCGATCCGCGGTCTGGTGGGTAAGATATGCAAATTGATTCAAAGGACCTAGAAGAAGGTTTCTTTAAGAATGATCTTTTTTTGGGATAAAAGGTTTTCAAGAGTCAAGAGCTGCTATTGCAACAAAAATAGTTAGATTCTACTACTTCAAACAGGTCTAGAAGGCTAGGAACTATCGGGTATTCGATAACACCATGAATCAGCCAGCTTCAAAAAGATAATACAAGAAATCAAGGGTGTGATCTTAGCATGTGGGAAACATAAGAACTCTAATGAATGGAACAAGATAATTGGTACCAATCCCATTGATAAGGGCGCGGGTCCCACATTGCCACGAGGTGGCTCCCCTGTCAGGTGATGTATCTATGGTCGCTTGAAGATGCCATGGCTCGGCACGAGCATGGCAAGAATCTGTAATTTTTTGAGATTAAAATCTGCTCATCGTTGTGAGTATTGCAAAAAAAAAAAAAATCTAAAACGCACAATCTATACATAATTTTTTTGAAGCGTTTTTGGAATCATATGTCAAATTGATTGAGAATATCAAATCTATGTTGAATTCTAAGTGCATAGACTTTGAGATCTGTGGAGTAGGTCAAGACACAGAAACTTTCCAAATCTAGTGTTGTATATTGTTGATCGTCCCCAAAGTTGGGACTATGACTAGTTTTGGCTGTAAGAAACGCATCGTGAGTCAAACAAGACAATATTGAAACATGGAAAGGCAAATCTTGAGTACCTTTTGATATGGGATCCAAACATTGATTCTCTTTAGAGGCTATAAGCCTCGGTTTGAGGGTCCAATTGTCTCTCCCAAGCTGCTAGCTAGAATTTTCAAAAGCACCACATCGTTTAATAATTTACTTGAAGGAGATGTATGCTTTAGACCTCAAAATTTCAAGGTTGGCTCAACTATATCTCACATGGGCATATGAGATGGGATCAAAGGCCCCCATCAATCTATGGCCTTGACAATAAGCGGGTGCCATAGACCTTGTCGCAAAAATAAACTTGGTTACTTTTGTACTCAAATATATTTTTCCTCGTTGCTACACGTTTAGATTGATTAGAATATAGCACTGAACGCCACTCACAATTGTGACTTTGGCAACCAAAAAAAAAGCTCTAAACTCCACGCATGTTTGAAACATTCCAACACTCCAACAATAATAGCTTCCATTGTTTGGATACTTGAGCAAATGACACACCTTTTGAGTACATCATTGGAAAGCGCTTACAAAAAAATGATATTATTAGTAATGGCCCCACACACATGCACTCACTTGTAGCACAACCAGCGCACCAAGAGTTACTCTCACTCTTGCAAAGCTCTATCTCGTCTCAAAGGGTAAGGCCTTAATAAAGCATGGAATATCTAGGAGCATTTGTGGACCGTTGGATTTTGTCAAGATTTTAATACATTCCCCCACTCACAATTGTGAGTTTGGCAAAAATTTAAAACAAAATCTCCTTGATTAGTTCCACATGTAAAGTTAATGGTGCCAGACTTTATTCTTCATTTTTATAAGAGGAGAATTAAGTAAGCATCATCTTATGCATATTTACAACACGTACATTGGATAGCTTGCACCGTTTGCACGTCCTGAATTATTTCCATGTCAATTATTGCCATGGGTATGTAGGCCCTTTGTGAGAGTCTCGATATTGATTTTTCTCTTTCTAAAAAGAGGGACATTAAGTAATACTACTATGTGACCCACACATTGCTCCCGGGGAGGTCACCTAATAAAAATGTAACCTATCACGTGAGTTCAACAAAAGGGTATTTAAAGTTCTTGAAACTTACAGAAATATATACACACAAAGGCATTATTTTTTCAAATTTGAAAAAAAACTTACAGATTTTAAAAGAAAACGGTACATTATATTCTTAACAAAATTCACAGATAATGGGTTTTACAAACATGTCTTGAATGCACGTGATATGGTAGTTCTACACATAGTGAACCCCCCGAGATCTTGTTGCGGCCAAAAAAATAAATGCTTCATTCTAGTAACATCATCTGCTCTTTAAAGTGAAGATTTTTGAATGGTTGGAAGCTAAAAGGGACCTAACTAACCACCAATTCGAGGAGGTAAAGAAGGCTAGAATCCTATCTAGAGAAACGGTGGTGCACCCAAAGTGTGTCGACTCTAAAAGGTGGCATGGGTAGATGTATGCAGGCTAACAGAAGCATGACAAAGTGCTGGAGCAGCTAGTAAAATCATGGGATGGCAGGTAGCAGCGGAATTGTATGCATGATGCAGCTTATAGGCCAAGAAAGGCTCCGTGAGGGGCTAATTTGGGTAGCACGTGAAGGAGATGCAAAGTGTATCTTTTTGGTCCAAGAATGAAGATCTTGAAGGGATGAAGGAGCAGGTCTAGACGGTTCATCAAACCAAGCTACCGAGCCCAAGTTATTGAAGGTTGAAGTTTTAGTGGTTTGCAGATTCTTGCCGAACAGGGCAGCAGGAGACAGATGGTCCAAGTGGAAGTCGAGGTACAAGTATGTAGAGCTCAATTCATGGAGCCTACCTGTCTTTTCGGATTGCAGAATGGGGTTTGCAAGATATGATCAATTAAAATTTTTCTAGGGGCCTGGTCTAAGCCCACTTGGCCGCATTGGAGAATGTGCCATCTGGCATCTTTTGAGCACCGACAAAGTTCTGGAGCAGGAAGTGCATCATACGGAGCTAGAAGGAAGTGACTGCATGTCAAACGGAGTCCGGAGCAAGAAGTTACTGCAGTCGGAAAATGGGGTTCGAGGGTGTCGAGGAATCAAAATGCCTTGGTTCGAGGGTGTCGAGGAATCAAAATGCAGAGACAGAGAGTGTGGTCGGAGCCAGGTTGATGGAGTTTCAGTAGGTTGTTACAGATTGGCAGTCCAACCTTGGAGCAGAGAATGGGAGTTCGGGGAATAAGACGAAAAAAAAAAGATTTTTGCTAAATATTTTTGAAGGGGTTTGTGACCCTTGGGGGTGCAATTGAGTGTGGAGCTGCCATGTGGCCGGTGCTTAAACCCACATACGTAGATTGGGGTATCGAGGCCGCGGTATATACTCCAAGGCATGAGGTATTTTGGTATCAGAAGTGGGGAGAGAGAGGGGAGCTCTCCCTGCCAAGGGCTATGGCGTGCGTGGACGACCATGCCAGGTGCAGCGTGGCGGTTTGGCGATGGTTTTGGCCTGCAGAGGGGGCACATGGGAAGTTGATCCAGGCGGTGTTGGCCTGCCCCGATGGCGTAGATATGGTGATGACATGGCAGCTCGTAAGGGTATGTGCCCACGCCCGCTAAGGGCCCCTAATTTTGAAGTGAAAGGAGTATACCCCCTCCCCCCCCCCCCCCCCAATAGCGAGGTCGCTATTGCCCCAACAAGGGGAGGATCCCGCAGCTAGGAAAAGGAGGAGCGAGGGAATCACAAAGCCTACCAAGAAGGAGGCCTATCCGGCCAGTAGAGGACAACAAAGAAAAGGGAGAATTCAAAGGTCCAAAAAGGTCAAACCGGGCGGCCAAATGGGATAGACAAAGAATCAAAGTGTAGCATGCAATTGTTTCCAAAGTTGAACTATGCCAAGTGGTGGCAATGCAAGTAAATTCTAAATAGAGCTCCAAATGAAGTGCACGACATGGAAGCACGTCCCTTTTTTCTTTTTTGGGGTCTCTTACATACCCCTATAAAAGGATGTAAATGCGAAAATTTGAGGGCTTTTTTGCTTGAGTGTGTGATTGCAAGCTTGAAGCTTGTGTGTTGCTAACCTTGCCATTGAAGCTCCATACTTGATTGTACTACTCCCTATGCAATAATACCACTTATTTGCCCCAATATCTTGTGTTGCTTCTCCCCATTCCCCTCCTTCTCTCTCGCTCTTCATGTATTGGACATTGCTTGCAGAGGGTTTGCCTGCAGCTAGAAAGGTGCTACCAAGAGGGAAGATTAGGAGTGTTTTGTGAGTTGGAAAGGGTGAGTTGAGCAATATGGGTACATGTTGTGGAGTGTATTTTTGCAAGGCGTCAGATAATTGTTTTGTATGCTAAAGTGGAGTTGTTAGTGCAAATTAGCCAATTTGAAGGTGCTATTTGAGAGGTTAGGGGTGCTGTGGAATCCCTGGGCTATAGAGAGGCAAATATTTTTTGTGCTGGGTGTGTTCCCTATTCCCCCTCTCCATCTTCTGGTGCCCCCACGGAGGAGCTGTCTAATGCTCCAATTTGCAGTTGAAAGTGGTGTTTTTTAGCCAACAAAGCGGTTGGATGATGGCCGAGGTGTTTGATGGTCGATTTTGAAACTGACAGAGATGGTGGAGCTAGATTTTGGCCCCATATTTACGGGCGTTGAAGATCCCCAGGATTGGTTGGCAGATTTTGAATTATGGATGTTGTCGATGCGTATGTCAACGGATGCAAAAAGGTTACAAACGGTGCCGTTGTTGATGCGAGGACGAGCCAAGGAGTGGTTTGATGGCTTAAAGAGCAATGATCGAGAATCATGGCAAAGGTTGCAGAGTCAGTTTCTGGGGCAGTTTTGAGAGGTGATTACGGCAGAAAAAGCCGGTGGAAGGCTGAAGGCGATACACCAGGATGTGAGTAAAGATGTCTCTATTTTCATTGAACAGTTCGAAGCTTGTTGGAAACAGTTAGAGATTGCTACTCGGATCAAAAGAAATCAATCTTTGAAGCTGTCAAAGCTGTTAGAGTGCTTGCATCCGAGGAATAGAGAAAAGGTCGAAGACGGTGCGGATACCTATGAAGACATGGTCTATCTGGCAAAGATAAAGAGCAGAAAGATGAAGCGGAAGTTGGAGTGGGGAGTGCTAAAGCCAGCAGATTATATGCCTGTTGCGGAGGTAGCGAAGTGCTCTTGGGTCCAACGAAAGGTGATTCCAGTTGTGCAAAATGCAAGGCCTGTGGAGGTAAGACTTACTATTGGTTATGTTGGAGGTTTCCAGATTGTGATGTGAATGTACCGAGGGTGGAAGAGCTTGTCAACGAGGGTAAGCTCCCTGTCGAGGTGAACCAAAATGAAAAATCGGTAGCGGAAGCAGAGGTTTCGGTATGGATTGAAGAGGTAAAGCATGTTCTTGTTGAAAGTTTTCATGAAAAGGTAGCAGAATGCAATCGAGATGCAGATACCGAGGGATCGGAAGCCGATGAAGAAAGTTTGCAAAGCGATGAAGATGGTAAAGCTTTTGTGGAGCACTAATTGGATGTAGATGCTGATAAGGAGTCGGTATATGATGCCGATGCCGATGATGATACAAGCTCGAGTAGCGAGGAGAATAGTGCCGATGAGTCTACATCCTATAATGAAGAGACGGAACCTGATGAACCTAAGCTGGTAAAGGTAAAGCTTCCCTCTTATATGTTTGATGAGATGGTAATAGCCCATGTGCAAGAAGAGTAGGGAGCAGAGCAAGCCGAGATACTTGATGAAAGCCAAATGGTGCGGTCTAGACCTACCGATGATGGAATGCAGGTGAAGGTGGTATGTGGTGCCATGCTAATGGCTGTGCTGATGAAAGTAGCGGTGGAAGGTGCCATGGTGGCGCAGCAGATGCACAATTTTGCCAAGGGTGATAAAGCGGCCGTGTCTATGGAGGAAATTGAGATGGATGCGGTAGAGAATGAGTTTCTCTCTTCCATAGAGGAGCATGATGCAGCGGTAGAAGAGGTGATTGAAGAGTACTTGGTTGAAGTTAATGAGCAGATGGTGTTGGTTGACCTTGAAGGGTCGGTTGACAAGCAAGGGCTCGATGATGCTAGAATGGAGTGTGCGGCCAAAGAGGAGGTTGTAATGCCAAAGACGGAGGAGATTCCGATGCAGCAGACATGTCCAATGATGCAGAAAGGAGAATCTCAAGCAGTGGCTTTGCTTCTAGTGAAGTTATGTGAATTATGGTTGATGAAAAATATGGTAGATATAGCTCTATGGAGGCTAGTGTTAGGAAATAAGACGTAGCTAAATAGATAATTGAGTAGATTACTTAATGGAGAGAGACAGATTTATATACACGAGATTATAGAGTAGAGAGAGAGAGAGAGAGAGTACACACGATATACGTGGTTCACCCAATGTGGGCTACGTCCACGGGAAAGCATCCACTCAATGGCTTTAGTACTTCAAAACAAGAAGTAGTTTACAAAGGGATTATACCCTTAATGGAGCTCCCACCTTGCTTCACTCTCACCACCTCACACTCACCTTGTTGCATCAACTTCACACTATGAAATGTGTATAGAAATGGCCTCCTTTTATAGGCCAAAAGGGCTGCCCTCTCTTATGAGAGACAGCCATGTGTAGCCGCCCTTGTGCGAATAAGTCCAAATCGGACCCTGCAATCTGCCCATGTGTGGCCGCCCTTGAGAAGACAAGTCCGCTTTTGAATTCGGCCACCGGCCACCGGCCATTGACTTCCGACCACCGGCCACCGGCCATTGACTTCCGACCACCGGCCACCGGCCATTGACTTCCGACCACCGGCCATCGGCCATTGACCGGTCACCGGCCAACCGACTGGTTGTTTTCCGACCACTTTCCGACCGCCGTCCAACCATAATATTCCGGCGAAAAAGAATATTCCGACGAACAAAAAGTCTCGGGGGCCTTCGTCCCCGAGGCCTTTAAAGTTGCCCCTGATTCTTGTCCGTGAAAATTTTGGTTTCCGGTGAGTGATTTTCCTTCACGCACGATGGCTTCTCCTCATAATGGGGGCCTTACAAATGTGCGCTTTTACCACTGAAAATTACAAGGGTAAATCAGGCTCCATACTTAACAATCTCCCACTTGGAGACTGATCTCCAAACCAAACTTGTGACTGCTTTCCATTCTGGCTTCTTATCCTTGAATGCCGATTGAAGATGAGAAAAAGCTCAACTTCTCCTTGTTGACCACCTTTGTAAACATGTCTGCAGGATTTTCACTTGTATGCACCGTTCCTAGCTTTAGTTGTCCCTCTTCCAAAAGAGTGCGTATGAAGTGATATCTCACCTCAATGTGCTTTGTCCTTGAATGAGAGGCTGAGTTCTTCGCAAGATGGATAGCGCTTTGGCTATCATTGTACAAGACACAATTGTCTTGTTTGAATCCAAGCTCTTCTAAGAATCTGTGAAGCCACAGAATTTCTTTGCTTGCCTCCGTCATTGCTACATACTCTACTTCCGTGGTAGAAAGTGAAACCACTTTCTGCAGCTTTGAAGCCCAGCTTACTACTGTGCCTCCAACCGTGAACACATAGCCAGTAGTGCTCCTTCGAGTATCTTTGTCACCTGCCATATCTGCATCAGCATACCCTTCTAGAAAAATATCAGTTCCTCCAAAATACAAAGCATTTGTTGTTGTCCCTTTTAGATACCTAAGTATCCACTTCACAGCTTGCCAATGCTCTTTACCTGGGTTGTTCATGAACCTACTCACAACTCCCACTGCATGTGCAATGTTTGGCCTTGTCTAGACCATAGCATACATTAGAGAACCTACCGCTGCAGCATATGGAACTTTAGACATATAGGCTATCTCCTCTTGTGTCTTTGGACACATATCCTTCGTTAGTTTAAAATGACCAGCCAAAGGTGTAGAAACTGGTTTTGCATTTTGCATTGCAAACCTTTCTAGTACCTTCTTGATGTAATCTTCTTGAGATAGCTTTATTGTCTTCTTCGTCCTGTCCCTTGATATTTTCATACCAAGTATCCTCTTTGGAGCACCTAAATCTTTCATTGAAAAAGATTTGGACAGCTCCTCTTTTAGGTCTTTGATGTCCTGCATGTTAGCACTCTGCATGTCCAATGGTGGAGAAAGGAGAATCTCAAGCAGTGGCTTTGCTTCTAGTGAATTATGTGAATTATGGTTGATGAAAAAGATGGTAGATATAGCTCTATGGAGACCAGTTGTTAGGAAATAAGACGTAGCTAAATAGATAATTGAGTAGATTACTTAATGGAGAGAGACAGATTTATATACACGATATTATAGAGTAGAGAGAGAGAGTACACACGATATACGTGGTTCACCCAATGTAGGCTACGTCCACGGGAAAGCATCCACTCAATGGCTTTAGTACTTCAAAACAAGATGTAGTTTACAAAGGGATTATACCCTTAATGGAGCTCCCGCCTTGCTTCACTCTCACCACCTCACACTCACCTTGTTGCATCAACTTCACACTATGAAATGTGTGTAGAAATGGCCTCCTTTTATAGGCCAAAAGGGATGCCCTCTCTTATGAGAGACAGCCATGTGTAGGCGCCCTTGTGCGAATAAGTCCAAATCGGACCCTCCAATCCGCCCATGTGTGGCCGCCCTTGAGAAGACAAGTCCGCTTTTGAATTCGGCCACCGGCCATTGAATTCGGCCATTGACTTCCGACTACCGGCCATCGGACATTGACCACTGGCCAATCGACCGGTTGTTTTCCGACCACTTTCCGGCCGTCGTCCGGCCATAATATTCCGGCCCCTAATTCTTGTCCGTGAAAATTTTGCTTTCCGGTGAGTGATTTTCCTTCACGCACGATGGCTTCTCCTCATAATGGGGGCCTTACAAATGTGCGCTTTTACCACAGAAAATTACAAGGGTAAATCAGGCTCCATACTTAACAGCTAGCTCAGCAGGAATAGGGGTATACGCTCAAGGCCTCCACTTTATTTGGTTGGGAGGGAGGGTCAGATATGTGTAGTAGCTTGGTGTCAGGCACATGTTTTTGTGATGATAATATGCTTGGTGTTGCTTGGTATGGAGTAGACAGGTTGCAAAGGAATGTATGGAGTGCAGAAGGTAGGCTATGGGCAGTCTACACACAAGGTGGTCTAGGTGCTGGGGTACGGCCCTCTGGTGAGCAGTTACAGATGGGTGAAAGATATCAAAGGTAGGTGTTTGATCCAGGTGGAAGCTAGATGATGCAGGGGGTGGGGCAACCCACTTGAAGGTTTGGCAAAAGGGTTCAATAAAATAGTGTACATATGGTTTTAGTTTTCTCATAGTGTGTGCCAGGTTTTGCAGTTAGAAAGAGAATAAATTTTTTATGTGGTTGAGCATGGGGGTGGGCAATGATGGTGCAACCAAAGTGTGTTGACTCTAGAAGGTGGCATGGGCATATGCATGCAGGCTAACAGAAGCATGACAAAGGGCTGGAGCAGCTAGTAAAATCATGGGATGGCAGGTAGCAGCGGCATTGTATGCATGATGCAGCTTATAGGCCAAGAAAGGCTCCATGAGTGGCTAATTTGGGTAGCAGGTGAAGGAGATGCAAAGTGCATCTTTTGGGTCCAAGAATGAAGAGCTTGAAGTGCTGAAGGAGCAGGTCCAGACGGTTCATCAAACCAAGCTACGGAGCCCAAGTTATTGAAGGTTGAAGTTTTAGTGGTTTGCAGATTCTTGCCGAACAGGGCAGTGGGAGACAGATGGTCCAAGTGGAAGTCGAGGTACAAGTATGTAGAGCTCAATTCATGGAGCCTACCTGTCTTTCTGGATTGCAGATCGGGGCTATGGTTTGCAAGATATGATCAATTAAAGTTTTTTCGGGGGCCTGGTCTGAGCCCACGTGGCCGCATTGGAGAATGTGCCATCTGGCATCTTTTGAGCACCGAAAAAGTTCTAGAGTAGGGTGTGCATCATAGAAGCTAGCAGGAAGTGACTGCATGTCAAACGGAGTCCGGAGCAAGAAGTTACAGTGGTCGGAAAATGAGTGCCTTTGTCCAACGTTGGTTGGAGATGATTTTTTTCCTTTTTTGAAGGCCTTGGTTTGAGGGTGCCGAGGAATCAAAATGCAAAGACAGAGAGTGTGGTCGGAGCCGGAAAGATGGAGTTTTAGTAGGTTGTTACAGATTGGCAGTCCAACCTTGGAGCAGAGAATGGGAAATGGGGGAAGAGGACCAAAAAAAAAAGTTTTTTTCTAAATATTTTTGAAGGGGTTTGTGACCCTTGGGGGTGCAATTCAGTGTGGAGCTGCCACGTGGCCGGTGCTTAAACCCACATGCGCGGATTCGGGTATCTGGGCCACGGTATATACTCCAAGGCGTGAGGTCTTTTAGTATCACAAGTGGGGAGAGAGAGGGGAGCTCTCCCTCCCAAGGGCTATGGAGTGTGTGGACAGCCCTGCCGGGCGCTGTGCATGGCGCACCGTGGCGGTTTGGCGGTGGTTTTGGCCTGCAGAGGCGGCGCATGGAAAGTTGAGGCGAGCGGCGGTGGCCAGCTGATGGCGTAGAGATGGTGATGACCTGGCAGCCGGTAAGGGTATGTGCCCACGCCCTCTAAGGGCCCCTAATTTTGAAGTGAAAGGAGTATACCCCCCCCCCCCCCCAACCCAATAGCGAGGTCGCTATTGCCTCAACAAGGGGAGGGTCCCGCAGCCAAGAAAAGGAGGAGCAAGGGAATCACAAAGCCGACGAAGAAGGAGGCCTATCCGGCCAATAGAGGACAACAAAGAAAAGGGAGAATTCAAAGGTCCAAAAAGGTCAAACCGGGCGGCCAAATGGGCCGGACAAAGAATCAAAGTGTAGCATGCAATTGTTTCCAAAGTTGAACTATGCCAAGTGGTGGCAATGCAAGTAAATTCTAAATAGAGCTCCAAATGAAGTGCACGACATGGAAGCACGTCCCTTTTTTCTTTTTTGGGGTCTCTTACATACCCCTATAAAAGGATGTAAATGCGAAAATTTGAGGGCTTTTTTGCTTGAGTGTGTGATTGCAAGCTTGAAGCTTGTGTGTTGCTAACCTTGCCATTGAAGCTCCATACTTGATTGTACTACTCCCTATGCAATAATACCACTTATTTGCCCCAATATCTTGTGTTGCTTCTCCCCATTCCCCTCCTTCTCTCTCGCTCTTCATGTATTGTCCATTGCTTGCAGAGGGTTTTTGAAAGGTGCTACCAAGAAGGCAGATTAGGAGTGTTTTGTGAGTTGGAAAGGGTGAGTTGAGCAGTGTGGGTGCATTTGTGCTGTGGAGTGTATTTTTGCAAGGCGTGAGATAGTTATTTTGTATGCTAAAGTGGAGGTATTAGGGAAAATTAGGCAATTTGAAGGTGTTATTTGAGAGGTTAGGGGTGTTGTGGAATCCCTCGGCTATAGAGAGGCAAATATTTCGTGTGTTGGGTGTGTTCCCTTTTCCCCCTCTCCAACGTTTCTACGACTGGAGGAGGCCAATTATGCACTCTTCTTTAGGGCCCTCAAAGTCAAAATAAATAGGGGTATGGTACACTCTCTCACAGATTGTGAGGGAAAAGATGTTAAGGATCTGGATGAATGGATCAACCAATGCTTAACCACTTACGCCAAATCATAGGCAGACCCGAGGCGCACTCCCAGGAGGTGGATAATTTCATATGAATTCTCCTTGAGAGTGTTTAAAGAACGATTAACTTCTTTGAAGCCAGCGGTTTGGAGAAGGCATTCACCGAGGATGAATTCTCTCTTGCATTATAGGCTCTTGGCAAAGGATGATCCCCTAGATGGGATGGATTAACTACGAAACTCTTCAAAGAATTTTGGGAGGATCTTAAGTCACCAATCACGTGAATAGCCAATCAAGCCATAATTGATGGGGTCTTGGACCCGAGCATTATAAGAGGCCTCATCAAGCCTATCCCAAAACAAGTATGTTGTTCCCAATTGAAGCATTGGCACCCCATTACGATGATGTTAGTTTCCTATTAAAATATTGTTAAATCTAGAGCCCTCGGGATCTCCCCCTCTTAGACAAACTCCTCACTCATCACCAACATGGATTCATAAAGGTAAGGTCAATCTATGATAAAATTCTATGAGTGATGGTCGGTATTGAATATGCTTCTGCCACTAAGTGTTAACCCTCACGGCTCACGGACACCCCATCACCTACGACGGACGTGTATTATGTATTTGGTAGAGTCAGGTACCGAGCCTGTCAGACCAATAGGAAAAGGGTAAGAGTGATCGCCGATGAGAGGCGCACTCTAACTGGGACATTCAAGGGATTAGTTGGCTAAGCATGGGCGCCCAAGTGTGAATGGGGTGAGCTCATATAAAAGCCAACTAAACCTAAAATTCACTCATTCTCTCATTTGTGCAATAGAAGAGTGATCTTGCTCCATCTCCATCTCCATCTTCTTCTTCTTCACCTCCTCGTGTGTGTGTGTATGTGAGACAGAGAGAGAGAGAGAGGGAGAGTGTGTGTGCGATCGAGCATTACGAAGGCACGACGACGGCGAAGCGGTTGAGCGCGGCACAACTGCATCTTCTTCTTCATCGCGGTGAGGAATCCTCCATGACAGAAGCATAGAGCGGTGAGTGACACACCATTGCCCTCTTTTGAGCTTGCTAGATTAGTCTTGTTGTGTGCTGGGAGCCATTTGTGGCTCGCACACGGTGTATCGGCAAGTCCCTTGCTTCGACAGTGCGGCAAGGAGCGCACATTTTTGGCGCCGCTGCCGGGTAATCGCCCTGCACTAAGCCCAAGAGGCACTTTGTGCTTCTCCTATGAGTTGTTTGTAGTAGGAAAGAAGAGGAAGAGGAAGAAGAATGAGTTGTTTTTCTGTATGTTGTTAATTTCTGTGTTATCTGCAAGTTCTGTGATTTCTGCATAATGTTGTGTTTTCTGTTAGCACACAGTCTTTGCACAATTAGTAGTTGTTAGCTTGGTTGCAGTGAATGAATAAGTAGGAAGGCAGTTAGCAATTTCTGTTTGCACACAGTTCTGCACACAGTTTTCTGTCAAGGTTTGGCTGCACACAGTGTTTGCACAGCAGGTAGTGAGAGAGGAAGTAGGTGGACAGTTAGCTCATTGTCAGCAGTAGTAGATAAGGTAGTGAGCTGTCTCTGAGCTGTTGACTGGGAGGATAGGTAGGTGAGAGTGTGTGTGGCCAAGAAAGGGTCACCAAATCCGCGCGCGATCGTCCCCAAAAAAAAAAAAAAAAAAAACCAAAAATATTTAAGCGTGAGTGACTGGGGGGCTACACTAAAATTTGGATCGGGATCGGGATCATTTCCCCAAGCCCAAGCCCAAGCCCAAGCCCAAGCCCAGGCCCAGGCCTCAGTCTTATGATATATACTAGACTCACTCTTATATATATACCCTACTCCCTCAAGAGGGAATGAGAGCATGTGGGGCAAGTCCTCCACTCTCCTCCCTTCTCTTCCCACTTGCACCCTTAGACTTTCTAATTCGGGCCTAGTTCCCTACTAGAAATTGACAGTTTTAGGGATTCCGAGGGCATAAAGTGACCAAACGGAAGGCTGTAAAGCACGGCACGTCCCTCTGACCGAGAAGCTCGTTTTGAGCTATCATACGTTCTATTCTATAGCTGGGTCAGAAAAAAAGGACCAAAAAATCAAAAAATAAGAAAAGACTTGGGTTGCAAAACACCCAAAATTACTAGGTGAGCAGCCTTCACGGGCCCTCACTGACACTTCTAGGGGATCCAAGTCATATGAACCTATGCTCTGGACGAGTGTTAGAGCACGAGCATATTGGTACTGCCTCCATTTACGCGGGCACCCATTATTCCTTCACCCTAGGTTCTAGACCTTTGGCCGGGACTCAAGGTAGCGCGACCCAAGATCCTCATATCGCGTCTAGTGATTCTTCCTCTGACTACGAAGTCATGGAGGGGTATCCTACACCAAACCCTAATAGTTCAAGTCAAGACATGCATGCCATGGGCCCACGGCCCGGGTCCAGCGTGTTTAGCCGCTTAAAAGAGACCCTTAGTAGAGCTACTCGCTTCGAACATGTGGTTAATGAAATAAATGAAGGGAGTGGGGAAGTAAATTCGTCATTCATGCCTAAAATGGACCCTATGCTTCTTGAGAGTGTGCATGTGAATGTTCCATCCACTGCACCTCCTGATCCCTTAGAACTATCTCCCTCTGAGGTTTTACTACCCGATGGTAGGAGTCTTGCCGAAGTACAAGAGATCGAACGCTATATGCAAGGAACAAGGGAGAGGGAAATTGAGAACCTACAAAGGCTAGAACAAAGTCGAGCCCTGAAAGCAAAGGCTCCTATGACAACAATCATGCCAGCCGAACAACCGAGTGCTCCCAAGGTAGCAGTCACGGAGGGGCAAGCTATGGGGAGCAATAATGCTTCCACTTCAAGGGAAACCTCCAGCACGCCAGGCCTAGATGGGATATTCCTAAACGAAAATTGGGAGTATGACCTACAAGCAGAAGCTTTAACTGATCGGTACACAGGACACACCTATCATGTGGGTTGGTTAGATGTTCTACAATCCACATCGGGTGCTACTAGCATAGATGAACAACAACAGAAAGTCTGTGATGTCCTCCATAGGATTGTCGAGTTAGAAAGACAGAACACAGGGATCAACATGCCTTCAACAGGCCTAATGAGATTCTTGGATACGGGAAAGGCCAACCAAACAACCCTGTCACAAATGGATACTCCCTCAGTGAGCCCCATTGATCCTCCATATGTTGTTTTGCCAGGAGTCTCAGTACAATCTGAGCCCACAAGTGGCAGCTTTACCTTCCCAGATCTAGCTCATCTTTTTCTTAATGACACTATGGCTACCATGCATATCCCAGTGGTGAGCATGACAAGAAGTACACCATGGAGTTCATTTGTTAATACTGCGCCGATGCCTAGTAGCACAGTGCCCCCAACTATACCTACATGTATGTATCAATCATGTGCACCTGCCGTACCTCAGCCTCATGTAGCTCCTACACCTCCGATTATTCCAAGAGCTTACAATCTACAATGGAATTATCCAAGCTCTTATACAAGTGGAGCCATGCCATTTAATAATAACATGCCATATCAGGCACCCCCTATGCCTAGGGCCACGCCTGTAAACTTTGGACCACCGTCTCGTACACCACCATACGAAATTTGGTACCCAAGAGCCGCGCGTATGCCAAGGCCAAGGCCAACTCCCATCTCACATGTGGTTCCAGGAGCACATACACCCATTATACCTGCTCAAATAGGAGATTTGGAAGCATTTGCTCAAACTATCAGTCGCTCTATTGCGGAAAACATGCGTAGTGCACCTGATAGAGAGCCTAGGAGCAAGGCAATTCAAGTAGCTAAGCTCACACATAAATTCAGTGGAGACGGAGATGCTAGAAAGCATATGGAAGTCTTTGAACATGTGTGCGATTCCTTGGAAGAGCACAATGAGCTACATAAGTGTAAGGCTTTGAGTTTGACCCTAAGCGGAAAGGCTGGAGATTGGTATAGAACCTTAAGAGTAGAAGAGAAAATGATCTACTCTACTCTTAGGAGACTGTTCTTAAAAGAATACATACGAGAGGGAGTACTTTGGGGTGTAGCCTCTCAGCTCCAGAAAGCCCAACGAGAAGAAGGTGAATCCGTGAGAGACTTCATTAGTCGCCTAAAGAATTTGAATTCTCGATGCAATCCAAACGAGCGATTCAACAACAACCAATTGCTCGATAGATTCATTAGGGGACTACAACATGAAAGTATCTATAATGGCCTAGTCATTAGAGGTATCACTACTTGGGAAGCAATCACCATGAATGCAATCCAATTGGAGGATAATTTAATGATTGCAGGAGAAAGAGTGTCTGCCGAGCCGAAGTCTAGTAGCTCGCAAGCATCAGGGCATGAGCCAATGAAGATAAATCCAATCGTGAAAGAGAAAACGATATCTGAGATGACTTTGGCAGATCTCACCAAGGCCATCCAAGAAAGCCTTAGGGGTAATCGTGCTCCACAAAACACTCATATGTATCCAAGAAGGGAGCAACAATGGTGCTCAATTTGCTTGGGCCCACATACTATGAGTGAATGCCCTACTTTCAGAGTAAAGTTTAACGGGACTTGTAACGCGTGTGGTAGGTATGGCCATCAAGCGAAGGATTGCCTAATGCTTAAATGCATCATGGAAAATAGACCGCCTATAGCTTGGGCAGACTCACCTCGAGTTCCTGCATTGATGCCTACCCCACCCATGGAGCAACAGTTGCCATTACAGCACATGGTCCCTAGAACCCAAAATGTGGTCCAAACCACACCGTTGCCACCTCCAGTGCTAGGACCGCAACCCCCTCATCCAAGAGTTACACCTATGAACCAAATAGGTTGCGAGTCATCTAGTACTTATGTAGATTGCGAAGAGGACATAGACTCTAGTATCACCTATGGAGTCGACATTCTTGAGGAGTGTCCCATGTACTATATGGAAGACCATTGGGGACAAATCAAACCGGTATATCAAGCTACTGCGCTAGCAGCAAGAGGCCAAAACATTAATAGTTTTGCCAGGAGACCACCTCTTCAGTGCTACGAATGTGGTGGACCACATCGAGTAGCTGAGTGCCCCATTAGAATGCAAAAGAATGCTGCACTAATGCAAACAAGTCAAGGGAGTGCATTGGCAATGCCAATACTCACTTGTAATCATTGTGGCATAGATCCAAACGCACCCGAAAATCACACCATTGAACATAATAGAGATTGTTGATGGGACACCACCAACTATAAACATAGCACCAGTGAATGCACTCACACGGTCGATGCTCCAAAAGCAAAATTACATCCTCGAAGAGAGAGATGATGCATCCATTGGCCAAGCGAGAAAGAAGAAAACACGAAGAAAGAAATCCCTTAATATTTCTAGCTCCCTCCACCTACAATAGTGGACCTCCATAAAGCTACAAAGGAATCCACACCTCCCAGTGTTGAAGAATCACCTGATGAACTACTTCAAGTTCGATCTTGGGAGAGTACCTTACCACCCTTGCAACTCGACGAGGCGCCTAAGGTAATAGAAAACTACTGGCAAAAATCTCCACCTATTACCAACTGGAACAATTGGTTTCAAAGGGTGACAAGCTCATTTCAAACGGCATGATCTACCCAAGGAAGGGGGGAGTGTTTGCTGACAGTCATCATTCATTTGGTTCCCTCTCAACCTTTTTCCCTGACCTCTCAATCACCAATCTTAGGGAATGTACATATAAAGCTTTATAGTCACAAAAAACAAAAAAATAAAGAGCAAGAGCAATTAGCAAATGAGTATGCACAATAAAAGTCAAAACATTGACCCAGACCTACACATTTACATCCGGTACACTGAAACAGAAACCTATGTCATGAAGCACCTTTGATCCTCATCACTTGAGTGATGGAGGGTAGGTAAGATCAGTACGATAGGAGTGTTTCTGTTTTAGAGTTGAGTGATTAGCAAAGTTCTCTTTTCCCACTAATGTGCCTCCTAGAGGTATTCCTTTTGTTTCCTAGTGTGTACAGGAGTGTGTTGCTATTGATAGGATTTGGACCTTCATGGAATCTTTATCTCGACTCACTCTTCAAATCAAGAGCGACCATCGACACAAACAGGTGTTTCTTGTCCATTAGCATTGCCCCTTATCTTTTTTGCATCTATGATTGTCTGCTTTAATTATGATTGGTAGCCTAATATTCAATGCATTTGCTTAGTATCAAACATTTAATTCAATGTAATCTTTTGTCATAATTAGTTGTCTAGGTTTAAAAATCAAGCAGTCCGACAAACTAGTTTGACCAAGTTAGGTGTTAGAAATCTTCTCTTAATACCATGGGGAATGCCTTCCTAATAATTAATGGTTACTTAGGTTCTTAATCCGATTTAGGCAGCATTGTGTGAAATGTACTAGGGCTTTCTAGTGGGCTTGACCCTATTGACCTTTAGCTTAAGTATTATAAAGGGAGTTTACTAGTGTGATGAGCCTGGGAAGATGTATCAGTGTTATATGACCCCCCAAAGTTACAAAATTAAAATGCTGAAAAAGAACAAACAAAAAATCAAAGTGCCACACTGTAAAATCTTAAGCTGGAAGAGAAATCTTAGCTTGATTTGGTACTTCACTCACATGTATTGCCTATGGTACTAGAGCCCTAGAGGTTCCCAGTATGGGCGCTTTTACTTGAAAAGAAAAAAACCCAAGGCATACAAAATAAGCACACACATCAAAATTGAATCACTGTGAAAAGACTTTGGGGGGTCAAAGAAAAAGTAATCAGTCAGGCGATGATTTCATGAGAAATTCCTTTTATGGTAGCTTAACTACAAGGTCTTCTAGATATAGCCTCTAGTCAGTAGCCTCTAGTCAGCCCTCGAACATGAATACTTGGCTCTCGCGATTAAACAACTTAATTGACCATAGAAAATTAAGAAGCTTACCCATGGTATTAATATTCGATCTCTAGTGCCTTTCGACCGTCAAATTAGCGACCCCAGACTTGTTTAATTTTTTACCTTTACATCTGTTTATGCATTTGATTACATTGCAATTTAATGTTCATTGCTGACAAATTGTTTGAAATTCTTTTACCAATCAATTTGTCTACCTAAAACTGCATATGCTTTTTAATCACTTATGAGAATGCAATTACTGTGCCAATGTTGTTTGATTTTGCAGTGGCTGAAGAAGGCTAAGGACATTCATCTTAAATGCTCTTCCACCTCGACGAAAGAGCTTCAACTCAATAGCTTCTGAGGACGGAATCTACATCAGGAAGGGGGGCATGTTAACCCTCACGGCTCACGGACACCCCATCACCTACGACGGACGTGTATTATGTATTTGGTAGAGTCAGGTACCGGGCTTGTCGGACCAATAGGAAAAGGGTAAGAGTGATCGCCGATGAGAGGCGCACTCTAACTGGGACATTGAAGGGATTAGTTGGCTAAGCATGGGCGCCCAAGTGTGAATGGGGTGAGCTCATATAAAAGCCAACTAAACCTAAAATTCACTCATTCTCTCATTTGTGCAATAGAAGAGTGCTCTTGCTCCATCTCCATCTCCATCTTCTTCTTCTTCACCTCCTCGTGTGTGTGTGTGTGTATGAGAGAGAGAGAGAGGGAGAGTGTGTGTGCGATCGAGCATTACGAAGGCACGACGGCGGCAAAGCGGTTGAGCGCAGCACGACTGAAGCTTCTTCTTCATCGCGGAGAGGAATCCTCCACGGCAGGAGCATAGAGCGGTGAGTGACACACCATTGCCCTCTTTTGAGCTTGCTAGATTAGTCTTGTTGTGTGCTGGGAGCCATTTGTGGCTCGCACACGGTGTATCGGCAAGTCCCTTGCTTCGACAGTGCAGCAAGGAGCGCACACTAAGTAAGAGTGCATCCTACTACAATTGGATCTGGATAAGGCATATGACACAATCACATGGTCATTTATTGAATATGTCATGAAGTCTCTAGGCTTTGGGCCCCGGATGTGCCAATTGGCCAGCAGTCTTTGTGTTGGTAGCCAATCAGAGCTCATCTTCAATGAAAGTATTGTCGGGGCCTTTGAGGTAAAAAGATCTATTAAGTAGGTCTGCCCACTTCCCCCTCTAATGTTTGCCATTGGATCCCATCCTTTGGTAGCATTACTCGAAGACTGTGGCTAAAGGGAAGATTCAAGGACTAATTATACCTAACAAGATCCTAACAATGACCAACTTTTGGCTAAGCTCTTTGCGGATGACTCCCTTCTCTTCCTCAAAGCATGCCCACAAGTCATTAGGAAGGCCCTAGAAATTGTACAAACATTCGACTTAGCATCAAGGTCAAAGTGTAGCATTGATAAAATGGCCTCCTCTTCCCACACCTCAAGCTGGTGCCCTCTCAACCCGGTAGCAGCGCGAGCCTCAATTGAGGTGGGAGCCCACGGCCAAGCACCTCAAGGGTGGAAACCCACAGATCAAGGGATTGCTTGCACCTCAAGGTTTTTCTCGGCCCTATTTTAAGCACTATACTCTGCATTGCAGCAAAGGCCACGCCGTGCCACATTGGAATCCTTTGTGCTGCCACGTCAAGGATCAAAATGTTGCGAGGAGGGGAGTTGGAAGGCAAGTTGGCACTCCATCCATTGTGGGTGCATGGAAAAGCAGCCACCTAGATGGGAGGCCAGACTTTTTAATATATATATATATGAGTGAGACTCCCTTCGCCCCCGATAGAATGGTCGCGTGCGCAATGACAAAAAGGTTATTAAAGTAATAAAATCTCGTTGTTGTCATCCACAATAGTGGTGCGATTTTAGGCGAAGTTACTTTTGAGCCACTAATAACCACCCCACAATATCTCTCTCTCTCTCTCTCTCTCTCTCTCTCTCTCTCTCTCTCTCTCTCTCTCTCTCTTTGTATTCATGCTTTTGTTGTATGTGGTAATCATTCTTTTGTTGTAGGCGGATGTAGTGTTTCTAGCACACACTTTAGAAGATGCACAAAAGCTTATGGTTTTCCTTGATAACTTTTGCTTGCATAGTGGGATGATTGTGAATGAATCCAAAACAAAGGTTATGCTTGTGAAAACCAACCATAAAGAGAAGCCATGCATTGTGTACAACAATGAGACACTAGAAGTTGTTGAGAGATTTAAGTACCTTGGCCTTGAGATTCCATCCAATCACAAGTGGCGTGAATGTGCTATGCAACGTTTGGAAGCGGTAAAGAGAGCATATTATGCATTTGAGAACATATGTAATGTGGAAAACATAAAGTGCTGGGTACTCAAGAAGTACCTTTTTGATGCATTGGTGACACCACTTCTTTTTTATGGAGTTGAAGTGTGGGGGCGGGAGCATCTCAAAGTCTACTTGGAAAGAGTTTGAGATGTCCAAAAGTGTTTTCTTACAAACTTTCTCCAAGTTAAGACACAAACACCATATATGCTCCTACTTCTTGAGTCGATATCTCTTCCAATTGAGGTTATGGGCATGGAAAGAGTTGTGGAATACACGATAAATATGTGTCAAAACACCTCACATTGGCTTCCTACAATTGCATGGGAAGCAAGCAAAAAAGTTCAAAAGATGCATAAAAGAAATATCTTGAGCATGGGATGGATGCAATACATAAAGAAGTGGTTTGGAAGATGGGATACATTACACTTTCTACATGATGCTTCAATTAACTCCCAAGCGAATAAAGCTTTTCTACAACGCCAATCTATTATGGTTTGGGAGAAATCCGGTGGGTCACGCTTCATACATTACACCACCCATATTGTCCCCAACTACAAAACCATGTTCTCATTGAAAGAGGAAACCGTTCACACTTACATGCTTGAGCCTATCCCCTTGTCAGTGATATGCACTATTGCAGCCATTCAGCTTAGATCCCATTCCCTTCGATGCCAGACAGGGCATTGAGGAAATGGAGAAGAGTCAAATTGACTGTTCACATTATGCTCATTGCAAGCTTGAGAGTCTGAGTACCACACACTACTAGAGTGCTCAGCTTTTGGTCACATCCGAACTTGCTTCTCTCACATTTTTCGTCATGACTTAGACCTACTAACTTTTCTCTCCCAGCCACAATGTGGGCTCTCCTTTGCGACTCTCATAACCACAATTTTGGAGCATCAAGAGTCACACATCAACCATACACATACTACATTACATGTAACTTTGGTCTCATAGGTCATATCTGACCTCTGAGGACGATGATAAAATATATCTATCTATCTCCCTCCACAACATCTTTTGCATTAGCAATAGTGCAACAGATGAGGATGATGAGACAATGTAGCCAAAATATTACCTAAGATGGAGGAGCCCCCCTACTGCTAAAATGGAGAACGCGGTGGCCTTGCAAAATACTCAAACTAGCACAATACACACCATAAAATGACAAATCTGCATACCTGACGAATCGCATAGCACATAATCGAGACTGCACGCGAACAGAGCTAGAGGGACAGAGAGCGAGCGGGAGTAAGCGAGAACGTCTAGGCGCACCTCCTAAAGCGGAGTGCTACGTCGATACGGCGTGAGAGGAGAGAGGAGAGAAGAATGAAACAAGAATTGGGTGAAATCTCCCCCCATGCAAGAGTGACCATTTCCTTCTTACACGTATTTACTTTATAGATTTCTTGAATGGTCAAAGTGAGTACAAACTGGCCAACTAGTTATAAATGGCCAAAGCTCATAAAGAGCACTTGAATAATAAAAGGTACATTAAATGTATATCTATTCACATAGGCATTTGCTTGGTTAAGACTTTTCCACCTGTCAGCTGCAGTAAATACCAAAATATTAGCTCCATTGCATATTTTTGTTAGGAAGCAACTGCCCTCAGTTGCAAAGATAAGAATCTTCAAACCATACTTGTCAAAACCGTGATTAGTATTGTGTGTCAAAAATATCACATAGTAAAAGAGAAATTTATGAAATTAAACAACATTTCTTATGCTTGCCATCATCCACATACAACCTATTCTAGTGTCCCATACCACTAGAATAAGCAGTATATGTCATACCCTGATGAATCAGGATATCATTGGTCACACTCATCATTCAATCTTCATAAATCTCAAGTCAAATTCCATATCATGACAGGAAATCATCATATACCAATTCCAAATCCAATTCCAAATATCCTTCATTTTGTATACGCAGGTAACAAAATCATACTAGTTACAGTGGTGGCCAACCATTGCAACATGATTTTGTGATCGGTGTTGCCTAAATCGGTGAATCTACACCCGTCGTGTTGCCTAAATTGGCGAACCCGCACTTGTGCTGCCTAAATCGACGGATCTACACGTACAACTTGTGCTTTGCAAATTGGCAAATCTTCATCAGGATGAGCATTTATACGCTGGCTAAACGGGCGAATCTGTGTGCTTGTGACCAACAGACTAGACAAGACATAAAAATTACAAAAGATGTACCTAGTATCAAAATAGGTTGAAATGCTGAAGTATATACCAAATGTTGATGCTTGTCCCAAATCAACTCAATTCATGCTATAGCTGAAGGATATATTGTAGCTAAAAATACATGTACCAGTGTGTGCATGTGGAGAGATAAACAAGTAGGAGAGGCTACCACTATCAAACTTGCACAAAAGTATAGTTAAAAGTTCCAAAATGTGTGAATTTTGTGCTAGTAATTGAGCATGAAATAAAATAAGGTACCATCCTATTTAAGGTAAACCAATATATGTGAATGGAAAAAACATAAGAAGAATAGCAATGTGACTTAACGTGTAAAAGTGTCCAATGGCATGGTTGCTGTTGCAAAGGTGTTGGGGTTACATAGTTGTGAGAATATTTGGAGGACCTCTAATATGGTAGCATTGTAGTTAGATTTATTTGCAAAAGCAAAACACAAAGATAAAGCACAAAAAGTAATTTTATTTTTGTTAAATTCAACAACAATTTCAGTGCACACTAAATGCATTAATATTTAAAAAGTTGTTAATGATAAAACAAACTAGGAGTTGGAGTTGAGAAAAGGAATTTTCAAACACAAATAAGGAGACAATAAAAGTGTTGTTTACAGAATGGTTTACAAAGATGCGAAAACCAGTGGGTTTTGGTTCTATGTCAAAGCTAGACTAAGCTCTTTCAATAACTACAAGTGGAACATTAATCATGACACTAGTAATTAGGGACCATTGCACTTTTTACGTTTAGTAGATCTCTAACTAAAATACAAGCATACAATTTACAAAGATCCATATCCCATCGTGAAACCCTAACCTTGTATGTGACGCGTGAAGTATACCTAGGATCTTAGAGTCTTGCCTAAACTTGAAGACATGGATTATTGTGTACATACTTGAAGACACCAGAATAATGGGATGAACAATTGATAATATTATAGCGACTCCCTTGAGTGTGCTTTCCACCACATTAGTAGCAGACCCTTGGAAGATTTTCACCTCTTAGGTATGAGATAGTATTGAAGATAGAATCGGACTAAGTCTTCAAAGAAAATTTGGCTAAGAATCATCATTAATTATACAATGTGAAGAAGGTAATACTATGACAATGTGTGATGGTCAAGCTCATAGAGAAGTGTAGTCATTCTTAATAATTTGAAACTCAGTAGCGACCTACATTGTCCATTGCTATCTACAGAGTTTAGTATTGGTGTCACTGCCTGAATCTATGCATCAAAAAGAGTGACGCTTCAATCAAGGCACCTCACTTGATCAATCCTAAACTCAAAAACCACTCAAAGTGGCTCGTTATTGTTGATCGATAGATATAAATCTATGTTACTATTTTTTTCCATATGTGTCATATTGTGGCTCTCACACTTTTACACACACACATATTGGTTGAAGGTGAACAATTGAGTATAGTGCTAGGTGATAGGAAATGAGATAATACTTCATCTAAAAGTCTAGTTGGAGAAGATAATTTTTTTTTCTTTTCTGAGAGTAATTGAGAAGAAGAAGAAACAGGATGGGGTTTGTCGCAGTAGGTACCCATCCCAAGATACTTCCCATAATTAATTAGGGGAAAATCAAAGGTCTGCATGAATATAAGGCTAAGTTAAAAGAACGGGAGGTAGCAATGGTGATTTTCAACATGATAGCATTAAAAGATAATAAGCAGTAATTGCATCCATCATCACCACCACCAAGCGCCAAGTGTTTGGCATGAAATGCATGGATCAGACGAGCGCAACAAGTTAAATCTCTACTTATATTGTGCACCATAGATGTTGGCTCTATGCATCAAGCCTCTGAGTCCCGAGGACGGACCCCTTAACCTAGTTCTTTTTTTATCTTAACAAGCAACTTGTAGTCATGATGTGCCTCCTATGATGTCACAAAGGAAGAGTAGAAGTGTAGGTGTGGTGGACGGGTGTTAGCAACAAGCTAACACAGATACCACGGATACCATTTTTTGGAGTTCTCATTGTAAAAACACTTATAACTTTGATAAATTGGGGATATTGTAACTCCTATTTTTTTGGATAAACCTTGTAATTGATGAGCCAGGGTTACAAGCTTCTAGATTGTATCAACCTGCCATTACTCATCTTTGGCAGAACTCCCAGATTATTAGTTTTGACCACCAAAAACCTTGGCTAAGGTATAAAATCCAATTTTTGTAAGTTAGTATTAAGTTTTGGATAATGAAATACACAGGGTGAGCTAATGACGCTCACCTCTGTCCATCTCGTGCTTCCTACTCCCTCCCCGGTTGTCACATTGCACTCCTGTTTGTTGCATTGCAACCGCAGGTAAGAGCTATACGCATTGACGTAAACACTTCATGGTATTCCGTAGCTTTTGACGTCGCTGAACCGTGGCCTAATTTTATCATAACTAGGAATTTACACTTTCAAATAAAAAACTAAGCATAGGTGGGGTATTGCGGCATCATTCCTAAGCATTTAGATGCATTCTGGGTCGAAATGATTAGGTCAAAAATCCACTGCTATTAATAATCACGATTTTGGAACTTGACCTAAAGTGGAGTTTGAGACCATAAGCATGTGTGCTTAGGTCTTATAAACATGTCCTAGAAGTTTCATTACGTTTGGATGTCACTTGATGCAGCAACGGATTTGATTTGTTTGCCGAGGAGCAATTGGCTTTTAGTGATTTCTGTCACTTGAGTGTAGCATGAGTTAGATGCGAGTTGTTAGTTGTTTTTCGAGAGATTGACACTCTCTTGTAGCCTCTATGCACTAGTCGAGTCAGCTTCATCCCATGGATTGACAATTTAATCATGCTTCTCGCTAATACTGCAATAAGATAGGATAGTGAGGTTAGAAACGCGTCCCGCATTTGGCCGCTGCCAGGGATCGAAGAGATCTAAACTAGGAAAAAAACATGAGAGTATTGTGAAGTTATACTTTAACATCCTCTAGGATCACCTAGAGTTCAAAACTTTCTTCTAAAAATAGCATAGCCTACGATTGTCGTCTTTTGCTATGTAAAGGTAGCTTGGAAGTAATTGTACTTGCTAAGTGCCTTTAGGTTTGTAGGATTGTAGAAATAGATTAGGATTTTGAGGATGATTGATAGACGAGACAAGTGTTAAGATCAATGCTCAGAAAACCATAAAAGACAAGAAAACGAGTGTTTGTGGACACTTTCCACAACCCCATTGCATGAGAATCGAGGAGTAGGGTAAGTAGGATCCGAGGTGGATTTCAAAACATTGCTCTCTCTGAAAGAATCATTGTGAGTTGTTATTGGAAGTTGCAGAATTTCAGGTCTACGGCTAGAAATAGCACAAAAAGACTCCAAACCACTCAATCCGACTGAAGAGTAAGGTTAAAAGTTTCTAAACCAGTGGGTAAGCTCAAGGACACTTCAAGGTAAAAAATTTAAGAGTTGGCCAAAACTCATATTTTACTTTTTCTTGATATTTTAGGCGAAATTAAGTTTTGACTTGATTCATAGGCTTAAAAAGATTGTCCATTAAAAAATTACAAAAAAGTGTTCATTTCAAGGCTGAAGTTAATAATCGTGATTATTAAATTTCAACTCAGATTTGACCAAGGTTCATACCATTGACTCAATATTGCATGTGTATAAATAACTTTTTGTAAAGGCACAAAAGATTTGGATGACCAAACTGACAAAAAACTAGGTAAAAACTAAAGTTTGTACTGACTTTCTGAATCTTGAGTGTAAATTGGGAAAAATATTTGTCCAAACTTGTTGAAATTTGATTCATAGGCTTATATGATGTGATAAACATGTTTATATGCTCAGTTGACCAAAAAGATGAAAAAAATTATCTGTTGTAAATAATCGCGATTATCTACATCTGCCCCATTTTTCAACTTTTTTGACCAAGTTGGCATACCACTAGATTAACCATGTTGTAATAAGCCCACAAACCAAATTTGGTAAGATTTGGACCGTTGCATTGAAAATTGTGACCAAATTTGCAAAGTTAGTCTGCGGACAAAAAATTGATGACCATTTGACCAAAACTTGTTCAAATTTGATGAAACTTGGCTAGAGACCTTAACTTGAGGTGCTTAACAGATCTGTGTTAAACTTGGGACAAAAACTTGCAAAAATATAGTTGGAGTAAATAATCGCAATTATTTACATCTGCTTAAAAAATTGAAAAATTTACAAATTTGAGTATACCACAAGGTCAAGCATATCAAGTAGACTCCATAAATCCATTTTTGTGCAATTTGGATCACAAAAGTGAGACTTAAGTCAGATTCTTGAAATTAGAGTTTACGGAGATAAAACAGTTGGTAAACTTGAAAAGAATTTGTCCAAACTTGTTGAAACTTGTCCAAGGACTTTAACAGGTTGTATACTTGCCAAACCAAGCCAAAAAGTGCAAAAAACTAGCAAAAGTAAATAATCCTGATTATTTACTATTGCTACCTAGGGACACCAATTTTGACTTTTGAACTTGTGCAGTGTTAGACCAACATAATACAAAGCCACTAGGCAATTTTGGGTTCAATCGGATCCAAATCGGTACATGTTCACTCAGTTTCTAAGTTGCAGATTAATCTTTTGATTTTTTGTCAAAGTCAAATCTAAAAGCCAATTGCTGCTTTACTTTCTTTATAGAAGAATAGCTAACTTGATCAAATTTGTACAGGAATTAGGTTGCATACAAGGAATCGGTTGCTTGACAGAAATTTTCAATCGAATCAAGTGGAAATTGACAACAAGTCAATCCAAAGGTAAGTACTCTATTCAGGGCTTCATAAGTCTATATGAACCTTAGATCTGGTCGTGTACTAGGAAATCAGGGCATACTCAGAGAAACCTCCAGTAGAGTATCCACCGAAGAAAGCGTGAATCAAGGCAATTCCTTGCACACTATTCTGGAAGAAGTCTCAGACACTTTTTCAGATTCAACCTCTAAAATGTCTTCTTACTCGACTCACTTGAAAACCGGAACGACAATGCGCTATAAGTATATACTCTCTTTTTATAAGACTAATTGCCATGGAGCTCAGGTTTGTTAGGAAATAAGACGTAGCTAAATAGATAATTGAGTAGATTACTTAATGGAGAGAGACACATTTATATACATGAGATTATAGAGTAGAGAGAGAGAGAGAGAGAGAGAGAGAGAGCACACACGATATACGTGGTTCACCCAATGTGGGCTACGTCCACGGGAAAGCAGCCACTCAATGGCTTTAGTACTTCAAAACAAGAAGTAGTTTACAAAGGGATTATAGCCTTAATGGAGCTCCCGCCTTGCTTCACTCTCACCACCTCACACTCACTTTGTTGCATCAACTTCACACTATGAAATGTGTGTAGAAATGGCCTCCTTTTATAGGACAAAAGGGCTGCCCTCTCTTCTGAGAGACAGCCATGTGTAGCCGCCCTTGTGCGAATAAGTCCAAATCGGACCCTCCAATCCGCCCATGTGTGGCCGCCCTTGAGAAGACAAGTCCGCTTTTGAATTCGGCCACCGGCCACCGGCCATTGACTCCTGGCCACCAGCCAACCGACCGGTTGTTTTCCGACCACTTTCCGGCCGCCGTCCGGCCATAATATTCCGGCGAAAAAAAGTCTCGGGGGCCTCCGTCGTCGAGGCCTTTAAAGTTGCCCCTGATTCTTGTCCGTGAAAATTTTGGTTTCCGGTGAGTGATTTTCCTTCACGCACGATGGCTTCTCCTCATAATGGGGGCCTTACAAATGTGCGCTTTTACCACTGAAAATTACAAGGGTAAATCAGGCTCCATACTTAACAATCTCCCACTTGGAGACTGATCTCCAAACCAAACCTGTGACTGCTTTCCATTTTGGCTTCTTATCCTTGAATGCCGATTGAAGATGATCAAAAGCTCAACTTCTCCTTGTTGACCACCTTTGTAAACATGTCTGTAGGATTTTCACTTGTATGCACCTTTCCTAGCTTTAGTTGTCCCTCTTCCAAAAGAGTGCGTATGAAGTGATATCTCACCTCAATGTGCTTTGTCCCTGAATGAAAGGCTGAGTTCTTCGCAAGATGGATAGCGCTTTGGCTATCATTGTACAAGACACAATTGTCTTGTTTGAATCCAAGCTCTTTTAAGAATCTGTGAAGCCACATAATTTCTTTGCTTGCCTCCGTCATTGCTACATACTCTGCTTCCGTGGTAGAAAGTGAAACCACTTTCTGCAGCTTTGAAGCCCAGCTTACTGCTGTGCCTCCAACCGTGAACACATAGCCAGTAGTGCTCCTTCGAGTATCTTTGTCACCTGCCATATCTGCATCAGCATACCCTTCTAGAAAAATATCAGTTCCTCCAAAATACAAAGCATTTGTTGTTGTCCCTTTTAGATACCTAAGTATCCACTTCATAGCTTGCCAATGCTCTTTACCTAGGTTTTCCATGAACCTACTCACAACTCCCACTGCATGTGCAATGTCTGGCCTTGTCCAGACCATAGCATACATTAGAGAACCTACCGCTGCATCATATGGAACTTTAGACATATAGGCTATCTCCTCTTGTGTCTTTGGACACATATCCTTCGTTAGTTTAAAATGACCAGCCAAAGGTGTAGAAACTGGTTTTGCATTTTGCATTGCAAACCTTTCTAGTACCTTCTTGATGTAATCTTCTTGAGATAGCTTTATTGTCTTCTTCGTCCTGTCCCTTGATATTTTGATACCAAGTATCTTCTTTGCAGCACCTAAATCTTTCATTGAAAAAGATTTGGACAGCTCCTCTTTTAGGTCTTTGATGTCCTGCATGTTAGCACTTGCAATCAACATGTCATCAACATACAACATTAGGATGATGAATTTCCCATCTCCCAAATTCTCCGTGTAGACGCAGTGATCCAAGTTGCATCTTGTGAATCCATGATCCAACATCCATCGATCAAACTTCAAGTACCATTGTCTTGATGCTTGCTTTAAACCATACAAGCTCTTCTTTAATCTGCAAACCATTTTCTCCTTACCTTTTACTTCATACCCCTTTGGTTGAAGCATGTATATTTCCTCCTCTAAGTCACCGTGAGGGAATGCCGTATTTACATCCATTTGCTCGAGATTTAGATCATGAGCAGCCACAAGGCTTAATACAAGCCTAATTGAGTTCATTTTTACAACAGGAGAAAATATTTCATTGAAGTCAATACCTTTCTTTTGAGAAAAACCTTTTACCACAAGCCTAGACTTGTACCTTTTCTTCCCACCTTCTTCTTCCTTCAGCTTGTACACCCATTTGTTTTGAAGTGCCCGCTTACCTTTAGGCAACTCAACCAACTCCCATGTTTGGTTGCGATGTAGTGAGTCCATCTCCACTTGCATGCTCTTCATCCATTCTTCTTTGGATTCATGTTGCATAGCTTCTTCGTATGATTCCGTCTCTCCAGAATCTGAGATCAAGAGATGGTTGAAGGAAGGAACAAACCTTTCTGGAGGTCTACTTGCTCTTGTAGATCTTCGGGGAATAGGTTGAGGCTCCTCATTTGGTTGACGTTGTTGCACATTGTCACCGTTTGCAGTCCTTGAGTCTTCACCGTCCTCAAGCTCCATGTACTCATCACCTGTTTCTTTTGTTTGTTTTCTTTCCAAGTAATCTTTGTACATATTTTGTTCGTTAAAAATTACATCCTTACTCCTTAAGATTTTACCATCTTCAGGATTCCATAGGCGATACCCAAAGTCTCCTTCTCCATAGCCAATGAAGAAACACTTTTTGGACTTTGCATCTAGCTTTGATCTTAGGCCTCTATCTATGTGCATGAAAGCCTCACACCCAAACACTTTGAAAAATGCATAATTCACCGGTTTACCTGTCCATGCCTCTTCTGGAACTCCCCCATCCAATGCCGTTGAGGGTGACCGATTGATTAAGTACACAGACGTACTTACAGCTTCCGCCCAAAGCTCAAGCAGTAGGCTTGCATGTAGCCGCATGCTTCGTGCTCGTTCCATGATTGTCCTGTTCATCCTTTCCGAAATCCCATTTTGTTGAGGTGTCCTTGGGGTTGTCCTTTGCCTCCGAATGCCATTGCTAGCACAAAAGCTTTCAAAATCTTGGCTGCAATATTCGCCTCCATTGTCGGATCTGAGGCATTTAACCTTGGTACCTGTTTCATTCTCCACAAAGGCTTTCCACCTTTGAAATATGGAAAATACATTGGATTTATTCTTCATGACATAAACCCATGTTTTTCTAGTCGCATCGTCTATGAATGTTACATAGTACAATGAGCCACCAAGTGATGGTGTACTTGCAGGACCCCAAACATTAGAATGAACCAACTCAAGTTTTTTATTTTTTCTTTCATTTCCTGATTTTTGAAATTTTACCCTCTTTTGTTTACCATAAACACAATCTTCACAGAACTCTAAGTCCACTTCTTTCAAATCTGGTAGAAGCTTCTTTGTTTGAAGGATTTGCATTACTTTGGCACTCATATGCCCAAGTTGGTAGTGCCACACCGCACTGTCAACTTCTGTAGTTATTGCACAAGCTGAAGGTTGCGTGCTAACAGTACACAAGTAAAGTGTACCGAATTTTTCTCCCTTGGCAACCACCAAAGATCCCTTTGAGATCTTCCACCGTTTGTTTCCAAATGCAATGTTGTGACCTTCATCGTCCAATTGTCCTATAGAGATCAAATTTTTGCGAAGAGAAGGAACATGCCTAACATCTTTAAGCTTCCATTCATTTCCGTTAGCAGTTTTGACAGAAACTGTACCTTTGCCGACAATCTCACAAGCTTCATCATCTCCCAAGTATACATACCCAAAATTACCTTTGGTGTAGTCTTGGAAATGTTGCTTGTGTGGTGTCGCATGGAATGAAGCCCCGGAATCTACTATCCACGAATTATACACATTGTCTTATGAGAGAATTAGAGCATCTTGCTCTACTTTACCTGCCACATTGGCCTCCGATGTTGGCTTGTTGTCTTGAGACTCTGTCTCCTTCTTCTTCTTGGACCAGCAATCCTTCTTGACGTGGCCCTTCTTGCCGCAGTTCCAACATTCAAGAACTGACTTTGTGCGTGACTTGCTCCGCCTTGAGCGATCACGACCCTTTTGGTTTTTGAACCTCTCCTTAAGCCTTCCTCTTGTTTCCACTGATAGTGCAGCACTTGATGATTCTCCTGTGATTCTCCTTCGCATTTCCTCGCTTAGGAGAACACCCACAACATCATCAAACTTAAGAGTATTTGTGCCAGAGATAGAATTACTTACAGCCATCACAAGGCTGTCCCAACTATCCGGTAGAGATGATAGTATAAGGAGAGCTCGCACTTCATCATCGAAATTGATTTTCACTGATCGAAGTTGACTTATGTTTGTATTAAAGTCATTTAGGTGTTCTGCAACTAAACCATTCTCTGCCATCTTTAGATTGAACAAGCGCTTCATAAGAAATACCTTATTGGATGCCAATGGTTTCTCGTAGAAGTCTTCAAGTGACTTCATCAAGTCCTCCGTGGTCTTCATCTCCGAAACATTGAAGGCCACCGTTGACGCCAAGCTTAACTGGATTGTTCCCAGTTCCTTTCCATCAAGGACAATCCATGCTTCATCTGCCATTGTTGCGGGCTTCTTCGCAAGACCGCCTAGTGGCAAATAGAGGTCCTTCTGGTAGAGATAGTCTTCAATCTGCATCTTCCAATGTTGATAGTTTTTGCCATTGAACTTCTCAATCTTGAGCTTCCCTTACTCCGCCATAACTCCCACTCAATTCAAGGAATCCTTTCCTTGAGATAATTTAGCTACGAGCAAACCTTGCTCTGATACCAGTTGTTAGGAAATAAGACGTAGCTAAATAGATAATTGAGTAGATTACTTAATGGAGAGAGACAGATTTATATACACAAGATTATAGAGTAGAGAGAGAGAGAGAGAGAGAGAGAGAGAGAGAGAGAGAGAGCGAGAGTACACACGATATACGTGGTTCACCCAATGTGGGCTACATCCACAGGAAAGCAGCCACTCAATGGCTTTAGTACTTCAAAACAAGAAGTAGTTTACAAAGGGACTATACTCTTAATGGAGATCCCGCCTTGCTTCACTCTCACCACCTCACACTCACCTTGTTGCATCAACTTCACACTATGAAATGTGTGTAGAAATGGCCTCCTTTTATAGGCCAAAAGGGCTGCCCTCTCTTATGAGAGACAGCCATGTGTAGCCGCCCTTGTGCGAATAAGTCCAAATCGGACCCTCCAATCCGCCCATGTGTGGCCGCCCTTGAGAAGACAAGTCCGCTTTTGAATTCGGCCACCGGCCATTGAATTCGGCCACCGACCACCGGCCATTGACTCCTGGCCACCGGCCAACCGACCGGTTATTTTCCGACCACTTTTCGGCCGCCGTCCGGCCATAATATTCGGGCAAAAAAGAATATTCCGATGAAAACAAAGTCTTGGGGGCCTCCGCCCTCGAGGCCTTTAAAGTTGCCCCTAGTTCTTGTCCATGAAAATTTTGGTTTCCGGTGAGTGATTTTCCTTCACGCACGATGGCTTCTCCTCATAATGGGGGCCTTACAAATGTGCGCTTTTACCACAGAAAATTACAAGGGTAAATAAGGCTCCATACTTAACAAGGTTTACCTAGATCCTAATGAACAGTATGCTATTCGCATTGATGACCATGGTATTGAGTTCGAAGAAGAGATTAGGGAAAAAAAACAAGGAAAAATATACATGGACAGAAACGAAACTCAGTATTTACAGGTTGAAAACCCTGATGTGATAGACGAATGGGGGTTAGAAGTAAACACCATAATCTCAGATATGTCAGTGAAAGTAGGACCACCAACTTTAGAAGTTGAGGGATATGATCAAGTAGATTTGAAGCCTTTGAAATGGCTTAGTATGGATAATCCTAGGATCGAATTCTATTGTTGGGAGGATAGAAATGTAAAAGATCTTTTATGGACTTCGCATGCCAAATCAACACAACTAATAGCCATGAAGATTATCTATATCTTCAAGATCAAAGATAAGGGATCTGTAGACCTACCAACCTACCTGTTTAGGGATTGTTATAACAACAACGTTGTTATGATGACTCATGAGGAGGTAGAACAAACCAAATACCAAGGGTATTTCATAAAGAATTGGATATTGTAACAAGGACCAAAAACAATTCCAAGAGATGAACACCGTGAGAGATCATCTGAGAGTAATGTTAAGAAACCAGAAACCACCTGATCACGAAGAAAATCCGGTGACACTAAGGCCAGTCCAGGACTACATGAGTCACTATTTCCAACAGACTGGTTTGAGGGACTCTGAACATGACCAACGGCCAGGAGACCGGGAGTTGAACCAAACAGACGCGTCACACTAGCAGATTTTCAAAAATGGGTCAAAAAATACAGTGGATCAGGGGATCCATATGACCACTAAGCAAGCTTTAATCAAGTTCTAAGAGCAAAATGTATATTCGATTTTCATACTCAATTCGAGGAGTTTGGAATGACATTAGAAGGAAAAGTATTGACATGGTTCCAAAACATTCCACCAAGGTCAATCATGGACTTGAACACATTAGCTGAAGGATTTGTAGCTGCTTGTTCCAAAACGGGGATCAAACATAATACGGTAGCTCAAATCTACAGCTTTAAACAGAAACATGGTGAGTCTGTTAGGGACTCTGCAACTTGAATGAAACAATACATTGCAGATGCCCAGGGCTAGAGATACCTACAAAAGAACGACTTGTATCTTTATTTCTAGAGGGACTGCTAAACAAAGAACTTCATGCTATACTCTATAGCAAGAAGCATACAACCCTAGAAGATTGTGTGTCAGATGCTATTGACTTATGAGACAATTGTGATATTTTCAACAAAGAAGATGTCCCTAAGGATAACCAAAGCGAGAAAACAACATCCACTAAACCAACACAAGTGGGGACAGTTGCTGACTGCAGCACCTCTTTCAGCCATAGAAGATATGCTCAAAAGGATGAACGACATGATGAGCAACATGCAAAAAGCACCTATGCGAGGACCAGGACAAGGGATATCTGGATAGAGACAACCAATTAGGCCACAAAAATGGTGTGTAGTTGAGGGTAAATGGACCAACCATGAGACCCACGAGTGCTACTTCTAACCAAAGTATGATGGGAATGTTCAGTACATGCCTATGAGGCTACAAGGACAACCCATGTACAGATATCAGCCTAATATGGCCCAATCTCAAAGACCACCGATGGGTATGGAAAGACCTCAACCTCTGTTGCATCAACAACCTCCACATCCAGGACACAATGCAATGCCTGTAAAGTACATGCACTCTGAAGGAGTCATAGATGAACAAGCATCAGTGCCTGTAAAGTACATGCAATCTAAAGGAGACATAGATGAACAAGCATTAGTGCCTGTTACACCCTATGCGGAGCCTAGTCCATCTACAGTAATGGTAGAGGGAGATTGGTATAATTCACATCCACCACCAATGGAAGAAACCATGACTTATGATCCATCAAAGCTCACACCAATGTATTATGTAGCTAATCAAGGTGTCAGACCTCCCATGGTAAGACCCCTGATTAGGCCAAAAACGGGAAACTGTCACAACTGTGGTGCAGATGATCATTGGAAAAATGAATTCCCAGCGCCTAACAAAAACCTCAAGCCAGTTGAAGCCTATTGCATACAATGTTTCAAAAAAGGAGGATACTTTTCGAAAGATTGTCCTAAAAATCCTTTAAACAAGGATAAAACAGTAGTAAACATAGCCCAAGTGATACCTAGTAGCTCATCTGAGAGTGAACTGATTGTTCCGATCAAGGTAGTCACTAGAGCCCAGGCGAAAAAGATACACAACTCCTCTGATGATTTGGAAAATATGAAAGTTTCCTCTCAAAGGATCAAAAGAAGCAGAAGCAAAAGATATCAGATGAGAAAACAAAAACAACGAGCTGAAATTGAGGAGAAATCAAAAAAAGTATTCCAGGAAAAGGTGAAGGAAACTGAAAGTGAAATCAAGGAAACAACCGCCGTGAAATTTGGAGGATCCATTTTGGTTGATAAAATTTTTGAGCCTATTAATGCAGCCTTGGAAGCCTGCCAAGCAGGACAAAATATGAAAAACAAATGGAAAAACTATCCTTCTCTAGACATGGGAACAACTAAGCTTTAAAGCTTATCAAAATTTGGTAAGAATCACGCAAGAAATGCTAGAAAAACAAAAGCACTTGTAGAACCCCACCTTGAAACAAAAGAACCAAAACTTATAGTGCCGGACAATGAAGATGCCTTACACGGAATTCCATTCGTAGAGGAAGATTTGCCAGGACACTTATGGAAAAAAGTTAGAGGGATCAACGACGGGAGCCTAACTTTAAAGTCAGCTCTTATAGAGGAAGTTTGGTTGGACAACCTACCTTCTGTAATGAACATGGATGTAACATCTTTGTATGGGGATTGCGGAGCTGAAGCTTCAGGAATGTCTATACCATTGACCTTTAAAACATTATCCTCTTACTTAGGAGATAACGAAGATGAATCCATAATATGTAAGACCACTCAAGTAAAAAGAGCTGAACAGACCCTAGAAGTAGACAACATTCATTCAATTATGTCTGCACCTATCCAGTGCACTCTTACCTTGGGAGGACTGTTAAAACTCAGACCATATTTATGGAATGATCTATAGAAAACCCTAGAGAAGGTGGGGATAACGGGGCTAATCTCAAAAAATTTGGGAAAAATGAGAAATGAAATGGAAAACAAAGATATTCGATCTGTTCCAATGAACAAAGTCAAAGAATATTACGAAGGGGAAGAAGGAAACACCACCCTTCTAGTGAAAATATAATGACATTGTAACCATGGCAATACTGGATAGTGGAGCAGGCATAGACATAGCCACGAAAGCAGTATGGGAATCCTGGGGACAACCACCCTTTGACAAACTCGAATGAATTTGCAATTGGCTGATGGACACATTGAGAGACCATTAGGGTTGCTTGAAAAAGTGATAGTCAATTTCTGTGGAATTGAATATCAACTAACTTTTGCCATAGTGAACTTTGGGGAAAAACTCAATTATGAAATCATATTGGGAAGACCTTTCATGGGACAGGTACAACTTATCCAAGATTGGGGAAACAACTATCTATACTTGAAGCAAGTGGGATGTATAACAAGGGTAAATCTAAAAGATCACACTTATAGAGATGTCTTGAAAGCACCCATACAAGAGTTCGATTTAGTCTCTTCTGCCAAAACTAAGCTTACATCCTGGTTAAACAAAGACACTCCTATTTGGATGTGTGGAGCTTCAAAAAATGGGAGTTTAAAACAAGAAGAATGTATTCTAGAAAGGATTGCATAGATGAAGCCTATGTACCTAAATCCTTTCCAAAGGATTTGTTTGAGCCATTCAAGTGAACTCAAATTTTAGCGACAATGGATGTATGTGTGAATACGTCTATGCCTACTCAATTTTGCAATGAGGATGGCTACGACATAATTCCCATCCAAATGATTTCAACCCTCAACATTGAAGATGAAAATGAGGAGCCCAAGGACTTGATGAAAGCTCAACAAGTCTTTTTAGACCACTACTACGATGCAACAGATGAGTTAGACGAACACCCAGCTACCTTAGAAGATTCGGGGTCAGAAAAAGAACATGTGAGAGCTAAGCTACCTTTGAAAGGAGGGCAGGAAAAGTTTTTTGATTTCAAGTAGACAAAAATGGTATAGACAAAAAAGAGACACCTGAAACGTGAAAACACGACCTATGCTGTTAGTCTCCAGTAGAACACAATTCCTGATGGAGATAGAGCCACATGATTGTGTCAAGGATAAAATCACTTATAGATATCCTTCAAACGAAAATCTAGAAATTCCAAAAACATCGAGAAAAATAAGGAAGGATACTCAAGAAAAGCCAAACAAAGAGGATAAGGAGCCAACCATGACATGAGTTGAACGGAAAAAGAAATATCAAGGGTTGAAAAAAGCTCTAAAGGAGATATATACGACCAAAAAGGAAACCACGGAAGAGGATGGTAAGGATGTAATGAGTATTCCATCCCATTACAAAAAGTATACTCTCTAAGATAGAAAAATCATAGTCAAATAACGTGTTAGGGAATTAAGGAAAAAAGGTGAGTCCTACGAAGGGCCCAAGAACGTGAAAAAGATAGACTTGGCTGAACCACGAGAAGAGCTTAGGCATGCCTACATTGCAAATTACCTAACAGAAGAAGAAGAAGACCTTTTCCTAAGATTACTAAAAGAATAGTGAGATATCTTCGCTTGGTCTCACAAGGTTCTCAAGGGTGTTGATCCAAAAATTTGTCAACATACCATACCCATGAGAGATGATGCAAAACCAAGTAGACAAAGGCCATAAACATATAATGAAACATTTGCCAGGAAAATCAAGGAAGAGATTGAGAAACTAAAGGAAGTCGAATTAATTTACAAAATTGAACACATAGATTGGGCGTCTGTAATTGTGGTAGTACCCAAGAAGAATGGAAAATTACGAGTGTGTGTCAATCTCAAAAAGGTGAATGCAGCCACCATTAGACACAACTTTCCTCTTCCAATCACTGAGCATGTTTTAGAACGAGTTGCAGGAAAAGAAGCTTACAGGTTCTTAGATGGCTTTTTGGGATACAATCAACTTCTGGTTGACCCAAAAGATCAGCATAAAACTGGTTTTACAACGGAATGGGGTATTTTTTTCCTATCAGGTTATGCCTTTTGGGTTAATCAATGCTCCAGCCACATTTCAAAGATTGATGAGCCATGATTTTAAAGAATATTTGAGGAAATTCTTGGAAGTATACATGGATGATCTATGCGTACATTCATCAATCCGAGCTGATCATTTTGAACACCTCAAAAAGGTATTCAAAAAATGTAAACTTTATAGGATTTGCCTAAATCTTCAAAAGTGCACATTCATGGGTAGACAAGGAAAAATTCTTGGACATATAGTGTCTAAAATTGGCATAGCTACTGATATTGAAAAAAGTCATGTCATTGCTAATTTGCCTAGACCAACAACAATCAAGGGGGTTCAAGCCTTCATAGGGCATTGTGGACGGTTCATTTACATGTACGCTATAATTGCAAAACCCATGTATAGCTTGATTACACACTTTGAATGGACCGAGGCATGTGAAGAATCCTTCATGAAGCTTAAGCAAGCTCTAACCTCAGCTCCAATATTGAGAGCACCAGATTGGAATAAGATATTCCACATACATGTAGATGCTTCCAATTTTTCCATAGGTTGTATACTAGCTCAACTAGGAGACAGGAAAATTGACTTTCCTATTTCTTATGCTAGCCGACAGTTGAACATGGCAGAAAAGAATTACACTACCACTGAAAGAGAAGGGTTAGGAATGATCTATGCCGTTAAAAAGTATAGACATTACCTATTAGCCAACAAGTTTGTGTTCTTTGTAGACCACCAAGCTTTATTGTATTTGGTCAACAAGCCATGTAGCACAGAAAGAATAGTGAGATGGTTCATCATTCTTCTAGAATTTGATTTCACTGTGGTTGTAAAAAAGGGCACTACACATCAAAGAGCAGATCATTTGTCAAGGATTGTTTCAGGAGAATCACCTAAAGGGGTAGACAATGATCTACCAGATGCCTATTTGTTTTCCGTGGAAATGATACCTTGATGGTCGGAAAAATGTTATCAATGACGATGATAATAGCTCAAGTGGATTCACAAATACAACTTCCTATTAAATTGGATTCATTGAGCAATCTGGTATGTATAAATTACTAGCTAGTAGGCTATACAAAAGAAATCAAGATGGAATATTGATTTTATGCATTGACCTTGAGGAGAAAAACCAGTACCTAGGTCAAGCACATATTACCATAGTAGGACTTCACTTTGCAGAAGACCAAACTATGCAAAGAATCTTGAGATTTGGAGTATTTGGTCAACTATGAGGAGTGATGTTCGATCTTTTGTAGAGGAATGCCCTCATTGTAAAAAACAGACACCCATACCTTATGTAACTTTGTTCCAAATTTTGCCTATTCCTAAGTGGAGTAACTATCTGGTTACTTATCAAGCCGAATACTTCTTGAGGATATGAGTAAACGCCATCAAAGATCAATTGAAACTAAAGCAAGAGACTATGCTCTTTTTGGGAACCAATTGTGTCGAAGAGGTAAAGATCAACATTGCGTCTTTGTGCAAATGAAGACAAGTATATTCCGATTATAGAACAAGCACATGTTGGATTAGTTGGAGCTCACTTTTCTAGTGAGACCACCGCAAGAGCAATCTTGATGACAAGCATATGGTGGCCAACACTTTTTGCAGATGCCAAAGAATATGTTCGAAGGTGTGACGCTTGTCAACAACGAGCAAAAATGCAAACACGTGTAGATAGCATGCCCTTAAGACCAATGATGGGGGCTAGAGCGTTCGCAAAGTGGGGGATAGATTTTGTTGGGCTAATACAACCACCTACTTATAGAACCCAAGCTCAATATATCATTGTAGCTACGAGCTATTTGACCAAGTGGGCCGAGGCTAAAGCAACTCAAAAGAATGATGCCAGAACAACTAGCGCATTCTTATATAAGTATATATTCACGAGATATGGACTGCCAATAGAAATTGTTAGTGATAGGGGAACTCATTTCCTCAATGAGGTAATCGAGTATTTGCTTAATGAGTTTATGGTCATCCATAACAAATCAGCTCCCTATCACCCACAAGCAAATGGACAAGCTGAGCATACGAACAAAATTCTTAGCTCGATATTGACTAAAGTGGTTAGTTCAGGAAGGGCATACTGAGAAATGAATCTCTGTGCTGCTCTATGGGCTTATCGAGTTTCATTCAGAATAGCTTTAAATGCTACACCCTTTAGCCTTGTTTATGGTCATGATGCCGTACTGCCAATAGAATTTCTATTGCTGACATTAAGGTTAGCTAAGGATCTTGACTGGACTCGACATGAATTGTTAGAAAGATTTGAAGATTTAGAAAAGCTAGATGAGCAAAGGCTAATTGATGTAGCTCATATCTATGCACAAAAGCGAAAACAAAAATAATTTTTTGATTCCCATCTAATAACAAAAATCTTCAAGAAAGGGGACTTAGTTTTAATCTATTCCCTTAAGCAACACATTCCCAAGTTTAAGAAAAAGGGAAACGGATCATTTATCATTGAAGATGTATCTCCAAGTGGAGCAGTAAAATTGTCCACCCTAGATGGTGAACCAATGGCTAATTGGATTAGTGGATGTCGTTTAAAGAAATACAATTTGCCGCTAACCAATGAATTGCTAAAAGAATGCATGTAGCCAAGCAAAGGAGGATTAACCGACAACAGGTTATTGATGAAGCGCAAGAGGAAGATCGGCTTTGGGTACTCAAACGAAAAGGTGCTCTCTGGAATTAACAGATATCGATTCCCATCAATACTTTGGAAATAGATGAACGACAATAGGAATTACCTAAAGTTGCAGTTTTAACAGATGAGGACTGGTTAGACGAAATGGACTTGTGCATCAAAGAACAGCTCAACAATCATAGCACCAATTCTTTGGTCGACACGGGAGCTAGAGTAAATGCAATCAATTATTCCACGTACAAGAAAGCAACAAGTCAGTCTTTGACAGCAGGAATATCAACAATGAAAGGATGCAAGAAGAAACCAACCCCAACATTGGGAGTAGTCAACTTAAACATGATAGTACATGGATGTTCATGTCCTCATCAGCTTGTATGCTTACCATATGAACACATGAATGAGACGATGATTCTTAGAATTCCTTGGATGCGAACATACAAAGTAGTACCAGATTGGGATACAAATCAGCTCAAGCTATCACCTAAGGGCGGGCAACTCATTGTTACAATTGCACCAAACAAGGAGGAATGGAAAGGAAGCAATCAGCAGACCAAACCATGAACTAATCAATCATCTCCATACTCTTGACAAGAAAATGCTACAAGTAGCATGAAAGGAGTCAGGCAAATTTGGGTACCAAAAGCACAGCTTAAGGATAACCGATTCAAATTGGGGTGCCCAAAACATCACCGGCAAAACCAAAGAAGGTTCCAAGGGTCAAAACATAGAGACAAGCATCTTCGAGCAAGGAAACTAACTTGAAATGGATTTGGCATAAAAAGGAGCACTTATCTTCTCCACAAACCGTAAACCAATCAAGCAATGAAGAGTTAAGTATCAAAAGGCTCCAACACACCATTCCACACCAAGCAAACCAAGCTACCAATGGCAAGAAAATCCTCGACAACAGCCAAAAGTGCTACCAATAGCTCAGGCAATTAGCGTGTTGAAGCATCTTGATGGTACAATCAAACAGAGAGCACACAAGCTACAAGATTTGCTCTTTGGAAGACAGCAACAACAAACCTTGACATCAGAAACCCTTGAGTTAATTACTCAAGACCAAGCTCTTGCACAACATAGTGGTTTGAATTGCATTGATCTTCAAAGCATGGTAGAGCCAACCTGGGCTATTCATAAGACATGATTGTTCAACCCATGCACACAGTCGTGACTTGCCGGCCATAGTTTGGCTACCTGGGTCAGATGGCATCGCTCCCATCCGGCCTGGCAACGTTGTTTGGCCCACCCTATAATTCACTGGGATGTCCTCCCCTTTCCCATGACGCACGCTCATCGGATGTGTCCGTCTCTGTGCATTTTGGGTTAGCCAGTTTTTTTGGTTGCCGATAAGCACGCATCTTTGCCATCTAGGAGGGGTGGAAGGGCACTAAGTAATTAAGGGCAATGTTTGAAGAGGGAGGAAAAAGTTCAATGTTAACATGTGATTTTTTTGCAAAATTACCTAATAATGCCCTTATAATTCATCATCAAGGGAAAATTCACTGATGATATCTTTCCAATCAGTGTAAATAATGTATATACTATCAAAAAATAGTCCTTTTTGGTTATTTTTCATCATTTTTCTTGATAAGGAGACTTAAAAATGAAGAAATCCAACAAAAAACAATAAAGCTATGTTATTCAATGGATTTTCTTAATTATTGGATTTTCACTTTTTTTTACCGCATTTTGTTATTTTCTTTTATTTTTTCAATAAATAGGTCAAAAAATAATAATAAATAGCAAAGGAGCTTAGATTTTATCCTACTCTTAGGAGACTGTTCTTGAAAGAATACATACAAGAGGAAGTGCTTTGGGGTGTATCCTTTTAGCTCCAGAAAGCCCAACGAGAGGAAGGAGAGTCGGTGAGAGACTTTATTAGTTGCTTGAAGCATTTGAATTCTCGTTGTAATCCAAATGAGCGCTTCAATAATAATCAATTTCTTGATAGATTCATTAGGGGATTACGAGATGAGGATATCTACAATGGCCTGGTCATTAGAGGTATCACCACTTGGGATGTAGTCACCACCAATGCGATCCAATTGGAGGATAATTTAATGATTCACGGAGAAAGAGGTTCTGTTGAGCCTAAACCTACTAGCTCGCAAGCATCGGGGCATCAGCCACCATGACCCTAAAGCCTATTCCTAAGGATCCAAAGATATCTGAGATGACTTTAGCAGATCTCACCAAGGCCATTCAAGAGAGTCTTATAGACAATCATGCTCATCAAAACAATCATTTGTATCCAAGAAGGAGCAATAGTGGTGCTCAGTATGCTATGGTCCACATAGTACCAGTGAATGCCCTACTTTTAGAGTAAAATTCAACAGGAATTGCAATGCCTATGGGAGGTATGGTCATCAAGCTAAGGATTGCATAGTATTTAAGCACGATATGGCCAATAGAAACCAACCTTAACATGGGCAGACACACCTCGAGTGCGTGCATTGATGCCTATCCCACCTCTTGAACAAACGTCACAACACATGGTCCCTAGGGCCCAAAATGTTGTTCAAACAACACCCTTACCACCTCCAGTTCTAGGATCGCAACCGCTACATCCGCGAATCACGTCTATGAATCAAGTGGGTTGTGAGTTATCTATTGCTTGTTTGGAAGGTTGTGAGGAAGATATAGACCCTAATATTTCCTATGGGATTGATGCGTTTGAAGAAAGTCCACAATACTACATGGAGGACTATTAGGGATAAGTCAAACCTGTCTATCAAGTAGCTGCTCTTGCTGCAAGAGGCCAAAATATCAATTATACTTCCAAGATACCACCTCTTCAATGCTATGAGTGTGGAGGTCCACATCGTGTGGCCAAGTGTCCTATTAGGCGCTACAAAATAACACCACACTAATATTAATGCAAACCAATCAAGCGAGCATGTCTACAATGCCGATACTCACGTGTAATCGATGTGGCATAGATCATTTGATTGCCCAATGTCCAAATAATCCAAATGCGTCAAAAATCATGCCATTAAACTTGATTGAGGTTACGGAGGAGCCATCACAAAGTACACTTGTGGTACCAATAAATGTACTCACATGATCGATGCTCCAAAAAAAAAAAAAAAAATCTTGAAGAAAGAAACACGGCATTAATTGCCCAGTTTCAAAAGAAGAAGAAAACACGAAGGAGGAGATCACAAAAAGTAGCAAAATCAGACCCCAGTCCAAAGACCAACAAAGGTTTTGGTGGACAACCCCATATATATGAACGACGCTGAAGAGGATTTCAATTCAGGTGAAACCATGCAGACCAAAACAACCACTACGAAAGAAACCAACAAGGAAGATCGTCATGAGCCACAATGGCTAGGATCCAAGAAGAAGATAGGAACTCATCCAAACCCTACAGAGGAGATCGAGCGAGTCAAGCAATTAAGGAGTTTGGTAGAAGATACCCAAAGAGATTTAGAACCATCACCTAGGCAGATCCAGATTACAGACACATTGTTTCCTACGCAACAACAACCTCACAAAGTCCATAGACCCCTAGCCATACCTAGTGTCATCCAAGAAGAAAGTGAGTTAAAGTCATGGGAAAGTGGGCATACTCACTTCTTGTTGGAAAGAACGTTTACAGAGGGACTACCTGGCCCTATCAAAGAAATGGAGATCCCATCTTCCCCACGTCAAGGGACTGAAGCCCAAAAGGTGCCATTAAATATTTCCAAATTGATGTATTTCATGGCTTCAAAAGTTAGAACCACCATCATGTCCAAAGTATATGGAGACCCTGAGCTATTCTTAGCTCTTCGAGCTTTTGTCAATGGAGAACTGAAGGTCGGGCTACCACAATTTTCACATATGAATGGAGCTAGGGAGATGCCAATAGAGGAGGAACACTTAGATCCAAAACCCAACCTACATGAGAGCCCTATTGTAGAAATACATGTTAGCAAGTTGGGCCAATGGGTCTATTGTTAAACATATTGGGATGCTAGAAGATCTCAAAATCAAGGTCTTTGGACATTAAATAAGAAATACCTCATTGTTATGAATTTCTCTAAGCACACTATGGCATCTAAGATGATCTTAAGATGTCCTTTCATGAGGGAAGCAAAAATGGTGCATGACTGGTCTAAAATCCATGTCTACTTGCAATTCCAAGATTCTGTCATTCAAGTGGATCTTGTAACTGGTCAAGCACATCCTCTAGGAAATAGGTTTATAATTGATCATAGATCTGAAAACACAATTCACTCGGCCCCATTGCAGTATTGTTACACAGGTAAAGTGGGCACTGATGTTGGGGAAGATTCTCCTTATATGGATGTACAACCTGGGATGACAAAGATAGACAATGTGGATTGGGTCCACTTAGCAGCAACCATAGACACTTGGGGAAACAGGGGGACGACCTGGGTAACACCTGAGGGGGGTGAAATGCCACCACTCGTACCCTTAAATATGCTAGAAGCAATGCGTATAGCTTCTGATGACCTACAAGATGAAGGTTTGACTAGCATTGGAACTAGTAGCGTCTCACAAGACTATAGCCCACACGACTTGGGGTCCAAAACATCAATTGAAATTGACTCTGAGAAAGAAGAATCTGAGTTAAATCTTAGTAAAAATGTGGGGACAAACAATTCAGGGCTCAGTGGTACCCTAGATGACAATCTATCCAAGGGAGTAGAAGACACAAGTAGCGATTCATCTAGTGACTCTTCACTAGATATCGGCCGTAATCAAATATTAGAAAAGAAGAGTAAGAGACATAAGAGGCGATGATATCAGGCAAATGTGTGTGCTAGAATAGATGAAAAGAAATCTACAGTAGAATGGCTTAATTATATAGGGGCATGTGATGCTCATCCAAAGTTGGTAGATAATTGGGGTGAATACCTTCAAAGTGTTATGTGGTGTAGTCCACAACCCATTGACATCACACAACTAGAGGTTACAGAGAAGCCAAAGTTGAGCCGTACCGTAAGGAGACCACAAAATCAAGAGTTAGCTCAACAACGAAAGGAATCGGAAGTGAAATCACAGTCCACAGAACAATAGAACCCCACAGACTTACACCCTGCACCTGAAAATTTCAAATACTACACCACAGAGAAACGTAAGGTTGTGTATACAAAGTCTCAAAGAAAACCTATCAATGGAAGAAATGGAGTTTATGACGATCCAACGATAGTTAATGAAATAGAGTTAGCAGACCCAAGAGAAGAGTCCAAACCTGCTTTCATTGCCCAAGATCTAACAGAGACTGAGGAGTGTGTACTTAAACGACTTCTCAAGGAATTCAGGGATATATTTGCTTGGACATATCATGATATGAAAGGTGTTCCACCTTCTCCAGTGCAACACACAATCCCCATGAAGAGCATGGCTAAACCAGTTCAGCAACAACCCTACCCAATGAATCCTAAATATGCAAAGATCGTTCAAGAAGAGATTGAAAACCTTGTGAAATGCAGATTCATATACCCTATTGAGCACTCAGAATGGGTTTCTCTGATAGTGATTGTGCCAAAAAAGAATGGGACACTCAGAGTGTGAGTGGATCTCAAGAAGGTCAATGCCGCCACTAGGAGGGACCATTACCCCTTTCCATATTCAGAACATGTGCTTTAAAGAGTTGTAGGAAAGGAAGCTTATAAATTTTTAGCTGGGTAATTTGGCTACAATCAAATCACAATTTCACTAGAGGACCAAGCTAAAACAACCTTTATAACCAAATTTGGAGTGTTCGCATTTTGTGTTATGGATTTTGGCTTAACCAATGCCCCTTGCTACCTTTTAAAGATTAATAAAAACTGCTTTTAGAGAATATTTGAGGGAGTTTTGCGAAGCTTTCTTAGATGACCTTTGTGTTTATTCCTCTTGGAAAGAACATCTATCACGCTTACGAAAAGTGTTTGAGAAGTGCAGATTGTATCGCATCTCCTTAAACCCTTTCAAGTGAAAATTTTGGGTTAAACATGGAGTAATTTTAGGGCATATAGTGTCCAAAAATGGGATTTCCATATATGAGAGCAAAATTAAAGCCATTGCTAAATTGCCACCACCTACAAACTATACAGGAGTTCAAAGGTTCATGGGCCATGTTGGTTATTACCGATGTTTTAAACTTTGCCTAGATAGCTCCTCCATTGTACAAACTTCTTATTGAGTTTCACTGGACCGCGGAGTGTGGCCATGCTTATGAAAAAGACCTTAACTAGCGCTCCTATTCTATGAGTGCCTGATTGAAATGTAACCAATGCCCCTGCTACCTTTCAAAGATTAATAAACGCTGCTTTTAGAGAATATTTGAGGGAGTTTTGCGAAGCTTTCTTAGATGACCTTTGTGTTTATTCCTCTTGGAAAGAACATCTATCACGCTTACGAAAAGTGTTTGAGAAGCTCAGATTGTATCGCATCTCCTTAAAACCTTTCAAATGAAAATTTTGGGTTAAAAATGGAGTAATTTTAGGGAATATAGTGTCCAAAAATGGGATTGCCATATATGAGAGCAAAATTAAAGCCATAGCTAAATTGCCACCACCTACAAACTATAAAGGAGTTCAAAGGTTCATGGGCCATGTTGGTTATTACCGATGGTTTATTTTAAACTTTGCCTAGATAGCTCCTCCATTGTACAAACTTCTTATTGAGTTTCACTGGACCGCGGAGTGTGACCATGCTTATGAAAAAGACCTCAACTAGCGCTCTTATTATATGAGTGCCCGATTGAAATGTAACCAATGCCCCTGCTACCTTTCAAAGATTAATAAACACTGCTTTTAGAGAATATTTGAGGGAGTTTTGCGAAGCTTTCTTAGATGACCTTTGTGTTTATTCCTCTTGGAAAGAACATCTATCACGCTTACAAAAAGTGTTTGAGAAGTGCAGATTGTATCGCATCTCCTTAAACCCTTTCAAATGAAAATTTTGGGTTAAACATGGAATAATTTTAGGGCATATAGTGTCCAAAAATGGGATTGCCATATATGAGAGCAGAATTAAAGCCATTGCTAAATTGCCACCACCTACAAACTATAAAGGAGTTCAAAGGTGCATGGGCCATGTTTGTTATTATCGATGGTTTATTTTAAACTTTGCCTAGATAGCTCCTCCATTGTACAAACTTCTTATTGAGTTTCACTAGACCGCGGAGTGTGACCATGCTTATCAAAAAGACCTTAACTAGCGCTCCTATTATATGAGTGCCCAATTGAAATGTAATTTTTCATGTGCATCTTGATGCATTGAATTTTTCTATTGGGTATGTTCTAGCTCGACCAAGAGAACATAAACTAGACTACCACATTAGATTTGCAAGTCGTCAATTGAATGATGCCAAGAGAAACTACACCACTACATAGTGAGAAGGTTTAGCTATGATTTATGCAGTAAAGAAATTCCTCTACTACCTTCTTGCCAACAAGTTTGTTTTCTATGTGGATCATCAAGCCTTGTTGTATCTAGTAAATAAACCTTGTTCTACACGAGAAGAATTACACGATGGTTGTTAATTCTCCTTGAGTTTGATTTTACTGTTGTGGTGAGACATGTTAAAAGACATGTCATGGTGGATCATTTGTCTCGCATACCTAATGGTGAAGCCCCCTACTGGAGTCAATGATAAATTGCTCGAACTTCCTTATTTCTAGCCGAGACCGTGTCTGAATGGAGTGAGAATATTGTGAACTTTCTAGTTAATGGTTTTTCACCCAAAGAGCTTCGTAAGGACAAGCTCAAAAACTGTTAAAAGAATGTGAACCTTATTCTCTCATTGCAAGAACTCTCTACAGGCTAGGGAAGGATGATATTTTAAGACGTTGTGCCCATGAGGATGAGTATTTATACATACTGCAAGAATCCAACATGGGTATAGCCGGAGGACATTTCTCAGAGAAATTAACAGGTAGAAAGGTGTTGCAATCAGGCTATTGGTGGCCTATCTTATTCAAGGATACATCACTTTTTGCAAAAGAATGTGATGAATGCCAATGTTACAAGATCACACAACAAAAGGATAAGATGAACTTATATCCTGTTAAAGTAACTCAACCATTTGAAAAATGGGGTTTGGACTTTGTAGGCACAATTAGTCAAAGAGCTCGTAGCACTCAATCTTGATATATTGTCATTGCCACTGACTATGTGACAAAGTGGAAAAAAGCCTGGGTGACATATAAGGCTGATGCAAGGTCACTGCCAAGCTTCTCTTTGAGAACATTATTACAAGATTTGGTTGTCCCCTTGAGATTGTGAGCGACAATGGCACTTATTTTATAAATGGAGTGCTAAAAGAACTCATTACCAACTTCATGATAGCTCACCATAAGTCCACACCGTATTATCCACAAGCAAATGGCCAATCTGAGAGTACCAACAGGAAGTTAATCTCTATCTTGATCAAAATTGTGGAAGCTCATCGCACAGATTGGGATTGAAAGCTAACTTCAGCCCTATGGGCTTATCATACTTCTTACAAAGTGGCTATTAGTTGTACACCATTCAAAATGGTATATGGCTAAGAAGCAGTTATGCTAGGGGAGTTTGTAATTCCTAGTCTGCGTGTAGCTTCACAAGAAGGTTGGGATGGTAACCCTTTAGTTGAGCGCTTATATATCCTTGAGAGGTTAGATGAAGAAAGGCAATTGGCTGTGCAAAATGCACTTGTGGAGAAAGATAGGAGGAAGTAATGGTTTGACCGCCATCTAAAGAACAAAGACATCAATGTCGCTGATAAAGTCCTTATGTATGGAGTGCGTAACAAAAAGAAAAAGTTCAAATATGCGAGAAAATGACCATATAGAGTATGTGAAATCACCCCATAAGGAACCATTCATGTGGAGACTCTTGATGGAGTTGAAACCATCTGACTTCTCAATGGTAGCAGATTTAAAAGATATTATGATCCTTTAGGCCAAGAGGAGCTACATGCCATCCATTAAAAAAATGCAGCCAAGGCACAAACAAAATTGAAGAGGATACAAGTTCAAGACGAGGCTAAAGAGAAAAAACAATACATAAGACGCCAACGAGAGGCCAACCTTGGAGTTACACATGCATTCCATGTTGAAACATAGGATGATTGGTTGGACTCTGTCACACCTCTACAATATCCTATTGAGCTAAATAGCACCTATGGAGAAGTGCTATATAACACCTTATTGGACACAAGTGCTAAGTATAAGCTGTTACCCTATGGAGTTTGGTGTCAGTTAGGGAAGCCATCTCTATCTGAGAGTATTATCAAAGTCAAGGGTGTCAACAAGAACAAAACTACGGTTTTTGAAATTTGACACACTTTTGTCAGTTATGACAATGGGGTTGTAGCTCAAGACTTTTTGGTCATGCCTGTTGGAACTATAGAGGGTAATATAAACCTAGGATGCACATGGATGATATCCACCAAATGCACTATTGATTGAGAGAATGGGGGTGTCACAATGTAGAAACCAACTCTTAGCCCTGCCACTCAAGCCATAGTCCCTGAGATATTGCCTCTTAAGGAAATAAAACCCAAAACATTGCATGTCCAAGAGGTTGAACCATATGTCCCCAGAGCTTCAACTGCTGTAGTTGAAATAAAGCTTGAGACACAAAAGACCCATCCTAATATAACAAAGAAAACATACAAGTGGGACCCTAAAGCTTCTTTAGAGACCATAGCTAGTGCTAAAAGACAGGAACCTAGTAAGAGACATCCCACTCGCCCCAAGAAATGTAAAGAATCGTTGCATTGGACTCCTAAAAAACTATTGGAAGCCCAAGGCTACTATGAAGGAAATGATCAAATCTGGGTGCCAAGACATAAATTGTGCTCTTATCTATCACCTGACCCATGTGAGCCCAATCCTATAGCTCCAAAATGAATTGACAATTGCGGAAAGAAAACAATCACAAAATACTACACACCCGCTCTAGAGCTAGTTTGAGTACCGAAAAAAGAACAATTTGTTCCACCTAGCTTAGGAATAGGGAAGTCAAATGAAGCTTCTTGCTCTTCATGTAGTTCCTATATGGAAATATAAGCTTCAACACAACCTCCACCTACCATTGTACATATCCATACAAACAAGAAAGAGTTTTCTCCTCCTGTTGTAAGTTCACCACCTACAACAACGTTGCAAATAAAACCATGGGAGAGTACCTTACCACCCTTGCAACTAGATGAAACTCATACGGTGGTTGAAAACTATTGGTTAAAGCCTTCACCCATAACAACTTGGAACAATTGGTTTCAAAAGGTGACGACATCATTCCAAAAGGTATGATCTACCCAAGGAAGGGGGAGTGTTTGCTGACATCCATCATTCACTTCCTTCCCTCTCCGCCCTCCTCCCTGACCTATCAATCTCCCAATCTTAGGGAATGTATATATAAAGACTTATACCCACAAAAAGAAAAAATAAGAAAGTAAAAGAGCAAGAGCCACCAAACAAAAATCTGGAAACCTACGCGTTCTATACATAACACAAAATCATAAAAACACATTATGCACAAGGACACGACCCTTGTAATATTTGCACTCTAACCATCACCTATCTGTGTGTACAGATTTGGCTAGTATGCTAGAGTCATCCGCTCCTGCCTTGGGTGAGAGGTACCCTCTTTACTTTGCACAAGTGTTTCATATAGTCTACCCGGTGCTTGCATGTGAATGATGGGATTTGGTAGGTACACTAGCATGTGAGAGGAATTTTGAGGAATTAGAATGGTTGATACATCTCTTGATCAAAATTGATCCATACTTAGTAGAGGACATCACCCCAATTACACAAGACTACCCTCTTGACCAAGATCACTATAGGCATCTAGTGACCTTCTTAGTAAACATTGGTGCCTCTAATGATGAAGAAGAAGATTTACATGATTACATGGATGAAACATATGGTCTCACGGACGATGAATTTATTTTTCTCAACAACAAGGATTAGGATTTAGCCTTTGGGTTCTCCCCCCCCCCAATCTCTACAATATCCTATTCCCTTGACTCTCTAGGGCGAGTGCAAATAATTAGGTTAGGGTTCCTTATGTTGTTTAATTGTGTTCAATAGGGGTTGTTACCTCTTCCCACTAATGTGCCTCCTAGAGGTATTCTTTGTGTTTCCTAGTGTGTATAGGAACGTGTTGCTATTGTTAGGATTTGGACCTTCATGGAATCTTTCTCTCGTTCACTCTTCAAATCAAGCGCGATCATCAACACAAACAGGTGTTTCTTGTCCATTAGCATTGCCCCTTATCTTTTTTGCATCCATGTTTGTCTGCTTTAAATGTGATTGGTAACATAATATTCAGTGCATTTGCTTAGTATCAAACTTTAAATTCAATGTAAAATTTTGTCATAATCACTTGTCTAGGTTTAAAAATTCAAGCAGTCCGACTAAGCTAATTTGACCAAGCTAGGTGTTATAGATCTTCTCTTAAGACCATGGGGAATGCCTTCCTAATAATCAATGGTTAGGTTCTTAATCCAATTTAGGTAGCATTGTGTGCAATGTACTAGGGCTTTCTAGTGGGCCTAGTTTCTATTGACCTTTAGTTTAAGAATTATAAAAAGATTTTATTAAATGTGATGAGCCTCGAGAGGGTAATAGCGTTATATGACCCCCCAAAGTTACAAAATTAAAACGCTAAAAACGAACAAAAAAAAAAGTGCCACAATGTAAAATCTTAAGCAGGAAGACAAATTTCAGCTTGATTTGTTACTTCACTCACATGTATCGCCTATGGTACTAGAGCCCTAGAGGTTCCCAGTGTGGGCGCTTTTCCTTGAAAAGTAAAAAACCCAAGGCATACAAAATAAGCACACACGTCAAAATTGAATCAATGTGAAAAAACTTTGGGGGGTCAAAGAAAAGGAAATAACTCAGGCAATGATTTCATGAGCAATTCTTTTTATTGTAGCTTAACTACAAGGTCTTCTAGGTATAGCCTGTAGTCAGTCCTCGGACATGAAATACTTGGCTCTCACAATTAAACAACTTAATTGACCAGAGAAAATTGAGAAGCTTGCCCATGGTATTAATAGTTGATCTCTAGTGCCTTTCGATCATTAAATTAGCGATCCCAGACTTGTTTAGTTTTTGACATTTACAACATGTTTATTGCTGACAAATTGTTTGATATTCTGTTACCAATCAATTTGTCTGCCTACAACTGCATATGCTTTTTAATTGTATATAAGAATGTAATTACTAACCAATTTTATTTGATTTTGCAATGATTGAAGAAGACTAAGGACATTCATCTCAAATGCTCTTCCACCTCGACGAACGAGCTTCAACTCAATAGCTTCCGAGGACGGAATTTACATCAAGAAGGGGGACATGTTAACCACCGGGGTCCACTTCTAGTAGTCATTTCTCGGGCTTGTCGGTCCAATAGGAAAAGGTTAAGAGTGATCTCCGATGAGAGGCACACCCTCACTGGAACATTCAAGGGTTATTTGGCTAAGCATAGGCACCCAAGTGTGAATGGGCGATCTCATATAAAAGTCATCGAAACCTAAAAATCACTCATTCTCTCATTTGTGCAATTGAAGAGTGCTCTTGCTCCATCTCCATATTCTTCTTCATCTCCTTGTGTGTGTGTGTGTGTGTGTGTGTGTTTATGTGTGTGTGTGTATGCAAGAGAGAGAGAGAGAGAGAGAGAGAGAGTATGTGTGTGATCGAGCATTGCAAAGGCATGGCGGCGGCGAGGCAGTTGAGGGTGGCACGACAATAGCTCCCTCTTTTTTGTGGTGAGGAATCCTCCATGAAGGCGAGTGTAGGGCGGTGAGTGACCCACCCTTGATCTCTTGAGCTTGCTAGATTAATCTGGTTGTGTGCTTGTAGCCATTTGTGGCTCACAGACAGTGTACAACAAGTCCCTTGCTTTGACACGTGTGACAGATGCACACACCTTGCAAAAGGATTCTTCTCATTCCACTTTAACAATGCGGCAGTGGTGACAAAGATCTTGGCTAAAATCCCTCTTTTCTTCAATAGATTACCGATATGCATTCTCCAATGGAAGCCCTCCTTTTAATCCACATTCTAATCCAAACTAGAAGGCCACTATTGTAACTCCGCAAAAAATTGAGTTGGCCTCGTCACCTGTGCCTATTTCTAGTTTTTTCTACACTCTTTGATGCAAATTGAGTAAACATCACAGTGGTCATAGTTGGCACACAACTTATTTCCGTTGGCACAACCACCAAAGAAGTGGACACAGGACACATAGTGGTACAAACACAGTCCGTACCACTAACCCACATCAGGGTTTACCCTATTTTGATGATCCTATTTTGATGATCGTAGAGTAGGTTGCCGCCTACAACCGATAGAACCTGCAACCGCCTCTCAAGCATCTCTTGTTTCCAATTTTTTGCGAGTGGTTGTTAGTGACCAAAAGATCCTAAATTAGCACCAAAAATTGATGTTCCCAATCAATTGGACTCACCCTGTGTAGAAGTAAGCAACAATTAGAGTTATTGGGATATCTACAGTAGAGACAAGGGCACATATGATGCAGTAGGGGTAAAAACTCAAAGAATAGGGCATGTGTACCCCTTCTCAAGAAAGAGAAGCTTCAAGAACTACCCAACTTTAGTATTTAATGACTGGCCTCTATCCATCATACCAACTATTCTTATTGCTTCAATGAATAGATGTCACGTGATAGGCTTGTGGCTAAGGAGGATGTCACAAAGGACGAGCCATGAAAGCTTGGAGCGGCTTTCGATAGGGGGAAAGGGGAAAACACTCCGGCACCCAAATAATATGACTCTCTATATCCCAGGATACTCATTCCACCCCAATCCACTAGAGTTCACCTTCAAGACTCAACACCTTTGCAAACAAATCACTTTTTGCATGCATACCAACACACACACGCTTTGCACAATCACGTGATAGCACACCACACAGATTTTTCCTATTTACAGTCATCCCACAATGCACACCACTCTCTCTTTCTTGGTCACACCACACATGAAGGTCCATGGAGGCACATGCATCTCACACAAACGGTGCCAGATAATTTGAGTAGAGCAAAGATGAGAAGGGGGGAATGGGGAAGAAACAACACAGAAATTGGCCATAGTTTGCTTCAATTTTGATCAAATCACCATCTACAACGACACCATGGAACTTGCTAGCATTAGCTCCATTGGCACAACATCGACAAGTGCAAAAAAAACTCGAGCAATCATCGGATTCGCCTCCATGCATCTCTCCTCACTGACAGCGGCAAAAAAAGTCCTTGTTGTCAGTTCCCTCGTTGTGTTGGTGCCAAATCTCCTTCTGCGAGATCTTCTCCGAGAGCTTCCCTCTCTATCTCCCAAAAAAAAAGATCTCTTTCTGAATCTGTTGAGCCCTCTAAACCTGCAAAAAATCTAGTCCATATAGGGTGTGTGCATGGCCCCTTCTATTTTTTAGTCCAACTCGGCTGTTATCAGCTAGCCTTGCACTTGAAGACACTCTAAGTTTTCTCTCCAAGTCTCATGGGAAGGGCCTCCCGTTGTCACGGCACCGTGACAAGGGTGGGACACCCCCTTCTATTACTCAACAAATGATTTTTCCATTGAGGCCACGGGATGGGTCCCAATAGATCTCCCCCATCAGCAATGTGCATAGGCACCATCAACAATGGACGACACACCTCACCGACAACAATTCCACCGATGTACCACAGCATCTCCATCACCCTTGATACAACAACATAGAGCGAGTCACGCCACCATGCAGACAAGCCATGGCTGGGGAGATCCACGAGCTCAAGGGGATCCCTTGATGTCTAATGAGTCTCACCCAGTGTAGTACTAATACCCCACTTCCCTTGCCTTGGGTTCTCCATGTGGGCTCACTCGTGGCACCACGTGGCACATGCTAGGTAGACTGCCCTCCAAACCCCTCCAAGGCTTTAAAAAATCCACTTGAAAACAGTCTTTAGAAAAATCTCTTTTTGTCTAACATTTGAATGACTGCCACTATTTGCCCACCAAGAGTCCGATGGACAAGTTGTAAACTCCCATGCCCTTTACTTACCACATAGAACACATACAGATCCTGGAAAAACTTAGAAAATATGAGATGGTACACCAACTGAGGCAAACAAGCCGGCACAGAACTAGCCCTCGATGAAACTTCATCAGCAAATATCTCAACAACCAAGACTTTGATTTTCGATCCAAAAATATCAAGATGCTCCACATGATGAGCTCTTCACATCTACCCACTGAAACTAGCTCTGACCACTTGCCATCCCTTGGCTTGTCCGTCTTAGATCTGCAATGCACTCCAACTTTGAACATCCATATCGTTTTCCATGGAGCTCCATTTGATGAGCCTTCTAGACCAACTCACTCAACAATACAAGCTCTTCATTTCCAAGGAAAAAAACCATCACCTTGAACATCCTTCATATGCCATCCCATCAAGATCTCTCTAGAGCCCATCTGGTTTAGAAAAACACATAAATCATACATCTCCGTTGCCACTTGCCTACCCAAGCTCTTCCCATCTTCTCTAGCCCTTTTCCATGGACCTGTTAGCATACACACCATTGCTTGTGCCCTCTGCTAGGGTTCACACACTTTGACTGCACCAGCATGCAAAGAAAGGTGAAAGAGAGAGAGAGAGAGAGAGAGAGAGAGAGAGAGAGAGAGAGAGAGAGAGAGAGAGAGAGAGAGAGAGAGAGAGAGAGAGAGAGAGAGAGAGAGATCAAAGGTTCACGTGCTGCTCCAAGATGCCATGGCTCCTCCTTGAAGGAATCCTCCCTAACCTCAATCCTATCAAGTGGTATGAGAGAGAGATTCTTTGACAAGCTAAAATAAACAACACTCTATTAATTTGTTGGAAGCCTTCTACATATAGGACTACCTTGCCATGCAAACCCCATGCAATCTCCACAGATAGACTATAGATGGAATTGCATGTCCTATGGCATGTTCCCACGGGTTTAAACTAAATTGAAGTAGGGCTTGGAAACCCAACAACACCCCCCACAAGCCCCATGGACTTGGTATAGACCATGGTAGTCACCTGAAACTATGAGTAACCCCCCCCCCCCCCCCCCCCCCCCCCCCCCCCCCCCCCCTCTGACAGCAAGAGGGGTATTTGAACTCAAGCAGGTAGAGGCGCTCTAGGTAGACATTCCAAAATGTTAGTATTTTGATGGTGGTTGCAACAGAGACCCAAACTATGGACATCATTGACAAGCCTAGGAGGGTATTTTAAAATGGTCATTGTGTCTACTAGGAGGGACAATCTTGTCACAGGAAAGAGCTCACCCTGATAGGCATTTAGAACGTTGTCCTTGGAGAGTATCTCAAAACACTGCCGACAAGAGCTCCTAGATGTTGGCAAGAGCTCATCCTGCTAGGCATTTTAGAACGCTATCCTTGGAGAGTATCTCAAAACACTACCAACAAGAGCTCCTAGATGTTGACAAATCTTGTTGCAATTGCATTTCCAAAATGTTGCAATAAATCTTGTAAGCAATAAGTGCATGTTGAAATGCTATCCAATCACAAGCTTGATGAGAGGACAGTGGTGATTAAGAGCATATCAAATTTCTCCTAACAGTGGTGCAGTTAGTCGGAAAGGTTGAGGCAGAGGGTTTTCATTGGAAAAGCTTGACGACATCAAGGCTCAAAGTTGAAGATCTCCTCCATAGAGCGTGTCAAAGATTGTTAATAATGCATCAAAGCCATCCGATGAAAATAATAAGTAAGAGCCAGTTTCAGTTATTATCAAGTATGATTTTCTTACCCAACATGAGCACTATCTCCATAGAATTGGTCGGAGTAGCTGATGTGATAGAAACATAATGGCACTTGGCAACCGTGGTACATCAATAATTGCAAAGTTTCAAGGTTTATGAGTATACCACAAACTCATGGTTAAGAGTAAAACTCTATGTCATGAGAATGGTCAGTATAGTTTTAGGATTGAGGGGGGGATTATTGGGTTTCAAGCCCTCTGCCGATGGAAACACTCTCTAATAAGAAAGCAAGTATACTTCCAATGTAGATGGAGTGTGCATGGCCAAAGTGGTCCTATAGATATGTAAAAGGATTTGAATAAAAAAGAAATATAGCATTGCTTTTCACTTGCAGTTGAAGATCTCTGCTCTCTGTCTCTCTCTCTCTCTCTCTCTCTCTCTCTCTCTCTCTCTCTCTCTCTCTCTCTCTCTCTCTCTCTCTCTCTTCTCGTTCACCTTTCTTTGCACATGGATCCAACCTGTCATGGCTCTTCCTTGATGGCATCCTCCCTAGCCACAAGCCTATCAAGTGGTATCAGAGCGAGAGAGCCTTCAACAAGCTAAAATAAACAACACTCTATTAATTTTTTGGAATCCTTTTACATATATGTAAGTACTTTGCCATGCACACTCCATGAAATCTCCACATATAGAGTGCAGATGTAATTGCATGTCCTTTGGCATGTTCCCACGGGTTCAAAATAAACTGAACTAGGGCTTGGAAACCCAATATCGGATAAGGACCTCAGCCTAATTTACATCCCCAAATAACTTAGGTGCAAAGATCATAGCATGAGTTGCACAACAAATATTGTAAAATTTGGCCATTAGCCATACTCCTCCAAAAATGCATGTGACACACTCTCATACTTCCAGATCCTGAATCAAAACTCGTTGCTGGTTGGATTTTCATAAGTCATAATCATGTCTGGCATGGTCGTCTTCTTTGCAGGCATAGTCAAACTTGTGGCAAGTAGGCTATATTTCTCTTGCACCAATTGTGCTGACAACTAGTGAGGCTCACCTTCAAGATGAATAATACCCTGACTATCCTTTGTTGTTGCTTACTCTTGCAAGATTTAAAGGGTATGGGGATGAGGCTATACCTTTGTCCGATTGATCAATGTATACTCTAGCAAGCCTCTGCGCTCTAGGCATACCTTCATTGCCTCCATCATCTGATGATTAATGGGGGTAAGAGTCTTTATGCTAGCAGACCCGCAGATGATGCCATCAAGTTGTTGTATACAAAGAGATCAAGACATAGCAGGGAGAGAGTGATGATCTTTGCAAAGTTGTGCGACAAGCAAAGTTGATCAGGAAGAGATAGAACATGCATAGAAGAGATAGAACATGCACACATGAGCAAAATAGAAAATTGGCAAGTAAAATTGGATCCAAATAATTTTTCACACTTATATAGAATCCCTTTTGCATATCCAGCATTGTATACCATGCATCAGTTCTCAGGCTCACATGTGTGCTAATGAACTACCATCCCTTGTAACAATAACCCTACTCATTACAAATTTGTGCTCATGATGCCTCAAATATCTTGCACAAGAATTAGTGTCACATTCAAAGTTGTACTTCAGCATGATAATAGCGATTTGCGGGATCGGACCGGCTAAAGTAAGCTTTTCCTCATGATTATATTGGGCACCATCCCAAAGTAGAGCCGCAATTTGAATCCATTCACCAAACTTGGAACCATAGTTTCGTCCAAATTTTGCAAGAAAAATGCATTTGCATTGGCACTTTTTGTGAACACGGTACGGTCCCATCCACCACAATTTAAGCTTTCCTTAATATTTTTGTTTCCATGAACTAAACATCAGGACCAAATCTCCTGGCTTAAATATCGTAAACCACATTCCTCAAACCTCTATTTCTTTTTCCTACTCTAAAAATCCCAGATCATCATAAAACTGGTTGTTGACCGTTGGGTCAACAACATGACATAACTCAACAAATCCTTATCTTTTGAGAGTTATGAAATGATGTAAATTATGGTGATAAACATCATTTGAAATAAGTATCTAGTCTAGTCGTAGAAACCGGGGTGCAATGGCACTTCTAGATTGTAAATACCAAGCCATTTGACCCCTCAAACTCTATTTTTGGTTAACCTAAGGTAGCCTTAGTATATAAGGTACCTAGGTCACTTTTGTAAAAACACATAATCATAGTCTAAGTTTTAAGCTACCTTAGTATATAGGGTACCTAGGTCACTTTTGTAAAAACACTTAATCATAATCTAAGTTTTAAGCTACCGTCAACTGTGTGTGAGAGAGGAAGAGCGAGTGTGAGCTTCATCATGGCGCTACTCCTTGCTCGCTCATCACATTGTAGATCCGCCTGCACCATCATGCTAGCCTCGGTAAGAGCTACGCGACATCGCCAAGTATTTCCATGCGAAACAGAGCAAACACACTCACACAACTACAAGCTATTTGTGGCTGTAAGTATATCAAGTGATGTATGTTCAACATAAGCTATGTATGGGTACTCATAGATTTCAGTTTCGAACACTTTCAAAATTCTACTTTATCTTTATATGAATTTTTGCAGATGGGTTTAGAGCTAGAGTTTTGTGTGTAGAGGCTTGTGCGTGTATGTCGCACATGTCAATGCAAGGAACTTGCCGATACACCGTGTGCGAGCCACAAATGGCTCCAAGCACACAACAAGCCTAAACTAGTAAGCTCAAAGAAGGCGATGGTGTGTCACTCACCGCTCTACGCTTGCTTCGTGGAGGATTCCTCACCGTGAAGAAGAAGGAGCCGCCGCTTCGCCGCCGCCGTGCCTTCGTAATGCTCGATCGCCCACACTCTCTCTCTCTCTCTCTCTCTCTCTCTCTCTCTCACATACACACACACACACACAAGGAGGTGAAGAAGAAGAAGATGGAGATGGAGATGGAGCAAGAGCACTCTTCTATTGCACAAATGAGAGAATGAGTCAATTTTAGGTTTAGTTGACTTTTATATGATCTCGCCCCATTCACACTTGGGCGCCCATGCTTAGCCAACTAATCCCTTGAATGTTCTTGTTAGAGTGCGCCTCTCATCGGCGATCACTCTTACCCTTTTCCTAATGGACCGACAAGCCCGGTACCTGACTCTACCAAATAAATAATACAATCTCCGCCGTAGGTTACAATGTCCGTCGTAGGTGATAGGGTGTCCGTGAGCCATGAGGGTTAACATGCCTCCCTTCCTCATGTAGATTCCTTCCTCAGAAGCTATTGATTTGAAGCTCGTTCGTCGATGTGGAAGAGCATTTGAGATGAATGTCCTTAGCCTTCTTCAGTCACTACAAAATCAAACAACATTGGCACAGTAATTGCATTCTCATAAGCGATTAAAAATCATATGCAGTTTTAGGCAGACAAATTGATTGGTAACAGAATTTTAAACAATTTGTCAGCAATAAACATTAAATTGCAATATAATCCAATGCATAAACATATGTAAAGGTAAAAAATTAAACAAGTCTGGGGTCGCTAATTTAACGGTTGAAAGGCACTAGAGATCGACTATTAATACCATGGGTAAGCTTCTTAATTTTCTCTGGTCAATTAAGTTGTTTAATCGCGAGAGCCAAGTATTTCATGTTTGAGGGCTGACTAGAGGCTATACCTAGAAGACCTTGTAGTTAAGCTACGATAAAAGGAATTTCTCATGAAATCATCGCCTGACTGATTACCTTTTCTTTGACCCCCCAAACTCTTTTCACGGTGATTCAATTTTGATGTGTGTGCTTATTTTGTATGCCTTGGGTTTTTTTATTTTCAAGGAAAAGCGCCCATACTGGGAACCTCTAGGGCTCTAGTACCATAAGTGATACATGTGAGTGAAGTACCCAATCAAGCTGAGATTTCTCTTCCAGCTTAAGATTTTACATTGTGGCACTTTGATTTTTTGTTTGTTAATTTCCAACATTTTAATTTTGTAACTTTGGGGGGTCATATAACACTGTTACACCTCCCCAGGCTCATCACACTAGTAAACTTCCTTTATAATACTTAAGCTAAAGGTCAATAGGGACTAAGCCCACTAGAAAACCCTAGTACATTTCACACAATGCTACCTAGATTGGATTAAGAACCTAAGTAACCATTGATTATTAGGAAGGAATTCCCCATCGTATTAAGAGAAGATCTCTAACACCTAACTTGGTCAAACTAGCTTACTCGGACTGCTTGATTTTTAAATCTAGACAAGTGATTATGACAAAAAATTACATTGAATTTAATGTTTGATACTAAGAAAATGCGTTGAATATTATGCTACCAATCACAATTAAAGCAGACAAACATAGATGCAAAAAAGATATAGGGGTAATGCTAATGGACAAGAAACACCTGTTTGTGTTGATGATCGCGCTTGATTTGAAAAGTGAGTCGAGATAAAGATTCCATGAAGGTCTTAATCCTAACAATAGCAACACGCTCCTGTACACACTAGGAAACACAAGGAATACCTCTAGGAGGCACATCAATGGGAAAAAGGAACTTTGCTAATCACTAAACTCTAAAACAGAAACACTCCTATCGTACTAATTCTACCTACCCTCCATCACTCGAGTGATGAGGATCAAAGGTGTTTTATGACATAGGTTTCTGTTTCAGTGTACCGAATGTGAATGTGTAGGTCTGGGTCAAATTTTTTGACTTTTATTGTGCATACTTATTTGCTTATTGCTCTTGCTCTTTATTTTTTTATTTTTTTTGTGAGTATAAGGCTTTATATATATACATTCCCTAAGATTGGTGATTGAGAGGTCAGGGAAACAAGGTTGAGAGGGGAGTGAGTGAATGATGACTGTCAGCAAACATTCCCCCCTTCCTTGGGTAGATCATACCGTTTGAAATGAGCTTGTCACCCTTTGAAACCAATTGTTCCAGTTGGTAATAGGTGGAGGATTTTGCCATTAGTTTTCTCTTACCTTAGGTGCCTCATCAAGTTGCAAGGGTGGTAAGGTACTCTCCCAGGATCGGACTTGAAGTGGTTCATCAGGTGATTCTTAAACAGTGGGAGGTGTGGATTCCTTTGTAGCTTCATGGAGGTCCACTATTGTAGGTGGAGGCTATGTAGAAGCTTTTACCTCTATGGATGCATTACATGAGGAGCTAGAAGCTTCATGGGACTCCCCTCTTCTTGAGCTAGGTGGAATAAATCGTTCTTTCTTCTGTACCCAAACTAGCTCTAGAGCGGGTGTGTAGCATTCTATGATTTTTTTCTTTCCACGATCGTCAATTTGTTTTGGAGCTACAGGATTGAGTTCACATGGGTCAGGTGATAGGTAAGAACACAATCTACATTTTGGCACCCAGATTTGATCATTTCCTTGATAGTAGCCTTGGGCTTCCAATAGTCGTTTAGGAATCCAACGCCACGTTTTCTTACTTTTCTTGGAGCGACTGGTACGTTTCCTACAAGGCTTTTGTTTTTTAGCATCCGCCATGGTCGCTAAAGAAGCTTTAGGGACCCACTTGTATGCAATCCGTGGTGTCATCCAGGGAAATATGAGCTAGACTTGGAAAAGTAAAGCTATCACTTGTGGGCTCAGATTGCATTGAGACCCCTGGCGAAACAACATATGGGGGATCGATGGGACTCACTGGGAGAGTCTCCATTTGTGATAGAGTGGGTTGTTTTCCTTTGCCCGAATAGGACCCGTCGAAGGTATGTTCATTCCTCGATTTTGCCTCTCGGACTGGATAATCCTATGGATGACATTGCAGATCATGTGTTGTTGTTCCTATAGACTAGTGGCACTAGATGTGGATTGTACAACTTCTAATCAGCCCACATGGTATGTGTAGCCCATGTATAGGTCGGTCAAAGTCCCCGTGTGTAGGTCATATTCCCAATTTTCATTGAGAAATACCCCGTCCAAACTTGGTGTACTAGAGGGTTTCCGTGAGGTGGATGCAATGTTGCTTCCCGTGTTTTGACTTTTAGTCACCGCTACCTTAGAGGCGACTTTGGAAGGTGGTAGCTCGATAGGGCCCTCATTAAATGAGGTAGGTTGAATGTCCAAGTGGACACTCTGAGGGAGTGTGGGGTCTACAGGAGATGTGAATGGTGATTCTACTTCCCCACCCCCTTCATTTACTTCACTAGCCGTAGGTTCAAAGCGCGTAGCTCTACTAAAAGTTTCCATCAAACGGCTAAAAACACTAGTTCCAGGTTGTTGGTCCCAGCTAGGCACGGTTTCATTTGTTCCCCTGGGGCTTTGTGTAAGATGCTCTTCCATAATATCGTAGTCAGAGGAAGAGTCGCTAGCCGCTATATTTGGGTCTTGGGTTGCACTACCTTGGGTCCCCGCCGAGGGCGTAGATCCTAGCGTGGAAGGATAGTAAATCGAAGCACTAGCTAGTTGTTCGGACTCTAGCACACGACCAGAGCGTAGATACATGTGCTTTGGGTGCCCCACAAGTGTCGGCAAGTACCCTCAAAGGTTACTTGCTTTGTTTTGTGGGTGTTTTGCACCCCGTTTTCTACTTGATTTTTTTTTGTTTTTGATGTTTTTGAATGTTTGATTTTTTTTATTAAAGTGTGTGATAGATCGAAATGAGCGTATCACTTAGAGGGTCGATGTGTGCTTTACAACACAATTTCGGGCATCTGACGTTCCGTTGGTCCTCAAAAAATCAATTTTTAGCTACGTGTGAAGCTAAAATTTGTTTTTTTAAAAGGCGACTGAGGCCTAGGCCTGAGCATGAGCTCGGGCTTGGGTTTGGGCTTGGGTCTTGGAGATATTCCCGATCCCGGTCCTCCCTTTAAAATTTTTTATTTTTAAAATGTTTTTTTTAAAAAAAAAATCATTTTAAAAAAAAGGATAAGGTCGCCGCGGCCTGCGCGAGAGCACACACACACACTCTATCTACCTACTTCTAACTAATACACCTACTCTTACACACTAACACACTCTATTAACTCTCACTAATCTACTTCCTACTTATTGTACACAGAAAACTAACTACCTTAATACACAGAGAATAAACACAGAACCTTTGAAATCTCCATCAACAAAAAAAACTAACTACCTTAATACACAGAGAATAAACACAGTACCTTTCAAATCTCCATTAACAAAAAAAACACATAGTATAACACCAAATCTCTCTTCTCAACACACACACACTCTTTCCATACCTTTCCTATAATTGAAATTGCACCACGGAGAAGCACAAAGTGCTCCTCGAGCTTAATGCACGGCATTCCCCGGCTGCGGCGCCAAAAATGTGCGCATATGTCGCACGTGTCAATGCAAGGAACTTGCCGATACACCGTGTGCGATCCACAAATGGCTCCAAGCACACAACAAGCCTAAACTAGTAAGCTCAAAGAAGGCGATGGTGTGTCACTAACCGCTCTACGCTTGCTTTGTGGAGGATTCCTCGCTGTGAAGAAGAAGGAGCCGCCGCCGCGCTCAACCACTTCGCCGCCGCCGTCATGCCTTCGTAATGCTCGATGGCCCACACTCTCTCTCTCTCTCTCTCTCTCTCTCTCTCTCTCTCTCTCTCTCTCACACACACACACACACACACACACACACACACACAAGGAGGTGAAGAAAAAGAAGATGGAGATGGAGATGGAGCAAGAGAACTCTTCTATTGCACAAATGAGACAATGAGTCAATTTTAGGTTTAGTTGACTTTTATATGATCTCGCCCCATTCACACTTGGGCTCCCATGCTTAGCCAACTAATCCCTTGAATGTTCTAGTTAGAGTGCGCCTCTCATCGACGATCACTCCTACCCTTTTCCTAATAGACCGACAAGCCCGGTACCTGACTCTACCAAATAAATAATACAATGTCCGTTGTAGGTTACAACGTTCGTCGTAGGTGATAGGGTGTCCGTGAGTTGTGAGGGTTAACAAGGATTTGGGACAAGTGTATCCTAGTGAGGGGATGGTGTTCCTTAAGTTTCGTACGATTGTGGTATGGTTTAGTGAGTTTCCTTCGGGCTTTTTGTGTGTATGTGGGTTGAGTGGTGTAGTTGAGAGCAGTGAGACTCTAGATTGTGGTTTAGTTGGCCTTCTAGAGTGTTGTATGTGTAGGATGGTCTCAATCTAACAAAGTAAAGAGATTTCCTCCGTGTGCCTATCGTTTCATCTATGTCCTCGATTGACATTATGTTGATCTAGGTTGTGTTGCATGCACTTTATGGGTGGTGTGATTTGCTCTCGCAACATTGGTGTCGTTGCCGAGGATACAAGGACTTAGGTAGGTATTCCTACTAGGTGAAAGTCATGTTCAAGCAGGAAAAGCATTGGGCGATTACAAAAAGCATGTGAGAAGTTGAGAGATACATATGAGGATGAGTTCGAAGGGGAGTCCAGTGATGATGATGACTTTTGGATTGGCATGGAGTTTGAAAGTCACCAAGTGGGAGTAAAAAAGATGGAGGAGAAGGAAGTGTAGAAGGAGCTTGGCCAAGAGAGCCTCAAAGAGCCCTTAGCTACTCCTAACCTACCAGTAGAGTATGCTCACGGAGTGACTGTGGAACTTCTACCAAACATATTCACACAAGAGGATTTGCAACCGGATGATGTTGTGGAATTGATACATGAATCCCATAAGCAAATTTTGAAACCAGGATCCCAGTGCATTGAACAAACCATAAAGGAGTTTACATCTGCTAATTTGGTTTACAGATTCAAGGAAAAAGTAATTTTATTGTGTTTGAATTTACAGTTTGTTAGGAGAACTCTAAGAAGTCATTTGATAAGTCAGAGAATACAGACATAGATCAAAATTTAATTCAAAATTTAGAGAATGCAGATGCAGATTAGAATTTAATTCAAAAGACAGAAGCCAATCAAAGGTCAAATGTGAAGGAGGATTTCAACAACTTGGATGGGGATATTGCAACAAAAGAAGCAAATACAAGAGTTGAGCGCTTGTATGACAAGCTGATGGAGATAGTTTCAAGGGTGAAGAAGGATGTTTTGCAAGATCTGAATTTGGGATCTAAATTGAGTCCAAAAGTTGTCAAAATCAGTGTTCATCTTGATGACAGATTTATATTGAATTTGAAGAAGTTATTGCAAGACTGCATTCATGTATGTGCTTTGGATTATTCAAATCTGAAAGGTATGGATTCAAATGTGTACAAGCATCAGTTTAATGTGAAACAAGATGCAATTTCAGTAATTCAGTAGAGATATAGAATGAATGCAAAGCTGAGTTGTCATCATGGAAGTCAGATCCTGATGCAAATTAAGCCAGAGAGAAAGGATACAATGATGCAGGGGAATAGTTTGTTGGTTGAAGCTTTGGATACACAGGTTATAGATGATAGAGAGCATGGAAAGGAATGTGATGGGAAAATATCTGATTAGAGATGTGGATGCAAAGCAGAAGTCAACAATGGAATGTCAAATTCTTATGTGGGAAGTCATAAAAGTTGTTGAGGGTGAAAACTTTGTTTTTGAAGTATCTAAATCTTTGATGTGTTTAGTTTAACTTTCAGGATGTTTTCATTGTGAAGAAAGTTGGTGATCAAATTGACTATTTGGCAGATTTGGGTTCAAATTTATTTGACAAAAGTTGTTATGATAGCATTCAGCTTGGAGGATGTCAAATGCAGATATTTGAAGGATCTGAAGTAGGTTTTACAAGTCCAATTATGTCAAAACAGGTGTGGAGGATCAAATTGGATTCAAGGAGGAAGTATGCTGCGGAATATCAGAATAAGCCACAGGCAAAATATCAAAAAAGAAAGCAGGTGGAAGATCAGCAAAAACAAGAGGATATACAGCCAAATGATATTGCAGAAGTGATATCTCAATCCTATAAACAGAAGTTGGAATCAGATTATCAATGGGAGGAATTTTCAACAATTGAATTTCTTCACGATGAATATGGAGGAACAAGAGGCAAATCCATTCTAGGTCGTCAAAGCATGTTTGTTGCAAATAATTGCTATGGTTACATTGCAGGTGATACAACAATACCAAAAAAGTTTATGGAAGCTTATCTTGATGCTTGGCAGATTCAAGAGCATATTTTGATGTCAAAGATTGAGTATATGAAAGGAGAACATTCAGTTGCAAAGAATGTAGCTAAGCGAATTGTTTTATGGTCAGATTTTGATAAGAATGGATCAGATAGAATCCTCACAGATGTGGATGGCGGATTGTCAGAATTCAGATTTTCATGTGTTCCAGATTTTGGAGTTGTTGATTTGTGGAAGAGGAATGTGTTACAAGTTTCTCTGGATGCTCAAGAAGTTCAAGAGGAATCGAAGATGGATTTAGTGGAATTTTCTTTACTCAGGAGGATGATCCGATGGAGTTTATGCGGACTTTCTTCATCAAGGCGGGAATTTTGAGTGTTGCAAAAGTGTTGTTTGATTTGACAGTCAAGTTTCTTTCATTCAGTTTGACAAGGGAGTATGGTCCAATGTTTGCTTTTACATAGTTTTTTATTTGCACAGTTAGTAGTTAGTGTGTTAGTATGCTTGTGAGTGCAGCAGTGAGGTGTGTTATCTGCCAGATACGGATTTCCATGGAGATGAACTCTGCTTTACATGGTTGGGAGGGAGGGTCGGAATTGTTGGTTGATACAGATGGCGTGGTTGCTGGACCATATAGATTGGTGGGTACAAGTGGTATTCTTGCCAAGCTAGGTATGTGGATGAGGCAGGCAAAAGTGCGAAGAAGTGCTAAGGTGCTTTGGGAATACTGTGTGCATGGATGGTTGTGGACATGGGTGAAGCACTATTAGAGGGTGCTATAGATGGATGGAAGAAGTTAGTGCCAGGTTTTTGATCCAGGCGGAAGCCATGTGATGCAGGGGGTGGGGCAACCCACTTGAGGTTTGGCAGTAGTTGGAAAGAGTAGGTCCTTGTACATATGGTAGGTTTTTGTGGTATGCTCACACTTTTGGTTTGCTAGTAGTGTTTGCCGGTTTTTGCAGCAGGTAGAAGGATAAAGATGTTTTTTTGTTGAGCATGAATGTTCAACAAGGGCGTGGGGCAATGATGGTGCAGCCAAAGTTTGTCGACCCGAGCATAGAACACATGCAGTGATGTGTATGCTTATAGATGCATGGTAAAGGGCTAGAGCAGAAGGGAAGAACTTGTGCAGGCAAGTGGCAGCGGAGATGTATGCTTTATGTGGTTTTTTAGGCCAAGAAGGCTCCAGATAGGTTTTTAAAAGGAGACAGATGAAGGGTGATCAAATCGATGTTTTTTGCCCTAGATATGTAGAGCTTGATGTGCTGAAGGAGCAAGTTCAGATGGCTCATCAAACAGAGCTACCGAGCTCAAGTTATTCGAGTTTGAAGGTACGATGTGTTGCAAATTCTTGCCGGATAGGTGGCCCAAGAGGATATCATTGTATGGACATGTGCTCAATTTATGGAGCCTACTCGTCTTTTCAAATTGCAGATCGGAGCTTCGGATTGTAGTTTATGGGCAGTTGAAGTTTTTCCGAGGCCTAGGATGATGCCCACTTGACCGCATGGGGAGTCAAGATATCTAGAGTTTTTTGGTCCTTGGTTGGGTTCAAGAAGGTGCTATGTAGTGTAGGGAGCTTGCAGGGATTGGCTGCTTGTCAAACAGAGTCTGGAGCGGAAAGATGTAGCAGTTGGAGATCGGGGTACAGTTGTTCAGAAATGGTTACAAGTACTTTTTGGGGGTTTTGGTCGCATTGGTTTGCGGGCCCATTGAAGCCAAAAAGGGTCCAAGATGAGGGAGTTAGGAGCTGAGACCATGGATTTTGATTGGTCTTGTTGATTCGATGACCAAATCCTTGATCAGGAGATGACATGTACGGGAAGTGGGAGGAAAAAAAGAGGTTTTTGGTGAACCTAGGTAGAGTGCTTTAGGGAGGATGGAGGTCCAAGTGAAGAGGAGGCACCACGTTGCGGGGCTTAAGCCCATATGCACAAACGGGAGCTGGAATAGAACGGTATAAGAGCTGAACGGGGCGCCCATTTGGGGTATGTGGTAGCATGGGAGCTTGAGGAGCTCGTTGGCTGTGGAATCTGGGTGGAGGCACTGCTCGGATGGCGCGTCCGGTGGCCCTGGGCGGCGCTTGGCGTGAAGTGGATAGGGACGTGGCGCCCGCTGGGTTTGATTCCCTGTGATAAGGATTTTTGAAGACAAACATGGGGTGCACCAACAGTGCCCCCGCTTGACCAAGAGAGAGGCCACGCGTTGGTGACTTGGGCGGCAAGCCAAGCCGAGCCGAAAAAAGAAAAAGGTGGGAGGGCACATGCAAAAGGAGGCCAAAAAAGGAGGGGGGTGAGTTGCTAAAAAGGGAGATGCTCCCACGCCAAAGGGGCCAGTTTTTTTGGCTTTTTGGAGCTTCTCTTGGTGAGCCGAGGAAGAGGAGGGCTCTGTTTGGCAGGTTTTGGAGGGAGAGCTCTTTGAGAGCGGGAGGAAAGAAAGAAATCCGGGGTTTTTTTTGCAAGCTTGGGCGAGTTCTTAGAGAACTGATAGCGGCAGAAGAAGGAGAAGAATATTGGTGTGCCGTTCATGTGCTCAAGTTGGAGCCATTGGCCTAGAGGACGTCGACTCGGAGGTGTGTTCCCGAGCCCGCGAAGCAGGAAGGCAGGTTTCCCTTTGGAGTAGAGATGCCATCTTATGTCGTTTTTTGGTTTTCGTGTTCTCAACAAGGAGGGGCACACAAGTGGTAAAGCCAGAGATTGCAGGTTTTTGATTTTGGTGCTCAAGGTCTCCATGCCGAGCAGGTTATAGCGGTTGTTCATGGTTGTATAGATAAAGTTTTTTTTCATAATTGAAGTAGATCATATCAATTTTTGGTGTCGTTTCTTCCCTTCCCCCCCCTTCTTCTCTTTCCTCTGTTTCATCAATGCGGTGCCGATGTTGGAGATGTGTGTACCTCCCGAGGCCGTTGTGTGTGGTGAAGGAGTACGAGCGGAAGTGCGACGCGAGGAGAGTGCGAGAAGAAGAGCACGACGATATGGTGAACTCGCTCTACTATAATGTGTAGAGCATAGTGAGTTCTTATTAGGTTTTCACAAAAGAATATGTGTACATACCTGGCGGCCCGCCCACTTACCTGGGCGACCACATTGGACTTTATACCCCAACAACCTCCCACTTAAAGTCCAATGTGGTACTTTAAGTGTGAGAGAAGCTACTATACAAGCTAATATACAAGAGATGTAGAGAAGTGATGTACTACCCTACACCTAACTGCTTGCGAAAATGCGCAAATCTCTCTGAGGGAAGTCCTTTTGTAAGTAGATCAGCAGGATTTTCCGTGGTGTGAACTTTGACAAGCTGAAGTTGCTTATCCTCGAGCATTTCCCTAATGAAATGATACTTCACATCCACATGATTTGTCTTTGAGTGATAAACTGGATTGCGAGCCAATTGTATAGCACTTTGACTATCACAATATAACATAGGCATCTCTTCTTTGATTCCCAAATCTGTTACTAGTCTATTAAGCCAAATTGATTCTTTGCATGCCTCTGATGCTGCAACATATTCAACCTCTGTAGTAGACTGAGTAACACAATCTTGTAATCTAGAACGCCATGATACTGATCCACCAGCCAATGTAAAGACATACCCTGACGTAGACCTTCGGTTGTCTAAGTCACCTGCATAATCTGAGTCTATAAAACCCTGTACACTTAGCTCCTGACTCCCATAGCATATACTCATACTCTTTGTAGCTTTCAGGTATCTCAATATTCCTTTCACTGCCTCCCAATGTTTCTTGCCTGGGTTTGACATGTATCGACTTACTACTCCCACTGCAAATGCAATGTCTGGGCGAGTAGAAATCATCGCATACATCAAACTACCCACTGCAGACGCATATGGAATCTTATCCATTTCAGCATGTTCTTCCTCAGACACAGGACAATCTTGTTTGCTAAGTTTCACATATGGTGGCAATGGAACACTCAGTGCCTTTCCCTTATCCATATTGAAACGTTGCAAAACCTTGTCAATATACTCTGTTTGAGATAACCAAATCAACTTCTTTTATCTGTCTCTCTCAATGCGCATACCAAGTATATGACTTGCCTCACCCATGTCTTTCATGTCAAACGATTTTGCCATCTTTGACTTCAAAGCTGAAATTTCTTCCAAGTGCTTGCCAGCAATCAACATGTCATCCACATACAAAATAAGGATCAGCCAACTGCCATCCTTAGCCTTCTTTGTATATAGACAGTGATCGAACTCACTACGTTTGTAGCCTTGAGAAAGCATAAACTTGTGGAATTTATGGTACCATGCCCTTGGTGATTGTTTTAAGCCATAAAGACTCTTTAACAACTGGCATACCCAATCTTCCTTGCCTTTCTCAACAAACCCTTCTGGCTGCTGCATATAAATTTCCACATCTAAATCACCATGCAAGAACGCTGTCTTGACATCCATTTGGTGCAACACCAAATCTAATATGGCAACCAATGCAAGAAAGCATCTCAAAGTAGTCATCTTGACCACCGGAGAGAAGACTTCATCAAAGTCAATGCCTTGTTCTTGCTTAAAGCCCTTGGCAACAAGGCTTGCTTTGTACTTTGGCTGACTATCATGAGCGGTGATCTTATACCTGTAAACCCATTTACAGGGTAGAGCCTTTTTGCCCCGTGGTAATTTAACTAGCTTCCATGTCTGGTTTTTATGCAGAGCTGTCATCTCTGACTGCATAGCCAATTGCCAATTCCCGGAGTCCTTCATTTGCACTGCTTCCTTGTAACATGAAGGCTCATTGTAATCAGTCAACATGACATAGTTCATAGATGGAACAAACCTATCAGGAGGTCGCGTGACACGTCCAGATCTATGCACAATAGGTGGCTCAAACTCAGCCACAACCTGTGGTTCCACTCTATCCTGTCCTTGCTCCTCTTGAGCCCTGACATTTTGTCTTGCACGTGCAAGTCCATCTTCTTGGAAGACAACTCTTCTAATCTCCTCAACCCTCTCTGGTTTAGAATGATATTTGGATTCATTAAAGTGAACATCATTGCTGCGGACAACTTTTCTGGATTCGGGATCCCAAAGTCTGTACCCCATCTCACCAGAATTACCATAGCCTAGAAAGATGCACTTTCTACTCTTTGGCTCAAGTTTGTTCCTAAATTCCTTTGGAACGTGAGTATATGCCTCACAGCCAAAGACTCTGAGATGCTTGTATGAGGGCATTTTGCCTGACCATACCATCTCTGGCACTGAATCCTTCTGCAAAACCTTGCTAGGAGATCTATTTACAAGATGAACAGCTGTTGATACAGCTTCAGCCCAAAACCCATTTGGCAGCTGTGCATTAGACAACATACTTCTGACCTTCTCTTGTATGGTCCTATTCATCCTCTCAGCAACACCATTTTGACGAGGATTGTAAGGAGTAGTAAGTTCACATTTTATACCTTTTGACTCACAAAAGTCCTGAAAGGCCTTTGAAACATACTCTCCACCATTGTCAGTGCGTAAGCATTTAAGCTTCTTGCCACTCTGATTCTCCACCAGTGTCACAAACGTTTTGAAAACACTAAACGCTTCATCCTTGTGCTTGAGAAAGTAAACCCATACTTTCCTCGAGTAATCATCTATAAATGTCATAAAGTAAGAAGCTCCCCCTAGAGATAGGTTAGGCATAGGTCCACACAAATCACTATGAACAAGTGCCAACTGTGTATCTCTTCTACTGCTTCTCTGCTTATGTGGCTGCTGTGTTTGCTTACCATACAGACAATGTTCACATAATTCAAAATCATTAAATGAAAAGCCAGGAAAATAACCAGAACGAGACAAGATTTCCATTCCCTTCTTGGACATATGTCCTAACCGGCTATGCCACAAAGAAACGTTCGGATGCTCGGTTACATTGATTACATTTTTAGAGACATTTGATACATAAATCATGTAAAGTCCTCCAGAATTTACTCCATGTGCTACTGTCATAGAACCCTTGGATATATTCCACATGTTCTGTCCAAAAATGGTGACGTCGCCAGCATCATCAAGTAAACCTGTGCTGATCAAGCTCTTTGTAATTGCGGGAACATGTCTCACATTCTTCAGCGTGAAAGAAGAGCCATTCTGAAACTTCAATTGAACATCTCCAACACCTAAGATCTCACATGTCTGCCCATTGCCTAGCCGAACATGATCTTTAGTGGTCACATAAGAAGTAAACCACTCCTTGTTTGGAGACACATGAAGTGATTCCCCTGAGTCGATAATCCAGACACTCAGTGCATTTCCATCAGATGTTGTAAGAAGAGCTGAGTCCATTGTATTCTTCAAGAAGTAGATGTCTCCTGACACTAGACTGTCATCCTCTGCAACAGTGTTTGTCACATTTATTTCTTGAATCTTCACTGAGGACTTGTTCTTCTCACCATGGTCTTCAGCTTTCTCTTTGCCTTTTTCTGCTTTCCATTCTCTGCAGTCTCTTTTCATGTGACCCTTCTTGCCACAATGGTAGCATTCTATGTCACTCTTGCCTTTAGCACTACGGGACTTGCTACGAGACTGATTCCTCTTTCCACCTTTGTACTTTTCTTTGGTCCTTCCCCTGACAACTAAGGTTGTTCCTTTGCCTTTGTCCATTTTCTTTCTATTGGTTTCTTTAGTAAGCAGAATTCCTTCTACACCTGCTATGTTCAAACCATCTGGAGGTGCAAAATTACTCAAAGCTGTGCGAAAAGTGTCCCAACTTTCCGGCAATGTGATCAACAAGAACATAGCTCTAACAAGTTCATCAAACTTGACACCTTGAGCTGACAACTGACTATAGATTGTGTTGAATTCATTCAGATGATTGGACATAGGTGTCCCTTCTTTCATCTTCAAGTCAACAAGCTTCTTAAGCCAGTATACCTGTGAAGCTGCACTCTGCTTCTCATAAAGATCACTCAGCTTTAACCATGCTTGATAAGCCGACGTCTCGTCTGCTACATTGAAGTAAACGCTTTCTGCCAAAGTCAGCATAATGGTAGAAAGTGCCAATTCATCCATTTCGCTCCATTCATCTTCGTCCATATCTTCTGGTTTTATCCCCTTGAGCTTTATAGGTTTTATCTGCTTCTTTTGTACCAACACGTGCCAAATCGGCTGCTTCCACAATGGGAAATTGGTTCCATCCAGCTTCTTGATATTGTAAAGAGCAGTGTCCTGTGATCCAGCAATAGCTACTCTTCACAGTAGTTTACTTTCCTGGGAAAAATTCGGCAAAGTTTCCCCTGTAAACTGACCTCTGAACCAATATCAACCTGTCAAATGAACCAAGAAAGCTTCAGATTCTGCATAAATTTTGACAGAGTCTCCTTTGTAAAATGGCTCTGGTGTACTCAAAAAACAGCTCAAAAAACACTGTCTCTCTGACACTGTAAGTTGCGGGTAAACCTGTCCTGCACCTGTACTGTCTCTGACTGTCCTGTGACTGTCCTGTAAGCATAGACTGCGACAATGCCTCAACGGTAGTAAAGCAAAGATGCAATCCCAACTGTCTAACTCACAGTCAATACATCCTAGCTGCCTATCTAAGGGTGCTCGAGGGATCGCTCCAAGACCTGTATCACCGAAAGGATCTCAACATTTGAGAATCCCCCAGCTCAATAAAACCTCACTCGACCCTCAACAAAGGCTGCAGTAAATTTTATAGTACATAGACTTCCCACAAAGTCATACATCCACAAATTTCCCACTGTATGTTGTAACCGCCGCGGCGGTTGTTTGCTGCATAATTCACAACCAACAAACCCTCAACAGACATACATCATCTCTGACAATACATCCCATGTGGAAGTACCTGCAATGTCGGGATGAAATCTAGAATATCAAGCAGCAAACACAAGCTACCTGATGAACTAGTGGATGTCGCCTACAGTCTGTGTGTAGATGTGCCCTTGTCGTATGTGACACGCCTCCAAGCACTGTGAGCCGTCCTTCGATGTGTAGACAGCCACAAATCAACACTCTGGGAGTGTCGATATCCTCAGCACCTACAGTCGTAGGCCAAAAACCCCAAATTTGCAGAGTCGGGGATATGCACCCGTCGAGACCACGTAGTTGAAAATGGCCTGCACATACCTTTGTCGAAGCCAAACGGTGGCCGAGATGAGCTCAGAATGAAATTCTGACAACACCAAGCCCTTTGGGTTTGCCCACGAGATTTGGGGCCGTGTCTTTGCCTGTCGAATTTCACTCCAATCTGAGCTGGTGACTCTAGCCTCCTGCAGTGCTGCCCCAAGCCTCGATCTGAGCTCTGATACCAGTTGAAGGAGTACGAGCGGAAGTGCGACGCGAGAGAGAGTGCGAGAAGAAGAGCATGACGATATGGTGAACTCGCTCTACTGTAATGTGTAGAGCATAGCGAGTTCTTATTAGGTTTTTACAAAAGAATATGTGTACATACCTGGCGGCCCGCCCACTTACCTGGGCGACCACATTGGGCTTTATACCCCAACATGTGTGAGAGAGAGAAAGAGAAAGAGAGAGTGATGTGTGTTGTGGCACGATCGTATACAGGCTGGATTGGGGTGGATTGTTGTCGATTGTGTGAGTTTTGAAGGTGAACTCTAGTGGATCGAGGTGCAGTGATTATCCTGGGCTATAGAGAGGCAAACCGTTTGGGTTCCGGGTGTGTTCCCCTTTCCCCCCATCCAATGATCTCAACATTTTGGCTACAAATAGCCATCTTGCATCGTTGATGTCGTGACAAAAATGAAGGCATTTCTCCATTGTCGAGAAAATGAAATGTCTCCTCATACCAGGTCCAGGGAATGCTGGGAATCATTTGGGATGATTGCGTACCTAGAAGCTCATCCGCAACTACTCCTGTCAAAAATAGAGATGAATCCGGAAATTCATACGCAACCCCCGTCGGTGGCTCGCCAGAATCAAACCGGGACAGGTAATCAGCTCGCATGCTGCGCTCCGGGACGATGTATGACCTCAAAATCAAATTCTTGTAACAAGAGCACCCATGTGTCTAATCTTCCTATCAAATTCTGTTGGCGCACCAGGTATAAGAGAGCCGAATGATCCACGTGAAAGAAAAACCTCCGTCCCAACAGATAATGATAAAATTTATGCACCGAGTAAATCATCCCTAAGCATTCTCTTTTTGTGACTGAACAATGTTTTTCTACGGATAATAATCGTCTGCAGGCATAATAGACAGGTCGAAACCACCCTTGAGTTTTTTCCTGCATCAAAAATTACATGGTCTAATAATCTACCACTGTGCACTGTGAATGCATATTTTATAGGATTTAAACTAAATTTCACTTCTCTACATTTCATAAAACATAACCGCAATTGCTTCAAATTCTCTAATTGCGATCCAAAGTCACTAAGGTCATCCAAAAAGATTCGCATAAAATTTGTCAAGTAAGGACCAAAAATTTGAAACATATCCCTTTGAAAAGTTGAGGGTGCATTCTCTAATCCGAACCACATTATTGTGCATGCGAAAATGCCCCATGCTGTAATAAAAGCTGCTTTAGCCTGATCCCCTTCATCCATCCGAATTTAATTATATTTATTGAACCCATCCAAAAAAGAATACATCTCATGCCCTGCCACATCTTCCAAAATAGAATCCAAAAATGGAAGCGAAAAAGGATTTGGGACTGTAGCTGCATTCAGGTTCCTATAATCCACACACATTTGAATTAGCTTTTTTTTCTTTGGTACCACCACAATAGGAGAAATACATTTAGGGTTATCAATAGGGGTAATAAAACCCACCTAAAAACAAGCGATCAATTTCCACCTTGACTTGCTTGGCTACATTCGGATTCATCCTATATGAATGTTGCTTCACCGGCACTGCATCCAGTTTTAAATGAATCTTATGCTGATAAAACCTTGGATCCAATTCTTTCATATCCGCATACTCCCATGCAAAAACATCCTTAAATTCTGTCAACAAATTAATCAGGTCCCCTCGGAAACATGCCTTAAGTCGTACTGATGTGGATTGGCTTAGACTCCTCCAAAGCTTCTAGAAAAACCATCTCCAGATCATCCTCCTTCACCCTTGTTACTTTACTCATCTGTGCTTCAAACTCATGTTCTTGCCTAATAATCTCCTCCGATGGTTCAGGAATAGGAAAGACTTTTTCTTGCCCCCTTACACTGCCATTACCTGATCCCCTATAGACCTCCCCTCCAAAATCATAGAAATATCTGCAAGATAAAGGGAGACTAAATCCAGATTAGCCTTCAGGAATTGCTCCTCTTCATCCTCTTATAATCCTTCCACCATATTCACTGTCTCCGCTATCACAGGCTATGCTGCCTGAACTGGTTGTCTGCATGTTCCCAACATCACCTAAACTTTCCTGCGACCCTTTTTAAATGTTAGCATATCTGCTTCTCAATTATGTTTTACCCTGGATTGGCGTAACCATGGTCTTCCCAAAATAATATGATAATCTTGACTATGATCCTCAGTGTTTAACACCACTAACAAAACAGGAAAGGACACACCAGCCACATCCAGCACAATGCCTCGGAGCAATCCTATTGGTTGTACTCTTCTTTGATCTGGCATGCAAACTACAAAGGGTGAAGGTTCCCAATCACTACGACCAAAGCACTCACAAGCCGCTTGAGTAATAATATTCACTCCCGCACCTCCATCGAATAGGACTTTATCAATATATGTACCATGATATCTCATCAGAAGCTTCGAAATGCGTGTATCCGTAATCCTAGTTGCTGACAACGGGATTGAATCATCCCGCTCACCTTTAGCTGCTGCACCATCAACTTCCATCTCATTCATTTCTTTGAACTTCTGACTCAGCAAAGCTTTGTACTAATTTCAAGAACGATCTCAATCGTACTTGTAATGGTGATTCTAGAGCCTCCTTCCAAATAGTATCCCAATTATCTTCTTCCATGGTATTTTCCCTATTTATGACTTTCCCCTCTTTCTTTTCCAAAGAGGTCGCTGATAGTCCCGATGATTGCAACGATGATACTGAATGTGACATCAAGTTATCATCTTTTTGCGAACATCCTCTTGAGTTTCCCAATTCGGAAGCTTAACATTGGCTGCTAGTACCACATTTTTCCCAAAACGGGTTATCAACAAAACCACCGGGTCAGATTCGTCCAACCCCTCAATATGAACCATAGACACACTTGGCTCCTTTTCGACAACATGTTTTTGTTTCTTCCGATCATATCCCATATCTTTAGAACACTCCGACCGCCAATGCCCATCTCCCAAACAGAAAAGGCAGGTCTTGGGTCGATTAGGATCTCGGCCACCTCTTCCGTAGCCACGACCCCCTCCTTGACTCCGTCCACCGGCTGGTCCTTGAAAAGGTGCCTCTGATGCAGGAGCGTGGGCCAACGCCATCGTAAGCTCTTGTCCTGACTATTGTGACTACCATGGAGAAGACTCTTGACTCCTACAGTCACAACCATTGTATTAGCATTCCATTGTATTATGGGTGTTGGTTGTGCAAATCGCACACCATTTTTGATTCATTGCACACTCTTGAGTGGCATGTCTCAGATTCTGGCACTGAGTACACCATAGCTCCTTGAAACTTTTTACCACCGTAGAAGAATCTGCCAATCCGGATGGGACACTTTTCCCTTGACGCTGGGATTTTTTCCGAGGTGCCTCCTCCGACTCTTTCACCGAACCATTGCTACCTAAATCTGAGGATTCTGAGTCTACACTCTCCGACTCCAAACTATCATTACCACTTCCCTGAGATTTATGATAAGATTTCTCGAGATCCTTTTTCTTCGATTTCCTTGGTGGCTCCGTATCTTCTACGGCCTCTCCTGCCACAATAGCCCGTGCAATAACATTATCCAATGGAGTGGTTACCTTATCCACCATTGCCATAGCAGTTCTAAGATCCTTATTGAGTCCTCGCAGAAAATAATCATTCAACACCTCGGCTGCTGGCCGTTGTGCCTGAGGTACCCCTTGCAAAATCATCCAAAACTTTGCAACAAAATCCTCCACTGGCAACGACTTTTGACGCAACACTGGTACAACCAAATGCTATCCATGGTAGAAATGGGCCCAAGCGGGGCTATGTGATCGAGCAGGTGCAGGCTCAGGTGATAATACAGTTGTGAAGGGCGGCTGCAGCTAGGTGGAAGTGGAGATGTATGCTTGATGCGGATTTTTAGGCCGACGGCATGCTGCAGATGGCCAAACAGGGAGATGGCCCTATATGCCCAAAGTGGTGGTTTTGGATGCCAGAGTGTGGACCTTGGTGTGTTTTTTGAGCAGGTCCAGACGGCTCGTCAAACAGAGCCCGTATGTGAAAGATATGGCAGTTTGAAATGGGGTGCATTGCAGATCCTCGCCGGATTGGGTGGGTGCAAGTGTTTGGCGAAAGATGATGTGAGTGCATATGCGTGTAGTGCTCAAGTTGTGGAGCATGCCTGTCTTCTCGGATCGTGAATCAGAGCTCTGGATAGCAAGTTATGACCATTTGAAGTTTTTCCGGGGGCCAGGTCTGAGCCCACTTGGCCGCACTGGAGAATGTGCCATCTGGCATCTTCTGAGCCTCGATGAAGTTCTAGAGCAGGGAGTACATCATATGGAGCTAGTCAGAATCGACTGCACGTCCATCGAATGCTCGGTCGGTCAGATACAGTGAAGTGAAGTTGGGAGCATTTGGGCGGTGAACAATTGCAGATGTTTTTCCTTGTTTTGGAGGCCTTAGTTCGAGGGCACCGAGGGTTTGGAATGCAGAGATGACATGTGTAAACGGGACCGGGAATGTGGGGTTTTTGTTGGTTTCTTCTGCTTGACAATCGGGTCCGGGAGCAACAAAGAGGAGCCTGTAGAGGGAGGCTAAAAAAATTTGAGTGGTTTTTATTTTCCATGTGAAGTATTTCATGGGGTTTGAAGGCCAAGGCACTGGAGGGTGCCACGTGGCGCACTGTGTAATCCCACATGTGGAGCTGAAACCGCCGAGCTCGGGCTATATGAGCAGGGCCGTGAGGCCCTCATAGTATCACAAAGGGAGAGAGGGGCTCCTTGGGAGCTCGTGGCCATGGCGTCCGCGCATGGCTGTTGGGGTGACGCTGCACAGGCGGCGGGTGGAAGTTTGCGATGGTTTTGGGCGGCAACCGGCAAGGCGGGGCGACTCTGCCCGCGCGAGGAGGGTGATGATGTGGCATCCTGCCAATGGGGGGCCGTTTCCCACGGACAAATTTGGTCCAAAACATTTTTTAGGACAATGTGGGCCCTTAGGGGCAACGACGGCGCCGCCGTTGCTCCCTAGAGGGTGCTTGTGTGTAGAGTGAAGTATGAATCCTCGCGATAAGCACCAAGCTAGTCAAAGTCAAGCTGAGCCTCCCAAGGGAAGTGCCACATGTCGGCCTACCATGAAAAATGCCTAAAAAACTCAAAAACGGGCCGAGTAAAGGGGCTCTTTTTGTTGTTTTGGGTCTGTGCGCTCAAGAGGAGCAGGCAAGAGTGTGAGAGAGAGTTCGTTTGAGCTGTGTAAGGATGTTTTGGAGCTATCAATGGGCAACCCTCTTCGTCTTTGGCATCGTGTCGCTCCCCCCCTTTTCTCTTTCGCATTTCGTCTGGTGCTAGCCGCGGTGCCGTCGAAGCGCGTGTGCGTCCGGACCGCTGGCCTTTTGCCCAGAGAGAGAGAGAGAGAGAGAGAGAGAGAGAGAGAGAGAGAGAGAGAGAGAGAGAGAGAGAGAGAGAGAGAGAGAGAGAGAGAGAGAGAGAGAGAGAGAGAGAGAGAGAGAGAGAGAGAGAGAGAGAGAGAGAGAGTGTGTGTGCAGACGGAGGTAGAGCAAAGTGCGGTGAAGTGCGAAAGCGCATTCGTGGTTTTGGAAAGCGCGTGTGCACTTGGTAAGTGTGCCGGTGGAGCCGGATTGTGTGCAGGTCGTGTTTGTGAAGGTGTTTTCGAGTGGATTGGGGTGCTGTGTTGACCCTGAGCTATAGAGAGGCATTTCTGGTCGTGCCGGGTGTCATCCCCCATTCCCCCTCTCCCTCTTCTGGTGCCCCCACTGAGGAGCGCACTGATAGCTCCTCGGTAATGTGATTGGAAAAGGCCTACGGCAAGATGTGAGTGCTAATTTTGAGGTTTTTGTGGCCGAGTTCGAAGCTCGTTGGAAGCAATTGGCGGCTATCACCAATGTGGTCAATGGGGATTGCTTCAAGATGGAAAAGTTTCTTGTGTGTTTGCATCCTGTGGTTAGAGAAAAGATGGATGATGACGAGCCTAGGTGCTATGGTGAAGCGGTCCAGGTTGCCAGGTTAAAGAGCCGCAAGGTGAGAAGAAAAGTGGAGCTTGGCTTGCTTAAGCCGGTAGATTGTGCACCAGTTGTGGCAGCAGCAAGGTGTTCTTTGGATAGGTCGAGGATGGTGCCGATTGTGCGAGTTGTTGAGCCTGTGGAGGTAAGGCCGATAGCCAGTTTTGCTTGTGTGGAAGTGCCTGTTTGCAGGATGCTAGTGCCAATGGTGGATGCGCTTACCAACGAGGGTGAGCCATGTGTTGAGGGGAGCCTATGTGTGGAAAAGATAGCAGATACCAAGTGCCAAGTGCAGCTTGAGGAGATGGTAGAGCCTGTTCTTGTGGAGGGTTTGCTTGAGGAAGTGGCAGATTGTGGCCGAGATGCCAAGAGTTTGGAGCTTGATGATAAGAGTGTGCAGGGCCAAGTTGGCAGTGGTCAAGCCTTTGTGGAGCTTAAGAGTGAAGATGTAGCTACCGAGTCGTCCTATGGCAGTGGTGATGAGAGTTTGAGCTCGAGTTTGTGGGATACAGGTGAAGAGGACGGGTCCACATCCTATGGCGAAGAGACTAACTCCAGTGAGCTTGAGATGGTGCAGATAAAACTGCCTTGCTATGGGCATGAAGAGGTGATTGTTGCCACTATGGCTGAGGAGCAGGTGGAAGTGCCCAAGCTTGGGGATGATGGTATGTTGATAAAAGTCTTGTGTGGCACCATGCTAATGGTGATGTTGGTTAAAGTGGCCGTGCAGTGGGCTTTGGTCGTGAGACGGGTGAGGATCTTGGACAAAGAGGAAGATGCCATGGTTGTGGAAAGTGAGCAGGTTACAGAGGATGGTCTGTAGGAGGCATTGGTTGAGCCATGTGGCTCTGTTTGTATGGATAAGCCTGAGGAGCCAATGGTCAAGGCCGCCACAAGTTTGGAGTGCAATGAGATGGTGCCGGTAGAGAGGCCTTTGGGTGATGAACAGGTGCATTTGGCCATGGGTGAAGAGGAAGAACAGGCTATGGATGCGGCTAGGCCATCGAGCAAGATGTGCCATTGGGTCTTGAAGGCTATGCTTGTGAGTACAGCAGTGCAGTGGGCATGCAGCCAGTTACAAGAGTCTGTGGAGGAGTCGTCCACTTTACATGGTTGGGTGGGAAGGTCAGGTTTGTCCATCGATGCTGGTATGTCCGTTTGTGTGGCTGTTAAGTCGAGTGGTGAGCACGGTGGTGCTCTTTTGGATGTTTGGATGCCAGTAGATGCATGGAGCAGTGAGGCGATGTTGGGTGCATTTTATATGCACTATTGGGTTGGCATTTGGGAGCAGTTCTATAGGGAGTTTTTTCTTGTAGATGAAAATGACCAATGCCAGGTGTTTGATCCTAGAGGATAGAAGATAATGCAGAGGGTTGGGCAACCTGCCTAAAGGAAGGCCAGCAGAAGTAGGAGCTATGTATATATTGTACATAGAGGTTGTGGTGTGGTTTGAGGTTTGCTCAGTGTTGGTGTGGTTATGCCATTTTGGTGTACAATGGGTATGCTTTTGGTTGAGCATAAATGCTCAACGAGGGGGTGGGCAATGATGGTACACCCAAATGCTGTCGATGGTATAAATGGGCCCAAGCAGGGCTATGTGATCGAGCAGGTGCAGGCTCAGGTGATAATGCAGTTGTGAAGGGCGGCTACAGCTAGGTGGAAGTGGAGATGTATGCTTGATGCGGCCTTTTAGGCCGACGACATGCTGCAGATGGCCAAACAGGGAGATGGCCCTATATGCCCGAAGTGGTGGTTTTGCATGCCAAAGTGTGGCCCTTGGTGTGTTTTTTGAGCAGGTCCAGACGGCTCGTCAAACAAAGCCCGTATGTGAAAGATATGGCAGTTTGAAATGGGGTGCATCTCAGATCCTCGCTGGATTGGGCGGGTGCAAGTGGTTGGAAAAAGATGATGTGAGTGCATATGCGTGTAGTGCTCGAGTTGTGGAGCATGCATGTCTTCTCGAATCATGAATCGGAGCTCTGGATAGCAAGTTATGGCCATTTGAAGTTTTTTTGGGGACCGGGTCTGAGCCCACTTGGCCGCACTGGAGAATGTGCCATCTGGCATCTTCTGAGCCTCGATGAAGTTCTAGAGCAGGGAGTACATCATATGGAGCTAGTCGGAATCGACTCCACGTCCATCGAATGCTCGGTCGGTCAGATACAGTGAAGTGAAGTTGGGAGCATTTGGACGGTGAACAATTACATATGTTTTTCCTTGTTTTGGAGGCCTTAGTTCGAGGGCGCCAAGGGTTTGGAATGCAGAGATGACAGGTGTAAACGGGGATGGGAATGTGGGGTTTCAGTTGGTTTCTTCTGCTTGAAAATCGGGTCCAGGAGAAACAAAGAGGAGCCTGTAGAGGGAGGCTAAAAACATTTGAGTGGTTTTTATTTTCCATGTGAAGTATTTCATGGGGTTTGAAGGCCAAGGCACTGGAGGGTGCCACATGGCGCACTGTGTAATCCCACATGTGGAGCTGAAACCGCCGAGCTTGGGCTATATGAGCAGGGCCGTGAGGCCCTCATAGTATCACAAAGGGAGAGAGGGGCTCGTTGGGAGCTCGTGGCCATGGCGTCCACGCATGGCTGTTGAGGTGGCGCTACACAGGCGGCAGGTGGCAGTTTGCGGTGGTTTTTGGCGGCAACTGGCAAGGCGGGGCGGCTCTGCCCGCGCGAGGAGGGTGATTACGTGGCATCCCGCCAATGGGGGGCCGTTTCCCGTGCACAAATTTGGTCCAAAACATTTTTGAGGACAATGTGGGCCCTTAGGGGCAACGACGGCGCCGTCGTTGCTCCCTAGAGGGTGCTTGTGTGTAGAGTGAAGTATGAATCCTCGCGATAAGCACCAAGCTAGTCAAAGTCAAGCTGAGCCTCCCAAGGGAAGTGCCACATGTTGGCCTACCATGAAAAATGCCTAAAAAACTCAAAAACGGGCCCAGTAAAGGGGCAAAACGTTTTGTATGGGGGGCTCTTTTTGTTGTTTTGGGTCTGTGCGCTCAAGAGGAGCAGGCAAGAGTGTGAGAGAGAGCTCGTTTGAGCTATGTAAGGATGTTTTGGAGCTATCAATGGGCAACCATCTTCGTCTTTGGCATCGTGTCGCTCCCCCCTTATCCTTTTCTCTTCCCCGTCTCGTCTGGTGCTAGCCGCGGTGCCGTCGGAGCGCGTGTGCGTCCGGACCGCTCGCCTTTTGCCCAGAGAGAGAGAGAGAGAGAGAGAGAGAGAGAGAGAGAGAGAGAGAGAGAGAGAGAGAGAGAGAGAGAGAGAGAGAGAGAGAGAGAGAGAGAGAGAGTGTGTGTGTGTGCAGAGGGAGGTAGAGCAAAGTGCGATGAAGTGCGAAAGCTAATTCGTGGTTTTGGAAAGCGCGTGTGCGCTTGGTAAGTGTGCCGGTGGAGCCGGATTGTGTGCAGGTCGTGTTTGTGAAGGTGTTTTCGAGTGGATTGGGGTGCTGTGTTGACTCTGAGCTATAGAGAGGCATTTCTGGTCGTGCCGGGTGTCATCCCCCATTCCCCCTCTCCAACGCTCGAAGCTTTTCCAAATGTTAAGGGACCGTCTTTTCCGTTCTAAATTGACACAAAAATGCTCTGGAACCTTCGACATAAGTTTGAAAGTGATCATCAGGATACTCTGAGAGCCATTTTGTAGCTTTCCTTGAAAGTGTGGATTCAAACACCGATTTTTGATGGATAGGAACCACAGTTCCAGGATGATTCAATTCATACACTTTATTAAATTGTGCAAATGTGCATCAGGGTCTTCCTTTGAAATACATCAAAAGTGACTATACTTAATCTGACCACACGCCACTGGCTGCGCCATAGTCCCTTGCCCAACTATACCCTCTCCTGGAAATAGCTATCGAACAAAAGAAGGCGGGTGTGATGGCAATGAAACCCCAGGACTGCTTATCGGAGTCGATGGTGGAGCAACATGAGTGGGTGAGGGAGAGCGCACGGCAGGAGGACATGACTCTTTAACTGCGACCCTTTTTAACTGTCAGTATATTTGCCTCCCAATGATGCTTTACCCTGGCTTGATGTAACCATGGTCTCCCCAAAATAATATGATAATCCTGACTGTGATCCTCGATATTTAAGACTACTAACGAGACAGCAAAAGACAACCCAGCCACATTCAGCACAATGCCTCGGAGTAATCCTACTGGCTGTACTCTTCTCTGATCTGCCATGCAAACTACAAAGGGTGCAGGTTCCCAATCACTAAGACCAAAGCTCTCACAAGCCGCTTGAGTAATAATATTCACTCCCGCACCGCCATGATGTCATTAGGAAAATTTTGAACTCATTTTTGGGCTTTTTAAGAAGCCACATCATCAAAGTTGTACAAAAGAAAGCAACCCGGTAGACCCCTCTAAATATCGCTTAGAACCCCATGATATGACCTATCATTGGAAAGTTCTTGAAAAATGGATTCTAAAGAGCCAAGGTCCAAAAATTTTGGATGACTTCTATGAAAGTTATGCCTTTTTTTTTTCAATCAGCCAGGTTTTGTTACCGTTACGGTAATCTAAAATCACCTTTTTCTATATCTACATGAAGGCAATGTCCGATACATGCATGCTATATATCAATACATAGCATTTGAAGAGTAGATTCTAAATATCCAACCTCCGACAAGTTTGGATCTTATTTGCAAAAAATTTACCGATCCCCACATTTTGAAAGCTATGCCACATCAACAATTCTTACAAGGCCCATTTTTTAGTCCAAACTTTTCCTAATGATTACTAAAAGCTTCGAAATGCGTGTATCTGTAATCCTAGTTTCCGGCAATGGGACTGAATCATCCCACTCATCTCAGCTGCCGTAACATCAACTTCCATCTCATTCATCTCTTTGAACTTCTGACTCAGCAAAGCTTTGTGAAAATTTGGAACTAATTTCAATAACGATCCCAATCGTACTTGTAATGGTGATTCTAGAGCCTCCTTCCAAACAGTATCCCAATTATCTTCTTCCATGGTATTTTCCCTGTTTATGACTTTCCCATCTTTCTTTTCCGAAGAGGTTGCTAATAGTCCCGATGATTGCAACGATGATACTGAATGTGGCATCCACGTTATCATCTTTTTGCGAACATCCTCTTGAGTTGCCCAATCTGGAAGCTTAACATCGGTTGCTAGTACCACATTTTTCCCAGAACGGGTAATCAACAAAACCACCGGGTCTGATTTTTCCAGCCCCTCAATCTGAACCATAGACACACTCGACTGCTTTCCAAAAACACGTTCCTATTTCTTTAGATCATACTCCATAGCCTCTGAACACTCGGACCGCCAATGCCCATCTCCCAAACAGAAAAGGCAGGTCTTGGGTTGATTAGAATATTGGCCACCTCTTCCGCGACTGTGACCCCCTCCTTGACCCCGTCCATCGGCTTGTCCTTGAAAAGGTGCCTCTGATGCATGAGTGTGGGTCAATGCCACCGCAGGCTCTTGTCCATGCCCTGACTTTTGTGACTACCATGTAGTAGAATCTCAACTCCTACGGCCATGACCATTGTAATAACATTCCACTGTATTATGGGTGTTAGCTGTGCAAATCGCACACCATTTCTGATTCATTGCACACTCTTGAGTGGCATGCCCTAGATTCCGGCACCGAGTACAACACAGCTCCTTCAGACTTTTAACCACCCCAAAAGATTTTACTGATCTGGATGGAACACCTTTCCCTTGATTCTGGGATTTTTTCCGAGGTGCTTCCTCCGATTCTTTCACCGAATCACTGCTGCCTGAATCTGAGGATTCTGAGTCTGCTCTCTCTGACTTCGAACTATCACTGCTACTTTCCTGAGATTCACAATGAGATTTCTTACAATCCTTTTTCTTTGATTTCTTTGGTGACTCATATTCTCTAAAGCCTCTCCTTCTACAACAACCCTTGCAATAACATTATCCAGTGGAGTGGTTACCTTATCCACTGTTGCCATAGAAATTTTGAGATCCTTATTCAGTCCTTTCAAAAAATAATCATTTAACACCTCGGCTAATGGCTGTTGTGCCTGAGGTACCTGTAAGGTCCCTCCCTAAACCCTAGCGCCATTCAGAACTTTTTTCAACCTAGAAAATAATTTAGAAAAAGCAAGACCAACAAAGAAGTCATGCGGACAACGAAACTTTACTCCATAATGAAAAGACAAGGATATTTTGGATAAGAAATTACGTCATCCCTATATTTTCCCAAAAAGATTGAGATTGTTTTTATACTTTTTCGTGAAGATCCGCGTGGGAACTGATCTAGATCGGGAACTGGGAGAAAAAGGGACTAACTTGATTGAAAGATAAAGTTAAGAGATAAGAACTAGGAAGAAATTTGGGGTCCAATAGAAATTAAGAAGAGAATTGGGGTCCAATAGGAATTAAGAAGAGAATTGGGGTCCAATAGCATTTGAGAAGAGAAATGGGGTCCAATAGCAATTGAGAGGAGAATTGGGGTCCAATTGTTGGAATGAGGGTTGCAGAGAAACACACACATCTTGGAAAAGATGAAGGAAGCTCAAGGCACACAATAGAGAGTGTTTTACTTAGTGTGCAATGGAAAGATAGATAGCCCTTGAGTGATGGGCGTATATACAATGCACGCAGGAAAAAACCTCCTAAAGAGGGAAAAAATGCCCCGGCAGTCCTAGTGTGTTCACACACATCACTACCACATGTATATGGTAACAAATCCCCCCTAGAGTGATGCGATGAACAAGAGCTGACACATGAGTAAAGGGAAGTGCCATGCCCTAAGGACAGGATCAATCCACAAAGGGGAGTAAGCCCAAAGCTTTGCGGAAAGCTTCAAGCTTCTCACGAGACAATGCCTATGTGAAAAGATCAGCAAGGTTGTCCTGTGTTGGCACATAAGCCAAGCTGATCTCTCCTGCTGAGAGCCTCTCCCTGACATAGTGGTAATGCACCTCAATGTGCTTTGTGTGAGCATGAAAAACTGGGTTCCTCGCAACTGCCCATGCACTCTGACTGTCAATGTAGATAGTGTTGGCAGTGTCCTGTCCAACACCCAAATCAGCCATAAGGCGTCTGAGCCATACACACTCAACCGTAGCTGTGAAGTCTGCCCTGTACTCAGCCTCACAACTCGAAGTGGCCACAGTAGGTTGCTTCTTGCTCAACCATGATATACATGAACTGCCAAGCATGAAACAAAAACCACTTGTGGACACTCGCCCCAAATCTTTCATCTTGAAAGTAGCATTCAAATCAGCCTTAAATTCAGCAATATGTCTCTCATTTGGTCCAGTGATCAGCAAATCATCAACATAAAGAACCACAATGAGAAATACATCATCCTCACGCTTTACATACAATGTGCTTTCTGTTGGATTGTTACGAAAGCCTTGTTTGACCAAATGAGTGTCAGCTTTCTCATACCAAGCACGAGGAGATTGCTTCAACCCATACAAAGCCTTCTTACATTTGCACACTTTGTCATCTTGTCCTTTTATGACAAAACCGCGAGGTTGCGTTACATAAACTTCCTCAAATATGTCACCATTCAAGAAAGCAGTAACAATGTCTGATTGATGTACATCCCAACCAAAATGAGCTGCCAATGCACATAGAAAATGCACAGTAGTCATACGACAAGTGGGAGCAAAAGTCTCTTCATAATCTATGCCTTTTTGCTGTGCATAACCCTTTGCAACAAGTCGAGCCTTATGGTGGCGATCGATCTCACCATCCGGCTTGCGTTTCAACTTGTAAACCCACTTCGTACCAATGGCCTTTTTGCCAGGAGGCAAATCACATAAAGTCCATGTGTCATTTTCTATAAGTGCATCTATTCTCATTGCATGACAGCCATCCAATTTTTTGAATTTTGTGCTTCATCAAAAGTCAGAGGCTTCTCAACATCATGTAAGCTAGACACAGCCAAAGCATAACAATCTGATGCATAAGATGCATGGAGAGAGCCTGAATGAGTACGACTAGACAAAGGTGCATCCAATTTACTGTCACGCAATATGTGCACCAGCCAGTTTGGCATACCTCTAGCCTGCTCATTTTTAGCCCTTTCGTCATCATGTACATCATGTACATCTGCATCAGTAATAGGCTGATCTAGAACATTTTCAGAAACCCCCATAGGCTGTACATTTGCCTCATTGGAACTTACATTCATATTTCCACCACTGAAAAGAGGCAACAAAGTGTCATAAATATCATGTGAGCTTACATTATTGTCTCTAGTACATGACAGCAAGGGCTGAACAGAATCTTCCACAAACACTACATTCCGTGAAACTAGAATACGTTTTGTTTGCGGATGATACAACCTGTAACCTTTTCTTTCAGCACTATAACCAACAAAAATACATTTGACAGCCTTATCATCCAATTTTCTGCGCTGCACTTGTGGCACCAAAGCATATGCCAAACAGCCAAAAACACGCATGTGCTCAATAGAAGGCTTTCTATCATGCCATGCTTCATATGGAGTAATAGACTGCAAAGCTTTCGTAGGACACCTGTTAAGTACATAAGTGGCACACATGATGGCCTCAAGCCAAAAAGAATGCGGCAAAGCTTGACTTTTGACCATACATCGTGCCATTTCCATCAGTGACCTGTTTTTCCTCTCAGCAACACCATTTTGATGAGGTGTATAAGGCACTGTACATTGGTGTTTTATCCCACGACTAGCCAGAAATGCATTAAATTCATGAGACATATACTCCCCCCCTCGATTAGAATGGAGGGTGCCCATAGTACATTTCGAGACATTTTCAGCCATAGCCAGAAATTGTTTGAAGCACATAAAAACTTCGGACTTCGCTTTAAGCGGAAATACCCATGCATGCCTGGAGTAATCATCAATGAAAGTCATGAAGTACAGGTAATTGCCCAAGGACGGAGTTTGCATGGGCCCACAAACATCACTATGCACAAGCTGCAACCTGCATGTGGCCCGAACTGAACCATCCTTTGGAAACTTAGAACGCTGCATCTTACCCAAAATACAGCCTTCACAAACATGTTTGACAGGTGCTTCAAGAGGCGGCAAAGAAGCAACCATATCAGATTTCTGCAAACGCAGCAAACTGACAAAATTTAGATGACCAAAACGTGCATGCCAAAGTTTTGCATCTGAAATAGCCCTTGAATCTGCAACAGCATTTGCAAAATTTTGTTCACACTTGTCATACAAAGTGAGCTTATACAGCCCACGGCAACAATATCATTCCTTGCAAAAGACTATCATTTTAACAATATAATTACTTGTAAATTTACTTTCAATCTCCTTGCAAAACATTCATTTTCAAATATAATACCTTGTAAAGTTACAACATATGTTCCTCTAAACATTGCAACGTCAAGATTAACACTTTATCTCCCCTTTGCCACACAATCTTTTTACTCATTTATAACTCCTAAGACAAGTTTCCTTTTGACTATTCTAACATTTGTGTGAGATCAAACTTGAGCTTGAAATTTTTTCACATTTCTATGTAGACTTCCATGTGACAATGATCCTATAACATGACATCTACAAACCATTGGAATGGACCATCATTATTAGAATCTTCATCACCCTCGAGTCCCTTTGCCTTTAAGCCATGTTAATAAAACTTTGTTGCTTCAGCTCTTTTGACTCAACTTAAAATTATAACTTTCAAATAGAGAAAAATGATAAATTTTTAACATCACAGATGGGTCTGAAATGCCCAAAAACCCCGAAAACGACTGGCTATATGCCTCGTTCTGACACCCGGAGAGGTCGGTATGGCCAAAAAAGGGCTCCGGAGGCACTATCCCATATGGTGTGAGGAGAGGGGTAGGTAGAGTCTACCTACCCCTCTCCTCACACCATATGGGATAGTGCCTCCGGAGCCCTTTTTTGGCCATACCGACCTCTCCGGGTGTCAGAACGAGGCATATAGCGAGTCATTTTTGGGGTTTTTGGGCATTTCGAACTCATCTGTGATTTCAAAAGTTTCAAGTATTATATTTTGTAAAATAAAATTGACTAATTTTGTGACTATGCTTGGGTCCAATATGCTTAATAGATCTATATATAAAAAGACATCTATACTAGGCAAGAAAGGTGAATCTGTGAATGCAAATAACCCACAGGTCATGATTGGGGTAATGAGATTCTAAAAGTAACCCCTTATCCTGTTGTGCAAGTAAGGCATAGTGTGGCACCAAATTGGTGTTCCAAAAATGATCCACACAACATGAGGGGGTAGTGAGATTCTAAAAATACCCCCTATCCCGTTGTGCAAGCAAGGCATAGTGTGGCACTAAATAGGCCTTTTGCTAATATCTTGTACACATGAGAAAAACCAATGGAATCCAAATAATAAGGTCAGTCAATATTTTTTTGCATGGTGTGTGCATGCAGCCACAACGACGCGATGAGGGGGGGAGTGACAAGCTGTATGATGCCCTCTTCGCGCGGTCTGGGTAGGAGCAAAAATGACGCAACATGGGGAGTGTCAAAGACTCTGAGCGCTTTTGCACATGATTTAGAAAAATAAATCCAAACAATAAGGTCACTCAAGATTTTTTTGCATGGTGTTTGCATGGAACAAGAATGATGCGATGAGGGGGGAAGTGACAAGTTGTATGATGCCCTCTTCGCGTGGTGTGGGTAGGAGCTAAAATGATGCAACATGGGGAGTGTCAAAGTCTCTGAGCGCTTTTGCACATGATTTAGAAAAATATTCCAAATAATAAAGTCACTCAAGATTTTTGTACATGGTGTGTGTATGTAGCCTGAACGATGCGATGAGAGGGGGAGTGACAAGCTGTATGATGCCCTCTTCGCGTGGTGTGGGTAGGAGCTAAAATGACGCAACATGGGGAGTGTCAAAGTCTCTAAACTCTTTTGTACATGGTTTAGAAAAACCCTAGGAATCCAATTAACAAGGTGATTCAAGGTCCTTATGTGGTGTGGCCATAGAGCTAGAACAACGTGATAGGAGGGTGACAATCTCACAAATGACAAGAGCATTGTGGCCAAGAGCTGGACCGGTGCGATAGGGGGAGGAGTGAAAAATTCATTGAGTCCTTTTGCGCACAATGTGGATACACTACCAAAACGGGGCGAGTGGGGGTAGAGTGACTAGATCAATCAAGCCACAATCGCACTGTGTGGTCATTGATCCAAAACAATGTGAGAAAGAATGTCTTCAGGTGTGGTCCCATGTTGATGTAGATATTATATACGTACGTGCTAAGTGAAAGCTCTCGATGTGGTGCTTAGAAGTAGAGGCTAAGTGAAAAGTAGACATTAAAAAAAATACGGGTTAGTCATTAATAGGTGTCACCATCACTGTTTGAAAAGAAAGATTTCGTATCTTCTAGCTTAATATTGTACAATATTAAATAGAAAAGAGCACTTGTACATCAGGCCCAGAATATGATGTTATCTATAAAAAATAACAGGAACGCCATCAAGTATAGGCAATTTAGCCAAATGAAAGTGACATTTAGACGTTCTGCGCTAAAGTGGAAGCACAAAAGCTCAAGCTAGAGGAGACAGGAATGCCATACTTTTGTATACGTGTCAAGTGATTATTGGCCTATTTCTTAATCCGTGGATTACCAAACAGCCTTGTTTTAGACGTTTTTGACCCTAATGGAGTATCTACGCATCACGAAGTTAAGCTTCAAAGGTAGATTTGCACTCGTAAGCTAAGCTTTAATGGTAACTTTGCACTTAGATGTAAAATTTAGTGACTACCTTGTATTTTAGGTTGAGGCTTTAATGGAAACCTGGCAATTAGGATTAAGTGGTAAGAATATCTATGTATCATAAAGTTAAGCTTCAAAGGTAGATTTTCACTCGTAAGCTAAGCTTTAATGGTAACTTTGCACTTAGATGTAAACTTTAGTGACTACCTTGTATATTAGGTTTAAGCTTTAATGGAAACCTCGCAATTAGGGTTAAGTGCTAAGAGTATTTATGCATCATTAGGTTAAGTTTCAAAGGTAGATTTGCACTCTTAAGCTAAGAATTAATGGTAGCTTTGTACTTAGGTGTAAGATTTAGTGACTACTTTGTATTTTAGGTTTAAGCTTTAATGGAAACCTCGCCATTAGGATTAAGTGTTAAGAGTATCTATGCATCATTAAGTTAAGTTTCAAAGGTAGATTTTCACTCTTAAGCTAAGCATTAATTGTAACTTTGTACTTAGGTGTAAGCTAGGTGTAAGTTTTAGTGTGACTACCTTGTATTTTAAGTTTAAGCTTTAATGGAAAGCTTGAAAACTCATAAATTATAGGATAACCTTCTAGCTTCTTAAATGGAAAGCTAGGCACCATAAGAAAAGAGTAGTTGTTTAAGCTTAATAGAAGTAGTTCAAATTTTGGTATTGAAGAGTATTTCTAAAAGTTGTCAATTTCAAGTTTGCAAATACGGGATGGGGGAGATAGGGGATAACTTCGCGAAATTGCCCTCCGTGTTGTTTTGAACCGAAAACTCTACAAGCTTCCATGGAGATGTCCCATGGATGGCAAAGGATTGCAAAAACTTGGGAATCGTACAAAACGGGGATTGAACTTAAGACGTTGGCATTTTCGAAGAGACATTAACTATCAAATGCCTATGGCAAAAACTCTCTTGTATTTTCTAAATAAATTTGGCTGGTAGATAATTAATGAAAGTAGGAATTAAGGTTGATAAATAAATGAACCTGGAAATTACCAACTAGGAATTAAAAAGGAATCTCTAGAGGTGATAGGGATAGCCCATTGCAGAACATAGATTTAACTGGGAGTTTTGAAGATTGTCTGGAAATGACCGAAAACCAAGATGGATCTTCTTGGGGTCAATTTGATTGAAAGGCCGGCCCATTGAGAGGATCCTCTTGGGGAACTTGACGGAGATTGGCCCTTTTCGGCTAGGGCAGCGTAACCGGAAAGTTGTTATACCTAGGTCATTCATGCTCGAGGGATAAGGGATGAATGGGTTTGTTTTACTTTTGCCCGGTCGGGTGAAGTACCCGCGATATCTTATTGGAAATCAGCCATAATCCGGGTATGGCCTGATGCCAATAGTTGGATGAGAAGGTCATACTCAGGGAGGATGATGTGAATTTAATTAAGGAAATTCGTTCGACTTGGTTGCTTAAAAAGGAACTGGAAAGGCTAGGAATATAGGGGCTATCGTGTGCATCTGTTTCACCAGATGGTGCTATACCTCTCGAAATAAAATACTTAGGAAAGAATGATTAAATTACTTGATGATCATTTCCCAAACACTTAATTTTGGGAAATATTGTGTAGGTGTTTCCATTTTGATAGCTTGTAACCGATTATCTTGGCCTCAATGGGGAGGAAAGATGAATTGGTTGAAACTAAATGTGTTGCCTGATTAGTTAGGAAACTAGTTACAAGCTAATTATAGCAGATAAAGGAAAGGAAATGAATTAAAAGTTTCTAAATAAATATCTGGTGGGAACAACCAGATGAATTTCCCTGAACGAGGGTATGCAACAGATTGCATGCTACATGTTGTTTGATGATGTTTGATAGACTATTGTCTTCCTGATTTTGTAGTAGTTAAGTACTACCTTGGGAAGGGATTTCATGAAATGGTTTGGTAGGTGGGCGGATCCAGAGGGTCAGATGGCCGGATGTTGATTTAAATTTTTTTATGTTTAACGCTAGGACTACGTGGGATAAAAATGGGTAACCGGGGACGAGAGAGACCAGGTAGGATTGCAAGATCCCTCTTCTTAGGGAAAGTGATAACTGTTGTGCCTGCTTGTCAGGTTATCTCCATGAACCAAGGGAGAACAAGAAAGCAAGAGTAGATTCTCAAGTTAAAGATCAAGAGAATCAAGACTAAGGACCACGATTTTGGATACGGAAAGTTGTCATGGTCAGATTGATTATGACAAGCGGATAATATCATTGAATGAAGGGAAGTACCCCCTTGGGTTGGCATTTGAGATAGACCGGAGTCCTGTCTGAGTGTCGGTCCCAAGTGGGAGGAATACTTGCAGATAGATCTACGTCATTCCCTGGAACGGCCTAGAGGACTGAGGTAGGTGAGTAGGGTTGAGTCTGGGTATGGCCTTCACAAGTGGTATCACAGAGACTAATTTTGAATCTTGGATGTTGGAATTTAGAATTTTGGATTTAAGATTTAATGCATGAGAGAAAAACAACTCAGTCTAGCACCCAAAATTCAATTATATTACAAAATGAAGTCTTGATGTTCCAATAAATTATTCAAATTTTTTTTAGATGGCTTGGGATCTGCAAGAAGAAATTCGACGAATTATCGATGAGAGGATGAAAATTGCTATGCTAGAGCAAAGGCTAGCTATGCTGGAACATTTTAGGGAGCTCTTATTTCCAAAAACCTATACTTGTGAGTGGGATTGAAGCGAGTGGGAACTGTGAGTAAAGTTGAAAATGAACGATATAGAAATTTGTGAAAGAATATGTCATGCACTTGTGCGAAGACGCATGGAAGTGGCATAAATGAATGAAGACGCATGCACTTGTGCGAAGACACATGAAAGTCGCATGGATGAAACTTTTACTGAGCTTTACTTGTCATTCTTCCTTGAGCTTAGTAATAAGAAGTAAGATTGGGTAAAGTAGCTACCACATGAAGAATTAGTTTTTGAGACATTGGTTGGAAGATAATTTTGAGTAATAATGAAGAAATCCAAGAAGTTCTTGTGATTAGCCATAGATAAAGCTATAAGTATATATAACAAGACTCGTTTTGATTGGAATATTCAAGAAGAAGAAGTTTATAGGATTATCCTGAAAGAATGAGGATAGCCAAACCAGAGAACATGTTAGTCATGTTGAGACACCTTATCGAACTTTTCTCTCCTAATAAGGAAAGTGATATTTCTACTAAGAAATGGAGAACATGTGGATCAAATTGAGTTACACGTTTAACCCTATGTGGACACGTACAACTTTCGAATAATTTACGGATTGCAATGATGAGAGAAAGTTGGGATTGGGGCCAAAGAGATATGGTATGGTCCAATCTTATTTCCAGTTTTTGAAAGTAAACGTCTACTTATAGCATCTCAAGACAAATAGAAAAGACAGTAAATGAGACATACTTAAAAACGCACAAGGAATCAAGATGGGAAAGTGCAATAGTTAAGCTTATAAATATTGAAGACATTTAAACTCTAAAGAAGAATAAGAAAACAAACTTATGAGTTAGCCAAGAACTCAAAGTTGAAATTTTTAGAAGACTATCATAGACAAAAGACCCTTTGCTCAAAGCACTAAATAGAGATGTCCTAAAGAATTTAATTAAAGAGGAGAGACTGACATTTCAAGACAAGGAAGTACGGACAATACTCAAATTTTTCAAAAAAGGGTTATTTCTTCAATTAAAGCCAAAAAGGATTACAAGTGAGGTAGGAAGTAATTACAGAGAGAGGCAAGAAAGTTTACAACTTATGAAGATCCTCTAACATATGGTCACATAACCAAGTATTGCAAGCGCCACACATGTTAGGACGCTCACCCTCTGGAATGCTTCTACGAGAAATAGCTTGAGTAATTTCTCGGGTATGAGCTGAGAAGAGACAAGGACCTCTAAGAGGAAAACTCTAGATGGTATCGAGGTAAATCTTGGAATGGGGGATAAACTGCACAAGCAAGAACAACCTTGCAGAGAACCCAAGATCTTGTGTCCTTTTGACGCAGTAGTATCGAGGGCCAAGTCCCAGAACCTCTGTAATCATAGCAAGTCGGGTATTGTTGCGGAAATGGTCTCTACCCCAGAGAGTCACTCTTGTGAGATATTGCCATGTCTTCCATATCGTCTGGCTGACACAAGAATCTGGTTGAGGGAATAGGAGATCTTTGTATCGCTCTAAGAACTATCTTTTAACTGCCTCATCTACACTCTGCAAGTGAGAGATGCATACAGGAAGAACCAAGTCTTCTTACAAGTGCTGATAAAGAAGACATTACCAGTAGCTTATAAAGAGGATAGCGTATGGAAGAATCCACAAACGCGATGACTTATTCAAGAAGATAGCTTATTAAGAAAGATTTCCCATGACTCCAATATTATGTTAGTAGATTTTTGGGGATGAAGAGCTGTAAGAGAGAAGTCAAGCTAAAAGCATTAACAAGAAGTTAAGTCTCAAGACGTTCCAAGAAGATTCATCAATTACGTATTTTATTCGAGTTGAGGACAGCTCTTTCTTTTTTTGTTGGGAGAGATGCTTCCTTCAATAGACTCAAAGACCTCTTGACCAGTAGTCCTGTCCTCATCAAACCTGACTAATTTCACTCCTTAGTTCTTCTTTACCCGAGGAAGTTCAACAAGAAATTTAGGTAGACCCTATTTCAGACCTCTTTTGCAAGACATTGAAGCTCAGACCCCAAGGAAGCACTTAACTGACTATACCTTAGTAGATGGTCTTCTTTACTACCTGGAAAGCTTCAGCCCCTAGATATTCCTTAGATGAAGTGGGAATGTCTGAGTATGGACTTTGTTACAAGTCTTCCAAAGACAACTGGAAACTATGATTCTATTTTTTTTCATAGTAGATAAGCTCACTAAGGTGGCTCACATAATTCCAGTCAAGCAGACAGCCATCTCCATCGACCTAGCCCAAGTATTTGTTCTACAAAGTGGTAGTAAGATTACATGGAATCCCTGCAAGAATCATCAGTGATCGGGATGTCAAATTTACTTCTAAGTTTTGGCAAGCCATGTTTTGATCTCAGGGTACCCAACCGAATCTCAGCTCAGCATATCATCCGGAGAGTGATGGTCAAACTGAGCAAATGAATCAAGTCATGGAAGATATACTTCGAACATACTGCAACCAGCAGCCCCATCAATGGATCAAGCTTCTTTCCCTAGTTGAGTTTGATTATAACTCTTCTCACCCTTGCAGCCTCGGAATGTCACCCTTTAAAGCCTTGTATGGTCAAGAATATTTAGTCTCTCTTTGATTAGCCAGCCCAGCTCTTCATAGTCCTGCCGCTAAGTCTACCCTAGAAGAGATGGATCATTAACTTCTAGTCATTAGAGACAACCTGAAGAGAGGTAGTGATAGGCAGACGAGCTACACTGATCTTCACCACTCCGCTAGAAGCTTTAGCAAAGTAAACAAGTTTTCCTCTGAGTCAAACCCAAACATAGCTCCTTAAAGCTAGGGAAATTCCGTAAGCTTGCATTCAGATATTGTGGACCTTTTGGAATCAAATCAATATCTCCATTTTTTGTCCAAACCCTTGATCATATTTTTGGTTGGTTCTTTGGAACAACTTATAATTATTCTTCAAGATATCGATGGCACTTTTGATGTAATTTTTATGCGGATGTAATCAATCATCATATTTATGGAATTCAAGCATCTCTAGTCAATCAATTATATTTTGAGATTCAAATCGTCTATGGTGTTTTGCAAGTCTAGTTGTTATGATACGTGAAATATTTGATTACCAAGTGAAAGGTGAGACAGTAAGCTATAGACATAAGAGAAATAAGGATGGAGGAAATAAATTGGGTACACAAGGAGAGGAGATATTGCAAGATTAATTAAAAGATCAGTATGAAATCCTTTAACTGTCAAGAACATGGTATTAGTTGGATGATATCAAAAGAGAAATGAGTCAACGCTCAAAGTGAAAAAGGGTTAAAGTTTAGGTAAGAATGGTAATTGTATTAAGGCTAGATAGAGAGAGAAGTGAAGAAATGATCTTCAGACCTAACAAGAGAAACACAATCCGGTCACACCAAAGGAAAAATACCTAGTTGAGTAAGATCACACTCAGTAATTAAAGTAACCCCGAGTCATTAAGACTTGTTTATGATTAAGACTTTTGAGTCAGCGCTGAGCATACAAGAGAAGTGTATTATTCAAGGTCCATACTAGCTTCATTGTCCTTTAATCTAAATACCCTAAAGTTACTGACCATCTTCAATCATAAGTTGATTGAAGATCGAGTTTGACTATTCTCTGAAGCATGTCCCAAGCTAAGGACAGCTCTTTCTTTTTGTTGGTGAGTTTGTAAGGTCCCTCCCTAAACCCTAGAGCCATTCAGAACTTTTTTCAGCCTAGAAAATAATTTAGAAAAAGAAAGACCGAAAAAAAATTCATGTGGACAACGAGACTTTACTCCATAATGAAAAGACAAGGATATTTTGGATAAGAAATTACGTCATCCCTATAGTTTTCCAAAAAGATTGAGATTATTTTTATACTTCTTCGTGGGGTGAAAGCATAGAATGGTGTCTAAATACTTGGTGTCCATGGACACCAAGTATGATGCTATGGATGGCATCATAGCTGGGCTTTTAAGTCAATAATTTTTAAAAGAATATAGGTAAGATAACTAACTTCACGACTCCACTACTCGGATTGAAAGACATGGAGCGGTTAGCACGCATGGACCTCTCCCTCTCTCTCCCTTTCTCTCTCTCTCTCTCTCAGATGGCCTCCAATGCCCATCTCCATCTCTCTCTCTCCTGCTCTCCTGTTCAGAATATGGATGATGGAGACTCCCTTCCTCTTGCTCTGGTTTCAACTCATACCTCCTCACAAGCAGCAATGGAGCTTCTTGAACTCAACAATGCAGCACAACTAGATTTCAGTTCACTATTACAATCAGGAAGTTCTGTACGACTTCATTCATTTCAAACTACTATAGACTGTTCCAAGATGGTGGACGACGGATTTTATGATGAGGCACATGGAATAGACACCATTCATACGCAGGTTCACTCCAAGAGAAAGGCTTGTCTAAATGAGGATGAAATTATTGCAGTGAGGAAGTATAAAGCACAGGCTAAACGTGAGTACAGAAAGTGCTGTCGTGCAAGAAAGCAAGTACAGCCAAGTGTCAACATTGGAGCGGAAGATTGTCATAGGGAGGACGTCCATGTACACACAAAGGAAGACAAGAAGCAACAGAGTATTCAGAATATTGTTCAGCACATTGTGAGACAGTTGCATAGTTACAGGAAAGAAGATAAGAATGCAATTCTTCAAGGTGTTTTCAATGATGATAGAATCTTTCCATTCTGTGAAGATTTGTATCTTTCTGCAAATGGCCTTATTTCTGCACTCAAGGTCTCCTTACAGGAATTAAAGATTCCAAAATCAGCTGCTCACGATATGTTTTTAAAACGAAGCACATTCAGCATGCTGGTGAATGGATTACTGCATGATAATGGGAGCCAAGGTAGAGGTGTTACTCTACATAAAGTGGCAAAGCTATTAAATGTTCATCCAAGGAATTTATATTCAGCTTTGGGTAGACTTGACAGTTATCCTATGTCAAGTACACTGAGGTTCGACTTATGCAAAAGGAATTCTGGAAATGTTGGGTCCTTATCGGAGGAATTGAAGCAGAAAATTATTACATTTTGGATAGAGCACAGTAGGGTGTCTCCAAACAAGAAAGATATTTGTCGGAAACGATTGGGCAGAAAACATTATCAAGAGCATGCCATACACTTACTTGATGAATCTCAGGTAAACATGTCTCATTCTTACAATGAATAACTCTCAAGTGAAACATCTCACTCTTATGAATAGCTACCCATTGCGTGTTATGGAGTTGTGTACATCCTACTATATGTGATATGTAGCCAAGTAATGTCTCAAGATAGTCCATTCTCTCTACCTATGCTATTATGTGTGCTATATTGCACAAGTGTAGCCCAATGTCCCTGTCTATGCTATAAGTGTGCCATGTAAAAGGACTCTATTGTAGTAAGATAGCAACATGTGTGTTATACAGTAAAAGTGTGTGTAAGAATAGCACAATGTTCTTGTCTATGATATGATGTGTGGTATGTGAAAGAGCTATATTACATATTGAGAGCACTATGTGTGACATATAGCGTTAGTGTGTGTAATAAGAGGCCAATGTCCTATCTATTCTATTATGTCAGAGTATTTCTTACAGTATGAGTGCTATATAGCATAGCTATGTGTAATAATAACCCGATGGTCCCTATCTATTCTATTATGTCAGAGTATTTCTTACAGTATGAGTGCTATATAGCATAGCTATGTGTAATAATAACCTGATGGTCCTGTCTATGCTATTATGTGTGCCATGTAGCAGGACTCTATCAGAGTTTGACAACATCATGTCTGCTATATAGCAATAGCACAATATACCTATCTATGGTATTATGTGTACTATCAGATTTTATAATATTATGAGAGCACTATGTGTGCTACATAGCAGATGTTAGTGTAATAGTAGCACGGTATCCATGTCTATGCTATTATGTGTGCTATGCAGAGTGTGATATGTGTAATAATAGCACAATATCCCTGTCTATGCTCTTTTGTGTGTTATGTAGAAGAACTGTGTTATAATATGAGAGCACTATGTGTGCTATATAGCAGACGTGTGTGATGTGTGTGTAATAACAGCTAAAAATCCCTATCTATGCTATTATGTGTTATATAACAAAATTGAGCATGTAATGAAAGCTGAGTTATCTATCTATGCTATTATCTGTGCTATGTAGCATAGCTATGTGTATTTATACCAATGCATCTGTAGCTATGCTATTATGTGTGATATATAGCAAAATGTAATTCTAATGCATTTTTTTTTCAAGCAGAAAAAGTATTTCTTGAAGTTTAAAGATAGCCACCCACATGTGACAATTGGGCAAAGGTCCTTTGAGAAGTTGAAGCCTTGGTTCGTGCGAAAGTTGAAAGATCAAACTACTTGCTGTTGTGTTTATCATATCAAACTGATGTATCTCAAAGATGCATTTAATGTTATGCGCTTATCTACTTTTGGTTTTCATGGGAGGTCATGTACATGTAAATGCAATGTTTGCAAATCAGATGGGGTGAATGCAGAATGTCTTGCCGTTGAGCACTCGTTTTCAGGGATCACGAAGTTGTGGGAATCATGCGTATGTACAAAGGCTGAGGGGGATATGTTCCATAAACACACCTGCTTGATGGGCCAATGCAAAAACTGTGGTGTGGAAAAGCTCAGCCTTTGTCCACGAGAACTTGCAGAGATGACAAAGACAATTCCACTGCAAGTCTTCGAGGACATTAAAGTTCAAACTAAGCATGGTCTAAGTAAGAGAAAGATGTTGTCACTCAAACAGGTGGCTTTAAGTGAGCTGAGAGGGAGGATAAAATACGACATCAAAATCTTCATCGAGCACAATTTCACTTACAGATGGCAGGCACATCAATACAGAGAATGTTTGAAGGTGTTTCCTTCAGATACCATTATATCTGTAGTAGACTTTGCTTAAAATTACTCGTTCAAAGAGCAAAATGAAGTACAATCCATGCATTGGCATACAGATCAATTCACCATCCTTGTTCACATAACGTACATGCGTGACAACGAAGATGACAGTATTATGAAGCATATGCATTTCTACATCTCCGATGATAGGAAACATGATATGCTATTTGTCCTGCATTGTTTTCTTCTTTGTGATCAGTGGCTTAAAGACTAGGGGCTGAATTTCAAGAAGCACTGGGTGTGGTTAGATGGTGCAGCCTCGCAATTCAAGGCTGCAAGGCCATTTTACTTTGTTGCTAGATATTACCAACTAACAGGTACAGAGATGACATGGAATTTTTTTGGCTCTGGCCATGGCAAGGGGGAGCATGATGGCGCTGGCGCTGTGATAAAGAGAGCCCTTACACATGAGCAACTCAAGAGTAATGGAGTTTTTCTTCGGCATGCTGCAGAAGTGGTTGCATTTTTTACGAGAACAATGTCCAATGCTACATGTAGCTCTTATGCACAATCCACTAAAGCAGGTCCTACTATAAACAGGAAATTTTGGCTAGTAAAAGAGACAGAAGTGGACAGGTCTAATCTATGGGGTTGTGAGAGAGTACCAGGATCTCGATCACTCCATTGCATTTCAGGCTTTTGTTTTCATGATCCTACTCAATTAAGGACCAGGAGGCTTTCTTGTTTTTGTGATGCTTGCATGAAGGGGCATTGGAGGACTTGTTCCAGCAAATCATATGCAAGCAAGTGGACACATAAGGCATTGAAATCACTCTCTAAGGTAGCAGAAGAGATTGAGGTACCAGAAGATGAAGCTGCAATGTTTGAGGGATCCCAGGATATGCTGAGTGAGTATCTCATTGAAGGTGATAACTTTGCAGTCAATGCAGACGCTGGCAATGCAGAAGGTGTAGAGTTCTTTCTTTTGAGATGTACAAAGATAAAATGGATGACAGATTGCATTTTAAGAGATAAGTGGAAAAGCAAATGTGATAAAAACACTTATTTTGTCACAGGGTGTTATTATCAACAGCAAGAGGGGGACCCAAATCACTACACTCTACTTGATGATAGGGGAGTTACTAACCTGTACTCTCACCTTGTTCGGGCAATCAAGTTTGACATGCCTTTGGTAGATGCTACCTCAAAGACATATTATTTATCTCCAGAACTACATGAAACCATTTACAATGCCATGCCCTATGAAGCAGCATGATACCTATGTAACAGGCTTATATTATGTTCTATATAGCCTTCACCATTCAGTACCTCCTTACACATATCCATTGTGCTATGTATCACATAGCACACAACCACACAGAGCACATAGCATAGAATCACACACATTTCAAATAATGAGGTTACTATTGTCAACATGTTGCACCTTGAAAAAATTTAGCCAAGATATTTGTCGTAAACGATTGGGAAGAAAACATTATCAAGAGCATCCCATTCACTTTCTTGATGAATCTCAGGTAAACATGTCTCATTCTTACAATCATCTCACTCTTATGAATAGCTATCCATTGGGTGCTATGGAGTTGTGTACATGCTACTATATGTGATATGTAGCCAAGTAATGTGTCAAGATAGTCCATTGTCTCTACCTAGGCTATTATGTGTGCTATATTGTACAAGTGTGTAATAATAGCCCAATGTCCCTGTCTATGCTATAAAAGGACTCTATTATAGTAAGATAGCAACATGTGTGCTATACAGTAAAAGTGTGTGTATCACATAGCACAATGTTCCTGTCTATGATATGATGTGTGGTATGTGAAAGAGCTATATTACATATTGAGAGCACTATGTGTGCCATATAGTGTAAGTGTGTGTAATAAGAGGCCAATCTCCCTATCTATGCTATTATGTCATAGTATTTCTTGCAGTATGAGTGCTATATAGCATAACTATGTGTCATAATAGCCCGATGGTCCTGTCTATGCTATTATGTGTGCCATGTAGCAGGACTCTATCAGAGTATGACAACATCATATCACCAAAATAAAATTACATCATTCAATCATTAAGTTTAGAGAACTTTGAACAGGTCAGTTTTTTGTATAGTAATCGCAATTACATTCAATGCACAAAATGCTGTATACATGATTCCATAACCACAATCAACCTTCCTTACATACTTCTCGTTGACTTCTATAGTGGTTGATGACACGAGAAGACACACTATCCGAAGGATTTTCAAACTGGTTCATCTTTGCATAAGCATTAGGGCTGGGTGAGACTGTCCACTTGACTAACCAAGGGAACAATGTGCTAACCAGGTAAATTGGGGGCTGACAAATATCTGCTGGTTCAAATGAAGTAGGACAGACACAAGTCCCGAGAGGATTGAGCAGACACTTGTAGAGTGTGTCATCCACCACCAGTGTATTATCAGAGTTGAACTTAGGATGGTGCTTCCAAAATTCTTTCAAACACTTGAAAAATATGGGCTTTGCGTTATCTCTACATGGAGGGATCCCAGGAACTTCATTTAGATTGAAGCTTGCCCCTCTACACCCCTCTTAACCGATAATATCGAGGAAATGTTGTTTGTTCAGCCTAGGAAAGCATGCACTCAAAGCAAGTGCTAGATTGTCTTGGGTCATGTAGCTCCATAGTGCAACTTGTGCTCTTTGCGGCAGTGCATGCAAAAAGATTGATGCATTGGGCCTGACCACATATTCAAATTGCATCTTTCCTGTAGCATTTGGCACATTGACTACCTGATACCTTGATCTTGCCCAATCAGGAATACTGCTTCTCACTATTCCTTTGTAGAAGGAGACCTTATACCTCCTTATGAGAAGACCATTCACATCAAGTATGGTGCATAAATTGTCCCTTCTCTTCTTGTCCTCAAAAGACGCAGGAGACAGTGCAACAATCTGTACTGGCATTACCACAAGACACGGACTCTCTTGCCTCTCAAATTCATGTCCATTTTTGGCATCTTTATCAGCATTCTTTGTACCTGCCTCATCTGTATCTGTAGCAGCCGCTCGACCCATAGGGACCTCTGGACTTTTACCTTTGGTATTCCCAACAGTGGGATCTGTACAAGACTCAGTTGTATCATGTGCAAGTGCCTCTTTCATGTCCACAGAAGCATGAAATGTTCTCCCATTGCCTCTCCCGATTGAGCTGCTCTGTCAGTGGGCACCTCTGGGCCTTTCCCTGCCTCATTGTTTTTCTCTATACATGCCTCAATTGTATTATATGTATTTGCCTCTTTCATGTCTGTAGCAACCACAAGAACTTCTCCCATTGCCTCTCCCGATTGAACTGCTCTGTCGTATGCCTCAGTTGTGTCGGTAGAAGCCGCGACATCACCGTTACCCACTGCTGAGCCTATTCCAGGTACTCTCTTAGTGAGGTCCTCCTCACCCAAGCCTCCCACATCTTCAACAGCGGCATCTGTACCCTTTGCCTCCTCTGCATCAACAATTTCATCAACTACATCACTTGGACAGACCACCTGGGCTTGAGCTGTGACATCACTTGCACCCATTGCCTCACCTGTTCCAGCTTCTCTCTCAATGAGGACCTCGTCACCCATGCCTCTGGTATCCTCAACAGTGGCATCTGTACCCGTAGGCACAAATGCATCAAGAAGGGCATCCATGACAGCATGAACAATACTTTCTGTTCCACCATCATTAACATTGCCATCAGTAGCAGCATCTGTGCTAGCATCAACTTCCATAGCATCCACAATGTCATTTGTGCAGGCATCAACTACTGTAGCATCAGCAATGGCATATGTGCAGGCATCAACTGTGGTAGCATCATCAATGGCATTTGTGCCAGATTCAACAGTGGCATCTGTACCCGTAGGCACAAATGCATCAAGAAGGGCATCCATGACAGCATGAACAATACTTTCTGTTCCACCATCATTAACATTGCCATCAGCAGCAGCATATGTGCTAGCATCAACTTCCATAGCATCCGCACTGTCATTTGTGCAGGCATCAACTACCGTAGCATCAACAATGGCATCTGTGCAGGCATCAACTGTGGTAGCATCATCACTGGCATCTGTGCCAGATTCAACAGTGGCATCTGTACCCATAGCCACAACTGCATCAAGAAGGGCATCTATGACAACATGAACAACACTTTCTGTTCCACCATCATTAACATTGCCATCAATAGCATAATCTGTGCAAGCATCAACTTCCATAGCATCCACAATGTCATTTGTGCACGCCTCAACTAGCATAGCATCAGCAATGGCATCTGTGTAGGCATCAACTACCATAGAATCATCAATGGCATCTGTGTCAGATTCAACTGTGGTGGGGGTGGGTAATGTACCCTTTTCAAGTTTAGCATGGTCAACATCTGTATGCACATCATCATGCACAACCTACACATCAACTGCATTAGGCACATTTGGAACAAATTCAGCAGTACTAGTAGGTGTGCAAGGATCAACCGTATCAAAAGACTCTTTTTTTTTGCCTGTAACCCCCCTGGAAGCTGTAGCACCCCCTCTTGGATTCTTCACAGGATAAGATTGAGCCAGTGAACCTACAGACCCCTCAACTGTATCAAAAGACACTTTTTTTTTGCATGTAACCCCCTTGGAAGCTGTAGCACCCCTTCTTGGATTCTTCACAGGATAAGACTGAGCCAGTGAACCTACAGACCCCTCATCTAGAAACCCTGAAGAGCGAGTGCGTCTCATGCAAGTTCCTCTTTTTTCAACTTCTTGATTATCTACGCCAAGAGAAAGTAGAAACATATTACTAAACATGTACAGAAAATAAATCAAATAGTTTGCAACTACTCGATGCAAAGAATTAAGAGACATGTCACTAAAAAATTCCAACACTTGATTCATCAATGAGCATGGATACAATAGGGGTGCAATGGATTGCACATGCCTTCTAAAGACATCTTCTAATTGCATGAAGTTACAAAAAAAACACACTCATTGCTTTGCATTTGGTTTCTTTCTCTTCCTAAATGAATCAAGAGGTATATCCATTGTGGGACTTCCACCTAAGTTCTTGGGAGTCAATTTCTTGCGCTTTGGTGTTGGCTTCTTCCCCGCTGGAGGGGGTGTTGCTTTCACCGCATCTGCAACTGCTTCATCTGATGCATCATCTCTAGTGTCCACACTTGGTGATGCTTTGGCACTCAACGGAGAACGCAACAGCCTTCTTGGAGTTAGTTGTTGCCTAGGTGATTTGACTGCAGAAGACTTTGCCATCAAGATGTCTTCAACTACTCCACGTACTGCATCCCCTATGACAGACTCCGCTTCAAGGGCTTGCTGCATCCCGCGGGTAGACTCCGCTTCAAGGCCTAGCTGCATCCCTGGGGTAATCAGGCCATTCTTCCTTGTGGAATGCATCGTCTTGTTGGAGCAAGCATGCGATGATTGTTCTACAAAGCAAGCTATTTACAAAGTCTCACTTGGAGTATCCCAAAATACACACATAAATACTGATTTTGGTACCTACCAGTGGCCTGCGTAGAGACTCTCTCTATTTTTGTCCTCAATGATTCTTGTATACAGGTCTCTGCTGCAATGTCTATACCTGCAAATGATTTCATTAAATGCAAGAGTTTAAACTACCAATGGAAAGTGGGCCTACAATAGTAGTAGTAAATAATTGACACAGTGACTACCTGCACTTGATTCTTTCATCTCACTCTTCACCTTCAGACCAATCATATGCTTAGCTCTAGGGGGAACAAACATTTTGCAATCTAGTGCAACACAATAGCCATAGTCCCTACATACATGCGTGAAGCATAGCATATGGTACACATGGGTGCAAGGCAAGGAGAATACATCCAAGCTTCTGGCATCGAACGGGAATCCACATCCTACACAATGGTAGAACCCAGTAAGTGCCACCTCGCTAATGCTCTGCTTAAATTCCACATGAGGAAAAGGCTTCATCAAACTGTCTCCCGCGTTATGTGAAGTCCTCTCCATGGTAACACAAAATTTAAAGTGCTCTGATTCCTGTGCTATGTTGGTCTCTACTTCTGCAAGTAGTGCATGTGAAACAAAGAAGACAACACATCTAATTTAAGTCTCAATAACCCAACAAAAGAAGATTGTTGAAAAGAATATGCAGCGTGAATCTTATCCCTTATTTGCAATACCACATATAAGACAAGCACTTACTCTATATGCTATAAACACAAGCTTGATGTGGTATATGATATGCACTGTGCTATATAGCACATATCACAGTCCAAGTATAATGTGCTATAAGTGCTACATAGAGTATGCACTGTAGATCATAGCAGAGAGACTTTTTAAAATACCAGATATAGCCCAAAAATTTTCTCTATATGCTATATAGCACAAGCTTGTTGGGTATATGATATGCAGTGGGCTATATGAGACATAGCACATAGCATATAGCACAAATATTGTGCTATGTAGCACATATCACAATTAGAGATGTGCTATGTAGCACATGGCAAAAATAGAGATTGTGCTATATAGCACAATTCACTATTCCACACACTCCAGGGCTATATTGTGAACATATAACACACAAAATGTGCTATTTTGCACATAGCACATAAAAAGATTGTGCTATGTAGCACATATCAATATTTAACACACACTTCATGGCTATACTGTGAGCATATATCATACAGGTATGCTATATAGCACATATTACACATGTCCATTGTGCTATGTATCACATAGCACATAACCACACAAAGCACATAGCATAGAATCACAGACATTCCAAATAGATGAGGGTACTATTGTGAACATGCTGCACCTAGATTGAACTATAAAGCACATAGCACATAACCACACATAGCATATAACCACCCACTCCATGAAGATGATGGCTATGTTTTGACCATATAGCACATAGCACATAGCATATAACCACCCACTCCATGAAGATGATGGCTATGTTGTGGCCATATAGCACATATTTTGTGCTATATAGCACATAGCAGAAATAGAATATGCTCATACAGTACATAACCATACAATCCATAACACTCTAACCACATAACCACATGGAAGTGAACCACATACTCCAAAACAAAGTGAAGCACATGTAGGAGGGTATGCACCTTTGCTTTAGCCACATTGGATTCTAATTCAGCAAGGTTCTCTCTAGTAGTACTCGAGAACTATCCAATCAAATCAATCAGGCGTTGTCGAGCTACAGGGTCTTGCACGCAATCAATCTCCGTTTGCAACTTTATGGACAAAGTGTTTGAGCTTTGAGCACCCTCAACCCTATGCAATTCTCTGACTTGATCCTCTACTTGCTTCTTTTCACCCTCAACTCTTGACTTATAGTCTTGCAATCTGCCCTCTACAATATTCTTCATTTCTGCAAGTGCCCTGCTATCCTCCTCTGCCAATTGTACCAGGCATCCTCCTGTAGGCACGCTTGAGAATGGTACAGACGTACCTTCTGTTTTCAATGATGATCTGGTAGAGGAAGCAGTGGTTTTGGAACGTCTCCCTCTACCACTCATCTGCTCTTCCCACCTCTTGATCTTATTTTGCAAGTTGTGTCTTTCTTCTGAGGCTCTCATTGCCCTCTCTGCAAAGATAGCCCAAGAAATTTGATGTTTGCCAGATTCACTGCAGTTTTCCAATGCAAAGGCCTTTGAAAATTGAGTACCTACTTCATACATGAAGGGACCCTCCTAGTAGACATCCCAGTGTCTCCACACAAGATTTTGTAAGAACTCCGACCGAGCATGGTATGCCTTCACTTTCTTCTGGCTACCCGGAACAGGCTTTGGGCATATAAAGACAGCTTCCCAGTCCTCCTCAGAGATGTCATTGTTTCCTGTCAAGCTACGCGGATCAACTCCCTCCAATGGAAATCCACGCTCCATATGAAATTCCTCGGCAAGACGACAAAACTTCATATGCAGAGGTGGTTCAATGTTCCTAACTAGACTGCTGCTTGCTTGAATCGGATGCTTTGAGGAAGGTGCCATGATGCAGTCTCAAGTGATATACCTGCACATCATCCAATGAACTCATGAGACGTGGTGTGCCCTCGCTTATCATCCCTGCTAAAACGAAACAAGAACTTCATGGGCTTGCTCTTGTAAGCAGGGCATTCAAGGTGATGTGCTATGGGATTTGCCCCAAGATTGCATGCAGCTTGTGGACTAGCAAATTACCTTGGGAGCAGGAATTTCAAAATGACGTGATCACACTATAATTTCAGGTTAATAACAATAGAAATGCAAAATAACAAATATTATTTTAATTGACATTCATCTTTTTTGACCTACAAGGAGACTTGGAGACCGGCTCGAGGCCCGCCGGGCCCGTCGGGTAAAGCAATTTCCCCGTTGGGCCCGCCGTGGCTATATAAAGGCGACGCCGATGCTTGTCTTTTTCACAAGAGAGGTACATTGAAAAGTCTTCTTCACCAAACTTTCTGGCAGCTTTCCACATTCTCAAAGCAGTGTAGCAGTAATTTTTTAATCCCTTCCTTATTTTATTGATGTTTTTTTGAGTTTTTTGCGTTAAAACTTAAAGGTATAAATTTTTTTTTATCAAATCATCGTACGTGGATGCACTGGCATATGGTTGCAATTGCAGCTAGGTGTGTCATTGCAAAAGCGTACGATGATTATGTTTTATATTGCTCCCAATCATTCATGCTTCGGCACATGGTTGCAATTGCGACTAGGTGTGTTGCTGCTAGAATGACAGGAGCATCTATTTGAAAGAAGTCACCGTGCGTGGATGCACTGGCACATGGTTGCAATTGCGGCTAGGTGTGTCATTGCAAAAGCGTAGGGTGACTATGTTTTATGTTGCTCCTAGTCATTCATGCTTCGGCACATGGTTGCAAATGCGACTAGGTGTGTTGCTGCTAGAATGACAGGAGCATCTGTTTGAAATAAGTCACCGTGCGTGGATGCACTGGCACATGGTTGCAATTGCGGCTAGGTGTGTCATTGCAAAAACGCAAGATGACTATGTTTTATGTTGCTTCCCGTCATTCATGCTTCGGCACATGGTTGCAATTGCGACTAGGTGTGTTGCTGCTAGATTGACGGTAGCATCTAATGCATGAATGTGTGCTCAAATAATTTCATAATGTTTCATATGCTTGAATCTTGAAAGAGGACATCGTGCGTGGATGCACTGGCACATGGTTGCAATTGCGACTAGGTGTGTCATTGCAAAAGCATAGGATGACTATGTTTTATGTTGCTCCCAGTCATTCATGCTTCGGCACATGGTTGCAATTGCAACTAGGTGTGTTGCTGCTAGAATGACAGGAGCATCTGTTTGAAAGAAGTCACCGTGCGTGGATTCACTGGCACATGGTTGCAATTGCGGCTAGGTGTGTCATTGCAAAAGCATAGGGTGACTATGTTTTATGTTGCTCCCAGTCATTCATGCTTCGGCACATGGTTGCAATTGCGACTAGGTGGGTTGCTGCTAGAATGACAGAAGCATCTTTTTGAAAGAAGTCACCGTGCGTGGATGCACTGGCACATGGTTGAAATTGCGGCTAGGTGTGTCATTGCAAAAGCGTAGGGTGACTATGTTTTATGTTGCTCCCAGTCATTCATGCTTCGGCACATGGTTGCAATTGCGACTAGGTGTGTTGCTGGTAGAATGACAGGAGCATCTGTTTGTAATTTGTTGTACGGTGAGGCATTGGCACATGGTTGCAATTGCGATTAGGTGTGTCACTGCAAAAGCGTACGAGATCTATGGTCTATACTGCACTTTTTCTTTCATGTAGAAAAGATCCAAATGCAGTGGCACATAGTTATATTTCACAATGTGTTGTTTGCAATAATACCATTGCAAGAAAAATGGATCCTTCTGCTACTTCAATGATAGAAAATTGTTGATTACAATCATCAGTGCACTAGATCCCGACAATATAGCGCAGATTGTTGCAGATGAGTCTAGATTTCAATCATTATACAGTGAGATTGCCCACAAAATGTTGTTGTTATATCCAGACAAAACAATCGAATCAATAATCTCATTACTGAGCAGTTGGGTGGGCAATTTGCCCAAGGTGGCCTCTGATTTGAAAGAGGAATGCCCTCAAGAAGTAGACAAGGGTAAGCTAGAGCATTGGAACGCGAGATGGAGAGCTGAAAAGGAGAGGTCAAGGAGAGCATCCCACATAGACACACAGTTTGGCCTAAGCAAGAAAATGCGAATGGCTATCACCAGAGTTATGGGGAGCAGCCAAGTTGGAGAACCGTTTATTGAGGAGGCTGCCATTGAGGGAACATCGGGTTCTACTGCTTTTGCCAGTCACCTGGAGAGCAGTATATACCATTCTGAATGTAGTATGACTTTGGGCATTCCAAATAAGTCCATTAAGAAGATCAAGAAACTTGGATCAGGGGCTTATGGCACAGGGTGGCAAGTTCAAATCAAAGGGATCAGTTTCCTTCTTGCAACGAATACTTATTGTGCCAAGGAGTTCAAAGGACAGGCCAAGCATCAGTGAAAAAGATTTGCATCAGAAAGTGGGGTAGATCTCAACCATAGAGGGATTGTGAGGAGTATTGCCCACTCTGTAACGTTGCCATGGTTTCTGATATTCCCCTACTTCAATGGGGGAACTTTAGGTGATCTTATGGAGACAGTGCCCCTTCCACATGGCTCTTTCACGACGCTTGTAGCGCATCAAGAGGGGAAAGGAAAGATCCCTGAAGACTTTAAATGGGAGCAGCCCTCTGAAGACAAGAAAACACGTATCAAGAGCCTGTGCAATCATGCTCCCTCGGTGATCCATGCCTTGGTGAAGGCATTGCGATTCGCACATGACGAGGGAGTGATCCACAATGATCTCCATCCATGGAACATCATGTTGGACTTTACCAAGGATCTCACTCCCCGTATTGGAATAATTGATTGGGGAATTGCTCTGCGTGTTGGCTTAGAGACACAAAAGACCAACAATACCGATGAAAACTGGCAAAAGCTTCATCCTTGGCAAGCTCCTGAGTTACTAGATGGCAAGAATTTATGCCCATGGACCAAGGCCACATATGTGTACGCCATAGGATGGGTGATATGGAAATTTTGAAAGTTTTGTGGAGAGTTCTCTGACTACTACAGCACAGATTGTTTCAAACATAAGGTTTCAGTGGAGGTACAAGCCATATCTAGGATTGTTGTGGAAGGTTGGGTGAGGAAGAAATCCACAGACAGAAAGACCTTGGCACTTTTGGACGAAGAATTAGAAAGATTTGAAGCCCAGCCAGAACGATGCTTATGCCCTCCCTCTGAAATGAGTGTAGCCTTTTTTTTATGGATATATGATGTACTTTATGAAGCAAGGTTTTCTGAGACTTTTGACTTATAAAAGCACTTTTAAAAATTGGGTATTATGCACCATGGATGATGTATGAGTAATAAAAACACTTTGTTATATCTCAATAGACAACAAATTTTCTATGAGTTTTGTTTTTTCTCTTAAGTTTCAAGCAATAAGCCACGTGGAGTCACTGATTGTCATTCATTGATTTAAAAAATGGTGGTTACTCTTATATCAATTGATTGTCGTAAAATGGTGGTTATCCTAATATCAATTGATTGTCGTAAAATGGTGGTTAAAATTATAGCAATTGATTGTCGTAAAATGGTGGTTACTCTTATAGCAATTGATTATCATTAATTTTGTATGCCGTAACTGAAGTATAGTGTTTAATCAGGATATGGATAATGATAATCAAAGGACTAAGCGCGCTTTTGAGCGTCTCAGATCCATGTGTCAAGGCGGTGGAGTGAACGACACCGCTCGAATTGCAGCTTGTTGCTCCCAGTGGGCCAACCCAGTGGGTACACAATGGAAAGAGCTGAACACTAGGATTGACCGAGAAATGGTCAAATCCATATGGCCAGGCATTGCAAATGACAACATCAAGAAAGGCCAACTCAATCTATCACAAAGCATTAATGCAGACATACGAGACAATGGAGAGAACATATATCTCGATGTTATGGGTCATCCTATGCATCATATAGATTGTCCATTGTGGTTTGCCAAGATGTTATACATGCATTATGTCTTGGGTGAAGTAGTGGACTTTAGCTCAAGGACACCTCACATGACGATTGAGGACATTCGCAGTACTGCAATCACCGTCACACGGCAAGAGATGTCATTGGAACTAGAAGGTGCATCAATGGAAGTGCACCAAGTTAAGGAGGAGCTTCAAACTCAACTCATGCAAGCATCACAAGCTACACAAGGCTCTCATGCAGAAGAAACCCTAAATAGAGACTTGCAAAGGGAGGTGAAGGTGCTATCTCGCCACGTAAAAGAGTTAGAGGTGACTATAAAAAAACAAAATGCTGCCACATTGATTGATCACCCAACATCTATTGAGGCCCCTCCAACTTCTGGTGAGCACGGTGGTCCTTGCCCCATATGTAGATCATTCTTTCATGAGTGGTGTGGTCACTTCAGCTTGCCATGCGGACATATGTATCATATATCATGCTTGATGCAAAGCATGATGAATAACTTTCATTGTGCTATATGTGAGTTTGAGATATCCAAAAAGCTATATGCAATGTTCAAAATGTCTGAAGACTATAATAAGCTTAAAGGTCAGTGTGAACAGGAGAATGAAGATATTCTCACAAATATTTCACTATCACTTGGATAGTTTTTGTAACATTTGAAAACATTTACTCGTTGTCTTGCGAGAATTTATTACTGAATTGTGAATTGTCTTCACTTCAGCTTCAATTATGATATGTGATAATGCAAAGATTTGTTAGGGATTTGTATATTATGAAGCTTTAATAGTGATTTGTGGTCTTGTAAAGGTTTTTAAGGGATTCGTTTATTATTAAGCAAATGCCTAAACCTTAAACTAAATATTAAAAAAAACTTATAAGATAAACAGTTTCTGAACTTAAACAGAAGTCACTCAATGGATTCGATAATCTATTAATTAAACCACCATCGCTTGTTGCGACGGGTCAAAGTTGGTTCAATTTCCAAATTCTCTTCAATCTCTTCTAAAGTACATGTAGTTTCTACTTCATGAGATTCCCCTTGCAGCTCATTGTCTTCGTCCACCTCATCATTGGTTACATCATAAGTCCAACGCGGCATCTCCTCTTTGTAGTTCTTAGCTTGCACTCTTGCCGATAGCCGATGGTTGCAGTACATATACACCAATTTTTCAGCTCTTGAATTTAAAAGGCGGTTTCTAATGGTGGAATGTACATATTTATATGTACTCCAGTTTCTCTCAGAACTTGAATTGGATGGACATTGGGCTAGGATTCCAACAGCTAGGCATTTAAGGGTGGGTGCACTACCACCATTCATCATCCACCACTTCCACGCTGGTTGCTCCGTGGCAAGTTTCTGCACAAATTCTGTACCAAACTTACCCTCTTTGAGTTTAAACTTCTTAAGATCAGTAACAGCTGATGCATGCTCATCAGGATCATCATAAAATCTGCCTATCACATCATAAAAGTCTTCCAGCACTTCCTCATCAAGTTTGTCTATTTCCATTGCCCAATACTCTGGATCCAATAAGAAAGCTACGCTATGTAGTGGACTATGTGCTCCAACCCATCGACCATGCACATACTTTCTCAAAATTTCTCTCCTCTTTTGAGTGAACGGTGTCTTCCAAGGCTTCATAATTGGCTCCTAGGGATCCTCTGGATTTGCAAGTCTTTCTTGAACAGTCCACCAAGCCATCCACACCTTACCTATGTTAGGCAAGGCAGACTCTAGTTGGTGTAATGCGAGCATAATTGGCATCATGACATTGTGCACATCCACCACATCATCCCAGAAGTGGCGATCAACTAGTAGATCTCTGATCACCCCTATTTTTCTTTTTATCTTCTCCCTTTGACCAGCCTCCCATTCTGAAAAAGTGGCACAAACAAATGTCTCCATCACAGCATTCTTATTTTTTATTAGTGATTCTACCGTATAGTAGTTGGTGCAAAATCTAGTTTCGCACGGTAGTTTTAACATAGTAGACATCTTCTGACGGTACATGTCAAGAACCCTCTGACGCTTCAAAACAAACTTGACTATTAAGCGAGCATTGTCTACTATCCATTTGAACCACTCTGTGTCCTCCCTCTTGTACCAATCTTGCAATACCAAGTTCAAGTTGTGTGTACTGCAACCAACACTATATAGGTGAGAGAAGCGACTTTCAAGTATCCTACCTACAGCCTACAATTTTTGGCATTGTCCATGATTACTTGGACAACATTTTCTTTTCCAAGTTCCTCAATTGCATCGCGAATGATGTCAGCTATAAAACTGCCAGACTTTATTTGACCAAAGCTATCCACAGCTTTGATAAAACATTCACCACGAGGACATACAAGCATGATGTTGATCAATGGCCGCCTTTGAACGTTGGACCAACCATCACTAACTATGGTGTATCCAGATTGTTCTGTTGCATTTAATATTATCCTTTGAATATCCTGTTGTGTGCATGTGTAACATTTATCCAACAATTGGTTTCTCATATGGTGATATGTTGGAGGGGTAAATCCAGCACCATACTCCCGAATGCGTTTCCAAGCTGACTTCTATGCATCACGGGTGACAATGGCCAATGATCCCCCAGTGAAATAGACGGCTTTAGCTAGTGCAAGTTGTGCTTCTTCTAAGGCAAGTGTTTTGAAGCTCGTCTGTAAGCTAACCTGTCTACTTTTTGATGATCCTACCTGAAAGTCAGGAGATCCATGGTTTGGAGGTGTAGTTCCATCGATATGAGAAGTTGGTTCCCTGCTTTGAGTGCTTCCATTGGTGGGTGTTACACCCAATGATCTCTCATACTAGTTTCATCTTATCGATACCGGGGTGTGATGGTCGAAAGTAGAGAGTTTTGATCTTTTGCTCGTGGAAATTAGCTTACCAATTAAAGCTTTTAAGCGCATAGCTGCTTCTTCTGCACCTAAGCCCTTGCACTTTCCTCCTTGGATTCTGGTATTGCCACCTAGAAAATTATCCCTTATTCTTGGTGCTTCTCCAGATTTCTCTTCGCCACAAAAGTTACATTTCCAATCTGGATACTTATTTAAATTTGTGGCAAAATTCCACTCGGGTCCTGAACTTTTTCCACCTGCCTTTCGCTTGCCCTGGGAAGTGGTGCCCTGCAAAGCAGGACCTGGCATCGAGGTAGGAGGTCTCCTCAAGGAAGCCAGGCTTGAGACACCAACATCACCGCTCACATTCCCGGTGGAAGACATACTTATTGGATGCCTGCAATACCAATAAACATAGCTCAGTATTCTATCTCTTCTTTCAAGTATTATTCAAACCAAACACTAGTGTTATAATCAATATCACACACAAGCGTAGTAGTGAAGCCTGAAGGGAATAAACCTCAATCTACTCAAACATGAGCAAGAAAATACAATGGTGAATCAAATATGTGATCAGTCCATCCCAAAAGTAGAGATATCAACCCAAAGATTCACCTTCCTACCCCTTTCATGAATCAGTCCAGTCCAAAAAAGAACTAATGACCCATGATTGGAGCTCTAATCGAAATAGCAAGCAAATACAGCGGTGAATCAAACATGTGATCAGTCCATCCCAAAAGTAGAGATATCGACCCAAAGATTCACCTTCCTACCTCCTTTCATGAATCAGTCCAGTCCAAAAAAGAAATAATGACCCATGATTGGAGCTATAGTTGAAATAGCAAAAAGAAAATACAGCGGTGAATCAAACATGTGATCATTCCATCCCAAAGTAGAGATATCGACCCAAAGATTCACCTTCCTACCTCCTTTCATGAACTAGTCCAGTCCAAAAAAGAACTAATGACCCATGATTGGAGCTCTAATCGGAATAGCAAGCAAATACAACGGTGAATCAAACATGTGATCAGTCCATCCCAAAAGTAGAGATATCGACCCAAAGATTCACCTTTCTATCTCTTTTCACGAATCAGTTCAATCCAAAAAAGAACTAATGACCCATGATAGAAGTTCTAATCAATATAGCAATCAATTTAGCAAATATAACGGTGAACCAAACATGAGATTAGTCCATCCCAAATGTAGAGATACCAACCCAAAGATTCACCTTTCTACCTCCTTTCAAGAATCGGTTCAGTCCAAAAAAGAACTAATGATCCATGATCAGAGTTTCATTAAGTTTTAATTTTTTTAAAAGACTATTCATGTTTTTACCTTTAGTTTTTCTTCTAACTTTTAAAGGATGACCAAATTTAGAGGAAGCGGTGATGTGATGTGATGTCTACTACAGGGTTATATAGAGCCGCCAAATATGGAGGGGGTATATGACGGGGCCGGCGGGATTCTTGCTTTGCCCGCTGGGCCCGCCGGGTTTCATAATAAGCCCGCCGGGCCTGCCGGGGTTTGTTGGTTGCCCCGCCGGTTCTACGTTTTCTACCGGTTTTCGTAGGTCATGACATTAGATATGTTATTAACATGAAAAAAAATAGTGATAATAACAACAATAATTAACATTTAACAAAATGCATCATCGCATAATTAAAATCCCTGCTCGGGAGCTCGCCTCTTGTTGCAAATGAGCAAGGTGTGGCACTCATGCAGCTCCAAATGCAGCTTAATGTAGCTAAATGATCCCAGGTGGGGCGCGCGTGCTCAAGCAGTAGAGAGTGTACATGTTCAATGGGAGAGACATACCTCGAAGAGAAGAGGGCGGTTACTGCAATCGTCCTTGAAGCAGCCAAGCTTGCACAATAGAAGCTCTAAGCACAGTAGACCTTGAGCACGCGCGCGCAAGAGAGAGAGAGGCGGGGGGGTCGGGGGGCACGGTGTTTGAAACTGCCAACTACTCATGAAACAAAGTGGGTGTGTGAAGGCTGAATTTTTTAGTGTAACATTTTTTAGAATATAAATTTGGACGTCTGAAATCTGGCACCAGTGACCACACCCCCAATGTCATGCTATGCTATTTAATTATATCACATATATAGCTTTCCACCTATTCATGCTTTCACCCCGTGAAGATCCGCGTGGGAACTGATCTAGATCGGGAACTAGGAGAAAAAGGGACTAACTTGATTGAAAGATAAAGTTAAGAGATAAGAACTAAGAACAAAATTGGGATCCAATAGGAATTAAGAAGAGAATTGGGGTCCAATAGCATTTGAGAAGAGAATTGGGGTCCAATAGGAATTAAGAAGAGAATTGGGGTCCAATACCATTTGAGAAGAGAAATGGGGTCCAATAGCAATTGAGAGGAGAATTGGGGTCCAATAGGATTTGAGAAGAGAATTCGGGTCCAATAGGAATTGAGAAAAGAATACCCACCATTTCCTATATAAGCACCTCCTCTCCTTTGTAATTTTACACACACATATTGCTAAGATACTTGCATACTTGCCATGCTCAAGATTATGCTTAAGTAAATCAAGGTTTCCATTAAACCTTTCTCTTGCTCTCTCCCTCTCTTGAAGGCCAAACGCTTGAGGGTTTTGTGAAGAAGCTCCTCTCTCCTTCCTCTTCATCCTAAATCCCTTTCCTTCCTCCTTGAGCCTCACATCTCTTCAAGAAGACTTCAACCCCACTTCCCACTTGTTTAGAGGAGGTAATCTTTATTTCTAGTAGGATTAATTAATCCATGTGTTTTAATACTACGCAGGTTTATGTGCATCATTTTAGGTTTAAGCTTTAATGGTAACCTTGGAATTAGGGTTAAGTATTAATGATAGCTATGCATCATAAAGTTAAGCTTCAAAGATAGATTTACACTCGTAAGCTAAGCTTTAATGGTGGTAACTTTGCACTTAGGTGTAAGCTTTAGTGACTACCTTGTATTTTTAAATTTAAGCTTGCAATTAGGGTCAAGTGATAACAGTATCTATGCATCATTAAGTTAAGTTTAAAAGGTAGATTTACACTCATAAGCTAAGCTTTAATGGTAACTTTGCACTTAGGTGTAAACTTTAGTGACTACCTTGCATTTTGCATTTTTAGGTTTAAGCTTTAATGGAAACCTCGCAATTAGGTTTAAGTGATAAGAGTATCTATGCATCATTAAGTTAAACTTCAAAGGTAGTGATAGCCGTTTTTCGGCTCTCCATAATTACCATAGTAAGTTACTCCACCCTACCAAATTCACCCAAACGCTATGGCTATCCCTACCATTTCACTGTATATAGGTGCGTGTGAGTTAGGGGACTTTTCCCATATCTCCTTACTGAAATAAAAAACCCTCAATTAGCTAGGCATTGGGCTAGTTGAGCCAAAAAATATAAAAAATATAAGTATATTATGGCCCATGCGTATGTAAATATTTCTTTGTATATAGGGCCTAAATAAAAGATTTTTTTCATAATTATTTTGGTATTTATTTAAATATTTCTACCTAGGTGTGTGTTATTTATGCTCTGTAAATTGCCTCACCATTACCACAATTTTTCTTACCATTTTTCATACTCTTTATTCCATATAGAAATATTTTCATGTAAGCTTCTCTTATATTTGGTGTAACTCCACCCCAACAAAAATCCAAAAAAACTACTTTTATTTATGTGTATATTTTTTCATTATTGTGATTTTTCCCTTCCTACATCTATTTTGTTTTTTTTTTCTTTCTAAAAAATTAGAACACCAAAAATATTTATCTTTTTATGGTAGCCTCATAATGAGAGAGATTTCTTTTGACCCCTTTATATTTTTTCCACTTATATTATTTATATTTGACATGTGCATATTTTTTGGACCCCTCAATATTTGATTTTCTTAGTTGTACTATTCACTTATATCATAATCTCAACAATATCTTCAATTATAGACCTACCAAATAAGGTCAAGGGTAGGTGGCATACATACATGCACTATGGAGGGCTCACTCTTGGAGGTATTCAAAAGAATCATCCGAAGAAGGACCCCACAAGGACCTTGTGCAGTGGAAAAAAACGGTCGGTTTTGCTGAATTTTTAAAGTTCACTTGCTCTCCGAATCTGAAAAGGTGATACAAACAAAAGTTGTAGCTCGTGGGCTGAACTTTTGCCTCAAAATTTTTCATATTTTTTTGAGCTACGAGCTGTGAGCTATGATTTTATTAGTGGACCCCAGTTTTCCCATGCTATGCAGCCACACTCTCTCTTCCACTTTATCATTTTCCTCTTTCACACACACTTCTCCACTCATCATCCCCACCTCTCTCACCACTCCTCTCTGCACCCTACTCACCTTCTCCTCAACCTTGAAGAATAAGAGAAACCCTGGTGAACTCATACCTCCCACACACAATTCCATTCCAAAATTGACCACCTAGTCTCATTTTTCCTCCTCCAATTTACCCATATCTATCAAAAAAACCACAAAATTCAGCCTCTTCTCTTAAAAGACAGCATCATGGTGGTTGATTACTCAGCTTCAATTACCTTGTCTCTCAAGGAAGGTCAAGAGTGGAGAAAAAATGTACCGTCAAAGCTAGTGGATCATCAACAGGCGTCAAAATTGGCCCTACTCAAGACACTTGGAGCATCAACCTTGTAAGAAATCCACCTTTTCTTACCTCTTAAGAGTTTTTCTTCCTTATTTGTATCCTACAAGGATACTCCCATTGTAAATATCCAATTCCATTTGTAAATTAATACTAACTCTACTAACACTAACCCACTATGAAAAGTCCTATCACCTCCATTTCTCTCCTCTCTCTTTCCCCACCAACTTCTTGATAATTCCAAGAAAAAGAAATTAGATAAATTGCTGAAAATCTAACCCAACCATGGTTAGAGAAGTAACCCTAGCCTTCAAAATTGCTATAAAAGGAGAGTGTAGCTAGCACAAAAGGGGGAGCCATAAGCAAGAGCACTATGCTATAGCTTGAGAAGCCAAGCGCAACCTCTCTAGAAGGAGCTCTTGAGTGGAAGTTCATTGTCTTATGCATGTGCATGTGTTGTAATAGGGGATTAGCAAGGGAACTCTATGCCATTGTAAGAGAGAGAGTGATCATTCAATTGAGAGTAGGAAATCTATCATTTCTCCTACTAGTGTAAGCCCAACATTTGCTGAATCAAGGAGGGTGGATTTGGACTAAGCTTGGATACTTTGTCTCCGTTCCAATGTGAAGAAATGGACAGCAATGATGCGTAGGTGTCTTGGTGTTTTTTGTTAAGTTCTTGATAGCTTGTCTCTGGTGTTGTCATCAATCTAGCCATAAATCCCACATACTGTAAGAGGGCGACAGGGTGGAGAGGACTCCCCTGGCTTTAAGACAGTGATTGGGGTGGCTTTTCTTGTGATGTGTTGTGGTGAAATTTACGCAAGCTATGTTGAACAAATACTAATCTCACTTTGATTTGTCATGACAGATTTGTAAGAAGGTATTAATGCAACAAGCACCCCCTCCCCCCTTTCTCTCTCTTTCTTACATATATATATTTATGTTTGCTTGATCATTAACGATACACTTCAAAGCAGCCCGAGCACCATCTCTCTCCCTCTCTCCCTCTCTCTCTCTCTCGTGTTGTAGTGTGTGAGAGTGTTCCATTGGTGTTAGGGTTAGTGTAAATTCCTTGCTTGTTTGTGGGTTGCTCTAACGATTATCCTCTTTTGCGTCCTAGTTCGCTCTTAAACTAGGTGGTGCCCCTTGTGTAGTTGGGATTTGGCTATGGGTTTGTTGTTTTGGTTTTTGTTGTGTTGTGCCCCAGCCCCATTGAGCAGCATGGGAGCCTTGAAGGGTGTCTAGAGGTTGCTCTTCTTGTTGCCCGCCTCGGACCGCCTCAAATTGGTGACCCCACTGAGGACGGCTTGTGTATTTTTGTGTAGAATCAACCTTTAGCATAGTCAAGTAGTTTGCATGAATCACGAAAATTTGTATCATCCCTTCATTCCCATTGCAAGGCAAAAGGTACACATAATTGTTAGTACTAAGTTGCAATTTCAACGTGTCATTCGTAGAATTTTAGGTCCTCTTAGGCTAGCCGAGATAAACACTTCGGTAAATCCTTTTATTTTTCCTCTCATTAGGTACGATATTAGCTTGGATGTCTATATTTTTGTGTTATTTTAAGCATTAGGTCATGCATAGACCATGGATAATGGCCCAGGAATAGAGGTTTTCCCCTTCCATTTCACTCCACACATTAGAATAAACATTGCAATTAGTAGGAAAATCCATTTTCAACAACGTATGGTGTTCATGTTTGGTGCCCAAAGAGTAGGAGAAATTCTTGCATCACCAAACGCTGTCATCCTACCTGTTATGGATTATCATAGGTCGTTTGATGTGAATATCTTTATTTTGTTGTAGAATAGATTGCAAGCTAGAAAACATTATTGTGTAAATCTTTTTAAGAAAGACAAACAAAAACGGGTGTCACTTTGAAATCAATTCAATGGAAAGCCAACGCCAAATGTCTGGGTATCCTCTTTTCTTTGGAGAGCCTGGAGAGGATGCAGAATTATTTTTAGCAAATTTCAAGATGTCTTGCCGTATCAAGAGGATAATAACTGATCAAGAACGTGTAGAAATGTTTGAGGTGGTCCTTAGGAAAGATGCTAGCACTTGGTTTGACTCTTTGCCTGAGGAAGGTAAGGGGAATTACACAGAAGTTTTGAATCGTTTCAAGAAATACTTCTTTGATCCCCAAAACACTCAAAAATTATGACAAGACATTGTTTCTCATAAGCAAAAAGACTTAGATGACTACTACTTGTACAAGCAAGAGTTTCTACGTCTTTGGGCTCTATGGATACGAAATGTTGCTAACCCTGATGATGGTGCAGAATTTCTAAAGAAGGAGAGGTTCATAGCCGGACTCTTTCCTGACCTTAAGGTAAAAGTTGAGGCGGGTGCACCTGCTACCTTTGATGCAGCTGAAACTAGGGCTGCTGAGAAATATAGGAAACTCAAGTGCTTAAGGGGAGAGGTTCCAATAGAAGGTCTTAGACCCAAAGGTAAGTCACAAGCATCAACATCGAGGGAGCTTCCTGAGGTAACGGCGGAAGTAATTGAGAAGTTAAACGAATCTTTAAGCAGCCTGTCAATTCACCTTGCACAAGCTGTAGGTCCAAAGGGACAAGCAAAGAAGTCTGAAGAGCGAGATCCACGACCTAGGAGAGTCTTGCAATGTTGGAATTGCGGAGAGTCTGGACATGGGATGTATAATTGTCCTTGGCCCTGTGGGGAGCCAGGGAGACCTAACTTGAATTACCCAGTGATGAATGCAGGTGAAGGAACTGGTCAACAACCATGGCTTCTACAAAGACCAAATGGACCAAGACCACCTCCACAAGGGGTAGAAGGAGTTCCACCTTTGCCAGATCCAAATGTGCATGTGGTAGAGGTGACAAACTCAAATGAGGTTGACATGGAAGCAAATGGCATTAAACGTGGCCGAGGAAAAGGTAAAGAGAAAGAGGGTGTCCCATCACAGAGTGACCATGGACAAGGCAAGAAGGCAAAGGAGACCAAGGAAGCTAAGAGGACTCGACGTCGTATCAATCTCCAAGACTTCCCTCTTGGACATGGTATGGCTCCATACAACCTGTTGGAAGACATGCGAGGTAAGGGTTCTGATATCTCATGGCCTCACTTTCTTGCATTATGCCCACAAGTTAGGAGGGATTTAACAAAGGCAGTTAGCACTAGGAGAAAGGTAAAAGAGAGTTTTCCTGTTGTAAAAATTGCACATGCTGAAATGAACGAGGATAGTACACCTGTGCTAGATTGTTACATAAAAGGAAGATTGGTTAGGAAAGGTCTAGTGGATGGGGGTGCACAAATTTGCATCATGACAGAAGGGCTCATGCAAAGACTAGGCATGCACATCCATGAGACACCTGAAATCAAAGTGAAAATGGCAAACAATAGCAAGGCTAGGTGCGTAGGCATTTGTAAAAATGTTTTTATGGAGGCCTTTGGCATTAAGAAGGCAGTGGATTTCTATGTCATGTCTACCAAGGGAAATGGTTACCCATTTATCCTAGGAAGACCATGGCTAATGAAAATGCGAGCTTTGCAGGATTGGGAGAGTGGAAATCTAATTTGCAGGAATGACAATCACAAGAAGGTTGTCTTTGACATGAAGGAGCAACGCCAAGAGGAGCTCCATGAAGAATCATCTCGAAGTGAGACGGAAGAAGATTGGACTGAAAACACTTCAGAAGAAGAAAGTAGCGGCAGCATTACTGAAGAGGAGTCCTCCATTGAAGTCATGGGGGTAAGGTTTAAGCCAAACAACCAGGAGACCTCTTCTCGAGGTTTGGAGGAGGTAGGTTCCCAAGAGAACCAAAAGGTGGAAGATGAAGGAATGTTAGAAGGTATGTTGTCTACAACACTTACAAAGGATGAAAGAGAGGAGTTCAAATGTGTGCTAAGGAAATTTCCGAGTCTTTTTGCTAAAGACTACACCGATGTGCGTGGAGTAGATGCTGTTCAACACAAAATTGAGTTGAAGCCAGAGGCCACACCTAAGGCTCAGAAGCTACGAAGGCTAGGAGTCATCAAGGAGCAGGCTTTACTCAAGGAGGTAAGAAAGCTTCTGGCAGCAGGTTTCATATATCCAGTGAAGAATTCAGAGTGGGTCTCTCCTGTTGTTGTCACTCCTAAGAAAAATGGCAAGTGGAGGGTGTGTGTGGATTACCGTCCACTCAATGAGGCAACAAAAAGAGATCACTTTCCCCTCCCATTTCAGGATGAGATACTAAATGAAGTAGCTGGTCATGAGAAATACACTGTGTGTGATGGCTACTCGGGTTACTTTCAAATAGGTATCACATTGGAGGATCAATTGAAAACAACCTTTATCACTCCTTGGGGTTGTTATGCTTTTAGAGTCATGCCATTTGGCCTGACAAATGCTCCTGCAACTTTCCAACGCTTCATGAACATGGTGTTTCAAGCATTCTTTGGAAAGTCCATTAGGGGTTTTATTGATGATTTTTGCATTTATAGCTCAAAATCATTGCATCTACAAAGGGTAGAAGAAGGTTTAAAGAAGCTCTATGACATGGGAGGTCAACTCAACCTCGACAAGTGTCACATAGCTGAGGATGAAGTGATCTTGCTTGGTCACAAGGTTTCCTATAAAGGCATTGAGGTGGATCCTTCAAAGGAAAAGGATCTTATTGAGCTCCCCTCACCCAAGAATCTCAAGGAGGTCATATCATTCATTCAAAAAGTGAAGTATATGTCACGCTTTATTCACTTAGCTTCGGAGTTGCTTCATCCTTTGCAAAAGTTGACACAACAAGTAGAATTTGCATGGTCTGATGACCTTGAAGAGTATTTTTGTAACATTAAAGTCATTTTGTCAGAGCTACCAACACTCATGCCTCCTTGTTGGGAGTACACATTCTTTGTTAGCTCTAGTGTTGGAAGGGAAACAATTGGTGTTGTGTTGCTACAACAAGATCCCCACAGTACAAGGATGCGACCCATCTACTTTGCTAGTAGGGTCATGAATGCTTTGGAGAGAGACTACACAGAAGCAGAACTCATGATGCTTTCTCTCATGTTTGCGGTGAGAAAGTTTAGATCCTACCTGCTACCAAAACCTTTTGTAATTCTCACTGCAGAGAATTTGTTCCCTTGGGTGTCATCTCAAATGAATCTTAGTACTAGGATCTCAAAGCGGATTATGGAGTTGCAAGAGTTTCAATACTCTTTCAAGGTAGAAGATAGTGTGCGTGCACAATTGGCAGGGATTCTCACTTATAGGGTGCATGAAAAGGAGATTAAGGTGCCTGAAGTAAAGACCCTACCATTACCACCACCAAAAGTATTCCTAATGATTTTACCTTGTTCTTTGATGGAGCTTTTTGTCGAGCCACAGGAAAAGCAAGGGGAGGGCTAGTGTTGCTCAACCCAAGTGGAGAGGTGGTCATGAAAGAGAAGTTCAATCTACCAAGTTCAGCTAGCAACAATGAAGCAGAATATAGCACACTAATTCATGGTTTGAAGATGTGCATTGGCCAAGGGATACAACGCCTCATGGTAAAGGGAGATGCACTTCTCATTGTTAAACAGATTTTAGGCATTTGGGCATGCAAGAATGAAAGCTTACGGACAAAAGTTCATGCCATTCGTAGATTGTTTAATCAATTTGAAGAAGTGCAACTATATCATATTCCTAGGAAACAGAATGAAGATGCCGATTTACTTGCACAGCAAGTAGTTACATGTGTTGAGAAAGAAGTGCAGGTCATCATGGTGGCAGCAACTGTCAAGCAACCGAGATACCAGGGATTGGAGTCATTGACTCCCATTATTAGCTACATTTTGGAGGGCGAGTTTCCACAAGACTTCACGAAGGCTCAGAAGAGGAGACTCATGAAGAAGGCAAGCGCATATCTCTTCCTAGAAGGCTCCCTCTATCAAAGAGGGAGGGATCAAGTATGCAGAAGAGTACCAACTATTGAGGAAATTCCAGCCATTCTAAAAGGTTTGCATGAAGAAGCATGTGGTGGTCATTTTGCCCAAGAATTAACTGTGAAGAAGATTTTGCTTGCAGGGTATGTTTGGCCAAGTCTGCATGTGGATGTCCAACATTGGTGTAAAAGTTGTCACAATTGTCAGGTAAATGGGAATAGAAGATTGGTTTATGGTCCAAGGCAAATCGTGCTTGCAAATGGACCGTTTGAAAAGTGGGACATTGATGCTATGGGTCCTCTGCCTAGGACAAAAAATGGTAAACTCTACATTCTAGTGGCTGTAGACTATATGACTAGGTGGATGGAAGCACAAAGTGTGGCAAAGGTAAATGAGAAGACAGTGAGCAAATTCGTCTACACTCACATTTGTTGTAGATTTGGCACACCTTTGGAGATTGTTTTTGATAATGGTCCAGGGTTTAGAAAGGGATTGCTCACAGAAGTCTGTGAAGAACTTCACATTCTACATCGTCACAGTACACCCTACTATCCCCAATCAAATGGTTTGGTAGAAAAAGCTAATGGTGTCATTGCAGGCATCATTAGAAAGATGGTGAAAAACAAGACAAAGTTGTGGGATGACTTCTTGGATGGTGCCTTGTGGGCGTATCGAACCACATATAGGGAAGCCACGGAGTTCACACCATTTCACTTGGTCTATGGTCAAGAGGCTTTACAGCCAATTGAGCTAAACATTCCAACAATGTGACTTCATGGCAAATCAGCACAAGATGATCAAGAAGCATGGATGGATCGACTTCTTACCTTAGCTGAGCTTGAGTGGAAAAGAGAAGCAGCATACGAGTGCTATAAGAGGAAAGCCACACAGACAAAGGAGAAGCTTGACAAGAAACTGAAGGACAAAGGCATCAATGAAGGAGATCTTGTGCTAAGGTATGACAATCGACTCGATAATCGTTTTGATGCCAAATTTGAAACAAGATGGCAAGGGCCATACATAGTCAAGAAGGCTTTCAATTCAAGTTACTATCAGCTTATGGACTTGAATGGTAAAGAGCACTCCAGGAAAGTAAACGGGTATCGCTTGAAGCCCTATTTGAGTCGCCTTCTACCAAAGGATCTACCAAAGATCTGTCAAAAGGCCACTGTCTCACGTAAGTATTGTTACATGAAGCATGAGTGTAACTCTAGCCAAAATTATGAGGGGCCAAACAATGAAGATCTCGTCAAGGACTCTGAAGCACTCTCTTTGGAAAAGATGCTCTATGGTGGTACATGAATATACCTTCATCCTGGGGGAGGGCTAATGATAGCCGTTTTTTGGCTCTCCATAATTACCATAGTAAGTTACTCCACCCTACCAATTTCACCCAAACGCTATGGCTATCCCTACCATTTCACTGTATATAGGTGCGTGTGAGTTAGGGGACTTGTCCCATATCTCCTTACTGAAATAAAAAACCCTCAATTAGCTAGGCATTGGGCTAGTTGAGCCAAAAAAAATAAAAAATATAAAAAATATAAGTATATTATGGCCCATGCATATGTAAATATTTCTTTGTATATAGGGCCTAAATAAAAGATTTTTTTCATAATTATTTTGGTATTTATTTAAATATTTCTACCTAGGTGTGTGTTATTTATGCTCTGTAAATTGCCTCACCATTACCACAATTTTTCTTACCATTTTTCATACTCTTTATTCCATATAGAAATATTTTCATGTAAGCTTCTCTTATATTTGGTGTAACTCCACCCCAACAAAAATCCAAAAAAACTAGTTTTATTTATGTGTATATTTTTTCATTATTGTGATTTTTCCCTTCCTACATCTATTTTGTTTTTTTGTTTTTTTTCTAAAAAATTAGAACACCAAAAATATTTATCTTTTTATGGTAGCCTCATAATGAGAGAGATTTCTTTTGACCCCTTTATATTTTTTCCACTTATATTATTTATATTTGACATGTGCATATTTTTTAGACCCCTCAATATTTGATTTTCTTAGTTGTACTATTCACTTATATCATAATCTCAACAATATCGTCAATTATAGACCTACCAAATAAGGTCAAGGGTAGGTGGCATGCATACATGCACTATGGAGGGCTCACTCTTGGAGGTATTCAAAAGAATCATCCGAAGAAGGACCCCACAAGGACCTTGTGCAGTGGGAAAAAACGGTCGGTTTTGCTGAATTTTTAAAGTTCACTTGCTCTCCGAATTTGAAACGGTGATACAAACAAAAGTTGTAGCTCGTGAGCTGAACTTTTGCCTCAAAAATTTTCATATTTTTTTGAGCTACGAGCTGTGAGCTATGATTTTATTAGTGGACCCCAGTTTTCCCATGCTATGCAGCCACACTCTCTCTTCCACTTTATCATTTTCCTCTTTCACACACACTTCTCCACTCATCATCCCCACCTCTCTCACCACTTCTCTCTGCACCCTACTCACCTTCTCCTCAACCTTGAAGAATAAGAGAAACCCTGGTGAACTCATACCTCCCACACACAATTCCATTCCAAAATTGACCACCTAGTCTCATTTTTCCTCCTCCAATTTACCAATATCTATCAAAAAAACCACAAAATTCAGCCTCTTCTCTTAAAAGACAGCATCATGGTGGTTGATTACTCAGCTTCAATTACCTTGTCTCTCAAGGAAGGTCAAGAGTGGAGAAAAAATGTACCGTCAAAGCTAGTGGATCATCAACAGGCGTCAAAATTGGCCCTACTCAAGACACTTGGAGCATCAACCTTGTAAGAAATCCACCTTTTCTTACCTCTTAAGAGTTTTTCTTCCTTATTTGTATCCTACATGGATACTCCCATTGCAAATATCCAATTCCATTTGTAAATTAATACTAACTCTACTAACACTAACCCACTATGAAAAGTCCTATCACCTCCATTTCTCTCCTCTCTCTTTCCCCACCAACTTCTTGATAATTCCAAGAAAAAGAAATTAGATAAATTGCTGAAAATCTAACCCAACCATGGTTAGAGAAGTAACCCTAGCCTTCAAAATTGCTATAAAAGGAGAGTGTAGCTAGCACAAAAGGGGGAGCCATAAGCAAGAGCACTATGCTATAGCTTGAGAAGCCAAGCGCAACCTCTCTAGAAGGAGCTCTTGAGTGGAAGCTCATTGTCTTATGCATGTGCATGTGTTGTAATAGGGGATTAGCAAGGGAACTCTATGCCATTGTAAGAGAGAGAGTGATCATTCAATTGAGAGTAGGAAATCTATCATTTCTCCTACTAGTGTAAGCCCAACATTTGCTGAATCAAGGAGGGTGGATTTGGACTAAGCTTGGATACTTTGTCTCCCTTCCAACGTGAAGAAATGGACAACAATTATGCGTAGGTGTCTTGGTGTTTTTTGTTAAGTTCTTGATAGCTTGTCTCTGGTGTTGTCATCAATCTAGCCATAAATCCCACATACTGTAAGAGGGCGACAGGGTGGAGAGGACTCCCCTGGCTTTAAGACAGTGATTGGGGTGGCTTTTCTTGTGATGTGTTGTGGTGAAATTTACGCAAGCTATGTTGAACAAATACTAATCTCACTTTGATTTGTCATGACAGATTTGTAAGAAGGTATTAATGCAACAAGCACCCCCTCCCCCCTTTCTCTCTCTTTCTTACATATATATATTTATGTTTGCTTGATCATTAACGATACACTTCAAAGCAGCCCGAGCACCATCTCTCTCCCTCTCTCCCTCTCTCTCTCTCTCTCGTGTTGTAGTGTGTGAGAGTGTTCTATTGGTGTTAGGGTTAGTGTAAATTCCTTGCTTGTTTGTGGGTTGCTCTAACGATTCTCCTCTTTTGCGTCCTAGTTCGCTCTTAAACTAGGTGGTGCCCCTTGTGTAGTTGGGATTCGGCTGTGGGTTTGTTGTTTTGGTTTTTATTGTGTTGTGCCCCATCCCCATTGAGCAGCACGGGAGCCTTGAAGGGTGTCTAGAGGTTGCTCTTCTTGTTGCCCGCCCCGGACCGCCTCAGTAGATTTGCACTCGTAAGCTAAGCTTTAATGGTAACTTTGCACTTAGGTGTAAGCTTTAGTGACTACCTTGTATTTTAGGTTTAAGCTTTAATGGAAACCTTGCAATTAGGGTTAAGTGATAAGAGTATCTATGCATCATAAAGTTAAGCTTCAAAGGTAGATTTACACTCGTAAGCTAAGCATTAATGGTAACTTTGCACTTAGGTATAAGCTTTAGTGACTACCTTGTATTTTAAGTTTAAGCTTTAATGGAAACCTCGCAATTAGGATTAAGTGATAAGAGTATCTACGCATCATAAAGTTAAGCTTCAAAGGTAGACTTGCACTCGTAAGCTAAGCTTTAATGGTAACTTTGCACTTAGGTATAAGCTTTAGTGTGACTACCTTGCATTTTTAAGTTTACGGTTTAATGGAAACCTCGCGATTAGGGTTTAGTGATAAGAGTATCTACACATCATAAAGTTAAGCTTCAAAGGTAGATTTGCACTCGTAAGCTAAGTTTAATGGTAAATTTGCACTTAGATGTAAACTTTAGTGACAACCTTATATTTTAGGTTTAAGCTTTAATGAAAATCTCGCAATTAGTGTTAACTGCTAAGAGTATTTATGCATCATTAAGTTAAGTTTCAAAGGTAGATTTTCACTTTTACGCTAAGCATTAATGGTAACTTTGTACTTAGGTGTAAGCTTTAGTGACTACCTTGTATTTTAGGTTTAAGCTTTAACACTAGAATGGTAACACGACACTTTTATGTCCTTGGACACTTTTGTGTCCTGTTAAGTGACCATTTTTCTTAAATTATTTGAAGAGGATGAAAATGAATTTCTAGGTGCTATATATCCACAAAGTTGCCTTATGAGCTGAAAAAAACTTAGCTTTTTTTTTGGAGTATCGATCTCACCATTAACCTTACTCTTGCACAACATTTTTGAACCTAAACTGTGTGAAAAAACGGGTCCTGTTTTTGGCTTTTTTTCAATTTTTGGCAACTATACCACTCTAAACTTCATGTTTGTGAGGTTTAGATGGCTAGAGGTTAGGCCTTCATAGTTCTCAACATATTTTGATGCTTATAGGGAGAGCTATGTTAAAATTGAAAGTTATGACCAATTTACAAGAATTGCATAATCCTGTTTTTTGGCCAAAATTAGCTTTTTTATGATTTTTTTGGTGGCTTTCTTGATATCCAAATTCAATTTTGATTGTGTAAGTGTAATGTATAACATAAAGCTAATCTTCCTTGAGTTTTGCGGGACCTAATATGCTATATAGCATAGTATATGATGATGGTTGAGTTTTTTGATTGTTGAAGAATACGATACATTTTAGAGTAGCAAGTATAACTTTCTTAATATTGCTAGTTTCTTAGGCCAATTGTGTGTATTTTGTAGGTAGTAACCATATCTAATCATAGACTACAAACTTGGCTAGATATTGAGTAGTTTCTATGGGTTTCTAGAGGTCATAATGCTAAACCCAGTTTTCTCATGTTTGCTGTATTTAGCACTTTATCATTGCCCCCAAGGTTCCAATTGTAAGAGATCCATTATCCTTTTTGCATGCTCCATGGATCCTTTTGAATCCAAAGGCCCAAAGGGAACTAAGAAAACATGTATATAGTATCTGTATTGAGCGTGACTATAGAAACTTTGATGATAGGTTTTCAGAATGGTAAAAATGCAACTTTTTTGTACCTATTTTTTTGCCCAAAAAATTAGTGAGGTAAAAGCAACCATATGTTTTGGTCACCAACCCATTGAAGTTAACGGGGCATTTTATCTCATGTCCTACAAAATTCCCCACTCTTTTATGCAATCAACCGTAAGAAATTGTTGTTTTGGGCAAAATGCACTGGTCCATCAACTTTGGAGGCTTGTAGTGACCAAGGGATGAGAAAAATTACAAGTTTCTCATTTTTCCCATATGTAGTCGTTATTGAACTATAAGCTCATGAAAGGATTTTTCAAAATGAGTGGATCTACTATGGTTTTGGAATTTTTTCCCAAAACCTTGAAAGGACCGTTTTATGTCCTGTTAGGTTACCATTCTAGTGTAAATGGAAACCTCGCCATTAGGGTTAAGCGCTAAGAGTATCTATGCATCATTAAGTTAAGTTTCAAAGGTAGATTTGCACTCTTAAACTAAGCATTAATGGTAACTTTGTACTTAGGTGTAAGCTAGGTGTAAGCTTTAGTGACTACCTTGTATTTTAGGTTTAATCTTTAATGGAAATCTTGAAAACTCATAAATTATAGGATGACCTTCTAGCTTTTGTAATGGAAAGCTAGGCACCATAAGAAAAGAGTAGTTGTCTAAGCTCAATAGAAGTAGTTCAAATTTTGGTATTGAAGAGTATTTCTAAAAGTTGTCAATTTCAAGTTTGTTTGCAAATACGAGATAGGGGAGATAGGGGATAACTTCGCGAAATTGACCTCCATGTTGTTTTGAACCGAAAAATCTACAAGCTTCCATGGAGATGTCCCATCCTGGGAATCGTACAAAACGGGGATTGACCTTAAGAAGTTGGCATTTTCGAAGAGACATTAACCATCAAATGCCTATGGCAAAAACTCGCTTGTATTTTCTAAATAAATTTGGCTGGTAGATAATTAATGAAAGTAGGAATTAAAGTTGATAAATAAATGAACCTGGAAATTACCAACTAGGAGTTAAAAAGGAATCTCTAGAGGTGATAGGGATAGCCCATTGCAAAACATATATTTAACTAGGAGTTTTGAAGATTGTCTGAAAATGACCGGAAACCAAGATGGATCTTCTTGGGGTCAATTCGATTGAAAGTCCGGCCCATTGAGAGGATACTCTTGGAGAACTTGATGGAGATTGGACCTTTTCGGCTAGGGCAGCGTAACCGAAAAGTTGTTATACCTAGGTTTGTTTTACTTTTGCCCGTTCGGGTGAAGTACCCGTGATATCTTATTGAAAATCGGCCATAATCCGGGTATAGCCTAATTCAAATAGTTGGATGAGAAGGTCATACTCAGGGAGAATGATGTGAATTTAATTAAGGAAATTTATTGGACTTCGTTGCTTAAAAAGGAACTGGAAAGGCTAGGAATATAGGGGCTATCATGTGCATCTGTCACCAGATGGTGCTATACCTCTTGAAATAAAATACATAGGAATGAATGATTAAATTACTTGATGAGCATTTTTCAAACACTTAATTTTGGGAAATATTGTGTAGGTGTTGCCATTTTGATGGCTTGTAACCGATTATCTTGGCCTCAATGGGGAGGCAAGATGAATTGGTTGAAACTAAATGTGTTGCCTGATTAGTAAGGAAACTAGTTACAAGCTAATGATAGCAGATAAAGGAAAGGAAATGAATTAAAAGTTTCTAAATAAAGATCTGGTGGGAACAACCAGATGAATTTCCCTGAACGAGGGTATGCAACGGATTGCATGCTACTTGTTGTTTGATGATGTCTGATAGACTACTGTCTTCCTGATTTTGTAGTAGTTAAGTACTACCTTAGGAAGGGATTTTCATGAAATGGTTCGGTGGGTGGGTGGATTCAGAACGGTCAGATGTCCGGATGTTGATTTAAAAATTTATGTTAAACGCTAGGACTACGTGGGATAAAAATGGGTAACCGGGGAAAGTGATAACTGTCGTGCCTGCTTGTCAAGAAAAAGGGGTTATCGCCATGAACCAAGGAGAACAAGAAGGCAAGAGTAGATCCTCAAGTTAAAGATCAAGATAATCAAGACTAAGGACCACGATTTTGGGTATGGAAAGCTATCAAGGACAGATTGATCATGAGAAGCGGATAGAATATTGAATAAGGGAAGTACCCCGTTGGGTTGGCATTCGAGACAAACCTGAGTCCTGTCTGAGTGTCGGTCCCAAGTGGGAGGGATACCTACAGATAGATCTACATCATTCCCTAGAATGGTTTGGAGGATTGAGGGAGGTGAGTAGGTTTGAGTTTAGGTATGGCCCTCATAGTACCTGCTACAAAAGCATCCGGAACTTTGCAGCGTAATCCTCCACTGACAACGACTTTTGACGTAATGTCCGAAGCTTTTTCAAATTTTGAGGCAACGTCTTTTCTGGTCTAAATCATCGCAAGAACGCTTTGGACCCTTTGACATACGTCTGAAAGTGATTGTCAGGATACTTTGACAACCATTTTGCAGCCTTCCTTGAAAGTGTGGATTCAAACAACGATTGTTGTTGGATAGGAACCACAGTGCCAGGATGATTCAATCCATACACTTTATTAAATTGTCACAAATGTGCATCAAGATCTTCCTTTGAAAGACATCAAAAGCGACTATACTCAATTTGACCACCCGCCACTACTTCACCATAGTCCCTTGCCCAATTGTACCCCCTGCTAGAAAAAGTTGTCGATATAGGAAACGAGGACTATCGAGGTGAAACCCCCAGTATTGCTTACCGGAGTTGATGGTGGAGCAACATGAGTGGGTGAGGGAGAGCGCATGGCCTGAGGACATGTGTGACTATGCGAAGTACGTCGTGCACATTGAATACACCGACCACGCACCAGGCTTGGCTATGGAGTCACATGTTCCTCAGTCTCTGGTGTTAAAAAAATGAATTCATCCGAATCGCCTCGCCTCCGTCGTCTCCCCACAATTGGAACAACAGGGTCAAGAGGACCCTACCACTTACTACAGATGCATGTTCACAGCAGGTCGCCCATCGCGTATTGTGGTCGCCAGATGTAATACATATTGCTCCGCAATGGAGCAATAAGCAGTACGGGAATGGATACCCTCAATCTGCCTTAAATTATATGAAGAACAAAGTATATGAAGAACAAAGTATATGAAGACAGAATAGAAGACAATACACATGAATAGAACACCGTCTTCTTCATTGATATGTAGAAGAACACAAAATTACATGAGAATGATATATTGATTGCATGGAAGATATCCACAAAGACTGGTATGCCCCCCCAAATACACCCGCTGCTCCAGTGCATATCGGGAATGGTGCCAAACCTCGTCCTGCCCCATGATATCCCATGAAGAACTGTCCAAATCCGCATGAAGTCCTATCCCGCAGTGTCCTGACATCCGCAGGGCTGCAGTGTGCGGCTTATGCCGTAACACTGGGATTTTGAAGCTTGTATAAGCTGAGTTTGACTCTAAAGAGAACATGGTCTCTGGGCTTAACAACTCTAGCTTGATGTAAAAAGTCTTGGACCAATGTGTTCAAGTGCTTTGGTTAGAGAGAAGTCAAAACTATGTCCAGAATCGTGACCGTTTTCTCACAATCATCTCAAATTGTCGGTTTTAGACACCCCTAAATTTTGGATGAATTTTGAGGCCTTAAACGACGTTTTTCGAGCGCTGGCCAACAATGAATGACCCCATAGGAGTCTTTGATTTTTGTTCAGGGTTTACACAGAAAGTCGTAGAGCTACTTTGGAGCTTCATTTTGTTAAAAAAGGTTTTTGAATCCAATAGCGGAAGCTCAAGTTATGACCAAAACAGTTTTTTTTTTTACTCAACCTATGCCTGGAGACTTTATAGTGTATACTGATTTTCACAAAACTTAAACTGTAGACTTTCCTTGATGTCTTCTACCAGTGCAAGTCTCGGTTTGTGATTCTGACCTTTATTTTGACACTTGAGACATTATACGTGTATAATGTCTTTTGTGGAAGAATGAGGTGACGTTTACCCTAGTGGTTCCTTACCACTCAAGCAACTCTCAACAACTTTCAAAATTCAATTTGGACATTTTTTGGGCAAGTTATGATCAATACAAGCATGAATTTGTCCAGATATGTCTTCTGGCCTTTACAAGCTCAAATGAGCTCCAAATACAATGAAATTTTGGCTAGGGACTTCTTTTATGCTCTAGGACACTGAAGTATGCCCAAATGTTTGTTTTGACCCAGATCTAGCCACTAAGACGTTATACGTGTATAACGTCTTTTGGCTTAGAATGACATGAAATTTTGCAAACAGGCTTAAAACATCATTTCCAACCCTCCTATGTGGTCAAAAGTGAAATTTGACTTTTAGATCTTGGCATGAGACATTATACACATATAAAGTCTATGTGCTCAGATTTTGACAAAATTTGGTATGTGAGCTTGTCTTGTGGTGCTTAACACCCTGTTATGCTCAGATTTCAATTTTGGTCTCTAAAAGTGCCCTTAAGACATTATACGCGTATAATGTTTAACTGGTCATAATGAAGTGAATTTCACTCCAGAGGTCCCTCTCTATACTAGCAACTCATAGCAAGTTTTAAAACAGAATTTTGACACTCTTTGAGCAAGTTATGGCCAATACAAGCATTCACTTGCCTAGATGCGTCTTTTGGTCTTTATAAGCTAAACAATGCTTCAAATTTGATGAAATTTGGCCTATATGCTTCTTAAATGTTGTAGATCACAAGGGTGCACTAAGTTGTAACTATTGACCTTAGATACGGCCTCTAAGACATCATATGTGAATGATGTCTATGTGGTTAGAATTCACTTCTGCTTCTACCCAAGGTGCTCCTTGATGTGTATAACAAGAATATGTACTCACAAAAAATTTTGGATTTCAAAATTGCACAAAATCATCATTTTTTGACAAAGAAATCCCCTAAAAGAGTAAAATTTCCTTAACTCCCAATCTATATGTCCAAATGATATGAGATTTGGTATATATGCTCAACACAACATACAAAAGATGGGTATAATTTCTTTCATTTTTGCTGCCAAAATCACCCTTCAGACATCATACGCGTATGATGTTTGCTGATGAATTTTTGGACAAAATACATTCACAAGCGTCCCCAAGTCTCCAACACTAGTTTTCAAGCACCTCTACCAATTTTCACGCAAAAAGTGCTTAGATACTCAAGTTTCTCTTTTTCTCGTTTTCGACACTCCGTCTTTTGTCTTTTGGGTGTCCAAAGTTGGTCAAAACTCTAGTTTCAATGTGTGCATAGAGTAAAACCCCCTTCTTAACACATTGGTGCAGTCATATTTTTTAGATTTAGTCTCTAAATGCCTCTCAAGACATCATACACGTATGATGTCCAAGTTTATAGAATTGCATTTTTGTGAACATGCCCTCTTACAATCAGCCATGCAAAAATGTCAACAAAACTTTTTTTATTGCATTTTTTCCTCAACAACAATCTTTTTAGAGATTCTAAATGTGAACAAGCAATTTAGTAAATAATTTAGTGATGAATAGCTCTAAATCAAAATCAGATGTTCTACCTAAAGCTACTACTAAAAATCATATGAGGTTTTGCATCTATGAGTAGAAAAACGCTTCAATGCCACACACTGACTAGAAAACACTTTTATCGCCTCACAAATCACTCGACCACCAACAAATACTCTAATCTACAAATCCTAACTTAATCTACCTAGTCGCAGACCCTCGGCAAGACACACGCTTCCTAGATATCCACTTGATCTCGATATAAATCCCCTTTATGAGTATCCAGCCATTCATATGCATCCTCCAAGTCATCCTCAAAATCAGCCAACCTTTGTAATGCATTCTTCATTTCCCCCAAATCTGAAGCTTTATGCACTTTACGGATTATTCTATGAAACTTTGTGCATAAATCAACCGTACACCATTTCCTACATGCATCTTTCATCGAGCATTCATCAACCGCACATGGATAGTCATCCGCTTCATGCTTCCTACTCATACAACTCTTGCACTTCTTCTTCTTCTTTTTACCCCCCATTACTTCGATTCTTCTTGAAAACCTTGTGATAAAATGTTACCTTCTTGTGGTTGCAAATCAAATTCCATCACTGCAATTCAGATTTCTCCTTGTATTCTGATCATCTTCGTTGTTCTGCTTTGCAAACTGTTTGCCTTCTTGTAACTGTCATCGTAACTGCTGCTCGACAATCTTCTTGGCACTCTTCAATCCCACAGAAGAGAGTAAATCTGACCATGAAGATGCTTCATAAGCACCGTGATCGCCAGTGTTTAATGGTTTGGTTTAGCCTAGCAGTTTTTCACACATATTCTGACAAACTGTCTGACAATTCACTCTGACAACACAAAAATTCCTCCTACTGTAGATTCATCACTTCAGCAACACAGACATTTCGAACTGAACATTTCTGCACTTGTATTGTACCCAGAACATAGAATACACAGAGAGAATGAAATAGAAATACGACAACTAATCTGAATTCTGCATTCGACAAACTGTTGCATTTGACATATTACATCTGACAATTAGAAATCCGCCATTACACAGAAAATCCACCCAACACCATCACGCTACATAACTGAATGTTCTTCCTCACATGAAAGAGCAAAACGACCCTTAACCTCCAAGATCCCAAAAGTCACTTAAAATAGACTACGGTCACACCTTTGTCAAAAGTAATCCTCCTAAGGTTTAACCCTAACAGTGGCCCCTATTGTTTTGATGAAAGGGTTGTATTGGAATGTTTTCTTAAGGGTATTTTGAGGGATATTCAACTCCATGTGAGGTTGTCATATCCAAAGACACTTGAGGATGCATATGCACGAGCTCAGGTTGTGGGGGAGGCCTTTACAGCCATCGCACCAGCAACCCAATCCAGACTTACCTTTGAATCTGAGCGATACCAAAGAGAGTCTTGTTTCAATTATATGGAGAGTTCCTCAACGGTGCCTGTTCCACCTTCTTTTGGTCTTCCCAATTTGCTTTCTCCACATTGGGTGCCGCATGTAGGTGAGAGCGTCATTATTTTCCATCCAAGGGGGTTATGTCAAGATAAAGGGAAGAGACAAAGTAATAGAAAAAGGGTAAAATTGATAAAGAGAAGACCAATGGACAAGGGACTTGTCTAATCAAAAATATGGGCTCGCACAAGGCGGATAGTTTTCCCCGCAGGACGCCATTATTGGAGTTTTTTTCGAGCCTCGGGGAGCACGTTTGCATGAGCATACTGCACTAAAAATGAATCATTTTATTTTTTGTTTGATGATGATATTTGATGATGGTATTTGCACTTGATCAGCCATGGGGGATGTTTTGCAAGAATAAAGACTAGAAGAACTTCTAGTGCCAAGCCGAGAAAACAAAGTATCAGAGCTATTGATCAGTTGTTAAATTGTAGGTCATTATGACTATATGGAGGTTGAAGACCAAAGAAACAAAATCTCAAAGATGTGTTTTGGGTGATTGAATCACTCAGAAATTGTTTTGGTATGCCAAGATGCATATTGGTTTGGTGAAGGTTGGCACAAAATGCCATCATCTACATGTAGTGTTGTTGATATGCATAAGAAGATGTCCACGAGAGAATGTTGAGAGAACAGTTGTTTGATTACATGTGTGTGTGTGTGTGTGTGTGTGTGTGTGTGTGTGTGGGGGGGGGGGGGGGGGGGGGGGGGGGGGGGGGGCATAGTCGCCAAAGGAGAAACTAAGAGAGAGAGAGAGAGAGAGGATGTTTTAATCTTGAGACTAGTGCTTGATTAGTTTTTGAGCTCTCAAAGGACTATTTTGCGATGATAGAATCTCTCTTTTGAAGAGATTGTGTGGGAAATGGGTCTTTAACGACCATATTAGAAAAAGAAAATAAAACAACCTCTGAATCGTAGCTACAATGAGGTGGAGCGAGCGAGAGTCGCACCGAAGATGATGGGAGGGTGTGAATAGGGCCTTGAAGAGGTTTTGCTTAAATTTAAAAAATATATATGAATGATTTTTTTACAAGGATGAGAGGGCGTTGAGTCTAAGGGGGCGTAAAAGATGGTCAAGGGCGCCGTTTGCAGACCAGGACAGTAGAAGTTGAGGGGGCTATAGAGTCGAGTGATGCGGGAGAACTTAAGGGTCGCAAGAAGGAGAGGAGAATGCGGAGGGAGACAAAGGTCCTGCAAGCCGAAAGTGAAGGGAGAGGGAGCACCCTCCGCATAGAATTGAAGAGAGAGATATATATCTCTCTGTGGGCTACCGAAAACGGGAGACAGAAACGAAGATTCTCTTTGTAGTGAGTAAGAGAGAGGGGGGGGGGCTGGGGACCCTAGCTATGAGCCTCGTTGCAAAGTCGAAGGGCGAGAGAGAGTGAGAGATTCTCTCTCTCCGTTTGGGTGTCCTTAGCCAAGGAAGAGGTTCATTAATGTCATCTAAGGGGCTCTCCCATAGGGAGGAAGAGTCTGTAAACGATCTCTCATTGCAAGTGAGATCAAGAAGAGGGTTCACTGCAAGGTTGGATCCGAATAAAGGATTGAGAGAGAGAGGTTTATTCTCTACTAGGTTGATATATATATATATATATATATATATATATATATATATATATATATATATATATATATAGAGAGAGAGAGAGAGAGAGAGAGAGAGAGAGAGACCAGTCTAGAAGGGGTGTTGATTTTGGGATGCCAAAAGATCATAGTGTATGATAGAGAGAGAGAATAGAGCTGCCTACCCTCTTTGCATTTGAGAGGGAGAAAGGTGGATAGATAGAGAGACCTGCATGGGCCATATTTGATAGCAAGAGACGAGACGTTGTTGTGTGAGAGAGAGAAAGTATTTGGTGCTATCGAGCAAGAGCCATTTGAAGTGCTGCCCTATAGGGTGTAAGCCAAATTGAAGTGCTACCCTATAGGGTGTAAGCCAAATTGATTAGCACATCAACATCTGTCATTTAAAATTTCTTGAAGCTTGGAGCCTAAGAAGCTACCTCAACAGAAATTTCTTGAAGACAAAAGAAAAGTTTTGTTACATTTGTTGTAAAAACAATTGCAATATTTAAATTGGACAATAATCTCTCACAGTGTCTCGTGCTCTTCTCATCTTTCTCTCTCGTTTGAAATAAAGACAACGTTTAGTTTCTATCTCTCTTTTGTTGAGACTGATTAAGTGATCATCTTGGTAGATATTCTTTGATAAGATCTGACACGGAGACTACATTGAACATTCCTGGGCAACTGATTTTAGTAGCACTTTCCAGCCATAGTTCCTTGTTGGTGGTTGGGTTGGGGGTTTGAGTTTTATCCTTCCTTGGTTTTTTTGGTCTGGGTATGCTCCATGGCCTAGGCCTAGAAAAAAATCCATCACACAATCAAGCCAAAAGAGCAATTCAAAAACAAGGGAAAACATATCTGATGCTGCTAAATCAAATTTTCGTTGAAGTTGAAACCTCACATAACTCTGTACATGATAATTTTCTCTCACAATTTAAGAATTGTTTCATGCATGATCTATCGCGTGGAATTCCACCTTCACGCCCAGAAGACCACAAAATAGATATTATACCAGGTAGTGAACCCCCTTATAGTGCACCTTATCATGTAAATCCAACTGCACACAGGGAGATACAAACTCAAATTATTGAGTTTCTTGATCGAGGACTTATAAGACCTAATAGTTCACCATACGGAGCTCCAATACTTCTTATTAAGAAGAAAAATGGAACTTTTCGTATGTGTATTGACTACAGGGCTTTAAACAAGATCACCATCAAGAATAGGCTCCCTATTCCTAGAGTGCATGATCTATTACACAAATTGAAAGGGGCAAACATCTTTAGCGAAATTGACCTCAAATCAAGGTATCACCAAGTCAAAATGTTTGATCAAGATTTCTACAAAACTGCTTTTAGAACACAAATGAGACATTATGAATTTCTTGTCATGTCATTTGGTCTAACGAATGCACCGGCCACATTCACACGCATGATGAATAGAATTTTCATTGGCCATCAAGATTTTGTGATTGTATTCTTTGATGACATTCTTGTATTTAGTAAATTAGAACAAGAACATAAAGAGCACTTAACACGTGTATTTGAGTTGCTTGCACACAACCACTTGTATCTGAATCATGAAAAGAGTTCATTTTTCCAGTTTGAAATTGAATATTTAGGACACATTGTATCGGGCAAGGGAATACATGTAGACCCTAAGAAAATTGATGCCATTCAATCATGGACTAGGCCCAAAAATTTGCATGAACTTCATTCTTTTGTTGGTCTATGCAGTTACTACAGGAATTTTGTACGTAACTTTCCTTACAAATCTCATTACCTCACTCTCCTGTTAATGAAAAATTCTCCATATGTATGGTATGATTTGCAAGAAAGTTCCTTTAATGCACTCAAGAATGCTTTGATAAATGCATTGGTAGTGCAATTGACATTGATAGACCATTCTTTGTTGTAGTCATCATTGATGCTAGTGGAAAAGGTATCGGTGCAGTCCTTATGCAAGATAAAATCCACTTGCATTTGAAAGTCATAAGTTTAAACCATCTGAAGAAGAATTTAGTACATATGACAAAGAGTTGATTTTTGTTGTACATGCTTTGATAATTTTGAAACACTATCTAATGGGTGTTGATTTAATCATCAAAACTGATCAACAAAGTATCAAGTATTTATTGTCTCAACCCTAAATATATGATAGACAGATTAAGTGGGTTGCCTTCATTCGAATTTTTCAGCCCAACATTCAATACCAATGTGGTAAGGAGAATGTTTTTAGCTGACGTTTTGAGTTGAAGGCCCTCTCTTAATAATCTATCAACCATTATGGGTACTTCATTTGATTCAATGCCTGACACTTATGCACAAGATAATGATTTCAAAACCACATGGTTGCATATGATTGAGAACTTTGTGCACACATTTTAAAGGAAACCCTAGAGAGGATGCCAAGTGGATGACTGGAAAAAAAATTGCAACTTCCTAGAACTTCTCCACACTTTCCATCACTCACAATCCAGTTGATTCTTTAGTGAGCAACTGAGGACAGTTGCTATCCCTGGTGGGAGGGATGTTACGAGATTGGGCACCCTCTTAGTGCATGTGGTTAACTGCAATTGGGATAGCTGGCTTAATGGTTAATTATGGTTTTTCTATTTGATTTTACTAACAATGCGTGCATGATGGTTTGTAGATTGGAATTATGGGAGTTGACAATGAGGCACCGGCAAATAATAATTATCTCCGTCATTTTATTCTTGCACAACATTTTAGATCTTTTATCAATAAGCCACTATGGCTGCTTTGTAAATAGGACAGTGAGAACTCACCCTAAGAGGGCCATGCATTAAGTAGTGTGTTCCACTCATAGCTAAAGTGTAAAGAGAGGCCTCCAAATTTTGGCACCAACAATAATATCAAATATCAAATAGCAAACTCCACGAGAGGTGCCATGGAGTTTGGAGCTGCAATCTTTAGGCCTTTCTTGTGTAGATGCTGAAATTTTTCCCTTCCCTCTCTCTTATGCTATGAAGTGTTTCTTTGTGTACTCCATGATTATGTCTACATCTCTTACACCTCTCTTACACTCTCTTACTCTCTCCCCTTGTCAATTTATTTTCTTATGTGTGTGTATTGTCATAGTCTAGGTGTTTGTGAGTACTTGGTAATTGGAAGAAATGGTGAAAGGTTGACAACAAGCAGAGGTCCAAGCAATATTGGGAATTGGAAGCAAGCAACCGTTCTCCCCATCTCCCCTTCCAGCATCAATGGTACTTGTTGTTATGCCTTTGTTGCATTGAAGTTGTTGGCCAATTCCTTGGTCTTTTTGCTGTCATTCTCAAAAGGTACCTAGTATCTTCCATGGAAGCAAAATTGACATGTTTCACATGATGGTCAGCTATAAAATACACTTGGTTTTCTGACAAGTGTATATACGCCTTGTATTTGCATTGCCATGGTGTACCTAGTATTAGCTATTTATATTGGGAATTTGGTGGTAGTACAAAGAAGATATGGGAACATTGAAATCCTTTGATGTGCATCATGAGCTCCACATTGAATCTTGTAAATGGTCTTTCAGTAGTTGTACTATCAACTCTGGCATGTTTGTTTTGTTGGTACGAATTCCAACTAATCGTATTCAAATGTGCACTAGAATCAACCAACACGTGAATAGACCATTTAGTTTCTAGTTTTGTTGAAATGTATGGATCCAAACTTTCTTCAAATTCTTCAATGCTTGTAGTCTAATGAATCCACACAGTCTTTCGCATCTCAAAATTTTATCTTCTCTATTTCCTCTTTGTTGCCCACTCTCTAGCTTCTTGTTGTGCATCTTGAACCTCGAGATTATGCTTTTCTTTCCTGTATCTATGCTTGTTCAAGCATCTCTTGAGTCAATGGCAAGTGATATTTCTTTAACTTGCAACTACGAATCCAATTGGGCATCTCCTAACCACCCAATGTAGCAAGTTTAATGGCCCCACTTGTTGAAATAGAATGAATCACAAATAGTCCCATTCCTTGCTTTTTCAATTTCTTTTCTTTTTGCATAAGAGTGTAAACAAGCACATAAACTCTTGGAGCAAAGTCTTTAGACTTCAAATGCTTGTCATGAAACTCTTTCATGCATCATTTTTGGGTGTATATTGTGACAACTGCCCTTAGCCTTATTTCATCCACCTTCTCTAGGTCGTCCAATCGGTCACACCATTCATGTCCATTCAAGTTTGTTTGCTACCCACAAGGTTGGAATCAGAAACTCTATGGGTGGAATTGCATTAAGTTTAAACACCATGTTATAAGGTGTAGTCCCTAGAACATTCTTGTATGCAACTCTATAGGCCCAAATGGCAGAGTGCAACTTTTGATCTCAATCCAACCTATTATTGTTTACAATTTTGGTAAAAAAATTGTGCACAAGACTTTGTTGGTACACTCGGCTTGACCATTAGCCTGTGGGTGATACTGAGCTGATTTTCAATTTATGACCATGTACTCATCAAGTAAAGACTTCATTAGCCTATGGGTGATACGGAGTTGATTTTCAATGTATGACCATGTACTCATCAAGTAAAGACTTCATTGACAAAATGTGTTCCCCGATCATTGACAATCTCAATAGGCAAACCATACCGTGTGAAAACATTCTCATACAAGAATTGTATGGTATTGCATGCATCATTCTTTTTTGTGGCCTTGGCCTCAACCCATTAGGTTAGATAGCTTGCAGCAACTATAATGTACCTTGCATGAGTCCTGTAAGTTAGCCGTGATATGGGACCCACAAATTCTAGGCCCTACTTGGCAAACGCACATGCTCATATCATTGGTTTCATAGGCATTTCATCCTTTTTAAGTGGAATATTTGTTCTGTGACATTCATCGCATTGCCTCATGTATACTTCAGCCTTCATGAAGAGGGTTGGACACCAAATTTTGATAAACATTATAGCCTTACTTCAAAAGTTGTAATGTGTTCCTTGTTCGATGCTTTTTCATTCAAGTATGCTCATAGTCGATTCTATTGTGATTTTTTGACTACGAGTTAGAAGGCTAAATTTGCTCATTGGAGTGTGTTAATCAGTGTTTTTTGACCTTTCGACAATAGGAGAGTGATCCTAGACCCTAGACCCTAGGGCGACATGTCTGATGTATTTTGTTTCTATTTCTAAGACCTAAATTATGATGGATCGTGATTATGGTACCTCCTAAAAATGGGACCAAACTTAGTAGGATAGTGTCTTTAAGTGTCCTTGACCTTCTCCTTAAGTTTTGTAGCATTTGGAATCCGTTCGAGTGCTGAAACGGATTGATGATTGAGTGCGGTGACGTAGGACATAGGTACATTGCTAGATCCAAGAGCGAGAGATTTTCATGTGTTAGGTATTGAATTATCTTGTCGGCTCACTTCTTTGATTTCAAGACAACCTTAGAGAGTCTTTCTGCCCCATCCGAGTCGCTTCCCAAGTATTGACATTATGTTAGTGTCGAACAGCTATGCTATAGACATCTGTCGTGGTGACCCGCTAACATTGGCATTGTTGCTGGGGATAGTGATCCTTAGGTGGTGAGTGACCAAGTCGTAGCTTTTACTTACAAACATTGATTTTGATTCCCATTACATTTACACTTTAGCAGTCAGGCAACTAGAGACGAGGTTTAGTGCTTGGAAGAGTCTAGGAGTTGAGGACGCGCTAGATCACTTGAGAGGTAGAGGGTTGTGAGTGAGATAGCCAAAAGCCTTTCATTCTCTGATTTCCCCATTACTTTCAAAGTGTTGTACCATTTTTATTTTTGACTTCAAATTGTGTTGTTTTTTTTTTCCTTTCATGTTTCAATTCTGTACTTAGGAGTAGGGTAAGTAGAAACTATCACCATCAAATTTGGACTGAAAAATCAAGAGAAAAAATGTCAAAGCCCATATTTTGGCCGAAACGACCATAAACTTTGAAATACCAAAAATTTGATGGTTAGAACTCCAAAGCTGATCAAAACTCAAAAAGAAGTGCAAAAAATCCATAACCGAATCACAAAGAGTAAATCTGGAAAGTTCCATGCTTATTGGTGCAGAAACATGGAATAGGATCCATGACCCCCTGTAACATTTTTGATAGAAACTGATACAACTTGGTCTAGAGTGATTCCAAGCTCTAGCTATATACTTTTGTTGGGAAAATTGACACAAAAGCTCAACCAAATCAAGAAAATTGAGCAAAAAACACAAAGAGCCTTAGAAGTAGACTAAAATTGTAGAATTTTGACTTTTTGATATCCAGTTTCATAATGAAGTAAAAATTTGACTTATACCATGGTTTGGATATACAGCTGACAAAATTTCATGACCAAATGTTGTGGAACATGGAGCGCAATCCATGACCCCCTGAAACATTTGACACTAAGATTTGATGAGTGAAAAGTTGATACCATTTGAAACAACTTTGGTGAAGACCATCATAGTAAAAACACAACAAAGGTTTGACCAAGAGATAAAAGATAGGCTATAAGTCAAAAACTGCAAGCAGACACAGTCAAGTAAAAAAGGGTTCAAATCCAAAAGGAAGTAGATAGGTAGGCCACACAGACCTCAAGTAAGAAACTTACCAAGTTTTGAGTACAAACATGGAGGAACATGGATCGAGATCCATGGCCCCCTGAGAGTATTTGGGACTGTGACTTCACAGATTTGTAGTAGTGGTTAAAACAAACATGTTTTCGCCAAACCAAGGGTAGTAAAAAGTACTCAAAGGAGGCTCAAAACTAGGCAGAGACAATCAAGACCAAAATCAACAAAACAAAATGATCAAGGGACTTTTGGGGAAGCTAAAGGTCACCAAATCATCTAGAGTTTACCTAGCAACCATCAAGAGGCTTGGGGAACCTTGTGTGTTAAGTTTCAAAGTAAATCTATCCTGGGGTACATGGATCGCAATTCATGACTCCCTAACACAAAATGTTGTCCATATTGATACCAGAGCTATTCTTAGTCTTGATGAGCACAGTGGTCTTTTCAAAATTCAATTTGGAGTTGTATTGTGCAAATTGCAAGCAAAAGAGGAATTGTGACTAAAGCACAACCAAATTCTGATTTTTGCAGATTTTGACTAACCCAACGGCTGTAAAGCTATAGCCAACAAGTGAATTTTGTGCAAGATAAGAGGAGGAGAGTTGTATGGACTTGTCTTCAACCAAAGGACTAAATGCACCACAAAGATAAAAGGTCGGGGTTTTGTCAGCTTCGTTTTCTTGATGTATTTGTGATCAAAAAAATTGTATCAAAACAAGTCCTAATAATAGAGACCAAGCAAGCCATATTTCCACCAAGGGTAGCATCAACCAAGGGACCATACCCATCTTAGAGTCAATCTCGGAAGAGAGTCTTTCAGATACTTCATCAAAAATGTTGTATCACCATATGGCTGAGGGAACCAAAAGTGTGAGTTTCAAGGAAGAAACCAAAATGGGGGTGGGACCATCGCAACCTGCACCAACCCAAAAATTGTTGCACTTACATTATCATTTCAAGAATGAGCAAGGAGCTCAGATATATAAAGACGATATGGATCAATACTCTGTGAAAATTGAAGAGAGTCCTACTAAGCGTAAGTCATAGTGCTAGTAGATTACAGTGGCGATTGATACTTTAATGAAGAGGGAAACGTATATATATTTGTGCTAAATCCTTTCATTGTGGACAAATGGGGGTTGTCAGGCACCAAAGAGAAAGTTGATGTGGAATTTAAAGAAAAACCACCAACTATGGGCATCCAAGAGCCAAGTTGAGGCGGTGAAATGTGGCTACACATGTGGACACTGATGACACGCATGTGGTCTTATACAAGTATGATAACGGAGAGCAAATTCTCTACAATAGATGTGAAGAGCACAATGTGAGGGAGTAACCAAGCAGAAATGCTAAACGTATTTACATTGGAAATCGAGAGAGACATGCATGTTATATGTTGGACAAGTACGGTAGGAAGTGTTCTTCAGGACTTGCCTTGTCAAAGACAGCAAACCAGAAACTACGAGAGCTACTCCCTTGAAATCTCATGTGGAGGACTCATTCAGTCGACCTCATCTGTCTGCACCTAAAACAATGGGATCCCTAGATTCCCAAGTCCCTATGTCAACACATTGAGATAGTGGCATCATAGACACTATCTTCAGTACAAGAATGTCAAATATCAAAGCAAAAAGCTGGGACACAAGACCTGAGGAAAGGACAACCAAATGAATCCCCTCTAGAGCATCGGTCAGTGGATATGCAATGAGAGATGATATGGGTGTAGAACCTTGAGTGATGAGGATGGCTGCAGAAAATTGAAGAATGCAACCTTCTCAAGTGGCCAAATGCATAAGTGGATCAAGAGATCCTTACACTCATGTTTCCATCTTGAAGCAAGTCTTAAGAGAGGAACAAGTAGCGGATTTCCATACACAATACAAGGGATTTGGGTTAACCCTAGAAGGGACTGTGTTAACTTGGTTCCAACCACTCAACAGTGGGCAATTCCTTAACATGGATCAACTCTCACAAAAGTTTGCTGGGGGATTCTCCAAAAGAGGAATCAAGCATAATACGGTTTCTCATATCTATGCATTCAGGAAAAATCAAAATGAAAAAGTGAAGGAGTCTTCCCTTCACTTCAAGTAGTACATCAAAAGATGACCAATGCTAGAGATACCATAGGGAGGGGACAAACCATAACCTGTATTGGGGAAACATCCACCATTACCACTGGAGAACCACACCATAGTCTGTTATGCTTAGTCTACAAAGACATTTGTAACTCAACCCATTATGCCTCCAATTGTCTACTGTGAAGAGCCAGTTGAAAGTCATATGAGAAAGACAGAAAGAGTATCTTACATCCCAGAAGAAAGTCCATATTGGTCTAGTGCTGGGACGAAGCCTTTGATCCTTTGTATGTTTCTCAGACGACTAAAAACTAGTTCATGATGGATGAAAACACACTCATGTTCATAGAAAATTGGAACTGTACAAGTCTAGGGATTATGCTCCTAGAGCAGGCCAATCGACGAGAACACAAGCCGCAACTAAACCAGAGGGCCCATGCTATGAATGGGGAGGTGACCATTGGGTGAGAGGATGTCCTTTTAAAGGTCATCACTAAAATCTTTGGATTTTGTGAAGAGTGTGGATGAGACCATTTTATTCAAAATTGTGCAAAAAACCCTGATAATCGTGGAAATGCAACTATAAATGTAATTGGGATATTACCATGCACAAGCAGACCTGAGATGGAGCCAACAGTTCCTGCCAAAGTTATGACTAGAGCTCAAGCTCAAGAAGCTGTGAAAAATCAACCGATCGCAAATGACCTAGAAATTCCAAACCAATCCAAATTTGATAACAAAGCATTTAGAACTCAAAGAAAATTTTGGAAAGCCAAGCGCAAAAAAATGAAAGTACAGAGGCTACAAGAAAAAATTGTTTTGGAAGCTCAACTGAACCAACCCAAGAAGCAGCTAAAACAAGCCTCGGGGGGTTCACTATCTGTAAAACTACCATATCACGTGCGTTCAAGACATGTTTGTAAAAACCCTTATCTATGAATTTTGTTAAGAATTTAATGTACCTTTTTCTTTTAAAATCTATAAGTTTTTTTCAAATTTCAAAAAATAATGCCCTTCTGTATATATATTTATGTAAGTTTTAAGAACTTTAAATACCCTTCTGTTGAACTCACGTGATAAGTTACATTTTTATTAGGTGACCTCCCCAACACACAAGCGCAAGAAAGTAAGAAAAATGCAAAGGGATCTAAAGCATCAAAGACTGACTCGGGTGGTTCGTCTTGGTAGAGAAAGTGAACGAGCACCTAGATGCAATATTGCAAGAATTTGCGACGAGGCTCCATAACAACCAAAATCAGGAGCAAAGACTATTGACCTATCCACATCCTGAAGATGAATCTATGAGAATGGAAGTATACAAGAGACTTGTAGACACTGCTCAAGCATACTGCAGCCAGAAATACCTAAACTTTTGAACCAATAACGCAAGAGCTGAGAAAAGAAATCACAAAAAACAATAAGGAAAACAACACTTGTAAAGACAACAAAATTGAGGGATTCCATGACCGATGTGGAAAAGATCACCTATATGAAAATTTCACTCAAAATTTGGACAATAAGATGAAACCTATGCAAACAGACAAAGAAGAGCCACTACCAACTGGAATTGTCACAAAAACAACAAATGAGGGTAAATCACTGGAGATGCAACCAATTCTAGAGGTAGATGAACCATGGCCACAATCATTATGGGAAATGATCCAAAATAGAAAAGATGGGAGTGCCACTTTGATATCAGCACCAATTCCTGAGATAAATGTGGATCATGAAATCTATCCAAGAGATATTCAGTCATTGTACGGATATGCAGGAACAGAGGTTTTGGTAGAGAGCAAACCAGCATCCATAAGAATGTTATCGTCCTTTGTAGGGGAAGATGAGACTAAATTTGAGGTTAAGGTTATGCCATCCAAATGGAATTTGATTCCACAAATGACGGATGCAAGAAGCTTGCATGACTTGCTACCTTCTCCTATCATGTGCACTATCACCCTTGCGGAATTGTTGAAAATCAAACCATATCTATGGGGACAAATGAGCAAAAACTTGGAGAAGCTGGGAGTAAAAGTCCAGCTAATAGATAAACCTATGGAAAGACCGAAGAAAGTAAACCATCTTGGAAACCCAAAACCAAAACTTGTACAAGTAAACAAGGTAGGTGATTATTGTGAAGGTGAAGACAAAAACACCACCTTACCTCTGAAATAAAAAGGAGTGACCACCGTTGCAATACTCAAACAGTGGGGTGGGAATAGCCATCATTACAAAAGAAATCTAGGAGAAATGGGGAAGACCAGCTCTAAGAAAAATGCATGAAGTTGCAATTAGCTTATAGATATGTGGAAAGACCCTTGGGAATGTTAGAATAAGTAATTGTAACCTCCTACGGAATAGAATATGAACAGACCTTTGCAGTGGTTGATTTTGAAAAAGACAACAACTTTGAAATTATTGTGGGATGACCATTTATACGTCAACTCAAAATGATTCAAGATTGGGGTTACAACCATCTCTACTTATGGCACAAGGGAGTTGTCACCAAGGTGAACACCAAGGATCATAGTTATAAAGACATCAAGCAAACTCCGATTGAAGATTTTGTTGTAACTACGTATGATGGAATGCAAGTACCTGCTTGGCTAGTGAAGGATGCACACATTTGGATGTGTGGAGCATCAGAATGTGAGATTTTGAAGAAGGAGGAGTGTATCTTAGAACGGACCATAGAAGACAAGTGCTTATTTGTGCTCCAATATTAAAAGCTCTTGAATGGAACAACATCTTTCATGTCCATGTAGATGCATTGGCTTATGCTATCGGTTGTATATTGGCTCAATCTGGGAAAACGAACATGGATTTTCCAATATGTTACTCCAGTAGACAGCTAAACAGCGTGGAATGTAATTACACCACCACGGAGAGAGAGGGCTTGGGGATGATCTACAAACACATTTGTGCTCTTTGTGGACCATCGGACATTGTTATACCTAGTAAACAAACCCTGTAATACTGGTCACATCGTTCAATGGCTCCTAATATTGCTTGATTTTAACCTCACAATGGTGGTCAAAAAAGGAACCACACATCAGAGAGCATACCATTTGTTGCAAATGTTACATGGGGAAGCTCCGATAGGGGTTGACGATGATTTGCCAAACTCTTACCTTTTGAACATACATATGGTAGCACGGTGGAGCAAATAGATCATACCATTGCTAACTTTAGGTTCATCGCAAATAGAGAGACAACCATTAATTATTGAGCAATCATGAGGTCTAGTGCTAATTGTAGGATGAATATATAAACGAGGAAGAGATGGCATACACAGATTATGCATCAAGCCGTACGAAAAAGAGTTTTATCTTCAACAATCTCATGTGCAAATCACGAGCATACACAATGCCAAAACACAAACATATCAGAGACTGATGCTATTTGGGGTGTATTGGCCAAACATGTAGAAAAGCAGGCACGACTATGTTCGCTCATGTAATGTTTGCACAATCAAAAAACCAATCGAGCATGCTACATTGTTTAGAGTAGCAGTGGCACCAAAATGGACGAAGTACATGTTAGACTACCTAGAACAAGGAGTTCTATTAGAGAACTTAAGTAGAGCCAGAGTATGCTCGATACAAAGCAAATCCAAAAACTATGCTAGAATTGGAAAAGAACAACTTTATCAAAGAGGGATGAATGACAACTTACAAATTTGTTCTACAGAAAGTGAATACCTACCCATACTTGAGCAAGCTCATGCTGGTCCAGCAAGAGGACACTTTTCTGCGAACAAAATTGTGAAAACTATATTCCTAGCAGGCATTTGGTGGCCTGCTCTATTTAAGGATGCAGAACGTAATGTGAAACACTATGACGCTTGCCAACGTACTAAAGTACTAGCACAACGAGATGACATACCGCTAGACCAATGATGGAAGCACACGCTTTTGCCAAGCGGGGATTAGACTTTGTTGCCACCTATCTCTCCACCAGCCTATAGAGCACATGCTCAATATATTTTAGTGGCAATAGAACTATAACAAAGTGGGTTGAAGCTAAGGCCACCCAAACAATGATGCTTGGACCACATCACAATTCTTATATGAAACATTTTCACCCATTATGGCCTTCCTATCGAAATAGTGAGTGATTGAGGCACGCATTTTGTAAATGAAATGATTGAATTCTTGTTGCATGAATTCATGATCATTCATACTAAATAAGAATCATGTCACCCTCAAGCCAATGGACAGGCTAAGAGCACCAACAAAGTTTTGTACACAATTCTAACAAAAATTGTTAGTGAATCTAGAACAGATTGGGAACTAAAGCTACATTTAGACACTTTGGGCATATCGGATAGCCTTTAAAACACAAAAAAATACAATTCCTTTCAACTTAGTGTTTGGAATAAATACTATACTTCCATTAGAGTTCTTAATTCCTACACTATGCGTAATGAAAACTTGGAGTAGAATGGACCTGATGTGTCTGATAAATTGAACCAATTGATACAATTAGGTGAGATTAGACTTCAAGCAGTTGTAGCTATGTATGCGACAAACGACAGTTGAAAAAATTCCATGACCAACATGTGAAAAACAAGGAATTTCAAAAGGGTGACTATGTATTAGTCTATATCCTGAAACAACATTCCTAGAAACCTAAAAAGTGAGGTATCAGTCCCTTTGTGATCAACAATATATCATCAAGTGGATTTGTCCAACTCGCAACATTAGAGGGAGAGGTAATGTCTAACTGGATAAAAATTGGTTGCAAAATGAAAAAGTATACCCAACCGCTCACATCGAACATGCTATAAAATACACATTTAACAAAGGAATGCCAAAATAAATCTCAAGAAGTCAAAGACAAGCAAAGAAGGAAGCAAAATTATCAAATTTGAAGACAAAGAAGAACCTGTACCCACAACCTCCTATCAACATAGTTCAAGTCGAACAAAGTTGGCTTGGTGGAATGGATGTTCGAGTTAATGTACAACTAGCACAACGGAATGAGCACTAGTGAATACTGGAGCACACATAAATGCTATGAAATGTTCAACATACCTCAAACTATCAGATTCACTCATTGAGACAACCAAAAATCAAACTCATAGCGGAAAAAAAGGAAACCATGGTTAGCTTGGGACAAGCCAACGTCTCAATTAACATCGATGGAAACAACTGCCCACATAAATTTTATATCATGGTTGATATAGATCTCAACGAGCACATCATCTTGGGAGTTTCATGGATGCACACTTCCAGAGATGTTCAGATTGGAAGGGTGAAAAAGTTCATTATTATCTAGGTGATCAGTCTTATGTGATGCCATTTCCACAAAAGACAACACCCATAAACCGAACCAGCAAAATTTACAAATACAAATTTATAAGTAGAGAAACAAAATTCAGAGGAAGAGCTAGTCAAAGAAAAGCAAAAGATTGCCAAACTCGGAGAATCATGTGTAATTATGAGCAAAACACTTACATAGCTCTTAGCCATGCAAGAGACACCAGCACTGGCAAGTATGTTAGCAACACCACCCTCTTTGGTACTAGATCTAAAGGATATAAAGGCCGCCCTAGCTCAAAAGAAAGATCACAGACAAATCACGACAACAAGGCATAAAGCCATTCAAAAAGCAAAAGACGATGAAATTGCACGGCTCCAAGAATAATTGGCACTCGGGGGGTTTCGCTATGTAATCATGTTAATGTATAACGTGAGTTCAAAAGGACGGGTTTTAAAATGCAAAAATTTTAGGCAATTTAACAGAGATACGTTAAAAATAAGGCATTTTTATATTCAATTTTGAAAAAAAAAACTAAAATAAGGGGTCATTTTAGTCATTTAGACATGTTAAAGGAGGGGATTTTTAATACCCCACGAATGCACGTTATATAGGGGGGTATTGAACAGTGAACCCCCCAAGAACTGGCAAAGGACAAGGAGGAATTGCATGCTCAAAGCGCTACAAATAAGGCGGTACTACAACATCGCGATATGGAAATTAATGCTTCTATTCATGGCAAAGCAAAAGACCTGCAGTGCTCAACTACCCACTAATAGCTTAACCAACTACTAATAATTTTCCCTCCTAAGAAAAATATATGGTACACACTCTCAACGGAGTCATTAATCAAATGAACGATGTTTTATCTCACATGCCAGATGCTTGTAAAGATTGCAAAAATGCTAGTGACGTGCATCACAGTGTTTGAAGATGCTAAAGTTGTCGACCACCCCTGGCAAGTATTTGTAGAAGGAACCAGACATTTGTGTTGGAATCTAGAATCCAAAATTCAAAGCAGAAACATCATCATGGGGGTGTATGCTTGTGTCATGTTTTTTCCCTCTCATTACATGCAAACTTTCAAAGATGCATTCATGATTGGGTTCTTCGAAGCCGACTCATCCATATTCAACCCCATGACTAAGAATCTCCAAGCTCGGCACATTGCATACTAGAGAACTATAAGCAATAACTCCTTCAGGGAGCTGGCCACAAAGGTAGAGATCAAAGAAAGCGAAGAGAAGTTCAAGCAACTCACATGGCCACTAGAAAAGCGAACATTGGACTACTAAAAAAGTACATCAAGAACTCCAGTGATTGACCCAGCAAAGCCAAGCATACCAAAGCAGACGGACGTACTTTGCACGAGGGCATGCAAAGACTAGTAAGAGGGGAATGTTAGCAGTAATGTAGTGGTAGTTGATGGCCTAATATTGGTGTTGGCCTCTCTACTCTTGGTTGTGGGTTTGCTAGTCCTAATGCATACCTCGGTGGTGGTGGTGCTAGACTATTTTGTTGATACTGAGGATTTACTAGCACGTTTAGCTCGTACTAATGAGGGTTGGGTTGATAAGGCCTTTCTCTAAACTTTCATTGATTGTTCTCAATGGTGCACCACTTCTGCTTAGGATATGGATGTATAAACATTGTGCACTATTGCATCGAATGGTCTCCTCCACATGTCAAGCATCACCTTAATGGTGGTACTCTCTGGTTTTGAATCCCCAACTTCTATCTCATTCTCCTCACAAGCTTCTTTGCAAGCTGCTTACAAGCTCCTCTACAAGATGCTTAGTATTCATAGGTATCTGCTATTGTGGTGGAATTTTTGTTGTATTTGATCCACTAGCTATAGAACAAGACTCTATTGAGATAGCATCAACATCCTGTGACACTTCTCCATAGATTCAGCAGTTGTCCACTAAGTAGATAGCTTCTTTTGTGACCTTATCCAATGCCATATACTTTATCAAGTGCAAATCCTTCTTGGGGTGCTATTTCTTCAGCCCCTCAATGAACAACACTACTTGGTAATCTTCCTGAGATTTCTCACGTGGTGGGCACCTCTCAATGTATTGCTTGAACCACAAGGCGGCCTCTCAGACTTTTCCATCATCTTTCTACTTGAAGGAATGAACCTGAGGCATCGTATTGTGCTTGATACATTTCATAGAAAACTCCTCTATGAAATCATGTAGCAGCGCTTCTATATTTCCATAGTCTTCCTTTTTCAGAGGTTGGAACCAAGTAAGGGTTGTGCCTTCTATGGTTAACCGAAAGCCTTTAAACAAGATGTGGAAATTTGTGACATATTCATCTCTCAATACCTGTTTGAATGATGTGGAATGTGCATGGGGATCCCCTGATCTATTGTACTTCAAAGCCATGCATTTTGCAACTTCGAACAGATGCATTGTGGGCCTTGGATCAGTGACATATCTCATCACTCTTGGAGCTCCTGCAAAAGCTTCTTGTATAAAGGTGCTGGAATTCTTGGTGTAGCTCTAGGTCCTTCTCTCATAGTCACATCCGGAACTACTTTCTTAGTACGGTGTGACATGGATGACCCTATAACAATTGTATAGCTACCTCTGACAGGTTGTGATTTTGACAAGTGACTCCTCATCCAAGGATCTAGAACCTTTGGTACTCTATATCCTATCCTCTAGGTACTCTCTACATGGGGTGGAATTTTTGGGACTCTATCCATAAAACTTGCCTCCTTCTCAATAGACTTTTTATGGGCCACTTGATTTAACTACATGACAGAAAACGTTTCTCCCCAACAGGAAAGCTTTTCCATGTCTGTCACATAAGCATACCTATACTTGTGCCCCTTGCAAAATATGTTGTTTTTCAGCTTCAAACTAGTAGACATACATGTACATATGCTTGATGTTGATAAGCTCTATTGGATTCACATCTTCCCTAATGTAATAGTTTTTTCCTTCTTTGGTCATTAACTTGTACAATCCCACTCTAGGATTATCCTCACTCTAGCTCTTTAATAGCTATGAATCTAGCTCTTGGATCATTCTCGGAGGTTGTCTCTCGATTCCTTCATCGAATTTGTCTTTGGTTTTGGTCATACCCATTTCATCTACAAGATCAAGATTATTAGTCCTGAGATAGGCAACCCCTCTCTCATCAATATATTGGTCTCCATTATCAACAGGCTCAACTTGCTCTCGAAACTCAAGATTTTCCAAGTATTGACAAACATAGCACTTATGATGGATATCTACATAGATTCTTGCTCTCTTACCATGAATGTAATTGTAGTACAATCGTATGGCCCCTGTATGGTTCGTGGAATCTCCGATTTTCGGGAGGACCAACTCCATTTCCATTACTATGATAGCTCATTTTTAGTGCTTTCTCAAGCATAAGGATATTGAAAGATGGTTCAAAAGAAGTTTCAAATAACAAATCTTCTTGGATGTTTTATAAGTGTTCTAAGATAACTTGATTGACACTCTCTTCAATAGACCCATGACTTACTTGATCTCTCAACAATCTCACACCTAACCGGTACCAAGCTCATGATATCAATATAGGAATTTCAAACCTGACCTGTTACCTAGAATTCTTTGGATACCTTGGAAATTTTTTGATGATTCAACTTTCCTCGTGCATGAATCTCCTAGCATGTACAAGACTCATTACAGACTAAAGCACTGATGGAGTTATGTCAAGCTAGCAAATGGTGTATTCACAACTTTAGTAGACCACAAGACTTCATGCACAATTTCATGCACAATTTCCTTGATCGCAGGGCCTACTAATGATTTATAGATCACATTTGAGTGGGTGGAACCAAAATTTGCCAAAAAAATTCTCCTTGCACTTTGTGGGAGAAAATCACGATTTTCTCCTTCCTTGAGGCTTTTCAGATAATGTTCACTTCAACTTTCTTATTGTCATGCCTAGGGTAAGACTGGGCATTCCAAGGGATAGGACAGACATGCGGTCAAGGGGTGCTATATTTTTGCAAGCTATGAGTCTATATATAGTGAGGTTGAATAGAGAGTTGCATGGTCCAATCCCCTCTGATCTTTGATTGGTATCAGAGCTCAGATCTCTCTTGAACTCTTGCCTTGAGCAAGGAATAAGGGTTCCAGAGGAGTGCATGAGGGTGTGGAAGACCATGAGGAGGAGTACATGGTTGTGAGGAAGGACCCAGGCCCAATGAGGAGTAGGGCTATGGGATTGATCACTTGCAAGGCATGAAGGTTATGGCGGGTAGCATGGGAAGCTTTCCTTAGGATCTACAGAGCTTGGAGGTGATCATCATAGAACTGGGCGTTGAAGATCTTGGTTGATTGGTGCTACTGAGTGGTAACTTTCTCGACATTTTAGTACCCCTTGATTTTGACCTCCTTGCTTGCATGTTATCTTGCTCTATGTCTGCATTCTTGCCAAAAGCACCATGTTTTTTTTCCACATAGATTCACACTCAAAGCATGGTCTTTTTTGACATGGGTTCATACTCAAAGCGTGGACTATTCCCACCACAACTTTATGTAGATAAGAGCGTACTTCGGCTTATGGCCTCTTGCACATCACATTCAAGGACATGTGCAGCATCTACACGATACTCCACAATCAAGGAGATGTGCAATCATTCGTGTCTCATGGGTGAAGCGACCAAGTTTACAAGTTGTTAATGGTCGACTTGGCAAGGAATTGTTAGTTTGGATTGTAGTGTCGGGCCACAAATTTCCAAAGCTTAGGAGAAACCAACAAAGGTTTTTGAAAATCAACAAACAACATGTTATCAAGATACTCCAAGGGAGACTTGATCCAAGGGATGTGCTCCTTGTTTGACTTGAGCAAGATTTCAGATAGAGCACAATGACCAAGATTGATCAACAAGTTGAGATTTCATGTTTTTTAGGTTTCCTAGATTTATGTATAAGTTTATGTCGCAGGAGCTCTCCAAGAGTTTGCATAAATTACTTCTTGATGCAATAATTACTTCTAAAGTAATTATGGCATCCAAAACCATCCAATCGAGACGTAGGTGATAGTGGATCTCGATGCACCGAAGGTTGAATCTTTGCTGATTGTAGACAAGGTTGTTTTAAATTTTGCTCGGCCAAGATTTTTATCATGCATGGCATCAGACAAAGGACTTTGCCAGTGGGAATGACCCTAAGAACCTCTGTAAGGCATGGGGTGGAGATGCAAAGAAAATTCACAGAACCAAAGAGACACGGACAAGGTCAGGGATTTTTTGGTTTATTTAAATTCTAATTCCATTTAGAGTTTATTTTGCCACTATACAAACCTAGGGAAGATAGCATGACTATCTCCACAAGCAGTTTTGGCATTTCATAAACTTGGTCATATGAATTTCATTTGATTTGAATACATGCAGCTAATGTAATTATGTATGGATTAAGGAGCAAGGCTCCAACAAGGATAACGCATACAAGGGTTTCTACATTAAACAAGGAAACGTTTCCAAGCAGTAAAGGCAAGTCAAGCATGGTCTGTGACATGTAAGGAAAACTTATTTGACAAGGCCGATCATTGATTGCAATTCCCAAAGATGAAAAACATCTTTCTTTCTCATTTGGAGTTTTAAATTTTCTTGAGCATGGCTCCTTGGCAACTTTTTTGACCTTGATGTAGTCAGGAACAATTATGGTCATCAGGTATGCTTTTTCATTTCTCAAGATTTCTTACTCTGTATATGAATTTCATTTCTCAAGATTTCTTACTCTGTATATGAATTTCATTTACAAGATTCTACGGATGGCTTTTAGCAAGTTACATTCTCCATGCAACAGCAGGCCCTGTTGCTAGTTTTGGTCATGCAACAAAAAGGATCAAGGCTCCATAGACTTACTTGGCTATAGATTTTGTTGACTAGTATCTCTTTCATATGTCCTCTTTGGGCTATCAAGAAGCAGACAGCAACAAGGCTTCCAGGAGTACAACTCCATATGTAAATGCATTGACACTTCATAGTATATACGGCTTGCCGGAGTGTAGGAAAAATAAATACATGAAAGACATTGGAAGCATATGGACATCCATAGCTATAAGTTGAATCCAACATCAACAATCATGTCACATGATGCTACAACTCCCAATGCCAAGGGCGGCGGTCACAAAAATTTGCAAAGTTTGGCAATTGGATGATATTTGATAGCACTTGGAGAAACTTGGCAACATGTCTACCTATTTTTTATTGGAGGTCTATATGAACCAATCCCCAAGGGCATAGAAGGTACATTTTGAAAACTCTAAATTTCTCAGCATACATGGCTACGAGCCACATTCAAGCAAAGGGAATTGCAAAAGAGGGGCAATGATGTCAGACAATTTCGAATTCTTCTTGTATTTTTGTCTTTCAATTTTCATTTTAATAATATATCTTTGTTGTGCAAAGAAAACTGCTTTGACAAACTTACTGCAAAGCAAGGATTATATTCCGTTCCATACTACTATCCATTGACTTAGAATCAAGGATAATGGCACACAAGTTTGGCAATAGTAGGATATAAGCTCACATTTATGGCTTGCAATGACCAATTGTGATGTATCCATACCACTACACATCGTGCAAGGCATGTATGGCATCTGATCACATTATAGAGACCATCATGAATACAAGGTCTTATCACACTAATTTTTAGATATGAATACATGGCATGCAAGTATTGTGGACTAATTTCACTAAAGCATGGTTTATGCTTCCACTATAACATCAGCTACTCTGTTCAAAAAGAGTGGAGGCTAGTGTATTTGCTTGTGATTGTTGTATATGAATACAATGGTCAAAAATTTCTATGCACAAGGTGCTCACAATACAGATGATGCTTTATGTAGATAGCAAGTAGGCATGGCCTCTCTATCAAGAGAATAATTCATGGGATGACATGAATAGACAAAGAGAGCCTCAAAGTAGGTGATCTCCTATTTGAACACCCAGAAGCTTTTGTATGACTACCTTGTTTGGGATTTTGAAAATTTTTCTCTTCTACTCATGGAAAGATATGATTCCTTCAAGATTTAGTTGTGAATAAGATTCCAAATTTGAAATGATATATGCTTAGTTGCAGCACTGATTGTGCCTGATCTAGGGGTGGTAATTTTAGGAGTATGACCCAGCTTATATATAATCCCCCCATAGGTGTTGAGGGTCACATTTTGATCTCATCACAATTATACTTTCCAAGAAAAAGTTTGCAATCTGCGAAGGGGTAGTGAAAACATTCATCTTTCCAAGTTGATTCCAATCACCGTTAGATACGGTAGACTATGTTGGTCATCATTGGCTACTGCTAATTTGAGCAATTTTCATACAAAGTGTAACCAAGGGGTTTGACATTCCAAATTTTAACCAAGGGGTTTTGATTGCAAAGGAAACACTCAAGGTTACTGGTGCAATACTCATGATTTTCACTAATCTTCAAATTATTGTTACTAGGCCTTTTTAGGTGGGAGATTTGGTCGTGTGCATTTGACTACGGGTAAGTGACCACTATGTTCAACCTCCAAGTTCACACTTGATTTGGTTTTATTTCATTTTTTTAAATGCTTTGATTGATTTTTCCAAGTAAGATGTATAAACTTCAATGCTTTCATCCACTTTTCTCTTCAGAGACATGACAAGGTCATGTAGAAGCAAAGAATATTGGGATGTAGTGTCCTAGATACATTTTTGCATTATGCAGCTATGGACCTACATGGTAGATATTTGTTTGACACATGTTTGTCAAAAGAGGAGCAACATGGTCTAGGAACATCTCTACACATGTGGAGACAAGTACATCTCATACTTGAAGGATGTTCTTTTTTTGGACATCCTTATTTGAGACATATTCCATATGTGGAGAATATGAGTCTCTGGGACTGACACTAGTGCCCGTTATTTCAATTATGTGTCACGACAAAGTCATATACCAGTCTGGGCACATTGTATCGAGAAATTTCAGTGTGGCTAAAAATTGTCGGTTACTTAGTAAGAAATATTGATTTACAACTTTAACAGATGGTTGTTTATGCACGTAGCAAAATTATGTTCTTTTAATGAACAAGTTCATTTGGTACCTAGATGTGCTCGATTTTCACATTCTATTATGGTCCAAATATGTTAGCACGGTTTTTACATGGGAAGTACTTAATTCTTTCCCGGTGAGCCATGAGCATAACATTGGCCATAAACATTGAAAAATATGGTTATGAATATGTAGGTTCGAATTTGTTTTTTGCTAAATGCATGCACACTAGGTGTTATGGGCCCTAGTGTTTTGCAAAGGCTGATTTGGAGCCGCATGCACATTCATGACATTAGTAGCTTCTAAAGCATTACACACTCTATGTGCAGTATGAGATTAATTGTAGATCTATCAATCACCAATAGAGGTCATGGCTCAGTTTGGGTACTTGTAGATCGTCTCACTAAAGATAACCAAGATGGTTCTTCCTAACATTGTTGATTAATCAGCCATGTTGCAAGGAATTGTGATCCCTGTTTATCGGTCAATTTGGAGAACTGTCTGTAAATGGTGGGAAAAACACACCTCAGTTACTATCAGTTATCTAGAGAGGATAGGCAGTTTACAATTGTTAATCTTGTGCTAAAGGATATGCTAACTGTTTACATTAGCACCAAGCACTCCAATTAGAAAGGTTATCTCTCTAGTTGGAGTTTGCTTACCATGAGGCAAAGCATGTTGCGAGACTAAGTTTAGCCTCTCTTCATATTTAAATCAGGTTCTCACCCTTGAACACCAGTTATGGTGGGGTTGTTTATTGATGAAGAATGATATTAACCTAAGGACTTATACTTTGCTGATGAGTTACATCAGAAAGTTACTTTCATGGAAAGTGAAAAGAGGTACTCTTTTAGATACATTTAATTGTGATCTCTTGTTTAGCATACTCAATTGAGTTCTAAATGGATTCTATACGCTATGTTAGTAGATATGGGCCAGTATACAAGACGGTTGCAAAGGGACAAGAATGTGAAGAATCTTGATTTCATTGAACCTTCTACTGAATCATGTTCTGATTAAATGGACATATGGATCCATGAAGGATGCCACTGCAAAAAAACATTAGTGTTCTTATGAAGATATCACCACTTTTGTTTTCGAGGATGAAAACACTTCTCCAAGGGGGGAGTAATGTCATGCCTCATATGCACACACTATGTAGGCAACTATATGAGCAACCAAATGCTGCAAAAATGTCATGTTATGGTTCACTCTCATGTATGCCCTCTTTTTTAACTAGTGAGGATGTATACGATGGGCTTGAAAAATTGGCCACTCGCAAAGCAAAAGATCTTCAAGGTATCAAGCTGGAAATGATTAAAATGGACGGGAGATTTTACACATGAGTGGATGTGTGATATGTTCAACCTTGCACTTCAACATGGTATGCCTTATGATTGGAGTACTAATTGGGTCAAACCTTTGCATAAAGGAGAGGATGTAAAGAATGTAAATAACTATCGGACTATAATGATTGGGTCGCTTATAGAAAAGTTGTTTGGGTGCATAATGGAGATAAAATTAAGTGATTGGGCTGGAAAACAATGGCAAGCGTGCAAAAGGACAAGCAAGTTTTTGTCAAATCCATAACACCATTGGTCATCTTGTCACTCTTCGTGTTCTCATTGAGACAAGTTGATTGAAAGGAAAGCGATTGTATTGTTGCTTTGTGGACTTTAGGAAAACCTTTAATATGATTCCACGTAACAATTTATGGAGAAGGATGGAAGAACTCCAAGTGCCAAGTGAGTTTATACTTGCAATTTCTTGAATCTATGAGATGGTGATGTGTCGATTGCGCATGGAGGAATTTCAAAAAACATTGCAAGCACTATTGGGGTTAAAAGAGGATGTTCGTTGTCACCAAAGAGAGGTTTCACCAACTCTCTTTGGTCTATGCATCGATCAATTGGAACATATCGTACTTGACTTTATGCAAGAAGAGGAGGTCACTATTTGCAATGCGGTAATCATGTTTTTGTTGTATGCCGATGATGTAGTGCTTCTAGCACACACTTTTGAGGATGCACAAAAGCTTATGGCTATCCTTGAGAACTTTTTCTTGCAAAGTGGGATGATTGTGAATGAATCCAAAACAAAGGTTATTCTTGTGAAAACTAACCATAAGGAGAAGCCATGCATTATGTACAACAATGAGATACTTGAAGTTGTTAGAGCTTTAAGTACCTTGGCCTTGAGGTTTTGGCTAGTCTCACAAGTGGTATAAATGTGCTATGCATCGATTGGAAGCGGGAAAGAGAGCATACTATGCATTTGAGAACATGTGTAATGCGAGAAACATCAAATGTTGGGTCCTTTTTTACGCATTGGTGATACCGGTTCTTCTTTATGAAGTTGAAGTGTGGGGCGGAAGCATCTCAAAGTCTACTTGTAAAGAGTTTGAGAATGTCCAAAAGCATTTTCTTACAAACTTTCTCCAAGTTAAGACACAAACACCATATATGCTCCTACTTCTTGAGCCAAGATCTCTTCCAATTGAGGTTATGGACATGGAAAGGGTTGTGGAGTACATGATAAAGAAGCGTCAAAACCTCTCACATCGACTTCCAACAATTGCAAGGAAAGCAAGTAAAAAAGTTCAAAAGATGCATAAAAGCAAGATCTTGAGCATGGGATGGATGGAAGAAATAACCAAGTGGTTTGGGAGATGGGATGCATTACAATTGCTACATGATACCTCAATTGACTCCCAAGTGAATGAATCTTTTCTACAAGGCCAATGTATCATGGCTTAGAAAATCCGGTGGGTCACAATTCATACATTACACCACCCATATTGGCCCCAACTACAAAACCATGTTCTTTCCTGAAAGAGGAACTCATGCTCACCCTTACATGCTTGAGACTATCCCCCTATCAGCAATACCTACTATTGCATCCATTCGACTTATCTCCCACTCCCTTCGATGAGAGACATGAAGTTGGGGCAATGAAGAGTCAAATCAACTATGCACATTATGCTCACTGCAAGTTCGAGAGTCTGAGTACCACACACTACTAGAGTGCTCATCTTTTAGTCACATCAAACTTGCTTCCCTCACATTTTGAGCCATGACTTAGACCTACACACTTTCCTCTCTCAACCACAGTGTGGGCTCTCCATTGCGACTCTCATCACCACAATTTTGGAGCATCAAGAGTCACTTATTAGCCATACACTTACTACATCACATGTAACTTTGGTCCCATAGGTCATAATTGACCTCTGAGGATGATAACGAAATCTCTCTCTCTCTCTCTCTCTCTCTCTCTCTCTCTCTCTCTCTCTCTCTCTCTCTCTCTCTCTCTCTCTCTCTCTCTCTCTCTCTCTCTCTCTCTCTCTCTCTCTCTCTCTCTCTCTCTCTCTCTCTCGGATATCTCCCACTCTACACAACCTCAGTCTTGCGCTTCCCCCTCTAATCTGATGTACCTGCCAGTTTACCAATTTTCCATGTAACTCAGCTACCTCGTTGTGACAAACCGCAGCATCACGCGCCATCTACCATGCCAACCTTCAAGTGTTGTAGCGACCATCTCTCATCCTCACCCCATTTTTTTCAGCACTATCATTTGCCTGCAACAGCATTGCTACCATGGGATATCTCTCCTCCAAACCCGCTTTCCTCCATACTCGCTTTTCCCTGCACATGCACAGCTGCCACATATATTATGCCAATTTTCAATGTAGTAGCTTGGCTCCATCGCTTTGATAGCCCACACCATTCCATGACATCTATCATTCCAACCTTTGTGTGTTGTTGATCCCTCCTCAAACTTGCCCCATTTTGTATGGCTCTATCGTTTGCCTACAACTCTCTCTCTCTCTCTCTCTCTCTCTCTCTCTCTCTCTCTCTCTCTCTCTCTCTCTCTCTCTCTCTCTCTCTCTCTCACACACACACACACACACACACACACACACACACTCTCTCTCTCTCTCTCGCTCACACACACACACACACACACACACACACACACACACACAGCTTGCAAAAGACGTTGTTGGGCGCATTTTTGACACCCCATTTTTTGTAAATTTGTACATATGGACATGACACCCGATGTCAAAAGGGTGTGTGGAATTTTGTTTTGTGGGTTTTTTAGCTTGCTTTAGCAAGCACATGTACATGCAGGGCAAGTCACTAGCATAGCGCCAGCTATCAAGTTATTGTATGTGCCCGTTAGTGAGTTTTTTGAAGTTGAGACTTGTATATGAATAAAACTCATGTAAAACCTTAAAAAAGTTCAACCAAACTCCAAAAATCTGCAGGTTTTAGCTCATTGTGCCTCCTTGATGGTTTTTGATGCAATTTTTTACCTCGCCTTGCCTACTCTACGTGTAATCATGTCGAGACAGCTTCCTGTTCGCGTCAATTTTGCATGTAGTGGAATATAGATTCAATTTTGGTCATCTTCAAATTTCTTGCCATTCATTTTTCAAGATTTATTCCAAGCTTTAAAGTGCCCCAATTGGAGTTGTGCTCTTCACATTATGACTAGTTCTCTGTACCGTTATGGCTATGGCAACCTAGTGGAAAATTGTGTGCAAACAAATTGTGAGCATGAGGTTGCCAAAAGTTAAGGTTAATGTGCATGCGATGCAACACATGGTCTTAAGGGTGGGTAGTCCAGGAAATGTTCTTCCTCTTGTGGATGTGGTCATTGAAAAGAGAATACAGGTTCATGCATATATATATATATAGTGGAGCACAAGTTTGCATCATGATGGAGGCTGCAATGAGGGAAATATGTGTTAAGGAAGTGACTAAATCAATTGTGTGCATGAGGATGGTCAACAATGCTAAAGCTAGATGTTTGGGCGTGGCTCAAGACATGAGCGTGAAGGTGATGGGCATGGAGTGCGTGATGAATTTCTTTGTGGTGAAAGCAGGGTGTTCACCTTGCCAAACAAAGAAAGAGGAAGACAGGTGGTGTTAGACTTGAAGACCAAAAAGACCCATTTCCATCCTATGGTGGCAAAAGACAAGGATAATAGGACAAGCTATGAGTAGACGATCGAGACGGTCTATGATGAGGACTATACAAAATTATACATTGATTTATAATGTGAAACCAGATTTTCTCTTCAATTGACTATTCCCTTGTATACCTTGCAAGTTTTTTTATTATAAGTTGGTTTCAAATTGGTTTAGTTTTTTGTCTTTGGGGTTTATAGGTGACTAAAACCACTTGTAAGTGGGAAGAAGTGTAAGTTGTTGTTAACTGAGCCGACGTCAGTTAACAGGAGCTGCTAAAGATCAAAGCCTTATGAATGTACATTGAAGATGAATATGAAGAAGCAATAAAGGTTGGAGTTGCACACTTTTCACATTTTTCCAAAATGGCCATGTATTGTAATTTCCCGATTTACTTAGCCATTGTGATAATTGTAACGTGTTACAGGCTCAATAAGAGCTCCAAGATGTAAAGAATAGGTCAAATAGTGTACCTAGGTTGCAGATACAGTAAGTTATGGAGCCTCAAAAGTCTTGGGTGCCGAGACATTACACATTTTAAACCTTGGATAAGGTATAAAATCCAGCTTTGTAAATTTTTTCTTAAGTTTTTGGATAAGAAATACACAATGTGAGCTAATGGCTCTCACTTCTCTCCTTCTCATGCTTCCATCTCCCTTGTCGGTTGTCATATTGCAGTGTCGTTTGTTGCATTGCAACCATAGGTAAGATCTCTACGCATTTACGTAAACATATCATGGTAAATCATAGCTTTTGGCATCGCTGACCCATGGTGTAATTTCATCATAAGTAAGAATTTAAGCTAGGAAATCAAAAAATAAGCATAGGCGGGGTATTGGGGCGTCATTCCTAAGCATTTAGATGCATTTGGGGTCAGAAACAACTAGGCCAAAATCTCATTGTTGTTAATAATCGCATTTTTACACTTCATCAAAATTTAGATTTGAGACCATAAGCATGTGTGCTTAGGTATTGAATAGTTGTCCTAGAAGTTTCATAACATCCAAATATCATTTGATGCTGTAACGATCATGCTTTGTTTTCACATTAGTGATTAGCTTTTGATGACTTAGGTCATTTGAGTGTAGCTTGCGTTACATGCGAGTTGTCTATTGTTTTCCAAGAGATTGACACCCTCTTGTAGCCTCCATGCACTAGTCGAGTCAGCTTCGTCCCATCAATTGACAATTATGTTTGTAGTTCTCGCCACTATGTCTGCAAGATAAGAGTAAGATTAGGAAACCCATCCACATTTGGCGCCGCTTTCCGAGACGAATAGACCTAAACTATGGGAAACAAGAGCATCTTGTGTAGTTATCCTTTAACTTTCTCTAGGATCACCTAGAGTTAAACTTTCTCTTTAAAACCACATAGCTTAAGAGTGTCGTCTTTTGCTGTGTAGAGGTAGCTTGGAAGTAGATTTTACTTGCTAAGTAGGATTAGGTTAGGATTTTGAGAATGATTAATGGACAAGACAAGTCTTAAGATCAAGGCTCAAAAAATCATAAAAAACAAGAAAACAAGTGTTTGTGGACACCTTGCATAACCCAATTGCAGTAGAACCTAGGAGTAGGGTAAGTAGAATCCGAGGTGGATCTCAAATCGTTGCTTACTCCGAAAGAATTATCTGTGTATTTTTTATGTGGAGTTGTAGAATTTCATGTCTACGGCTTAAAACAACACCAAAAACTATCAACCACTGAATCCGGCTGGAGATTATGCTCCTAAAAGTTGTATGAACTAGTGGGTAAGCATAAGGATGCATTTGAGGTAAGTTTTCAAGAGTTTGCAAAAACTCATATTATGTATATTTTCTTACAAATTTATGCCAAATTAAATTTTAACTTGACTTAGAGGCTTAAAACATGTCACCAAAAGACTGTCCACCACTGAAAAAATTGCAAAAAATGATCATTTTAGGCCAAAAATAAATAATCACGATTAAATACTGTTAGCTCAAAATTGATTAAGGTTGATACCAAAGACTCTATGCATGATTACAAACATCTTTTGTGAAGGCTCATAGAGTTTGGATCACAAAACAGAGCAAAAACTTGATAAAAACTGAAATTTGTACTGAATGTCGAGAAATTGAGTTTGACTTGATAAATCTTGTTCAAATTTGAAGAAACTTGACTCAGAGGCTTAATTTAAAGTGTTTAACATGTGTGTATGCTCAAGGGATCAAAAATATGCTAAAATTTGCTAGAAGTAAATAGTCGTGATACTTTACTTTTGCCAAATTTGCAAACAATTTTGGCCAACCAAGCATATCACAGGTTGTATCATGTTGTATTGATCACTCATATCAAATTTGGTAAGATTTGGACTTGTAAAGTGAAAAATTGTGGCCAATTTTGTAAAGACGGTCTGTAGACACAAAACTATTGACAGAGCAGGGTTTATCCAAACTTGGTGAAACTCTACTAGGGAGATTAAGTTGAGTTGCTTTACTTGTTTGTATCAACATCTTGGCAAAAAAAATGCTAAAAATTTCCATAAGTAAATAATCGCAATTATTTACATCTGCCCCAGATTTGAGATTTTTTTACACAATTGAGTATACCACAAGGTCAATATGAAGTAGACTACTCACATCAAGTGTGGTGAAATTTGGGTCACAAAAGTGAGACACTAAACAGTGATAGCTTGGACAAATCTTGTTCAAACTCAGTGAAACTTTTCTAGACACTACAACAAGGTGTCTATATGGCAAAACAAGCCTAAAAAGTGTAAAAACGGGGAAAAGTAAATAATCACGATTACCTACTTTTGAGTCCCAGAGATAAGATTTTGGACTTTTGAGCTTGTACAGAGTTAGAGAATATAATACAAGGTCACTGGTCAAGTTTTGGCTCCATCGGATCAAAATTAATATATGAAAACTCAGTTTCTAGGTTGCAAATTAGTCCTTTAGCTCTTTGCAAGGATAGAATTTGGAAATCTGATTTGTTGACTCACTTAGCACAAATTGTACATAGACCAATCACAATAGTTGCAAAAAATTGAGCAGTTTGAGCAAACAATCAAAAACCTATCAAAATGGGATCGAGCATATAAAAGTGCAGTTTGAAACGGGTTTTTAGTAAAATCAATCCATTAGGGCAGTTTCACGCATAGAACTTACAAATTGGCGCACAAATCACATTGGACTGCAGATTAGGCTATTCAAAGCCCAGATTTTCATCATTTTAAAGGCTGCAATCAATTTTGACACTTTCAAGCTAGAGTTAATCAACTCTTATGAGTCAAAGAGCAATCAACTGCCAAAACTACTTTGGAAAAAGCAAACTTGTCAAACCCGAGCAGGAGAAATTTTGTTAATCAACACCAGGATCTGCCAGGAGATAGTTTTAATAGATTTAGCCAACATGGACTCAAGTCAAGTCAAGAATTCAAGTACATCAAAGCAACCTAGTAGAAGTGGCAACACACGTACAAGTGCAAAAAAGAAAATTTGACAGCTATATGGATACAATGGAGATAAAGTCTTATATGCACATTCAAAAGGCCATAGATACTTAATGAGAAGCAAAAGCAACACAGGAGCCATGATCCTATTGATCAGAGTAAAGCCAGATTCAGAGAACTCCCAAATTTTCACAGACTTTAGTAGAGGTAGGTATTGCAAGCTCAAAGACAAGGTACAGATAGAAGTGCAAAGATGGATCCAAGTGGTTATCTAGAAACCTGCACAAGCCCGCAAAGCATCCATTTAGTGCATATGCAATCAGGATCGTTGTACATGGATTACATTGGTCAAACCTATAGTCAAGATCCAATAATGGAATATCCAACAGATCAGCCAATAAAAGTAAGTCTAATTGCATAACCGAGTCAAAGACAGTACAAAGGTCAAGACGGAGCAGTCTACAACTTGATGCTCATTGTTTTAAAAGAAGATACCCCAACAACCTGTCAAGTATTGAAGCTGAAACTTCTTAGCTAGAGCTTGACATGATAGAACCAAATGAAATACCACCATTCATGACATATTGCTCAAATTGTGGAAGAAAAAGTGGACATTTTTATGAAGATTGTTCAAGAAATCCAGTCAATCGAGACACGAAAACCACAAAGCAAAGCATGGATCAAATTGCAAATGTGAATCTTGATGTAAGTGGTCACCTTTAATGCAATCAGATGATTCTGCATTACCATTAGAAGCACCAGTAAAAGCATTACAAAGTCAAAATTTGCATAAAGATGCACAAGCGCTTGAAAAGCTTAAAATTGATTCTCTGAACAACAAATTCTTATATGAATTTGGTCAAAGTGTCCAGATATCACCGAATGTTGAAAATATTGTTAGGTTTGCAAACAATTCTGCATCCACTTCCACAAGTGTGCAATCATTTACGAGTCTAAGGGACACATCAAAGCGAATAATGTTAGATTTGTATGGCACACATAATTCATATGCACATTGTGGACCAAAAAGGGCAACTGTACAAAAAGGATCAACCAGTGTTTGAACAGCCCACATCCCAGCTCATAGAAGTGCGTCCAGTGATAGATCAGAAAGGATGGTTTATTTCAAAGGATAGTATCTATTATAGCCCATCCTCTCTAGAGCTGAAGGATATTACCCGAGTGAACCCACAAATTTGTTTAGAGCCAAAATCTCCTCCATCAAGAATCAAGCTTCGACAATGTGACCAAACGAGCATATAATTTGACCAAAACAGACGTAGATATAGACGAGAGTCTAAAATCTATGATGCCTTGGGTCCTGAAACCACAGAAGCTCATATCATAGGAGACCCATGGGATAGACAATATCAGGGAAAAGATAATTCTATCTATAGCTTGACTTGGGGAATAATTTGTCATGTTTCACAGAGATACATAGGAAACTATGCAGAAGGTTTACGATGCCAAACATCAATAATGCTACCTAAAGTGTGCCTTCACAATCCCAAAAGGTGAGACTAAACTAGAACCATACAGTTTTGAGATCTCATAATGGAGCAGGCTATAGAGATCACCCTAGGAAGGGGGGAGCTGGCAAATCCATCAAGCTTAGCTATAGTACCAAAAAATGATACACCAGTAAGAAGCCCTAGAAATTCTAGCCAACAGACCCCTTCAAAGAAAAAACCATTGGAAGATCATATGGTTGTTGTAAGTTTTCCACTGACCCAGATCCCATCAACATCTGCAGAAAAGTTCTTCTATGAAGACCATCAAGGACAAAAGTTTCAGTTGATCTCCATAAGTCAAAGCCAAAAGCTACAAAAGTGCATGTGACCAAGCTCACATATGCATATTGAGATGCAAATCGCAATGATTATAGGTTCATGACCTTCTACAAGCCCCTACGGATATTAAATCTGAAGTCAAAGACTATTTGTAGATGATGCAAAGCCTTAATCTGCCACAACATGTGACAAAAAAGTCAAAATCAATGAAAGCTAAAGTCCAGAATGGTACACAAAGGTCACCACCAAAATCTCCTCCAAAGAGATAGATTCTGCCAAAAAATACATTGGATCTTCTAAGATCAAAATTTACTCAAATGCAGGCAGAAAATGCTCAAGAATTACAAGAAAAAGGTGCAGTATCACAGTCATATGAGTCAACATCAACGGAAGTAGGTGATCAAGAAAAAGCCAATGTAGAAAAATTTCAACCCACGGAACGGACACTTCCACAACAAAATAAATTAGTACATAAAGAAATCCTGAGAAGATCAAATGCAAAATCACCAGTGAAAATGAAGAAAAGTTGTCAAGTGAAGTAAAGCTAGATTTCCAGTTAGACAAGAACCTCATGTCTTTTTGCACTTGGAAAAAATGTGGCCAACCATAGCTGGAAGATGCTCCTGAATTTGTGAGAATATATGGAGACAAATGAGCAGAATGTTGGGGAATCGTCTCCATAGCCATTCAAATAGGTTCACAGATCATCATCGCCCAATTCCATGTGATCACAGTAAAAGATCTTACAAATAACATAATAGTGGGAATGCCAACTCATAAAAACTTAGAAGAGCTAGAAGCAGATTAGGCAACAACAAGTGCAGATCAAAAAGAGCAAAAAATACCATCAAAGCCAGAAGAAAAGAAGAACAAGACTGCAAACAACCAAAAAGCTAAAGGAAGTCCACAAATCCAAACATTGCCAACAATTGAATCAATCGATATAAGTCAGAGTGAAACACAGAGTCTCTAGTCAACTTCCATAGAGATACAGGTAGATCAAGATGAGACCATGCCAAAAGCAAGACAAAGTCTCCAAGAGAACCACCAATGAGAATAGTTGTAGTTCAGCAGTACAAAAGGATCAATGGTTGTAGATAGCATCCATAGGATCCTCTCGATCACTCCATGCAAACATGATAGAAAAACAATGCTAGGTATGCATACAGGTCAAGAAGACATGATTGCTATTCTTGGTATCCAAAAGCATGAAGATCCGGTAAAGTTTCAAATAAATCCTTCAAAAGAAATGCTTGTAGATTTCATCCTTGGACATCAGTGGTTAGACCAACACAAGGCCTACAGAGAATATACAATGTTGATACTCTCTTTCACAACTGCTAGCAAGCAACAAATACAGATACCATTAATGCTAGATTCAGAGTTACAAAAGTCACAAGAATCAACGAAAAATCTTGTAGATAAAGGTAAAGATAAAGTGGACCTTCCACCGATTAACACAAAAGGTGTGACAACATATGCCTCTACATGAAAGAACCCTCATGGATCAGCTTCTTCAAGCAAGTCAGGCTTTCAAAAGTTCAAGTCAATTGTTGACCCAAATGAAACCTCTAGGAAGACACCCAAAAAAACAAAGATATTTGAGTCAAAGTACTCAAGAAGGCAAAAGATAGTCAAGCAAGTGTTTGTTCCGAGAAGTTTAGTCAAAGTCAATGATTCGGTTTGGATTAAAGATAGGAAATCAACATAGAAAGACAACCAACAAAGCTTTTGATTCAAAGATGATAAAACTGGTATGGCAAAAGAAACCTTCAATGCCAACTTGGTCCTTCACTAATCCTCTTTTTGAGGATTCAAGCTTACTTTTACCTGAAGAAATGTTTGTAGTAAGCACAAGAATGTAAAAGTCAACTCTCCAGGGTACAAAAAACACTCTTTGGCATAGTCGAGTCGGATTGCTGAGCCATAAAATGAGCAAAGCATTATTCCAAAGCTTCAAGTCGTAATAAACTCTGTGCTAAAAGTCATAGTTATTAGGCTTACGCTCAAGCTGGAAGAGTTCACCATAACTAAGCCATGTAGCTCATGCTAGATGAGATGAGCATAAGAGGTGAAGTCTATTAACTTACAATTGGTGGAATATCGTAGAGTCCACCACTCACGCACAATGTACAGTAAGATGAGAGCACATATCCTCGACAAGAAAAACCATTCTTAAAGGGGTGCCATCTTGCAAAGCCATGTCATATGCTTTTATAGCTACACCATCTTTTCCAAAGAACCCCTCAAAATCTTTCTTGCACAAAATATTATTTCCCATGCCTTTTTATGAATGCATATAGGATGTCTCATCATAATGCATATGCATTAGACACTCTTTTTTGCTTCCAACTATGCACCTTGAGTGGAATATAGCAGGCAAATCAATGTTCCATCATGATACCTTCATATATTTGTTGCCCTCTTATTTTAATATCTATTAGCAAATTAATCCCTTGAGTACTTTATTAATATTTCCCATACTAAGCAGTACTTCATAATGTGCTTATCCCAAAGGCACTTTTTTCTCACTAGGATTTTTTTCTTTGGTCATCCAGGTATTAGACCCTAATTTAGATCCTCATCAATCTGCTTCTCTTGTACATACTCATAATAAATAAACAATATCCTCGCCATTATGCTGCTACAATGGACAAATACAACATCATCTCTGACATCAACGAAGATGCTACATCAAAATAAACCGCATCAACAAATTTAATGGCAAATGAAGACAATCAGCCCATCAACAACCAATCAAGACCTTCCATTGCCTCCACGGACACTTCTCAATAGTGCCCAAGGACGGGCACTAAAATCGAAAGGGGGGAATGTTAATTGAGCCTACATCAGTTAACAGAAGCTGCTAAATATTGAAGCCTTATGAATGCACATCGAATATGAATATGAAGAAGAAGTGAAGGTTGGAGTTACACACTTTTCACATTTTTCCAAAATGTCCATGTATTGTAATTTCCCAAATTATTTAGCCACTGTGATAATTGTAACGTGCTACTACAGGCTCAATAAGAGTTCCAAGATGTAAAGAATAGGTCAGCTAGTGTACCTAGGTTGCAGATACAGTAATTGGTGGAGCCTCAAAGGTCTTGGGCGTCGGGAAATTACACATTTTAAACCTTGGCTAACGTATAAAAGTCAACTCTGTAAAACTTTTATTAAGTTTTTGGATAAGAAATACACAATGTGAGCTAACAGCGCTCACTTCTCTCCTTCTCATGCTTCCATCTCCCTTGTAGGTTGTCACATTGCAGTGCAGTTGGTACAGCTGAAGATGGTCAACTCATGGAAATCCCAAGAGCAGGTGCATGAAGCTTTGCAGGAGGATATCTGAATACTTGGGCACATACTAGATGTAGATTGGAAGAGGTGTTCTTGTGATGTGTATGACAAATGTGATATGTTGATGGTCGAGTCATGGATTTGAGCTCTATTGGTCGGGATGCCTCAAGTGCGAGGACTATTGATATTTTTGGTGGCTTTTGATATGTTGTGTGGTTTGGGTGTTACGGCTTGCCCTGTGCAGCTCTTGAGGGGAAGCTATGCTTGATCGGTGGACGAGATCAACCAGCTCGAAGATTGTGATGATCGTGGCGGTCGTTGTCTCCTTGGACTGGGATCGATCGAGATCTCGCCAATCGGGGACTACCATCGTAAAGACATCTGTGTATGATTGGTATCAAAACTCTAATGCCTACCACCAAGCACAGCATTGGCATCGACATAGCCGGGCGAAACTCGAAGTGAATTGATCACCGATCACCTTGCACAAGAATGCTAGCCAAATCAGATTTTTTTTAAAAAAAATAACACATATTCTTTTTTTAAAGCATGCAAAAACGGTCTGCTTGTGACGAACAGCACGTGTCATCTAGATGGTGCATGGAGTTGGACACTGCATGCGCCACTACAGTGAGCTCCAAGGCAAGGAAGTGGTGCTACATGGCATGGAGAGGGCCCGCCAGTTTGATTGGAGGAGAAGACTAGCCCAAAGGAGGGAGCAAAGCCGGGAACTTCCCTGAGGGGGAGAAAGGAAAGTCGCCATAGGGGTGGCTTTTGAGCAGGACAGAGGAGAGGAGAGCACGAGAAGGGTTTGGATGTATGCATTTGGCTAGGCTGTGAGCAAGCTACCTGCATGACAAGGAGCGGGGCAATGAGCAGTGAACGGCGGCTGCATGCTGAGTTGAGGATGTACCAGACAAGGATGGCCACCAGTGGGGAGGACGGGCAGGCTTAGCAGGTAAAGGCTGTGGTCGGCTATAGTTGAGCAGCAGAGACGGGTGGAGAGCACTGTAAATCAGGGGCACGAACATGCAGGTTGGGATTGGCATATTGATGTCAAGAGCAAAGGCCGTTGGAAGCACTACTGCATGAGGAGGCTGGCTCAAGAGCAGGGCGCCATAAGAAAACAGGGCCGACAGTGGTGACGTGACAGAGGGACCGGGACCAAGGAGAGCCTAGGGCCACGGGAAAAAAACAGTTTGCTGCAAATTCTGTGGTGAAGCCAGTGATGAGAGAGGTCAGGCCCATGCTATACTAGGTGGCGATCTCCCAGGGAAGGGAGGTCGTGAGTAGCTATATAGAAGCTCGGGTGTGAGCCAGTTGGCAGTGCCGAGTGTGCAGAAGAGCGGCATGAGCTGGAGTTGAAAGGCATGCACCACTGAGTGGAGGGGGAGAGGAGCTTGGTATTGGGTTGCAGCCTTCAGGGCTAAGAGCGAGAGAAGGAGTACCATTTGAAGGGTTGGCCATGAGCGAGGGGCTGGATAGCGCGAGAAGGAGGGGCCTCATGCTGCAGTAAAGGAAGCCATGTAGAGCGTCACCAAGGGCTTGATTGGAGGAGGGCATTGACCTGAAGGAGTACGCCGCAAGAGGGCAGTCACATAGCATGGAAATGGTCGCCAAAGTGTTGGCCAAACAGAGAATTGTGTAAGGATAGCCAAGGGCAGCCAGGAGTCGGCAAAGGTAGGAGGTCAGAGTGTTTTCAAAGTTCACACCACCATTGTACCTCAAATTCATGTTATGCAATCATTATAGTTTTTTTGGAATCTTTGGTGTGAATTTGTTCCCTTGTCTTGTCTGGTGCTAGTCTGTGGTAGTGTTGACTCCGGACCACACGGGTGTGCAGAGAGAGAGGGAGAGAGTGATAGTGTGAATTGATGGTATGTGAGATTGCTGATTTGGGAGTTATGTGTATTATCGGGTACAATGTGTGATGATGGGTTGTAGATAAGTGATTGTGTGTAGCTGGTGGTGTTTGAAGGCGAGTCGGTGCATTGGAGATTGATAGAAAGTGTGCGTGTGTGTGTGATTCTATGTGGTTAGGGGTGCGGGTTAATGCCTGGGCTATAGAGAGGCAAGCTTGAAGTGTGTTGGGTTTGTTTCCCCTTTCTATCAGTGCTGCCCCCACTGAGGACCTACTGATTGCTCCTTGGTGAAGTCGAAGACAGTGGTCGACTCTAGAATGTGGCATGGGCAGATGTATGCAGGCTAACAGAAGCATGACAAAAGGGCTGGAGCAGCTAGTAAAATCATGGGATGGCAGGTAGCAGCGAATTTGTATACATGATGCGGCTTATAGGCCAAGAAAGGCTCCATGAGGGGCTAATTTGGGTAGCAGGTGAAGGAGATGCAAAGTACAGCTTTTGGGTCCAAGAATGAAGAGCTTGAAGTGCTAAAGGAGCAAGTCCATACGGTTCATCAAACCAACCTACGGAGCCCAAGTTATTGAAGGTTGAAGTTTTAGTGGTTTGCAGATTCTTGCCGAACAAGGCAGCGGGAGACAGATGGTCCAAGCGGAAGTCGAGGTACAAGTATGTAGAGCTCAATTCATGGAGCCTACTTGTCTTTTCGGATTGCGGATCAGGGCTATGGTTTGCAAGATATGATCAATTAAAGTTTTTGCGGGGGTCGGGTCTGAGCCCACTTGGCCGCATTGGAGAATGTGCCATCTGGCATCTTTTGAGCACCGAAGAAGTTCTGAAGCAAGGTGTGCATCATACGAAGCTAGCAGGAAGTAACTGCATGTCAAACGGAGTCCGCAACAAGAAGTTGCAGCAGTCGGAAAATGGGGTGCCTTTGTCCAAAGTTGGTTGGAGATGACTTTTTTCCTTTTTTGAAGGCCTTGGTTCGAGGGTGCCGAGGAATCAAAATGCAGAGACAAAGAGTGTGGTCGGATCCGGGAAGATGGAGTTTCAATAGATTTTTACGGCTTGGCAGTCCAACCTTGGAGCAGAGAATGGGAGCTGGGGGAAGAGGACCAAAAAAAAAAAATTGTAAATATTTTTGAAGGGGTTTGTGATCCTTGGGGGTGCAATTCAGTGTGGAGCTGCCACGTGGCTGGTGCCTAAACCCACATGAGCGGATTCGAGTATCGAGGCCGCGGTATATACTTCAAGGCGTGAGGTCTTTTGGTATCACAAGTGGGGAGAGAGAGGGGAGCTCTCCCTCCCAAGGGCTACGACGTGCGTGGACGGCCTTGCCGGCCGCTGCGTGCGGCGCACCGTGGCGGTTTGGTGGTGGTTTTGGCCTGCAGAGGCGGCGCATGGAAAGTTGAGCCGGGCGGCGATGGCCTGCCGATGGCGTAGAAATGGTGATGATATGGCAGCCCGTAAGGGTATGTGCCCACGCCCGCTAAGGGCCCCTAATTTTGAAGTGAAAGGAGTATACCCCCCCAATAGCGAGGTCGCTATTGCCTCAACAAGGGGAGGGTACCGCAGCCAAGAAAAGGAGGGAGGGAGGGAATCACAAAGCTGACCAAGAAGGAGGCCTATCCGGTCAGTAGAGGACAGCAAAGCAAAGGGAGAATTCAAAGGTCCAAAAAGGTCAAACCAAGCGGTCAAATGGGACGGACAAAGAATCAAAGTATAGCATGCAATTGTTTCCAAATTTGAACTATGCCAAGTGGTGGCAATGCAAGTAAATTCTAAATAGAGCTCCAAATGAAGTGCATGACATGGAAGCACATTCCTTTTTTCTTTTTTGGGGTCTCTTACATACCCCTATAAAAGGATGTAAATGCGAAAATTTGAGGGCTTTTTTGCGTGAGTGTTTGATTGGAAGCTTGAAGCTTGTGTGTTGCTAAGCTTGCCATTGAAGCTGCATACTTGATTGTACTACTCCCTATGCAATAATACCACTTATTTGTCCCAATATCTTGTGTTGCTTCTCCCCATTCCCCTCCTCTCTCGCTCTTCGTGTATTGGCCATTGCTTGTAGAGGGTTTTCCTATAGCTTGAAAGGTGCTACCAAGAGGGCAGATTATGAGTGTTTTGTGAGTTGGAAAGGGTGAGTTGAGCGGTGTGCGTGCATTTGTGCTATGGAGTGTATTTTTGCAAGGTGTGAGATAGTTGTTTTGTATGCTAACGTGGAGTTGTTAGTGCAAATTAGCCAATTTGAAGATGTTATTTGAGAGGTTAGGGGTGTTGTGGAATCCCTGGGCTATAGAGAGGCAAATATTTTGTGTGCTGGGTGTGTTCCCTATTCCCCCTCTCGAATGATGTCACAGTTTGAAGAGCAGGATTTCACAAGAATGGCATGGTCGTGTTTTTTTACTTTTACAAGTGTTGAAGATGCTGAGGTTTGGCTGCAAGACTACGGCCTTTTTTTTATGGATAGCGGCTTGTCAAGAGAAGAGGGAGTGGCCCAAGCTTTCCTGCTCTTGCTTCGTGGAAAAGAAAAGGTATGGTACGAGGGCTTGCAAGCTGAAGAAAAACAAGATTGGAGCACATTGAAAGGGGCATTCCGAAGCCAATATGTGGCCAACACGCAGTGGAGTGAAGTGAAGCAGATGATGGAAAACCTAAAGCAAAGCCTTGACGGTGATTTCCAAGCATTCAAGTGGGAGTTCAAGGCCATATGGAGAAAGTTGGTTAAGGTAACTACTGTAGAGAATGTAGATTTTTTGAAGATGATCAAGTTTGTGGACTGCTTGCATGTAAAAGTGTGGGATAAAGTCGAGATAGATGGACAGTGCACGTACGAGGAGGCAGTAGCCTATGCGCAGAGCAAGACGAAGAAGATTTTAAAGAAGCAACAGGCAAAACAGGTTCTGGCAAGTCCATTGGTGCCAAGTCCAATTGCTAGGTAAGAGCTTCAGGTAATCCGACCCTTTGTTGATACACATGTGGTAGCAACGGATAGGCGTGATGACAGAGTAGAGACGATACCGTGTGGGCCTATGAGGCCTCAGTAGCTGCAGAGAGGAGTCTACCGAGTACCGCCTGATGTGCTTGACCAAGTGACTTCTACAAAACAAGCAGTGGTGGAGAAGATAGCTAAAGTGCCAAAGCCGGTGAGTTTTGTAGAGAAATCCAAGGTGTATTCGAGCTATAGCAGTGCCTTGGATACGGACAGCACATAGGAAATGGAGTCTTCTTTCTCAAGGTATGATACATATGATGTTATGCATGTCGATAAGGTGGTCAAAGAGCAACAGATTGCAGGTGAAGAGACGTTTTGTACGGACATGGGGGTTGGGCAACCCTCTCTCTTGCCTTGTGATGGTAAGGCCATGTTGGCTGAAGAAGAGTGCTTCGATGAAGCAGACTGGGGGTTCGATGATCCAGTGGTCGATGTAGATGACAAGTCGCAGGTTTTGGTTGCTAAAGCTATGGTGAGAATACAAGGTATGCAAGGCTTTCCGCCTTTTCCAGTGTTGTTTGAAGGGACTACAGGTGAAAGTATGCCAGTGTTTGCGTTGGAGGATCAGTTACCGCAGGTAGATTCCATGCTGTTGTTGATGGATATGTTGTTGAAGGTTGTTATGCAAGCGCCTCTATGCCAATTGCTACAGGTTATCTTGTTTGAAGACAATCATGCTATGGCAAGCTCTCTAGCTGATGGATGGGAAATAGTGTGCAAGGTATACAGGCTTGTTTTATGTGTGAAGAAGGTTCATGTGTACAGTTTTTTGAAGGGTTGTGCTGTCAAGAGCTACATACATGGATGGCTTACAGGTTTACAAGTACAATGCTGGGGTGGTTTGTATCAATTTTACAGACGGATGGTGATGATGAATGCCATATTTTTTATCCAAGTGGAATTTACACTATGCTTGGGAGAGCCTATGGCTTTCCATTTGATCCGGGCGGGTGCTACAGCCAGTGAAAGTCTCTCTCTATCTATCTAACGCTTATGTAAATAATATCTTCCAGTTCTCTTCTTATGCAATGTTATATTATCTAAATAATGCTACGGTTGAGCATGAATGCTCAGCGAGGGGTTGGGCAATGATGGTACAGCTAAAGATGGTCGGCCCATGGAAATGCCAGGAGTAGGTGCATGAAGCTTTGTAGGAGGATATCTGAATACTTGGGCACGTACTAGATGTAGATGGGACCAGGTGTTCTTGTGATGTGTATGACAAATGTGATATGTTGATGGTCGAGTCATGGATTTGAGCTCTATTGGTTGGGATGCCTCAAGAGCGAGGACTATTGATATTTTTGGTGGCTTTTGATATGCTTTGTGGTTTGGGTGTTACGGCTTGCCTTGTGCAGCTTTTGAGGGGAAGCTATGCTTGATCAGTGGTGGACGAGATCAACCAGCTCGAAGTTTGTGATGATCATGGCGGCGGTCGTCGTCTCTTTGGACTGGGATTGATCGGGATCTCGCCAACCGGGGGCTACCGTCATAAAGACATATGTGCATGATTGGTATCAAAACTCTTATGCCTACCACCAAGCACAGCATTGGCATCGACATAGCCCGGAAAAACTGGAAGTGAATCGATCACCTGTCACCTTGCGCAGGAATGCAAGCCAAATCAGGTTTTGTTTTTTTAAAGAACACATATTCTTTTTTTAAAGCATGCAAAAATGGTCTGCTTGTGACGAACAGCACGTGTCATCTAGATGGTGCATGGAGTTGGACACTACATGTGCCACTACAGTGAGCTCCAAGGCAAGGAAGTGGTGCTACATGGCATGGAGAGGGCCCGCCAATTTGATTGGAGGAAAAGACTCGCCGAGAGGAGGGAGCAAAGCCGGGAGCTTCCCCGAGGGGGAGAAAGGAAAGTCGCAATAGGGGTGGCTTTTGAGCAGGACAGAGGAGAGGAGAGCACGAGAAGGGTTTGGATGTATGCATTTGGCTAGGCTGTGAGCAGGCTACCTCCATGACAAGGAGCGGGGCCGTGAGCAGTGAACGGCGGTTGCATGCTGAGTTGAGGATCTACCAGACAAGGATGGACACCAGTGGGGAGGACGAGCAGGCTTAGTAGGTAAAGGCTAAGGTCGGCTACAGTTGAGCAGCAGAGACGGGTGGAGAGCACTGTAGATCAGGGGCACGAACATGCAGGTTGGGGTTGGCATATTGATGTCAATAGCATAGGCCGTTGGGAGCGCTACTACATGAGGAGGCTGGCTCAAGAGGAGGGTGCCATAAGAAAACAAGGCAGACAATGGTGACGTGACAGAGGGGCCGGGACCAAGGAGAGCCCAGGGCCGGCCACAAGAAAAAAACAGTTTGTTGCAGTTTCTGTGGCAAAGCCAGTGATGAGAGAGGTCAGACCCATGCTATAATAGGTGGCAATCTCCTAGGAAAGGGAGGAGCTCGGGTGTGAGCCAGTTGGTAGTGCCGAGTGTGCAGAAGAGTGGCATGAGCTGGAGTTGAAAGGCTGTAGACGGCTGGAAAGTCACTATGTGGGAACGACTTCTTAGAATATGGGTAGCGAACTACTTAGTAATTACTATGGTAATTACTACAGTAAACCCGAAGTGTATAAATAGGGCCCATTACATTGCAATCGGGTTGGAAATTGTTATCACTTGGGTTAGCGCTTTGGTCATAATTGTACTTGAGAATCATTGGCAGTATTGTCGGCTATGCTTTCTCTCTGTAATCATATTCGCTGTAATCTTGATCTGTAACCCCAATCATGGCATATATTTCAGTTATACTTACTTCTCGTCCAGTCTTCTGAATCTGAATATGAATCTGAACCTTATTTCCAGTACATAAGTCTGATTCTTATTTCAGTGTCCACATTCTAGTTTAGTCTCTAATTCCTATTCAGTCTGCTGTCTAAAATCTTCCCATACTAGTAGCTGAAATCTTTCAACACTGGAATTAGTTGTCTCAAGAGATCAGCTCCAATTCCATTTTGGCGATCACGGTGGCTCAAGATGAAGCTCATTGGCTGAAAGACTCTTCTCCCAGTTGAAGTTTTCAGCAATGGCACCAAAATCCAATCGTGGCCGGAAATCTACCATTCGTGTGGACCCCATTCCTGAGGAGTCAGGAAGAGAGTCTGACCCAAAGCAAGAGAAGATGACCGACACTGAGGCTCAGGAGGAGCATAGTCAGGCTGATGAGGCGCAGGACTCACAGCACTCCAGTCATTCACGACGCCGACGGGCAGAACGGGAAGCATGGAAGGCAAAGAGTTCCAAGAATTTTCAGTCTCGCCAAAGAGATGAGGATACCAAGGGCAGTAATGGAAGTCACCGTACTTCTAGCAGACAAACCAGAGAAGACACTGACACTGAGACAGAGACAGAAATTGATTGGGATGCTGACACTGACAATTGCAAGAAGGCTCCCAAGCGTCATTCTGAAGCCAAGAAGAGAAGTGCCAGGATCAGTAGTAATCGAAATGATTACACAGCTTCCCTGAAGATTTCCTTTCCAATATTCAAAGGGGGGGAAAAGGATGATCCAAACGTTCACATACAAGCTTTCGAGCAGTATGCTGAACTAAAAAACATTGATGAGGATGATTGGGGGGAATATTTTCCATAAACCTTGAAGGAAGCAGCGAGGAAATTGTATTACCATTACCCTGCATGCCAGCTGAGATCATATAACAAATTTCTTAATGCCTTCAGGTTGGAATATTCCAACAATACAAGGGAAGAAGATATTCTCTGTGAATTACATAAGATCAAACAGAGGAATTTGTCAGTCCGCAGCTATGTGGAAAAGATAAAAGAGCTAACCAGGCAGTTGCAAGAACCGTCGTCTGAGAAGAGATTGAGGGCATGGTTCCTGAATGGGTTCAGAAGCAAGAAGCTTAGGGAACAAGAAGTACCAGCCCCTACAAAAAAATTCAATGATCTGGTCCAAAGGGAATTAAAGCTGGAACAGCAGGCTAAGAAGGAGAAGAGCCACAAGAAGCAAAGGACCAGTAGCAATAGATCTGCCTACTGAAACTTCTGATTCCAGTGAAATGTCCAGTAGCTCCGAGAGCAGCTCCAATGAACTAGCAAAGGATAAATCAAAGAAGGGATCATGGACCAAGAAAGTTGAAGAGATGGCTACACAAATTGCAGAAATTATCCACACAAGACAGCCAGTCCAAAAGATGGAGACTTGGTGTTCAAGATGCAAATCCAAGGACCATATCTCCACTGAATGTCCACAATGTACCTACTGCAAGGCCTTTGGTCACTTATGCAATAATTTTGGCATCAGAATTCACCATTTTAAGAAAGGAAAGGATTTGTCAGTGGTTTCCTACACTGAACAAGTGAAGGTAGAACCAGTCAAAGTAGCTCAAGAGGAGAGACCAGGTACCACTGGCACTGGTCAAGGACGTGGCAGATACCAACCAGGAATGGGCTGAGGAAGAGGAAGAGGCAACTTCCAGAACAGGAGCATGAATTGCTATAATTGTGGGAAGTATGTTCATTTTGCAGCCCAATGTCCAGATGCACCTGTAACGACTACTACTGAGGCTAAGACACCAGAGCCAGTCCCAGTCAGGGTGGTTACCAGGAGCAAGGGAGTAGTCATTGAAGAAATCCTAGACATTTCAGAAGTACCAATCAATCCTAACATCAGCAGCAAGTGGGCTCAACAAAGGGAAGTTTGGAAGGCCAAAGGTAAATAAAAGGTGGTAGATGAGTGGCAAGAGCAGCGGGAACTAGCAACTAAAATCACGGAGGATTTAGCTAAGAAGCTGCCAGAGCAGCCAAAAAGTTCCGAAGCTAGAGTCATTCAAAGGATACCAACCCAATCGACTGATAAAGATCAGTCAATACCGGCCATGACAGAGACCATGCTAGCTATGGTACAAGGACTAGCTGATGAAATGGGAGTGGATGGAAAGAGTAGAAGCATTGCAAACGAATGGCAGTGTGAAGATACCAGTTCTTCAAGCTCTGACAATCAGTCTGACCAAGAGAGAGAAGAAATTCATGTGGAAATTTGTGATAGAATCCAGAAGCTAACTGTAGAGCTGGAGGATATAAGAAAGACCTTGCCTGAGGTGGGCGACTTTATCAGACAGCGCAGGAAGACTGAGGTAGAGGCCAGAACAGTGGACTTGACAGCTGTCCGGGATGATGAAGTTCCATTATTTAGGTAGACTACAAGGTCAGGAAGCAATGGGAACCTCTCTCAAGCGTTATCATAGATGGAGGGGCACGAGTCAACATAATGGGAGCCCATCTTCAGCAAAGAATGGAGTATGTTCTGAAGAATACCAACTGGATCAGAATAATGATTCAGAAATGAATGGACCATCCTGGGATTACGCTGAAGAATCGACCAAACAAAAAGGAGGCGGACCAAACTGGTTGCTCCCAGATGATCAAGAAGTAGAAGAGTGGAACCTGGGATCAGAGGAAAATCCCAGAATGATCAAAGTCAACAAGCACCTCAACCCGGCAATGAAGGAAAAGGCACGAAAAATGTTCCAGAACTATAAAGATGTGTTTGCCTGGGAACATACAGATCTAAAGGGAGTAGATCCTGAAGTCTGTCAGCACCGAATACCACTGAAACCAGATGCTAGGCCAGTAAGATTGCAAAGATACCGGATGAACCCCAACTATGCAAAGAAGGTCAAGGAGGAGATTGATAATCTTCTCAAAGCTGGGTTCATTACGGAAGTGGAAAGAAGTGATTGGTTATTTCCAATAGTTGTTGTTCCCAAAAAGAATGGGAAATTGAGAGTTTGTGTCGACTATAGGAAACTAAATGCCCAGACTATTAAGGATCCATTTCCCTTAGCTTTTACTGATATGTTGCTTGATGAGATCGCATGATATGAGATGTATAGCTTCATGGATGGTTATAGCGGCTATAACTAGTTACAGATCGCTCTTGAAGATAGAGCCAAGACCACTTTCATCACTGAGTGGGGAGCTTTCATGTATCTGGTGATGTCTTTTGGCCTGTGCAATTGACCAGCTACTTTTCAGCGGTGTATGATGGAGATTTTTAATGAATTTCTTCATCGGTTCCTCGCCATTTTTATGGATGACTTCACTATCTATTCAGATGAAGAATAGCACCTTCTATTCCTAGAGATGGTTTTTAAACGCTATCAGGAGAAGAGGATTTGTTTGAATCCATTCAAATCTGTTTTTCTAGTATGGAATGGACAGCTAATGGGACATGTGGTTTCCCGCAATGGAATAGAGATGGCCAATGACAAAATACAGTGTGTCCAGCAAGCTAAAGCACCCAGAATTGCTTCAGAGTTGAGTTCTTTCTTGGGTTATGTGAATTTCTATAGAAGATTTGTACACAAGTTTTCTTCTCAAGCAGTACCACTCTATGAGCTTACCAAGAAGACCAGTAAGTTCAACTGGACTGTTGAGTGTGAGGAGAGTTTCCAGAATTTGAAAAAAGCCATTACTAGTAAACCAGTCCTTAGGCAGCCAAATTGGGATATTATTTTTCATGTACATGTAGATGCTTCAGGATTGGCAATGGGGGCAATATTAGCTCAGCCAGATGGAAGAACAGACTATTCAGTTTATTTTGCAAGTCGTAGATTCAGTCAGGTTGAACAAGGCTATACGACTACCAAGAGAGAATCCCTCATAATGGTTTTTAGCGCCACGAAGTTCAGGCATTACATGTTGGAAAAGTTATTCCATTTTTATGTGGATCATCAAGCTCTTTTATTTTCGATTAACAAAGTCATTATTCAAGGCAGGCTGATAAGATGGATGATGTTCCTTATGGAATTTGAATTCAGAATTTTCCATAAACCGGGCCAAAACCATTGTGGAGCTGATTTTCTTTCAAGAAGTACGGAAGGATATTCAGAATCACCCTTGAGAGATGAGCCAGTGGATGCTGATTTATTTCAGTTAGGGGCAGAAGAATCAGTGGATCCTGAATGGTATGATATTTATCAATTCCTTTCCCAAGGTGTCTTTCCAGAGGATTGGAAGCAGAATCAGAAGAAAGCTCTGATCATAAAAAGCCTGAAATTTACCATCATAGGAAGATTACTTTATTGACTGGGTGTAGATGGTGTACTTCGACGATGTGTTCCTATGGAAGGAAGAATGCAATTAATTTCAGAAGCGCATAATGGTGAGTCTGGTGGACACTTTTCCAACAAAGTAACCTACAAGAAGATTCTGCAAGCTGGTCTACGGTGGTGGAAAACATTGATTGCTGATGTGAGAAGTTTTTGTAAAACTTGTGGCATATGCCAAAGAATGGGTCGACCAACAGCTGCAGATATGACTCCCTTGATGCCAATACAATCACTGGGAGTATTCATGAAATGGGGACTGGATTTTATGGGACCTTTTAAGGAGGTGACTCCCAAGAAGAACAAGTACATAGTAATGGCTACTTGTTATGTTACCAAGTGGGTTGAAGCTAAGGCTCTTCCTGACAACACAGCCAAGTCAACTGCAAGGTTTCTGTTTGAGAATATTGTCTGCCAATATGGATGTCCAGTAGATATTGTGATCGATCAAGGAACACATTTTATCAATGACACTATGGAAATCCTATTGGATATGCTTCCAGTCAAGCATCGGAAATCTACGTCTTACTATCCCAGATGCAATGGACAGGCTAAAAGTAGCAATAAGGCAATAAAGACTATTCTCACTAAGGTAGTGCAAAAGAAATCAGACCAATGGGATTTGAAACTTCAGACTGCTCTATGGGCTTATAGGATAGCTTATTAGGTAATTACTGGCATGACACCATTCAGAATGGTGTATGGTACTGAAGTTGTGGTTCCTGTGGAGTTTGTAATCCCCACTCTAAGAATGGCTGTGAAGTATGGGTTAGACTTCAACCATAATCTTAAGAAGAGGCTGGATGAACTAATGCAATTAGATGAATTCAGGCAAAGGGCTATATTGGAACAAGAAATTGTTCAACAACAAAGGAAGCACTGGCATGATCATCGCCAAATTAAAGTTTGAGAATTTTAGAAAGGAGACTTAGTGCTTCTATATCAGTCTAGACTGGGTCCAAAGAAGCCGAACTTGAAGATTGCTTGGGCAGGACCTTTTGAGGTGGATTGGGTCTTCTCTAATGGCACAGTCAGACTGAAAGAATTATCTGGACTAATGTTGCCAGGAGTATATAATGGATCAAATCTCAAGCTTTATTATTCAGAGACCAGAGAAGCTGAGCCAGAACAAGGTACTAAGGAATTGGAGGTTGTTGATCAAGAGATACCGGAATCAGACATTTTTGGACTTTTTCATGTGCAACCAGTTCCAGCTTCAGAACCAGTACCAGAAGGACCAGATCAGGCTGACCTTAGAATCAGTACCAGTATGGTCAAGACAGACTGGAAATCAGTCAGTTACCAGTATGGATACACTTTCCAATTTTTAAGCGCCGAACGGTCAAATGGCACGCCAGTGCTAATCATTTCAAAGATGGGTTGTAGTCTTGTCCAATGCATGTCTGCCACGACAGCAACGACACACAAAAGTCTAGGAGCGGCGAGTGGTGGACATTTTATGGCACGAACGCGTATAAGAGTCAGGAGAGTTAGCATTTTTCCTCATAAATCCCCTGCGCGACGCTTCCCTCCTGTCAACCATTCGCCATCGCCAAGCTCCGAGGTTTCTTCATTGCAGCCAAAAACTTTGACCTCTAATGAGACAGTTGACTGTCAGATAGTCTTGCCAGCAACACCAGGAAACGGCTTCGCCACAACAAGTAAGTCATCTTCTCCTTCGCCTGTTTCATCGTCATCGACCTCACAGTGCATGGGTAGAAAGAAACGCTCAAAGGAGATGCAGGAGTCCCTTGAGGAAACCCAGGCCATAGTTCCTGAGGCAAAGGCAAGCCTTCCTGTTATCTCGTACAATAGAATTCAGCATTATGTATTTACTGATCAAGCAATGACTCGCTACAACTCTGGGATCTTTGAGTTGTGTTGCAAGCTACAAGGATTGCTTTTGATGCAGATATCATCAAGCAAGTTATTGATTCCTTTGATGCTAAAAATGGCAGTGCCATGGTAAATAGTAGGAAGGTGTCAGTGACACCAGAAGCCATAGCATTTGCATTCCGGATGCCCAATGAGCCCAAACCTTCTGTGGAAAATGCGCAGCAAATAAGTATCGCTCTGAAGGAAGATGAAACGGCTAGACGGAAGCGCAAGGAAAGTGCTCAAGGAGTTCTAGTAGAGCAGGACTGGAAGCCTCCATTGCTTACAGGTTTGTAGCCGAAGCAGTAAGCCTTAAGAACAACCCAACGTATGTATCCAAAAAATTGTTTGCTATGTTGTTGGCCAAGATACTGGATCCACAGGTTCATATCAACCTTTGCCAAATTCTCTCGCACAATGTACTCCAGCAAACTGCCAAGCTAAAATCTCAAATTGTTTTCAAAGCCTGGTATGTTTGGCAATTCTTGTATTGGGCTACTGCTGCAGATGTTAATGAGCAGGTAAAGAAGGCTTGGAGTGAGAAGCCAATTCCTGAACCAACGAACATTGAATTGTCCTCAGACGACGAGGAAACAGACAGTCAAACCATTTCCACCGACGTGAAAAGGAAAGAAACTGCAGAAGAGGCTGGCAGTTCAAAGAAGCAAAAAATTACACTGACAAAAAGCAGTGAATTTTTGAAGCAGATACAAAGCCAAGTCACGGCAGTAACCACTGAGAAAGCTGTAGTGACTCAGACTGAGCAGCAATCTGCTCAGAAGATTGTGCTTGATCAGTTAGTTGTAAAGAATACAGTTGCTACTGGGTCTGGGAAAGATCATGGCAAGCCTGTCTCACTGTAGAGAAGATAGTAGACCAGTCAGGGGACAAAGGCAAGAGTCAACTGGACAAAGGGAAAGGTCCAGCATTCTCAACTTTGCCTGGTGGAGTTCCTATAGATACTAGAAACCTTCTGCAACAACTGGTAAAACAAGATAAGTTGCAGCAAATGCAGACTCAACAATTGAAAGGGCATCTTCTAATCAGCAAACCTAATTATGCAACTCTACCCTATGTGGCTCCAGTGGCAATATATGAGCCTACTGATTCTGATCCAACTACAGTCAAAGACAGATGTTTAGTCCTTATACAGTCTTCTTGGAATACCATTGTCAGTTGTATGGGACAACTGATGGAGGCTGTTGGATCAGAGGAGCAAGTCAAAAAGCTCAAAGCTGACTTGACAGAAGCACAGCATTAGATTGAAAAGCTCCAGAAAGCCCAAGAAGAGCAGAACATACAACACAGGGTAATGGAAGCTCAATTAGAAAGGACTAATGAGTTGTTGAACAAAAAGCTAGCAAAGGATGAATCTGAAATAATGATTATCAAGAATCAAAGGAATGAAGCACTAAGAGCTACTAAGTGGGCTGAAACAATGCTCAGGATGAAGCGGGCGGAACTCAAAAAACTGCTACTGCACCATACAGCTCTGAAGGCTTCTCTAACTGAAAGATACATCGACAATAGCTTGTCTGAAATTTTAAACCCATCAGGCAATGTTGTTTTCAATTTAGATAATTTAAAGTCCTTGATGGAAAGTATGCAGAGTGATTTGCAGGGTGAGTGAGTACAATAATGCTCTGATGAACCAAGCTATAATGGATTATATTGAGCAGTAGACTTCTCCGGAAGAGGAAGAAGAAGATGAAGAAGATGAAGCTGATCAGGAGGAGGATGATCAAGAAGCTAGGCATACAGAGGATGATGATGATGCTCCACCACCATCTCCACCTCCAGGACCTGGGACTGGTGGGATAGGGCCAAATGAAGGAGGCCAGTCACAGCCAGACCAGCCAGAACAGAATGAGGGCCAACAGGAAGGATAGGACAAAGAGCACTAGTCGGGTAACCAGCAAATTGAAGAGCAACAGCCCAGTCACAATGGGAATCAGCCAACTGATCAGTCCCATCTCAGCAGAGATGCTAAAGGGAAAATGAAAGTACAGGATGAGGGACTAGTTGCTCATCATCAATGTTCACTGCAGCTCATTACTCTGAATAGGCAATTGAGACATCAACAGGCCTCCATCACCAGAAAGTATCTAGAGGATGATGATCTCTTAACTGACTTGGAAAGATTTCAAAGGCTATATGTGGGAGCCAGGGAAATGGTAGAACATTGGAAATCAGCAGCTTTCCATGATAAAGAAGCTTGCCGACTACCTGCTGGAACGAGTTTCTGAATGGATACTCAATGCTAATAGAAGAGTGGTAAACCCATACTGGCAAAGGCAGTCTACTGCAGATTGTCGCTCCCTAGCCCTGGAACTGGAACTTCTGTTGGGTAACAAACCAACTTACCGTTGTATGAAGGATGTTAGGATACAACTCAAGGAAGTTTTGGTGCAAATGCAAACTACCAGCGGTGTTTTGGATCAGAGAGTCAAAGACATTCTTGAGGACCAAACAGCCACGAGTAGAGGACCTCACACAAGAATGTCAGTCAGAGCACAGGCAACTACTCTCCGAACACTATTCCAGCTAGTGAGAATCACCAGAAAGATGATGCAGCAGGAGAACTAGGCTATTCTCAATTTCTTAGAATTTGTGTCTGATCCTCTAGTTCTCTTGTATGTTGTTCCAGCAAGAGAAACCGAGCTGCCAAGATTCTTTCCGGCAATGTATCCTCAACATCAAGAACCAATTGATCGTCTCATATACTTCAAAATTACTGATGAGCTTCAGGATTGGTATGAGCGGTCAACTGTGGAATGGAAGACTTGGCAGACATTGTTCAATGATGCTCTCCAAATCAATGACATTCAGGCACTAAAAGAGGAGATGCAAAGGATCCAGTTGTGTATGGGCCAGTGGAAGATTCAAGTTAGAGGACTGACTAGGATTACTAATCAGTTGCTACAACTTATGGTTGAATCTTTTAAATTGCCTAAAAAAGACATTGCAGCAAAGCCGGGTTTGGCACCACAGTACAGGGAGATGGCTGAGATTCTTTTCGAAGCTCGAGTCAAAATTAATCAGCTTCTTCCAGAAGGATGGATCCATACTGCTTCGCATTGTCATAAGCTGGCATGAACCAGACTGAGTAAGGGCAGGCGTACACTCTATGATCCTGACACCAAAATCTATCATTCTCTCACACCTTATGAAGAAGAGATGACCACCGCTCGGCGGGATCAGCTTGAGCAGGAGGCCATTTACCGACTGATTCAGAAGGAGAATGCTGGTACTGGGACTTCTCAGGCACCGTCCCGGTCCAAAGGTAAAGGCAAACGGAAGATGGTCCAATGGAAGGATACTGGGTAGTTCCATCTCAGAATTCAGTGGTGACTTTTCTTCTCAGCAGGAAGGGAGAGATGACAGCTCCACCTTGGCCTTTTCCGCTGCCTCTCGCAATCCTTGGTCCTTCTTGAACTCCTACTCATAATCTTTGAATGGCCATTCTATCAGTGGTCAAGCCGGCATCCCAACATCAGAACCAGACGATGGATTTTTCAGTCTCACATCAGATTCAGACAAGGGAATTTATTTTTTTTTCAGAAATTTTGGAATCTTGCCAAAATTCAAGAAAGAAGGGAAGGATGTAGACGGCTGGAAAGTCACTATGTGGGAACGACTTCTTAGAAGATGGGCAGCGAACTACTTAGTAATTACTATGGTAATTACTACAGTAAACCCGAAGTGTATAAATAGGGCCCATTACATTGTAATCGGGTTGGAAATTGTTATCACTTGGGTTAGCGCTTTGGCTATAATTGTACTTCCCATACTAGTAGCTGAAATCTTTCAACACTAGAATTAGCTGTCTCAAGAGATCAGCTCCAATTACAAAGGCGTGCACCACTGAGGATAACAATGGAGGGGGAGAGAAGCTTGGTATTGGGTTGCAGCCTTCAGGGCTAAGAGCAAGAGAAGGAGCACCATTTGAAGGGTTGGCCATGAGCGAGGGGCTGGATAGCACAAGAAGAAGGGGCCTCATGCTACAGTAAAGGAAACCATGTAGAGCATCACCAAGGGCTTGATTTGAGGAGGGGCATCGACCTGAAGGAGTACGCCTCAAGAGGGCAGTCACATAGCATGGAAATGGTCGCCAAAGTGTTGGCCAAACAGAGAATTGTGTAAGGATGTCCAAGGGCAGCCAGAAGTCGGAAAAGGGAGGAGGACAGAGTGTTTTCAAAGTTCATTAACACCACCACTGTAGCCCAAATTTGTGTTATGCAATCATTATGGTTTTGTTGGAATCTTTGGTGTGAATTTGTTGTCTTGTGCTAGTCCATGGTAGTGTTGACTCCGGACCACACCGATGTGTGTGCAGAGAGAGAGAGAGAGAGAGAGAGAGGGAGAGAGTGATAGCGTGAATGGATGGTATGTGAGATTGCTGATTTGAGAGTTGTGTGTATTATCGGGTACAGTGTGTGATGATGGGATGTCGATAAGTGATTGTGTGTAGCTAGTGGTGTTTGAAGGCGAGTTGGTGCGTTGGAGATTGATAGAAAGTATGCGTGTGTGTGTGTGTGTGATTCTTTGTGGTTAGGGGTGCGGGTTAATCCCTGGGCTATAGAGAGGCAAGCTTGAAGTGTGTTGGGTTTGTTCCCCCTTTCCATCGTTTGTTGCATTGTAACCACATGTAAGAGCTCTACGTATTGACGTAAACATATCATGGTAAATCGTAGCTTTTGGCATCGCCGACTCGCGGCCTAATTTCATCATAGGTGGGAAATCACAAAATAAGCATAGGCGGGGTATTGGGGCATCATTGCTAAGGATTTAGATAGGTCAAAATCTCACTGCTGTTAATAATCGTATTTTTTACACTTCATCAAAAGTGAGATTTGAGACCATAATCATGTGTGCTTAGGTCTTAATAAATACTGGGAAATCACAAAATAAGCATAGGCGGGGTATTGGGGCATCATTGCTAAGGATTTAGATAGGTCAAAATCTCACTGCTGTTAATAATCGAATTTTTTACACTTCATCAAAAGTGAGATTTGAGACCATAATCATGTGTGCTTAGGTCTTAATAAATACTTGTCCTAGAAGTTTCATAACATTCAAAAATCATTTGATGATGTAACGATCATGGTTTGTTTGCCAATTAGTGACTAGCTTTTGATGACTTAGGTCATTTGAGTGTAGCTTGTGTTAGATGTGAGTTGTTTGTTGTTTTCCAAGAGATTGACACCCTCTTGTAGCCTCCATGCACTAGTCAAGTCAGCTTCGTCCCATGGATTGAAAATTATGTTCTTGGTTCTCGCAATGTCTGCAAAATAAGAAAAGAGTGAGGTTAGAAAACCCATCCACAGTTGTACCACTTGTAAACTTGAGACCACTTTCAAATGGTTGAGAACCACTTGCAAGTTTTTGAGAACCAATCATTGAGAGATCTTTTGCGAGTGGTCTATGAGATTAGAACTATGTGTATAAGAGTGTTTTGGAATCACTTGTAAACTAGAGACCACTTGCAAGTGGTTGATAACTACTTGCAAGTGGTCTATGAGATTAGGACTATGTGTATAAAAGTGTTTTGGAATCACTTGTAAACTTGAGACCACTTTCAAATGGTTGAGAACCACTTGCAAGTTTTTGAGAACCAATCATTGAGAGATCTTTTGCGAGTGGTCTATGAGATTAGAACTATGTGTATAAGAGTGTTTTGGAATCACTTGTAAACTAGAGACCACTTGCAAGTGGTTGATAACTACTTGCAAGTGGTCTATGAGATTAGGACTATGTGTATAAGAGTGTTATGCATTATGTAGGGTGTGTTCATCCATCTTCAACTGCTCATGGGTCAATGACCTCTTTATGAATGATCTAGCGTTGTCATGTTCACCTTTTCCATTACCTAATCCAAAATAGTTGTGCATCATCTCAAGCCCAATAGCCAAGAAAACCTTGCAACAAAGTAAAAAGGCCATCATGCTCTGAATTGTGATGCTGCACCATCAGACCATACTCAATATCTCTTTAAACAAAAATCATGGTCTTTCAACCACTGGTCATGCAAAAGAAAGCATTGTTGCACAAACAATGTGTCATGCACATTGTCAATAGATATATAAAAATGGAGGATTTTTTGGATGTCACCCATTCTTGAATGAACATAGCAAATGTGGACCAAAATTATCACTTGGCTAGAATAATAACGTGTGGATTAGATCTCATTTTGAATTTTAAAACTATAAATTTTAACAAATTTTACCACAGAGACAACAAAATCACTTAGAAATTTGTGTAGACACTGCCTGAATTAGTTGACTTGTCATCTATAGATGTAGTTATGTTTGATGAACTTGGTTAGCTTGTCTTTTATGAATACTAACCACTTGGAAGTGGTTAAGAACAGTCATCAAATTTCTTGAGAATGGTAAGAATCCATTTAAGCACTTGGTAAATTTACAACCACTTGAAGAGGGTTGAAAGTGGTCATCAAACTTCTAGAAAGTGGTGTGAGAACCTATATAAGCACCTGGAAAATTTCCAACCACCTTAAGGTGGTTGAAAGCGGTGATCAAACTACTTGAAAGTGATGAGAACCTTTATAAGCACTTGGAAAAAATTCCAAGTTTCAAGTGAAGGTGAAAGCGGTCATCACATTACTTGAAAGTGGTACTTAAGAAGAATCTATAAGAACTTGGCAAAATTTCAATCATATGAAAGAGCGTCCTCATTTTACTCCATAAAAATGCCTTGAGGTGGTATTTGAGGTTGCAAAGCCCACTTTCAAATGGTTTTCCTAATTATTAGTGGTTGTGACAATCACCTAAGAGAGGTTAAAACCACTTGTTGGTTTTTGAGCCCACTTCAAAGTGTTTAGGAGCACCTTCAAAATCTTGTCATAATCTAGCCCCCAAATAGTGGTCAAGATCTCCTACGAGTGGTTAAAACCACTTGTTGGTTTTTGAAGCCACTTCAAAGTGTTTAGGAGCACCTCCAAAAGCTTGTCAAAATCTAGCCCTCAAAAAGTGGTTAACATCAGTCAAAAGTTTATGTGAAAGCAGTTTTTAAGTGTAGTTTACAAGCTTCTAATGACATTTTACCCGCTGTTAAGTGCTATTAAGAGAAATAGCCACATAAAGTGGTTTTACAAGGTTCTACTCGCTTTTTAATCGTTAAGTGCTTACACAAACAATAGCCCCCTAAAGTGGTTGAAATCACTTAGCATTTTGCTTCAAAGTGGCTTTGAAGTGGTGGTTGAAATCACTTTATGTAGTGCCTATTCGTACTATGTAGGGAAACAATTTTTTATTACACGGTTCATAATACATGATGTTGGTCTAGCAAATGGAATGGATGCTTTTAACAATAGCCTTTTTGTCAAACAAGCCTTTAGTATGTGTATTTCTTATTTGGAGAGACAACTATCCAAAAAAAAAACACAAAAACCTCAATGTCTTATGTGATGCATGTAGAACGATGAACTTGTTGTTGACATTCTATAATCAAAAAACGATTGTTCTCATCTTCAAAGTGTAGTTGTGCATTTGCAAAACCAATGTTTCCTCTAAGTATACCTAGTGACTTTGCAAGTTCTCTATTGGTGAAGGGCCTTGCATCTACTTCACGCCTAGAATTAATGCAAGCCATCATTGATGCCCTCTTAAAAATTATTTATGTGGCTGAATGCGGGACCTTGATTTTTGACAAGGTGCTACAAATGTTTGAAAGCACTGCTCTCTCTATACAAGGTGCTAAGTTTTTCACGTTACAAAACATTGGTTGTTGGAGTAGCTAATCAAATATCTCTCCTTTTAGCTTGTGTCTCAATCCTTGTGTCTGCAGTTGCCAGCACTTTGATATAGCACTTTGATAAAGCACAAAGAACCTTCCTTTTATTCTTCTCATCAAGCTGCACATCCTTCCACTTTTCAACACTGGGAGTTCTCCTTTGCCTATTTCTTTGTTCCCTTTTTTTGTGCAACCCAGTTGCATAAAGGACAATGTTTGAGGAAACTCTCTACACTTCCTCAAAAGAATAGTTCAAAGTCAAACAAAAAAAAGGCTATCAAACCACCCAAGGACAAGTCTAAGATAGCTGATCACTTTGGTAAACCTTAATGGAGAAAAGTTGAGCAAAGAAAGAAATATAACAAGTTGAAAGAGACCTTGATACAAGTGTGGATGACAAAGATGGAAAGTGATAATGAAATTGAGTCAGAAAAGGACGGACTACATGTACCTCCCACTACAAAAAGTACACTATTTAGAACTGAAAGATTATTATTCAGTAGCCTTTCAGGGAAAAGGCAAAGCCAGAGAAATCTTATGATGGACCTGAGGATGCTAAAAGGATAGAGCTAGTAGAGCAAGGTGAGGAGCCCAATCCGGCATATATTGGTATTGATCTATCTCTTGATGAGGAAGGGTTACTGATCAAGACACTTAAGGAGTCTAAGAATGTATTTGCATGGTCTTATAAGGATTTGAAGGGGGTTTATCGTGCAATTTTTCAACACACATTTCACCTTAAGTCTAAAGCTAAGCCACGTAAACCACGTCCATATACTTACAATGAAACCTCTGTAATGAGGATCAAGGAAGAGATTGGTAAGTTGAAAGAAGTTGAATTCATCTATGAGATAGAGCACATGGATTGGGTATCTCCAATTGTTGTAGTACCTAAATTGAACACTAAGTTGAGAGCGTGCATGAATCTTAAAAATGTGAACACAGCCACTATCGCAATAACTACCCTCTTCCCATTACATATCATATTATGGAATGATTATAGCTTTTTAGACGGATTTTTAGGTTATAACCAATTGGCTATTAAACCAAAATATTAACAGAACATAGCTTTTGCTATTGAGTGGGGAGTTTTTGCATATCGTGTGATGCCATTTGGGTTGACGAAGGCACCTGCAACCTTCCAAAGGCTAATTGCTCATGCTTTTAAATCTGTCCCCCTCATGCTCAATTGGCCATAAGCTTTCATATCTCTCTTGGGTCCAATTAAACATAATCCATATCTTTGAGCTCCCACCACCATAGCCATCTAGCTTGATTAGTCAAAACTTCATAGCTATCTCTCCATCATGATCAAGGGATAAACTCTCATACACACCTTCACAAGTCTAAGCATCCATAACCAAGGAGCTCTTGATCTTGCTACCATAAACTAGCCACCATAATATTAATCCGTGGCATTAAGAGGATCATTAAGGATGGTCTTAAGGGCATTACGAGCATGAAGAATGATATTAAATCATGAAGGAAAGCGGCAGAAGGGCTAAATTTATTTCTTGTTCTCTCTCGGCTTTGGAGGGACATAAAGAAGGACATTATTCAGGGCAATAAGGAGGGGATTAATTAAGACCACATGTTCATGATAAAAAATGTAAAAGGATTGAAGAAGAAGTAAAATTTATGAAGGCTACAAGAAAAGTGCTTGGAATAATCACCTAGGATTTGATCATTGAAAAAAAGGGGTGGTACTATGTGTTTAAGGACTTTGGGGAAAGAAGGTCAACCCGCCAGCACATGTATAACTGCCATTGTTTGAAATCAAAGCCAATCTCCGTTCATTGAGGGGGTCAAGTGCATGCGGCTATGAGGTCTTGGACATGCGTTGAGAAGGCTCCAATATTATGATATGATTGGGAGAAAAATAGTGGTTCCAAATTGATGTCTTTTCTAGAGCTAAAAATCTAACCCATTGTTGTTTATTATCGAGGTGATTAATAGTGGTCGAGTCGATCAGACCTTGTACTACTAATTTCAGTTTTTGATGATATAATGCTCATTCAATTCTATATTGGCTTTCATCTATCTATTTCTACTCCTTCCTCTCTACCACCTCTCACAACCAGAGGCCCCGTGCCTTCCTAGCTCACTTTGAAAACCCACATACCTCGACATCTTTGGTGAACCCGATGCGAAGCTTGCTGGGGTGAGAGGTGAAGATGGAGAAGCCAGAACAATTGATGAATTTTATTGAAGATTTCAATTCTACATGATCTGATGGAAACTTAGCAGCTCTAGATTGTTCAAAGATGTTCCAATTAGTTCATGGATGTCTGTTTGAAGTGGAAGCCATGAAGATGAAAAAGTAAATTGATGATGTGGTGGAGATGGAACTTGATACCATATATGACTAGTGGAGTATTTCTCAAGGGCATAATTCAAAGGATTACCTTGCATGCATTGAAGCTAAGATAAAGATTCAAGGTGTTCTAGAAGATCGGATGGTTGTAACTTTTGAAGATGTTGGAAGGTCCGAGTTTAGAGATTAGGTTCGAGAGCTGGCAAAAGCATATCCCACACAGTGGGACTATTTTCTAGATGGATTTAAATATGAAATCTCAAGGATTATTGACTTAGAGATGAAGGATATTACTGAGTAGAATCAGATTATCTTCAGTAAAGGTGAAGGGGATCACATGCAGTTCCTTAGCTGTGATCAATTTTGGGAACAGATTTATGCAAGAAGCAAAGCTAAAGTTGATGCAGCTTTGGAAGTAGCGTATTCAGTCCCAGAGGACCATGTTTTGGAAAATTTAACAAAGGTAAATGATGAATTTGATGCTAAATCATACATTGATGGAAAATTTTCAAATATTTCTCACATGGTAGCTGCCTCCATCATTGAATTTGGTGAAGCTTTAGATGAAGAAAGAAATTATGTTGCTAGTGTTTTACAAGTTAGTGACCTATGCCTGGATTTTTCTTAAGGAGTTCTTCAAGAAGACAAGCCTTTATAGGATATTAATGGATCTTTCAACATCATAGAAGCATGTGAAGCCAAACAGGTTAGCAGGTTTTTTGCAGATGATTGCATAGATAAAGCTATATGTATGGTACCAACGGATGAAGTGCAAGGAATTGTGGAAACAATACAGGATGTACATGAGAATGTGAACGAGTCTGTGTTTATTACTGAAAACATGTCTATAGGTGTTGATGTCATGGAAGAGGAAAAAGATGCCAATATTAATGGTTTCTTTGACAGGATCTGATGGGTATGAACATAACGCTAGAGAAGACTTTCTTATGTATGTACCCATTCAGAGGGGGTGTAAGAAGAACCTTCATGGGGTATCAATAGATTTTTGGGCCACATAGCAACATATGAAGCAGAAGAGAAAGAAGAAACATATGAACATTTCTTGGACAAAGTTTTGTATACCTGAAATTTTTTAAACAACTGAAGTACATGATATACACGGAGTTCTTCCTTGTATGCTTTCTCATCAATCGTGAGTTGAAAGAGGAAACAATTCCTAATTCTTTGTTGGCAGATGATACAAATTTCCAAGGCTCTACTAGGTCAACTGAAGTACATGATATACACAGAGTTCTTCCTTGTATGCTTTCTCATCAATCGTGAGTTGAAATAGGAAACAATTCCTAATTCTTGGTTGGCAGATGATACAAATTTCCAAGGCTCTACTAGGTCAACTGAAGTACATGATATACACGGAGTTCTTCCTTGTATGCTTTCTCATCAATCGTGAGTTGAAAGAGGAAAAAATTCCTAATTCTTTGTTGGCAGATGATACAAATTTCCAAGGCTCTACTAGGTCTACTAGGTCAAAGGACGATGTTGTGGTTGAGGATCTACATGTAGAAGCTTTCTTATGATCAAGTTGCAATCCCAATCAAGAAGGTCTATGATATAGGTACAGAATGTGCAAAGTTTCATGATAGTTGTGCAATCAGAGGGGGGGTGATGATGCTAAACCATCATGGTCATTGTAGGGAGGGAATAGTTTCCTCCATATTTTTGGATAGTGTACCAAGTATGGATGGGTTTGGATACTCTTTTTGTTGATGTTTATGCTAGTGATGCTATGGATGCCACTAAAAGGGAGTTAGTGCTCTCATATGTTTGTTGGTAATGAGCTAAAGTTGCAAAAAAAATATGGGATGAGGATGTTGCACTATGTTTCAGGTGAAGCTTTAGTCTATTGTGGCACTCATCAGTGCTATGTGCTCTCAATGGTGTTTGACCCGGGAGATACCCCACTAGGTTGAATATGGATGGTTGCTTTTCGTTATACGGTATGGTTGTTTACTATTTGAACTGGGAGATGCATACATACACCAAAAATTCTTGATAATGATTAATGCAAGTAATGCATGGACATGGGGATATTATGTTGCCCCAACATTTGGGCAGTTTCTTCTTTTTCCATTTGATCCAGGAGGGCCAGATGATGTATATGGCTTTGGGCAGCCTGCATGTCTATGTGCCATGACACAGGGGATTCATTGGGTATAGGGTACTTATGCTCTAGGGTTTACATTTTCCTTTATTCTAGATGAGTATACCCTCATACAGCCAAGGATGGAAGATTTTTCAAAGCATGCTTAAAGTGGGATAGTGATTGGGTGAAGTTATGTGTATGCTTGTTTTTTTTTATAATGGTTGGCACATGCAAGAGAATGTGCACGTTCAAAAAGGGTGGATGTCATGTCGCTCTGCTTTCATGATGGAAAATAGGATTGAAATATGCTAAGAAATCCTTGGTGCACCTTTTCAGCATCATCTACGTCGGATTTTGTGGAGACAAGCGCCAAGGTTTCCACATCATCAAGCAACAGTACCTACTAGTGTTAGCACCAGTAATAAAGTGTGGGGGGGGGGCATATATTTAGAAATTCAAGTTTGCATGCAAGGGGGGGGGGGGGGGGAGATAATAAAAAGGGGCAAAGTTCATTTTTCAAGGATTTTCATAAATGAGGAGTCGAAAGTCTCTCTCTTGAGCTGAGCCTCCATAACCAAGCTCCCTTAAGAAGATCTCTTAGCCATACCTTCATAAATCTCTCTCCCTCATGCTCAATGGTCCCTAAGCTTTCATATCTCTCTTGGATCCAATTAAACATAAGCCATAGCTTCGAGCTCCCACCACCATAACCATCTCTCTATGCTTCATGATCAAAACAATCTTAGTTCACCTCAATCAAGCCCATAGCCGTAAAATCCCTCTTTGTCTGTCATAACAAAGCTTCGTTAGTCAAAACCCCATAACTCTCTCTCCATCATCCTCAAGGGATAAACTCTCATCATACGCACCTTCACAAGTCTAAGAAATCATAACCAAGGAGCTCTTTCTCTAGTTTCCATAAACTAGCCGACATAATCTTCACCCTTAGCATTAAGGGGATCATTAAGGATGGTCTTAAGGGAAGTACGAGCATCAAGACGGATATTAAAGCATGAAGGAAAGTAGTTAAAGGGATAAACTTTTTTCTTGTTCTCTCTTAACATTGGAGGGACAGAAGGACATTATCCAGGGCAATAAGGAGGGGATCAGTTAAGACCACAGGTTCATGATCAAGATGTAGAAGGATTGAAGAAGAAGAAGTAAAATTTATGAAGGCTCCAAGAAAAAGTGCTTAGAATAGTCACTTGGGATTTGATAATTGAAAATATGAAAAGGGGTACTATGTGTTTAAGGACTTTGGGGAAAGAAGATCGACCCACCAGCAGATGTATAACTGCCATTGTTTGAAGCCAAAGCCAACCTCCATTCATTGAGGAGATCAAGTGCATGCAACTATGAGAGCTTGGAAATGCGTCAAGAAGACTCAAATGTTATGGTATGATTGGGAGCCAAACAGTGCTTCCAAATTGATGTCTTTGCTGAAGATAATGACCTAACCCATTGTTGTTTATCATCTAGGTGATTAATAGTGGTCGAGTCGACCAAACCTTGTACTACTTATTTTAGTTTTCGATGATATAATTCTCATTTGGGTCTAAATTGACTTTCATCTCTCTGTTTCTGCTCTTTCCTCTCTACCACCTCTCACAACCAAAGGCCCCATGCCTTCCCGACTCACTTTGCAAACCCACATACCCCGACACTATTATAATCTTATTGTAGGATTAGCAAGAATTTCACGTCAATGTCAATACAAGGGACTTAATCAATCCATTTAGGGAATTTAGGCAATAAGGATGTGTGAGATCCTTCAAAACTATATTAGTGCAAACAAACATCCATACTCTCTCTCAAATGGTTCGCAAATCACTAAAGGCTAATTTCAAATGGCTAGTCAATCTCTTTCATTTCATTAGCTCAATGATACACAAATGTAACCAAACTCATAAGAATAGCTAAGATAACCAAGATGATCAATCCTATGGTATCACGTCAACCTAACAACATGAGGTCACAAATCACGATATTGGACTCTAACCCTAATTTTGCAAGTCAAAATCATCGCTAAAGAGCTATCATATACAATCAGTAGTTTGCTAATCATATCATGCCTAAATATCAAGATATTACAGCCTGAGATAGCTTGTAGGTGTGCATTAAAAAACTTACAAAATAGCACGGGAGACTAGAAGTTAAATCAAATATCCTTTACCTAGAAACATGTTGAAGAAACCAAAAAATGCGACAATCAACGAGGGAGTATAGAGAAAATAGAGTTGCAAATACATAGACCCAAGCGTTGTACACTCAACATGTTAGACAAGGGGAACTAGAACCTAGGAGTCCACCTCCCAACCACCCACTATATAGCATGGCTCCTAGCCCTTTGCCCTAGACTCCCTTTCCACACTGCCTAGCCTAGCCTTGCCCTTGTCTAGTCCGCGGCCTTGACGTTGTCCTGACATTACTCCCCCCTTAAAGAAGAGTTTTCGTTCTCGAAAACAAAAGTGGGGAACTTCTTCTTAAGAACACTAATGTTTTTCCAAATGGCATCCTTCATGGATCCAGCTGTTTGGTTGACCGAAACATGGTTCAGTAGGAGGTTCAATGAAACCAAGAGTAACATCTTGATTTTTCACATTGTTGTCCATTTGCAACCATCTTGTGTTACCGATTCCTATCCAATCATAGTGTATAGACTCCATTTAGAACACACACGAGTATGCAAAACGAGTTATCACACAAAGATGTACCCTAAAGAGTACCTCTTTACTTTCCATGAAAGTAACTTGCTAACATGACGCGTAAACAACCCCACCATAACTAGTGTTCAAGGTTGGGAACCTGACTTATACATGAAGAGACTAAACTTAGTCGCAACCATGCGTTAACTGATAGTAAGTAAACTCCAAGTGGAGCAATAAATGCTTATTAATTGTAGTGCTTGGTGCTAATGTATGCACTTTGCATATCTTTTAGCCCAAGAGTACACTTTGTAATCCGCATATCCCCTTGGATAACTGACAATACTGAGGTGTGTTTCCCCCATGGTTTACAGACAATCTTCCCAAATGACTGGTAAATGGGAATCACAATGTCGTATAACATTGCTGAGGAATCAACAATGTCCGAAATAACCATCGTGATTAACTTGAAAAATCCACAATCACCCAAACCGAGCCATGACCTCTATTGGTGATTAGTAGACCCAAAATTAATCTCATAGAGATACTTCACATCGAGTGCAAAAGGCTTCATAAGCAACAACTTGATGAATACGCATGTCATTCCAAATCATCCTTTGCTAAACACTAGGACCCATAACACATAGTGTGCATGCATTTAGCAAAAAACAGATCTGAGTCTGTATATCCATGATTATCCTTGCCAATACTTATGGCAAATGTGATGCACCTAGCACACATTAAAGAGGAATGTAAAGAGTTATGAAAAGAAACTAAATACTTTCAGGTGCAATCATTGGCCAGCCTTGTTGAAACGTCTGAACTATAATAGAAGGTGAAACAATGATCACTTCTAGGTACAAACAATGAAACTTTTTCATTAGCAACTCATAGCCTTTCTATATGTAAAACAACTATTTGTAATGTTGTCTAGCAGCACTTGTACCTTAACAAGTCATTCTAAGTATCCGACAATTTCTGGCCCACTGAAATTGCTCCTGATACGTCGTGTTGAAAATGGTCTAGAAAACAGATTGGGCCAGCCCTTAGGGACTTTGTCGTGACACATACTTGAAATAGTGGGCGCCAGTGTCAGTCCCAGAGACTCATATCCTCCACATGTGGAATATGTCTCATGTAAGAATGTCTAAAAAAAGAACATTCTTCAAGTACAAGATGTACTTGTGCATGGAGGTAATTGCAAACACTCGACGACGGGAGTGAGAGGGACCCTCATGATCCTTGCTCCACACTGGCTAAACCGAACTCTTTGAGTCCCTAGACCATGTTGTATCCCATGTGACAAAATGTGCCAAATCAAAAATCCGACAAGTGGATTCATCAGCATAATGTACATTGGACACTACGACCCAGAATACTTGTTCTGACCTGCCCTTGGCATGGCCTTAGGAATTGAACTAAGAGTTCAGGTACCCGTATGCAAATGCACAGGACTATTTCTCCCACCTATGAAAAACCAAGCAACATTGCACTCGAAACCGTGGGTGTTGCCTTCACAATCCAAACCCGTTGGGTAGAAGCCACGTAGTCAACCCCTTGGTAAGACCCTTTGTAGAAGCTGCTCAACTAGCAGGTAATGGTAAACAATATAGTCAACCGTGTACTGAATGATGAGAATCTACTTGAAAAGTTGCAGTAAGCACTCGTGGGGTCTTACCCAAAACAATGCGTCCATAGACACTCGTAGTGCTATAGAGAGAAATAACAAGAGCATGAGGATACACATACGTGTAAAGCCTAGCTCTTATGGATAGCCATGCTATCTCAACTGGTTGTTGCATCGATACTTCCTTGCAGAGATCAGCTGTTGTGAGTTGAAGATTATCAAAAACTCAACTTGAGTGGCGCACTGAAAACATGTAGTGCAAAAATGACACGTTTTAGCTAAGAGTTAGAGCTCGGGCTGCCTTACGAGCAAAACATGTATGGAAAGCTTCTTAGAAGGTTTTTATTATTCTCTTAAAGAAAGAGAGAGAGAGAGAGAGAGAGAGAGAGAGAGAGAGAGAGAGAGAGAGAGAGAGAGCATGCTCAGCTGAGGAATTTTCCTTAAGTTTTTAGAGGGTGTACCCAAGTTGTGTGCTCTTACGCATCTTATGCCTAAATTGCAGCTTAGCGTATAAGCATTCCACAGTTTTTCGTGATGACTCTCTCATTGCGAGAGGTAAAAGAAAAACAAAAAACTCATTCCGACCCACGTACCATGCAGGGGTCGTGCTTGTATGAGGACGACGTAGCATTGTCACTTTGCCTATGAAATAAGTCCTAGATTTGGGTTCCTTTTAGTGTTGTTGTGTGTTGTAGCAACCAACAATCATTTTAAACACTCCATCACGTAGTCTGTCCTTGACAGAGTTGCGAGTGTGATAGCAAAAGCGTATTTCATAAGGAGGTAGAATTGCATCCACCGAACTAGAACCTAGGAGTCCACCTCCCAACCACCCACTATATAGCATGGCTCCTAGACCTTTGCCCTAGTTGAACTCCCTTTCCACACTGCCTAGCCCGGCCTTGCCCTTGTCCTGACACAACATAGTTTTCTCATTAATAAAAATCTTGTCCCAAATGGTTATGAAAGTGACATTTATACTTGGGCCAAAGTATAAAGGTCACTTCCATTAGGTGCTTGAATCTCAAGATACGAGCTTAGACAACTTGTAGGTGCTCATCAACAAACTAAGCACAAAAGACTTAAAGTTAAATCAAAGATCCTTTACATGGAAACACATTGAAGCAACCAAAAAGAAATGCGACAATCAATGAGGCAGTATGGAGCAGATAGAGTTTCACATACACAGACACAAGCTTCGTACACTCAATGTAGTTTTCTCATTAAGAAAAAGTTTATTCCAAATGGTTATGAAAGTGACCTTTATACTTAATTCAAAGTTTAAAATTGGTCCATGGCCAAGAGTGGCTCTTGATGGATACAAATGGACATTAGAGATGAGAATTACAATCTGGGGAAGCTTCAATCTATTTTGTGGATGGGGGGACGGGGAGAGAGAGAGAGAGAGAGAGAGAGAGAGAGAGAGAGAGAGAGAGAGAGAGAGAGAGAGAGAGAGAGAGAGAGAGAGAGAGAGAGAGAGAGAGAGAAATAGATTCCATTATCTTCCTTGGAGGTCAAATATGACCTATGGGACCAATAAAACGTGTACAATTTGGGGAAGCTTCACTCTATCTTGTGGATGGAGGGAGGGGGGGGGGGGAGAGAGAGAGAGAGAGAGAGAGAGAGAGAGAGAGAGAGAGAGAGAGAGAGAGAGATAAATAGATTCTATTATCGTCCTTGGAGGTCAAATATGACCTATGGGACCAATAAAACGTGTACAATAGAGGCTCCTCTATCTAAGAGGGTACAATGTCTGCAATAACCCATGTAGATGTGTGGGTGGGTGGGTGGGTGGGTTGCGGGGGGGGGGGGGGGGGGGTTGATACAACAAGATTGCAAGAAACGTTGCTTAGGGGGATAGGGGTGGTTAAGGGGGAGGAGGTGGATGTCAGGTGGGTTTTTGTGTGCGAAACTCCTCGATGATGGCTCTACCACCACGATAGACGACGTACTTACCTACAACCCCTGTGTCTCGTACCTTCTGCAGCTCTTGCTTCTTTATCTTGAGTTGGGCGGGGGTTAGAGCCTTGCTAATCCAAATGATTGTTCCCTTGAAAAGATGCGTTTGCTTCAAGAGTGCCATGCGATACTCTTTGGTCTTGAAAACAAGGCTCCCTTGGTTGGTGCGAGAATCCCGATCGTCGATGAAATCGATGGTGGGAATGTCAAACTTGACTGGTTGGATAGCATTGTTGAGCTTGGTTAAGGTAGTAGGAAAATCATCAGTATCCTCCCACCTAAGTTGCATTTATACGCCCGTATATTATAAATTGTACGTATATTACGGATTTATACGCTGTATATCCACATTATACGCGCATATCCGAATAAAAAACATTTCGATCAAAGTATATTTTGATTGAAATATATTTTGATCGAAATATATTTATATTTATAAAAAAAGGGGCTCCACGGCAGTTCAAACAAACTGCTGCGATTGTGATTGCTAGAGAGATAGAGACAGAGTTGCTAGAGCTTTAGAGAGAGCAATAGACAGCGAGCACAGAACATCCAGAGCGAGCCACAGAGCAGGTAATTTTGCTTATAGTGTTTTTTTTGTTCTTTTTTGCAGTTAATTTGCTAACACTGTTGTTGTGGAGCTTTGCTCGCACCTCAGTGTTATTTTGTAGTTTGTTTTTTACTAGCGTTGTTACTGTGGAGCTTTGCTCACACCTCAATGTTAGTCTGCAGGTTTAGACACCCGTCCTTGGCTGTGTTGATGCTCGTGACACACTGCAAGGGGGGTTAGACTTTAGACGCTTCGTCCTTGACTGTTGCTGACCTCCATGTCGCACTTCAAGGAGTAGCTTAGGTTGTACAATTAGACTTTCCATCCCTGGTTTTTGTTGACCACCGAGTCGCACTACAAGGAGGAGTTAGCTATCATGCATCTTTTCTTCCTAGTTATTGCTGACCATTGCGTCGCACTATTGGAAGATTGGATTTAAAAAAATAGATTCCTCGTCTTTGGTTGTTGCTGAACACCGTGTCACACTATAGGGAGGGGTTTAGGGTTGTTAAATCCATCGTCCTTGGTTATTGCTGACCATCATGTCACACTGCAAGGAGATTGGATTTAATAGATTCTTCATCTCTGATTATTGCTGACCACCATGTCGCACTACAAGGAGGGTTTTAGGATTTTAAATCCATCATCCTTGGTTGTTGCTGATCATTGCGTCTCACTGCAAGGAGATTGGGTTTAATAGATTCCTCGTTTCTGGTTGTTGCTAATCACCGTGTCGCATTGTAGAGAAGGGTTTAGGGTTGCCAAATCCATCATCCTTGGTTGTTGCTGACCATCATGTCACACTGCAAGGAGATTAGATTCAATAGATTCCTCGTCTCTGGTTACTGCTGACCATCGTGTCGCACTACAGGGAGAGGTTTAGGATTTTTAAATCCATTGTTCTTGGTTGTTGCTGACCATCGCGTCGCACTACAAGGAGATTGGATTCAATAGCTTCCTCATCTCTGGTTGTTGCTGACCACCGTGTCGCACTGCAAGGAAGGTTTCGAGTTTTTAAATCCATCGTTCTTGGTTGTTTCTAACCATCGCGTAGCACTACAAGGAGATTGGATTTAATGAATTCTTCGTCTCTGGTTGCTGATGACCCCATGTCGCACTACAGGGAGAAGATATATATTTTACATTCTTCAATCCTGAATGCTTTAACCATCGCGCCTTTCATTACTGTTGTTATTATGATGCATGAAATGTTTACATCCTTCCTTACTAGAGGTTATTATTTGCCATGAAATGTTTTTGTTTAGATTTATTAACAATCATATATGTCAAATTTTTATCAATTTTGGATTTACCTTACTTATATTTGCTTCATGTATTTTCAGGCTTCAGTCATGGTAGAGATAAAGTTAACGCGTCAGCATCGCAAAATTATTAGTGATGCTCTTATTTTGTCTCTCTATGGAGTTTCAAACAATCATTTGTGACGAGCATTTGATCCACTGCAGGAAAAGTTCGATGATTTTGTGATTGAACTTGTGGAACATTGTTGGCTAAAGCTGTGCAGTGCATTCCCAATTTCGTTTGACCTAGATCTGTGCACTAATGGAGTGATGCATAACACAGTAAAGCAATTATTAGGCCAGGTCACTAGAAGTTTTGAAAGTATGGTTCATCCAGAAATCAAAATGAAACCTGGAATCAAAGAGCGAATGCAGCTTGTAGCACAGCTACATTCAGAATTGAAGAGCAAAGATAAGATCGAAGGCTCTTCAAAATGTCCTAGGACAGAAGAGGATGTACCTCCTTCATCAGGTGCTCAGTCGTCCGTTGTAAACTTGGATGATACGATGTGTCCTCTTGTCCTACACTTACTTGGGGAGCATTCCATCTTTCACTTGCAAGCACCCCAATTAGATGAAGGACGTTTTGCAAATGTGAAACAAGTATCAGTGGCTCATGCTCTCTTCAAAGATCCCGTCTATGCAACGAAGATATACAAAGACCAAATAGGAAGCAAGCCGACATTGCAAATCGTGCTAGAGGAGGCTACTACTACAACTGTTCAGCATTGTGTCATGATATTGCCCCGTACTCTTGTTTGGTATAGTAAAATACCTATGTTGATCTTCAAGCTTTGGAATGGAGGTCATCTTGAGCAGTGGATTCAGGCATGTCATCATGATGGAAGCAAGCTTGAAATCAAAGAGTTCCAACACACATCTAGAACTATAAAGCAATTCACAGACAACAGTTTGCCAATATGCAATGCTCTTCTGCAGACGATTAAATTCGTACATAGTCACGAATTTATTCACAATGATCTACACACTAGAAATATTCTACTCCATTTTGGCGAGTGAGGAGTGTATGTTGGCATTGCGGACTGGGGACAAAGTACACCATCAAACACTTTGGCAACATTTCCCAAGCTGCCAGATCTCACCCCTCAATGTAGAGCTCAATTTGAGCAAGATTATCCATGGACTGCCCCTGAAAATATGAGCACCAATCCTCCTCCATTCACCAAGGCATCTGATATATATAGTCTCTTGTATATTCTTAGGCGCTTGCTTGCATGTATTCTAGAGCCCACCGAGGTTCTCAAACGCGAGTTTTTGTGCAATGTAAACAAATATCTTGCTAATGGAAAATCTCCCAAACCCTTAGATAGACCTAAGGTATGGGATTTAAGCTTTTGTTTGAATGGAAGCCATAATGTTGGCTATCATATTGTAACCGAATTTGGCTTGAGACCTATTGATGATTAAACCAGTAATCACCTTTTTTGGCATTAATGGTGTCACGTGTCCAATGTGTGGTGTCACGTGCGAAATGTTTTTAAAGTTCTTCAAGTTGAAGCTTTAAAGTATTTCAAGTTAGATCACTCAACTCTCTAAACCATCTCTCTTTTTCAAGTGCTAAGACTTGTCTCGCTAAAGTTTATTATTTTTCATTTCAGTTATGGAAGATATTTCTCCCGACCAAAATGCATAGCAGCCTAATGATCCTTTGCTTAATCATGCATTGGCTCAACAAATTTACAAAGAGGAAGAGATTCGGGTGGCTCAAGGAGATCTCAGTGCTTTAGCTGCAATCCAACAAGACGAATCAGAACTTCAAGGGGAGCCACTGAATTACAGGCAATGCAGACAGTTATGCCCGAATCACTCTGTACGCAACACATTATTTCAAGTCAGTGGAAATGCTAAGGCTTCTGCTCCCTTGAAGGTTTCAGATCTACAACACACTGTCCTCGCACAAAATATCCTTGCAAGATTTATCCAAGTGTACAGATCGCCACCAATTAATAATCAAGTGGCAATTTACTTTGTGCAACAATGTTATTGCTACTATGTATTGTGGCTCAAAGTTGATTGGAACGATCATCCCACTACAGGAGGTGTTGGGAAAGGGCACCAATTAATAATCAAGTGGCAATTTACTTTGTGCAACAATGTTATTACTACTATGTATTGCGGCTTAAAGTTGATTGGAACGATCATCCCACTACAGGAGGTGTTGGGAAAGGGCACCCAGCCAAGAAGATTCATGCACGGGAAGCTAATCAAGAAGACCCTCCTCGCAAGAGAGGTTACACATATTTTCCCGAAGAAACCGTAGTTATTGAGCACCTTGCAACCCAAGGCGTGGATTTGGCAAGTCAAGGAGAGACCCCAGCCATGTTACACGCTCATATAGTAGAGCTAGAAAGAAAGTTGGCATCGTACGAGGCAAGGTATGGGCATGTTAACGAAGAAGAGATGGGCAATGCTGGCCCAAGTGATTCAGTTGGCAATTCAAAATTTTGTGTATCTGATCTCTTTGGAGAACAAGCCCATGATTTAAATTAAATCTCCCAAACAATACATAGCTCTTTTTGTATCTTAAATCTCAAGATTAGTAATTAAAACCTCTTTTTGGTATGTAAATTTCCATTTGTTGGAACAAATGGATGTGACAGATGTTGTTGCAATTGTGTAAATTATGTTCTCTCTACTACCCTCTTTTTAACAATGAGAGAGAGAGAGAGAGACAAGGTATGGATTGTAAAGCTAAACTCCACATAATTTTCGCATTGCAAAATTAATTGAGAATATAGTACAAAATTTACAGCTCATCCGCCCCCTCAATCACAGGCACCATGTCATCAATTTCTTCAACATCTGAACATTCGGAATCAATATCTTCCGGATTCCATTCCATTTCATCATCAGAGTTGAGCTCATTTGCAACTGCTTTGTGTGTTTGGAAGCGCCCAAAGCTTTCTTATGTGGCACGTGTGGCTAACTTTGCAGGCTTATGTATAAGTCGCATGTTACAAAAGACATACACCAAGTCCGTAGCTCGTTTAGGACTTAATCGATTTTGTTTTTTAGTATGCACGAAAGAAAATGAAGACTAGTTTCTTTCACAGCTACCACTTGAGGCGGTAACAGACAATACTCTCACAGTCACATGTTGAAGTTCCACTTTTTCTCCACCGTACTCTTTCCACAAAACTGGTGCGCTCAACGTCTTTATAGCATCTATATGCCAAGGATCCCCAAACGTTCCCTCTCTACTAGTATATGATGTCTATCCACATGTCCATCCACATTGCCTAATAGCTGAGCACACACTTTCTTGAAATCATTGATCACTTCATTGTTTGAAGATTGCTCGTGCATCTGGAACTTGGGATCCAAGACAAAACCTAATCCATCTAAAGGAGTATGCAATTGCTCCCATTGTCTTTTGACAAATGTCATCGTCATAGCTTTCTCTTTTCTTGCATAATATGTACTATCTTTTAACTTGCGAGTGGCTTCATGCATGTACCAGTAAACCCGTCCAAAGATAGAGGCTTCTTTGTCCACTAATCGTATCAGATGAGTGAAAGGTTCTGTGGTGACAGTAACTATTTTGTCTACATTTCTCCAAAAAATAGGAGAGTTTACAAGCTGATAGCATTTGGAAGCAGCAGGTTTATACTTGGGATATTTATAAGGCCAAATGTCCCATCTTCTATCTGCCACTGTTGCAACAAGGGCTGCTTTTACCCGCTACAGTGTGGAGAGAACGTAATATGCTGTCGCAAAGAGGGTCACACAAAAAATCTGTAATTTTTTTGTTGGGGACTTTGTTCTAAACAAAGCGTAAGAAAATGAATGCTCTCTTATAAACTTCACCAAGTGGTTTGCATCTAAAAGAGTTTGCTTAATAGAAGGAACTTTTCCAAAGTCCTTTAAGAGCAAATTCAAAGTGTGAGCAGCACATGGAACCCATGTAATCTCTGGATACTTTGCTTCAATTTCTTTTTCAGCTGCTTTGTAGTTAGATGCATATTTAGATCTTTCTTCAATTTCAATTGTCGCATATTTAGGTCCCCCTGCTCTTCTAATTCAACACTCATAAACACCAGCAAGATATCCACTAGTTTTTTCTTTCATGGATGTATCGATCGCTTCAAGAAAGATGGCACCTCTTGGACAAATCAACATCACATTAATCAATGGTTTCTTCTGGCAATTTGTCCAACCATCTAGAGCAATTGTGCATCCATATGCGGGCACAAAATCAAGATTTGTGCGCTGTAAAATATTCTCTGATGTTGTTTTTACTTTATCTAAATATTCTGTACGCATCTTATTATAATCAGGAACCACAAAACCCTTCTTCGTCATGCTCATTAAAGCATCTTTGAAGATAGGATTTCAAATGACATTAAAAGGAATTCCACATGCAACAAATGCTTGAGTCCACTTAAGATGGAGTTCAAGCAGCCATTGTTTCCCAAATGCATGTTGCAAAGTAGGATCACTTGGTGCAAATTCTCCTCTAGTCCATTCTTCACTTCGGCTTATGTTAGCAGTAGAGCTTCCGGTAGGATTAGAGCTACAATTCCCAGCAAAGGATGAACGGCACCCTCCTTAACCTGTTCCGTGACCTGTAGTAGGGGTCAAGTGAGTGTCATCTCGATGTCCCTAGCCATAGATGGAGCCATCATTTTGGGACCTCCCTTTTTTTTCCCTCAAGAATTCTCTTTGCCTTGAGCGCCCACTCGGGAAATTTTTCAACAATACCTCTTGGGGGTATTTGCAAGCTGTCACACTTCCAGGAATTTTGAAAACATGTTCTTTTATCTTGTGAGCATTTCCACTAAAATTATGGCCACAGGTCTTACACCTCAGCTTTGATGTATTCTTCCCCCACTAACCAATTCATCTCGTATTCTTTCACCATCTACTTCAGATCTGCAAACTCAAACAGAACTAGTTACTAAAGACACATCTAAAATCGAACTCTAATACCATTTAGATTACTCTATTCATTAACGTTTTCAACTTCTTTAAATTATAAATACCAAAAATATTTTTTTCTCAAGTGTGAGCTTTCACTTTACACCTGAATCATGATAAATAAATCGTTTAATCTATCTCAATAACTTCCAAGTGTGAGTAAACTCTACACAAAGCAAGATATCTTTAAAAGACCTATCTAAATTACCTCCAAGTGTGAGTGTAACTCTACACATGGCAAGCAATTGAAATTCACTACTCTGTAAATCTCTTCTAGGTGTGAGAATACCTCTACACAAAGAGAGAGATTATTATTTAATCTATCTAAATTGTCTGTAGTGTGAGTATTACTTTACACATGATGACAGTCAATCATTAGATAAATATAATGTAAGTTACTTCCAGGTGTGAACATAGTTCAACACACAACAAGTAACTTTTAACTTTAACTATTTAACTAAAGTTACTTCTAAGTGTGAACATAGTTCAACACAAAGCAAATAACTGCTAACTTTAACTACTTTGAATCACCTCCAAATGTTAGTTTCCTCTACACAAGACAAGTAATCATTAACTGTCTTACTTAATTTACCTCTCAGTGTAAGATATACTTCACACAGAGCAGGTAACTCAAAACTCCAAAGCCTAAAACAATAAATATAGCCAAGCTCTAAATTTTCACTAGAAAAAATATGGCTAAATTTAAACTAGCATTTTTATATTTTTCTTCGTGTTGTAAGGCTCACCTATAGGTGAGATGAGAGAAGAGAGATCGATGGAATGAGCAAAACAGTTTGTTCTAGTGTATATAGACAAATTTATTTCGATCTAATTAATATTTCGATCAAAGTACTATTTTGATCGAACTAATATTTTGATCGAAATAATATTTCGATGGAATTGCTGAGAAATTATATGATACGATGTATTTGTTGAGCTGGCACCATACAGTACGGCCGAATAAAGATAGATGTCGTATAATACGCCCGTTTAAGGTGTATTATACGTACACCGTATAACGGACAATGCAACTTAGCCTCCCACCAAGAGGAGGTTAATCCACCGATGCGTATATTCAATGCAAGGCCTTCCCTACGACGACGTTCTTGTAGGCACTCCTCCACTTTGAAGGGGATGGTAGGAGCATTTGCTTGAATTTGGGTGGCTAATGAAGCCACATTCTGAGTGAATGTGTGCTCTTCTTCTTTGTCCTTTGCTATGATGAGTTCAGTGTCTGCTACCTTCTGAGATTCGAGCAATTGGAGGCGCGCTTCGAGGGCAGCCAGACACGTTTTGAGTTCATCATTCTCATTCTTCAACTCCTTGACTTGGGCTTGGAGGCGGTCGAGTGGGTCTATCTTGTTGAGATGTCGAGCTCTCCATGAACTGGCACTCTTGGTAGGCCTTGGTGATCGTTGGCCACATTTACATCAGCGACATGGTTGGTGACATGACGTATCCTCGGCAAGGATTCTACAGATGTCATATCTACCTAGCCAGCATAGCTACTGAGCCGGTTCACATTATGGACCGCATCTCTCTTTTGGTTGTACTACTTATGTAGTCAGTTTTTCATTATGTAAATACACAATCATTTTGTGAAGTAGATAAAAGAAGAAATTTCAACCCTCTACCATGTGTATCTTCTTCTCTGTGTGTCTGTGTGTCTGTGTGTCTGTGTGTAGCTTGGGAGAAGGTCTCTCTCTTCTCTCCTCTTTATTTTCATGGTATCAGAGCCAAGTTAGAGCTACTGACACACTATACTGACATGCTGATCTCCAGCAGTCTCTAAAATATTTTTTGGGCTAATTCTCACAAAGTTCGGTACTAGGCTCTATCTGAGAGATAGAGTTTTGGTACAAGTAATCAAACAGGGATGACCATAATGCATTTTTTTGGTTTTTGTGCAGGTTGCAGATTTGCATGCAAATTGTGTGCAAAAAGAGTTGGTACGTGTATGCCTGATTGTGGATACATGTATATGAGCTGTGGTCACTCTTGTTGGGTGTTTAGTAGATCACAGGTATTAGTACAACAAGATTGCAGGTTTTGTGCAAGTTGCAAATTTTTGGATTTGTGTAGGAATATGGTAGACAAGTTCAACCAAATCGTTAGTGAGAAGTTGGACAGTAATAATTTCCCTACATGGAGGTTTTGGATGTCAAACTTCCTACAAGGAAAGGGCTATTGGGATTACATTGAAGGTGAAAATGATGAAGCTCCATGGTGTCCCGAAGAGAACACTACTCAAGAAGAGAAGAAAGCCTTGAAAGATTGTAAGCAAGGCAAAAGCAAAGTCATATATTGGCTATCTATGAGTGTCTTAGATAGTATGATGGGCTACTTAGAGAGTGCACCCTCTCCTGCCATAGCATGGAAGAGCTTAGAAAAGCTCAATGAAGACCATACCAGAGTCAAGAAGTTGCAGCTCAAAACAAAGCTAAATACAGTGAAGCGAGGCAACATGTCTATCAATGACTATGCCTCAAAGATCAAGACAATTAACAAATTCTCTTGGATCTATTGGTGTCACAGTTGTGATGACGATGATGTTGTTGTTGCGACATTAGAAGGGCTTGGAAAAGAATACAAAAACTTCAAGTCCTCTATGAATACTAGAGCAAATATTCTTGACTTTACAAAATTGACAACCATGCTAATTCGTGAAGAGAAGAGTCTTAGTCTTGGTGCATCCTCTTCTCATAGCAGTATCCATTCTGATCAGCAAGCCTTCTATTCAAATAGAGGCAGAGGCAGAGGTCGTGGCACAGGTGGTGGTTGCGGCGGTCAATATCAGGATTGGCAGCAAAATCAGAGTCAAGGTCGTGGAAGAGGAAGACAAAATTATAGATGCAGGGGGAGAGGTGGAAATCAAAATGCAAACAGAGATCAAAATAATGCATCCGATGTTGAATGTTGTACATGTGGTGAGGGGGGTCACTACTCAAATGAATGTCCAACAACTGATCAGCAAGCCTTCTATTCAAATAGAGGTAGAGGCAGAGGTCGTGGCACAGGTGGTGGTTGCGGCGGTCAATATTAGGATTGGTAGCAAAATTAGAGTCAAGGTCGTGGAAGAGGAAGACAAAATTATAGAGGCAGGGGGAGAGGTGGAAATCAAAATGCAAACAGAGATCAAAATAATGCATCCGATGTTGAATGTTGTACATGTGGTGAGCGGGGTCACTACTCAAATGAATGTCCAACAACACGAATGAGGCCAAATAATAGAGGTAGAGGGAGAAGGCAGCAAAATAATTATGCTGCAACAAATAGGAACAACAATGATGATGATCGATCCAAGCAGTTATTTGTTATGCAGCATATGGTAAATGCTATGACTGCAGATGTATATGCTAGTGACAGTGTATGGTATGTGGATTTAGGTTCTTCTAACCACATGACATCCCATGGTGAGTGGTTCAAAGAGATGAAGCAACTAGATGGACCAGGTTATGTAGAAACAGGTGATGATTCAGCTCATCCTATTGCACATGTTGGAAAAGTTCCCTTGCAAATGCAAGATGGTAAAATGAAGTAATTGGCTGATGTGCTTCATGTTCCAAATATTACAAAGAATCTTGTTTCAGTTGGGCAAATGATAGAACAGGGATTGCAGGTCCGGTTTAATCCAGATGGTTGTTGTATGGAAGACTACAAGAATGACTGCAAGTTGATTACAGAAGGAAGACTGCAAGAATGACTGCAAGTTGATTATAGAAGGAAGACGTGTTGGGGCAGGATGTTTACTTTGGATGTGAATATGCCGGAATTAAAAGCTGCTATGTTTGCACAAGGTGCAGGTGTTGTGGCCGATGTAGATATATGGCATAAACGCATTGTTCATGTAAATGAGCAGCGATTGTGCTCTATGCAATCAAAACAGATTGTTGCAGGTTTGCCAAAGTTTAAGGTTGATGGCATGCATAAAGTATGTGAGGCATGTCAATTTGGTAAGCAGTCACGTAATTCCTTTCCACAAGAACATGGCCACTGGAGGTGGTACATATAGATCTATGGGGCCCAACAAAGACTATCAGCATTCATGGAAGCAGGTATTAGGCGTCGTTCATTGATGACCATACTAGAAAAATGTGGGTCTATTTTATGAAGCAAAAGAGCAAAGTATTTGATCATTTCAAAAGCTTCAAAGCTTCTGTTGAAAAGGAAACATGTGAACAGGTAAAGAAACTAAGATCAGATGGACGGGGAGAATACTTCTCCAAAGAGTTTTCTAATTTTTTGCAGAAAAATGGTATACGTAGGCAGTTCTCATGTCGATACACTCCACAGCAAAATGGAGTTGCTGAGCGGAAGAACAGACATATTGCAGAGGTGGCAAGAGCCTTGATGGATAAAAAGGATATGCCTCATCATTTTTGGGCTGAGGCAGTAAATACAGATGTTTACATTATGAACACGACTCCTACTGCTACTGTGCACGGAGTCACTCCTGAGGAAAAGTATAGTGGCAAGAAACCAGATTTGTCACATTTAAAAGTGTTTGGGTGCATTGCGTATGTGCACATTCCAGATGAGTTGCGCACAAAGCTAGATCCCAAGGCTGAAAAATGTATTTCTGTGGGTTACTCAAATGAGCAAAAAGGGTACAGGTGTTACAATCCTAGTACTCGTGAATTGCATGTAAGCAGGGATGTTGTCTTTAATGAGATGGCGGGCTGGTACAGTGATGTAAAGGACAATATTGGGGCTGATGTAAAAGAGCCTGTGGATGCTTCAAGTGGGAAGCAAGAGTCACATACTTTAAGTGGACCAAGAGAGTCCTCTTCTAGTGGTTCTATTGACAAGCCATGAAGTGGCAGATTACGCACGCAGGTTACACCACAAAGTGCACCACATGTCTCTCGCAAAGTAAAAGAGAAGGTCGGTGAGCCGCCATGTATGACTAGTGTGTCTTCAGGTTCCTCACACATTGGTGCATATTCTGATGGTTCATATCAGAGTCTTGATGAGGAGCTTGGTATACCAGCAGTCAGAACCCCAGGTGTTAGAAAAAAGATTGCAAGGACACCTGGTAGTGGTTCAGGAGCACGCACGTCTAATAGGGTCAGATTTCTTGTGGACAGGTTGACTTATGATGGGTATGTTACTCATCATTATGCTTACATGGAAAAGGTTGTTCAAGATGTAGAACCCACATGTTTTGAGGATGCAATTGGCAATGAGAATTGGGAAAATGCCATGGATGAATAAATGGATGCGCTTGATGGAAATAAAACTTGGGAGTTGGTGCCATTACCAGAGGGCAAGAAAGCTATTGGGTGCAAATGGGTGTATAAAGTAAATCATAAGGCTGATGGTACAATTGAAAGATATAAGGCAAGGCTGGTTGCAAAAGGGTATGCACAGACTTATGGTATAGATTATGAGGAAGCCTTTGCTCCAGTAGCAAAGATGGCTACAATACGCACTGTCATTACGATGGCTACATCAAAAGGGTGGTTTATGCATCAAATGGATGTCAAGAATTCCTTCTTGCAGGGGGAGCTACAAGAAGAAGTGTATGTGGAGCAGCCACCTGCTTATGAAGATGGTAAGCATCCAGATTATGTTTGTCTTCTTCATAAGGCCTTGTATGGGCTGAACCAAGCACCTAGAGCGTGGCATGACAGAATTACAAAAATTCTTTTGCGCATTGGATAATCTATGTCACATGCTGATCACTCACTCTATGTACGTCAGAGTGATGTTGGATTTGTGCTTATTACCATCTATGTAGATGACTTGATTATTGTGGGTGACAATTAGATAGAGACTGAGCATGTTAAGGGTCTTCTCAAGAAGGAGTTTGAGATGAAGGATTTGGGAGAGCTGTGCTACTTTCTTGGACTTGAGGTGATTCGTACATCAGAGGGCATATGGTTGTCTCAGAGACAGTATGCATTGGATATGTTATCCAAATATGGTATGGCTGATTGCAAGCCTATTTCTATGCCCTTGGATGTCAATACAAAGCTGAGTGCACATGATGGTGATGTACTTGAGGATCTCACTATGTATCGCAGGATTGTGGGCAGTCTCATTTACTTGACTATCACACGGCCAGATTTGAGCTATACAGTGGGACTTCAGAGTCAATTTATGCAACTTCCACGGAAGCCGCACTTGGATGCAGTGCGTCGTACATTACACTATGTGAGGGCTACATTGGACCATGCACTAGTTTATGCTGCAAATGTTCCAATGGAGTTGCATGGTTACACAGATGCAGACTGGGCTGGTAGCACCACTGATCGATGGTCTACTAGAAGGTTTATGTTTACACTTGGGAGTGCTGCCATCACTTGGAGCAGTAAGAAGCAGCCCACAGTTGCCTTGTCTAGTACAGAGGCTGAGTATACAGGTGTTGCAGTTGCAGCATGTGAGGTAGCTTGGTTATGCAAGCTACTTATGGATTTGTTTCTGCAGGTGGACAGAGAGGTTTTCATTTATTGTGACAACCTTAGCAGTATTCAGTTGGCCAGGAACCCAGTATTTCATGCGCGGACCAAGCACATAGAGGTCCATTACCATTTTGTCGGAGATTAGGTTCTGGCGGGCAACATCGACTTGGTTTACATTAGCACAGAGGAGCAGGTAGCGGATATCTTCACCAAGGCCCTGGGAGCTGAGAAGCTCCATCGTCTTCGGACTATGCTTGGAGTCCTTCAGTTGGCGTCGAGCTCGAGGGTGAGTGTTGAGATGTCGAGCTCTCCATGAGCTGGCACTCTTGGTAGGCCTTGGTGATCATTGACCACATTTATATCATCGACACGATTGGTGACCGACATGGTGTATCCTCGATAGGGATTCTACATCTGGCATACCTATCTAGCTAGAATAGTACTTAGCGGGTTCACATTATGGACCGCATCTCTCTTTTGGTTGTACTACTTATGTAGTCAGTTTTTCATTATGTAAATACACACTCATTTTGTGAAGTAGATAAAAGAAGAAAGTTCAGCCCTCTACCGTGTGTATCTTGTTCTCTATGTGTGTCTGTGTGTAGCTTGGGAGAAGGTCTCTTTCTTCTCTCCTCTTTCTTTTCATATCTTGGGGGTAGCCACGAATGATCTAGTCTTTCTTGGTGTTGAGGGTGCACCACCAATGTTCTTGACATCGTTGGTTTTGGCCATTGTTCGGGCTCAGGAGTCGATTGGCTTGCTGCAACCGAGTAAGACTTGCAGGTGTATAAGTCGACAGAGAGGGTGAGGGGTTGTGAGCAAGCGAGAGGGTGCGTTTTCTTGGGTGGGAACTGTTGTCAAGCAAGGCACTGTCTAAAGCCTAAAACCTAGACAGTGAGATTTGCACGCGGGGGTCGTTTGGCATGCTGCATCGGAGAGAGACGGGCTCAGGTATGAGCCACTGGGTCATGAGCAAGTCGACAAGGTGCACGCCCGACAGAGACTGGCTCGGGTATGAGCCGTTGGGTCGTGAGCAAGTCGATAGCTACAGAGTGGGGAGTTTCCTCAGCGGGGAGGGCGAGGCTTGTGGAGCAGCCATGGAGGGCTAGGTGCCGCCCTCACACACTGCAACTGCAGGGGGTTTTCATTGTTGTTTAGAGAGAGAGAGAGAGAGAGAGAGAGAGAGAGAACTATTGAGAAGACTCTAGACAGTTGTGTTCACACAATATTGTTTTTGCTTGTGATCTTTGTAGACACTATTAGGACATTACATTTTGCATTGCAATTGTCCTCACCCATTCATTGCGTAAACTCAAAATACACCCATCTCTCTCTCTCTCTCTCTCTCTCTCTCTCTCTCTCTCTCTCTCTCTCTCTCTCTCTCTCTCTCTCTCTCTCTCTCTCTCTCTCTCTCTCTCTCTCTCTCTCTCTCTCTCTCTCTATCTATCTATCTATATATATATATATATATATATATAGCCATCAAGAATTTAATAATCACGTGATCATGTGAAATTTTTTCTGATTATCATGTGTTATTATCATATTCACATAATTTTACATGATCACATTTAAGCCAATGAAAGATGATTTGATAACTCACCAAAATCCACCCGTCATGCTAATTTTTTCATTGAGGGCCCACTTCGATATGGCAAAAACCCGTAGCGCCTCTACCAAGATATGAAAAAGCTCGATGGGACTACCAATTTGGGTGGTTTTTGTAGGTTAATAGGAAGATCATGTGAACATTTAACGTGATCACGTGTTTTAAAAAGTGATCACTCAAAATTATTAACATGTTTGCATGTTTGTGATCACATTAATGAAATCCTTGGTAGCCATCCAAGCAATGGCAGCAAGCAATCTGACCCAAAAAGCGCCTCAACTCAAAGCTCCTTCTCAATAATTCTCTTCAAGCACTTATGTCTATGCCATTACTCGTGTTGTATTGTTCGCCATCTTGGACCTCCTCATTGCAATTGGCTCTCTAGACTCGTTCTCTCACATGCTCAATCCAATCCCATCAACCAAGCACTATGGTACACAACCAAGAAACATTTCCCGAACTAATCTTTCTTTGTCTATTGCAAAACAATTTGAACAATTGAATTTTTGGAGCCTCAAATTCTCATCAAACCCTCAAATCATAGAAAATAGATTTACATGAAGCCCTACATAATATCCCCAACATCCTTTGCAACCAAATTATATTAGCCCACAATGCATAATTGTTTCCCTCCAATTTTTCCTTAGAAGACAACATATGGCAAACATCATTTTTGTTGTCAACCATGGGTAGTAATTGAACCTATTGCAAATTTTCATGTATAAAGAGGAACCACACAAATAAAATGTGCTCTATATAGCAGAAATCATAGAAGTCCAAAAAATGTCTATCGTGCATATAACTGCAAACTAAAAATGTCTACCACACAAATAAAATGTGCTCTATATAGTGAGGCGGTCCGGGGCGGGCAACAAGAAGAGTGGCCTCTAGACACCCTTCAAGGCTCCCGTGCTGCTCAATGGGGCTGGGGCACAACACAACACAAACCAAAACAACAAACCCACCGCCAAATCCCAACTACACAAGGGGAACCACCTAGTTTAAGAGCGAACTAGGACGCAAAAGAGGAGAATCGTTAGAGCAACCCACAAACAAGCAAGGAATTTACACTAACCCTAACACCAATGGAATACTCTCACACACTAAAACACGAGAGAGAGAGATAGAGAGAGAGAGAGAGATAGTGCTCGGGCTGCTTTGAAACGTATCGGCAATGATCAAGCAAACACAACTATATATTTAAGAAAGAGAGAGAAAGGGGGAGGGGGTGCTTGTTGCATTAATACCTTCTTACAAATCTGTGATGACAAATCAAAGTGAGATTAGTACTTGTTCAACATAGCTTGCGTAAATTTCACCACAACACATCACAAGAAAAGCCACCCCAATCAGTGTCTTAAGGCCAGGGGAGTCCTCTCCACCCTGTCGCCCTCTTACAGTATGTGGGATTTATGGCTAGATTGATGACAACACCAGAGACAAGCTATCAAGAACTTAACAAAAAAAAAAAACACCAAGACACTTACGCATCATTGTTGTCCATTACTTCACGTTGGAAGGGAGACAAAGTATCCAAGCTTAGTCCAAATCCACCCTCCTTGATTCAGCGAATGTTGGGCTTACACTAGTAGAAAAAATGATAGATTTCCTACTCTCAATTGAATGATCACTCTCTCTCTTACAATGGCATAGATTTCCCTTGCTAATCCCCTATTACAACACATGCACATGCATAAGACAATGAGCTTCCACTCAAGAGCTCCTTCTAGAGAGGTTGAGCTTGGCTTCTCAAGCTATAGCATAGTGCTCTTGCTTAAGGCTCCCCCCCTTTTATGCTAGCTACACCCTCCTTTTATAGCAATTTTGAAGGCTAGGGTTACTCCTCTAACCATGGTTGGGTTAGATTTTCAGCAATTTATCTAATTTCTTTTGCTTGGAATTATCAAGAAGTTGGTGGGGAAAGAGAGAGAAGAGAAATGGAGGTGATAGGACTTTTCATAGTGGGTTAGTGTTAGTAGAGTTAGTATTAATTTACAAATGGAATTGGATATTTACAATGGGAGTATCCATGTAGGATACAAATAAGGAAGAAAAACTCTTAAGAGGTAAGAAAAGGTGGATTTCTTACAAGGTTGATGCTCCAAGTGTCTTGAGTAGGGCCAATTTTGACGCTTGTTGACGGTCCACTAGCTTTGACGGTACATTTTTTCTCCACTCTTGACCTTCCTTGAGAGACAAGGTAATTGAAGCTGAGTAATCAACCACCATGATGCTGTCTTTTAAGAGAAGAGGCTGAATTTTGTGGTTTTTTGATAGATATGGGTAATTTGGAGGAGGAAAAATGAGACTAGGTGGTCAATTTTGGAATGGAATTGTGTGTGGGAGGTATGAGTTCACCATGGTTTCTCTTATTCTTCAAGGTTGAGGAGAAGGTGAGTAGTGTGCAGAGAGGAGTGGTGAGAGAGATGGGGATGATGAGTGGAGAAGTGTGTGTGAAAGAGGAAAATGATAAAGTGGAAGAGAGAGTGTGGCTGCATAGCATGGGAAAACTGGGGTCCACTAAAAAAATCATAGCTCACAACTGGTAGCTCCAAAAATGATGAAAAAATTTGGGGTGATTATCCAGAGCGTGGGCTACATTTTCTCTTTTGACTACCGCTCCAAATTCAGAGTGGAGATAGGTGCCAAAATTCTCACCAAAAAGCCTGTTTTTTATGCCTGCAAAAGTCTTTTAGTGGCCCCCTCCTTTGTTGAATTTGTACAATGCATCCAAGAGTGAGCCCCTCCTTTGTCATATTATAATACAAAGCATTCAAGTTGCCCTTGACCCATGCATGGAGGAGGATTATTGGTGAAATAAGAAATATATACATGGTGGGACTAGTGTATGGACTATTCATGGACTTTAGCTCAATGAGCACATGGTGTTAGAATAATGAGTAAAAATAATAATAAAAATATGGAGGAGTTATGGATATGGAAAGATATTGGAATCATATGATATGGTCCCTCCTTGAATTATTTTGGGTGAAAGAGGAAAAGGTATGCAAGTAAATAATATAATAAAAGTAACCAATGAGTAGAAATCAATTTTTTGTTTTCACGAGGGTGAGGGTGAAAATGTGGGAGTGATTTGTATAAAGGAAAAATATGAGGTTAGAGTATGTACATATTGGCAAAAATAAAAATAAATATATATATATATATATATATATATATAATTATGGTGTAAGAGGATGAAAGAAGGTGTACATAGGTTTAATAAAACACACACCTAAGTAGAAATATTTAAATAAAATACCAAAATTTATAAAAAATCCCTATATTTAGGCCATATATACAATGAAATATTTACACACAAAGAGGCCATAATATACTTTTTTTTTTTTTTTTTTTTGGCTCACCTAGCCCAGTGACTAGCTAGCTGAGGGTTTTTAAGAAGATATGGGAAAAGTCTCGTGACTCACGCACGCCTATGTAGAGTGAAATGGTAGGGATAGCCACAGTGTTTGGGTGATTTTGGTAGGGTGAGGTAACTCACTGTGGCAATTACAAAGAGCCAAAAAAACGGCTATCATTAGCCCTCCCCCTGGATGATGGTATATTCATGTACCATCATAGAGCATCTTTTTCAAAGAGAGTGCTTCAGAGTCCTTGACGAGATCTTCATTGTTTGGCCCCTCAGAATTTTGGCTGGAGTTACACTCATGCTTCATGTAACAATACTTACATAAGACAGCGGCCTTTGGACAGATCTTTGGTAGATCCTTTGGTAGAAGGCGACTCAAATAGGGCTTCAAGCGATACCCGTTTACTTTTCTGGAGTGCTCTTTACCATTCAAGTCCATAAGCTGATAGTAACTTGAATTGAAAGCCTTCTTGACTATGTATGGCCCTTGCCATCTTGTTTCAAACTTGGCATCAAAACGATTGTCAAGTCGATTGTCATACCTTAGCACAAGCTCTCCTTCCTTGATGCCTTTGTCCTTCAGTTTCTTGTCGTGCGTTTCTTTCGCTTGTGTGGCTTTCCTCTTGTAGCACTCATATGCTGCTTCTCTTTTCCACTCAAGCTCCACTAACGTAAGAAGTCGATCCATCCATACCTCTTGATCATCTTGTGCTCCTTTGCCATGAAGTCGCATTGTTGGAATGTTGAGCTCGATAGGTTGCAAAGCCTCTTGACCATAGACCAAGTGAAATGGTGTGAACTCCGTGGCTTCCCTATATGTGGTTCGATATGCCCACAAGGCACCATCCAAGAAGTCATCCCATAATTTTGTCTTGTTTTGCACCATCTTTCTAATGATTCCTGCAATGACACCATTAGCCTTCTCCACCAAACCATTTGACTGTGGGTAGTATGGTGTGCTATGACGATGTAGAATGTGAAGCTCTTCACAAACTTCTGTGAGCAATCCTTTTCTAAACCCTCGACCATTATCAGAAACAATCTCCAAAGGTGTGCCAAATCTACAACAAATGTGAGTGTAGACGAATTTGCTCACTGTCTTCTCATTTACCTTTGCCACACTTTGTGCTTCCACCCACCTAGTCATATAGTCTACAGCCACTAGAATGTAGAGTTTACCATTTTTTGTCCTAGGCAGAGGACCCATAGCATCAATGCCCCACTTTTCAAAGGGTCCATTTGCAAGCACTATTTGCCTCGGGCCATGTATTTCCATTTATTTGACAAGTGTGACAGCTTTTACACCAATGTTGAACATCCACATGCAAACTTGGCCAAACATACCCCGAAAGCAAAATCTTCTTCACAGTTAATTCTTGGGCAAAATGACCACCACATGCCTCTTCATGCAAACCTTTTAGAATGGCTGGAATTTCCTTGATAGTTGGTACTCGTCTGCACACTTTATCCTTCCCTCTTTGATAGAGGGAGCCTTCTAGGAAGAGATATACGCTTGCCTTCTTCATGAGTCTCCTCTTCTGAGCTTTTGTGAAGTCTGGTGGAAACTCACCCTCCAAAATGTAGCCAATGATGGGAGCCAATGACTCCAATCCCTGGTACCTCGGTTGCTTCACAGCAGCCGCCACCATGATGACCTGCACTTCTTTCTTTACACATGCAACGGCTTGTTGTGCAAGTAAATCAGCATCTTCATTCTGTTTCCTAGGAATATGATATAGTTGCACTTCTTCAAATTGATTAAACAATCTACGAATGGCATGAACTTTTGTCCGTAAGCTCTCATTCTTGCATGCCCAAATGCCTAAAATCTGTTTAACAATGAGAAGTGCATCTCCCTTTACCATGAGGCGTTGTATCCCTTGGCCAATGCACATCTTCAAACCATGAAGTAGAGTGTCATATTCTGCTTCATTGTTGCTAGCTGAACTTGGTAGATTGAACTTCTCTTTCATGACCACCTCTCCACTTGGGTTGAGCAACACTAGCCCTCCCCCTGCTTTTCCTGTGGCTCGACGAAAAGCTCCATCAAAGAACAAAGTAAAAGCATTAGGAATACCTTTTGGTGGTGGCAATGGTAGGGTCTTTACTTCAGGCACCTTAATCTCCTTTTCGTGCACCCTATAAGTGAGAATCCCTGCCAATTGTGCACGCACACTATCTTCTACCTTGAAAGAGTATTGAAACTCTTGCAACTCCATAATCCACTTTGAGATCCTAGTACTAAGATTCATTTGAGATGACACCCAAGGGAACAAATTTTCTACAGTGAGAATTACAAAAGGTTTTGGTAGCAGGTAGGATCTAAACTTTCTCACCGCAAACATGAGGGAAAGCATCATGAGTTCTGCTTCTGTGTAGTCTCTCTCCAAAGCATTCATGACCCTACTAGCAAAGTAGATGGGTCGCATCCTTGTACTGTGGGGATCTTGTTGTAGCAACACAGCACCAATTGTTTCTTTCCCAGCACTAGAGCTAACAAAGAATGTGTACTCCCAACGAGGAGGCATGAGTGTTGGTAGCTCTGACAAAATGACTTTAATATTACAAAAGTACTCTTCAAGCTCATCAGACCATGCAAATTCTACTTGTTGTGTCAACTTTTGCAAAGGGTGAAGTAACTCCGAGGCTAAGTGAATGAAGCGTGACATATACTTCACCTTTTGAATGAATGAGATGACCTCCTTAAGACTCTTGGGTGATGGTAGCTCAATAAGAGCCTTTGCCTTCGAAGGATCCACTTCAATGCCTTTGTAAGAAACTTTATGACCAAGCAAGATTACTTCATCCTCACCTATATGGCACTTGTCGGGGTTGAGTTGACCTCCCATGTCGTAGAGCTTCTTTAAACCTTCTTCTACCCTTTGTAGATGCAATGATTTTGAGCTATAAATACAGAAATCATCAATGAACACCCTAATTGACTTTCCAAAGAATGCTTGAAACACCATATTCATGAAACGTTGGAATGTTGCAGGAGCATTTGTCAGACCAAATGGCATGACTCTAAAAGCATAACAACCCCAAGGAGTGATAAAGGTTGTTTTCAATTGATCCTCCAGTGCAATCCCTATTTGAAAGTAACCTGAGTAACCATCGCACACAATGTACTTCTCATGACCAGCTACCTCATTTAGTATCTCATCCTGGAATGGGAGGGGAAAGTGATCTCTCTTTGTTGCCTCATTGAGGGGACGGTAATCCACACACACCCTCCACTTGCCGTTCTTCTTAGGAGTGACAACAACAGGAGAGACCCACTCTGAATTCTCCACTGGATAAATGAACCCTGCTGCTAGAAGCTTTCTTACCTCCTTGAGTAAAGCCTGCTCCTTGATGACTCCTAGCCTTCGTAGCTTCTGAGCCTTAGGTGTGGCCTCTGGCTTCAACTCAATTTTGTGTTGAACAGCATCTACTCCACGCACATCGGTGTAGTCTTTAGCAAAAAGCCTAGGAAACTTCCTTAGCACACATTTGAACTCCTCTCTTTCATCCTTTGTAAGTGTTGTTGATAGCATACCTTCCAACATCCCTTCATCTTGATCACCTTCGTTCTCTTGAGGACCTACCTCCTCCAAGCCTTGACAAGAGGTCTCTTGGTTGCTTGGCTTAAACCTTACCCCCATGACTTCGATGGAAGACTCCTCTTCAGTAATGCTGCCGCTACTTTCTTCTTCTGAAGTGCTATCGGTCCAACCTTCTTCCGTCTCACTTTGAGATGATTCTTCATGGAGCTCCTCTTGGCGTTGCTCCTTCATGTCAAAGACAACCTTCTTGTGATTGTCATTCCTGCAAATTAGCTTTCCACTCTCCCAATCCTGCAAAGCTCGCATTTTCATTAGCCATGGTCTTCCTAGGATAAATGGGTAACCATTTCCCTTGGTAGACATGACATAGAAATCCACTGCCTTCTTAATGCCAAAGGCCTCCACAAAAACATTTTTACAAATACCTACGCACCTAGCCTTGCTATTGTTTGCCATCTTGACCCTAATTTCAGGTGTCTCATGGATGTGCATGCCTAGTTTTTGCATGAGTCCCTCTGTCATGATGCAAATTTGTGCACCCCCATCCACTAGACCTTTCCTAACCAATCTCCCTTTGATGTAACAGTCTAGCACCGGTGTAATGTCCTCATTCATTTCAGCTTGTGCAATTTTTACAACAGGCACACTCTCTTTTACCTTTCTCCTAGTGCTAACTGCCCTTGTTAAATCCCTCCTAACTTGTGGACATAATGCAAGAAATTGAGGCCATGAAATATCAGGACCCTTACCTCTCATGTCTTCCAACAAGTTGTACGGATCCATACCATGTCCAAGAGGGAAGTCTTGGAGGTTGATACGACGTCGAGTCCTGTTGGTTTCCTTGGTTTCCTTTGCCTTCTTGCCTTGTCCATGGTCACTCTGTGATGTGACTCCTTCTTTCTCTTTACCTTTTCCTCGGCCACGCTTAATTCCATTGGCTTCCATGTCAACCTCATTTGAATTTGTCACCTCTACCACATGCACATTTGGATCTGGCAAAGGTGGAACTCCTTCTACCCCTTGTGGAGGTGGTCTTGGTCCATTTGGCCTTTGTAGAAGCCTTGGTTGTTGACCAGTTCCTTCACCTGCATTCATCACTGGGTAATTCAAGTTAGGCCTCCCTGGCTCCCCACGGGGCCAAGGACAATTATACATCCCATGTCCAGACTCTCCGCAATTCCAACATTGCAAGACTCTCCTAGGTCGTGGATCTCGCTCTTCAGACTTCTTTGCTTGTCCCTTTGGACCTACAGCTTGTGCAAGGTGAATTGACAGGCTGCTTAAAGATTCGTTTAACTTCTCAATTACTTCCGCCGTTACCTCAGGAAGCTCCCTCGATGTTGATGCTTGTGACTTACCTTTGGGTCTAAGACCTTCTATTGGAACCTCTCCCCTTAAGCACTTGAGTTTCCTATACTTCTCAGCAGCCCTAGTTTCAGCTGCATCAAAAGTAGCAGGTGCACCCGCCTCAACTTTTACCTTAAGGTCAGGAAAGAGTCCGGCTATGAACCTCTCCTTCTTTAAAAATTCTGCACCATCACCAGGGTTAGCAACATTTCGTATCCATAGAGCCCAAAGACGTAGAAACTCTTGCTTGTACAAGTAGTAGTCATCTAAGTCTTTTTGCTTATGAGAAACAATGTCTTGCCATAGTTTTTGAGTGTTTTGGGGATCAAAGAAGTATCTCTTAAAACGATTCAAAACTTCTGTGTAATTCCCCTTAACTTCCTCGGCAAAGAGTCAAACCAAGTACTAGCATCTTTCCTAAGGACCACCTCAAACATTTCTACACGTTCTTGATCGGTTACTATCCTCTTGATACGGCAAGACATCTTGAAATTTGCTAAAAATAATTCTGCGTCCTCTCCAGGCTCTCCAAAGAAAAGAGGATATCCAGACATTTGGCGTTGGCTCTCCATTATTATGAAAGATTACAACACGAGTTACAATAAGGGATACAATAGAGATCTAGAACCACTCGCCTGCAAATGAAGAAGTGAGAAAATACCACTCTAGGTTTTCTTCTTCAGCTATCCAAGCTTCAATAAGGTCTCGATTTGTTTGATCAAAACAAAAGGGTAGACTATTGATGAGCTCTAAGAAGGGTTGAAATTCTTCAAAGCTAAGGCGATAAACAGAAATCTCTAGAACTTCATTTTCTGGATCCAAAAGAGCAACCACGTCCCAAGTGATAAATTGCACTTGCTCTACAATTCCCAATGCACAAGCGGTTTGTATAAAAACTAGATCTTCATGCTCGTCGAAGGCCGTGAGAAAGTAGCAATTGACTAGGAGCTCCTTTCCTTCGAGTTCCACACAGTCGGAGTGAGGCAACCTTCTCACAATTTCATAAAGAACATCCTCATCAAGTCCGATCAAGTTTGCAAGATTTAAAGACTCCACTTGTGCTACAAAATTCCTGGACAAAAACTCCTTAGGATAATGGTTAAATCATTCAAAAGCATAAAGAGATTTACAATGTCTCTATGAACAAAGTGTCATAGAAAGTAGAGAAGGATGAGAATTTATACAAATTTGCAATCTTCTCTATGCTCTCTTTATTAAGACAAGCTCTGAATAGCTCCCTATCTCCTTTGTTGAAAGCGAAAGGAAGACTATTAATAAGACGCAAATGAGGGAAAAATTCACCAAATGTGAGTCTATGAAGCATGAACTCTAGCCGCAAGTTTCCTGAAGAGTCTTCCTCAATGGTGAAATGCACTCGCCAAACGCCAAATTTCACTCTATTTACCAATCTTAGGGCACACACTAGTTGGATGAATGCGCGGTCTTCCTTAGTGCCCAACAACAAGAAGAAAATGGAATCCACGCGTAGGACCTTCCGTCTTAACTTCACCACCCTCTTGTTATGAGGGAGACGCCTTACTACTTGCTCCTGCAACTCAATTGGTAATAGAGCTAGATCTCTAAGGATTGAACTTTCACTGCACACACATTCCCAGTTAGAATAAATGATCGTTTTTTTTGTTTCTTGTAACAACTTGGACAAAGAAAAAACAAACATACACACTACTTTGCCGGGCTGCACTTCATTTTAAAATAAAATGAACACATGTACATCAAAAGAAGTGTGGTAGTTGATGAGAGGTAGAATGACAGGGTTTGGTGATGCAAGAATTTCTCCTGCTCTTTGGGCACCAAACATGAACACCATTCGTTGTTGAAAATGGATCTTTCTACTAATTGCAACGTTTATTCTAATGTGTGGAGTAAAATGAAAGGGAAAAACCTCTATTCCTGGGCCATTATCCATGGCCTATGCATGTCCTAATGCTTAAAACAAAACAAAAATATAGACGTCCAAACTAAGGTCGTACCTAATGAGAGGCAAAATAAAAGGATTTACTGAAGCGTTTATCTCGGCCAACCTAAGAGGACCTAAAATTCTACGAATGACACATTGAAATTGCAACTTAGTACTAACAATTATGTGTACCTTTTGCCTTGCAATGGGAATGAAGGGATCATACAAAGCTTCGTGATTCATGCAAACTACTTGACTATGCTAAAGGTTGATTCTACACAAAAATACACAAGCCGTCCTCAGTGGGGGCACCAATTTGAGGCGGTCCGGGGCGCGCAACAAGAAGAGTGGCCTCTAGACACCCTTCAAGGCTCTCGTGCTGCTCAATGGGGCTGGGGCACAACACAACACAAACCAAAACAACAAACCCACCGCCAAATCCCAACTACACAAGGGGAACCACCTAGTTTAAGAGCGAACTAGGACGCAAAAGAGGAGAATCATTAGAGCAACCCACAAACAAGCAAGGAATTTACACTAACCCTAACACCAATGGAATACTCTCACACACTAAAACACGAGAGAGAGAGATAGAGAGAGAGAGAGAGAGAGAGATAGTGCTCGGGCTGCTTTGAAACGTATCGGCAATGATCAAGCAAACACAACTATATATTTAAGAAAGAGAGAGAAAGGGGGAGGGGGTGCTTGTTGCATTAATACCTTCTTACAAATCTGTGATGACAAATCAAAGTGAGATTAGTACTTGTTCAACATAGCTTGCGTAAATTTCACCACAACACATCACAAGAAAAGCCACCCCAATCAGTGTCTTAAGGCCAGGGGAGTCCTCTCCACCCTGTCGCCCTCTTACAGTATGTGGGATTTATGGCTAGATTGATGACAACACCAGAGACAAGCTATCAAGAACTTAACAAAAAAAAAAACACCAAGACACTTACGCATCATTGTTGTCCATTACTTCACGTTGGAAGGGAGACAAAGTATCCAAGCTTAGTCCAAATCCACCCTCCTTGATTCAGCGAATGTTGGGCTTACACTAGTAGAAAAAATGATAGATTTCCTACTCTCAATTGAATGATCACTCTCTCTCTTACAATGGCATAGATTTCCCTTGCTAATCCCCTATTACAACACATGCACATGCATAAGACAATGAGCTTCCACTCAAGAGCTCCTTCTAGAGAGGTTGAGCTTGGCTTCTCAAGCTATAGCATAGTGCTCTTGCTTAAGGCTCCCCCCCTTTTATGCTAGCTACACCCTCCTTTTATAGCAATTTTGAAGGCTAGGGTTACTCCTCTAACCATGGTTGGGTTAGATTTTCAGCAATTTATCTAATTTCTTTTGCTTGGAATTATCAAGAAGTTGGTGGGGAAAGAGAGAGAAGAGAAATGGAGGTGATAGGACTTTTCATAGTGGGTTAGTGTTAGTAGAGTTAGTATTAATTTACAAATGGAATTGGATATTTACAATGGGAGTATCCATGTAGGATACAAATAAGGAAGAAAAACTCTTAAGAGGTAAGAAAAGGTGGATTTCTTACAAGGTTGATGCTCCAAGTGTCTTGAGTAGGGCCAATTTTGACGCTTGTTGACGGTCCACTAGCTTTGACGGTACATTTTTTCTCCACTCTTGACCTTCCTTGAGAGACAAGGTAATTGAAGCTGAGTAATCAACCACCATGATGCTGTCTTTTAAGAGAAGAGGCTGAATTTTGTGGTTTTTTGATAGATATGGGTAATTTGGAGGAGGAAAAATGAGACTAGGTGGTCAATTTTGGAATGGAATTGTGTGTGGGAGGTATGAGTTCACCATGGTTTCTCTTATTCTTCAAGGTTGAGGAGAAGGTGAGTAGTGTGCAGAGAGGAGTGGTGAGAGAGATGGGGATGATGAGTGGAGAAGTGTGTGTGAAAGAGGAAAATGATAAAGTGGAAGAGAGAGTGTGGCTGCATAGCATGGGAAAACTGGGGTCCACTAAAAAAATCATAGCTCACAATTGGTAGCTCCAAAAATGATGAAAAAATTTGGGGTGATTATTCAGAGCGTGGGCTACATTTTCTCTTTTGACTACCGCTCCAAATTCAGAGTGGAGATAGGTGCCAAAATTCTCACCAAAAAGCCTGTTTTTTATGCCTGCAAAAGTCTTTTAGTGGCCCCCTCCTTTGTTGAATTTGTACAATGCATCCAAGAGTGAGCCCCTCCTTTGTCATATTATAATACAAAGCATTCAAGTTGCCCTTGACCCATGCATGGAGGAGGATTATTGGTGAAATAAGAAATATATACATGGTGGGACTAGTGTATGGACTATTCATGGACTTTAGCTCAATGAGCACATGGTGTTAGAATAATGAGTAAAAATAATAATAAAAATATGGAGGAGTTATGGATATGGAAAGATATTGGAATCATATGATATGGTCCCTCCTTGAATTATTTTGGGTGAAAGAGGAAAAGGTATGCAAGTAAATAATATAATAAAAGTAACCAATGAGTAGAAATCAATTTTTTGTTTTCACGAGGGTGAGGGTGAAAATGTGGGAGTGATTTGTATAAAGGAAAAATATGAGGTTAGAGTATGTACATATTGGCAAAAATAAAAATAAATATATATATATATATATATATATATATATAATTATGGTGTAAGAGGATGAAAGAAGGTGTACATAGGTTTAATAAAACACACACCTAAGTAGAAATATTTAAATAAAATACCAAAATTTATAAAAAATCCCTATATTTAGGCCATATATACAATGAAATATTTACACACAAAAAGGCCATAATATACTTTTATTTTTATTTTTTTTTGGCTCACCTAGCCCAGTGACTAGCTAGCTGAGGGTTTTTAAGAAGATATGGGAAAAGTCCCGTGACTCACGCACGCCTATGTACAGTGAAATGGTAGGGATAGCCACAGTGTTTGGGTGATTTTGGTAGGGTGAGGTAACTCACTGTGGCAATTACAAAGAGCCGAAAAAACGGCTATCAATAGCAAAACCATAGAAATCTATAAAATGTCTACCGTGCATATAATTGCAATCTAGAAAATTTCACAAAAACACACTACTAGTTGTAGTGGAAACGGAGGCCAAATGGTGTGAAGCAATAGAACTATGTTTTTATTGAGTTTCCAAAAGTATCTGCCACTTTGCAATTACTCACCAAATCTCACTTGATCTAAGAGAGGGAAGCAAGGGGTGCTATCAATACTCCTGAGATTGAGAAGCCTCCTCCAATACCAATTGGATTTAGGATTGTCGGAATGCTTATACAAAGCATTTAAAAGAAGAAGAAGTTGAAGGGCAGAGTGTGCTAATACAAAGAAGTGTAGCCTTAAAATGGTGATGTATTCATACAACCCTAAATCCAATTGGGGAAAAATGTTTCGACGGTCCTAACACCAAAGTAATCACTCAAGTTAGGAACCCTTCTTCTAGCATGCTAAAATGTTGGCTACCAATGGGAATAGCTTAACTAACCCACTCTTGGAATGTGCTAGTACAAAGAAACATAGCCTTAAAATGGTGATGTATTCATACAGCCCTAAATTCAATTGGGGAAAAATGTTTCAACAGTCCTAACACCAAAATAAGCACTCTAGGAAACCTAAACTATACACCATGGATAGAACTACACGATCTGCCTCAAACTTGTATGATTGCAGGAGATTTCAACATGGTGGAGTCTATTGAAGATAGATGGAACAAAATGGGGCAAATTATAGGAAGTGCCGAAAGAACCAAATGGACTGTAGTGGCTGATAATCTCAAGCTCATTGACACCTCTCAGGATATTGGATTCACCTAGTCTAACAAGCAACAAGGTTATTGCTACAGAGCAGCAAGGTTGGATAGGATTTATATGTATTCTGATATAGTTTAGGACTTTCGGCAAACTAATAGTTGGAAAGATAATTCTCTTATGTTGTTTGATCATGCTCTAGTAATTTTTGAGGTTCGCAAGGATGAATGCATGTGCAAGGCACGTTGGCCCCAATGGTGGATCACTCCTTGGTGGCAATTAAATGTGTTAAGGAAAAAATCAAAGGTACATTTAAACAAGATTTTAAATCCCACTATTCTGTCTTTAAAGCTTGGGATCCTGATATGAAATAAACTCAAAATCTTCTTATAGATTTTAAAGCTACAACTAGGGCTATTAGAAATAGCAGAAGAATGATTGTAAGGATTAAACGCATGCCTTCACTCCATCTCTTAGCCCTGTGGGAACTAGCCCTAGAACACTCTAGAACATCTCATGAGAGCCTACATAAGAAGTCACCCTCCACAAGCTCTAGACATCACTTGTAGTTTACAATCTTTGCTTATGCACTAGTTATTTTGTTCATTTCAATGGTGTAAGTTCTCCTCTTGCATAGGCATTTTCTTTCTCTCTCATCTCTCCTCATTTTGTGTCTACAACATGAATGCTATATGTGTGTATCCACCCTAAAAACCCAACAATTGGTATCAGAGCATTAAAGACCCTCATGGGCTCAGTAGCACACACTAGCATTCACTTTTAGGTGGTTCTCTCACACTCTCTCTCTAAAACGTTTTTGGAAGAGCTAAAAGAGGAGAAAGTCAAGCCTTACAAGTGGGCATGCAAGTGGACAAGTGGCCTTGAAATGTGGAAAGTGCTCTTCACTTGATTCTTGCTCATTCAACCACCTACTTTCTCTCTCCTCTAGGATCTTCTCCTTCTTCCCGCCAAGCTTTCATGGAAAGCTTCAGCTCTCCATCAGCCCCAAGCTTGATCTCAATGCTCCTTACTCTCACTTGCTTCATTCTTGCAAGACTAGGCTTCTACTAGCTCCGTCTATGTTATCCTCTACTTCACAAATAAGCTCTCGAAGTTTCCATGACTATGTTTTCTTCAAAAACTGTCCATTTACTTTCTCTAATGACCCCCATTTCATGCTCCTTTGATGCCTAAAGCTCCGTACATTAATAGTACAAGACTAGCTAACTAGTCACTAGCTACTAGTCACATTTTCATGAGTTTTTAAGCTTCATTAATTCTCTGTTTTCATATCAGATAACTAAAAGTGGAAAACATGCCCTTAAATCTAATTTTTATGCTCTATTAGCACTCTTAAGGCTTGGGCAACACTCTACGACACTTGCCGACAAAGACTACATCAATCGGGAGCGTCTACATCACTAGTTCGAGGCCGATTCTACTTCAACGAAGGGGGACATTTCAAATCAGCAAGAACAGCAAGCAATAGACTGAATTCTCATCGTTCCACACTCTTCAACAAAGGGGAAGGGGGAAAAGGACGCTTCAACTCGACTTTGAAGTGGCAATACATTGCCGCACTTGGTAACCCAAAACAAGCATTTTGTAACTCTATATGCTACATTTTACTTGCTTCATTTGTATGCTATTGTAACGGGCCGAGACACCATCAAGGGAGTCTCTTGATAGGACCGCTCTTGCCATTGCATATTCACCTACCATCATACACTATGGGTAATGATAATCTATCTATCTTTAATGGGGTAGGATTTCACACTTGGCAAGTTAAGGTAAAGGGATATCTAATGAAGAAAGGGTTATGGAGCATAATCACATCTAATATTGATGAAGATAACCCACCTTCATGTGCACAACAACGTGAACTTCAAATAAAGGATGAAAAAGCATTGGGCATTCTTCTCACAAGTGTGGTAGATGAGATAGCTCACTATTTAGACCAATCCACTACCACTAAGCATGCATGGGAGATACTTGAGAGGAATTTTGGGGCAAAATCAAAACACTCTAAGATTTCTCTTAAAATGCAACTCTATAGCTTAGTTATGCAAGAGGGTGAAAGCTTATCTAGCTTAGTCAATAGACTAAAAAGCATTTGCACGCAACTATGTTACATAGAATGCAACATTGAAGAAGAAGACAAAATTGCCGTATTACTTAAGTCTCTTCCATTGCAATATGATAATATCGTGACGGTCTTAAAAGAGAAGGAACCAATTCCTTCACTTGAGAGAATTGTCAACTCTTTACAAGAACAAGAGAAGAAACACACACATAAAGAAGAGAACGCCTCACAAGCTTTGTATGTTTCCTCTTCTTCTAAAAAGAACTTCAAAGCATGTAAGCATTTTGGAAAGACAAATCATATGTCTTTCAATTGCTACAAAATCAAGAAGTGTGTGAAGTGTGGCAAAGTGGGGCATGCGCCTCAATTTTGTAACCACAATGGGCTCAACACCGACACTACCTCCGACATTCAATGAGGTAAAAGGTCTTCCAACAAGGTTCACTATATGCATAGTGATGATGATCACAAAGGAGATGACGATAATGAGGATGCCGAGAGCATCAACTACATCCATTCAGACATCTCTTCTCCTTCCTCTAGTTTTTCTAATAAAAGCATGTGGAGGGTAACCCCAAATATGGCTCAAAATCCAAATCCAATTATGAGTATGATGATATTTACTAAATGTTCATTTTCAGCCCATTATGTTTAGTTACCCACTCCTTAAGTTTTATCCTAAGGGTAATGATGCTTTGTATCTCTTTGAGCACCTTTTTATGTTGTATCAATGTAGGGCATAATGTTGTATCCATCTGAGAACCATTATGTACCACATTAGACCCAAAAATGATGTATCCAAAATGTATGAACCTTCTACATACCTTTGTGCAACCTTAGGAGTTCCAAGCATGAGTTTAAGGGGAAGTTTGTAAGGATTAAACACATGCCTTCACTCCATCTCTTAGCCATGTGGGAACCAGCCCTAGAACACTCTAGAACATCTCATGAGAGCCTACATAAGAAGGCACCCTCCACAAGCTCTATACATCACTTGTAGTTTACAAGCTTTGCTTATGCACTAGTTATTTTGTTCATTTCAATGGTGTAAGTTCTCCTCTTGCATAGGCATTTTATTTCTCTCTCATCTCTCCTCATTTTGTGTCTACAACATGAATGCTACATGTGTGTATCCACCCTAAAAACCCAACAATGATGACTAAAAGTAAGAGACCTATGTTCCACCTAACAGTCTTCCTCCCCCTGCCCTTATAGAGATGAAAGACCAGCTTAGAAGAGAGGAGATCCTAGCTGCAAGGGAGTCTATGTCTTGGACCAGAGACTATTGGGCTCATAAAAATGACACTCCTAATAAAAATATGTTCATTATCCTCAAAAGGAAAAAGTCTAGAATTTATTCCTTTTCTCAAGGACAGTGGAGGAAACATTGTAAAGTCTCACAAAGAAAACCTAACTATTGTCAAAAATTACTTTTCAAATATTCTTTCAGCTCCTCCCAAGGGAGGGGTTGGTCAAACAAATTCCAGAGCCCATATTGCTAGAATAAGGAAAAAGATGATGTCCCCAACTTTGGCTAAAACTTTATACTAGCCTCTCACAGAGGGGGAGTTGAAAAATACCATCAAAGTTCTTAAAAAGGGTAAATCTCCTGGAATAGATGGTTTGCCCAATGAGTTTTTTCAAGACTCCCTGGACATTATCACTCCCATATTGTTGACGGTTTGCAAAGAAGCCTCGCAACTAGGAGATCTCACCTGTTCTTTGAACACTGGTGTCATCAAGCTCATACACAAAAAAAGGGGGGTAAGGAGGACTGAGAGAAGTGGAGACCTAAAATGTCTGGTTGCAACATATAATATAATTTCCCTAGCTTTAGCAAGAAGGATTAGTCCCATCATGCGTGACATTATCCTTCCAGAGCAAAAAGGTTTTGTAAACGGCATATATATTTTGGATGCACTAATCACTTTGTGGGAAGCTATAGCTTATTCAGAAGAGATAGAACAATTGTTCTTTTTTTTCAAAATTGATTTTGACAAGGCCTATGTGACAGAATAGAGTGGAACTTTATATCCCAATCCCTGTGTGACATTGGTTTTGGTAAATTATTCACAAGATACATTCAAGTACTTTTTGGCAATGCACTAGCAAAAGTTACTATTAATGGTGATTTTGTTGGAATTAGGGTTGCAAGAAAACAGACACATCTTGGAGAAGACGAAGGAAGCTCAAGGCACACAGTAGAGAGTGTTTTACTTAGTGTGCAATCGAAAGATAGATAGCCCTAGAATGATGGGCGTATATGCAATGCACGGAGGAAAAAACCTCCTAGTGAGGAAAAGAATGCCCTGGCTGTCCTAAGTGTGTTCACACACATCACTACCACATGTATATGGTAACAAATCCCCCCTGGAGTGATGCGGTGAACGAGAGCCGGTGCATGAGTAAAGGGAAGTGTCGTGCCCTGAGGACATGATCAGTTCACAAAGCGGAGTAAGCCCAAAGCTTTGTGGAAAGCTTCAAACTTCTCACGAGACAATGCCTTTTGAAAAGATCTGCAAGGTTGTCCTGTGTTGGTACATAAGTCAAGTTGATCTCTCCTGCTAAGAGCCTCTCCTTGAAGAAGAGGTAATGCACCTCAATGTGCTATGTGCGAGCATGAAAAATTGGGTTCCTCGCACCTACCAATGCACTCTGACTATCAGTGTAGATAGTGTTGGCAGTGTCCTGTCCAACACCCAAATCAGCTATAACGTGTTTGAGCCATACACACTCAACCGTAGCTGTGAACATTTCCCTGTATTGAGCCTCACAACTAAAAATAGCCATAGTAGGTTGTTTCTTGCTCAACCATGATATACATGAATTGCCAAGCATGAAACAAAAACCACTTGTGGACACTCGCGTGTCAAAACAACCATCCCAATCTGAGTCCAGAAAAGCATGTAAGTCTGGCGGTAATGATCCCCCCTTGGGATAAAACAAGCCAAGATGTAAAGTGCCACTGAGGTAGTGGAAAATCCTCTTGACAGCTTGCCAATGCTTAGACCCTGGGCTATGCATAAATCTGCTGACTTGTGAGACTGCAAACTGAATATCCAGCCTCGTGTTGGATACATAAATGAGGCATCCAATAGCAGTTTGGTAAAGAGTGCCATAAGGAGGATCACCAGAGTCATGAAGACTCAATGTGAAACCTGTTTCCATGGGAGTGGCAATAAGTTTGCAATCCTCAAGTCCAAACTTACATAGCAATGTCTCTATGTAACTTTTTTGACAAAAGGCAATACCACCATCACACTGCTTAAACTGTATACCCAAGTAATGATGCAATATCCCCAGATCTTTCATCTTGAAAGTAGCATTCAAATCAGCCTTAAATTCAGCAATATGTCTCTCATTTGGTCCAGTGATCAGAAAATCATCTACAAAAAGAACCACAATGAGAAGTACATCACCCTCACACTTTACATACAATGTGCTTTCAATTGGACTGTTATATGAAAGCCTCGTTTGACCAAGTGAGTGTTAGCTTTCTCATACCAAGCACGAGGAGATTGCTTCAACCCATACAAAGCCTTCTTACATCTGCACACTTTGTCCTTTCATGACAAAACGGCGAGGTTGCGTTACATAAACTTCCTCAAAATATGTCACTATTCAAGAAAGCAGTAACAATGTTTGATTGATGTACATCCCAACCAACATGAGCTGCCAATACACATAGAAAACAAACAATAGTCATACGACAAGTGGGAGCAAAAGTTTCTTCATAATCTATGTATTTTTGTTGCGCATAGCCTTTTGCAACAAGTCGAGCCTTATGGCGATCAACCTCACCATCCGGCTTGCGTTTCAACTTGTAAACCCACTTTGTACCAATGGCCTTTTTTCCAGGAGGCAAATCACATAACGTCCATGTGTCATTTGTTATAAGTGTATCATATCTGATTGCATGGCATCCATCCAATTTTTTCAATTTTGTGCTTCATCAAAAGAGAGAGGTTCCTCAACATCATGTAAGCTAGACACAGCCAAAGCATAACAGTATGATGCATAAGATGCATGGCGACTCGGGGGGTTCATTGTGTGAAACTACAATATCACGTGTGTTCAAGACATGTTTGTAAAACCCCTTATTTGTGAATTTTTTTAGGAATATAATGAACCCATTTCTTTTAAAATCTTTAAGTTTTTCCAAATTTGAAAAAATAATGCCCTTCTATATATATATTTTTGTAAGTTTCAAGAACTTTAAATACCCTTCTATTGAACTCACGTGATAGGTTACATTTTTAGTGGGTGACCTCCCGGGGCATGGCGAGAGACTGAACGAGTTTGACTAGACAAAGGTGCATCCAATTTACTGTCATGCAATGTATGCACCATCCATTTTGGCATACCGCTAGCCTGCTCATTTTCAGCTCTTTCGTCATCAAGTACATCATGTACATCTGCATCCGTAATAGGCTGATCTGAAACATTTTCGAAAACCCCCATAGGTTGTACCTTTGCCTCATTGGAATTTACATTCGAATTTCTACCATTGAAAAGAGACAACAAAGTGTCATAAATGTCCTGTGAGCTTACATTACTGTCTCTGCTACATGATAGCAAGGGCTGAATAGAATCTTCCACAAACACTACATCCCATGAAACCAAAACACAATACGCTTTGTTTGTGGATGATACAACCTATAACCTTCTCTTTCAGCACTATAACCAACAAAAATACATTTGACAGCCTTATCATCCAATTTTTTGCGCTATGTTTGTGGCACCAAAGCATATGCCAAACAGCCAAAAACACGCATGTGCTCAATAGAAGGCTTTCTATCATGCCATGCTTCATATGGAGTAATAGCCTACAAAGCTTTTGTAGGACACCTGTTAAGTACATAAGTGGGAAGCCTCAAGCCAAAAAGAATGCGACAAAGCTTGACTTTTGACCATACGTTGTGCCATTTTCATACGTGACCTGTTTTTCCTCTCAGCTACACCATTTTGCTGAGGCATATAAGGCACTATACATTGGTGTTTTATCCCACGGCTAGCCAAAAATGCATTAAATTCATGAGACATAAACTCCCCCCCTTGATCGGAATGGAGGGTGCCCATAGTACATTTTGAGACATTTTTAGCCAAAAATTGTTTGAAGCACATAAAAACCTCGCACTTCGCTTTAAGCGCATAAAACCATGCATGCCGGGAGTAATCATCAAATGAAAGTCACGAAGTACAGGTAATTGCCCAAGGACAGAGTTTGCATGGGCCCACAAACATCACTATGCACAAGCTGCAACATGCATGTGGCCCTAATTGAACCATCCTTTGGAAACTTAGAATGCAACATTTTACCCAAAATACAACCTTCACAAACATGTTTGACAGGTGCTTCAAGAGGCGGCGAAGAAGTCCACAAAATAAGATTTCTGCAAACGCAGCAAACTGTCAAAATTCAGATGCCCAAAAACGTGCATGCCACAGTTTTGCATCTGAAACAGCCCTTGAATCTGCAATTGCATTTGCAAAATTTTGTCCACACTTGTCATACAAAATGAGCTTATACAGCCCACAGCACAAAAGGCCAGATGCAACAATTTCATCATCAAAACTGAGATCATGAACTATACATCTGTCGTCCACAAATTTGACTACGAATCCAAGTCTAGGAAGTGCGAATACAGACAAAATATTCTTCTTGATCCCAGGTACATAAGGTGCATCAACAAGTGTGAAGCAACTGCATTTGCAGCAGTAAGCACAATCTTTTCAACTCCCTAAACCGGCTAAGACGCATTGTTGGCACAAGTGACTAAGTTCCCATGTGGGACAAGGTAATGTGCTTTGTAGCACCACTGTCAAAATACGACACATGTGAATCTGTAGCAACTGACATGCATGCATCATGGACAGCAAGATTATAGATCTAGCATTTGCAGTGCTCTTTCTTCTTAGCCTCTTTGGCCTTTAACTGAGGACACTGCTTGATCAAGTGATCATTAGATTTACAATAATGGCGACGCATCTTCTTTTTGCCCTTATCACCAAAATTTCCAGCCGAATTGCTGCTAGCAAAACCATTAGGAATAGGTCATTTTCCACTCATAGAATAACCATAAGAAGTGGTTGCATTGTTGTTACCACCTTGTCTTTGAGCAGCAATAAAGGCATGTTCAACTGCACGCTCTCTAGTCCTGTTTCTTCTGAAAAGCAACTCTTACAACAGCAATGTGTCAGGACAAGGTTCACGGACCTAAGGGACATGGCCCAAACCTAAGGACTAGGGCGGTCACGGACTATGGCCAGGCGGCCAGGTTAGACAGAGTGGATAGGGGATCCATCTAGGGCAAGAGGCTAGGAGTCCGCCTATATAATGGGAGGTTGGGAGGAGGATCCAAAGGTCTAGCATCCCAGTTCTTACACTGGTATCAGAGCCACAGGTTAACTGGTAAAAGGGCGTGCTTCTCTTTCTTTGCATGTTGCATGCCGTGAGGCTTTTCTCTTGCCAAGCGGGGAAGGAAGTCGGGAACAACCACCACGTGCAGGGCCTCTTGAGGCAGAGAGGGACACGATGTCGACCTCAAGCACACGAAGCTCTGAAGGGTTTGGAAGGTGCACACAAACTTGCCCTACAATTCCCATCGCTTGAGCAAGCTCTGGGAAGCAATGGGTGCGTCCCCATCTCCTTGTGGAACTCGCGCAACAGCGTCGACAGCCATAGCTGAGCGGCCTGCGGGTGGATTTCACACCAAACACACACACACACACACACACAAAAACCTAAGGCCTTTGGCCTTGAGAAGTCTCAAATTTTTTTTTCTTGCAAGGGTGCATGCACACTGGGCACACACCAGTACTAGGTTGTTAGCAAAGGCGAGCCCTAATCTCGTCCACAACAGCATGGGACATCATTTGACAGGCAGTCAGCTTGCTGCCGATTCTCTTAAAGTGTAAAGATTGTAGCACTCCGTCAAGGATAGTTTACAACAATGACTTTGAGATTCTTCACCCGGTATCCATCATCACTTGTTCCTTCGGACAACCAATTCGACTACGACGTATTTACGCAGTATAATTGAACGGGTGGAATTACGGGTTGACAAAATTTTGACGAACAATCTCATTAGCACGGCTAATTATCACCGATTGTGGTGCATACTACAGCTTCAAATCAAGGTATTCTTCTTTCTGTTTCTTACAGTGCACGGTGTTGCCATGGATTCAGATATCAATATGACCTTTGATTTCAAGCATTATATGCTTGATCCTTCCCATGATGGCTCGCGGCCGGATACTCTCATGGAGGGTGCCCGCGACACTACGGGAGGTGATGGCGCTTATGAATTGCTCGATATTCAGTAATTTCGAGCACTTCAAGCATGCATCTCAATAATGGAAACAAATTTTGCATCCCTAAATGAAAATGTCACTAAATTATCCACTTTAGTGATACAATTTATGCAGTAGCAGGCGAAGAGCCTTGTTGACACACACATGCATGAGCACGTTGCCGATTAGGGGCAAGGCCCTTCTAGTCATGGACAAGATCCACCTCCGGATTCTCTACACTCTCTCACTGCTAAGGAGGTGGACGAGTTGTTGAAAAACATCAAGCCACCAACTTTTAAGGGAGATAACCGAGATCACAATAAGGATGCAGTGGATATCTTGGAATTCACGCCTTACGGCGTACTCCGGATGCAATCAGAGCACTACAAACCAGTCTGACTCTGGAAGGAAAGGCCTACAAATGGTGGATGCCTCTCAAGGAGAAGAATATCATACCACAGAGTTGGGCAGCCTTTGAGGCTATGTTTCAAAAAGAGTTCTTGCCCACAAATGAGGCACATAGAAATTGGACGGCTTGGGACACGTGTTCCATGCGCCAACACCCATCATTTATTGAGTATATCTCTCACTATCGGGATGTTATCCTCAAGTTGGAAGGACTAGACACTTTTCAGCAAGTGCGTGGGTTTATTCGTGGTCTGACGCCAGAGCTTAAGAAGCACATCAAGACTCAAGATCCTAAAACACGTGAGGAGGCCATAGTGAAAGCACACATTCATGATGATCCAGATGAAAAGAAATCACATAATAATCACGTGCCTGCTAATACACATGGCAATACACACACACAGTTTGGGCACAATAAAAGGAAATTTATAGTAACCAATTCTGAAGTAGCTAAAAAACCCAAGGGCTCTCGTGGTCCTCTCTCTCCTAAGGAATTTGAGAGGGCTAAAAAAGAGAAGTTATGTTTTCAATGCTTGGGAAGCAGCCATGGCAAAAAGTATTGCCCCAAGGGGAAATCTGCTGCTCACGGCAAGGACAAAGCAGTGCACATGGTGCAACTGCTGCCTCTTGAGTCTTCCTCATGATTTTCTACGGTGGAAGTAACACACACCGAGGTGGTACATGAATGTTGTATCACAGCTTCCATGTGGCAACAGACCTTCAGTCCACATGAGTTAGTGCATATGCACGGATCTCTTCAAGGGCACAAAGTGCACATCTTGGTAGATGACGGTGTTACTCACAATTTCATTAACTATGGATTAGTGAAAAAACTCAAATTGCCCCAAACTCCGAGTTCCCACCGCTACAAGATAGCATTCATGAATAATTATGATGCCGAAATATGGGATACTCAAGTCAGAGCTATATGGTTGGAAATACAAGGCTATTCTACATCCTTGGATTTCCAGGTTATGAATATAGAGGGGGCAGATGTGGTACTTGGTAGGGAGTGGTTGCATAGCCTAGGACCATCACTAAAGCGTAGCTACGAGCACAACAGCCTGATGTTTGAATCCCATGGCGCACATGTGTTGTTCTTAGGAGAGAAGGATGTACCTTCCTCACCACCAATATGTATAGCAGAGCTTATGAAGCTCGTTTTTTATAATGAAATAGATGAAGTTTTCTTGTGTTACTCATTGTGTCATTTTCTTTCCAATGTTGAATCTATTGAACATTCCTCAATGCCACATGCTTCTCTCTCATCTCTTCCACCAATGGCTACTTCTCAACAAGCAAAGGTTGCTAGTGAATTAAAGAATTTATTAAAGGAATTTCACAATATTTTTCCTAGTGATTTGCCATCAGGATTACCACCGACATGATATGTGCAACATGGCATCGACGTGGTTGCAGGCAGTAAACCAATCATTAAACCACCCTATAGAATGAGAAATTTTGAAGTTGCTGAGGTGGAACGTCAGCTTGCTGACTATCCTAGTAGAGGGTTTATTCAACCGAGTTCTTCACCATGGGCTTCTCCTATTCTATTAGTGAAGAAAAAGGATAGTAGTATGCGCATGTGCATAGACTACTGTGGATTAAATGCGGTTATGGTTAAGAACAAATACCCATTTCCATGCGTGGATGAGTTGTTCGACAAGCTTACTCATACTCGTATTTTTACGAAGATAGACTTGAGGTCGGGTTATCACCAAGTACTTATTCGACTTGCTGATATACCTAAAACTGCATTCTGAACAAGGTTTGGACATTATGAGCTTTTGATTATGCCCTTTGGGTTAACCAATGCACCCGCAACATTCATGACACTCCTAGATAGTGTCTTAAGACCGTACTTGGGCAAATTTGTTATCGTTTTTCTCGATGACATTCTTGTATACAGTGCTTCTGAGGAAGAACACTTACAACATCTAAGGCAAGTATTTGAATTGTTACGAACAAATCAATTATATGCCAAAGCATATAAATGTGATTTTCTCAAGGAGGAAATTCACTACCTTGGGCATGTTATCTCAGCTATTGGACTGCACATGGATCAATCCAAAGTGGATGCCATTGGGATGTGGCCTTCTCCTAAAAATCTGGAAGAGTTACAGATTTTCTTAGGATTTGCAGGTTTTTATCGAAGGTTCATTAAAAAATATGCTAATATTTTTGTTCCCATGACGGACCAACTAAAATGCAAAGGAAAGACCTTCTAGTGGGGGGCTGCTCAGCAACATAGTTTTAATACACTCAAGGATGCATTAGCTACAGCTCCTATTCTAGCTATCATAGATCCTTTGAAACCATTCATTTTGGAAACGGATGCCAGTAATCATGCTATTGGAGCACTCCTTCTACAAGAAGGGAGGCCAATTGCATTTGAAAGCAAGAAGCTTGATTCAGCATAGCAGAATTATTCTTCTTATGAACGCGACTCTATGCAATAGTATCTGCCTTGAAGACATGGAGACATAATTTGTATGGAGCTCAGTTCGAAATTGTGTTTGACCATGAAAGCATTAAATGGTTTACACAACAAACCGACTTGAAGGGTCGAAAAGCTAGGTGGGCTGAGATCCTTCAGGAATATGACGCAAAGCTCCGCTATCATAAAGGACGATACAATGTAGTGGCAGTACTCTTAGTTGTATGCTTGAGATCAATTCTCGTTTGTTCACGGAACTTCAGAGTGAATTTTTGAATTCTCTGAAGGGCAAATATGAGCATGATGATGCATTTTCCAAAGTGTGGAGCCATGTACTGAGGCGGTCCAGGGCGGGCAACAAGAAGAGTGGCCTCTAGACACCCTTCAAGGCTCCCGTGCTGCTCAATGGGGCTGGGGCACAACACAACACAAACCAAAACAACAAACCCACAGCCAAATCCCAACTACACAAGGGGCACCACCTAGTTTAAGAGCAAACTAGGACGCAAAGAGGAGAATCGTTAGAGCAACCCACAAACAAGCAAGGAATTTACACTAACCCTAACACCAATGGAACACTCTTACACACTAAAACACGATAGAGAGAGAGAGAGAGATATAGTGCTCGGGCTGCTTTGAAACGTATCGGCAATGATCAAGCAAACACAACTATATATTTAAGAAAGAGAGAGAAAGGGGGAGGGGGTGCTTGTTGCATTAATACCTTCTTACAAATCTGTCATGACAAATCAAAGTGAGATTAGTATTTGTTCAACATAGCTTGCGTAAATTTCACCACAACACATCACAAGAAAAGCCACCCCAATCACTGTCTTAAGGCCAGGGGAGTCCTCTCCACCCTGTCGCCCTCTTACAGTATGTGGGATTTATGGCTAGATTGATGACAACACCAGAGACAAGCTATCAAGAACTTAACAAAAAACACCAAGACACTTACGCATCATTGTTGTCCATTACTTCACGTTGGAAGGGAGACAAAGTATCCAAGCTTAGTCCAAATCCACCCTCCTTGATTCAGCGAATGTTGGGCTTACACTAGTAGGAGAAATGATAGATTTCCTACTCTCAATTGAATGATCACTCTCTCTCTTACAATGGCATAGAGTTCCCTTGCTAATCCCCTATTACAACAGATGCACATGCATAAGACAATGAGCTTCCACTCAAGAGCTCCTTCTAGAGAGGTTGAACTTGGCTTCTCAAGCTATAGCATAGTGCTCTTGCTTATGGCTTCTCCTTTTTGTGCTAGCTACACCCTCCTTTTATAGCAATTTTGAAGGCTAGGGTTGCTCCTCTAACCATGGTTGGGTTAGATTTTTAGCAATTTATCTAATTTCTTTTGCTTGGAATTATCAAGAAGTTGGTGGGGAAAGAGAGAAGAGAGAAATGGAGGTGATAGGACTTTTCATAGTGGGTTAGTGTTAGTAGAGTTAGTATTAATTTACAAATGGAATTGGATATTCACAATGGGAGTATCCATGTAGGATACAAATAAGGAAGAAAAACTCTTAAGAGGTAAGAAAAGGTGGATTTCTTACAAGGTTGATGCTCCAAGTGTCTTGAGTAGGGCCAATTTTGACGCTTGTTGACGGTCCACTAGCTTTGACGGTTTTTCTCCACTCTTGACCTTCCTTGAGAGACAAGGTAATTGAAGCTGAGTAATCAACCACCATGATGCTGTCTTTTAAGAGAAGAGGCAGAATTTTGTGGTTTTTTTAATAGATATGGGTAAATTGGAGGAGGAAAAATGAGACTAGGTGGTCAATTTTGGAATGGAATTGTGTGTGGGAGGTATGAGTTCACCATGGTTTCTCTTATTCTTCAAGGTTGAGGAGAAGGTGAGTAGGGTGCAGAGAGGAGTGGTGAGAGAGGTGGGGATGATGAGTGGAGAAGTGTGTGTGAAAGAGGAAAATGATAAAGTGGAAGAGAGAGTGTGGCTGCATAGCATGGGAAAACTGGGGTCCACTAATAAAATCATAGCTCACAGCTCGTAGCTCAAAAAAATATGGAAAGATTTGAGGCAAAAGTTCAGCCCACGAGCTACAACTTTTGTTTGTATCACCTTTTCAAATTCGGAGAGCAAGTGAACTTTAGAAATTCAGCAAAACCGACCGTTTTTTTCCACTGCACAAGGTCCTTGTGGGGTCCTTCTTTGGATGATTCTTTTGAATACCTCCAAGAGTGAGCCCTCCATAGTGCATGTATGCATGCCACCTACCCTTGACCTTATTTGGTAGGTCTATAATTGAAGATATTGTTGAGATTATGATATAAGTGAATAGTACAACTAAGAAAATCAAATATTGAGGGGTCTAAAAAATATGTACATGTCAAATATAAATAATATAAGTGGAAAAAATATAAAGGGGTCAAAAGAAATCTCTCTCATTATGAAGCTACCATAAAAAGATAAATATTTTTGGTGTTCTAATTTTTTAGAAAGAAAAACAAAATAGATGTAGGAAGGGAAAATCACAATAGTGAAAAAATATACACATAAATAAAACTAGTTTTTTTGGATTTTTGTTGGGGTGGAGTTACACCAAATATAAAAGAAGCTTACATGAAAATATTTCTATATGGAATAAAGAGTATGAAAAATGGTAAGAAAAAATTGTGGTAATGGTGAGGCAATGTACAGAGCATAAATAACACACACCTAGGTAGAAATATTTAAATAAATACCAAAATAATTATGAAAAAATATTTTATTTAGGCCCTATATACAAAGAAATATTTACATACGCATGGGCCATAATATACTTTTATTTTTTACTTATTTTTAATTTTTTTGGCTCAACTAGCCCAATGACTAGCTAATTGAGGGTTTTTTAAGAAGATATGGGAAAAGTCCCGTGACTCACGCACGCCTATGTACAGTGAAATGGTAGGGATAGCCACAGTGTTTGGGTGATTTTGGTAGGGTGAGGTAACTCACTGTGGCAATTACAAAGAGCCGAAAAACGGGTATCATTAGCCCTCCCCCAGGATGATGGTATATTCATGTACCATCATAGAGCATCTTTTCCAAAGAGAGTGCTTCAGAGTCCTTGACGAGATTTTTATTGTTTGGCCCCTCAGAATTTTGGCTAGAGTTACACTCATGCTTCATGTAACAATACTTACACGGGACAGTGGCGTTTTGACAGATCTTTGGTAGATCCTTTGGTAGAAGGCGACGAAAATAGGGCTTCAAGCGATACCCGTTTACTTTCCTGGAGTGCTCTTTACCATTCAAGTCCATAAGCTAATAGTAACTTGAATTGAAATCCTTCTTGACTATGTATGGCCCTTGCCATCTTGTTTCAAATTTGGCATCAAAACGATTATCGAGTCGATTGTCATACCTTAGCACAAGATCTCCTTCATTGATGCCTTTGTCCTTCAGTTTCTTGTCAAGCTTCTCCTTTGTCTGTGTGGCTTTCCTCTTATAGCACTCGTATGCTGCTTCTCTTTTCCACTCAAGCTCAGCTAAGGTAAGAAGTCGATCCATCCATGCTTCTTGATCATCTTGTGCTGATTTTCCATGAAGTCGCATTGTTGGAATGTTTAGCTCAATTGGCTGTAAAGCCTCTTGACCATAGACCAAGTGAAATGGTGTGAACTCCGTGGCTTCCCTATATGTGGTTCGATACGCCCACAAGGCACCATCCAAGAAGTCATCCCACAACTTTGTCTTGTTTTTCACCATCTTTCTAATGATGCCTGCAATGACACCATTTGCTTTTTCTACCAAACCATTTGATTGGGGATAGTAGGGTGTACTGTGACGATGTAGAATGCGAAGTTCTTCACAGACTTCTGTGAGCAATCCCTTTCTAAACCCTGGACCATTATCAGAAACAATCTCCAAAGGTGTGCCAAATCTACAACAAATGTGAGTGTAGATGAATTTGCTCACTGTCTTCTCATTTACCTTTGCCACACTTTGTGCTTCCACCCACCTAGTCATATAGTCTACAGCCACTAGAATGTAGAGTTTACCATTTTTTGTCCTAGGCAGAGGACCCATAGCATCAATGCCCCACTTTTCAAACGGTCCATTTGCAAGCACGATTTACCTTGGACCATAAACCAATCTTCTATTCCCATTTACCTGACAATTGTGACAACTTTTACACCAATGTTGGACATCCACATGCAGACTTGGCCAAACATACCCCGCAAGCAAAATCTTCTTCACAGTTAATTCTTGGGCAAAATGACCACCACATGCTTCTTCATGCAAACCTTTTAGAATGGCTAGAATTTCCTCAATAGTTGGTACTCTTCTGCATACTTGATCCCTCCCTCTTTGATAGAGGGAGCCTTCTAGGAAGAGATATGCGCTTGCCTTCTTCATGAGTCTCCTCTTCTAAGCCTTCGTGAAGTCTTGTGGAAACTCGCCCTCCAAAATGTAGCTAATAATGGGAGTCAATGACTCCAATCCCTGGTATCTCGGTTGCTTGACAGTTGCTGCCACCATGATGACCTGCACTTCTTTCTCAACACATGTAACTACTTGCTGTGCAAGTAAATCGGCATCTTCATTCTGTTTCCTAGGAATATGATATAGTTGCACTTCTTCAAATTGATTAAGCAATCTACGAATGGCATAAACTTTTGTCCGTAAGCTTTCATTCTTGCATGCCCAAATGCCTAAAATCTGTTTAACAATGAGAAGTGCATCTCCCTTTACCATGAGGCTTGTATCCCTTGACCAATGCACATATTCAAACCATGAATTAGTGTGTCGTATTCTGCTTCATTGTTGCTAGCTGAACTTGGTAGATTGAACTTCTCTTTCATGACCACCTCTCCACTTGGGTTGAGCAACACTAGCCCTCCCCCTGCTTTTCCTGTGGCTCGACGAAAAGCTCCATCAAAGAACAAGGTAAAAGCATTAGGAATACTTTTTGGTGGTGGTAATGGTAGGGTCTTTACTTCAGGCACCTTAATCTCCTTTTCGTGCACCCTATAAGTGAGAATCCCTGCCAATTGTGCACGCACACTATCTTCTACCTTGAAAGAGTATTGAAACTCTTGCAACTCCATAATCCACTTTGAGATCCTAGTACTAAGATTCATTTGAGATGACACCCAAGGGAACAAATTCTCTGCGGTGAAAATTACAAAAGGTTTTGGGAGCAAGTAGGATCTAAACTTCCTTATCGCAAACATGAGAGAAAGTATCATGAGTTCTGCTTCTGTGTAGTCTCTCTCCAAAGCATTCATGACCCTACTAGCAAAGTAGATGGGTCGCATCCTTGTACTGTGGGGATCTTGTTGTAGCAACACAGCACCAATTGTTTCCCTTCCAACACTAGAGCTAACAAAGAATGTGTCCTCCCAACAAGGAGGCATGAGTGTTGGTAGCTCTGACAAAATGACTTTAATGTTACAAAAATACTCTTCAAGCTCATCAGACCATGCAAATTCTACTTGTTGTGTCAACTTTTGCAAAGAATGAAGCAACTCCGAAGCTAAGTGAATAAAGCGTGACATATACTTCACTTTTTGAATGAATGATATGACCTCTTTGAGATTCTTGGGTGAGGGGAGCTCAATAAGAGCCTTTGCCTTTGAAGGATCCACCTCAATGCCTTTATAGGAATCCTTGTGACCAAGCAAGATCACTTCATCCTCAGCTATGTGACACTTGTCGGGGTTGAGTTGACCTCCCATGTCATAGGGCTTCTTTAAACCTTCTTCTACCCTTTGTAGATGCAATGATTTTGAGCTATAAATGCAAAAATCATCAATAAAAACCCTAATGGACTTTCCAAAGAATGCTTGAAACACCATGTTCATGAAGCGTTGGAAAGTTGCAGGAGCATTTGTCAGGCCAAATGGCATGACTCTAAAACCATAACAACCCCAAGGAGTGATAAAGGTTGTTTTCAATTGATCCTCCAATGCGATACCTATTTGAAAGTAACCCGAGTAGCCATCGCACACGGTGTACTTCTCATGACCAGCTACCTCATTTAGTATCTCATCCTGGAATGGGAGGGAAAAGTGATCTCTTTTTGTTGCCTCATTGAGGGGACGGTAATCCACACACACCCTTCACTTGCCATTTTTCTTAGGAGTGACAACAACAGGAGAGACCCACTCTGAATTCTCCACTGGATAAATGAAACCTGCTGCTAGAAGCTTTCTTACCTCCTTGAGCAGAGCCTGTTCCTTTATAACTCCTAGCCTTCGTAGCTTTTGAGCTTTAGGTGTGGCCTCAGGCTTTAACTCAATCTTGTGTTGAACAACATCTACCCCACGCACGTCGGTGTAGTCTTTAGCAAAAAGCCTAGGAAACTTCCTTAGCACACATTTGAACTCCTCTCTTTCATCCTTTGTAAGTGTTGTTGATAGCATACCTTCCAGCATCCCTTCATCTTCCACCTTTTGGTTTTCTTGGGAACCTACCTCTTCCAAACCTCGAGAAGAGGTCTCCTGGTTGTTTGGCTTAAACCTTACCCCCATGACTTCGATGGAAGACTCCTCTTCAGTAATGCTGCCGCTACTTTCTTCTTCTGAAGTGCTATCGGTCCAACTTTCTTCCGTCTCACTTTGAGATGATTCTTCATGGAGCTCCTCTTGGCGTTGCTCCTTCATGTCAAAGACAACCTTCTTATGATTGTCATTCCTGCAAATTAATTTCCCACTCTTCCAATCCTGCAAAGCTCGCATTTTCATTAGCCATGGTCTTCCTAGGATAAATGGATAACCACTTCCCTTGGTCGACATAACATAAAAATCCACCGCTTTCTTAATGCCAAAGGCCTCTACAAAGACATTTTTACAAATGCCTACACACCTAGCCTTGCTATTGTTTGCCATCTTGACTTTGATTTCAGGTGTCTCATGGATGTGCATGCCTAGTCTTTGCATGAGTCCCTCTGTCATGATGCAAATTTGTGCACCCCCATCCACTAGACCTTTCCTAACCAATCTTCCTTTGATGTAACAGTCTAGCACCGGTGTAATGTCCTCATTCATTTCAGCTTGTGCAATTTTTACAACAGGCACACTCTCTTTTACCTTTTTCCTAGTGCTAACTGCCCTTGTTAAATCCCTCCTTACTTGTGGACATAATGCAAGAAATTGAGGCCATGAAATATCAGGACCCTTACCTCTCATGTCTTCCAACAAGTTGTACGGAGCCATACCATGTCCAAGAGAGAAGTCTTGGAGATTGATACAACGTCGAGTCCTCTTAGCTTCCTTGGTCTCCTTTGCCTTCTTGCCTTGTCCATGGTCACTCTGTGATGGGACACCCTCTTTCTCTTTACCTTTTCCTCGGCCACGCTTAATGCCATTTGCTTCCATGTCAACCTCATTTGAGTTTGTCACCTCTACCACATGCACATTTGGATCTGGCAAAGATGGTACTCCTTCTACCCCTTGTGGAGGTGGTCTTGGTCCATTTGGTCTTTGTAGAAGCCTTGGTTGTTGACCAGTTCCTTCACCTGGATTCATCACTGGGTAATTCAAGTTAGGTCTCCCTGGCTCCCCACGAGGCCAAGGACAATTATACATCCCATGTCCAGACTCTCCGCAATTCCAACATTGCAAGACTCTCCTAGGTCGTGGGTCTCGCTCTTCAGACTTCTTTGCTTGTCCCTTTGGACCTACAGCTTGTGCAAGGTGAATTGACAGGCTGCTTAAAGATTCATTTAACTTCTCAATCACTTCAGCCGTTACCTCAGGAAGCTCCCTAGATGTTGATGCTAGTGACTTACCTTTGGGTCTAAGACCTTCTATTGGAACCTCTCCCCTTAAGCACTTGAGTTTCCTATACTTCTCAGCAGCCCTAGTTTCCGCTGCATCAAAAGTAGCAGGTGCACCCGCCTCAACTTTTACCTTAAGGTCAGGAAAGAGTCCGGCTATGAACCTCTCCTTCTTTAAAAATTCTGCACCATCACCAGGGTTAGATACATTTCGTATCCATAGAGCCCAAAGACGTAGAAACTCTTGCTTCTACAACTAGTAGTCATCTAAGTCTTTTTGCTTATGAGAAACAATGTCTTGCCATAGTTTTTGAGTGTTTTGGGGATCAAAGAAGTATCTCTTAAAATGATTCAAAACTTCTGTGTAATTCCCCTTAACTTCCTCAGGCAAAGAGTCAAACCAAGTACTAGCATCTTTCCTAAGGACCACGTCAAACATTTCTACACGTTCTTGATCTTTTACTATCCTCTTGATACGGCAAGACATCTTGAAATTTGCTAAAAATAATTCTGCATCCTCTCCAGGCTCTCCAAAGAAAAGAGGATATCCAGACATTTGGCGTTGGCTCTCCATTATTATGAAAGATTACAACACGAGTTACAATAAGGGATACAATAGAGATTTAGAACCACTCGCCTGCAAATGAAGAAGTAAGAAAATACCACTCTAGGTTTTCTTCTTCAGCTATCCAAGCTTCAATGAGGTCTCGATTTGTTTGATCAAAACAAAAAGGTAGACTATTGATGAGCTCTAAGAAGGGTTGAAATTCTTCAAAGCTAAGGCGATAAACAGAAATCTCTAGAACTTCATTTTCTGGATCCAAAAGAGCAACCACGTCCCAAGTGATAAATTGCACTTGCTCTACAATTCCCGACGCGCAAGCGGTTTGTATAAAAACTAGATCTTCATGCTCGTTGAAGGCCGTGAGAAAGTAGCAATTGACTAGGAGCTCCTTTCCTTCGAGTTCCACACAGTCGGAGTGAGGCAACCTTCTCACAATTTCATAAAGAACATCCTCATCAAGTCCAATCAAGTTTGCAAGATTTAAAGACTCCACTTGTGCTACAAAATTCCTGGACAAAAACTCCTTAGGATTATGGTTAAATCATTCAAAAGCATAGAGAGATTTACAATGTCTCTATGAACAAAGTGTCATAGAAAGTAGAGAAGGATGAGAATTTATACAACTTTGCAATCTTCTCTATGCTCTCTTTATAAAGACAAACTCTGAATAGCTCCCTATCTCCTTTGTTGAAAGCGAAAGGAAAACTATTAATAAGACGCAAATGAGGGAAAAATTCACCAAATGTGAGTCTATGAAGCATGAACTCTGGCCGCAAGTTTCCTGAAGAGTCTTCCTCAATGGTGAAATGCACTCGCCAAACGCCAAATTTCACTCTATTTACCAATCTTAGGGCACACACTAGTTGGATGAATGCGCGGTCTTCCTTAGTGCCCAACAACAAGAGGAAAATGGAATCCACGCGTAGGACCTTCCGTCTTAACTTCACCACCCTCTTGTTATGAGGGAGACGCCTTACTACTTGCTCCTGCAACTCAATTGGTAATAGAGCTAGATCTCTAAGGATTGAACTTTCACTGCACACACATTCCCAGTTAGAACAAATGATCGTTTTTTTGTTTCTTGTAACAACTTGGACAAAGAAAAAACAAATATACACACTATTTTGCCGGGCTGCACTTCATTTTAAAATAAAATGAACACATGTACATCAAAAGAAGTGTGGTAGTTGATGAGAGGTAGAATGACAGGGTTTGGTGATGCAAGAATTTCTCCTACTCTTTGGGCACCAAACATGAACACCATTCGTTGTTGAAAATGGATCTTTCTACTAATTGCAACGTTTATTCTAATGTGTGGAGTAAAATGAAAGGGAAAAACCTCTATTCCTGGGCCATTATCCATGGCCTATGCATGTTCTAATGCTTAAAACAAAACAAAAATATAGACGTCCAAACTAAGATCGTACCTAATGAGAGGCAAAATAAAAGGATTTACTGAAGCGTTTATCTCGGCCAACCTAAGAGGACCTAAAATTCTACGAGTGACACGTTGAAATTGCAACTTAGTACTAACAATTATGTGTACCTTTTGCCTTGCAATGGGAATAAGGGATCATACAAATTTTCGTGATTCATGCAAACTACTTGACTATGCTAAAGGTTGATTCTACACAAAAATACACAAGCCGTCCTCAGTGGGGGCACCAATTTGAGGCGGTCCGGGGCGGGCAACAAGAAGAGTGGCCTCTAGACACCCTTCAAGGCTCCCGTGCTGCTCAATGGGGCTGGGGCACAACACAACACAAACCAAAACAACAAACCCACAGCCAAATCCCAACTACACAAGGGGCACCACCTAGTTTAAGAGCGAACTAGGACGCAAAGAGGAGAATCGTTAGAGCAACCCACAAACAAGCAAGGAATTTACACTAACCCTAACACCAATGGAACACTCTTACACACTAAAACACGATAGAGAGAGAGAGAGAGATATATATATATAGTGCTCGGGCTGCTTTGAAACGTATCGGCAATGATCAAGCAAACACAACTATATATTTAAGAAAGAGAGAGAAAGGGGGAGGGTCTGCTTGTTGCATTAATACCTTCTTACAAATCTGTCATGACAAATCAAAGTGAGATTAGTATTTGTTCAACATAGCTTGCGTAAATTTCACCACAACACATCACAAGAAAAGCCACCCCAATCACTGTCTTAAGGCCAGGGGAGTCCTCTCCACCCTGTCGCCCTCTTACAGTATGTGGGATTTATGGCTAGATTGATGACAACACCAGAGACAAGCTATCAAGAACTTAACAAAAAACACCAAGACACTTACGCATCATTGTTGTCCATTACTTCACGTTGGAAGGGAGACAAAGTATCCAAGCTTAGTCCAAATCCACCCTCCTTGATTCAACGAATGTTGGGCTTACACTAGTAGGAGAAATGATAGATTTCCTACTCTCAATTGAATGATCACTCTCTCTCTTACAATGGCATAGAGTTCCCTTGCTAATCCCCTATTACAACAGATGCACATGCATAAGACAATGAGCTTTCACTCAAGAGCTCCTTCTAGAGAGGTTGAGCTTGGGTTCTCAAGCTATAGCATAGTGCTCTTGCTTATGGCTTCTCCTTTTTGTGCTAGCTACACCCTCCTTTTATAGCAATTTTGAAGGCTAGGGTTGCTCCTCTAACCATGGTTGGGTTAGATTTTCAGCAATTTATCTAATTTCTTTTGCTTGGAATTATCAAGAAGTTGGTGGGGAAAGAGAGAAGAGAGAAATGGAGGTGATAGGACTTTTCATAGTGGGTTAGTGTTAGTAGAGTTAGTATTAATTTACAAATGGAATTGGATATTTACAATGGGAGTATCCATGTAGGATACAAATAAGGAAGAAAAACTCTTAAGAGGTAAGAAAAGGTGGATTTCTTACAAGGTTGATGCTCCAAGTGTCTTGAGTAGGGCCAATTTTGACGCTTGTTGACGGTCCACTAGCTTTGACGGTTTTTCTCCACTCTTGACCTTCCTTGAGAGACAAGGTAATTGAAGCTGAGTAATCAACCACCATGATGCTGTCTTTTAAGAGAAGAGGCAGAATTTTGTGGTTTTTTTAATAGATATGGGTAAATTGGAGGAGGAAAAATGAGACTAGGTGGTCAATTTTGGAATGGAATTGTGTGTGGGAGGTATGAGTTCACCATGGTTTCTCTTATTCTTCAAGGTTGAGGAGAAGGTGAGTAGGGTGCAGAGAGGAGTGGTGAGAGAGGTGGGGATGATGAGTGGAGAAGTGTGTGTGAAAGAGGAAAATGATAAAGTGGAAGAGAGAGTGTGGCTGCATAGCATGGGAAAACTGGGGTCCACTAATAAAATCATAGCTCACAGCTCGTAGCTCAAAAAAATATGGAAAAATTTGAGGCAAAAGTTCAGCCCACGAGCTACAACTTTTGTTTGTATCACCTTTTCAAATTCGGAGAGCAAGTGAACTTTAAAAATTCAGCAAAACCGACCGTTTTTTTCCACTTCACAAGGTCCTTGTGGGGTCCTTCTTTGGATGATTCTTTTGAATACCTCCAAGAGTGAGCCCTCCATAGTGCATGTATGCATGCCACCTACCCTTGACCTTATTTGGTAGGTCTATAATTGAAGATATTGTTGAGATTATGATATAAGTGAATAGTACAACTAAGAAAATCAAATATTGAGGGGTCTAAAAAATATGTACATGTCAAATATAAATAATATAAGTGGAAAAAATATAAAGGGGTCAAAAGAAATCTCTCTCATTATGAGGCTACCATAAAAAGATAAATATTTTTGGTGTTCTAATTTTTTAGAAAGAAAAACAAAATAGATGTAGGAAGGGATAAATCACAATAGTGAAAAAATATACACATAAATAAAACTAGTTTTTTTGGATTTTTGTTGGGGTGGAGTTACACCAAATATAAAAGAAGCTTACATGAAAATATTTCTATATGGAATAAAGAGTATGAAAAATGGTAAGAAAAAATTGTGGTAATGGTGAGGCAATGTACAGAGCATAAATAACACACACCTAGGTAGAAATATTTAAATAAATACCAAAATAATTATGAAAAAATATTTTATTTAGGCCCTATATACAAAGAAATATTTACATACGCATGGGCCATAATATACTTTTATTTTTTATTTATTTTTAATTTTTTTGGCTCAACTAGCCCAATGACTAGCTAATTGAGGGTTTTTTAAGAAGATATGGGAAAAGTCCCGTGACTCACGCACGCCTATGTACAGTGAAATGGTAGGGATAGCCACAGTGTTTGGGTGATTTTGGTAGGGTGAGGTAACTCACTGTGGCAATTACAAAGAGCCGAAAAACGGCTATCAGTACAAATGAGGGATCCTTCTCACTCCAATGTTGGTAGTGTGTGGTTAACCTCCACACACAGTTCTCCTTTGTCGAGTGATGAAGTACAGTGATGAAAGAATTTTTCTATCGATAATGGGTACCTACTCCACAAGGGGAGATTTTGTGTACCGACAGACATGGACATTCGGTGCCAAATTCTTTATGAATGTCATGATAGTCCACGTGCAGGGCACCCGGATATTAAAAAGACTTATGCTCTCTTACGACGATAATTTTATTGTCCAGGGTTACATGGCTTTGTTCAAGACTATGTCTTGCATTGTCAAAAATTTCAAGTTAACAAAGCAGAGCGCGTGAAGGCAGGAGGACTCTTACATCCTTTGGAGATTCCCAATGGGAAATGGGAAAGTATCTCTATGGATTTTATTATGGATTTACCAACCATCGTACGAGGTCATGACTCGGTATGGGTGGTCGTAGATCGGTTGACTAAACTATGTAAGTTTATTTCAACCAAGTCGATGATTAAGACTCAAGAATTAGCTAAGTTATTTGTGGACAATCTGTACAAGTTGTATGGCTTGCCAAGTGACAAAGTAACATTATAAGTGATCGTGATCCCAAGTTTAACAGTTAGTTTTGGAGGGCTGTGTTTAAACGATTGGGTACACAACTCAACCTCAGTATATCTGATCATCCAGAAACGGATGGTCAGACTAAACGAGTTAACCAAATGCTAGAGATATGCTACGTGCATATGTTAGCAAGAAACAAACAGACTGGGAAGAGTATCTACCTCTTCTTGATTTTGCTTACAACAGTGCTAAACATGTCACGAGTGGTTTTAGTCCTTTCATGCTCATGTACGGTTTTCAACCTACATCACCCGTTACTGTGGGGTTGGCCACCAAAAAACTCCAACAGGTTAAGGATTTTCTCAAAGACCATATGGGTATGTTGAAACTCGTCGTCAGAATGTCCGACAAGCAGAAGATCAGTATAAGAAGTACACTGATGAGAAACGTCGGCAAGTTACCTTTGAGTAAGAGGAAGAAGTATTTTTGTGTGTTCTACAGCATTCAGAAAGTCTGAAAACTAGGCCAACACCTAAATTATCTCCAAGATATTTTGGGCCTTTCAAAATACTCAAGCAAGTTGGTCATCGTGCCTACAAACTGTTGTTACCCACACACTCTCGTGTCCATCCGTTATTTCATGTAAGCCATTTAGGTAAGCAATTACATGGGGATGACAATGTCATTGACCAACACATTCTGGTCAATTTTGTTGAAGCTCCTACCCCACCGCATGAACCTAAGTGGATTCTTGACTATCATGATTTACGTACGCATCATCATGTACGTCAACAAGCTTTAATCAAGTGGAAAGATCGACCGGAAGAAGGTGCCACTTGGGAAAATACCAGTGCTCTTAAGAAGAAGTTTTCCACTTTTTTTTTAGGACAAAAAATTTTCCTTAAGGGGGGGATAATATCAGGACAAGGGTCATGGACCTAAGGAGCACAGCCCAAAACTAAGGACTAGGGCGGTCACGGACTACGGCCAGGCTGCTAGGCTAGACAGAGTGGACAGGGGATCCATCTAGGGCAAGAGGCTAGGAGCCCGGCTATATAATGGGAGGTTGGAAGGAGGATCCAGAGGTCTAACATCCCTAGTTCTTACACAATGTGCATAATGCATCAAACTTGACAACTTCAGGATATTCTTGGGTCATAAGTCTCCAAGTACTTGTTGGAATTAATGCCAAACAGCCAAAAACACGCATGTGCTCAATAGAAGGCTTTCTATCATGCCATGCTTCATATGGAGTAATAGACTGCAAAGCTTTGTAGGACACATGTTTAAGTACATAAGTGGAACACATGATGGCCTCAAGCCAAAAAGAATGTGGCAAAGCTTGACTTTTGACCATACGTCGTGTCATTTTCGTAAGTGACTTTTTTTTCCTCTCAGCTACACCATTTTGCTGAGGCGTATAAGGCACTATACATTGGTGTTTTATCCCACAACTAGTCAAAAATGCATTAAATTCATGAGACATATACTCCCCCCCTCGATCAGAATGGAGGGTGCCCATAGTACCTTTTGATACATTTTCAGCCGTAGCCAAAAATTGTGTGAAGCACATAAAAACCTCAGACTTCGCTTTAAGCGGAAATACCCATGCATGTCTAAAGTAATCATCAAATGAAAGTCACGAAGTACAGGTAATTGCCCAAGGACGTAGTTTGCATGGGCCCACAAACATCACTATGCACAAGCTGCAACCTGCATGTGGCCCTAATTGAACCATCCTTTGGAAACTTAGAACGCCGCATTTTACCCAAAATACAGCCTTCACAAATATGTTTGACAGGCGCTTCAAGAGATGGCAAAGAAGCAACCATATTAGATTTTTGCACACACAGCAAACTGTCAAAATTCAGATGCCCAAAACGTGCATGCCACAGTTTTGCATCTGAAACAGCCCTTGAATCTGCAACTGCATTTGTAAAATTTTGTCCACACTTGTCATACAAAGTGATCTTATATAGCCCACGGCGCAAAAAGCCAGATGCAACAATTTCATCATCAAAATTGAGGTCATGAACTGTACATCTAGCATCCACAAATTTGACTACAAGTCCAAGTCTAGCAAGTGCCGATACAAAGAAAAGATTCTTCTTGATCCTAGGTACATAAAGTGCATCAACAAGTGTGAAGGAACGGCCTTTTGCAGCAGTAAGCACAATCTTTCCAACTCCTTGAACCGGATAAGAGGCATTGTTGGCACAAGTGACTGAATTCCCATGAGGGACAAACTCAAGAGAGGTGAACAATTCACGATGTGAGGTAATGTGCTTTGTAGCACCACTATTGAAATACCACACATGTGAATCTACAGCAACTGACATGCATGCATCATGGACAGCAAGATTGTAAGTGCACTCTATACTAAAAGCCCATTCTGCATCAACATCAACATCACAGTCTCCTTTCACAAAAGACTTAACAATGGTTGCATTTATAGTGGAACGAGCATTTGCAGTAGAACCACCCTCTTTCTTCTTAGCCTCTTTGGCCTTCAACTTAGGACACTGCTTGATCAAGTGATCATTAGCTTTACAATAATGGCAACGCATTTTCCTTTTGCCCTTATCACCAAAATTTTGAGAAAAATTGCTACCAGCAAAAGCATTAGGAACAGAAGATTTTCCACTCGCAGCAGAACCATAAGAAGTGGTTGCATTGTTGTTACCACCCTTTCTTTGAAAAGCAATAAAAGCCTGTTCAACTGCATGCTGCCTAGTCCTGTTTTTTTTGGGAAGTGATTCTTGCAACAGCAATGTGCATAATGCATCAAACTTGACAACTTCAAGATTTCCTTGGGTCATAAGTCTCCAAGTACTAGCAAAAGTCTGGTAAGAATTGGGTAAGGCATCAAGAAGAGTCTACACAAGGGAACTGTCTGAAATGGCCTCACCTGCAAAAATAAGTTACTCATTGGTATCCTTGATACCAGCAAGGAAAGTTTCCATATCATCGTCCTCATGCATAATCTTCGATTCCAAATCTATACGTAGCAAAGCAATTTTAGCCTGATTGTGGCTTGCATAAAGACCTGCTAGAATATCCCAAGTCTGTTTTTCAGATTTTGCTGAACGAATGTGAGGAGTAATGGTGCGCTTCACAAACAAAGCAATCAACACATGATTCTGTGCATCCTTTACATCCCAACGAGCTTGTTCTACCATAGGTGAAACAACTTTAATAGCAGCAAGACCTGCAGCATCGCCTACATCCTCAGAACCAGGACGTACATCAATGCCCTGCACAATATACCAGACGCCCTTTGACACAAGAACATGTTGCATCATGTAAGCCCACATAGGGTAATTGTCCCCATCCAATCTGTCCTCAGCAGCAAACATCTTGAACACATATGTGTTGTTGTCAGCCATGGAAAATGTCTACATCTTATGTGAAAACTTCCCGAAATGAGGAGAAACTGAGTGAGACTAGCACGTCCTGCAATGGATTGTATAGGACCTCTTATGCAAAAACCAGCACTGTCAAAAACTCTACACTAAATGACAAAATTGCCTATGCATGCCTGTTTGTAGTGGAAACAGAGGCCGAAATGAGCCCGAATCAAAAATCTGAGCAGACTAAAATCTTCGAGCCCATCGAAAATTTTTGTCGACCTGCGAACGCTTGCCAAAGCTCACTAAAATCGGAGAAAGTGAGCAGACATGTGTTGAAGCTACTGGCGACTAAGCCTGAGAGGACACAACCTGCTCTGATAGCAATTGTTGGAATTAGGGTTGCAGGAAAACACACACAGCTTGGAGAAGACGAAGGAAGCTCAAGGCACACAACAGAGAGTGTTTTGCTTAATGTGCAATCAAAAGATAGATAGCTTTAAAATGATGAGCGTATATACAATGCACGAATGAAAAAACCTCCTAGTGAGGGAAAAAATGCCCCAACGGTCCTAAGTGTGTTCACACCTCACTACCACATGTATATAGTAACAAATTCGACTGACTCCATATAGCTGAAGAGGCCCATTAGACCTAATGCACTTGGCCGGTTGGTAAAGTATGACATGGAACACGGTCAGACCTAATGCACTTGGCTGGTTGGTAAAGTATGACATGGAACACGGTCAGATCAAAGGTATTAATATCCCTAGTTCTAGGAGAAGCCTCTATCTTCAACAATTTGTAGATGATACAAATGCAATGGTTCAGACTCGCAGTCTATTGAATGTTTTTGGGAGTGTCTAAATGCCTTCTATGATGCTAGTGTTTTTGTCATTAACCATACCAAAACTAGATTTAAATCTTCTTTTGGCTATGTCCCTAAAGTTGTAATAGATGTTGGCTGCTCTCACATTATGGAAGAACATATCTTCAGACTATTGGGAATACCCATGGGCTTCAAGGTCTCTCTCAACCAAATATGGGAAGAATGGATTCTCAACAAAATCGGATTAAAAACCTCAAGATGGCATGGGCATAACACTTCCTTGCCAAGCAGAGCTTTTGTTCTTAATCATTATATTATGCCTTCACTAACTTTCTTTTTGGTATGTTTGCAGCCAGATAAGTACCAAAGACAGAAGACATTCTCCGTGTTTAAGAATTTTTTATAGGAGGAGATTTGGATCGTCCTAAAATATCAAAAGTTTCTTGGGATATTTTTTGTTTGCCTAAGACAAAGGAGGTATTGGTTTACTCAATCTTAATATGATTTCCTGCAAAGTGGTAGCTAAATAGGTCATAAGAAGTACTATATCAAAGGATTTTTGGGCTTTGCTTCTAAAAAGAAACCTCAAAAAATTCAAACTGCAAAACTACAAGGCTTGGTGTAACCTCAGCATCAAAGATTTAATATTATCCCCTACGAAGTTCACCCCTACTGGATTTAAGCTCATGTGTAGTTTTTGGCCATCCTGGCAAACTATTAGGCAACAATGGAGAGCAACCACTAATTTCTTGTCTAACATATTTTCCTTTCTTCAGAACTCACCATGGATAGGATGCTTTGCAGATTATTGTAATCTTCCCCTCTCTACAAGATCTCACAAATGTTTTAAGGCTAGAATCACTAAGTGGGAAGATTTTTTTCAGGGACACTGTATAAAGAGGGCTTCCTCTTTGCAAGGACAGTTTACTCAACGGGAGGCAAATTGGTGCATTACCATACTACAAGCCATCCTTGCCAAACTACAATTACCTGCTATGGCTGACATCAGTAAAGCCCAACTTGGAAGGCTTGCAAAGGAAATATACTCCAAATTCCAACTCAAGGGGAGTATGGATGATGGTGTCAAGAAACAGTTGAGTCTCAAATGGAAATTGCAGTGGAGCAATAAGCAATGGACTTATAGGTTAGATGCAATTGGGCTTATCCCTTAACAATGAAACATAGTTATTGCTATGGATGATAATGCACCAAGGATTGTGGACTGGGTATAGAGCCTTCAGAGCCAAAGTCAACAATGGTATATACACTAGATGCAAACACCTCATGGAGAATATCCCCCACATCTTTTACAGTTGTCCAGCTTTTAGAATAGTTATTTTCCCTATCATTTCTGTGTAATGTCTATCAGCTGCAACAACATGGAAGTTAGGGATCTTTTTCGTGGAAACTGTAAAGATTAGACATTCCACTTTGGACAATATGGAGAGGTATAATTCTCTAGTTTTTGTGGTCTGCCAGGAATGTCTCATCCCCCCCAACCCCCTCCTTCTTGCTAGATTTAAGAAAATCCTCAACTTCACTTTGCAAGGAAATGAAAACTCCCTCTGACAATACACAGCCATTAGCAACAATACAAAAATACCTCATGTGGTCTCAATAGAGGACAAAGATTCCTAAGTTTTTTTTTGTTGTAAGACACAAGATGAATGATTCTCTCTATCTATTAATTTAGGCCTATTGGCTAGGGTTACCCTCCCCCTTCTGGAGGATACTTGTACACTTCTTTTTTACCTCATTTAATTTAAACTTCTACTTCTCTCAAATCAAAAGAAGAAAAGAGTGAAATACGACTATGTCCAACCATCAAGTCAAAAAATATTTGCGGCATTCACTAGTCAATAGAGTGAGAGGAGATGATATGGCTAACTAATATGTCAAAACATACTAGTGGCTCGGTCAAAACATACTGGCAGCTCTTTTAAACAAAATACAATGATACCTTCAAAGATTCACGCATTCTTGCCCAGCTAAATGCGAGTACGGCTCCTACTCCTGCTCCATCCTCCCCACAGTGTTGTGCCGTTGTCGCCCCCTTTCTCAGTAGAAGAACCCTTCGTCCACCTAAAGGACTACAATGTAAGCCCCCCCCCCCCCCAAAAAAAAAAAAAAAAACATTTCCTACAATTGCAGCCCTAGGGAAAATCACAAAGATCATAGGCCTAGAGGTTCCATAACAGAGCGAGAGCAAAGGAAATTGTGCTGGATGGCCACCATGCCTATGGATAACCATGATTAGATCTCAAGCAAAGGGTTGATGGCAGTGTAACTATGAGAAGAAGAAGAAGAAGTAAAGTAAAGCAAAAATCTTGTGGGACTAGAATAGAAACAGATTTAACACTTAATGAGAGACTAGGCTCTAAACACAGGTAAAACTGAGGTATGTGTCCACGATTTTGGAAAAATCCATTAGAGGAGAATCTATGGATATTCTTCTCTCTCTCTCTCTCTCTCTCTCTCTCTCTCTCTCTCTCTCTCTCTCTCTCTCTCTCTCTCTCTCTCTCTCTCTCTCTCTCTCTCTCTCTCTCTCTCTCTCTCTCTCTCTCTCTCTCTCGGCACCAAGTAACATCTATATTTAATGCAGGGGAGAGTAATGGGATCGACAGTCGGTGTTACGAGACTGGGCACCCTCCTGTTGTAGTGGTTAGCTGCAATTGGGATAGCTGGCGTAATGGTTAATTATGTGTTGTCTATTTATTTTCTAATTGAGCTGATGATAATTTTGTAGAGTGGAATGCAGGGAGTTGATGAAGAGGCGCCGGCAATTACTCTTGGCCATTTTAAATTTGCACAGTATTTTAGAATCTCATTTCAATAAGCCATTATGGCTCTGATACCACTGTTGGGAGAAGAGATGGAGAGACCGGTTGCTTAATCTCTTCAACACATGCTCACAAACATCACCATCAACCTGTCCACCTCTTTTCCCAATTTCCAAGCACACACACACACACCTAGACTATCACACACACACATAGAGAAAGGCTAGTTGCCCTTCTTGCTTGCCGAGAACGAGCCCCTACATACAAGCAATATTGACTGCAGCCATCGCCAAAGCGTTGGAGACCGCCCTCAAACTGGTCGCCCAAGACCGTTGGACAAACACTTCCTCTAACATGCGGGCCAAAACGGTCCGTGCAAGTCTCTCTTGTCACTTCTTTGCACGGCGCGGTCGTCCTCTGAGTCTGCTCGCTGCCATGCATCTTACTACACACTTTTGCTTACAAAAGTAAGGGCCTCAATTAAAAGGAGATATCAGTCGGCCACCCATTGCAGGTTTTTTTTTTTTTTAACACCCAATTATTTAAGCAAGCGTTCTCCCCTTTCTCCTCAACAAAATTGATCAGCTGCGTACCAAGCATTAAAGCAATTGATGGCTTTTGTTCATCATCTCCGAAATCCCTCGATTGACTACCCACTTTATACAAACCTCACAAGTTATTCTCGAAAGGCCGTCAGCCCCACTCTTTACCCTTTCAACGATCACCATTATAATTTCAAAAGGTGAACTCTTCAATCGACGTACACTTACCAAGAAAAATAACGTTCGATGACCTTTGGCTTTTTCTTTCACGGAAGCCGGTTCTACTCATTCAAGCTACGGTAAACCTTACCTTACCTTACCAACTGTGACTGCCATTAATTTTGCGGATACGAAAGATCGGGTGCTACAAAATTCGACCGGCTCGCCGACGCACCGTCGGACCACTCCCTTCTCTGGCAATTTCCTAGCGTATCGCCATTCCGGACTAGACGCCACCGAATTTCTCAGCTAAGTACATTGCATTTCTGTTATTTATTTTACTCTTTTAGTCCGCATATTATATCTGTAAATATCACCAAATAGCCTTTTTAAGCATTAGCATTAAAAATTAGAAAAAAACTATTTAAATAAATAATTAAATCAAAAAGAAGAGAAAATTATAAAAAGCATGCAATCATGGCACACCTCAGGCACCCAAACAACTTCAAAATCTACAACAGTCCCTCACATATGAACGCATGCGAAGGCAAGAACTTGAAGATAAATTATTGCATTCTACACGCACCGAATCTGCACCGGCACCCAAGAAAAACAAAATTAGCAAAAAAGCCTTCACTTTCAAGGATTTTGATGGCACTAAAGATGCTAGCATGGTTCTAGCATGGGTTAGTCAGCTAGATGACTATTTTCACGATGAAGAATTTCCTGAGCATGAAATGGTAAAATGTGCATCAAATCATCTCACTAGTAGCACTGCATTGTGGTGGAACGCCACCAAACAGCATGGGAAAAGACCACGTACCTGGCATGCATTTAAAAAAGTGTTTTTACCCCAATTTTTTCTCACATAGTACAAAGCTAAAGCACGTCGTCAATGGGATTTAATTCGACAGGGTCGAAATGAAGATGTACAGGGTTACACTAATCGGTTTTGGAATTGTTTAATTCAATTGCAAGCTATTGAACATGTTAGTCACAGGAAATTGAAGCGTAAGTACATATTAGGCTTGGCACTACAAATTGGTGCTTAGGTAGATATGTTCGAACCAGATTCTCTGTCAAAGGCTATTAATTTGGCTCTCAATGCAAAAAAGAAGAAAGTTGGACAACCCTCTCACACTGATCAACCTGCTAACACTAACCATAACAAAAGACCTTGCTTCTCTACTAACTTTGACAGAAACAAACACCAAAGCCGTACTTTTTTCAAGAGACGTAGATTTGACAATTCTCCTACAACTTCTCAACCTCATACAAGCAACAACAACAACAACAACACGCATCAACGAGGCAACCAAAATTCTTTCAACCAACATCCTACTCCAAATTCTAATGGTAACAAAAAGGTGAAGTGTTTTAAATGGTTTCAGTATGGTCACTATGCACATAAGTGCCCAAATGGTCCTTTTAAGGCAATGGTCAATCCAATGGCCACTCCAATGGAGTCAACAGAAATTCAAGTCAAAAACCCTTCAACAACAACCGCCCCAACGGAGCTACTCTTAACCTCATCGAAGATGCTACTCCTGACGACAATGAAGTGGAAGCTAACTACGATGAGGGATATGATCCTGATTATGATAATGATGACAACCCATCCTTAGGTACTCTTATATCTCCTCACACTTTGCTTAAAGTGCAAGGCACTGTTAAGGATGAAAGTGTCACCATTCTGTTAGATGATGGTAGTAGCCATGATTTCATTTCCACACGTTTGGCACAGCAACTATCTCTCTCTAAAATCTCATCACCTCACAAGTTCAAAATTGTTTCTAATAATCAACGCTTTAATTGTAAAACCCAAGTCACTGTTGAAATTTGCATTGGTGAATTTACACAAGCACGAACATTTATGGTAGTACCCTTGCATGGTCTTGATATGATTTTGGGAATGACATTTCGTCATGAATTTGACTCGTTGATTAATTATAAAACACGTACAATGTCTCTCACTCATAATAATAAAAATTTCTCCATCCAAGCAACACTAGCACATCAAAAATTTCCACTCCTCTCTCACACTCAAGCCAAAAGAGAAATTCGAAAACAGGGGAAAACATATCTAGTATTGGTAAATCAAATTTCTGCTGAAATTGAAACTTTACATAACTCCACACACGATGAATTTCTCTCACAATTTAAATATTGTTTCATGCATGATCTGTCACCTGGAATTCCACCATCACGCCCAGAAGACCACAAAATTGACATTATACAGGGTAGTGAACCCCCTTGTAGAGCACCTTATCGTGTAAATCCAACCAAATCACTGATTTACTTGACTGAGGTCTAATCCGACCTAGTAGTTCACCATACGGAGCTCCAGTACTTCTTTTCAAGAATCCCCTTGGAGAAGTGTTTTTATCATTGAAAAAAAAAGTGGAAAATTTCTTTTCAAGAACAGTAATGTTTTCTCAAGTGACACCTCCTTTGGGTCGGTTGTAGGGAGGCGTTGTAGCACGACCTAATCGCAACCCACAAAATTGTCAAATCGTGGATCGACAACCCGGCTAGGGCATGGAAGCACGAGCCTAGGATGTATAGACATAGAGGATTCAAGGGATCCTTCTTCTCATCATAGAGAGAATCCATGGAAAGGGCTTCCTCTAATCAACAATAGATTCCTACTCACTAATCACTTGCACACAATCACGCGGTTGAAATTAACCTCTCACATCAATCACTCTTATTCACAACTCTTAATCACAACTACACAAGCATGCAATTAACATACCTACTCCGTATTAGTGTTTCCATTTCGGCACAACCCCTCAATATGCCTGCGTATGCACACGCACTAACGGCACCTTGTAGAGAAAGATGAAGAGAAGGAAGGCATAGCCCTCACACACCATGGCCAATGGTGTGGATAGAATAGATTAACTCAAAAAAGGGATTAGAGATCTACCATCACACTAATACAATCTCACTCCACATAATCAAGCAAAGAAGACTACTAAGAAAGAAAGTGTAATTGATTATTAGAAATCAAGAGCTACATGGGCATGGAAAGCCCATGAGCCTCATGACCATCCACTCTTCAAAGAGAAGAGCTCACCCAAGAATGACTTCTCATTAAGCATAGGGCTCTTTTATAGCTTTGGGCCTCAAACCCTTCAACTATGGGATAAAGTTGAGCTCTCTAGCCTAGACTCATACAACTTTGGAACTCCTACATGAGCCCAAGCCCTATACAATGAAAAGGAAATATTGTGCACTATGGCACATCCACAACTTGGTGCATAATTGGTGTAGCCTGTGTTAGCCGCTGCTAACATTCCCCCCTTCCTAATTTGGCACATGTCCTCGTGTGCCGATGAAGCAAGACACGGTGACATGGTAGAAAGCAAGTCCATGGAAGAAATGTTGAGCTGCAAAACATAAGAACAAGTAATGAGCATCAAAGGCCACCAAGAATGAATGAAAAATGAAGCACAAATGAACAATTATGCACAATAATTTTTTGCTTCGAAAAGATGGGTCAATCACAGTCAAAAACTAGACAACATAAAGCAAAAAAATACTCAAACTATTGTGAAGAGTAAACCACTTGAAATTTCAGTTTTATGCATGAAACACAAGCAATCAATTATGACACTAGACTAATGCAAGTTCATAAACCTACTAGCCTAATAACTATGTGAACAATCTTAATAAATCATTCAAGTCTATCATGTCTACGGGCTATAAAAAAGCTCCTAATCTATTAGTACATTGTCAAAGCTTTTTGAAGCTCATGGAAGTTTTGATTTTGTCATTCATTGAAAAAAGTAAAACACATCACAAGGCTACCACCCCAAGGCAAGTCTAGGTGCGACTCGTGGCTCCTTGAACACTCAAGAAGGTGTTCCAAAAGCCTACTAACCTACCAAGGCGACGGCTAACCCCCATCAACCCAGGGCATCGGTTTAGGGCCTTGACCAAGCGAGCCAAGGTGATTCCTCTCGCTTTCCAAGTGCCAATAATGCGCTAGGCCTCACAAAGACATAACATAACATAGAGATTTTGATTTTCATATGTCTAGTAGCATTTTTGATACTTTTTCTTGACACTTTTTTGCTTCACTGATTCATTTTTTAGCACTTTTTTACTTCTTCCAACTTGAGATGCTAATGGAAATTGGACTAAAGGACTAAGCCTAATCATAGTCTTAGGTCATGACAAAAATGAATGGAGTATTAAGACTATTACTAAGAGTCTAGGACTAATGAGAAATGAACCTACATTAATCTAAGGTCAAGGCCAATTACCTATGATTAGCACACACAAAACCTAATTTTTTTATGAGTTAATTTTCACAAAGCAAAGTGTTGAAACTTTAGGATGCCTAGCTTTTGAACATGAAACAACCATAGCCTAGAAGCAAAATTTCACTAAGCCAAGCAAGAGAATGGGAAGATGAACAAAAGAGCAAAATCATGGAAGAATTACACCTATTCATGTTCTTTTGAGCATCCTTGAGCAAGAATCCCCTTTGTAGAGAATTCTCTTGATCTTTTTATTAAAATCCAAGCTAATTTGAAGCTAAGTGTAAACACAAGCTCCAAAGCCTTTTATTGAAAAGCCACACAAAAAACATTAATGAAAACCTAAAGCTAGGGTCTTGCATACCCAAATTTGCCAAAGGAAAAAAACCCAAGGGAAAAAAGTGCCTTTGGTTATGCACATGATGCTCTAAAGTAGCAAATTTATGCATACATAACAACAATGAGAGATAAAATGCTTCTACATAAGCAAATTTTGCAATTTTTACCATCTCTCATGCATCATTCAAAGTTGATTAGTTTCTAGCTCAATGAAATATGGAATTAAAAACAAGCCAAGAGCTGAAAATAATGCAACTTTGATGAAATGAAGCGGCTCTTGAAAGCCAGATTTTACAATTAAAAGCTTTCCAAAAAGTTGGCTAACTCTAGCTCATATGAAATTTTACATTTTTAGAGCAATCTATGAGCTAGAGATGACTGCAACTTGATGAAATGAAAATAAATGGCTCTCAACAGCCAATTTTTTTACTTGAAAGCTCTCAAAAAATTGGGTAAACACTAGCTCAAAAGAAAACATTTGCATTTTAGACCAAGGTATGACCTAGCATTTATACAATTTTTTAATCCAAAGAATTGGAATGGCTTTAACTAGCCAAGTTTTGCAATAAATTGCAATGATGACCCCTTCTTAGATCAATGAAATCACTCACCTTCCACACCCTTCAAAACAATTCAAATCATTAGTGCTCTTAAACATTTGAACATTTAAAGTAAGCACTAAAAATGCACAATCGATCACAACCCCAAAATGCTCATGCTCACTCTTGGCCATTAAAACAAGCTCAATTTTAATGCTTTCCAATGATTTTTCATTCAATTCAAGCATTAAAATATAACAAGCAAGTCAACTCCAAGCATAACATATCTCGACCCAGCATCAACTCATAAATCAATGCGACTTTTGTCCTTGCATGCATATCACAAGGAAAAGTTTTCCTTTTTGCAAGCAAGCTTCCAATCAAGATGGCATTAAACCAATGCATAAGGCTCATATTGGTGCATTTAAAGTTCATTCTTGCATTGAAGTTCTCAATCAAAGCACACCTGAAACCAATGCTCACTCCCTTGCTCTTAAACTAGCAGATATGACATACATAGGAAAGGAGAGAGCATATAATGAAGTGAAATGTCAATTCTTTTAATGCAATCAATACCCATTTTTGTGCAATTGGCCCTACCCCTTCAAAATGAAGTTTGATCATTGGTGAATGAAACCATTTTTCATACAAAGTAAGAATTAAAATTTTATGATTGAGCACAAATCCTCCCTCAAAATGTTAATGAAAAACTTGCTTGCATTTTTTAATGAACAAGAATGCCCTTGAGCGCCTGCATAAGTGAGAATTTTGCATTTTGACCGTGACTCTTTGCAAAATCGAAGTGTGATTTTTTTTATAAAAAAAATTTTGCATGCTCCTTCCGATGGCTACTGTGAATATTACCCATTCAAGGCAAAGCTGAGAACCTTGTTTTGGATTTTGGAAATTTGTGAGCTCAAACAGGGGTAGGAATACCCTCCAATCTAAAGTTCTTATTTTTTTTTATTGAGGTGATGGCAGTGCGCAGGAGAGGTGTGCAGGAGATGTGTGATCAATGCATAGGAAAGGCCATGAGGGGCCGCAGTCTCAAGGGCTCACAGACGCAAGTCACTGCGTGATTGGCAGCGCCAAAAATGGCATCGGGTAGAGCGAGTCAGTGAGGAGGAAATGAGCATGTATGTGTTTGATGTATTGTGGCTAGCACTGCAGAGGCGCGCAAAAATTGCAGCTGAGAGCAGTTCGTGTATGTCGGGCAATGTGAGGCTCATAGTTGGTCCGAGCCTTGAGGCCAAATAGCGGGCCAGTAAACCAGAGCGGGATAGAGCGAGACTCTTCATATGGAACAGTGTGTGTGTGTGTGTGGGGTCCAAAGACCAAGCAAGGTGACAATAGAGTATGTTCATCTTGCAACGCAGCAGCAGCGATTGAGTCGGATTCGGTTAAAGGGCAGTAGTGCAAGGCCTGCAAGTGGGCAGCGCGAGAAGCGTATGTGTGTGTGTGTGTGTGTTGAGTAGTGTGAGCCTCAGCCAAGCCAGACTGCGAGTGTGGGTGTGTCGGTTTGGCATTTTGCGCCTAATCGGCAGGGGCCAGGGCAGCGTGCCTGTGCAGATTTTACGAGCGCCAATCCAAAATTGGTGGGCCAGTGGGCCTTGTGTGTGTGTGTGTGTGTGTGTGTGTGTGTGTGTGTGTGTGTGTGTGTGTGTGTGTGTGTGTGTGTGTGTGTGTGTGTGTGTGTGTGTGTGTGTGTGTGTGTGTGTGTGTGTGTGTGTGTGTGTGTGTGTGTGTGTGTGTGTGAGAGAGAGAGAGAGAGAGAGAGCCTTAATCAGCAGCGTGTGTGCGAGGCGATAATGCCAAACCGGCTCAGGCCAATTTGGGACGAGCAATTGGTGGGTCAGTAGGGCTCCAAGGAGAGACTCAGATCAAACCAAATTAGGTTGAAGGCTCGTGTGGGTGTGTGTGGGTCTTGAGACTTGCAAGTGGGGCTGCCAGCGAGGAAGCCAAAAAAGGCTTGCTTGGTGGGCTTTAGATTTTCCTTTTCAAATTTGGTTGGGGCTCGATCCCATGGTCAACAACATGTAAGGCCATTTGAGAGAGAAGTGAGGTCAAGCCTGAGAAAATTGTGTCACTTCTTGTACAACTTAAAAACTTTTCACAAAAATGATATTTGGACATGCAATTTAAGTCACACATATTTTTTTGAAAAAGTAAATTACCATATCCGCTTAATAATTGAATTGCTTCACGTAAATGGACACCGATTGTAATTAAAAATCCACTAGAACACTCTTTTGGCATCCAAACCTTCTCATTGACAATTTGAGCATGCATATTAATCCATTTTCAATCGATATTGCTTCAAATTCAAGAGCAAAAATTCCATTTTCAATGCACTTTTTACTAAATTTGGCAATGCTCATAAGCAAATCAATTAAGGTTGTCATCTCATTTGCACAACCAGACCAACCATTGCAACTTAAGCTGCTCATATCCGCAGATATCCACATTTAGACAAACCCAATTGGCACAAAACATTGGTCAATTTAAGCCAGTTTTTAATCATTGCAAATTTAATTGCTCATATCTCAAAGCCCTAATCATCCAAATCAAATCGGATTTGTCACCTGGTTTGTACGGTTACACAAATTTGATTATGGCACTTGAAAATGCACAATGTTATGAAATTTTTTGCCATATCCAATCGAATTGGCATTGGCATCACAAAGGCAATGTAGATTAATCATTTTCAATTGGGTATCACTTGAATCATCCAAAGTCAATTAATCAATTACACACCGATCTTTTAGGTCTAACAATCATCATAATTGGTAATTGCTACCAATTATTCATCCTAATTTGAATACCGAATGCCATTGAGTAGGCACACACACCCAAATTTAGGCCAAAAATTTTATGCAATTAATCCATCAATTTCACATTGAAATTCTCAAATTGCAAACTCAATCAAAGAATCAGTGAATGCATGCATGCTTGATTTCTAAAAAATTAACACTATTTCGACCCAATCAAGCAATGCACACACTCAAAAACTAAGCACAAAAATTCAAATTTGGCTCAATTTGCAATGCATTTAGGCTTACACCTAATGATTGCACACACTTTTCATGATCAATTAATCAAAAACCATTTAGGTGTCCTAATTGACCATCAATCATTAAAAATAAAGTGGTCTTGGATAGGCACACACACTCGATTTTTGCCCAATTTTTTGGCAATTATGCTTATCCAATGTTTGAATTAGCCTAACATACACATTATTTACATGATTGCATACTCATGTATCATCAATTCCATCACTTTTTATGTATGCACACACTTAAAAAATTTGACAGTTTTTTCCCCCTTTGGTGTGTGCACACACACACAAGGATTTTTATGCACACACATGAATTCTTGATGAGAATTAAACATTATTTGGATACACACAAAGTTCATTAGTCACAATTTGACTATCAATTTCATTCAAAGTGTATCAAATTAGGTGCAAAGTGTAGGTCAATTTGTGTTATACACCTAATTTTAGAAAAAAATTAGCAACATTGAACCTCATTAATCAATCAATAATTGGCATAACAAGTGATTTCACTTACATCTTAATTACACTCCAAGCTATTCCTTTGCTCCACGCGAAGACGCATCATTACACACACAAGGGTGTGCACCATCAATTCCGCTCCAAAATTGACCATTTGTAGGTCAAAAAATCACACACTTAAGTCATCAAATTAGGCATAAATTAGCACAATTAATTTGATTAGAGTGATGATTCCACCTCTTGCAAGGGGATTTCACATACTTTACACTTCAAATGTTAGTGGTTAGGTTAGCAAGGTTAGTCAAAATTAGTAGAAATTAGCATGGAAAGAAGCGAAGTTAGCAAGGGTTAGCATGAAATTAGTGAAATTGGGGGTGGAATTGGGGATTTGGGGTATTCATAACTCAAAATTAACATCAATTTCTTGCACAACATCATCAAATTAAACCAAAAAATGAGTTACACACACTCAAAAACCAACAAAAATTAGTAGTGAAATTACTCTATTCTATACATCCTTAACTCACTAGCTTGGGTTATCGATCCCAGGCAGTGACGCCAAATGTAAGGAGGTGTTGTAGAACAACCTAATTGCAACCCTCAAAATTGTCAAATCGTGGATCGGCAACCCGGCTAGGGCATGGAAGCACGAGCCTAGGATGTATAGACATAGAGGATTCAAGAGATCCTTCTTCTCATCATAGAGAGAAGCCATGGAAAGGGCTTCCTCTAATCAACAACACATTCCTACTCACTAATCACTTACACACAATCACGCGGTTGAAATTAACCTCTCACATCAATCACTCTTATTCACAACTCTTAATCACAAATACACAAGCATGCAATTAACATACCTACTCCGCATTAGTGTGTCCATTTTGGCAGAACCCCTCAATACGACTGCGTATGCACACGCACTAACCGCACCTTGTAGAGAAAGATGAAGAGAAGGAAAGTATAGCCCTCACACACCATGGCCAATGGTGTGGATAGAATAGATTAACTCAAAAAATGGATTAGAGATCTACCATCACACTAATACAATCTCACTCCACATAATCAAGCAAAGAAGACTACTAAGAAAGAAAGTGTAATTGATTATTAGAAATCAAGAGCTACATGGGCATGGAAATCCCATGAGCCTCATGACCATCCACTCTACAAAGAGAAGAGCTCACCCAAGAATGAATTCTCATTAAGCATAGGGCTCTTTTATAGCTTTGGGCCTCAAACCCTTCAACTATGGGATAAAGTTGAGCTCTCTACCCTAAACTCATACAACTTTGGAACTCCTACATGAGCCCAAGCCCTATACAATGAAAAGAAAATATTGTGCACTATGGCACATCCACAGCTTGGTGCATAATTGGTGTAGCCTGTGTTAGCCGCTTCTAACATCGATCTTTCCACTTATGCTTGACGACACACATGATGATGAGTACATAAATCATGATAATTTAATATATATACTTGGGTTCATGCGACTGGATTGGAGGTTCAATAAAATCAACCAAAATTTGGTAGTCAATGACATTGTCATACCTACGCAAGCATTACGTTAACAACTTACATGAAAAACTAGATGAATACGAGAGTGTGCAACTAAAGAGAGTTTATAAGCTATATCTCTAAAAGGCCCACAATATCTTAGAGATAATTTAGGATATTTGACCAATTTCTAGATTGTCTGAATGCTTTGGCACACGTTAAAATACCTCTTCCCATTCCATGAAGGTTACTTGCTGATGTTTCTCACCAGCATACTTTTCGTATCTATCCTATGCTTGTCAAACATTTCAAGGAGCAATTTTTAGCATATTTACATGATTTTGGAGAAAATCCTTGACTTGCTGAAGGTTCTTAGTTGCCAACGCCACTGTAACTCATGATGTAAGTTAAAAACCATACATAAGCACAAAAGGGCTAAATTCAATTGTCACATGCTTTGCACTATTATAAGCAAACTCTAAAATAGGGAGATAATTTTTTCATCAGATTGCTTTTTGGTAATGTATGTGTTTAGTATATCCTTTAGCACTAGATTAACACTTGCAAGCTACCCACCCGTCTCTGGATGTTGATTGGTAGTATCGAGTTGTTTTTCCCAACCGTTTATAACAATCTTCCGAAAATGACATGTAAACATGGGTTCACTACTACTCACAAAATTGCAGTGTAATCCATATAATCTATATAACCAACTTGATTAAAGAGTGGACTTGTTTGGAATAAACTAACAAAGTTTAGGAAATCTACCTATAAATACCCATACCAAGCCATCATCTTGTATCGCGGTTGGTAGACCATGATAAATTACATAGAGATATTGTACTTGTGGTGCGAAAAGCTTCATAAGCTATCACATTTATGAATTTTCATGTTGTTTCAAATATGCCTTTGCTAAACACTAGGGCCAATAACACCTTATGTGCATGCATTTAGCAAAAACTTATCCAAACCTGCACTTTCATGACTATAGTTGCCAATGCTTATGGTGGATGTTATGTTCATAGCACACATGGAAGAGGAGGGAATAAAATATGAACATAGCTCTATGAAAATAAACTAACTACTTCCCCAATGCAATCATTTGAAAACCTTGCCAAAACATTTGGACCATAAATAGAATGTGAAAATAAATCACATCTAGGTGTAAACAATAAAACGCTTTCATTAACAAAATATAGCCTTTCTATATGCATTAACAACCATCTATTAATGTTGTTAAACAATAGTTGTAACTCTAACAAGTATTACCTGGTACCGATAATTTTTGGCCCATTGAAATTGTTCCTGATATTACATGCTCAAAATGGTCTAAAAAACGCATTTGACCAACACCTAGGGACTTTGTCGAGACACAAAATTAGAGAAACAGGCACCAATGTTAATCCCAAAGACTCATATTCTCCACGTGCAAAATATGTCTTATATGACGATGTTAGAAAATATGATATACATCAAGTACGATATGTAGTCGTGTGTGGAGGTACTTGGAAACACTCAACGACATGAGTAAGAGGGACCCTCATAAAACTTGCATTCCTAGACGTAAATTTGCTTACAAATCTCATTACCTCACTCTCCTATTAAAGAAAAATTCTCCTTATGCATGGTCTGATTTGCACGAAAGTTCCTTTAATGCACTCAAGAATGCTTTGATAAATGCACCTGTACTACAACTACTTAATTTTGATAGCATTCTGTATTGTAGTCACCGATGCCAGTGGAAAAGGTATCGATGTAGTTCTTATGCAAGATAACCATCCACTTGCATTTGAAAGTCGTAAGTTTAAATTGTTTGAAGAAAAATTTAGTACATATGACAAAGAGTTGACTGTTGTTGTACATGCCTTGAAAATTTGGAAACACTATTTAATGGGTACTGATTTAATCATCAAAATTGATCAACAAAGTATCAAGTATTTACTGTCTCAACCCTTAATAGATGATAGACAAATTAAGTGGGTTGCCTTCATTCAACGTTTTCAACCCAATATTCAATACCCACCTGGTAAGGAAAATATTGTAGTTGATGCTTTGAGTCAAAGACCCTCTCAACCATTACGGGTACTTCATTTGATTCAATGCGTGACACTTATGCACAAGATGATGATTTCAAAACCACATGGTTGCATATGATTGAGAATTCTATGCACACATTTTTGGAATACACTATTCAAGAAAACTTTCTTTATTTCAAACAAAAATTGTGTGTAACTAAATTTTGTTCGTACATTGATCATTGAAGAGTTGCAGAAACTATCATATGCCAGACATAGAGGATTTGTTGCTACTTTTCAAAACTTATGTCGTGATTTCTATTGGCCTACTATGAAAACTGATGTTAAACAATATGTTTCAACTTGTTTGATTTGTCAAAAGATCAAAGCAACCACATGTAAGAAATTGGGTGTAATGCAAATGGCCTATGAACTTTGAGAATAGCGGAATTAAGAAAATTAGAGTGAGCATTTTTGTGAGATTACTTTGAGAACTTGGAGGGTAAACTTAATTGAAGGTAGCAACATAAACATAGTACTTAATTAACTTGGCATGAACAACACTTTTGCAAGAGAGAGAGTATTAGAGAACATGACAATAGATGAGGACCGCATTTACTTGGAGCCGTCCCCCCTCCAAAAGGCGTTTGTATTATAGATTCTCCCATCAAGAGAGACTTTGTTAAAATACAATCTTTGTGTTCCTTGTGACCTTGATGATGCTATGAAGATGGAAAGCTTCATGCATTACGAGCTTAACATAAACTTTGCAAAAAGCATTAACTATTCCAAGCCTCAGTCCCAAGGCCTCAAATACCTTCGAATGTGGAGAGCTAGCGAGGAATGAGGGTAGGGAAGAGGACGAAGAAACATTCCATAGGAGAAAGAAATAGTTCCTCACTTATCATCACTCTTCTTGCTTAGCATAGCATGATAGCATAGTAATGAAGATGAAGAAGATGGCACGCTTAAGCATTGAAGCATGGCTCTTGGTTGGACTTGGATTCCATAGCCAAGAGTGTTGGTGTAGGCTCTCCACTTCTCAACAAACTTGGAGAAGGAGATGGAGCTCTTGCATTTTGCACTCCACACAATGAGAGAATGTGTATGTGCATGTGGTAGAGTATACCCCCCCTCTCATGCTTGGTCCACACCTCTCTCTCTCTCTCTCTCTCTCTCTCTCTCTCTCTCTCTCTCTCTCTCTCTCTCTCTCTCTCTCTCTCTCTCTCTTATTATTTTATTATTTCCTTTAGACATGTGTCCTCTTTTTCCTCTTTGAGAGAAAGAACTTTATTATTTATTTTTATGTATCTAAATTCTCATTGGACCCTTTTAAAACCTATCCAATAGCATTCAAACACATCATGAGGGCCACATGTGGAGGATCATGTAAACATGTGTCTTTTATGCTTATTAAGTCATTTGGTTGAATGGAATACTTCAAGGACTTATTCAATCAAGCATGGCACTTTCATGTCTCTTGAGAGTTATCTTTGAATTGAATACTTCAAGAACTTTAATCATTTAAGCATGTGAGAAACACCTCAAGCTTTTGGATAAAGTTCCCAATAAAACTTAGCAAGCCAACAAGCACCTCATGCTTGGGTAGGATTCCCACCTCAAGGTCAGCCCTAGCTTGCCTAAAGTCAAAGGACTTTTAACACTAACTTTTGGAGATCTTTAATGAAGCTAACCCTATGGTCTTCAAGCTCCATTAGGTAGCATTGCTCTTTAACATACCATTTCTCATTTGGACCCCTTTTAACATTGGCCCCGTGTTGAGACGGATCCATAAACACATGTCTATATTCTAACCCTTGTTCGCGTTTATTCTCCCACATTAAATGATTAGTTTAATATGAGAAAATCATTTGGGTTGATTAGATATTAGATTTTATGACATTACCTCTCTCTTGAAATCATAGTCGTCCTCGACTATGAGGTAGAAGAGATAAAGTCTTAATCATTAGTCTACTTTTCTTAGCGAGTAGAGGATCCCTTTTTACCCTACGATATCATTCCTAAATGTATGACTAGTCCATTTGATGCTTGGGAGACGTAGTTGCCGCAAGCATGTTTGCTCTTTAGTCCATATCATACTCCCAAAGTAGAGTAACAAATTCTACTTGGTGTTTGAGTGACGTCGTCATCACAAACATGATTCTAAGCATGCATACTATTTAAATTTGTGCACAAAAGAGGATTAGTCTTATAAGACAAAAACATTGTTCATTAAGAAAGCATTTATATTTGCTTACTCTAGTGCAACATTGTAAGCATTGACAAGGGCATACTATCCTTAAGTTGTATTTCTTGCATCCATCTGGCATCTTCAAATGGATAGTTTTTGAACTTAATAAGATACCGTCGGATAATCTTACCATGCCGTAGTACCTTGTCTTCATGCCAAAGGATAGCTTCGGGTTGTAGCACCTCTTCTTGGTCTTCGATTTTTGGAGGGTCTTCAATAATTGGTTCTATTGGTGGCTCTCCTTTGTAGGGCTTAAGTAGGCTCACATGAAAAGCATTGTGTATGAGCCAATGGTTGGGCAACTTGAGTTGATAATCCATGTCATTGATTGGCTTCAAGATTTGAAAAGGACCATAGTATCTTTTTGCTAATTTAGCATAATACTTTTGATGGCCTGTAGGATTTGCCCGTCGTTTGCCTCAATCGAGCCTTGGGAAACTTAAGTAAGACCCAATCATTTTCTTTGAATATTAAGGCCCTTCTGTGTTTGTTAGCAGTAGCTTTTTGCCTTTGTTGAGAGATGGATATAGCCTCCTTAACCTTTTGAAAAGATTCTTGTAGGTCACACCTATACTCATCAGCAGCGAAGATCTTCCCATGTACTTTAAGTAGCAAGGGATTTTTAGTTCTTCCCTATGATCTCAAAAGGTGCTTTTCCTGTAGTAATATGGACAGTATTGTACGCATACTCGAAAAGGGGTAAGTACTTCTCCCATTGTGATCGTTGATCTACTTCTCTAACATAAGTCTTTAGTAGATCGAGTATCGTAAGATTGGCTATCTCACTTTGGCCATCCGTTTGTGGGTGGTAGGCTGAAGAGAAATTCAATCTTGTATCTAGATTTTCAAAGAGATCTTTCCAAAAATTAGGATCGCTATTTGACTGGATGGATGCTGGTAATCCATGGTGTTTGAAAATATGAGATATGAAAATGGTTGCCATTTGGTGTGTCTTAATAGTCTTTTTAACAGGAATAAAGTGTGCTTGCTTGCTAAACCTGTCAAATATTGTCCATATTCCCGTATTTCCATGGATAGACTTAGGTAATCCAAAGATAAAATCCATGGATATACTCTCCCATGGTGAATTAGGCATTGGCAATAGTTGGAGTAATCCAGGTTTCTTCCCTCTATCATACTTAGTATTTTGGCATACCACACATTTTGAAATATGTTGTTGTATGTCCACTTTCATGGTAGGCCAATAGAAGTATGTCTCTACTCCTCGAAGAGTAGGTTGAATGCCTCTATGCCCCGCATAGGGAGGAGCATGGGATTCATATATGACTTTCTCACGAAGGGAGTGGGTAACACATAGCCATTGCCATGGAGAAGATAACCATCCTGCAAGGTGAATGGTTCCTCTTTCTTCCCCACAGCAAGGGCTGACATTTCATCTTTGAAGTCGGGGTCAATAGCATACTCATCTATCATGGGAGGTAGATCATTGTGAGTTGCTATAGACACCGCATTGACTTTTGGTCATCATGAAAGGTGTGCGTGTGTACTTGAATTTGGGAGAGAGGGTGGCATGTTGATGGTGAAGTCTATGAGGAATTATTGATTTGTCTAAGCAACCAGTCTCTCCATTTTCGAACATGTTAAAGAATATGATGTTAAAGAATATGTCCATTGTGCTATGGGCGGCTGGACACTGACTATACTATGTTGTAAATATACTTTGGATAATAGTTCAAAGAGATGACGAAGAGAAGAGCAGCTCGTTGAATGGCTGTTGCAGGGTAACGATTGTGTGTGTGTGTCTCGATGTGTGTTGCTGTGTGTGCTTAGTCTTCTTTTCTACCTTCTCCATCACCTGCGCACTCTACAAAATGGTATCAGAGCTCAGTTTAAGGAGCTACAGTCAATACACAGGTTTCCGCAGCTTTGGAAAACAGCAAAAAAGAGAGGTTTTTTTGTCATAACTCCCTCACCCGAACTCGGAATACAGTGATCCAGGAGTCTATCTTTATGTTTTTGGGCATTCCGGACGCATTGGCATACTCAGATTTGCCAAAATCTACAATTTTCTGCAGCAAACAGCCAGCTCACACAAGCATAGGAGATGTTCAGTTTTGCACTCGGCAGTAGATTTACAGGTTACAGGTGAAGAATTCAGCATTTACACAGGTTTTGGAGAGCGACATAGAGCTTTTACATCATGATATTGTGTTATCGAAGATTATGTTTGGTTGTTGTGGGTCCGTTATGGACAGCCGCCTATGTAAGAAAGGTTGTGGGAAGAAGTTGAGGTGGTTATATTGTCAGATTGAGTACTTTGTGGTTATGTATGGATATGCGGTCAATGTATTTTGAAAAACTGCAGCCTTTGTGAGGGTCGAGTGAGGTTTTTTGAAGCCTTGCCTTGGGAGCTTTGGTTCCTTGGCAAGGTGGATTAGGTACTGGAGCGAACCCCCGACTAGCCCCGCGAAAGACCTCATATGTCGTTTACGACAATGGGAAGAAGGTGGATGTATGGATATGTGGTACAGGACAGCGTATGGATTGCATTTGCATACAGGTCCATGTGGACATTGTTTTAGAGTATTTATGCATAGTACTGAGTCAGTCTGTGGCAAAGTGAGTCAGTGGATTTTCCCTCGGCAGTGAGAGATTTTCTGTCAGTGTTTATGAGCACTTTGGTTGAGATTGTCACTTGAGATATTATCCAAATACAAACGAAACTCTGCTGAAATTTTGTCAAAATCCTTTGGAAGAAATTGAGAGGGTGAAGATGGCAGAAAGTTCAACTCAAGTCACACAGATTGTTGGAGAGAAGCTGACCAGAGAGAACTACAGCATATGGTCTTACAGGATGGAGAACTTTATCATGGGCAAAGGTTTATGGGATTATATTACAGGTGAACAAGAGTGTCCCGAGGTTGGTTTGGAACCAAATAGAGAGAATGTTGAAGCACATAAAACATGGCAAGCAGGAGTAGAAGCTTACAAGAAGTGGATTGAGAATTCAAGGAAAGTGATGCATTGGATTTCACTATGCATTAGTGACTTCTTTATACCACATGTGAAGAAGGCTCAATCTCCAAAGGAAGCATGGGAGATACTAGCAAGAATGAACAGCTCCAATACAGAACCATGAAAAGTTCATTTGAAGCAAAGGTTACATTGTGTATAGCGAGGAAATAGATCCATATCAAATTATGTGACAGAGATAAAGCAAATACAGGAAGATCTTGCGAGCATTAATGTTGAAGTTCTAGATGATGACTTAGTTTCAGTGACATTGAATGGTTTGGGACCGGAATACAAGTCATTGGATACATCTATATCTGTTCGAGGACACATGCCTGATTTTGAAGATTTAGTAAACCTTTGTTTGCAAGAATAGGTGAAGTTAGGCAAGTCAGGTCCTTCTACATCAAATAACAATTCCAGAGATCAGGTTTTTTACTCTAGAGGTCGTGGAAACAATAGAGGTGGAAGAGGAAACTATGGTCGTGGAAACAATGTTGGAAGAGGTCAATGGCAAAACCAACAAAGTCAAAGTTACAACGATTATAGCCAAAGAGGTAGGGAGAGAGCCCGAACTCGTGGACGTGGAGGTGGACGATTTGTACATCCTCAAAGATATGGATATTGTAACAGATGTGGCATTTATGGTCACTTTGAAAAAGAATGTTACACAAGGCTAAATCAAAATCGTGATCGTGGTGAAAGAGGCCGAGGTTATGGTAGACATGGAGGAAACTTTGTTGGATACAATCCTCATGATCAAAATATATATGACAATAGATCGAGTGGACATTTATTCCCTATGGAGCATGTTGTTGGAAGCATGGTGGAGCCACATCATACAGATGATTGGTATTTAGATAGTGGTGCCACAAATCATATGACATATCATGGTGAATGGTTTGACAGAAAAGAGAAATTAGAAGAGGATGAGTTTGTCGCTACAGGTGATGATACTATACATCGGATTACACATGCTGGTTCAGTTCCATTGCTAGAAAAAGACGGGACATACAACACATTGGGAGATGTTCTATATGTACCTTCAATCACAAAGAATTTAGCATCAGTTGGACAAATGACAGATCAAGGGTTGCAAGTCCATTTTAATCATTATGGCTGCTTCATAGAGGAGTTTCACAACGGCAGACCAGGCAAGACATTGGCACGTGGAAGAAAGAAAGGTCGCTTGTTCTCATTGGAAGCTGGAGATCCATGTTTACACAGTGGTATGTATGCAAACAAATCAGGCACTCAAGATGATTGGGCAAATTTATGGCATAAGAGGATTGGTCATGTCAATTTTAGAAGATTAAAGCATATGCAATCAAATCAAATTGTACGTGGATTACCAAAGTTTGGCAGATTGAATTTTGATCATGTTTGTGAAGCTTGTCAATTTGGAAAGCAATCTCGTTTACCATTTCCAAAGAGGGGGAGAATTAGCCAAAGTCCTTTGGAAATTGTTCATTCAGATATTTGGGGACCTTGTGATCATGCTACGCAGAATGGTTGTCGATATTTTATCACATTTACGTCCATTGTGCTATGGGCGGCTGGACACTGACTATACTATGTTGTAAATATACTTTGGATAATAGTTCAAAGAGATGAAGAAGAGAAGAGCAGCTCGTTGAATGGCTGCTGCAGGGTAACGATTGTGTGTGTGTGTCTCGATGTGTGTTGCTATGTGTGCGTAGTCTTCTTTTCTACCTTCTCCATCACCTGCGCACTCTACAGAACAGTACAAAGCAACCACAATGGCTTATTAATAAAAGAATTAAAACATTGTGCAAAAGTAAAATAACCGAGATGATCATTATTTGTCGGCGCTTCCTTCTCAACTCCCAAACTTCCAATCTACAGATCATCATGTACTCACTATCAGTAAAATCAAATAAGCAGCACATAATTAACCATTAAGCCAGCTATCCCAATTGCAGTTAACCACATATAACAAGAGGGTACCCAATTGTTATAGAATTGATATTTTATTATTTATTACAGCTGCTGACAGGTGGAAAATACTAGACCGAGCTAGGCCTATGCAAATGGAAATATATATATATTGTATATTTTTTGCTACATATGGGAGACGTGGCTGCCCTGCAAAATACTCAAAACAACATATGCTAATCATAAATGAACGAATTTGCATACCTGACGCCTCGCATAGCACATAATCAACGATGTACGCGAACAGAGAGAGACAGCGAGCGTGAGAGAGGAAGAGAACATGCGCAGATGCACCTCCTAGAGCGGAGTTCTAGGCCTGGCACGGCAAGAGTGAAGAGAGGAAGAGCAAAGAAAAACAACACGAACACTGGGTGCAATCTCCCCCCATGCAAGAGTGACCATTTCCCTCTTACACGTATTTCATTTATAGATTTCTTGAATGGTCAAATTGATTACAAACTGTCCTGCCGATCATAAATGGCCAAAGCTCATAAAAGAGCACTTGAATAATAAAATGTCCAATATATATATTTCCATTCGCATAGGCCTAGCTCGGTCTAGTCTTTCCACCTGTCAGCTGCAATAGATAATAAAATATCAATTCTATAACATACCTGGAGATTCCAACAAGGATCGAACTCGTGACCTTTTGCTTACATATACTTCTTACTCTAGTGGTATGGGACACTAGAATAGGTAGTATGTGGATGACGCCAGACATAAGCAATGTTGTTTAATTTTATGGACTTTGCTTTTACTATTTGATACAGATTTCTAACCATTGTTTTTTAGCAAGTATTATTTGCAGATATTTTTATCTTCGCAACTAAGAATAGTTGCTTTCCAACGAAGAGGTATGTTATAGAATTGATATTTTCTTATCTATTGCAGCTGATAGGTGGAAAAGTCTAGACCGAGCTAGGCCTATGAGAATGGAAATATGTATATTGTACATTTTATTATTCAAGTGCTCTTTTATGAGCTTTGGCCATTTATGACCGGTCGGCCAGTTTGTAATCAATTTGACTATTCAAGAAATCTATAAATGAAATACGTGCAAGAGGGAAATGGTCACTCTTGCACAGGGGGAGATTGCACCCAGTGTCCGTGTTGTTTTTCTCTCCTCTTCCTCTCTTTGCTCTCACCGTGCCAGGCGTAGCACTCTGCTCTAGGAGGTGCACCTGTGCATGTTCTCTTCCTCTCTCACGCTCGTTGTTTCTCTCTGTTCGCGTACATCGTTGATTATGTGCTATGCGAGGCGTCGGGTATGCAAATTCATTCATTTATGATTAGCAGTATGTTGTTTCAGGTATTTTGCAGGGCAGCCACGTCTCCCGTATGTAGCACCAACCTCGTAACATGACCCCCCTCCGAAAGAGATTGTATTAATATAATTCTTCTTCTTCAATAGAGCTATTGATCAATACAACTTGCTAATTGCACTTCTAACTGCACAAATTGAAGAGATGAAAGCTCTAAAATTGAGCAAAGATTGCGATTAGGATTTTTACTTAAGACACCTCATTGAAATCAATCCCAAGGCCCTTAACATCTTGCAGCTTATAGGATCTGTGGAGATTAAGCAACGATCAAGTTAGAAAGAAGATATGTAAGCAATAAAAGATAGTAATGTGTATAGTTAATTATGCATAAGCTTGAGCAGCCATAGCTGTGGAGACTTGTGTGTGTGTGTGTTGGGGGGGGGGGGAGAGAGAGAGAGAGAGAGAGAGAGAGAGAGAGAGAGAGAGAGAGAGGGAGATGGAGAGCTTTGAAACGAGCCTATGTGCCTTCAAAATTGAGGCCGTATCATCCCTACATGAGGAAAATTGACGCCCCTTGTGTGTGTGTGTGTGTGTGTGTGTGTGTGTGTGTGTGTGTGTGTGTGTGTGTGTGTGTGTGTCCTCTGGCTATTCTAGGACTAGTTGTATGGCTAGTCACAGTTTGAGAAGTGGGGCATGTGGCCAAATGGCCTTGCATGAAGAAAAAGGCACCTTTTTCTGTCCATTCACCCCTCTTGGCAAGTCCACAAAACGTGTCTCCACTACCCACACACCATTTTCCCACTTTTCCCCTTCCAAGTAGCTTTCAGAAGCATTTGAGACCCGTTACAGACATAGAAACTTACTATTTTAGTTTTGAAAATGTAAGGCCAAGGGTCAGTTAGTATGAAACCAAGCTTAGGGGTTGCCTATATAAAGACATGAGGTTGGGAGGAGAGTGCAGTTTGATAGCCCTAGGTCTTAGATTGGTGTCAGATCTATTTTTGGCAAAGGGAAAGTGTGGCCTCTTCTAGCATGCAAGTTCATGCAAACCGTGGAAAAGAAGAAGGAGTTCTCAGCACGTATTGTGGGGAAAGCCTCTACCATGCGGGGGACGGATTCATAGACCTGCACACAAGCACACGAGCACACAAGCACACAAGCATAGACCTGCACACAAGCACACGAGCTTTCTCTCGTTGTGTTCTACCTGAGCGTAGGAGGCTTCTTAAAAATAAGGACTTTCCCTTGAAAGGCTTTGCATGGTGAGTTCTCTCTCTCCTTCCATCGGTGCAGTCAATAGTCGATGCCATTGAAGCTTCATTTTTGGGTCAGTTTAGTGGCCAAGGCCATGTTCCCACCTCGTGATTACCAAAAATTTCTGTTGCTTTCTTTACACGGAGCCTTGCGAGGGTAGAAATTTGCAAGGTCATCATCAACCAAGCAATTTGCAAAAGAATTGTCAAGATTTCCAAAAAATCTGAAATTTCCAAAAATTCTTGATTTTCTTCTCGGTTTCACCTCTTTTATAAAATTGAAGCAAAGAAGTTACCTTTACACTTGCATTTTTTTTAACTGTGTTGTTGGATATCTTACTCAAGGTAGTCACAAATGCGAAGCTATGGCGACTTTAGCACGGCTTTTTTTCGACATGAACAAAGTACATTGATTCTTGCAACGAGACTTCCAAATTTACAAATTTGAAGCTCTTCAAGCTATTTGACGGCTTCTACTCGCTATCCAACAAGGTGTTGGAGTCAAACCTTGTATTTCTCAGCATCTGGTTGGCGTTTTCTTATTGGAAATCATTCTAATAGTTTGACCAGGACTTTGCAAGGCGCCTTTTGTCCAAGGCGGTTCCTGGCTAAGGTATTTATTATTCTATTTTTTGGCCAAGCATGCACTATTCCATGGATCCTCTGTTTAGCTCGTTGAACATGGATCTTTCAAAGAATCAAATGTTTAACTCTCTCCATGGTTATCCACTCCTCAAGTGTGTCAAATGTTCTTGAGGATGAAAGTAATTTTTTTGAAGCAAAGACATTTGTTACACGAAGTAATTTTCAAAATTTTGACGACCATTTTTTTAAGTTGACAATACATTTCCAATTACTCTCCACTTAGGTGGAGACACTTACTGAGTTATTAAACTCTTTTACCCCAAAGGCAGCACCAGAAACTATATTGCCTGTCACCCAAGGGGAAATGATCTCTACCAACGTGGCCAAGAAGAGACTATCGACCACAAATTTTCAAGGCGCAAAGGTGCAAAAGTTATGTTTCAATTGTTTGGGACTGCATCAAAAAAAGCATTTCCCCATGCCCTTGATCAATAAGGCTTTAACAAATTCCGTTAAGTTACATCTATGATCTACAAGTCGCATATTAGATATCTAATTTTTTAGTTCTTTATATACAATGCCACAGACTGATAGATACAACACATGTAGTTAGGAATTTGCAAAAGTTGCTTTCTTTTTTATTCTTTGAAGATTTTTTTTGAACATACATATGGTGAATCTCTTTGTGATGCTTGCAATTCCCTTTTCGGGCACACCTCTTGTGAAAATATTGCATTGTGTGCTCTATCAGTTTATGCTTTCTTTTGGGAAGGCAAGGCCCATTGAATCACATGGCATGATGTAGAGTTGCTCAAGGAGCTAATAACTCAAGGAGCTATTTATTATGATCATTTCTGATGGATTCAATCTTATGTTAGGGGGAACGAAAGGCAAGCAACATAATCATGGATCATGCAACTATTTATAACAAGAGGTTGCAACTCGAATGGATTTTTAATTTAGGCAAATGGTGTAGTTACCCGTTGGAATGGGGGAGCAAGGCTCTGCAAGAACCCTATGTAAATCAAGTTGTCAGTTTGTTTGTGCTTATTGCTTCCTATAGTTGCACAAGGCTTAGGGGCACTTTAAGCAGTTTCTTTGAGGCATTTAAACTACGCGCAAAGCTCTCTATTTCTCTGTTTGTGCTGCAACGAGCTCTCTCTGTGGAGAGTGGACATGCCGCCAACCCAACATCTCTCTCCCTCCCCCCTCCCCCCGAAGGAGTCCCCCCGAAGGAGTGGCGAGCTGGTCTACAACCCGAGGAGGTAGGAAGTGAGGAGGAAAGCACAGGCAACGAAGACGCACACAGGGGCGTCGCAGATCTCTCTCTCTCTCTCTGTGGACGCGAAATAGGCAATGGGCATGACCAAGGTGAGGGGATGGGTGCAGGGTGCGGAGTTCAGAAGGTGCCGACATGGCTTTTGTGGGGCGTTTCAAAGGGGGAGCAACAGTAGGAGTGTGACGTGGACTTTGGGGGTGGGGGCAATATTCTGCGGCATGTAATAAAGATCTGGTGCCACGGTTCTAAAGAGGACCCTGTCTAAGGCCATCTTGCCCCCAAGAAATGAAAAAAGGGCTGAGTCAGTTTTAAGTAAAACAGGGTAACTGGTAGCGTAAAGCTGAGGTTGGCAATAGAATGGGTTCGATCTCTGTTGGCTCTAATCTTCCCCACGCTAGTCTGGGTGCATTTTTGTTACACAAGAAAATGTTGGTCCGACTGCTATGAAGCCTCGCAGGTGAATATGGTGCACAATTCTCCGTCCAAATATTTCGGCGAGGACTTCTACCCTGTAACTTACTAGCATCACGAAAGGAGCCCCAAAAGCGAAATATTCTTGGAAAGGAGTTTTTAACGCGAGTTGCCTCTAAACGAAAGTGGATTGAGGGTCCTTTGGGGACTCCCAATACAGTGGATTTCCTAGGAGGACTAAATCTCGGATTTCCTTGTCTGGGTAAAGTGTTTTGATTTGGTGGCCAGCCACCCACCCACCACAAAGTCTGCTAAACCTACCAAATGGTTTTTCGTTCTCTACATGTAAACATTAATCTGCTACTCTCTCGATTCCAGTGGCAATAATATTAGACTCAACTAAAGCAACTAGACTTGCTTGGTGGGCCTTCTTATATAAGATCTATAGAATATAACATGATATATGCAAATTGACTTCTAGCAACTAGCATTGAAGGGAACAAGAGCAAGATTAATTTGGGAGGGATGACATTGCGTGAAAAGTCGTTTGAGTTAGCATTAATAAGTCGTCTATAATTATAATATCTACCTCTTTTATGTTCAAATATCGCTCATCGGTCTCACCAATAGAAAGAGGATATTGATTCGTGGTTGGTATCTTGAACTGGCAATGGATTGTAGATACAATGTTGCTAAGCCTTGTTGTTGCCGCTTTGATGACAAAGCATCCAACAATTAGTGAGGGCAACAGGAGTGTCTATTTCATTAGCTGTCGACCTCCTTTATCGCTATATATGTGAGGTTTGTCGTCGTGCAGCAGAGACATATTTCTAGAATGTCACATTGCATGCTCCAATCTTTATACAATGTAGCGATTTCAAAGCATGACCTAGCATATGGATGGTAAGCTAGTTTCAAGTTGGCTGCAGTTTTCTCTTTAGCTTATTGACGCTTAGACTGTAATCTTCTAGGTCTTGAGAACTTCATACTGACACCTAGTACGAAAGAAACCAGGATATATATAATATGGCATCAATTATTCAAACACCTAGTATGGTATAAATTATTTAGAGCTGTGATACACCACATGCATTCACTACTTGTGTATTCAGTACTGTAATACATTACATACAATTGGCAAGCAACCGTACACGAAAAGTTACGTGTATAACTTACGTGCAGATGTTGATCGACATAGAGTGTATAGTTCTAAAAACGAGATCCAAATAAACCAAAGCAAAGGAAATAATGCGAAAAATTCTAAAACAAGCAAACAAATAAAGCATGAATGAACTGCAACAATAAATGACTGATCTGCAATCTTGTACTCTTGCTTTTTGATATGTGAGTCAAGCTACAAAAAAGCAATGTGAATAGTTAAACATATCATCTTGCAATGAAACGTCACATTGAAAGTGCAGAGTATATTTTGGCACGTCATACAAAGGTGCCATACAAAAGTATGGTGGAGAGCTGGCACTACGGTCTCTCCAAAAAATTATAAGAAACGAAAGCCGTGCCCTGCCCCGTAGCGTTTATGTGTTGCACCAAGCAAACGCATACGCATGGAAAATTGGATGCAGATAACGGACCTTGCAATGTTGTCGAGTTGGAGTCGCGCTTGTGCAATTGGAATGTGCAGTGTTGTGATTATATGTCCTCCTTGCCATACACAAAATATGCAGATATAACTTTATGCTCTATGTCCTATGATCAATATTACCTTCTCTCTCTCTCTCTCTCTCTCTCTCTCTCTCTCTCTCTCTCACACACACACACACACACACAGTTGTAAGCTACTTCGGTCAGCAATTATGTCTTCTAGGCTCCTTGCTTACTAACCTACGTTATGTGTCGATATCAAATTAATTTCTGCATTTGAAACCATCCAAACTTTATTTCACTCAAACTTTTAATGCTTTGTGAGCCGATCCGATAGCTGCTGCGTACATGGGCCTTCGCTCATAGGATCCGCCACCGAATCGTGGTTATTGGCAAGAAGGGAGCTCCGAAGTAGTAACTGCTATGCGTTCAAATCCACACAACCAACATTCCCTGCTTCGTATACATCTGCTGAAGAGCAACGCTGCAGTATACTATTGTCGCTAATCCCAATTGCGGCCGTAGTGGCTGCCGCCTGCACGCGGTTTAGAAAGAGAATCTCTTTACAAGCAACAATATAGGCCATATTGTTTGTAAAATTTCTGCCAGTAGTGAACTACTGCCGGAAGCTAATACGTGCTGACATATTGGTATGCTCTCCATTACTCTGCAGTCCTTGTTCTTCGACTTCTCTAGCATCAAAGCTCTTTGAGTGGAAAAAAGAATTAGCTTCCTCTTCTGCTCTTTGACTATTCTTTTGATCCTAGTCGGCAACGTAGGCATGATTGACTACTAATTGACTTCTGCTACAATGCAACTGCATTTCCTTGGAGCTACACATTAACCAACTCCCACGAACACCATATTCTGCGTTGAATTGGTCATGATGAGAGATGTTTCTGTTTGTCTGCAAATCGTTTTGAAATGCTTGCCTCATCAAATTTTCAGATAGACTATCAACAGAGTTGGATCACGAGGAGTGCGACTGAAGTCAACCGCTCATTAAACCATGACTTGCACTAGTGCCAATATTCTCCAATGCCTTTCCCTCGACAGTGAGCTGTTTGCCACTAATCCCCTCACACTCTTTGCTAAAAGCGCAAGCAGATAGCAATGAAGCTGCTGGCTTAATTACTTGAGGATAACCATCATAAGCTTCGGTGTGATCGATCTTGCTAAGCTTTTCTGCCCTTATGTCCACTTCGATGTTTATTCTTTCCATTTCTTCGACCTCTTCCGTCTGCATCGCCACACCCTGATAGCATCAACAGAAAAATGTGTTGAACGGGCCTGCGAAGGCAATGAGTTTTGGTGGTTCGACTCCAGATTATTAGGCCAACTGATCATCGATTGAAATCTGATTATCTTCTGTTTCAGTAGCACTAGAGCAGACCTCTGCCATTGATTGATTGCACGAAATATCTGATCTTTCAGAATGCTCATCACGTCAGCAAGCATCCGAAGCACCCTCCAGCTTGATGATCTACGAAATATAACCAGGGTTTGAAAGTTCCTCGTTACAGTTTCTTGTATTGTCCTCCGAGTAAGTCTCACGATCATCCTGTGTACATAATAGGCTTGCACGGAGCCAGTGCTATCTGCGACAATTTTAACAGCCCACCTCGGCATCGCATGGGAGAGGAGAGAGACCTGTGCACAAAGAAATCCATACTATCTGGTTGTAGACAGAGCGCTGCCAAGGAGTTATGGGATCTTATCGCGCTGGTGCTTTTGAAGCCTGGAACGCGTAGGCTTGCGTTGCCGAGCTGCAACAAATCGTAAGTAAAGAAATTCGCTCAGACTTATGTCCAAAGCTTTTGAGTTTTTTTTTTTTTTTTGACGCAATCTGAACCGTCGGATGTATTTTTTAATGGAGGATAAAGATTGAACCAAATGGCTCAACCCCTTGGCCTCGTTCAGGAAAAGCTCCTTAGGGTCACCAAGTAACAAGGAAGAAAATAGGGGCTATCTTTTTGAAGGCGTCCCAAAGCCCAAAATTTATATTTGTAGGTTTATGGATAAGATATAATCTTGAACCCATGATCCACACAAAAGATGGGGTTGAGTGTATTTTCATCCGGCTAAAATTGCAAAATCCTAGCTAGATCCAAGTCCAAAAAAGAAAAAAAAATTTACAAGTTTTAGTGTAAATACAAGAAAATGCTCCAAATTTTAACTTGTTTTTTTTTTTAGCCATTGGAAGCTTTGCTTCAACTAGTTTAACGGGATTGTGCCCACTCACTCACACCCACATGTCTCAAGGGTCGAACCATAGTGGGTGCGTTTAGAACCCCTCACCTTTACCATTAGGCCAGCTCCCCTTTGACAACTCCAAATTTTAACTTTAAAACTGGGAAAGCTTTGAGGGTGGCCCTTTTTGGTTTTGGATAGAAAAAATACTGTTGAACCCAACTTAAAGGGGAGGGGGCCTGAACTTGATTTTAAATCTCCCAGGAAAATGTTCAATTTCAATTGTAAGCAAAGTCTTGTGCCCTGGAATAGACGTTTGACAGAAAACTAAAACTTCTGAGCCTGAGGCCTAGTCTCTCTCTCTCTCTCTCTCTCTCTCTCTCTCTCTCTCTCTCTCTAAATATATGCATGTTTCTTTCAAAAAAGTAGTCTGTTCTGTTCCAAAAATCAAATCGAGCACAATCTGTCAACCACATCAAAGAAACTTCACATAAAACCATCACCAAGAGAATACAATAAACTTGACTCAAGTCAACATCGTTGCATTGAGGATGCAGCGCACCTCTCCCTAGTTGACCTTTTCAATGTTGGGGAAAGGTTTGCCTCCTCCCAGTTCAAAATCAAGATTGGCCGGTTGCAAGTCTTGCAAACCTAGGTATATTCGTCAACCCATCCAATGTTCCAAAAAACTTGCGAAATCCCAGCTAGATCCAAGATTTCCTTGAAGAAAATTCAAAAAAATTTATAGGTTTTAGCATAAATACCAAAAAATGCATACTTCAACAAGCCACAAAACATACAAAATATGGATCAAGCTTCTGGTACTCTGAAAGAAGGCCATGGGTTGTATGAACCTCCAAAAATAAAAATAGCCTAGCGAGGGCAAAGATCACATTTCACAAAGCAATGCATCAACAATTTCATGTACATAATCCCAGCAGACCAGAACAAAGCAGTGCATCAACAATTTCATGTACATAATCCCAGCAGACCAGAGCTCAAAGAAGCTACAACTCTCTTGATCCAACAAAGATATATCGTCTTCTTGAGAATTACATTGAAAGAGGCTAGAGGACCTCCTCTGCCGTACGCTGCTTGCTTGCGCATCTACAAGTTGATACAAATAACATCTGTCCACAAAGATAAGAAGACTTGAGTCCCCTTACAGCGTGTTGCATAACTAAGACTTCGCAAACATGATGCTCAGTAGCTTTGCTGAGAAGAATCATGTTGCCTACTGTTTGTATATAAACATATACCTATAGTTCTAAATGTTTATGTATATGTGTGAGTATGTGTACCTATACAAGTAGAAAAATGGAAAAAGGGCTAATTGCCTTGTGAGCACTAACCCCATAAGCTAGGGTTCCACTGGTAATGCTTTGATAGCATTCAAATTCCTCAAACCACTGAGCTTGGTGAGAGTGGATAAGTATAGTACATGCTAAAGGATGAATCTCCAGCAGGGAGCTGTTAAGTGCCTAACCTATGAAGGAAACATCAACAGAGTTGGCCATTTTGATAATGTATGCGCCATCAATACTCAATATAGGTACGTTTACCTACTCTATTAGCCATCATAAGGAAAAGCCATTCCCAATAGGCTCGACACATGCTCTTTTCTGAATGTAAAGCAGCCCTAAGCATAAGTCGGTGCTTGCTCTTGACTGCAACACTGTTTTGTAGCTTAGCACAAGTTGACTGAGCCATTTGCTCTACTACTCTGCACAGCTCTTGTTGCAGCGACCCTTGCTGCGGTTGCCGATAAGTTTGCAGCAGCAACAGCCTTGTTTACCCTGTCATCCACATGAGGCCCTTGAAGTGCTTTGGTAGATGCCCTTCGAGACTCCTGTAAACAAGGTGGCAAATTAGAAAGTAGTAGCCTCCAGTTTAGACAAGATTGTTGAACCCTACGTGGATTAGGAGCACAATGTTCACCTTACAGTAATTAATTGCTTACATTGCCTTATTACCTGTATCTCAGAATGTGAAATAGTGAGAGAGGATTTTAACATTCTACCTGCACAGCATGCAACACCTTGGAATGGCTTACAGCCACAGGAGCACCAGGCAGGGCAATATGTGCGCTGTGAGTCTGCAACGAGCCTGCATGCCAGTGTCCCCCTTGCTTTTCCCCATTCCTGAATTCATACATTCCTAAGCCTTGTCTCTTTCCTTCGTGCCATGCACCTTCATAACGATGTCCATTGGCAAACTGATATACACCATACCCATGCATTTTGTCCGCAAAATATTCGCCTGCATAGGTATCACCATTGCTGGAAAAAAGCCAGCTTAATTAGATATAAAAACAAAAGATGTCATGAAGGAAAACTTGAGCAACTCCATTTCTCATTGATATTGTACGCAATAAATTAGCACATACCGAAAATGATAATACCCAAATCCATGCTTAACACCCCATTTGAACTCTCCCACGTACCGGCTCCCATCTACACAGGTTTGGATGCCACGACCATGACTTTGCCCCTTCGACCACTCTCCCGAATAGACATCTCCAGTGAAAAACCTGTAAACACCATAACCCTCTCGCAGACCATAGCGGTAATGACCCCTGTAACAGCTCCCACGAGCCCACGTCTCAAAGCCATAACCGTCAAACTTCCCATCCACCCAGTCTCCCTCATATTTCCCACTTAAGTTGAATGTATATACTCCACTTCCTGAAAATCTACCCTGATGAAACTCGCCTTCATAGACATCACCGTTGCTATAGGTCTGCACAGCTTCCTTCAGACTTTTGAGCTTTTCAAGCTTGGGCTTGGAGCCGATTGTCCATGTTACACCATGACCTCTGCTCTTGTCCTTTTCATCGGTAAGAAAACCACTTATTGGCTTCAAGCATGTCAGAACCAAGCACCCCCAATTATTGCTAAGCGAGCATCGCAGCCTATAACCCAGGTTGAGCTGGGGATATGCAATCCTAACAGCCACAAGCACAGTACTGAAGAAGAACACCAGAAAGACATAGTCGAGCCAAAATCCAGCAACAGACTGCCCATTATCTTGCGGAAAGTGCAGATTGACATTATTTGAAGACCTTGCATATAAATAAAGACAAGGGAAGATCACTACAACGAAAGGGGGCAGAAAAACTCTGCATCTCAGCCTTCTTTGCTTCTTCTTTGTCTCATCTCGGAGCTGATCGTGGCCTAATCTGCTGGCATTCTTGCGCTTTGAAGCGTCATCCAAGCAAGAAAGACTGTCTATAGCAATTTTGATGGAGGGAGAACGCGATAGAGATGACGAACTGCGAGAAAATTTGGATGACGTTCCCATAACTGCCTTTGCTAGTATCACATCATTCTTGAATGTGTATGTGCCTCACATTGTGCCCATATTCGAATGCATGGCATCCCAAACAAAGTACAAAGTTCCATGTTACTATATGTGGAGACCTACAAGAGAGTGTAGCTTGTATGAAAATTTCTACCACCCACCACTCGATGAAGAACCTGCAAGAGAGAAGATAGTATCGACTAAGTAAACAACATCATGGCGCCCAAAAAGAATGTGATGCACAGAATTCAAATGATCAGGCAGCAAAGATTCTTCATCTGATGTGAAGATTTCTGCATCTTGTCCAACCCAACGAGCACACATGTCCACTCTCATGCATACATATAACAGCAATTGTTTCTGAAAGCACCACAAAAAAAAGTCTCAAATATTATCAAGACTCTGCCAAAAGGTGTCATTGCTGACCTCTCACATCATGGCCGCCCCACTTTTTCCATGCCAGCAGCAAGACTTCTGCAGATGAACAATGAGCATAATTTGAGCTCAAAAAGAACTTGAACAAACAAAGAAATTTGAGGCCAATGATGAAATAGAGACAGATGTTAGTGTATGCTTAGCTCGAATTCAAACAGACAGGGGAAAGAAAGCAGCAGAAAAAAAACGCGAGCTGGGGAAGAGGGTGAGCAGGCAAAATAGGAGAAGTAGAAAACCCAAAAGAAGAAAAAGCGAGGATAAATTGGACAGGGGAGAGCGAGGCGAGAAAACCCACAATCAACAAATAATAGCAGCAGCACAGGAGAGGGGGAAAACTTCAAACAGAGGCCATCGAATACCCAGAAGCAAGAGCTCAGAGCCTCTCATCGAGAGAGAGAGAGAGAGAGAGAGAGAGAGAAGACAAAAGCAAGCGAACAAGGCATGGAAGTGCATGAGGCCAACCAGAATTCAAAAACAGGATCATCATACTCACAATTCAAATGCAGAACCTACAAAATAGCGCTTGTGTGGAAAGAGAGATGAGGAGGACCCAGCCCACGCGATGCCGTCTTCTCCCTTCACGCCCTCAGCTTGGCTCTTGAGTCTCGATAGTCCCACCCTTTCTGCCCCACACAGCTCCAAAGTTGCTCCTAGCCTAGTCCTAGTAGCCGCCCATCGTCCCCCTCTTTTCAAACCCAGATTTTAAGACTCATGTCACACATAACATACTCACTCGACCAGGTCTTCTTGTTTAATCTAGGGCAAATTACCAAAATACCCCTCTAATTTGTGGAAATTCCCAAAATACCCCTCAAATTACAAAAATTCCCAAAATACCCTCGATATTTTGTCATAATTTCCCAAAATACCCCTCAAATTTTCCAAAATTCCCAAAATACCCCTGGTTGTGAGATTAAATTTTTCCAAAGATTAAAGAATTTGTACCTTTCATAAGAAGACTATTGTCTATCAATACAAGATACTAAAGCTAGAATTTGAGTAGGTTATGTAGGCTTTGGAGATGAATTGCTTCATTATTTTTAAATATAATTGCCCTTTTTGCGAGGTAATTTGTGACAAATTACATGCTAAGCACTCAAAAACGAATCTTGATTGTCAGAAAAAATAAAGGAATGACAAACTTGAATAATTCAACCAAAATAGATACAAGGGTATTTTGGGAATTTCCACAAATTAGAGGGGTATTTTGGTAATTTTCCCTTTAATCTATTACACAGTGCACACGATAATATCTAAACTAAGGCTGGTTACAGATCATGTGCCCAAGCTTGGGTGCGCAGACATGGAGGCCAGGGGGCGTTTGCTGATACGCAGCGTAGAAAGGGAAGAGGACAAGGTCTTGGATAGGTGATACCCCCTGCCCAAGCTCGGGTGGGTGTTGAGCTTTTGCCAGGTCAACCAAAATCAGGCAGCGAACCAATGCGATGGACGCAGCTGTTGAAAATCATTTTGCTTTATGATAAAATAATGTAGCCAGTGTGTAATGCATGCTTGCCCATCATCAAAATTGATGGGCACCCGAATTGGCAGTGTCTATCTAGCCTAACATAATATGGCGCTTGGGAGAGCCTTGCCACGTGTCTACAGCTGCAAGCCGAATGCTAGAGACAAAGAAAAAAAGAGCTAGCAACTTGGCTGAAGAAAGAGCACACGCGCTGCACATTAATGACATCCTCAAATGATGTTGTTCCAGTTTGGTGGCAGCTCGTCAAGCTTTCAAGCTCATTTACATGCGTGGTGACGGCCAAATTCCTTGCTTCACACCCTTTGCTCCGTGAAGTACACCTTTTGGTGACATCCAAACTTGCATTTGAAATATGTGTTATGCGGAAAACATCAAGTGTTGGGTTCTCAAGAAGTACATTTTTGATCCATTGGTGACACCGGTTCTTCTTTATGGATGGGAGAAATCCGGTGGGTCACGCTTCTCACATTACACCACCCATATTGCCCCCAACTACAAAACCATGTTCTTTGCTGAAAGAGGAAACCGTACTCATACTTACATGTTTGAGCCTATCCCCTTGTCGATGATACGCACTATCGCAGCCATTTGGCTTAGCTCCCATTCCCTTCGATGCGAAACAGGGCATTGGGGCAATGGAGAAGAGTCAAATTGGATGTGCACATTATGCTCACGACAAGTTCGAGAGTCTGAGTACCACAAACTACTGGAGTGCTCAGCTTTTGGTCACGTCTGAACTTGCTTCTCTCACATTTCCAGCCATGACTTGAAACCTACACACTTTCCTCTCCCACCCACAATGTGGGCTCTCCAGTGCGACTCTCATCACCACAATTTGGGAGCATCGAGAGTCACTCATGAGCCATACACATACTACATCACATGAAACTTTGGTCCCATAGGTCATATTTGACCTCCGAGGATGATAATGAAATCTCTCTCTCTCTCTCTCTCTCTCTCTCTCTCTCTCTCTCTCTCTCTCTCTCTCTCTCTCTCACACACACACACACACACACACACACCACACACACACATACATTGAGAGGGAGAGAGAGAAAGAGATGAAATGGACTTCCAGCTGCTCGAGAGAGAAGAGTAGTATTTTAATGGCGTAGGAAACTATCCCAAGAGACCTTAAAGATATATCCGACGAGGAGAGTTGAACTCAAGACCTGTTATTAGAGAGAGAGAGAGAGAGAATGAAATGAAATGTTATATTAACATCTTTTAGCGGGTGCAGTCACACGCAAGTTGAGGCGAGTGCTTCTGATAGTGATCGAGGTGTGCGTGAAGCAAGGTAACTTTTTATTAAAAATTGGTTATATCTTTAATTTATTAAATTTTGTTTAATGTATTCAATTCAATGAAATTGTTATATTAACATCTTCCACGTAACATTCTCTCTTATTGTAGACAGTGAGTGCACAAGCCAAGGTGAGTGCAACCGCAATAGTCGAACTGTGTGTGAAGCAGCTCGATCAGGTAACTTTTTTAAATACTTGGTTATATTTTTTATTCATTTCAATTATTTAATTATTTAATTTATTCTATCATTTAACTTAATTCAAAAAGATTCATAAAGATACACGCACGCACGCATGCACAGAGATAGATAGATAGATTTTATTATCGTCCTCGGAGGTAAATATTGAAGTGCACGTGCAAGAGCGTGTGTGGGTGTGCAACAATGGAGAAGAGAGGAGAAGAGGAGACCTTCTGTTTGCAAGGGCTAAAACTCACTCTCTACATGTGAGCCCCCTAATTCTATTATGTACATAATAAATAAGTATAGTGGGCGGGCACCTAGCCTAACCAGCCACATGGGGCTTTATCCCAACGTGCAAGCGCGCGCGCGTGCGCGCGCGCGTGTGTGTGTGTGTGTGTGTGTGTGTGTGTGTGTGTGTGTGTGTGTGTGTGTGTGTGTGTGTGTGTGTGTGTGTGTGTGTGTGTGTGTGTGTGTGTGTGCGCGCGCGCAACAATGGAGAAGAGAGGAAAAGAAGAGACCTTGTGTTTGCAGGGGCTAAAACTCACTCTCTACATGTGAGCCCCCTTATTCTATTATGTACATAATGAATAAGTCTAGTGGGCGAGCACCTCGCCTAACCGACCACATGGGGCTTTACCCCAACAACCTCCCACATAAAGGCCAATGTGGCCGTGAGAGAGAAAAGAAAACCGTACAAAACATGTACCAGGCCATCACAAGTATGACCTCAACCAACACTCACTGGCTCACTGAATCTGTGTGCATCCAGCTCTAATCATAGAGAAAGTATAGAGCGATCGACACCATACTCCTCACCAAAGCCGCACACATCCTGCAGGTATCTCACCATACGCTGCAAAGTGCCCTTATGCTCCAGGCCAACGTTAGTCACTGCACAACTAATTGCTCCCACTGCAAATGCACCTACGGCAAATGCAATCTCGGGTTTCGAGACAAGTATCTTGGACATGAGACTCCCGAATGATGATGCAATTTTAGCAATATCTACCAATTTGATCATCTCAGTCAAATCTGGCTCAAAACTCCACTCATGGAAATCACGTTGACACCCGAACTCCGATCCCTGGAATCCATCCTTGTATCCATCGCATGTTACATGCACACCAAGAGCATCTGTCTGTCTTGAACCTTGTGTGGTAAGAGCAATGCCTAGCTCTAACTCACACACATCAGCCTCTGGCCTAAGCATATCCATGAATGACTGAATCACGGCTAGATCCTCATCACTCAAGCCATCCATATCTATCATCATATCCACGAATGACATGCCCAACTGCACAACTGTCTGCACAACTGGCTCAACATGCTCACAAACTGGAGCATCATGCAACCTATCCACAAGGGAGACATGCCTCGTCTCTCTGCATGGTTGCGTACTCATGAAGACTGTGCCCTCTCGTACATGATGTGCTTGCATCGCATGAATCATGCCAACACTAGCACCTCTCGCTATGACTAGCTGTCCACGATGCAATCTGAAATTGTGCTCATCCAACACTACCTGGCATCCGTTGTCTTGTAACTGACTCACAGAGATCAAGCTTTGCGTCAAACCTGGCACATGGCGTACATCTGGCAACACGTACGATGCATTACTCGGCAACAATAGTCTGACATCTCCTGGACCAACTATGTCATGCACTGAACCATCAGCTAGACACACATGTCCAAGCATACCACTAGCATATGTGCTAAACCACTCACGGCTCAACGTGACATGAAATCTAGAATTCACACCTAGTATCCAATGCGAAGGTAATGTGTCATCAAAAACCGACATAAGAAAAGAGTAAACATGGAAGCAAAGTCAACATCTCCGTCGTGCATAGCCACATACGCTACATGTGCTCCCACATTATCCAAAGTGATAGCATCCCTCCTGTGCTGTCTCCAGCGTTGTTTCATCCATCAAAAACAAATCCTATGTACATGCCCTGTATGACCAAAATGCCAACACACAACATCTCTATGTCTGCAAGATCTTCCTTTGACTGTAGGCATTGCCATAACTCTCTAGTTGTACATGCATCCAAACCAATGCGAGAGACAGACTCACCAAGGTGTAATATGATCGTCAAACATGCAAGCTCATCCAAGTCCTCCCACTCATTGTCAGTCATAGACTCTGGCCTAGCATCCATGACTTGTAGTGGCAACACTTGGCCCAACTGAGTCAATACATCATGCATACCTGTTTTCCAATGCTCAAAGTTTGAATAGTTTGAATCATCAAACTTTGTATGGAAAAGCACAAACCGTGACAATGATGTACGTGCCAAATCCATTGCGATAACCTGTGACAAGACCACACACAAATCGATCAACTAACAATAGCCAAAGCCTGGCTAACTCATACACCAAGTACTGTCAAAATACAACATAAGCTGGCATAAGCTGTCTAAGAGAAGTATCAGCAAATATGGCCATCAATGTAACGAAAGAAAATGAGCAAAACCGCTCAAATGATGCCAAAAAAAATCCCCTCTCTAATCCAAGAGCACTATGTGATAACCGATGAAACTATCATCAACAATCTTCCTCCTTAAGAGATTACCACATATATGTCAAATGACGTAATCCGGTGAGCAAACACTCTCAAAATGCGATGCTGAAACACTATGGCAAAGCAACCACTGATTGCCAAATGCAATCAAAACACAATTGCAAACCATGTAAACTCGCAAGAAAAATCCCGCAGAGTTTCGGTAGTATATGGCTATCTAACCATAATAACCATACATGCAATAAACATGCTCTGAACCATGAGCAAATCATGCGCAAAATTTGCACTCAAGCATACATGAGCTGCCCCAAAGTCTCAACTCCCTAAACTTGGAAAACAATCCTGTAATCCGAAACACAAAGTGCATCAACCGCACTCTACAAGCGAGGCATATACTAACATAAACTTGGATGCAAACCAACCAAAATACGGCACAAATTGATGCTCAAAACACCTGAAAATCAGACCGCATATGCCATTGCAAGGCGAAGAATATCATCTGCCGAAAAGCGCACATCATGTGCATCCACATGGCAATGTAAACGAGCATCAAGCATGTACCAAATTTGTGCAAATGAGCATCCAAATCAACTAAAAATTCAGCTCAGAATCATGCTAAAAATGCTTGCAAATTTGTGCACCACACTCTTGAAGTTTGCTTAATCGCACAAGTCAATGCACATAACCTGTGATGAATCCGAATCCTGAATCCTTAGAGTCCACAAGAATGCATACATCCACAAAGTGTTCTCAACGTATGCGCATAAATTTGTTGAAAATCTGAATCCACACTCTCTTCACTGAGAGAAAAACATCAATGCGCAAAACAAGAGAATGACGAAGCTCAATCCAAGCTCTCCGAATGTAGCAAATCACCACAATAGGCATACATAATCTTCAACTTCCGAATACCCTTCTGTTGCTACCGGCGGTCGGTGTCAGGACACCGACAAGGCCGGACTAGACAAGGGCAAGGCCCGGCTAGGCAGTGTGGAAAGGGAGTCCAACTAGGGCAAAGGGCCAGGGGCCATGCTATATAGTGAGTGGTTGGGTGGCAGACTCCTAGGTTCTAGTTCCCCTTGTCTAACATTGGTATTAGAGCTCAGGGGGGGAGAGCTATGGAGGAAGGGGGCCTTGCATGGTAGGTGCATCTCTCTCTCTCTCTTTCTCTCTCTCGGTCGTTCATGGAGAATCATGGAGAAGATCTCTCTCTCTCTCTCTCTCTCTCTCTCTCTCTCTCTCTCTCTCTCCTCTCTCTCTCTCTCTCTCTCTCAATCGAAGAGGAAGGCAATAGGAGCAAGGAAGAGGCATGGCCGTGGGCACTGTCCCCTGCAGAGACGAAAGGGGAAGGCTGCGGGAACGCCTGCTTCCAAGGAGGCGAGGAGATCAAGGCTCTGCGCATGGGCAGAAGCTCTTGCTAGGCGAGTCAATAGAGATCAAGGCTCTGCGTGTGGGCAACAGCTCTTGCTAGGCGGGGGAGGTCGAGGTCGAAACCGACTACTCGTGTGCAGCAACCCTAAAGGGAGGAACGCGACTTTCGTCAATTTGCAAGCAGTTGGGGTTGGCGAGATCGCCATGGCCTACTAAGGAGTTTTCGCTTCTTGAGCCGGCCAGCGGAGCACCACATGAGGCGCGGCCTTGCTCTGTATCTCCACCTGTCTGTTGCGATGCGCCATAGCCAAGTACCGCCCTTGTTTTTTAAAAAAAATGACCTTTTGGGGTTTGCAAGGGTGCGTTCCCACCTCCCTCAACAAATACAAACGGCACCAAGCCTCCGACCTCGGGAGGCCACCATACAGGTGCTTTGGCACGGCGATCGATAACAACAGGTAATCGACACGATTATGAGCAGGTACACACTAATGCAAAGTTTATGCATGGCACGATGAGATCGAGTAGATCCGGTGCCAAGGCGATGCCTATAGATCGATAGGCAAGTTTCATCATTCAATTAGTATTTATGGATCGAAGTCGAGGTCATTTCCATGGAGGTGCAAGGTGCAAGGACTATGTGGTCTTCAAGCATATCAGGGGCCGCCACGAGCACGGTCTTCATTGTCGGTTTGCTGTGAAATTGTACACGTCTTTACCACTCAAGCACAGATAATGAGACTCTCGGATTTCAAAGAAAGATGTAGAGACCGTGGTGGATAAAAGCCATGTCTTCCAGCATGGAGCAATCCCGACAAGGAGATTACGACAAGGATGATGTTATTGGTTGATTCAAGACGCGTTGATTGAGGTAAATTAAGATTTTGTTATCAAAATTCAGTGTGAGCAAGGCTTATTACAGATCAACAACACCCATCAAGGCTGCAATCGACAAGGATATACCCTACCATGGTAAGGACCATGGTTACGGTTACAAAAATTTCTCATGCACAACTCGAGAGTCAACAGAGATCATGGCCAAGGTATGCAATAGCTTTTGTTTTGGTTTGATCACGCTTTCAAACATGCTATGTAGCTCTTACGGGCAGGCACAAGCACAGCTTGTGACAAGTTCTGTACGCAGTCAACTTTTTTATGTTGTTTTGTTTGCAAAGAACCACTGTTTGGTTGAGGGATCAACATCGAACAGGGCTTGAGTACACAACATTCAAGCCATGCAAAAGGACCTTGTACTTACAGGTATCAGCACGGCCAATAACTCTTCCTGCTTGAGGGTACAAAGTTGTTTGGCATGGCCGCTTCTTTGTAGATTCGACAAAGCTCTTTTCCTCACGTCTAGGCTTGATTGATGATGACAAATATGTTCCGCATGGCCGACTATTTGTCACCATTTGCAACAGCCGACGGTAGCTGTAATTCCGGATCTCTCGCATAGTGATTTTCCAAGTGCCGACATGACGGCACTTTGCAAGTATTTATGGAGGATCTTTCAATATGTGTGAAGCCAAGGGGCATTCATTATCAATTGGAAGCCATGGCTATGAGCCAGAAGGGCTCCAGTTTATCAAGTACACTTCAGTCTACAAGGACACAAAAGTACTTATCGGAAGTATGACTTCGATTTCAGAATCTTGCATTGAGCTTTTTCTCCTTTGGGGTACTATGAGCACATGTCCTTGGGAACTTCCTCCTATACCGGCACAAGCTTTCAGGGCATGTATATGATACATACACCAACTCTCTCTTGTGCAACACAAATGGCTATGAACTACATTTTAACGAGTGTTCTTTCGACATCTCCAGACTGGTTACACCAGGATAACCAGGTTAGACCATGTTCATTATTGTTTACTTTTTCCATTGTTTTACATTTACATTGGACATTAATGCTTTTGTGCACAGAAATTTTACGTGAAGCAAGGCTTCTCCCTTGTGCCAAGGTACTACCCACTCACTTGGATCACGGGCAGCGGCACACAAGTTTGAAAAACTGACAAAATAGGGCATATCACCTCACGAAATCCATTTAGACTGTGCAAGGCACTAAACATTTTGGCTCTCACGATGAGGCCATCACGTTCGGCAAGGCTTAAAAATCTGTATGCAAGGCATGCAAATCGGGTGGCATGAGTTCCACCCCTTCAGAGATTATCCTTCCGCTATCACACTAAGACACTCGATCACGGACAAACTAAGTTCTGAATGGTTTAAATTTGGGATTGTTGTCAACGCACAATATCACTAAATGGAACCTAAATCTAGGACTTATTTCACAGGCAAAGTGCCATATGAAGTCATTTTTGTTGAGTCACAAGCCCATACATGGTAAGTGGGTAAAGTTGTGGCTTGTGTTTGTTGTTTCCTCTCTTGATGAGAGAGACGTTATACAGGCAGATTGTTGCATGCTTATATGATAAGCTGCAAGTCAAGCATACGATGCGTTTGAGCACACAGATTAAACACAACATATACAAAGTCATCACATAAGGAAAGTTCCTCAGCCCAGCATTTTCTCTCTCTCTTTCTTCTTTCCCTCCATGAATAATGAAAACTTTCTACGCAATGTTTGATACATGTCAGCATGAGCGAAGGTGATCTAGCTCTCAACTAGAAATTGGACAAGACGCCCTCTACATCAATCTTTATCGTTTAATCGATTGAATACTAATTTCCATAAGGGCTATGAGCCACACACACTGGCTACGAGTCAGATCTTGGGTACGACCCAACTGTTGGCATTATTCCTTGGGTGCTTGTTCTTAAGATCGAACAGACATACCCAGTGTAGTACACAACGACGTTAATGGACAAGCAAGAGTCTTGTCATTTCGGAGGATTAGGGTGTCATTTTTGCACTATATGTTTCTAGTGCGACGCTCAAGTTGAGTTTTTGATACTCTTGCACTTACATCAGCTGATCTATACCATGGAGACTAGAGGCAACAAACAGTTGAGACAGCATGGCTGTTGATACGAGCTACGCATATCACTTGTGTGGATTTCTTGCTATCTCTATAGCACTACGAGTGTCTATGGCATCACAGTTTTGGGGTACGACCCAACAGGTGCTTCCTAAATCACCCCATACGCATTGAGGATCACAATTCGATCTATTCCCGTTGTACTTTCAAGGAAAGAATTCTGCAATCTACCGTGCGGTAGCGAAAAAATTCAACTTTTCAAGTTGATTCTTATCATTTTGTACATGGTTAACTAGGTTGGTTACCATTACCTGCTAGTTGAGCAGGTTCTACAAAGGGTTTTACCAAGGGGTTCAACTACGTAGATTCTACCCAAAGGGTTTGGATTGCGAAGGCAACACCCAGGGTTTCTACTGCAATATTGCTTGTTTTTTTTCATAGATAGGAGATGTACTCCTGTGCATTTGAATACGAGTAACTGAATTCTTAGTTCAATCCCCAGGGCCATGCTAAGGGCATGTCGAAACAAGTATTTTGGGCCGTAGTGTCCAAATTACATTATGTTGTTAAGAATCCACTTGTAGGATTCGATTTGGCACATGTTGTCACATGGGATACAACATGGTCTAGGAACTCAAGGAGTTCGGTTTAGCCAGTGTGGAGCAATGAATGAGGGTCCCTCTCACTCTTGTCGGAGAGTGTTTAGAGTTACCTCCACACACAAGTACATCTTGTACTTGTAGGATGTTCTTTTTTCAAACATCGTTAGTTGAGACATATTCCACATGTGGCAAATATGAGTCTCTGGGACTGACACTGGCGCCCACCATTTCAAATATGTGTCATGACAAAGTCCCTTGGTGTTGGTCACATCTATTTCTAAACCATTTTTAGCACGGCGTATCAGGAGCAATTTCGTGTCCAAAAAAGGGTACTTAGAATGACTTGTTCAGGTACAAGTACTGCTAAACAACATTACAGATTGTTGTTTATACATATAGCAAGGCTCTAAGTTGTTAATGAAAATGGGTGCTAGGTACATCACATTTGCCATAAGTATTGGCAAGAATCGCCATGGATATGCAGGTTCGGATCTGTTTTTTGCTAAATGCATGCACACTAGGTGTTATGGGCCCTAGTGTTTAGCAAAGGCTGATTTGGAACGGCATGCATATTCCTCAAGTTGTTGCTTATGAAGCATTTTTGCACTCTATGTGCAGTATCTCAATGAGTTTACTTTTCAGTCTACCAATCACCAATAGAGGTCATGGCTCAGTTTGGATGCTTGTAGATTTTTCAAGCTAACCACGATGGTTATTCATTCAATTGTTGATTTCTCAGCAATGTGGTACGATATTGTGATCCCCGTTTACCAGCCATCTAGAAAGACTGGTTGTAAACCGTGGGGGAAACACACCTCAATACTGTCACTTATCCAAGGAGATATGTAGATTACAAAGTGTAATCTTGTGCTAAAGGATATGCAAGTGCGTACATTAGCACCACGCTGTCGAGAAATTTGCGGTCTGGCCAGGAAAGCACCGGGCTTATGGCTATGAGAGTTTGTGAGAGAACTCAAAAAAAAAACTATATGAAGGAGTTAAACCATAGATGCCATGAAGACTAAGGTTTGGAAGGAAGTGCAATCAAAGAAGCCCCACTCTTTCTCTCTTGCACTCATACACACAAAGAAAGAACACAAAAGAGAATGTCAAAACAGCACAAAGATGAAAACATCAAGGCTATGGTCATATCATATCATGGGTAATATGAAAGGGTTAATAGATGAGTTAATGGCATTCAATCTTGGCTGACCAAATAGGCTACGAACTATTCTTTGGAATTGTAATTTTGTGCTTACCATAATATATATATATTTTGTCTAGTGATTGGGATTAATTGTGTGTATAAATCCTCTTGGTTCATAGCAAGATAACTACGCTTACGTCAAAAGAAAAGTTATAGTCTATGAGAGGTAGTATGATGGGATCCGGTGATAGAAGTATTTCATTCAGCCTTTCTGGGCCAAAGAGAAACACTATACGTTGTTGAAAGTGTATTTTACGGCTAATCCATACGTTAGTTCTAATAGTCGTACAGAGTGAAAGCGATAGAAATTATCATCATGTAGATTATTCATCTAGGATAACTCTAATATGTGCAAAATGTAGATATGAGGAAGAGAAGAGAAGAGAAGAGAGTTTCCCTCCCAAGCCCTATTCTTGCCCGTAGGCAATAAGGATATTGCGGGGAGAGATGTACCTGTAGCAAGGAGAACGTAAAATTTGTAGAGAGGATGAATTACTAAGAGTGAGAGAGATAGGTTTGGTTAAGGAGATGAGATTAGGTATATATATATGTTGGATTAGAGATAAAAAAGAAAACAACAAGAAATCAAGAAAACATCAATGTAGAACACAACTTACTTGACAAATCCTTCGGCACCATTATTGATGGAGAGAGAAGAAGAGGGGAGAATTCAACTTTGATTGATACGCCAAGTCCAAGACCTTCTTTGATTAGAGTTGATCTTCCAAGGATAGCATGCAAGAATGGCTAGTCTTCCTCTAGGAGAAAGTGTAGGCTTAGGCTTATGTTAATGGCTAAGTACAATTTGGCATTACTACTCGCTCCCTCATGAATTCCTCTCATCAATGGCTTGAATGCTTAAGTGGTTTTCAAGGAAGAAGAGGTCCCCTTTTATAGGTGAAGGGAACCCCCAAGGGTTTACACAAGAAGAGAATAGCCAATGTGAACAGAAACTAGAAAAGCTTGAAATGAGCTGTCCCTGCATGATGTGGGCAAATTGGGGTCCAGTATTTTTATCATATCTCCTCAACCGTGGCTCCAAATAAAAAAGTAAAAATATGGGCAAAAAATTCAGCTCATTATTTAGAATTTCATTTTAAAATCGTTTTCCAATTTGGATTGGAACCTTGTGTAAAAAAATCATCAAAATAAGGTCCATTTCTTGCAGCAAAAGTCTTCCTGTGGTCCCCTTACCTAAACTTTCATTTGATTCCAAAGGACACCTCATGCCATATGAAAGCATGACATTGCTCCTTGAAAAAGTTTTGTAATCATGCTTGCAATAATGCATTAAAATAAGTGTATCTTTGAAATCATGCCACCTAGTGTCCTACTACTAGGATTTGATTCTCTCCTAGTAGCTATTTAAAAAGAAATATAAGAAAAATACATAGAATATATATGTATTGGAGTTTACCCTAGATATACGATCTAGCTATGGTGTGAGATGATAATGAGATAGTAGAAATAAAGAATCAATGCTTTTTTGCCCCAAGTTAAAGAGGTGGAGCTAATGATGCTTTTCCCATAGTATTTTCTGATGGTAAAGTAAGAATAGGTTACCCTTGAGATAAATAGTAGGATGAGATAGAAAGCATATTATTATACTTAAATATGCATATATACATTATAGAAAATATAACTATGTATCTAAAAAGTTACAAGCTAACTCTTGTAGCATGCGTTCCCACTATGTACGTTCACAGCACGACATCCACCCCCTCTAAACCTGCACATCCTCCGGTATGTGCCACATTGTCTCTTTGTAAGATTAGCCCTCTTGTACATCTTCCTTGCTGTCTTCTTCACTAGATAATTCCAAAGCTTCATCTTCACTTTGATCTTCACCTGTGTTTTGCTCTTCTTCCTCATCAACATCTTTTGGATCAGTGTCTCCTCTTCTCTTAAACATTTTGATTCTTTTTCCTGTAATGGGAATCTTTACTTTTGTACCATCTAGTTCAGACAAGCTGTAAGTAGCATTTTCATGCACATGCTTTATAACATACGGTCCAAACCATCTTTTTGAAAACTTATGCATGACTGTGTGCTAGTTATCAAGGCTACTATCATATACTAAAACCCAGTCACCTTTGTCAATTGCTGTGCTCCTGAGCCGATGTCGCTTATCAAAGTAGTCCTTTTTTTTTGGCCTTGCATTTTTGAGTCGCTCTTTTGCAGCCTCAATGTCTCCAGGTCTTCTCTCTAGTTGCCTTATGCGCAATGCAAGGAGATCTTCCCTGCTAAGCCCCTCTTGCCAAGGTAGTACATTCCATGTGGGAATTGTATCTTCAATCAGCATCACTGGCTTTTGACCATACATTAGCTCCGCAGGCATCTAGCCAGTTACTGAGCTATGTGTTGTACGATCAGCCCATAAAGCATATGGTAACAGTTTTGGCCATTCATCAACTCTTCCTTCGCAAGACTTAGCCAAAGCTTTGATGATAGGAGGATGCCCTCTTTCACTCTTTCCATTGCCGTCAGGTTTGTAAGCTGTAGTAAGAGAAAGCTAGATTCCTAATCTGGAAAAGAACTCCCTTGCTTCTTCAGCATTCAGTTCACCTATGTCTGCAGTGATCTTTCCCACACAACCATAACGGCAAATCACCTCATCAAGAAGGAATTTGCACACAACTTTCGTGGTTTTAGCTCTTAATACTCTTCCTTCAACCTGATTAGTTAGGTCCTCTCGTGCAAGAACCAAGTACCTCATCTGCCAGAGTCCTAAAGGCATTGTGACTAGATCCACAACCCATTTATAGTGCATGGCTAGTGGATATGTAGGGTGCAATCCATCACGATGTCGGACATTTGAATACAATTGACAAGTTACACATGACTCTACAAATTGAGATACATCTTTATACATACCCTTCCACCATTATTTTTCTTTCAACTTGGAGAAGGTTGCCCACACACCCCTGTGTCCAGCCCATAGACTCTCATGAAACTCTTGCATGAGCTTTACTTGAGTCTCTTTTTAACATATAACCCGTTGTGGTGTAGCACCCTTTTGTTTAGGATGCTTCCACAAGTAACCATCCCTCAAAAATTACCCATATACTTTCCTGCGTATCCTCCTGAATTCTTGTTCAGACCAATCATCCTATTTTGCAAGAGTACTCTAATAGCTTCCAATAAGAAGCCAATCACCTTCATAAAGCTCTTTCAAGAATGATTCAAGTAGATTAGTCATGCAGACATTGTTACCTTTGACATGAGAGATAGAATAGAACTTTGTGCCTACATCATCTCCCTCGTCAATCATTTGTGACTCATCTTCATACCTTGCCCTTGATAGCATATCTGCCACTGTATTGTCTTTACCTACAATGTGTTTAAACTCGGGATTTAAGGACTTAATGTAGGCAATCCACCACAACATAGCAATGTCTGGCGTTAAGCAGCTTGTAATCATCCCAAGAAGTGGTAGACAATCTGTTTCTACAACCACACATGCACCAATTAGGTACTCTTTCTCACTTTTCAAGGCTGTAACCATACCCCATAACTCTCTCTTTATCTGTGGATAGTTTCTTTGGTGAGCTCTTAGTACCTTTGCTCCAAATCTTACCACATACATGTGTCCTTCTTTGTCATCTTGCCCTATTGCCCATTCAATCCATGTATGACTGGTGTCTACTGTCACAATTACTAGCCTTTGACACTCATAGTCTACCTTTCTCAAAGTTGTTGCTAACTAGAGCAATTCCTTTAGCTTTTTCATGGATTTTACATGTGCTTCTGTCCATTTAAACTTTTGATTCTTTCTAAGCTGCTGATAAAGAGGATCAGCTACATGTGGATAATGTGGAATCCAAATAACATAGAAGACACATGCTCCCAGAAACCTTCTAACCTCAGTGATGATAGTGCATGTTTCTTTCATTCTTTGGATGGCATCTACCTTTGCTGGACAAGGTTTCCTACCATATGGCCTGCACATGTGCCCCACAATGAGCACTTCATTGACACCAAACATAGACTTTTTCCCTGACAATGTAAGATTGACTTCTTCCAACCTAGACAAAATTTTATCACAATCATTTATGTGATCTACCACAAACATGCGACATCCCTTGAGATCCAAAGCTTCATCTTTGTCACTTTATTTACATCCTTCGATAGGCAAACCATCAATGAAAGGCATTGTGATTTGAGGAATAAAGTCACGTAAGACCTTATTCATCCCATTAAATTGATCATACCATGAGTAGAGATCTCCCATTGAGTAGATTGCCCTCTCTGCAAATGCCTCTGCAAACTCATTCACAATTGGACCTGTACCTACATTTCTAATTGTCACCTTGTTTACTGGTTGCATATCTTGGATGAAGCGTAGAGAACCATTCTTCTTTGGAACTGTGAACCACCTGTTTGAGTATGGAGCACAAGAAGGCTCCAAGATTCCCATTTTGATTTTCTCATTCAGTGGCTCTACTAACTTTGGCAAATGAGCCTTTGGAACTGGAATAGGCCGCAAATTCCAAGGCACATGAGGTATTGTGAAAATTACCAAAGGAGCTACAATAGAAGGATCAACACATCCTATCTCATGTGGCTCAAATGAAAAAGCCTTACCATGCTTTGATAGCATTTCTTTGAAGCACTTTGTCTCCTCCTGTGTTAGAAACTCCTCGCAACCAATTTGCAACTCTTGAAAAGACTCCTTTGTGAAGGTATGCCCAATCTTTTTAGGATTCCTCAAACTTGGTTGTAAAGAGGCCTGCTCAATCTTTTCCCTGTTGTTGGGTGGTAAGGGTGAAGCTACTGGTTTCACCTTCTTTGCTACACTCTTGTATTTAGTTTCAACATGGACTTCTGGGCCAACTGTTTGGTTTTCTTTAAAGGCTTCTATTACTCGATACATTTCCATAGAGTAAACTTCCACAACTTCATTTTCAAGATGCAAACTAGACCCCATTATAGCATCAAGCTCACCCATAGCATCTACAAAAGAAACTTGTTCACACAAACCCAAAACATTTTCAGTAGGCTTTAACAACCCACTCTTTTTCATGCCTATTTGTACATTATGCGCATATTGCCTCTCACATCTCTTCAAATCTTCAAGTTTTGTAAAAGATACTGATCCATTCCTTGTTACCAAGGAGCTCGTTGAGAAAGTTTCACCTATTTTTGGATCAGGCAAGACCCTTTTTCTTTCTGTACCACTGCAATCCTGCTTTACAATGGTACTTGGCCAAAACCCATCATTTCTCTATGATCATGAAACTCTTTGCTCACCTTTGGTAGAGGATGTTCTCTGAGGTTGTCACGATTTCTTTCATGGTTTACACAAACTGTGAGAAATTGGACAGCTCGTTTACCATCTTTGCTACGTATCCTAGCATATGTTGAACCATCATCTATTACCTTTGTTTCCATTCGAACTCCCACAATGTAGGGCTGTCCAAGGATGAGATGGTATGAAGATGTATCCTGTACAAAGAAGCTTTGGTCAATCTTTACATCACCTATTGTCACCTTCACACCTGGACATGATGCATACAATTCATCGGATGAATTGTTTGCCACTTTTACCATCCAGCCATGATCTGTGTCCATCGGCCATTTGCACTTGTTGTAGAGACTCTTTGACATTATGTTTATTTCTGAACCATGGTCAATCAAGGCAACAAATGGCTCTTCTGTTAGGAAATAAGACGTAGCTAAATAGAGAATTGAGTAGACTACTTAATGGAGAGAGACATATTTACATACACGAGATTTTAGAGTAGAGAGAGAGAGAGTACACACGATATACGTGGCTCACCCAATGTGGGCTACGTCCACGGGAAAGCAGCCACTCAATGGCTTTAGTACTTCAAAACAAGAAGTACTTTACAAAGGGATTAGACCCTTTTGAAGCTCACGCCTTGCTTCACTCTCACCACCTCACACCCACCTTGTTGCATCAACTTCACACTCTGAAATGTGTGTAGAAATGGCCTCCTTTTATAGGCCAAAAGGGTTGCCCTCTCTTATGAGAGGCAACCATGTGTAGCCGCCCTTGTGTGAATAAGTCCAAATCGGACCCTCCAATCTGCCCATGTGTGGCCGCCCTTGTGTAGACAAATCTGCTTTTGAATTCTGCCACCGGACACCGTCCATTGACTTCTTTCGGCCACCGGCCATTGACTACCGGCCAACCGACCGCTTTCCGGCCGTCGTCCAGCCATAATATTCCGGCGAAGCAAAAAAAAGTTGCCCCTGATTCTTGGCCGTGAAAATTTTGGTTTCTGATGAGTGATTTTCCTTCACGCACGATGGCTTCTCCTCATAATGGGGGCCTTACAAATGTGCGCTTTTACCACAGAAAATTACAAGGGGTAAATCAGGCTCCATACTTATCATCTTCAAGATCACCTACCTTGACCAAAGTTTCTGTAGTAGCCCTTGCCCAGTGACTTCGTGAATAGTAGCTCCTAGGAATAGCTTCAACTTCTTCATCATCATTTGAGAAATGCACTTGCTTCACTCTCCCACTAGATTGGTAGCATCCTACCACAACTCCATCATCCTCCTTATTTTGCAACTGCATCCCTTGTGTCTTCAAGGTTTCTCCGTCAACCTGTGGACGAGCAACCTCAGCAAGAGTTTGCCTCTTTCTCTTGATGATGTCAATGATCTCCTTGTGGAATTCACGCTTTGCAATGCCAAGAACTTCTCCCAAAGTAAACTCAATCTTGCTATTCAAGATCCTTTCCTCCAAGACTTTCTTTAAATCTATAGCAACCTCAATATCAGATTGTAGTTTATAAGTTGGGCCTTTTGTCTTACCTTTTGATGGCTCTTTCTTCTTTCCTGTTGTAGACTGGTCCATGAGTACTTCAGGTGGAGATGTTCCTTGTGTTGAGGGTGTTTGAGAAGGCATTGAGTCTCTTCTTCTCCCACTTCTAGAAGCTCTTTTTGATGGTCCTTCATCAACATTCTCACGTCTGCACTTCTCTTCTACAATCACCTCATTTTGTTGGCATTTTGTAATGTAGACACGCACTGACAATGAGTCCACTGGATCATTCCATCCTGTTTCTAGACGTATGCAATCGCCTATTTCATGTAGAATCTCTTTTGTAAGCTTTCCCTTTTTAGCTAATTGCATGACATTTGGCCAAATTTGACCATGATGGTCACTCACCTCTTCATCACTAAGATGCTCAATTTTTACTCCATAAGTAGCTGCCTCAACTGAAGAGGTGGCATGCTTAGTTGCCATATCTTCAACTAAGGTTTGCATTCCCCCCTTCCCATGGTTAGTTCTCAAGGGTAGACCTGTCTCTCTTAAGTGGATTTTACCATCCTTAAAAAGGACAACGTCTTTTGACAAAGCATCACTAAAATCATCACAATCCCTTCTTACATGGTCTGTACTATCACACCAAATACATCTATTAACAAACCCTTCTTTGGGATGTTGTCTTTGCCTAGAAAGTGGCCCTGAAGGTTGGCCTTTTTCTTCAAGCTTTGCAAGCTTTACCTTCAAGTCACGCATTCCCTTCACAAGCTCATCAAGCATGGACTCATCAAACTTCGGAGCGATAAAAGTAGGCTTTACCATTTTGTCAGGAGTTGAGGTGGAAGGACTTGTAGTGCACTACAAGAGGTTGTGTGCTCTTGTGACGCTGTTAGCGATGGAAATACACTGGGTTTTTATAACCCCCGGCGTCGCTAAAACCGTCGCTACGAGCGTCACTACGAGAGCGTCGCTATATAGCGACGCTGGTAGCGACGCTTATAGCGACGGTTATAGCGACGTTTACACTGAAGACTATAGCGACGCTACAGAGCCATAAATAGCGATGGTTATAGCGACGCCCGAGAGATTTTTTTTTTGGTGGTAGGGCATTGAATGCCCTGCCACCCATCAACCATATTGTACTTGATTCACTTTTAAAAAAAGTGCAAGGGTAGATAATAGACCCAAAATAGTCACCCACAAGACGCATTGTTTGCAAAATTGACAATTGTACACATCATAGGCAAAATGAATTGATTGGCAAATGTAATAATGACAATTGTACAACATCATAGGCATAAAGAATTGATTGGCAAAAGGAACTGCGGTGACAAATGTAATAATATACATGGTTCAAAAAGACGTAAGCTATGAGAAACCCTAAACTAATGCTATCTAGCTACGGCTAAACTGACGTCGTCTAGTCAGACGTCTCATCGCGTCCAAGCGGTGTATCTGTCGGATTCTGCAAAAAAAGACAATAAGACAGCTTTCAGTAAGTATAAACATATAACGACATTTGTAAAACAATACAAAAAATAAAAAAGAGTAAACCCTAATACTAACCATGCCGCCGCGAGAACTGAGAATGTCCATCAGGGCGTTTAAGCCCTTCCTGCCTGCGTACTCGCGCTCTTACGATGTGGGATCACGTCCTGTCATCGACCACTGTCAAAACATACAAAGATTTCATTATGTTAGAATTAAAAAACTCATAAACCCTAAACTATCGAACATAAAGAGCAATGTGAAAACACTTACAAAATCGGCCTCAAATGATGCCCATCCACCGCTCCCCAAGTGGTGCGAGCTCCCTGCCTCTACTCGCGCTCTGGCTGCATCCTTTTGTTGCTTCCACTTGTCGGGATTCTCGCGCGCTGCTTTCTTCGCATTCTTCCAATCTTCTTTGGCCAGCCAATCTGGCCCGTTCCACCCATTCTTGATTGCTTTTTGCACTTCGGAACGCTTGTGTTTGCAGTATTCGCGCATTCGAATCTTCATCAGGTCTTCATTGAAGCGCTGATCCCGTGTTGGAACGGGAAACTCATCATGAAGTATGTTGATGACTCTGTTTTTTAAATCACTTGGTACTTCACTCCATTTGTTTAGTATGTAGTGTCTAAACAGCTGAGAGCAAAGACCACGCATGCGCGAGATCACCTTCTTGCCGTCATCATCCATGATGATGCCGCCGCTGAAGTCGATGGAGTAAGACAAGCCCTCTGGCCGGTGACGCGTGAACCTGGGTGTCCCGGCAGGGGTCTCTAGCGGCGTGTCTATTGGGTTGCAAGATTGCTGCTTGTTGGCCAGCGTCAGAGTCCGACGAGTTATAATTGGCAACAACTCGATCTATAATAGATGGATCGAACTCGCCAAATTCGCGAACGTGCTGCAAAGAAACACGTCTTGTCCGTCGCACAGCATGCTTGCATTGATTACAAGGACATAAGACCCTCGTTGAGAGATAGGTGTTTCGGTTGGACGGTCCCACATCCTCGTCACTACTCATAATGAGGATAAAAAACTTATAACCTGGACAACAAATTTAATATTCTATTGGAATTCTTCGTCTTATCTCTCTCTCTCTCTCTCTCTCTCTCTCTCTCTCTCTCTCTCTCTCTCTCTCTTTACCTCACATTCTCTAGTCATGTCCAATCCCGGCACACCTCGGTCTAGAGGTGCACGGAGATCAGAACCACCGGGTTATAATCTCGTCTTTATTGGTCAATACCTATATTTGTGGGTACAAGAAATCTACACACCCACGTCTACATGATACTGCATGTAGTGGACAAAACCCCTTTGCCTCTTCTCTAGCTGTAGCACTTCACAGCATCTTAACATCTTTTCACAATAGATCTTTTCACTGTTCGTCTAACCCTAAACCCTAAACCGTAAGTAATTCTTGCGTGGACTCGATCTAACGTAAATAAGCGTAAATCTAAATAAACGTAAATCTAACTAAAAATAAACCTAAATCTAATTTAACGTAAGTCTACATCTAACCTAATCTTTAACGTCTTTTGGGATAGTTTCCTACGACGTTAAAACTCTCTTCTTCTTGTGTGTGTGTGTGTGTGTGTGTGTGTGGGTAAACCTAAATAAACCTAAGTCTAATCTAATATAACATAAATCTAAATCTAACGTAAATTATGTTATATTAAAAACAAAGAACTAAACTAACAGGGATTATAAGAACCTTAAAACTGATTTAACACATAATTTTTCACATAACTCGGCAAGAGTTGGCATTCTCATCACTAAAGATGTGAGAGTTAACTTCCGGCGGTGACGCTGCCTCATCTCCATCCACATCTGACGACAGCAATTGGCCCTTTAGACCGTTCTTGCTCTTGTTACTAACTTTGAAGTTGCTGTTGAATGACTAGAGGTTGTCTAGATGGTCATTGTGTCGGGGATGTAGTGACTCTTGCCGCCCTGAAGATCCACCTTCCTCCCTATCTTCTGAAGACATTTCACCAGTACTTTTGGATAGACGGAGCCCACCATGAGTGAAGGCAGCAATACCCTATATTCCATTGAGGGCTTTCTTCACCCGCTTCATGCAGGCATCGCAATCTATGGAGACCTAAATCTAATCTAATATAACGTAAATCTAAATCTAGCGTAAATAAACGTAAATCTAGTTAAAAATAAACCTAAATCTAATTTAATGTAAGTCTACATATAACCTAATCTTTAACGTCTTTTAAGATAGTTTCCTACGACGTTATAACTCTCTTCTTCTTGTGTGTGTGCGCGTGTGTGGATGTGTGTGCCAATAAAAAGAGATAAATGGTATAACCTTTCTATCACCCATGCCAAGTATGATAGATTGATTATGCCATTTCCCTCTTGAATAATAGGTCTTGAGTTCAACTCCTCGTCGGCTAGATCTTTAGGTCTTTTAATTTTAATTAGTTTCCTACGACGTTAAATTAGTTTCTCTCTCTTTCTCTCTCAATGTGTGTGCGTTTTTTTGGATCGTATGCATGTTTTCTCTCTCTTTTCCTCTCTCAATGTGTGCGTTTTTTGTTTATGCATGTTCTCTCTCTCTTTTCCTCTCTCAATGCGTGCGTTTTTTGTTTATGCATGCTCTCTCTCTCTTTTCCTCTCTCAATGTGTGTGTGCATTCTTTGTTTATGTATGTGTGTGTGCGTTTTTGTTTATGTTTGTACTCTCTCTCTCTCTCTCTCTCTCTCTCTCTCTTTCAAAAACACTATGTGTGTGTGTGTGTATGTGTGTGTGAGAGAGAGAGAGAGGGAGAGAGAAAGAGGGGAAGGGAACATGAGAATGAGGAGAGGGAAGGAGCATACCTGGCTCTCCTTCCTCTCCTCGTGTGTGTGTGTGTGTGTGTGTGTGGAGAAGAAAAAGAGAGAGAGAGAGAGAGAGAGAGAGAGAGAGAGAGAGAGAGGGAGAGCGTTACCTGCTCCTTGCTTGAGGGCGCCGAAAAACTCAGACATGAGATTTGAGTTTTTGGGCGCGCTCAGTTATTTTTTTAGCCCAGCCGGCGTCGCTATGAGCGTCGCAAATTAACAAAGAAATTTGCGACGCTCATAGGGACGCCGGGAATTTTTTTTTTGAGCGTCGCTGTGTGAGCGTCGCTAATATGAATAGCCTCTTGTAGTGGTGTTTACTACCATCTTGTCCCTTCTTCTTTGTCGTTTGGCAAGCAGTGAGACAGCACCTTCAACCTCATTCCAGTCGGTCTTTAGTCCTAGCTCAGCATCTTTATCTTCAAGAAGAAGCTCCAGATTTTCTTGAAACTCTTTACCTGCAGCTTGTAAGAAAAGATTTGTCTTCTCTGCATCTAGTGTGGCCCTTTCTGTCCTGGTGAGTTGTGCATAGCACCGCTCAAATTCCGTAAGTAGCTCTGTTATTGATAGTCCTTGCTTTGACTTGACTACCCATTCTAAGAATGTCCTTTTGGTCACTCTCTCAGAGTCCTCCATGAAATATTCCTCCTTTAAAGCTACTTTGAGTTCTTCCCAATTTCTCCCATGCCCATCTTTAATTCCCCTAACATGTTCTCTAATTTCTGGAACAACAACTAGCTCAAAGCTTTGAATCATCTCACCTTCTGACACGTGATGCAGCTCCATCTTCTTCACATACTTGTGTAAGTACTTGGTTACATCTTTGCCATTGAACTGATCCATTCTATTGAAGACTGCTTGTATGGCCTTCGTTGCTGAAATCTCCCTTCTTGTTGTTGTTGTTCAGTGGCATGTTGTTGTTGCATGAACATTGCAAATGCTTGAAACATTTGCATTGTTGAAGGGTCAAAATGCATACCCTGTTGCTCAACATGATCACCCATGGTTACCCACAAACTCTCACCTTGGCAGTTTCGTGTCGGGTTCACCAAAAGTATGTCGAGAAATTTGCGGTCTTGCCAGGAAAGCACCGTGCTTATGGCTGTGAGAGTTTGTGAGAGAACTCAAAAAAAAAACTATATGAAGGAGTTAAACCATAGATGCCATGAAGACTAGGGTTTGGAAGGAAGTGCAATCAAAGAAGCCCCACTCTTTCTCTCTTGCACTCATACACACAAAGAAAAACCACAAAAGAGAATGTCAAAATAGCACAAAGATGAAAACATCAAGGCTATGGTCATATCGTATCATGGGTAATATGAAAGGGTTAATAGATGAGTTAATGGCATTCAATCTTGGCTAACCAAATAGGCTACGAATTGTTCTTTGGAATTGTAGTTTTGTGCTTACCATAATATATATATTTTGTCTAGTGATTGGGATTAATTGTGTGTACAAATCCTCTTGGTTCATAGCAAGATAACTACGCTTACGTCAAAAGAAAAGTTATAGTCTATGAGAGGTAGTATGATGGGATCCGGTGATAGAAGTATTTCATTGAGCCTTTCTAGGCCAAAGAGAAACACTATACGTTGTTGAAAGTGTATTTTACGTCTAATCCATACGTTAATTTTAATAGATCGTACAGAGTGAAAGCGATAGAAATTATCATCGTGTGGATTATTCATCTAGGATAACTCTAGTATGTGCAAAATGTAGATATGAGAGAAGAGAAGGGAAGAGAAGAGAAGAGAGTTTATCTCCCAAGCCCTATTCTTGCCCGTAGGCAATAAGGATATTACGGGGAGAGATGTACTTGTAGCAAGGAGAACCTAAAATTTGTAGAGAGGATGAATTACTAAGAGTGAGAGAGATAGGTTTGGTTAAGGAGACGAGATTAGATATATATATATATATATATATATATATATATATATATATATATATATATATATATATATATATATATATATATATATGTGATGGATTAGAGATAAAAAAGAAAACAACAAGAAATCAAGAAAACATCAATGTAAAATACATCTTACTTGACAAACCCTTCGGCACCATTATTGATGGAGAGAGAAGAAGAGGGGAAAATTCAACTTTGATTGATACGCCAAGTCCAAGACCTTCTTTGATTAGAGTTGATCTTCCAAGGATAGCATGCAAGAATGACTAGTCTTCCTCTAGGAGAAAGTGTTGGCTTAGGCTTATGTTAATGGCTAAGTATAATTTGGCATTACTACTCGCTCCCTCATGAATTCCTCTCATCAATGGCTTGAATGCTTAAGTGGTTTTCAAGGAAGAAGAGGTCCCCTTTTATAGGTGAAGGGAACCCCCAAGGGTTTACATAAGAAGAGAAGAGCGAATGTGAAAAGAAACTAGAAAAGCTTGAAATGAGCTGTCCATGCATGATGTGGGCAGATTGGGGTCCAGTATTTTCATCATATCTCCTCAACCGTGGCTCCAAATAAAAAAGTAAAAATATGGGCAGAAAATTGAGCTTATTATCTAGACTTTCATTTTAAAATCTTTTTCCAATTCGAATTGGAACCTTGTGTAAAAAACCATCAAAATAGGGTCCATTTCTGGCAGCAAAAGTCTTCCTGTGGTCCCCTTAGCCTAAACTTTCATTTGATTCCAAAGGACACCTCATGCCATATGAAAGCATGACATTGCTCCTTGAAATTTTTTTGTAATCATGCTTGCAATAATGCATTAAAATAAGTGTATCTTTGAAATCATGCCACCTAGTGTCCTACTAGGATTTGATTCTCTCCTAGTAGCTATTTAAAAAGAAATATAAGAAAAATATGAAAAATACATAGAATATATATATATTGGAGTTTACCCTAGATATAGGATCTAGCTATGGTGTGAGATGATAATGAGATAGTAAAAATAAAGAATCAATGCTTTTTTACCCCAAGTTAAAGAGGCGGAGCTATTGACGCTTTTCCCATAGTATTTTCTGATGGTAAAGTAAGAATAGGTTACCCTTGAGATAAATAATAGGATGAGATAGAAAGCATATTATTATACTTAAATATGAATATGTACATTATAGAAAATATAACTATGTATCTAAAAAGTTACAAGATAACTCTTGTAGCATGCGTTCCCACTATGTACGTCTCACAGCACGACAACGCGATCCAATTAGTAAGCATTTATTGCTATACTTGGAGTTTGCTTATAAAGTTGAAGCATGTTTGCGACTAGGTGTGGTCTCTTCATGTATAAAGCAAGTTCTCAACCTTAAACACTACTGATGGTGGGGTTGTGTACTGCTGAAATTGGAAAACAAGTCAAGGACTTAAACTTGGCTGATGAGTATGTTAGCAAGTTATTTTCATGAAAAGTGAAAAGAGGTACTCTTTAGGATACATCTTTGTGTGATAACTCATTTTGAATACTCATATGTGTTCTAAATGGAGTCTACACACAATTATAGGATAGGAATCGGTAACACAAGCTGGTTGCAAATGGACAACAATGTGGAAAATCAAGATGTTACTCTTGGTTTCATTGAACCTCCTGCGGAACCGTGTTCCGGTCAACCAAACAGCTGGATCCATGAAGGATGCCACTTGGAAAAACATTAGTGTTCTTAAGAAGGAGTTTCCCACTTTTGTTTTCGAAGACGAAAACTTTTCTTTAAGGGCGGAGTAAAGTCAAGACACCGGCAAGGCCGGACTAGACAAGGGCAAGGCTAGGCTAGGCAGTGTGGAAAGGGAGTCCAACTAGGGCAAAGGGCTAGGGGCCATGCTATATAGTGGGTGGTTGGGTGGCGGACTCCTAGGTTCTAGTTCCCCTTGTCTAACAGTCGGCCCATATCTAACAAACCGTTCAAAATTTACAGAAACTTCCTTCTGCAAAGTTGTAGACCACACAAAAATGGTGAGGATAAGGAAAATGAACCTGAAAGGTGCTGTTTTTATAGGTCAAAACAGATATGTAAAAATCTACAGCTGTGTATCCTATACGTGCAGGTAGTCTGAGTGACATATCTCAAAATTGGTAAAGATTTTGAGAAAACGTTTTTCTGCAAAGTTGAAGAGGACAAAACACCGGCTAGGAGTCGTGAGAATCTGAATAAAGACCTTTTGATAGGTCAAAACAGATCTGCAAAAACGTGCTATAATTTTTGCTACTTCTCTGCCTGCTTTCCCGTTAAGCTCCAATGGTGCTTCCAATCCCTGAGCTCTGATACCAGTTGAAGTACTACACGTGCGAGAGTGTGTGTGCATGCAGCAATGGAGAAGAGGAGACCTTGTGTTTGCAGGGACTAAAACTCACTCTCTACATGTGAGCCCCCTTATTCTATTATGCACATAATGAATAAGTATAGTGGACGGGCACCTGACCTAACCGGCCACATGGGGCTTTACCCCAACAAATATGACCTATGGGACCAAAGTTACACGTGATTTAGAATGTGTATGGCTGATGAGTGATTCTCGATGCTCCAAAATTGTGGTGATGAGAGTCGCAATGCAGATCCCACACTGTGGCTGGGAGAGGAAAGTGTGTAGGTCTAAATTATGGCTGAAAATGTAAGAAAAGCAAGTTTGGATGTGACCAAAAACTGAGCGCTCTAGTAGTGTGTCTCAAACTTGCAGTGAGAATAATGTGCACAGTCGATTTGACTCTTCTCCATTGCCCCAACGCCCTGTCTCGCATCGAAGGAAATGGAGCTAAGCCGAATGGCTACGATAGTGTGTATCGTCGACAAGGGGATAGGCTCAAGCACGTAAATGTGAGTACAATTTCCTCTTTCAGCGAAGTACATGATTTTTGTAGTTGGTGGGCAATATGGGTAGTGTAATGTATGAAACGTGACTCATCGGATTTCTCCCAAGCCGTAATATATTCTACGACTTTCTCTTTCAACGAAGAACATGGTTTTGTAGTTGGGAACAATATGGGTGGTGTAATGTATGAAGTGTGACCCACTGGATTTCTCTCAAGCTGTAATATATTCGTGTAGAAAAGCTTCATTCACTCACGGGGCGGTCACTTTTTAGAATGTGTATGCTATCACGTGAGTTAACCGAAGAGGATTATTAAAAGATCAAAATGTATCAAAATGTATACATACAGAGGGGGGTGGGGTTTTTTAAATAGGCACGTGGTGTAAATATAGTATGTATATTGATGTATTATTAATAACCTCTTGAACGCACGTGATATAGGAAGCTTTTGTTAAGTGACCACCCCGGGCATTCACTTGGGAGTCAATTGAAGCATCATGTAGCAAGTGTAATACATCCCATCTCCCAAACCACTTCTTTATGTCATAATAATCAATATCTAATTCTCCTAAATGATTTTCTCATATTAAACTGATCATTTAATGTGGGGAAGGCCAGGGGAGAAAAAGCTAGAATATTGGTTAAGCTAGTAGACCGGCCACAGTAGGGATCCAAAGGAGGGAAAATAGGGATCCAAAGGGGGGGCCATCTGCAAAAGAGCCATGTGCAAGAATGGGCTAAAAAGACCCTAAGGTTCAGCCGATTAAGACTTCCAAAATGCTAAGGTTCCAAAATTCAAAGGTTGTGTCCAAAGGTCAACCCTAGGGAAAATTGGATGCTTTGTGTGTGCCCTAAAAGTCTTTGCACATCCCTACATGGGAGGGGGCGAGCCCTAAAGGTAGGGGATGAGAGAGAAATCCACACACACACACACACACATGCTCCCTTTACACAAAGGGAATGAGGGACACATGTCAGCTCCCTAGGCCAGATGCCCACAAGGTGTGCCCAATTTCTATTGGATGACCCTTGAAGTGGACCAATGAGAATTAAGCTAGAGTAAATCTAGTTTAATTAATTTAAAAACATTTAATAAAAGAAACCAATGAGAATTAAGTCTCCTAAAAGACTATTGGGCAGTCTCCCAAGGGGTCCAATGAGCATTCAGGAGCCCAATGGCTTGCCTGATTCCTATTGGCCAGGAGGCAAAGGGGTCCAATGAGAGTTTAGTTTAATTATTTAATTACCTAAAGCTCTCACAAAAGGGGAAAGGGGGACACATGTCAGAAGGCTATCCCCTGTGCTGCTTAACACCCATTGGCTTGACTTGGGGAGGTCCAATGAGGCAAAAGCCAGACCAATTTAGCAGGAAGGGCTCACCCAAGAGAGAGAGGGGGCTGATTTTTGCTTGGCATTGACACACACACACTCACACTTGACCATGTGTGAAGAAAGAATACTCTATCTCCTCCCAAGCTTTAATGGAGAGCTCATCACCTACTCCAAGCTTGTGAGATAGAAGCCTACATCAACACTCTCTTGGCATGTGGATGCAAATCCAACCAAGAGCCAAGCTTCAATGCATGCTCATCTTCTCTACCAAGCTAATTACTAAGCTAAGCTATGCTAATATGAGTGATTATTTGAGGAGATGTACATCTTTCTCGTAAGATACTCCTTCTTCCTCTCAATCTACTCTCATACCCTGCTAGCTCTCACCATCTTCGAAGGTGTGTGAGGTCTTGGGTCTGAGAACGGGGATAATGCAAGTTGTGTTTGTTAAGTGTTTTGCTTAGTGCATGAAGTTTCCATCTTCATTGCACTAGCTAGTCTTGAAGGAACACAAAGAATTGTATTGTACAATGTCTCTCTTGATGGGAGAAACCATAATACAAAGCCTTTTGGAGGGGGGACTGGCTCCATGAAAATCCGGTCCTCAACTGTTGTCAATAGCTTAATTGCTCTCTCTTTTGAAAGTATTGTCGATGCTATCTAACTAGGTGTTATGCTTTTTGTTGCTCTCTCCACCCAAGCACTCTTGTAATTCTCATTAGGAATCTACTCTAATGAAATGCCCACTATGTTCATGCTAATTTCCGCTACACATAAGTTATTAGGCCATTAAATGTTACATTTATGTCTTGCATCCATCCCGGGCTCAAGATCTTGCTTTTATGCATGTTTTGAACTTTTTTTCTTGCTTCCCATGCAATTGTAGGAAGTCGATGTGAGGGGGTTTGACGCATCTTTATCATGTACTCCACAACCCTCTCCATGCCTTTAACCTCAATTGGAAGAGACCCAGACTCAAGATGTAGGAGCATATATGGTGTTTGTGTCTTAACTTGGAGAAAGATTTAAAAAAAACGCTTTTGGACATTCTCAAACTCTTTCTAAGTAGACTTTGAGATGCTCCCGCCCCACACTTCAACTCCTGAAAGAAGAACCGGTGTCACCAATGCATCAAAAAGGTACATCTTGACGAAGGGATTTGTTGTTTTGGACTTTGAGATGCTCCCGCCCCACACTTCAACTCCTTAAAGAAGAACCGGTGTCACCAATGCATCAAAAAGGTACATCTTGATGAAGGGATTTGTTGTTTTGTTGAAGATTGGTCCTTGAGAAGGCATCTCTGCCATCTCTGCAATCATTTAATCTCTCATTATCTCTCTAGAAGGGAATCTAGGTGGCTCCTTTTTTGGAATTCTTGTACGAATTCTCGTGTTTGGTGGTGGTATCTATGGTCCTTCATTGACCAAATATCCACTTATTTCTAATTCAGTCCATGGATTTGTGCTTTCTATAGCTTTGTATTCTCGTCCATACTTGTCAACAACTATAGATTTCCATTGGTAGTCAACTCCGTATGTATAGACATATAAGAGCTTGTAATTTGTCAACTCTTCTGGAACACTTGATGTTTCCTGCATTACACATGTTCTCAAATGCATAATATTGCTCTCTTCCCGCTTCCAAACGACGCATAGCACATTCATGCCTCTTGTGATTGGACGGAACCTCAAGGCCAAGGTACTTAAAGCTTTTGTAAGGACATGGGTCCTATGGACAGTGTGTATGCTAGGGGGAGGCTATAAGATAGCACAATTGGGTGGAGACTAGCACACGCATTACCACCGCCCTTTCACTGGTATGAGTGCTACTTTTTTGGAAGGGAAAAAGCGGGTTGCATGTGCATACGATGCGCTGCTTCTCTCCCACGATCGACAGACAGCGACGTGCTCGCCGTGCAACAAAAAGAAGGCAGACACAATTTTTTGTGCACAACGTACGAAGACAAACATCAACAACTGACTGCAACTACCGCACCTATGCCTTCCATAGCACACGATTAAGGCGGGCGACCAAGGCAAACTCGATTGGCAACTCTACGGCATTGAGGCTTCAAAGGCTCCGTTGGTTGTGTGCATAGGAAGACCCTCTTAACCCTTGCATGAAGTAAGGTTGAACCCACCCCATGAGAGTAAGAGGTCAACACTCTACCATCAAGCTATTGAGTCTTGTTGTATATAACAAGGAAAAATAGCATACTTGTGTTGACAAGAAAGCTAGAAGGAAAGGGAAAGCTTCAAACTTCAAGGAAGTAGTTTTACCCTTCCTTTTCACTTCTAGGAGGAAGTCAAATTTTCCTCCAAAATTTCTTTTTCCTCAAGGAGGTAGCTTCAAAGTAAAAAAAAGCCTTCACAAAAACGACGAGTTTTTGTGAAGAATCCACGAAGGTGTTCTTACGACGAACGACACATGAAGCGCTACAATTTTCGTAAAGCGAGATTCGCATGCGATGCAAATCGCGGAGCATAAAAAACACAAAGACTTCAAGCTTTACAAGGTACAAGTTGACATTTTTTTTTCTCTAGTGTTTGTTTACCATGGCCAATGATGATATCCCACCTATGCACACTTTTGATTTTGAGCACGTAGATCAAAATGTCGGCACCACAGGTGGTGCCGACACTAATATGCATGACGATGATGATCTAGGAGATCATGGTCTTGTAGATTTGGCTGATTTCAAGACTTTGGAAAATCACCAAAGAGTACTTGAATGCAACCTTTCTGCACTCAATGCAAATGTTATAAAATCTTACTAAGCTACTTGTGAAATTTATGAATTCACAGACGGCTCAAGGAGCCACAAGTGGCATGGTTTAAGGAAACCAAGCTTGCACGACTCAAGGAGTCCAAGAGACAAGTGCTTCAGAAGATGCAAAAGGTAGCAATGCATTGCTTAAGAATATCACCGTTCTTCAGTTTCACGGGGAAGAGCGTGATCGCAACAAGGATGCGGTCAATACGTTCTTACACAAATGGAGTGATATTCATAGATTGAGGCACACCCCGGATATAAAGACGAATGTGGAAACAATTCTATCTCTTATAGGCAAGGCCTATAAGTGGTGGATGACATTTCCAATAGATGCTTGTCCTCTGTCTTGGGCTGCGTTTCAAGCTTCTTTCTCCAAAGAATTTTTGGACATTAATGAAGAATATAAGAATTGGTTAGCATGGGATGCATGCCGCATGTCTGGCCTCTCTCTCACACAGTACCTTTTGAGGTATTGGAAAATCATATTAAAACTAGAAGGTCTAGATGAATTCCAAAAGATACGGGGTTTTAATAAGGGTCTTGATAAAGACTATCATCTTCATGTCAAGATCCAACATCCAAAAACTTTGGAAGAAGCCATCGGTCATGCCCAAAGATATGATGATGACCAAGAGAGGAATGGAAATGTTCCCTACTATAAGAACAATTTTGCTAAGTGCAATGTGGCTAAGAGCCAATGGCGAGGTAGATCTCCCACACATTCCAAGAGGAATAAGAGACAATCTACCTCTCCACTCCCACAAGAGGCTAAGAAGCATAAGCAATCACAAGATACTCAATGTGTGTCTCTCAGTACTGCTGATCTTAAGTGTGCAAAGAAAAACAATTTGTGTTTCAGATGTCTTTGGACCAACATAACAAGAAGGATTGTCCTCTTTTGCAAGAAGGCAAAGAAAAGGCCATGCACACGGTGCAACGCCTCACATTAAATTCATCTCCTAAATATTGTGCTGTAGAGGTTCTTCATATGGAAGAAAAGCACAAGTGTTGTGTGCCTGCTTCAGTGTTGCAGCCCACCTTTGGCCCCCATCCTTATCCTTTATGGCCAATGGTAAACATGTGCTTTTTCTTGGTGAGAAAAATATACCATATGCACCTCTTATATGTACAGTTGAGCTTTCTATTTTACAGAAAGCAGATTTAATAGATGAAGTCTTTTTGTGTTACTGCTTGTCTCCAAGTCTTTTTGGCCAATAGTAAACATGTGCTTTTTCTTAATGAGAAAAATATACCATCTGCACCTCTTATATGTACAGCCGAGCTTTCTATTTTAAAGAAACTAGATTTAATAGATGAAGTCTTTTTGTGTTACTACTTGTCTCCAAGTCTTTTTGGCCAATAGTAAACATGTGCTTTTTCTTAATGAGAAAAATATACCATCTGCACCTCTTATATGTACACCCGAGCTTTCTATTTTAAAGAAAGCAGATTTAATAGATGAAGTTTTTTTGTGTTACTGCTTGTCTCCAAGTCTTGTGAATTCTCAAGAGCAAAATGCTGTGAATTCTAGTAATGGTATGCAAAGTGCAACGAATTCTAATGATAAGCAAAGTATTAACAATTCTAAAGAGCAAAGTGCTCTCAATTTTTATTATATTGAGCAACGCACAACTGTTGTAAAACGAACATTACAGGAATTACAAGATTCTCCTCCCAGTATAACTCTACTTTACTTTCTCCTTTTGCACGGAAAAAGCTGATTCACTTACTCACGGAGTATAGAGATGTATTCTCAAGTGATTTACCGCCGGGTTTACCCTCTATAGGTGATGTGCAACATGGCATAGATGTCCTATCGGGCACTAAACCGGTGAGTAAACCACCTTATCTAATGAGTGCTAAAGAAGCCAAGGAGGTTGAGAGTCAGTTGACTGACTACCGCGCCTGTGGTTTCCTTAGACCTAGCACTTCACCTTGGGCATCACCAATTCTATTGGTAAAAAAGAAAGATGGTACTATGCGCATGTGCGTAGATTATCACGGATTAAATGCTATAACCATCAAGAACAAGTATCCTCTGCCTCGAGTGGATGAGTAATTGTTTGATCAACTCCATGGAGCAAGATACTATACAAAGATAAATCTTCATTCAGGATACCACCAGGTGCATATTCTTTTGCAAGATATCTCTAAAATTGCCTTTAGAACACGATTTGGGCATTTTGAATTTTTGGTTATGCCTTTTGGTCTAACCAATGCTCCAGCTACATTTATGACACTCATGGATAGTGTCTTACGTCCCTATCTTGGAAATTTTTTGTGGTTTTCCTTGATGACATTCTCATTTACAATAAGACCGAAGATGAACGCATAGAATACTTACAATTAGTGTTTGAACAGCTACGAACTCACGCTCTGTATGCTAAGCAAAGCAAGTGAGATTTCTTTAAAACAGAGGTACATTACTTCGATCATGTGATCTCTTATTCTGGCATCAATATAGACATTGACAAGGTCGATGCAATTCTTTGATGGCCACATCCCACCACGGTTGAGGAGCTTCAAATATTCTTAGGCATTGCTGGATTTTATCGACAGTATATCCATGATTATGCCAAAATCATTGTTCCTATGATTGACTGGTAAACTTAAAGAAACAAGTAAGACCTTTTCTTGGGAAGAAGCCCAAAAAAGCAGTTTTGAATAGCTCAAGGTAGCTGTAGCCACTTCTCCCATCCTAGCAATCGTTGACCCACTTAAGCCGTTTATGGTAGAGACTGATGCTAGTGATAAATCAATTGGTGCGGTACTTCTTTTCAATGTGCAAATGTGGTGCGTGTATGGAGAGTGACAAGGAGAGAGAGAGAGTACACAAAATGTAGGTGGAGCTCCCAAATCTCACTATATGAGCACAATGTGAGAATCTGAGTGAGAGCTCTTTATTCTTTGTATGTATAAAGAATATGGAGATAAATGTGGGCGGTCAGACATTGAACGATGGGCATGTGCAAAGTACGGTGAGGCACACCGCCTTTACCTAACATTCTCCCACTAAAGGCTATGTGCCGATAAGTGGCGAGAAAACTAGCCTACAACTAGTATATACAAGAGTGAGAGAAGACGAATCTCAACTTATGTCCACTGGCCCACTCTGTAACCGCTCTAGTACAGATGCAACATGCATACCACTGTTGAGCCAGCAGAGGATCACACCCACATTTTTGCTCACACTCATCATTTTTGTAACCATTGATTGTAATAAATGTCTTTCCGACATTGATTTTGATTGGAGCCATTCATTAAGTAACGGGACTCAATTGAGTTTCCAGCTTGTAATCCCGAAGTAATTTCACTTGCTGATGTAATTAGTTAGAGATGTTCTCACCTCCAAGGCTGAGGTATATAAGCCAAAGTTTTTGTAACCTAAGGGGATTCAGATTATTAATCAAAGTGAGTTTTTGAGCGCCGTGACTGTGTCTGAGAGAGAGTGTGTGTGAGAGAGAGTCTTATCTACTTGCTACGCGAGCTACGGAGCCGCCATTGGAGAAGCGACACCGCCATTGTGTTAGCAACAGCGAGAGCTACGCACAGATACCAAGAGTGCGCGCTATCGGCTTCTATGTGTGGTAAGTTCCTACGAGCTTCGGTGTGAGTTTTCTTCCAACTCGTGTGTGGGAATGGAGCGTGCAGCATATCTATAGAACCACAACGAGTAGAGCTACACATTAGTACCATCGGGGTCAAGTTTCGATCACCTGTATTTTTCGGCCTGTCTTCATGCGTGTTTACCGCACGGAGTGCTTATAGGTTGATTTTGCAGTTCAAGTCTTTAGGGTGTTGTTCTTACCTAGTGTATAGACTTCCCCTTGAGTTTGAGATCGATTCAATGATTCTAGATCTTATTTCGTATAGCATTCGTTCGTAGTACGGATTTCAGTCACTTGCGTATTCTAGAACTTAGATTTGATTTCCTTAGTAGTGATTGTCATTAGAAGGTCGAGTAGGTGATTTGACACCCACCTAGTTGTTTCCATGCGCCTGCGGGTCAAGCTTCGTCCTCGTCTGACAAATTCTGTTGTTGGTTGAGTTCTCGCTATTTAGCTTCCGCTAGCGGCGTAACCGCCTTAACATTTGGCGCCGCTGCCGGGGACGAGAGCCCTAAGTAGGTGACCTTAGACTAATCCTACGAGGTGAGTCGTATAAACTACTTTGTATAATTTAGTTAGAAAATATCTAGGAGTGGTGGACTCCGAAGATCTCGAGAGATACTAGGAAGTGGGGTATTCCTGGGTCTTCCGTGTTGACAGTATTTTTAGTTTAGCTTAGATTTGTTTGTTGTTTTGTTGGTGTTGAGTAGTTGTTGATAGAAGAAGAATTTGCTAGTCCGTGAGTGACAGTGGATCTCTTTAAAATCACAATTACCAAACCCATTTTATGATTAGGAATATCTTAGGTAGGACTTCATTTGATCCTGATCTAGAGCTAGTAATCATTGGAGTATTTGCTTGATATGGTTGATTGCATGTTAGATCACTGAATCGTCGAGTTAGTAGTGAAACTTGCAATAAACAAAAGTCAGAGAAATTTTCTGTGTATCTGGGTGTTGCTGAGCACTAGAGAAAGCTTTAGGAAGGATTCTGTGCCAAAAAACTGGAAATCTGCAACTTTAGACATCATACGCGTATGATGTCTAAATGACCAAACAGAGACCAAAACAGAAATTTTGACTTTACCAGAGTGTTCAAAAGGGGGGTTATACCCTAATTTCAACTTAAAACAAGAGCATTAACACTCAAAGAAACCCAAAAAGACAAGTCGGAGTCCAAGAAACGCAAAGAATAGGAAATTTTGGATTCAGATCTTGTTTTTACATTCAAACCTGACAAAAACACTTGAAACTCAATTATAAACATTGGAGAAGGCTTAAAACCAAGAATAGTCAAAATCTGGGATAAAAGACATCATACGCGTATAATGTCTTTTAGCACATCCATTGCTTATTTTTGATATCTGACCTGGCAAGATTGTTACAAACACTGTAGAAAGCATAAATATCAAGTCTTGACCCAAATTGATGAAAAAGACATCATACGCGTATGATGTCTTTGACCTAATTTTGGACATATTTTGATACTTTGCCAACACAGATCCATTGTAATAGCTGTCTAGAGGTTATATTTCAAGTTTCATCCCATTTGGATCACAATTGACCCAAAAAATAAGTCAAAAGCGGAAAATTGCCAAGAAAAGACTAAATTAGCCATAACTTGCTCAAACAGAGTTCAAACTGAATTTTGTGAGTGGAAAGAGCATAAGGGGGCTACTGAGAGTGAGCATAACCAAAATAGTCTAAATCTGTGAAAAAAGACATCATACGCGTATAATGTCTTTTTAAGCATAAGTGCAACAAAATTCTCACTTGATGAAACAGAAGTTGTCCAACTGACAAGATTAAACAATTGACCAAGTATCAATCAGTTTGGATCAATTCTGACCACAAAAAATTGGGAAAACAAATTGCCGAGACAGAAAAGTTAAAGTCCTTTAGGGGAATTGATGAATTTGAGATCGGGCAGGAATCTCCAGAATAACCAACCAAAACAAGGGGAACAAGCAAGTGTCATATCAACCGAGGGAAGTGTAAACCAAAGTTGGGTGCAACCATTAGAGCCGATCTTTGAAGGAAGTGTCTTTGATACTTCTTCGGAGAGATCTTACGAGATTTTCACCGAACACTTGGAACACTTGAACCTGAACAACAGAGAAAATATGGTAGCAGGATCATCAAACCCTTCCGCCACAATGAAGCTATTGTTCATAAAATACCAGTACGACAATGAGCAAGGTGCCAAGATCTACAAAGATGGAATGGACCGCTATTGTGTAAAGATAGAAGAGATACCTAGTGAGTTCAAGGACTTAGTGCCTGTGAGCTATAGCGGAGATAGATATCTAGATAACGAGGGCACCATGTACTTGGTAGTCCTAAACCCTAACATTGTGGACAAGTGGGGATTGATGGGCACCAAAGCCAAAGTAGATGAAGAACTCGAGGAGAAAGCACCAATAATGAACTTCCCTGATGCGAGGTTAAGAAGAGAGAATGAAACGACAAGGATCAACACTGATAACATCTATGTGGGGCTATACAAATATAATAATGGGGAGCAGGATCTCTATTATAGATGTGAAGAACCCTACACTGGAGAGTTGACAGACCGAAAAAGACTTTATGTCTTTACCTACACAGAGGGATCGGAAGTGAAAATTGCCGCTTACGACAAGTATGGGAGGCAATACTCAACAATGGGCAAGAAAGAATTAGAAGGATATACATACTTTGGGGGACCACTACATTAGTATTATGTTACTTCTAGCTCACAAAGACCAGCACCAACAAATGGAGTGCAAAACCCAATGACGACAGGAGGACAAAGAACTCAGGCTGCTGACTCTTTCAGTCAACCTCAGTACTCGAATCCCGGACCAATGGGATCATTACATTCCAGAGAGTCAATGGATATGAACCGAGGTAGTGCAGTTCCAATCCCCACGTATACCACTCCAGGTCCAAGGTTCGAAGCGGAACCATCACAATTACCTCCTAGTAGTAGATTCAGAGCAGGGGAACCGACAAGGGTAACCCATGAAGTCCATGATGCTACAGAAAGCTTTAGCCGGGACACAGGAGCAATGAGATTGGTAGCAGACCATAGACGTATGAGACCATCTCAAGTAGCCAAGTGTATGCCAAAGAAGTATGGTGGTTCAGGAGATCCGTATGCACATGTGTCACTCTTTAAGCAAGTCTTAAGAGCTGAGCAGATAACAGATTTCCATACACAATACGAGGGATTTGGTCTTACTTTAGAAGGTACGGCATTTACATGGTTTCAACCATTGAACATAGGGGGGTTCCATGACATTGACCATTTGCTAAGAGAGTTTGCAGAGGAATTCTCAAAACGAGGGATTAAGCACAATACGGTCTCACAAATATATGCTTTTAAACAGAGAGAACACGAAAAAGTGAAGGAAGCTTCACTTCGCTTCAAACAATACATTGAGAGATGTCCAGTACGTGAACGACCACAAGATGACAGACTATCTGTTCTCTTTATTGAGGGACTGAGAAACGACACTCTCAAGAAGGACTTGCACTTGAAAGCTTGTACAAGCTTCGAGCAAGTAACGAGAGAGGCATTGTACTTAGTGGATAACTGTACGGTTTATGGAGAGGTGTCAGCGGATACAGATTTTGCATCCAGTAGCTCCTCCTCCGTAGCGAGCGAGACTACCACTAAAAAGAATGTTCAAACAACAACCATGCCAAATGTAGAGCAAATGATAGAAGAGGCTCTAAAAAGGATGGCACCATACCAAAAACCATTGCCAAAACCACTGAAATGGTGTGCTATTGAACAAAAATGGACAAACTATCCAACAGAGGAGTGCTATTACAACAAAGGGTATGTAAGGGAGCGTCAGTATGCACCTCCTGCTCAATTAGCACCACCTCAGGTACATCCAGTACCTCGATACCCAACGGGAAATGTACCAGGACCTATGGGGATAGAAAGACCGCAACCGGTATTGGGACAACAACCACCTTTACCAGGAGCAAGACCAGTGGGCATTAGATATGCACCAACCTTAGAGAATCAGGAAGAACAAGCCTTAGTGCCTGTTCAAGCCTATTATGAAGAATCTGGTGCACACATGTCTCCAACTGTGTATTACCCACCAGAAGAACCCAAACAACCAGAACCATGGGGCATGATTGGGAATGTTGGAATACCAACAGTTACAAGTGCTTCTGATGAAGAGAGATACAATTTGGACGCAAGAACATTGATGTTCATAGCTCATGGAGGGTTAACAAGACAAAGACCATCCTATCCACAAAGGACGAATCAAGTGGGACCAAGACCAGCACTAGGACCCTGTTACAAGTGTGGAGGTGACCATCTGATGAATGTTTGTCCACATACGGAAATCATTAGAATTAACGCTTATTGCACTGAGTGTGGGGTTACTCACTTCATTGAGGATTGTTCAAAAAATCCAAACAAAGTGCAAACGACGACATTGAATATGCTAGAAACTATTCCTACCAGCAGTGGGTCTGAAAATGAAACTCTGATGCCAACGCAAGTTGTTACTAGAGCTCAAGCTAAGAAAACCACTAGAGAACCTGAGAATGGAAAGTTAGCGACTGAAGTGGTTAGTCAAGGACCGCGGAGTCAGAGAAACACATGGAAAGCTAGGAAAGCACGCATGAAGTTGAGAAAAGAACGTGAAGACGCTATTCTAGCTGAGGAACTAAAGCAAACGAAAGATAGATTAGAAAAACTGGAGAGTCAAAAATGGAAATGAGAGATGAGCCCGGAAAGAACGAAACAAAAGAGTATCAAAGAAACAACGAGCTTAAGCTCACGGGGATCAGTGCTAGTCGACAAAGTATACGAACCATTGGAAGCACTGATGAGAGCTTACGAAGCTAGGTTAAAGAACAACCAAACACAAGAACAGAGGTGGATGACATACCCAAACGCGGAATTGGAAAAGCAGAGACTTGAAATGTGCCAGAGAATGATCGAGACTGCACAAGCCTTATTAGAACCAACAAAAGAAACAATGAATTGTGGAACGGAAAACCCAATTCAGCAAGAGACTATTGTTTCACGGGTAGCTGAAAAGACTCCCAGTGCACAAAAGCCTGAAAATACACACAAGGATGACCGCATAGTATTGAACACAACCGATCAGGAGATAGAGAGTTTTCATCCAGTCATACAGAGGTCTTACGGAAGAGATGAGGATTACAATGAATTTTGGAAACAAGTGAGAGAGGCAAACTTTGCAAACGAGCTAAGTTGCCAAGCTAATCAGACAAATTGGGAAAAGGACATCAGGAACCCTCCCATAGTGGAATTTGAGGCAGGATCTCAAGTGGACTTGGATCTGCAATCTTACTGGGGAGATGGGGGCTCTGTTAGAACAATGGAGAGCAAACCTCATTCACTGAATACCTTACCTTCATACTTAGGAGAGTAGGAAGCAAAATCCGAGATTAGAGCACTTCCCTCACGAAGAATCTCATCAGAAAAATTCATGGACTCGCAAGGATTGATAGAGATCTTGTCAACACCAGTGACATGCACTATCACTCTAGCTGAGCTTTTGAGGCTAAGACCACATATGTGGACCACTGTAGGAAAATGCTTGGAGAAATTTGGGATAAAAGACCCAACATCGAGACTGCAAGAGGGTATACAAGAGCTGAGCAAACCACAAAAGAACTCTAAGCCTGTACCCTTAAACAAGGTCGGAGAGTATTGCGAAGGTGAAGAGGGGAATACAACCTTACCAGTTGAATTCCAAGGAGTGAACACGATGGCAATACTAGACAGCGGAGCTGGGGTAGCCATTGCTACAAAAGAAATCTGGAAAAAATGGGGGAAACCAGCAATAAGGAAGACTAGGTTGAAACTCCAATTAGTAGATGGACACATGGAGAAACCTATGGGGTTATTAGAGAAAGTCGTAGTGACTTCTTGCGGCATTGAATACGAACATACTTTTGCTATTGTCGATTTTGGCAAGGAGAATAACTATGATATCATACTGGGAAGACCATTCATGAGACAGTTGAAAATGATCCAGGATTGGGGCTATGATCACATATACCTGAGAAATATGGAAACCACTACACGTGTGAACCTGAAAGACCATAGCTACAAAGATGTGAACCGAACACCGGTAGAGGAGTTTGATTCAGCTACTTTGGCGGGATCCGAATTTCCAGCTTGGTTAGGTAAGCCCAAGGAGTTATGGATGTGTGGAGCCTCGAAATGTGGAAGTCTGAGGCGAGAAGAATGTGTTTTAGAAAGGGCTATCGCATACGAAACTTATATAGGAGAACCCTTTCCAGAGGACACACTTGAACCATTAGAATGGACACACATTCTAGCAACCCTAGATGTTTGTGCAATTCCGGATGGTCCCACAACGAAATTTTGCGACAAGGATGGGTACGACGTGGTTCCGTACTTCATGTTGAGAACTGTACTCGAAAAAGAAACTGAAAAGAACGATACACTAGAAAAGGAAGATGAAGAAGAGGTGTTTCACGACATTCCCGATCATCCAGAGTGGGGAAATGAAGCAGACAACGAGTCAACGGACAATTCAAGCGGAAACGAAGAAACTATAACGGATGTCAGATTTTATGATTTTCCGAACCAAACTAAACAACGCCAGAAACGCTATAGAGCAAAGAGAAAAACAAAGGGGGTTAGAACCAATCCGATGCCTAGAATAAGGGGAAAAAATCAATTCCTAATGCTAGTAAAGGCGGAAGATTGTGTTAAGGACAAGATTTCTGGAAGAATGAGAGGCAATGATCAAAAGAGCTTACGAAAAGACAAAAAAGGCTCAAGAAATCAAGTTCAAAGGAATGGAACGAAAACAGAAACAGAAAAATCAGAAAAGAATAAGCGCAACAGAGAACACACGGAGTGCAAGTTAGAACGTAGAAACAAGTACAGAGAGCTCAAGAAAACTCTGAAAGAATTTTGGACGACAAAAATTGAGAGTGGAGAGGACGGAAACGCCAAAGTCAAGGAAAACATGGATGTTCCCTCTCACTATAGGAAATTCACAATAGAGGATAGGAAGGTGGTATTAACCCAACCTATTCGAGAGAAAAGGGAGAACGAATCTTATGACGGACCGGAGGATGCAAAAAAAGTTGATTTAGCAGCTCCAGGTGAGACACCTAGACCGGTGTACATAGCCACAGATTTGTCTCCAGGCAAGGAAGAGAGACTTTTGAGTCTTCTCAGAGAGTATAGGGATGTGTTTGCATGGCCTTATAAGGACTTAAAGGGAGTTGACCCATCGATATGCCAACACACAATCCCACTGAAACAAGACGCAAGCCTAGCAGACAGAGACCATACACATATAATGATACGTTTGCTAAGCGAATCAAAGAAGAGATAGATAAGCTAATGGAAGCTGAATTCATATACGAGATTGAACACACCGATTGGGTATCCCCAATTGTGGTGGTACCCAAGAAGAACGGAAAACTCCGAGTGTGTGTCAACTTAAAGAAAGTGAATGCTGCAACAATCAGGGACAATTATCCCTTGCCGATAACTGATCATGTTTTAGAGCGTGTATCAGGGAAAACAACATACTCCTTTCTTGATGGTTTTTCAGGATATAACCAGCTAGCCATAGCACCGGAAGATCAACATAAAACAGCTTTTGCAACTGAGTGGGGAATTTATGCTTATCGGGTTATGCCTTTTGGTCTAACCAATGCTCCCGCAACCTTCCAGAGGCTGATGACGCATGCTTTCAAAGAATACTTAAGGTTGTTTTTAGAAATATACATGGATGACTTATGTGTACATTGTCTACTGAGGGATGAGCATCTGGAACACCTAAGAAAAGTATTTGAGAAATGTAGGACATATCGCATTTGTCTCAATCCTGAGAAATGTGTGTTTATGGTCCGACAGGGCAGAATTCTGGGACATATTGTCTCACAAAACGGAATATCCACGGATTTAGAGAAGATAAAAGTTATAGTGGATATGCCTAGACCAACCAATGCAAAACAAGTACAGAGCTTTATGGGACATTGCGGATATTATAGACGATTCATTTACATGTACGCTATAATAGGCCAACCACTTTACAGGCTAATAGTGAACTTTGAATGGATAGAGGAGTGTGAGGAATCGTTCAAGAAATTGAAAGAGGCACTCATTACTGCTCCAGTCTTGAAATCACCAGATTGGGAGAAGATATTCCATGTGCATATAGATGCTTCGGCATATGCAATAGGATGCATTCTCGCTCAGCCAGAAGAAGGAAACATGGATTTTCCTATCTGTTACGCCAGTCGACAGCTCAACAATGCAGAGAAGAATTACACCACAACAGAACGAGAAGGATTAGGAATGATATATGCTGTGAAGAAATTTCGGCATTATCTTCTAGCCAACAAGTTTGTGTTTTTTACGGATCACCAAGCCTTGCTCTACCTAGTGAATAAACCATGCAATACCGGGAGAATAGTGAGATGGTTCATTATCTTACTGAAATTCGACTTCACGGTAGTAGTAAAGAAAGGAAAAACACATCTTAGAGCTGATCATCTTTCGCGATTGACGAATGGAGAAGACCCTATAGGAGTAGATGACGACATGCCAGACGCGTACTTGTTCAACATAGAAATGATACCGAAGTGGTCTCAAAATGTCGTTAATCTATTAACCTATGGAGGAGAGTTTGATAGAAGAGAATACAACCAGAAACATATTGCTATTCAGCAATCCAAGAATCTTCAATTGATTGCAGGAAGGTTGTATCAATTGGGAAATGATCATATTTTATGACTATGCATCAATCCTGAGGAATATAATATATATCTGTGCGAAGCACATGTTCAGGAATGTGCATTTCATTGTTCAAGAAGGAACACATATAGGAATTTGTTACAATTGGGAGTCTATTGGCCAGGAATGAAAGAAAGCGTACATGAATATGTCACTGTATGTATTATATGTTCATCGAAACCGCCAGCAGAGTATTCGACATTATATCAGATAACGATCGCTCCGGAATGGAGTCAGTATATTGTTGAATATCTCACAAATAGAACTTTCCCAGAAGGAACGTCAAAAGCTCGTCAGAAATCTGTAGAGACAGAAGCTAGAGATTACGCTTTAATAGGAGATCAACTCTATAAGAGAGGTAAAGACAACCAGCTTAGGATTTGCGCATCAGAATCTGAGTATGCGATAATCCTAGAGCAAGCTCATGGAGGAGTAGGTGGAGGCCATTTCTCAGGTGATAAGACAACAAAACTTGTCTTAGCCACAGGAATATGGTGGCCAACATTACATATGGACGCTGAGGAATATGTTAAACGGTGCGATGACTGTCAGCGGACCAAAGTACCACTTAAAAGAGATGATATGCCGCTTAGACCAATGATGGGGGCAAGAGCTTTTGCAAAATGGGGGATTGATTATGTCGGACCCATTTCACCTCCTGCATATAAGACTCATGCACAATACATCGTTGTGGCTACAGACTATCTAACAAAGTGGGTCGAAGCAAAGGCAACTCAAAAAGCAGATGCCAGGACCACGGCACAATTTCTATATGAATACGTCTTTGTACGATATGGATTGCCAATAGAAATTGTGAGTGATCGAGGCACACATTTTATAAATGAAGTGATAGAGATCCTTCTAGATGAATTCATGGTAATCCATAGGAAATCAGCCCCGTATCATCCACAAGCAAACGGACAAGCTGAAGCAACAAACAAAACCATATGCACAGTCCTTACGAAGATTGTATCTGAGTCGAGAACTGACTGGGACCAGAAGTTGCATTCAACATTATGGGCATATAGGGTAGCATATAAAACATCAATAGGAACGACCCCATATAACATGGTTTTTGGGCTAAATGCTATCTTACCAATAGAATTCTTGATTTCAACCTTAAGGGTGGCTAAGGATCTAGAGTGGACAGGGCACGAGCTTTCTGATAGAATAGATGACCTGGAAAAGCTAGACGAGCTTCGCCTAAAAGCAGTAGCTTCTATCTACGCTCAAAAAAGGCGACAAAAAGAATTTTTTGATAAGCATGTGCGGACTAAAGAGTTTAAGGTTGGGGACTATGTCCTAGTTTACACTCTGAAACAGCATGCTAAGAAGCTTAAAAAGCGAGGGATGGGACCTCTGGTGATTAAAGATCTATCACCAAGTGGGGCCGTCAAGCTTGCTACATTAGACGGAGAAGAAATGCCCAATTGGATTAGTGGATGCAGAGTGAAAAAGTATCTTTTGCCGCTAACCCAAGACATGCTTCTCAAAATACATCAAGAAAAGCTGCGTGTCCAGAAAAAGAAAATGATTTTGGAGGAAGCGCAAGCCGAGGCGAAGGAAAGAATGGAGAAAAGAAGACTACTACGTCAGAAACAGCGCAATGAAGGAGCAATACGAATAAACGCGGTCAGTATAACAGAAATGGATAATGACAAAGAAGAACCCATCATTGAATGCAAAGTAGGAACCAACCAAATCAAAGCCAGAGCACTATTGGATTCACGAGCTCAAGCTAACCTACTTTCACTCAGTTTGTATAGACAATTGACAAATGACACTAAACTACAAACTGCCAAGCAAGAGTTAAAGAGTTACTTTGAGAATTCAATCAAAACTGTCGGATGCACAGTTTTACATATACAGATTAACCAGTATGTGTATCCTCATATGTTTTACGTGGTTGAAGACCAAGCTACACAACATCCATTATTGCTAGGACAACCATGGCAGAAGCAATACAATGCAATGATTGACTGGAGTTCTAAATCAGTGCTTATCAAATACGAAGGTGAAAGTCAATTAGTTAAGTTCACAAAAGAAGTAGAGCCAACTCCAAAGGAAGAATCCAAGAACAAAGGTAAACAACAACCAGAGAAAAAGAAGAAGCAATGGCAACCAAAAGTTTCTATACAACCGGATTACTCTTCGACGAGGAATTCTCAACAGTGGATAAGGAAGACAAGCAATAATATAACAGCTCAACCTTGGGAAAAAACGGAGTCAAAGTTGGTATGGAGACCAAAAAAGGTTGTGCCAGAGAATACAAAGGTGGAAACAGAGTCTTCAATACCAGACAACAGAGTGATTCCAGACAATCGAGGACAGTGAAACAGATCTGGGTTCCAAAGAAGTTCATGACGGCACAAAGCTATAGCAAGCAAATTTGGATCCCAAATTTATGTAAACAGGAACTCCCGTTAGTACAATCAACGGAAACTCCTAGGTATTTCAAGTCGAGGAAATCAACACAAAGAACAAAGCAGGTTTGGGTCGCAAAGAGTTTGTGGCAAGCACAAGTGAAGCGGAAGCAGATTTGGATTGTAAAAAAGAACAACAAAGTAAAGAAGAATCCATCTACTGATTCTACTACCGAAGTGCCAAAACCAACCCAAAACCCGACCACCAATCCTTCAATCAAACAAAGAGCAGCTTTATTGGAAAGACTGTTGTATCATCGTTCTACAATTGCATTGGGAACTTATGACCAAAACAACTACAATGCTTCGCCCACAGACACTTCATAGTCATCCGGGAGGACTCAGATTAGGAGGGGGGGAGGTATACAGGTATACAGGAGCTACAAAGCAGCTACTAGCGACAAAAACAAAGAAAAACAAAAATTATATTACAAGGGCAGTGTCTTACATGATTTTGCAATTTTTATGTTTGATTGCGGATATTGATAATATTTATGCCCTTATATACCTTGTTTTGCAACAAGAAGAGATCAAATGATGAATTTGGGTCTCTAGACGTGTAAATATCACTAAATAAGAGTGTTTTTGGAGCTAAAAAGTGGTAATCCAAGTCCAGAAATCACAAATAAGTGTCTATTCATATACACAGGGTTACCAGCTATTTATTGTGTATGTATGGAATTTTTTGGCTTCAATTTGCTATTTTCCTTTATTTTTTATGATTTTCTTAATAAAAGTAAAAGAAAAATAAAAAAGCAGGTGAAATGAGATCGGAAAAAAGAAAAGAATAGACGGTGATGGTCCTAATGTCAAGGGCAACCCATGGTAAAAATTGGGTACAATTCTGAAAAAGTTGCGGAAAGCCCAAAATGACAGAATTTTGGCAAAGTGGACAGATTTCTCAGAAACAGGTCAAACGGAGTCCAAATTGAGAAATTTCAAATTCTAAAGTGCATTTCACGACAAGATAGGAGCACATGTCAAATTTGGTAACAAGTGATCCGGGAAGTCCGAAGTTAAGTATTTTTCACATCACTTTCAAGCTCATTTCCACTATTACCTTCTTGGAGAGAGCAAAGAGCACACAGGAGCATCCGACCTTCTACCGCCTTCTACGACTGCTATGAGAGCTCAGAGGACACCAGACATGAGAGGTAGACTCGTTGCCATAAGCTTTTGATGCTTATCGTTAACTTTTGTCGCGAAAATTGACCAAAACCAAGAAACAAGAGTAGACGGGGAATGGGGAAGAACGCTAGGTAGTGGCACAACCGCCTAACCAAACCTTGCAAGAATTTATAGGTGGGTTACCCTAGTATAAAAGATGGGTTTCTAACACTCAAAGCTCGAGAAAGAACGACTTGAAAAACCCTAGGTCAACAGAGCCTGCAAGAGGCAAACAGGAAAAAGTTGTCGAAACGACACAAAACTTCTCAGGAAGCTTAACAACATCGAGGGCAATGCAACCATGGAGTATCTCCGGGTTTGGATCACCAAAAGTAGGTCGGAACAACCGATTCGGCTGTGGACACACAAAGCGTCATTTTGGCATAACGGCTAAAATTGACGACCAAATGACATGAAACTTCACAAGCAACTTCAAATATACATGGATGACTTATGTTTGCAAGCAAAACCCAAAAGAAAGCTGATTCACTTACCGATGGTGAAAAAGACGCTTTCGGGCAACCAAATGGGGAAAGATGGAGAACGGGGAGCCAAAGTCAAGTTCAACCAAATAGGTGGCTTCACAACATATCCAATGAGCTGGAAATGCAACTCTTGAGAAGAAAAGTTGAAGAAATTCAACTCCAAGGCAAAAAGACGACTTCGGAGACTGAAATGCCTATAAGGGGGCTTTTTAGCTAAACTGATGACTTTTTAAGTTGAAAACTAGTTAGCAGGGCTTAGGGCACTAGCACAAAGCATTCTTTGCACAAAAAGACCAACATTTCAAGAAAAGACATCATACGCGTATGATGTCTCACAGCATGATTTTCACATCCATTTCAACATTTAAGTGCATAGCCTCATTCCACATGTTAATCACATCCTATGAACCAAGTATCATGAGAATTGGAGTTAGAAAACCCAAGGAAACCAAAAAGACGCAAAGTAGGCCATAAAATTGATTTTTGGTCCTAATTTTGTCAAAATAACTCCAAACTCATTGAAACTTTGTAGGATTGTTGATTAACACATCTATAAGCTATCTGGAACCAAAAAAGCACCATTTTGACACAAAAGACATCATACGCGTATGATGTCTATTTACACTTACAGAGCCAAAACTGCTCATTTGACATCATACATCCATTGTATATATCTAATACATGCTACATATGAAGTTTGGAACCATTTGGTCAAGTGGATCACCCCATTAGCCCAATTGAGGGAAAATCCTTCATCCAAAGCCTATTTTAGCCCAAATTCAACATACTCAAGTCCAAACCAAGATTTGAGTAGGGACAGTCCTTCACTAGTACATGGGGAGTCCACAGAACCAATCCCATGCAAAATTGACACAAAAGACATCATACGCGTATGATGTCTCCAGAGCCATTTTTAGCCCAAAATCTATCCAAACTTCATAAATCCACTGAATAAGCCTATCTAAAGCCAAATCCAAGCTTATAGAGAAATTTGGTCCAAAAATACACTAAAAGACATCATACGCGTATGATGTCTCACTATGTGATTTTGGCACCTCAGGGCTTCAACCACCAAACAAAAGTAATCTACATGCCATTTGAAGGTGAACCACCAAGTTTTATCCAATTTGGATCATAAAATCCAATTCCCTTTCAAAATTTTGCCAAGAGCCTGAACTGGCATAAACTTGACCAAATGGTATCCAAACTCAAATCCAAGCATATGATACCCATGTATACACTATCAGCTACAAGCACAACCAATATGAAGTCATTTTGACACAAAAGACATCATACGCGTATGATGTCTCCAGCATGATTTTGAGCCCAATTTGCATATTTTTTCACCTACCCTGCATCCTTAGGCCCTGAATAGCTCATGTTTTAATTTTCAAGTCATTTGAATAGTTAAAAGCTTCATTTCGGCTTTCACTACTAAAAAGACTCTAACTTCTGAAATTGGAGTTACAGGATCCATGGATTCCGCCAAGTCATCAGCAACAAAGAGAAAAAGACCGACAATCAAAGATGCTCTTGCAGAAGCAGAACCCTTTGACATTCCAGCAGAAACCCTCAAGCCAACCAAAACTTGGGTGGAGGAAGCAGTACTGGAACAAGAGGGAATAAAGATCTACGAGGGGACTTTCAGAGATCCTAAAGGGCAAGCGGTGGATATACCGATGATCCCACAAGAATTGGTGGATTATAGCAGGTCAGAGAACATCAGCAGGTACCTGGAAAGGGCAGACTTTCACAGATTCTTCACCTCGAGACCATCAGGTGTAGATACAAGAAGAGTGTATGAGTTGGCAATCTCCATTCAGAAGGATGGGAAAGCCACATTGACAGCAATAGATGGAGAGAAAGTAGAGTTACAGATCACTCCACAGCTCATTGCAGATGCATTGAAGCTGCACAATAAAGGGAGCTCTGTCAGGGAAAGAAGGGAGGCTATAGAGGTTTATGGGTCCAAGAAACAAAATGCAACTTATGGAGATATGGCAGACCAAAGAGCAGCAACCCTTTGCCGACTGTACAACCAATTTCTCCATATTTGCAGTAAAAGACCGCAAAAGTATACGACACCACCCCATGCCATTGCAACTACCATCACATGGGCATTGAAGAGAAATATGCCAAAAGAGGTGAATTACGCTCAACACATCCACGAGCAAGTAATTGCCATGCACAACGAGAAGCCAAAGTATATAGGAGGAGCTGAAGTTCTGACAAGAATAGCTTATGAAGCTATTGGAGCCAGAGATCAATGACCAAAGGTTCCCTCCCAGAATGAGTGGCTTAGAGAAGCCGATGAGAAGGAAGAACAGCCTGAAGTATCCAAGAGGGCGTCCACAAGAGCACGCAGGAAACTAGAAATAGTTTCAGAACCTGAAGAGGATGTGGATGAGCCGCTTATGAAGAAAGCAAAGAAGAAGGTTGCTCCCAAGCAAACCAAAAGTCAGAAAGCGGCAAGAATGGAAAGACTGGTGGAGCAATTTAGAGCGGAAAGAGCTCTAAAAGGGGACTTTGAAGAAAAGTGGGTTCCAGACCCCACTAAAGTCTGAACTAGCTCAGCCAGGCCACATGTTGATCAATATGATCAATATATTAGAGCTTATGAGGAGTCAGAGGCTATACTGGAGCAGCAACCTGTCGAGCCATACACTGAAGAGGAAGTACAGCTTTTAAAAGCTGAGCTGAAAAAGGACGACAAGGGGAAGAAGAAAGTAGATGAGTCTACTGAACCTCAAGAGAAAGACGGGCAAGCAAACAAAGGGAAAGCCAAGACAATCAGCCCTCCTTTACTGATGTACCAAGCCCGAAGAAGACGAAAATCATTGTGGAAGAGACCACAGTAGAGATGGACACGGCTGGTATGGAAAAGCCGGTGGCCGGGACCAAGGAAAAGGAGATAGATCCAATTCAGCAAAAGAAAAACGATTATGAGGATCTGGTAGCGATAGGGTACACTGAAGAAGAGGCCCTTGAGGCAGTCTATGGGATCACCCTACAAAAACAAGATGATCGGAGAGGGACGGAGGAAAAAACAAGGAGTACAAAAGAAAGTGAAGAGAAACTGGACGAACAGAACGTACTAGAAGAGCCAAAGCCAATGGAGGTGGTGGCAGAAAAAGCTTTAGAGTTGACAGATGAAGATGAAAAAGACATGCACATGGTGCATGAACTGCTCAGCAAGATCAAAGAAAGATCCAAGGCAAAGGAAGTGGAGATTGAGACAGCCAAACAAAGGGAAGCCGAGTTGTAGAGGAAATTAGAGGATGCTATGACTGAATCTGAAAGTCATAAAGCATCACTCTACGACGTGGAAAACGAGAGAGACGGCTTGATACTCCAGCTAGCCGAGGCTTCAAGAGAAGTAACAAGTGCACGGGAAGCAAGGGAGCGGATGGAAGACGACTTGGAGGCGGCTAAAGATGAGCTCATTGAGCTAAGGGAAAGAGTCGAGCTCCAAGAAAGAACAATCACTAGACTCAGGACTACCCCTAGAGCTAGCAGAGCAGGAATCGAACAAGAGGGAGCTCTTGTACCAGCTCTGGAAGACCAGGTCCGAAGCTTACAAAGAGAGCTAAGATTAGAGCAAGTGCAAAGGTTGCACATTGCGGAGGGATCATTGGCAGTAGAGGAGAGGCTCACTTTAGAAAATCAAACACTAAGAACAGAGAATGAGACCCTCCGTAAACAGCTCCAAGATCTACAAGAGCAACAAAGAAGAGAGACAGAGACACCACAAGAAGAATCAGGTGGAGCAGCCATAGAGCTACCAGAAACTGGAGAGGCAACCACAATTGAAGATCCAGCCCCAGTTCACGAGGTGGCCTCGACTTCAGGAATCTCTGAAGAAGAAGAACAAAGGCTCCATGACCAAATAGCAAAGTCAACAGAGGAGAGTGCCAAGGCGGAAATGGAATGGGAGAGGAGACTCCTAATCTCCATTAGACTTCAGGGATTAGACACAAAAGTGCTCCATGAAGAGTGGATGCAACCTAGCCTGCCTTTCCCTTTGATGAAGTTTGAAGTGATAAAAACGAAAAAGAGAATAGAGGAGGAGCAGTATGTCGCTCTTTACCAAAGCGACATCACAAAAGAGGAACAATCAAAGAAAATTATAGATTCGCAGCCTAGATGGAGGAAAGGTTGGCTGAACAAATACCCAGCCTACCTCATCTACTTGGTGGAGTCACCAAAGGAGATTCGAGAGAATGCAACCTTCTGCCCGGTGCCAAGAGTCAGAAGCTGGAAAGAGCATGGCAGGATTGCAGAAAAGAAGCCAAATTGGCTTAATTACCCCAGGATGCCAGGACCAAAGGCAGGAGAGAGAATAGGTAAAGCCTACATGGTGAAAACCCTAACGGGAACCATCAAGCTCTTTATTGGCTCTCCTGACCTTTCGTGTCAGATGCTCAAGAAAATATGCAGGACTCTCTTAGCTTGCATTGAAGTGTTCGCGCCAGATAAAGCCACGAACTCGAGTCTACTATCGACGGCCGACACAGTGACTGATATGATATATGATCTTTCATTGTAGCCTTCTCCAAAAGTGTTGCACCTCCTATACCAGAGGATTATGTTTTTGCCTAGCTTCCACATGCAAACATTCGAAGAAGCTTTCTACACCGGCTTTTTCACCCACGAAAGAAAAATATTCGGCCCAACCTTGACCATTGGCAACCTACGATACGAATCACATTTGCAGATGCTCAAGACGACAGGACTTTATTGACCAAGCATAAAAGTCATGTCAGGGACGACATGAACGCGGAGGGGGGGAGTGTTGAGCCAGCAGAAGATCACACCCACATTTTTGCTCACACTCATCATTTTTGTAACCATTGATTGTAATAAATGTCTTTCCGACATTGATTTTGATTGGAGCCATTCATTAAGTAACGGGACTCAATTGAGTTTCCAGCTTGTAATCCCGAAGTAATTTCACTTGCTGATGTAATTAGTTAGAGATGTTCTCACCTCCAAGGCTGAGGTATATAAGCCAAAGTTTTTGTAACCTAAGGGGATTCAGATTATTAATCAAAGTGAGTTTTTGAGCGTCGTGACTGTGTCTGAGAGAGAGTGTGTGTGAGAGAGAGTCTTATCTACTTGCTACGCGAGCTACGGAGCCGCCATTGGAGAAGCGACACCGCCATTGTGTTAGCAACAGCGAGAGCTACGCACAGATACCAAAAGTGCGCGCTATCGGCTTCTATGTGTGGTAAGTTCCTACGAGCTTCGGTGTGAGTTTTCTTCCAACTCGTGTGTGGGAATGGAGCGTGCAGCATATCTATAGAACCACAACGAGTAGAGCTACACATTAGTACCATCGGGGTCAAGTTTCGATCACCTGTATTTTTCGGCCTGTCTTCATGCGCGTTTACCGCACGGAGTGCTTATAGGTTGATTTTGCAGTTCAAGTCTTTAGGGTGTTGTTCTTACCTAGTGTATAGACTTCCCCTGGAGTTTGAGATCGATTCAATGATTCTAGATCTTGTTTCGTATAGCATTCGTTCGTAGTACGGATTTCAGTCACTTGCGTATTCTAGAACTTAGATTTGATTTCCTTAGTAGTGATTGTCATTAGAAGGTCGAGTAGGTGATTTGACACCCACCTAGTTGTTTCCATGCGCCTGCGGGTCAAGCTTCGTCCTCGTCTGACAAATTCTGTTGTTGGTTGAGTTCTCGCTATTTAGCTTCCGCTAGCGGCGTAACCGCCTTAACAACCACTAGGGCTCATGATGTGCAGGTATCGAGTGACAACCTGCATGGGTCCACAATGCACAATGTCAGTGTCAGTCATCACACGACTGACAACTCCCACTGCAAATGCACCAACTGCATAAGCAAGATCAGGTCTTGAGACCAAAAGGTCAGACATGAGAGACCCAAAAGCCGACAAAACATGCACTATGTATGCCAACCTATCCCTGTCAGCAACCTCAGTGCCATATGCATCCTCATCAGGAACCACCTGACTATGCATCACCATGTGAGCATCATCTGGCAAAGGCATAACTGCTAAGAATGACTGCAAAACCAAAAAATCAGCACCACTGCAATCACACACAGCTGTCTGAAGGACACTGTCACCCTCAAACGTATCAGAAGCATCGTTTTTTACTATGATTCACCCATCTATTAGAAGAAAAAATTCACTTGCATAATTGTTCATTGTACTTCATGTTTTTTATCTTTGTTAGCCTTTGATGCTCATTACTTGTTCTTATGATTTGCAGCTCAACATTTCTTCCATGGACTTGCTTTCTACCATGTCACCATGTTTTGTTTCATTGGCACACGAGGACGTGCACCAAATTAAGAAGGGGGGAATGTTAGCAGCGGCTAACACAGCCTACATCGATTATGCATCAAGCGGGAGATATGCTATGGTTGTGCATAATATTTCCTATCCACGTTAGTATACGGTTTTGGGCTCATTGGGAGTTCCAAAGTTGTATATGCTAGCTAGAGGGCTCAAACTTAAACCCATAGTAGAAGGGATTGTGGTGAAAGCCTTTATAAGGAAGCCTTTATGCAAGGAGGCTTCATTCTTGAGTATCCACTTGAGGATCCACTTTTGAGAGCTCTCTCTCTCTCTTGAGTGTTGACACTATGGATGGCCTAGCCTTGAGCTTAATGCCCATGCTTAAGAGGCTAATGCTAATCCATTGTAATTAGAGAAGCTTTCTTAATCTAATCTCTATTTTCTCATTGGTCTTAATTCTTTTATTCCATTATGTCATGAAGTAGTTTCACCTTTCTCACTATTCTAGATTTGAGTGTGTGATGACTTCTTACTTATTAACCACTCTTATCCTTCTATGAGCCTTCGATTTGCAATATTTAACATCACTAATTAGGTTGATTAAGTTGGTTTTTAATCTTGTAATTAGTGTGTGTGCCCTATTGGTTGCTTGTGTGTGGATAGATTTTATGAAACTCTAGCACCATTCACCTTGTGTGTGTAGCTTTTGATGAAGTGCCTTGATTGGCATGTGGTGATTGGAGATGGCAACACCAATGCAATTAGTGTGTGCTTTAGGTTTCTAGTCTATGGTAAGTCGGACTTCGGTGGGCTTAATGTGTGTAGGAGATGCTTGGTTGATGATGTGATTAGAGTTAGTGATTAATAACTAATCTCTATTGCATTGGATGAGCATACTCTTGAATCCTCTCATTCTATTCATCTGATGCTCGTGCTTCCATGCCCTACCCGGGTTGCCGATCCTAGGATTGATAATTTTGTTGGTCTTGGGTTGATTAGGCTATGCTACGATTGCCCCCAACATCATGAGAATCCAAAATCTTTTCGGGCTCATGAGGAATGCTTGGCGGTTCGATAAGGTCAACTAACACACCTGTCATTATCATTCTATCCTAGGTGTTTTCGTAAACGGATAACATGAAAAACAGGATGAACTCGTAAGTGCTGTGGAAGAGCTAACTTATCGACCACCTGACCTATACGTTTGAGAATGGTAAACGGTCCACAATAGCGTGGTGAAAGTTTAGCAACTTTTCTCGTCTTTAGACTTTTTGATTGCTGCGAAACTTTGAGAAAAACCTTGTCTCCTTCTTCAAAAGTAGCAAGACGACGATGCTCATCTGCATACTTCTTATATCGATCTTGAGCTTGCTTAACATTCTGTCGAGCAACTCGAAGCATGTCAAAATGGTCTTGGAGAAAATCCTTCACTTGTTGTATCTTCTCCTTAGCCAACCCCACCGTAGCAGGTGATCTAGGTGAAATCCATATAAAAGCATAAATGGACTAAACCCTATAGTCACATGCTTTGAACTATTATAAGAAAATTCTAATATAGGTAAGTAGTCTTCCCAATTGGTTTGCTTCTTGCTAACATATGCTCATAGCATATCCTCTAGCACTTGATTAACTCTTTCGGTTTGACCATCTGTTTTTGGATGATCAGTCGTACTTAGACTAAGTTTAGTTTCCAACTTTTGAAACACAGCTCTTCAGAAGTGATTATCAAACTTTCGATCTCTGTCACTAATGATACTAGCTGGAAGATCGTAGAGTCTATATATATGCTCTACAAATTGTCGTGCTAATTCTGGTGTCTTAACTGTAGTCTTAGTGGGAATGAATCAACCCATCTTTGTTAGACGGGCTACAATTACCCATATGGCATCATACCCACCACGATTTGTAGTAGGTAGTCCTACTACAAAGTCCATAGAGATACTTTCCCACTTACCTTGTGGAATCTTTAAAGGATATAAAACACCACCTACCTTGAGGCACCCTGCCTTATTTACTTGGCACTGTTGGCAGTTTATTTACGTACTCTTGAACATCATGATGTAAACTTGGCCAATAAAATTGGCGTCGAACTAAAAGGCATACGTCTTACGAATACCTGGATGACCAGCACTTGGACTATCGTGACACCCTAATAATATTTGGTGCCTAGTTTTTGAGTCCTTTGGCACACATACTCTACCTTTGTGGAGTAAGTAGCCATCATCAATGGAAAAATTCTTCCATCACTTAAGCTCTTCCTGAGTAGGGGTGGAGCTCTATGTATTGGAGTTTTTATATGCACGTGTAGAGACATCTTGATCTGGCTGTACAGAGACATGTGAGAGAGAGGGATCCCTTTTTAAAACTGCACTCTACACTTTAGTATATGATTGATCTTGTGCACACTTGCTGTTGGGGTTAAGGCCTATGTGCCTTGACCGGTCGCCCAGGTCATGGGCGCCCGCCCACTGTTACCCTATACTTATAGTGAGTATACTGTATAGGGGGAGCTGCTACTTCACAGTCTCCCCACCCACATCGTGTGTGCGTCTCCTTCTCTCTCTCTCTCACTCCGTCTATGGTGCTCCCCGATCCCCTTCAATTGGTATCAGAGCGAGGTTTTTTGCTTACTGTTTTCGCGTCCGCGCGCGCGCACTTTCAAGAGTGCAAACAGGGTTTCGACTTTGGCATCGGCAAATTCAGCTTTTCGAGAGCGTTTGCAATAGGTGTCCTGTCGTTTTACCCCCCTTTCGAAGCCATTCGAGCCATTAGAAACCTCATTCGAGCTACGGTTGAGGAGCTGCATTTTTCAGCCCTCTTTTGGCAGTTTATGCTGCGTTTTTGGGCCGAAACGGAAGTTTTTGGCATAGCTTTCACACCCGGACACGGATACATGTGATCCAGGAGTCTACCTTGGGGTTTTGGCATGCTCCGGACGCGCTCATCATATCAAAATTTTAAAATTCTGAAAACTGAATTTTCTGCAGTAGCAGTTGTTTATTGTGTGTCGAGGAGATGTGAGAGTGATATTTGCTGCAAGTTTCCTCATAGGTGGGAGGTTACGATGTATGCCTTATGTGGTTTGATGCTCAATGAGACTAATGTGATTTCATTTTGAGCTCGGCAATGTATGCCTCGAGCATGTTTTTTGGCAGTCACAGGTAGAGTAGATATTTGTGTACTAGATTTGCAGGTGTTTGTAATGCTGTATGCAAAGTGTGGAGATTGGTGCATGCATTTGGAGTGCGGTCTGATGCGCTTTGGTTGCTCATGGTTTTGAGCGTGCAGTCAGTTTGGTTACTGGTTTTGTGGCCGTTTTACTGACGAAACTCTGGCGAAATTTTCCCAAGAGTTTTATGCGCATCATTTATGCGATGTAGGTAGAGATTGCGGGTTGCACTCAGCATTTGCGTGCGGTGTTCTCTGCAGGTGGGAGACTTGTGCGTGTGTATACATCGATACCGCATAGTGTGGGCTTTGTGATTAGCTCACAGATTGCAGTGTGATACTAGAGCAGGTGAGGCTTGTATTGACATTGCGGGAGCTCTATTTTGGAGTGTGTCTCACAGGTTTTACATTGTGTTTCTGGCCATATTTGTAGACCGTTTCCAGGTGTTGTTGGTGAGGTGGTTTTGCTTTCTAGTTTGCTACATTGTGCTCATGGCAGAGACAGCATTTGCGTGCGGTGTTATCTGCAGGTGGGAGACTTGTGCGTGTGTATACATCGATACCGCATAGTGTGGGCTTGGTGATTAGCTCACAGATTACAGTGTGATACTAGAGCAGGCAAGGCTTGTATTGACATTGCGGGAGCTCTATTTTGGAGTGTGTCTCATAGGTTTTACATTGTGTTTCTGGCCATGTTTGTAGACAGTTTCCAGGTGTTGTTGGTGAGGTGGTTTTGCTTTCTAGTTTGCTACATTGTGCTCGTGGCAGAGACAGGTGATCGCTCTGATTATGATCTCTCCGAAATGTGCATGTTTGATGGGTCAGACTTTGCAGCATGGAGAGAGTGTATGCTTGATGCATTGACACAGCGAGGGTTGCATCGACCATTGAGTGGTGATGCAGGTAGACCTTCAAACATGTATGACGATCAGTGGCAGGAGCTAGAGGAGATGACACTATCTACACTCTCTTTGCACCTTGCGGAATCTGTATATGCTCTTGTTATGTATGAGACTACTTCGAGAGCACTTGGCGCAGATTACATGATATGTATGATAGATTTGAGTCATCAAGGACTCGTGTGAGACATGTACATTCATGAGTACACCGACATGTGATATGTTGGTATTGTGGTCATTCTGGACACGTTAGATGGCGCTGTTTTTGTCGTATGCGACATCGTAGGAGACATGGAAGTCTCAGAGATGTATGTAGTGATTCCATGGACTCAGTTGCTTTGACAGTTGAGGCACATGTAGGGTCGGAGTATACTAGTGACGGGGATGTCACTTTTACCTCGAGCTATGCACGAGATGCTATACATGTGGATAGTGCACTCCCTTCGCAGTGGTTGATAGACGCAGATGCTATGTTTCATGTCACGCCGCATCGTGAACGGTTTTGTAGCTATTCTAGCGGGATGCTTGGCAGTGTACGTTTGACCGATGGATCGGTGCATGCGATAGTAGGTGCAGGAGATGTGAGACTGTCATTACCGAGTGGTGCATCTTACTTGTTACGACATGTGCGCTATGTACCAGATTTGACAGTGAGTTTGATCTCGATTGGTCAGCTTAGAGATTTTGGATGTCAGATTTCACTACGAGAGCGAGATTTTGTGATGCATTTGGGTTCGCTAGTCATTGCGAGAGGTGCCAGGAGTGGTACATGTTACCCATTGCATGTGGATCACGGGAGAGACGGTGTTGTCTCTGTGATCATACAGCCAGGTAGAGAGCGAGAGAGCAGGCGAGTCTCTTTTGCTTGTGGGTTGCAGGATGCTTTGCATGGAGTGCAGAGCAGTGACCTTGTTGTGCAGGTTGCGTCTACGGATGCACAGGTAGAGAGGGACAACTCTAGTGAGTCACAACAGGATAAGTCATCAGAGGTGATGACAGAGATGACTCACATGGATGCTGAGATGTCGACTATTGTGGAGTCATTTCTTGATATGCTTATGCTAGAGCTTGATGCAGATTCAGGACAGATGGATACTCTTGGTACACATGTGATATGTGGTGGGCACGAGGAGTCACTCCAGAGCTCGGAGTCAGAGTGCCATGGTCTCTATGATAGGGGACAGGATTGCCATGAGTTGAGTTCTGAGTTGGAGGTGGCAAAGGTTGCCAGGGTTGCATCAACGTTCGGTGTCCTCATGTACGAGATGCTGATCTCGAGGCTCGACATAGCAGCTACAGTGGGAGCATTTGTAGCAGGGTTGATTAGTTGTTCGATGACTGATCTCGACATAGAGCATAGGAGAGGTTTGCAGGTATTGGACCGATACTTGCAGAAGTGCATGAGCTCTTGTAGACTCTTTGCAGAGCTTGGAGCTAGCTCTGTGTGGCTTCCGCAGAGTGATGTTTGTCTATCAGTAGAGTTGGATGCACTAGCTCATCGAGAGTCAGTGGGCATAGGTTGAGAGAATATCTCACCTTCTATTAGTTGTACACTAGTAGATCTTGCTTAAAGGCACATTGGCCTTTAAGTGGGAGGTTGTTGGGGTTAAGGCCTATGTGCCTTGACCGGTTGCTCACGTCATGGGCGCCCGCCCACTGTTACCCTATACTTATAGTGAGTATACTGTATAGGGGGAGCTGCCACTTCAGAGTCTCCCCATCCACATCGTGTGTGTGTCTCCTTCTCTCTCTCTCACTCTCCGTCTGTGGTGCTCCCCGATCCCCTTCACTTGCCACGTAGTGAATCCAAAAATCCACTCTTTATTTCCGTGAAAGCAAGTGAATTAATCTGAGGCATCCGACTTAGTGCATCCACTACTACATTATATTGCCCCTTATGATATCATAGCTTACAATCACAATCTTGAAGGATTTCTACCCATCTAGCTTTATGGTCCTTCAAGTCCGTTTGAGTAGTAAACCATTTGACACTCTCATGGTAAAAAACTACTTCAAACTTGGCACCATATAAATAGTGTCACCACTTTCGTAAAGGGTGAATTATGGCATAGAGCTCTGTCTCATAGACAAAATAATTATGTTGAGCTCTATCTAACTTTTTACTTTCAAAGGCTATAGAAGTTCTCTCCCAGAGAAGTGTTAGGTAAAGGCGGTGTGCCTCACCGTGCTTTGCCCATGTCCGTCGGTCAATGTCCGACCGTCCACATTTATCTCCTTATTCTTTATACATACAAAGAATAAGGACTCACATGGTGCTCATACAGTGAGATTTGGGAGCTCCACCCACATCCTGTGTCATACTCTCTCTCTCCCTCTCTCCCCTTCACACTCTCTACGCATGCGCATCACATGCGTGCACTCACAATTGGTATTAGAGCTTTGGCTTCGCAACAAATGGAGCTACAGAGAAGTGAGCTTTTAACTATGGTGAGCTCGCTTTCGGTGGAAGCTTGAGATCGGTGAGCAACCACCAGATATGTGCTCATGGAAGCTTGTGGGACATTCCCAAGCTTAAGAGAAGGGTGTATTGCAAGTGTGTATGCTTTTTTGCAGCTATACTTGCATGAAAAATGCAGATTTTCATTTTCGCAGGTCATTTTTCGAGCTCCAAAATAGTGTTTTTTGCATAACTTTTGCATACAGAATGCGATTTCTGCAAAGTTAGGGTGTAACTTGGGGTTTTGGCACGCTTCGTATGCAATGGTGATGTCCATTTGGATTGGTTTTGACCTCTAATATTTTTGCAGTAGTAGCTGTTTATTATGTGTCGAGGATTCCACACATAGTTTGCTCTCAGATGTGAGAGTGGTATTGGCTGCAAGTTTGCTCACAAGTGAGAGGATATGATGTATGATTTGTGTGGTCTCATGCTCATTGAGACCCATGTGATTGCAGTTTGAGCTTGACAATGTATGCCTCGAGCATGTTTCTTGGTAGTCACAGGTAGAGCAGGTATTTGTGTACTAGATTTGCAAGTGTTTGCAATGATGTATGCAAAGTGTGGAGATTGGTGCATGCATTTGGAGTGCGGTTTGATGCGCTTTGGTTGCTCATGGTTTTGAGCGTGCAGTCAGTTTGGTTACTGGTTTTGTAGCCATTTTGCTGACAAAATCTGGCGAAATTTTCCCAGTAGTTTTATGCGCATTGTTGGTGCGATCGAGATTGCAATTGCTTGTAGCACTCAGAATTTGTGTGTAGTGTTTTCCCTTTTGGGTGGTGCATCGCGAGCGTGTTTCGCTCTGCATTTTTGGTCTTGAGTTGTGAGTGCTCGGCCATTTGGAGCTTCCTATTCTGACTCCCAGTTTTACAGGTTGAGTCTAGTTGTGTATGCTACGGTTTTCTAGCACATTGTTCATTCATTGATACATTTTGGAAGCAGTTTTTCACTCACATATGTATGTCATTTGTAGCGCTATTGAGTGATACTTCGGCTAGAGCGGTTTGGCATATGTATGACTTGTGAGGTGATTCCAAACGAGTACATTCCCGGATTGGCCATTTGGGCATTTGTTGTTGTCTCCATTACGATTTGCTGTTGAGTTTTTGCTCCTTAACCCAATTAGTACTCTAATCATAAAGCATACCATGTTAAAGTGCAAGGCTGAATATATCACACATCCACTCATGGGTATATCAACCGTCCATTTGATCATCTCCGGCTTGATACCTCGAAGATCTCCCGCTTTGCGAGTGGCCAACCTTTCAAGCCCACCGCATACACCCTCAATAGTATAAAAAGAGAGCATATATGGGAGTGAACCATAAAATGGAAATTTTTTAGCATTTGCTTGCTCATATAATTGCCTACAATGTGTGTACATATCCACAAGACTCAGGTTACCAAAATTCTCAACCCGCTTGCCTCTCAAGTTTCTCCAAAATCTTCCACATGTATGTACCTTTTCTTGGACTTGAAAAAGTTGTTGCTTTACTTCCCATTTTCTTCTCTTCTTTTGAATCAAAGCCTTGTATGTATGCAAATGACTTTGACAGTTGTCTTTTTCCATAGTGGCATCAAGCTTTATCAAGGACTTTCAAGCATCTTGACATTCTTTATTAAACCACCTTTTGCGTGATCTATCTTTGTTAATACCATGGAGATGCTTTATGGAAAAGCATTCTTTGGCACAAGAACAAATAACTTTCTTGCTAAATCTTCCCATTTAATTTCCAATGGTGCGTCATATTGAAGCTTTGTCATCCATAACTTTTGCTCAACCATATCAATGTACATTGGTGCCCGTTTGAAATCCATACATAGTGATAATTTCTCTTCCCTTTGGCTTTCGGGGTCTGATGGTCGGATGGTCGGATTTCAGAGTCCATTGGCGAAACATAAAACTCTTTATGCGATACATGATGGCTTCGGGAAGTAGCATATAGTCAATCACACTATCCCCATTATGTTTCCTACATGTGAATCCATTGGTTCCACTCCACAAAGATACACCATTGTCAATGAGCATACCCGTGTTATTACACATGTGTAAAAGTAACTTTCCATAGTGATCCGTCTCTTTCTCATCCATTGTAGTACGATCATACAAGTGAACTTCCTCCAACTCCCTTGAAATGTATGGCATATCGAATTGTTGAGTATCATGTTGCAATGTCCTCTTGCAATGTCCTCTTCTATCATGTGCGAGCATTCATATCCCCAAATACAATAACATCACCTTCGCCTTTGAAATAAGCAATGTCCTCTTCTAAATAAAAAAATGAATGATCTCTATCCATGCAAGCATAAAAGGGGGAACCATGATGAGGAATATAGCAATCGGCTACAAAAATGGGTGCTCTTTTTGGTGTCATAATTTTCAGTCATACATAATGCTTCTACTTGTCATCTTTCACAATTGACACAAAATCTTCCAATCCTTTCTTAACCATGCATGCTAGAGAGAGAGAGAGAGAGAGAGAGAGAGAGAGAGAGAGAGAGAGAGAGAGTAGTGTCAAGATGAGAGGTAGAGTAAAATAATAAAATATTTAGTGAGATAAGATGAAAAATAGGGGAGTGAGAGAGAGGGGTATATTGAAATGGTATGTTACCTTTCTCATAAGGGCTAAATGGCCTATGAGACGAGAGAGAGAGAGAGAGAGAGAGAGAGAGAGAGAGAGAGAGAGAGAGAGAGAGAGAGAGAGAGAGAGAGAGAGAGAGAGAGAGAATTGATATGATATATTAACTTTCTCAAAAGGGCACAATGGCCTATGAGACTAGAAGATTGTGTCCATACATGTTCACAAAGAGAGAGAGAGAGAGAGAGAGAGAGAGAGAGAGAGAGAGAGAGAGAGAGAGAGAGAGAGAGAGAGAGAGAGAGAGAGAGAGAGAGAGATTTATGAAAGTGAATTGATATGATATATTAACTTTCTCAAAAGGGTGCAATGGCCTATGAGACTAGAAGATTGTGTCCATACATGTTCACAGAGAGAGAGAGAGAGAGAGAGAGAGAATTCTTTTTTTTAAAAGAACCAAAAGATTTACCATAAGGCTACACACATGTGTGTATACATAGAAAATAAAACACACACACACACACGTATGTGAGCGCACACACACACACACACACACAAATGAAAATGAAATGAATTTGACAGGCACTTATACACATACACGAACACATAATACACAGTCAGAGAGAGAGAGAGAGAGAGAGAGAGAGAGAGAGAGAGAGAGAGAGAGAGAGAGAGATAGATAGTTCTATTATCGTCCTGAGAGGTCAAATATGACCTATGGGACCAAATGAACATGTCACGTGGTGTGAGTGGAGTTCATAAGTGACTCTCAATGCTCAAAAATGGCTGAAATGAGCGTCGCAATAGAGAGTCCACATCGTGGTTGGGAGAGGAAGGTATGTAGGGAGAGCTCATGGCTGAATATATGGGGAAAAGAGGACCTAATGTGGTCAAAAGCTGAGCACTCAAGTAGTGTGTGGTACTCACTCTCTCGCACTTGACGAGGGCATAAGGTGCAAAGTCGATGACACTCCTCGCCAGTGCCCCAACGTCCTGTCTCGCAGCGTAGAGAATGGGAGCTAAGACGAATGGAGGCAATGGTGCGGATCGCACTCAACGGGATGGGCTCAAGGATGTAGGAATGGGTTCGGTTACCTCGTTCCGAGAAGAAGAGAGATTTGTAGTTTGGGGCAACGTGTGTGGTGTAATGGCTGAAGCGAGAACCTCCGGATTTCTCCCAAGCCATGATACATTGGCGTTGTAAGAAGGCCTCATTAACTTGGGAGTCGATCGACGCATCCTTGACCAAGTGACATGCATCCCATCTTCCAAACCATTTCTTGATATCAAGCATCCACCCCAAACTTAGTATTTTGCTCTTGCATGTCTTTTGAACCTTTTGACTTGCTTCATATGCGATTCTAGGAAGTCGATGCAAAGGGCTACGTTGTGTCTTACGCATGTACTCCACAACCCTTTCCATGCCCAAGACCTCAATGGGAAGCGATCCGGACTCAAGAAGTAAGAGCATGTAGGGTGTTTGTGTGTTGACTTGGAGAAAGTTGGTGAGAAAACGCTTTTGGACATTCTCAAACTCTTTCCAAGTAGACTTCCCGATGCTTCCACCCCACACCTCCACTCCATAAAGAAGCACCGGTGTCACCAATGTGTCAAAGAGGTACTTTTTGAGAGCCCAACACTTGATCTCTCCTGCATTGCACATGTTCTTAAATGCATAATAAGCCCTCTTTCCGGCTTCCAAGCGACGCATTGCACAATCCTTCCATTTATGATTGGATGGAACCTCAAGGCCAAGGTACTTGAAGTGATCTACCACTTCAAGTTTCTCATTGTTGTATACAATGCATGGATTTTCGTCATTGAGGGTCTTTACAAGCATAACCTTGGTTTTGGATCCATTCACGATCAGCCCGCTATGTAGGCAAAAGCGTTCCAAGACACTCATAAGCTTTTGTGCATCTTCTAAGGTATGTGCCAAGAGCACTACATCATCGGCATAAAGCAAAAGCATGATCACCGCATTTCCAATCTTAACCTCTTCTATGCCTTCTTGCTGCATAAAATCAAGAACCATGTATTCCAATTCATCAATGAGTAGCCCAAAGAGGGTTGGGGAAAGTGGGCATCCTTGTTTGACACCAATAGTGCTTGCAAAAAATTCTGAAATTCCATCTCCCATACGTAATCGACATATCACTTTTTGGTAGATGCGAAAGACTGCATGCATAAATTCTCTCATCACTTGAAGGCTTTGGATACGTCTCCAAAGATTTCCTCGCGGTACCATGTCAAAAGCTTTCTTGAAATCCACAAAGCAACAATACAACTTTTTTCCTTTCAATCGAGACGCTTCCATAAGAACTCGAAGAGTGACAAGGTGATCAATAGTGCTATGATGCTTTCGAAAACCTGCTTGGCCAAGCGCACGTTTGCCATTCTTTTCAGCCCATTCACTTATCTTCATCTCCATGATACATCCAAATAACGTTGCCATCAAAGAACCACCCATTATAGTGCGATAGTTATTCACATTGTTTACATCTCCTCCTTTGTGCAAAGGTTTGATCCAATTTGCACTCCAATCATGAGGCATGCCATACTAAAGTGCAAGGTTAAACATATCGCATATCCAATATTGTGTTTTCTTGCTTGTCCATTTAATCATTTCAGCCTTGACACCTTGAAGGTCACCTGCCTTGCGAGTAGCAAGTTTCTCAAGCGCGCGGCATACATCTTCAATGGTAAAGAAGGGAGACATAAATGGAAGGGAGCTACAACCCTCCATCTTATCAACATTGGGTTGCTCATAGAGGTTCTTACAATGCATATACATATCCTCAAGAGTCAAGTCACCAAAGCTCTCAACGCGCTTGCCTTTTAGATTTTGCCAAAACTTGCCACATGCATGTGCTTTCTCTTGTGCTAAAAGAAGTTGTTTTTCGACTTACCACCTTCTCCTCTTCTTTTGAACAAGTGCTTTGTATGTGTGTGAACATTCCAAGTAAACATCCTTGTCTTTGATTGCATCCAATCTTAGCAAGTGTTTTCGGGCTTGACTACATTCCATGTCAAACCATTTCTTCTTGGTGCTACCCTTCTTAGACCTTTTGCAAGACATGTGTTTCGCCGAAAAGCATTCCTTCGCACAAGAGAAAATTACTTCTTTGAAAACTTTCCACTTGCATTCTAATGTTGGGCTCCCTTGATGCTCTATCATGCTTAACATTTGGTCCACCATATCAGCATATATAAGTGCTCGTTTGAAGTCTAGACGTAGGTACAAATGATTCACATCATGATTGGAGGCTACATGCTCGGGCCGTTTACCACAATTGAGGTCAATACATAACATCCTATGATCCGATTCCGGATTCCATTCACCAAGTGTAAAGCTTTGTATGCATTCTAAAGTGGCTTCTGAGAACAACATATAGTGAATCACGCTAGCACCATTGTGCTTTCTACATGTAAAGTCATTGGTGCCTTGCCATAGAGATACACCATTTGCAATGAGCATTCTGGTACTATTGCACATATGTAGAAGTGACTTTCCATAGTGATCCACTTCTTTTGCATCATTAGAACTTCGATTATACATGTATGAGTCATCCACTCTTCTTGAGACATGCGGCATGTCGACTTGTTGTGTGTCGTGTTGTAACATATTTGTGCGAGCATTCATGTCTCCAAAAACAATGACTTCACCTTGATCCTTGTAATGAGCAATGTCTTCCTCTAGTTTAACAAAGGGCTGATCTCTATCCATATTCAAGCAAGCATAAAAGTTGGAGTCATGGTGAGGAATGTAGCAGCCGGCCACAAACATGACTTGACCATTTGGTGGGCTGATTTTCAGCCATAAGTAGCATTTATACTTATCTTCTTTGACAATGGAAACATCTTTCAAACCCTTTTTGGTCATACATGCTACGCCTCCTTGGCCTCTTCGTTGCTTTGCATTTTTGGCCCACATCAAAGAATGCACATCGTATTTGTCAAATCCAAGAATTCGTTGCGCATCATGCTCCCATGTTTCGACAAGAAGTATCACATCGGAGTCATTGGTCAGCTCATCAATGCCAATTCCCGCATTCCATGGATACCCGTTACAATTCCAAAAGCTTATTCGCAAGCGTGAGTTGGTCTCATAGATCATGTGTCCCTATTTGTTGGGTGGACTTGCATCCTCCTCAAGTGCCTTTTCTTCTTGAGATGATACCTTAACCTTCTTGCTTCTTTCCTCATATGCTTTGCGACGTACATTTTGTTGCATAAGAGTGCGATCCTCATATACATTACAACCCGTTCCTTTGAGGTAGATCCAACCATTGTCAAGGATGATCTTTCTCTTTACCTCATCAGCCATGGTACATACAATAGGTCTTTCTCCCGAGTGAGGGACTCCTTGTTTTCCAACTCGATGTGCACCATAAGCCATGATTCCTGACATGCCAAAGTGTGTAGCAAAAAACTCTTCAATAGCAACCGCAAGATATTGGGGTGTTTCCATGCTTTCCTCCTTGATTCCACGAATGACGATGTTCTTTGAGCGTTTTTGTCGTTCTTGCAATTCTTGAGTGTCCACATTCTCTACATTCTTTGCTTGGACAACGGCTTGCGTGATAGGAGATGTAGAAACCACATTATCCTTACATATATCAGCCCATGATTTGGATGCATTTCTCATCTCACATACATCATGTCGTATTGTATCTATCGTTTCCTCTTTCAATACATGATCACTCTCAACTTTGCTCAAGCGCTCTTTCACTACATTCATGTCAACAAGAGAGCGTTTACATTCTTGAACTTCATTCTCAAGATGCATCAAGCATGTTGTTTGCATTTCAAGAACCTTCTTGAGGTGCTCATTCTCCACAACGAGAACTCTTAAAGTACCATTCTCCATTGCAAGTGCGCGCAACTCTTCACCTTGCTTGTTGACGGTTTCTTGTAACGAGATCAAGTAAGCCATGATCATTGCTTCCGTTGTTGTAGACGATGTGGTTGGATTAGCATCCAAATTCCTTGGAGATTTTGCATCATTCTCCATGGCGAGTGTGGCTTTTCCACCCTTGCGAGTTTTGTCTGACATTGCCTTCAAGTCGGCAACAAAAACGCAAAGTTTTGACAGTTTTTTCAGTTCTGAGATGCCGTTACAGCAAAGCCTTCCATTACACAGAAAAATTCTGTCTTTACATCAATGCGTAGAGGGCTTCGTGCTCTTTGATTGAGGCTATAGAGAGAGAGAGAGAGAGAGAGAGAGAGAGAGAGAGAGAGAGAGAGAGAGAGAGAGAGAGAGAGAGAGAGAGAGAGAGAGAGAGAGAAGATACACACCACACATACACAGTCACTCCTACATGAGAGATGCCCTCAATTTCAGACACTGCTTGATCAAGTAATCATTAGCTTTACAATAATGGCAATGCATCTTCTTTTTGCCCTTATCACTAGAATTGCCAGACAAAGTGCTGCCAGCAAAAGAACTAGGATCAAAAGTTTTGCCACTCGCAGAGGAGAACCATAAGAAGTGGTTACTTTGTTGTTCCCACCTTTTCTTTGAGCTGCAATAAAATCCTGTTCAACTGCATGCTGCCTAGTCCTGTTTTTTTTGGAATGTGACTCTTGCAATAGCAATGTGCATAATGCATCAAACTTGACAACTTCAGGATTCCCTTTGGTTATAAGTCTCCAAGTACTAGCAAAAGTCTAGTAAGAATCTGGCAAAGCATCAAGAATAGTCTACACAAGTGAACTGTCAGAAATGACTTCTCCTGCAAAAATTAGTTGCTCATTAACATCCTTGACACCAGCAAGGAAAGTGTCCATTTCATCTTCTTCATGCATTATCTTCGATTCCAGCTCTTTACCCAACAAAGAAATTTTAACCTCATTGTGGCTTGCATAAAGACCTGCTAGAATGTCCCAAGCCTGTTTTGTAGATTTTGCTGAACGGATGTGAGGAGTGATAGTGCGCTTCACAGACAATGCAATCAATGCATGAGCTTGTGCATCTCTTACATCCCAATGAGCCTGCTCAGTTGTAGGAAAAACAGCTTTGACAGCAGAAAGCCTGGCAGCAAAACCTGGAGCATCCTTAACATTGCATGCATCCATAGTGGGCCAGAACGTACATCAATGCCATGTACAATGTGCCACACTCCCTTTGATACAAGTACATGTTGCATCATGTAAGCCCACAAAGGGTAATTGTCCCCATCCAATCTGTCCTCAGTAGCAAACATCTTGAACACATATATGTTGTTGTTAGCCATGGAAAATGTCTGCACTTGATGTGAAAATTCCACAAAATGAGGAGAAACTAAGTGAGACTAGCACGTGCTATATAGCACAATGCGCAGTAGACTGTATGGGACTTGTCATGCAGCAATTGGCACTGATAGAAATTTTACACAAAATGATGAAATTGCCTGTACAGACCTCGCTATAGTGGAAATAGAGGTCGAAATGAGCCTGAAATGAAATTCTGAGCAGGCCAAGGTCTACGAGCTTGCTCAATTTTTTTGTCGACCTGCTGACACTCGCCAAAGCTCATTGAAGTATGAGAAAACTAGGAGGGGTGTTCTCGCGACGCTGGCGACTAAGCTCGAGAGGACGTGACCTGCTCTGATACCAATTGTTGGAATTAGGGTTGTACGAAATTGCACACAACTTGGAGAAGATGAAGGAAGCTGAAGGCACACAATAGAGAATGTATTACTTAGTGTGCAATGGAAAGATAGATAGCCCTAGAGTGATGGGCATATGTAAAATGCACGGGGAAAAAATCTGCTAGTGAAAAGAGGCAACAAAGTGTCATAAATGTCCTGTGAGCTGACAGTACTGTCTCTAGTACATGACAGCAAGGGATGAACAGAATCTTCTACAAACACAACATCTCGTGAAACCAGATTACACTTTATTTGTGGATGATAGAACCTGTAACCTTTGCTTTCAGCACTATAACCAACAAAAATACATTTGATAGACTTATCATCCAATTTTTTGCGTTGTGTTTGTGGCATCAAAATATATGCCAAACAACCAAAAACATACATGTGCTCAATAGAAGGCTTTCTATTATGCCATGCTTCATATGGAGTCATAGACTGCAAAGATTTTGTAGGACACCTGTTAAGTACATAAGTGGCACACATGATGGCCTCAAGCCAAAACAAATGTGGCAAAGCTTGACTTTTGACCATACATCGTGCCATTTCCGTAAGTGACTTGTTTTTCCTCTCAACACCACCATTTTGCTAAGGCGTATGAGGCACTGTACATTGGTGTTTTATCCCACGACTAGCCAGAAATGCATTAGACATATACTCCCATCCTCGATCGGAACGGAGGGTGCCCATAATACATTTCGAGACATTTTTAGCCATAGCCAAAAAGTGTTTGAAGCACATAAATACTTTGGACTTCACTTTAAGAGGATATACCCATGCTTGCCTGGAGTAATCATCAATAAAAGTCACAAAGTAAAGATAATTGCCCAAGGAAAAAGTTTGCATGGGCCCACAAACATCACTATGCATAAGCTACAATCTGCATGTGGCCCTAATTGAACCATCTTTTGGAAACTTAGAACGTTTCCTTTTACCCAAAATAGAGCCTTCACAAACATGTTTGACATGTGCTTCAAGAGGCGGCAAAGAAGCAACCATATCAGATTTTTGCAAACACAGTAAAATGACAAAATTCAGATGACCAAAACGTGCATGCCAAAGTTTTGCATCTGAAATAGCCTTTGAATCCACAACTGCATTTGAAAAATTCTACCCACACTTGTCATACAAAGTGAGCTTATATAGTCCACGACATAAAATGCCAGATGCAACAAATTGATCACCAAAACTGAGATCACGTACTGTACATTTGTCATCCACAAATTTGACTACAAGACCAAGTCTAGCAAGTGAAGATACGATCAAAATTAGCATCCAAATATTGCTTACTAGCGATGTCAAACCTCTTCTTATCACCCCTTCTATTGTAGAGAGTGATGGTACCATGTCCCCAATCCTGTATAGCTTTGGTTGCATGTAACAATGGTCTTCCAAGGATGAGAGGGAAAGCACCAATACTCGTGGGCATAACATGAAAATTGACCAGCACTTTAACATCAAATACATCCACCTCCAAGACCTTTATAATCCCCAAGCACTTCAACCTTGATTGGTTGGCAAGATGTATGCAGAAACCTGAGTTCTTTACCATGTTGAGTCCCAACCTTGATACACAAGCTTGAGTAATAACACATACCTGTGCACCTCCATCAATATAATCCTCTTCAATGCACTTCCTCTTATGCCATGTATCCATAGTAGGGCATATATCAAGTAGCTCATTCAAAGATAGGACTCTCGCAGACCCCTTGCAGGCTCCTTTCTTCATAGAGTTGACTGCATACTTCCACTGCCTCTTTAACTTAGGACACATTGCAATTTCAACTCCTCAAAAGTCCTTGGTTGCTTAATCTCCACCTTCAAGTGCAGGCTACTCCTTAAGCTTTCAAGAAACCTATCCTTCTTCAACATGGATGGAGGAATTTCAGCCCCCAAAGTTGTGTAAATTTCAGCCCCCAAAGATGTACACAACTTTGTCCATAATGCATTGAATGCCTTCACAAAGTCTCCTATGGTCTGGCCTTCACCATGTACCAAGCCTTGAATAGACTTCCATACCTTTTTGGATCTTTCACCTGTTGAAAGTGTGTAAGAAAAGCATGTCTTACCATTTCATAAGTCATAACTTTAGGAGGTTGGGATGATTGTAGCTCCTTTTTGTAGCCTTCGAACCATTCCCTAGCATGTCCCTTCAAATAAAAGCAATAGATTTGTAGCACGAACGTTGGGTCTTGCTTGTCAGTAAGAAGGCAAGAAAACTCCATTTGCTCAATGAAACCTTTGGCACTTTCATTTGATTTCCTACTAAACTCCAAAAAAGTAAACACCATGTCTTCCAAAACCTGTAAATTGAAGGTAGCTTGAAGCGATTCCTCGGTGGCGGGCACCAAAACACTGTTGGACAAACAAAAATGTGGGACACCTCTATAGCTATGTAGCCCAAGAGCGTTCAAACTTCAACCTTAGCAATTAAACGTATACCAAAACCACTCTCAATAAACCCCAACCAAAAGGCCTGTGCTCCCTTGGGAATTTACATGAACACAGACCATAGCATATAGGAGCAAAACTCTGTCAAAGCACGAATTTATAGCACACGCCGACCAATGCATATGAAGACAAGGGCCTCCACTTTCACAACAATTGGACACCACAAACCCACAAATTCAACATCAATTCCATAATTCATAGATACATGCCCTCCCAACTCATAGACCACCGCCTCCTCAGCTTAGGATTCAAAGCCAACAACAAACCAAAATTATATTAGCTTTTGGCTCTACACATCACTTTAGTAGGTCATATTTGGGGTAGATGTGTCCTAGCTGAAAGTCTGCTTGCTTGATTTTGCGATGCGTTCCAACTGCTTTCTACCCTTGTACACTTTCTCTTTACCTTTGTGAGCTCTAGTCTCCCATTCAGCGTCTATTTTCCTCTCATCTCTAGCTCTCTTAATGGCCAAAACTTCAACATCTTGCTTATTGACCCCAATGATGTTCACCCTTGGGACTTCACCACCATCTGGAGGAGCTGGATGCACTGGATTCATTGGGCCATTAAAATGTGGTTGGCTCAATCTCTCATCCCTTGTGTCTTGTGGAGTTCATCCCCTGCCACCTTGATGCATGAGCTCTATGTGCTGAGTTCCCAATGCCTCTATAGCCATGGAAGCTTTGAGCTTCAATCCATTGACGATATAGCCAATCTGAATCTTGCAAGGAAGAGGAAACGCTAAGAGAGAAGTAGCAATGCAACCTTAGGCTTTGGTACCACTTGAAGAGTGTGTGGTGCGTGTGGAGTGCAAGGGAGAAGAAGAATAGATACGAGCACAATGTGGGTGGAGCTCTCAATGAGGATTCAAATTGCCTCACTACTTATTGTTCTATATGATCAAAGGAATAGATAATGTTAGTATGGTCAATGTGATGGGTGTCTGACTAGTTGGCCTACACCCTCACCCTAACATTGTGATCCACTACTCACTAACTGGATGCTCAATAAGCATTAGGTTATGTTGATTAGTAATTAGTTTCTTGCATTTGCATTTAGTGTGCATTTCGATGTTGATTTTGACATATTTTTCAACTCTATTGTATTTCACTCCAAGCCATGAATCATTACACCACTTATGTGTGGAGGAGGTTCTCTCTCAGATCTCTCCATTGAGCTCTTAAGCCCCCTAATCCGACATACATATCCCATCTAATTGATTTTATAAATATAGGTGTGTGTGTGTGTGTGTGCACGCACGTGCACGTGCACGCGCTTTTGTGTGTAAAGCACTATGTAAGCTGAGAATAAGAACTCATATTTTGGTAGTCTTTGACAAGCAAGGAAAATTTCCCAATAGCACTTAAATTTAAATCATCTAGCTAGATTTTGTTGTCATCATTTTATTCATTTTCTCTTTAATTTTACCCAACAACACTCAATAACACTTACTTGGACTTGCTTGCTTATAATCCATTCGTTTGGACCTCATTAGGACCCAATAATACTCAATAACACCCTACTATATTTGATTGCTTACAATTGTTTCCAGTTGGTTGTAAAGTCTATATTATCCACTACAAGTTTAATGCCAAAATTAGATATGAAATTTTTGTTGATAACATCTGGTTTCTATCATTAGCATGACATATAATCATAGCTGAAAGTGTTAAGAGATAAAGAAGGAGAAATCCTAAGCTCTTGCAAGCACACGTGCACACACACACACACATGGAGGGAAAAATCTTCTTCTTCTTCTTCTTCACTACCTCAAGATAAGAAGTCTACAATGCATAAAAGAGAAAATACAACATAAGGGGAAACTAGTACAACAATCTAGTGTGAAGTGTTAGTGAGTGAGTTGGATGGATAAATGTGACATCATTCTGGTAGGTAGACCAAGTGGGTGTAGTCCAGCTGTAGAATCATTGGTGAAGACATGCATATCCACCAAGGTGCTAGTGATGATGGCTGCCGATGATATTCATCCAAGAGTAGTACATGTTGATCTTGACTAGTACAATGGTCTAGTGAGAAGTGCTAATGAGAGAGTTGGATGGATAAGTTTTCCATCACTTTCGTAGGTAGACCAAGTCACTATAGTCTAGCTATAATATCACTAGCAAAGATATGTATATCCACCAAGGTGCACAAGTGATCATGACTATCGATGATAGTCATCTAGGAGCAGTACATGTTGATCTTGACATCCCAACACTCCACCTCAAGCTCAATGATATCTCCCATATGCTAGGCATTTCTTGAAACTGCTACAACATTGTCGCACCAAGGGCCTTCATGAAGATGTCTGCAACATGCCCATCCATCATCATGTACTCAAGGCCTGTTGCTTGCCAAGACTCTTTCCCTGACAAAGTGGTAATGCACCTCAATGTTCTTCATCTTCACATGGGATACTGGGTTTTGAGCCAAATTTATGGTGCTAAGGTTGTCATAGTAGATGGAAATTGGTCTCTAAACCTTTACTCAAAATTCCTAAAGTAGAAATCCCAACCATGCTACCTCAAATGTTGCCATTGTATTGCCCCTATACTCTATCTGTTAAGTATGGAGCCTGATTTACCCTTGTAATTTTTTGTGGTAAAAGCGCACATTTGTAAGGCCCCCATTATGAGGAGAAGCCATCGTGCGTGAAGGAAAATCACTCACCGAAAACCAAAATTTTCACAGACAAGAATCAGGGGCAACTTTAAAGGCCTCGGGGGCGGAGGCCCCCGAGACTTTTTTTTTTCACCGGAATATTATGGCCGGACGGCGGCCGGAAAGTGGTCGGAAAACAACCGGTCAGTTGGCTGGTGGCCGGTAGTCAATGGCCGATGGCCGTTGGCCGGTGGTCGGAAGTCAATGGCCGGTGGCCGGTGGCTGAATTCAAAAGCGGACTTGTCTTCTCAAGGGCGGCCACACATGGGCGGATTGGAGGGTCCGATTTGGACTTATTCGCACAAGGGCGGCTACACATGGCTGTCTCTCATAAGAGAGGGCATCCCTTTTGGCCTATAAAAGGAGGCCATTTCTACACACATTTCATAGTGTGAAGTTGATGCAACAAGGTGAGTGTGAGGTGGTGAGAGTGAAGCAAGGCGGGAGCTCCATTAAGGGTATAATCCCTTTGTAAACTACTTCTTGTTTTGAAGTACTAAAGACATTGAGTGGCTGCTTTCCCGTGGACGTAGCCCACATCGGGTGAACCACGTATATCGTGTGTACTCTCTCTCTCTCTCTCTACTCTATAATCTCGTGTATATAAATCTGTCTCTCTCCATTAAGTAATCTACTCAATTATCTATTTAGCTACGTCTTATTTCCTAACACTCTCTCTCTAATTTATAGAGCAACCGTAGGTTGCTTATTGTTTCTCCATGTGATAGAAACACTCCCAAGTGAAAACATGAATCCACTAGTAGATCTTCAATCATATGTGCTACCAACCCATTTTTCACCTGTGTAACCATAGAGATGCAACTCAACATCAACCCTATAAAAGAGTGAATAATCCAAATTAGCACTTATACAATGAAATGTGCACTTATACAATCCAAATTAGCACTTATACAATGCAATGTGCACCTCATTGCAGCCAGTTATGGCTTCCTAGGAGACTGCTTAAAGTGACTCACTAATCCAATTGTGTAGCTCAAGTCTAGAAATGAGATAATGAAGTAGATTAGACTACCCATCTTCTTGTACATGGTAGAACTCTTAAGTACTCAAACTACATTATTTCACAACTTCTAATTATGATCCACGGGCATTGCAGTAGGCTTACAATCAGCCATACCATACTTTTTCAACATCTCCAAAGCATATTGTCTTTGTGAAAACCATATATCCTCTTCTCTGCTTACAATTTCAATGCCCAAGAAATATCGCAAGTCTCCCAAGGATTTCATCTTAAACTCCTTCATAAGTAGAGCCTATACACCCTCTACTTTACCTACATTATCACCTCCATCAATAAAGTCATCCACATAGATGCCTATCACCATAGTTTCTAGCTCATTCTTCTGCACATACAATGAATGATCTACATTAGACATCTCAAAACCCAAAGAAATGAGGAATGCCACAATCCTCTCATACCAATATCTAGGTGCTTGCCTCATCTCATATGGTGATTTTTTAAAATTTTCATACAATGTCACATAGATACATATTACATAACCATGTGGCTACATCATATACAAAACTTCCTCCAAGACTCCATTCAAGAAAGCATTCTTTACATCTATCAATTTCAGCACCCATCCTAAAGTTGCATCCACTGTAATAAACACATGAAAGGTAGCCAACTTGGCTAATGTCTCTTCATAATCAATCCCATATGGGTAGAAGCATGTTAACGTGTCACTGAATATGTTGTCCCGGACAATGCTAGTTACTATATTGAAATCAGATGGGCAAGTCCTTTGAATTTCAAATGTTCCATAAAAAAATTATTTTCCCTCCTCATGTGCTTCTGTTTTTAGTTATTGAAGATGATGTGGGGAGTCTCTCTCTCTCTCTCTCTCTCTCTCTCTCTGTCAATTGCAGGCGGTTTGCTAAGTCTTGCTCTCTCTCTCTCTCTCTCTCTCTCTCTCTCACACACACACACACACACACACACACACACACACACACACACACACACACACACACACACACACACACACACACACACACACAGACTAGCAAGCAGTTTGCTAAGTCTTTCTCTCTCTCTCTCTCTCTCTCTCTCTCTCTCTCTCTCTCTCTCTCTCGTTCGTTCCTTGCACCGGGAATCCTGCCTAAGAGATTAGTTGTCAAAGCTGAGCTCTTTCTCTTGTTCTGACACAGACCTATAGAAATGGAGAACCAGCAGCCAATGTTATTGCCACTAGCTCCAATGCTAGAAATGGAGCCGTACTGTAATCTAATGGTAAGCAAATCTTATGTGTAGCCCACCCACTCCAAATGAAGTCATTGGTTTTCTTGGTCACATCTATAGTTTTGTGAGGGCATTTTTTCATAGTATGTGTGTATTACAACATCAAGTGTTGACAGCTATACATTTAAGTGATTTTAAGTAAGTAACATATTATGCACGTCTGCAGTTCTCAGGAAAAAGTAGAAGAGGCAATGGATTACAACTCCCAAAATCTAGCTCTTTCTGTAATCAGGGAATATGAGAGAGTTAGAAAGAGGAAACAACGGGTGCAGAAACAAATAAATTTGAGCGAAAACATCATGCCCTCAACGATGAGGAGAAAAAGAAAATCTCCTCCGAGATTGTGAGAGCTTTCAAGAGTAGGATTGAAGGTTTTAGTACAGAAGCAAAGTGGGAAATCTGGAATCTTGTTGCTCAACATTTGCAAGTTCAGGAAATCCATGATGAGTCTTTCAAGGAGGAGGCTGCTGTACAGACCGCAATTGTCTCCAATGTCCGCAGCACACTGGCTACCGTCAAGTAGCTAGGTTCCAATGAGGAGTTGTTTTTGAAGAATGTAGCATTGCAAATGATGTTGAATTCAAAGGAAAACATGCCTATTGAAAAAATTTCCAGGGTCCTAAATGTCAATTGTCGCACCTTGCACAAGGCAAGATCATGACAGGCGAAGCCCGATGTTGATGGTCGATTGTTTTCATTGGTTGCAAGTCACAAGCAACACCGTCATAGCCCTATCATAGATGAAATTAAGGAATTGGTCTACACATTTTGGAAAGTGGAGACTCGCATTCACCGGACAAGAAGGATGTTTGTCTAAAGAGTATGGGGAAGAAAAGGTACATAGAACACCCAGTGCACCTCCTAGACGAGCCTCAGGTGATCAATCAAATACTTGTACCATAACTTATGCATTTTATGCATTGTATCTCTAGTGCTTAGTAACTTGTATATGCTGAACAATAGGATACTTTTGCTAGTTAGCATATGGACTGTGTTGGGTAGCATATTGACTATGCTAGTTAGCATATGGAGTATGCTAGTTAGCATGTCTTGGGTTCTAAATAGCATACAAAGCTAGTTGGTTAACACAAAATGTATAGTAATTAACATACCTGGTATGTTAGTTAACAAACCTAGTATGCTAGTTACATACCTAGTATGCTCAATTGCATGATAAGTACGTTGTCTAATAGAAAGTGAATATGCTAGTTACCAAGCCTCCAGTTCTAAATAGCATACATAGTTAGTTGGTCAACACAAAAGGTATGTAAGCTAACACCACTTATGCTAGTTAACACCTAGTATGCTCACTAGCATGATGGGTATGCTATTTAAGACAAGGGTTATGGTAGTTAGAACTAGTAGTTGGGCTGGGTATGCTAGTAAGCATATGGAGTATGCTGGTTGGCATAAGGAGTATGCTAGTTAGCATGCCTTGTGTTCTACCTAGCATATAAAGTTATCTAGTCAGCACAAGATGTATGCTAATTAACATCATTTATGCTAGTTAGCACCTAGTATGCTCAATAGCATGATGGGTGTCCTAATGCATATACTAGTTAGCATAGTGAGTAAGATAGTTAGCATATGGAGTATGCTAGTTAGCATATAGACTGTGCTAGTTAGCATAAGGACTATGCTAGTTAGCATATGGAGTATGCTAGTTAGCATGCCTTGGATCCTAAATAGCATACAAAGCTAGTTGGTTAACACAATATGTATGCTAATTAACATACTTGGTATGCTAGCTAACATACCTGGTATGATAGTTAACATACCTAGTATGCTAGTTACATACCTAGTATGCTCAATTGCATGATAAGTACCATGTCTCTCAGTTAGCACATAGAGTTTTCTAGGTAGCATATGCTAGGTAGCATATGGAGTATGCTAGTTACCAGGCCTTGATTTCTAAATAGCATACAGAGTTAGTTGGTCAACACAAAAAGTATGCAAGTTAACACCACTTATGCTAGTTAACAACTAGTATGCTCACTAGCATGATGGCTATGCTACTTAAGACAAGGGTTTATGCTAGTTAGAACTAGCAGCTGGGATGGGTATGCTAGTTAGCATATGGAGTATGCTAGTTAGCATGCCTTGTGCTCTACCTAGGATACAGAGTTAGTTGGTCAACACAAAAAGTATGCAAGTTAACACCACTTATGCTAGTTAACAACTAGTATGCTCACTAGCATGATGGGTATGCTATTTAAGACAAGGGTTATGCTAGTTAGAACTAGCAGCTGGGCTGGGTATGCTAGTTAGCATATGGAGTATGCTAGTTAGCATGCCTTGTGTTCTACCTAGCATACATAGCTACCTAGTCAGCAGAAGATGTATTCTAATTAGCATAATTTCTGCTAGTTAACACCTAGTATGCTCAGCAGCATGATGGGTGTCCTAATGAGTATGCTAGTTAGCATATGGTCAGTGCTAGTTAGCATGCCTTGTGCTCTACCTAGCATACAGAGTTACCTGGTAAACACAAGATATATGCTAGCTAACACTCTTTATGCTAGTTAACATACGTTGTTGCATGCACATTAGGATGTTGATTGTCACTATGATTTGTTTTCATGAAATTGCTGGATGTCCTAGTTAGCAATCTGAATACTGATCATCATTTGGATGTTGCAAGTTGAGTTCTTTTGTAGATTCAAGGAAAAAAATCCAGATTGCAAGATTGGCATGGGAATGTTTGAGATATTGAAGCCATTATTTTGTAGGCGGCTGAAGGATAGATACACATGCTGTTGTGAATACCATGTGCAAATGTATTTTTTGAAGGACACACTGAACCACATGTGCTCTCGTGCTTTTGGGATGCATAGAGCAGGTTGTGACTATATATGCAGTATCTGTGCCCCAGGTGAGAACATAAGCATGGGTTGCTTGGCTTCACATCAAAGGTGTCACACATATGTGGGAGTCTGTTCTCTGTCCAAATCCCGCAGATGCAGTTTTACATAGAAGGGAATGCCTGATGAGAGAGTGTTTTACATGTGGAGTGAATACATTGGAATTATGCTGCTTGGAGACAACAAAGCCAGGTAATCGCATTAATGTGAAAGTATTTGCATATGTACAAGCTCAAGACAAGCATGGAAATAGTAACAAAAGATTAGATCTTTTGCACAAAGAAATGCAGTGCTGGGAGTTTCTTCAACTCTTGAAGACCAAGTTGGAGCTCTTTATCACTCATAACTATGTGGCTCGATGGCAAGGACAACAATTCAAGGGTTGCCTTCTTTGGTTTCCGGACGATGTCGTTGTGTTAGTTGTTGATTTTGTAGAGAATTATGCCTTCAAGGAACAAAATGAGATTCAGTCAATGCATTGGCACTCTAGTCAAGTAACCATTTTTGTACACATAACATACTACCATAGGGCAGGGGAGGTAGTCAAAACCATCCACTTCTTCATATCAGATGACAAGGTGCATGACACGTTGTTTGCACAACAGTGCTTCATGCTACACCGTAACTGGTTACAACAAGAGGGTGTCACTCCTAAGCAACATTGGGTGTGGTTTGATGGTGCAGCCTCATAGTTCAAGGGAGCTATGCCTTTTTACTTCGTTGCAAGATATGGTGGACTCATAGAGATGGGGATGAGCTGGTTCTTCTTTGGATCAGGGCACGGCAAGGGAGAGCATGATGGTGCAAGAGCAATTGTGAAAAGAACCTTGAATTATGAACATCTAAAACCTAATGGAGCTATTTTGCTGTGTGCAGATGATGTGGTTGCTTATTGCCAAGCCAACCTGTCCTCACAGGGAGCACCTTCATACTATCCTTCAAAAGAAAGGGAATGTGCCCGTGTGTTCTGGGAGGTTAAAGAGGGGGAAGTGAATAGGGAGGTGAAGTGGAATTGTGCCACTGTGGCAAAAACTCGCTCTCTGCATGCTTTTCATGGCCACAACCATGGGGATCCAACTACCCTTGCAACAAGAGCCTTGGCATGCTTCTGTGATGCATGCATGCACATAAGATGGAATCGCTGCATCAATAAAGCTCACGTGCAGCCTTGGGATTATCATACTCTACTACCATTACCCGATGAGGCTGTGTCAGATTTGGAAGATGAAGCAGCCACCTACGATGATTTCACATACGAAGGTCATCATGATGTGTTGAGTAGTGCTCTATGTGTTGGCGACACATTTGCTATAAATCCATATGCTTTGACCAACGTCAAGGATGTGGATTTCTACCTGGTCAAGTGTGTTGCAGCACAGGAGAAGGTGGAGAAGGGGTACCTCGATGAGTGGGGCAATGCAATTGATAGAGGCTCATATGTTGTGCAAGGTCTGTATTATGAGCAATTGGATGCATACACCTTCAAGCTAGACCACAAGCAGCCCATCATCCACGTACTTTCACATCTGGTAGGATGTATCAAAAGACCCATGGAGCACATCCCAAGGAGACGGCAGGTGTACACAATCAACTCAGAAAGCTATGAAGCAATTTATAATAGCACGCCCTTCAGCTTTTAAGTTGTAATCATTGCATCTTCAATATACTTCTTGCTCAGAGATGATGCAGTTTTATCAAAAACTTGGGTATCTTCTGTCTCTTGTGTCTCTTGTGTGCTTTGTGTATACATGGCTTTGGTGTCTATCACAGAGGGGTCACAATTTAAGAGAGATCATTTGTACAACCTGTCTCATTGTGTTCTGTGGATATGCTAATTAGAATTAGCATACTGTTAATGCTAGTTAGTATGCTAATTAGAATTAGCATACTGTTAATGCTAGTTAGCATACAAAATGTTCTAATTAGCATACCTTTTGCTGGTTTTCAAGGAGAAGAGATGGAAGCTTCCTGTATACTGTGTATGCTAATGCTAATTAGCATACTATTTATGCTGATTAGCATAAACTTATATATGCTAGTTAGCATAAACAGTATGCTAATTAGCATAACTTTGCTGGTTTTCAAGGAGAAGAGATGGTAGCTTTCTGTATAATGTGTATGCTGATTAGTATACTATGTTGTGAGTGGAATGCTAATTAGCATACTGTTTATGCCAGTTGGCATACCCTTGCTGGTTTAGGGAAGAAGAGATAGCAAATTTTTGTATATTGTGTATGCTAATGATCATACCTTTACTGGTTTCAAGGAGAAGAGATAACAACATTCAGTTCTCTATATATTGTAATTAGCATACTGTTTATGCCAGTTGGCATAAACAGTATGCTAATTGGCATACCTTTAATGGTTTTAAGGAGACTGAGATGACAACTTTTTATATACTGTGTGGTCTAATTAGCATACTATGCTGTGAGTGAAAGTTAGCACAAATAAAAATGTACAGTATGCTAATTGAAGGTATGCTAATTAGCATACTATGTATGCTAATAAGCATATGGTTTTTGCCAGTTGGCATAAACAGTATGCTAGTAAGCATATCTTTGCTGGTTTTAAGGATAAAAGATGACAAGTCTCTCCATCCTATGTATGCTAATTAGCATACTGTTTATGCCAATTCACATTTTGTGGGTATGCTAATTAAAATAGTTAACTGGCATAAACAATATGCTAATTAGTATAGGTTCGTTGGTTTCAAGGAGAAGAGATATCAACTCTCTGTATATACTGTGTATGCCAATAAGCATATCATGTATGCTAATTAGCATACTGTATGCTGGTTTCAAGAAGGGATGGCAGCTTTCTATATACTGTGTATGGTAATTAGCATACTATGCTGTGGAGTGGAAGTTAGCAAAAACAAAAATCCACAGTATGCTAATTGAAGGAATGCTAATTAGCATACCATGCATGCTAATTAGTATATTGTTTATGCCAGTTGGCATAGACAGTATGCTGATTAGCATACCATTGCTGGTTTCAAGGAGAAAACATGGCAGCTTCCTGTATACTGTATATGCTAATTAGCATACTATGGTATGCTGTGAGTGGAAGTTAGCACAAACAAAAATGCTAAGTATGCTAATTAGAATGTATTCTAATTAGCTATTGTGAGTATGTTAATTAGCATACATGGTATGCTAATTAGCATACTGTTTTGGCTGTGTTAGCATAAACAGTCTACTAACTAGCATAAACATTATGCTAATTAGCATACCTTTGCTAATTTACACCGAGAATGTATACAAATTCAATGTTTACAAGACGCCAATAGTACACATAGTATTGTCTTCAAAACAAGAATAGTACATGATATGATCATTACTATCTCAAGTGAATGTCGGAATAGTTACAAACATTGGAAAGGCAATTTACAAATTTCCCTCATAATGTTACAAAACTGTAGAGAGCCTCCTACTCTGGATAAGGTCGTGGTTTAGCGCGCTTGTACACTCGCTTTTGCCCAGTGTCCGTTTGCATTTTTGTTTGCTAAGCTTTTGGGTCTTGCTCTCTTTCTTCTTCTTGCTGAGATTTTGTTTCTTGCAACTCTCTTTCTTCTTCTTCTTGCTGCCGTTTCTCTAATTTTCCCCTCTGTAACCTCTCTCTCTTATGTCTTTCAGCTTCTTCATCAGCCTCCCTTTGTCTCCTATGCATGGCTTCATTATGTTGGGCGTGGTTGCACCGGTGCATTTCTGATTCCAGCTTCCTGATCACTTGATGTGAAAAAAAATCTGGGGCAACATCAAACGCATTTTCAGTTGTATACGCTGCACGATCCTCTGATTGCAGCCATAGGAACAGCCAGCTGTTTAAAGTATCTATCAAGAAGTTTTGCCACTGTTCTTTGGTCTGGTCCTCTATCTTAGGAGTAACAAGCCAACTTGCTTCAGGGTTCTGGCACACTTTGTACATACTATCGTCAATAATTAGACTGTTTTGGGGCCCAAAGTTGTAGTTCTTCCAAAACAATCTCAAATCCTTCAAGAATATAGGCTTGTTATATATCTGCCATGGCTGGCCACTACAATGACTTTGTGTGAAATTACCTCTCAGCTTATCCCGCCACTCTTTGAATACTGTTTCTAATATTGCATTCACTTTAGGTGCCATGCTGGTGCTCCATATATACACATGGAAAAAACAGAGGCACCAATCCAAAAATTTGTGGCTATCTTTGCGACAAAATACTAACCTCCTATCTTGCACATTGTACTTTATCATTTCCCCTGCATGTTTAGGAGATGTCACTGTGCATTGGCTCTACAATTTGAACAAGCAGGCCATTTAAATCAAGAACCAAAGTGTACCCCTCGTTTGGAAATGGCTTTGGCACGCATATTGGGTCTAGCAGTGCATACGACTCAGCAAAAATAACTTCCCCCGAGGGATGAACATAAGTTAAGTACTCATTTATTTTTCTTAAGCATTTAAGATAGCTAGCCAGGCGCTTCTCAATCTTGGCTTTTTATTTTTGTAGCTGTCTAGCCTTGGCAATACACCGCTTTCATATGGTTTTGCATGCAATGGCATAATTCAAATCATGCAGGGCAACTAACTACAATCTCTCTTGCCTTGTGACACAGAAATGGTATCGAATAAAGATAAAGGACAAGCAAAAACTATTGAACTATTGCAGAGTAAAATAGTATTGAAAAGAGTTTTTCCATTATAAATATCTAGGGAGATACATGCCATAGGGTGTGGAGCTTGCTAACACTACATAACTTGGACACAATAGGGAACAAATTCATTATAATTTCTTGCAAGCACTTGAGCGAATGGATTTCTTCTTACCTCTACTGTGTTCGTTTATGTCATCCAGGTTGCTCGGAGGGGCATCACATTTCTCATCCCCAGGTTCTTCTAGAATCTGTTCCAGGCCACATTTTCTCTTTAATTTCACTTTGTTTACAAAACCCTGTAGGGGGCTGTCATCACCGACGTCTTGCGTAGTCAGCCCACTGTCAGTTCTGAAACCTTCCTCTTGAGCACTCCTACCTTCCTCTTGCACACTCCTAACTGTTTCCTCTGAGACGCTTGTTTGATCATTTGTAGGGGTCTTGGATTTGGGATGAGTAATCATGATAAAATATTCATCATCATCATCATCTGTTTCTTTACCATCTGCAGCAGCAGCCTCGTGCGTTGTTGCATGCTGTGGCATTACATCTGCCCTTTCATGCTGTCTATCCAGCTCATCATATTCATCACTACAGAGCTTCTCTTCTTTCCTTTGATTGACAGGTGTCTTGTCAGGTTTGCATCCTGCATCATTGATACCTGTGTATTCCATTCACACGTTAATTTTCATCGATACCATTATGATTGCTTGTATGCATAGTGTGACGAGTAGCATTCCATGTATGGTAGGCATCTATATCGTGTAGACATTCATATTGTCTATGCTAACTATGCTAACTACTATACAAAGTGTGCTAACCAGCATGATCAATATGCTAACTAGCATACAAAATATGCTAACAAGGAAGTGTGAATATAGTGTGTATGCTAACTAGCAGAGAATGTATGCTAATTAGCATATATAAAATGTTAATAGACAAAATTGTGTGTATGTTAATTGTATGCTTATTATTGATGGTGTGCTAATTAGCATGCATGCTATGTTAATTAGCATAAATGGTATGCTAATTAGCATACACAGTTGTATGATAATTAGCATAAAATGTAGCTAGCATAGATGGTATGCTAACTAGAGGATCAGTTATGCTAATAAACATAACGTCTCTGATAATTAGCATAACATTTTTGATGGTTAGCATATTGTGCATGCTAACTAAAATACACATTATGATAACTAGCAAAGAGGTATGCTAACTAGCATACAAACTATGCTAGATAGCTCAAAATGTATACTAACTAGCATAGAGGTATGCTAACAAGCATACACATTATGCTAGCTAGCAAAGAAGGTATGCTAACTAAACTTTGAATGCTTGTTAGCATGAACCAAATGCTAGCTAGCATACAAGGTATGGTAGTTAGCATACTGAGTATGCTAATTATCATACCTTTTTTTATAGTTATCATACTTGCATGCTAGCCGTCATAAAAAATGTTCTAATTAGCATAAAAAGTATGCTAATTAGCATATTATATATGCTAATTATCATACCTTGTTAGCTAGTTAGCACACATGGCTAAACACAATGTTCTAATTAGCATTAAAAGTATGCTAATTAGCATACCTTGTTAACACAATGTATGCTAATTAGCATACCTTGTTAACACAATGTTCTAATTAGCATAAAAAGTATGCTAATTAGCATACCTTGTTAGCCATGTGTGCTAACTAGCTAACAAGGTATGCTAATTAGCATACTTTTTATGCTAATTAGAATAGCACATGGCTAACAACGTATGCTAATTAGCATACTTTTTATGCTAATTAGAACATTGTTATGATGGATAGCATGCAAGTATGATAACTATAAGAAAAGGTATGCTTATGCATGCTAATTAGCATACCTTTTTCCTAATTAGCATACTTGCATGCTAGCCATCATACAGTGTTCTATTTAGCATAAAAAGTATGCAAATTAACATATGAAATATGCTAATTAGCATACCTTGTTTGCTAGTTAGCACACTGTGCACTAATTAGCTTATTTAACATGCTGATTAGCATACTTTGTGTCTAAATGGGAAACTCTCTATGCTAGTTAGCATGCATAGTTTGTTAGCTAGCATAGAAGGTATGCTTATTAGCATACATAGTATGCTAACTAGCATACAAAAAATGCCAACTAGTATTCACAATATGTTAGCTAGGATAACTATCTGTGCTAACTAGCATACACATTATGCTTACCACCATGAAATGTATGCTAGCTATATCTCATAGTATGCTAACTAGCATAACTAGGTTTGACAACTACCATACTGATAAGTATGGAGCCTGATTTACCCCTTATTTCTGTGGTAAAAGCGCACATTTGTAAGGCCCCCATAATGAGGAGAAGCCATCGTGCGTGAAGGAAAATCACTCACTGGAAACCAAAATTTTCACGGCCAAGAATCAGGGGCCGGTGGTCGAAAGTCAATGGCCGGTGGCCGAATTCAAAAGTGGATTTTTCTACACAAGGGCGGCCACGCATCGGCGGATTGGAGGGTCCGATTTAGACTTATTCACACAAGGGCAGCTGCACATGGCTGCCTCTCATGAGAGAGGGAAACCCTTTCTGCCTATAAAAAGAGGCCATTTCTACACACATTATATAGTGTGAAGTTGATGCAACAAGGTGAGTGTGAGGAGGTGAGAGTGAATCAAGGCGGGAGCTCTATTAAGAGTTTAATCCCTTTGTAAACCACTTCTTCTTTTGAAGTGCTAAAGCCATTGAGTGGCTTCTTTCCTGTGGACGTAGCCCACATTGGGTGAACCACGTATATTGTGTGTACTCTCTCTCTCTCTACTCTATAATCTCTTGTGTATGAAATCTATCTCTCTCCATTAAGTAATCTACTCAAATATCTATTTAGCTACGTCATATTTCCTAACAGCTGGTATCAAAGCAAGGTTTTGTCGTAGCTAAGTTATCTCAAGGAAAGGATTACTCAAATTGAGTGGCATTCATGGTGGAGGAAGGGAAGCTCAAGATTGAGAAGTTCAACGGCAAAAACTGCCAACATTGGAAGATGCAGATTGAAGACTATCTTTACCAGAAGGACCTCTATTTGCCACTAGGCGGTCTTGCGAAGAAGTCCGCAACAATGGCAGATGAAGCATGGATTGTCCTTGATCGAAAGGCACTGGGAACAATCCGGTTAGCTTGGCGTCAACGGTGGCCTTCAATGTTTTGGAGATGAAGACCACGGAGGACTTGATGAAGTCACTTGACGACTTCTACGAGAAACCATCGGCATCCAATAAGGTATTTCTTATGAAGTGCTTGTTCAATCTAAAGATGGCAGAGAATGGTTCAATTGCAGAACACCTAAATGACTTTAACACAAACATAATTCAACTTTGATCGGTGAAAATCAATTTCGATAACGAAGTGCAAGCTCTCCTTATACTATCATCTCTACCGGATAGTTGGGACAGCCTTGTGATGGCTGTAAGTAATTCTATTTTTGGCACACATACTCTTAAGTTTGATGATGTTGTGGGTGTTCTCCTAAGCAAGGAAATACGAAGGAGAAGCACAGGAGAATCATCAAGTACTGCACTGTCAGTGGAAACAAGAGGAAGGCCTAAGGAGAGGTTCAAAAACCAAAAAGGTCATGATCGTTCAAGGCGGAGCAAGTCACGGACAAAGTCAATTCTTGAATGTTGGAACTGCAGCAAGAAGGTCCACGTCAAGAAGGATTGCTGGTCCAAGAAGAAGAAGGAGGCAGAGTCTCAAGACAACAAGCCAACATCGGAGGCCAATGTGGCAGGTAAAGTAGAGTAAGATGCTCTAATTCTCTCATTAGACAATGTGTCTAATTCATGGATAGTAGATTCCGGGGCTTCATTCCATGCGACACCACACAAGCAACATTTCCAAGATTACACCAAAGGTAATCTTGGGTATGTATACTTGGGAGATGATGAAGCTTGTGAGATTGTTGGCAAAGGTACACTTTCTGTCAAAACTGCTAATGGAAATGAGTGGAAGCTTAAAGATGTTAGGCATGCTCCTTCTCTTCGCAAAAATTTGATCTCTACAGGACAGTTGGATGATGAAGGTCACAACATTGCATTCGGAAACAAACGGTGGAAGATCTCAAAGGGATCTTTGGTGGTTGCCAAGGGAGAAAAAGTCGGTACACTTTACTTGTGTACTTTTAGCATGCAACCTTCAGCTTGTGCAGCAACTACAAAAGTTGACAGTGCGGTGTGGCACTACCGGCTTGGGCATATGAGTGCCAAAGGAATGCAAATCCTTCAAACAAAGAAGCTTCTACCAGGTTTGAAAGAAGTGGACTTAGAGTTCTGTGAAGATTTTGTTTATGGTAACCAAAAGAGAGTAAAATTTCAAAAATCAGGAAATGAAAGAAAAAATAAAAAACTTGAGTGTTGGAATTAGGGTTGCAGAGAAACACACACAGCTTGGAGAAGATGAAGGAAGCTGAAGGCACATAATAGAGAGTGTGTTACTTAGTGTGCAATGGAAAGATAGATAGCCCTAAAGTGATGGGTGTCTATACAATGCACGGGGAAAAAACCTCCTAAAGAGGGAAAAAATGCCCCGGAGCTCCTAGTGTGTTCACACACATCACTACCACATGTATATGGTAACAAATCCCCCCTGGAGTGATGCGGTGAACGAGAGCTTGCACATGAGTAAAGGGAAGTGCCATGCCCTGAGGAGAGGATCAGTCCACAAAGGGGAGTAAGCCCAAAGCTTTGCGGAAAGCTTCAAGCTTCTCACGAGATAATGCCTTTGTGAAAAGATCTGCAAGGTTGTCCTGTGTTGACACATAAGCCAAGCCGATCTCTCCTTCTGAGAGCCTCTCCCTGACATAGTGGTAATGCACCTCAATGTGCTTTGTGCGAGCATGAAAAACTGGGTTCCTTGCAACTGCCAATGCGCTCTGACTATCAGTGTAGATAGTGTTGGCAGTGTCCTGTCCAACACCCAAATTAGCCATAAGACGTCTGAGCCATACACACTCAACCGTAGCTGTGAAGACTGCCATGTACTCAACCTCACAACTCGAAGTGGCCACAGTAGGTTGCTTCTTGCTCAACCATGATATACTATGAACTGCCAAGCATGAAACAAAAACCACTTGTGGACACTCGCGTGTCAAAACAACCAGCCCAATCTGAGTCCGAAAAAGCATGTAAGTCTGGCGGCAATGATCCCCCCTTGGGATAAAACAAGCCAAGATGTAAAGTGCCACTAAGGTAGCGGAAAATCCTCTTGACAGCCTGTCAATGCTTAGACGCTGGGCTATGCATAAATTTGCTGACCTGTGAGACTGCAAACTGAATATCCGGCCTCGTGTTGCATACATAAATGAGGCAGCCAATAGCAGTTTGGTAAAGAGTGACATCAACAGGATCGCCAACATCATGTAGACTCAACTTCAAACCTGTTTCCATGGGAGTGGCAATAGGTTTGCAATCCTCAAGTCCAAACTTACATAGCAATGTCTCTATGTAACTTTTCTGACACAAGGCAATACCACCATCACACTGCTTAAACTGTATACCCAGGTAATGATGCAACAGCCCCAAATCTTTCATCTTGAAAGTAGCATTCAAATCAGCTTAAATTCAGCAATATGTCTCTCATTTGGTCCAGTGATCAGCAAATCATCAACATAAAGAACCACAATGAGAAATATATCATCCTCACGCTTTACATACAATGTGCTTTCTGTTGGACTGTTACGAAAGCCTCGTTTAACCAAATGAGTGTCAGCTTTCTCATACCAAGCACAACGAGATTGCTTCAACCCATACAAAGCCTTCTTACATCTGCACACTTTGTCCTCTTGTCCTTTTATGACAAAACCGCGAGGCTGCGTTACATAAACTTCCTCAAATATGTCACCACTCAAGAAAGCAGTAACAATGTCTGATTGATGTACATCGCAACCAAAATGAGCTGCCAATGCACATAGAAAATGTACAGTAGTCATACAACAAGTGGGAGCAAAAGTCTCTTCATAATCTATGGCTTTTTTTTGTGCATAACCTTTTGCAACAAGTCGAGCCTTATGGCGATCGATCTCACCATCCGGCTTGCGTTTCAACTTGTAAACCCACTTCGTACCAATGGACTTTTTTCCAGGAGGAAAATCACATAAAGTCCATGTGTCATTTTCTATAAGTGCATCATATTCTGATTGCATGGCAGCCATCCAATTTTCTGAATTCTGTGCTTCATCAAAAGACAGAGGCTCCTCAACATCATGTAAACTAGACACAGCCAAAGCATAACAATCTGATGCATAAGATGCATGGCGAGAGCATGAACGAGTACAACTAGACAAAGGTGCATCCAATTTACTATCACGCAAAGTGTGCACCAGCCATTTTGGCATACATCTAGCCTGCTCATTTTCATCCCTTTCCTCATCAAGTACATCATGTACATCTGCATTAGTAATAGGCTGATCTGTAACATTTTCAGAAACCCCCATAGGCTGTACATTTCCCTCATTGGAACTTACATTCGTATTTCCACCACTGAAAAGAGGCAACAAAGTGTCATAAATGTCTTGTGAGCTTACATGTACTGTCTCTAGTACATGACAACAAGGGCTGAACAGAATCTTCCACAAACACTACATCCCATGAAACCAGAATACGTTTTGTTTGTAGATGATACAACCTATAACCTTTGCTTTCAGCACTATAACCAACAAAAATACATTTGACAACCTTATCATCCAATTTTTTGCGCTGCACTTGTGGCACCAAAGCATATGCCAAACAGCCAAAAACACGCATGTGCTCAATAGAAGGCTTTCTATCATGCCATGCTTCATATGGAGTAATAGACTGCAAAGCTTTCGTAGGACACCTGTTAAGTACATACGTGGCACACATGATGGCCTCAAGCCAAAAAGAATGCGGCAAAGCTTGACTTTTTACCATACATCGTGCCATTTTCGACAGTGACCTGTTTTTCCTCTTAGCAACACCATTTTGCTGAGGTGTATAAGGCACTGTACATTGGTGTTTTATCCCACGACTAGCCAGAAATGCATTAAATTCATGAGACATATACTCCCCCCCTCAATCGGAATGGAGGGTGCCCATAGTACATTTCGAGACATTTTCAGCCATAGCCAGAAATTGTTTGAAGCACATAAAAACTTCAGACTTCACTTTAAGCGGAAATACCCATGCATGCCTGGAGTAATCATCAATGAAAGTCACGAAGTACAGGTAACTGCCCAAGGACAGAGTTTGCACGGGCCCACAAACATCACTATGCACAAGCTGCAACCTGCATGTGGCCCGAACTAAACCATCCTTTGGAAATTTAGAAGGCTGCATCTTACCCAAAATACAACCTTCACAAACATGTTTGACAGGTGCTTCAAGAGGTAGCAAAGAAGCAACCATATCAGATTTCTGCAAACGCAGCAAACTAGCAAAATTCAGATGACCAAAACGTGCATGCCAAATTTTTGCATCTGAAATAGCCCTTGAATCTGCAACAGCATTTGCAAAATTTTGTCCACACTTGTCATACAAAGTGAGCTTATACAGCCCTTGGCTTCTTTCTGTGCCTGGTCATGAACTCGTTGTTGTTCCTGTCTATAGGCTTTGCCATAATGCAATTGAAACAACATCCCAGGAGTTAGAGGTAGATGATACTTTTTCAAATGACACCCACTAATCCAAATTTGTAGTGGAACCAGCATTTGTAGTGGAACCACCCTCTTTCTTCTCCTCTTTGGCCTTCAACTTAGGACACGACTTGATCAAGTGATCATTAAATTTACAATAATGGCAATGCATCTTCTTTTTGCCCTTGTCACCAGAATTTCCAGATGAATTGCTGCCAACAGAAGCATTAGGAACATAATTTTTGCCACTCGCAGTAGAACCATAAGAAGTGCCTGCATTACTTTTACCATCCTTTCTTTGAGAAGCAATAAAAGCCCATTCAACTGCATGCTGTCTAGTCATGTTTTTTCTGGAAAGTGACTCTTGCAACAGCAATGTGCATAATGCATCAAACTTGACAACTTCTGGATTTCCTTGGGTCATAAGTCTCCAAGTACTAGCAAAAGTCTGGTAAGAATATGGTAAGGCATCAAGAACAGTCTGCACAAGGGAACTGTCTGAAATAACTTCACCTATAGAAATAAGTTGCTCATTGATATCCTTGACACTAGCAAGGAAAGTGTCCATATCATCTTCCTCATGCATAATCTTCAACTCCAGCTCTTTACGCAGGAAAGCAATTTTAGCCTCATTGCGGCTTGCATAAAGACCTGCTGAATATCCCAAGACTATGTTGCAGATTTTGCTGAACAGATGTGAGGAATAATGGTGCGCTTCATAGAAAACACAATCAATGCATGAGCCTGCGCATCCTTAACATCCCAACAAGCTTGTTCTGCAGTAGGAAAAACAACTCTAACAGCTGCAATCCTTGCAACAAGACCTGCAACATCCTCAACATCGCCTACATCCTCAGAACCAAGACGTACATCAATGCCCTGCACAATGTTCTAGACACCCTTTGACACAAGAACATGTTGCATCATATAAGCCCACATAGGGTAGTTGTTCCCATTCAACCTGTCCTCAGCAGAAAACATCTTGAACACATCTGTGTTGTTGTTGTCAGCCATGGTAAATGTTGCACCTGATGTGAAAACTGCCCGAAAATAGGAGAAACGGAGCGGGAACAACCTGTGCTATATAGCACAAACTGTAGAAGACTATAAGGCACTGACGGGAGCAAAGCGAACCCCGAACCCCGACGGCCTCTAAAACACCGGGGACCGAATGGCGCGCCTCGAGCCTGTCATGGTAAAGCAAATAGGGGGCACCACCTAGCTTCAGCGGCTAGGACGCAAACAACACACCACCATAACAAATTTTTCATCCAAGAGAGATGGATGCTTGGGAGTAATGATGAAGAGGAAAGGGAATGAGATCAAGTGAGAGAGAGAGAGAGAGAGAGAGAGAGAGAGAGAGAGAGAGAGAGAGAGAGAGTGAGGGAGGGGGTATAGCGGCTTAGTACTTAGGCACCACAAAAGGATGGCGAATCCGCACACCCTTCACACATACACAAGCTCACTCCAAACACAAGACTAGGTGGCGATTCCGCACACCTCACATGGACAAAACATTGCAAGAAAACATACTCACAAAACCTCAAGATTTATTTAGAGAATAAGGCGATGAAATGGGGAGCATAGGGTAGGGGAATGAGAAGGGAGAGCGTGGTAGAGCACATGGCGGATAGGTGGGAGTTGATGGAGAAGACTCGCGCGAGGGTTATGGCCATCATCCTTCATTTAGTTTCCCTTCATCTTCCATAGCCCAAGGGTGTATAGGTCATGCTCAAGACGAGCATGGTGATTGCGGTGATGGTGATGGTGTGGGTGTGTGTGTGTGTGCACTAGGCACACACAGTGCATAGTGTACTCTTTGGTGATGGTGTGTGTGTATTTAGTGTGATGGTGACCCCTCTTTATATAGGGGAGGAGGGGGGAGGAATTCTAGAATTTAGAAATGAAGAAATCATTATCTACATAGGCCATGTGACTATGGGCCTAACTTGTCTGGCTGTGTGTATATGTGCCAGAACAGCAGTCTCATGAGAGAGAGACTAAGAGAGAGAGATGGGTTGATGAAAAAAAGTGAGAGGTGACATGGAGAATAAAGTAATTACAAGAGGGGAGAGAGGGGAGTGTGTTCAGAGGTGAATCTGTGTGCAGATGTGTGAGAACACAAGAAAAATCAGGCAACCACTGGGTGGGGATGGGTCTGTGGGCACTTTTTTTTAGTGAAACTGAGTGTGTGTGAGTGTGGGGGAGGTTATTTAGCTACAAGACAAGAGACATGGCGCCCTTTAGAGAGAGGGGGGGGGGTATTTGGGTCATGGAATATGATAGGAGAGAGAAAGAGGGGGTGGGGTATACTATTTTGGAAGATAGGGTAAGTTGCATGTGAGTTAGGGTGCATTATTGGTGAGTTATAATGCATTATTGGTGAGAGGTGGGGTAGCTTGAGGGGAGAGAGAAAGGAGAAAGGACAAGGGGAAGAGAGAGGGGGTTGACCTTTTGAGTGGAGGAGAGGAAAAGAGACACACGGCGGGGCAACAGTGAAGAAAAAGGAGGCAAGGTGGGGATGGGCTACCCCGCAAGCATGAGGTTGCCTATTTTACCTTTCTTATATATTGACATAATCATACTTTATTTTTTTCTTACTTTTTCCAATGCCTTTTATCACTCCCTCCCTAAGAGGGGTTTTCATGGCGTGGGGACGAGAGAAGAGGGGTATGGGAGCTTGGCTTGTGAAAAGCCCCCATCATTAGCCCTCCCCTTTTGGCTAGAGGCATTCATGTCTCTAGCTCATCTGTTTGATCATTATCGTCGGAGGTGGAGGCTGATGGTGTGTCCTCATCTGGAATGTCAATTGGTGGAGCCTGATCAAATCGAAGAAAATAAGGTTTAAGTCGCCAACCATTTACCCTGGTTTTATGAAGTTTTCCATCAGCCTCCATAAGATGGTAGCTTCCATTGGCATACTTTTTCCTGACGATGAAAGGACCTTCCCATCGGAGTAGGAGTTTCTTATCCTTGCGCGTGTCGAAGCGATTGTTGTAGCGGAGCACCAACATTCCTTTCTTCAATTCTTTTTTTCAGAGATGCTCATTAAAGCTAAGCCGTCTATGCTCTGCTTGTGCTGCATAATAATTTATTGCTTCTTCTCTGTCGAGCTGCAGTCTTTCCAAGTTGATGATGTGATCTCTCAAATGCATGTTGGGTTTTTGAAGTTGACTTGCCATTACTCTGAGACTTTGTAGTTGCACTTCAATGGGCAAGATTTCTTCCTTACCAAATACTAGATGATATGGTGTGAATCCCAAGGATGTACAAAATGAAGTTCTGTAGGCCCATAAAGCTGGTAGTAGATACTTATCCCAGTCTCCAAGATGATTGTTTACCTGCTTGGTAATAATTTTAGAAACCTTCCATTTACCTTTTCAACTAGGCCATTACATTGAGGGTAATATGGTGAAGAGTGCCTCCTTGTAATGCCCAGTTTCTGCATTAATTCTCCTACCAAGTCTGCTCTGAAACCTGGCCCTCTATCGGAGATGATCTCTAAAGGTGTGCCAAACCTACAGCATATGTGCTCATAGATAAATTTAGCTATCTCTACCGCTGTGATTCTAGTGGTGGCTATAGCCTCTGCCCATCTAGTCATGTAGTCGACCCCCATGATAATGTAGAATTTTCCTGAGTTGGCCCTAGGTAATGGCCCAATGGCATCGATACCCCATTTTTCAAATGGGCCATATGAGAGAATAGGTGTCTGTGGTTCAGGCATAAGTGACCTAGTGCCGGCCTTTTGACACAACTTACACGTTTTGCACCAGTGGTGTACATCACGGTTGAGGCTAGGCCATATGAAGCCTGCCTGCAAGATTTTTCTACTTGTTATGTCTAGGGCAAAGTGACCACCACAAACCCTGTCGTGACAACTAGCAATTACTCCCGTGATTTCCTGATACAGAGAGGGACCTTCCTGAGTATTTGGTCCTTACCCTTACAGTACAAACCGTCATTGATGAGTCGATACCTTGTGGCCTTCCGCGTCAGCCATTGCTTCTGTCCCTTTGTTAAATCTGATGGGCATTCCCCTGTTTCCAAAAAATGCATGATGTGAGGCAAGGCATCACTTCCTTGAAATAGAGGGAGCTTTAGTTTTATTGCTCCATCCACCACTTCCTGTAGTCTTTCACTTGCTAGGGCATCTGCTTCTTGGTTTTGAGCCCTTGGGATATGGTGTATTTGAACTTCTTCAAACTTACCCAACAAGGTTTTTACACCACTTAAGTGAGTCCTTAAACTAGGATTCTTGCATGTCCATGCTCCATTTACTTGCCTTACCAGAAGTAGAGCATCCCCAAATACATTAAGGCGTTGTACACCTAGCTAGACACACCATTGTAGACCCTTGGTTAGTGCTGCATACTCAGCTTCATTGTTAGAATGTGAATCTAACAATTGGCCCAACGAAAATACCTTTGTCCCTTTGTCATCAAAGACCACTATGCCTGCAACTGCTTTGTCGGACGCTCGCTTGTAGGCTCCATCAAAGTAGAGAGAGTATGCTCCTTCTACCATCGGTGGTACTGGAGGTAATCGGACTTCTCCTTCCTTAGATTGCTTCTACTTCCCTTCAAAGACTTGGTAGGTCATGAGTCCCCCCAAACTTGCCCTTGTCGTGATTTCTACCTGTACCATGTAGTCAAACTCTTGTAGACGAACTAGCCATTTAGTAATTCTAGCAGACACATCCATGTGTTGTACAACATAGGGAAATATTTCATCTGTGGTTAGAATCACAAATTGCTTAGGCAGCAAATATGACCTAAACTTTGTAGTTGCAAATCTAAGAGCTAGGACTAAGTGTTCCACATGGGTGAAACCTTTCTCTCCTACTGTCATCATTCGACTAGAGAAGTAGATTGGCCTCATGAAAGATGTCGTCGTATCCTTTTGGAGTAGCACTGCCCCCAATGAGTCATCACCAACACTTGAGGTGAAATAGAATTTTTCATCCCACTTAGGTGGTGAGATAGTTGGCAGAGTGGCTAAGACCTCCTTTACCTTGTTGTAGTGATGTTCGCTTTCCTCGTCCCAAGTGAAAGTTGATCTTTGAGTGAGTTGTTGCAGTGGTAGAACAAGTTGTGATAGTAGATGTATGAATCTACTTAAGTACCTCACCTTCTGTAGAAAAGAGACCAGTTGACGTGCGGTCGTTGGTGAAGGTAGGGCTATGAGTGCAGACACCTTACTTGGGTTGGCGTTGATACCTCTTGCTGAAATTTCATGGCCTAGTAGAATGACTTTACTCTCCCCAATGTGACATTTATCCACATTTAATTGCCCACTTAGGCTTTGCAACCTGGCCAAACCTTCAGTTACCTTTTTTAAATGTGAAATACGGGAGCTATATATACAAAAATCATCAATGAACACTCTTATGGATGTTCCAAAGAACGGTTGAAAAACATATGTGACATATCTTTGGAATGTGGCAGGTGCATTTGTGAGACCAAATGGCATAACCCTGTATGCAAAACAACCCCATGGCATGATAAAAGTGGTTTTTAGCTGATCTTCCAAGTCTATGCGTATTTGAAAGTATCCTGAATAACCATCACAGACGGTATAGCATTCAAAACCCGATACTTCATTCAGAATTTCATCCAAGAAAGGGAGAGGAAAGTGGTCTCTCTTTGTAGCTGCATTTAGTGGTTTGTAGTCAACACAGACCCTCCACTTACCATTCTTTTTAGGCGTCACCACTACGGGTGACACCCATTCTGAGTTTTCTACAGGATAGATGAATCCCGCCTCCAGCAGTTTCCTTACCTCGGCCAAGAGTGCCTTTTCTTGTATGACCCCCAGTCGTCGTAGCTTTTGCACAACTGGTTTTACCCCTTCCTTCAACTTAATATGATGTTCCACCACTGTAATGCCTGTGATTCTTTCATAGTTGTCAATGAACAGGTTAGGAAATCCCATCAACATTTGCAAAAAACTATCTTTCTCCTCAAGTGTTAATTCCGTAGACAACATACCCTTCAACCTACTTCCTCCTAGGCCAGGTGATTTGCTCTCCTCTTCATTGGGTTGCCCTTTTGGTGATGGATCACCAATTTTTCTTACCCTTTGTGAATCCTTCATAATGATACCCATCACATCAATGGAACTGTCACTTTCGTCGGTGGATGTGGTCTCCCCCTCAGAACTGGAAGATTCGCTAGTGGTTTCATCAGCCGATGTTTCCAGATTCATTTGCTTCTGCTTGCCAATCCTCATGTCGTAGTAGATTGTCTCCCATTTCTTACTGGTCATGCGTAGAAGGCCAGTACCCCAGTCCTGTTTTGCCTTCATGGCCATCAACCATGGCATTCCCAAAATTAGTGGATAGCCCTCCCCCTTAGTAGGCATTACAAAAACATCTACCTCTACCTCAGTGTTGAAAGCTTTGATTTTCACGGCACTTACCACACCCACACACTTTACTTTTGCGTTGTTTGCCATCTTTGCCTTGCATGGAGAAGGCCTGTCAACCTCGAGCCCTAATTGAAGCATCATAGCTTCGCTCATTACACAGATTTGTGCACCTCCATCAATGTAGGTGTTTCCAACCCTCTTTCCTTTTATGTTTACGTCGACAATTGGAAGGATGTCATCCATGTTGCATCCCGAAATTGCTCCGGCTACCTTTGTTCTGGAGCGTCTTGTACTTACCATTTTAGACCATTGTCGCCTTACTTTAGGTACAAGATGTAGCAAATGTGGCCATGTAATCTTCGGTCCTTGCTCTGCCACATCCAATGTTAGATCATAGGGCTTAGAACTTTCCCCTAGCTGAAAGTCGGTGATGCCCAATTTTCGTCGTGGCCTGGATGGCCTCTTGCTAGTTTCTCCTCTCATGCTTCTCTCATCATCTAATTGTGTAGCTTTCTCCCTCCTAGCTCTTTTCACAGTCATGGCTTCAAGTGGTTCTAAAAAGGTTACCTTCTCCTTACCCTTGTCCCTCTCCTTTGCTCTGGGTGGATCCACTACTACGACTTTTCCTTTCTCTTCTAGCCTTATGATGTTTACAGGGCGATCAGGTGGTGGGGCTGGTGGAAGAGGTGGGATGGATGCTTATAGTGGTGTCTGGGGTGGACGTAGAATTTGTGTTGGTGGGGGTGGTGCTCGGGGTGGGGGTGTTCTTTCTCTAGGGGGTGACAATTGGTTCCTCCTACCTCCTCTATTATAGTTTTGTCGTGGTTTGGGACAGTAGTACATACCGTGACCGCCTTCTCCGCAGTTGTAGCAATGATACTCCCTATTTTGTCGTCGTGCTCTTCCAGGGTCTTGATCTCTTTCTTGACTCCTCCCTTGCTGTATTAAGTGGACAGACAAATTCTGCAGTTGGTCAGTAATATGGGCCAACATATCTTGTTGGTCATCTCTTACCCCAAGAGCCGGTGGTGGTGGTATGGTGGTTGTCGTAGTTGCTGGTCGACGCGATGTTCCTGCTTCTGTTGACTCGTTTCTTTGGCTTTCATTCGCAGCTTCTTGTCCTTAAGGCGAGCAATCTCAACGGCTAACTCGTACGTAGCCGGGAATCTACCTTTCACCTTCTCCTTGAGAAGTGGCCATAAGCCATGCGTGAATCGATCTTTTTTTAGGAAATCGGGTGCAGCTTCCCCCCTTGCCAGTGACTCAACCCACCGTTCCCACAAATCCACAAATTTGGACTCATAGGTGGCATATTCTAAAAGACCCTCCTGCTTCAAGTCTCTCAACTTGTCCCACAACTTTTCTGAAGTGGTACCTCCCCCAAAGCGCCTCTTAAAAGCGGTTTTTAAGGGTTCCCAATCATCCTTGGTTGCTCGTGGAAGTGCATTGTACCATGATCTAGCTTCTAGCTTCATGAGATGCTTAAAGATTCTAACCCGGGATTCATCCGTATCTTTGTTGCTCACTACACATGCTACTTCAAAGTCATCTAGGAAGTCTGTTACCAAATCCTCCCCCTTCTTTCCTTTAAATGTTGGAAATGCTACACTTGCCATGATTACTGAGAGAGAGCTAGAAAGACACACTGCTTAACTTGCAAAAGTTTTTTCTTCTTTACAAGGAGGCGTGTATACCCTCTTATACTAGGACATAGATTAAAACTTCAAACGGTACATTGCCTCGTACCAAAGGCAGGACAAATGGTTGATCTGATGCCAGAACCTCAAAAAATCGCTCCCCACCCAGCATGGTGTCAATGACGTGCTGGTAGTGAGCCTTCAAATCCAGTATTACCTTGATTGAGCGTACACGTGTTGGTATGTGTGATCTGTCTTGAGGTAGGTTGTACTGATTCATGTGAAGCTTAGAGGTGCTTAGTCACTGTCCAAGCTTGTGGGAGAGGGTGGTGTTCTTTCCTGAAACAAACTCAGTAGATCCCTAGTTTCTCTAGTGAGAGTGTGAGCCAATGATTCCGTTATCTGTGCTGCAGCATCAGGTGCGACTTGAAAACTGACTGTGATAATTACCTTAGTGACTTGAGTTACCCGATTCTCAAAGTAGAATAGTGTTGATTCTCTATTGTGTAGAGCTCCTTCCATTTTGTTGTTGTGGGTTGGTTGTAGGTTGCGGACATGGTTTCGACCTTCTCCTTCTTCTTCTTGGCACTTGGCCTATGTATATCCACTGGGTTTGGCGTGTTGGTTGACTCTCCCACTGCAAATCAATTACCGTTATGCCTGGCACTCGAGCTTCGATGGAGATGCGGAGTTTGTCTAGTTGTGCTTGGAGCTCTTCTTCTTCTGTCGTCCAATTAGCAAATCCTGCTAGCCATTCATCCATTCACAATAGTTTAGGGGTTTCAGTCTTGTAAACTGAAGGGTTTCATGAAAAGATCCTCCGTGGGGGCACCAAATGACGGGAGCAAAGCGAACCCTGAACCCCGACGGCCTCTAAAACACCGGGGACCGAATGGCGCGTCTCGAGCCTATCATGGTAATGCAAACAGGGGGCACCACCTAGCTTCAGCGGCTAGGACACAAACAACACACCACCATAACAAAGTTTTCATCCAAGAGAGATGGATGATTGGGAGTAATGATGAAGAGGAAAGGGAATGAGATCAAGTGAGAGAGAGAGAGAGAGAGAGAGAGAGAGAGAGAGAGAGAGAGAGAGTGAGGGAGGGGGTATAGCGGCTTAGTACTTAGGCACCACAAAAGGATGGCGAATCCGCACACCCTTCACACATACACAAGCTCACTCCAAACACAAGACTAGGTGGCGATTCCGCACACCTCACATGTGCAAAACATTGCAAGAAAACATACTCACAAAACCTCAAGCTTTATTTAGAGAATAAGGCGATGAAATGGGGAGCATAGGGTAGGGGAATGAGAAGGGAGAGCGTGGTAGAGCACATGGCGGATAGGTGGGAGTTGATGGCGAAGACTCGCACGAGGGTTATGGCCATCATCCTTCATTTAGTTTCCCTTCATCTTCCATAGCCCAAGGGTGTATAGGTCATGCTCAAGACGAGCATGGTGATTGCGGTGATGGTGATGGTGTGGGTGTGTGTGTGTGTGCACTAGGCACACACAGTGCATAGTGTACTCTTTGGTGATGGTGTGTGTGTATTTAGTGTGATGGTGACCCCTCTTTATATAGGGGAGGAGGGGGGAGGAATTCTAGAATTTAGAAATGAAGAAATCATTATCTACATAGGCCATGTGACTATGGGCCTAACTTGTCTGGCTGTGTGTATATGTGCCAGAACAGCAGTCTCATGAGAGAGAGACTAAGAGAGAGAGATGGGTTGATGAAAAAAAGTGAGAGGTGACATGGAGAATAAAGTAATTACAAGAGGGGAGAGAGGGGAGTGTGTTCAGAGGTGAATCCGTGTGCAGATGTGTGAGAACACAAGAAAAATCAGGCAACCACCGGGTGGGGATGGGTCTGTGGGCACTTTTTTTTAGTGAAACTGAGTGTGTGTGAGTGTGGGGGAGGTTATTTAGCTACAAGACAAGAGACATGGCGCCCTTTAGAGAGAGGGGGGGGGTATTTGGGTCATGGGATATGATAGGAGAGAGAAAGAGGGGGTGGGGTATACTATTTTGGAAGATAGGGTAAGTTGCATGTGAGTTAGGGTGCATTATTGGTGAGTTATAATGCATTATTGGTGAGAGGTGGGGTAGCTTGAGGGGAGAGAGAAAGGAGAAAGGACAAGGGGAAGAGAGAGGGGGTTGACCTTTTGAGTGGAGGAGAGGAAAAGGGACACACGGCGGGGCAACAGTGAAGAAAAAGGAGGCAAGGTGGGGATGGGCTACCCCGCAGGCATGAGGTGGCCTATTTTACCTTTCTTATATATTTACATAATCATACTTTATTTTTTTCTTACTTTTTCCAATGCCTTTTATCACTCCCTCCCTAAGAGGGGTTTTCATGGGGTGGGGACGAGAGAAGAGGGGTATGGGAGCTTGGCTTGTGAAAAGCCCCATCAGCACTATTATGCAGAAAACGGCACTGACAGAATTTCTGTACAAAATGAAGAAGTAGCCTGTGCAGTACTGCCTGTAGTGGAAACGGAGGCCGAAATGAGCAGGCGTGTGCTGGAGAAGCTGGCGACTAAGCCCGGGAGGACGTGACCTGGTCTGATACCAATTGTTGGAAATAGGGTTGCAGAGAAACACACACAGCTTGGAGAAGATGAAGGAAGCTCAAGGCACACAATAGAGAGTGTGTTACTTAGTGTGCAATGGAAAGATAGATAGCCCTAGAGTGATGGGCGTATATACAAATGCACGGGGAAAAAACATCCTAAAGAGGGAAAAAATGCCCCGGCGGTCCTAGTGTGTTCACACACATCACTACCACATGTATATGGTAACATTGAGTTGGTTCATTCTGATGTTTGGGATCCTCCAAGTACGCCATAACTTGGTGGCTCATTATACTATGTAACATTCATAGACGATGCGACTAGAAAAACATGGATTTATGTCATGAAGAATAAGTCCGATGTATTTTCCATATTTCAGAGGTGGAAAGCCTTTGTGGAGAATGAAACAGGTACCAAGGTTAAATGCCTCAGATCTGACAATGGAGGTGAATATTGCAGCCAAGCTTTTGAAATCTTTTGTGCTAGCAATGGCATTTGGAGGCAAAGAACAACCCCAAGGACACCTCAACAAAATGGCATTTTGGAAAGGATAAACAAAACAATCATAAAGCGAGCATGAAGCATGTGGCTACATGCAGGCCTACCGCTTGAGCTTTGGGAAGAAGCTGTAAGCACGTCTGTGTACTTAATCAACCGGTCACCCTCGACGGCATTGGATGGGGGAGTTCCAAAAGAGGCATGGACAGGTAAATCGGTGAATTATGCATTCCTCAAAGTGTTTGGGTGTGAGGCTTTCATGCACATAGATAGAAGCCTAAGATCAAAGCTAGATGCAAAGTCCAAAAAGTGTTTCTTCATTGGCTATGGAGAAGGTGACTTTGGGTATCGCCTATGGAATCCTGAAGATGGTAAAATCTTAAGGAGTAGGGATGTAATTTTGAACGAACAAAATATGTACAAAGATTACTTGGAAAGAAAACAAACAAAAGAAACAGGTGATGAGTACATGGAGCTTGAGGACAGTGAAGACTCAAGGACTGCAAACGGTGACAATGTGCAACAACGTCAACCAAATGAGGAGCCTCAATCTATTCCTCGAAGATCTATAAGAGCAAGTAGACCTCCAGAAAGGTTTGCTTCTTCCTTCAACCATCTCTTGATCTCAGATTCTAGAGAGCCAGAATCATACGAAGAATCTATGCAACATGAATCATACGAAGAAGCTATGCAACATGAATCCAAAGAAGAATGGACGAAGAGCATGCAAGTGGAGATGGACTCACTACATTGCAACCAAACATGGGAGTTGGTTGAGTTGCCTAAAGGTAAGCGGGCACTTCAAAACAAATGGGTGTACAAGCTGAAGGAAGAAAAAGGTGGGAAGACAAGGTACAAGTCTAGGCTTGTGGTAAAAGGGTTTTCTCAAAAGAAAGGTATTGACTTCAATGAAATATTTTCTCCTGTTGTAAAAATGAACTCAATTAGGCTTGTCTTAAGCCTTGTGGCTGCTCATGATTTAAATCTCGAGCAAATGGATGTAAATACGGCATTCCCTCACGGTGACTTAGAGGAGGAAATCTACATGCTTCAACCAACGGGGTATGAAGTAAAAGGTAAGGAGAAAATGGTTTGCAGATTAAAGAAGAGCTTGTATGGTTTAAAGCAAGCATCAAGAAAATGGTACTTGAATTTTGATCGATGGATGTTGGATCATGGATTCACAAGATGCAACTCGGATCACTACGTCTACACGAAGAATTTGGGAGATGGGAAGTTCATCATCCTAATGTTGTATGTTGATGACATGCTGATTGCAAGTGCTAACATGTAGAACATCAAAGACCTAAAAGAGGAGCTGTCTAAATCTTTTTCAATGAAAGATTTAGGTGCTTCAAAGAGGATACTTGGTATGAAAATATCAAGGGACATGACGAAGAAGACAATAAAACTATCTCAAGAGGATTACATTAAGAAGGTACTAGAAAGGTTTGCAATGCGAAATGCAAAACCAGTTTCTACACCTTTGGCTGGTCACTTTAAATTAACAAAGGATATGTGTCCAAAGACACAAGAGGAGATAGCCTATATGTCTAAAGTTCCATATGCTGCAGTGGGTAGGTTCTCTAATGTATGGTATGGACAAGGCCAGACATTGCACATGCAGTGAGAGTTGTGAGTAGGTTCATGGATAACCCAGGTAAAGAGCATTGGCAAGCTGTGAAGTGGATACTTAGGTATCTAAAAGGGACAACAACAAATGCTTTGTATTTTGGAGGAATTAATATTTTTCTAGAAGGGTATGCTGATGCAGATATGGCAGGTGACAAAGATACTTGAAGGAGCACTACTGGCTATGTGTTCACGGTTGGAGGCATAGCAATAAGCTAGGATTCAAAGCTGCAGAAAGTGGTCTCACTTTCTACCATGGAAGTAGAGTATGTAGCAATGAAGGAGGCAAGCAAAGAAATTATGTGGCTTCACAGATTCTTATAAGAGCTTGGATTCAAACAAGACAATTGTGTCTTGTACAGTGATAGCCAAAGTGCTATCCATCTTGCGAAGAACTTAGCCTTTCATTCAAGGACAAAGCACATTGAGGTGAGATATCACTTCATACGCACTCTTTTGGAAGAGGGACAGCTAAAGCTAGGAAAGGTGCATACAAGTGAAAATCCTGCAGACATGTTTACAAAGGTGGTCAACAAGGAGAAGCTGAGCTTTTTCTCATCTTCAATCGTCATTCAAGGATAAGAAGCCAGGATGGAAAGCAGTCACAGGTTTGGTTTGGAGATCAGTCTCCAAGTGGGAGATTGATAAGTATGGAGCCTGATTTACCCCTTGTAATTTTCTGTGGTAAAAGCGCACATTTGTAAGGCCCTTATTATGAGGAGAAGCCATCGTGCGTGAAGGAAAATCACTCACTAGAAACCAAAATTTTCACGGGCAAGAATCAGGGCTGGTGGCCGGTTGGCCGGTGGCCGGTAGTCGATGGCTGGTGGCCGGTGGTCGGAAGTCAATGGCCGGTGCCGGTGGCCGAATTCAAAAGTGGATTTGAATACACAAGGGTAGCCACACATGGGAGGATTGGAGGGTCCGATTTGGACTTATTCAAACAAGGGTAGCTGCACATGGCTGCCTCTCATGAGAGAGGGCAACCCTTTTGGCCTATAAAAGGAGGCCATTCCTATACACGTTATATAGTGTGAAGTTGATGCAACAAGGTGAGTGTGAGGAGGTGAGAGTGAAGCAAGGTGGGAGCTCTATTAAGGGTTTAATCCCTTTGTAAACCACTTCTTCTTTTGAAGTGCTAAAGCCATTGAGTGGCTGCTTTCCCGTGGACGTAGCCCACATTGGGTGAACCACGTATATCGTGTGTACTCTCTCTCTCTCTCTACTCTATAATCTCTTGTGTGTGAAATCTGTCTCTCTCCATTAAGTAATCTACTCAAATATCTATTTAGCTACGTTATATTTCCTAACACATACACAATATGCTAGACACCATACCCACTAAGCTAACTAGCATAACTTCTATGTTAACTAGCATAACTAGGTTTGACAACTACCATACACAATATGCTAGACACCATACCCACTAAGCTAACTAGCATAACTTCTATGCTAACTAGTATAACTAGGTTTGACAACTACCATACACAATATACTAGACACCATACCCACTAAGCTAAGTAGCATAGCTTCTATGCTAACTAGCATACACAGGGCTAGTGTAGGAATCAAGGCTGGATAAGTGTTCCTTAACATTATCTTACCAGAACTCTGTGTGACTGGAGGTCCTTGCCCTGTGACCTTGCCACACCATTTAGCTAGTATCCTCTGATGGTGGGCAGGTGGAAGCTGTACATTTGGTCCCCAGGGAGCATGCAGCAACAAAGCAGATTAGGTGATGGGTATGCTCACATGGAATTTTGACCATTGCACTTATTTTGTGTACGTCTAGTGGCAGACCATAGCCAATACAAACTTTGTTTGTTGTCCCATCGCGTACCCCTCTTATACACTCTATAAAAGTGTCCATAGTTATCTTGCATAGAGCAGTGGGGATGAAGGAGCCTTGTATCATCCTACTTATCTGCATGAGCAGATGCAATTGACTATCGCAAGCGTGCACTTTTGCTTCCTGCACCTCCACATTAATCTACAAACCAATCAAAACAGAGGCATGGTAATTACAGAGGATAGTTGTGCACATATTCAAAACATAAGGTTCAATCACAAAAACCATCGGCACTTACATGAAGACAGGTTATGTCAATAACAACAGGAGTGGGGGTGTCCTCACTATGAGGAAACCCCAAACCATCCAGTGTCTCCTTCAGTGTAAGTGCTACTGGACTGAATTGTTTTACAAAACCCTTCGCAAAAGCCGACTTAATTTCCATGTTGGTGGGGGGCTTCTGGTACACCCTGTTGTGTAGCTGAAGTGCTTGGTCGTACATGTCGCTATGAATGCTACTGCATTTGAAGCAATATTTGTTGCAATCCTTCACCTCTCTGAATACATTGAACCACTCCAAATTTGTAATCTGCTCCCACTTCACCAATTTGGGATCGTCATCGTCCATGGAGAGGCCATGGACAACATTAAACTCTTCTGTTGTTACACAAAACTTTTCCTATAGTTGGATGTTCAGCTTGGGAGCTTTCCATCGGCCTGCACACCACACAGGATTATAAGATTAAAACCTTACAAAACCCCACTAGAATAGGGCTGTCAAGTAATTTCGACACAGGCAATTGTGTGGGCTCTCCTTAGATGCAATCATCTAAGCATGCACCTTGAATGCCTCAGGCAATGCACAAGCACGTGATCAGTGTGAGAGAATCCACAACTAGATTGCAGCTAGGGGCTACTGCAAAAACAAGCATATAAGCTGAATGCATAGTCCTCTGTGTTGATTGCAGCATATGCTTAGCAACACAATTTTCTCATGGATGAGAGGATTCACTAATATATTAGTAGTCGGGGCATGCTAGAGAAATGTGTCATGCTTTGCTTGATTTACAACTTCCAAATGTGGCCCCCTCATTGAAAAGTAAGTGTGTGTGTGTGTGTGTGTGTGTGTGTGTGTGTGTGTGAGAGAGAGAGAGAGAGAGAGAGAGAGAGAGAGAGAGAGAGAGAAGAGTACCTGAGTCCTACTTCCCCTTCCCTGCATGCATGTCTTTGACATTGTGGATCCTTGGGAATTAAAAGCATTCAATTTTTTGTAGGGTGGAGGAGAAGCAACAAAACCTTTGCCCCTCAACTTCCTTCTCGGTGGAGTACTGTCAAGATTGCTGTTGGAGGTGGCTGGCTCTAGTGGTGAGCTATCCTCCACTTGGGCTGACTGCTGGCCTCTGACTGTAGACCTGCTTGCAACTCGCAATCTCTTTCCTCCCTCTCTCTGACCTGTGGCCCCTGCACTGTGCTTCCATCCATGTTTCATGACTACATCACTACCTCAACGTAATGACTGAGCTTAACTGTTAGAGATTTTTTAAAAATATTATGATTCATTTTTTTGAAGTCCAAGTATTACACTTTGTATAGTTCATGATGGTGACCCACACACTTGAAAAAACATGATTGTCCTATCCATGTGTTATGCTTACAAGATGTGCTTGTTGGCATATGTTAACTAGCACAAAAAGCATGATACGTTAACATGCTTTCACCCATATGTTTTTTCATAACCGTTGGCCATAAGCCTTGCCTTGTACATGCTCACAATGCCATCAGAATTGTGCTTTATCTTGTAAACCCACATACATCCAATTGTCTAGCACCAACTTCCATGTTCCATTCCATAGCTTGCTTTCTTTACATCATCCTCAAAACAAGTGGGTTCTACACCATCTAGAATCTTCTCTATATATGCATAATGATGAGCCACATAACGTTCATAAGTCAATCTCTACAAAAAATGTCTTACTCTCTCACATCTATGTAGTCTAGGATGACTTCTAAGTACCTGATTCCTTGCTTTCATCCTTCTCGCACCTGAAGTATTTATAGAGAGTATGCCAAACTCCTCATCTAAACTCTACTCAGAACCAATGTTATCACCATCATCATGACCATCACTCAAATTTGGTAGCTTAGGGGCATCATCAACTTTTTTCCTTCTTTTTTTTTTGATACATTTGAAGATTTAGCAAGACTCACAACCTGCCACTCCATGGCTTCTAACCATGAACTACCATAGGTGACCCTTGTGCCCCCCCTGCGGCCCACTCAAAATGTGTGATTGTGCACCTCTATTTTTTGCTACCACATTACCTCTTACATCAAACCCTAAATCATCCTTCACATCAACATACCAATTTCCCATTTCTCAAAAAATGTCTTTGCTTACCTTGAATTTAGTTGTGATAGGATTGTAACATTTATATCCTTTTTTTCAAGGGAATATCCAATTAACATGCTTTCGGATCAAGATTACTTCCAAACTGATTACTGATCCGTCACATGCACATAAGCAATACATATGAACACTTTAAAATTTGATACATCCAAGTTTTCACCATAAAACTTCTCTTCTAGTGTCATATCATGTATTGTAGTAGTAGGGATCATGTTCATAATATAAATACATGTAGCAAAAACTTCAACCCAGTAACAATAAGGCATGTTCTTCTTACTAATTCATAGCTCTATCAACTTCTGTTATATGTATGTTATTCTCATTCATCATAACTCTAGCAACTTTTGCTACAAGCGGAGCCCAGAGGGCCCTGCAAAATACCAAAATAACACGCTCCAAAGCATAAAAGAACAAATCTACATACCTGATGACTCGCACAAGTCCATAGTTGAGCTAAATGCAAACTGAGAGAGAGAGAGAGAGAGAGAGAGAGAGAGAGAGAGAGAGAGAGAGAGAGAGAGAGAGAGAGAGAGAGAGAGAGAGAGAGAGATAGATAGATAGATAGATAGTTCTATTATCGTCCTGGGAGGTCAAATATGACCTATGGGACCAAATGAACATGTCACGTGGTGTGAGTGGAGTTCATAAGTGACTCTCGATGCTCAAAAATGGCTGAAATGAGTGTCGCAATAGAGAGTCCACATCGTGGTTGGGAGAGGAAGGTATGTAGGGAGAGCTCATGGCTGAATATATGGGGAAAAGAGGACCTAATGTGGTCAAAAGCTGAGCACTCAAGTAGTGTGTGGTACTCACTCTCTCGCACTTGACGAGGGCATAAGGTGCAAAGTCGATGACACTCCTCGCCAGTGCCCCAACGTCCTGTCTCGCAGCGTAGAGAATGGGAGCTAAGACGAATGGAGGCAATTGTGCGGATCGCACTCAACGGGATGGGCTCAAGGATGTAGGAATGGGTTCGGTTACCTCGTTCCGAGAAGAAGAGAGATTTGTAGTTTGGGGCAACGTGTGTGGTGTAATGGCTGAAGCGAGAACCTCCAGATTTCTCCCAAGCCATGATACATTGGCATTGTAAGAAGGCCTCATTAACTTGGGAGTCGATCGACGCATCCTTGACCAAGTGACATGCATCCCATCTTCCAAACCATTTCTTGATATCAAGCATCCACCCCGAACTTAGTATTTTGCTCTTGCATGTCTTTTGAACCTTTTGACTTGCTTCATATGCGATTCTAGGAAGTCGATGCAAAGGGCTACGTTGTGTCTTACGCATGTACTCCACAACCCTTTCCATGCCCAAGACCTCAATGGGAAGCGATCCGGACTCAAGAAGTAAGAGCATGTAGGGTGTTTGTGTCTTGACTTGGAGAAAGTTGGTGAGAAAACGCTTTTGGACATTCTCAAACTCTTTCCAAGTAGACTTCCCGATGCTTCCACCCCACACCTCCACTCCATAAAGAAGCACCGGTGTCACCAATGTGTCAAAGAGGTACTTTTTGAGAGCCCAACACTTGATCTCTCCTGCATTGCACATGTTCTCAAATGCATAATAAGCCCTCTTTCCGGCTTCCAAGCGACGCATTGCACAATCCTTCCATTTATGATTGGATGGAACCTCAAGGCCAAGGTACTTGAAGTGATCTACCACTTCAAGTTTCTCATTGTTGTATACAATGCATGGATTTTCGTCATTGAGGGTCTTTACAAGCATAACCTTGGTTTTGGATCCATTCACGATCAGCCCGCTATGTAGGCAAAAGCGTTCCAAGACACTCATAAGCTTTTGTGCATCTTCTAAGGTATGTGCCAAGAGCACTACATCATCGGCATAAAGCAAAAGCATGATCACCGCATTTCCAATCTTAACCTCTTCTATGCCTTCTTGCTGCATAAAATCAAGAACCATGTATTCCAATTCATCAATGAGTAGCCCAAAGAGGGTTGGGGAAAGTGGGCATCCTTGTTTGACACCAATAGTGCTTGCAAAAAATTCTGAAATTCCATCTCCCATACGTAATCGACATATCACTTTTTGGTAGATGCGAAAGACTGCATGCATAAATTCTCTCGGCACTTGAAGGCTTTGCATACGTCTCCAAAGATTTCCTCGCGGTACCATGTCAAAAGCTTTCTTGAAATCCACAAAGCAACAATACAACTTTTTTCCTTTCAATCGAGACGCTTCCATAAGAACTCGAAGAGTGACAAGGTGATCAATAGTGCTATGATGCTTTCGAAAACCTGCTTGGCCAAGTGCACGTTTGCCATTCTTTTCAGCCCATTCACTTATCTTCATCTCCATGATACATCCAAATAACTTTGCCATCAAAGAACCAACCATTATAGTGCGATAGTTGTTCACATTGTTTACATCTCCTCCTTTGTGCAAAGGTTTGATCCAATTTGCACTCCAATCATGAGGCATGCCATACTGAAGTGCAAGGTTAAACATATCGCATATCCAATATCGTGTTTTCTTGCTTGTCCATTTAATCATTTCAGCCTTGACACCTTGAAGGTCACCTGCCTTGCGAGTAGCAAGTTTCTCAAGCGCACGGCATACATCTTCAATGGTAAAGAAGGGAGACATAAATGGAAGGGAGCTACAACCCTCCATCTTATAAACATTGGGTTGCTCATAGAGGTTCTTACAATGCATATACATATCCTCAAGAGTCAAGTCACCAAAGCTCTCAATGCGCTTGCCTTTTAGATTTTGCCAAAACTTGCCACATGCATGTCCTTTCTCTTGTGCTAAAAGAAGTTGTTTTTTGACTTCCCACCTTCTCCTCTTCTTTTGAACAAGTGCTTTGTATGTGTGTGAACATTCCAAGTAAACTTCCTTGTCTTTGATTGCATCCAATCTTAGCAAGTGTTTTCGGGCTTGACTACATTCCATGTCAAACCATTTCTTCTTGGTGCTACCCTTCTTAGACCTTTTGCAAGACATGTGTTTCGCCGAAAAGCATTCCTTCGCACAAGAGAAAATTACTTCTTTGAAAACTTTCCACTTGCATTCTAATGTTGGGCTCCCTTGATGCTCTATCATGCTTAACATTTGGTCCACCATATCAGCATATATAAGTGCTCGTTTGAAGTCTAGACGTAGGTACAAATGATTCACATCATGATTGGAGGCTACATGCTCGGGCCGTTTACCACACTTGAGGTCAATACATAACATCCTATGATCCGATTCCGGATTCCATTCACCAAGTGTAAAGCTTTGTATGCATTCTAGAGTGGCTTCTGAGAACAACATATAGTCAATCACGCTAGCACCATTGTGCTTTCTACATGTAAAGTCATTAGTGCCTTGCCATAGAGATACACCATTTGCAATGAGCATTCCGGTACTATTGCACATATGTAGAAGTGACTTTCCATAGTGATCCACTTCTTTTGCATCATTAGAACTTCGATTATACATGTATGAGTCATCCACTCTTCTTGATACATGCGGCATGTCGACTTGTTGTGTGTCGTGTTGTAACATATTTGTGCGAGCATTCATGTCTCCAAAAACAATGACTTCACCTTGATCCTTTAATAAGCAATGTCTTCCTCTAGTTCAACAAAGGGCTGATCTCTATCCATATTCAAGCGAGCATAAAAGTTGGAGTCATAGTGAGGAATGTAGCAGCCGGCCACAAACATGACTTGACCATTTGGTGGGCTGATTTTCAGCCATAAGTAGCGTTTATACTTATCTTCTTTGACAATGGAAACATCTTTCAAACCCTTTTTGGTCATACATGCTATGCCTCCTTGGCCTCTTCGTTGCTTTGCATTTTTGGCCCACATCAAAGAATGTACATCGTATTTGTCAAATCCAAGAATTCGTTGCGCATCATGCTCCCATGTTTCGACAAGAAGTATCACATCGGAGTCATTGGTAAGCTCATCAATGCCAATTCCCGCATTCCATGGATACCCGTTACAATTCCAGAAGCTTATTCGCAAGCGTGAGTTGGTCTCATAGATCATGTGTCCCTATTTGTTGGGTGGACTTGCATCCTCCTCAAGTGCCTTTTCTTCTTGAGATGATACCTTAACCTTCTTGCTTCTTTCCTCGTATGCTTTGCGACGTACATTTTGTTGCATAAGAGTGCGATCCTCATATACATTACAACCCGTTCCTTTGAGGTAGATCCAACCATTGTCAAGGATGATCTTTCTCTTTACCTCATCAGCCATGGTACATACAATAGGTCTTTCTCCCGAGCGAGGGACTCCTTGTTTTCCAACTCGATGTGCACCATAAGCCATGATTCCTGACATGCCAAAGTGTGTAGCAAAAAACTCTTCAATAGCAACCGCAAGAGATTGGGGTGTTTCCATGCTTTCCTCCTTGATTCCACGAATGACGATGTTCTTTGAGCGTTTTTGTCGTTCTTGCAATTCTTGAGTGTCCACATTCTCTACATTCTTTGCTTGGACAACGGCTTGCGTGATAGGAGATGTAGAAACCACATTATTCTTACATATATCAGCCCATGATTTGGATGCATTTCTCATCTCACATACATCATGTCGTATTGTATCTATCGTTTCCTCTTTCAATACATGATCACTCTCAACTTTGCTCAAGCGCTCTTTCACTACATTCATGTCCACAAGAGAGCGTTTACATTCTTGAACTTCATTCTCAAGATGCATCAAGCGCGTTGTTTGCATTTCAAGAACCTTCTTGAGGTTCTCATTCTCCACAACGAGAACTCTTAAAGTACCATTTTCCATTGCAAGTGCGCGCAACTCTTCACCTTGCTTGTTGACGGTTTCTTGTAACGAGATCAAGTAAGCCATGATCATTGCTTCCATTGTTGTAGACGATGTGGTTGGATTAGCATCCAAATTCCTTGGAGATTTTGCATCATTCTCCATGGCGAGTGTGGCTTTTCCACCCTTGCGAGTTTTGTCTGACATTGCCTTCAAGTCGGCAACAAAAACGCAAAGTTTTGACAGTTTTTTCAGTTCTGAGATTCTGTTACAGCAAAGCCTTCCATTACACAGAAAAATTCTGTCTTTACATCAATGCGTAGAGGGCTTCGTGCTCTTCGATTGAGGCTATAGATCACCTAAATCGGAGTTCGGATGAGCAAGTTATGGTCAAAAGAGTGAACTGCTGTCTACTAGAGAGAGAGAGAGAGAGAGAGAGAGAGAGAGAGAGAGAGAGAGAGAGAGAGAGAGAGAGAGAATGGGAGAGAGCAAGAAGGCACGTACATGCACACCTCCTAGAGTGGAGTGCTATGCCGGCACGGCAAGAGAGAAGAGAGGAGAGGAGAGGAGAATAAGACGGACGCTGGGTGTAATCTACCCCCATGCAAGAGTGACCATTTTCCTCTTGCACGTATTTACTTTATAGATTTCTTGAATGGTCAAAGTGTGTACAAACTAACCGGTCAGTCATAAATGGCCAAATCTCATAAAAGAGCACTTGAATAATAAAATATACATAAAATGCCATATCCTTTCACATAGTCCATTAGCTGCTAATTCTTTTTCCACCTGTTAGTTACAATAAATAGTAAAATATCAATTCAATTACATACCTCACCATTGGAAAGCAACTATACTCAGTTGCAAATATAAAAATCTGCAAACCATACTTGTCAAAAATAGAGATTAGAAATTTCTGTAAAAAATAACACATAGTAAAAGAAAAATTAATGAAACTAAACAACACTGTTTATGTCTGTTGTCATCCACGTACTGCATATTCTAGTGTCCCATACCACTAGAATAAGTAGTATATGTCATACCCTGATAAATCAAGATATCATTGGTCACTCTCATCGTTCAATAATCAATTCTCATCAATCTCAAATCCAATTCTATAAATATTGTTCCGAGAGGAAAATGTCATATATCAAGTCCAAATCTCACATAAATCCAAATCCAAATAGCTGCCAACATATACCCATTACAAATCCAAATCCAAATATCCTTCATTTTGTATACCCAGGTAATAAAATCATACTAAGGACAGTGGTGGCCAGCCACTGCAGCATGATTTCATGATTGGTGTTGCCTAAATTGGCAAATGTACACCAATAAGACGTAATGCCTAAATTGGTGAATCTACACCTATGCTACCTAAATCGGTGGATCTACATTTAATTTTGTTTACAATAATGAATCCGTAAATTGTTGATGTGCTGCCTAAATCGACGGATCTGCACGGACAACTGGTGTTGCTTAAATCGGAAAATCTACACTAGGATGATATTTTTGCACTGCCTAAATTGGCAAATCTATGTGCTTGTGACCAATGGACTAGACAAGACATAAAAATTACAAAACATTTACCTAGCACCAAATTGGAGTATGTTTGAGTAGCCAAAATACTTACAAATTGTTGTCCACTGTCCCAGAGCACCAAAGCACCTTGGCTCATTTGAGTAGTTACAGAGATTAATGACAAAGTATCTTAATGAAAGTTCCTTTCAATACACTTGGAAGCCATGACCTTAGCAATCTTTGAGTATTAAGCTTAGAAGACAATGCAGAGAAATAAAATATGAAAAGAGGAGTGACATATTTGATGTACATACCGGAAGGATAGTTTGCATATGAAAATGTACGTACCTATTTGTGTGTGTGGTGAGCGTGAGGCTCTTGTAGTACTTTAACTCATGTGTTTAGCAATGTATCTCTCATACTAATTGAAATCCTGTTTGTGTAAACACCATTTGCTACCATCATTTGTTACTTGAAATCAGAAGGTCAACGGTCCAATTTAACTTCAAAAGTATTAAGAAGGAATGGACGAGTGAAATGTACTACCTCATAAGTAGAGTATGTGCAAACATCATCCCTGCAACCTTCTGGGTAACGAAAGAGAGATGTTTTGATGCCTTGTACAACCCATGTGCCAGGTAAGAGTTTCAGAGTTCCACAACATAAGCACACAAAAATGAAATATTGTAGTGTGAGGAGAGATTTCACAGTGTCGTGCAGCTCCGCTCCCATGCTAAAAAAAATTCCAAGAAGATGTAGATCAAGCTTATTGAAGCCTATACATTTAATGGTCAGTGATCAAGGCTTGCTAATAGGCCAAGTTTAATGATTAATATATGCCAGATGCGGCTTAAAAGGGCCAACAGATGCCTTAATGATTCCAAAAATGACTATGCTTGAAGTGGGCACAAATGGGATATTGTGATCTAAAACTGGAGTGCTTGAAGTGCTCTACCGGCCTGTCTTTACGGCTCACCGATTGGAGCTACGGTGAAGAAGTTATGGCAGTTTAAAGTTTAAGTCGATTGCAGATCCATACCGGATTGGGCAATTGCAGTTGAGGTGACAGAAATGAAATGAATACACAAGCCTAAAGTGCTCACTTTTTGGAGCACCTCGGTCTTTTCAGATCAGTGATCAGGGTCCCGGTTGCCATGATATGAGCCGTTAAATATTCACCAGGGGCCGCCTCCGTACCAGTCAGGCTGGCTCGGATGGAGTGCCATCTTGGATTTTTATAGCCTCAGTAGGGTTAGTATGAATTTTATGTAGCTTAAAAGGTTTATAGGGATTTACGGCTCGTCAGGCAAAGTCCGACTTGATCAGATAAAAGGGCTTGAGGCCGATGACAATTGTCGGCGTGCTACTGAATTGGGTAATTGTGGCATTATTCGAGATGCTGGTACGCACAGTAAAATTCACGATGATATGGTTAGTGAAGGATTGTTGGAGGAGACGACATGCTTAGCAATGCCCTGGTTGTTATGTATGATAAATTCGATGCCCGTTAAAAGGTTGCCCGGCTTCAAAGGCTACCCAAAAACTTGAGAAGGCCGCCCAAATGCAACCAAAGAATTGGGGCATTGGACGCCGACAATGAAGCTTTGCCCGCCCATAAGCCAAATTACCTTGGCCGCCCATAAACAGATAGATTAGCATGGTCGCCCACTTGCTAAGAAAAAAGGGGTAACCCTATTTTATTAAGGAAAAAGTTTGAAGCCAAAGAAAAGGAGGTGGCGAACAACATGCGGAGGGCGCAGGAGGGAGAAAGTCACTCGCGCGAGCCGGCTCGGGCCTCAGACGGTGTAGGTGAAGAAGGGAAAAGTTATTAAAATCTCCTCGCGCTTCATTTTGGTCCAAGCCGTGGCCGATTTGGCACTGGTCAGCTCCGGGTTTGCCACATCATGGCAGGTGCTCCCATTCCACGTCAGTCACACAGCACCGTGACTGCGTGGTGGGGGCAAAAAACTGGAAGGGCTATTATAGGAGGGCTATCAGCGAAGAGAAAGGGGAGTTGTTCTAAGAAGAAGAAGACGAGAAGAACTAAGGCGAGGAGAACGAAGGCAAGGAGGACCAAGGCGAGGAGGTGAAGGGAGCCAAGGCGAGGTCTCTCTCTCTCTCTCTCTCTCTCTCTCTCTCTCTCTCTCTCTCGATCTCCAATCAAAGCAAGGAGTTTTCTATCTCTCTCTCGGCCATGGCGACATAGGGGAGCCAAGAGGGTTAATCTCTCTCTCTCTCTCTCTCTCTCTCTCTCTCTCTCTCTCTCTCTCTCTCTCTCTCGACTGTGGAGAGCAAGCTCGAGGCTTGAAGCCGGTGAAGCACTAAGAAAGGGAAATCTTGGACAACCAAAGCAAGAAGGAATTTCTCTCTCCCTCTCAAGCTTGGTGGAAGCAACAAAGGCTCTCGAGGTGAGATTGGTCAAGCCATGGCCCGAAGCTTGGTCAAGCCAAGGCTCGGAGCTTGGTCAAGGCAATTGCATGCAAGGAAGGTGCTTTAAAGGGGATTCCAAGTGAGGCTTGAACAAGCCAAAGCAAGAAAGGCATGTCGAGGTCGAGGCAAGCAAGCAGCGAGAAGCTAGAGTCGAGGTCAAGGAGGGGAAATCTCTCTCTCTCTCTCTCTCTCTCTCTCTCTCTCTCTCTCTCTCTCTCTCTCTTTCGAGCTTGGACAAGGAAATCTCTCTCTCATTCTTGAGCTAAAAAAAAGGCAAGAAGGGATTCGAAGATAGTAATTGAAGATTTATCAAGCAGTAGAACAACCGATCTAAGAAAACCAGCACAGAAGGATTTTGATCGTCACCAGCAACTTAAATTAGTTATTTCTTTTTGATGAATCACGGAGCCGTTAACGGCCCGGGTAATTGTAACGGGACCCTAAACTCCTTGATTTTAGTGAACGTAAGTGTCAATGTTGTTAACAGCCCGACTTGGCTATTGCCAGCAGAATGTACTCAGAGCTTAAATTGATTAATTGAGGGTTGCGGTGATTGACAAAGCCTTTTTCACCTGTTGTTCTTGTTCTCTTAACACCTCCCACAGCCAGAGGATCGGCGCCTGCCCAACTCACATTTCGAACACATATCCGCCGACAACAGTAATCAATCGTACTATCTACTTAAAAAGAAAGAATAAAAATCCAACAATTTAGATATCTGGCAGCAACAAATGTTTGCAAAACACTGAATACAACATTTAGATGAATATATCCCAATGACTAACAAAATTGTAACTTAAAATTGTGGATAAAGTGTTAATATACGTGTGATAAAATTGAAAGAAAACATGGCCCATCTATGAAATTGAGGAAGGATAAGTAGATGATCAAAATTGAGATGTAAGGTAGAGACGGCTCAATGTATGCACACCATAGATGGGCCCATATTACAAGTTGCACTCACTCCAAATTGTAGAATTCTACCTAGTTTAAGACTAAGCTGAAAAAGAATATCAAAATTACAACACCAACGTCACTCACCACCTGTCTTGGGCAATTGTCTTGTGTGAAATCAAAATGGTGTAGTTTTTTGGATAATTTGTGCAAGGAATCTCACAGTCGTTTTGAGAAGGTATACAAATTAGAATCTTCCAAAGTGTATTCCAAAAATCTAGCACTTGATAAATAACTTTTAGATCACTTAAAGCTTGATTGATGGTTATGAGATTAAGGAGTATAAGAGCAAGATGCAATTAAAGCACAATATTTTGTGGACAATGTAGTTTGGGCACATCGTCCATGCTTCTTAAGTGTGATACTTCAGCTTGAACAAAGTGACAAATCCTATGTAGTCATTAGTTGTTCAAGGGATGCACCAATGTGTATGGAGATGCAGGAGAATATTAACGATGTAAGATCAAACCTAGCATATCCTTTGTTATGTGAAAACACACTATTGAGCAGGAGCACTAAAATGGAAATTTGTCACAAATGCATGATGTAGTTAATTGGAAGGTAGGCAGGAGGGGTTCCAAGAAGAGAAGGAACAAAAATATTGTGTAACACTTATACCAGAGGTTGGTGGGTGGTGAGGGGTACATGAGAAGATAGAGAGAGATAGTTAGATACGGTAATACTAGTAGAGCAGTTGCATAGAGGGTCCTAAGTTGTTGGATGAGATGATATGGCACGCCGTCGATCGGGTGAGGAGTGGGGCGGGGTGGGTGAAGATCGGGGAGAGAGAGAGAGAGAGAGAGAGAGAGAGAGAGAGTTGAATGGATGGCGGCTGAGGCCAGAGAGAGAAAGCAACCACTCATGCGCATAGTAGGAGAGAGAAAATTTGAGTTGAGAGAAGGTGGTTCAACAGTCTATGCATGCTGATGGATGGCCCAGATTTTTTGTCATTGCTGATTATGGTGGCGCATGATTTTACAGTATGGGTGGTAGGTGCATATACCAATTGGTGGGCGCAAGTGTGCATCCCTAGCTGTAACCATGACAAAGAGCTGGGTCTTCGATGAGGGTGATGGTGATGACCTTTGCAATGGAGGTGATGATAAATACAGACGAGAGAGAGGGAAATGGGGTTCTGCATTAAATAAAAATAACCCTATTTGTGAGGTGGCTCCCACAACGTGGTCAATAGGGCTCTATCCGCATTGCAAACAACTATGTCAGATGATTCCTACGATAGTAAAAAAAAGGTTCTATGATTCTTCTTCTTTCATGATACCTTCTTTTATAACTCGTTCTAGTTCGATTGCTTCACATTAAAGCATACTATGTAATCTCCATTTTCATAACTAATATGTATAAAAATATATTAGCCAAAGGTGCCACTTGGGGATACCTGTTCCCTCCTAAGGGCTAGGTTTGCAGTTTGAACCTTGTCGATCTCTCAGGATTTTTGCTACAATGTAAATCACTGATTCGTCTTTTCCTCCTTCTATTTTTGTTAAATAGATTGTTATCTTTCTAAAATCATCATGTTTCATTGCTGCTCAAGTGCTTACTTATGCATCACCAATATTAATTTGTCATAATAATGACAATATTCAATTCAAATAAATATATGTAAACTACAAATCCCTTAATCAAGAGCAAACATGTACTTTGCTAAATAGATGCAACATGCCTCAAAATGAAAAGAAAAAAGACATGTACAAATATTGATATCATGAGCACACTTAGCTTTTATAATGATCTCCATAGCCTCCTACATCTTCTTTTTTCTTTTTTTTGTTCTCCATAACATACCGAAGCGTGTCCTTGAGCTTTGATACCACTGCTACAAACGGAGCACAAATGAGGCAAAAGCATTGTTTCCCCATGACAAGCATGTAAGAAGGAATGTTTTGGAACTAGTACATACAGATGTATAAGGTCCAGCAAAGACTGCGTCTATGGGTGGATGTAGTTACTATGTGAGCTTCATTGATGGGTCTATTTATGAAGTAGAAAAGTGAAGTTTCTATAGATGGATGTAGATACTATGTGAGCTTCATTGATGACCATACAAGGAAGGTATGGGCCTATTTCATGAAGTAGAAAAGTGAGGTTTTTATACACTTTCAGAATTTCAAGTGTAGGGTTAAAAAATAGACTGGGAAATATGTAAAGTGCTTGAGATCAGATGGAGGGGGAGAATATTTCTCAAATAAGTTCAAAATTTTTCAAAAAAGCATGGAATTCAGAAGTAGTTTTCATGCAAGTATACTCCATAACAAAATGGTGTTGCATAGCAAAAGAACATACATATAACAGAAGTTGTACTGGAATGATATTTTACTATTTATTGCATCTCTCAGGTGGAAAAGGAATTCATAGCTAATGGATTATGTGAAAGGATATGGCATTTTATGTATATTTTATTATTCAAGTGCTCTTTTATGAGCTTCGGCCATTTATGATCGACCGGCCAATTTGTACTCACTTTGACCATTCAAGAAAGCTATAAAGTAAATACGTGCAAGAGGGAAACTCTTGCACGAGGGGAGATTGCACCCAATGTCCATATTATTCTCCTCTCCTCTATTCTCTCTCACCGTGCCCGCATAGCACTTTGCTCTAGGAGGTGTGCATGTATGTGCCTTCTTGTTGTGTGTGTGTGTGTGTGTGTGTGTGTTTAGTTCGACTATGGATTTGTGCGAGTCATCAGGTATGTAGATTTGTGCGAGTCATCAGGTATGTAGATTTGTTAGTTTATGGCTTGCAACGTGTTATTTTGGTATTGACACGCCTCATACATTTTCACAACTTTAAATGCTGGAAAACGTATAAGAATCTCTTAGTCAACATCATCTTCAGCCTTTGTAGATTTACATGACCAATATATTTGTACCAAATCTCAATATTTGCAACAACTCCTACACCTTGGGTGGACATTACTCCATTCACCTCGGGCACATTTACATCCAAAGTAAACAATTTGCACACTTTATTTTCCTATGTAACCAACCCCTTTTCTCCTTATGCTCTTTATAAAATAGAACATCTAAATTAAAATGCAGCTATAGACCTTGCTCAACCATCTACACAACAAAAACCAAATTCTTTGTAATGTTTGGTATATGCAATACATTAACCAGGTACTTTACTTTTACCATCTGTCATAGACAATAGAACATTTCTTGTATGTATAATAGGATGTACAATATCATCCCCATTCTCTACATAACCAGGAATCTGCAAATTTTTCATTTCATTGAATCACTCACCATGCACTTGAATCCATATACTATACATTATCAATAGACTTTGCCACATTTGCAAACATAGTATTTAACATGTGCTGCACCACAAATAGCCTCTTAGGCTTATCTACATTCTTACTCGTGGTTGCATAATTGTTTTGTTGCACCTTGTTTGGACAGTCACGTTCAAAGTGACCATGCCTGTAACAATCATAGCATACAACATTTGTAGGTTGACCTATATTTTTACACTACACATTTCCATGAATCTCGGATTTCCACTACCTTAGAAGTTTCCTTGACCACTTGTGAAAGGATGAGAGTAATGCCGTGTACTAGTCTCCACCCAACCATATCTTATGGCCTCCCCTTAGAATTCACACTGTTCGGCCGTGCCGGTGGCCTTGCCCGTAGGACCCGTGTCCTTATAGTACCCCCCCTCTTGGAGAATAATTCTCATCCTAAAGAAAAAAAATAGGAAAATGCTTCTTACGTGCAAAGACATTCTCCCATGTAGAACCCTCTTCAGGGCTATCTAGCCATTTTACCAACACTTGTCGTCTAATAAAATGAAAAACAGGATGAACTCGTGAGTGCTCGGGAAGAGATAACTTATATGTCACTTGACCTATACGCTTGAGAGCAGTAAACGGTCCACAATATCATGGTGAAAGTTTAACAACTTTTCCCATCTTCAAACTTTTTGAATGCTTTGAAAAACCTTGAAGAAAACCTTGTCTCCTTCTTGGAAAGTAATAAGATGGCGATGCTCATATGCAAACTTCTTATATTGATGTTGATCTTGATTAACATTCCGTCGAGCAACTCAAAGCATATCAAAATGGTCTTGGAGAAAATCCTTTGCTTGTTGTATCTTTGCCCATAGCCAACCGCACTATAACGGGTGATCTAGGTTGAAAACCATATAAAAGCATAAATGGACTAAACCCTGTAGTAGTCACATTCTTTAAACTTTTATAAGAAAATTCCAATATAGGCAAGTAGTCTTCCCAATTGCTTTGCTTCGTGCTAATGTACGCTCGTAGCATATCCTTTAGCACTTGATTAACCCTTTTGGTTTGACCATCTGCGGGATGATCAACCGTACTAAGATTAAGTGTAGTTTTCAACTTTTGGAATACAGCTCTCTAAAAGTGATTATCGAACTTTCGATCTCTATCACTAATGATACTAGTTGGAAGACCATAGAGTCTATATATATGCTCTATAAATAGCCGTGCTAATTTTGGCATCTTAATCGTAGTCTTACTGGGAATAAATCAACACATCTTTGTTAGATGGTCTACAATTACCCATATGGCATCATGGCCATGATTTGTACTAGGAAGTCCTACTACAAAATCCATAGAGATACTCTCCCACTTACCTTGTAAAATCTCTAAAGGATGTAAAAGGCCACCTACCTTGAGGCGCTTTGCCTTATAAACTTGGCACTGTTGGTAGTTTAATACGTACTCTTGAACATCATTATGGAAGCCTAGCCAATAAAATTGTCGGCGAACTAAGGCATACGTCCTACAAATACCTGGATGACCAACACTTGGACTACTGTGACACTCAAATAATAATTGGGGCCTAGGGTTTGAGTCCTTTGGCACACATACTCTACCCTTGTTGAGTAAGTATACATCATCAATGGAGAAATTCATTCATCGCTTAAGCTCTTCCTGAGCTGGATTTTTTATTTGTGCATGTAAAAACATGTTGATCTGGCTGTGTAGAGATATGTGAGTGTGAGGGATCCCTTCTTAAAACTACACTCCACACTTTAGCATATGATTGATCTTGTGCACACTTACCACATAATGCCTCCTAAAATTTGGGAAAATTCACTCTTTATTTCCATGAAAGCGTGAATTATTTGAGGAATCCGGCTTAGTGCATCTGCTACTACATTATATTGCCCCTTGTGATATTGTAGCTTACAATCATAATCTTGAAGGATCTCCACCTATCTAGCGTTACACCCTTCAAGTCCATTCCAGTAGTAAACCATTTTATATTATCATGGTAAAAAACTACTTCAAACTCGGCACCATATAAATAGTGTCGCCACTTTCGTAAAGCGTGAACTATGACATAGAGCTCCCTCTCATAGACATATTAATTCTATTGAGCTCTATCCAATTTTTTACTTTCAAAGGCTATAGTTCTTCCCTCTTGGATAAGTCCCACACCAATTGCTTTATCACTAGCATCAGTCTCTACCACAAACGGCTTAAGTGGGTCAACGATTGCTAGGATGGGAGCAGTGGCTACAGCTACCTTAAGCTGTTCAAAACTGCATTATTGGGCTTCTTCACAAGAAAAGGTCTTACCTTCTTCTTTAAGTTCCTATTTGTTCCCCTCATTATAGCTTTGTCCCCTAGAAAGAGAGAGAAGGGGAAAAAGGGAGGGGGCAGGGGGAGCGGGGGGGGGGGGGGACTTTCCCTCCATTTTCATGGGCACCCATAAAGTAACCCTAAAATTCAAAAATTTTTAAATCTCTACATCTCACTTTCCACTCTCCAAAAGCTCTCCTAACCAAATACATGGTCAAAAAACTATTTTCTTTGACCAAAATCTGCATTTCTCAACAGTACCCTCTATTCTACCTCTTTCTCTTCTCTCCCCCCTTTTGCCTCCAAGATTTCCATAGCTGCACCACTTGTCTCCCCCTTTCATCCACACCATCCCTTTGAACTACTTCTTCTCCCCTTGCTCCCCATTGAACCACTTGTCCCCCTCCCTCCAAGCTTTCCATAGTTGCATCACAAATGGAAGCTTTCCATAGTTACACCACCTGTCTCCCCCTTTCATCCATACCATCCACTTGAACTACTTCTTCTCCCCTTGTTTCCCATTCAACCATTCCTCCTCACTTCATTCTGAAGCAGCAGACCTCTCTCTCTAACACCACAACTCTTCTTCTTTTGGTGCTACCATGTCAACCCCCTCCACTTCAAAGGAAGCCAAAGGATGATATAGAGGCGGTTTGCTTGCATAACATTATGGATTATGTTGGGGAATGCGTGCCGCAAGTGTTTTCTAAAGGATCTTGGATCTTCATGCAACCTGCAGCGATTGGGACTCATCGAGTTTGAAACCGTGGCAACCTTGACAAACATTGGAAGGGGAGACTTCTTGGTTTAAAGAACCATAGAGTCATTAGGAAAAGTATGAACCCCAAAAGGGCCCTTTAGTTTAAGGGGTGATTAAGCATGGACCAATAGGAAGAGGGTGGTGGCCACAACTATAGACTCAAAAAAGTAGGGTAGGAGGGGGCATGGGGGCCTATTTGTTCCCCTCATTATAGATTTGTCCCCTAGAAAGAGAGAGAAAAGGGGGGGGGGGGGGGGGGGGGGGGGGGGGGGGCTCCCTCCATTTTCATGGGCGTCCATAAAGTAACCCTAAAATTTTCATTTTTTAAAAGAATCTCTGAATCTCACTTTTCACTCCCCAAAATCTCCCCTAACCAAATACATGGCCAAAAATCTATTTTCTTTCACCAAAATCTTCATTTCTTGGCTACTATTACCCTCCATTCTACCTCCTCCTCCTCCTCCTCTCTCTCTCTCTCTCTCTCTCTCTCTCTCTCTCCAAGATTTCCATAGCTACAAAACATATGGAATCTTTCCATAGCTACAATACATATGGAAGCTTTCCATAGCTCTCTCTCTCTCTCTCTCTCTCTCTCTCTCTCTCCAAGCTTTCCATAGCTACAACACATATGGAAGCTTTCCATAGCTGCAGCACATATGGAAGCTTTCCATAGTTTCTCATGATCTAAACACACACACTCTCTCTACGTGCTTTCCGATTTTCATCTACACCTCCACTGTCCTCTCTCCCCAAGATCTCCATGGCTGTAGCACTTGTGGAGACTTTACCAAGCACCTCTTCTACCCTTTATTTTACCACTTCATAGCCCATCATCTACAAGCTATACATGGCTATGGCTGCAGCACATATGGAAGCTTTCCATAGATGCAACACATATGGAAGATTTCCATAGGTGCTGACGACCTAAGTACACACACTCTCTCTCTATGTGCTTTCCCATTTTTATCTACACCTCCACTGTCCTCTGTCCCCAAGATCTCCATCGTTGCAAAACTTGTGGAGACTTTACCAAGCACCTCTTGTACCCTTTCTTCTACCACTTCATAGCCCATCATCTACACGCGATCCATGGCTATGGTTGTAGCGTTGGGGTAAACTTATCCAACCCTCTTTTACCCTTTCAGGTTCACCTTCTTAGCTCATCATCTCCAAGCTTCCCATGGCTGGAGCACCTACAAAAACTCTATCAACCACCTCTTGGCTCCTTGCCATGGCTGCAATATTGCACTCCAAGGTTCTCCATTGAAGGTTTAATCCTCTGTATCTCACTCTCTCCAAAAACATTTACTTCTTCCTCCTCCATCTCTAGCTCATTCAAAACCACCATCAAACCCTCTTATTGTAGCCCCTTCCTCTCCGTAGCAATGTCAAACTCTACTACTCATAGAAAGCCAAAAGATGACGTAGAAAGGGTTGTCTTGTACAACACCAAAGATTCTAATGTGGAGTGGGTGCCTCAAGTGTTTCGCAAAGGCGCTTGGGTCTTCATGCAACCTACAGGCCACCGGGCCTCATCGTGTTTGAGATTGTGGCAACTTGAATCAACATTGGGAAGGGAGGCTGCTTGGGTTCAAAGACCATAGGATCAATGGGATGGTGGTTATTGTTCAACATGTGTATTCAATGCCTAATATGCATTTGGGGCACACTAATCCAAGAATTTTTCTATTTGTTGTTGCAATAGACATATGCATTGAGTTGATCTATGTGTTCAAGTATGCTAGTATGTTTATTTTGGGCCATTTGATGTCTATGTAGATATATTTCCATCAAACTTGGTGAGCAACAACAATTAAGAAGTCTCTCTAGAACCTTTCAAGATTTTCATGTTGACATTGGTGCCATGATGCTTCCCAATGTGCAACCATCGATTCTACTGTAAAGAAAAATCTTCTTCTACACACACACACACATACACAATAGTGCCCACCTCTGAGCATTGTTCTGGTAAGATCAATGGAATTGACATGCAATCACTTCTTAGCATGGAGTGGATGTAGCCTGATGTTTGTCATCCATCTTATCCATAAAGGAGAAGATCATTTCTGACATTCTTTCCTTGTTGAATTTTGAGAAGGCTTTTAGGTTTGTAGGTGTAAGTCGATGTTGTCTCGTGCATGTTTTTGTGCATTTATTTAAGGCCCTACCTTTCAATGTCACACCCACTATGTTTATGCAAGAATATGTCTTTTGAAGCATTACAACCCTTGTTAGGAGAGAATTGGGGATTTATAGAGGGTATGCATTAGGGAAATAGATATTGATGCAAGCTAGGGGATTCATGTATTGGGATACAGTAAAAGTTTGCACAACTTTGTATATACGCTTCCACCTAGAGTTGTGGATGTGTAAGACTAGGAAATGTATACCTCTACAAAGCCTTGAAGGGAATCTCGTGACATTTGACATTCATATTACAATGCCAAATGATGTGTTTGAAACTGTGAAAGTTAGTGATCGCACAAGCTAGGGGCTTTGAATATGGTACTTAAAAGTTTGCACAACTTTGTATATACACTTCCACTAAGAGCGGTGGATGTGTAATACTGGGAAATGGATATGTCTACAAAGCCTCGAAGGTAATCTTGTGACATTTGGCATTCATATTACAATGCCAAATGATGTCTCTAAAAATGTGCAAGTTAGTGATTGTAGTCATTGATGCACTTGCAGGCAAACGTCACGGAGAGGAGTTCTTGGCAACCCAAGCCAAGCTTGTGGAAAATCAACAACCTCTTCCTGTTGAGTCACTTGACACCGATTCCCCAAACATTGTTGATGAGAGGAGATAGTCCCTCAACCTACTCTATGGATGACGACTAACAGGCAACATGTGATAATTGTCTTCCTTGTGTAATTGGCCATCCCAATATATTTTCCTAACACAAACTTTTGCAGGATCTTTTGGACATGGTGGCGTGGGCAGATTGCAAGGCGGGAAAGAGCATTTTTTTTGGCCCTAAAGAAACACTTGCAAACTACATCGTCAAACTACCCATGGGAGACATCTGCATTATCCACAAGGACTTCTACCTTGATGGACTTTTTCTTTGTGGGTCTTGAAGGCTGTCAACAAGCTCTTATGCTTGTCTACTATACCTCAGACTGTGCATGTAGTTTATCTTGTAAACAAATCCCTTGCAATAGACACTTTTGGCATAGGTTTTTGTGGCAAGTTCTTAGCCCGTGTAGCTATCAATCAAGCCTTAGGAGTGGAAGACCCACAAGCCATAGTGGCCTCAGTCCTAACTTCCATCCTACCAAATCCTGAAGCAAGAAGCAAGGAAGTTGCACATTGCCTCCTAACAGAAAACCTGTAATGATCCCCTTTTGTAATTTCATACATCAATATAATATCAGTTCCAAGTGTACTTTCCGATCTTGACTTACAATTTGGTGTGAATACATGGATCTGAGTGAAATTTAATTTTCTAGTTTTGAATAGGCAAGTTTATTGGGAGTTTTATTAGCTGTCTTGAATCTTTATTTGGTATAGAGACATGGTGTTCATTAGATCAATTTAAAAGCTATGATTGTGCAAATGCTTTGTGGGTCAGTCTCTATCTACCGTGACAATGCCAGTAGTCCCAACTTGCTAGAGAGAGGGTCAGTGTACAGGCAAGGAATTGTCACAAGATGTCTCATTAGCTTTCAAATGGTATTCTTAATGCTAATGTTGTGATGGAGTTGGCCCAGAAACTGCAAAAAACCCCTATCCATAAGGCACCAATTTTGGGCAAAACAAGTGTCATAATAATCAATATCTAATTCTCCTAAATGATTTTCTCATATTAAACTGATCATTTAATGTGGGGAAGTGCCAAGGGAGGAAAAGCTAGAATATTGGTTAAGTTAGCAGACCGGCCACAGTAGGGATCCAAAGGAGGGAAAATAGGGATCCAAAGGGGGGGCTATCTGCAAAAGAGCCATGTGAAACAACGGGCTAAAAAGACCCTAAGGTTCAGCCCATTAAGACTTCCAAAATGCTAAGGTTCCAAAATTCAAAGGTTGTGTCCAAAGGTCAACCTTAGGGAAAATTGGATGCTTAGTGTGTGCCCAAAAAGTCTTTCTACATCCCTACATGGGAGGGGGCGAGCCCCAAAGCTAGGGGATGAGAGAGAAAGCCACACACACACACACAGGCTCCCTTTACACAAAGGGAATGAGGGACACATGTCAGCTCCCTAGGCCAGATGCCCACAAGGTATGCCCAATTCCTATTGGAAGACCCTTGAAGTGGACCAATGAGAATTAGGCTAGAGTAAATCTAGTTTAATTAATTTAAAAACATTTAATAAAAGAAACCAATAAGAATTAAGTGTCCTAGAAGACTATTGGGCAGTCTCCCAAGGGGTCCAATGAGCATTCAGGAGCCCCATGGCTTGCCTGATTCCTATTGGCCAGGAGGCAAAGGGGTCCAATGAGAGTTTAGTTTAATTATTTAATTATCTAAAGCTCTCACAAAAGGGGAAAGGGGGACACATGTCAGAAGGCTATCACTTATGCTGCTTAATCCCTATTGGCTTGACCTGGGGAGGTCCAATGAGGCAAAAGCCAGACTAACTTAGCAGCTAGGGCTCGCCCAAGAGAGAGAGGGGGCTGATTTTTGCTTGGCATTGACACACACACTCTCACACTTGACCATGTGTGAAGGGAAAATACTCTATCTCCTCCCAAGCTTTAATAGAGAGCTCATCACCTACTCCAAGCTTGTGAGATAGAAGCCTACATCAACACTCTCTTGGCATGTGGATGCAAATCCAACCAAGAGCCAAGCTTCAATGCATGCTCATCTTCTCTACCAAGCTAATTACTAAGCTAAGCTATGCTAATATGAGTGATTATGTGAGGAGATGTACTTCTTTCTCGTAAGATACTTCTTTTTCCTCTCAATCTACTCTCATACCTTGCTAGCTCTCACCATCTTCGAAGGTGTGTGAGGTCTTGGGTCTGAGAACGGGGATAATTCAAGTTGTGTTTGATTAAGTGTTTTGCTTGGTGTATGAAGCTTCCATCTTCATTGCACTAGCTCGTCTTGAAGGAACACAAAGAATTGTATTGTACAATGTCTCTCTTGATGGGAGAAACCATAATACAAAGCCTTTTGGAGGGGGGACCGGCTCCATGCAAATCCGGTCCTCAACTGTTGTCAATAGCTTAATTGCTCTCTCTTTTGAAAGTATTGTCGATGCTATCTAACTAGGTGTTATGCTTTTTGTTGCTCTCTCCACCCAAGCACTCTTGTAATTCTCATTAGGAATCAACTCTAATGAAATGCTCACTATGTTCATGCTAATTTCCGCTACACATAAGATTTTAGGCCATTAAATGTTACATTGGTATCAGAGCTCAAGGTTTCTCTTTTCTTGCTCAAGAAGGGAGGTCCTCAAGCTAGCTACAAATGGTTGGTATTATTAATTGCCTGTGAGTAAGTAGAATAGGGATTTTTCAGCCTTGCAGTGCGCCTGCCTTTGTGCAGTTAACGGGGCATCACCGTCGAGAGCTATGGTCTTAATAGTGGAGTCCTACGGGGCTTGCCTACGGCTTAACCACTATTGAGCTATTAGAAGCTTGACAGGAGCCGGTGCTGTTTTGGTGTCGAAAGACCCTCTCTTCTATTCCTTGCAATTAATGGTATTCGAGCCGCGGGTACAGTAGCTTGAGTGCTTTTTCTAAAGGGGTAAAGAGGAGTAGCAACTAGGCTTGAAGTGCCAAAGTACAGCTAAAAGTTGTTAGAATGGCTGACAATATTAAAGAGAGTGAAATTAATGTTGATAACTTTGATTTTGCTCATGAGCAAGCTACTAATGATGCTTCAATGCTTGTTAATTATCTTGTTTCTAGGCTTCAACAAGCCATGGGCAATCCATCTCTCCAAAGTGAAGTGCAACGGCAGCTCCGTGCTCACGGGATTCTCCAAGCTCATCACCATGACGAGAGAACACCTAGGAAGCCTCCTTGTGAGACTACCAAAAGAGGTCTCTCTCCGATTCGGGAAGAAGAAGAGAATCCATATGAAGGGCTCAAGAACTTACTTCTTGATGATGCATCTCCTTCCCAAAGGAGAACTCAAGAGCCTCCACCGAAGGAACGAGAAAGAAGCGAGTCTCCCGCCACCTCGGCGGAGATGGCTCCACGAAGACGGCGGGCTAAACGCTCTCCATCACCACCAAAGCGGAGAAGACCATCACACTCTTCTCCACGCCATAATTCAAAGAGGGATGATAAAAAGCAAGAGAAGAAAAAGGCGAGAAAGAGGACACCCTCTTCTCCATCTTCTTTATCCTCTTCCTCTTATGAAAGCTATGGTGAAGACGACAAAGATCAAGACAAGAAAAAGGCGAGAAAGAGGTCACCCTCTTCTCCACCTTCTTCAAATTCTTCATCTTCTGAAGAAAGTGATGGTGCAACTTTTGAACCATCAAAAAGAAGAGGCCATAGGAAATCCTATGCCGCATGGAAGAGGTCGTCCAAGCTGAAGAAATTCAAAGAGGGAGGGAAGAGCATCTCTTTCCTTACCTATGATGGCACCTTCGGTGCTACAGACAAAGTTTTGGCCTTTATCCAACAATTCGATGCGGCGTTTGGAGATGAGGGCTTCACGGAGTCCTCTAAGCTACGCCATGTAGCTATGCACTTTCAAAAGTCCGCCAGACAATGGTGGTCTAGCCTACGAGCCAACGGTGAAGCTCCACGAACATGGAAGGCTTTAAGAGCTTCCATTATGAAGCAGTTTTTGGCCACCGATGCCAAAGACAAAGTACTCACCGAATGGCGAAGCTTAAAGCTCTCTCCCAATGAATCCATCCACAAATATGTAGACAAGTTTTGGGACCTACAACTCAAAGCCACTGTCTTCAAAAAGTTGGATTTTGGAGAGCAAAAGCAACAATTTTGTGCGGGCTTAACCGAAGAAATGGCGGAGTATGTCAACTCCCAAAGGCCACGTACCATATCGGCGGTAATACACCATACTATGGTGGCCTCGCGAATCAATTTCCAAACGGGGGGTAAAAGAAATAATAAGTCCCCGGAAAACAAAGGTTCCAATGAGCCTAAGGGGAAGGACAATGTCCAAAAGTCTCCTAAAGGCAATTCCAACAAAGCTAAAGAGAAGGGAGTTTACAAAGAAAATAATAAACTCTCTCCTGAAGAGCTTGAGCGTTATCGTAAAGATAACCGGTGTTTCAAGTGCGGCGAACAAGGGCATGCGTACCGCGCTTGTCCCCAAAAGAACAACCGCCAAGATCCTCCTAGAGCTTCTTTGGTTGAAATCCAAGAGGAGGAGATTCACCAAACTCACCACAAAGGATCTCCTCTATGCCATGCTTGGGGAAAGGTAAGAGAACATGATGCTTTTATTCTCTTTGACCCTAGTTCTACTCACAATTTCATATCTATGGAGTTAGCCACCAAGCTAGGCATACAATCCTACGAGATGGGAGATATCCTACCCGCAGACAGTGCCTTCAAGGGGCAAGAAGCTTCAGTCACTCCCTTAATCGGGAAATTGAGGCTTCATGTCCAAGGCTATGTGGACAAAGAGGATTTCTTTATCTCTCCTCTCAAGCATGAGGATGTAATCCTAGGGGCACCATGGTTTGACCGTCTGGCTGCCCATGTTAAATTTCCTGAAAGGAGAATCTCCTTTAAGTTCAGGGAAAAGGACATGTATATAGATGCTAGGGAGATGGGTAACACCATCCCCATTGTACATACACCAGCTTTCAACAAGTCAATAAAGAGCTCTATTTCCGTGTACATGATTTTTGTTAAAGATTCTCAAAATGAACCTAATGCTTTAGCAAAAGAAAATAAAAGCAACCAAAAGGAATTAGAGTTATCCAATTTTCTCAAGGGGTTTCAAGATGTCTTTATTGACGACATCCCTTGTGAGCTACCTCCTAAACGAGGTAATGACGACCATGCAATTGAACTTCTTCCAGGAAGTTCACCGCCTAACAAACCTCCTTATAGAGTTTCTCAAGCTCAACAAGAGGAGATTATGCGGCAAGTGCATGAGTTAATTGAGAAGGGCATGGTTAGGCCTAGCTCATCTCCATTTTGCTCACCTGTGCTATTAGTGCAAAAGAAAGACGGCACATATCGTATGTGTGTCGACTATAGAGCACTAAATAGGATCACTATCAAGAATAGGTTTCCCGTTCCACGGGTAGAAGACCTATTTGATAAGCTACAAGGATCGACCTACTTCAGTAGGATTGACCTAAAAAGTGGCTATCATCAAATAAGGATAGTTGATCAAGACATTGTAAAGACCGCATTTCGTACTACATTTGGTCTTTACGAATACATTGTCATGCCTTTTGGCTTGACTAATGCACCAGCCACATTTAACCGCTTGATGGAGAAGCTGTTCAGACCTCATCGAACCTTCACTGGAGTGTTCTTTGATGATATTATCATCTACTCTAATTCATTAGAGGAACACAAGCAACACCTCCAGGTAATATTTCAAGTTTTAAGAGAGAATAAACTTTATGTTAATCGAAAGAAAAGTGAATTTTTCTTGCAAGAGATTCAATATTTAGGTCACATTATCTCTCAAGATGGAATCCAAATGGATCCATCCAAGTTAGAGGTAATAAAAGGATGGCCTAAACCAAGGAATCTTCATGAACTAAGAATCTTTATAGGTATGTGTGCATACTATAGACGCTTCATAGAAAAGTTCTCACAAATTGCGGGACCATTACATGACCTAACAAAGAAAAATGTTAGGTATACGTGGTCTGCTAAGGAGAACAATGCTTTCGAAAAGCTTAAAGAAAAGCTTATCTCTCAACCTGTGCTTACACTACCGGATCTCTCAAAACCATTTGAGGTCCAATGTGATGCTTGTGGTGATTTCCTTGGGGCTGTTTTGCTCCAAGAAGGGCACGCCATAGGCTATGAGAGTCGAAGGCTCGACCCTTTTGAGAAAACTCTAGGCATATACGAAAAAGAACTCCTTGCAGTTCTACATGCCTTAGACTCATGGAAGCACTATTTATTGGGGACTCCTTTCATTCTGCGAACGGATCACCAAAGTCTTAAGTACTTCATGACGCAGACCAAGCTCTCCGACAAACAAATGAGGTGGGCAAATTTCCTTTCGCAATTTCATTTTCATATTGCTCACATTGCTGGCAAGCATAATCAAGTAGCCGATGCACTCTCAAGACGACCGAGAGTGAATGCGGTTTCCATAGCAACTCACAATGATCTATCTTTAATGATAGATGAGTATGCTATTGATCCCGATTTTAGAGATGTGATTTCAGCCCTTGCCTTAGGGAAGAAAGAAGAACCATTTACTTTACAAGATGGCTATCTTCTCTATGGCAATAGACTATGCGTTACTAACTCACTACGTGAGAAAGTAATGTATGAATCTCATGCTCCCCCATATGCGGGGCATAGAGGGATTCAGTCTACCCTAAAGGGAATTGAAACATATTTCTATTGGCCTACCATGAAAGTGAACATACATGAGTATGTTTCCAAATGTGTGGTATGTCAAAAGACAAAATTTGATAGAGGGAAGCAACTTGGATTGCTTCAACCCTTGCCAATCCCTAATTCACCATGGGAGAGCATATCCATGGATTTTATCTTTGGATTGCCTAAGTCTATCCATGGGAATACGGGAATATGGACGATAGTAGACAGGTTCAGTAAACAAGCTCATTTTATACCTGTCAAAAAGACTATCAAAGCCCATCAAATGGCAACCCTCTTCATTTCACAAATTTTCAAGTACCATGGCTTGCCAATGTCCATAGTGTCGGATAGAGATCCTAGAATGACCAGTAATTTCTGGAAGGGTCTCTTTGAGAATTTAGGAACAAGGCTAAACTTCTCTTCGGCCTATCATCCACAAACTGATGGCCAAAGTGAAATAGCTAACCTAACTATTCTCGATCTACTAAAAGCCTATGTAACGGAAGTAGATCAAAGATCCCAATGGGAGAAGTACTTACCCTTAGTAGAGTATGCTTACAATAACACTGTACATACTTCTACAGGAAAAGCACCTTTCGAGGTAATTGAGGGAAGATCAAAAAGTCCCTTGCTACTTAAGGTACATGGGAAGATCTTCGCTGCAGATGAGTATAGCCGAGACCTACAAGAATCTTTCCAAAAGATTAAGGATGCTATCTCTATCTCACAGCAAAGGCAAAAGGCTGCTGCTGACAAGCACAGAAGAGCCCAAGCCTTTAAAGAAAACGATTGGGTCTTGTTAAAGTTTCCCAAGGCTCGATTAAGGCACACGACGGGCAAGAATCCTACGGGCCACCAAAAGTACTATGCTAAACTAGCAAAAAGGTACTATGGTCCCTTCCAGATTCTTAGGCCAATCAATGAGATGGCCTATCAACTTAAGTTGCCCAATCATTGGCTCATACACAATGCTTTTCATGTGAGCCTCTTAAAGCCTTACAAAGGAGAGCCACCTCAAGAACCAACTATTGAAGACCCACCGGAGATCGAGGACCACGAGGAGGTGCTGCAGCCCGAGTCCATTCTCCGACATGAAGACAAGGTATTAAGAGGCGGTAAGACTATCCGACGATATCTTATTAAGTTTAAGAATTATCCTTTTGAAGATGCTAGATGGATGCAAGGCATACAATTAAAGGATAACCTAAACCTTGTCAATGCTTACAATGCTTCCCAAGAGTAAGCAAATGTACAAAATGTTAAAAATGAACAAAAATTTTTGTCTTATAAGACTCTCTTTTTCTTTATTTGTGCACAAAAATGAAGTAGTATGCATGCTTAGATCAAGTTTGCGGAGACGACGTCTCCCGAACACCAAGTAGAGCTTGTCACTCTACTATGGAAGACTGATAGGACTAATGTGCAGACATGCTTGCGGCAGCCTCAGGCTCTCAAGCGCCAAATGGACTAGTCATCCATTATGGAATGATGTCGTAGGGTAACATAGGGATCCTCTACCCGCTAAGAAAAGGACTCATGCATATGCTTTATCTTCTCTACACCATAGTCGAGGACGACTATGATTTCAAGAGAGAGGTAATGTCATAATAATCAATATCTAATTCTCCTAAATGATTTTCTCATATTAAACTGATCATTTAATGTGGGGAAGTGCCAAGGGAGGAAAAGCTAGAATATTGGTTAAGTTAGCAGACCGGCCACAGTAGGGATCCAAAGGAGGGAAAATAGGGATCCAAAGGGGGGGCCATCTGCAAAAGAGCCATGTGAAACAACGGGCTAAAAAGACCCTAAGGTTCAGCCCATTAAGACTTCCAAAATGCTAAGGTTCCAAAATTCAAAGGTTGTGTCCAAAGGTCAACCTTAGGGAAAATTGGATGCTTAGTGTGTGCCCAAAAAGTCTTTCTACATCCCTACATGGGAGGGGGCGAGCCCCAAAGCTAGGGGATGAGAGAGAAAGCCACACACACACACACAGGCTCCCTTTACACAAAGGGAATGAGGGACACATGTCAGCTCCCTAGGCCAGATGCCCACAAGGTATGCCCAATTCCTATTGGAAGACCCTTGAAGTGGACCAATGAGAATTAGGCTAGAGTAAATCTAGTTTAATTAATTTAAAAACATTTAATAAAAGAAACCAATAAGAATTAAGTGTCCTAGAAGACTATTGGGCAGTCTCCCAAGGGGTCCAATGAGCATTCAGGAGCCCCATGGCTTGCCTGATTCCTATTGGCCAGGAGGCAAAGGGGTCCAATGAGAGTTTAGTTTAATTATTTAATTATCTAAAGCTCTCACAAAAGGGGAAAGGGGGACACATGTCAGAAGGCTATCACTTATGCTGCTTAATCCCTATTGGCTTGACCTGGGGAGGTCCAATGAGGCAAAAGCCAGACTAACTTAGCAGCTAGGGCTCGCCCAAGAGAGAGAGGGGGCTGATTTTTGCTTGGCATTGACACACACACTCTCACACTTGACCATGTGTGAAGGGAAAATACTCTATCTCCTCCCAAGCTTTAATGGAGAGCTCATCACCTACTCCAAGCTTGTGAGATAGAAGCCTACATCAACACTCTCTTGGCATGTGGATGCAAATCCAACCAAGAGCCAAGATTCAATGCATGCTCATCTTCTCTACCAAGCTAATTACTAAGCTAAGCTATGCTAATATGAGTGATTATGTGAGGAGATGTACTTCTTTCTCGTAAGATACTTCTTTTTCCTCTCAATCTACTCTCATACCCTGCTAGCTCTCACCATCTTCGAAGGTGTGTGAGGTCTTGGGTCTGAGAACGGGGATAATTCAAGTTGTGTTTGATTAAGTGTTTTGCTTGGTGTATGAAGCTTCCATCTTCATTGCACTAGCTCGTCTTGAAGGAACACAAAGAATTGTATTGTACAATGTCTCTCTTGATGGGAGAAACCATAATACAAAGCCTTTTGGAGGGGGGACCGGCTCCATGCAAATCCGGTCCTCAACTGTTGTCAATAGCTTAATTGCTCTCTCTTTTGAAAGTATTGTCGATGCTATCTAACTAGGTGTTATGCTTTTTGTTGCTCTCTCCACCCAAGCACTCTTGTAATTCTCATTAGGAATCAACTCTAATGAAATGCTCACTATGTTCATGCTAATTTCCGCTACACATAAGATTTTAGGCCATTAAATGTTACAACAAGTGCACTTGTTTTGCCCAAAATCGGTGCCTTGTGGTGGATAGGGGGGATTTGCAGTTTTGCACTTGTTTTTCCCAAAATTGGTGCCTTGTGGATAGGGAGGTTTTGCAGTTTCTAGGGCAAAACAAGCATATCTAGTGCCTTCCAGATGTCAATCAAAGGAATTTTGGTTGTCTCTCAGTCTTCCACATGTACAGAAGGTTGGAAAGGCACTGGTAGCAAAAAACTATCAATAATTACTTTGTTGGGTCTTATTTTCCAGTTGAAATGCACACATCATATCTGTTTTGACCCTGGTGGTGCAGAAAGCCCCTGTCCACAAGGCATCGATTTTGGGCCAAACAAGCATCATATCTGTTTTGACCCTGGTGGTGTAGAAAGCCCCTGTCCACAAGGGGCTTTCTGCCTTGTGGATAGGGGCTTTCTGCACCACCAGGGTCAAAACAGATATGATGTGTGCATTTTAACAAATGGCACTTGAAGCCTGTTGTGAAGGTTTTGTAGCACTAGCCAACAAAATACTCATCCACAACTCCTCCCCTCCCCGTCTCCCCCTCTGTGTTCAATGGCATGGTGTGCAAGAACCATGCGAGAATGTACAAAAGACTTATAAAAATTATTCAACACAAATTAAATACAAAGAGCTTAAATGACATAAGAAGTGACACGTTCCAAAATGAGTAAGCATCATTTATTTTCCAAATTTGAAGTCATTACATATCCATTGCAAAAAGGTGTTGCTATACATATTACTAGCTACAAGTTTGTTCGTATCTAACGGGCTAGTGCAAAATCTTTTTGCATTATAGCTACATGATTGGCATGGATGGCACACAAATTGGCATCCTCAAATAAACCCACCAAGTATGCCTCTGTGGATTCTTGAGTCCTTCGCGGCCGATGGGATGCATGTGTAACTCAGTGTTGTAGCTTTGCACAATCTCCCTGCATGTCCATGCAAAAGGAGCCCTTTGAATAGAAGTTCCACACACTTTTAATAATGTCAAGCATCAATAAAGGCTTGGCTAAAATGGTGCACTTTGCAAGGTTGCCTATGTAGTGCCGCTTGCCCATCTTGCTGTAAAACTTTGTTTTGTGGCAGTGCTTGGGGCATGGGGCTGCATCCTCTAGGACAAAATTGTCATTGCTAGACTCGTCTTCTTGAGGGCTTAGAAATAAAAATATGACACATCCTCTCTAGCCTTCATTGCTTCACAATTTGGCACTTGAGAAGCTTGAAAACAAACACCAACTTAGTTCCAAACACTGCAAGAGAAGAAAGGCAATAAGTGAAGTTCATACAACAACAATGAAAGGCAAAAGTCACATGATTCTTTCCTTACCATTAAAAGGTAGTTTATAAAAGACAACCATTGCTTGTTGAAGCCTCTTCAAATCGATAAAAATATTATTTGACATAGAGTAAGGAAACCCCTTGACAATATTATCAGCACGATTCCTTGCATTGGTAGCTTTCTTAGCACTTTGTGGAGATTGTACAAAGATAGATGAGGGCATTGTCTCCTCGATGTGCAAATAGTGACCTAGACGTGATAAACCATCTTCATTAGAGGCCCCTCTAGCAACTTTCACCTTGCGTGGAAGTTGGGAATACATTCTCAGTAACTTGAAGAGGCCATGTAGTGCAGTGTAACCCTTTGTGCTAATGCCATCTTCATCACATGCCTTCTGCATATCAAAATCACTCATGAGAGTAGAAAACTTACGCATCACCTCCTTGGTTACAACATCATTAATATGTTTTCCTTTTGGTGTGTGGAGGAGTGCTATGACATCTGCCTTCTTAAGGAAACTAATAAGCAAATGAATGGGATCCTCTTGGCTTTGGCTACCACATGTCTCTTGGATAATATTCCTGCAATAAGAATAAAAAACAAAACAATCACCATAGAAGCGACTTCATACATGTAGGAAATATGATAGGGTATTCCAAAATGCATCTTGTAGCTATAACTCTTCTCTTCCAAGCACCACATTTTGGAGCAATGGTCTCTATAGATGAGAAACTCCTCTTATGCTCCCTTGCACCTAAAAGGTGTCTCTTTCAAACTCAATATGGTACCCTCAAGCTTTGCAATCTTACCATCCTTCTCTTCCACATGTTGCTGAAGAGTTTGTGCTTCTTTCTCTACATGAATGATCCTTTGCGACAAACTAGTCGTGTTATGAATGATAACTTGGTGTTGATGCATCTGCTATTGCACATTATGAGCTCTAATAGTGGACAACCGCTTGCAGTAGCCAAGCAAACCTGGCTCCCCTCTACCTACATATTGCAAGAAGGTAGGGAGACTATTGAATGTTGGATACACATTAACCAAAGGGTCATTGGGGTAGAGAAAACCATCCACCCAAAGGTCCAAACATGTGTGACCTGCACTACCGCATTTTTGTGTTGTATGCAAGTCATAATGCTTGGAGGGTGCAAGCTCTTTTGAAAACCAAATCTGTACGCATTTCATTTTTGACCGTGACAATTGTGCTATGGATGGGAGATGTGTATAGTCATTTGTAGCCATATCATGGAGAGATGGGTTTGTATAGCCTATAATGAAGGAGGTAGTGAGGCACCAAGGTAGAGATTATGGGTTGTATATTATGGGCTGCAAAGACCATTGTGTGCTATCATCTCCAATAGACGACAATCACTTGTAGTATCCAAGAAGACTGTGCTCCCCTCTATCTACATATTGTAAGAATGATGCAAGGCTATTTGATGTTGGATACACATTGATGAATGGATCATTAGAGTAGAGGCAACCATGCACCCAAAGGTCCACATTGGTGTGACTTGTACCACGACATTGTTGTGTAGTTTGCAAGTAATGATGCTTTGGGGATGCAAAGTACTTTGACAACATGTAGAGAAACCGTTTCCGAACTTGACGATCTTGATGTGGATGGGAGGTTTTGTAATGTCGCCTAGCTCCATGGAAAGGGGAATAAAGCTGGACTCAAGCAAGAGTGGAGAGCTGCAAAAAATCCATGGAGGGGAGAGGTGAGATATGGAGTGAAGAGGTATGGGATGGAGAGCTGCATAAGAGCTACGGAGTGGAGAGGAGAGTATGTAGTGGAGAGCTACAGAAGAGCTATGGAGTGGAGAGGAGGACTATGGAGTGGAGGTCTATGAGGGGGAGAGCTGCAACAAAGCTATGGAGTGGACGTGCAACAAGGAGATGGAAGGAAGAAGAGAGTGTTCTGGAAAGTAAGAGAGATAAGTGGGAGGGAGAGGAGTGAGAGAGAGAAGGAGGAAGAGTGTGTGCTGAAAAGTAGGAGAGACAAGAGAGAGGGAGAGGAGTGAGAGAGAGGGAAGTGATTTTGGAGTGAAATAAAAAAAGGTGGCAAGTTTGATATTCTGTAGGTGTACTAGTGAGATTTTGAGAAAGAAGGTATACATATAGGTTGGGGAGAAGTTTTGAGTAAAAGTGAGTTTTTTATGATTTTTGTTTAAAAAGTGCTTTTTTGGGTTGAGACTATGGACGGCTTGGTGATGTGGCAAAAAAGGGGGGGAGGATAGTTATTGTCATAAGGACCACCACTCTTTTTGGTAGAGAGAGAATGTACCTATCCTCCCTCCCTAGCCTCTATTTTAACCTACAAAAAGCCTATGAAACCTTAAAAAAAGCCTATGAGAATACCCTCATTCAATGGCTTTGTCTCCTAAATCACACACATTTTCAGTCTTAATGTCTTAAAATTAGGGATCCTTACAAGGCCCTTTTTGGGTTTTCCTAATGGTTAATGGCACAGTGGCCATTGTTCAACATGTGTACTCTTGGTGTTCCATGCACTTGAGGAATGGAAGCTCAAGAGATTTTCCAATACATTGTAAGTCGTAAAACATTGTTTGTTGCGGATTGTAGCGCTTGTTGTTTGTTTTTGACTTAAGAGTTTTTGGTGTTGTCATAGATATATTCCCATCCAACTTTGTTGAGGAACAACCAATCAAGAGTCTCATAGGAACCTTCAACGCCCTTCATGCCGACATTGGTGTTATGATGCTTCCCAAGTCACCACCTTTGATTCTGCAACACAGAATCTTCTTCTACTCACACACGTATGTAGGGCTGACCTCAAAGGATGGATATAGTAAGATCATTGTTGTTGACAAACCTTCATTACTGAGCCTAGAATGGCCATGACCCGATGCATGGTCACTCTTCTCAGTGAAGGAGAATACGCTTTCTGATATTTTTTCCTCATTAAAATTTTGGAAGGCTTCCAGATCTATAGGGCTCAGTTGGTGCTGCCATGTGCATGTTTTTGTACACTTGTTTAAGACATTGCCAATCAGTGTTACACTTACTATGTTTTGTAGCAAGAATGTCATGTATGAAGCACTAAAACTAGTATTTGGAGATAATTGGGGAATGGTTGAGGGAGTGCACCAAGGAGATAAATACAAGTGTAAGGTGGGGGCTAAAGGTATAGGGATACGATATTTGAAAGTGCGCACTACTTTGTACCTACGTTTCCACTGTGAGTGTCGAATGTGTAAGAGTGGAAAGTGGATACCCTTAAAATCAATGTTGCTAATTTTGTGACATTTGACATGCCCATTAGTTTGTCAAATGGTGTTTCTAAGATTGTGCAAGTTAGTGAACAATGGACACTTACCAACATACAGGAACACTTGATTATCTTGGGCTACGAAGATATCAAAGTTGGTTACTTTCACCCAATCAGAAAAAGGTCAGTTCAATTTTTATGTTGTCTACATGTGCCAATTGTCTTATTAAAAATATTTTTGTTGTTTCAGATTGGTAGGCGGATGGAGGCAGCCATGAAAGTGTAAGAGGAGTGGAGGGTTGGCAACGCATTGTCTTTAAGTTGATCTGATAGATCAATGCCACGTTGTAAAGCATTCTGTTTAATGGAAATTCAAAGATTTTTTGTTGTTATAGTAACACATTCATAGATTAAGTTTTTTTATTTTGTTTGGGTGTTTGTGTGCGCACCCATGTGTGTTTGTATGTATATCGAAGAGCTTTGCAGTGGACCACCGGGGGAGTGGTAGGGGGTGTATATAAAGGGGAGGGGCCTTCTGATTTGTCTATCAACGCTTGAGAATGAGATGGGGAGGGAGAGAGAGAGAGAGAGAGAGAGAGAGAGAGAGAGAGAGAGAGAGAGAGCGATCACCATGGTAGCACATGCTAGCGCATCCTCCTCCCACCCAGCAGCAACGTCGAAAGAGCTACACACCCCCCTTTTGCAGTTCCTTCTTTTCCTAGAGGACACCAAATATGTTGGACGCAATGATCTTCATGGCTTCTTCACCCGCACAGTGGATTTACAAAAAACCATGCAGCTCCACAATGACACTTTTCATGACATCATAGAGTATATGCATATGCATACACTCAAGTATGCTGTGAAATTTGAAGACAACGCCATGATGTGGTTGCCATGTGATCTGCTTCGCTACATCCACAAGGGAGACACTACATTTTCAAAGAGACTAGCCCGCTTTGAGGCGATTGCAAAAGAGGCCAACCACTTCTGCCAAGTGACAAAGGAAGTTGCAGATTCCTTCAAGAAGCGTAAAATTGGGCAATCTTTTTTGTCCAACATTGGCACTCTCTTCTTCCTCATCAATGAGGAACCCTCCTTGGAGGAGATGGAGATCCCGCATTTGGTAAGTGGGTTGGGTGCTTCCGGATCATAAAGATCCCAAGCTCACCCCTATAGATATCCAGAGTAAGCAAAGACTGCAAGACGCCGAATATCCCCAAGCCTTGGAAGGGGCAGTTGCAGCAAGAGAATAGATTGCTGGCACCTCCGAGGTGCCTGACCCTGAAAGCCATGACCCTGCTGCAATTATTGAAGTGGAGATTAACTATCTCAATAGCATAATTATAGAATATGAAGAGTATTTATTATTACATGATGTGGAAGATGTTTTTGGTGTCCGGCTAGATGAGTCTCTTAGCCTCATATGCACCAAGATGGAGTTCCCCCTTGATCCTACACCAACAGCTACAGATGACAAGCTACATCCATTGGGAGACTTTGTTGCTGACACAATTGCACTAGTGACAACGGATATTCTTGTTGCAGAGTAGAGTGAAGTCACGGATGAGGACTTTGTTGCAACACAAGCCAGGGTTGTTGCCAACCAAACTCGTATCTGCCCCGAATCACCTGGTTCGCGGAGCCCCTGCAAGGTTGATGAGAGAAAATCCTCTATCAACCTTGAAGCGACACCAACTATGGATGACGAGGATAAGCAACAAGAGGTAATACTAAGCATCTTGTACGTTGATAATCAACCTTTCTTCTTTTATTTTGGTTAATTACATTTTTGCAGGATGTTTTGGACATGGACCTGTGGGTTAGCCGGAAGGGGGGAGAGCGCACGGTGTTTGGGCCTCATGCAACCCTTGCACACTACATTAAAAAACTACCAATGCGGGATGTGTGCATCAGACACAAGGATTTGTCCCCCAACGGCCATTTTGTTTTGTGGGTGCTTAAGGCCACAAGTAAACTCCTATGCTTAGCCACCATCCCTCAAATAGCCCATGGAATTATTTTGGCGAAAAAATCACTAGCAATTTCCACTTTTGGCATTGGTTTTTGTAGCAAGTTCATGACACGCATACCACTTTGTCAAGCCTTGGGGGTTGACAATGCTCAAACTATAGTTGCTTCTGTGCTTACATCCATTTTACCCAATTCTATGGAACATCGTAGAGAGATTGCAAAGTGCCTCCTATCAAAAGATCGTTAAGCCGGATGTACAAGCTTTTTTAATGAAAATTATCTCCCTTGTCCATGATCTTTTGCAAAGTTCAATTTACTAATTTGATCATGTTTAGTGACAAGGCAAATTGTGAAAATTCTACCCATTTGTAATATGTATTAACTATTTGAACGTTGATTTTGTACATTGAAATTTTTTGGTCCAAAAATGGCATATAAACTACATTCTTCTACTAGAGGTGCCCTGTATGTGAAAATTTAGGCCAATTTGAATGTGTCGACAAGGCAGCAAGAAATAGCCTAGAAAGCCGGCTATCTGGTCAAATCTTGCTGCCTTGTGGATACAACCAATTTGGCTAATATTGCCATATTCTAGCAAATGCAGAGCAAATTTTTTACCTAATGGACAATTCAAGTCAGTCAAGAAATTTATTTAGCTTTAGTTGCCATCATCTAAGCTATACCTGCCACCTTTTGTACATTTGATTATCATCTCATCTTCAATCATTAAACAAAATAAATGTAGATAAATACAAACATTAAATGTGGAAATTAAGTTTACATAGAGCGACAAAAAGAGACGTGATTGTATTTATCACAAAGTGCAAATACATTAAGTTCACAAGAAAACTTGAATCCAGTACAAGGGTTCCAAAGCAAACTTGATTCCAATACAACAGTTAGTTACAAAAAGAGGTTTTGATGTCAGAGGGTATCCCTCATGCCTTAGGCAACGTGCAAGTTGCATGTCCTTGGCCATGATTGTTATATGCTTGGCATGCACAACACATAACAATGTGTCCTCAAAGAGACTGCCCAAATAAACCTCTGCAACCTTCTCAATTGATTTGAGGGCAATTTCAGACATCCAAAACTATGTGTTATAGCTTTGTAGCTCTTTCTTACATGTTTGTGTGAATGGTGCTTTCCTAATAAAAGCAGGCCTGTTGTCTTCTGGTATTGCCAAATTTCAACAAACGCTCGACAAAACCATTGTGCTCTTTGAGTTCGGTGTTGTGGGGGCTTTTGAGCTCCTTGTGGACGTGCTCTCTGCGGCTTCCTGTAGAATTTTGACTTTCGACGGCGCTTGGGAGGTGGCTGGGGGGCATCTTTGTCATAATAATCAATATCTAATTCTCCTAAATGATTTTCTCATATTAAACTGATCATTTAATGTGGGGAAGTGCCAAGGGAGAAAAAGCTAGAATATTGGTTAAGTTAGCAGACCGGCCACAGTAGGGATCCAAAGGAGGGAAAATAGGGATCCAAAGGGGGGGCCATCTGCAAAAGAGCCATGTGAAACAACGGGCTAAAAAGACCCTAAGGTTCAGCCCATTAAGACTTCCAAAATGCTAAGGTTCCAAAATTCAAAGGTTGTGTCCAAAGGTCAACCTTAGGGAAAATTGGATGCTTAGTGTGTGTGCCCAAAAAGTCTTTCTGCATCCCTACATGGGAGGGGGCGAGCCCCAAAGCTAGGGGATGAGAGAGAAAACCACACACACACACACAGGCTCCCTTTACACAAAGGGAATGAGGGACACATGTCAGCTCCCTAGGCCAGATGCCCACAAGGTGTGCCCAATTCCTATTGGAAGACCCTTGAAGTGGACCAATGAGAATTAAGCTAGAGTAAATCTAGTTTAATTAATTTAAAAACATTTAATAAAAGAAACCAATAAGAATTAAGTGTCCTAGAAGACTATTGGGCAGTCTCCCAAGGGGTCCAATGAGCATTCAGGAGCCCCATGGCTTGCCTGATTCCTATTGGCCAGGAGGCAAAGGGGTCCAATGAGAGTTTAGTTTAATTATTTAATTACCTAAAGCTCTCACAAAAGGGGAAAGGGGGACACATGTCAGAAGGCTATCACTTATGCTGCTTAATCCCTATTGGCTTGACCTGGGGAGGTCCAATGAGGCAAAAGCCAGCCTAACTTAGCAGCTAGGGCTCGCCCAAGAGAGAGAGGGGGCTGATTTTTGCTTGGCATTGACACACACACTCTCACACTTGACCATGTGTGAAGGAAAAACACTCTATCTCCTCCCAAGCTTTAATGGAGAGCTCATCACCTACTCCAAGCTTGTGAGATAGAAGCCTACATCAACACTATGGGAGAAACCATAATACAAAGCCTTTTGGAGGGGGGACCGGCTCCATGCAAATCCGGTCCTCAACTGTTGTCAATAGTTTAATTGCTCTCTCTTTTGAAAGTATTGTCGATGCTATCTAACTAGGTGTTATGCTTTTTGTTGCTCTCTCCACCCAAGCACTCTTGTAATTATCATTAGGAATCTATTCTAATGAAATGCCCACTATGTTCATGCTAATTTCCGCTACAAATAAGATTTTAGGCCATTAGATGTTACATTGGTATCAGAGCTCAAGGTTTCTCTTTTCTTGCTCAAGAAGGGAGGTCCTCAAGCTAGCTACAAATGGTTGGTATTATTAATTGCCTGTGAGTAAGTAGAATAGGGATTTTTCAGCCTTGCAGTGCGCCTGCCTTTGTGCAGTTAACGGGGCATCACCGTCGAGAGCTATGGTCTTAATAGTGGAGTCCTACGGGGCTTGCCTACGGCTTAACCACTATTGAGCTATTAGAAGCTTGACAGGAGCCGGTGCTGTTTTGGTGTCGAAAGACCCTCTCTTCTATTCCTTGCAATTAATGGTATTCGAGCCGCGGGTACAGTAGCTTGAGTGCTTTTTCTAAAGGGGTAAAGAAGAGTAGCAACTAGGGCTTGAAGTGCCAAAGTACACCTAAAAAGTTTACACCTAAAAATTGTTAGAATGGCTGACAATATTAAAGAGAGTGAAGTTAATGTTGATAACTTTGATTTTGCTCATGAGCAAGCTACTAATGATGCTTCAATGCTTGTTAATTATCTTGTTTCTAGGCTTCAACAAGCCATGGGCAATCCATCTCTCCAAAGTGAAGTGCAACGGCAGCTCCGTGCTCACGGGATTCTCCAAGCTCATCACCATGACGAGAGAACACCTAGGAAGCCTCCTTGTGAGACTACCAAAATAGGTCTCTCTCCGATTCGGGAAGAAGAAGAGAATCCATATGAAGGGCTCAAGAACTTACTTCTTGATGATGCATCTCCTTCCCAAAGGAGAACTCAAGAGCCTCCACCGAAGGAACGAGAAAGAAGCGAGTCTCCCACCACCTCGGCGGAGATGGCTCCACGAAGACGGCGGGCTAAACGCTCTCCATCACCACCAAAGCGGAGAAGACCATCACACTCTTCTCCACGCCATAATTCAAAGAGGGATGATAAAAAGCAAGAGAAGAAAAAGGCGAGAAAGAGGACACCCTCTTCTCCATCTTCTTTATCCTCTTCCTCTTATGAAAGCTATGGTGAAGACGACAAAGATCAAGACAAGAAAAAGGCGAGAAAGAGGTCACCCTCTTCTCCACCTTCTTCAAATTCTTCATCTTCTGAAGAAAGTGATGGTGCAACTTTTGAACCATCAAAAAGAAGAGGCCATAGGAAATCCTATGCCGCATGGAAGAGGTCGTCCAAGCTGAAGAAATTCAAAGAGGGAGGGAAGAGCATCTCTTTCCTTACCTATGATGGTACCTTTGGTGCTACAGACAAAGTTTTGGCCTTTATCTAGCAATTCGATGCGGCGTTTGGAGATGAGGGCTTCACGGAGTCCTCTAAGCTACGCCATGTAGCTATGCACTTTCAAAAGTCCGCCAGACAATGGTGGTCTAGCCTACGAGCCAACGGTGAAGCTCCACGAACATGGAAGGCTTTAAGAGCTTCCATTATGAAGCAGTTTTTGGCCACCGATGCCAAAGACAAAGTACTCACCGAATGGCGAAGCGTAAAGCTCTCTCCCAATGAATCTATCCACAAATATGTAGACAAGTTTTGGGACTTACAACTCAAAGCCACTGTCTTCAAAAGGTTGGATTTTGGGGAGCAAAAGCAACAATTTTGTGCGGGCTTAACCGAAGAAATGGCGGAGTATGTCAACTCCCAAAGGCCACGTACCATATCGGCGGTAATACATCATACTATGGTGGCCTCGCGAATCAATTTCCAAACGGGGGGTAAAAGAAATAATAAGCCCCCGGAAAACAAGGGTTCCAATGAGCCTAAGGGGAAGGACAATGTCCAAAAGTCTCCTAAGGGCAATTCCAACAAAGCCAAAGAGAAGGGAGTTTACAAAGGAAAGAATAAACTCTCTCCTGAAGAGCTTGAGCGTTATCGTAAAGATAACCGGTGTTTCAAGTGCGGCGAACAAGGGCATGCGTACCGCGCTTGTCCCCAAAAGAACAACCGCCAAGATCCTCCTAGAGCTTCTTTGGTTGAAATCCAAGAGGAGGAGATTCATCAAACTCACCACAAAGGATCTCCTCTATGCCATGCTTGGGGAAAGGTAAGAGAACATGATGCTTTTATTCTCTTTGACCCTAGTTCTACTCACAATTTCATATCTATGGAGTTAGCCACCAAGCTAGGCATACAATCCTACGAGATGGGAGATATCCTACCCGCAGACAGTGCCTTCAAGGGGCAAGAAGCTTCAGTCACTCCCTTAATCGGGAAATTGAGGCTTCATGTCCAAGGCTATGTGGACAAAGAGGATTTCTTTATCTCTCCTCTCAAGCATGAGGATGTAATCCTAGGGGCACCATGGTTTGACCGTCTGGCTGCCCATGTTAAATTTCCTGAAAGGAGAATCTCCTTTAAGTTCAGGGAAAAGGACATGTATATAGATGCTAGGGAGATGGGTAACACCATCCCCATTGTACATACACCAGCTTTCAACAAGTCAATAAAGAGCTCTATTTCCGTGTACATGATTTTTGTTAAAGATTCTCAAAATGAACCTAATGCTTTAGCAAAAGAAAATAAAAGCAACCAAAAGGAATTAGAGTTATCCAATTTTCTCAAGGGGTTTCAAGATGTCTTTATTGACGACATCCCTTGTGAGCTACCTCCTAAACGAGGTAATGACGACCATGCAATTGAACTTCTTCCAGGAAGTTCACCGCCTAACAAACCTCCTTATAGAGTTTCTCAAGCTCAACAAGAGGAGATTATGCGGCAAGTGCATGAGTTAATTGAGAAGGGCATGGTTAGGCCTAGCTCATCTCCATTTTGCTCACCTGTGCTATTAGTGCAAAAGAAAGACGGCACATATCGTATGTGTGTCGACTATAGAGCACTAAATAGGATCACTACCAAGAATAGGTTTCCCGTTCCACGGGTAGAAGACCTATTTGATAAGCTACAAGGATCGACCTACTTCAGTAGGATTGACCTAAAAAGTGGCTATCATCAAATAAGGATAGTTGATCAAGACATTGTAAAGACCGCATTTCGTACTACATTTGGTCTTTACGAATACATTGTCATGCCTTTTGGCTTGACTAATGCACCAGCCACATTTAACCGCTTGATGGAGAAGCTGTTCAGACCTCATCGAACCTTCACTGGAGTGTTCTTTGATGATATTATCATCTACTCTAATTCATTAGAGGAACACAAGCAACACCTCCAGGTAATATTTCAAGTTTGAAGAGAGAATAAACTTTATGTTAATCGAAAGAAAAGTGAATTTTTCTTGCAAGAGATTCAATATTTAGGTCACATTATCTCTCAAGATGGAATCCAAATGGATCCATCCAAGTTAGAGGTAATAAAAGGATGGCCTAAACCAAGGAATCTTCATGAACTAAGAAGCTTTATAGGTATGTGTGCATACTATAGACGCTTCATAGAAAAGTTCTCACAAATTGCGGGACCATTACATGACCTAACAAAGAAAAATGTTAGGTATACGTGGTCTGCTAAGGAGAACAATGCTTTCGAAAAGCTTAAAGAAAAGCTTATCTCTCAACCTGTGCTTACACTACCGGATCTCTCAAAACCATTTGAGGTCCAATGTGATGCTTGTGGTGATTGCCTTGGGGCTGTTTTGCTCCAAGAAGGGCACGCCATAGGCTATGAGAGTCGAAGGCTCGACCCTGTTGAGCAAGCTCTAGGCATATACGAAAAAGAACTCCTTGCAGTTCTACATGCCTTAGACTCATGGAAGCACTATTTATTGGGGACTCCTTTCATTCTGCGAACGGATCACCAAAGTCTTAAGTACTTCATGACGCAGACCAAGCTCTCCGACAAACAAATGAGGTGGGCAAATTTCCTTTCGCAATTTCATTTTCATATTGCTCACATTGCTGGCAAGCATAATCAAGTAGCCGATGCACTCTCAAGACGACCAAGAGTGAATGCGGTTTCCATAGCAACTCACAATGATCTATCTTCAATGATAGATGAGTATGCTATTGATCCCGATTTTAGAGATGTGATTTCAGCCCTTGCATTAGGGAAGAAAGAAGAACCATTTACTTTACAAGATGGTTATCTTCTCTATGGCAATAGACTATGCGTTACTAACTCACTACGTGAGAAAGTAATGTATGAATCTCATGCTCCCCCATATGCGGGGCATAGAGGGATTCAGTCTACCCTAAAGGGAATTGAAACATATTTCTATTGGCCTACCATGAAAGTGAACATACATGAGTATGTTTCCAAATGTGTGGTATGTCAAAAGACAAAATTTGATAGAGGGAAGCAACTTGGATTGCTTCAACCCTTGCCAATCCCTAATTCACCGTGGGAGAGCATATCCATGGATTTTATCTTTGGATTGCCTAAGTCTATCCATGGGAATACGGGAATATGGACGATAGTAGACAGGTTTAGTAAACAAGCTCATTTTATACCTGTCAAAAAGACTATCAAAGCCCATCAAATGGCAACCCTCTTCATTTCACAAATTTTTAAGTACCATGGCTTGCCAATGTCCATAGTGTCGGATAGAGATCCTAGAATGACCAGTAATTTCTGGAAGGGTCTCTTTGAGAATTTAGGAACAAGGCTAAACTTCTCTTCGGCCTATCATCCACAAACTGATGGCCAAAGTGAAATAGCTAACCTAACTATTCTCGATCTACTAAAAGCCTATGTAACGGAAGTAGATCAAAGATCCCAATGGGAGAAGTACTTACCCTTAGTAGAGTATGCTTACAATAACACTGTACATACTTCTACAGGAAAAGCACCTTTCGAGGTAATTGAGGGAAGATCAAAAAGTCCCTTGCTACTTAAGGTACATGGGAAGATCTTCGCTGCAGATGAGTATAGCCGAGACCTACAAGAATCTTTCCAAAAGATTAAGGATGCTATCTCTATCTCACAGCAAAGGCAAAAGGCTGCTGCTGACAAGCACAGAAGAGCCCAAGCCTTTAAAGAAAACGATTGGGTCTTGTTAAAGTTTCCCAAGGCTCGATTAAGGCACACGACGGGCAAGAATCCTACGGGCCACCAAAAGTACTATGCTAAACTAGCAAAAAGGTACTATGGTCCCTTCCAGATTCTTAGGCCAATCAATGAGATGGCCTATCAACTTAAGTTGCCCAATCATTGGCTCATACACAATGCTTTTCATGTAAGCCTTTTAAAGCCTTACAAAGGAGAGCCACCTCAAGAACCAACTATTGAAGACCCACCGGAGATCGAGGACCACGAGGAGGTGCTGCAGCCCGAGTCCATTCTCCGACATGAAGACAAGGTATTAAGAGGCGGTAAGACTATCCGACGATATCTTATTAAGTTTAAGAATTATCCTTTTGAAGATGCTAGATGGATGCAAGGCATACAATTAAAGGATAACCTAAACCTTGTCAATGCTTACAATGCTTCCCAAGAGTAAGCAAATGTACAAAATGTTAAAAATGAACAAAAATTTTTGTCTTATAAGACTCTCTTTTTCTTGATTTGTGCACAAAAATGAAGTAGTATGCATGCTTAGATCAAGTTTGTGGGGACGACGTCTCCCAAACACCAAGTAGAGCTTGTCACTCTACTATGGAAGACTGATAGGACTAATGTGCAGACATGCTTGCGGCAGCCTCAGGCTCTCAAGCGCCAAATGGACTAGTCATCCATTATGGAATGATGTCGTAGGGTAACATAGGGATCCTCTACCCGCTAAGAAAAGGACTCATGCATATGCTTTATCTTCTCTATACCATAGTCGAGGACGACTATGATTTCAAGAGAGAGGTAATGTCATAATAATCAATATCTAATTCTCCTAAATGATTTTCTCATATTAAACTGATCATTTAATGTGGGGAAGTGCCAAGGGAGAAAAAGCTAGAATATTGGTTAAGTTAGCAGACCGGCCACAGTAGGGATCCAAAGGAGGGAAAATAGGGATCCAAAGGGGGGGCCATCTGCAAAAGAGCCATGTGAAACAACGGGCTAAAAAGACCCTAAGGTTCAGCCCATTAAGACTTCCAAAATGCTAAGGTTCCAAAATTCAAAGGTTGTGTCCAAAGGTCAACCTTAGGGAAAATTGGATGCTTAGTGTGTGTGCCCAAAAAGTCTTTCTGCATCCCTACATGGGAGGGGGCGAGCCCCAAAGCTAGGGGATGAGAGAGAAAACCACACACACACACACAGGCTCCCTTTACACAAAGGGAATGAGGGACACATGTCAGCTCCCTAGGCCAGATGCCCACAAGGTGTGCCCAATTCCTATTGGAAGACCCTTGAAGTGGACCAATGAGAATTAAGCTAGAGTAAATCTAGTTTAATTAATTTAAAAACATTTAATAAAAGAAACCAATAAGAATTAAGTGTCCTAGAAGACTATTGGGCAGTCTCCCAAGGGGTCCAATGAGCATTCAGGAGCCCCATGGCTTGCCTGATTCCTATTGGCCAGGAGGCAAAGGGGTCCAATGAGAGTTTAGTTTAATTATTTAATTACCTAAAGCTCTCACAAAAGGGGAAAGGGGGACACATGTCAGAAGGCTATCACTTATGCTGCTTAATCCCTATTGGCTTGACCTGGGGAGGTCCAATGAGGCAAAAGCCAGCCTAACTTAGCAGCTAGGGCTCGCCCAAGAGAGAGAGGGGGCTGATTTTTGCTTGGCATTGACACACACACTCTCACACTTGACCATGTGTGAAGGAAAAACACTCTATCTCCTCCCAAGCTTTAATGGAGAGCTCATCACCTACTCCAAGCTTGTGAGATAGAAGCCTACATCAACACTCTCTTGGCATGTGGATGCAAATCCAACCAAGAGCCAAGCTTCAATGCATGCTCATCTTCTCTACCAAGCTAATTACTAAGCTAAGCTATGCTAATATGAGTGATTATGTGAGGAGATGTACTTCTTTCTCGTAAGATACTTCTTTTTCCTCTCAATCTACTCTCATACCCTGCTAGCTCTCACCATCTTCGAAGGTGTGTGAGGTCTTGGGTCTGAGAACGGGGATAATTCAAGTTGTGTTTGATTAAGTGTTTTGCTTGGTGTATGAAGCTTCCATCTTCATTGCACTAGCTAGTCTTGAAGGAACACAAAGAATTGTATTGTACAATGTCTCTCTTGATGGGAGAAACCATAATACAAAGCCTTTTGGAGGGGGGACCGGCTCCATGCAAATCCGGTCCTCAACTGTTGTCAATAGTTTAATTGCTCTCTCTTTTGAAAGTATTGTCGATGCTATCTAACTAGGTGTTATGCTTTTTGTTGCTCTCTCCACCCAAGCACTCTTGTAATTATCATTAGGAATCTATTCTAATGAAATGCCCACTATGTTCATGCTAATTTCCGCTACAAATAATATTTTAGGCCATTAGATGTTACAATCTTCATCCGGATCATAATCTTCATCATCAGTGCTTCACTCATCATTGTTGGGTTGACCAGAAGGCATGGCACCCATTACTCTGGGCAGTGACTTGCCGGCCATAGTTTGGCTACCTGGGTCAGATGGCATTGCTCCCATCCGGCCTGGAAACGCTGTTTGGCCCACCCTATGATTCACTGGAATGTCCTCCTCTTTCCCATGACAGACGCTCATCGGATGTGTCCGTCTCTGTGCATTTTGGGTTAGCCAGCTCTTTTGGTTGCCGATAAGCACGCATCTTCTGCCTTCTGCGCGCCTCATTGGTCTTTGGATTATTCTTTGCAGTTTGTTTGGTCCTTGCCATCTAGAAAGTGAGTTTGGGGGGCTTCTTAGAGCTTGTGGTGTTCGGTGAGGGAAAGAGTGTTATGTGTTTGTGAAGGGGGGGTTTTCCCTCTTTATATAGGGTGGCCATATAAGGGTGGGTTCACATGGTGGAAAAGATCTGCTAAAAGCATGAGAAAATAATTTTTTGAATTGTAAAAACACATGAAATTAGAGAACTATTCAAACACAAAAAGAAAAATGTCTACTTGTAAAATTGCATAAACAATCAAACAATGAAAACACTCGATCCAAAAAAAGAGAGGGTTGTGGCACAAGAAAATATGATGTAATTATCAGATTACGAGGATAACATGTGCATCCAAGTGCAATGGATTTTCCATTATCATAAGATTCTAAATACATGTACTACCTCCTGATCCAAACTTTTTCCACCCTAGTCCTTGATGCTCGCCCCACTGCATGTCGTGCTAGACCTTGTGAGGATCTCCAGCACTCTGAGGAACAAACATGGGCCAGTCAATGGGCTTCTTTTGCCAAGCAAGATGACCTTGTACGTTCAATCAACAATTTGCATCCAAAGGTGGTGCGGTAAAACTAGTTGAACATTTTCTAAAGATAGCATGATTGAGCGCACTAAATCCCCTCTCTGTCTTGTATCTTGAAGTAGACACACCAGGCATGATAGTGTGACTTCTCCATACCTTGCATGCTCCAAAGATCCAGTGAACCATACATGTTCATAAAGTATACACCATGGACATAGAGGATGTGATGCCCATAAAGCCACAACACATCGATGATCAAAACTAAAGCATAGTACAGACCAAGTTGGAATAGCAAGCACTCACTATATAGTGTGTAATGTTTGATTCACCCCATGCAGTGATGACTGCCTTTGTGAACTCCACCACCAAATTTTGGAATTCTTGTCATTGCTCACTGGTTGTGCTCGCAAGCCGTAGTATCTTCATCATCTTGTCAAATACCACCCAAACATGTTGTTGGCTAAGCACAACACTTGCATTGCTATCATTGTACGTTGTATACTTGCAAAGATCCTTCCACAACTCCCATTCACCTTCAGTTTTGATGTTCCGGCAGCAACACTACTTTCCTTGGACCGAACCCTCTTTAAAAAGTGCCTTGCCTTTAGTCCACTCGTGGATACTGGTTGGGCCACTTCCTAGGCGCTTGCATTGTTCTTCTGCACAACAATCGAGGTGTTGGTCCCATGATAACATATTGAATTTAAGAGCCCTTCCACTTTTGAGATAGCGTCAAGCGACCTCTCCACAGGCTTCATTGTAAAGGCATAATCAATATGAAGCTTTAATAAACGATCAAAGATGCACATAAAAGCATGAAGTGTAAAAAAATGCACTTTTGTGAGAGGGAAGTTAATTATAGGGTTCCATTCACTATCTTTTGTGGCACGATTGGGCTCCTTCGACATATGACATCATAGCACCAAATGCTCCCACACACATGTAATTTGTGAATTGTCATCTCCCTCTATTTTGTCAACTATTGCAATTTTGTGTGCATTCCCCTTACAGACCTTAATGCAGAATGGACAAGGATACATAGCTCCTGGCCCTTATTTACACCCTAGAATGCACTTGATTGTTTTAAAATTTCCACCTAAGTGCCATTCAACTTCAAACTCCCCTATGCCATCTACTTGGAGTTTTCCCCCAGCTAGCTGTGCCTTAATGACATCTGTTATCCACGGAATGCGTTCAAAAATCCAAGCAAGAAATCCATGGGTCTCCTTGCAAACCTCAATAGCACCAAGCCACCAAATTTCCTTCTCTGAATGCACACTAAAAGATGGTGCACAATACTCGTTCATAGCTGTACATTTTGCATGAAATAATGTCTCGTTTATGAGAGTAATACTCATCCTTTCTAGTCATTGTTTCTTCACAATCTGACACTCATCTAGCTTGAGCACAAAAACCAAATTTGAACCTAGCACTGCAAAATGTCCAAAATAACATAAGGAAAACCATAATTTGAAAAAAAAGGACTGGATTACTATAGCCTCACCATTAGGTGGTACACTATAAAAATGTATCATTGCCATTTGAAGCCTTCTCAAATCAACAAAAATATTGTTTGACATTGAAGAAGGAAATCCCTTGTCTACCCTATCCGCACCTACGCTTGCATTGGCATGTTTCTTAACTCCTTTTGACCGCTTGGTAAAGATGAATGAAGGCATTATCTCCTCTATGTGCAAATAGCCTCCTATTCGAAAGTACACATCTTCATTCGAGGCCTTCTTAGCAAGATTGACATTAAGTGGTATGGAAAAACATTCTCAGTAATTCCTCTTTCCCTTAAAGCATCCTTAAGGAGACCATATAAGGCAATGTATCCCTTAGTACTAATTCCAAATTCATCACAAACCTTCTGTATATCAACATTGCTCACAAGATTTGAAAACTTTTGTATCACCTCCTTTGTGATAGGATTGTTTAAATGTTCTGCATTTGGTGCTCGTAAATGGTTATGACATTCAATTTTTTGAGGCACAAACTTAACAAATGGATGCTATCCTCCTGGCTGTGGCCACCACACAAGTCTTAAATAAAATTCCTACAAGAATGAACAAAAACATTACCACAAAATTCCTACAAGAATGGACAAAAACATACCACAGCAGCACAGATTGGGGCGTAGTAAAATGTACCTTGTAGTTGTAACCCTTCTTTTTCTAGCACCCCCATCAGGGCTAAAGTCTGTATGGCATTGAAGCTCCTCTTACGTTCCTTTGCACCTACTAAGGGCGTCTTTTTAAGATGCAAGATCTTATCTTCAGGCTTTGCAATCTTAGCATCCTTCTCTTTCACCTATAGCTTAAGAGTTTCCACTTCCTCCTCTGCATGAACGATCCTTTTGTGCAATCCACTAGTGGTATGGAAAAGAAGTTGACATTGATGCAAAGACCATTGTGTGCTATCAGCTCCAATAGTTGACAATCGCTTGCTGTATCCAAGAAGACCTTGCTCCCCTCTACTTACATATTGTAACAATGAAGCAAGGCTATTAAATGTTGGATACACATTGATGTGGCTGGATCATTAGGGTAGAGGCAACCATGCACCCAAAGGTCCACATTGGTGTGAACTGCACCACGACGTTGTTGTGCAATTTGCAAGTAATGAGGCTTTGAGGGTGCAAAGTCCTTTGGCAGCCGAACATGTAGAGAAATCATTTTTAAACTTGACGATCTTGTTGTGGATGGGAAGTTTATAATTTCACCTAGCTCCATGGCAGTGGGAATAAAGCTGGCCTCAAGAAAGAGTTGAGGGTTGCAGCAGAGCCACAGAGTGGAGAGGTGAGCTATGGAGTGAAGAGTTATGGGATGGAGAGCTTCAAGAGAGCTACAGAGTGGAGAGGAAAGCTATGGAGTAGAGAGCTATGGAGTGGAGAGGAGGGCTATGGAGTGGAGATCTATGGGGGGGGAGAGATGCAGAAAAGCTATGGAGTGGACCTGCAACAAGGAGAGGGAAGGAGGAAGAGTGTGTGCTGAAAAGTAGGACAGAGAAGAGAGAGGGAGAGGAGTGAGAGAGGGAAGGAGGAAGATTGTGTGCTGAAAAGTAGGAGAGAGAAGAGAGAGAGAGAGGAGTGAGAGAGAGGGGAATGATTTTTGAGGGAAATAAAAAAGGATGGAAAGTTTGATATTTTATAGGTCTAGCAATGAGATTTTGAGAGAGAAAATTGATTTTTGGGTATACATATACGTTGGAGAGAAGTTTTGAGTAAAAGTGAGGTTTTTTTTTTTTTGTTGAAAAAGTGCTTTTTGGGCTAAGGCTATGGACGCCCTTAATGATGTGTCAAAAGAAAGGGGGACGGTAGTTATTGTCATAAGGACCACCGCTCTTTTGGGTTGAGAGAGAATGTACATATCCTCCCTCACTAGCCTCTATTTCAACCTACAAAAAGAAAATGACAGTCGGAAAAAAAGCCTATGAGAATATCCTTGTCTCCTAAATCACACATTTTTAACCTTAATCCCTTAAAATTAGGGATCCTTAAAAGGCACTTTTGGGGTTCATATGTTTCCTAGTGTAGTGCCTGGCAGGACATCTATGCCATGCTGCACATCACATGTAGGGGGGTAAACCCGATGGTAAATCACTTGAGAATACATCACTATACTCCGTGAGTAAGGGAGTCAGCTTTTGCCGTGCAAAAGGAGAAAGTAAAGTAGAGTTATGCTGGGATGGAGAATCTTGTAATTCCTTTAATGATTGTTTTACATTAGTTGCACTTTCCTCAATATAATTAGAACTAAGAGCACTTTGCTCTTTAGAATTGTTAGCACTTTTCTTTTCATTAAAATTCATTTCACTTTGCATACCATAACTAGAATGCACAGCACTTTGCTCTTGAGAATTCACAAGACTTGGAGACAAGCAGTAACACAAAAAGACTTCACCTATTAAATCTGGTTTTTGTAAATAGAAACCTCGGTCGTACATATAGGAGGTGCAACTGGTATATTTTTCTCACCAAGCAAAAGCACATGTTTACCATTGGCCATAAAGGATAAGGAGTTGTGTTCATAACTAGTGTGCAATGTGTTTCCTAAACTATACAGCCACTCTTGCCCTAAAACTACATTAGCACGGTCCATGTTCATAACTTGTAAGTCAAGGGTCGTTGTATGATCTTGACTAATAAGCTCAATCCCTTGAACTACCGTGTACTATACTTATTTATCATTTCCAAACATATGTTCTACCACATACTTGTGGGAGCAGGGAGTCTGTGTTTTTCATATATTTCTTTTTAATAGCTACTAGGAAGGAATCAAATCCTAGTGGGACACTAACTTGCATGATTTTCAAAGATGCACTCATTTTAATGCATTATTAAGAGGATGCTTACAAACCTTTGTCAAGGAGAGATGTCATGCTTTCATATTGCATGAGGTGTCCATTCGAATCAAGTGGAAGTCTAAGATAAGGGGACCACAAGAAGACTTTTGCTGCCAAAACAATACTCTATTTTGGTGAATTTTTTACACAAGGTTCCAATTTGACTTGAAAAAAGTATATAAAATGGGAGTTGTAGCTCATGAGCTGAAGTTTTTGCCCCTTTATTTATTTCTGTATTTGAAGCCATGGTTGAGGAGATATGATCAAAATGGTGGACCCCGGTCTGCCCACATCATGTAGAGACAATTCATTTCAAACTTTGCCAGTTTCTGCTCACACTCGCTATTCTCTTTCTTGTGTAACCCTTGGGGGTTCCCTTCACCTATAAAAGGGGACCTCTTATTCCTTGAAAACCATTCAAGAGGGAGTGAGAGGACTCATGCAAAATTAGCCTTTAGCTCTACACTTGCCTTTGAGGAAGGCTAGCTAAACTTGAAAGCATCCTTGTAAACATAAACTCTAGTCAATCAAGGCTGAAGTCTTCTATCTCTTGCCATCTTCATCAAATTGGCAAATACTCTTGAAGAGGTTGATAAGTAAAGTTTTTCTTTGCTTTGTTATTTTGTTGATTTTTTGTTTTTCATCTCTGAGCCCAACCTATATGTTGGCGGATACGTAGCGACGGACGTCAGCACAACGAGAACTCACCTAACAAGATTTGTCAGCTAAGGACGAAGCTCGACCCGCAGGCACATGGAAGCAAGCATAGGGTGTCAACCTACACTTGACTGACTATTGACTACTTCCTACAGAGGTCTCTACCCAATGTCTAAGTTACAGCCTTCAAAAGTACACAGGAGGAGATTTTCTACAACGCTTCCAAGAGCCAAATACCCATCAGACTTTTCCGAAACGTGATGAAACTTGAGGGAAATCCTATTAACACCAATAGACCGCTCTCCCTAAGGTCCGAGACCCAAAACCCTACCCAAAAACACCCGGTGCAAAATCACGTAGGATGTCTGACAGGTTGTTTTTGCATGTCGACGTTTCCAAAAACTAAGGTGCCTAATGTGTAGCTCTACTCATTGCAAACACGTGGATATGCTGAAATACAAAAATAGACACCATATGCTCACCAAATCACCAAAAATAGCTCACGGGTCAATCTTGCGAAGCAGGGCCGTACACGCGCAATGTAGGTGTTGGCGCGTAGCTCTCTCCGGGGGCAACACGTTGCACTTCTCCGCACTTGATTCTGACTACCAGTGTGCGTGTAGTGTCAAGATAAACTCTCACTCTCTCTCTCTCTCTCTCTCTCTCTCTCTCTCTCTCTCTCTCTCTCTCTCTCTCTCTCTCTCTCTCTCTCTCTCGTACATAGAATACGCTCTCCACAGACACTTGATAAAAATAAAAAAGGGTTTTTTCATTAAGGTCAAAATTTGGTATAAATACATTCCAATTACAATATCTCAAGTTCCAAAGTAAAATCTTACTCAGTCTAATGACAAAAATAATATACAGAAATTGAAACTTCTGCAAGCCCCAAGTGTTTACAAATGAAATTACAGGTTCTTTTCTTAATCAGGGAATGACTACATAGGATTTCTTTTCTTAATCAGGGAATGACAAAAATAATATACAGAAATTGAAACTTCTGCAAGCCCCAAGTGTTTACAAATGAAATTACAGGTTCTTTTCTTAATCAGGGAATGACTACATAGGATTTCTTTATTTTCGTAGTCCGCCAGTCTTTAGTTGAGTATAGCCTCCTATCTTCTGCTAACACTCCCCCCTCCTAGTTCATGTCATCCCTGACATGACGTTAGAGCTGCTGCTTCAGTGGAGGCTTTCACGCATCTTCAGAACAGACTCATACCGTGCATGCTGGGCCAGTAATGTAGGGCCAAATATATATGTATCGATGGTGAAGAAGTCGGTGTAGAAGGCTTCTTCAAAGGCCTGGAGGTGGTATGAGGGCAAGAACATTATTCGTTGGTAGAGGGCATGTATCACCTCATGGGAAGGTTGAGCAGACAGTTCATAAGCACATCTATATGTATCTTGGAATAAAAATATGTTGTTTGTTGCTTGCCTAGGTTTAAAGACCTCAAAAACTGCCATAAGGGTTTTACATATCTTCCTGAGCATAATGCAAGAGAGGTCAGGCAAGCCAGTGAACAATTTAATGGCGCCCGTTAGGGTTTTCACCATGTATTGCTCACTCATTCTCTCGCTGCCTTCAAGCCTGGCAGCTTTGGGTAGTTGAGCCACGTGGGGTGGCTTCTCTTCAGCAATTCATGCTCCTTCCATGTCCGCATCCTTGGTAGAGGGAAAAAGCTGAGGTTGTCTCTGATTATTTTAGGCGCCTCTACCAGATGTACTAAATACTGAGGGTATTTAGTGAGCCATGCCTTCCTCCATCTTGGTTGGGAGTCTACAATGAGTTTAACCCCTTCTGGTCTGGTGACATCTTCATTGCATAGTGGCACTGTGGGCTCCTCTTTGATCCTCTTGTTGATTGTAGCAGCCTCATATTTGAGAAGAGGATAGGGGAGAGAAGGTTGTAGCCATTCATGTCGAACAACATTTGCATCTAGTTTCTGAATTTTCGTTGACTTTAATATCCTCTATGCCCACTGCATTGCTTCTTTTGTTGTATCCTTTATAGCTGCTTCTATGCCTTTTTGTAGATTGTCTTCCTCTTCTTGTGTCCGATCACGGGGCTCTTGTACTGATTCCCCAGGAATATCCTCTTGTATGATAGTGTCCACCGGATCTGACACATTCTTTATGTCAATTCCTTCCGTTGCAGCCGGCCCTTGACTTTGTTGACGTTCTTCGCTTGTTTGTCCTTGAAGTTCATCCAGCTGCTTCTGTAACTTGTCTTTTGCTATCTCAGCTTGTTCTGTCACAGATACTAATAGGTCATTGAGTCGGCATTGACCCTATCAACTTTGTCTAAATTCTATTTTATCTCAGCATTCTCTGTTTGCAGCGTTTGTGAATTATCTTCTAATCTTTCCTGAAGCTTCAACAATTCTGCTTTCAATGACTTGTTCTCCTCTTCTAATCGGCTTTGTATCACCATTGATCCTTCTGCCATCATCACTCTCTGCTTCTTCTCAAGTGTCAGCTCTTTTTGGAGTTCTATCATTTGTTCTTCAAACGCATCTTTTTCTTAGCTCGTGCTAGTTGTAGCAGCAGCTCTTGCCCTGCCTAGCGATGCTCTCAACCTCTGAATAGTTTGCTCTTTTACTTTGATTTGATCTTTGAGCTCAATTACCTCATCTTGGCTAGCCTCATATGAGATTTCAGCCCTGTCCTTAGCTTCTTTCAAGCTCTCTACTTGCTTCGACTCTTCCGCTAACTGTAGGGTTAGCTCATCCCTTTCCTTCTCAGCTTCAAAAAGAACCTTGCTGACTTTCTGGTATTCCTCTTCAGAGTTTAGCAGTTTTTGATTGCTTTTGCGGCTTTGATTTTCTAGCTCTTGAAAATTATGTAGTGCTGCTTCTAATTGAGCTTGTACCTGTGATTGGCCATGCAGCTGCTCCTTGTTTTGCCTTTGGAGTGTTTCCACTTATGTTTTCATGTTTTCTTCACTCAAACTCAGCTCTTCATACTCTATTCCTTTGGCCATTGATCCGGCTCTCAATACTTGTAGTCTTTGTATAACTTCTTCCTAGTCTTCCTTCTGTGGTTGCAAATCTATGGTGTCTGTTGCATTCTCCTTCAGCTCCACCAAACGAATGCTCAATGTGGATTTTTTTGGTTTAGGTGTTGATAATTGAAATGTTGTCTGAGCTGCCTCCTCTCGGGTATATCCAGTAGCTAGCAGATCTAGGAATAATCCATAATTCCTTGCCTCAGGATCTTGCTTCTCATTTTTTGGTTCGATTTCTACCTTCTGCTCTTTCTCTTTGTTCTCCTCTTCCTTGGAGTCTTGTTGCCCATCAGATTTTTTCAACTCCTCAGTTTGTCGGGGTTGAGGAGGACTAGGAGGAGGTGGTGATGGTGGAGGACTTGACTCTCGGATTAATGGTGGGGTTGATGGTTTCTTTTTGAAATCCCGGTCAGCTTTTACTTTCCTCTCTCTTTCTTTCCCTTCCTGCTCTTCTAGCAACTGCCCCCTCACATCATCAACCTCTTTGTTAGTAAATGGTATGACTGGAATGTTCTCAGCTGCCGCATCTAGGATCTCAAAATTCTTTATGTAGTCTTCGAAGCGATCCCTATTTTCCCTTCGAGAAGATCCAGACATTGCCTCAAGTGAGGGCTTCCATAAATTATTTAGATCTCCTTTTAGCATTCGTTAAGCTTTGAAACTTTCCATCAACCTTTCTAGCCGAGCAGCCTTCTGGGATTTGGTCTCTTTTGCTAGCATTTGTATAGTAGCTTTCTTCCGTTGAGCAGGCTCTTCTTCCACTGTCTCTAGCTTTCTCATTGGTCTGGTGGTTACCCTAGGAGGTGTAGGTTGTTCCTCTTCCTTGTACTCTGTCAACTTTAACCAGTCATTCTATAATGGAGGAAGAGGCCACTGGCCCCTTGCATGTAAAGCTTCATATATCACCTTTGTAAGCATCTCTGGTGCAATGTATGTAGGATTCGGGGTTCCCATTCTCACAATGTTGTACTATAGGTACAATGCATAATCTATCTCTTTTGGCCTGCTTGTCTTCATTGCCCATGTAAATGTCGTTCCAATTGCTGTCGGTGGTGCAGTGTACTTTTGAGGTCTCTTTGTGCACATATGGAAATATTGGTTGTAAAGTTGGCACATGGTTGCCACCATTGGATCAACAACATCCTCGAAGGTGTAGTTCGTCTTGATTTCTTTGTATACCTTTACCTCTTCTCGCCTCTGTTGACACTGTCGCCTTTATTAGAGAGGTTCAATGCACTTGCAACCACTTCTAGCGTGATTACAATTACTCCGGTCTTTCCTTGCAGACCTGTCACTTTGGCTATGCCGTTTTCTTTGATTGTGGTGATGAATTCCCAGACTCTCTGGATGTCAATTCCTGCTGGCAACACCTTAGAATAATTGTGTAAGTCCAGCTTTTCCAAGAGAGACAGTATATCTGGCTTTCTCGTGAATTCATTGAGTTCTTGAGGTATCATTGGCAGCTCTATGGCATTGCCTTCTAGGTCCTTGAACAGGCCTTGGCATATCCTGAGGTCGTTTTCTTCCAGTAGGTTGCTTCGTAACCAAGTGGTAATGGGCTTTATGGTTCCTGCTGGTATTACAAATGGCTCCACTTCATCTAGGTAATCTTTGTTGGTCATTCTTTTCTTCTTTGCTGGCGACTTAGCGGCTGCCATGGATCCTGTTGCACTCAGTCTTCCAAAGTTAGCGTTCTTTACAGATTAGCTGATAAACTGAGTTTTAACTATCCAATTGACTTGAAAATTGAAACATGAGCTCAAGAGGGACTAAGGGTGGCTTACAAATGAAAACAATAATAATTGTGCTTCAAATTAAGTATGAAGACATACTACGCGTAGGATGTCTTTATCCTCAGAATGACTTGAAACTTGTCATGATGATAGCCTATGACCTGTACATCACACCTATGTGCTTGGATTTTGATCTGGACACCAAAAAGTAAAATATTGGACTATTTTAGGCTTTTGGTTCACAAATGAGTAGGATGTCCTGTAATAATAAGCAAATGTTGTCCAAATGGCTTGAAAATTGATATGTAGGCTTCTTGTAGCATGATGGTTCCATTTATGATGTCAAACTTTGCTTAGTAGGTCAATATGACTCTGGAGATATCAGTATGATAGGGCATAGCCCGTGGATCACAACTATGTGCTTAGATTTGAATTTGGATAAGTTTTGAGGGTAGGAAGGCCATTTCTGGTGTTTGGGACTCTGAAAAGTACATCTATGGAACTATGAGGCCAAAAAGTGTTTTGTTTGGCTGGACACTTGGTGGGTGGGCTTGTATGAATGTGATAAACATATATGAAGGCCAAAGATCCATCTGGAGGTCATTTCAAATAGGTCTATGACCAATTTTGTTTGCTGACTTTGTTTTTGATGCATAAGAGTCAACTTTGTCTAAATGGGGTAAACTAGGATAGTTGTAAAATGACATGTAGAAGTTGTGTGTATGACTGAATGATGAGTTGGTGCCCAAACATGGCCTTGAGACATCCTACACGTAGGATGTCTCCTGTGCATTTTTTGGTAATCAGTCCTACTAACATGTGCATATGACCTCCCTAAGTCCCTTTGTGATTTATTTCAATTTAAAAAATCAAATGGTTAGTTAGAAACTCCCTTCTTGGCTTTCGGAGCCTCATAGGTGATTTCTGACTCGTGGAGCGCTTTTCCGCGATGAAATTTCTTGATGATGACCAGCATAGCTCTATTATCCCTTGGGGAACCTTGCCATGTGATTCTTGTTGGTTTGGCTTCACTTGAGCTTTGTTTGGCAATTTGTCACTCTGGAAGCGCCCATGATTGCGTTTACATGCCCTCGATGATTTGTAGTGGTTTACCACCATAGGATTTGGTTGTTGAAGGCCTTAGTAAGCCGCTCGCGAAGTTTGGTGGCAAACAGACGTCTCACTTGGCTGTGAGAGTCGAGTGACGCTTTGCGTTTTCGATGCCGTTTTTGAAGCTTAGGCCTACTTTTGGTCACCTTTTGGCCATGTAACCCATGTAGCCTTGTAGAGCTTGTTGAGAAGCGCCTACTCATGAGTTTTGGTATGATTCGGGCTACCTTTGCCGGATTTCCTCTTTGTGGCTTCTTGCAGAGCTCTAGAAGCTAGGTTTTTTTCCGTTTCTTTCTTGCCTCTTTCGGGCATCCAAGATTGGTCTCCTAGGCTAGGGTAAACCCCCTATGAAGTCTTGTTGGTATTGGGTTAGCCGTTCTCTACCCTGCAAACCTCGTTGGAGTTCTATGCCAGTTTTGGCGACAAAACTGTTGAGATGTCGAGCTCTACACCTTGAGCTGGCATCCACTACGGGTCTTGGCCGCTTATGGCATTTACTCACTGGCGGGTTAGGTGACCGACACAGAGGATCTCTGCTAGTGATTCTATATTTGGACTACACTTATAGTGCCAGCCTAGTACGCTTCTAGCGAGTTCACACTTAGTGACCGCATGTACATATGTGCTACTTTTCAGCTTTAGCACTTAGTCATTTTGTACTCTCTTTTCTGTGAAGAAGAAGAAGAATCTTTCCATCTCTGTGTGCTTTGTGCTTGTCTTGTGTAGCTCTCTTGCATCCTCATTCTTTACATGGTATCAGAGCCTGGTGTAGGCAAGAGAGGCTAAGAGAGCAAGAGCATCACAATCCCTTCGTTCGCAATCCACAAGTTTCTGAACAGGTCTCCAAAGTGCAGTATATAGAGATTTACTATACAAGTACGGTGGTTGTATGTACGCTTGATTGTGGACACTCGTTGAGTGTAGAAAGCGTTACAGGTACCACGATAGCAAGTTCATCAGATTTGCAGGTTTTTGCAGATTGCAGCTATTTTGTCTTAGTGCTTCAAGATGTCTGACGGTTTCAGTCAGATTGTTACTGAGAAGCTTGAGAAAAATAACTACCCTGCATGGAAGTTCAGAATAACAAATTTCCTAAAAGGAAAAGGTTATTGGGACTATGTAGAAGGAGACAATGAATAGGAACCAGAGATTCACGAGGCAAATGCTACAGCAGAACAAAGGAAAGCTTTGAGGGACTGGCAACAAGGCCAGAGCAAAGTGATCTATTGGCTTTCTATGAGCATCACAGATGGCAAGATGGGCTATCTACAGGATGCTGAAACCCCCGCCATTGCATGGAGAAACTTAGGCAGAGTGTTAAAGGTGAACACCAAGGCCAGGAAGCTTCAACTAAAGTCGGAGCTAAATCAGGTTAAGAGGAACAACCTCTCAATCAATGAATATGCCTTGAAGATCAAGAGTATCATTGAGGCTCTTAGATCTATTAAAGTCTCAGTGGAAGACGATGACATTGTCCGTGCATGCTTGGATGGTCTAGGAGATGAGTATGTACATTTTAGGTCTTCCATGAATACAAGAGACGACATCCCCGTGTTCCAAGATTTGATTTCTATGATTATTCTTGAGGAGAAGAACCTTGACACATCTTCTTCTCATGGCAGAAATAATTCTGAACAGGCCTTCTATTCTAACTCCAACAGAGGTAGAGGTAGAGGTCGTGGTCGAGGACCAAGGGGTTGCAGGGACCAATTTCTGGAAGGTCAATCAAATCAAAACAATACAGGTGGCAGGGGAAACCAATCTTAAGGCACGGGGAGTCAAAAAGGTCGTGGTGCAGGATCAAGCAGGAAGCAACATACTCCAGATAGCAGAGAATGTTGGACTTGTGGTGAAAGAGGTCACATGTCACGTGACTGTCCAAAGGGAAAAGCAAGTGGAAAGAGAGAACATAGAAACTATGCATCTACTAGCATAGATGCAGATGACAGCAAAAACGAGCGCATGTTTGTTATGCAGCATGTAATGAATACAATGACTGCGGAGAATTCCACCCAAGATGATGTTTGGTATGTGGATTCAGGTGCCTCTAATCACATGACGTCTCGTGGAGAGTGGTTTAGAGATATGCGCAAACCAGATGTGTCAGGCTATGTGCAAACAGGAGATGACATAGCTCACCCCATTGCTCATGTAGGGGACATACCTCTAAATACGAAGAGTGGGAAATCAAAGTACTTAGCAGATGTACTTCATGTCCCAAACATTACAAAGGATCTTGTTTCTGTTGGACAAATGGTTAAGCAGGGTTTGCAGGTTCGCTTCAATCCAAATGGCTGTTATGTAGAAGATTTCGAGAATGGCTGTAAGCTAATCACAGAGGGAAAATGTGTGCGCAGAATGTTTACGCTGAATGTAGACATGCCTGAGGTAAAAGCTGCATTATTTGCACAGGGCATAGGTGTTGTGGCTGATGTTGACATTTGGCACAAACGCATTGGCCATGTCATAATGAGCAGAGATTGCGCAGCATGCAATCAAAACAGATTGTAAAAGGTTTGCCCAAATTCAAGGTGGATGGTATGCATAGAGTGTGTGCAGCATGCCAGTTTGGAAAACAGTCAAAGGGCTCATTTCCACAGGAGCGCAATGTATGTAAAAAGCCACTTGAGGTGGTGCACACAGATGTTTGGGGTCCAACCGATACTGCAAGTATACATGGTTGCAGGTATTATGTCTCTTTCATTGATGACCATACAAGGAAAGTATGGGTCTACTTCATGCGTAACAAAAGTGAAGTGTTTGGTCACTTTCAAGACTTCAAAGTCATGATTGAGAAGGAGACAGATATGCAAATCAAGACATTGAGGTCAGATGGAGGGGGAGAGTACTTCTCCAATGATTTTTCAGATTTTCTGCGAATGCATGGTATACGCAGGCAGTTTACATGCAGATATACTCCACAACAAAATGGGGTCGCAGAAAGGAAAAACAGGCACATTGCAGAGGTTGCACGTGCATTGATGAATGAGAAGAACATGCCTCATCATTTATGGGCTGAAGCCGTAAATACAGTTGTGTACATTATGAACAGGACACCTACAACTGCGGTGCATGATGTAACACCTGAGGAAAAGTTTACAGGTACAAAGCCTGATTTGGCACACTTGAAAGTGTTTGGCTGCATAGCTTATGTGCATGTACCAGATGAGTTGCGTATGAAATTGGATCCTAAAGCAGAGAAATGTATTCTTGTGGGATATTCCCTTGAACAAACGGGGTACAGGTGCTACAATCCTACTACACGAGAATTACGAGTGAGCAGAGATGTAGTCTTTGATGAGATGAGGAGCTGGTACAGTAATGCACGAGAATTACGAGTGAGCAGAGATGTGGTCTTTGATGAGATGAGCAGCTGGTACAGTAATGCACATGGCACTATTGGGGCTGATGTAAAAGATGATGTGGTTGTACAAAATGTGAGGCCACAGTCAGAGGTTTTGAGTGGACCACAAGAGTCCTCTTCTCGTGGCTCTGTTGAGAAACCATGGAATGGTAGACTACGTACGCAGGTTACTCCACCAATAGGTACAGGGAATGTATCACGAAAAGGAAAGGAAAAGGTTGATGAACCTCCCTTGATGGCTGATGCATCATCAGGTTTTTCACATGTAGACATGGATTCAGATGGTTCTGAACAAAGTCTTGATGAGGAATTTGGAATTCCGGCTGTCAGGACACCTGGTGTAAGGAAAGTACAAGAAGATTCTAGAGGGCAAAGGAGTGACCCAGGACTGCGCAGATCTAATTGAGTCAGAAATCCAGTTCACAAATTGACTTATGATGGGTATCTAGCGCATCACCAAGCCTACATGGCTAAGGTGATACAGGATGTGGAGCCCACATGTTTTGAGGATGCAATTGGAAATGTGCATTGGGATGATGCAATGAATGAAGAGATGGCTGCATTGGAAGCAAACGACACATGGGAGTTGGTGCCATTGCCAAGTGGCAAGAAATCTATTGGCTATAAATGGGTGTATAAAACCATGCATAAGGTTGATGGCAACATTGAGCGTCACAAGGCAAGGCTGGTCGCAAAGGGTTATGCACAGACGTATGGCATAGACTATGAGGAGACCTTTGCTCTAGTGGCAAAGATGACGACTGTGAGAGCTGTCATAGCAGTGGTTGCATCTAGAGGATGGATTATGCATCAAATGGATGTAAAGAATGCCTTCTTGAATGCTGAGTTGCAAGAGGAAGTGTATATGGATCAGCCACCTGGTTATGTCGATCCAGGTTACCCAGATTATGTATGCAGTCTTGTCAAAGCTTTGTATGGTTTGAAGCAGGGCTCTAGAGCATGGTATGACAGGATTGCCAAGTATCTTGTCAGTATTGGTTTTAGGAGAGCTCATGCTGATCATTCACTCTATGTACGTGAGAGTGATGTGGGGATTGTGGTCATTACCATATATGTAGATGACCTTATTATTGTTGGTGACAATGCTATGGACATTGACCATGTGAAGGGTCTTCTCAAACAAGAGTTTGAAATGAAAGATTTAGGCGAGTTGCGCTACTTTCTTGGCATTGAGGTGATCAGGACTCTAGAGGGTGTATGGCTATCACAGAGACAATATGCTTTGGACATGTTGTCAAAGTATGGTATGGCTGATTGTAAGCCAATTTCTATTCCCTTGGATGTGAATGCAAAGCTGAGTGCAGAGAAGGGTGATGTTGTTGAGGATGTCAACATGTACAGGAAGATTGTGGGTAGTCTAATCTACTTGACTATCACGAGTCCAGACTTGAGCTACACAGTAGGCTTGGAGAGTCAGTTCATGCAGCTTCCGAGGAAGCCACATTTGGATGGAGTACGATGCACACTTAGGTATGTGCAAGGTACTCTTGACTACGCATTGTTCTATGCAGCAGATGCACCATTAGCATTGTATGGGTATACAGATGCAGATTGGGCAAGTAGCATTGTTGATAGGAGATCTACGAGTGGCTTCATGTTCTCTTTTGGGAGTGATGCTATTACTTGGAGCAGCAAAAAGTAGCCTACGGTTGCTTTATCGAGCACAGAGGCCGAGTACAGAGGTGCAGCAGTTGCGGCGTGCGAGGTAGCTTGGCTAGGACCAGCAGATTTTCATCCATTGTGACAACCTCAGCAGTATGCAGTTGGCTAGGAACCCAGTGTTCCATGCCAGGACCAAACACATAGAGGTCCATTACCACTACGTTCGAGAGCGAGTGTTGGCGGGCGACATCGACTTGGTCTACGTCAGCACAGAGGAGCAGATAGCGGATATCTTTACCAAGGCCCTCGGAGCTGAGAAGCTTCGACGTTTCCGGACTATGCTTGGACTCTGCGACATGCAGAGCTCGAGGGGGAGTGTTGAGATGTCGAGCTCTACACCTTGAGCTGGCATCCACTACGGGTCTTGGCCGCTTACGGCATTTACTCACTGGCACGTTAGGTGACCGACACGGAGGATCTCTGCCAGTGATTCTACAGCTGGACTACACTTATAGTGCCAGCCTAGTACGCTTCTAGCGAGTTCACACTTAGTGACCGCATGTACATATGTGCTACTTTTCAGCTTTAGCACTTAGTCATTTTGTACTCTCTTTTCTGTGAAGAAGAAGAAGAAGCTTTCCATCTCTGTGTGCTTTGTGCTTGTCTTGTGTAGCTCTCTTGCATCCTCATTCTTTACAAAAACATCACATATACATGAAGAGCATAAGGTGCTGATTCTACCTCTCATATCTGGTAGTTGTCGGATGACTGTGCGCGGCGTATCGACTGCTGGAAGTCCTGTGCGCTCTAGGTGGCTAGAGCTCTCTCTCACAAGTGAATAGTAGAAATGAGCTCTAAGTGGAGTGAAAAAATCTTATAATGGGGGTCCCAGAACCATTTTTCATGAAATTTGACATGTGCTCCTAACTTTTCGTGAAACGCGGTTTAGACTCAAAAAGTTCTCCATTTGGACTCCATTTGCACAGTTTCTGAGAATTTTGACGATTAGATCAAAATCTAGCTATAACACGTCTCCCGCTTCACTCTCATAATTGCACCCCCACTGCACCCTGGGTTGTTTTCTAGTCACTGATGATCCCGATCTTTTTTTTTTTCATTTCGACCGCGTTTCACCTGCTTTTTGTATTTTTGAAGTTTTTTTAACCAATAATTAGTAAATTTAAAAGAAAAATAGCACAATCAACCCAAAAAAACCCAAAAATCAAAATAAATCAAAAACTTCACCCCAACACGTTATGTACACTCACATGTAATTTTTATGGCCAGATTTCTCCATTTTACCAATATTTTACCCAAAAAATGGCTATTTTTATATATATACATACACTTATCGGCCCCAAATTGGCGTTTGGCCTCATATCTCTGTAGATTAATGATGTATAAGGGCATATGTACTTTGGTTAGTCCAAAAAATTTCACAATGAAACATAAACCCCTCAAAAGTAGTCAAAACATGCCCTTTTTGCTGCTTTTTACTGTCATCGGACTCACATTGAGAAAGAAGGATGGTGCCTCTAAAGAAGTTTCTACGGATGTTGAAATTTCCATTGACAATGAGGAAATGGAGCATGTGTTTATGCAAGTAAATGAGCAATGTTCTCCTCAGCCAACTCCTCTTGATGGACATGGGAGGCATATCATTGAAGCTTTGTCTCTTTTTCATTAAGTCTCACACATGGGCTTCTACAAGCTCTATCTCAAGCTCAAGTATTTGTCTACACCACATGTCAAGTGTCTCTCCTTGGCTTGCAAGGTCTTGTCCTTGGATAGCTAATTCTATCAGTGTCTTTGACTCTTCAAGAAGTAGAACTAAAGGGCGCTTGCATGGAGGCATCGGGTTATTTGCATTGTGTGATGCCAATTTGAATGCCTCTCCCCCTCCTAATCGGAGTCCTCCTAGATGACAGGTATAACCTCGAGGTATATGGTATGCATGGGTTAAAAAAACGTGCTAATGCATGGCCTTGTAACATGGCCCTTTCCTGATGCATACGTGGTCAATGCATGGTAAAAGTATTATTGTGCGAGAGGAGGGAATAAGACAGACTCTTATTGGCATTCGACGTCGAGGTTTCCTGTTTGTTGTTGGTGAAGCAGTCCGGGGCGGGCAACAAGAAGAGCAACCTCTAGACACCCTTCAAGGCTCCCGTGCTGCTCAATGGGGCTGGGGCACAACACAACACAAACCAAAACAACAAACCCACAGCCAAATCCCAACTACACAATGGGCACCACCTAGTTTAAGAGCGAACTAGGACGCAAAAGAGGAGAATCGTTAGAGCAACCCACAAACAAGCAAGGAATTTACACTAACCCTAACACCAATGGAACACTCTCACACACTAAAACACGAGAGAGAGAGAGAGAGAGAGAGAGAGAGAGAGAGAGAGAGAGAGAGAGAGAGAGAGAGAGAGAGAGAGAGAGAGAGATGGTGCTCGGGCTGCTTTGAAGTGTATCGTTAATGATCAAGCAAACATAAATATATATATATGTAAGAAAGAGAGAGAAGGGGGAAGGGGGTGCTTGTTGCACTAATGCCTTCTTACAAATCTGTCATGACCAATCAAAGTGAGATTAGTATTTGTTCAACATAGCCTGAGTAAATTACACCACAACACATCACAAGAAAAAGCCACCCCAATCAATGTCTTAAGGCCAGGGGAGTCCTCTCCACCCTGTCGCCCTCTTACAGCATGTGGGATTTATGGCTAAATTGATAACAATACCCGGAGACAAGCTATCAAGAACTTAAATAAAACACCAAGACACTTACACATCATTATTGTCCATGACTTCACGTTGGAAGGGAGACAAGGTATCCATGCTTAGTCCAAATTCACCCTCCTTGATTCAGCAAATGTTGGGCTTACACTAGTAGGAGAAATGATAGATTTCCTACTCTCAATTGAATGATCACTCTCTCTTACAATGGCATAGAGTTCCCTTGCTAATCACCCCTAATACAACACATACATATGCCTAATCCCAATGAGATTCCGCTCAAGAGCTCCTTCTCAAGAGGTTGAGCTTGGCTTCTCAAGCTATAGCATAGTGCTCTTTCTTCTCCCCCTTTTTGTGCTAGCTACACCCTCCTTTTATAGCAATTTTTAAGGCTAGGGTTACTCCTCTAACCATGGTTGGGTTAGATTTTCTGCAATTTATCTAATTTCTTTTGCTTGGAATTATCAAGAAGTTGGTGGGGAAAGAGAGAGGAGAGAAATGGAGGTGATAGGACTTTTCATAGTGGGTTAGTGTTAGTAGAGTTAGTATTAATTTACAAATGGAATTGGATATTTACAATGGGAGTATCCATGTAGGATACAAATAATGAAGAAAAACTCTTAAGAGGTAAGAAAAGGTGGATTTCTTACAAGGTTGATGGTCCAAGTGTCTTGAGTAGGGCCAATTTTGACGCTTGTTGACGGTCCACTAGCTTTGACGGTACATTTTTTCTCCACTCTTGACCTTCCTTGAGAGACAAGGTAATTGAAGCTGAGTAATCAACGACCATGATGCTGTCTTTTAAGAGAAGAGGCTGAATTTTGTGGTTTTTTTTATAGATATGGGTAATTTGGAGGAGGAAAAATGAGACTAGGTGGTCAATTTTGGAATGGAATTGTGTGTGGGAGGTATGAGTTCACCATGGTTTCTCTTATTCTTCAAGGTTGAGGAGAAGGTGAGTAGGGTGCAGAGAGGAGTGGTGAGAGAGGTGGGGATGATGAGTGGAGAAGTGTGTGTGAAAGAGGAAAATGATAAAGTGGAAGAGAGAGTGTGGCTGCATAGCATGGGAAAACTGGGGTCCACTAATAAAATCATAGCTCACAGCTCGTAGCTCAAAAAAATATGAAAAAATTTGAGGCAAAAGTTCAGCCCACGAGCTACAATTTTTGTTTGTATCACCTTTTCAAATTCGGAGAGCAAGTGAACTTTAAAAATTCAACAAAACCGACCGTTTTTTTCCACCGCACAAGGTCCTTGTGGGGTCTTTCTTTGGATGATTCTTTTGAATACCTCCAAGAGTGAGCCCTCCATAGTGTATGTATGCATGCCACCTACCCTTAACTTTATTTGGTAGGTCTATAATTGAAGATATTGTTGAGATCATGATATAAGTGAATAGTACAACTAAGAAAATCAAATATTGAGGGGTCTAAAAAATATGTACATGTCAAATATAAATAATATAAGTGGAAAAAATATAAAGGGGTCAAAAGAAATCTCTCTCATTATGAGGCTATCATAAAAAGATAAATATTTTTGGTGTTCTAAGTTTTTAGAAAAAAAACAAAATAGATGTAGGAAGGGAAAAATCACAATAGTGAAAAAATATACACATAAATAAAACTAGTTTTTTTGGATTTTTGTTGGGGTGGAGTTACACTAAATATAAGAGAAGCTTACATGAAAATATTTCTATATGGAATAAAGAGTATGAAAAATGGTAAGAAAATTTGTGGTAATGGTGAGGCAATGTACAGAGCATAAATAACACACACCTAGGTAGAAATATTTAAATAAATACCAAAATAATTATGAAAAAATATTTTATTTAGGCCCTATATACAAAGAAATATCTACATACGCATGGGCCATAATATACTTATATTTTTTATATTTTTTATTTTTTTGGCTCAACTAGCCCAATGACTAGCTAATTAAGGGTTTTTTATTTCAGTAAGGAGATATGGGAAAAGTCTCCTAACTCACACGCACCTATATATAGTGAAAGGGTGAGGGTAACCACAGTGTTTGAGTGATTTGATAGGGGGGGATAACTCACTATGGCAATCATAGAGAGCCGAAAAACGGCTATCATTAGCCCTCCCCCAAGATGATGGTTCAGAGAATCTTTTCCAAAGAGAGTGCTTCAGAGTCCTTGACAAGATCTTCATTGTTTGGCCCCTTGGAATTTTGGTTTTTGTTACACTCATGCTTCATGGAACAATACTTACATGGGATAGTTGCCTTTTGTTCTGGTAGATCCTTTGGTAGAAGGCGACTCAAGTAAGGCTTCAAGCGATAGCCGTTTACCTTCCTGGAGTGCTCTTTCCCATTCAAGTCCATAAGTTGATAGTAACTTGAATTGAAAGCCTTCTTGACTATGTATGGCCCCTGCCATCTTGTTTCAAATTTGGCATCAAAACGATTATCGAGTCGATTGTCATACCTTAGCACAAGATCTCCTTCATTGATGTCTTTGTCCTTCAGTTTCTTGTCAAGCTTCTCCTTTGTCTGTGTGGCTTTCCTCTTATAGCACTCGTATGCTGCTTCTCTTTTCCACTCAAGCTCAGCTAAGGTAAGAAGTCGATCCATCCATGCTTCTTGATCATCTTGTGCTGATTTTCCATGAAGTCGCATTGTTGGAATGTTTAGTTCAATTGGCTGTAAAGCCTCTTGACCATAGACCAAGTGAAATGGTGTGAACTCCGTGGCTTCCCTATATGTGGTTCGATACGTCCACAAGGCACCATCCAAGAAGTCATCCCACAACTTTGTCTTGTTTTTCACCATCTTTCTAATGATGCCTGCAATGACACCATTAGCTTTTTCTACCAAACCATTTGATTGGGGATAGTAGGGTGTACTGTGACGATGTAGAATGTGAAGTTCTTCACAGACTTCTATGAGCAATCCCTTTCTAAACCCTGGACCATTATCAGAAACAATCTCCAAAGGTGTGCCAAATCTACAACAAATGTGAGTGTAGATGAATTTGCTCACTGTCCTCTCATTTACCTTTGCCACACTTTGCGCTTCCACCCACCTAGTCCTATAGTCTACAGCCACTAGAATGTAGAGTTTACCATTTTTTGTCCTAGGCAGAGGACCCATAGCATCAATGCCCCACTTTTCAAAGGGTCCATTTGCAAGCACGATTTGCCTTGGACCATAAATCAATCTTCTATTCCCATTTACCTGACAATTGTGACAACTTTTACACCAATGTTGGACATCCACATGTAGACTTGATTAAATAGCCTACGGATGGTATGAACTTTGGCCCTTAGTCTTTCATTTTTGCATGCCCAGATGCCTAAAATTTGCTTCACAATGAGAAGTGCATCCCCTTTTACCATGAGACGTTGTGTACCATCGCCAATGCATATTTTTAAACCATGAAGTAGTGTGTCATATTCTGCTTCATTGTTGCTAGCTGAACTTGGTAGATTGAAATTCTCTTTCATGACCACCTCTCCACTTGGGTTGAGCAACACTAGCCCTCCCCCTGCTTTCCCTGTGGCTCGTCGAAAAGCTCCATCAAAGAACAAGGTAAAAGCATTGGGAATACTTTTTGGTGGTGGCAATGGTAGGGTCTTTACTTGAGGCACCTTAATTTCCTTCTCATGTACCCTATAAGTGAGAATCCCTGCCAATTGTGCATGCACACTATCTTCTACCTTGAAAGAGTATTGAAACTCTTGCAACTCCATAATCCACTTTGAGATCCTAGTACTAAGATTCATTTGAGATGACACCCAAGGGAACAAATTTTGTGCAGTGAGAATTACAAAAGGTTTTGGTAGCAGGTAGGATCTAAACTTTCTCACCGCAAACATGAGAGAAAGCATCATGAGTTCTGCTTCTGTGTAGTCTCTCTCCAAAGCATTCATGACCTTACTAGCAAAGTAGATGGGTCGCATCCTTGTACTGTGGGGATCTTGTTGTAGCAACACAGCACCAATTGTTTCCCTTCCAACACTAGAGCTAACAAAGAATCTGTACTCCCAACAAGGAGGCATGAGTGTTGGTACCTCTGACAAAATTACTTTAATGTTACAAAAATACTCTTCAAGCTCATCAGACCATGCAAATTCTACTTGTTGTGTCAACTTTTGCAAAGGATGAAGCAACTCTGAGGCTAAGTGAATGAAGCGTGACATATACTTCACCTTTTGAATGAAAGAGATGACCTCCTTAAGACTCTTCGGTGATGGGAGCTCAATAAGAGCCTTTGCCTTTGAAGGATCCACCTCAATGCCTTTATAGGAAACCTTGTGACCGAGCAAGATCACTTCATCCTTACCTATATGGCACTTGTCGGGGTTGAGTGGACCTCCCATGTCGTAGAGCTTCTTTAAACCTTCTTCTACCCTTTGTAGATGCAATGATTTTGAGCTATAAATACAGAAATCATCAATGAACACCCTAATTGACTTTCCAAAGAATGCTTGAAACACCATATTCATGAAACGTTGGAATGTTGCAGGAGCATTTGTCAGACCAAATGGCATGACTCTAAAAGCATAACAACCCCAAGGAGTGATAAAGGTTGTTTTCAATTGATCCTCCAATGCAATCCCTATTTGAGAGTAACCTTAGTAACCATCGCACACAGTGTACTTCTCATGACCAACTACCTCATTTAGTATCTCATCCTGGAATGGGAGGGGAAAGTGATCTCTTTTTGTTGCCTCATTGAGGGGACGGTAATCCACACACACCCTCCACTTGCCATTTTTCTTAGGAGTGACAACAACAAGAGAGACCCACTCTGAATTCTCCACTGGATAAATGAAACCTACTGCTAGAAGCTTTCTTACCTCCTTGAGTAGAGCCTGCTCCTTTATAACTCCTAGCCTTCGTAGCTTCTGAGCTTTAGGTGTGGCCTCAGGCTTTAACTCAATCTTGTGTTGAACAACATCTACCCCACGCACGTCGGTGTAGTCTTTAGCAAAAAGCCTAGGAAACTTCCTTAGCACACATTTGAACTCCTCTCTTTCATCCTTTGTAAGTGTTGTTGATAGCATACCTTCCAGCATCCCTTCATCTTGAACACCTTCGTTCTCTTGAGGACCTACCTCCTCCAAGCCTTGACAAGAGGTCTCTTGGTTGCTTGGCTTAAACCTTACCCCCATGACTTCGATGGAAGACTCCTCTTCAGTAATGCTGCCGCTACTTTCTTCTTCTGAAGTGCTATCGGTCCAACCTTCTTCCGTCTCACTTTGAGATGATTCTTCATGGAGCTCCTCTTGGCGTTGCTCCTTCATGTCAAAGACAACCTTCTTATGATTGTCATTCCTGCAAATTAATTTCCCACTCTCCCAATCCTGCAAAGCTCGCATTTTCATTAGCCATGGTCTTCCTAGGATAAATGGATAACCACTTCCCTTGGTCGACATAACATAAAAATCCACCGCTTTCTTAATGCCAAAGGCCTCTACAAAGACATTTTTACAAATGCCTACACACCTAGCCTTGCTATTGTTTGGCATCTTGACTTTGATTTCAGGTGTCTCATGGATGTGCATGCCTAGTCTTTGCATGAGTCCCTCTGTCATGATGCAAATTTGTGCACCCCCATCCACTAGACCTTTCCTAACCAATCTTCCTTTGATGTAACAGTCTAGCACCGGTGTAATGTCCTCATTCATTTCAGCTTGTGCAATTTTTACAACAGGCACACTCTCTTTTACCTTTCTCCTAGTGCTAACTGCCCTTGTTAAATCCCTCCTAACTTGTGGACATAATGCAAGAAATTGAGGCCATGAGATATCAAGACCCTTACCTCTCATGTCTTCCAACAGGTTGTATGGAGCCATTCCATGTCCAAGAGGAAAGTCTTGGAGGTTGATACGACGTCGAGTCCTCTTAGCTTCCTTGGTCTCCTTTGCCTTCTTTTCTCGTCCATGATCACTTTGTGATGTAACTCTTTCTTTCTCCTTACCTTTCCCTCGGCCACGCTTAATGCCATTTGCTTCCATGTCAACCTCTCTTGAATTTGTCACCTCTACCACATGCACGTTTGGGTCTGGCAAAGGTGGAACTCCTTCCACTCCTTGTGGAGGTGGTCTTGCTCCATTTGGCCTTTGTATAAGCCGTGGTTGCTGACTAGTTCCTTCACCTGCATTCATCACTGGGTAATTCAAGTTAGGTCTCCTTGGCTCCCCACGGGGCCAAGGACAATTATACATGCCATGTCCATACTCACCGCAATTCCAACATTGCAAGACTCTCGTAGGTCGTGGGTCTCTCTCTTCAGACTTCTTTGCTTGTCCCTTTGGACCTACAGCTTGTGCAAGGTGAATTGACAAGCTGCTTAAAGATTCATTTAACTTCTCAATCACTTCCGCCGTTACCTCATGATGCTCCTTAGATGTTGATGCTTGTGACTTACCTTTGAGTCTAAGACCTTCTATTGGAACCTCCCCCCTTAAGCACTTGAGTTTCCTATATTTCTCAGCAGCCCTAGTTTCAGCTGCATCAAAGGTAGCAGGTGCACCCGCCTCAACTTTTACCTTAAGGTTAGGAAAGAGTCCGGCTATGAACCTCTCCTTCTTTAAAAATTCTGCACCATCACTAGGGTTAGCAACATTTCGTATCCATAGAGCCCAAAGACGTAGAAACTCTTGCTTGTACAAGTAGTAGTCATCTAAGTCTTTTTGCTTATGAGAAACAATGTCTTGCCATAGTTTTTGAGTGTTTTGGGGATCAAAGAAGTATCTCTTAAAATGATTCAAAACTTCTATGTAATTCCCCTTAACTTCCTCAGGCAAAGAGTCAAACCAAGTACTAGCATCTTTCCTAAGGACCACCTCAAACATTTCTACACGTTCTTGATCGATTACTATCCTCTTGATACGGCAAGACATCTTGAAATTTGCTAAAAATAATTCTGCATCCTCTCCAGGCTCTCCAAAGAAAAGAGGATATCCAGACATTTGGCGTTTGCTCTCCATTATTATGAAAGATTACAGCACGAGTTACAATAAGGGATACAATAGAGATTTAGAACCACTCGCCTACAAATGAAGAAGTAAGAAAATACCACTCTAGGTTTTCTTCTTCAGCTATCCAAGCTTCAATGAGGTCTCGATTTGTTTGATCAAAACAAAAAGGTAGACTATTGATGAGCTCTAAGAAGGGTTGAAATTCTTCAAAGCTAAGGCGATAAACAGAAATCTCTAGAACTTCATTTTCTGGATCCAAAAGAGCAACCACGTCCCAAGTGATAAATTGCACTTGCTCTACAATTCCCAACGCACAAGCGGTTTGTATAAAAACTAGATCTTCATGCTCGTCGAAGGCCGTGAGAAAGTAGCAATTGACTAGGAGCTCCTTTCCTTCAAGTTCCACACAGTCGGAGTGAGGCAACCTTCTCACAATTTCATAAAGAACATCCTCATCAAGTCCAATCAAGTTTGCAAGATTTAAAGACTCCATTTGTGCTACAAAATTCCTGGACAAAAACTCCTTAGGATTATGGTTAAATCATTCAAAAGCATAAAGAGATTTACAATGTCTGAACAAAGTGTCATAGAAAGTAGAGAAGGATGAGAATTTATACAAATTTGCAATCTTCTCTATGCTCTCTTTATTAAGACAAGCTCTGAATAGCTCCCTATCTCCTTTGTTGAAAGCGAAAGGAAGACTATTAATAAGACGCAAATGAGGGAAAAATTCACCAAATGTGAGTCTATGAAGCATGAACTCTGGCCGCAAGTTTCCTGAAGAGTCTTCCTCAATGGTGAAATGCACTCGCCAAATGCCAAATTTCACTCTATTTACCAATCTTAGGGCACACACTAGTTGGATGAATACGCGGTCTTCCTTAGTGCCCAACAACAAGAGGAAAATGGAATCCACGCGTAGGACCTTCCGTCTTAACTTCACCACCCTCTTGTTATGAGGGAGACGCCTTACTACTTGCTCCTGCAACTCAATTGGTAATAGAGCTAGATCTCTAAGGATTGAACTTTCACTGCACACACATTCCCAGTTAGAACAAATGATTGTTTTTTTGTTTCTTGTAACAACTTGAACAAAGAAAAAACAAACATACACACTATTTTGCCAGGCTGCACTTCATTTTAAAATAAAATGAACACATGTACATCAAAAGAAGTGTGGTAGTTGATGAGAGGTAGAATGACAGGGTTTGGTGATGCAAGAATTTCTTTTACTCTTTGGGCACCAAACATGAACACCATTCGTTGTTGAAAATGGATCTTTCTACTAATTGCAACGTTTATTCTAATGTGTGGAGTAAAATGAAAGGAAAAAACCTCTATTCCTGGGCCATTATCCATGGCCTATGCATGTCCTAATGCTTAAAATAACACAAAAATATAGACGTCCAAGCTAATATCGTACCTAATGAGAGGCAAAATAAAAGGATCTACCGAAGTGTTTATCTCAGCTAACCTAAGAGGACCTAAAATTCTACGAATTACTCGGTGAAATTGCAACTTAGTACTAACAATTATGTGTACCTTTTGCCTTGCAATGGGAATGAAGGGATCATACAAATTCTCGTGATTCATGCAAGCTAATTGATTATGTTAAAGGTTGAGCCTTCACAAAACATACACAAGCCTGTCCTCCGTGGGGGCACCAATTTGAAGCGGTCCGGGGCGGGCAACAAGAAGAGCAACCTCTAGACACCCTTCAAGGCTCCCGTGCTGCTCAATGGGGCTGGGGCACAACACAACACAAACCAAAACAACAAACCCACAGCCAAATCCCAACTACACAAGGGGCACCACCTAGTTTAAGAGCGAACTAGGACGCAAAAGAGGAGAATCGTTAGAGCAACCCACAAACAAGCAAGGAATTTACACTAACCCTAACACCAATGGAACACTCTCACACACTAAAACACGAGAGAGAGAGAGAGAGAGAGAGAGAGAGAGAGAGAGAGATGGTGCTCGGGCTGCTTTGAAGTGTATCGTTAATGATCAAGCAAACATAAATATATATATGTAAGAAAGAGAGAGAAGGGGGAAGGGGGTGCTTGTTGCACTAATGCCTTCTTACAAATCTGTCATGACCAATCAAAGTGAGATTAGTATTTGTTCAACATACCCTGAGTAAATTACACCACAACACATCACAAGAAAAAGCCACCCCAATCACTGTCTTAAGGCCAAGGGAGTCCTCTCCACCCTGTCGCCCTCTTACAGCATGTGGGATTTATGGCTAAATTGATAACAATACCCGGAGACAAGCTATCAAGAACTTAAATAAAACACCAAGACACTTACACATCATTATTGTCCATGACTTCACGTTGGAAGGGAGACAAGGTATCCATGCTTAGTCCAAATTCACCCTCCTTGATTCAGCAAATGTTGGGCTTACACTAGTAGGAGAAATGATAGATTTCCTACTCTCAATTGAATGATCACTCTCTCTTACAATGGCATAGAGTTCCCTTGCTAATCACCCCTAATACAACACATACATATGCCTAATGCCAATGAGATTCCACTCAAGAGCTCCTTCTCAAGAGGTTGAGCTTGGCTTCTCAAGCTATAGCATAGTGCTCTTTCTTCTCCCCCTTTTTGTGCTAGCTACACCCTCCTTTTATAGCAATTTTGAAGTCTAGGGTTACTCCTCTAACCATGGTTGGGTTAGATTTTCTGCAATTTATCTAATTTCTTTTGCTTGGAATTATCAAGAAGTTGGTGGGGAAAGAGAGAGGAGAGAAATGGAGGTGATAGGACTTTTCATAGTGGGTTAGTGTTAGTAGAGTTAGTATTAATTTACAAATGGAATTGGATATTTACAATGGGAGTATCCATGTAGGATACAAATAATGAAGAAAAAATCTTAAGAGGTAAGAAAAGGTGGATTTCTTACAAGGTTGATGGTCCAAGTGTCTTGAGTAGGGCCAATTTTGACGCTTGTTGACGGTCCACTAGCTTTGACGGTACATTTTTTCTCCACTCTTCACCTTCCTTGAGAGACAAGGTAATTGAAGCTGAGTAATCAACGACCATGATGCTGTCTTTTAAGAGAAGAGGCTGAATTTTGTGGTTTTTTTTATAGATATGGGTAATTTGGAGGAGGAAAAATGAGACTAGGTGGTCAATTTTGGAATGGAATTGTGTGTGGGAGGTATGAGTTCACCATGGTTTCTCTTATTCTTCAAGGTTGAGGAGAAGGTGAGTAGGGTGCAGAGAGGAGTGGTGAGAGAGGTGGGGATGATGAGTGGAGAAGTGTGTGTGAAAGAGGAAAATGATAAAGTGGAAGAGAGAGTGTGGCTGCATAGCATGGGAAAACTGGGGTCCACTAATAAAATCATAGCTCACAGCTCGTAGCTCAAAAAAATATGAAAAAATTTGAGGCAAAAGTTCAGCCCACGAGCTACAATTTTTGTTTGTATCACCTTTTCAAATTCGGAGAGCAAGTGAACTTTTAAAATTCAGCAAAACCGACCGTTTTTTTCCACTGCACAAGGTCCTTGTGGGGTCCTTCTTTGGATGATTCTTTTGAATACCTCCAAGAGTGAGCCCTCCATAGTGCATGTATGCATGCCACCTACCCTTGACCTTATTTGGTAGGTCTATAATTGAAGATATTGTTGAGATCATGATATAAGTGAATAGTACAACTAAGAAAATCAAATATTGAGGGGTCTAAAAAATATGTACATGTCAAATATAAATAATATAAGTGGAAAAAATATAAAGGGGTCAAAAGAAATCTCTCTCATTATGAGGCTATCATAAAACGATAAATATTTTTGGTGTTCTAATTTTTTAGAAAAAAAACAAAATAGATGTAGGAAGGGAAAAATCACAATAGTGAAAAAATATACACATAAATAAAACTAGTTTTTTTGGATTTTTGTTGGGGTGGAGTTACACTAAATATAAGAGAAGCTTACATGAAAATATTTCTATATGGAATAAAGAGTATGAAAAATGGTAAGAAAAATTGTGGTAATGGTGAGGCAATGTACAGAGCATAAATAACACACACCTAGGTAGAAATATTTAAATAAATACCAAAATAATTATGAAAAAATATTTTATTTAGGTCCTATATAGAAAAAAATATTTACGTACGCATGGGCCATAATATACTTATATTTTTTATATATATATTTTTTTTGGCTCAACTAGCCCAATGACTAGCTAATTGAGGGTTTTTTATTTCAGTAAGGAGATATGGGAAAAGTCCCCTAACTCACACGCACCTATATATAGTGAAAGGGTGAGGGTAACCACAGTGTTTAAGTGATTTGATAGGGGGGGATAACTCACTATGGCAATCACAGAGAGCCGAAAAACGGCTATCATTGGTTTGGTTGGCAGATTTTCTTCACAATTAAAAATTATAATTCTGTCGCTCTTTGTTTGATCGTCTTCTTTGCGAAGGTGCCCTATGACCATTGTGGTCTTCGTGGAGAGAATTGTCGTGGCTGATGTGGCCGTAATCTTTTTCTCTTTTGCTTGCCATTTGTAGATTTGTTTTGGATGCGTTTGTAGGTTTATTGCCTCTTTTTTTGTCTTGGTGGCTTTTTTGTTGATCGGCATCCACACAGATTCATTTGCCGATGTCTTTTGTCTGGCTGCTGGTTTGGCTTGTACTGAAGGGAGTTCTTGTAGCATCGCCTTGGGGATCCAACTGCGTTTCTCCTGTAGTAGGAGATTGAGCATGTTCTTTGGTATCCATATCTATTTGATGACTCTGCTTGGTGTTTGACTAACCTGGTTTTTTGGAGGCTGTCTACTAGTGCACTATGGTTTGTAGGCTCATTCACGTAGATCTTTCCGTACCCATATTTGTTGTTTGCTTATTGCTGACTTTGATCTATTCTATGTCGCCTGTGGTATCTCATTTTTTGATTGAAGACAGTTGGTTGTTTCTTGTATATCCTTCGTAGGTATCTTTTGCTGGTTAAGTGGCACCCATCTATTTTTCTCTTGATCAATTGATTGTGGCACCATTATTGGGTTCTTTCGGGTTGTCTGAGCAAAGGCTACCACTTGGTGTTCTTGTGCTTGTTGAATTCTGACTGTATTCGAACTCCAATCTATCTTCACATTATATTCTTTCTGCCATGGTTGTCCCAATAACATTGGGTGTAGTGTGCTCGCATAACCACATAAAACTTGTGGGGATAAACATTCTGATGTACTTGTATATGCAATATCGTCCAGCCCAATGTGCTTAATGAATTTGAGGTACTGCTTTTCAGCACTTGTTGAGTAGGATGTAGTTGATCTTCGAGCTGGAGCTGATTATATAATTTGCAAGAAATCAGATTTGCTTGAGCTCCAAAATCAAGCAATGCCGTCGATTCAACTTGATTGCTACCCACTTTGACAGCAATTATTGGTTCCACTATGTCTTCACCAAAATTCGTTAATCAAATAACATTTATTTGCAACGGTGATCCACTTTGTTGTTGTTGTCGTCGAAGCCTTCTTTTTGCAATGCGTTCTTTTGCTTATGCTTGTGATTCTTCTCGTACCCTTTGTTTCTCCTTCATCCGTTGTTTTTCTTGATGGATTTGTTGAAGCATATCCTGTGTTAGTGGTAAATGATACTTTTTTAACTGACACCCACTAATCCAATTTGGCATTTCTTCTCCTGCCAATGTAGCAAGTTTGACAGCTCCACTTTGTGATAAGTCACTAATCACAAAGGGTCCCATCTCTCGCTTTTTAAGTTTTTTGGCATGTCGCTTCAAAGTATAAACAAGTACAGAATCACCTATTTTGAACTCTTTAGTACACACATGCTTGTCAAAAAACTCGTTTTGTCTTCTCTTTTTAGCATAGATCGAAGCTATAGCTCTCAGTCGAAGTTCATCTAACTTTTCAAGATCATATATTCTTGAAGAGAGCTCATGGCCTGTCCATTCTAAGTGTTTCGCTACTCATAGAGTTGGAACTAAAAACTCTATGGGTAATATAGCATTTAGACCAAACACCATATTGTATGGTGTGGTTCCAATTGATGTTTTGTAAGCTACCCTAAATGCCCATAGTGTTGAGTGTAATTGTTGATCCCACTCTGTCCTTGATTCTGATACAATTCTAGTCAAAACAGTGCATAGGGTTTTATTTGTGGCCTCAACTTTTCCATTTGCCTGTGGATGATATGGAGTAGATTTTCTATGTATGACCATGAATTCCTCTAACAAGTATTTAATGACTTCATTAAGAAAATGTGTTCCTCAATCACTGACAATTTCTATTGGTAATTCGTATCGCGCAAAGACATTCTCATATAAAAATTGTGCAGTGGTTCCATAGGTACCAAAGCCTTCTCTTCTGGTTCGTTTAATGTTGGTGTGTATCTTATGCCGATCGCTCGTAATCCTGGTAGGGGTGGTTGTTGCCTCAATACTGGTTGTGGTCTTTCAACACCTACAGGTCCTGGTAGGTTACCTGCTTGATACCTAGGCATCGGTGGAAGTTGAGGAGATGCTACCTGAGCTTGGGGAGCATAAGGTCGCTCTCTCACATATCCCTTTTTATAATTAAAATTCCTCCGTCACATGGTTTGTCCATTTTTGTTCAATTGCACACCATTTTGGTTGCTTAACCTGAGGCTTGGCATACATATTCAATTTTTTTAGCACTTCCTCCACAAGCTGCTCCTGGTTTACAACTACTTCTCCTTTTGGGGTTGTCTTAGCAGACTTGCTTCCACTTTGTTGTGAAGATGAATCGTTGGAGCGGGGAATAGGGAACACACCCAGCACACAAAATACTTGCCTCTCTATAGCCCAAGGATTCCACAGCACCCCTAACCTCTCAAAAAACACCTTCAAATTGGCTTATTTGCACTAACAATTCCGCTTTAGCATACAAAACAACTACCTCACACCTTGCAAAAAAACACCCACAACACAAAAGTACCCACACTGCTCAACTCACCCTTTCTGAATCACAAAACACTCCTAATCTGCCCTCTTGGTAGCACCTTTCGAGCTGCAGGCAAACCCTCTGCAAGCAATGGCCAATACACGAAGAGCAAGAGAAGAGGAGGGAGATGGGGAGAATCAACACACGATATTGGGGCAAGTGAGTGGTATTATTGCATCGAGAGTAGTACAACCAATGTATGCAGCTTCAATGGCAAACTTAGCAAAACAGAAGCTTCAAGCTTTCACTTACTCACACAGGCAAAAAAGCCCTCAATTTTTTGCATTTACAACCTTTTATAGGGGTACCCTAGGAGGCCCAAAAAAAGAAAAAAAGGTGAGCTTCCCCTCCCGTGGCCTTCACTTAGAACTTCTTTTAGAATTGGATTGCATTGCCAACACATGGCATAGTTCACTTTTGGAAATATTTGCTTGGTGTGCACATTGGGCTTTGGTCCTCTCCTTTTTTTTGGCCGGCCTGAATTCCCCTTTCATGGCCCTTGATTGCCATTAGCCTTACACTCCAGCTGCCCTTACTGGCTTTGCAGCGGGACCCCTCCCCCTCATCGAGGCAATAGCGATGTTGCTATTGGGGGGGGGGGGGGGGGGGGGGGGGGGGGAGGGGGGCCTTCCCCTCAAAAAACTTTGCCGCTTACGGGTGCGGGCACAGCCTCTTGGCTGCCTACCACGTCATCAACAAACTCAACAACCGCACCGCCATGCGGCCACCCATGGGCGCCACACCTCTTCCCAGCACCGCCGGTTCACACCAAAACTGCCGCCGAACACGCCACAGCAGCGCCTGCATACGTGAGCCATAGCCATGCCTAGGGGAGCTTCCCTCACCCTCTCTAGGATACCAATGGGAAGGTCATGCTGTAGCTTATGTATCACGGCCTTCGGGCTTTTCACTGCACATATGGGTTTATTAGTAGGACACGTGGCAGCTCCACAGACCTTGAGCCTCTTGAACTTCAAAACACCCATTATTATTTTTTTTAACCCACACTTTCTTTTGGTCCTGCCTTTACCAAGCTCCCATTTTCTGCTCCCATATCCTATTGCCAAACTGTAAAGCCCTTCTGAGACTCCATTTTCCCGGCTACAACCACACCCTCTGTATCTGCACTTCAACCCCTCGGCATCCTCGAACCAAGGCTTCCAAAAATGGGAAAAATCATCTACAACCTGCTTCGGACAAAGGCACTCCAACTTTCGACTGCCATATCTTTCTGGTCCGGACTCCGTTTGGCATGCAATCACTTCCGGCTAGCTCCGTATGGTGTACACCCTGCTCTAGAACTTTGTCGAGGCTCAAAAGATGCCAGATGGCACGTTCTCCAATGCGGCCAAGTGGGCTCAGACCAGGCCCCGGGAAAACTTCAACTGATCATATCTTGCAAATCATGACTCCGATCTGCAATCCAAAAAGACGGGTAGGCTCCATGAATTGAGCTCTACACATCTATACCTTATGTTCCACTTGGACCATCTGTCTCCTGCTGCCCTATCCGGCAAGAATCTGCAAACCACTGAAACTTCAACCTTCAATAACTTGGGCTCCGTAGCTCGGTTTGATGAGCCGTCTGGACCTGTTCCTTCAACACTTCAAGATCTTCATTTTTGGATGCAAAGTCTATACTTTGCATTGTTACGTCATTAGCCACATGCGGTCTTGCGGTCCTGCGGAGGTCTGAACAATGCGGATCAGGACTCATGCGGTATGCGGCGGACGTAGCGGTAGTTCTTCACAGGATATCGTGGGACAGGAGTGTGTGCACCATTCCTGATCTGTGCTGGAGCAGCGGTTGTATATGGAGGGGCATACCTGTCTTTTGATGTAACTCAACCAATCTCTAGGATATTCAGGGCATCTACTGTTGTAACTCTGTGTCTGGATCACACATGAATGAAGCAAGAGGTGTTCTGTGCTTGCGTACTGTGTACTTACTTCTATTGTCATTCTATATGTTGATGTTCATATAATGTAGTTGCGGGTAATCATTCCCGTAATGCCTATTGCTCCTGTGCGGGCAATAGCCATTACATCTGGCGACCACGATGCGTGATGGACGACCTGCGATGAATATGCATGCGCACTAGGTCGCAGGGTCTGCCTGACCCTGTGGTTCCAATTGTAGGAAGACGTCAGAGGAGAGGCGGTTTGGATGAATTAGTTTTTTCTTCACCGCAGATTGAGGAATCTGTATCTCCATCACCAAGCCTGGTGCGTGGTAGGCGGTTGTGACAAGAGAGGCGTACTCCACGCAGTCAGTCATGTTCGCCTGTCGTACGTTCACCCTCACCCACACAGGTTGCTCCACCACCGTCTCCGGTAAGCAGTCCGGGAGTATCTCCGCCACTGTGTCCACCTCCTAGTGCTCATCAGCTTTTTTCGGGAGGAGGAGGTACAGTTGGGCAAGGGGTGATGGCTCATCCTCAGATTAAGTATAGTCGGTTTTGAGGTCTTTCGAGCAAAGACCCTGATGCACATTTGCGCCAATTCAATAAAGCTTATGGATTGAATCATCCTGGGGTGGTGATTCCTCTCCATCAACAATCAGTGTTTGAATCTACACTCTCGAGGAAAGCTGCGAAATGGTTGTCCGAATACCCTGATGATCATTTTCAGACGTATGCTGACGGATCCATAGCGTTTCTACGAAGGTTTTGAACGGAAAAGACAGTCCCTCAACATTTGGAAAAGCTTCAAACGCTCTGGCAGAAGTCATTGCCAGTGGAGGATTACGCTGCAAAATTTCGGATGCTTTTGCAGAGGGTACCTCAGGCACAAAGGCCGGCAGTCGAAGTGCTGAATGATTATTTTTTACGGGGGCTCAACAAGGATCTCAGAACGGCTATGGCGATAGTGGATAAGGTAACTACTCCACTGGATAATGTAATTGCTAGGGCTGTAGTAGCAGGAGAGGCTTTAGAGGATACGGAATTTCCAAAGAAGTCAAAGAAAAAAGACAGGAAGAAATCTCATCCGAAGTCGCAAGACAGTGGCAGTGATAGTTCGGAGTCGAAATCCGCAGTATCAGATTCCTCGGACTCAGGCAACAACGATTCGGGAAAAGAATCGAAAGAGACACCGCGGAAAAAATCCCAGCGTCACCGGAAAGGTGTTTCATCCAGATCGTCGGAATCGGCTGCGGTGGCTAAAAGTCTGAAGGAACTATGGTATACCCAATGTCGAAATCCGGGCCATGCTGCTCAGGAGTGCGCAATGAATCAAAAGGGGTGTGTGATTTGCACGACCAATACTCATAATACAGTGGAATGTTATTTCAATGGCTGGGGTCGTCGGAGTCGAGGGGACTCTTCTGCCTGGCAACAACCATAGATAGGGTAGGGACAAGAGCCTGCTGTGGTGATGGGTCATGCTCATACATCAGAGACGCCTGTGCAAGGTCAAGCAGGAGGACGGGGTCAAGGGGGAGGACGAGGTCGCGGAAGAGGTGGCGGTGATCCTAATCGCCCCAAGACATGCCTATTCTGTTTGGGGGATGGACACTGGCGATCCGAGTGTACTGAAGCTATGGAATACGATCGGAAGAAGCAGGAACGCGCTGCAGGGAAACAGCCTAGTGTGGCTATGGTTCAGATAGAAGGACTGGAGGAGTCTGATCCAGTGGTTTCATTAATCATGCGCTCGGGTAAAAATGTGGTTCCAACTTCCGATGTGAAGATTACAGATTGGACGGCTCAGGAAGAAGTACGGAAAAAGACTGTGTCCTGGTTGCCACAATCCGCACCACCAGTGAAGTCAACAGGACCATCGACTGTGGGCCTGGAAATAAAGGAAGGAAAATCTGTAAATAAGGATGATATTAAAGAACAGGAGGATTGGAATTCAGTTTGGAAAGAGGTCTTCACGTCACCAATACAAGTCCCTCTGGGTTCATTGTTGAAATTGGTCCCGAATTTCCATAATGCATTGCTGCGACAAACAAGCACTGAGTTGAGGGAAGTCGCCTTTGGGAAAGTTGAAAGCGAGGAGGATGATTCAGTCCCGTTGTCGGTGAATAGGATCATGGATACCCGCATTCCGGAGCTTTCAGTTAGATACCATGGAACATACATTGACAAGGTACTATTGGATGGAGGAGCGGGAGTAAACATTATTACCCAAGCAACTTGTGAGCGTTTTGGCCTCAGTGATTGGGAGCCTGCACCCTTTGTAGTCCGCATGGCAGATCAAAGAAGAGTGCAACCAGTGGGTTTACTTTGGGGCATTGTTTTGGATGTGGCGGGCTTATCCTTTGCTGTTTCCTTAGTAGTCTTAAATATTGAAGATCATAATCACGATTATCACATTATCTTGGGGAGACCCTGTTTACGACAAGCGAGGAGGGTAAAGGATAATTGGGAAGCAAATATGCTTACAGTAAAGAAGGGTAGAAGAAAAGTGCCGGTGATGTTCGGAACATGCAGACAACCAGTTCAGGTAGCATGGCCGGTGATAGCAGAAACAGTAAATATGGTGGAAGGATTAGAAGAGGATGAAGAGGAACAATTTCTAAAAGCTAATCCGGATTTGGTTTCTTTATATCTTGCGGATATTTCTCTGATTCCGAAACGGAATTCGGTGGGAGTTTCAGGAATTCCAGGAGGAATAGGGAAGCAACAACAGATGCTTCCAAGTCCTGAATTTTTGGCAGATGTTATTCAGCAAGAACGTGCGTTTGAGGCGCAAATGGAAAAAATCACAAGGGTTAAAGAAGATGAATTAGAGAAGGTTTTTCTTGGGGAGCAAGCGGAGTCGCGACCCATATATATTAATAAGCAGTTGGAGGCAAGTTTTAGAGATGATTTGATCAAGTTACTAACAGAGTTTAAGGATGTTTTCGCATGGGAATATGCGGATATGCAGGGATTGGATCCTAAGTTCTACCAGCATACGATAAATCTGAAACCGGATGCGGTGCCCATGAAGCAACACTCATATAGGATGAATCCGAATGTGGCCAAGCAAGTTAAGATGGATATTGATCGCCTGTTGGAAGTGGGTGCAGATCAACAACCGGAACCTTCCAACCGGAGGGGCTGATTGTGGGTTCGCACAATCCACCGTGCGTGCAAGGTGTTACGGCATTAGCCGCACATGTGGTCCTGCGGTCCTGCGGAGGTCTGGACACTACGAATCAAGAGTCATGCGGTATGCGGCAGACGTAGCGGCAGTTCTTCACAGGATATCATGGGATAGGAGTGTGTGCACCGTTCCCGATCTGCGCTGGAGCAACGGTTGTATATGGAGGGGCATGCCTGTCTTTTGATGTAACTCAACCAATCTCTAGGATATTCAGGGCATCTACTGTTGTAACTCTGTGTCTGGATCACACATGAATGAAGCAAGAGGTGTTCTGTGCTTGCGTACTGTGTACTTACTTCTATTGTCATTCTATATGTTGATGTTCATATAATGTAGTTACGGGTAATCATTGCCGTAATGCCTATTGCTCCTGTGCGGGCAATAGCCATTACATGCATCTCCTTCACCTGGTATCCCAATTAGCCCATTATGGAGCATTCCCTGGCCTATAAGCTGCATCATGCATACACTTCCACTGCCACCTGCCATCTCCAAAACTTCCTAGCTGCTTTAGTCCTTTGCCATGCTTTTGCTTGAATGTACACACCTGTCCATGCCACCTTCTAGAGTCGACACACTTTGGCTGCACCATCATTGCCCACCCCCCTGTTGAGCACTTACGCTCAACCACATAAAGGCTTTATTCCACTATAAACTGCAAAACCTGGCACACACTATGAGAAAACTAAAACCATATGTACACTATTTTATTGCACCCTATTGCCAAACCTTCAAATGGGTTGCCCCACCCCCCTGTATAAGAATCTGATGCACCGCTGGCACTAACTCCCTTTCAAAGTAGATCTTGAGACGAAGACCATTTATCCCGTGTTTAAGAAACCGACCATCCAACCTGACTAGTGCATATGTACGATTGGGAAAAACCTGATGAACCTTGTAAGGCCCCGTCCACTTTTTCTTGAACTTATTCTGAAAGGTGAAGTCAAGATAACTCTCGTACTTCATCACTAGATCACCCTTCTCAATCTACTTAGCTGGAAAATGTTGGTTGAACTTTGCTACCTTCTTTTCTCGTTGCTTCACATAAAAATATGTCGCTGCCTCATGATCCATCTTCAAGGTTTCAAGACTTGTAATCCTATCCTGCAAAATATCTTGATGAGTTTTATCAGTTCGCCATAAACCTTTGAGAACCCCTAGCTGCACATGCACAGGCAGGACCACTTCCTTGCCATATACCAACTTGTATGGAGTGAAGTTGGTTGCCACCTTATAAGAAGTCCTGTAAGCCCACAAACATTTATCAAGGTTAGATTTTCACTCTTCAACCTGCTGGTATATATACTTTGTAAGCATCTTGACTATCTGCCCATTTGCACTCTACACCAAACCATTGCACTGTGGGTGGTATGGAGATGAAAATCGGTGTTGAATCCCCAATTTGTCCACCAGAGCACACACTAACTTACTTTTGAATCCCTGTCCTTGATCTGATATAAGCACCCAAGGCACTGCAAAACGAAAACATATGCAATCAAATACAAACTGAGCAACAGTATGTGCATTTACCTCTTTGACTGCTTTAGCCCAATGTGGTCGCCCAGGTAAGTGGGCGGGCCGCCTGGTATGTACACATATTCTTTTGTAAAAACCTAATAAGAACTCACTATGCTCTACACATTACAGTAGAGCGAGTTCACCATATCGTCGTGCTCCTCTTCTCGCACTCTCTCTCGCATCGCACTTCCGCTCGTACTCCTTCAACTGGTATCAGAGCTCAGATCGAGGCTCGGGGCAGCACTGCAGGAGGCTAGAGTCACCAACTCAGATTGGAGTGAAATTCGACAGGCGAAGACACGGCCCCAAATCTCGTAGGAGAGTCCGAAGGGCGTGGTGTTGTCAGAAATTCATTCTGAGGTCATCTCGGCCACCGTTCGGCTTCGACAAAGGTCTGTGCAGGCCATTTTCGACTACGTGGTCTCGACGGGTGCATATCCGACTCTGCAAATTTGGGGTTTTCGGCCTACGACTATAGGTGCTGAGGATATCGACACACCCAGAGTGTTGATTTGTGACTGTCTACACATCGAAGGACGGCTCACAGTTCTTTGAGGCGTGTCACATACGACATGGGCGCATCTACACACAGACTGTAGGCGACATCCACTAGTTCATCAGGTAGCTTGTGTTTGCTGCTTGATATTCCAGATTTCATCCCCACATTGCAGGTACTTCCACATGGGATGTATTGTCAGAGATGATGTATGTCTGTTGAGGGTTTGATGGCTGTGAGTCACGCAGCAAACAACCGTCGCAGCGGTTACAGCATACAGTGGGAAATTTGTGGATGTATGACTTTGTGGGAAGTCTATGTACTGTCAGATTTACTGCAGCCTTTGTTGAGGGTCGAGTGAGGTTTTATTGAGCTGGGGGATTCTCGAATGTTGAGATCCTTTTGGTGATACAGGTCTTGGAGCGATCCCTCGAGCACCCTTAGATAGGCAGCTAGGATGTATTGACTATGAGTTAGACAGTTGGGATTGCATCTTTTCTTTACTGCCGTTGAGGCATTGTCGCAGTCTATGCTTACAGGACAGTGACAGGACAGTGAGAGAAAGTATAGGTGCAGGACAGGTTTACCCGCAGCTTACAGTGTCAGAGAGACAGTGTTTTTTGAGCTGTTTTTTGAGCTGTTTTTTGGTCTGTTTTTGAGTACACCAGAGCCATTTTACAAAGGAGACTATGCCAAAATTTATGCAGAATATGAAGCTTTCTTGGTTCATTTGACAGGTTGATATTGGTTCAGAGGTCAGTTTACAGGGGAAACTCTACCGAATTTTTCCCAGGAAAGTAAACTACTGTGAAGCATAGCTCACAGGACACTGCTCTTTACAATATCAAGAAGCTGGATGGAACCAATTTCCCATTGTGGAAGCAGCAGATTTGGCACGTGTTGGTACAAAAGAAGCAGATAAAACCTATAAAGCTCAAGGGGATAAAACCAGAATATATGGACGAAGATGAATGGAGCGAAATGGATGAATTGGCACTTTCTACCATTATGCTGACTTTGGCAGAAAGCGTTTACTTCAATGTAGCAGACGAGATGTCGGCTTATCAAGCGTGGTTAAAGCTGAGTGATCTTTATGAGAAGCAGAGTGCAGCTTCACAGGTATACTGGCTTAAGAAGCTTGTTGACTTGAAGATGAAAGAAGGGACACCTATGTCCAATCATCTGAATGAATTCAACACAATCTATAGTTAGTTGTCAGCTCAAGGTGTCAAGTTTGATGAACCTGTTAGAGCTATGTTCCTGTTGATCACATTGCCGGAAAGTTGGGACACTTTTCGCACAGCTTTGAGTAATTCTGCACCTCCAGATGGTTTGAACATAGCAGGTGTAGAAGGAAGTCTGCTTACTGAAGAAACCAATAGAAAGACAATGGAAAAAGGCAAAGGAACAGCCTTAGTTGTCAGGGGAAGGACGAAAGAAAAGTACAAAGGTGGAAAGAGGAATCAGTCTCGTAGCAAGTCCTGCAGTGCTAAAGGCAAGAGTGACATAGAATGCTACCATTGTGGCAAGAAGGGTCACATGAAAAGAGACTGCAGAGAATGGAAAGCAGAAAAAGGCAAAGAGAAAGCTGAAGACCATGGTGAGAAGAACAAGTCCTCAGTGAAGATTCAAGAAATAAATGTGACAAACACTATTGCAGAGGATGACAATCTAGTGTCAGGAGACATCTACTTCTTGAAGAATACAATGGACTCAGCTCTTCTTACAGCATCTGATGGAAATGCACTGAGTGACTGGATTATAGACTCAGGGGCATCACTTCATGTGTCTCCAAACAAGGAGTGGTTTACCTCTTATGTGACCACTAAAGATCATGTTCAGCTAGGCAATGGGCAGACATGTGAGATCTTAGGTGTTGGAGATGTTCAATTGAAGTTTCAGAATGGCTCTTCTTTCACGCTGAAGAATGTGAGACATGTTCCCGCAATTACAAAGAGCTTGATCAGCACAGGTTTACTTGACGATGTTGGGTACGTCACCACTTTTGGACAAAACATGTGGAAGATATCCAAGGGTTCTATGACAGTAGCAGATGGAGTAAATTCTGGAGGACTTTACATGATTTATGTATCAAATGTCTCTAAAAATGTAATCAATGTAACCGAGCAGCCGAACGTTTCTTTGTGGCATAGCCGGTTAGGACATATGTCCAAGAAGGGAATGGAAATCTTGTCTCGTTCTGGTTATTTGCCTGGATTTTCATTTAATGATTTTGAATTCTGTGAACATTGTCTGTATGGTAAGCAAACACAACAGCCACATAAGCATAGAAGCAGTAGAAGAGATACACAATTGGCACTTGTTCATAGTGATTTGTGTGGACCTATGCCTAACCTATCTCTAGGGGGAGCTTCTTACTTTATGACATTTATAGATGATTACTCGAGGAAAGTATGGGTTTACTTTCTCAAGCACAAGGATGAAGCGTTTAGTGTTTTCAAAATGTTTGTGACACTTGTGGAGAATCAAAGTGGCAAGAAGCTTAAATGCTTACGCACTGACAATGGTGGAGAGTATGTTTCAAAGGCCTTTCAGGACTTTTGTGAGTCAAAAGGTATAAAACGTGAACTTACTGCTCCTTACAATCCTCCTCAAAATGGTGTTGCTGAGAGGATGAATAGGACCATACAAGAGAAGGTCAAAAGTATGTTGTCTAATGCACAACTGCTAAATGGGTTTTGGGTTGAAGCTGTATCAACAGCTGTTCATCTTGTAAATAGATCTCCTAGCAAGGTTTTGCAGAAGGATTCAGTGCCAGAGATGGTATGGTCAGGCAAAATGCCCTCATACAAGCATCTCAGAGTCTTTGGCTGTGAGGCATATACTCACGTTCCAAAGGAATTTAGGAACAAACTTGAGCCAAAGAGTAGAAAGTGCATCTTTCTAGGCTATGGTAATTCTGGTGAGATGGGGTACAGACTTTGGGAGCCCGAATCCAGAAAGGTTGTCCGCAGCAATGATGTTCACTTTAATGAATCCAAATATCATTCTAAACCAAAGAGGGTTGAGGAGATTAGAAGAGTTTTCTTCCAAGAAGATGGACCTGCACGTGCAAGAAAAAATGTCAGGGCTCAAGAGGAGCAAGGACAGGATACAGTGGAACCACAGGTTGTGGCTGAGCCTGAGCCACCTATTGTGCGTAGATCTGGACGTGTCATGCGACCTCCTAATAGGTTTGTTCCATCTATGAACTATGTCATGTTGACTGATTGCAATGAGCCTTCATGTTACAAGGAAGCAGTGCAAATGAAGGACTCCGGGAATCGGCAATTGGCCATGCAGTCAGAGATGACAGCTCTGTATAAAAACAAGACATGGAAGCTAGTTAAATTACCACAGGGCAAAAAGGCTCTACCTTGTAAATGGGTTTACAGGTATAAGATCACCGCTCATGATAGTCAGCCAAAGTACAAAGCAAGGCTTGTTGCCAAGGGCTTTAAGCAAGAACAAGGCATTGACTTTGAGGAAGTCTTCTCTCCGGTGGTCAAGATGACTACATTGAGATGCTTTCTTGCATTGGTTGCCATATTAGATTTGGTGTTGCACCAAATGGATGTCAAGACAGCGTTCTTGCATGGTGATTTAGATGTGGAAATTTACATGTAGCAGCCAGAAGGGTTTGTTGAGAAAGGCAAGGAAGATTGGGTATGCCAATTGTTAAAGATTCTTTATGGCTTAAAACAATCATCGAGGGCATGGTACCATAAATTCCACAAGTTTATGCTTTCTCAAGGCTACAAACGTAGTGAGTTCGATCATTGTCTATATACAAAGAATGCTAAGGATGGTTGTTGGCTGATCCTTATTTTGTATGTGGATGACATGTTGATTACTAGCAAGCACTTGGAAGAAATTTCAGCTTTGAAGTCAAAGATGGCAAAATCGTTTGACATGAAAGACATGGGTGAGGCAAGTCATATACTTGGTATGCGCATTGAGAGAGACAGATCAAAGAAGTTGATTTGGTTATCTCAAACAGAGTATATTGACAAGATTTTGCAACGTTTCAATATGAATAAGGGAAAGGCACTGAGTGTTCCATTGCCACCATATGTGAAACTTAGCAAACAAGATTGTCCTGTGTCTGAGGAAGAACAGGTTGAAATGGATAAGATTCCATATGCGTCTGCAGTGGGTAGTTTGATGTATGCAATGATTGCTACTCGCCCAGACATTGCATTTGCAGTGGGAGTAGTAAGTCGATACATGTCAAACCTAGGCAAGAAACATTGGGAGGCAGTGAAAGGAATATTGAGATACCTGAAAGCTACAAAGAGTATGCGTATATGCTATGGGAGTCAGGAGCTAAGTGTAAAGGGTTTTACAGACTCAGATTATGCAGGTGACTTATACAACCGAAGGTCTACGTCAGGGTATGTTTTTACATTGGCTGGTGGAGCAGTATCATGGCATTCTAGATTACAAGATTGTGTTACTCAATCTACTACAGAGGCTGAATATGTTGCAGCATCAGAGGCATGCAAAGAATCAATTTGGCTTAATCGACTAGTAACAAATTTGGGAATCAAAGAAGAGATGTCTGTGTTATATTGTGATAGTCAAAGTGCTATACAATTGGCTCGCAATCCACTTTATCACTCAAAGACAAAGCATGTGGATGTGAAGTATCATTTCATCAGGGAAATGCTCGAGGATAAGCAACTTCAGCTTGTCAAAGTTCACACCACAGAAAATCCTGCTGATCTACTTACAAAAGGACTTCCCTCAGAGAGCTTTGCGCATTTTCGCAAGCAGTTAGGTGTAGGGTAGTGCATCACTTCTCTACATCTCTTGTATATTAGCTTGTATAGTAGCTTCTCTCACACTTAAAGTACCACATTGGACTTTAAGTGGGAGGTTGTTGGGGTATAAAGCCCAATGTGGTCGCCCAGGTAAGTGGGCGGGTCGCCAGGTATGTACACATATTCTTTTGTAAAAACCTAATAAGAACTCACTATGCTCTACACATTACAGTAGAGCGAGTTCACCATATCGTCGTGCCCTTCTTCTCGCACTCTCTCTCGCGTCGCACTTCCGCTCATACTCCTTCACCTTTTAGCTTTTTGAACAACCCTCCTCTTTTGTAGCTTGGAAAGCCCGTCGAAACATTGACCTGTACTCAAGAAATCATCAATATCCTTCAAAGTCTCTCTGCCTGCATAAGTGGCTGGCCCCACATACAAGCTCGACACTTGAGTCTGAACACAACTGCTAGCCAAACAATCTGCTTCCTGGTTTTGTTCTCTTCTCACATGTTTGAACTGCACTGCTTCAAAAAACTTCAACAGCTTCTTTATGGAAAAAAACCATTTCTTGAGAGAGTCCCTCTTTACGTGCCATTGGCCCAAAAGTTGTTTGATAACTAGTAGAGCATCACCTTTTACGACCAACCTCGAAATTCCAAAGTCAATGCACTGCTTGAGTCCCAGGTGTAAGGTAAGATATTCTGCTTCATTGTTCGTATGCACCTCCTCCAACTCGTACGCTTTGGAAAAAATGACTGTGTCGTGCGGATCCTGAATAACCACACCCCCACCTGATTTTTGTGTTACTCGTCTATAAGCACCATCAAACCACAGTGTGAAGGCCTCTTCTAAATCAGGTTCTTCCTTATCCTCCTCTTGTACCACCCTTGGATAAATTGGCAATTCAACCTCCTTGTTGACCAGAATGTCCGCCAAATGAGATCGCCGAGTGTGATCCACTCTGAACTCAAACTCAAACTCTTGAAGCTTGATCACCCACTTCATGATTCGCTTCCTTGGCTTCAAGTGTAGCACCACTTCATGCAAAATATTGTTAGCAATCAATACATAAAACTTTCGAACGACCAAATATACTTTAAACTTTCTGCAAGCAAAGACCAAAGCCATAACCCACTGCTCTACCTCCGTATAAGTAGCTTCACCTGGACTAATGACCCTGCTTACGAAATAAATGGGCTTATAACTCTTGCCTACCTTTTGTAGAAATACTGCTCCAATAGCCACCATTCCCACCGTCATAGAAATAAAAAAATCATCCTCATGATTAGGAGGACACACTGCAGGTAACTGACATAGAATACCTTTCACTTTATCAAAGGCCTCTTGAGCTTCCTCATCCCACTGAAATCCATGCAGCTGTTGAGCCCTTTTCTATAGAGGGTAGACATATTGAGACAACATCCAAAAAAGCGGGATAAATACTTTAACTTATGCACGAAAGAAGCCAATTTCGTTGCACTGGTTGGAGGCTCCATAAGAACCAATGCTTTCACCTTCTCTTGGTCTGCTTCAATCTCGTTCTGTGATACCACATGACCTAGCAACTGAACCCTTGGTTGTGCTAGCTTGCACTTCTTTGGATTCAACTGACCTCCTTCTTCATCTAGCCTTTGAAAATACAGCCTTAACTTAGACAAATGTTCTGCCCTGGAACTATAACAACCAATATCATCCATAAACACTCTGATGAACTTACCCAAGTAAGGCCCAAACACCTTGTTCATCCAATCTTGAAAAGTCACATACGCATTCACCAGTCCAAAAGGCATTCTCCTGTAGGCAAAGCAACCCCATGGAGAAATGAAGGTAGTCTTCAACTGGTCCTCCAAAGCAATACCGATCTGAAAATACCCTGAAAAACCATCCATGACAGAATAGCGCTCATGTCCGGTAGCCTGGTTTAAAATCTCATCTTGAAAAGGCAAAGGGTAATGGTTCCGCTTGGTCGTAGCATTCAAAGGCTTATAATCTACACATACTCACCATTTTCCATTTTTCTTCGGGGTAATGACAACAGGAGAAACCCACTCAGACTCCTTTGCGGGATATATAATACCTGCCTCGAGCAACTTGTTGATCTCCTTCCATAGAGCTTCTTTTTGAATATCCCCCAACCTTCTGAGCTTTTGTGCTTTTGGCCTGTATCCTTCTTTAAGTAGAATCTGATGCTCCACTCCTTTAGCTCCCCTTAGATCTTTATACTCCGTTGCAAATAAGTCAGGGTATGATGCACATAGGTCCATATAGCCTTCTTTCTCCTGCTTTGTTAAATCAGAACCTAGCATATCTTTCACCTCTTTAGCTTGCAATGTACAAACAGGAACTTGCATACCTCTCCTTGTAGAGGTAGAGTCTACTGTGACCCCAAACAGATCTGTATCCAGCTTTAATAAATCCTCATCACTCTCCTCCTCTTTGACACTGGTCAACCCTTCATCATAAGTAGACTCCGTCTCGTACTCATAGCTGGTACTGAAATCTTGATTATCTCCACTTGCTGAGGGATGAAAATGACTTTCCCTGGTCTTTAGATCCAACACAATATGTCCGCCATTTTCCCGATCTGGCAAGGTAAACACCACGGTCCCCCAATCTTGTTTGGACCCAATTGCCAACGGCCATGGCCTCCCCAATATAATTGGATAGGCATTCTCACCTGCTTTCATGACAAAAAAATCAATTAAGCATTCAATTCCCATAACCTTTACCTTCACATCCTGTGCCACTCCCAAACAACGAGCTTTGGCATGATTAGCCATCCTCATTCGCACATTGTATCTGACAACAGCTTTAATGCCAATATCCCTCATAGCCGACTCCGTAATAACACAGACTTGGGCACCACCATCAATATAGGCTTGAACCTGTTTCTTCTTCTCGATCAAAACATCCACCACCGGAAGCACATCTGCCGAGCTCCCCACTTTTAAGGCTAGATTCTGTATTGTATGCACCTCTCCTCCCACTCAAGGAAGCCTTGTGCTGACATTGGTTGACCATTGCCTTCTTAACTTAGGGTTCAATGCAAGTAGCTACCCAAAAGTGATGTTAGCCTTCTGGTTTTGAACATCTCTTACCAAATCATACTCCAGATTGCCGCGTCCCAACTAAAAATCCTTTTGGGTAATTCTTCGTCTTTGCCTTCTTCTACTTGGCTCTAGCTGCTCTCTTCCTTCATTTACCTTCCCTTTCCCTTTCTTGGCTCTAGTTTCATGCTCCGTCTCAGTCTCCCTTTCACCTCGGGCTCTTTTGTTGGCCATGATGTCAACCTCCTGCCTGTCAACACCAATAATGTTAACCCTTGGTATTTCATCATTACCTGATGGAGCCGCCCGTAACTGGTTTTCAACCTCTTATTGCCCTCTTTGGCCATTAAACTGTGCTTGACCACGACCTCGACCAAAAAGAGGATACATGCCGCCCCTTTCCCTTGGTGGATGAGGACAATCTGGAGCATAATGGCCTTCCTCTCCACAATTGTAGCACCTGCCAGGAAATTTCCTAGCTCTGCCTCTTCCAGCCCTTGCTTGACCTCTGTCCATAACACTTAAATGCAACTCTTGCATTTGCTCAGACAAATCTTGAACTCTACGTACCCATTGTTGAGGAACGGTTGCTGCCCCTCGATTGGGCTGATTCTTCACTTGAACTTCTTCTCTCGGGCTCGAAGCCGGATTGGGAACCATTGCCTCATATCCCAGTGCACCTTGCTCGATCTTCTTCTTGATTTTACGGCTTTTAGACCGCGCAATGGAAGCTGCCCCGTTGTAATTCTCCGGGCCCTCGAAATCCACCTTTTCCCGAACCTTGGGATGTAAACAAGACATAAACTTCTCCAATTTAAAGTACTCACCACCATTGATCAACTGCATGGCCACTGCAAAATCTCTCCAGAACTCCTCGAAGCGGGCGAGGAAGACGCTAAATTCCTCATTCATGTCCTGCTTCAAATTCTTCAACCTTGCATCCAAGTCCATAGGAGACACCTCTTTTCGAAAGTCTTGCAGAAAACGGGCCCGCAATGCCGGCCACATAATTCTTGGCTCTCCCTCCAACGCATAGAACCATGTCTTTTCTTTTCCCCGCATCAAGAACGGGATTTTTTGCATCTTGCTAGCTTCTTCCGGCATATGCAGCGACAACATATACAACTCAAAATCGGCCATCCATTCTTCCGGATCTCCTTCTCCAGCAAAAATAGGTCCATAACTATGTGTTGCCATCTTTCCTTAATGGAAATAACCGTCTTTAATCAACACCGACGAGCAATGAGCTGCTCCTCAGTGGGGGCACCAGAAGATGAAGAGGCAGAAGATGAAGAGGGGGAATAGGGAGCACACCCAGCACACAAAATACTTGCCTCTCTATAGCTCAGGGATTCCACAGCACCCCTAACCTCTCAAAAAACACCTTCAAATTGTCTTATTTGCACTAACAACTCTACTTTAGCATACAAAACAACTACGTCACACCTTGCAAAAAAACACCCACAACACGAAAGTACCCACACTTCTTAGCTCACCCTTTCCGAATCACAAAACACTACTAATTTGCCCTCTTGGTAGCACCTTTCGAGCTGCAGGCAAACCCTCTGCAAGCAATGGCCAATACACGAAGAGCGAGAGAAGAGGAGGGGGATGGGGAGAAGCAACACACGAGATTGGGGCAAGTGAGTGGTATTATTGCATCGAGAGTAGTACAACCAATGTATGCAGCTTCAATGGCAAGCTTAACAACACACAAGCTTCAAGCTTTCACTTACTCACACAGGCAAAAAAGCCCTCAATTTTTCGCATGTACAACCTTTTATAGGGGTACCCCTAGGAGGCCCAAAAAAAGAAAAAAAGGTGAGCTTCCCCTCCCGTGGCCTTCACTTAGAACTTCTTTTAGAATTGGATTGCATTGCCAACACATGGCATAGTTCACTTTTGGAAGTATTTGCTTGGTGTGCACATTGGGCTTTGGTCCTCTCCTTTTTTTGGCCGGCCAGACTTCCCCTTTCTTGGCCCTTGATTGCCATTAGCCTTACACTCCAACTGCCCTTACTGGCTTTGCAACGAGACCGCTCCCCCTCGTCTAGGCAATAGCGATGTCGCTATTGGGGGGGGGGGGGGGGGGGGGGGGCTTCCCCTCAAAAAACTTTGCCTCGTACGGGCGTGGGCACAGCCTCTTGGCTGCTTTCCACGTCATCAACGAACTCAACAACCGCACCGCCATGCGGCCGCCCACGAGTGCCACACCTCTTCCCAGCACCGTCGGTTCACACCAAAACTGCTGTTGAACACGCCACAGCAGCGCCTGCATACGCGTGCCATAGCCATGCCCAAGGGGAGCTTCCCTCACCCTCTCTTGGATACCAATGGGAAGGTCATGCTGTAGCTTATGTATCGCGGCCTTCGGGCTTTTCACTGCGCATATGGGTTTATTAGCAGGACACGTGGCAGCTCCACAGGCCTTGAGCCTCTTGAACTTCAAAACACCCATTATTATTATTTTTAACCCACACTTTCTTTTGGTCCTGCCTTTACCAAGCTCCCATATCCTATTGCCAAATTGTAAAGCCCTTCTGAGACTCCATTTTCCTGGCTACAACCACACCCTTTGTATCTGCACTTCAACCCCTTGGCATCCTCGAACCAAGGCTTCCAAAAACGGGAAAATCATTTGCAACCTGCTTCGGACAAAGGCACTCCAACTTTCGACTGCCATATCTTTCTGCTCCGGACTCCGTTTGGCTTGCAATCACTTTCTGCTAGCTCTGTATGGTGTACACCCTGCTCTACAACTTTGTTGAGGCTCAAAAGATGCGAGATGGCACGTTCTCCAATGCGGCCAAGTGGGCTCAGACCCGGCCCCGAGAAAACTTCAACTAATCATATCTTGCAAATCATGGCTCCGATCCGCAATCCGAAAAGACGGGTAGGCTCCATGAATTGATCTCTACACATCTACACCTTAAGTTCCACTTGGACCATCTGTCTCCCGCTACCCTGTCCAGCAAGAATCTGCAAACCAATGAAACTTCAACTTGCAATAACTTGGGCTCCGTAGCTCAGCTTGATGAGCCGTCTAGACCTGTTCCTTCAACACTTCAAGCTCTTCATTTCTAGACCCAAAGGCTACACTTTGCATCTCCTTCACTTGCTACCCCAATTAGCCCATTATGGAGCATTCCCTGGCCTATAAGCCGCATCATGCATGCACTTCCGCTGCCACCTATCATCTCCAGAACTTCCTAGCTGCTTCAGTCCTTTACCATGCTTTTGCTTGCCTATACACAGCTGTCCATGGCACCTTCTAGAGTCAACACACTTTGGTTGCACCATCGTCATGAAGATCCTTGAATTCACCCTTCTTGTAGATCTCACAATTGTCTACAAGGTAAAGAGCCTCCTTAGTTAACTCATTTAACGTCGTGCTCCTCTTCATATGTAAGTCCTTCTGGAGATCTGCGTTCCTTAGTCCTTGAATAAATATAAGCATAAGTCTGGACTGAGTTGGCAGTTCTTCCACAGGGTAGAACTTCACATATATTTTTAGTCGTAGGGCTACCTTTCGCACAGATTCCCCTTCTTTCTGTTTGAATTTATGGATTTGTGAGACTGTATTATGAGCTATCCCCCTTTGTGAGAATTCCTCAATAAACTCGTCAGAAACCTCCTCCATAGACTCAAAATCTCTACGCTCCACAGAGTCAAACCAAGTAGCAGCATCCTCTTCTAGGGTAAGTCCAAACCCTGCAAATTGAGTAGGGAAGTCCAAAACTTCTTCAGCTCTAATTACACGCACAAAGGTTGCTACATGATCCCTAGGATCTCTGTTTCCCGTGTATATCTTGTTTACCCATTTTTGCACCTGAGAAGGTCTAATTCTACGATGGTCTACAAATCTCATCATTGGTTCTCCTCGTCCTACTCGATATACCTCCTCTGGCCTTCGGTAGTGGGAGGGTTCCTCTCCCACAGGTGCTCCTAAGCCATAATTTTTGACGGTTCTTGCAAGAGGTGGTTCATCTCTTCGAACTCTTTCTATGGGTTGTCTTCTGGGCTCTGCCGACTCTTGAGTTTTGGATTACTCTCGCCTTGATACTGTGAATAGAGTGGTGGTTCTTGTAAATCTCTTAGCCCTCGTGTGGCTGGATAACCATCTCTGTTTCATTCTTGTTCTAATGTCGCACTTTGTTGAAACCATGCTTGCAATGATGGTTGGGTTGCTTGTTGGTTCTGGTAGTTGAACATCTCTTGTCGGTTAGAATGTGATGTTGTCTCGTACTCCTCTGAAAATGGGTTTGTTGACTTGCTAGGGGTATAGGTGGACCTTGGTACTTCTTCAGGGGCATATGCTGATGTTTTTGGAACTGTTGCCTTTTCTACCTCCTCTGGGAGAATTCGTTTGTATTCTCACCCGTACCTGTCAACAAAAATGATATCCTTCCCCATAGCAATTTCATAAGAGAACAAGTAAAGAACCTTGTCTTTGCTTAATTCATTTGGGTAGGGTTCTTTGCATCAAAAATAAGAGACTACTCCCTCGCTCTCATGCTTGTAAATTCCCACATTCTCATTATAGGTAGAGACCCTAGTTGTTTTTTTATCATACATAAAAAGAGCTCCAGGTCGATCAATTTTTGGAGGCGGCTCTTGAGCCTCTGAGACCATTTTTCCTTTTGCCACATTATCTCCATATCTGTTGTAATCCTCAGGGTTACTAACTATTAGATAGTGGTTCCCCTTTTCGTCTCGGAATCTATCTCCATCATCATAAACTCGAATTATCTCCAGTCTTTGAGAAGGTCTTTCCTCTATACAAATACACTTACGTCCCCGATAGTCAGAATAAACTAGGGCTCCCCTAGAGTTTGTTCCTTCTAAGAAGATTATAGTGAACTTGGCATCGTTCAAAGGGGTTTGGGAGGTACTTCCTCCTAGCATTAGTCCTTCATCGGAGAAACCTCCTGGCTGTTGACTACCTATCATGAAGAAGGACTTATTTGATGAAGTGTCAATATCACTACCTTTCTCAATGGTTGGGGCTAATGGATCTAGCCTTGCCTGGGTTACACTTTCTTCAGTGGATCCTAAGCTACCATGATCACCTGTCACCTTTTGGTCTCTAGGAATGTGTCTTCTTGATCTTAAATTCATCAAACTTAGCAATGCAATTTGTGAGGTCCCCACCCCGTCGTATCAAACAACAGATCTGATGGGAAACCTGGTGGCCACTAGATCTATAGCGGAAGCAAACAAAATGGTTCGGGGTTCAACTAGCGGACGATCTCTCATCACAAAGTGAGTCGAGTTCAAGCCTACTAGTAACGAGATCTAGCTCCACCTCGCAGGGGAAGCATACTTAACTATCTAGCGATCCTAAGACCCACCTTCCAAGAGGAGAGAAACCCCGAGGGCCTTTTTCCCGTGTTTCAGAGGCACGTACTCTCGAGGATTCGCCGCTCTAGGGGCAATGAGTAATACCAATATCGAGTAAGCACTATGGGGACAGAGAGTTCCCACCTTCCAAGAGGAGAGAAACCCCGAGGGCCTTTTTCCCGTGTTTCAGAGGCACGTACTCTCGAGGATTCGCCGCTCTAGGGGCAATGAGTAATACCAATATCGAGTAAGCACTATGGGGACAGAGAGTTCCCGACCAATCGGGACCACCCATCTCGTAGGCATTGGCAACCCGAGCCAAGCCCCCACTTTCCACCCCCACACTCACACTTCCTCGTGTGACCTAATTACTACCACAAAGGTTGTTCAACATAGATATTCCTTGTTTAATTCCGAATCACATGGTTCGTTAAAACAGCCCTTCAACCAGTATTGCAAACAACACCAAGACAGAATTCTAGTAAAAATTCTACTCAAACTTATTTATAAACGTTCCAATGTTCTGGAGGTACAACATCCCCCCTCCAACGAGAGTTCACTCCTCCCGTTGTCGCCTAGCTGCCCATACAAGTAGGTATGTCCACTGCATAGAAAGCACGTCATGGACACTCCCACCGCATAGAAAGCAAGACGTGGGTTCCCACCGCATAGAAAGCAAGACGTGGATTCAAGAGCCCTAATGAGGAACTCTGCCCCCTGTTATCAGTAGGGGGGTCAGGACTGATTCAACATTGGAAATAAAATGAACATGTCGAGCTAAATTTTCCCTAGCAAACATTCTTTCCTCTGCAAATAGCATACCCATCAATCATTTCTTTCCTACTTTATACTTAAATGTACTATGCATTCAATGCCGAGGTTTCTGTCGGATTTCTCCAACATGTTCGGGGATATGTTCATTCCTAACTAATCGTATGCAATGTTAATTAAACAACTTGAATAGAAATTGGGACCTACCTCTTCCATTTCTTCGTCAATAGCCCGTGAGATGGCCGGTATTTGCTCGTCCATGGGAGCCTTCCCCTTCCCGTTGACATTGCTTGTTCCCGCCTCGCGGTCGTGGGCTCCACCGAAGCGAGTTCTCTTAACCGGGGCCATTTTTCTCACTACTTAAATGATAGACTTGAAGAAAAAAAAAGAGCTAAGGTCCGAGAGTAACATGACAAACCAATCGGCAGATTAGATTTATTAAAGACTCCTCCTTATGCACGAGGTTAGATTTTTCCCCTTTTTGCCTTAGCAATTTTTAAGGGTAATTCTGTATCCACCCTATGGGAAATGACTCTAAGGTTAATTACTTGGCTTAGATGATTAAGAAATTCAGAGTTTTTCTAATTGATTCATGAAAGATATGAAGTAAGCAAGCTCATTCATTTTCCTAGAGCAATATGAAGGTGCAGAGTGACCGCAGGCATGTGTGATGGAAAAACCTTCTTCTTATTGGACTAATGATGGATTAATTTTCAGCCTTAATCGCATCTAAATGTGGGAGAAGATTAAGTATAATTTAATTACAACTCTATTGAGTAGTGAAAGATTGAATTCTGACAAATCTACACTATTACTAGCTGACAATTTATTGACTATACCGCCTAGAGAGAGAATCTTTCCTAATCATGCATTAATCCTTGATTAAGGATGATGAATGGCTGAATAAATTAACTAAATGAATGATAATTATGTAATGAAGTATAGCTTAGAGAGCAGCTATAGAGAATTATAGCTAAAAGTAGGCATAGTAGATAAGAATTATGAGTGGGTAATGATGAGATTAAGAAGAGCAGTAATTAAACCATAATTACCGTGATTAGGGGCTGAGAATCCTCTTAAATTTCTGATGCAATGAATCCTCGAGATGGGAAATTCGGCAGCACCTCCCTCCTTGCTCCTCCTTCAAAAGTTGTGTGTGTGCCGGCAGCACCTTCCCAGTGTGTAGGTGTGTGAGTATGCAATGTGTGTGTGTGAGCATATCTGTGTGTGTGTGTGTGTGTGTGTGTGTGTGTGTGTGTGTGTGTGTGTGTGTGTGTGTGTGTGTGTGTAGGCCTTTAAATAGGCTCCTACAGGCTGAAAATCGATTTGGGTTGCTAAATGCATCTGGGAGCTTCTCCAGTTAAGCATGGCAAGTCCAGTTCTCTGCCCACCAAGTGTCAGGTTGGCTTGGTTAACTGGTTCTGAGACTGAGTTGCAGGCTTGGCAGCTTTCCCAAGACTCCCACAAAGCAAGAGGGCGCCCCCTAGCTGCTAAATCTGATCTGGAGTGGCCTGAGACCTGTTCCCACACAGTCCCGGGCCCCCGGTGCCTCCCCGGACAATTTTTAGGAAATTTGGTTCTAGGCTAAAACGGGCCATACGAGTCGGATTTTGATGCCGTAAATTGCTATACTAAGCTCTAACTAAGACGTACTGGCCCGAGTACCTGCCATATTTAGCAGCCCTCCGGGTCCGAAAATGCATTTTTTTCAAATTTGGGGTACGGGTGCAATTTTTCGAGACGATCAAAACTGGACGGGTCGGGTGACCAAAAACTTACTATTTTTGGAAATTTTTCACAAAAATTATTTTAATTCACATTTTGAAGCTTTATAACATTCTAAACATCATGGCACTGACAGAATCTGGAAAACTGCTAAAAATAGTAACTTATTCCATTGTATTCATTTCGTGGTACAAGGGTGCTCTTGTGATCGGCTCAGAGACCTTACACAATTTATCACAAATCCAACCACTCACCTGGCAAGGGATCAGTTTCCGCTCAACTTCTTGCCTTGCTGCTGAATATACCTGTACACAAGCGTTTAATTTCAAAAATCGAATCAAAGAATTTAACCACTAGAGGTGGTCTTAGTAATGATTGGTATAAGTGGTGGGTTAACCTCAACCACTACTGTACTCTATACACTTCGGATGTTCTTGATTAGGTCTGCTAATCTGGAACTGTACACCACCCAAGTGTTTATCAGTATAGAGGTAAAGTCTTAATTCCGTCTCTGCTCCGTCAAAAGGTCAGACAAAGTCCAATTTCACTTTTGGAAGAAGTTTTGGAACCCTTAAGTCAATTAGAACCTCCTGATAGGTCCCTGTTTAATTTTGTCCAAGAAATGACCCTGTAGACATCCTACGCGTAGGATGTCTTTGTTGCTCTGTTTCAGCCAAAATTTTCAATGTAGCTTTCCCTTGATGTGTTGAGCTCACTGGTGTGTTTATTTTTTGGTTTGGACACCTATAAGCTGGCTAGCTGATCAAAATTCTGTTTCAGAAGCCTAATGTCAATTCTGATGATTTCACTAGTCCAATCAGCTCCAAATTGGACCAAACTTGACTAGGAGGTTTGTCTAAGGCTATATGATAGCTTGGTATGTCTCAAATAGGATTTTGGACTTTTCTTCATGCATTAGACATACTACGCGTAGTATGTCTTCTGCAACAGAGTTTGACCAAACTTAGCCCACAGCCTTTCCTTGGTTTGCTGAGCTCACTGGTGTGTTTATATTTGTGTTTGAATGTCAAAAGACCCCAAATTTAGCTATTCTAGCCTTTTTCAGTCAAAAATGCTAAAGTCTGCTTAAGCTTCAATTTTCTCACCCAATTGAGATGAAACCTTTCTCATGCACTCAATAAATCATGTAGATCATGCTCATGAAGACATCCTCTAGTTTTGGTCTTAAAATTATGCCTTGGCACAAATCGGATAGGATGTCTGGCAATTTCTTTCTTTTGGCCACCACCTATCAAGATATGGTCAATCTCCCACTTTCCAGGTGAAATTAGGTTAAAACCTACCTTCTTAACACTCTAGCCAACTTAGATTCTCCAAATTCCTGCCAGATCACCCTATAGACATACTACGTGATATACAAAATTGGAAACTTCTGCAAGCCCCAAGTGTTTATAAATGAAATTACAGGTTTTTTTCTTAATCAGGGAATGACTACATAGGATTGCTTTCTTTTTGTAGTCCGCCAGTCTTTAGTTGAATGTAGCTGCCAGTCTTTTGCTAACACTATACCTCCACGTTTTCTACTACTTCCACCTCTACTCCTATCTCCATCTCTCTTGTGTCCTAATTGTTTTTCTTGAAGGCATTCAAGCAACAACGCTCTATCAACAATCTTCTTGTGAAGAAATACTAGTGCACAAGGTACATCTCTCTCCGCTACAAGTACATCTCTTCTTGAAGTATCCTTACTGCCTATGGGCAAGAATAGGGCTTGGAAGGAAAACTTATATTCTCTTCAGTTCCCTCATATCTATATTTTTCACATACTAGAGTTATCCCAAATGAATAATCCACGTGATTTGAGTTTATATGCTTCCACTCTATGCAATCTACTACAATTAACGTATGGATTAGCTATAAAATACACTTTCAACAACGTATAGTATTTCTCTTTGGCCTAGAAAGGCTCAATGAAATAATTTTTTCACCGGATCCTGTCAAACTACCCCTTAGACACTATAACTTTTCTTTTGACATAAGTGTACTTATCTTGCTAGGAACCAAGAGGGTTTGTACACACAATTAATCCCAATCATTAGACAAAACATATATATTATGGTAAGCACAAAATTAATTCTTTCTCTCTTGCACTCACACACACAAAGAAAGAACACAAAAGAGCATATCAAAACAACACAAAGATGAAAACATCAAGGCTATGGTTGTATCGTATCATGGGTAATATGAAAGGGTTAATAAATGAGTTAATGGCGTTCAATCTTTGCCGACCAGACATGCTACAAATTGTTCTTTGAAACCCCTTCAATCCTCAAATATTGAAAAAATTTTCTAATGAGAGATATTCTTCACGAAAATACAGGATTGAAGAGTTAGTCAAGACATTCAAGAATAAACTTTTGTCAAAGTAACCAAAGGTTGCATGGGTTATGGAAGGTATTAGAGGCTTTTTGGGACTAAGGCTATAATGAGATAAATCAAAATTTTAGAAATCTATGTAAAGAATTCTATTTATGAATTGGAGGATCATATTTAAGAATTCTATGTTAAGAACACTAATTGTTAACTCTAATCTAAGAGCTCTATTTTTAAGTTCTAAGTTAAGAATTCTAATAAAAATTTCTGAAAACTCTATTGTATTTTCACAACCAAATTGTACAAGATGATTGCCTCCCCAAATGGCTTCCATTTTGTCACTTTGGAGGATCTCAATGAGTTTTATGCAATGCATTAGATTGTGAGAAGGGATGGGTGCAATAGATCTATAATCTAAATATACAGTAGATGCACTTCCTTCCAAACCCTAGACTTCATGGCAGGTCCTGGATTGAACAAATATCCACCCATGTCTAATGCACCCCATGGATTTGTACTTTCTATAGCTTTGTATTCTCAACCATACTTGTCAACAACTATAGACTTTCATTGATAGTCAACTTCATATGTATAGACATATAAGAGATTGTAATGCGTCAGCTCTTCTAGGTATGGCTCTCAACACCTATATAGGTTGAACTCTTTGTCATCAATGTATCTATACAGTCCTTCACTCTTATGATTTGTTATCCAAAATCTTTCAACAAGCTTGATCTTTATCAATTGCAAGTTTGGAAGATCCATTGTGGGTGGATGCTCCTCTATCACTGGGATTTTGAAGCTTGTATAAGCTTACTTTGACTCTAAAGAGAACATGATATTTGGGCTTAATAACTTTAGCTTGATGTAAAAAGGCTTGGACCAATGGGTTCAAGTGCTTTGGTTAGAGAAAAGTCAAAACTATGTCCAAAATCGTGACCGTTTTCCCACAATTATCTCAAATTGTCCGTTTTAGACACCCCTAAATTTTGGATAAATTTTGAGGCCTTAAACGACGTTTTTTGGGCGCTGAACAACAATTAATGACCCCGTAGGGGTCTTTGATTTTTGTTCAAGGTTTACACAGAAAGTCGCAGAGCTACTCTGGAGCTTCGTTTTGTTAAAAAAGGGTTTTGAATCCATTAGCGGAAGCTCAAGTTATGGCCAAAATAGTTTTTTTTTTAACTCAACCTATGCCTGGAGACTTTATATGTGTATAATGTCTCCCGACTCTGATTTGCTCCAAACTTAAACTGTAGACTCCCCTTGATGTCTTCTACCCAGTGCAAGTCTTAGTTTGTGATTCTGACCTTTATTTTGACACTTGAGACATTATACGCGTATCATGTCTTTTGTGACAGAATGAGGTGACTTTTATCCCAGTGATTCCTTACCACTCACAACAACTTTCAAAATTCAATTTGGACATTTTTTGGGCAAGTTACTATCAATACAAGCATGAATCTGTCCAGATCTATCTTTTAGCCTTTACAAGCTCAAATGAGCTCCAAATGCAATGAAATTTTGGCTAGGGACTTCTTTTATGCTCTAGGGCACTGAAGTATGCCCAAATGTTTGTTTTGACCCAGATCTGGCCACTAAGACATTATATGTGTATAAAGTCTTTTGGCTCATAATGACATGAAATTTTGCAAACATGCTTAAAACATCATTTCCAACCCTCCTATGTGGAAAAGTGAAATTTGACTTTTAGATCTTGGCATGAGACATTATACGCGTATAAAGTCTATGTGCTTAGATTTTGACAAAATTTGGTATGTGAGCTTGTCTTGTGGTCCTTAACATCCTCGTATTCTCAGATTTCAATCTTGGTCTCTAAAAGTGCTCTTTAGACATTATTCGCGTATAATTTCTATGTGCTTAGATTTTGACAAAATTTGGTATGTGAGCTTGTCTTGTGGTCCTTAACATCCTCGTATTCTCAGATTTCAATCTTGGTCTCTAAAAGTGCTCTTTAGACATTATACGCGTATAATGTCTAACTGGTCATAATGAAGTTCATTTCACTCCAGAGGTTCCTCTCTATACTGGAAACTCACAGCAAGTTTTAAAACTGAATTTTGACACTTTTTGAGCAAGTTATGGCCAATACAAGCATTCACTTGCCTAGATGTGCCTTTTGGTCTTCACAAGCTAAAAAATGCTTCAAATTTGATGAAATTTGGCCTATATGCTTCTTAAATGCTGTAGATCACAAGGGTGCACTCAGTTGTAACTGTTGACCTCAGATACGACCTCTAGGACATCATACGCGTATGATGTCTATGTGGTCAGAATTCACTTCTTCTTCTACCCAAGGTGCTCCTTGATGTGTACGACAAGAATATGTACTCACAACAAATTTTGGATTTCAAAATTGCACAATATCATTGTTACCATATACATGTGGTAGTGATGTGTGTGAACACACAGACTGCCGGGGCATTTTTTCCCTCTTTAGGAGGTTTTTTCCCCCGTGCATTGTATATACGCCCATCACTCTAGAGCTATCTATCTTTCCATTGCACACTAAGTGATACACTCTCTATTGTGTGCCTTGAGCTTCCTTCGTCTTCTCCAAGCTGTGTGTGTCTCTATGCAACCCTAATTCCAACAATTGGTATCAGAGCAGGTTGCGTCCTCCCAGGCTTAGTCGCCAGCTGCTCCAGTACACGCCTGCTCACTTTCTCCAATTTGTAATAGGCGTGGCTCCCTATTACGAGACTGTGCTCACAGAAATGCAAGAGAGATAAGCACAACACAGCATTAGAGAGAGAGAGAATAAGAATACATCAGATTCCATAGCCTTAGATTATGAGAAAATCCCGATACAGCGTACAAAGGAAACCCTTCCTTATGTAGAAATAATGAGCACCCTTTCATATCCTCGTAGCCCTAACTGATTATGCCTCTTGAGATCCCCTCATTCTAAGAGTGCATTCCCACACAAAGGTACACGAAGACATTCCGATCACTCCCAATGTGATTTATTGCGGTCACGTGCAGCTATGTGCGGTCCGAGCACATACACTTGGCACGCACGGTGGATTGCGCGAACCCACAAGTAACCCTTGATTAGAAGTCAAGTGCAATTTGTTTTTACAAATCTTTTTAGGCATAGCCGAGGCAGAGAACCTCAAGTGCAAGAAGTACATTTCGAACATCATGAACAAAAAAAAGGAAATCATGTCTTTTCCGCAGTACATTGGCAACCGCAACACTTTTGACTGTCCCTTCATGAACTTGATGCCCGATCATAGGCGCTCCATTCGCTCTTCGTTGATATGTCCTATGCCGCATCAACCTTCATCTCTTGGACATCACCAATTTTGGTACAATTAAAAGAATTGATTCAGCTCATGTTGCCACTTTTTGGATTCTTCTTGAAGCACGTGTTGTTTGATCTCCCAATCTTTTTAATGCCTGTTCATGTACATCTTTACTTTCAATAATTATTCTTCTCAGTTCCTCAGTTGTGTCCTTTGAGCCAGAGTGCTCAGAATCCTAGAGTGCAATGATTTTTTCTCCATTTCCATGTTGCCGGAGTTCTTGTATTGCATGGCGTTTAGAATCCCCCCCCCCCCCCCCCAGCATGCTCGCGGTTATGGCCTGGCAAGCTCTCGCTGGATATGGATCCTCTACTGCAGGATAATAATAAGACAATTACGGTGTCATCGGCCATCTTGCAGTTGTCGCAGGTGTCGGGTTTGACCATAGAGGAACCGCAACTTGCAAGCTTTGCTCATTGGTATGGCAAAGCTGCGCATATGAACCCGCACTGCATTTGAAGCTTTGCTAATGATATGACCGTCTGCTATCCTTTGCTGCATAGGCACCGCATACCAGGCTACGCATTGTGTACGATACCGCACTAGCTCGTCCTGACTCACCTGCTGGGCCGCACACTGCACCCAACAAAAATTGCACACTAAAGGTCTGCAACCAAGCCACAACAGTTCCGTTCCCGCATGCTGGAGGAACCCCGCAATGCCCACTTGTTGTACCGCACCACCATGGCTAGCAGTGCCTCGCTTGATCGTAGTGCCATATAACAGCCATCGGCCACAAATAACAGCCAGCAGACTTTACATTTTGGCTCCACACGGAGTCTGAGACTGCCAACAAAACTTCTTTGACTTGATCCCAAGAACCACCCTGACAACGCATACATTGCGGCTGCTCCTGATGTTTACTATGCTTCTCGCACGGCCATCATCACCAAAGGGGAGTCCGCTCCGCGCGTGGTCGCCAAGTGTAATAGGCTTGGCTGCCTATTACGAGACTGTGCTCATAGAAATGCAAGAGAGAGAAGCACAACACAGCATTAGAGAGAGAGAGAATAAGAATACATCAGATTCCATAGCCTTAGATTATGAGAAAAGCCCGATACAGCGTACAAAGGAAACCCTTCCTTATGTAGAAATAATGAGCACCCTTTCATATCCTCGTAGCCCTTACTGATTATGCCTCTTGAGATCCCCTCCTTCTAAGAGTGCATTCCCACACAAAGGTACATGAAGACATGCCGATCACTCCCAATGTGATTTATTGCGGTCACGTGCAGCTATGTGTGGTCCGAGCACATATACAATTTCAGTGAGCTTTGGCAAGCGTTCGCAGGTCGACAAATATTTCGGGATAGCTCGAAGAGCTAGGTCTACTCAGATTTTTGATTTGGGCTCATTTCAGCCTCCGTTTCCACTACAGACAGTACTACACATGCTATTTTGTCATTTTGTGCAGATTTTCTGTCAGTGTCGTTTTTTGTGTAACAGGTGCCTTATAGTCTTCTACGGTTTGTGCTATATAGCACAGGTTGTTCCCGCTCTGTTTCTCCTATTTTCGGGCAGTTTTCACATCAGGTGCAACATTTACCATCGCTGACAACAACAACACAGATGTGTTCAAGATGTTTGCTGCTGAGGACAAGTTGGATGGGGACAACTACCCTATGTGGGCTTATATGATGCAACATGTTCTTGTGTCAAAGGGCATTTGGAACATTGTGCAGGGCATTGATGTACGTCCTGGTTCTGAGGATGTAGGCGATGTTGAGGATGTTGCAAGTCTTGCTGCAAGGATTGCTGTTGTTAGAGTTATTTTGCCTACGGCAGAACAAGCTTGTTGGGATGTAAAGGATGCGCAGGCTCATGCATTGATTGAGTTGTCTGTGAAGCGCACCATTGTTCCTCACATCCGTTCAGCAAAATCTGCAAAACAGGCTTGGGATATTCTAGTAGGTCTTTATGCAAGTCGCAATGAGGCTAAAATTGCTTTGCTGCGTAAAGAGCTGGAGTCGAAGATTATGCATGAGGAAGATGATATGGACACTTTCCTTGCTAGTGTCAAGGATATCAATGAGCAACTCATTTCTGCACGTGAAGTCATTTCGGACAGTTCCCTTGTGCAGACTGTTCTTGATGCCTTACCAGATTCTTACCAGACTTTTGCTAGTACTTGGAGACTTATGACCCAAGGAAATCCTGAAGTTGTCAAGTTTGATGCATTATACACATTGCTATTGCAAGAGTCACTTTCTAGAAAAAACAGGACTAGGCAGCGTGCAGTTGAATAGGCTTTTATTGCTTCTCAAAGAAAGAGTGGTAATAGTAATGCATCCACTTCTTATGGTTCTGCTGCAAGTGGCAAAAATTATGTTCCTAATGCTTCTGCTGGCAGCAATTCATCTGGAAATTCTGGTGATAAGGGCAAAAAGAAGATGCGTTGCCATTATTGTAAAGCCAATGATCACTTGATCAAGTCATGTCCTAAGTTGAAGGCCAAAGAGGCTAAGAAGAAAGAGGGTGGTTCCACTGCAAATGTTGGTTCCACTACAAATGCAGCCATTGTTGAGTCTTCTGTGAAAGGAGACTGTAATGCTGATGTTGATGCAGAATGGGCTTTTAGGGCAGAGTGCACTTACAATCCTGCTGTCCATGATGCATGCTTGTCATTTGTTGCTGTAGATTCACATGTGTGGTATTTCGACAGTGGTGCTACAAAGCACATTACCTCACATCGTGAATTGTTTACCTCTCTCGAGTCTGTCCCTCATGGGAATTCAGTCACTTGTGCCAACAATGCCTCTTATCCAATTGAGGGAGTTGGAAAGATTGTGCTTACTGCTGCTGATGGAAATTCTTTCACACTTGTTGATGCACTTTATGTACCTGGGATCAAGAAGAATCTATTGTCTGTATCCGCACTTGCTAGACTTGGACTTGTAGTCAAATTTGTGGATGACAGATGTACAGTTCATGATCTCAGTTTTGGTGATGAAATCGTTGCATCTGGCCTTTTGTGCCGTGGGATGTATAAGCTCACTTTGTATGACAAGTGTGGACAAAATTTTGCAAATGCTGTTGCAGATTCAAGGGCTATTTCAGATGCAAAACTTTGGCATGCACGTTTTGGTCATCTGAATTTTGCCAGTTTGCTGCGTTTGCAGAAATCTAATATAGTTGCTTCTTTGCCGCCTCTTGAGGCGCCTGTCAAACATGTTTGTGAAGGTTGTATTTTGGGTAAGATGCAACATTCTAAGTTTCCAAAGGATGCTTCAATTCGGGCCACGTGCAGGTTGAAACTTGTGCATAGTGATGTTTGTGGGCCCATGCAAACTCCGTCCTTTGATTATGAAGAGACATTTGCTCCCACTTGTCGTATGACTACTGTGCGTTTTCCATGTGCATTGGCAGCTCATTTTGGTTGGGATGTACATCAATCAGATATTGTTACTGCTTTCTTGAATGGTGACATATTTGAGGAAGTTTATGTAACGCAACCTCGCGGTTTTGTCATAAAAGGACAAGAGGACAAAGTGTGCAAATGTAACAAGGATTTGTATGGGTTGAAGCAATCTCCTTGTGCTTGGTATGAGAAAGCTGACACTCATTTGGTCAAACAAGGCTTTCGTAATAGTCCAACAGAAAGCACATTGTATGTAAAGCGTGAGGGTGACGTACTTCTCATTGTGGTTCTTTATGTTGATGATTTGCTGATCACTGGACCAAATGAGAGACATATTGCTGAATTTAAGGCTGATTTGAATGCTACTTTCAAGATGAAAGATTTGGGGCTGTTGCATCATTACTTGCGTATACAGTTTAAGCAGTGTGATGGTGGTATTGCCTTGTAAAAGATATGAAGGCAAAACAAGTGAAAACCATTCAATCACAAAATGATGAAAGCAAATAGAACAACCCCCCCTTTTTAGCATGATAATGATGACCTGACTTAGCACTTCTAATGATCATTGATGACTCTCCAATGACCTCAAGTGGGTCCCTCTCAATGACCTAAAACACTCAGGTTTATGGGAGTTTACAAAGGGATTTATAGGCGCTTGGGTCCAAGTTTACATGCACATACTAGGGTGGTGGCGGTCAACCAAAATAAGTTTCTCACATAAAAGCATATCCCAAAAAATTTGGATAAAATGCAGTATAATGCAAATTTTCTTTTGAAGTGGAATAGAAAAAGAAAAAAAAAACTCCATTCAGGATGCAGGCTCTTCACTAGAACACCTAGATGCTGCAAGATGGTCCCACCGGGCGTGCCACTGATAGATATTTTTCTAGGCATGGGCCATGGAGCAAACCAAGACCAAGAAAAACCTAGCAAACAAAAGAGCTCAAGCTATATTCTATGCCCACTCCCAAAACAAGGAGCCTAGACAATGTAAGTGCGGCTAAATCATATGCCAAAACATGTATCAAATTCTCTCTCTCTATAACCCACTCAATGCTCGGGCTGCATATACTTGCTCAAACTCGAGAACAGAATCATGAAGACACTTATGTGTTTATTATGAAAAAGGAGAGAGACACAGAGAAAGAGACTCTGCACATATGTGATTTACGTTTTTTGCTATCATCAAATTTTCATTCATGTTTACAAAAATATGGTAGAGAGACTTATCAATAGGTTAGACTTCAACTTTGAATCTTGCCAAAACTTTTCTTCATGCATGCATCGAAACGATGTCGCTTATCATCGCAATCTCGGAGGAATACTCTCCTTCGCTCAAATTATGTTCATAGCTTCTCTCTTTCTCTCCCCTTCTTGATTGTGCAGGGTGGCCCATGAAGTGCATCCCTGCTCTCTCGCTCTGTCTCTCTCTCTCTCTCTCTCTCTCTCTCTCTCTCTCTCTCTCTCTCTCTCTCTCTCTCTCTCTCTCTCTCTCTCTCTCTCTCTTTCAAACTCGCTCAGAGAGACTCTCACTCTCTCTTGCTTATGGGGAGCCCTTCCCCCCTTGGTTAGTTTAGAAAGTAAAATGGATAGTTTAATTACAAGGTGAAAAAAAATCCTTTAGATATGCAGACAGAGCCCTTTCTCCCTCTTCTTTCTCTCTCTCTCGATTTGGTCCTGCAGCGTAGTCCTCTCTCTCTGTCGCTTCACTCAGCAGCCCACACAGGATTTCTCTCACCTCGTTTTGGTACATAGCCGAGGCTCTCCCTCTCTCTCCTCCCTTATATTTAGTAACTCGCTAAAATTTCAAATCTCTTGCACTACATGCTCTGTTTCTCGGTCTAAATTCCGATGCCCATGGCCAAAAAAAAGTACAACACTCTACACGATAACATTACTTTAATAACTTTAAGTCTATTTCAATTTTGTGGCTGCAGTATCACAAATATGGAGCTTTGTGGTCACATGGAAAACACTTCAATGCAATGGATTGATGAACAAAGGGTCACTTTCAATGGTGGTGTTAGGGCAAGCTTCGTCCAAGAAAGTAGGAGTAGTGCCAGAGATGAGAACACAGAGACTAGCCAACTTGAATACTTTGGCTACATCCAAGACATCTTGAAGATTAGCTTTAGAAAGTTTGATATTTTTATCTTTGATGTCAAGTGGTTCAAAGTTATTACCATTGGCCCTGATGCAATTGTGTGCAAAGACAAGAGTGGATTGATTCAAGTGAGCTCTAGGCGGGTGTGGACAGATGTGCGGGATACATTCGTACTTTTGCAACATTGTGAACAAGTTATATTCATAGTAGATCCACTATGGAGAGAAAATCATGAAAATGATCTATCTAAAACGCAATGGCTCTATGTTGTTCAAGTTGCTTCACGAAGCAAGCAAGTGTGTGAAGAATTGGTGTTGAGGTCAAAGAGGTAATTTATGAACAAAGTGCAGGGCCAACGGATGATATAATTTTGGATTTTGAGTGGAGGTCAGTGGTGAGCATAATACTGAAGCTGATCTGGAGAGCACAAAGAAGTAGAGTTTGATGACGAAGATGCAGAAGTATCGATTGAGATAGATATCTTTGGTGCATCAGATCTCATAGAAGATGAGAGATTAACTAATGATTTTTGCTAGGAACTCTTTTGTAAAACTCTTTTTATTACACTTTAGATTCATTCATTTGTGTTGGCAATTCATTTATTTGTTATTTGTATTGATTAAGAGTTTCTTCTATAAACTAACATATTTTGTGGGTGTTATTTGTGTATCTGTAGCCATGGCCGATGACAATGAGCCATACTCTCCTAGTTTTAGTTTTCTTGTCACTCCGACCGACATGTCACCCGAGCAAATGGGTGTCTTTTTCACACAGTTCACACCGGAGCAGATCACGATGGCATAGAACCATTGGGCATCAGGTTCCTCTAGACCTACTATGACCGACCCTATGCCTAGGACTAGTGTGGTCCCTACACCGACCGGCCCTATACCTCAGTCAAGTGTGCCCCCTACACCAACGGGTGGTTCATCCTTGAGACGAGGTACGCATCGTTCTGGAGGTGGTGGTTGATGTGGTAGCGGTTCTATCGATGCGTCCAGAACATCGAGAGAGCATCCCCCACTCTCTTCAGTAGATAGTTCACCAATTGGCACACCACGTACACCTTGGGGATCAGACGAGCATGATCCTAGCAAGATGTACAAGAGCAAGGATGGGGATGTTGTGGCGGATAGGGTCAAAAAGGCCATGCGACAGAGGATTTGATAGCTCTGTACAATTCAGTTTGGTCACTCTGTGATGGAGGTTTGGGATAATCTCGATGATGAAAGAAATATTTACATCGTCGAGGCCACTCACAAAGAGTACATGCCGGCAGAGGGGTATGATCCAGTCTCGAATGGCTGGATTTTGGGGGTGGCAAAGGCCACAATGTCACACCGTCGATCAGAGGCGAGAGACAGGTACAATGCCGGAAGTCCAAAGCCGGCATGGTTGGACGTAGAGAAGTGGGCGGGGATTGCTCTAGAGACACAAGACAATCCATACAGATTTCAACAGTAGAGAGATACAGCCAAAGCACGTTTGGAGTCTGTTGGAGCGTCACATCTTGGGAGTGGAGGCTACGACACACTTTGACATGAGTTTGTAAGTATTATGCATATGCTTTGCATTGTTGAAAATATATATGAAGTTTAAAGATTTATCTCATGAACCATAATTTTATAGGAAGTTGTTGTGAAGCACCTTTTGATACGCCGAGAGGAGAAGTATGGATACAAGCATGGACTTGTGGCCCTTTTGATCCAGCTGCAAGAGAAGGTAGAGGACATTGACTGGGAGGCATTACCATGACGGTCTTCTTGATACAGTCTTATGCAGTCATCTTCATACAATCTTCTTTGTACATTCTTTTTTGTAGTTGTGGTCTTCTTGATACAGTCTTACTCGGTGATTGTTTGCATGTACACCTTTGTAGTGCTTATGTTTATGGTTTTGCATTCTGTTTGTGATTATGGTTTGTTTCGCGATTATGGTATGGCGCAAAGGTTATGGTTATAGTATGGCACAAAGGTTTTGGTCATGGTTTGACAATCAAGTTATGGTTATGGTTTTTCAATGATGGTATGGCATTCATGGTATGGTTAGGGTTTAGCAATCAAGTTATGGTTATGGTTTTCAATGATGGTATGGCAATCATGTGATGGTTATGGTTTGGCAATCAGATTATGGTTATGGTTATGGTTTTTCAATGATGGTATGGTTGTTATGGTTATGGTATGACAAGCAAGTTATGGTAATGGTTATGGTATGGGAAGTGGGTTATGTTTATGATTTTGCAATTTTCGAATCATGTTTTAATTATGGCTATAAAATCTTTATACCATTGTTCCTATGGTTTGGGAGTCGACGTTATGGTTATGCTTTTGAGAACTTTTCATGATTAAGCTTTTGACTTTGTGGTTTTGTTCTTTTTACAATTTTGCTAATCTGTATACACCCGCTCTTTAGCATCAACTTGTAGTTGGAGTGTGGTTTCTTGTGCACTCTTCCTTTGGGTAGAGAGGGTTGTTTTCTATTGCTTCAATACATGCAGAATCAGTTCCCAACCCTCTTTGCCCAAAAAAAAAATTGCAGGTTTGGTCATCGAAAAAGAGTTCAGTATACGCGTCGGTATAGGACTCGAAACAAGCGTCCGTATTAGAGACATTTTTTGGTGCTTGTAACTACATGTATACAAGCACTAATAACAGCGTGTATATTCCAACAATAAAACCTGCGCAAATTTTGACGGTACTTTTTGGTGCATATACTGACACTACGACCGGCATTTATTACGACGCTTATTCTAACGTATTTTACTTTTAAAACAAGCCTTGTCTCGTCGGTATCTGTGCTGATCTGTGTGCAACGTGTTATAGTGATAGTGGACTCCCCAGGCACAGGTTTAAGCCGCATGTTGTCGAGTGCACTTGGTGAAAATCATTTTTGTGTAATCAAAATCAAGGAATTGAACAAGCTACAGGATTTTGACAAATTGTGTGGCCCAAGCGTGTCTATTGAGTTTGAATCTTGTCTCTTTCTCCTCTCGTAGCAAAAAGCCCTATGCTAAGCCTGTCTCAATCCCAAAACATCTTAATCCCCAACAACTTGATAAACCGGATGCAAAATTTGGGAGATTGCCGAGACGAGAACAACTCAAATCAGGTGAGAGAAATGAAAATGGAAAACCAAAAGATGGGATGATTGTGACTCCGGACTATGCAAAGATGTTGAAGTTGGTACAAGGGTATCTACAAGAGATAGAAACCAAGAATATATAGCAAAAAAGGATAGATGAAGCTGTTGATATGGTACTAGATGTTGTATTTGAAGAATGGAATGCTTCTTTAGGGTATGATCTCGAAGGTTACCTTGCATGTCACAGCTTACAAAGTAGAGATAAAAAGCCAAGATGTACTCGATGACCAGATGATTTTGGCTTTTGGACAAATTGTAGCTTCAAATTTTGAAGAAGTGTACCAAAAGATAATAGAGTATTATTTCCAACAATAGAGTGAATTTGAAATGCTTAGATCCATGGAAGCTTTGTGGTGTTGGAACTTGAGATCGATCAGCTTACCTCCAACAAACAAAGACAATTTGATGATGATTTAAGGGATAAATCAAGTCTCCTCAGTGGTATGGACAGAGTTAGAAGCTCTTCTAGATTTGAGGGATTTGGAAGACGAGATGGGTAGAGAAGACATGGGAATGAATCATGTGAGTATAGGTTAACTTGGTTATTTGAAGCTTAGGATAAAGCTGATGTACAAGATGTCAAATTCCACAACATGATGCCTATGAGAAGATGCATATGGATGAGACTGTTGAAGAATACATGGTTGTAGATGCAGATGTTTTAGCAAGTGATTCGATAAATGGTGGGATCAAAGATGATTGTTGCACAAGTGGATATCATGCATATGGATTGTTAGCAGGTTTTTGATTATGAATCATATATGTGTGATTTTCTGTTGGAGTGATAGAAAGGATTTTAAACAAGTGAGAGATTAGGTCCTTGTGCAAACGCCTGATGTTTCAAGTGACGATGATGATCTAAATAGGAAACTATACCATCCTTATTATGCATGTTGAAGCTTGTTCTACTAGTGTTCAAGGTATCTAATGGAGGGTGTCATGTACGGAGAGTTTCTAGCAAACACAAGACTTCCTATACAGCTTGCCAGTTGATGATTCTTTTTTGGATGAGCTTACAAGGAATTCAAACGTTTCTTTACACCATCAAGAGTGCAATCCACAAGAACATTGGCTAATGCAAAAAATGTAGAGCTTATGAGTCTTTTGGATGATGCCTTAGATGAGTTTGTTGTCTCATATGTGCAAAACATCCAAGAACTTGCTCTACCATGTAAATAAAAGCAAGAAGAAGTAGAAGTTGATGAAGAGCTTCTACAGATCCTTCACAATGCTTTAGAAGATTTTGTGAACAATATGGACAGTGTTCAAGTCCTAAATTCTGATGAAGTTGTTGGAGCACAAGATGTGCTCTATCTCTGCATGCTTTGACCTCCCATATTAGAAGGAGTGATGAAATTTCAGTCTTATCTATGCCAACGAAAATTGTTTCTAGCTTTCCAATGCACATTTATGATTCGAGGGGATTAGGTGACCATCAAATGCTACCTTATTCCTATGGTTTGCAGATAAATTTTGATCACAAAGGGATTTCAGTTAGTTATGAGTTTATGAAATTATGTGAGCAGGTATTAGAATTTTGCTATGGCTATTTGATACAATTTGATCCAGGAGGATATTATACTGCACCAATATGGAGACGACTTGGATTTTGTGATGTGTTTCAATGGACCTATATTCCATTTCCTCCCGGAGAAAATGGATATATGCATGGTCAAGGGTGGTTCATGTCATAAAATCTAATATCTAACCAACCCAAATGATTTTCTCATATTAAATTGATCATTTAATGTGGAAGAATAAATGGGAACAAGGGTTAGAATATAGATATGTGCTTATGGATCTATCTCAATACGGGGCCAAGGTTAAAGGGGTCCAAATGAGAGATGGTCTATTAAAGAGCAATGATACCTAATGGAGCTTAAAGAACTTAGGGTTATCTTCATTAAAGACCTCCAAAAGTTAGTGTTAAAAAGTCCTTTGGTTTTAGGCAAGCTAGGGCTGACCTTGAGGTGAGAATCCGACCCAAGCATCAAGTGCTTGTCGGCTTGTTAAGTGTTAGTGGGAACCTTGCCCAAAAGCTTGAGGTGCTTCTCACATGCTTAAATGACTAAGGTTTTTGAAGTGTTCAATTCAAAGATAAACTCTCAAGAGGAATCGACATTTCCATGCTTGATTGACTAAGTGCTTAAAGTATTCAATTCAAACCAAATGACTTAATAAGCATAAAAGACACATGTTCAAATGATCCTCCACATGTGGCCCTCATGATGTGTTTGAATGTTATTGGATAGCTTTTGAAGGGGTCCAATGATAATTTAGATACATAAAAATAAATAATTAAGTTTTTTCTCTCAAAGAGGAAAAAGAGGACACATGTCCAAATGAAATAATTAAATAATACGAGAGAGAGAGAGAGAGAGGTGGACCAAGCATGAGAGGGGGGTATACTCCTCCCCCCCCCCCCCCCGCCCCCCACATACACACACACACACACACACATTCTCTCATTATGTGGAGTGCAAAGTGCAAGAGCTCCATCTCCTTCTCCAAGCTTGTTGAGAAGTGGAGAGCCTACACCAACACTCTTGGCTATGAAATGCAAATCCAACCAAGAGCCATGCTTCAATGCTTAAGCTTATCATCTTCTTCATCTTCATTACTATGCTATTATGCTATGCTAAGCAAGAAGAGTGATAATAAGTGAGGAACTATTTCTTTCTCCTATAAATGATTCTTCTTCCTCTTCGCTATCCTCATTCCCTGCTAGCTCTCTCCACCTTCGAAGGTGTTTGAGGCCTTGGGACTGAGGCTTGGGATAGTTAATTCTTTTTGCAAAGTTTATGTTATGCTCATGATACATGAAACTTTCCATCTTCATAGCATCACCAAGATCACAAGGAACACAAATATTGTATTGTACCAAGTCTCTCTTGATGGGAGAATCTATAATAGAAACGCCTTTCTGAGGGGGAACCAGCTATAAGTAAATCCGGTCCTCAACTATTGTCATGTTCTCTAATACTCTTGCAAAAGTATTGTTCATGCCAAGTTAATTAAGTATTATGTTCATGTTGCGATCGCCAATTAAGTTCACCCTCTATGTTCTCTCACAAAAACGCTCACTCTAATTCTCTTAATTCCGCTATTCTCAAAGTTCATAGGCCATTTTCATTACATTGGTATCAGATCATTTGGTTTATCTTTTCTTGCTTAAGAAGAGAGGTCCTCAAGTAGCCTATTAATGGCTGATTTTGTTAATTATATTAGGCTAAGTGGGATTGGGATCTATTATCGGTTTTGTTGAGCCCACTATGTGAGATAAGGTGCACACATTGGGAGCTTTGGTCTTAATAATAGGGTCTTTTTAGACTTTCCTAAGGCTTTACCATTATTGAGCCATAAGAAGTCCAAAAGGAGCTATCCCTGGGCAATTCTACTATGTTAGACCCACCCCACTACTCTCTATAACTAACCAATTTGAGTCGTGGGTGTAGATACTTAAGTGCTTATTTTCAAAGGCTAAGAGGAGTAGCAACTAAGGTTTTAAATTGCCAAAGAATACACTAAGTAAACACTTAAGTATAATTAGCATGGTTGACAATAACCAAGAGAGTAGAATGAACATTCATAACTTTGATTTTTCACATGAAGGTGCTAATGATGATGCCCCCATGTTTATCAATAATCTTGTTACTAGGTTGTATCAAGCTATGGGCAACCCTACTTTGGAAGCCGAAGTTACTCAATAACTTCGTGCTTATGGGATTTCCCTTCCTCTCCAAGAGGAGAGAGAGCTTAGGAGGCCTCTTGATGAGACACCCAAAAGAAGACTCTCTCCCATACGAGAGGAGGAATCCAAATAACAAGAAAGTAATGAGTCCCTAAGTTCCTATGAGATGTGGCTCCACGAAGACGGCAGTCTAGACGATTGCCAACTCCTCCCATGAGGAAACGGTCAACACACCGTCCTTCTCCTTGTCACTCCAAAAGGCAAGAGAGGAAACAAAGGAAGAAAAGGTCAAGAAAGAGGTCACCCTCTTCTCCTTCTTCTTCACCTTCCTCCTCTCTCAATGAAATCTACGGCTATTCTCCTAAAGAATACAAGAGGGGAGGAAATCGCAAATCATACCCTGCATGGCAAAGATCACAAAAGCTCAAGAAGTTCAAAGAGGGAGGAAAGAGTATCTCTTTTCTCATCTATGATGGAACCTTTGGTGCCACCAACAAAGTATTTTCCTTCATCCAGCAATTTGATGTGGCCTTTGGAAACGAGGGCTTCATGGAGTCCTCCAAGCTATGCCATGTAGCTATGCACTTCCAAAAATCGGCTCGTCAATGATGGGATAGCCTTTGTGGCAATGGTGAATCCCTAAAGACATGGAAAACTCCACGAGTTTCCATCATGAAGCAATTCCTTACAAGTGATGCAAGGGACAAAGTATTATCGAATGGCGCAGTTTGAAGCTTCTCTCACATGAGCCTATTCACAAATATGTGGACCAGTTTTGGGATTTACATCTCAAGGCTATCTTCCAAAAGATAGACTTTGTCAAGCAAAAGCAAAAAAAAATTGCGGGATTACCTGAAGAAATGGCCGAGTATGTCAACTCCTAACGGCCTGGTTCTATCACCGAAGTCATCCACCACACTATGGTTGCTTCAAGGATCAATTTTCAACAAGGGGTGAGAAGAAACATGCCCATGGAAAACAAGGATCAAATTGAAGCTAAAGGGAAGAGCAATGCTCAAAACTCTTCCCAAGGCAACACCAACACCAACAACAACGAGGCCAAGGAGAAAGGAGCTTACAAAGGTGAAAATAATCTCTCTTTCGAAGAATTAGAGGCCTTTTGTAAAGACCATAAATTCTTTTAAGTGTGGGGAGCAAGGATATGGCTATCGTTCTTGCCTCGAAAGAAATGTACACAATGACACTCCTAGAGCTTCCATGGTTCAAGCTCCAAAACAAGATACTCATTGCAAAGGCTCATTCCTCTCCTATGCTTGGGGAAAGGTAAGGGAGCATGATGCCTTCATCTTGTTTGACCCTAGCTCTACTCACAGCTTCATATCAACAAAGTTGGCCACCAAGTTGGGCATTCAAGCTTTTGAGATGGGATATACTGTAACTACGGATGGAGCTTCCAAGGATAGCAAGCCTCCATTACTCCCTTGATTGGGAAGTTGAGGCTTCATGTCCAAAGCTACGTCAACAAAGAAGACTTTTTTTTATCTCTCCTCTCCAACATGAGGATGTTATCCTAGGGACATCATGGTTCAACCGCATGGCTGTGAACATGAAGTTCCCTAAAAGGAGAAATTACTTCCCTTGCAAGAAAAAGAGTATGTACATAGATGCTAATGATTTGGGGAACACCATATCCCTGGTAAATACGCTTGCTTTTGATAAGTCGATGAAAAGCTCTATTTTTGCGTATATGATTTTCGTTAGAGAATCTGTAAATGATTCTAATGTTTTCACAAGTAACAATAAAGGGAATCAAGAGGAATTAGAGTTGTCTAATTTCCTAATTGAATTCCAAGAATTTTTCATTGATGACATCCCTAGTGAGCTACCTCCAAAACGAGGGGATGATGACCATGCAATAGAGCTTCTACTAGGAAGCTCACCGCCTAATAAACCTCCTTATTGAGTTTCACAAGCTCAACAAGAGGAGATCATGAGGCAAGTGCATGAAGTGGTGGAAAAAGGTAGAAGATCTATTTGATAATTACAAGTTTTGGCATGACAAATGCTCCAGTCCCATTCAAACTCATGATGGACACAAATCTTCAAGCCACTCAAATTCTCTTGAGGAGTACAAGTGACACCTCCAAGTAATCTTTCAAGTTCTGAGAGAGAATAAGCTTTTCATTAATCAAAAGAAAAGTGATTTTTTTCTACAAGAATTCAATATTATCTCTGAAGATGGTATCAGTATGGATCCATCAAAGTTGGAGGTAATAAAAGCATGGCCTAATCCAAGGAATCTACATGAGCTAAGAAGCTTTATTGGTATGTCTGCATAATATAGACGCTTCATAGCAAAATTCTCTCAAATAGTAGGACCATTGCATGACTTACAAAGAAGAACGTTAGCAACTCACAATGATCTATCTTCTATGATAGATGAGTATGCTACTAAACCTGAATTTAAAGATGTAATGCCAGCCCTTGCTTTGGGGAAGAAAGAGGAACCATTCACCTTGTAGGATGGTTATCTTCTCCATGGCATTAGGCTATGTGTTACCCACTCCCTTCATGAGAAAGTCATGTATGAATCCCATGCTCCTCCCTATGCGGGGCATAGAGACATCCAACCTACTCTTTGAGGAGTAGAGACGTACTTCTATTGGCCTACCATGAAAGTGGACATACAAGAGTATGTTTCAAAATGTGTGGTATGCCAAAAGACTAAGTATGATAGAGGGAAGAAACCTAGATTACTCCTTCCATTGCCCATCCCTAATTCACCATGGCAGAGTATATCCATGGATTTTATCTTTGGATTACCCAAGTCTATCCATGGGAATACAGGAATATGGACAATAGTCGACAGGTTTAGCAAGCAAGCACATTTATTCTTGCCAAAAAGACTATTAAGGCACACCAAATGGCAACCATCTTCATATCTCAGATTTTCAAACACCATGGATTACCAACATCCATCATGTCAGATAGAGATCCTAGAATGACCAGTATTTTTGGAAAGGTCTCTTTGAAAATCTAGGTACAAGATTGAATTTCTCTTCAGTCTACCATCCACAAACGGATGGCCAAAGTGAGATAGCCAATCTTACGATACTCGATCTACTAAAGACTTATGTTACAGAAGTAGATCAATGATCACAATGGGAGAAGTACTTACCCCTTGTAGAGTATGCGTACAATAATACTATCCATACTACTACAGGAAAAGCACCTTTGAGATCATAGAGGGAAGACCTAAAAGTCCCTTGCAAAGTACATGGGTAGATCTTCGCTACTGATGAGTATAGCCGTGACCTACAAGAATCTTTTCAAAAGCTTAAGGAGGCTATATTCATCTCTCAACAAAGACAAAAAGTTGTTGCTAACAAGCACATAAGGGCCTTAACATTCAAAGAGAATGATTGGGTCTTACTTAAGTCTCCCAAGGCTTGATTGGGGAAAAGGACGAGTAAAAATCCTACGTGCTAAATTAGCAAAAAGATACTATGGTCCTTTTTAAATCCTGAAGCCAATCAATGACATGGCTTATCAACTCAAGTTTCCCAACCATTGGATCATACACAATGCTTTTCATGTAAGCCTACTTAAGCCCTACAAAGGAGATGTAATGGAATTTTCCTATTCAATTTGAGAGTAGCGGAATTTAATGAGAGTACTTTCAAGAAATGATTTTGTGAGCATAGCGGGTAGACATAATTGAAGATAGCAACATAATCATAGCAATTAGTTAACTTGGCATCGACAATAATTTTTCAAGAGAGAGAATTTAGAGAACATGACAACAGTTGAGGACCGGATTTATGTGGAGCCGGTCCCCCCTCCAATAGGCATTTGTAATATGATTTCTCCCATAAAGAGAGACTTGTTACAATACATTCTTTGTGTTCCTTGTGACCTAGGTGACGCAATGAAGATGGAAAGCTTCATGCATCACCATCATAGCATAACCTAAACTTGAAGAAAGCTTTAACTATACCAAGCCTCAGTCCCAAGACCTCAAACACCTTCGAAGGTGGAGAGAGCTAGCAGGGAATGAGGGTAGGGAAGAGGAAGAAGAAACATTTCATACGAGAAAGATCTAGTTCCTCACTTATCATAACTCTTGTGCTAGCATACATAATAGCACAGTAATGAAGAGGAAATAGATGGCAAGCTCAAGCATTGAAGCATGGCTCTTGGATGGATTTTCACTCCATAGCCAAGAGTGTTGGTGTAGGCTCTCAACCTCTACTTGCTTGGAGAAGGAGAGGGAGCTCTTGCACTTTGAATAGTACACCATGAGAGTGTTTGTGAGTGTGTGTGGGTGAGTATACCCCCTAAGCACCCCCCTAGCTTGCTTGGGTCGACCCCCCCTTGTAGCTCATGCTTGAAGCTCATTGGACCCCTCCAGGCCTAGCCAATCACAAGCAGGAGCCATTACAAGCAACATGGGTAGCCTTGGGACAAGTGTCCCCCTTTCCCCTTTGAGAGAGAGGACTTGATAAATGCAAAATCAATTAATTAAATATCCTAAATTATCATTGGATCCCTTGGGTGGCCAACCAATAGGCTTCAGGCACACCATGAGGGCAACATGAGGAGGAACTTGACAAGTGTCCTTGCTGCCTCTTCAAGCTGGGGCTTCCCTTGTGTGTGTGTGTGTGTGTGTGTGTGTGTGTGTGTGTGTGTGTGTGTTCTCTCTCATCCCCCCCCCTTGTAGGCTCGCCCCCCTCCTTGTAGGGATCTTTTTGACTTTGGATGAGCAAGCCCCTTAGTCATCAAGCATGACTAAGCACTTGAAGTAGGGGGTGTTCCCACAAGCATCTTAGGCAAGCTTCTCAAGCACCTTAATCATGCACCAAGTCAAGCACCTCAAGCATGGAGCCAGTCAAGCACCTCAAGCATCTTAATCAAGCACCTCAAGCATGACAAGCACCTTAAGCAGTACAAGCACCTCAAGCACGACAAGCACCTCGAGCTTGGGCCGGGTTCCCACCTCAAGCTCAGCCCTAGCTTACCTAAGGTCAAAGGACTTTTACACACATTATTGGAGTTCTTCAATGAAGCTAACCCTAAGGTCTTATGCTCCATTGGTTAGCCTTGCTCTTGATAGACCATCTCCCATTTGGGCCCCTTTACTATTGGCCCCGTGTTGAGATAGATCTATAAGCACATATCTATATCTTAACACTTGTTCCCGTTTATTCTCCCACATTAAGTGATCAATTTAATATGAGAAAATCATTTGGGTTGGTTAGATATTAGATTTTATGACATTACCTCTCTCTTGAAATCATAGTCGTCCTCGACTATGAGGTAGAAGAGATAAAGCCTTAGTCATTAGTCAATCGTACTTAGCGGGTAGAGGATCCCTTTTTTACCCTACGACATCTTTCCAAGATGGATGACTAATCCATTTGGTGCTTGGGAGACATAGCTGCCGCAAGCATGCCTGCTCTTTAGTCCATTTCATTCTCCCAACGTAGAGTGACAAATTCTACTTGGTGTTTGAGAGACGTTGTCATCACAAACATGATTCTAAGCATGCATACTAGTTAAATTTGTGCACAATTAAAAAGAGGATTAGTCTTATAAGACAAAAACATGAGTCATTGAAAAGAGAGTTGTACATTTGCTTACTCTAATGTAGCATTGTAAGCATTGACAAGGTTCATACTATCCTTAAGTTGTACTCCTTGCATCCATTTAGCATCTTCAAAAGGATAATTTTTGAACTTGATAAGATACCGTCGGATTATCTTACCATGTCGTAGTACCTTGTCTTCATGCCTAACGACAGCTTCGGGTTGTAGCACCTCTTCTTGGTCTTCAACTTCGGGAGGGTCTTCAATAATTGGTTCAGTTGGTGGCTCTCCTTTGTAGGGCTTAAGTAGGCTTACATGAAAGGCATTGTGTATAAGCCAATGGTTGGGCAACTTGAGTTGATAAGCCGTCTCATTGATGGGCTTCAAGATTTGGAAAGGACCATAGTATCTTTTTGCTAGTTTAGCATAATACTTTTGATGGCCCGTAGGATTTTTGCCCGTCGTTTGCCTTAATCGAGCCTTAGGAAACTTGAGTAAGACCCAATCATTTTCTTTGAACATTAAGGCTCTTCTGTGCTTATCAGTAGCAGTTTTTTGCCTTTGTTGAGAGATGGCTATAGCCTCCCATGAGAATATTAATCAAATGAAAAGGAGGAAGATGTAAGAAGTACCACTAATCAAGAAAAGAACACAACAACCAGATCAAATTTCAAAATGTCAAGCTCAGAGATCTATGGAGGAAGCACAACAGCTCAGAGAAGAATGTCAAGCAAAGATAGCAGAAGAGAAAAAGCAGATGGAGGAGACTCAACAAGATGCACCTCTATCAAGAGATTATCATGTCGAGCTAGATAGAAATCTCAAGAAGCTTAAAGAGGAAAGACACTAGAAAGCATGAGAGGAAGTCTAGCTGGTCTGGTCCTCCCGTCAAAGGATCCACGACGTCCTAAAAAGGAAACATGAACAAAGGGTTGAGGAGGAGTCTAAGCGGCATAAAATAGATTTAGATTCTCCCATGGACTCTCCTCGTAGCCAGTAGTCCCATAACAAAGAATCTGTCAAAGATACATCTACCACAACAAAACATGAGTAGAAGATGGAGGAAAAGGAGCAAGTCTCTCCAAAGCGGACATCGCTTCCTCCTATGGATCAACATCAAGAGGAAATAAAAGCTCCATCAGAAAAGAAAGATCAAGACCGCACTGAGGAGGAGCAAAGACAACCCAAGGAGCAAAGCAAAGAATATCCTCCAAAGATTGATCAAATTGTTGAACCTCTCAGCAAAGAGAGAGACACAAGCAACAAGAGAGAGGTGCCACCTTTCACTCAAGAAGATGCGGTGGTGGCTAAAAGAATCCTTGCACAGTTTGATCTTACAGAGCACCTAGAGATGATCGAGCTACAATTTAGATGCCAAAAATTAATCTCACAGATGCAAGCCCAAGATGTTGAAGATGCCACGGTGGACACACAGAAAGCCAATCAAAAGATTAAACAACTCACAAGAGGAAAAGGAGCAACTCCAAGCCGCTTTAAAGAGAGAGAAAAACGAATTTGCACACATCTACTCAGATTTAGAGAAGCACATTGAAGCTAATTTAAAGATCCAGGTGCAGTAGCAAGCTTTAAAAGAGGCTCTGGAGGGGGAGAAGAAAAAGTACTCCAAGCTGTGCGAATCCAATGATGTAGTGAAGAACACCCTCTCCACACTCTTGTCTATTCAAGAAGTACCTGCACCGGCCTCTACATCACAAGCATCTACGACAATTGCTAAGAAATTCAATCTTTGAAGGCTGAACTTGAACAAGAGAAGTTGCAACGACAACTACTTATGGCCGATATGCTTGCAACTAACTCCCAAAGAGAACAAGAGATCAGAGAGCTTTAAGAGTAGTTGTCAATGAGTCGGTTTTTGACCGTTTGAAAAGCCTAGGTATAAATCTCATTAGGTTTAGTATGAATACACAATTGTAACATTATCTTTTGAGTTTTTGAAGAGCTTTTTGTATGTACGTTCAAGCAACTACTCAGCTACAACTTGTAACTCAATTTTATCTCGATCTAGTAACCCAAATTTGGTTCCAGAAATTGCATTGTGTTCCTTGTCTCAAGCTCTTTTTAATTAAGTATAAGCATTTCAAGTTTTATTGTGGTTCACAACTACATGTCTATGAATCTTATTTATAATTTTGAGTGTTGAATCATTGTTTTTTGGCATTTTGACCTTAGGAGAGTGTTATTAGACCGTAGGGCGACCTATATGGACTACTTTGTTGCAGTTTCATGACCTGGTACATGATGGATTGGGATTTTGATACCTTGTTAGATGACCACTAGACTTTTTAGACTTGTGCCCTTAGGCACAATATAGCTTCCCTTAAAGTTTTGTGGCAATCTGAGTTCATTTAGTCAACAAAATGGCATGATGACCTAGAGCAGCGAGATAAGACATAGGCATATTTTTCGATCAGAGAGTGGTGGTTTGCTTGTTGGGTTGATGTGTTTTTTTTTGTAGGTTCACTTCTTGAGGTTAACACCCTCAAAGAGTCTTCGTGTCCTATCTGAGTTACTTCCCCGAGTATTGATATAACACGTTAGTGCCAGATAGCTATGCTAGACGTCTGTCGCGGCTACTCGCTAACAGAGGGGTGACAAGGTTACTTTGGAAAATTTCTTCAGCTTTGCAAAGCAAAGTGCTTTGAAGGCCATCATGACACACAAGGCTTCTACCCCATGCCAAGGTACTTCTTTTACTTGGCAGCGCAAGGGCAATAGCAGACATGTTTGAGATATTTTGCAATAAGAGCATATAAGCTCACATTTTACGTATGGCAACATCGAATCGTCATGTATTCATGCCAATACAGATTGTGCAAGGCACTTATAGTATCGGCTCAAACTATTGAGGCCATCATTGTAGCCAAGGGCTTATCACTTCTTTTTTTTTGCATGCATGACGTGTAAGTAAGGTAAAATTGATTCCACCACATCATTGTTTACTCTTCCGCCATAACACTAGCTGCTCTATCAAGGATGAGGTAAGATCTTGTTTGTTGAAGTGGTTGCAGGGGTTACCATAGCTGTAACCTTTTACTCAATAACAATTGAGGTTGTTACATGCTTGTGTTTTGTTGCATATGATTATAATGGACGACACTTTAAATCATTGGATTTATGGACCCTAGTGTTTAGCAGAGGCATATGTAGAGCAGCATGCAATTTCATGAAATTGATAGCTTATGAAGCATTTTGCACCATACTTGCTGTATCTCTATGAGATTTAATGTGAATCTATCAACCACTATACGAGGTGATGGCTTGGTAGCGACAGATGGGCAGCTTGCAAGTGTTAATCCAGTGCTAGAGGATATGCTAAGAGTGTATTTTAGCTAGAAGCAATCCAATTGGAAAGATTACCTCTTTAATTTAGAGTTTGCTTATCATGATACAAAGCATGATGTAATTATGTTTAGTCCCTTCATGTTTATGTCGGGTTTCAACCTTATCACTAGTTATGGTAGGGTTGGCTAATGATAAGGAGTGGCAACAAGTCGGGGACTTACTCTATGGTGATAAGATTTGTCGCGACCAATCAAGTTCACGAAAAGTTGAAAAGAGGTATTTTTACATGTTCTAGCACATGTAAAAATTCTGAAAAATGATCATTCGTATAGTCACCTCTTAGTTATAGTAACTCGTTTAAAATATTCAAGCGAGTTATAAATAGGGTCTACACACTATTTTGAATATAAGCCGGTTACAGAAACGGTTGCAAAGGGAGGATGTTTTCTTGGTTTCCTTGAACGCCTACTGAACCGTGTATCGGTCAAATGAACGGTTGGACACATGAGGGGTGCCACTGTGGAGAACATTAGTGTTCTTATGAAGATATCACCATTTTTGTTTTCGAGGACAAAAATACTTCTTTAAGGAGGAAGTAATGTGAGGCCAAGGGCCAAGATACCCATTGCTCGACTAACATGGATGGTGAGATAGAGGCCTTTGCCTTTAACTCTCTCCGTTGCTCTGCCTTGCGTAAGCTCTCAATTTCCTTTTCCCTAGCTGCAATGATATATTATCGCTCAACCTCTTCCACTTCAGCAAGGCTTCTACCATCAGGTAATATAACCTTGGAGGGAAATAGCTCTAAAGAGTTAGGGAGTGCAGTGAATGGAGCATTCACATGCACACTCTCCAGGAGCATGGGGTCTACGTTGGTCATGAATGGTGAATTTACTTTCCCACCCCCTTCATTTACATCGCTAGCTCCATGTTCGGAGGGAGTGGCTCTACTCAAAGTCTCTTTCAAACAGCTAAAACACGCTCAGCCTGGACTGTGGGTCCATGGCATGCATGTCTTGGCTTGAATTATCGGCATCATGGGAAGCGAAGGTGTGATCGTATTGGTCAATGGGACGTCACCAACATCATATATGTTCTACGTATGGTCATGCCATCGCCGAAGCTCCGCTCCCCAACCGAGCTTCTTGCTACACCAAATCAGTCTCTCTCTCTCTCTCTCAAGTGTGGTAGATTGGTTATCCTAGTTTCCTCTGGAGTATTAGGTCTCGGGTTGAAGGCTCATCGGCAGATCTTTGAGCTCTCTTGGGATTGCTCCTACGATGTTTAAATTTCTAATCTCTTCTTCTCCTCCTCCTCCACCTACCAATATAAATCAAGCCTCTCCCCCCCCCCCCCTTCGAGCGAGGATCCCTTCAGCACATTCCGAGCGTGAACAATCTTTACTTTGGGCATGTAGGCTACAATCAAAATTTTCGTAAACCCTTGTATAACGTGGGAGATGCACACGCAAGTAATATGTACACCCAAAGTGATATATCATTTATTCGGTTCACACGATAAAAGGGGGGCTTAACGGGACACGAAGGACTGTGGTATGCCATTGAGTACGAGGCATGCTCACAATGTAGTAGAACTGGAGTACTTATCGCAAATGTGAAGGCTGAACGTTTGTGTGTCTAGTACCACCTACCGAGTGTGTGAATGCAGGCGGATGACATTTTTTGATCATCCTTATCAACAAACATACATCATGGGCCTCTTTAGGTAGATCTTTAAACATTGCTTTCGTGGCAGCATGGCACCTCGCTCTCTCTGTCTCTCTCTCTTTCTCTTCCTTCCTTCCTCTTTTTTTTTTTAATATTACTCTTTGGAATTTTTATTTTTCCCTGGGCTATATAGTAGTTTTCAATCATCTTCCAATAAACCGAGCAGTAGACTACTATTCTAGAGAGAGGAGAGAATGTGTTAAGAGGAGAGTTTCTTGCTTCTGCCTATGGCGCTCACGTGGCTCTTGATTCTCTCTCTCTCTCTCTCTCTCTCCCTCTCCCTCTCTCCCCCCCCCCCCCCCCCAGATTGCCACTGTGGATACTAGTCGACGAGATATAAGCAAGCTCTCGTTTCCTCTCTCTCTCTCTCTCTCAAACAGCCCACTTTCCAACATTTCAACTCTAGAAGTCCCCCAACTCCCATCATTTCGCAAGCCACACAACTTGACACAAGAAAGAGCTTTTATTTAGTCATCACACTCATCATCGTCTTCGTCGTTGGCTGAGAGAGAGAGAGAGAGAGCGAGAGAGAGCCTTTTGTTTCTTGCCCTGTACTCGACCTAACTGCTTCACTCGGTCTCTCCTGCTCTTTTTATCTCGCCTCCCCTGCGCATTTCCTTTCTTGGTAGACGAGGGTTGTTTTCTAGAGAGGTAAGCCAAAGCCCTCTCTCTCTCTCTCTCTCTCTCTCTCTCTCTCTCTCCACCTCTCCTTTGTCTCTTGTGAGAGCGCCCGCCTCCTTCCTGCCCTGCTTTTTCAGTTGCTTTTCTGGTGGTTGGGGTGTGGCCTTTCTAGAAGACGAAGGTCGCCCCTGCTTGCTTGTAGCCAGCATTCTCTGGTGAGGAGGTAGGGTGGGTCGTTTTGGAAGTTGAACCTCTGAAAGGTTAGTCGTAGCCAAATTGAAGCCTTTTTGGGCTTTGTCCTGCCATGGCTGGCTTGCTATGTGCATGACAGGGCCTGGGGTACCCTTGTATGCAGCTGAAAGTGCAGCTGTGGCCTGTTTTGCCTCCTTTTTAGCGACCAATTTGGCCTCTGCGGACAGTTTGGCAGACATTGTAGCTTTTTCCCTGTTTCCAAGGCCCTCGGCCCTCAATTCTGGGCTTTAGGGCCCTTTAGGAACTCAATTGTATGAGAGGCCTGCTGCCCCAGGGCAATTTGCAAGGGGGACTGGCCAAATTTAGCAGTTTACCCTACGCCAGGATGCAAAACACGTGGGAGGGGTTTTTAATTTTGGCCCTGGTGGGAATGCTCTCTGTCTAATTTGTTTTTGGTGGCCTAACAGGGAATGGCGACTGAAGTTCAGGAGCCGGCTAACGGAAATCTGAAGAAAGAGGAGGTAAATTTTCAAGTTCACCGCTTTTTTACTTTGCTACAGCTTATACCTGTCAGTCCTTTTTTGGAAATGCGCTAAATTTGTTAGATTTGGAGTGAAAAAGCGTTGGCGTTGCGCTGTGCAGGCAGAGCCCTTGGGAGAGCTCAGAGGGAAGGAAGACTTGAAGCAGGCACCTGCGGATCTGTGCCATGCTGGGTGAGTTCTTGCCAATTTCTGCCACCCCTCAATTTTTTTTTTTTGGTTTAAACCCCTCCAAAAGTAGAAGGACCGTTTTTTCTGTTCTCCTGAGGCAGAAAAAATCTCCAAATATTACCAGATCTGCTTTTTCCTGCACAAAAGCTTTTCATTTTCCGTCCAATTTCAAGTGCTTTTCCCATATTTAACTCATTTTTTCTGGCCTTGTTCTTTGGTTTGGTAGGGATGTGAACGGCTGCGAGCCTGTTGCAGAAAAGGTGGGTTAGTTATCGCTGACGCTGTTTTGTCACGTTTTCTGCCGGGATGACGCGTGCTTGTCAACCGGTTGACGTGGCTTTTTTTACGTTTTTGCACATTTAAAAGGGACGTGTGCTTTGTCTTTGGTGAAGCATGTGTGTGATTTTTATTTTTTTTTTGGTTCAAAGAAAGAAACCAGTTTTCCACCCACACCAAACCACGGCCAAGAATTTTAGAGTCCCTTGAAGGCAACATGTGGATGTGAGTGTGTATGTGTGCGTGTGCGTGTGCGTGCGTTCACACATGTAGTGGACGGCGTGCCCGTCCATTCTGCAATCAAAATTATATTATAAGTAGACTTACATGATGTGTCAGCATTCTTGAAGTTGCTATATGATAAAAATGCTTGTGAAAATGGAGATAAGGCTCTTGCACATGCACTTTACGTTTCTTTGTGACTTATATGGAGCCATTCTTGGTGTAGGAGGAGCCACTGAAGAAGGTACCCACTCCCAACAAGCAAAAAGGTATTGTTCTCGATGGTGTAGATGAAGAGGGTGCCACTGAGCCTCAAGATGGCAATGACTACTCTAGTGAGGAGGAGGAAGGAGATGGAGAAGGGGAGGAAGATGCCAGGGAGGGAGATAGTGAACCATATGAGGAAGAGAATGATGAGGAGTATGCAGATGATGGGGAGGATGATGACGGTGATGATGATGAGTCACAACCTCCTCCCAAGCGAAGAAAGTGAAATGCCTTGAAAATGCTAAGGCCACTTCTTTGGATTTGGACGTGAATTGCAATGCCTACAAACTAATGGCATGGGTTCAATTGTCTAGTTTCTTTCTTGTAAGTTATGGCCTAGCAAACGTTCGGGGCACCGCTATCCTCACAGTAAGATGTGGGATGAAGTTAATTGTGTGTTACCATTTTGTTGTGTACTAAAAATATATGGGCCAATCTTCCAATGTCATTACTCCGCGTGCCAATGTCATTTAGTGTTATTAATATTTGGAGGTTGTCCTTCATTTTGGTTGGTCTTTGCTTTGATGTGCATGTATATGTGGGTGTGCTATACAAAGTTAATCCATGCAAGTATTGGAATTGTATGGAGGATGAAATAAATGGCCTCTACCTCTACCTTGTTAGGGGGAAGGAAGCGTCATTTATGGTGGTGGTGGTGGTGGTGGTGGTGGTGGCCTATGGAGGATAAGGGTTCCTTTCAAAGTTCTTGCTTAGAAAATCTCTGGTCTTTTCAAGTGCAATGGAGATTTTTAGCCAAGTTACTTCTACGTTAGGTGTCCAAATCAAGAGAAAGGTGTAAAAGTTAATGAATGTTCTAGAAGAGTCCTAATCCCTAGACTAGATAGGGTAAAGTAATCAACTTTATTGCAACTTCATATCACGGAAAGTATTGAGCTCTCTTAACTTTACTAAGCTTGCTCTCTGTTTGTTTTGATTGGCACATGCTACAATTGCTACTTCTTTATTCTAGCATGTGCTTAGAATTGCTACTTCTTTATTGTTTGTTGTATTATGTGCTTAAACTCATATTGACACAATGGGAGTTTTTTGGAGGGAGAGATTAAAATGATCCATTGAAGCATGTGACCTAAGTGCTTTCTCAAATTTAGCAATTCTGTCTTGTGGAAATAATCATTGTGCAATTTTTCAGCTCATTATGGAAGAGCTCTTTGCCCCTGCTATTCTTGCAGGATTGTCTTTTACATCGATAACATGTCTCGTATGAGTGGAACTCTTGCCGCCTTGGGCAGTAATAGAATGAAGATAGTATGTACAGGAGCCATGCGTTGGTAGTGCCGTGCGTTGCTTCCTTCCGCCTGATGTGAATAATAGGCTTTCCTAGTTGGCGACCAAGGATTGGCTATAGGTGCGCTGCAATTTTTTGCCGCCGCGGGATGTGAACCTGGCCTATGTTGCATGAGATGCTGTAGTTGTGAGTTGTCATTAATTATTTTTCTTTTTCAAATTGGATTGCATGTGAACATCTTGAGCTGTTTTAAGACTATTTATTTAGGGCATTAGAACATAGGTGCAAATGCACAAGAAGTGGCGATGAGATGTGTAAGGCTTTTGCCAAAGGAGGAGCAAATCAGGTGAAATCTCATACTCAAAGAGCTTCGGACACACTATCATATAGCAACAAAAAGAACACATTACTTGTTTCAAAGCACACAACCAGCAAGAGTCCAAACTAGTAAGTGGGAGAATACTCGACACAGCAAGTTTCTTATTGACAGATCGATGGGATCTAGAGACAAATGTGGATGGACTGATGCATTTAAGCACTTGAAATTTTGCAAGTCTCAAAATAGCAAAAGCAAATCTTATCGTCTAGACTCTAGCAACTCGCAGCATTATCTAGGAACCCCACACCCATACACAACAATTCATTGCCCATCGTCTCTGCAACAAATCTCTCTGCAAGGTCATTCGAGATAAATAAATGCCATCATAAATCTGGAATCCTGGTTGTCATCACCTTCTTTAATTGTTAAAAATGTCAAAAGCGCGTGTATGTGAACAGTGAGCCCATGGAGGATGTATAAGGCTATTAGCTAGCGAAGCCCGACTCATCCAATCATTCAGAGTCATCAATTGTGTCCAATCCTGGAAGAGTATAGGGAGTGCGCCGGCTGCGTATTGCACTAATTAACCACACAACAGGGAAGGAATTGATCCTGCAGATTGTCGAGATGCTCCAAGGCTTCTAATATGTCATGAGTGAGCAAGGGCACCAAAGATGCCAATTAAGGTGCCGCATACAGGGTGCGCTGCAGAATATTAGGATTCTCATCAATGACTGTGTTGCGCCCACGAACTTGCTGAGCAAATTGGCTGAGACCTGCCATCACACAAAAAACTGCAACCCCAGTTGCTCACATTAATGTCAAAAATGTGAGAGGCTGCCAAGTGAGTTGGTTGAGCATGCACGAGACGGTCCACCCTGGCCCTACCCATGTTAAACATACCTTGTAATAAGGGCAGCCCAAGAAAGGTGTTCCACATTGGAGGCTCTTTGAGAACAAACTTGAAATTCTAAACCAAACCATTGCTTGTACATTTTGAAGGTGTATGGAAAGGTCCTTGGCTAACCTTTCCCTGGAATCCAAGCGACTCATGGCGAACCGGCGGATGTCGAGAGCCACGGGGAGTGTGGATTGCAGGGAAAGGTCAGCCAATGATCTTTCCTGACCATCAATTGTTGGGAGGAGGGGGCCACAGTGGCTCAGGTGATCACTACACTACGTGGAGGCTTTGATCGGTGGATGCCAGGAGCCATGGGAAGCGTGGATTGCAGGGAAAGGTCAGCCAATGACCTTTCCTACCGTCAATTCGGAAGGAGGGGACTGCAGTGGCTCAGGTGATCACTGCACTATGTGGACGTTTTGACTCATGCAAACGTTGCCATTAACCATTTGAATGCTGACGTGGAGGTTCTCCTCTCTTGCAAAGGTCGCCATCAACCATTTTGAGCAAACGTTGCCATTAACCATTTGAATGTTCTCCTCTCATGCAAACGTTGCCATTAACCATTTGAAGGTTCTCCTCTCATGCAAACGTTGCCATTAACCATTTGAATGTCGACATGGAGGTTGAGGCAACACTCAACCTATAGAAGTCACGCTGCCTTCCTTCGGCTTGCGGCTCGCACATACCATCAACAAATCAACAAATCTACATGCATACATGGAGGGGCATGATAGCGCCAACACACACACACACACACACACACACACACACACACACACACACACACACAAAGCATACAATATACGCACAGGTGTAGCTTCTTCCCTCATTTACTCGTGGAGAGAACGAAATAGGAAATCGACAGACATATCTTTTTTTTTTTTTTTTTGAGAGAGAGAGAGAGAGAGAGAATATTGAGATTCAGAGCGCTCTCTCTCTCTCTCTCTCTCCCCCCTCCTCTTTTCGGCTTCACACTACTCACACTATAAGCTGAGGCAACCCACAAAAGCCATGCTGCCAGGCTTCAGTCTGCGTATCTCTACGAGAGAGAGAGAGAGAGAGAGAGAGAGCTCTTTGCTGGTTGCGGCAACACTCAACCTATAGAAGTCACGCTACCTTCCTTCGGCTTGCGGCTCCCAGATACCATATCACCATCAACAAATCTACCTGCAAGCGCGGAGGGACATGCAAATCTGTTTTGCTGATAGTGCCAAAACACAAACACACACACACACACACACACACACACAACATGCAATATCTACGCACATGTGTACATTCTTCCCTCATTTACTTGTGGAGGGAGAGAGAGAGAGAGAGAGAGAATCTCCTTGGATTCTGCTCCCAATTTCTTTTTCACAATGTGTATCTCCGCACGCAAATCTACCCTCCCCTTTAAGTGCCACGGGGTCCCAAAGCATGGGATCAATGGCCCCAATTGAAAGGCGGGATGGCGATCGATCTGGATCGTTGATCGATTAAAATCTAAACTCGGGGTCCCGAGTTTAGATTTCGAAAAACTAATCTCGGGAGGTCAGCTTAATCTCGGGACGCCTCGCTTTCCCAGCCAGGTTTTGAACCCTCGTCATCAGCTTGGGGGGCACACGCCTTGACCAACATACCCACGTGTGCCTCGTTGAAATAGATGTGATTTCATATCTATTTGAAGGTAAACTCGGGATCTCGACATAAAAAACTAAACTCGGGATCCCGAGTTTAGTTTTTACCCGTCAGCGGCTAAGATTTGCGTGCGCCTTTGATTTTGCATAAGAGTTATTGATCCCATGCTTTGGGACCCCATGGCACTTAAAGGTGAGGCAAATCTACCCTCTGAAGACCTCACACCCTGCAAAAGCGCACGAGAAGGAATCGAACCAAAGCCCTCAGCATTCTGATCTCACAAGACTCGATGCCTAACCATGTGCGCCAACACGCAATGGTGCGACGAGAATCGAACCAAAGCCCTCAACGTTCTGATCTCACAGGACTCGATGCCTAACCATGTGAGCCAACACACAACGGTGCAAGTTTTGTTGATTCGTAAATAGAAATAAAAACTGACAAACTTTGTGCCTACCCAGCTTCGTCCCTTCCTCAGCCTCCTGCTGCTTCGTCCCCACCTCAGCTTCTTGCTCCCCTCCACTTTTTTTTATTCTTTTTAGAACTGATGCAGTAGCCTTGCCGATTCACTCTTTTTGTTTTTTGGAATGAGTACAACCTACTAGCATGCTAGGAATAAAGTGTGTTTGTGTATGCTAACAAATAATATTCCTGTTTTTTCATATGTAGGGTTCCTTGTGGTTTTTGCTTAAAATATCATGTTTTCATTTGTGTGTGTGTGTGTGAGAGAGAGAGAGAGAGAGAGAGAGAGAGAGAAACTGGCCTTTTTCTTAGTGCAATCAAAAGCATCCTAGATGACTAGCACTTATGAAAAAATTGAGTTATTTGCCTACATTTATATCTATGTTGCCCAAGATATTCACATAGGTGAGCGCAGTTAATGGTGAGATTGTTTGTGAGAGAGTATCGAAAAAAGAAACCATTCTTGGCAATTAGGTAAGTGGCATTATACAAAAGATCAACAATTGTGTTCCATGTGTGTGTATGTGCATGTGTGTGCGTGCATGGGCTTGCAAGAGCTCAAGCTCTCTTCTTCTTTATCTCTTAACATGGTATTCGAGCCCTCCTTGGAGCAAAAAAAGAAGCACTTTCAAGATTCTTGAGAGCCATTGTCAAGCAATTTTCGATCCAGGTGCTTCTTTCCGAAGATTGTGTGTCTCGGATTTGTATAGTTATTTGGAATGGAAAGTCCTATGGATTGAAATTGTGCAGTCCAATTTCCATTTCATGCACTTTTAAGTTCCTATTTTAGAGCTAGAGTGCATTCACATGTAGAAACACTAAGGTTCGGGATTGTGTAAATCTACCTTTTGGTGTTGACAGAAAGTTCTTTTTTGGCTACAATTTTTGTAGATATTGTTTAGTATTGCGAAAGAACTATATGTACACATAGTGTGGTTACATATGGTAATTGACTATTATAGCGGGCTGCTAAAAGACTTGGTAAAGTATTGAAAACATGTTGTCCAACAATGATGGACTTAACCAGATTAGAAGCGGGACAAGAACAACTTCCATGCTTGGAAGTTTAGAATGAACAATTTTGTTATGGGTAAAGGTTATTGGGATTATATTAATAGAGAGCATGAGATAACACTAGCGTTAGCATAGCAAGGTCCAACTGTTGTATAGATAAAGGAGTTTAAGATTGGAACCACGGAGCTCAGAAGGTCATGTATTGGCTTTCTATGAGTGTACAAGACTCTATGATTGGAAACATACAAGATGTCCACACCCCTAAGGAGGCTTGGAACACCTTACTATCAAAGGATGTGACTACTCATTTAATATAATGCTAAAGAAAGGCATGTCTATCAACAACTACTAGCTAATGATGATAAAGAACATATGTAATATCCTTGCGTTAATTGGTATTATATTTGATTATGATGATAAGGTGGAAGCATGTCTGCAAGGCTTGGGTGTAGAATACAAGCAATTTAAGACTCATATCCATCTTTGAAAGAATATTCTTGCATTTACAAATTTTGTGTCCTTTTTTACTATGGAAGAAAAGAAACTTGAGGAAGAGTCATCTACATTAGGTAGAAATGATTCTGAACAGGTCCTCTCCAACAGAAGAGGAAGAGGAAGAGGACCTGGTGTATACGTCATGGAGGTGGTCAAAGAACATCAAAGCACCAAGCGTAGTAGCAAATAATTTTCAAAGATGGAATACAAGTTGTAAGGACACGGGTCCTATGGGCAAGGCCACCGGCACAGCTGGACAGTGTGTATGCTAGAGGGAGGCTATAAGATAATAAATGACGTTCAATCTTTGCCGACCATACATGCTACAAATTATTCTTTGGAATTGTATTTTTGTTCTTACCATAATATATATGTTTTGTTTAGTGATTGACATTAATTGTGTGTACAAATCCTCTTGGTTCATACCAAGATAACTACGCTTATGTCAAAAGAAAAGTTATAGTCTATAAGAGATAGTATGATGGGATCAAGTGAAAGAAGTATTTCATTGAGCCTTTTTGGGCCAAAGAGAAACACTATACGTTGTTGAAAGTGTATTTTACGGCTAATCCATACATTAATTGTAATAGATCGCGCAAAGTGAAAGCGGTAAAAATTCACATCACGTGGATTATTCATCTAGGATAACTCTAGTATGTGTAAAATGTAGATATGAGGGAAGTGAAGAGAAGAGAAGTTTCCCTCCCAATTCCTATTCTTGCCCGTAGACAATAAGGATACTTCGGGGAGAGATGTACCTGTAGTGGGGAGAGATGTACCTTGTGCACAAGTATTTCTTCACAAGAAGGTTGGTGATAGAGCATTGTTGCTTGAATTCCTTCAAGAGAAACAATTAGGACACAAGAGAGATGGAGATAGAAGTAGAGGTAGAAGTAGTAGAAGACATGGAGATATAAGTTGAGCTTGGAGATGAAAAACAAAAAGTCAACAAAATAACACAGAAAAAACACCTTACTTATCAACCCCTTCGAGAGTATTTGCCAATTTGATGAATATGGCAAGAGATAGAAGACCGCTGCCTTGATTGACTAGAGTTTATGTTTACAAGGATGCTTTCAAGTTTAGCTAGTCTTCCTCAAAGGCAAGTGTAGGGCTAAAGGCTAATCTGACAAGAATATGGCAAGAGATAGAAGACCGCTGCCTTGATTGACTAGAGTTTATGTTTACAAGGATGATTTCAAGTTTAGTTAGTCTTCCTCAAAGGCAAGTGTAGGGCTAAAGGCTAATCTGGCATAAATCCTCTCACTCTCCCTTGAATGGTTTTCAAGGAAGAAGAGGTCCCCTTTTATAGGTAAAGGGAACCCCCAAGGGTTACACAAGAAAGAGAAGAGCCAATGTGAACAGAAACTGTGATAGTTTGAAATGAGTTGTCACTGCATGATGTGGGCAGATTGGGGTCAACTGTGGCTCCAAAGAAAGAAATAAAAATAGGACCAAAAAATTAAGCTCATGAGCTAGGACTCCCATTTTATATACTTTTTCCAAGTTGGGTTGGAACTTTGTGTAAAAAATTCACCAAAATAGGGTATCTTTCTGGCAGCAAAAGTGTTCTTATGGTCCCCTTATCTTAGATATACACTTGCTTCCAATGGACACCTCATGAAATATGAAAGCATGCCATTTCTCCTTGAAAAAGGTTTGTAAGTATCCTCTTAATAATGCATTAAAATGAGTGCACATTTGAAAATCATGCAGGCTAGTGTCCCACTAGGATTCCTTCCTAGTAGCTATTAAAAAGAAATATATAAAAAATATATAGAGAATATATATATTGAAAGTTACCCTAGATACAAGATCTAGCTAGCGTGTGAGATGATAATGAGATAGTAGAAAGAAATAACTAATGCTTTTTCTCCCAAGTTAAAGAGGCGGAGCTATTGACTCTTTTTTCCATAGTACTTTCTAACGGTAAAGTAAGAATATGTTACCCTTGAGATAAATAATAGAATGAGATAGAAAGTTTTTTATTATCCTTAAATATGCATATGTACATTGTAAAAAATATACATATGCATTTAAAAAGTTTCAAGATAGATCTTGTAGCATTCGTTCCCACTATACATGTGTCATAGCACGACATCCATCCCCTCCAAACCGGTACATCCTCTGGTATGTGCCACATATGATTTTTTTTGCAGTTTCAATTCCCTTGTAGATCTTCCATGATTTCATCTTCATTGATAGCTTCCAAAGCTTCATCTTCACTTTGATCTTCATGTGTGTCTTGCTCTTCCTCCTTCTCAACATCTTCTTGATCACTGTCTCCTCTTCTCTTAAACACTTTGATCCTTTTTCCTACAATGGGAACCTTTACTTCTGTACCATCTAGTTCAGACAAGCTATAAGTAGCATTTTCATGCACATGCTTTACAACATACGGTCCAAACCATCTTTTTGAGAACTTACGCATGCCTGTGTGCTGGTTATTAAGGCTACTATCATACACTAAAACCCAATCATCTTTGTCAATTGCTTTACTCCTGAGCCGATGTCGCTTATCAAAGTAGTTCTTTTTTTTCAACCTTCCATTTTCTAATCGTTCTTTTGTAGCCTCAATGTCTTCAGGTCTTCTCTCTAGTTGCCTTATGTGCAATGCAAGTAGAACTTCCCTACTAAGCCCCTCTTGCCAAGGTAGTACATTCCATGTGGGAATTGTATCTTCAATTGGCATCATTGGCTTTTGACCATACATCAGCTCTGCATGCATATAGTGAGTTACTGAGCTATGTGTTGTACAATCAGTCCATAAAGAATATGCCAACAGTTTTGGCCACTCACCAACTCTTTCTTTTTGCAAGCCTTGGCCAAAGCTTTGATGATAGGAGGATGCCCTCTTTCACTCTTTCCATTGCCTTTAGGGTTTTAAGTTGTATTAAGAGAAAGCTTGATTCACAATCTAGAAAAAAACTCCCTTGCTTCCTCGACATCCAGTTCACCTCTGTTTGCAGTGATCTTTCCCGCACAACCATAATAACAAATCACCTCATCAAGAAGGAATTTGCACACAGCTCTGTGGTTTTAGCTCTTAATGCTCACCCTTCAACCTGGTTAGTTAAGTCCTCTCATGCAAGAACTAAGTATCTCATTTGCGAGAGTCCTAAAGGAATTATGATTAGATCCACAACCCATTTATAGTGCATAACTAGTGGATATGTAGGGTGCAATCCATCATGATGTCAAACATTTGAATACATTTGACACACACGACTCTACAAATTGAGATACATCATTATACATACCCTTCCACCATTATTTTTCTTTCAACTTGGAGAAGGTTGCCCACACTCCTCTGTGTCTAGCCCATAGACTCTCATGAAACTCTTGTATGAGCTTTACTTGAGTCTCTTTTTTACATAAAACCATTTATGGTGTGGCACCCTTTTGTTTAGGATGCTTCCACAAGTAACCATCCCTCAAAAAGTACCCATATGCTTTCTAGCATATCCTCCTGAATTCTTGTTCAAACCAATCATCATGTTTTGTTAGAGTCCTCAAGTAGCTTTCAATAAGAAGCCATTCAGTGTTCACCTTCATAAAGCTCTTTCAAGAACAATTCAAGTGGATTAGTCATACATACATTGTTACCTTTGACATGAGAGATAGAATAGGAATTTGTGCCTTATTAAACATACCTTGTAATAAGGGCAGACCAAGAAAGGTGTCCCACATTGGAGGCTCTTTGAAAACAAACTGGAAATTCTTGTAATGGATTGCACAAAGTGGAAGCGATAAAAATTCACATCACGTGGATTATTCATCTAGGATAACTCTAGTATGTGAAAAATGTAGATATGAGGGAACTAAAGAGGAGAAGTTTCCCTCCCAAGCCCTATTCTTGCCCGTAGACAATAAGGATACTTCGGGGAGAGATGTACCTGTAGCGGGGAGAGATGTACCTTGTGCACAAGTAAAGGTTGGTGATAGAGCGTTGTTTCTTGAGTTCCTTCAAGAGAAACAATAGAACACAAGAGAGATGGAGGTAGGAGTAGAGGTAGAAATAGTAGAAGCCAATCACCTTCATAAAGCTCTTTCAAGAACAATTCAAGTGGATTGGTCATACAGACATTGTTACCTTTGACACGAGAGATAGAATAGAACTTTGTGCCTACATCATCTCCCTTGTCAATCATTTGTGACTCATCTTCATACCTTGCCCTTGATAGTATATCTACCATTGTATTTTCTTTACCTACAATGTGCTTAAACTCGGGATTTAAAGACTTAATGTAGTCAATCCACCGCAATATAGCAATGTCTGGCATTGAGCAGTTTGTAATCGTCCCAAGAAGTGGTAGACAATCTATTTCTACAACCGCACATGCATCAATTAGGTACTCTTTTTCATTTTTCAAAGCTATATAACCATACCCCATAACTCTCTGTTTATCTGTGGATAGTTTCTTTGGCGAGCACTTAGTACCTTTGCTTCAAATCTCACCACATACCTATGTCCTTCTTCATCATCTTGCCCTATTGCCCATCCAATTCCTGTCGGACTGGTGTCTACTGTTACAACTACTAGCCTTTGACACTCATAGTCTACCTTTCTCAAAGTTGGTGTTGACTGGAGCAAATCCTTTAGCTTTTTCATGACTTTTACATATGCTTCTGTCCATTTAAACTTTTGATTCTTTCTAAGCAATTGAGAAAGAGGATCAGCTACATGTGCATAATGTGGAATCCAAATAACATAAAAGACACATGCTCCCAGAAACCTTCTAACCTCAATGATGCTAGTGTATGTTTGAAAGGCAAATCATCAATGAAAGGCATTGTGATTTGAGAAATAAAGTCACGTAAGAACTTATTCATCCCATTCATCATATGTGTAACTGAGCTGGTTGCTCCCTGCGGCAAGGTGCACATTCTTACCAAACCTAAAGGTGGCCTCATGGTTGTCAAGTCTTTGCTTTCTATTGCAAGCTGAAATTGATCATGCCCAGAGTAGAGGTCCCCCATTGAGTATATTTTCCTCCCTGCAAATGCCTCTACAAACTCACCCACAAGCGGACATGTACAGTTAGCAGCTGGACACACCCTACGGAGAATGATTGCTTGGCGAAATATTATTTTTTGTAATTATTCTTTAATTGAGAAAAACCGACATTTCATCTTTGTAAATAGTGGGGCTTGCAGAAGCTTCCAGATTGTATCCCATTTTTGACATTTAGATTGAGTAGATAGTTAAATTGGAACATTAGGGTTTGAGATTGTAAGGTATTTATACCACTTTTGACCTTAATGAAAAAACCTTTGTCATTAAAAAAAAAAAGTTTTGTCTGTGTGAGTGAGCGTACTATGTACGAGAGAGAGTGAGAGTTTCATCCTGACGCTACGCGCGCACCGGTGGTAGGAATCGAGTGCAGAGAAGTGCAACGTGTTGCCCCGACAAGAGCTACGCGCCAATACCTACATTGCGGGTGTACGGTCTGGTTCTGCGAACTCGATCCAGGAGCTACATCCGGTGATTCGATGAGCATAAGTTATCCGTTTTCGCATTTCAACATATCCACGCATTCGCATTGAGTAGAGCTACACATTAAGCACTTTAGTTTTTGAAAATGACGACGTGCAAATTTCGACCAGACATCCTACGTGATTTTGCACCAGGTGTTTATGGTTGGGATTTTGGTTCATGGATCTTAGGGAGAGCGACCTATTGGTGTTAATAGGGTTTCATTCAAGTTATGTGGCGTTTTGAGGACGTTTGATGGGTATTTGGCTCTTGAAACCGTTGTAGGAAATCTCTTCTTATGCACTCCTGAAGGCTACATGTAGCTTAGACATTGGGTAGAGACCTCTGTAGGAAGTAGTCGAGAGTGGGTCGAGTGTAAATTGACACCCTATGCTTGCTTCCACGCGCCTGCGGGTCGAGCTTCGTCCTTAGCTGACAAATCTTGTTAGGTGAGTTCTCGTTGTGCTGACGTCCGTTGCGGTGTATCCGCCAACATTGGCGCCGCTGCCGGGGATGAAAACCCTAGGTAGGTGACCGAGACTAGTCTTGAGGATAGGGATTCTCTGGCTTGCCAGAGTTTCGTTTTACATTTAGATAGGATAAGAGGGTGGAGGACTCTCTAGGTCTTAGGAGGAGTCTAAGGAGCGAGTGTCTGGCCTAGATCCTTCGACTTAGGTAGAATTAGATAGTTTTTAGGCATTAATTGAGTTGTGGTGTAGAGTATAGGAGTTGGAGTGGTAGAAGCGGTGAAAGGAGAGCTTGAGAGTCCGGAGAGGCCAGGAAGCAACCAAGACACCAATATCACCATCTCACATGACAAGTAGGAGTAGGGTAAGTAGGACATCATGATTTATGATCTGGAAGACTTCATGCATGTTATACTTGCTGTTAGGTTCATCACAAGGTTGTAAAAGAAGGAAAAGAGTGTTTGGAAGCTGCAGAGAAGTTCAAAAAATTCTGTGAGTGTTTCTGAGAGAGCTGCAGAGCATAAGGAGCATTTCTATCTCGAAAAAAATAAATTTTAAGCCAGGAGACATCCTACGTGTAGGATGTCTACAGGGTGATTTGGTGGAAATTTTGAAATTTTGAGTTGACCAGTGTGTTCAAAAGGTAGGTTTTACCCTATATTTGCAAGCCCAAAGGTCAACTACATCCTACTCCACAAGTGCTGGAAAGTAGTACATCACATTCGCTAAAAACATTGGGCTGGATTATATTGCATGTACAAGTACATCAATATATTTACCCACACAAGTTTTATGTGGTTGAGGATGAAAGCACACAACACCGCATGTTGTTGGGATAACCTTGGCAAAAAGAGTATAATGTGCAGATAGATTGGAATGCGGATGCAATCAAAATTCAGCATGCACAAGAACAACAGGTGGTAGCCTTTGCTCAGCAACCCCGGAAGAACCAGCTGGCAGCAACACAATCACTGGATAAAGAACCAAAAGGATAGGTGCCACTAAAGAACAACACGATAGCCATGGAGAAAAAACAGGGAACTGCCAACCATGTTCACTACAAACATAAAACAACACAGACCCCAGTTCCATGATCAAGGTTTGCAACACGCGACAAACAAGTATGGGAGCGAAAGGATAGAGGTGACATGGCAGCAAAACCACAATACAATAGAAGAAGTCAACAGAAGGACACAGTTCAACCAAAAACCAAGGGAATAAAACAGATATGGATCCCAAAGAGAATGCTCAGTAACAACTTAAATGCGACTCGCATTTGGATTTCGAAACCAAAGCAACAGGAACTCCCTTCAGTATAAGCAACATCGGCATGCAGACATATGAAACCGGCCAACCGATCAATGTGGGTGCCAATTAGCAACACAACAATGACAACCGCGGAAGTAGCAATAAACCTACAAAAGCCTCCAAAACAAAGCTACAAATGGAAAGCCAAACAGAAAAATACTATGGCCAATTCCGCCACGACAATTCTCTGCAAGGAGACAACCATGGCCATTTTGACAGTAGTGGCAAACCAAGCGACTTTTGCAAGAAAGACGATCAAACAGAGAGCGGTAGAGTTACAAATTTTACTTGCAAAGAAAATCCACCAACCAAATCAACAACAAACAGGAAACCTCGACGTCGAATGCCAATAAGCATTTTGCTTATTACCTCCTCTTGCACATCATTGATTTTTCCATGCATTGACCAAGTATGCATCATATAGGGCCACATTACACGGCCGAGCATTAGCACAATTTTTAACTCATGCGTGGCACATACACCGAGGCAATACCTTGTCGTCCAGGAGGACTCCGGCTAGAAGGGGGAGAGGCATAAATGCGGACCCAATGGTAAAAAGCGCAAAAAAGGGCATGTTTTTCGACTATTTTAGAGGGTTGTCGTTTGATTGCCAAATTTTCTGGACTAACCCAAGTACATATGCCCTTATACAACATGAATCTACAAGTATATGGGGCCAAACGCCAAATCAAGTCCCTAGGTGTGTGTATATAGGTAAAAATAGCCATTTTTCGAGCAAAATATTGGTAAAATGGAGAAATCCGACCATAAAAATTGCATGTGAGTGTATATAGTGTTTTGCAGTGATTATTATGATTTTTTGGGGGATTTTCTAGGTTTAATTTGCTATTTTATTTTTAATTTTACTAATTATCGGTAGAAAAACTTTAAAAATACAAAAAGTAGGTAAAAAACGATCGTAATGAAAAACAAAAAATATGGGGATAATCAGTGACTAGAGGACAACCTATGGTACAATTATGCGTGTGCCCAAGTTGACAAAAAGCTTGATTTCTGGTCAGCTTGATGATTTGGGCTACAACACCACATTTGGCACTGGTTCATGGATAGTACGCAAAGGTAATCTTGTTGTACTAAGAGGTCAGAAGCATGGTACCTTGTATTCTATGCATGTGTTAGATGTTGTTCATGATTACATATCTATAGCCGAGCTGCCGTCTACTGCGTTGTGGCATTTCCGGCTAGGTCATATTAGCCAAAAAGGAATGAGAACTCTGACTCGTTTTGGCTACTTACCTGTCTTGTCTTATGTTGACTTTCCTATTTGTGAGCACTGTATCTATGGAAAATAGACTAGGTCCGTGCACTTACCATTGGGTCAAAAGCGAGCTGAACCTCTAGATTTAGTGCATAGTGATGTTTGTGGTCCTATGTCAACCAAATCTCTAGGGGGATCGCTATTTTGTGACTTTCATAGATGAATCTACTCAAAAGGTGTGGGCATATCCTTTGAAACATAAGGATCAAGTTCTTCCTGTGTTCCAAAAATTTGTAGCACTCGTTGAGAATCAGTCTGGCAAGAAACTCAAGAGGTTGTGGACTGACAACGGTGGAGAGTATGTCTCCAAGGAGTTTGACAATTTCTGTGCTAGAAGGGGGATTAAAAGGCAGTGTACTGCACCATACACACCAGCTCATAATGGAGTTGCTGAGTGCATGAATCGTATGATTCAGGAAAGAGTCACAGCCATGCTTTCTAGGACAAATCTCACACAAGGCTTTTGGGCAGAAGCCGTCTTGACCGCAGTGCACATTATAAATGGTTCGCCTAGTACGCCATTGAATTACGAGATTTGAAAAGAACTATGGTCTAAACGTAAGCCCCACTATGCCCATTACGTGTTTTTGCTTGTGAAGCTTATGCTCACATGCCTAAACAACTTCAAAAGAAGTTAGAGCCAAAATCACACAAATGTATTTTCATTGGATATGGTGCAAATGGAGAGATGGGATATTGTCTCTGGCACCCGGAATCTCATCGAGTCATCCATAATTTAGATGTGATCTTCAATGAGTTGAAGATGTATAAACAGCCTATCAAGGAAATAGAGATTCAGAGAGTCACTTTTGAGGATGTTGCCTCAAAGACAGTGAAATCAACTCAGCGGGCTAGTGATGTACCGTCCACTAGCAATGCTCCAGAGGGAGCGGATAGCAATGGTCAAGGAGTGAGACGGTCTACTAGAGTCTCGCGTCCATCTGCACATTTCGAGCCAGGTCTTGATTACATCATGTTGACCGATTGCGGTGAGCCAAGCTGCTACCAAGAAGCCATGATGACGGATGATGTGGTGAAGTGGGAGCAAGCTATGGATTTTGAGTATAACTCGATTTTGGCTAATGACACTTGGGACTTGGTAGACTGCCAAATGATGCGAAAGCTTTACCTTGCAAATGGGTTTACAAGAAGAAATTTACCTCAGGTGATCCAAATCCAAACTACAAGGCTAGACTTGTAGCCAAAGGGTTCAAACAGCAAAAGGGAGTTGATTTTGAAGAAATATTCTCGCCTGTGGTCAAGATGACAACGCTTAGAACCATACTTGGTCTTGTAGCGATTGAGAACATGGAACTTGTCCAAATGGATGTGAAGACAATATTTCTTCACGGGGATCTCGATGAGGATGTTTACATGCAGCAGCCTGAAGGGTTTGTTCAGGAGAACGCATCTCGTGAGGCAATTTCCACAATGGTTTGAACTCGGGGGGTTCACTATGTGTAAAACTACCATATCACGTGCGTTCAAGACATGTTTGTAAAACCCCTTATCTGTGAATTTTGTTAGGTATGTAATGTACTCTTTTCTTTTAAAATCAGTAAGTTTTTTTCAAATTTGAAAAAATAATTTTCTTCTGTATATATATTTCTGTAAGTTTCAAGAGATTTAAATTCCCTTCTGTTGAACTCACGTGATAGGTTACATTTTTGTTAGGTGACCTCCCCGGGGTGTGTAAGCTTAAAAAGACACTTTATGGCTTAAAGCAAGGTTCAAGGAAGTGGTATCATAAATTTGATGCATGTATGAGGTCTCAAGGATATAAAAGGAGTGAAGAGGATCACTACTTGTACACAAAAAATCTAGACGATGGCTCGATGATCATTCCAGTTTTGTATGTTGATGACATGCTTATCGCTGGGAAATCCATTGTGGAAAATTGCCAACTTGAAGAAAACACTTAACAATAATTTTTCAATGAAATATTTGGGGGATGCTACACACTTTCTTGGCATGCGAATCAAAAGAGATCGCAAACGTCGTATTCTTGAGTTATCTCAAAAAACATACATTGAGAAAATTTTGCAGCGTTTCAATATGCAGGGGTGAAAAGCATTGAGTACCCCAATGCAGGCATTCTTGAAACTCATCAAGGAAGATACACCCAAATCTGATGCTGAGCGAGCTGAAATGGCTAAGGTACCATATTCTTCGGCAGTGGGAAGTGTCATGTATGCTATGGTGGCCACAAGACCAGACATTGCTTTTGCAGTGGGAGTAGTGAGCCGATATATGGCAAATCTTGGCAACAAGAATTGGGAAGTAGTGAAGCACATTCTGAGGTACCTCAAATGTACGATCGACAGGTGTTTACGCTTCGGGAACAGTGATGCATTCATCGTGGGTTATGCGGATGCAGACTATGCGGGTTGTGTTGAGAATAGGAGATCGACATTTGGCTATGTCTTCATATTTGCTGGAGCAGCAGTATCTTGGAGATCATGTCTTCAAGATTTTACATTGTCTTCCACTACAGAAGCAGAGTACGTTGCATTGTCGGATGCAAGTAAAGAAGCTGTATGGTTATCTTGCTTGGTAAAAAATCTTGGCATTGATGAGATAAGAAAAAGGGAAACGGACCGTTTATCATTGAAGATGTATCTCCAAGTGGAGCAGTTAAGCTGTCCACCCTAGATGGTGAACCAATGGCTGATTGGATTAGCGATTTTCCACTAACCAATGAATTGCTAGAAAGAACCATGCAGCCAATCAAAGTAAGGTAAAACGAAGCAGGTTATTGATGAAGCCCAAGAAGAATCTCGGCTTTGGGTGCTCAAAAGGAAAGATTCTCTCAAGAATGAACAAATACCTATTCCCATCAACACACTGGAAATAGATGACTAACAATGGGAATTGTTGAAAGATGCAGTGTCAACAGATGATGAATGGCTAGATGGAATTGACCTTCACATCAAAGTACAACTCAACAATCATAGCACAAATGCTTTGGTCAATAAAGGAGCTAGAGTAAATGAAGCCAGATATTCCGCGTACAAGAAAGCAACAGCTCAATCATTGACAGCTGGAATAGCGACTATCAAAGGATGCAACAAGAACCCAACACCAACATTGGGAGTAGTCAACTTGAACGTGATAGTACATGGATGTTCACTAGATGAACACATGGATGAGACAAAAATGCTTGGAATTCCCTGGATGCGGACATACAAAGCAATACCAGATTGGGCTACAAATTAGCTCAAGCTATCACCTGAAGGTGGGCAACTCATTGTTCCAATTGCACCAAGCAAGGAGGAATGGAAAAACAATTATCAGCAAAGCAAAACATGAAGTAATCAATCTTCTCCATCCTCTTGACAAGAAAATGCTACAAGTAGCATGCAAGGAGTCAGACAAATTTGGGTACCGAAAGCACAGCTTAAGGACAAGCCGATTCAAATCTGGGTGCCCAAAACATCATCGACAAAACCAAAGACGTTTTCGAGAGTCAAAACACAGAGACACACTTCTCCAAGAAGGGAACCTAACACAAAATGGATTTGGAAGAAAAAGGAGCACTTACCCTCTCTGCAAACTGCAAAACCAATCAAGCAATGGATTGTTAAGTCTCAGAAACCTCACCCACACCATTCTGACCGAGACAAACAAAAAGATATCAATGGCGAGTTAAATCTTGACAATAGTCAAAAGTGCTACACATGGCTCAGAAAAGTGCTACCAATCCGAGTACTTCCGCCATCTAGGAGGGGTGGAAGAGTACTAATTAATTAAGGGCAATGTTTGAAGAGGGAGGAAAAAGTTTGATGTTAACGTGTGATTCATTTGCAAAATTAACTAATAATACCCTTATATATCATCAAAAACAGGGAAAATTTAATGGATAATATCTCCCCGATGAGTGTAAATAGTGTATATACTATCATAAAATCATAAAAAACTAGTCTTTTTTTATTATTTTCATCATTTTTCTCGATATTGAGACTTAAAAATAGAGAAATCCAACAAAAATAAATAAAGTTGAGTTTTCAATGGATTTCCTTAAGTAATGGATTTTCACTTTGCTTTTTTAGCGCATTTTGTTATTTTCTTTGATTTTTCCAATAAATAGGTCAAAAATTAATAATAAATAGCAAAAGAGCTCATATGGAAAAATTGAAGACACGATTGTGATCAAAAAATCAAGGCACACAAGCACAAAAAATTTCAATCAAATCAGAAGATGGAAGCGGGGAGCCTATATTAGGCGGCCAGACCTACTTTTGTAGAATTCTTGTAGAATGAGCTACAGGAATCCGATTGGGGAAAATTTTGAGTCTAACATAGATTTGATGGCCTAGTAGGACTAAAGGGGGAATTTGGGAAAAAATGGTTCGAGAAGTCCGAGTATAGATACCCAAGCTAGGCTAAAATCACCTCATATCCACTTGAGAGCATTTCGACTTCTTTGCACGTACTTTCCGGAGTCTACAATTATTTGTTTTCAGCGCCGTCTCGCACGGGACATGAGAGGTAAGTTATTTACTCATCAATGATCCATTTTGTACGGCCGGTAGCTAGTCTAAACCCCTAGAAAAAACCCTAGAATCCGAGCAGTGCACGAAGACCTACGACCAAAAATCGACCATAGCGGCTCGTCAGCTCAACCAAATTGGATGAGATTTGAACTATAGCATACCCCAACATATTAAAACACTTCTATATCAACAGTTGACCATTTGGCAAGGGTCGAGGGGTCCCAAGTAGAAAATCTAGGTTTTTGACAGATGCCAAAATTCTCCACAGACAGCTTACATACGAGGTCTATACACAATGTATATAATTGGTTTCATAAAATCAATCAAGCAAAGCCCTCGAAAAGCAGAAAACGGCTTGAAGGGTACAAAGCATCACATTCAGCAAACGAGGTCAAATTGACTCCAAATGGGCCAAAATTGGATGAGTTGCTTCACGAGTATGTTGCGGAGAAGTCCATAGCCTTAAAAGTGACTAACAAACTCAACAGACAGTGTAGTCACAAAAATCGGTGATTTCGGAGTCAACAAAGCACAAAGTGATGCCGGAGCCATGCAAGCAACAAAGAATGCCAAGAAGAAGCTCAACCAAAAAGAAAAGCTGCAAGAGCTACTGCCATACCAACTGGACCCCCATTCAGTCATGAATGCCAAAGCGAACCATCTCTCAAAGGAATAGCTTGAAGAGCACAACACCACAGTGTTCATCGATAGATTCAAGAGCGAGGAGGAACACCAGGTAGAACTACAACTTCTACCCAAAGAAGTATATGATGACGCCGCAAAGCCCCAGACCAAAGAAACCAACATGAGGCTTGGTCTCAGAGAATTTTATGAACAAGATCCGTGTGGAGTGGACTTCCAAAATGCTTATGACATTTTGTCCACGATCAGAAGATGGAACCACTTAGATCTCTAACCCACAAGGGAATAAAGTTGAAGTGGTGATTACCAAGGATATAGTGGTAGAGGCACTGAAACTGCCAACAGAAGGAATGACAATGAGGGCAAGAGATAGAAAGACGGTGTCATAAAATATAATATCTAACTTTACCAAATGATTTTCTCATATTAAACTGATCATTTAATGTGGGACAATAAATGGGAACAAGAGTTAGAATAGAGACATGTGCTTCTAGACCTGTCTCAACACGGGACCAAAAGGAGAGATGGTTGTATCTCAATAGGGGTCCAAAAGGAGATGGTCTATCAAAGAGCAATGTGCAATAAGTGCTTCTAGACTTACCTTAGTAGGGGACCAAGAGGAGAGATGGTTACATCTCAATAGGGGTCCAAAATGAGGTAGTCTATCAAAGAGCAATATGCAACTAATGAAGCTTAAAAGACCTTAGGGTTACCTTCATTAAAGGCCTCCAATGGTTAGTGTTAAAAGTCCTTTGACCTCAAGCAAACTAGGGCTGAGCTTGAGGTGGAGCTTGAGGTGGGAACCCGACCTAAACTTAAGCAAGCTAAGGCTCTGCTTGAGGTTGGAACCTTAAGCAAGCTAGGGCTGTGCTTGAGGTGGGAACCCGACCTAAACTTAAGCAATATAGGGATGTGCTTGAGGTGGGAACCTAGCCTAAACTTAAGCAGAGGCTAGGGCTATGCTTGAGGTGGGAACTCCACCTAAGGTGCTTGTCATGCTTGATGACTAAGGTACTTGAGATACTTGTCCCCTTTAATGAGGAAGTTTCTTGAGAAGATTCCTATGCATGGGGGTCAGATGCTTGAGTCAAGAAGAGAACCTACACACTTAATAAGGAAGTTGCTTGAGAAACCTCCTATGCATAAAAATCTGAAAGCTAGGGCAATTCTAAAAGAGCACATGGGACACATGTCAGACTCTCACTAAGCTTAACCACATGGTGTGCTTGAATGCTATTGGTTGGGCTAAAGAGGGTTCCAATGAGCTTCTACTTCCATCTAACAAATATCTAGATATTTTCAGGATCTCTCTCTCTCTAAGGGTAAAGAGGACACTTGTCAACAGACTACCCATGTGCTTGACTGCATGTTGCATGTGATTGGCTAGGGGGAGAGGGGTCCAATGAGCTTCCAGCATGTAGAAATTTCTCCCAAAGCAAGGAAGGGGGGTGCTAGGGGGATATACTCCACACACACACACACACTCATTTTCAAAGGCATTCTTACTTGGTGAAAGTTGACGAACACCACCTCCATCTCCAAGCTTGTGAGAGTGAAAGCCTACACCAACACTCTTGGCTATGGAATGCAAATCCAACCAAGAGTCATTCTTCAATGCTTAAGCTTTCCATATTCTCCATCTTCATTACTATGATATTATGTATGCTAGCAAGAAGAGTAATGATAAGTGAGGAACTATTTATTTCTCCTATGGAATGTTTCTTCTTCCTCTTCCCTATCCCCATTCCCCCCTAGCTCTCTCCACCTTCGAAGGTGTTTGAGGCCTTGGGACTGAGGCTTGGAATAGTTAATACTTTCTTCAAGTTTATGTTATGCTTGTGATGCATGCAGCTTTCCATCTTCATTGCATCACCTAGGTTACAAGGAACACAAAGATTTTATTGTACCAAGTCTCTCTTGATGGGAGAAACTATAATACAAATGCCTATTGGAGGGGGGACCGACTCCATATGAATCCGGTCCTCAACTATTGTCATGTTCTCTAAACTCTCTCTCTCTCTCTCTTTTGCAAAAGTATTGTTCAAGCTAAGTTAACTAAGCACCATGTTTATGTTGCTACCATCAATTAAGTTCAACCGCTATGCTCACAAAGAATCTCTCAAAAGTGCTTCATCTAATTTCCTAATTCCGCTACTCTCAAAGTTCATAGGCAATTTCCATTAAATTGCTATCAGAGCATTTGGTTTCTCTTTCTTGTTTAAGAAGAGGGGTACTTAAGTAGCCTATTAATGGCTCTTTTTGTTAATTATATTAGGGTAAGTGGGTCTGGGATCTATTATTAATTTTGTTGAGGCCACTATGTGGGATATGGTGCACACCTCGGAAGCTTTGGTATTAATAATGGAGTCTTTTTAGACTTGCCTACGGTGTCAGGAGTTTTTTGGAGCAAGGGATTGTGCATATATACATATACATGCATGGTGCATCAAATAAAGGATTGCCCATTTTCCTTAGCCAGGTGGTTATGTGGGGCCCACATGTGTACGGGTAGGACAGTGTGTACATAGTGCATCGATTTTCACTATCACCAGTACCAGTATGTTTTTTCTACAATAATGAGGAGTTTATAGCGCGTAAAAATTCTCGAGGAAGCTATCCGCGGGCCGACGACGTGAGGTCAGCAGGTGCGTCAGATGGCATCTAGTGGCGTCAGGAGGGCGAACGAGGTCAATATTTGCACGCGGATGAGGACGGACACAACGTGGGTGTTTTCTTGTGAGAGTTATGCAGAAAGGTCATCATTAGGACCACTTTTTGGGGCCACTTCACGTGGTGGCGAGATGCATTATTGGAAAAAAGCTGAGTGCCAGGTGTGCAAATGATGCAAAAAGGTGACAACTATGCACTGCGAGGTCAGTTTTTGGCCTGTTCGGGGTCCGTTTGAGGTCATCTAAAAGGCCAAGGGTGCCCAAGTACTAAGTCTAAGTGTGGGAACTGAAAAAACTGAGAGAAGACCAGAAAAAACGTGGAGAAGAGAGGAGGAACAGCCGCAGGTGTGTTTTTTGGGTTTTTGGAGCCTGTTTTGGCCGTAAACTGCTCATCCGAGGTCGGATTTGAGCACTTTGACATTGTAGACTGGGGTTTTGGGCCGTTCCGGACGCAATGGTGCTATCCATTTTGCCAAATTCCTCAGTCATTTTCTGCTGTTTTTTTGTGTAAGTTTCTCCTATGAGCGAAGTTTCTGCTCCAGTTGGTGATTGTATCTGGTATCTTTTACCCATATTTTGTGAGCTGTTTCCCCCATTGGTGTTGGCCCAAGCTCATTTGTATCTAAACATCAGAAATTCTCCTCTTTTGAGATGATTTTTTTGGGTGTGTGTGTGTGTGTCTGTGTGGAGTGGGCAAGTGGATAGTCTCTCTCCTCTCACTCCAGAGGTGTGTTCCCTGTTTCGGCCAGGTGTGTTGTGTAAGCCGAGTGGTGCCCCATAGTGTGTGTGTGTATCTTCCCAAGAGTGTGTGTCGGGTCGTTATATAGGCGCTCTGTGTGTTTTCATCCCGCTCACATTCTTTTGGCGCCCCCACGGAGGATCTTCTTCGAGTACCTTCTGCTTCGAGCTTCGAGCTTCGGGCTTCGGGATTACAGGTTGCAGGTTGCAGATTACAGGTTATAGGTTACAGGTTACAGGTACAGGTACAGGTACAGGTACAGGTACAGGTGCGGGATTACAGGTTGCAGGTTACAGATTACAGATTACAGATTACAGGTTACACGGACAGGTACAGGTACAGGTGATTCACACAGGTACAGGTAGCTGGAGTACAGTGATATACTAGCAGTGATGTCACTTGTAGTTGTTGTGGGTATGCATCACTTGGCGCCTATTTGAGCGCATTGTCTATTGGATTGTACGTTACTTGTGGAAACTACCATTGTACGCCTTTGTGGAGCCATATTTGGTTTTATTTGGCAGTCCCAGCCATTTCTGAGACTTGGTCTAGAAGATAGTCATTTCTGAGACTTGACTATATGCGATTTGCATTAGCCTTCGTGTGAGGGTCGATAGCATGAGGTTTTTATTGAGCTGGGGGATTCTCAAATGTGGAGATCCTTTCGGTGATACAGGTAGCTGGAGCACCCTTTTTGTGACCTCGTCATAGGCTATGTACTAGTGAGTCCTACTTGATGCTCGGGTTCTATTGTTGACAGTTTATGCATACATAGACAGTCTATATTTTGGGTTCCTACTGCTCTACTTCTGGGGAAACTCTGTCGAAATTTTCCCAAGTTATGATGGCTGGTTTTTTGGTATTTTGAGCCATTTATGCTGTTATGCTGCTGAAATTTTGGCAAAATCAGAGGTTGAGTCAGGTGTGCCTTCTTGGGAGCTTCATGGTTGGCTTTAATGGATGATCAAAATGGCCCTCAGTTCACTCCTTTTCATTTAACTCAAAGAATTCAGATTAATGTTCATGTGTCCAGGAAGATCTTTTTCCAGCAGCGCATAGTCTTTATGTTTGGGCCAAGAAGATTGAGAGAGATCCTGGAATGTCCTTTGCCTGTTGTCATTCCGATGATTAACTATGAAAACTCATTTGATGTGCATGTGTTTTTCCTTATCTAAAGCTGAGCTCCATTGAAGTTTCTGGGGATTGGGTAGTGAAAAGTTTTGGGTTCTTGCACGTGTGTTCGAAGGGGTTCTCAAAGCATCATAATTTGGGTAGCCATGGCTTTCTCTTATCCGGAGTTTCATGGAAGAAGTGATGAAGATGTGGAGGACTTTCTGGAAAAGATGGAGGTTGCCTACATTAGCAACCAGATTCATGACCCTGCGCAGATGTTGCGCCTTCTCCAAATTTGTTTGAAGAGTGATGCACGAGTTTGGTCTAAAGCATTTGAAGAGGAGTTGCGTGTGGATGATCCACCTGTAAGGTTGAGTTGGGACAATCTACGACATGGGTTGGAAGTGGAGTTTGTGAAGATAGAAGATCCTGACAAAGTGTGGCAAGAAGTACAGGCTTTAGTGCAAAAGGAAGGTGAGCCAGTAGATGCGTATATACGAAAGTTTTCATTGGCATGGGAGCGGATGTGCAAGGCCTTAGCACCACAGGTACCCCCGCCTGACATGATGAAGAAGGACAGGTTGTTAGCTGGTCTTTGGGAGAATATACGTTGGAGAGTGGAGCTAAAGAAGCCTAGGACATATGAAGATGCACTAGAGGTAGCAAGGAACAAAGAGTGGAAGCTGAGGAAAATGAGCCAGTTAGGGGTGGAGTCTTTGCCCATGAGGTCTGAATTTCAGCCTATGGACTCTTTACAAGGTCGTATGTCAGGGGTTCATCATGAACCAGTGCTTCCTGTTACTACTCAGGTTATGCCAGCAGTGGTCACTACAGCAGTGCAAGATGATGGCCTAAGGCAAGACATGAGGCAAGTGGTTGATTTGATGAAGAATCTCAGCCTAAACATGCTAGGTCAAGTGGGAAATAATCGAGGTCGAGGGCGGTTTGCAAATCAGCCAGGAGGTGAAGAAAGACCTAGGAATGGTGCTGGACAAAGTAATAGTAGGTTTTGGAGGCAGACGCCCACATGTTATAATTGCGGAGAGTTGGGCCACATCAGCCCGCAATGTGATAAGACACCAAGGATGGGGGGAGACATGTATCCATTGCCAAAACAGGTGCTAACTAGGTCGCACGATTATGGCATCGAAATTAAGGGAGATGAAGGAACCAGCGGATTAACCCAGGAGGAAAAGGGAAAGACAAAAGTGCTAAGTGTAGTCACCTTGGAGAAGGCATCAAAGCTAGAGGATACATTAGTGATGCCTATTGGAAAGAGGACAACAGAGGAAAAGGAAGGAAGAAGTGTCCCAGGTCCTAGCAAGAAGAAGGGAAAGAGCCATGAAGGCGAGGATGTCAAGGCCAAGAGGAAAAGGAGAGCTCGTCGAAAGTTTCATGTTTCAGATTTTCCACTAGGGGATGGGCAATTAAGCTTTGACTTGAGGGAGGATCTGACGAGCAGGAAGGCAGATGTTACTTTTGGGCAGCTTATAGAGATGGTGCCTAAGCTAAAGCGTTAGTGGAAGAGGATGGTTAACCCAATGGAGAAAGAGCCAGAGAGAGGTTCAGTAAAGGTGTTGGCAATGGATGAGCTACCAGACATTTGTCCAATAGTAGATGTGTGGCATAAAAGGAAAAATTTGGGACAAGGTTATGTGGATGGCGGAGCCCAAATATGCGTCATAACACACTCATGCGTTGAGAAGATGGGTCTCATAGTGGCTGGGGTGTCAGGTTTTCGGATCAGATTGGCAAACCATCAAAAAGTAAAATGCTTGGGTGTTGTAAAGAGCTTAGAAGTGGAGGCATATGATGCAAAGGCAGTGGTTGATTTTCATGTGATGCCAGCAGGGTTGGAAGCATATCCTATTATACTGGGCAGACCATGGTTACGTGCAGTGGGAGCTTTTCAAGATTGGCGACATGGTACGATTAGCCTCTATGGAAAGACAGGTACCAAGAAGCTTTATAATATGGACACAAGGAAACGATTAGAGGAGCTTTATGAAGATGAGGATGAGTCTAGTGATGAAGACTCTTCCACGCTGACAGATGAGGACAGTGATAGCACTACCAGCACTGATGAGGATGCTGATGTTGCATTTCTTTTGATGGACAAAGAAATCCAGGAGATTGGTTTAGTTGCATTTGCGAATGCAGTTGAAGATGAAAGTGAAGGGCCTTATGAAGTGATTGAAGGGCTGATGCAAACCAAGGTTGAGTTGTCAAAGAAGCAGGAATTAATGAAACAAATGATTAGTGGAGACCTCTCAGCTATGGAGAAGGATATATTTTTGCATATGCTGGCTAGTTTTCTTGATTTGTTCATTACTTCATATGAAGAGATCAGAGGGTTCAAGGGTGAAGAGATGCATATAGAGCTGAAAGAAGGTGCTAAGCCAGTGCGGCAAAGGCTAAGAAGGATGGGTCAAGAGAAAATGGAAGCCTTGCGGGTAGAGGTGGACAAGTTATTGAAGGCAGGGTTCATAGTTCCAGTGGAGAGCATAGAATGGGTGAGTCCAGTTGTAGTCAGTCCAAAGAAGGATGGGAAGTGGAGAATTTGTGTGGATTTTAAACCCTTAAACGCAGCCACTAAGAAGAACCCATATCCTCTCCCATTCATCGATCAGATCTTGGATTCAGTGGTAGGTTATGAGAGGTACAGTGTGTGTGATGGTTTTTCAGGCTATTTTCAATTGAAGATTGCTCTTAAAGACCGCACAAAGACAACTTTTATTACGCCATGGGGCTGCTATTGCTACACAGTATTGCCATTTGGGTTATCAAATGGACCTTCCTTCTATCAAGAGAGAGAAAATTGGGTGTTGGAACCATTCATTGGTAGTTGTGTTAAAGCTTTTATGGATGACTTCTGTGTCTATAGCAGTAGGGCTGATCACCATGAGAAGCTGCAGATGGTATTGGCTCGATATGATGAATGTGGAGGACAACTAAATCCAAAGAAATGTCATCTAGCACAGCCAAGGGTGAAGTTATTGGGCCACATGGTGTCAGAAAATGGCATTGAGGCTGATCCAGACAAGGTTAAGTCTATTATTCTTCTTCCATCACCTATGAGTACGAAGCAATTGGCAACCTTTATACACAAAGTGAAGTACATGGCACGGTTTATTCCATTGTCTTTGCAGCTTTTTTATCCATTACAGCAAGTGGCAAAGCATGATCCATTGCAATGGGATGACAAGTGTGAAGAAGTGTTTCAAGAGGTGAAAGAGGTGTTAGGGGGCTTGTCAGCCATGCAGGCTCCTGATTGGGAGAAAGTTTTTTATGTAAATCCATCAGTAGGGGATGATGCCATTGGAGCCATGCTATTGCAAAAGGGGAAGGGCAGCCATAATATGAGGCTAGTGTATTGTGCAAGCCGAGTGAAGTTGGTAGCGGAGAGAAAGTTATCGGAAGTAGAGCTAGTGATGGCCAGTGTAATATTTGCTTGTCGACGATTTCGTCATTACTTGCTACCACGGCCTTTTGTTTTCTTGATGAGTTATGCCTTTTTGCCACAGTTAATTAATGGTACTAACATGTCAAATGTGGTGAAGAAATGGGTAATTGAGCTGCAAGAGTTTGAGTTCTCTTTTCTAGTGGAAGATAGTACAAGGGCTACCCTAGCTGATTTGTTGACCTACAAGGAGAATCCCCTTATTGCTAAGGAAGAGGTGGTGAGAAAGGTAGTTGAAGAAGTGCCACAGATCAGCAATGCACATGTGTTGTTCTTTGATGGTTCATACAGAAAGAGCCACGATGCAGCTTCAGGGGGTATAGCACTTTATGATCCAGAGGGGAAGCTAGTATGCAAGAGAGGGTTCAAATTGGATGCGCATAGTAACAATGAGGCTGAATATGCTACATTGGAAGCCGGATTACACATTTGTTTGAAGCATGGGGTTCGAAGGTTGAGCATAAAAGGTGATGCCTTGTTAGTGGTGAAGCAAGTGCTGGGTGTGTGGAAGAGCAAGAACACCTCATTGAAGGAAATGTGCTTTAGAATTAAAGGCCTGTTAAAAAAGTTTGAAGCATGGAGCATCAGACACATTGAACGTGCTCTAAATGGAGAGGCACATGAAGCAGCTCAAGGCATGATTGGGGAGCTATTCGTGTTGAGGACCACTTTACCTCTTTATCATGGCCGGGAAAGTTTGGCTCAAGAAGAGGAGTTTTTGCTAACAGGAATCATTCCAAAGGAGATTCAGAAGTCTAAGAAGTATGGCTTTGTGCGTAGAGCATATAGGTACAAATTGATTGGTGATGTCTTATACATGAAAGGGACTGATCTCGTGTTGAGACGTGTACCTTGGCGGGAGGAGCTTTACAGAGTGTTGGAAGAGAATCATGAAGGTGCATGTGGTGGCCATTTTGCTCTAAAGATCACCTTGCATAAGATTTTGCAAGAGGGGTATGTATGGCCTAGTTTGCACAAGGATGTTCACCATTGGTGTAGGTCTTGCAATAGATGTCAAGCATTTGGGAAGAGAGTGTTGAAGCCAGAGCTACGAAAAACCATTATGGCGTTTGATGTGTTTGAAAAGTGGGGGATTCATGTAATAGGCTCGTTACCTATCACAAGCAGGGGCAAAAGCTATATTTTGACGGCAGTGGACTATCTTTCTAGATGGGCAGAGGCTATAGCAGTAAAACAGATCACTGCAAAGGATGTGGCAAAATTTGTGTATGATGAAATATGTTGCAAGTTTGGGGTGCCATTAGAGCTACTTTCAGATAAGGGGCCAGGATTTAGAGCTAAACTGCTAGACTTCTTATGCACAAAGATGAAGATTAAGAACCAGCATACCACTCCTTATTACCCACAGTGTAATGGCTTAAATGAAAGATTCAATGGTGAGTTGGTACAAATTCTTTCTAAAGTGACAGAGCATCAAGGAAAGAATTGGGATTTGGAATTGCCTAGTGCATTATGGGCTTACCGTACTTCGGTGAAGATAGGTACAGGGTTTACTCCATTTCATTTGGTGTATGGAAAGGAAGCACTATTGCCTGTGGAGGTAGAGTTGCCTGCGGTCAAGATGTTAGAGAAGTTGCTTGGGTCGCCTAGTGATGCATTCAAAGAGAGTCTCTTGCAGTTACAAGAGGTCCAACTGGATAGGATGAGCGCATTGGAGCATTATGGGCAGATGCAGGATAAGGCTTTGGCAAAGATAAATGAAAAGGTTAACAGTAAGGGTGTCAAGAAACATGACTTGGTTTTGCGCTACAATAGTAAGCTGGACAACACCTTCCAAAAGAAGTTTCAAATTAAGTGGGAAGGCCCTTTCAAGGTAGTGGAGTGTTTTTCAAATGGCACATATCAGCTGGCTAACCTGGATGGTGTTCTACATAAGTCAAGGGTAAATGGGTTGCGTCTTAAATTGTATCATGCTAGATTGATGATGGTGGAGCAAGATGAGGTGTCTGTGGATCAAGCAGTGTTGGTGAGGGATGAGGAGACCTGTGATGCGGCGAGTCTCATATCTCTCTTTGCTGCTGCTGATCATGAATGATCTAGCAGGCTAGGGGATGGGCAAATTATGTCAGGAGTTTTTTGGAGCAAGGGATTGCGCATATGTACATATACATGCATGGTGCATCAAATAAAGGATTGCCCATTTTCCTTAGCCAGGTGGTTATGTGGGGCCCACATGTGTACGGGTAGGACAGTGTGTACATAGTGCATCGATTTTCACTATCACCAGTGCCAGTATGTTTTTTCTACAATAATGAGGAGTTTATAGCACGTAAAACTTCTCGAGAAAGCTATCCGCGGGCCGACGACGTGAGGTCAGCAGGTGCGTTAGATGGCATCTAGTGGCGTCAGGAGGGCGAACGAGGTCAATATTTGCACGCGGATGAGGACGGACACAACGTGGGTGTTTTCTTGTGAGAGTTATGCAGAAAGGTCATCATTAGGACCACTTTTTGGGTCCACTTCACGTGGTGGTGAGATGCATTATTGGAAAAAAGCTGAGTGCCAGGTGTGCAAATGATGCAAAAAGGTGACAACTATGCACTGCGAGGTCAGTTTTTGGCCTGTTCGGGGTCCGTTTGAGGTCATCTAAAAGGCCAAGGGTGCCCAAATAATAATGCTAAGTGTGGGAACTGAAAAAACTGAGAGAAGACCAGAAAAAACGTGGAGAAGAGAGGAGGAACAGCCGCAAGTGTGTTTTTTGGGTTTTTGGAGCCTGTTTTGGCCGTAAACTGCTCATCCGAGGTCGGATTTGAGCACTTTGACATTGTAGACTGGGGTTTTGGGCCGTTCCGGACACGATGGCGCTATCCATTTTTCCAAATTCCTCACTCTTTTTCTGCTATTTTTTTGTGTAAGTTTCTCCTATGAGCGAAGTTTCTGCTCCAGTTGGTGATTGTATCTGGTATCTTTTACCCATATTTTGTGAGCTGTTTGCCCCATTGGTGTTGGCCCAAGCTCATTTGTATCTAAACATCAGAAATTCTCCTCTTTTGAGATGATTTTTTTGGGTGTGTGTGTGTGTGTGTCTGTGTGGAGTGGGCAAGTGGATAGTCTCTCTCCTCTCACTCCAGAGGTGTGTTCCCTGTCTCGGCCAGGTGTGTTGTGTAAGCCGAGTGGTGCCCCATAGTGTGTGTGTGTATCTTCCCAAGAGTGTGTGTCGGGTCGTTATATAAGCGTTGTGTGTGTTTTCATCCCGCTCACAACGGCTTTACCATTATTGAGCCATAAGAAGTCCAAAAGGAGCTATCCCTAGGCAACTTTTATATGTTAGACTCACTCCACTACTCTCTATAATTAACCAATTCGAGCCATGGGTGTAGATCTATACTTAAGTGCCTGTTTTCAAAGGCTAAGAGGAGTAGCAACTAAGGTTTTGAATTGCCAAAGCATACATTAAGTAAACACATAATTTTAATTAACATGGCTGACAATAACCAAGAGAGTAGAATGAGCATTGATAATTTTGATTTTGCACATGAAGGTGTTAATGATGATGCCCCCATGTTTGTTAATTATCTTGTTACTAGGCTGCAACAAGCTATGTGCAACCCCTCTTTGCAAGCCAAAGTTACTCAAAAAGGTTGTGCTTATGGGATTTCCTTTCCTCTCAAAGAGGAGAGAGAGCTTAGGAGGCCTCTTGGTGAGACCTCCAAAAGAAGACTCTCTCACATGCGAGAGGGGGAATCCAGCAAATGAGAAAGTAATGACTCTCTAAGTTCCTCAAAAGATGTGGCTCCATGAAGATGGCGGTCTAGACGATGGCCAACTCCTCCCAAGAGAAAACAGTCAACTCATAGTCCTTCTCTTCGTCACTCCAAAATGGAAGAGAGGAAACAAAGGAAGAAAAGGGGAAGAAAGAGGTCACCCTCTTCTTCTAATTCTTCACCTTCCTCCTCTTTAGACGAAAACTATGTCTATTCTCCTAGAGAATACAAGAGGGGAGGACATTGCAAGTCTTACCCTACATGGTGAAGGTCACAAAAGCTAAAGAAGTTCAAAGAGGGAGGAAAGAGTATCTCTTTTCTCACCTATGATGGCACCTTTGGTGCTACCGACAAAGTATTGGCCTTCATCGAGCAATTTGATGCGGCCTTTGGAGACAAGGGCTTCATGGAGTCCTCCAAACTATGCCATGTAGCTATGCACTTCCAAAAATAGGCTCGTCAATGGTGGGCTAGCCTTCGTGGCAACGGTGAAGCCCCAAAGACAAGGAAAACTTTACAGGTTTCCATCATGAAGCAATTCCTTGCAAGTGATGCAAAGGACAAAGTGCTTACCAAATGGTGAAGTTTAAAGATTCTCTCTCATGAGTCTATCCACAAATATGTGGACAAGTTTTGAGATTTACATCTCAAGACTACTACCTTTCAAAAGATAGACTTTGCCGTGTAAAAGAAACAATTCTGTGTGGGATTACCCAAAGAGATGGCCGAGTATGTCAACTCTCAATGGCCTCGTTCTATCACCAAAGTAATCCACCACACCATGGATGCTTTGCACATCAATTTACAACAAGGGGCTAGAGGGAATTTCAAGCCCATGGAAAATAAAGACAAAAGTGATTCCAAGGGGAAAACCAATGCCCAAAATTCTTACCAAGGCCATTCCAACAACAACAACAACAACAATCGGTCCAAGGAGAAGGGAGTTTACAAAGGTAAATATAAAATCTCTCCTAAAGCGCTAGAAGCTTTTTGTAAGGACCACAAATGTTTTAAGTGTGGGGAGCAAGGCCATGGTTATCTTCCTTGCCCCAAGAGAATTGCCCGCAATGAGACTCCTAGAGTCTCTATGTTTGAAGCTCCAAAAGAGGATGCTCATTGCCAAGGATTTCTCCTTTCCTATGCTTGGGAAAAGATGCAAGAGCATGATGCCTTTATTTTGATTGACCCTGGTTGACCCTGGTTGACCCTGGTTCAACTCATGGCTTCATATCCACGAACTTGACCACTAAGCTAGGCATACAAGCCCACGAGATGGGAGATGCATTGAAAGCACTGGAGCTATCAAGGGAAAAGACATCTCAATTACTACCTTAATTGGAAAATCGAGGCTTCATGTCCAAAGTTATGTGGACAAAAAGCATTTCTTCATCCCCCCTCTCAAACATGAGAATGTTAATCGTTGGGGCACCATGGTTTAACTGCATGGCTTCCAATATGAATTTCCTTGAAAGGAGAATCTACTTCACCTACAGGGAAAAGGGCATGTACATAGATGCTAATGAGTTGGGGAACACCATACCCTTGCAATAAAGGGAATCAAGAGGAACTAGAGTTGTCTAATTTCCTAAATGGATCCCAAGATGTTCTCATTGATGAAATCCCTAGTGATCTACCTATAAAATGAGGGATGATGACCATGCAATTGAGCTCCTACCAAGAAGCTCACCACCTAACAAGCCTCCCTATCGAGTTTCACAAGCTCAACAAGAGGAGATCATGAGGCAAGTGCATGATTTGGTGGAAAAAGGGATGGTGAGACCTAGCTCCTCTCCATTTTGTTCACCATTACTTTTAGTGCAAAAGAAAGACGAGACATATCACATATGTGTCGACTATAGATCACTAAATAAGATCACTTTCAAAAATAGATTTTCCGTGCCACGGAAAGAAGATCTATTTGATAATTTACAAGTTTTGGCCTGACAAATGCTCCAGACGCATTCAAACTCATGATGGACAAAAATCTTCAGGCCATCCAAATTCTCTTGAAGAGTACAAGCGACAGCTCTAGGTAACCTTTCAAGTTGTGAGAGAGAATAAGATTTTCATTAATCAAAAGCTACAAGAGATTCAATATTTAGGTCACATTATATCTAATGATGGCACCCGTATGGATCCAACAAAGTTAGAGATAATAAAAGGATGGCCTAATCCAAGGAATCTACATGAGGTACGAAGCTTCATAGGTATGTGTGCATACTATAGATGCTTCAAAGAAAAAATTCTCGCTAATAGCACGCCCATTACATGAATTAACAAAAAGAAACATTAAGTATTCATGGACTGCAAAAGTGCAAGAAGCTTTTGAGAAGTTTAAGGAGAATCTTATCTCTCAATATGTGCTCACACTATTAGATCTCTCAAAGCCATTTGAGGTCCAATGTGATGCTTGTGGTAATTGACTTGGAGCTATTTTGCTTCAAGAAGGGCATGCCACACTACAAGAGGTTGTGTGCTCTTGTGACGCTGTTAGCGCTGGAAATACATTGGGTTTTTATAACCCCCGGCATCTCAAAGACCGTTGCTAACAGTGTTGATACAAGAACATCACTATAGGCATCTCTATATGGTCGATATATGCGTCACTATATGCGATGCCTTTAGAAACGATCATAGCGACGTTGACATGCCATCTATAACAACGTTTATAGCGACGCTGCAGAGCCTTATATAGCGATGGTCATAGCGATGCCCGAGAGAAATTGTTTTTGGCGGCAGGGCATTGAATGCCCTGCCACCCATCAACCATATTGAATGTTTCATTAATTGATTCACCTTTGAAAAAAAGTGCAAGGGCAGATATAGACCAAAAGTAATCACCCACAAGACAATATAACCATTAACTCCATCATCCATAGTATTGTTTGTAGAATAAAGATACAAAACTGACAAGCGTAAATTGATGAAAGTAAATCAATGACAATTGTACACATCATAGGCAAAATCACTTGATTGTTAAACTTTGCAAATGTAATAGTTACAACACCATTGTCATTATTGAAAAGATATACATGGTTTTCAAAAAGACGTATAAAAGTCGTCTCATGATACATATGCTATGACAAAAAGAAACTAATGCTATCTAGCTACGGCTAGACTGATGTCGTCTAATCAGACATCTCATCGCGTCCAAGCGGCGTATCTGTCGGATTCTGCAAAAAAAAAAGACAGCTTTCTATAAGTATAAACATATAGCGATGTTTATAAAACAATACAACAAATAGAAAAGAGTAAACCCTAATACTAACCATACCGCCGTGAGAACTCAAAATGTCCATCAGGGCGTTTAAGCCCTTCCTGCCTACGTACTCGCACTCGTATGGTGTGGGGTCACGTCCTGTCATCGACCACTATCAAAACATACAAAGAATCCATTATGTTAGAATTTAAAAACCCCTAAACCCTAAACTATCAAACATAAAGAGAAATGCAAAAACAGTTACAAAATTGGCCTCAAATGATTCCCACCCGCCGCTCCCCAAGTGGTGCGAGCTCCCTGCCTCTACTCGCGCTCTGGCTACCTCCTTTTGTTGCTTCCACTTGTCGGGATTCTCGCGTGCTGCTTTCTTCGCATTCTTCCAATCTTCTTTGGCTAGTCAATCTGGTCTGTTCCACCCATGCTTGATTGCTTTTTGCAATTCGGAGCACTTGTGCTTGCAGTATTCGCGCATTCGAACCTTCATCAGGTCTTCATTGAAGCGATCATCCCGTGTTGGAACGGGAAACTCATCACGAAGCATGCTGATGACTCTGTCTTTTAAATCACTCGGTACTTCACTCCAACTGTTTAGTATGTAGTGCCTAAACAGTTGAGAGCAACGAATGCGCATGCACGAAATCACCTTCTTGCCTCCATCATCCAAGATGATGCCGCCGCTGAAATGGACAGAGTAAGGCAAGCCCTCTTGCCGGTGACGCATGAACCTGGGTGTCCCTGCAGGGGTCTCTAGTGGTGTGTCAACGGGGGTATGGACATCAGGTGTCTCCACTGGATTCTGGGCCCTGAAGCAAGGAGTGTCCACTGGAGTGACTCTTGGAGGAGTAGCTAGTGGTGTGTAGCTGCTAGGAACGACCGTCAGCCGTGCAAAACATGGTGTCGATGGCGATGTCGTGGCTGGTGTCGGGGCGGGCAAAGAAGGGGAGGGTAAAGAGCCTTGTAGAACACGAGGCGATGTTGAAGCATCGGTGGCGGCATCCCCACAACAACCGCCACCGCCACCACTAGAGCGCCAATGCCTAGACGAGTGTGAAGATTGTCTCGTTCGACACTGAAGCTTTGGAGAGCGCTGAATGCTCCGAAGCAGAGGGAGACGCGATCGGAGTAGGAACGTGCGATGGTGCACCAGCGCGATGACGCTCCACATACCACTATCTCTGCTTGGGTGACAAAGAAGAAAGAAACTGCTCATCATTCATACCTGCATTAAACACACAAACATTTAAACTTAATATTGAATGAATGGAGAAGAAAACATGGACAAGTAGATAGAGAGAGAGAGAGAGAGAGAGAGAGAGAGAGAGAGAGAGAGAGAGAGAGAGAGAGAGAGAGAGGATTCATAAAGAGGGAGGGATTCCTGTGTAGAGAGATTTTGTTGAATTTTTGTGAATTTGTAAAAGCACTGCGCTCTGGGTGTGATGGAGACTGAAGCTGCATCGCGAAGGTCTGCTCATAGAAGTTGCTTGCTTCACCACTAAATCTAATTGATTGGGTGAAAGAGACACTGAGAAGCAATAGTAGTGCTTCTTAGTGTCTCTTTCACCCAATCAGCTAGATCTAGTGGTGGGACAAGCAACATCTATATTGAGCAAACCAGCTTTGCGATTGCAGATTTAGTCTCCATCCCACTCGGAGCGCAGTGCTCGTCGTCCCTGCTTGTGAGAACATACTTAGAGCATACGTACTTGGACTCATAAAGGGGAAGGGATTCCTGTGTAGAGAGATTTCATTGAATTTCTGTGAATTTGTAAAAGCACTGCGCTCCGAGTGCGATGGGGACTGAAGCTGCAATCGCGAAGGAAGTGCGTCTTTGCTCATAGATGTTGCTTGCCCCACCACTAAATCTAGTTGATCGGGTGAAAGAGACGCTATGAAGCAGTAGTAGTTCTTCTTAGCGTCTCTTTCACCGGATCAAATAGATCTAGCGGTGGGACGAGCAGCATCTATGAGCAGAGACAGATCACTTCCTTCGTGATTGCAACTTCAGTCTCCATCGCACTTGGAGCGCAGTGCTTGTTGTCCTACTTGTGAAAACATACCTAAAGCATACGTACCTGGAGTGGACGCAAAGACCATTAAATAAAATGATGCAATGATGCATATAGACATGAATGGACAAAAAGCCACGTGAATACAATATATATTATAAAACAGAGCAAAATTGTTCAAATACAATATTTATGGATTTAAGAGGTCTCTCTCTCATCCTCTCAAAGCTCAACATAACTTCCTATATCTATATAGAGCTCTCTGTTTAAACAGATGTCCTTCGTTTCATTTTGTAGATCCTCTGCATGCACCCCATAGAGAGTAGCCGCTTGATGCTCGTCTGGCACCACCTCAGTGGCTTCTGACTGAGCATCTTCTTGGATCTCCTCCATTGATGCCGCTGTGATTGGCACATGGTAGCCTTCATACGTCCGTGCACTACGAGGGGCTACCTCTATGACGTACCACTAGTTTGATGCAGACTTTGTAGGATGAAATATCACCTGCTAGAGCCACATAACTTACATGAGCTTCCAAGCACATAACTTCTAAAATGGGATGTTAACTATTTACATACTTACTTGTTCACAATGCTCGGGTAGTACAAAAGTATCTCTTAGGTTAGTCCATTTCTTAGCTGAATCCACCTCAAGAAAACCAGACTCTCCTCTACGCACAATAGCGTTGCGACCCTCCATGATTATCTTGAACCATTGCACGTCGAACAAGTCGACAAAAAATCCTCTATAATCGATCCTCAAAATCTCTTGTAGCGTGCCGAAGTAAGTGAGTTCCGCCACCACAGGATCTACATTAGAGGACCGTTGTCGACTAGACTGTTCAAATTTTGCCATGATTCCACAATCTTGAGTAAAACACTTTTTGTCGATCCGTTCCACCCTAAAATGTCGACCTTTACACCATGCTGCTGTGTATGATTGATACTACAATGAACAAAGATTATCAGTGGCCGTTCAAACATCTAAAAAGTCACTAGTCGTACATTGCAAACTTACCTTGGTCGCGCAACCCCAAGAGTACTCCCACTCCTCCTCAGTTACTTCTTTACCGCACTGTTGTGAGTTTTTCAATTGGTTGTGAAATTATCTTAAGCTCATGAATGTTAGTAGGCTCTCCAGACCCGTCGGATAGTGCATTGGTGGTCGTCTTCCCCGTCTCCACTCGATTCGTGCCCTTTGTCGCTCTTGCTTTGCATCCTCATATTGTGAAATCCACTTTTGCACCACTGGATTTGGAAGCATGCAAAATTGGTTGATTTTAGCCTCTAGATCTTCCGTCATCTTCTTCTCAACACCGAGATTGCACATGACAATCCCAGATATGCGCTCATCATCTATGGTTCGCCATAGCGTGTCTCGGGCTTTATCAAATCTGTCTAGCCACTCTCCAATGTACACTAGGGACTCTGATACCAGCCAACCTTCTGCCATGCTATCCTTCGGACGTGCCTTCTGACGCACATATCCCTTGAGCGTTTTCATGAAACATTCTAAAAAGAACATCCATCTGGAATGTACTGTGCCAGCTATTTCCACCTCATCAACTATGTGAACAAGAAGATGCACTTGAATGGTTAGCATGGTATTAGGAAAGTGTTTGTCAAGCATGTACACAACCTCCACGACGTTTAGTTTGGCGAATGGTATGGAGTCTATGTTGATCTCTTTTTGTGAGATCCATTGCACCAACTTCGCAAGTTTGTAGATTGTGTTACGAACGTGAAGAGACAAACATCCCTCAATGGCCACCGGTAAAATAAACTGCAAAACACGTGCAACAATGATATTAAAGTCCACACACGAATTTGTTACACAATTCCCACTATGATATATTCCACTATGAACATACCTGACACATTTTATGCCAGTCGTGTGACTTCAAACCGGTAAGCTTTCCTTCTTTAGTAAAACACGTTCAGAGTGAGTGCATTACGCCAGTGGGGGTCCGCAAAGATCGAATGGTCTCTTTTACTTTGCGTTCTTGGGCTCGTGTGAAAATCCATGGTGCTTTAGGGAGTTTTATCAATCCATCGGACACTCTTTGCGGTCAATATTGCTCCATATGATCCACATTTCTAAGGTCACCCCTGGATCCCAAAGTATCTTTCTTGGTGGTCAGATGGTCCCATAGTAGATTACCCACATTCTTGAATATGTGCATTGGATTGAGCAAGTGATTGATCATGAGTCGGGACCAGTATGGTAACTCGTACCATAGAGATAGTCTCTTCATCCATGGGGGCAAACCGTCATCAAACATCTCCTTCTGCTCTAACCATGCTTGTGTAGACATCCTCGGTGGCTCTCTTCCCAAAAAGATGTCGCGTAACACATGATTCTCTGGAAGATATGCTTGATGACCTTCGTAGATTTGCTTCTTCAATGAGGGCGCCCTACATGCATTTAATCTAGGTCCACATGTGACACATGCTCTATATCCGCTTGTTTGAAGCCCTGCATGTATAAACATGATAATAGATAAGCTTGAGAAAAACCAAGATTTACAGTGTTTGAGTGAGGAGTGTAAATCACCTGAGCATTCTGTTAGTCTGGGATAGTCATGCATGGTCCACATTAGAATGCCTCTGACCAAAGCATTCCGTCGACCTGTGTGTCGGATCATATCCACCACTTCTATGCCAATTCACAATTGTTGTAGCTCTTCCAATAGTGAACAAAGATACACATCCATATTCTTCACTTTATATCCCCCCGACACAATCAAGCTTAGCCATAGGTTCCCCTTCTTCGTAGTCAACCACGGGGGAATGTTGTAGTTGACGATGACAACGGGACATACACTGTAAGATGTTGATCTTTGACCAAATGGATTTACGTCATCCATAGCTAGGCCTAAGCGCAAATTTCGAGCTTCTGTGGCAAAATCCAACCATGTTTCATCTATATGTTTCAAGGCTGCGCAATCTACAAGAATCCGTAGTACACCATCCGAAGATTTAGTCTCCTCATGCCATGATGCTAGGGCGGCCATGTACTTACATTCGAAGAAATGCTTGATGCGAGGAATAAGAGGAAAATGTCGCAAAACCTTTTGCGGAATTTTTGTTTCGTAGAGATCTACTCGATATCTCTCAGAATCACATTTCAGACACTTCTCCATGTCTATGTATTCCCCTTTGAAAAGAATGCAGTCGTTAGGACAAGTGTGGATCGAATTGTAATCCATCCCCAAGTTTTGCAAAATCTTTCTTGCTTTCTCTCGGGAATCTGGCATCAGATTATCAGCTGGGGGTTGGTAGTATGTGCTCTTTCAGCAATCTACACAACGAAAAAAATACGGTACAATTGTGTAAAAATCTATCAAATCATTATACATCTAGAGATTTATATTAAAGTAAACAAATTGTAATAGATCCCTTAAAAGCACTGTGATGCTAGTGTCACTCCATCCAAACTTTGCCTGCATGCTGAACCAAGAGCGCCTTCAATCTAGACACACGTGCTCCATTATACAATGGCGTATCGGCTTCACTTTTCATATCATCATAGATAAGCCTTTCTGAATCCATGATCGTCTCGATCATTTCATCGATCTTGGGCTCAAACATTGCCTCATTGGGAATGTGGTCTGCATGATCATCCTCCGAGCTGTCAGAGGCTACATCTTGTGGCTTGACATATGCTACTTGACCAAAGCACCTGCGAGCACGTCTATTGGGTTGCAAGATTGCTGCTTGATGGCCAGCGTCAAAGTTCGACGAGTTATAATTGGCAACAACTTGATCTATAATAGATGGATCGAACTCGCCAAATTTGCGAACGTGCTACAAAGAAACACATCTTGTCCGTTGCACAGCATGCTTGCATTGATTACAAGGACATAAGATCCTCGTTGAGTGATAGGTGTTTCGGTTGGACGGCCCCACATCCTCATCACTACTCATAATGAGGGTAAAAACCTTATAACTTGGACAACAAATTTAATCTTCTATTGGCATTCTTTGTCTTTTATCTCTCTCTCTCTCTCTCTCTCTCTCTCTCTCTCTCTCTCTCTCTCTTTCTCTTTGTTCACACTGTAAAATACCTCACATTCTCTAGTCATGTCCAATCTCCGCACACCTCAGTCTAGAGGTGCACAAAGATCACAACCACCGGGTTATAATCTTGTCTTTATTGGTCAATGCCTATATTTGTGGGTACAAGAAATCTACACACCCACGTCTACATGATAGTGCATGTAGTGGACAAAACCCCTTTGCCTCTTCTCTAGCTGTAACATTTCACAACATCTGAACATATTTTCACAGTAGATCTTTGTCTGTAGCATGCAGGTATGCCATTCTTGCAATGTAGCTGATGCCTGCTCAAAGCACTTAATTCTTACTCTAGATTTGACGGGCTGTGGTGTGTGTGTGTGTGTGAGAGAGAGAGAGAGAGAGACCCTTGGAATTGTCATCTTGCATCACTAATTTTTGTGTAGGCTCAATTTGCTCTTCCATTGGTTGATCATGATAGCTTATTGTATGGTAGCAACAGTCAAACATGCAGGTGGAATTGTTGGTCCGCATGGACTGTCGAGGCTGTGAGCGCAGTAAATTTTCTCATGTAGAAAAACACAGTCTTTTTTAGTGTTTTTTTATATGAGCAAGTGTTTTTCATACAATGCTTACCATCATGAGTGCACCTTCATTGACATGCACTAAAATCTAACCTAAATCTAAAAAAAGCTAGTTCATCGAGCATAAATCTAGATTTAATTTGATCTTAAACTCAAAATAAACCTAAATCTAATCTAATTTAACGTAAATCTAAATCTAACGTAAATAAACCTAAATCTAATCTAATCTAACTTAAATAAACCTAAATCTAATCTAACGTAAGTCTACATCTAACCTAATCTTAATCTCAAAATAAACCTAAATCTAATCTTATTTTAATGTAAATCTAAATCTAACTAAAAATAAACCTAAATCTAATCTAATCTAACTTAAATAAACCTAAATCTAATCTAATGTAAGTCTACATCTAACCTAATCTTTAATGTCTCTTAGGATAGTTTCCTACGACGTTATAACTCTCTTCTTCTCGTGTGTGTGTGTGTGCCAATAAAAAGAGGAAAATGGTATAACCTTTCTATCACCCAAGTGTGATAGATTGGTTATGCCATTTCCCTCTTGAATAACAGGTCTTGAGTTCAACTCCTCGTTGGCTAGATCTTTAAGGTCTCTTGAACTAGTTTCCTACGACATTAAATTAAAATCTCTTCTTCTCGAGTGTGTGTGTGTGCGCGCCAATAAAAGGAGGAAAATGGTATAACCTTTCTATCACCCAACTGTGATAGATTGGTTATGCCATTTCCCTCTTGAATAACAGGTCCTGAGTTCAACTCCTCGTCGCGACTAGATCTTTAAGGCCTCTTGGGATAGTTTCTTACGACGTTAAGACTCTCTTCTTCTTCTTCTTCTCTCTCTCTCTCTCTCTCTCTCTCTCTCTCTCTCTCTCTCTCTCCCCCTCTCTCTTTTCCTCTCTCAATGTGTGTGTATGCATTCTTTGTTTATGCATGTGTGTGTGCATTTTTTGTTTATGCATGCTCTCTCTCTCTCTCTCTCTCTCTCTCTCTCTCTCTCTCTCTCTCTCTCTCTCTCTCTCTCTTTCAAAAACACAATGTGTGTGTGTGTGTGAGGGAGAGAGAAAGAGGGGAAGGGAACATGAGAGTGACGAGAGGGAAGGAGCATACATGGCTCTCCTTCCTCTCCTCGTGTGTGTGTGTGTGTGGAGAGAGAGAGAGAGAGAGAGAGAGAGAGAGAGAGAGAGAGAGAGAGAGAGAGAGAGAGAGAGAGAGAGAGTGCGGGTTACCTTTGCTTGCTTGAGCGCGCACTGAAAAATCAGATATGAGATCCGTGTTTTCAGACGCTCTTGTTTATTTTTTAACCCCTGTTGGAGTAGCTATAGGCGTTGCTATGGGCGTCGCTAAGTTACAAGTAACTTAGCGACGCTCATAGCAACGCCCATAGCGATGCCTATAGTGACGCCATGGGTTTTCACTTTTGAGCGTCGCTAATATTAAGTACCTCTTGTAGTGCCATAGCATATGCGAGTCAAAGACTCAACTTCAATAAGTGAGTATTGGGAAAATATGAAAAAGAGCTACTAGCTATTCTATATGCCCTAAACACGTGGAAACACTGTCTCTTGGGGACTCCATTCATCCTACGAATGGAAAGCCTCAAGGACTTCATGACGCAAACCAAGCTCTCCGACAAACAAATGAGGTGGGAAAATTTTCTTTTGCAATTTAAATTTCATATTGCTCACATTGCTCACATTGTTGGCAAGCACAATCAAGTGGTCGATGCACTTTCACAACGAGCAAGGGTAAATGTGGTGTCTATAGCAACTCACAATGATCTATCTTTTATGATAGATGAGTATGCTACTGACCAAGACTTTAAGTATGTAATTACAGCCTTTGCAATAGGGAAGAAAAAAACGAACCATTCACCTTGAAGGATGGTTATCTTCCAAATGGAAATAGGCTATGTGTTAATCACCCATACAATAAGAAATTCATATATGAATCCCATACTTCTCCTTATGCGGGGCAAAGAGGGATTCCATAGTCTACTCTTCAAGGAGTACAAATGTATCTCTGTTGGTCTACCATGAAAAGTAAACATACAAGAGTATGTTTCAAAATGCGTGGTATACCAAAAGTTGAAAATTGATCAAGGGAAGCAACTTGGATTGTTTTAGTTCGACAGGATTAACAAGAAAACACACTCTATGCCTGTCAAAAAGACTATTAAGGCACATCAAATGGCAACCCTCTTCAGATCTCAAATTTTCAAGCATCATGGATTTCCAACATCCATAGGGTCGGACAAAGATCCTAGAATAACCAGTAATTTCTAAAAGGGTCTATTTTGGAATCCAAGAAGTAGATTCAATTTCTCTTTTGGCCTATCATCCACAAACCGATGACCAAAGTGAAATAACTAATCTAATGATTCTTGAATCTACTAAAAGCCTATGTCATGGAAGTAGATCAACGTTCTCGATGATAGAAGTACCTACCTCTTATAGAGTATGCATACAATGACATTGTACATACTTCTATGGGGAAATCACCTTTTGAGGTTAAAGAGGGAAGATCCAAAATCCCCTTACTACTTCAAGTACATGGGAAGATCTTCACTACTGATGAATATAGCTGAGACCTACAAGAATCTTTTCCAAAGATTAAAGGGGTTATATCCATCTCACAGGAAAGGCAAAAAGGGTTGCTGCTACTAAGCACAAAAGAGCCTTAGCCTTTAAGAAAAATGATTGGGTCTTGCTAAAGTTTCTCAAGGATCATTTGAGGCATACTACGGGCAAGAGTCCTATGGACCACCAAGAGTATGATGCTAAATTAGCAAAAAGATACTATGGTCATTAAAATTCTTAAGCCAGTCAATGACATGGCTTATCAATTGAAGTTGCAACCATTGGCTCATGCACAATGTTTTCCATGAGAACCTATATAAGCCTTACAAAGGAGTGCCATCAAAAGAAGCAATAGTTGCAAACCCTCCAAAAATCGAAGAGCAAAAAGAAGTACTTCAATCTAAGTCCATCCTATGACATGAATACAGGGTATTATGAAATCATAAGATTATTTGATGATATCTTATTAAGTTAAAGAATTATCCTTTGAAAGATGCTAAATGAATGCAAGGAACCTAGCTTAAGGATAATATGAACCTTGTCAATGCTTACAATGCTACACTAGAGTAAGCATATGAAAATGCATTTTAAATGAAAAATGTGTTTGTCTTATAAGACTAGTTCTCTTTCTATTGTGTACAAATTTAAATGTATGCATGCTTAGAATCATGTTTGTGGTGACGATGTCTCCCAAACACGAAGTAGAACTTGTCACTCTACTTTGGAAGTATGATATGGACTAAAGAGCAGATATGCTTACGGCAGCTATGTCTCCCAAGCACCAAATGGACTACTCATCCATCTTGGAATGATGTTGTAGGGTAAAAAAGGATCCTCTACCCACTAAGAAAGATGGACTAATGACTAGGCTTTATCTTCTCTACCTCATAGTCGAGGACGACTATGATTTCAAGAGAGAGGTAATGTCGTAAAATATAATATCTAACTTTACCAAATGATTTTCTCATATTAAACTGATCATTTAATGTGGGAGAACATTAGGGCCAAAAACGACTCAAAAAGGGCTGTTTGTTAATCTAAGGATTAAGGAATAGTCCAATAGTTATTTGACACGTATACAAAAGTATGGCACTCTTGTCTCCTCTATTGTGGGTTTTGGTAGTCCTATTTTGACGGAGAACCGCTAAATGTCTTGATCACAAGGCTGAAACTGCTATATTTAGGTGCTTTCGACGAGAGAGCTCATTAAATTTGCGGCTCAAAGCAATGAAGTCTCGTCTTTTATTCTATTTTATATTTCACAAAAGCGTTGTCAAAAGATACGAAATCTATGTCAGATGGCTCTCAAAACAAGAGCATTAATGACAAATCACCTACTTTTTTCAAACGTATACCTTTCTCGCTCTCTAGTTTGTGAGAGGTTTTAGTTTCTCTAGTTTTCGTCTATACTTTCTTTCTTCTCTAATCTCTGAGTTTCCATGGCGTCTTTTGCACGTCGCCCTTCACATAACATAACTTCTTGTGACTTTCATAACGTTAGAGAGGATGGTCTTTGGAAGTCTATATCTTTTCGTGTGAATGACTGGGTAACAATGCTTCCTTCATGCAAAGGTGTACACAGAGTGAAGAGAACTAAATGCGATAAAGTAAAAAACCATTGGAAAGGTCGTGTCCTTGCTTTCAAAGTGACCGACAATGGCTAGCTAGCTAAGGTTCAACATGTGTACATGGCCAAGGATATGGTGTTAGACTGGGAAGAACATCCCACACTGCAAGTACAAAAAAAACTATTTGATACAATGAATTTTTTTCATTATCCCATTGTTTTTCTCATTTTTTGATTCCATTCTAGATATATTTCCTTCAATAGCTGTGGAATGGAAGCCTGTGGAGAGTCTGAGTGGGACGTTCAAAGCAATGAATAAAGGGATTGCAGATGCTATGTATGCTGACAAGCCACCTTCCTTTTGCAAAACAATGGATTTGTTTGTCTATTTTGCAGAATACAAAGTTCCATCACGAGAAGGTGCATATGGAGAACTACATCAGTTACCCGTTCCCACCATAAGTTCACTTGATTGGGAAGCTCCTGATGCATGTACTATATCAAGCTTCAAATCCAAGATCAAAGAAGACATCCTTGAAGCTATGTCTCCGGGCAGGATATCAAGAAGGATTAAAGTTCAATGGTTCTTGCCTATACATGTCTTTGTGGCATGTTTCAAAACAATGGATTTACAGAGGACAAAGACGATGTGGCTTAATAGAAGACTTTCTATGACTGAACTTGATAATGTTCTTGGAGACGGATGGAGCACCAAAGAAACTTTCCATATTGGTGACAATATTAGTTGTAGAGTAAGCCCAAATTCTATGTCTATCTCATATCAACTATGTCGTCAATCATTAGTTCTGGGCTACGACTATAGGAGATGGAGAAGCAAATTAGATAGCTGGGTTCCTCTCGACTCTGAGGAAAATTGTCCAGAGTTTGAACTAAAGGTCACAGTACATCCACACACCGAGTATAGAAGCCTCATAGTAACAACAAATTGGAGACTAAATGATGTTAGAGAATCTCTTGAGTTTCTTGATGAAACATCTCCTGAGTATAGATTCAAAGTGGATGAAATTGTGGTGAGCACATGGATGGAGAATTCAACCTCTTGCATCACATGCCTTCCCCCAAAAAGAGTTGTATTTGAGCCACTTGCAAGGACTTGAAAAAACAAGTTCAATATTGTAATCATTTTGCAAATATATTTATCTTTTCTCTACTTATGTTGTTTTAAACTTACATGACATCATGATACACATTTAAAATCGAAAGTTGGTATTAAGTATTTGAAGTACAAAATTATGAATCACCAAAGGGTATATATATATGTTCATATGGACAAAATGAACAAAAGTGTACATAGCTTTTGTGGACTATTCAATCATGAAATTCCACTTTTCTTTTTGCCTGAGAGGATTCTGCATCCTCAGAGACCCTTTTCCTTTTGTGTTCAGAAGGGGGTGAAAGTTCAAGAGTGGGTGGTGGTGGTGACTTGGCAGGGGTTGGTGCTTTGGGCTCCTTAGGACTGGCTGTCTTGGGTGATTTGGCAGCTTTCTTTGACAACATAAATGGTAGCTTGAAAGGTGAGATAGGTGCCTCCCCCTTATTGTTCTTAAGTGTACGACGCTTTTGAACCTTAAATTTCAATGGTATGGAATGGATGGCCCTTTGTATCTGCTCTTTTTTTTGCAGGGATCTTAGTGGGATTCTTTCCCTTGGCAGTCTTCTTAGTGGGACTCTTCCCCTTGGCAGGGATCTTCTTCTTGGGACTCTTCCCTTTGGCAGGACTCTTCCCCTTGGCAGGGATCTTCTTCTTGGGACTCTTCCCCTTGGCAGGACTCTTCACCTTGGTAGGACTCTTCTTGTGATCCTTTTTCTTTGTATGGATCTTTGCATGACTTTTCTTCTTTTGATCCATTTTCTTTGCATCCAAACCTTTGGTGGCTCTACCTTTCTTTGGTGGCAAAGGAGAATCTGGGTCGTTTGGATTTATTGATCTTTCCAAAACCATAGAAACAGCCTTCTCTCTCACCCACGTGACCCAAGACTCTGGATAGTCATGCAACTGAAAAAAATAGAAAAAGGAACTAAAGGACATGACATACATACATAAAACATCAAAATAAATACATGAACCACACTTACAGTGAGTGTAGTCATCCCGCACCTTGACTCAAGATATCTCCATGCATTTGCAAGCACCCTCCATCCACAAGATGTTGAGTCTGTCTGTAAAGGCACTTTTTGATTGTAGTACTTGAAAGATTCTATATTGTAATCCTTGTTTGTGGTACTCAGGTGACCAACAATAAGTTTGGCAGCATTGCAAGAAGACATTGAATCAAAAAGCTACTAATAGAAAACTATGGGCCATCATCAAGCATAGATTATGCTTCATACTTACAGTTTACTTTTCCCATGGATACTTGACAATGAATTCATAAATATAATATCTTTCTCCAAAAGATTGAAGATAATAAGACTCCAATGTCCTCTACAAAATAAAAAACAAATTAGATAAGAATACCACAAAATGTTAAAAATAACATGTAAGGAGTTAAGAATTACCCTTCAACATAGGGGTATAATATGTAATTGCACGTCAGCATGTTAAAATCATCAAAAAAACTTGAAAGGGTTCCTTGCTTGTTGAAAAGGCACCGTGTCACTAGAGGGTCAAGTATGGCAATTTGCATAGCTAGAGCCTCTGGAAGATCCCTCATAAGACACCTGGAAAAGGAAACACAAGCCACAATGAGCCCCTTGTGCTTGTCTGCCATGCACATGCACATTATAATAATTAGCAAAGCAACACACCTGAGAGAGATATAGAGCACAGTGTCACCAAGCTCAATGTTGGGATTTACAAGCATACTTGTGTCTTGAGGGAATATGTCCAAATATGCCTCAGTATCTCCAAACAAGGAGACATCCACCACCATTTGGCCTGTGACTTTTTCATAAAGAAGAGAGTTGGATGCTCTTAAAATTTCAGCTTGCTCTTTAAGGATAGCGTCCTCGGATATCATGTCTTGCTCCCTCTCAACTTTCTTTCCTGCTTTAATATCCTGAGACTTTCTTGTCTCGTACTCATGTGTAACATCCTCAATGACAACCCCAAAATCTTTCTGCTGCTTGGAAGGAGGGATGTTTAAAATTTGGAAGGCTCTAAGATCCTCACTAGGAATGAGCTCAAGAGCCTTATCAAACTTGTACCTTAGCCTTGACACAAGCACAAAATCTTTGCTCATAAATGTGACCCTGTGAGCAAATGCAGCTGCAATGTAGCTATCATTCATAAAGTCTATGAGAAAATCCTCAGCACCTTCCTGAAGGCACATCACAGCTTGAGACTGCCACCTTACCGAGACAAAATTTTTGATATTCATCATGCTTACAAGTCTATCAGATATCTCTTTCACAACCCTCATGAAAGAGAGCTTTGGAATTAGTAGACAAGTAGACTTTTGTGCTTTTCTTATTTCTCTTAGGGACTTCACCTGATAATTCAATCTTTTTCTGGCATTGGGCCTTTGACGAGGTTGTGGAGGGGGTGCTTTCTCTGCATCTTTCTCAGCATCACCTATTTCTGGATCAGTTGGGGCTTGGTAGACCTTCCTTGCAGTTTGCTTAGTCCTGGCCATTTGGGTAAAAGAACACACCACGCGACAGAGGGGTAGGCCACAACCTTCAAGATGTTTCTATCGCGCCATGTGTGAAGAGAAGGGTAACACGACACGATAGAAGGGTGACCCAAGCTGTGGAAAGCGTCGTATGTGACCACCGGAACATGCAAAAAGAATATCACAGAACTGCCTGTACGACGCAATAGAGGGCGCAACCACAACCTAGAACATCGACGTATCGCGTCGTCTGTGAGGTGAAATCTTTAAGCCGAGAAGCCCCGCACGACGCGATGAGAGCCCCACCTAACAACTGCAACATACGCTTATCGCGTCGTATGGGAAACCATGAGTATTTGGAGAAAGAGACTTCCACAACGCGGTAGAAGGCACACAAACACCTTAGGAAATGGTATAGAGCATCGTATGCGAGGTCAAAATTTTATGCTGAGGCGACCCACCGCACGACGCGATGAGGGGTTCAGCGAGACTCTAGGAGTTGCGCCTATCGCGTCGTAAGGGACGCTTAGGAAGCGGTAGAAAGTAGAAGGTGCGCCCACATGCCCAACAGTTCCGGTCGGTCGTTGAGAAGAAACTTGGCTTGGCTTAGTGGACGGATGACAAGTGAAGTACGGGTAGTTGAGGACGACACGACGCGAATGTCGAGTATAGAAGAAAGCACAAAATGAGCACGTGACAAGGGTTTATATACAAAAACCCGTCCGTACGACGATTGTTGTAGTCATGCCACGTGGAACGTGTGCATGGCTGACATGTGTCACTAACGATCATATATCGGATATATATAAAGCTTGGTCTCGATTTTTAAAAATGTTGCACGTTCATTTGTTGCATACGACGCGAGATATTATCTATTTTTGTGTAATCCTTTCGCTTCGCACTATCTCATCTTTACAAATTGCACATTGGTGGACGCTATCGCTTCTTGTTTGCCTTGTCACGTACGACGCGCAGAGAAGAAGTTCCATAGGTGGGGTCGAACGCCTATCGCGTCGTTTGGTGTTGTTTTACGGTTTTGTGTGGCTTGGTCCCACACGACGTGTAGGGAAGCAATTCCAAAGGCCAGGTGTAGCGTCTATCGCGTCGTTTGGTCCGTTCGGTGTTTGTGTGACTTTGTCCCGCACGACGCGCAGGGAGGCATTTCCAAAGCTTGGATCAAGCACCTATCACGTGGTTCGGATTCATTTTGGTGCGGTACATTGGCACTTGTACCTAACTTCACCTGTCGACTTCTCCTCTACCATGATGGAAGGCCGGGAGGAGATTTTGGAGGAGAGTCCAAGTGAGAAACTATTGGTGGCTGTGATGGATGGTGGTGACATGGAGGTGTACACCAAAGCATATGAAATATTCAATCCTGTGTTTGATCTTTGTTTGATCTTGCAGCTTTGTTAGACCATTTGAAAGACTTCTTTGGCAGAAGAATTCAAAGAGTTTGAAGAAGTAGTTGAAGGCAAGTGATTGGTTTTAGATGGGAAGGCTTATTGTCATCTAACCGAATATACTACAAACTCAATTGAGCAGAGCAAAGTAACAAGGAGGTTTGGAAGATTTTCTAAGAAGACTTCCTTTGTTTGTCCACCTACCATTTCTTGTCAATTACATTTGAAACCTTGTAACCTTGTTCCAAAAGAAGTTGCTTTTCTTTTCTTTTTGTTCCTTAAAGTTGACATGCAAGGCAAAGATGATGAAGTGAAAGATACAGATGAGGCAACAAATAAATTTTTTTCCACAGTTTTGCAGCTTGAAAAAAGTGAAATTCTAGAAGAGGAGGAAGTTGATGTTGCAGCTTAGGAGCAGGAGAGTGCAAATTTTGATGTTGCTCAATTTAGAGCTAGTACTGTCATTGATGAGCCAACAGATGATGTAGAGGTATCTGAAGCTTCCCTTACTATTCCAAACCTTCCCTACTTCTTTATCAATGGGAAAGAGTATATTCCTCTCCATCATATCCAGTGTTTGCTTAATATGAGGGAGGACTATTGTATTGCAACCATTTCTGAAGCTTCTGAGGTGGCCAAAGATTTTATTGACACAGAAGAAGAGTCAAAAGAGGAGTTTTTGGCACTTGATCTTCATACATCCAATAAAGATTTTTTGCCTGCTCCTAATGCACTTGCTCTATGCATGAGAAGAGTGGACGAGGAAAAACCTTCCCTCAAAGATGAGGATTTTGAGAAGAGGCTTGTTGAGCTTGGCTTCCAATCTTTTGGAAGAGACTTTAAGCTGAAAAAAATTGGAAAGGAAGTTGACATAAGAGAGATGACCGGATCATGCAATCTCCTTCAAGAAAAAGTCATTGCCGAAGATGAATTGCAAAAGGTGATCTCCCTACTGAAATCTTTCTTTTTTTTCAAGTTAGTTTTAATTACTCATTGTCTTGTTTTGCAGAGTGAACTCCTTGACAAAGACAATTTTCTTGGGAGAGCTAAAGGCTCAAGAGGGAAAGCAATAGAGGGCTCTTCAAGAAGGGATGCCTCCTCTCTCATGCACTACATGCCTACATTGGATAGTGCCACCTTCTGTGCTTTCCACATGCAGTATTCTGAAGATCCTGAGTTGCCAATGTTTGCACTGAAGATATTGTCATGGTTTTTAGGGTACACTCCCCTTCAAATCAATGCAAACAAGATTATGCTACTTGAGAGAGCAGCAACACTTTGAATGTTTGGATATGCTGCAGGATTCAATGCCTCAAGAGCAGGATACTTTCTTTGCTACTCTAGCTATGCAGCAGTAGCTGAGGAGACAAATGTCAACCTTCTTGGGGGCTATAAAAGAAGAAAGTTTTTGAGATATAGGGGTGACATGCCTGGAGATATAAAAAAAAATCAAAAACTGATGTAAATTTGACAATTTTTTGCACCAAAATATCTTTTTTGAATTTGGATCTCTTTAGAAGAAGTACAAAGTTTCAAAGTGAAGCATTAATCTCAGATCTGTGGTTGAGCAGCATGGTTGTTTGATCTCATCCATTGTAATTGCCTCCTATAGAACCAATTGAATAATTCCTTTAGTGCATTGCTCCTTCTTTGTCCACCTCTCTTTCTCGTACATTTGAAAAAAGAAGTCCTTGCTTGATAGTAAGATTTTTCCATTCCCTGAGTATTCCGTGTTGCAAGGGGTCCTTCTTTTGCAAAATATGGTCCATGCAGGTACAGAATATGCTAAAAATAAAAAAAAAGTTAGTTGAACTCAATAGGATGCAAAGTAAAATACTATCCAGACTTTAGAAAGTAATTGAACACTCACCAAGTAATATGTGATGTCTTTTGCTCCCCAAGCATCTGTAATAGTAGTTATTAAAATATTTATTGTCTTTTTAAAGTCATCTGCATAAGTAGCAGAGCTAACTTGTTGTCTCAAAACTTTCAAAAAATTGTCGAGCTTCTTCCACACTTCCATGCGTTTGTTGGCTACATCTGGTCTACTTTTGACATTGGTTGTTATAACACAAAGATCCTTCCAGCAGTTCCACATAGCATCAACTTGTTTGTTGTCATGGTTACTCAAAAATCTTCTGGCTTTTGCTCCACCCATTGAAACATCTTGTAAAACATCACCAGTTCCTTTTGAAAGAGTGGGATCTTTTTTTAGATGCACTTGACCACCATGAAAACCCATTTGAGAGAGCAAAGCCTCACATTTTTCTATGCACTCGTCTGCAAGTTTAGTTGGCTTAATAGAATATGCATAGTCAAGATGGAGTCGAAGCAATTTGTCCAGGATTCTAATCTCTGCATGCATTGTGCATATATGTACATTTTTTAAATCTATTGTTAGAATTGGATCCCAAATCATAGAAGACGATGGGTAGTCGATAACGTTAACACTATTCCTCGATGGTGCTTTTCCAACCTCGTGTTCTGCAAGCCATCCTTTTGTTCCAGTGCTTGCCATGCAATATAGACATGGATACTTGGTATTGGCACCTCCACATACACCAAACATGCACTTTAATGCTTTTAGGTTGGCACTCAAGTGCCATTCTACAAAAAAGTCACCCATGCCATCTACACAGAGTTTTTCACCTGCATTTTGGTCCTGTATAACAGAAGGGATATCGGTCTGCAAAAATAGCCATTTCAATGTATCGTGATTTTGTACTGGTATTTGAGCTGCTCCGATCCACCAAAGTTCCATTTCTGATTGAGTTTTGTGGTATGGGGAATCAAGCTTACCCTGGCTATAGTCCAATGCTGTATTCATAAGGGATATGGATATTCTTTCCATTTTTTGACATTTTTGAATTTGAGCTTCATCCAATTTCAGAACAAATATAAGTTTTCCTTCACAATCTACTTCTTGCATATTATAGTATCTCACCATAGCAGATTGAACATTTTTTATACTCATCCAAATGTTATTAAAAACATTATACTCAAAAGAAGATTTTTTTTCTGTTTTTCATATGGCATCGTTCCTTCTATATGATAGTACTCTCCAAAATGTTCGGGTATTTCTTCGTTTAATAGAGTCCTAACTTTCCCAACATTATGAGGCCTAGGCAACCCAAAAGCTTTAATCTTGTAATACTTTAAAACTTGAAACCAGGTTTTAGAGATGGCCCTGTAACCCCTTCTACTCACCTTCACTGTGTCACAAACTTCTTGCATTTGAGAAGGTTGGACCAGTAAACCCATATCTTTCAGTAAACTTTGAAATACCAATTTTTTCTGAGTTTGATTTTCAGGAAGTTTCAAAAGTTTAAGAATATCACTTTTGTTCATTACCTCATTCAAAAATCTCACCCTTTCTTGACCATTGGACATATCAAATCCTAAAAGACTAGTCACATGTTCTCTAGTAATCTTAAATCTTTTTTTTATTTGTCCAGAACCTTCTGTTAAGTTTACTACATCTCTCATTCGTTTTACTCGTGCTCTTAATCCTATTGGAGTTTCTTTTAAAGACCGAAGTTGGTGATTTTCTTGTTTTAGAGATGTTATTTGGTTTTCAAGTTCTAAAATTCTTACTGCATTTGAAGACAAAACAGTTTTGAGATATTGAATGTAAAGTGTAAATGAGATAACCTAGAACTATATCCTAGTAAGCCATCAACCCCATCACCAACAAATCTCATCAAATCATGAGGTGTGTTAAAAGATGGATACCTTCCAGTGCTAGGATCCGGTGGATACAAGCTCCCATCTGTCCATATATCAATGTGTTTCTTTCCCTCATTGCGAAGTTGTTGTGCTTCGTTTGCAGTTGTAACTGGTCTTTGATAGACACTCCGCGTAGTAGCATATTCCTGGCTTAGCTTAATGTTCAAGTGAAACTTGCGGTTATCACTAGTGGAAGATGTATTAGTCATTGTAAGTAATGAAGGAGCAGAAAGTATAATGAAAATAACGTAGCAGTAGAGAAGAAGGTGCATCAGAGAAGAAGAGAAAAATCTCGCGAAAGGTGAGAGAAAAAAGAGAGATTCAAAAGTGGAAACAACTATTTTCCGCCAAGTGAAGTAAATGAAAAAAAATTTCAAGGTGAGCCACAAAGGAATGTGAAGAAAAAGATATCTTTTTGAATATTTAGAGATATGTACCTAGATACGCTTTAGATTGCGTAGATATGCTTTAAATGACCAAAAAGGACAAATTTGGAGCCGTTTTGACCACAAACGGCTCTGCTAATTAGTAATTTAACCAATTCCTTACACAGCCCTTTTTGAGTCGTTTTTGGCCCTAATGTAAACGGTAACAAGAGTTAGAATGGAGACATGTGCTTCTAGACCTGTCTCAACACGGGACCAAAAGGAGAGATGGTCGCATCTCAATAGGGGTCCAAAAGGAGATGGTCTATCAAAGAGCAATGTGCAATAAGTGCTTCTAGACTTACCTCAGTAGGGGACCAAGAGGAGAGATGGTTACATCTCAATAGGGGTCCAAAAGGAGGTAGTCTATCAAAGAGCAATGTGCAACTAATGAAGCTTAAAAGACCTTAGGGTTAGCTTCATTAAAGACCTCCAATGGTTAGTCTTAAAAGTCCTTTGACCTTAAGCAAACTAGGGCTGAGCTTGAGGTGGAAACCTGACCTAAACTTAAGCAAGCTAGGGCTCTACTTGAGGTGGGAACCTTAAGCAAGATAGGGCTGTGCTTAAGGTGGTAACCCGACTAAACTTAAGCAAGATAGGGTTTTTCTTGAGGTGGGAACCCGACCTAAACTTAAGAAATATAGGGATGTGCTTGAGGTGGGAACCCGACCTAAACTTAAGCAAGCTAGGGCTATGCTTGAGGTGGGAACTCCACCTAAGGTGCTTGTCATGCTTGATGACTAAGGTACTTGAGGTACTTGCCACATTTAATGAGGAAGTTGCTTGAGAAGCTTCCTATAAATGGGGGTAAGATGCTTGAGTCAAAAAGAGAACCTACACACTTAATGCCAAAGCTGCTTGAGAAACTTCCTATGCATAAAAATCTCAAAGTTAGTGGAATTCTAAAAGAGCACATGGGACACATGTCAGACTGTCACTAAGCTTAACCACATGGTGTTCTTGAACGCTATTGGTTGGGCTAAAGAGGGGTCCAATGAGATTCTACTTTCCATCTAACAAATATCTAGATATTTTCAAGCTCTCTCTCTCTAAGGGGTAAGAAGGACACTTGTCAACAGACTACCCATGTGCTTGACTGCATGCTGCAGGTGATTGGCTAGGGGGAGAGGGGCCCAATGAGCTTACAGCATGTAGAAATTTTTCCCAAAGCAAGGAAGGGGGTCTCCTTCTCCAAGCTTGTGAGAGTGAAAGCCTACACCACTAACTGTTGGCTATGGAATGCAAATCCAACCAAGAGTCATGCTTCAATGCTTAATCTTTCCATATTCTCCATCTTCATTAATATGCTATTATGTATGCTAGCAAGAAGAGTAATGATAAGTGAGGAACTATTTATTTCTGCTATGGAATGTTTCTTCTTCCTCTTCCCTATCCCCATTCCCCGCTAGCTCTCTCCACCTTCGAAGGTGTTTGAGGCCTTGGGACTAAGGCTTGGAATAGTTAATACTTTCTTCAAGTTTATGTTATGCTTGTGATGCATGAATATTTCCATCTTCATTCCATCACCTAGGTTACAAGGAACACAAAGATTGTATTGTACCAAGTCTCTCTTGATGGGAGAAACTATAATAAAAATGCCTATTGGAGGGGGGACCGGCTCCATATGAATCCGGTCCTCAACTATTGTCATGTTCTCTAAACTCTCTCTCTCTCTCTCTCTCTCTCTCTCTCTCTCTTTTGCAAAAGTATTGTTCATGACAAGTTAACTAAGTACCATGTTTATGTTGCTACCATCAATTAAGTTCAACCTCTATGCTCACAAAGAATCTCTCAAAAGTGCTTCACCTAATTTCCTAATTCCGCTACTGTCAAAGTCATAGGCAATTTCCATTAGAGACCGCCGGAACTTTCACCAAGGAAACTTCCACGGCCACATTTGCCAACCTCGTTCACAAACAGGTGGAAGAGACCGCAAGGTTGTACCTTCAACATTTCCACTTCCTTGCCAAAAGATCACCAAGGTATACAACACCAAATCATGCAATTGCCATAAACTTTACGCAAGTCCTCAAATCAACCACTAGGCAACCAATTGACCAAGCACAGTATGTTTTGTCTACATTGAAAGGGACAAAGAAAGAAGGGAAAATCACATATTTGGGTTCACCAGAGGTTCCGACCAGGATTGCATACCATGCTATCGGCATGGCCGACAACTTGCCGCCTGCCTCAGATCAGAACACTTGGATAGTGTCAACACAAACTTCTCCTTGAGCTACAAGATCTCCCAAGAGATCATATAAGCCGGATGAAGAGTCTGTTGAAAGTTCACCAGAACGGCACATCAGTGAAAGCTCAGATAACAAGGAAAAAAGAGCTTGATGGCAAGAAATGAAGAGAAAAGCCGTGGCAGCACACCAGGAGGAACCTGTACAAAAGCAAGCTAGATTTGAAAGAGAAAAGCAATTGTATGAACGCAGCCACCAAGCACAAGGCAAGGACCCAACAAAGTGGATATCCATTGAGATGAAAGGACCAAGAACCAAGCATCGTACCAAGAATCAGGTTGAAGATCCCACGGAATCCCTAGAAAAGATGTATCAAGAATCAGAAGCCTTGAAGCTAAAGGAAGCCCAAGAAGTGGTGAGAAAAGAAAAAGAGGCAGCAAAACAGCAAAAGAAAGCAGAGAAAACAACTGAACAAGGAGCAGCACAACATGATCAGACTGAGGTGTCTCCCCGTCCTTCTTCACCCGTTTCTGAATAGCATGATCACCCCATGCCTAGTCCACCGCCTCATCAACAAGCAAGGCCACAGAAGCTGAGCATACAAAAGAGGCAGAGCTTGAACAAAGAAAAGCAGCTGAACTGGCACAACAGGCAGCTAAATCTACACAAGAGAAACACAAAGAGCAAGAGCTAGAGCCTGAAAGGAGAGCGAGTCCTGAACCAATGGACAACACAAAATTCGAGGAAGCAAGAGAATAGAAGATTGAAGAAACACTCTCTACCTCAACACAGCAAGAGAAGGCCGAGGCATCCACGAAGCCTCAGGATGACAAAACGGTAGAAGATCAACCACAGCCACAAGGGCAACAACAACCAGCATCCATGACGCCGCCAAAGGACACACAAGAATCGGTAGAAACATCAAGTCAGCTGGCATGAAATGAGGATTGGCAATCAAATGGAGAAGTGATCCTCCAAGTTAATGAGTATGCTAAACAAATGTAGGACATGACTGAACGACTTCACTCAACAACACTTAGCCGTAGCACAAGGGCCAAAGAATTAGAAATGGTGATTGACGCACTCCAAGGGGAGTTAGACGACTGACTAAATTGTGGAAGCAAGTAATAAGTGCTCATTTTCAGTTCTTTCATGCACACTCAGACCTAGCTTGCACACAAACAATATTGAGTTTGTATACAGCTCCAAAACCCGTACGCCTCTTTGTTGGTCTTCTACAACATCTTGCATAATTGATGATGCTCCCTTTACATGAACTTAAATTCTACAGAAATGAAGCTATCACAAGCTTAAGGCATCATGATTCATGTCCTTCAAACATGTATAATGTGTTGCGTTGAGGTGGAGGTGGTGAGTCGATGATGATGTTAATGCTACTGTAGTGATGGGCACATGCAATACTTTGATACTAAGATCATTTATTTAATCTCCCTTCTTGATTTAAACGATTATTGGTAATTTGGGTTTTTGTGTCTCACGTACGCTATTGGCAAATCCAGGAAAGAGTGCAAGTCCAAGCTATGTTTTTTTGATTACAATGATCTCAGAAAACTCCTCCTCACCAGTCCAACAATTTCAAATGGATGGACTATTGCCCAAGGGTTTTTAGGTGGTTTTTATCTTTTGATCTCTGCTCTACTTTTATGGGTGCATGCATTGATATTGTGCCTGCACTTTAAGATGTTACTTGTTTGTTTATTGTTTGATTAAGGCGCCCCACATGATTCAACATAGACATAATTAAGTGGTAGCCACTCAAAGGATTCTTCTTTCAGGCAAAATCTCCTCCACTCATGCTAAGAACTGACTTACCAAGCCCCATACCTTGGTCCAGCCTATGATACATAGACTTCAATGCCTTCCTTTGAAAATACTTGCATGAAAAACATGGAGGATCTTTCTCTAAATCAAGAGTCAAAATCATGGGTACTGTCTTTCGAACACACAATTTTCTAATTCATTATCTTCACATTCAAATCAGACCGTTCTACACTATATACCATTGAGTCACAAGGTAATACATATGAGACATTACGGGGATTGAAAAGAAAGGTACTGAATCCTCTTTTACACCTGGCCCATTCTACTTGATTCCCAGTACTCAGAGGTCATTTTGAATCAGAGAATTTATAAAAATGTTATTGTTTTTTAATGTGCACTTATAGTATCTTAAGAAAGATTTAGTTGTAGGCAAAGTTCTGATTATGTTATCGATTTTTTTCTTAGAGGTTTAGGATATTTCTCATGGCACCCAAACTCTCCATGAAAAAATGAGAAGATAATTGCTCAGGGGGTATGACTCTACGGCCTGGGACTATTCAAGGAAGGCAAGTTACACTTGAGGATGGGACCCCCAACATTTGGTGCCGTCCCCGGAAACGGTGCCAAATGTTAATCGTCCCATCATTGCAATAGCTCCAATGACCAACACAATTATCAATCTAGAGGGATGAGCTACCCGGCTAGGGCATGAAAAAACTCACACGATTAGTGAGCTAATAGTGGCAACAAAAATGGTTCTCTACGAGGTGAGCTTCTCGGCCTATGGAGGAGCTAAGCTGCAATGAAGGGCAATCTCCATATCCACTTCTCTTCACCTCTAATCAACCCAATCACACACACTACGAATGCAAGACGCACAGAACACCAATCCTATCATGCAACACACTAACCGCAAGCACACCCACATAGATTTATCAAGCACCACACTCCAATCAAACCTACATGCACACACAAGCAAAAGAGGAAAATCACACAAGATTAGAGAGGGATTAACCACTAATTAGTTAAGATCTAGTTGATCTAAGCATCATAGGCAATCATAAGAAGTAAGAGAGAGACATAGTGAGAGAGAATGAATCATTAATTAGTGTTAATCAAGTCTCATGAGCAAGGAGAAGCTCAAGGACTCCATAGCCACACACCTCAAGAGCTCTCACCAAAGAGTTCTTTCAACAAATGACTTGAGAACCCTAATTTCTCTTACACACTGCCTTATATACCTAGGTTAAAAATATGCAATGTCCGGGCGTCCAAGGCCTTTAGGGCTCCACCACTTAGTGACTCTGCAACCTAGGCACAATAATTGGCCTATTCTTTACAACTTGGAACTCCCATTGAGCCCGTAACACATTAAAATATTATAATGGCTTGAAATAAATCAAGAATTTACAATACGTGAACATTTTGGGAAAATGTGAAAAATGTGTAACTCCAATCTTTACTACTGACGAAGGAAATTTGGAATGGCGGCCTCTACACCAAAACAAACTCCATTGCGCCACAAGGGAAATGAGATGAGGGCACCACCTAGTCTTGGAAGCGTGGACTAGGACCGCTACACAAAGAGAGAGAGAGAGAGAGAGAGAGAGAGAGAGAGAGAGAGAGAGAGAGAGAGAGAGAGAGAGAGAGAGAGAGAGAGAGAGATCACTATGAATGAAGCATTAACCTTAATGTGTGTACAAGGAATGGATAACTTCAAACACTCCCAACACAAATAGCCTGTAGATTACCAAACCACCACTCAAGGATTAGCCAAGATCACGTCAAGCACTCTCACACACATATAAAAGATTTCTCTTAATTAACATAAATAAGAGGAGGGTAGGTTACTAGCATGAAACAATTTGCACTCTAGAATGTGCAAGAATAGAGTGAATGAATGAGCTTATGGGCTCATGGTGAGTGATACAAAGACTCAATGGGGCTGAGGGAGGCTTAAAATTACAAAGGGGAAGGCCTCTTTATATAGGAAAGAGAGTGATTAGGAGTGAGGTTAAGATCCAAGTGTAATTTGTACAAATGAAGCTTGATTAGGGACATTCAACCAATGAAGAAGCGCCTTCCAAGTGATTTGTTGACCAATTTGCAACTAATTAGCTCCATCATCACTTGTGTTGTCTTTACTCCTTCCTCCATAGCTTCAGTCCAACATTCCCCCTTCCTATTTTAGTACCCGTCCTCGGGCACTGTTGAAAAGTGTCCATGGAGGCAAGGGAAGGTTTTGATTGGTTGTTGATGGGCTGATTGTCTTCATTTGTCATTGAATTTGTTGATGAGGTTTAATTTTCTACATTATCTTTATTGCTTCGAATATGTCTGATGTGAGAGACGATGTTGCATTTGTCCATTGTGATAGCATAATGATGAGGTAACTATTTATTTATGAAAAGTATGTACAAGGGAAGTAGAATGATGAGGTTCTAAATTACGGTCTATAACCTGGATGACCAAAGTGATGAAACCCTATGGGAAAAAAGTGCCATTGGGATAAGTGCATTATTGGAGTACATACTAGCATGGGAGATATTAATAAAGTACTAAAGGGATTATTTTCTAATAGATATGGAATTAAAAATGTGATATTCGTGGAAGGGTACTGGGCCGACGTCAATTTTCCAAGGTCAACACCAAGCGATGGGGACCATTGGGCAATCACCAAGCTTCCTATTCACTCAATAGTGACTTATTACATGACTTGTCTTTGTTTTGTTGGTTATCATGCCCCAAGGTATTTGCTGGTGCTTATAATGGATTTAACACCTAGGTCAACCCTAGTGATAGGGAGTGTTGGGCACATCCTATTTGCTCAGTAGTGACCCCACTACATGACTGTTGGTTATAATGACATTGGTTTGTTGCCTGTTGTAGTCCACTCAAGGTGCATACGTGGAAGCAAAAAGAGTGTCTAATGTATGTCCAATGGTGGGACATCCTATTTATGATTAACATAAATGCATGGAAAACAATATGCTGTGCAAGAAGGATTTTGAGGGGTTCTTAAGAAAGATGGTGTAGCTATAAAAGCATATGACATGGCTTTGCAAGCTGGCATCCCTTTTAACAATGGTTTTCGTTTTGACGAGGATATGTTCTCTCATCTTATTGTGCACTGTGCATGAGTGTTGGACTCTACGACACTCCACCAATTGTAAGTAAATAGACTTCGACTCTTATGCTCATCTCATCCAGCATGAGCAACACGACTTTAGATATGCTCAACTCTTCTAGCTTGATCATAAGCCGAATAACTATGACTCTTACCACGGAGTTTAATGTCATAAAATCTAATATCTAACCAAACCAAATGATTTTCTCATATTAAATTGATCACTTAATGTGAGAGAATAAACGGGAACAAGTGTTAAGATATAGATATGTGCTTATAGATCTATCTCAACACGGGGCCAATGGTAAAGGGGCCCAAATGAGAGATGGTCTATCAAAGGGAAAGGCTAACTAATGGAGGATAAGACCTTAGGGTTAGCTTCATTGAAGACCTCCAATAATGTGTGTAAAAGTCCTTTGACCTTAGGTAAGCTAGGGCTGAGCTTGAGGCGGGAACCCGGCCCAAGCTCGAGGTGCTTGTCGTGCTCGAGGTGGTTGTCGTGCTTGAGGTGCTTGATTAAGGTGTTTGAGGTGCTTGAGGTGCTTGACTTGCTACTTGATTAAGGTGCTCGATGTGCTTTGACATGCTTGATTAAGGTGTTTGAGGTGCTTGAGGTGCTTGACTTGCTACTTGATTAAGGTGCTCGATGTGCTTTGACATGCTTGCCTGAGATGCTTGTGGGAACACCCCTAGTTCAAGTGCATTGTCATGCTTGATGATTAAGGTGCTTGAGCACCAAAAGTCTAAAGTATCCCTACAAGAGGGGGGGCAAGCCCTTTTCCTAGGGAATAGAGAGAGAACACACACTCACACACACAAGGAAGGCCCAAGCTTGAAGAGGCAGCAGGAACACATGTCAAGCCCCTACCTATGTTACCTTCATGAGATGCGTGAAGCCTATTGGTTGGCCACCCAAGGGGTCCAATAGTAATTTAGGAGACTTAATTAATTGATTTATCATTTATCAAGCCCTCTCTCTTAAAGGGGAAAGGGGGACACTTGTCTCAAGGCTACCCCTACTGCTTGTAATGCCTCCTGCTTATGATTGGCTAGGCCTTCAATTTCACTCTTCAAAGGCACTCTCCTAATCACACCATCCTTACAAAGACAATACAAGTCATCATTTACTATGCGATACCTGGTAGCCTTCCTAGCTAACCATCGCCTTTCCCCTACATTCAAGTGTTTAGGAGCCTCTCCTTGCTCCAGTGCATAATATCTTCTAAGTCCTCCTTGCCTTGCTGAAGTGGAAGTTTGATGGCCACTGCTCCCACTATTGACTCATTTAACTTCGATGATGCTAGGTGGTCTGCATCCTTGTTCTGGTCTCTTGGCACATGATGTACTACTTGTGCCTCCCTAAATCTCCTCATAAGAGCTTTGGCTTCTCTCATTTTAGTGGAGAGACGGGCATTTTTGCAAGCCCATGTACCTTGCATTTTCCTTACCAAAAGCATGGAGTCACCAAAAGCGTTTAATCTCTTAATTGAATTATCGAGGCACCAACAAAGGCCATGAATTAGAGCTTGATATTCTGCTTCATTGTTGGAGTGGACATCTTCTAGAGTGATCCCTTCACCATGGATCCTCTCTCCCAATGGAGATAAGACCATGATGCCTGCAGCTGCCTTATCCTTGGTTCTCTTGTATACTCCATCAAAGTAGAGGCTGTAAGCATTGACCAAAGCCTCTAGAGCTGGAGGTGGTGGAAGTTCCTTTCTCTTCAAATGGAAAACTTTTTCATAGCACTTGTTTGTTAAAATGTCGGCTAAGCATGCTCGAGTTGTTCTTTCAACCTGTATTGTATAATCAAACTCTTGAAGTCGCACCACCCACTTTGCTATTTTGTCAGAGATTTCCATATGTTGTAGTGCACAGGGAAACATATCCTCCACAGTGATAATTACAAACCTCTTCGGCAGCAAGTATGGCCGAAATTTGGTTACCGCAAACATGAGAGCTAACACTAGCTGTTCCATCAGGGTGTAGGCCTTCTCTGTGTTTTCCATGAGGCGGCTAGCAAAATACACAGGCTTCATAAAGGATGTTTTTGGATCTTTTTGTAGGAGGGCAGCACCAATGGCCTCTTCTCCCACACTAGGGTTTACAAAGAATGTTTCTTCCCAACAAGGTTGGAGGATTACAGGGAGTGACCCTAACATTTTTTTAATCTCTCTAAAATGCCCATCACTTTCTTCACTCCAAACAAGCGTCTCTTGACGAGTCAGCTGTTGTAGAGGATATATCACTTGGGAGAGTAAGTTAATGAATCTACTCAAATATCTTAGCTTTTGCAAGAAAGAGATTAATTGTTTGATGGAAGTTGGGGAAGGTAGATTTAGCAATGTTTCTATCTTTTCAGGATCTACCTCGATTCCATCAATGGACACTACATGCCCTAATAGTGTAACCTTGCTTTCCCCAATGTGATATTTGTCCTTGTTTAGTTGTCCACATAGCTTAGCTAAACGAGTAAATCCTTCATCAATCTTGCCGAGATGCATACTTTTGGAGCTGTAAATACAAAAGTCATCTATGAAAACCCTTATGGACTTACCAAAGTAAGGTTGGAAAACCATGTTCATGAATCGTTGAAAGGTTGCTGGAGCGTTGGTGAGACCAAAAGGCATGACTCGAAATGAAAAACAGCCCCATGGTGTGATGAAAGTAGTCTTTTTCTGGTCCTCCTCTGCAATGCGTATTTGAAAGTAGCCAGAGTAGCCATCACACACTGTGTATCTCTCATGGCCTGCTACTTCATTTAGAATCTCATCTTGAAATGGGAGAGGGAAGTGGTCCCTCTTTGTTGCAGCATTTAGTGGCTTGTAATCCACGCACACTCGCCATTTACCATTCTTCTTTGGCCTCACCACTACTGGGGAGACCCATTCTGAATCTTCTACTGGGTATATGAATCCTGCTTCTAAGAGTCTCTTCACCTCGGACAATAGTGCATTTTGTTGCACAACTCCTAATCTTCTTGGTTTTTGTACTACTGGCTTGCTCCCTTCTTTTAGATGGATATGATGCTTCACTGCAGTGACACCTGTAATGTGAGTGTAATCAGAAATGAACAATGATGCATGCTTCTTGAGAACATTTACATAACCCTCCTTTTCTTCTTCCTTTATATCCTTGGATAACATCTCCTCTAGGCTGGCATTCCACACATTCTCCATTTGGATCCTTGGGTTGTCTTCTGATGAGGTAGTTTCCTTTATGGTGACTCCCATGACTTCGAGAGTGCTATCACTCGCTTCACTTGAACTCTCTTCCTCGTCCATGGATGAGGAGCATCCACTTGAGCTCCACTCATCAGCTGACGTCTCTAGTTCAAGGTTCTCTTGTCGCCCATTCTTCAAGTTATAAACCACCTTCCGACTATGGCCACCCATGCGAGGCCTCAACTCCAAGTCTCCTGTTGCCCAATCTTGCCTAGCTCCTATACCCATGAGCCAAGGTCATCCTAAAATAAGGGGGTATCCTTGTCCCTTTACTGGCATCACATAAGCATCAACCTCTGTAGTGATTCCAAAAATAGAAACTCTCAAAGCTTTCACTACACCCACACCTGATGATTCCATTACCTCTAAACCCAATTGATGCATTAGCTTTTCAGTCGTGACACAAACCTCTGCTCCACTGTCAATGTATGTTTTTGGAATCCGTTGTCCCTTGATTTGAGCCTCCACCAAAGGCACTATATCCTTGAGACCATATACTTTGATTACACTTACTAGCTTACTTCGCTTTGCCCTCGTGCTCACCATTTTTGACCATTGTCGTCGAAGCTTTGGGGAGATATGAAGTAGTTGTGGCCAAGTAATCTTTGGTCCTTGAGAACTCACATCAGCTGTCAAGTCATAAGGTTGTGTTCGAGATCCCATAGGGAAATCAGAGATGTCAATTTGAGACCTAGTACGGGTCTTTCTCTTCTTGGATTCATCTTTAGTTGCCCGAGATGTACTTGCTTCATTGCTTGCATCCTTGCTTGTTTCTTTACTTACTTCATCTTGGACACGCACATGTTTGATAGGCATTGTAGCCACTTCATCTATCTTCATCTTCCCTTTAGCTATTTCTTCCTGGTTGCTTCTGCCCTTGAGGACCTCCTCCATCCTTATGATGCTCGCATTTGGTTAAGTAGCAGGGGCTTGAGCTTGAGCACGAGGTGGCTGCAAAATTTGAGGGTGCGGTTGCTCTTGTGCTTGAGCTCTAGAAACGGGAGGACTTACTTGTTGTCGAGGACCTCTGACAGGGTAGTCATATCTTCTAGGATGAGGGCAATTATACATGCCGTGGCCATTTTCCCCACAATTGTAACACAACATTTCCCTTGCTTGACGTCGCATTGGTGGCCGATTCCCACTATTTCTCTCAATAGGACTTCTTGCACCCTGCCCAAGATTTACTCTCAACCCCTCTAGCTGGTTTGTGAGATTGTTTATTTGTGGAGCATATCTTCTTGTTGACCTCTATTGAGGTCTGGTGCATTAGGAACATTTGGAGGTATGTGAGAAGCTTCCATAGTTGTGATATTGCCTCCCAAAGCTAGCTGGCCAGCTTGGGCTTGATAGAGAATCTTTCTATTCTTTTCCCTAGCAATTCTTAAGGCATCTTCAAAAGCATTTGGAAATTTGCTCTTTACCTTCTCCCTTAGCAAGGGGTACAAACCCGAGATAAATCGATCCTTTTGGAGGCAATTGGGAGCTCGCTCACCAGGGTTTAGTGAGTCTGACCATTGCCCCCAAAGTTTCAGAAAACCTTCCTCATAGGTTGCATAACCATGAGGGTCAACTTGATGAAGGGCCAGAACCCATTGCCATAGTTCTTCTGCCGAATTGGCTCGTTGAAATCTTCGTAGGAAAGCCGCCTTCAATCCCTCCCAATCAATTCTTTGGGTTGGATCTAGAGCCTGGAACCATACCCTAGCTTCTTCTTTGAGCACCAAAGGAAAAGCTCTCAATTTCAATGCTTCGTCATCCCTCCTAGAGACAAGGAAAGCCATCTCCAAGTTATCCAAAAAATCCCCAGCATTTTTCCCACTACGCCCAAAGAAATTTGGGAAAGCCATCATAAAAATGGGTTTCCTTCCTCTCAATACAGCACAAAGATGAAAACGTCTAGGCCCAAATCATATCTTATTAAGGGTAGAATAAATGGATTGATAGATGCATTAATCTTAGCTAGACGACGAGGGCCTAGTAAGTTCCTTATGATGTTTTGGAACCTAAGCTTTGTGCTAGCTATTATATGCACAGTTTGTCTAGCAAGAGGTTGGAAAGGTCCATATAAATCCCTATGATTCATGGAGTATGCTTAAAGCAAGATGAAGATGTGAACATCAAAAGATACATTATATTCCAAAATAGGAAATATTATAGGGTCAGGGGACAACAATATCTCTCTCAACCTCTCAGCTCCAAAATAGAAGACCAATCTTTGTTGGAAAAAAATCTTTCTATCAATGCGCACATTCACCCTAATATTCTGAACTGATTGAAAGTTGTAGAAAATGGGATTATTCATTGGTGCATTAAATACAAACTTCCATGAAGCACTTCATTATAGTTGAGCTCTCTTGGATCCCACCATTTGAGAGATGTGAAGAATTTGCTCACCAGTGATTAGCCTAGCTTTGGTGTGACCATCTTCAGCTTTGTAGAGTTCATAGGTTCGATGGCTACCCTCTCAACCACCTTGAGCCTTCTTTCTAGTAGTAGTTGGAGTGCATAACCATATGTAGCCTCTTGCCAATACCTCACCCCATTGATGTGTAGCTTCCCCTCCAAAAACTTGTTAATACCTGAGTTTGAGAGTGCTTTCACCACCTGAAGTCGAGGCTTCAAAGGAAGTGTCTTCACACTAGCCTCAAAGCACTCAACACAATTTTTTGACCTAGGGACTTGATGACTACAAGATTTTCCTTGAAGCAAAGAAGGGTGTGTGTAGTTAACTCTCTTTACCCGCATACGTGCCGTTTGTCGATAAAGACGCTTCTTTTCTCGAGATTCTTGTGGAGACCATAATGGAAGTCTCGGAGAATTTGATGGATCTTCCTTCATAGGATTGACAGAGCACTGCTTGAGAACTCCTCCGTGGGGGCACCAATTTATGACGAAGGAAATTTGGAATGGTGGCCGCTACACCAAAACAAACTCCATTGCGCCACAAGCGAAATGAGATGAGGGCACCACCTAGTCTTGGAAGCGTGGACTAGGACCGCTACACAAAGAGAGAGAGAGAGAGAGAGAGAGAGAGAGAGAGAGAGAGAGAGAGAGAGAGAGAGAGAGAGATCACTATGAATGAAGCATTAACCTTAATGTGTGTACAAGGAATGGATAACTTCAAACACTCCCAACACAAATAGCCTGTAGATTACCAAACCACCACTCAAGGATTAGCCAAGATCACGTCAAGCACTCTCACACACATATAAAAGATTTCTCTTAATTAACATAAATAAGAGGAGGGTAGGTTACTAGCATGAAACAATTTGCACTCTAGAATGTGCAAGAATAGAGTGAATGAATGAGCTTATGGGCTCATGGTGAGTGATACAAAGACTCAATGGGGCTGAGGGAGGCTTAAAATTACAAAGGGGAAGGCCTCTTTATATAGGAAAGAGAGTGATTAGGAGTGAGGTTAAGATCCAAGTGTAATTTGTACAAATGAAGCTTGATTAGGGACATTCAACCAATGAAGAAGCTCCTTCCAAGTGATTTGTTGACCAATTTGCAACTAATTAGCTCCATCATCACTTGTGTTGTCTTCACTCCTTCCTCCATAGCTTCAGTCCAAAAGCTTCCTTATTTTAAAATGTAAAGAATCTACATAAAATCAATACATATCTAGTAATAATAGAAAGGGGTTGAATGAGAACTTATGAATTACAACAAGATTAAGCATGACTTGAGAGGTGATTGGAAGAGGAATTTTGATGGGTTTTTGAGCTTGAGAGAGAGGAGGAAGGAGGGGAGGGTGAGAAGACTAATGGCTGATTTTAGAGAAGGTCTCAATGTGGAAAAGGAAGGGTGTGTGTGTGTAAAGGTAGAGGGGGTGGTCTCCACCACAGTTGAAAAAACTGGCGTTCGCCATTTTGGCCATATCTCCTAGACCGTAGATGCAAAAATTATAAAAAAATATGGTTAGAATCTCCAGCTCATCAGCTACAACTTTGATGAAGACAAGTTTTCTTGGATCGGAGTGGAAGTATTTTTTTAAAATTCAGCAAAATCATGTGTCTGGTTCCTCCCTTTACCAAGTCTTCCACTTGGGTCCCATCTGTTTGAATCATCATATGGCTCCAAAGCCATGATGATATGAGCCACTCATGACCCTTGAATCATGGGTGCATGGCTCCACAACCACATCATATCTTTTCTTTTCACATTTACATATTTTCCCTTCCCTTTACCACTAGGTTCTCCCTCTACCTTTTACCTCCGGTGAACTAGTCAAGAAAAACTTCCTATCAAATCATTTTTTTTAATTTTTCCAAGAGGTTGTTCCCACTCCTTGTTTTATTGTAAACCTCTAGAAGCAAGGAAAACCAACAAAATATAATAAACAAAAATTTGTGATAGGCTCGGATCACTACTTCTTTGTATTCATCCTCGATGTGCATCCGTACGTCTTCGGTCTTTAGCAGCTTGTGTTAACTAAAGTTGACTCAGTTAACATTCCCCCCTTCCTATTTTAGTACCCGTCCTTGGGCACTGTTGAAAAGTGTCCATGGAGGCAAGGGAAGGTTTTGATTGGTTGCTGATGGGCTGATTGTCTTCATTTGTCATTGAATTTGTTGATGAGGTTTAATTTTCTACATCATCTTTATTGGTTCGAATATGTCTGATGTGAGAGACGATGTTGCATTTGTCCATTGTGATAGCATAATGATGAGGTAACTATTTATTTATGAAAAGTATGTACAAGGGAAGTAGAATGACGAGGTTCTAAATTAGGGTCTATAACCTGGATGACCAAAGTGAAGAAACCCTGTGGGAAAAAAGTGCCATTGGGATAAGTGCATTATTGGAGTACATACTAGCATGGGAAATATTAATAAAGTACTAAAGGGATTATTTGCTAATAGATATGGAATTAAAAATGTGATATTCGTGGAAGGGTACTGGGTCGACGTCAGTTTGCCAAGGTCAACACCAAGCGAAGGGGACCATTGGGCAATCACCAAGCTTCCTATTCACTCAATAGTGACTTATTACATGACTTGTCTTTGTTTTGTTGGTTATCATGCCCCAAGGTATTTGCTGGTGCTTATAACGGATTTAACACCTAGGTCAACCCAAGTGATAGGGAGTGTTGGGCACATCGTATTTGCTCAGTAGTGACCCCACTACATGACTGTTGGTTATAATGACATTGGTTTGTTGCCTGTTGTAGTCCACTCAAGGTGCATACGTGGAAGCAAAAAGAGTGTCTAATGTATGTACAATGGTGGGACATCCTATTTATGCTTAACATAAATGCATGGAAAACAATATGCTGTGCAAGAAGGATTTTGAGGGGTTCTTAAGAAAGATGGTGTAGCTATAAAAGCATATGACATGGCTTTGCAAGCTCGCATCCCTTTTAACAATGGTTTCCATTTTGACGAGGATATGTGCTCTCATCTTATTGTGCACTGTGCATGAGTGTTGGACTCTACGACACTCCACCAATTGTAAGTTAATAGACTTCGACTCTTATGCTCATCTCATCCAGCATGAGCAACACGACTTTAGATATGCTCAACTCTTCTAGCTTGATCTTAAGCCGAATAACTATGACTCTTACCACGGAGTTTAATGTCATAAAATCTAATATCTAACCAAACCAAATGATTTTCTCATATTAAATTGATCACTTAATGTGGGAGAATAAACGGGAACAAGTGTTAAGATATAGATATGTGCTTATAGATCTATCTCAACACGGGGCCAATGGTAAAGGGGCCCAAATAAGAGATGGTCTATCAAAGGGAAAGGCTAACTAATGGAGCATAAGACCTTAGGCTTAGCTTCATTGAAGACCTCCAATAATGTGTGTAAAAGTCCTTTGACCTTAGGTAAGCTAGGGCTGAGCTTGAGGCGGGAACCCGGCCCAAGCTCGAGGTGCTTGTCGTGCTCGAGGTGCTTGATTAAGGTGTTTGAGGTGCTTGACATGCTACTTGATTAAGGTGCTCGATGTGCTTTGACATGCTTGCCTGAGATGCTTGTGGGAACACCCCTAGTTCAAGTGCATTGTCATGCTTGATGACTAAGGTGCTTGAGCACCAAAAGTCTAAAGTATCCCTACAAGAGGGGGGGCGAGCCCTTTTCCTAGGGAATAGAGAGAGAACACACACTCACACACACAAGGAAGGCCCAAGCTTGAAGAGGCAGCAGGGACACATGTCAAGCCCCTACCTATGTTACCTTCATGAGATGCCTGAAGCCTATTGGTTGGCCACCCAAGGGGTCCAATAGTAATTTAGGAGACTTAATTAATTGATTTATCATTTATCAAGCCCCCTCTCTTAAAGGGGAAAGGGGGACACTTGTCTCAAGGCTACCCCTACTGCTTGTAATGCCTCCTGCTTATGATTGGCTAGGCCTTCAATTTCACTCTTCAAAGGCACTCTCCTAATCACACCATCCTTACCAAGACAATACAAGTCATCATTTACTATGCGATACCTGGTAGCCTTCCTAGCTAACCATCGCCTTTCCCCTACATTCAAGTGTTTAGGAGCCTCTCCTTGCTCCAGTGCATAATATCTTCTAAGTCCTCCTTGCCTTGCTGAAGTGGAAGTTTGATGGCCACTGCTCCCACTATTGACTCATTTAACTTCGATGATGCTAGGTGGTCTGCATCCTTGTTCTGGTCTCTTGGCACATGATGTACTACTTGTGCCTCCCTAAATCTCCTCATAAGAGCTTTGGCTTCTCTCATTTTAGTAGAGAGACGGGCATTTTTGCAAGCCCATGTACCTTGCATTTGCCTTACCAAAAGCATGGAGTCACCAAAAGCGTTTAATCTCTTAATTGAATTATCGAGGAACCAACAAAGGCCATGAATTAGAGCTTGATATTCTGCTTCATTGTTGGAGTGGACATCTTCTAGAGTGATCCCTTCACCATGGATCCTCTCTCCCAATGGAGATAAGACCATGATGCCTGCAGCTGCCTTATCCTTGGTTCTCTTGTATGCTCCATCAAAGTAGAGGCTGTAAGCATTGACCAAAGCCTCTAGAGCTGGAGGTGGTGGAAGTTCCTTTCTCTTCAAATGGAAAACTTTTTCATAGCACTTGTTTGTTAAAATGTCGGCTAAGCATGCTCGAGTTTTTCTTTCAACCTGTATTGTATAATCAAACTCTTGAAGTCGCACCACCCACTTTGCTATTTTGTCAGAGATTTCCATATGTTGTAGTGCATAGGGAAACATATCCTCCACAGTGATAATTACAAACCTCTTCAGCAGCAAGTATGGCCGAAATTTGGTTACCGCAAACATGAGAGCTAACACTAGCTGTTCCATCAGGGTGTAGGCCTTCTCTGTGTTTTCCATGAGGTGGCTAGCAAAATACACAGGCCTCATAAAGGATGTTTTTGGATCTTTTTGTAGGAGGGCAGCACCAATGGCCTCTTCTCCCACACTAGGGTTTACAAAGAATGTTTCTTCCCAACAAGGTTTGAGGATTACAGGGAGTGACCCTAACATTTTTTTAATCTCTCTAAAATGCCCATCACTTTCTTCACTCCAAACAAGCGTCTCTTGACAAGTCAGCTGTTGTAGAGGAAATATCACTTGGGAGAGTAAGTGTATGAATCTACTAAAATATATTAGCTTTTGCAAGAAAGAGATTAATTGTTTGATGGAAGTTGGGGAAGGTAGATTTAGCAATGTTTCTATCTTTTCAGGATCTACCTCGATTCCATCAATGGACACTACATGCCCTAATAGTGTAACCTTGATTTCCCCAATGTGACATTTGTCCTTGTTTAGTTGTCCACCTAGCTTAGCTAAACGAGTAAATCCTTCATCAATCTTGCCGAGATGCATACTTTTGGAGCTGTAAATACAAAAGTCATCTATGAAAACCCTTATGGACTTACCAAAGTAAGGTTGGAAGACCATGTTCATGAATCGTTGAAAGGTTGCTGGAGCGTTGGTGAGACCAAAAGGCATGACTCGAAATGCAAAACAGCCCCATGGTGTGATGAAAGTAGTCTTTTTCTGGTCCTCCTCTGCAATGCGTATTTGAAAGTAGCCAGAGTAGCCATCACACACTGTGTATCTCTCATGGCCTGCTACTTCATTTAGAATCTCATCTTGAAATGGGAGAGGGAAGTGGTCCCTCTTTGTTGCAGCATTTAGTGGCTTGTAATCCACGCACACTCGCCATTTACCATTCTTATTTGGCCTCACCACTACTGGGGAGACCCATTCTGAATCTTCTACTGGGTATATGAATCCTGCTTCTAAGAGTCTCTTCACCTCGGACAATAGTGCATTTTGTTGCACAACTCCTAATCTTCTTGGTTTTTGTACTACTGGCTTGCTCCCTTCTTTTAGATGGATATGATGCTTCACTGCAGTGACACCTGTAATGTGAGTGTAATCAGAAATGAACAATGATGCATGCTTCTTGAGAACATTTACATAACCCTCCTTTTCTTCTTCCTTTATATCCTTGGATAACATCTCCTATAGGCTGGCATCCCACACATTCTCCATTTGGATCCTTGGGTTGTCTTCTGATGAGGTAGTTTCCTTTATGGTGACTCCCATGACTTTGAGAGTGCTATCACTCGCTTCACTTGAACTCTCTTCCTCGTCCATGGATGAGGAGCATCCACTTGAGCTCCACTCGAGCTCCACTCATCAGCTGACGTCTCTAGTTCAAGGTTCTCTTGTCGCCCATTCTTCAAGTTATAAACCACCTTCCGACTATGGCCACCCATGCGAGGCCTCAACTCCAAGTCTCCTGTTGCCCAATCTTGCCTAGCTCCTATACCCATGAGCCAAGGTCGTCCTAAAATAAGGGGGTATCCTTGTCCCTTTACTGGCATCACATACGCATCAACCTCTGTAGTGATTCCAAAAACAGAAACTCTCAAAGCTTTCACTACACCCACACAAGTGACAGAGACATTATTGGCCATTTTTGCCCTAAAGTTTGATGATTCCATTACCTCTAAACCCAATTGATGCATTAGCTTTTCAGTCATGACACAAACCTCTGCTCCACTATCAATGTATGTTTTTGGAATCCGTTGTCCCTTGATTTGAGCCTCCACCAAAGGCACTATATCCTTGAGACCATATGCTTTGATTACACTTACTAGCTTACTTAGCTTTGCCCTCGTGCTCACCATTTTTTACCATTGTCGTCGAAGCTTTGGGGAGATATGAAGTAGTTGTGGCCAAGTAATCTTTGGTCCTTGAGAACTCACATCAGCTGTCAAGTCATAAGGTTGTGTTCGAGATCGCATAGGGAAATCAGAGATGTCAATTTGAGACCTAGTACGGGTCTTTCTCTTCTTGGCTTCATCTTTAGTTGCCCGAGATGTACTTGCTTCATTGCTTGCATCCTTGCTTGTTTCTTTACTTACTTCATCTTGGACATGCACATGTTTGATAGGCATTGTAGCCACTTCATCTATCTTCATCTTCCCTTTAGCTATTTCTTCCTGGTTGCTTCTGCCCTTGAGGACCTCCTCCATCCTTATGATGCTCACATTTGGTTGAGTAGCAGGGGCTTGAGCTTGAGCACGAGGTGGCTGCAAAATTTGAGGTTGTGGTTGCTCTTGTGCTTGAGCTCTAGCACGGGGAGGACTTACTTGTTGTCGAGGACCTCTGACAGGGTAGTCATATCTTCTGGGATGAGGGCAATTATACATGCCGTGGCCATTTTCCCCACAATTGTAACACAACATTTCCCTTGCTTGACGTCGCATTGGTGGCCGATTCCCACTATTTCCCTCAATAGGCCTTCTTGCACCCTGCCCAAGATTTACTCTCAACCCCTCTAGCTGGTTTGTGAGATTGTTTATTTGTTGGAGCATATCTTCTTGTTGACCTCTATTGAGGTCTGGTGCATTAGGCACATTTGGAGGTATGTGAGAAGCTTCCATAGTTGTGATATTGCCTCCCAAAGCTAGCTAGCCAGCTTGGGCTTGATAGAGAATCTTTCTATTCTTTTCCCTAGCAATTCTTAAGGCATATTCAAAAGCATTTGGAAATTTGCTCTTTACCTTCTCCCTTAGCAAGGGGTACAAACCTGAGATAAATCGATCCTTTTGGAGGCAATTGGGAGCTCGCTCACCAGGGTTTAGTGAGTCTGACCATTGCCCCCAAAGTTTCAGAAAACCTTCCTCATAGGTTGCATAACCATGAGGGTCAACTTGATGAAGGGCCAGAACCCATTGCCATAGTTCTTCTGCCGAATTGTCTCGTTGAAATCTTCGTAGGAAAGCCGCCTTCAATCCCTCCCAATCAACTCTTTGGGTTGGATCTAGAGCCTGGAACCATACCCTAGCTTCTTCTTTGAGCACCAAAGGAAAAGATCTCAATTTCAATGCTTCGTCATCCCTCCCAGAGACAAGGAAAGCCATCTCCAAGTTATCCAAAAAATCCCCAGCATTTTTCCCACTACGCCCAAAACAATTAGGGAAAGCCATCATAAAATGGGTTGCCTTCCTCTCAATACAACACAAAGATGAAAACGTCTAGGCCCAAATCATATCTTATTAAGGGTAGAATAAATGGATTGATAGATGCATTAATCTCAGCTAGACGACGAGGGCCTAGTAAGTTCCTTATGATGTTTTGGAACCTAAGCTTTGTGCTAGCTATTATATGCACAGTTTGTCTAGCAAGAGGTTGGAAAGGTCCATATAAATCCCTATGATTCATGGAGTATGCTTAAAGCAAGATGAAAATGTGAACATCAAAAGATACATTACATTATATGTTTGTGATGCATGATGTTTTCCATCTTCATTGCATCACCTAGGTCACAAGGAACACAAAGACTGTATTGTAACAAGTCTCTCTTAATGGGAGAAATCATAATACAAATGCCTATTGGAGGGGGGAACGGCTCCACATAAATCCGGTCCTACACTGTTGTCATGTTCTCTAAATTCTCTCTCTTGCAAAAGTATTGATCATGCCAAGTTAACTAACTGCTATGATTATGTTGCTATTTTTAATTATGTTCACCCGTTATGCTCACAAAGTTATTTCTCAAAGTACTCTCATTAATTTCCGCTACTCTCAAGTTAAATAGGCCAATTCCATTACATTGGTATCAGAGCATTTGGTTTCTCTTTTCTTGCTTAAGAAGAGAGGTCGTTAAGTAGCTTATAAATGGTTGATGTTGTTAATTATAATAGGGTAAGTGGAACTGGGATCTATTATCGGTTTTGTTGAAACCACTATGTGGGGGATGGTGCACACCTCGGGAGATTTGGACTTAATAATGGAGTCTTTTTAGACTTGCCTACGGTTTTACCATTATTGAGCCATAAGAAGTTCGAAAGGAGCTAGCCCTTGGCAACTCTGCTATGATAGACCTACTCCTCTACTCTCTATAATTAACCACTTCGAGCCGTGGGTGTAGATACTTAAATGCCGATTTTCAAAGGCTAAGAGGAGTGGCAACTAAGGTTTTGAATTGCCAAAGCATACACTAAGTATATACATAAATTTTGTTAGCATGTTTGACAATAATCAAGAGAGTCGAATGAACATTGATAGCTTTGATTTTTCACATGAAGGTGCTTATGATGATGTTCCCATGTTTGGGAATTATCACACAACTAGGTTGAAGCAAACTATGGGCAACCCTGCTTTGCAAGCCGAAGTTACTCAACAACTTCGTACTTATGGAATTTCCCTTCCTCTCCAAGAGGAGAGAGAGATTAGGAGGCCTCTTGAAGAGACTCCCAAAAGAAGACTCTCTCCTTTCGAGAGGAGGAATCCAAAGAGCAAGAAAACAATGAAAGTTTAAGTTCCTCTGAAGATGTGGCTCCACGAAGACGGCGGTCTAGACGATCGCCCACTCCTCCCAAGAGGAAAAGATCAACACATAGTCCTTCTCCTCATCATTCTGAAAGGCAAGAGAGGAAACAAAGGAAGAAAAGGGATAGGAAGAGGTCACCCTCTTATCCTTCTTCTTCACCTTTCTCCTCTTCCGATGAAAGTTATGGCTATTCTCCTAGAGAATACAAGAGGGGAGGACATCGCAAATCATTTCCAGCATGGATAAGGTCACAAAAGCTAAAGAAGTTCAAGGAGGGAGGAAAGAGTATCTCTTTTCTCACCTATGATGGCACCTTTGGTGCTACTAACAAAGTGTTGGCCTTCATCCAGCAATTTGATGCGGCCTTTGGAGATGAGGGCTTCACAGAGTCCTCCAAGCTACTCCATGTAGCTATGCACTTCCAAAAATCAGCTCTTCAATGGTGGGCTAGCCTTCGTGGAAATGGTGAAGCACCAAAGACATGGAAAACTCTATGAGTTTCCATCATGAAGCAATTCCTTGCAAGCGATGCAAAGGACAAAGTGCTTACCAAATAGCGCAGCTTGAAGCTCCTCTCCCATGAGTCTATCCACAAATATGTAGACAAGTTTTGGGATTTACATCTCAAGACTATTGTCTTTCAAAAGATAGACTTTGCCGAGCAAAGGCAACAATTTTGTGCGGGATTACCTGAAGAGATGGCCGAATACATCAACTCTCAATGGCCTGGTACTATTAGCGAAGTAATCCATCACACCATGGTTGCTTCACGCATCAATTTCCATCAAGGGGCTAGACGTAATGTCAAGCCCATGGAAAACAAAGATAAAAATGATGCAAAGGGAAAAACCAATGTTCAAAATACTTCCCAAGCCAATTCCAACAACAACAACAATCGGTCCAAGGAGAAGGGAGTTTACAAAGGTAAAAACAAACTCTCTCCTGAAGAACTTGAAGATTTTTGCAAGGACCATAAGTGTTTCAAGTGTGGGGAGCAAGGACATGGCTATCGTTCTTGCCCCAAGAAGAATGCTCGCAATGAGACTCCTAGGGCTTCTACCATCGAAGCTCCAAAAGAGGATGCTCATTGCAAAGGATCATAACTTTCCTATGCTTGGGGAAAGGTAAGAGAGCATGATGCCTTTATCTTGTTTGACCCTGGCTCTACTCTCAACTTCATATCAATAGAGTTGGCCACCAAGTTGGGCATTCAAGCTTTTGAGATGGGAGATATAGTAGTGGCTGATGCAGCTTTCAAGGGACAACAAGCCTCAGTTACTCCCTTGATTGGGAAGTTGAGGCTTCATGTCCAAAGCTATGTCGACAAAGAAGACTTCTTCATCTCTCCTCTCCAACATCAGGATGTTATCTTAGGGGCACCATGGTTTGATCGCATGGCTGCCAACATGAAGTTCCCTAAAAGGAGAATTTACTTCACCTATAGGGGAAAGAACATGTATATAGATGCTAGTGAGCGTGGTCGCACTATTCCACTTGTAAATCCTCTTGCTTTTGATAAGTCAACGAAGAGCTCAGTTTTTGCGTACATGATTTTTGTCAAAGAGCCTCTAAAAGATAGTAATGTTTCATCAAATGTAAATGGTAGGAATCAAGAAGAGTTAGACTTGTCTAATTTTCTAAAAGGATTCCAAGATGTGTTCATCGATAATATCCCTATGGACTTACCTCCAAAACAAGGGGATGATGACCATCGTATTGAGCTCCTTCCTGGAAGCTCACCACCTAACAAGCCTCCTTATTGAGTCTCACAAGCTCAACAAGAGGAGATCATGAGGCAAGTACAAGAACGGGTAGACAAAGGTATGGTGAGGCCTAGTTCCTCTCCCTTTTGTTCTCCAGTCCTTTTAGTGCAAAAGAAAGATGGTACATACCATACGTGTGTGGACTATCGAGCACTAAACCATATCACTATAAAAAACAGATTTCCCGTACCTCGGGTAGAAGATCTGTTTGATAAGCTACAAGGCTCTACCTACTTCAGTAGGATTGACCTTAAGAGTGGCTATCATCAAATAAGGATAGTGGATGAAGATATCTTAAAAACCGCGTTTCACACAACGTTTGGTCTTTATGAATATTTAGTCATGCCTTTTGGCTTGACTAATGCACCAGCTACGTTCAATTGTTTGATGGAGAAAATTTTTAGCCCATATCGTAAATTCATTGGAGTTATCTTTGATGATATCATCATCTACTCCAAGTCTTTGGAGGAACATAAGCAACATCTCCAAGTGATTTTTCAAGCATTGAGGGAGAACAAGCTTTATCTCAACCAAAAGAAAAGAGAATTCTTCCTTCAAGAGATTCAATACCTAGGTCATATTATCTCTAAAGATGGTATCCAAATGGATCCATCAAAGTTAGAGGTAATAAAAGCATGGCCTAACCCAAGAAATCTACATGAGCTAAGAAGATTTGTTGGTATGTGCGCATACTATAGACGCTTCATAGAAAAATTCTCTCAAGTAGCAGGACCACTACACGACTTAACTAAGAAGAACGTTAAGTTTGTATGGACTGCTAAGGAGAAAAATTCTTTTGAAAAGCTCAAAGAGAAACTTACTTTCCAACCAGTCCTCGTGCTTCCGGATCTCTCAAAGCCATTTGAGGTCCAATGTGATGCTTGTGGTGATTGCCTTGGAGTAGTTTTGCTTCAAGAAGGGCATGCCATAGCATATGAGAGCCGAAGGCTCAATATTGATGAACGAGTCTTGGGCATTTATGAGAAAGAACTTTTAGCTATTCTACATGCCCTAGACACATGGAAGCACTACCTATTGGGGACTCCATTTATCCTACGAACCGACCACCAAAGTCTCAAGTATTTCATGACGCAAACCAAGCTTTCCGACAAACAAATGAGGTGGGCAAATTTTCTTTCGCAATTTAATTTCCATATTTCTCACATAGCTGGTAAGCACAATCAAGTTGCCGATGCACTTTCACGACGACCAAAAGTTAATGCGGTGTCTATAGCTACTCACAATGATCTATCCTTTATGATAGATGAGTATGCTACTGACCCTGACTTTAGAAACAGAATGCCAGCCCTTGCTTTGGGGAAGAAAGAGGAACCATTCACCTTGCAGGATGGTTATCTTCTCCATGGCAATAGGCTATGTGTTACCCATTCCCTTCGTGAGAAAGTTATGTATGAATCCCATGATCCTCCATATGTGGGGCATAGAGGTATTCAACCTACTCTCCGAGGAGTAGAGACGTACTTCTATTGGCCTACCATGAAAGTGGACATACAAGAGTATGTATCAAAATGTGTAGTATGCCAAAAGACCAAGTATGATAGAGGGAAGCCACCTGGATTACTCCAGCCATTGCCTATTCCAAATTCACCATGGGAGAGTATATCCATGGATTTCATCTTTGGATTACCCAAGTCTATCCATGGGAATACAGGAATATGGACAATAGTCGACAGGTTTAGCAATCAAGCACATTTTGTTCCTGTCAAAAAGACTATTAAGGCACATCAAATGGCAACTCTCTTCATATCTGAGATTTTCAAGCACCATGGATTACCCACATCCATCGTGTCACAGAGAGATCCTAGAATGACCAGTAATTTCTGGAAAGGTCTCTTTGAAAATCTAGGAACAAGATTGAATTTCTCCTCGGCCTATCACCCACAAACGGATGGCCAAAGTGAGATAGCCAATCTTATGATACTCGATCTACTCAAGACGTATGTTACTGAAGTAGATCAACGCTCACAATGGGAAAAGTACTTACCTCTTGTAGAGTATGCTTAAAATAATATTGTACATACTTCTACGGGAAAAGCACCTTTTGAGATCATTGAGGGAAGACCTAAAAGTCCATTGCTACTCAAAGTACATGGGAAGATCTTTGCCGCCGATGAGTATAGCCGTGACCTACAAGAATCTTTTCAAAAGATTAGGGAGGCTATATCCATCTCTCAACAAAGGCAAAAAGCTGCTGCCGATAAGCACAGAAGAGCCTTAATATTCAAAGAAAATGATTGGGTCTTACTCAAGTTTCCTAAGGCTCGATTAAGGCAAACAACGGGCAAAAATCCTACCGGCCATCAAAAGTATTATGCTAAACTAGCAAAAAGATACTATGGTCCTTTCCAAATTTTGAAGCCCATCAATGAGACGGCTTATCAAGTCAAGTTGCCCAACCATTGGCTCATACACAATGCATTTCATGTAAGCCTACTTAAGCCCTACAACGGAGAGCCACCAACTGAACCAATCATTGAAGACCCTCCCGAAGTTGAAGACCAAGAAGAGGTGCTACAACCCGAAGCTATCCTGTGGCATGAAGACAAGGTACTACGACATGGTAAGATTATCCGACGGTATCTTAATAAGTTCAAAAATTATCCTTTTGAAGATGCTAGATGGATGCAAGGAGTACAACTTAAGGATAGTATGAACCTTGTCAATGCTTACAATGCTACATTAGAGTAAGCAAATGTACAAATTTCTTTTAAATGACTCATGTTTTTGTCTTATAAGACTAGTCATTTTTTTTAATTGTGCACAAATTTAATTAGTATGCATGCTTAGAATCATGTTTGTGATGACGACGTCTCTCAAACACCAAGTAGAATTTGTCACTCTACTTTGGGAGAATGAAATGGACTAAAGAGCAGACATGCTTGCGGCAGCTATGTCTCCGAAGCACCAAATGGATTAGTCATCCATCTTGGAAAGATGTCGTAGGGTAAAAAGGGATCCTCTACCCGCTAAGTAAGATTGACTAATGACTAAGGCTTTATCTCTTCTACCTCATAGTCAAGGACGACTATGATTTCAAGAGAGAGGTAATGTCATAAAATCTAATATCTAAGCAAACCAAATGATTTTCTCATATTAAATTGATCACTTAATGTGGGAGAATAAACGGGAACAAGTGTTACAATATAAATATGTGCTTATAGATCTATCTCAACACGAGGCCAATGGTAAAGGGGCCCAAATGAGAGATGGTCTATCAAAGAGCAAGGCTAACTAATGGAGCATAAGACCTTAGGGTTAGATTCATTGAAGACATCCAATAATGTGTGTAAAAGTCCTTTGAACTTAGGTAAGCTAGGGCTGACCTTGAGGCGGGAACCCGGCCCAAGCTTGAGGTGATTGTCGTGCTTGAGGTGCTTGATTAAGGTGTTTGAGGTTCTTGACCTGCTACATGCTTGAGGTGCTTGACTTGCCACTTGATTAAGGTGCTCGAGGTGCTTTGACATGCTTGCCTGAGATGCATGTGGGAACCCCCCTAGTTCAAGTGCATTGTCATGCTTGATGACTAATGTGCTTGAGCACCAAAAGTCAAAAGTATCCCTACAAGAGGGGGGGCGAGCCCTTTTCCTAGGGGATAGAGAGAGAACACACACTCACACACACACAAGGAAGGCCCAAGCTTGAAGAGGCAGCAGGGACACATGTCAGGCCCCTACCTATGTTACCTTCATGAGATGCCTGAAGCCTATTGGTTGGCCACCCAAGGGGTCCAATAGTAATTTAGGAGTCTTAATTAATTGATTTAGCATTTATCAAGCCCTCTCTCTCAAAGGGGAAAGGGGGACACTTGTCTCAAGGCTACCCCTACTGCTTGTAATGCCTTCTGCTTATGATTGGCTAGGCCTGGAGGGGTCCAATGAGCTTCAAGCATGAGCTACAAGGGGGGGTCAACCCAAGCAAGCTAGGGGGTTGCTTAGGGGGTATACTCACCCACACACACTCACAAACACTCTCATTGTGTGCTATGCAAAGTGCAAGAGCTCCCTTTCCAAGCAAGTAGAGGTTGAGAGCCTACACCAACACTCTTGGCTATGGAGTGCAAATCCAACCAAGAGCCATGCTTCAATGCTTAATCTTGACATCTCCTTCTTCTTCATTACTATGCTATTATGTATGCTAGCAACAAGAGTTATGATAAGTGAGGAACTAATTCTTTCTCCTACGAAATGTTTCTTCTTCCTCTTCCCTACCCTCATTCCCTGCTAGCTCTCTCCACCTTCGAAGGTGTTTGAGGTCTTGGGACTGAGGCTTGGGATAGCTAAAGCTTTATTCAAGTTTACGTTATGTTTGTTATGCATGAAGTTTTCCATCTTCATTGCATCACCTAGGTCACAAGGAACGCAAAGACTGTATTGTAACAAGTCTCTCTTAATGGGAGAAATCATAATACAAAGGCCTATTGGAGGGGGAACCGGCTCCACATAAATCCGGTCCTCAACTGTTGTCATGTTCTCTAAATTCTCTCTCTTGCAAAAGTATTGATCATGCCAAGTTAACTAATTGCTATGATTATGTTGCTATTTTCAATTATGTTCACCCGTTATGCTCACAAAGTTATTTCTCAAAAGTACTCTCATTAATTTCCGCTACTCTCAAGTTAAATAGGCCAATTCCATTACATTAATATGACTTGAAGCTTTGGGTCTAATGATTTGCTCATTTTATGGCTCAGCAGCCCGACTTTGACTATGCCAAAGAGTGTTTTTTGCACCCTAACGACTTGACTTTTTACATTCTTGTGCTTACTACAAACATTCCTTTGGGTAAAAGTAATCTTGAATCCTCAAAAAGAGGATTAGTGAAGGAACAAGTTGGCAGTGAAGGTCTCTCTTGACATACCTGTTTTATCATCTTTGAATTTGCATTTGCGTTGGTTGGGTTGTCCTTCTTTGACTGTGAAGACTCCATTGTTCGTTTGATTCTCCAATTGGGCCTGTTTATAGGAGTCTTTGATGTTGTTGTAGGCCTCTATTCACTGTCGGCATTTGGCTTTTGACTAGAAGCATTGGAAGATTTAGGAATTAAAATCTCTTGATGACCTTTGTATCTCCTTTGTTGACTTTGCCTAGCTGTAGGTCTTGTTGATTTTTTGAGATCTTCATGCAGGTCTGGTGTAGTTGCAGTTGGCTTGTGGTTGATTGATAGCCAAATCTTTGTATAGCCTATGTAGAATCCTTGTCCAAGATGAACATTCTTTGAGATCTATCTTTCTTCTGTATCCTCTTGTGAGTTGTGGTAGACTTCAACATATTTTGATGTTGTTTTTCTGTATACCTGCTTCTTAGGTATCGTAGAATATTGTCGAGGTTGATACCTTGTGGGACTTCTTTCTTGGGAGGGACTTGACATTACTTCATATGCCCTAATTTGCACTTTTGGAACCCAAATCTATCTGTTACCTCCATAGTACTCTTGTTCCTTTAAGCTCCATTGTGATGCTATCCATCCCATGTGTTTGTCTTTCTGTATTGATTTCTCGTCCTTAATCCAAAACGGATCATTAAATTTGATTCAACTGCTCGAAACAAGCACTTGCTTGACTTTAATTTGCTTTCTTGAGTACTTTGGCTGATATACCTTTGCTTTTCTGGGTGTCTCCTTAGAGGGTTCAGTTGGGTCAACAATTGGCTTGAAGTTTTGAAAGCCTGACGTGCTTGAAGAAGCTAATCCATGACGGTTATTTGATGTAGAGGCATACAATGCCACATCTTCTTTGCTAGTCGGTGGAAGTTCCACTTTAGCTTTACCTTTGTCTACAAGATTTTTCTTTGATCCTTGTGAATTTTGCAACCCTGAATCTGACATTTTTGGTTCTATTGAAGATCTTTGTCCTTCTTTTGTCATGGTCTCATCTTGATTTAACTGTGTCTCTATGGAAGGTGGATTGAGACTTTGTTTTGCAATCTGGCTTACATCAGCTAATTCAGTTAGCAATGAGTGATTGATCTTTGGCCTTCCTATTGATTCTTGGTTGTATGCAACCTTGTTATTCTTAACTTTTGACTTTGGTGTCATTCTTTGCTCAATAGCTATCATGGTTTTCTCTTTGCTCTATTTGATCTGCACTTGCTATTGCCTAGTTTGCTTTAAGCTCTTTTGAAGTTCTGCTTGATGGATATGAATCATATTCAATAAGATCTGCTTTGGCATCAGTCTCCATTTTAAATGTGCTTGTGAACTTTGTGCTGTCATTCGCGAGTGACCAGTCTTGGTCTTCATTCTTGATTGTATCTGAAGACTGCATTTTGTTTGCATTTTGTATGTCTAACATCTTTTGGGCCATTGGCATTCCCATTATGATGTTGTATGGCATATCCTTTGTTGTGATCACATGAAATTGAGCTGTGATAATCTGTGAACTTACTTCAATGGTGGTGGAGATGATTCCACAGCATTCTACTCGTTTGTTTCCTGATATGCTCAAAAATTCAAGAGCATCTTCTAGCTGTGGTTGGCCACATATTTTCCAAGTGCAAAAAGACATGAGGTTCTTGTCTAATTGAAAATTTAGCTTTGCTTCTCTTGACAACTTTTCTTCGTTTTCGCTAACAATGTTGCACTTGATTGTCTCAGGATTTGTATTTGAATTGAATTCTTTTGCTGTGGTAGCATCCTTTGGTTGAGATTTATCTACACTTTCTTTGCTTTGACCACCTGCTTCAATCGACGTTGACTAGTGTGACTGTGATACTGCACTTTTTGTTTGCAGCTAATGAGCATTGTCCACCTGCATCTTGGTAACTCTTGATCTTAATAGATCCACTGTACTTTCTGGCAAAATCTGTCTCTTCGGAGGAGATTTTGATGGTGACCTTTATGTAGCTTTCTGGACTTTAGCTCCCATTGAATTTGATTTTTTTGTCACCTGCTCTTGCAACTTGAGGCTTTGCATCATCTTTAGATAGTCTTTGACTTCAGTCAGGCCATTCGTAGGGGCTTGTACAAGGTCATGATCTTGCTGATATTCGTTACCATGTGCATCTTGATATGCATATGTGAGATTGATCACATGTAACTGTTTGAACACTATTGGATTTGTCGGCTTTTGACTCTGACTTGTGGAGATCAGCTGAAACTTTTGTCCTTGATGATCTTCATAGAGGAATTTGTCTGTAGACTCTGATAGAATTTGGGTCAATTGGAAACTTCCAACAACCATATGATCTTTCAATGGTTTTTTCTTTGAAGGGGTTTGTTGGCTAGAAGCCCTAGGGCTTCTACTTGGTGTAGCATTTCCTGGTACATAAGCTGAGCTTGATGCATTTACAGCTCCCCCCTTCCTAGAGTGATCACTATAGCATGCTTCATTGTAAGAGTTCAAAATTGTTTCTCTCTGGTACAGTCTCACCTTTTGGGATTGTGAAGGTACACTTTGGGCAGCACTGTTGAGGTTTGGCATCTGCAAACCTTCTACATAGTTTCCTATGTATCTCCTTGAAACATGACAAATTATTTCCCAAGTTAAGCTGTAGATAGCATTATCTTTGCCCTGATATTGTCTATCTCATGGGTCTCCTATGATATAATCTTCTGTGGTTCTAGGACCCGAGGAATCATAGATGCTAGACTCTCGTCTATATCTACGGCTGTTTTGGTCAAAGTATATGCTTGTTTGGTCACAACGTCGAAGTTTGATTTCCGATGGAGGAGAGTTTGGCTCTGTTAACCCTCACGGCTCACGGACACCCTATCACCTACGAGACAGACGTTGTAACCTACGGTGGACATTGTATTGTTTATTTGGTAGAGTCAGGTACCGGGCTTGTCGGTCCAATAGGAAAAGAGTAAGAGTGATCGCTGATGAGAGGCGCACTCTAACTGGGACATTCAAGGGATTAGTTGGCTAAGCATGGGCGCCCAAGTGTGAATGGGGTGAGCTCATATAAAAGTCAACTAAACCTAAAATTCACTCATTCTCTCATTTGTGCAATGCAAGAAAGGTGCTCTTGCTCCATCTCCTTGTGTACTAGTGTGTGTGCGTGTACTTGAGAGAGAGAGAGAGAGAGAGAGAGAGAGAGAGAGAGAGAGAGAGAGAGAGAGAGAGAGAGAGAGAGTGATCGAGCATTGCGGTGGCAGGACGGCGGTGAAGTGGTTGAGCGCGACGTAGCGGCATCTCCTTCTTCTTCGCGGCGAGGAATCCTCCACGGCAGGATCATAGAGCGGTGAGTGACACACCATTGCCCTCTTTTGAGCTTACTAGTTAAGCTAGTTGTGTGCTTGGAGCCGTGTGTGGCTCGCACACAGTGTTAGGCAAGTCCCTTGCTTCGACAGTGCGGCAAGGAGCGCACATTTTTGGCGCCGTTGCCGGGGAATTGCCCTGCACTAAGCCCAAGAGGCACTTTGTGCTTCTTCTATGAGTTGTTTGTAGTAGGAAAGAAGAGGAAGAGGAAGAGGAATGAGTTATTTTTCTACAAGTTGTTAATTTCTGTATTGTCTGCAAGTTCTGTGATTTCTGCATAATCTTGTGTTTTCTGTTTGCACACAGTCTTTGCACAATTAGTAGTCGTTAGCTTGTTCGCAGTGAATGAGTAAGTAGGTAGACAGTTAGCAATTTCTGTTTGCACACAATCTGTACACAGTTTTCTGTTAAGGTTTCCCTGCACACAGTCTCTGCACAGTAAGGTAGTGAGAGAGGAAGTAGGTGGACAGTTAGCTCACTGTCAGTAAGAAGTTAGCAGAGTGGTTAACAGATTAGTTAGTAGATTAGTTAGTGGTTAGCAGCACTGTTAGTAAGTAGATAAGGTAGTGAGCTGTGAGCTGTTGACAGAGAGGTTAGGTAGGTGTTGACAGTGTGTGTGGCCAAGAAAGGGTCACCTAAACCGCGCGGTCGTCGCCTTTATAAAAATAAAATAATTTTTTTTAAAAAAAAGACTTGGGTTGCAAAACACCCAAAAATACTAGGTGAGCAGCCTTCACGGGCACTCACTGACACTTCTAGGGGATCAAAGTCATATGAGCCTACGCTATAGACGAGTGTTAGAGCACGAGCATATTGGTAGTGCCTCCATTTACGCGGGCACCCATTATTCCTCCACCCTAGGTTCTGGACCTTCGGCCAGGACTCAAGGTAGCGCGACCCAAGATCCTCATATCGCGTATAGTGATTCTTCCTCTGACTATGAAGTCATGGAGGGGTATCCTACACCAAACCCTGATAGTTCAAGTCAAGACATGCATGCCATGGGCCCACGGCCCGGGTCCAGCGTGTTTAGCTGCTTAAAAGAGACCCTTAGTAGAGCTACTCGCTCCGAACATGCGGTTAATGAAATAAATGAAGGGAGTGGGGAAGTAAATTCGTCATTCATGCCTAAAATAGACCCTATGCTTCTTGAGAGTGTGCATGTGAATGTTCCATCCACTGCACCTCCTGATCCTTTAGGACTATCTCCCTCTGAGGTTCTACTACCCGATGGTAGGAGTCTTGCCGAAGTACAAGAGATCGAACGCTATATGCAAGCAACAAGGGAGAGGGAAATTAAGAACCTACGAAGGCTAGAACAAAGTCGAGCCCTGAAAGCAAAGGCTCCTATGACAACAATCATGCCAGCCGAGCAACCAAGTGCTCCCAAGGTAGCAGTCACGAAGGGGCAAGCGATGGGGAGCAATAATGCTTCCACTTCGAGGGAAACCTCCAGCACGCCAGGCCTAGATGGGATATTCCTAAAAAAAAATTGGGAGTATGACCTACAAGCAGAAGCTTTAACTGATCGGTACACAGGACACACCTATCATGTGGGTTGGTTAGATGTTCTACAATCCACATCGGGTGCTACTAGCATAGATGAGCAACAACAGAAGGTCTGTGATGTCCTCCATAAGATTGTTGAGTTGGAAAGACAGAACACAGGGATCAACATGCCTTCAACAGGCCTAATGAGATTCTTGGATACGGGAAAGGCCAACAAACCAACCCTATCACAAATGGAGACTCCCCCAGTGAGCCCCATTGATCCTCCATATGTTGTTTCGCCAGGAGCCTCAGTACTATCTGAGCCCACAAGTGGCAGCTTTACCTTCCCAGATCTAGCTCATCTTTCTCTTAATGACACTATGGCTACCATGCATATCCCAGTGGTGAGCATGACAAGAAGTACACCATGGAGTTCATTTGTTAATACTACGCCGATGCCTAGTAGCACAATGCCCCCAACTATACCTACATGTATGTATGAATCATGTGCACCTGTCGTACCTCAGCCTCATGTAGCTCCTACACCTCCGATTATTCCAAGAGCTTACAATCCACAATGGCATTATCCAAGCTCTTATACAAGTGGAGCCATGCCATTTAATACAAACATGCCATATCAGGCACCCCCTATGCCTAGGGCCACGCCTGTAAACTTCGGACCACCGTCTGGTACACCACCATACGAAATATGGGATCCAAGAGCCGCACGTATGCCAAGGCCAAGGCCAACTCCCATCTCACATGTGGTTCCAGGAGCACATACACCCATTATACCTGCTCAAATAGGAGATTAGGTAGCATTTTCTCAAACTATCGGTCGCTCTATTGCGGAAAACATGCGTAGTGCACCTGATAGAGAGCCTAGGAGCAAGGCAGTTCAAGTAGCTAAGCTCACACAGAAATTCAGTGGAGACAGAGATGCTAGAAAGCATATGGAAGTCTTTGAACATGTGTGCGATTCCTTGGAAGACCACAATGAGCTACATAAGTGTAAGGCTTTGAGTTTGACCCTAAGCGGAAAGGCTGGAGATTGGTATAGAACCTTAAGAGTAGAAGAGAAAACGATCTACTCTACTCTTAGGAGATTGTTCTTGAAAGAGCACATACGAGAGGGAGTACTTTGGGGTGTAGCCTCTCAGCTCCAGAAAGCCCAACGAGAAGAAGGTGAATCCGTGAGAGACTTCATTAGTCACCTAAAGAATTTGAATTCTCGATGCAATCCAAACGAGCGATTCAACAACAACCAATTGCTCGATAGATTCATTAGGGGACTACGACATGAAAGTATCTATAATGGCCTAGTCATTAGAGGTATCACTACTTGGGAAGCATTCACCATGAATGCAATCCAATTGGAGGATAATTTAATGATTGCAGGAGAAAGAGTGTCTGCCGAGCCGAAGTCTAGTAGCTCGCAAGCGTCAAGGCATGAGCCAATGAATATAAAGCCAATCGTGAAAGAGCAAACGATATCTGAGATGACTTTGGCAGATCTCACCAAGGCCATCCAAGAAAGCCTTAGGGGTAATCGTGCTCCACAAAACACTCATATGTATCCAAGAAGGGAGCAACAATGGTGCTCAATTTGCTTGCATCCACATACTACGAGTGAATGCCCTACTTTCAGAGTAAAGTTTAATGGGACTTGTAACGCGTGTGGTAGGTATGGCCATCAAGCGAAGGATTGCCTAATGCTTAAACGCATCATGGAAAATAGACCGCCTATAGCTTGGGCAGACTCACCTCGAGTTCCTGCATTGATGCCTACCCCACCCATGGAGCAACAGTTGCCATTACAGCACATGGTCCCTAGAACCCAAAATGTGGTCCAAACCACACCGTTGCCACCTCCAGTGCTAGGACCGCAACCCCCTCATCCAAGAGTTACACCTATGAACCAAATAGGTTGCGATTCATCTAGTACTTATGTAGATTGCGAAGAGGACATAGACTCTAGTATCACCTATGGAGTCGACATGCTTGAGGAGTGTCCTATGTACTATATGGAAGACCATTGGGGACAAATCAACCCGGTATATCAAGCTACTGCGCTAGCAGCAAGAGGCCAAAACATTAATAGTTTTGCCAGGAGACCACCTCTTCAGTGCTACGAATGTGGTGGACCACATCGAGTAGCTGAGTGCCCCATTAGAATGCAAAATAATGTTGCACTAATGCAAACAACTCAAGGGAGTGCATTGGCAATGCCAATACTCACTTGTAATCGTTGTGGCATAGATCATTTGATCGCACAGTGTCCTAACAATCCAAACGCACCGAAAATCACACCATTGAACTTAATAGAGATTCTTGATGGGACACCACCAACTATAAACATAGTACCAGTAAACGCACTAACACGATCGATGCTCCAAAAACAAAATTATATTCTTGAGGAAAGAGACATGGCATCAATTGCCCAATCTCAGAAAAAGAAGAAAACACGAAGAAAGAGATCGCAAAAAGCAGCGAAGTCAGACCCCAGCTCAAAGACCAACATAGGGACTGGTGATGACCCCGTATATATGAATGACACTGAAGAAGATTCTGATTCAGGTGAAACCATGGAGACCAAAACGACCACTAACATAGAAACCAACAAGGAAGATCTTCATGAGCCACAATGGCCAGGATCCAAAAAGAAGATAGGAACTTACCCAAACCCTACAGAGGAGATTGAGCGAGTCAAGCAATTAAGGAGTTTGGTAGAAGATACCCAAAGGGATCTAGAACCAACACCTAGGAAGATCCAAATTACAGACACCGTGTTCCCTACGCAACAACAAACTCACCAAGTCCATAGACCCTTAAAGTCATGGGAAAGTGGGCGTACTCACTTCTTGATGGAAAGAATGTTTACAGAGGGACTACCTGATCCTATCGAAGAAATGGAGATCCCATCTTCTCCACGTCAAGGGAATGAAGTCCAAAAGGTGCCGTTAAACATTGCGAAATTGATGGATTTCATGTCTTCAGAAGTTAGAACCACCATCATGTCCAAACTACTTAAAGACCCTGAGCTAGTCTCAGCTCTTCGAACCTTCCTCAATGGAGAACTAAATTTTGGGCTACCACAATTTGCAGAGATGGATGGAGCTGTGGAGATGCCAATAGAGGAGGAACACATAGATCCACAACCCAGCCTAGATGAGAACCTTGTTATAGAAATACCTGTTAACAAGTTGGGGCAATACTTTGAAGGTGATGAATCTAATGCTACTCTACCAATCACTACTAAAGGATTAATTGTAAAGGGGGTCCTTGACGGTGGTGCGGGAGTCAGCATGGTGACAAAGAGTTGTTGGGATTCTATGGGGAGACCTCACCTTGAAGCCACAAGCGTAGTGGTAAAAATGGCTAATGGACCTATTGTTACGCCTATTGGAATGCTAAAGGATCTCAGGATCAAGGTCTTGGGACACAAGGTAAGGCAGACTTTCATTGTTATGGATTTTTCCAAGCATCCTATGTCATTTGAGATGATCTTAGGGCGTCCATTCATGAGGGAAACAAAAATGGTGCATGACTGGTCCAAAAACCACGTCTACTTACAGTTCCAAGACTCTGTCATTCTAGTTGATCTTTTAAGTGGTCGAACGCATCCTCTAGGAAATAAATTCATCATTGATCATCGATCAGACACAACAATTCACTCAGCTCCATTACAGTATTGTTACACGCGTAACGAACACATGGATATTGGGGAGAACTCTCCTTATATGGATATCCTACCCAGAATGACTGAGTCAGAAAATGTCGATTGGGTACACCTAGCGGCAACTATAGATACATGGGGAGCTAGAGGAACAACCTGGGTAACACCAAATGGAGAAGAGATACCACACATTGCACCAGTAAACATGTTAGGTGTAGCGCATGTAACATCCAATGATAAGAAAGAGGCACACCTACCTGAGAGTGAAACTGATGATTCCTCAAAGGCTTCAGGCCAATACACATCAGAAACGGAATCTCAGGGAGAAATGGATTCAGAACCTGAGGAAACATCGAGTGAACCAAGTATAGAAACTAAACGCTCAAGGCCTAGTACGACCGTCTATGGTAATTTATATGAGAGTGAAGAAGATACAAGCGAAGACCTATCAGGCGAGTCGAGTTCAAACATTTACCAAAATCAAAACTTTAACAAGAAACAAAGGTCATATAAGAGATGACGATATCGAGAAAATGTGAGAGCTAGGATAAACAAGGAAAGATCTACTGCAGAATGGCTTAGCTATCTAGGGGCATGTGATGCTCATTGAAAGCTAGTAGACAATTGGGGTGAACATCTCTAGAGTGTCATGTGGTGCAGCCCGCGACCCATTGACCTCGCTCAATTGGAGGTTACAGAGTCGAAATTGAGTCAAACTATAAGAAGACGTCAAAACCAAGAGTTAGCACAACAACAAAAGGAGGCAGAACTAAAAGAAAGGTCTCTGTCAGGACAAGATCCTGCTGACTTACATACGGCTTCTGAACATTTTAAATCTTATACCATGGGGGAGCGAAAGGTTGTGTATGCCAAAGCCCAACGAATACCTACCAATGGAAGCAGTGGAGTCTATGATGGTCCAGCGGTAGTTAAAGAGATAGAATTAGCAGAACCAGGTGAGGAGTCTAAACCAGTCTTTATTGCTCAAGACCTTACCGAAAATGAAGAGGCGGTACTTAAGGAGCTCCTCAAGGAATACAAAGATATCTTTGCTTGGACATATCATGACATGAAGGGCGTTCCACCTTCTGTGGTGCAACATACAATTCCCATGATCAACATTGCTAAACCCGTCCAGCAACGGCCCTATCCAATGAATCCTAAGTACGCCAAAATTGTACAAGAGGAGATTGAAAAACTTATCCAATGTGGATTCATATACCCTATTGAGCACTCATAATGGGTTTCTCCAATAGTCATTGTGCCAAAAAAGAATGGGAAACTAAGAGTGTGCGTGGACCTCAAGAAAGTTAATGCAGCTACTAGGAGAGATCATTATCCCTTGCCATATTCAGAACATGTGCTTAAAAGAGTTTCGGGAAAGGAAGCTTATAGATTTTTAGATGGGTACTCTGGTTACAATCAAATCACAATTGCATTAGAGGACCAAGCTAAAACTGCTTTTATCACAGAGTTTGGAGTGTTTGCATTTCGTGTTATGGCTGTTGGCTTAACAAATGCCCCTGCTACATTCCAACGATTAATAAACACTGCGTTTAAAGAATTTCTAAGGGAGTTTTGTGAAGATTTCCTGGACGACCTTTGTGTTTATTCTTCTTGGGAGAAGCATTTGTTATATTTACAAAAAATATTTGAAAGGTGCAGATTTTATCGCATCTCATTGAACCCTTTCAAATGCCAATTTTGGGTTAAGCATGGAGTCATTCTAGGGCATATAGTGTCCAAGAACGGGATATCCACAGATGAGAGTAAAATTAAAGCCATTGCCGATTTGCCACCACCTACGAACTATAAAGGAGTTCAAAGATTTATGGGCCATGTTGGTTATTATCGAAGGTTTATTTTAAACTTTGCCAAGATAGCGCGTCCATTGTACAAGATTCTTATCGAGTTTCACTGGACGGAAGAATGTCATCAATCTTATGAGTTATTAAAGAAGGCCCTAACAAGTGCTCCAATCCTGCGAACAACTGATTGGAATGTACCTTTTCATGTGCATATTGATGCATCAAACTTTGTTATTGGGTGTGTTCTAACTCAACTAGGAGAACATAAATTGGACTACCCTATTAGCTTTGCAAGTCGCCAATTAAATGATGCCGAGATGAACTACACTACTACAGAGCGCGAAGGTCTAGCTATGATTTACGCAGTAAAGAAATTTCGCTATTACCTTCTTGCTACCAAGTTTTTGTTTTATGTTGATCATCAAGCATTGCTATATTTGGTAAACAAGCCGTGTTCCACAGGTCGAATTACACGATGGTTGTTAATTCTTCTTGAGTTTGACTTCACCATTGTTGTGAGGCCTGGGAGGAAACATGTCATGGCGGATCATTTATCTCGTATCCCTAATGGCGAAGGTCCTACGGGGGTTGATGATGAATTTCCTGATACTTCTTTGTTCATTGTTGAGACAATGCCTGAATGGAGTGAAAAGATTGTTAACTTCTTAGTTAATGGTTTTCCACCAAAAGAGCTGCGAAAAGATATAGCTCGAAAATTAATCAAGGAATGCGAACCCTATTGCTTACTGGCTGGAACTCTCTATAAGAGAGGAAAAGATGATGTTCTTAGACGCTGTGCCGCGAGGATGAGTATTTATATATTCTACAAGAGGCACACATGGGTGTAGCTGGTGGTCACTTTTCAGGAAAGTTGACTGCCTGAAAGATCTTACAGTCAGGCTATTGGTGGCCCACTCTGTTTAAGGATGCATCACTTTTTGCAAAGGGATGTGATGAATGCCAACGCTTCAAGAAGCCACAAAGAAGGGATAGGATGCATCTACATCCCATCAAGGTAACCCAACCATTTGAAAAGTGGGGCTTAGACTTTGTAGGACCGATTAGTCCGGCTGCACGTAACACACAATCACGATATATCATTGTGGTTGCCGACTATGTAACCAAATGGGCTGAAGCAAAAGCAACACGAAAGGCGGATGCAAAAACAACAGCTAAGTTCCTCTTTGAGAACATTATCACACGTTTTGGATGCCCCTTTGAACTTGTGAGTGACAATGGAACTCATTTTATAAATGAAGTAATAAAAGAACTCACATCAAACTTCATGATATCTCACCACAAGTCTACACCCTATTATCCCCAAGCAAATGGCCAAGCTGAGAGTACCAACAAAACTCTCATCTCCATTTTGACAAAGACAGTTGAGGCTCATCGCACTGATTGGGACCTAAAGCTTACATCAGCTTTATGGGCTTATCGTACTGCGTATAAAGTTGCTATTAATTGCACACCGTTTAAGATGGTGTATGGACAAGAAGCAGTTATGCCATGGGAGTTTGTCATTCCTAGTCTTCGAGTAGCTTCTCAAGAAGGTTGGGATGGTAACCCCTTAGTGGAGCGATTATATATCCTGGAAAGTCTAGATGAAGAGAGGCAATTAGCTGTGCGAAATGCTCTAGTGGAGAAGGATAGGAGAAGGAAGTGGTTTGATAGCCATTTAAAGAATAAAGACATCAAGGTTGGTGATAAAGTTCTTATGTACGGGGTACGTAATGAAAAAAAGAAATTGAAATACGTTGGTAAGGGACCATATCGAGTGTGTGAAATTACCCCGCAAGGTACCATTCATGTGGAGACTCTAGATGGAGTTGAAACCATTGGATTCCTTAATGGGAGTAAATTCAAAATATATTATGATCCTCTAAGCCAGAAAGAGTTGCAAGCCATCCATCAAAAGAAGGCTGCCAAGGAACAAGTAGAGCTTAGAAAAATCCAAGCAAGAGTTGAGGCTCAAACGACAACAACATCTTAGACGCCAACGAGAGGCTAATCTGGGAATCACGCAAGCATTTTTCGAGGACACAGATGACGACTCATTAGAATCTGAGCCACCCCTACGATACCCAATTGCGCTAAATAGCCCCTATGGGAAAGTACTATACAATGCCTTATTAGATACGGGAGCTAAACACAATTTGTTATCCTATGGAGTTTGGTGTCAATTAGGGAAACCGACCCTATCCCCGAGTACGATGCAAGTCAAGGGCATTAATAAAAAGAAAACTGCTATTCTTGGAGTCCTTCAGACCCCTGTTGTCTATGACAATGGAAGCATAGTGCAGAGGTTTCTAGTCATGCCCGCGGGAGCTATGGAAGGCAACGTAAACCTGGGACGCACGTGGATGTTGGCAACCAAATGCACTATTGATTGGGATACTGGTAGTGTCACGACGCGACCACCGACTCTTACCCCTATCATTCAAGCAAAGTCACCTACGTTGCAAACTCTAAAAAAGTTGAAGGATAGCCAACATTCATAAGCCAAGGTGGTTAACTCGTCTTTGCCGGCTACCCATGAACCTAGCACTTCAACACTTGTAGTTGCAGCAAGCAATAATATTGCAAGTACTCAACCTGCACGACCTAAGAGTACATATCAATGGGTACCCAAGGCCTTACTTCCAACTACCTCAACCCTCCCATCCATTCCAAGAAAAAATTTCCCTGCAAAACCAAGAGCGCGCTCTAGGAGAGTCAAGACCAAATCAAGATGGATTCCAAAACGACTATTAGAAGCCCAAGGCTACTATGATGGAAATGAGAAAATTTGGGTACCTAAACGTAAAATGTGTCCTTCCCTATCGACAACAAACCCATATGAGTCAAACAGTGTAACGCTAAAGCCAATGGCAGACCGTGGGAAGGGAAAGATCACAGAATGCTACACACCTAGTCCAGAGCTAGTTTGGGCTCCAAGGAAAAACCAATTTATTCCACCTAGCTCAGGAAGGGGGGAGTTCCATGAAGCTTCTAGCTCCTCATGTAATACATCCATAGAGGTAAAAGCTTCTACACAGCCTCCACCTACAATAGTGGACCTCCATGAAGCTACAAAGGAATCCACACCTTCCAGTGTTCAAGAATCACCTGATGAACCACTTCAAGTTCGATCCTGGGAGAGTACCTTACCACCCTTGCAACTCGACGAGGCACCTAAGGTAATAGAAAACTACTGGCAAAAATCTTCACCTATAACAACTTGGAACAACTGGTTTCAAAGGGTGATGACATCATTTCAAACGGTATGATCTACCCACGGAAGGGGGGAGTGTTTGTGGACATCCATTATTCACTTGCTTCCCTCTCAACCTTTCTCCCTGACCTCTTAATCTCCAATCTTAGGGAATGTATATATAAAGCCTTATACTCAAAATCATAAAAACAAATTATGCACAAAAACACGACCCTTGTAATATTTGCACTCTAACCATCATCTATTTGCGTGTACAGATATGGCTAGTACGCTAGAGTCATCCACTCCTACCTTGGGTGAGAGGTACCCTCGTTACTTTTCACAAATATTTCACATGGTCTTTCCAGTGCTTGCGTGTGAATGGGATTTGATAGGTACGCTAGCATGTGAGAGGAATTTTGAGGAGTTAGAATGGCTGATACGTCTCTTGACCACGTCTGATCCATACTTAGTAGAGAGCATTTCTCCCATTGCACAAGCCTACCCTTTTGACCAAGATGACTATAGGCGTCTAGTGACCTTCTTAGTAAACATGGGCACCTATGATGAAGAAGAAAATTTACAGGACTACACGGATGGCACATATGGTCTCATGGATGATGACTTTGTTTATCTCGACGACGAGGATAGGGTTTTAGCCTTAGGGTTTCCCCCCAACCTCTACAATATCCTATTCCCTTGACTCTCTAGGGGGAGTGCAAATAATTAGGTTAGGGTTCCTTATGTTTTTTGTTGTGTTCAATAAGTGTTGGTACCTTTTCCCACTAATGTGCCTCTTGGAGTTATCCCTTTTGTTTCCTAGTGTGTACAGGAGTGTGTTTCTATTGATAGGATTTGGACCTTCATGGAACCTTTCTCTCGTTCACACTTCAGATCAAGCGTGACCATCAACACAAACAGGTTTTTTTTGTCCATTAGCATTGCCCCTATCTATTTTTCATCCATGTTTGTCTGCTTTAATTGTGATTGGTAGCCTAATATTCACCGCATTTGCTTAGTATCAAACATTTAATTCAATGTAATTTTTTGTCATAATCACTTGTCTAGGTTTAAAAATCAAGCAGTCCGACTAAGCTAGTTTGACCAAGCTAGGTGTTAGAAATCTTCTCTTAATACCATGGGGAATGCCTTCCTAATAAGCAATGGTTACTTAGGTTCTTAATCCGATTTAGGCAGCATTGTGTGAAATGTACTAGGGCTTTCTAGTGGGCTTGACCCTATTGACCTTTAGCTTAAGTATTGTAAAGGGGGTTTACTAGTGTGATGAGCCTGGGGAGGTGTATCAGAGTTATATGACCCCCCAAAGCTACAAAATTAAATGATGAAAACAAACAACACAGAAATTCCTTTTATCGTAGCTTAACTACAAGGCCCTCTAGGTATAGCCTCTAGTCAGCCCTCGAACATGAAATACTTGGCTCTCGCGATTAAACAACTTAATTAACCAGAGAAAATTAAGAAGCTTACCCATGGTATTAATAGTCGATCTCTAGTGCCTTTCGACCGTTAAATTAGCGACCCCAGACTTGTTTAATTTTTTACCTTTACACCTGTTTATGCATTTGATTACATTGCAATTTAATGCTTATTGCTGACAAATTGTTTAAAATTCTGTTACCAATCAATTGTCTGCCTAAAATTGCATATGCTTTTTAATCGCTTATGAGAATGCAATTACTGTGCAATGTTGTTTGATTTTGCAATGACTGAAGAAGGCTAAGGACATTCATCTTAAATGCTCTTCCACCTCGACCAACGAGCTTCAACTCAAGAGCTTCCGAGGACGGAATCTACATCAGGAAGGGGGGCATGTTAACCCTCACGGCTCACGGACACCCTATCACCTACGAGACGGACGTTGTAACCTATGGTGGACATTGTATTATTTATTTGGTAGAGTCAGGTACCGGGCTTGTCGGTTCAATAGGAAAAGGGTAAGAGTGATCGCCGATGAGAGGCTCACTCTAACTGGGACATTCAAGGGATTAGTTGGCTAAGCATGGGCGCCCAAGTGTGAATGGGGTGAGCTCATATAAAAGCCAACTAAACCTAAAATTCACTCATTCTCTCATTTGTGCAATGCAAGAAAGGTGCTCTTGCTCCATCTCCTTGTGTACTAGTGTGTGTGTGTGTACTTGAGAGAGAGAGTGTTTGTGTGTGATCGAGCATTGCGGCGGCACGACGGCGGTGAAGTGGTTGAGCGCGACGTAGTGGCATCTCCTTCTTCTTCGCGGCGAGGAATCCTCCACGACAGGATCATAGAGCGGTGAGTGACACACCATTTCCCTCTTTTGAGCTTACTAGTTAACACTAGAATGGTAACCTAACAGGACATAAGAGTGTCCTTTCAGGGTTTTGGAAAAAAATTCCAAAACCATAGTAGATCCACTCATTTTGAAAAATCCTTTCATGAGCTTATAGGTCAATAACTACTACATATGGAAAAAATGAGAAACTTGTAATTTTTCTCATCCCTTGGTCACTACAAGCCTCCAAAGTTGATGGACCAGTGCATTTTGCCTAAAACAACAATTTCTTATGGTTGATTGCATATAAATAAGAGTGGGGATTTTTGTAGGACATGAGATAAAATGCCCTGTGAACTTCAATGGGTTGGTGACCAAAACATATGGTTTCTTTTACCTCACTAATTTTTTTTAAGGCAAAAAAGATAGGTACAAAAAAGTTGCATTTTTGCCATTCTGCGGACCTATCATCAAAGTTTCTATAGTCACGCTCAATACAGATACTATATACATGTTTTCTTAGTTCCCTTTCGGACTTTGGACTCAAAAGGATCCATGGAGCATGTCAAAAGGATAATGGATCTCTTACAATTGGAACCTTGGGGGCAATGATAAAGTGCTAAATACAGCAAAGATGAAAAAACTGGGTTTAGCATTATGACCTCTAGAAACCCATATAAACTACTCAATATCTAGCCAAGTTTGTAGTCTATGATTAGATATGGTTACTACCTACAAAATACACACAATTGGCCTAAGAAACTAGCAATATTGAGAAAATTATACTTGCTACTCTAAAATGTATCGTATTCTTCAGTAATCAAAAAACTCAACCATCATCATATACTATGCTATATAGAATATTAGGTCCCCCAAAACTCAAGGAAGATTAGCTTTATGTTATACATTGCACTTACACAATCAAAATTGAATTTGGATATCAAAAAAGCCACCAAAAAAATCATAAAAGTGCTAATTTTGGCCAAAAAACAGAATTATGCAATTCTTGTAAATTGGTCATAACTTTCAATTTTAACACTTAGCTCTCCCTACAAGCATCAAAACATGTTGAGAACTATGAAGGCCTAACCTCTAGCCATCTAAACCTCACAGACATGAAGTTTAGAGTGGTATAGTTGCCAAAAATTGAAAAAAAGCCAAAAACAGGACCTATTTTTTCACACAGTTTAGGTTCAAAAATGTTGTGCAAGAGTAAGGTTAATGGTGAGATCGATACTCCAAAAAAAATACTAAGTTTTTTTCAGCTCATAAGGCAACTTTGTGGATATATAGCACCTAGAAATTCATTTTCATACTCTTCAAATAATTCAAGAAAAATGGTCACTTAACAGGACACAAAAGTGTCCAAGGACATAAAAGTGTCCTGTTACCATTCTAGTGTTAAGCTAGTTGTGTGCTTGGAGTTGTCTGTGGCTCGCACGCAGTGTTAGGCAAGTCCCTTGCTTCGACAGTGCGGCAAGGAGCGCACAGGCTCTAAACAGATTTTTGGGTTCACTCGGGTAATATTCTTCATCTCTAGAGAGGATGGGCTATAATAGATTCTTTCCTCTAAAATGAACCATCCTTTCTGATCTATGACTGGACGCACTTCTATGAGCTAGTATGTGGGTCATTCAAACACAGGTTGATCCTTTTTGTATAGTTTTCCTTTTTGGTTTACATAGTGTGCATATGAATTATGTGTGCAATACAATGCTAACATCATTGTGTTTGATGTGTCCTTTAGACTCATGAATGACTGCACACTTGTGGCAGTGGATGTAGAATCATTTGCAAATTTAACAATCTTTTCAACCTTTGGTGATAACTTGACACCTTTACTAAATTCATGCAAGAATTTGTTGTTCAAAGAATCAATTTTAAGCTTTTCAGGTGTCTGTGCATCTTTATGCTGATTTTGAATTTGCAGTGATTTTATTGGTGCTTCTAATGGGAATGCAGAATCATCTGATAGCATTAAAAGTGACGAGTTAAATGCACTGACATCGAGATTTGCATTTCCAATCTGCTCTATACCTTGCTTGGCGGTTGATGTATCCCTGTTGTCTGGATTTCTTGGACAATATTCAGCAAAATGTCCACCTTTTCGTCCACAATCTGAGCAATATGCCATGACTGGTGGTATTTCATCTGGCTCTATCATGTCAGGCTTTTGCAGAGAAGTTTCTGTTTCTGTGTTTGCCAAGTTGTCAGCATCTTCTTTCAGAACACTGAGCATCAAGCTGTAGACTGCTCCATCTTGACCTCTGTACCGTCTTTGGCTTGGTTCCCCAATTAGATTTGCTTCTATTGGTTGATCTGTTGGATCTTCTAATTCTAGCTCTCAATTATAGATCTGACCACTGTAGTCCATGTACAATGACCCTAATTGCATATGCACTAAATGGATGCTTTGCGGACGTGTAGATTTCTGGATAACCATTTGGGTCAATTCTTTGCACTTCAACTTTAAGCTTGCAATACCTGGCTCCACTGAAGTCAGTGAACATCTGGGAGTTCTCTGAATCTAGCTTTACTATGATCAATAGGATCTTGGATCCTGTGCTGCTTTTGCTGCTCATTAAGTATCTATGGCCTTTTGTATCTGTGTACAAACATTTATCTCCATTGTAGCCATAAAGCTGTAAAATCTACTCTTTTGCAGTTGTACCTGTGTTGCCATTGCTACTGGCTTGCTCGGTTGTACTTGACCTCTCGGCTTGATTTAAGTACATGTTGGCTCAATCCACAAAAACTGTCTCCTAGCAGATTTCGGTATTGATTAGTAGAATTTATCCTGCTCAGTTTTGATAAAACTGCTTGTGGCAAAGCACTTTTGCAGTTGACAGCTCTTCAGATTCGCAAGGATTGATTAACTCCACGATTGCTCGATTTTCGGCTTGATTTTGACAAATTTAAACATTTGTCTGTCCCTCACGGCTTTGAGTTGGTTGTTTTGCTTGCTTTTATGGCTGATCTAATCCGCTTTGCAGTGTTCTTGGTTTGTTGTGTTTGCTCAATGTGCGACACACTCTTCGGTGTTGCTTTTCAGCTTTTGATTTGCTCGTTTTTGTGCGGTTTACTCGGCGTGTGATTTTTTTCAAGCTTGTTCTGGCTTTTTTTGTCTTTTACTAGTACTTTTGGCGACTTTCTTTTTATTTTTTCTAACTTTTGGGGAAATTTTTAATTTTCTTTTTTTTATATTTTTATGATTTTTACGCTTTTTTTGAAGAAAGGTTTGATTTTTTATATTTTTGTGAATTTTTCTAATTTTTGGGATTTTTTTTGAAGGTTTTATGAATTTTTTGATTTATGTTTATTTTTCAAACGATTTTGTATTTCCTAACAAATTTTTATTATTTTTATGATTTATCTGTGAGATTTTTGCGTTTTTAAAGATTTTCTATGTGCTTTTTTTTTTAATGAATTTTTCTACTTTTTTCATAAATTTTAGGATTTTTTGAGTTCTTACAATTTTTTTATGTTTTAGGGATTCATCTGTGTCACTTTTTCTATTTTTGTGTTTTTGTGAATTATCATATTAACTTTTTATTTTTTAATGAATTTTTTGTGAGGTTTTTTATTTCTTCTCTGAATTTTCTATGTTTTTCTCTTTATTTGTGAATTATTTATTTATTTATTTGTGAGTGTTTTATGTTTTTCTGTTTTTTGGTAAATTTTTATCATTTTTTATTCTCTTATTTTGATTTCTTGATTTTTTAATTCGTTTTTTTGGATTTTTCTTGTTTTTTGTGAATTTTTGTTTAATTTTGGATTTTTTGAAATTTTAATTTCTTTTTTGTGATTGTTTTAAAAATTGAATTTTGAATTTTTAAATTATTTTTTTAATTTTGTTTTTTCTTGTTTGTGCAAAATAAAATAAATAAATAATAAAACAAAACTCTATTTATGTTACCTTGGGACCTCTACAGCATTGGCGCGCAGTCCTCGGAGTATTGAGGTCAATGAGGTCAGTACTGAATGAGGTGCACGGAATCCAAGGCGAGGCGTGCGCACACTTCGCATTACTGAACGCGGCAGGGAGAGAAGAATCTGCGCGTGCAGGCACTAAAGTCGAAGGCTCGGAGATAGTTGTTCCAACAGGCTGGCTGCTGCTGCAGGCAAGGGGAGAGAAAGACGGCCTGGCAGTAGCTTGGCATGTAAGCAGGTTGGCATGTGGCCCGGTTGGGAAGACAAAAAGAGACAGAGAGAGAAAGATAGAGAGAGAGTAAGAGGGAGAAAAAGGGAGAGAGAGAGAGATGAGGGGGTTCCCGCGGGGGCAGTGAGGGAACAAGGGAGAGAGAGTTAGAGGGAGGAGAGAGAATGCGAGTTAGAGAGAGAGAGAGAGAGAGAGAGAGGTGGTGCACGCGGGCTTAGGGAGAGGGTGGGAAGAGAGAGCGTGAGAGTGGGAGAATGGGGTGTAGTGAGAGAGGTTCACGCCACGGGAAAAATCAAATTCCCAAACATTCAAAATTCCTTTCCTGGGGAAATTTTAGAAAATTAGGCTTATTTTGCGAGTTTTTATGGGGCAGAGTTTCTCCTTTTCTCTTTGCCCTCAACCTGCTTTTTGAAATTGAAAACGGCACGATATGAAGTTGAGACACATTCTTCTCGAACACTGGTACACGCTCCTGAGCAGAGGCGAGAGAGAGAAGGAGCAGACACGCTAGAGAGAGAAGGAGAGAAGGTGAGTTCACGCGGAACGGGGAGAAGAAGAAGAGAAATATTTTATGCGCCGCAAGGCACAGTACCGAAGCCCGAAACTCGCTTTTTATTAATTTTTTTATTTTCAAATATCCAAAAACTGCAAAAAATGGCCGAAAATTACCCGAAACTCCACAGAATCACCAAAAAATCCCAAAATTTGCCAGAAAAGTCCAAAAAATTTCCGGAAAATTCTAGGAATCTTAAAAAATTACCGACATTCACAACATAATATTTTCAACATGCAAAAGCACACCAAAAATAGCAGATTTTACCAAAAACGTGATTTGCGACACAATCGTCAACCTGGTCCCCGAAAATAGTAAAATGCTTAAAACTCAACCACGGAGGGCACAAATGCGAACAAAATGATGCCGGAAATACGAACACACAAAATGGCTCGTAAAGATCGCAGAATATCAATTTTTTTGGAATTACCCAAAAAGTAATGCAAAAATTAGCAAAAAATTTACAAAAATTACCCAAAAAATTTCTACAAATTCTCCACACATTGGGGAATGGTGTAGCCAAATAAAATCGCCAAATTTACATCAATTCAATTGTCAACAATTTTATCAAATAAATCAAGAATAGGCAATTAAACCGGCAAAATTACTGACAAAAATAGGTCAAAAATTGACGCAATTAGAGTGTGTAAATCTCTGTTTTGAGCACAAAAATGCAGCATTTAATCATTACACACATCAATTATGCAATCAAAACATTGAACTAACCATCCAAATTTAAACACTGTTTAGGCACACACACTAAAAAATTTGCAGTTTTTACCAATCTTTAGGTACGCACACAAAAGGGTTAAACTTGTCGGATTTGCAATGTGACTTCACAAATCAATAGTTCAGCATGAGCACAACACACATCAATTATCACAATTGAAAAATCATAACGTACACATTGATTTCTAGGTGCTCAAACATGGGCAAAATAGTGCACACACACCTAAAATTAGCATACACACACTCAATTAGAATGCGCACACACTTGATTTTAGTGCACACACACACACACTTGAAATTGACCATCCAAGAATGCAATTAATTCAATTAGGCACCCAATTAGGAACCTACAATTATTAATTAGCAATTGAAACTTGTCAAATCATACGCCACCAATTCTTAAAAATTTCGGCATTACGACGGTGTGAAAACAAAAAATCGCAAAATTTTCCATCCAACCTTGCATCACATTGCATTGCATCAACATAGCATAGCATTACATTACATTGCATCAACATTACATAGCATCATGGTGGGATTTCTACACAATTCTACACATCCTTAGATCCTAAGGAGGTTGAGAATACCACCTTAATTACCTTTCCATTAAAGATCAATTGAATGGCTGAATGCTCCAATCCTTCATAGCACACTAGTAAGTTAGCAATAAATAGTCAAATTAGCAAGGGATTAGTGTAAAATTAGAGTGTGTAAACACACAATTGGTAAGATATGGTCACACATAAGGAAATTATGAACACAATGCTTCATGCACACACATTCAAAATCCGCAAAAACATAAACACACAAGTGAAATTAGTGAGGGAACGCATTCGTTTATGCCACAATTACACTAGCATAGGCCATCGTCCCCGAAAAATGGTGCCAAATGTTGGGGGTCTGATCGTTGCAATAGCTCCAATGAACAACAAAATTATCAATCCGGAGGGATGAGCTACCCGGCTAGGGCATGGAAACACTCACACGGTTAGTGAGCTAATCGTGGCAACACAAATGGTTAACTCTACAAGGTGACCTTCTTGGCCTATGGAGGAGCTAAGCCGCAATGAAGGTCAATCTCCATATCCACTTCTCTTCACCTCTGGTAAACCCAATCACACACACTACGATTGCAAGACGCACACAACACTAATCTTATCATGCAAGCACACACACACATAGATCTATCGAGCACCACACTCCAATCAAACCTACATTCACACAAAAGCAAAAGAGGAAAATCACACAAGATTATAGAGGGATTAACCACTAATTAGTTAAGATCTAGTTAATCTAAGCATCATAGTCACTTATAAGAAGTAAGAGAGAGGCATAGTGAGAGAGAATGAATCATTGATTAGTGTTAATCAAGTCTCATGAGCAAGGATAAGCTCAAGGACTCTATAGCCACACACCTCAAGAGCTCTCACCAAAGAGTGCTCTCAACAAATGACTTGAAAACCCTAATTTCTCTTACACATTGCCTTATATACCTAGGTTAAGAATATGCAATGTTCGGGCGTCCAAGGCCTTTAGGGCTCCACCACTTAGTGAATCTGCAACCTAGGCACAGTAATTGGCCTATTCTTTACAACTTGGAACTCCCATTGAGCCCGTAACACATTAAAATATTACAATGGCTTGAAATAAATCAAGAATTTACAATACGTGACCATTTTGGAAAAACGTGAAAAATGTGTAACTCCAATCTTTACTTCTTCTTCATATTCATCCTTGATGTGCATCTGTACGTCTTCGGTCTTTAGCAAATTTTGTTAACTGAAGTTGACTCAGTTAACACCTTCCTTGCCTGTGTCGTCCCTTGACATAGCTTTATGGGCTGAAATAGTCTTCGGTTTGATGGATGGCGAGGCGGTCTTTACGCACATCCAGTGCCTTCTGGTATCTGATTTTTCTTTCTTTGTCTGGCACTTGCAAAAATTGCATGGTCACTCTGTTCTTCAGATCCACCACTAAGTAGCCTACAAATCTAGATGTGAGGTTGCTGATCACAGGCACAAATATCTTCGTTCGCCAGGTGAAGAATCTAGTGTAGAAAGCTTCCTCAAATGCCAAGATAATGCTTGATGGTAAGAACATACATCTGGCATAGAAGTCGTAAAGGACTTCTTCTGAAGGTTGTCCACTCAAATCATAGCATAACCCCTGATTTCCCTCGAGGAATGACATCCACGGGGCGGTTGCTTGCTCTGGCTCATGAAATACTTCAATACAAGTGACCAACATTCGAAATATCTTATATAACATGGCGCAGGAGAGATCTGATAGACTCTTGAAGAAAGACATGGCACCCATTAGGGTTTTCACCATGTATTCCTCTGTTGCTTGTCCTTTCTCGGGAGCTGGCAGTGTTGGGTAGTTCAGCTAGGTTGGCCGCTTCTTTGTCACTGCCTCATGCTCTTGCCATGTCCTTACTCTCGGTACATGACAAAATGTGGGATCTCTTTGCAGGGCTGCAGGTGCTTTTGTGAACAGAATCAAATACCACGGATTCTTGTTCAGCCAGCTTAACCTCCACTTTGGGTGGTCTTTATTTGTGCTATCTTCTTGCATGTCTTTGTATAGCCTCTCTTTTACCTGTAGTAGTTCCACTTTTATGAGAGGGTATGATAGGGATTGTTGATGCCATTGAGCATTGATTTGATTGGGAATGAGCTGAGTGACGTTGACAAAGTGTAGAACTCTCAACTCCCAATCCATTGCGGCTTTCCACTGCTCATCCACCTCTTGGGTGATCTGCTCTTTCAGTGCGTCTTCTTCAGCTTTTGACAGCTGGACCATAGACATTGTGTATATATTTGTGATGTTTATTTGAAAATCCTCTTCACCACTCGACTCTGCTGTGGACTGTGTTTCAAACTTAGCAAATGAGACCGAGGGTATGTCTATCTGTGGTGGGCGGCTCTGAAGTGCCTGCCTCTTCTTGCGTATCCGGCCTTCCTTCCCTCAGGAGCTGCTTAACTCTCTTGAGCTCAGCTATTTCTTTGAGGAGCTCTTCTTCTCTCTGGACCCACATCAATGCTAGGTCCCTACGCTGTGATTGCTCCAACTTTAATTCTAACTCTAGGTCCTTGGTCTTCTTTTCTAGTGCCTTGTATACTTCATCAGTCCCTTTGATCGAGTCCACGGCTGGATTTTCTCTTATTTTACGTAAGAAGATTGCCTGATCATTGATTCACTGTTCAGAGTACTGTAAAGAGGCATTTGCAACATCCAATTGCACTTAAATGTTTTGACCTGACAAGGATGTCGTAAGAAGTTCATTCGTAACTTTTGTCAGCTGCTCGTCTTTTTCTTTGCAAGCATCGGATAACTTGGTGTGCAGATCACCTAACTCCTCCATTTCTTTCTGCTATCTATCTCTAGCTAGCTGATGTTGTTCAACTTCTGCTTTCATCTCATGCACTTGCCTCTGAAGATCGGTGATGACAGTCATCCTATCTTCTAACTCTCCTTGGAGAGCATCAATCACCATCTCAAGCTCTTTGGCCTTTGTGCTGCGGCTAAGTGCTGCTGAACGGAGTCTCTCCGTCATGTCTTACATCTACCTTGCATATTCATTTACTTGCAGTATAACCTCATCATTTGACTGCCAATCCTCCTGTCTTGCCAGCTGTGTAGATGTGCCTGCAGCCTCATGTGTGTATTTTGGCTGCGTCGTGGTTGCTGGTTCTTCTTGCGTGGAGGTAGAAGGTTGGTCTTCTTCATCTTTGTCTTCCTGAGACTCTAATGCCTTGGTTGTTTCTTGCTGTGTGGAAGTAGAGGGTGTTGGCTTAGACTGTGTAATCTCTTCAGGTGCAGGGCTCACTTCTTTCTCTGGGTCATGATCTTTATGTTGTTGCTGCTCTTTTGTAGTAGTGGCCTCTTATGCAGATTCACCTGCCTTTTTCTCTTCGGGCTTTTCAGTATCTTCGACGACTTTCTCTTGTTTCGGCTCTGCTTCTTTCTCTTTTTTCTTCTCGTGCTGGTCATCCTCTTGTTCGGATTCTGTTTCTTTGGTGGACTCAAAATCTTTGGCTTTCTCTTTCTCAGGTGATGGTGGTGGGCTTGGCATGGGATGGTCCTGTTGTTCTGTAGGTGGTGAGGTGGGTCTGGGAGACTCGTAACCTTGTTCTTGTGCTTCTTCTCTAGCCGTCTCCTTGGCTTGTCTCTATTCCTTTGCCTCTTTGGCTGCTTTCCTAGCCGCTTCTTCTACTTCCTTTAGCTTGATGGCTTCGGCTTCTTGGTACATTTTCTCCAAATTTTCAGTGTGATCTTCAGTCTCTTTTCTCGTATGATGCTTCTTCCTTGGGCCTTTAAGTCCACTAGGCACCCATTTCTCTAGGTCCTTCTCTTATGCTTGTCTACTGCGTTGGTAGGCATGTTTCTCTCTTTCAAAGCGAGCTTGTTTTTGTGCGGGCTCTTCTTCATGGGCGGCCACAACGTTTATTTTCATTTCTTCTCTACGAGCTCTCTTTTCCTTGTTATCAAAGCTCTCGCTGCTGTGCCTTTCCGACGAGATGTCAGCTTATTCTTCATAGGATTTATAAGATCTCTTTCTTGACCTTGTAGCTCTTGGAGAGGGTTGTGCTGCCAATATCCACGTATTTTGATCAGGAGCAGGTGGTAAATTGTGAGCCATGCCAATGGCATGGTATGCTATCCTCGTCAAGACTTTTGGCGCACCCAAGTAAGTGATTTTGCCTTCTTTCTTGGTGCCCTTCAAGGTAGTTAGTACATACTGCCCGTGGTCCACTGGTTGCGTGGTTGTTGACTTTAGAACTTGGGTAAATGTGGTGGCAACCGCGTGATTTTGCATGGTGTACCTTGGTGGCCTTTTTGCCAAGAAGTGTCAGTGTGGATGGTACAATCTGGCTGGCTCTTCCACTTGTTTGTGAATCAAATCTATGAAGGTAGCCGTGGCTGTCTCTTTGGGTTCCTGCTGTTTTCTTGTCTCTTGCTCTCATGGTCATTCCTTCTGTAGGCAGTCTGAGTGCCTCTGCCACTATATCTTTAGCGATGACCACTTCGATCTTGTTTCCCTGAGTGTCAGTTATCTGTGCGGTTCCATCATCTTTAATTGTGGATAGAATCTTGTAAGATTTTTGAAAATCCACTCCACAAGGCTCCTGTTCATAGAAGTCTTTGAGTCCAAGCTTGCGGTTGGCTTATTTGGTCTCTGGCTTGGCAGAAACATCATATACTTCTTTGGGTAGGAGTTGCAACTCCACCAGATGTCCCTCTTCACTCTTGAATCTGCCGATGAAGACTGTAGTGTGATGCTCTTCTAGCTGTTCTTTGGAGAGGTATGCTACCTTGGCTGCTTTGACTGAATCTGGGTCTAATTGATATACGGGAAGTTCTTGCAACTTCCCATTTTGGTTGAGCTTCTTCTTGGCCCTCACTGCTACTTGCATGGTTTCTGTTCAGTGAATAGAGTGCAAAGTTAGCAGATTTGTCAAAATTTTCTCTGAAATGTCCTTTAGTATGAAATTCTGACAACTTTGGTCCAATTTGCTTCAAATCAATTTTTGAACAAGCATAGATGCATAAAAACATGCAAGGAACAAAATCGTGAAGTCAAAACAATTTTTTGCAACCAAAGTAAATAATCGCAATTATTTACAGCTGAGTAAATTTTTCAACTTTTTGCAAACTTGGCTTCATAGTCTTCAAGTATATACCAAATACATGCTCTGAGTGCAATATGGGCTCATTTGGATGCATAGGGTGAAAATGGCACCAGATTTTGGTTTTAGGTCTCTGAAACAATAGATATAAAGGAAATTTGAGATTTTGAGCTCCAAATTGGTTCAAACTTGGCTAGTGGGTTTAACACATCATATACTTTGGATGTATGATGGCAAAATATCCAAACTTCCCAATTTTGGCTAGAAAGTAAATAATCACGATTATTAACTTTTCTTCCAAAATTAACATTTTTCTCTACAAACTAGTTCTAGGAATTGTATAGACCCTCTGTATGAGATATAAGGTGATTTGGATCAAGAAATGTGATCCATAACCAAGAAATTGGCTTGCAAAGACTTCTTTGCATTTTTTGACAATTTTCCCAGTAATGGGTGGTCATTTTGGCTCATACTTGATTTTTGGCATGCATTAGGTGTGTACACATGATAAATGAAGAGATGTGACAATTTTCAAGCAAAAATGATGCAAAAGTAAATAATCACGATTATTTACAACAGTCACAAATTCTTTGGAAAACTTACAAATTTTGACCTAGACATATTCTATACACCTAAAACAAGTCTTGAATTGAATTTGGTCAAGTTTGGTCAATCCGGCATCACTTTATGCTTTGTCAACTCTGAAATCACCATTTTCTGTGACTACACTATCTGTTGGGTTGATCGGTCAACTTTGAGGCTTTGGACTTGTCCACAACATAGTCATGTAGCAACCTGTCTAATTCTGGCTCATTTGGAGTCAATTTGACCCCGTATGTCGAATTTGATGCTTTGTAATCTTTGAGCCGTTTTCTGCTTTTTGAGGGCTTTCGTTGATGGATTTCACCAACGAAATCATATACATTGTATATGGACCTCATAAGCAAGCCATCTGTGGAGTCATATCGGAATTCTGGCATTTGTCAAAAACGTAACTTTTCTACTGGGGATCCCCTTGACCCTGCCGAATGGTCAACTGATAACATAGAAAGGTTCTATTATGTTAGGGCATGCTATGGTTCAAATCCCATCTGATTTGGTCGAGCTAGCAGGCCGCTATGGTTAGTTTTTGGTCGTAGGTCTTCATGCACTGCTCGATTTCTAGGGTTTTTTCTGGGGCTTTAGACTAGCTACTGGCCGTACAAAATGGATCATTGACAAGTAAAGAACTTACCACTCATGTCTCGTGTGAGACGGGGCTGAAAATGGTCAATTGTGGGCTCCAAAAAAGTCGCACGAAAGAGGTCGAAACATCTCTCTACAAAGGCTGCAAGTGGAAATGAGGTGGTTTTAGCCTACCTTGGATATCTTTACCCGGACTTCTTGAACCAATTTTCCCTAGATTCCCCCGTTAGTCCTACTAGGCGGTGAAATCTATGTTAGACTCAAAATTTCCTTGATCGGATTCCTGTAGCTCATTCTCCAAGAATTTTGCAAAAGTAGGCCTAACCACCTAATTTAGGCTTCCCGCTTCCATCCTCTGATTTCATTGAAAATTTTTGTGCTTGTCCGCCTTGTCTTTTGTTTTTCCATCTGAGCTTCCCTGCTATTTTTTATTAATTTTTGATCTGTTTATTTGAAAAAATCAAAGAAAATAGCAAAATGCTCTAAAAACGTAAAGTGAAAATCGAATAATTAAAAAAATCCATTGAAAAACACAGCTTTATTGTTTTTTGTTGGATTTTTCTATTTTTAAGCCTCTTTTTCAATAAAAATGATGAGAAATACCCATAAAAGGGCTATTTTTAATGATTTTTTGATAATATATACACTATTTACACTCATCCGAAAGATATTATCAGTAGATTTTTCCTTGATGATGAATTATAAGGGCATTATTAGGTAATTTTGCAAAAAATCACACGTTAACATCAAACTTTTTCCTCCCTCTTCAGGTAGTTTACATTGTGAGGAGTATATATATTGAGACAACATTCATAATCATTGTAGATGGCAACGTCATCAACTAACATGGAGGAAAATATTGCATGCTTGTACACGCTCTGCAAGTATCAAATCCAGCGCAAGCGTAGGATATGTAATGAGGATGTGCACAAGTATGGAGAGTTTGCTAGTATGACTCCTACAGAACGGGCATTGATTTTCACGACATAACACCTACATCTGAGAGAGAGAGAAAAAGGATTATGTGTGAAGGTCCGACCAATCCAGAGCCAACTATGGAAGCAGAGGAGGGCTTATAGACACAAGACGACGGCATGGAGGAGATGTTGGATGCCTTCTTCCAGCCAAGCGAGGAGAATGCTAACGAAGCAGCACCAGAAGACGTGCGCCTATCTCCTGAAGACATGTTGCAAAATTTGGCACGTCAACCAATCTATGAAGGCGCCAAAATATTTGTGCTTCGTACTTGTCTGTCGCTTTTGAATCTGCAGTCAATGTACGAGTGGTCAGATGCAAGCGTCATTGCTTTGTTTAGGTACGTAACTTACAAAAGAGATTTTCCAATTGCAACGGTGATGTGCTTGGGGAGGTTTTAATTTAATGTGGCTTGAACACGTTTTTGCGGGAGCAACTACTCCCGGTTGGCAATGAAATGCCCCCCTCCAGGCCACATGCAAAGGGACTATTGACCTCAGTTGGCTTGGACTACAACAAGATTCATGCATGTCCAAATGATTGCATTCTTTTTCACAATGAATTTGCAGATTGTCTGTCGTGTCCTAAGTGTGGAGCAATGCGCTACAAACAAGATATGGTTGGCGAGTCAGTGCCAGCCAAAGTGTTGCAGCATTTCCCTATTATTCCAAGGATAAAAAGCATGTTTCGTTGTGGTTCCATTGCAAAGTTTATGCGGTGGCATGCTACGAATAGATCTAGTGACGCAACATTTAGGGTGTCCGCTGATTCAAAGGCTTGGAGGCACATTGAAGATACTTGGCCTCATTTTAAGAGAAAACCACACAATTTGCATTTGGGCATGGCAATGGATGGAGTCAATCCATTTGGCTTGAGAAGCTCGTCATGGAGCACTTGGCCTGTGTGCCTTGTCAATTACAACCTCCCGCCGTGGCTTGCTATCAAGAAGGGTCATTTGATATTAGGCTTGATTGTGCCTGATAAGTTCAAGGCAAAAAACATGGATGTTTATCTCGTACCACTAGTGGACGAGCTCCAGGAGTTATGGCATGGGATTGACATAGCAGATGCGTTTGAACCAGCATGACAACAGCATGCAAGGATCCATGGACCTCTTATGTGGACTATGCATGATTGGCCAGGATACGGTAAAGCTTCTGGTAATGGTGGATGATTTACAAAATTCTCGCTATTCGCAAGCACTTTGTGTAGTACTGAGTCATGCTTTAATATATACAGGGCTTACAACTTTGGGATACAATGCATGTCCAATTTGCGGGTCGTCTTTGGATGTGCACTATTCTGCCTCGCTTCAAAAGACAATTTATCAAGGCCAACATCATTATCTTCTAGATGGCCATCACTTGCGCGAAGGTTAGCTTGGTCATGTCGAATGTCGTCCTATGCATGCACAAGAGTGGCGTCGCCGATGGGAGCAACATGAGGGGCAACCTATTCCAAGAATGAAGCGTTTGTCCATTCTCTATATGTTGTCGTTGTCAGGAGTTTTTTGGAGCAAGGGATTGTGCATATGTACATACACATGCATGGTGCATCGAATAAAGGATTGCCCAATTTCCATAGCCAGGTGGTTACGTGGGGTCCACGTGTGTACAGGTAGGATAGGGTGTACATAGTGCAGCGATTTTCACTATTACCAGTACCAACGTGTTTTTTCTACAATAAGGAGGATTTACTAGCGCATAAAACTTCTCGAGGAAGCTATCCGCGGGCCGATGACATGAGGTAAGCAGGTGCGTCAAATGGCAGCTAGTGGCGTCAGGACGTCAAATGGGGTCAGTACTTGCACGCGGAGAAGTACGGACACGACGTGGGTGTTTTCTTGTGATACTTATGCAGAAAGTTCATCATGAGGGCCACTTTTTGGGGCTACTTCACGTGGTTGCGGGATGCATTATTGGGAAAAACTGAGTGCCAGGTGTGCGGATGATGCAAAAAGGTGACAACTATGCACTGCGAGGTCAGTTTTTGGCCTGTTCGGGGTCCGTTTGAGGTCATCTAAAAGGCCAAGGGTGCCCAAGTAATAAAGCTAAGTGTGGGAACTGAAAAAACTGAGAGAAGACCAGAAAAAACGTGGAGAAGAGAGGAGGAACAGCCGCAACTATGTTTTTGGGGTTTTTGGAGCCTGTTTTGGCCGTAAACTACTCATTTGAGGTCGGATTTGAGCACTTTGACATTGTAGACTTGGGTTTTGGGCCGTTCCGGACGCGATGGCGCTGTCCATTTTGCCAAATTATTCACTCTTTTACTAATGTTTTTGCTGTGTAATCTTCTCCGATGAGTGAAGCCTCTACTTAACTTTGTGGTTGTATTTGGTGTATTTCTTCAATACTGTGTAAACTATTTGCCCCATTGGTGTTGGCCCAAGATCATTTGTATCTAAACATCATAATAATCTTCTCTTTTGAGCTGAGGTTTTTGGGTGTGTGCGTGTGTGTGTGTCTCTGTGTTGAGTGGCCAAGGGGGAAGTCTCTCTCCTCTCACTCCATTGGTGTATTCCCTGTCTCGACTAGGTGGATTGTGTAAGCCGAGCGGTGCCCCATAGTGTGTTTGTGTGTATCATTTCAAGAGTGTGTGTCAGGTCATTATAGAGGCGTTCTGTGTGTTTTCATCCCGCTCACATTCTTTGGCGCCCCCACGGAGGATCTTCTTCGAGTACCTTCTGCTTCGAGCTTCAAGCTTCAAGATTCGGGCTTACAGGTTGCAGGTCGCAAATTACATGTTACAAGTTACAGGTTATAGGGACAGGGACAGGTACAGGTGATTTACACAGGTACAGGTAGCTGGAGTACAGTGATATACTAGTAGTGATGTCACTTGCAGTTGTTCTGGGTATGCATCATTTGGCGCCTGTTTGAGCGCATTGTCTGTTGGATTGTACGTTACTTGTGGAAACTGCCATTGTACGCCTTTGTGGAGCCATACTTGGTTTTATTTGGCAGTCCCAACCATTTCTGAGACTTTGTTTGGAAGATAGTCATTTCTGAGACTTGACTATACGCGATTTGCATTAGCCTTCGTGTGAGGGTCGATAGCGTGAGGTTTTATTGAGCTGGGGGATTCTCAAATGTGGAGATCCTTTCGGTGATACAGGTAGATGGAGCACCCTTTTCGTGACCTCGCCATAGGCTATGTACTAGTGAGTCCTATTTTATACTCGGGTTCTATTGTTGATAGTTTATGCATACATATACAGTCTATATTTTGGGTTCTCACTGCTCTACTTCTAGGGAAACTCTGTCAAAATTTCTCCAAGTTATGATGGCTGGTTTTTTGGTCTTTTGAGGCATTTATACTATTATGCTGCTGAAATTTTGGCAAAATCAGAGGATAAGTAAGGTGTGCTTTCTTGGGATCTGCATCGTTGACTTTAATGGATGATCAAAATGGCCCTCAATTCACTCCTTTTCATTTAACTCAGAGAATCCAGATAAATGTTCATGTGTCCAGGAAGATTTTTTTCCAACAACGCATAGTCTTTATGTTCGGGCCAAGAAGATTAAGAGAGATCCTGGAATGTCCTTTGCCTGTTGTAATTCCAATGATTAACTATGAAAACTCATTTGATGTGCATGTGTTTGTCCTTATCTAAAGCTGAGCTCCATTGAAGTTTCTGGGGATTGGGTAGTGAAAAGTTTTGGGTTCTTGCACGTGTGTTCGAAGGGGTTCTCAAAGCATCGTAACTTGGGTAGCCATGGCTTTCTCTTATCCAGAGTTTCATGGAAGAAGTGATGAAGATATGGAAGACTTTTTGGAAAATATGGAGGTTGCCAGCATTAGCAACCAGATTCATGACCCGGCGCAAATGTTACATCTTCTCCAAATTTGTTTGAAGAGTGATGCACGGGTTTGGTCCAAGGCATTTGAAGAGGAGTTGCGTATGGATGATCCACCTATAAGATTGAGTTGGGACAATATAAGGCATGGATTGGAAGTGGAGTTTGTGAACTTGCCGATACACCATGTGCGAGCCACAAATGGCTCCAAGCACACAACAAGCCTAAACTAGTAAGCTCAAAGATGGCGATGGTGTGTCACCCACCGCTCTATGCTTGCCGTCGTGGAGGATTCCTCGCCGCAAAGAAGAGGGAGACGCCGCTACGCCGCGCTCAACCACCTTTCCACCGTCGTGCTGCCGCAATGCTCGATCGCACACACACACACACTCTTTCTCTCTCTCTCTCACGCATACACACACACACAAGGAGATGAAGAAGAAGAAGATGGACATGGAGCAAGAGCACTCTTCAATTGCACAAATGAGAGAATGAGTGAATTTTAGGTTTAGTTGACTTTTATATGAGATCACCCCATTCACACTTGGGCACCCATGCTTAGCCAACTAATCCCTTGAATGTTCTAGTTAGAGTGTGCCTCTCATTGGAAATCACTCTTACCCTTTTCCTATTGGACCGACAAGCCTCGTACCTGACTCTACCAAGTAAATAATACAACGTCCGTTGTAGGTGATATGGTGTCCGTGATCCATGAGGTTAACATGCCCCCCTTCCTGATGTAGACTCCGTCCTCGGAAGCTATTGAGTTGAAGCTCATTTGTCGAGGTGGAAGATCATTTGAGATGAATGTCCTTAGCCTTCTTCAGTCACTGCAAAATCAAACAACATTGGCATAGTAATTGCATTCTCATATAGAATTAAAAAGCATATGCAGTTGTAGGCAGACAATTTGATTGGTAACAAAAAATTAAACCATATGTCAGCAATAAACATTAAATTGCAATATAATCAAACGCATAAACAGTTGTAAAGATAAAAAATTAAACAAGTCCGGGGTCGCTAATTTAACGGTCGAAAGGCACTCCTATCGTACTAATTCTGCCTACCCTCCATCACTCAAGTGATGAGGATCAAAGGTGACATAGGTTTCTGTTTTAGTGTACCAGATGTGAATGTGTAGGTCTAGTCAATGTTTTTACTTTTTTTGTACATACTTGCTTGCTAATTGCTCTTGCTCTTTACCTTTTTTTCTTTTTTGTGAGTATAAGGCTTTATATATACATTCCCTAAGATTGGGAGATTGAGAGGTCAGGGAGGAAGGTTGAGAGGGAAGCAAGTGAATGATGGATGTAGCAAACACTCCCCCCTTCCTTGGGTAGATCATACCGTTTGAAATGTGCTCGTCACCCTTTGAAACCAATTGTTCTTGTTGGTACTAGGTGAGGATTTTTGCCAATACTTTTCTATTACCTTAGGTGCCTCATCGAGTTGCAAGGGTGGTAAGGTACTCTCCTAGAATCGAACTTGAAGTGGTTCATCAGGTGATTCTTGAACATTGGGAGGTGTGGATTCCTTAGCGCGAGTACGTTTATTGGTACCACAAGTATACTTTGTGATGTCTCCTCGGTAACTTTAATCAAGTTTAATGCCTTGATCTTCGGAGCCTTTGGACTATTTGGACATTGGGCAATCAAATGATCTATGCCACATCGATTACACATGATTATTGGCATTGTAGATGTGCTCGCTTGATTGGTTAGTGTGGCATTCTTTTGTAGCCTAATAGGACACTCGGCTACACGATGTGCACCTCCACACTCATAGCATTGAAGAGGTGGTCTCTTAGTGGTGTAATTGATATTTTGGCCTCTTGCCGCAAGAGCAGCTACTTGATATACAAGTTTGACTTGTCCCCAATAGTCCTCCATGTAGTATTGTGGACTTTCTTCAAGCACATCCATCCCATAGGAAATATTAGGGTCTATATCTTCCTCACAACCTTCCAAACAAGAAATAGATGACTCACAACCCACTTGATTCACAGAAGTGATTCTCGGATGTGGTGGTTGCGGTCCTAACACTAGAGGTGGTAAGGGTGTTTTTTGAACAACATTTTGGGCCCTAGGGACCATGTGTTGTGTTGTTTGTTCAAGAGGTGGGGCCGGCATCAATGCAGGCACTCGAGGTGTGTATGTCCATCCTAAGGTTGGTCTATTGGCCATCGCGCGCTTAAATACTGGCCATCGCGCGCTTAAATACTATGAAATCCTTAGCTTGATGACCATACCTCCCACAGGCATTGTAGTTCCCATTAAATTTTACTCTAAAAGTAGGACATTCACTAGTACTACGCGGTCCATAGCATACTGCGCACAATTTTTGATCCCTTCTTGGATACATACGATTGTTTTGCGGAGCACGATTGTCTGTAATACTCTCTTGAATAGCCTTGGTGAGATCTGCTAAACTCATCTCAGATATCTTTGGCTCCTTAGCAATAGGCTTTAGGGTCATTGGTTGATGCCCCGATGCTTGTGAGCTAATAGATTTAGACTCAATAGACACTCTTTCTCATTGCATCATTAAATTATCCTCCAAGTGGATCGCATTGGTGGTGACTGCTTCCCAAGTGGTGATACCTCTAATGACTAAGCCATTGTAGATATCCTCATGTCGTAATCCCCTAATGAATCTATCAAGCAATTGATTATTATTGAAGCGCTCATTTGGATTACAACGAGAATTCAAATGCTTCAAACAACTAATAAAGTCTCTCACCGACTCTCCTTCCTCTCGTTGGGCTTTCTGGAGCTGAGAGGCTACACCCCAAAGTACTCCCTCTCGTATGTATTCTTTCAAGAACAGTCTCCTAAGAGTAGGGTAAATCATTTTTTCTTCCACCCTTAGGGTTCTATACCAATCCTCTGCCTTTCCACTTAAGGTTAGGCTTAAAGCATTACTCTTATGCAGGTCATTGTTTTCTTCTAGAGAATCACATATTTGTTCAAACACTTCAATATGATTTCTCACATCTCTGTCTCCACTAAATTTTTGTGTGAGCTTGGCTATTTGTACTGCCTTACTTCTAGGTTCTCTATCAGGCGTGTTACACATATTCTCAGCGTCGATATATTGACCAATAGCTTGAGCAAATGTTGCCAGGTCACCTAAGTGAGCAGTCACCGTGGGTGAAGGCACCCAGAGACTACATGTGGAGTAGGTATTGGCATTGGGCTTGGCGCATAGGAAGCCCTTGGGTTCCATGTTGGGTACGGTGTTGTGCCATGGGTTGGTCCAAAGTTCATAGGTGTGGCCCTAGGCATAGTAGACGTCGGATGTGACATGCTAAATGGTAGCCGGTATAGTCCCATGGAAATAAGAGCTTGGGTGTTGTGGTTGTGGAGCAAAGGTTGTTGAAACAATGGGAGGAGTAGAGACTACATGAGTACGAGGACCCATGGGTGTATACGATTGGTACACACTTGTAGGTACTGCTGCAGGCATTGAGCTACCATGTATCGGTGCTTTAGTAACAAATGAGGTCCATGGCATGTTTCTTGGCATACCCATCATTGGGGTAGACATGGTAGCCGTGGTGTCATCAAGGGAAAGATGAGCTAAACTTGGAAAGGTAAAGCTATCACTTATGGGCTCAGATTGAACTGAGACCCCTAGAGAAACAACATATGGAGGATCCATCGGACTTACCGAGGGAGTCTCCATTTGCGATAAGGTCGGTTGTTTAGCCTTCCCTGTATCCAAGAATCTCATGAGACTCGTTGAAGGCATGTTGATCCCCTTGTTCTGTCTCTCTAACTCAATGACCCTATGGATGACCTCACAAACTCTTTGTTGTTGATCCTCCAATCTAGTAGCACCCATTGTGGATTGTAGGACATCTAGCCAACCCACGTGATAGGTGTGACCTGTGTATAGGTTGGTAAAAGTTTCCATTTGTAGTTTGTACTCCCAGTTCTCATTTAAGAACTGTCCTTTGAGCTAGATGCAATGTTGCTTTCTAGGGGTTGGCCCTTAGCGGTTGCTAAGTCAAGAGCACTCAATTGCTCTCTTAGCAAGGATATTGACATAGGTGCTTTTTCTTTTAACTCTCTTCACTGCTCCGCCTTGCGTAAGCTCTCGACTTCCTTTTCCCTCGCTGCAAGGATATACCGCTCAACCGCTTGCACTTCGGAAAGGCTTCTACCATCAGGTAATATGACCTCGAAGGGAAATAACTCTGAAGAGTCGGGAGGTGCAGTGAAGGAAGTATTTACGTACACATTCTCTAAGGGTATAGGGTCTATGTTGGTCACGAATGGAGAATTTACTTCCTCACCCCCCTCATTTACATAATTAGCTCCATGTTCGGAGCGAGTGGCTCTACTAAAGGTTTCCTTTTGGCGGCTAAGCATGCTCGGCCCGGACCGCGGGCCCATGGCATGCATGTCTTGGCTTGAGCTATCAGGATTAGGCATTGGGAAACCCTCCATGATGTTGTAGTCAGAGGAAGAGTCACTAGCCGCTATGTTCGGGTCTTGGTTTGTACTACCTTGGGTCCCCACCGAGGGCCCGGAACCTAAAGTAGGTGTATATTGAGAACTCGCGTAAGTCAAAATTCTCTCTAGTTCCTCCGTCTCTAGCACACGACCAGAGCATAAATGCATGTGCCTTTGGCACCCTGCAAGCATCGGCGAATAACCTCAAATATTAACCGCTTACTTTTTTAAGCGTCCATTTTCACTCGTGTTTTTTACATTTTTAATATTTTTTAATGATCGATTTTTTTGATTAAAGTGTGTGATAGCTCAAAATGAGCGTATCACGCAGAGGGTCTCGGTGTGCTTTACAGCACAACGTTCGGTCACCTGAAGCTCCATTGGTCCTCAAAAAAGTCAATTTTTAGCTACGTGTGAAGCTAAAATTCGTAATTTTAAAGGGCGATAGATGCCTAAGCCTGAGCGTGAGCTTGGGCTTGGAGATATTCCCGATCCTGGTCCTACCTTTAAATTTTTCATTTTGATTTTTTTTTAAAAAAAAGGATAAAGTCGCCCCGGCCTGCGCGAGAGCACACACACACTCTACCTACCTACTTCTAACTAATACACCTACTGTTACACACTAACACACTCTATTAGCTCTCACAGTCTACTTACTACTTTCTGTACTTTATATTACATAGAACTAACAACCTTTATACTAACACTTTACACAGAGAAAAAACAGAGTACCTTTGAAAACTCCATTAACAAAAAAATACATAGTAGTAATACAAAATCCTTCTTCTCAACACACACACCCTCCTTCCTTACCTTTCCTACAATTGAAATTTTACCACAAAAGAAGCACAGAGTGCCATTCAAGCTTAGTGTATGGCATTCTCCGGCAATGGTGCCAAAAATGTGCGCGTATGTCGCACGTGTCAATGCAAGGAACTTGCCGATACACCGTGTGCGAGCCACAAAGGGCTCCAAGCACACAACAAGCCTAAGCTAGTAGGCTCAAAGATGGCGATGGTGTGTCACTCACCGCTCTATGCTTGCCGTTGTGGAGGATTCCTCGCCGCAAAGAAGAGGGAGATGCCGCTACGCCACGCTCAACCGCCTCACCGCCGTCGTGTTGCCGCAATGCTCGATCGCACACACTCTCTCTCTCTCACACACACACACACACACACTCTCTCTCACGCATACACACACACACACACAAGGAGATGAAGAAGAAGAAGAAGATGAATGTGGAGCAAGAGCACTCTTCAATTGCACAAATGAGAGAATGAGTGAATTTTAGGTTTAGTTGACTTTTATATGAGCTGGCCCCATTCACACTTGGGCACCCATGCTTAGCCAACTAATCCCTTGAATGTTCCAGTTACAGTGCGCCTCTCATCGGCGATCACTCTTACCCTTTTCCTATTGGACCGACAAGCCCGGTACCTAACTCTACCAAGTAAATAATACAACGTCGTCATAGGTGTTATGGTGTCCGTGAGCCGTGAGGTTAACATATGTATAGGGGTGTGGGTGCATCTATGCACATAGGTGTAATTATATGTATAGGTGTGTGTGTGTTTACGTGCATGGGAACGGGGGTGTCAATATATATATATATATATATATATATATATATATATATATATATATATATATATATATATATATATAGTTTTCTCTTTTTTTCTGTTTCGACGGCGCTGTGACGGGAGAGAGGGGGTGAGAGAGAGAGTGTGTGTACACGAGCATGTGTGTGTGTGTGTGTGTGTGGTGTGTGTGTGTTTATGCCTGTGTCTCGGTGCGGCACCTGCGGGCCTGACAGAGAGGACCGCTTGTAAGAGAGGGTGAGAGAGAGCTAGATTTAGGGCTAGGTGAAGATTGGGGGGGGGGGGGGGGGGATGTATAATTTAGCGGCCCGTCGGGGCTGGGGTGTGGACAAGTAGAGAGAGCATGAGAATCTTTGAAAGAGGGAAAGAGAGAGTATATAATATCTGTGGCGGCCCGCCGGTGCTGGGGTGTGGACAGGGGCTTAGGCGTCTCATGCGCCCATCGGGCCGCGTGATGCAGCGGTGGAGCAGGAGAGAGAGGGAATATTTGGCGGAGCCGAGCAGTAGGAGAGAGAGCTCGTCTTTTGGTGATAATGGAGGGGTGTGGCCAAACTGGCGGCGCTTCGCTAGTGGTTACCTTAGGGGGGTATGGTGAATGGTAAAGAGATTTTTTGTTTTTTTTTTCTTTTCTTCTTTCTCTTTTGGAAATAAGCCTTCCCATCCTTAGGGTGTGGTTCTCACGGTCACGGTTTCGAAAACCGACCATCATTAGCCCTCCCATCTGGCTAGAGGCATTCATGCTTCTAGCCCTTCCTCGGCATCTCTAGTTGTGGAGTTAGAGGGTTCTCCCTCTTCTGGAATGTCTATCATGAACTTTGGGTCGTACCTAAGAAAATACCTTTTCAGCCTCCATCCATTGACCCTGGTCTTGTGAATTTTCCTATCTGCTTCCATCAGCTTGTAGCTGCCATTGTCATAGCGGTTTCTTGACGATGAATGGTCCTTCCCATCTGGGTTGAAATTTCTTGTCCTTCCTGGTGTCAAATCTGTTGTCGTATCTCAATACTAACATACCTTTTTCCAGGCCCTTTTCTTTAAGCCCTTGATTGAAGGTGAGATGACGTCGTTCTGCCTGCGCTACATAGTGATTGATTGCTTCTTCCCTATCTAGTTGGAGCCTCTCCACATCTAGGATGTGGTTTCGGAGATTTACAATTGGGCGTTGTATCTGGCTAGCCAAGACTCGTAAGCTGGCTATCTGTACCTCAATGGGTAGAATTGCCTCCTTCCCATAAACTAGATGGAAAGGGGTAAAAACCTCGTGATGTTGAGAACGTCGTTCAGTAGGCCCAAACAGCTGCCATGAGATGTTTATCCCAGTCTCCTGTGTGATTGTTCACCTGCTTTGTGATGATTTTGCAAATCATTCCGTTTACCTTCTCTACCAGACCATTGCATTGTGGATAGTATGGTGTGGAATGTCGGCATGTGATGCCTAACTTTTTCATCAGTTCTCCCACTAGATCTCCTCTGAAACCTGGCCCCCTATTTGATATTATCTCTAGAGGAGTGCCAAAACGGCAACAAATGTGCTCAAAAATGAACTTGGCTACCTCTTGGGCTGTAATGCGGGTGGTGGCTATTGCTTCTGCCATCGAGTCATGTAGTCTACATCCATGATGGCGGGAAAAAGAGAAGTGCAATCGGGTGGCCTCTATACTCGTGCACACTCCACAAACCACGCCTCATGCAAACAAGCAAAGAACAAAACAAAGGGGGCACCACCCTAAATTAAGAGGTTTAGGGACCTCACACATAGTGCACATAGGCAAGTGAAACTTCTGGCATTATGATGGCATCAAAACATATGGCAAAACACATAGAAACAAAGCTTAGGGACCTTATGTAGCATATATATACACAAGAAATCAGCTTAACAATACAACGGCATCTGATCATACATAACAAGGATATAGAGAAGCAAGCCAAGGATGGCATAATCCCTTGTCAAAAACAATCAACCCAGCAAGTAGGTATGATCCTACTAGCAACACATCAATACCTTAGAGAATGATGGCGAGGATGGTGGCCATGGAGCATGAGAGAAGACTCCTTATTTAGGTTTTAGGGCTAGTAATGTAGCATACTAGAGGGAGAGAGAGAGAGGGAGAGAGAGTAGAGTTCCATCCATAGCTCCTCGTTGTGAGCAATGTCGTCATAGCTTCATTGCTCGGTGAAGGGGGTGAAGTGTTGGTTTTGAGTGAGAGAAGGCCTCCTTATATAGGTTTCTGAGAGGGTTTAGGATTAGGGATAAACATGCTTAAATCCATTGATTGGGGTTACTTTTTGCTTAGGGTGGTCAACAGATTGAGGTCACCTGATATGTCACCATCAAGATATTATCTAGAGTGATGTGAGAGGGGAGGGTAAATGCTGATTTTTCTGATTGTGACACATGGGGATAAGGCCTTGACCAGCATTTAAGAGCAGGTAGGTGGCTGTTGAAACTGGAGGTCTTGCACATGTCAGGGGGGGACCTGCGGGGGGGAGGTGGCAGCTGGGTCCTCCTGAATATCAAATACTCAAAAAATCCTCAACCATGGCTTCTTTTGACATGTGTTCTTTGAAAAAATCAGCATGTCTCTTTTCAACTCAAAAGTATTTATCCCTGTTGACTCACCTTTACCATAAGATTTTCCCCTTTTCTCCTCCTGTAACTACATTGTTGATGCCCAATCACTGCTTCTAGTAACAGCGAACTGTTACCTACCAAATACTTATGGTGCAGTAAAAAATATTTACCATGGGTAAAAAAAGTTACTGTAGGTAAAAAGTGATTTGTATTTACCATGTAGGTGAAAAATATTTACTGTAGGTAAAAAATATTTACGGTGGTAAAAAATATTTACTATCGGTAAAAAAGTGAAAACGGAGTATGCTGTGCTGTGAGTCCACACAAACATCCTCGTGTAAATTTCACTAGAAATTCACACCTAGAATGGGCTATTTTGTAAGATATACGTTGTAGGCATGCATAAGAGCTCGTTCCCACGTATCTTCTGTCCATGGCACTTTTTACTCTTTGGTGCTTGTGAAGTAGATATTTCTTCTCTTTCAAGATCCCTTGGACTAGAGTATCCTCATCTCCCCAACAACTGACTGTGCCTTTATTGCATCTTCAGAAGGGGTCCTAAAAACCATGCATCGTATAGCCCTCCCCCTTAAGCTAGAGGTATTTGATGCCTCTAGCTGTAGGTTGTGCTACAATAGGGTTCTCTTGAATACTTACCCACCTAGTACCAATTGAATTTTCCATGTTACTGCTTTCTTGGCTGATGCACCCTGTTTAGTCCTTTCTGATGAATAATTGTATCCATCCATGACTAACAACTGGTCTCCTAGACCCTTGAAAGCCATACCCCATCCATTGTCAATATCCGCTTTCACTGGTAGCATTCTCTTTTTTTTTTCCCCTCTTTTTCCTTTTTTTTTTTTGTTTTTTTGCCCAACCCCTCGTTGAGCATTCATGCTCAACCATAGTATTATTTAGGTAAAAGATGACTGTATAGAGAGAATTATATAACATAGAGCTATAGACTGCATAAGAAAAATGATAGTATAGTGGCTATATAGATAGGATAGAGATAGAGGAAAAGGCATCTGCTACTGCATCACCCTCCAGCGTCAAATGGAAAGCTCAAAGCTCCCCCACGCATGGTGTAGAATCCACCTGGATCAAAAGTAAAGCATTGCTCATTGCCATCAACCTGTAAAACATGTATATCCAAGCCTTCCTTTGCACTTGTAGGCCAATAGACAGGCCACCCTTCCAGCTCTTTATAGCACGGAGCTTCGTCACCCTGCATCCATAATCCTTCGTGTCCACTATAAGCATACTTGCCATCACTTGAGAAACCTGAATCATAAGCAGCTATCCTACCATCTGCTACAGAATCCTCCATGGTATAGTCCACTTCAAAAAAACCTCGCCATTGACACAAAAATATATGTAAAGCAACCTCCAATAACACATGTATCCATAGCATCACATAACATAGCAAGACCCTGCCATTTGCCTCCACTTGCTGCATAGCCAAGCAAACCTGATCACTTTTCAAACTTGTATCCAAACCCTCTGTAAACGTCTCCACAACCATCTCTTTATACTCAGAAACATGACCTACTAGAGCTTCAACCTGTGCAAATACCTCATCACCAACAAGGTTGACGGCGCCTTCCTTTAATTGGATATGGTGTTGGGTTACCGTCACTCCTTTAATGTGCTCGTAATCAGTTATAAAGAGTCCAGCATGCTTCTTTAGTACCTGCAAATAGGGTTCTCTCTCTTCTTCTAGTAGTTCCTTAGCTAGCATCTCCTCTAAGACTGTGGCTTCTTCCTTGTTTAGAGAGTCTTGACCACCTTCTCCTTCTGGGTTTCGTAGTATTATACCCATGACTTCCAAAGAGCTAGCATCCTCCTCAGATGACTCATCCTCAGATGAAGAGCAGCTGCTTGTGCTCCATTCATCCATAGAAGTCTCCATCTCTAGGTCTTGTTGTCTACCCTGCTTCATGTCATACACAATTTTTTGTTGCTTGCCACCTACCTTATGATTTGGTCGCAACTCAAGGGAACCTGTCTCCCAATCTTGCCTAGCTTTCATAGCCATAAGCCAAGGTCTTCCAGGGATTAGCGGATAGCCCTCCCCCTTAGTTGGGATCACATAAGCATCAATTGAGATTGCCACACCAAAAGCTGAAACCTTCACTCCATTAACCTTTCCCACACAAGCCACCCTTACATTATTTGCCATCTTAGCTTGTAAGGAAGTTTGCTCGTTTACTTCCAAACCCAACTTGTGCATTAATTTCTCTGTCATAACACAAATCTCGGCTCCACCATCTAGGTACACATTGGAGACTCGCTGACGCTTAATCTCTGCATCAATGACTGGCACGATATCCTTCATGCATCTTGCACTAATAGACCCAACTGACTTTGCCTTAGCCCTCCTGGTGCTGACCATCTTAGACCAGGTTCTACGCATCTTTGGGGAAAGGTGGAGGAGTTGCTGCCATGAAATCTTTGGTCCTTGCTTACTCACATCTGCTACCAGGTCGTAAGGTATGGATCCTACCCCAAGTGGAAAGTCTTCTACTCCTATGTGTCTCCTTGACCTACTCTTCCTTTTCTTGTCTCCTATCACTTGGGAGGAACCCTCATTCCCTTTATCCGGCTCTGAAGCTTCCATTTCATCAGTTCTTTGTCTCCTAACTCTCTTTATTGGCATGGCAACAGCTTCCTCCATTTTTTCTTTCCCTTTATCCTTACCATTGTCAAGACTTATGACAGAGACAGCCCTGTCCTCCCCTCCCGATGGTAGTGGAGGGATCTCTGCTGGTGCTTGTGGTGGTGGAGGAGGGGGTCTCAATATTTGGATTGGTGGAGCCACGTGTGCATTTTGTCCATTTAGTGGCCTAGCTCGAGGAGGAGTGACTTGTTGGCGAGGAGGCCGTCTTTGATTACCATTTCCTTGATAGCGTCGTGGATGGGGGCAATAATACATGCCGTGACCTACCTCTTCACAGTTGTAGCAAATGTACTCACGTGCTTGCCTTTGTCCTTCTTGTCTATTTCGTTCATTTCCTGGCTGGGGAGCCCTTACACCTTGAACTAGATTGATGGACAGGCTCTCTAGTTGATTGGTGATTTGTTGAAGTAATTCTTGTTGAGAGGACTCTTGGTCTGTTGCTCCTGTCCCTACTACTACCCTTGCCGTAGGTTGAGCTAGCGGTGGAGGCTCCATTCCCCCTTGTAGTTGAGCTTGGAATTTTAACTTCCTATCCTTCTCCCTTGCATAAGTCATAGCTTTATCAAAGGTATCTGGGAATTTACCTTTTACCTTTTCTCGAAGGATGGGGTAAAGCCCTGCCAGGAAACAGTCCTTCTTTAGGCATTCTGGCGCCCTTTGTCCTTCACCTAGTGATGCACACCATTTCTCCCACAGGTCGGAAAACTTTCCTTCATAGCTTCTATAGTCATTGGGTGATGTTTGGCGTAGCTCTAAGAGCTGTCTCCATATCTCCTCTGGAGGCTCATGGCGGAGAAATTCTTCGATGAAGGCCATCTTTACGGACTCCCAGTCTCTTCTTTCTTCAGGTGCCAAAGTTTGATACCATAATTTTGCACCTTCCCTCAAGACCAAAGGAAAGGCCCTTAACTTAGTAGCTTCGTCATCCCTTCCCGATACCAGAAAGGCCATTTCCAAATTATCCAAAAAGTCTAGAGCAACCTCCCCAGGCTTATCATTAAAATTAGGGAAGGCCATAAGTGAGAGAGTAAACAATTACACAAACAACTCCAATAGAGTATGGTAATTACAATTTGGAGCTTTAGCACAACTTAGCTCAAAATAGGATGAAGATCGACACATCAAAGGAATGGTAATAGTCTAGTAAGGGTAGAATGACAGGATGAGGAGAGCGCAAGATTTCCCCAAGTCTCTCGGCTCCAAACAACAGGGCTATTCTTTGCTGATAAAAGATTTTTCTATCAATACAAATATTCACACGGATATGACGCACAAAATGGAAAGGAAACATGCGGGGATCATCATTCTCATTATTGGCATCCATACTTACACACAAGAGCCTAGCTTAGTTGCACCACCTTGGGACCAATGAGCCTGATCAGCCACAGAAGGTCAGCACCTCGGATCACTTCGACTCTTCCTGATGCATCTGTGAAGACGTAAGGCGTGATGGCAACACTTTGTACAATGCTGAGCCTTTTAGCAAGCAACAATTGGATGCTATTACCATAATCAGCATGACGAATGAAAGTGACACCATTAATGTGCAGCACATCATCAACTAAGATAGTTTCCTTAGATTGAGATAACTTCTTGAAAATTAGCAGCAAAGGTAGGGCAGGGAGGCTTTTCACTCGGTCTCCAAAGCACTTTGGACAATATCCAAAGTGATCTTCACGCGGACAGGAGGTTGGCTTGGGATTGGTGGTGTCTGGATTCACAAAGTGCACTGGGAGCACTCGCAGATGGGCGGCAATCTTGTAGGCAAGCCTTCGCCTCTTTGCTTCAGGAAGATTTAGGGGTGAGAGTCGTGGTTGCAAGTTGGAGGTTGAAGTTGGTTGCTCACTAGCCTTTTTCTTGCCTGTAGTGGTCATGTAATCCCTTATTAATGAGATTAAGCCAAATGTTACCTTACGCTTGAGCACGCGCTGCGGCCTTGGGCCACTTAGGTGTAGAGGTGATCTTCCTCCTCTTAGTCGGCTCCTCAGGAAAGAGAGGTCTGGTGATGCTTTCTCTTCCCTTAACGTGTGTCACAGTACCTTCGTGTATGTTGATGTAGAATATTTCAAGCTCGTGTGCGTTGGAGGTTTCTGGAGCACTCATAGGTTGAGAGGAGAGGTATATCAAGCTCTTCTTCTTACTCTCCTTCGTTGGCGACGATCACGAACAAGGCATGTACAAGAACTTACTTCTTGAATTTCAATGACACTGCAACCTGGTAACAAGACCTCGATGAAAGCTTTTAAGGCCTCTAAAGCCTCCTCCTCTTCTGTTCTCCAATTTCCAAACTCCCCACGCCATTCGTCCATGTTGTAGATTGCACATCTTCATTGCTTGTGGATTGAAGGTCTGTGTAGCCTTCCTCAGTGGGGGCACCAAAATGATGGCGGAAAAAAGAGCAGTGCAATCGGGTGGCCTCTCTACTCGTGCACACTCCACAAACCACGCCTCATGCAAACAAGCAAAGAACAAAACAAAGGGAGCACCACCCTAAATTAAGAGGTTTAGGGACCTCACACATAGTGCACATAGGCAAGTGAAACTTCTGGCATTATGATGGCATCAAAACATATGGCAAAACACATAGAAACAAAGCTTAGGGACCTTATGTAGCATATATATACACAAGACATCAGCTTAACAATACAACGGCATCTGATCATACATAACAAGGATATAGAGAAGCAAGCCAAGGATGGCATAATCCCTTGTCAAAAACAATCAACCCAGCAAGCAGGTATGATCCTATTAGCAACACATCAATACCTTAGAGAATGATGGCGAGGATGGTGGCCATGGAGCATGAGAGAAGACTCCTTATTTAGGTTTTAGGGCTAGTAATGTAGCATACTAGAGGGAGAGAGAGAGGGAGAGAGAGTAGAGCTCCATCCATAGCTCCTCGTTGTGAGCAATGTCGTCATAGCTTCATTGCTCGGTGAAGGGGGTGAAGTGTTGGTTTTGAGTGAGAGAAGGCCTCCTTATATAGGTTTCTGAGAGGGTTTAGGATTAGGGATAAACATGCTTAAATCCGTTGATTGGGGTTACTTTTTGCTTAGGGTGGTCAACAGATTGAGGTCACCTGATATGTCACCATCAAGATATTCTCTAGAGTGATGTGAGAGGGGAGGGTAAATGCTGATTTTTCTGATTGTAACACATGGGGATAAAGCCTTGACCAGCATTTAAGAGCAGGTAGGTGGCTGTTGAAACTGGAGGTCTTGCACATGTCAGGGGGGGACCTGCGGGGGGGAGGTGGCAGCTGGGTCCTCCTGAATATCAAATACTCAAAAAATCCTCAACCATGGCTTCTTTTGACATGTGTTCTTTGAAAAAATCAGCATGTCTCTTTTCAACTCAAAAGTCTTTATCCCTGTTGACTCACCTTTACCATAAGATTTTTCCCTTTTCTCCTCCTGTAACTGCATTGTTGATGCCCAATCACTGCTTCTAGTAACAGTGAACTGTTACCTACCAAATACTTATGGTGCAGTAAAAAATATTTACCATGGGTAAAAAAAGTTACTGTAGGTAAAAAGTGATTTGTATTTACCATGTAGGTGAAAAATATTTACTGTAGGTAAAAAATATTTACGATGGTAAAAAATATTTACTATCGGTAAAAAAGTGAAAACGGAGTATGCTGTGCTTTGAGTCCACACAAACATCCTCGTGTAAATTTCACTAGAAATTCACACCTAGAATGGACTATTCTGTAAGATATAGGTTGTAGGCATGCATAAGAGCTCGTTCCCACGTATCTTCTGTCCATGGCATTTTTTACTCTTTGGTGCTTGTGAAGTAGATTTTTCTTCTCTTTCAAGATCCCTTGGACTAGAGTATCCTCATCTCCCCAACAACTTACTGTGCCTTTATTGCATCTTTAGAAGGGGTCCTAAAAACCATGCATCAACCCACTATGATGTATGGTTTACCTGATTGGGCCCTTGGTAAAGGACTGATTGCATCTATTCCTCATTTCTCAAATGGAGCATATGAAATGATAGGAGTTTTGTCTTGTAGGTTAGTGTGCGATCACTGGCCACTTGACAAGCCTTGCATGTTTTACAGCAATGGTGTACATCCCTGTTCAAGCTAGGCCAAGAGTATCCTACTTGTAGAATCTTCCTACTGGTGATATCTAGAGAAAAATGACCGCCGCAGACGCCATCATGGCAACTTGAAATTACCTTTGTGATCTTACTAGAGGTTGGCACCCGCTTGAGAATCTGATCCTTGCCCTTACAATAGAAGTGGTCGTTTACAAGGCGGTATCTGGTAGCCTTCCTTACTAGCCACTGTTTTTGGCCTTTGGTGTATCCTTCTGGACATTCTCATGTATATAGAAAGTTAATGATATCAAGCATAGCATCACTACCTTGAAAGAAAGGTAGTTTCAGTTTGATTGCTCCTACGGGAAACATCCTGTGTTCTTTCTTTGGCTAGAGCATCCGCCTCCTGATTTTATACTCTGGGGACATGAAATAGTTTCACTACTTCAAACTTCCTTAGAAGATCCTTAACTTGGCGTAGTTGACCAACTAAAACCTGCTTTTTACAAACCCAAGTGCCGTTTATCTGCCTTATCAAAAGTAAAGCATTGCCAAACAATTTAGGTGATGGATTCCTTGTGAAATACATTGTTCCAACCCAAGAATTAGAGCTGCATACTCTGCTTCATTGTTGGAGTGGGAGTATAATAACTGCCCAATGGAGAACACCCTTTCTTGTTGCTCGTTAAAAATGACTATGCCGGCTGCAGACTGGTCCATTGTTCTTTTGTATGCTCCGTCAAAAAGAAAAGAGAGTGAGCTACCTCTAGCTTAGGACTTTCTTCCTTTGGTGTCTCTTCACTTGCTTCCGGGTTGACCTTCAGCTTATTCTCATAGTGGCGATGAGTAAGAATTCTCGCTAAACTAGCCCTGGTGGAGTTTTCTACTTGCATGGTGTAGTCAAACTCTTGTAATCTCACTAGCCATTTAGAGATCCTAGATGAGACATCCATGTGTCGCATTACATATGGGAAAACCTCCTCCATTGTCATGATTACAAAGGGTCTAGGCAGGAGATAGGAGCGGAACTTTGTGGTAGCAAACATTAGTGCAAGAACCATGTGTTCTACTTCAGTAAATCCCTTTTCTGACGGGGTCATGACACGACTAGAGAAGTAAATAGGATGCATGAAAGAAGTTTGGGGGTCCTTTTGCATTAACACAGTTCCAAGTGTATCACTTCCTACACTAGGGTTCACATAAAATGGCTCGTCCCACTTAGGGGGTGAAATGGTGGGAAGCTTAGCTAGGATTTGCTTCACCTCGGTAAATTGCTGCTCATTTTCTTCACTCCATGAAGAAGACATCCCTCTGGATGATTTATTGTAGAGGGAGGACCACTTGAGATAGCAAGTGAATGAACCTGCTTAAGTATCTTACCTTTTGAAGGAAAGAAACCAACTGCTTAGTGATGGTGGGTGACGACAAAGATACCAGAGCTTGAATCTTGCTAGGGTCAGCCTCAATCCCTCTTGCTCAAATTACATGGCCTAGGAGAGTGACTTTGCTTTCACCAATGTGACACTTATCCACGTTGAGCTAGCCACCCAAGGTTTGCAGCCTAGTTAAGCCATCATAGACTTTGCTTAAATGGAGGGCTCGTGAACTATAGATGCAAAAATCATCTATGAAAACCCGTATTGATGTTCCAAAGTAGGGTTGGAAAACAAAGGTCACATAGCGCTGAAATGTGGTCAGAGCATTAGTGAGGCCAAAAGGCATCACTCTCTAAGCAAAGCATCCCCAAGGTGTGATGAAGGTTTTCTTCTTCTGATCTTCTTCCGCAATGCTAATCTGGAAGTATCCTAAGTAGCCATCGCACACTTTGTATCGTTCGTGACCCGCCACTTCATTGAGAATTTCATCCTGGAATGGGAGGGGAAAGTAATCCCTCTTTGTGGTTGCATTGAGAGGTTTATAGTCCACACAGACTCTCCACTTGACATTCTTCTTTGGTGTGACTACTACTCGGGAGACCCATTCCGAGTCTTTGACAGGGTAGATGAAACCTGCCTGTAGCAAAATTCTCACTTCTTTAAGTAGTGCCTCTTGTTGGATTACCCCAAGTTTTCTGAGCTTCTGCACTATGGGTTACTGCCTTCCTTGAGTTTTATGTGGTGTTGCACTACTATAATTCTTGTGATCTTATCATAGCCATCAATGAACAAAGTAGTGAAGTTACCTAGGATGTGTAAAGAATGAGGATGCAAGAGAGCTACACAAGACAAGCACAAAGCACACAGAGATGGAAAGCTTCTTCTTCTTCTTCACAGAAAAGAGAGTACAAAATGACTTAATGATAAAGCTGAAAAGTAGCACATATGTACATGCGGTCACTAAGTGTGAACTCGCTAGAAGCGTACTAGGCTGGCACTATAAGTGTAGCCCAGTTGTAGAATCACTGGTAGAGATCCTCTGTGTCGATCACCTAACGCGCCAGTGAGTAAATGCCGTAAGCGGCCAAGACCCGTAGTGGATGCCAGCTCAAGGTGTAGATCTCGACATCTCAACACTCCCCCTCGATCTCTACATGTCGCAGAGTCCAAGCATAGTCCAGAAACATCGAAGCTTCTCAGCTCCGAGGTCCTTGGTAAATATATCCGCTATCTGCTCCTCTGTGCTGACGTAGACCAAGTCGATGTCGCCCACCAACACTCGCTCTCGAACGTAGTGGTAATGGACCTCTATGTGTTTGGTCCTGGCATGGAACACTGGGTTCCTAGCCAACTGCATGCTGCTGAGGTTGTCACAATGGATGAAAATCTGCTGGTCCACCTTGACTCCCAAGTCCTCAAGTAATGTGCGTAGCCAAGCTACCTCGCACGCCGCAACTGCTGCACCTATGTACTCGGCCTCTATGCTCGATAAAGCAACCGTAGGCTGCTTTTTGCTGCTCCAAGTAACACCAACACTCCCAAAAGAGAACATGAAGCCACTCGTAGATCTCCTATCAACAATGCTACCTGCCTAATCTACATCTGTATACCCATACAATGCTAATGGTGCATCTGCTGCATAGAACAATGCGTAGTCAAGAGTCCCTTGCACATACCTAAGTGTGCATCGTACTCCATCCAAATGTGGCTTCCTCGGAAGCTGCATGAACTCACTCTCCAAGCCTACTGTGTAGCTCAAGTCTGGCCTCGTGATAGTCAAGTGGATTAAACTACCCACAATCTTCCTGTACATGTTGACATCCTCAACAACATCACCCTTCTCTGCACTCAGCTTTGCATTCACATCCAAGGGAATAGAAATCGGCTTACAATCAGCCATACCATACTTTGACAACATGTCCAAAGCATACTGTCTCTGTGATAGCCATACACCCTCTGAAGTCCTGATCACCTCAATGGCAAGAAAGTAGCGCAACTCGCCTAAATCTTTCATTTCAAACTCCTGTTTGAGAAGACCCTTCACATGGTCAATCTCCATAGCATTGTCACCAACAATAATAAGGTCATCTACATATATGGTAATGACCACAATCCCCACATCACTCTCACGTACATAGAGTGAATGATCAGCATGATCTTCCTAAAACCAATGCTGACAAGATACTTGGCAATCCTGTCATACCATGCTCTAGAGCCCTGCTTCAAACCATACAAAGCTTTGAGAAGTCTGCATACATAATCTAGGTAACCTGGATCGACATAACCAGTGGCTGATCCATATACACTTCCTCTTGCAACTCACCATTCAAGAAGGCATTCTTTACATCCATTTGATGCATAATCCATCCTCTAGATGCAACCACTGCTATGACAGCTCTCACAGTCATCATATTTGCCACTGGAGCAAAGGTCTCCTCATAGTCTATGCCATACGTCTGTGCATAACCCTTTGCGACCAGCCTTGCCTTGTGACGATCAATGTTACCATCAGCCTTATGCTTGGTTTTATACACCCATTTACAGCCAATAGCTTTCTTGCCACTTGGCAATGGCACCAACTCCCATGTGTCGTTTGCTTCCAATGCAGCCATCTCTTCATTCATTGCATCATCCCAATGCACATTTCCAACTGCATCCTCAAAACATGTGGGCTCCACATCTTGTATCACCTTAGCCATGTAGGCTTGGTGATGCGCTAGATACCCATCATAAGTCAATTTTTGAACTGGATTTCTGACTCTATTAGATCTGCGCGGTCCTGGGTCACTCCTTTGACCTCTAGCATCTTCTTGTACTTTCCTTACACCAGGTGTCCTGACAGCCGGAATTCCAAATTACTCATCAAGACTTTGTTCAGAACCATCTGAATCCATGTCTACATGTGAAAAACCTGATGATGCATCAGCCATAAAGGGAGGTTCATCAACCTTTTCCTTTCCTTTTCGTGATACATTCCCTGTACATGTTGGTGGAGTAACCTGCGTAGGTAGTCTACCATTCCATGGTTTCTCAACAGAGCCACAAGAAGAGGACTCTTGTGGTCCACTCAAAACCTGTGACTGTGGCCTCACATTTTGTACAACCACATCATCTTTTACATCAGCCCCAATAGTGCCATGTGCATTATTGTACCAGCTGCTCATCTCATCAAAGACTACATCTCTGCTCACTCGTAATTCTCGTGTAGTACCCCTTTCAGCCCCAATAGTGCCATGTGCATTACTTGTACCCCTTTTGTTCAAGGGAATATCCCACAAGAATACATTTCTCTGCTTTAGGATCCAATTTCCTATGCAACGCATCTGGTACATGCACGTAAGCTATGCATCCAAACACTTTCAAGTGTGCCAAATCAGGATTTGTACCTGTAAACTTTTCCTCAGGTGTTACATCATGCACCAGAGCTGTAGGTGTCCTGTTCATAATGTACACAGCTGTATTTACAGCTTCAACCCAGAAATGATGAGGCATGTTCTTCTCATTCATCAATGCACGTGCAACCTCTGCAATGTGCCTGTTTTTCCTTTCTGCAACCCCATTCTGTTGTGGAGTATATCTGCATGTAAACTGCCTGCGTATACCATGCATTCGCAGAAAATATGAAAAATCATTGGAGAAGTACTCTCCCCCTCCATCTGACCTCAATGTCTTGATTTGCATATTTGTCTCCTTCTCAATCATGACTTTGAAGTCTTGAAAGTGACCAAACACTTCACTTTTGTTACGCATGAAGTAGACCCATACTTTCCTTGTATGGTCATCGATGAAAGAGACATAATACGTGCAGCCATGTATACTTGTAGTATCGGTTGGACCCCAAACATCTATGTGCACCACCACAAGTGGCTTTTTACATACATTGCGCTCATGTGGAAATGAGCCCTTTGACTGTTTTCCAAACTGGCATGCTGCACACACTTTATGCATTCCATCCACCTTGAATTTGGGCAAACCTTTTACAATCTGTTTTGATTGCATGTTGCGCAATCTCTGCTCATTGACATGGCCAATGCGTTTGTGCCAAATGTCAACATCAGCCACAACACCTGTGCCCTGTGCAAATAATGCAGCTTTTACCTCAGGCATGTCTACATTCAGCATAAACATTCTGCCCACACATTTGCCCTCTGTGATCAGCTTACAGCCATTCTGGAAATCTTCTACATAACAGCCATTCGGATTGAAGCGAACCTGCAAACCCTGCTCAACCATTTGTCCAACAGAAACAAGATTCTTTGTAATGTTTGGGACATGAAGTACATCTGCTAAGTACTTTGATTTCCCACTCTTCGTATTTAGAGGTATGTCCCCTACATGAGCAATGGGGTGAGCTGTGTCATCTCCTGTCTGCACATAGCCTGACACATCTGGTTTGTGCATATCTCTAAACCACTCTCCACGAGACGTCATGTGATTAGAGGCACCTGAATCCACATACCAAACATCATCTTGGGTGGAATTCTCTGCAGTCATTGTATTCATTACATGCTGCATAACAAACATGCACTCGTTTTTGTTGTCATCTGCATCTCTGCTAGTAGATGCATAGTTGCCCTGTTCTCTCTTTCCACTTGCTTTTCCCTTTGGACAGTCACGTGACATGTGACCTCTTTCACCACAAGTCCAACATTCTCTGCCATCTGAAGTATGTTGCTGCCTGCTTGATCCTGCACCACGACCTCTTTGACTCCCCCTGCCTTGAGAGTGGTTTCCCCTGCCACCTGTATTGTTTTGATTTGATTGACCTTCCAGAAATTCGCCCCTGCAACCCCTTGGGCCTCGACCACGACCTCTACCTCTACCTCTACCTCTGTTGGAGTTAGAATAGAAGTCCTGTTCAGAATTATTTCTGCCATGAGAAGAAGATGTGTCAAGGTTCTTCTCCTCAAGAACAAGCATAGAAATCAAATCTTGGAACACGGGGATGTCGTCTCTTGTATTCATGGAAGACCTAAAATGTACATACTCATCTCCTAGACCATCCAAGTATGCACGGACAATGTCATCGTCTTCCACTGAGACTTTAATAGATCCAAGAGCTTCAATGATACTCTTGATCTTCAAGGCATAATCATTGATTGAGAGGTTGTTCCTCTTAACCTGATTTAGCTCCGACTTTAGTTGAAGCTTCCTGGCCTTGGTGTTCACCTCGAACACTCTGCCTAAGTTTCTCCATGCAATGGCGGGGGTTTCAGCATCCTGTAGATAGCCAATCATGCCATCTGTGATGCTCATACAAAGCCAATACATCACTTTGCTCTGGCCTTGTTGCCAGTCCCTCAAAGCTTTCCTTTGTTCTGTTGTAGCATTTGCCTTGGGAATCTCTGGTTCCTTTTCATTGTCTCCTTCTACATAGTCCCAATAACCTTTTCCTTTTAGGAAATTTGTTATTCTGAACTTCCATGCAGGGTAGTTATTTTTCTGAAGATTCTCAGTAACAATCTGACTGAAACCGCCAGACATCTTGAAGCACTAAGACAAAATAGTTGCAATCTGCAAAAGCCTGCAAATCTGCTGAACCTGCTATCATGGTACCTGTAACGCTTCCTACACTCAACGAGTGTCCACAATCAAACGTACATACAACCACTGTAGTTGTACAGTAAATCTCTGTGTACTTCACTTTGGAGACCTGTTCAGAAACTTGGACGAAAAACGAAGGGATTGCGAACGAAGGGATTGTGATGCTCTTGCTCTCTTAGCCTCTATTGCCTGCACCAGGATCTGATACCATGTAAAGAATGAGGATGCAAGAGAACTACACAAGACAAGCACAAAGCACACAGAGAAGGAAAGCTTCTTCTTCTTCTTCACAGAAAAGAGAGTACAAAATGACTTAATGCTAAAGCTGAAAAGTAGCACATATGTACATGCGGTCACTAAGTGTGAACTCGCTAGAAGCGTACTAGGCTGGCACTATAAGTGTAGTCCAGCTGTAGAATCACTGGCAGAGATCCTCCGTGTCGATCACCTAACGTGCCAGTGAGTAAATGCCGTAAGCGGCCAAGACCCGTAGTGGATGCCAGCTCAAGGTGTAGCGCTCGACATCTCAACAGCATGGAGACATACTCCTTTATCTCCTCATCGGTTAACTCATTTGAGAGAATCTTTTGTAATTTACCTGCATCCTCTAAGGATTGCGTACCTGATGGTTCCTCTTGGTTTGTCGGGGGTGTTTCAGATTCTGTCAATCTTTTTGGGTCTTTAAGAATGACCCCCATCACTTCAATGCTATTGTCACTCCCGTTAGTGGTGGTTGTCTCTTCTCCTGAGGTAGACGAATGGTCGCAGGTGAAATCATCTTCTAAAGCCTCCAAGATGATATTGCGTTGCTTCCCAATCCTCATATCGTAGAATATGGACTTCCCTTTAGCGTCCTTCATTTGAATCATTCCGCTACTCCAGTCTTGCTTAGCTTTCATTGCCATGAGCCACGGTCTCCCAAGAATGATAGGGTAGCCTTCCTCTTTGTGTGGCATGACAAAGATGTCTACCTCTACTTCTGTATTGAATGCTTTTACTTTGACCGCATTCACAATGCCCACGCATTTCACTCAAGATTACATTGTTTGCCATTTTGGCTCGGTAGAGTGCCGGCCTACTCACCTCTATACCTAGCTGGTGCATCATTTTTTCACTCATGACGCATATTTGCACGCCACCATCTATGTAGATTTTTGAGATTCGTTGCCCCTTGATGTGGGCATCCATAGTTGGTAGGATGTCATTGAGATCCCTTCTAGAGATAGCCCCAGCTATCCTGGGTCTTGATTTCCTAGTACTCCACCATTTTTGTCCATTGCCTCCTCATTCTTGGTGCAAGGTGGAGTAATTGGGGCCAAGTTATCTTCGAGCCCTGCATCAACACATCCTGAACTAAGTCATAGGGTTTTGCATACTCACCTAGTGAGAAATCCACGATGTCTATCTTCCGTCACGGCTTAACTCCTTGCTTGCTAGATTCGGCCTTCCCTTTCATTTTCTCTTCTCTTTGAGAGGCTTCCTCGTGCCTCGCATGCTTCACTCCCATAGAATCCACTTATTCTACTTTTTCTTTCCCTTTGTGCTTCTCTCAAACTGATTCTTCTACCTTTTCCTTCCCTTTAGCATCCAAGCTAAAACACTCATCGCTTGGTTTACAGCAGGTGGTGGGGGTAGTGGTGGAATAAGAGGTTGTGGTGGTGGTTGTTGTTGTGCAGGTGGTCGAAGGATCTAGACCGGTGGGATTGGCCCTGGTTGCCTGGGTGGTGGTGGTCTTTCCCTTGGCGGAGAGATCTGATTCTGTCTCCCTCCTCTATTGAAATTCTGCCTCCTTGGATGTCGGCAGTAGTACATACCATGGCCGTCTTCCCCGCAATTGTAGCAGTGGTACTCTTGGTTTTGTCTCCGTTGTCCCCTTCCTTGTTCTGGATTCCTAATAGGTACATGCCCTTACTCCACCAGATGCACGGATAAACTCTCTAGTTGGGTAGTGATGCGACTCAGCAGGTCTTGCTACTCCTCTGATGCCTCTTGCGGTTGGGCTCTATGATTGGCTGTTGCAGTCACTGGGGTTGGTCGGACCAAGCTTGTTTCCTCTGACTCGTTTACTCTTGCTTGCAGCTTCTTGTCTTTAAGGCGGGCTACTTCTACTGCCAACTCATACGTTGCAGGAAACCTTCCCTTCACCTTCTCTCTAAGCCGCAACCACAGGCCAGCAATGAAACGGTGCTTCTTTAGGAAATTTGGTGCTCCTTCGTCTTCCTCCAGTGAGGCAATCCATCTCTCCCATGAGTCCACAAACTTGGACTCGTAGGTGGCATACTCTAGAAGACCTCCCTGCTTCAATTCCGTTGACGGACGCAAAGCGGACCCCGAACCCTGACGGCCTCTAAAACGCCAAGGGCCGAATGGCGCGCCTCGAGCCTGCCACGATAAAGTGAACGGGGGGCACCACCTAGATTTGAGCGGCTAGGACACAAACTACGATGATATGAACACCGCAAACTTACACACCGAGAGAGAGAGAGAGAGAGAGAGAGAGAGAGAGAGAGAGAGAGAGAGAGAGAGAGAGAGAGAGAGAGAGAGAGAGAGAGAGAGAGAGAGAGAGATTTGCAATTGATGAAAACCCTTGGGGGTGTGAGGGTGAATTATCTCTGCAATATTTACAAAGTGGCACGCCGTGGTGGTAGAGAGGTAGGGAGAGGAGGTGGTGCAACCTACTTGGTGCGTTCTCTAAGAAGACTCAATGATTGTGAATTATTGCTACCAAGAGCGTGTATACATGTGTGCATCGACCATTGGAGTCGAGAGATGGATGTGGTTCCCTTCGCATCGTGCAATTCCCAAGGCAAACCCAACACACAAGCCCCCTCCCCGTGATGGTGATAATTTCAATCCTTCCCACTACACTCTACCAAATGCTTGGCTCCTCATGAATTGCCCCCCCCCCCCCCCCCCCCCCCCCTCATAGTGACCTCTCACTGCCAATTTATAGGTGTTGGCTGCTTGGATTACGTTAATCCCAGTGTGGTTAGGATAAGCTTAATCGGGAGACAAAGCAAGTGGTGGGCCCGGTGTGGTTGACCCTTGCTTTGCTTTGGGACGTTATTAAAAGATGGGAATCTCTAAGTGGGGCTTTGTGATCATCACCTAGAGAGAGGATATTTACAAAAAAAAATGGGAATTTACAATGGCTCAGGTGAAAACTGAAGATAATGATGAAAATAACCTATAAATTACTGGAATGGCATCGTGGTTACGTGTTGCCGGCGAATGGTGCGTTGCCGGTGCGGTGGTGTCGAGCGTTCTTCTTTTTCGGGTCGGACGAGGCATGCCTTTGACGCATTTTCTCTTTTTGTTGTTGGCGGCGCGTGCTTTGGATCCTTCTTCTTTTTCGTCGATGTAGTAGTAGTAAGCCTTTGGGTTTTTTTTGTTTTTGTGGTGCGGTGCGCATATGCGTGTGTGTGTATGTATTGGTGCATGAGGGCGGATGTGTGTGTATTTGTATATGTATGTGTGTGCGCGTAAGCATGCGTGGGAAAGGGGGCTTAGTATTATTATGTAAGTAATATATACATTATATATATATATATTTATTATTTTTATTTTTTTTCTCTGTTGGTTGACGGCTGGCTACCTGCTACGCTACGCGAGGCCGATGGGGGGGGAGATGGGTCAGAGAGAGAGTGTGGTGTGTGCGGTGTGTGTGTGTAAGAGAGGGAGAGAGGGAGAGAGAGATCTGTTTTGCGGGTTAGCGTGCCTCAGCACCAGAGGGAGAGGAGGGCAGGGTCAGATGGAGTGTGTGAGAGAGTGTGAGTAGAGGAGAGATGTGAGAGAGAGAGAGAGAGAGAGAGAGAGATTGGAGAGAGAGATGGACTTCGGGCTGATGAGAGAGGAGAGAGATATGTGTGTGAGGGAGAGGGAGGGACAGTGTGTGTGGATAATAGAGAGAGAGAGTTGTGTTTTTTCTTGCGCTCACAAGTTGGCAGAGAGAGAGGAGAGAGAGAGAGAGGGAGAGAGAGAGAGAAGGAGTGAGGTCCGCGCCTCGTGGGCCGTGAGGGACAATGAGAAGAGTGAGGGAAGGGGGGGGGGGGGGGGGGGGGTTTGGCAATGGAGTGGGGTAGGGGGAATGTGTGGGTGAGAGAGAGAGAGAGGGAATAGTATCTACTGTCTTGCATGGTAGTTTAAGGTCGAGAGGAGGGGAGCAAGTCAATGGGTGGGAGTGAGGGAGAATATTAGCGGGCCAAGGGAGATGGGAATGAGGCCAAGGGGAGGGTGAGGCGAGCGGGTAGGGATGAGGGGGGAGGGGCTAGGGGAAGAATATTAGGTGGCCGGCGGGGGGGGGGTAATGTGAGGGGGGGGAAAAAGTGTGAGGGGGGGTGTAAAGGTGTGAGTGTAGAATACGGGAGAGCGGAGGGGGGGGGGGTTTTTCATGCGGCTCACACAGAGGAGCACGAGAGGGGGGTAGGGGGGTGAGTGCTCAAAGTTGCGCCTGGCCGGGGGGGGTGGTAAATTTGGCGAGAGAGGTATGTAGGGAAAATGAGAGAGAAGAGAGAGAGAGAGAGAGAGAGAGAGAGGAGAGAGAGAGAGAGAGAGAGGAGAGAGAGAGAGAGAGAGAGAGGAGAAGGAGAGTGAGAGAGAGAGAGAGAGAGGAGAGTGTGTTATTTCATCCAATGCCCGTCGAGCGGGGGGGGTGAGGGGGGGGGGGGTGAGAAGGGTATCTGAAACGAGGGTGGCCGGCTAGGCTGGGGTTATGGACCAACGGGGCTGAGAGTGTGATAAGGCCGAAAATCGAAGGGGGGGGGGGGGGTGTCATGCCCATAGGGGTGTTGGGAGGATTTACCAGGCGGTGCCGAGCCCTCCAACAGTGCTTCCAAGTCTTCAACAGAGGAAAAATAAGTTTTTTTTTCTTCTTTTTCTTTGATTTTCAAAAGACGGCTATCATTAGACCTCTCCCTTTGGCTAGAGGCATTCATGCTTCTAGCCCTTCTTCTACTTCTTCAGTTGTAGAGTTAGAGGGTTCTCCCTCCAATGGAATGTCTAGCATGAATTTTGGGTCAAACCTAAGAAAATACCTTTTCAATCGCCATCCATTGACCCTAGTCTTGTGAATTCTCCCATCTACTTCCATCAGCTTATAGCTGCCGTTGTCATAGCGTTTCTTGATGATGAATGGCCCTTCCCATCTGGGTTGAAATTTCTTATCCTTCCTAGTGTCAAATCTGTTGTCGTATCGCAGTACTAACATGCCTCTTTCCAGTCCCTTTTCTTTAAGCCCTTGATTGAAAGTAAGCCAGCGTCGTTCTACCTGTGTTCCATAGTGATTGATTGCTTCTTCCCTATCCAGTTGGAGTCTCTCCAGATCCAAGATGTGGTTTCGGAGGTTTACAATCGAACGATGTGTCTAGCTAGCCAAAACTCGTAAGCTGGCTATATGTACCTCAATGGGTAGAATTGCCTCCTTCCCATAAACTAGATGGAAAGGGGTGAAACCTAATGATGTTCGGAATGTTGTTCTATAGGCCCAAAGAGCTGACATGAGGTGTTTATCCTAGTCCGCTGTGTGGTTGTTCACCTGTTTTGTGATGATTTTGCAAATCATTCCATTTACCTTCTCTACCAGACCATTGCATTGTGGATAGTATGGTGTGGAATGCCGACGTGTGATGCCTAACTTCTTCATCAGTTCTCCCACCAAATCACCTCTGAATCCTAGTCCTCTATCTGATATTATCTCAAGAGGAGTGCCAAAACGGCAAACAATATTCTCAAAAATGAACTTTGCCACCTCTTGGGCTGTAATGCGGGTGGTGGCCGTTGTTTCTACCCATCGAGTCATGTAGTCTACACCCACTATGATGTATAGTGTACCTGATTGGGCCCTTGGTAAAGGACCGAATGCATCTATTCCCCATTTCTCAAAAGGACCATATGAGATGATAGGGGTTATTGGCTCGTAGGTTAACGTGCGATCACTGGCCACTTGACAAGCCTTGCATGTTTTACACCAATGGTGTACATCCCTGTTCAAACTAGGCCAAAAATATCCTGCCTGTAGAATCTTCCTACTGGTGATATCTAGAGCAAAGTGACCACCGCAGACGCCATCATGGCAACTTAAAATTACCTCTGTGATTTCACTGGAGGTTGGCACCCGCCTGAGAATTTGATCTTTGCCCTTACAATACAAGTGGTCATCTATAACGCGGTACCTAGTATCCTTCCTTACCAGCCACTATTTTTGGCCTTTGGTGTGTCTTGCTGGACATTCTCTTGTATCTAGAAAATTGATGACATCAGGCATAGCATCACTACCTTGGAAGAGGGGTAGCTTTAATTTGATCGCCCCCACCAGAACGTCTTGTATTATTTCTTTAGCTAGAGCATCTACCTCTTGATTTTCTGCTCTGGGGACATGGAATAGTTTCACTGCTTCAAACTTCTTTAGAAGGTCCTTCACTTGGCTAAGTTGACCAAGTAAAACTTGATTTTACAATCCCAGGTGCCATTTATCTGCCTTATCAAAATCAAAATGTCGATGAACACATTTAGACGCTGAATTATTTGTGAAATACATTGTTCCAACCCAACAATTAGGGCTGCATATTCTACTTCATTGTTGGAGTGGGAGTGTAACAACTGCCCAATGGAGAATACTCTTTCTTGCCGTTCATTGAAAATGACCATGCCTGCAGACTGATCCATTGTTCTCTTGTATGCTCCGTCAAAGAAAAGGGAGTGAGCTCTCTCTAGCCTAGGACTTTCTATCGTTGGTGTTTCTTCCTTTGCTTCCGTGTTGACCTTCAGCTTCTTCTCATAATGGCGATGAGTGAGAATTCCCGCTAAACAAGCCCTGGTGGAGTTTTCTACTTGCATGGTGTAGTCAAACTCTTGTAGTCTAATTAACCACTTTGAGATCCTAGATGAGACATCCATGTGTCACATTACATATGGGAAAACCTCCTCCATTGTCAGGATTACAAAGGGTCTAGGCAGGAGATAGGAGCAAAACTTTGTGGTAGCAAACATTAGTGCCAGAACCATGTGTTCTACTTCGGTAAATCCTTTTTCTGATGGGGTCATGACACGACTAGATAAGTAAATAGGGTGTATGAAAGAAGTTTTGGGGTCCTTTTGCATTAGCACTGCTCCGAGTGTATCACTTCCCACACTAGGGTTCACATAAAATGGCTCGTCCCACTTAGGAGGTGAAATAGTGGGAAGCTTGGCTAGGATTTGCTTCACCTCAGTAAACTACTGCTCATTCTCTTCACTCCATGAGAAGACATCCCTCTGGGTGAGTTGTTGTAGGGGAAGGACCACTTGAGATAGCAGGTAAATGAACCTGCTTAAGTATCTTACCTTCTGAAGGAAAGAAACCAACTGCTTGGCGGTGGTGGGTGACGATAAAGATACTAGGGCCTGAATCTTGCTAGGGTTAGCCTCGATTCCTTTTGCTAAAATTACATGACCAAGGAGAGTGACTTTGATTTCACCAATGTGACACTTGTCCACGTTGAGTTGGCCACCCAAGGTTTGCGGCCTGGTTAAGCCATCATAGACTTTGCTTAAATGAAGGGCTCGTGAGCTATAAATGCAAAAATCATCTATGAAAACCCGTATTGATGTTCCAAAGTAGGGTTGGAAAACAAAAGTCACATAGCGTTGAAACATGGCCGGGGCATTAGTGAGGCCAAACGGCATCACTCTGTAGGCAAAACATCCCCAAGGTGTGATGAAGGTTGTCTTCTTCTTATCCTCCTCCGCAATGCTAATGTGGAAGTATCCTGAGTAGCCATCGCATACTGTGTATCGTTCGTGACCCGCCACTTCATTGAGTATTTCATCCTGGAATGGAGGGGAAAGTGGTCCTTCTTTGTGACTGCATTGAGAGGTTGATAATCCACACAGACTCTCCACTTACCTTTTTTTTTGTGTGACTACTACTAGGGAGACCCATTCTGAGTCTTCTACAGGGTAGATGAAACCTGCTTGCAGCAAACTTCTCACTTCTTTAAGCAATGCCTCTTGTTGGATTACTCCAAGTCTTCTGAGCTTTTGTACTACGGTTTTACTCCCTTCCTTGAGCTTTATGTGGTGTTGTACTACTGTAATTCCTGTGATCTTATCATAGCCATCAATGAACAAAGTAGTGAAGTTCCCTAGCATGGAGACGTACTCCTTCCTTTTTTCATTGGTTAACTCATTTGAGAGAATTTTTTGTAGCTTACCTGCATCCACCAAGGACTGCATACCTGATGATCCCTCTTGGTTTGTTGAGGTTGTTTCAGATTGTGTTAATCTGTTCGGGTCTTTAAGAATGACCCCCATTACTTTGATGCTATTGTCACTTCCGTTGGTGGTGGTCGTCTCTTTGCCTGAGGTAGACGAGTAGTCGCTGGTGGACTCATCTTCTGAATCCTCCAAGATCATGTTGTGCTGCTTTCCAGTCCTCATGTCATAGAATATGGAATTCCCTTTAGCATCCTTCATCTGGATCATCCCGGTGCTCCAGTCTTGTTTAGCTTCCATAGCCATAAGCCAAGGCCTCCCAAGAATGATGGGGTAGCCCTCCCGTTTGTGTGGCATGACGAAGATGTCTGCCTCCACTTCTGTATTGAATGCTTTTACTTTGACCGCATTTACAATACCTACGCATTTCACTCTTACATTGTTTGCCATCATGGCTCGGCAGGGTGCCAGCCTACTTACCTCTAGAACTAGATGGTGCATCATCTTTTCACTCATGACGCATATTTGCGCGCCACCATCTATGTAGACGTTTGAAATTTGTTGCCCCTTGATGTGAGAGTCCATGGTTGGCAGGATGTCATCGAGGTCCCTCCCAAAGATAGCCCCAGCTATCCTGGGCCTTGATTTTCTGGTACTTACCATTTTTGTCCATTGCCTCCTCATTCTGGGTGCAAGGTGGAGTAATTGGGGCCAATTTATCTTCGGGCCTTGCATTAACACATCCTAAACTAAGTCATAGGGTTTTGCATACTCACCTAGTGAGAAGTCCACGATGTCTATCTTCCGCCGCGGTTTATCTGCTTGCTTGCTAGACTCGGCATTTCCTTTCATCTTCTCTTCTCTTTGAGATGCCTCCTCGTGCCTCGCACGTTTCACTCCCATAGCATCCACTTCTTCTACCTTCGCTTTTCCTTTGTGCTTCTCTCGAGCTGATTCTTCTACCTTCGCCTTTCCTTTAGCCTCCAAGCTAATAACACTCACCGCTTGGTTCACAACAGGTGGTGGGGGTAGTGGCGGAATGAGAGGTTGGGGTGGTGGTTGCTGTTGTACAGTTGGTCGAAAGATTTGGACCAGTGAAATTGGTCCTGGTTGCCTAGGTGGTGGTGGTCTTGCTCTTGGCGGAGAGATCTGATTCTGTCTCCCCCCTCTATTGAAATTCTGCCTCCTCGGGTGTGGGCAGTAGTACATTCGATGGCCATCTTCCCCGCAGTTGTAACAGTGGTACTCTGGGTTCTTCCTTCATTGTCCCCTTCCTTGTTCTGGGTTTCTGCCAGATGCATGCCCTTGCTGCACGAGATGCACAGATAAACTCTCTAGTTGGGTGGTGATGCGACTCAGCAGGTCTTGCTACTCTTCTGATGCCTCTTGCGGTTGGACTCTATGATTGGATGTTATTGCAGCCACTGGGGTTGGTCGGGCCGACCTTGTTTCCTCTGACTCGTTTACTCTTGCTTGCATGCGCAGCTTCTTGTCTTTAAGGCGGGCTACTTCGACTGCCAACTCATATGTTGCAGGAAACCTTCCCTTCACCTTCTCTCTAAGCGGCGAACATAGACCAACAATGAAATGGTCCTTCTTTAGGAAATTATGCGCTCCTTCACCTTCCTCCAGTGAGGCAACCCATCTCTCCCATAAGTCCACAAATTTGGACTCGTAGGTGGCATACTCCAGCAAGCCTCCCTGCTTTAATTCTGTCAGTAGCCATAGCTTCTCCGAGGTTGTGCCTCCACCAAACCTCTTTACAAAACCATCCCTTAACACATCCCATGCACTCTTGGTAGCCTGGGGCAATGCATTATACCAGGACTTGGCCTCTACTTTCATCAGTAGAGGAAAAATTCTAAGTCGTGAAGCGTCGTCATCTTTGTTGGAGATGACACAAGCAATGTTGAAATCATCCAAAAAGTCGGTGGTGAGATCCTCTCCCTGCTTTCCACTGAACGTGGGGAAAAAAACACTCGCCATGGTGGTGACTCAGGAAATTACAAACCTTTTTCTTTTTTTTTTCTTTTTTTTTATACATTACATGAACATTAGCAGCTCATAGCGGCTTTTTACAGGGGTGGGTGGATAGGTTAAAACAAGATAAAGATAGAGACATTAAAGGAATGATGGTAATCTAATGTGGGGAGAATGATAGGGTTAGAGGAATTGAGGATTTCTCCTAGTACCGCCGCACTGAATAGGTGTACGATCTTCTGTTGGGTAGAAGACTTTCCTATCTACATAGATATTCACATGCATGTGCTGCAGGAATCTGAACGGGAATGCCGTGAGCCTGTTTTCCATCATGCACAGAGGGTGGAATACTTACTTATACTCTTACCCTGCCAGTGTTGATGAGTCAGCACATCCACAAGAGGTCGTCGCCTTTCATGGGCTCTACCTTTCCTTCGTTGCTCAGCACGTACCGGGTGATGGCGACGCATCTCACCACTCCCAGCCTCTTGGCTAACAGCAATTGCAGGTAATTTCCGTAGTCGGTGTGTTGCATGAATTCTACTCCTTCAGTTGCAACTCATCCCCAACCCACTGGGTTTCTCCCATGGTAGAGAGTTTCTTCAGGATAAGTTGTACAGGGAGAGGAGGAAGATCCTCCACTCGCTTTCCAAAACAGCGAGAGCAGTAGCCGAACCACTCTTCTCTAGGACATTGGAATCTTCTTACCACTTCTTCTTCCGGATTGTCAAAGTGGATTGGTAGCACTCGCATGCGTCATGCAAATCGGTAGGCGACCTTCCGCTGCTTAGCTTTGGATGACTTCTTCTTTGACAAAGTGGGTACAACCCGGCTTTCTGACTCGCTTATCTTCTCCTTGCCTTTGGCTCGAGAAGCCCCTTTAGGCCACTTTGGAGTTATAACTTTGACTGCAGTTTCTTTAGGGCAAAGAGGTCTCACCGTTTGCTTCCCTTCCTTGAAGTGAATGACTTCTTCGCGATGAATGTCGATGTAGATGACTTCAACCCTTTCGCTGCCTTGGTTGCTGGCACTCATTGACAATGTGCCTCTTGAATGCTGACGACACTGCAGCCTGGCAGTAGCACCTTAATGAAGGCGGCTAATGCCTCCTTCGTCTCCTCTTCTTCCGTACTCCCGTTAGAAAATTCCTTCAGCCATTCGTCCATGATTGATAGTGGGCGTCACTTTCAGCATTGTAAATTGAAGGGTCTTAGAAAGCCTTCCTCAGTGGGGGCACCAAATGACGGACGCAAAGCGAACCCCGAACCCCGAAGGCCTCTAAAATGCCGGGGACTGAATGGCGCGTCTTGAGCCTGGCACGGTAAAGTGAACAGGGGGCACCACCTACATTTGAGCGGCTAGGATGAAAACTACGATGATATGAACACCACAAACATACACACACACACAGAGAGAGAGAGAGAGAGAGAGAGAGAGAGAGAGAGAGAGAGAGATTTTCAATTGATGAAAACCCTCGGGGGTGTGAGGGTGAATTATCTCTGCAATATTTACAAAGTGGCACGCCGTGGTGGTAGAGAGGTAGGGAGAGGAGGTGTTGCAACCTACTTGGTACGTTCTCTAAGATGACTCAATGATTGTGAATTCTTGCTACCAAGAGTGTGTATGCATGTGTGCATCGACCATTGGAGTCAAGAGATGGATGTGGTTCCCTTTGCATGGTGCAATTCCCAAGGCAAACCCAACACACAAGCCCCCTCCCTGTGATGGTGATAGTGTCAATCGTGGGCCTTTGTGACCATCACCTAGAGAGAGAATATTTACCCAAAAAATGGGAATTTACAATGGCTCGGGTGAAAACTAAAGATAATGATGAAAATAACCTATAAATTACTGGAATGGCGTCGTGGTTGCATGTTGCCGGCGAATGGTGTGTTGCCGGTGCGGCAGTGTCGAGCCTACTTCTTTTCAGGGTCTGATGAGGCATGCCTTCAGCGCATTTTCTCTTTTTGTTGTTGGCGGCGCGTGCTTTGGATCCTTCTTTTTTTTTCATCGATGTCGTAGTCGTAAGCCTTTGGGTTTTTTTTGTATTTGTGGTGCGGTGCGTATATGCGTGTGTGTGTGTGTGTGTGTGTGTGTGTGTATGTATTGGTGCATGAGGGCGGATGTGTGTGTATTTCTATATGTATGTGTGTGCGCATAAGCGTGCATGGGAAAGGGGGGCTTAATATTATTATGTAAGTAATATATACATTATATATATATTTTTATTATTATTATTTTTTATTTTTTTATTTTTGTTTTCTCTGTTGGTTGATGGGAGGCTGCTTGCTACTCTATGCGAGGCGGATGGGGGGGGGGGGAGATGGGGTCAGAGAGAGAGTGTGGGTGGTGCGGTGTGTGTGTGTGTATTGAGAGAGAGAGAGAGAGAGAGAGAGAGAGAGAGAGAGAGAGAGAGAGAGAGAGAGAGAGAGAGATTCGGTCTACTGCGGCTTGAGCGCCCCGAGAGGGAGAGAGGGAGAGAGAGATTCTGCTGCGGGTTCATGCACAGCGCGGGAGAGGAGAGAGGGCGGGGTGAGATGGAGTGTGTGTGTGTGTGTAGAGAGAGAGAGAGAGAGAGAGAGAGAGAGAGAGAGAGAGAGAGAGAGAGAGAGAGAGAGAGAGAGAGAGAGAGAGAGAGAGAGAGAGAGACTTCGGGCTGAGAGAAGGAGAGAGATATGGGGTGAGGGAGAGGGAGGGACAGGGTGTGTGGATAATAGAGAGAGAGTGTGAGGAGAGGAGAGAGAGAAGGAGTGAGGTCTGCGCCTCGTGGGCCGCCGGACAAGAGAGTGAGGGAAGGGGGGGGGGGGGGGGGGGGGGGGGGGGGGGGGGGGGGTTGGCAATGGAGTGGGGTAGGGGGAATGTGTGGGTGAGAGAGAGAGAGGGAATAGTATCTACTGTCTTGCATGGTAGCTTAAGGACAAGAGGAGGGGAGCAAGTCAATGGGTGGGAGTGAGGGAGAATATTAGCGGGCCAAGGGAGGAGGGAATGAGGCCGAGGGGAGGGTGAGGAGAGCGGGTGGGGAAGAGGGGGGAGGGGTTAGGGAAGAATATTAGCGGGGCAGGGGGGGGGGGGGGGGGGGGGGGGAATTTGTGAGGGGGGGTGTAAAGGGTGAGTGTAAGAATACGGGAGAGCGGAGGGGGGGCGTTTCCATGCGGCTCACATAGAGGGAGCACGAGAGAGGGGTAGGGGGTGAGTGCTCAAAGTTTGCGCCTGGCCGAGGGGGGGGGGTATATTGGAGAGAGAGGGAGAGAGAATATTAGAGAGAGGTGTGTGGATAATAGAGAGAGAGAGTGTGTGAGAGAGAGAGAGATAGATAGAGAGAGAGAGAGAGAGAGAGAGAGATAGAGAGAGAGAGAGAGAGAGAGAGAGAGGGGGGGGGGGGGTGTTATTTCATCCAATGCCCATCGAGCGGGGGGGGGGGGGGGGGGGGGGGGGTGAGAAAGGATACCTGAAACTGAGGGCGGCCGGCTAGGCTGGGGTATGGACCAACGATGCTGAGGGTGAGAAGGCCCGCAAATCGGAGGGGGGGGGTGTGTGTCATGCCTGTAGGGGTGTTGGGAGGATTGGCTAGGCGGTGCCGAGGCCTCCAACAGTGTTGCCAAGGCTTCAACAGAGGAAAATTAAGTTTTTTTTTTTTCTTTTTCTTTGATTTTCAAAAGTCGGCTATCACCGTCAGTAGCTGCCATAGCTTCTCCGAGGTTGTGCCTCCACCAAACCTCTTTACAAAGGCAGCCCGTAGAACATCCATGCATTCTTGGTATCCTAGGGCAATGCATTGTACCAGGACTTGGCCTCTACTTTCATCAGTAGAGGAAAAATTCGAAGTCGTAAAGCGTCATCATCTTTGTTGGAGACCACGCAAGCAATGTCGAAATCATCCAAAAAGTCGGTGGTGAGATCTTCTCCCTTCTTTCCACTAAACGTAGGGAAAGAAACACTTGCCATGGTAGTGACTCAAGAAACTACAAACTTTTTTTTTCTTTTTTAATATTAATGAAAGTAGCAGCTCATAGCGGCTTTTTACAGAGTTGGGTGGATAGATTAAAACAAGATAAAGATAGAAACTGTGCGAGTATGTCGCACGTGTCAATGCAAGGAACTTGGCGATACACCGTGTGCGAGCCACAAATGGCTCCAAGCACACAACAAGCCTAAACTAGTAAGCTCAAAGAAGGCGATGGTGTGTCACTCACCGCTCTATGCTTGCTTCGTGGCGGATTCCTCGCCGCAAAGAAGAAGGAGCCGCCGCTTCGCCGTGCTCAACCGCTTCGCCGCCGCCGTGCCGTCGTCGCAATGCTCGATCGCACTCTCTCTCTCTCTCTCTCTCGCATACACACACACACAAGGAGATGAAGAAGAAGAAGATGGAGATGGAGCAAGAGCACTCTTCTATTGCACAAGTGAAAGAATGAGTGAATTTTAGGTTTAGTTGACTTTTATATGAGCTCACCCTATTCACACTTGGGCGCCCATGCTTAGCCAACTAATCCCTTGAATATTCTAGTTAGAGTGCGCCTCTCATCGGCGATCACTCTTACCCTTTTCCTATTGGACCGATAAGCCCGGTACCTGACTCTACCAAATAAATAATACAATGTCAACCGTAGGTTACAACGTCCGTCGTAGGTGATAGGGTGTCCGTGAGCCGTGAGGGTTAACATGCCCCCCTTCCTGATGTAGATTCCGTCCTCGGAAGCTATTGAGTTGAAGCTCGTTCGTCGAGGTGCAAGAGAATTTGAGATGAATGTCCTTAGCCTTCTTCAGTCACTGCAAAATCAAACAACATTGGCACAGTAATTGCATTCTCATAAGCGATTAAAAAGCATATGCAGTTTTAGGCAGACAAATTGATTGGTAACAGAATTTTAAACAATTTGTAGCAATCAACATTAAATTAAAATACAATCAAATGCATAAACAGATGTAAAGGTAAAAGATTAAACAAGTCTGGGCTCGCTAATTTAACGGTTGAAAGGCACTAGAGATTGACTATTAATACCATGGGTAACCTTCTTAATTTTCTCTAGTCAATTAAGTTTTTTAATCGCGAGAGCCAAGTATTTCATGTTCGAGGGCTGACTAGAGGCTATACCTAGAAGACCTTGTAGTTAAGCTACGATAAAAGGAATTTCTCATGAAATCATCGCCTGACTGATTACCTTTTCTTTGACCCCCCAAAGTCTTTTCGCAGTGATTCAATTTCGATGTGTGTGCTTATTTTGTATGCCTTGGGTTTTTTGCTTTTCAAGGAAAAGCGCCCACACTGGGAACCTCTAGGGCTCTAGTACCATAGGCGATACATGTGAGTGAAATACCCAATCAAGCTGAGATTTCTCTTCCAGCTTAAGATTTTACAATGTGGGACTTTGATTTTTTGTTTGTTCATTTTCAGCATTTTAATTTTGTAACTTTGGGGGGTCATATAACACTGATACACCTCCCCAGGCTCATCACACAAGTAAACTCACTTTATAATACTTAAGCTAAAGGTCAATAGGGTCAAGCTCACTAGAAAGCCTCAGTACATTTCACACAATGCTGCCTAAATTGGATTAAGAACCTAAGTAACTATTGATTATTAGGAAGGCATTCCCCATGGTATTAAGAGAAGATCTCTAACACCTAACTTGGTCAAACTAGCTTAGTCGGACTTGCTTGATGTTTAAACCTAGACAAGTGATTATGACAAAAAAAGACATTGGATTAAATGTTTGGTACTAAGCAAATGCGCTGAATATTATGCTACCAATCACAATCAAAGCAGACAAACATGGATGAAAAAAGATAAGGGGAAATGCTAATGGACAAGAAATTGTGTCGATGGTCGCGCTTGATTTGAAGTGTGAATGAGAGAAAGATCCCATGAAGGTCCAAATCCTAACAGCAGCAACACGTTCCTGTACACACTAAGAAACACAAAGAATACCTCTAGGAGTCACATCAGTGGGAAAAGGTACCAACACTTATTGAACACAACAAAAAAAACATAAGGAATCCTAACCTAATTATTTGCACTCCCCCTAGAGAGTCAAGGGAATAGGATATTGTAGAGATTTGGGGGAAATCCTAAGGCTAAACCCCTATCCTCGTTATCGAGATAAACAAAGTCATCATCCATGAGACCATATGTGGTGCCATCCGTGTAGTCATGTAAATCTTCTTCTTCATCATAGGTACCCATGTTTACTAAGAAGGTCACTAGATGCCTATAGTCATCTTGGTCAAAAGGATAGGCTTGTGCAATGGGAGAAACTCTCTCTACTAAGTATGGATCAGTCGTGGTCAAGAGACGTAGATCAGCTACTCTAACTCCTCAAAATTCCTCTCACATGCTAGCGTAATTACCAAATCCCATTCACATGCGAGCACCGAAAAGACCATGTGAAACATTTGTGAAAAGTAACGAGGGTACCTCTCACCCAAGGCAGGAGTGGATGACTCTAGCGTACTAGCCATATTTGTACACGCAAATAGATGATGGTTAGAGTGCAAATATTACAAGGGTCGTGTTCTTGTGCATAATGTGTTTTTATGATTTTGTGTTATGGCTCTTGCTATTTTACTTTTTTATCTTGTTTTTGTGAGTATAAGGCTTTATATATATATTCCCTAAGATTGGAGATTAAGAGGTCAGGGAGAAAGGTTGAGAGGGAAGCAAGTGAATGATGGATGTCAACAAACACTCTCCCCTTCCTAGGGTAGATCATACCGTTTAAAATGAAACCAGTTGTTCCAAGTTGTTATAGGTGAAGGCTTTAACCAATAGTTTTCGACCGCTCTATGCGTTTCATCTAGTTGCAAGGGTGGTAAGGTACTCTCCCATGATTTTATTTGCAACATCGTTGTAGGTGGTGAACTTACAACGGGAGGTGTAAACTCTTTCTTGCTTGTATGGATATGTACAATGGTAGGTGGAGGTTGTGTCGAAGCTTCTATTTCCGTATAGAAACTACATGAAGAGCAAGAAGCTTCATTTTCTTTCTGTGTTCTTGAGCTAGGTGGAAAAAATCGTTCTTTCTTTGGTAGGAGCGGGTGTGTCGCATTCCGTGATTTTTTCATTTCCACGATCGTCAATTTGGTTTGGAGCCACAAGATTGAGCTCACATGGGCCCAGTGACAAGTAAGAGCACAATCTACGTTTTGGCACCCAGATTTAATCATTTCCTTCATAGTAGCCTTGGGCTTCCAATAGTTTTTTTGGAATCCAACGCAACATTTGTTTACATTTATTGGGGAGAATGGGACGTCTCTTACCATGCTCCTGTCTTTTAGCATTGGCTATGGTTGCTAAAGAAGATTTAGGGACCCACTTGTATGTTTTCTTTGTTATATTGGGATGGGTCTTGTGTGTCTCAAGCTTTATTTCAGCTACATCATTTGAAGCTCTAGAGACTTGGGCTATGGGGACATATGGTTCAACCTCTTGGACATGCAATGTTTTGGGTTTTATTTCCTTAAGAGGCAATATCTCAGGGACTATGGCTTGCGTGGCAGGGCTAAGAGTTGGTTTCTATGTTGTGACACCCCCTGTCCCCCAATCAATAATGCATTTGGTGGCTATTATCCACGTACGTCCTAGGTTTATATTATCTTCCATAGTTCCAACAGGCATGACCAAAAATTCTTGAGCTACAACCCCATTGTCATAACTGACAGACGTGTGCCAGATTCCAAAAACCGCAATTTTTTTCTTATTGACACCCTTGACTTGGATAATACTCTCAGATAGTGCTGGCTTCCCTAACTGACACCACACCCCATATGATAGCAGATTATATTTAGCACCCGTGTCCAATAAGGCACTATATAGCACTTTTCCATAGGTGATGTTTAGCTCAATAGGGTATCGTAGAGGTGTGTCAGAGTCCAACCCAATCCTCGTCGATTTCAACGTGGAATGCATGTGTGACTTCAAGGTTAGCCTCTTGTTTTCATCTTATACGTTGTTGTCGCTCCTTAGCCTCAGCTTGAGCTTGTATCTTCTTCAATTCTATTTGTGCCTTGGATGCCTTTTTTGTATGGATAGCATGCAACTCCTCTTGGCTTAAAGGATCATAGTATCTTTTAAATTTTCTCCCATTGAGGAATCCAATGGTTTCAACTCCATCAAGAGTCTCCACATGAATGGTTCCTTGTGGGGTGATCTAACATACTCTATATGGTCCTTTTTCCGCATATTTTAACTTTTTCTTTTCGTTACGCACTCCATACATAAGGACTTTATCACCAACATTGATATCTTTGTTCTTTAGATGACGGTCAAACCATTTCTTCCTCCTATCTTTCTCCACAAGTGCATTTTGCACAGCTAATTGCATCTCTTCATCTAGCTTTTCAAGGATATATAATCGCTCAACTAAGGGGTTACCATCCCAACCTTCTTGAGAAGTTACTCGAAGACTAGGAACGACAAACTCGCATGGCATAACCGCTTCTTGTCCATACACCATCTTGAATGGTGTGTAGTTAATGGCAACTTTATACGCAGTACGATAAGCCCATAGAGCTTATGTAAGCTTTAAATCCCAATCTGTGCGATGAGCTTCCACCGTTTTGGTTAAGATAGAGATTAAGGTCTTATTGGTGCTCTCAGCTTGGACATTTACTTGTGGATAATAAGGTGTGGATTTATGGTGAGCTATCATAAAGTTGGCAGTGAGTTCTTTTATTACTCCATTTATAAAATGAGTACCATTGTCACTCACAATCTCAAAGGGACAACCAAATCTTGTAATAATGTTCTCAAAGAGAAACTTTTCAGTTGACCTCGCTTCGGCCTTACGTGTCACCTTGGCATCCGCCCACTTTGTCACATAGTCAGTGGTAACGATAATATATCGAGATTGAGTGCTACGAGCTGCTAGACTAATTGGGCCTACAAAGTCCAAACCCCATTTTTCAAATGGTTGAGTCACTTTAACAGGATGTAAGGGCATCCTATCCTTGTGTTGTGTGATCTTGTAACATTGGCATTCATCACATCCTTTTGCAAAAAGTGATGCATCCTTAAATAAGGTTGGCCACCAATAGCCTGATTGCAACACCTTTCTAGCTACTAGTTCCCCTGAGAAATGTCCTCCGGCTATACCCATGTGGGCTTCTTGCAGTATGTATAAATACTCATCCTCACGGGCACAATGTCTAAGAATATCATCCTTCCCTAGCCTGTAGAGAGTTCCCGCAATGAGAGAGTAAGGTTCACATTCTTTTAACAGTTTTCGAGCTCTATCTTTACGAAGCTCTTTGGGTGGAAAACCATTAACTAGAAAGTTCACAATCTTCTCACTCCATTCAGGTATGGTTTTGACTGGATCTTCCTAGGTGCTGGTTCTAGATCCCTTTGGGTATCTTGTACCAAAAAAATCCTTAATTGCTTGACTCGCTCAATCTCCTCTGTAGGGTGTGGATAAGTTCCTATCTTCTTTTTGGATCCTGGCCATTGTGGCTCATGAAGATCTTCCTTGTTGGTTTCTATGTTAGTGGTCATTTTAGTCTCCATGGTTTCACCTGAATCAGAATCTTCTTCAGCGTCGTTCATATATACGGGGTCATCACCAGTCCCTATGTTGGTCTTTGAATTGGGGTCTGACTTCGCTGCTTTTTGTGATCTCTTTCTTCGTGTTTTCTTCTTTTTCTGAGATTGGGCAATTGATGCCATGTATCTTTCCTCAAGAATATAATTTTGTTTTTGGAGCATCGATCGTGTGAGTACATTTACTGGTACCACATGTGTACTTTGTGATGGCTCCTCAGTAACTTCAATCAAGTTTAATGGCGTAATCTTCGGTGCATTTGGATTATTTGGACATTGGGCAATCAAATGATATATGCCACATCGATTACACATGAGTATCGGCATTGTAGACGTGCTCGCTTTATTGGTTTGCATTAATGTGGCGTTCTTTTGTAGCCTAATAGGACACTCGGCTACATGATGTGGAGCTCCACAATCATAGCATTGAAGAGGTGGTCTCTTCGCAGTGTAATTGATATTTTGGCCTCTTGCCGCAAGATCAGCTACTTGATATACAGTTTTGACTTGTCCCCAATAGTCCTCCATGTAGTATTGTGGACTTTCTTCAAGCAAATCCATCCCATAGGAAATATTAGGATCTATATCTTCCTCACAGCCTTCCAAACAAGAAATAGATGACTCACAGCCCACTTGATTCACAGAAGTGATTCTCGGATGTGGTGGTTGCGGTCCTAACACTGGAGGTGGTAAGGGTGTTGTTTGAACAACATTTTAGGCCCTAGGGACCATGTGTTGTGCTGTTTGTTCAAGAGGTGGGGCCGGCATCAATGCAGGCACTCGAGGTGTGTCTGTCCATGCTAAGGTTGGTCTATTGGCCATCGCGTGCTTAAATACTATGCAATCCTTAGCTTGATGACCATACCTCCACAGGCATTGGAGTTCCCATTGAATTTTACTCTAAAAGTAGGGCATTCACTGGTACTATGCGGTCCATAGCATACTGAGCACCATTGTTGCTCCCTTCTTGGATACATATGATTGTTCTGCGGAGCACGATTGTCTCTAAGACTCTCTTGAATAGCCTTGGTGAGATCTGCTAAATTCATCTAAGATATCTTTGGCTCCTTAGCAATAGGATTTAGGGTTATTGGCTGATGCCCTGATGTTTGCGAGCTAATAGATTTAGTCTCAACAGACACTCTTTCTCCTTGAATCATTAAATTATCCTCCAATTGGATCGCATTGGTGGTGATTGCTTCCCAAGTGGTGATACCTCTAATGACTAGGCCATTGTAGATATCCTCATGTCGTAACCCCCTAATGAATCTATCAAGCAATTGGTTAGTGTTGAAGCGCTCATTTGGATTACATCAAGAATTCAAATGCTTCAAGCGACTAATAAAGTCTCTCACCACTCTCCTTCCTCTCATTGGGCTTTCTGGAGCTGAGAGGCAACACCCCAAAGCACTCCCTCTCGTATGTATTCTTTTAAGAATAGTCTCCTAAGAGTAGGGTAAATCATTTTTTCTTCAGGGTTCTATACCAATCCCCAGCCTTTCCACTCAAGGTTAAGCTTAAAGAATTTCTCTTATGTCGGTCATTGTGTTCTCCTAGAGAATCGCATATTTGTTCAAACACTTCGATATGCTTTCTCACATCCCCGTCTCCACTGAATTTTTGTGTGAGCTTGGCTATTTGTACCGCCTTACTTCTAGGCTCTCTATTAGACGTGTTACGCATATTCTCAGCAATAGATTGAACAATAGCTTGAGCAAATGTTGCCAAGTCACCTAAGTGAGCAGGCGCCGTGGGTGGAGGTGCTCCAGAGACAACATGTGGAGTAGGTATTGGCATTGGGCTTGGCACATAGGAAGCCCTTGGGTTCCACGTTGGGTACGATGTTGTGCCATGTGGTAGTCCATAGTTCATATGGGTGGCCCTAGGCATAGCAGACGTCGGATGTGACATGCTAATGCTACTCGGTATAGTCCCATGGAAATAAGAACTTGTGTATTGTGGTTGTAGAGCATAGGTATTTCAAAAACAATGGGAGGGGTAGGGACTACATGAGTGTGATGACCTATAGGTGCATACGATTGGTACACACTTGTAGGTACTGTTACAGGAATTGAGCTACCATGTAGTGGTGCTTTACTAACAAATGAGGTCCATGGCGTGTTTCTCGGCATGCCCATCATTGGGGTAGGCATGGTAGCCGTGGTGTCATCAAGGAAAAGATGAGCTAGACTTGGAAAGGTGAAGCTATCACTTGTGGGCTCAGATTGCACTGAGACCCCTGGAGAAACAACATATGGAGGATCCATCAGACTTACCGAGGGAGTCTCCATTTGCGATAAGGTCGGTTGTTTAGCCTTCCCTGTATCCAAGAATCTCATGAGACCTGTTGAAGGCATATTGATCCCCTTGTTCTGTCTCTCTAACTCTATAATTCTATGAATGACCTCACAAACTCTTTGTTGTTGATCCTCCACACTAGTAGCACCCATTGTGGATTGTAGGACATCTAACCAACCTACGTGATAGGTGTGACTTGTGTATAGGTTTGTCAGAGTCTTTGTTTGTAATTCGTACTCCCAGTTCTCATTTAAAAATACTCCATCTAGGATTGAGGTGCTAGGGGTGTCCTTTGAGCTAGATGCAATGTTTCTTTCTAGGGGTTGGCCCTTAGCGGTTGCTATGTCAGGAGCACTCGATTGCTCTCTTAGCAAGGATATTGACATAGGAGCTTTCGCTTTTAACTCTCTTCATTGCTCTGCCTTGCGTAAGCTCTCGACTTCCTTTTCCCTCGCTGCAAGGATATATCGCTCAACCTCTTGCACTTCGGCAAGGCTTCTACCATCGGGTAATATGACCTCGGAGGGAAATAACTCTGAAGAGTCAGGAGGTGCAGTGAATGAAGTATTCACATGCACATTCTCTAACGGTATAGGGTCTACATTTGTCACGAATGGAGAATTTACTTCCCCACCCCCCTCATTTACATCATTAGCTCCATGTTCGGAGCGAGTGGCTCTCCTAAAGGTTTCCTTCAGGAGGCTAAACACACTCGTCCCAGACCGAGGACCCATGGCATGCATGTCTTGGCTCGAGCTATCAGGATTATGCATTGGAAAACCCTCCATGACGTCGTAGTCAGAGGAAGAGTCACTAGCCGCTATGTTCGGGTCTTGGTTTGTACTACCTTGGGTCCCCGCCGAGGGTCCAGAACCTAAAGTAGGTGGATATTGAGAACTCGCGTAAGTCGAAATTCTCTCTAGTTGCTCCGTCTCTAGCACACGACCAGAGCACAGATGCACGTGCCTTTGGCACCCTACAAACGTTGGCGAATTACCTCGAAGGTTAACCGCTTACCTTTTTTATGCGTCCGTTTTAACTCATGTTTTTTACGTTCTTAATGTTTTTTAATGTTTGATTTTTTTAATTAAATTGTGTGATAGCTCGAAATGAGCGTATCACATAGAGGGTCGTTGTGTGCTTTACAACACAATTTTCAGGCATCTGGAGTTTCGTTGGTCCTCAAAAAATCGATTTTTAGCTACGTGTGAAGCTAAATTTTGTTTTTTTAAAAGGCGACTAAGGCCTAGACCTGAGCGTGAGCTTGGGCTTGGGTCTGGGCTTGGGTTTGGGAGATATTCTCGATCCCGGTTCTACCTTTAAATTTTATTATTATTATTTTATTTTATTTAAAGGATAAGGTCGCCGCGGCCTGCGCGAGAGCACACACACACTCTATGTACCTACTTCTAACTAATACACCTATTGTTACACACACACACACACACACTCTCTATTAGCTCTCTTAGATCTACTTCTTACTTACAGTACACAAAAAACTAACAACCTTAGTACACAGAGAATAAACACAGTACCTTTGAAAAATCCATTAACAAAAACAAACACACAGTATAATACCAAATCCCTCTTCTCAACACACACACCCTCCTTCCCTCAGGGAGGTCACCTAATAAAAATGTAACCTATCACGTGAGTTCAACAGAAGGGTATTTAAACTTCTTGAAACTTACAAAAATATATATACAAAAGGGCATTATTTTTTCAAATTTGAAAAAACCTTACAGATTTTAAAAGAAAAGGGTACATTATATTCTTAACAAAATTCACAGATAAGGGGTTTTATAAACATGTCTTGAATGCACCTGATATGGTACTTTTAAACATAGTGAACCCCCCGAGCTCCTTCCTTACCTTTCCTACAATAGAAATTGCACCACGGAGAAGCACAGAGTGCTACTCGAGCTTAATGTATGGCATTCCCCGGCAACGGCGCCAAAAATGTGCGTGTATGTCGCACGTGTCAATGCAAGGAACTTGCCGATACACCGTGTGCGAGCCACAAATGGCTCCGAGCACACAACAAGCCTAAAGTAGTAAGCTCAAAGAAGGCGATGGTGTGTCACTCATCGCTCTATGCTTGCTTCGTGGAGGATTCCTCGCCGCGCAGAAGAAGGAGCCGCCACTTCGCCGTGCTCAACCGCTTCGCCGCCGCCGTGCCGTGGTCGCAAGCTCGATCGCACTCTCTCTCTCTCTCTCTCTCTCTCTCACGCACACACACACACACACACACACAAGGAGATGAAGAAGAAGAAGATGGAGATGGAGCAAGAGCACTCTTCTATTGCACAAGTGAAAGAATGAGTGAATTTTAGGTTTAGCTGACTTTTATATGAGCTCGTCCCATTCACACTTGGGCGCCCATGCTTAGCCAACTAATCCCTTGAATGTTTCAGTTAGAGTGCGCCTGTCATAGGCGATCACTCTTACCCTTTTCCTATTGGACCGACAAGCCCGATACCTGACTCTACCAAATAAATAATACAATGTCCACCGTAGGTTACAACGTCCGTTGTAGGTGATAGGGTGTCCGTGAGCCATGAGGGTTAACAGAAACATTAAAGGAATGGTGGTAATCCAATATGGAGAGAATGATAGGGTTTGGGGAATTAAGGATTTCTCCTAGCACCGCCGCACCGAATAGGTACACGATCTTCTGTTGGTAGAAGATTTTCCTATCTACATAGAGATTCACATGCATATGCTGCAGGAATCTGAACGGGAATGTAGTCAGCCCGTTTTCCATCATGCACAGAGGGTGGAGTACTTACTTATACTCTTATCGTGCCAGTGTTGATGAGTCGGCACATCCACAGGAGATCGTCCCCTTTCATGGGCTCTACCTTTCCTTCGTCGCTCATCACGTACGGGGTGATAGCGACGCGTCTGACCACTCCCAGCCTTTTGGTTAGCAGCAACTGCAAATAATTACCGTAGTCGGCGTGTTGCATGAATTCCACTCCATTCAGCTGCAACGTCTCCAGCCCACTAGGTTTCACCCGTGGTGGAGAGCTTCTTCAAGATAAGTTGTACAGTGAGAGGAGGAAGACCCTCTACCCGTCTTCCAAAACAGCGAGAGCAATAGCCAAACCACTCTTCCTCAGGACATGGGAATCTACTTATCACTTCTTCTTCAGGATTGTCAAAGTGGACTGGTAGTACTCGCATGTGTCGTGCGAATCGATAGGCGACCTTCCGCCGCTTAGCTTCGGATGACTTCCTCTTTAGCAAGCTACGACCCAACTCTCTGAGCTTGAAGCACTTTCTTGGCCAGATGCTTCTCCCTTTCGGGTCATGTGTTTCCAGACTGGCTTATCCTTACCTTACCTTTGGCTTGAGCAGCCCCGTTAGGCCGTTTTGGAGTAAAGGTTATAACTTTAATTTCAGTTTCCTTAGGGAAGAGAGGCCTCATTGTTGACCCTGCACCAGATCACTACTTGTACTTATGTTTAATCAATCAACTCTTAGTCAGTCGGATCTTAGTAAGTCGGATTCTTGATAAGTCGGATTTTGGTCAATCGGATGTAACTGTTATAACTTCCAAAAGTTAGTATTTAAAGGTCATGCTGGTTCACGCGAGTATGTAATTTTGGCTGAAATGGAAGTTATCTTTGGACCAAGATGAATCAAATTGTGTAGTCTCTTGCCTCTATGATTCATGTTTGTTCTTCAGTCTATTGTGTCGGAATTTGGTGAATCGGAAAATGTTGATGAGCTGGATATGTTTGCCTTTGTCTAACTGTGTCTCTAGTGTGTGTGACATGTTGTCAACACCTAAGTTCTGTGTGTGTTGAAGAACCCCAACACTTTGGTGATCCTGCTATTGTGAATCTGTGGAGAATCATGTATGTCACAACAAGAGAGGAGAGTAAGAAGAGTTTATTATACGAGGGCACGGGCACGAGCAGGAAACCTTGATATTGATCCTTTTCATTGTGATGATGCCTTTGATGGAGAGGAGGAGTTCGGTGATAGTGAACATGAGTTATTGAACCAAGGGGCTAAGGGTTCTGAGAGAGCATATGGGAGGCATGTGAGGCAATTTGTTGGAGCACTTGCCTTGACAGGAAGACCTGCAGGGACAAGAAGAAGGCTTTAGTTTGACCCACTACAAGGGGGCTACCAGGCAAAGACCTAGGAGACCACCCAGAAATCCTCCCATGGCCCATCCAAACCCTACACTGAAAGCAACCAAATTTAGAGGAAAGTTGAAAGAAGATGCAGACTGCCACGCTGCCCAGTTTGAAACAAAGTGGCAGGCTAGTGGTTATCAGGCATTGCATAATGATCAAACAAAGATGGAGCAATTTGCAGCTACATTAGAAGGCAAAGCCATGAGTTGGTTCAGCCAATATGGTATAGCCCATTTTGCTACCTATAATGCTTTGAAAGCATCCTTTTTACAGAGATTCAGAAAGGAGAAGACTCCTACAGACATTTTGAAGAAACTCAAGGTGATAAGACAAAAGGATATGGTGGTTGAAGATTTTGCTCAAAAGTTCAGAGTTTTGGTTGAGAGACTTCAGGGCAATGAGAGGCCCACTGATGAGATGTTGGCAGGATATTTTTTGATAGGTTTGAGGAAAGATTTAAAGAATGTTGTGGCAAGTGTGGATATTGGTCCAAGTTTTGTTGCACTAGTTGATGCAGCAGTCAGAGTGGAGAAAAGACTTGGCAGACCCAAAATGAAGAGCAGTTCCAAAGAAGATGATGATTCTGATGATCGGTCAGACTCCACTAATGCTCATGAAATTGATGAAGATACTGATTCAGATGATGATACTGAGTCAAGTGATGTTGAAGAAAAGTCAAAGAGGAAGAAGAAAAGCACAAAGAAGAAGTCCAAAAAGGATAAAGCAACTCAGGAAGGGGAATTGGTGAGTAAATTAAAGAGCATTGGTTATTCTTTGTTGGCACCCACAGCTAAGTTGTATTGTGAAATATGTGACAAAGAAGGACATGCCACCTCTAGGTGTTGGTTTAACCCCAGGAATAGGGAGAAGCCAAATACAGGAAGAGGTAGAAGTGAAGCTACAGCAAATCAGGTAGCTCCATTTCGAGAAAGACAACCATTTAATAGACCACCAAGACCTCCAAGACCTCCTTGGAGAGAGCAAAACAATAATCACAGAAGAGGAGACAGAGTGATTCCTTGTCTCTATTGTGGATCACCAGACCATTTGGTTGGTCTCAATTGTGAATTATGGGTTAGACACAAGGGAGAAAGAGGGATGCCCATTGTGAGGCCTGGTCAAGCAGACCAACAGGGAGTGCAGCTGCAACCACAACATAATCAACAAGCTCAGGCTAATGTTATTTTGGTGGACATTCAGGAGCAGGAGGAACCAGAGCCAGTCATAGTACATCAGACTGAGCATAAGGAACATGAAGAAGGATGGTATTGTGATTATTACCAATGTGGTCAGGTGGAAGAAGCTGAAGCATTGGCAGTCACAAGAGCAAAAGCTAAGGGACCAATTAATTGGAGAGAGCAGAAAGATGTGAGGGATAAGGTTCATGAAAAAGTGCAGAAGGAGCAGGTTCAGTGTGCAGAGGAGAAGAATGAAGAATTGGAGGTATCCAAGAAGTAGCATAAGCTTGACAAGCCAAGTTTGATGCCAACAAAAGAAGACAAAAATTGGTTTGAGGTACTTGTGAACTCTCCCTTGCAATTGTCATTGGATCAATTATTATGTATAGTTCCAGCCTTTAAGGAGAAATTGTTGAAGAACCTTCAAGGTCAGCAAGACCAAGTGTTGGCAAACCAATATCCTGAAGTAATGATGCAGAGCAGATTGATCCAGCAAATGTGGATTTTGTAGTACCTGTTGTGGCAGTAATGTCTCAAGGCATGCTATTCAAAGAGGTGCTTTTGGATGGAGGATCAGGGGTGAATATACTTTCTAAGGAGGTTTATCGAAGATTGAAGTTAGGAGGAACATTAGCTCCAGCACCATTTCAAGTGAAAATGGCAGACCAGAGGAGAGTCCAGCCTTTAGGAATTCTCAAGAAGCAAGCAATTGAAATTGCAGGTATGGTTTTCTTTGTGAACTTTGTGGTACTTAGAATGAAGGATTCAGATTCTTCCTACAAGATGCTGTTGGGAAGACCCTGGTTTAGACAAGCTAGAGTTAAGAAGGATTGGGGAGAAAATGTTGTCATGATGAAAAAGGGGAAGCAATCAGTAACCATATCAATGCAGGGAAGAAAAAAAATCCCTCCAAAGACTAAACCATTATGTGCTCAGACCATAAACTTGGCAGATGCAGTGGAAGATGATGAAGAGGAGGAATTTTTGAGAGCTAATCCCATTGTTGTGCCTCTCTTTGAGGTGGATGTAGAAGAGATAATGCAGAAGGATGAAGATCAGAGTGAGGATAAAGTAGAAATAGTTCCAGGCCAAGAGATTGCTGGATCTAAAATGTTGCAAATGATGGATCGGAATTTAGAGGTGCCTCAGAAAGAGCAGATTGATAAAGAGGAGAAGGAAGCAAGAGTAATGGCAGAAAAGATCTATGATAAAAGGTTTGGTACCTCCACCACGGTAAAAGAGGATGAAGTCAAAGAGTTTAATTTGGGAACTGAAGAAGATCCCAAGATGGTCAGAATCAACCTCCATGCTGAAGGTGAATTTTTGAAAGGAGCTTAGCAGGTTTTTGGGCCAGGTGAAGTGGCACTCAAGGTATATTAGATATTTGGCTAATATATGTGCACCTTGGACTCATCTTACATGCAGCGCAATTCTTATGAAATGTTTGTCTCTTCACCGTGCAAGTACCTATCTGCTGATTATTTCTTGCAGTCGCCTTCTTCATCTACTCCTTCATCAAGCACTATGGCCCCTAAATCAAAGCCTACAGTAGCCATGAGACCCAAGGCTGAAACTGAGTCGGCAGAGGCTGTCACAACAAGGCTGCTGAGGAGAAAGGGACTCAACCTGAGGGTGGATGTAAGTGATGAGGAAGAAGAGGAGTTCTCAGAGGAGGAACCGCACCCTTGTCGGCAAACAAGATGCTTTAGAGTTTGATGGACCCATACACAGATCTCAAGATTGAGATGGAAGCTGATACAGAGAAGAATGAGAAATGGCTCAAACAGTTGGGGCTTTATGAGTATGCAATGTTGCCATGGAAAGAATGGAAAGGAAATTTTTATGCCAAGTCACAAGCAGAGTTGCTGAGGAAAACGAGAGGAGCAATATCTGACAAGGTCATGTTGTGCCCACAGGTTATTGCTACAGTTTTCAAGCTTCCATTCACAACAGTAACTGTTCCACCAAAGTGTTCAGATGATTGATTGAAGAAGGAGTTTGGGTCCAGAGAAGGGACAAGATTGTATTACATGCTTAAAAATGTGGAGTATGGCCGCCGCAGGGAACAATTAAAGTGGTATCTTGAGAGGGTTTGTTTTCTGGCTAAATTTGACTATTTGTCAAAAGAAAATTATGCTCCATTGGCGTTTGCAGAGCAAGGAGGCTGTTTCAGCTGGGCCCATTGGGTCCATGACAAAATTCATGCAGAGGTGTTTACTCCACATAAGAAGAAGCGTCAGTGTAGCAGTAGATTGGCTCCATTCCTAGCTGCATTATTCAAGTATGCTGGGATGGTGAAAGCAGGAGAAACAGTAGTGCCAAATATCTCTCCTACTGCTGCTGAGTCAGAACAAAAGTAAAGAGCAGGTTGATGAACTAGAAAAGCTGTTTGATGGAGAACCAGGAAAGAGAAAGTAGTTTCAAGATTTGATCGAGGCTGGTTACACAGAGGAGGAGGCTAGAGAAGCTGTGGCTAGCCTAGATTTCTTCCAAGACTTTGGTGAGTTATCTGTCTTCTCATAAAAAGTCTCTGCAAATGTTCAAACACCAATAAGGTTGGGCAAAACATTTACTTTGTCCAAGAAGAGAAAAGTAAGTGCTGGTGAGCAGGGTGTTGCTAAAGCTTTAGATTTTGTATTTGTTAATCCAAGTACATCTTTTAAAGCTGAAGGCAGATGTGAAGATGCTGACAGTGCTGTAAGGATGCTTAAGTTGGTGCAAGAATTTTTGCTGGGTCAGCAAGTACAAATAAAGGAGCAACTTAAACAGTGCAGATTCAGCAGTAGGTAAAGTGCAAGTAAAGCATAAGGACATGGAGTTGGAAGCTATGACTTTGCAGCTGAGTCAGATTCAAGAAGTACATCAGAAAGAGTTGGAGGATATGATGAAAAAGCATCATGCAAAAGTTTCAAGAATAAAAATGTCTTTGGGACTGTTCAGAGATTGGACAATGAAGCTAGAAGCCAGCTTGAATAAGGAAATGGAGCATTTGTCAAAGACTAATACTGATTTGCACGTTCAGGTTCAAATGTTACATCAGAGGTTGATTCCTTTGCAAGAGTTGGAGAAGCAAGTAAAAGGTGAAGATGTGGATGTCAATGCAATGCTTATGTCAGAGGGAGAATTTCTATCTTGAAAGATCAGTTGTTGCAAGCAATTCAGAAAGTTTGGAAGTCTATGAAGAACCAACTTGCTGTAGCAATAAAGCATCCATATGAGATGATGAAGCAGGGATTTGTAAGTGAGCATGAGGGTGAATTACTACAGGAGTTAGAGGATGTGAAAAAGGATAGAGACATGTGGTTCAAAATAGCTCAGGATTTAAAGTTAAAAGAATTGCAGGGGGATATGGCTGATGTTTAGTTGGAGGAACCTATTGAGGAAGGTCAAGGTTTGAAGGATGATGCAAAGATGAAACAGCACGTTGATCAACAGGTTGAAGTGCTTGAAGCAGTGGAAACTATACCTATTGGGATAGTGACACCTGAGTCAATAGTTGAAGAGCAGGGTATGGTTGAGCTAGATGTGGAGGCTCAGAATGAAGTTGAACCAGTGTAGAGAGTAATGTTGATGGTACAGAATATGTAGATCAAGGGATTGTGGATCCAAGTCAGATTTCAAGGAAATCCACCACCGAGTTGTGCCAGGTGTTGACCGTGCACCAGATCAGTACTTGTACTTATGTTTAATCAATCAACTCTTAGTCAGTCGGATCTTAGTAAGTCGGAGTCTTGATAAGTCGGATTTTGGTCAATCGGATGTAACTGTTATAACTCCCAGAAGTTACTATTTAAAGGTCATGCTGGTTCACGCGAGTATGTAATTTTGGCTGAAATGGAAGTTATCTTTGGACCAAGATGAATCAAACTGTGTAGTCTCTTGCCTCTATGATTCATGTTTGTTCTTCAATCTGCTGTGTCGGAATTTGGTGAATGGTGAAATGCTGATGAGTTGGATATGTTTGCCTTTGTCTAACTATGTCTTTAGTGTGTGTGACATGTTGTAAACACCTAAGTTCTGTGTGTGTTGAAGAACCCCAACACTCTCCATTTCCTTTTCTCCTTTGATGTGGATGACTTCTTCGCGATGAATGTCGATGTAGATGATTTAAGCCCCTTCGCTGCCTTCGTTGCTGGCACTCATTGACCGTGTGTTTTGGTTGACAATAGTGATGGCACTTTATAGACCTCCCACCTGATGCTCTCAACTTGTGGTTAGAACGAGCAACACAAGATGGGGAGCTTACCTCTTGAATACTGACGACACTACAGCCTGGTAGTAGTACTTCGATGAAAGCGGCTAGTGCCTCCTTAGTCTCCTCCTCCTCCGTCCTCCAGTTAGAAAATTCCTTCAGCCATTCGTCCATGATTGATGGCGTGCATCACCTTCAACATTGTAAACCGAAGGTTTCTTAGAAGCCCTCCTCGGTGGAGGCACCAAATGATGGGAGCAAAGCGATACACGGATCCCAACGGCCTCTAAAACGCCGAGAGCTGATGGAACGCCTTGAGCCGGTCACGGTAAAGAGAACAGGGAGCACCACCTAGCTTTGAGCGGCTAGCATGCAGACCACGGTGATGTGAACACCGCAAAATCACACAAACAGAGAGAGAGAGAGAGAGAGAGAGAGAGAGAGAGAGAGAGAGAGAGAGAGATATTGTTAAATGATGAAAACCCTCGGGGGTGTGAGGGAGAATTATTTCTTGCAGTATTTACAATGACCTTCCTTTTGGCAAGGTGGCACACCGTGGTGATAGAGAGGTAGGGAGAAGAGATGGTATATCTTCTTGGTGCGTTCTCTAAAGATAACTCGATGATGCGAAACTTGCTACCAAGAAGGTGTGTGTGTGTGTGTGTGTGTGTGTGTGTGTGTGCATGGACCATTGGATTCGAGAGGTGGATGTAGCTGTCTTCACATGGTACAATTCCCAAAACAAACCATCACATAAGTCCGGTCCCCGTAATGCCAATAGTGTCAATTCCTCCCACTAAAACTCTACCAAGTAATGATCTCTCAAGAACCCCCCCCCCCCCCCCCCCCCCCCCCCCCCCCCTATAGTGACCTCTTAGTACCCTTTTATAGGTGTTGGTTTCTTGGATTAGGGTAATCCCGGTTTGATTAGGGTAAGCTAATCAGGGAGACAAAGCAAGGCAGTGGGCCCGGTGTGGTTGACCCTTGCTTTGTCTTGGGAGTTATTAAAAATGAAAACCTCTAGGTGGGACTTTGTGACTATCACCTAGAGAGAGGGAATTTACAAATTGGGAATTTTACAAGGCTTGGGTGAAAACTGGAAACTGATGACGATAATGACCTACGATTTACTGAAAATGGTGTGTTGGATGGGAGAGACTCACACACCCATGAAGTGCATGCAAACACTACCTAGATCAACATAATGTCAATTGAGGACACAGATGACATGATAGGCACACAGAGGAAATCTCTTAAGCTTGTTAGGCTGAGACCATCCTACACATACAACACTCTGGAAGGCCAACTAAACCACAATCAAGAACCTCACTTCCCTCAACTACACCACCTAGCCACATACACATATACGAAAGGTAACTCACCTAATCATGCGAGATTCATACGAAACTTAAGGAACACCATCCCCTCACTAGGATACACCTGTCCCTAAGCTTCTACACTCAAAACCCTCACTCTAAACCCATCTGCGGAAAACGCGTAGGATGATAGAGCCGAATTTCGAAAGTGCCTGAAACTAAAATTTATAAGTACTTATGCGTAGCTTATGTCACCACGATTCTATAGACTACTAGCACGTAAAAAACAGACATTGTTTGATACACTTACGGCCACAAATAGCTCGTAGATGCGTCGGCGTGTTCGCTTCGTCTCACGTGGAATGCTTGGCGTTGTCGCGTAGCTCTCCTTGAGCCTACCGCAATGGTGCAGTCGGATCTCCAATGTGTTGAGCGAGCCGGGCGTAGCGAGAGGATGAAACTCACACTCACTCTCTTTCTCTCTCACACACAGTAGACGGCAGCGCTAAAGTTTGATTATGATAAAAGTCCCCTTTACAAAATGACCTAGGTACCTTATATACTAAGGCTACCTTAGGTTTAACCAAAAATGGGGTTGAAAGGGTCAAATGGCTTTGTATTTACAATCTGGAAGTTCCATTGCACCCCGGCTTCTGAAACTAGAATAACTACTCATTACAAATGACGTTTATAGCCATAATCCGCAGCATTTCATAACTCGCAAAAGATAAGACTTTGGTACGAAACTTGAGTTATGTTGTGTTGTTGACCCAACGGTCAACATTCCCCCTGTCCACGTTCATGTCGTCCCTGACATGACCTGATTGTCGATGGCAATGTGGTCTTTGCTGTCCTTTTGTTGTTGTAAAGAAAGTAGAGACTATAGCCTTTGCAGTAGGTTGTCTTGTTCGTCCAATCCGATGTACATAGTCTTCACATGATTCAGGAAAATTATAATTGATGACGAACTTTATGTCTTTCACATCCACGCTCCGAGCTGCAGAATCTGTTTTTGTCATTATAGGTCTATTGCCGGATCTAAATTCAAAAAGAACCCAATGTTGTTGAACTTGACTCTTATCATCATGGATAGAGAAAGCTCCATCCATCACTTGCTCCAGCAAATCTGTCAATTCAGAGTATTTGTGATTCTCAGAAACAACTTCTACAATCTGTAGAATTGAGTGATTGGATTTTTGATCTTGTGAGCCAATGACAACTTTGTAAGGAGTTATGTTGTGTTGTTGACCCAACGGTCAAAACTTTGCTGTTGTTTTGGCTTCATGTGTTGCACTGCTTATATCTTTGTCGAACCACAACAAGAACTATGATCCATTAGAGCGGACGTCTATCATCGGAACCATTCATCTGTTCAGATCCTCTGATTACTTTTATGTCTGCTCTTCGTCATTGGGGACTTCTTTGTTCCTGTGCAATCATGTTGTTAGTGTTGTCTGCAGCTTTGTCATTGTAGGCCATTCTTCGACTCTCCATTGAGGAGAAGTATGCTATGATCTGAAATTGGTGCTCCAAATCTTTTGTCAATTGATTTGAGTAGCATTTCCTTATTGCTGATGTAGAAGGAATATGTACAAGATGATGGTGATAGGTGTCTGTAGATTAGGGTCTAAAACCTGGATGACCAAAGGGAAAAAAACTCGGTGAGGAAAAAAAAATTGCCTTTGGTATACACTCTTATTGGAGTTGAGCAGTTGAACGTGAAGTACATGTTCATGAAAGGTGAGTGCTTGGGTGAAACACGGAAAGAGTGCCTGATGCAAGTGCCAATTATGGGACACTCTATATGCATATGAGAAATTTGTCAACAAAAGCATGCAATGTGAAAGAAGGAGATGATGGGCGTTCGAGGAGTAAACGTAGCACATGTGACATCAAAAGATGTCTCAATAGCTTCCACCATTCCAAGAAGGGTTTTCGATGTAGAAGTTTCTCCACTCGTATCTCACTGTGCGCAGTACGTGAGTGTCTTTTAGACCTTCTCCTTGACTTCACCAGACTTAAGTACTTAGACTTCGACTCTTTTGCTCACCTATACCAGCATGAGCGACACAACGTAAATATGCTCAACTCTTCCAGCTTGAGCAGTACCTAGAATAGCTAAGACGCTTAGACCACAGAGAATATTACTTGAAGATTTGGGACTAACACCTCACTCATTTTGTGGCTTAGCTACTCGACTCTGACTTGTATGACTTGTCGGTTGCATGTTGACACTGCTTTGTGACAAGTTCTTTGGCTGTTGTAGTGGCTGCTGAGACATACTTCGTGAAGTTTCATCGTTTTCCTGTACCTTCTTCTCTTTGTAGTGCTCAGGCGTCTCGTCGGTCTTTTCTTCATGTGGATTATGGATTTTTTTATTTTTTTTAAAATAATAAACAAAGAAAATCTTTAAAAAAAACTTAACAAACGAAAAATCATTCAAATAGAAATCCAAATGCTATGTACACTATACACATGTCCCTACGGGCTCATATATGGATTTTGTCCCCATACTCCTCTTTAACACTACTATGAGGACATATACTCTAAATTTCGTCAAAAATTATCACAATAAAACACAAAAATTCAATGCCTCTCACAAAACATTGCCCTCTAATAGTCATAATGTTAGGTCTGCATTCAAAATGCCTCCCCCCTTCCTATTTGGAGTCATCCTTTATGACAGGGTATCGCAAAGGGTATGTGTTGTGCTTGGGCAATTAAAAGTTGTGCCTATGCAGGCCTTGTAATGTAGCCCTATTATGCATACACAGTCAATGCATGGAAAAGATTTATGTTGTGCAAGATGTGGATATGAGCAATTTTCTTATTAGCATTTGTTGGCGAGGCTTCCTATTCTAAGCAATGTAATGGTCTTTGAAGCTCCTGTATCGTTGCTTGATTGAAGCGACTTGTCTCTTCTAGCTGTACTGTAATCGTAGGAAGAATTGTAAGAATTCAAGCGGCGATGCACTAACAGCAGTTTTGTTGATCTTCTTTGGGACCCATTTCTTTGCGATTATTGGCTGTTTTGTTGCTGACGCTCGTTTGGGAACCCATACTTGCGAATGCTTCGTTTGTGTTTGAAGAGACTTCTTTGGGATCCACCTTTTTGTTTTGTGAGTCGACAGTGGTCTTTGCTTCATCCCTTGTACGCTTGGTTGGTGACGGGATTCAGGCTATGAAAGTTGGTACTATGGTTGTTTTGGAATCCAAATGAATTCCTGACTTTTTTGTGCTTGAATCAACTTCTTTGGAGCCCAAACCTGAGTTGTGAAAGCTTGCGACTTTGTGATATTCTTACCCGTTCGTGCACGCTTTCCTTGTTTTTTTTTTGGTGTTGGATCTTGTGATTTGTCATCGAAGATCTTTGTCTTCTTGATCCATATCTGTTTTTGGCCGATCTGGCTTTTTGGTATCCAGATTTGTCCAGCTTTTTGGCTTTGACTTGTTGTCCTGTTCTTTTGCCCTATCATGGTTGTTGCTAAAGGGGTTGGTGATAGTGATGGTCTAAGTTGACGATAGGGGATGTCGTAAGATTCATCACTATCGCTACTATCCTCAACAAGGTTGACTTCTTGTACTTTCCCTTGATTTTTTGGATGGTAGTGGAAAGTTACTGTCTGTTTGCTCGTGGGTGGTAGTTTCTTGGAGGACTTTTCTAGCCCATTGATTAGAGCATTGTTAGCTCGTTGCTCTGGTCGTATTCCTCCTAGCTGAGTCTTTGCATCCTTATTAGGAGCCATGTATGAGGATGCTTGTGGTGGTTGTGTCTTCACCGAGGACTTTAAAATCCACCTTTGATGCACTTTATTCGTGTAGCGATGACATTGATTCCCGGGTCGTTGATCTTCTTGAAGCTCGAAGTGTTCTACAAAGTCATAGAACTCGTCGTCTTCTTCATCTTTTGATTCTCCACATTTCTTTGTTTGCTCCTTATTTCGAGAGCTGGTTGATGTCTGGATCTCTTCGTTTTCCTGGATTACACTCACTGCAAAATAAGGAACGACATCATAGCCATTTTCATCACAAAACTTTGTTGTGGGAGCATCCTCCACGGCGCACACGTCCAGAGTATCCAAGATGTGTTCCCATCCAAAAGGCTCTAACTCTTCTTCAGGAAATGGTTCTGGGAAGTCGACTCCGTATGTGTAGACATATAAGAGCTTGTAATCCGTTATCTCTTCTAGGTATGGATCTGAGCACCTATAAAGATTGACCTCATTGTCGTCAATGTATCTATATAGTCCTTCTCTCTCATGACCAATCATCCAAACTCTCTCAACAAGATGGGTCTTTGTCAATTGCAAGTTTGGAAGATCCATTGTGGGAGGATATTCCTCTATCGTCGGGATCTCCAAGCTTGTGTAAGCTGCGTTTGAATCTAGGGTAGACATGATTTCTGGGCTTAAGAGCTTTTGCTTGGTTCAAGTAGACTTAGTCCACTGTGTTCATGTGCTTTGGTTAGGGAAAAGTCGAAACTATATCCAAAACCGCAACCGTTTCGTCACAATTCTCGCAAATTGTCGCTTTTAGACACCCCTAACTTGCGGATGAATTTTGAGGCTTTAAACGATGTTTTTTTCAAAGTTGAACTGATTGGTTGCTCTAAGATCTGTAGAGCCGCTCTCAGGCTACGTTTTGATATAAAGACTTTTCCGATCCGATACCATTTGTGAAAGTTATGGCTAAAACAGTGAAATGCAGTTTAGACTGGTCAAAATGAGTCCAAATTCAATTTTGAAAAAAGATTTGGGATCTCTGTGACACTGTGAACACTTCTGTATGGTCAAAAGTACAGTTGGACCCTAAAACTGGCCTAAAGACATCCTACGTGCAATATGTCTATATGCTCAGAATTTAACAAAATTTGGTCCAGAGACTCCCCTTAAGTCTAGCAACACAATGGTATGCTCAGATTTTCATTTGGATTTAAAAATGGCCTTGAGACATCCTACGCATAGGATGTCTTTTTGCTCAGAATGACTTGAAATTTTCACCCTAGCTTCTCCTTGATGTGCTGATCACAGTGGTGTGTTCATAAGTTGGTTTGGAGTCCTAAATCAAGTTGGAGACATACTACGCGTAGGATGTCTTTTTGCTCTGTTTCATCTCAAACTTGCACTGTAGCTTCCCCTTGATGTGCTAAGCTCACATCTATTTTTACTTTTTGATTCTGACACCTATAGGTTGGTCAAATGATCAAGAATCTGTTCCAGAAGCCTGATATCCGTTCTGATGAATTCCTAAGTCAAATCAACTCCAAATTGGACCAAATTTTCCTAGGAGGCTTGCCTAAGGCTATATGACAGCATGGTATGGTCACAATAGAATTTTAGTTTCAGAATTATGCAGTAGACATCCTACGCGTAGGATGTCTAACTTCCCATAATTTCCCCAAATTTTAACCACAGACTCTCCTTATGGTGCTGATCACTGTGGTATGCTCAAAATTTTGTTTAGAGTCCAAAATCACACAGAAGACATCCTACACGTAGGATGTCTTTTTGGCCTGTTTGACCCCAGGCTTGTCCCACAGCTTCCCCTTGATGTCAGCAACCCAGTGGTATGCTCAGATTTTAATTTGGATGTCAAAAGACCCCAAATCTAGTTGTTCTTGCCTTTTTCAGCCAAAATGCTAAAGTCTGCTCAATCTTCCCTTTCACTGACCCAAATGAGATAAAATTTATCACATGCACTCAAAACATCACGTATAACATGCACATGAAGTCACCCTATGGTTTGGTCTCAAAAATTATGCCTTGGGCACAATTTGGGTAGGATGTCTGGCAATCCTCGTCTTTTGGCTTTGATCTGTCAAAATTTGGTCAAATTTCCACTTTCCAGGTGAAAATAGGGTAAAAAACTACCTTCTAAACACACTGGTAAACTCAGGTTTTCAAAAAAAGTGCCCAGATCACCCTGTAGACATCCTACGCGTAGGATGTCTACTGCTAATTTTTTCAGACTGAAGTGTCCTTGATGCTTCCTTATGCTCTCAGCAAGTGCAAGTATGATTCACAATTGCAAAAACATGCAACAATCACTCAATTTAAGCCTTTTCTGAAATTTTACGTTTTCTGACTCCGCCTTTTGGCTTTTGGTCAACAAAAATAGGGAAAAACACCCAAGTCAATATGTTACTAGGGTAAAACCTACCCTCTGAACCCACTTGTGCAGTCAGAATTTTCAAATTTGGTCTCCAGAACCCCCTTGAGACATCCTATGCGTAGGATGTCTATGTTTACAGAATTGCAGGTTTTCTTCACAAAACCCTTGCAAATGTTGTTTTATATGCACAGCATCAGTCAGTCATACTAAAATATCCACAAAAGCTTGTTTAATGCATTTTTATCCTCAAAAGCACACTTTTCCGTGATTTCAAATGCAATCATGTACTTTAGCAAATAATTCAATGCTGAATAGCTCTAGATCGGAATCGGATCACTTACCTAAAGCTACTCCTACAAATCATATGGGGTTTTGCATCTATGAGTAGAAAAACGCTTCACTGCCACACACGGACTAGTAAACGCTTTTATCACCTCACAAATCACTCGACCACCAACAACTACTCTAATCCAAGGATCTTAACTAAACCTATCTAGTCGCAGACCCTCGGCAAGACACACGCTTCCTGGCTATCCACTTGATCGCGGAATATCCTCTTCCGGATCCACTTAAGAAAAATGCTTTCTTTAGCCGAAACTAAATCAAGCAACCATCACACGAGTGTTAGTAGGAAACCTACTTAGGTCCTTGTGTCCCTGGCAGCGGCGCCAATGTTGGACGAGAGAGACTCACACACCCATGAAGTGCATGCAAACACTACGTAGATCAACATAATGTCAATCAAGGACACAGATGACACGATAGGCACACAGAGGAAATCTCTTAAGCTTGTCAGGCTGAGACCATCCTACACATACAACACTCGGGAAGGCCAACTAAACCACAATCAAGAACCTCACTGCCCTCAACTACACCACCTAGCCACATACACACATACGAAAGGTAACTCACCTAATCATGCCAGATTCATACGAAACTTAAGGAACACCATCCCCTCACTAGGATACACCTGTCCCTAAGCTTCTACACTCAAAACCCTCACTCTAAACCCATCTGCGGAAAACGCGTAGGATGACAGAGCCGAATTTCGAAAGTGCCTGAAACTGAAATTTATGAGTACCTATGCGTAGCTTATGTTGCCACGATTCTATAGACTACTAGCACGCAGAAAACAGACATCGTTTGATACACTTAAAGCCACAAATAGCTCGTAGATGCGTCGGCGTGTTCGCTTCCTCTCACGTGGAATGCTTGGCGTTGTCGCGTAGCTCTCCTCGAGCCTACCGCAATGGTGCAGTCGGATATCCAATGTGTTGAGCGAGCCGGGCGTAGCGAGAGGATGAAGCTCACACTCACTCTCTTTCTCTCTCACACACAGTAGACGACAGCGCTAAAGTTTGATTATGATAAAAGTCCCCTTTACAAAATGACCTAGGTACCTTATATACTAAGGCTACCTTAGGTTTAACCAAAAATGGGGTTGAAAGGTTCAAATGGCTTTGTATTTACAATCTGGAAGTGCCATTGCACCCCGGCTTCTGAAACTAGAATAACTACTCATTACAAATGACGTTTATAGCCATAATCCGCAGCATTTCATAACTCGCAAAAGATAAGACTTTGGTACGAAACTTGAGTTATGTTGTGTTGTTGACCCAGCGGTCAACATGGTGTCGTGGTTACGTGATGCCAACGATTGGCTGCTTGCCGGTGCGTCACTGTAGTGCGTACGTCTTTTTGGGGTCGGTCGGGGCATGCTTTTGGCGCCTTTGTTCTTTTTGTTGTTGGTGTCGCGTGATTCGGGTCGTCCTCCTTGGTTGTTGTCCTCGTAGTCGCAAAATCCTTTGTTTTTTTTGTATTTTCGGCGTGTGTGCGTTTATGCGTGTGTGTTGTATGTATAGGGGTGTGGGTGCATCTGTGTACATAGGTGTAATTATATGTATAGGTGAGTGTGCGTTTACGTGCGTGGGAACGGGGGTGTCAATATATATATATATATATATATAGTTTTCTCTTTTTTTTGTTTCGGCCGCGCTGTGACGGGAGAGAGGGGGTGAGAGAGAGTATGCGTGTGCGCGAGCGTGTGTGTGTGTGTGTGTGGTGTGTGTGCGTTTATGCGTGTGTGTTGTATATATAGGGGTGCGGGTGCATCAGTGTACATAGGTGTAATTATATGTATAGGTGTGTGTGCGTTTACGTGCGTGGGAACGGGGGTGTCAATATATATATATATTTATAGTTTTCTCTTTTTTTTCGGCGGCGTTGTTACGGGAGAGAGGGGGTGAGAGAGAGTGTGTGTGCGTGCGAGCGTGTGTGTGTGTGTGTGTGTGGTGTGTGTGCGTTTATGCATGTGTCTCGGTGCGGCGCTTGTGGGCCTGACACAGAGGAGCGCGAGAGTAGCGGGGGGGCTGCGGGGCCACCTGTTGGGTGAACGTCGAGCACGAGGGGGGGGGGGGGGGGGGGGGGGGGGGGGAGGGAGGTGAGGGGATAAGGGTGTGTTTGTTTGCATCAAGCGCCCGCGAGGGCCGGGGGGGGGGGGGGTGAGCGTGCGACAAAGCGGGGGGGGTGGGGGGGTGAGTGAGGTGATGAGGAGGGGATGGGAAGGGATAGGGGATGGGTGATGTTGCTTCAAGCTGCGTCCGCATGGCTGGGTCCAGGGCGAGGCGTGGGCATGGCATGAGTGCAGGCAATTCGAGAGCGGGCGCAAAACCAGGGGGGGGGGAGCTTAGTCAACAAAGGGGGAAAGGGTATAGAGAGAGATTGCCCCCTAAAGGCGGGTTCCCACCATAGGAAAGAGAGAGAGAAAGAGAGAGAGAGAGAGGGGGTGTGAGATTGTGAGGGGAGGTGAGAGGATAGGGGTGGGAGTTTAGAGGATAGAGAGAGAGAGAGAGAGAGGAACTGAGATAGTGTAAGACTGCAGGGGACTGGACCATGCAACTCTCCACCCAACCGTGCCATATATAGACTCCTAGCCCCTAAATATAGCGCCCCTTGACCGCATGTCCGTCCTGGCCCTTGGCCCTGCCCTTGGCCTGACATTACTCCCCCCTTGGAGAAGCGTTTTCGTACTCGAAAACACAAGTGGTAGTATCTTCGTAAGAACACTGATGTTTTCCTTATTGGCATCCTCTACACGGGCCAATTGTCCATATGACCGATACCTGGTGCAGTGAGGAGGTTCAATGAAACCAAGAGCAACATCTTGATTTTCAACATTGTTGTCCTTTTGCAACCACCCGTATCTAAATGGTAACTCATGTGAGTATCTTGAAAAGCTCATAGCTACTGAAAGATAGAATAGGGAGTGTCCTCATGTCAGACTTCTGAACATTTTGGAACACACAGAACCACATGTTCACCCCTAACAAAGGTTACATGCCAACATACTCTGTCAGCACACCTACTAAGTCCTTGACTTATGAAACTATCGGTATCCAACCCCACCACAACAGGTGTTCAAAGTTGAAAACCTAACCTAAGCAAATTCTATAATAAGGAGAGAATCACCTATTCAGAATGCATTGTGCTAACGTATGCTCTTAGCAGATCCTCTAGCACGGTTTACTAACGTATGCGCTTAGCATATCCTTTAGTACTAAATAGAATACTTGTAAGTTGCCCATCCAACGTGGGATGAATAACAGCAGTAAGAGTGAAGGTACTTTTCCCAACCACTTACAGACAGTCTTCCACGACTGACGACAAACTATGACTCAACCATTGAGTATCCAGCCATATACTCGATATGGAATGGAGACAACCAACTAGGTTGAAGGTAGATTGGAGGTTCCAGCAACCAATCACTAACATCCATACTCAGCCATCACCTTGTATGGTAGGGTGTAAACTAATACGAAATCTGCAAGAGAGATTACACTAGCAATGCAAAAGGGTGCAGAAAGAATAAAGTCCATGGATTTGCATGCCGCTCCAAATAAATTTGTGTTAAACACTAGGGCCCATAACACCTAGTGTGCATGCATTTAACACGAACACATCCAAACCGCAATTCCATGACGAGACTTTCCACGATACTTACGTGAAAATCTTGCAACAAAGTTGGACCATAATAGAATGTGACAACCCGGTCACACCTAGGAACCAACCATGAGACCTTCTCATGAACGTAGCATACTTTGCAGCAAAAGTTGGACCATAATAGAATGTGACAACCCAGTCACACCTAGGAACCAACCATGAGACATTCTCATGAACGTAGCATACTTTTCTATATGTAGAAACGACCCTCCGCTAAGGTGGTTTCACAGCACTTGTAATCACAACAAGTCTGTACGTAGTACCCGATAATTTATGGCCACTGAAATTGTTCCTGATACTGTGTGCATCTATTGGTCTAATGAACGGATGCGACCAGCACCTAGGGACTTCGTCGCGACACATCATTTCGAATTGGGCGCCAGTGTCAGTCCCGACTCATATTCTCCACATGCGGAATATGTCTCAAGTAAGGATGCCAAGAAAAGTGACATCCATCAAGTACGAGTTGTACTTGTGTGTGGAGGTAACTACGAACACTCTGCGACGCGAGTGAGAGGGACCCTCATTATCATGCTCCACACTGGCTAAACCAAACTCCTTGAGTTCCTAGATCATGTTGTATCCCATGTGACAACATGTGCCAAATCGAACCCTACAAGTAGGTTCGTAACAGCATAAGGCACAAAGGTAGATTGGACACTTGGCCCAAAATACTTTGTGCCGACATGCCCTTGGCATGGGTCTGCAACATTCAAGCGTACTTATACGTCTTGAAAAAAAAACAAGCAAAGCATTAAAAAAATGGAATAACACCAAATCAATAGATGCGTACCTGGAGATTTGAACATAATGTTCACTTACTCGTACGCAAACGGAGAGGAGCCCATCTCCTACCTGAACAAACAAACAATATTGCACTGGGAACCATGGGTGTTGCCTTCGCAATCCAACCCCTTTGGTTAAAATCTACGTAGTCAAACCCCTTGGTAAGACCCTTTGTAGAAACTGCTCAAGTAGCAGTTAACGATAACCAACATAGTTAACCGTGTACATGCTGATTGGAATCAACTTAAAAAGTTGAGTTTGTCTGCTACCGCGTGGTAGATTGCAGAATTCTTTCCTTGAAAGTCTAACTGGGAGAGATCAAACTGTGATCGTCAAGGCAGATCAACTATGATCCTCAATGCCTATGGGATGATGTAGCAGTCACCCGCCTGGTCGTACCCCAAAACACTATGTCCATAGACACTCCGTAGTTCTATAGCGAGAGCAAGAAATCCACACAAGTGAACTTCCTAGATCCTGTGGACAACCATACTGTCTCAATTGATTGCTGCATCTATACTTCCTTGTAGAGATCAGCTATTGAAGATTTTCAAAAAATCAACTTGAGTGTCGCACTGAGAACAGGTAGTGCAAAAATGACACTGTAAACATCCTGAATGACAAGACCCTTGATTGTCCATTAGCGTCGATGTATACTTCCCTGGGTAGATCTATTCACTCTTGAAAACAGTCACCCAAAGAATGCCAATAGTTGGGTCTTACCCTTGGCCTGACGCTGGCTCTTAGTCTGCGTGGCTCACAGCCCTTATGCAAATTAGTGTTCAATGGAAAAACCGATGAAGACTAATTTGAGTAGCAGCTTATCCATGTGCTAGCTGAGAGTTAGAGCACCTTGACTCAGACTGACTCTCTAGCAAAACACGTATCAAAAGCTTCTTAGAAGATTTTCATTATTCAGTTAAAGAGAGAGAACGAGAGAGAAGAAGAGCATGCTAGGCTGCGGAAATTTCCTTGAACGACTATGACGTGTGTAGTTGATTGCCATGCGCGTGTGCATCTTATGCCTAACGTGCAGCGTATCCCATAAGCATGCAACAAGTTTCTGCTATGGCTCTCTCATTGAGAGAGGTAACAGAAAAACACAACCACATCTTGATCTACCTGCCTTGCAGGGTCGTGATTGTATGGAAATGACTTAGCATCGGCACATTTCCCGTGAAATAAGTCCTAGATTTAGGTTCCTTTTGGTGTTGTTGGGTGTTGATAGCAACCAACTAGCAAGTTCAACAATCCATCACTTAGTCTGTCCTTGACAGAGTTGCGAGGGTGATAGCGGAAGCATAATGCATAAAGTGGTGGAATCCATGCCACCTGCGTGGCATGCCTTGCATGCAAAAACTTAAGCCCTTGGCTACTATAACGGTCTCAAGCGTGAGAACCAAAACCATAAGTGCCTTGCACAATCTAAACTGGTCGGAATTCTGTGAGGTGATATTCCCTATTTTGCCAGTTTTTGCAAACTTGTGTGCCACGGCCCTTGATGACAAGTCATTGGGCAGTTCCTTGGCACAAGGGAGAAGCCTTGCTTCATGTAAAATTTCCAAAGCACTTTGCTTTGCACAATGACAGTAATTGCTAAGTAAAGTGTAAACATGGAAAAATAATAAGAACATAAAATTGGCTAACTTGGTCGTTGCGGTCACCAGTTGACTCAAAAGTCTGTGGAACAAAACTCGCTTAAAATGGCTCGTAGCCATATCTGCTGCACGGATAGGAGCTGTTGGATGTAAATATACATCCCTTGTATGATATACGCTCGTCTGTCACGTAATGAAATAAGCTGGAAGCATTTTGCCAAATCCTTCCCAAGTTTGTATGCTCATAGCATAAGCCGAACGTGGGAATTTTCCATGCAATATACCTGGCTTGATGCCTTGCTTCGCATAAAGAATGTTGTGATACTAGACGACGAAGTCGGCTGTTGAGACACAGATATCATGACAAAAAGCATCGACCTTGTCGAGTGATTTCAACTGAAAATAACCAGTCTTGTGTGGCAAACATCCCCTGTCCACTTCGAGAAACAGTGACACGAAGTCGGCCATGCCGAGCAACATGCCCCCCCCCCGCATCAAGTCTAGCAGTAGGATGTGCCAATCTCCTTGAGATTCTAAAGCATCGCAAATTTGCTATGCTTTTGCATCAAAGTCAACCGTTGAGAAGCCGTGCTTCGGAGCCAAGTGGTTGGGATTCAAGCCGTGCTTGATTCGAGTGTCCTAAGCAATACACAGCCTTGCTGTTAGAAACATCATAACCATGTCATACTCAAGCCAATATGAGAAGGAAGCCTTGCTGCACATGAGTTCTTATGTAGTTCTGATGCGGGGAGCCACCAGTTACGCTTGCCAGTTGACAATGGCATTCACAGCTTACTCAACCATGTCGAATTGTATTATGTAGTGAAAAAACAAAAGAAAAAACTCATGCAAAGTATGTACCTTGTACCTGCTTGGTTGGACTATGGTAGTCCCGATAATTTGTAAATGGAGTTCCGCTCCCAGGATTGCTTAGAAAACTCGTCTAAGCACGCTTATTGAGAATGGAAAGATCCTGTTGTTGCCTAATTTCAACAATAAACAACAACTAGCTGAGGAGCCATGTCCTAGCAAACTTGGTTTACAACTTCGTGAAAGTGTAATCAGCGGTTGGCCTTGCCAAATATTTGCATCTTAAATGCCACACGCCTTGCCTGTACCAATATGGCATAAGCCTTGCCTGACCCGGAGGAGCAAACATGGCTGAGGATCAAAAATTTCCAAACCAAAACTGGGAATTTGATATCTATAACTGTAGAGCCGAACATGCTCAAATTGCTCCATGCTTTGCTTGTGGTGCGTATAATGCAGATAAATCTGCGAGATTCAAAGAAGTTATCATTGAATATATTAAAGTTGACTTGCTTACCAACTCGTAGAAATCCAGGTTGAACAGCGTAAATCCTTTGTTGTCAACATCTGGCATGTATGTTGGCTCGTAACCCTTGTGCATGTCTCGACGACAACTTCCATGCCTTGCATAAATCTTGTGGGAGTTCGAAGAAAAGCTACTGCTTACCTTGTGACGTACTCATCGCGACCTTCATCCGATCTCAGTGAGTGGCATTATGTCTTGTAGGGTTCGTGTATGCGGTCCTGAGAAAATTTTGCAATCTGTTTCTTGCTGCATGCAAGCTAGCCCACGCATGTCATCTTTGTTCAAAAATGCACCAGCCTGTCGAGAGGTCATATGCCCATGCGACGAGGGGGGGACCTTGGCCCGTGGGCAGCATCCCCTAATTCAATTTAATTGCCCAAGGCCTTTGGCCTTAGGGCATCTTGATGTGAAACCAGCGAACTTGCTGGGCGATGGAGTTCTCCACAGAGCCGCCGCGAGAGAGAAAGGGAGGTCGAGCTCCGCGCGTTGCTCGGATGCACCCTCAGCTGAGTCGGGTTTGCTCCGGCTCCGCCTCGCGCTCCCAACTAGGCTGACCACGAGCGATTTGGAGCCTGTCGATGAGCCATCTCCTCCCGCCTCAAGAGGCCTTGCACACGCCGCTTGCGTCTCGGCCCAGCCTTCCCCGCCTGTGGAGCAGCCCTTCCCACGGCCATGCACTATCGGCTGTCCACGACCGGAGAGAGAGAGAGAGAGAGAGAGAGAGAGAGAGAGAGAGAGAGAGAGAGAGAGAGAGAGAGAGAGAGAGAGAGAGAGAGAGAGAGAGAGAGAGAGAGAGAGAGAGAACGCCATGCTTTCCCCCTCCATAGCTCCCTGCTGCCTCCTCCTCTCCCTGAGCTCTGATACCAGTGTAAGACTGCGGGGGACTGGACCATGCAACTCTCCACCCAACCGTGGCATATATAGACTCCTAGCCCCTAAATATAGCGCCCCTTGACCACATGTCCGCCCTGCCCCTTGGCCCTGCCCTTGGTCTGACAGATAGAGAGAGAGAGTTATTTTTTTAAAAGGTGTACGGGACCGCTTCTAAGAGAGGGTGACAGAGAGCTAGATCTAGGGCTAGGTGAAGATAGGGGGGGGCGGGGGTATAAGGCCGAAGAGAGTGTGGACGAGGGGGGGGGGGGGGGGGGGGGGGGGGGGGGTGTGGGGGTGTGGGGATGTATAATGTAGCGGCCCATCGGGGATAGGATGTGGACAAGTAGAGAGAGAATGAGAATCTTTGAAAGAGGGAGAGAGAGAGAGAGAGTATCATATATGTGGCGGCCCGCCGGTGCTGGGGTGTGGACAGGGGCTTAGGCGTCTCATGCGCCCACCGGGCCGCGTGATGCAGCGGTGGAGCAAGAGAGAGAGGGAATATTTGGCGGAGCCGAGCAGTAGGAGAGAGAGCTCGTCTTTTGGTGATAATGGAGGGGTGTGGCCAAGCTAGCGGCGCCCCGCTAGTGGTTACCTTAGGGGGGGTATGGTGAATGGTAAAGAGCTTTTTTACTTTTCTTTTTTTTTCTTCTTTCTCTTTTGGTAATAAGCCTTCCCTTCCTTAGGGTGTGGTTCTCACGGTCACGGTTTCGAAAACCGACCATCAGAGGTTTTCCCCCCCGTGCATTGTATACGCCCATCACTCTAGGACTATCTATCTTTCCATTGCACACTAAGTTATACACTCTCAGTTGTGTGCCTTGAGCTTCCTTCATCTTCTCCAAGCTGTGTGCGTTTCTCTGCAACCCTAATTCCAATAATTAGTGATCTTGAACAACCAACCAATAAACACACAGGTGCATATACATAGTTTTGGCCAAAGACTACACGAAGTCATCGAATGCAATAGATAGAGGAAAATATAGATGAGTTTTCAAGGATATGAAAAATTGAATGATCACTATGTTGGTCCTCAAAGTGCAAGGTCGCAGGAAGCTTTTAGGCCTCAAATTGACATAAGGTCGAGATGTCCAGTGCGCGTGGTTGATAGTGTGTTGCTTCACACACAGGGTTATCCTAGCCCTCGTTGACGGCCTAACTGTCCCACTTCCCACGAGTGTTACTGACTATCCCACTTGCCGTTGTGCTCACGCTCGCAAATCCATGCATGTCTATGTGAGCTAGTTAGTTGTCAGTCGTGCACCTATGGCATGGCCAGGTAGGCTTTGGCTGCATACATGAAGAGGCGAGCTTAACTACATGGAGCTTTACATCTCGTGGCTGCAAGAACTTGTAGTCAATTGGATCTAAGATCTGCCTTTTTAATATAGTGTATAGATAAAACAATTATTGAGAACTTCAAAACGAAAAAAAAAAGTATGGTTTGATTGGTTTTGGTTGGAGTTGGAAATACAAGGCCCCCAAAACCGTGTTGTTTATTGAAAAGGGGTAGCTTATCTATTGAAAATTGGAATATTCAAAAGGGAAAATTTCCAAAATACCCCTCTAATTTGTGGAAATTCCCAAACTACCCCTCAAATTTTGAAAATTCTCAAAGTACTCAATTATTTTGTCATAAGTTCTCAAAATGCCCTTCAAAATTTTCAAAATACCCTTGGTTGTGAGATTAAATTTCTTCAAATTTAAAAAAGATTATAGCTTTTCATAAGAAGACTAATTGTCTATCAATACAAGATGATAAAACTAGAACTTGAGTTGATTATGTAGGCTTTGGAGATGAATTGCTTCATTGATATTAGGTATAATTGCCTTTTTCTGCGAGGTAAATTGTGACAAATTACATGCTAAGTAGTGAAGAGCGCATCGGCATGCCAAGCCGGAGGAGGTAAAGCACGCGTCAACTGTTTAATAAGTTTTTACCTGCAAAAGGTGTGCTACAGCATACCATGGTGTCGTGTAGCTCCCAAACGAAGACTCCTTGGGTTAACTCTACCAAAAACGACAGAGTCAGTACTGCAAAAGCTTCGTTGGGCAGACATTGACAAAAAAATTGAGTGCAACTTTACCCTTGCCCGATTGCGTCCTAAGCACTCAAAAATGGATCTCAATTGTCAAAACGAAATAAAGATTAGAAAATTGTGAACAAAATAGATAACGGGGTATTATAGGAATTTGAGGGGTATTTTAAGAATTTCCACAAATAGAGAGGTATTTTGCTAATTTTCCCTATTTCTAAATGAGGAAAAATCGTGTCCGAGATGTAGGGGCGAGAGAGATGCCTACAAGTCTACGCCATAACGCGTGAAGCTGAACTGGCACTTACCTTTGAAGCTGTCCTCCTGTTCTCTGTCTCCCGTGCATTTCTTTCCTTTCTGCCTAATCTCAAATATCCCAACCATCCATCATTTCCTAAGCTTGAATAAAATCCTTCTGCACAATTATACATCGTATCTTCCATACACAGACGCTACATTTTTACTTAATCCTGCGGGATTAAGGCTTACTTAAGGTCTCCTTAATTATAGCTATTCCAATCATTACAGGTCAAGTTTGGAGGTTAGTTAGATGGGTCTGCATGTGGTCATGGTGATGATGCTCCTCATCAGCTCTCTCTCTTCTGCGACGGCCAGCACATGGGCCAGATCTGGCCGCGGTGGTTACAGTGGCATGTATGGCGTGTCGACAAGGGCGTATTATGGAGGGGACATGATGGGCGACTCAGTTCGGCGAGTTCTTGATGACACCACCAGCGCCTACATTAGCTATGCTGCGCTGACTGCCAATGCCGTCCCGTGCTCGACCGCAGGTGCTTCCTACTACGACTGCGCTTCCTCTGATGCGGCTAACCCGTATACCCGTAGCTGCACCACCATAACCCTCTGTGCCCGCGACACCAGCTAAATTCGGTATCTCCCTTTGTCAAGTACCATCACCACTTCTTGTTTGAAGACATGCTAGGCTCTTCAAGTTTCAACATTGCCAAGAGCAATCTCAGATCTCTTCTGTTTTGCAGATTTAGTGGCATCGACTAGACTAGTTTATTTGGCTTAAAATATTCTCTAGCAGAGACAGCATCCATTGCCATCCAACCTGGAAATTTGAAAATAATAAAGCTGGGGAGAGAGGGAGAGAGAGAGAGAGAGAGAGAGAGAGAGAGAGAGAGCCACTCAACCAGTAGCGCTGCTGTAGCCCTGTCTCTGTGTGTGTGTGTGTGTGTGTGTGTGTGTGTGTGTGTGTGAGAGAGAGAGAGAGAGAGAGAGAGAGAGAGAGAGAGAGGGGGGCCCGCTACGAGCCTCCACACTATCTCCCACCGGCGGCTTCAAATGGGATCGACGGTTGAGGTGATTCGAAACGCCAGATGCACATTTGTTAATTCGGGACATTTGCTAAATTCGGGGAGAAAAGTAAATTCGGGTAGGCTTGTAAATTCGGGGCGGTCCGCACCCATATCTTGAACCTGCGATTTCTCCACTGCGAGCCATAAGCGCTAACCACTACGTCCGCATCGTTAGTTGAAACATAGGTGATTCGAGTATGTCACATTGTAAATGTGGGCAGAGTAGTAAATTGGGGGCAAATTTGTAAATTCGGGTAGACTAGTAAATTCGAGGAAAATGTTGAATCTGACAGTCCACGATTGGTGCACCCCGCGTTTTCCTCCTCCACCATTGATCCCATTTGAGCATGCCCGTGTGATATTGTGATGAGGGCATTGTGAGTGTGTGTGATTGAAAGAGAGAAGTGACATCGATTGGCGAGTGTGTATGTGTGCACGCCCTTGAGAGAGAGAGAGAGAGAGAGAGAGAGAGAGAGGTGTTTCCTATGCCGGTTAACTCGGACCTCGAAAATATGACCTATGGTGGTGGATAGCAAAAGGAAGGGCCAAAAATATGGCGCAAAGGACCTATGGTGGTGGATAGTAAAACCATACATAAGTGAGCATTTCACCAGCATGAACAAGCGAGAGTAGTGGGGAATTCAATCGGGAGCACAGTCAGGCGTACTCTAGGAGGCGGTAACCACATCCGGGAGCGTAGACGATGGCACTTTACACGATGGGAATCACGTTATACTTGGAGCACGAGATAAGCTGTCACGCAAACTTACATTGCACCAAAGCATCGGTTTCGTGATAGTTCAACTTGAAAAAAAACTCAAGTAGAGTCGCTTGCCATGCATCAAAACGACGTCCACGTGCAGCCATGAATTGGACGCTCACAGCCTCCACACATCACCATGTGATTATGTTGATGTCATTATGTTGAGAGAGAGAGAGAGAGAGAGAGAGAGAGAGAGAGATTTTATTATTGTCCTCAAAGGTCAAATATGACCTATGTGACCAATGCTACATACGATGTAGTATATATGGGACTGATGAGTGATTCTCAATGCTTCAATTTTGGTGATGAAAGTCACAAAAAATGGAGATCCCATAGTGTGGCTGTGAGAGGAAATTGTATAGGTCTACGTCATGGCTAAAAATGTGAGGGAAGCAAGTTTGGATGTGACCAAAACCCGAGCATTGTAGTAATGTATGGTACTCAAGACTCTTGAACTTACAGTGAACATAATGTGCACAATTAATTTGAATCTTCTCTATTGCTCCAATACCATGTCTCCCATCTAAGGGAGTGGAATCTAAGCTGGATGGCTACGATAGTGCATATTGTTGACAAGGGAACGGGCTCAAGTGTATAAGGGTGAGTACGGTGTCCTCTTTCAGCAAAGAGCATGGTATTGTAGTTGGGGGCAATATGGGTGGTGTAATGTATGAAGCGTGACCTATCGGATTCCTCGCAAGATGTGATACATTGACATTGTAGAAAAGCTTCATTCACTTGGGAGTCTATTGATGTATCATCTAGCAAGTGCAATGCATCCCATCTTCTAAACCATTTTTTTATGTATTGCATTCATCTCGTGCTCAAGATCTTGTTGTTATGCATCTTTTGAACGTTTTTGCTTGCTTGCTATGCAATTGTAGGAAGTCAATGCAGTGTGGGGTTTTGAGGAATCTTTCTCATGTACTCCATAACCCTTCCCACACCCATAACCTCAATTGGAAGAGATCATATATGGTGTTTGTGTCTTAACTTGGAGAAATTTTGTAAGAAAACGCTTTTGGGCATTTTCAATCTCTTTCCAAGTAGACTTTGAGATGCTCTCATCCCACATTTCAACTCCATAAGAGGAATCGGCATCATCAATGTGTAGAAGATACTTCTTGAGAATCCAATATTTGAGATTTCTTGCAGTACATATGTTTGCAATGCATAGTATGCTCTCTTCCCGGCTTTTGGATTATGCATAGTAGATTCATGCCGCTTGTGATTGGCCGTATTTTGGAGGCCAAGGTAGTGACAACTCTCAACAACTTCGAGTGTCTCATTGTTGTATACAATGCATGGCTTCTACTTATGGTTAGTTTTCATAAGCATAACCTTTGTTTTGGATTCATTCACAATCAATCCACTAAGCAAGCAAAAGTTCTCAAGGATAACTATAAGCTTTTGTGCATCCTCTAAAGTGTGTGTTAAAAGCATTACATCATCCGTACATGGCAAAAGTATGATTACTACATTGCAAATAGTGATCTCTTCAATGCATTCTTCTTGCATAAAGTAAAGGCCATTTGTTCCAATGGATCAATGCATAGACCAAAGAAACTTGGTGACAAGAGACGTCCTTGTTTAACCCTAATAATGGTTGCAAACGTTTTTGAAATTCCTCTTTCCATGTGTAATTGACATATCACCTTCTCATAGATTCAAGAAACAACAGGCATAAACTCACTTGGCACTTGGAGTTCCTCCATCCTTCTCCACAAATTGTCACATGGAATCATATCAAAGGCTTATATATATATATATATATATATATATATATATATATATATATATATCTTTCTCTCTCACTTGTCTCTCTCTCTCCCCCCTCCCCCCACACAACTATCTCTTTCTCTCCTTGTCTCTCTCTCCCCCCCTTGCTTCTCTCTCTCTCTCTCTCTCTCTCTCTCTCTCTCTCTCTCTCTCTCTCTCTCTCTCTCTCTCTCACTCATCACACATTCCCTAATTGCATATCAAAAGACAACAATGATAGAATTCACTTTATTTAAAACTCAAAACAAATATCATCATTTTCACAACTCAAGGTAAATGTGATAGCCCAACAAATGCTAGATTATTACAATAGTCTTTTTGCAATCAGTAAAGTTTTGAGCTTGTTATCAGCCAGACTAGACTAATGAATGAACATGTTGTGGTTTATGTCCATTCCAAACACTCTCAAGTAGATATAATAAAAGTGTTTGCAAGCCACATAGGTCATTCCTTCCCCTGACCTCCTTTGGAAGTCTCTGCAAGTACAACTAGGATTCCTAGCTATTGTGACTTGATATTTCTCACCACATAACTTTGAGTTTGGTGTTTCTGCAATGAAGACTTCATGCCTACTGATCTTTACCATTTCCACTTGTTCGATGACCATTTCTAGTCCTAGAGCACTGTCGATCCTTTTCAACGCCTCTTCAGAAACACATGTCCTATAGTTGCCCCACGTCTTTGCCCTTGCATTTCCATAGTTTCTGTTGCGATATGAAACCTCGCTAGCTGCAAAGACTTTACTTCTAGCGTTGTTAAGTTCGTGCCCTGTGCCACTGGCCACTCAAGTGGAGGTCTTGGAGGCCGCATCACAATATATGGACATACATCCCACACATGTCTAACATCATCACTACAAAACCATACCCATGTCTCATTGTTATGCCCCTCCCAATTGCGTTTCCCCCAAAAACTTGGTGCCGTTGTTCCCTCTTGCATAAATTCACCTTTTTCTTGCACTTTCCTCCTTTGATTTTTCCTTGGCAAGTGAACTTAGACCTCGGTTTGCACCTGAAGATTGCCCACATGGTGTCATTTATGTCAACCTTGATGGCCCTAATTGTCACCCCGTCATTCTCCTCGTCCATAGAGTGATCTTGGGTTACCTGTGATGCATCTCCAAATGACAACTTTCTAGCCTTTCTTTGTCGAGCAACATTTTGAGTGACATACTCTGGCCTATGTGAACTATTTTCCTCCTCGCCTATAACATTGCCGAATGTCTTGCATCACCTTGTCATTGTAACCCGGTCTCCAAAAAACTCAGGCACCTTTGGAAGACCAGTTCCTCCAGTTGCATCGTTCACAACACGGCTAGTCTGTGATGGAGTAGTTGTGTGAAATTGTCATGAAGCTGACTTGTCTCTCATCTTGCTTATGCTTGGTCCGCTTCCTATATACTTACCCTCTGTATATGCCATTATTTTGTATTGTTGAAGAAGAGTGTTCCCAATATCCGAAACTGTTGCATCGTTGTCGTGCAGCTCCGCTCCCATGCTAAGAAAGATGCTAGAAAAATGCACATCAAGTTGTTTGAAGCCTACATGATTAATGAACAGTAGTTAAGGTCTCGTAACAAGACAAGTTCAATGCTGAATGTATGTCAAATGCGGTTAGAAAGGCCAAGAGATGCCTTAATGATGCCAAAAGTTATTATGCTTGAATTGAGCATATAAGGAAGATTATGATCTAGAACTGTAGTGCTTGAAGTGCTCTACCGGCCTGTCTTTACGGCTCGTCGATTGGAGCTACGCTGAAGAAGTTATGGCAGTTCAAAGTTTGAGTCGATTGCAGATCCGTACCGGATTGGGAAACTGGAGCCGAGGTGACAGAAAGGGAAAGAATGCACGGGCTTGAAGTGCTCACTTTGTGGAGCACATCGGTCTTTTCAGTTCAGTGATCGGAGTCGTGGTCGCCAAGATATTGGCCGATTAAGATACACCGGGGGCCGGCTCCGTACCAGTCCAGTCGGCTCGGTCGGTGTCTCAACTAGGAGTTTTGTCTATTTTCCAGAGATTGGGATGCTGGAGCAGTAGTAGCTTGATGAGTCTCATGCCCGAGATGTCATTTCATGCAGTGCTTGGCCGGCAGTGGTCGTAATTGACAATACCCAGCTGACAAGAAATAAACTTTGACACCTTTTATCGAATGTGATGAGAAGGCTTTACTTCGATGCAGTCAATTATACTTGCATCTTAAAGGTATGCAAGATTATACAAGAGCTTGATACGGGCATCGAAGTTCAAGATGATAAGGCTAGTCAAGGAATGCTCACACAGAATGCCATGTTTGGCAATGCTTTGTTAGGTATGTATGCCAACTGTGGTGCCACATATTTTTGCAGAGCTTCATGTCTGGAATGTCGGCTCGCAATGCTTTAAAAGATATGTATGCCAAGTGTGGTGCCAAGCCCATTAATAATGGCCAAGGGCCACAATTATGCCTGCTTTGTTGGCCGCCCAAGCATTGGCCTCCAAAGTTTGCCCATGGTCGGAAGCCCAAGGGCCGCCCACCTTAAGCAGTGCCCGCCCAATTGAAGTGCATAGGCTGCCCAAGGCAGGTGGGTGAATGGCCGCCCATTCAATATGATAGAAGCTTTAGTGTGTAAGCAGGAAAAAGAAAGCAAGGATATGGCGGGTAGGGGCGGCGAACAGGGACTGCGCAGGAGAAAAGCTAACGCCCCGGGCGGTATGATGCTCCGATGGCAGTGCGCAAGAAGCGGACTTTGCTGAGCTTGCAAGGGCGCTCCGTTTTGGTGCCAGTCTCGTGGCACGCTAGCTGTTGGTCGAAAATAGCCTGCCACGTCATTACCTGGCTTCCCGCGCCATGTTAGTCATGGCGTTGTGACTGATGGGCAGGGCAAAAATAAGAATATAGAGAAGAAAAAGAGGGGCATGCGGGTTGTTGTTGTTCGTAGAAGGGAAGAGGGGAGAAAAGCGGCAAGCAGGGGTCTCTCTCTTGATCTCCCAACAAGCAAGGCGAGGCGAGCTCTCTCTCTTGATCTCCCAACAAGCAAGGCAAGGCGAGCTCTCACTATCGATCTCCACTCCAACCAAAGCAAAGGGAAAACTCTCTCTCTTGCTCGACAATCCAAGACAAGCAAGGGCGAGCTCTCTCTCTCGAGATCTTGGCAAGGCTTAAGCAAGGGCTTTGCAACCAAGGCAACCAAAGAGACTATTCCTCATCGGCTTAGGCAAGGAGAGGTCATCAAGGGCTTGTAAGCAGTCATAGGAGAAGAAACACTTTCGGCATAGAAAGTGATTGAAGACAAATTCAACAGATAGAATCGACACAATAAGATTTTCCTCGTCAGCAGGCAAATTAGTCTAATTATCTCTTTTTGATGGATTGCGGAGCCGTTAACGGCCCGGAGTGATCTGTAATGGGAGTTTAAGCTCCTTAACTATCATTAGCATTATTTAATGGTGTCGTTAACGACACTTCTTCTTGATTGCATATCAGTTTTCTCGGTGTTACCAATTTTTGAGCAAGTTTTGTGCGTCAATAGCATTACCAAGTAATTAACTGTTGTTGTATTGTGCGGTGCGGTAATTTTTCACTCTCAATTTTTCCACAGCCAACAGCCCGGCACTGACCTGGCTCAAGTTTCGAACACTTATGTAATGGAATTAGCCTATTCAATCTTGAGAATAGCGGAAATTAATGAGAATACTTTCGAGAAATAACTTTGTGAGCATAGCGGGTAGACATAATTGAAGATAGCAACATAATCATAGCAATTAGTTAACTTGGCATGAACAATACTTTTGCAAGAGAGAGAATTTAGAGAACATGACAACAATTGAGGACCGGATTTATGTGGAGCCGGTCCCCCCTCCAATAGGCATTTGTATTATGATTTCTCCCATTAAGAGAGACTTGTTACAATACATTCTTTGTGTTCCTTGTGACCTAGGTGATGCAATGAAGATGGAAAGCTTCATGCATCACAATCATAGCATAACATGAACTTGAAGAAAGCTTTAATTGTCCCAAGCCTCAGTCCCAAGACCTCAAACACCTTCGAAGGTGGAGAGAGCTAGCAGGGAATGAGGGTAGGGAAGAGAAAGAAGAAACATTTCATAGGAGAAAGAACTAGTTCCTCACTTATCATACTCTTGTTGCTAGCATACATAATAGCATAGTAATGAAGAAGAAGGAGATGAGAAGCTCAAGCATTGAAGCATGGCTCTTGGTTGGATTTGCACTCCATAGCCAAGAGTGTTGGTGTAGGCTCTCAACCTCTACTTGCTTGGAGAGGGAGCTCTTGCACTTTGCATAGCACACAATGAGAGTGATTGTGAGTGTGTGTGGGTGAGTATACCCCTCAAGCAAGCCCCTAGCTAGCTTGGGTCGACCCCCCCTTGTAGCTCATGCTTGAAGCTCATTGGACCCCTCCATGCCTAGCCAATCACAAGCAGGAGCCATTACAAGCAACATGGGTAGCCTTGGGACAAGTGTCCCCCTTTCCCCTTTGAGAGAGAGGACTTGATAAATGCAAAATCAATTAGATAATTCAAGTAATTTATCATTGGACCCCTTTGAAGCTTAGCCAATAGGCTTCAAGCAACACATGAAGGTAACATGGGTAGGGGCCTAACATGTGTCCTTGCTGCCTCTTCAAGTTGGGGCTTCCCTTGTGTGTGTGAGTGGGTGTTCTCTCTCTAGCCCCTAGGAAAAGGGCTCGCCCCCCCTCTTGTAGGAATGCTTTTGACTTTAGGTGATCAAGCACCTTACTCACCAAGCATGACAAAGCACTTGAACTAGGGGGTGTTCCCACAAGCATCTCAGGCAAGCTTCTCAAGGCACCTCAAGTACCTTAATCATGCAACAAGTCAAGTACCTCAAGCATGGAGCCAGTCAAGCACCTCAAGCATCTTAATCAAGCACCTCAAGCATGACAAACACCTCAAGCACGACAAGCACCTCAAGCAGGACAAGCACCTCGAGCTTGGGCCGGGTTCCCACCTCAAGCTTAGCCCTAGCTTACTTAAGGTCAAAGGACTTTTACACACATTTATTGGAGGTCTTCAATGAAGCTAACCCTAAGGTCTTATGCTCCATTGGTTAGCCTTGCTCTTTGATAGACCATCTCCCTTTTGGGCCCCTTTACCATTGGCCCCGTGTTGAGATAGATCTATAAGCACATATCTATATCTTAACACTTGTTCCCATTTATTCTCCCACATTAAGTGATCAATTTAATATGAGAAAATCATTTGGGTTGGTTAGATATTAGATTTTACATTACCTCTCTCTTGAAATCATAGTCGTCCTCGACTATGAGGTAGAAGAGATAAAGTCTTAGTCATTAGTCAATCGTACTTAGCGGGTAAAGGATCCCTTTTTACCCTACGACATCTTTCCAAGATGGATGACTAATCCATTTGGTGCTTGGGAGACATAGCTGCCGCAAGCATGTCTGCTCTTTAGTCCATTTCATTCTCCCAAAGTAGAGTGACAAATTCTACTCGGTGTTTGAGAGACATCGTCATCACAAACATGATTCTAAGCATGCATACTAGTTAAATTTGTGCACAATTAAAAAGAGGACTAGTCATATAAGACAAAAACATGAGTCATTTAAAAGAAATTTGTACATTTGGTTACTCTAATGTAGCATTGTAAGCATTGACAAGGTTCATACTATCCTTAAGTTGTACTCCTTGCATCCATCTAGCATCTTCAAAAGGATAATTTTTGAACTTAATAAGATATCATCGGATATCTTACCATGTCATAGTACCTTGTCTTCATGCCGAAGGACAGCTTCGGGTTGTAGCGCCTCTTCTTGGTCTTCAACCTCGGGAGGGTCTTCAATAATTGGTTCAGTTGGTGGCTATCCTTTGTAGGGCTTAAGCAGGCTTACATGAAAGGAATTGTGTATAAGCCAATGGTTGGGCAACTTGAGTTGATAAGCCGTCTCATTAATGGGCTTCAAGATTTGGAAAGGACCATAGTATCTTTTTGCTAGTTTAGCATAATACTTTTGATGGCCCGTAGGATTTTTGCCAGTCGTTTGCCTTAATCGAGTCTTAGGAAACTTGAGTAAGACCCAATCATTTTCTTTGAACATTAAGGATCTTCTGTGCTTATCAGCAGCAGCTTTTTGCCTTTATTGAGAGATGGATATAGCCTCCCTAATCTTTTGAAAAGATTCTTGTAGGTCACGGCTATACTCATCGGCGGCGAAGATCTTCCCATGTACTTTGAGTAGCAAGGGACTTTTAGGTCTTCCCTCAATGATCTCAAAAGGTGCTTTGCCCGTAGAAGTATGTACAGTATTATTGTAGGCATACTCTACAAGAGGTAAGTACTTTTCCCATTGTGAGCGTTGATCTACTTCGGTAACATAAGTCTTGAGTAGATCAAGTATCGTAAGATTGGGTATCTCACTTTGGCCATCCGTTTGTGGGTGATAGGCCGAAGAGAAATTCAATCTTGTTCCTAGATTTTCAAAGAGACCTTTCGAGAAATTACTGGTCATTCTAGGATCTCTATCTGACACGATGTATGTGGGTAATCCATGGTGCTTGAAAATCTCAGATATGAAGAGAGTTGCCATTTGGTGTGCCTTAATAGTCTTTTTGACAGGAATGAAATGTGCTTGCTTGCTAAACCTGTCGACTATTGTCCATATTCCTGTATTCCCATGGATAGACTTGGGTAATCCAAAGATGAAATCCATGGATATACTCTCCCATGGTGAATTTGGAATAGGCAATGGCTGGAGTAATCCAGGTTGCTTCCCTCTATCATACATGGTCTTTTGGCATACTACACATTTTGATACATACTCTTGTATGTCCACTTTCATGGTAGGCCAATAGAAGTACGTCTCTACTCCTCGGAGAGTAGGTTGAATACCTCTATGCCCTGCATATGGAGCATGGGATTCATACATAACCTTCTCATGAAGGGAATGAGGAACACATAGTCTATTGCCGTGGAGAAGATAACCATCCTGCAAGGTGAATGGTTCCTCTTTCTTCCCCAAAGCAAGGGCTGACGTTATGTCTCTACAGTCAGGGTCAGTAGCATACTCATCTATCATAGAGGATAGATCATTGTGAGTAGCTATAAACACCGCATTAACTTTTGGTCGTCGTGAAAGTGCATCGGCAACTTGATTGTGCTTACCAGCTATGTGAGCAATATGGAAATTAAATTGCGAAAGAAAATTTTCCCACCTCATTTGTTTGTCGGAAAGCTTGGTTTGCGTCATGAAATACTTGAGATTTTGGTGGTCGGTTCTTAGGATAAATGGAGTCCCCAATAGGTAGTGCTTCCATGTGTCTAGGTCATGTAGAACAGTTAAAAGCTCTTTCTCATAAATGCCCAAGACTCGTTCATCACCACTGAGCCTTCGGCTCTCATATGCTATGGCATGCCCTTCTTGAAGCAAAACCGCTCCAAGGCAATCACCACACGCATCACATTGGACCTCAAATGGCTTTGAGAGATCCAGAAGCACGAGGACTGGTTGGGAAGTAAGCTTCTCTTTGAGTTTTTCAAAAGCATTTTTCTCCTTAGCAGTCCATACAAACTTAACGTTCTTCTTTGTTAAGTCGTGAAGTGGTCCTGCTACTTGAGAGAATTTTGCTATGAAGCGTCTATAGTATGCACACATACCAATAAAGCTTCTTAGCTCATGTAGATTTCTTGGGTTAGGCCATGATTTTATTACCTCTAACTTTGATGGATCCATACGAATACCATCGTGAGAGATAATATGACCTAGATATTGAATCTCTTGAAGGAAGAATTCACTTTTCTTTTGGTTGAGAAAAAGTTTGTTTTCCCTCAAGGCTTGAAAAATCACTTGGAGATGTTTCTTATGTTCCTCCAAATATTTGGAGTAGATGATGATATCATCAAAGAACACTCTAGCGAATTTACGATATGGTCTAAAATTTTTCTCCACGAGACGATTGAAAGTAGCTGGTGCATTACTCAAGCCAAAAGGCATGACTAGATATTCATAAAGACCAAATGTTGTGCGAAACGCGGTCTTTAGGATATCTTCATCCACTATTCTTATTTGATGATAGCCACTCTTAAGGTCAATCCTACTGAAGTAGGTAGAGCCTTGTAGCTTATCAAACAGATCTACTACCCGAGGCACAGGAAATCTGTTTTTGATAGTGATATGGTTTAGTGCTCGATAGTCCACACACATATGGTATGTACCATCTTTCTTTTGCACTAAAAGGACTGGAGAACAAAAGGGAGAGGAACTAGGCCTCACCATCCCTTTGTCTACCAATTCTTGTACTTGCCTCATAATCTCCTCTTCTTGAGCTTGTGAGACTCGATAAGGAGGTTTGCTAGGCGGTGAGCTTCCTGGAAGGAGCTCAATACGATGGTCATCATCCCCTCGTTTTGGAGGTAGGTCCATAGGGATATCATCGATGAACACATCTTGGAATCCTTTTAGAAAAGTAGACAAGTCTAACTCTTCTTGATTCCTATCATTTTCATTTGATGAAACATTATTAGCTTTTAGAGACTCTTTGACATAAATCATGTACGCAGAAACTGAGCTCTTCATTGATTTATCAAAATAAATAGGATTTACAAGTGGAATAGTGCGACCACGCTCACTAGCATCTATATACATGTTCTTTCCCTTGTAGGTGAAGTAAATTCTCCTTTCAGGGAACTTCATGTTGGCAGCCATGCGATCAAACCATGGTGCCCCTAGGATAACATCCTGATGTTGGAGAGGAGAGATGAAGAAGTCTTCTTTGTCGACATAGCTTTGGACATGAAGCCTCAACTTCCCAATCAAGGGAGTAACGGAGGCTTGTTGTCCCTTGAAAGCTGCATCAGCTGTTACTATATCTTCCATCTCAAAAGCTTGAATGCCCAACTTGGTGGCCAACTCTATTGATATGAAGTTGAGAGTAGAGCCTGGGTCAAACAAGATGAAGGCATCATGCTCTCTTACCTTTCCCCACGCATAGGAAAGTGATGATCCTTTGCAATGAGCATCCTCTTTTGGAGCTTCGATGGTGGAAGCCCTAGGAGTCTCATTGCGAGTATTCTTCTTGGGGCAAGAACGATAGCCATGTCCTTGCTCCCCACACTTGAAACAATTATGGTCCTTGCGAAAAACTTCAAGCTCTTCGGGAGAGAGTTTGTTTTTACCTTTGTAAACTCCCTTCTCCTTGGACCGATTTTTGTTGTTGGAAGTGCCTTGGGAATTATTTTGAGCATTGGATTTTCCCTTTGCATCATTTTTATCTTTGTTTTCCATGGGCTTGACATTACGTCTAGCCCCTTGATGGAAATTGATGCGTGAAGCAACCATGGTGTGATGGATTACTTCGGTAATAGTACCAGACCGTTGAGAGTTGATGTATTCGGCCATCTCTTCAGGTAATCCCGCACAGAATTGTTGTCTTTGCTCGGCAAAGTCTATCTTTTGAAAGACAGTAGCTTTGAGATGTAAATCCCAAAACTTGTCTACATACTTGTTGATAGACTCATGAGAGAGAAGCTTCAAGCCGCGCCATTCGGTAAGAACTTTATCTTTAGTATCGCTTGGAAGAAATTGCTTCATGATGGAAACTCGTAGAGTTTTCCATGTCTTTGGGGCTTCTCCATTGCCACGAAGGCTAGCCCACCATTGACGAGCTGATTTTTGGAAGTGCATAGCTACATGGCGTAGCTTAGAGGACTCTGTGAAGCCCTCGTCCCCAAAGGCCGCATCAAATTGCTGGATGAAGGCCAACACTTTGTCGGTAGCACCAAAGGTGCCATCGTAGGTGAGAAAAGAGATACTCTTTCCTCCCTCCTTGAACTTCTTTAGCTTTTGTGACCTTCGCCATGCAGGAAATGATTTGCGATGTCCTCCCCTCTTGTATTCTCTAGGAGAATAGCCATAACTTTTATCGGAAGAGGAGGAAGGTGAAGAAGAAGGAGAAGAGGGTGACCTCTTCCTAGACCTTTTCTTCCTTTGTTTCCTCTCTTGCCTTTCAGAGTGATGAGGAGAAGGACTATGGGTTGCTCTTTTCCTTTTGGGAGGAGTAGGCGATCGTCTAGACCGCCTTCTTTGTGGAGCCACATCTTCAGAAGAACTTAGACTTTCATTGCTTTCTTTCTCTTTGGATTCCTCCTCTTGAATGGGAGAGAGTCTTCTTTTGGGGGTCTCTTCAAGAGGCCTCCTAAGCTCTCTCTCCTCTTGGAGAGGAAGGGAAATTCAATAGGCATGAAGTTGTTGAGTAACTTCGGCTTGCAAGGTAGGGTTGCCCATAGCTTGTTGCAACCTAGTCACAAGATAATTCACAAACATGGGAGCATCATCATTAGCACCTTCATGTGCAAAATCAAAGCTATCAATGTTCATTCTACTCTCTTGATTATTTTCAGCCATGTTAACAAAATTTTATGTATGTACTTAGTGTATGCTTTGGCAATTCAAAACCTTAGTTGCCACTCCTCTTAGCCTTTGAAAATTGGCTCTTGAGTATCTACACCCACGACTCAAAGTGGTTAATTATAGAGAATAGAGGAGTAGGTCTAACATAGCAGAGTTTCCAAGGGCTAGCTCCTTTCGGACTTCTTATGGCTCAATAATGGTAAAGCCGTAGGCAAGTCTAAAAAGACTCCATTATTAAGTCCAAAGCTCCCGAGTTGTGCACCATCCCCCACATAGTGGGCTTAACAAAACCGATATTAGATCCCAGTTCCACTTACCCTATTATAATTAACAACATCAACCATTTATAGGCTACTTAAGGACCTCTCTTCTTAAGCAAGAAAAGACAAACCAAATGCTCTGATACCAATGTAATGGAATTAGCCTATTCAATCTTGAGAATAGCGGAAATTAATGAGAATACTTTTGAGAAATAACTTTGTGAGCATAGCGGGTAGACATAATTGAAGATAGCAACATAATCATAGCAATTAGTTAACTTGGCATGAACAATACTTTTGCAAGAGAGAGAATTTAGAGAACATGACAACAGTTGAGGACCGGATTTATGTGGAGCCGGTCCCCCCTCCAATAGGAATTTGTATTATGATTTCTCCCATTAAGAGAGACTTGTTACAATACATTCTTTGTGTTCCTTGTGACCTAGGTGATGCAATGAAGATGGAAAGCTTCATGCATCACAATCATAGCATAACATGAACTTGAAGAAAGATTTAATTGTCCCAAGCCTCAGTCCCAAGACCTCAAACACCTTCGAAGGTGGAGAGAGCTAGCAGGGAATGAGGGTAGGGAAGAGGAAGAAGAAACATTTCATAGGAGAAAGAACTAGTTCCTCACTTATCATACTCTTGTTGCTAGCATACATAATAGCATAGTAGTGAAGAAGAAGGAGATGACAAGCTCAAGCATTGAAGCATGGCTCTTGGTTGGATTTGCACTCCATAGCCAAGAGTGTTGGTGTAGGCTCTCAACCTCTACTTGCTTGGAGAGGGAGCTCTTGCACTTTGCATAGCACACAATGAGAGTGATTGTGAGTGTGTGTGGGTGAGTATACCCCTCAAGCAAGCCCCTAGCTAGCTTGGGTCGACCCCCCCTTGTAGCTCATGCTTGAAGCTCATTGGACCCCTCCATGCCTAGCCAATCACAAGCAGGAGCCATTACAAGCAACATGGGTAGCCTTGGGACAAGTGTCCCCCTTTCCCCTTTGAGAGAGAGGACTTGATAAATGCAAAATCAATAAGATAATTCAAGTAATTTATCATTGGACCCCTTTGAATCTTAGCCAATAGGCTTCAAGCAACACATGAAGGTAACATGGGTAGGGGCCTAACATGTGTCCTTGCTGCCTCTTCAAGTTGGGACTTCCCTTGTGTGTGTGAGTGGGTGTTCTCTCTCTAGCCCCTAGGAAAAGGGCTCGCCCCCCCTCTTGTAGGAATGCTTTTGACTTTAGGTGATCAAGCACCTTACTCACCAAGCATGACAAAGCACTTGAACTAGGGGGTGTTCCCACAAGCATCTCAGGCAAGCTTCTCAAGGCACCTCAAGTACCTTAATCATGCAGCAAGTCAAGCACCTCAATCATGGAGCCAGTCAAGCACCTCAAGCATCTTAATCAAGCACCTCAAGCATGACAAACACCTCAAGCACGACAAGCACCTCAAGCAAGACAAGCACCTCGAGCTTGGGCCGGGTTCCCACCTCAAGCTCAACCCTAGCTTACTTAAGGTCAAAGGACTTTTACACACATTTATTGGAGGTCTTCAATGAAGCTAACCCTAAGGTCTTATGCTCCATTGGTTAGCCTCGCTCTTTGATAGACCATCTCCCTTTTGGGCCCCTTTACCATTGGCCCCGTGTTGAGATAGATCTATAAGAACATATCTATATCTTAACACTTGTTCCCGTTTATTCTCCCACATTAAGTGATCAATTTAATATGAGAAAATCATTTGGGTTGGTTAGATATTAGATTTTATGACACTTATCCCCCGACACCTGGTGAACCCGACGAGAAACCGAGCCGGGGTTGGAAAATTGTTGAAGCCTATGTCTACACCACAAGAAGCATCCATGTAGCAGATGATGCAACAATTTGCAGCATACATGCAACAGCAATAGGTTGCCCAAGAATAACATAATTTGCAAGAGTGAATTCCTAAAGCTCGTCAAAATGTTATGGAAAAGCTGCAACGGTTTGAGGGCCGAGATATTTCAAAATTTTGCAATTTGTATGAGCAATCTATGGAAGATAATGGTATTGAAGACCAGGATTAAGTGGAAGGATTTCATCTGATTGCAGTGCCAGAATTTAGGGCCCGAAGAAATTCAAGCGGCTCAAGGGCCGAACTGGAAGGATTTTAAGAAGGCGCTGCAAGAGGAATATTTTTTGGAGGATTCTTAATGGGTGACCAGACAGAGTTTTACGAAGTGGGTGCAGAAGAAGGGTAAAAATTTATCTGCACGAGAACTGTTGCGAGAGTTTGAAAAGAAGTTTGATCAGTTCTTGTTAGCAGAACAACGTTCCTTGAAGGATCAAAAGGTGGAATTGTTTATTCAAGCTGCTGATCCGCGACTACAAAAGAATTTGGTGCAATTATTGGAGGACCCGGCAGGAGAATTGGGGTTGACATCGGATTGGAAAATATTCTGTGAAGCGGTGAATATGATTGTAAAACGATAGAAGAGAGCTGACAAGCAGATCGTGGTTGAGGTTGTAGATGATGATGAAGAAGAGATTAAGGAGAAGCGGCCCTCTGTAATACCCAAAGTGGAGGGGCCTGTTCTTGACCACCTAGTTAAAGGTAGTCAAGAACTAAATTTGAATTTTAAAACTGTTAAATTTGAAGGGTTAGCTGCAAAGGTGTCTACTTCTGAACCTAAGCAGCAGCAGCCACCACGTAAAAATTAGGATCGATGCATGTGGTGGGATAGTGAAGACCACAGGTTTGTGAGAGAGTGTAATGAGTTTGATGAAGCTTATAAGAAGAATGTGGTTTTTTGGAAAGACAAGAAGATTCATCTCAGGGTGACAAGGGAACTGCTCCGCTTGAACTTTGGCAGAGGTGGAATGAAGAAGATAGTGGAGGAAATACAACATAATGTTGCCCTTGTGGAAGCAGGTACATATGGGTTGCAAGTTTGTGGTTAGGAAGATGATGATGGTACAGGTACAAAGGGCCCGTTGTGGGACAGCAGAAGCAGGTAAGGTAACATATGGGAAGTTACGCCAGGTGGGTAATTCAATTCGAGAAACTACTGGGTGGACCGATCCAGTGGATTCTCTTTCAGTATATGCTTATATTGCTAAAGCTCAAGCCAATGAAGCTATGGTGGAAGAGAAGCGAAAAAGAGATGAAGAGGTGGCTGGGACGTCAAAAAGGCAGACAAGATCCAGCAATAAGAAAGAAGAAGTGCCAGCTCCTAAACCTGCTCCGGAGGTGGTTATGGAAGAGGCTTCGAAGGACAAGAAGCAAGGTAAGCCTAAAGGACCCTCATATAAACTCAACTGATATTGAAGTGGCTATATATTTGAAGAAAGTTTTTGAAGAACGTATCCTAAATAGTAAAGTGGAGCTCACATTGGGGGATATTCTTGGAATTGCTAAGCGTGAGTTCCACGAAGAGATCATCGACATTATAAAACGAAAGCGACAAGTACCGAGTGAGCAAGAGTCAGATCCAGTTAAAACCCAAGTGGTTTGTCACATTGAAGCAATTTTGGAAGACTATGAAGAGTACTTAGCAGATCTTGAAGAAGAAGAAGAGCCAAAGCCTGTGGTGGTTCCCAGCCCGATTATACCTGAGGTAAGAAACATGCATTTTAATGATGGTGAAGATGAAGAAGTTATACCCAAGAGGCACTTTTCGAGGACTCATTGGGCCACAGCAACGACAGAAACAATGGGGTAAAGCTTGGCGACATTGAGGAGCCGGTCTTAGCCCTCATAGACCATGGTTCAGAAATCAATCTCATGGCAAAGAATTTGCACCAAAAGGGGAAGTGCCTATTGATGTAGATCACGGGTGGCGGATTCGAGCTTCCAACATGCTTCTTGGAGATCTTTATGGTGCATGCGCAAATGTTAAGGTAACTATTGGGGATGTCTGTGATGAGAAGAACTTTTTTATACAGGAGCATTCCTCCTACCCATTGATTCTAGGACAACCCTACATTACGGCTGTGTGGATGGAAACTAAGGTTCTGGATGATGGCTCGGCCTATGCCAGGGTTCGAAGCCGAGATGGTAAGAAAGCGGTTCAATTTCTAACTATATGTGTTGATCATGCTAGAAACAAAGACAATTTACGTGATCGTCCAATGCCAAAGATACGTAAGGAGTTTAAAGAACAAAGATTTGCTCAGGATTTTCTTGGGGTGCCACTATAAAGCGGGACTATGGTGGTGAAAGTAAGGAGAAGTTCTCGCAAAGAGAAACCTTCTCTTCAGGATTTCTAGGGTTGACATCTGAGGGTTCAGTATCTTACAGGAAATTTAATGATTTAACTAAGTGGGAGAAACAATATGTTTCAAGCATTCAAAGTGACTTGCAGGGATGTGATGTGCTAGAACCGGATGATGTGATATCAGGAATCTTCGAAGAGATCTCTTATGTTGATACTATGTCAGAGCTTGAGGATATCAAGCAGAACAGGTTAAAAAATGGAACTAAAGTTGTTAAACTGCACTCAATGGACATGTATGAAGAGCTGGACATATACGAGGCACTTATGCATATTGAGGATGACTTGGATAAAGAAGTTGAAGCACAGGTAGAGACGAAGTACAAGACAGTTGCAAAGAAAGTGAGACCTGTGGCTACACCTCTACCAGAGGGAAGTGATGAAGTAATTAAAGAAGCTTCTCGACATCCTATGCTCAGAAATCCTAAGAACATTGGGCACAAATTCACTAAAGAGACATTGCAGCAGCTTAAGGTGGGAGAAGATGGTTTTCTCAACGAAGAGTAAATCAAGTGTTTTCAAGGTATGCTCGAAAAACATGGTAAAGATTTTGCCTTTGAGCCAAGTGAGACTGGGTGTGTGGATCCAAGTGTTGTTGCACCTATTGTTATATTCACTGTTCCTCACATGCCATGGAGCTTACGTCCTATTCCAGTTCCTAAAGCTCACTTGCCAAAGCTTATCAATTTGCTTAATGAGAAGATACAAATGGGAATCTTGGAACCATCATGTGTGCCATACTCTAACCGATGGTTCACTGTTCCGAAGAAAAATGGTACTTTAAGGTTTATACAGGATATGAAACCTGTTAACAAGGTAACAATCCGCAATGTGGGTACCGGCCCAATTGTGGATGAATTTGCTGAGGCTTTTGCAGGTAGGTCAATTTACTCTATGGGTGATCTTTATTCTAGATATGATCAATTTCAGTTAGCTTTGGAGAGAAGGGATCTTACTACGATGCGTACACGTCTCGGATTGGTAAGGATGTGCACTCTGCCACCACAGGGTGCTACTAATTCTGTAGCTCATATGATGAACGGCATGAATAAGGTATTAATGGACTTTATCCCACATGTTACTATGCCTTTCATTGATGATCTACCAATTAAGGGCTGTGAGGAAGGCTCAAAAGATGAAGTAAAAGATCAGAGGGGGTGCCGACAGTTTGTTGCTCAACATATTGCTGACTGTGATGCTATTTTATCTAGGCTTGAAGAAGTTAAAACTTTCAGGGCAAAAATCAACTTTTGGTGGCAAAGAGGTTCTAGTTGTAGGGCACAGGTGCAGTCCAGAAGGTAGAAGGCCAAGTCCGGCTAAAGTTGAAGCTATTCAAAAGATGAAAGAAACGTGCTCTTTGGTTACTGAAGTTCGTCGGTTTCTGGGTGCATGTGTATTCTATCTTATTTGGCTGCCACATTTTTCTCATGTTGCAGAAGTGCTTTATCAACTCTTGAAAAAAGGTAAAAGATTTGTTTGGGAAGAAGTTCACACACGAGCTATGAGGAAATTCTTAGAAGTTGGACACACCCCATGGCATCTAACTACTCAGCGGACCATTATTTTTGTAATTATTCATTCATTGAGGAAAACCCGATTTTTCACATTGTACATATTGGGACTTACAAAAGTTTCCAGATTGTATCCCAGTTTTGATAGTTAGATTGAGTAGATGGTTGATTTTGGAACTTTAGGGTTTGAGAAGTTGTAAGGTATATATACCACTTTTTGACCTTAATGAAAAACCTTTGTCATTTTAAAAATACGTTTGAAGTTTGTGAGTGAGCGTATTGTGTACGTGAGAGAGAGTGTGAGCTTCGTCTTGACGCTACGTGTGCTACGGTGGTCAAAATCGAGTGCGGAGAAGTGCAGCGTGTTGCCCCCGACTAGAACTACAAGCTGATACCAACATTGCGCGCGTACGGTCCGACTTTGGGAGCTCCTTCTACGAGCTTCATCGGTTGTTTGGGTGAGCATATGTTATCTGATTTCACATTGCAGCATATCCACGCATTCACATTGAGTAGAGCTACACATTAGGCACTTCAGATTTCGGAAACAAAGACTTGCAGATTTCGGCCAGACATCCGACGTGTTTCTGCACGCGGTGTTTTGGGTCGTGATTTTGGTTTATAGACCTTAGGGAGAGCGGCCTATAGGTATTAGTAGGGTCTACTTCAAGTTCTATGGTGTTTCGAAAGTGTTTGATGGGTGTTCGGCTCTAACAAGCGTTGTAGGAAGATTCCTCTTTTGCACTTTTGAAGACTGTGACTTAGAAAATTGGTCGGGACCTCTGTAGGAATTGGTTAGGAGTCGGTCGAGTGTAGGTTGACACCTTATGCTTGCTTCCACGCGTCTGCGGGTCGAGCTTCGTCCTTAGCTGACATTACTTGTTAGGTGAGTTCTTGCTGTGCTCACGTCCGTCGCGGCGAATACGTCGAACATTGGCGCCGCTGCCGGGGACGAAAACCTTAGATAGGTGACCGAGACTAATCCTTGAGGATTGGGATTTTTGGCTTGCCAAGAGTCTCGCTTTACATTTAGACAGGATTAGAGGGTGGAGGACTCTCTCGGTCTTAGAGGGAGTCTAGGAAGCGTGTGTCTGGCCTAGATCCTTCGACTTAGGTATAGGAGGTAGACTTAGGTAGTTTTAGGTAATAGTCGAGTTCTAGAGTAGGAGTTGGAGTGGTAGAAGCGTTGAGAGGAGAGCTTGAGAGTCCAGAGAGGCCAAAAAGCAACCAAAAACACCATTATCACCATTTCTTCATGATAGATAGGAGTAGAGTAAGTAGGACATCATGATTCAGATCTAGAGCATTTCGTGCATGTACACTTGCTTGGTAGAATCATTACAAGTTTGCAAAAGACGTAAAAAGACGCAAACATGTGGTCGAACGCCTAATTGAAGTCCAAAAGTTACTGTGAGTGTTTCTGATAGGTCTACAGAGCATCAGGGGCATTCCTGTTAGAAAAAAAATTAATTTTAAGCGAGGAGACATCCTACTATAGGCCAATCTGGGAGGAATTTTGGGATTTTGAGTTGACCAGTGTGTTCAGAAGGTAGTTTTTACCCTAATTCCAACTGTAAAGTGGAAATTTGGCCATATCTTGACAGGATAAGGCCAGATAGACTGAAATTACAAGACATCCTACCCAAATAGTGCCAAAACATTAACTTGAGACCAAAACCATGAGATGGCTGCATGAGTGTGTCTTGCATGATATATTGAGTGACTGAAAGGGGTTTCACCTCATTTGGGCAAGAAAATTGGATTCAAAGTGGACTTGAGCACTTTTGACTAAAAAAGCAAAAAACAGTTGAAGTTTGGGACTTTTGACATCCAAATCAAAATCTAAGCATACCACTGGGATACTGACATCAAGGGGAAGCTGTGGAGCAAATCTGGGGTCAAACAGTCCAAAAAGACATCCTACGCGTAGGATGTCTTCTGAGTGATTTGGGACTCAAAACTGAAATCTGAGTATACCAAGGTGATCAACAACTCAAGGGGAGATTGAGCCTTTAGTTTGAAGCCATTCTGAAGAAAACGACATCCTACGTGTAGGATGTCTAATGCAAGCAAATAAAGCCAGAATTTGACTTTGAGTATTATAAGGTGTTATATGGTCTAAGGCAAGCCTGCTAGTCAATTTTGGTCCAATTTGTAGTTGATTAGACTGATAAAGACCATCAACAGGCCGTCGAAACAGATTTCTGACTCATTGACCAGCTTATAGAAGTCCAAATCAAAAAGTAAAAGCAGTTGTAAGCTTAGAACAACAAAGGGAAACAACGGTGCAAAAATCAAGGCAAAATACAGCAGGAGACATCCTATGCGTAGGATGTTTATTGGGGCATACTCCAGAGAAAATTTGACCTGGCCTAGACAGTGAGGTTCCATTTGGCTTTAGGGTTCAAGAACTTCTTTCAGAAGTGAATTTGGACCTTGGTTGCCCATTTGACAAAGCAAAGACTGAATTCAGACTTTTTCGCGTAAATTGGCCAACATGAGAAGGAAGAACTGTTTCAGATTAGCAACCTAATCCAGAACATCAGCAATGTATAAAATACAGCAGTGGTTGAGATTAACTCTCCAGTTATACCAATCATTACTAAGATAACCTCTAGCAGATAAATGCTTTGATTCAATTGCCGAAATTAAAACTCTTGTGTACAAGTATATTCAGCAACAAGGCAAGAAGTTGTGCAGAAACTGACCCGTTGCCAGGTGAGTGGTTGAATTTGTGCTAAATTGCATTGATAAGTTTGATGAATTTAAGATCAAGAAGATACATTGTTAGAGACCAGAAGGTGGCAGGTGACCAAGGTAGCTTAGTGTCCACCGAAGAGAGTGTAACTCAGGCAAGGCTAGATCCGCTAGCACCGATTATTGAGGAAGGTAGTGATACTGACACTTTGTTAGACAAATCTTTCTTCATGATGGGTAGTCAACAACCAGGAGGTTTCACCTATGATGGACCTATGCGAGGAGGAAGCACCTCCCAAAATCCTTTGAATGATTCCAGGCTTACGGTGATCTTCTTAGAGGGAACAAACTCAAGAGGAGCCCTAGTCTATTCTGACTATCGAGGCCGCAAGTGCATTTGTATCGAAGAGAGGCCAACACAAAGATTGGAGATAATCCGCATGTATGATGATGGAGATAGATTCCAAGACGAAAAGGGGAACCACTATTTAATAGTTAGCAACCCTGAAGATTACAATAGATATGGAGATAACGTGGCCAAAGGGAAAATGGTTTCAGAAACTCAAGAGCCACCACCAAACATTGATCGGCACGGAGCTACTTTTATGTACGATAAGAAAACAACCAGGATTCCAACTTATAACGAGAATGTGGGAATCTACAAACACGAGAGCGAGGGTATTGTCTCTTACTTTTGCAGCAAACAACCATACGTAAACGAACTAAGCAAAGACAAGGTTCTTTACTTAATCTCTTATGAAACTGCTACGGGGAAGGGCATAGTTTTTGTTGATAGATACGAGCGAGAATACCAACGTATTCTCCCAGAGGAAGTAGAAAGAGCAACAAGTCCAGGAGCATCAGCATATGCCCTTGAGGAAATGCCGAGAGCCGTCCACACCCCAAGCAAGTCAACGAATCCATTTTCAGATGAGTATGACACTACCTCACATTCCACCAGACCGCAAGAATTCAACAACCAAGACCAACCAGGAAACCAGCCATCATTGCAGGCATGGCTTCGGCAGAGTGCAACAATGGAACCAGACCAAAACTGAGATGGTTATCCAGCCGCACGAGGGCTCAGGGATTTGCAAGAACCACCACACTATTCAAGGTATCAAGGAGAGAGTAAGCCAAAGACACAAGGGTCGATCGATCTTGGAGGACCACCCATCGAACAAGTTCGAAGAGAAGAACCACCTCCAGCGAGAACTGTTAGAAATTATGGCTTAGGAGCACCGTTGGGAGAGGAACCAGCCTATTACAGAAGGCCTGAGGAGGTGTATAGACTTGGACGGGGTGATCCAATGATGAGGTTTGTAGACCAACGCAGAATTAGACCTTCTCAAGTGCAAAAATGGGTAAACAAGAAATACAAAGGAAACAGAGACCCAAGAGATCATGTATCAACCTTTGTGCGTGTAATTAGAGCCGAAGAGGTGTTAGATTTTCCTACCCAATTTGCAGGGTTTGGACTAACCCTAGAGAATGATGCTGCAACTTGGTTTGACTCTGTGGAGCGTAGAGACTTTGAGTCGATGGAGGAAGTGTTTGACAAGTTTATTGAGGAATTCTCTCAAAGGGGAATAGCTCATAATACCGTCTCACAAATCCATAAATTCAAACAAAAAGATGGAGAATTTGTACGGAAGGCAGCCCTAAGACTAAAAAGATATGTTAAGTTCTGTCCTGTTGAAGAACTGCCAACTCAGTCCAGGCTTATGCTGATATTCATCCAAGGACTAAGGAATGCAGATCTCCAGAAAGACTTACATATGAAGAGGAGCACGACGTTGAATGAGTTGACCAAGGAGGCTCTGTACCTTGTGGACAATTGTGCGGTCTACAAAGAAGGGGAGTTCAAGGACCTTGATGACGATTCATCTTCACAGCAAAGTGGGAGCAAGTCTTCCAAGACAAAACTGAAAGGAGAAATAGAGGTAAACCAGGAGCAGCTCGTAGATGAAGTGCTAAAAACGATCAACTTGTACGCCAAACCCCAGGCTAAACAGCCCAAGTGGTGTGCTATTGAACAAAAATGGACAAACCATGGGACCGAGGAATGTTACTATAACAAGGGATATGTGAGGGAGAGGCCTTATGCTCCCCAAGCTCCAGTAGCACCCCCTCAAGTTCCACCGATGCCTAGATATCAATCAGGCAACTTACCAGGACCTGTAGGTGTAGAAAGACCACAACCGGTGTTGGGGCAACAACCACCCCTACCAGGTTTACGACCAGTTGGTATAAGATACACACCAACGATAACAGAAATCAGAAGAAAAGGCTTTGGTGCCTATGCATGCATATTATGAAGATCCCAATGGATATGCAGCAAACCCTGTCTATTATCCACTGGAAGAACCCTCGACACCAGAACTATGGAGCATGATAGGGAATCAGGGACCTCCAACTGCTGCACAGGCCGCAGGAGAAGGAATATAGCTTAGGTGAACGAACATTTTTGTTCATAGCCAATGGAGGCATGGGTGGACAGAGACAAGCTTACCAGCAACGAGGGGCTCAAGGAGCACCTCAACAGCCCAAGGGCCCCTGTTACAAGTGTGGCAGAGACCATTGGCTAAGAGATTGTCCTCATGATGAAATCATTAGAGTCAATGCGTATTGCCCAGAATGTGGAATTACTCATTTGATTCCCGATTGCCCTAAGAACCCGAGCAAAGGAGCAAAAACCACCTTGAACTTGTTGGAAATAGTACCTTCCAATGGAGGATCGGAAAATGAAACCATCATACCTATTCAGGCGGTAACACGAGCACAAGCCCAAAGAAGGACGAACGAACCCATAATAGAAGAACCAAAAACAGATGCCCAAGGTTCAGAAACGAAAAATCAGAGAAGCACTTGGAAAGCGAGAAAGGCGCGTAGGAAAGCCAGGAAAGAACTAGAGCAAACAGCCCTATTCGATAAGTTGAAACATACAAAGAGAAGATTTGAGCGGTTAGAAGATCTAGCTAGCTTAAGCTCACACACCACGGTAGCCATAACACCCAGGGAAATAGCAGAGCCCAAAAGTGCAGGATCAGGAGGATTTGTATTGGCAGAAAGGTAAATGAGGAGCTGGATGCGCTTCTAAAAGCTTATGAAGCTCGACTTAAAAAAAACCAAACCCAGGAGCAAAGGTGGATGACTTATCCATATGCAGAAATAGAAAAACAAAGGCTGGATATGTGTAAAAAGATGATCGAGACGGCTCAATCATTGATGGAAGACCCGTTGGGTAAACTGGCAAATTGTCATGACGCACCAGCTCCAACCCCTATCCAACCAACGTTAGAGAAACATGAAGAAAAAAAGGAAAGACTCACTAATGACGATGAGTCCAGAGGAGAGCCTATCATAGTGCCAAATACCACCGATGGGGCAAGTGACGGGGTCCATCCTAAAATATTGGTAGAAATGGGAAAGGACGGTAACGATCTAGATGATCTGTGGAAGAAAATCAGGGAGGCCAATGAGGCTAATAGGATGAGTCACCACATGAATAGCACAAGAAAAGAAAAGAACGTGATCTTACCTCCTATTGAAGAATTCGAGGCAAGATCACAAGTGAACTTTGAGATACATTCACAAGGGGGAGACCAAGGATCTATTAGTTCGGGGCACAGCCAACCAAACTCTTTGAGAACTTTACCCTCTTACCTGGGAGAATATGAAGCTAAGTCGGAAGTGAGAGCCATCCCATCTCAAAGACTTTCTTCTAACAATGTGATGGATTCCCAAGGATTGATTGAGCTGTTATCCACCCCAGTGGCATGCACAATCACGTTAGCAGAACTCCTAAGGTTAAGGCCAAACATGTGGACCACAATAGGAAAATTCCTAGAAAAATTTGGAGTGAAAGACCCCACCTTGAAGCTACAAGAAGGAATCAGGGAGTTGGACAGACCTAACCTGAACACTAGGCCGGTACCATTGAATAAGGTTGGAGAATATTGCGAGGGAGAAGACGGAAACACGACGCTACCGATAGAATTCCAAGGAGTAGTTTCCAAAGCTATTCTTGACAGTGGAGCAGGAGTTGCTATCGCCACCAAGGAAATCTGGAAAGAATGGGGAAAACTAGCGTTGAGGGCTACCAGAATGAAGCTGCAGTTGGTAGATGGGTTCACAGAGAAGCCTTTAGGACTCTTAGAAAAAGTAATTGTCACTTTGTGCGGAATCGAGTACGAGCATACATTTGCAATAGTCGATTTTGACAAAAAGAACAATTATGAGATAATCTTGGGACGACCATTCATGCGACAACTGAAGATGGTCCAAGATTGGGGTTATGACCACATATACGTCAGACATGGCGAGACGACAACTAAAATACACCTGAAAGACCATAGTTACAAAGATGTGAACGAAACACCAGTGGAAGAGTTTGATTCGGCGACAATAGCAGGATCGGAACTACCAGCATGGTTAGGGCAACCAAAAGAGCTATGGATGTGCGGAGCTTCACATTGTGGAAGCTTAAGAAAAGAGGAATGCGTCTTAGAAAGAGCAATTGAGGACAAGGAGTATTCCGGAACCTTTCCCTGAAGATACCTTGAAACCTCTAGAATGGGAACACATACTCGCAACATTAGATGTCTGTACCATTACCGATAGTCCAACAATAAAATTTTGCGATAAGGATGGCTACGACGTGCTACCCTATTACATGGTAAGCGTTATACCAGAGAAAGAGATGGTAGAACCTCTAGAACAAGAAGAGTTTTACAACTCCTTTGAACAATTGGAAGTAAATGATGAGGCAAATAATGAGTGTTCAGACACCTCAAGTGAGCGTGGGAATGAAGCCGAGAATATCAAGTTTTATGATTTTTCTAATCAACACCCTAGACGCCAAGAACGCTATAGGAGGAAAAGAGCAGGAAAGAAAGTGAGAGAGAACCTGATGCTCAGGATAAAAGGTAAAACTCACTATTTGCTGCTTGTAAAAGCAGAGGATTGTGTGAAAGATCAAATATCAGGGAAATTCTCAAAAAATCGAAAAGAACAAACGCAAGAAGAAATAAAACAGGTAAGAAAAGTTACAACCAAAACAAAATCACAAAAATCTGAAAAATAAAAAAAACGAAACAACAAAAGACCAAGAGTGGACCAAACTGGAGCGTAAACAGAAATACCAAGAACTGAAAAGGTCTTTGAGAGAGATATGGACTATTGAAGAAGATAGTGATGGTAAAGGGGAGTCAGAAAAGGGCAACATGAACGTACTAGCACACTACCGGAAATTTACTATCCAAGATAGAAAAATCATCATGACACCACCAATCAGGGAGAGGACCAACCAAGAATCTTACGATGGGCCTGCAAATGCAAAGAGAATAGACCTCGCAGAACCAGGTGAAAAGCCTCAGCCGGTCTATATAGCTAACGATTTAGAACTTGAGGAGGAAGCACAGCTAACACAACTTCTCACGAAGTATAAAGATGTGTTCGCTTGGTCCTATAAAGACCTCAAAGGAGTTGATCCATTGATATGCCAACATACAATTCCTTTGAAATCGGATGCAAAACCTAGCAAACAACGTCCTTATATATATAATGACACATTTGCCAAACGAATCAAAGAAGAGATTGACAAACTGATGGAAGCGGAGTTCATCTATGAGATTGAACATACAGATTGGGTGTCACCCATTGTGGTAGTTCCCAAGAAGAATGGAAAACTGCGGGTGTGTGTAAACCTCAAAAAGGTGAATGCAGCAACCATAAGGGATAATTATCCCTTGCCAATTACAGAACATGTCCTTGAGCGAGTGGCCGGGAAACAGGCTTATTCCTTTCTGGATGGGTTTTCAGGATAGAACCAACTGGCAATAGCAAGGGAGGATCAACACAAAACAGCGTTTGCCACAGAATGGGGGATTTATGCATAGGAGTTATGCCATTTGGCTTAACAAATGCACCAGCCACTTTCCAGAGGTTAATGACTCACGCTTTCAAGGAATACCTAAGAATATTCTTAGAAATTTACATGGATGACCTGTGTGTACACTCTCTTTTGTGAGAGGAACATATTGACCATTTGCAAAAGGTCTTTGAAAAGTGCAGAACATATCGAATCTGTCTGAACCCAGAAAAGTGTGTATTTATGGTTAAGCAAGGACGAATCTTAGGACACATTGTCTCAATAAACGGCATAACCACAGACCTAGACAAAGTCAAAGTCATTGTAGACCTGCCCAGACCTACTAATGCGAAACAAGTGCAATCCTTCATGGGGCACTGCGGATATTATCGAAGATTCATATACATGTATGCGGTTATCGCACAACCTCTGTATCGTTTGCTAGTCAATTTCGAATGGACCAAGGAGTGTGAAACCTCATTCCAAAGGCTGACGGAAAACCTTATATCAGCACCTGTACTAAAGGCACCATATTGGAAAAAGATATTCCATGTGCACATTGATGCTTCAGTATATGCAATTGGAAGTATTCTAGCTCAACCTGGAGACGGAACAATGGATTTTCCGGTTTGCTATGCGAAACGATAGTTAAATAGTGCAGAAAAGAACTACACAACCACCGAGAGGGAAGGATTAGGAATGATTTATGCTGTAAAGAAATTTCAGCATTATTTTCTTGCAAACAAATTTGTGTTCTTCACAGATCATCAAGCTCTTTTATACCTAGTAAATAAACCTTGCAATACAGGGAGAATCGTACGCTGGTTTATTATATTGCTAGAATTTGACTTCACAGTGGTGGTCAAAAAGGGTAAAACCCATCTGTGAGCTCATCATCTTTCAAGAATACACAACGGGGAAGCTCCTCAAGGGGTAGATGATGACATACCAAATGCTTATCTTTTCCAACATTGAAATGGTACCCAAATGGTCTCAGGAAATAGTTAGCATTCTCTACTTTGGAAGTGAGTTTGATAATACAGAATGTAGATCCAAACAGCAAACAATTCGACAAACAAAAAACTTCCAGTTGATAGCAGGACGGCTGTATCATCTGGAATTTGACCTAATCCTACGATTATGTATAAATCCGGAAGAATTCGAGTGCTACCTTGAAGAGGCACATGTCCAGGGTTGTGCATTTCATTGTTCGACAGTGAAAACACACCAGAGACCGAAACAGTTAGGGGTTTATTGGCCAACTATGTATGCGGATACACATTCTTATGTTACCAATTGTACAGTATGTAGTGACAAACGACCAGAGGATCACGCAACTTTGTTTTGGGTGCACATAGCACCTGCATGGAGTCAATATATCATTGACTTCCTAACCACTAGAACGTTCCCTGAGAACATTACAAGAGCACGGGAAAAAGCTATAGAGCTGGAAGCTCATGACTTTCAGTTAATTGGAAATCAACTCTATAAGCGGGGAAAGGACAATCAACTTAGAATCTGTGCAAGTGAAAGCGAATACCTGCTGATTCTAGAACATGCACATAGCGGAGTAAGTGGAGGCCATTTTTTGGGCGATAAGACAACAAAAATTGTCTTAACCGCAGGAATTTGGTGGCCTACATTACACATGGATGCCGATGAGTTTGTAAAGCGTTGTGATGCATGTCAACGCACCAAGATACCAATAAAAAGAGATGAGATGCCATTATGACCAATGATGGGGGCAAGAGCATTTGCAAAATGGGGCATTGATTTTGTGGGACCTATATCACCCCCTGCATATCGCACCCATACCCAATATATCATTGTGGCTACGGACTATCTCACAAAATGGGTCGAAGCCAAAGCAACACAAAAAGCTGATGCACGCACCACGGCTCAATTTTTGTATGAGAATGTTTTTGTACGTTACGGGTTACCAATAGAAATTGTCAGTGACCGTGGAACACACTTCCTCAATGAAGTCATTGAATATCTACTAGAGGAATTCATGGTCATACATAGGAAATCAGCACCATACTATCCATAGGCCAATGGGCAAGCTGAGGCCACAAATAAAACACTATGCGCAGTTCTCACTAAAATAGTGTCAGAATCAAGAACCGATTGGGATCAGCAACTACACTCAACACTATGGGCATACAGGGTAGCTTACAAAACATCAATAGGAACAACACCATACAACATGGTGTTTGGGCTAAATGCTATACTACCCATAGAGTTTTTAATCCAACTCTACGAGTAGCAACAAGTTTGGAATGGACAGGGCATAAACTCTCTTCAAGAATTAATGATCTTGAAAAGCTAGATGAACTCCGCTTACGAGTTGTCGCTTTAATCTATGCTAAAAAGAGAAGACAAAAGGAATTTTTTGACAAACATGTGCGTACCAAAGAGTTCAAAACAGGTGATTACGTACTTGTTTATACCTTGAAGCACCATGCAAGAAACTTAAAAAGCGAGGGATGGGACCATTTGTGATTCATGATCGATCACAAAGTGGAGCTGTCAAGCTTTCTACATTAGCAGGTGAAGAAATGCCAAACTGGATTAGTGGGTGTCGACTGAGGAGATATCTTCTACCCCTCACACAGGAGATGCTCCAACAAATTCATCAAGGAAAGCAAAGAATGAAGCAAAAAGAGAGAGTACAGGAGGAAGCTCAAGCCGAAGCACAAGAACGCATTGCAAAAAGACGGCTTCTGCGACAACAACAACAAAGTAAACCACCATTGAGAATCAATGCCATTCCACTGATGAACTTGGAGGAGGAAACAGTAGAGCCAATAATTACAGTCAAAGTGGGCAACAATCAAGTTGAATCAACAGCCTTGCTTGATTCGGGTGCTCAAGCAAATTTGATCTCTTACGGATTATACCAACAGCTCAAAGTCACAGATCAACTTTATCCTACCCCCCAAGTGCTGGAAAGTAGCACATCACACCCATTGAAAACATTAGGATGGACTATACTGCATGTACAGATACATCAATATATTTACCCACACAAATTCTATGTGGTGACAGATGAAAGCAATATCCAATGATGCTAGGGCAACCTTGACAAAAAGCATACAATGTCCAGATAGGCTGGAAAGCAAAGGCGGTCAAAATTCAGCACGAACATGAACAACAGGTGATAGCTTTTGCTCAACAATACCATCATGATGAACTACAAGCCATGCAATCACTGGCAACAGAGACAAGAGAACAAATACCATCAAAGACCACCATGAAACCTGAGACCAACAACCAGGTAAAAGCCAATCATGCTAATCACAGACAGCTGAAGTCACTGGCCACAATGCAAAAATCTAGGCTACCAACACAAGGTAAACGAGTATGGATGCGGAAGGATAGAAATGCAATGGCGGAAAAAAAAAATGTAACAACCGGATTCCAACAAAGCAGGCGGTGCAAACCAAAACCAAGCTCATAAAACACATATGGATCCCAAAGAAACTGCTTAGCCATAACCAAACTGTCACTCACATTTGGATACCAAAGCAAAAACCAAAGGAAATCCCTACGGTACAAGCATCAATGGAAAGCAGACATCTGCAGGTCAACAAGGAGAACAGATATATGTGGAGACCGATGACAGACAAACGAGTGGCAAACAAGAAAGTGCCAAACCATCTACAAAAGTCGGCAGCACCAAGCTACCAATGGAAAGCCAAGGCCATAAGGCAAATAGCTATCACATCCCAGCCAATTCTATCCTCAGAAACAGCTACGACTCCATCAACCGTGTCGGCAAAGCAATTGCCTCTTGCCAAAAAGACAATTAAACAGAGAGCAGTAGAGTTAAAGCTGCTACTTGCAAAGAAAACAGGAAGCCTCGACGGCGAATGCCAATAAGCATCTTGCTTATTCCCTTCTCTTGCACAACATTAATTTTTCCATGCACTGACCGAGTATGCATAAAATAGGGCCACATTAATCGGCCAGGCATTAGCACAACTTTTTCAACCTATGCACGGCACATACTCCGACGCGAAACCTAGTAGTCCGGGAGGACTCCGACTAGGAGGGGGGGGCATTCTCAATGTGGAACCAATAACAGAAACAGCCAAAAAGGGCATGATTTTTGATTATTTTAAGGGTTGACGTTTGATTGCGAAATTTTCTGGAGTAACCCAAGTATAGATGCCCTTGTACAGCATGAAGCTACAGGTATAGGGGGCCAAACACCAAATCAAGCCCCTAAGTGTTTGTATATAAGTAGAACTAGCCATTTTACAAGAAAAATATTGGTAAAACGGAGAAATCCAGCCATAAAAATTGCATGTGAGTGTATATAATGTGTTACGGTGATGTTTGTGATCTATTATGAATTTTGAGGAATTTTTGGGTTTGATTTGCTATTTTCCTTTTAATTTTGCTAATTTCGGCAGAAAAACTTCAAAAATACAAAAAGCAGGTGAAAAACAATCATAATGAAAAGCAAAAAATATGGGGATGACCAGTGACTAGAGGACAACCTATGGTACAGTGGGGATGCAATTATGAGATTAGAGCGGAAAGCGTGTTTTGGCCAGGTTTTGATCGAAATGACAAATTTCTGGTAAACAGAGCAAATGGAGTCCAAATCAAAAAAATTTTGAGCCTAAACTGCATCTCGTAGAAAGATAGGAGCACATGTCAAATTTCATGAAAAATGGTTCGGGGACCTCCATTATAAGAAATTCCCACCCCATTTTTAGTTCATTCTCACTATTGACCTTGTGGAGAGAGCTTCTGCCACCTAGAGCGGATCGACCTTCCAGCAGCTTCTATGACGCACACGTCTACCCGACCAGCTCCAGACATGAGAGGTAGGCTCACCACCTTGAGCTTTTCGCGCATGTTTGCCATTATGTCGCGAAAACTAGCGTAGAGGTCACACACAATGCGAGCGGTAGAGACTTGCAAGTAGAGATGGCGGCCTAACGGCTAACCTGAAAGCAACAAGACTTCATCAGTAGCTTACCCTAGTCTAGGAGATCATTCCTGGATAGCCAAAGGCAGTGGGAGACCATCGGAAAAAACCCTAATTCCCAGAAACCCGCAAGAGGCCACCAAATGGGAAATCGGCAAAATGGCGACCAAATGCTACCAAAAATTATGGGTAGGAGCATCTTGACATGCTCGACAAGTCCATATGACCCACATGACCAAAAAGTGACCCGAAGAGGCACTAAACTTCAGAAACGGCATCAGACACACAAAGCGTCAAAATGCACTTGCGGCCAAACCGCAAGTCCGTTTGCCACCAAACTTCATGAGCGGCTTTCCTAGACTATCAACAACCAAGTCCTATTGTGGTAGACCACCACAAATCATCAAAGGTATGTAAACGCAACCACGGGTGCTTCTAGAGAGACAAATAGCCAAATGAAGCTTCGGTAAAGCCAAAGTCGACAAAAACCATACGGCAAGGATTCTCAAGGGATTGGGAAGCTATGGAGACCAACATCGAGAAATTTCATCCCCAAAAAGCACTCTAAAATTCAGAGAACGGCTCGGAGGCTCTGAAGTCCACACAGGGAGTTATACTCTATCCATTTGACTTTTTTGTTGAAATAAGGCTCAAAAGGGACTTAAGGGGGCAAAGGGCAAACATTGGGAACACTAACACTGAAAAAATCATCAGGAGACATCCTACGCGTAGGATGTCTCAAAGGCACTTTTTGGCACAAAACCCAAATTTTTTTGTCATGCACATGTTTTGAATGACATTTGCAAGCCCTACACCAAGTTTCGTCACATTTAGACCAGATTTGACCTCATATGCATGGAAAAACGCAAAGTTAGGGCATAGAGGTAATAATGGGCCATTGACCTACCAAATCTTGTCCAAATCTCATGAAACTTGCACAACACATTCACATACACATCAGCAAACCATCTGTGTGGTCAGGGAGTACAAATGATGAATTAGACATCCTACGCGTAGGATGTCTAATGGACCTTTTTGGCATGGAAGGGAAGCTTTGTCATTCCAAATGTAATTACCTCATCAGCAAGAGCCCATATGTCAAGTTTGAAGCCATTCTAATGACTTTTGACCCCCAACACCTTCAAGATACACTTTTTGAGCCCAAAAACACCTCACAGAGTCCTACAGGCATCAAATCTCATCCAAATTCAAATCCAAGCTTATAACTATGTTCCATGAGCCTTACACTACCTGCATGTCAAGTATGAACCAATTCTGAAGAAAAAGACATCCTACGCGTAGGATGTCTAGATGGATTTTTTTGGCCAGATTTGCACTGTGAGCACATGCACAGCTTCACAAGTTCCTTTTAAGCTATAATTTCAATTTTCAAGTCATTTGGATAAGTAAAACTCAGTTTAGTAGCTGATATGGAAAAAAAGCTAACTTTGGACTGCTGAGTGCAACAGGATCTATGGTAGCCTCGAAGTCACCTTCAAAGAAGAAGAGAATGACAATCAAAGATTATCTGGACGAGGTGGACCCTTTTGTCATTCTAGAGGGAACACTAAAGCCCACCAACACCTTGATACAGGAAGATCTGCTAGAGTCAAATGACCTAAAGATCTACCAGGGAGTGTTCAAAGGCAATGAAAGCAATTTAATAGAGCTGCCAATGCTGCCAAGAGAGCTCAATGAATTTTTCCGAAGCAAAATGGCCGGCTACTTGGAGAAAATTGACCTCCATAACTATTTCGAAGCAATACCAGCAGGGGTGGACGTCAAAAGAGTATGGAAGTTTGTAACAAGCATAAAAGAGGATGGAGTGGCCAAGGTGACAGATTTGCACGGCAGACCCGATATAGAGATCATTATCACGGAGCGGGTTGTAGCCCATACACTAGATCTCTCCAATCAGGGAGACAGTGTGACAAAAAGAAGGGATGAAGTCAAGGTGTACAAAGAGAAAAAGGCCAATTACACCTTTGAAGACATCGCCAACCCAAAGGTGGCGATCATGAGCCAATTGTACAACCAATACTTCCACATGTGCACGAAGAGGCTACAGAAGTATAGGATGCCGCCAGGTGCAATTGCCACAAAGTTTTCTTGGGCAATGACAAAAGGCACCCCAAAGATAATCAACTATGCGGCATACATACATGACAACTTGGTAAAAATGGGCAACAAAAAGCCAACCTACATAGTGCCAGGAGAAATGATAGCCAAGGTAATTTATGCAGCACTACATGCCAAGGGAAGGTGGCCTGACCCCCCATCTCAGAATGATTGGCTAAGGGTAAAGGAAGACAAAGAAGACGAGCCACAACGAGCACCAAGGGTGGCTACAAGGTTGAAGAGACAGCTAGAGCCAGTTGCAGAGGAGCAACCTGAGCAGAAGAAAGGAAAAAAGGAATCTGCTCAAGTGCCAGCCAAAGAGACAAGATCACAAAAAGCGTCCAGACTCGAGAGGCTGATGGAGAGTTTTCGAGCAGAAAGAGCCCTCAAGGGTGATTTAAACGAATTATGGAAGCCATCTCTCGAGTCTATGTCCGGATCATCCAGAAGAGTGCAGAGGGACCGCTTTGAAGACTATATCAAGAATTTTGAGATTCTTGATGCTGTAGCGGAAAACATTCCCCATGTCCCTTTCACCGAGGAAGAAGTGGAGCAGATAAGGCAGACATTGCTAGATGAACAAGAGATCCAAGAAAGGGAAAGAAAAATGAAAGCAGACAGAGACTTTATGGGAAAACCTACAGCTTTACCAGATAGCCCTAAACCCAGCCCACAGCCATCACCGCCACCGTCACCACCTCCTAGCAGCCCTCCACCAGAAGATAAGGAGTCTGAGGACAAACAAGAAGAACAACAGGCTGAGGAGCAAGAGCAAAGGCAAGAACCTCAGCCCAAATAAGAGGCCAAGCCTACGTTTGAGCAAAAAGAACTAGAGGAGGCATATTATGCATTTTTGGACCTGCTAGCTGCAGGCTATACAAGGGAAGAAGTTGCCACAGTCGCATTCGACTTGGCAAGGACACAACATAAAGAACAGATGCCAGGCATCCGGCTAGTTGAGCTAAAGGAAATTGCTACCGAAACGGTAGACCTGCACCCTCCCTCTAATGATTGGGACGTGGTGATGACAATGCTAGCTGGAATAAGAGCACAATCTCTGGCATCAGACGAGGAATTGATAACTCTAAGGCCACCAAAGCATAGACCAAGATGGAAAGGGATACTCTGCAGACACAAAGCCAAGGACAAAAAGAGAGAGAAGCTGACCTCCAGGTCAGCTTGGCAACGGCTCTACAAAACTGCCAAGCAAAGGAAGAAGCAAATGAGGCAGCAGCAAAAAGATTACAAGCAGCTGAAGAAGAGTGTCTGCAACTCAGCAAGTCATTGCGAGATGCCGAAAAAGAACGGGATAATCTGACGCTCCAACTAGCAAAAGAAACTGAGCTTCCGACCATGGGCAAACTTTGGAGGCCAATGCTTGGGCGGCCAACAAAGCAGGCATAATTGTGGCCCTTGGCCATTATTAATGGGCTTGGCACCACACTTGGCATACATATCTTTTAAAGCATTGCGAGCCGACATTCTAGACACGAAGCTTTGCAAAAATCTGTGGCACCATAGTTGGCATACATACCTAACAAAGCACTGCCAAACATGGCATTCTGTGTGAGCATTCCTTAACTAGCCTTATCATCTTGAACTTCGATGCCCGTATCAAGATCTTGTATAATCTTGCATACCTTTAAGATGCAAGTATAGGTGACTTCATTGAAGTAAAGCCTTCTCATCACATTCGATAAAAGGTGTCAATGTTTATTTCTTGTCAGCTGGGTATTGTCAATTACGACCACTGCCGGCCAAGCACTGCATGAAATGACGTCTCGGGCATGAGACTCATCAAGCTACTACTGCTCCAGCATCCTAATCTCTAGAAAATAGTCAAAACTCCCAGTTGAGACACCGACCGAGCCGACTGGACTGGTACGGAGCCGGCCACTAGTGTATCTTAATCGGCCAATATCTTGGCGACCGGGACTCCGATCACTGAACTGAAAAGACCGATGTGCTCCACAAAGTGAGCACTTCAAGTCCGTGCATTCTTTCCCTTTCTGTCACCTCAGCTGCAGTTTCCCAATCCGGTACGGATCTGCAATCGACTCAAACTTTGAACTGCCATAACTTCTTCACCGTAGCTCCAATCGACGAGCCGTAAAGACAGGCCGGTAGAGCACTTCAAGCACTGCAATTCTAGATCATAATCTTCCTTCTTTGCTCACTTCAAGCATAATCATTTTTGGCATCTCTTGGCCTTTTTAACCGCATTTGACATACATTCAGCATTGAACTTGTCCTATTACCAGGCCTTCACTACTGTTCATTAATCATGTAGGCCTTAAACAACTTGATGTGCATTTTTCTAGCATCTTTCTTAGCATGGGAACGGAGCTGAACGACATCCACCCCCTCTGAACCTGGACAGCCTCTGGTCTGTGCCAACCGTATTTTTAAAGCATCATCAAGAGCATCATCAGACTCATCGTCTGATGCATACATAACATTGTCTTCAGGAGGTTGATCTGTGTTGAAGTCTCCAATATTAATCTCACCATCTCATTGCTTAAACAACTTAACTCTTTTCCCTGCAATAGGCACCTTGAGCTCAGTGCCATCAAGCTCGCATAACTTGTAGGTCGCATTATCATAAACATGAAGTACTACATATGGTCCAAAACATTTTCCGCATAGCAGTGTACTTGTTTTTCAGGCTACTGTCATATACAAGGACCCAATCCCCGTCTTTAATTGCACGAGGTCCTAGTCTGTGCTTATCATCAAACGCTGCCTTGTTCTTCAACGTTGCTTCCTTAAGCATTACTTTAGCATGTTCAATATCTTCTTGACGTCTCTCAAGTTGGCGTATGCGCAATGCAAGCAAATCTTCTGTAGAGATACCTTCTTCCCATGGCATTATGGTCCAAGAGATAACCGCTTCCTTTGTAGGCATAATGGGTTTTTGCTCATACATTCTCTCAAATGGCATAAAACCTGTAACAGAACTATGTGTAGTTCGATCAGCCCATAAAGCAAATGGGAGGAGTTTAGGCCAATCACCAATATGTCCCTAGCATGCCTTTGCTAAAGCTTTAACAATAGGCGGATGCCCTCTTTCACTTTTACCATTATCGTCTGGATTGTATGCTGTAGTGAGAGCCAATTTAATGCCCAAGCAAGCAAAGAAATCCCGAGCTTCATCTGCATCAAGCTCTCCTCTATCAGCAGTAATTCTACCAACACATCCATACCTGAAAATAACATCCTCAAGCAAGAACTTGGATACGGAACTGGTAGCCTTAGTACGCAAAGCTCTTCCTTCCACTTGGTTAGTAAGATCCTCTCTTGCAAGAACAATATACCGCATCTACCAGACACCTACTGACATGGTAATCACGTCCACCACCCACTTGTAGTGCATAGCCAGTGGATAGGTAGGATGCAATCCATCTCGATGTCGCACATTAGAATACTGTTGGCATATTAGGAATGTCTCCACAAACTGAGCCACATCTTTATACATACCTTTCCACCAATAACGATCCTTAATCTTGACAAAAGTTGCCCAGACCCCTCGGTGTCCAGCCCATAAACTTTCATGAAACTCTTTGATAACCTATTGTTGAGTCCTTTATCACAAACAACCCGCTGCGGTACTCCTTTAGATCGTTTTGATTGCGTCCATAAATGCCCATCCTTCAGAAAATAGCCGTAAGCTTTCTTCCTCATCTTTTTGTACTCTTGATCCATCCACCCTTCATGCTTAGTAAGAGTGCTAAGGTAACCAATCAAAATCCATTCTCCTTCATAGAACTCTTCAGAAAATACCTCAAAAGTATGAGCAATATTCCCACAATTTGCATGCAGATAAGAAGACGTATAGAACTTCAAGCAAACATCATCACTTGTGGTCAGCATATCTTCTTCATCTTCAAATCTAGCTCTTGATAACATATCTGCAAGAGGATTATCTCTACCTGCATTATGACAAAATTCAGGATTAAGAGATTTAATGTAGGCTATCCATCGTAGCATAGCAATATCCGGAGTAGAGCAATTTGCAATCATCCCTATTAGTGGCAAGCAATCTGTCTCTACCATGACTAAAGCTCCAATAAAGTATTATTTATCAAACCTTAGAGCAGTAGCAATGCCCCAAAGTTCTCTCTTAACATGTGGGTAGCCTCTTTGGTGAGCATTGAGAACTTTTGCTCCAAATCGAACCACATATCTGTTCCCTTCTTCGTCATCTTGACCTATAGCCCACCCAATACCTGTCGGCCTAGTGTCAACTGTTAAGATTACTGGCCTTCCGCATTTGTAGTCGACTTTCCTCAAGGTCGGAGCTTCAAGGAGCATCTTCTTTAATTTCTGTTGGACGGATACGCTGCTACGGACGTCAGCACAGCTAGAACTCACCTAACAAGTAATGTCAGCTAAGGACGAAGCTCGACCCGCAGGCGCGTGGAAGCAAGCATAAGGTGTCAACCTACACTCGAGCGACTCCTAACCAACTCCTACAGAGGTCCCTACCAATTGTCTAAGTCACAGTCTTCAAAAGTGCAAAAGAGGAATCTTCCTACAACGCTTGTTAGAGCCGAACACCCATCAAACACTTTCGAAACACCATAGAACTTGAAGGAGACCCTACTAATACCTATAGGCTGCTCTTCCTAAGGTCTATAAACCAAAATCACGACCCAAAACACCCGGTGCAGAAACACGTAGGATGTCTGGCCAAAATCTGCAGGTCTTTGTTTCCGAAATCTGAAGTGCCTAATGTGTAGCTCTACTCAATGTGGACGCGTGGATATGCTGCAATGCAAAATCAGATAACGTATGCTCACCCAAACAACCGATGAAGCTCGTAGAAGGAGCTCCCAAAGCCGGACCGTACGTGCGCAATGTTGGTATCGGCTTGTAGCTCTAGTCGGGGGCAACACGCTGCACTTCTCCGCACTCGATTCCGACCACCGTAGCACACATAGCATCAAGACGAAGCTCACACTCTCTCTCACGTACACAGTACGCTCACTCATAGACCTCAAACTTGTTTTTAAAATGACAAAAGGTTTTTCATTAAGGTCAAAAAGTGGTATATATATCTTACAACTTCTCAAACCCTAAAGTTCCAAAATCAACCATCTACTCAATCTAACTATCAAAACTAGGATACAATCTGGAAACTTTTGTAAGTCCCAATATGTACAATGTGAAAAATCGGGTTTTCCTCAATGAATGAATAATTACAAAAATTATGGTCCGCCGAGTAGTTAGATGCCATGGGGTGTGTCCAGCTTCTAACATCCCCCCCCCTCCTTGTTCATGTCGTCCCCGACATGGCCTTGATCCTTTGCTTCATCTTATGGTCTCCCGCATCTTTAGCAGTGATTCGTACCGTGCATGTAGATTTAGCATTGTTGGGCCAAAGATATCTGTATGCATGGTGAAGAACCCCGTGTAGAATGCTTCTTCAAAAGCCTGGAGGTGATAGGATGGTAGAAACATAATTCTTTGATACAACGCATGTATCACCTCCTTGGAAGGCTGACCTGACATATCATAAGCACATCTGTATGTATCTTGGAAGAAGAATATGCTGTCAGTCACCTGGCCTGGCTTGAAGGTCTCGAACACTGCTAGGATGGTTCTGCAGATCTTTCTCATCATAATGCATGTAAGGTCAGGTGAGCCAGTGAACAACTTTATGGCGCCCGTTAGGGTTTTCACCATGTATTGTATACTTATTCTCTCACCTGCCTTCACACCCAGCAGCTTTGGGTAGTTCAGCCAAGTGGGTTGGCTTCTTTGTAAGATTTCTTGTGCTTTCCACATCCTAACCCTTGGTAGAGGACAGAAGCTGAGGTTGTCTCTGATGTGTTTAGGTGCCGCTACCAAGTGTATTAGGTATTGCGGGTACTTGGTAAGCCAAGCCTTCCTCCACTTTGGCTGAGAATCCACTATGAGCTTTACTCCTTCTGGCCTCGAGGTGTCTGCGTTGTAGAGAGGGACCGTTGCCTCTTCTCTGATTCGCCTGTTTATTGTTGCCGCCTCATTTTTCAGCAATGGATATGGGAGAGAGGGTTGAAGCCATTCACGCCTAAGATTGCTGGCGTGGATTTTTTGAATTGTCATAGATTTGAAAACCCTGTGTTCCCATTCCAAGGCTTCCTTTGTGCTTTCTCTGAGCTCTGCCTCTATTGCTTTACGCAATTTTTCCTCCTCTTCTTGTGTTAGATCCTGTGGCTCTTGAGAGGATCCTCTGTGCTTTCCTCTGGCATGGGTGTGTCCACAGGTTCTGCCACATTGTCGAGGTCGATGCCCTCATTGGCAGCTGGCCCTGAGCTTTCTGCTTCTGCTTGTTGCCGGCCTTTCAACTCCTCAATTTGCTTGAGGAGTGTCTGCTTTTCAACTTCGGCTTCTCCGCCCATAGTCACGAGGAGGTCATTGAGTTCATCGTTTACTTTTTCAGCTTCCTCGAGCTTTATCTTTATGCTCTCCAATTCTTCTTGTAGGGTTTTTTGGTTGTCCTCCATTCTGGTTTGCATTGCAATAGAACCTTCAGCCATCATCAACCTCTGCTTCTTCTTGAGAGTCAGCTCCTTCTGGAGTTCTTGCATCTGCTCTTCATATATTTGACTATCGAAAATGATTTAAGTCGAGCTCGTAGCTCTAACTCTAGCGGGTGATGCTCGCAGCCTCTGGATGATTTGATCTTTGACTTTTAATTGGTACTTGAGCTCAAGGACTTCATCCAGGCTTGCTTCTTGTTCTATCTCCGCCTTTTCCTTGGCATACCTCATGGCCTCTACTTCAAATTGAGGAAAATAAGGAAAAACTGAACTTTTACTTGTTCAAATTCAAATAAAATCAGGGAACCAACAGAACCAAAAATCATGACCAGATGCTTCCCAACATGGATCGCGATCCATGTTCCAGGTAGACATCTGACAGTGAGATTTGACCAGTGCACTTCTGATTACTAAGGAAACAACTTGTCCAAAAGGAGCCATAGACAAAAAGTGAAAAAACCTAATCAAAATACCAAAAAAGTAGTTGTTTGTAAAAAACCGCAAAACACACACAAAATCTTGCTTTTGACTTGGAAAAAATTGATCAAATCCAGAAAGATTTGGGAATAGCATTATCAGACCTTTTGTCACAAATTCACAAAGTATCAGTCCAAAATCTTGCTAAACATGGATCGCGATGTATGTATCTTTTTGGAATTTTGTGATGATATTGGGCAAGTAGAAAAGTGATATCATTTGAAGTATTTTCTCCCAAGGAACCCTTATCAGAAAGTTCAAAAAGAGGGCAATAGGGGCAAAAATCAGATCAAGGGAGAAACCACTGGAACAAACCCTAAAATTGACTTTTGTCTGACCTAAAAAAATCCAAAACATTCAAAAAACCATATAGCCAGCATCACAAGGCCAAGGACTAGCTGTGGGTCACGTTTCAGTGCATTCTGACACTAAGAAACATGGATTTTGATCCATGTTTCCCTGACACATTTTGATACCAAACTGACACCATATCTAGGGGGCATCACAGAGAGTCTAGTGGTCCTTCCAAAATTAAATTTGGATGCAAAAAACCCATCCCAAAAGCCCAAAACAGGTAGGAGCTCTGGCGAAGTGACAAAATTGACCTAGCTTCCAATCCAGAGGTTCATTTCTAAAAAAATTGATACCATAAGACCTAATAATCATGATGAACATGGTAGTACCAAAAAAAGTCCATTTGGCTTCCAAACATGGATCGGGATCCATGTACCACTGAGTCAGAATAGAAGCAAATTTTCACCACACAAAGAGCTAGTCCACAGTACCCTGGTGGTTCTTTCAAAATTGAAATTGGACCTAAATTGTTGATGTTGTATGAGGAATTGTGTGCTACTGAAAAAATCTAGCTAAATTTTATTGATTAAAAGCAAGAACTAACAAGAACGGCTATAAGCTCACAGCTATCAAGCAAATTTTTGACAGGTTATAGGTACTAGAGGATACTACCCAGCAAGTAAGATCAAACGGGGGATTCAAACTAGCTAATGAGGTAACCCGGTTTAGATTTTACAATACCAATTCTTCATGAATTTGCGATCAAGAAGATTGTACCAGAATAGGAATCCCAACATCTTTGTCTAAGGAAGCAATCACTCAACGAAAGAAAGCATGAATCAGAGACCACTGCCGCCTTTAGAACCCATTTTAGAGGAGAGCTTCTTTGACACTTCATCAAAAAGATTATACATCCTCATGAATGAGGATTCTAACACGTCAAACCTTAAGGGAATAGCTTTGATGAGGGCAGGTCCTTCTCAGCCTACATCTGATGTAAAATTTTTGTATTTGAAATTTCAATTTGAAAATGTGCTTAAGGACAAAATCTATAAGGATGGAATGGACCGCTACTGTGTTAAGTTGGAAAATAAGCCGAGCGAGTTCAGAGACCTTGTAGATGTTGATTATGACAGGAATAGATATTTTGACCAAGAGGGAATGATGTACCTAGTGGTTCATAACCTTTTTATTGTGGATAAATGGGGGATGACTAGCACCAAGGACAAGGTAGATATTGAGCTGGCCAATGAGCCATCCAAAATGGAGAAACAAAATGCGGTGCTCAGGCGCACCAATGATATAGAGCGCCTTAATACAGACAACACGTATGTGGAGCTATATAAGTTTAACAATGGAGAACAAACACTCTATTACAGATGTGACGAACCCCACATCAAGGAACTGACTAACTGCAAAAACCTGTATGTTTTTACGTACATGGAGGGGAGGAGTATTCAGGTGGTCATAATAGACAAGTATGGCCAAAAGTACTCTCCAATGGATCGTAAGGAATTCAAGAGATATACATATTTTTGGGGACCACTCCAACAATACTATGTAAATCCGGAAGAGGTAAAAACCACAACTACTCACACAAGACCTGAGACTGTACATGTGAGCCCAATGAACACCAGGGTGGAGGAGTCTTTTGAAAATGAACGAGTCCCAAACACAGGACCTTCAGGATCAACGGGGTCTAGGGCTTCCATGAACACACATAGGGGCAGTATTGTTCCTGATGTCACCTACACCACTAGAATGCCTCCGACTATTACGCGAGATCGACTTGACGAACATATAGCAGATAGGATACCACTGGTAGTATCAAGAGGAGATTATGAACCTAGAGAAACCACACCAAGAGGACCAGGTGTTGCTAGAATGGTTGCAAAGGCCAGATGTATGCGACTATCTCAGGTGGCAAAATGCGTACCCAAAAAGTATAATGGATCAGGAGATCCGTATGCCCATGTTTTGATCTTCAAACAAGTGTTGAGAGCAGAACAGGTAGTTGATTTCCATATTGAATATGAAGGTTTTGGGTTGACATTAGAAGGGACTACTTTGAATTGGTTCCAACGATTAAACAGCTTGGAATTCCCAAGTATTGAGCAACTTCTCTGAGAGTTTGCTGAGGAACTCTCAAAGAGGGGGATCAAGCATAACATTGTCTCCCAGATCTATGCATTTAGGCAAAAGGAGAAAGAGAAAGTGAAGTAAGCATCACTTCATTTCAAGTAGTATATAGAAATATTCCTACTCAAGAACTACCTTAGGATGAAAGACTGTCAGTCCTTTTCATAGAAGGATTGCGAAATGACACGCTCAAAAAGGACTTGCACTTGAAGGCATGTGTAACTTTTGAGCAACTCACGAAAGAGGCATTGTATCTGGTAGATAATTGCAAGGCATATGGGGAGGTGGTTGGGAGGTGACTGAAGACACAGATCAGGGAACAAGTAGCACCTCTTCAACCACTAGTGAGTCCATGATAAAATTGGGCAGGCAAAACCCATCTATGCCGGACGTTGATCAAATGATCGAGGAACTGATCAGAAGGATAAACCAATGAAACATGACAAACCCAAACACACGACAACCGCCCACTCAAAAATGTGACACTTGTGGAGGAGATCATCCAACCTAGTGGTGCAACCTTCAACAAAGGCCATGAGTAAACACACAGTGATTACTGAAGTGGTGTGCTACCAAACAAAAATGGACAAACCATGAAACCCACGAATGTTTCCATAACCGGAACTATGTTAGAGAGAGACAATACGGACCACATGGAGGGCAACAATTTCCACCCCCTCCAAGGTACCAAGTAGGGCCAAATAACGCAATCCTAAGGCAGAAAATATATCAACTTGTGTTGGGACATCAACCTCCCTTACCACCCCAGGAAAATAGGGTTATGGTAAGGATTTCCCAACCCATAGAACCACCTTCTGATTAGAGTATGGTCCAAGTAGTCTCATATCGAGAAGATTCAAAAAATACCTACGAGAGGGGATTTGATGGGAATGCATATGCTCCGGAGGGACACAATCCATGGATAATTCCTGAAGAGATGCCCCAGCCCTCATTCATAGCACAGCCAACTAAAAACCATTACTTGGTCGATGAAAACTGCTTATGTTCATGGCAAGCTAGGGCTACAAACCTAGGGGGTATCCTCCTAGAGCAGGACAATTGATGGGGTCTCCACAAGCTTCTCCACCCCCTGTAGGACCATGCTATGAATGTGGCGGTGATCATTGGGCAAGAGTTGTCCAAACAAAGGAGAACGGGTAAATTTTTTTGGGTTTTGTTGTTGGAATTAGGGTTGCAGAGAAACACACACAGCTTGGAGAAGACGAAGGAAGCTCTAGGCACACAATAGAGAGTTTGTTTCTTAGTATGCAATGGAAAGATAGATAGCTCTAGAGTGATGGGCATATATACAATGCACGAGGGAAAAGACCTCCTAAAGAGGGAAAAAATTTCCCCGGCGGTCTGTTCATACACATCACTAGCACATGTATATGGTAACAAAATCCCCCCTGGAGTGATGCGGTGAACGAGAGCTGGCGCATGAGTAAAGGGAAGTGACATGCCCTGAGGACATGATCAGTACACAAAGGGGAGTAAGCCCAAAGCTTTGCGGAAAGCTTCAAGCTTCTCACGAGACAATGCCTTTGTGAAAAGATCTGCAAGGTTGTCCTGTGTTGGCACATAAGCCAAGATGATCTCTCCTCCTGAGAGCTTCTCCCTGACATAGTGGTAATGCACCTCAATGTGCTTTGTGCGAGCATGAAAAATTGGGTTCCTCGCAACTGCCAATGTGCTCTGACTGTCAGTGTAGATAGTGTTGGCAGTGTCCTGTCCAACACCCAAATCATCCATAAGGCGTCTGAGCCATACACACTCAACCGTAGCTGTGAAGACTGCCCTAGACTCAGCCTCACAACTCGAAGTAGCCACAGTAGGTTGCTTCTTGCTCAACCATGATATACATGAATTTCCAAGCATGAAACAAAAACCACTTGTGGATACTCGCGTGTCAAAACAACCAGCCTAATTTGAGTCCGAAAAAGCATGTAAGTCTGGCGGCAATGATCCCCCCTTGGGATAAAACAAGCCAAGATCTGAGGTAGCAGAAAATTCTCTTGACAGCCTGCCAATGCTTAGACCCTGGGATATGCATAAATCTACTGACCTGTGAGACTGAAAAATGAATATCTAGCCTCGTGTTGCATACTAAATGAGGCAGCCAACAACAATTTGGTAAAGAGTGACATCAGCAGGATTGCCAGCATCATGTAGACTCAACTTCAAACCTGTTTCCATGGGAGTGGCAATAAGTTTGCAATCCTCAAGTCCAAACTTACATAGCAATGTCTCTATGTAAATTTTCTAACACAAGGCAATACCACCATCACGCTGCTTAAACTGTATACCCAAGTAATGATGCAATAGCCCCAAATCTTTCATCTTGAAAGTAGCATTCAAATCAGCCTTAAATTCAGCAATATGTCTCTCATTTGGTCCAGTGATCAGAAAATCATTGACATAAAGAACCACAATGAGAAGTACCTCACCCTCACGCTTTACATACAATGTTCTTTCTATTGGACTGTTATGAAAGCCTCGTTTAACCAAATGAGTATCAGCTTTCTCATACCAAGCACGAGGAGATTGCTTCAACCCATACAAAGCCTTCTTACATCTACACACTTTGTCCTCTTGTCCTTTTATGGCAAAACCGCGAGGCAGCGCTACATAAACTTTCTCAAATATGTCACCATTAAAAAAAGCAGTAACAATGTTTGATTGATGTACATCCCAACCAAATGAGTTGCCAATGCACATAGAAAACGCAGAGTAGTCATACGACAAGTGGGAACAACAGTCTCTTCATAATCTATGCCTTTTTGATGTGCATAACCCTTTGCAACAAGTCGAGCCTTATGGCGATCAATCTCACCATCCTGTTTGCGTTTCAACTTGTAAACCCACTTCGTACCAATGGCCTTTTTGCCAGGAGGCAAATCACATAAAGTCCATGTGTCATTTTCTATAAGTGCATCATACTCTGATTGCATGGCAGCCATCCAATTTTCTGAATTCTGTGCTTCATCAAAAGACAGAGGCTTCTCAACATCATGTAAGCTAGACACAGCCAGAGCATAAAAATCTGATGCATAAGATGCATGGCGAGAGCCTAAACGAGTGCGACTAGACAAAGGTGAATCCAATTTACTATCACGCAAAGTGTGCACCAGCCATTTTGGCATACCTCTAGCCTGCTCATTTTCAACCCTTTCCTCATCAAGTACATCATGTACATCTGCATCAGTAATAGGCTGATCTAAAACATTTTCAGAAACCCCCATAGGCTGTACATTTTCCTCAGTGGAAATTACATTCATATTTCCACCACTGAAAAGAGGCAACAAAGTGTCATAAATGTCGTGTGAGCTTACATTACTGTCTCTAGTACATGACAACAAGGGCTGAACAGAATCTTCCACAAACACTACATCCCATGAAACCAAAATAAATTTTGTTTGCGGATGATATAACCTGTAACCTTTTCTTTCAGCACTATAACCAACAAAATTACATTTGACAGCCTTATCATCCAATTTTCTGCGTTGTGTTTGTGGCACCAAAGCATATGTCAAACAACCAAAAACACGCATGTGCTCAATAGAAGGCTTTCTATCATGCCATGCTTTATATGGAGTAATAGACTACAAAGCTTTCGTAGGACACCTATTTAGTACATAAGTGGCACACATGATGGCCTCAAGCCAAAAAGAATGCGGCAAAGCTTGACTTTTGACCATACATTGTGCCATTTTGGTCACTAACCTGTTTTTCCTCTCAGCAACACCATTTTGCTGAGGTGTATAAGGCACTGTACATTGGTGTTTTATCCCACGACTAGCCAGAAATGCATTAAATTCATGAGACATATACTCCCCCCTTGATCGGAACGGAGGGTGCCCATAGTACATTTCGAGACATTTTCAGCCATAGCCAGAAATTGTTTGAAGCACATAAAAACTTCGAACTTTGCTTTAAGCGGAAATACCCATGCATGCCTAGAGTAATCATCAATGAAAGTCACGAAGTACAGGTAATTGCCCAAGGACGGAGTCTGCATGGGCCCACAAATATCACTATGCACAAGCTGCAACCTGCATGTGGCCCAAACTGAACCAACCTTGGAAACTTAGAACGCTGCATCTTACCCAAAATACAGCCTTCACAAACATGTTTGACAGGTGCTTCAAGAGGCGGCAAAGAAGCAACCATATCAGATTTCATTAGGAAAAATATGAACCCTCTAGGGGCCCTTTGGGATTAAGGTTAATTAGAGGCCAGCCAATGAGAAGAGGGTGGTGGACAGGGTGGTGGACACACTCTATGCCCTCAAAAATGTAGGGGTACAAAGTAGTCTTACACTTCTTAAATGGGTTCTTACCTAGTGAGAAGGTGGGGTGTGTGTGTGTGTGTGTGGGGGGGGGGGGGGGGGGGGGGGGTGGGTGGGTGGCCATATGGAACCTCCAACTTCCCTCCTTTTTGATCCTCAAATTTCAGCTTCTTAAAACCCCCCTAAAACTATTTTATGGTCAAATAAGCATTTTTTGACCTCAAAAAGTCAAAATGTGCACCCAAAAACCATAAAATTCAAAAAATTTTAAAAAATTTTGAGAAATCTTTTTTTGCTATCCAGAGCTCCCCCAAAAGTAGTTCTTAGGCAAAAAGTGATTTTCTCTCTCTAGAACCCCTTTTCCAACCCCTCCTTGGTTGCAACCATCACACTCATCCTCTACTCCAACACTCTCTCTCTCTACACCATCTCCATTGCTGCAGCAAGGAATCTCCTCTCTCCTCCCCTACTACCTTCCATTGCCACACCAAGCAAAGGTTATCCACCTTCTCCTCCCATTTCCACACCAAGCAAGGGTTATCCACCTTCTCCTCCCATTGCCACAAGGGTTAACCACCTTCTCATATCACTTTATCCTCTGTACATTGTAGCAACAAGCAAGGTCCTTCTCCTCCTCCTAGTTTTCTTTGCTCAACCATGGCCAACTCTACTTCACAAAGACGGCCAAAGGATGAGGTCACAGCACTTGCATGCCACAACACTAGAGGTGTAGATGATGAGTGGGTGCCACAAGAGTTCACCAAAGGTGCTTGGGTATACATGCAACCATCTGCTATTGGCCCTCATTGTGTGCGGAATCATACAAACTTGGATCTTCATTGGAAAGGAAAGGTTCTTGGCTTCAAGAACCGCAAAGACAAGGGGACCGTAGCCATTGTGCAACATGTTTTCTCAATGTCAACCATGCATTTGCAACAACCACCTCAATTTCCAACACATTGTAAGTACATGTTTTGAGAATACAAAGCTAGGTGTGAAATCATAGTGTAATGTTATTATGGAGTCATACTTAAGATTTGTCATGCATTTATAGTCATATTTCCATCCACGTTGATAGAGGAGCAGCCACTACATAGTCTCTCCTGCACATTCAATGCTATACATGCGGATATTGGAGCAATAATGTTCCCACATCTTTGGCCAACCAAACTGGTTCAAAGAAGGATTTTCTTCTATTCTCACTCCTATAATATTGTCCCTACTTCTACACAAGCGTTTGGAACGCTTGAACCCATCAAAGTAACTTCCTTATTAAGTATGGAGTGGCCGGTGCCAAATTTGTGGTCGGTAGCATCTTTCAAGAAAAAGATGATAATGGATGTCCAAAACTCTTTGAAATACTCTAAAGCTTCTAGGTCTGTGGGCTTGAGTTGGTGTTTTCCTATTCATTGTTTTGTGCACATTTTTAAAGAGTTTGGATTTGTAGAGACTACCACAATGCTTGTATGTAAAGATGCGCATTAAGAGGAATTAGGAAGGCTTTTAGAAGAGGACTGAGGTTTTGTGGAGGGCATGCACAACGGGGACTGGTACCGTTGTAAGGTTGGAGCTTCAGGTATTGGAATGCACTATTTGAAATCCCGCACCTCCTTGTACATACAATTTCACTATGATCATTGGATGTGCAAGCTTGGACTGTGGACTCCCATACAGAGTGTAGACGGCGCTATTGCAAGATTTGACATTGTAGTGAAGATGCCCAATGATGCTTTGGAGGTAGTCTAAGTGAACAAGCATTGGACTCTCAGTAATGTTCAAGAAAATTTGGTTATTATGGGTTTTGAGGCCCTTCAACAAGCACAATTTCGTTTACAAGGTCACAAGGTGAGAATCCTTCCACCACATTTTCAATACATCATGGTTTGTCGATCATTGGATGCTTATTGTAATGAATGTTCGCCGCAGATTGGGAAGAGAATGGAAGAAAAATTGAAGGTTGAGGAGGACTGGGGGATGTATGGAACTATGCTATCGATCTTATAACTTTGTAACTCTTGCAATTTTCAAACTGATCCCCGCTGTAATCAACATTATTTGCTTCCGCAAATCATGCCTTTGAATATAATTTTTTGCATTGGGATGAGAAATCATTTTTTGGTGAAAGTGCCTTTTTTTTTAATGTCTTAAAAAAAGGGTCCATTATAAAAGGGGGGCCACCTAACTCATTCACTATTTTCACTTTTACAACTCTTGAGCTCCTCCACTCTCTATCTACACCCCAAGCTAGACATGGATGCTTCCACAGCCTCTGCATCTACAGCCACATCCACCCCTTTGTCACGCTTCATCCTCTTCCTCGAGGACACCAAATACAAAGAGAAGTTGGACCTCCACACCTTTTTTACTCGTCTCCCTGACCTTGATGCCAAAGTTTCCCTTCACATGGATGCATTTGCCGAGATTTTTGCGTTCATGGAGGAGCACATCATAAAATATTCTGTATCTATCCCCCCACATGTAGGGATCTGGGTGCCTTGCGATCTTTTGCCGTATATACACAAAGGTGATCGCCCATTCTCCAAGCGGTTGCAACGTTTCCAAGAAATTGCAACCGATGCAGGCCATTACTTGGACAAGCAAGCCCCAGGGGTGTCAGCGCTCAAGAAGCGCAAGTTGGGGGTGGAGTACCTTTCTCGGCTCGCAACATTTATCTTCTTGGTGAGCGAGGAACCTAATTTGGAGGAGCTTCGCTTACCACACCTTCAGGTTGGGTCCTTTATCAAGGACACCAAGGAGTAGCAGGTTATCCCCATGAACCCTGCAGAGCGGAAGGAAAGGCACACCGGCTCGCGTACCCTAGGGGTCTTGAGGAAGTGGTTGAGAAATCCATAGTTGCGGCTGGCCCGAGTGACACTCCAGTGCCACTACCACTGACAGATGTGGCTATCCCAGAGGTAGAAATCAGCCGCTTCTCCTCAGTGTTAGTGGATGGGGAGGAGTATGTGTTCCTACATGATTTGGAGAAATCATTTGGCCTGCGCATGGATGAATGCTTGAGTGTGCTATGCAACAGCACCAAATGTCCCTTAGACAATACGCCAGATGCCCTAGAAAGCAAGCTCTTGCCAGATGGGGACTCTGTTGCTGACACTATTGCAGTTGTATGTACGGAGGTCCTGGCAGCAGACCAGTTGCACGTGGCTGATAAAGGATTCCAAGCCCCTCAAGCCAAGGTTGAGGCTGCTAGGATGCCTATGCCATTATGCAACCTCCCATCTGATGATCCAAAGGTCGTATCTGTGGTGCATGGGAGCATTGACTTGGATGCAAAGGGCAACAAGGAGGAGGACGACAAGGAGCAGGAGGTAAACTGTATCCTAAATTTCATGTTACTATTTTATCCTTCATTGTCTTTTTTCTCAACCTTCATCGGTTTATGACAGGATGTCGTGGAAGTTGATGATTTTGCTGCAAGGACGGGTGGCAAGTGGACGGGCTTTGGACCTCAAGCTTACCTTGCGCATTACCTAGGACAACTCCCCCCTGGCGATGTGGCCATTATCCATAATGAATTTACTCCCCAAGCCCATTTTATGACTTGGTCGTTAAAAGCTTTGAGCAAGTTTTTGTGTTTGAGCACCATTGCTCAAACTACGCATCAGGTGTTCCTAGTGCGTAGATCCCTTGTATGCATAGCGTTTGGCACTGGCTTTCGTGGTAAAGTGCTTGCCCAGATAGGGATACATGCTTCCATTGGCTCAACTGACCCAAAGGCCATAGCGCAGTCCCTCTTGACTGGGGAGTTGCCTTACGCGCAAAATAGGTGCCAGGAAATGGTCAAAAAAATTATGAACTCCTCAGATACATGATGTAAAATCATTGTTTTGGAAGTAATGAAAAATATTTGAAATTGTCTTGCAAATTCTTTTGAATGTGATTTGTCAATCTTGAAAATTGTTTCAATTGGTGATATGAAAATTGTTTTGATTAGTGACTTTGTAATTTTAAGTTCTGTATGTAATTTCAGTAAATTTAGGTATTTTATGTTCCCTAGGGGGTAGATAAGCCTACCAAGGGCGAAAAAAATCCTGGCCACAAGGGCGCGCAAATGGCCCATCCATTAGTTTTGGATGGGCCTTTTGCGCGTCCTTGTGGCCAGGCTTTATTTTGCCCCTACTAGGCTTATCTACCCCCTAGGATACTTACAAAGCACAAATTTATTGAAATGATTTGGTTTTGCATCATTAATTTAGATGCACCCTTTTTATGCAAATTCCAGCATATGTTCACACTCAAGGACACTAGAAAAGGTGAAATCAATTATGAAATGAAGTTTCCAGCACACTATCACCTACTTTAGCTCTACCTAGTACACCCCTGCACCAAAAAGTCCAATTACATTGGACATTTGAAAAATCCAAATTAATGTTGCATAGACACTTGGTTTCACAATATGTTATTTTTTTTGATATCCTATAGGGAATTCAAAGCTTGAAATGGCCAAAAAAGGGTGTCCACAAGGATCCATGTAAAATAATGTTGCAAAACCAATAGGTTCTAGTAAATTTGTGCTTTTTAAGTACCCTTGGGGGTAGATAAGCCTACAAGGGGCAAAAAAACGCCTGGCCACAAGGGCGCGCAAATGGCCCATCCAAAACTGATGGATGGGCCATTTGCGCGCCCTTGTGGCCAGGCTTTTTTTTGCCCCTTATAGGCTTATCTACCCCCAAGGCTACTTAAAAAGCACAAATTTACTAAAATTGACTGAAATTACATACAGAACTTGAAATTACAAAGTCATTTCATTACAAAGATAATAGACACAGTAGACACAACTGTTGATCATATTGTCATTGGAAAGTCAAATCATTACAAAGATAAGGGTGTGCAATACAAAAAGAGGGGTAACTTCGGCTAATGCTCTGATGCATGGTTTTTAGGACCCCTTCTGAAGATGCAATAAAGGTACAGTCAGTTGTTGGGGAGATGAGGATACTCTAGTCCAAGGGATCTCGAAAGAGAAGAAAAATCTACTTCACAAGCACCAAAGAGTAAAAAGTGCCATGGACAGAAGATACGTGGGAACGAGCTCTTATGCATGCCTACAACCTATATCGTACAGAATAGCCCATTCTAGGTGTGAATTTCTAGTGAAATTTACACGAGGATGTTCGTGTGGACTCACAGCATAGCATACTCCGTTTTCACTTTTTTACCGACAGTAAATATTTTTTACCACAGTAAATATTTTTTACCTACAGTAAATATTTTTCACCTACATGGTAAATACAAATCACTTTTTACCTACAGTAACTTTTTTTTACCCATGGTAAATATTTTTTAGTGCACCATAAGTATTTGGTAGGTAACAGTTCACTGTTACTAGAAGCAGTGATTGGGCATCAACAATGCAGTTACAGCAGGAGAAAAGGAGAAAATCTTATGGTAAAGGTGAGTCAACAGGGACAAAGACTTTTGAGTTGAAAAGAGACATGCTGATTTTTTCAAAGAACACATGTCAAAAGAAGCCATGGTTGAGGATTTTTTGAGAATTTGATATTCAGGAGGACCCAGCTGCCACCTCCCCCCCGCAGGTCCCCCCCTGACATGTGCAGAACCTCCAGTTTCAACAACCACCTTACCTCCTCTTAAATGCTGGTCAAGGCCTTATCCCCTTGTGTCACAATCAGAAAAATCAGCATTTACCCTCCCCTCTCACATCACTCTAGAGAATATCTTGATGGTGACATATCAGGTGACCTCAATCTGTTGACCACCCTAAGCAAAAAGTAACCCCAATCAGCCGATTTAAGCATGTTTATCCCTAATCCTAAACCCTCTCAGAAACCTATATAAGGAGACCTTCTCTCACTCAAAACCAACACTTCACCCACTTCACCAAGCAATGAAGCTATGACGACATTGCTCACAACGAGGAGCTATGGATGGAGCTCTACTCTCTCTCCCTCTCTCTCTCTCCCTCTAGTATGCTACATTACTAGCCCTAAAACCTAAATAAGGAGTCTTCTCTCATGCTCCATGGCCACCATCCTCGCCATCATTCTCTAAGGTATTGATGTGTTGCTAGTAGGATCATACCTACTTGCTGGGTTGATTGTTTTTGACAAGGGATTATGCCATCCTTGGCTTGCTTCTATATATCCTTGTTATGTATGATCAGATGCCGTTGTATTGTTAAGCTGATGTCTTGTGTATATATATGCTACATAAGGTCCCTAAGCTTCGTTTCTATGTGTTTTGCCATATGTTTTGATGCCATCATAATGCCAGAATTCTCACTTGCCTATGTGCACTATGTGTGAGGTCCCTAAACCTCTTAATTTAGGGTGGTGCCCCCTTTGTTTTTTTCGTTGCTTGTTTGTATGAGGCGTGGTTTGTGGAGTGTGCAAGAGTACAGAGGCCACCCGATTGCACTGCTCTTTTTCCTGCTATCAGCTCGAAGTCTCGTCGCAATCGACGTGCAAGCTGCATATCTTTTGGCTGTATTGTCACTCGCTTTGCATGTATGGTGCATAGGTTGGTATCTTCCAACACCGAAATGATGTGGGCCTCTGCAGCTTCTTGAATAGCCTCTAGCTCTATTGCTTGCATTCTATACTGATTTCCATAGCTTTGAAACACATCCTTCAAAGTGCGAGCAAAGGGGACGCGTCAAATCAAAAGCTCCGTCGTCTTCTGGTAGTGGTGGATTTCTGCAAATGCCCTTGCTATTTTTCGGCGCCGCTGCGGTTGTCTTGGGGGCACTTGCACATTTGCTGGCGGGCGGCGCTTAGGATTCTTGAAAAACTTAGACTTGTGCCTGTTTACATGCTTAGGGGCTGGTTCTACAGCCTCTTTTGATTCTTCCTCTTCCCTTGGCTGCCGATCTTGTTGTGTGGGGAGAGCTCCCTGGCCTCCAGGCAATGTCTTCCCCCCAACGGACACCCGGTGTGTGCGCGGTATTTTATCTCGCAGCCATGGTGGCTCACTCTATGATTTAGTGTCTGTATGGACCACTTGAGTCCTGGATGGTCCTGCTTGTGATTGGTGGAACGACGGCTGCTCCCTATCGGACTCTGTTGTTTGCTGGCCCTCTTCTTCTCTCTAGCGCTGGGCACATTGCTTCATTCTCCTTCTAGGTGTTATATCTTGAGTAGGTGGAGATTCAGCAGTCCTCGATGACTCTCGTGCCCTACCACCATGCCCACTACCAGATGAGTTCCTGGAACGGCCAGGTGTTCGTGGCCATTTTCTTGTGCCTTTAAGCCATGATGGCTTCTCACATCGTTGGAGGGTGTTTTTGCTGGCAGGCGGATGCTCTTTCGCGGTTTGTTTGGTGCGCGCCAATTTGTTGGTAAGAGCTCACCTGTTCTTAAGAAATGAGTGGTTTATGAGAGCATGCAATAATTATAAGGGCCCATTTAAAAAGGGCGGGCCTGTTCACACTATTTTTTTTAAAAAATTATTATTTTTTAAATAAACATGTCGCTAAGAGTTGGACGCTGCGTTCACGTTTACTGACTCGCGCAGTATCCACTTTGATCCTTGTTGCACTCTGCATCGCCGCCATGCAGCATGCTTGGTGGGACCTTGCGACCTTTGCCACTTGTTGCTATGCTCTTGACGATTCCATTTCTGCACTTCAATAGCAATCTTGGATTGTCGCGCACGCTTCATTGTGAGCTTATGAGCAAATGTTGTGCGAAAAAACCAATTGAACATCTCCTCCAAATAATTGGATTGCACCATTCCACCACCATGTCGAGTAATTTTGAAGTACACTCCCCTTGCTCGATAATGGGACTTCTCCATGCCTTGAGTGCTAAAAATTTCAAGTGATCCATACTTGTGCATAAAAAATGCACCATGTGCAAATAAGATATGTTGTTCACATGAGTAAACGATCCACATTATCAAATAAAAACAATCCCTCGTAATGAATACACCATCTAAAATGACTTACCATGTAATGTGTGATGTTATTTTCACCCCAAGAAAGGGTGAAGACCTTAGTAAAATCCGCCAAGGATTCTTGAAATGATTGGCGTTGTTCTTCTGTTGTGCTATTAAGGCCCATAAGCTTGACCATTTTATCAAAATGTGCCCAAACTTGCTTGGGCTTGTTTGCAAGCTCGCCATTTGAATCATTGTCGATAGTAGCTTTGCATAACTCCTTCCAAAGCTCCCAAAGGTTACCTGCCTGCTGGTTGGAGCTGTTTTGAGCATCATATCGACTTGGCTTTCCTTGGGAAACTTACTTCAAAAAGTGTCTAGCTTTTTGTCCACTCATTGACACTTGTTGAGCAATTTCATGGGCCTCCCCTGTGTTCTTTGCAGCAACGATAGACACATTTCCACCGTGACAGCCAATGGAATTCAAGAGTACCTCCACTCTTTCGATCGCTTCCTGGGACTTTTCCAACGGTTTCATTGTGAAAGAATAGTCAATGTGGAGCTTCAATAGCCTATCAAAAATGCGCATGAATGCGTGTAATGTACAAAAATGTACATTTGATAGAGGAAATCGAAAGATTGGATTTCAAGCGTGGTCCTTTTGATCACGGTCTGGGGCATTGAGCATGGGACATCTCAGAATAGACGCTTCCCATTCTCTACCTTCATCTCCGACATCAGGACAATCCAACCCTTGTTCTCCATGCCCTTGCCATGGAAGCATGTAACCGGCCTTTGCAGTGCTCTTATGTGATTTTTTTCCATTAGGTTTGTACCCTCGAGTGAAAAATGGACAAGGCATGAGAGAAGAAGCCCCTTGTTTTCAACCAAGCAAACACTTTATGGTCTTCAAATCCCCACCTAAGTGCCACTCCACATCATAACTACCAAAACCCTCAATCTCCAACTTCTGACCTGCAATTTGGGAGTGTATTACTTCTGTGATCCATGGAGTTCTCTCAAAAATCCATGAAAGTACTCCATTGGTCTCTTTGGGCACCTCAATAGCACCCAACCACCAAATGTCTTTCTCTGATTGCACGCTAAAAGATGGGGTGGGAGATGGCTCGACTGAATCCCTTCGCTTGGTTTGCAGAAGGGCCTCATTCATTAGAGTGACACTTAGCCTCTCTAACCTTCGGCCTTTCACTGTTTGACACTCATCGAGTTTCAACACAAAAGTGACTTTTGTGCCAAGCACTACAAAATAAATAGTTCTAAGACCTTAAACTTCAGAGTCTATGATAAGAATAATACCAAAGAAAAAAGTAAAGTGTGTTACCTTCTTCAGGTAACTCGTAAAATCTAAGCATGGCTTCTTGAAGCCTTCTAAGATCCACGAAAATATTGTTCCACATTGTGTAAGGAAATCCCTTCTCCGAAGGTCTTATAGATTGTTTCTTACCTTTTCCACTTGTCTTTGTTGCGCACGAAGCATAAAGGGAAGTTGGCATTGTGTCCTCAATGTGTAGGTATGTCCCAATGCGGGAGAACACAGGCTTCGTTTGTGGCCTTCTTTGCGAGCTTGACCTTGTGAGGAACGGGAAATAGGTTTTCCACAATGCCATGTTCTTTGAGGGCATCCTTTAGGAGTTGGAAAATAGCCTGATAGGCTTTGGTGCTGATTCCAGCCTCATCACAAGCTTGTTGAACATCATCATCACTAACCACATTTCTTAATTTACGCATAAGGTCCTTGGTGACTGCATCCTTAATGTGCTTACCTCCAGCTGATTGTAAGATAGAAATCACGTTCTGGATATTGAGACAACTAGTGAGAAGGTTGACTCGATCATCTTGGCTTGTTCCACCGCATGCCTCCTGGATGAAGTTTCTAGAAACAAATAAACATAAATGTTAGAAAATAGTGTGAAGTAAGAATGCATCATGCAAGTAAAGACCAAATCACCATGTGGCTGTAACTCGTTGTTTGCGTGCTCCTCCCGAATGTGCAAGAGTTTCAATGGATGAATACGTGCGTTTGCGTTCCCTCGCACCAAGGGGTGTTTCTTTCAAGTATGTGATCGTGTTGGTAAGCTTCTGGATGTGGGACTCCTTTTCTTGCATTTGTTGTTCAAGAGTTTTAACTACCCTCTCCGAAGAGGCAACACTCTCTTGTAATGCCGTCGTCTTGAGGTGAAGAGCTTGACATTCGTGCATCCACATATGCAAAGCCTCAAAATAAGGTGATTTTTTTTGAAGTTGTGCGCCAATGGTGCTAGCTCTTATCTCAGTTATGGGAGAAACCCTTTGCTCTAAAAAAAACAACACTTCTTTGGCTTATTCTTCACAAAAGTGTGTGGACCAGAGTACAGGCTCATAAATGTGGACCTGGGAATGGCATCTATCCCACATGCCACTTAACACCATGAGAGAATATTTTTCACCATTTTATTAACTGCAGAGAAATCAGAAAATATTTCTTCATTCTAACTTACCTTTGTAACATTAAATGGTCTAACTTATCATGGAAAAAAAATTTACTAGGAGATTTCATGGGCTTTACATTTGTCATATGGAATGCCGTTCAAGCAAAATATCTATGGAATATTTGGAATAAAAGATGTAATATTATTTTTTACACTCACAAACATTTGGTAATGATTGGATTGCTAATGCTATTTCACAATCCTATGAAGTTAAAGTCAATTGCATAGCCACCTTGGTTTGTTTATGCCACCTAGAAAGATATGTGGCAGTAGAAGAAAAGAAATGTGAAGGTATCCATGGTGAGCACATGGACGCCGTTTCTCAAGCCAGAGCTGGTTGATGCTATGCAGGTGTTGTTAACAGAGATGAATGTCATACAAGAACATCTTACCGAAGTCTATGATATGTATGCATGCGTGTTTGAAAGTGTTAAAGCCAACCCGTAAATGTATCCCTGCATGTTTTGTTTCCCATGTTCTTTGACTCGCAAAAATTGTAATTTTGACTCCTTTCTAATAGAACTCTTGCACATTTCAAAAAAAAAGAAGAATCTTGGTTGGTGTTGCAATTTCATAGTATTATATTACCATAGTGGGACTTCACTTTGTGCAAGACCAAACTATGTAACGGATCTTGAGACTTGGAGTATTTTGGCCAACTATGAAGAGTGATGTTCACTCACTTGTAAAAAAATATCCCCAATGCCAGAAACATGCACCCATACCTTATGTGCCATTGTGTGTGTGTGTGTGTGTGTTTGTGCATGTACATGTGTGTGTGTGAGTGTATGTGTGTGTTTTATCCAAGATGATATATATAGTAATATACATCTATAAATGCTACATTCATACAACATTGTGTTTTTGTGGTTTTTAATCACACATAGATTGAATGGAGGAATATATCTGCTTTACATTTAAAAAAAAGACTTTGTTCTAATTTTCAGGCATCAGAGCTTACAGAAGGAAGAGACAAAAAGTAGATCCAGAGTGTTTGTTTGGGAACTAGCATGCAGCCACCTCTTCACCGCAATTGTGAACAGGTACAATGAAGAGAAATATTGACATCAGTGAGCTTTTGGAGATTCTTGATATGGTAGCAAAGGATCTTTCCATGAACTCGGTTGTGGATGCTGCAAAGGTAGAGTCAGAACCTTTTGCAAGTTAGGAGAACATTGCACCCCCCAAGGTTCATGTGCTCAATTCACTAAAGAGGAAGGTGGATTTTTACAGTAACAATATCTGATTGATGTACATCCCAACCAAAATGAGCTACCAACACACATAGAAAATGCACAAAAATCTTACAAAAAGTGGGAGTAAAAGTCTCATCATAATCTATGCCTTTTTGCTATGCATAACCCTTTTCAAGAATTCGAGCCTTATAGTGATCAATCTCACCATCTGGATTGCATTATTTCAACTTGTTAACCCACTCTTTACAAATCCGTTTCTCCAAGAAGAAAATCACATAAAGTCCATGTGTTATTCTCTATAAGTGCATAATATTTTGATTGCATGGAAGACATCCAATTTTTGGAATTTGTGCTCATCAAAAGATAGAGCTTCATCTACATCACATAAGCTAGAAATAGCCAAAGCATAACAATCTGATGCATAATATGCATGGCAGTAACGTGAACGAGTAGGACTAGACAAAGGTGCATCCAATTTACGGTCACGCAAATTATGCACCTACCATTTTGGCATACCTCTAGTCTACTCATTCTTAGCCCTTTCCACATCAAGTACATCATGTACATCTTCATTAGTAAAAGGCTGATCTGTAGTATCTTAAGAAACCCCCATAGGCTATACATTTTCCTTATTCAAAATACATTCAAATTACCACCATTGAAAAGAGGCAACAAACTGTTATAAATTTCATGTGAGCTTACATTACTATCTCTAGTGCAGAATCTTTCACAAACACAACATCCTATGAAATCAAGATACACTTTATTTGCAGTTGACACAACCTATAACATTTTCTTTCAGCACTATAACAAAAAAAAAGCATTTGATGGCCTTATCATCTAGTTTTTTGTGCTATGTTTGTGGCACCAAAGAATAAGCCAAATAACCAAAAAAGCACATGTGACCAATATATGTCTTTCAATTATGCAATGCTTCATAAGGAGTCATAGACTACAAAGCTTTCGTAGGACACCTGTTAAGTACATAAGTAGCACACATGATGGCCTCAAGCCAAAATGAATGTGGAAAAGCTTGACTCTTCACCATACATCATTGCATCTCCGTAATAAGCGACCTGTTTTTCCTCTCAGCAACACATATAATTGAGGTGTATATGACACTAAACATTGGGTTTTAATCCGACAACTAGCCACAAATGCATTAAGTTCATGAGACATATAATCCCCCCCCTCAATTGGAACAAAGGGTGCCCATAGTACATTTAGAGTCATTTGCAGCCATAGCCAAAAATTTATTGAAGCACATAAACACTTTGGACTTAGCTTTAAGCGGATACACCCATGCATGTCTTGAATAATCATCAATGAAAATCATTAAGTAAAGGTAATTGACCAAGGACGGATACACCCATGCATGTCTTGAATAATCATCAATGAAAATCATTAAGTAAAGGTAATTGACCCAAAATATAACCTTCAAAAACATGCTTTATAGGTGCTTCAAGAGGTAGCAAAGAAGCAATCATATGAGTTTTTTGCAAACGCAGCAAACTGGAAAAATTCATATGCCCAAAGCATGCATGCCAAAGTTTTGCATTTGAAATAGCCTTTGAATCCACAATTGCATTTGATTTTTTTTTTCACAGTTGTCATACAAAGTGAGCTATGGTAACAAATCCTAGCTCCAATCCATGTTAATGTTTATATTATTTGGGATAAGGTGAATAAGGAGAGGGCACCAAAGATTACAATGTCATCTTTTGACAACACAAAAATTGAGTACACTAGGAAGACGGGGGAATAGGCCAAGGACACTACAATAAAGAAATCAATGGAGGGTAAAGGCAAAGAGTTAGTGAAAATTGGGGTCAAGCGATTGGAAACCGAGGTCTTCAAGCAATTAGCACAGATAGCAAACCTCTTGAAAGGATTTTAGGCAAGGACTCAAAATCCAGGGGGTACTGCTGAGGTACAATTGACACAACACAAGGCAAAGCTAGTGGGCAGAAACAACAAGAGAAGCAGACAAAAGATAAAGTGGCCCTCACTGAACAAGTTCAAACCAATGCCAAGCTTGAGGAGAAAAAGCTCTAGACATTTGGTAGCGGTTCAAAACCTGCCTAGAACTAGATACCCATTGTGAAACTCGACAGGCTATAGTGCCTTCAAAAGAAACCATTGAAAGGGATATTGGTGATAAAAAAAACCAAATCGTGCTACATTTCCCTATGAATTTCCCATGAGACTCTATGAAACTGATCAGACTGACCCAATATTCATTACACAAGGATGTGTTGTGGCTATCCTATCTAATTAGAACACGATAGTCAATTCCATAGGCCAGAGGATGGAAGCACACACATTCATTTCCAATTCGAAAGTGGACAAGATGAAAAAAGAGATTCAAGTGGCAAAAGATGAGTTGGAAAAAGTGAATAAAGGAAAAGTTGGGTCAATGCAAGAGATCTTACAATTATAGCTTCATCAAACACACCACAACAAAGAGCTAGACACCCTGCAAAAGAAGATAAATAAATTGACTAAGGCCAACTTTGTTATAGATGAAGACAAGAAGATAGCCCAATAGATGGATGAATGCCTCGAAGAGGAGAAAGGGCTCGCTTAGCAAGCAGTTGACAAATTCCAATCCAAGATAAATGCAAAACGAGCAGACTATAGGAAGCTCTACTAGAAGCACCATTTCATTAAAGAATATATGATGGAAAAATACATTTATCATTCTTTGGTACAAATAATGGAAAAAGATCGTGGTCTAACTCTGAACCTAAGTGATTTGGAGAATATCATTGAGTCCATCCAATCTAACTTATAAGAGACAGCTGGTCAGTACACCACAGCATTGGTCAATGAGGCACTAACTGAGTATTTGGAGAATCAAACAAACAAAGACGATCAGCATGAGGAAGATGAAGACCAAGAGCACACGGTGGGAGACCATCTGCCAAAGAATGATGATGACACTCTCGGGTCAACAACAAGCGAATCAATGCCCACTAGGAGCCAAGCTCTAGATCAAGACAAGGAAGGGCCTGCTCATGACCAAGCACCACCTATTGATGAAGCACAACAACAAAATTTGCCGCCTAACTAGCAAACCAGTCAAAAAGCAGCTCAAAATCAGTACAAGGTTAGTAATCTGACTTTGCGTTTGACCATAATTATTCCACTGAACTATAAACCCCCAATAAATGCCTAAGGAGGTAGAGGCACCTCTAGATCCAAGACTTCTTGAATGATGAAACCATCTACATAGACCTAGAGCGGTTTTAGATGCTCTATGTGGGGGCGAGACAAATGGTTCAAGATTAGAAATCCATCAGTTATAACCAATAGTTTATAAATTACCCCCACATTTGAGATGTGTCCAAGTACTAGAAATTAGGATTCTAGAGTAGTGTCTAACCACTCATGACAAATAAGTAAACCCATCCATAAAGGATGTAACAAGTAGCAACCTCAAGTCATTGGGCTTATAGGTAGAGATGCTATTAGACACAAAACCTACCTATCAGTGTATGAAGGACATATTGTTAGGGTTATGGTGGATAGGTTAGTGTGCCATTCATGCTAATGGCATGCTTGGAGAGGTTAGTGTAGAGCTTGAGAGAGAAACTATTGCACAATACAATATAGAGTATACTTGCAAAAGATAGACTTGATATTATTCAGCAAAATGTGCCTTTATATATTCTTATACAAAAGAGACATCATTTTGACACATGGGTATAAGATGTGGCTGCCTATGCACAAAATACAAGTGGTTGTAAGAGGTCCTTCACATGGCTTGACACATAAGGCTTTTCTAGGTGGAAGAGACTGTTCACACAAGAGATGCAGCAAAACCTTACATCCCAAAGATAGACTTGATATTATTCGGTAAAATGTGCCTCTATATAGTCTTATACAAAAGAGACAACCTTTTTACACATGGGTATAAGATGTGGCTGCCTATGCACAAATACAAGTGATTGTTCTTTACACAAAGGTTGTAAGAGGTTCTTCACATGGCTTGACACATAAGGCTTTTCTAGGTGGAATAGATTCTTCACACAAGAGATGCAACACAACCTCGCATCCCAACAATCCTCCCCTATGTGGGTTTTGGTTTCATATTACTCACACAATCCTTCCCTCAAAACACACTAGTGTGAGGCACACAATTCACAAACCTCTCCTTGAACACAAAGTTGCCTCCCCTAGACACAAAGGGTGTAGGCATATAAAACATCAGGGTGTAGGCACACACAAGCCTCCCCTGGCACAAATAGAGGGTAAGGTACAATTGAGAGAATGATCATAGTACATCGTCATAAACCAAGAAAATGTTGTTGTCGTTATCTTCGTCACAATTTCCAGAGGTGGCAAGGTTGATTTTTGCTTTTGTTTGATCTTTGAAATGCTCTTTGTGATTGGTAACCTGTAAAGTTTTATTGTTGAGTTTGCAATAATTTGTAGCATGGTTGTTCTTGCCACAAATGCAACAAGGGTTGATTTCATAACAATCCTTTGAAAGGTGATTTGTTTTTCCACAGTGTGTGCACTTTAAGTTTTTTTTGTGGTTGCGGTTGGATGAGACCACATATGAACCATTTGACTGTCGTTGATTGCCATTGAGTTTCTTTTCGTGATCTTGGAGAGAGTTTATTACATCTTCAATTTTGGGGATTGGGTATTTCTCTTTAAGCATTGTTACAATTTGGCCAAAATCTGCATCTGGTACTGCTTTGAAAAGCACAACAATTTGATCTTCATTATTTACAAGGCATTTTATATATGTCAACTGTGTGCAAATACTTTTGAGCCTACTGACTAGAGATGACACATCTTCTCCATGCTCCATAAGAAATCCATAAAGTTACATTTTTAATGCAATTTTAGAATGCTTGGAAATAGCACCAAAATGTTGCTCTAAGGTTATCCATGCTTCCTGTGCAGCGGTGCAATCATCTAAATAATGCACAAAGTTGTCGTCAAGAGATGTGAACAGAATTCCAAGTGCTTGCTCATCTTTACCTCCAAATTGCGCTATGCTTTTTTTCTTTTCTACTCTATCATCCTCAACTAGCGATTTGACAGTAAACCATAATTGATTTTTGCATTAAATAGCCTTTGGTTTATGCTTGCCATGTGTGAAAAACAGGGCCGTTGAATTTGTCGATGTTTTTATCTCCCCCCATGATTGTGCAGTGTTGTGTGTGGTGAGAGGAAGGTCTTACCCGAGTGATTGGGCAGTGTCTAGTCCTCATGATCACTTAATTTTAAAGGGTTTTACAAAGGTAGGTGTGAAGTCTCTCTCCAATAATATGGAGCACCCTTCACAAAATTTGTGCTATATTTCGAGGCTTAAAAGATTTGAAATTGATGATTATAAAAAAATTGAGAACTTTGGTGAGCATAAAAGATGGGAAGCCTTTGGTAAAATGTTTGATGAAGTCCTGTCAAAACCTTCCTCAAAATGCAGTGCTTTTGTTGGCTGAATTCCTCCTTATCGATGAAATTTTAAGGTAGCTTGGTACCAAGCTCTACTATTGTGGCAAGCCCCCCCCCCTCTAGCAAAATTGTGAGTTCGAGGTGGTTGGTACTCTATGGGAGAAAACCTTTGAAGGATTTAATTTGAATGTGAGATTCAAATTAAAATGATTTGAATGTGAGCTTTACTTTTTGTCGATGACGAGCAAGTGTGGGTCGAGCATTTCACTACATTTGGCCACGGCTAGGGTGGCAACACTTGGACAACGCATGGCAAGGATGGGACCGATGCTCTCATTGGTGATACCAGAGTCGTCCAATGGTGATACTGGTGCTCTCAGCCAGTGGAGGACTGAGTTGTAGGGAGGGTAGAAAAAACAGCACAAAGGTACTTTTTATCGGCTGCAGCTACAGAGTGGAAGCGGGTCCTTTGAGGGGTATCGATCGATGGTGCATATGATGATGGCGGAGCTTGATTGTGGACTGCCGTTAAAATTGCACACAAGAGAGTCATCGATTGCAACACATGGTAGTGCGTGCAACAACATAGTACATGAAGGTTGAAGCAGCAGGTTGAGGCCTCCGTGCTTCATAGGCTGTTGACAAGCAGGGGGTGTCGTGCAACAACAACTCGGCCTCAACAGCTAGGTAAGGGCATGGTCACGAGAGGCTTAGTTATCTGTAAGCCTCGACAGGCCTGAGGATGGCAGGCATGGCAAGTCAAAAAGCGACAGGCGAACGCATGTAGTGAGAGAGAGCGTGAAACGCAGCAAGGAGAGATAAACAAGGGGATGACCGGCAAGAGACATGCTTAGTTTTCCAAATATGCTGAAAAAGGAATAGTTAGCCTACGAAGCTGGTGGACTCCTGCAAAAGGCTGTTTCGCGTCAGTGGTTGTCGGCTCACGTGACCATAGCCTAAGACTCGCGCTGGTGATGAGGATGCACAACAAATATTCAATACCATGAGGGTGGTGGGGCCGAGTGCAAGCAGTGTGCCATCAGCTTAGCATGGCTATGGGATTTTGTTTTGTGTAGTGCGGACTCTTTAGTAGATGACGCAAGTAAGACAAGGCCTATTGTAGACATGCTTGCCACTCGAGAGCGCTTCCTTACTGCAAAAGATGCTATCCCACATGTGTCCTTCGTCTTTTGTGGTCTGGCCTTCATCTTTTGTACTAAAAATAAAAGTGGTTCCCACCACTATTAAGTGCACGTGCGTGCACACACACACACACACACACAAATTAGGAGAGATAATCTCCTCCAAATCTAGAGGTTGAAAGTCCCTTGAAATCTCTTTTAAAGAGTACAGTTGTTAAATTGAAATGGGAATTGTACATAGGCAATAAAATGAAACAAAAAACACATAAAATCAATGCAAAATGGAGAATAATTAGCATAAATTAACCAAAAAACTGAACCTATGATGACTCAATTGCAGCCAACAACTAATGAGCACACAAAGTTGGATTAAGCTAAGATGAGTGCTAATTAAGCATATAATCTATTTTAATCACTCTATCAAGGGTAGTGGCTCAAGGCATACACCAAGAATGTGCCCAAAAATAGTGTAATTAGTAGTACACTAACTGCAAATGCTAAGCAATTGATCCAATCTTGTGAGCAAGAGGGAACTCACAAGATTTAGCATAGAAGGGGTTAGTAGATGCGGATCGATTTGTGGGATTAGAAGATACTAATCACATTGCAAGATTTGATACCAATTGTTAGGGTTATGGTGGATAGGTTAGTGTGCCATCCATGCCAATGGCATGCTTGGAGAGGCTAGTGTAGAGCTTGAGAGAGAAACTATTGCACAATACAATATAGAGTATACTTGCTAAAGATAGACTTGATACTATTGAGAAAAATGTGCCTCTATATAGGCTTATACAAAAGAGACAACCTTTTGACACATGGGTATAAGATGTGGCTGCCTGTGCACAAATAAAAGTGGTTGTTCTTTACACAAGAGTCACATGGCTTGATACATAAGGCTTTTCTATGTGGAAGAGATTGTTCACACAAGAGATGCAACAAAACCTCGCATCCCAACACATACACCTTTAAATCAAAGAAATACTGATTCAAATGCAGAGTGCCAGAGGTGTGCTAGATTGATGACTCAGAGCATTATTGAAAAATAATGCGACCAACAGTCAACAAATGACGTTCAGAGAGCAAGAGATGCATTTAAAAAGTTTATTTCATCTGGTTCATATTACCAGGTAGATAATGCAGCAAGAGAACCAGATGATAATGAACTTTATAAAATTTATCCCTGATTCCCCAACACTCCTTTATGCCACCCCTATCAAAAAAGTTCTCGATCGGGTGATAGGGATCCACGGATGCATATGGAAATTAGCCTAGTTCGGGTAGGCCCGATGCATACGAAAAAAGGAGGAAGAAAAATTGATCCATGAAGGGATCCGGATAATGGAGGAGGATGTGCTTTAATTAAGGATCTCTTCTAATTGTTTGGTAAAAAGGTACCTTGGAAAGGCTAGGAACGTAAATGGGCTATTCCGCAACTGTCCTCATCAGCTAGACCTTTATTCTACTTCTCGGATTATTGATTTAAAAAGAATCTAGAGTAGATTATTTTTGTAAGCATTTCCCACACAAGATTTAAAAAAATGAGAATTGAAAATTGTGTCAATGCGCCGCCTCCACACGGAGGAGTTAGGATACCCAAGTCCTGAAACGAGGATAGGGATATGCCTGGAGGAGTATATGTGATTGCTTAAAAGATAATTAGATAATTTCACTAATACTAAAGGAAAAAGTATGTCCCGATGACGCAGATGCTCTCCCTCTCCCTCTCTCTCTCTCTCTCTCTCCCTCTCTATGTCTGTCTCTTTTTGTGGCTGCAAGCCACATGCTGACAGAAAGTGAAGGCCTTTCTCAAATGCAACCGTCTATGACCTTCGCAAGATGCAAGGTGGTGCAGAGCACATGGAAGGAGTCTCTCTCTCTCTCTCTCTCTCTCTCTCTCTCTCTCTCTCTCTCTCTCTCTCTCTCTCTCTCTCTCTCTCTCTCTCTCTCTCATGCTCCATAGCCATATGATGTGAACCTCACAAGATGGCGCAAAATGTATTGAGTTTTTGGGAGAAGTCGGGGATGGATCGAAGGCAGCAGGCATGCAAGGCCGAGTTGACGAGGCCTGAGGGCAAGAGAAGGTGAGGGCAACGAAATGAGGCGAAGGAAATCTTTGCGGCATCTTCTAAAACCATTTAGAAAACTTCTTCACTTGGAAGAGGAGTCCACCAAGTTGGAATTCGGTTTTCAAATTAACACACACAGCTTGAAGAAGACAAAGGAAACTCAAAGCACACAAATGAGAGTGTATTACTTAGTGTGCTATGGAAGTATACATAGCCCTAGAGTGATGGGAGTATATGCAATGCATGGGGGGAAAAATCTCCTAAAGAGGGAAAAAATGCCCCGGCGGCCCTAGTGTGTTCACACACATCACTACCACATGTATATGCTAAGAAATCCCCCCTGGAGTGATGCGGCATGATAGACATGATGTAAGGTCCCCAAAACCCGCCGACACCAAAACGGGATGGGACCATCGACAAGTCTCTAGGCCTACTAAAGTCAGAGTCCTTAAACAAGAAAAATTACAAGGAATTCACCCTTACCATTGACAATGGTTTAGGTCTATAGCCCTAGAAAGAGACCTAGTCTTGTCTCGCAGTGGAAACGGGACCATAATAAAAAAGACTAAACTATTCTGGCCCTATAACTTCCATCATTAGATTAAGGTTTCCTTAGCCAATGCTTTTTTCCCCCTAACATGTGTGAGGGCACAGTCGTTGGTGGATTCCCCTTTCAAGTGAAGAAGTTTATGAACGATTTACAGCGCGGGAATGGATAGCTACCTAACTAACCAGGTCCACCCGTCCATGATTGAAAAACTTAGTCAATCCCCACTTACCACCCCGCACTCACACATGATTTCTGTGTTGTTTAATTAGTATCACATTCTTTTCACAATTAAAACAATGATTCCTTTTAACTTTCACACAACTGAATTTCATCAAGACAACCTTTGAAAACAGTATTGAAGACATTCTTTCAGATCTTTAGACTTAAGACAAGGTACTGTCATTCTGAAGTATCTCTTACCAGTACTGGCTTGTCTCAAGACCACCTATACAAGGGTGAAAAAATGGCACCCATTCCTTATTTATAAAAACCGTGGTGGAAAAAGCCATCACCCAAAGTCCAGGCACCCATATGCCAACCGACTGCCCAGAAAATTGGGTGGTTCCTCTAGGATAAACTTGAAATCTTAAGTAATATCCATAAACACAAACAAGCACGGGGTAAAGACTCCATGCGCGCTGAGGAAACTGACTCATCCATGGCGGAATCGCCATCATTACTCATTACCTGGAGTAAAATATTTCCAAGGAATCAGAGGTGTCTTGAGACAAGCTGTCTTAAGGATGGTCAAACATTTCTTTCCTAGGTCAATCAGTCATAACCCAATCATTTCTTTCCTATTTACAATCATTGCTCGTTGATTTCGTAGAAGTTACCTTCCATTTACAGCCAGTTTATCCTTCCTAACCTTACGTATGCAATCCTAACTTAAAAATGAACTTTAAAATATTTTAAGTGAACAAAATAGAAATCCACCTGGGACTGCTCGTCCATGTGTTTTTGGGCTTTCCTCCGTTGGCCTATGGCTAGACCCAGCCTCATGGTCATAGTGGCTTTATTTCTTTTGTTGCTAATATCCTCTTCCTCGGTAAGAGGATTTCCTCTGGTTCTCTTTGGAGCCATATCGGCAGCATTATAAAAAGACTTAATGGATTAGAAGTTTGATTAAATAATCTCTTTTTTTTCCTTTTTACCCAAAAATAAGAATTTATGGAGTAAGTAGGTATCCTTGATAGTTAATTGGATGAGATATTCCTCCTGTAACTTCCTTGTACTATAAGTAATTTTCCGTAATTACCATTTAATTAGGGAATCTAATTGACTAGGGTTCTCCTTAGTCTATATTTATATTTAATCTTAGTAAATTATAATTCCTATCGAACGACTAATGGATTACTCACCCTAAAATGTAATTTGATATGTTTTATTTTTAGGAATTTTCATAAATTTGATTTATAACCTTTCCCTCCTATAATTATGGTCTAATGTAGCCAAAATTTTGCTGATAGTAATTTGTTATACCAACCATTAATGCTGAGGTAATTTTCCCAACCTTCAATAGTGATTTTGTACTCAATTCTATTCTATACTCAAAATCGGTTATTTTTAATGAGGATAAGTATTTCAACTATTTATTTGAGGTTGGGATGTTTATCATGTATTTCTCAAGGTGTGTTCTACCTCTGGTAATTATATCAAAGGTTTTTGGATTTATTTACTATTTTCTCCCTTTTATTTTTCCCTAAAAATAATATAATTTTACTGAGATAATTAGATTAACTAATTTTTTGATGGTAACATAATTATCACGAGTACTCTAAGGTGTGATTAACCACCGATAAATAACTTAAAGCATTTACAATCAATTTACTAATATTTCCCTTTTAAATTGTCCTAAAAATACTGTAATTCTGCTAAGATAATTAGGTAAATTAAATATCTGAGGTTAACATAATTATCACCAATTTACTATGATGTAATTAACCTCTGATAAATGATTCAAGGAATTTAGAATAAATTTTCTAATTTTCCCCTTTTAAATTGTCCTAAAAACAGTGTAATTTTGCTAATATAATTAGGTAAATTACTTACATGAGGTTAACATAATTATCACGGGTTTCCTAAGATGTAATTAACCTCTAATAAATAACTCAAAGCATTTAGAATCAATTTGCTAATTTCTCCCTTTTAAATTGTCCTAAAAACTGTGTAATTTTGCTAAGATAACTAGGTAAATTAATTACTTGAGGTTAACATAATTATCACCAGTTTCCTAAGATGTAATTAACCTCTTATAAATAACTCAAAGCATTTAGAATCAATTTGCTAATTTCTCTCTTTAGTTTTTCCTAAAAATAGTGTAATTCTACTAAAATAATTAAGTAAATTTGTTATATGAGCTTAATATAATTATCACGGGTTTCCTAGGATGTGATTAACCTCTGATAAATAACTCAAATTATTTTGAATCAATTTGTTATTTTCTGTCTTTTAATTTGTACTTAAAATAGTGTAATGTTGCAAAGATAATTAGGTAAATTATTTACCTGAGCTTAACATAAATATCATGGGTTGCACAAGATGGGATTAACCTCTGATAAATAACTCAAAGCATTTTGAAACAATTTGCTAATTTACCCATTTTAATTTATCCTAAAAACAGTGTAATTCTCCTAAAATAATTAGGTAAATTAATTATCTGAGGTTAACATAATTATCATGGGTTTTCTAAGATGTGATTAACCCCTGATAAATAACTCAAAGCATGTTTAATCTATTTGCTTATTTTTCCCTTTATTTTTCTCTAAAAAATAGTGTAATTCTTCTTAATTATTTATGAAAATTACTCAAAAAAATACAAGATAATTTTTCTAGCTTAATGACAGTCTATTCCAGCTCTGATAATTATCTCAACATAATCTAAACTTAATTATTATATTTCCCATTAATATATGGTTAATATGGATAATTTTAGCCCTAATATGATATAATAATTAATTAGCCTAATATTGCTAAGCTTAATTACAAAAATCAAGAAAGAATATTTAATTAAGAGAGGGTTTTTGAGTATACATAGGATTAATGTTTAATTTATTAAGAAAATAGGTTAACCTAGCTTTGCTAATTAAGAAGGATTAGGCTAATTACCATTTAATGTAACCAACTTTGATCTCTAATGATTTCTGCATAGCGGTCTCTCTAGATGAGATAGAGTGTGTCAAGGCTCCGAGTCTACATTTTTATGAAGGAAAGGGGGTCTTTTTATAGTTTTTATGGGCCCCGGTGTTGGGGGATAAGTGTTAGAAACTTGAGCCACGTCAGCACCGAGCTGCTGGCTGTGGAAAAATTGAGAGCGAAAAATTGTCACACCGTACAATACAACAGCAATTAATTACTTGGTAATACTATCGACGCACAAAACTTGCTTGAAAATTGGTAGCACCGGCGAAACTTATACGCAATCAAGAAGAAGTGTCGTTAACGACACCATTAAATAATGCTAATGACAGTTTAGGAGCTTAAGCTCCCATTACAGATCACTCCGGGCCATTAACGGCTCCACAATTCATTAAAAAGAGATAATTAAACTATTTTGCCTGCTGACGAGGAAAATCCTATTGTGTCGATTCCATTTGTTTGATTTGTCTTCAATCACTGTCTATGCCGAATATTATTTCTTCTCCTATGAATGCTTACAAGCCCTTGTTGATCTCTCCTTGCTTAAGCCGATGATAAAGAGTCTCCTTGGTTGCCTTGATTGCAAAGCCCTTGCTTAAGCGTTGCATAGATCTATCGAGAGAGAGAGCTCGCCTTGCTTGGATTGGAGATCGATAGAGAGGGAGAACTCGCCTTGCTTGGATTGGAGATTGAGAGAGAGCTCGCCTTCTTGCCAAGCTTTTCGTCACCCTTCAATACAAGAGAGACAGAACCTGCCCTTGCTTGGATTGGAGATAGAGAGAGAGAGCTCGCCCTTGCTTACCCCCTTGCTCGTTTTCTTGCCAACACTCGCATGCAAAAAGTGTCCCGCTATTAATAGCGTGTGCCCTCCCTTAGCAGTGGCACCAGGCGTCATTGACGTGGTGCGGGAGTCGGCCCAATGATGTGGCAATTGACGGGGACGAGCAGCACCAAATCCTTCGGGATCAATACCAAAATGATGCGCGCTGGCAACTTCTGACTTTTTCCCTTCTTGCTCGACATCGCTCGATGCCCCCTGTGGCCAGCGCAAGTCTTCCTCTTCCCCCTGGGCTCTGCTCGTCACTGCCTCAGGCTTCGCCTTTCTTTTCCTTGCTTGGCTTCACACTTAAGCCCCTATTGAATTTGGGCGGCCATTTTATTTAAGGTCATGGGTTTGATTGCCTTTGGGCGGCCCTTAGTGGCTTGGGCAGGCAGCCATGCCCCTTTAAGGTTGGCCATATTATGGCCCTTGAAAGGGCAACATTTGGCATACATATCCGCCAAGGCAATTCCAAGCACTCGGCAATTTTGGCACCTCCCCATTTGGCATACTTACCGATTAAAGCATTTCCATTAATAACATCTTTCTGCAGCCGCCCTCGCCCGACATTGTCATCGAGAGTCTTGTGCCTATGTTAGTGTTGCGGACCTTGCCACAAGCATGCTAGATGCAAGTTTAAGTGATTGCCTTTGGAGAGTTATCCGTCTTTGCATTTGTTGAGAATAGCCAGCTTTCTGGCCCTGATTCTGTTAGGTGTAACCCGCAGTCATTGCATTCCAAGAGACGACATTTCGAACGTGATACTCCTCAAAGAAATTACTGCTCCATGCATTCCAAAACCTGGATGAAAGACAGAAACTCCCAGCTGAGACACCAACCGAGCCGGCCGGACCGGTATGGAACCGGGCCCCTGTGAATATTTAACAGCCAATATCTTGGCAACCGGGACTCCGATCACTGAACTGAAAAGATCGACGTGCTCCACAAAGTGAGCACTTCAAGCCCGTGCATTCTTTTCATTTCTGTCACCTCAGCTGCAGTTTCCCAATCCGGTATAGATCTGCAATCGACTCAAACTTCTAACTGCCATAATTTCTTCATCGTAGCTCCAATCGATGAGCCGTAAAGACAAGCCGGTAGAGCACTTCAAGCACTGCAGGTCTAGATCACAATCTTTTATCTGTGCTCACTTCAAGCATACTCATTTTCTACATCATTAAGGCATCTCTTGGCCTTTTTAACCGCATTTGACATACATTCAGCATTGAACTTGTCCTGTTACCAGGCCTTAACTATTCTTCATTAATCATGTAAGCTTCAAACAACTTGATGTGCATTTTTCTAGCATTTTTCTTAGCATGGGAGCGGAGCTGCACGACATCCACCCCCTCTGAACCTGCAGAGCCTCCGATCTGCCAACCGTACTTATAAAGCATCATCAAGAGCATCATTAGACTCATCGTCTAATGCATACATAACATTGTCTTCAGGAGGTTGATTTGTGTTGAAGTCTCCAATATTAATCTCACCATCTCGTTGCTTAAACAACTTAACTCTTTTCCCTGCAATAGGCACCTTGAGCTCAATGCCATCAAGCTCGCATAACTTGTAGGTCGCATTATCATAAACATGAAGTACTACATATGGTCCAAACCATCGTTTAAACATTTTCTGCATAGCAGTGTACTTGTTCTCCAGGCTACTATCATATACAAGGACCCAATCCTCATCTTTAATAACACGAGGTCCTAGTCTGTTCTTACCATCAAACGCTGCTTTGTTCTTCAGCCTTGCTTCCTTGAGCATTACTTTAGCCTGTTCAATATCTTACTGACACCTTTCAAATTGGCGAATGCGCAATGCAAGAAAATCTTCTATAGACATACCTTCTTCCCATGGCATTATGGTCCAAGAGATAACCGCTTCCTCTTTAGGCATAATGGATTTTTGCCCGTACATTAACTCAAATGGCATAAAACCTGTAACAGAACTATGTGTAGTTTGATCAGCCCATAAAGAAAATGGTAGGAGTTTAGGCCAATCACCAATATGTCCCTGGCATCATCAAGAGCATCATTAGACTCATCGTCTGATGCATACATAACATTGTCTTCAGGAGGTTGATCTGTGTTGAAGTCTCCAATATTAATCTCACCATCTCGTTGCTTAAACAACTTAACTCTTTTCCCTGCAATAGGCACCTTGAGCTCAGTGCCATCAAGCTCGCATAACTTGTAGGTCGCATTATCATAAACATGAAGTACTACATATGGTCCAAAACATTTTCCGCATAGCAGTGTACTTGTTTTTTAGGCTACTGTCATATACAAGGACCCAATCCCCGTCTTTAATTGCACGAGGTCGTAGTCTGTGCTTATCATCAAACGCTGCCTTGTTCTTCAACGTTGCTTCCTTAAGCATTATTTTAGCCTGTTCAATATCTTCTTGACGTCTCTCAAGTTGGAGTATGCGCAATGCAAGCAAATCTTCTGTAGAGATACCTTCTTCCCATGGCATTATGGTCCAAGAGATAACCGCTTCCTTTGTAGGCATAATGGGTTTTTGCTCATACATTCTCTCAAATGGCATAAAACCTGTAACAGAACTATGTGTAGTTCGATCAGCCCATAAAGCAAATCGGAGGAGTTTAGGACAATCACCAATATGTCCCTGGCATGCCTTTGCTAAAGCTTTAACAATAGGCGGATGCCCTCTTTCACTTTTACCATTACCCTCTGGATTGTATGCTCTAGTGAGAGCCAACTTAATGCCCAAGCGAGAAAAGAAATCTCGAGCTTCATCTGCATCAAGATCTCCTCTATCAGCAGTAATTCTACGAACACATCCATACCTGGAAATAACATCCTCAAGCAAGAACTTGCATACGGAACTGGTAGCCTTGGTACGCAAAGCTCTGCCTTCCACCTGATTAGTAAGATCCTCTCTGGCAAAAACAATATACCACATCTGCCAGACACCTACTGGCATGGTAATCAGGTCCACCACCCACTTGTAGTGCATAGCCAGCTGATAGGTGGGCTGCAATCCATCTCTATTCCGTACATTAGAATATTGTTGGAATATTAGGCAAGTCTCTACAAACTGAGCCACATATTTCTACATACCTTTCCACCAGTAACGATCCTTAATCTTGACAAAAGTTGCCCAGACCCCTCTCTATCCAGCCCATAAAATTTCATGAAACTCTTTGATAACCTGCTGTTGAGTCACTTTATCACAAACAACCCGTTGCGGTACTCCTTTAGGGCGTTTTGGCTGCTTCCATAAATGCCCATCCTTCAGAAAATAGTCGTAAGCTTTCTTCCTGATCTTTTTGTACTCTTGATTCATCCACCCTTCATGCTTAGTAAGAGTGCTAAGGTAGCGACCAATCAAAAGCCATTCTCCTTCATAGAACTCTTCAGAAAATACCTCAAAAGTATGAGCAATATTGCTACAATTTGCATGCAGATAAGAAGACGAATAGAACTTCAAGCCAACATCATCACTTGTGGTCATCATCTCTTCTTCATCTTTAAATCTGTCTCTTGATAACATATCTGCAACAGGATTATCTCTACCTGCAATATGACAAAATTTAGGATTAAGAGATTTAATATAGGCTATCCATCGTAGCATAGCAATATCTGGAGTAGAGCAATTTGCAATCATCCCTATTAGTGGCAAGCACTCTTTCTCTACCACGACTGAAGCTCCAATAAAGTATTCTTTATCAGAACTTAGAGTAGTAGCATCGTCCCAAAGTTTTCTCTTAACCTGTGGGTAGCCTCTTTGGCGAGCATTGAGCACTTTTGCTCCAAATCGAAACTCATACCTGTTACCTTCTTCATCATCTTGACCTATAGCCCATCCAATATCTGTCAACCATTAAAATTACATGCCTTCCGCATTTGTAGTCGACTTTCCTCAAGGTCGGAGCCTCAAGAAGCATCTTCTTTAATTTCATGATAGCCTGTGTATGAACTTCTTCCCAAACAAATCTTTTACCTTTTCTCAGCAGTTTGATAAAGCACTTCTGCAACATGAGCAAAATGTGGCAGCCAAATAAGATAGAAAACACATGCACCCAGAAACCGACGAACTTGAGTAACCGAAGAGCACGTTTTCTTCATCTTTAGAATAGCTTCAACTTTAGCCAGACTTGGCCTTCTACCTTCTGGACTGCACATGTGCCCTACAATTAGAACCTCTTTGGCACCAAAAGTTGATTTTTTCCTTGAAAGTGTTAATTTAACTTCTTCAAGCTTGGATAAAATAGCATCACAGTCAGCAATATGTTGAGCAAAAAATTGTCGGCACCCCCTCTGATCTTTTACCTCATCTTTTGAGCCTTCCTCACAACCCTTAATCGGTAGATCATCAATGAAATGCATAGTAACATGTGGGATAAAGTCCCTTAATACCTTATTCATGCCATTCATCATACGAGCTATAGAATTAGTAGCACCCTGTGGGAGAGTGCACATCCTTACCAATCCGAGAGGTGTACGCATCGTAGTAAGATCCCTGCTCTCCAAAGCTAACTGAAATTGATCATATCCAGAATAAAAATCAACCATAGAGTAAACTGACCTACCTGCAAAAGCCTCAGCAAATTCATCCACAATTGGGCCGATACCCACATTGCGGATTGTTACCTTGTTAACAGGCTGCATATCCTGTATAAACCTTAAAGTACCATTTTTCTTCGGAGCAGTGAACCATCGGTTAGAGTATGGTGCACATGGTGGTTCCAAGATTCCCATTTGTATCTTCTCATTAAGCAAATTGATAAGCTTTGGCAAGTGAGCTTTAGGAACTGGAATAGGACATAAGCTCCATGGCATGTGAGGAACAATGAATATAACCATAGGTGCAACAACACTTGTATCCACACACCCAATCTCACTTGGCTCAAAGCCAAAATCTTTACCATGTTTTTTGAGCATACCTTGAAAACACTTGATTTCCTCTTCGTTGAGAAAACCATCTTGTCCCACCTTCAACTGCTGCAATGTCTCTTTAGTGAATTTGTGCCCAATGTTCTTAGGATTTCTGAGCATAGGATGTCGAGAAGCTTCTTTAATTACTTCATCAATTCCCTCTGGTAGAGGTGTAGCCACAGGTCTCACTTTCTTTGCAACTGTCTTGTAATTCATCGGTACCTGTGCTTCAACTTCTTTATCCAAGTCATCCTCAATATGCATAAGTGCCTTGTATATGTCCAGCTCTTCATACATGTCCATTGAGTACACTTTAACAACTTTAGTTTCACTTTCTAACCTGTTCTGCTTGGTATCCTCAAGATTTGACATAGTATCAACATAAGAGATCTCTTTGAAGATTCCTAATATAACATCATCCGGTTCTAGCACATCACATCCCTTCAAGTCACTTTGAATGCTTGAAACATATTGTTTCTCCCACTTAGTTAAATCATTAAATTTCTTGTAAGATACTGAACCCTCAGATGTCAACCCTAGAAATCCTGAAGAGAAGGTTTCTCTTTGCGAGAACTTCTCCTCACTTGCACCACCATAGTCCCGCTTTATAGTGGCACGCCAAGAAAATCCTGAGAAAATCTTTGCTCTTTAAACTCCTTACGTATCTTTGGCATTGGAGGATCATGTAAACTGTCTTTGTTTCTAGCATGATCAACACATACAGTTAGAAATTGAACCGCTTTCTTACCATCTCGGCTTCGAACCCTGGCATAGGCCGAGCCATCATCTAGCACCTTAGTTTCCATCCGCACAGCCGTAATGTAGGGTTGTCCCAGAATCAATGGGTAGGAGGAATGCTCCTGTATAAAAAAAATTTGCTCATCACAGACATCCCCAATAGCTACCCTAACATTTGCTCATGCACCGTAAAGATCTCCAGGAAGCATGTTGACAGCTCGAATCTGCCACCTGTGATCTACATCAATAGGCCACTTCCCCTTTTGGTGCAATTCTTTGCCATGAGATTGATTTCTGACCCATGGTCTATGAGGGCTAAGACCGGCTCCTCAATGTCGCCAAGCTTTACCACTGTTTCTGTCGTTGCTCTTGCCCAATGAGTCCTCGAAAAGTGACTCTTGGGTATAACTTTTTCATCTTCACCGTCGTCATTAAAATGCATGTTTCTTACCTCAGGTACAATCGGGCTTGGAACCACCACAGGCTTTGGCTCTTCTTCTTCAAGATCTACTACATACTCTTCATAGTCTTCCAAAATTGCTTCAATGTGATGAACCACTTGGCTTTTAACTGGATCTAACTCTTGATCACTCAGTACTTGTCGCTTTCGTTTTATGATGTTGATGATCTCTTCGTGGAACTCGCGCTTAGCAATTCCAAGAATATCCCCCAATGTGAGCTCCACTTTACTATTTAGGATACGTTCTTCAAAAAATTTCTTCAAATCTGTAGCTAATTCAATATCAGACTTGAGTTTATACGAGGGTCCTTTAGGCTTACCTTGCTTCTTGTCCTTCGGAGCCTCTTCCATAACCACCTCCGGAGCAGGTTTAGGAGCTGGCACTTCTTCTTTCTTATTGCTAGATCTCGTCGGCCTTTTTGATGCCCCAGCCACCTCTTCATCTCTTTTCCGCTTCTCTTCCACCATAGCTTCATTGGCTTGAGCTTTAGCAATATAAGCATATACCGAAAGAGAATCCACTAGATCGGTCCACCTAGTGGTTTCTCGAATTGAAATCCCCACCTGTCGTAACTTCCTGTATGTTACCTTACCTGCTTCTGCTGTCTTTAGAGCATATGGCCACAACTGGCCCTTTGCACCTCTACCATCATCATCTACCTTACCACAAACTTGCAGCCCATATGTAGCTGCTTCCACAAGGGCAACATTATGTTGTATTTCCTCCACTATCTTCTTCATTCCGCCTCTGCCAAAGTTCAAGCGGAGCATTTCCCCTGTTGCGCTGAGATGAATCTTCTTGTCTTTCCAGAAAACCACATTCTTCTTATAAGCTTCATCAAACTCATCACACTCTCTCACAAACCTGTGGTCTTCACTATCGCACCACATGCATCGATCCCAAATTTTACGTGGTGGTTGCTGTTGCTAGTTCAAATTGAATAGTTTTAAAATTCAAATTTAGTTGTTGAATACCTTCAACCAGGTCGTCAAGAACAGGCCCCTCCACTTTGGGTACTGTAGATGGCGGCTTCTCTTTAGTCTCTTCTTCATCATCGTCTAGTACCTCGCTCACGATTTGCTTATCAACTCGCTTCTGTCGTTTTACGATCATGTTCACAGCTTCAGAGACTATTTTCTAATCTGATGTCAATCCCAATTCTCCTGCGGGATCCTCCAATAATTGCACCAAATTCTTGTGTAGTCTAGGATCAGCAGCTTGGATAAACAATTCCACCTTTGGATCCCTCAAGGAACGTTGTTCTGCTGATGATAACTGATCAAACTTCTTTTCAAACTCTCGCAACAGTTCTCTTGCAAATAAATTTTTACCCTTCTTCTGCACCCACTTTGCAAAACTCTGTCTAGTCACCCGTTGAGAATGCTCCAGAAATTATTCATCTTGCAGCGCCTTCTTAAAATCCTGCCAGTTCGGCCCTTGAGCCGCTTGAATTTTTTTAATCCGGGCCCTAAGTTTCGGCACTGCAATCAGATGAAATCCTTCCACTGAATCCTGGTCTTCAATACCATTATCTTCCATAGAGTGCTCATACAAATTGCAAAATTTTGAAATATCTCGGCCCTCAAACCATTGCACCCTTTCCATAACATTTTGATGAGCATTACGAATCCGCTCTTGCAAATTATGTTGTTGTTGGGCAGCCTGTTGCTGTTGCATGTATTCTGCAAACTACAGCATCATCTGTTGCATGGATGCTTCTTGTGGTGTAGACATATGCTTCAACAATTTTCCCACCCCGGCTCGGGTTCGCGTCAAGTTCACCAGGTGTTGGGGGATAAGTGTTCGAAACTTGAGCCAGGTCAGCACTAGGCTGCTGGCTGTGGAAAAATTGAGAGCAAAAAAGTGTCACACCGCACAATACAACAGAAAATTAATTACTTGCTAATACTATCGACGCACAAAACTTGCTTGAAAATTGGTAGCACCGGCGAAAGTGATACGCAATCAAGAAGAAGTGTCGTTAATGACACCATTGAATAAGTGCTAATGACATTTTAGGAGCTTAAACTCCCATTACAGATCACTCTGGGCTGTTAACGGCTCCGCAATTCATCAAAAAGAGATAATTAAACTAATTTTCCTGCTCTGCTGAGGAGGAAAATCCTATTGTGTCGATTCCATTTGTTTGATTTGTCTTCAATCACTGTCTATGCCAAAGATTATTTCTTCTCCTATGACTGCTTACAAGCCCTTGTTGATCTCTCCTTGCCTAAGCCAATGATAAAGAGTCTCCTTGGTTGCCTTGGTTGCAAAGCCCTTGCTTAAGCCTTGCCGAGATCTATCACGAGAGAGAGCTCACCTTGCTTGGATTGGAGATAGATAGAGAAAGAGAACTCGCCTTGCTTGGATTGGAGATTGAGAGAGAGTTCGCCTTCTCGCCAAGTTTTTCCTCGTCCTTTGAGAGAACTAGCCCTTGCTTGGATTGGAGATCGAGAGAGAGAGAGAGAGCTTGCCCTTGCTTACCCCCTTCCTCGTTTTCTTGCCAACACTCTCATGCAAAAAGTGTCCCGCTATTAATAGCATGTGCCCTCCCTTAGCAGTGGTGCCGGGCGTCATTGACGTGGTGCGGGAGTCGGCCCAATGACATGGCAACTGACGGGGATGAGCAGCACCAAATCCTCCAAGATCAGTACCAAAATGATGCGCGCTAGCAAGTTCTTGCTTTTTCGGTTCTTGCTGGACATCGCTCGATGCCCCCTGTGGTCGGCGCAAGTCTTCCTCTTTCCCCTGCGCTCTGCTCGTCGTCTCCCTCAGGCTTCGCCTTTCTTTTCCTTGCTTGGCTTCACACTTAAGCCCCTATTGAATTTGGGTGGCCATTTTATTTAAGGTCATGGGCTTGATTGTCTTTGGGCGGCCCTTAGTGGCTTGGGCGAGCGGCCATGCCCCCTTAAGGTCGGCCATATTATGGCCCTTGAAAGGGAAAAATTTGGCATACATATCGGCCAAGGCAATTTCAGCCACTCGGAAATTTTGGCACCTCCCCATTTGGCATACATACCGATTAAAGCATTGCCATTAATAACATCTTTCTGCAGCCCCCCTCGCCCGACATTGTCATCGAGAGTCTTGTGCCTATGTTAGTGTTGCCGACCTTGCCAAAAGCATGCTAGATGCAAGTTTAAGTGATTGCCTTTGGAGAGTTATCCGTCTTTGCATTTGTTGAAAATAGCCAGCTTTCATGCCCTCCTTCTGTTAGGTGTAACACGCAATCATTGCATTCCAAGAGACGACATCTAGAACGTGATACTCCTCAAATCAATTACTACTCCATGCATTCCAAAACCTGGACGAAAGAGAGAAATTCCGAGCTGAGACACCAACCGGGACGAAAGAGAGAAATTCCGAGCTGAGACACCAACCGAGCCGACCGGACCGGTACGGAACCCGCCCCCGGTGAATATTTAACGACCAATATCTTGGCAACCGGGACTCCGATCACTGAAATGAAAAGATCGATGTGCTCCACAAAGTGAGCACTTTAAGACCCTGCATTCTTTTCATTTCTGTCACCTTAGCTGCAGTTTCCCAATCCGGTACAGATCCGCAATCGACTCAAACTTCGAACTGCCATAACTTCTTCATCGTAGCTCCAATCGACGAGCCGTAAAGAGAGGCCGGTAGAGCACTTTAAGCACTACAGTTCTAGATCATAATCTTCCATCTGTGCTCACTTCAAGCATACTCATTTTTGGCATCATTAAGGAATCTCTTGGACTTTTTAACCGCATTTGACATACATTCATTATTGAACTTGTCCTGTTACCAGGCCTTAACTACTGTTCATTAATCATGTAAGCTTCAAACAACCTGATGTGCATTTTTCTAGGATCTTTCCTATCATGGGGGCGGAGCTGCACGATACCTGGTTGTTCCTCACAGGTTTTGACACCTCAAGCAGGACCCCAGCTTCAAGGTAGCGCCAACTACTGCTATTTCTGTCTCTAGCAGGTTCCCCACAGCTCCACACTGCCCCCACAGCTTCTAGAATTGATTTTGGTTGATTTTACTGATTTTTAATGATGAAAATTGGAATATCATTTAATTCTAGAACCTTAGGATAAGAAAGTCTTTGTTAATAATAATTACTGAAACCATCCAATTTTTATTAATTGATTGAATTCCTAGTGTAACCTTTCAGGGCCCGTAACTTTTCCTGATTTTATCGGATTCTGATTCTGAAAATTACGAACCATAGTAAAGCTCTGGTTATGATTCCAACAATAGCAATATCAGCCATGATTGAATCATTCAACAGTGGTTTTCAGGTTAATTTTACAAGCTTTGTACAATTTTTAAGGTTTCAGAAACTGGAAACATTACACATGAGCTGCCAAGCATGAAACAAAAACCACTTGTGGACACTCGCGTGTCAAAACAACCAGGCCAATCTGAGTCCGAAAAAGCATGTAAGTTTGGCGGCAATGATCCTCCCTTGGGATAAAACAAGCCAAGATGTAAAGTGCCACTAAGGTAGCGGAAAATCCTCTTGATAGCTTGCCAATGCTTAGACCTTGGGTGTTAGCGGGTACGCCGCGACGGATGATGGAGCACAGCGAGAACATATACCAACAAACTCTCAATCCGAGGACGTAGCTGACCCGACTAGGGCATGGAGGCAATCTCTCGGTTGTCAATCCTGAGCAAGACACGAACAACACTCTACAGTCACTAATCCTACCACAACAGTACCCTAAAGCAAAGAAACAGACAACGCATCCTACGAAACACTACAAGCTCGAAACAGTCTCAAATCATATCAGAATGACTCAAAATCGGAGGGCAAGTCTCACAAGGATATATCCTATATGGCCAAACACCTAAACCCTGAAAACCATAACTTTAAGATCTCTAATTGCTCTCGCGATAGACTCAAAACAACAATTTACAAAGTGTCCGAAATTGATCTACAAAGACATCAACACGAAGAGCTTCTCGGCCTGATTCTAACGACTACTCGATCATGCAGAACGGATGTCGTTTGAGGTACTTACGACCAAATATAGCTCGTAGCAGGCGGGCTCGCCATGTGGTCCTCGGCTTGCATTGCTTGCGCCAACGTGGAGAGCTCCTCGATGCTAACACGCTCCTACTCTCATATCTGCAATGTGATTAGTGTGCGTGACGGTGTGTGTGCGTGAAGCTCACTACTGTGTGCTGCAGAACCCACGACTGTATATTAATTGAGATAACGTAATGTGTTTTACAAAGCCTTAGATTTTAGCTTATATACCGCCTTCAAACCTAATGTCCAGTCAAATGACCTGAATTGTCCCTAGGCTTCTACAGAGCTTAATTACAAGAAACTGAGTTGGCTTTACTCATTTTACAAGTATCTGCGGCCAAAATACAAGTGCCGATTTAAAATATGAGGTTCCCGTAAACATTACAAAAGTGGCCGTAATGGCTCAAAATAATAATAACGGGATATTCAATGACGTCCATGAACTCGTATCTTCATGTTGCAGCATCCATCTTCATCTTCATTACTTCATCACCATCTTCATGTGGAATCGTTACAGAATCTTTGAGGAATCTTAATGGAATCTTTGTGGAAACGTTGTTGAAAGGGCGTCCTTTCAACACTCTCCCCCTCCAAATTCTTGTCATCCCCAAAAAGACCCTATGTCTTTGCTGGCCTGGATGAGTTCTTGATGTCTTGGTGTTGGTTGAAGTTGTTGTGGCAGCCTCTTATGCAATTGGTTGCTTTGCGTGATGTTAAAGCTGCCTTGAAGTTGTACCTGTAGTGTATCTGAAGCATGGAGCTCTCCCCCTCTGATTGGTTGTTTTATCTTGAATTGCATGAGGTTGTATCGACTTGTTGGTGCAGCAGGTCGTTTTCATTGTAGCTCTAGTGTTTGCTTTTCCTGTGGTTGTTATCTAGCAGTTCTACCTGTAAGTTGACTTGAAGCTTTGTCAAGCTATTTTTTGGCCTCTCCCTTTTGACTTGTCAGTAGATTTGCAATTAGTAGTGTGGGGATATCGTGGTTCTTCTTGTTTTTGTTGTTATAGAAAATAAAAGAGTAAAAGTAAAATGTATCGTATATACAAAATGAAGGTCTTGGATACCTGGATAAGACTAAAGGGAAAAACCCAGTGGGAAAAAATGTCTTTAGTCATAATTAAATGCGAGGCTATATGTACTTAGGTTCTGATGTTATAGAGTTATGCAGAGTTAAAGTACATATGACCATATGGCTACTAGTGTGGGCTTGATATACATGGATAAGTGTTAGTAGCTTGAAGTCAGAGTCGTTGTTGTTGAGCAAAGGCTTATAAAACCTGTTTTTGCTTGGTCATCGTCGTCATTTGTTTGTGTAAGTGCATGGGTGGAATAAAAAAGAGTGCCTAATGCATATGTCCAATGATGGGACATCTATATGCTTGCACAGAGTTATGCATGTTAAACAAGATGCGGTGCGAGAGAAGAGTATTGATGGGTTCTTCATGGAGTTAGTGTAGCGATCAAAACATATAGCATGAGTGCTTCAAAAGCTTTCATTACTCACAAGAAGGGTTTTCGTTGTCGAGGTTTTTCACTCTTCCTCACTGTGTCAAGTGCGTGAGTGTTTTGTTTTGACTACTCCGCCTTCTCCACCTTATATATTATATGGACTTTGACTCTTATGCTCACCTCTTCCAGCATGAGCGACATGATTTTATGTATGCTCAACTTTCCAACTTGAGCTTATACCTATTAGCTAGACTCATAGACCACAAAAAAATATTAACTTGAAGCTTGGGTCTGACACTTTGCTCATTTAGTGGCTTAGCTGCCCGACTCTAGACTCTTATGCCATGTAAGTTTAATGGCGACTTGGACTTACCTGATCGCGGTCTGAAATACAATTCCATATTCTTTGGATGTTTAGGCCTTTCTCGTTGGTTTTTGTTTGAGATGCCATGTTGTCCAATACATTGGCATATATCTTCTCTTCATTCCTTGATAGAAAATTGTGGTTGCTTGATGAGACAGGTATTGATGTTGAAGCAATGGTTGATGAAGTCTTCTTCTTCCAGATAGTGTTCTTCAAAACTGTGACCTTCGCATTTACTGTTGCTTTCTTTTTGTTGTTAAGAGGCTGTAAAGGAGTTGTGTATCTTTCTTGTTGTTGAGCCTCAATCGCGGATTTTGGAACCCACATTGTTCTTGGGCCTGGTGTGATGTCCTTTTGCCACTTTCCTTGTTTCTACTTTGACTTGATGGTACCTTGTCTTTAATTTCCAAATATGGTTGTTACTTTTGTAAAAGCCGTGCACTTGTAGTAATTGACGAGGGATCCATCTATAGGTTGTAGTACTCTTGGGTGTAGTGGGTGGCTGCTCTTGATTTCTTGATGTTTCTTGCTTTTCCTTGGTGATTCCATGATAAGCTACTACCTTAGGTAACCAGATTTGAAAGTTACCCTCATAGAATCCTGTGCTTCTAACTTGACTGGAATGAATCTTTGGACTTGCTTGGAGGTGATCTTCACTTGACTTTGTTGGGTAGTCTGGTAGAATTCTGATTTCATTACCCAAACTTGTTGTATGGTTTGTCCAGTGGAAGACCTTCTCTTTTGCTTTTTGTACCTGTCCTTTCTCTTGGTTGAGTTATGTGATTGACGTTGACGGCTTTGTTGATTCCTGAGTGAGTGGTTGTCATGGGATGGATATCGCCAGGCTGTTATCTTGGGCTTGTTGACCCAAACATCTGAATTTCCTTTCTTGTAGCCTTGTGCAATAATTGACTCGCTTGATGTGATCCACCCTGTTACCTTTGCTTGTTGAGGTTGTTCCTGTGATTGTATCCAAATTGGATCATTAAATTTAATCTGTGCCTTGGATACTAGCACTTGTTTGACCTGTTTTGACTTCCTTTGGAGACTTTCGGGCTATGGAAACTTTGGTTGATAGACTTTTTGCTTGGGTTTCCATTGTTTTGTTGATGGTTTTGATTTTGATGTAGAGGCTTTGTCTTTCACTTGCATTGGTTGGGCTAGAGAGTGTGGGCTTACTTTAGCTTTCCCTTTTTCAATAACCAAGAATCTTTGAACTGTTGTAGGCTTGACCTCTGTTGCCACTTGATAGCTTGTCGTGATGACCATTGTTGAAAGACTTGTGCCCATGGCTTGGACAAAAACAAGTGTGTTCCCATTTGTCGAGAATCTACCACCAAGAAGTTTTCTTTGACATTCTGCGAGTGTAGTTGGAGAGTAGCTTCTGCAATCCCCATACTTATAACATCTACTTCAGGTGAGAGATTTACCTTTATTTGAATATCATAAAGCTTTGGCTTACCTAGAAGTAACCACATGCCATATGACATGACATTAGTCGTGGAATTTGTATCAATTTCTGCCATAAAATTCATCTTGACTCCGTCTTGTGCACATAGCAAAAAGTTGATCTTCTTTGGTACTAGATTGCCTGTGTTCTCTTGAGTGACTTGAGCAATCTTTGGCCTAGACTCCTTGTCGTCTGAGGTTCCAGTGGTGAGAGATGCATCATGTGGTGGTGATTTGCATCTAGCACTTTGGATAGTTGTCATACCTCCCTCCGTTGTAGCAAGTGTAGCAATACCACCCAATGATATTGTAGACATCATTGAGGTATTCACTTCTTGCCTATCTGACCCTTCATTATATGAATCACAAGCAGGATCACCTATAGAGTCATTTGTCTTCATCTGTCTCACACATAACCTCTAGGTACTATGTCATACCCATTCTCATCGCAAAATTTTGTTGGTGTGGTCTCATTAACACAGACATCCAAAGTCGCCAATATCTGAGTCCACTCTAGCGGTTCTAACACCTCTTCCAGAAAAGGTTCTCTTATGTAAGCATCATCTTCTAAGACCCTCTCTAAGGCATTCTCATTTCTCCCAAAGTCACTAAACTCCGATGCTCCGCACATCTAGATTTCTTTCTTTTTGCCCATCCACGGATGGTCTGTTGATCCACTTTGTGTTGCAGAATCAAAATCTTCCACGGGCGTTCTAGTTACATCTTGGTAACTATGATTTCTCATATTTACACATGTTGTGGTTTCAGCATGTCTCAAGTATAGATAATCATAAGCCCAATCTTGTACCAGCTTGAGTTGCCTCATGAATGGTCTTCCAAGGATGATTTCATAGTTATTTTTCTTGACAAAGTCAACTATGGCAAAAGTATGCGCATACTCTATACCACAAGAAGACACTACTATCGCTTCTAGCAATCCCATGGGTCTTTCCACATACCCATCCGCTAACTTTAATTTTATTATGGTTGTTCTAAAGGCGGGCCTACCCCATTTCTCGCATATTTGTTTTGTTGCTATGGAAATTCCTGCTCCGCTGTCAAGTATAGCTTTTGTTTCAATCCCATTGTACTCGACAGGCAAAGTGGCATTACCATCTTCTCCTTCACAGTACTCTCCTACTTTGTTCAGAGATACCGGTCTTACATTTGATCTAGGTTTCTCAATCTCATCTAGCTCTTTTTCCAGGAACCTTAACGGGCTTTTGATCCCAATTTTTTCCAAGCATTTTCCTATATCCGTCCACATACTTGGCCTCATTTTCAAAAGTTCTGCCAACGTAATTGTGCACTTCACTGGCGTGGATAGCAAGTCAGTCCAAACTTTTGTGTCCAATTCTTTTGTCCCTCCTAGCCTCTGTGATGGAACTCTCAAAATCTCAGAATTTGCCTCAAAATCGCCCATGTATTGTGGCAAAGTTCTTAACGATGCAGGTCTACTGTCTTCAGAGGCTATCAATCCTACGTCACCATGATATGACCTTGCATCAACACTCATTTGTGGTCTATCTAATGTGATTTCAGGAAATGGTGCTGGTCCAATGGTGCTGGTCCAGCATCCTCTTCTCTTTTTTGGGCATCTCGGACAGCCTTCCATAACTCCTCTGGCCACTGCTCCTCAACTATAGGAACATAGGGTGGGAAATCCCTCATTGATTCATCTGTTGTATTTTGGACTACCCTCGAGTCTTGCGACCTTGGCAGTGGTTCTTCCCTATGATCTACCTCTTCTCTAGGCAATTCATCTACTTTAATGCTCTCGCCTTTGTGCACTGGGATGACTATCCTATCCTTCACTTCTGGTGGAGGTGGTTCTAGCAATGCTTGAGCAGTTTTAATGAGCTGCTTACACATTTCTAGCCTCTGGTTCTCTAATTCAGGATAAGGATAAGTCATCCATCTTTGTTCTAAGGTCTGTCTATTTGCCAATCTAGCCTCATAAGCCTGTAAAATTGCGTCTAAAGTCTCATTCACTTTGTCCACTAGGACAGATCCTCCTGAACTAGCACTCTTGGGTGCTTCAGCTAGTTTAAGGGTTTCAACTTCCCTTTGCTGTGTCTATTGCTCTTGAGTTGTTTCCAACTCTGCTGTAACAGCCTTTTCTTCTCCTTTCTCCCTTTCTAGTCTTGCTTTCATTCTAGTCCTTCTTGCTCTCGTCTAGAGTTTCTACGGCTTTTGGAACTCTTACTAGTCTCTCCATCTGTAGGCTTCTGCTCTTGCACTTTTGCTTGTGCTCTTGTGACAACGTTTACTGGAGAAACTTGCTTACTTTCATCTTCTTGTTGTTTAAGCACCTATTCTTTTGCAATTGTTTCTTGCTCTGTTGTTGTTGTTGTCTCTCCTTTTGTTGCGGCTCGTTCTTTCTCTGATTTGCTGGTAGAAGGAAAGGTAACATGTGGTTGCATATTACCTTTCTTTCTTGGATTCTTAGGACAATTCAAAATCATATGTGTGATTGCACACTCATTACAATATACATTTATCATGATATCATGGTGTGGACAATCCTTAATCAAGTGATGACTACTACCACATCTGTCACATGGACGTATTGGTTGTTGTGGAAATACTTGATATTGACCTTGAAGTGGCCTCTGATCTACCACATTTATTTCTGTTTGAAGATCATGACTCACATATGCATTTCTAGCAGCTATGGGTATTTCACTTAAGAACACTTGTTCCGCTACAGGATGATATCTAGGAGGTTCAGACATAACATGCTCAAACCCTGGTGGAGTATTAGGTCTATAGTCAGGACAATGTTGCATCGGATGGTCCCCTCCACATATCATGCACCTTCGTTGTTGAGGAACTCTATAGGCTGGTACTCTGTCAGAGTGGTTGATGCGTTGCATCACATTCTCTATGATTTGCTCCTCAACATTTACTTGGTTTTGTCCTAGATTCCCTCTTTGATCCTCAAGATCAGCGGTTTTCTTTTTCTCACTCGCATCATTCATCTTCTTCTGACCATCTTCATAGAATTTGCAATTATCAACTAGGTCAACTTCCGCTTTGGTCACCTCTTCCAAGGTTTGGTATCTTTTCATGTATATGTCCTTTTGGAGATTCTCATTCCTAAGCCCTCTGATGAAGCATAGGATCTGCTGTTCTGGCGTGGGTAACTCTTGGGTAGGACATCTAGCAACATATTGCTTGAAACGCAGTATTGTATGTCGCAATGTTTCTGTTTCGCCTTGTTTAAATTCCTGAATCTTAGGAAGGGTGTTATGTTTTATGCCTCTCTTGGTGAATTCTTGAACAAATTCATCCAACATTTTCTCAATGGTTGTGAACTCTCTCCAGTTCAATAGTTCAAACCATGCTTGTGCATTGTCCCCCAATGTAAGTCCAAAACCCTCATACTGCGTGTGGAAGTCCTCTACTCGTTCTTCTCGTAGGACTTGCTTGAAAGCCGAGACATGGGCGTATGGGTCTCCTATGCCATTGTACTTTCTATTTACCCATTTTCTTAGCTGAGATGGTCTTATACTTTGGGGTGCAAAGTATGGAACCATACTCCTCTCTGGTATCGTTTCATCTCTCGTTATCGCTCTAGGAGGAAATCCAGGCGGTGGTCCCCTCTTTGGAATTCTCTTAGAAGTTTGTGTGTTTGGTGGATGTATCCGAGGTCCTTCATTGACCAAATATCCACTCATATCTAATTTGGTTCGTGGATTTGTGCTTTCTACAGCTCTATATTCTCGTCCATACTTGTCATCAAATAAAGATGTCCATTGTCGATCGACCTCGTATGTATAGACATATAAGAGCTTGTATTCTGTCAGCTCATCTGGGTAAGGCTCTAAGCAACAGTAAAGGTTGAATTGATTTCCATTAATATACCTATATATTCCTTCACTTTCATGGTTATACGTCCAAACTCTCTCCACAAAATTGGTCTTTATGTACTGTAGGTTTGGAAGATCTATTCTGGGCGGGTACTCATCTATCCCTGCAATCCATGTGCTTGTATAAGTTGAGTCTGAGTCTGAGTCTGATGTAGACATGACTTCTAGGCTTAATAGATCTAGCTTGCTGTAGTAATACCTCTCTCAGTGTGTTCAAGTGTTTTGGTCAGGGAAAATCCAAAACTATGTCCAAAATCGTGAGCGTTTTCTCACAATTCTCTCAAATTGTCGGTTTTAGACACCCCTGACTTCCGGATGCATTTTGAGGCCTTAAACAACGTTTTTTTCAAAACTGACCAAAATGATGCCGTTGGCAACCATTTTGGTCAATTTACTCTAAGATTTGTAGTGCTGCTCTCAAGCTACGTTTTGATAAAAAAAAGTTTTGGAATCGAAGTCCGTATGTGAAAGTTATGACCAAAACAGTGAGATGTAATTTGGAAAGTTTCTCTATCTGATGTTTTTTCAAGTGGTCAGTTTGAGCCCAAAATTGGTGTGTGCACTCCTTAGGCAATGATAAACCCAGTGGCATACTTGGTTTCAAAAATTTTCTCAAAAAATTTTCCTCAGTTGTCTATCGCAATAGACTCACCAAGTACCCCTTGCAGATGTCCAAATGCACTCAAACTTTGTGTACAGGGTATAATGGACCTTCTGAACCCAAATATAAAGTCAAATTTGAATTTTGATTTTTCTACAGTGAATTTCTGAGTCTATCGCGATAGACTCACCAGAGTGTTATTGGGATACAGTTTTTCAACTGTTTTCACAGATTTGAGTTCCCCCTTCTCTTGAGATACTACTCACCAAGTTTCAACCAATTTGGAATACTTTTCCTTTGTAACTTGCATCAAACAACAGTCTCTTTTCTGATCTTGTGAAGTAATCCACTTAGATGCACTTCCAATGCTCCAAATTTACTCAAAATTTAACCATAGGCTCACAACAACATGTAGAACAAGGCTCTAAGGTCAGTTTTCAAAAAATTCAATTTTTGTGAAAAAGCCCCAGTCTATCGCGATAGACTCAACAGACTCTTCAGTTTTGAAAGTTTTCCAGATTTCTCTTCACCACTGTGTTCCCTATGCTTTGTACACCTTGCTCACCAATTTCCACTTGTTTTGAAGTTTTTCTTAGGTCTCTTAACTCCAACTCTAGAATTTTGAGTCTATCTGATCACTAGAAAATAGACTTAGGATGACTTCCCAATGTCCAAAATCCACCAAATTTTGTGTGTTACCTCCTGAGAGGCTAAACAAGCTATGCTCCAGAGGGTTTTGAAAATCTCAATTTCTTTGGCTCTGCTTTGAGTCTATCGCGATAGACTCAACAAGTACCCCTTTTATAGGTCAAACTTGAACTTTGACTATATCCTTGTGTTCCAACACCTCTCCTTAGTCCTCCTACCAATTTTCAAGTGCTTTGGACTTTTACTTTGTCAGTTAGACTAGATCTGGTGTTTTCTACAAGCTGAATCCTCTCAAATGGCCTTAGACCCACATTCTGATGTCCAAATGACTTCAAAATTTTTATGTGTCCTTGATAGCACCTTTCCAAGCTATGCCATAGAGGTTTTTTGAAAAATTCAGTTTCTATCACTGGGTTCTTAGTCTATCGCAATAGACTCACCAAGTATGCCAAAATGACACTTTTTTCAAATTTTCTCTTCACAGATGTGTTCCCTACCCTCTGTAGATCATGTCTACCAAGTTTCATAAGGTTTGGAAATTTGGTCAAGTCCCTTTACCCAATTTGTCTCTGAAGTCTGACTCAAAACACCAGACTTGAGGTTTGGTGGTCAAGCAGGTGTCCAAGCACACTCAATTTTTGGGAGCAGCCTTGTATTGATGTGTTTTACCTGTGGTATGAGGGGTTTTGCCTGTTTGTGAGTCTATCTCCAATTCATCAGTCTATCGCAATAAACTAGGCAGAGAGCCACTGGAAAGCATTTTTTTCTCTATTTTTGGACAGTTTGGTTCCCAAAGCCCTTAGAAGCTTATCCCCAAAGTTTCATTCAATTTGGACTTCTTTTCCTTTGGATTCAAGCATTTCACCCAAATACTCCTTACACTCAGAAAAAGAAAATTCCCACTTAGATGCACAAGCATTGATACAAATGCTTTGAAATTTCACATACAAGCTCTAGAGCATATGCAAAACAAGGTCTTGAGGTCAAACTTTTTTGAAAATTGCAGATTTGGTTTCATTTTTTTTTGGTTTTTTAGAGTTTCTTTTTTTTTTGGGATCGGACCAAATCTGTGTTTTCCCCCTACCTTAAGGTCTCCAATGCAAAAACAAGCACTTAAATCGGCTTTCAAACGACCATTTTAGAGCACTTTTACCATAATCAACACAATTTCGTCTTTTGTGTTTTCAAGCACATTTTCATGTGAAAATTGCTCTAGATCAACATTAGATGTCCTACACTACCTAAAGTCCTACTTTGGCTGGTTGAATGGTTGTTTTTGCTTTCTGGCAAGCAAACAGCCTCCTACTTACCTTTTGCGTTTTTCTTTGCCTTTTTTTTTTCTCTTTCAAGTTCTTCACAACCATAAGTCACAACCAAACACACAAACCATAAAACCGAATCTAAACACACAACAAAATAATATAACCATACCTCAACCTCATGGTGGACCACCTCGGCGAGACGCATGCTCCCTGGCTATCCCTCAGTCAAGAGATCCTCTCTCTGACTTCCCATTAAGAAGGCAAATGGTGACAACACTCTAGAAAACTCTAGAGAAACGCTATACTATCAAACACGAGTGATGCGGTCTACGCTAGTTTAGGCGCTTCATCCCTGACAACGGCGCCAATGTTAGCGGGTACGCCGCGACAGACGATGGAGCACAACGAGAACACATACCAACAAACTCTCAATCCAAGGACGTAGCTGACCCGACTAGGGCATGGAGGCAATCTCTGGGCTGTCAACCCTGAGCTAGACACGAACAACACTCTACAGTCACTAATCCTACCACAACACTACCATAAAGCAAAGAAATAGACAACGCATCCTACGAAACACTACAAGCTCGAAACAGTCTCAAATCATATAATAATGACTCGAAATCCAAGGGCAAGACTCACAAGGATATATCCTATATGGCCAAACACCTAAACCCTGACAACAATAATTGTAAGATCTCTAATTGCTGTCGCGATAGACTCAAAACAACAATTTCCAAAGTGTCCGAAACTGATCTACAAAGACATCAACACAAAGAGCTTCTTGCGTTGATTCTAACGACTACTCGATCATTCAGAACGGATGTCGTTTGAGGTACTTACGAACAAATATAGCTCGTAGCAGGCGGGCTCGCGATGTGGTCCTCAGCTTGCATTGTTTGCGTCGACGCGGAGAGCTCCTCGATGCTAACACGCTCCTACTCTCATATTTGCAATGTGATTAGTGTGTGCGATGGTGTGTGTGCGTGAAGGTCATTACTGTGTGCTGCAGAACCCACGATTGTATATTAATTGAGATAACGTAATGTGTTTTACAAAGCCTTAGGTTTTAGCTTATATACCAAGCCTTCAAACCTAATGTCCGGCCAAATGACCTGATTGTCCCTAGGCTTCTACAGAGCTTAATTACAAGAAACTGAGTTGGCTTTACTCATTATACAAGTATCTGCGGCCAAAATACAAGTGCCGATTTAAAATATGAGGTTCTCGTAAACATTACAAAAGTGGCCATAATGGCTCAAAATAATAATAATGGGATATTCAATGACGTCCATGAACTCATATCTTCATGGTACAGCATCCATCTTGATCTTCATTACTTCATCACCATCTTCATGTGGAATCGTTACAGAATCTTTGAGGAATCTTAATGGAATCTTTGTGCAAACGTTGTTGAAAGGACGCACATTGGGCTATGCATAAATCTGTTGATATGTGAGACTGCAAACTGAATATCCGTCCTCGTGTTGCATACATAAATGAGGCATCCAACAACAATTTGGTAAAGAGTGACATCAACACGATCACCAAAGTCATGAAGACTCAATTTCAAACACATTTCCATGGCAGTGGCAATAGGTTTGCAATCCTCAAGTCCAAACTTACATAGCAATGTCTCTATGTAACTTTTTTGACACAAAGCAATACCATTATCACATTGCTTAAAATGTATGCCCAAGTAATAATGCAATAGCCCCAAATCTTTCATTTTGAAAGTAGCATTCAAATCAGCCTTAAATTCAGCAATATGTCTCTCATCTGGTCTAGTGATCAACAAATCATCTACATAAAGCACCACAATGAGAAGTACATCACCCTCACGCTTTACATATAATGTGGTTTATGTTGGACTGTTACAAAAGCCTTTTTTGACCAAATGAGTGTCAGATTTCTCATACCAAGCACGAGGAGATTGCTTCAACCCATACAAAGCCTTTTTACATCTGCACACTTTGTCCTCTTGTCCTTTCATGACAAAAATGCAAGGCTGTGTTACATAAACTTCCTCAAATATGTCACCATTCAACAAAGCAGTAACAATGTCTGATTGATGTACATCCCAACCAAAATGAGATGCCAATGTACATAGAAAACGAACAATAGTCATATGACAAGTGGGAGAAAAAGTTTCTTCATAATCTATGCCTTTTTTTTGCACATAGCCTTTTGCAACAATTCGAGCCTTATGGCCTTAGCATCTAGCTTGCATTTCAACTTGTAAGTACACTTTGTACCAATGGCCTTTTTGCGAGGAGGTAAATCACATAAAATCCTTGTGTCATTTTCTATGAGTGCATTATATTCTGATTGCATGACAACCATCCAATTTTATGAATTATGTGCTTCATCAAAAGAGAGAGGTTCCTCAAAATCATGCAAGCTAGACACAGCCAAAGTATAACAATCTAATGCATAAGATGCATGGCGAGAGCCTGAATGAGTACGACTAGACTAAGGTGCATCCAATTTACTGTCACGCAATGTATGCACATCTAGGTGTAGTGAAAAAGGAGGTCAAATCGAGCTCGGATCAAAAATCTGAGAAGACTAAGCTCTACGGGTTTAGCCAAAATTTTGTCGACCTACGAACGCTCGCCAAAGCTCACAAAAATCAATGAAAGTGAGCAGGCGTGTGCTCAAGCTGCTGGTGACTAAGCTCGAGAGGATGCAACCTGCTCTGATACCAATTGCTGGAATTAGTGTTGCAGAGAAATGCACATAGCTTGGAGAAAGACGAAGGAAGCTCAAAGCACACAACTGTGAGTGTATTACTTAGTGTGCTATGGGGAGATAGATAGTCCTAGAGTGATGGGCGTATATACAATGCACGGGGGAAAAAACCTCCTAAAGAGGGAAAAAATACATTGTTGATCCTAGTGTGTTCATCCACATCACTACCACATGTATATGGTAACACACCAGTGATTGTGCCCTCACATCTCTTAGGGGGAAAAAAGTGCTGGTTGATGATACCTTAGCCCAGCTTGTGGAAGTTATGGAGCCAAAATAGTTTTTTTTTAATATGTTGTCATGTTTCCACTGCGAGACAGGACTAGGTGTTCTTCTAGGGCTATAGACCGAAGACATTGTCAATGGTAAAGGTCTATTCCTTGGATTTTTCTTCTTTAGAGACTCTAATTTTTATTAGGCCTAGAGACCTGTCAAGGATCTCATCCCAATTTTTTGTATTGGTGGGTTGGGGATCTTGCAAGTGGTATCAGAGTGTGTGTTAATTAAAGTCTTGGACCTAGAGAAAAGTTTAAGGTGTTAGGTTGAAATAAGTGATCTTTGACAAATTCAATTAAAGACGTATTTAATTGAAAAAAGGGAGAGAAAGAAAGAGAGAGAATTATCCCCATCATTGCAGGAAGATTTCCATCAAGCCTGCCACAAATTCATAGATTTCAATATTATATTTATGAAGGCTTGCCTATCTCGAGCATATTCAATGCAAAAGAGAATGATGAAATGGCTAGATAAGGGATTTTCTCCTTCCACTTGGACGATCAAGTGGTCAGGATCTGGTGGAATTATCTTCATTGATGAGGGAGAGTAAGAAGGTTTAGAACTAAATATGAAGAGACTCAAATGGGCTAGAGATCTTTAAGTGATTGAAGTATACTTTCTCATTGGGACGGAGAATCGAGAGGAAACCCTTGTAATGGATGATGTCCAAGTATCACAAAATCAATGAGTGTTTGATCAGGTGTCTAAAGTAATCTACCTAGGTAGATTTAGGCCCATAGGTGTAGGCCCAAGTTTTAGAGGACCAAAAAATGTTTTATATTTTGATCCTATATCTGATCCTCCCAAAGTCCACAAGATTCTTGTATAGGGTTGTTGCTACCCTTGTACATAGTAGAATCTTCATGGATTGTATTAGCTCTTGTACATACTATTGTTCTCATGGGTATGCTATAAGCAGTCTTGTTTATGGTTTGGCAATTGTCTTCATCCTATGTGCAAATTTTTTTGAGTATGAGATAAGTTAAAAGCATAAGTAAGAGAGATTTTCATCTAGTACTAAATTTCACTAGTTCAATCCCAGGGTAATATTCGCATAAATAGACTTTACACTGTTACACAAGAGAAAACATTACTACTAAAGCAAGTCCAACTCCCTACTTTCCAAGGAGAGGGGCCGAATTTAGAGAGAGATGCTAAAGCATGGTTAGATGCTATGGACGACTATTTCAAAGCCGCAGGAGCTGCTTAGGAAAGCCAAACAATGTTGGGTATGTTCCATCTCACTGGAGATACCAAAATTTGGTGGAAGAAACACTGTAGAGATAATCCCACGAGTAGTACATCTTGGGAGAAAATAAATCAGTCTATCTCCCTCCTACATATCAAGCTGTTAAGATGAATGAATTCTTTGGTCTACGCCAATTAGGACTTTCACTAGAGGAGTACTACACCAAGTTTGTGTCCTTACGACGCTATGCTCCCTAGATGACAATGGAGCAGTAGATTTATCGCTTTTGCCAAGGCCTCAATAAACCCTTGAGTAGATGTCTTGAATCCATGAGGCCTACATCAATTCAGGAAGCTCTTCTCAGGGCAAAGTCTCTCGTATCTAAAGGAACCAACTCTACAAGGAACTATAATGGATTCAATAACTTTAGGGGAAGAGCCAGGGGGACTTTCAACCAAGGATATCAACAATGTGGAGTAGTTGCAGCAGTGAACTTGGAGCAGAGCGTCCCAAACATTAGGTACTATGGATGCAATCCAATGGGGCACTATAGAAATAACTATCCAGAAGAGCAAAACCGTCAAACTACTACTAGAGCCATTCCTCAAAATCAAGGAGACACTCTAAGAGGAGGTAGAAATGGAGGATGAGGTAGAGGAAGGGCAAGAGAAATCAGATCTTATGCAAGATGAACGAGCCACTAGCTTGGCCACAATTAGCAATCATATAGGTCATAAAAAGAATAGGCAGTTGTGTAAACCACTATAAATCGATAATGTAGAACTTTGAGTTACTTATAAGTTATAATGGTATACATTATTTTATTTCCCAAAATGACTAAAGGAATCTAAAGTTAAGTTATTATTCAATCAAGAAATTTAGGGTAGATCTAGCAAATGAGAAAGAGGTTTTCGATAGGAAGGCAGTTTGAATCTTAGAAATGACATAGTTACCCAAAAACCAACTCACATTCCTTATGCACACGATAGCCTTTTTTGAAAAATGACATAGATATGGAAGCATTAATGTACAAGACTAATAGGAAGCCAAAAAGAACTCTTGGTATAATACTTCTTAAAACCCTTTACATATTGTTGGTCAACCAGGTTAGAGCACAGAGGGGGTACCTATAGTGCAATAGTGGAAGGTTGTGCCGAATGCAGATTTCTCAAGATGGCAAGAACACACTGAGCGCATTTAGATTGGCAAAGTTGGAATACATGATACTTGTCAAATGCTGATTGCTCTGAATGGTTAGTTAGACTGAGCGCGTTCATGTTGACAAGGTGGATATATGGACCTTTCATAGAATGGATTTAACCTTGTTTTTGAGATGATACGATTGGTTGTAAAGGTTTTTAAGATAGTCTCAACACTGAGCTTCTTGGAAAAAATTGGCTGGGGTAATTAGTAAGGAATTGTAGAAACCCCAGCCAAATTGTATCCTTGAAACTAGAAAGAAATCTTAGAGTAATTAGTAACACTTGGTAAAGTGGAAAGATTATTCCCCCTGAAGATGCCACTTGGGAAGATGAAACCTCTGTTTTTAAAGTACTTTCCCAATTTCCGTTGAGATGAGGGCATCTCAAATTCTTAGGTTGGGGTGATTGTAAGGTCTCCACCTTTCTAGCTGCCGGGAATGAATTCAAAGCTTTGGGAGAAAGCATTTCTCATTCAATCAGGTAAAAACACTATCTCAAAAGCAATAAAAAATGGTGTTTTTAAAATCTTAAGCACAGCAAACCCTGGGCTAGAAATTTTCAAAATTAAATTCGGACAAAAACTAACCCTGTTAGTCCTTCTAGAAGATTCAATGTGAATTAAATTATTAAGAAAAATATTATAGCTGAAAATTAAAGAGAAAAATTAGTAAATGATGTTCTAATTACCAAAGGTCATAAATATCATTATCTACTTGTGATAATTATACCATAGTTAACTAGTTAGTTTAGGAAATTATAATTGACCAGAAGTATTATTTCTAGCTAAAGATTAATTAAAGTAAATAGACTTTGCATTTAAAAGTTTCTAGGAAAATTATAGTAAATGTAAACCAATAACATAAAGTTGAGTAAATTAATTTTTTTAGGGAAAATAAATAAAATAAATATTAAGCTCAAAATAAGCAGATTCTAACTTTAAAATTTAATGAGGAAATTAGGAAAAGATATAGAAAATTATGAAAAAATAGAAAATCTTAGAAAACCCTTCGAAAAGATTTGGAGAAAGTTATCATAGCTATATAGGTAAATAAGAAACTACTAGGTCAAGAATTTACCAATTACAACTTCAAATTTAACCTTGATTGGGTTAAGATTGAATACAAAGCTTAAGTTTATCTTTCAGATAATTTACCTGATGATTAGACGTACTTCTTTTTAAAAAGATAAGAAGTTATGGCACCTAAAAGGACCCAAGAAAATCCTACATCTAATGATGAGGGCGGAACTCCAAAAAGAACTAGAACGTCGCATGATAACGAAGCCGTGCCTAGTAGTAGATTGGTTGAATTAGGAAAGATATGATTGATCATCCTTAAGACAACTTGTCTCAAGACACCTCTGTCTTGATGTTTCTACATAAGTTAGGATACCGTTTTTATCCTAGGGGAGCCGCCCAGTTGTATGGGCAACTGGTTTGGTGTATGGGCACCCCGAACCTTGGATGGGGGTTTATCCACCCCGGATTGTGAAGAAGGAATGGGTGTTTTATTTCACCCTTAGGTGGTCCTGAGACAAGAAGAGTATTCGTCATGGTTATTATGGTCAATGTTTTGATTGACAGTACCGTTATCTTAAGTTTTAAGATGTATGTTTGCTAAAAGAATGCTTTCCAATTTTGTCTTTAATACTTGATTGAAGGAATTACTGTCACACAAAGTTAAAAGAAAACATTATTTTAAATGTTAAAACACAAGTGGTAGTAATTAGAAAACAAAATAATCATGTGTGAGTGCGGGGTGGTAAGTTGGGATTGACTAAGATTGTCAATCATGGACGGGTGGACCTGATTAGTCAGGTAACTATCCATCCCTGTTCACTAAAAACGTTTAGAAACCTTCTTCACTTGGAAGATGAGTCCACCAACGGCTATTCCCTCACATCTGTTAGGGAGAAAAAAGTGTTAGTTGAGGATACCTTAGCCCAAGTTGTGGAAGTTATAGGGCCGAAATAGTTTTGGACTTTTAATATGTTGTCTCGCATCCACTGCGAGACAGGACTGGGTCTTCTTCTAGGGCTATAGACCCAAGCCATTGTCAATGGTAAAGGTCTATTCCTTAGATTTTTCTTCTTTAGAGACTTTGATTTTTATTAGGCCTAGACACCTGTCAAGGACCCCATCCCAATTTTCAGTATTGGTGGATTGGGGATCTTACATTCTCCTAGCCCTTATGCAAGGCCAACACGTCTAAGCCATCGACTTAAAAATAAAAAAAATAAAAAATTGTTTGAGTAAAATTTGGGTTAAATTCAAGCACCAAGATATACTCAGGAGTCACTTCCATCTTACACCATGGGAATAGGTAGCTGTATTAGTTGTAAGTAGGTAGGTTAGGTGTGTGTATGCTCGTGCGCACAGCGCGGCCGTGACGACCTTATCCCAGAAAAAAATTAAAAAATTTAAAGGTGAGATCGGGATCGAGAATATCCCCCCGACCCAAGCCCACCAATCCCACGCTCAGGCTCAGGCCTCATTCCCCCTTTAAAATTACGTATTTTAGCCTCACGCGTAGGTAAAAATCTACCTTTTTGAGGACCAACGGAGCTTCGGGTAACCGAACACTGTGCTGTAAAGCACACCATGATGCCTAAGGGATATGATCATTTCGAGCTATCACATGCTCTAATCCAAAATTTGATCATTTTAAAACATTGAAAAACATCAAAAAAAAAGTGAAAACGGACGCCTACAAAAGTAAGCGGTTAACCTTCGAGGTTATTCGCCGACTCTTGTAGTGTGAAAAAGGCACATGCATCTGCGCTCTCGTCATGTGCTAGAGGCCGATCAACTAGAGAGCATTTCAACTTACGTGAGTTCTCAATACCCACCTACTTTAGGTTTCCGGGCCCTCGGCGGGAACCCAAGGTAGTACCACTCAGGACTCGCATATAGCGTTTCGTGACTCTTCCTTTGACTACGACTTCATGGAGGGTTTCCCAATGCCTAATCTCGATAGCTCAAGCCAAGACATGCATGCCATGGGTCCACGATTCGGGCCGAGCGTGCTTAGTCGCTTGAAGGAAACCTTTAGTAGAGCCACTCGCTCCGAACATGGAGCTCATGATGTAAATGAGGGGGCTGGGGAAGTAAATTCCCCATTCAGGACCAATGTAGACCTTATGCTCTTAGAGAGTGTGCATGTGAATACTCCATTCACCGCACCCCCTAACTCTTCAGAGCTATTACCTTCTAAGGTTATATTACCTGATGGTAGAAGCCTTGCAAAAGTGCAAGAGGTTGAGCGGTGTATCCTTGCAGCGAGCGAAAATGAAATCGAGAGCTTATGCAAGGCAGAGCAAGGAAGAGAGTTAAAAGTGAAAGTCCCTATGTCAATATCTTTGCTAGGAGAGCAATTGAGTGCTCCTGAATTAGCGACCACTAAGGGTCAACGCATAGAGAGACACTTTGCATCTAGTTCAAAGGACACCTCTAGCACCTCAAGCCTAGATGGAGTGTTCCTAAATGAGAACTGGGAGTACAAACTACAAACGGAAACTCTAATAGACCTATACACAGATCGCACCTATCACGTGGGTTGGTTAGATGTCCTACAATCCACAACGGGTGCTACTAGCGTGGAGGATCAACAACAAAGATTTTGTCAGGTCATCCATAGGGTTATTGAGCTAGAGAGACAGAACAAGGGGATCCACATGCCTTCAACGGGTCTCATGAGATTCTTGGATACAGGGAAGGCTAAACAACCAACCTTATCGCAAATGGAAACTCCCTCAGTAAGTCTGATAAATCCTCCATATGTGGTCTTGCCAGGGGTCTCAGTGCAATCTGAGACCACAAGTGATAGCTTTATCTTTCCAAGTCTAGCTCATCTTTCCCATGATGATGCCATGACTACCATGCCTACCCCAATGACGGGCATGCCCAGAAACACTCCATGGAACTCATTTGTTAGTAAAGCACCACTACATGGTAGCTCAATGCCTGCAATAGTACCTACAAGTGTGTACCAACCCTATATACCTATAGGTCCTCGTACTCATGTAGTCCCTACCCCTCCCATTGTTTCAAAGTCTACCTATGATCCACAACCACAACACTAAGCTCTTATTTCCATGGGACCATACCGGCTAGCATTAGCATGTCACATCCTATGTCTGCTATTCCTAGAGCCACACATATGAACTTTGGACTTCCACATGGCACAACACTGTACCAAACGTGGAATCCAAGGGCTTCCTATGCGCCAAGCCCAATTCCAATACCTACTCCACATGTAGTCTTTGGAGCACCTCCACCCACGGTTCGTGCTCACTTAGGTGACTTGGTAGCATTATTGCTGAGAATATGTATAACACGCCAGATAGAGAACCTAGAAGTAAGGCAATACAAATAGCCAAGCTCACACCAAAATTTAGTGGAGATGGGGATGTGAGAAAGCATATCAAAATATTTGAACAAATATGCGATTCTCTAGGAGAACACAATGACCTGCATAAGAGTAATGCTTTAAGCCTAACCTTAAGTGGGAAGATTGGGGATTGGTATAGAAACCAAACGGCAGAAGAAAAAACGATTTACCCTACTCTTAGGAGATCCTTCTTAAAAGAATACATACAAGAGGGAGTGCTTTCGGGTGTAGCCTCTCAGCTCCAGAAAGCCCAACGAGAGGAAGGAGAGTCAGTGAGAGACTTTATTAGTCGCTTGAAGCATTTGAATTCTCGTTGTAATCCAAATGAGCGCTTCAATAATAATCAATTGCTTGATAGATTCATTAGGGGATTACGACAGGAGGATATCTACAATGGCCTAGTCATTAGAGGTATCACCACTTGGGAAGCAGTCACCACCAATGCGATCCAATTAGAGGATAATTTAATGATTCAAGGAGAAAGAGTGTCTGTTGAGCCTAAATCTATTAGCTCGCAAGCATCAAGGCATGAGACAATGACCCTAAAGCCTATTGCTAAGGAGCCAAAGATATCTGAGATGACTTTAGCAGATCTCACCAAGGCCATTCAAGAGAGTCTTAGAGACAATCGTGCTCCAAAAAACAATCATATGTATCCAAGAAGGGAGCAACAATGGTGCTCAATATGCTATGGACCACATAGTACCAGTGAATGCCGTACTTTTAGAGTAAAATGCAATGGGAACTGCAATGCCTGTGGGAGGTATGGTCATCAAGCTAAGGATTGCATAGTATTAAAGCGCACGATGGCCAATACACCTCAACCTTAGGATCGACAGACACACCTCGAGTGCCTGCATTGATGTCGGCCCCACCTCTTGAACAAACATCACAACACATGGTCCCTAGGGCCCCCAATGTTGTTCAAACAACACCCTTACCACCTCCAGTGCTAGGACCGCAACCACCACATCCGAGAATCACTTCTATGAATCAAGTGGGTTGTGAGTCATCTATTGCTTGTTTGGAAGGCTGTGAGGAAGATATAGACCTAATATTTCCTATGGGATGGATGTGTTTGAAAAAAGTCCACAATAATACTTGGAGGACTATTGGGGACAAGTCAAACCTGTCTCTATCAAGTAGTTGCTCTTGCTGCAAGAGGCCAAAATATCAATTACACTGCTAAGAGACCACCTCTTCAATGCTATGAGTGTGGAGGTCCACATCGTGTGGAGGAGTTTCTATTAGGCTACAAAAGAACACCACACTAGTGCAAACCAATCAAGCGAGCACGTCTACAATGCTGATTTTCATGTGTAATTGATGTGGTATAGATCATTTGATTGCCCAATGTCTAAATTATCCAAATGCACCGAAGATCACGCCATTAAACTTGATTGAGATTACCGAGGAGCCAACACAAAGTACATATGTGGTACCGGCAAACATACTCACACGATCAATGCTCCAAAAACAAAATTATATTCTTCAGGAAAGAGACACGGCATCAATTGCCCAATCTCAAAAAAAGAAGAAAACACGAAGGAAGAGATCGCAAAAAGGAGCGAAGTTAAGACCCCAGTTCAAAGACCAACATAGAGACTGGTGACGACCCCGTATATATGAACGACGTTGAAGAGGATTTTGATTTAGGAGAAACCATGGAGACCAAAACGACCACCAAGATAGAATCTAACAAGGAAGATCTTCATGAGCCGCAACGGCCAGGATCCAAGAAGAAGATAGGAACTTATCCAAACCCTATTGAGGAGATCAAGCGAGTCAAGCAATTAAGGAGTTTTGGTAGAAGATACCCAAAGGGATGTAGAACCAGCACCTAGGAAGATCCAGATTACAAACACCGTGTTCCCTACGCAAAAACCTCACCAAGTCTATAGACCCTTAGCCATACCTAGTGTCATCCAAGAAGAAAGTCACTTAAAGTCATGGGAAAGTGGGTGTACTCACTTCTTGATGGAAAGAATGTTTATAGAGGGACAACCTGATCTTATCAAAGAAATGGGGACATCTTTCCCACGTCAAGGGACTAAAGCCCAAAAGGTGTCGTTAAACATTGCCAAATTGATGGATTTCATGTCTTCAGAAATTAGAACCACCATCATGTCCAAACTATATAAACACCCTGAGCTAGTCTCGGCTCTTTGAGCCTTCCTCAATGGAGAACTGAAGTTTGGGCTACCACAATATGCACAGATGGATGGAGCTGGGGAGATGCCAATAGAGGAGGAACACTTAGATCCACAACCCAACCTAGATGAGAACCTTGTTATAGAAATACCTGTTAACAAGTTGGAACAATACTTTGAGGGTGATGAATCCAATGCGACCATACCAATCACTACTAAGGGATTAACTGTGAAGGGAATTCTTGATGGTGGAGTTGGGGTTAGCATTGTGACTAAAAATTGATGGGAAACTATGGGAAGACCTCACCTTGCGACCACAACCATAGTAGTGAAGATGGCCAATGGGTCTATTGTTAAACCTATTGGGATGCTAGAAGATCTCAAGATCAAGGTCTTTGGACATAAAATAAGAATTATCTTCATTGTTATGGATTTCTCCAAGCACACTATGGAATCGGAGATGATCTTAGGACGTCCTTTCATGAGGGAAGAAAAAATGGTGCATGACTGGTCTAAAAACCATGTCTACTTGCAGTTCCAAGATTCATTCATTCGAGTGGATCTTGTAGCTAGTTGAGCACATACTCTAGGAAATAGGTTTATAAATTATCATAGATCTAACACCACAGTTCACTCGGCCCCATTGTAGTATTGTTACACATGTAAAGTGGACACTGATGTTGGGGAAGATTCTCCTTAGATGGAGGTACTACCTGGGATGACTGAGTCAGACAATGTGGATTGGGTCCACCTAGCAGCATCCATAGACACTTGAGGAAATAGGGGGACGACTTGGGTAACACATGAGGGGGATGAAATGCCACCACTGTACCCTTAAATATGCTAGAAGCAATGCATATATCTTTTGACAAGACTCATCCTCGTATAGCAAAGAAAACATACAAGTGGGTCCCTAAATCCTCTCTATCGGCCATGGTTGATGCTAAAAAGCAGAAGCCTTGTAAGAAACATCCCACTCTCTCTAAGGAATGTAAGGAAACATGGCGTTGGATTCCTAAACAACTATTGGAAGCCCAAGGCTACTATCAAGGAAATGATCAAATCTGGGTACCAAAACGTAGATTGTGTTCTTACCTGTCACCTGACCTATGTGAGTCAAAGCTTGTGACGACAAAGACGATGAAAGATCATGGAAAAGGAAAAATCACAGAACACTATACACCAAATCCGGAGCTAGTATGGGTTCCCAAGCAAGAAAGGCTTGTTTTGCTGAACTCAACCATAGAAAAAACGAATAAAGCTTCTACCTCCTCATGTAGTGCATTCATAGAGATAAAAGATTCTCCATAGCCTCCACCTACAATAGTGGACCTCCATGAAGCTACAAAGGAATCCACACCTCCCAGTGTTCAAGAATCACCTGATGAACCACTTCAAGTTCGATCCTGGGAGAGTACCTTAACAACCTTGCAACTTGACGAGGCACCTAAGGTAATAGAAAACTACTAGAAAAATCCTCACCTAGTACGAATTGGAACAATTGGTTTCAAAGGGTGACGAGCACATTTCAAACGGTATGATCTACCCAAGGAAGGGGGAGCGTTTGCTGAGACAGTCATCATTCAGTCACTCCCCTCTCAACCTTCCTCCCTGACCTCTCAATCTCCCAATCTTAGGGAATGTATATATAAAGCCTCATACTCACAAAAAACAAAAATAGTAAAGAGCAAGAGCAACTAGCAAACAAGTATGCACAATAAAAGTCAAAACATTGACCAGACCTACACATTCACATCCGGTACATTGAAATAGAAATCTATATCATCAAACACCTTTGATCCTCATCACTCGAGTGATGGAGGGTAGGCATGATTAGTACGATAGGAGTGTTTCTGTTTGTTGAGAGTTTAGTGATTAGCAAAGTTCTTTCTTCCCACTGATATGCCTCCTAGAGGTATTCTTTGTGTTTCCTTGTGTGTACAGGAATGTGTTGTTGTGGTTAGGATTTGGACCTTCATGGAATCTTTCTCTCGTTCACTCTTCAAACCAAGCACCACGATCATCAACACAAACAAGTGTTTTTTGTCCATTAGCATTGTCCCTTATCTTTTTTGCATCTATGTTTGTCTAGTTTAATTGTGATTGGTAGCATAATATTTTGCGTATTTGCATAGTATCAAACATTAAATTCAATGTAATTTTTTGTCATAATCACTTGTCTAGATTTAAAAATCAAGCAGTCTGACTAAGCTAGTTTGACCAAGCTAGGCGTTAGAGATCTTCTCTTAATACCATGGGGAATGACTTACTAATAATCAATGGTTACTTAGGTTCTCAATCCGATTTAGGCAGCATTGTGTGCAATGTACTAGGGCTTTCTAGTGGGCTTAGTCCCTATTGACCTTTAGCTTAAGTATTATAAAGGGAGTTTACTAGTGTGATGAGCCTAGGGAGGGTAATAGTGTTATATGACCCCCCAAAGTTACGAAATTAAAATGTTGAAAACTAACAAACAAAAAATCAAAGTGCCACAATGTAAAATCTTAAGCTGGAAGCGAAATCTCAGCTTGATTTGGTACTTCACTCACATGTATCGCCTATGGTACTAGAGCCCTAGAGGTTCCAAGTGTGGGCGCTTTTCCTTGAAAAGTTAAAAACCCAAGCCATACAAAATAAGCACGCACATCAAAATTGAATCACTGTGAAAAGACCTTGGGGGGTCAAAGAAAAGTAAATAAGTCAGGTGATGATTTCATGAGAATTCCTTTTATCCTAGCTTAACTACGAGGTCTTCTAGGTATAGCATCTAGTCAACCTTCGAACATGAAATACTTGGCTCTCGTGATTAAACAACTTAAATTACCAGAGAAAATTAAGAAGCTTACTCATGGTATTAATAGTCGATCTTTAGTACCTTTCGATAGGTAAATTAGTGGCCCCAAACTTGTTTAATTTTTTATCTTTACAATTGTTTATGCGTTTGATTATATTGCAATATTAATGTTTATCGCTGACAAATGGTTTAAATTCTGCTACCAATCAAATTGTCTGTCTACAACTGTATATGCTTTTTAATTGTATATAAGAATGCAATTATTGTGCCAATTTTGTTTGATTTGCAGTGACTGAAGAAGGCTAAGTACACTCATGTCAAAGGCTCTTCCACCTCGATGAACAATCTTCAACTCAATAGCTTCCGAGGACGGAATCTACATCAGGAAGGGGAACATGTTAATCCTCACGCGCATTCCTATCACCTACGATAGATGCCGTATTATTTATTTGGTAGAATCAGGTACCGGGCTTGTCGGTCCAATAGGAAAAGGATAAGAGTGATCGCCGATGAGAGGTGCACTTTGACAGGAACATTCAAGGGTTAGTTGGCTAAGTATGGGTGCCCAAGTGTGAATGGGGCGAGCTCATATAAAAGTCACCTAAACCTAAAAATCATTCATTCTTTCATTTGTGTAATTGAAGAGTTCTCTTGCTCCATCTCCATCTTCTTGTTCTTCATCTCCTTGTGTGTGTGTGTGTATGCATGAGAGAGAGGGAGAGAGAGAGAGAGAGAGAGAGAGAGAGAGAGAGAGTGATCGAGCATTGTGGCGACAGCACGACGGTGGTAAAACGGTTGAGCGCGACGCAGCGACGGCTCCTTCTTCTTTGCAACGAGGAATCATCCACAAAGGTGAGCATAGGGCGGCGAGTGACATACCCTTGCTCTCTTGAGATTGATAGATTAGTCTAGTTGTGTACTTGGAGCCATTTGTGGCTCTCACACTGTGTATCGGCAAGTCCCTTGCATTGTCACGTGCAATAGACATGACTGAACAAGGATTTTTAATTGTATATGAGAATGCAATTACTATGCCAATGTTGTTTGATTTTGCAGCGACTGAACAAGGCTTAGGACATTCATCTCAAATGTTCTTCCACCTCGACGAGCAAGATTCAATTCAATAACATCCGAGGACGGAATCTACATCAGGAAGGGGGGCATGTTAACCCTCACGGCTCATGGACACCCTATCACCTACGGAAGATGCCATATTATTTATTTAGTAGAGTCAGGGACCAGGCTTGTCGATCCAATAGAGAAAGGGTAGAGTGATCGCTGAGGAGAGGTGCACTCTAACATGAACATGAGGAGAGTTAGTTGGCTAGGTATGGGTGCCCAAGTGTGAATGGGGTGAGTTCATATAAAAGTCCCCTAAACCTAAAAATCTCTCATTCTCTCATTTGTGCAGTTGAAGAGTGCTCTGCCTCCATCTCCATCTTCTTCTTCTTCATCTCCTTGTGTGTGTGTGTATGCGTGAGAGAGAGAGAGAGAGAGTGTGTGTGTGTGTGTGTGTGCAATCGAGTATTGTGACGATGGCACGGCGACAACAAAGCGGTTGAGCGCCACGCAGTGGCGGATCCTTCTTCTTTGTAGCGAGTAATCTTCCACGAAGGCGAGTGTAGGGCGGTGAGTGATAAACCCTTGATCTCTTGAGCTAGCTAGATTAGTCTAGTCGTGTGCTTGGAGCCATTTGTGGCTTGCACACAGTGTATCGGCAAGTCCCTTGCATTGACACATACGACAAATGCACACAAACTAATGCATGGAAAATTAGCTTTTCATTTTAAAGAGTTAACATAAAGAAAAAGATAAGGAAGAAAAAGAAAACAAAAAAGAAAGATAAGATAAGGATACGGATGAGGTGAGTAAGTAGCTTGTTGAAAAAGTTTTGATAAGTAAGATAAGTTACCAAAGAAAGATAAGCTATCAAAATAAAGAAGATAAGCCATCAAGATAAGTGAAAGCACTTATCAAAAATGTCTATAAAAAGAGGGCTTATCTTCTCATGTTACACTTCCCTTCTCATTATTAGAAGTGCAAGATTAAGAGTAAGCTTGGGAAAGCCATAGCCAAATATCTTTCACACACCACCTTCTACACACACACACACCTTCTACACACACACCTCCAAGAGAAGCCATGACCAAAACCCTAATCAAGTTTGTCAAAAACTTGATCTTCTTCTTCACATACCCTCCTCCTCTCCTCTCTCCTAATTCTCAAGATTTTCATAGCTTGAATTCCTTTTGCCTCTTTCCATTCTCTCATTCCAAGTGGTCTAATTGGTGGTCTTCAAGCAGAGTGAAGAGGAAAGAGTCGCCTTCATCAACCTACTTCTTCAATACTCTCCCAAATCAAGGAGAAGACTCTACCATACACACAAGGTAATATGTTTCTTGTTCTTTTTATGCTATTCCACTTTCTTGGAAGTGATTTAATTTCATGCCTACTTAAATTTGTGTTTAAGCTTTCACATTTTTCATAAGCAAGCAACTAACCATGATGTTGCTATGTTGCTAACAACTAACCATGATGTTATTTCAAGTTTCTTAGACTACTAGACTAATATGGCATATAGAGAGTAGAAAGCACTCTCTTTAACCATTGGTGACTAGAGATCATAATTATCTAAATAGTTCAAGTTTTGTTATTTCAAGTTTCTTAGATTACTAGACTAATATGGCATAGAGAGAGTAAAAAACACTCTCTTTAATCATAGGTTATTGGAGATCATAATAACCTAAATAGTATGCATGATGAAATGGTGACTAATATCCTTAACACTAGAATGGTAACAGGACACTTTTGTGTCCTGCTAAGTGACCATTTTGCTTGAATTATTTGAAGAGTATGAAAATGAATTTCTAGGTGCTATATATCCACAAAGTTGCCTTATGAGCTGAAAAAAACTTAGCATTTTTTTCTTAGTATCGATCTCACTATTAACCTTACTCTTGCACAACATTTTTGAACCTAAACTGTGTGAAAAAACGGGTCCTGTTTTTGGTTTTTTTTAAATTTTTGGCAACTATACCACTCTAAACTTCATGTTTGTGAGGTTTAGATGGCTAGAGGTTAGGCCTTCATAGTTCTAAACATGTTTTGATGCTTGTAGGGAGAGCTAAGTGTTAAAATTGAAAGTTATGACCAATTTACAAGAATTGCATAATCTTGTTTTTTGGGCAAAATTAGCACTCTATGATTTTTTTGGTGGCTTTCTTGATATCCAAATTCAATTTTGATTGTGTAAGTGTAATGTATAACATAAAGCTAATCTTCCTTGAATTTTGGGGGACCTAATATGCTATATAGCATAGTATATGATGATGGTTGAGTTTTTTGATTGCTGAAGAATACGATACATTTTAGAGTAGCAAGTATAACTTTCTCAATATTGCTAATTTCGTAGGCCAATTGTGTGTATTTTGTAGGTAGTAAGCATATCTAATCATAGACTACAAACTTGACTAGATATTGAGTAGTTTCTATGCGTTTCTAGAGGTCATAATGCTAAACCGTGTTTTTTCATGTTTGCTGTATTTAGCACTTTATCATTGCCCCCTAGGTTCCAATTGTAAGAGATCCATTATCCTTTTGACATGCTCCATGGCTCCTTTTGAATCCAAAGGCCCAAAGGGAACTAATAAAACATGTATATAGTATCTGTATTGAACGTGACTATAAAAACTTTGATGATAGGTCCGCAGAATGGCAAAAATGCAACTTTTTTGTACCTTTTGTTTTTGCCCAAAAAACAAATAGTGAGGTAAAAGCAACCATATGTGTTGGTCACCAACCCATTGAAGTTAACGGGGCATTTTATTTCATGTCCTACAAAAATCCCCACTCTTATTTATATGCAATCAACCATAAGAAATTGCTGTTTTGGGCAAAATGCACTGGTCCATCAATTTTGGAGGCTTGTAGTGACCAAGGGATGAGAAAAATTACAAGTTTCTCATTTTTTCCATGGGTAGTAGTTATTGAACTATAAGCTCATGAAAGGAATTTTCAAAATGAGTGGATCTACTATGGTTTTGGAATTTTTTCCCAAAACCCTGAAAGGACACTTTTATGTTCTGTTAGGTTACCATTCTACTGTTAATTATCTCTTAATCTATTACATAAATCTTTTTATTGATTTCTAAATTATTTTATACTCTTATCTAAAGCCATAAATCAATGGAAACTAGATAATGGAGTTATTTTGGAAATAATCTTATTTTCCATGAAGGGGAACTATATTTTTTTCAAAAGAGATACTCTTGATTTCTCATAAATTATGTGTGTAAAAGTTTTAGTGACATACTAAGTTAATATATAAATTTGAAGAGAAGTTGAGGTTTGAAGGGTAAGTTTATAATTTACAAAGAAGTTTTTCTTTGAGACATAAGATTCCCAATTCCCAATAAGGTCATTTTCTCCCTTCATAAGCCTAGACTGTATCTTGAGAAGAATTTGTTAATCATTTGTACTTCATAACATGAGCATTTTGCACAACACTAGTATGTCCACTTTTAGGAATTTCACAAATTACTCTTATACTATCACTCATGGAAGGATTCTACTCTTGCATAAACCATCATTTAATCTTGCACAATTAACTAAGGGAAGATTTAGATTGTTTGTCTTAAAATCACAAGTTGATGCATTCTAAATGAATGTTAGTGTTTACTATTCATAGTTCACACTTAAGGTCGTTGTATAGAGCATATGCATCGTTCATTTCAAGTGTGTTTACTTCCAAGTTTGTTTTGCAATTTCAAAGAGGGAAGTAAGGGGATAGCTTCACAGAAGTGATTCTCGTGTTTCTTGAACATAAAAGTCCCATCATTTCCATGGAGAGATGCCCCATGGATGGAAAATCATGCAAAGGGACCGAAATGGGATTTGTCAAAGTCGAGGTTAACTTGAAACTTACATCGAAACAAAACCTTAACTTCCAAGAGATTCGTTGTTTTCTTAAGGTCTTGTTTGAGTAGAAATTAAAATGAAATAGAACTAAGGGATTATAAATCAAATGAACCTAATCTAAATTTCACCTAGGATTAAAAACTTTACCAAGAAGATTTGACGTGAATGACCCTATCATAACATGGGAGATTTAAGTGTGAACTTTGTCTTACATGTTTGGAAAAGGCTGATGCAAGTGTTTACCTCTGGGATGCAATGGGAGATGGTCCTTTTTGAATAGGGATGATAACCATTGGTCTATGTTTTGAGCTCAGATTTATTCACTGCCCTAGAAATGGGATTGAATGGGAGTGAGTCCCGACTGGCTGATAGGGATCCGTGGATGCGTCTAGAAATCCGCCTAGTCCAAGTAGACCTGATGCCGATGGGAAAAGGAAGAAGGAAAATGGATACATGAAGGGATCAAGATTAGGGAGGAGGATGTGATTTCATTAAGGAACTCTTCTAATTGTTTGGTAAAAATGAACCTTGGAAAGACTAGGAACCTAAATGGACTATTTTGTAATTGTCCTCATCAACCGGACGTTTGCTCTGCTTCTTGGATTATTGATTTAAAAAGAATCTAGACTAGACTATTTTGGTAAGCCTTTCCCACACAAGCTAAAGAAAATTAATAATTGAAAATTGTGTCAAGGGGTCACCTCCACACGTGGTGGAGGAAATAGGATACCCAAGTCCTAGGACGAGGGTAGGGATATGCCTGGAGGAGTATATGTGATTGCTTGAAAGATAGCTATATAATTTTACTAATACTAAAGGAAAAAGGAAGTCAAATATTCTAAAAAGGAAAAATGTGGGAACGACCTGATAAATGCACACTTGCAAGGGTATTCCACGGTATGCATGATGCTTTCAAATGTTTGAAATGTATTCTTGGTTTGATATGATTGGAATACTATTTTCTAGTATCATAGTACTCTGTTAAGAAGGTGCATTTATCAAATGGTTTTGTGTGTAGGTGGGTGGATTCCGCAGGGTTAATTTGTTGGCCAAGAAGTTGAACCCAATTTTATGCTGTCAATTAAGTTAAGTTGAAAATAGAATAAGGGACTTAACTTAATCCTAAACCCTAAACTTGGGAACGAGGGATTTGTGTAGCCATCAAATACACTCATCTTAGGGGAATGCTTTAACGACTGTGCTCATCCATAACCAATAAAAAAGCATTAGTGACCTTGAATGAATGGTGAACTAGAGAACACCCACCAGTTGGCCCTGGAAGGTTGAGTTCACAATTAGTCTCATGACTTCGACTAGAAATTTCAAAGCGATAAGGAAATATATTTTGGGATTAAGGGTTTTGTAAGAGAAAAGTGAATGTTATCACCCCCTTGAGTTGGAATCAAAGAGTAGGAGGAGTCTTGTCTTGGTGTCGGTCTCAAGTGAGAGGGATGTCATGAATTGTGGTGTATCCATTTGGAGATAGTGTAGCCGAAGGTCCCTGGCATGGCCCTCACAAGTAGCTTAGGGAACATGCCCAAATTCATCCCATGAAGTTTGGTCAAAATTTGTCACGAAACATGGATCGCGATCCGTGTACCCTCAAAGCAGATCTGCAAGAAATTGAGTGCAAATTGGTGATACAAGTCAGTTGTGGGAGTGTATGTTAGAATTTTAGTGTTTGAAGCATAAAATGACTCATATGTCAAAGTTCAACAATTTTAGAGAGAAAATGCAAAAGTTTGTGAATCTGGTAAAGTTATGGTATTGAAGAAGTGTAAGCTCAGTGTATCAAAAATAATGTCAAAGATGATTGCAAAAGGGGGCCAAACTTGCAAGGTCCAAACAAAACCCAACATCTGTGAAACTGGACAAATAGATAGGATTGGGACCGTATCTCAACTCTCAATCATCACATCTGCAAAATTTTAAAAGATTAACCACAAGGAGAGATCAAAGATGGGATAAAAAACCAAATATGACAAAAGCGGACCAAATTGGGCAATAAACTGGGAAATTGAGTAAACTTGAGAAAAAACTATCCAAATTTGAAAAGAGTTTACCAGTGTATTAAGATAGGTTGTAGGAACATGTGTACCAAGTTTCAGTCGAAAAGGTTGACAAATATGGATCGTGAACCATGTACCTTTTTCACTTTTCTAGGCCAAAACCTTACCATCAAATCCCAATTGCCAAGTAAAGCCTAACCCTAAAGTATCAAGCCATTTGGATTTCAAAACCTTAGCCAAAGCGTCAAAATTCTCTTAGTCTACAAAAATATTCCAATTGGCATAAATCTCAAACCAATGACCCAAATTCAAAATAATTTGGATGATAGCACCCACATATCATGCTTAATAACTGTTTCGCAGGAGGAGGCGGATAAAATCCAAGCCGTTCATAATAAAGGGTGTCATCAAAAGTCAAAAATATGTTGCAACATGGATCTTGAGCCATGTAACTTTGACACAAATCTAACCTATGACCACATGACCTAGTGTATGTGGTTGTCCTAGATTCACTAGTGACGTTTGGTCAAATTTGGACTTGTTCTGATTAAGTTTTGCTCATTTTTCATTTTTATGGTCAAGTGCATTTTTCTCGACATCTCAATAGCTTTTTGACAAATTTCAAGACCTAATCAATTGGTTTTCGATACTAGAATTCCTTGAAGAAGACCTCAGAAGAAGGCGTGGAAAAGAACACCCCACAAAGTCATCAACATCTCCTCAAATGAAAAGGCACACATCTTAGAAGAGAAAGGAGCCAAAATCCTAGAAAATGTATTCATAGGAAAGTTTCAAGCTATAGATAGAACCAAAGTAAAGACTACCATGTTCCCAAGGGAATTGTGGACTTTGCACCAACAAAGAGAGGTCATTGAAAGATCCAAATTTTTCTAATTAGAGACATTTTTTTGGCTTCCTCCATGGGGAACAAACTTCAAGAGAGCACACAAACTCATGAGCTCAATACAATACAATGGTGAAGCAACACTAACCAACAAAGATAGTGAAACTATCAAGGTCTAGATAGCAGATGACCTTATCAACCAAGCACTCTCCATACCAACAATGAAGCACCGTTTGATCCATAAGATCAAGGCTATAGACAATGATAAGGCCTTTATCATGCAACATGGGAAAAATTCACATACAAGGACCTGATCTACACCAAGGCAAAGTTTCCCTTGAGATTGATTTCACATCTCAAATTTCAAAAACCACCTCGCTATATAGAGACAAATTCACACATAGCCGTGGTGATGACCATGGGGTTGGCAGAGCAAAGAGTGATCCGGTGTGATCTTGGCAAAACCTAGTGGAAGCAAACCGGAAGGGTAGTGAATGAAACAAGAGATACATGAAGGCCTAGTTTTTGACAATAATTTCATACCAAGCCCTTGGTATGATTGATCAACTACCACCAATAGAATTAGAATTGGATATATTACACAAAACTAAGAATGCAATCCAAAAAATTGGGCGATTCTCCTCTACATATACAAACTGATGCACAATAGGACAAAGTTTGAAGGCAAAGATCATTCATAGTGAAGAGACAGAGTTAGATATAGATCTCAATGGAGAGATTAAGCCATGAAATAGTGGCACTCCTTTAGAATTCCAATGAACAAAAAAGGAGGAAGAAGAGGATGACATTACCGTCCCTTTGGTTAGGAAAAAGAGCAAGCCAGCCTAGCAGATACCAAAGATGCAAACCCAAAGATCTATGGAAGAAGCTCAAAGGTTGAGAGAGGAAATATTGAACAAGCTTGCTAAAGAAAAGAAGAAGGTTGACAAAGCAGGTTGTAGTGCTAACGGACAAAGATGATTTACACCTGGATAAGAAGTAAGAAAAGCAAAAGGCAAAGAAAATTGAGAAAATCAAACAATACAAACATAGAAAAGCTAATGAAGAGGCAGAACTTGGAGGCACATTTAGACAACACATCCATAAAGTTCTCAAACGGAAGGCCAAGTAGTGGGAAGATGAGGAGTCTAAAAGAAAAAAAATTGATGTTTTAGAATCTCCTATGGAATCTTCCAAGGGCCATGACACAAAACAAGAAGAACTGCCAAGGGAGGAAGATTCCTCTGATCAACAACAAAAAAACACAGAGGTAGAGACTGATCGGCAACAAGTCTCACCAAGTTCGGCAACACCACCTTCTATCAAGGGAGAGAGGAGGAATAAAAGACACACAAAGAGCAAGAGCATGCCGAGAATGAGCAAAAGGACTTTGTGCAAGAGGATCAACACCACACCAACAACAAAGCAAAGAGTCAGTACGTGGGACCTCTCAACAACAGACTATACTCAAGAAGGAGGTCAAGTGTCATCTCACTCTAGATCCGTGATGGAAGATGTAGATAGATTGATTTGGGAGTTTGACCTAGAAGATCATATGAAAGCAATCAAGATTCAATTCAAATTCCAGCAGACAGTGTCCCAACTCAGGAATTTAGATGCTTGGGATGCCAAAGAGAAAACATAAGCAGCAAAAAGAAATGCAAGGTTGAAAAAACAAATAGAATGCCTCGAGGATGACAAAAGGAACCTACAAGAAGTACTGGAATGAGAAAAAAGGGAAGCAAAAGGTTACTTCCATGATCTACAAGATCAAATTATAGTCAACAATGAGATGTAGGTGGGACAACAAAGATTAGAAAAACAACTAGAAAGAAAGCAGAAACAAAATCCAAGCTAAGAAACTTGTATGATGTCATGAAGCATGCACTTTCCTAGCTCTTAGCAATGCGAGATACGCCTGGTCTAGCTACTACTTCACAAGCACTAGCCACTATACAATAGGAGCTCAACGTAGTGAAGGTAGAGTTGACCCGATAAAGATACGACCACAAAGTGATGATAGAAAGCCACATGGCCATTCAATCCCAAAAAGACCAAGATATCCAAGCACTAAAGTAACAACTGGAAAAGGCACAAGAAAATCTAGCCGCCCAAGCTGAAAGACATGAATAAGACATTCAAGGTAAAGAGCTAGCAATCAATGCCCTAAAAGCCAAGTCAATGGTAATGGCTCAACAAGCAGCAACATGAGTGGTAAAATTAGCAAGAGTAGACCTTCCCCCATTGGATTTACCAATTACATCTATTGAGGTGAGCTACATGACTTTGAGAAAGATGAGGATACAACAGATGCAAGAGAGGAGATAAAGAAGTGGATAGCGGAGATTCCAAACCCATCCCACAAAGACTTTATGCTCTATGAACTCAAGGTCTTGGAGTCCCCAGTTCTATTGATGATAAATCTTGACGATGTGCTCAAAAACTTTCGCCACAAAATGATGGCACTGCCATTGATGAAACAAGAGGCTCTATTGTGGAAGAGAAAGCTCCTACCTACCCTCGAGCCCAATCAAAAAGGAACTTATGAGGAATGACCTGTCTCTACGAATCAAGCACTTGCCATTTTGGAAAATCAACCATTATGGAGCAAGAAGTGGTTCAAGAAGAGACCATAGGATGAAACAACATATCAAATTGCACCACAACACCTCATGATCGACCCCACTTTCTGTCCTATTCCTAGAAGGCAATCTTGGGAGAGCTATGGACTCATGGAGAATTTGAGGTCCTTCATTGATCAATTATCCGCTATTGTCAAAGCCAGTCAACAATTATAGGACTACAAAGTTGTACATGGCCTATACCGTGCAGGTAGTGATCACTCAACTATGAAAAGTCCCCAATCTTACCTGCTAGATGCTCTTAAAGATAGCCAAGATGATCATTACATGCATCATAGCTTTTGATGATATAGAAGCCTCTGAACACTCTTGGCAAGTAGTTTTTGAAGGCACTTAGGGCATTACTTGGAACGTGGAAATAGAGGTCCCAAAAAAAAAACCATCATCATGGAGATGTATGCCCCGGTTATGTTCTTTCCTTTGCACTGGATGCAGAGCTTTGAAAAGGCATTCATAAGTGGGCTTTTTGAGATGGACTTCACCATCTTCAGCCCACTAAAAAAGGATCTGCCGCCATGAAATATAGTGTATCAGAGCATCATAATCAATAACCCTTTCAAAGACCTAGCTACCCAAGCCGATATAGTGGCTAGAGCAGAGAATTTTAGAGTGATTACCAAGACATTAGATAAGAGAGCATATGACTACTGAAGCTAAATCTCAATCTTACACGAGGATGTGCAACAACTAGGAAGGGGGGGAATGTTAGCAGATGAACCCAATGAGCACCCTCCTAGTCAGCCACATCTTCACCGTAGCCATCATTTTTTGTAATCCTATTATTTTTTTCAAGAAAGCCTTGAAAAAAGAAAAACTATGATTATTGATCCAGATGATCAATGAGCCATATTCTTGTAAAATCTTCAACTCCCACCTATCCGCCATGTGCTCTACCACTCTCTCCCTTCTCATTCCCCTACCCTATGCTCCCCATTTCATCGCCTTATTCTCTAAATAAAGCTTGAGGTTTTGTGAGTATGTTTTCTTGCAATGTTTTGCCCATGTGAGGTGTGCGGAATTGCCACCTAGTCTTGTGTTTGGAGTGAGCTTGTGTATGTGTGAAGGGTGTGCGGATTCGCCATCCTTTTGTGGTGCCTAAGTACTAAGCCGCTATACCCCCTCCGTCACTCTCTCTCTCTCTCTCTCTCTCTCTCTCTCACTTGATCTCATTCCCCTTCCTCTTCATCATTACTCCCAAGCATCCATCTCTCTTGGATGAAAACTTTGTTATGGTGGTGTGTTGTTTGCGTCCTAGCCGCTGAAGCTAGGTGGTGCCCCCTGTTTGCTTTACCATGACAGGCTCGAGGCGCGCCATTCGGTCCCCGTTGTTTTAGAGGCCGTCGGGGTTCGGGGTTCGCTTTGCTCCCGTCACTTGCATGGATAGATATCAACCATTTTTTCATTTAGAGGAGGACATTTCTTACTTGAAAGGCAAAGGTGATGTTATTGTCTTTGGGGATATAAATGCTCGCACAAAAACATTACAACATGATACTCAACAATTTGATATGCCATGCATTTCAAGGAGTTGAATGAATTTCACCGTACTTCAATCGATAAGAAAGATCCGGATCACTATGGAAAGTTACTTTTACACATGTGTAATAGCATGAATATGCTCATTGGTTGTTGAAAGCATGTATTGGTGGTACAGTCCTTTGATAGCACTAGCCCCATCTTCATGTGTTACATGTAAAATAAACTAGCATGCTATATATAAATAGATATGTTTTTTCATGTAGAATGTAAAACTATAAAGTTCGACAAGTTTTGATTTTTTTGCAAAAATTTTACCGATCCCCGCCTTTTTTAAAGGGTACCATTAAAAAAAGCAAAAAATGGTACCACCTATACATGCTTTCACCCCATTGTCAATGACGTATCTTTGTGGAGTGGAACCAATTGATTTACACATAAAAAACATAATGAGGTTAGTGTGATTGACTATAGGCTACTCTTTGAAGACATCATGTATGGCATAAAGAGTTTTACACTTAACCAATGTATCTTAGAATCAAACCATCAATCCTTATGTATTGACCTTGCACGTGGGGAAGCAAGTACGCATGATAATGTTAGCCCAAGGGAGGAGAAGTTATCACTATGTATGGATTTCAAACAGGCACCTATAAACATTGAAATGGTTGAAAAAACGTTATGGATGACAAAGCTTCACCATTGGAAACTCGATCGGAAGCTTTCAAGAAAGTTATTTGTTCTTGTACCAATCGAATACTTTGCCATAAAGCATGTCCATGGTATGAACAAAGATAAATCATGTAGAAGGTGGTTTGATAAAGAATGTCAAGATGCTCAAATGTCCTTGATAAATCTTGATCCAACTACGGACAAAGAAAACTATCATAGTCATTTGTATACATACAAGGCATTGACTAAAAACAAGAGAAGAAGATGGGAAGTAAAGCATAAATTTTTTCAAGTCTAAGAAAAAGCACCTACATGTGGAAGATTTTGGAAACTGGAGGAGCAAGGGGTTTGAGAGTTTTGGTAACTTAAATCTTGTGGATATGTACCCACATTATAAGCAACTATATGAGAAACCAAAAGTTCACTCCCATGTATGCCCTCTTTGTTTACTATTGGGGATGTATGCGGTGGGATTGAAAAGTTGGCCACTCGCAAAGCAAGATATTTTCAAGGTATCAAGCCAAAAATGATTGAATAGAAGAGAGTTTTTACACATGAGTGAATGTGTAATATGTTCAACTTTGCACTTTAACATGATATACCTTATGATTGGATTACCAATTGGGTCATGCCTTTGCATAAAGGAGGGGATGTAAAGAATGTAAATAACTTCCAGACTATAATGATTGGATCTCTTATGGCAAAGTTTTTTGGGTGCAAAATGGAGATAAAATTGAGTGATTGGGATGAAGAGAATGGAAAGCGTGAAATAAACAAAAGTTGATTATTTATGATGCCATAGCACCATTGATCATCTTGTCACTCTTCATGTTCTCATGGAGGAAAGGCGGTTGAAAAGAAAGTGATTGTATTGTTGCTTTATGGACTTTAAGAAATCCTTTGATATGATTCCACGTAACAATTTGTGTAGAAGGATGGAAGAACTCCAAGTGCCAAGTGACTTAATGCTTGCAGTTTCTCAAATCCATGAGAAGATGATGTGTGAATTGTGTATGGGAAGAGGAATTTCAAAACTTTTTGTAAGTAGTACAGGGGTTAAACAAGGATGTCAATTGTCATAAAAACTCTTTGGTCTATGGATTGATCAAATGGAACAAATGGTACTTGACTTTATGCAAGAAGCAGGCACTGAAGAGGTCACTATTTGCAATGTAGTAATCATGGTTTTTTTGTATGTGGATGATGTAGTGATTCTAGCACCACACACTTTAGAGGATGCATAAAAGCTAATGGTTGTCCTTAAGAAATTTTTCTTGCATAGTGGGCTGATTGTGAGTGAATCCAAAATCAAGCTTATGCTTGTGAAAACCAACCATAAGGAGAAGCCATAAATTGTGCTCAACAATGAGACACTTGAAGTTGTTGAGAGTTGTAAGTACCTTGGCCTTGAGATTTTGGCCAATCAAAAGTGTCATGAATGTGCTATGTATGCATCATTTTCGAGTGGGAAAGAGAGCGTACTATGCATTTGAGAACATGTGCAATGTGGAAAACATCAAGTGTTGGGTTCTCAAGTAGTTTTTTGACATTGGTGACACCCGTTCTTCCTTATGGAGTTGAAGTGGGGGGTGGGAGCATCTCAAACTCTACTTGGAAAGAGTTTGAGAATGTCCAAAAGTGTTTTCTTACAAACTTTCTACATGTTAAGACACAAACACCATATATGCTCCTACTTCTTGAGTCACGATCTCCTCCAATTGAGGTTCTGGGCATGGAAAGGGTTGTGGAGTACATGATAAAGATGCATCAAAGACCCCCACATCGACTTCCTACAATTGCATGGGAAGCAATAAAAAAAATTCAAAAGATGCATTAAAGCTAGATCTTGAGCACAGGATGGATGCAAGATGTAAAGAAGTGGTTTGGGAGATGGGATGCATTACATTTGCTACATGATGCCTCAATTGACTCCCAAGTGAATGAAGATTTTCTTCAAGGCCAATGTATTACGACTTGGAAAAAATTCAATGGGTCACACTTCATACATTACACGACCCATATTTCCCCCAACTACAAAACCATGTTCTTCCATGAAAGAGGAAGCCGTACTCACCCTTACATGATTGATCCTATCCCCTTGTCAAGGATACACACTATCATATCCATCAGGAATAGATCCTAGTCCTTTTGATGCAAGACAGGGTGTTGGGGAAGTGGAGAAGAGTCAAATTGGTTGTGCACATTATGTTCACTACAAGCTCGAGAGTCTGAGTACCACACACTACTAAAGTGCTCAACTTTTGGTCAGATATGAACTTGCTTATCTCATATTTTTACCCATGAATTTATTCTCTATTGCAACTCGTATCACCACAATTTTGGAGCATCAAGAGTCACCATCAGCCACACACATACTACATCACATGTAGCTTTTGTCCCATTGATTTCTCTCTCTCTCTCTCTCTCTCTCTCTCTCTCTCTCTCTCTCTCTCTCTCCCCCCTCCCCTCCCCCCCCCCCCACCAACACAATAAATGATTGGACCGTTGGTGACATGTTACTATGCCAAATTAGGTTTTCACATGTCATTATTCTAATCATATCATATGGTCATTAAATGCATCCTACAAATCCACTCACTTTTTTGATATGGTCTAGCATATCACATATGCTTTGAGAGAGAAATAGAGAGAGAGAGAGAGAGAGAGAGAGAGAGAGAGAGAGAGAGAGAGAGAGAGAGAGAGAGAGAGAGAGAGAGAGAGAGAGAGAGATCATCAAGAGCCAGATAGAGCACAACACTATTGGTAAATCTTCCTAGAGCTAACAAAGAGACATAGAAACTTTATTTTCAACTAGGGCAAGGCAAAATGTTGTTTTTTTGTCTTGATACAATGTTGCTTCCTCATTTTGTCTCTGTTTACCTAGTTTCATGCTCCGAATAGACAAAAAATCCATGTTGTTGAATGTAGTATTTCATTCTGGAATTTTCCTCACACGTTGTAGTGAAATCTTAGCTACATAGAGAGAGAGAGAGAGAGAGAGAGAGAGAGAGAGAGAGAGAGAGAGAGAGAGAGAGAGAGAGAGAGAGAGAGAGAGAGAGAGAGAGAGAGAGAGAGAGAGAGAGAGAGAGATTTTATAATCATCCTTGGAGGTCAAATATGACCTATGGGACCAAAGTTACATGTGATGTAGTATGTGTATGGATGATGAGTGACTCTCGATGCTCCAAAATTATGGTGATGAGATTCGCAATGGAGAGCCCACACTGTGGCTGGGAGAGGAAAGTTTGTAGGTCTAAGTCATGGCTGAAAATGTGAGAGAAGCAAGTTTGGATGTGACCAAAGCTGAGCACTCTAGTAGTGTGTGGTACTCAGACTCTTAAACTTGCAGTGAGCATAATGTGCATAGTCAATTTGACTCTTCTCCATTGACCCAACGCCCTGTCTCGCATCAAAGGAAATGGGAGCTAAGCCAAATGGTTGTGATAGTGCGTATCACCGACAAGGGGATAGGCTCAAGTATGTAAGTGTGAGTACGGTTTCCTCTTTCAGTGAAGAACATGGTTTTGTAGCTGGGGGCAATATGGGTGATGTAATATATAAAGCGTGACCCACCGGATTTCTCCCAAGCCGTAATACATTGGTGTTGTAGAAAAGCTTCATTCACTTGGGAGTCAATTGAAGCATCATGTAGAAAATGTAATGCATCCCATCTCCCAAACCACTTCTTTATGTCTTGCATCCATCCCGTGCTTAAGATCTTGCTTTTATGTGTCTTTTGAAATGTTTTGCTTGCTTGCCATGCAATTGTAGGAAGTCAATGTGAGGGGTTTTGATGGATATTTATCATGTACTCCATAACCCTTTCTATGATCATAAACTCAATTGGAAGAGATCTCGACTCAAGAAGTAGGAGCATATATGGTGTTTGTATCTTAACTTGAAGAAATTTTGTAAGAAAACGCTTTTGGACATTCTCAAACTCTTTCCAAGTAGACTTTGAGATCCTCCCGCCCCACACTTCAACTCCATAAAGAAGAACTGGTGTCACCAATGCATCAAAAAGGTACTTCTTGAGAACCCAACACATGATGTTTCCCGCATTACACATGTTCTCAAATGCATAATATTCTCTCTTTCCCACTGCCAAATGATGCATAGCACATTCATGCCAATTGTGATTGGACGGAACGTCAAGACCAAGGTACTTAAAGCTCTCAACAACTTCAAGTTTCTCATTGTTGTACACAGTGCATGGCTTCTCCTGATGGTTGGTTTTCACAAGCATAACCTTTGTGTTGGATTCATTCACAATCAGACCACTATGCAAGTAAAAGTTCTCAAAGACAACCATAAGCTTTTGTGAATCTTCTAAGGTGTGTGCTAGAAGCACTACATCATTCGCATATAGCAAAAGCATGATTACCGATTGCAAATAGTTACCTCTTCAATGCCTTCTTCTTGCATAAACTCAAGTACCATTTTTTCCAATTGATCAATGTATAGACCAAAGGGAGTTGGTGACAACGGACATCCTTGTTAAATCCCAATAGTGCTTACAAAATTTCTTGCAATTTCTCTTCCTATGTGCAATTGACAAATCACCTTGTCATAGATTTGAGAAACCGCAAGCATAAACTCACTTGGCACTTGTAGTTCTTCTATCCTTCTCCACAAATTGTTACATGGAATCATATCAAAGGCTTTCTTAAATTTCACAAAACAACAATACAATCGCTTCCTTTTAACTGACTTTCTTCCATCATAACATGAAGAGTGACAAGATGATCAATGGTGCTATGGCATCGACAAAACCGGCTTATCCTTTTGCATGCTTGTCATTCTCTTCAACCCAATCACTCAATTTCATCTCCATCATGCACCCAAACAACTTTGACATAGGAGACCCAATCATTATGGTCCGGTAGCTGTTTACATTCTTTACATCCCGTCCTTTAGGCCAAGGCTTAGCCCAATTAGTACTCCAATCATAAGGCATACCATGTTCAAGTGCAAGGTTCAACATATCACACATCCACTCATGGGTAAAATCTCCCGTCCATTTGATCATCTCCAGCTTGATACCTTGAAGATCTAGCGCTTTGCAAGTGGCCAACTTTACAAGCCCACCGCATACATCCACAATAGTAAAAAACGACGGCATACATAGGAGTGAACCATAAAATGATATTTTTTCAGTATTTGCTTGCTCATATAATTTCCTACAATGTGTGTACATATCTAGAAGACTCAAGTTACCAAAATTCTCAACCCGCTTGTCCCTCAAGTTTCTCCAAAACCTTCCACATGCATGTGCCTTTTCTTGGACTTGAAAATTTTTTTGCTTTACTTCCCATCTTCTGAAACTCTTCTTTTGAATGAATGCCTTGTAAATATGCAAATTACTTTGATAGTTGTATTTGTCCATAGTTGCATCAAGCTTTATCAAGGACTTTCGAGCATCTTGAAATTATTTATCAAACCACCTTTTGTGTGATCTATGTTTGTTGATACCTTGGAGATGCTTTATGGCAAAGAATTCTTCAACACAAGAACAAATAAATTTCTTGAAAGCTTCCCATATAGTTTCAAATGGTGCGTCACATTGAATCTTTGTCATCCATAACTTTTGCTCAACCATTTTGATGTACATTGGTGCCCGTTTAAAATCCATACATAGTGATAACTTCTCTTCTCTTTGGCTGAGATTATTATGCTTAGTTGCTTCTCCACATGAAAGGTCAGATATGGGGGTCCATTGGCCAAACATAGAACTCTTTATGAGATACATGATGGATTTGGAGAGCAGCATATAGTCAATCACACTATCCATATTATGTTTTCTACATGGAAATCCATTGGTTCCACTCCACAAAGCTACACCATTGAAAATGAGCATATTTGTGCTATTACACATGTGTAAAAGTAGCTTTCCATAGTGATCGTTCACAATTGATAAAAAAGACTTCCTATCCTTTGTTAACCTTACATTCTACCCCCCTTTCCCTCTTTGTTGCTTGAGATTATTTGACCATATTAACACTAGAATGGTAACCTAACAGGACAAAAAAGTGTCCTTTCAGGGTTTTGGGAAAAAATTCCAAAACCATAGTAAATCCACTCATTTTGAAAAATCCTTTCATGAGCTTATAGTTCAATAACTACTACATATGGAAAAAATGAGAAACTTGTAATTTTTCTCATCCCTTGGTCACTACAAGCCTCCAAAGTTGATGGACCAGTGCATTTTGCCCAAAACAACAATTTCTTTGGGTTGATTGCATATAAATAAGAGTGGAGATTTTTGTAGGACATGAGATAAAATACCCCGTTAACTTCAATGGGTTGGTGACCAAAAAATATGGTTGCTTTTACCTCACTATTTTTTTTTTTGGGAAAAAAAATAGGTATAAAAAAGTTGCATTTTTTCCATTCTGCGGACCTATCATCAAAGTTTTTTATAGTCACGCTCAATACATATACTATATACATGCATGTAAAAAGGATAATGGATCTCTTACAATTGGAACCTTGGGGGCAATGATAAAGTGCTAAATACAGCAAACATGAAAAAATTGGGTTTAGCATTATGACCTCTAGAAACCCATAGAAACTACTCAATATCTAGCCAAGTTTGTAGTCTATGATTAGATATGGTTACTACCTAAAAAATACACACAATTGGCCTAAGAAACTAGCAATATTGAGAAAGTTATACTTGCTACTCTAAAATGTATCGTATTCTTCAGCACAATCAAAAAACTCAACCATCATCATATACTATGCTATATGGCATATTAGGTCCCCGAAAACTCAAGGAAGATTAGATTTATGTTATACATTACACTTACAAAATCAAAATTGAATTTGGATATCAAGAAAGTCACCAAAAAAATAATAAAAGTGCTAATTTTGGCCAAAAAACAGGATTATGCAATTCTTGTAAATTGGTCATAACTTTCAATTTTAACACTTAGCTCTCCCTACAAGCATCAAAACATGTTGAGAACTATGAAGGCCTAACCTCTAGCCATCTAAACCTCACAAACATGAAGTTTAGAGTGGTATAGTTGCCAAAAATTGAAAAAAAGCCAAAAACAGGACCCGGTTTTTCACACAGTTTAGGTTCAAAAATGTTGTGCAAGAGTAAGGTTAATGGTGAGATTGATACTCAAAAAAAAATGCTAAGTTTTTTTCAGCTCATAAGGCAATTTTGTGGATATATAGCACCTAGAAATTCTTTTTCATACTCTTCAAATAATTCAAGCGAAATGGTCACTTAATAGGACACAAAAGTGTCCAAGGACATAAAAGTGTCCTGTTTACCATTCTAGTGTTAATGAATGTACATTGTAATCTGTCTGGCCGTTAATCATTTGTGTATCATGCTCCCAAGTTTTAACAAGAAGTACAATATCGGATTTGCTTGTTAGTTCATCAATGCCAAACCCCGCATTACATGGGTATCCATTGTAATTTCAAAATCATATTATCAATTGTAACTCGGCCTCATAGGTCGCATGTCCCGATTTTCTCAAGGGACTTGCCTCCTCCTTGGACACATTTTCTTCATGAGAGATCTCCTTGTTTTTCTTATTCTTTTCTTCATATAGTGAGATCTTCACATACAAAACATTTTTTATCCCTCAAATAGATCCAACTATTATCAAGGATAATCTTTCGTTTGGTCTCATCCGACATGGTGTATACAATTGGCCGTTCTCTCGAACAAGGAGATCCTTGCTTACCCACTCTATGTGCTCCATAGACCATTATTCTAGACATGCCAAATTGGGTTTTGAATAAATCTTTGATAAAAATGGCAAGAGAAGGAGGCGTCTCTAACTTCTCTTTGGGAATTACACGAATAACAATGTTCTTGGAATGTCGCTCCCGTTCCTTCAAATCCTCCACATCCACATTCTCGACATTGTTTGTTTGAGCCATAACTTGCATAAGGGAAGAATTAGTGTGTCCTTTGACGCATGTGTCTAAGGCTAGGAACTTACCTGTGCACTAAGTGTGAGCCTCAAAAGGTTGCAAGCAGACAACTAGAAAGTCCTAGCAAGCTCAAACAAGTAATGGTGTGTCACTCACCGCTCAATGCTTCCGTCATGAAGGATCATGTGCTACGAAGAAGAAGGAGCCTCCATTGACGCCGCACTCAATCATCCCACCGCTGCCGATGCTGCCGCAATGCTTGATCACTCTCTCTCTCTCTCTCTCTCTCTCTCTCTCTCTCTCTCTCTCTCTCTCTCTCTCTCAAGCATACACACACACACACACATACACACGTGAGCACACGAAGGAGAAGGAGACAGAGATGAAGCAAGAGCACTTCTTACCTTACACCTCCCAGAATGAGGATTAGGTCAAATGGACCTTTTGTAAGAGTTTGACCCATTCAGACATGGGTGCCCACAGTGGCCGATTGTTACAAAACTACTGTAAAAATAAGATAAGTGGTGCACCTCTCATCGGAAATCACCTACACACCTATTGGACCAACAAGCCTGGTCCATGACTCAGTCAAATAAATAATATGCATCCGTCATAGGTGATAGTGTGTCTGTGATAGTTAACATGGAGATGCTTTTATGGCAAAGCATTATTTGGCACAAGAACAAATAACTTGCTTGAAAACTTCCCATTTAGTTTCCAATGGTGCACCATATTGAAGCTTTGTCATCCATAACTTTTTCTCAACCATTTCAATGTACATTGGTGCCCGTTTGAAATTCATACATAGTGATAATTTCTCTTTCCTTTGGCTGAGATTATCATGCCTAGTTGCTTCTCTATATGAAAGGTCAATACATAAGGCCCTATGGTCGTATTTGGGGGTCCATTGGCCAAACAGAAAACTCTTTATGCGATACATGATGGCTTCAGAGAGTAGCCTACATGTAAATGCATTGGTTCCACTCCACAATGATACATCATTGGCAATGAGCATACCTATGCTATTACACATGTGTAAAAGTAACTTTCCATAGTGATTCAACTCTTTCTCATCCATTAAAGTATGATCATACAAGTGAACTTCCTCCAACTCCCTTGAAATGTATGGCATAAATTTTTTTTGAGTATCATGTTGTAAAGTTTTTGTGCGAGCATTAATATTCCCAAATAAAATAACATCATCTTCGCCTTTGAAATAAGCAATGTCATGGTTAATCTCTATCCATGTAAGCATAAAAGAGGGAATCATGATGAGGAATGTAGCAACCGGCTACAAAAATGGGTGCTTTTTTTGGTGTCATAATTTTCAGCCATGCATAATGTTTGTACTTGTCATCTTTCACAATTGATACAAAATATTCCAATCCTTTATTAACCATACATGCTACCCCTCCTTGACCTCTTCGTTTCTTGAGATTCTTTGACCACATCAAAGAATGTACATTGTAATCCTCCAAGCCATTAATCCTTTGTGTATCATGCTCCCAAGTTTTAACAAGAAGTACAACATTGGCTTTGCTTGTTAGTTCATCAATTCCAACCCCCGCATTCCATGGGTATCCATTACAATTCCAAAAGCATATTTTCAATTGTAACTCGGTCTTCCTATTTGCTCGAGGGACTTGCCTCCTTGTTGGGCACATTTTCTTCATCGTGAGAGATCTCCTTGTTTTTCTTATTATTTTCCTCATATGCCTTGCGACATATATTTTGTTGGTTAATAGTGCAATCTTCACATACAAAACATTTTGTATCCTTCAAATAGATCCAACTATTATGAAGGATAATCTTTCGTTTGGTTTCATCCGGCATGGTGCATACAATTGGCCGTTCTCTCAAGCAAGGAGATCCTTGCTTACCCACTCTATGTGCTCCATAGACCATAACTCCGGACATGCTAAAGTGGGTCTCAAAGAAAATGGCAAGAGAAGGAGGTATCTCTAACTTCTCTTCGAGTATTCCACAAATAACAATGTTCTTGGAGGGTGGCTCTTGTTCTTTTAGCTCCTCCACATCCACATTCTCAACATTCTTTGTTTGAACCATAGCTTGCATGAGTGAGGAATAAGAAACCACATTGTTACCACATACATTAGCCCAAGACTTGTTTTTGCATACATTTTCCATGTGCATACATCCCGGCTCATGGTGTCAAATTTCTCCTCTTTCAATACATGGTCATGCTCTACTTTGCTCATGTGCTCCTTCAAAGCATTCAAGTCCACAAGAGAGGGTTTACATTCCTTGAATTCCTCTCCAAGTTACATCAAACGTGTCGTTGCATCTCAAGTGTGTCCTCTTGAGATTCTCATTCTCAACCACAAGTGTCCTTAGTGTGCCATTCTCCATTGCAAGTACCCTTAAGTCTTTGCGTTGTTTGTTTACCGTCTCTTGCAACAAAACCAAGTATGCTGCCATGATCATGGTTTTCGATGTTGTTGGTTAGGTTGATGTGTTTCTATCTCCACACTTAGGATATTTTAGATATTTTTTCCATAATGGTTGTGGACCTCGTTGAAGAAGAAGAACCCTTGCGAGTGCGAGAGGACATTGTATGTAAAACAAGAGATGAGAGTCAACTTTCCTTAACATGTTCAGTTCACAAATGTTGCTACAAAAATGCCTCCCATAACACTAAATATTTATGTCTTTACATCAATGCGTTGGTATAGCCAAAGTGTGTTGACCATAGAAGATGGCATGGGCAGATATGTGCAGGCTAACAGAAGCATGGCAAAAGGCTGGAGTAGCTAGGAAGATCATTTGCTGCTGACAGGTAGGAGCAAAGATGCATGACTAATGTAGTTTATAGGCCAAGGAAGGGTTAAAGAAGTGCTAATTTAGGTAGCAGGTGAAGGTGATTCATGTTGAAGCTTTTGGGTCCAAGAATGTAGAGCTTGAAGTGCTGAAGAAGCAGGTCCATAGGGCTCATCCAACAGAGCTACGGAGCCCAAGTTATGAAAGGCTGGGGATAGATGGTCCAAGTGGAAATCAAGGTATCGGTCAATAGTGCTCAATTTATGGAGCTTACCTGTCTTTTTAGATTGCAGCTCAAAGTTACGGATTGCAAGTTATGGCCAGTTGAAGTTTTGCCGGAGGCTAGCTGGTGCCCACCTGACCACATGAGGAGGTGTGCCATCTGGTGTCTTTTGAGCCTCAACAAAGTTCTAGAGCAGGGTATGCATCATATAGAGCTAGCAAGAATTGACTGCATGTCAAACAGAGCCCGGAGCAAAAAGTTACAGCAGTCGGAAGACCGAGTGCCTTTGTCCGAAGTTGATTGCAGATGAAATTTGGCTTTTTTGCGACCTCGGTTCGGGGGCTTGGAGAATTGTGAAGCGCGAAAAGGAGGGGTGTGTTTGAAGATAGAGAAGTGAGTTTGTGGCCGGGTTTTATGTCTCGCTGATCAGATCACCAGTGAACAATTGGCAAGCAAGGCGGCAAGTAGTGGACAAAAAAAAAGTTGGAGATTTTTTTAAACATTTTTTTAAAAAAAGTCATGAAGGCCGTTTGACGGGGAGCTGCCACATGGCCTTTGCATTGTCCCACATGTACAAAGCTGGCTCATGTGCTCAGTGTATATGTGATGGCCCATGAGCCCATTTGGAGTACACGAGGAGAGTGAGAGCTCCGTGGTGCCTTGGCTATGGCCGCTTGCCCGTGGGCGCTGTCAAAGATTTCACGGTCTTGCCAGGAAGCCACCGGGCCTCTAGCTATGAGGGTTTGTGGGGAGACTGTGAAGATTTTCACTTAAGCAAGCTTAGTGTCTGTAGCAAATACATTGTGTGTAGCCATTGGAATCTTACACGCAGACACACACATACGCACATGTGAAACCCTCAAAACAAAAAAAAGATGAAAACATCAAGGCTTTGATCGTATCTAATCAAAGGTAAGATGAAAGGGTTCACTGATGCATTTATAACAGCAAGTCATTGTGCTCCAAATAAACTGCAAATGGTTATTTGAAACTGTAACTTAGTGCTTACAAAGATGTAGATATTTTGCCTAGCTATAGGAGTGAGTCGTGTGTACAAGTCTTCTTGGTTCATAGTAATATTAATAAAGCAGGACTCAACCCCTAGAGGAGAATAAATATGTGCACATTGAAAGAATCAGAGTAGTCTAGTAGTGGCAAAATAAGAGGACGTGGAGAAAGAAGAATTTCTTATAGTCTTTCCGGCCCAAAGAGTAACACAATTCTCTATTGGAAGTGGATTTTACGGCTAATACAAACATTAATTCTAATATGTTGCACAAAGTGAAAGGGTTGAAAAGTTACACCATTGGAGTTATTCATCTAAGAAAGCTTAGAAAGCAGTCAAAAAAAATGGAGGAAAGAGATAACCAACACACAAAGACCCACACAAGCTTAAGCCAAAGAAGTGAAGCACACCTCAAGACTTGTGGTATTGTAGACAACTTGATGAAGTAGATGATGCGTAGTAGTCCCCAACACCGTTTTCAAGCCACCAACAATGCGTCTTTATTGATGAAAGAAGGTTACATAGAGTGTATGAGTATTACAAGTGAGGAGATAGAAGGCTTGAGGCATGAGTAAGTCGCAAGCTCAAGATGTGTTGGGCTAAAATTGAGAGAAATTTCTCTTCAAGGAGATGGCTAGGAGGTTGGGTGATGGCTTGATAGAGTGGCTTGAGTATGGGGATTGCTTGACCTCTTAATTGCTTGATGGTTTGCTTGATGCCCAAGTGAGGGGCAAGAGGCTCTATTTATAGGTGAAGCTGTCTCTTGAAGAAGATATTTGCTTAGAAATATCCAAGGGATTTGTGTGACAAGTGTCTCTCTTTTCAAAATATCTTGAAATTATCTTCAAAGTTTCTAGATCTTTCTCTTCAAGAAATATCTAGAGGTTCTTCTAGATCTTTCTCCAAATATCTTCTCCTTGCCGCCACATGTCAAGAGTTGTTGAGCTATGGTGGGAACATGTGCATAAAGTAGCTTCATAAAAAATTGAGAGAGAGCTTGGCATACATCATGGATGACATCAAACAAACTTGTAACCACTTTTATTAATGGATTTACTCTTGATACAATTATGGCGGTCCTTACAATCCTGTGAACGAACGCGGGCGACTACATCCACCTCTTTGCATATGGCGATTATGGCCACTTTCAGATGCATCTCCATTTCCACCACATTTCATAATTGAAATTCAGCCCCTTGGATGTTAATTGAGAAAATATATCATGAAACTCATTTAAGTATGCATTAATGCTGCTACCTTCCTTCATATTCAAATGTTAAAGTTTCTTCATCAAGAAAACTTTGTTCAAAGAACACTTTCCATCCCAAGCTGCGATAGAGAGTCCCAAATCTCTCGAGCTGAAGTCTTGTCCATAATCGTGAAGACAATGGTCTCACTAAGATGTAATCTAGTTGTGGCCATAGCATAGGCATCCAGCTCTTCCCATTGATCATTAGTGTAAGCATTCTCTCTAGTCTCTTTCAATGATGCTGCCAGACCTTTGTTGACCAAAACATCAAGCATACACTACTTCCAAATTACGAAATTTGTACCATTGAAGTTCTTTATGTAGTAGTCTTCCCTTGCCAAAGCACTACTAGCAGCCATAGCTCAAGGGAAAATCATCAAAAAGTGTATGGAAAAGATTTGGGACAATTTTGACAAATTTTCCCCTAAAACAAGAGCAAAAACTCAAGACAAATACGGTAAAATCATTGGTGATAAGCACTCAAGTGTGCCAAAAATGCATATGGTCAACTCGTGGGAGAAATCCAGTAGAGTCTCCTCTATACAGAGAGCAGACTCTCAAACCCGACATAATGCATAAAATCACAACGGTGATCACTGGGCATAAAACTGTCGTAACAAACAATCAATTGACTGCCAACTCAACGTTAAAAGCAAAAGAAATCGTCCAAATGCATGGCCTATGGTGAGGATACTGAAAGAGGGATACTAAAGCAACATATATCATCAAAAGTGTCTCAACATTCAAGAACACCCCAACTCAAAGAAAACCTCACACAGATGACTCTCCAAGGGCTAAAGTAAACTCAAGACTAGCCACAGTCTTAGAAAGAGCTCTTATGGTCCGAGTCTCAAAGATGGTTAGGAAAAACTACCAAAATAGCCAAAAAATGGCCCCACACAAAGTACAATAGGCAGCAACCACAACTCAATGTGCATGAGAAACTACACACAAACAGGTGCTAGAAGATTTTTGCATGCAATAGACAAATTATGGCGGGGATATCTACACTCAAAAGAACTTAATGGCATTGTGTGTTCTTACAAGTATGCATGTGTAAATGCATAACCATTCGTAGAGAAATTGCTTCCAAAATTTCTTGAAAAGCACTATACTTGGGCGTATCTGAGAGCCTATAAACGTGCATGTTGATGAAGACTATGAGGTCAATGCCAATTTTTGCTATAGGAAAAAAATGTGCTAGTCAAGTAGCCACCAAATGAGTCAAAGCCAAAGTTATGCCATAAATGGTAATCGTTGCGCTCGATGCCATGTCAGGGTGTCACTCTAGAATAGAGATACCTCACCCACATATGCAATGAACGCAATCATCTGTGGGAAATGAACGTCCGGGGGAAAGCTGATGTCGGATTATATGTCGATAAGAACTAATGCCAAAAGTGATGTCAATGCCAAAAACCAAAAGCAAATAGAGTCGACGTAGAAGACTGAGAGCAAGTAGACTCGATGCCGATGCCAAGAACTGAGATTGAGATGATGTCGATGTAGAGAAGTGCACACACACTGTGTGCGTGTGTGTGAAAATTAGAGTTAAATAGGTGGGATATTTTACACATGAGTGGATGTGTGATGTTCAACCTTGCACTTCAACATGGTATGCCTTATGATTGGAGTACTGATTGGGTAAAACCTTTGCATAAAGAAAGGGATGTAAACAATGCAAATAACTATCATACTATAATGATTGGGTCTCTTATGGAAAACTTGTTCGGGTGCATAATGGAGATAAGATTTAGTGATTGGGTTTAAGAGAATGACAAGCGTGCAAAAGGACAAGCGGGTTTTTATCAATGCCATAGCACCATTGATAATATTGTCACTCTTGGTGTTCTCATAGAGGAAAGTCAATTAAAACGTAAGCGATTTTATTGGTGATTTGTGGAATTTAAGAAAGAAACATGTGTAATGTGGGAAACCTCAAGCGTTGGGTTCTGTAGAAGTAACCTTTTAACACATTTGAAACACCGATTCTTCTTTATGGAGTTGAAGTGTTGGGTGGGAGCACCTCGAAGTCTAATTGGAAAGAGTTTGAGAATGTTAAAAAGTGTTTTCTTGAAAACTTTCTCCAAGTCAGGACACAAACACCATATATGGTCCTACGAGTCTAGAGTCGGGATCTCTTCCCCTTGAGGTTATGGGCATGGAAAGGGTTGTGGAGTGCATGATAAATATGCGTCAAAACCCCTCACATCAACTACCTACAAGTGCATAAAAAGCAAGAAAAATAGTTCAAAAGAGGCATAAAAGAAAGATCTTGAGCACGGGCTGGATGCAAACATAAAGAAGTGTTTTGGGAGATGGGATGCATTACACTTTCTATACCATGCCTCATGTTTAACCTCCAAGGATGATTATATGTAACATTTAATGCACTAGTAACTTGTGTGTAGCAGAAAATGATAACATAGTGAGTATTTCATTAAGAACAAGTTCCTAATGAGCATAGAGAGAATACTTAGTTTGAGAAAGCAACATAGAAATTTACACCTAGCCAGTTTGGCATGGACAATACTAGAAAAGAGAGAGAAATAGAACAATTGACAACACTTGAGGACCGAATTTACATGGAGCCGATCCCCCCTTCAAAAAGGCTTTGTATTATAGATTCTCCCATCAAAGAAGACTTTTTCACAATACAATCTTTGTGCTCCTTGACAAAAGTCATTGGTGCAATGCAGATGGAAGCTTAATGCACCAAATAATGCTTGAAAAACACACTTAGTGTCCCTAGCCTTACTCCCAAGACCCCACACACCTTCAAAAATGGTGAGAGATAGTAGGGAATGAGGAAAGATTGAGAGGAAGAAGATGTATCTTACAAGAAAGAAGTATTCTCCTCACATAACCACTCTTAAAATCATAGCTCAGCTTAGTAATTAGCATGGTAGAGGAGATGAGCATGCCATTGAATCTTGGCTCTTGGTTGGATTTGCATTCCATAGCCAAGAGTTGTTAATGTAGGCCTCTACTGCTCAATGCTTGGAGAAGGAGATGGAGTTCTTGCTCAACAGATGAATTGTGTGTGTGTGTGTGTGTAGCAAAGTGAGTTAGACTAAAAATGCCATCTCTCTCTCTACTTGGTTGACCCCTCTCCCAAAATTCTCTTGTTGGCTTCCTATTGGCTCCTACAAATCTTAGCCAATAAAATTAAGAAGCATAATTGATAGCCTTGAGACGTGTTTCCCCCTTTCCCCTTTTGTGAGAGCTTAAGGTAATTATATAATTTATTTAAACTCTCATTGGAGCTTTTAGTCTTCTGGCCAAGAGGGATCAAGCAAGCCATTGGGTTGCTGGATGCTCATTGGACCCCTTGTTATAGTCTTCTAGGGAGCTTAATTTCTATTCGTTCTTTTATTAAGCATTTTCAAATTCATTATACTAATTTTACTCTAGATAAATTCTCATTGGTCCACCTCTATAGCCATCCAATAGGATTTGAGGGAAACTTGGGGGCAACTGGCCTAGGGGCCTCCCATGTGTCCATTTATCCCTTTAGGAAGAGCTTGGGAGTGTATGTGTGTGTGTGTTTCTTGCTCATCTCCTATCATTAGGGGTCGCCCCCTCCTTCCTAGGGATGTGCGAAGACATTTCTCTTCCCATAACCATCCAATTTCCCCCACCTTTGGCCATTGGACTTTTTAATTGATTTTTGAAACTTTAGTCTATGGAAGTCTTACTGGAGATGAACCTTAGGTCTTTTAAGCCTTAGTGAAGCACATTGATCTTTTGCAGACTGTCCCCTTTGGATCCCTATTTTCCCTCCTTTGAATCCCTGCAGAGACCGATCTAGCAGTCTTACCAGTATTCTAGATTTTACTCCCTTGGTACTTCCCCATATTAAATGATCAGTTTAACATGAGAAAATCATTTGGGATAGGTAGATATTAGTTTTTATGACATTACCTCTCTCTTGAAATCATAGTCATCCTTGACTAAGAAGATAAAGCCTAGTCATTAGTCCGTTTGCTAAGCGGGTAGAGGATCCCTATTTTACCCTACGATACCATTCCAGAATAAATGACTATTCCATTTGGTTCTTGAGAGCCTTAGCTTCCACAAGCATGTATGAACATTAGTCTGTATCAACCCCGGGGCAGTCACTTATCAAAAGACCCCTATATCACGTGCATTCAAGAGGTACGTAATTAATAATACCCCAATGTACATACTATAATTACACTGTGAGCCTATTTAAAAAAACCCCACCCCCCTCTGTATGTATACATTTTTATACATTTTGTTCTTTTAATAATCCTCTCCGGTTAACTCACGTGATATCATACACATTCTAAAAAGTGACCACCCCGAGGTATCAACCTTCCATAGTAGAGTGACAAGATTTGTTTTTTCCAAAACTCACAATAGTGAGTGAATTATATTAATCAACCCAAATAATTACAATGTCTTGTCATGCTCGTGTTGAGCCATGACATCATCCAGGAACCATAATTACATCGGCAACGATCCCAACCAACTTTCCCCCTTATCCTTGATACAAAAGGTTCATTATCATGTTCTTCTGAGATCTTTTAAATACCGACAAGCTTTACTTGGTATTTGGGAGACGTTGTCTCCACAAACATGATCCTAAGCATGCATACCTATTAACATTTATGCATAATAAAGAAAAAGTGAGTCTTATAAGACAAAAACTTTGTTCATTTATACATATTTACATTTGCTTACTCTAGGGAATCATTGTAGGCATTGACAAGGTTTATATTATCCTTTGATTGTATTCCTTGCATCCATCTAGCATCTTCAAAAGGATAATTTTTAAACTTGATAAGATATCATCGGATAGTCTTACCACATCTCAATACCTTGTCTTTGTGTCAGAAAATGGATTCGGACTGCAACACCTCTCCTTGGTCCTCGATCTCTTGTGGGTCTTCAATGTTTCTTCTTGAGGTGGCTCTCCTTTGTAAGGCTTTAAAAGGCTCACGTGAAAAGCATTGTGTATGATCCAATGGTTGGGAAACTTGAGTTGATAGGTCATCTCATTGATTTGCCTAAGAATCTAAAAGGGACCATAGTACTGAGGCGGTCCGGGGCGGGCAACAAGAGAGGCGACCTCTAAACACTCCTCAAGGCTCCCGTGCTGCTCAATTGGGGCTGGGGAAACCACAAGCACAAAACAACAACAAACCCACAGCCAAACCCAAACAAGATAGGGGCACCACCTAGTTATAGAGTGAACTAGGACGCAAAAGAGGAGAATCCCTTAGCAATACAAGTGAGAAGGAAGGGTATACTATCACTAATTTCAATGCTACAAATACACACACCAAACACACACACACACACACACACACACAGAAAGAGAGAGGGCTTTGTGCAAGAATTCAACTTCAATTTTAATGATTGATCTGGGTGTATGAACAGCTTGGAGGAGAGTCAAGAGACACGATTAAGTTTGATGATGTTGCAATCTATACATTATCTTAGGGTTATGGGAGACCTCTCACCATACAACCCTCTTATAATGTTTTCCCAAGCAACAAAAACAAACACAATAGCTCTTGAGTCACATACAAGCAGATACTACAAAAGAATCTCAAAATGAAAACGCGTCACCTTAAACCAAACGAGATGAGGTTGCCAATCGTAAATTGGAGAGACTCAAGAGAGTTTTGACCCGAGATTTGCACCCAACTTATTGATTAAATTGATGCACAAGAGTAGGTACAACTTTGATTGGAAGTTATGAATCACTCACTCCCTTGCAATGTTACAACTAGCTCAAAGAAGCTTCCTATACACCACATGTAATGGTGCATAGAGAGCTCACTCTCACTCCCTAAAACTAAGATGGTGAATGGCACGCTCAAAGTAGTGATCCTTGCCATTTACAAAGGGAAAAGGGCTCTATTTATAGGTGAGGAGAGCCCTAGTTAGGATTATTCCTAATCAACATTTTCATAGAAAATCATGTTAATGAAATTTTTTATATGTTCTTATGAGAGTGGGGCTCTCTTGTCTCTTGAGTCACATGGATGTGGGCTCAAGAGGAGAGAATTATTGAGGTGAAATAGAGAAGATTCTAGAGAGGTGAGTGATTTTTTGTGTGAGGTTGCCTACTCCAAAAAAAGTTTACAAAAAAAGGGTGGGTGCAATTTACAAAAAAAGAGTGGGTGCAATTTACAAAACAAAGTTTAGCAGTTAGTGTTAGTAGTTTGAAGTTAGTAGGATGGGGTAAAATTACATGGCATATGCACTCAAGGTGCATTATATGATTTATACAATGATAAAAAGTAAGAGAAGAATGAGAATATACACAATTTGGTGGAAACCACAAGATGTAAATGAAATTTTCCACCTTCTCCTTCAATGAATGAAGCGGTTGTAGAACTTTGTCGGTGCAGTTCTTGTGACCATGGGAAAGTTGAATTCTCCATGATCAAACTCCTTCTTTTGCAGGGCTTTAGCTTGGTTATTTTTTGATTTTTTCTCTTTTTATGAAAGGATGAAGAGGTTATGGTAATATGAATTTGATTCTAGAGAGAGAAATTGAGGTATATGTGTGTAGAGATGATAATCTTTTGAGCTATGGAGTAAGGAGAGATGGAAATGGTGAAGAAGATGAAGTAAGCCATGAAAGTTGCACGTTTGAGTGAGGGATGGAGAGAAATGAGCATATGTGTGTGGAAGTGGGAAAGGAGGTGAGAGAAGACTATGGGTTACTTTGTGAGAAAAGTGGGCAGACTAGGGTCCACTCAAAAAATCATAGCTCACCGGTGGTTGCTCCAAAAATCACCAAACTTTTTGAGGTGATTATTCAGCTTTTTTCCACATTTTCTCTTTTGACCACCGCTCCAAATTCAGAGTGGAGATGGGTGCAAAAAATCTCACCAAAAAGCCTGTTTTTATGCCTGCAAAAGTCTTTTAGTGGCCCCCTTCTTTGTTGAATTTGTACAATGCATCCAAGAGTGAGCCCCTCCTTTGTCATATCATAATACAAAGCATCCAAGCTGCCCTTTAAACATGCATGGAGGAGGATTATTGGTGAATAAAGCAATATATACATGGTGGGACTAGTGTATGGACTATTCATGGATTTTAGCTCAATGAGCACATGGTGTTAGAATATTGAGTAAAAAATAAATAAATAAATATAGAGGAATTATGGATATGGAAAGATATTGGAATCATATGATATGGTCCCTCTTTGTATTATTTTGGGTGAAAGAGGAAAAGGTATGCAAGTAAATGAAAATAATATAATAAACATGACTAAGAAAGTAGAAATCAATTTTTTTGTTTTCACGAGGGTGAGGGTGAAAATGTGGGGGTGATTTGTATAAAAGAAAAATATGAGGTTAGAGTATGTACACATTGGCAAAAATTACACTTATGGTGCAAGAGGATGAAAGAAGGCATACACAGGTTTAATAAAACACACACCTAAGTATAAATATTTAAATAAAATACAAGAATAATTATAAAAACCCTATATTTAGGCCATACATACAATGCAATATTTACACACAAAGAGGCCATAATATACCTTTTTTAATTATTTTTTATTTTTTTGGCTCAACTAGCCCAATGACTAGCTAATTGAGGGTTTTTAAAAAAATACGGGAAAAGTCCCCTAACTCACACACGCCTATATACAGTGAAATGGTAGGGATAGCCATAGTGTTTGTGTGAATTTGGTAGGGTGAGGTAGCTCACTATGACAATTTATAATAGCCGAAAAACGGCTATCAATACCTTTTTTCTAACTTAGCATAGTACTTTTGGTGTCCTGTAGTATTCTTGTCCATCGGTGTGCCTTAATCGAGCCTTGGGAATCTTAATCAAGACCCAATCATTTTGTTTAAAGGTTAGAGATCTTCTATGCTTATCAGCAGCAGCCTTTTGCCTTTGCTGAGAGATGGATATAGCATCCTTAATCTTTTGGAAAGATTCTTGCAAGTCTCAGCTATATTCATCTGCAACAAAGATCTTCCCATGTACCTTGAGTAGCAGGGGACTTTTTGATCTTCCCTGAATCACCTCAAGAGGTTCTTTTCTTGTGGAAGTATGTACAGTGTTATTGTAAGCATACTCCACTAAAGGTAAGTACTTCTCCCATTGGAACTTTTGATCTACTTGTGTGACATAAGCTTTTGGTAGATCAAGGATTGTTAGGTTAGCTATTTCACTTTGGACATCCATTTGAGGGTGATAGGATGAAGAGAATTTTAGCCTTGTACCTAAATGCTCAAAGAGACCCTTCCAAAAATTAATGGTCATTCTAGGATCTCTATCCAAGACTATGGACATTGGCAAGCTGTGGCACTTGAAGATATGTGAGATAAAGAGTGTTGCCATTTGATGGGCTTTGATAGTCTTTTTGATAGGTATGAAATGTGCTTGTTTGCTAAACCTATCTACTATCATCCATATTCATGTATGCCCATGGATAGACTTGGGAAATCCACAGATAAAATCCATGTATATGCTCTCCCATGGTGAATTAGGGATTGGAAAAGGTTGAATCAGTCCAGGTTGATTCCCTCTATTGAACTTCATCTTTTGGCATACCACAAATTTTGAAACATACTCTTGTATGTTTCTTTCATGGCAGGCCAATAGAAGTATGTTTCTATCTCCTTTAGGGTAGATTGAATCCCTCTATGCCCCGCATAAGGAGGAGCATGAGATTCATACAATTCTTTCTCATGTAGTGAGTTAGTAACACATAGCCTGTTGCCATAGAGAAGATAACCATCTTGTAGGAGGGTAAATGGATCTTCCTTCTTCCCAAGTGCAAGGGCTGAAATCACATATCTAAAATTGGGATCGATAGCATACTCATCTATCATAGAAGATAAATCATTGTGACTTGCTATGGATACCACATTCACTCTCATCATCTTGAGAGTGCATCGGATACTTGATTATACTTGCAATAATGTGAGCAATATGAAAATGGAATTCCAAAAGGAAATTTACCCACCTCATTTGTTTTTCGGAGAGCTTGGTCTACATCATGAAGTAATTAAGGCTTTGGTGATCCACTCATAGAATGAAAGGAGTCCCCAATAAATAATGCTTCCACGAGTCTAGAGCATGTAGAACTGCTAAGAGTTCCTTCTCATAAATACCTAGAGCTTTCTCAACAAGGTCGCACCTTCGACTTTCATAGGCTATGGAGTGCCCTTCTTGGATCAAAAAAGCTCCAAGGCAATCACCATAGGCATCACATTGGACCTCAAATGGCTTTGAGAGATCCAGCAGTGTAAGTACAGGTTGAGAGATAAGTTTATGTTTAACCTTTTCAAAAGAATTTTTCTCCTTGGTGGACCATATATACCTAACATTTTTCTTTGTTAGTTCATGTAATGGTCCCGGGATTTGTCAAAACTTTTCTATGAAGCATCTATAGCATGCACACATAACTATAAAGCTTCTTAGTTCATGCAGATTCCTTGGATTAGGCCATCCTTTTATTACCTCTAACTTTGATGGATCCATTTGGATGTTATCTTGAGAGATAATGTGACCTAAACATTGAATCTCTTGTAAGAAAAATTCACTTTTCTTTCAATTAATATAAAGTTTATTCTCTCGTAAAACTTGAAATATTACCTAGAGGTGTTGCTTGTGTTCGTCTAATGAATTAGAGTAGATGATTATATCATCAAAGAACACTCCTGTAAAGCTTCGGTGGGGCCTGGATAGCTTCTCCATCAAGCGGTTAAATGTGGCTGGTGCATTCCAAAAGGCATGACAATGTACTTGTAAAGGCCAAACATAGTGCAAAATGCGGTCTTTACAATGTCTTGATCAACTATCCTTATTTGATGGTAGCCATATTTTAGGTCAATCCTAATGAAGTAGGTCAATCCCTCTAGCTTATCAAATATGTCTTCTACCCATGGATCGGGAAACTTATCCTTGATAGTGATCCTATTTAGTGCTCTACAGTCGACACACATACGATATGTGCCATCTTTTTTTTGCACTAATAACATTGATGAACAAAATGGATAGGAGGTAGGCCTAACCATGCCTTTCTCAACCAACTCATGCACTTGCTGCATAATCTCCTCTTTTTGAGCTTGAGAAACTCGATAAGGAGGTTTATTAGGCGGTGAGCTTCCTGGAAGAAGTTCAGTTGCATGGTCGTCATCCCGTCGTTTAGGAGGTAGCTCACAAGGGATATCTTCAATAAAAAAATCTTGAAACCCCTTGAGGAAATTGGATAACTCTAACTCCTTTTGATTGCTTGTATCTTCTTTTGCTAAAACATTAGGTTCATCTTGAGAATCTTTAAAAAAAATCATGTACACAAAAATAGAGCTCGTTTTTGACTTATTGAAAGCTTGCTTATGTACAATAAGTATGATGCTACCCAACTCCTTAGAATCTACCTACATATCTATTTCCCTATACCTAAAGTAGGTTTGTCTTTCAGGGAATTTAACATTGGAATCCATGCGATCAAACCATGGTGCCCCTAAGATTACATCCTCATGTTTGAGAGGAGAGATGAATAAATCTTCCTTGTCCACATAGCTTTGGCCATGGAGCCTCAATTTCCTAGTTAAGGGAGTGACTGAGGCTTCTTGTCCCTTGAAAACACAGTTGGAAACAGGTAGGAAATATGCCACATTGCCATGTCATAGGCTTGGATACCTAGCTTGGTGGCCAACTCTTTGGATATGAAATTGTGAGTAGAACCAAGGTCAAAGAGAATGAAATATCATGTTCTCTTACCTTTCCCCAAACATGACATAGAGGAGATCCTTTGTGATGAGCATCATCTTCTTGAATTTTAACGAAGGTAGCTCTAGGAGGCTCATTACATGTATTCTTGTGGGGGCAAGCACATAGGCATACCCTTGCTCCCCATACTTGAAACAATGGTTATCTTTTCGATAACGCTCTAACTCTTCAGGAGAGAGTTTATTTTTGCCTTTATAAACTCCCTTTTCCTCAACTTCGTTGTTGTTGGAGTTGTCTTTGGGATACTTTTGGATGTTTTCCTTCCCCTTAGGCTCACTATGGTCCTTATCCTCAGTTTCGTTGTTGTTGGAGTTGCCTTTGGGATACATTTGGACATTGTCCTTCCCCTTAGGCTCACTACTTTCCATGGGCTTATGATTTCCCTTATCCCCTTGTTGAGGACACCGTGGTATGGAGTATGATTGCAGATATGGTGCGAGGCCTTTGGGAGTTAACATACTCCGCCAAATCCTCAGATAAATCCGCATGAAGTTGGTTCTTGAAGCCACCATGGTATGGTGTATGATTCCAGATATGGTGTGAGGCCTTTGGGAGTTAACATACTCCACCAAATCCTCAGATAAAGCCGCATAATTTATTTATTTTTGCTCTCCAAAATCCATCTTTTCGTGGACAATGGCTTTGATATGTAAATCCCAAACCTTGTCTACATATTTGTGGATAGATTCATAGGGAGAGAGCTTCAAGCTTTGCCATTCAGTGAGTACTTTGTCTTTTGCATCACTATCCAAAAACTGCTTCATGATGGAAGCTCTTAAAGCTTTCCATGTTTGTGAGATTCACAATTTTATCTCAAGCTAGACCACCATTGCCTGGCGGACTTTCGAAAATGCATAGCTGCATGATGTAGCTTAGAGGACTCTGTGCAGCCCTCAGCTCCAAACGCCGCATTGAATTGTTGGATAAAGGCCAAGAATTTGTCGATAGCATAGGCAAAAAAAGAGATGTTCTTTTCTCCCTCTTTGAGCTTTTTGAGCTTGGAAGACCTTTTCTAGGCGGCATAGGATTTTCTATGGTCTCTTCTCTTGGGCAGTTCGAGAGGTGTACCGTCACTTTCTTCAGAAGAGGAAGAGGACGAGGAGGATGGATAAGAGGGTGACGTCTTTCTTGCCTTTTTCTTCCCTTGTTCCTCCTTTTCTACACCATCACTTTCTTCAGGAGCGGAAGAGGATGAGGAAGATGGAGAAGAGGGTGACCTCTTTCTCGCCTTTTTCTTCTCTTGTCTTCTTTCTTCCCTCTTTGAATTATGGTGAAAAGGAGTATGCGATGGTATTCTTCGTTTAGGGGGTGTTGGAGAGCATTTTGCCCGCGTTCTTTGTGGAGCCATCTTTGCCAAGGTGGTAGGATACATTCTTCTTTATTGTTCTTTCGGTGGGGGCTCTACCGTTAAAACTTGGGCTCTCCTTTGGGAGGGAGATGCCTCATCGAGTAGTAAGTTATTGAGCACTTTTTACGGATCCTCCTCTTCTTCCCTTATCGGAGAGATTCCTCTTTTGGAAGTCTCACTAGGAGCTTTTGTAGGTACTCTCTCTTCTTGCTGGGGAGTTTGAAGAATACCATGGGTGTGCAATTGCTGTAGTACTTCACCTTGGAGGGATGGATTGCCCAGGGCTTATTGAAGTTGTTGGGGACGGATACGCCGCAACGGACGTCAGCACAGTGAGAACTCACTTAACAAGATTTGTCAGCTAAGGAAGAAGCTCGACCCGCAGGCGCGTGGAAGTAAGCATAGGGTGTGAACCTACACTCGACCGACTCCTAACTAATTCCTATAGAGGTCTCTGCCCAATGTTTAAGTCACAGCCTTCAAGAGTGCATAAGAGGAAACTTCCTACAACGCTTTCTAGAGCTGAATACCCATCAAACAATCTCGAAACACCATAGAACTTGAAGGAGACCCTACTAACACCAATAGGTCGCTCTCCCTAAGGTCTAAGAACCAAAATCCCAACCCAAAACACCCGGTGCAAAATCACGTAGGATGTCCGGCCAAAATTTGTAGGTCTTCATTTCCAAAATCTAAAGTGCCTAATGTGTAGCTCTGCTCAATGTGAATGTGTGGATATGCTGCAATGAAAAATTGGACAACGTATGCTCACCAAATCACCAGATGAAGCTCGTAGATGGAGCTCGCATAACCGGACCGTAGGCGTGCAATGTAAGTATTGGTGCATAGCTCTCATCGGGGGCAACACGCTGCACTTCTCCACACTCGATTCCGATCATCGGTGCACACAGAGCAGCAAGATGGAGCTCTCACTCTCTCTCGTATACAGTACGCTCACTCACAGACTTCCAACTTTTAAAAATGACAAAAGGTCTTTCATTAAAGTCAAGTGGTATATATACCTTACAATTCTCAAACCCTTTAATGTTCCATTTTAACCATCTACTCAATCTCAAAAAAATTGGGATACAATCCGGAAACTTCTGTAAGCCCCAATATTTAGAAAGGTGAAATGTCGAGTTTTCTCAATAAATGAATAATTACAAACAATAATAATCTGCCGAGAAGTCGTTTTCTGTAGGGTGTGTCCTGCTTCTAACACTCCCCCCCTCCTTGCTCATGTCGTCCCCGACATGGCTGTTGAGCTGCTTCTTCATCTTAGGCTTTCTCTCATCTTGAGCACTGACGCGTATCCTGCATGTTGAGCCAATAGCGTCGGGCCGAATATGTCAGTGTTGATTGTGAAGAAGCCGGTGTAGAAGGCTTCTTCAAAGGCGTGGAGGTGATAGGATGGCAAAAACATGATCCTTTGATACAATGCATGTATCACCTCCTTGGAAGGCTGACCAGATAGATCGTATGCACATCTGTATGTATCTTGAAAGAAGAAGATACTATCTGTCGCCTGGCCTGATTTAAACGTCTCAAAGACTGTCAAAAGGGTTTTGAAAATCTTTCTCATCATAATGCAAGATAGGTCAGGTGAGCCAGTGAACAATTTGATGGCGCCCGTTAGGGTTTTCACCATGTATTGAACACTTATTCTCTCGCCTGCCTTCAAGATTTGCAGCTTCGGATATTTTAGCCAAGTGGGTTGGCTTCTTTGCAGTAGCTCATGGGCCTTCCACATCCGTATCCTTGGTAGAGGGCAGAAACCTAAGTTATCTCTGATGACTTTTGGTTCCTCTACCAAATGGATTAGATACTATGGATACTTTGTTAGCCATGCCTTCCTCCACCTGGGTTGAGAGTCGACTATCAACTTTACCCCTTCAGGCTTGGAGATGTCTGTTGTGTACAATGGCACTGTTGGATCTTCTTTGATTCTTTTGTTGATTGTGGCAGCTTTGTACTTTAGCAGAGGATATGGGAGAGAGGGCTGTAGCCATTCACGCCGAAGGTTTCTGGCGTCTATCTTCTGAATGGTCATTGATTTAAAAACCCTCTGCTACCATTCCAAAGCTTCTTTGGTCGTTTCTCTGATTTCTGCTTCTTTGGCCTTTCGCAGCTTCTCTTCTTCTTCTTGTGTCAGATCTTGTGGCTCTTGCGAGGGTCCTACAAGGATTTCCTTTTGCATGGGTGTGTACACAGGATCTGCCACATTTTCTAAATCTATTCCTTCCATGGCTGCTGGCCAGGTGCTGAACTGCTCTTCTGTCTGCCGCTGGCCTCTCAGCTCTTCTATTTGCTTTTGGAATGTCTGTTTTTCTGCTTCAGCTTGCTCTCCCATGTTCACAAGGAGGTCGTTCAAATCGGTGTTTATCTTCTCCGCCTCCTCAAGCTTTCTCTTGATGGTTTCTAGCTCACTCTGCATTGCCTTGTGCTCTTCTTCCATGTGGGTTTGCATGACCATTGACCCCTCGGCCATCATCAACTTCTGCTTCTTATCTAAGGTCAACTCCTTCTGTAGCTCTTTCATTTGTTCTTCATAAATCTGACTCTCTGAAGTGGTGTGAGTCGAGCTAGTAGCTCGGACTCTGGTAGGAGATGCCCGTAGCCATTGGATGGTTTGATCTTTAAATTTAATCTGGTCTTTGAGCTCAATGACCTCATCCTCGCTATCCTCCTGCTCTATCTCTGCCTTCTCTTTGGCATTCCACATGGCTTCCACTTCCTTGGACTCTTCAGCAAGTTGCAGGGTGAGGTTGTCCCTTTCCCTTTCTGCCTCTATCAATGTCTTGCTGAGTTTTCTATACTCATCTTTGGCTCCTTGAAGTCTTTGAGCTGCTACCTGATTTCTCTTTCCATCTCTTGGCATCTTTGCAATGCCTTTGCCAGACTGGCTTGCAGCTCTGCTTCTCTCTCTATATGCCTTTGGCTTTGTTTTTGTAAAGTGTCGACTTCAGACTTGATCTGCACTTTAGTGGATTTGAGAGTAGCCATTTCACTTTCCGTGGCCATTGATTGTGCCTTGATCCCGGTTAGCTTGTTCATCACCACATCCCAATCATTGGTGGGTGCCTACAGGTCCACTATATCAGTGGACATCTCCTTTAGCTCCACTAACCGTAGGCTCTGCATCTACTCTCTGGGCCTTGTGCTTGCCAAGTCAAATGCAACTGTGGAAGCCTCTTCTTTTGAATAGCCAGCAACTAGTAGATCTAGAAAAGTGTTATACCTTGCTTCATTTGGCTCTGGCTGCTCACTTTTGGGCTTAGCTTCTTCTTTTTGCTCTTGCTCTTGGCTTTGTTCTTGCGTTGAATCTTCTTGATGTTCAGATTTGTCTAGCTCCTTCTTCTGTTGAGTTTGTGGAGGGCTATGAGGAGGTGATGATGGCGGTGGGCTGGACGGTAGAGTTGCCGGATTTTTCTTGAAATCCCTATCCGCCTTTGTCTTTCTCTCCCTCTCTTGGCCTTCCTGCTCTTCTAGCAGTTGCCGTCAGACTTCCTCCACTTCTGCTTCTGTAATTGGTACATGCGGGATATTTTTGGCTGTGGCATCTAGAATCTCAAAATTCTTAATATAATCTTCAAATTTGTCTCTGTGCACCTTCGGGATGATCCCGACATTGCTTCTAGTGACAGATTCCATAGCTCGCTCAAATCCCCCTTGAGGGCTCTTTTGGCTCTGAAACTTTCCATTAGCCGCTCTAGCCGTGCCGCCTTCTATGATTTTGTCTCTTTGACCGGCACTTGGACACTCTCTTTCTTTCCTTTCTTCAACTCTGGCTGCTCCTCTTGCACGGATTCTAACCGGCATTTCAACCTAGTGGCAACCCTTGGTGCTTTGGGTTGTTACTCTTCCTTATCTTCCTTGAGCCTTAGCCAGTCATTTTGTGACGGAGGGTCAAGCCATCTTCCCTTGGCGTGCAATGCCCCATAAACTACTTTCGTGATTAGCTCGCCTGACACAATGTAGGTGGGGTTTTTGTTGCCCATCTTCACCAGATTGTCAAGTATATAAGCTGCATAGTTGATTACCTTCGGCTTGCTTTTCTGCATTGCCCAGGTGAAGGTTGTGGAAATTGCTCCAGGTGGTATTCTGTACTTTTGTGGCCGCTTTGTACACATCTCGAAATACTGATTATAAAGTTGGCTCATGATTGCCACTTTAGGGTTGGCAATGTCTTCAAAGGTGTAGTTGTTTTTCTTTTCAGAGTACACCTTTACTTCATCTCTTCTTTTGGTTACACTATTCCCTTTGTTGGAGAGGTCTAGTGCAGCTGCCACTACTTTCTCTATGATTACAATCTCCGTGTCTTGCTTGCCCTGCAGATCTTTAACTCTTGCCACTCCATCTTCTTTGATTGTAGTCACAACCTCCCATACTCTTTTTATGTCAATTCTTGCCGGCACAACTTCAAAATAATTGTGGAGATCTATCTTCTCCGGGTACTCTTCCATCTTGCTTCTGACAAACTCATTGAGCTCCTGCGGTAGCATGGGTAGCTCTATCACATTTCCTTTGGTGTCTTTGAGCACGCCTTGATAGATCTTCAGATCATTTGACTCTAGCAAGTCCTCTTGGATCCACGTGCTGGTTGGCTTTAGAGTTCCTTTTGGGATTACAAACGGCTCTACTTCTTCCAAGTAATCTTTTATGGTCATCCTCTTCTTCTTTGCCGGTGATTTTGCGGCTGCCATAGATCCTGTTGCACTCAGTAGTCCGAAGTTAGTGTTTTCTCCATATCAGCTGAGAAACAGAGTTTTAACTATCCAAATGACTTGAAAATTGAAAATAAAACTTAAAAGGAACTTGGGAAACTGTGCATGTGCTCACACTGCAATTCTGGCAAAAATTTATCATTTAGACATCCTACGCGTAGGATGTCTTTTTCATCAGATTTTGGTGATACTTGGCAGGCTGGTGGTCCTTGGCCCGTGCAACATGGCTATGTTCTTGGAATTGGGTTTGGACATCAAAATGTGCATTTTTGGGCAGATTCAGGCTTTAGGCTCACAATTTGGGTAGGATGTCCACCTCAGGTAGCAAATGATATCCAAATGGGTTGAAACTTGAGATATGGGCTCCTTGCACCATGGTAATGGCTCCCATGATGTCATTTTTTGCACAGAAGTTTAAATTATGCCGGAGACATCCTACGCGTAGGATGTCTATTTCATCAAAATAGATTGAGATTTGTTATGTGCGTAGATCTTGGCATGTGGAACATGGCCATGCTCTTGGATTTTGATTTGGACAAGATTTGGTGGTGGTAAGACCATGTGTAGTGTTTTCGGACTCAAAACGTGTATCTTGGAGGTGTTGAGGGTCAAAAATGATTAGAATGGCTTCAAATTTGATATATGAGCTCTTGAAGATGATATGAATAGATCTGGAATGAAAAAACACCCTCTGTAGGCCAAAAATGTTAAATAGACATCCTACACGTAGGATGTTTACTTCATCATTTTTTGCATGTGACCACACAGATTGGTTGGCAATGTGCCCATGAATGTATTGTGCAAGTTTCATGTGATTTGGACAAGTTTTGGTAGGTCTATGGTCCATTATTGCCTCTATTCCTTGACTTTGCGTTTTTTCATGCATATGAGGTCAACTTTGGTCCAAATGTGATGAAACTTGGTGGCTAGCATGTAAAGGCTATTCAGAAAATGTGTGTGATGAGAAATGCTGGGTTTTGTGCCCAGAAATGGCCTTGAGACATCCTACGCGTAGGATGTCTCCTGATGAAATCTTTGTGGAAACTGCTACTGGTGCCTGCCCTTAGTCCCCCTGAGTCCCTTTTAAGCCTAATTTCAATAGAAAAGTCAAATAGATAGAAAGTAACTCTCTGTGTGGATTTCAGAGCCTCTGAGCCATTTTATGACTTTTGGAGTGCTTTTCGGCGATGAAATTTCTTGATGTTGGTCTCCATAGCTTCCCGATCCCTTGGGGATCCTTGCCGTATGGTTTTTGTCGACTTTGGCTTCGACTTTGGCTTCACCGGAGCTCCATTTGGAAAGTTGTCGCTCTAGAAGCACCCATGGTTGTATTTACATGTCTTCAATGACTTGTGGTGGTCTACCACCATAGGACTTGGTTGTTGATGGTCTAGGAAAGCCGCTCGTGAAGTTTGGTGGCAAACAAACGTGCGGTTTGGCCACGAGAGCTATTTGACGCTTTGTGTGTCTGATGTCGTTTCTGAAGTTTAGTGCCACTTCGAGTCACCTTTTGGTCATGTGGGCTACATAGACTTGTCGAGCATATCAAGATGCTCCTACCCATGAATTTTGGTAGCATTTGGGCACCTCTCCGCCGATTTCCCATTTGGTGACCTCTTGCGGGGCTCTAGGAATTAGGGTTTTTCCCAATGGTTTTCTACTACCTTTGGAAATCCAAGACTCGTATCCTATGCTAGGGTAGTCTGCCGATGAAGTCTCATTGCTTTTGGGTTAGCCGTTAGGTGGCCACTTCTACTTGTAGGTCTTTATTGTCCGCTTTCTATGTGAACCCTACGCTAGTTTTCGCGATAAAACGACAAACATGCGTGAAAAGCTCAAGCTGGTGAGCCTACCTCTCATGTTTGAAGCCCGTCGGGTAGTTGTGCGCGTCGTAGAAGCTGCTGGAAGTTCCGTTCACTCTAGGTGGCAGGAACTCTCTCTCTAAGGTTAATAGTGGAAATGAGCTAAAAATGAAGTGAAAAATTCTTATAATGAGGGTCCCCGAACCACTTTTCATGAAATTTGACATGTGCTCCCAACTTCTTGCGAGATGCGGTTTAGGCTCAAAAATTTCTTGATTTGGACTCCATTTGCCCAGTTTGCAAGAAATTTGACGTTTCGGTTAAAATCTGCCCAAAATACGCTTTTCGCTCCAGTCTCATAATTGCTCCCCCACTGTACCATAGGTTTTCCTATAGTCACTGATCATCCCCATATTTTTTGTTTTTCATTATGACTGTTTTTCAACTGCTTTTTGTATTTTTGAAGTTTTTCTGCAAAAAATTAGTAAAATTAAAAGGAAAATAGAAAATCAAACCCAAAAAATCTCCAAAAATCATAGTAAATCAAAAACATCACCCCAAAACATTATATACACTCACATGTAATTTTTATGGTCGAATTTCTCCGTTTTATCAATATTTTGCTCGAAAAATGACTATTTTTACTTACATACACACACCTAGGGGCTTGATTTGGCGTTTGGCCCCATATACTTGTAGATTCCTATTGTATAAGGGAATATATACTTGGGTTAGTCCTAAAAATTTCATAATCAAACAACAACCTCTAAAATTAGTCAAAAAACATGCCCTTTTTTGCTCTTTCTGCCATTGGGTCCGCATTTGAGAATGCCTCCCCCCCTCCTAGCCGGAGTCCTCCTGGATGACAAGGTATCGCCTTGGTATATGTACCGTATAGGGGTTGAAGAAATTTGTGCTAATGCTTGGCCATGTAATGTGGCCCTATTTTATGCATACTCGATCAATGCATGGAAAAATTAATGTTGTGCAAGAGAAGGGTATAAGCAAGATGCTTATTGGCATTCGCCGTCGAGGTTTCCTGTTTGTTGTTGATTTGGTGGGCGGAGTTTCTTTGCAAGTAAAAGCTATAACTCTACTGCTCTTTGTTTGATTGTTTTGCTTGCAAAAGTCGCTTGGTTTGCCGCTACTGTCGATATGGCCGTGGTCGTCTCATTGGAGAGAATTTTTGTGGTTGAATTATCTGTAGACCTTATCTCTTTTGCTTTCCATGTGTAGCTTTGCCTTACCGGTCTTTGTAAGTTTATTGCTACTGCCTTGGTTGCCATTGTTTTGTTGTTGATCGGCACCCACATAAATCGGTTTGCCGGTTTCATATGCAGTTGTCTACCTTCCGATGTTGCTTGTACCAAAGGGAGCTCCTGTTGATCCGTATTTGAGTTGTTGCTGAGCATCTTCTTTGGGATCCAAATCTGTTTTATTCCCTTGATTTTTTGTTGAACTATCTGTTTCGGTTGAATTCCTCTGTTGTATTGTGATTTGTCCTCCATATCACTTCTATCCTTTCGCACCCATACTTGTTTTTCTCTTGTTGGTAACCTTGATCTTTTCACTGCGGTTGGTGACTTCTTATGCATGTAGTGAGCATGTTTGGCAGTTCCCTGTTTGCTTTTTAGTGGCACCCTGTCTTTTGGCTTTTTATCTAGTGATTGCATTGCTGTCAAAACTAATTCTTCCGGGGTTGCTGATCAAAGGCTATCACCTGTTGTTCTTGTGCATGCTGAATCTTGACTGCATTCGCATTCCAATCTATCTGCACATTGTACTCTTTTTGTCAAGGTTGTCCCAACAACATGGGGTGTTGTGTGCTTTCATCCTCCACCACATAAAATTTGCGTGGGTAAATATATTGATGTACTTTTACATGCAATACAGTCCAACCCAATGTTTTCTTCTGCTTGAGCTTCTTCTCGTACCCTCTGTTTCTCCTTCATCCGTTGTTTTTCTTGATGGATTTGTTGAAGCATATCCTGTGTTAGTGGTAAATGATATTTCTTTAATCGACACCCACTAATCCAATTTGGCATTTCTTCACCTGCTAATGTAGCAAGCTTGACATCTCCGCTTTGTGATAGGTCACTAATCACAAAGGATCCCATCCCTCACTTTTTAAGTTTCTTGGCATGTTACTTCAAGGTATAAACAAGTACATAATCACCTGTTTTAAACTCTTTCGTGTGCACATGCTTGTCAAAAAACTCTTTTTATCTTCTCTTTTTAGCATATATCGAAGCTTTAGCTCATAAGGGAAGTTCATCTAGCTTTTCAAGATCATCTATTCTTGAAGAGAGCTCATGCCTTGTCCATTCTAAACGTTTCGCCACTCGTAGAGTTGGTATTAAAAACTCTATGGGTAATGTAGCATTTAGGCCAAACACCATGTTATACGGTGCCGTTCGTATCGATGTTTTGTAAGCTACCCTGTATGCCCATAGTGTTGAGTGTAGGTTCTAATCTGAGTCTGTTCTTGACTGTGATACAATTTTAGTGAGAACCATGCATAGTGTTTTATTTGTGGCCTCAGCTTGTCCATTTGCCTGTGGATGATATGGAGCAGATTTTCTATGTATGACCATGAATTCCTCTAGCAGATATTCAATGACTTCATTAAAAAAATGTGTTCCTCGATCACTGACAATTTCTATTGGTAACCCGTATCATACAAAAATATTCTCATACAAAAATTGTGCAGTGGTTCGTGCATCTGCTTTTTGTGTTGCCTTGGCTTCCGCCCATTTCGTGAGATAGTCCGTAGCCACAATGATATATTGGGTATGGGTGCGATATGCAGGGGGTGAAATAGGTGCCACAAAATCAATGTCCCATTTTGAAAATGCTCTTGTTCCGATCATTGGCCGTAGTGGCATCTCATCTCTCTTTATCGGCACCTTGGTGCGCTGACATGCATCAGAACACTTTACAAACTCGTCAGCATCCATATGTAATGTAGGTCACCATATTCCTGCGCGGTTAAGACAATTTTTGCCGTCTTATCGCCTGAAAAATGGCCTCCACTTATGCCTCCATGTGGGTGTTCTAGAATTAGCAGGTATTCACTTTCACTTGCATAGATTCTAATTTGATTTTCCTTTCCTCGATTATATTGGTAACCCATATCGTACAAAAATTGTGCAATGGTTCGTGCATCTGCTTTTTGTGTTGCCTTGGCTTCCGCCCATTTCGTGACATAGTCCGTAGCCACAATGATATATTGGGTATGGGTGCGATATGCAGGGGGTGAAATAGGTGCCACAAAATCAATGTCCCATTTTGAAAATGCTCTTGTTCCGATCATTGGCCGTAGTGGCATCTCATCTCTCTTTATCGGCACCTTGGTGCGCTGACATGCATCAGAACACTTTACAAACTCGTCAGCATCCATATGTAATGTAGGTCACCATATTCCTGCGCGGTTAAGACAATTTTTGCCGTCTTATCGCCTGAAAATGGCCTCCACTTATGCCTCCATGTGGGTGTTCTAGAATTAGCAGGTATTCACTTTCACTTGCATAGATTCTAATTTGATTTTCCTTTCCTCGATTATATTGGTAACCCATATCGTACAAAAATTGTGCAATGGTTCGTGCATCTGCTTTTTGTGTTGCCTTGGCTTCCGCCCATTTCGTGACATAGTCCGTAGCCACAATGATATATTGGGTATGGGTGCGATATGCAGGGGGTGAAATAGGTGCCACAAAATCAATGTCCCATTTTGAAAATGCTCTTGTTCCCATCATTGGCCTTAGTGGCATCTCATCTCTCTTTATCGGCACCTTGGTGCGTTGACATGCATCACAATGCGTTACAAACTCGTCAGCATCCATATGTAATGTAGGTCACCATATTCCTGCGCGGTTAAGACAATTTTTGCTGTCTTATCGCCTGAAAAATGGCCTCCACTTATGCCTCCATGTGGGTGTTCTAGAATTAGCAGGTATTCACTTTCACTTGCACAGATTCTATTTTGATTTTCCTTTCCTCGATTATAGAGTTGGTTTCCAATTAACTGAAAGTCACGAGCCTCCATCTCTATAGCCCTTTTCCGTGCTCTTGTTACGTTTTCAGGAAATGTCCTTGTGGTTAAGAAATCAATGATATATTGACTCCATGCAGGTGCAATGTTTACCTGAAACAATGTCGCGTGATCCACTGGTCGGTTGGCACTACATGTAGCACAATTGTTAACATAAGCATGCATGTCCGCGTACATAGTTGGCCAATAAACCCCTAATTGTTTCAGTCTCTGGTGTGTTTTCACTGTTGAACAATCAAATGCATAATTTTGGACATGCGTTTCTTCAAGATAATACTCGAGTTCTTCCGGATTTATACATAGTTGTAGAATTTGGTCTGAGCCTAGATGATAGAGCCGTCCTGCAATCAACTGGAAGTTTTTTGTTTGTCGAATTGTTTGTTGTTTTGATCTGTCTTCCGTGTTATCAAACCTACCTCCAAAGGAAATAATACTAACAATTTCCTGAGACCATTTGGGTATCATTTCAATATTTAAAAGATAAGCATCTGGTATATCATCATCTACTCCTTCCGGACATTCCCCGTTGTGTAGCCTTGAAAGATGATCTGCCTGTAGATGATTTTTACCCTTTTTGACTACCACTGTGAGATCAAACTCTAGCTATATAATAAACCAGCATACAATTCTCCCGGTATTGAATGGTTTATTCACCAGATACAAAAGAGCTTGATGATCTGTGAAGAACACAAATTTGTTTGCGAGCAAATAATGCCAAAACTTCTTTACAACATAAATCATTCCTAACCCCTCTCTTTCAATGGTTGTGTTGTTCTTTTCCGCACTATTTAACTGTCGGCTTGCATAACAAACTGGAAAATCCATTGTTCCGTCTCCAGGTTGAGCCAGAATACTCCTGATTGCATATGCAGAAGCATCAATGTGAACATGGAATATCTTTTTTCAATCCCGTGCTTTAACTACAGGTGTTGATACAAGGTTTTTCTTCAGCTTTTGGAATAAAGTTTCACACTCCTCGTTCCAGTCGAAATTGACTAACAAAGGATACAGAGGTTGTGCGATGACTGCATACATATATATGAATCTTTGATAATATCCCCTGTGTCCCATGAAGGATTGCACTTGTTTCACATTAGTAGGCCTAGGCAGGTCTACTATCACCTTGATTTTGTCTAGGTCTGTGGTTATGCCATTTCTTGAGACAATGTGTCCTAAGATGCGGCCTTGCCTAACCATAAAAATGCCGGGTTAAGATAGATTCGATATGTTCTTCATTTTTCAAATACGTCTTGCAAATGGTCAATGTATTCCTCTCGTAGTAGAGAGTGTATAAAAAGATCATCCATATATATTTCTAAGAACATTCTCAGGTACTCTTTGAATGCGTGCATCATTAACCTTTGAAAGGTAGGTGGGGCATTAGTTAAGCCAAAAGGCATAATTCGATACGCATAAATTCCCCATTCTGTGGCAAACGCTATTTTTGTGTTGATCCTCTATTGCAATAGCCAGTTGGTTATATCCTGAAAACCCATCTAGAAAGGAATAAGCCCGTTTCCCGGCCACCCTCTCAAGTACATGTTCTGTGATTGGCAAGGGATAATTGTCCCTTATGGTGGCTACATTTACCTTTTTGAGGTTTACACACACTCAAAGTTTTCTGTTCTTTTTGGGGACAACCACAATGGGTGACACCCAATCTGTGTGTTCGATTTCATAGATGAATTCAACATCCATCAGCTTGTCAATCTCCTCTTTGATTCGTTTAGTAAATGTGTCATTATATGTATAAGGACACTGTTTGCTAGGTTTGGCATCTGATTTCAAAGGAATTGTATGTTGACATACGATGGATCAACTCCTTTGAGGTCTTTGTAGGACCATGCAAACACATATTTATACTTCTTGCTAGGTTTGGCATTTGATTTCAAAGGAATTGTATGTTGACATACGATGAATCAACTCCTTTGAGGTCTTTGTAGGACCATACAAACACATATTTATACTTCTTGAGAAGTTGTGTTAACCGTTCTTCTTCTTCAGGATCTAAATCGATTGCGATATAGATCGGCTGAGGCTTCTCTCCTGGTTCAGCGAGGTCTATCCTTTTTGCATTTTCCGGCCCATTGTAAGATTCCTGGTTTGTTCTTTCCCTGACTGGTGGTGTCATTATGATTTTTCTGTCCTGGATGGTGAATTTCCGATATTGTGATGGTACATTCATGTTTCCTTTTTCTGACTCCCCCTTACCATCACTATCTCCCTCAATAGTCCATACCTCTCATAAAGACCGTTTTAGTCATTGGTATTTCTTTTTACGCTCCAATTTGGTCCACTCTGGGTCTTTCGTTGTTTCTTTTTTTATTTTTGAGATTTTGTTTCTGTTTTAGCTTTCCGTACTTGTCTTATTTCCTCTTGCGTTCTTTTCCTTCGAACTTTTGAGAATCTTCCTGATATTTGATTTTTTATACAATCCTCTGCTTTTACAAGCATTAGATAGTGAGTTTTATCTTTTATCCTGGGCATCGGGTTCTCTCTCATTTTGTTTTCTACTCGTTTTCTCTTATAGCATTCCTGGTGTCTAGGGTGCTGATTGGCAAAATCATAAAATTTGATATTCTCTGTTCTCTCCCCACGCTCACTTGAGTTGTCTGAACACTCATTATCTGCATCATTATTTATCTCCAGATGCTCAAAGGAGTTATAAAACTCTTCTTATTCTGGTGGTTCTACAAACTCATCTCCTCCTGGTATAATGCTTACCATGTAATAGGGAAGCACATCATAGCCCTCCTTATCGCAAAATTTTATGGTTGGACTATCTGTAATGATACAGACATCCAATGTTGCCAGTATGTGTTCCCATTCCAGAGGTTCCAAGGTATCTTCAAGAAAAGGTTCCGGAATATAATCCTTGTTCTCAATCGTTCTTTCTAAGACACATTCCTCTCTTTTTAAGCTCCCACAATGTAAAGCTCCGCACATCCATAGCTCTTTTTGTTGCCCTAACCATGCTGGGAGTTCCCACCCTGATAATGTAGCTGAATCAAACTCTTCCATTGGTGTTTGGTTCACATCCTTGTAACTATGGTCTTTTAGGTGTATTTTGGTTGTTGTCTTACCATATCTGAGGTATATGTGGTCGTAACCCCAATCCTGAACCGTCTTTAATTGTCTCATGAATGGTCTTCCCAAGATGATCTCGTCATTGACTATTGCAAATGTATGCTGATACTCGATTACGCATGAGGTGACAATCACTTTTTCTAGGAGTCCTAAAGGCTTCTCCATGAACCCATCTGCCAATTGAAATTTCATTTTGGTATCTCTCAAAGCTGGTTTTCCCCATATTTTCCAGATTTCCTTGGTGGCTATAGTGACTCCTGCTCCGCTATCAAGAATAGCTTTGGAAACTACTCCTTGGAATTCTACTGGTAGCGTGGTGTTTCCATCTTCTCCCTCGCAATACTCTCCAACCTTCTTTGAAGGTACTGGCCTAGTGTTTAGTTGAGGCCTGTCCAATTCTCTGATCCCTTCCTGAAGATTTGAGGTGGGGTCTTTCACTCCAAATTTTTCTAGGCATTTACCTACTGTGGTCCACATGTTTGGTTGTAACCTTAGGAGTTCGGCTAATGTGATTGTGCATGCCACACGAGTGGACAATAACTCAATCAAACCTTGTGAATCCATCACTCTGTTAGAAGAAAGTCTTTGAGATGGGATTGCTCTCACCTCAAACTTGTCTTTGTACTCTCCTAGGTAAGAGGGTAGAGTTTTCAGCGAGTCTGGTTGGCTGTGCCCCGAACTAATTGATCCCCGGTCTCCCCCTTGTGAATGTATATCAAATTTCATTTGTGATCTTGCCTCAAATTCTTCAATAGGAGGTAAGATCTCATTTTTCTCTTTTCTCATGCTCTTCATGTGTTTACTCACCCTGTTAGCTTTGTTGGCCTCACGGATTTGCTTCCACAGATCATCTAGACCGTTACAATCATTACCCATTTCTACCAATGTTTTAGGATGGAACCCGTCACTTGCCTCATCTGTTGTATTTGGCACTATGATAGGCTCTCTCCTAGACTCATAGGCATTCGTGAGTCTTTCCTTCGTTTCTACTTGTTCCTCTAAAGCTGGTTTGATAGGGGTTGGAGCTGGTACTTTATGCCAATTTGCAAGTTTATCAAGCGGGTTTTCTATCAAAGATTGAGATGTTTCAATCATCTTTCTACACATTTTCAACCTCTGTTTTTCTATTTCAGCATATGGATAAGTCATCCATCTTTGCTCTTGGGTTTGGTTCTTTTTGAGTTTGGCTTCGTAAGATTTTAGAAGTGCATCTAACTGCTCATTTACCTTGTCTGCCAGTACTAATCCTTCTGATCTTGCACTTTTAGGTTCTTCTATTTCCTTGGGTGCTATGGTTGCTGTAGTGTGTGATCTTAGGCTAGCTAGATCCTCTAACCTCTCTAATCTATCCTTTGTGTGTTTTAACTCCTCAGATAGAGTCCTTTTCTCTCGTTCTTTCCTAGCTTTCATACGCGCTTTTCTAGCTTTCCAAGTGCTTCTCGGATTTTTAGTTTCTGAACTTGGGACATCGGTTTTTGGCTCTTCAATTATAGGTTCGTTCGTTCTTTGAGCTTGGGCTCGCATCACTGCTTGAATAGGTATTATTGTCTCATTTTCTGACCCTCCACTGGAAGGCACTGCTTCCAGCATGTTCAAGGTAGTTTTTGCTCCTTTGCTCGGGTTCGTAGGGCAATCAGGAATCAAATGAGTAACTCCACACTCGGTGCAATATGCGTTGACTCTAATGATTTCTTCATGAGGACAGACTCTTATCCAATGGTCTCCACCACACTTGTAGCAGGGTCACTACAAGAGGCTATTCATATTAGCGACGCTCACACAGCGACGCTCAAAAAAAAATCCCGGCGTCACTATAAGCGTCGCTATGAGCGTCGCAAATTTCTTTGTAAATTTGCGACGCTCATAGCGACGCCGGCTGGGCTAAAAAAATAACCGAGCGCGCCCAAAAACTCAGATCTCAGATCTGAGTTTTTCGGCGCCCTCTAGCAAGGAGCAGGTAACGCTCTCCCTCACTCTCTCTCTCTCTCTCTTTTTTTCTTCTCCACACACACACACACACACACGAGGAGAGGAAGGAGAGCCAGGTATGCTCCTTCCCTCTCCTCATTCTCATGTTCCCTTCCCCTCTTTCTCTCTCCCTCTCTCTCTCTCTCACACACACACATACACACACACATAGTGTTTTTGAGAGAGAGAGAGAGAGAGAGAGAAAGAGAGAGAGTACAAACAAAAACAAAAACGCACACACACATACATAAACAAAGAATGCACACACACATTGAGAGAGAAAAAGAGAGAGAGAGCATGCATAAACAAAAAACGCACGCATTGAGAGAGGAAAAGAGAGAGAGAACATGCATAAACAAAAAACGCACACATTGAGAGAGGAAAAGAGAGAGAAAACATGCATACGATCCAAAAAAACGCACACACATTGAGAGAGAAAGAGAGAGAAACTAATTTAACGTCGTAGGAAACTAATTAAAATTAAAAGACCTAAAGATCTAGCCGACGAGGAGTTGAACTCAAGACCTATTATTCAAGAGGGAAATGGCATAATCAATCTATCATACTTGGCATGGGTGATAGAAAGGTTATACCATTTATCTCTTTTTATTGGCACACACATCCACACACGCGCACACACACAAGAAGAAGAGAGTTATAACGTCGTAGGAAACTATCTTAAAAGATGTTAAAGATTAGGTTATATGTAGACTTACATTAAATTAGATTTAGGTTTATTTTTAACTAGATTTACGTTTATTTATGCTAGATTTAGATTTACGTTATATTAGATTAGATTTAGGTCTCCATAGACTCCGATGCCTGCATGAAGCGGTTGAAGAAAGCCCTCAATGGAATATAGGGTATTGCTGCTGAGGCGGTCCGAGGCGGGCAACAAGAAAGGTGGCCTCTAAACACCCCTCAAGGCTCCCGTGCTGCTCAATTGGGGCTGGGGCAACCACAAGCACAACAAAACAACAAACCCACAGCCAAAACCAAACAAGATAGGGGCACCACCTAGTTATGGTATGCGAACTAGGACGCAAGAGAGATTTTGGCACAACCAAGAAGATGCACCACACAACACACACAAGCAACCTCACACCAAGACACACATGAAATGGACCAGAGAGAGCTAGAGCAAAGGGAAGAGAGAGAGGAAAGGATCTTGCGTAATACCTTATTTGTGACTTGCACATGGAGATGGTTCGTTATGATGCTATCGTAGAACTTGTACAAAAATCACTCAATGCTTAGTGATTGCTAATCATTGCCAAAACACACACACACTGTCTTAGGGTGTGGGAGACCTCTCACCACAATACCCTCTTACAATGGACACAAAACTGGCAATGAAAAACACACTAAAACACTTTCTAAAATCAAGATCAACCGATAAAACTCAAAATACACAAGTCACCTTGAATTCACCAAACCGTATTGCACAAATGGAAGGACGAAGATTTAAACGTCGAATCACGCCTTTGATGCACCAAACCTCAATTTATTGATGATGAAGGAGCATGTACAATAGTGGTTTTGAGATTTGTGGAACTCACGCTCTCTCACTTGCAATGTGTAGCTTGAAGGCTTCTCTCACACCAAGAGTGAAGCTCACAAGTGGTTGCTACACCTAAGTCTCTCCTCACGCATAGAGTGTTGGGGTGCTATGTGAGATTTTGGAGGTTGTTTTACAAGAAGGAGAGGGGCCTATTTATAGGTTGGAGACCCCTCATTAAGATTATTGGAAATCCTAATTTACAAGCTAACAAATCAAGATTATGATTTTTTTGAATATCAAAACATTGCGGGCCTTCTTTGTCTGCTTGAGTCATGGGTGTGGGCTCAAAAGAGAGCATTATTGATGGTAGATAAGGTGAAAGTAAGTTTTAAAGAAGGGGAGAGAGAGAGAGAGAGAGAGAGAGAGAGAGAGAGAGAGAGAGAGAGAGAGTTACTATACATGTCTTGAGGTGAGGTGTCTTTTATGGTTAGGTCAATGCTATTTTGTGTTAGTATGTTAGTCGTTAGTAATCACTAGAAAGTTAATGTTACATTTACAATGGGTAGAGTGAGTTGATTTGATGAAGGAAGAGGGGTGAATTAAAAGAGAATCATTGAGATGGTGAAGCTTTGAAGAAGCTTGAACTCACCCTTGTGTAGATTGTGGAAAAAATGACCGCTTGTCTTCTTCTTCTTCTTCGCTTCTTTACGCCGCCGCCACGGTTGACCACCACGATGAAAAGAGGATTTGTTGATGAAAAATCCTCAATTTGCAGAAGTTATCATGGTTAAGATGCTGAATTTTAGATATTTTAGGAGAGGTAAATGAAATTGTAACATAGAAGCAATAGAGAGAGACATGGAGAGGGTGTATGTATGTAGAGGTTCATAAAAGAACTATAGGGATGAGAGAGAAGGGTAATGGTGAAGAGGGTGGGAGAAGCCATGGAAATTGCAGGTTTGAGTGAGGGAAGGAGAGGGAGGGATGTGTAAGAGTGAGTAGGTGTGTGGAAGGGTGAGAGAAGACTAAGGGTTACTTGTGAGAAAAGTGGGCAAACTGGGGTCCACTCAAAAAATCATAGCTCACCGCTGGTAGCTCCAAAAATCATGAAAAACTTTGAGGTGATTATTCAGAGCGTGGGCTACATTTTCTCTTTTGACCACCGCTCCAAATTCGGAGTGGAGATAGGTGCCAAAATTCTCACCAAAAAGCCTATTTTTTATGCCTGCAAAAGTCTTTTAGTGGCCCCCTCCTTTGTTGAATTTGTACAATGCATCCAAGAGTGAGCCCCTCCTTTGTCATATTATAATACAAAGCATTCAAGTTGCCCTTGACCCATGCATGGAGGAGGATTATTGGTGAAATAAGAAATATATACATGGTGGGACTAGTGTATGGACTATTCATGGACTTTAGCTCAATGAGCACATGGTGTTACAATAATGAGTAAAAATAATAATAAAAATATGGAGGAGTTATGGATATGGAAAGATATTGGAATCATATGATATGATCCCTCCTTGAATTATTTTGGGTGAAAGAGGAAAAGGTATGCAAGTAAATAATATAATAAAAGTAACCAATGAGTAGGAATCAATTTTTTGTTTTCACGAGGGTGAGGGTGAAAATGTGGGAGTGATTTGTATAAAGGAAAAATATGAGGTTAGAGTATGTACATATTGGCAAAAAATATAATTATGGTGTAAGAGGATGAAAGAAGGTGTACATAGGTTTAATAAAACACACACCTAAGTAGAAATATTTAAATAAAATACCAAAATAATTATAAAAAATCCCTATATTTAGGCCATATATACAATGAAATATTTACACACAAAGAGGCCATAATATACTTTTATTTTTATTTTTTTTTATTTTTTTTGGCTCACCTAGCCCAGTGACTAGCTAGCTGAGGGTTTTTAAGAAGATATGGGAAAAGCCCCCTAACTCACACACGCCTATGTACAGTGAAATGTTAGGGATAGCCATAGCGTTTGGGTGAATTTGGTAGGGTGGAGTAATCTAGTATGGCAATTATGGAGGGCCGAAAAACGGCTATCACTGCCTTCACTCATGGTGGGCTCCGTCGATCCAAAAGTACTGGTGAAATGTCTTCAGAAGATAGGGAAGAAGGTGGATCTTCAGGGCGGCAAGAGTCACTACATCCCCGACACAATGACCATCTAGACAACCTCTAGTCATTCAACAGCAACTTCAAAGTTAGTAACAAGAGCAAGAACGGTCTAAAGGGCCAATTGCTGTCGTCAGATGTGGATGGAGATGAGGCAGCGTCACCGTCGGAAGTTAACTCTCACATCTTTAGTGATGAGAATGCCAACTCTTGCTGAGTTATGTGAAAAATTATGTGTTAAATTAGTTTTAAGGTTCTTATAATCCCTGTTAGTTTAGTTCTTTGTTTTTAATATAACATAATTTACGTTAGATTTAGATTTATGTTATATTAGATTACACTTAGGTTTATTTAGGTTTACCCCCCCCCACACACACACACACACACAAGAAGAAGAGAGTTTTAACGTCGTAGGAAACTATCCCAAAAGACGTTAAAGATTAGGTTAGATATAGACTTACGTTAAATTAGATTTAGGTTTATTTTTAGTTAGATTTACGTTTATTTAGATTTATGCTTATTTACGTTAGATCGAGTCCACACAAGAATTACTCACGGTTTAGGGTTTAGAGTTAGACGAACAGTGAAAAGATCTACTGTGAAAAGATGTTAAGATGCTGTGAAGTGCTACAGCTAGAGAAGAGGCAAAGGGGTTTTGTCCACTACATGCAGTATCATGTAGACGTGGGTGTGTAGATTTCTTGTACCCACAAATATAGGTATTGATCAATAAAGACGAGATTATAACCCGGTGGTTCTGATCTCCATGCACCTCTAGACCGAGGTGTGCGGAGATTGGACATGACTAGAGAATGTGAGGTAAAGAGAGAGAGAGAGAGAGAGAGAGAGAGAGAGAGAGAGAGAGAGAGAGAGAGAGAGAGATAAGACGAAGAATGCCAATAGAATATTAAATTTGTTGTCCAGGTTATATGTTTTTTATCCTCATTATGAGTAGCGACGAGGATGTGGGACCGTCCAACCGAAACACCTATCTCTCAACGAGGGACTTATGTCCTTGTAATCAATGCAAGCATGCTGTGCGACGGACAAGACGTGTTTCTTTGCAGCACGTTCGCGAATTTGGCGAGTTCGATCCATCTATTATAGATCGAGTTGTTGCCAATTATAACTCGTCGGACTCTGATGCTGGCCAACAAGCAGCAATCTTGCAACCCAATAGACGTGTTCGCAGGCGCTTTGGTCAAGCGGCATATGTGAGGCCACAAGATGTAGCCTCTGACAGCTCTGGGGATGATCATGCAGAGCACATTCCCAACGAGGCAATGTTTGAGCCCGAGATTGATGAAATGATCGAGACGATCATGGATTCAGAAAGGCTTATCTATGATGATATGAAAAGTGAAGCCGATACGCCATTGTATAATGGAGCACGTATGTCTAGATTGAAAGCACTCCTGGTTCTTCTCAACATGCAGGCAAAGTTTGGATGGAGTGACACTAGCGTCACAGCGCTTTTCAGGTGATCTATTACAATTAGTTTACTTTAATAAAACTCTAAATGTATAATGATCTGATAGATTTTTACACGACTGCATCATATTTTTATGTTGTGTAGATTGCTGAAAGAGCACATACTACCAGCTGACAATGTGATGCCAGATTCCCGAGATGAAGCAAGAAAGATTTTGCGAAACTTGGGGATGGATTACAATTCTATCCACGCTTGTCTTAATGACTGCATTCTTTTCAGAGGGGAATACATAGACATGGAGAAGTGTCCGAAATGTGATTCCGAAAGATATCGAGTAGATCTCCACGGGACAAAAATTCCACATGATTTTGCGACATTTTCCTCTGCTTCCTCGCATCAAGCATTTCTTCGAATGTAAGTCCATGGCCGCCCTAGCATCATGGCATGAGGAGAATAAATCTTCGGATGGTGTGCTACGAATTCCTGCAGATTGCGTAGCGTGGAAACATATAGATGGAACATGGTCGGATTTTGCCAGGGAAGCTCGAAATTTGCGCTTAGGCCTGGCTATGGATGGCGTAAATCCATTTGGTCAAAGATCAACATCTTACAGTGTATGGCCCGTTGTCATCGTCAACTACAACATTCCCCCGTGGTTGACTACGAAGAAGGGGCACCTATGGCTAAGCTTGATTGTGCTAGGGCGATATAAAGTGGGGAATATGGATGTGTATCTTCGTCCACTATTGGAAGAGCTACAACAATTGTGGATTGGCATAGAGGTGGTGAATATGAGCTGACACACAGGACAACGGAATGCTTTGATCAGAGGCATTCTAATGTGGACCATGCATGACTATCCCGGGCTAACAGAATGCTCAGGTGATCTATTGACACTCCTCACTCAGACACTGTAAATCTTGTTTTTTCCCATAGTTGATCTATTATCATGTGTATACATGCAGGGCTTCAAACAAGCGGATACAGAGCATGTGTCACATGTGGACCTAGACTGAATGCACGTAGGACACCCTCACTGAAGAAGAAAATCTACGAAGGTCATCAAGCGTATCTTCCAGAGAATCATGTGTTACGCGACGGATTTTTGGGAAGAGAGCCACCAAGGATGTCTGCACAAGCATGGTTAGAGCAGAAGGAGATGTGCGATGACGGATTGCCTCCAGGAATGAAGAGACTATCTCTATGGTACGAGTTACCATACTGGCCCCGACTCATGATCAATCACTTGCTCGATCCAATGCACATATTCAAGAATGTGGGTAATCTACTATGGGACCATCTGACCGGCAAGAAAGATACTTTGGGAGCCAAAGTTGACCTTAGAAATGTGGATCGTATGGAGCAATATTGGCCGCAAACAGCGTCTGATGGATCGATAAAACTCCCTAAAGCACCATGGATTTTCACAGGAGCCCAAGAACGCAAAGTAAAAGAGACCATTCGATCTTTGCGGACCCCCACTGGCATAATGCACTCGCTCCGAACGTGTTTTACTAAAGAAGGAAAGCTTACCGGTTTGAAGTCACACGATTGGCATAAAATGTGTCAGGTATGTTCATAGTGGACTTTAATATCATTGCATAAAATGTGGACTTTAATATCATTGCTGCACATACTTTACAGTTTATTTTACTGGTTGCCATTGAGGGATGTTTGTCTCTCGACATCCGTAACACAATCTACAAACTTGCAAAGCTGGTGCAATGGATCTCACAAAAGGAGATCAACGTAGACTCCATACCATTCGCCAAACTAAATGCTGCGGAGCTTGTGTGCATGTTTGAGAAACATTTTCCTACTACAATGCTAACCATTCAGGTGCATCTTCTTGTTCACATAGTTGATGAGGTGGAAATAGCTGGCACAGTTCATTCCAGATGGATGTTCTTATTAGAAAGTTTCATGAAAACGCTTAAGGGATATGTGCGTCAAAAGGCACGTCCGGAGGGTAGCATGGCAGAAGGTTGGTTGGTATCAGAGTCCCTAGTGTACATTGGAGAGTGGCTAGACGGATTTGATAAATCCCGGGACACGCTATGGCGAGCCATAGATGATGAGCGCATATCTGGGATTGTCATGTGCAATCTCGGTGTTGAGAAGAAGATGACGGAAGATCTAGAGGCTAAAATCAGCCGATTTTGCATGCTTCACAATCCAGTGATGCAAAAGTGGATTTCACAATATGAGGATGCAAAGCAAGAGCGACAAAGGGCACGAATCGAGTGGAGACGGGGAAGACGACCACCGATGCACTATCCAGCGGTTCTGGAGAGCCTACCAACCTTCATGAGCTTAAGATGGTTGCACAACCAATTGAAAAGCGCACAACAATGCGGTGACGAAGTGACTGAAGAAGAGTGGGAGTACTCTCGGGGTTGCGCGACCAAGTTAAGTTTGCAATGTACGACTAGCAAGTGACTTTATTTATAAACGTTTGAACGGCCACTCATAATCTTTGTTCGTTGTAGTATAAGTCATACACACAGCATGGTGTAAAGGTCAACATTTTAGGGTGGAACGAATCGACAAAAAGCGTTTTACTCAAGATTGTGGAATCATGGCAAAATTTGAACAGTCTAGTCGACAACGTTCCTCTGATGCAGATCCTGTGGTGGCGGAACTCGCTTACTTCGGCACGCTGCAAGAGATTTTGAGAATCGATTACAGAGGATTTTTTGTCGACTTGTTCTATGTGCAATGGTTCAAGATAATCATGGAGGGTCGCAACGCTACTGTGCGTAGAGGAGAGTCTGGTTTTCTGGAGGTGGATTCTACTAAGAAATGGACTGACCTAAGAGACACTTTCGTACTACCCGAGCATTGTGAACAAGTAAGTATGTAAATAGTTAACATCCCCCTTTTACAAATTATGTGCTTGAAAGCTCTCATGTAAGTTATGTGCTTGAAAGCTCTCATGTAAGTTATGTGGCTCTGGCAGGTAATATTTCATCCTACAAAGTCTACATCAAACTGGTGGTACGTCATAGAGGTAGCCCCTCGTAGTGCAAGGACGTATGAAGGCTACCATGTGCCAATCACAACGGCATCAATGGAGGAGATCAGAGAAGATGCTCAATCAAAAGCCGCTGCGGTGGTGCCAGACGAGTATCAAGATGCTACTACTCTATATGGGGTGCATGCAGAGGAGCTACAAAATGAAACAGAGGATATGTGTTTAAACGGAGAGCTCTATATAGATATAGGAAGTTATGCTGAGTTATGCGAGGATGAGAGAGAGATCTCTTAAAGCCACAAATATTGTATTTGAATAATTTTGCTCCGTGTTGTAAAAGCTCTGGCTCTCTAAGTACCTTCCATGGTGTATAACGCTCTTTTCTACTCGCGCTCACATCTTTTGATTGAAAATTCTGAGTTTTCGACTTGCCTCTTCTATCACTCAATTCATTGTGTCATTGTATTTATATGCGTCATAACGTCATTGTATTTAATGGTCTTTGCGTCATTGTCTACTCTATTCATTCAATATTAAGTTTAAATATTCGTGTGTTTAATGCAAGTATGGATGATGAGGAGTTTCTTTCTTCTTTGTCACCGCAGAAGAGACAGTGGTACGTGGAGCGTCATCGCTCAGGCGCATCATCGCGCGTTCCTACTCCATCCGCATCTCCCTCTCTTTCGAAGCATTCGGCGCACTCCGAAGCTTCGGCGTCGACGAGACGAGCTTCACACTCGTCTAGACACCGGCGCTCTTGTGGTGGCGGTGGCGGTTGTTGTGGGGATTCTGCCACTGATGCCTCCACACCGCCTCGTGTTCGACGAGGCTCTTTACCCTCCCCTTCTTTGCCCGCCCCCACACCAGCCACAGCATCGCCATCTACGCCAGGTTTTGCACGGCTGACTGTTCCTAGAAGCTACACACCTCTACCTACTCCGCCAGGAGCCACCCCACTCGACACTCCTCGCTTCGGGGCCCAGACGCCGGTGGAGACACTTGACGTCCGTACCCCCATCGACACGCCGCTAGAGACCCCTGCCGGGACACCCAGGTTCACGCGTCACCGGCCAGAGGGCTTGTCTTACTCCATCGACTTCAGCGGCGGCATCATCATGGATGATGACGGCAAGAAGGTGATCTCGCACATGCGTGGTCTTTGCTCTCAGCTGTTTAGACACTACATACTAAACAAATGGAGTGAAGTACCAAGTGATTTAAAAAACAGAGTCATCAGCATACTTCATGATGAGTTTCCCGTTCCAACACGGGATCAGTGCTTCAATGAAGACCTGATGAAGATTCGAATGCACGAATACTGCAAACACAAGCGTTCCGAAGTGCAAAAAGCAATCAAGAATGGGTGGAACAGGCCAGATTGGCTGGCCAAAGAAGATTGGAAGAATGCGAAGAAAGCAGCGCGCGAGAATCCCGACAAGTGGAAGCAACAAAAGGATGCAGCCAGAGCGCGAGTAGAGGCAGGGAGCTCGCACCACTTGGGGAGCGGTGGATGGGCATCATTTGAGGCCGATTTTGTAAGTGTTTTCACATTGCTCTTTATGTTCGATAGTTTAGGGTTTATGAGTTTTTTAATTCTAACATAATGAAATCTTTGTATGTTTTGACAGTGGTCGATGACAGGACGTGATCCCACACCGTACGAGCGCGAGTACGCAGGCAGGAAGGGCTTAAACGCCCTGATGGACATTCTCAGTTCTCGCTGCGGCATGGTTAGTATTAGGGTTTACTCTTTTTTATTTTTTGTATTGTTTTATAAATGTCGTTATATGTTTATACTTACTGAAAGCTATCTTATTGTCTTTTTTTGCAGAATCCGACAGATACACCGCTTGGACGCGATGAGACGTCTGACTAGATGACGTCAGTTTAGCCGTAGCTAGATAGCATTAGTTTAGGGTTTCTCATAGCTTATGTATCATGAGACGGATTTTATACGTCTTTTTGAACCATGTATATTATTACATTTGTCACCGCAGTTCCTTTTGCCAATCAATTCTTTATGCCTATGATGTTGTACAATTGTCATTATTACATTTGCCAATCAATTCATTTTGCCTATGATGTGTACAATTGTCAATTTTGCAAACAATGCGTCTTGTGGGTGACTATTTTGGGTCTATTATCTACCCTTGCACTTTTTTTAAAAAGTGAATCAAGTACAATATGGTTGATGGGTGGCAGGGCATTCAATGCCCTGCCACCAAAAAAAAATTCTCTCGGGCGTCGCTATAAGCGTCGCTATTTATGGCTCTGTAGCGTCGCTATGAGCATCGCTATAGTCTTCTGTGTAAACGTCGCTATAACCGTCGCTATGAGCGTCGCTATATAGCGACGCTTATAGCGACGCTCTCGTAGCGACGCTCGTAGCGACGGTTTTAGCGACGCCGAGGGTTATAAAAACCCAGTGTATTTTCGTCGCTAACAGCGTCACAAGAGCACACAACCTCTTGTAGTGGGTCCTTTAGGCTGTTGAGGTGCTCCTTGAGCTCCTCTTTGTTGGTATGCATGTCTCTGTCCGCCCATGCCTCCGTTGGCTATGAATAACAATGTTCGTTCATCCAAGCTATATCTTCCTTCCCCTGCTGGTTGTGCAGCGGTTGGTGGTCGTGCACCTCCAATCATGCTCCATGGCTCTGGTGTTTAGGGTTCTTCCGGTGGATAATATACAAGATTTTCAGCATATCCATTGGGATCTTCATAATATGCATGCATAGGTACCAAAGCCTTCTCTTCTGATTCAGTTACTATTGGTGTGTATCTTATGCCGACTGGTCGTAATCCTGGTAGGGGTGGTTGTTGCCCCAACCCTGGTTGTGGTCTTTCTACACCTACAGGTCCTGGTAGGTTGCCTACTTGATACCTGGGCAATCGGTAGAATTTGAGGAGATGCTACCTGAGCTTGGGGAGCGTAAGGTCTCTCTTTCACATATCTCTTGTTATAATAACATTCCTCTGTCCCATGGTTTGTCCATTTTTGTTCAATAGCACACCACTTGGGCTATTTAGCCTGAGGTTTGGTGTACAAGTTAATATTTTTTAGCACTTCCTCTACAAGCTGCTGCTGGTTTACAGCTACTTCTCCTTTCGGTGCTGTCTTAGAAGACTTGCTTCCACTTTGTTGTGAGGATGAATCGTCGTCAAGATCCTTGAACTCACCCTCTTTGTAGACCGCGCAATTGTTTACAAGGTAAAGAGCCTCCTTAGTAAACTCATTTAACGTCGTGCTCCTCTTCATATGTAAGTCCTTCTGGAGATCCTCATTCCTTAGTCCTTGGATAAATATAAGGATAAGTCTGGACTGAGTTGGCAGTTCTTCCACAGGGCAGAACATAATATATCTTTTTAGTCGTAGGGCTGCCTTCCACACAGATTCCCCATCTTTCTGTTTATGGATTTGTGAGACTGTATTATGAGCTATCCCCCTTTGTGAGAATTCCTCGATAAACTCGTCAAACTCCTCCTCCATAGACTCAAAATATCTACACTCCACAGAGTCAAACCAAGTAGCAGGGTCATCCTCTAGGGTTAGTCCAAACCCTGCAAATTGGGTAGGGAAGTCTAACACCTCTTCAGCTCTAATTATACGCACAAAGGCTGGTACATGATCTCTCGGATCTCTGTTTCCCGTGTATTTCTTGTTTACCCATTTTTGCACTTGAGAAGGTCTAATTCTACGATGGTCTACAAATCTCATCATTGGATATCCTCCTTCCAATCTATATACCTCCTCTGGTCTTCTGTAGTAGGCTGGTTCCTCTCCCAATGGTGCTCCTAAGCCGTAATTTCTAACAGTTCTTACAAGAGATGGTTCATCTCTTCGAGCTCGTTCTATGGGTGGTCTTCTAGGCTTTGTTGACCCTTGAGCCTTTGGTTTATACTCTCCTTGATACCTTGAATAGAGTGGTGGTTCTTGTAAATAGCTTATCCCTCGTGCAGCTTGATAACCATCTCGGTTTTGGTCATGTTCCAATGTTGCACTCTATCGAAGCCATGCCTGCAATGATGGCTGAGTTGTTGGTTGGTTTTGTTTGTTGAATGTCAGCGATCAGGTAGAATGTGAGGTCGCGTCATACTCCTCTGAAAAGGGATTTGTCGACTTGCTAGGGGTGTAGGTGGCTCCTGGCACTTCATCGGGGGCATATGTTGATGCTCCTGGAACTGTTGCCTTTTCTACCTCCTCTGGGAGAATACGTTGGTATTCTCGCCCGTACCTATCAACAAAAATGATATCCTTCCCCATAGCAATTTCATAAGAGAATAAGTAAAGAACCTTATCTTTGCTTAACTTATTTGGGTATGGTTATTTGCAACGAAATTAGGAAACTATTCCCTCGCTCTCATGCTTGTAAATTTCCACATTCTCATTATAAGTTGAAACCCTGGTGGTTTTCTTATCGTACATAAAAATCGCTCTAGGTCGATCAATGTTTGGTGGCAGTTCTTGTGTTCCTTAAACCATTTTCCCCTTCGCCACGTTATCTCCATATCTGTTGTAATCCTCAGGGTTACTAACTATCAGATAGTGGTTCCCCTTTTCCTCTCGGAATCTATCTTCATCATCATAGACTAAAATTATCTCCAGTCTGTGAGACGCAGTCTCTGAGCTGGCCTTTCTTCAATACAAATACACTTGCTCCCTCGATAGTCAGAATAAACTAGGGCTCCCCTTGAGTTTGTTCCTTCTAAGAAGATCACAGTGAACTTGGAATCATTCAAAGGATTTAGGTAGGTGCTTCCTCCTGGCATTGGTCCGTCATAGGTGAACCCTCGTGGCTATTGACCACCCATCATGAAGAAGGATTTTTCTGGTGAAGTATCAGTATCACTACCCTCCTCGATAATCGGTGCTAGTGGATCTAGCCTTGCTTGAGTTACACTCTCCTCGGTGGACACTAAGCTACCTTGGTCACCTGCCACCTTTTGGTCTCTAAAAATGTATCTTCCTGATCTTAAATACATCAAACTTATCAATGCAACTTATCACAAATCCAACCACTCACCGGGCAACGGATCAGTCTCCGCACAACTTCTCGCTTTGCCGCCCGCTAAATATACTTGTACACAAGCGTTTAATTTTGGTAATCGGATCAAAGCATCTAACCGCTAGAGGTGATTTTAGTAATGATTGGTATAAATGGAGAGTTAACCTCAACCACCACTATATTTTATACACTGCTGATGTTCTGGATTAGGTTTGCTAATCTGGAACTGTACTTCCCTCGGATGTTGGTCAATTTACCTATAAAGTCTTAATTCTGTCTTTGCTCCGTCAAAAGGTCAAACAAGGTCCAAATTCACTTCTGAAAGAAGTTTTGGAACCCTTAAGTCAAATAGAACCTCACTATATAAGCTCAGTCAAATTTTCTCTTCACTAAGCCCCAGTAGACATCCTACACGTAGGATGTCTCCTGCTCTATTTTGCTTGGATTTTTGCACTATGGATTCACCTTGATGTGCTGAGTCCACAAATATTTTTACTTGTTGATTTGGACACCTATAAGCTGGTCAATGGATCAGAAATCTGTTCCGACAGCCTGTTGCTGGTCTTCATCATTCCAATCAACTCCAATTTGGACCAAAATTGACTAGGAGGCTTGCCTCAAGTTATACAACACCCTGCTATGCCTACAGTCAGTATCTAGCTTCAATTTCTTGCTTTAGACATTCTACGCGTAGCATGTCTTTTTTCTCAGAATAGCTTTAAATACAAAGCATAGACTCCCCTTGAGGTGCTGATCACTTTGGTATGCTCAAGTTTTGGGTGCAAAATCACACAGATGACATCCTACGTGTAGGATGTCTTTTTGGTCTGTTTGACCCCAGCCTTGACCCACAACTTCCCCTTGATGTCAGCTACCCAGTGGTATGCTTAGATTTTGGTTTGGATTTCAAAAGTCCCCAATTTTAGCTGTTCTAGCCTTTTTCAGTCGAAAGTGCTAAAGTCTGCTTAAAATCCAATTTTCTCACCCAAATGAGATGAAACCTCTCTCAGTCACTCAATATATCATGCAAATCATGCTCATGTAGCCATCCTATGATTTTGGTCTTAAAATAATGCCTTGGCATAATTTGGGTAGGATGTCTGGCAATTTCAGTATATCTGGCCTTATCCTGTCAAGATATGGTCAAATTTCCACTTTCCAAGTGCAAATAGGGTAAAACCTACCTTCTCGACACACTGATCAACTCCAAATTCCAAAATTCCCACTAGATTAGACTGTAAACATCCTACGCGTAGGATGTCTCCTGGCTTAAAATTAATTTTGTTCCTGACAGAAATGCTCCTGATGCTCTACAGATCTATTAGAAACACTCACACTTTTGCGTCTTTCACAACCTTGTGATGAATTTAACAAGAAATTATACATGCATGAAGTGCTCTAGATCCTGAATCATGATGCCCTGCTTACTCTACTCCTACTCATCATGTGAAATGGTGATAATGGTGTTTTGGTTTCTTCCTATCCTCTCCGGACTCTCAAGCTCTCCTTTCACCGCTTCTACCACTCCAAATCCTACTCTTTACAACACAACTCAACTAAAAACTACCTAAGTCTACCTAAGTCGAAGGATCCCCAAGGGATTCACTAGTAGTACTAGGAAGATGTCACCTGCGTGCACCAAAACTGTCATTTAATCCCCTATATACGGTACCCTCCTTTGTAATATCTACCTTTTTGGCCTCATAAACCCCCCCTATTGTACACTCACGTGACACCATACGGTAATCCTTAGTGAAGACCCCGAGGAAGGTTCTAGGCCAGACACACGCTCCCTAGACTCCCTCTAAGACCTAGAGAGTCCTCCACCCTCTGATCCAATCTAAATGTAAAACGGGACTCTTGGCAAGCCAAAGAATCCCTATCCTTAAGGACTAGCCTCGGTCACCTACCTAAGGTTTTCGTCCCCGGTAGCGGCGTCAATGTTGGACGGATACACCGCGATGGACGTCAGCACAGCGAGAACTCACCTAACAAGATTTGTCAGCTAAGGACGAACCTTGGCCCGCAGGCGGAGTGAAAGCAAGCATAGGGTGTCAACCTACACTTGACCGACTCCTAACTATTTCCTACAGAGGTCTCTGCCTAATGTCTAAGTCACAGCCTTCAAGACTGTATAAGAGGAAACCTCCTACAACGCTTTCTAGAGCCGAATACCCATCAAACAATCTCGAAACACCATAGAACTTGAAAGAGACCCTACTAACACCAATAGGTCGCTCTCCCTAAGGTCTAAGAACCAAAATCCCAACCCAACACACACGGTGCAAAATCACGTAGGATGTCTGGCCGAAATTTGCAAGTCTTTGTTTCCGAAACATTAGGGCCAATTTGGATGAAAAAAGGCCTGTGTAAGGATCTAAAATGAGGCAACCTAAAAAAGACCATGAAAATCTTACCAAAACTATTCAACATGGGTACTCATTGGATAGATCTCATCAAGCGCCACCCATGGACCATTTGAGCACTAAATTTGGAGTTCATATGCAAAAGTTATGGCTAAAATAGTGCAAAATATTCTAAAGCAAGTGAAGGACGTGTACAAAAGTGCCATACTTTTGGAAATGTGGCTCCTCCTTGACCCTTAGATCAAGAAAAGAGAAACCCTAAACAACCCTTTTTTCATCCAAATTGGCCCTAACGATCTAAAGTACCTAATGTGTAGCTCTACTCAATGCGCACGCGTAGATATGCTGCAATGCAAAATCAAACAACGTATCCTCACCGATTCACTAGATGGAGCTCGCAAAACCAGACCGTATGCGTGCAATGTAGGTATTGGCACGTAGCTCTCATCGGCGGCGGCAACACGCTGCACTTCTCCGCACTCGATTCCGATCATCGGTGTGTGCGTAGCGTCAAGATGAAGCTCTCACTCTCTCTCGTATACAGTACGCTCACTCACAGACTTCCAACTTTTAAAAATGACAATAGCTGTCATCCCCTATCATTAGGGCTCCACCCCTCCTTCCTAGGGACATGGGAAGACTTTCTAGTCTTCCCATAACCATCCAATTTTTCCCCACCTTTGGCCATTGGACTGTTTAATTAGTTTTTAGAAATTTAGCCTATGGAAGTCTTAATGGAGCTGAACCTTAGGTCTTTTAAGCCCCCATTGAAGCACATTGATCTTTTGTAGACTGTCCCCCTTTGGATCCCTATTTTCCCTCCTTTGGATCCCTGCATAGACTGTTCTGGCAGCCTTACCAATATTCTAGCTTTTGCTCCCCTGGTACTTTCCCATTTAAATGATCAGTTTAACATGAGAAAATCATTTGGGAGAATTAGATATTAGGTTTTATTTTATAATAAAATCTATTTATCCTCTCTCTCTCTCTCTCTCCCTCTCTCTCAAAGTTGCAATTGCACCCTATATTATATAGTGTAGATCACTCAACTTCTTCTCATTCCTCCTCCTTATCCTTCTCTTGTGACGTTAACACTTCTCTTCTCTCTTCTCTCTCCCCATAATACATAATCCACAATAGTTACTCTGTGTGTGTTCACCATTGCAATAGCAACAACAAGATCTGCTACCCTACAACATTAAAAGTCTTCCTTTCTTAAAATCCAGTCCACCATTGATCAAAGTCTCCTTTCCTAGCGGCGCAGGGCCTATCAATAACCAAGTGGCTTGCCAATTACAAGCAATTGTGCAACAACTTTGCCTCACTCTCTCTCTGGCTTTTGAGAGCCCTATGTCCTGGTAGGTAAAAATGTCTATCTATACTCTAGTGGCTTCACTCTCTCTTGGCTTCTAAGAACCCCTGAACTACTGACCTACAAAGAGAGAGAGAGAGAGAGAGAGAGAGAGAGAGAGAGAGAGAGAGAGAGAGAGAGAGAGAATAGACGTGTTGTGTGTGTGTGTGTGTGTGTTCCCACAGAGGCTGGCGACGGTAACCCGATGATGGTGCCCAACATAGTCCAAACTTGATGGTAGGACAAGAAAGGCTCTTGTGTTCAAGTTGCTGTTGTTTCTCTACTATGCGTATATTATAGGGGATGCAAAGGTGGAGGTAGAGTGTGTTCCTTGAGGTACATTCCTCTTCTCTATTTGTTTTGCCTTTGCATGTAAATGGATAAATGATCCACGTAGCACCCCATTGATAAGAGCGAGCGAGACTGGACGCAGGTGGGTTGTGAAATCTTGTAGCTTATTAAGCTTTTATGTCCTCTCCATGGCACAAGCCGCTAACAAAGTGACAAATCACAAAAATATGTACTCTCTAGTCGGAGATCGTGTAAAAAGCAATAATGAGATTGTTGGGGTATAAAGCCCAACGTGGTCGCCCAGGTAAGTGGGCGGACCGCCAGGTATGTACACATATTCTTTTGTAAAAACCTAATAAGAAATCACTATGCTCTACACATTACAGTAGAGAGAGTTCACCATATCGTCGTGCTCTTCTTCTCGCACTCTCTCTCGCGTCGCACTTCCGCTCGTACTCCTTCAACCGGTATCAGAGCTCAGATCGAGGCTCGGGGCAGCACTGCAGGAGGCTAGAGTCACGAGCTCAGATTGGAGTGAAATTCGACAGGCAAAGACACGGCCCCAAATCTGAGGTCATCTCGGTCACCGTTCGGCTTCAGCAAAGTTCTGCGTAGGCCTAGATTTGGTGTTGCACCAAATGGATGTCAAGACAGCGTTCTTGAATGGTGATTTAGATGTGGAAATTTACATGCAGCAGCCAGAAGGGTTTGTTGAGAAAGGCAAGGAAGATTGGGTATGCCAGTTGTTAAAGAGTCTTTATGGCTTAAAACAATCACCGAGGGCATGGTACCATAAATTCCACAAGTTTATGCTTTCTCAAGGCTACAAACGTAGTGAGTTTGATCATTGTCTATATACAAAGAAGGCTAAGGATGGTAGTTGGCTGATCCTTATTTTGTATGTGGATGACATGTTGATTGCTGGCAAGCACTTGGAATAAATTTCAGCTTTGAAGTCAAAGATGGCAAAATCGTTTGACATGAAAGAAATGGGTGAGGCAAGTCATATACTTGGTATGCGCATTGAGAGAGACAGATCAAAGAAGTTGATTTGGTTATCTCAAACATAGTATATTGACAAGGTTTTGCAACGTTTCAATATGGAGAAGGGAAAGGCACTGAGTGTTCCATTGCCACCATATGTGAAACTTAGCAAACAAGATTGTCCTGTGTCTGAGGAAGAACAGGCTGAAATGGATAAGATTCCATATGCGTCTGCAGTGGGTAGTTTGATGTATGCAAAGATTGCTACTCGCCCAAACATTGCATTTGCAGTGGGAGTAGTAAGTCGATACATGTCAAACCCAGGCAAGAAACATTGGGAGGCAGTGAAAGGAACATTGAGATACCTGAAAGCTACAAAGAGTATGCGCATATGCTATGGGAGTCAGGAGCTAAGTGTGAAGGGTTTTACAGACTCAGATTATGCAGGTGACTTAGAAAACCGAAGGTCTACGTCAGGGTATGTCTTTACATTGGCTGGTGGAGCAGTATCATGGCGTTCTAGATTACAAGATTGTGTTACTCAGTCTACTAAAAAGGCTGAATATGTTGCAGCATCAGAGGCATGCAAAGAATCAATTTGGCTTAATCGACTAGTAACAGATTTGGGAATCAAAGAAGAGATGCATGTGTTATATTGTGATAGTCAAAGTGCTATACAATTGGCTCGCAATCCAGTTTATCACTCAAAGACAAAGCATGTGGATGTGAAGTATCATTTCATCAGGGAAATGCTCGAGGATAAGCAACTTCAGCTTGTCAAAGTTCACACCACAGAAAATCCTGCTGATCTACTTACAAAAGGACTTCCCTCAGAGAGCTTTGCGCATTTTCGCAAGCAGTTAGGTGTAGGGTAGTACATCACTTCTCTACATCTCTTGTAGATTAGCTTGTATAGTAGCTTCTCTCACACTTAAAGTACCACATTGGACTTTAAGTGGGAGGTTGTTAGGGTATAAAGCCCAATGTGGTCGCCCAGGTAAGTGGGCGGGCCGCCAGGTATGTACACATATTCTTTTGTAAAAACCTAATAAGAACTCACTATGCTCTACAAATTACATTAGAGCGAGTTCACCATATCGTCATACTCTTCTTCTCGCACACTCTCTCGCGTCGCACTTCCGCTCCTACTCCTTCAGAGATTGTGTTTTGGAAATGTGTCACCAGAAGAGAAAGAAGCACATGAATTTTATCTTCATAGGAAACAGTCTCCAAAGAGGCTTTCAAGATCTACCCGCCTAAGAATCTTAAGCTTAAGTCCTATTAATTCAAGAGGGAACCCCGATAACCAATCTACCATGGCTTGGTGAATGTAGGGTGTGTGTTTTGATGGCCAAGATCAAATTTCCATCCTTAGATTTTTTTATATTCTCTCTCTCTCTCTCTCTCTCTCTCTCTCTTTGTCTTTCTGGAGAGATCAAGTGTTGGGCTTTCATAAAGTACCTCTTTGACACATTGTTGACACCAGTGCTTCTTTATGGAGTGGAGGTGTGGGGTGGAAGCATCGCGAAGTCTACTTGGAAGGAGTTTGAGAATGTTCAAAAGCGCTGTCTCACCAACTTTCTCCAAGTCAAGACACAAACACCCTGCATGCTCTTACTTCCTGAGTCCGGATCGCTTCCCACTGAGGTCTTGGGCATGCAAAGGGTTGTGGAGTACATGCTTAAGACACAACATAGTCCTTTGCATCAACTTCCTAGAATCGCATATGAAGCAATTCAAAAGGTCCAAAAGACATGCAAGAGCAAAATACTAAGTTTCAGGGTGGATGCTTGACATCAAGAAATGGTTTGGAAGATGGGATGCATGTCACTTGGTCAAGGATGCGTCGATAGACTCCCAAGTTAATGAGGCCTTCTTACAACGCCAATGTATCACGGCTTGGGAGAAATCCGGAGTCTCTCACTTCAGCCATTACACCACACACGTTGTCCCAAACTATAAATCTCTCTTCTTCTCTGAACGCAGTAACCGAACCCATCCCTACATCCTTGAACCCATCCCTACATCCTTGAGCCCATACCGTTGAGTGCGATCCGCACCATTGCCTCCATTCATCTTAGCTCCTATTCTCTACGCTGCGAGACAGGACGTTGGGGCAGTGGTGAGGAGTCTCATTGACTTTGCACCTTATGCCCTCGTCAAGTGCGAGAGAGTTCGTACCACACACTACTTGAGTGCTCATATTTTGACCACATTAGGTCCTTTTTTTTCCATATATTAAGCCATGAGCTCTCGCTACATACCTTCCTCTCCCAACCACGATGTGGACTCTGTATTGCGATGCTCATTTCAGTCATTTTTGAGCATCGAGAGTCACTTATGATCTCCACTCACAACACGTGACATGTTCATTTGGTCCCATAGGTCATATTTGACCTTCGAGGATGATAATAGAACTATCTCTCTCTCTCTCTCTCTCTCTCTCTCTCTCTCTCTCTCTCTCTCCAAGCTATATCTAACATGGGCATGGGAGATGGGGAGCAAAGACCTTCATCAATCTAAGGCCCCAACATTAAGCAGACATCGAAGATCTTGTGAGATATAGCTATGAAAAAACACCCCCCGGCACCCCCAATAACATGACCCACAAAGTACCTCCTACAAAAGTTCTCTCTTCTCTCTACGAATTATATATCTCAAAGTTGATCACAAGAAAAAATGACCTCCAAATGATGGGGGCACACATGGAGAGGGAGGGGAAGAGAGACACACATGCTTATTTGTAGAGATAAGTTGCTATGTATACATGTCAGTGAGAGGGTCCAATGATCTGCTACTCAAGAACAATATACCCTTATTATTTTCATTTTCACAGAGCGATAACCAGTCCGTTGGGATGGGGGAAATGGGAACACACCCAATACACAAGCTAACTGCCTCTCTATAGCCTAGCAGGTATCCAACACCCCAAGCCACACAAAAACACGTACACATGCACACTATCCACCAACCTTCACACCATGGACTCCCCTACGAGCAACTTCGGCTACACACAATCACCTTTACCGATGCACACATCAATGCACACAAATCTGTAAACACACTCACACCTGGAGACCTCACACGCCTCGACCGTATACAAAATCACACTCACTCTGCAACCACAATCAATCTCTCTCTCTCTCTCTCTCTCTCTCTCTCTCTCTCTCTCTCTCTCTCTCTCTCTCTCTCTCTCTCTCTCTCTCTGTGCACAAACACACCAAAGACCTGAAGCCGCCGCTACCACGGGCACTATGCACGAGATGAGATAGCCGAGAAGAATGATAGCAAATTCAATCCCAAACTCTAACCCACAGACCATACAATCACTTATGTATAACAAAAGAACAAGATTTCGGGTACACTGATGGTGTCGGCCACGGTTTTGCAGCAAACGGCTCCCTTATGTAGTCGATCCGAGGCCGCCGACTCCTCTATCATGTGTCCCGTTCTTCACAATTGCCACTTGTGCTCGACTGGCAATCCTTCCACCGCATCCAAAAACACCTCATTCTTATCGAATGACCGTGGGCAACCCTTCCTCCACCTTGCGACTCTCGGCTCCACAAGCGGCCTCCTCTTCTATCTCTGCTCGCCCTCCTACATGTCACAGATACCGACCCCATAGCCCCTCCGCTCTGTCATATGATCGCCTTCTTCAAGGCCAAGCACCTTGACGGCCTTCTCTTGTCTGTAGCCGCTACTCCATAGCCATCACCCTTACCACGCAGCCCTCTTCCAGCCCTTGGCGACCTTCAACCCCACTTGCTCTTTATGCAGTCGGCCCTGATCGATGGCCCTCTCCTATCTCTTTGATCATGCTGTCCTGCAGCCCTACCTCACCTCTCAGTTGACGGCCCCCCCTCCTGTCTTGTCTCCCTCCTCTCTTCGCGGTCTTGCTTCAATGGCGGCGCTGATCTGTGTTGGAGCCGCATTGGTCCAACTATTGTAATGAGCCCATTTGTAAAGCATATCAAATTCCATTTTAGTGTTGGAGCCCCATTGGTCCAACTGTTGTAATGAGCCCATTTGTAAAGCATATCAAATTCCTTTTTTTTAATGTCAAAGACGTCTTATCAGTTTGATCCATTCATCTGGAGGACTCAGATTTATTCCCACTTTGTAATCATGAGCAAGAGAACCCCATGTACATTTTTGAGCTAAGGTGACTAAAGTATAAAAGTCACCTTAGAACCATTTTTGAAAAACAACATTTGAATTAATCCTGTGTCGTACGAGTCGGAGATAGAGAGAGAGTGTGTCTTATCCTTTTTGCTACGCGCTTCTCCCTCACCGGATTCACGACGCGACCACACCACCGCGATAGTCTCTCCAAGAGCTACGCGCCCACGCCACGCATTCGCCGTTTCGAGTTGATCGCGATCGATTCTTCCACGAGCTTGTTTTGCTTGTAAGTAGCACAAACGGTGTCTGTTTTCAATAATCAAGTGCTTCATGGAATGAGAAAGAGATTAGCTACACATAGATACTGATAAAATTAAGTTTCTCCCACTTTTGGATTATGACCTGTTGGTGTATCGCGATAGAATTCGAGATAGCTAGGGTTCAAATCTGATGAGATTATACTTATGGGTCAGTATGTCCTAGTGAGAGGATGATGCCTAGTAATTTTGATGCGATTTCGAGTTCATTGGACGTGTAAACTGTGTTGTAAGCGTTAAGGGATAGAGTGGGTTGCATTTTATCAGGGTTAATGAGTGATGCATCATAAAAGTGCGTATGTGTAGATTGGTGACAAGCTAACGAGATTGCCTACGTGCACCTACGAGTTAGTCGTGTCATCGGATGATAAGTATGTTGTCTATGTCGTACTCGTGAGTATGAACAGGGGAGTAGTTTTGCCCTAAAACATTGGCGCTGTTGCCGGGGATACAAGACCTTAAGTAGGCAGATCTACATCACTCGTGTGATGGTTAGCTTACTTTAGTTTTGACTAGAGAGAGATTAAACTTTTAGAACAAGATCCAGGATAGAGTATCCTGAGGTCTAGTGGATAGCCAGGAAGCCTGTGTCTTGCCGAGGGTCTGCGACTAGTTAGATTTAGTTAAATAGGATAATGAGGAGTTATGGTTTTTGGTTTTGAGTGCTTGTTATACTTGTGAAGAAATAGAGTAGAAAAACGTTGTAAAACCGCAAAAAACAAACAAAAAGAAGAAACAATAAGGCTGTTTGCTGGCCTTGAAAGAAAAACCCACCTCATATACCCTTGAAAAGGGTGAAAAGAGTCGACATTGAAATTTATGATTCAACACTCGAGAAAACATAAAAACTGTGACCAAAACCAACAAAAGGAAAAAAGAAACAGATGATTGTCATAAGGAAACACTAAAGTGAACCTAAAAGAGGCCAAGATGAGATATAACCATTAGCCAAGGGTAAACTGACAGTGTCATGAGGAATGAATGAAGTGCACAAGTTTAAGATGTAGTGTCATCAAATTTGCATCACTTCAAGTGCAATGGAGTTGTGAATAGTCAAAGAAAAGTGAAATTTTTGAAGTGCTTAAGTGCTTAAATTTTTGTCCAAACTTCACAAAACTTGAGGGATAGACTTGTATGGGCACAGGAAACAAGACTATGCAAAAACAGACAAAAACTTAAGTCCCCATTGCTCACTGCCTGGTCTATCGCGATAGACTGGTGAAAGTGGTGTTTGTCTAGCAACAAGCAAAAAACCCTGATGCCACAAGCTTAACACATCAATAAAAGGGTACTCACAAACATTGAGTGAATTTGAACACCAAATTTTGACCCCAAAACTTCAAAACTGGTGTTGGGAGTCTGAATTCAGAGACAAGGGCAAGAAATCTTTGACCCAATGTCCAAACAGTGCCAAAATTGGTCAATGCACTACACAAGGGGAGACTAAACTAACTGTGGGGAAAACTTTGGAAAAAAGCTGAAAATGAAGAAAGTACTCAGTCTATCGCGATAGACCAAGGAACTTTCTGTTGGGGAACTTTTCTTTCAAATTTTCCCTAAGGAGAGCTTAATCAGGGCCTAAATAGCACACACACCAAAATTCAAGGCATTTAGATCACTGAAGGTCAAGCTGAGGGTTAGATAGAGAATCAAGCTCTGACTAAAATACTAAAAGGGGACCAAAACCCAACCCAAGTGTCCAAACTTCACAAAACTGGAGGGATAGGCTATAGAGGGTAACTAGAACCCAAGGGTAAAGTCACAATTTTGAATTGACTTGTGCTGAGCAAACTGTCAGTCTATCGCGATAGACTAAGGAAGTAGTGAGTTAGACATTTTTTGTAATTAGTGACTATACTGCTAGGACATACTCTCTATATAGATCCCAACCATCATTTCAGAATTGAAATTGGATCACCAGAAGACTGACTAAGTGGTTACTGTATATACTTGAAAGATTTTTTGGTAATTCAGGGAAAACACTTGTGAATAGACTAACCATCTTTGTGTATATCCCAGAAGGAGGTCATCACAAAGCTATACAGGAAGAAGGAGTCCAGGTAAGCTTTAAGTTTGCAACAAAATTTTCATTCATATATGTATTTGAGGTCAGGAGCCTTTGTTAAGTCGGGAGCTAAAAGTGTCAAAAGTCAAATTAGCACCACGTCAACAGAAGAGAGTGTAACGCAGACGAGAATAGACCCATTGGCACCAATCATTGAAGAGGGTAGTGATACTGACACTTCGTCGGAAAAGTCCTTCTTCATGGTGGGGAGTCAACAGCCAGTAGGGTTCAACGGTGAAGGATCAATGCCAGGGGGGAGAACCTCCCTACATCCTTTAAACGAAACCCAGTTCACTATGATATTCTTAGAAGGAACTAACTCGAGGGGAGACCTAGTCTATTCTGACTATTGGGGACGCAAGTGTATCTGTATTGAAGAAACACTGGCTCAGAGACTAGAGATAATTCGAGTCTACGATGATGGAGACAGATTCAGAGACGAAAAGGGAAACCACTATCTGATAGTGAGTAACCCTGAGGAATAAAATAGATATGGGGATAACGTGTCCAAAGGGAAAATGGTTTCAGAAACCCAAGAACCACCTCCTCGCATTGATCTACTTGGAGCGCTTTTTATGTATGATAAGAAAACAACCAGAGTCCCAACCTATAATGAGAATGTAGGTATTTACAAGCATGAAAGCGAAGGAATAGTCTCTTACTTTCAATGCAAGGAACCCTTCCCGAATGAATTAAGCAAAGACAAGGTTCTTTACTGATTTTCATATGAAACTGCTATGGGGAAGGATATTGTTTTTGTTGACAGATACGGGCGAGAATACAAACGTATTCTCCCAGAAGAGGTTGAAAAGGCAACAGTTCCGGGAGCATTGACCTATGGCCCCGACGAGGTACCAAGAGCCACCTACTCCCCTAGTAAGTCGACTAATCCCTTTTCAGAAGAGTATGATGCTACCTCACATTCTACTCGACCACCGACGTCCAACTACCAGGACCAACCAGCTACTCAGCCATCACTGCAGGCATGGCTTCGACAGAGTGCTACCTTAGAACAAGACCGAACCTGAGAGGGTTATCAAACCGCACGAGGGTTAAGGGATTTACAAGAACCACCGCTTTATGCACAGTATCAAGGAGAGAGTAAGCCAAAGACTCAGGGGTCAACTGAGCTTGGAACAACACCCCGAGAACGAGTTCGGAGAGATGAACCATCTCTCCCGAGAGCTATTAGAAATTATGGATTAGGAGCACCATTGGGAGAAGAACCTGGCCACTACAGAAGACCAGAGGAGGTATATCGACTAGGAAGGGGAGATCCCATGATGAGATTTGGAGACCATTGTAGAATTAGACCTTCTCAAGTGTAAAAATGGGTAAACAAGAAATATACGGGAAGCAAGGATCCAAGAGATCATGTAGCAGCCTTTGTGCGTGTAATTAGAGTTGAAGAGGTGCTAGACTTTCCTACCCAATTTGAAGGATTCGGTTTAACCTTAGAGGATGATGCGGCTACATGGTTTGACTCGGTGGAGCGAAGAGACTTTGAGTCTATGGAGGAAGTGTTTGACGAGTTTATCGAGGAATTCTCACAAAGGGGGATAGCTCATAATACCGTCTCGCAAATCCATAAATTCAAACAGAAAGATGGAGAGTCCGTGCGAAAGGCCGCCCTCTGATTAAAAAGATATGTTAAGTTCTGTCCCGTGGAAGAACTGTCAACTCAGTCCAGACTCATGCTTATATTTATACAAGGACTAAGGAATGCAGATCTTCAAAAGGACTTACATATGAAAAGGAGCACTAGGTTGAATGATTTGACCAAAGAAGCACTATACCTTGTGGACAATTGTGCGGTCTACAAAGAGGGTGAGTTCAAGGATCTTGGCGATGATTCTTCCTCACAACAAAGCGGGAGCAAGTCTACTAAGACAACACTGAAGGGGGAAGTAGCGGTGAGCCAAGAGTAGCTTGTAGAGGAAGTGCTTAAAAAGATTAACTTGTATTCCAAACCACAAGCTAAACAACCAAAATGGTGTGCGATTGAACAAAAATGGACAAACCATGGAACTGAGGAGTGTTATGATAACAAGGGATATGTGAGAGAACGACCGTATGCTCCACAAGCTCAGGCGACATCTCCTCAAGTCCAACCGATGCCTAGATATCATACTGGCAACCTACCAGGACCTGTAGGTGCAGAAAAACCACAACCAGTGTTGGGGCAACAACCACTCCTACCAGGATTACGACCAGTCGGCATAAGATACACACCCACAGTAACCGAGTCATACGAGAAGGCTTTGGTACGTATGCATGCATACTACGACGAGCCCAATGGATATGTGGCGAACTTTGTCTATTATCCACAGGATGAACCCTCTACACCAGAACCATGGAGCATGATAGGAAATACAGGACCACCAACTACTGCACAGGCAGCGGGGGAAGGACGATATAGCCTGGATGAAAGAACACTATTGTTCATAGCCAACGGAGGCATGAGCGGGCAAAGGAGTGCACACCAACAAAGAGGAGCTCCAGGAGCACCTCAACAGCCTAAAGGACCATGCTACAAGTGTGGAGGAGACCATTGGCTAAGGGACTGCCCTCATGACGAAATTATTAGGGTCAACGCATATTGCACGGAGTGTGGAATTACTCACTTGATCCCTGATTACACTAAAAACCTGAGCAAAGGAGCAAAAAATACCTTGAATATGCTAGGAGCGCTACCGTCCAGTGGAGGGTCAGAAAACAAAACTCCGATTCCGGTTAAGGTCTTGACTAGAGCCCAAGCAAGGAAAAATGACAATCAGCCCAAGAGTAACGATGAAAATCAAGAAGAAATCAAGACTGACAAGTCTAGTGTCAGTCGTGATAATCCATGGAAAGAACAAAGAGTGAAAATGAAAGCTAGACGTGAGCGAAAACAAAAAGATGTAGAAGCTGAGCTAACGATAGCTCGAGAACAACTTAAACAGCAAAGAGAGTCCGACTCTCTAAAATCAACAGAAGGACCAAGAAGTGCAAGCTCAGGAGGGTCGGTATTGGTAGATAAGATCAATGAACCCTTAGATGCAATCTTGCAAGCATATGAAGCAATATTGAAGAACAGACAGACTCTAGAGCAAAGGTGGATGACATATCCATATCCAGAGATAGAAAAACAGAGACTAGAGATGTGTAAACAGCTGATTGAAACTGCACAAGGTTTACTGGAGCCTCCACCTATGGAAGCAGGAGATAGAATAATCAAACCACCCAACAATGAAACACCTCACAAAACCGAACAAAGGATACCTAACAAGATAGAAAATATTAAGTCCTTGCCGGATATAGAGGATGCAAAAGACGTACCTAATAGCACTGATGAATCACTGAAATATTTTCCACCATATTCTCCTATTGTGGAAGAAAAGTGGCCTCAAGAGCTATGGGAAACGGTGCGAAAAGCTCAAGAAAAATATGAGACAAAAACAGTCGAGTCAGCGCCTTTCTCGGAGATGAACTTGAATAAGACTCCATGGGATTTGGACGTTAAATCATTTCAAGGGGATAATGGTTCAGTTGCATCCGAAGATAGTAGACCCCAATCTCTCTGAACTTTGACATCATATATGGGGGACTATGAGGCAAGGTCAGAAATTCGAAGAGTACCTTTTCAGAGAATAGACGGTTCAAATCAATTGGACACTAAAATCCTGACAGACTTGTTGACCACTCCGGCCAAGTGCACAATCACATTGGCAGAATTGTTAAAAATTAGGCCAAGTATGTGGACGGAAGTGGGCAAATGTCTTGAAAAATTTGGCATAAGGATGCCTCTTAAGTTCTTCGAAACCGAGCTTAATGACACGAAACCGAAGAAAGTCAACACTAGACCAGTGCCACTCAACAAAGTAGGAGAGTATTGTGAGGGAGAAGACGGCAACACGACCCTACCAGTTGAGTATAATGGCATAGAGACTAAGGCAATACTTGATAGTGGAGCTGGCATTGCCATTGCGACCAAATTGCTATGGGAAAAATGGGGAAAACCAGCAATACGAACAACTAGAATGAAATTGCACCTGGCGGATGGGCACATAGAAATGCCTATAGGATTGCTTGAGGCAATCGTGGTATCTTCCTGTGGCATAGAGTACGAACATACCTTTTCCATAGTAGATTTCGGCAAGAAGAACAACTATGAAATTATCCTTGGTAGGCGGTTCATGAGGCAACTCAAAATGGTGCAGGACTGGGGGTATGATTATTTGTATCTAAGACATGTTGAAACTACTACACGCATAAACATGAAAAACCATAGCTACCATGATGTCACGAGAACCCCGGGGAAAGAATTTGACTCAGCCACCATTAGTGGATCAGAAGTCCCAGCATGGCTTTGTAAGAAAAAGGAGATATGGATGTGTGGGGCATCTCAATGTAGTGAATTTGACCATGATGAAAGGACACTAGAGAGGGTCTTGGAAGACGACGCCTATATACGAGAACCTTTTCCTGAAGAGAAGCTCTAACCCCTAGAATGGTATCAAATTTTGGCTACCTTGGATGTATGCGTCAATAAAGTCACTCCCACCAAATTTTGTGATGAGAATGGCTATGATATCATACCATACTACATGTTGAGCAAAATTATGGACGACGACGAGGACGAGGTAGATGCAAAGAATACGAGGATCCATAAAACAGAAACGAAACCTGAGATTAAAATAGTGGGCTATGTGGACATCCCCACTAAAGAAATCAAGCAGGAAGGAGAACCATTTTATGATTCTTCTGATCAAAGTGAAAATAGGCATAACGCGGATGACGAGAAGTCGGGAAATACAGAAGGAGACGACAATCAAGATCAAGACAATGACGTCTTCTACAATTTCCCAAACCAAAGCGCGAGACACCAAAAAAGATACAAGAGTAAACGGCACCACATCAGTACACCAACCAGGTTGAGACCTATGCCGGAGTTTGAAAGTAAGACACATTTCCTTATGAACATTCACGCTGTTGATTGTGCTAAGGATAAAGTGTCAGGAAGATTTCTTAAGGTTTCTGAAGACTCGGGATTTAAGTCTAGACTGTTAAAACCTAAGAAAACCAGCAAACCAAAAAAAAGTGTCGCAACAAAAAAACTGAATGTCTGTGGTAGTCCAATTATGACGAAAATTGAACGGAAAACGAGATACAATGAGTGGAAGCAAAAAATTAAAAATGTGTGGACAACTGAAATGGAAAGTAGTGATGGAGCGAATGCTAGTGATGGGAGTAAAAAGATAGTCTATGTACCTCCTCACTATTGTAAGTACACCATTCAGGAAAGAAGATTGGTGGTTCAGCAACCAATGAGGGAACCTAAATCAAACGAGTCCTACGATGGGCCAGAGAACGCCAAGAAAATAGACTTATCAGAGCCAGGAGAAAATCCTCGACCTGCTTACATTGACACAGATCTAGGTCGAGAAGAAGAGGACTTACTGATCAAAACACTTAAGGAATTTCGAGATGTATTTGCCTAGTCGTACAAAGATTTGAAGGGAGTGGATCCTAACATTTGTGAACACTCAATCCCTCTGAAGTCTGATGCAAAGCCAAGCAAACAACGTCCATACACGTATAATGAGACATTCGCCAAAAGGATAAAAGAGGAGATAGACAAACTTATGGATGCTGAATTTATTTATGAGATAGAACACACGGACTGGGTGTCCCCGATAGTGGTGGTACCCAAGAAAAATGGGAAATTACGAGTGTGTGTAAATCTCAAGAAGGTAAACGCAGCAAAAATAAGAGACGACTACCCTCTTCCTATCACTGAACATGTCCTAGAACGAGTGGCAGGCAAGCAAGCCTATAGCTTTATGGATGGTTTCTCTGGTTATAACCAATTAGGGGTTAAACTAGAAGATCAATACAAAACAGCATTTGCAACAGAATGGGGCATATATGCGTTCAGGGTAATGCCATTTGTCTTGACCAATGCTCCAGCCACATTTCAGAGATTAATGACACACGCATTTAAAGAATACTTGCGAAAATTCTTGGATATTTGCATGGACGACTTGTGTGTCTATTCTCTATTGAGAGAAGACCATATAGATCATCTGAGAAAGGTATTCGAAAAATGCAGAATGTATAGGATTTGCCTCAACCCAGAAAAATTCGTATTCATGGTACGGCAAGGTAAAATCTTAGGCCACATAGTGTCGGCTAATGGAATTACCACTGATGAAGACAAGGTGAAGGTGATCATAGAATTGCCAAGACCAAACACTGTACGAGAGGTACAATCATTTATGGGACATTGTGGATACTACCGACGTTTTATCTACATGTACGTTGTAATAGCAAAACCCTTGTATAGTCTAATCACGCTCTTCATTTGGACAAAATAATGTGAGGAGTCATTCCAGAAATTAAAAGATGCATTGGTATTTGCACCAATTCTAAAATCACCAGATTGGTCAAAGATCTTCCATGTACATGTAGATGCTTCGGCATTTACAATAGGCTGTATACTAGCACAACCAGATGAGGGAAAGACAGATTTTCCAATCAGTTATGCTAGTAGACAACTCAACAGTGTAGAGAAGAATTATACTACCACTGAAAGAGAAGGATTGGGTATGATATATGCTGTAAAGAAATTTCAACATTACTTACTCGTGAACAAATTCACATTCTTTGTGGATCATCAGGTACTCTTGTACTTGGTAAACTAACCTTGCAACACGGGATGAATTGTAAGATGGTTCATCGTGTTGCTGGAGTTTGATTTTACAGTAGTAGTTAAGAAAGGAAAAACTCATCAAAGAGTAGACCACCTTTCTCGATTACTACATGGCGAAAAAGCTATAGGAGTAGATGATGATCTCCCAGACGCATACCTGTTTAATATAGAGATGGTACCGAAATGGTCAGAGCAAATTATTTTGTTGCTGACATATGGAATGAATCTTGACGACAAACACACGGTGGAAGACATTAGACAAGCACGAATTACACAATGCTTGCGGGAAGAATGTACCATCATGGAAACGATGGGATTTTAAGATTGTGTATAGGCCCAGAGGAGTACGAAGCGTATCTAGAGGAGGCCCACACACCAACAGAGGGAATCCATAGAGGAAATCAAATGATGTATGCACAATTAAGAAGACTTGGAGTGTATTGGCCAGGAATGGCAGGCGATGTAGAAAATTACATCAAGAAATGCGACTTTTGCACATCCAATACCACTGTGGATTATGCCACATTATACCAAGTGACAGTAGCACCCTCATGGAGTCATGCTATTGCGGATTATTTGACTAATAAGGAGCTGCCAGGAGATTGGTCTAAAGCCATACAAAAGGCTTTACAAATCAAAGCGAATAGGTATACCATCATTAGTGACCAATTGTATAAAAGAGGAATTGATGACCAGCTGAGGTTAGTTCCACATGAAAATTACTACTTTCCATTATTGAAACACGCTCATGCAGGCATAGCAGGTGGTCATTTTTCAGTAGAGAGAACCGTGAAAATCATTATGGTTGCAGGTATATGGTGGCTGACCATGATTCAGGATGCAGCAGAATTCGTGAAAAGGTGTGGTGAATGTCAACGCACTAAGGTACCAGTTAAAAGAGACAAAATGCCCTTAAGACCAATGATGAGTGCTCGAGCATTCGCTAAATGGGGATTGGATTTTGTTGGTCCCATCACTCCACCAGCGTATTGTTCACACGCACAATATATCATAGTGGCCACGGACTACATAACCAAATGGGTGGAAGCAAAAGCCACAACGAAAGCAGACGCGAGAACCACGGCACGATTCTTATATGAATATGTGTTTACACGTTATGGCCTTCCAATCGAGCTAGTGAGTGATAGAGGGACACACTTTGTAAATGAAGTTATCCAACATCTCTTAAATGAGTTTATGGTAATTCATCGCAAGTCTGCACCCTATCATCCTCAAGCCAATGGTCAAGCGGAAGCGACCAACAAAATATTGGGCACGGTTCTTACGAAACTGGTTAGTGAAACAAGAACAGATTGGGATCAGATGCTCTATTCGGCATTGTGGGCTTATCAAGTTGCATACAAAACAACACTCAATGCTACACCATTTAATATGGTATATGGGTTAATCGCAATATTGCCTATTGACTTTTTGATCCCCACACTAAGGGTAGCAAAACAATTGGACTGGACAGGGCGTGAACTTTCAGAACGGTTAGAGGACCTTGAAAAATTAGATGAGTTACGACTCAATGCTGTAGCAGCAATCTATGGAAAAAAAATACAAGAGAAAGAGTTTTTTGACAAACATGTCAAGAACAAGGACTTTAAAACGGGCGACTATGTCTTAGTATACACCCTTAGACAGAACGCCAAAAAGCTAAAGAAAAGGGGCATGGGGCCTTATGTGATCCAAGAAATATCATCCAGTGGAGTAGTAAAACTGTGGACACTAGATGGAAAAGAAATGCCGAACTAGATTAATGGGTGTCTTTTAAAAAAATATCATCTATCTTTAACACCGGAAATGTTGTTTCAACTCCATTATGGAAAAACCTATAGACTAGAACAACAACGAATTTAAGACCAGGCACAACAAGAAGCAAAAGAACGGATTGCTAAACGAAAGCAGTTTCTCAGAACAATAAACATAGTCACCCCAATGATGACTGGCGAATATTCTCTTTCAACAGCCCATACAATCGAAGCGGATATACAAAGCGACAAATTAGAAAAGACCATGACAGACCTTAGGGCTCAGGACAATAACATCATCAATGACTTGGAAGGTACATGGTGTAGTCCTTACATAAAATCTTATGCAGGCACAAAACAAGTTGAAATCTATGCATTGCTTGATAGTGGAGCAAAAATGAGCGTCATCAGCTTTGAGCTCTTTCAGAAACTTGGACCAATGAAGACGATTCCAGAAACACACAGGTTGAAAGTAGCTTCGGGTGATGAGGTGACCACGATGTGTTCTATTATAATACCAATTATAGTGCAGGCACACACGTACACTAAAAAATTCCATGTACTTCCACCAAGAAAATCAGCAACTCCGTGTATCTTAGCAGTGTCATGGATGAAAGCTAACAGGGTATTCATTGATTTGGATACGAATGAGGCATTTTTCAGAAAGGAAAACTTTTCAGGACCCTTATCATCATATAACCAATTCATGTCAAGGGGGAAACAAAAGTCAATACAACCGCAAAGATCTGAGCAACAACAAACAAAGTTTACAAGTCCAACAACGTCTTATAAAAAATCAGCAACCATGCAGGGAAACAAGAAAGTTTGGGTACGGTGTACAGATCTGACCGAGGCACAATTACATCAAAAGCGGCAATACAAAGTGTGGATACGGCACGACAGCCTAATCCCTATAAAAAAGGAGTTTGAAGAACATACAAAACACCGAAAGCTAGCGGAACTTCAAAGAAACATAGTCAATTTGTCAAATACTCAATGGACTATATTGATATGGCGACCAAAAGTGCGAATTCAAAGCGATCCAACAACACAAGAAGGGCAGACCAAGATGACAATCATACAGATATCTACAACTATGAAGGTCAAGCAACATCATACAAACAGCACGAGAAAACAAACACAATCAACAACAAAAACTACAATGTCTAAGATCCGAGTCATCAAGGCAGAAGGAGAGAATGTTCCACCAGATACGACAATATCGACTTCAAAGGAACCACAGACATCAATTCAAAATCAGTGGAAAACAATCAAACAACGAGCGGCAGAGTTACAACTACTACTTGCAAAGAAAATCTGCCAGCCAATTCAAGATACCACAGGAAACCTCAACGACAAATGCCAATAAGCGAATCGCTTATACCTTCCTCTTGCACTGCATAAATTCTTTCTACATGCATTGACCGTACATGCATATAGGGCTATATTACAAGGCTGCATTAGCACGAGTTCAAACCCATGCACAACACATAACCTTGACGATACCATGTCGTCCGGGAGGACTCCGACTAGGAGGGGGGGAGGCATTCCAAATGCGGACTCATCATGTCATATATTAGAGGGCAATGTTTGCGAGCAATTTTTCAACCATTTTTGCATTTTATTGTGTGATTTTGTGAAAAAGAATATGCCCTCGTAACTAATCAGAATCGGGGACCAAATCATCATTCATGAGCCCCTAGGGATGTGTATAGACTATAAAGAGAGTCAACTCTGGCCAAAAACTGTCTAAAAACAGCAAAAAACAGGCCAAGGTTGACGATAGTGAGCGAGATTGTACATAGACGAGAGAAAAGTGAGCTACAAAGTGTTTAGCTTCTCATTGGTATTTTTCTAGGTTGGAATTGCTATTTTGGGATTTATTTGCTTTATTTTAGCCATTTTCTAGCAAAAATTATAGAAAAAAATCCATAATCCAGATGGAAACACAAAGAAGAGACGCCTGATCAGAGCAAGGTAAAGAAGACACAGAAAAAATAAGGACTGCAAAGGTGACAGAGCAAAATGACCACCGCCATGAAGGGACCTCCAACAGGGGAAATCTACAAAACTGATAAAACTGGAGCAACCAAAGTCCAAATCAGGAAATTTGCGAGCCTAAACCGCATCTCGCAAAAAGTTATGACCACAGGTAAAAGATGGGAAAATTTGGTGTCGGAGTCTCAATTACATATAGAGAGGCTAGGCTAGAAATCCCTCATTTGAGTCATTTTCCATATTGAGAGAGAGAGCTCCCTACAGCAGTTGAGACCTCCAGGAGCTCATCCATCGCGCACGGTCACCAGATCGACATCAGATATGAGAGGTATGCTCATCAACACTGACTCTAAGTGTTGTTTACTTCAGTTAGTCGCAAAACCTCGCCGGCATCACAATCACAACCTGTGCACACATACGGTAGAATGATTGTTAGGGAGACCTAGAGGCCACCGAATGGGACCAAAAGTGAAAGGCACAATGCCTATAGCTTAGGGATCGAGCCTATGACCTCGGTAAGCGTGAAGGAAGCAGCTTAGAAAACCCTAATTTAGCAGGACCTGCAAAGGGGCGACAAAACCAAGGTGATTGGAAATGAGCCAAAATTCATAGACAGCAAGCCAATGACCTCGACAAACCGACTGAAAGATTAGATTATGAAAAAGTTCGTCAAAACGAAGCCTAAAGTCCCTATCCGACAAAAACCGCACAAAGCGTCACGATACTCTAACGGGCCGACCAAGTGACAACATTACACCAAATTCAACAAGGAACATCCAAAGGAGATCAACTACGAGATGGAATGTCTCCACTCAGGAAAAAAGTTCTGCCACTAGGGCAAATGCCGGCAATAGGCCAGAAAGACGTCCAAATGGTCGTTCTTGGTGTTTCAAACACCAAAACAACAACTGACTGCTTGGATGGAAGGTCAAAAGGAAGTAAAAGACAGCCGGAATCATACAAAGACCAAAAGGAACCGCGACTATCACCTAAGTGGTCTACTTCGACTTCAGGACCAGCTAAGTGCTGCAAAGAGGGAGTAAATTCTGCTAAATTGATTAAAACTTGATGTGTGTGTCTAGGAGGGCCTATTAAAACCATGATTGTCAACTAACATCAAAAAACTGGAAAAAATGACAAACTGCCCAGTCTATCGCGATAGACTAGGACTTACATTTAGACAAGGAAATCTTTGACTTTGGCTTCATGGAAAATACTAACAAGGGAGGTTAACCACCAATATCAAGTCAAAGTGCAGGAAAAATCTTTTTTGGCCAAAAAAACCAGTCTATCACGATAGACTTGCTACAACAATTAAGGGGAAGAAGGCTTTTCAAATCTTTACAAGCTAGACTTGGGGGAGCAAATGAAGGTAGTACACCAAATTTGGTGCCAAGAGGGACTCATATGGCAAGCTGAGAAAGACATGCAGACAACTCAGAGTCAGAACAGGAAATCTCATGGGCAGACAGGTAAAATTTACATGTGAAGGGTCAAGAAACCTTGCATCAACTGGGAGAAGACAGACAGATGGTCACAAAACCAAAAAAATGACACTGGCACCAAACCTCAGTCTATCGCGATAGACCAAGCAGATGGATACTAGACCACCTTTTCAAAAATTTGAATTAGCAGTTGTCTTCCAACATGAGTCAAGGTAACCACCCACTAAGTTTGAGCCCAAAACAACGTAAAATGAAGGAGATAGACCAACATCTCCTTGAAGGGAATTTGGAAAAATGGGAGTTGATCCAAACAGGGGTCACTTGACATTCATTTGAGGTAAAATTGGGGTCAGACCATGTGCAAGGTATGGGAAACCCATTGGTGGAGTCACAACTACAAAAAAGGAGCCAGATCAAAAAAATGCCAGTCTATCGCGATAGACTAAGAAAAAGTAGCAAAATGACATATTTTGAGCTTTGGCCTATAGAGTGACCTTACATGCCATGAGAGCATACACCACACAAAATTTCAAGGAATTTGGACTTATTCTCCTTCACCAACAACATCAATTTGAAGCCGCCAAAGTCACACAATGGAAGAGCTTGTCTATCTGCTAACATTTTATATTAACTAATCTTGGGATTAAAAAGGCTCATCTAGATGCATGATTAAGTGGTAATCAATTTAGGAGAGTAGTACTATGTTTGTGCATTAACTGCTAATTGTGATGACAGGATCTATGGAGGCTTCTCCGGGAAAAATAAAAGGCAAGAATCTGGAAATGGAAGGTGCAGTACCCTATGCACTTCTACCCAATTCTTTAAAGCCAGCAGCCACATGGATACCTGCAGATGTGCAACAGGGAGCGGCCTTTCAGATATATCAAGGGTCATATGTGGATGACAAAAGAAACTTAGTGGATACGGTGATGATTCCCAAGGAGGCAGAGAATTACTTGAAAAGATCACCGCAAAGGTCATGGCTCAAAAAAGTCGGTTTGTGGAACTTTGTGTCACTACCACCAGTAGGGATAGATTTCAAGAGGGTACAACATCTAATAGAGACTATCCAAGAAGATGGTACTTGCAGAGTGGCAGGCATGGATAATGAAGTGATGGAGATCCAGATCACCAAAGAGATCATCAAAGAAGCATTGAAACTGTCAGATCAAGGGGCAAACATGAGAGAAAGAAGGAAAAACCTCACACTTTACTTGCAAAAGTCCAAGCTACCTTCTTTTGAACTCATAGCAAACCCAGAAGTAAGAGAACTGACACAGATCAATAGTCAGTGTTTGTTGAGCTACAGCAAAAGGCCGCCAAGATACACTACACCGCATGGGAGCATCTCAACCACATTGACATGGGCTATGGGAATGACTCGTGAATTCAACATAGATCATGCGTCATATCTGTTTGAAGAAATGACAAAGCTAAGGCAGGACAGACCCAATTACATTGCAGGAGGAGAAGTCCTAACCAGAGTGATATACCATGCCATAGGAGCGGCAGATCAATTGCCACCTGCCCCTCGTCAGAACGACTGGCTGGTATTAAGGGAAAATAGCGAAGACAGATCACAAAGGAAAGTACCGGCATCTATTAATACCATTGGAGGACGCAAGCTGGAAAGAGTGACAAGAAGTACACAAGAAAAGATGGAAGAAGACAAAAGAACTAAAGGGGAAGATGGCCGACTAAAGAAGCGAAAAGCTGAATTGGAAAACAACACCAGGTTGCAGAAGATAGCAAAGATGGAAAGAATTCTAGAAGGGTTTGCTCTAGAAAGATCTCTACGAGGCGATGTAGGCACCACTGGGAAACCTTCTAGTAGCACTTTCACACTGAGAACGAAGAATAGAAACAACCCAGCCTTTGAGCTGGACTGGTTCAAGAAATACATACAAGAAAGAAATGCGAGGGATGAGCCAGAACTGCTACTAGAAGAGGAGGATCTCCAAATTTTGCGAGATCAGTTGAGGCTGACTTCACGTGATCAGGAGACACCACCGCCATCTCCAAGGTCAGATACAAGTGAGAGGCACTCTAGCCCACCTGCTGAATCTACTTTGCATTCAGAAAGCTCACCTCAAGATGACAAAGGTCACACACCGCTCAGTGAACAGGAAGAAGAGGAAGAAGAAGAAGAAGGAACAGATAGACGCCAAAACACTGGAGCCATATCACAAAGTGATAAAGGCAAGCAAAAGGTGGTGGATCAGTCTAAAGATAAAGCTTCCTCCTCTCAGGAAATTGAGCTGGAAGCTACTATAGATGAAGATTTGTAGTCAATGGCGACAATACTAAGCCGAACAAGACTGCACAGTCAATGGTTAGGTGATCAGAACCGATCCAACAAAATGAAGCTACAAAAAACTGATGAAGAAGTCCTGAGACTGCAAGAGCAAAGGGAGGACACTTTAAAGCTGATCAGCATCAGAGATGCTGAAATATTGGGACTCAAAGGCACAGTAGATCTTCTCAGGGACAATTTACAGGAATCGGAAGACTTCAATGCCATATGTGAAGATACAATAAACGTGTTCCTTGAGGATGTCAGTGAAAGAGACGAACACATCCAACAGTTGGAAAAGGAAAAGCAAGATGCGCTGGAGGCCATCACAAGTTTGCAAGTCATCATCGATGACATACAAGTTGAAGTCAAAGATTTGAGAGCAGTAATAGATATCCAAGCAAGAGAAATCGAACGCGCTAAAAATCAAAAAACATCGCTACCAGCAACATCAGTAGTCCATCCAGAAGAAGAAGTGGCTGCACTAAAGAGGGAGCTGAAGTTAGAAAGAAAACAGCGTTTAATGATTGCTAAAAGTGCGCTTAGAGCAGAAGGTGAACTACAAAGACAAATTTCAGATTTGCAACGTGAACAACAGCAAGGACCAGCTCCTGAGAGTGAAATGGAAAGCATTGTTTCCTAATCACTCAGGGAAGAAAATGAAAACCTACACATCAAGATAAAACAGTTAGAGGAGTCGGCCGCTAAAAAAGACATGGAATTTCAAGCTCTACAAATCAATAGTAGAACAATGGCCGCACAAATCGCAAGTCTACAAAGTGCAAGGCAGCATGAGGGACAGGTACGAGTGCACATGGAGCCAGCCACAACGAATTTGGCTGGACTCACCGAAGTATATGGGGGTCAAGATGAGTACGGGGATGATTCAAATGAACGGGAGGCACCAGATATGCAGACGGATCAACCTGACTCCAAAGACCAAGAGACAGAAGAAGATTCAGTCACGAAGATGGAAGAGCAGAGGCTAGCTGAGCTGATGGAAAAGCAAACAGAAATGATATGGTACAAGGCTATGTAAATCGAGAAGGAGTTGCTACAAGGACTTTCCAGATCGGGCAAAACTACAGCAGAGCTACGAAAGGAATGGAAATGCACCCATGTTGCCCTATGCTCTACTGAAGTACGAAACTCTAACACATCAACGGCAGCTCGAAAAAGAAGAACAAGTGCCGGTGTTTGAAGGAGAAGTACAAGATAGGGAACAACAAAACAGAATAGTGGATAGCCAGCCAAAGTGGAGGCTTCAATGGCTATTGGATCATCCTCATAACCTAATCCACTTAGTGAACGCACCGCCAGAGCTGAGGAATGACAGAACGTTTTGCCCAACTCCACGAACATACACCTACAGCCAACATAAATCACTACAGAGCAAAAATCCGACATGGCTGAATTATCCAGTAATGCCAGGGCCAGCAGAGGGAGAGAGAATATCCGGTTCTTACATGGTGAAAAACCTGCAGGGCGCCATAGTAGAATTCGGAGGCTCTCCTGACCTATCCTGCAAGATGCTATATAAAATAGCTTGCACATTTTTGGCCTGTCTCATAGCCTTCTCGGAAAGCTGGACATCAGAGTATATGAATACTGAAAGAAGCATCTCAGAATTTTCATATGATCTAGGCGGGCCACCGACAGAGCTAGTATTGTATGCTTATTTCAAACGGCTGATGTTTCTGCCAAGCTACCATCTCCAGAAATTTGAAGAAGCATTTTACACGGGCTTCTTCATGTATAAGTCAAAAAAATTTGGCCCATTAATGGCAAGTGACTCCATGCGCTATGATGCGTTTCTACAGCAAATCACTCAAGAAAGGCGACAACGGCAATAAAGACAAAGACGATCATGTCATGGTAGACATGAACTAGGAGGGGGGGAGTGTTGGAGACCCATTGGTCCAACTGTTGTAATGAGCCCATTTGTAAAGCATATCAAATTCCATTTTAGTGTTGGAGCCCCATTGGTCCAACTGTTGTAATGAGCCCATTTGTAAAGCATATCAAATTCCATTTTTTATGTTAAAGACGTCTTATCAGCTCGATCCATTCGTTTGGATTATGTAAATATTAGTCAGTTAGTCAGGACTCAGATTTATTCCCACTTTGTAATCATGAGCAAGAGAATCCCATGTACATTTTTGAGCTAAGGTGACTAAAGTATAAAAGTCACCTTAGAACCATTTTTGAAAAACAACATTTGAATTACTCCTGTGTCGTACGAGTCGGAGAGAGATAGAGAGTGTGTCTTATCCTCTTCGCTACGCGCTTCTTTCTCACCGGATTCACGACGCGACCACACCACCGCGATAGTCTCTCCGAGAGCTACGTGTCCACACCACGCATTCGCCGTTTCGAGTTGATCGCGGTCGATTCTTCCACAAGCTTGTTCTGCTTGCAAGTAGCACAAACGGTGTCTGTTTTCAATAATCAAGTGCTTCATGGAATGAGAAAGAGATTAGCTACACATAGATACTGATAAACTTAAGTTTCACCCACTTTTGGATTATGAACTGTTAGTCTATCGCGACAGCATTCAAGATAGATAGGGTTGAAATCTAGTGAGATTAGACTTATAGGTAAGTATGTCCTAGTGAGAGGATGATGCCTAGTAAGTTTGATGCGATTCCGAGTTCATTGGACGTGTAAACTGTGTTGTAAGAGTTAAGGGATAGAGTGGGTTGCATTTTATCAGGGTTAATGAGTGATGCATCATAAAAGTGCATATGTGTAGATTGGTCTCAGCCTGACAAGCTAACGAGATTGCCTACGTGCACCTACGGGTTAGTCGTGTCATCGGATGATAAGTATGTTGTCTATGTCGTACTCGTGAGTATGAACAGGGGAGTAGTTTTTCCCTAAAACAATCTGCAGCCGGCCTATCCTCCTCATGGCCTCACCTTGAGGATGCTGCACCTGCACCCATACACAACCGCTTGCAATAGCCTAACAAGCCTGCTTCTCCCCTCCCAAGAAATTGAAGAAATATGGAAAGGCTATTAAACGGTGGATGGAAGCGGCTTATAGGATCGTAAGGGTACAAATGGCCATCCACCCAAATGTCAACATTGGTCTCATAAGCGATGCGACGTTCGTGTGATGACCTTTGATCACCTTCACTAGTGGTCTTCGTTGCAAATGTCGTGGGTAAGCGAATATGTATGATTTTGGTGTGCGGAGTACGTGGTGGTGGAAGCAAACCATTTGTGATGTCCGTGAGCACCATGGAAGCTGTTGCGTGAGGAAGAAAATGATGAAAAGATAGAGGGGGAAGGGCAGAGAGGTTGAGGAAGATTGGAGGAGAGAAGGAGGGAGGGGGGGGAGGGAGAGATTGGGGAGGAGGAGGAAGGTAGGGGCAGGGAGGGAGAGGAGAGGGAGAGAGAGAGAGGATGGAGGAGGAGGAGAGAACAAAATGTTTATTACTTTTTGGAGGAAAAGAGTTTTGAAAAAATGGACTTTCTAAGCTTGTGGGTTAAAAAATGGGTCAAAAAATGATTTTTGGATATGTATATATGTTGGGAGGGAGTTTTAAGTAAGAAACAAGTAAAAATGATTTTTTTTTTAAAAAAAGACAAATTTTGTCTCTTTGTGACCCACGTTTTCGCTGATGTGGACACACCCCTATGCTTCCTTCACTTTAAAAAAAGCTAGAGAGGGAAAGTAACCCTTTAGGTCCACATCCTACATTTGCCTAAAAAAAAGGCTAGAAAAGCCTACTCAAAACTACCTTCTTCAATGCCCTTGCCCCCTAAACCCCACACAACATTAGCCTTAATCCCTAAAAATTAGGATTCCTTACAAGGCCCATTCAAGGTTCATATTTCTCCTAATGGAAAACGCAGCAAACTAGCAAAATTCAGATGACCAAAACGTGCATGCCAAAGTTTTGCATCTAAAATAGCCCTTGAATCTGCAACAGCATTTGCAAAATTTTGTCCACACTTGTCATACAAAGTAAGCTTATACAACCCACGGCACAAAAGGCCAGATAAAACAATTTCATCACCAAAAACTGAGATCATGAATTGTACATCTGTCATCCACAAATTTGACTACAAGTCCAAGTCTAGCAAGTGTGGATACAGACAAGAGATTCTTATTGATCCCAGGTACATAAAGTGCATCAACAAGTGTGAAAGAACTGCCATTAGCAGCAGTAAGCACAATCTTTCCAACTCCCTGAACTGGATAAGAGGCATTGTTGGCACAAGTGACAGAATTCCCATGAGGGACAGACTCGAGAGAGGTGAACAATTCACGATGTGAGGTAATGTGCTTTGTAGCACCACTATCGAAACACCACACATGTGACTCTACAGCAACTGACAAGCATATCATGGACAATAGGATTGTAAGTGCACTCTGCGCTAAAAGCCCATTCTGGATCAACATCAGCATGACAGTCTCCTTTCACAGAAGACTCAACAATGGCTGCATTTGTAGTGGAACCAACATTTGTAGTGGAACCACCCTCTTTCTTCTTAGCCTCTTTGGCCTTCAACTTAGGACACGACTTGATCAAGTGATCATTAGCTTTACAATAATGGCATCGCATCTTCTTTTTGCCCTTATCACGAGAATTTCCAGACGAATTGCTACCAATAGAAGCATTAGGAACAGAAGTTTTGCCACTCATAGCAGAATCATAAGAAGTGGCCGCATTGTTGTTACCACAATTTCTTTGAGAAGCAATAAAAGCCTGTTCAACTGCACGCTGTATAGTCTTGTTTTTTTTGGAAAGTGACTCTTGCAACATCAATGTGCATAATGCATCAAACTTGACAACTTTTGGATTTCCTTGGGTCATAAGTCTCCAAGTACTAGCAAAAGTCTGGTAGGAATATGGTAAGGCATTAAGAACAGTCTGCACAAGGGAACTGTCTGAAATGACTTCACCTGAGGGATCCTACATTTTGTCATGTACAAAGAGTAAGGACTTGACAAGCACATGAGGCACTAGTAAAGAAGCGGCCAACTTGGCTGAATTACCCCAGATTTCCTGCTCCAACAAATGGACCACCAATGGAAGAGTACATGGTGAAAACCCTAACGGGCACCATGTCCTTCTTCAGAAGTCTACCAGATTTATCATGTGCAATGTTATAAAAAATCTACCAAATGCTACTCACCTGCATCAAAGTCTTCCATGACCCAGAGCCAGCAGGCACCCCTTGGATGTCTGTCATTCCTTGAGGGTAACAAAGGGTTGTGTTATGACCTTAGTGGTCAACCTTCCGAAGAATTCCTCTATGGCTTCTACGCTAGATGCATGCTTTTACCTTCTCACAATATGCTGGCGTTGGAGGAAGCGTTCTACACAGGGTTCTTCACTTGGTGAATGAAAATATTTGGGCCAGTGATCAGCAACCTGACATCACGCTTTGTAGGCTACTCAGCAATGGATCTAAAGAACAAACTCACCATGCAATTTTTGCAAGTGCCAGATAAAGAGAGAAAGATCAGATACCAAAAGGCACTAAATGCGCTTAAAGACCGCCTCACCAACTGTCAACCCGAAGAATACTTCAACCCGTAAAGCTCTGTCAAGGGACGGCACAGGCGAGGGGGGGGGGGGGGGGGGGATGTTAGCAGCAAGCTAACACGGATACCACGAATACCATTTTTTGAAGCTCCCATGTAAAAACACTTATTATTTTTTATAAATCAGGAATATTGTAACTCTTATTTTGCGGATAAACCTTGTAATTGATGAGCCGGGGCTACAAGCTTCCAGATTGTATCAACCTGTCATTACCTATCTTTAGTTAGAGCTCCCAAATTATTAGTTTTGACCACCAAAAACCTTGGCTAAGGTATAAAAGCCAATTTTTGTAAGTTATTTGGATAATGAAATACACAGCATGAGCTAATGGCGCTCACTTATCTCCTTCTCGTGCTTTCTACTCCCTCCGCAGTTGTCACATTGCAGTTGTGTTTGTTGCATTGCAACCACAGGTAAGAGCTCTATGCATTGCAGTTGTGTTTGTTGCATTGCAACCACAGGTAAGAGCTCTACACATTGACATAAACACATCACATTATTTTGTAGCTTTTGGCGTCACCAACCCACGGCCTAATTTCATCATAAGTAGGAATTTACACTTCAAAATAAAAAAACTAAGCATAGGCGGGGTACTAGGACAGCATTGCTAAGCATTTAGGTGCATTTTGGGTCGAAAACGACTAGGTAAAAAATCCATTGCTGTTAATAATCGCGATTTTGTCACTTGACCTAAAGTGGAGTTTGACACCATAAGCATGTGTGCTTAGGTCTTATAAACTTGTCCTAGAAGTTTCGTTACGTTTGGATGTCATTTGATGCTATAACGGATGTGATTTGTTTGTTGATGAGCAATTGGCTTTTGGTGATTTTAGTCACTTGAGTGTAGCTTGAGTTAGATGCGAGTTGTTAGTTGTTTTCCGAGAGATTGACAACCTCTTGTAGCCTCTATGCACTAGCCGAATCAGCTTCATCCCATGGATCGTGGTTCTCACTAAAACTACAATAAGATAGGATAGTGAAGTTAAACGCGTCCCACACGTGCCATACTACAAGAACCAATCCATGGCCTTACCCTACAGTGTTGTTGTAAAGTGCTCTTTTTTCACTACATCCGGATGTAACACCTCATAACCACTTGCAGTATTCATCAGACTCTTCATGCGGGGTTACCCAATTTTAGAATTCCCTCAGGTGGTCTATGTCCACTTGCATATCAATTCCCTACTTTATTCTTGACTGCCATATGGTTCATGCTAAACTCAAATCAAAGTGTTAGGGGATAGCCAAAGTGCTAGGGGCTAACCACCCTAACAGTATTTCAGTTAAGGTACATAGTAAAACTGCATGCTACACTATACTACTACATAAGGGAATATTGAAGAACACATGGAATAGAGAAGAGAATGCACTGCATTAATTATTGTTCATCAATCCAAAAGCACTTACAAAACAACATCGAGAGCAGTGTGACTGCATAAGACAAAACTAACTGCCGAATTGCAAGACAACGTCAAGAACTAAGAAGAGCCTTTCTACCTTCACATGACTGACTAGTTACAACTTCCAAAGTAATGGTGTAAATACACCCTTAGAGCCCAAGCTAAAACCTTAATTACTGTCTCTACAAGTAAATACTGAACAGTTAGTGAGGCATCAATGCCTATAACACGCACCTGACAAAATTTATAGAATAAGGACAAGGAAGGTTCTGGATGGTTGAAGAGCTAGCATCTTCTTCTTGAATCTCAATTAAAGATGCTCTATTATTAAGCCAACATGCCTCCCAATTTTTGGTAATGTCTAGAAAACTGGTTGTGGAGGCCCACTAGACATAAGGAAATTAAAATGTCCAGACTGACAGCCTCTCCATAAAAATTTTCACCTTCATGGAACTACTTTGACACGTCATAAGGCCAAGCCCCTTGGCATGCACGCCTTCCTGCAACCTCGAGTCTCTGACTACCTTCAACCAAACTGAGGCGCTACCCTGCAGCTCTGGCGGGTCCTTCTCCTGCCGGGTCCAATGCTGCCCGCCCTCCAGATGCGCCCTCTCTGGGATACCCAGCGGCCCTTCACTGTAGCGCTGCCCTGCAGCTCTAATACTCAGGCCCTCCACCTCCTCTTCCAATCCCCTATCGGATCCGGTGCCCTCAGCCCCTTCACCTTTTCTGGCCACCCTTCCCTGGCTCTTTCCCCTTCAACTGCATGGCGCCACCACTTGGCTCCTCTCCAATCATGCATGGCCCAAGCGGCCCTCTCTCCTCATGCAGCACTACTCCACGAGCCACCCTTCTCTGTCCACCTGCTCTTGTCGACTGCAGCTTGCTATTATATATTTTATGTTAATAGCTTTTTAAAAAGCTTGGAGCTTGGCCCCCTTGCACACGCCAAACATATCCACCTTTCGTCATGCTGCAAGTGAATGCACATACCATAATATATCAACTGAAAGCAACCACATTGCTTGCTGACGAACATCAAGCCTTTACTACCTACCATAAAAAGAGCCCCCCAATTGTCGTATTTTGATTATAGGATCTCCAACACGAACCATCACCAGGGATTTTAATTACGCGATGACGCATTTTGTTAAATATTAATTATTGTTGTTATTATCACTATTTTTTTCATGTTAATAACATATCTAATGTCACGACCTACGAAAACCGGTAGAAAACGTAGAACCGGCGGGGCAACCAACAAACCCCGGTAGGCCCGGCGGGCAAAGCAAGAATCCCACTGGCCCCGTCATGTACCCCCTCCATATTTGGCGGCTCTATATAACCCTGTAGTAGACATCACATCACATCACCGCTTCCTCTAAATTTGGTCATCCTTTAAAATTTAGAAGAAAAACTAAAGGTAAAAAAATGAATAGTCTTTAAAAAAAATAAAAACTTAATGAAACTCTGATCATGGATCATTAGTTCTTTTTTTGACTGAATTGATTCTTGAAAGGAGGTAGAAAGGTGAATCTTTGGGTCGGTATCTCTACATTTGGGATGGACTAATCTCATGTTTGGTTCACCGTTATATTTGCTAAATTGATTGCTATATTTATTAGAACTTCTATCATGGGTCATTAGTTCTTTTTTGGACTGAACTGATTCTTGAAAAGAGATAGAAAGGTGAATCTTTGGGTGGATATCTCTACTTTTGGGATGGACTGATCACATGTTTGATTCACCGTTGTATTTGCTTGCTATTCCGATTAAAGCTCCAATCATGGGTCATTAGTTCTTTTTTGGACTGGACTGATTCATGAAAGGAGGTAGGAAGGTGAATCTTTGGGTTGATATCTCTACTTTTGGGATGGACTGATCACATGTTTGATTCACCGCTGTATTTGCTTGCTATTTCGATTAGAGCTCCAATCATGGGTCATTAGTTCTTTTTTGGACTGGAGTGATTCATGAAAGGAGGTAGGAAGGTGAATCTTTGGGTCGATATCTCTACTTTTGGGATAGACTGATCACATGTTTGATTCACCACTGTATTTGCTTGCTATTTCGATTAGAGATCCAATCATGGGTCATTAGTTCTTTTTTGGACTGGACATATTCATGAAAGGGGTAGGAAGGTGAATCTTTGGGTCGATATCTCTACTTCTGGGATAGACTGATCACATATTTGATTCACCATTGTATTTGCTTGCTCATGTTTGAGTAGATTGAGGTTTATTACCTTCAGTCTTCACTACTACACTTGTGTGTGATATTGATTATAACAATAATGTTTGGTTTGAATAATACTTGAAAGAAGAGATAGCATACTGAGCTATGTTTATTGGTATTGAAGGCATCCAATAATTATGTCTTCCACCGGGAATGTGAGCAGTGATGTTGGTGTCTCAAGCCTGGCTTCCTTGAGGAGATCTCCTACCTCGATGAGAGGTCCTGCTTCGCAGGGCACCACTTCGCAGGGCAAGAGAAAGGCAGGTGGAAAAAGTCCAGGACCGAGTGGAATTTTGCCACAAATTTAAATAAGTATCAAGATTGGAAATGTAACTTTTGTGGCGAAGAGAAATCTGGAGAAGCACCAAGAATAAGGGATCATTTACTAGGTGGCAATACCAGAATCCAAGGAGGAAAGTTCAAGGGCTTACGTGTAGAAGAAGCAGCTATGCGCTTAAAAGCTTTAATTGGTAAGCTAATTTCCACGAGCAAAAGATCAAAACTCTCTACTTTCGACCATCACACCCCGGTATCGATAAGATCAAACCAGTATGAGGGATCATTGGGTGTAACGCCCACCAATGGAAGCACTCAAAGCAGGGAACCAACTTCTCATATCGATGGAACTACACCTCCAAACCATGGATCTTCTGACTTTCAGGTAGGATCGTCAAAAAGTAGACAGGTTAGCTTACAGATGAGCTTCAAGACACTCTCCTTAGAAGAAGCACAACTTGCACTGGCTAAAGCCGTCTATTTCACTGGGGGATCATTGGCCATTGTCACCCGTGATGCATGGAAGTCATCTTGGAAACGCATTGGGGAGTATGGTGCTGGATTTACTCCTCCAACATATCACCATATGAGAAACCAACTCTTGGATAAATGTTACACAAGAACACAAGAGGATATTCAAAGGGTAATATTAAATGCAACAGAACAATCTGGATACACCATAGTTAGTGATGGTTGGTCCAACATTCAAAGGCGTCCATTGATCAACATCATGCTTGTATGTCCTCGTGGTGAATGTTTTATCAAAGCTGTGGATAGCTCTGGTCAAATAAAGTCTGGCAGTTTTATAGCTGACATCATTGGCGACGCAGTTGAGGAACTTGGAAAAGAAAATGTTGTCCAAGTAATCATGGACAATGTCAAAAATTGCAGGGCTATAGGTAGGATACTTGAAAGTCGCTTCTCTCACCTATATAGTGCTGGTTGCAGTACACACAGCTTGAACTTGGTATTGCAAGATTGGTACAAGAGGGAGGACACAGAGTGGTTCAAATGGATAGTAGACAATGCTCGCTTAATAGTCAAGTTTGTTTTGAAGCGTCAGAGGGTTCTTTACATGTACCGTCAGAGGATGTCTACTATGTTAAAACTGCCGTGCGAAACTAGATTTTGCACCGACTACTATACGCTAGAATCACTAATAAAAAATAAGAATGCTATGATGGAGACATTTGTTTGTTCCACTTTTTCAGAATGGGAGGCTAGTCAAACGGAGAAGATAAAAAGCAAAATAGGGGTGATCAGAGATCTACTAGCTGATCTCCACTTCTGGGATGATGTGGTGGATGTGCACAATGTCATGATGCCAATTATTCTCGCATTACGCCAACTAGATTATGCCTTGCCTAACATAGGTAAGGTGTGGATGGCTTGGTGGACTGTTCAAGAAAGCCTTGCAAATCCAGAGGAGCCCCAGGAGCCAATTGTGAAGCCTTGGAAGACACCATTCACTCAAAAGAGGAGAGAAATTTTGAGAAAGTATGTGCATGGTCGATGGGTTGGAGCACATAGTCCACTACACAGCGTAGCTTTCTTATTGGATCCAGAGTATTGGGCAATGGAAATAGACAAATTTGATGAGGAGGTGCTGGAAGACTTTTATGATGTGATAGGCAGATTTTATGATGATCCTGATGAGCATGCATCAGCTGTTACTAATCTTACAAAGTTTAAACTCAAAGAGGGTAAGTTTGGTACAGAATTTGTGCAGAAACTTGCCACGGAGCAACCAACGTGGAAGTGGTGGATGATGAATGGTGGTAGTGCACCCACCCTTAAACGCCTAGCTGTTAGAATGCATCCAATTCAAGTTCTGAGAGAAACTGGAGTACATATAAATATGTACATTCCACCATCAGAAACCGCCTTCTAAATTCAAGAGCTAAAATATTGGTGTATATGTACTGCAACCATCGGCTATTGGCAAGAGTGCAAGCTGAGAACTATAAAGAGGAGATGCCGCGCTGGACTTATGATGCAACCAATGATGAGGTGGACGAAGACAGTGAGCTGCAAGGGGAATCGCATGAAGTAGAAACTACATGTACTTTAGAAGAGATTGAAGATAATTTGGAAATTGAACCAACTTTGACCCGTCGCAGCAAGCGACGGTGGTTTAATTAATAGATCATCGAATCCATTGAGTGACTTCTATTTAAGTTCAGAAACTACATGTACTTTAGAAGAGATTGAAGAGAATTTGGAAATTGAACCAACTTTGACCCGTCGCACCAAGCGACGGTGGTTTAATTAATAGATTATCGAATCCATTGAGTGACTTCTGTTTAAGTTCAGAAACTGTTTATCTTATAAGTTTTTTTATATATTTAGTTTAAGGTTTAGACATTTGCTTAATAATAAACGAAGCCCTTAAAAACCTTTACAAGGCCACAAATCACTATTAAAGCTTCATAATATACAAAGCCCTAACAAATCTTTGCATTATCACATATCATAATTGAAGCTGAAGTGAAGACAATTCACAATTTACTAATAGATTCTCGCAAGACAACGAGTAAATGTTTTCAAATGTTACAAAACTATCCAAGTGGTAGTGAAATATTTGTGAGAATATCTTCATTCTCCTGTTCACGCTGACCTTTAAGCTTATTATAGTCTTCAGACATTTTGAACATTGCATATAGCTTTTTGGATATCCCAAACTCACATATAGCACAATGAAAGTTATTCATCATGCTTTGCATCAAGCATGATATATGATACATATGTCCGCATGGCAAGCTGAAGTGACCACACCACTCATGAAAGAATGATCTACATATGGGGCAAGGACCACCGTGCTCACCAGAAGATGGAGGGGCCTCAATAGATTTTGGGTGCTCAATCAATGTGGCAGCATTTTCTTTTTTTATAGTCGCCTCTAACTCTTTTACGTGGCGAGATAGCACCTTCACCTCCCTTTGCAAGTCTCTATTTAGGGTTTCTTATACATGAGAGCCTTGTGTATCTTGTGATGCTTGCCTGAGCTGAGTTTGAAGCTCCTCCTTAACTTGGTGCACTTCCATTGATGCACCTTCTAGTGCCAATGACATCTCTTGCCGTGTGACGGTGATTGCAGTACTGTGAATGTCCTCAACCGTCATGTGAGGTGTCCTTGAGCTAAAGTCCACTACTTCACCCAAGACATAATGCATGTATAACATCTTGGCAAACCACAATGGACAATCCATATGATGCATAGGATGACCCATAACATCGAGATATATGTTCTCTCCATTGTCTCGTATGTCTACATTAATGCATTGTGATAGCTTGAGTCGGCCTTTCTTGATGTTGTCATCTGCAACGCCTGGCCATATGGATTTGACCATTTCTCGGTCAATCCTAGTGTTCACCTCTTTCCATTGTGTACACACTGGGTTGGCCCACTAGGAGCAACGAGCTGCAATTCGAGCGGTGTCGTTCAGTCCACCGCCTTGACACATGGATCTGAGATGCTTAAAAGCGCGCTTAGCCCTTTGATTATCATTATCCATATCCTGATTAAACACTATACTTCAGTTACGGCATACAAACTTAATGATAATCAATTGCTATAAGAGTAACCACCATTTTACGACAATCAATTGCTATAATTTTAACCACCATTTTACGATAATCAATTGATATTAGAATAACCACCATTTTACGACAATCAATTGATATAAGAGTAACCACCATTTTTAAAATCAATGAATGACAATCAGTGACTCCACGTGGCTTATTGCTTGAAACTTAAGAGAAAAAACAAAACTCATAGAAAATTTGTTGTCTATTGAGATATAACAAAGTGTTTTTATTACTCATACATCATCCATGGCGCATAATACCCAATTTTTAAAAGTGCTTTTATAAGTCAAAAGTCTCAGAAACCCTGCTTCATAAAGTACATCATATATCCATCAAAAAAAGGCTACACTCATTTCAGAGGGAGGGCGTAAGCATCGTTCTGGCTGGGCTTCAAATCTTTCTAATTCTTCGTCCAAAAGTGCCAAGGTCTTTTTGTCTGTGGATTTCTTCCTCACCCAACCTTCCACAACAATCCTAGATATTGCTTGTACCTCCACTGAAACCTTATGTTTGAACAAATATGTGCTGTAGTAGGCACATAACTCTCCACAAAACTTACAAAATTGCCATCATCACCCATCCTATGGCGTACACATCTGTGGCCTTTGTCCATGGGCATAACTTCTTGCCATCTAGTAACTCAGGAGCTCGCCAAGGATGAAGCTTTTGCCAGTTTTCATCGGTATTTTTGGTCTTTTGTGTCTCTAAGCCAACACGTAGAGCCAATCCCCAATCAATTATTCCAATACGGGGAGTGAGATCCTTGGTAAAGTCCAACATGATGTTCCATGGGTGGAGATCATTGTGGATCAATCCCTCGTCATGTGCAAATCGCAATGCCTTCACCAAGGCATGGATCAACGAGGGAGCATGATTGCACAGGCTCTTGATACGTGTTTTCTTGTCTTCAGAGGGCTACTCCCATTTAAAGTCCTCGGGGATCTTTCCTTTCCCCTCTTGATGCGCTACAAGCGTCGTGAAAGAGCCATGTGGAAGGGGCACTGTCTCCATAAGATCACTTAAAGTTCCCCCATTGAAGTAGGGGGATATCATAAACCATGGCAACGTTACAGAGTGGGCAATACTCCTCACAATCCCTCTATGATTGAGATCTACCCCACTTTCTGATGCAAATATTTTCCACTGATGCTTGGCTTGTCCTTTGAACTCCTTGGCACAATAAGTATTCGTTGCAGGAAGAAACTGTTCCCTTTGATTTGAACTTGCCACCCTGTGCCATAAGCCCCTGACCCAAGTTTCTTGATCTTCTTAATGGACTTATTTGGAATGCCCAAAGTCATACTATATTCAAAATTATATATACTGCTCTCCAGGTAACTGGCAGAAGTAGTAGAACCCGATGTTCCCTCAATGGTAGCCTCCTCAATAAACGGTTCTCCAACTTGGCTACTCCCCATAACTCTGGTGATAGCCATTCGCATTTTCTTGCTTAGGCCAAACTGTGTGTCTATGTGGGATGCTCGCCTTGACCTCTCCTTTTCAGCTCTCCATCTCGCATTCCAATGCTCTAGCTTACCCTTGTCTACTTCTTGAGGGCATTCCTCTTTCAAATCAGAGACCACCTTGGGCAAATTGCCCACCCAACTGCTCAGTAATGAGATTATTGATTTGGTTGTTTTGTCTGGATATAACAACAACATTTTGCGGGCAATCTCACTATATATTGATTGCAATCTAGACTCATCTGCAACAATCTGCGCTATATCGTCGGGATCTAGTGCACTGACGATTGTAATCAACAATTGTCTAATTTTCTTTTTGAACTCTATCATTGAAGTAGAAGAAGGATCCATTTTTCCTGCAATGGTATTATTGCAAATAACACATTGTGAAATATAACTATGTGCCACTGCATTTGGATCTTTTCTACGTGAAAGAAAAAGTGCAATATAGACCATATATCTCGTACGCTTTTGCAGTGACACACCTAATCGCAATTGCAACCATGTGCCAATGCCTCACCGTACAACAACTTACAAACATATGCTCCTGTCATTGTAGCAGCAACAGACCTAGTCGCAATTGCAACCATGTGCCGAAGCATGAATGACTGGGAGCAACATAAAACGTAGTCACCCTACGATTTTGCAATGACACACCTAGCCGCAATTGCAACCATGTGCCAGTGCATCCACTCACGGTGACTTCTTTTGAACAGATGCTCCTGTCATTCTAGCAGCAACACACCTAGTCGCATTTGCAACCATGTGCCGAAGCATGAATGACTGGGAGCAACATAAAACATGGTCACCCTACGCTTTTGCAATGACACACCTAGCCACAATTGCAACCATGTGCCTGTGCATCCACGCACGGTGAATTCTTTCAAACAGATGCTCCTGTCATTCTAGCAGCAACACACCTAGTCAAAATTGCAACCATGTGCTGAAGCATGAATGAATGGGAGCAATATAAAACATAATCATCGCACGCTTTTTCAATGACCAACCTAGCCGCAATTGCAACCATATGCCAGTGCATCCACGTACGATGACTTGATAAAATAAATTTTATACCTCACCTACAACCTGTTGTTCTTTGACCAAATTATCGACATACATAAAATCATAGGTCTCATACCTTGAGAAAGCAGACTCCGTTTCCCATGTGCTGTTCGTATACAAGGCACTGCTATAGCTTTGAACACAGCTCGGCTTTATCCACAAAAATCACCGACTTTGGCACTTCAACTATTTTCTCCAATGCTTGCTTTTGAGAAGCCACCTGGTCAAGCACATCAGACGGTACCCGGTAGACTCCTTTCTGCAGCTTTTGAGGCCTCATAGGCCCACATGGTACCCTCTCCATTCTATCATCACACCTATTTGCTGCTACCACATGTGCATCAACAAAGGGCCGGACTACCTAAAGCTCTGCCCTAGCAATTGGCCTTGGCACCAATGGACTCGTCAGAACCTGATTTGCTTGTTGCTTCTTTAAAATCTTCTTCGTCTTGATCTATGCATAGGCTACTGCCTCCTCGTATGTGCATGGCCCACCCACCTCGAATTTATCTCACACTTTTACATGCAAGCAGTCTACAAACTTGGTCATCTTCAAAAAAATTGCATTCTCTACAGCAGTTACCTTAACCAACTTGCTCCATATGGCCTCAAACTCCCACACGAATGCTCGGAAATCACCATCAAGGGTTTGCTTTAAGTTGTCCATCATCTGCTTCACTTCACTCCACTGCGGGTTGACCACATATTGGTTTCGAAAATCCGCTTCCAATGTATCCCAATCCAGATTTTCTTCAGCCTGCAAGCTCTCATACCATACATTTTCTTTGCACACATCCAACACCCCAAGCCACACAGAAACACGTACACACGCACACTATCCGCCAACCTTCACACCATGGACTCGCCTACGAGCAACTTCGGCTAATAACAATCACCTTTACCGACGCTGTCGTGCGATGGCACGTTCATAATGTGAAATTAAAGTATCTACCTCACTCTTAATGTTTATGATGTGTGGGACCAAATGCTACAATGGACATAGTGTGATATATGCAAAAATGAATGTCACGGTTACAGTCGTGTACATACCTTGCTGGGCGGGCGAGGCCCTACACGTGGCGCCATGGAATGGTTTTTTTTCACATAAATATATGATTAATTTGCTTTGGGAATGTACAAATTTCAAGTTTTTCGAAGTGGCACGCTCGTTTTGCCTAGAAAGTTCAATGCGGGCAATCTCGGCCAAAAATAGCAGGTTTTGTGTGCTGGCGTAAAAGACGTGTCCAAAGTGCTTACCAAGTGGGAAAATGAGGTTTAACATGAAATTTGAGCCCAATGGGATTTTTCCACAATTTTAGGGATTTTTTCCAGCTCTTTTGGGCTTTTTACGGACAAAAAGTGACATTTTTGGGCTAAAAATGGCCTAAAAATGGTAAAAATAGCCTTAAAAATGCTCAAAATAGCTCAAAATGCCACATCAACGACGCTGGAGTTGTTGATCAAGGTGTGTGGGAATTTGTAGAGCCAATAATGAGCTCATTTGGATACATGAGCAAGGAGATACAGCCATTCCTTTCAGGGTGCTAGTGCAGTCCCGTGCTGCTTCCACTACATGGTTGAGGCTGTGAGGCCTCCAATTAGGGTTTCCCCTCCTCAAATAACTACTTGGGCTTCTCCAATGAAGTACTGAAGCTTCCATGAAATGGTCACAACGAAGAATTGAAGCGTAAATATAGGGTTTTTAACAGGTCGAATGAGCACTGTGTTTGTGCAATTGGGAGCGAGGTTACACCTAATCTTCACACACACACAAGAGTTTTGAGTTAGTATTGGTTCTTTTTCAAAGTGGAGCTTTCATGGCTGGAGTTTTGTTCTTTTTTATTGTGTTTTTAGCTTCAAATAGTCTACGCCTTGCTTGGTTTTGCTGCAAATCCTCACAGTCAGAGGCCTGGCGCTTTCTTAGTCACACTTCGCACTTCCTAGCACGTTTTTGGTGAACCCGACGCGAAGTAGGCTAGGGTGAGGGTTCAAAAGCTTCATTGAAGGTCTAAAATCAAATCTTTAAATCTATGGAGCAACAAGAGCAACAAGGGGTTCGGTTTGATCCAGTCACAATGCAAATGTTTCAAGCTTTTGCAGTGTTTATGCAGCAGCAACAAGCTCCAGAAAGGAGGGAGCTCTCCTCAACCAAAGCGCTTCAATCTGTGGTGAAGAAATTGGACCAATTTAAAGGTAGAGATGTAACAAAGTATCTTTGTGGATATGTAAAGGAGATGGAGCTTCATCGAGTGCCCGAAGCAGAGATGGTGCAAAGTTTTGAACTTGCTATGGTTCCCGAGGTCAGAGAGCATGTAAGGAGATTCATAAATGAGCATGGGGCAATTTGGGAAGCATTCAAATTAGCCTTGAAGGAAGTGTATTTCATGGAGGACTCCGAAAGGGTAACAAAGAGGACTTTCTTAGAGTGGGTAGTTCGGCCAAAAGAGGGGCTCTCGCCTACAGAACTGCTAAGGGAATTCGAACGCCGTTATGATCAACTTTCAAGAACTGAAAAGGCTACTCTAAACTCGGAGAAGACGGAGCTCTTTTTGCACGCCGCTGGTAAAGAGATTTAAGAGAAGTTAGATCTACTACTTGAGGATAAGGATGCAGAACAGGGTTTGAAGACTGATTGGAATGAGGTCGAAGACGCCATTTCACTACTAGCTAAGCGACAAACAACGAAGAGATAAGATGATAGTCAACCCTACTCAATCCCCAAGTGTTCCCGAGAGTCCTATAAAGCCTGTGATTGTGGTTCCAAAGAGTGACAAATCCATCCTAGATGATATTGTCAAAGGAATGCAAGTTAAAGCTTACAAGGCTAGAAGAAAAGGGGCAACCATCAGGACAATCTATAGGGCAAAGGCCTCAAAACAGATAAGTATTTGTAAATAGATGCATATGGTGCGATAGTACTGACCATGGAAGGAGGGATTGTGAAAGTTTTAAAGACGCTTTGACAAAGGAGCTCGTTTTCTATAAAGATGGAAAAATTCACTTAAGTGAAACAGGTAAGCTCTTGGGAACAAACTTTGGCAAAGGCGGGATGAAGAAGCTAGTTGAGGACATGGCTACTAGCCATGCCATCTTAATGGTTGAGGCAGCCGCCTATGGGTTGAAGGATGCAACAAAATCCAAGGCAAAGGGTCCGGCCTACAAACTCCAATCCGATATAGAGGCAGCAACAGATCTGAAAAAGGTTTTGGAAGAGAGGATTCTAAACAGTAAGGTGGAATTTACCTTGGGTGAGGTCCTTGGTATAGCAAAGCGGGAATTCCACGAAGAAATAATTGATATCATAAAGAGGAAGCGGTAGTCTCTTACTGAATCTATCCATGTAGAGGGTGAAGAAGAGACTTTAAATGCACAGGGTGTACAGGTCTATGGAAAACAAGGTGATGAAAATATTGTTGGATGCTACAAGTCTAGGGGAGGAGTAAAACACGTTCACTTCTTGGATGATGAAGATGAAGTGGAGACCACTCACAAGAGCTACTACTTGAATAGTCACTGGGCAAGAGCAACTATTGAGACGCTGGTAAAGTGGGAGACTTAGAAGAGCCATACATTCCGTTGATAGATCATGGGTCAGAAATTAACCTCATGTCAAAGAGTCTTTATCAAAAAGGAAAATGGCCAATTGATATAAATCATAGATGGATGATTCGTGCAGCAAACAACTCATCAGGGGAGCTGTACGGAGCTTGTCCAAATGTTAAGGTGACTATAGGGGATGTGAAAGATGACCATAATTTCTTTGTGCAGGAGATGTCTACATACCCTCTTATACTTGGACAGTCGTACATCACTGCTACTCGCATGGAAACCAAGGTGATGGATGATGGGTCAGCTTATGCAAGGATTAGGAGCAGGGATGGAAAGCGTGCAGTAGAGTTCCTTACTGCTTGTGTAGACCATGAAAGGAACCGTGAAAGTCTTAGAGAGCAATCCTTGCCAAAGACAAACAAAGAGTTCAAGGACTACAGGGATATGAGGGGTTTTGGCCATGTACCATTGTAGAGTGAGATTGCAGTGGTACAAGAAGAGAAAGGTTCTTGCATGATGTATATGCAAAGGAAACATTTTCTACAGGTTTTGTAGGATTATCAGACTACGGATCTATTGCTTTTATAGAGTGTGAGGACTTAAAGCGAGGTGAACGACAACATGTAAATAGTGTACAAAGATGTTCGAAGATGAATGGTTTGCTAGAAGATGAAGAATGCATTGTAGGTGTGTTTGATGAGTGTTCTTTTGTGGATACTATGCAAGATTTGGAGTCTTTAGTGGATTGCAATTTGCATATGGGAAGTGAGGTCGTGAAAGTATGCTCAATAGAAATGTACAAGGTCATTGAAGACTTAGAAAATGCTCAAGGTGTTGATGTACGAGTGGAGACTAAGTATAAGTTCGTGGCAAAGAAAGTGAAACCAGTGGCATTACCTCTACCAAAATATTGCACAAATAAGATGGAGCAAGCTGCTTTGCAACCTAGCCTTCATAACCCAAGCAAGATTGGACACAAGTTCACAAAGGATTCTTTGAAAAAGTTAAAGGTTAGTTGCGAGGATAGTTTGACAAAAGCTGAAAAGATATGCTTTGAAGACATGCTTGACACACACGGAAAAGCTTTTGCATTTGAGCCTTATGAGATAGGGTGTGTTGACCCATCCATTGTTGCTCCTATGGTGATCTTCACTATCCCTCATGCACCTTGGAACTTGAGGCCTATTCCTGTTCCAAAGGATCATTTTCCAAAACTCCTTGAGTTGCTTAATGAAAAGATGAAGATGGGTATCTTGGAGCCTTCTTGTGCTCCATATTCAAACAGGTGGTTCACTATTCCAAAGAAAAATGGTTCTTTACGCTTTATTCAAGATATGCAGCCTGTAAACAAGGTGACAATAAAAAATATGGGTATAGGGTCAATTGTTGATGAGTTTGCAGAGGCATTTGCAGGGAGGGCAATATATTCTATGAGAGATTTGTACTCAGGGTATGATCAGTTCCAACTAGCAATGGAAAACAGGGACTTGACTACCATGAGGACACCCTTGGTTTTAGTAAGGATGTGCACCTTACCTCAGGGGTCAACGAATTCAGTTGCACACATGATGAATGGTATGAACAAAGTCCTACGTGACTTCATACCGCAAACTACAATGTCTTTCCTTGATGATGTGCCAATCAAAGGATGTGATGTAAGTGATAAAGATGTGGATCTAGACTCGAGGGGATGCCAAAAGTATGTGGCAAACCATATCAACGATTGTGATAATATCTTGTCAAGGTTGGAAGAGGTGAACCTTACCTTGTCTGGCCAAAAGTCAGTGTTTGGTGTGAATGAAGTTCTTATTGTGGTACATATGTGCGGGCCATATGGTAGAAGGCCTTGTCCTGCAAAGATTGATGTAATCCAGAGAATAAAAGAGAAATGTATAAATGTCACTGAGGTTCAAAGGTTCTTGGGTGCATGCGTGTTTTATGTTATCTGGATTCCACATTATGCACATGTAGAAGAGCCTTTGTATCAACTTTTGAGAAAGAACCAAAAGTTTCAATGGGAAGAAGTGCATACAGATGCCATGAGGAAATTAAAGAAGTTGCTACTTATATCTCCAACTTTGAGAAAAGCAAACTATGAATGTGGAAGATATGTAATTGTGACAGTGGATACTAGCCCCACAGGAATTGGATGAGCGATTGGGTAGATGATAATCATGGCAAGCGATATGTGGTGAGGTTTGGAGAAAAAGCCTAAGTGATAGTCAACACAACTATCCACAGGTAAAAAGAGAGTTATGGGGAGTAGTCACAACTTTGAAATGTGACAAAGAGTATTTGATAGGAGCAAATGTAATAGTGGAGAGTGATTGTCTACCCCTTCTTGGAATGATAACAAGTTGCTGAACTCCCGACATTGCTATGTTGAGATGGATTGCCTACATAAAGTCCTTGAATCCAAAATTTAAGCATATTGCAGGGAAAGATAATCCAATTGCAGATATTCTTTCAAGAGCAAGGTATAAAAAAGAAGAAGACATGGTTGTCGAGGGCGATGATGTAGGCACACAGTTCTATAGTATCTCTCATGCCAAGGGTGATCATGTTTGCCTGTCAAATGCACTTGAGTCGTTTACAGAGGACATGTATCAAGGTGACTGGTTGCTCATTGGCCGCTATTTGAGCACTTTGACAAGGCAAGAAGGGTGGACTGATCAAGAGTTCAAAAGAATACGTAGAAAGGCCTATGGATACTTTTTGAAAGATGGGTACTTGTGGAAGCGTCCAAAACAAAGAAATGGAATGCTAATGAGAGTCGTGAATGATAAGGACACTCAAAATGAGCTTATGAAAAAGTTTCATGAGTGTCTTTATGGTGGACATAAATGTGTATGGGCCACCTTTACTAAAATTAAAGAGAGGTATTGGTGGAAAGGTATGTATAAAGATGTATCTCACTTTGTGGAGTCCTGTGAAACTTGTCAAATGTATTCAAATGTACGTCATCGTGATGGGTTGCACCCTACTTACCCATTGGCCATGCATTACAAGTGGGTAGTAGATTTGGTTACAATGTCATTGGGCTTATGGCAAATGAGATACATAGTGCTTGCACAAGAAGACTTAACCAATCAAGTTGAAGGTCGTGCTATAAGAACAAAAAGCACAGAAGGGGTATGTAAGTTCCTCTTGGATGATGTAATTAGCCGTTATGGCTGTGTTGGAAAAATAACAGCGGACAGGGGTGAGTTGGATGTTGACAAAGCAAGGGAGTTTTTCTCTAGGTTGGGCATTAAACTTGCTCTCACTACTGCATATAATCCTGAGGAAAATGGAAAATCAGAGCGTGGGCATCCTCCTATCATTCAAGCTTTAGCTAAGGCCTGCAAAGGTAAAAAGGGAGAGTGGCCTAGGTTGTTGCCTTATGCTTTATGGGCTGATCGTACAACTCATAGCTCGGTTACTGGTTATATTCCTTTTGAGTTGATGTATGGTCAGAAACCTATAATGCCAATTGAGGATGTAAATCCCACATGGAATGTATTACCTTGGGAAGATGTAATGAGTAGGGAAGACCTTCTTGCTTTGCGCATACAACAGTTAGAAAGAAGGCCCCAAGATATTGAGATTGCAATAGCACGATTGAAAGATGCAAGGTTAAAGAATAAGGACAAATTCGACAAGAGGCATAGGCTCAGACCTAAAGCTATTGAGGAAGGTGATTAGGTGTTGGTGTATGACAGTAGTCTTGAAAACCAGCATTCAACAATAAGAAAGCTTTCAAAGAGATGGTTTGGTCCTTATGTGGTTCAGCATGTACATGGGAATGCAACTTATACCTTGCATGAATTAGATGGGACAAAAAATGAAAATTTCCATTGCAGGGAAAAGAATCAAGTTATTCAAAAGAAGAGGTGATACAGATCCCTTTGATTCACAGGAAGGTCAAAATGAAGGCTCTGATGAAAATGGTATGGATGTGGATGAAGAACAAGAGGATGATGCGTTAGATTTTGTTGCAAGCGATGATGAAATCGACATGTATGTTGACTTAAATGAAAATTGAACATGCAAAAGATATATGTGGCACATGCCAGAGGATGTGCAGGTTTAGAGGGGGTGGATGTCGTGCGATGGCACGTTCATAATGTGAAATTAAAGTATCTACCTCACTCTTAATGTTTATGATGTGTGGGACCAAATGCTACAATGTACATAGTGTGATATATGCGAAAATCAATGTCACGATTGCAGTCGTGTACATACCTTGCCGGGCGGGCGAGGCCCTACACGTGGCACCATGGAATGCTTTTTTTTCACATAAATATATGCTTAATTTTCTTTGGGAATGTACAAATGTCAAGTGTTTCGAAGTAGCATGCTCGTTTTGCCTAGAAAGTTCAATGTGGGCAATCTCGGCCAAAAATAGCAGGTTTCGTGCGCCGGCGTAAAAGACGTGTCCAAAGTGCTTACCAAGTGGGAAAATGAGGTTCATGAAATTTGAGCCCGATGGGATTTTTCCACAATTTTAGGGATTTTTCCCAGCTCGTTTAGGCTTTTTACGGTCAAAACGTGACATTTTTGGACTAAAAATGGTTAAAAATGGTCAAAAATCGCCTTAAAAATGCTCAAAATAGCTCAAAATACCACATTATTGCTCAAGGTGTGTGGGAATTTTTAGAGCCAAAAACGAGCTCATTTGGGTACATGAGCAAGGAGATACAGCCATTCCTTTACAAGATGTTAGTGCAGTCCCGTGCTGCTTCCACTACATGGTTGAGGCTGTGAGGCCTCCAATTAAGGTTTCCCCTCCTCAAATAACTACTTGTGCTTCTCCAATGAAGTACTGAAGCTTCCATGAAGTGGTCACGACGAAGAATCGAAGCGTAAATATAGGGTTTTTAACAGGTCGAATGAGCACTGCATCTGTGCAATTGGGAGCGAGGCTACACCTAATCTTCACACACACAAGAGTTTTGAGTTAGTATTGGTTCTTTTTCAAAGTGGAGCTTTCATGGCTGGAGTTTTGTTTTTTTTAATTGTGTTTTTGGCTTAAATCGTCTATGCCTTGCTTGATTTTGCTGCGAATCCTCACAATGAGAGGCCCGACGCTTTCCTAGTCGCACTACGCACTTCCTGACAACGCACACATCAATGCACACAAATCTATAAACACACTCACACCGGGAGACCTCGCAAGCTTCGACCGCATACAAAATCACACTTAGTCTCCAACCACAATCTCTCTCTCTCTCTCTCTCTCTCTCTCTCTCTGCACACACACACCGAAGACCCGGAGCCACCGCTACCACGGGCACTATGCACGAGACGAGATAGCCGAGAAGAATGATAGCAAATCCAATCCCAAACTCTAACCCAACCAGACCATACAATCACTTATGTATAACAATACAATCACTTATGTATAACAAAAGAACAAGATTCCGGGTACAATGATGGTGTCGGCCATGGTTTTGTAGCAAACGGCTCCCTTATGCAGTCGATCTGAGGCCGCCTACTCCTCTATCGTGTGTCCCGTTCTTCACAATTGCCACTTGTGCTCGACTGGCAATCCTTCCACCGCATCCAAAAACACCTCATTCTTATCGGACGACTGTGGGCAACCCATCTCCACCTCGCGAGTGTCGGTTCCACAAGCGGCCTCCTCTTCTATCTCCGCTCGCCCTCCTGCATGTCACTGATAGCGGCCCCACAGCCCCTCCGCTCTGTCATACGATCGCCTTCTTCGAGGCCAAGCACCTTGACGGCCTTCTCTTGTCTGTAGCCGCTACTGCATAGCCATCACCCTTACCACGCAGCCCTCTTCTAGTCCTTGGCAACCTCCAACCATTGTCTCTTTATGCAGTCGGCCCTGGTATTTGGCCCCCTCCTATCTCTTTGATCACGCTGTCCTGCAGCCCTGCCTCACATCTCAACTGATGGGCCCCCCTCCTGTCTTGCCGTCCTCCTATCTTGGCGGTCCTGCTTCAATGGCGGCGCTGACTGCAGCCGGCCTATCGTCCTCGTGGCCTTACCTTCATGACGCTGCACTCAGCTTTTCCACTCTGTCATAAGGCCAAGCCCCTTGGCGGCCTACCTCATGCACGCCTTCCTGCAACCTCGAGTCCCTCACTGCCTTCAACCAAACTGAGGTGCTGCCCTGCAGCTCTGGCGGTTTCTCACCTTCCCAGCCCACTGGCGGGTCCTTCTCCTGCCGGGTCTAATGCTGCCCGCCCTCCAGATGCACCCTCTCTGGGATACCCGGCGGCCCTTCACTGTAGCGCTGCCCTGCAGCTCTAATACTCAGGCCCTCCACCTCCTCTTCCAATCCCCTATCGGATCCGGTGCCCTCAGCCCCTTCACCTTTTCTGGCCGCCCTTCCCTGGCTCTTTCCCCTTCAACTGCATGGCGCCACCACTTGGCTCCTCTCCAATCATGCATGGCCCAAGCGGCCCTCTCTCCTCATGCAGCACTACTCCACGAGCCACCCTTCTCTGTCCAACTGCTCGTCGACTGCAGCTTGCTATTATATTTTTTATGTTAATAGCTTTTTAAAAAGCTTGAAGCTTGGCCCCCTTGCACACGCCAAACATAGCCACCTTCCGTCGTGCTGCGAGTGAGAATGCACATAGCATAATATATCAACTGAAAGCAACCACATTGCTTGCTGACGAACATCAAGCCTTTAGTACCTAGCATAAAAAGAGCCCCCCAATTGTCGTATTTTGATTAGAGGATCTCGAACACGACCATCACGATTGGTTTTTTCCTTCGAACTCAATGCGACATCCAACTACATGTCCAAGTACGCTATCATCAATTTATCTGTTGCCATGCACCTCTTGCTGACACTATCCATGGTCCCACACACCTTGGGTGCACCACCGTCCTCAGTTGTTTTTAGATTCACATCCTCTCTCTCTCTCTCTCTCTCTCTCTCTCTCTCTCTCTCTCTCTCTCGCTATATCTGACATGGGCATGGGAGATGGGATCAAAGGCCCCCATCAATCTAAGGCCTCGACATTAAGCGAGTGCCATAGATCTTGTGAGACATAGCCTTGTCCACCCCCCCCCCCCCCCCCCCCAAAAAAAAAAAAAACAAACAAACAAACAAATCACCAATAACATGACCCACACAGTACTTAGTACCAAAGTTTTCCCACAAGAATATTTTCCCCAGATTCAAGAATTCTCTCAAGTTTTATTTGCTATCTTGAGGAGCGGACTAGTGAAGGATTTGCTTAGGAGCATAAAGGAATTGATCACTTTCACGTGCTCAAGAAGGGAAGTAGCACATACTCCCAGCTTTATGTCTTGCAGTTTATCTTATCTAAGATCCACTAGAATCTTTGCTTGTTCATTATGTCACCCCCCAGAGGGGCTCCCAGGTGTCAAAATATCTTTCTTGTTGAAACCTTCTCTCTAGTCCACATAGACAGATCAGATAAGTCATTTTTTAAAAGTGAGATTGGTCTTGATTTATCAATATTGCACTTGGTTCCAAGGCTATGGAAAACATTTGGGAAATCTCTAGAGGATTCCTAATTATTTGACGACAAGATTTCAGGAAGAGAAGGGAGTCATCTATGGAAATCTTTCGTAGGATTTGGCCATTGTCAGGTAAGGTCAGCACTTGGATCTCTCTTCTCAAATTGCTAGCATCAAGCATGGTAACCAGAGGATGAGAGACAATGGAGAACATCAATGGAGCTAGCAGGCAGCCCTACTTGGTTGATCTTTTAACGCTTCCAGAACTCTATTATTGAGCTTCTATTCCGTCTGCAAGCCACCTTTTATGCTCAGCTTTGGGGACTTGACCTTCTGGCTTTTTAGTGGTTTTCCACTCTAATTCAGCTTCAAGTTTCTTCAGGAACTCCTCATGGGATGTTCATTCTTGGGTGTGAAGTTCTGACCACTTTTTTAATACTCCTAGAAAAGACATCCCAATCTTTAGGGTTAACTAGATCAACATCTTTACTAAGCTTTCTCATAGCTTTTTTGGACAGGCTTTAGAAGAGAGGTTCTTTGAAGAGGTGTACCCCTGTGATAAGCAACTTCTTAGCTCCTTTGGGGTACTATCCTTCTCCTTTGGCTTTTCATAGCTTTTCTGGCGAGGCTTTAGAAGATAGGTTACTTAAAGAGGTGTACCCCCGTGATAAGTAGCTTCTAAGTCCCTTTGGGGTACTATCTTTCTCCTTTGGCTTTTCAGAGTTTCATGCACAACAAAAAGTGATCTGACATGTACTGTAAAGTCACCATCTCTATAATCAAGTAGAGATGGAATCTAGTTGGCTTGATGAGAGTAGCGGCATCTATCAAGCAAAGATGTCATGTGAGCATATTGTAGGCTGGTGTACATGAAGCCCAACATGCTATTCCAAGGAACAACCTTCCACATGTCCATCATAGCCCATTTCTCACAAAGGCTTAACCTTTTTTTTTCCCTTTGATCTTGCTAGAAGATGTGAGGAGCCTGTTCTATCCTTTCTCTTCTCCACCATTTTAAAGTCTCCTACAAGGAACCATTCCTCTTCTAAAGGGGTGTCTCTGAGATGCACCTACAATTTGGCTCTTTCCTTAGTAGTGTATGATCCATATATGTTAATAATGGTGAATGGTTGATTTGCCTAGTAAACCCTCACTCCTAGGGCTATCCCAAAGGGATGATTCAAAACCACCTTAGCCTCTATGTCCTTGTCCATTATATCGAGGATGCGAGTGTACCCATCTATTCCTTCTCCATAAAATACTAGCTTCTTCCCTAGTGCTTGCTTTATTTTGCTAGAAGCATCAAGGTGATGCTCTTGAATGGCCTAGTAATTAACTTCCTTATCTTTTCTAATTTCCTCCTAGAAAAGGGTGTTCTTCTTTTGGGTTCTTTGCCCCTTCATGTTCCATGACTAGATAACAATATCTTCCATAGTTGGGAAAGGGGTACAAAATCCTCTACCTTGAGGAACTCTTCCTCCACAATCTCTTTCTTGATGTCCTCCTATGTAATCTCTTTCCTTATGTCCTCCTCCATTGACACTTTCTCACCCTCACTTTAGGAGCTTGACAACTTAGATGTCATGAGATTCTTGGGATTGGCCTCCCATAGAACCTCAAAAAGGTTGTACAAAAAGGGAATTATCCAATGCTAAGTTCTTTTTGATGTCCAATCACCCTAGCTTGGGATTTGAAACGTTTGTAAGAAATGGTTGTCGATACCTACTAGCATCCTTCATCCCTTGTACTAAACGTGGATGCAAGCACAATCTTTTGAAACATTGGGGTTGCCATTTTTTTTTGGATGACATATGAGAAGAGATAACAAGGGGTGACCTTATCGTTGCTATGCTGGGCATCCAAGGATTACTCTAATTTCTAAAGTGTTTTTATGTTATCACTAAGATTCCCATCCTTTCCGGCTTGTTCATTATCCTTCTATTGTGGAGTCCCCGTTTTAGTAGTTGTATGAGATATTGCTGGCTTGCCTTTTTCTCCATCTAGAGGGCTTGCTACCATAACCGAGGCAGTCGGATAAGACCTTGCAAATTTTTTTAATTTTGTTGCACTTAAAGCATGCACCAAAGAAAGTGCCAAAGTTTAGGGGGATGACCTTCAGGCCGGTCCCCCACATTCACTCTAAAATATTCTTGGGCTGGGGCTTTTTGAGATCCCACGAGATGCAAATCTTATTTGCTACGATACATGCTGCTCTGCTAGGTGGCTCAAACAACAAGATACTAAGTGAGGTGGCCAAGTCTTTCCTGAGTTGTTCCTCAACCACAATGAGATGTTGAAAAAATCCACCCAAATTAGGCACATATCCTTGAATGTCTAAGTAGATTCAAATGAGGGATCTCAAGAGATCACAAAAACCAATCATTGGTTGAAGAAAAGTGGGCTTTTGGCCAAGAGTTTTCTCACCATTATCTTGTTTTGTTAAATTGGACTGAGAAGAACCTTTTGCAAGGTATTAGGCAAACACCACTGATTTACTTTGAATAAGGATATTAGAAATATAGATCCATTTTTTTAGTTCGGATTTGGCAAGTTCCTTGCCCATTAACCACGATGAGAGTGTTTTTCAACTTCCACTTTTTGTAGGAGCATCCTTTTGAGACCTTGGAAGGCTCTCTCACCCTTGGTAGCTTCCATGTAGGCAAAAAATGTCATTGATTCCTCCAACGACCTCTTGTTAATAGATGGTGCACATAGGATATGAGCGAGCTCTATTTCAATCTACACTTTGTGCCCTCTTAGTTATTCCTTATTCATCTCAGCAATGCCATTGTAATTGCACCTATAATCAACAATTCCACAGTGTTGTGATGTGATGACTTTCAATCCTTTTTCTACCTAGCTGGATGAAGGATCCTTTGATGGACCCTTGGCCCCCAAAAAAACGCCTTTTCTTAAGAGGTCTTGGTTGCATTCTCCATAGCCTCTGAGGGTCAAGGGTCCTTGGATGGACACTTGGCACCCATAACCACCTATGCATAAGAGGGCTTGGCCGCATTCTCCATAGCCCCCAAGAGGATCACGAATCAACTATACATGGTGGGACTCGGACTTAAGTCGAGGAGATACTAGGGACCCAACAATTATATTCCTTGCCTTGTGGAAAAAAAATTCCACTTAATCTTGTAGCTGCACTGAGTAGCAAGTCACCAAAAGAAATATAATAATCACGCCAAGTACACCCTCCTCTATTAAAGGGGACAAGATGTAGGAACAATGTTGGATATGGGGAAGGGTAACACACCCAAAATACAACACATATGCCTCTCTGTAGCCTAAGATACTCAGAGCACCCCAATCCACTCGAGTTCACCTTCAAAACTCACACAATCCGCGTACATATCAGCACATGCATGCATACCAATGCACACATGCTTTGCACAATCAATTGATAGCACACCAAATTGATTTTGCTTGTTTACAACCATCACAAAATGTGCACCACTCTCTCTTTCCCGCAAACACACACTGACGGGAGTCAAGCGAGACATGAACCCCGATGGCCTCTAAAACGTCGGGAGTTGATGGCACGCCTCGAGCTGGTCATAGTAAAGCGGATAGGGGGCACCACCTAGCTTTGAGCAGCTAGGACGCAGACCACGGTGATGTGAACACCACAAATTACACACACACACACACACACACACACACACACACACACAGCATTGAAAAATGACGAAAAAACCTCGAGGGGTGTGAGGGAGAATTATTTCTTGCAGTATTTACAAATGACCTTCCTTCTGGCGAGGTGACACACCGCGATGATAGAGAGATAGGGAGAAGAGATGGTGAATTCTACTTGGTGTGTTCTCTAAACACGACTCGATGATATGAAACTCGCTGCCAAGAATGTGTATGTATGTGTGCATTGACCATTGGAGTCCAGATGTGGACGTAGCTCCCTTCACATGGTGCAATTCCCAAAACAAACCATCACACAAGTCCCCTCCCCATGATGCCAATAGTGTCAATTCCTTCCACTAAAACTCTACCAAGTGCCGACCTCTCATGAGCTGCCCCCCCCCCCCCCCAGTGACCTCTTAGTGCCCTTTTATAGGTGTTGGTTGCTTGGATTTCGGTAATCCTAGTTTGATTGGGGTAAGCTAATCGGGGAGACAAAGCAAGGCGGTGCGCCCGGTTTGGTTGACCCTTGCTTTGTCTTGGGAGTTATTAAAAATGAAAACCTCTAGGTGGGCCTTTGTGACCATCACTTGGAGAGAGGGAATTTACAAATTGGGAATTTTACAAGGCTTGGGTGAAAACTGGAAAATGATGATGATAATGACCTACTGTTTAGTGAAAATGGTGTCGTGGTTACGTGTTGCCAATGATTGGCCACTTGCTGGTGTGTTCGGAGTAGTGCGTACATCTTTTCGGGGTCGGCCGGGGCATGCCTTTGGCGCCTTTGTTCTTTTTGTTGTCAATGTCGCATGATTCGGGTCGTCCTCCTTGGTTGTTGTCGCCATAGTCGCAAAATCCTTTGTTTTTTTTGTATTTTCGACGTGTGTGCGTTTATGTGTGTGTGTTGTATGTATAGGGGTGCGGGTGCATCTGTGTACATAGGTGTAATTATATGTATAGGTGTGTGTGCATTTACGTGCGTGGGAACGGGGGTGTCAATATATATATATATAGTTTTCTCGCTTTTTTGTTTTGGCGGCGCTGTGACGGAGAGAGGGGTGAGAGAGAGAGAGAGAGAGAGAGAGAGAGAGAGAGAGAGAGAGAGAGAGAGAGAGAGAGTGGTGTGTGTGCGTCTCGGGGCGGCGCCTATGGGCTGACACAGAGGAGCGCGAGAGTAGCGGGGGGACTGCGGGGCCGCCTGCTAGGTGAACGCTGAGCGCGAGGGGGGAAGGAGAGGGGGGGGGGGGGGGGGGGGGGGGGGGGGGGGGGGTGGGTGGGGTGGGGTGTGAGTGAGGTGATGAGGAAGGGATGGGAAGGGATAGGGATGGTATGTTGCTTCAAGGGGCGTCCGCATGGCTGGGTCTAGGGCGAGGTGTGGGCATGGCGTGAGTGTAGGCCGTTTGACAGTGAGCGCTAAACCCGGGGGGGGGGGGAGCTTATGTTGAGATGTTGAGCTCTACATCTTGAGATGGCATCCACTACGGGTCTTGGCCGCTTACGGCATTTACTCACTGGTACGTTAGGTGACCAACACGGAGGATCTCTGCTAGTGATTCTACAGTTGGACTACACTTATAATGCCAGCCTAGTATGCTTCTAGAGAGTTAACACTTAGTGACTGCATGTACATATGTGCTACTTTTCAGCTTTAGCACTTAGTCATTTTGTACTCTCTTTTCTTAGCGAAGAAGAAGAAGAATCTTCTATCTCTGTGTGTTTTGTGCTTGTCTTGTGTAGCTCTCTTGCATCCTCATTCTTTACATGGTATCAAAGCCTGGTGCAGGCAAGAGAGGCTAAGAGAGCAAGAGCATCACAATCTCTTTGTTTGCAATCCACGCCAGATGTACAAGTTTCGTACAAGTTTCTGAACAGGTCTCCAAAGTGCAGTATAGAGAGATTTATTGTACAAGTACAGTGGTTGTATGTACGCTTGATTGTGGACACTCGTTGAGTGTAGAAAGTGTTACAGGTACCACAATAGCAGGTTCAACAGATTTGCAGGTTTTTGCAGATTGCAACTATTTTGTCTTAGTGCTTCATGTCTGACGGTTTCAGTCAGATTGTCAGTGAGAAGCTTGAGAAAAATAACTACCATGTATGGAAGTTCAGAATAACTAATTTCCTAAAAGGGAAAGGTTATTGGGACTATGTAGAAGGAGACAATGAAAAGGGAACCAAAGATTCGTGAGGCAAATGCTACAGTAGAGTAGAGAAAAGCTTTGAGAGACTGGCAACAACGTCAGAGCAAAGTGATGTACTGGCTTTCTATGAGAATCACAGATGGCATGATGGGCTATCCACAGGATGCTGAAACCCCCGCCATTGCATGGAAAAACTTAGGCAGAGTGTTCAGGGTGAACACCAAGGCCAGGAAGCTTCAACTAAAGTCGGAGCTAAATCAATTTAAGAGGAACAACCTCTCCATCAATGATTATGACTTGAAGATCAAGAGTATCATTGAGGCTCTTGGATCTATTAAAGTCTCAGTGGAAGATGATGACATTGTCTGTGCATGCTTGGATGGTCTAGGAGATGAGTATGTACATTTCAGGTCTTCCATGAAAACAAGAGACGACATCCCCGTGCTCCAAGATTTGATTTCTATGCTTATTCTTGACGAGAAGAACCTTGGTCTTGACACATCTTCTTCTCATGGAAAAAATAAGTCTGAACAGGCCTTCTATTCTAACTCCAACAGAGGTAGAGGTCGTGGTCGAAGCCCAAGTGGTTGCAGGGGACAATCTCTAGAAGTTCAATCAAATCAAAACAACACAGGTGGCAAGGGAAACCAGTCTCAAGGCAGGGGGAGTCAAAGAGGTCGTGGTGCCGGATCAAGCAAGCAACAACATACTGCAGATAGCAGAGAATGTTGGACCTATGGTGAAAAAGGTTACATGTCACGTGACTGTCCAAAGGGAAAAGCAAGTGGAAAGAGGGAAGAGGGCAACTATGCATCTACTAGCAGAGATGCAGATGACAGCAGAAGCGAGCGCATGTTTGTTATGCAGCATGTAATGAATACAATGACTGCAGATAATTCCACCCAAGATGATGTTTGGTATGTGGATTCAGGTGCCTCTAATCACATGACATCTTGTGGAGAGTGGTTTAGAGATATGCGCAGACCAGATGTGTCAGGCTATGTGCAGACAAGAGATGACACGGCTCACCCCATTGCTCATGTAGGGGACATACCTCTAAATACAAAGAATGGAAAATCAAAGTACTTATCAGATGTACTTCATGTCACAAACATTACAAAGAATCTCATTTCTGTTGGACAAATGGTTGAGCAGGGTTTGCAGGTTTGCTTCAATCCAAATGGCTGTTATGTAAAAGATTTCAAGAATGGCTCTAAGCTGATCACAGAGGGCAAATGTGTGGGCATAATGTTTACACTGAATGTAGACATGCCTGAGATAAAAGCTGCATTATTTGCACAGGGCACAGGTGTTGTGGATGATGTTGACATTTGGCACAAACGCATTGGCCATGTCAATGAGCAGAGATTGTGCAGCATGCAATCAAAACAAATTGTAAAAGGTTTGCCCAAATTGAAGGTGGATGGTATGCATAAAGTGTGTGCAGCATGCCATTTTGGAAAACAGTCTAAGGGCTCACTTCAACATGAGCGCAATGTATGTAAAAAGCCACTTGAGGTGGTGCACACAGATGTTTGGGGTCCAACCAATACTTTGTCTCTTTCATTGATGACCATACAAGGAAAGTATGGGTCTACTTCATGCGTAACAAAAGTGAAGTGTTTGGTCATTTTCAGGACTTCAAAGTCATGATTGAGAAGGAGACATATATGCAAATCAAGACATTGAGGTCAGATGGAGGGGGAGAGTACTTCTCCAATGATTTTTCAGATTTTCTGCAAATGCATGGTATACGCAGGCAGTTTACATGCAGATATACTCCACAGCAAAATGGGGTTGCAAAAAAGAAAAACAGGCACATTGAAGAGGTTGCACGTGCATTGATGAATGAGAAGAACCTGCCTCATCATTTCTAGGCTGAAGCTATAAATACATTTGTGTACATTATGAACAGGACACCTACATCTATGGTGCATGATGTAACAACTAGGAAAAGTTTACAGGTACAAAGCTTGATTTGGCACACTTGAAAGTGTTTGGCTGCATAGCTTATGTGCATGTACCAGATGAGTTGCTAGGAAATTGGATCCTAAAGCAGAGAAATGTATTCTTGCGAGATATTCCCTTGAACAACACGGATACAGGTGCTACAATCTTACTACACGAGAATTACGAGTGAGCAGAGATGTAGAATTTGATGAGATGAGCAGTTGGTACAGTAATGCACATGGCACTATTGGGGCTGATGTAAAAGATGATGTGGTTGTACAAAATGTGAGGCCACAGTCACAGGTTTTGAGTTGACCACAAGAGTCCTCTTCTCGTGGCTCTGTTGAGAAGCCATGGAATGGTAGACTACGTACGCAGGTTACTCCACCAGCAGGTACAGGGAATGTATCACGAAAAGGAAAGGAAAAGGTTGATGAACCTCCCTTTATGGATGATGCATCATAAGGTTTTTCACATATAGACATGGATTCAGACGGTTCTGAACAAAGTCTTGATGAGGAATTGGGAATTCCGGCTGTCAGGACACCTGGTGTAAGGAAAGTACAAGAAGATGCTAGAGGGCAAAGGAGTGATGCAGGACCGTGCAGATCTAACAAAGTCAAAAATCCAGTTCAGAAATTGACTTATGATGGGTATCTAGTGCATCACCAAGCCTACATGGCTAAGGTGATACAGGTTGTGGAGCCCACATGTTTTGAGGATGCAGTTGAAATGTGCATTGGGATGATGCAATGAATGAAGAGATGGCTGCATTGGAAGCAAACGACACATGGGAGTTGGTGCCATTGCCAAGTGGCAAGAAAGCTATTGGTTGTAAATGGGTGTATAAAACCAAGCATAAGGCTGATGGTAACATTGAACGTCACAAGGCAAGGCTGGTTGCAAAGGTTTATGCATAGATGTATGGCATAGACTATGAGGAGACCTTTGCTCCAGTGGAAAAGATGACGACTGTGAGAGCTGTCATAGCAGCGGTTGCGTCTAGAGGATGAATTATGCATCAAATGGATGTAAAGAATGCCTTCTTGAATGCTGAGTTGCAAGAGGAAGTGTATATGGATTAGCCACTTGGTTATGTAAATCCAGGTTACCCAGATTATGTATGCAGGCTTCTCAAATCCTTGTATGGTTTGAAGCAGGGCTCTAGAGCATGGTATGACAGGACTGCCAAGTATCTTGTCAGTATTGGTTTTAGGAGAGCTCATGCTGATGATTCAATCTATGTATGTGAGAGTGATATGGGGATTGTGGTCATTACCATATATGTAGATGACCTTATTATTGTGGGTGACAATGCTATGGAGATTGACCATGTGAAGGGTCTTCTCAAACAGGAGTTTGAAATGAAAGATTTGGGCGAGTTGTGCTACTTTCTTGGCATTGAGGTGATCAGGACTCCAGAGGGTGTATGGCTATCACAAAGACAATATGCTTTGGACATGTTTTCAAAGTATGGTATGGCTGATTGTGTAAATCATTTTATTCTTTCATGGTCAAACACAATTTCAAATTGTGCCCCATACAAGTAATGCCACCAAGTCTTCAAGGCTGACACTATTGCATAGTTTTCTTTTATAAGCAGAATAATCTTGCTAGGTTGAATCAAGATTTTTGATTTTGAATGCAATTGGCCTTCCCTCCTATAGAAAGATTTCTCCAATAGTAGGATTTTGACACCCATTCTAAAATGAATGGCTTCAAAGGATCCACAATACCTAAAATAGGAGCTGTCGCTAGTGCGTCCGTGAGAGCCTCAAAACTTTGCTATTGAGATGGACCCCACTGAAAAGTTTTTCCCTTGGCCTTCAGTTGGTCTGTCATGTTGTGGTTTCACTATCACTTGGTGCTTGTTTGTGTGTAGATTCTACTTGGGTTAGAACAGACATTGTAAATTTCTTTTGTACATCCCATGGCAGAGCTCAATCAAGCTACGGAGTGCATATACGAGCATTAGATTGATGCACTTTTATGCTTGATTAGTTTATTGGTCAAGTAAGCTCCCACTTTGCACATATGAAATTTTTCTTCACTAATATGACATCCATTATGTGTGACAAATTAGAGTCAACAATGATTATTCGTAAGATATGGCTGTCTTGCTCTTGCCGATACATGCGTTGTTGGCATTGTGGTAACACAAGGCACATTAGATGTCGTTGTTTCATATGTATGAGGTAGTGGCAAAGATATGTACGTGATGCAGAGATGTTTTTGACATAGACTAGAGAGGTTACTTTGCATTCCAATGATGGTGATGGCATGTTTACCTCTAGTGTTCCTCTTTCTTTTATGTCTGATAGAGATGACACTTGCTCCCGATAGATGAGTATGCAATGCTAGGCATGCAATGAAAATCATCTACCTTGAACTAAAAACCAAAAAGATGCAAAGGCGTAAACGATGTTAGTGTTGCTCAATATGACCCGTACATGCACTTCATTGCATTTAAGATTTCATTTTCAATTTGTTGTTTGGTTAATACAATAGAAGTACTGCCAAGAGTTGGCCAATCATCGTCCATCAAAGCTGGTGGAAGAAGTGTTTTCAAGGTCTTGTAGCCATTCCTTGTCATTGGGACTATGTACTCTGCATCAAAGAAGAAGATGGACTGTTCTACAAGCTCCAACGGAGTGCATCCATAATATAGCCACTCAAAGTGGTGAGCCGCAAAAGTTTTAGAGAGCACTTCCAATGGCTCCCATTCCATAAAATTTTGATGGAAAAATATATACACAATCCAAACACCATGCCCATAGATTTTTCTCATTAGAGACTTCATGTAAAAGCATAGCATTTTCCACGAACAACAATAGAAATACTTAAAATTATCAAGAAAGTGCTTGCAATTAGCGTGAATGATCCATAGTTGAGAAGGTTTGTAGACGTGTTGTATCTTCACTTGCTTGCTTCCATTGGCCGCCTGCTTCATCTTCAATATATGACCCTTCCAATGATGGGACTTAAATCCAATGAATCAACAAGAGAATTTGTAGGCTCACTTTGTGCTTGGTTGCATTGTCACCCACATGCCTATTCCAAAGCTTGTGGTTACCCAATGGCCATTGTCATCTTGATCGTTGTTGCTACAATAGAATGAGTCTACCGTTGAACGAGGTCTACAAATCATGGTATCCAAGCTTCTTGCACTGTGAAAGGTTAAGCTCCCTTACCCCTAACGCTTTGCAAGTTTAATGTTCCTAAAGCTGAAAGCCTTTTAAGTTGAAGCTCTCTAACCCTGAAGCTTTGCAAACTAAAGGTCTCTAAACCCTACGCTTGGGTAGCTAAAGCTACCTAAAAGATGTATGTGAGTCCTCCCAAGATGAGAGTGGAGATTGGGTGCAACCATGAGAGGAAGGCCTCCAAGAAGGGGAAAATCTTTTATTTTTGAAGATTTTGCAATTTTCATGTCCATTTACAAAGTAGAAAATCCTAAACTCCAAGTTTGACCCCTAGAAATTAGGACCTCACAAACCCAACATTTTTGTCCACATGGCTTCCTCCTATTGGTCCATTAATTAATCACTATCATTAGACTTGAGGCAGATTAAAGGGCCCAAGAAGACCCCAAACAAGTCCTAATGGCCCATGAACCCAAAGATCAGTGTCAAACCTGCCAACTCAATGATGCTTTTTCTTAATCAAATCCAATGGGATAGCAACTATGATTGCATCTTCAACTTCAACTCTTTCAGGGAGTGTTTTTCCTAAGAGCTTGGATGGCTATATCCCCCTTGGTAGCATCTATGGGCCTGGAGGGTGTCTCTACTTGTTCCAACATTCTTTGGTTAAGAGATAGTAGTGACTTAGAATCTCACCAAGATCCTTCTCAATTGGTGCCTTACTCCCTCTCAATTCATCCTTACTCAATCTGGCAATTCCACCCATGGCTGCTCTCATTGTGATGGACCGTGGAATCTTCTAGATCTTTCTCAGTCTGATTGGGCAAGGGGGCCTTCGCTAGCTCGTGGGTTCCAAGCACTACCTCAGTGTACAAGGGTTTGGGTGTGAACTCCATCGCCGAGCAAATCACTTGGCTAGATGGTGAGACAAAGCCCTAAGCCTCAAAAAAATCAATAATAACAATAGTTGCAAATGCTAATTGCTTGAATCACCAAAACAAGAACTCTTAGTATATATTAATTGCTTATTTGATAGATAAGTAGTGCAAGAAAGTGTTTGTTGAAATTTCTTGGGGTGATGTAGAGAGATTTCTAATGCATGCCAAGATTCTCACACTTGAGGATAGGAAAGGCCCGGGGGATTCACCATGGAAAACTTACCGCACCACGTAAGTGTAGGGGAGAGGGTTTTTTTAACAAGTTACGTAAGCGTATAAGTTAGGGGGTAGACCCCTAATAATTTATCTCCCAAGCTAAAAAATTAAGGGAAGGGGTATCATATTTGGAGGGGGGGGGGGGGGGGGATGAGAGGAAGTTTTTGTGTTTAAAAATCATGGCTTCCCAAAAGAGTCTTCCCTCAAACTTGTGAGTCAATAGCTATAAATATACATGCAAGAATTAGTACTACTTTGTATCAATTGCTTTTTTTGTGATTATAGATGTTGAGGGATGAAAGCTATAAAGAGCTTGTATAGATGCAAATTTACATGGAGAACCTAACACAGCTTTATAACCATGTTTTTTGAGTAATTTAGATGGGTCCAAATTGGACTAGTAGCTAGAGTGCAAGCTGAATGGGCACATAGTTTGAAAGTCAAACTAAGATACATTGAGGGTACATCTAGTTATCAATAGGAGTGGCTCCTTTGCACATTGCCAATGATTATGCTACACACGCTTTGAATAGTTTTACTTAGTTAAATCATGTGAGACCTACATTTTATATGTAAGATAGGGGTATGATAGTTTTCTACAAAGATTATTGTATAAGCGTAAAAAGGAGGGTCATATTCTCTAATATGAGTCGTATATAGGGGTTTTATCAAAGTTTTCCGCTCGCATGTGGCATCCCATTTTGTAAATAGAGTGAATACCTCGGGAGGAAAGGGTGCACCAAGTCTCCAGGCCAAGAAAATAGGGTTACGAGTGACACCAGTTGAAAGCCTGGGGGGTGGGGCATTTGGGTGCAACCACGGAGCTTCCAAAAACCACCTAAAAAAAAGAACCAAGCATGTAGGCAAACCTAGCACTAACCTAGCCATTGACATATCTCACCAGAGTCCTAGCCATCACTCGCACATATCTTACCATTGACCTACATGATTGATCAACACATCTCAGCCCCTCCATCATTTCCTAAGCTTATATGAACCATTCCATATAGTTATACATCATATCTACCATACTCAAACAATTAATTAAGAGCTATATTCCTACTTAATCATTGAGTGATTATGGATCAATTAACGTCTCCTTGTAGGTAGAACAAAATACTTTTCAAGTATAGGTTTAAGGATGGCTTGGGTCTATGGTTTTATTGCTTGTAGGAGTGGGTGTAGCATCATAGTGCATTGTATTTTCTACCTCTTATTGTGTTGATGCTTTCTTGGCTAGGAGCTCCGATACACCAATTAACCCTCTTTGCCCGTAGTGCTTTATCGGCACTTGCTTGCCCATTGCCCTCCTTCATCGTGCTGACTTTAGCATAGTTTCTTATCTTTCCACTCCTCCTTAGTGGCAAGGCATCTTGCTTGTGTACTTGTTGCCTCCATCCACACATTCTTGTAGCCAAAGTGTGTCAACCCTAGAAGAGGGAGAAAGAAGTGATTCGTATGCTAATAGGTTCATGGCCGAGTGCTAAAGCAGGTATGGAAGGCCAGGGCAGACAAGTGACAGCTGAGATGTATGCTTTATGTGGTTTTGGACCGGAAGGGCTTCAGAAGGACCACATGGGATGGAAGGTGAAGGAGGTCTACATGGATGTTTTTTTGCCTAATCATGTAGAGCTTGAAGTGCTAAAAGAGCAAGTCTAGATGGCTCATCAAACGGAGCTAGAGAGTGCAAGATATTTGAGTTTGAAGCTGGAGTGCATTGCAGACCTAAGACAGATAGGGCAGGTGATGCTAGGTGGTCAAAGCGGGTTGCAACATATGGGTGTGTAGAAATAATTATGTGAAGCATGGTGGTTTTTTCAGATCGGTGAATGGAGTCCAAGATGTCAAGTTATTGCCATATGAAGTTTCATCAAGGGCCAGCTCTATGCCAGATTGGTCTCCTTGATCAGTGTGCCATTTGGAGTGTTTGGAGCCTTGCATGGTTTGTATGTTTTCTATGCAATATGTGGAGGCCACAGGAAGTGATAGTGCATCAATCAAAGCCAGAATTAGGAAGATATAGCAAGTTGAAGTGTGTGCCAGTTGCTGTCAATGTGGGGACAGATGACTTTTTTCTGGATTGGGGCATGTCATTTGAGGGCCTAGCAAAGTCGAAAAGCATAAAATTTGATACGGGTTGAAGCCGAGAACCTCATCTACAAGCTCACTTTACGGTTTGTCAATTGGATCTTCAAGCCTCAAAGGGCAAGCAATTGAAATTGGGACAAAAATGGGTTTTTTGTGACATTTTTCAAAGTAAAGGATGGTAAAGGAGGTTAGGCCCATGGTGAGTTTCCACATGGTGGAAGCAAAGGATATCCCACATGCAAGGTGAGCACCTAGGATGGGAGAGCATATATGAAAAACAAACAACATTCAAGGGGCATCACAAGAGCCAGAGAGCTTGTGGAGATGGGAAGCTATGGCGCCTTGCACCATGGGTGCTGTCATGGTGGCATTGTTGGCCTAGACGGACTGAAGCCGGTGGTTTCTAGCAATATTATGCCATCCAATAATGATGAAGACCATTAGAGTTGCGAGTCTAGATGTTGACATGGCATGGTTGATGGGCCTCGTTCTCGCACCCAATAATTTTGAGAAGGAAGCGAGGGAGAAATGACGGTGTCGTCGGTGCCCCACTTAGGGGATGATGCATGTGGTACTTGGAGCTCAAGGCAAAGTTTGGGTCGCCCACCTAAGGGGTCCTACATACGATGAATTGGTGCTCAAGGTAAGGGGCCCAATATTGAAAGGCTTTACGTGCAATGCAGGCTAAAACCAGGAGGTTCGACCAAAAAAGGAAGAGATTCATACGCCGTAAAGAGTTTGTTTTGGCCAAGGGTGAGCTCAACGAGGATCTCTTAAGGAGGAGGAGTGCTTGCCAAGATTTGGGGCCAACGAGGGCACCAATATGGAGTTCCTTTGCCGCAAGCAAGCCACATGAAAGCGAAGTCGGAGATTTCCCATTTTGTTTGTGCTCGATGTGTCATGCTAAGCTAGTTGTAGTAGTAGGTTTCATGGGTGTTTGTAGAAGGAGATTTTTCCGTAATTGAAGAAAACCATACCCAATTTTTTGTTGTTTCTTCCCCTTCCCCCCTTCTAATCTTTGCTCTATTCCAACCTCCTAGTGCCGGTGTATGAGATGCATGTGCCTCCACAGGCCTTTGTGTTGATGGTCAATTTTCAAAACCGTGACCGTGAGAACCACACCCTAAGGAAGGAAAGTCTTATTACCAAAACAGAAAGAAGAAAAGAAAAAAAAAGAAAGCAAAAAAGCTCTTTACCATTCACCATACCCCCCCCCTAAGGTAACCACTAGCGGGGCGCCGCTAGTTTGGCCACACCCCTCCATTATCACCAAAAGACGAGCTCTCTCTCCTATTGCTCAGCTCTGCCAAATATTCTTTCTCTCTCCTGCTCCACCGCTGCATCACGTGGCCCAGTGGGCGCATGAGACGTCTAAGCCCCTGTCCACACCCCAGCACCGGCGGGCCTCCACACATATGATATACTCTCTCTCTCTACCCCTCTTTCAAAGATTCTCATTCTCTCTCTACTTGTCCACACCCCAGCCCCGGCGGGCTGCTACATTATACATCCCCCCCCCCCCCCTTCGTCCACACCCTCTTTGGCCTTATCCCCCCCCCCCCCCCCCCATCTTCACCTAGCCCTAGATCTAGCTCTCTCTCACCCTCTCTTAGAAGCGATCCCGTACACCTTTAAAAAAAAATAACTCTCTCTCTCTCTCTCTCTCTCTCTCTCTCTCTCTCTCTCTCTCTCTCTCTCTCTCTCTCTCTCTCTCTCTCTCTCTCTCTCTCTCTCTCTCTCTCTCTCTCTCTCTCTTTATCCTCTAAACTCCCACCCCTATCCTGTCACCCCCCCTGACAATCTCACCCCCCCCCCCTCTCTCTCTCTCTCTTTCCTATGGTGGGAACCCGCCTTTAGGGACAATCTCTCTCTCTCTCTCTCTAATATACCTTTTCCCCCTTCATTGAGTAAGCTCCCCCCCCCCCCCCCCCCCTGCGCTTTACGCCCGATGTCGAACTGCCTGCACTCACGCCTCGCCCTGGACCCAGCCATGCGGACGCCCCTTGAAGCAACATCACCCATCCCCCCCTCCTCATCACCCCCCCCCCCCCCCCCCCCCCCCCCCCCCCCCCCCCCCCCGCTCTATTGCACGTCTACCCCCCCCCCCCCCCGGGCTCTCGTGGGCGCTTGATGAAAACAAACACACCCTTATCCCCTCACCTCTCTCTCCCCCCCCCTCTCCACACCCTCTCCTTCCCCCCCTCGCGCTCGGCGTTTAATTGTAGGAGGCGGCCCTGCAGCCCCCCCGCTACTCTCGCGCTCCTCTGTGTCAGGCCTGCAGGCGCCGCACCGAGACGCACACACACCATACACACACACGCTCGCGCATACACAGTCTCTCTCTCACCCCCTCTCTCTCGTCACAGTGCCGCCGAAACAGAAAAAAAGAGAAAACTATATATATATATATATATATATATATATATATATATTGACACCCCCTTTCCCACGCATGTAAACGCACACACACCTATACATATAATTACACCTATGTACACAGATGCACCCGCACCCCTATACATACAACACACATGCATAAATGCACACACGCCGAAAATACAAAAAAAACGAAGGATTTTGCGACTACGACGACAACAACCAAGGAGGATGACCCGAATCACGCGACACCGACAACAAAAAGAATAAAGGCGCCAAAGGCATGCCCCGGCCGATCGCAAAAAGACGTACGCACTACACCGTCACACTGACAAGCGGCCAATCATTGGCATCACGCAACCACAACACCATTTTCAGTAAACCGTAGGTCATTATCATCATCATTTTCGAGTTTTCACCCAAGCCTTGTAAAATTCCCAATTTGTAAATTCCCTCTCTCTAGGTGATGGTCACAAAGGCCCACCTAGAGGTTTTCATTTTTAATAACTACCAAGACAAAGCAAGGGTCAACCACACCAGGCCCACCGCCTTGCTTTGTCTCCCCGATTAGCTTACCCTAATCAAACCGGGATTACCCTATAAAAGGGCACTAAGAGGTCACTATCGGGGGGGGGGGCAGATCATGAGAGGTCGGCACTTGGTAGAGTTTTAGTGGAAGGAATTGACACTATTGGCATCATGGGGAGGGGACTTGTGTGATGGTTTGTTTTGGGAATTGCACCATGTGAAGGGAGCTGCGTCCACCAATGGTCGATGCACACACACATATACATTCTTGGCAGCGAGTTTCATATCATCGAGTCGTCTTTAGAGAACGCACCAAGTAGAATTCACCATCTCTTCTCCCTATCTCTCTATCACCGCGGTGTGTCACCTTGCCGAAAGGAAGGTCATTTGTAAATATTGCAAGAAATAATTCTCCCTCACACCCCCCGAGGTTTTTTCATCATTTGTCAATGATGTGTGTGTGTGTGTGTGTGTGTTTGTGTGTGTGTGTGTGTGTGTGTGTGTGTGTGTAAGTTTGCGGTGTTCACATCACCGTGGTCTGCATCCTAGCCGCTCAAAGCTAGGTGGTGCCTCCTGTTCGCTTTACCCTGACCGGCTCGAGGCGTGTCATCGGCTCCCAGTGTTTAAGAGACCGTCGGGGTTCGTTGCTCGCGTCATTTGGTGCCCCCACTAAGGAGTGTTTCTAAGAAACCTTTAGTTTACAATGCTAAAAGTGACACACGCCATCAATCATGGACGAATGGCTGAAGGAATTTTCTAACTGGAGGACGGAAGAGGAGGAGACTAAGGAGGCACTAGCCTCCTTCATTGAAGTACTACTGCTAGGCTGTAGTGTTGTCGGTATTCAAGAGGTAAGCTCCCCATCTCGTGTTGCCCATTCTAACCACAAGTTGAGAGCATCAGGTGGGAGGTCTATGAAGTGCCTCATGGTTGTCAACCAAAACACACGGTCAATGAGTGCCAGCAACGAAGGCAGAAAAGGGGCTGAAATCGTCTACATCAAATTCATCGCGAAGATGTCATCCACATCAAAGGAGGAAAGAAAACGCTGAGGCCTCTCTTTCCTAAGGAAACTACAACCAAAGTTATAACCTTTACTCCAAAATGGCCTAAAGGGGCTGCTCGAGCCAAAGGTAAGGAAAGGATAAGCCAGTCTGGAAACACATGACCCCGAAGGGAGAAGCATCTGGCCAAGCAAGTGCTTCAAGCTCAGAGAGCCGGGTTGTACCGAACTTGCCAAAGAGGAAGTCATCCGAAGCTAAGTGGCAGAAGGTCGCCTACCGATTCGCACGACGCATGCGAGTACTACCAGTCCACTTTGAAAATCCTGAAGAAGAAGTGGTAAGCAGATTTCCATTACCTAAGAAAGAGTGGTTCGGCTACTGCTCTCGCTATTTTGGAAGACGGGTAAAGGGTCTTCCTCCTCTCACTGTACAACTTATCCTGAAGAAGCTCTCCACCACGGGTGAAACCCAGTGGGCTAGAGACGAGTTGCAGCTGAATGGAGTGGAATTCATGCAACACGCCGACTACAGTAATTATTTGCAGTTGCTCCTAGCCAAAAGGTTGCAAGTGGTCAGACACGTCGCTATCACCCCGTACGTGCTGAGCGATGAAGAAAAGGTAGAGCCCATGAAAGGCGACGACCTCCTGTGGATGTGCCGACTCATCAACACTGGCACGGTAAGAGTATAAGTAAGTACTCCACCCTCTGTGCATGATGGAAAATGGGCCGACAACATTCCCATTCAGATTCCTACAGCATATGCATGTGAATATCTATGTAGATAGGAAATCTTCTACCAACAGAAGATCGTGTACCTATTCGGTGCGGCAGTGCTAGAAGAAATCCTTAATTCCCCAAACCCTATCATTCTCCCCATATTGGATTACCACCATTCCTTTAATGTTTCCATCTTTATCCTGTTTTAATCTATCCATCCAACTCTCTAAAAATCCGCTATGAGCCTCTACTGTTGTTAGTATAATATAATATAAAAAATAAAAAACAAGTTTATAATTTCTTGAGTCGCTACCATGGCAAGTGTTTCTTTCCCCACCTTCAGTTTAAAGAAGGGAGAAGAACTCACCATCGACTTTTTGGATGATTTCAACATTGTTTGCGTGGTCTCCAACAAAGATGATGACGCTTCATGACTTCGAATTTTTCCTCTACTGATGAAAGTAGAGGCCAAGTCCTAGTACAATGCATTGCCCCATGCTACGAAGAATGCATGGGATGTTTTACAGGCTGCCTTTGTAAAGAGGTTTGGTGGAGGCACAACCTCGGAGAAGCTATGGCAGCTAGCTACTGACGGAATTGAAGCAGGGAGGTCTACTAGAATATGCCACCTACGAGTCCAAGTTTGTGGACTTATGGGAGAGATGGGTTGCCTCACTGGAGGAAGGCGAAGGAGTGCCTAATTTCCTAAAGAAGGACCGTTTCATTGCTGGCCTGTGGTCGTCGCTTAGAGAGAAGGTGAAGGGAAGGTTTCCTGCAACATATGAGTTAGCAGTAGAAGTAGCCCGCCTTAAAGACAAGAAGTTGCGCATGCAAGCAAGAGTAAACGAGTTAGAGGAAACAAGCTCGGCCCGACCAACCCCAGTGACTGCAACAACCAATCATAGAGCCCAACTGCAAGAGGCATCAGAGGAGCAGCAAGACCTGCTGAGTCACATCACTACCCAAGTAGAGAGTTTATCCGTGCATCTGGTATAGCAAGGGCATGCACTTGTCAAAAATCCAGAACAAGGAAGGGGACAACGGAGGCAGAACCAAGAGTACCACTGCTACAATTGCGGGGAAGACGGCCATGGTATGTACTACTGCCCACATCCAAGGAGGCAGAATTTCAATAGAGGGGGGAGACAGAATTAGATCTCTCCGCCAAGGGCAAGACCACCACCACCCATGCAACCAGGGCCGATCCCACCGGTCCAGATCCTTCGACCACCTGCACAACAACAACCACCACCACAACCTCTTATTCCACCACTACCCCACCACCTCCTGTAAACCAAGCGGTGAGTGTTATTAGCTTGGAGGCTAAAGGGAAGGCAAAGGTAGAAGAGTCAGTTTGAGAGAAGCACAAAGGGAAAGCAAAAGTAGAAGAAGTGGATGCTATGGGAGTGAAGTGCTCTAGGCACTAGGAAGCCTCTCATAGAGAATATAAAATGAAAGGGAAGGCCGAGTCTATCAAGCAAGCAGCTAAGCCGCTGTCGGGGGATAATTGTGCGAAAAGTGAGTCGGGAAGGCACCGGGCCCCTGGCTGTGAGAGGTGCAGAAAACAAGGTGTAGCACATACAATTTACCGACATCAATATTTAAAACAGGCAGTCCATTTAATTCCCAGTTAATTGACAAAATCCATGATTAATCGATCACTAATGGATCTTAAATGCTCTTTACAAGAAGAAATCCTGGCTAAAACCAGGTGCTAAACAGAAAATTGATGGAATTCTGCTTACTCTGCCTTCTGCTTCCTGATTCGAATGGACACTGTTAACAGTTTGAGATTAGGCTTCATTCCAGCTATGGAGGTTCGGAGATGGAGATTAAGAGTATGTATTAAGAGCTTAAGAGTATTCCCCAATTTTTCTTCCCATGAGGAGGAAGAGAGCTTAAGTTGATCTCAATTATGAAGGCTTAAGGCTATGGAGATTAAGGAAATCTCGATTAGGAATGGCTTAAGGCTATGGAGATTAATAAAATCTCGATTATGAATGGCTTAAGGCTATGGAGATTAAGGAAATCTCGATTAGAATGGCTTAAGGCTATGGATATTAAGAAAATGGAGCTTCCGTTATCAAGAGCTTAAGAGCATAGAGATTCAGAGCATATCAGGCGGCTAGAAGAGCATAAGATTATGAGGAGGATTAGCCTAGCTTATGAGGAGGAGAGAGCTCACGAGAATCCGGATTAAGAGCTTGGCTACAAACTTAATGAGCTTGTGAGCTTAAGGCATGAGCCTCCAAAAGATAGAGCTTTTCCCCGTTCTCCAGAGCTTAAGAGAATAGCCTCAGATTATGAGGAGGAGACGAACTCAACCCGTTTGAGAGATCTATAAGGTGTTCTTTCTATAGCTTTCATGGCGTCCCGAAAGTTGTTCAATGTCAAAAAAATTCCAGGATAGCACTTTGATCGAGCCGACCAGGGCGGTTCGAACCGGGCCCGCAGGGATACTTAAATTGGCAATATCTTGCCAACTGAAATCCCGATCACCGATCTGAAAAGACCGACATGCTCCACAAAGTGATCCCTTCAGTCTGATGCATTCATTCAAGTTTTGTTCCCTCAGTTGGAGTTGCCCAATCCGGTACGGATCTGCTACTGACTCAACTTAAAACTGTCATAACTTCTTACCCGTAGCTCCGATTGACGAGCCGTAAAGACAGGCATGTAGAGCTTTTTGAGTACTTCAACTTAGATTAATAAAATCCCATCTATTCTGACTTCAAGAATACTCACTGTTTAGCATTACCAAGACATATTCTGATCCTTAGAGCCGCATCTGGCACACTTTCAGCTTAAAAACTGGCTTGTTAGCAAGCCCTTATAACTGCTGATTAATCTTGTAAGCTTCAAATAAACCTAATTGGCTTTCCTTTACTCATTTTCTTGTCATAAGAGCGGAGTGGCACGACACCGCGACGGAAGATAGACATCGTGGATTTCTCACTGGGTGAGTATGCAAAACCCTATGACTTAGTTCAGGATGTGTTGATGCAGGGCCGAAGATAACTTTGCCCCAATTACTCCACCTTGCACCAAGAATGAGGAGGCAATGGAAAAAAATGGTGAGTACCAAGAAATCAAGACCAAGGATAGCTGGGGATATCTCTGGAAGGGATCTCGACGACATCCTACCAAATATGAAAGAACAACGAATCTCAAACATCTACATAGATGGTGGCGTTGCATCACGAGTGAAAAAATGATGCACCATCTAGGTCTAGAGGTGAGTAGGCCGGCACCCTGCCAAGCCAAAATGGCAAACAATGTAAGAGTGAAATGCATGGGCATTGTGAATGTGGTCAAAGTAAAAGCATTCAATACAGAAGTGGAGGTAGACATCTTTGTCATGCCACACAAAGGGGAGGGCTACCCTATCATTCTTGGGAGACCCTGGCTCATGGAAATGGAAGCTAAGCAAGACTGGAGCACCGGAATGATTCAAATGAAGGACGCTAAAGGGAAGTTCATATTCTATGATATGAGGACTGGGAAGCAACAAAACATGATCTTGGAGGCTTCAGAAGATGAGTCCACCAAAGACTATTCGTCTACCTCAGGAGAAGAGACAACCACCACTGACGGGGGTGACAATAGCATTGAAGTGATGAGGGCCATTCATAAAGACCCAAAAAGATTGACACAATCTGAAACACCCCCGACAAACCAAGAGGAACCATCAGGTACGCAATTCTTAGAGGATGGAGGTAAGCTACAACGGATGCTCTCAAAAGAGTTAACCGATGAGGAGAGGAAGGAGTATGTCTCCATGCTAGGTAACTTCACTACTTTGTTCATTGGTGGCTATGATAAGATCACATGAATTATAGTAGTGCAACACCACATAAAACTCAAGGAAGGCAGTAAACCCGTAGTGCAGAAGCCAGGAAGACTTGGGGTAATCCAAGAAGAGGCACTACTTAAAGAAGTGAGAAGTTTGCTATAGGCAGGTTTCATCTACCCTGTCAAAGACTCAGAATGGGTCTCCCCAGTAGTAGTCACACCAAAGAAGAATCGCAAGTGGAGAGTCTATGTGGACTATAAACCTCTCAATGCAGCCACAAAGAGGGATCACTTTCCCCTCCCATTCCAGGGTGAAATTCTCAATGAAGTGGCGGGTCACGAACAATACACAGTGTGTGATGGCTACTCAGGATACTTCCATATTAGCATTGCATAAGAGAATCAGAAGAAGACAACCTTCATCACACTTTGGGGATGCTTTGCTTACAAAGTGATGCCTTTTGGCCTCACTAACACTCCGACCACATTTCAACGCTATGTGACCTTTGTTTTCCAGCCCTACTTTGGAACATCAATACGGGTTTTAATAGATGATTTTTGCATCTATAGTTCACGAGCCCTCCATTTAAGCAAAGTCTATGATGGATTAACTAGGTTGCAAACCTTGGGTGGCCAGCTCAACGTGGATAAGTGTCACATTGGTGAAAGCAAAGTCACTCTCCTAGGCCATGTAATTTCAGCAAGAGGGATTGAGGCTGACCCTAGCAAGATTCAAGCTCTGGTATCTTTGTCATCACCCACCACCACTAAGTAGTTTGTTTCTTTCCTTCAGAAGGTAATATACTTAAGCAGGTTGATTCACTTGCTATCTCAAGTGGTCTTTCCCCTACAACAAGTCACCCAGAGGGATGTCTTCTCATGGAGTGAAGAAAATGAGCAGCAATTTACCGAGGTGAAGCAAATCCTAGCTAAGCTTCCCACCATTTCACCCCCTAAGTGGGATGATCCATTTTATGTGAACCCTAGTGTAGGAAGTGATACACTTGGAGCCGTGCTAATGCAAAAGGACCCCCAAACTTCTTTCATGCGTCCTATTTACTTCTCTAGTCATGTCATGACCTCGTCAAAAAAGGGATTTACCGAAGTAGAACACATGGTTCTTGCACTAATGTTTGCTACCACAAAGTTACGCTCCTATCTTCTGCCTAAACCCTTTGTAATCCTTACAATGGAGGAGGTTTTCCCATATGTGATGCGACACATAGATGTCTCATCGAGGATCTCTAAATGGCTAGTGACATTACAAGAGTTTGACTATACCATGCAAGTAGAAAACTCCACCAGGGCTAGTTTAGCGGGAATTCTTACTCATCACCATTATGAGAAGAAGCTGAAGGTCAACCCGGAAGCAAGTGAAGAGACACCAAAGTAAGAAATTCCTAAGCTAAAGGGAGCTCACTCTCTTTTGTTTGACGGAGCATACAAAAGAACAATGGACCAGTCTGCAACCGGCATAGTCATTTTCAATGAGCAACATGAAAGGGTATTCTCCATCGGGCAGTTATTACACTCCCACTCCAACAACAAAGTAGAGTATGCAGCTCTAATTCTTGGGTTGGAACAGTGTATTTCACAAGGAATTCAGCGCCTAAAGTCGGGGCGGTCACTTTTTAGAATGTGTATGACATCAGGTGAGTTAACCGGAGAGGATTATTAAAAGACCAAAATGTATAAAAATGTATACATACAGAGGGGGGTGGGGGTTTTGTAAATAGGCTCACAATGTAAGTATAGTATGTATATTGGGGTATTATTAATTACCTCTTGAACGCACGTGATATAGGGGTCTTTTGATAAGTGACTGCCTCGGAAGCCTAAATGTGTTTGGCGATGCTTTGCTTTTGATAAGGCAGATAAATGGCACTTGGGTTTGTAAAAATTAGGTTTTACTTGGTCAACTACTCCAAGTTAAGAATCTTCTAAGGAAGTTTGAAGCAATGAAACTATTTCATGTCCCCAGAGCAGAAAATCCAGAGGCAGATTCTCTAACCAAAGAAAGAATACAAGACGTTCCCGTAGGAGCAATCAAACTAAAACTACCCCTCTTTCAAGGTAGTGATGCTATGCTTGATATTATTAACTTTCTAGATACAAGAGAATGTCCGGAAGGATACACCAAAGGCCAGAAACAGTGGCTAGTAAGGAAGGCTACCAGATACCGCCTTGTAAACGACCACTTGTATTGTAAGGGCAAGGATCAGATTCTCAGGCGGATGCCAACCTCTAGTGAGATCACATAGGTAATTTCAAGTTGCCATGATGGCGTCTACGGCGGTGATTTTGCTCTAGATATCCCCAGTAGGAAGATTCTACAAGCAGGATACTCTTGACCTCACTTGAACAGGGATGTACACCATTGGTGTAAAACATGCAAGGCTTGTCAAGTGGCTAGTGATTGCACACTAACCTACGAGCCACAAACTCCTATCATTTCATATGGTCCATTTGAGAAATGGGGAATAGATGCAATCGGTCCTTCACTAAGGGCCCAATCAGGTAAACTGTACATCATAGTCGGTGTAGACTACATGACTCGATGGGCAGAAGCAATAGCCCAAGAGGTAGCAAAGTTAATTTTTGAGCACATTTGTTGCCATTTTGGCACTCCTCTACAAATAATATCAGATAAGGGACTAGGTTTTACAGGCAATCTAGCGGGAGAACTGATGAAAACGTTAGGTATCACACGCCGACATTCCACACCATACTATCCACAATGCAATGGTCTAGTGGAAAAGGTAAATGGAATGATTTGCAAAATCATCACAAAGCAGGTGAACAATCACACAAGAGACTGGGATAAACATATCATGGCTGCTCTTTGGGCCTACCGAACGACGTTCCGAACATCATTAGGTTTCACCCCTTTCCATCTAGTTTATGGGAAAGAGGCAATTATACCCACTGAGGTACAGATAGCCAGCTTACGAGTCTTGGCTAGCCAGATAATACAGCGCCCACATCCTAGATCTGGAGAGGCTCCAACTAGATAGGGAAGAAGCAATCAATCACTATGTAGTGCAGGCAGAACGACGTCGGCTCACCTTCAATCAAGGGCCTGGAAAAAGGTATGTTAGTATTGAGATACGACAACAAATTTGACACAAGGAAGGACAAGAAATTTCAACCTAGATGGGAAGGACCATTCATCATCAAGAAACGCTATGACAATGGCAGCTACAAGGTGATGGAAGCGGATGGGAAAATTCACAAGACCAGAGTCAATGGATGGAGGCTGAAAAGGTATTTTCTTAGGTACGACCTAGAGTTCATGATAGACATTCCAGAAGAGGAAGAACCCTCTAACTCCACAACTAGAGATGTCGAGGAAGGGCTAGAAGCATGGATGCCTCTAGCCAGATGGGAGGGCTAATGATGGTCGATTTTCAAAACCGTGATCGTGAGAACCACACCCTAAGGAAGGGAAGGCTTATTACCAAAAGAGAAAGAAGAAAAGAAAAAAGAACAAAACACAAAAATCTCTTTACCATTCACCATACCCCCCCTAAGGTAACCACTAGCGAGGCGCCGCCAGTTTGGCCGCACCCCTCCATTATCACCAAAAGACGAGCTCTCTGTCCTACTGCTCGGCTTCGCCAAATATTCCCTCTCTCTCTTGCTCCACCGCTGCATCACGTGGCGCGGTGGGCGCATGAGATGCCTAAGCCCCTGTCCACACCCTAGCACCGGCGGGCCACCACAGATATGATATACTCTCTCTCTCCCTCTTTCAAAGATTCTCATTCTCTCTCTACTTGTCCACACCCCAGCCCCGGCGGGCCACTACATTATACATCCCCCCCCCCCCACTCGTCCACACCCTCTTCGGCCTGATACCCCCCCCCCCCGCCCGCCCCCCCCATCTTCACCTAGCTCTAGATCTAGCTCTTTCTCACCCTCTCTTAGAAGCGGTCCCGTACACCTTAAAAAAAACAACTCTCTCTCTATATATATCACTTCCCCTCTCTCTCTCTCTCTCTCTCTCTCTCTCTCTCTCTCTCTATATATCCTCTAAACTCCCACCCTATCCTCTCACCCCCCCTCACAATATCACACCCCCTCTCTTTCTCTCTCTTCCCTATGGTGGGAACCCACTTTAGGGAGCAATCTCTCTCTCTCTAATATACCCTTTCCCCCTTTGTTGACTAAGCTGTAAAGAATGAGGATGCAAGAGAGCTACACAAGACAAGCACAAAACACACAGATATAGTATCTTCTTCTTCTTCTTTGCTAAGAAAAGAGAGAACAAAATGAATAAGTGCCAAAGCTGAAAAGTAGCACATATGTACATGCGGTCACTAAGTGTGAAATCGCTAGAAGCATACTAGGCTAGCACTATAAGTGTAGTCCAGCTGTCGAATCACTGGCAGAGATCCTCCGTGTCAGTCACCTTACACGCTAGTGAGTAAATTCCGTAAGCAGCCAAGACCCGTAGTGGATGCCAGCTCAAGATGTAGAGCTCGACATCTCAACACTCCCCCTCGATCTCTGCATGTTGCAGAGTCCAAGCATAGTCCAGAAACGTCAAAGCTTCTCAGCTCCGAGGGCCTTGGTAAAGATATCCACTATCTGATCCTCTTTGCTGATGTAGACCAAATCGATGTCGCCCGCCAACACTCGGTCTCGAACAAAGTGGTAATGGACCTCTATGTGCTTGGTCCTGGCATGGAACACTGGGTTCCTAGCCAACTGCATGCTACTGAGGTTGTCACAATGGATGACAATCTGCTGATTCAGGTGCACTCCCAAGTCCTCAAGTAATGTGTGTAGCGAAGCTACCTCACATGCCGCAACTATTGCACCTCTGTACTCGGTGTTTGCGGGTCGCCGCGACGGATGTCCATAGCATAGCTCTCAAGCATCAACATAAAATATCGATACAGGGGAGGCGACTCGGATGAGGGATGGAAACTTATTAGGATGTCAACCCTAATCAACTGAACTCGAAGAGATGCAACTGCTAACTCTAAAAGAAAATCAATCGCACCAAAGCCAAGTAATCTGCCTATGTCCTTCTACACAGCTCAAAAGTCATCACGCCCGTTCACCATGCAAATCATATCGGAATCGCACAAAACATGAAAAGAAGCTACAGGGGACTATCAAGAACATATCCTATCACTGTCACAACATTCTAGAGAGGTACAAAGATCGCGATCGTTCGTCCCACAGTACGCACAAACAGTAAGATGACCCTAAAGGGTCATTTTTGGGTCCCTAAAGCCTCTCCTAGAGTCAAAACAACATAAAATATGCATAGAAACACTCAAAACAACGATTTAAGGCCTAAACGGATGCGTTTGAAACCTTCACCAAATCTTGAATGCTTACACTTGAATGAAAGAGCAGAGTAAGAGGAACACAATGCAAGAAACAAAACTGAATTTGGATTATTGTAGCCACAGAAGCGATGATTACAAGTTGGAGCAAAGAGGCAGCTCTCTCTGCGTAACGCAATAGTCACTTATCTTTAAAAAATAATCTCCCTTTCCCACTAACCTTAGTGTATTATATACCTAGGGCTTTCTAAAGTGGCCAGCGGACAACTTCTCATGGACCTTTATATACATCATTGGAAAAATTACATCTTTGACTTAGACTTGACATAGACGATTGACATTAGGCTTTTACAGGGTTTGATGTATTAAACATCGAAAAAATAATGTGACCACATCAAAACATTGGCCGGCTGACCCAACAGGCGCCTTGGCTAAGTGGGCACTTGTATGTTGTTATCACCTCCAAACACTCCCCCCTTCCTAGCTCGTGTCGTCCCTTGACACGACCATTTGTAGTCTGGTCTTCTTGTTGATGAGACTCCCCCCTTCCTTGATTGAGTTATATCTGGCATGTTTTGCTTGTTCAAATGGGGTGCCCATTTGCCTTTGATTGACGAACATTTGTTCTTTGTGATTTGGATGTTGTGGGGACGAGGCATTTGTGCATGTTGTTGCACATCGTGCTTTACCTTTCCATTTGTGCTGTTGGTCGATGATACCTGCTTCTTTGGATACTTTGCCTCCTGGTGCACTTGACTTTTTATTGGAGCTCGTATCTCAAAATGTTTGAGACTTTGACGTGTGTGCACTGGCATCTTCAATTTGATTTTCTTTGCCACTTTGTCAATGGAGCTTTGTTGGTACCTTTGAAGATAAGAGTTGCTCTTGTCGAAGCGTAGTTGAAAACAATGTGGCCCCACTTTATCTCTTTGAAGATCATGTAAAAAATTCTTTATTGGTTTCATTTGATGGAAGAAATATATACAATAGAATAGTGATGGGTGTTTCTAAATTAGGGTCTAGAACCTGAATGACCAAAGGGAAAAACCCGGTGGGAAAAAATGCCTTTGGTATACGCTCTTATTGGGGTTGAACACTTGGAAGTTGAGTACCTGTTCATGCAAGGTGAGTTCTTGGGAGAAATAAAGTAATAGTGCGTAATGCAAGTGCCAATTATGGGACACTCTATATGCACACAAGAGTTCTTTCAAGAAAATCATGCGGTGTGAAAAATAAGTTGTTGGGTGCTTCAAGGAACAAATGTAGCACATGTGATATCCAAGGACATCTCAATAGCTTCCACATTTCCAAGAAGGGTTTTTGATGTTGAAGCTTCTCCACTCATTACTAACTATGCATAGTGCGTGAGTGTCTTTTGGACTCTCTTCTTCACTTTACCAAACTTAAAATACATAGACTTGGACTCTTATGCTTGCATATACCAGCATTAACGACACAACATAAATATGCTCAACTCCTCCACCTTGAGGAGTACCTAGAATAGCTAAGACTCTTAGACCACATAGAATATTACTTGAAGCTTTGGGACTAATGCCTTGCTCATTTAGTGTCTCAGCTGCCCGACTCTTGACTTTTATGCCATGTATTTTTAATGGCAACTTGGACTTATGTGTTCATGGCCTGAAACCCAATGCCATAAGTTCTTGAGATTAAGGCCTCTATCATTGTGTTGGTCTTTGGATGCCACCATTTTGTCGAGTAGGTTGGCATATTTTGGCTCCTCTTGACTTGCTTGTTGTATGTTGATACTTCTTTGTAAAACAAGTCCTTCAACTCTGATAGGGCTTGATGTATCCTTTGCATTAATTTCCATGAGAAGCGATTGTCGAGATGTGTGGTTTCTCTGTGATTGAGTTTCCACTAGCAATTTTGGAACCCATCTTGTTTTTGGTCCTTGTGTGACCGTCTTTGGCATTTTATCTTCTTCTATAATTTGATGGACTCTATGCTTTGGTATCCAAAACTGATGATTTCCGTTATAAAATCCTTGCTTTTGTAATTGATGACAAGGTATCCATCTGTAGATTGCGGCAGCCTTGGTTGTAATTGGCTTCTGTTGGCTTTTGGTTGTCATTGCTTGCTTTGGGGTAGAAGCTTGTTCTGCTTGATTTCTCTTCGTTGTTCCCGATTGAGCTACAATTTTTGGTAGCCATATTGAAGTGTTACCTTCATAAACTCCTTGTGCTTCAAGTAGCTTCACTGGAATCATCCGCTGATTCACCTGTTTGTGTTGGGTATCTTCGTTGAAGTCTGATTTCGGTACCCAAACATTTCGCGTTTCCCACTTGGAAGGTCTTTTTGTTTGCCTTTTGTTGGTGTTCTTTTGCTTGCCTGAGTATTTTGTATTCCGTTGATAGCGCGTCTTGTTCCTTGTAGAACTCGTTGGTTGAGGTGGGTAGGTCCAGGCTGTTACTTTAGGCTTTTTGGCCCAAACATTAGTGTTTCCTTGGAAGTAGCCTTGAGCAGTGATTGACTCATTTGATGCTATCCACCCTGTCACCTTTTTCTGTTGTGGTTGAACCCATGTTTCATGTATCCAAACTGGGTCTTTGACTTAGATGTGCTCTTTGGATACCAACACTTGGTTGACATTCTTCGGCTTTTTCCGGATGCGTTTTTGTGATGGAAACTTTGGTTGATAGACTTTTTGCTTTGGTTTCCATTGCATTGTTAATGGTGCGGCTCTTGATGTAGAGGCTTCGTGGGAAATTTGATGGAAGCTCGTTGAAGGTAAAGTCGTCTGGCGAGGTTGATATACTTCAATGTTTACCTTTGCTTTAACTTTTTCCGCGATGTTTGGCAATTTCTTCTCTGCATGGATTTGAGAAGCTTCATGGATTCTTACCGTTGTTGTTGTTGAAGCTTTTGATTGTTGTCGAAAGAAGATGTTCCTACAGCTTTCTGTCAGGACCAGACTCTCTTTGATATGATGGGAGTTGATTATGTGGAAAGTATCTTTATACTCCCCGGTACTCAATTTGAGTACAACTTCTGCCACTCCAAAGCTAGGAATCGGCATTTTTGAACTTGTGTAAATTGTTTCTTCTAGCTCATGATTGGTGGCTTGCCCATCATGATCCACGTTCCATAAGTCATTAGATTCTTTGTTGCTTCTGGATCTATTGCAGCCGAACATGTAACCTTGAGCTCTGTTTGTCCGCATAAATTGAATTTGATCATTGTAGGAGATAGTCCATCTTCTTCCTTGTCCCTATTCTTCTTTTGATCTTGCGTTTGTTGAAGATTTTTCGTTGAAATTGGAAGTTTTTCTCCTTCATCTACTTTCATTTGCACTTTTTCTAGAGTCGGCTTCTTTGAAACAGCTTTTGTTGTTTCTTCAGGTATGTCAATAATGACATATTCTTGTGGTTGCTCTGCTTCCTTCGTTTTCAATTTTGCCACATGCTCCAGGATGTAGCTATCTGTCTCACTTTTTGTGCTTTCACACTCACAAACTTCATTATCTTCCTTCAATACCCTTATTGTAAATAAGGGAGTTATATCATAGCCTTCCTCATCATAGAATTTAGTCAGGGTCGCCTCATTCACACACACATCAAGAGTCACTAGTATTTGATCCCATCCAAAGGGTTCAAATAACTCCTCTAGAAATGGTTCCGGTATGTAAGCTTCATCGTCCATTGATCTTTCTAGGATGCAATCCTCCTTCACTGAGCTTCCACACTTCGAAGCACCACACATCCAAAGTTCTTGTTTGGTTTGTAGCCACGCAGGTATCTCTTTCCCATTGATTATAGTAGAGTCAATTTCTTCTAAAGGAGTTCTATTCACATCTCTATAGCTATGGTCTTTTATGTTTATTTTTGTGGTGATCTTTTTATGTCTCAAGTAGATATAGTCATAGCCCCAATCTTGAACCATCTTAAGTTGACGCATGAAAGGTCTTCCTAAAATGATATCAAAGGTGTTCCTTTTTCCAAAATCTACTATTGCAAATGTATGTTCATATTCAATTCCACAAGAAGTCACAATAATTTGCTCTAGGATACCCGAAGGTTTTTTCGTGTACCCATCTGCAAGTTGCAGCTTCATTCTAGTTTTCCGAAGCGCTGGTCTACCACATTTTTCCCAAATGCCTTTTGTGGCTATGGCTACTCCAGCCCCACTATCAAGTATAGCCAATGTTTTAACTCCTTTGTATTCCACAGGTAAGGTGGTGTTTCCTTCTTCTCCTTCGTAATATTCCCCCACCTTGTTTATTGGCACAGGTTTAGCGTTTGCACTTTCTTGTTGAGTTTTGTTCGATTGTTCATTTGAGGGTAGATCTTGAAGAGGTATCTTTAATCCCATCTTCCCCAAATTGTTGCCTACTTCATCCCATACATGTGGTCTAATCTTAAGTAGTCCAGATAGAGTAATGGTGCACTGTATTGGAGTTGACATCAACTCTTGCATACTCTTTGTATCCATCATCTTGGATATGGCTTTCCTCTGAGATGGCACCACTCTAGTCTCTGAGTCTGCCTGCGTCGTGTTCTCCTATGTATGAGGGTAAGGTATTCAAGGACTCTGGTTTGCTTTCAATTGAAACTTCCATCCCTGCATCTCCATTTAGAGATTGAATGTCTCCCTGATAGACTTCATGGCCTGTATTGACCTTAGTTATGGGTGCAGATTGGATAGTCGCACTTCCATCTTTTTCACTTCTAATTGCTTCCCACAATTCATTTGGCCATGTCTCATCTATCTCTGGGATAGGTGCCATAAACTGTCATCTTGACCTTGCATCATTAGTGGTGTTAGCCACTACTTGATCATCTAGTTGAATTTCTAGGTTGTTGGTTTCCTGTGTTGCAGTCTTTGCTTGCACATCCTTTTGTGATTCTAGCTCAATGTTTCTTTGAGTTAAGGTTTCGACAACCTTTGCCTTAGGCATTTCAAATAAAACACTTTTTGGTTTTTTTTCTGGAGGTGGAATTGGTGCTTCAGGCTCCATCATTGCCTGTGTAGTTTTTACCAATTCCTTACACATTTTCAACCTCTCAGTCTCTACCTCAGCATGAGGATATTTCATCCCTCGTTGCTCTAGGGTTTGGTTGGGTTTCAATCTAGCCTCATATGCTTCCAGTGCAACATCTAATGGCTCTAGGACTTTGTCTACCAACACACATCCTCCGGAAGACGCCTTCCTTGGTATCTTATCGCTCACCACCGTTTTGTTTTCCCGTTCTTGTGTTAACTGCTCCTTTGTCTCTTGTAATTCTGTTTGTAGTGTAGTTTGATTTGTAATTGTTTTTGCTTTAATTCTGTCTCTTTTGGCTTTCCAGGATTTTCTCCCAGTCCTCACTGACACACTAGTTGTTTCCCCTTGTTTGGGTTGTTGATCTCTCTTTCTCCTCATTAGCTTGGTCCTCAGCATTTTCTTTTGCTTGTGCTCTAGTCACTACCTTCACAGGAATTTTGGGTTCTGCCTCTGATACACTTGGAGAAGGTAACACTCCCACAACATTCATTGTTGTTTTCCCCTGTTTGTTTGGGTGTTTTGGACAATTTGGAACAATGTGTATAATGGAACACTCCAAACAATATCCAATTATCTATACACAAGAACAATTCTTGGCCCAATGATTACCTCCACACTTGTATCATGGTCCATCTTGTTGAGTCACTGGTGGCACAATTGATGGTTGTTCTTGCTTAGCCAGAATGGTCTCTCGTCTAAGATCTTCATTTGCTATGAAGATCAGAGTGTCCTTATTCAATGAATAGAGTTTTCTCAAATGTCCTTGCCCTAGCCTAGGTTGTGATACCTCAACTCTTTGTAAAGCCCTCGATACAATCCTATTTTGAAATAATGGATGATTTGGTAATGGCATTTGTCTTTCTATTTGATGTCCAAATAGTATCCCCCTCGTGTAGGTTTGATTATAGTAGCACTCACTCAACTCATGATTGGTCCATTTTTGCTCAATGGCACACCATTTTATTCGTTGTGCTACTTGCGATGCTAGCTCATCTAGGTTGGTCGTTAATTGAGACATAACCACTTGCCTTGTGTTGGTTTCACTAGATGCTAAAGGAGCATTATCCATAGTGATCTTTGTGTCACCAATTTCCTCGCCATAGGCTTTACAATTGTCAACTAGGTATAGCGCTTCTCTCATGACTTGTTCAAAGGAAGTACATCCTTTTAAGTGCAAATCTTTCTTGAGAGTTTCATTTTTCAAACCCTCTATGAAGAGAATTGATAATCTTTCATCTTGTGGTAACTCGCGTTCCGGACATCTCTCTATATATTGTTTGAAGCGTAGCGATGCTTCCTTCACTCTCTCATCTTCTTTTTGCTTGAATGCATAGATTTGGAGCACTTTGTTATGCTTGATTCCCCTTTTAGAGAATTCCACAACAAAATTCTTGCAACAGTTGTTCAACGTTTGAGAAGGAATTTTTGTCCAACGGTTGGAACCAATGCTATCCCTTCGAAGGTTAAAGCCAAATCCCTCATTTGTATGAAAATAAAATACTTGTTTGGCTCTTAACACTTGTTTGAACAAGGATGCATGTACATATGGATCCCTTAATCCATCATACTTCTTCTTGACACATTTGGCCAATTGATATGGTCTCATTGGTTCTGGTTCAACCATGTATCTTAGCGTGTTGGGGTCTCTCACAAAGACATCCCTCGTTCCTTCTTCTCGTCTTGGAGGAAATCCTGGTGGAATCCCCTTTGAGACATGTTTTGGAAATGTTGATGGATTTGTAAGTCTAATTGGTGGTCTCTTGGTTCCACTCAATGAGGTAGGAGCTACACTCCCGTGAATAGCTATTTTGGATGTTTGAGGTCCATTTGATTCCATAGTTTCAATGTTAGCTTCTTGAAAATTAGTCTCCAAAAACCTTGGTACGCTTACACTTGGTTGAAAGTAGTAAGCAGAGATTGAAGTACCCATGTATGTTTATCTTTCTAGCTCAATTAGGCTGATGAGTTTGTACTCTCGTCCATACTTATCTACCATTAGAACTTGCACTCCCTAGTCATCTGTGTATGTGAAGGCATAGAGGTTCTTGTAGCCTGTCAACTCCTTAATGATGGAATTTAAACATCTATAGAAGTTTTTTTGATCCCAAATAGGTAACCTATAAAGGCCATCATAAGTGTAATCCTTTAGAACTCTCGTGGCTTCATTGGTTTTGATGAACCTCACATTGGGTTTGTTGATTAGATGTTCACTTTTGCTCTTTCAAAATCCCGCATTTTAGTTGATTGGTTTGGCTTCCAATGAGCTACATGATCACTTGAAAAATATCCATGAGCCATGCCTTGAGGTTTGGCTTGATATGATTGATAAGCCTCATGGTCTTGTCTCCACCCTCTTGTTATAGGTGTTGTAGTATTTCTGGTTGTTTGTGTAGGTGGCATAGCTCTGAGTTGAGTGGGAAACCCTAATGATGGATGAGTTGTCATGTTTAAGCCTCACTCAATACTCTCAAGATGGTCCTTGATAAGAACATCTTGGCTTAGTCCACACAATCCCTTTTTGCCCCTGGTTAAGTCTCTAAAAAGTCAAGAATTTGTGACTTTTTTGGTCTCTGGAAACTGGTTCTGGGTACCCTAAAAGTTTGGAACTAGGAAACCTAGAAAAATTCAGCTCTAAAACCAAAACTATTGTCTGCAAGCTTTCTTCCTAGCTATACCCGACTCAATTTGGAGTTGTCTATCAAAAGTTAGAGCAATTTTAGTGAACTGCACTTGAAACAACACTCAAAACAGTCTCAGGACCAGAACACAGGAACTTTGGCTTGTATCGTAGCTTCCAGAGGGTATTTTTCACTCAAACTTGAGATTTGGGATGTACTCAAGTAGATTACAAACTTATGAAGTCAAATACCCTCACTATGTAGAGGTACATCAATCGCGATCGTTGACCCCATGTCACAGATTTGGAAGATTTTTGCACAGTAGCTAGCCCTTGATGTCTTGATACCAAGTGTCTTTGTATTTTTTAATTTGGAGATTTTTTGACCAATGAAAACCCAAATCCCAGGTGGTTTTGTGGTTATTGGCATGATTGTGTAACTAGGACTTTTGACCACTTTCTTTTGCTTTCTTGACCTTGCTCCTTTTGGAAAATATGTTGCACTAGATGCCAGCTACCTACTCATAAATTTTCAATCCAAAATGTCACTGGGGTACACCGATCGCGATCGTAGTTACAGCTCCTTTTTGCATGAAATTTTAGGAGTTGATAGACATGGGTATGATTAATCTATTCCCAAACCCATTTTTCATTTGGATCACAAAAACTTGAATTTTCTCAAAATTTTGATCTGAAGGATCAGTGATCAGTGTTTGCCCTATTTGACAACTGTCTTTTGGTTTTTTGACCCTGGTTCTTTTGAGAAAGTTGTTTGTCTAGTTATCAGCTACCTACTCACCAAGTCTCAACTCAAAATGTCACTGAGGTACACCGATCGTGATCGTAGTTTCGAGCCCAAATTGGATGAAACTTGTGGATATGGTAGACAATGATGTGTACAGTCTACTCCCCAAATCTTTTTGAATTTGGACAAGAAAAAGTCAAGTTTTTACCAGATCTTGGTCTGCTGCAGTGGTTTCCTACCTGTCTACTGTTTTTGGCTATTTTGGTGGTTTTTTTTTAAATTTTGACAACTCCTCGTATCTTATATAACCTAGGTGTATGTGTGGGTAAAGTCTGGTCAAAATCTGGCACTGAGGTACATCGATCGCAATCGTAGTTTGGAGCCCAAATTGGACGAAACTTCACCAGCTTGTTCACTAGGCTATTTTAAGACTACCTGCCAGACACTTTTGTATTTGGACTCCAAAAAGTCAAGAATTTATAGTTTCTTGGTCTGAAGTGTCTGTTTTCCTGAATCTGTCAGTTTGGCTTGATTTTGGTGTTTTTTTTGGGATTTGAAAGCTATCTGGGGTTGTCCTGTGTGCAGGCTATCCCTCTATATGGTTTCGTCCCAGTTTTGATGTGTTTTGGTCTACTGAAAGTCAATTTCTATGCCGGTTTAGCAGTTTTTGATTTGGATCTGTATTTAGTGGTTTTGACCAGTTTTTTGAGGTTTCTGGCTCTAGGTTCTTTAGAATTTTATGTTTGTATACACCTGAGAATCCCGCAGATGAAATCTGGTCAAAATATGACAGTTAGGTACACCGATCACGATCGTAGTTCTAAGCCCAAATTAGACCAAATTTGGCATGCTTGTAGACACTAATGTTTTAAGCCTATCCCCCAAGTCTTTTTGCATTTGGATCACCAAAAGTCAAGATTTTGCAGTTTTTGGGTCTGTCAGGATGCTTTTACCCAAGTGGTCTAATTTCCTTGATTTTTGATGTTTTTGGGTGTGGTTGCTTTAGAAAAACTTGTTTAGAATCTTATCAGGATGGTACATGTCAAATCTTGTATAATTCTGACACTGAGGTAAACCGATCGCGATCGTAGTACCAGAGCCAAATCTGATGAAATTTTATAGGCTCTCTCTAACAAGTATTTCCTAGTGTTGGGTGCTACCACTTTGTGATTTGAATCAATTTCAGCTCTGTTTGGTCAGATTTTCTAATTTCAGAGTCTTATGGCCCTTTTGCCAATTTATGGTTTTTCTGGTTTTTTGGCTCTCACTTTTGCCCCAAATCTGACTGGAATGTGATTTACTTATCCTACTCCTAAGTACATAAATGAAAGAACATAATAAAATGAATCAAACAAAATAGACAGGATAAAAAATGGATGATGGATCTGTACTCAATCAATACAAAGAAATTCGAAAAGAAAAAATGCTTAAAGCAACGTCACTCACAACTCTCTATATCTCTCAAGAGTAGATCTAGCCAGTCCACTGACCCTAGACTCCACTAAGCACTAAACCCCTGTCTAGATGCTTCACTGAAATGTAAATGGAATGGAAATTATCTTTTGGAACAATAAAAAAACTTTGAATATGCACTCGGTCACTCATCACCTGAGATTCATTCCCCGGCAACGGCACCTATGTTTGCGGGTCGCCGCGACAGATGTCCATAGCATAGCTCTCAAGCATCAACATAAAATTATCGATACAGTGGAAGCGACTCGGATGAGGCATGGAAACTCATTAGGATGTCAACCCTAATGAAGTGAACTCGAAGAGATGCAACTACTAACTCTACAAGAAAATCAATCGCACCAAAGCCAAGTAATATGCCTATGTCCTTCTACACAGCTCTATAGTCATCACGCCCATTCACCATGCAAATCATATCAGAATCACACGAAACTTGAAGAGAAGCTACAAGGAACTATCAGGAACATATCCTATCACTGTCACAACATTCTGGAGAGGTACAAAGATCGCGATCGTTCATCCTAGAATACGCAAAAACAGTAAACGGATGATTCTAAAGGGTTGTTTTTGGGTCCCTAAAGCCTCTCCTAGGGTCAAAACAACATAAAATACGCATATAAACACTCAAAACAGCGATTTAAGGCTTAAACGGATGCGTTTGAAACCTTCACCAAATCTTGAATGCTTACACTTGAATGAAAGAGCAGAGTAAGAGGAACATAATGCAAGAAACAAAACTGAATTTGGATTACCGTAGCCACAGAAGCGATGGTTACAAGTTGGAGCAAAGAGGCAGCTCTCTGTGCGTAATGCAATAGTCACTTTATCTTCAAAAAATAATCTCCCTTTCCCACTAACCTTAGTGTATTATATACCTAGGGATTTCTAAAGTGGCCGGCGGCCAACTTCTCATGGACCTTTACATACATCATTGGAAAAATTACATCTTTGACAGATGATGAGAGAAGCATGAGAGGAGAATCTAGCAAGAGGCCATCCAGGCCACGACTTTAATACATTAGGCTTTTACAGGGTTTGATGTATTAAACATCGGAAAAATAATGTGACCACATCAAAACTTTGGCCGGCTGACCCAACGGACGCCTTGGCTAAGTGGGCACTTGTATGTTGTTATCACCTCCAAACACTCGGCCTCTGTGCTCGATAAAGCAACCGTAGGCTGCTTTTTGCTGCTCAAAGTAACAACAACACTCCCAAAAGATAACATGAAGCCACTCGTATATCTCCTATCAACAATGCTACCTGCCCAATCTGCATCTGTATACCCATACAATGCTAGTGGCGCATCTGCTGCATAGAACAATGCGTAGTCAAGAGTCCCTTGCACATACCGAAGTGTGCGTCGTACTCCATCCAAATGTGGCTTCCTTGGAAGTTGCATGAACTGACTCTCCAAGCCTACTGTGTAGCTCAAGTCTGTCCTCATGATAGTTAAGTAGATTAGACTACCCACAATCTTCCTTTACATCTTGACATCCTCAACAACATCACCCTTCTCTGCACTTAGCATTGCATTCACATCCAAGCAAATAGAAATTGGCTTACCAGTAATAGAGAATTTGATGTGGCATAATAGAGCATTTAATTGGCTTACCAGTAATAGAGCATTTGATGCTCTATTACTGGCATAATATGTTCAATTTTTACCAGTAATAGAGCATTTGATGTGGCATAAGCATGCCATATAAGAATCTCTCTTGTGAGGGAATCTCTTGACATAAACACTCTGCATATAAAAACTTGCCAACACCCGCATGGATAGATTCAAATCCGCTGCAAAAGATTCCATTGGATCCCACTCTGCAAAGTGACATGGAAAATATATGAAGGAAAAACACACCAAATTATGCATATATATTGAAACAACCTAAGAGGTAAAAGAACAAGTGGTACAATCCAAAACATTTAAATATAAGAAGAACATGTACACTTTTCAAGAAACCTAGGTTGAGGCAAAGACATGTCAAGCACCAACACAGAAGCTATATACACATGTTGTACCTTCATAGATGCTTGCCATCTTGAGTTTTCTTGAAACCCATAATCTTCCCCTTCCAATGATGTGTCTGAGAAGCCATATATTTGCTTTACACCTTGTGTAAACTCCATGAACTTGGCTGCATTTTCACCCACATAAATCATTTGTAGTCATGATAGCAAGCAAAGAATCACTATCGTCTTGCATATTGTTGAAAATTATTGAGTCAATAAAACTCCCACATTGATGAGCACCTAAAGAATCCATGAAAGCAATGTAACACACGTTGTGACAAAAATGAAGATTAGTTTATATACACAATTTTTATTAGTGCAAGGTAACAAGAAATCCTAAGATATATACAAAGACAGACAATGATACTGCCACAAATCTCTACAAGAAAGATGGAAACAGAAACCAGTATGGTGAGTGAGCAAAGATACAAGAACATTGAAAATAGGAATGAAGCTCATTGTTCTTACCAACACATATGCTGAAGATGCCTAGCAATCTTACCCAACAATGCTCCTATGCAAAATCTCCAAAAGATGTGGATGAGTGAGGGGAGATCATTTTAGATCTAGATGAGTAACAAGGACCGCGGAAGGTGTTGATGAAGATACTCAAGAAGCAGTCGCTGCTTTAGATCTATACTTTCATGTCGAGGTTTGAAGGCGAGATTAAGTGATTAACCTCACATTCACACCTAGATGAGGAAGAAGGATCAAAGAAGGTGTCGATGAGGATACTCCAAAAGCAGTTGTGTTGTAGATCTGCAACTTCCATAGAGGTGTGAAGGTGAAGCTAAGTGATCAATGGAGAAGGGAGGTGTTGATGAAGATACCATAGAAGTATCCAATGTTGTAGATCTACAGCTTTCTGTAGAGGTGTGAAGGTGAGGCTGATTGATCAATGGAGAAGGAAGGTTTCAAACCTCTGCTGCAAAAGGTATTTGGACGGAAAAGTGGGCTTGAAGAGGGAGATGGAGGTCTCATAGCTAGAGGGGAGAGAGAGTAGATGTAGCAGCCCTAGAGAGAGTAAATAGAGGAGAGAGAATGTCAGCACGTTTTTTGAAAGACCCCCTTTTAGGGAGGAAGGTGAGGGGAGTCAATAGCCTCTAGAGAGATAAAGAGTGGGTTTTTACCCCATCTTTATAAAAAAAGGTTTCAAATTTTCTTATTTGTTTGTTTTATTAGCAAAGAAAAGACCCCTCCACCTTTAGATCTATAAGTTTGACCACTCACTTTTAGAACCTTTCACACCCACCATTTCAGCCCACATGGCATTCCCCCATTTGCTTATTCCTTAATCTCATTTTTAATACCATGGCAAATAAAGAGGACCTTTTATACCCCATTCCCTTCCTAATGCCAGTAGCATTGATGCGGGTTCAGAATGAGGAGGAGCTTCTAAAGGAGATAGCAGAACTCAAGCGGATTAATCAGCTCCTCAGAGATGGAAAACGAGCATGCAGGAAGAGGCAGGAACTTCAGAGCCGCCACAAATAGACATACCCTCGGTCTCGTTTGCAGAGTTTGAGACACAATCAACAGCAGAGCCGAGTGGTGATGAAGATTTTCAGATTAACATCACGGATGAAGACACAGTGCCAATGGTCCAGCTGCCAAAAGCTAAAGAAGACGCACTAAAGGAGAACATCACCCTAGAGTTGGATGAGCAGTGGAAAGATGCAATGGATTGGGAGTTGAGAGTTTTACACTGTCAACGTCACTCAACTCACTCCCAATCAAATCAATGCTCAATGGCATTAACAATCCCTGTGGTACCCTCTTATCAAAGTAGAATTATTACAGGTGAAAGGGAGGTTGTACAAAGATATGCAAGAAGATGGCGCAAATAAAGACCACCCAAACTGGAGGTTAAGCTGGTTGAACAAGAATCCAAGGTACCTGATTCTGTTCAAAAGAGCACTTGAAGGAGATCCAACATTATGTCCTATACCCAGAGTAAGGACATGGCAAGTGCATGAAGCATTGCAAAAGAAGAGACCAACTTGGAGTAACTTCCCCAGACTGCCAGCTCTAGAGAGAGGCCAAGCGACAGAGGAATACATGGTGAAACCCTAACGAGCACCATGTCTTTCTTCAAGAGTCTACCAGATCTCTCATGTGCCATGTTATGTAAGATCTGCAGAATGCTGCTCACATGTATACAAGTTTTTAATGAGCCTGAGCAAACAGGAGCCCCGTGGCTATCATTCTTGGAAGGAAACAAAGGCTTATGCTACGATCTGAGTGAGAAACTTTCGAAAGAAGTCCTTTATGGATTATATGCCAAATGTATGTTCTTGCCCTCAAATAATATGCTAGCCTTTGAAAAATATTTCTACACTGGATTCTTCACCTGGAGAATGAAGATATTTTCACCGGTGATAAGCAACCTAACATCCAGGTTTGTAGGCTACTCAGTGGTGGAGCTGAAGAATCAAGTAACAATGCTATTTCTCCAAGTGCCCGACAAAGAACAAAGAATCAGATACCAGAAGGCACTGGACGTGCTTAAAGACTGCCTCGCCAGTCGTCAGTCCATAAAGCTGTGACGACAAAGGCGAGGAGGGGGGGAATGTTAGCAGCAAGCTAGCACAGACATCTTTTTTTGGAGTTCTCTTTGTAAAACATTTATTATTTTGATAAATCGAGAATATTGTAACTCCTATTTTCTTGGATAAACTTTGTAATTAATGAGCCGGGGCTACGAGCTTCTAGATTGTATCAGCTAGTCATTTCCTAGCTTTGGTGCCTGGATTTAATAAAAGAACATTGTTTGTGTATGTAAAACAATGTGTTAGTAATTAGAAAACAACAAGAACGGGTGACTGTAGTGTGGAAAGTGGGAGACTAGTATCATAATGGATCTACGTCTACGGACAGGTGGACCCAATTAGTCGATTAATTTTCACAAGATTTCTAGCTAGTTTAGACTAAGTCTCATATCATATTTATTGTTTAAGGATGGCGGCCGTGCCTCTTAAATGTGGGGAGAAAGGCGTTGTTTATGGATTCTAAATATGTAAATGGGATTTCATCTTTATGTTAGGAAATAGATTTCATTAGAATCTTTGATTTATAGACCTAGCTTGTGGTGTATAACCCTTATAATCACGAACATGATGGATAGAGGACTTCCTCTCTTCTGTTGCTTGTATCTCTACTTTGTGAAAATGGAGTAGGGTGTCGTCAACAAAATCTCAGAATAAAGGAAGGCCATCTATCACAAGTTGCCCTAATCTTCTTAGAGCTGGGGACCTCACATAAAGTGAATGCACATGAAAATCTCGGAAGCAAAATAATCAGAGGCAACCAACGAGGAAGTCCAAATCTCTCTACAATCTTCAACCAAGCAAATAGCACATGAGCTTCAAAGACATTCACCTGGATTAGAATAGCAAGCCTCATCAACAAATGCTAATTTAAGCAAATTTCTTATACCCATATCTTGCACATCATAATTTTTTTCCATGCATTGACTGCATATGCATAATAGGCTACATTAGTGGCCTCCTATCGTCCAGGAGGACTCAAAATAGGAGGGAGAAAGGAATTTCAATGCAAACCTAATATTATGAATATTAGAGGGAAATTTTTTGTGAGATGCATTGAATTTTTGTGTTTGATTGTGGTGACGAGAGCAAATCGAACCCCGAACCCCGACGGCCTCTAAAACACCCGGGACCGAATGGCGCGCCTCGAGCTTGTCATGGTAAAGCAAACAGGGAGCACCACCTAGCTTCAGCGGCTAGGACGCAAACAACACACCACCATAACAAAGTTTTCATCCAAGAGAGATGGATGCTTGGGAGTAATGATGAAGAGGAAAGGGAATGAGAACAAGTGAGAGAGAGAGAGAGAGAGAGAGAGAGAGAGTGAGGGAGGGGGTATAGCGGCTTAGTACTTAGGCACTACAAAAGGATGGCGAATCCGCACACCCTTCACACACACACAAGCTCACTCCAAACACAAGACTAGGTGGCGATTCCGCACACCTCACATGGGCAAAACATTGCAAGAAAACATACTCACAAAACCTCAAGCTTTCTTTAGAGAATAAGGCGATGAAATGGGGAGCATAGGGTAGGGGAATGAGAAGGGAGAGAGTGGTAGAGCACATGGCGGATAGGTGGGAGTTGATGGCGAAGACTCGCACGAAGGTTATGGCCATCATCCTTCATTTAGTTGCCCTTCATCTTCCATAGCCAAGGGTGTAGAGGTCATGCTCAAGACAAGCATGGTGATTGCGGTTGTGGTGATGGTGTGGGGGTGTGTGTGTGCACTAGGCACACACGGTTCATAGTGTGTTCTTTGGTGATGTTGTGTGTGTTTAGTGTGATGGTGACCCCTCTTTATATAGGGGAGGAGGGGGGAGAAATTCTAGAATATAGAAATGAAGAAATCATTACTACATAGGCCATGTGACTGTGGGCCCCACTTGTCTGGCTGTGTGTATATGTGCCAGAATAGGAGTCTCATGAGAGAGAGACTAAGAGAGAGAGATGGGTTGATGAAAAAAGGTGAGAGGTGACATGGAGAATAAAGTAATTACAAGACGGGGAGTGTGTTCAAAGGTGAATCTGTGTGCAGATGTGTGTGAACACAAGAAAAATCAGGTAACCACCGGGTGGGGATGGGTTTGTGGGCACCTTTTTCAGTGAAACTGGGTGTGTGTGAGTGTGGGGGAGGTTATTTAGCTACAAGACAAGAGACATGGCGCCCTTTAGAGAGAGAGGGGGGTATTTGGGTCATGGGATATGATAGGAGAGAGAAAGAGGGGGTGGGGTATACTATTTTGGAAGATAGGGTAAGTTGCATGTGAGTTAGGGTGCATTATTGGTGAGTTATAATGCATTATTGGTGAGAGGTGGGGTAGCTTGAGGGGAGAGAGAAAGGAGAAAGGACAAGGGGAAGAGAGAGGGGGTTGACCTTTTGAGTGGAGGAGAGGAAAAGGGACACCCGACGGGGCAACAGTGAAGAAAAAGGAGTCAAGGTGGGGATGGGCTTCCCCGCAGGCATGAGGTGGCCTATTTTACCTTTATTATATATTTACATAATCATACTTTATTTTTTTCTTACTTTTTCCAATGCCTTTTATCACTCCCTCCCTAAGAGGGGGTTTTCATGGGGTGGGGACGAGAGAAGAGGGGTATGGGAGCTTGGCTTGTGAAAAGCCCCCATCATTAGCCCTCCCCTTTTGGCTAGAGGCATTCATGTCTCTAGCTCATCTGTTTGATCATTACCGTCGGAGGTGGCGGCTGATGGTGTGTCCTCATCTGGAATGTCAATTGGTGGAGCCTGGTCAAATCGAAGAAAATAAGGTTTAGGTCGCCAACCATTTAACCTGGTTTTATGAAGTTTTCCATCAGCCTCCATAAGCTGGTAGCTTCCATTGGCATACTTTTTCCTGATGATGAAAGGGTCTTCCCATCGGAGCAGGATTTTCTTATCCTTGCGCGTGTCGAAGCGATTGTCGTAGCGGAGCATCAACGATCCTTTCTTCAATTATTTTTTCCGGAGATGCTCGTTAAAGCTAAGCCGTCTATGCTCTGCTTGTGCTGCATAATAATTTATTGCTTCTTCTCTGTCCAACTGTAGTCTTTCCAAGTTGATGATGTGATCTCTCAAATGCATGTTGGGTTGTTGAAGTTGGCTTGCCATTATTCGGAGACTTTGTAGTTGCACTTCAATGGGCAAGATTGCTTCCTTACCAAATACTAGATGATACGGTGTGAATCCCAAGGATGTACGAAATGAAGTTCTGTAGGCCCATAAAGCTGGTAGTAGATACTTATCCCAGTCTCCAGGATGATTGTTTACCTGCTTGGTAATAATTTTAGAAACCATTCCATTTACCTTTTCAACTAGGCCATTACATTGAGGGTAATATGGTGAAGAGTTCCTCCTTGTAATGCCCAGTTTCTGCATTAATTCTCCTACCAAGTCTGCTCTGAAACCTGGCCCTCTATCAGAGATGATCTCTAAAGGTGTGCCAAACCTACAGCATATGTGCTCGTAGATAAATTTAGCTACCTCTACCGCTGTGATTCTAGTGGTGGCTGTAGCCTCTGCCCATCTAGTCATGTAGTCGACCCCCATGATAATGTAGAATTTTCCTGAGTTGGCCCTAGGTAATGGCCCAATGGCATCGATACCCCATTTTTCAAATGGGCCATATGAGAGAATAGGTGTCTGTGGTTCAGGCATAAGTGACCTAGTGCCGGCCTTTTGACACAACTTACACGTTTTGCACCAGTGGTGTACATCACGGTTGAGGCTAGGCCATATGAAGCCTGCCTGCAAGATTTTCCTACTTGTTATGTCTAGGGCAAAGTGACCACCACAAACCCCGTCGTGACAGCTAGCAATTACTCTCGTGATTTTGTGAGAGAGAGGGACCTTCCTTAGTATTTGGTCCTTACCCTTACAGTACAAACCATCATTGATGAGTCGATACCTTGTGGCCTTCCGCGTCAGCCATTGCTTATGTCCCTTTGTTAAATCTGATGGGAATTCCCCTGTTTCCAAAAAATGCATGATGTCAGGCAAGGCATCACTGCCTTGAAATAGAGGGAGCTTTAGTTTTATTGCTCCAACCACCACTTCCTGTAGTCTTTCACTCGCTAGGACATCTGCTTCTTGGTTTTGAGCCCTTGGGATATGGTGTATTTGAACTTCTTCAAACTTACCCAACAAGGTTTTTACACCACTTAAGTGAGTCCTTAAACTAGGATTCTTGCATGTCCATGCTCCATTTACTTGCCTTACCAGAAGTAGAGCATCCCCAAATACATTAAGGCGTTGTACACCTTGTGAGACGCACCATTGTAGACCCTTGGTTAGTGCTGCATACTCAGCTTCATTGTTAGAATGTGAATCTAACAATTGGCCCAACGAAAATACCTTTGTCCCTTTGTCATCAAAGACCACTATGCCTGCAGTTGCTTTGTCGGACACTCGCTTGTAGGCTCCATCAAAGTAGAGAGAGTATGCTCCTTCTACCATCGGTGGTACTGGAGGTAATCGGATTTCTCCTTCCTTAGATTGCTTCTCCTTCCCTTCAAAGACTTGGTAGGTCATGAGTCCCCCCAAACTTGCCCTTGTCGTGCTTTCTACTTGTACCGTGTAGTCAAACTCTTGCAGACGAACTAGCCATTTAGCAATTCTAGCAGACACATCCATGTGTTGTACAACATAGGGAAATATTTCATCCGTGGTTAGAATCACAAATTGCTTAGGCAGCAAATATGACCTAAACTTTGTAGTTGCAAATCTAAGAGCTAGGACTAAGTGTTCCACATGGGTGAAACCTTTCTCTCCTACTGTCATCATTTGACTAGAGAAGTAGATTGGCCTCATGAAAGATGTCGTCATATCCTTTTGGAGTAGCACAACCCCCAATGAGTCATCACCAACACTTGAGGTGACATAGAATTTTTCATCCCACTAAGGTGGTGAGATAGTTGGCAGAGTGGCTAAGACCTCCTTTACCTTGTTGTAGTGATGTTCGCTTTCCTCGTCCCAAGTGAAAGTTGATCTTTGAGTGAGTTGTTGCAGTGGTAGAACAAGTTGTGATAGTAGATGTATGAATCTACTTAAGTATCTCACCTTCTGTAGAAAAGAGACCAGTTGACGTGCGGTCGTTGGTGAAGGTAGGGCTATGACTGCGGACACCTTACTTGGGTCGGCGTTGATACCTTTTGCTGAAATTTCATGGCCTAGTAGAATGACTTTACTCTCCCCAATGTGGCATTTATCCACATTTAATTGCCCACCTAGGCTCTGCAACTTGGCCAAACCTTCAGTTACCTTTTCTAAATGTGAAATACGGGAGCTATATATACAAAAATCATCAATGAGCACTCATATGGATGTTCCAAAGAACGGTTGAAAAACATATGTGACATATATTTGGAATGTGGTAGGTGCATTTGTGAGACCAAATGGCATAACTTTGTATGCAAAACAACCCCATGGCGTGATAAAAGTGGTTTTTAGCTGATCTTCCAAGGCTATGCGTATTTGAAAGTATCCAGAATAACCATCACAGATGGTATAGCATTCAAAACCCGCTACTTCATTCAGAATTTCATCCAAGAAAGGGAGAGGAAAGTGGTCTCTCTTTGTAGCTGCATTTAGTGGTTTGTAGTCAACACAGACCCTCCACTTACCATTCTTTTTAGACTTCACCACTACGGGTGACACCCATTCTGAGTTTTCTACAGGATAGATGAATCCCGCCTCCAGCAGTTTCCTTACCTCGGCCAAGAGTGCCTTTTCTTGTATGACCCCCAGTCGTCGTAGCTTTTGCACAACTGGTTTTACCCCTTCCTTCAGCTTAATATGATGTTCCACCACTGTAATGCCTGTGATTCTTTCATAGTTGTCAATGAACAGGTTAGGAAATCCCATCAACATTTGCAAAAAACTATCTTTCTCCTCAAGTGTTAATTCCGTAGACAACATACCCTTCAACCTACTTCCTCCTAGGCCAGGTGATTTGCTCTCCTCTTCATTGGGTTGCCCTTTTGGTGATGGATCACCAGTTGTGCTTACCCTTTGTGGATCCTTCATAATGATACCCATCACATCAATGGAACTGTCACTTTCCACGGTGGATGTGGTCTCCTCCTCAGAACTGGAAGATTCGCTAGTGGTTTCATCTACCGATGTTTCCAGATTCATTTGCTTCTGCTTGCCAATCCTCAAATCGTAGTAGATTGTCTCCCCTTTCTTACCGGTCATGCATAGAAGGCCAGTACCCCACTCCTGTTTTTCCTTCATGGCCATAAACCATGGCCTTCCCAAAATTAGTGGATAGCCCTCCCCCTTAGTAGGCATTACAAAAACATCTACCTCTACCTCAGTGTTGAAAGCTTTGATTTTCACGGCACTTACCACACCCACACACTTTACTTTTGCGTTGTTTGCCATCTTTGCCTTGCATGGAGAAGGCTTGTCAACCTCGAGCCCTAATCGAAGCATCATAGCTTCGCTCATTACACAGATTTGTGCACCTCCATCAATGTAGGAGTTTCCAACCCTCTTTCCTTTTATGTTTACGTCGACAATTGGAAGGATGTCATCCATGTTGCATCCCAAAATTTCTCCGGCTACCTTTGTTTTGGAGCGTCTTGTACTTACCATTTTAGACCATTGTCGCCTTACTTTTGGTGCAAGATGTAGCAGCTGTGGCCATGTAATCTTCGGTCCTTGCTCTGCCACATCCAATGTTAGATCATAGGGCTTAGAACTTTCCCCTAGCTATAGCTTTCTCCCTCCTAGCTCTTTTCACAGTCATGGCTTCAAGTCGTTCTAAAAAGGTTACCTTCTCCTTACCCTTGTCCCTCTCCTTTGCTCTAGGTGGATCCACTACTACGGCTTTTCCTTTCTCTTCTAGCCTTATGATGTTTACAGGGCGATCAGGTGTGGTGGGGCTGGTGGAAGAGGTGGGATGGATGCTTGTAGTGGTGTCTGGGGTGGACGTAGAATTTGTGTTGGTGGGGGTGGTGCTCGGGGTGGGGGTGTTCTTTCTCTAGGGGGTGACAATTGGTTCCTCCTACCTCCTCTATTATAGTTTTGTCGTGGTTTGGGACAGTAGTACATACCGTGACCGTCTTCTCCGCAGTTGTAGCAATGATACTCCCTGTTTTGTCGTCGTGCTCTTCAAGGGTCTTGATCTCTTTCTTGACTCCTCCCTTGTTGTATTAAGTGGACAGAGAAATTCTGCAGTTGGTCAGTAATATGGGCCAACATATCTTGTTGGTCATCTCTTACCCCAAGAGCCGGTGGTGGTGGTATGGTGGTTGTCGTAGTTGCTGGTCGACGTGATGTTCCTGCTTCTGTTGACTCGGTTTCTTTGGCTTTCATTCGCAGCTTCTTTTCCTTAAGGCGAGAAATCTCAACGGCTAAATCGTACGTAGCCGGGAATCTACCTTTCACCTTCTCCTTGAGAAGCGGCCATAAGCCATGCGTGAACCGATCTTTTTTTAGGAAATCGGGTGCGGCTTCCCCCCTTGCCAGTGACTCAACCCACCGTTCCCACAAATCCACAAATTTGGACTCATAGGTGGCATATTCTAAAAGACCCTCCTGCTTCAAGTCTCTCAACTTGTCCCACAACTTTTCTGAAGTGGTACCTCCCCCAAAGCGCCTCTTAAAAGCGGTTTTTAAGGGTTCCTAGTCATCCTTGGTTGCTTGTGGAAGTGCATTGTACCATGATATAGCTTCTAGCTTCATGAGATGCTTAAAGATTATAACCCGGGATTCATCCGTATCTAGGAAGTCTGTTACCAAATTCTCCCCCTTATTTCCTTTAAATGTTGGAAATGCTACACTTGCCATGATTACTGAGAGAGAGCTAGAAATACACACTGCTTAACTTGCAAAAAAAAAATTCTTCTTTACAAGGAGGCGTGTATACCCTCTTATACTAGGACATAGATTAAAACTTCAAATGGTACATTGCCTTGTACCAAAGGTAGAACAAATGGTTGATCTGATGCCAGAACCTCAAAAAATTGCTCCCCACCCAGCATGGTGTCAATGACGTGCTGGTAGTGAGCCTTCAAATCCAGTATTACCTTGATTGAGCGTACACGTGTTGGTATGTGTGATCTGTCTTGAGGTAGGTTGTACTGATTCATGTGAAGCTTAGAGGTGCTTAGTCATTGTCCAAGCTTGTGGGAGAGGGTGGTGTTCTTTCCTAAAACAAGCTCAGTAGATCCCTAGTTTCTCTAGTGAGAGTGTGAGCCAATGATTTCGTTATCTGTGCTGCAGCATCAGGTGCGACTTGAAAACTGACTGTGATAATTACCTCGGTGACTTGAATTACCCGATTCTCAAAGTAGAATAGTGTTGATTCTCTATTGTGCAGAGCTCCTTCCATTTTGTTGTTGTTGGTTGGTTGTAGGTTGCGGACATGGTTTTGACCTTCTCCTTCTTCTTCTTGGCACTTGGCCTATGTATATCCACTGGGTTTGGCTTGTTGGTTGACTCTCCCACTGCAAATCGATTACCGTTACGCCTGGCACTCGAGCTTCGATGGAGATGCAGAGTTCGTCTAGTTGTGCTTGGAGCTCTTCTTCTTCTCTCGTTGTCACGGCTAGGGACTTGCTACGCGCCGTGTGCGAGCCACAAAGGCTCCTAGCACACAGTCATACAACAGACAAGCTCACAAGGAAGAATGGTGTGTCACTCACCTTCCTCCGTAGTTGCGAATGAAGGATTCCCGCGCCGCGAAGAAGAGGGAGACGCCGCTACGCCGCGCTCAACCGCCTCGCCGCCGTCGTGCCGCCGCAACACTCGATCACACACACACTCTCACACTCTCTCTCTCTCTCTCTCTCTCTCTCTCTCTCTCTCACACACACACACACACACACACACACACACACACACACGTACACACACACACACACACAAGGAGATGGTGAAGGAGAAGGTGGAGATGGAGAAAGAGCGGCTTCTATTGCATAATGAGAGAATGAGTAAAAATTCGGTTTAGTGTCTTTTATATGAGCTCACCCCATTCACACTTGGGCGCCCATACTTAGCCAACTAACTCCTTGAATATTCCAGTTAGAGTGAGCCTGTCATCGGCGATCACCCTTACCCTCTTCCTATTGGTCCGACAAGCCCGGTACCTGACTCTAAATAATACAACGTTTATAGATCATAGGGTGTCGGTGTGCCATGAGGGTTAACATGCCCCCCTTCCTGATGTAGATTCCGTCCTCGGAAGCTATCCAGTTGAAGCTCGTTCGTCGAGATGGAAGAGCAGTCGACATTGATGTGCGTAGCCTTCTTCAATCACTGCAAAATCAAACAACATTGCCACAGTAATTGCATTCTCATATACAATTAAAAATGATATGCAATTTTAGACAGACAAATTGATTGGTAACAGAATTTTAGACAATTTGTCAGCAATAAACATTAAATTTCAATATAATCAAATGCAGAAACAGATGTAAAGGTAAAACAATTAAACAAGTCCGGGGTCGCTAATTTAACAGTCAAAAGGCACTAGAGCTCGATTATTAATACCATGGGTAACTTCTCAATTTTCTCTGGTCAATTAAGTTGTTTAATCGCGAGAGCCAAGTATTTGATGTTGGAGGGATGACTAGAGGCTATACCTAGAAGACCTTGTAGTTAAGCTACGATAAAAGGAATTTCTCATGAAATCATCGCCTGACTGATTACCTTTTCTTTGACCCCCCCAAAGTCTTTTCACATTGATTCAATTTTGATGTGTGTGCTTATTTTGTATGCCTTGGGTTTTTTGCTTTTCAAGGAAAAGCGCCCACACTGGGAACCTCTAGGACTCTAGTACCATAGTCGATACATGTGAGTGAAGTACCAATTTAAGCCGGGATTTCTCTTCCAGCTTAAAATTTTACATTGTGGCACTTTGATTTTTTGTTTGTTCATTTTCAGCATTTTAATTTTGTAACTTTGGGGGGTCATATAACATTGTTACCCTCCCCAGGCTCATCACATTAGTAAACTCCCTTTATAATACTTAAGCTAAAGGTCAATAGGGTTAAGCCCACTAGAAAGCCCTAGTACATTTCACACAATGCTGCCTAAATCGGATTAAGAACCTAAGTAACCATTGCTTATTAGGGAGGCATTCCCCATGGTATTAAGAGAAGATTTCTAATACCTAGCTTGGTCAAACTAGCTTAGTCGGACTGCTTGATTTTTAAACCTAGACAAGTGATTATGACAAAACATTACATTGAATTAAATGTTTGATACTAAGCAAATGCGCTGAATATTATGCTACTAATCACAATCAAAGCAGACAAACATGGATGCAAAAAGATAAGGGCAATGCTAATGGACATAAAACACCTGTTTGTGTTGATGGTCGCACTTGATTTGAAGTGTGAACGAGAGAAAGGTTCCATGAAGGTCCAAATCCTATCAATAGCAACACGCTCCTATACACACTAGAAAACAAAAGGAATACCTCCAGGAGGCACATTAGTGGGAAAAGGTACCAACACTTATTGAACACAACAAAAAACATAAGGAACCCTAACCTAATTATTTGCACTCCCCATAAAGAGTCAAGGGAATAGGATATTGTAGAGGTTGGGGGGAAACCCTAAGGCTAAACCCCTATCCTCGTCGTCGAGATAAACAAAGTCATCATCCATGAAACCATATGTGCCATCCGTGTAGTCATGTAAATTTTCTTCTTCATCATAGGTGCCCATGTTTACTAAGAAGGTCACTAGACGCCTATAGTCATCTTGGTCAAAAGGGTAGGCTTGTGCAATGGGAGAAACGCTCTCTACTAAGTATGGATCAGACGTGGTCAAGAGACTTATCAGCCATTCTAACTCCTCAAAATTCCTCTCACATGCTAGCGTACCTATCAAATCCCATTCACATGCAAGCACTGGAAAGACCATGTGAAACATTTGTGAAAAGTAACGAGGGTACCTCTCACCCAAGGCAGGAGTGGATGACTCTAGCGTACTAGCCATATCTGTACACGCAAATAAATGATGGTTAGAGTGCAAATATTACAAGGGTCGTGTTCTTGTGCATAATTTGTTTTTATTATTTTGTGTTATGGCTCTTGCTCTTTTACTTTTTTATCTTGTTTTTGTGAGTATAAGGCTTTATATATACATTCCCTAAGATTGGAGATTGAGAGGTCAGGGAGGAAGGTTGAGAGGGAAGCAAGTGAATGACGGATGTCAGCAAACACTCCCCCCTTCCTTGGGTAGATCATACCTTTTGGAATGATGTCGTCACCTTTTGAAACCAATTGTTCCAAGTTGTTATGGGTAAAGGCTTTAACCAATAGTTTTCGATCACCCTATGTGTTTCATCTAGTTGCAAGGGTGGTAAGGTACTCTCCCATGATTTTATTTGCAACATTGTTGGAGGTGGTGAATCTACAACGGGAGGTGCAAACTCTTTCTTGCTTGTATGGATATGTACAATGGTAGGTGGAGGTTGTGTCGAAGCTTCTATTTCCGTATAGGAACTACATGAAGAGCAAGAAGCTTCATTTGCTTTTCATGTTCCTGAGCTAGGTGGAACAAATCGTTCTTTCTTTGGTACCCAAACTAGCTCTGGAGCAGGTGTGTCGCATTCCGTGATTTTTTCCTTTCCACAATTTTCAATTTGTTTTGGAGCCACAGGATTGGGTTTACATGGGCTAGATGACAGGTAAGAGTACAATTTACGTTTGGGCACCCAGATTTGATCATTTCCTTTATAGTATCCTTGGGCTTCTAATAGTCGTTTAGGAATCCAGCGCCACGTTTTCTTACATTTCTTGGAGCGAGTGGGACGTTTCTTACGAGGCTTCCATTTTTTAGCATCAGCCATGGTTACTAAAGAAGCTTTAGGGACCCACTTGTATGCTTTCTTTGTTATATTAGGATGGTTCTTGTGTGTCTCAAGCTTTCTTTCAACTACATCAGTTGAAGATCTAGAGAGTTGGGCTATGGGGACGTATGGTTCAACCTCCTGGACATGCAATGTTTTGGGTTTTATTTCCTTAGTCAATATCTCAGGGACTATGGCTTGAGTGGTAGGGATAAGAGTTGGTTTTTGCGTTGTGACACCCCCAGTCCCCCAATCAATAGTGCATTTGGTGGCTATCATCCACGTGCGTCCTAAGTTTATATTACCCTCCATAGTTCCAGTAGGCATGACCAAAAAGTCTTGAGCTACAATTCCATTGTCATAACTGACAGAAGTGTGCCAGATTCCAAAAACCGTAGTTTTTTTCTTGTTGACACCCTTGACTTGGATAATACTCTCAGATAGAGGTGGCTTCCCTAACTGACACCACACCCCATAGGATAGCAGATTATATTTAGCACCCGTGTCCAATAAGGCGTTATATAGCACTTTTCCATAGGCACTATTTAACTCAATAGGGTATCGTAGAGGTGTGTCAGAGTCCAACCAATCCTCTTTGATTTCCACGTGGAATGCATTTGTGACTCCAAGGTTAGCCTCTCATTTTTGTCTTATACGTTGTTGTCGCTCCTTAGCCTCAGCTTGAGCTTGTATCTTCTTTAACTCGGTTTGTGCTTTGGAGGCCTTCTTTTGATGAATGGCCCGTAGTTCTTCTTGGCTTAAAGGATCATAATATCTTTTGAATTTAATCCCATTGAGGAATCCAATGGTTTCAACTCCATCAAGAGTTTCCACACGAAGGGTACCTTGTGGGGTAATTTCACATACTCTATATGGTCCTTTACCAGCATATTTCAACTTTTTCTTCTCTTTACGTACTCCATACATAAGGACTTTATTACCAACTTTGATGTCCTTGTCCTTCACATGGTGATCAAACCACTTCTTTCTCCTATCCTTTTCCACAAGAGCATTTTGCACAGCCAACTGTCTCTCTTCGTCTAGTTTTTCTAAGATATACAAACGCTCGGTTAAGGGGTTACCATTCCATCCTTCTTGCGAAGCTACCCTAAGACTAGGAATGACAAACTCCCAAGGCATAACCGCTTCTTGGCCGTATACCATTTTGAATGGCGTACAATTAATAGCCACTTTATAAGCAGCACGATAAGCCCATAGAGCAGATGTCAACTTCAAATCCCAATCAGTGCGATGAGCTTCTACCGTCGTGGTTAAAATAGAGATTAGAGTCTTGTTGGTGCTCTCGGCTTGTCCATTAGCTTGTGGGTAATAAGGTGTAGACTTATGGTGGGATATCATAAAGGTCGTGGTAAGCTCTCTTATTACCTCATTTATAAAATGGGTACCATTATCACTAACAATTTCAAAAGGGCAACAAAATCTTGTGATAATGTTCTCAAAAAGAAACTTAGCTGTTATCCTCGCGTCAGCTTTTTGTGAAGCCTTAGCTTCAGCCCACTTTGTTACATAGTCCGTAGCAACTAGAATATATGGAGATTGAGTGTTGCGAGCTGCAGGACTAATTGGACCTACAAAGTCTAAGCACCATTTTTCAAATGGTTGGGTTTCTTTAATAGGATGTAAGGGCATTCTGTCTTTGCGCTGTGTGGTCTTGTAACGTTGGCACTCATCACACCCTTTTGTAAAAAGTGATGCATCCTTAAATAAATTTGGCCACCAATAGCTTGATTGCAGCACCTTTCTAGCAGTCAGGTCTTTTGAAAAATGTCCTCCTGCTATGCCCATATGTGCTTCTTGCAAGATATACAAATATTCATCCTCGCGGGCACAACGCCTAAGAATATCGTCCTTGCCTAGTCTATACAGAGTTCCGGCAATCAAACAATAGGGTGCACATTCTTTTACTAGCCTTCGAGCGATATCCTTACGAAGTTCCTTGGGTGGAAAACCATTAACTAAAAAGTTAACAATGTTCTCACTCCATTCAGGCATAGTCTCAACTATGAATAGGGAAGTATCGGGTAATTCATCATCAACTCCTGTAGGGGATTCACCATTGGGTATGCGAGACAAATGATCAGCCATGACGTGCCTTTTACCAAGTCTCACTACAATCGTGAAATCAAACTCCAGAAGAATTAACAACCATCGTGTGATTCTTCCTGTGGAGCATGGCTTGTTTACCAGATACAACAACACTTGATGATCCACAAAAAATACAAACTTGTTTGCCAGAAGGTAGTAGCAAAATTTCTTTACTGCATAAACCATTGCTAAACCTTCTCGCTCTGTAGTGGTGTAGTTCCTTTCAGCATCGTTCAATTGACGGCTTGCAAAGCTAATGGGATAGTCCAATTTATGTTCTCCTAGTTGAGTGAGAACACACCCAATAGCAAAGTTTGATGCATCAATATGCACATGGAAAATGACATCTTAGTTAGGTGTCCTTAAAATTGAAGCACTTGCTAGTGTTTTCTTCAATTGTTCATAGGCCTGGTCACACTCTTCAGTCCATTTAAATTCAATGAGAAGCTTGTACAAAGGACGTGCTATCTCAACGAAAAATAAAATAAACCGTCGATAATAACCCACGTGTCCCATGAACCTTTGAACTCCCTTGTAACTCTAGAATCACTTTAATTTTTCTCTCATCGGTTGAGATACCATTCTTAGATACTATATGCCCTAAAATAACTCCATGCTTGACCCAAAATTGGCATTTGAACGGGTTCAATGAGATACGATATAACCTACACTTTTCAAACACCTTCCACAAACATGATAGATGTTCTTTCCAAGAAGAGTAAACACAAAGGTCGTCTAAGAAAGCTTCACAAAGCTCTCTCAAATATTCTTTAAAAGCAGTGTTTATTAATCGTTGGAATGTAGCAGGGGCATTTGTTAAGCCAAAATCCATCACACAAAATGCAAACACGCCAAATTCTGTGATGAAGGCAATTTTAGCCTTGTCCTCTAGCGCTATCGTGATTTGATTGTAGCCTGAGTACCCATCTAGAAAGCTATAAGCTTCCTTGCCTGCAACTCTTTCGAGTACATGTTCGGAATATGGTAGGGGGTAATGGTCTCTTCTAGTAGCTGCATTAACTTTTTTGAGGTCCACGCACACCCTGAGTTTCCCATTCTTTTTTGGTACGATAACTATTGGAGACACCCATTCAGAGTGTTCAATAGGATATATGAACCCACATTTGATAAGCTTTTCTAGTTCTTCTTGAATGATCTTTGCGTACTTAGGATTCATCGGGTAGGGTCTTTGTTGTACGGGCTTCGCAGTGCTAATCATAGGGATTGTATGTTGGACCACAGAAGGTGGAACACCTTTCATATCATGGTATGTCCAAGCGAATATGTCCTTGAATTCCTTGAGAAGCTCTTTGAGGACCGCCTCTTCAACTTCTGTGAGGTCTTGGGCAATAAAAACAGGTTTTGATTCTTCACCGGGGTCGGCTAATTCTATTTCTTTAACTATTGCCGGACCATCATAGATTCCATTATTCCCATCGATAGGTATTCTTTGGGCTTTTGTGTACACAACCTTTGCTTCCCTTGTGGTGTAAGATTTGAAATGTTCTGGTGCAGGATGCAAGTCTGTGGATTCTGGTTGTGCTTTGGTCTGTGCTTCTATTTTTGCTTTCTTGTGTTGTCGAGCTAACTCTTGGTTTTGACGCCTCCTTGCAGTGCGGCTCAACTTTGGCTTGTCTATGATCTCTAATTGGGCTATGTCATGGGGTCGTGGTCTACACCACATAACATTTTGGAGATATTCACCCCAATCGTCTACCAATTTTCGATGAGCATCACATGCTCCTATGTAACTGAGTCATTCTGCTGAGGATCTCTTCTTTTTTATCCTAGCACGTACATTGGCTCGATATCGACGCCTCTTAAAGTTTTTCTTTTTCTTATCTGAGACCTACTTTTGATTTGCATTTAGATCTGGCTCACTAAAGAAGTCCTCGTTGGTGTCCTCTTCACTCTTGGAGGAGCTATCATCGGTTGATGTGTTCGGTCCTTACGAATGTTTTGACTCTGAACTTGCTCCACTCTCTAATTCATGAGATTCAGAATCCGTTTCACTCTGGGAGTCAGTGTCTGAGTCGTGTTGGTCAAAGTCTTCTATTGAGCTATCGGTGTCACTGTCAGATTGGTCTACAATTGCCTTGCCCTTAGAAGATGCATGTATGGCACTTATCATGTTCAGAGGTGAAATTTGTGGTACCTCTTCCCCCTCTGGTGTGACCCAAGTGGTTCCTCTATTTCCCCAGGTATCTATGGTTACAGCTAGGTGTACCCAGTCTACGTTGTCTGATTCCGTCATACCCGGTAACACATCCATGTAAGGAGAATCTTGGCCAATGTCTGTATCCTTCTTACAAGTGTGACAATATTGTAGTGGGGCCGAGTGAACTGTGGTGTCAGAGCGATGATCAATAATGGTTTTACTCCCTAAGGGGTGTACCTTACCAGTCACCAAATCCACTCTAAGGACAGAGTCTTGGAATTGCAAATAGACATGATTTTTAGACCAATCATGAACCATTTGTGCTTCCCTCATGAATGGTCATCCTAAAATCATTTCATATGACATAAGGTGTTTAGAGAAATCCATTACAATGAACGTATGCCGTACCTTGTGTCCTAGAACTTTGATCTTAAGATCCTTGAGCATCCCCATAGGTTTGGCTATGGTACCATTTTCCATCTTTACCACAATGTTAGTAACACTGAGGCGGGGTTTTCCCATGGATTCCCAACAATCTTTTGTAACGATGCTAACTCCCGCACCACCATCAAGAATTCCCTTTATAGTTAATCCCTTGGTAGTGATGGGTAGGGTCGCATTAGACTCGTCGCCTTCAAAATACTGCCCTAATTCGTTAATGGGTACCTCGATCACAGACTCGTGTCCATCTAAGTCGAGTGATTGCACATGATTTTCCTCATCAATCATAATCGAGTCAGGCCTATTTGGTTGCACAAACTGCGGTAATCCCGTTTCTAGATCTCCGTTAAGGAATGCTCGAAGTGCAAAGAATAACTCAGGATCTCCATACATCTTTGCTATGATCGTAGTTCGGACCTCAGAAGACATGAAGTCCACTAGTTTGGCAACATTCATTGGCATTTTGCAGGGTGTAGGTCCTTGACTAGGAACTGGTGAGGATGGAATCTCATATTCCTCAATGGGATCAAGTATTCCTTCGTTAAAAATCCTTTCCAACAAGAAAGGTGTATGCTCACTTTCTGATGTCCCGTCCTCACTCCCTTCTTGGATGATACTAGGTATGGCTAACGGTCTATGGTTCATGTGGGGTGGATGAACTTGCATGGGAGACACTGTGTCATGAATTTTGACATGCATAGGTTCTGGTTCTAGTTTCCTTTGAGTCTCCTCCACTAAACCTCTTAGATGTTTCACCTACTCAATCTCGTCTACTGGGTTTGGGTACGTCCCAATCTTCTTTTTACGATTCTTCCCTTTTTGCCCCTACGGTTTATCTTGGGGGTCTTGGATTGGATTTGGAAACACTTTTGGTGTTTTCAGAGGCTCTTTATGGTTTTCTCTTATTCGGTTTTCATTTGGTTCCATGTTACGGTTCTCTTTGTCGGTCTTTCCTTTTGTGGTATTGGTTCTAGTCTCCACTGTCTCGATTGAATCTGAATCATCCTCGAGGTCATTCATATACACGGGGTCATCTCCTGTTCCTATGTTTGTTTTGGAACTTGGCTTTGAATTTCCCGTATTCTGCGACCTCTTCCTTCGTGTCTTCTTTTTCTTTGCTTGGATAACTGACGCGGTATCTCTCTCTTCGAGGATATGGCCTGGTCCTTGAAGCATGGACCATGTAATCGCATAAGCGGGTGCGACGGGTGGTATTGGCGATGTCACACTAGCAATTTCGACCAAATTTAAGGGTGTGATTTTAGGCGCATTTGGGTTATAGGGGCATTGGGCAATCAAGTGATCTATACCAGAACGATTACATGTGAGTATTGGCATTGCATACGTGCTCCCTTGATTCATTTGCATCTGTGCAGCATTCTTTTGCAGCCTAATAGGGCACTCCGCTGCCCGATGTGGTCCACCACACTCGTAGCATTGAAGAGGTGGCCTCCTAGCCTGGGTGTTGATATTTTGACCTCTGGATGCGAGAGCAGAAGCTTGATAAAGCGGCTTGACCCACCCCCAGCAATCTTCCATGTAGTATATAGGACACTCTTCCAATGTATCAAGTCCGTAGGCAATACTAGTGTCTATTTCCTCCTCACAGCCATCTGCATAATCATTAGATGGCTCGCAACCCACTTGGTTCATAGGGGCGACTCTTGGATGCGGGGGCTACGGTCCTAGCACAGGAGGTGGTAGCGGTGTAGCTTGTACAACATTTTGAGATCTAGCGACCATGTGTTGCGGTAGTTGCTCAACAGGTGGAGCAGGCATCAATACAGGAGCTCGAGGCGCATCCGTCCAGGCTACAGGTGGTCTATTTGCCATCATATGTTTGATCATTAAACAATCCTTAGCTTGGTGACCATACCTACCACATGCGTTACAAGTTCCATTAAATTTTAGTCTAAACGTAGGGCACTCACTAGTGCTATGTGGACCTAAGCAAATGGAACACCATTGTTGCTCCCTTCTTGGATACATGTGACTATTTTGAGGGGGTCGATTTTCCTTAAGAGACTCTTGGATTGCCTTGGTGAGGTCTGTCAAGAATGTCTCAAATACCTTTGGCTCATTGGCAATGGGCTTTGCAGTCATGGGTTCATAGTCAATGGCTTGTGAGCTAGTGGATCTCGTGTCAGTAGACACCCTCATGCCTACTATCATCAAGTTGTCCTCTAATTGGATTGCATTGGCAGTGACATCTTCCCAGGTTGTGATACCTCTAATCACTAGTCCATTATAGATTCCTTCATTCCTCAACCCTCGAATGAATCGATCAAGCAGTTGGTTATTGTTGAAGCGCTCATTTACAGGGCAGCGAGAGTTTAAGTGCTTTAGACGACTAATGAAGTCCCTTACTGACTCTCCTTCCTTACGTTCGGCCTTCTGTAGCTGAGATGCTACACCCCAAAGCACACCTTCTCGTATGTACTCCTTTAGAAACAACCTTCGAAGGGTAGGGTAGATTGTTTTCTCATCCACACTTAGGGTTCTATACCAATCTCCAGCCTTCCCACTTAATGTCAAGCTTAAGGCATTGCACTTATGTAGTTCGTTGTGTTCCCCTAAGGAATCACATACTTGTTCAAACACTTCAATGTGTTTTCTAGCATCTTCATCCCCATTGAATTTTTGCGTGAGTTTGGCAATTTGTACTGCCTTACTTCTAGGCTCTCTATCAGATGCATGACGCATATTTTCCGCGATAGATCGACCTATGGTTTGAGCAAACGCTGCCAAGTCACCTATGTGAGGAGGCAGGGCCGGTGGAGGTACTCTTGGAATCATATGTGGGAGAGGGACGGGTACCGGTCTTGGCATATGTGTGGATGATGCAGAATATGGAACATAACCAGACACAGGTCCACTCGGATAAGGGCTAGGGAGCGGCACTCGAGGAGCATAAACAAGTGGTACAATTGGAGGTGTGGGATCCATGTGTGCATAAGGGGCTAGAGGCACATACGGTCGAGGCCCCATATTAGGTACTACGACACTAGGTAGTGGCACTGCGCTAACCGTAGATGTCATCGGTACATTCTCTGTCAGGCCTATCCTTGGAGTGAGCACTATATTTTCCTTAATAGAGGGTTCAACCAAGTTAGGGAAGCTAAAGTTGTCGCCCGGAGGCTCAGATTGCATAGAGACCCCAGGTGAAATGACGTAAGATGGGTCCATGGGACTCATTAGAGGAGTCTCCATTTGTGATAGAGTAGGCTGTTGAGCCTTGCTCGTATCCAGAAATCTCATGGGGCCAGTTGAGAGTATATTTATCCCTCGGTTTTGCCTTTCTGATTGAATAATGCCATGGATAACATTACAGATCATTTTCTGTTGATCTTCGATGCTCGTGGTACTAGAGGTGGATCGTACAATCTCTATCCATCCTACATGGTAGGCGTAGCCAGAGTGTAGATCCGTCAACACCTCAGTGTGGAGGTTGTATGTCCAATGATCATTAATGAACAATCCTTCTAGAGTCGACGTGTTAACGGTTTCTTGTGAGGTAGAAGCAATGTTGCTCCCCGTGGTTTTACTTGTTACCAATGGTACTCTAGAGGGAACTTCTGAAGGAGGCAGCTCAACAGGGCCTTCTTGGTAAGAAGTTGGCAGGATATCCACATGGACACTCTTTGGGGGTGTGGGGTCCACGTGCGATGTGAAAGGAGAGTCCACTTCCCCACCCCCTTCGTGTGCTTCATTTGCATCAGGTTCCGAGCGAGTAGCTCTACCTAATGTTTCCATGAAACGGCTAAACATACTAGTACTAGGCTGTGGAGCTTCGGGAGGTGCATGGCCTTCTCTCTCATTGTTTTGGGTAGGGTATGCTTCCATGATTTCTGAGTCGGAGGAGGAATCACTAGCGGCTATTTTAGGATCTTGGGTGGTGCTACCTTGTGTCCCCGCTGAGGTTCTAGAGCCTATCTTGGATGGGTAATGGGTGTCCGTATGAACAGAGGCACCCTCAATATGCTCGTGTTCTAGCACCTGCCCAGAGCATAAGTGCATGTGCTTTTGATACCCTAAGGTGTCAAAAAGCTACTCTAGGAGGCCTTGTGACTAGTTTTTTGCGTGTTTTTTGTTTATTTTTTTGCTAGATTTTTTAGAGCGTGTTGTGGAATGGGCCGTGTGATAGCTCGAAACGAGCGTATCGCTAGGAGGGACGCGCTGTGCTTTATAGCCCACCGTTTGGTTCTATTTTGCTCCAGAAAAGCCCGAAACAGTCTTTTCCTAGCTGGGGAACTAGGCTCCAAATAGCAAGTCCTAGTGTGCAATGAAGGAAAGGAGAGTGTAGGACTTATCCCACATTCCTCACTCCCTCCTTGTGAGTCTAGCCTATATATATAGGAGTGAGACTACCCTATATCATAAGACAGAGACAGAGCCTGGGCCTGGGATTTGGATTGGGATTGGGATTGGGATTGGGTCAAACGATCCCGGTCTCACTTTTATACAAACCAACCCATCCGTTTTTATAACCTCCCTGTCACTCACGTTTTTATTTTTCAAATTTTTTTTTTTTAAAAAAAAATTAATTTATTATTTTTTTTTAATAATTTTTTTTGGATATTATTTGGTACGCATTGACCTCACCTACCTACTGACCTGCTAATCAGTGGTTCACTTAATTACTAACCTACTTAATTAACTAATTGTGCGCCTAACTGTGCTCAAACCAGAAAACACAGAAAATGCAGAAAATTGAAACTTGACAGAACTGTGCAGTGCAAACCAGAAAATGCAGAAAACGCAGAAACGCAAGAAATGCTAACTGTGTAAGCTGAAATCTGAGCTTAATAGAACTAGCAAGACAGAGCTTAACAGAACATGGAAAACTTGAATGCAGTCAACAACATTGTGTCTTTCTCTACTGTTTTTGCATAACAACAATAATCAAACTTAAGCCGCGCCTTTCCTACATAAAAAATAGCTTCAATACAATTTACAGGTCGCCATTGGAGCTTCACGCGCAACAGCTCCCCGGCAGCGGCGCCAAAAGTGTCACGGCTAGGGACTTGCTACGCGTCGTGTGCGAGCCACAAAGGCTCCTAGCACACAGTCATACAACAGACAAGGAAGAATGGTGTGTCACTCACCTTCCTGCGTAGTTGCGAATGAAGGATTCCCGCGCCGCGAAGAAGAGGGAGACGCCGCTACGCCGCGCTCAACCGCCTCGCCGCCGTCGTGCCGCCGCAACGCTCGATCACACACACACTCTCACACACTCTCTCTCTCTCTCTCTCTCTCTCTCTCTCTCTCTCTCTCTCTCTCACACGTACACACACACACACACACACACACACACACAAGGAGATGGTGAAGGAGAAGGTGGAGATGGAGCAAGAGCGGCTTCTATTGCACAATGAGAGAATAAGTAAAAATTAGGTTTAGTGGCTTTTATATGAGCTCACCCCATTCACACTTGGGCGCCCATACTTAGCCAACTAACTCCTTGAATATTCCAGTTAGAGTGCGCCTGTCATCGGCGATTACCCTGACCCTGTTCCTATTGGTCAGACCATCCCGATACCTGACTCTAAATAATACAACGTTTATAGATCATAGGGTGTCCGTGTGCCATGAGGGTTAACAATCGTCCAATTAGCAAATCCTGCTAGCGATTCATTCATTCACAATAGTTTAGGGGTTTCAATCTTGTAAACTGAATGGTTTTCATCAAAAGATCCTCAGTGGGGGCACCGAATGACGGGAGCAAAGCGAACCCCGAACCCCGACGGCCTCTAAAACACCGGGGACCGAATGGCGCGCCTTGAGTCTGTCATGGTAAAGCAAACAGGGGGCACCACCTAGCTTCAGTGGCTAGGACGCAAACAACACACCACCATAACAAAGTTTTCATCCAAGAGAGATGGATTCTTGGGAGTAATGATGAAGCGGAAAGGGAATGAGATCAAGTGAGAGAGAGAGAGAGTGCGGGAGGGGGTATAGCGTTTGCCATAACTCAATTTTCTTACCAAAGTATCATTTTTTGAGAGTTATGAAATGATGGAGAATATGGTTAAAAACATCATTTGTAATGAGTAGAGTATCTATTCTACTTGCAAAAGCCGAGGTGCAATGGCACTTCCAAATTGTAAATACGAAGACATTTGACCCATTGAACTCTAATTTTGGTTTAACCTATGGTATCCTTAGTATATAAGGTACCTAGGTCATTTTGTAAGGACAACTTTTAATCTTAATCAAGCTTTTGTGTTTTTGTTGACTGTGTGTGAGAGATAATGAGAGAGAGCATGAGTTTCATCTTGGTGCCACTCCCTACTCGCTCCATTGGAGATCCGATTGCACCATTGCGATAGGCTTGGAGAGAGCTACGTAACAATGCTAAACATTTCACACAAAACGGAGCACACACGCTAACGCATCTACGAGCTATTTGTGGTTGTAAGTGTATCAAACAATGTCTTTTTTTCCTGCAAGTAGTCATTAGAATTGAGGTGACATAAGCTATGCATAGGTACTCATAGATTTTAGTTTTAGGCACTTAAAAAAATTTTCTTTGTCTTCATACACGTTTGTTGCAGATGTGAGGATTTTGAGTGTGGAGATTCGGGGCAGGTTTATCCTAGTTAGGGGATAGTGTTTCTTCGGTTGTGTACGATTCTGGTATGGTTTGATGAGTTTTCTTTCATTTGTGTGTATGTGGGTTGAATGGTGTAGTTGAGAGAAATAAATTTTTTGATTTGGTTAAGTTGGCCTTCTAGAGTGTTGTATGTGTGGGATGGTCTCATCCTGACAAGCTATAGAGATTGTCTCTGTGTGCCTATCATGCCATCTATGTCCTTGATTGATATTATGTTGGTCTAGGTAGTGTTGCATCCACTTTATAGGTGGTGTGATTCGCTTCCGCAACAGCATGTAGTTCAAAGAGAAGGAGTTGGCCGAACTAACTGTGCAAAGTCCGTAGCATATTTGAAAGCTTTCCAAACAAAGAATTAACAACAAGAGAAACAATTCAAAGAAGCAACCACTGCTTTACAAGAGTTTGTTTCCACAATACAACAACTTCAAATATTGCAAATACTCAAATGGAATAGTCAGAATCTTGTTGTTTCCAAGAGAAAAACACATTGCTAAATTAGCTCAAGGACAACCCCACACTGGCCACACTACAAGGAATAGATGAGGCATATAAGGTTGTGGAACCAAAAATTCAAGACCTTGAAATGGTGCTAAAGCTAGAGCAAATGCAAAGAAGGGAGCTCTCCATCGGTTTGATGCAGTGGGAGGAGAGATACCAAAAACAAATTGAGTAACTCAAATATGAACTAAGAAAATCACAAGAGGCTGTCTAGGCACATGTAACCACATCAGGGGAAGGACAAGCTGATTCCAAAATGGGAGATAAAGGTGTCGTGCAATTCATGGACTTTGAATAATATACCACTCAAGAGGGCAATCTACCAGAGCTAGAGATTCCTCACGAAGAAGGTGGACCCTCCGCTCAACCAAAAAGCCTAGCTGCCAAGGAGGAAGTAGTATTAAAGAAGCAAGTGGAAGAGGAAACAGAGACCATCTAAAAGGAATCAATGCAGTGGGAAGAATGGATCCTGCACTCGATCAATGTAAACCTTCTTACGCCAGCCAACATCAATGAAGAAATGCATCAGTAGGCTCTCCCCTTCCCACTCATAAAGTTTGAAGTGCTCCAAATCAAGGAAAGAATTCTCAAGGAATTTCATGCCAACCCAACAATGTTACATCCAAAATGGTGGGATATTTGGCTAAACCAACACACCAAGTATCTCATCTTGTATACAAATGCACCATCAAATATAAAACAAGATCCTATGCAGTGCCCGATATCGAGAGTCAAAAGCTAGGATCAACATTCAATCATCTAGCAAAAGAGAACTACCTAGCTCAACTACCCTAGGTTCCCACCACCACAAAATAACCCACCTAGAGCGACATATATGGTGGATACACTATCCTTGACCATTCAACTATTCAAAGGTATTTTGGTGCCTTGGCATGCATCATGCTAGTTAAGATTTCTAAAATGCTCCTAACCTACTTGCAGAATTTCCAACATGCAGAGAAAACAAATGCAGCATGGATGTCATTCCTCGAAGGTAACAAGAGATTGTGCTATGATCTATCTATCCAACCTTTGGAGGAAGCACTCCATGGATTTTATGCTTGCGTGATGTTTTTACCATCCTATTACATGCAAAATTTTAAAACATGTGTTCTATACGGGCTTCTTCACTTACATATCCAAACATTTTGGTCCCATCATCACCAAATTGAGAGCAAGATTTGTTAGCTACATAAAAGTTGAGAAAAGGCACAAAATAACCATGCAATTTATGTCAACACAGGAAAAGAAACTCCACCTCAAGTACCAACAAGGTCTCAAGCAGCATGCAAAAAGGAGTGAAGCTAGGAATTTAGACAACTACTTAGCACCCTAAGTAGCTATGTTGTGAACAACACAGGCAAAGGGGGGGGGGGGGATGTTAGCTACTCAGCTAACAAAGCCAAAAAAATGAGCATCAAAGGGGTACCACTCTCATTTTTTTATCCCAATTGATTGTATTAAACCCCATTGTGTAATAATAAAGCCCACAATGTCAGAAATCCACTGTAATATTATTGATTTTCAATGAGTCTAAAGGGGCCAAGGGCTTCCAAGTTTGTAACTTTATGAAGTTCTTAAGCCTTGTCATTGAGCCCAAATAGCTAGTAATCCATTCTTTGAACCTTGGCTATGGTATAAAAACCAATTTTTGTAAGTATTTACCTAAATTTTTTAGATAATGAAGTGAGTGTACACTGCAAAAGCTTACTATGATTCTACTCTTTTTTCAACTCTTGGTGTCTCTGTTGTACGGTGTTGCATTGCTTTTTAGAGCATATCAATGCATTTTCAAGTGAAAGATCTTTCATTTAATGTAAGTTTCGTGCGATAAAAGTGTGTTTTTAGTCATGCCCATCTATGATCTATTTTTGCTTCCTATGCACAATACACACAACAAATCTTTTTTTTGACCTTAGGAATAGATAGAGCACGTCTAGAGGAAGCCATAGAGTGCTTCAGATGTCGACATTGACTGACCTAAAAAAATAGGTTTTTTATCTTATGTGCAATTTTGTTTCAATGTTAGAACTGACATTTGAGTACATGCGAGTGTTAAGGATACTTTGCTCATGATAGGCATTAAGTTTCATTACATTCTCAGTCTCATAGCTACATAAATTTGTGTGGATAAGGCTGCGGATGGATTGACAATTTCTATGTCTATTGTTCTCGCTTTGCTAGCTTCGAAATGGTGAGGCTTGGTAGGTAGCTGGCCAACAATTTCCATTGTTCATACCTTATTATCATTATTATTAAAAGAGCTTAAATTTTCCAAAAAACAATGGAGCATGTTTATAAATTGTGAATGGTGGACAATGTTACTCACTTTGAGGGTCTAACTCCTAGCATCACTATAGCAATTGAGGGAAAAACTTTGGGATATAAATAAATTGATCAGGATGATTAAGATATTTTGCTACTCTAGGTAAATCATGCAACTATAGCAATTGTGCATTGTTGAATGAAGCCTATCAATGAGTGTCACATGGCACAATGATGAAGATAAACCTATTTATTTTGAAGCCAATAATGATAGAGTATTTTGTGTGTGTAAAAAGTGTTGTGTTGTGGTGCAATTTTTTACGTCAATAAGCCTATGTGTTGTTGAACATAAATGTTCAACAAGAAGGTTGGGCAATGTTGGTGCAGCCAAAGTTAGTCCAAGCTGGGAACTGTGCGATGCAGTGCTATGGGTGTATACAAGTACAAAACAAAGTGCTAAAGCAGGTGCAAGGGACCTCGAAAAGCAGGTACTAGTAGAAGTGTATGCCTGATGCGGCCTTTTAGGTCAAGAAGGATCCAAAGAGAGCCAGATAGGTTGACAAGTAAAGGTTTCTAAAGTGTAGGGAATATGCCTTGGAATGTGATTCTTGAAGTGCTCTAGAAGTTGATATAGACGGCTCCTCAAACGGAGGCCTGCTGTGAAAATTATGTCCGATCAAAGTTAGAAGATTTTGCAAATCCCCGATGTAAAAGGCAGGTGGGTACAAATGGAGAGAGCTGATGTGAGTGAATAGGATTGAAGTGCTCAAGTTGTGGGGCATGCTGGTCTTTTTGAATCATTAATCAGAGCTCTAGGAGGCAAGCTTTGGCTACTTGAAAATTTGCAAGGGGCCAGGTGTGTCTCAAGTTCATTGCAATGGTAAATGTGCCATCTGATGGTTTTTTGGGCTCAACCGGGTTCTAGCAAGTGGTATGCACCATTTGGAGTTGATAGAAAGTGACATTTCATCGATCAAATTCTTCATGGTCAAGATACGGCAAGTCGAAGTTGGTGGCAGATGCTAGAGAGAGGGTGTTGTGATTTTTCCCGCTTTTTGGCACCTCGGTTCGAGGTATTAGGATAGTTGGAGTGCAAGAACTCCGGAGCTGAGGGAAATTAGTATCAAAATGGTGGAGTTCTAGTGGGCCTTACAATTCAGACATTGGGTCTGTGAAGCTACATGGCAAGGAAGTTAAGAAAAAAAAACATTTTTGGGAGTTTTTTGGTGAAATCTTTTAAGTTTGAGGAGCCAGTTAACAAGGGGCCACCATATGTCATAGTGATTGCCCCACATGCATGAAAGATCTCTATAGGCAAAGTCTTTATATGCTAGACCATGAAGAATTGGTGGTAAGTGAGCTGTGAGAGAGAGAGAGAGAGCTCTCCGTGTGGCCATGGCGACCTTTGTGCGGCGTCGTGCAAGGCAAAACCAATGGCTTTCGATAGACAGAACTTTCTTGGTGGCTTTCAACGGACGGCGGTAGCGGCAGCTGATATCAAAAGCAGTGGATGGTGGGTGGCAAATTCCATCAATTGATGACATGGCAAGGCCTATGCGCTTGGTCTTGCACCTTCAAACAGCAAACGTTCTAAGATAGGAGAGCAAAGCACCCCCCTAGTGCTCAAGGAGGAGAGGAGAGGGCATGTGAGTTCATTAGCAGAGGAGTGTAATCAAAGGGTTCATTTCCAAAAGGCCATTCAAGGTGGTCAAAGTGTGGTCAAACGTTGAGGTTAAAGGATCAAAGTGTGCAATTCCAAAAGGCCATTCAAGGTGGTCAAAGTGTGGTCAAAGGTTGGGGTTAAAGGGTCAATCCGAAGGTGGTAAAAGGTGTGAGAGTAAGAGGGAAAAGGAGAAAGTAGGAAAAAAAAAATGCAAGGGGCACAAGCCACATTGCTAGTGCCCCCCCCCCCCCCCCCCCACCCCAAACACACACACACACACTCAAAGCACGAGTAGAGATCAAGCAAGAAGCTACCTTCCCAAAATTTCCCAAAAAAAATACCACGTGGTCCAATGAGGTTTCAGATGCCCAAAATGAGAGAGGACCCCATATATGAGTCATTTTTGTACCATTTTCAATGCTTTTTATCCATGAGGCTTTTTGCCAAGGCCTTCAACCGTTGAGGCTACAGAGAGGTAAGAGAGAGTGAGTGAGTTTTTTGGTGCGCTTTTTTGTGCAAAGGAGTGTTCTTGCAAAGCACAAAGTGTGTGTTTCTTTGTGCGGAAACCATGTCCATGTGCCATTTGTTGCAGTCAAGTTGTATATGACATTTTTATGCTTAGTGAAGCTTCCATTGTGTTTCTCAAGCGTTGTTTCCCTTCCCCCCCTTCTCTACTTTTGCTTCTATATGGTGTTGGTGTGGATGTGTGTGCGCCCTTGGCCCCTTTTTTGTGTGTAGAATGGAAGTGCGACAATGGTTTTGTGTGTGACAACGTTGTGTGGCTTGAAGCGAGCTATAAAATGCATGTGGGTAAACGATCTTGAAGAGCGTGTTTACGTGCCGATGTGTGTGTGCAAGCGATGGCCTATTTTGTGAAGTGTGTTTTTGAAGGTGTTTTTCAAAAAGATAGGGGTGTTGTGAATGCTCTAAGCTATAGAGAGGCCTTTGTGTTGTGTGTTGGGTGATCTCCCCCATTCCCCCTCTCCATCTTCTAGTGCTCCCACGGAGGAGCACATATTAGTGGATTTGGTGATGCCAAAGGGGCGGCCTTTGAAGAGCATGTGCTGCTAGAGGAGATGTGGTCCGGTTTTCCATTTTCACTGGGGGAGAGAATGCAAAAATCTGGCTCCAAGACTACGGGTTATTTTTGCTAGAGCGGAGCGTATCGAGGTAAGAAGGTGTGGTGCATGTGTTCCTGCTCTTGGTTCATGAAAAAGCAATAATATGGTACGATGGTCTATTGAATGAAGAAAAGATGTATTTTGAAGCCCTAGAGGTAACTTTTGGAAGCAGATTTGTAGCGGATGAGCAACTAGATGAGGTGAAGAGAAAGCTTGACAGGTGGGGATTTTCAAGCGTTCACATGGGAGTTCAAAGACCTTTGGGGACAGCTGATCAAGGTAGCTACTGCAGACCTGGTCAAACTGCCAAAAGTTTCTCTATGATGCATGAATCCATGGAACGGCTCCATATGCCACAATGTGCATAGCGATGGGGTTCAAATGGCTTGTGGGGCTCAACTAGGGCAAGAAGACATCATGTAAGTACGCAAATTCCCGTGACACATAGTTAATCCAAAAGGTGCTTAGAACAAATATTTCTACGCTCACATGGTCCGTGTTAGTCGACAAGTAGCAAGTAGATCTTATGTGGTGCCCATCCCGATGCCCACAGGCATTTTGTGTCCCTCTATCGTGCACATGGCGGCCTAACATCATGGAAATTTTGGACTCTCATATGGGTTCTATAAGGACTTTGATATTCTCTCTCTTGTCCAAAATGGACGCATGATAATTTCTTTCAAATGATATCAACATCTATCAGAACTTTTGGATTTAGAATGTACTAATCAAGATGTATCCATTGATATATAGCATGCCATCATATTCCTTATATTCTAGAAGATTCAATTTTTTGATGTGACAACTTTAGCTTATAAATGGAATCTCCCCACATTTCAGCTTCAGTGGTGAGGCCTTAACTTCTAGAATTCAACTTCAAATTTGTCAAAGTTTGGGGATTTAGAACCTACTTTTTAAGATCTTTCCAATGATATGTTGGTTGATAGGGTTTTGACAAAGTATTTATGTACTTCATTGGGTTGCCCACTTTGGACAAGAGAGGCAAAGTCAAACCTCCTTATAGGGCCCCTTTGAGAGTCCAAATTTTCCATAATGGGAGCCATTACGTGGCCCCATATGCCATGGAGCAACTTTTTGTAGTCAAACCACAAAATGGCTCATTATGCCGCCATGTGCACGGTGGCAAGGCACAAAAGGCCCGTGAGGCTCATCTATGGAAAGAGAAACTCATCTTATGTGAAAATGGCTCGTGACGCACATGGATCAAGACAAAACTTTACTCAAGTTGATAGCTTTATTAATTTCAAAGATACTTTGAGGCGTGCAATGCACATGGCTAAGATAGTCTTTCTACAAGCTCATTGAAGGCATCTTGATCTAAGCTCCTTAAAGATGGTTTTTCACCAATGCGTGATACAATATCTTATTTGCTTGTTATTCCTTTCCTAAGGCAAAGGCCGCAATACCCTAAAAGGTTTTTGGACCCTTTCTCACCACAACTATGGATTGCTGCATCTTTGCTTATGAGAATATATTTAAGGGTATATAGGGCTATAGGAAACTTGACCAAAACAGATCTTAGTGCTCTACACTTTTACATCTCTGCTAATGCATAGTTTGTATACTCATTGTGGATGATCCAGACCATCTCTTCATTGAAGCTTGGGAGATAATTACACAGGGCAACGTCCTTTGAGTCACCCTCCATGCGAGATCCACCTTTTTGTTGGGCACAATGGTCCATCTCCAAAGCGGACTACAAGGAAACGTCATCGGATTAAGATTCTAAAACAAACAGTGAGAGATGAGAATAATGAAGTACTTAGTAGTGTCACATCATCTTGCTTGCAAAGGTTCGTGTTGGCTATGTCAATTGTGCCAAGATCAGTGCACTCCAAGCACATGAGACGTTTGTGGGGAGTGAATCCACTCTCCAACACACTCTTGTAGAAATATTTCTCCTCATCAATGGTTTGTAGAGTGGCCACCACGAGGGAATTCGTGGAATTATGTCCCTCTGGCAAGGTGAGAGTTTTGATGAGGGAGCAAAGGATGCTCCACTTAGAACTTGGTCTTCTGACTGTTGTTCTCTATATCACAAACCCCAGCATATATTGCAAGAACAAAGAGGGATTTGTCCTATTGCATTTCAAGGGAGTAGGTAATGTCATTAAGTAAGAGAAATTCTTGACCACCCACTATAATTGGATGCATGGTGCGCAAGAGCAGCTCTAGGATCTTAGCTTGACATCCTCCCCTTATAGGTCTTGGTCAACATCTTCCAAAGGAGGCTTGCCTTGGAGACATAGGAGGGCCAATGAATCCTCTTCTTGGTTAGATGTCTTCTCCTCTTTGGGATCCACCTCCTTTACAACAGTCCTCGCAGATGGCTTCTTATGATCACTTGCTTTACCTTTCCCCTTGCTATTTCATTTGCTTCCATCACCATCATAATGAGAGCCATGTCCTACCTCAAAAATTCTTATGCTGATGTTTCCCATGCCTAGGTCTATGAGTCTGTCCTCCTCTTCCTATATAGTGCTCCTTGGTGAGCCCTTTGATCACCCTACCCAATCACTAATGTCTTAATTAAAGGTGTTCTTCAGGAGATCAACTGGAACCCACGAACCTTCTTCATCTTTAAAGTCCATGGAGTACTTTGCTAGGTGTGTCTACATGTAGGATGTAAGTGCTTCAAATGTATCAGCATGCAGTTTGATGGTATCCTCCATGTTGACAGATACCTGGAACATGATGCTAAGATTCTCCATCATGTGTCCTAGGTCATGCACAAGGATTTGGTCAACAAGGGCTTGATTAGCAGCAGCCATTCTTATTGGCAGAGTGCAAGGGACAATGGCATGTGCTTGGGATGGATAGAGCAAGGAAGCGGTGGAGAAGATGAGAGAAGCTAAAAAACAAGAAAGTGAATTTAAAATGGGCCTTGCAAGTCACTTATAAAGGAGAGAATAAAAAATAGAACACTTTTATAAAACTTAAAATTGCAACGGTGATTAAAATTTAAATGTTCTATTCCGTCGAAAGCTTGGGGCTATGATGCATAGTATTGTCATCCAAACACCACAATTTTAAACACCCTAACTCCACCACCCACCACGACTCTAAAGTCACTCAACACTTCTAAAATTGAAAATTAGACATTCCCCGATCACAAAATTAGACACAAATGTGATTCTTATTTTAATATGAGAGTATTACATTGCAATGGTAGTTGTTTGCTTGATATGGATACATCTAGGGAAGGGGATGCTCTTGCAAATAAAAGCCCTCTCCTTTGTCTTATGCAGAAGGTTGCCACTAACTACAAACTAGTAGTCCATCTTGAGCTCAAACCTAAGCGCCAAGTACTCCCTGAGATTTTCCATATTTTAATGAGCATTGACAGCCATGTCCCACACTTCCCTCTTCTTGCACACATGCACTTCAACTTGCTTCATATTAGTGATTGTTAGGTAAAGGCGGTGTGCCTCAACGTGCTTTACCCGTGTCCATCAGCCAATGTCCGATTCCCCATATTTATCTACTTATTCATTATACATACAAAGAATAACGAGCTCTCACTCGTTCTCACATTGTGATCATACATTGAGGTTTGGGAGCTCCACCCACATCTTGTGTACTCTCTCTCTATCCCGTCCTCACTCTCCACACATGCACCACATTTGTGCACTCACAATTCGTATCAGAGCTTTGGTGACGCGTGCGACGGCTTCCCAATGAGACGGAAGCGACGAAGGTCGGCTATGGCGGTGGAGAGGGGGAATGAGGAGCACGCCCAGCGCACCAGCACGGAATGCCTCCTATAGCCCAGGGCACACACTGCACCCCAATCCACTTTGCGAGCACCTTCGACTCGCTCTTTTCACCAAACCACGTGCGCACACGCGCTGACATAGACACACCCTAACTCACACAACCCGCGCACCTCAATGCAGTAGCTTTTACGCTCTCCCACACGCTCAAAACGCCACACGCACTCTCTCTCTCTCTCTCTCTCTCTCTCTCTCTCTCTCTCTCTCTCTCTCTCTCTCTCTCTCTCTCTGTGCAACGCTTCGTCGTGGCGGCGCACACTTGCCGACACGGCCGCACGCACACACACGAGAGCAGAAGAGAAGGGGAGAAAGGGGGGACGAGACTACACAAGAGACTCAATGCAATGTGGTAAACTCTGCTTTACTAGCATCAATCACAAGTACAGGATCAACGCCGCAACCGGCGCGCATTAAAAAGTACACAAGGGCGAGCCGTGCTCAAGCCCGGCTTCAAGGACTCCATGGCTTGTACTCCTCGTGAGCTCCCTTTACTGCAGAGCACTCGCCCCTACGAGTCGTTTCACAGACGATGCTTCACCTTTGGCATGCCCGCTTTGATCATCGAGCGCATGAAAAACTCCCTTCTTTTGCAAGGCCCTCGCTCTTTCGAGCCCTTTCACGGACAACGTGTGATGACGTCCAGTACACGAAGTTTCTCTCTTTTCTCTATTTCCATTCTCCTCCTCCTTCCCCAAGAAAAAAACCCCTACCCGGAAAAACCGTCGCTCTCACACTTCTTTTCCCCTTTTCCTTCTTTTTTTCCAAAACTTGCTTCAAATGGGTTTTCATGAGCGCTATTGCCCCTTATAAAGCAAGCCCACAAACCTTTTTTTTTTTAACTTAGTTGTTGTGGCTCCTTTTTTCCAACTCCAGCCACCACTCATCTTTTACATTTACCCCAAAGAAAGCTCAAGCATTCCCTTCGCATACGGTCGGCGCCCCACTTGCTCAGGTTCGCCCAACACTCCTCTCGTCAAGTTGCCCTCTGCCAGCTTCACACCTCGAGACTTTGCTGCGTTTCAATCACTATAGATCTCCATACATCAAGTTGCAAAAGTAGGAAAAAGATCCCATTTTTGTCCATCGCGAGATTGTCTGCCCACTTGAATTGGGCGTACCTCGATGCGCCTGACTCCGATCGGCGACCCGCAAGTTTTGGCTGGCTCCCCATCTTGCATGCAATTTTCCAGGACTTGAGCGAGCTCAAAGATATCTTTTTCATCATGCCTATCGACGTGGCCCGGTGAGCTTGTACCCGACCCCCGGTAAATATTCCTCAGGCCATAACTTGCCCGTTTGAGCTCCGAATGGCAAACCGAAAAGACCGGCATGCTTCACAACTTGAGCTTTACATGTGTATCCACTTATCCCAGTTTTGGCCACTTGTCTGTACCTGCCCTGCCCGTTGGAGATCTGCAAAGCCTTCTAACTTTGGACTGGCCTATCTTTCACACCGAAGCTTCGTTTGACGAGCCGTCTGGACGAGCTTCTAGAGCATCTTGAACACCACAGTTTGGGGCACATTCCACGCATCTCGAACACTTTGAAGTGCTGTCCCAATTAGCCCACTTCGGAGTCCCCATGGCCTAAAAAAACACTTTAAGCATGCATTTTCGTTGCCACTGTCCTGCTGAGGTCTCCCACACTGGCTTTTTCCCCTACCATGCACCTGTTAGCACCCTTTGCACTGCATAGCACACTTTATAGCTCGGACCAAGTTTGACTGCACCATCATTGTCCATCCCCCTGTTGAACATTCATGTTCAACCAAAAGTAGCTTTATTGAACTTGAAACTTGCAACACTCTGCAAACACCCAAGCACGCTGGAAAACACACCACCCTATGTACAATATGTACAATATGTACAAAACTATACTACTCTTGAGTCCCTTCAAGTGGGTTGCCCAATCCCCCTGTTCACCATCTGATGTACATTGGGCACCACTCCCCTATCAAAGTACAGCTTGAGTCGCACACCATTTACCCTGTGCCTGAGAAGCTTACCATTGGCTCTCACCAGTTGATAGGTTCCATTCGAAAAGGCCTTTTGCACTCTGTACAGACCCGCCCATTTATTTTTGAACTTCTTCTGGAAGGTGAAGTCCAAGTAGCTCTCATACCTCATCACTAGGTCCCCTTCTTCTATCTTTTTCTCTGGCAGACTCTCATTGACTTTGACCATTCTCCTTTCCCGTTGCTTCACATAGTAGTCTGTTTTGCTACCTCTCTATCCATCTGCAATGCCTCAAGGCCGACAATCCTATCTTGTAAGACAGCTTGGGGAGTTGCATTGATGCGCCACATACCTTTCAAAGCACCCAACTGTGCATGCACTGGCAGCACTACCTCCTTACCATAAACCAACTCAAATGGAGTAAAGTTGTTCGCCACTTTGTAGGACGTCCTGTAGGCCCATAGAAACTTTTCTAGATTGATCTCCCATTCTGTCTCCTGCTTATATACATACTTCGTGAGCATTTTGATGATTTGTCCATTGGCACTCTCCACAAGACCATTGCATTGGGGATGATAAGGCGAGGAAAACCGATGCTGAATCTTTAGTTTTTCCACCAATGCTTGCATAATCTTGCTTCTGAACCCTTGCCCTCTATCTAAAATGAGTACCCAGGGCACTCCAAAACGGCAACAAATGTTATCAAAAACAAAGTGGGCCACAACCTGTGCATTCACCTCCTTCACAGCTTTGGCCTCGACCCACCTTGTGAGGTAGTTGATGGCAATCACGACATACTTCTTACCACTTGTAGACTTAGGGAGTGGACCGATGGCATTCAAACCCCATTTTTCGAAAGCATTTTGAGCATTAATCGCTCCCTGTGACTCAGCTATCAAACGCCTCTCTCCTATAGTCTGACATTCATGGCAGGTCTTGCACCAATAGTGCACATCCTTCACTTACTGAAGGCCACCAAAAACCCGCTCTCAACACTCGAAACAGTACTTGACCTTTCCCCTGGTGTCTGCACTCCTCATGAAATTGCTCCAGCACCAAGTTAATCTCTTCTTTATAGAGCACTCTTCTTAGCACCCCGTCTCTGCCGTAATTCATTAGGTCTTCACCTACTAGTGTACATTTGCATGCTTTCTGAACTATCCTCCTCCTTTGCAGTTTAGACAAACCTTGAGGACATTGCCCGGTACTCAAAATATCTTCTACTTCCTTCAATGACTCCCTGCATGTGTATGTGGCCGGGGCCACATATATACCTGCACCTTATTGCTTGCTAGCTGGTCTGCCTCTTGGTTGTGCTCTCTCTTCGCATGCGTGAACTGGATCTCTCTAAAGAACTTCAACAACTTCTTGATGTCAAAAAACCAATGTTTTAAAGAATCGCATTTTACTTGCCATTGGCCTAGTAGTTGCTTGATGACCAATAACGCATCACCTTTGACCACCAACCTGGAAATTCCAAACTCGACGCATTGTTTCAAACCTAGATGGAGGGTGACATATTCTACTTCATTGTTGGTGTGAACATCCTCAAAATCATAGGCTTTTGAGAATATTACCTTGCCATGTGGATCGTGTATCACCACACCTCCCCCAGCTTTCTTTATCACCCTCCCGGTATGCACCATCAAACCACATGGTAAAAGATCCAATCAGGTCGGGCTCCTCTTTGGCTTCATCTCGCACCACTCTTGGATAAATTGGCAAGTCTACCACTTTGCTGACCAAAATGTCTGCCAAATGGGACCGGCTTGTGTGGTCAATTTTGAACTCAAACTCGAAATCCTGCAACTCTATCACCCATTTCATGATCCTCTTTCTTGGCTTTAAGTGTACCACCACTTCAGGCAATAGATTGTTAGCCGTCAACACATAAAACTTTCGCACAATAAGGTGCACTTTGAATTTTCTACAAGAAAAAACCAATGCCATGACCCACTCCTCCGCTTCAGTGTAAGTCACCTCTCCAGGACTTATCACCCTGCTTTCAAAGTAGATAGGCTTGTAGCTCCTTCCTACCTTCTGCAGCAACACTGCCCCAATAGCCACGATACCTACCGTCATTGACACATAGAAATCATCCTTTGGCTTGGAGGGCACACAGCTGGTATAGCTGACACAAAATTTCTTTCACCCTGTCAAAATCTTCTTGAGCATCTTCATCCCATTCAAAACCATGCACCTGTTGAGCCCTCTTTTGGAGAGGATACACATACTGTGACAGCATCTAGAAAAACCTGCGACAAGTACTTTAGCTTATGTACAAAGGACGCTAAGCCTTGCGCACTAGAGGGAGGCTCCATTAAGACTAACACCTTGACCTTCTCTGGATCTGCTTCAATCCCATTTTGTGACACCACATGACCTAGCAACTGTGCTCGGGGTTGTGCTAGCTTGCACTTCTTAGGGTTTAATTGACCCCCTTCTTCGTCCAGCCTTTGAAAAAATAGCCGAAGCTTTTACAAATGATCCGCCCTTGAGCTATAGCACCCAATGTCATCCATGAAAACCCTAATGATCAGCCCAAGTAGGGACCAAAAACCCTATTCATCCAGTCTTGGAAGGTGGCATAGGCATTCAGTAAACCAAACGGCATCCTGTGCGATAGGCAAAGCATCCCCATGGAGAGATAAATGTCGTCTTCAATTGGTCTTCAAGCGCAATCCCTATCTGAAAGTACCCTGAAAATCCATCCATAGAGTACCTCTCATGACCTGCCACCTGATTTAAGATTTCATCTTGGAACGGCAGCGGGTAGTGGTTTCTCTTGGTTGCCGCATTCAATGGCTTGTAATCGACGCACACCTGCCATTTTCCATTCTTCTTAGGGTGATAACCACTGGGGAAACCCACTCCGAATCCTTCACGGGGTATATGATATGTGCATCTAACGACTGTTTAATCTCCTGCCAAAGAGCCTCCTTTTGAATCTCCCCTAACCTCCTTAGCTTTTGTGCCTTTGGTTTGCACCCTTCTTTAAGAACTATCTTGTGCTCTGCACCCTTAGCTCCTTGTAGATCCTTGTACTTCGTTGCAAATAAATTCGGAAAAGAGGCACACAACTCAACATAGCCTTCTCTCTCTTTCTTGGTTAAATCTTCGCTTAGCATAGCGGTTACCTCCTCCACACCTATGCCACCAACCTGTGGTTGCACCTCTCAGCCTTTTACATGGGAGCCTTCCACAGTAACCCCAAACAAGTATGCATCTATCTTTAGCATATCATCTTTGCTTTCCTCTTCTTCATTATCTGTGTAGACCTCATCATAGGCTGTCTCGGTCTCGTACTCATAGCTTGTTGTATCATCTTTATCTTTTTCTGCCACAAGGTGAAAACAGCTCTCTTTGGTCTTTAAATCAAGCATCACCTGTCTCCCTCTTTCCTTGTCAGGAACGGTGAACACCCTACTCCCCCAATCCTGCTTAGCCCCTATTGCAAGTAGCCATGGCCTACCCAAGATGATTGGATAAGCATTATCACCTGCTTTCATCATCACAAAGAAATCAATTAGGCACTCAGTACCCATCACTTTCACTCTTACGTCTTGAGCCATGCCTAAACACCTCGCTTTGGTATGGTTAGCCATCCTCATGCGTACATTTGATTTAGCTACTGCTTTGACACCTGTTTTCTTCATAGCAGCCTCCGTCATGAAGCAAACTTGTGCTCCACCATCTATATAGGCCTGAACCTACATCCTCTTTTCAATGACCGCATCCACTAGAGGAAGGACATCCATCGGGCTACCCACTCTTAATGCCATGTTTCGTATTGCATGCACATTCCCCTTAGCCTTTGGAAGCCTCATGCTGACACTTGTAGACCACTGTCTTCATAGCTTGGGGTTTAAAGCCAAAAAATGACCAAAGGTAATGTTAGCCTTTTGATTTTGAACATCGCTTAACAAGTCATATTCCGGGTAGCTGCGCCCTAGCTGAAAGTCTGCTTGCTTGATTTTGCGATGCCTATTCTTCTTGCTAGTTTCTGGCTGCTCCTTGCCTTCATACACTTTCTCCTTACCTTTACGGGCCCTCGTCTCCCCCTTTGTTTCTGTCTCTCTTTCCCTCCTTGCTCTTTTGTTGGCCAAAACTTCAACATCCTGCTTATCCAATCCAATGATATTCAACCTAGGGACTTCACCACCATCTTGAGGAGCTGGCTGCACCTGGTTCTAAACTACCTGCTCTCTCGGGCCATTGAGTTGTGCTTGGCCTCTACCTCTGCCAAATAGTGGATAAATACCGCCTCTTTCTCTCAGCGGATGAGGGCAATCTGGTGCATAGTGTCCTTCTTCGCCGCAATTGTAACACCGACCAGGCGGTGGCCTTGCCCTACCCCTTGCTCCTCTGGGTTGACCTCTATCCATCACGCTTAGCCGCAATTCCTGCATTTGCTCAGACAAATCCTGCACGGTTCGCACCCAATTTTGTGGCACAACGGCTACACCTCGATTTGCAGGGTTCTCATCATGAACAACATCCCTCGGACCTTAAGGTTGGACCACTGCTTCATAGCCCGACATGCCTTGTTCAATCTTCTTTTTTATTTTCCTGCTTTTTGCCTTTGCGATGGCCATTGCACCATTATAGTTTTTTGGGCTCTCAAAAGCCACTTTCTCCCTCGCTTTAGGATGCAGGCATGCCATGAATTTATCGAGCTTGAAGTAGTCGCCATTGGCCAATTGCATGGCACCCGCTAACTCTGCCCAGCACACTTCAAAACGATCCAAAAACAAACTGAACTCTTTACTTACATATTGTTTGAGCGCCTTCAGTTTGGCATCCATCTCGATCGGGGACGCCTCTTTGCACAAGTCATGTAGGAAACGCGCCCGTAGAGCCGGCCAAGCATGCTTCGGCTCACCTTCCAAAGCTTCGTACCATACCTTTGCCTTCCCACGCATCACCAAAGGAAATGTCTACATCTTGCTGTACTCGTTCGGCATGCGCAACGATAGTATATACAGCTCAAAGTCTGCAACCCACTCATCAGGATTTTCTTCACATGTAAAAATTGGCCTATAACTTTGAGACGCCATGTCGACCAACACCAAAAACTGCTTCTCTTCACTTTACTAGGAGCAATCAGTGTGCTCCTCCGTGGGGGCACCAGAAGATGGAGAGGGGAATGAGGAGGACGCCCAGCGCGTCAGCATGAAATGCCTCTTATAGCCCACGGCACACACTGCACCCCAATCCACTTTGCGAGCACCTTCGACTCGCTCTTTTCACCAAACCACGTGCGCACACGCGCCCACATAGACACACCCTAACTCACACAACCCGCGCACGTCAATGGAGTAGCTTTTACGCTCTCCCACATGCTCAAAATGCCTCTCTCTCTCTCTCTCTGCAACACTTCGTCCGGGTGGCGCACACTTGCCGACGGCCGCACGCACACACACGAGAGCAGAAGAGAACGGGGGAAAGGGGGGACGAGACTACGCAAGAGACTCAATGCAATGTGGTAAACTCTGCTTTACTAGCATCAATCACAAGTACAGGATCAACGTCACAACCGGCGCGCATCAAAAAGTACACAAGGGAGAGCCCCGCTCAAGCCCGACTTCAAGGACTCCATGGCTTGTACTCCTCGTCAGCTCCCTTTACTGCAAAGCACTCGCCCCTACGAGTCGTTTCACAGACGATGCTTCACCTTTGGCATGCCCACTTCGATCATCGAGCGCATGAAAAACCCCCTTCTTCTGCAAGGCCCTCGCTCTTTCGAGCCCTTTCACGGACAACATGTGCCGACTTCCAGTGCACGAAGTCTCTCTCTTTTCTCTATTTCCATTCTCCTCCTCCTCCTTCCCCAAGAAAAAAACCCCCACCGAAAAACCGTCGCTCTCACACTTCTTTTCCCCTTTTCCTTCTTTTTTTCCAAAACTTGCTTTAAATGGGTTTTCTTGAGCAATAGCGCCCGGCGCTATTGCCTTATAAAGCAAGCCCACAAACCTTTTTTCTTTTTTAACTTAGTTGTTGTGGCTCACCCTTTTCGTTTTTTCCAACTCCAGCCACCACTCATCTTTTACATTTACGCTCAAGCATTCCCTTTGCATATGGTCGGAACCCCACTTGCTCACGTTCGCCCAACACTCCTCTCGTCAACTTGCCCTCTGTCAGCTTCACACCTCGTGTGCGCTCCTTGCCGGACTCTCGAAACAAGGGACTTGTCGATACAGCGTGTGCGAGCCACAAATGGCTCCAAGCACACAACAAAACTAATCTAGCAAGCTCAAGAGAGCAAAGGGTGTGTCACTCACCGCTCTATCCTCGCTTTCGTGGTGGATTCTTCGCCGCGATGAAGAAGAAGCTGTAGTCGTGCCGCGCTCAACCGCTTCGTCGCCGTCGTGCCTTCGTAATGCTCAATCGCACACACACTCTCCCTCTCTCTCTCTCTCACATACACACACACATGAGGAGGTGAAGAAGAAGAAGATGGAGATGGAGATGGAGCAAGAGCACTCTTCTATTGCACAAATGAGAGAATGAGTGAATTTTAGGTTTAGTTGGCTTTTATATGAGCTCACCCCATTCACACTTGGGCGCCCATGCTTAGCCAACTAATCCCTTGAATGTCCCAGTTAGAGTGCGCCTCTCATCGACGATCACTCTTACCCTTTTCCTATTAGTCCGACAAGCCCGATACCTAACTCTACCAAATACATAATACACGTCCGTCGTAGGTGATGGGGTGTCCGTGAGCCGTGAGGGTTAACATGCCCCCCTTCCTGATGTAGATTCCGTCCTCGGAAGCTATTGAGTTGAAGCTCGTTCGTCGAGGTGGAAGAGCATTTGAGATGAATTTCCTTAGCCTTCTTCAGTCACTGCAAAATCAAACAACATTGGCACAGTAATTGCATTCTCATAAGTGATTAAAAAGCATATGTAGTTTTAGGTAGACAAATTGATTGGTAAAATAATTTTAAACAATTTGTCAGCAATGAACATTAAATGGCAATGTAATCAAATGCATAAACAGATGTAAAGGTAAAAAATTAAACAAGTCTGGGGTCGCTAATTTGACGATCGAAAGGCACTAGAGATCGAATATTAATACCATGGGTAAGCTTCTTTATTTTCTGTGGTCAATTAAGTTGTTTAATCGCGAAAGCCAAGTATTCATGTTCGAGGGCTGACTAGAGGCTATATCTAGAAGACCTTGTAGTTAAGCTGCCATAAAAGGAATTTCTCATGAAATCATCGCCTGACTGATTACTTTTTCTTTGACACCCCAAAGTCTTTTCACAGTGATTCAATTTTGATGTGTGTGCTTATTTTGTATGCCTTGGGTTTTTTGCTTTTCAAGTAAAAGCGCCCATACTGGGAACCTCTAGGGCTCTAGTACCATAGGCAATACATGTGAGTGAAGTACCAAATCAAGTTGAGATTTCTCTTCCAGCTTAAGATTTTACAGTGTGGCACTTTGATTTTTTCTTTGTTCATTTTCAGCATTTTAATTTTGTAACTTTGGGGGGTCATATAACACTGATACACCTCCCCAGGCTCATCACACTAGTAAACTCCCTTTATAATACTTAAGCTAACGTCAATAGGGTCAAGCCCACTAGAAATCCCTAGTACATTTCACACAATGCTGCCTAAATTGGATTAAGAACCTAAGTAACCATTAATTATTAGGAAGGCATTCCCCATGGTATTAAGAGAAGATTTCTAACACCTAACTTGGTCAAACTAGTTTGTCGGACTGCTTGATTTTTAAACCTAGACAAGTGATTATGACAAAAAATTACATTGAATTAAATGTTTGATACTAAGCAAATGCGGTGAATATTAGGCTACCAATCACAATTAAAGCTGACAATCATAGATGCAAAAAAGATAAGGGGCAATGCTAATGGACAAGAAACACCTGTTTGTGTCGATGGTCACGCTTGATTTGAAGAGTGAGTCGAGATAAAGATTCCATGAAGGTCCAAATCCTACCAATAGCAACACGCTCCTGTACACACTAGGAAACCAAAGGAATACCTCCAGGAGGCACATTAGTGGAAAAAGGTACTAACACTTATTGAACACAACAAAAAACATAAGGAACCCTAACCTAATTATTTGCACTCCCCCTAGAGAGTCAAGGGAATAGGATATTGTAGAGGTTGGGGAGAAACCCTAAGGCTAAACCCCTATCCTTGTCGTCGAGATAAACAAAGTCATCATCTATGAGACCATATGTGCCATCCGTGTAGTCGTGTAAATTTTCTTCTTCATCATAGGTGCCCATGTTTACTAAGAAGGTCACTAGACGCCTATAGTCATCTTGGTCAAAAGGGTAGGCTTGTGCAATGGGAGAAATGCTCTCTACTAAGTATGGATCAGACGTGGTCAAGAGACGTATCAGCCATTCTAACTCCTCAAAATTCCTCGCACATACTAACGTACCTATCAAATCCCATTCACATGCAAGCACTGGAAAGACCATGTGATATAGTTGTGAAAAGTAACGAGGGTACCTCTCACCCAAGGCAGGAGTGGATGACTCTAGCGTACTAGCCATATCTATACACGCAAATAGATGATGGTTAGAGTGCAAATATTACAAGGGTCGTGTTCTTGTGCATAATTTGTTTTTATGATTTGTGTTATGGCTCTTGCTCTTTTAATTTTTTATCTTGATTTTGTGAGTATAAGGATTTATATATACATTCCCTAAGATTAGAGATTAAGAGGTCAGGGAGAAAGGTTGAGAGGGAAGCAAGTAAATGATGGATGTCCACAAACACTCCCCCCTTCCTTGGGTGGATCATACCGTTTGAAATGATGCCGCCATCCTTTGAAACCAATTGCTCCAATTGATAATAGGTGAGGATTTTTGCCAGTAGTTTTCTATTACCCTAGGTGCCTCATCAAGTTGCAAGGGTGGTAAGGTACTCTCCCAGGATCGAACTTGAAGTGGTTCATCAGGTGATTCTTGAACACTGGGAGGTGTGGATTCTTTTGTAGCTTCATGGAGGTCCACTACTATAGATGGAGGCTGTGTAGAAGCTTTTACCTCTATGGATGTATTACATGAGGAGCTAGAAGCTTCATGGAACTCCCCCCTTCTTGAGCTAGGTGGAATAAATTGGTTTTGCCTTGGAGCCCAAACTAGCTCTGGACTAGGTGTGTAGCATTCTGTGATCTTTCCCTTCCCACGGTCTGCCATTGGCTTTAGTGTTACACTGTTTGACTCATATGGGTCTGTTGTCGATAGGGAAGGACACATTTTACGTTTAGGTACCAAAATTTGCTCATTTCCATCATAGTAGCCTTGGGCTTCTAATAGTTGTTTTGGAATCCATCGGGATTTGGTCTTGACTCTCCTAGGGCGCGCTCTTGGTTTTCTTGGGAAATTTTTTCTTGGAATGGATGGGAGGGTTGAGGTAGTTGGAAGTAAGGCCTTGGGTACCCATTGATATGTACTCTTAGGTCATGCAGGTTGAGTACTTGCAATATTACTGCTTGCTGCAACTACAAGTGTTGAAGTGCTAGATTCATGGGTAGCCGGCAAAGATGAGTTAACCACCTTGGCTTGTGAATGTTGGCTATCCTTCAACTTTGCTAGAGTTTGCAACGTAGGTGACTTTGCTTGAATGATAGGGGTAAGAGTCGGTGGTCGCGTCATGACACTATCAGTATCCCAATCAATAGTGCATTTGGTTGCCAACATCCACGTGCATCCCAGGTTTACGTTGCCTTCCATAGCTCCTGCGGGCATGAGTAGAAACCTCTGGACTATGCTTCCATTGTCATAGACAACAGGGGTCTGAAGGACTCCAAGAATAGCAGTTTTCTTTTTATTACTGCCCTTGACTTGCATCGTACTCGGGGATAGGGTCGGTTTCCCTAATTGACACCAAACTCCATAGGATAACAAATTGTGTTTAGCTCCCGTATCTAATAAGGCATTGTATAGTACTTTCCCATAGGGGCTATTTAGCTCAATTGGGTATCGTAGGGGTGGCTCAGATTCTAATGAGTCGTCATCCGTGTCCTCGAAAAATGCTTGCGTGATTCCCAAATTAGCCTCTCGTTGGCGTCTAAGATGTTGTTGTCGTTCTCGAGCCTCAACTCTTGCTTGGATTTTTTAAAGCTCTGCTTGTTCCTTGGCAGCCTTCTTTTGATGGATGGCTTGCAACTCTTCCTTGCTTAGAGGATCATAATATCTTTTGAATTTACTCCCATTAAGGAATCCAATGGTTTCAACTCCATCAAGAGTCTCCACACGAATGGTACCTTGAGGAGTAATTTCACACACTTGATATGGTCCCTTACCAGCGTATTTCAATTTCTTCTTTTCATTACGTACCCCGTACATAAGAACTTTATCACCAACCTTGATGTCTTTATCCTTTAAATGGCTATCAAACCACTTCTTTCTCCTATCCTTCTCCACTAGAGCATTTCGCACAGCTAATTGCCTTTCTTCATCTAGCCTTTCCACGATATATAATCGCTCCACTAAGGGGTTACCATCCCAACCTTCTTGAGAAGCTACTCGAAGACTAGGAATGACAAACTCCCATGGCATAACTGCTTCTTGGCCATACACCATCTTAAACGGTGTGCAATTAATAGCAACTTTATACGCAGTACGATAAGCCCATAAAGCTGATGTAAGCTTTAGGTCCCAATCAGTGCGATGAGCCTCGACTGTATTTGTCAAAATGGAGATGAGAGTTTTGTTGGTACTCTCAGCTTGGCCATTTGCTTGGGAATAATAGGGTGTAGATTTGTGGTGAGATATCATGAAGTTTGATGTGAGTTCTTTTATTACTTCATTTATAAAATGAGTTCCATTTTCACTCACAAGTTCAAAGGGGCATCCAAAATGTGTGATAATGTTCTCAAAGAGGAACTTAGCTGTTGTTTTTGCACCCGCCTTTCGTGTTGCTTTTGCTTCAGCCCATTTGGTTACATAGTCGGTAGCAACAATGATATATCGTGATTGCGTGTTACGTGCAGCCGGACTAATCGGTCCTACAAAGTCTAAGCCCCACTTTTCAAATGGTTGGGTTACCTTGATGGGATGTAGAGGCATCCTATCCCTTCTTTGTGGCTTGTTGAAGCATTGACATTCATCACATCCCTTTGCAAAAAGTGATGCATCCTTAAACAGAGTGGGCCACCAATAGCCTGACTGTAAGATCTTTCGGGCAGTCAAGTTTCCTGAAAAGTGACCACCAGCTACGCCCATGTGTGCCTCTTGTAGAATATATAAATACTCATCCTCGCGGGCACAGTGTCTAAGAACATCATCTTTTCCTCTCTTATAGAGAGTTCCAGCCAGTAAGCAATAGGGTTCGCATTCCTTGATTAATTTTTGAGCTATATCTTTTTGCAGTTCTTTGGGTGGAAAACCATTAACTAAGAAGTTAACAATCTTTTCACTCCATTCAGGCATTGTCTCAACAATGAACAAAGGAGTATCAGGAAATTCATCATCAACCCCCGTAGGAGCTTCGCCATTAGGGATACGAGATAAATGATCCGCCATGACATGTTTCCGCCCAGGCCTCACAACAACGGTGAAGTCGAACTCAAGAAGAATTAACAACCATCGTGTAATTCGACCTGTGGAACATGGCTTGTTTACCAAATATAGCAATGTTTGATGATCAACATAAAACACAAACTTGGTAGCAAGAAGGTAATAGCAAAATTTCTTTACTGCGTAAATCATAGCTAGACCTTCGCGCTCTGTAGTAGTGTAGTTCATCTCGGCATCATTTAATTGGCGACTTGCAAAGCTAATAGGGTAGTCCAATTTATGTTCTCCTGGTTGAGTTAGAACACACCCAATAGCAAAATTTGATTCATCAATATGCACATGAAAAGTTACATTCCAATCAGGTGCTCGCAGGATTGGAGCACTTGTTAGGGCCTTCTTTAATAACTCATAAGATTGATGACATTCTTCCGTCCAGTGAAACTCGATAAGAATCTTGTACAATGAACGCGCTATCTCGGCAAAGTTTAAAATAAATCTTCGATAATAACCAACATGGCCCATAAATCTTTGAACTCCTTTATAGTTCGTAGGTGGTGGCAAATCGTCAATGGCTTTAATCTTACTCTCATCTGTGGATATCCCGTTCTTGGACACTATATGCCCTAGAATGACTCCATGCTTAACCCAAAATTGGCATTTGAAAGGGTTCAATGAGATGCGATAAAATCTGCACCTTTCAAATATTTTTCGTAGATATAACAAATGCTTCTCCCAAGAAGAATAAACATAAAGGTCGTCTAGGAAAGCTTCACAAAACTCCCTTAGAAATTCTTTAAACGCAGTGTTTATTAATCGTTGGAATGTAGCAGGGGCATTTGTTAAGCCAAAAGCCATAACACGAAATGCAAACACTCCAAACTCTGTGATAAAAGAAGTTTTAGCTTGGTCCTCTAATGCAATTGTGATTTGATTGTAACCAGAGTACCCATCTAAAAAGCTATAAGCTTCCTTGCCCGCAACTCTTTCAAGCACATGTTTTGAATATGGCAAGGGATAATGATCTCTCCTAGTAGCTGCATTAACTTTCTTGAGGTCCATGCACACTCTTAGTTTCCCATTCTTTTTTGGCACAATGACTATCGGAGAAACCCATTATGAGTGCTCAATAGGGTATATGAATCCACATTGGATAAGTTTTTCAATCTCCTCTTGTACAATTTTGGCGTACTTAGGATTCATTGGATAGGGTCGTTGTTGGATGGGTTTAGCAGTGTTGATCATGGGAATTGTATGTTGCACCACAGAAGGTGGGACGCCCTTCATGTCATGATATGTCCAAGCAAAGATATCCTTGTATTCCTTGAGGAGCTCCTTAAGTACAGCCTCTTCAGTTTCGGTAAGGTCTTGAGAAATAAAGACTGGTTTAGACTTCTCACCTGGTTCTGCTAATTCTATCTCTTTAACTACCGCTGGACCATCATAGACTCCACTACTTTCATTGGTAGGTATTCGTTGGGCCTTGGCATACACAACCTTTCGCTTCCCCGTGGTATAAGATTTAAAATGTTCAAGAGCCGTATGTAAGTCAGCAGGCTCTTGTCCTGACGGAGACCTTTCTTTTAGTTATGTCTCCTTTTGTTGTTGTGCTAACTCTCGGTTTTGACGTCTTCTTATAGTTCAACTCAATTTCGGCTCTGTAACCTCCAATTGAGCGAGGTCAATGGGTCGCGGGCTGCACCACATGACACTCTGGAGATGTTCACCCCAATTTTCTACTAGCTTTCGATGAGCATCACATGCCCCTAGATAGCTAAGCCATTCTGCAGTAGATCTTTCCTTGTTTATCCTAGATCTCACATTTTCTCGATATCGTCGTCTCTTCTATGACCTTTGTTTCTTGTTAAGTTTTTGATTTTGGTAAATGTTTGAACTCGACTCGCTTGATAGGTCTTCGCTTGTATCTTCTTCACTCTCATATAAATTACCATAGATGGTCGTACTAGACCTTGAGTGTTCAGTTTCTATACTTGGCTCACTCGATGTTTCCTCAGGTTCTGAATCCATTTCTCCCTGAGATTCCGTTTCTGATGTGTATTGGCATGAAGCCTTTGAGGAATCATCGGTTTCACTCTCATGTAGGTGTGCCTCTTTCTTATCATCGGATGTTACATGCGCTACACCTAACATGTTTACTGGTGCAATGTGTGGTATCTCTTCCCCATCTGGTGTTACCCAGGTTGTTCCTCTAGCTCCCCATGTATCTATAGTTGCCGCTAGGTGTACCCAATCGACATTGTCTGACTCAGCCATTCCGGGTAGGATATCCATATAAGGAGAGTTCTCCCTAATATCCGTGTCTTCGTTACACATGTAACAATACTGTAATGGAGCTGAGTGAATTTTTGTGTCTGATCGATTATCAATGATGAATTTATTTCCTAGAGGATGCGTTCGACCACTTAAAAGATCAACTCGAATGATAGAGTCTTGGAACTGTAAGTAGACGTGGTTTTTGGACCAGTCATGCACCATTTTTGCTTCCCTCATGAATGGACGCCCTAAGATCATCTCAAATGACATAGGATGCTTGGAAAAATCCATAACAATGAAAGTTTGCCTTACCTTGTGTCCCAAGACCTTGATCCTGAGATCCTTAAGCATTCCAATAGGCGTAACAATAGATCCATCAGCCATTTTTACCACTATGCTTGTGGCTTCAAGGTGAGGTCTCCCCATAGACTCCCAACAACTCTTTGTCACCATGCTGACTCCCGCACCACCGTCAAGGACTCCCTTTATAGTTAATCCTTTAGTAGTGATTGGCAGAGTAGCATTAGATTCATCACCTTCAAAGTATTTCCCCAACTTGTTAACGGGTACTTCAATTACAGATTCATGTCCCGCTAGGTCAGATGGTGGTGCTAAATGTTCCTCATCATTCATTACCGAGTCAAGTTTGTTCATATGTGAAAATTGTGGTAATCCGGCCTGTAATTCTCCATTGAGGAAGGCTCGAAGAGCTGAGACTAGCTCGGGGTCTTTATATAGTTTGGACATGATGGTGGTTCTAACTTCTGAAGACATGAAATCCATCAATTTGGCAACATTTAATGGAATCTTGTGGGACGTAGGACCCTGACAAGAGAATGGTGAAGATGGAATCTCCACTTCCTCAAGGGGGTTGGGCATTCCCTCACCAAACATTCTCTCTAGTAGGAAAGGTGTGTGTCCACTTTCAAATGTCCTACCCTCACTCTCTTCCCGAATGATACTGGGTATAGCTAATGGCCTGTAGTTCTTGTGAGGTTGAACTTGTGTGGGAAACACTGTGTCCGACATTTGGATATGTTTGGGTTCAGGTTCTAATGTTCGTTGAGTTTCTTCCACCAAACCCCTCAGTTGTTGGACTCGTTCAATTTCCACTGTTGGGTTTGGATAGGTTCCAATCTTTCTCTTGCAATCCTCATTTTTCGTCTCTCGTGGCTTATCTTGGGGGTTCGCAACTGGGTGGTTTAACTTTGAATACTCTTTTGGTGTTCGTCGTAATTCCCTCTCGTGATCCTCCTCACTGGCTTTTTCCTTTGTAGTAATAGTTTTGGTCTCCGTGGTCTCTATCGAATCTGAGTCATCCTCAGGGTCATTCATATACACGGGATCCTCTCCTGTCCCTATGTTAGTCTTTGAACTAGGTTTTGAGCTAGAAGCATTAAGGGATTTCTTTCTTCGTGTTTTCTTCTTTCTCGCTCGGCCAATGGATGCAACATCTCTCTCTTCGAGGATGTAATTTTGCTTTTGGAGCATCAACCGTGTGAGTGCATTCACTGGTGCTATGTTTATAGTTGGTGGTGTCCCATCAACAATCTCTATTAAGTTCAATGGTGTGATTTTCGGTGCGTTTGGATTGTTAGGACACTGTGCGATCAAATGATCTATGCCACAATGATTACATATGAGTATTGGAATTGCCAATGCACTCCCTTGACTTGTTTGCATTAGTGCAGCATTCTTTTGCATTCTAATGGGGCACTCAGCTACTCGATGTGGTCCACCACATTTGTAGCATTGAAGAGGTGGTCTCCTGGCAAAACTATTAATGTTTTGGCCTCTTGCTGCTAGCGCTGTAGCTTGATATACCGGTTTGATTTGTCCCCAATGGTCTTCCATATAGTACATGGGACACTCCTCAAGCATGTCGACTCCATAGGTGATACTAGGGTCTATGTCCCCTTCGCAATCTACATAAGTACTAGATGACTCGCAACCTATTTGGTTCATAGGTGTAACTCTTGGATAAGGGGGTTGCGGTCCTAGCACTGGAGGTGGCAATAGTGTGGTTTGGACCACATTTTGGGTTCTAGGGACCATGTGCTGTAATGGCAATTGTTGCTCCATGGGTGGGGTAGGCATCAATGCAGGAACTCGAGGTGAGTCTGCCCAAGCTATAGGCGGTCTATTTTCCATGATGCGTTTAAGCATTAGGCAATCCTTCGCTTGATGGCCATACCTACCACATGCGTTACAAGTCCCGTTAAACTTTACTCTGAAAGTAGGGCATTCACTCGTAGTATGTGGGCCCAAGAAAATTGAGCACCATTGTTGCTCCCTTCTTGGATACATATGAGTGTTTTGTGGAGCACCATTACCCCTAAGGCTTTCTTGGATGGCCTTGGTGAGATCTGCCAAATTCATCTCAGATATCGTTTGCTCTTTCACGATTGGCTTTATCTTCATTGGCTCATGCCCCGATGCTTGCGAGCTACTTGACTTCGGCTCGGCAGACACTCTTTCTCCTGCAATCATTAAATTATCCTCCAATTGGATTGCATTCATGGTGACTGCTTCCCAAGTAGTGATACCTCTAATGACTAGGCCATTATAGATACTTTCATGTCGTAGTCCCCTAATGAATCTATCGAGCAATTGGTTGTTGTTGAATCGCTTGTTTGGATTGCATCGAGAATTCAAATTCTTTAGGCGACTAATGAAGTCTCTCACGGATTCACCTTCTTCTCGTTGGGCTTTCTGGAGCTAAGAGGCTACTCCCCAAAGTACTCCCTCTCGTATGTATTCTTTTAAGAACAGTCTCCTAAGAGTAGAGTAGATCGTTTTCTCTTCTACTCTTAAGGTTCTATACCAATCTCCAAGCTTTCCACTTAGGGTCAAACTCAAAGCCTTACACTTATGTAGCTCATTGTGCTCTTCCAAGGAATCGCACACATGTTCAAAGACTTCCATATGCTTTCTAGCATCTCCGTCTCCACTGAATTTCTGTGTGAGCTTAGATACTTGAACTGCCTTGCTCCTAGGCTCTCTATCAGGTGCACTACGCATGTTTTCCGCAATAGAGCAACCGATAGTTTGAGCAAATGCTGCCAAATCTCCTATTTGAGCAGGTATAATGGGTGTATGTGCTCATGGAACCACATGTGAGATGGGAGTTGGCCTTGGCCTTGGCATACGCGCGGCTCTTGGGTCCCAAATTTCGTATGGTGGTGTACCAGACGGTGGTCCAAAGTTTATAGGCGTGGCCCTAGGCATAGGGGGTGCCTGATATGGCATGTTATTATTAAATGGCATGGCTCCACTTGTATAAGAGCTTGGATAATTCCATTGTGGATTGTAAGCTCTTGGAATAATCGGAGGTGTAGGAGCTACATGAGGCTGAGGTACGACAGGTGCACATGATTGATACATACATGTAGGTATAGTTGGGGGCATTGTGCTACTAGGCATCGACACAGTGTTAACAAAAGAACTCCATGGTGTACTTCTTGTCATGCTCACCATTGGGATATGCATGGTAGCCGTAGTGTCATTAAGAGAAAGATGAGCTAGATCTGGGAAGGTAAAGCTGCCACTTGTGGGCTCAGATTGTACTGAGGCTCCTTGCGAAACAACATATGGAGGATCAATGGGGCTCACTGAGGGAGTCTTTTATTTGTGACAGGGTTGGTTGGTTGGCCTTTCCCGTATCCAAGAATCTCATTAGGCCTGTTGAAGGCATGTTGATCCCTGTGTTCTGTCTTTCTAACTCGACAATCCTATGGAGGACATCACAAACTTTCTGTTGTTGCTCATCTATGCTAGTAGCACCCGATGTGGATTGTAGAACATCTAACCAACCCACATGATAGGTGTGTCCTATGTACCGATCAGTTAAAGCTTCTGCTTGTAGGTCATACTCCCAATTTTCGTTTAGGAATATCCCATCTACGCCTGGCGTGTTGGAGGTTTCCCTTGAAGTGGAAGCATTATTGCTCCCCATAGCTTGCCCCTCCGTGACTGCTACCTTGGGAGCACTCGGTTGCTCGGCTGGCATGATTGTTGTCATAGGAGCCTTTGCTTTCAGGGCTCGACTTTGTTCTAGCCTTCGTAGGTTCTCAATTTCCCTCTCCCTTGTTGCTTGCATATAGCGTTCGATCTCTTGTACTTCGGCAAGACTCCTACCATCGGGTAGTAAAACCTCAGAGGGAGATAGTCCTAAAGGATCAGGAGGTGCAGTGGATGGAACATTCACATGCACACTCTCAAGAAGCATAGGGTCCATTTTAGGCATGAATGACGAATTTACTTCCCCACTCCCTTCATTTATTTTATTAACCGCATGTTTGGAGCGAGTAGCTCTACTAAGGGTCTCTTTTAAACGGCTAAACACGCTGGACCCGGGCCGTGGGCCCATGGCATGCATGTCTTGACTTGAACTATCAGGGTTTGGTGTAGGATACCCCTCCATGACTTCGTAGTCAGAGGAAGAATCACTAGACGCGATATGAGGATCTTGGGTCGCGCTACCTTGAGTCCCGGCCAAAGGTCCAGAACCTAGGGTGGAGGAATAATGGGTGCTCGTGTAAATGGAGGCACTACCAATATGCTTGTGCTCTAACACTCGTCCAGAGCGTAGGTTCATATGACTTGGATCCCCTAGAAGTGTCAGTGAGGGCCCGTGAAGGCTGCTCACCTAGTAATTTTGGGTGTTTTGCAACCCAAGTCTTTTCTTATTTATTTATTTTTTGATTTTTTGGTCCTTTTTTTCTGACCCAACTATAGAATAGAACGTATGATAGCTCAAAGAGAGCGTCTCGATCAGAGGGACATGCCATGCTTTACAGCCCTCTGTTTGGTCACTTTATGCCCTCAGAATCCCTAAAACCGTCAATTTCTAGTAGGGAACTAGGCTCAAATTAGAAAGTCTAAGGGTGCAAGTGGGAAGAGAAGGGAGGAGAGTGGAGGACTTGCCCCACATGCTCTCATTCCCTCTTGAGGGGGTAGGGTATATATATAAGAGTGAGTCTAGTATATATCATAAGACTGAGGACTGAGCCTTGGGCCTGGGATTGGGATTGGGATTGGGATCCCGATACCGATCAAAATTTTAGTGTAGCCCCCCAGTCACTCACGCTTAAATATTTTCCATTTTTTTAAATTTTATTTATTTATTTATTTATTTTTTTGCGATGACCGCGCACGGTTTAGGTGACCGTTTCTTGGCCACACACTCTCACCTACCTAACCTCCCAGTCAACAGCTCACAGACAGCTCACTACCTTATCTACTTATTAACAGTGTTGCTAACCACTGACTAATCTGTTAACTGCGTACTGACAGTGAGCTAACTGTCCACCTACTTCCTCTCTCACTACCTTGCTATGCAAAGACTGTGTGCAACCAAACCTTGACATAAAACTGTGTACAGACTGTGTGCAAACAGAAATTGCTAACTGACTTCCTACTTATTCATTCACTGCAAACAAGCTAATGACTACTAATTGTGCAAAGACTGTGTGCAAACAGAAAACACAACATTATGCAGAAATCACAGAACTTGCAGACAACACAGAAATTAACAACTTACAGAAAAACAACTCATTCCTCTTCCTCTTCCTCTTCTTTCCTACTACAAACAACTCATAGGAGAAGCACAAAGTGCCTCTTGGGCTTAGTGCAGGGCGATTTCCCGGCAGCGGCGCCAAAAATGTGCGCTCCTTGCCGCGCTGTTGAAGCAAGGGACTTGCCGATACACCGTGTGCGAGCCACAAATGGCTCCAAGCACACAACAAGACTAATCTAGCAAGCTCAAGAGAGCAAAGGGTGTGTCACTCACCGCTCTACGCTCGCCTTCGTGGTGGATTCTTTGCTGCGATGAAGAAGAAGCTGTAGTCATGCCGCGCTTAACCGCTTCGCCGTCGTCGTGCCTTCGTAATTCTCGATCGCACACACACTCTCCCTCTCTCTCTCTCACACATACACACACACACACAAGGAGGTGAAGAAGACGAAGATGGAGATGGAGATGGAGCAACAGCACTCTTCTATTGCACAAATGAGAGAATGAGTGAATTTTAGGTTTAGTTGAAGTTTATATGAGCTCACCCCATTCACACTTGGGCGCCCATGCTTAGCCAACTAATCCCTTGAATGTCCCAGTTAGAGTGCGCCTCTCATCGGCGATCACTCTTACCATTTTCCTGTTAGTCCGACAAGCCCGGTACCTGACTCTAGCAAATACATAATACACGTCCGTCGTAGGTGATGGGGTGTCCGTGATCCGTGAGGGTTAACACCTCGAGACTTTGCCGCGTTTCAATCACTTTAGATCTCCGTACATCAAGTTGCAAAAGTAGGAAAAAGATCCCATTTTTGTCCATCGCAAGATTGTCTGTCCACTTGAATTGGGCGTACCTCGATGCTTCTGACTCCGATCGGCGACCCGCATGTTTTGGCTGACTCCCCATCTTGCATGCGATTTTCCACGACCTGACTGAGTGAGCTCAAAGATATCTTTTTCATCATGCCTATTGACGTGGCTGGGTGAGCTCGTACCCGACCCTCGGTAAATATTCCTCAGGCCATAACTTCCCCGTTTGAGCTCCGAATGGCAAACCGAAAAGACCGGCATGCTTCACAACTTGAGCTTTACATGTGTATCCACTTATCCCAGTTTTGGCCACCTGTCTGTACCTGCCCTGCCCGTCGAAGATCTGCAAAGCCTTCTAACTTCGGACTGGCATATCTTTCACACCGAAGCTCCGTTTGACGAGCCATGTGGACGAGCTTCTAGAGCATCTTGAACACCACATTTTGGGGCACATTCCACGCATCTCGAACACTTTGACATGCCGTCCCAATTAGCCCACTTCGAAGTCCCCCTGGACTAAAAAAACACTTTAAGCATGCATTTTTGTTGCCACTGTCCTGCCGAGGTCTCCCACACTGGCTTTAGCCCTCTACCATGCACCTCTTAGCACCCTTTGCACTGCATAGCACACTTTATAGCTCGGACCAATTTGACTGCACCAGCGGCTTGAGCTCAATGGAGGTGGATACGACGCGACGGTGTCAGATCTCAGCTTAGGCATGTATATTCAGCTTGTATAGTGTTTTTGTAACAAGCCATTACTGAATTTTGTAGAAAAAGAGCAGGGACAAGAAGAGCAGGTTTATAGGTTTGTTGTGTTTTTGGACAGGTACACGTCCATAGAGCTACTCGCTCAGGAGTTTGTCAGGCTATGGCGTTGCATGTAGACCATTTGTGGATTTTGATACAAAGACAATGTCTATTGTCATGCGTATGTGGTGAGATTTTTTGAGTTTTTTCTTAGTTTCCAGGGGAAACTATGTTGAGTTTTTCCCAAGATTTCTCGCCATGGTTTATGCATATTTGCAGTTTGCTCTCAAATGGTTTAGTGGTCGAGTTGACTCCGACTCTAGCAGTTATCTGCTGTTTTTTGGCTTGTGGTTTGCGTTTAGTTTTGACTCATTTTGCAAAGGAAATTCTATTCGTTTTTCCCCGTCTTCTCGCCATAAAAGTTTGTAGTGTTATGCCATCTTGTACAGTGGTCAATATATTCCCACTTTGATAGTGATCGAGTGTTTACTCTCACTTTTGATAGGTTTTGTCAGCATGGATATAGTTTGGTGTTCTTGTACCCACTCTCAGAGGAGTAAGGATTTGCGTATGTTTGTGTGGCTAGAATATAGCCTAGTCATAGGTTTTTTGCAGATTTCTGCAAGTAGTTTCTCTTGTGGGATGTATTTTGAGCTATTTTTCTCTGTACTTGCGTATTTGGTTATGCGCTTTACGCTCGATTGAGCAATTTGTCCCAGTTTATGTTTGCACATTTGTAGATTGTGGAGTTGTTCTATGGATATGTGAGCATTGATTTTGATGCGATTGAAAATGCTTGTGAGCATTGTGTAGTGGTCGAGCTACCTCCCACTTTGTTTGCCATAGTTTTGGCATGGATATGGAGACGCTTCAAGTTAGAGGTGGTTCTCGCTCACAATCTCCACTGACATGTTGGCACTACTGTCACAATGGGCATATTAGACGTTGTTGCTTCAGACGTATGAGGCAACGGAAGAGGCAGATGCATGGTGTACTATGAGGACATATGCTAGAGAGTATGCATGTGACGGACATGTCACTTTTGAGTCTAGCTTGCCTTCAGACTACTTCGTGTCTTGGGATAGCACATTGTCTATGCGTTTTCTACTAGAGGAGCATGCAATTTTTCATGTGATTCCATGTCATGATTGTTTTTTCTTTTCTCTAGTGGGAGACTTGGTTGTGTGAAATTTGCTGATGGTTCAACATATGACATAGAGGGTGTTGGAGATGTATGCATGTCTTTACCTAACGGTGCATTGCTTACACTACGAGATGTACGTTATGTACCAGGACTCGGCCAGAGTTGCATTTCACTTTTTCAGTCTCGGTAGAGTAGTGGACATTGTGTATTGCTTGGAGAGCGGTCATTTCAGATGCATAAGGGATCACTGGGATAGCCAGAGGTTCTAGGAATGGTCAAGTATACCCTTTGCATATTTTTGACACACGAGGCAGTCTAGTCTCTGTGTATTTGCAGCCATGTTTGGAGCAAGAGACGAGGCGTGTCTCTTTTGTGGATGTGCTGCATGAGGAGCATGTTGTGTATATGTCTTGTGGTGATGTTCACGCAGACAGTGGTATGCACAGCTTGGCCAGTCATTAGCTAATCCAGAGACCAATGCATTGTTCTATGATGCGTCTGATATGTTTGAGGGTGACAATGTCCTTTAGACAAATGTGTGTGATTGCAGTCGAGATTATAGTTGTGCTGACCTTTTGGTTTTGTAGTCAATCTTAGTAGATATTCCTTTGCCAAATGATGTTGATATGGTGATGCATAGTCAGGTGGTTCCTGACGAGCATGCACATGGCACTGACTTTGTTGACAGGAATAGGTTGGCACACATAGTCCATGTTTTGTCGGCTTTTGGGTCTCTCATGTCTAACCTTTTGGTCTTGAGACCTAATCTTGCTTCTGCGGTTGGTGCATTTGCAGTGGGAGTTGTTAGTTGTGCGATGAATGACACTGGCATTGTGCATTGTGGAGCCATGCAGGTTGTCACTTGATACGTGCATCAGGAGTTTCATCATAGCTCTAGCCCTAGTCGTATGCATGTTACATCTACACTAGAGCCGTTACAGAGTGAGCCAGTGGGCATAGGTTGAGAGCCGTCTTCTCTCACCTCTTGTATATACTAGTTGTAAGCTATTCTTCCTCCCACTTATCGACACATAGCCTTTAGTGGGAGAATGTTAGGTAAAGGCAATGTGCCTCACTGTGCTTTTCCCATGTCCATCGGTCAGTGTCTCACCACCCACATTTATCTCCTTATTCTTTATACATATAAAGAATAAAGAGCTCTCACTCATTCTCACATTGTGCCCATACAATGAGAATTGGAAGCTCCACCCACATCCTATGTACTCTCTCTCTCTCTCTCTCTCTCTCTCTCTCTCTCTCTCTCTCTCTCTCTCTCTCTCTCTCCTCCTCTCTCTCCGCACACGCACAGCATTTGTGCACTCACAGTGATGTCCAAATCGAGTGCTTCTCATTCACCTTGCATATGCTTCCACCACCGGTAAAGCAAATGTAATGGAGATTTGCTACTTCACAATGTGGTATCTGATGATCATTTTCTCTATCACAATCATGAAAATACCAATCTGTAAATGAAGGCTTGTCAATGAAATTTCCATACTACAGATGAAAGCAAACAATGGGAGTATGGGAGGTGCTCGACTTTGATATTGTTTTTGAGGAGCTCATGGACCTTCAAATATTCCCCCACATTGATATTGTGCCCAATAGCAAAACCTACAATTTTTGACCTAGACATGTTCAATACACCTAACACAAGTCCTAAATTGAATTTGGTCATGTTGGTCGGTCAACTTTGAGGCTTTGGACTTGTCCGCAACATAGTCGTGAAGCAATCTGTCCATTTCTGTCTCATTTGGAGTCAGTGACCCCGTATGTCGAATTTGACGCTTTGTAACCTTCGAGCCATTTTCTGCTTTTTGAGGGCTTTGCCTGATGGATTTCACCAAACCAATCATATACATTGTATATGGACCTCCTAAACAAGCCATCTATGGAGTCAGGTCGGAATTCTGGCATTTGCCAAAAACCTAACTTTTCTACTGGGGACCCCCTCAACCCCAGCCAAATGGTCATCTGATGATATAGAAAGGTTCTATTATGTTAGGGCATGCTATGGTTCAAATCCCATGTGATGTGGTCAAGCTGGCAGGCCGCTATGGTCAGTTTTAGGTCGTAGGTCTTCGTGCACTGCTCGATTTCTAGGGTTTTTTCTAGGGATTTAGACTAGCTACCGCCCGTGCAAAATGGATCATTGTCAAGTAAATAACTTACCCCTCATGTCTCGTGTGAGACGGTGTTGAAAATGGTCAATTGTGGGCTCCAGAAAAGTCGCCCGAAAGAGGCTGAAATCTCTCTCTACAAAGGCTCCAAGTGGAAATGAGTTGGTTTTACCTACCTTGGATATCTATACCCGGACTTCCCAAACCAAATCTCCCCAGATTCCCCCATTAGTCCTACTAGGCCGTGAAATCTATGTTAGACTCAAAAGTTTCCCTGATCGGATTCCTGTAGCTCATTCTACAAGAATTTTGCAAAAGTAGGCTTGGCCGCCTAATTTAAACTTCCCGCTTCCATCTTCCGATTTCATTGAAAATTTTTATTCTTATTTGCCTTGTCTTTCTGATCACCATCGTGTCTTCCATTTTTCCATCTGAGCTTCCCTACTATTTATTATTAATTTTTTACTTGTTTATTTGAAAAAATTAAAGAAAATAGCAAGATGCTCTAAAAAAGTAAAATAAAAATTCAACAATTAAGAAAATCCCTTGAAAAATTCAGCTTTATTGCTTTTTGTTGGATTTTTCTATTTTTAAGTCTCATTATCAACAAAAATGATTAAAAAATCCAAAAAATGATTATTTTTGATGATTTTCTGATAGTATATACACTATTTACACTCATCGAGAAGATATTATCACTGAATTTTCCCTTGATGATGAATTATAAGGGCATTCATAGGTAATTTTGCAAAAAATCACACGTTTACATCGAAATTTTTCCTCCCTCTTCAAACATTGCCCTTAATTATTTAGTACTTAGTACTTAGTGCCCTTCCACCCCTTCTAGATGGCGTACTTCGGAAATACTGTGTTCATGGGTTGAAAAATCATGTCTATGCATAGCCGTGATTGGCTCTACCATGATATGAAGATCAATGCAATTCAAACCAATATGCTGTGCAGGAGCTGGGTCTTGAGTAATTAATTCAAGGGTTTTCGATGCGAGGTTTGCTGATGTCTTCCAAAGAGAAATTCGTGTAGCTTGTGTTCTCTCTGTTTGATTGCACCATAAGGATGCTCTACCACACTGATTGTTTGAGCTGTTGGTAACACTTTTGATTGTTGGCGAGCTTTTTCTCGCCATTGGTATCAGCGTGCTGTTGCATGGTGTGGTGGAGTCTATTGATACTTAACTCACCATTTCTTGATTGGTTTTTCGGGTTGTGGAGAAGATAATTGCTCCTTTTCTTCCAAACCATTTCTATGTTAGGTTCCTTGCTCGGAGATGCTCGTCTTTGTGTTCGAACCCCTGCGGTGAAGTTTTAGGCACCCAGATCTGAATCGGTTTATCCTTAAGCTGTGCTTTTGGTACCCAAATTTTCCTGACTCCTTGCATGCTACTTGTAGCATTTGATTGTCGAAGGGATGGAGAAGATTTACTACTTCGTGGATTGGTCGACTGATTACTTCTTTTCCATTCCTCCTTGCTTGGTGCAATTGGAACAATGAGTGGTTTTTCTTTGTATGTACACATCCACGAAATTCCAAGAATCATCGTCTCATTCATGTGTTCACCGAGAAAACATACAAACTGATGAGGACATAAACATCCATGTACTATCATGTTCAAATTGACTATTCCCAATGTTGGAGTTGGGTTCTTGTTGCATCCTTTGATTGTGGATATTCCTGCCATTAATGCTTGACTTCTGGCCTTCTTGTATGTGGAATAACTGACTGCATTTACTCTAGCTCCTGTGTCAACCAAAGCATTGGTGCTATGATTGTTGATTTACTCTAGCTCCTGTGTCAACCAAAGCATTGGTGCTATGATTGTTGATTTGTACTTTGATGCGCACGTCCATTCCGTCTAACCAATCTCATCATCTATTGAAACTGCATCTTTAGGTAATTCCCATTTTCGATCGTCTATTTCCAAAGTGTTGATGGGAATCGGTATTTGTTGATTCTTGAGAGCATCTTTCCGCTTGAATACCCGAAGCCAAGCTTCCTCTTGGGCTTCATCAATAACCTGCTGTCGTTTGATCTTTCTTTGTTTGGCTGCATGCATTCTTTCTAGCAAATCATTGGTTAGTGGAAAATTGTATTTCTTTAAACGACATCCGCTAATCCAGTTAGCCATTAATTTTACTGCTCCACTTGAAGATACATCTTCAATGATAAATGGTCCATTTCCCTTTTTCTTAGCCTTGGGAATGTGTTGCTTAAGGGAATAGGCTAGAACTAAGTCCCCTTTCTTGAAGATTTTTGTGAATAAGTGGGAATCAAAAAACTGTTTTTGTTTCTGCTTCTATGCATAGATATGAGCTATAGGAGTTAGCCTTTGCTCGTCTAGCTTTTCCAAACCTTCAAGTCTTTCTAACAATTCATGTCCAATCCACTCAAGATTCTGCGCTATTCTTAATGTCGCCAATGGAAACTCTATTGGAAGTATGGCATCAAGACCATAAACAAGGCTAAAGGGTGTAGCATTTAAGGTTGCTTTGCATGAAACTCGATAAAACCATAGAGCAGCATGTAGATTCATTTCCCAGTATGTCCTTCCTGAACTAATCCCTTTAGTCAGCACCGAGCTAAGAATTTTATTCGTATGCTCAGCTTGTCTGTTTGCTTGTGGGTGATAGGGAGCTGATTTGTTATGGATGACCATAAACTCATTAAGAAAATACTCTATTATCTCATTGAGGAAATGAGTTCTCCAGTCACTGACAATCTCTATTAGAAGTCCATATCTCGTGAATACATACTCATATAAGACTTCAACAGTGGTTCTGGCATCATTCTTTTGAATTGCTTTAGCCTTGGCCCACTTGGTCAAATAGTCTGTAGCTACAATGATATATTGAGCTTGGGTTCTATAAGCAGGTGGTTGTATTGGTCCAACAAAATCTATACCCCATTTTGTAAAAGCTCTAGCCCCCATCATTGGTCTTACGGGCATGCTATCTACTCGTGTTGGCATTTTTGCTCATTGACAAGCATCACACCTTTGAACATATTCTTTAGCATCTGCAAAAAGTGTTGGCCACCATATGCTTGCCATCAATACTACTCTTGTGGTGGTCTCACTAGAAAACTGACCTCCAGCTAATCTAGCATGTGCTTGTTCTATAATTGGAATATACTCGTTTTAATTTGCACAAAGATGCAAATGTTGATCTTTACCTCTCCGATACAATTGGTTCCCAATAAGAGCATAGTCTCTTGCCTCAATTTCAATTTCTCTCTGGCGGCGTTTAATCATATCCTCAGGAAATGCTCGGCTCGATAAGTAAGTAACCAGATAATTACTCCACTTAGGAACAGGTGACATTTGAAACAATGTTACATGAGGAATGGGTGTTTTTTTTGACATTGAGGGCAATCCTTTACAAAAGATCTAACATCTCTCCTCATAGTCAGCCAAAATACTCCAAGTCTCAAGATTCGTTGTATAGTTTGGTCTTTCGCAAAGTGAAGTCCTACTATGGTAACATGTGCTTGACTTACGTACTGTTCTTTTTCTTCACGCTTACTGCATAAGATCAATACTCCGTCTTGATTTCTTTTGTATAGCCTTCCAGCTAGTAAGTGATACATAGACGATTGAGCGATTAATCCAATTCTGATAGGAAGTGGTATTTGTGAATCCACTTGATCTATTGTCATTAATGACACAATGTTTTCCAACCATCTAGGTATCATTTCTACGGAGAACAAATAGGCATCGGGTAAATCATCATCTACCCCTTTAGGTGATTCTTCTGAAACAATCCTTGACAAATGATCTGCTCATTGATTTATAGTGACTTTTTGTACAACCATAGTGAAATCAAATTCGAGGAGAATGATGAACCATCTCACTATTCTCCCTGTGCTGCATGGCTTGTTAGCCAAATACAACAAAGCTTGGTGATCCACAAAGAACACAAACTTGTTGGCTAATAGGTAATATCTATACTTTTTAACGGGATAGATCATTCCTAGTCCTTATCTTTCGGTGGTGGTGTAATTCTTTTCTGCCATATTCAATTGTTGGCTAGCATAAGAAATAGGAAAGTCAATTTTTCCATCTCTTGGTTGAGCTAGTATACAACCGATAGCAAAATTAGAATCATTTTACATGTACGTGGAATACCTTATTCCAATCTGGTGCTTTCAATATTGGAGTTGAGGTGAGAGCTTGCTTAAGCTTCATAAAGGATTCTTCACATACCTCGGTCCATTCAAAGTGCGTAATCAAGCTATACAAGGGTTTTGCAATTATATCGTACATGTAGATGAACCGTCGGTAATATCCACAATGCCCCATGAAGGCTTGTACTCCCTTCACTATTGTTGGTCTAGGCAAATTTGCAATGACATGAATCTTCTCAATATCATTACCTATGCCATTTTTAGACACTGTATGTCCAAGAATTTTTCTTTGTCTACCCATGAATGTGCACATTTCAGGATTTAAGCAAATCCTATGAAGTCTTTATTTTTCGAATACCTTTTTGAGGTGTTCAAAATGATCAACCCGGATTGATGAATGTACGCATAGATCATCCATATATACTTCTAGGAATTTCCTAAGATACTCTTTGAAAGCATGGCTCATCAACCTTTGAAACATGGTTGTAGCATTAGTTAACCCAAACGGTATAACCCGATAGGCAAATATAGCCCATTATGTTGCAAAAGCAGTTTTATGCTGATCTTTTGGGTCAACCAAAAGTTGATTGTATCCCAAAAAGCCGTCTAAGAAGATGTAAGCTTATTTTCTTGCAACTCGTTCTAAAACATGCTCAGTTATCGGAAGAGGAAAGTTGTCTCTGATGGTAAATGCATTCACATTTTTCAGATTAACACACATTTTTCACATTTTTCATTCTTCTTGGGTACTACCACAATTGGAGATACCCAATCTGTGTGTTCAATTTTGTAAATGAATTCGGCTTCCTTCAGTTTTTCAATCTCTTCTCTTATTTTCTTGCAAATGTTTCGTTATACGTGTATGGTCTCTGTCTACTTGGTTTCGCTTCATCTCTCATGGGTATGGTATGTTATGTTGACAGACTTCTGGATCAACACCCTTGAGATCCTTGTAAGACAAGCAAAGATATCCCGGTATTCCTTTAACAAGCTTAGCAACATCTTTTCTTCTTCTTCTCTTAGGTCATTCGTAATGTAAGCCGGTTTAGGCTCTTCTCTTGGTTCAACCAAGTCTATCCTTTTAGCGTTTTTAGTCCCTTTGTAAGACTTGCCATGTATCCATAGTTCCCTAATAGGTTGTTCAACTATGATTTTTCAATCTTGGACATACTTTTTGTAATGGGATGGAACATGCATTACATCCTTACCATCCTCTTCCGTTGCCGGGGGATTTGTATTCGAAAGGTGAGCCGGGAAGGCACCGGGCCCCTGGTTGTGAGAGATGCGAGGACAAGAGTTGCAGCAGACACAATTAACGGAAACGAAGATTAAAATAGACAATTTTTCTTAAACCAAATAAGCAACAGTATCCCCGTTTTTTTATCAAATTACAAGAATTATCCTGGTTTAATCTAGGTGCTTATAAAAATTAACTACCTTGTACCGCCTTGCGCTTCTTCCCGTCATGGCTTAGGAGCTTCAACTTCAGATGGACTTGGTTGGTCCGATTCGATTTAAGGTTGCGGGCTTAATTCCGGATTGAACGGGCTTGGAGATTATGGCTTAGAGATTATGGTAATCCCAGCTTTAGCTTGGCTAATGAGGGATTAGGCTCAGCTTATGATATTAGGCTTAGGCTTGGCTTTGGCTTGGCAGAAGAGCTTAAGAGATCCGAGCTTATGCTTGGCTTATCTTAAGAAATTAAGAAATCAGGCTTAAGTTTGGTTAATGAGAGCTTAGGCTTGGCTTATGAGGTTAGGATTAGGCCTCAAGAGGATTAGAGATGCTTAGCTTCAAGATCTTTGGATTAGGATGGCTTAAGGCCTCTCACCTTCTTCCCCGGAGAGCAAGAGATCAATGACCAAAGAGGCCGTTTAATGAAGAGAGACCAAAGAGGATATGGATTCCAAAAATAATGAGAGAGTGCCCTCAAGAGAGCCGTCCCTTTTCCTTTTTAGGTTTCATGGCTCCCTTAATAAAAATAGCCTACCCATTAGCAATATCGCTAATGGTTAGCCCCTAGCTAACGTGGCGGGACCGAACTCTATGATGTGGCAGCCAAAATTTAAGACCTTCATGAAAATTGGTGCGGCTGGAACCGAACGGGAGCGCCATGGCATCTTCTATCTTTTTTGTCTCTGGCTCGCGCTCATCAGAGCACTGTAGCGCGCATTACATCTCCTTCTTCTCCTTCTTGCGCTCGTTGGCTGTTGCTACCCTCCATGCCTCTGCTTCCCTTTTCTTTTTTTCACACACAAAAGCCCCCATTTTTTATTGAATGGGCGGCCATTTGAATTGGCCCTTGGCCGGCCAACCTATCTTTTGGGCGGCCTTTAGATTGAGGCCATTGGGGCGGCTTAAGGCTTCATTTGGGCGGGTACTGATTTGGTGGGCGGCCATTAGATTAATTGACTTAGCACCATGCTCCCTTTAATTGCCTTTGAACGACCAATTTAACTCGACGGCGGGCTTTAAGTTTGTGGGTGGCCATAGCTTTGTAAGGGCGTCACATTTGGCATACATATTGGTACTGCAATGCATTAAGCCTGTGTACTAGCCAACTCGAAAATACATTGGTAGTGGAGACGGGCCTTAAGTTGCCACCAATTCTGCTTTGACGGCTCCATTTCCCAGAGTCTATCTGATGCTCAAAAATGAATGATCAAGGTCACAGGGGCGGCGGTTCGGAACGGGCCCTCGGTGATACTTAAACTAGCCATATCTTGCCAACCAAAACCCCGATTGACAAACTGGAAAGACCAACATGCTCCTAGAAGTGATCACGTGGGACCCATACATTCCTATCATCTTTGACCTTTTATTAGCAGGTGCTCAATCCGGTACAGATCTGCTACTAACTCAACTTAAAATTGTCATAACTTCTTACCCGCAGCTCCAATTGACGAGCCGTAAAGACAATCCTGTAGAGCACCTCAAGTACTTCAACTTGGATTAATAAAATCCCAACTATGACCACTTCAAGAATACTCATGATTTAGCATTACCAAGACATCTTTTGGCCCTTAGAGCCGCATCTGGCACACTTTTAGCTTAAAATTGGCTTGTTAGCAAGCCCTTATAACTACTGAATAATCATGTAGAATTCAAATACACCTGATTGGCATCGCTTTTCTCATTTTCTTGTCATGGGAGCGGAGCTGCATGACATCCAACCCCTCTGAACCTGCACAGCCTCCGGTCTATGCCATCGGTCTTCAAGTTGCATCTGCTATAAACACCTTAAGCAACTTTTCATCAAGCTCACGTAGTTGGTAAAGACATGTAAAATAAAAGAAGGTTTAAATCATAGCATCAATAGTTTAGCTCAATTATCTGGTAATTGTCCCATCACAATCTTTGAACCGTAGTGGTCGTATCTCCAAAGCATTCAATTATGAAAATCTATTTAGTGAACCCCGCCAGATTCAAGTGCTCCAGTTAATTATGCACACGGATTGACCATCAGCTCGCTTTAGGGAACCCTGTCAAGCTCAAGTATGCCTTACTATGTCTGCACACAAAATGGTCGTCAAGTCCTTTACTTCAAGTTCTGGTAGCAGAACTATCTCAAAAGATGTGAAGATACTATAACAATTGTCCAAAGATGTCAACTGGAAGCTAGCCATGTTATCTTATTGATCATATAACCAAAAACACTTCTACATTAGCATACATCCAAAAATAAATCTACTGCCAAGTACCCTGTTACTACAGGAAAATAAATGATATCCTTAAATCTACAAGTTGCTCTTCAATAGCTCCCAAGATCAAATGGGATAATAAGAAATTGCCCCAATAGTGGCGCAGCATAATATCCACATGAGCATACATATCCTGTATCAATCAACTTCAAGAATTTTTGCTCCAAATATGCTATTCCAGGATTTAATAGAAAGAAACCACAATATATACCCAAAAATACCCATCCATAGGGAACGTGCTTTTGAAGATTTGTCGAATCACCTGGATCAAATACCATTAATACCACATAGCATTCATGGGCTTTGCAATATACTAGACCTTCACCTAAAGCATAGTGCAACACCCACATCTCATAAACTTTTGGTAACTTAAGGTCGTTACCAGCAAGAATTAAATAATTCTGACTCCCTTTTACTAGTAGCCAGGACATCACTGACATAAGAATTATTAGGAATAGTATCCAAATCCAGCCACGTTTGGCACATTGTCCAAAGAAATGAAAAATCATGTGCACTTTATGTAGTATCAAGGATGATTTAGCATCATCACCCCCTCTAGCTTCATAGCCATTACAAAAAACCTTAGGACTTTTTGGACTTGTATCATCAGAGAGAATTTTACCTGGATTTTGAGGTTGATAATGGAGAATAGCTTTATCCTAAATATCTTCATCCATAGCATCCTTGGGAAAATCACCCTTGGAAGTCTCAATATTCATCAAAGCTATAGGAGTTGTCTCCTCTTGCAGCCCGTATATAAGCATAGATGTACAATCCATGTCAATATCCTCTTCATAATTAGCATGATCTAGGTAATCTTCAATATCGTCCTCTGCTTCCTCATCTGCATCCATGCTACTTAGCAAGTCATTATAGCTTTGAAAAGTTTCATCAAGCACCCCCTCGGATGGGGGACATGCATCACAAAGCTCTTCTATACTGCTATAACCTTCTCCTTCAGATTGGGCTAACAAACCTTCAATTATGGAATCTTCTTCTGTGATAATAGAATCAGCAAGCATATTGCTAGCAGCAACCATAGGTTCATTGGCATTATCAGGTATATCTTGTGTTCGGTCCACAATCTCGGCCACTTCATCAGCTATTGTATATATAATAGCTTTAGTTATGTAATCATCTGTAGTCAATCTACTGCCCTGCTCAGCTCTAGTGCCTATAGATCCATTAGAAGCCTGTAGTGGCTCATCTTCTTGATAGAATTTTTTAGAGCATCCGATGCCAAGGTCAGTAGCTTGAAAAATTTTTGTTGTACATTCTATCTCTTCACTAGAACCATTATTCGAGGTAACTTCCATCCGAGCAATCTTTGAAAAAAATCCCTATATTTGTGTTTCAACATTAAATTCATGATTTACCTTTGCTAAGTTGCTCAAAATATGGTCCTTTGAAGTTGAATGTGCTACTTCCGAAGCTGTATTTGCCTTGGCTTTACTTCTTGCAGAAATATGATCCCAACATTGATCATAATTAAGGAGCTGCATCTGATCCCCTTCTTCTTTATAGAAAAAAATATGGCTTCGTTCACTAATCTCCTTCATTGCCAACTCGATAATCTTTGAGCTTTCCTAAACAAACCCATCTGCAAAATAGTCCCACTGTGTGGGATATGTTTTTGCTAATTCTCAAACCTTATCTTTAAACTCGGAGGTTACAACTTCTTCAAAGGTCGAAATCATCCGTTCTTCCAGAATTCCTTGGCTTTTCATCTCAACTTTATAACATGCAATGAGTCCATTTGGATCATGTCCTTGAAGAATTCCACAATGTTCATGTACGGCATTAAGTGCCATCTCCACTGCATCATCAATCTGCTCCGTCATCTTCATAGCTTTTACTTCTTGCAAACATCTCTGAACTAAGCCAAACATTTTTGGTAGATCTGCAGCCGCTAGACTTTTATCAAATCTATTGAAATTGTAATCTTCAATAAACTGCATCAATTCTGCTAGAATCTCCATCTTTACCTCCAACCCCGGCTCGTTTCGCGTCGGGTTCACCAAGAATGTCGGGGGATTTGTATTAGAAAGGTGAGCCGGGAAGGCACGGGCCCCTGGCTGTGAGAGGTGCAAGGAGAAGAGTTGCAGCAGACACAATTAACAGAGCTTAAAATAGACAATCTTCCTTAAACCAAATAAGCAATAGTATCCCTATTTTTAATCAAAGTACAAGAATTATCTTGGCTTAATCTAGGTGCTAATAAAAATTAACTGCCTTGTACAGCCTTGCGCTTCTTCCCGTCATGGCTTAGGAGCTTCAACTTCAGATGGCCTTGGTTGGTGCGATTCAATTTAAGGTTGACAGCTTAATGCCGGATTGAACGGGCTAGGAGATTATGGCTTAGAGATTATGATAATCTGAGTTTAAGCTTGGCTAATGAGAGATTTGGATCAGCTTATGATATTAGGCTTAGGCTTGGCAGAAGAGCTTAAGAGATCCGAGCTTATGCTTGGCTTATCTTAAGAAATTAAGAAATGGGGCTTAATTTTGGTTAATGAGAGCTTAGGCTTGGCTTATGAGGTTAGGCTTAGGCCTCAAGAGGATTAGGATGGCTTAAGGCCTAAGCCTAAGATTAGCTTCAATATCTTTGGATTAGGATGGCTTAAGGCCTCTCACCTTCTTCCCCAGAGAGCAAGAGATCAATGACCAAAGAGGGCGTTCAATGAAAAGATACCAAAGAGGAGATGGATTCCAAAAATAATGAGAGATTTCCCTCAAGAGAGCCGTCCCTTTTTTTTTAGGTTGCATGGCTCCCTTACTAAAAATAGCCTACTCATTAGCGATGTCGCTAATGGGTAGCCCCTAGATGACGTGGTGCGACCGGACTCTATGATGTGGCAGCCAAAATTTCAGACCTTCATGAAAATCGGCACGGCTAGTACCCAATGGGAGCGCCATGGCGTCTTCTATCTTTTTTGTCTCTGGCTCGTGCTCATCAGAGCACTGTAGCGTGCGCTACATCTCCTTCCTGCACTCATTGGCTGCTGCCCGCCATGCCTTTGCTTCCCTTTTCTTTTATTCACACACAAAAGCCCCCATTTTTTATTGAATGGGTGGCCATTTGAATTGGCCCTTGGCCGGCCAGCCTATCTTTTGGGCGGCCTTTAGATTGAGGCCATTGGGGCGGCTTAAGGCTTCATTTGGGCGGGTACTAATTTGGTGGGCGGCCATTAGATTAATTGACTTAGCGGCGGCCGGCTCCCTTTAGTTGCCTTTGGACGACCAATTTAACTCAGCGGCGGGCTTTAGGTTTGTGGGTGGCCTTAGCCTTTGTAAGGGCATCACATTTGGCATACATATTGGTACTACACTGCATTAAGCCTGTGTACTAGCCAACTCGAAAATACATTGGTAGTGGAGACGGGCCTTCAGTTGCCACCAATTCTGCTTTGACGGCTCCATTTCCCAGAATCTGTCTGATGCTCAAAAATGACTGATCAAGGCGACCGAGGTGGTTCGGAACCCGCCCCCGGCGATACTTAAACTGGCCATACCTTGCCAACCAAAACCACGATTGACAAACTAGAAAGACCGACATGCTCCTAGAAGTGAGCACTTGGGACCCATGCATTCCTATCATCTTTGACCTTTTATTAGCAGGTGCTCAATCCGGTACAGTTCTGCTACTGACTCAACTTTAAACTGTCATAACTTCTCACCCGTAGCTCCGCTTGACGAGCGGTAAAGACTAGCCTGTAGAGAACTTCGAGTTCTTCAACTTGGATTAATAAAATCCCAGCTATGACCACTTCAAGCATACTCACTGTTGAGCATTACCAAGACATCTTTTGGCCCTTAGAGCCGCATCTGGCACACTTTTAGCTTAAAATTGGCTTGTTAGTAATCCCTTATAACTGCTAAATAATCATGTAGGATTCAAATACACCTGATTGGCATCCCTTTTCTCATTTTCTTGTCATGGGAGCGGAGCTGCACGACACTCTGGTTTATATTTCGGTTGTGTATATCTCCTTTAGAGATTTTTTCAACTCTTGATACTTCTTTTTCCGCTCGACTCTAATCATGAGTGGTTTCTTATCCTATGATTTTTCTTGAGTACCCTTCCTTGTTTTCTTGATGTCTCAGACATTTCTGAGTTTTTGTTTAATCGATATCTGCCAGTTATTTTGTCCTTGACACAATCATTAGCATCTATCTACGTCAGGAATTGTGTTTTACTGGAGACTAATGGCATAGGTCGTGTTTTCTCAATTTTGGTGTCTCTCTTTCGTTTATACCACTTTTGTCTTCCTGATTTCTGGTTTGGAAATTCAAAAAACTTTTCCTCCCCTCCTTTTAAGAGTAACTTAGCTCTCGTATTCTCTTTTTCTGACCCCGAATCTTCTAAGGTAGTTGAGTGTTCATCTAACTCATCAGTTGCATTGTAATAGAGGTCTGATAAGACTTGTTGAGCTTTCATTAAGTCCTTGGATTCCTCATCTTCGTTTTCAATGTTGAGGATTGAAATTATTTGGATGGGAATTATATCGTAGCCATCCTCATTGCAAAATTGAGTAGGCATATACGTATTCACACATACATCCATTGTCGCTAAAATTTGAGTCCACTTGAATGGCTCAAATAAATGTTCTGGAAAGGGTTTAGGTACGTAGGTTTTGTCTGTGCAGTCCCTTTCTAGGATACATTCTTCTTGTCTTAAGCTTCCGTTTTTTGAAGCTTCACACATCCAAATAAGAGTGACTTTATTTAATCAGGATGGGAGTCTGGTTTCAGCCAAAGAGACTGAAACAAACTCTTGGATGGGTGTTTTCAAGACATCTCTATAAGTGTGATCTTTTAGATTGACTCTTGTTATAGATCCCACTTGCTTCAGGTACAAATAAATGTTTCCACAATCTTGGATAAGCGGTACCTATCGCATGAAAGGTCTTCCCAATATGATTTCATAGTTGAGTTTTTTCCCAAAGTCTACTATGGCAAAAATGTGTTGGTATTCGATTCCACACGAATTGACTATCACTTTTTCAAGCAGCCCTAATGGTCTCTCAATGTGTCTGTCAGCCAACTGCAATTTCATTTGAATTTGTCTAATGGATGGCTGTCCCCAAGATTCCCATGCTAGTTTAGTGGCTATGGCTATTCCAGCTCCACTATCTAGTATCGCCATGGTTTCAATGTCATTATATTTCACTCGAAGGGTGGTGTTTCCTTCTTCCCCTTCACAATATTCTCCGGCCTTGTTCATAGGAGCTGATTGAATCTCTTTGTTTTCCATTTCGTTTTTCAATTTTCCCGAATTCTTCGAGGTTAATCCTGTTATCGCCACCTTCTCTAGGGTGTTTTGTAAATCATTCCATAAGTATGGTCTGAGTTTTAATAGTTCTGCCAAGGTAAGAGTGCATTGGAGGGGTGTAGACATGATTGAATGAATGTTGTCTACTTCTAGGGTCTATTCAACTCTTTTTACTTGAGTGGTCTTGCACACGATGGATTCATCTTCGTTATCCCCCAAGTAAGAAGGTAATGTTTTTAATGTAAATGGTTTCGACATTCCTAAAGCTTCCGATCCGCAATCCCCGTACAAGGATTATAAATCCATAATCATATCAAAAGGTAGGTTATCCAACTAGACTTCCTCTATAGGAGCTAACTTTAGAGTTAGGCTCCCATCATTGATCTCTCTCACTTTTTCCCATAAGTGGCCTGTCCAGTCTTCCTCTACGAATGGAATTCTGTCTAAGGCATCTTCGTTGTCCGGCACTATAAGCGCTTGTTCATTTGTTTCAAGGTGGGGTTTTGCCACCACATCGCATTTTGCTTTTGTTTCATCTACCGCAAGCTCTTCAGGTTTTGCAATAATTTCAAGCTTGGGTTTTTGTTCTTCCAGCATTTCTTGCGTGATTCTTACCAAATTTTGATAAGCTTCCAGCTTAGCTGCTTCCATGTCTGGAGATGGATAGTTTTCCCACTTGTTTTTCATGTTTTGGCATGCAGTAAGTCCTGCTTTGGTAGGCTTCCAAGGCGGCATTAATAGGCTCAAAAAATTTATCAACCAGAATTTATACTCCAGATTTCATGGTTGTTTCCTTAATTCATTTCCAGTTTCTTTCAACTTGTCATGGGCTAGCCTTTTTGCTTTCTCTTCCATTTCAACCCGTTGTTTTTGTTTTCTCATCTCATATCTTTTGCTTCTGCTCCTTTTGATTCTTTGAGAAGCAAATTTTGTATTTTCCAATTCATCAGAGGATTTGTGTTTCTTTTTCTTTGCCTGGGCTCTAGTGATCACCTTGATTGGAACAATTGGTTCACTCTCTAATGAGCTACTAGGCATCACGTGGACTACGTTTACTACAGTTTTTTCCTTGTTCAAAGGATTTTTAGGAAAATCTTCCAGAAAGTGTCCTCCCTTTTTGCAACATTGTATGCAATAGGCTTCAAATTGTTTGAGGTTTCTGTCAGGCTCTGCACATTCGTTTTTCCAATGGTCATCAGCACCACAGTTATGACAGTTTTTTGTTCTCGGCTTCATCGTGAGTCTTCCCATGGGAGGTCTGACACCTTGATTAGCTACATAATACATTGGTGCTAGCTCTGGTGGAGCATAAGTCACGGTTTCTTTCATTGGTGGTGGATGTGGATTATACCAATCTCCTTCTACCATTACTGTAGATGGACTAGGCTCTGCATAGGGTGTAACAGGCCCTAATGCTTGTTCATCTATGACTCCTTCATAGTGCATGTACTTTACAGGCACTGCTTTATGTCCTAGATAAGGAGGTTGTTGTCCAAACACAAGTTGAGGTCTTTCCATACCCATTGGTGGTCTTTGAGCTTGGGCCATATTAGGTTGATATCTGTACATGGGTTGTCCTTGTGGTCGCATGGGCACGTACTAAACATTCCCATCATAATTTGGTCTGAAGAAGAACTCATGGGTCTCATGGTTGGTCCATTTACCCTCGATTGCACACCATTTTTGTGGCCTAATTGGTTGTCCCTGTGGAGGTATCCCTTGTCCTGGTCCTCGCATAGGTGCTTTTTGTATGTTGTTCATCATGTCATTCATCCTTTTTAGCATATCTTCTATGGATGAGAGTGGTGCCGCAGCAGTCGTTCCCAATTGTGCTGGTTTAGTGGATGTTATCTTCTCACTTTGGTTATCCTTAGGGACATCTTCCTTGTTGAAAATCTCGCAATTGTCTCTTAGGTCAATAGCATCAGACACACACGCTTCTAGGGTTGTATGCTTTTTACTATAGAGTATAGTATGAAGTTCTTTGTTTAGCAGTCCCTCCAAAAACAATGTAACATTTAATGGTCGGCGATTCATTTAAACCACTCAGCCACCCTTCCTTAGACAGCCGACACACCCGCTCCCGCACCTCCTTCATCAACAAAGGGGAGTCCGCTCCGTGCATGGTCGCCAAGTGTTAAGAGGATTGCAACACCTCTTACGAGTATGTGTTCACAAAAATGTAGAGAGAGAGAAGCACAGCATTAAAGAGAGAGAGAGAGAGAGAATAAGAATACATCTGATTCCATAGCCTTTGATTTATGATAAAGCCCGATGATGCGTACAAAGGAAACCCTTCCTTATATAGAATTAATGAGCCCCCTTTCCTATCCCCATAACCCTTCCAAATTATGCCTCTTGAGATCCTCCTTCTAAGAGCTTATTCCCACATGAAGATACACGAAAACATGCCAGACACTCCCAATGTGATTAATGCGGTCATATGCAGCTATGTGCGGTCCGGGCACATACATCCCGATCTTCAAGGAGCTGGTCCTATTCCAAGTCCTTCAAACCAGTCTGTTGGAAATAGTGACTCATGTAGCCATGGATTGGCCTTAGTGTCACCCGGATTTTTACGTGATGAGGTGGTTTCTAGTTTCTTCACATTACTCTCGGATGATCTCTCACGGTGTTCATCTCTTGGAATTGTTTATGGTCCTTGCCCCAATATCCAATCGCGTATGGAATACCCTTGGTGCACTACAAGAGGCTATTCATATTAGCGACGCTCAAAAAAAAAATCCCGGCGTCGCTATGAGCGTCGCAAATTTACAAGTAACTTTGCGACGTTCATAGCGACGCCGGCTGGGCTAAAAAAATAACAGAGAGCGCCCAAAAACTCAGATCTCAGATCTGAGTTTTTCGACGCCCTCAAGCAAGGAGCAGGTAACGCTCTCCCTCTCTCTCTCTCTCTCTCTCTCTCTCTCTCTCTCTCTCTTCTCCACACACACACACACACACACACACACACACGAGGAGAGGAAGGAGAGCCAGGTATGCTCCTTCCCTCTCCTCACTCTCATGTTCCCTTCCTCTCTTTCTCTCTCCCTCTCTCTCTCTCTCTCTCACACACACACACACACACATAGTGTTTTTGAGAGAGAGAGAGAGAGAGAGAGAGAGAGAGAGAAAGAGAAAGAGTACAAACATAAACAAAAACGCACACACACATACATAAACAAAGAATGCACACACGCATTGAGAGAGGAAAAGAGAGAGAGAGCATGCATAAACAAAAACCGCACACATTGAGAGAGGAAAAGAGAGAGAGAACATGCATAAACAAAAAATGCACACATTGAGAGAGGAAAAGAGAGAGAAAACATGCATAAACAAAAAAACGCACACACATTGAGAGAGAAAGAGAGAGAAACTAATTTAACGTCGTAGGAAACTAATTAAAATTAAAAGACCTAAAGATCTAGCCGACGAGGAGTTGAACTCAAGACCTATTATTCAAGAGGGAAATGGCATAACCAATCTATCATACTTGGCATGGGTGATAGAAAGGTTATACCATTTATCTCTTTTTACTGGCACACACATCCACACACGTGCACACACACAAGAAGAAGAGAGTTATAACGTCGTAGGAAACTATCCTAAAAGACGTTAAAGATTAGGTTAGATGTAGACTTACGTTAAATTAGATTTAGGTTTATTTAAGTTAAATTAGATTAGATTTAGGTTTATTTTTAATTAGATTTACGTTTATTTACGCTAGATTTAGATTCACGTTATATTAGATTAGATTTAGGTCTCCATAGACTGTGATGCCTGCATGAAGCGGGTGAAGAAAGCCCTCAATGGAATATAGGGTATTGCTGCCTTCACTCATGGTGGGCTCCGTCGATCCAAAAGTACTGGTGAAATGTCTTCAGAAAATATGGAAGAAGGTGGATCTTCAGGGCGGCAAGAGTCACTACATCCCCGACAATGACCATCTAGACAACCTCTAGTCATTCAACAGCAACTTCAAAGTTAGTAACAAGAGCAAGAACGGTCCAAAGGGCCAATTGCTGTCCTCAGATGTGGATGGAGATGAGGCAGCGTCACCGCCGGAAGTTAACTCTCACATCTTTAGTGATGAGAATGCCAACTCTTGCCGAGTTATGTGAAAAATTATGTGTTAAATCAGTTTTAAGGTTCTTATAATCTCTGTTAGTTTAGTTCTTTGTTTTTAATATAACATAATTTACGTTAGATTTAGGTTTATGTTATATTAGATTAGACTTAGGTTTATTTAGGTTTACCCACACACACACACACAAGAAGAAGAGAGTTTTAACGTCGTAGGAAACTATCCCAAAAGACGTTAAAGACTAGGTTAGATATAGACTTACGTTAAATTAGATTTAAGTTTATTTTTAGTTAGATTTACGTTTATTTAGATTTACGCTTATTTACGTTAGATCAAGTCCACGCAAGAATTACTTACGGTTTAGGGTTTAGAGTTAGACGAACAGTGAAAAGATGTTAAGATGTTGTGAAGTGCTACAGCTAGAGAAGAGGAAAAGGGGTTTTGTCCACTACATGCAGTATCATGTAGATGTGGGTCTGTAGATTTCTTGTACCCACAAATATAGGTATTGACCAGTAAAGACGAGATTATAACCCGGTGGTTCTGATCTCCGTGCACCTCTAGACCGAGGTGTGCGGGGACTGGACATGACTAGAGGATGTGAGGTAGAGAGAGAGAGAGAGAGAGATAGAGAGAGAGAGAGAGAGAGAGAGAGATAAGACGAAGAATGCCAATAGAATATTAAATTTGTTGTCCAGGTTATAAGATTTTTATCCTCATTATGAGTAGTGACGAGGATGTGGGACCGTCCAACCGAAACACCTATCTCTCAACGAGGGTCTTATGTCCTTGTAATCAATGCAAGCATGCCATGCGACGGACAAGACATGTTTCTTTGCAGCACGTTCGCGAATTTGGTGAGTTTGATCTATCTATTATAGATCGAGTTGTTGCCAATTATAACTCGTCGGACTCTGACGCTGGCCAACAAGCAGCAATCTTGCAACCCAATAGACGTGTTCGCAGGCGCTTTGGTCAAGCAGCATATGTGAGGCCTCAAGATGTAGCCTCTGACAGCTCGGGGGATGATCATGCAGAGCACATTCCCAACGAGGCAATGTTTGATCCCGAGATTGATGAAATGATCGAGACGATCATGGATTCAGAAAGGCTTATCTATGATGATATGAAAAGTGAAGCCGATACGCCATTGTATAATGGAGCTCGTATGTCTAGATTGAAATCACTCCTGGTTCTTCTCAACATGCAGGCAAAGTTTGGATGGAGTGACACTAGCGTCACAACGCTTTTCAGGTGATCTATTACAATTAGTTTACTTTAATAAAACTCTAAATGTATAATGATCTGATAGATTTTTACACGACTGTATCGTATTTTTATGTTGTGTAGATTGCTTAAAGAGCACATACTACCAGCTGACAATGTGATGCCAGATTCCCGAGATGAAGCAAGAAAGATTTTGCGAAACTTGGGGATGGATTACAATTCTATCCACGCTTGTCCTAATGACTGCATTCTTTTCAGAGGGGAATACATAGACATGGAGAAGTGTCCGAAATGTGATTCCGAAAGATATCGAGTAGATCTCCACGGGACAAAAATTCCACAAAAGGTTTTGTGACATTTTCCTCTGCTTCCTCGCATCAAGCATTTCTTCGAATGTAAGTCCATGGCCGCCCTAGCATCATGGCATGAGGAGAATAAATCTTCGGATGGTGTGCTACGAATTCCTGCAGATTGCGCAGCCTGGAAACATATAGATGGAACATGGTCGGATTTTGCCAAGGAAGCTCGAAATTTGCGCTTAGGTCTGGCTATGGATGGCGTAAATCCATTTGGTCAAAGATCAACATCTTACAGTGTATGGCCCGTTGTCATCGTCAACTACAACATTCCCCTGTGGTTGAATACGAAGAAGGGGCACCTATGGCCAAGCTTGATTGTGCCAGGGCGATATAAAGTGGAGAATATGGATGTGTATCTTCGTCCACTATTGGAAGAGCTACAACAATTGTGGATTGGCATAGAGGTGGTGGATATGAGCCGACACATAGGACGACGGAATTCTTTGATCAAAGGCATTCTAATGTGGACCATGCATGACTATCCCGGGCTAACAGAATGCTCAGGTGATCTATTGAAACTCCTCACTCAGACACTGTAAATCTTGTTTTTTCCCATAGTTGATCTATTATCATGTGTATACATGCAGGGCTTCAAACAAGCGGATACAGATCATGTGTCACATGTGGACCTAGACTGAATGCATGTAGGGCGCCCTCACTGAAGAAGCAAATCTACGAAGGTCATCAAGCGTATCTTCAAGAGAATCATGTGCTACGCGACGGCTTTTTGGGAAGAGAGCCACCAAGGATGTCTGCACAAGCATGGTTAGAGCAGAAGGAGATGTGCGATGACGGATTGCCTCCAGGGATGAAGAGACTATCTCTATGGTACGAGTTACCATACTGGCCCCGACTCATGATCAATCACTTGCTCGATCCAATGCACATATTCAAGAATGTGGGTAATCTACTATGGGACCATCTGACCGGCAAGAAAGATACTTTGGGAGCTAGAGTTGACCTTAGAAATGTGGATCGTATGGAGCAATATTGGCCGCAAATAGCGTCTGATGGATCGATAAATCTCCCTAAAGCACCATGGATTTTCACAAGAGCCCAAGAACGCAAAGTAAAAGAGACCATTCGATCTTTGCAGACCCCCACTGGCGTAATGCACTCGCTCCGAACGTGTTTTACTAAAGAAGGAAAGCTTACCGGTTTGAAGTCACACGATTGGCATAAAATGTGTCAGGTACGTTCATAGTGGACTTTAATATCATTGCATAAAATGTGGACTTTAATATCATTGTTGCACATACTTTACAGTTTATTTTACCGGTTGCCATTGAGGGATGTTTGTCTCTCGACATCCGTAACACAATCTACAAACTTGCAAAGCTGGTGCAATGGATCTCACAAAAGGAGATCAACGTAGACTCCATACCATTCGCCAAACTAAATGCTACGGAGCTTGTGTGCATGTTTGAGAAACATTTTCCTACTACCATGCTAACCATTCAGGTGCATCTTCTTGTTCACATAGTTGATGAGGTGGAAATAGCTGGCACAGTTCATTCCAGATGGATGTTCTTCTTAGAACGTTTCATGAAAACGCTTAATGGATATGTGCGTCAAAAGGCACGTCCGGAGGGTAGCATGGCAGAAGGTTGGTTGGTATCAGAGTCCCTAGTGTACATTGGAGAGTGGCTAGACGGATTTGATAAAGCCCGGACACGCTATGGCAAACCATAGATGATGAGCGCATATCTAGGATTGTCATGTGCAATCTCAGTGTTGAGAAGAAGATGACGGAAGATCTAGAGGCTAAAATCAACCGATTTTGCATGCTTCACAATCCAGTGATGCAAAAGTGGATTTCACAATATGAGGATGCAAAGCAAGAGCGACAAAGGACACGAATCGAGTGGAAGACGACCACCGATGCACTATCCGACGGTTCTGGAGAGCCTACCAACATTCATGAGCTTAAGATGGTTGCACAACCAATTGAAAAGCGCACAACAATGCGGTGACGAAGTGACTGAGGAAGAGTGGGAGTACTCTCGGGGTTGCGCGACCAAGGTAAGTTTACAATGTACGACTAGCTAGTGACTTTATTTCTAAACGTTTGAACGGACACTCATAATCTTTGTTCGTTGTAGTATAAGTCATACACAGCAGCATGGTGTAAAGGTCGACATTTTAGGGTGGAACGGATCGAACCAAAGTGTTTTACTCAAGATTGTGGAATCATGGCAAAATTTGAACAGTCTAGTCGACGACGTTCCTCTGATGCAGATCCTGTGGTGGCGGAACTCACTTACTTCGGCACGCAACAAGAGATTTTGAGGATCGATTACAGAGGATTTTTTGTCGACTTGTTCGACGTGCAATGGTTCAAGATAATCATGGAGGGTCGCAACGCTACTGTGCGTAGAGGAGAGTCTGGTTTTCTTGAGGTGGATTCTACTAAGAAATGGACTGAACTAAGAGACACTTTCGTACTACCCGAGCATTGTGAACAAGTAAGTATGTAAATAGTTAACATCCCCCTTTTACAAGTTATGTGCTTGAAAGCTCTCATGTAAGTTATGTGGCTCTGGCAGGTAATATTTCATCCTACAAAGTCTACATCAAACTGGTGGTACGTCATAGAGGTAGCCCCTCGTAGTGCAAGGAAGTATGAAGGCTACCATGTGCCAATCACAACGGCATCAATGGAGGAGATCAGAGAAGATGCTCAATCAGAAGCCGATGCGGTGGTGCCAGACGAGCATCAAGATGCTACTACTCTATATGGGGTGCATGCAGAGGAGCTACAAAATGAAACAGAGGATATGTGTTTAAACGGAGAGCTCTATATAGATATAGGAAGTTATGCTGAGTTATGCGAGGATGAGAGAGAGATCTCTTAAAGCCACAAATATTGTATTTGAACAATTTTGCTCCGTGTTGTAAAAGCTCTGGCTCTCTAAGTACCTTCCATGGTGTATAACGCTCTTTTCTACTCGCGCTCACATCTTTTGATTGAAAATTCTGAGTTTTCGACTAGCCTCTTCTATCACTCAATTCATTGCGTCATTGTATTTATATGCGTCATTACGTCATTGTATTTAATGGTATTTGCGTCATTGTCTACTCTATTCATTAAATATTAAGTTTAAATGTTCATTTTTCCAATCAATTCTTTATGCCTATGATGTTGTACAATTGTCATTATTACATTTGCCAATCAATTCATTTTGCCTATGATGTGTACAATTGTCAATTTTGCAAACAATGCGTCTTGTGTGTCAATATTTTGGGTCTATTATCTACCCTTGCACTTATTTTAAAAAGTGAATCAAGTACAATATGCCTGATGGGTGGCAGGGCATTCAATGCACTGTCACCAAAAAAAAATTCTCTCGGGCGTCGCTATTTATGGCTCTGTAGAGTCGCTATGAGCGTCGCTATAGACTTCTGTGTAAACATCGCTATAATCGTCTCTATGAGCGTCACTATAAGCCTCTCTATATAGCGACGCGTATAGCGATGCATATAGCAACGCTCTCATAGCGACACTATTAGCGACGGTTTTAGCAACGCCGGGGGTTATAAAAACCCAATGTATTTCCGTCGCTAACAGCGTCACAAGAGCACACAACCTCTTGTAGTGGTGTTTGGCTTGTTCTATCTCCAGAGGAGTCATCATAACAAAGTTGTTGTTATAACAATCCCTAAACAGGTAGGTTGGTAGGTATGTTGATCCCTTATCTTTGATCTTGAAGATATAGATGATCTTCACGGCTGTTAATTGTCTTGGTTTGGCATGAGAAGTCCACAAAAGATCTTTTATGTTTCTATCTTCCCAACAATAGACTCCGATCCTAGGATTATCCGTACTAAGCCGTTTCAAAGGCTTCAAGTCTACTTGATCGTATCCCTCGAATTTTAAAGTTGGTGGTCCTTCTTTTGCTGGCATGTCCGGGATTATGGTGTTTACTTCTAGCCCCCATTTGTCTATCACGTCAAGATTTTTGACTTGTAACTAATGAGCTCCGTTTTGATCCACGTACATTTTTTCTTCTTTGTTTTCCCTAACCTCTTCTTCGAACTCAATACCATGGTCATCAATGCGAATAGCATACTCCTCGTTAGGGTGCAAGTAAACCTGGGTTCCATGACGGTTAGTCTTGTAAAAAGATAGTATATGCTTATTGTGCACTATAATTCTGGTTTTCGAGTGAGTCAAGTAAGAAGACATTTCGGATGTTGAATCTGAAAAAGTGTCTGAGACTTCTTCAGGAATTGTGTGCAAGGAATTGCCTTGATTTATGCTTTCTTCGTTAGATACTCTACTGGAGATTTCTCCGAGTATGCGCTGATTTTCTAGAACACAACCAGATCTAAGGTTCCTATAGACTTATGAAGCCTGGATAGAGTACTCACCTTCGGATTGACTTGTCGTCAATTTCTACCTGATTCAATTGAAACTTTATGTCAAGCCACTGATTCCTTCTCTGCAACCTGATTCCTGTACAAATTTGATCAAGTTATCTATTCTTCTATAGCAACAATAGAGTTTTTTTCTATTCTCGTGATTGATCTTTGTGTATCACTTCAAATCGAGCTATGAGAGTCAAAATTCGACTTTCAAATTTGACTTTAGCAAAAAATAAAAGGCCTAATTTGCAACCTGTAAACTAAATGTACATGTATCAATTTTGATCCGATTGAACCCAAAATTGGCTTGTGGCTTTATATTATGTTGGTCTATCATTGTATAAGTTCAAAAGTCAAAAATGATGTCTCTGGATAGCAGAAGTAAATAATCACAATTATTCACTTTTGTCAGTTTTTTGCACTTTTTAGAGTGGTTTGGCAAGTATACAACTTGTTAAAGTCCCTGGACAAGTTTCAACAAGTTTGGACAAAATCTGATCAAGTTTATCAATTGTCTGGTGTCCGTAGACTCTGATTTTGAGAATCTGGCTTAAGTCTCACTTTTGGGATCCAAATTTAACCAAAATGGATTTGTGAGGTCTATTTGATGTGCTTGACCTTGTGCTATACTCAAATTTTCAAAATCATCAAGTTTTGAAGTAGATATAAATAATCGCGATTATTTACTCCAGTTATAGTTTTACAAGTTTTTACCCCAACTTTGACACAGATCTGTTAAGCACCTTAAGTTAAGGTCACTAGCCAATTTTCATCAAGTATGGACAATTTTTGGTCAAATGGTCATCAATTATCTGTCCGCAGACTTAGTCACAAATTTCACTCCAGTGGTCCAAATCTTACCAAATTTGTTTTGTGGGCTTATTACAACATGGTGAAACTAGTGGTATGCTGACTTGGTCAAAATTTGTAAAAAATTGGATAGATGTAAGTAATCGCGATTATTTACTTCTGAGAAATTTTGACAAATTTTTGGTCAACTGAGCATGTACACATCTTGATCACATCAACATAAGCCTATGAATCAAAGTTCAACAAGTTTGGATAAATTTTCCCCCAATTTATACTCAACATTCAAAAAGTCAGTACAAACTTCAGCTTTTTGCCAGTTTAGTGATCCAAATCTCTTGGGCCTTTACAAAAGTTGTTTGTACACATGCAATGAGTGAATGGTATGAACCTTGGCCAACTAAGAGCAGAAAGTTAATAATCATGATTATTAACTTTAGGCTTAAAATGAGCACTTTTTTGCAATTTTCTGAAAGATAGTCTTTATATGAGCTATTTTAAGCCTATGAATCAAGTCAAAACTTAATTTGGTCTAACATATCAAGAAAAAGAAAATAATCTGAGTTTTGGCCAACTCTTGAAATTTTTGCGTCGAAGTGTCTTTGAGCTTACCAACTGGTTCAGACAACTCTTAGGGTTACTCTCTAGTCGGATTGAGTGGATTCGAGCCTTTTCGAGCTATTTCTAGCCGTAGACCTGAAATTCTACAACTTCCAATAACAACTCACACTTGATTCTTTCAGAGAGAGCAATGTTCTGAATTCCACCTTGGATCCTACTTACCCTACTCCTATATTCTCATGCAATGGGGTTGTGGAAAGTGTCCACAAACACTCGTTTTCTTGTGTTTTTTAATGTTTTTCAGAGCCTTGATCTTAAGACTTGTCACTCTACCAATCATTCTCCAAATCCTGATCTAAATCTACAATATTACAGTCCTAAAGGTACTCAGCAAGTCTGATTACTTCCAAGCTACCTCTACACAGCAAAAGACGACAATCTTAAGCTATGCGGTTTCTAAAAGAAAGTTTTGAACTCTAGACGAACCTAGAGGAAGTTGAAGGACAACTACACTAGACGCTCATGTTTTCCCTAGTTTAGGTCTCTTCGTTCCCCGGCAAAACAGTGCCAAATGTGGGACGCATGTTTAACCTCACCATCCTATCTTATTGCAGTATTGGCGAGAACCACGATTAATTTGTCAAATCATAGGATGAAGCTGATTGGACTAGTGCATAGAGGCTACAAGAGGTTGTCAATCTCTTGGAAAACAACAAACAACTCGCATCTAACGCAGGCTACACTCAAGTGAATGAAATCACCAAAAGCCAATCATTCATCGGCAAGAAAATCACATCCATTACAGCAAAAGTGACATCCAAACGTAACGAAACTTTTAGGAAAAGTTTATAAGACCTAAGCACACATGCTTATGGTCTCAAAACCCACTTTAGGTCAAGTTCCAAAATTGCGATCATTAACAGCAGTGGATTTTTGACCTAGTCGTTTTTGACACGGAATGCATCTAAATGCTTAGCAATGATGCCCCAATACCCTGCCTATGCTTATTTTTTTATTTAAAAGTGTAAATTCCTAGTTATGATGAAATTAGTCCGCGGATCGGCGACGCCAAAAGCCACGAAATACTGTGAATGGCTTACGTCAATGCGTAGAGCTCTACCTGCAGTTTCAATGCAACAAACACAATTGCAATGTGACAACCGAAGAGGAAGTAGGAAGCGCGAGAAGGAGATAAGTGAGGATCGTTAGCTCACGCTATATATTTCTTATCCAAAACTTTAAAAAAATTTCTTTTATATCTTAGCCATGGTTTTTGGGTGGTCAAAACTAATAATCTAGAGTTCTACCAAAGTTGAGAAATGACTGCATGATACAATCTGAAAGCTTGTAGCTCGAGCTCATTCATTATAAAGTCTATCCGAGAAAATAAGAGTTACAATATTCCCTAAAATACATCATATAAAGACTATCTTTGAGAAAATTGCAAAAAAGTGCTCATTTTAAGCCTAAAGTTTATAATCGCGATTATTAACTTTCTACTCTAAATTGGCCAAGGTTCATACTGTTGACTCATTGCATGTGTACAAACAAATTTTGTAAAGGCCCAACAGATTTGGATCACAAAACTGGGTAAAAAATAAAGTTTGTAATGACTTTTTGAATCTTGAGTATAAATTAGGGGAAAATTTATCCAAGCTTGTTGAAATTTCATTCATAGGCTTATGTTGATGTGATAAACATGTGTAAATGCTCAGTTGACCAAAAATTTGCAAAAACTTGTTAGAAGTAAATATTGTGATTATTTACATCTGCCCTATGTTTCTGGCTTTTTTGACCAAGTCTGCATACCACTAGCTTCACCATGTTGTAATAAGCCCACAAACCAAATTTGGTAAGATTTGGAACACTAGATTGAAATTTGTGACTAAAATTGCAAACTTAGTCTGCGGACACGTAATTGATGACCATTTGATCAAAATTTGTCCAAAGTTGATGAAACTTAGCTAGTGACCTTAACTTAAGGTGCTTAACAGATCTGTGTCAAAATTGGGGCCAAAACTTGTAAAAATATAGTTGGAGTAAATAATCACGATTATTTATATCTGCTTCAAAACTTGATGATTTTGCAAATTTGAGTATACCACAAGGTCAAGCACATCAAGTAGACCTCAAAAATCAGTTTTGGTGAAATTTGGATCCCAAAAGTGAGACTTAAGCCAACTCTCAAAATCAGAGTCTGCGGACACCAAACAGTTGATAAACTTGTTCAGATTTTGTCCAAACTTGTTGAAACTTGTCCAAGGACTCTAACAAGTTATATACTTGCCAAACCACTCAAAAAAGTGCAAAAAACTAACAAAAGTAAATAATCGTAATTATTTACTTCTGCTATCCAGAGACATCATTTTTTACTTTTGAACTGACACAGTGATAGACAAACATAATATGAATCCACAGGGAAATTTTGGGTTCAATCAGATCAAAATTGATACATGTACACTCAGTTTACAGGTTGCATATTAGACCTTTAATTTTTTTCTAAAGTCAAATCTGAAAGTCAAAATTTTGACTCTCATAGCTCAATTTGAAGTGATACACAGAGACCAATCACGCGAATAGCAAAAATTCTACTGTATTTATAGAAGATTAGCTAACTTGATCAAATTTGTACAGGAATCAGGTTGCAGATAAGGAATCAATGGCTTGACAGAAAGTTGCAATTGAATCAGGTAGAAATTGACGACAAGTCAATCCAAAGGTGAGTACTCTATCCAGGATTCATAAGTCTATATGAACCTTAGATCTGGTCGTGTACTAGGAAATCATGGCATGCTCGGAGAATTCTCCAGTAGGGTATCTACCAAAGAAAGCGTGAATCAAGGCAATTCCTTGCACACAATTCCTGAAGAAGTCTCAGACACTTTTTCAGATTCAACATCCAAAATGTCTTCTTACTCGACTCACTCAAAAACCAGAACGACAGTGCGCAATAAGCATATACTATCTTTTTACAAGACTAACCGTCATGGAGCCAAGTTTACTTGCACCCTAACGAGGAGTATACTATTCGCATTGATGACCATGGTATTGAGTTTGAAGAAGAGGTTAGGGCAAACAAACAAGGAAAAATGTACAAGGGTAAAACCGTCATAAACGTAGTCCAAGTGATGCATAGTAGCTCATCAAAGAGTGAACCGATTGTTCCAATCAAGGTAGTCACTAGAGCCCAGGCAAAGAAAAAGAAACACAACTTCCCTGATGATTTGGAGAACATGAAAGTTTCTTCTAAAGAATAAAAAGAAGCAAAAGCAAAAGATATGAGATGAGAAAACAAAAACAACGGGTTGAAATCGAAGAGAAAGCAAAAATGCTAGCCTGGACAAGTTGAAAGAAACTGGCAGTGAATTCAAGGAAACAAACATGAAATCGGGAGGATCCATTCTGGTTGATAAAATTTTGAGTCAATGCTTCCTTGGAAGCCTACCAAGCAGGACTTAAAGCAAGCCAAAACATGGAAAACAAGTGGAAAAACTATCCATCTCCAGACATGGAAGTAGCCAAGCTGGAAGCTTATCAAAATTTGATAAGAATCACGGAAGAAATGCTAGAAAAACAAAAACCCAAGCTTGAAAGTATTGCAAAACCTGAAGAGCTTACGTTAGAAGAAACGAAAGCAAGATCCGATGTGGTGGCAGAACCCCACCTTGAAACAAATGAACCAGATCTTATAGTGCCGGACAACGAAGATTCCTTAGACAGAACTCCATTCGTAGAATAAGACTGGCCAGGACACTTATGGAAAAAAGTGAGAGAGATCAATGATGGGAGCCTAACTTTAAAATCAGCTCCTATAGATGAAGTCTAGTTGGATAACCTACCTTCTGATATGAGCATGGATTTACAATCCTTGTACGGGGATTGCGGATCAGAAGCTTCAGGAATGTTGAAACCATTGACATTAAAAACATTACCTTCTTACTTGGAAGATGGCGAAGAAGGAAAAGAAGCTTACAGCTTCTTAGACGGCGTCTTGGGATACAATCAACTTTTGGTTGACCCAAAAGATCAGCAAAAAACTGCTTTTGCAACAGAATGGGGTACATATTTTCCTATCGGGTTATGCCGTTTGGGTTAACTAATGCTCCAGCCACGTTTCAAAGATTGATGAGCCATGCTTTCAAAGAATATATGAGGAAATTCCTAGAAGTATATATGGATGATCTATGTGTACATTCATCAATCCGGGCTGATCATTTTGAACACCTCAAAAAGGTATTTGAAAAATGTAGACTTTATAGGAATTGCTTAAATCCTAAAAAGTGCACATTCATGGGAAGACAAGGAAAAATTCTTGGACATATAGTGTTTAAAAAAAAACATAGCTACTGATATCGAGAAGATTCATGTCATTACTGATTTGCCTAGACCAACAATAGCCAAGGGGCTACAAGCCTTCATGGGACATTGTGGATATTACCGACGGTTCATCTACATGTACGCTATAATTGCAAAACCCATGTATAGCTTGATTACACACTTTGAATGGACCGATGCATGTGAAGAATCCTTCATGAATCTTAAGCAAGCTCTCACCTCAGCTTCAATATTGAAAGCACCAGATTGGGATAAGGTATTCCATGTACATGTAGATGCTTCAAATTTTTCTATTGGTTGTATACTAGCTCAACCGGGAGATGGGAAAATTGAATTTCCTATTTCTTATGCTAGCCGACAATTGAACATGGCAGAAAAGAATTACACCACACCGAAAGAGAAGGACTAGGAATGATTTATGCTGTTAAAAAGTATAGACATTACCTATTAGCCAACAAGTTTGTGTTCTTTTTGGACCACCAAGCTTTGTTGTAATTGGTCAACAAGCCATGCAACACAGAGAGAATAGTGAGATGATTCATCATTCTTCTCAAATTTGATTTCACTGTGGTTGTAAAAAAAGACACTACACATCAACAAGCAGATCATTTGTCAAGGATTGTTTCCGGGGAATCACCTAAAGGGGTAGACGATGATCTACCAGAGGCCTATTTGTTCTCTGTGGAAATGATACCTAGATGGTCGGAAAACATTGTGTCATTAATGACTATAGCTCAAGTGGATTCACAAATACCATTTCCTGTCACAATCGGATTAATTGAGCAATTGGCTATGTATCAATTACTAGCTGGAAGGCTATACAATAGAAATCGGGACAGGATATTGCTTTTATGCATTAACCCTGAAGAAAAAGAACAGTACCTAAGTCAAGAATATGTTACCATAGTAGGACTTCACTTTGCGAAAGACCAAACTATGCAATGGATCTTGGAGTATTTTGGCGGGCTATGAGGAGAGATGTTCGATCTTTTGTAAAGGATTGCCTTGAATGGCAAAAAAAAACACCCATACCTCATGTAACATTGTTTCAAATGTCACCTGTTCCTAAGTGGAGTAGTTATCTGGTTACTTACTTATCGAACCGAACATTTCCTGAGGATATGAGTCAACACCGTCAAAGAGCAATTGAAACTAAAGCAAGAGACTCTCGAAGAGATAAAGATCAATATTTGCGTCTTTGTGCAAATGAAAACGAGTATATTATAGAACAAGCACATGCTGTAGTTGGAGGTCACTTTTCTAGTGAGACCACCGCAAGAGCAATCTTGATGGCATGCATATGGTGGCCAACACTTTTGCAGATACCGAAGAATATGTTTGAAGATGTGATGCTTGTCAACGAGAAAAAATGCAACACAAGTAGATAGCATGCCCTTAAGACCAATGATGGGGACTTGAGCTTTCACAAAATGGGGTATAGATTTTGTTGGACCGATATAGCCACCTGCTTATAGAACCCAAGCTCAATATATCATTGTAGCTACGGACTATTTCACCAAGTGGGGCCGAGGCTAATGCAACTCAAAAGAATGATGCTGGAACCATTGCTGCATTCTTATATGAGTATGTATTCACGAGATATGGACTACCAATAGAGATTGTCAATGATCGGGGAACTCATTTCCTCAATGAGGTAATAGAGTATTTGCTTAATGAGTTTATGGTCATCCATAACAAATTAGCCCCCTATCATACACAAGCAAACGGATAAGATGAGCATACAAATAAAATTCTTATCTCGGTGCTGACTAAAGTGGTTAGTTCAGGAAGGAGAGACTAGGAAATGAATCTCCATGCTGCTCTATGGGCTTATCGAGTTTCATTCAAAACAACTCCAAATGCTACACCCTTTAACCTTGTTTATGGTCTGAATACCATACTGCCAATATAATTTCTATTGTCGACATTAAGGGTAGCACAAAATTTTGCACTGGACATGAATTGTCAGAAAGACTTGAAGATTTGGAAAAGCTAGACGAGCAAAGGCTAACTGTTGTACCTCATATCCACGCACAAAAGTGGAAACAAAAACAGTTTTTTGATTCCCACTTAATCACAAAAATCTTTAAGAAAGGGGACTTAGTTCTAGTCTATTCCCTTAAGCAACACATTCCCAAGTTTAAGAAAAAGAGAAACGGACCATTTATCATTGAAGATGTACCTCCAAGTGGAGCAGTAAAATTGCCTACCCTAGATAGTGAACCAATGGATAACTGGATTAGTGGATGTCGTTAAAAGAAATATAATTTTCCACTAACCAATGAATTGCTAGAGGAAATGCATGCAACCAAACAAAGGAAGATCATACGGCAGCAAGTTATCAATGAAGCCCAAGAGGAAGCTAGGCTTCAGGTACTCAAGCGGAAATCGTCTCTCAAGAATCAACAGATAGTGATTCCCATGAACACTTTGGAACTAGATGGTCGACAATGGGAACTACCTAAAGACGCAGTTTCACCAGATGATGACAGGTTAGATGGAATGGACCTGCGCATCAAGGTATAGATCAACAATCATAGCACCAATGCTTTGGTCGACACAAGAGCTAGAGTAAATGTAGTCAGCTATTCCACATTGTTGAAAGGTTGACCTTTCAACACTATGTTGGACGGGTACGCCGCGACGGACGTCAGCATAGCGAGAACTCACCTAACATATAATGTCAACTGAGGACGAAGCTCGACCCGCAAGCGCGTGGAAGCAAGCAAAGGGTGTCAACCTCTACTCGACCGACTAATGACTACTTCCTACAGAGATATCAACTCTACATGCCATCGGTTCTGTGAATGTGAGAGTCTCATATGATGCTACCGCAAGCCAAAAGCCCATTAGACGTTCTCGAAACGTTACGAAACTTGAGGGATATCCTATCAACACCAATAGGCCACTCTCCCTAAGGTCCGTGACCAAAAAAACCTACTCAATACCCTCCGTGCAGAAAACGCGTAGGATGTCTGGCCGATTTTTGCAGGTCGACGTTTCCGAAAACTAAAGTGCCTAATGTGTAGCTCTACTCGCTCTGATCGCGTGGATATGCTGAAATGTAAAAACGGACAACAGTTACTCATCGAAACTCCAAAAGTAGCTCACGGGTGAATCTGTCAAAACACAGACGAACGCGCATGATGTAAGCATCAATGCGTAGCTCTCCTCGTGGGCAACACACTGCTGCTCTCCGTTTGTGATTCTGACCACCGTAGCTCCTGTAGCGTGCACACACACTCTCTCACTCTCTCGCAGTCTCCCAACGACACAGAAGATCCGATTTATTAGAAGTCTCTTTACAAATCTTTAGGTTTTGGCTTATATACTTGTTAACCCTCACGGCACACGGACACCCTATGATCTATAAACGTTGTATTATTTAGAGTCAGGTATCGGGCTTGTCGGTCCAATAGGAAAAGGGTAGGAGTGATCGCCGATGAGAGGCGCACTTTAACTTGGACATTCAAGGGATTAGTTGGTTAAGCATGGGCGCCCAAGTGTGAATGGGGTGAGCTCCTATAAAAGCCAACTAAACCTAATTTTTACTCATTCTCTCATTTGTGCAATAGAAGAGTGCTCTTGCTCTATCTCCATCTCCATCTTCTTCTTCTTCACCTCCTTGTGTGTGTGTGTGTGTGTGAGAGAGAGAGAGAGAGGGAGAGTGTGTGTGCGATCGAGCATTACGAAGGCACGACGACGGCGAGGCGGTTGAGCGTGGCACGACTGCAGCTTCTTCTTCATCGCAGCGAGGAATCCACCACGAAGGCGAGCGTAGAGCGGTGAGTGACACACCCTTTGCTCTCTTGAGCTTGCTAGTTTAGGCTTGTTGTGTGCTTGGAGCCTTTTGTGGCTCGCACACGGTGTATTGGCAAGTCCCTTGCTTCGACAGTGCGGCAAGGAGCGCACATTTTTGGCGCCGTTGCCGGGGATATGCCCTACACTAAGCTCGGTTAGCACTTTATGCTTTTTTGTGGTGCAATCTCTATCATAGGAAAGGCAGGGAATGAGGGTGTGTAGTTGTGTAGAGATTTCTGTTTTTTGCGTTTTCTACGTTTTCTGGTTTGCACTGCACAGTTAGCATTTCTTGCGTTTTTGCATTTTCTGCATTTTCTGTCAAGTTTCAATTTCTGCAATTTTCTGTGTTTTCTGTATTAAATTTTCTGTCAATTTTTGCAATTTCTGCATTTTCTGTGTTTTTTCAATTTTCTGCATTTCTTGCGTTTTTTCAATTTCTGCAAGTTCTGTGCGTTTTCAATTTTCTGCATTTCTTGCATTTCAATTTCTGCAATTTCTGCGTTTTCTGCATTTCAATTTCTGCAATTTCTGTGCGTTTTCAATTTTCTGCAATTTCTGCGTTTTCTGTATTTCTGCATTATATATAAATATATATATATATATATAAATTTGGAAAAAAAAAATTCGGAAAATAAAAACGCGAGTGAGCGGGCGGTGGTGAAATTTTCCGAAAATAAAAAACGTGACTCTTAAAACGGACGGGCTGGTTTGTATAAAAGATAGATCGGGATCATTTCCCCAAGCCCAAGCCCAAGCCTCAGTCCTCAGTCTTATGATATATACTAGACTCACTCTTATATATATACCCTACTCCCTCAAGAGAGAATGAGAGCATGTGGGACAAGTCCTCCACTCTCCTCCTTTCTCTTCCCACTTGCACCCTTAGACTTTCTAGTTTGGGCCTAGTTCCCTACTGGAAATTGACAGTTTTAGGGATTCCGAGGGCATAGAGTGACCAAACGGAGGGCTGTAAAGCACGGCACGACCCTCTGACCGATACGCTCGTTTCGAGCTATCACACAGCCCATTCCACGACACGCTCAAAAAAGTCTAGCAAAAAAACAAATAAAAAACACGCTAAAAACTAGTCACAAGGCCTCCTAGAGCAGCCTTTTGACACCTTAGGGTATCAAAAGCACATGCACTTACGCTCTTGACGAGTGTTAGAGCACGATCACATTGAGGGTGCCTCTCTTCATATGGATACCCATTACCCATCCACGATAAGCTCTAGACCCTCAATGGAGACACAAGGTAGCACCACCCAAGACCCTAAAATAGCCGCTAGTGATTCCTCCTTCGACTCAGAAATCATGGAAGCATACCCTACCGAAAACACTGAGAGAGAAGGCCATGCACCTCCCGAAGCTCCACAGCCTAGTACTAGTATGTTTAGCCGTTTCATGGATACATTAGGTAGAGCTACTCGCTCGGAACCTGATGCAAATGAAGCACACGAAGGGGGTGGGGAAGTGGACTCTCCTTTCACATCGCACGTGGACCCCACACCCCCAAAGAGTGTCCATGTGGATATCCTGCCAACTTCTTACCAAGAAGGCCCTGTTGAGCTACCTCCTTCAGAAGTTCCCTCTAGAGTACCGTTGGTGACAAGTAAAACCACGGGGAGCAACATTGCTTCTACCTCACAAGAAACCGTTAACATGTCGACTCTAGAAGGATTGTTCATTAATGACCATTGGACATACGACCTCCACACTGAGGTGTTGACGGATCTACACTCTGGCCATGCCTACCATGTAGGATGGATAGAGATTGTACAATCCACCTCTAGTGCCACGAGCATCGAAGATCAACAGAAAATGATCTGTAATGTTATCCATGGCATTATTCAATCAGAAAGGCAAAACCGAGGGGTAAATATACTCTCAACTGGCCCCATGAGATTTCTGGATACGAGCAAGGCTCAACAGCCTACTCTATCACAAATGGAGACTCCTCTAATGAGCCCCATGGACCCATCTTACGTCATTTCACCTGGGGTCTCTATGCAATCTGAGCCTCCGAGCGAAAACTTTAGCTTCCCTAACTTGGCTCAACCCTCTATTAAGGAAAACACAGTGCTCACTCCAGGGATAAGCCTGACAGAGAATGTACCGATGACATCTACGGTTAGCGCAGTGCCACTACCTAGTGTCGTAGTACCTAATATGGGGCCTCGACCGTATGTGCCTCTAGCCCCTTATGCACACATGGCCCCCACACCTCCAATTGTACCACTTGCTTATGATCCTCGAGTGCCGCTCCCTAGCTCTTATCCGAGTGGACCTATGCCCGGTTATGTTCCATATCCTGCATCATCCACACATATGCCAAGACCGGTACCCGTCCCTCTCCCACATATGATTCTAAGAGTACCTCCACCGGCCCTACCTCCTCACATAGGTGACTTGGCAGCGTTTGCTCAAACCATAGGTCGATCTATCGCGGAAAATATGCGTCATGCATCTGATAGAGAGCCTAGAAGTAAGGCAGTACAAATTGCCAAACTCACGCAAAAATTCAATGGGGACGAAGATGCTAGAAAACACATTGAAGTGTTTGAACAAGTATGTGATTCCTTAGGGGAACGCAACGAACTACATAAGTGCAATGCCTTAAGCTTGACATTAAGTGGGAAGGCTGGAGATTGGTATAGGACCCTAAGGGTGGACGAGAAAACAATCTACCCTACCCTTCGAAGGTTGTTTCTAAAGGAGTACATACGAGAAAGTGTGCTTTGGGGTGTAGCATCTCAGCTACAGAAGGCCGAACGTAAGGAAGGAGAGTTAGTAAGGGACTTCATTAGTCGTCTAAAGCACTTAAACTCTCGTTGCCCTGTAAATGAGCGCTTCAACAATAACCAACTGCTTGATCGATTCATTCGAGGGTTGAGGAATGAAGGAATCTATAATGGACTAGTGATTAGAGGTATCACAACCTAGGAAGATGTCACTGCCAATGCAATCCAATTGGAAGACAACTTGATGATAGCAGGCATGAGGGTGTCTACTGACACGAGATCCACTAGCTCACAAGCCATTGAGTATGAACCCATGACTGCAAAGCCCATTGCCAATGAGCCAAAGGTATTTGAGACCTTCTTGACAGACCTCACCAAGGCAATCCAAGAGTCTCTTAAGGATAATCGACCCCCTCAAAATAGTCACATGTATCCAAGAAGGGAGCAACAATGGTGTTCCATTTGCTTAGGTCCACATAGCACTAGTGAGTGCCCTACGTTTAGAGTAAAATTTAATGGAACTTGCAACGCATGTGGTAGGTATGGTCACCAAGCTAAGGATTGTTTAATGATCAAACGTATGATGGAAAATAGACCACCTGTAGCCTGGACGGATGCACCTCGAGCTCCTGTATTGATGCCTGCTCCACCTGTTGAGCAACTACCGCAACACATGGTCCCTAGACCTCAAAATGTTGTACAAGCTACACTGCTACCACCTCCTGTGCTAGGACCGCAGCCCCCGCATCCAAGAGTCGCCCCTATGAACCAAGTGGGTTGCGAGCCATCAAATGCTTATCCAGATGGCTGTGAGGAGGAAATAGACACTAATATTGCCTACGGACTTGATACATTGGAAGAGTGCCCTATATACTACATGGAAGATTGTTGGGGGCAAGTCAAGCCGGTTTATCAAGCTGCTGCTCTCGCATCCAGAGGTCAAAATATCAACACCCAGGCTAGGAGGCCACCTCTTCAATGCTACGAGTGTGGTGGACCACATCGAGCAGCGGAGTGCCCTATTAGGCTGCAAAAGAATGCTGCACAGATGAAAATGAATCAAGGGAGCACGTCTGCAATGCCAATACTCACATGTAATCGTTGTGGCATAGATCACTTGATTGCCCAATGCCCCTATAACCCAAATGCGCCTAAAATCACACCCCTAAATTTGGTCGAAATTGCTAGTGTGACATCGCCAATACCACCCGTCGCACCCGCTTATGCGATTACACGGTCCATGCTTCAAGGGCGAGGCCATATCCTCGAAGAGAGAGATACCATTTCAGTTATCCAAGCAAAGAAAAAGAAGACACGAAGGAAGAAGTCGCAGAATACGGGAAATTCAAAGCCAAGTTCCAAAACAAACATAGGAACAGGAGATGACCCCGTGTATATGAATGACCTCGAGGATGATTCAGATTCAGTCGAGACAATGGAGACTAGAACCAATACCACAAAGGGAAAGACCGACAAATAAAACCATAATATGGAACCAAATGAAAATCGAATAAGAGAAAACCATAAAGAGCCTCTGAAAACACCACAAGTGTTTCCAAATCCAATCCAAGACCCCCAAGATAAACCGCAGGGGCAAAAAGGGAAGAATCGTAAAAAGAAGATTGGGACGTACCCAAACCCAGTAGACGAGATTGAGCAGGTGAAACATCTAAGAGGTTTAGTGGAGGAGACTCAAAGGAAACTAGAACCAGAACCCATGCAGGTCAAAATTCATGACACAGTGTTTCCCACGCAAGTTCATCCACCCCACATGAACCATAGACCGTTAGCCATATCTAGTATCATCCAAGAAGGGAGTGAGGACGGGACATCAGAAAGTGAGCATACACCTTTCTTGTTGGAAAGGATGTTTAACGAAGGAATACCTTATCCCATTGAGGAATATGAGATTCCATCCTCACCAGTTCCTAGTCAAGGACCCACACCCTGCAAAACGCCAATGAATGTTGCCAAACTAGTGGAATTCATGTCTTCTGAGGTCCGAACCATGATCATAGCAGAGCTGTATGGAGATCCTGAGTTATTCCTTGCACTTCGATCATTCCTTAACGGAGAGCTACGAACGGGATTACCGCAGTTTGCGCAACCAAATAGGCCTGACTCGATTATGATTGTTGAGGAAAATCATGTGCAATCACTTGACTTAGATGGACACGAGTCTGTGATTGAGGTACCCATTAACGAATTAGGGCAGTATTTTGAAGGCGACGAGTCTAATGCGACCCTACCCATCACTACCAAGGGATTAACTATAAAGGGAATTCTTGATGGTGGTGCGGGAGTTAGCATCGTTACAAAAGATTGTTGGGAATCCATGGGAAAACCCCGCCTCAGTGTTACTAACATTGTGGTAAAGTTGGCAAATGGTACCATAGCCAAACCTATGGGGATGCTCAAGGATCTTAAGATCAAAGTTCTAGGACACAAGGTACGACATACGTTCATTGTAATGGATTTCTCTAAACACCTTATGTCATATGAAATGATTTTAGGACGACCATTCATGAGGGAAGCACAAATGGTTCATGATTGGTCTAAAAATCATGTCTATTTGTAATTCCAAGACTCTGTCCTTAGAGTGGATTTGGTGACTGGTAAGGTACACCCCTTAGGGAGTAAAACCATTATTGATCATCGCTCTGACACCACAGTTCACTCGGCCCCACTACAATATTGTTACACTTGTAAGAAGGATACAGACATTGGCAAAGATTCTCCTTATATGGATATCTTACCTGGGATGACTGAGTCGGACAATGTGGATTGGGTCCACCTAGCATCAACCATAGACACTTGGGGAAATAGGGGGACGACCTGGGTAACACCTGAGGGGGATGAAATGCCTGTACCCTTAAATATGCTACAAGCAATGCATATCGCTTCCGACAAGACTCATCCTAATGTAACGAAGAAAACATACAAGTGGGTCCCTAAAGCTTCCTTAGCAACCATAGCTAGTGCTAAAAAACAAAAGCCTTGTAAGAAACGTACCACTCGCTCCAAGAAAAGTAAGAAAATGTTGCGATGGATCCCTAAACGACTATTGGAAGCCCAAGGCTACTATCAAGGAAATGATCAAATCTGGGTGCCAAAATGTAGATTGTGCTTTTACCTATCACTTGACCCAAGTGAGCCCAATCCCGTAGCTCCAAAACGAATCAATGATCGTGGAAAGGAAAAAATCACAGAATGCTACACACCCGCTCCCGAGCTAGTTTGGGTACCAAAGAAAGAACGATTTGTTCCACCTAGCTCAGGAATGGGGGAGTCCCATGAAGCTTCTAGCTCCTCATGTAATACATCCATAGGGGTAAAATCTTCTACACAGCCTCCATCTATAGTAGTGGACCTCCATGAAGCTACAAAAGAATCCACACCTCCCAGTGTTCAAGAATCCCCTGATGAACCACTTCAAGTTCGATCATGGGAGAGTACCTTACCACCCTTGCAACTTGACGAGGCACCTAGGGTAATAGAAAACTACTGGCAAAAATCCTCACCCATTACCAACTGGAACAATTGGTTTCAAAGGGTGACAAGCTCATTTCAAACGGTATGATCTACCCAAGGAAGGGGGGAGTGTTTGCTGACAGTCCTCATTCATTTGTTTCCCTCTCAACCTTTTTCCCTGATCTCTCAATCACCAATCTTAGGGAATGTACATATAAAGCTTTATACTCACAAAAAAAATAAAAATAAAGAGCAAGAGCAATTAGCAAACGAGTATGCACAATAAAAGTCAAAACATTGACTCAGACCTACACATGTCACATCTGGTACAGTGAAACAGAAACCTATGCCATGAAACACCTTTGATCCTCATCACTTGAGTGATGGAGGGTAGGTAAGATTAGTACGATAGGAGTGTTTCTGTTTTAGAGTCGAGAGATTAGCAAAGTTCTCTTTTCCCACTGATGTTCCTCCTAGAGGTATTGTTTGTGTTTCATAGTGTGTACAGGAGCGTGTTTCTATTGATAGGATTTGGACCTTCATGGAACCTTTCTCTCGTTCACACTTCAAATCAAGCGCGACCATCGACACAAACAGGTGTTTCTTGTCCATTAGCATTGCCCTTATCTTTTTTGCATCCATGTTTGTCTGCTTTGATTGTGATTGGTAGCATAATATTCAGCGCATTGGCTTAGTATCAAACATTTAATTCAATGTAATGTTTTGTCATAATCACTTGTCTAGGTTTAAAAATCAAGCAGTCTGACTAAGCTAGTTTGACCAAGCTAGGTATTAGAAATCTTCTCTTAATACCATGGGGAATGCCTTCCTAATAAGAAATGGTTACTTAGGTTCTTAATCCGATTTAGGCAGCAATGTATGAAATGTACTAGGGCTTTCTAGTGGGCTTAACCCTAGTGACCTTTAGCTTAAGTATTATAAAGGGAGTTTACTAATGTGATGAGCCTGGGGAGGGTAACAGTGTTATATGACCCCCCAAAGTTACAAATTAAAATGCTGAAAATGAACAAACAAAAAATCAAAGTGCCACAATGTAAAATTTTAAGCTGGAAGATAAATCTCAGCTTGAATTGGTACTTCACTCACATGTATCGCCTATGGTACTAGAGCCCTAGAGGTTCCCAGTGTGGGCGCTTTTCCTTGAAAAGCAAAAAACCCAAGGCATACAAAATACGCACACACATCAATTTGAATCACTGTGAAAAGACTTTGGGGGGTCAAAGAAAAAGTAATCAGTCAGGCGATGATTTCATGAGAAATTCCTTTTATGGTAGCTTAACTACAAGGTCTTCTAGATATAGCCTCTAGTCAGCCCTCGAACATCAATACTTGGCTCTCGTGATTAAACAACTTAATTGACCACAGAAAATTAAGAAGCTTACCCATGGTATTAATATTCGATCTCTGGTGCCTTTCGACCGTCAAATTAGCGACCCCAGACTTGTCTAATTTTTTACCTTTACATCTGTTTATGCATTTGATTACATTGCAATTTAATGTTCATTGCTACCAAATTGTTTGAAATTCTTTGACCAATCAATTTGTCTACCTAAAACTGCATATGCTTTTTAAGAGAATGCAATTACTGTGCCAATGTTGTTTGATTTTGCAGTGACTAAAGAAGGCTAAGGACATTCATCTCAAATGCTCTTCCACCTCGACGAACCAGCTTCAACTCAATAGCTTCCGAGGACGGAATCTACATCAGGAAGGGGGGCATGTTAACCCTCACGGCACACGGACACCCTATGATCTATAAACGTTGTATTATTTAGAGTCAGGTACCGGGCTTGTCGGTCCAATAGTAAAAGGGTAGGAGTGATCGCCGATGAGAGGCGCACTTTAACTTGGACATTCAAGGGATTAGTTGGTTAAGCATGGGCGCCCAAGTGTGAATGGGGTGAGCTCCTATAAAAGCCAACTAAACCTAATTTTTACTCATTCTCTCATTTGTGCAATAGAAGAGTGCTCTTGCTCTATCTCCATCTCCATCTTCTTCTTCTTCACCTCCTTGTGTGTGTGTGTGTGTGAGAGAGAGAGAGAGAGAGAGGGAGAGTGTGTGTGCGATCGAGCATTACGAAGGCACGACGGCGGCGAGGCGGTTGAGCGTGGCACGACTGCAGCTTCTTCTTCATCGCGGCAAGGAATCCACCACGAAGGCGAGCGTAGAGCGGTGAGTGACACACCCTTTGCTCTCTTGAGCTTGCTAGTTTAGGCTTGTTGTGTGCTTGGAGCCTTTTGTGGCTCGCACACGGTGTATTGGCAAGTCCCTTGCTTCGACACTACGGCAAGGAGCGCACAATACTAAGCCTTAGAAAACCTAATGTACGACCAAAATGACCTTATTTGTCCCTAGGCTTCTATAGAGCTTAATTACAACACCTTGAGCTGGCTTTGCTCATCCAACAAGCATCTGTGGCCTCAATACAATTGATGACTTAAAATATGAAGTTCCCGTAAACATTACAAAAGTGGCCGTAATGGCTCAAAATGATAATAACGGGATATTTGATGATGTCCATGAGCTTGTATCTTCACATTACAACATCAAACTTCGTCTTCATCACTTCATCATCATCTTTATTTGGAATCTTTAGAGAATATTTGAGGGATCTTTATGGAATCTTTGTGGAAGCGTTGTTGAAAGCTTGACCTTTCAACACTCTCCCCCTCCGAAGTCTGTCGTCCCCGACAAGACCCTATGTCTGCAGTGGCCTTGGCGAGTGGTTCATGTTTTGGTGCTGGTTGAATCTTTTGTTGTTGCAGTTGCTTCTACCAGATGCTTTGTATGTTGTAGAGGTACCTTTTTCTTGTACATGTAGTGTAGTTGAAGCCATAGCTCTCCCCCTCCGATTGGTTGTTGTAGCGTGAATAAGTCGAGTGAGGTTTGTTGTGCAGCAAGGCTTTATCATGGCAGCTCTGTATTGTTTGTTCTTTGGGTGTCATCCTACATGTATACCTGTAAACTTGAAGCCTTTTTGAATTTTTTCTCGGCCGCTCCCCTTTGATCCTGTAGTTGATGAGCATGCAGTTGTTTGGGGATGTCGTTGGTCTGCTTTTCTGTGTTTTAATAAGAAAAATAGAATAGTAAAAATAAAATGTGACGTATATTACAAAATAAAGGTCTTGGATACCTGGATAGGACTAAAGTAAAAAACCCGGTGGGAAAAAAAATGCCTTTAGTCACAATTAAGTGTGAGGCTATATGTACTTATGTTTGATGTAACCGAGTTTTGTTGAGTTAAAGTACTTATAGCCATATGGCTACTATTACTAGATATACAGTGGATAAGTGTTAGTAGCTTGAAGTCAGAGTCATTGTTGTTGAGCAAATGCTTATGAAACCTGTTACCACTTCGTCATCGTCATTTTGTTGTGTAAGTGCATGGGTGGAACACAAATCGTGTCAAATGCAAATGTCCAATGATGGGACATTATATATGCTTGCACACATAGATGCATGGGAAACAATATGCGGTGCCAGAGGAGTTTGAATGGGTGCTTCCTGGAGTGAACGTAGCTAGAGAAGCAAAAAGATATTTGACTTCAAGAGCTGCCGTCACTCGCAAGAAGGGTTTTTGTAGACGAGGTTTTTTCCACTCTCCTCACTGTGTTCATGTGCATGAGTGTTTTCTGGACTACTCCGCCACTCCACCATTTAAAATAGTAGACTTTGACTCTTATGCTCACCTCTTCCAGCATGAGTGACATGACTTTATGTATGCTCAACTCTCCAACTTGAGCTTTAATCTAAATATCTAGACTCATAGACCACAAAAAATATTAAGACATGAAGCTTGGGTCTAATGCTTGCTCATTTAGTGGCTCAGCTGCCCGACTCTGGACTCTTATGCCATTATTTTTATGGCGACTTGTCTTACTCTCGGGAGCTTTCGACGAAGAATAGGTTTTGAAATTCAAAACTCCCATCCTCGAAGAGAGGATTTGTAGAGGACCATACTGGCAATATTGGTTTCTTTTGCCATACCTGGGTGACCTTGGTTGTCAAAATTTCTTTTTGTTGTTGTTGATCCCTTGGTTGAGAAGATTGGCTCGCTCCATTCCCCATAACACTTTGTCTATCATGTCTTGACATTTCTTGAGAGCTAGAGATGACTTCAATCTTCTTCATTATTTGTTGTTCTTTTGGCACCCATTTGTATCTGCATCGTGTGATTAGCGTTTCTTTGCAGATATCCTTTGCCTTGACTGTGACATTGTCCTTGATTTTGCCTTCCGTGAAATTGCGATTATTTTCAAGCTGAAGTCGTTTGCTTGAATAATGTTTACCTGGCATCTTTGGTAGCCAGATTCTCCGATTTCCTTGATAGTAACCTTGTGCTTGAAGATTTGTAGATGGCACTTCCCATGATGTTTTTGATGTCGTATTGAGATGTACAAGAGTGCCATTTTTGGGATTATTTATTGATGAAGTCCTATGTTGGTATGAAGGCCCGTTGGATTTGAAATTTCCTGCATCCCTTTGGCGAGCCTTGTTGGTTGGTCTCCTTTGGCGATATAAATATTATCTTTGTTGCTTTTGGGGACGCTTTTTGAAACCTTTATCCACCACATAAGCCGAGGTTTGTGGTTTTGGTAACCAAAGTTTCTTTTGACCCTCATAATAGCCTTGCTCTGCTAAGCTGTAGTGGGAGGCTATCCATCCCATGTGTTTACCTTTCGTCAATCGGCTAGGCTCATTTACCCATATTGGGTCCTTGACCTTGATTTCTTCAGCTTTGATGTAGACCTTTGAAGATTTTTGTCAACGATGATCTCGAAGTGTAGGGTATTTTGGTTGAAAGATTTTCTTTGGAGTCTGTATTTCATGTGGAATCATGTGGTCAGTTGATGTCGAAGCTCTGTCTTGAACTTTTCGGGGCTGGATTGAAGACTCTGATTTAAGGGGCTGCTTCTGTTGGTAGGACATTTGTGGGTTCACTTTGGCTTTGCCTTTGTTGGTAGCCAATAATCTTGGAGCATTAGTAGGCTGGATTTCTTGAGAGCTAGTCGTGATGACCATTGTTGAAAATCCAGGTTCTTCTGCCAATGTTTTTGCTCAGTGCTTGGACAAAATCAAATGTGTATTCATTTTGGAGGAATCCACCACTAGGAATTTGTCTTTGATTACCTTTGACCGTAGCTTAAGGGAAGCTTCTGCAATCCCTAAACTTGTGATGACTATTCCATGTGATATAGGAACATGTATCTGAATTTCATACAGTTCTGGCTTACCTAGAAGTAACCATAGCCCATAAGACATGACATTAGTCGTGGCAGTGTAATCTATCTCTGCTGTAAAGTTGAATTTCAGTTTCTCATACACATCCAACGAGAATTTAATCTTCTTGTTGGCTGCCAAGTAACTGATGTCCTCTTTGCTTTTGGTACTTATCTTGGACTTTTGTACCTTGGAAGCTTTGTCATCCTCTTGTATGTTGAACTTCTTTGTCATTTGACTGGTTGTAGCATGTCCCAAGTTCTTACTATCTTCTGCTGTAGCTGCTTGTTGGTGTTCATTGCTAGTTTCTGACTGTGACACCTTGATTCTTGATTTTAGAAGCTCTCTGTCACTATTTACTTCTTCTAGCACTTGAAGTTCATTCAATGGTGACTTTTCTTCTTGGAAATGTTTTGAAGCTTGTGTAGAAGGATGTTGAGGTTTACTCTCTTCTTCTGATGCAATGGTCGCCGTGGCCTTTGGTTTCCATTGTTCCATGGGTTTTTGTAGAGTCTCTTCTCGAAAATATTCATTCATATCCTGTATTGCTTGTCCTTGGTAGTCAATCTTGGACTCAGTCATTTTCTGTTCTTCTGTGCATTGTATGTCTTCAGTTACATCTTCTTTTAGCTTCTCATACTCTTTGATTTGTTCAATCACCAATGACGAGTCCACAATAGAAAATTTATTTGGTAGACTTTCAGCTTCATCCATTGACTCTATTTGCATGTCTTCCACTTGTGATGTGGCACTAAGATTTTTTGTTACCTCTGCCACCTCTTCTTGCGTTGGCTCACTATCGTCAGAATCTTGGCTTCTTTTGCTCTCGAACCTTGAACTACGAGCTTCATCTTCATCACCTTGTGGATGCTCTGACTTGTCCCCACTGAGGTTCCTTAAACGATCTTGAATCAGCTGATTCAATTGATCTTTTTTGAAAGCCTGATTCTCTATGATAATGTCGTTGACACCCTTGACTTCAAGAAACTGTGTCTTGAGCCTATCTTTTGTGCTCTGCGACAAGATCTGCTTCTTTTCCGGAGATCTTGTTGGGGATTCTTTCTTCCGTTCCCTTGTTGTCACTATCTGAACTTTGCTTTTGGCTTGTTGCTTCTTCTTTTCCATGTAGAGCTTTACTGGGCAGTCCTTCACTAAATGACCAATGGCACATTGGTAGCAATATGTTGTTATCTCAACATGTGCACCCTTTGGACGAGGCAGCTTTCCATAATACTGCTGATAATGGTTTCCTGTGGTATCTAGATACAGATATGACCTCTTCTTTGCATGCATGAACCTATAGATTACGACTGACTTAGGTGTATCCACTCGCTTTGTCTCTTTATCCTTCATCGTCTTGTCCTTGAGAAGCTAAAAATAGCTTCCATTATTGCTTGCATACAAGATCAAATCACTATCCATGCTTTTTAGCAGTTGTGATGCTAATTCTTCCATCAGTATATGGTCTTTGATGTGGGGCTTCTGCATAGCCTTAGGGCTATGTTTTCGAGTTGATTTTGGCGAGTTCTGCACCGAGAGTGAAGGTCGAACCGAATCTTTGTTTTCCATTTCCCTTGATGGTGCTTTTGGACGGGGTCCAAGTATGTGACTTACAGGTTGTCCACAATTGCTAAACTCATCCATATTTTTCACATCGGCTATTTCATAGTGCCTATCATATTTGTCGACCACAATGACATCTTGACCTGACCTTTTACATTGGGCATTGTGAATTTCCATTGGTCTCTCCTCCGGCTCGGCATCTTCCAATGCTTCTTGAAATTCCACTTGGACTCCTGCAAAGGACACTGCTTCTTGTAAAACTGGACTTCTTAATCCCACTCTTGAAGAGATAGGGTCTCTTTGTTGAGTTTGAACTCCCCCCATCCAAGAGTGTTCCATATCTGATGTTGGCATCTGTTGAATGCCTGGTGAAATGACTTCTTGTGCTTTGTTAAGTAGCTCTTGAGACCAAGCTAGTTCTTTTTGAAGTTGGGCTATCTTCACAGCTAGTACCTCTTGTGTTGGTGCAGTGCACGAGACTTGTGTTGTGTCTTTCCATGTTGTGCCTTGTGTTGTGCCACCCATTTGTGTAGTGACAGATGTAGTTGTTAACTCTTCCAAGTGCGTAGTTAGAGGTAAACCCATGACAAGATGGTATACATTACCACCTTTAGACATATTTGTCGACCACAATGACATCTTGACCTGACCTTTTACATTGGGCATTGTGAATTTCCATTGGTCTCTCCTCCGGCTCGGCATCTTCCAATGCTTCTTGAAATTCCACTTGGACTCCTGCAAAGGACACTGCTTCTTGTAAAACTGGACTTCTTAATCCCACTCTTGAAGAGATAGGGTCTCTTTGTTGAGTTTGAACTCCCCCCATCCAAGAGTGTTCCATATCTGATGTTGGCATCTGTTGAATGCCTGGTGAAATGACTTCTTGTGCTTTGTTAAGTAGCTCTTGAGACCAAGCTAGTTCTTTTTGAAGTTGGGCTATCTTCACAGCTAGTACCTCGTGTTGGTGCAGTGCACGAGACTTGTGTTGTGTCTTTCCATGTTGTGCCTTGTGTTGTGCCACCCATTTGTGTAGTGACAGATGTAGTTGTTAACTCTTCCAAGTGCGTAGTTAGAGGTAAACCCATGACAAGATGGTATACATTACCACCTTTAGACATATTTGTCGACCACAATGACATCTTGACCTGACCTTTTACATTGGGCATTGTGAATTTCCATTGGTCTCTCCTCCGGCTCAGCATCTTCCAATGCTTCTTGAAATTCCACTTGGACTCCTGCAAAGGACACTGCTTCTTGTAAAACTGGACTTCTTAATCCCACTCTTGAAGAGATAGGGTCTCTTTGTTGAGTTTGAACTCCCCCCATCCAAGAGTGTTCCATATCTGATGTTGGCATCTGTTGAATGCCTGGTGAAATGACTTCTTGTGCTTTGTTAAGTAGCTCTTGAGACCAAGCTAGTTCTTTTTGAAGTTGGGCTATCTTCACAGCTAGTACCTCTTGTGTTGGTGCAGTGCACGAGACTTGTGTTGTGTCTTTCCATGTTGTGCCTTGTGTTGTGCCACCCATTTGTGTAGTGACAGATGTAGTTGTTAACTCTTCCAAGTGCGTAGTTAGAGGTAAACCCATGACAAGATGGTATACATTACCACCTTTAGACATGTAGTCTTCTCCTCTTGAGCCAAACGCTTCTGCTGTAAAGTAATGATTGTTTTCTACAGGAACTTCATGACTTGTGATAGCCCTGTATTATCGACCGTCTTTGTCTGCATAGAGGGTACCAAACTTCTGTTTTCCATCTTGTGCTTTGTATAGAAAAATACTTGGAGGATATGCGTAGAGTTCTGTAAGTTGATCCTTGTACAACATTTCTATCTCATTGTCGATGTATTTTCCGTGCCTCATGTAAATTGATCCCAGACAGTCTTCCATGAAATTTGGATGTGGGTGTAGTACATTCTTCGCTGTTTCAACTTCCACATATTGAGATGTCCGAGTTTCCTCTGTATCTTTCTTTGTCTTGATGTACAAATTACGATTGACATCCTCATAGCATGGCAGTCCTTTGTAGTATCCAATCAGATAGATCCGAATTTGCTCTCTTGTAATATCTGTGGATTTACTTGAAGCTTCTTCCTGACAATTCTAATTCCTTTGCGACACCATTGCTTTCGTCTTGACTCCCTTGTTGTACATGTTCAATGATAGCTCTAATTGCTTGCTTCAATGCCAATAAAAATTATTAGCACCCTTGTGTCAGTCTTTTTCGCTTGAGGTCCTTCAGCTTTTGTGGATGCCTTAATCTCTGAGTTTTCTGAATTGGGCTTTGCTTGAACTTCTTAGCTCCCTTGCTTGCCAAGACTGATATTGTCTTGTCTGGCTGCTCGCTTTTCCTAGAGCTTTTTAGCAGGCCTCGATCTAGTGGAAGCACTGTGATAATTTATGCAACTTACCACTATACTGCAACGACTGGTCCCTTTGTAGCGATTCTTGAGTCGAGCTAACCTGTGTTCACTTTAGCACACAATCTACAAAATTCTATTTAGCTGGCAAACTTTTTCACAATGAATGCAGAAATCCTTGATATACCTTTGACGGCCACACTTGTTCCTTGAGCACCTTCCAGCGGGTGACCAATGGTTTTCCCAAAAGATAATTTCAATCTGCTAACTTAGCAGTCTTCAAAAACCGTGACCGTTTTCTCACAATTCTTTCGAACTGTCGGTTTTAGACACTCCTGACTTCCGGATGCATTTCGAGGCTTTAAACGACGTTTTTTTCAAAGTTGAACTAAATGGTTACCGTTGGCATACATTTAGTTCAAGTTCTGCTCTAAGATCTGTAGAGCCGCTCTCAGGCTATGTTTTGATATAAAAACTTTTCCAATCCGATACCGTTTGTGAAAGTTATGGCCAAAACAGTGAATTGCAGATTAGAATGGAAGAAGATTTGGGATCTTTGTGACACTGTGAACACTTCTGTATGGTCAAAATTTCAGTTGGACCCTAAAACTAGCCTAGAGACATCCTACGCGTAGGATGTCTATATGCTCAGAATTTAACAAAATTTGGTCCAGAGACTCCCCTTAAGTCCAGCAACACAATGGTATGCTCAGAATTTCATTTGGACCTAGGAATGGCCTTAAGACATCCTACGCGTAGGATGTCTTTTTTCTCAGAATGACTTGAAATTTTCACCCCAGATTCTCCTTGATGTGTTGATCACAGTGGTGTGCTCATAGGTTGGTTTGGAGTCCTAAATCAAGCTAGAGACATCCTACGTGTAGGATGTATTTTTGCTCTGTTTCAGCTCAAACTTGCACTGTAGCTTCCCCTTGATGTGCTTAACTCACAGCTATTTTTACTTTTTGATTCTGACACCTATAGGTTGGTCAAATGATCAAGAATCTTCTTTAGAAGCCTAATGTCTGTTCTGATGAATTCACTAGTCAAATCAACTCCAAATTGGACCAAATTTGCCTAGGAGGCTTGCTTAAGGCTATACAACACCTTGCTATGTCCAAAGTTTGAATTTGGCCTCTAAATCATGCCTTAGACATCCTATGCGTAGGATGTCTAACTGCTCAGAATTGCCCCAAATTTGAACCACAGAATCTCCTTAAGGTGCTGATCACTGTGGTATGCTCAGAATTTATTTTAGAGTCCAAAATCACACAAAAGACATCCTACGCGTAGGATGTCTTTTATGCCTGTTTGACCCCAGACTTGTCCCACAGCTTCCCCTTGATGTCAGCAACCCAGTGCTATGCTCAGAGTTTGGTTTGGAGTTAAAAGATCCCAATTTTAGCTGTTCTAGTCTTTTTCAGTCAAAAGTGCTAAAGTCTGCTTAGGACCCCCTTTTCTCCCCCAAATGAGATGAAATTGATCACATGCACTCAATACAACATTTAGATCATGCTCCTGTAGCCATCCTATGGTTTTGGTCTTGGAATAATGCCGTGGCACAATTTGGGTAGGATGTCTGGAATTTCAGTCTATCTGGCCTTATCCTGTCAAGATATGGTCAAGTTCCCCCTTCCAGGTGAAAATAGGGTAAAACCTACCTTCTGAACACACTGGTCAACTCAGAATTTCAAAATTTCCACCAGATCACCCTGTAGACATCCTACGCGTAGGATGTCTTTTTTTCTCAGAATGGACTTTTGTTTCTACCCAAGGTGCTTCTTGATGCATATAACAAGATTATGTGATCACAACAAATTTTGGATGTCAAAATTGCTCAAAATCACCACTTTTGGGAAAATATTTCTCTGAAAGAGTAACATCCCCTTAACTCTCAGTCTATATGTCCAAATGACATGATCTTTGGTGTGTGTGTCCAACACAACATGCAGAATATGGGTATGATGCCAAAACTTGATTTTTGCTTCCAGAATCACTCTCTAGACATCCTACGCGTAGGATGTCTACTGATAAAATTTGTGGCAGAATTCATCCACAGGCATCCCCAAGTCTTGAGCACTACTTTTCAAGCATTCCTACCAGTTTTTATGCAAAATTGTGCTCAGAATCTTAAGTTTCTTGTTTTCACGTTTTTGACACTCCGTCTTTGGTCTTTTGGGTGTCAAGAGTTGGTCAAAACTTTAGTTTCAATGTAAACTTAGGGTAAACCCCCCCTTCTGAACACACTGGTAACCTCAATTTTCCCAAATTCCCTGCCAAAAGTGCCCTGGAGACATCCTACGCATAGGATGTCTACTGTCTTAAAATGCAATTGTTTTCTGGCAGTAGTATTCTCTATGCTCTCTAGAGCTCTCAGCAATAATCACAGAAACTTTTGGACTTCAAATCAGCTTCCAAACACAACTTACAGTCTTTCCTACTTAGTGTTTTCCACTTCTCTGATGAGCCTAACAGCAAATAAGACATGCATAAAGTACTCTAGATCAACAATCAAGATATCCTACTTACCCTACTTCTACTCATCAATGTGAGATGGTGATTTTGATGTCTCGGTTGCTTCCTGGCCTCACACGGACTCTCAAGTCAACCTACCACCACATCTACCACTCCAACTCCTACTCTCTACACCACAACCAACTACCACCTAATACTACCTAAGACAAAGGATATAGGCCAGACACACGCTCCCTAGACTCCCTCTAAGACCAAAAGATTCCACCACTCTCCGATCCTATCTAAAAGAATAAATATACTCTGGCAAGACAGAGGGACCTCTACCCTCAAGGACTAGTCTCGGTCACCTACTTAGGGCCCTCGTCCCCGGCAGCGGCGCCAATGTTAGACGGGTACGCCGCGACGGACGTCAGCATAGCGAGAACTCACCTAACATATAATGTCAATTGAGGACGAAGCTCGACCCGCAGGCGCGTGGAAGCAAGCAAAGGGTGTCAACCTCTACTCGACCAACTAATGACTACTTCCTACAGAGATATCAACTCTACATGCCATCGGTTCTGTGAATGTGAGAGTCTCATATGATGCTATCGCAAGCCAAAAGCCCATTATACGTTCTCGAAACATTACAAAACTTGAGGGATATCCTATCAACACCAATAGGCCACTCTCCCTAAGGTCCGTGACCAAAAAAACCTACTCAATACCCTCCGTGCAGAAAACGCGTAGGATGTCTGACCGGTTTCTGCAGGTCGACGTTTCCGAAAACTAAAGTGCCTAATGTGTAGCTCTACTCGCTCTGATCGCGTGGATATGCTGAAATGCAAAAACGGACAACAGTTACTCACCGAAACTCCAAAAGTAGCTCGCGGGTGAATCTGCCAAAACACAGACGAACGCGCGTCATGTAAGCATCAACGCGTAGCTCTCCTCGTGGGCAACACACCGCTGCTCTACGTTTGTGATTCCGACCACCGTAGCTCCTGTAGCGCGCGCACACACTCTCTCACTCTCTCGCAGTCTCCCAACGACACAGAAGATCCGATTTATTAGAAGTCTCTTTACAAATCTTTAGGTTTTGGCTTATATACTAAGCCTTAGAAAACCTAATGTACGACCAAAATGACCTTATTTGTCCCTAGGCTTCTATAGAGCTTAATTACAACACCGTGAGCTGGCTTTGCTCATCCAACAAGCATCTGTGGCCTCAATACAATTGATGACTTAAAATATGAAGTTCCCGTAAACATTACAAAAGTGGCCGTAATGGCTCAAAATGATAATAACGAGATATTTGATGATGTCCATGAGCTTGTATCTTCACATTACAACATCAATCTTCGTCTTCATCACTTCATCAGCATCTTTATTTGGAATCTTTAAAGAATCTTTGAGGGATCTTTATGGAATCTTTGTGGAAACGTTGTTGAAAGGTTGACCTTTCAACACACATACAAGAAGGCAACAAGTCAAGCATTGAGGCAGGAAAAGTGACAATCAAAGGATGCAACAAGAACCCAACTCCAACATTGGGAGTAGTCAACTTGAACGTGATAGTACATGGATGTTCATGTCCTCATTAGTTTGTATGCTTACCAGATGAACACATGAATGAGAAGATGATTCTTGGAAGTCCCTGAATGCTATATACAAAGCAGTACTAGATTGGGATACGAATCAGCTAAAGCTATCACCTAAAGGAGGGCAACTCATTGTTCCAACTGCACCAAGCAAGGAGGAATGGAAAATACGCAAACAGCCAACCAATCCACAAAGTCAATCTTCTCTATCTCCTCGACAATCAAATGCTACATATATCATAAAAGAAGTCAGGCATATTTGGGTACCAAAAGCACAGCTTAAGAATAAACCGATTGAGATCTGGGTGCTTAAAACTTCACCGATGAAACAAAAAGAAGGTTCCAAGGGTTCGAACATAGAGATGAGCATCTCCGAGCAAGGAACCTAACATGAAAATGGTTTGGAAGAAAAATGAGCACTTATCTTCTCCACAACCCGCAAAACCAATCAAGCAATGGCGAGTTAAGTCTCAACAGACTCCACTACACCTGCAGCACCACGCCGACCAAATTAGCAATGGCGAAAAAAAGCTCTACAATAGTCAAAAGTGCTACCAACAGCTCAAGCAATCAGAGTGCTAAAGAACCCTGATGGTACAATCAAACAGAGAGCACAAAAGCTACAAGATTTTCTCTTTGGCAGACATCAGCAACAAACCTCGACATCGAAAACCCTTGAGTTAATTTCTCAAGACCCAGCTCTTGCACAACATATTGGTTTGAATTGCATAAATCTTCATATCATAGTAGAGCTAATCACGGCTATGCATAAACACGATTGTTCAACCCATGCACATAGTCGTCCAGAAGTACGCCATCTAGGAGGGGTGGAAGGGCACTAAGTACTAAGTACTACGACTAAGTAATTAAGGGCAATGTTTGAAGAGGGAGGAAAAAGTTTTATGTTAACGTGTGATTTTTATAAAATTACCTAATAATGTCCTTATAATCTATCATCAAGGGAAAATTCACTGATAATATCTTCCGGATGAGTGTAAATAGTATATACTATTAGAAAATCATAAAAAATAGTCCTTTTGTGGGGTATTTTTCATCATTTTTGTTGATAAGGAGGCTTAAAAATGAAGAAATTCAACAAAAAACAATAAATCTTTGTTTTTCAAAATATTTTCTTAATTATTGGATTTTTACTTTACTTTTTTAGAACATCTTGCTATTTTCTTTGATTTTTTCAAATAAACAAGTCAAAATTAATAATAAATAGCAAGGAATCTCAGCTAGAAAAATGGAAGACACGACGATACTGCTTTCACTATGTGCTCGTATATGAGCAATCAGAGGTGATTCTCATTCACTCACACTCACTGTGATTGAATTAAAGTGAGCCCATGTGCCCTCCTTATTTTTGTCAGCTCGGAGACTTACCCCCCATGCTTAGCAATATTTTTGTCCAATTTTATAGATCATTCTAATTAAGGTTTTATTCTACTCAGCTCCAGCATATGAGATCATTGACTGCTATCGTGTGTCTAGAATATATCACATTACAACCCATTCTCACAAAAACATCGAGTATACGTGTGCTATGGGACAAGGGTGAAATGTTTATTCTTGACAAAAAAACTCCCATGGATACATCCATATGCAGAACCATCTCCGCAATTATGGCACGAAATCTTTCCAAAAACTAAAAAACTTGCCATTGATGTTTTATACTATTCCTCCACTACTACCTTTTCCTAACGGGGTATGTACCTGTCCAACTGATTTCTGCATAAGTGAAAAGTTATAAGCATATTAACATGGTTATAGTATACTCCTGTAATGTGTGTGTGTGTGTGTGTGAGAGAGAGAGAGAGAGAGAGAGAGAGAGAGAGAGAGAGAGAGAGAGAGAGAGAGAGACAGAGGGAGAGAGAGAGAGAGAGAGAGAGAGAGAGATTGATTTATCGTCCACGGAGGTCAGATATGACCTATGGGACCATCACAAAAAGATTACATCAGCTCATTGCTTCTAAGTGAATCCATCGGATACATATCATTTAAGGGATGGGGGCCCAGTCATTAAGTAAAAAAAAGAAAAAATATCTAAGGAGGCTTGGGTAGAGCCTTTTTAGGGGCTCTAAACTCTTTGATGATGGATTTACCACCCCAATATATTGCCCATTTACCTCTCTTGTAGGCTTCATGCACCTTCTTGAGCTCGTTATTTTTTATCTTCAGTTGACCTATTGTCAACTCCTCGCTAATCCAAACCTGTCCCTTTGAGGAGTCAAGATCACCGCACTATGCCATTACACTTACAACTCAACAAAGATAAAGGGGGGGGGGGGGGGGGGGGGGGGGGGGGGGGGGGGGGGGGGGGGGGGGGGGGGGGCAATTCTCGAGAGGGGAGAAAAAGCTTCTGGTTACAGGAACACACCTATTCAAATTTCCTCTCTTCAGAAGCATCACCCAAAAAGCGTTGGAAAAGCTCAAGAAAGATGTGGGGATGAATAAACCTAGTGCTTGGAAAAAAAAAATCGGAGTGTACAAAAAGCTATCAAAACTTCGAGTCCTCGGGTTAAAAAAGCCAATGAGGTACCTATCAAACATCTCACAAAGGAGGTAGTGCAATTAGCCTCTAGGAAGGCTGTCGGATTGGCTACCAAGGATGAGTACAAGCGATGGCTTGAAGCTAAATCTCACCTGGCCAATGAATAGCTGGAGGAAATCAAGAAGGCTAGATCGCTCTCTAGGGAAACTTTCCTTCAACCAGATCCATCTAACCAAGCACATTTTTTTAGGGCTTTGAAAGTGAGGAAGAGTCGAGGCCGCATACAAGTGCTCGATGTTGAGAAAGGGAATACAATTCAAAACCAAGATGAGATGGCTGGACTTAAGCTCAACTATCTCAGCTAGATTATAGGCCAACCAGAGACCCAATCTTAGGAAGTGGAAGAAGCCCGAGCAACGTTACTTGGAAGTGTTGAAAAGAAGGTTCCCTAGGAGGAAGCCAACCACATGGAAAAGGCCTTCTCTGAGGAGGAATGCTCAGCGGCACTAAAAGCTCTTGGCAATGAAAAATCCCCCGGTTGGGATGGACTGACGGCTGAATTCTTCAGGGAAATAGTCCTATATAGAAGAAGTAATGGGAGCTTTGGGCTTTGGGCCTCGCCTTTGTCACCTCATACACACACTAGGCATTGGCAAACAATCAAAGCTACTGTTTAATGACAAAATTGTGGGCTCTTTTGAGGTTAAAAGGTCTATAAAGCAAGGATGTCCCCTAGCCCCCTTGCTTTTTGCCATGGGGTCACATCCGCTCATTACGATGCTCGGAGCCAGTGCTTCGTGGGGAGAGATTCAAGGTCTGGCACTACTAGGCAACGACTACTGGCCAAAATTTTCGCAGATGATTCACTCCTATTCTTCAAGGCGTGCCCTCAAGTTGTGAGGAGAGCTATGGAGATTGTGCAAAAATTTGTTGTGGCCTCGGGATCCAAGTGCAATATAGAGAAGTCAAGGCTTATCTGTCGCGGAGAACGACTCTTTTTACCATGCAGTCCGAACAAGAGAGATTATCTCAAAAGGGAGTGTATTGAGACATCTGGAGCCCCCATAGGGGTGGACGTAACCCACAAGCAAATATTGCAATGGGTTCTTGAAAAAAAAAGCTCAAAAATGAGAAGATGGGAGTTTGTTCTCCTCCCCTACCAAAGCCGGATTGAAGTGATTAATGCTTTTATGATCCCATATATTTCTTTCCTCAGCCCCGTGCTCAAGATGGCTAAGTGTAACTGGAAAGAATTCTTAAACCCAGTGAAAAGGTTTCTTTGGAAGAACAACACGAAAACCTCCCAGCCACGGCGGTGGGCTAGATGGGAGGTAGTTGCTCACCCGGTAGACCAAGGAGGGCCCGACATTCTTAACTCTGTATCCCATGCTAAGGCCCTTTGTGCCAAATTTATGGTCTCATTGGCTAAACAAGACCAATCTTCGGCTATCATGACCAAGGAAATGCTTGATGCAGTAAAAATGGGATCAAAAGGGGGAAAGTGGAAGGGGGTTGTGATGCACGACAAACTTCACGCCCTGAAGTGGTCTTATCTGAGGTCTGGAGGACTCTCAGGGGAGCTAATGAGGAAGTGAAAAAGATTAGCTGAGGTTTTGGAATGGGGGGGGAAGCAACCAGATACTTTAAGAACTCCATTTTGCACTGGACCCCTTGGCTCTCTAAAATATTGGGGCTGCCGCAAAGCCCCTATTGGATAGAAATGGCCAAGAATGTGAATAATAAGGGGCTCGTTCAACTATAGCAATTCTGGGATGGCAACACGAAATGTTGGAAAACTGTTGACTCTTTAGCCATCCAATTTCAACTGTATGGCTTTGAGATCTTACTAGTCTACAGGGTGATGAAAGAGCTTGATAAGATGGTGATGCCAATTTGTGAATCCAACTTTGAATGGGACGCTTGGAGATGGCCCGGGAGTAGCCTCTTTTGGAAACCACATTCTAAAGGCATTTACCATGCATTAATGCACAAGGCTAGTTGGTGTAGCCCCCTCAACAAACTATGGAAGAGGCACTGGATGGAAAAACGGTGGGAGTGAGTCACAAAGAACATCTAGAAGCCAAGGTGGCCTCAGTATATGAAGATATTTTTTTGGAAAGTGATGTGCGGTGCTCTGCCAACAGGCATAAAATTACAAGAAAGAGGAATCGGGTCCGATCGTTTCTCGGGGTGCAGAATAGCTAGTGAAGACCTAGCCCACCTTTTCATGGGATGCCAAGAAATCAGTGGCATGGCTGTGAAAATATGCAAATGGATTCAAAAGACATGGCAAATTAAGTTCTTTAAGACTGATCTGTTCTTTGGTAGTAGCAGGTTGGGAAGTCGTGCTCTTATTGTCTGCACTCAAATAATCAGGTACTACTTCTTTCACCATATTTGGCAAGCAAGGAACCGCCGCGTGTTTGAGGGGGTCTGACTGTGGAAATCTTTTGTGAAATCATACAAGAGAGCAGAGTAACAATCCACAGGATCGGAGGCAAACAAGCCTCAGAGGACTGGTCTAGAACAATACATATCATGATGACATCTTGTAATAAGTAAAGCCTAGGAGTAGTTGTGGTTTCTCTGACAAGCAGAAAACTTGTAATCCATTGACCCTCAAGGCTTAGTCTGAGCTTGAGGTTGGTGTATATTTATGTTGTTCTTAATACTATCCACTCACAATTTTGGAAAAAAACAAACAAAAATTACCGCACTATGGGAAAAGATAAGACTTTGGTACAAAAATTGAGTTATGACGTACTATTGACCCATGGGTCAACACCCCCCCCCCCCCCCCCCCCCCCCCCCCGAATTCATGTCATCCTTAACATGACCTGATTGTCAATGTCGATGTGGTCTTTGTTGTTGATTTTGCCTTTTTTTTTTTTGCTCCACTGCTTGTACATTGTTGTTTGGATGCCTCTATAAATTCCTTACTAGAATCTCTTTTGATGTCCAGTGCTTGTCAGCCTTACTATGACTTCAGGAATCATTGAACTCTCTGAGTCTTCACTTGTGTGCCTTTTGTGTTTGCTCTTCTTCATTGCGGACTTCTTTGTTTCTGCATCAAGGTGATCAAAGTTGCATTTTCTACTATTAACGTTTTTGTGTTGTGTAAATCATTATACTCCTTCTACTTGATACATGACTTAATTAAAGCCTGACAAACCCGAGTTAGTTTCCCAAGTTAGTAACTTGCTTCAAAAAGGCCTTATTTGACATCATTTGTGATAGATGACCATCTATGAGCTACCCCTAGCCAAATTATTCTTATTTTTAAACTATCTCCAATATTTATTTGGTAAGGAATACTATCTACTATATGATTGTTGTGTCTATAATAAAGAGAAAAGTTTATTCCTATATGTTTTAAAACCCTTCTCATACCATGCAAACGCTATTATAAGTAAAGTTTTTAAGCTTTTATCCAAAGTGGCATGCACCTCTCTTTTGGAATTGCTTTTAGAGTTATCTAATAAAAGTAAATACATACAAGAGGAAGGATCTCTTGTGCAAGGGTCTGGATTGAACTCAGTCTTTATGCATTTTGCTATTTGTTTCAAGTTATTTATGTACAAATTTTTCCTTGTATCACCTTGCACAACATAGAACATGCTCCAAAAAAAGAGAAGTCTTAATCAGGCAAGGGGGAAGATTGGACCCAATCTCTATGCACCATCTTTGTTTTTTCAAGCTCTCTGTGCATAATGTTTTTTGTGTATTTCCATGTGCAATGGTGGTATTAGAACATAGGTGCAAAAAAAAGAGAAGGCACGATCAAATCATACTAGCTAGCTATCTCTATTTAATGATCATTGCACTATTAGAATAGAGAAACCACTGAGCTCCAAGTGAGTAGGTCAACGAGTAGGAATGGTAGATCTTGCAATGCATTGCACCTCTTGAGACACACAACCAATGTAGTGGTGTGTGAGAAACCATTGAGCTTCAAGTGATAGATCAATGAGTGGGAATGGTACATCTTGCCAAGCATTGCACCTCTTGAGATAGACCACCAATGTAGTGGTGTTTGTATATGGCTTCTCTGCTCTAGGTTATGGTTAGCTAGACCTTGTTTTCTAGATACATACATAGTTGATTAGTGAAAGCGGTATACTAATATGGTCACACAACTAGTTTTGGCACTGTTGCTAGGGAATGAGTGAAGGCCAAATCTTGGGAGTAGCATTGCTGGATGCATTGTGTATTCTTTAGGTCCAAACTTCATTCTCTACAGCAGATTAGACTAAACTTAGTTAGCAATATTTTTGTTGAGGTGTGTGACATATTTTCACCACGATAAGTGAAAACCCTCTCTAGTTTGGAAGCCTACAACTTTGAAATCATTGATTAGGTCATGAGATGCCCTCTCCCAAGTCTATAAAAAAATCCCAAGCTACACTTTATATCCAACTTCCTTCCATGCACTTACCATCACTATAGCCTACTTTGTACCCATTTTCATATTAACCTACTTATGATTTACTACTAGTATTAATGTCAGTCTTTCTCTAATCTCTCTTTTTATTAACTCTCTAATCACATCATGAATGGCTCACTAAAATTTCTTCCATAATATCATTCCCAACATGTGGTATCAAAGCCAATGGTTTTACACCTAGGCCAATTAATTCTTATGGTATTAGTATCCTCTAATAAAATCATAAGCACAAGTTCTTGATCAAGCTTGGGCAAGTCATTGGAAAGGACAATTGGCCACTACCCTTCTTGGTTAATGAAGTTGTGACTAGTGTGAGTAATTAGATCATTCATTTCTCATTAATTAGGACAATTTCCTTGCATCTAGTGTGCAGTTGGTGTTGTTTTTGGCATGCTTTGCAACTATAATTGATACTTCTCCAACCCTAAATCACCACATCACTTGTGCATGCAGTAAGTGCTAGAAGAGAGCTCTCCATAGAGCTATCAAGCTCTCCATTATGAGACTAGAACCCTCTTATCCAATATTTTATGTTTTAGAGTGTGTGTATGAGCTTTTGTGTGTGGGCATTCTACATAAACCTAACATAAAATTGTGTGTTTTATCTCCCCCACACAAATGAGGTGTAGAGAATACGCGAGATGCACATATGTAGCTCATTGTTTGAAGGATGTTGACCCTTAAATGCCTCAGTATCAAAGCCTATAGAAATTATTTTGGCAAGACTCAAGGGTGGGGGTGGATCCATCGCACTGTAAAAGGTTAAGTCACAGCGCCACAAGGAGAGCATTGAGCCCACAGCATTCACTTGTAAGTCCAATGATCTTCACTATTGCACCAATCTTTTAAGGTTGCAAGCAAGGCCCATCAAAAGTATTCTATGTTTGCTATTATCCTATTCTACTGCCCAAAGATCTCCTTCTTCCATTTTGCTACCACGCGGCCATTCCTTTCTTTATAGGCCATTTGGCCTTGCTCAACATCCACTCTACTTCACATACACACATGCCATTGTACCATCATACAGAGCACTATTATGGAGCCTTTGTAGGTATCCTTTTGACAAAAAAGAATAATTTTGCTTAATTTTGAAAGATTACATATTGTGACGTCCCTGTCATGTGCGAGTGAGAGGGAGCATGAGACTAAGTTGAGCGTGTCTTGCTTAGGGGCAAGCACATCCTTATATTCCAAGATATTGGTACATTCCAAGAAGAGATTGGGCTAAGAACCTAGGTGGCCTACCCGGCCACACACCACACCTCCCCGCTTAGGGAGAAAAAGATGGGCATCTTTTTAGAATTTTGGACAAATAATGGACTCAACAAGATGGATCAACTGCGACACTTTATCTATAGGTAATGATCATACAACAAATTAGGTGCTAGGGACTGAGCTTAGGGGCTAGACTCAACATCATGTTGATCTTCATCAAGGCATAGAACTTGTACATCTCGCTCATGCAAACATTAGGTTGCTATCCAATGTAATAGAAAAGACAAGGAAGAAAAAACTCAATGTTGGGGAGAGGCTGGGTGAGATGTAATTATGCAACATACATCCAATCTCATCAAAGGGGTTTGGTGCAATGGTTCTTTATTGAACACTGGTAATCAGCTTGCTGATAGAAACAAAATGTAGAGACAAAAAGTGATGACATAATGGAGATGTTGTTTTTTCCATCCAAATTGTTCAATTCATGGGCTTCATAAGCAAATAAGAAAGAATCAATATCTGCATCTTCATCTTTCCTAATATCATCAATACCCATCACCATGTCTTCAACAACAATCAGCGGGTCCTACAACTCTTCAAACACATCATATGATGCTTGTGGACTAACCCACAGTTCATCAAGCACTACAAATTTATATGGCATACATATGTACGTTTATCCAAGAAATCATCTTCAACCATCTTGTTGCTCGTAGATCCATACGAGCAATGCAAAGATTGTACCAACATATCCTCTAAACAGGCACTTCCCTCATGAGAAGCATCAAGTTTAGACAACTCGCATGCATCACCTTTAGAGAGAAAATGATCAAAAATATAATCTTTCTCCTATATTTTAACTATTGTATCGGTGTCCCAACGCTTTGGAACAAGTGTATGCTCCATCATAGGCATGCATACATCGTGTATCATGGTGGCAGTACTATGATCATCATCTCCTTCACTAGTATCAAAGAGGCAAGAAAGATCATACGTGTAGAGCTCACTTAATGCATCTTTTATAGGTTGTAAAAATCCATCCTCATTGGCACTATGAAAGTTTTTTTTCTGGCCAATATCCCTTTTCCAATTTGAAAACTGCATCACATCCTCTCTAGCATCATATGAAGGTTCTGAAGAAAACTTCTTACACAGTTTAGCATAAATAGCCTCCACTATGTCAGCATCATTTTTGAGTAACAATTGATTGTCCTCCATAAGTCAAGGATCAACAACTGCTTCTAACTTGGCATGGATTGTCACTGAGTCATAAAAACAATTAAATTTACACCTCTTTTGTTCATCCTCTTGATTTTACCTTGCAATAGTGCATTGCTCTAGCTCAAGGGCCATGGAACTTGTATATAAAAAAGCATTTGCAAAATCACTGCATCAATTAGGGTAGAAATTTGCTAATGCTTGACTTATTCTTTGAGATCTAAACCCATAAGACATCTAAAAGTTGCAATCATCCGACCTTTGAGAATCCCTTGACCATTTCTCCTCTTCATAGCATGCAAGGAGACCTTTTGGATTCTGCCCTTGAGAAATACCATACTATTCCAGTACGATGCCGTGCAGCTCCGCTTCCATGATGGGAAAAAGAGCAAAGAAATGCCAGCTAAGCTTCTTTGAAGCCTACGCATTTATTGAGTAGTGATCAAGGCTTGTTAATAGGCCAAGTTTAATGTTAAATCCATGCCAGATGCGGCTTTAAGGGGCCAAAACTTATGTTTTTAATGCTAAAAGTGGGTACATATAAAGTGATAATAAATGGAAGTTTATGGGCTAGAGCTATAGGGCTCAAGGTTCTCTACAAGCCTGTCTTTACGGCTCATCGATTGGAGCTACAGTGAAGAAGTTATGGCAGTTTTAAGTTTGAGTTGATGGCACATCCGTACCGGTTAAATGGACAATTGTAGTTGAGGGGACATAAATGAAATGAATGTATGGGCCTAAAGTTCTCACTTTGTGGAGCATGTTGGTTTTTTTAGATCAGAAATTGAAGTTATGATTATCAAGATAATCGCCAAATTAAATATCCTTGGGGGCCAGTTCCGTGCTAGGTCGGTTGCCTCGGTCGATGTGCCATCTGAGAATTTTATAGCCTCACTAGGGTTTGTATGCATTCTATGCAGCTTGAGAGGTCTAAAGGAATCTATGGCTTGTCAGACTGATCCAGGTTGATGAGATAATATGGCTTGAGGCCGGTGTTAGTTGCCAGCACGACTAACAGGATGATTTTTGGAATACGAGACGATATTGTTATTAAAGGCTACCACTTTCCGATATGCTTCTGGCAAAGAAACTCAAAAAAGTTTTAACCGAATGTGAAGGGAATTCTTGTCGGCTATAAATGCAATCACCTATACTTGCATCTTCAAGGCATGTGACATTATCTGAGATGCTGAAGTGCGTAGTAAAATTCATGATGACATTGTCATTTAAGGATAAATGAAGTCTTAGCACTGCTTTGGACGGATGAATACGGAATGTGGTTCCCTTTACTGCGGCCGCCCAAGGTTGAATGGTTGAGGGCCAAGGGCTGCCCAATTTAAACCTTATTGGAGTGTGAAGTGAGGAAGGAAAGAAAAAGAAGGCAAGCATGGCATGCAGTCAGTGGGCGGATGCGCAAAGGAGAACAAAGGAGGTTGCGTGTTGCAGAGTGCTCGAACGAGCAAGAGCAAGAAGGGATAAATGATGGCCACCTTGGGGGGACCCCATTCGGTGAAAATTTTCCATGATTTGCCGTGGTGCTATAAGTCGACCGCCATGTCATCAAAGAGGGTTCACGTGCCACATTAGTCACGACACCGTGATTGATGGGCATGAGGCAAAAAGCAGCAAAAGGGGTGAGATAACGGGGGGATATAGTGTGTAAAAAAGGGGTTTACGAAGTGAAAGAAAAAAGGATTTGAGAAGAAGGGAAGATAGCCATCGAGGTTAATAGGAAAAATCTCCCTCTCTCTCTCTCTCTCTCAACGGGTAATCTCCCTCTCACTTGGCTTCGTAGAAGGAGAAGAAGGAAGATATTCCTCTTCCTCTCCACTTAGCAAGGCAATATGTCTCTCTCTCTCTCTCTCTCTCTCTCTCTCTCTCTCTCTCTCTCTCTCTCTCTCTCTCTCTCTCTCTCTCTCTCTCTCTCTCCATGGAAAGAAGCAAGAGAAGGGAGTATTATGAATAAGGCGGGAAATAGCATGAAGAGAAGGGGATACGAAGAAGGGAAGGAAGGAGGCTAGGCCTCAAGCTCACCTTATCTTTCTTTGTCAACTTAGTGAAGCAAGCAAAGAGTGGGAATCTTGGTGAGGAAGCAAGGACACAAAGGAGCAAAGAGGATTAAGGAAAAGCAATGTCATAAAATCTAATACCTAGCTTACCCAAATGATTTTCTCATATTAAATTGATCATTAAATGTGGGAGAATAAACGGGAACAAGAGTTAGAATTAAGACATGTGCTTCTAGAACTATCTCAGCAAGGGACCAAAAGGAGAGATGGTTGCATCTCAATACGGGTCCAAAAGGAGATGTTCTACCAAAGAGCAATGTGCAATAAGTGCTTCTAGACTTATCTCAGCAGGGGACCAAGAGGAGAGATGGTTACATCTCAATACGGGTCCAAAAGGAGGTAGTCCATCAAAGAGCAACGTGCAACTAATGGAGCTTAAAAGACCTTAGGGTTAGCTTCATTAAAGATCTCCAATGGTTAGTGTTAAAGTCCTTTGACCTTAGGCAATCTAGGGCTGAGATTGAGGTGGGAACCCGACCTAAGCTTGAGGTGTTTGTCGTGCTTGATGACTAACGTGCATGCTTGATGACTAAGGTGCTTGAGGTGCTTGTCATGCTTGATGACGGTCACAAGGAACACAAAGATTGTATTGTACCAATTCTCTCTTGATGGGGAAACGATAATACAAATGCCTATTGGAGGGGGGGTTAAAAAACCGTCTCACGGGCAGAGCGGACACCCAATGGTTAGCTTCATTAAAGACCTCCAATGGTTAGTGTTAAAAGTCCTTTGACCTTAGGCAAGCTAGGGCTGAGCTTGAGGTGTTTGTCATGCTTGATGACTAAGGTGCATGAGGTGCTTGTCATGCTTGATGACGGTCACAAGGAACACAAAGATTGTATTGTACCAAGTCTCTCTTGATGGGGAAACGATAATACAAATGCCTATTGGAGGGGGGACCGGCTCTGTATGAATATGTTCCTCAACTATTGTCATGTTCTCTAAACTCTCTCTCTCTCTTGCAAAAGTATTGTTCATGCCAAGTTAACTAAGTACCATGTTTATGTTTCTACCATCAATTAAGTTCACCCGCTATGCTCACAAAGTAATCTCACAAAAGTGATTTATCTAATTTCCTTATTTCGCTACTCTCAAAGTTCATAGGCCATTTCCATTACAAAGCAATGTGGCTATCTCGCTCTAAAAAGGGATCTCTCTCTTAATCTACTCAGGTAAGCAAGCAAATAAGTGAGAGAAGGAAATCATGCGAGATGCTACCAGGGAATGAGGAGCAGTAGGGCAAGAAAGGAATATGATAATCTGTCTCAACCTTACTTGGGAGATACAAGAGCATCGAATTTCAGGGAATTTAATCTAGGGTTGTATGTTCAAAGAAGCAAAAGGATTTAAGGGAAATTTCCATGATCATTGGTGCTGGAGTGCTAAGGACAAAGAAGAAATGAGGCTTTGGGGAAGTAAGGGTGAGCTTGGTAGCAGATGGACATTTTTTTAGGTTTGGAGCAAGGACAATCTATGTTCATTGATGGGCTCGAGTGCATGCGGCTATGAGGGCTTGGATATGCAAAGAGAAGGCTCCAATATCATGATCAATTGGGAGCCAAGCAGCGGATTGATTGTGAAAGCTAAAGCTATTGATTAATCTTTTCTCAAGGTCTTATTACCATCATGATGATTGTTAGAGGTCGATTAGACCGCGTCCTATACAATTCATTCCACTTTTAATGAAATAGCACTCCTATTAGGTTCCATTGGCCTTTGTCTATCGGTGTCTTTTGTTTTCTCTTTCTTTCACCTCTCATAGCCAGAGGTCCCATGCCTTTCCAACTCACCTCTCAAAACCATTTTCCCCGTCAACGACATCAAGCGCCACCTCAACCGCATCATCAATTTGTTATTTTGTCTTCTTGGCTTCCACATCAAGAAGACATCCTTGGACCAATTTGAATATCTTTGAAAATTCTAGAACTACCAAATTTCTATCAAAAAACAGTGATTTCATAAATTTTATCATCTGATCTAAATTCTCCATTGACACCTCCCACCTCAACTCGTTTTGTGTCGGGTTCACCAATGATGTCAAGGGGTATGTGTTCGCAAGGTGAGTGAGGAAGGTGTGGGGCCTTTGGTTGTGAGACATGTGTGAGAGAGAGAACAATATACACAGATAGCTCCAACAATCACAATGATCATAAATAAACCTTGAGTAAAGCTTAACCAAGAATCAAAGTGGGCCATTAAGGACACCATTAATGGAGTTACATGAGGATTAAGAACATAAAGCTCCTTAGAAAGTCTAAGAAAACTTGTAATGATGATTATTAGAGTGTAAGCTATGCGAGCGTTTGATGATCATGGTGGAGAGAGCGATGTCAACCTTGGTCGCCTCTTGTTGAAATATCTCCAACTCCAGAATAACTCTCTTCAAAGCCACCGATTTCTTTTCTCCTACCCCTCGTATCCTTGTATCCTAACTCTCCAAAAAAAAACCTTCTTTTTTCTTTTGAGAGAGAGGGAACATTCTCCTTTGTCAAGATTGAGTAGGGAGCCCTCTCCTTTGCCGAGAGCTTGAAGGCCTAAGATCAAGAGAGGGAGATAGACCCTTGCCTTGCTTTCCCTTCATGCCCGTTCCACCCCGCTACTCAATTCTCCCCCTTTTCCTGCAAGCCACGCTTTCTTATTCCTCCCCCTCATGTTTCCATGCCAAAAGAAAAATTTCTTACCTCCCTAAGAAACCAAGTTTCCATACTTGCTAGGAACTGTGGGAATAAACCCTTGATGATGTGGCATGCCAGCTTGAGAGGACCACCAAATCGCCCAAGGCACCAAATGGGGCACCCTAGAGGCTGTTGGCTGGTCTTGCCATAATACTTGATGTCATTTGAGCATCGCACCGTCCGACTACGAGCTCCTCTGCCCTCCCCTAGTGATATGTGTGCTGCTTGCGCTCCCATGGACTCTTTCTTTTTGCGTTTTTTCACATTAAAACTAGTCCCCCTTCCAATGGGTGGCCCTTGACTTTTGCCTTGAGCGGACTCCATTTTCTTTGTAGTGGGCGGTCGACTCCCTTTTGGACACCACATTCATCGAGCAAAGCAACTCGCACAACATCTAACCACCTTTTCACTACCATGTTGGGCATTCCCCGCAATCAATGCTCTCCAAGAGTCGACCTTTTCAATTGAAAGCTTGTCATGAACTTTATGTGTTTTTGTAAGGGTGCCACAATTGGCATGCATAATGACCAAGGCAGAGTTTAGTGCAACATTCGACTCGGACGGCTTCTAGCATTATTGTAAAACAATTGGAACCTCCCTTGAAATTTCCCTATTCGACATAATCTTGCAATCAATATCTCCTCAAGCACATTTGTGCTTTCCAAAGCACACCATATTTGACATACTTATCAATCAAACACTGCCAAACACAAGATATTTGGCATACATCTTGGCCAAAGTTTTGATGATCATCACATTGGGCTTATGTATCAACCATTGTAGTGCTAGTCACACCTCTATCAGCAAACCCTGCTATCAATGCACTACAAGAGATGAGATTCTAGACTAGATAGTCCTCGATGACTTATTGATCTATTAAGTGCACCATATTTGTCATACATATGAACTAGGGAATTTCCAAAGCTCCTCAATCAATGCCCTCCAAAGTTCATCACCATTTGGCATATTTACCAACCAAGCAATTTCCAAGCACTCCATTACTTTAGAGCACAATGTGTATCCCACTTAACGTGGTTCAAATACTTCTGAGCACATGCTTCTAGTCTAGTCCGGAAAGAGAATCTTGTTGCCTTTGGCTGCTCAGGCTGCTTTTAGTATCTACCCTTGACTTGAAGAAAATCTCATCACTCGTTGCATTTTCCTCTTGGGAAGCAGACTAACAACATTGCCATCTCCACCAATGTGACGTGCATGTCATGTACAAGTGAGAGGGATAATTAGACTGAACTGATCGTGTCTTTCTTAGGGGCAAGAACCTCCTTATACTCCAATAGATTGGTATATTCCAAGAAGAGACTGGTCCAAGAACCTAGGTGGCCTATCCGGCCACACATCACAATATGAACCCCTTTGCCCACGCCACTATCTATTCTCAAAGGGAACTTTCCATTGATTTAAAAATTCCTAAGGGTCATGTCCTACAACCCTACCAGCTCACTGACCCTAGCTTAGAAAGAGATTGTTTTCATGGAGCTCCAAGGAGATATATTAAGAAAGGATTACTTCAAGCCCCGCAAAAGACCAAGCTTTGGAAAAAGAAACATTGTATGCAAAACCCAATATCAAGATTTTGAAAACCCAAATAGCCTCAAAAAATGCATACATTTTTTGCCGCACCTTGCACAAAACATATGCATTCACATTTTTATTGGATCAAAGTATGAATATTCGGCTTCACAAAATGACTATAAACGCTTTCAGATTCCTTTTTCTCCCTTTAGAATGCATATCTGAGTATTTTGTCCGATGTTCCCATCTGTTTTGACGTGGTCTACAACTTTGCGGAAGAAAAATTTTGCAAATTCCTCACAATTTTGTTGATATTCACCTCAGACTGATTGTATACAGAAATTGCAAGTTTTCTATTTTTGCATAATGTGCAAGTTTGATGCACTTTTAGAATCACGGCAGGTGCTCAAAGTTAGGTGCATAGATTATGAGCTAAAGATTCAATTTCAGCTTGTGCAAAGCTTGTGATTTTAGAGTTTTTTGGTAGATTTGGACAAAGAGTCATGGTGGCGTTCACACCATCGAAGCAGTCTCTTGAGAGACACAGTTTTTGGAGCACACAGGTGGAGCTTCTTTCATAATTTTTCACAAGATACTATGGTAGCGATTTTGTGCTTCGATCCATGGTCTTTGCGGATGGTTTGCATATGGTGATGGCACATGGTTAATGCCCATTGTACATGAATTTTGGCGAGAACTTTCAAGTGCCGATGAGCTCTCTTGAGAGCATTGTTTTCGCATTGATCAAGTTTGTGGATTGCAACTCTTTTTGGCTATTCCAACAAATGAAATTTCCAAATGATCTTTTCTCTTTTGTTTGCAAAACTCACAATTGTGAGTGAGAATAGATTAAGTAAATCAAAGCTAGGGGATCACAACACCAACTTGAACATCATATCTTCATTCATAATTACAAAAAGATGATTGCCCAAACATGGGAGGTAAGCCCATACAAAAAAGAAGCTAAGATTGTAGCCACGAGAGCCAGATACATCCGAGAGCCTTTATAGAAAACCAAAGACCTTACAAAATGATTGGGCAGCCATGAATTCTTGGGAGTACTATCTGAAAACCACCTTGATGTTTTTCTACTTGCATCTTCTCAGATGTGGTGGCCAGTTTTTGTTTTGTGGTTAATTTGGAGGCGTATTTTGATAGCTTCATGTACTTGGAGCCTTACATATTCACATGGGTTCTCTCAATAAATCTATGTCAGATGCTTCATTGGGGGGTGGAGAGGGGATAAGTATGGAGCCTGATTCGGTCTCAAAAACGTACATTTGTGAGGCCCCTACTATGAGTAGAAGCCATCGTTCATGAGAAAAATTCAAAAAACCAAAGATTCACGTCTGGAATATTCCTTTTCGTCGAAATATCATGGTCAAACACAAAAAGTGACCAAAACACGATCGATCGATGGTCAATACTCAATGATCAATTCACGGTGGTCAATGGTCAATGGCCGATGGTCGAAAGTCTATGGCTGGTGGCCGGCGTTCAACGGCAGGTGGCCGAGTTATAAGCGGACTTGTCTACCTAAGAACATCCACACATGGGGTAAGGGTGCTTGTGGTTCTCACCTTGCTTTTCATCTCAAAAGCACATCTTGGTATACAATTGTGTCGAGGTTTTTCTTTTGGCTCATGATCCATTAACACTAGTTTGGTACCAAAAACGACACTTTAGTGTCCTTTTTTTGCGAATCTAAATAAAATGGTACATGAAATCTAGAACACATCTCAAGAAATGCTTTTGCAAACTTATTAAATGTTATTCAAAGTACTCATAGAAATTGTAATCTCTCACTTTTGATCATAACCTCAATAATAACTACACTCATGAAAAGAACCTACACAAAACAGCATTCAATGTTTCATTAAAACTCGTACTCTAGCTTAAGAAAAAAATGATCAGGTGCATGCAATAATCCATGGTAACTACTTATATATGTGTTTGATATTTTTACAATTTTCATGTGAGAAAAAAATTCTTTGTGACTAGAATTAAATATAGAAAGTACTGTGCATCAAATATGCAATGTTCACAAATTCAATTAATGATCACAAAAAAAATTTAGTTCATCTAAATTTACAATGTCATGTAATAGGACTAATTTTTGAAGTTCTTAAAGTCGAAAAAAATGTAGGAGGGCATATCTTTCATTTAGCACGATTTGAAAGATTATTGAATAGTCTATTAAATAGAGCTTATATGAATGAGTTTGAGATATTAAGAGAGAACATATATTCTTTTTTTAAATAATACACTAAAGACGTATTTGATAAAGATTAATGAATAACAGATAGTCTATCTATGAACAGTAAAATTGAGATTTTTATTAATATTAGTATTTTATATTTATGTCTTTTAGCTTTAGATGCATGTGTAGGCTTAAAATAAGTTGAAAAAGTAGTGGAGACCCAAAAATAGAGGTTTTAGGAGTCTCGACCTAAAAGTTGCGTTTTCAGCCAAAGAGAGACGTTTTTCACAATTCTGTCCGCGATGCCTTGTAGACCAGACCTATTTTCGTCGTTTTGAGTACCTAGATTGCTCTGTTTTGAGTTTGTTTGTAAAAGTTATGATGAAAACAAACAGAAGGCAGCAGCAGTGTAGTATACACAGGGACTGATAGACATACAACATCATACAGCTCTCTCTACTATCAACCAAGAAGTGGATTTGTTTCTTCATGCTAAACTATTACAATTGAAATTATGAAGGTACATAATTATGTTCTTTTACTTTGATTATCATGTTGAATTGGTTGCACGAATATGTTCTTTTGGCTATTTTGTAGGCGATGCAGAAATCAATGTGTGAAACAGGATCTGTGCAAAGTGTTATGATGAAAATCTAACCTTTACGGATGGCTTAGCGATCACGTTCTTATCTTATTCTCGCAAGTATACTTGGTGCGAAAATCGAGTTCATTGAACGCCTAAAAAAGCGGCTATTTTGAGAAGTCGTTAGGCTTTTCGAGAAAAAGAAGAATAAAAGCACGACGAGTGGTGCGTTTGGGGATCATTCACAGATCTCCTCTTCTGCGACAAGTGCGAGTGCGAGTGTGAGTGAGACGCTGCATGCAAGCGGACTGAAGCTCGGGGGTGGTCAAGAGGTTCGATCTCCATATTTTATTGCTCATCTGTTGTATCAAAAGGCTACAAAGATTCATCAATACAAAGATCTCTTTCTCTACATTTTGTTGTCTATCTCTATTATTCTGTTCCTGTGACAATTGGTATCAGAGCAAGCGGTTGATTCTGGACATGGAAGGATACGAGAGGAGGATGAAGGAGCAAGAAGACCTGATTCGGCGACTACGAGAAGATCTGAAAATTGCAAATCGGGAGCGTGCTGAGGCTTTGCGGGGCAAAGCAGCACGAGAGCCTGATATCTATGTGGACCTTCATGGCGAACATGAAGGCGAAAACCATGCTATTCCACCAGGAAACAATAATCATCGTGGCGGCGTTGGGCACCTGGTGGTGGTGATAGTGGTGATGGTGGGAACGATGGTGGTGGACGTAGAGGTCGTCAACGCGAAAAAGAAACGATGACGATATGGGAGAAGCGACAACCAAATCATTCTTAACGAAGGCTAAGCTTAAAGAGTTTGATGGCATAAGAAAGATATGCGAAGATTTAGAAGTGTGGATTGAGGAACTCAAAGATTTGGATTATACTTTCAATATCGAGGACACGACCACCAGACTTTCGAATGCTCGAGCAAGGTGACCGATAAGACAATACGTACCAAGATGGCTCAATTGGAGACTTTTGGCGATGCGTACGATAAAGGTAAGTCATCTACCCCTTCTTTTTGATGTTTTATGTCTTTGATACGTCCTTTGAAAGCTTCTGTGATGATCGAATTTATGCGTAAAAGTTGAGATTTAAATTTGAATTTCTTAATTGATTTGGATAGTATTCATTGCTTCTTATCGTTTAAATTGATTGAGAAATTAAACTTGAAATTAAATCGAGAAGTTAAAAGACTTGTGGACTTAACCAGTGGTAATAATAGTTTCACAAAAGAGTTAGTAGAAAATTTGTTTTTTTCTTTGAAGAGTCGAAAGCATAAAGATGATTTCTATATCATGAACATTGATATGCATGATGTTATCATTGGTATCAATTAGATGATTGAAAATCATTTTTTGATTGATTGTTAAGAAAGAAAAATATATCTTTAATCATTTGATGATGATGAGTCACACTGTCCGTGGAAAGAAAGAGATTCTAAATCTAGTTTTGGCCATGGAATTGATAAGGTGACTTAGATAAGAGTGTCAGACGTTTCTTGTGTTTGCTAATGAGATTAAAAAAAGAATTTGGGGATAAACAGAAAGAGACAATCTGTAGAGGATCTCTTACATGAATTGAAGGATGTGTTTCCGAACGATCTTCCTGGTATGCCTCTGCCTAGAGCAGTAGACCATGCCATAGATCTATATCCAAGAGAAACACCTTATTCAAGGGCTCCATATAGGTTCAATATTGATGAGCTTAAAGAGATCAAGATACAACTTGACGATCTTTTGAAAAAAGGGTTTGATTAAACCTAGTGTATCTCCTTGGGGTAGTCCTGTGTTATTCCAAAAGAAAAAGGATAGTACATATAGGTTATGTATTGACTATAGGAGATTAAACAAACAGACCATTAAGAACAAATATCCTCTTCCTCACATAGATGAATTTCTTAGCCAATTGAGTGGTGCCACAATATTTTCAAAGATTGACCTTCGTTCTGGCTACGATCAAATCCGCATTAAGGCCGAGGACATTCCAAAGACTACTTTTTGTACACGTTATGGGCATTATGAATTTACAGTTCTTGCTTTTGGTTTGACTAATGCACCAACAACTTTCATGTGCTTAATGAATAATATTTTCACCCGTATCTTGATGACTTCATTGTGGTATTCTTGGATGATATTTTTGTGTATTCTAAGAATAAAGAAGATCATGCATTGCATTTAAAGAAAACATTTAAAGTTTTGCGTGAACATAACTTGTATGCCAAATCAAGTAAGTGTTCTTTTGCAAAGGATCAGATTGTGTATTTGGGAAGAGTGATTTCTAAAGAGGGGATTCACATTGATCTTGATAAAGTTAAGACTATGTCAGTAAGGGATGTAAGAAGCTTTATGGGTCTAACACAATATGAGAGAGCACACATTAAAGATTTCTATAAGATAGCAAGTACTTTGACCGAATTGACCAAGAAAGACAAGGGTTTTGTGTGGACTTCTACCTGTGAGACTGCTTTTGAGACCTTGAAGGCTAAAATAGCAAAAAATTGTGTTTTAAAAGTTCTTGAGATGGGAAAACCATTTGTTGTGTCATGTGATGCTAGTGGTGAACAATTAGGTTGTGTTTTGACACAAGAAGGAAGAGTGGTTGCATATGAGTCTAGGAAATTAAAACGACATGAATTGAACTATGCAACACATGATCTAGAATTGCTTATTGTTGTTCATGCATTGAATCATTGGTGTCATCTTTTGCTTGGCGTAAAATTTGTATTGCATACTGGTCATCAAAGCTTGAAGTATATTTTCACTCAGCCATTGTTAAACAACAGACAAACAAGATGGATTGAATTGCTGGCTGAGTATGATTTTGATTTGAAGTATTTGTGTGGAAAAGAAGATAAAGTTGCAGATGCATTGAGTCGTAGGTCCATGTGTAATTTGTTGATTGTTGTGCGGTACAATTTGATTGATGATGTACATGCTGAAGTTGAAAATGATTCTTTTTATATGCCTATGAAATGCTTGCGTGAAAATATTGGTGAGATGTATGAGAACAGATATCACTTGTATAAGGGAAATTTGTATTATTATAACCGCTTGTGTATTCCTGCAAATTCTGATTTTAAGCGTCAAATTCTGCATGAGTGTCATAATTCACCTTTTTCTAATCATCCTGGATTGAATAAGACATATGAAAAGATTAAAAGTTCATTCTTTTGGCCGCGTATGAAATTGGATGTTAAGAATTATGTGCGTGAGTGCTTTCAATGTCAACAAGTTAAGATTGAACATAAGAGGATGCCTGGTGACCTTCAACACTTAGACATTCCTTTACAGAAGTGGGAGTCTATATCCATGGACTTTATCATTAGACTTCCTACTACTCGTGGAGGGTATGATTCGATCTTTGTGATGGTAGATAGACTCACAAAACAAGCTCACTTCTTTCCTGTAAAAATAATTGATACTGCATTGACCATTGCACGCTTGTTTGTGAAAGAGATATTTCGTTTGCATGGCATGCCCAAGAGTATAGTGTCTGACAGAGATTCTAAGTTCACTTCTCATTTCTAGAGAGCGACTTTTGACTCTATAGGTACCCAGTTACGCATGTCTACTGCTTTTCATCCTCAAACAGATGGGGAAACAGAGAGAGTGAATCGTATTTTAGAAGATATGTTACGAATGTATGTCAATGAAAACCAATCTAATTGGAATGAATATCTATCTTTGGTTGAATTTGCATATAACAGTTCATATCATTCATCTATTAGGATGACTCCGTTTGAGGCAATGTATGCCTATAACTGTCCTACACCTATTTATTTTCTTAATTCGAGGAATAAGGTAGAACTGTCACGTGAGATGCTTGAGAAAATGGATAGCGAGTTGGCCAAAATCAGGGGGAATATTAGAGAATCTCAAAGGAAACATAAACTGTATTATGACAAGAAACATCGTGTTGTGAAGTATGAAACTGGTGATATGGTTTTCTTAAAGGTTATTCCTGAGAAGTCTCATTTGATTTTTGAAAAGGATAGAAGATTGTCTGCACGATTTGTTGTGCCGTTTAAAATTTTGAAGCGCATTGGTTCATTAGCTTACAAATTGGAATTGCCTTCTCATCTTAAAGTGCATCTTGTATTTCATGTGAGTTTATTGAAAAAGTATGTTCCTAATGCGCATCATGTTTTACAGGAGAACTCTAAGTTGAAAGATGATGGAACATTGACTGTAGAACCAGACTTGGTGCTAGATAGGTGTGTTAAACATTTGAAAAATAGAGACATTGTGGAAGTTTTGGTTAAGTGGCAGAACTATCCAGTAGAGGATGCATCATGTGTTGATCTTAGTGTTTTGCAAAGAGAATTTTTCTCTCTTTCCAACTCTGAGGACAGAGTTAATTTTGATAAGGGGAGAATGTAATAGGATTAATTTTTGAAGTTCTTAAAGTCGAAAAAAATGTAGTAGGGCATATCTTTTGTTTAGCACGATTTGAAAGATTGTTGAATAGTCTATTAAATAGATCTTATATGAATGAGTTTGAGATATTAAGAGAGAACATATATTCTTTTTTTAAATAATACACTAAAGACGTATTTGATAAAGATTAATGAATAACAGATATTCTATCTATGAACAGTACAATTGAGATTTTTATTAATATTAGTATTTTATATTTATGTCTTTTAGCTTTAAATGCATGGGTAGGCTTAAAATAAGTTGAAAAAGTAGTGGAGACACAAAAATAGAGGTTTTAGCAGTCTCGACCTAAAAGTTGCGTTTTCAGCCAAAGAAAGACGTTTTTCACAATTCTGTCCGCGATGCCTTGTAGACCACACCTATTTTCGTCGTTTTGAGTACCTGGATTGCTCTGTTCTGAGTTTGTTTGTAAAAGTTATGATGAAAACAAACAGAAGGCAGCAGCAGTGTAGTATACACAGGGACTGATAGACATACAACATCATACAGCTCTCTCTACTATCAACCAAGAAGTGGATTTGTTTCTTCATGCTAGACTATTACAATTGAAATTATGAAGGTACATAATTATGCTCTTTTACTTTGATTATCATGTTGAATTGGTTGCACGAATATGTTCTTTTGGCTATTTTGTAGACGATGCAGAAATCAATGTGTGAAACAGGATCTGTGCAAAGTGTTATGATGAAAATCTAACCTTTACGGATGGCTTAGCGATCACGTTCTTATCTTATTCTCGCAAGTATACTTGGTGCGAAAATCGAGTTCATTGAACGCCTAAAAAAGCGGCTATTTTGAGAAGTCGTTAGGCTTTTCGAGAAAAAGAAGAATAAAAGCACGACGAGTGGTGCGTTTGGGGATCATTCACAGATCTCCTCTTCTGCGACAAGTGCGAGTGCGAGTGTGAGTGAGACGCTGCATGCAAGCGGACTGAAGCTCGGGGGTGGTCAAGAGGTTCGATCTCCATATTTTATTGCTCATCTGTTGTATCAAAAGGCTACAAAGATTCATCAATACAAAGATCTCTTTCTCTACATTTTGTTGTCTATCTCTATTATTCTGTTCCTGTGACAATTGGTATCAGAGCAAGCGGTTGATTCTGGACATGGAAGGATACGAGAGGAGGATGAAGGAGCAAGAAGACCTGATTCGGCGACTACGAGAAGATCTGAAAATTGCAAATCGGGAGCGTGCTGAGGCTTTGCGGGGCAAAGCAGCACGAGAGCCTGATATCTATGTGGACCTTCATGGCGAACATGAAGGCGAAAACCATGCTATTCCACCAGGAAACAATAATCATCGTGGCGGCGTTGGGCACCTGGTGGTGGTGATAGTGGTGATGGTGGGAACGATGGTGGTGGACGTAGAGGTCGTCAACGCGAAAAAGAAACGATGACGATATGGGAGAAGCGACAACCAAATCATTCTTAACGAAGGCTAAGCTTAAAGAGTTTGATGGCATAAGAAAGATATGCGAAGATTTAGAAGTGTGGATTGAGGAACTCAAAGATTTGGATTATACTTTCAATATCGAGGACACGACCACCAGACTTTCGAATGCTCGAGCAAGGTGACCGATAAGACAATACGTACCAAGATGGCTCAATTGGAGACTTTTGGCGATGCGTACGATAAAGGTAAGTCATCTACCCCTTCTTTTTGATGTTTTATGTCTTTGATACGTCCTTTGAAAGCTTCTGTGATGATCGAATTTATGCGTAAAAGTTGAGATTTAAATTTGAATTTCTTAATTGATTTGGATAGTATTCATTGCTTCTTATCGTTTAAATTGATTGAGAAATTAAACTTGAAATTAAATCGAGAAGTTAAAAGACTTGTGGACTTAACCAGTGGTAATAATAGTTTCACAAAAGAGTTAGTAGAAAATTTGTTTTTTTCTTTGAAGAGTCGAAAGCATAAAGATGATTTCTATATCATGAACATTGATATGCATGATGTTATCATTGGTATCAATTAGATGATTGAAAATCATTTTTTGATTGATTGTTAAGAAAGAAAAATATATCTTTAATCATTTGATGATGATGAGTCACACTGTCCGTGGAAAGAAAGAGATTCTAAATCTAGTTTTGGCCATGGAATTGATAAGGTGACTTAGATAAGAGTGTCAGACGTTTCTTGTGTTTGCTAATGAGATTAAAAAAAGAATTTGGGGATAAACAGAAAGAGACAATCTGTAGAGGATCTCTTACATGAATTGAAGGATGTGTTTCCGAACGATCTTCCTGGTATGCCTCTGCCTAGAGCAGTAGACCATGCCATAGATCTATATCCAAGAGAAACACCTTATTCAAGGGCTCCATATAGGTTCAATATTGATGAGCTTAAAGAGATCAAGATACAACTTGACGATCTTTTGAAAAAAGGGTTTGATTAAACCTAGTGTATCTCCTTGGGGTAGTCCTGTGTTATTCCAAAAGAAAAAGGATAGTACATATAGGTTATGTATTGACTATAGGAGATTAAACAAACAGACCATTAAGAACAAATATCCTCTTCCTCACATAGATGAATTTCTTAGCCAATTGAGTGGTGCCACAATATTTTCAAAGATTGACCTTCGTTCTGGCTACGATCAAATCCGCATTAAGGCCGAGGACATTCCAAAGACTGCTTTTTGTACACGTTATGGGCATTATGAATTTACAGTTCTTGCTTTTGGTTTGACTAATGCACCAACAACTTTCATGTGCTTAATGAATAATATTTTCACCCGTATCTTGATGACTTCATTGTGGTATTCTTGGATGATATTTTTGTGTATTCTAAGAATAAAGAAGATCATGCATTGCATTTAAAGAAAACATTTAAAGTTTTGCGTGAACATAACTTGTATGCCAAATCAAGTAAGTGTTCTTTTGCAAAGGATCAGATTGTGTATTTGGGAAGAGTGATTTCTAAAGAGGGGATTCACATTGATCTTGATAAAGTTAAGACTATGTCAGTAAGGGATGTAAGAAGCTTTATGGGTCTAGCACAATATGAGAGAGCACACATTAAAGATTTCTATAAGATAGCAAGTACTTTGACCGAATTGACCAAGAAAGACAAGGGTTTTGTGTGGACTTCTACCTGTGAGACTGCTTTTGAGACCTTGAAGGCTAAAATAGCAAAAAATTGTGTTTTAAAAGTTCTTGAGATGGGAAAACCATTTGTTGTGTCATGTGATGCTAGTGGTGAACAATTAGGTTGTGTTTTGACACAAGAAGGAAGAGTGGTTGCATATGAGTCTAGGAAATTAAAACGACATGAATTGAACTATGCAACACATGATCTAGAATTGCTTATTGTTGTTCATGCATTGAATCATTGGTGTCATCTTTTGCTTGGCGTAAAATTTGTATTGCATACTGGTCATCAAAGCTTGAAGTATATTTTCACTCAGCCATTGTTAAACAACAGACAAAGGAGATGGATTGAATTGCTGGCTGAGTATGATTTTGATTTGAAGTATTTGTGTGGAAAAGAAGATAAAGTTGCAGATGCATTGAGTCGTAGGTCCATGTGTAATTTGTTGATTGTTGTGCGGTACAATTTGATTGATGATGTACATGCTGAAGTTGAAAATGATTCTTTTTATATGCCTATGAAATGCTTGCGTGAAAATATTGGTGAGATGTATGAGAACAGATATCACTTGTATAAGGGAAATTTGTATTATTATAACCGCTTGTGTATTCCTGCAAATTCTGATTTTAAGCGTCAAATTCTGCATGAGTGTCATAATTCACCTTTTTCTAATCATCCTGGATTGAATAAGACATATGAAAAGATTAAAAGTTCATTCTTTTGGCCGCGTATGAAATTGGATGTTAAGAATTATGTGCGTGAGTGCTTTCAATGTCAACAAGTTAAGATTGAACATAAGAGGATGCCTGGTGACCTTCAACACTTAGACATTCCTTTACAGAAGTGGGAGTCTATATCCATGGACTTTATCATTAGACTTCCTACTACTCGTGGAGGGTATGATTCGATCTTTGTGATGGTAGATAGACTCACAAAACAAGCTCACTTCTTTCCTGTAAAAATAATTGATACTGCATTGACCATTGCACGCTTGTTTGTGAAAGAGATATTTCGTTTGCATGGCATGCCCAAGAGTATAGTGTCTGACAGAGATTCTAAGTTCACTTCTCATTTCTAGAGAGCGACTTTTGACTCTATAGGTACCCAGTTACGCATGTCTACTGCTTTTCATCCTCAAACAGATGGGGAAACAGAGAGAGTGAATCGTATTTTAGAAGATATGTTACGAATGTATGTCAATGAAAACCAATCTAATTGGAATGAATATCTATCTTTGGTTGAATTTGCATATAACAGTTCATATCATTCATCTATTAGGATGACTCCGTTTGAGGCAATGTATGCCTATAACTGTCCTACACCTATTTATTTTCTTAATTCGAGGAATAAGGTAGAACTGTCACGTGAGATGCTTGAGAAAATGGATAGCGAGTTGGCCAAAATCAGGGGGAATATTAGAGAATCTCAAAGGAAACATAAACTGTATTATGACAAGAAACATCGTGTTGTGAAGTATGAAACTGGTGATATGGTTTTCTTAAAGGTTATTCCTGAGAAGTCTCATTTGATTTTTGAAAAGGATAGAAGATTGTCTGCACGATTTGTTGTGCCGTTTAAAATTTTGAAGCGCATTGGTTCATTAGCTTACAAATTGGAATTGCCTTCTCATCTTAAAGTGCATCTTGTATTTCATGTGAGTTTATTGAAAAAGTATGTTCCTAATGCGCATCATGTTTTACAGGAGAACTCTAAGTTGAAAGATGATGGAACATTGACTGTAGAACCAGACTTGGTGCTAGATAGGTGTGTTAAACATTTGAAAAATAGAGACATTGTGGAAGTTTTGGTTAAGTGGCAGAACTATCCAGTAGAGGATGCATCATGTGTTGATCTTAGTGTTTTGCAAAGAGAATTTTTCTCTCTTTCCAACTCTGAGGACAGAGTTAATTTTGATAAGGGGAGAATGTAATAGGATTAATTTTTGAAGTTCTTAAAGTCGAAAAAAATGTAGTAGGGCATATCTTTTGTTTAGCACGATTTGAAAGATTGTTGAATAGTCTATTAAATAGAGCTTATATGAATGAGTTTGAGATATTAAGAGAGAACATATATTCTTTTTTTAAATAATACACTAAAGACGTATTTGATAAAGATTAATGAATAACAGATATTCTATCTATGAACAATAAAATTGAGATTTTTATTAATATTAGTATTTTATATTTATGTCTTTTAGCTTTAAATGCATGGGTAGGCTTAAAATAAGTTGAAAAAGTAGTGGAGACCCAAAAATAGAGGTTTTAGCAGTCTCGACCTAAAAGTTGCGTTTTCAGCCAAAGAAAGACGTTTTTCACAATTCTGTCCGCGATGCCTTGTAGACCACACCTATTTTCGTCGTTTTGAGTACCTGGATTGCTCTGTTCTGAGTTTGTTTGTAAAAGTTATGATGAAAACAAACAGAAGGCAGCAGCAGTGTAGTATACACAGGGACAGATAGACATACAACATCATACAGCTCTCTCTACTATCAACCAAGAAGTGGATTTGTTTCTTCATGCTAAACTATTACAATTGAAATTATGAAGGTACATAATTATGCTCTTTTACTTTGATTATCATGTTGAATTGGTTGCACGAATATGTTCTTTTGGCTATTTTGTAGACGATGCAGAAATCAATGTGTGAAACAGGATCTGTGCAAAGTGTTATGATGAAAATCTAACCTTTACGGATGGCTTAGCGATCACGTTCTTATCTTATTCTCGCAAGTATACTTGGTGCGAAAATCGAGTTCATTGAACGCCTAAAAAAGCGGCTATTTTGAGAAGTCGTTAGGCTTTTCGAGAAAAAGAAAATTAAAAGCACGACGAGTGGTGCGTTTGGGGATCATTCACAGATCTCCTCTTCTGCGACAAGTGCGAGTGCGAGTGTGAGTGCGAGTGCGAGTGTGAGTGAGACGCTGCATGCAAGCGGACTGAAGCTCGGGGGTGGTCGGGAGGTTCAAGCTCCGTACAACGGAGTGCATCCATATTCTATTGCTCATCTGTTGTATCAAAGGGCTGCAAAGATTCATCAATACAAAGATCTCTTTCTCTACCTTTTGCTGTCTATCTCTATTATTTTGTTCATGTGACATGTCATATGATGCATATATACTATATCTATGACTCCATTGCATAAGGTGATAATTTTTAATGGTTATGCAAGCCACATTTGGTGATTTATGGAGTATACAAAAAACTGTGCATGTTGTAATTATTAATTTTTATTTATAAAAAATAAACCTTAAAATAAAAGACACTTTTGGATTTTTTCATTCATCTCACTTATTTGTATGCAAATTCCTCATATGGAGACAATTGGGAGATTTATGTACACAGTTTTATTATTTTTCCATAGCAATGTTTTTTTTGCAAGAAATTATGCAGTATAATTTTTTTTAAATGGGCTTAAATTACAAGATGCCTATGAGTTTGAACCCTTGAAAAATGCTTAGTTGATGGGTATTGACCTATAGATACATTGTACAGCTTAAGTTTTGTCCCATAACCTCATTATGTTAATGAAAGAGGCCTTGAAAGACCAAAATTTTTCTCTTTGTCAGCATTTTCAAGATTTTGGTCTTTTGATTATAGCAAAAATCTAGTCCCATAACTAAGTTATGAAGCTCAATTTCTTACTATAATAAGTTTTTTCCTATCCATACACCTTGAAATCTATGCAAAATCTTTTTTTGATGAGAAGTTATATTCAATTTATGAAAATTTTAATAAAATTGCACTAAATTTCTATGATTTTTCATCTTATAACTTATCATTATAATCTTAATTTGGTATTAATTTTGATAAAAGTAAACTTTGGCTATGTTCTTCACCTCATAGTTGACTTAAGATATGAACGTGACCTCTTAATTTTTTTCTAGATTCTCTGACAAGTTGTTAGAAAAACAGGACACTTTAGTATCTCTGGACATTTGAGTGTTCGATTACAGAACTAGTGTTAAAGAAATCCTCTCATGATTCACATGTCCATTAGCTCTTTGTTGCCGAATGTAGGCATGCTTATAAACGAAAGCAAACCACACGGCTTGCTTTGGTGGCATTGCTTTTAAACTCCGACAACTCATATCCAACAATAGTCTATATCTACCATGAAGTGAGAGTGGATGGAGTCAATGGTCCCTCTGAAATGGTGGGTTCAAATCGTAGGTGCAAAGGGGATATCCTTAGCCCACCCCGTAGTAGATAGCCAACCAAGTTAATCCATAATCATAAGTTTGAAAGCGTAACGTCACTTCCAAAAACGAAGAGTTGGCAGCATTGCGCACCTTTTGCGGCTAGTCGGCGGACTGGTGCCCCCTTGCATCTCTGCGTCCTGCTTTCGCTCTCCGGCTTAGGGACTCTCCCTCTCTCTCTTTCAAGTTTCCTCTCTCTCGACACAAGGATAACGGTGCCCAATACAAAACGTGCGCCACAGAGGAACAAGTACTGCCGCGGTCTGGACTTACACAACGGGTATTTTGTTTTTGCTTTTGCTGTGTGTGCATGCAGAGTAGGTGATCAAAGGAAATGGATGAAGCCAACACTGCCAACGAAGAGGTGCCGCCTGTGGTGAGGAGAGCACTCAATCCATACGCGGAAGAGTATATTCCATTGAGGGAGCTGGAGAGGAGAAGGAGGGCGGAGCTGGAAGACTCTGCGTTACAAAACTTGCTTAGATCGCTGGATCCGAGCGCGCCTTATTATATTCAGTTTGGATCAATGCCGCCCGAGTATCCCACCCCCCTTCAGGCGCAGTACTGGCCCGAGTATCCCACCCCCCTTCAGGCGCAGTACGTGCCCCCCCACTCTTCATCTACGCCCCCAGCTCCACAACCAGGCTTCCCGTACTATAATATCGTCCCCGCCAACACTCTTGCTGCTCCGCCCGCCACCCCATTGGGTCCTTACCCAGTAGCTGCACCGCAATATATACAGTGCCCCCTACCTTTTGTCCCCGGACATTACGCGGTGGCGCCCACCCGGCCCTTCCCCGTCCCAATGCCTCCGCCGGCCCCTTACAACTACGTCCAATATTATGGGCCCCCTCCTCAGCTACCCTTTCCCCAGCAATTTCAACCCATGCAATATCATCCTCCTCTCTATCTTCCTCCTTCTCCTTCTCCTCCCCCTGCTGCTCCTGAGTAGTTCCTTTCTCGGGCGTCCCACCCCCAAAAACACACACACACACACACACACACACACACACACACGTACAACAGGGTCAAACTCCTACGGCGTACCAACTAGCCTAACACCCTTGAAGATGCGAGTTAATCTTCAAATCACATAGAAATTGCTTTCCATACCCATGCGCCTTAATGGACTACTTAGAAGAGCCATATTACAGAAGCATTCTTTGAAGCCGAGAACCGCTTCATTTCATGCTCGTGCTCCTGAGGAGTACTCTTTGGCTAAAACTTAATAAGCAAAGCGGTGGTCTCCATGACAAGATCAGGTATTAATTATGAAATGTTCTCTAAATTCTAGTTCTAAACACAACTGCAAGAACAAAAAGGAAAAAACATTGAAGTAAAATCTAGATATTTATTTGCTCCTCTATCTAGCTTTAATGCTCTTATAATCTTGACATCGATATGACTACTTCTTATGTCTTCGAAGATATCTTATTTTCTCTCTCAATGGCATACGCTATAAGAAAAAATTGAAAATTTGTGTGATTAAAATGAAATAATAATATTAAAAGTTTTATTTTTCACAAATTACCTCGCAAAAGAAGGCAATTATGTCTAAAAATAATGAAGCAACTCATCTCCAAAGCTTGCACAACAAACTCAAATTCTAGTTTTAGCATCTTGAACTCATATACAATCAGTCTTCTTACGAAAGGCTATAATTTTTTTAAATCTTTGCAAAAATTGATCTCACAACCAAGGGTATTTTGGAGAATTTGAACAAATTTATGACAAAATGTCTCAACACTAGGGGTATTTTGGAAATTTTTGAAAATCTAAAGGATATTTTGAGAATTTATGACAAAATGTTGGGGGTATTTTGGAAATTTTTGAGATTAGAGGGGTATTAAATTAAAAGAGAAGGGTGAGGGGGAAGAAAAAAAAAGAAAAGAAAGGGGGGGGGGGGGGGGGGGGGGGGGGGAGCGACTCTTTAGTCCTTTTTGTAATGCTTAAGGCCACCATAGGCTTGTAGCCTAGTGGTTTAGCTTGTCCTTTATAATTTCAACTTGATGAATTCAAATAATGAAATTTGAAATTATGGGTGGTTTTGTGTAGCCTTTCAAATAGAGAGTGGGTGGAGTATCTTGTGTAGTTTCCATATAAAGAATTGAAAGTTGAGCAAAGTAGTACACAACTAGGTCTCTAGTAGGTTTAGCCAATTTTGAGGAAGGGAGTTATAAGGGGGAATCTCATAAGATCTCCCCTTTGGATCAAATGGAAAATCAAAGTTAAGTGCCAAATGGAAATATGGGGAAAAGTGGCAAGAGACAGTGCATAGCCGACAAAGATGAGATTGTGCATAGTTGGTAGTGACGAGGGCTCATGTGAGAAGTTAAAGGAGGTGTGTGAGCACGCAAACGAAGTGCATCCTAGACCTAATTCGTGGTCACCTAGTCGTAGCTTCCCATTGCAAGCTCAAGATGTGCAAACATGCAATGTACGAGAATGTGCCATAGCAGTATCGCTTTCTTGAATGAGTGCTCTCGTAACCTGCACGACGGAAACGAATTAAAAGGACACTGATGGATGCATCTCTGTGTTTGCTCCCATTGCTGAGGTGTGAATGGGATTGGTGCCTGTCAAAGTTGGTTGAAAATTGCTTTATATGTTGAATGTGATGCCAAATGGCCTTGCAAGAGAGATACATAAACGCAGGTGACGGTGTGAGTAGGATGCGAGAACAGAGTGAGAAGGAACCAATCGTGCATGCATTGAGTGTCGTCCGTTATGGACTTGCAAGACAAAGACAGAGAGATGGGAAGGGAGATGTGAGGTGATTATGGGACCAGATCTATGCAAAGGCATAAGAAAGTGCAAGTAGCAGGGAGGGTCTGTAGACAGGGCATAGAAAGCCTACACAGGGTGTTGACGGCGACTTGTACAAAGAGAGATTAATTTTGAGTCCCAATGCTCGCTCACTTCTAGATCATACTTGTTGATGCATAGGCCATGTTGAATCTCTCTGTTTGCTCGAGTAGAGGCGAAGACTCTCTCTCTCTCTCTCTCTCTCTCTCTCTCTCTCTCTCTCTCTCGTTTGTCTGAGTGTTGGATGCACACACGTTGGAGATGATGTTTATGTGTACCAAGGCAGGGTAGGTAGAGCGTGATTGACACAAGCTCTAAGCCCGAGAGGCTAGAGATTGGGATCTAGCTATTTCTACGCAAAGAGAACATCTGTTTGTGGGAAACATTGTCAAGCGCAAGCATGCTGAGGAGGAGAGGGGAGAGTAATGGGGTTGCTTGCAAAGGTGCAGATACATGCGCATGAAAGATGAACACGTGCATAGGAATGTGCTCCAATTTGTTTTCCTTTGGCTTTGTCAAGATTTCTTTGGAATTGAATCTTGAAAATTAATACTTTTCTTAGCGTAGACCCTACCTGCGATAAATGACACTAAAATGTTTCTCTATGAAATAGGACCTCAATCATGAACTATGTTTGTAATTTTTATCGGTCTTTAAGTGATTTCATACAATGAGGCATTTGGTACCACTATTGTGGCTCAATCCACGCAAATGGCTCAAGCACAAACCTCGTGTTGACTAAAGGAGGGATGACGTGCACTTCAAGGCCTAAAATTGACAAGCATAGTAGAAATTTCTTTTGACAGGCAATTTTTCAAGTCCCCTTTCATATGCTTTGTGTAATGCGATCAACTTATATAATTTGCCATATATAATGTAAATTCAAGGCTATAAACACGAAAAATGACAGACAATTTTGATATTCTAGCATATCAAATGTCAGGAGGTTTTTTTGAAGTACCTAGTTTGACAGACAAAATAGGTGTCAATTTTAGGTTCTGGTGCACTTTATGAATAATTTTCTAGAGGAAGCAATTGATGCATGTTGAATAAGGTCCACTCACTTGAAGTACTATATCCAGCACAATATGAAATAATATACAACAAAAGAATATACACTTGAAGTACATGATATTAGCTTTGGAACTACAATTGAGAGCACTCACATCTTTTTGAAAGACGCAAGTCATGGCCAATGTCTCTTCCGTACATGGCCAATGTCTCTTCCGTACAAATGGGTTGGAGATTCAAAATAGTAAACACATGTCATCAAGGTTCTGGAGATAGAGAAACATATGATCAAGGATGATTATGTATGATAAGGATTGGATGGGGATGCACTTGTCCCAATTTGGCAATCTACTATAAAAATACAATTATTCTTCAATCGATGTAAGAATATCCACGTAATTTGGGCTTATTGAGAGCTTCAACATGTAATGATGTTGGTGGTTGGTATGTCTACATACCAATGCAATTGGTGTAGAGCCACGAATGCCTTGGAAACCCGACATTGCATTGGAAAAAGAAAATTATTATAAGTCAATTTTTCATGTGTGAATGGAAAAATCTCATCGTGTGAAACTCACTCATTGTAAGTTTATCACTCCTTAATCTCTCATACATGCTCAAGTGATCCTTGCATTTTCATCTATATTAGTTTAAAGTTAATTTTCATGGATTTGGCTGAAATCAGGTTTGGTGGTTCAAAAAGAGGTGTCCTTGACACCACATTGGATTGGTTTTTCTTTCCTGTGTGAAATTGTACCTATTTTCAAGTGAGAATGTAAAGGTAAAAGAGAAAGTATTTACTATTTTGAAATGATGGCCTGGTTTTTATAAGTCTCTTTTTATAAAAGTTTCAAAAGTTGAAGCATGGGCCCTTCACGAGGTGGATAGAGGGGGCTTTAGTTGGTCAGTCATGCTATAATGTTGCTACTGAATTCTCTCCTAGAATCCATATCAGAGCTCCCTCACTCCCTCTCTCTCTCTCTCTCTCTCTCTCATGGAAAGCCACACAAGCCCATCCAACCATATTGACTCAAAGCCACCATATACAGTGGATGCCATGGAAATTGGTGTGCCTACCTCCATTAATGAATCTCTCACTAGCCATGCTTATATCTGCAGTTATTGGCTGGCAAAAAAGCGCGAACAGAGAAGCAAGGAAAGGAGCCATGTTATCCAAGTCGGATGGCCCAAAATGAGGTCTAAGAAGAACATATGCTCGGCTGTGGCTTGGCGTTGGCGTTGGCGAAAGAAAATCCAAGGGCCAAAGCATTTTCTTGGCGTTGGCGCAAGAAAATCCAAGGGCTCCCAATAAACAAACAAAAGGAGATATTTCAATATGGGTTTGGAGTGAGGATTTTTAGTTGTAGAGGCTTTGGGACAAGTGTGCCATAAAAACTAATATGGAATACTCCCAAATGATTTTCTCATGTTCAACTGATCATTTAATATGGGAAAGTACCAGGGGAGTAAAAGCTAGAACATTAATCCAAAGGAGAGAAAATGGGGATCCAACTGGGGATAGCGTGAAAAAGAGAAATATGCTTCAAGGGGCTTAAAAGACCTAAGGTTCAACTCCATAAAGACTTCCATAGGCTAAGGTTCCAAAAATTCACTCTTTTATCCAATGGCCAAAGCAAGGGGAAAATTGGATGGTCATGGGAAGACTAAAAAGTCTTCCCACATCCCTAGGAAGGAGGGGACAAGCCCTTATTTTAGGGGATGAGAGAGAAACACACACACACACACACACACACACACACTCGAAGACTCCCCCTTTACATAAAGGGAATATTGGACACATGCTAGGCTCCTAGGCCAGTTGCCCCCAACCACCCCTCAAATCCTATTGGATGGCCATAGAGGTGGACCAATGAGAATTAGGCTAGAGTAAAATTAGTCTAATCAATATAAAGATGCTTGATAAAAGAACCAATAGAAATTAAGCTCCCTCGAAGACTATTGGACAGTCTACTAAGGGGTCCAATGAGCATCTATCCTCATTCCCTGCTAGCTCTCACCATTTTTAAAGGTGTTTGAATTCTTGGGACCTGGGCTAGGGACACTAGGTGTGCTTTTCAAGCATAATTTGGTGCATGAACCTTCCATCTTCATTGCACCAACGAGTTTTATCAAGGAACATTGTACAAAGTCTTCTGATGGAAGAAGCTATAATTCAAAGCCTTTATGGAGGGGGGACCGGCTCCATGTAAATCGGGTCTTCAACTGTTGTCAATTGTTTTATTTTTCTCTCTCTTTTCAAATATTGTTGTTAGCAGCAAGCTAACTCGGATAACATTTTTCGAAGCTTTTATTGTAAAACCACTTATTATTCTGATGAATCGGGAATGTTGTAACACTTACTTTCCAGATAAACATTGTAATTGATGAGCCGGGGCTACAAGCGTTCAGATTGTATCAACCTATCTTTAGTTAGAGCTCCCAGATTATTAGTTTTGACCACAAAAACCTTGGTTAAGGTATAAAAGCCAATTTTTGTAAGTATTATATAAGTTTTTGGATAATAGAAACACAACATGAGCTAACGACGCTCACTTCTCTCCTTCTCGCGCCTCCTACTCCCTTCCCAGTTGTCACATTGCAGTGTCATCTATTGCGTTGCAACCGCAGGTAAGAGCTCTACACATTGACGTAAGCATTTCATGGTAATCCATAGCTTTTGGCATCGCCAATCCGTAACTTAATCTCATCATACAATAAGTATAGGCGGGGTATTGGGACATCATTGCTCAGCATTTAGATGCATTCTCGATCGAAAACGACTAGGTCAAAAACTCACTATCGTTAATAATCGTAATTTTTGCACTTGACCTAAAGTGAGATTTGAGACCATCAGCATGTGTGCTTAGGTCTTATAAACATGTCCTAAAAGTTTTGTAATGTTTGAATGTCGTTTGGTGCTGTAACGATTGTGATTTGTTTGCCGATTAGCGACTAGCTTTTAATGATTTCTGTCATTTGAGTGTAGCTTGAGATAGATGCGAGTTGTTTGTTGTTTTCCAAGAGATTGAAAACCTCTTATAGCCTCTATGCACTAGTCGAGTCAGCTTCATCCCATGGATTGACAATTATATTCGTGGTTCTCGCTATGTCTGCAATGAGATAGGAGTGAAGTTAGACACCCGTCCCACATTAAGCACCGATGTCGGGGATCAAAGAGACCTAAACTAGGGAAAAACACAAGCGTCTTGTAAAGTTGTCATTGAACTTCCGCTAGGATCACCTAGAGTCAAAACCTTCTTTTTAAAACCGCATAGCTTAAGATTGTTGTCTTTTGCTGTGTAGAGGTAGCTTGAAAGTAGGTTGTACTTGCTAAGTACCTTTTATGATTGTAGGATTGTAGGATTAGATTAGGATTTTGAGAATGATCATTGATGGACGAAACAAGTCTTAAGATCAAGGCTCAAAAAACCATTAAAAACAAGAAAACGAGTGTTTGTGGACACTTTCCACAACCCCATTGCAGTAGAACCTAGAAGTAATGTAAGTAGAATATGAGGTGGGACCTTAGAACATTGCTCACTCCAAAAGAATCAATTGTGAGTTGTTTATGTGAAGTTGTAGAATTTCATATCTACGGCTAGAAATAGCACCAGGAGACTGTCCACCAGGGAATCATTCTTTAATACTTGTATGAACCAGTGGGTAAGCTTAAAGACACATTTGAGGTAAAATTTTAACAGTTTGCAAAAACACAAATTATTTACTTTTTCTCGACATTTTAGGCCAAATTAAGTTTTGACTTGACTCAAAGGGTTAAAATAGCTCATAAAAAGACTATCCACTGAAAAAGTTAAAAAAATAAATTAAAAAAGTACTATTTTAGGCCAAAAGTAAAAAAAGTAACCAAGGTTGATAGCAAAGACTCTATGCATGTGTACAAACATCTTTTGTAAAGGCCCAAAGAATTTGGGTCCCCAAACTCACCAAAACCTTGGTAAAAATTGAAATTTGTACTGATTGTGGAGAACCTGAGTTTAAATTGGGAAAATCTTATTCAAACTCAGTGAAACTTGACTCATAGTCTTATATTGATGTGTTAAACAAGTGTACATGCTCAGTTGACCAAAAAGATGTAAAAATTTGTCAGAAGTAAATAAGTGCAATTATTTACTTTTGTCCCAGTTTTCAACTTTTTTGACCAACCCAGCATACCACTAGTTTCAACATGCTATATTAAGCCTACAAACCTAATCTGGTAAGATTCGGATCATTGGAATGAAAATTGTGGCCAAGTTTGTAAAGTTAGTCTGCAGACACAAAACTGTTGATCATTTGAACAGGGATTATCCAAACTTTGATGAAACTTGGCTAGGGAGCTTAAATTGAGTTGCTTATCCATTTGTGTAAACATTGTGGCAAAAAATTTTATAAAAATACTAGAAGTAAATAATCGCGATTATTTACATCTGCTACAAAATTGGACATTTTTTGCACATTTGAGTATACCCCAAGGTGAAGCATATCAAGTAGATCACACAAATCAACTTTGGTGAAATATGAATCACAAAAGTGAGACTTAAACCAGATTCTCAAAAACTGAGTCTGCGGATACGAAACAATTGATAACTTGAATAAATTTTGTTTAAACTTAGTGAAACTTTAACAAGTTGAATACTTGGTAAATCAAGCCAAAAAGTGTAAAAATTTTTGAAAAGTAAATAATCATGATTATTTACTTCTAATACATAGAGATAGACTTTTGGAGTTTTGAGCTTGTACAGTGTTAGACCAACATAATACAAGACCACCGTTCAATTTTGGGTTCAATCGGATCCAAATTAGCACATGTTCGCTTAGTTTCTAGGTTGCACATTAGTCCTTTGTCTTTTTTGCAACAGTTGAATCTGAAAGTCTCACTACAAGAGGCTATTCATATTAGCGACGCTCACACAGCGACGCTTTAAAAAAAAATTCCCGGCGTCGCTATGAGCGTCGCAAATTTCTTTGTAAATTTGCGACGCTCATAGTGACGCTCATAGCGACGCCGGCTGGGCTAAAAAAATAACCGAGTGCGTCCAAAAACTCAGATCTCATATCTGAGTTTTTCGGCACCCTCAAGCAAGGAGCAGGTAACGCTCTCCCTCTCTCTCTCTCTCTCTCTCTCTCTCTCTCTTTTTCTTCTCCACACACACACACACACACACACACGAGGAGAGGAAGGAGAGCCAGGTATGCTCCATCCCTCTCCTCATTCTCATGTTCCCTTCCCCTCTTTCTCTCTCCCTCTCTCTCTCTCTCTCTCACACACACACATACACACACACATAGTGTTTTTGAGAGAGAGAGAGAGAGAGAGAGAGAGAGAGAGAGAGTACAAACATAAACAAAAATGCACACACACATTGAGAGAGGAAAAGAGAGAGAGATCATGCATAAACAAAAAACGCACGCATTGAGAGAGGAAAAGAGAGAGAGAACATGCATAAACAAAAAACGCACACATTGAGAGAGAAAAAGAGAGAGAAAACATGCATACGATCCAAAAAAACGCACACACATTGAGAGCGAAAGAGAGAGAAACTAATTTAACGTCGTAGGAAACTAATTAAAATTTAAAGACCTAAAGATCTAGCCGACGAGGAGTTGAACTCAAGACCTATTATTCAAGAGGGAAATGGCATAATCAATCTATCATACTTGGCATGGGTGATAGAAAGGTTATACCATTTATCTCTTTTTATTGGCACACACATCCACACACACGCACACACACAAGAAGAAGAGAGTTATAACGTCGTAGGAAACTATCCTAAAAGACGTTAAAGATTAGGTTGGATGTAGACTTATGTTAAATTAGATTTAGGTTTATTTAAGTTAAATTAAATTAGATTTAGGTTTATTTTTAACTAGATTTACGTTTATTTACGCTAGATTTAGATTCACGTTATATTAGATTAGATTTAGGTCTCCATAGACTGCGATGCCTGCATGAAGCGGGTGAAGAAAGCCCTCAATGGAATATCGGGTATTGTTGCCTTCACTCATGGTGGGCTCCGTCGATCCAAAAGTACTGGTGAAATGTCTTCAGAAGATAGGGAAGAAGGTGGATCTTCAAGGCGGCAAGAGTCACTACATCCCCGACACAATGACCATCTAGACAACCTCTAGTCATTCAACAGCAACTTCAAAGTTAGTAACAAGAGCAAGAACGGTCTAAAGGGCCAATTGCTGTCGTCAGATGTGGATGGAGATGAGGCAGCGTCACCCCCGGAAGTTAACTCTCACATCTTTAGTGATGAGAATGCCAACTCTTGCCGAGTTATGTGAAAAATTATGTGTTAAATCAGTTTTAAGGTTCTTATAATCCCTGTTAGTTTAGTTCTTTGTTTTTAATATAACATAATTTACGTTAGATTTAGATTTATGTTAAATTAGATTAGACTTAGGTTTATTTAGGTTTACCCACACACACACACACACACACACACACACACACACAAGAAGAAGAGAGTTTTAACGTCGTAGGAAACTATCCCAAACGACGTTAAAGATTAGGTTAGATGTAGACTTACGTTAAATTAGATTTAGGTTTATTTTTAGTTAGATTTACGTTTATTTAGATTTACGCTTATTTACGTTAGATCGAGTCCACGCAAGAATTACTTACGGTTGAGGGTTTAGAGTTAGACGAACAGTGAAAAGATCTACTGTGAAAAGATGTTAAGATGCTGTGAAGTGCTACAGCTAGAGAAGAGGCAAAGGGGTTTTGTCCACTACATGCAGTATCATGTAGACGTGGGTGTGTAGATTTCTTGTACCCACAAATATAGGTATTGACCAATAAAGACGAGATTATAACCAGGTGGTTCTGATCTCCGTGCACCTCTAGACCGAGGTGTGCGGGGATTGGACATGACTAGAGAATGTGAGGTAAAGAGAGAGAGAGAGAGAGAGAGAGATAAGACGAAGAATGCCAATAGAATATTAAACTTGTTGTCCAGGTTATAAGATTTTTATCCTCATTATGAGTAGTGACGAGGATGTGGGACCGTCCAACCGAAACACCTATCTCTCAACGAGGGTCTTATGTCCTTGTAATCAATGCAAGCATGCTGTGCGACGGACAAGACGTGTTTATTTGCAGCACGTTCGCGAATTTGCGAGTTCAATCCATCTATTATAGATCGAGTTGTTGCCAATTATAACTTGTCGGAATCTGACGCTGGCCAACAAGCACCAATCTTGCAACCCAATAGACGTGTTCGCAGGCGCTTTGGTCAAGCACCATATGTGAGGCCACAAGATGTAGCCTCTGACAGCTCGGGGGATGATCATGCAGAGCACATTCCCAACGAGGCAATGTTATAGCCCGAGATTGATGAAATGATCGAGACGATCATGGATTCAGAAAGGCTTATCTATGATGATATGAAAAGTGAAGCTGATACGCCATTGTATGATGGAGCACATATGTCTAGATTGAAAGCACTCCTGGTTCTTCTCAACATGCATGCAAAGTTTGGATGGAGTGACACTAGCGTCACAGCGCTTTTCAGGTGATCTATTACAATTAGTTTACTTTAATAAAACTCTAAATGTATAATGATCTGATAGATTTTTACACGACTGTATCGTATTTTTATGTTGTGTAGATTGCTTAAAGAGCACATACTACCAGCTGACAATGTGATGCCAGATTCCCGAGATGAAGCAAGAAAGATTTTGCGAAACTTGGGGATGGATTACAATTCTATCCACGCTTGTCCTAATGACTGCATTCTTTTCAGAGGGGAATACATAGACATGGAGAAGTGTCCGAAATGTGATTCCGAAAGATATCGAGTAGATCTCCACGGGACAAAAATTCCACAAAAGGTTTTGCGACATTTTCCTCTGCTTCCTCGCATCAAGCATTTCTTCAAATGTAAGTCCATGGCCGCCCTAGCATCATGGCATGAGGAGAATAAATCTTCGGATGGTGTGCTACGAATTCCTGCAGATTGCGCAGCCTGGAAACATATACATGAAACATGGTCGGATTTTGCCAGGGAAGCTCGAAATTTGCCCTTAGGCCTGGCTATGGATGGCGTAAATCCATTTGGTCAAAGATCAACCTCTTACAGTGTATGGCCCGTTGTCATCGTCAACTACAACATTCCCCCGTGTTTTACTAGGAAGAAGGGGCACCTATGGCTAAGCTTGATTGTGCCAGGGCGATATAAAGTGGGGAATATGGATGTGTATCTTCGTCCACTATTGGAAGAGCTACAACAATTGTGGATTGGCATAGAGGTGGTGGATATGAGCCGACACACAGGACGACGGAATGCTTTGATCAGAGGCATTCTAATGTGGACCATGCATGACTATCTCGGGCTAACAGAATGCTCAGGTGATCTATTGACACTCCTCACTCAGACACTGTAAATCTTGTTTTTTCCCATAGTTGATCTATTATCATGTGTATACATGCAGGGCTTCAAACAAGCGGATACAGAGCATGTGTCACATGTGGACCTAGACTGAATGCACGTAGGGCACCCTCACTGAAGAAGCAAATCTACGAAGGTCATCAAGCGTATCTTCCAGCGAATCATGTGTTACGCGACGGCTTTTTGGGAAGAGAGCCACCAAGGATGTGTGCACAAGCATGGTTAGAGCAGAAGGAGATGTGCGATGACGGATTGCCTCCATGGATGAAGAGACTATCTCTATGGTACGAGTTACCATACTGGCCCCGACTCATGATCAATCACTTGCTCGATCCAATGCACATATTCAAGAATGTGGGTAATCTACTATGGGACCATCTGACCGGCAAGAAAGATACTTTGGGAGCCAGAGTTGACCTTAGAAATGTGGATCGTATGGAGCAATATTGGCCGCAAACAGCGTCTGATGGATCGATAAAACTCCCTAAAGCACCATGGATTTTCACAAGAGCCCAAGAACGCAAAGTAAAGAGACCATTCGATCTTTGCGGACCCCCACTGGCATAATGCACTCGCTCCGAACGTGTTTTACTAAAGAAGGAAAGCTTACCGGTTTGAAGTCACACGATTGGCATAAAATGTGTCAGGTACATTCATAGTGGACTTTAATATCATTGCATAAAATGTGGACTTTAATATCATTGCTGCACATACTTTACAGTTTATTTTACCGGTTGCCATTGAGGGATGTTTGTCTCTCGACATCCGTAACACAATCTACAAACTTGCAAAGCTGGTGCAATGGATCTCACAAAAGGAGATCAACGTAGACTCCATACCATTCGCCAAACTAAATGCTGCGGAGCTTGTGTGCATGTTTGAGAAACATTTTCCTACTACCATGCTAACCATTCAGGTGCATCTTCTTGTTCAAATAGTTGATGAGGTGGAAATAGCTGGCACAGTTCATTCCAGATGGATGTTCTTCTTAGAACGTTTCATGAAAACGCTTAAGGGATATGTGCGTCAAAAGGCACATCCGGAGGGTAGCATGGCAGAAGGTTGGTTGGTATCAGAGTCCCTAGTGTACATTGGAGAGTGGCTAGACGGATTTGATAAAGCCCGGGACACGCTATAGCGAACCATAGATGATGAGCGCATATCTGGGATTGTCATGTGCAATCTCGGTGTTGAGAAGAAGATGACGGAAGATCTAGAGGCTAAAATCAACCAATTTTGCATGCTTCACAATCTAGTGATGCAAAAGTGGATTTCACAATATGAGGATGCAAAGCAAGAGCGACAAAGGGCACGAATCGAGTGGAGACGGGGAAGACGACCACCGATGCACTATCCAGCGGTTCTGGACAGCCTACCAACCTTCATGAGCTTAAGATGGTTGCACAACCAATTGAAAATCGCACAACAATGCGCTGACGAAGTGACTGAGGAAGAGTGGGAGTACTCTCGGGGTTGCGCGACCAAGGTAAGTTTGCAATGTACGACTAGCAAGTGACACTATTTATAAACGTTTGAACGGCCACTCATAATCTTTGTTCGTTGTAGTATAAGTCATACAGAGCAGCATGGTGTAAAGGTCGACATTTTAGTGTGGAACGAATCGACAAAAAGCGTTTTACTCAAGATTGTGGAATCATGGCAAAATTTGAACAGTCTAGTCGACGACGTTCCTCTAATGCAGATCCTGTGGTGGCGGAACTCACTTACTTCGGCACGCTGCAAGAGATTTTGAGGATCGATTACAGAGGATTTTTTGTCGACTTGTTCGACGTGCAATGGTTCAAGATAATCATGGAGGGTCGCAACGCTTCTGTGCGTAGAGGAGAGTCTGGTTTTCTTGAGGTGGATTCTACTAAGAAATGGACTGACCTAAGAGACACTTTCGTACTACCCGAGCATTGTGAACAAGTAAGTATGTAAATAGTTAACATCCCCCTTTTACAAGTTATGTGCTTGAAAGCTCTCATGTAAGTTATGTGGCTCTGGCAGGTAATATTTCATCCTACAAAGTCTACATCAAACTGGTGGTACGTCATAGAGGTAGCCCCTCGTAGTGCAAGGAAGTATGAAGGCTACCATGTGCCAATCACAACGGCATCAATGGAGGAGATCAGAGAAGATGCTCAATCAGAAGCCGTTGCGGTGGTGCCAGACGAGCATCAAGATGCTACTACTCTATATGGGGTGCATGCAGAGGAGCTACAAAATGAAACAGAGGATATGTGTTTAAACGGAGAGCTCTATATAGATATAGGAAGTTATGCTGAGTTATGCGAGGATGAGAGAGAGATCTCTTAAAGCCACAAATATTGTATTTGAACAATTTTGCTCCGTGTTGTAAAAGCTCTGGCTCTCTAAGTACCTTCCATGGTGTATAACGCTCTTTTTTACTCGCGCTCACATCTTTTGATTGAAAATTCTGAGTTTTCGACTTGCCTCTTCTATCACTCAATTCATTGCGTCATTGTATTTATATGCGTCATTACGTCATTGTATTTAATGGTCTTTGTGTCATTGTCTACTCTATTCATTCAATATTAAGTTTAAATATTCGTGTGTTTAATGCAGGTATGGATGATGAGGAGTTTCTTTCTTCTTTGTCACCGCAGCAGAGACAGTGGTACGTGGAGCGTCATCGCTCTGGCGCATCATCGCGCGTTCCTACTCCATCCGCATCTCCCTCTCTTTCGGAGCATTCCGCGCGCTCCGAAGCTTCGGCGTTGATGAGACGAGCTTCACACTCGTCTAGACACCGGCGCTCTAGTGGTGGCGGTGGCGGTTGTCGTGGGGATTCCGCCACCGATGCCTCCACACCGCCTCGTGTTCGACGAGACTCTTTACCCTCCCCTTCTTTGCCCGCCCCCACACCAGCCACAGCATCACCATCTACGCCAGGTTTTGCACGGCTGACTGTTCCTAGAAGCTACACACCTCTACCTACTCCGCCAGGAGCCACCCCACTCGACACTCCTCGCTTCGGGGCCCAGACGCCGATGGAGACACCTGACGTCCGTACCCCCATCGACACGCCGCTAGAGACCCCTACCGGGACACCCAAGTTCACGCGTCACCGGCCAGGGGGCTTGTCTTACTCCGTCAACTTCAGCGGCGGCATCATCATGGATGATGACGGCAAGAAGGTGATCTCGCGCATGCGTGGTCTTTGCTCTCAGCTATTTAGACACTACATACTAAACAAATGGAGTGAAGTACCAAGTGATTTATAAAACAGAGTCATCAGCATACTTCATGATGAGTTTCCCGTTCCAACGCGGGATCAGTGCTTCAATGAAGACCTGATGAAGATTCGAATGCGCGAATACTGCAAACAAAAGCGTTCCGAAGTGCAAAAAGCAATCAAGAATGGGTGGAACAAGCAAGATTGGCTGGCCAAAGAAGATTGGAAGAATACAAAGAAAGCAGCACGCGAGAATCCCGACAAGTGGAAGCAACAAAAGGATGCAGCCAGAGCGCGAGCAGAGGCAGGGAGCTCGCACCACTTGGGGAGCGGTGGATGGGCATCATTTGAGGCCGATTTTGTAAGTGTTTTCGCATTGCTCTTTATGTTCGATAGTTTAGGGTTTATGAGTTTTTTAATTCTAACATAATGAAATCTTTGTATGTTTTGACAATGGTCGATGACAGGACGTGATCCCACACCATACGAGCGCGAGTACGCAGGCAGGAAGGGCTTAAACGCCCTGATGGACATTCTCAGTTCTCGTGGTGGCATAGTTAGTATTAGGGTTTACTCTTTTCTATTTTTTGTATTGTTTTATAAATGTCGTTATATGTTTATACTTACTGAAAGCTGTCTTATTGTCTTTTTTTGCAGAATCTGTCAGATACGCCGCTTGGACGCGATGAGACGTCTGACTAGACGACGTCAGTTTAGCCGTAGCTAGATAGCATTAGTTTAGGGTTTCTTATAGCTTATGTATCATGAGACGGATTTTATACGTCTTTTTGAACCATGTATATTATTACATTTGTCACCGCAGTTCCTTTTGCCAATCAATTCTTTATGCCTATGATGTTGTACAATTGTCATTATTACATTTTCCAATCAATTCATTTTGCCTATGATGTGTACAATTGTCAATTTTGCAAACAATGCGTCTTGTGGGTGACTATTTTGGTCTATTATCTACCCTTGCACTTTTTTAAAAAAGTGAATCAAGTACAATATGGTTGATGGGTGAATGCCCTGCCACCAAAAAAAAAATCTCTCGGGCGTCGCTATAACCGTCGCTATTTATGGCTCTGTAGCGTCGCTATAGTCTTCTGTGTAAACGTCGCTATAACCGTCGCTATGAGCGTCGCTATATACGTCGCTATGAGCGTCTCTATATAGCGACGCATATAGCGACGCCTATAGTGACGCATATAGCAACGCCTATAGCGACGCATATAGCGACGCTCTCGTAGCGACGGTTTTAGCGACGCCGGGGGTTATAAAAACCCAGTGTATTTCCGTCGCTAACAGCGTCACAAGAGCACACAACCTCTTGTAGTGGATCTCAAGTGCTGACTCATTTAGCTCAAATTGAAGTGATACACATAGACCAGTCACAATAGTTAGCAAAATTTTTACAGTCTTTGTGAAAGAATAGCTAACTTGAGTAAAACTGATACAGGAATCCGGTTGTAGACAAGGAAGTGAAATCTTGATAGGAGTTGCGCAATCAAGTCAAGTGGAAGAAATTGATAACGAGTCAATCCGACAGTAAGTACTCTATTCAGGGCTTCACAAGTCTATATGAACCTTATATCTAGTCGTATACTAGAAAAACAAGGCACATTTGGCCGAAGAGAGTGTGAATCAAGGCGATCACTTGGATACGATCTTTGAAGAAGTCTCAAACACTTTTTCAGAATCAGCATCTGAAATGTCTTCCTATTCGACTAGGAACCAGAACGACAGTGCGGTATAAGCACATACTCACCTTTTATAAGTCTAATGGCCATGGAGCTAAGGTTTACCTGGATCCTAATGAAGAGTATGAAATTTGCATTGATGATCATGATATACAGTTTGAAGAGGAAATCAGGGGTAAACAAACAAGGAAAAATGTATATGGATAAAAATGGAACTCAGTATTTACAAGTTGAAAACCCTGACATGATAGACAATTGGGGATTGGGGATTAGAAGTAGATACCATAATTCCAGATATGGCCACGAAAGAAGGACCACGACTTTAGAATTTGAGGGATACCATCAAGTTGATTTGAAGCCTTTGAAACGGCTTAGCACGGATAACCTTAGGATCAGAGACTATTGTTGGAAGGATAGAAATGTCAAAGATCTTCTATGGGCTTATCATGACAAATCAGGACAGTTAACACCCATGAAGATCATCTATATCTTCAAAATCAAAGGCAAGGGTTCAACAGATCTACCAAACTACCTATCTAGGGATTGTTATAACAATAACTTTGTTATGATGAGTCCTGAGGAGGTGGAACAAACCAAATACCAAGGGTACTCCATAAGAGATTGGATATTGGGCCAAGGACCAGAAAGTATTCCAAGAGAGGAACGTTGTGAGAGATCTTTTGGGAGTAATGTTAAAAAACTCAAAACTACCTCATCACAAAGAAAACTAGGTGACACTAAAGCGAGTCCAGGGCTACAAGAGTCACTATTTCCAACAGACTAGTTTGAAGGACTCGGAACAGGACCAATTTCCAGGAGACCGGGGGTTGAACCAAATAGACGTGGCAGACCAGCTAATTTTGAAAAATGGGTCAAAAAATACAGTGGGTCTGGGGATCCATATGACCACTTAGCAAGCTTTAAGCAAGTGCTAAGAGCAGAACGCATATTTGATTTTCATACTCAATTCGAGAGATTTGGAATGATATTAGAAGAAAAAGCACTGACATGGTTCCAAAACATTCGACCAAGGTCAATCATGGACTTCAATACATTAGCTCAAGGATTTGTAGCTGCATGTTCTAAAATGGGGTTCAAACATAATACTGTAGCTCAAATCTATAGATTCAAATAAAAACAAGGTGAGTTTGTTAGGGACTGTGCAACTAAAATGAAACAATACATTACAAGATGCCCATAACTAGAAATACCTCCAGAAGAAATATTAGCATCATTTTTTCTAGGGAGACTTCTAAACAAAGAACTTCATGCTATATTGTATACCAAGAAGCATATGACCCTAGAAGAGCGTGTGTCAGATGCTATTGACTTAGGAGACAATTTTCTAATATTTTCAATGAAGAAGATATCCTTAAGGATAATTAAGTCAGAAAACAACATTCACCAAACCAACACAAGTGGGAATGGTTGTTGTAGCACCCCTTACAGCCATAGAAGACGTGCTCAAAAGGATGAATGAAATGATAAATAACATGTAAAAAGCACGTATGAGGGGACCAGGGCAAGGGATACCTCAACATGGACAACCAATTATGCCTCAGAAATGGTGTGCAATCGAGGGTAAATGGACCAACCATGAAACCAATGAGTGCTATTACCAACCCAAGTATGATGGGAATGTTCAATACGTGTCTATGAGGCCACAAGGACAACCCATGTACAGATATCAGCCTAATATGGCCCAGCTCAAAGACCATCGATGGGTATGGAAAGACCTCAACACGTGTTGGGTCAACAACCTCCATATCTTGGACATAATGCAGTACTTGTAAACTACATGCATTCAGAGGGAGTCATAGATGAACAAGCACTAGTGCCTATTACACCATATGTTGAGCCTAGTCCATCTACATTAATGGTAGAAGGAGACAAGTATAATTCACATCCACCACCAGGGGAAGAACCTGTGACTTATACTACACCAGAGCTTGCACCGATGTACTATGTAGCTAATCAAGGTGTTACACCTCCGGTGGTATGTAATACCCATGATTGAGCCAACGATTGGAAACTGTTATAATTGTGGTGCAGATGATCACTGGAAAAATGAATGCCCAGAGCCTGACAAGAACATTAAGTCAGTTGAAGCTTTTTGTATACAATGTTTCAGAAAGGGAGCACTTCCCTGAAGATTGTCCAAAAAATCCTTTAAACAAGGGTAAAACAATAGTGAACATAGTCCAAGTGACACCTAGTAGCTCATCGGAGAGTGAACCTATTATTTCAATCAAGGTAATCACCAGAGCCCATGCTAAGAAAATAAAGCATAACTCCACTGATGATTATAAGAATACTAAAATTTCCTCTCAAAAGACCAAGAGAAGTAGAAGCAAAAGGTATGAGATGAGAAAACAAAAACAAAGGGCTGAAATCAAGGAGAAAGCCAAGAGGATCAATTTTGGTAGTATGGGAATCATGGGGAAAACCATCCATTAGACAAACTTGAATGAAATTGTAATTGGCTGATGGACATATAGAAAGACCCTTAGGAATGCTTGAAAAATTCATAGTTAAATCCTGTGGGATTGATTATCAACACACTTTTGCAATAGTGGACTTTGGAAAGAAACTCAATTATGAAATCATCTTGGGAAGATCTTTCATGCGACAAGTACAACTCATCCAGGACTGGGGAAACAATTATTTATACTTGAAGCAAGTGGGATCAATAACAATGGTTAATCTAAAAGATCACATTTATAGAGATGTTATGAAAACGCCCATACAAGAATTTGACTCGGTCTCTTCGGCCAAAACTAAGCTTCCACCTTGGTTGAACAAAAATACACCTCTTTGGATGTGCAGAGCTTCAGAAAATGGGAGCTTAAAGCGAGAAGAAAATATCTTAAAAAGGGATTGCACGTATGAAGCTTATGTACTCGAACCCTTTCCGGAGCACTTGTTTGAGCCATTTGTGTAGACAAATTCTAGCAACAATAGATGTGTGTGTAAATACGTATATGTCACCTCAATTTTGCAATGAGGATAGCTATGACATAATTCCCATACAAATGGTCTCAACCCTTCACATTGAAGGAAAAATTCAAGAACCCAAGGACTTAATGAAAGCTCAACAAGTCTTTTCAGACCTCTACTACGATGCAACAGATGAGTTAGAAGAACATTCAGCTACCTCAGATGATTCGGGGTCGGAAAAAGAATATATAAGAGCTAAACTACTCATGAAAGGAGGGAAGGAAAAGTTTTTTGACTTTCCAAACCAAAAACCGAGAAGATAGAAACGGTATAAAAGAAAAATCTTGAGAGAAAAAGAGACACGAGAAACTTGAAATCTAGACCTATTCCATCAGTCTCTAGTAGAACACAGTTTCTTAGGCAGATAGATGCACATGATTGTGTCAAAGACAAAATCACTGGTAGATATCCTTTAAACAAAAAGCAGGAAATATAAAAAACAATGAGAAAAACGATAAAGGAAACTCAAGCAGAACCTAAATACTAGGACAAGGATTCAACCATGACACGAGTTGAACGAAGAAAGAAGTATCAAGAGTTGAAGAAAGCTCTAAAGAGGATATATACAACTAGAATGGAAACCACCAAGGAGGAAGGAAAAGATGTAATGATTGTTCCATCCCATTACAAGAAATATACTCTCCAAGACCGAAAGATCATAATTGAACAACCTGTCAAGGAACTAAGAGAATAGGGTGAGTCCTATGAAGGACCTGAAAACGCAAAAAAGATAGATCTAGCCAAACAGGAGAGGAGCCTAGACCTGCCGACATTGCAAACGACTTGACGAAAAGAGAGGAAGAGCTTTTTTTAAGCTTACTGAAAGAGTATCGGGATATTTTTGCTTGGGCTTATAAGGATCTCAAGGGTGTTGATCCAAAAATCTGTCAACATACCATACCTATGAGAGATGATGCAAAACCAAGCAGACAAAGGCTATATACATATAATGAAACATTTTCCAGAAAGATCAAGGAAGAGATAGAAAATCTTAAGAAAGCCAAATTCATTTATGAAATTGAACACACGAAAAATTTGATTTTTTTAATTCTTACTCTAGAAGACAGTTGAATATGGTAGAGAAAAACTATACAACCACCAAAAGGGAATGATTAGGAAAGATTTATGTCGTAAACAAGTATAGAAATTACCTATTAGCAAACAAATTTTTGTTCTTTGTGGACCACCAAGCCTTATTGTACTTGGTCAACAAGCCAGGCAACACAAGAAGAATAGTGATATGGTTCATCATTCTTTTGGAATTTGATTTCACTGTAGTTGTGAAAAAGGGCACCACTCATCAAAGATCAGATCATTTATCAAGGATTATATCAGGAGAACCACCAAAGGGAGTAGACAATGATCTACCATATGCATATCTGTTCTCTGTGGAAATGATACCCCGATGGTCGGAAAATATAATATCATTGATGACCATAGCTCAAGGGGATTTGCGAATACCACTTCCTATTACAATCAAATTAATTGAGCAATCAACTATGTATCAATTACTAGCTGGAAGGCTAGACAAAAGAAATCCAGATGGAATATTGGTTTTGTGTATTAATCCTAAAGAGAAAACCCAATACCTAAGTCAAGCACATATTACCATAGTTGGAGCTTCACTTTGCAAAAGACCAAACTATGCAACGGATCTTGAGACTTGGAGTATTTGGGCCAACTATGAGGAGTGATCTTCACTCATATGTAAAAAAATGTCCTCAATGCTAGAAATATGCACCCATACCTCATGTGACATTGTTCCAATATCACTCGTTCCTAAGTGGAGTAATTATCTAGTCACTTACTTATCAAGTCGAACATTTCATGAGGATATGAGCAAACGCAGTCAAAGAGAAATTAAAACTGAAGCAAGAGACTATTCTTATTGGAAACCAGTTGTATCGGAAAGGAAAGGATCAACATCTGCATCTTTGTGCAAATGAAGACTTCAATTATAGAACAAGAACATGTTGGATTAGCTGGAGGTCACTTTTCTAGTGAAACCACCGCAAGAGCAATCTTAATGGCAGGCATATGGTGGCCAGTACTTTTTTGCAGATGCCAAAGAATATGTTCAAAGGTGTGATGCATGTCAACGAGCTAAAATTCCAACCCAAGTAGACAGCATGCTTTTAAGACCAAGGATGGGGGCTAGAGCTTTTGCAAAATGGGGTATGGACTTTGTTGGGCCAATACAACCACTTGCTTATAGAACCCAAGCTCAATATATCCCCGAAGAGGTCACCCAAAAAAAATATAACCTATCACGTGAGTTCAACAGAAGGGTATTTAAAGTTCTTGAAACTTACAGAAATATATATACAGAAGGGCGTTATTTTTTCAAATTTGAAAAAAACTTACAGATTTTAAAAGAAAAGGGTACATTATATTCCTAAAAAGATTCACAGATAAGGGGTTTTACAAACATGTCTTGAACGCACGTGATATGGTAGTTTCACACATAGTGAACCCCTCAAGAATATATCGTTGTAGCTACGGACTATTTGACCAAGTGGGCAAAGGCTAAATCAACCCAAAAGAATGATGCCAAAACCAGAGCTGCATTCTTGTATGAGAATGTATTCATAAGATATGGATTGGCAATAGAAATTGTTAGTGTTAGGGGAACTCATTTCCTCAATGAGGTAATTGAGTATATCCTTAATGAACTTATGGTCTTGATGCCATACTGCCGATAGAGTTTCTATTGTCGACACCAAGGGTAGCTAAGGATCTTGAGTGGACTGGACATGAATTTTCAGAGAGTCTTGAAGATTTAGAAAATCTTGATGAGCAAAGGCTAACAACTGTAGCTCACATCTATGCACAAAAGCAAAAACAAAAGAGTTTTTTGATTCCCATCTAGTTTCAAAAATCTTCAAAAAAGGGGACTTAGTCTCAGACTATTCCCTTAAGCAACACATTCCCGAGTTTAAGAAAAAGGGAAACGGATTGTTTATCATTGAAGACATATCTCCAAATGGAGTAGTTAGGTTGTCCACCCTAGATGGTGAACCAATGGCTAATTGGATTAGTGGATTCCATCTAAAGACGTACAATTTGCCACTAACCAATGAATTGCTAGAAAAGATGCATGCAGCAAAGCAAAGAAAGATAAAATGACAGCAGGTCATTGATGAAGCCCAAGAAGAAGCTTGGCTTTGAGTACTCAAAAGGAAAGCTGCTCTCCAAAATCAACAAATAACTATTCCCATCAACACTCTGGAACTAGATGAATGACTATGGGAATTACAGAAGAAATGCATTGGTTGATATAAAAGATCGAGTAAATGCAGTCAGTTATTCCACATACAAAAAAGCAACAAAGCAGTCTTTGACTTAATGAATATTGACTATTAAAGGATGCAACAAGAACCCCACACCGACACTAGGAGTAGTCAACTCAAATGTGATAGTAAATGGATGTTCATGCCCTCATCAATTTGTATTCTTACCAAATGAACACATGAATGAAACAATGGTTATTACAGTCTCATGGATGCGGACGTACAAGGCAGTACCAGATTGGGATACCAATCAACTCAAGCTATCACCTAAAGGCGAACAACTCATTGTACCAATTGCACCAAGCAAAGAGGAATGGAAAGGAGATTCCCAGCATAACAAACCATGAAGCAATCAATATTATCCATCCTATAGACAAGCAAATGCTACAAGTAGCATGCAAGGAGTTAGGCATATCTGGGTACCAAAAACACAACTTAAGGACAAGCAGTGTCACATTTGGGTGCCCAAAACATCATCTATTGTACCTAAGACGGTTTCGAGGTTCAAAACACAAAGAAGAGCATCTCTGAGCAGGGAACCTAAAACAAGATAGATTTGGAGAAAAAAGGAGCACTTATCTTCTTCGCAAACTGTAAAATCGATGAAATTGTGGAGAGTTAAGTCTCAAAACACTCAATCACAACATTTCATTGGAAAAAAACCAAGATATCAATGGCGAGTTAAAGCTCAACAAAAATCATTATTGATATCAACAGCTCAAAAAATCAGTGTGCCAAAGCATCCTGATGGTGCAATAAAGCAAAGAGCACACAAGCTACAAGACTTGCTCTTTGGGAGATAGCAAAAGAAAACCTCGACCTCAGAAACCCTTGAGTTCATTACTCAAGACCCAACTCTTTCACAACATAATGGTTTGAATTGCGTTGATCTTCAAAGCATGGTAGAGCCAACCAAGGCTATACATACACACGCTTGTTCAACCCATACACATAGTCGTCCCAGAGTACGCCATCTAGAAGGGGTGAAAGGGAACTAAGTAATTAGGGGCAATGTTTGAAGAGGGAGGAAAACGTTTGATGTTAACGTGTGATTTTTTGCAAAATTACCTAATAATGCCCTTACAAATCATCAACAGGGGAAATATAACCAATAACATCTCCCTGATGAGTGTAAATAGTGTACATATTATCAAAAAATGGTCTTCTTTGGTTATTTTCATCATTTTTCTTGATATTGGGACTTAAAAATGGAGAAATCCACCAAAACACAATAAAGAAGTGTTTCTTAATGGATTTGCTTAATTATTGATTTTTCACTTTACGTTTTTAGTGCATTTTATTATTTTCTTTGATTTTTTTCAATAAACAGGTCAAAAATTAATAATAAATACCAAATGAGCTCAGATGGAGAAACTGAAGATTTGCTGATGATCAGAAGGACAAGGTGGATAGGCACAAAAAATTTCAATCAAATCGACAGATGGAAGCGGGAAGCCTAAATTAGGCTGCCAAGGCTTACTTTTGCAAATTCTTGCAGAATGAGCTAACGAAATCCGATTGAAGAAATTTTTGAGTCTAACATAGATTTCACGGCCTAGTAGGACTAACAGGGGAATTTGGGGAAAAATAGTTTGGGAAGTCCGAGTATAGATATCCACAGTAGCCCAAAATCACCTCATTTCCACTAGTCACTCTTGGAGGAGAGAGCTCTCTGCCTTCTTCGCACACGATTTCAGGAGTCCACAGTCGTCCATTTACAGTGCCATCTCACACGAGACATGAGGGGTAAGTTCTAAGCTTATCAATGAACAATTTTATATGGCCGGGTAGCAAGTTTAGGCTCAAGAAAAAAACATAGAAACGTAGCAGTGCACAAAGTCCTACGGCACAAAATTGACCATAGCGACCTATCAGCTCAACCAAATTGGATGAGACTTGAACTATAGCATGCTCCTATATAATATAACACTTCTATATCACCAAATGACCAGTTGGCAAGGGTCGGAGGGAGTAACAAGTAGATAACCTAGGTTTTTGCCATATATAAGAATTGGATTCTAACTCCACAGACAGCTTATAGACTAGGTCAATACACAATGTACCTGGATGGTTTCATGAAAGCACTCAAGGCAAGCTCTTGAACAACAAAAAACACCTCAAAGGCTACAAAGTGTCAAATTTGACATATGAAGTCAAACTGACTCCGAATGGGCCAAAACTGAATGGGTAGCATCAGGACTATGTAGTGGACAAATTCATAGCTTCAAAAGTCACTAACCAACTCTACAGGCCATCTACTCACAAAAATCGGTGATTTCAGAGTCGACAAGAGCACGAAGTGATGCCGACACAGTCGAACTTTACCATATTCTTTTTAGGACTTGTTTTAGATGTATTGAATATGTTTAGGTCATCAAATTTTCAAGTCTTGCAAAAAATGACTGATGTAAATAATCGTGAATATTTACTTTTGTGCTTGTTTGGCTTGAAAATAATCTCTTCACTTTACCTATCACTTAAAAACTTGGAAATTGTGAAAAGACGCACCAAAGTCTTTCCAATCCAATTTTTGAATTATCTGTCATATTGTTTGATCCAAATCACCCCATATCTCATACACAGAGTCTACATCATGCCTAGAACCAAGGTGCAACAAAAAATATACATTTTTGATTAAAAAGATAATAATCATGATTATTTACTTTTTTGCCAAAATGAGTGCAAATTACAACTTTAACCTTATGGGACCAAAGAAAATAATGTTCCAAGTCCACTGATCAAGTTTGAGCAAATTTGGATTTCAAAAACTCAAAATCTCTTTATATCTACTGTTTCAGAGTCCGAAAGCCTAAATCTGGCACCATTTCCACCTAGTGCACTCAAATGAGCCCACACTTCTGAAAGCCTAAATCTAGCACCATTTCCACCCAGTGCACTCAAATGAGCCCATACTTCACTCAGAGCACCTATATGCTATATGTTTCAAGCCTATGATGTCAAAAATGCAAACAATTGGAAAAAATCCCTAGCTGTAAATAATCACGATTATTTACTTTTGTTGTAATTTTTTCTTGATCTGTATGATTTGATCTTTACATGTTTTTATGCATCTATGCATGCTCCAAAATTGATTTGAAGAAAAAGGGACATGACATCGTTTGTCAGCAATTTAGATCCAAGGCATTTCAGAGCGGAATTTGCATAATTTTCTCACTTTGGCACTGTATTCCCTTAACAGGAGCAATGCAAGCTGCTGAGAAGGCAAAGAAAAGGGTCTCCCAGAAAGAAAAGTTACAAGAGTTTCCACCATACCAATTAGATCCAAGCTCAGTGAAGAAAACAAAGGCAACTTACTTGTCAAAAGACCAGCTTGAAAAAAACAACACAATTGTTTTCACTGGAAGATTCAAGAGTGAAGAAGGACACCAAGTAGAACTCCAAATGCTACCAAAGGAGATATATGATGTAGCTGCAAAGCCAAACACCAAAGAAGTCAATAGAAGGCTAGGCCTAAGAGACTTCTACGCCCAGGAACCATGCGGCGTGGATTTCCAGAAGGCATATGAATTACTATCCACAATCAAAGAAGATGGATTAGCCCAAATCACTGATCAACTAGGGCAAAAGGTAGAAGTGGTATTCACTAAAGAGATAGTTGCAGAGGCATTGAAGCTTCCAACTGAAGGTATAACGATATGGGCGAGAGACAGAAAGACAGCAGGTACTTTTACCAAAGATATTGTTGCTGCCACCTTTTCTAATATCATCCAAAGGCAATTGGAAGAACCACGTTTCCCATACCATCAACACTTCCACTTCTTTTCAAAGAGGCCGCCATGGTACACAACACCAAACCATGCAGTTGCAACTACCTTCACTTAAATATTGAAGTCGACAACCAGGCAGGAAATTGATCATGTGCAGTATGTGCTGAGAATGTTGAAAGGCACGAAGCAAGAAGGCAAGATCACATATCCAAGTGCGCCAGTAGTGCTGACAAGAATAGCATATCATGCCATTGGAATGGCCGACAATTTCCATCCAGCCCAAGATCAGAACACCTAGATCGTCTCCGCTCAACCTTCTCCAAGAACCACTCGATCAACAAAGAGAGTGTACAAGTCACATCTGAGAAATCTACAGAAAGTTCCCATGAAGCTTATAGCAGTTAAACCTCAAACAATGAAGAAAGAAGATCAAGAATTGAAGAAATGAAAAAGAATGCAGTACAGTACACCAAGAGGAACCTCAGCAAAAGAAGGCTAGATTTGAAAGAGAAAAGCAAACATATGAAAGGAGCCGCCAAGCTGCAAGTGAGGACCCTGAAAGATGGAGTCCGAGAGATATAAGGGGACCAAGAACCAAGAACCTTGCAAGGAAAGCAACAGAGGATCCCAAGGATTTTCTTGAGCGGATGTATGTGGAAGTAGAAGCCTTAAAGCTGAAAGAAGCTCAAGAAGCTCAAAGAAAAGCAGAGGAAGAAGCACTCGAACAATAGAGACAAGCAAAAGCTATTGAGCAAAGTGAGTCACATCATGACTACGCGGATATGTCTCCAAGACCCACTTCACCCACTACAGAGCAAGAAGACCCTCCCATGCCAAGTCCAAATCCTTCACCAACTGCTGAACCGAATGAAGGCAAGGAATCAAAGAGAAACAACAGGAATAGGCCAGTTTTGAACAACCAAAGGGAAAAGACAAAACTGAAGCAGGACCTTCTACAACATTTGAACAACCGCAATCAGTCAAGGCATCCACAAGGACTCAAGGAGGAGAAATAGAACCCCCTCCACGACCACAAGCAGAAGCCACAGCAGAAACCAAAGAGCCACAACCTGACACGGCCCAAACCTCTAAACAACCTCGGGTAGAGCTTGAAGGTTGGGAAAAAAATGACAAAGTCATCATGTAGGTCAATGAATATGCCAAGCAGACGCAGCTGATGACAGATAAACTGCGAACAACAGCACTTAGCCGTAGTGCTAAGGCTAAGGACCTTGAACTAGTCATTAATGCTCTACAAGGAGATCTAGATGACAGGATGAACTTCATTGTAGATATTCAAAGGCAGATAAAAGAGCTAAAAAGTGAAGCAGAACAACACCACGATGCAAAAGAGAAGCAGCAGAAAGATAACAGATGAAGTCTATAAGACTTTAGAAAATAGGAACAAGGACCTTGAGCTAGATCTAGAGCTAAACCTGGAACAATTGCAAAGACGAGACCTTGCATTGATGCAGGTCCAAAGAGAAGAGAAATTGCTCAAAGAGATAGCAGAATTAAGAGAGTCAATCAGTTGCTGAGAGAGGGACAACCAGAAACTGAGGATGAAGCAAGACCCTCTAAACAACTAACCGTCAACATACCCTCACAGTCTCATTTTCTTAGATGGAAACACAGCCATCAAAAGGGCTAGCAGGAGAGTTGGATTTTCATGTACCACTCACTGAAGCCGAGCAAGTGTCCATGGTCCAACTTTCTGAAGCTGAGGAAGATGCACTAAAAGAGCAGACTGTCCAAGAAATAGATGTTGAATAGAAAGAAGCAATGGATTGGGAGTTGAGAGTTCTCCACTCAGTGAATGTAACTCAACTCACTCCCAACCAAATCAATTCTTAGTGGCATCATAAACCACTGCCAAACCCATTGATCAAAGTAGAGCTACTATAGGTTAAAGAAGACTGTACAAGGATATGCAGGCAGAAGGCTCAGAGGATATCCACCCCAAGTGGCAAAAGAACTCGTTGAACAAGAATTCAAGATATCTAATTCTATTCACAAGAGCACTTGCAGCCCTACAAAAAGACCCTACATTCTATCATGTACCAAGAGTAAGGACATGGCAGGCGTACGATGCACTGAAAAAGAAGAGGATGACATGGTTGAATTACCCATGTCTACCAGCTCTAGAGCAGGGACCAGCAATGGAAGAATACATGGTGAAAACCCTAACGGGCACCATTACCTTCTTCAAGAGCCTCCCTAACCTATCGTGCGTAATGCTATGTAAGATTTGTAGAATGTTGCTCACCTACATTCAAACTTTTTGCGAGCTTGGGCAAACAGGAGCACCATGGATGTCTTTTCTCGAAGGCAATAAAGGTCTATGTTATGACTTAATGGACATCCTTCACAAGAAGTTCTTTACGATTTCTATGCCATATGCATGTTTCTGCCCTCTAGCAATATGTTAGCGTTTGAAGAAGCATTCTATACATGTTTCTTCACATGACGAACGAAGATATTTGGGCCAATGATAAGTAACCTTACGTCGAGATTTGTTGGCTATTCAGCCATTGAACTTAAAAACAGAGTTACCATGCAGTTCTTGTTGCAAGTTCCTGACAAAGAAAGAAGAGTCAGATATGAAAAATCACTACATGCGCTTAAACATAGCCTTGCCAGCCGTCAACCCAAAGACTACTTCAGTCCATGAAGCTATGTCAAGGGACGACACAGTCGAGGAAGGGGAGAATGTTAGCAGCAAGCTAACTTGGATAACATTTTTTGGAGCTTTTATTGTAAAAACACTTTGTTTTGATGAATTGGGAATGTTGTAACTCCTACTTTCCAGATAAACAATGTAATTGATGAGCCGGGGCTACAAACTTCCAGATTGTATCAACCTATCTTTAGTTAGAGCTCCCAGATTATTAGTTTTGACCACAAAAACCTTAGCTAAGATATAAAAGCCAATTTTTGTAAGTATTTTGTAAGTTTTTGGAGAAAAGAAACACAGCGTGAGCTAACAGTTAACATTTCTCTCCTTCTCGTGCTTCCTATTCCCTTCCCAATCGTTATATTGTAGTGCCATTTGTTGCATTGCAACCGCAGGTAAGAGATCTACGCATTGACGTAAGCATTTCATGGTAATCCGTAGCTTTTGGCATCACTGACCCACAGCCTAATTTCATCATAAGTAGGAATTTAAGCTTCAAAATCATAAAATAAGTATAGGCGAGGTAATGGGGCATCATTGCTAGGCATTTAGATGCATTTTGGGTCGAAAACAACTAGGTCAAAAACTCACTGCTATTCATAATCGCATTTTTTGCACTTGACATAAAGTGAGATTTGAGACCATAAACATGTGTGCTTAGGTCTTATAAACATGTCCTAGAAGTATTGTAACGTTTGAACGATGTTGTTTGAACACTCCAACCGTAACTCAAACCAACACTTCTACTCAAGAAGACAAGTGAAACAAGTATCACCAACCAATGTCACTTATAGATGCATCATGAATATAGTGTCCTTTCTCAAACAACATGCATGAATGCGTGCACGATGCATAACTAACCCGACAAGTATCACACTTTAAGCTATCCCCATAACCTTAAGCATTGGCTCTGATACCAGGTGAGAGATACCCCTCCCCGGGGGTCTATGCACAAAATATACAATTTACACTTTTATTCAATTTTCAATATACTGTGACGTTCTTGTCACGCGTGAGTGAGAGAGAGAGAGTGTGTACACGAGTCTGAACCAGAATGAGCGTCCCTCGCCTTTGAGCAAGCACCTCCTTATATAATCATGTAAGGGGTTACATGCCAAGATGATCTACACCAAGAACCCAACTGTCGGATACTATCTTCACGACTACACACCACACCTCCCCCCTTAGGGAGAAAAAGATGGACATCTTTTTACAATGTTGGGCTGAGAATGGACTTCTCCGACGCCTCATCTGTGGGGAGTGATCATTAAACGACTCAAGGATTAGGGACTGAACTTGGGGGCTAGACTCAACATCATGCCGATCATCATCAAGGCATGGAACTTAAACATCTCGCTTATGCAAACACTAGGTCGCTATCCCAATGAAACGGACAAGACGAGGAACTTCTATAGGAGCTACGACAAAAGATACAAATTTTGTGCGACATACATCCATCTCCAAAAGGGGCTTGGTGTGTGATCAAAGAAGACAAAGACTATGAAAAACTGAATCATGACTTTTAAAAATTGAAAAGACTAGGCGACTTGGGCTTTGTAGGGGACGTTCAAGGCAAGAAGAATTGTTCAGAAAATGGGAGAGATGGCTATGCACACCAGGCCTTGCAAAGATCTCGTAGCTTCCTTCCACAAGTTGAGAAGAATGGTGATTGACGTGAAGAGCACTTGCAAGTCACTTGCCGCCCATCAGAGCCTGGTTGCAGAGCTCGTTTCTGTGGCTTTCTATTCCTCTTCCAAAGACCCTGTGCTTTGTAGCCATCTGTAGCCTGATGATCCGCAAGAAGAAAGTGCCACCTCCCTCGCTGCCTTGCCACCAACGAATGCGCCTGCTCCAAGATTACCATCAGAGCCTGGGGAATAGCCATTTTGATGCTTGTGACCCTAGGAAAGTACACCCAGTACAGGATGTTAGCGGCAGCATGGGGGAGCTTTTGACTCGCTGACTTCAAATCACCATGGAAACTGATAACGGCGTAGCAGTGGTGCCCAACAGGTTTGGTGTTGGCTTCGTTGTTGACGGCCAAGCTGCGAGCTTGCAAACTACAGGATGCCATGTTGGCCTTGGCAGGTATGAGCATGGTACCCAACTGAAGGGCAACCCAATCAGGACAATCGTGCTGGTTGCGACAGTGACCCATGAGTAGTAGCGCCAGCATCAGAGATGGCCATAGCACTGCTGGCGATAACAACCACAGCAGCAGCGACAAGCAGACTGCTTCAAGATAGGGCTGAAATGTATTGACGAGAGCTCGAGCTGCAACAGCAAGGTCGCTTCCTCTTGCAACTGGCAGGGAGAAAGTTGAAGGTCCGGCCATGCAGTGGTCTGGCAACCTCCGTGAGGGAGGAGCATGGAGCATTGGCGACCTTCACTACACAGGATGGATAGTCGCCCCTTATTGAAAAGGTTTCGCCCGCCTAGTCAGGCTCTAGTGCGAAGTGCATGGCGCCAAGAAAATCAAGAAGCTTCTAATTGCCCGTCTCCTTCACCAATGTGACGTGCTTGTCACGCGTGAGTGAGAGAGAGAGAGTGTGTGTACACGAGTCGGAACCAGAATGAGCGTCCCTCGCCTTTGAGCAAGCACCTCCTTATATAATCATGTAAGGGGTTACATGCCAAGATGATCTACACCAAGAACCCAACTGTCAGATACTATCTTCACGACTACACACCACAATACATTAGAGTTGCAAAAGCATTTGCATAGGGGAGGATTTTTCAGCGCCGGACCAATCATGGAGTTAAGGCCATGAGCCGGACTGCATCCAGAGGTATCTAGTGAGACTAGTGCTACCCCTGAATGGGTGTTATGAATGAAAGCGTACTCAAGAAAAATATAAAATTGTTGAGGGTGTATACATGTGTACACCATGCTGCGGGAAGAGAGAGAGAGAATATAGTGGAGGGTGAAATAGAGTGCACAGAGACATGAGAAGATGACAATAGAGAATCTTGAAATGACTGTCCAAATGGAACACGCAACCATGTATTAATGCAATGAAAAAATCTGGGTATACCATAACATCAAAAAAGAGTTTATGACAAAATAATTAGTAGAACACCGGACCCTGTGTAGGGATCGACCGGTCCACCCATCCACTTCCTCTATACTACAGACAAAGAGAATTTCACTTTGTCGGGAGTGAGCTCGAACACCTCCAACCTACCTAAGCCAAAGATAAGCTAAGGTCGGTTCGCCTCCCTCCATGAACACGAGCTCTGAAAGGATATTAAGTACCAGTAGGTGGTAGGGTATCAAACCAACCATACCAGTTTAGGCACCACGCCTCGTCGATGTCCACACCCGATGTTTAGGCAAATCCAAGGCAAAATGTCCGACGCGTTATCCGTGTAGGTCATTCAACCCCCGACACACTAACCGTGTAGATGAGACTAACAAAAAGAAGAATACCTAGGTAACACCCCCGATCCAGCAAAGCCCGAGGTCAACGACCCTTTAGTCTAAGGCTTAGTGATGTAGGTGATCCTAGTCTTGTAGCGACGCTGCCATGAAAAACATAACACATGATTCCAATCACAATAGCACTTCCCATATGAACAAACAATATTTTCCAAGCAGTTAGACTGTACAAGGTCTCTACCTTTACACCTAGGGGGTCCACCGTTCAATACCTCCCTATATAACATTGGTACAGCTGAGGATGGTCGACCTATGGAAGTGAAAGACATACGGGCATAGTAGTTTGCAAGCAAATGGTAAGGACCTTGAGCAGGTATTTGATGCAGCTAGGAGAGAGGTATACCGAGATGGAGCACTTGCTAGTGGAAACTATCAGTGTTTCTTCCTATCACATGTGGCAGGAGCAAATGTTTATATGACAAGATTGGGAACGAGGCAAGGGGTGTTGGATGTAGGTGCTATCAAGTTTATGATATGGGATTTTGATCGAGGTGTCTGCAGGAGACTCTACTGCCAGGATGTGTACGCCAAATATCACTTTTACCAGGTCAAATGTGGTTCGAATCTTTACTGACTGGACTTTTAAGGATACTAAAGGTTGATGTATATCTCCATCCAATAGTACTAGTATGTATGCAGAATGCTTGCTCATGTTCGGTAGTTCAAGGTTCTCTAGGTGTTTGAAGACATTGCAATGCCTACTAACTCTTGATCCAGCATTATGATTGGCCACCGTGGCTTCAAAATAGATGGTCTAGATCAACCAAGGGAGGGTTTTCTTGGGTTCTTCAATGATCGAGAGCTATTGCAGAGGAGCCTACTATGTGACCATATAGTGGACTAATTATCAAAAGATAGACGCTGGAGTTTGGATCTGACAGTTGAAGGTGTGAAAGAAAGTAAAGTTAAGAGTTTTTCAAGGCGAGCTCAAAGTTGGTATTGCATGGGCGTGGGAAAGGGGACCCAATAAGAGTTTTTTTCTCAAAATAAGCTGAGCTTAACCTGAGATGAAAATCGGTTCCATGCCGAAAAAAGGTGGCGCTAACGACACAATGAGAGCGGCAAGTGGACGGGAAAGGAGCACCACCTGTCTGGTTGCATTGCAGCACAAATTAGGAAGGTGAAGAGGTGGGCCAAGAGGGAGCCATGGGCTGGAGGATGCGTACTCGATAGGGCGGGGAGCATCCGACACTGCCGGAGGGGGTCTAGTTCAACGGTTGTCTGCAGGGCCGCTTAGCGTGAAGAAGAGGTACACGGGGGGGACTGCAGGGACCAGGTAGAGGGAGCTCGATCGAGCTAGTGCAGAAGCCTCGAGGGCTGCAGTCCATCGAACCAAGGAGTTGGAGGGTGGTGGGTCTGCTTGCAGGGCAGCGGCACAGGGGGTTGAGAAGCCATCAAAAGAAGGGGCCGGCAGCTATGCAAGGGCCGCATGAGGGTGGCCAAAAAAAGAGAGCAAGCGGCTTAGGGGGCGGCCAGCACCATGGAGCAAATCCGGGAGCTTCCCTGAGGGGGAGAAAAGAGAGTCGCCATAGGGGTGGCTTTGAGCAGCACAGAGGAGAAGAAGAGCATGGCAAGAGGCCATCGACAGGAGGCTGGGCCGTGACCAAGAGAGATGCCACCATCTGGTTGGAGGTGAGCAGTAAAGGGGGCCGAGTGCAGGGCTGCAGTGAAGAAATCCATGTAGAGAGGTGCCAAGGGCTTGAATATAATTGGAGGGGCACTAACCTGAAGGCGTTCAAGGGGCGGCCGCGGTGTAGCATGGGCAGCAGAAGGGAATAGAGAAGTGATCAAAGTCTTCAAGGTTGACAAGGGAAGCCAGAGGTTGAATGCATAAGAAAGGGGGGCCGAGTGCAGGGTTTCGAGGAGGTGATAGAACCAAGCCCGCCCATAGCCAAGGGTCGCTTTGAGGCGAACAGGCCAGGCTGAGAGGCTATCGTGAGGGTTTTATTTGGGGCTGCAGTTGTTGAAGACACACAGCCGCCAGGTCCTAAAGGGAGAGGGCAGTCACATAGCATGGAAGTGGTCGCCAAGTGATGCCACCATTGTAATTAGATGCTTTTTTTGTGATGCATAATGTGCTTGGAGTTGTCTTGAGTGGTTTGAATTCAATCTTCGTTTCCCTCTAATCTCGTGCAGTGAGTCCGTGGTAGCGTTGGCTCCGGACAAGTTGTGTGTGTGTGCAGAGAGAGAGGGAGGGAGGGAGGGAATGATTGAGTGAGCTATTTTGTGTGTGGTCGAGGCGTGTGTCGCCTCCCTGTGTGTGTGCATTTACCGACTGGGGAGTTGTATGCATCCATTGGTGTCAGGATATGGTGGTTCGTTGACAAGTGTTTGCGGTTATGGTCGAGTGTGTGTAGCCATGATTGCTTGTAGGTGAGTCTGTGGTGTGAAGGTTGGCAGAAAGTGTGCGTGTGTATGAGTTTCTGTATGGTTAGGGGTGCGGGTTAATCCCTGGGCTATAGAGAGGCACTGTAGAGTGTGCTGGGTTTGTTCCCACTTCCCCCTTTCCATCAATGGTGCCCCCATGGAGGACCTACTGATTGCTCCTTGGTGAAGTTGAAGACAGTGTCGCAGTTTGAAGAGCAGGTTCTAACAAGAATGGCATGGTCGGGTTTTCCAACTTTTGCACGTGTTGAAGATGCAGAAGTGTGGCTGTAGGACTGTGGTCTATTTTTGGTAGAGAGCGGCTTGTCAAGAGAAGAGGGAGTGGCCCAAGCTTTCTCGCTCCTGGTTCGTGGAAAAGCAAAGGTATGGTACGAGGGCTTGCAGACTGAAGAAAAACAGGAATGGAGCACATTGAAAGCGGCATTCCGAAGCCGATATGTGGTCAACACGCAGTGGAGTGAAGTGAAGCAGATGATGGACAAGCTAAAGCAAAGCCTTCATGGTTTGGTGCCAAGGCCAATTGCTAGGAAAGAGCTTCAGGTAATCTGACCCTTTGTTGATACACATGTGGTAGCAGCGGATAGGCATGATGACAGAGTAGAGACGATACTGTGTGGGCCTATGAGGCCTCAGTAGCTGCAGAGAGGAGTCTACTGAGTACCACCTGATGTGCTTGACCAAGTGACTTCTGAAAAGAAAGCAGTGGAGAAGATAGCTAAAGTGCCAACGCCGGTGAATTTTGTGGAGAAAGCCGAGCTGTATTCAAGCTATAGCAGTGCCTTGTATATGGACAACACATGGAAAACGGAGTCTACTTTCTCAAGGTATGAGACATATGATGTTATGCATGTCGATAAGGTGGTCAAAGAGCAACAGATTGCAGGTGAAGAGACATTTTGTGCAGACGAGGGGGTTGGGCAACCCTCTCTCTTGCCTTGTGATGGTAAGGCAAGCTATGGCAGTGCCTTGTACATGGACAACACATGGAAAACGGAGTCTGCTTTCTCAAGGTATGAGACATATGATGTTATGCATGTCAATAAGGTGGTCAAAGAGCAACAGATTGCAGGTGAAGAGACATTTTGTGCAGACGAGGGGGTTGGGCAACCCTCTCTCTTGCCTTCTGATGGTAAGGCGAGCTATAGCAGTGCCTTGTATATGGACAACACATGGAAACGGAGTCTGCTTTCTCAAGGTATGAGACATATGATGTTATGCATGTCGATAAGGTGGTCAAAGAGCAACAGATTGCAGGTGAAGAGACATTTTGTGCAGACGAGGGGGTTGGGCAACCCTCTCTCTTGCCTTGTGATGGTAAGTCCATGTTGACTGAAGAAGAGTGCTTCGATGAAGCAAACTGGGGGTTCCATGATCCGGTGATCAATATAGATGACGAGTCGCAAGTTTTGGTTGCTAAAGCTATGGTGAGAATATAAGGTATCCAAGGCTTGCCGTCTTTTCCAGGGTTGTTTGAAGAGTGTACAGGTGAAGATATGCGAGTATCTACTTTGGATTATCACTTGCCACAGGTTGCCTTGCTTAAAGACAATGATGTTGTGGAGAGCTCTCTAGCCATTGGCAGGGAGACGTGTGATGCAAAGGCTTTCGAGGCTGTGCAGGCTTGTGTTGGGCGTGGAGGTGGCTCATGCATGCAATTTTTTGAAGGGTTGTGTTGTCAAGATCTACAGGAAGGATTGGTTTACAAGTTTACCAATGCAAAGCAGGGATGGTGCGTATTTGTTTTACAGATGGATGGTGATGATTAATGCCATATTTTTTATCCAGATGGAGTTTACACTATGCTTGGGAGAGCTTATGGCTTTCCATTTAACCCAGGTGGGTGCTACAACAGACACTGAACCTCTCTCTATCTATCTATTGTTATTTATCTAGCTCTTGCATATAGTATCTATCAATTTCTTCTTATGCAATGATATATTCTCTAAATAATGCTACGGTTGAGCATGAATGCTCAATGAGGGGTTGAGCTATGATGGTACAGCTGAGGATGGTCGACCTATGGAAGTGCAAGACATACGGGCATAGTAGTTTGCAGGCAAATGGCAAGGACCTTGAGCAGGTATTTGATGTAGCTAGGAGAGAGGTATACCGAGATGGAGCGCTTGCTAGTGGAAACTGTCAGTGTTTCTTCCTATCATAGGTGGCACAAGCAAATGTTTATATCACAAGACAGGGAACAAGGCAAGGGTTGCTAGATGCAGGTGCTATCAGGTTTATGATATGGGATTTTGATTGAGGTTTCTGCAGAGACTACTACCAGGATGTGTACGCCAAATGTCACTTTTACCAGTTCAAATGTGGTTCGAAGCTTTGCTGACTAGAGTTTTAAGGATACTAAAGGTTGATGTATATCTCCATCCAATAGTACCAGTATGTATGTAGAATGCTTGCTCATGTTCGGTAGTTCAAGATTCTCTAGGTGTTTAAAGACCAATGCCTATTAACTCTTGATCAGGCATTATGATTGGCGACCGTGGCTTCAAAATAGATGGTCTAGATCAATCAAGGCAGGGTTTTTTTGGGTTCTTTGATGATCGAGAGCTATTGCAGAGGAGCCTACTATGTGACCATACAGTGGACTAATTATCAAATATCGACGCTGGAGTTTGGATCCGACAATTGAAGGTGTGAAAGGAAGTAAAGTTAAGAGTTTTTCAAGGCGAGCTCAAAGTTGGTATTGCATGGGCGTGGGAAAGGGGACCTAATAAGAGTCTTTTTTCTAAAAATAAGCTGAGCTTACCCTGAGATGAAAATCGGTTCCATGCCGAAAAAAGGTGGCACTAGCGACACAGATGAGGGCGCCAACTGGAGGAGAAACGAGCACCACTTGTCTGGTTGCATGGCAGCACAAATTAGGAAGGTGAAGAGGTGGGCCAAGAGGAAGCCATGGGTGGAGGATGCGTACTCGATAGGGCGGCGAGCATCGGACACTACAGGAGGGGGTCTCGTTCAACGTTGGTCTGCAGGGCCACCTTGGCGTGAAGAAGAGGTGCGCCAGAGAGGACTGCAGGGACTAGGTAAAGGGAGCTCGATCGAGCTAGTGCAGAAGCCGCAAGGGCTGCAGTCCATTGAACCAAGGAGTTGGAGAGTGGTGGGTCTGCTGCTGCAGGGCAGCACCACAGGAGGGTTGAAAGAGCCATCAAAAGGAGGGGCCGCCAGCTGTGCAAGGGCCACATGACGGTGGCCAAAAAACAAGAGCAAGCGGCTTAGGGGCCCACCAGCACCATGGAGCAAAGCCGGGAGCTTCCCTGAGGGGGAGAAAAGAAAGTCGCCATAGGGGTGGCTTTAATGAGCAGCACAGAGGAGAAGAAGAGCATGGCAAGAGGCCATCGACAAGAGGCTGGGCCGTGACCAAGAGAGATGCCACCATTTGGTTGGAGGTGAGCAGTAAAGGGGGCTGTGTGCAGGGCTGCAGTGAAGAAAGCCATGTAGAGAGTTGCCAAGGTATCGAATATAATTGGAGGGACACTGACCTGAAGGCGTTCAAGGGGCGGCCATGGTGTAGCGTGGGCAACAAAAGGGAATAGAGAAGTGATCAAAGTCTTCAAGGTTGAAAAGGGTAGCCAGAGGTTGGATGCATAAGAAAGGGAGCCGAGTGCAGGGTTTGGAGGAGCTGATAGAACCAGGGCCACCCATAGCCAAGGGCCACTTTGAGGCGAGCAGGAATGAGAGGCTATCGTGAGGGTTTTATTTGGGGCTGCAGTTGGTGAAGGCACACAGCCGCCAGGTCCTAAAGGGAGAGGGCAGTCACATAGCATCGAAGTGGTCGCCAAATGATGCCATCATTGTATTTAGATTCCTTTTTTGTGATGCATAATGTGCTTTGGAGTTGTCTTGAGTGGTTTGAATTCAATCGTCCGTTTCCTCTAATCTCGTGCAGTGAGTCCGTGGTAACGTTGGCTCCGGACAGGTTGTGTGTGCGTGTAGAGGGAGGAAGGGAATGATTGAGTGCGCAATTTTGTGTGTGGTCGAGGTGTGTGTGTGCATTTATCGATTGGGGAGTAGTATGCATCCATTGGTGTCAGAATATAGTGGTTCGTTGACAAGTGTTTGCGGTTATGGTCGAGTGTGTGTAGCCGTGATTGCTTGTAGGTGAGTCTGTGGTGTGAAGGTTGGCAGAAGGTATGCGCGTGTATGAGTTTCTCTATGGTTAGGGGTGCGGGTTAATCCCTGGGCTATAGAGAGGCAGTGTATAGTGTGTTGGGTTAGTTCCCACTTCCCCTTTTCCAACGTGTGTTTGCAAAGTATTAAAAAAACCTCTCTTTTAATATGTCTAAATGAATAAAATGACCCCTTATTTTAAGAGTTCTTTTCAAAATAAAATATAAAAACCCCTTATTTTAATGTATCTTTGTTAAATTGCGTTAAAAATTTTCATTTTAAAACCCCTCCTTTTGAACTCACGTTATACATTAACATGATTACATAGTGCACCTCCCGAGCCTTACACGTCTGTCATAAACCATCCAAATCACTTCATGATCCAATCTCAAAACCATAAACCATAATCCAATCATCACATGGACGAGCACTCCACCCAATTTGGGTGAGGCACAACCAATCCTGCATAACCACTTAGAAAATAACATGGCTGCAAAAATCCATATCCAAAAAAAAACCATGGGCCACACCGGCTTATACCATAGAATATCAACCATAATCCATAAGGGAATATCAACCCTTAACCATGAATCAGAATCACACTGAACCAACTCCCACACGTGGAGTTTGACACATCCTCTGCAATCAATCGGAGTCCACACATATGTGACCCTTAAGACGTGATTTTTTCATACATAAAAAGAGTCCGACCAGCAACTAAGCATGACATAAAATTCCAATTTGACCACGTCCAACCATGCAAAGTTGATGTATCACATCTGCACTTCACCTCCCTAGCACATAGAGCTAGTTTTTACCTAGGAAGGTGAAAAACAATAACAACCATGCATAAGAGGCATCCACATTAATCCATGAGTTCCCATACATCATATGATAACATTCCATCACCATAAACATGATGCAAAACAGCTCTGACCTTTAGGTCAACCATAAACCATAACTTCATACATATGCAAAAAAACAACTTTTTGGCATTTTCGGGAGCATGCAAAACATGCAATTGAAAGTATTTGACCTCAAACTAATGCATCAAGCTTAGCTCAATAAAGACTATCACTCTATCACATCACTTCACTCATATGGTACTCACACAACAAACGGTAACCCCAAAAGAAAACCACTTTAATCATATCTGCCTATGCAGTTCGGGATGTTTAACCATATACTCTCACATAATTTTATGTCATCCAATAGTTGAAATCAACTCACCAAAACAAACCATAAAACATATAAAAATAGCTCGGTTAACTTACGACGTCATATGGTACCCCCCTAGGTAGCACCCCTACGTGTGTAGGTAAAACCGATTGTACTTGCATTCCCGAGATGATAATGGAGACCTTAATTCATTTATTATCAAGTTTCATCAAGATTTTCAATTGGTTAAGTGGGTTTTCCCATCCGGTGAATCTATAGAGTGGTTCTCCAAGGAGCCTGGAGTCAAAAAAATTGGTTCCGTAGTGGGCAGCAAGCTGTTTCTTGACCATATCTCTTAGCTCCTACGTGTATTTCACATAACACCAGAGAGAGAAAATGTTCTAAATGATGTTTTTTATCTCTGGTATAAAGGGTTTGGATTGATTCATAAACAGTTTGTGATTCATGACCAAAAGAGTGTTCCTACCGTCTCTATGACGTGAAACGAAAAGCGCTTTTTATGCACGGACGTGACCATAAACGCATGATGTCCATAAATTAGCGTATTAAACATGATGAAATAATCATAGGGCAAATTTGTACGTACTCAGTTGATCCATACTCGAAAAAACAATAACTGAGAGGGTGACTACTCAGAAAAACGACATAGAGAGAGAGAGGGATGATGGCTATGGAGTTTAGAGCTTCTCACCGTGCTTTAGAATCGATTAGGGGCTGTCGAAAGGCTTCTTGCTTTGTCGCAAGAGAGCAGTGATGAGAGCTACGTAGAGATATCCGCCATGAAAGCTTTCGGATAGCGCGTACACCGTGAAATGAGCGAGAGAGAAGAAATAAGCAAGTAGAGAGAGAATATCCTGAGAGAGACAGAGAGAAAGAAGAGCTTATGGAGATGGTGATGAAGAGCTTGTACCACTCCGTATAATAGATACGTATAGCCTTGCGGTAGTAGATGCAACAGACGGCACTAAAAACTGAGCACTCTATACCAATTTATAAGTTCTGCAGATGGTCAGAGTGATGCTCAAGCTACTGGTAGCGCTAGTTTTAAGCCTGGAATAGCCTCTTGCTTTTGGAAAAAAACTCTAGTCTTTTCTAAAAATATGGCACAGCTTTTGGTGGTCAACTCTCCCACTTACAATTCAATTTTTACAGCAAAATTGGCCATCTGAGCAGTATCTAGCCAACTAATGGAAATCGTAGCTACTATGCCGCACCGTAATATCTTGACATAATTATGAATTTCCTGTACTGCCCTGGTGTATTTACAATATCTCTTTTTATAAAAATAATTCCCGTAAAAATCCCGTCTGGTCCCGTTTTTGCTCCGAGTGATCATTTCTAAATTTGACGGAGACTAAAATTAATATTTATAGGTTTAGGTCATCATAAAAAGCACATTGCTTTTCAAGAATGCTAAAAAGCAGGAAAAGCAAAAAATAGCGTAAAAAGAAAAAGAAAAGGTAACATTTTCTAAAATTGAACCACGGGTTCCCCTCGTCCACTGGAATAAGAAAGCGGACTCGCTTTTCACCAAAAAGCACTAAAATTTATGAAAAGCTACAAATAGAGTGAAAAGCTTTCAAAAAGTCGATTTTTATAAAATTGAACCATAGGTTTCTTGGAACACGTAGATTAAGGATCCGACCTTGCTTTTTGTAAAAAAAACACCTAAAAGCATAAAAAGCATAAAAAAGCAGATTTTTTCAAAATTGAATCAAATGTCCGTCTAACCTACTGGAACATGGAAACGACCTTGCTTTTTACTTTAGAACCTTCCAATGTTGTCAATCAAGCATCTTAAGTCAAAATTTGGCAAAATAGATATTGAAAGTTATTTTTCTTATTTTTAGAAGAGACCCAAAAATTGAGGATCTTACACACCGAACTAGAGGAGATAGTGTATACAAGCTCAAACTACCGATTCTGTTGGAATCACGGTTGCAGAGAAACACACACAGCTTGGAGAAGATGAAGAAAGCTCAAGCACTACAAGAGGTTGTGTGCTCTTGTGACGCTGTTAGCGACGAAAATACACTGGGTTTTTATAACCCCCGGCGTCGCTATTTGCGTCGCTAATAGCGTCGCTACGAGAGCGTCGCTATTTGCGTCGCTATAGGCGTCGCTATATGCGTCGCTATAAGCATCGCTATATAGAGACACTCATAGTGACGGTCATAGCGACGGTTATAGCGACATTTACACAGAAGTCTATAGCGACGCTACAGAGCCATAAATAGCGACGGTTATAGCGACACCCGAGAGAAAAAAAAAATCGTGACAGAGCATTGAATGCCCTGCCACCCATCAACCATATTGTACTCGATTCACTTTTTAAAAACAGTGCAAGGGTAGATAATAGACCCAAAATAGTCACCCACAAGACGCATTGTTTGCAAAATTGACAAGCGTAAAATTGACAATTGTACACATCATAGGCAAAATGAATTGATTGGCAAATGTAATAATGACAATTGTACAACATCATAAGGATAAAGAATTGATTGGCAAAATGAACTGCGGTGACAAATGTAATAATATACATGGTTCAAAAAGATGTATAAAATCTGTCTCATGATACATAAGCTATGAGAAGCCCTAAACTAATGCTATCTAGCTATGGCTAAACTGACATCGTCTAGTCAGACGTCTCATCGCGTCCAAGCGGCGCCGTATCTGTCGGATTCTGCAAAAAAAGACAATAAGACAGCTTTCAGTAAGTATAAACATATAATGACATTTATAAAACAATACAAAAAATAGAAAAGAGTAAACCTAATACTAACCATGCCGCCGCGAGAACTGAGAATGTCCATCAGGGCGTTTAAGCCCTTCCTGCCTGCGTACTCGCGCTCGTACGGTGTGGGATCACGTCCTGTCATCGACCACTGTCAAAACATACAAAGAATTCATTATGTTAGAATTAAAAAACTCATAAACCCTAAACTATCGAACATAAAGAGCAATGCGAAAACACTTACAAAATCGGCCTCAAATGATGCCCATCCACCGCTCCCCAAGTGGTGCGAGCTCCCTGCCTCTACTCGCGCTCTGGCTGCATCCTTTTGTTGCTTCCACTTGCCGGGATTCTCGTGCGCTGCTTTCTTCGCATTCTTCCAATCTTCTTTGGCGAGCCAATCTGGCCTGTTCCACCCATGCTTGATTGCTTTTTGCACTTCGGAACGCTTGTGTTTGCAGTATTCGCGCATTCGAATCTTCATCAGGTCTTCATTGAAGCATTGATCCCGTGTTGGAACGGGAAACTCATCATGAAGTATGCTGATGACTCTGTTTTTTAAATCACTTGGTACTTCACTCCATTTGTTTAGTATGTAGTGTCTAAACAACTGAGAGCAAAGACCCCGCATGCGCGAGATCACCTTCTTGCCGTCATCATCCATGATGATGCCGCCGCTGAAGTCGACAGAGTAAGGCAAGCCTTCTGGCCGGTGACGTGTGAACCTGGGTGTCCCGGCAGGGGTCTCTAGCGGCGTGTCGATGGGGGTACGGACGTCAGGTGTCTCCACCGACGTCTGGGCCTCGAAGCGAGGAGTGTCGAGTGGGGTGGCCCCTGGCGGAGTAGGTAGAGGTGTGTAGCTACTAGGAACAGTCAGCCGTACAAAACCTGACGTAGATGGCGATGCTGTGGCTGGTGTGGGGACGGGCAAAGAAGGGGAGCGTAAAGAGCCTCGTCGAACACGAGGCGGTGTGGAGGCATCGGTGGCGGAATCCCCACAACAACTGCCACCGCGAACACTAGAGCGCCGGTGTCTAGACGAGTGTGAAGCTCGTCTCGTCGACGCCGAAGCTTCGGAGCGCACCGAATGCTCCGAAATAGAGGGAGATGCGGATGGAGTAGGAACGCGCGATGATGCGCCAGAGCGATGACGCTCCACGTACCACTGTCTCTACTGCGGTGACAAAGAAGAAAGAAACTCCTCATCATCCATACTTGCATTAAACACACGAATATTTAAACTGAATATTGAATGAATAGAGTAGACAATGACGCAAAGACCATTAAATACAATGACGTAATGACGCATATAAATACAATGACGCAATGAATTGAGTGATAGAAGAGGCAAGTCGAAAACTCAGAATTTTCAATCAAAAGATGTGAGCGCCATGGAAGGTACTTAGAGAGCCAGAGCTTTTACCACACAGAGCAAAATTGTTCAAATACAATATTTGTGGCTTTAAGAGATCTCTCTCTCATCCTCGCATAACTCACCATAACTTCCTATATCTATATAGAGCTCTCCGTTTAAACACATATCCTCTGTTTCATTTTGTAGCTCCTCTGCATGCACCCCATATAGAGTAGTATCATCTTGATGCTCGTCTGGCACCACCGCAGCGGCTTCTGATTGAGCATCTTCTCTCATCTCCTCCATAGATGCCGTTGTGATTGGCACATGGTAGCCTTCATACGTCCTTGCACTACGAGGGGCTACCTCTATGACGTACCACCAGTTTAATGTAGACTTTGTAGGATGAAATATTACCTGCCAGAGCCACATAACTTACATGAGAGCTTTCAAGCACATAACTTGTAAAAGGGGGATGTTAACTATTTACATACTTACTTGTTCACAATGGTCGGGTAGTACGAAAGTGTCTCTTAGGTCAGTCCATTTCTTACTAGAATCCACCTCAAGAAAACCAGACTCTCCTCTACGCACAGTAGCGTTGCGACCCTCCATGATTATCTTGAACCATTGCACGTCGAACATGTCGACAAAAAATCCTCTGTAATCGATCCTCAAAATCTCTTGCAGCGTGCCTAAGTAAGTGAGTTCCGCCACCACAGGATCTGCATCAGAGGAACGTCGTCGACTAGACTGTTCAAATTTTGCCATGATTCCACAATCTTGAGTAAAACGCTTTATGTCGATTCGTTCCACACTAAAATGTCGACCTTTACACCATGCTACTGTGTATGACTTATACTACAACGAACAAAGATTATGAGTGGCCGTTCAAACGTTTAGAAATAAAGTCACTAGCATGTTGTACATTGCAAACTTACCTTGGTCGCGCAACCCCGAGAGTACTCCCACTCTTCCTCAGTCACCTCGTCACCGCATTGTTGTGCGCTTTTCAATTGGTTGTGCAACCATCTTAAGCTCATGAAGGTTGGTAGGCTCTCCAGAACCGTCGGATAGTGCATCGGTGGTCGTCTTCCCCATCTCCACTCGATTCGTGTCCTTTGTCACTCTTGCTTTGCATCCTCATATTGTGAAATCCACTTTTGCATCACTGGATTGTGAAGCATGCAAAATCGGTTGATTTTAGCCTCTAGATCTTCCGTCATCTTCTTCTCAACACCGAGATTGCACATGAAAATCCCAGATATGCGCTCATCATCTATGGTTCGTCATAGCGTGTCCCGGGCTTTATCAAATCCGTCTAGCCACTCTCCAATGTACACTACGGACTCTGATACCAACCAACCTTCTGCCATGCTACTTTCCGGACGTGCCTTTTGACGCACATATCCCTTAAGTGTTTTCATGAAACGTTCTAAGAAGAACATCCATCTGGAATGAACTGTGCCAGCTATTTCCACCTCATCAACTATGTGAACAAGAAGATGCACCTGAATAGTTACCATGGTAGTAGGAAAATGTTTCTCAAACATGCACACAAGCTCCGCAGCATTTAGTTTGGCGAATGGTATGGAGTCTACGTTGATCTCCTTTTGTGAGATCCATTGCACCAACTTTGCAAGTTTGTAGATTGTGTTACGGATGTCGAGAGACAAACATCCCTCAATGGCAACCGGTAAAATAAATTGTAAAGTATGTGCAGCAATGATATTAAAGTCCACATTTTATGCAATGATATTAAATTCCACTATGAACGTACCTGACACATTTTATGCCAATCGTGTGACTTCAAACCGGTAAGCTTTCCTTCTTTAGTAAAACACATTCGGAGCGAGTGCATTACGCCAATGGGGGTCCGCAAAGATCGAATGGTCTCTTTTACTTTGCGTTCTTGGGCTCCTGTGAAAATCCATGGTGCTTTAGGGAGTTTTATCGATCCATCAGACGCTGTTTGCGGTCAATATTGCTCCATACGATCCACATTTCTAAGGTCAACTCTAGCTCCCAAAGTATCTTTCTTGCCGGTCAGATGGTCCCATAGTAGTTTACCCACATTCTTGAATATGTGCATTGGATCGAGCAAGTGATTGATCATGAGTCGGGGCCAGTATGGTAACTTGTACCATAGAGATAGTCTCTTCATCCCTGGAGGCAATCCGTCATCGCACATCTCCTTCTGCTCTAACCATGCTTATGCAGACATCCTTGGTGGCTCTCTTCCCAAAAAGCCGTCGCGTAACACATGATTCTTTGGAAGATACACTTGATGACCTTCGTAGATTTGCTTCTTCAGTGAGGACGCCCTGCGTGCATTCACTCTAGGTCCACATGTGACACATGCTCTGTATCCGCTTGTTTCAAGCTCTGCATGTATACACATGATAATAGATCAACTATGGGAAAAAACAAGATTTACAGTGTCTGAGTGAGGAGTGTCAATAGATCACTTGAGCATTCTGTTAGCCCGGGATAGTCATGCATGGTCCACATTAGAATGCGTCTGATCAAAGCATTCCGTCGTCCTGTGTGTCGGCTCATATCCACCACCTCTATGCCAATCCACAATTGTTGTAGCTCTTCCAATGGTGGACGAAGATACACATCCATATTCCCCACTTTATATCGCCCTGGCACAATCAAGCTTAGCCATAGGTGCCCCTTCTTCGTAGTCAACCACGGGAGAATGTTGTAGTTGACGATGACAACGGGCCATACACTGTAAGATGTTGATCTTTGACCAAATGGATTTACGCCATCCATAGCCAGGCCTAAGCGCAAATTTCGAGCTTCCCTGGCAAAATCCGACCATGTTCCATCTATATGTTTCCAGGCTGCGCAATCTGCAGGAATTCGTAGCACACCATCCGAAGATTTATTCTCCTCATGCCATGATGCTAGGGCGGCCATGGACTTACATTCGAAGAAATGCTTGATGCGAGGAAGCAGAGGAAAATGTCGCAAAACCTTTTGTGGAATTTTTGTCCCGTGGAGATCTACTCGATATCTTTCGGAATCACATTTCGAACACTTCTCCATGTCTATGTATTCCCCTCTGAAAAGAATGCAGTCATTAGGACAAGCGTGGATAGAATTGTAATCCATCCCCAAGTTTCGCAAAATCTTTCTTGCTTCATCTCGGGAATCTGGCATCACATTGTCAGCTGGTAGTATGTGCTCTTTAAGCAATCTACACAACATAAAAATACGATACAGTCGTGTAAAAATCTATCAGATCATTATACATTTAGAGTTTTATTAAAGTAAACTAATTGTAATAGATCACCTGAAAAGAGTTGTGACGCTAGTGTCACTCCATCCAAACTTTGCCTGCATGTTGAGAAGAACCAGGAGTGCTTTCAATCTAGACATACGTGCTCCATTATACAATGGCATATCGGCTTCACTTTTCATATCATCATAGATAGGCCTTTCTGAATCCATGATCGTCTCGATCATTTCATCAATCTCGGGCTCAAACATTTCCTCGTTCGGAATGTGCTCTGCATGATCATCCCCCGAGCTGTCAGAGGCTACATCTTGTGGCCTCACATATGCTGCTTGACCAAAGCGCCTGTGAACACGTCTATTGGGTTGCAAGATTGTTGTTTGTTGGCCAGCGTCAGAGTCCGACGAGTTATAATTGGCAACAACTCGATCTCTAATAGATGGATCGAACTCGCCAAATTTGCGAACGTGCTGCAAAGAAACACGTCTTGTCCGTCGCACACCATGCTTGCATTGATTACAAGGACATAAGACCCTCGTTGAGAGATAGGTGTTTCGGTTGGACGGTCCCACATCCTCGTCACTACTCATAATGAGGATAAAAATCTTATAACCTGGACAACAAATTTAATATTCTATTGGCATTCTTCGTCTTATCTCTCTCTCTCTCTCTCTCTCTCTCTCTCTCTCTACCTCACATTCTCTAGTCATGTCCAATCCCCGCACACCTCGGTCTAGAGGTGCACGGAGATCAGAACCACCGGGTTATAATCTCGTCTTTATTGGTCAATACCTATATTTGTGGGTACAAGAAATCTACAGACCCACGTCTACATGATACTGCATGTAGTGGACAAAACCCCTTTGCCTCTTCTCTAGTTGTATCACTTCACAACATCTTAACATCTTTTCACAGTAGATCTTTTCACTGTTCGTCTAACTCTAAAAACCGTAAGTAATTCTTGCGTGAACTCGATCTAACGTAAATAAGCGTAAATCTAAATAAACGTGAATCTAACTAAAAATAAACCTAAATCTAATTTAACGTAAGTCTACATCTAACCTAATCTTTAACGTCTTTTGGGATAGTTTCCTACGACGTTAAAACTCTCTTCTTCTTGTGTGTGTGTGTGTGTGTGTGTGTGTGTGTGGGTAAACCTAAATAAACCTAAGTCTAATCTAATATAACATAAATCTAAATCTAACGTAAATTATGTTATATTAAAAACAAAGAACTAAAGTAACAGGGATTATAAGAACCTTAAAACTGATTTAACACATAATTTTTCACATAACTCGGCAAGAGTTGGCATTCTCATCACTAAAGATGTGAGAGTTAACTTCCGGCGGTGACGCTGCCTCATCTCCATCCACATCTGATGACAGCAATTGGCCCTTTAGACCGTTCTTGCTCTTGTTACTAACTTTGAAGTTGTTGTTGAATGACTAGAGGTTGTCTAGATGGTCATTGTGTCGGGGATGTAGTGACTCTTGCCGCCCTGAAGATCCACCTTCTTCCCTATCTTCTAAAGACATTTCGCCAGTACTTTTGGATCGACGGAGCCCACCATGAGTGAAGGCAGCAATACCCTATATTCCATTGAGGGTTTTCTTCACCCGCTTCATGCAGGCATCGCAGTCTATGGAGACCTAAATCTAATCTAATATAACGTAAATCTAAATCTAGCGTAAATAAACGTAAATCTAATGAAAAATAAACCTAAATCTAATCTAATTTAACTTAAATAAACCTAAATCTAATTTAACGTAAGTCTACATCTAACCTAATCGTTAACGTCTTTTAGGATAGTTTCCTACGACGTTATAACTCTCTTCTTCTTGTGTGTGTGCGCGTGTGTGGATGTGTGTGCCAATAAAAAGAGATAAATTGTATAACCTTTCTATCACCCATGCCAAGTATGATAGATTGATTATGCCATTTCCCTCTTGAATAATAGGTCTTGAGTTCAACTCCTCGTCAGCTAGATCTTTAGGTCTTTTAATTTTAATTAGTTTCCTACGACGTTAAATTAGTTTCTCTCTCTTTCTCGCTCAATGTGTGTGCGTTTTTTTGGATCGTATGCATGTTTTCTCTCTCTTTTCCTTTCTCAATGTGTGCGTTTTTTGTTTATGCATGTTCTATCTCTCTTTTCCTCTCTCAATGCGTGCGTTTTTTGTTTATGCATGCTCTCTCTCTCTTTTCCTCTCTCAATGTGTGTGTGCATTCTTTGCTTATGTATGTGTGTGTGCGTTTTTGTTTATGTTTGTACTCTCTCTCTCTCTCTCTCTCAAAAACACTATGTGTGTGTGTGTATGTGTGTGTGTGAGAGAGAGAGAGAGGGAGAGAGAAAGAGGGGAAGGGAACATGAGAGTGAGGAGAGGGAAGGAGCATACCTGGCTCTCCTTCCTCTCCTCGTGTGTGTGTGTGTGTGTGTGTGTGTGTGTGTGTGTGTGTGTGTGTGTGTGTGTGTGTGTGTGTGTGTGTGTGTGTGTGGAGAAGAAAGAGAGAAAGAGAGAGAGAGAGAGAGGGAGAGCGTTACCTGCTCCTTTCTTGAGGGCGCCGAAAAACTCAGATCTGAGATCTGAGTTTTTGGGCGCGCTCTGTTATTTTTTTAGCCCAGTCGGCGTCGCTATGAGCGTCGCAAATTTCTTTGTAAATTTGCGACGCTCATAGCGACGCCGGGAATTTTTTTTTTGAGCGTCGCTAATATGAATAGCCTCTTGTAGTGAAGGCACACAATAGAGAGTATATTACTTAGTGTGCAAAAGGACAGATGGATAGCCCTAGAATGAATGGGCGTATATACAATGAACGGGGGGAAAAACCTCCTAAAGAGGAAAAAAATGCCTTGGCAGTCCTAGTTTGTTCACACACATCACTACCACATGTATATGGTAACAAATCCCCCCCTGGAGTGATGCGGTGAACGAGAGCTGGCACATGAGTAAAGGGAAGTGCCATGCCGTGAGGACATGATCAGTCCACAAAGGGGAGTAAGCCCAAAGATTTGCGAAAACCTTTGAGCTTCTCACGAGACAATGCCTTTGTGAAAAGGTCTGTAAGGTTGTCCTGTGTTGGCACATAAGCCAAGCTAATCTCTCCTGTTGAGAGACTCTCCCTGACATAATGGTAATGCACCTCAATGTGCTTTGTGCGAGCATGAAAAACTGGGTTCCTTGCAACTTCCAATGTGCTCTGACTATCAGTGTAGATAGTGCTAGCAGTGTCCTGTCCCAACACCCAAATCCGCCATAAGGCGTCTGAGCCATACACACTCAACATTAGCTGTGAAGAATTCCCTGTACTCAGTCTCACCACTAGAAGTAGCCACAGTAGGTTTCTTCTTGCTCATCCATGATATACATGAACTTCCAAGCATGAAGTAAAAACCACTTGTGGACACTTGCGTGTCAAAACAACCAGCCCAATCTGAGTCCAAAAAAGCATGTAAGTCTAGTGGCAATGATCCCCCCTTAGGATAAAACAAACCAAGATGTAAAGTGCCACTAAGGTAACGAAAAATCCTCTTGACATCTTGCCAATGCTTAGACCCTAGGCTATGCATAAATCTGTTGACCTGTGAGACTGCAAATTGAATATCCGGCCTTGTGTTGCATACATAAATGAGGCATCCATGAGCATCTTGGTAAAGAGTGACATCTGCACGATCACCAGCATCATGAAGACTCAATTTTAAACCTGTTTCCATGAGAGTGGGAATAAGTTTTCAATCCTCAATTCCAAACTTACATAGCAATGTCTCTATGTAACTTTTCTGACACAAGGCAATACCCCGGGGGATTCACTCTATATACAAAACGAGACGCCACCTGCGAGTAGAAAAATTTGATTAAACCCCTATATACGACTCATATTAGGGAATATGACTCCCCTTTCTACACTTAAACGACAATCACTGAAGAAAGCTATCATACCCCTATCTTACATATAAAATTTAGGTCTCACATGATCTGACTAAGTAAAACTAGTCAAAGAGTGTGTAGCATAGTGATTGGCAACATACTAAAGAACCACTTCTATTGATAACTAGATGTACCCTTAAAGTGTCTTAGTTTGACTTTCAAACTATGTGCCAAATCAGCTTGCACTCTAGCTACTCGTCCAATTTCAACCCATCTAAATTACTCAAGAAACATGGTTAAAAAGTTGTGTTAGGTTCTCCATGTAAATTTGCATCTATAAAAACTCTTTATAGCTTTCATCCCTCAATAAATGAACTATAATCACAAAATAAGCAATTGATACAAAGTAGTGTTAGTTCCTGCATGTATCTTTGTAGCTATTGACTCACAAGTTTGAGGGCAGACTCTTTTGGGAAGCCATGATTTTGAAACACAAAAACTTCCTCTCATTTTTTTATTTTCTCACTCCCCTCCCCCCCCCCGCCGCCAAATATGATACCCCCCTCTCTTATTGGGAGATAGATTATTGGGGGCCTACCCCTAACTTATACACTTATGTAACTTGTAAAAGAACCCCCCTCCCCTGCACTTACGTGGTGCGATAAGTTTTCTATGGTGAATCCCCCGGGGGCAATACCACCATGACACTACTTAAATTGTATGCACAAGTAATGATGCAACAGTCCCAAATCTTTCATCTTGAAAGTAGCATTCAAATCAGCCTTGAATTCAGCAATATGTCTTTCATTTGGTCCAATGATCAGCGAAATCATCTACATAAAGAACCACACTGATAAGTACATCACCCTCATGCTTTACATACAATGTGCTTTTTGTTGGAGTGTTACGAAAGCCTCGTTTGACCAAATGAGTGTTAGCTTTCTCACACCAAGCACGAGGAGATTGTTTTCTCATACAAGCATGAGGAGATTGCTTCAACCCATACAAAGCCTTCTTACATCTGCACACTTTGTCCTCTTGTCCTTTCTTGACAAAACCGTGAGGCTGTGTTACATAAACTTTCTCAAATATGTCACCATTCAAGAAAGCAGTAACAATGTCTGATTGATTTACATCCCAACCAAAATTAGCATCCAATGCACATAGAAAATGAACAGTAGGCATACGAAAGTGGGAGCAAAAGTTTCTTCATAATCTATGCCTTTTTGTTGTGCATAGCCTTTTGCAACAAGTCGAGCCTTATGGCGATCGGTCTCACCATCCGGCTTGCGTTTCAACTTGTAAACCCACTTCGTACCAATGGCCTTTTTGCCAGGAGGCAAATCACATAAAGTCCATGTGTCATTTTTTATGAGTGCATCATATTCTGATTGCATGGCAGCCATCCAATTTTTTGAATTATGTGCTTCATCAAAAGACAGAGGTTCCTCAACATCATGTAAGCTAGACATAGCCAAAGCATAACAATCTAATGCATAAGATGCATGTCCAGAGCCTGAATGAGTACGACTAGACAAAGGTGCACGCAGGGATAGCTCATTTTAAACTTTTTCAGTTTCTGTTCACACTGGCTCTTCTCTTCTTGTGTAAAACCTTGGGGGTTTCCTTCACATATAAAAAGGGAACTCTTCTTCCTTGAAAGTTTTTCAAGCCATTGATGAGAGGAATTCATGAGGGAGTGAAAGTAGTAATGCCTAATTGTACTTAACCATAAACATAAGCCTAAGCCTACACTTACTCCTAGAGGAAGACTAGCCAATCTTGTAATATATCCTTGGAATAGAGGCTCTAATCAAAGAAGGACTTGAACTTGGTGCATCAATCAAGGTTTGAAGTCTTCCCTCTTCTTCTCTCTCCATCATAATGGTGAACAACTCCCGAAGGGTTTGTCAAGTAAGATGTGTTCTACTTTGATATTTTGTTGATTTCTTGTTGTTTCCTTTTTCATCTCTAATCCAATATATATCCATATTCCAACATATATCTCTAATTTCATCTCCATTCTCTAACCAAACCTATTTCTCTCACTCTTAGAAATTCATTCTCTCTACAAATTCTAAGTTCTCCTTGCTACAAGTACATCTCTCCCCGCGGTATCCTTATTGCCTACGGGCAAGAATAGAGCTTGGGAGGGAAATTCCCTTCTCTTCTCTTCTCTCATATCTACATACTAGAGTTATCCCAGATGAATAATCCACATGATGAGAATTTCTATCGCTTCCACTTTGTACGATCTATTAGAATTAACGTACGGACTAGCCGTAAAATACACTTTCAACAACGTATAGTGTTTCTCTTTGGCCCAGAAAGGCTCAATGAAATACTTCTTTCACCGGACCCCATCATACTACCTCTTATAGACTATTACTTTTGTTTTGACGTAAGTGTAGTTATCTTGCTATGAACCAAGAGGATTGGTACACACAATTAATCCTAATCACTAGACAAAACATATATATTATGGTAAGCACAAAACTACAATTCCAAAGAACAATTCGTAGCTTATTTGGTCGGCAAAGATTGAACGCCATTAACTCATCTATTAACCCTTTCATATTACCCATGATATGATATAACCATAGCCTTGATGTTTTCATCTTTGTCTTGTTTGATATTCTCTTTTGTGTTCTTTCTTTGTGTGTGGGAGTGCAAGAGAGAAAGAGTGGGGCTTCTTTGATTGCACTTCCTTCCAAACCCTAGTCTTCATGGCATCTATGGTTTAACTCCTTCATATAGTTTTTTGGAGTTCTCTCACAAACTCTCACAGCCAAAAGCCCGGTGCTTTCCTGGCAAGACTGCAAATTTCTCGACACCGGTCCAGACGGCTTGTCCAACGGGGCCCCGGTGCTCAAGATACTGAAGTCCAAAGTTAGAAGGTTTAGCAGATCCCCGACGGACAGGGCAACTAGGAACAGATATCCCAGGCAAGTGTTAGCAGATAGGTGTGTAGAGCTTGAATTATGGAGCATGCCTGTCTTCTCGGGTCACCAATTTGAGCTCTTGATAGCAAGTTATGGCTATTTGAAGATTTTTCGAGGGTCGGATCTGTGCCCACTTGCTTGCATAGGAGGATGCACCATCTCGCGTCTTTTTGGCTTTGACAAAGGCTCTGGAAGGTGGAGGACATCGTGTGAAGATAGCACAAATCGACAATTCGTCCATGGGATGCTCGGTTAGCAAGATACTGCAGGATGAAGTCGGGAGCTAATGATGATAAGGAGGGGAGTAGCATATTTTTTTTACCTTTTTTGCTACCACGGATAGTGAGCTCGAAGGAGACCAAAGGCAATGAAGCTTGCATGTGTTGGAGTTGGCAAAACGGATTCTTGGCCGGGCTTTGCGGCTTGGGAAACCAACACCGAAACAAAATGCAGCAGGCTTGCAAAGTGGGGAAAAAAAATGTGTATGAGGGGATTTTATAAAGGCTTTGGAAATTACCCCAAGAGGGGGACATCCAATTGCTGCCATGTGGCACATAGTGGACCCACATATGCAGTTTGGAGCAGAGGAGGCGAGCTATATAGCCGGCAACTTCATTGGAGCATACAAGTGTGGGAGGCGAGCTCCCCTTTGAGCATGGCTATGATGGACCGGGGGGTGGCTCTGTCGGGCGCTGCGCAGGCAGTTATTGCCTATTGGCAGGCGCATGTGGTGGTTTTGGAGGGCAGACACTGTGTTGCGATAACCGGCGGCCAATGGCTGAAGAGGGCAGCTCGCTAGCGGTCGTGACTGACGACATGGCACGCTTGTTAGGAGTCCACTCATGCGGCCCTTGAAGGCCCATTTTTTGAAGGCAAGGGAGGAGGCATTAGCGATATCGCTAATACCTCCCCGGTGCATAGATAGGGTGTAGTCCCATGAGAGAAAAGAGAGAGAGAGAGAGAGAGAGAGAGAGAGAGGATGTGGCCGGTCAGAGCAGCCATGCCCAAGCCGCGGGCCCAAGCCAGCCAGGTCAAATGCAAAGGGGTAGTCCCATGGGGTTCAAGCGAGAGAAGGTATAGCCGGGGCAGAGCAGCCGAAGGTTCCCATGTGAAATGAGGGAGAAAGGGAAAAGAGAGGAAGCCCAAAGGGTGGCCAAAGCATGCAGTCAAGAACCGGACAAAGATGGTCAAAAGAGCAGTGAAAGCTAAGCCTCCCCAAAGGGTAAAAATAAATGAAAATAAATGAAAAGGAAATAAAAAATAAAAAAGCCAAGAGGCACTAGCGACATGGCTAGTCCACCCCCCCCCCCCCCCCCCCCCCCTCTCAAGTGCAAAGAGAGCAAAAGGGAGCAGAGGAAAGCAAAGCGGCTACCCCTTCCAAAAGATGCCAGATTGGGATGCCAGATGGGCCAATTAAGGACAGATTCTAAAGTTGAAGGCCCCCGACTATAAAAGTCATTTTTCAGTCAAATTAAGGGCTTTTTTTGTGTCGTTTGAAGCCTGCAAAGTGGAGCTCTCTGATAGACTAATGCCTTTGTACTCTTTTCTTGAAAATGGCCATGGTAATGGCATTGCCTTTGTACATACCTTTTGAAGTGTAATCAAGCCATTGTTTCCCCGCTTTGCTGTCGTATCCCCTTCCCCCCTTCTCTTTCTCCTGCTTTCGTGTTTCCCCTCGGTGCCGGCAGTGTGGATGTGTGTGCCCCCCCTGAACGACGGTGTTTTGTGTGAGAGAGTGATATTGAGCAACTGGGTGCATGTGTGAGGGTGGAGACAAACTGTGACAGTAGGTGTGCGTTGTGTGGTGGATTTGTAGAGTGTGTGAGAAGTGGAAAAAGAGCAGGCAGTGGTTTGCTAGTGTAAAGAGTGTTTTTTTAAGGTGTTTTTTTGAGAGGATAGGGGTGTTGTGGATACCCTGAGCTATAGAGAGGCCCTTGTGTTTGCGCCGGGTGTGTTCCCCCATTCCCCCTCTCCAACGTCTGTGGATCAGTTTTCAACACGTTGCTTTTATTTGCTTGCGTTGTTGTTCGTTACGTTTTTTTAATATATAATTTGTCGATGCCAGGTGGCTATTCGTGAGCTCAAGGAGCTGACAAAGGACCCTCGGCTCACCAAGTAAAGATTCTCTGTTTATTTTTTAGAGCAATTAAGCAACTAAAAGTGCTTTTTTTATTTTATTCACTTGGTAGCTTGTCACGCGGAGTTTTTTTATTTAGAACAATGATGTTTTCCTCGACTGCAGAGCTGCTTACTCATGCTCCTTTCAACCTCCTCACTCTCTACTACCTTCACTGGCAACCCTTCATCTTTTTGGCAGAGCATCTGCGGATCGCTTTTCAACACGTTAATTTTATTTGCTTGCGCTGCTATTTGTTATGTTTTTTTTCTATATAATTTGCTAATGCCAGGTGGCCATTTGTGAGCTCAAGGAGCCAAAAAAGGACCCTCGGCTCACCAAGTAAAGATTATATGTTTATTGAGAGCAATTGAGCAACATAGTGCTTTTTTTATTTTATTCACTTGGTAGCTTTTCACGTGGAGTTTCTTATTTAGAGCAACGATGTTTGCCTCGATTACAGAGCTTCTTGCTCTTGCTCCTTTCAACCTCCTCACTCTCTGCTACCTTCACTGCAACCCTTCATCTTTTTGGTAGAGCATCTCTGGATCACTTTTCAATGTGCTGCTTTTATTTGCTTGTGCTCCTGTTCATTACGGTTTTTTTTAATATAATTTGTTGATGCCAAGGTGGAAGTTTGTGAGCTCAAGGAGCCGAAAAAGGACCCTCGGCTCATCAAGTAAAAAGGAGTAGAAAAAATAAGGCAGCCAACGATGTTGACTAGGTGGCGTGCAAGATACTCTTGGGCTCATATTGACTATTGCAAACCACAGTTGGCGTCGTGAAAGAAGGGGGTGAAGGTTGCAGTTGAAAAGCCGACAGCCATGTCACCAAGAAGAAGTTCCCACGTGGTGCTTTTGAAGCCAAAAGCCGAGGAGGTTGCTTTTGGATGACGATATAAAAAGGAAAGTTGGGGAGCTATTTAAGGGGCCCTTCCATTTGCCAATTGAAGGCATTGTAATGACAAGAAGTTGAAGTTTTTAACAAAGGGAAGGAATATGTAGAAAGAGCATCCAGTGAATTAAGAAAACATATGCAATGGCAATTCAAAAGACGAGTTTAAATACAAAAGAGCAGGGAAAGTCAAAGAGAAATGGGTAAGTGCTGGCGTTAAGGGAAGAAGGCAAGATAAGGAGGGGTTTGCCCTCACTCGTGCTCTTGTTGTCTAGGGCACTGCTTCTCTCTCTTCTGCTCTTGACCAAGCAAAAAGGAAGCAAAAAACCTAACCTTGCGTGCAATTAGACTTTGTAATCAAATTCATAACTTGTTAGTAATTAAAAATCAAGTTCCAAAGTGTTGTTTGTGTCTTACATCATTGCGTTGTGTTTTTTCTCTCATCTTTTTCCACAACAAGCAACATGGTGTTGATCCCGCCTCACTGACCACAGAGTAAAATACCCTCGCAGCGGGATGAGGGGGAGAGAGAGATAAAAGAGCGAAGGAAGAGGGGGGAGTGTAGGATAGAGAAGGGGAGACCATACCTTGCTTTCTACAACAACAACAAATGGTCTCTCCCTTCTCTCCTCCTCCTTTCATATGTATAGAGAGAGAGAGAGAGAGAGAGAGTAAAGGGAGAGATGGTGAGAGAGAAAAGAAAGAAAGAAAGAAATTTTTTTAATGTCTATGTGAGGTCAAAGCTGGACCCTATGAGACAAATTAGGTATACATGTGTGTATGTCCTCTATCTATATCGAAAAAGACAAAATAGTACAAACTAGTATAAAATAAAAGAGAGAAGGATGTATGGTGGGTGATGAGATCTATGGGGGGTGGGTGGAGCTCTAGTACTAGGGATACGTGCATGTCTATATGTTGAGGGTAGTACAACTATGCAAATGCATCAATCTAGCTAGCTCCATCTTATGCTAATGGGGGGGGGTGTTAAATGTAGTACATGGGAGGGTCGGCAGCAAGGGCTGCCCTAATGAACGCCTCTAGGTGATCCATCATCTAGGCTCATCTCTCCTCAGCAGCTCAATGTGCTTGAGTCCAGATCTCCACGATCTGTCTACGATGGATTCGTGCCGCATGGCCTGTGTTAGCTCACGAGCGTCGTCTGGTGCCTCAGCCTGCTGAAGGGCCACTCCCCTCGGTGGGTCTAGGAGTGGAAGGGGTGTAGCTCTCTGAAAAAAATTGTTAATTTGTGATTGTTTCTCCCACCCCTCAGGTCTTTGTAGGTGGCTATAGAAGTGTGTCCCTATGCCTCTATATCTCTAGCAAGTAGCACCCCAAATGTCTCTGATCTTGAGAGTGCATGATATCTCGGAGGATAGACTACCCTCTAAATAGTGGTTTGTATCGGCCTCTGATATTCAAATAAGCTCTACATCTGCAAACAAAATGCTCCTCACTCTCCACTTACACTCTGAATAGCCTACACACCTCTCCTCCCTGAGAATTTCATGAGCTCTCCCCACCACGATCTCTAGTCTGTGTGATGACACTCTGAGTTGATTGATCGCCACATGTGAGCTATGTGGCATGTAGGTGTCCATATAGTGTGGTCGTTGTATGAACCCATCCTCTAGTTTGGTAAGATAATGGTCTCTGTAGTGTGACAACTTCCACTGGAGGGGAGATGTGATCCAAGTCTTTATGATAGAGAGCTGCTAGAGATCCTATCGAATCACTATGTTTCTCTCACTACGTGACAGATGAAGTTGAGGGGAGTCGGGGTTGTACTAGAAAGGTGGAAAACTCTCCAGGTCAAGGTTGTGCTCCAAACCATGCTCTTATCTATTTGTACCATGCTCTATCGTATCCAACTTTTGATCTTTGAATTAGCTGACTCAAATGCTCGTTGTGTGAGTCTATTGATTGGGAGCTCTCTCACTCTCTGGATGAAGTAGATCATCTAGAAGAGTGCCTCCACTACCATGGTGGGGCGTGGAAAGATCTGCCTTGATGATGTCTGGTGGCACTATGTGCTTGCCTCAAAATAGGTAGATATGTGATCTCTCAATCGGTGCCCACTGGCTAATTGTCAATCCGGGTGCCCACACTACTGCTTCGTACATCAGGGATGGGGTGACTAACGTGTTGAATAGCCACCCTTTGTGTTGGGCTCCTGAAAGTGTGCCAAATGGCATCTTTGCTCTAGCCTGGCCAATGGTGCATATCCTCTGGTGACTCTGTCAGTGGTAGCCTGTGCCATGGAGAAGGTTCCCTGTCTATTCGTGAATGTGACTCCCAGGTAGATGTAGGAGGTGACTACCTCTATTGGTCCTCCTACTGCTGTAAATGTGGCTACTCGTCGAACTACTCTGGAGGTGTGGAACATCATGATCTTGGATTTCCCAAAATTCATTGTGAGTCCCCTATTTGTACAAAACTCATCCAAAGCTCTCATATGGATCTTTCGGCCCTCTGGTGACTCTGAAATCAATACAATGTCATCAAATATAGCATAATGTGGACTGGGGTACCCGCTAGGTCTGCTCTTGGCCCTCCTACTTGTAGGATGTAGTCGGAGATCTCGTCAATGTAGAGTCCAAAGAGGATTAGGGAGAGGGGCCATCCCTGCTTAGCACCAATGGTGGAAGCAATAGACTCTGACATGTAACCTGGGCAATAAAATCTCCCAATAACTCTCTCATAGAGATCATAGATGCCCCATATAATCTCCAAAGCTATCCCCAAACTTTGAAGTCATCAAAAGAGTCTCTCTTGTGGGATGGTGTCAAATTCTTTGCGGTAGTAGTAAAGCCTCTTCTTCAGCACCTTTACTCCATCAATGAGGCAACGTAGAATGAATATGTGGTCAATGGTGGAGAAGGTCTGCCTGAACCCTACCTGGCCAGGATCCCGTAGGCCCTCAGCGTCCCTGTAAGAACTAAGCGCAACCTCAAGAACTACCCCATATAGTTTGGCCATTATATGGCCAATCATGATAGTCATGTAATTCCCTAGGTCCCAAGTGTCTCCAGCCTACTTGTGGATCCGCCCAATGGTGTGCCTGGTCCACTCCTCTGGGAATCCATGCCCTATAGCCCGATTGAATGCATGTGCGATCAATGGGGCTATCATTGGCGGCTGCGTAAATGAGATACTCACTCTGTATAATTGTATGATCTGATGATTGGCAATGTTGTAGCCGGTGAATGGCCTTCTTGACCATCTTCATTGAAGGAGCAGCTCATGGGTCGAGGCCTGGGAGGTTGTGGAATCAGAGGCCGGTTTGGCACCTCATAGAGTTTTTCTGCATAGTCATGCCATACTTGTGGATCCTCAATGGGGGTAGTCAATCGTGGCTCCTGGAGGGTGAGTCATGTTGTGGCATTGTCCACGCTCATGAAAGGTGGTATAGCTCTAGCTCCTATGCCTCCTTGAAATCTCTCCGCTTTTACGTGTGAGTGTCTTCATCTGGCATATGGTCTCTTGATCAATGGTCTCTCCAAGATTCCGTTGTGCACACAACGGACTCTTGATCAGTGGTCTCTCCAAGAGTCCATTGTGCACACCTCTACCATTGGTTGTGCACACAACCAGTGGTAGAGGTCTCTGCACTCATCATTGTACCAGCGGTTCTGTGGCATAGTCCATGGGAGGAGTGTGGCTTGTATGGGTGGTGTGCAAGAAAGAGCTGATGCCTAATGTCTGAAGAATAGATGTGATGTGGGAGGCAAGCATAGGTAGTTGTGTAGAGGGGTGCAGTAGAAGGAGTCCCTTCTCGACCTCTACCATGTATAAGGGGGCTAGCTCATGTGTGAAATGGATTGCGGTGTGTGCGGTGTGTGTCATGGGTGTGTGGGGTGTGGCGTCGCTAGCGAAGGAGAGTGCAAGATAGGTGTGTCCAGCTCCAATTGGTATGGGTGGGATGGTGAAATATCTAAGTAGGTTGGTGGACTCTCTGGATCCCATGGTGTAATCGACGGTACCCCCCCCCCCCCCTCCCGCACTGCAACTCCATCTGGTATGGATGGCATTCCTCCGAAGTAGGCCATTGTGCCATCCCATTATAAATAACGAGGCAGTGCTAAGAGCCTAACCTGAGCAAATGGTGGATGTACTTTGTGGTACAAGTTGTGTCTGTTGACTCTCTCATGGTGGCCTCCTCCTATAGGAAAATAGTGCCACCGGGTCCTCTGTGTCATACGTCTCACACTAATTCCTGCATGTTCTGGCATTGAAGTCTCCCTTAAGTAAGACTTCCCCTAGTGTAGAGTACTCCATAGTCTCATCCGACATGCATGTGGTAAGGGATGATCTCTCCTCTCCCTCCCCTGTTGTCTCTGTGCTAGAAAATCTAGAGCCTGAGGGAGCGAAGTAGCAGAGAGCGATGTAGATAGTTCTCTCTTGTGATAGCTCAAAGCTGGATCCAAAGATAACGGGCTTGTGGGTCTCGTGAAACAATCTATGGGTTCTCTCTCAATGTGAGGACTCCCACTGAAAGCCCTCAATCTTTGGTAGGCTGTGCTATTGACTCTCATGTGTCTTTGTCAGAAGAATGAGGTCCTGTCCTCTCATGATCTCCTCAAGCCTCTTTGAATGTGTCCATAGATCCCCGTTGCAGTTCCAAACTACAAGGTGGATCTCCTCATGTGTCCCATAGGCTGTGAGTCCCTGTGTGATGGTATTGCCATCAATGATGACCACCCTACCATCTCGGTATACCGCCTTCTTCCCTTCTTTATGAGCTTTCTTGACTCTAGGCATGCATGCTCGGCAGTGTCCCTGTTGCATCTTTGTGAGGTCGCCATCAAGTAGATAGGGGCCCCTCGAGTCCTCTCAAGATAACCCTCTTTTAGATGAAGGATGTTTGACACTCCTTAGTTGGAGGATGACGGATCTTTTTTGCGGATCTTTGCCAGTTCTGCAAGCTTTGGAGAAGGGTAGCTCCTCGTCTTACTTGCGTTAGTGTACTTAAGGAGATGCAAACAAATGAAGGGATTATATATAGAGGGTTCATTTGAGCTTCTCATTTTTTTTCTTCTATTAGTGTTCTCTCCTCCTTTAGAAGTCCACATATCCATCCAACGCTCCCTCACCCCCATTTTTATCTCACCCCATCTCTCCATTCTCTCTCACCCCCTCCCTCCCTCCTCAACCCCCCTTCCTTCTCTCTCTCTCTCTCTCTCTCTCTCTCTCTCTCTCTCTCTCTCTCTCTCTCTCTCTCTCTCTCTCTCTCTCTCTCTTCATTTACTCTCACTACATCCCCCAATCCTTCACTCTACCTATCCCTCTCTCTCTCTCTCTCTCTCTCTCTCTCTCTCTCTCTCTCTCTCTCTCTCTCTCTCTCTCTCTCTCTCTCTCTCTCTCTCTCTCTCTCTCTCTCTCTCTCTCTCTCTCTCTCTCTCTCTCTAGGAAACAAGGAAGGTGGCACATTGGTTTCTAGGCACAATGGAGAGCTAGTTAAGTTGGTGTCATGTGAATTGGGGCAAGTATTGATTTATGTTTTTGGATAGGTTTTAGGATGTCCATCTAATTAGGCCTTATATGACGTCAATGGGATATTGTTCCATTGCTTTGCAATCTCTAGATGACCACTGCATCGAGGTCGTCCCTCAAATGAATCTCTCATAGTCACGTCACACATCATGCTAGCAAGTGGTCACAAGCAAAAAAAATCTTCGTATGATGCAACAGTTTTGGACATTGGGAACACACACCTAGAACAATCCAAAAAATGGCAAATACGGAGGGTAAGTATATAGGAAGAAACCAAGCATAAAGAAGATGAGAGACAAAGCAGCTTCACGACCTATCCACACATCTAGTCCTCATAGACTAGTCGTGTTGTGAAGGATGCAATAGGAGGCACTAGCCTTCCAAGGATGCCTTAGTTTTTTGGAGACACGGTAGGTTACAATGATGAAGCAATGCAAGGCAATCGCCAATGTTCAATGCGTGGAGGCGAATAGTTTGCACAAGTGAGAGAATGTCACTTAAAACATCGTTTGTCAAGAAAAGGAGAGGAAATTGTCGTTTGATGGTGAAACACGGATAATAGAAGTACCCCTTGTTGTGCACGAGGAGAATGTCGGGATGAGGATTCGGGCCATCAAGGTTGACATAAATGACACCATGTGAGTCATCTGTAGGTGCAAACCGGGGTGTAGATTCACTTTCCAAGGAATTATCAAAAGAGGAAAGTGCAAGAAGAACGTGAACATATGCACTGAGGAAATAGCGACACCAAGTTTTTGAGAAAAACGCAAGTGGGAGGGATGCGACATTGACACATGGATATGGTTTTGTAGCGATGATGTCAAACATGTGCAGAATGTATGTCCACACATTATGATACACCCTCCAATTCCTCCAGTTGAGTGGCCAGTGGCACGCGGCATGTCCTTAATGCCATCAAAAATAAAGGCATTGCAGCTTGCAGAGTTTCATATGGCAACAAAAATTGTGGAAGTACAAAGGCAAAGATAGAGAGAGAGAGAGAGAGAGAGAGAGAGAGAGAGAGAGAGAGAGAGAGGAGTGTCTTGTCTACTCCATTGGAAGGAGGGGCGGCAATAGGTGGTGGCACATGGTGGCAGCAAGCTAGCACCACCAATCACCAATGGTGGGTTAGGGTGGTGGTGGCCATGGGTGGTAAGTGGTGGCAATGGGAGGTAGTCGTAGTGAGATGGGGAAAAAAAATGCTCGCTTCAAAGCTCGCTTTGTTGAGCTTGCTTCGTAATCTCCCCCTTTTCTTACAAACACAACGGCATTAGATTATGAAAGGGGAGTGTTCCTTTAAGAGAATTCTTCAGAGGATAACTTAAGATTGTGTCGGCTGATTTCATTGCATATTTTATACACTAGAACATCAATTCATGCACCTCAGCGGGGAGAAAGACTTAAGAATAAACCCATTGCACACACAAGGAAAATAGTAAGCAAAGAAGTTAAGCACTTACAAAGAGGTAGATGAGGGTGAAAAGAAGTATTTTTCAAGCAAAGAAATAGTACTTCTTCATGCCTACTAGCAAAAAAGAGAAAAAGATGATAGCTCACTTGCTTGGATTTGCATTCATAGCCAAGTGCTTCAGCATAGAGACCACCTCTTGAGCTCCCATGGAGAGGGAGAGAGAGAGAGAGTAATTGCTTGGCCACACTTAGGCACGTAGGGGAGAGTGATAGAATGAGAGAGCATCCCCAAAACCCTACGAGCCCCTCACTTTTTTTCCTCTTATACACTTGCTAAAACTCAAAGTGGAATGATCACTACTTGGACACGAGCCCCTCTCTTTTTGTCCTCTTGCACACTTGCTAAAACTCAAAGTAGAATGCTCACTACTTGGATAACCAATGAAAAGTAAACATTCAAAAAATGCAACTAAGTGCATGCTTTGACACTTGCCACCCCTTGCTATCTTGCAAAAAACATGCCCCCTTCTCTTTTGATTTGTCTTAGGCAAGTGGGCATACACACATACAGACACTTGTCCAACTTCCAAGCAAGTATGAGCTACTTTGGACATGTGGCCTAACCAAACTTGGACGAGAAGGACTAGAGTCAACTTTCTAGTTATGGTGAGACTGATCTAACCTTAAGATTTTAATTTTTTCAATCATAAATTAAAAACCATAGGCTTACCTATAGTTTTACTGGCTCGGGTGCAAGATTTTTGCACGATAAAGATTAAACTCACCCTTGTACTTTAGAACTTCATCTCTTGTGCAAAATCTTAACTCGGTACTTTGGAGATACCACGAACCTAATCTCAAAACCAGTTAAATTTAGATTGACTTTGGTAAGTTTAAACTTTACTCTAAGGCTTCACAAACTTCATGCTTGAAGTCTAATGAGTAATTTTAATTACTTGAAATTAACACAGCTAGTTTTATTTTTAAACTCATATAATTGCTCTAGGTAATCTCCTTTGTCATGTACCTTTGATCGAGGTTGTTCAAGATAGATTCATCCTTCCTTGATTTGTAGCTTTGACTGAGATAACTAAACAGCAATTATCCTTCTCTTTTATAGATTTCTCTCCTTTGGTCCAAACTTTTGACCGACGTGGTCTATAAGCACTTTAATCAACTTCACTTGTTCTCTTTTATTTTCCCCAGACTTAAGTAGCTAATTTAAGATTAAAAAACACTTTAAAAAAGATAGAAGATAATTTTCATGACAATGACTAATTAGACACACACAACCATTTTAACTACACAAAATCAAGCATTTGTACATTTGTTGAACAATCCTTTGCTTGACCTTTAAAACAAGTGATAAAATCACAAGGCCTACCAACTCAAGTTCATTTTCCCTAGAATCAAAGCTACATTCCATCCTATCTCTTAATGAGGGTTTCTGGCTTCTGTACAAGAGGAATCAAAATAAATATGTATGCATGCATAATGGAGTTTTGCAACAAATCATTTGCAACTTGCAAGACAAAAGATTCACCTAGAATTCCAAACCAACTATATTGACACTATCTCATGATACAACTATATTGCAGGGGACCATGATGGAGGCCCCAATGGCCAGAGAATCTACACTTCTTTCTGGATTGGAAGTTTGACACCGGTCCAAGTAAGGCACTGAAAAGTTGAATTTGCAACCTTGAAGAAGGTATCCCGAGATTGAATAACATAGTAACAAACTAATTGCAGCTATTGCAAGCATAGGAGATGGGGATGAAGATCAGATGGTCTAGGGGGAGGTCGACAAGGAATTTGTTGATGCGAGGGGTGAGATATTTAGAGGGAGGTGAAACTAGAGAGTGATTGCAATTGTCCAACTTAGTAGTATATGTATGTTTTGCAAGAGGGTAGGGATTGAGAGCCTGAGTAGTTCACATTAATGTCAATGGATGTGTTCGCGTGTTGGTGAGGCAATCTCCTCTGAGCCTAGCCTAGCTTTGCTAGGCAAAAGCTCCCAAGATGCCACAACACAGAAAGCACAAAATTCAAAAAGCAATCTTAAGTGATAGCATCGATTTTGCTAGCCTTAATTTGTCTAATTGAAAAGATAGACACAAAAGGTCCATTTTGATGTTCACAGTAAGGCAAATAGATAGTGTAAATTTTTCTTGCAACCTTATTGTCTACCTTGGTAATAACGTCAATATGATGCGAATTTTAAAGCAAGTGTGGGTCAAGCACAACATCCCTTTTTAGTAATCCTTCTTTCAAAGCCACATAATGTATTTCCATTCCCTGTTTTCTTACTCCTAGAGCACCATATGCGTGCAACATACAAGCAAGCAAAGGTAACAACACTAGGGGAAGATCCCTCGACCTGCATCTGCTTGGAACATTCAATCGATTTCTCACAATAGCCATGCTAAGAATATCTAGTGATAAGTGCAATCCACAACACAAGATGTAGAGCACCATAGGCTTGCAACATATAAGCAAAGGTAATAACAATGGGGGAAGATCCCTCAACTTGTACCTGCTTGGAGTATTCAACTGATTTCTCATAATAGCCATGTTGAGTATATCTCATGTTAACTGCAGTCCACAACATAGGATCTTGACAATAAACCTCAGCGAGCAAGAGTTGATCACTTGCAAGGGCACCACATTTAGCATACGTATCCACCACTGCTATGGAAAGCATTCCATTTTTTGTCCATCAGCCATGTATATGCATGGCCCTTTCCAGTGACTTGCATGTTGCTAAAGGCTTTGAGAATGTATGCACAGGTGGCTACATTGGGAGGAAGAAGGGCCATTATGATGCATGAATTTGAAAATTTTTGAGCGCTTACTCGCCATGATAGGCATGCCCTATGCTGAGCGCATTCAAGATGACAACATCCAGAAGTGAAAGCTCATTGAAGACTTCTTTTGCTTTAGTGAGGGCACCACACTTGGGAGACATGTTGACTGAGTTGTTGTCAATATTGAAGGGGGTTTTGAGAAAAATCTTCTCATGGATGAGACCATAAAGCATGCTACCTCTACGAAGATCTTGTTGGTGGGTGCTAAGTGAGGCAAGCAACAACATTAGGCTTGGGGAAGCGTTTGTGGCTAAACTTCGCAGGTGGAAATCTTGTTCTAGACAATAAACACTAAACAAGGGGTAGCATTCTCACTCAAGCTAGAAAAAACTAGATGTATTATATACAAGCCGACAAACATTTGATACCTACTATATGAAATATAATGCTTCCACATGACAGACTCAATAGCTTACTCCTAGAAGCAAAATTAGTTGCACCTCTCCTTCTTGAGTGAGATAAGTAAAGAATCTAAAATAGAAAGGAAGCATCATGTTTTGGTGGTGCCATGGCCAGCACAGGGCCACATCCCGGCCACATCAACCCCATGATGTGCTTCTGCGGGATGCTAGCCAAGCAAGGCGTCACCATCACTTTGTCAATATTGACCCTATCCACTACCGCATTGAAGAACTTCAGCGATAGCAATAGGATCATGATATTGTGGCTAGCGAAATGAAGCTGGACATACGATGAGCCCACGTGCCCATCGAGGGCCTCGATCTCAGGCAAAGCTTTGCTCTCTCTCGAAAGACCTTCGACGAAGCAAAAAAGAGCATTACTCCCCACCTATGGTAAGGTTTGTTTAGAAAACGGACTCTATGCCTACGTTGCGCAATCGACAACTGGGGACGCTCGTACACATAAAGAAAACAAATCCAGGTAAATTGTAAGCGAAAATTGTAACACCTAGATATTTCTAATTCAAGGAACCACAATCAAGGTGGTGTTTAAAAACACCAGTCAAAGCTTTCACCACAATGCAAAGCCGCCTGTTATTCATCGTGGCCTGTCTTGTTGCAGCGTACTTCAGACAACAAATTTCAGAGCGCCATTAATGGAAGCTTTGACTCTTTAGGCCCTTTTAGAGAGAGAGAGAGTGTGAGAGAGAAGAAGAAGAAGAGAGTTTTAACGTCGTAGGAAACTATCCCGAGAGAGAGAGAGAGACGAACTTTCATGAAACAACTTTTCATCCTTTCAATAAAGAGGCAGAGATTTCTGCTTCGCGTTTGCTGCTGGACGCCCGCTCCGCAACCCTGCAGAGTATACTCCTCACATCTGGCAAGCTTTCGCGCATACCCCTCCTTGGTATGGACGCATCAACCCTGCGCATCTGTATGGAGTTCTTCTGCACCAGAGCTGTCAAAAGTAACATCCCCATTGGTGAAAATGTCTCTGAACTGAGTCTGAAGGTAAAGCTCATTGCATTCTCCTGGAAGTCAAAGACTGTTGATGCGCCCACATGCCATACAAATCCAACCAGCAGCATACAATTCCACATGCTCCCCCTCTTAGGTATTCTAAGTTGGACTCCTCACTCGGAGAAGTGTATCTTGACCCTGTGCAGCGGTAGCACAGAAACGGCCATCCCGACCTCTCTTCATTGCCCCCCTCCCTGAGCGTACCATGGGCGGCTGCGGCCTGCTGTCCCTCCCTAATTGAGAAAAAAAAATGTTGTCTCTTGAATAGGGCAGAGACTGGTAGCTGCAGTTCAGCTCCAAGTTCCAACATCAAGACAAGGAGAATCTCAAAATATGTCGAGAGACAGAGAGATCTGAGAGAGATCTTTTGCTTTATTAAACTCCAAACCAAAAGTTTTCATCATATCACACATGTGTGACCTGATCATTCCTCAATGGTACGGGCTGCTCGGGACACTCAAGATGAACACCTTCACCTAGAGGCCAAGGGCCCGCAACTTGGAGCTTGCGTGTTGGGAGGCTCGCGTCCACTGACTTGATTGGCGGCTCGTTGAGGGGCTCGTCCAAAAAACGGCCCGAGATCACGTCTTGCTTGACGCACGTGGGAGCCTTTGTGGCACAGGGCGGAGTTGAAGTTTAGTTGAGTGCAGAAGCGTCTGTAGGATCAATGTTGAGCGAACGAAGCTACTCGGGCCTTGAGCGCATATCTAAGAGGTCCCCCTAGAACTCTCTCAGGCCACTTTGGGCTAACTTGAAAAAATGTCGAAAAGTCTCGGACCGCCTCGGGTCGGGTAGCTGAACCTGCCAGCAGCCCGTCGATTGAGAACGAGGAGTGCCACAAGCGCGCGTTCATGATTGTGCATGGCTGATCTCGAAGAGGAAGCCGAGGTCTCCGCGTGGAGTACCTAAACGTCCAAAACGGACATGCCGTCCGCGTGTAGCGTCGAGCCGACGCTCGCCGCAAAGAACCGACTACGAATCTGCTGCAGCCTTCGTCTGCGAACGAGGAGCACCTCGGGCGCGTGTTCGTGAATGTACATGGCTGAGCTCGAAGAGAAAGTCAAGACCTCCATGTGGAATACTTGAACGTCCAAAACGGACAGCCCGTCCGCGTGTAGCGCCTTGCCGACGCTCGCCGAAGAGACCCGCCGGCTACAAGCCGACGGCCCCGAAATTGGGTCATGGAGTCCCCGTGCGTGGCGGACTCCCCCGATTACCTCCACGTAATGTAGTGGAGGGAGACACTCCCATTATAGAGCACTCTCAAACCCCCGCACGCGTCCGTAGTACCTAGACGGTGAGGTGAGGAGAAAATCAAGGTCAGGACTATGTCCCATCGTCCGTCGTCCCCAATTGGGTCTATCGCGCGTCCCCGCGGCACCGAGCCGTGGTTAGCCGAGATCGGGTGGTCACGTCCCACCGTCACCCCAGAGACCTCCGAATCAAGCGGAGTCGAACATACACCACCCCCCTCTTAGAAAACTCTCGTCCCGAGAGTAGCATTGTTAGGGCAGGAAACTCCCTGGTTGATGCTTTGGAGGGTGTAGAGCTACGTGCGTCTACGAAATCCAAAATGGGCTGCATGAGCGGTCTTACCGAGAAGGCAGTGTCTATCTCAAACAGTCGTGCTTGTTGAATGCAGAAAAAGCTGTGGGTACCAAGTCCGCTTGGCACTTTTGATGGGGCTTGAATGATAGGTGTATATACATTGAGTGGCACAGACCACGTTGCTGCGTTGATCCATGCTGAGGAACCTGTCTGTTCCGGATATTTTACATGTTGCTGCAATGACGATGCAGCACTCGTCTTGAGTGTAAGAACCAAGTCGCGTTGATTCCCACTGCTTCTTGAAAGCAGATCTGAGTGACTTTGTGTTGATTCCTTCCTGGATGGCGACGAAGGTCCACTTCGCGTTTAGCTGAGTTGATTCCATGGTGCAGAGTTGCATCTTGTGCACCGAAAAGGATTTGCTCGCTTCGCGTTCCATGGAGAGTAAGGTACTCTGCCGAATTGAATCCTTAGGCTTGATTGCCGAGGTGTTGAGGCCTCTTGACGATTTGGCCTTTGGATTTTCCTTCTTGAAGCACTTACTGAGTGCTCGAGTAGACCTGGTTGTCTTGATGAGCTTACTTGCTCGTTGAAGTAAGGTACGTTGCAGAAGGATACCTTTTACGCTTATTGAGCATCGGTCCGCCTCTTGACCAAAAAGATGAAGCTTTTCTGATTCCTTCCTTGGCATACAAACCAAGGTTTTCCTGAGATTGCTGACGGGTCAATCCCATTGATACCTTGAAGCTTTGACATACTTTAGGACTCGGTTGAACCTGAATGTTCTGATCTGAGTCTTGCGAACTTGAGGGCAAGACTTGAAGTACATAACTCGTAGAGAAGAAGATTGGCTGAGCCGCATCTGTTCCTTGCTATCTGCTTGAAGCTTGTCGCTTGAGCTGAGCCTGAGTGCTCACATATATCTGTTTTGATCTGGAAGAACTTTGACTTGTTCTTAACAAACCTGCCTTCGTTGGCCGACGAAAACAAACCTGAGAATCACTCATTTTGGGTCTTCGTGTTTTCCCTTGCTTAGATCCGCTGCGATCTTGATGAAGGGTTGAAAGTTCCATTGGAAGAAAGAGGGTTGATGGTGGGGCTCATCCTCTTGAGCCCGATGTAGTCGCACCACATACCTTTTCTTGTGTGCCCGTGAGGCTCCATCTTGAGCCAAATGTTGGGCTTGACTGCATGTGTACCTGTAGAGGCTCCTCTGTGAGCCGAGTTTAGGTGTACTCTTCGTGGTACCTGTTTGGGCTCCTTATTAGCCGGATATAGACATACTCGCTATCTTTACCTTGGAGGGGCTCCTGTCTGAGCCCGGATATAGGTGGGTTTGCCTGTTTGCCTTGTCTTCTGCTGAAGATGTACCCACTTTGATTGGGCTGATGTTGGCTTATGTGTATGAGCAGTGCTATCTCGTAGACCGTCACTGCGGGAGGCATCACTCAACCTCCGGCCTTCTTGTGAGGGAGCCTTCCTCATGTGGCTCTTGCATTGAGCCGTCTTTGTGGGGGGCTATCCCCAAGTCTGTGTGCTAAGGAAAAAGATGCTTGGCCCGCCGCCCACTCACAGGCCTCCAGCTTCGCTGTGGTGCTCAGTCCACCACTTCTGGGTCATCCGGCTTCGAGAAGATGTGCACGGTCCACCCAAATTGAGTTGGGTCTTCGGCTTGGCTTTGGTGCTCAGTCTACCCGCTCGCAGGTACCCAGCTTTGATGAAGGGGCTCGGTCCACCACTTAAGGGTCATCCGACTTTGCTGTGTCTTTTGCTCGGTCCACCCAAGTCGAGTTGGGTCCCCAGCTTTGCTGCTGCATATCATGGTGCACGGTCCACCCGAGTCGAAATCGGGTCCCCGGCTTTGCTAACGCTAAATGGCCCTTACATAGCCTGATGGTTTGCAGGCACATAGTCCCGCTTGTGAAGATCCTGTCTCTTTGAAATGTTGAGACTCTAGTGTAGCCTGATGTTCGACAGGCACTCGGTCCTGCTTTTGAAGTTCACTTCACTGCTTTGAGGCTCTGGCTGTAGCCTGATAGTCCGCAGGCACTCGGTCCTGCTTTTGATGATCAGTTTGTTGGTTGCATCTCGATTGAGTTTGGGGATTGTTGCCTTGCTTGGCTCACCCGTTGAAGATAAGGGCTAGGATCTGGACATCTTGCCTTCACCTACCGATTGAATTCTCCTCAAGAGGTACTCTTGACCTCACGCTGATCTAGCGCGGCCTTTCCCTGTCGGCTTGTCTTTGCCGATGCTGAGGAGGGCCTTCCTTGGCACCTACCTCGCTATTGTTGATGCTGCTGAATGGAGGGGGTTGTCTAGCCTTACCTCGAGAGAGTCCCATTGGACTACATGCTAGGGTGACATCTCGTTGTCCCCGCACGGTGAAGAAGCCTTGGCTGTACTACTTTGCTCTGACTGCGTCGAAGCAGGCCTTGGTCATCTTAGAATAAACACTGGCTGGCGGCTGGCTGGTGAATGTTGTCTTATGTCAAGTCACCACCTCTCTGAACTGCGCCCAACACAATCCAGGAGATCCTTAGAAGGATGAGCGACCCCGTCCCATCTCGGGTGCTTTATAGCTCGCGGCTTCGTTGTGTCCTTTGTCGTTGATACATTTTGTGGTAGCATCCTTGTACCTGTTCCTACTTCCTCTGAAGTGGTCTCTTTACAATCATCAGGGGTCCGAAGCCATGAGGGTGGAGTATTCCTAACATGCCCTCCATCCACAGCGCTGTTGTTACACTTTCCCATGGGGGGTTGCCTCTCGATGCTGGAGAGCTACACTTAGCTCCATTGTTATGACGACCAAGGTTCCCAGGCCTAGGCCGCTGAACTGCTTTGCTTTTCTTTCCACCTGTGAGTTCTTGAGCTGGAGATTCCGTCCAAGCTTGTTTGCTATTCGGGTTCAAAACCCTTGTAGACAATCTACACTTGCCGTCGATATTCGTGTCAGGGTCACACTCCCTGTAGTTCTTCATTCCTTGTACCCTTTAGCTCGATGATGCTGGGTTTGCATGTTTTGAATGAGGGACAGCCTGTCACGTTGCCCGTGACCCTGCCACAGGGGTCTATGTGCATATGCTGCATTCTGAACATGAGCCACTACCACTGTGACTCTGAGCATGTGCCACCAGGCTTGAAGTGCCAATGCTAAAGTCACCTCACCGTTCTTGTTGACAGCTGAGGCTGTATCTGAATGAGTCGGTCCCTTACCTTGGGCCGCTTTGCCAAGCCATACCAATACCATGTTGAAGCTCAATGGATGATAGTCACGATTGACTCCGGGTCCGCTTACCTCTTCACAAGGTGCTGGTTAACTCCTGACGAGCCTGACTGATGAGAAATTGCATATCTTGAGGGCCGATCCAACTGGAGGCCAAGCTCGCGTGCTGGGAGGCTCGGGTCCACTGACTTGAGTCCCTTTGGCAGCTCGTTGAGGAGCTCGTCCAGAAAACGGCCCGAGATCACGTCTTGCTTGATGCGCGCGGGAACCTTTGTGGCACCGTGCGGAGTTCAAGTTCAGTTGAGTGCGGAGGCGTCTTTAGGATCAATGTTGAGCGAACGAGGCTATTCGGGCCTTGAGCGCATATCTAAGAGGTCCCCTTGGAACTCTCTCATGCCACTTTGGGCTAACTTGGAAAAATGCCGAAAAGTCTCGGACCGCCTCGGGTCGGGGTGGGCTGAACCTGCCAGCCGCCCGTTGGTTGAGAACGAGGAGCGCCACGGGTGCACGTTCATGAATGTGCATGGCGGACTCCCCCGATTACCTCCACGTGATGTAGTGGAGGGGAACACTCCCGTTACCGGGCACTCTCAAACTCCCGCACGCGTCTGTAGCACCTAGACGGTGAGGTGAGTAGAAAATCAAGGTCAGGACTATGTCCCATCGTCTGTCGTCCCTAACCGGGTCCATCGCGTGTCCCCGCGGCACCAAGCCGTGGTTAGCCGAGATCGGGTGGTCACGTCCCACCGTCACCCCGAAGACCTCTGAATCAACCGGAGTCTAACACTCAACACCATAGATCTCTCTCATTTAAATCCATTATATTATACTTGTTTTAACCCACCTGGCACCAATGGAAATTTTTGTTTTTTGTCTAAAATAATCTGCCCTTTTTCAGGCTTCCAACGTTTCATGCTTTCAAATTCAAAGGCAAGCAACAACCCAAAATCTTTGCCTTGGTAAGTGAGCATTCACTTCATATTTCAAAACTAAAGACGTGTCCATCATTAAATTTACACACTCTTCATTTAAACGCGTGTCCACTATTTTATTTCAACCAATCAACAAAAAATGCTTTAAAATATAACTCAACCTTTTTTTCTATTTTAGTCAACAAAAAGAGAAGACATCTCTATAACCTTTGCCCTTTGGGCAGGTCAAAAATGCATGATCAACAACAATACTGTTGGCTTAGAAGTTAGAAGACCTACTTCCCCCATATGAAGCCAATTTATAAGCCAATAAAGAAGCATATGGATCTCAATGGCAATGGCAATGGTATGCTCAATCATACTGTGCAAGAGTTACCCCGTGACTTGACCTCGGCTTGTCATGATAATTATTTGGCAATAGTTAACCCATGATTTTTATTTTGATTTTAATACACCCACAATTTATTTCAAACTAATTTAGGCAATACTACTAAGTGTTTACAAGTGTGTCTTCAAGAACAATGTTTCTTTTATTCTAGTATGATGATGTCAAAGACCATTTCAAAATTATCATATGGCTTAAATCACAACCTAGATCCACACCTAAATTCATCTTCTTGCCAACATACATTACTCTTAGTGTCATTGCTATTAAGAAGTCTATTTTTTTGGAGTGGCTATAATAAATGATATCCAATCAAACTTTATTGAATGGCTCTTGAAGTGCTAGGTTCAATTCGCAAGAAACCTCTGAACGAGTGAGTGATAGCCAACCCACCAAGAGGTGCTTAGTAGGAAAAAGGGTAATTTAAGTCCTCAAAGGGACTACCCTTTCAACGAAACTCACTTACACTCTTTTGGTCTAGAGTGATGGAACTAAATCAAACACACCCTCACCCCAATATCATTCATTTTTTGCAATTTTTTCTATGCAACAAGTAAGAATATCGAACTCTCCTCAACTCTATTTCATGATCTTCCTTGTAACTACGGTTGCTTAGCACTTTCTTTCCCACATTGTCATTTGCAAACTTGTCATTAGTTCCCACAACATTGTAATAGGCTCACTCCATGGTGGTCTATAGTTGATTGAGCTAGTCACTCAAGTAGAGGAAGATAGGATAATGTACACTCCTCCAAAAAACATCTTTGTCACAACTCACTGTCAAGCTTTAATAAATGCATTTTGAGTAATCGAAACTTATTTTGGACGTGTTACCATGGACTAGCTCAAGAATTGCCCAGATTCATCTATAAACAAAAGTGCAAGGTCTGCACCATCCCAGGGGTTACCTCAAGGGACCAAAGCCCACACACATTACAAACGGCCGTTTTTGTTAGGTGCAAAAGGTAGTCACATTATTAGAGTCATTACCAAAAAATTGACACGTGAGAAATCTTCAGCAGATAGTATCCCTGTTTCAAGAACAATTTGCGCATTATATTTTCTGACCTTGTAAAATCTAAATAGGTGATATCCCCTGAAACAATCACAGCTTGTGCATTACAATTCTGCCTTGTAGGTCAGCCTGAAAAAACCATTGCGGTGTGTGTGTGTGTGTGTGTGTGTGTGTGTGTGTGTGTGTGTGAGAGAGAGAGAGAGACCCATATTGCCAACAAGCTAGGAAAAGATCTGAAGTATGATGACCAAGCATGCATGGATTTAAGTGACAAGCCGAAGTAAACAGAACACGTCAAGCTCTCAAGCATGAATATGCACGTGAAATTTTACAGGAAACATCGCATTCAAAGCAGAGCAAACTATATAGACGCCTATTCTTGAGGTGAATATCATAAGTTATTCCACCATAGCTCATATAGTATAACATCGGTGCAGCTATCAAATTTGCACGAGCCCATACATCATCCCAAATTTGCAAGAACCCAAATCCAGAGCCAAAAAGGACCACATAAATTGAGTGTACACAAAGCTCATGCTGAGAAAAGCACAGCATCAGGGAGGAGGCCACAACACAAACAAACTGCATAAGGGAAGGGGGCTTCTTGAAGCTCAAAGGACCTTGGGTTACCGAGCTATTTTTTAGCAGGTCCAGAAGTATCTCTAAGAATTACCTGCTCAACACAGGTTGCTCTGCTCTTGCTTCCCTTGATTATGCTTTTTGTAGACCTACCGATATGCGGAACCAATAAAAATCGGTCGGCTGATGAAATGAACCCTTTCAAAAACAAATACTAAAGAAAATGAAATCTATTTTTGTGGGCTGCAGTAGGTCAGAATAATACCATCAAGGATGTGCTTCCAGAAGTTCGACATCAGTGGCCGATGTTGAGCGGTACAAATATTACCACGGCTTTAAATCCCCTGGAGGCCCCTCAGTCCAATTCAGAAAAGTCTGCCCTGGTTCCAGGTATATGCTTTTGTCATGGGGTAGTTTCCGCGCCAACCCATTCAGAATTTGATGAAACGCATCCCCCGGTTGGGCCGGCTGTGGAAATAGCATCGCTTGCTTCATTGCAGGGCTTGCCAAAAGCCGTTGCTTTCGCAAGATTGTCTCAGGCGGTATGGAAGTGAGAATTGTGTCCAGATTTGGCACATCCTTTTCTTCCACAAAAACACCAATATCCTCCCAAGGTATGGCATCAGCAAACGGAAGCACAATGTCATCTGCTATGATCACCGGTATGCACCCAAAAATGACCCCTTCCACTAAACGTGGGCTCCATGGAGCCCAGCCCAAAGGGCAAAGACAGAATATAGCCCTTTGCATGTCTTCATAATAAGTGGTTGGATGGTCTGTAGATATGTCAAAATAGGGATTGTCCTTAAAGTTTTCCCAGACAGCTGCCCGTGCACCCCTGCAGATAAAATGTTGCACAAAATGTTCATATAAAATTACCATATCTAAACACGAATACAAACAACATAAGCCATGCAACATTGTACTTGGTTCAAATCCAGCATCTCAACTAGAGAAAGTGAACAAATTATAGCAACATAGGTGTGAAAAAATCACAAATAGGTTGGATGAAGGAAAGGTAACAAGCATGACCTACCGTGCATAATAACCACCTTCAGGATCATTTCCTTTGTCATAAAAAAGTCCTCTAAAATACACAAAAATTGATCGAGGTATGCTGGGAGGAATCAAATGCGTCTCCATCTTCTGCGGTGGTGCATAAGGAGGAACAATTATGGAACCTTCTTTTAAGCAAACATGATATCTTTGCCCAAATGTCTGCACAAGCGTAGCCCGTCGTAACAACGGTAGGATTCCTCTGGCAATAGCATTCTCCTCCTACATTCATACATAGGAACACACATCCACCTCTTTTATTAGTCTTTCAATACTGCAATCAATAACTTAGGAGAATGTCATGTAATACCTGGTAGTGGAAACAAGCACCAAAATCGTGAGGTACAACAAAAAAATGGTCTGCTCCTTCTGTAAGGTTCCAATAAGGCCATCTTGTTGAGATATAGTGGATAGCACTGCGCATCATTCGAGGAGATTTGAATGGTAGTGGCAAGCCATTAGGTGTGAGGTCACATGTGGTATATACAGGGGTATAGAACCAGTCTGCTTCATCCGGATTGAGCGTACGGACTGGACTTGTCAACAAAAACTGATGAACGAAAATTTCAGTCGCAAACATGTGCGTTAAGCATCGCCGATCTTTTTCTAAAACTTTCTTGTTGTATCTTGCTGGCAGCTCATAAACAAAAACCTTCAGCCTTCCAACCGGATCATCTTCTAGAACATCTCCTGCACTACCTGCAGGTTGCAACAAGCATCTTCTCTTAGTGCAAGGACTCTATTATGGAAGCACACCCACACAAGGACAAGAGACAGACAAAGAACATAATAAAGTGTAAAACATATATAAGGATAAGACTCCAGGAAAGGTGCAAGTTTTAGACTCATGATAGTCATGCACAAGGCAACATAACCATGATACCTTCAGCTTCATCGTGCTTAACATTACTTATACACTAAGGCATCCCCACTAGTATTGTCAGTGCCCAATAACGTGTTTAAAATCTGTCAATATATTGCCCCCCACCCCACACGCACGCCAATAAAAAGATCATGGTGAGTTTCGCTCATAGCTCTAGAGATGAGAGATAACTTTGAAATCATTCATGATAAAACCTATCACTAAACAAAGCAAAAGATAGCATACACACCACTAAAGATAGAAAAACCACGTACCACCAATGGGTAGGTGTTAACACAATGACCTTATGTAACAAACTGCTGACGTGTCAAAGCCTAAAGAATGGAGCCAACTTACAGATGTGGCCAAGAGGCCTAAATTGTCACAAAGTGATGACGTGGCTGCCCGAGAGCAAAAACCCTAACCCTAATTTTTGCCAGAAACCCTAACTGCTGAAACCCTAATTTTGGAAACCCTAACCCTAAAACCTGCAAACCCTAATTCTGGTAACCTAACCCTCAAACCTGCAAACCCTAATTCTGGAAAACCTAACCCTAAAACCTGCAAACCCTAATTCTGCTGCCAAAACCCTAAAACTGCAAAAACCCTAACCCTAACCCTAAGGGCAGCAGGGAGTACGTGGCAGGCTGTACGGATTTCCGTGATTTACACTGGCAACTTTTTGGCTTTGCTTTTGGACCAAAAGCTTTTGAGTTTTAAAGGCTTTTTACTGTAACTGCTTTTTAGGCCAAGGGCCTTTAAATATGAGGCTAGGGCTCATTCTCCGGCATGCTTCTTGGAGAAGGTGTAGAGTTTGGAGTACCGGCTTGTATTGTGTTGATGCAATATACCGAAAGGGGTGCCATGGTTTGAGGCCAATACTCTCTAGGGTGGAATTCCGCCACTCCGTGTCGCGTGTCGTCTCTCTCTTTCAGTTCAATTGTTATTGAAGTGCTAAAAGTCTGTTCTTTTCTATTGGCATGTGGTGCCCGTCTTGTGACAATGGTATCAGAGCATTAGGCATGTGCTTTTCTGAAAGCATACCGGTTCTACAAAAGAGCAAACAGAGCTATTGGAATTTTTATTTGAGGTATCTTCACCCTCCAACCGGGACTTATTAGCCACTGCCACCCTTACTTCATCGTGCATCGGGCGCGCTCCCGTCTCCACCGCTCATGTCTTATAAGGCATAAGCCATTAAGATCACTTGCAAGAGAAGGATCCAAGATTTGTTTCGAGCTGCTGTTTTTTCAGAGATAGTGCCATGCAGATGTTGATGTCTAGAGCTACCAAGTCGCACACTTCCAAGGACTTGGCAAGCTTTCAAGAAAATTTTTGCCCGAAGTTATATGGTTACTGACATCTTCCTTCGGAGTGCAACTTCTGGCAAAGTGGGGTACCCTGAAATGCTTGCCATGGAAACCCTAGTAGATCATAACTTGAAATTCCTCGACATCTCTCAGTAGATGTCTCTTCACGAGCAGATGACCTTGGAGGTTCGGTGTGATTGCTATCTCTTGGGACTACCATCGCCGCCAAAGAAACACTGTCTGTCCAAGAGCTGATGGACCATGCTGCGCTCGGCTACGACCTCATGGAAGGAACCTAACCCTAATTTTTGGTGCAAGTTTCAAGATGGAAAGTCAGTCGACTTTTCGAGCTCGACTGATGTCGAGATTGCTTTTTAAGTTCGAGTTCTGTTTTATCTTGTTTGGTGATCCTTTTTGGAATTTGTTTGAAATGGATGGTATCTGTTTTGAACCTGTTTTGGTGCCGATTTGAATTGTTTGACTCTGGCTTGATACTGGTTTCAATGATTGGTGATTTTACTCCCGAGTGGAGAAGTGAGAAATACTGTTTTGGTATTGTTTGAACCTCGAGACGACGCAGGCCGATGCCTCGGGAGCGTTTCGTTGTATGTTTGAAAACCTCGGAACGACGCAGGCCGATGCCTGGGGAGCGTTCTGTTGTATCCTAGAAAACCTCCGAACGACGCAAGTCGATGCCTAGGGAGCGTTTGTTGTATGCTTGAACCTCCAAGCGACGCAGACTACGGTCTGGGGAGCGTTTGGTTGTAGAGTCCTCTGAGCTCATGGCCCGGACCTTTTTAGGTTATTTGCGGGAAGAGTGACGAGGTAGTCATTGAGTAGCTTCATACCGCAGACCGTTTGTCTCGGGGGAGTGCTCAGCGGCGTTGTTTGTTGTGTCTTGTAACATGCATATGTAAGCATTTGTGTTGCATTGTGATGTGCCAATTGCTAAATATTCCTAATTGGACGAGATTGCCTGGGTATGTAATTTTAGTGCATCACGACACCCGTGGAAGATCAGTACGGTCTAGGTGTGGTGGCTAATTTTACTACGCCAGAATATCAAGAGTTTCGATCTGGACGAAAGGAGAAGCTAACTCCTTGATCAAAAGAGCACAAAGGAGAAGCTAACTGTCACCAGCGTGTGACTACTATCTATCCTTTTTGTTGATTTCTTTCTTATTATCTATTTACTTTCACTTTTTGGAAACACCCCTCGGGAAATCTAACTGCCCTGCATTGCATAGCTAGTGTGGAACTGTCCAGAGGGAGTCCAGGCTTGAGGGCAAGAGAGCACTAAGGTTGGACAAGGACTATGGTTAGCCAAGTGGGGTCATTGACTAGCCAAAGTGGAATCCTTTGCTACAGAGGCTACATTTCAATTCTGGGTGTGGCCACAGTGTACAAAGAGGGTCGGATGACCTAGAAAGATACAATGGCAGCATCTCCTAAAATTTAGGGAACTGCTATTTTGGGACCTGAAAAGGTGTTGACGTCATTACCTCCGGAATGACAAGGGGAACATTTTCTTACTCTGCCGTGAAGTCAACTGGGCAACCGGTTGGGATATTTTTAGACGGCAACCCCGAAACGGGAAAATGCTTATAAATGTGCCAAGTGGCACCTTCTGGTACACTTGCCTCATGCAACAAGAAGTGGCGCTGAATTTGAAGGAGAGAGAGCCTCATTTTCAGATTTTGTCACAGGTTAAGAGCTATGGAGTGCTTGCTTTCCCTCTTATGCACAGTGCGGTGCCAGGAGTGATGCCCTGCACGCTACGCACTGCCCTCTCTCTCCCCTTTGGCAGTATGTTATGCCCCTCTAGTGGGCTTTTCATTTGACCAATGTACAGTTGTGTGGGTTCATGCGCGATTGCCGAGGCAAGAGCCTCTTGCACAGGTACTGGATTAGCTAGTGGCTAATCCCCCCGCAGGTACAGGTGAATTCGGAGAGGTTTCACGCCAGAAATCTCGTCCGATTCAAAGGGCAAGTAGCCCTACAGGTGCGGGAGCTCGAGGACTTGCTAGGGATGCGACCGGCACGCGAAACGGAGTCCGAAACAGTAAATTACAGCCTGCTGTGTATTTTTGCAGGTTTAGGGCTTTGGCCCTAAACGGACCCTAATACCCCCAGGAGGTTCGGGGACGCAAGGGGACCGCTGTACAGGTGATCTGGTGCATTTTCAGGGCTGAAAACAGAGAATTCAGCGTGCTGCAGATTCTTGCCAGGTTTTGCAAAGCGCCCGTATGCGTCAGGAAGGTCGGCCAATGCGTGGGAATACTGACCGTGAAGGGTTCTAGTACAGTTATGCTGCCGAAATCGGGCTGGAACAGTGGAAATTCAGCCGAGTTGGTGCGGGGCAGCTTGTAGGGAACCTCAACGTTTATTCCCTCTTTTTAACAATAAAGAAATACCGAAAGGGGCGCCTAAGTTAGGGGCCAATCTGGTGTCCGTCTACTCATACAGGTGCAATCTAGCAGCCTATATCCCTCTCCCCTTTGTTGTGTCTTGAAAGTACAGGTAAAATAGACGACTAATAATGGGTGAAAGCTAAATCAAGGTTTAAAGTGAAAGTCTACCGCCCTTTTTGGATTGAACAGGCCGGTTTCACTAACTCCTTGATCAAAAGAGCAGAAAGGAGAAACTAACTCCTTAATAAAAAAAGCAAACCGATTGTCCCTCGGAATGACCCTCGGAAATTTTTGAGCTAACTTGAGTTGTTTTGCAGATATGTTGTAATCGCGGACGATTACTCTCTTTCAAGAAGGGGAGATGTAACAAACTACTGACGTGTCAAAGCCTAAAGAATGGAGCCAACTTACAGATGTGGCCAAGGGGCCTAAACTATCACAAAGTGATGACCTGGCTGCCCGAGAGCAAAAACCCTAACCCTAATTTCTGCCAAAAACCCTAACCGTTGAGACCCTAATTCTGGAAACCCTAACCCTAAAACCTACAAACCCTAATTCTGTGCCAAAAACCTTAAAACTACAAAAACCCTAACCCTAACCCTAAGGGCAAGGGAGATTTCCGCGTTTTGCGTTGGCTGATGATGTGGCAGGTTGTACGGATTTCCGTGATTTACGCTGGCAACTTTTTGGCTTTGCTTATGGACCAGAAGCTTTTGAGCTTTAAAGGCTTTTTACTGTAACTGCTTTTCAGGCCAAGGGCCTTTAAATATAAGGCTAGGGCATGCTTCCTGGAGAAGGTGCAGAGTTTGGAGTACCGGCTTGTACTGTGTTAATGCAATATAAAGAAATACCGAAAGGGGCGCCAAGGTTTGGGGCCAATACTCTCTGAGGTGGAATTCCGCCACTCCGTGTCGCGTGTCGTCTCTCTTTCAATTCAGTTGTTATTGAAGTGCTAAAAGTCTGTTCAGTCTATCCTTTCTATTGGCACGTGGTGCTCGCCTTGTGACACCTTACCATGTGAGCCGAGCCTAGAATGAAGAGATTATGAACCAAGTGAGACCTCTTGGAAAAGGGTCTTGTCCAACCTAGAACTTCACCGTATTGCTCTCCAGTGTTGTTGGTTTTAAAGAAAGACGGATCTTGGAGAATGTGCATCGATTATAGAGCTTTCAACAAAATCACCATCAAGAACAGATTTCCGATTCCTAGGATCGATGATATACTCGACAGATTACGGGGATCCTCGTGTTTTAGCAGGATTGATTTGAAGAGTGGATATCATCAGATTTGAATCACGTCGGGAGACATCTACAAGACAGCCTTTCGGACGACTTTTGGGTTATTTGAGTTTTTGGTGATGCCTTTTGGCCTAACCAATGCTCCTGTGACATTTAACCGGATGATGGACAGGATCTTTTAAGAGTACACGCTATTTGTTGGCGCTTTCTTTGACGATATCATTGTTTTCTCCAAGGATGAGACTGTCACAAAGTGATGACGTGGCGAACAGCAGTAACCCTAATTTCTGCCAAAAACCCTAAAAAAACCTGCAAACCCTAATTTCTACCACAAACCCTAATTTCCGGAAATCATGGAGGCTGTAAAAAAAAAATTATGATGAGCGACGCAAATTTTGCTTTTTTTATATAAAAAAAAAGAGAAAAGACTCTCTAAGAGAGAGAGAGAACTGATGCTTTTTATTTTAAAAGCTTTTGGGGCTCTGCTTTTGGGCATCCCTCGTAACCTTTAAATTAGTGGTGAGGGCCTCACTTCTCAGAGCATCTGGACGCAGAGTCTGAGAGTGAAACCCTAACCGCTCTCTTGTACTTTGATCTGATTAATATAAAAAGAAATACCGAAAGGGGCGCCAGTCTTTGGGGCCAATATCTCTACGCACGGAACTCCGCCGGGCCAGTGTACATCTATTGTGATATGTGACTTGTTTTGAAGTGGTTATTTGGTGCTATCGCGGTTGATTCTTGACTTGGAGTGTCCAAGTCTGTTACAGTGGTATCAGAGCACGGCCGATTTCTCTTCTACGGGAAATCCGATCCCCGAATTTTTTTTCCGCGGCAACTATGGCTTTAGGCAATGATCAGTCGACTCCCTCTGCATCTAGAGATGCGGGCTGGGATCACAACGAAGATTCAGGCAGAGAGTATGGCCCGCCTCGGCCTACTCAGGCAGAGCAAAAAGAGATGGAGTGTCGTCAATTGATTGGCAATGCAACAAAGATGATGCTCAATTTTGCCGAGGACCCGAAGATGGCAAAATATATGAACCAGACCTCTTTGGAAGAGGTACAGATGGAGTGGCAGAGAACCACAACACCACTCCCGAAACCCGCTCTCAAGAAACCTTCTGCCTCCAAGAAATATACGGAGAAGGAACTAGAGAACGTGGTTGATGCACGGATTGCTCAGCTTCTTCTTCTTCTGACAGTTCTTCTAGCTCTTCAGATTCGAGCGAAGAAGACAGAAAAGGTAAAAAGAGAAGCAAGAAACAAAGCTTCGGAAAGGGCAAGAAGAAGGCTACATCTCGCCCAGAGACTGACAGTTCTACTGAGGACTTGCTACAGACAGCTCAGATTCTGATCATGGAAACTTTTATGCGAACAAGAAGAATTTTTACAAAGCCAACCAGTATGACTTTCTCGAAGATGAAAGCAAGAAAGTCCGAGAGTTTAAGGAAGGTGGCCACTCGATCAAGTTTGATACTTTTCAGGATACTAAGATGCTTCGAAGGCTTTGTCTTTTATCAGCAGTTTGACATCGCTTTCGCGGGAGGACGCTATTCAGAGCCTCCAAGATTCGGAGAGCTACCTCTTACTTTAAGGGGAATGCTCGTACTTGGTGGTCCACGCTTCTTTTAAACAAGACTACACCAGTTAAATGGCTGAAATTTAAAAAAGCTTTTTATTTCTTCTTGGTTGATGCAAGAATATGAACGAGATATACGAGCTGCTTGGAACCATCTTCGGATGACCAAGAAAGATACAATTAATGCTTATTGTGAAAGATTCTGGAGCTCTTTTCTACCCGCCTCTTCATTCAAGAAGATCTCGTTCAGAGAACAGATTAAGCGGTTTACCTTGGGTCTACCTACAGAGATCCGAGATCACTGCTTGGAACAGAAGTCAGCTTCTATTCAGGAGTTGATGAGTCATGCGAAGCGGGGCTTTGCTATTCACTCTGGCAGTCTGACCTACCCCATAGATGAGGCCATGACATAACGAGCCGAACAGACTTCTGGGAATGAAAGTAGAAAGAAAAAGAGCAACGCAGAGAAAAAGGATGCACGACCCAAGCTTACTCCTGAGGAGAGAGCTCGCTTCATCAGAGAGGGGAAGTGCTTTGGATGCGGGGAACATGGACATATCTCCGCGAAGTGTCCTAAAAAAAGAACAGAATGATAAAGACGACCGACAGGTCTGAGAGTTCGAGAGCAGCTGAGGAATGTGGCAGAAAAGGCAGATAGAAAAGCAGAACTGGTACCACATGGCATGGAACCTGCACCGAATCTAATGAATGAAAGTACAAACTTTGCCGCTTTTGGGGCAAAGTGAAGGATCAGGAAGCTCTTTTGAAGGAGCCAAGGCCAACTTCTTTTCACTTGGAATTGGCGGCTCGATTTGGAATTCGCCCGACAGACTGACGCCACAGGCAGAGGTAGTTCGACTGGCACCCGGATGGGATGTTGCCATTACACCGAGCATTGGCAAACTTCGTTTGCAATGACAGGGGTGTTCAGGGCACGCGAGTGACGTTCTACTCAGGATCCCTTGGTACCACAAGAACTACGCCGTGGTTGACTACCGGGCCGAGAAAGCGACTTTGATAAATGAAGGGCTTAGAGATTGTACTTGATGAACTTCAGTTTCTTACTCAGTCTTTTGGGAGAGAACTGAACGCTGGATAAAGTTTGAATATGTTTTGACCTGATCAAAAGAACGCCAAGATTTTTCTCCACACTCATGCCGATTTCTTTTCAGAGGGCCTGAAGATCAAACCATTGATCTGATACCTGGAAGCACGCCACCGAATCGGCCACCTTACCGTGTAAGCCGAGTACAGAATGAAAAGATTATGAGCCCAGTGAAAGACCTCTTGGAAAAGGGTCTTGTCCAACCTAGTACACCATATTGCTCTCAAGTGTTGTTGGTTTTGAAGAAAGACGGATCTTGGAGAATGTGCATCGATCATAGCACTCTCAACGAAATCACCATCAAGAACAGATTTCCGATTCCTAGGATCGATGATATACTCGACAGGTAGACGAAATGACTACAGCATTTTGGTCTAAATGATCTCGAATAGACATGGTTACAATAGGGATTAGTCAATCGGCAATCGATGAGGTCTTGAGTGGATCTAGATGCGATTGCTAGCTAGATTGCCGGTAAATCATGGTCTAAGATCCGAATCAATACCGAAATGTTATGTGATGTCTTGTGATGTCGTGTGATGTGACTGTCGATTGGTACATGTGTTAGATGTGTGTTCCTAGTGTGTAGGTACTAACAATCAGTGTCTGCTAAGACGGTTTATGGCCTCTGTCTGTTTTGCAAGCGTAATCGAGGGTGATTACAATGCTTTCAAGAGGGGGGTATGTCACAAAATGGGGTGACGTGGCAATATGTACACACATGCAAACATTCTCGGCTGGCTGCTGCAGAAATTACTGGCTGCTTGCTGACATGGCAGGCCTGTACGGACGCCCGCTTTTTGCGGCAGTGGAAAAGCAAGGGCAACGTACGGCTTTTTGGCTCCGCGATTGCAGAGAGAGAAAGAGAGTCTTTTTGCTTTATTTTCTACGCAAGCTAGAAAGAGAGAAGAGCTTTAATTTTTTAAGGCTGGCTTTATTTGTGGCCAAGTATGGCATGAGAGAGAAAACCTCTTTTAGCTTTATTTTTCACAAAGCTTTTGAGTTTACCAGCTTTTGGGCTCTGCTTTTGGCATCCCTTGTAACCTTTAAATTTGTGGGCAAGGCCTCACAACTCAGAGCATCTGGACGTAGAGTATGAGTGTGAGCGCCTACACGCACTGTTGTACTTTAAACTCAGATTAATAACAAAAAGAAATACCGAAAGGGGCGCCAGTCTTTGGGGCCAATATCTCTAGGCACGGAACTCCCCCGCGCCAGTGTCGAATAAATTGTGAACTGTGAACTGTTTTGAAGTGGTTATTTGGTGTTGTCGCGGTAGATTCTTGACTTGGAGTGTCCAAGTCTGTTACATAGATCAGCCCCAAATCTTCTCTATGGACGAGGTGCTTCATCTTGAAGAGTAGTCGTGGCGGTAATCTCCCTAGAGTCAAGTCAGTAGACAAGCTCCATACCAGATCTCCATCTCTCCACATGAATTTGCATATTTACATTGAGATGCCTATCTCTCCATATGATTCTCTAGTCATTCTGAGAAACAAACCATTAAACTCTCATTAGCTACCAAAGGTTAACAAAAAGGATAATAACCCTCATTTGAAATAACTACGCACAACTGATATGTAAACTGCTAGCACCTTCAAAGGTAGGAGACCTCCAAAAAAACACCCAAAAACTACTAAACCTGGTGCTTTGTCAAGTTGGGAAATACCAACCGCATACCAAACAGAAGGTGCCAAAAGCAAATGCCTCAAAAGCAGTTCAAGGAGAGGCCCTTAAAAAGCAGTCCTCTAACAAGGAGAGGCACTTGAAAAGCAATCTTTTGCCAGACAAATGGGATTTTCCTTTTGATAAGCAACCTTTTTCCTTCCAAAAAGGAGACCGTCTCACAAAGCACATCTTTTTTTAAGAGAAGGTCCTCTTAGAAAGGATCAGTTTCTATGAGGCAGAATCCTTCCCTGAACAGACACTTTTTTTGTTAAGGAAGTGGTAACATCCTGATGGAGGCATCCAAACACTCAGAGCCCACATACTTAGCAATGCTAATAGTAGTAAAAACACTGCACCATAGCAATAAGAGTATGCAGAACCCATCCTATCATGTAGCATAAAATACATGATTTCAGCATGCACAGTTAATGCAGAGTGTTAGATACACATTACAATTTCACGCACTGGAAAATAGTCCGCCTTTGAAGAACAATCAAGACCAGAAGGATGCAGAAAATAAAACCATTAGACTTGTGTAAAGCAGAGTTCCCTCTTCCTTGATTTTCGCTTAGTTTTTGGTTATCCATAGGGCTTGAAATTTGTCAAACCTTCTGAAAACATCTTGTATACAGAACTTTTGTCTTTGCAACAAGGTGGATGGGACAATGTGAGAAAAAGTACTACTCTCGTAACCTAAGAACACGCACAAGGGACTCCACGCTCAGCAACGCCAAGAACCAAAACTAAATGCAAGCACAAATGCTAAAATGAGCAGGTAAGGATTTGCATAAAAGGATACCTGAGATCCTTTCTTGGGCAGTAGAAGACACAGGGTACAGGACAAGGAAGAGCGTTAGCAGAAAGAGGCTCAAGATTTCTGCAGAAAGAACCAGCTTTGACATACTTCCACAGATCTATTCTATAAGCTGCCCCCCCGCTGTGTGTTTGAATTTCAAAGTAATCGGGCTGACGAACCAAATTTTACATACAGCTTGTTTGTTCCTGGGAGTCTGTCGAGTAGTTTTTGACTCGACACCAAACCAAATGGTAGTTGATTTGAAAAGCCCACGTCAGCTATATATATTGGTGTCAAAGGTTTACTTCCCACGTCACTATCTAGTATGAGGGGATAAAACGGCAGAAGAGATAAACGATCCCAGATCTTGGGGTGATCTGAACCGTCCAATTCTCCAAAGGGACCGCAAATGGCACTCCTAGTTCACCACACGGCAAAAGAGATCAACGATTCCAGATCGTGAGAAACGGCAGAAGAGATAAGCCATCCCAGATCATGGGGTGATATGAACCGTCCAATTCTCCAAAGGGGCCACAAATGGCGCTCCTAGTTCACCACACGGCAAAAGAGATCAATGATTCCATATCATGAGAAACGGCGAAAGAGATAAATGATCCCAGATCATGGGATGACCTAAACCGCCCAATTCTCCAAAGGCCACAAATGGCGCTCCTAGTTCATCACACAGCAAAAGAAATCAAGCCATTTTTATGAGGCGCTGCATTCCCCCCCACCCCCCCCCTTTCTAAGTTTAACCACCCTCCTTGTTTATTTTAAGTTTAGGGGGCTAATTATTGGGGGCCTACCCCTAACTTATAAGCTCATGTAGCCTTTCAAAAAACACCCCTCTCCTCCACTTACGTGGTATAGTAAGTTTCCCATGGTCAATCCCTCGGGCATAGGGGCATAGAGTCTATCAAACCTTTGGGTTGTGCCACTGTTTGATCTTTCATTGTTTGACATCGCGTCCCCCCCCGCTTTCTAAGTTTAACCACCCCCCTTGTTTATTTTAAGTTTAGGGGGCTAACTATTGGGTGTCATAAAATCTAATATCTAACCAACCCAAATGATTTTCTCATATTAAACTGATCATTTAATGTGAGAGAATAAACAGGAACAAGGGTTAAGATATAGACATGTGCTTATAGATCTATCTCAACACGGAGCCAATGGTAAAGAGGCCCAAATGAGAGATGGTATATCAAAGAGCAAGGCTAACCAATGGAGCATAAGACCTTAGGGTTAGCTTCATTGAAGACCTCCAATAGTTAGTGTAAAAGTCATTTAACCTTAGGTAAGCTAGGGCTGAGCTTGAGGTGGGAACCCGGCTTAAGCTTAAGGTGCTTGAGGTACCTGATGACTGAGATGCTTGAGGTGCTTGATGATTGAGATGCTTGAGGTGCTTGTCATGCTTGAGATGTTATGGTTGAACTTGAGGTGAGAACCCAGCCCAAGGCTCCCATACACACTCACACACTCTCATTGTGCATTGTGCAAAGTGCAAGAGGTCCCTCTCCTTCTCCAAGCAAATAGAGGTTGAGAGCCTACACCAACACTCTTGGCTATGGAGTGAAAATCCAACCAAGAGCCATGCTTCAATGCTTAAGCTTGCCATCTTCTCCATCTTCATTACTATGCTATCATGTATGCTAGCAAGAAGAGTGATGATAAGTGAGGAACTAATTCTTTCTCCTTTGAAATGTTTCTTCTTCCTCCTCCCTACCCTCATTCCCTGCTGGCTCTCTCCACCTTCGAAGGTGTTTGAGGTCTTGGGATTGAGGCTTAGTGTGGGACGGGTGTCTAGCCTCACTCCTATCTTCATTGCAGGTGTTTGAGGTCTTTGGACTGAGGCTTAGTGTGGGACATGTGTCTAACCTCACTCCTATCTTATGTTGCAGACGTAGCGAGAACCACAAATATATTCGTCAATCCATGGGACGAAGCTAACTCGACTAGTACATAGAGGCTACAAGAGGTTGTCAATCTCTTGGAAAACAACAAACAACTCGCATCTAACTCAGGCTACACTCAAATGACAGAAATCACCAAAAGTGAATCGCTCATCGGCAAACAAATCACATCCATTACAGCATCAAACGACATCCAAAAGTTACGAAACTTCTAGGACATGTTTATAAGACCTAAGCACACATGCTTATGGTCTCAAATCTCACTTTAGGTCAAGTGCAAAAATCATGATTATTAACAGTAGTGAGTTTTTGACCTAGTCGTTTTTTACCTAGAATGCATTTAAATGCTTAGCAATGATGCCCCAATACCCCGCCCATACTTAGTTTTTGATTTTGAAGTGTAAATTCCTACTTATGATGAAATTAGGCCGCAGATTGACGACGCCAAAAAAGCTACGAAATACCGTGAAATGCTTACGTCAATGCGTAGAGTTCTTACCTGTGGTTGCAACGCAGCAGACGTGACTGCAATGTGACAACTGGGGAGGGAGTAGGAAGCACGAGAAGGAGAGAAGTATGCGTCGTTAGCTCATGCTATGTTTCTATTATCCAAAGCTTATAAAAAACTTACAAAATTTGGCTTTTATATCTTAGCCAAGGTTTTTTGTGGTCAAAACTAATAATTTGGGAGCTCTAACTAAAGACAGGTTGATACAATCTAGAAGCTTGTAGGCCCCACTCATCAATTACAAAGTTTATCTGAAAAGTAGGAGTTATAATATTTCCAATTCATCAAAATAATAAATGTTTTCACAATGAGAGCTTCAAAAAATGGTATCCGAGTTAGCTTGCCGCTAACATTCCCCCCTCCTCGCCTGTGTCGTCCCTTAACACAGCTTTATGGGCTGAAGTAATCTTCGGTTTGACGGCTGGCGAGGCTATCTTTCAGTGCATGTAAGGATTTCTCATATCTGATCTTTCTTTCTTTGTTTGGAACCTGCAAGAACTGCATGGTGACTCTGTTTTTGAGCTCAATGGCTGAGTAGCCAACAAATTTGGAGGTTAGGTTGCTTATCACTGGCCCATTGGGCGTAGAAGTCATAAAGGACTTCTTCGGAAGGTTGGCCGCTTAGGTCGTAGCAAAAACCCTTATTACCTTCAAGGAAAGACATCCATGGTGCTCCTGCTTGCTCTGGCTCGTGAAAAGCTTCAATGCATGTGAGTAGCATTCGACAAATTTTGTAGAGCATGGCACGTGAGAGATCAGGGAGGCTTTTGAACAATGTCATGGCGCCTGTTAGGGTTTTCACCATGTACTCCTTTGTTGCCGGTCCCTGCTCTGGAGCCGGCAATCTTAAATAGTTCAGCCATGTAGGCCGCTTCTTATTCAATGCTTCATGTGCTTGCCATGTCCTTACCCGTGGTAAAGGACAAAAGGTTGGGTCTTTCTGAAGGGCTACAGGTGCTCTTGTGAACAGAATCAAATATCGTGGATTCTTGTTCAACCAGCTCTTTCTCCACTTGAGGTGGACATCCTCTGCGTCTTCTTCCTGCATATCTTTATATAGTCTTTCTTTTACCTGTAATAGCTCTACCTTGATCAAGGGATATGGCAATGATTGTTGATGCCATTGTGCATTGATTTGGTTGGGAGTGAGTTGAGTGACATTGGCTGAATGGAGAACCTTCAACTCCCAACCCATCGCTACTTTCCATTCGGCATCTGTCTCTTGGGCAACATGTCCCTAAGTGCATCTTCTTCAACTTTAGACAATTGGACCATGGGCACTTGCTTAGCATCTATTAGTGGTACCTGAAACTCTTCTTCTCCTCCTAGCCCTTCTGTCGGCTTTATTTCCATCTAAGCAAAAGAGACTGATGGAATTTCAACATTGGTTGCTCTGAGGTACCAGCTTCTTCTTGTGTCTCTGGTTGTCCCTCTCGCAGCAGCTGATTGACTCGCTTGAGCTCTGCTATCTCCTTGAGCAACTGTTCTTCTTGTTGTATCCGCATCAGTACAAGGTCTCTTCTTTGGGACTACTCTAGCTTTAGCTCAAGTTCGAGATCCTTATTCTTCTTTTCTAGTGTCATAATAATCAATATCTAATTCTCCTAAATGATTTTCTCATATTAAACTGATCATTTAATGTGGGGAAGGCCAGGGGAGAAAAAGCTAGAATATTGGTTAAGCTAGCAGACCGGCCACAATAGGGATCCAAAGGAGGGAAAATAGGGATCCAAAGGGGGGGGCATCTGCAAAAGAGCCATGTGCAACAATGGGCTAAAAAGACCCTAAGGTTCAGCCCATTAAGACTTCCAAAATGCTAAGGTTCCAAAATTCAAAGGTTGTGTCCAAAGGTCAACCCTAGTGAAAATTGGATGCTTTGTGTGTGCCCTAAAAGTCTTTGCACATCCCTACATGGGAGGGGGCGAGCCCTAAAGGTAGGGGATGAGAGAGAAAGCCACACACACACACACACACAGGCTCCCTTTACACAAAGGGAATGAGGGACACATGTCAGCTCCCTAGGCCAGATGCCCACAAGGTGTGCCCAATTTCTATTGGATGACCCTTGAAGTGGACCAATGAAAATTAAGCTAGAGTAAATCTAGTTTAATTAATTTAAAAACATTTAATAAAAGAAACCAATGAGAATTAAGTCTCCTAGAAGACTATTGGGCAGTCTCCCAAGGGGTCCAATGAGCATTCAGGAGCCCCATGGCTTGCCTGATTCCTATTGGCCAGGAGGCAAAGGGGTCCAATGAGAGTTTAGTTTAATTATTTAATTACCTAAAGCTCTCACAAAAGGGGAAAGGGGGACACATGTCAGCTCCCTAGGCCGGATGCCCACAAGGTGTGCCCAATTTCTATTGGATGACCCTTGAAGTGGACCAATGAAAATTAAGCTAGAGTAAATCTAGTTTAATTAATTTAAAAACATTTAATAAAAGAAACCAATGAGAATTAAGTCTCCTAGAAGACTATTGGGCAGTCTCCCAAGGGGTCCAATGAGCATTCAGGAGCCCCATGGCTTGGCTGATTCCTATTGGCCAGGAGGCAAAGGGGTCCAATGAGAGTTTAGTTTAATTATTTAATTACCTAAAGCTCTCACAAAAGGGGAAAGGGGGACACATGTCAGAAGGCTATCACTTATGCTGCTTAATTGTAATTGGCTTGACTTGGGGAGGGCCAATGAGGCTTCAGGAAGAGCATTTAGCAAGAGGGCTCGCCCAAGAGAGAGAGGGGGCTGATTTTTGCAAGGCATTATCACACACACACTCACACAAGCTCATGTGTGAAGAAAGAGAAGACTATCTCTTCCCAAGCTTTAATGGAGAACTCATCACCTACTCCAAGCTTGTGAGATAGAAGCCTACATCAACACTCTCTTGGCATGTGGATGCAAATCCAACCAAGAGCCAAGCTTCAATGCATGCTCATCTCCTCTACCAAGCTAATTACTAAGCTAAGCTATGCTACATATGAGTGATTATGTGAGGAGATGTACATCTTTCTCGTAAGATACTCCTTCTTCCTCTCAATCTGCTCTCATACCCTGCTAGCTCTCACCATCTTCGAAGGTGTGTGAGGTCTTGGGTCTGAGAAAGGGGATAATTCAAGTTGTGTTTGTTAAGTGTTTTGCTTAGTGCATGAAGTTTCCGTCTTCATTGCACTAGCTAGTCTTGAAGGAACACAAAGAATTGTATTGTACAATGTCTCTCTTGATGGGAGAAACCATAATACAAAGCCTTTTGGAGGGGGGACCGGCTCCATGAAAATCCCGTCCTCAACTGTTGTCAATAGCTTAATTGCTCTCTCTTTTGAAAGTATTGTCGATGCTATCTAACTAGGTGTTATGCTTTTTTGTTGCTCTCTCCACCCAAGCACTCTTGTAATTCTCATTAGGAATCTACTCTAATGAAATGCCCACTATGTTCATGCTAATTTCCGCTACACATAAGTTATTAGGCCATTAAATGTTACATCTAGTACCTTATATACTTCATCGGTACCTTTGATCGAGGCAACTGCGAGATTTTCCCTTATCTCAAGAAGGTTGCTTGATCATTGATCCTTTGCTCTGAATATTGCAGTGAAGCATTCGCTACGTCGAGCTGCACTTGGATCTTTTGTACTGACAGAGTTGTGGTTAGGAGTTCATTGGTTACCTCTGTCAGCTGTTGGTCTTTGGTCTTGTAGGCATTTGATAACTTCGTGAGAAGTTCGCCTAGCTCCTCCATTTCTTTTTGTTGCTTCTCTTTGGTTAGCTGGTGTTGTTCAGCTTCAGCTCTTAGCTCTTGGATTTGTCTTTGCAGATCTGTGATGACATTCATCCTGTTCTCTAGCTCTTCTTGGAGAGCGTCGATAACCATCTCCAGCTCTTTAGCCTTAGCACTGTGGCTAAGTGCTGCTGTTCGCATTTTTTCAGTCATCTCCTACATCTGCTTGGCATATTCATTAAGTTGCAGGATGACTTCGTCATTCGTCTCCCATGCTTCATGCTTTGTAGGCTACCTAGATGTTTCAGCAGTCTCTCTGTGTGGCTCCTTGGTGTTACCATATACATGTGGTAGTGATGTGTGTGAACACACTAGGACCGCCGGGGCATTTTTTCCCTCTTTAGGGGTTTTTCCCCCCGAGCATTGTATATACGCCCATCACTCCAGGGCTATCTATCTTTCCATTGCACACTAAGTAACACACTCTCTATTGTGTGCCTTGAGCTTCCTTCGTCTTCTCCAAGCTGTGTGCGTTTCTCTGCAACCCTAATTCCAACAATTGGTATCAGAGCAGGTTTCGTCCTCCCGGGCTTAGTCGCCAACTGCTCCAGTACGCCTGCTCACTTTCTTCGATTTTAGTGAGCTTTGGCAAGCGTTCGTAGGTCGACAAATATTTCGGGTGAGCTCGTAGAGCTCAGTTTGCTCAAATTTTTGTTTCGGTCTCCATTTCCACTACAGGCAGTACTGCACAGGCTATTTCGTCATTTTGTGCAGAATTTCTGTCAGTGCCATTTTTTGCATAACAGGTGCCTTACAGTCTTCTACGATTTGTGCTATATAGCACGTGTTGTTCCCACTCCGTTTCTCCTATTTTTGGGCAGTTTTCACATCAGGTGCAGCATTTACCATGGCTAACAACAACAACACGGATGTGTTCAAGATGTTTGCTGCTAAGGACAGGTTGGATGGGGACAATTACCCTATGTGGGCTTATATGATGCAACACGTTGTTGTGTCAAAGGGCATCTGGAATATTGTGCAGGGCATTGATGTACGTCCTTGTTCTGAGGATGTAGGCAATGTTGAGGATGTTGCAGGTCTTGCTGCAAGGATTACAGCTGTTAGAGTTGTTTTGCCTACGGTAGAACAAGCTCGTTGGGATGTTAAGGATGCGCAGGCTCATACATTGATTGTGTTGTCTGTGAAGCGCACCATTGTTCCTCACATCCGTTCAGCAAAATCTGCAAAACAGGCTTGGGATATTTTGGATGGTCTTTATGCAAGTCGCAATGAGGCTAAAATTGCTTTGCTATGTAAAGAGCTGGAGTCGAGGATTATGCATGAGGAAGATGATATGGACACTTTCCTTGCTAGTGTCAAGGATATCAATGAGCAGCTTATTTCTGCAGATGAAGTCATTTCAAACAGTTCCCTTGTGCAGACTGTTCTTGATGCCTTACCAGATTCTTATCAGGCTATTGTTGGTACTTGGAGACTTATGACCAAAGGAAATCCAAAAGTTGTCAAGTTTGATGCATTATGCACATTGCTGTTGCAAGAGTCACTTTCCAGAAAACAGGACTAGGTAGCTTACAGTTGAACAGGCTTTTATTGCTTCTCAAAGAAAGGGTGGTAACAGTAATGCAACCACTTCTTATGGTTCTGCTGCGAGTGGCAAAACTTCTGTTCTTAATGCTTCTGCTGGCAGCACTTCGTCTGGTAATTCTGGTGATAAGGGCAAAAAGAAGATACGTTGCCAATTGTAAAGCTAATGATCACTTGATCAAGTCGTGTCCTAAGTTGAAGGCCAAAGAGGCTAAGAAGAAAGAGGGTGGTTCCACTGCAAATGCTGGTTCCACTACAAATGCAACCATTGTTGAGTCTTCTATGAAAGGAGACTCTGATGCTGATGTTGATGCAGAATGGGCTTTTAGCATAGAGTGCACTTACAATCCTGCTGTCCATGATGCATGCTTGTCAGCTGCTGCAGATTCACATGTGTGGTATTTTGACAGTGGTGCTACAAAGCACATAAACTCACATAGTGAATTGTTTACCTCTCTCGAGTCTGTCCCTCATGGGAATTCAGTCACTTGTGCCAACAATGCCTCTTATCCGGTTCAGGGCATTGGAAAGATTGTGCTTATTGATGCTAATGGCAGCTCTTTCACACTTGTTGATGCACTTTATGTACCTGGGATCTCTTGTCTGTTTCCGCTCTTGCTAGACTCGGACTTGTAGTCAAATTTGTGGATGATAGATGTACAGTTCATGATCTCAGTTTTGGTGATGAAATTGTTGCATCTAGCCTTTTGTGCCATGGGCTCTATAAGCTCACTTTGTATGACAAGTGTGGACAAAATTTTGCTAATTCTGTTGCAGATTCAAGGGCTATTTCAGATGCAAAACTTTGGCATGCACGTTTTGGTCATCTGAATTTTGCCAGTTTGTTGCGTTTGCAAAAATCTGATATGGTTGCTTCTTTGCCGCCTCTTGAAGCACCTGTCAAACATGTTTGTGAAGGCTGTATTTTGGGTAAGATGCAACGTTCTAAGTTTCCAAAGGATGGTTCATTTCGGGCCACATGCACGTTGCAACTTGTGCATAGTGATGTTTGTGGGCCCATGCAAACTCCGTCCTTGGGCAATTACCTTTACTTCGTGACTTTCATTTATGATTACTCCAAGCATGCATGGGTATTTCCGCTTAAAGCGAAGTCTGAAGTTTTTATGTGCTTCAAACAATTTTTGGCTATGGCTGAAAATGTCTCGAAATGTACTATGGGCACCCTCCGTTCCGATCGGGGGGGGGAGTATATGTCTCATGAATTTAATGCATTTTTGGCTAGTTGTGGGAAAAAACACCAATGTACAGTGCTTTATACACCTCAGCAAAATGGTGTTGCTGAGAGGAAAAACAGGTCACTTACGGAAATGGCACGATGTATGGTCAAAAGTCAAGCTTTGCCGCATTCTTTTTGGCTTGAGGCCATCATGTGCCACTTATGTACTTAACAGGTGTCCTACGAAAGCTTTGCAGTCTATTACTCCATATGAAGCATGGCATGATAGAAAGCCTTCTATTTGTTAGGAAATAAGACGTAGCTAAATAGATAATTGAGTAGATTACTTAATGGAGAGAGATAGATTTATATACACGAGATTATAGAGTAGAGAGAGAGAGAGTACACACGATATACGTGGTTCACCCAATGTGGGCTACGTCCACGGGAAAGCAGCCACTCAATGGCTTTAGTACTTCAAAACAAGAAGTAGTTTACAAAGGGATTATACCCTTAATGGAGCTCCCGCCTTGCTTCACTCTCACCACCTCACACTCACCTTGCTGCATCAACTTCACACTATGAAATGTGTGTAGAAATGGCCTCCTTTTATAGTCCAAAAGGGCTGCCCTCTCTTATGAGAGATAGCCATGTGTAGCCGCCCTTGTGCGAATAAGTCCAAATCGGACCCTCCAATCCGCCCATGTGTGGCCGCCCTTGAGAAGACAAGTCCGCTTTTGAATTCGGCCACCGGCCACCAGCCATTGACTTCCGACCACCGGCCACCGGCCATTGACTTTCGACCACCGGCCATCGGCTATTGACTACCGGCCACCGGCCAACCAACCGGTTGTTTTCCGACCACTTTCCGGCCGCCGTCCGGCCATAATATTCCGGCGAAAAAAAAAGTCTCAGGGGCCTCCACCCTCGAGGCCTTTAAAGTTGCCCCTGATTCTTGTCCGTGAAAATTTTGGTTTCCGGTGAGTGATTTTCCTTCACGCACGATGGCTTCTCCTCATAATGGGGGCCTTACAAATGTGCGCTTTTACCACAGAAAATTACAAGGGTAAATCAGGCTCCATACTTAACACTATTGAGCACATGCATGTTTTTGGCTGTTTGGCATATGCTTTGGTGCCATAAGTGCAGCACAGAAAATTGGATGGTAAGGCTGTCAAATGTATTTTTGTTGGTTATAGTGCTGAAAGCAAAGGTTACAGGTTGTATCATCCGCAAACAAAGCGTATTTTGGTTTCACGGGATGTAGTGTTTGTGGAAGATTCTGTTCAGCCCTTGCTATCATGTACTAGAGACAGTAATGTAAGCTCACAGGACATTTATGACACTTTGTTGCCTCTTTTCAGTGGTGGAAATACGAATGTAATTTCCAATGAGGCAAATGTTTAGCCTATGGGGGTTTCTGAAAATGTTACAGATCAGCCTATTACTGATGCAGATGTACATGATGTACTTGATGAGGAAAGGGCTGAAAATGAGCAGGCTAGAGGTATGACAAAATGGCTGGTGCACACTTTGCGTGACAGTAACTTGGATGCACCTTTGTCTAGCCGTACTCGTTCAGGCTCTCGCCATGTATCTTATGCCCAGATTGTTATGCTTTGGCTGTGTCTAGCTTACATGATGTTGAGGAGCCTCTGTCTTTTGATGAAGCACAGAATTCAAAAAATTGGATGGCTGCCATGCAATCAGAATATGATGCACTTATAGAAAATGACACCTGGACTTTATGTGATTTGCCTCCTGGCAAAAAGGCCATTGGTATGAAGTGGGTTTACAAGTTGAAACGCAAGCCGGATGGTGAGATTGATCGCCATAAGGCTCGACTTGTTGCAAAGGGTTATGCACAGCAAAAAGACATAGATTATGAACAGAATTTTTCTCCCACTTGTCGTATGACTACTGTGCATTTTCTATGTGCATTGGCAACTCATTTTGGTTGGGATGTACATCAATCAGACATTGTTATTGCTTTCTTGAATGGTGACATATTTGAGGAAGTTTATGTAATGCAGCCTCGCGATTTTGTCATAGAAGGACAAGAGGACAAAGTGTGCAGATGTAAGAAGGCTTGTATGGGTTGAAGCAATCTCCTCGTGCTTGGTATGAGAAAGCTGACACTCATTTGGTTAAACGAGGCTTTCGTAACAGTCCAACAGAAAGCACATTGTATGTAAAGCGTGAGGTGATGTACTTCTCATCGTGGTTCTTTATGTTGATGATTTGCTGATCACTGGACCAAATGAGAGACATATTGCTGAATTTAAGGCTGATTTGAATGCTACTTTCAAGATGAAAGATTTGGGGCTGTTGCATCATTATTTGGGTATACAGTTTAAGCAGTGTGATGGTGGTATTGCCTTGTGTCAGAAAAGTTACATAGAGACATTGCTATGTAAGTTTGGACTTGAGGATTGCAAACCTATTGCCACTCCCATGGAAACAGGTTTGAAGTTGAGTCTACATGATGCAGGCGATCCTGATGATGTCACTCTTTACCAAACTGCTGTCGGCTGCCTCATTTATGTATGCATCAACCCAGATATTCAGTTTGCAGTCTCACAGGTCAGCAGATTTATGCATAGCCCAGGGTCTTAGCATTGGCAGGCTGTCAAGAGGATTTTTCGCTACCTTAGTGGCACTTTACATCTTGGCTTGTTTTATCCCAAGGGGGGATCATTGCTGCCAGACTTACATGCTTTTTCAGACTCAGATTGGGCTGGTTTTTTTGACACGCAAGTGTCCACAAGTGGTTTTGTTTCATGCTATGTATATCATGGTTGAGCAAGAAGCAACCTACTGTGGCCACTTCGAGTTGTGAGGCTGAGTACAGGGCAGTCTTCACAGCTACGATTGAGTGTGTATGGCTCAGACGCCTTATGGCTGATTTGGGTGTTGGACAGGACATTGCCAACACTATCTACATTGACAGTCAGAGCGCATTGGCAGTTGCGAGGAACCTAGTTTTTCATGCTCGCACAAAGCACATTGAGGTGCATTACCACTATGTCAGGGAGAGGCTCTCAGCAGGAGAGATCAGCTTGGCTTATCTGCCAACACAGGACAACCTTGCAGATCTTTTCACAAAGGCATTGTCTCGTGAGAAGCTTGAAGCTTTCCGCAAAGCTTTGGGCTTACTCCCCTTTGTGGACTGATGATGTCCTCAGGGCATGGCACTTCCCTTTACTCATGTGCTAGCTCTCGTTCACCGCATCACTCCAAGGGGGATTTGTTACCATATACATGTGCTAGTAATGTGTGTGAACACACTAGGACCACCGGGGCATTTTTTCCCTCTTTAGGAGGTTTTTTCCCCCGAGCATTGTATATACGCCCATCACTCTAGGGCTATCTATCTTTCCATTGCACACTAAGTAACACACTCTCTATTGTGTGCCTTGAGCTTCCTTCGTCTTCTCCAATCTATGTGCGTTTCTCTGCAACCCTAATTCCAACACTTGGGTGGTTCTGTGGTGGCTTGTGGATGTGGCGGGGGTTCTACCTCTCCTTGAGGCTGTGCGGTTGCCTTGGCTGCTTTGTCTTCTTGAGGCTTCGTGGATGCCTTGGCCGTTTCCTGTTGGGCGGTTGTAGAAGGTGTGGCCTCTCTTTGTTCAGTTGTCCTTGGTTGCTCAAAACTGGTTGCTGCTTCCTGTGTGACAGGCTCCTTCTCTTTGGCTTCCTCGCCCTCAGTGGGTCTAACTGTTGGTGAAGGGGGAGGGTTTGGCATTGGGTGATCTGTGGCTATAGTAGGTGAGGTGGGATTTGGAGACATTTCCTCCTGGTCATGTCGTGTCTCTCCTTGTTCCGTTGCCTCTGCCTATCTTTGTTGCTCTGTTGCATCTTCTCTGGCTTTTCTCTCAACCTCTTGAGCTTCTTTTAGCTTTAGTGCTTCTGCCTCTGCATACATTCTTTCAAGAAAATCTGTGGGGTCCTCTGCTTCTTTCCTTGCAGGGTTCTTGGTTCTGGGACCTCTTATCTCTTTTGAAACCCGCATTTCCCGATCCTCACCTGCAGCTTGGCGGCTTCGTTTTTCTCTTTCAAACCTCGCCTACTTCTGCTGAGGTTCCTCTTGGTGTGCAACTACAACTTTCTTTTTCACCTCTTCTATTCTGGCCCGCCTTTCCTCGTTGTTTGAGCTCTCATTAAGCAGACCCTAAGGCCGTGGCCTTGGGATAGTCCCAAAAAAAATTTATTCCGACAAGGGTGCATGCCCACCCGGCACACACCCACACTCAATTTACAGTAGAAGCAAGCCCTCGTCTCGTCCGTTTGCTGCAGATACTCTTAACGTGCAAAAATTGTAGCACTACGTCAAAGATAATACGACCACCTTCCGATTGTCCATGCAGCGTCCGTCATCACTAGTTGCACCAAGTCGACTGCGACAAATCTACACGGTATGCTTGAGCGGGTGGATTTACCAGTTGATTAAAGCTTGGACTATCAACGTAATTAGCACGGCTAATTACCGTTTGCGGTGCATACTATGACAACTCACCTTTCTGCAATCCAAGGTATTGTTTTCTCTTTTGTTCACCCCACACGCCTTTGCCATGGATGCAGACATTGATGATCAACACATGTTTGACTTTGGATACTTGGAGTCTGCTTCACTTGTGGATGCCGCGTGGTCGGATACTCTCATAGAGGGTACCCATGTGGCAACAAGGATGGATGATGCAAACCCAGACGATCTATCTCTCTCTCCGCAACTATTTACACCTCCTCCTCAGAGTGTGTTTGATATTCTGGAGGATGATAGTAACTTGCCGGATGCCAGGGAGTGTGTCACTCGACAGGATTAGCAAACTTTTGATGCCCAATTTTGCAAGCTAGCTGTAAGGGTCCAAATATTGGCCACGCAAGTGAAAACCTCACACAATTACTTTACAATATGTTACCAGAATCAGCTTCTCACTTGCCAGCAACCCAAGGGGTTGTCTGCCCAACAATATGACCAAAGAGGTCCAACAGGTACAAGAGAAATCAGTTGTCGATACAGATCTGGTCATGACCAATGTGGTCAAGAAGAGACTATCACAATCCGACTTTCAACGGGCAAAGCGTAAAAAATTATGCTTTTATTGCTTAGGAACGCATAAAAAAAAGCAGTGTCCACATGTACGACAACTTAAGCATGATGCATGACTTCGTAATTAGACATAAACTCCAGGTTTGGTGCACGGCACAGTAGTTATATGTCTTTGAAACAAGATATGCTTAGCCATTTTTTCATACTTGCATATGGATTTTCAGGGTATTGTACGTTTTTTGAATTGGGTAGTGTTATGCCCCAATTTTTGTTCTGGTATAGTAATTTTTTATAAGACCAGTTACATTATCTCGGCTTATACGATCAACCAAACACATTATGTGGTGCGTACATGATCGCTACATTAGGGTGTATATGATTCACACGCCAATTCTCTCTCGCAAAGCAGATATGGCCATGAGCCGGTTTAGAGTGAGTTTTCTTCTACGGAATCTCAGTACCACTAGTTATAGCAGGACGACCAGGTTCGACAATTTTCAGTTTTCCTTGCTTTTTCATGTTTTCATGTTTACCTTTGGCAATTGTTATTTGTTGTGCAAAGCAAAGTGCTTTGCCAGTTTCAAGAGAAGCAAGGCTTCTACCGTGTGCCATGATCCAACCCATTGACTCCAAATCAAGGGCATTGGCACACAAGTTTGGGGAATTGATACGATCAGAAATTTGTTCCCATTTTAGGTGTGGCAACGTCAAGTTAGGATGTATTCTTAACAGTACATGCTACTGTGCTAGGCACTTTCGGTTTTGGTTCTCATGTTTTAGGCCATCATTCTTGGCAAGGACTTACAATTCTGCATGCAAGGCATGCTAACAAGGTGGCATGAACTCCATTGCTTCATGGATTATGCTTCCACTATCACACTAGCAACTCTGTCCAGGACACAAGATCAGTGATGGATTGTTTTGTATGATTTTTTTTAGGTTGCTGTCCACACACAATAACACTAAAAGGAAACTAAAGCTAGGACTTACTTCACAAGCAAAGTGCACACACTCTAGAAATTTACGGAAAGTTCCTCAGCCCAGCATGCTCTTCTTCTCTCTCTTATTTCTCTCGATGAATACGGATAACTTTATAAGAAACTTTTGATACATGTTCTGTTCGCGAGTTAGCCTGAGCCAAGGTGCTGTAACTCTCCGCTAAAAATTGAGCAAGATGCCATCCAAATTAGTCTTCATCAGTTCGACAATTGAACACTACTTGTCACGAGGGCTATGAGCCACATACGTTGGCTGAGAGTCATTGTCAAATCTCGGGTAAGACCCAATTGTTTGCATTCCTTGGGTGATTGTTTTCACGGTTGAACAAATCTACCCAGTGGACTACACATCGACGTTAATGGACAAGCAAGAGTCTTGTCATTACGAATGTTTCGAGTGCCATTTTTGCACTACGTGTTTTTAGTGTGACGCTCGAGTTGAGTTTTTGATAGCCTTAAACTCACATCAGCTGCTCTCTATCATGGAGTCTAGCTGCAGCAAACCATTGTGATGGCATGGCTGTCCATAAGAGCTAGGCATTTCACTTGTGTTGATATCCTGTTCTCTTCATAGCACTATGAGTGTCTATGGAATTACAGTTTGGGGTAAGACCGAGCGGATGTTTACTAAATCATCCCATTGGCATTGAGGATCACAATTTGATCCATTTTTGTTATAGTTTCAAGGAAAGTTCCGCAATTTACCATGCGATAGTGGATAAGTTCAACTTTTGCAGTTGATTCTAATCATTCCGTCCACGGTTGACTATGCTGGTTACCGTTACCTGCTAGTTGAGCAATTTCTACAAAGGGTCTTACCAAGGGGTTTGACTACGTAGATTCTAACCAACGGGTTTAGATTGCAAAGGCAACACCCAGGGTTTTCAGTACAATGTTACTTGGTTTTTTCTCAGGTGGGCGACGTGCTCCTCTGCAATTGAATACGAGTAAGTGAACATATAGTTCAATACCCAGGTACGCATCTATTGATTTGGTGTTATTCCATTTTTTAGTATGCTTTGTTTGATTTTTTCAACTCGTATAAATACGATTGCATGTTTCCGAGACATGCCAAGGGTATGTCAAAACAAAGTATTTTGGGCCATAGTGTCCGATATACATTTTTGCATTACGTTGTTATGAACCCACTTATAGGGTTCGCTTTGGCACATGTTGTCGCACGGGATACAACATGGTTTAGGAACTCAGGAGTTTGGTTTAGCCAGTGTGGTGCACTGATAATGAGGGTCCCTCTCACTCTTGTCTCGGAGTGTTTGCAGTTACCTCCACACACAAGTACATCTTGTACTTGCTGGATGTCGTTTTTTCGGCCATTCTTATTTGAGACATATTCCACATGTGGAGAATACGAGTCTCTAGGACTGACACTGGCGCCTAATTCCTAATGATGTGTTGTGACGACATCCCTACGTGCTGGTCGCATCCGTTTATTAGACCATTTGGAGCACACCGTATCCAAGGGGGGAGCAATGTCAAGACAAGGGCAAGGCCAGGGAGTCACGGAATGGGCCAGGGGCCAAGCTAGGCAATGGGTACAAGGGGATCTGTCTAGGGCAAGAGGCTAGGAGCCTGCCTTTATATTGGGAGGTTGGGAGGAGGATTCTAGGTCTAGTCACCCCAAGTTCTTACAATTGGTATCTTGGTTTGATTTGGTCATAATGTTGTGGTTGATTCTTTTAAGTCTTTACTCTCCATTGCTTGATTGGTTTTACAGTCTGCAGAGAAGATAAGTACTCCTTTTTCTTCCAAATCCATTTTGTGTTAGGTTCCCTGCTCGGAGATGCTCCTCTTTGTGTTTTGAACATTGGAACCGTCTTTGGTACAGTAGATGATATTTTGGGCACCCAGATTTGAATCGGTTTGTCCTTAAGTTGTGCTTTTGGTATCCAAATTTTCATGACTCCTTGCATGCTACTTGTAGCATTTGCTTGTCGATAGGATGGAGAAGATTGATTTCTTTGTAGTTTGCTCTGCTGATAACCTCCTTTCCATTCCTCCTTGCTTGGTGCAATATGGGGCAATGAGTTGTCCGCCTTTAGGTGATAGCTTGAGTTGATTGGTATTCCAATCTGGTATTGCCTTGTACGTCCGCATCCATGAGATTCCAAGAATCATTGTTTCATTCATGTGTTCATCTGGTAAGCATACAAATTGATGAGGGCATGAACATCCATGTACTATCACATTTAAATTGACTACTCCCAATGTTGGTGTTGGGTTCTTGTTGCATCCTTTAAGAGTCGCTATTCCTGCTGTCAAAGAATGACTTGTTGCTTTCTTGTACGTGGAATAACTGGCTGCATTTACTCGAGCTCCTGTATCTGAAGTGCGCGAGTGGGAGCGTGTGTGAGTGTGTGCAGCGATGGAGAAGAGAGGAGAGGAGGAGAGACCTTGTGTTTGCAGGGGCTGAAACTCACTCTCTACATGTGAGCCCCCTTATTCTATTATGTACATAATGAATAAGTATAGTGGGCGGGCACCTGGCCTAACCGGCCACATGGAGCTTTACCCCAACAACCTCCCACGTAAAGGCCAATGTGATCGTGAGAGAGAAAAGAAAACCATACAAAGCCTGTACAAGGCCATCACAAGTATGACCTCAGCCAACGTCCACTGGCTCATTGAATCTGCGTGCATCCAGCTTTAATTGTAGAGGAAGTATAGAGTGATCGACACCATACTCCTCACCAAAGCCGCACACATCCTGAAGGTATCTTACCAAATGCTGCAAAGTACCCCTATGCTCAAGGCCAACGTCAATCACTACACGACTAACTGCTCCCATTGCAAATACACCTACTGCAAATGCAATGTCGGGTCTCGAGATGAGTATCTCGTACATGAGACTCCCGAATGCTGATGCAATCCTAGCAATATCTACCAATCTGACCATCTCAGTCAAATCTATCTCAGAACTCCACTCATGGAAATCACCCTGACACCCGAACTCCAATCCCTGGAATCCATCCTCGTGTCCATCGCATGTCACATGCGCACCAAGAGCATCTATCTGTCCTGAACCCTGTGTGGTAAGAGCAATACCTAGCTCTAACTCACATACATCAGCCTCTGGCCTAAGCATATCCATGAAGGACTGAATCACGGCTGAATCCTCTGTACTCAAGCCATCCATATCCGTCATCGTATCCACAAATGACATGCCCTGTTGCACAACTATCTGCACAACTGGCTCAACATGCTCACAAACTGGAGCATCATGCAACCTATCCGCAAAGGAGACATGCCTTATCTCTCTGCATGGCTGCGTAATGATCACGAAAATTGTACCGTCTCGCACATGACGTACTCGCATCGCATGAATCGTGCCAACACTAGCACCTCTAGCTATGACTAGTTATCTACGATGCAATCTAAAACTGTGCTTATCCAGCACTACCTGGCATCCGCTCTCGTAAGTGACTCACAGAGATCAAGCTCTACGTCAAACCTGGCACATGGTGTACATCTTGCAACACGTCTGATGCACCACTCGGCAATGATAGTCTGACATCTCCTGCACCAACTATGTCATGCACTGAACCATCAGCTAGACACACATGTCCAAGCATACCACTAGCATATGTGCTAAACCACTCATGACTCGGCGTGACGGGAAACCTAGCACTCACATCTAGTATCCAATGCGAAGGTAATGTGTTGTCAAAAACCGACATAAGAAATTCAAGAGTAAACATGGAAGCAAAGTCGACATCTCCGTCATGCGTAGCCACATACGCTACATCTGTAGCTACATACGCTACATCTGTAGCCACATACGCTACATCTGCTCCCACATCATCCAAAGTGATAGCATCCCTCATGTGCTGTCTCCTACGCTGTCTCATCCGCCGAAAACAACACCTACGTACATGCCCTGTATGACCACAATACCTCTATGTCTGCAAGATCGTCCTTTGACTGTAGGCATCTCTCTAGACTCATTTGTGCCAAAAGCATTGCACAATCTTTGCCATAACTCTCTAGCTGTACATGCATCCAAACCAATGCGATAGACAGACTCACCAAGGTGTAACATGATCGTCAAACATGCAAGCTCATCCAAGTCCTCCCACTCATCGTCAGTCATAGACTCTGGCCTAGCATCCATGCCCTGTATTGGCAAAACTTGGCCCAACTGAGTCAATGCATCATGCATACCTGCTTTCCAATGTTCAAAGTTTGAACCATCAAACTTTGTATGGAAAAGCACAAACCCTGATAATGATGTACATGCCAAATCCATGGCGATAACCTGTGACAAGACCAAGCACAAGTCACAATAGCCAAAGCCTAGCTAACTCATACACCAAGTACTATCAAAATACAACATAAGCTGGCATAAGTTGTCTAAGAGAAGTATCAGCAAATATGGCGATCAATGTAACGAAACAAGTGAGAAAAACCGCTCATAAGATGCCAAAACACTCGCTCTAATTCAAGAGGACTATGTGGTAATCGATGAAACTATCATCAACAATCTCCCTCCTAAAGAGATTACCACATGTATGTCAAATGACATAATCAGGTCCCTCCTAAAGAGATTACCACATGTATGTCAAATGACATAATCAGGTGAGCAAACACTCTCACAATGCGATGCCAAAACACTATGGCAAAGCAACCACTGAGTGCCAAATGCAATCAAAACACGATTGCAAACCATGCGCATAAACAAATAAACTCGCAAGAAAAATATGACAGAGTTTCGACAGTATTTGGCTATCTAACCATAATAACCATACATGCCATAAACATGCTCAAAACCATGAGCAAATCATGCGCGAAATCCGCACTGAAGTATACATGAGCTGCCCCAAAGTCTCAACTCCTTAAACTTGGAAAACAATCATGTAATCCGAAACACAAAGTGCATCAACCGCACTCTTCAAGCGAAGCATATACTAGCATAAACTTGGATGCAAACCAACCAAAATGTGACACAAATTGATGCTCAAAATAGCTAAAAATCAGCCCACATATGCCATTGCAAGGCGAAGAATACCATCCGCTGAAAAGCGCACATCATGTGCATCCACATGGCAATATAAACGAGCATCAAGCATGTACCAAATGTGTATCAAAGAGCATCCAAATGAGCGGAAAATTCAGCTCACAATCATGCCAAAAATGCTTGCAAAACTCTCTGCAAATCTATGCACCACACTTTTCAAAATCTGCTCAATCGCATAAGTCAATGCACATAACCTGTGATGAAGCCACTCTCGAAGCTGAGAGTCCACAAGAATGCATACATCCACAAAGTGTTCTCAATGTGTGCACATAAATGTGTTGAAAATATCAACCCACACTCTCTTCACTGAGAGAAAAACATCAATGCGTAAAACACGAGAATGACAAAAGCTCAATCCGCGCCTCTGAATGTAGCAAATCCGCGCCTCTGAATGTAGCAAATCACCAGAATATGCATACATAATCTTCAACTTTTCAAATACCCTGCAGCCTATCATCCCATATCTTCCAAACCGCTCAGAATTTGTAGAAACTTCCTTCTGCAAAGTTGTAGACCACGCAAAAACGATTGGGCTAGGTGGGAATGGACTTGAAATGCGCTTTTTATACAGGTCAAAACAGATCTGTAAAAATCTGTACTTGTGTACCCTAAATGTGCAGGCAGTCTGAGTGCCGTATCTCAAAATTGGTGAAGATTTTGAGAAAACTTTCTTCTGCAAAGTTGAAGAGGACGAAACACCGATCAAGAATTGTGGGAATCGGCTTGAATGAAAACGTTTTGGTAGGCCAAAACAGATCTGCAAAAACGTGCTACAGTTTTTGCTACTTCTCTGCCTGCTTCTCCGCTGAGCTCCAATGGTGCTCCCAATCCTTGAGCTCTGATACCAGTTGAAGAGTGCGTGCGAGAGCGTGTGTGTGTGTGTGTGCAGCAATGGAGAAGAGAGGAGAGACCTTGTGTTTTTGCAGGGGCTGAAACTCACTCTCTACATGTGAGCCCCCTGATTCTATTATGTACATAATGAATAAGTATAGTGGGCGGGCACCTGGCCTAACCGGCCACATGGGGCTTTACCCCAACAATATCGACCAATGTATTGTGCTATGATTGTTCAGTTGTACTTTGATGTGAAGGTTCATTCCATCTAACCATTCATCATCTGTTGACATTGCATCTTTCTGTAATTTCCATTGTCAATTATCTAGTTCCAGAGTGTTGATGGGAATAGGTATTTGTTGGTTTTTGAGAGCAGATTTTTCTTTGAGTACTTGAAGACAAGCTTCTTCTTAGGCTTCATAAATAACCCACTGTCGTTTTATCTTTCATTGCTTTGCTGTATGCATTCTTTCTAGCAATTCATTGGTTAGTGGCAAATTGTACTTCTTCAAACAACATCCACTAATCCAACTAGCCATGTAGGGTGGACAACTTAACTGCTCCACTTGGAGATACATCTTCAATGATAAACGATCCGTTTCCCTTTTTCTTAAACTTGGGAATGTGTTTCTTAAGGGAATAGACTAAAACTAAGTCCCCTTTTTTGAAGATTTTTGTTATTAGATGGGAATCAAAAAACAGTTTTTGTTTTTGATTTTTCGCATAGATGTGAGCTACAACAGTTAGCCTTTTCTCATCAAGATTTTCCAAATCTTCAAGTCTCTCTGACAATTCATGTCCAGTCCACTCAAGATCCTTATCTACCCTTAGTGTCGGCAATAGAAATTCTATTGGTAGTATGGTATCAAGACCATAAACAAGGTTAAAGGGTGTAGCATTTAAAGCTATTTTGAATGAAACTCGATAAGCCCATAGAGCGGATGGATATTCATTTTCCAATCTATCCATCGTGAACTAACCACTTTAGTCAATACCGAGCTAAGAATTTTATTTGTATGCTCAGCTTGTCCATTTGCTTGTGGGTGATAGGGAGTTGATTTGTTATGGATGACCATAAATTCATTAAGCAATTACTCAATTACCCCATTGAGGACATGAGTTCCTCTATCACTGACAATTTCTATTGGCAGTCCATATCTTGTGAACACGTACTCATACAAGAATGCGACTATGGTTCTAACATCATTCTTTTGAGTTGCTTTAGCCTCGGCCCACTTGGTCAAATAGTCTGTAGCTACAATGATATATTGAGCTTGGATTCTATAAGCAAGTGGCTGTATTGGCCCTGTTAGGAAATAAGACGTAGCTAAATAGATAATTGAGTAGATTACTTAATGGAGAGAGACAAATTTATATACACGAGATTATAGAGTAGGGAGAGAGAGAGTACACACGATATACGTGGTTCACCCAATGTGGGCTACGTCCACGGAAAAGCAGCCACTCAATGGCTTTAGTACTTCAAAACAAGAAGTAGTTTACAAAGGGATTATACCCTTAATGGAGCTCCCGCCTTGCTTCACTCTCACCACCTCACACTCACCTTGTTGCATCAACTTCACACTATGAAATGTGTGTAGAAATGGCCTCCTTTTATAGGCCAAAAGGGCTGCCCTCTCTTATGAGAGATGTGTAGCCGCCCTTGTGCGAATAAGTCCAAATCGGACCCTCCAATCCGCCCATGTGTGGCCGCCCTTGAGAAGAAAAGTCCGCTTTTGAATTCGGCCACCGGCCATTGACTTTCGACCACCGGCCACTGGCCATTGACTTCCGACCACCGGCCATCAGCCATTGACTACCGGCCACCGGCCAACCGACCAGTTGTTTTCCGACCACTTTTCGGCCGCCGTCTGGCCATAATATTCCGGCGAAAAAGAATATTCCGGCAAAAAAAAAGTCTCGGGGCCCCCCGCCCCCGAGGCCTTTAAAGTTGCCCCTGATTCTTGTTTGTGAAAATTTTGGTTTCCGGTGAGTGATTGTCCTTCACGCACGATGGCTTCTCCTCATAATGGGGGCCTTACAAATGTGCGCTTTTACCACAGAAAATTACAAAGGGTAAATCAGGCTCCATACTTAACAATCTCCCACTTGGAGACTGATTTCCAAACCAAACCTGTGACTGCTTTCCATTCTGGCTTCTTATCCTTGAATGCCGATTGAAGATGAGCAAAAACTCAACTTCTCCTTGTTGACCACCTTTGTAAACATGTCTGCAGGATTTTCACTTGTATGCACCTTTCCTAGCTTTAGTTGTCCCTCTTCCAAAAGAGTGCGTATGAAGTGATATCTCACCTCAATGTGCTTTGTCCTTGAATGAAAGGCTGAGTTCTTCGCAAGATGGATAGCGCTTTGGCTATCACTGTACAAGACACAATTGTCTTGTTTGAATCCAAGCTCTTCTAAGAATCTGTGAAGCCACAGAATTTCTTTGCTTGCTCCGTCATTGCTACATACTCTGCTTCCGTGGTAGAAAGTGAAACCACTTTCTGCAGCTTTGAAGCCCAGCTTACTGCTGTGCCTCCAACAGTGAACACATAGCCAGTAGTGCTCCTTCGAGTATCTTTGTCACCTGCCATATCTGCATCAGCATACCCTTCTAGAAAAATATCAGTTCCTCCAAAATACAAAGCATTTGTTGTTGTCCCTTTTAGATACCTAAGTATCCACTTCACAGCTTGCCAATGCTCTTTACCTAGGTTGTCCATGAACGTACTCACAACTCCCACTGCATGTGCAATGTCTGGCCTTGTCCAGACCATAGCATACATTAGAGAACCTACCGCTGCAGCATATGGAACTTTAGACATATAGGATATCTCCTCTTGTGTCTTTGGACACATATCCTTCGTTAGTTTAAAATGACCAGCCAAAGGTGTAGAAACTGGTTTTGCATTTTGCATTGCAAACCTTTCTAGTACTTTCTTGATGTAATCTTCTTGAGATAGCTTTATTGTCTTCTTCGTCCTGTCCCTTGATATTTTCATACCAAGTATCCTCTTTGCAGCACCTAAATCTTTCATTGAAAAAGATTTGGACAGCTCCTCTTTTAGGTCTTTGATGTCCTGCATGTTAGCACTTGCAATCAACATGTCATCAACATAGAACATTAGGATGATGAATTTCCCATCTCCCAAATTCTTCGTGTAGACGTAGTGATCGGAGTTGCATCTTGTGAATCCATGATCCAACATCCATCGATCAAACTTCAAGTACCATTGTCTTGATGCTTGCTTTAAACCATACAAGCTCTTCTTTAATCTGCAAACCATTTTCTCCTTACCTTTTACTTCATACCCCTTTGGTTGATGCATGTAGATTTCCTCCTCTAAGTCACCATGAGGGAATGCCGTATTTACATCCATTTGCTCGAGATTTACATCATGAGCAGCCACAAGGCTTAAGACAAGCCTAATTGAGTTCATTTTTACAACAGGAGAAAATATTTCATTGAAGTCAATACCTTTCTTTTGAGAAAAACCTTTTACCACAAGCCTAGACTTGTACCTTTTCTTCCCACCTTCTTCTTCCTTTAGCTTGTACACCCATTTGTTTTGAAGTGCCCGCTTACCTTTAGGCAACTCAACCAACTCCCATGTTTGGTTGCGATGTAGTGAGTCCATCTCCACTTGCATGCTCTTCGTCCATTCTTCTTTGCATTCATGTTGCATAGCTTCTTCATATGATTCCGGCTCTCCAGAATCTGAGATCAAGAGATGGTTGAAGGAAGGAACAAACCTTTCTGGAGGTCTACTTGCTCTTGTAGATCTTCGGGGAATAGGTTGAGGCTCCTCATTTGGTTGACGTTGTTGCACATTGTCACCGTTTGCAGTCCTTGAGTCTTCACCATCCTCAAGCTCCATGTACTCATCACCTGTTTCTTTTGTTTGTTTTCTTTCCAAGTAATCTTTCTACATATTTTGTTCGTTAAAAATTACATCCCTACTCCTTAAGATTTTACCATCTTCAGGATTCCATAGGCGATACCCAAAGTCTCCTTCTCCATAGCCAATGAAGAAACACTTTTTGGATTTTGCATCTAACTCTGATCTTAGGCTTCTATCTATGTGCATGAAAGCCTCACACCCAAACACTTTGAGAAATGCATAAATCACCGGTTTACCTTTCCATGCCTCTTCTGGAACTCCCCCATCCAATGCCGTTGAGGGTGACCGATTGATTAAGTACACAGACGTACTTACAGCTTCCGCCCAAAGCTCAAGCGGTAGGCCTGCATGTAGCCGCATGCTTCGTGCTCGTTCCATGATTGTCCTGTTCATCCTTTCCGAAATCCCATTTTGTTGAGGTGTCCTTGGGGTTGTCCTTTGCCTCCGAATGCCATTGCTAGCACAAAAGCTTTCAAAAGCTTGGCTGCAATATTCGCCTCCATTGTCGGATCTGAAGCATTTAACCTTGGTACCTGTTTCATTCTCCACAAAGGCTTTCCACCTTTGAAATATGGAAAATACATCGGATTTATTCTTCATGACATAAACCCATGTTTTTCTAGTCGCATCGTCTATGAATGTTACATAGTACAATGAGCCACCAAGTGATGGTGTACTTGCAGGACCCCAAACATCAGAATGAACCAACTCCAGTTTTTTATTTTTTCTTTCATTTCTTGATTTTTGAAATTTTACCCTCTTTTGTTTACCATAAACACAATCTTCACAGAACTCTAAGTCCACTTCTTTCAAACCTGGTAGAAGCTTCTTTGTTTGAAGGATTTGCATTCCTTTGGCACTCATATGCCCAAGTCGGTAGTGCCACACCGCACTGTCAACTTCTGTAGTTGCTGCACAAGCTGAAGGTTGCGTGCTAACAGTACACAAGTAAAGTGTATCGACTTTTTCACCCTTGGCAACCACCAAAGATCCCTTTGAGATCTTCCACCGTTTGTTTCCGAATGCAATGTTGTGACCTTCATCGTCCAATTGTCCTGTAGAGATCAAATTTTTGCGAAGAGAAGGAACATGCCTAACATCTTTAAGCTTCCATTCATTTCCGTTAGCAGTTTTGACAGAAACTGTACCTTTGCCGACAATCTCACAAGCTTCATCATCTCCCAAGTATACATACCCAAAATTACCTTTGGTGTAGTCTTGGAAATGTTGCTTGTGTGGTGTCGCATGGAATGAAGCCCCGGAATCTACTATCCAGGAATTAGACACATTGTCTAATGAGAGAATTAGAGCATCTTGCTCTACTTTACCTGCCACATTGGCCTCCGATGTTGGCTTGTTGTCTTGAGACTCTGTCTCCTTCTTCTTCTTGGACCAACAATCCTTCTTGACGTGGCCCTTCTTGCCGCAGTTCCAACATTCAAGAACCGACTTTGTTCGTGATTTGCTCCGTCTTGAGCGATCACGACCCTTTTGGTTTTTGAACCTCTCCTTAGGCCTTCCTCTTGTTTCCACTAATAGTGCAGCACTTGATGATTCTCCTGTGCTTCTCCTTCGCATTTCCTCGCTTAGGAGAACACCCACAACATCATCAAACTTAAGAGTATTTGTGCCAGAGATAGAATTACTTACAGCCATCACAAGGCTGTCCCAACTATCCGATAGAGATGATAGTATAAGGAGAGCTCGCACTTCGTCATCGAAATTGATTTTCACTGATCGAAGTTGACTTATGTTTGTGTTAAAGTCATTTAGGTGTTCTGCAACTCAACCATTCTCTGCCATCTTTAGATTGAACAAGCGCTTCATAAGAAATACCTTATTGGATGCCGATGGTTTCTCGTAGAGTCGTCAAGTGACTTCATCAAGTCCTCCGTGGTCTTCATCTCCGAAACATTGAAGGCCACCGTTGACGCCAAGCTTAACCGGATTGTTCCCAATGCCTTTCGATCAAGGACAATCCATGCTTCATCTGCCATTGTTGCGGGCTTCTTCGCAAGACCGCCTAGTGGCAAATAGAGGTCCTTCTGGTAGAGATAGTCTTCAATCTGCATCTTCCAATGTTGGTAGTTTTTGCCGTTGAACTTCTCAATCTTGAGCTTCCCTTCCTCCGCCATAACTCCCACTCAATTCAAGGAATCCTTTCCTTGAGATAATTTAGCTACGAGCAAACCTTGCTCTGATACCAATTGTTAGGAAATAAGACGTAGCTAAATAGATAATTGAGTAGATTACTTAATGGAGAGAGACAGATTTATATACACGAGATTATAGAGTAGGGAGAGAGAGAGAGTACACACGATATACGTGGTTCACCCAATGTGGGCTACGTCCACGGGAAAGCAGCCACTCAATGGCTTTAGTACTTCAAAACAAGAAGTAGTTTACAAAGGGATTATACCCTTAATGGAGCTCTCGCCTTGCTTCACTCTCACCACCTCACACTCACCTTGTTGCATCAACTTCACACTATGAAATGTGTGTCGAAATGGCCTCCTTTTATAGGCCAAAAGGGCTGCCCTCTCTTATGAGAGATATGTGTAGCCGTCCTTGTGCGAATAAGTCCAAATCGGACCCTCCAATCCGCCCATGTGTGGCCGCCATTGAGAAGAAAAGTCCGCTTTTGAATTCGGCCACCGGCCACCGGCCATTGACTTCCGACCACCGGCCATCAGCCATTGACTACCGGCCACCGGCCAACCGACCGGTTGTTTTCCGACCACTTTCCGGCCGCCGTCCAGCCATAATATTCCGGCGAAAAAAAAAGTCTCAGGGGCCTCCACCCCCGAGGCCTTTAAAGTTGCCCCTGATTCTTGTCCGTGAAAATTTTGGTTTCCGGTGAGTGATTGTCCTTCATGCACGATGGCTTCTCCTCATAATGGGGGCCTTACAAATGTGCGCTTTTACCACAGAAAATTACAAAGGGTAAATCAGGCTCCATACTTAACAGGCCCAACAAAGTCTATACCGCATTTTGCAAAAGCTCTAGCCCCCATCATTGGTCTTAGAGGCATGCTATCTACATGGGTTGGCATTTTTTCTCATTGACATGCATCACACCTTCGAACATATTCGTTGGCATCTGCAAAAAGTGTTGGCCACCATATGTCTGCCATTAAGATTGCTCTTGCGGTGGTCTCACTAGAGAAGTGACCTCCAGCTAAATAGTTTTGCTTAGTTCTCAGTTACAAATTACTAAGATTGGTGTGACCATGCTCTAAGATGGACATACCCTCGAATAAGTGTCGTCCGAGCCTCGTCACTATCTCACACGGGGTCAGCCAAGGGAGATCTAGGGCCCAAATTTGGGGGGTATGGAGTGGCTTTGACCTGAGCCATTTGATCACCCAATGAACTACGGGTGAAATTGGGACGAAAATGGTACCTCGAGTTCCCCTAGTTCACCCGCCTCGTGGGGTGTGGGTCGAACCTTAGACCTCTGGTAGCCACAAAAAATCCCTACCATCACGCTAGCGCATGTCACTGCCCATGGTGGCACCCTACTTTACATGTCCCTAGTTCACCAGGACCTAGTTCACCCCCAATTCACTAGATAATCTGACGACTGAGATTAAAGCCACTTCATCCCACAAAATTTGGGCCCTAGATCCCCTCTGAGCCATGCCCCCGTGTCATATAATGACGAGGTCATCCAAGGGACATCATCCTAGACCCAAAACTCGCTAAAAACTTGTTGTGTGCACTAAAGTTGGCATACATACTAACCAAATTGTTCCCTGCAGACATTGATAGACCGCTTTTGGCGTGTACAAAGTAGCGTTTATATGCATGGTCATATGTACAAAAAAATGTAAATACATGCATTTGGGAGCTTTGCAAAGTGGTTTCAAGTTCGAAGAAAGATGCAACGTGTACACATTGTGAATAGGCAGGTTCGCGTGCTAGCAGTCAGACACATGTATATGCCCGGATAGGGTATTGGGGCCTTGGATATGGTTCTAGGTGGCTTATTTTGGCTCTAGAGAATGTGTTTGAGCTTTCTAAAATGTAAAGAATGCAAGCGACAAGTGTGGGTACTCTCGTCCCGCTCAAGAAGTTTGGGATATGCAGTAACTGTCTATTTACGATACTTGATCTGCGGTGATGCGTGCACTGCCCTAGAAGTGGTCAAAAATAGAATGTGGGGATGTGGCAAAGTGCTTTGGGTATGGAGGATCAAGCGTACAAAAGTTGGTGAATTTTGAAGTTTGTTTGGGGTTTCTCTCGAGAAAAAATGCCCGCCACGGGTCAAAATTGGCCAAAACTAGGCCAAAAAAGGTCAAAAAATGGTCAAAAAAGGTGTGAAATGGCTTCAAATTGCCACATCATTCATGGTGCCGTGATGGTCCAAGAAGTGAGGGAGAACTTTGGAAGAGCATTATCAACACTTTCACCTCTCTGTGTGTGGGAGGAAGCAGGGTTCCTACAGGTGGTCTAGTGCAGTCCCATTGCGTTCGCGTCCTGTTTTTGAGTGTGTGGAGGAGTGAATGAGAGCTTTCTCTCTTCAATTTTGCACTTGGGAGAGTCTATGGAAGTTTTGAGGTTTCCATGGATGTGTGTGTGCAAGGAATTGAGGGAAGAAGGTGCGGCTTTCTACAAGACTATGTGACCCTGTATCGGTGCCATTAGGGTTGGCGCTACTCCAAAGAGTCCAACAGAGTGGAGTTTGGTGAAGCTTTTGCAATGGTTTGAGAGAGGCATTTTGTAGCTGTATTTTTTGACCTTTTGATGGTTTTTCTTGTATATTTTGGTCACCATCAAGTGTGATTTCAAGTGTTGGTCAACTCGACTCACCTTGTCGTGTCTGCCGGATAGGCAAGGGCTTGTAGGTCGAGTTTTTGACCTTTTGATGGTTTTTCTTGTATATTTTGGTCACCAGCAAGTTTGATTTCAAGTGTTGGTCAACTAGACTCACCTTGTAGTGTCTGCGGGCAGGCAAGGGCTTGTAGGTCGAGGCGTTCGGAGTTTGAATCGAGCTTGTGGATAGATTTTTTATAGAGCTCTTGAGTTGTGGTGAGTGAGGTGAGGAATTCAAGTAAATTTCTTGTGTGGTGTTGAGTTTTCTGGGTGTGTGAGTGTGTGCACAGTGTCTTTTGCTCCATCATCTTTTTGCGATCCCGCTGGGGAGCGGAAATTTTCCGGTTGTGCACCTAGGTGAAGCGGTTTTGCTGTGAAGTTTGAGCTTCATTGAAGAAAAGTGGTGGTTTGGTGGAGGTGCAAGACTTCAACTTTTTTGGAGTTACTCACACAAGGGAGAAGTGACTCTGAAGAGATGGATTATAGTCGGCCAGTGTTCACAGGGAAGGAGGATGTGAAGAGGACTTCAAGTGGCATATGCTTGGTATGCACATTGTGAATGACGAAGCAAAGCTTCATGTATTTCCTCTTGTGCTCAAAGGAGGAGCTCGGGAGTGGTTTGAAGGTTTAGAGGAAGACGAAAAGAAAACATGGGAGCAGGTGAAGCTGGCAATTTTTGACAAGTTTGGAAAGAAACTAACCGCAACAGAAGCGACAACAATATTGAGAGGTTTGCAGTAAGATGTCATGCTAACTTTAAAGAGTTTTTGCAACACTTCAAAGGACTTTGGGTTAAATTAGAGGCGGCATCCCAAGTACCTCGAGGGGATTTCTTTAAAGTGCGTCAGTTTATGAATTGTCTCCATCCAAGTGTAAGGGAGAAGGTCGATCAAGATGAGCCTGCTACATTTGAAAGAGATGTGGAAATTGCCGAGGCCAAGAGCAAGAAGATCAAGAGAAGGTGGGAGCAAGGCATGATACACACTGAGCTAGTTGTGGTGCAACCAATGGTCCCTGTGGCAACGGATGATAGAGTGGAGTGAGTGGTTCAAGGTCCAAATCCCGTTACAGCCCGGGTTTTGCATGATCTTGCTGGTCAGTTGCAAGAATTAAGAATTAACATAATGAATAGGAACCAAAGAGACGAGCGGCCAGCTGGGAGAGGTAGGGGACGAAGGCTACAAGGAAGATGCTACAATGTGATGAAGAGGGTCACTACTCCCCTGATTGTCCTGAACCACCAAGAGAAGAGGAGGGATATACCCCTTATATGGACGTGGTCGAGGGAGAATAAAAGAAAATCATCAAGAGCGGGCACTAGAAGCACCACCACCGCAACAACAACCACAACCGTTGCCTACAAATGGACAAGATAGGGCTATTAACATCATTAACCTTGAGCATCAAGATGTGGATGTTTTGGCCAATAAGAGAGCTAGGCATGATAGGGAGAAAGAGACAGAAGAAGAGAGGGAAACAAGAGCAAGGAAAGGAAAGGCTAAGGTAGAAGACAAACCAGAGAGTAGCAAGAGGCGGCGAAGAAGGAAAATTGGTCCAAAGGACTACCTCCTTGGCCAAGGTGTTGAAGACTATGATATTGTCGACGACATACGAAATCAAAAGGAAAATATATTTTTTGGTCAGTTGGTGGCTTTGAACGCTAAATTGAGGAGGCAGTGGACCAAGTGTGTTAGTACGCGGCTTCCTTCCAAGAAGGAAAAGCATCAAAGCATGGTGTCATCTTTGAGGGTTGGTCACCCAATGGATATGATGCCAATAGTTGAAGCTATGCTGGGAAAGAAGACGGAAGTGCAAGCATATGTGGATGGTGGTGCCCAAGAGTGTGTCATGACCGAGGCTATCATGAAGGAAGCAGGCATTAAGATGTCAGTGAATGCTTCGATCCGTATCAGGGTGGCCAACCACAAAAAGGCAAGGTGTCTTGGAATAGCTGAAGATGTGAAGATAAAAGTCTTGGGGATTGAGTGCTTGGTTGATTTCTACATGATGCAAGCGGGTGAGAATGCTTATTTGGTCGTCCCTTGGTGCTAAGTAGGATTGGGGCACGGGCTTGATCACCATCCCCGACAAAGAGGAATGAAGGACCATTGTCTACAACATGAAGACACATGAGAGCCGTACATAGCCCCTAGTGGAGATGCAAGATACGGACTCGACAAAAACTACGTCATACGATAGTGATGCTTCGTCTACGTCATCAGAAGAAAGTGTAGAGGAAGGCTTGATGCAATTATGTCCTGATATTTTTGGGATAAGTGTTGAAAAGGAAGCATTGATGCATGATGTGAAGGTCAAGGAGGAGAAGGATAGTCCAAAAGCAGTTGTAGAGCCTGCCAAAGTGAACACAAGGAGCATGCTAGGAGAGGACTTGACAGAGAAAGAAAAAAAGGAGTATGAAGACATGTTCACGGAGTTTCCAAAGCTATTCGTCACTGAATATACAGAGTTGCAAGGAGCTAAAGGACTCGAGCATAGAATCGATCTAAAAGAAGGCGTCAAGCCAAAGGTTCAAAAGCTTAGGAGGTTGGGGATCATTCATGAGAAGGCACTTCATGAAGAGGTGACGAAGCTTTTAGAAGCAGATTTCATCTTTCGAGTAGAGGAATCTGAATGGGTCTCTCGAGTTGTTATTGTGTCCAAGAAGAACAGAAGATTTAGGATATGTGTTGATTTCAAACCTTTGAATGCTGCCACAAAAAGAAATCATTATCCACTACCCTTCCTAGATGAAATCCTCAATCAGGTTGTAGGTCATTAATGTTACTAAATCATGGATGGATTTTCTGGCTACTTTCAGATCTTGATAGAAATTAAAGTTCAATTGAAGACGACCTTCATTACTCCTTGGGGTTGTTTATGCCGTTTGGGCTGGTTAATGCATATGCTACCTTCCAAGGATGGATGAACAGAGTGTTTGGTCCCTACTTGGGTAAGTTCATTTGTGTTTCATGGATGACATTGGGTGTTATAGCTCTAGCGTCACACATTTGGAGAAGTTGAGGTTGAGTTTTGAAAGGCTTCAACAAGAGGGTGGGCAACTCAACCCAAAGAAGTGTAAATTTTCTCATGCCAGAGTCCATTTGGTAGGACTTGTGGTTTCCCAAAATGGAATAGAAGTTGACCTAGAGAAAGTTAAGGCTTTATTGCTTATGGATCCGCCCAGCAACACAAAGGATTTGGCATCATTTGTGCATAAGCTCAGGTGCTTGTCACGTTTTTTTTGGATGCTATGTCAGTATGTGTATCCTCTCCAAAAATTGAGTCAAAGAGTTCAAGGGTTTGAGTGGAATGAAGACATGCAACAGGCTTTTGATGGTATCAAGGAGGTATTATGTGTTTTACCAACAATGAGTCCTCCCCACTTGCAGTCAATTTTCTATGTATCTATTAGTGTGGGATCAATAGCTTTTGGGTCGGTTCTCTTACAAAAGCACGGAAGGAACTTCAAGCCACTTTATTTTGAGAGCAAGATGAAGAATATAAGTGAGTTCTCCTACATGGAAATGGAACATTGGGTATTCGCCTTGGTTCTTGCTCGTCGAAGGTTCAAGACCTATCTATTGCCCCAAAAATTCTATGTGCTCACCACATCGAATCTTTTGCCGGATGTAGTACAACATTTGAAGCCTAGCAAGCGCATCTTAAAGTGGGCTTTGGAACTTCAAGAGTATGATTTTGAGTTTAAAGTGGATCATTCTCTTAAAGCTCACTTGGCAGACATAGTGGTACATAAGGGAGGGGAGCTTCCATCTTACCCAAGGGTTGACAAGGATGATCATGAAGAGGAAGTAGATATTTTAGATGCGTATACAATGATGTTTGATGGTGCATACAGGAAAGTTCTTCAAAAGGCAAGTGGTGGGGTAGTCATTAAGAACCCAAAAGGCGATGTAATCTTTTCTAGAGCTTACAATCTTGATGAAGCTGAAAGTAACAATGAGGCCAAGTATCTCACGCTTTTCCTTGGGTTGAAGCAGTGTATTGAATTTGGATTGAAGAGGGTCATTGCAAAAGGGGATGCATTGCTAGTCATGAATCAGTTGCTTGGTTTGTGGAATGTTAAGAAAGACAATTTGAAGAAGTGGTTCTATGGCATCAAGAAGTTTTTGCACGAGTTTGAGAAGATATAGTTTAAGCATGTTCCTTGTGAGAAAAATAAAGAAGCTGATGAGTTGGCTAGGGACAAGTTGGATTCCTTGGTTGAGGGCAAATGGTTGGGTCCATACAGAGTGAAGCATGTATTTCTAATGGCACATATGAGTTGGAAAAATTGTCTGGTGAATGTTTGCGCTATAGAATAAATGGTTATAGATTGAAGAAATATTTTGCGAGGGATGTGGTTCCAGATGCGAATAGTCTCTTGGTTGAGCATAAATGCTATACCTAGAAGGTGGGCAATGATGATAGACCGCTTTTGGTGTGTACAAAGTAGCGTTTATATGCATGGTCATATGTACAAAAAGATGTAAAGACATGCATTTGGGAGCTTTGCAAAGTGGTTTTAAGTTCGAAAAAAGATGCAATGTGTACACATTGTGAATAGGCAGGTTCGTGTGCTAGCAGTCGGACACATGTAGATGCCTGGATAGGGTATCGGGGCCTTGGATATGGTTCTAGGTGGCTTGTTTTGGCTCTAGATAATGTTTTTGAGCTTTCTAAAATGTAAATAATGCAAGTGACAAGTGTGGGTACACTCGTCCCGCTCAAGAAGTTTGGGACATGCAGTAACTGTCTATTTACGGTGCTTGATCTGCGGTGATGTATGCACTGCCCTAAAAGTGGTCAAAAATAGAATGTGGGGATGTGGAAAAGTGATTTGGGTATGGAGGATCAAGCGTACAAAAGTTGGTGAATTTTGAAGTCCGTTTGGGGTTTTTCCCGCGAAAAATGCCCGCCAGGGGTCAAAATTGGCCAAAACTAGGCCAAAAAAGGTGTGAAATGGCTTCAAATTGCCACACCACTCACGGTGCCGTGATGGTCCAGGCTGAGGAAGAACTTTGGAAGAGCATTATCAACACTTTCACCTCCCTATGTGTGGGAGGAAGCAGGGTTTCTACATGTGGTTTAGTGTAGTCCCATTGCATTTGCGTCCTGTTTTCGAGTGTGTGGAGGAGTGAATGAGAGCTTTCTCTCTTCAATTTTGCACTTGGGAGAGTCTATGGAAGTTCTAAGGTTTCCATGGATGTGTGTGTGCAAGGAATTGAGGGAAGAAGGTGCGGATTTCTGCAAGACTATGTGACCCTGTATCGGTGCCATTAGGGTTGGCGCTACTCCAAAGAGTCCAACAGAGTGGAGTTTGGTGAAGCTTTTGCAATGGTTTGAGAGAGGCATTTTGTGGCTGTATTTTTTGAACTTTTGATAGTTTTTCTTGTATATTTTGGTCACCATCAAGTGCGATTTCAAGTGTTGGTCAACTCGACTCACCTTGTAGTGTCTGCGGGCAGGCAAGGGCTTGTAGGTTGAGGTGTTTGGAGTTTGAATCGAGCTTGTGGGTAGATTTTTTATAGAGCTCTTGAGTTGTGGTGAGTGAGGTGAGGAATTCAAGTAAATTTCTTGTGTGGTGTTGAGTTGTCTGGGTGTGTGAGTGTGCGCATGGCATCTTTTGCTCCATCAACGTGTCCCTCTTATGTAACCACTAGGGCAAACATAAAACATCAACATGTATGCAGCCAATGCCTCAATGGAGATCTCAATTCCTTTGTAGGTTTAATTTGTTTAGAGGGATAATGGAGCTCTACTCTATAGGGTGCACGGACATGTTCCCAAGAGAAAGCACCATAATTGTATGTAAAAACACTTTCCATTTTTTGAATTGAGGTGCCATATAGCAGTCCTAATCTTGCAATATTTTAAGAAAGCAACAAAGTAACCAACGTGTGATCTACGTGTGAAATGTTGCTGGGTTCAACTAGTCCTGCCTATGCTAGTGGTAAGGCTTGTGTCTCTACTAGTGTCCATGTGCGTTGGAGTATCGCATGGTGCTGATGCAACTTCCGGTCAGTAATCAATCAACCCACGATGATTGATCAGTGTCATGAGATCAACCAATTATTTTGGTTGAGATCGCAATGTGGTAACCTACTAAACAAAAGAATTAATCACACCCCCTGCTACTTGTCCATCAAGCTGACTGTCAACTCATGGATGGTCTACTTGTCCATCAAGTGAACTATCAACTCATGGATGGTCTGATATAAATTGAGAGTGTATTGGGGTATGATAACTATGTTGGTGGCAACAATGAGTAGAAGGGACATCCTATGGGGCTTGCAAGGCAAAGGGCAGTGGTGGTCGGCATTAAAATGCCAACAAAGGAGATGGGGGAACCCTCTAAATGTAAGAAATAGCTAACACACAACAATGGCAAGGTGGGGAGCACATTAGAGGAAGAAGCAAGAGAGTGAAAGTGATAGGTGAGCCACAACAAAACTATTGAGCACCACCTTTTTTTTACCATGATTGTCTGGGAGATGAAGGGTATGCGTGCAGGAGCGATGCATGCATAGTGTGAAGGAGATTTTTGCTTATCTGCTGCTGACATATCCCATACAAAGTGATATCTCATCTCAATGTGCTTTGTTTTGGAATGAAAGACTAGATTCTTTGCAAAGCAATGGCACTATGACTATCACGATGCAAGACTAGAATTTGATGACACTTTTCCAGATTTCCCACTAAACATACCAACCATAAAGCTTGCTGCAGTAACATACTCAACCTCTATATTGGAAGAGGATGTATAATTTTGAAGACATGATCTCCAAGAGACTCCTTGTGGATGGGTTTCCTAACCTCACTCTTATCTTATTGCAGACATAGCGAGAACCACGAACATAATTGTCAATCCATGGGATGAAGCTGACTCGACTAGTGCATGAAGGCTACAAGAGGTTGTCAATTTCTTGGAAAACAATAGAAAACTCGCATCTAACTCAAGCTACACTCAAATGACCTAAGTCATCAAAAGCTACACTCAAATGACCTAAGTCATCAAAAGCTATTCACTAATCGACAAGAAAACCATGATGGTTACAGCATCAAATGACATCCGAATGCTATGAAACTTCTAGGACAAATATATAAGACCTAAGAACACATGCTTATGGTCTCAAATCTCACTTTCAATGAGTGGAAAAAAATGCAATTATTAATAGTAGTGAGATTTTGACCTAGTCATTTTTGATCCTAAATGCATCTAAATGCTTAGCAATGATGCCCCAATACCCCGCCTATACTTACTTTGTGATTTCCTAGATTAAATCCTTACTTATGATGAACTTAGGCGTAGAGCTCTTACATGTGGTTGCAACGCAATAGGCGGCACTGCAATGTGACAACAACCGACAAAGAAGATAGAAGTAGGAGAAGGAAAGAGGAGAGCACTGTAAGCTCACGCAGTGTATTTCTTATCCAAAAAATGTAATAATAACTTTACAAAATTGGATTTTATACCTTAGCCAAGGTTTCTTAGGTCAAAAACTAATAATCTCAGAGCTCTAACCAAGGATTAACTGATACAATCTGGAAACTTATAGCTCCCGCTCATAGATTACAATATTTACTCATCAAATAGGAGTTACAATATTCCCGATTTATCAAACGAATAAGTGTTTTTACAATGAAGCTCCCAAAAAATGTTACAAGGGTTAGCTTGCTGCTAACATTCTCCCCTTTCTCGACTGTGTCGTCCCTTAACACAGTTTCATGGATTGAAGTAGTTTTCGGGTTGACGGCGGCTGGCGAGGTGGTCTTTAAGTGCTTGAAGAGCTTTTTGATATCAAATGCGCCGTTCTTTCTCAGGGACTTGCAAAAATTGAATAGTAACTCTATTTTTTAGTTCGATGGCTAAACATGCAACGAACCTTGCAGTTAAATTGATGATCACTGGTCCGAAAATCTTTGTATGCCATGTGAAGAATCCGGTGTAAAAAGCTTCTTCGAATGACAACATATTGCTCGATGGTAAGAATATGCAGCTGGCATAGAAGCCGTAAAGAACTTCTTCTGAAGGTTGCCCACTTAAATGATAGCATAAGCCCTGGTTACCTTCTAGAAAGGACATCCATGGGGCTCCCACTTGCTCAGGCTCATGAAAAACTTGGATATATGTGGGAAGAATTTAGCAGATTTTAAAAGGCATTGCAAACAAGAGGTCAGGGAGGCTCTTGAAGAATTTCATGACACCCGTTAGGGTTTTCACCATGTACTCTTCAGTTGCCTTTCCTTGCTTTGATGTTGGCAGTTTTTGGTTTTCACCATGTATTCTTCAGTTGCCTTTCCCATCATTCTAGGACTAACTAATCATTCCATTGCACACTAAGTAATACACTCTTTGTTGTGTGCCTTGAGCTTTCTTCGTCTTCTCCAAGCTGTGTGAGTTTTTCTGCAACCCTAATTCCAACAACTGGTATCAGAGCATGTTGCATCCTCCCGGGCTTAGTTGCCAGCAGCTCCAACACACGCATGCTCACTTTCATTGATTATTTTGAGCTTTGGCAAGCGTTCGTAGGTCAATTTTTTTTTAGGGTGAGCTCGTAGTGCACAATCTACTTAGATTTCTGATTCGGGTTCATTTTGGCCTCCGTTTCCACTACAGACAATGCTGCATAGGCTATTTTGTCATTTTGTGCAGAAGTTTTGTCAATGTTGTTTTTTGTATAACAGGTCCCTTATAGTCTTGTATGGTTTGTGCTATCTAGAACCTGTTGTTTTCGCTTCGTTTCTCATCTTTGTGGATAGTTTTCACATCAGGTGCAACATTTACCATGGCTGACAACACCACATATGTGTTCAAGATGTTTGCTTGCTGAGGATAGATTGGCTGGGGACAATTACCCTATGTGGGCTTACATGATGCAACATGTTCTTGTGTCAAAGGGAGTCTAGAATATTGTGCAGGGTAGTGATGTACATCCTGGTTCTGAGTATGTAGGCAATATTGAGGATGTTGCAAGTCTTGCTGCTGTTAGAGTTGTTTTGCCTATGGCACAACAAGCTCGTTGGGATGTAAACGATGCGCAGGCTCATGCTTTGATTGTGTTTTCTATGAAGTGCACCATTACTCCTCACATTCGTTCAACAAAATCTACAAAACAGGCTTGGGATATTTTGGCTGTCTTTATGCAAGCTGTAATGAGGCAAAAATTGCATTGCTGTGTAAAGAGCTGGAGTCGAATATTATGCATGAGGAAGATGATATGGACACTTTCCTTGTTGGTGTCAAGGATATCAATGAGCAACTTATTTCCGTAGGTGAAGTCATTGTTAAGTATGGAGCCTGATTTACCCCTTGAAATTTTCTGTGTTAAAAACGCACACTTGTAAGGCCCCCATTATGAGGAGAAGCCATTGTGTGTGAAGAAAAATAACTCGATGAAAAATACAATCACTCGCCGGAAACCAAAATTTTCACGCCCAGTCTTGAGCCGGAATATTCCTTTTCACCGAAATATTATGGCCGAACGGCGGCCGGAAAGTGGTCCGAAAAGGATCAGACGGTTGGCCGGTTGGCCGGTGGTCGAAAGTCAATGACCGGTGGCCGGCGGCCAAATTCAATGGCTGATGGTCGATTTCAAAGGAGGACTTGTCTTCTCAAGGGCGGCCACACATGGGCGGATTGGAGGGTCACATTTGGACTTATCTACACAAGGGCGGCTATGCATGGCTGTCTCTCATGAGAGAGGGCAACCCTTTTGGCCTATAAAAGGAGGCCATTTCTACACACATTTCATAGTGTGAAGTTGATGCAACAAGGTGGGTGTGAGGTGGTGAGAGTGAAGCAAGGCGTGAGCTTCAAAAGGGTATAATCTCTTTGTAACCTACTTCTTGTTTTGAAGTACTAAAGCCATTGAGTGGCTACTTTCCCGTGGACATAGCCCACATTGGGTGAACCACGTATATCATGTGTACTCTCTCTCTCTCTACTCTATAATCTCTTGTGTGTGAAAATTATCTCTCTCCATTAAGTAATCTACTCAATTATCCACTTAGCTACGACATGTTTCCTAACAACTGGTATCAAAGCAAGGTTTGCTTAGCTAAATTATCTCAAGGAAAGGATTTCTTGAATTGAGTGGGAGTAATGGCAGAGGAAGGGAAGCTCAATATCGAGAAGTTCAACGGCAAAAACTACCAACATTGGAAGATGCAGATTGAAAACTATCTCTACCAGAAGGACCTCTATTTGCCACTAGGCGGTCTTGCAAAGAAGCCCGAAACGATGGCAGATGAAGCATGGATTGTCCTTGATCAAAAGGCACTGGGAACAATCCGGTTAAGCTTGGCTTCAATGGTGGGCTTCAGCGTTTCGGAGATGAAGACCATGGAGGACTTGATGAAGTCATTTGACGACTTCTACAGAAACCATCCGCATCCAATAAGGTATTTCTCATGAAGTGCTTGTTCAATCTAAAGATGGTAGAGAATGGTTCAATTGCAGAACACCTAATGATTTTAACACAAACATAAGTCAACTTCGATCGGTGAAAATAAATTTTGATGATGAAGTGCGAGCTCTCCTTATACTATCGTCTCTACCGCATAGTTGGGACAGCCTTGTGACGATTGTAAGTAATTCTATTTCTGGCACAATTACTCTTAAGTTTGATGATGTTGTGGGTGTTCTCCTAAGCGAGGAAATGCAAAGGAGAAGCACAGGAGAATCATCAAGTGCTGCACTGTCAGTGGAAACAAGAGGAAGGCCTAAGGAGAGGTTCAAAAACCAAAAGGGTCGTGATCGCTCAAGATGGAGCAAGTCACACACAAAGTCAGTTCTTGAATGTTGGAACTGCGGCAAGAAGGGCCACGTCAAGAAGGATTGCTGGTCCAAGAAGAAGAAGGAGTCGGAGTCTCAAGACAACAAGCCAACATCGGAGGCCAATGTGGCAGGTAAAGTAGAGCAACATTGCCAGTCAGCCAATGGTGCTTGTGGGGCCGATGCATAGTCAATCTTTGTGTCTTTCTTTGAGGCTAGTTTGTTTGAGTCCGGTTTCTTTGAGTCTGGTTTCTTTGAGTTCGGTTTCTTTGTTGTGTTTGTAGAAAGTGCATCCTCTATCACAATGAATTTCTTCCATGAAGCAGTATGCTCCGCTATTAATTAAAAAAACAAAGTTATTGTGCCCATGCCGTATTGCATGGCAAAGGCAAAATGTACATAGTATAATACCTATGTAAAGCGCTTCCTCTTCGGGTGGATACTCCTTGTCCAGGTAATCCAGCCACCAACGACACTTGAGCCACGCTCCCTTTGGCCACAAGTCATCTATCCATGCGTCCAGATATAAGCCAGTCTCCTCTCTCTCCAACCTGCACCATGCATCATTGGGGTGCTCGGGAATGGGGAAGATTAGAGCATCTCTCCACCATCTATAAGACAACAAATAATGTTTTGAGCCACTATGACAAGATTAGTGTAACCTACAACTTACGTAATGTGTCAATCAAAGATGTCCAACATGTACAACATGCATCATGTCATGCAAGGAAAGTGGGGTTGCTCTTTGGGATCTTGTGTGGACTTGATCCGTGCACTTCACTTCTTGAAGGCCTTATTAAAGTGGTTCCATCTGTATTTTCACAATGTGTGTGTGAGTGTGCAACCATGCCTCTCTTCAGCCTTCTTATGTTGGATGGCAACGTGTTGATTCTTGCCCTCCATTTTCTCGGCCATCTCAAGCACTCTCCTACAGCAAATAATATGACACAAGTTAGATCACCAACAATTTGATTCAAGGACATAATCACTTGATCCACCTTTCCAATTTCCACCAATACACGTGATATCGAAGCCACTGGATCCATGCCTTCTCCGTCAACCCTATGTCATTTTCTTTCAAGGTTGCATGTGACGCATGCCAATGAGAAAAAATGCCAACAACGGTAGACAGCATGCCTTTAAGACCAATGATGGGGGCTAGAGCTTTTGCAAAATGGGGCATAGATTTTGCCGGACCAATACAACCACCTGCTTATAGAACTCAAGCTGAATATATTATTGTAGCTACAGACTATTTGACCAAGTGGGCAGATGCTAAGGTAACCAGGAAGAATGTTTCTAGAACCACATCCGCATTCTTGTACGAGAATGTAGTCACAAGATATGGAATTCCAATAGAAATTGTGAGCGATAGGGAAACTCATTTCCTCAATGAGGTAATTGAGTATCTACTGAATGAATTTCTAGTCATCCATAACAAATCCGCTCCATATCATCCACAAGCAAATGGACAGGTTGAGCACATGAATAAAATTCTTAGCTCAGTATTAACTAAAGTGGTTAGTTTAGGACGAATTGATTCGAAAATGAATCTACATGCTGCTCTATGGGCTTATAGAGTTTCATTCAAGACAACTTTAAATACTACACCCTTTAATCTTGTTTATGGTCTTGATGCCATACTACTGATAGAATTGCTATTGTCAACACTAAGGGTAGCTAAAGATCTTGAGTGGAGCGGACATGAATTGTCAGAGAGGCTTAAAGATTTAGAAAAGCTTGATCAACAAAGGCTAATAGTTGTAGCTCACATCTATGCACAAAAATGAAAGCAAAAACACTTTTTTGATTCACATCTAGTCACAAAAATCTTAAAAAAAGGGGACCTAGTTTTAGTTTAGTCCCTTAAGCAACACATTCCCAAATTCAAGAAAAAAGGAAATGGAATGTTTGTCATTGAAGATGTATCTCCAAGTGGAACAAATAAGTTGTCCACTATACACAGTAGGTTTCTTCTTGCTCAACCATGATATACATGAACTGCCAAGCATGAAACAAAAACCACTTGTGGACACTCGCGTGTCAAAACAACAAGCCCAATGTGAGTTCGAAAAAGCATGTAAGTTTGGTGGCAATGATCCCCCCTTGGGATAAACAAGCCAAGATGTAAAGTGCCACTCAAGTAGCGGAAAATCCTCTTGACAGCATGCCAATGCTTAGGCCCCAGGCTATGCATAAATCTGCTTACCTGTGAGAATGCAAACTGAATATGCGGCCTCGTGTTGCATACATAAATGAAGCATCCAACATTAGTTTGGTAAAGAGTGACATCTGCAGGATCACCAGCCTCATGAAGACTCAATTTCAAACTTGTTTTCATGGGAGTGGCAATAGGTTTCCAATCCTCAAGGCCAAACTTACATAGCAATTTCTCTATGTAACTGTTCTGACACAAGGCAATACCACCATCACACTGCTTAAATTGTATGCCCAAGTAATGATGCAACAACCCAAATCTTTCATCTTGAAAGTAGCATTCAAATTAGTCTTAAACTTAGTAATCTGTACCTCATCAAAACTAGTGATCAACAAATCATCCACATAAAGAACAACAATGAGAAGTACATTACCCTCACACTTTACATACAATGTGCTTTTGGTTGGACTGTTACGAAAGCCTTGTCTGACCAAATGAGTGTCAACCTTCTCATACCAAGCACGAGGAGATTGCTTCAACCCATACAAAGTTTTTTTATATTTGCACACCTTATCCTCTTGTCCTTTCTTGACAAAACCGTGAGGTTGCGTTACATAAACTTCCTCAAATATGTCACCATTCAAGAAAGCAGTAACAATTTCTGATTGATGTACATCCCACCCAAAATGAGCTGCCAGTGCACATAGAAAACAAACAGTAGTCATACAACAAGTGCGAGCAAAAGTTTCTTCATAATCTATGCCTTTCTGTTGCGCATAGCCTTTTGCAACAAGTCGAGCCTTATAGCGATCAATCTCACTATCTGGCTTGCGTTTCAACTTGTAAACCCACTTCATACCAATGGCCTTTTTGCCAGGAGGCAAAACACATAAATTCCATGTGTCATTTTCTATAAGTGCATCATATTCTGATTGCATGGCAGCCATTTAATTTTCTGAATTCTGTGCTTCATCAAAAGACAGAGGTTCCTCAACATCATGTAAGCTAGACACAGCCAAAGCATAAGAATCTAATGCATACAATGCATGGCAAGAGCCTGAATGAGTGTGACTAGACAAAGGTGCATCCAATTTATTGTCATGCAATGTATGCACCCATCATTTTGGCATACCTCTAGCCTGCTTATTTTCAACGCTTTCCTCATCAAGTACATCATGTACATCTACATCAGTAATAGGTTCATCTGTAACATTTTCAGAAACCCCCATAGGTTGTATATTTCCTCAACGGAATTTACATTTGAACCTCCACCAGTAAAAAGAGGCAACAAAGTGTCATATATGTCCTATGAGCTTACATTACTGTCTCTAGTACATGACAACAAGGGCTGAACAGAATCTTCCACAAACACAACATCCCGTGAAACCAGAATACGCTTTGTTTGTGGATGATACAACCTGTAACCTTTGCTTTCAGCACTATAACCAACAAAAATACATTTGACAATCTTATCATCCAATATTCTGCAATGTGTTTGTGGCACCAAAGCATATGCCAAACAGCCAAAAACACGCATGTACTCAATAGAAGGCTTTCTATCATGCCATGCTTCATATGGATTAATAGACTGCAAAGCTTCCGTAGGACACTTGTTTAGTACATAAGTGGCACACATGATGGCTTCAAGCCAAAAATAATGCAGCAAAGCTTGACTTTTTGACCATACATCGTGCCATTTTTGTGTTTTTCCTCTCAGCAACACCATTTTATTGAGGCGTAAAAGGCACTGTGTATTGGCATTTTATCCCACAACTAGCCAAAAATGCATTAAATTCATGAGATGTATATACTCCCCCTCGATCGGAATGGATGGTGCCCATAGTACATTTTGAGACAGCCATAGCCAGAAATTGTTTGAAGCACATAAATACTTCGGACTTCGCTTTAAGCGGAAATACCCATGCATGCCTGGAGTAATCATCAATGAAAGTCACAAATTAAAGTAAACGTAATTACCTACGGAAGGAGTTTGCATGGGCCCACAAACATCACTATGCACAAGCTGCAAGTTACATGTGGCCCTACGTGAACTAACCTTTGGAAACTTCAAACAATGCATCTTACCCAAAATGCAGTCTTCACAAACATGTGTGACAGGTGCTTCAAGAGGCGGCAAACAAGCAACCATATCAGATTTTTGCAAATGCAGCAAACTGGCAAAATTCAGATGACCAAAACATGCATGCCAAAGTTTTGCATCTGAAATAGCCTTTTGCATTTGCAAAAATCTACCCACACTTGTCATACAAAGTGAGCTTATATAGCCCACGACATAAAATGTCAAATGCAACAATTTCATTATCGAAATTGAGATCATGTACTATACATCTGTCATCCACAAATTTGACTACAAGACCAAGTCTAGCAAGTGCAGATATAGACAAAAGATTCTTCTTGATCCATGTACATAAAGTGTATCAACAAGTGTAAAATAATTGCCATTTGCATCAGTAAGCACAATCTTTCCAACTCCATGAACTGGATAAGAGGCATTGTTGGCACAAGTAACTGAATTTCCATGAGGGACAGACTGAAGAGAGGTGAACAAATCACAATGTGAGGCCATGTGCTTTGTAGCACCACTATCAAAATACCACACATGTGAATCTACAGCAACAAATATGCATGCATCATGGACAGCAGGATTATAGGTACAATTTGCACTAAAAGCCCATTCTGCATCAACATCAACATCACAGTCTCCTTTCACAAAAGACTCAACAATAGCTACATTTGTAGTGGAACCAGCAGTTGCAGTGGAACCACCCTCTTTCTTCTTAGCCTCTTTGGCCTTCAGCTTAGGACATTGCTGGATCAAGTGATCATTAGCTTTACAATAATGGCAACCCATCTTCTTTTTGCCCTTATCACCAGAGTTTCCAGATGAATCGCTACCGGTAGAAGCATTAGAAATAGGTGATTTTCAACTTGTAGAAGTACCGTGAGGAGTGGCTGCATTAATGTTATCACCTTTTCTTTGAGCAGCAATAAAGGCCTGCTCAACTGCACACTATCTAGTCCTGTTTTTTTGGAAAGTGACTCTTGCAACAGCAATGTGCATAACGCATCAAACTTGACAACTTCAGGATTTCCTTGGGTCATAGGTCTCCAAGTACTAGCAAAAGTCTGGTAAGACTCTGGCAAGGCATCAAGAACTGTCTCTGCACAAGGGAACTGTCTCAAATGACTGTTAGGAAATATGTCGTAGCTAAGTACATAATTGAGTAGATTACTTAATGGAGAGAGATAATTTTCACTACAAGAGATTATAAAGTAGAGAGAGAGAGAGAGAGTACACATGATATACGTGGTTCACTCAACGTTGGGCTACGTCCACGGGAAAGCAGCCACTTAATGGCTTTAGTACTTCAAAACAAGAAGTAGGTTACAAAGGGATTATACCTTTTTAAATCTCCCACCTTGCTTCACTCTCACCACCTCATACCCACCGTGTTGCATCAATTTCACACTGTGAAATTTGTGTAGAAATGGCCACCTTTTTTAGGCCAAAAGGGTTGCCCTCTCTCATGAGAGGCAGCCATGTGTAGCTGCCCTTGTGTAGATAAGTCCAAATCGGACCCTCCAATCCGCCCATGTGTGGCCGTCCTTGAGAAGACAAGTCCTCCTTTGAAATTGGCCACAAGCCATTGAATCCGACCACTGGCCATCAGTCATTGACTACCGGCCACCGGCCAACCGACCGATCGTTTTTTGGCCACTTTTCGGCCGCCGTTTGGCCATAATATTTCGACGAAAAGGAATATTCCAGCTCAAAACTTGGCGTGAAAATTTTGGTTTTCGGCGAGTGATTTTATTTTTCGGTGAATTATTATTCTTCACGCATGATGGCTTCTCCTCATAATGCCTTACAAATGTGTGTTTTTAACACAAAAAATTACAAGGGGTAAATCATGCTCCATACTTAACAATCTCCCACTTGGAGACTGACCTCCAAACCAAAACTTGTGACTGCTTTCCATCCAAGCTTCTTATCCTTGAATGCCGATTGAAGATGAGCAAAAGCTCAACTTCTCCTTGTTGACCACCTTTGTTAACATGTCTGCAAGATTTTCACTTGTATGCACCTTTCCTAGCTTTAGTTGTCCCTCTTCCAAAAGAGTGTGTATGAAGTTATATCTCACTTCAATGTGCTTTGTCCTTGCATGAATGGCTGAGTTCTTTGCAAGATGGATAGCACTTTGGCTATCACTGTACAAGACACAATTGTCTTGTTTGAATCCAAGCTCTTCTAAGAATCTGTGAAGCCACAAAATTTCTTTGCTTGCCTCCATCATTGCTACATACATTTGCTTCCGTGGTAGAAAGTGAGACCACTTTCTATAGCTTTGAAACCCAGCTTACTGTTGTGCCTCCAATCGTGAACACATGGCTAGTAGTGCTTCTTCCAGTATCTTTGTCACCTGCCATATTTGCATCAGCATACCCTTCTAGAAAAATATCAGTTCCTCCAAAATACAAAGCATTTGTTGTCGTCTTTTTTAAATGCCTAAGTATCCACTTCACATCTTGCTATCCACTTCACATCTTGCCAGTGCTCTTTACGTGGGTTGTCCATGAACCTACTTACAACTCCCACTACATGTGCAATGTATGGCCTTGTTCAGACCATCATAAGAGAACCTACCACTGCAGCATATGGAGCCTTAGACACATAGGCTATCTCCTCTTGTGTCTTTGGACACATATCTTTGGTTAGTTTAAAGTGACTAGCCAAAGGTGTAGAAATCATTTTTGCATTTTTCATTGCAAACCTTTCTAGTACCTCTTTGATGTAATCCTCTTGAGATAGCTTTATTGTCTTCTTCTTCCTATCCCTTGATATCTTCATACCAAGTCTCCTCTTTGCAGCACCTAAATCTTTCATTGAAAATGATTTAGACAGCTCCTCTTTTAGGTCTTTGATGTCCTACATGTTAGCACTTACAATCAGCATGTCATCAATATACAAAATTAGGATGATGAACTTCCCATCACCCAAATTCTTTGTGTAGATGCAGTGATCCGAGTTGCATCTTGTGAATCCATGATCCAACATCCATCCATCGAACTTCAAGTACCATTGTCTTGATGCTTTCTTTAAACCATACAAGCTCTTCTTTAATCTGCAAATCATTTTCTCCTTACCTTTTACTTCATACCCCTTTGGTTGAAGCATGTAAATTTCCTCCTCTAAGTCATCGTGAGGGAATGCCGTATTTACATCCATTTGCTCAAGATTTAGATCATAAGCAGCCACAAGGCTTAAGCCAATCCTAATTGAGTTCATTTTTACAATAGGAGAAAATATTTCATTGAATTTAATACCTTTCTTTTTAGAAAACCCTTTTACCTAATTGAGTTCATTTTTACAATAGGAGAAAATATTTCATTGAAGTCGATACTTTTCTTTTAAGAAACCCTTTTACCACAAGCATAGACTTGTACCCTTTCTTCCCACCTTCTTCTTCCTTCAGCTTGTACACCCATTTGTTTTGAAGTGCCCGCTTACCTTTAGGAAACTCAACCAACTCCCATGTTTAGTTGCAATGTAATGAGTCCATCTCCACTTGCATGCTCTTCATCCATTCTTCTTTGGATTCGTGTTGCATAGCTTCTTTGTATGATTCCGGCTCTCCAGAATGTGAGATCAAGAGATGGTTGAAGGAAGGAACAAACCTTTCTGGACGTCTACTTGCTCTTGTAGATCTTTGGGGAATAGGTCAAGGCTCCTCATTTGCTTGACGTTGTTGCACATTGTCACCGTTTGCTGTCCTTGAGTCTTCACCATCCTCAAGCTCCATGTACTCATCACCTGTTTCTTTTGTTTGTTTTCTTTCCAAGTAATCTTTGTACATAATTTGTTCGTTAAAAATTATGTCCCTACTCCTAAAGATTTTACCATCTTCGGGATTCCATAGGTGATACCCAAAGTCACCTTCTGCATAGTCGATGAAGAAACACTACTTTGCATCTAGCTTTGATCTTAGGCTTCTATCTATGTGCATGAAAGCCTCACAGCCAAACACTTTGAGAAATGCGTAATTTACCAGTACATGTCCATGTCTCTTCTGGAACTCCCCCATCCAATTCCGTTGAGGGTGACCGGTTGATTAAAGTACACAGATGTGCTTACTGCTTCCACCCAAAGGTCAATCGGTAGGCCTGCATGTAGCCGCATGCTTTGTGCTCGCTCCGTGATTGCTCTGTTCATCCTTTCGAAAATGCCATTTTGTTGAGGTGTCCTTGGGGTTGTCTTTTGCCTCCAAATTTCATCGCTAGCACAAAAGCTTTCAAAAGCTTGGCTGCAATATTTGCCTCTATTGTCGGATCTGAGGCATTTAATCTTAGTACCTGTTTCATTCTCCACCAAGGCTTTCCACCTTTGAAATATGGAAAACGCATCGGCTTTATTCTTCATTACATAAACCCATGTTTTTCTAGTCGCATCGTCTATGAATGTTACATAGTACAATGAGCCACCAAGTGATGGTGTACTTGCAGGACCCAAATGTCAGAATGAACCAACTTAAGTTTTTTATTTTTTCTTTCATTTCCAGCTTTTTGAAAGTTTACCCTCTTTTGTTTACAATAAACACAATCTTCACAGAACTCTAAGTCCACTTCTTTCAAACCTGGTAGAAGCTTCTTTGTTTGAAGGATTTGAATTCCTTTGGCACTGATATGCCCAAGCCGATAGTGCCACACCGCACTATCAACTTCTGTAGTTGTTGCACAGGCTAAAGGTTGCGTGCTAACAGTACACAAGTAAAGTGTACCAACCTTTTCCCCCTTGGCAACCACCAAAGATCACTTTGAGATCTTCCATCGTTTGCTCCCGAATGCAATGTTGTGACCTTCATCGTCCAATTGTCCTGTAGAGATCAATTTTTTGCAAAGAGAAAGAACATGCCTAACATCTTTAAGCTTCCATTCATTTTCGTTAGCAGTTTTGACACAAACTATACCTTTGCCGACAATTTCACGAGCTTCATCATCTCCCAATTATACATATCCAAAATTACCTTTGGTGTAATCTTGGAAATTTTGCTTGTGTGGTGTCTCATGGAATGAAGCCCCGGAATCTACTATCCAGGAATTAGACACATTGCCTAATGAGAGAATTAGAGCAGATAGTGAGAGCGAGCATGTGGTTAAGGAGTATCCTGTAGAAGTTAGTGATAGTTCTCAGAGCCTTGGTGTTGTGAGCCACAATCTACCAACACTTTCCTTCACTCTGATACCAGTAGGGGGTACCTAGGAGTCCCCTCCATGTTCACCATCATAGGGCATGGCTGCAGAGGACCTATCGGGACATGGCCAGAGTGGTCAGATAAAACCCTCCAGGTACGTGAAAATGGTTTATGTTGTGTTGTTCTTGTTAGCATTGCATGCTAGATATATTTGATCTTATGTTGAGCATACAGATATGCATGTAGAGCCACGCCACCTTGCAGTGCGTGCTAGTGTCAAGTGCTTGGAAAAAGCTATTCCAGATGTGTTGTGCAATGACAGGTAAGCCACACTATTTTTCCTTCATAATTATGTACACAATTTTCGTGCTAACAAAGATTGCGCGTAGTTCTATGCAGTCACTATGTAGATTCTTGGGTTCTCTAGTAGAAACAGGGCAGATGAACCCCAACTTGAGATTGAGTGGCGTATGTTTGATGTACATGGCCTTTCCCTTACACACTAAGCCACATGCAGCTGAGTGGAGTTCCTTTATGGAACCAATGGGATGAGTGAGCTTGTGGATGCTGCATTCCTTCTCGTACAACTGAGTTTCTTTTGGTTGAAGTCATGGTTGTGGCAACATGTTGTGCAAAACATCTGTCCATTGTCACTTTGAAGGCAGAGGGAGCTTATTTCTAGTTGTTGAGGATATTGTACATACGACCACCGGAGTCTAGCTGCACGATTGTTTTTGTTTTGACATTGATCAGTATCTTTGGTTTTCACATTTGAAAATATCTACATGTTAATGTTATTCATAGGTTGGTACTTTGTTGCTAGTCATTTTTTCACCCCTTAGAACCGGCGGGTGTTGGCTTCCGAGGTATGATCGAGTGGATGGAGAAATTGCAGCAAATGTATGTGGCTTCTCTGCAGATGATGACATGTTGTGGGAGAAGCTACTAGGTACATATCCCACACAATGGACGCTTGATCGTATGGGTGGGCCTTATCATAGAGGTGTTGAGAGGAGTCCAGCGTTTGCCAGGTGCTAGAAACTATTGGATGTTATTACTTAATGTTCCTAAAAAATTGGAGGTATAACAAAATTAAGGATTTTTGTTGTTTTGTAGGTGGCTACTAGGTACCTTCACAAACATGGGAGATGATATGTTGGATTGTTTTGCAGGAGTGGGGACATTGGCAGCACAATTTTTACTGTTACGCAGGCATTGCATCAGTTGTGAGAAGGATTGGTTAGTTTTTAGTGCTTGTCTAGGGCCAGCAGCTCAGTGTCGACCTTTCGATTTAGGCTCGACATTGATGTTTTGTAGGAGTGATAGAGTTCATGTAATTGAGCATCTGAAGAAGGTGACAATCCAGATTCACCCGTTGGAGCCACCTTTGTCGACACCTCTCAACAGCCAGTAGGCGGGGACAATAGCAGCTCCACATACTACTTTCATGGCCCCAGTGTTGGCATGGCGTGCAACTGGACCATGCAACTGCCTCCACATTTGAGGACCCATGATCCATTGTCTCTTTCACTACCTATAGGCCTCCCCACATATGGTTCGTACCCTCTGCCATTTGGAGGAGTTCCCCCACCATTTGGTGCACTTCCCCCATTGGCATGACCTTTGTTTCCTCCCGGAGCATGTGGCCCCCCACCGCCCTTCTTTCATCCACCTCACCCATGATGTATCCCACTCCCCATATGTATTTACTTTTGATGCAATTGAACACATAGATTTGGGGTTTACTATATCAACAAGACCATAATTGTGTGTAAGGCACTTTTCTTTGTCTTATCAATAGTGTATTAAATGCATCCATGGTGGTAAATCATGTTTTTTTTTGAATGTAAGTTGGCCCTAAATGTGCAATCTTCATTGTTACATTTTAGTTAGAGAGAGAGAGAGAGAGAGAGAGAGAGAGAGAGAGAGAGAGAGAGAGAGGACTTGAGAGATAGAGGAACCAACAAATAAAAAGGGAGAGAGAGAGAGAGAGAGAGAGAGAGAGAGAGAGAGAGAGAGAGAGAGAGAGAGAGAGATAGATAAAGGATCTTTTGGGAATCCGCTTGCCTCATTCTTAAAAAGCACTCGCCAAAAATTGCTTGCCCAAAAATTGCACCCAAGTATATGCTTAGGTACTTGAAAGGTACATCAAGAAAGTACTTACGATCTAGGAACAGTGATGCATCCATTATTGGATATGAGGATGCAGATTATGCAAGGAATGTAGACAACAGGAGGTCTACATCTTGCTATGTTTTCATATTTGCTGGAGGAGTGTTAGCAGCAAGCTAACGCATGTAACATTTTTTCGGAGCTTCATTGTAAAAACACTTATTCTTTTGATAAATTGGGAATATTGTAACTCCTATTTGACGAGTGGATATTGTAATTTATGAGTCGGAGCTATAAGCTTCCTTGGTTAGAGCTCCTAGATGATTAGTTTTTGACCTAAGAAACCTTGGCTAAGGTATAAAAGCCAATTTTGTAGAGTTATTATTAAGTTTTTTGAATAAGAAATACACATCGTGAGCTTATGACGCTCTCCTCTCTACTTCTCCAGCTTCTATCTCCTTTGTCGGTTGTCACATTGCAGTGCCATCTATTGTTTTGCAACCATAGGTAAGAGCTCTACGCATTGACGTAAACATATCATGATAAATCATAGCATTTGAAGTTGCCGAAACTTGCGGCCTAATTTCATCATAAGTAGGAATTTAAGCTAGGAAATCACAAAGTAAGTATAGGCCGGGTATTGGGGCATCATTGCTAAGCATTTAGATGCATTTAGCGTCAGAAATGGCTAGGTCAAAATCTCACTACTGTTAATAATCGCATTTTTTGTCACTCATTGAAAGTGAGATTTAAGGCCATAAGCATGTGTGCTTAGGTTTTATATACTTGTCCTAAAAGTTTTATAGCATTCGAATGTCATTTGATGGTGTAACGATCATGGTTTGCTTTGCTGATTAGCGACTAGTTTTTGATGACTTAGGTCATTTGAGTGTAGCTTGAGTTAGATGCAGGTTGTCTGTTGTTTTCCAAGAGATTGACAGCCTCTTGTAGCCTCCATGCATTAGTCGCAAGTCAGATTCGTCCCATGGATTGACAATTATGTTTGTGGTTCTCGCTATGTCTACAATAAGATAAGAGTGAGGTTAGGAAACCCATCCACATTTGGCGCCGTTTCCGGGGACGAGTAGACCTAAACTAGGCAAAACAAGAGTGCCTAGTGTAGTTGTCCTTTAACTTCCTCTAGGATCCCAATAGAGTTAGACTTTCTCTTTCAACCGCATAGCTTAAGAGTGTCGTCTTTTGCTGTGCAGAGGTACCTTGGGAGTAGATTGTACTTGCTAAGTACCTTGTAGGATTGTAAGATTAGATTGGGATTTTAAGAATGATCGATGGACAAGACAAGTCTTAAGATCAATGCTCACAAAACCATAAAAAACAAGAAAACAAGTGTTTATGGACACCTTCCACAACCCAATTCCTGCAAAACCTAGGAGTAGGGTAAGTAGAATCCAAGGTGGGATCTCAAATCATTGGTCACTCCAAAAGAATCATGTGTGAGTTGTTTATGTGAAGTTAGAGAATTTCAAGTCTACGGCTTGAAATAGCATCACAACCACTGAAAGTAGCTGTAGATTATGCTCATAAAAGTTGTAGGAACCAGTGGATAAGTATAAGGATACATTTGAGGTAATTTTTCAAGAGTTTGCAAAAACTCATATTATTTATAATTTCTTGAGAATTAAGGCCAAATTAAGTTTTGACCTAACTGAGAGGCTTAAAACATGTTACAAAAAGACTGACTAATGAAGAAATTGTAAAAATTGTTTATTTTTAATCAAAAGTAAATAATTGCGATTATTTACATTTGGCTCAAATTGATCAAGGTTAATACCAGAGACTCTATGCATGATTACAAACATCTTTTGTGAAGTCTTAGAGAGTTTGGATCACAGAACACACAAAAAACTTGATAAAAACTAAAGTTTGTATTGTTTGTCGAGAAATTGTTTCTGACTTGGATAATTTGCTTCAATTTGTGTGAAACTTGACCTAGAGGCTTAGTTTAAAGAGTTTAACATGTGTGTATACTCAAATGATAAAAAATATGCTAAAATTTAACAATTGTAAATAATTGCGATTATTTACTTTTCTTCAATTTTCAAGTATTTTTGGCCAACCAAGCATACCACACGTTCTATCATGTTGTATTGAACACTCATGTCAAATTTGGTGAAATTTGGATCTTTAAAGTGAGAATGGTGGCCAGTTTTGTAAAGACACACTGTGGACACAAAACTGTTGACAAATTGAACAGGGTTTATTCAAACTTTGTGAAACTTGCTAGGGAGCTTAAATTGAGTTGCTTTACCTGTTTGTATCATCATCTTGGCAAAAAAATGCAAAAAAACTCCATAAGTAAATAATTCGCGATTATTTACATCTGCTCTAGATTTGAGAGTTTTTGCACAATTGAGTATACCACAGGGGCAAGCATATCAAGTAGAATACTCATATCAAATTTGGTGAAATTTGGATCACAAAAAAGAGACTTAAGCCAGATTCTTGAAAACTGAGTCTACAAACACTAAATAGTTGATAACTTGGACAAATCTTGTTCAAACTCAGTGAAATTTGTCCAGAGACTACAACAAGGTGTCTATACGAAAAAACAAGTCTAAAAAGTGAGAAAACTAAATAATTTGATGATTTACTTTTGAACCCCAGAGACAAGATTTTGGACTTTTGAGCTTGTACAGTGTTAGAGAAACTTAATACAAGGTCAGTGGTCAAGTTTGGGTTCCATCGGATCCAAATTAATACATGTTAACTCAGTTTCCAGGTTGCATATTAGTCCTTTAGCTCTTTGCAAGGGTAGAATTTGGAAGTCTCATTTGTTGACTCACTCAGCTCAAATTGAAGTAATATACACATAACAATCACAATAGTTAGCAAAAATTGTACAGTCTTTGAGAGAAAATAGCTAACTTGGTTAAAACTGACAAAGGAACCATGTTGCAGGCAAAGAATTGGGAGCTTGACGGGAGTTGAATTCAAGTCAAGTGGAAACATGGATAACAATCCAATCCGTTGGTAAGTACTCTATCTAGGGCTTAACAAGTCTATATGAACCTGAAATCTGGTCGTACACTAGCAAATCAAGGCATACCTGGAGAGACCGCTAGTAGGGTATCCACCAAAGAGAGTGTGAATCAAGGTGATCAATTGGGCACTAACTTTGAAGAAGTCCCAGACACTTATTCCGACTCAACATCTGAAATGTCTTCCTATTCAACTCAGTCAGAAACTGGAATAACAGTGCAATATAAGCACATACTCACCTTTTATAAGACTAATGTCCATGGATCTCAGGTTTACCTGGATCCTAATTAAGAGTATTCCATTCGCATTGTTGACCATGACATAGAGTTTGAAGAGGAAATAAGAGCAAAAAAACAAGGAAAAATGTATATGGATAAAAACAGGACTCAGTATGTAAAAGTTGAAAATCGTGATGTGATAGACAATGGGGGTTAGAAGTGAATACAATAATTCCGGATATGGCAGCAAAAAAAGGTCCACCAACTTCAGAATTTGAGGCATACGATCAAGTTGATCTGAAACCTTTGAAACGGCGTACAGGTGATAATCCTAGGATTGGAGTCTATTGTTGGGAGGATAGGAACATCAAGGATCTTTTATGGACTTCACATGCCAAGCCAGGGTATTTAACACCCATGAAGATCATCTATATCTTCAAGATAGGACAAGGCTCCAGCAAATCTACCATCTTACCTATTTAGGGATGGCTATAACAATAACTTTGCTATCATGAGTCCTGAGGAGGTAGAACACACCAGATACCAAGGGTACTCTATAAGAGATTGGATATTGAGGCAAGGACCTGATCCTATTCCAAGAGGAACTCTATGAGAAATCTTTTGGGAGAAATGTTAAAAAACCCGAACCTACCTCATCTCATGGAGAAAACCGAGTGACATTAGAGCCTGTGCAAGGCTACACGAGTCACTATTTTCAACAAATTGGTTTGAAGGACTCGAGACAGGACCAACTGCCAAAAAAGTTGGAGCTGAGCGGAACAGACGTGTCAAACCATCTGATTTTCAAAAATGTGTCAAAAAATACAGTGGATCAGGGGATCCATATGACGACTTAGCTAGCTTCAAGCAAGTGGTAAGAGCAGAACACATATTTGATTTCCACACTCAATTTGAGAAATTTGGAATGACTTTAGAAGGAAAAGCTTTGACATGGTTCCAAACATTCCACCAAGGGCAAACATGGATTTAAATACATTAGTTCATGGATTTGTAGCTGCATGTTCCAAAACTGGGATCAAACATAACACGGTAGCTCAAATCTATAGCTTCAAACAGAAACAAGGTGAGTCTGTTAGGGATTGTGCAACTAGGGTGAAGCAATACATTGAAAGATGCTCAAAATTAGAAATACCAGCAGAAGAAAGATTAGTGTCATTGTTTCTAGAAGGATTGCTCAAAACAGAACTTCATGCTATACTGTATAGCAAGAAGCATACGACCCTAGAAGAGTGTGTATTAGATGCTATTGACTTGGGAGACAATTGTGATATTTTCAATGAAGGAGATGTCCTTAAGGCTAAGCAAAGTGAGAAAATATCATCCACAAGACCAACACAAGTGGGAACAACTGCTGCAGCACCACTTACAGCCATAGAAGACATGCTCAAAAGGATGAATGAAATGATGAATAATATGCAGAAAGCTCCTATGAGAGGATATGGGCAAGGAATACCTCAACACGGATAACCAATTAAGCCGCAAAAATGGTGTGATATTGAGGGTAAATGGACAAACCATGAGGCCAATGAGTGCTATTACCAACCAATGTACGATGGAAATGTTCAATATGTGCCTATGAGACCACAAAGGACAACCCATGTACAGATATAAACCTAATATTTTCCCAGCACAAAGACCACGGGTATGAAAAGACCACAACCAATGTTGGGTCAACAAACCTCCATTTCCTGGACATAGTGTAGTGTCTATAAAGTACATGCATTCAGAAGGAGTTATAGATGAACAAGCACTAGTGCTTGTTACACCTTATGTTTAGCCTAGTCCATCTACAGTAATGATAGAAGGAGAGTGGTATAATTCACATCCACCTTCAATGGAAGAGCCTGTGACTTATGCTACACTAGAGCTTACACCAATGTACTTTGTAGCTAATCAAGGTGTTAGAACTCCACTGGTAAGACCCATGATTAAGCCAAAGATTGGAAGCTGCCATAATTGTACTACAAATGATCATTGGAAAAATGAATGCCCAGAACTTGACAAGAACATTAAGCCAGTTGAAGATTTTTGTACACAATGTTGCAAAAAGGGAGGACACTTCCTTGAAGACTGTCCAAAAAATCCGTTAAACAAGGAAAAAGTAGTGGTGAATGTAGTCAATGTGATACCTAGTAGCTCTTTGGAAAGTGAACCTATTGTTCCAGTCAAGGTGATCACTAGAGACAAGGCTAAAGAAAAGAAACATAACTCCTCTGATGAATCAGGGAATGCTAAAGATTCATCGCAAAAGACCAAGAAAAGAAGACGTCAAAAATATGAGATGAGAAAATAGAAACAAAATGAGGAAATTGAGAAAAACGCCAAAAAACTATTCCAAGAAAAAGTGAAAGAAACTAGGAGTGAAATCAAGGAAACCACAATAAAATCTGGAGGATCAATTTTGGTAGATAAAATTTTTGAGTCAATCAATGCAAGTTTGGAAGCTTTCCAAGCGGGACATAAAGCAGGCCAAAATATGAAAAACAAATGGAAAAATTATCCTTCTCCAAATATGGAAGCAGCTAAGCTTGAAGCTTATCAAAATTTGGTAAGAATTACTCAAGAAATTCTAGATAGTGGGGTTGGCATTAGCCATAGTCACAAAAGCAGTATGGGAATCATGGGGAAAACTAGCCATTAAACAAAATCAAATGAGATTACAATTGGTAGATGGACACATAGAAATACCCCTATGAATGCTTGAAAAAGTGATAGTTAGTTCCTGTGGAATTAATTATCAACATACTTCTGTGATACTGGACTTAGGAAAGAAACTTAATTATGAAATCATCTTGGGAAGGCCAATCCTGTGGCAAGTACAACTCATTCAAGATTGGGGAAACAATTACATGTACTTGAAGCAAATGGGATCAATCACAAGGGTTAATTTGAAAGATCACACTTATAAAGATGTAATGAAAACACCCATTCAAGAATTTGACTCAGTCTCTTCAGCTGAATAAAAGCTTCCACCTTGGTTAAGCAAAGACACACCTATTTGGATGTGTGGGGCCTCAAAAAACGGGATTTTAAAACAAGAAGAATGTATATTAGAAAAGGATTGCACAAATGAAGCATATATACCTAAACCCTTTCTGGAGCATGTGTTTGAGCCATTTGAATGGACTCAAATTTTGGAAACAATAGATGTGTTTGTGAATATGTCTATGCCTACTCAATTTTGCAATGAGGATATGGTTATGACATAACTCCCATACAAATGATCTCAACCATTCAAATTGAAGATGAAGTTCAGGAACCCAAGGACTTACTGAAAGCTCAACACGTCTTTTCAGATCTCTATTATGATGCTAATGATGAGTTTGAAGAACATTCATATACATCCGATGATTCTGGATCAGAAAAAGAACATGTGAGAGCCCAAAAAGTAGGAGAGGAAAAGTTTTTTGACTTTACAAACCAAGAACCAAGAAGGCAAAAATGGTACAGAAGGAAAAGGGAAACAAAAAACTAGAAGTCTAGACCTACGCCATCAGGTTTTAGCAGAACATAATTTTTGATGCAGATAGATGCATGATTGTGTCAAAGACAAAATCACAGGTAGATATCCTTCAAACAACAAGCAAGGAACATCAAATACATCAAGGAAAATGAGAAAGGAAACTCAATCAAAACCTAAGCACCTAGATGATGAATCATCCATGACATGGATTGAATGTGAAGGTGCAGTAGGAAGCGTGTATGAGTGCAAGTGCGAGAGCAGAGAGAGAGAGAGAGACCTACTTTGGATGGAGCGCACAACAATGTTATCCTGTTGCATCTCCTTATTCTGTTGTACTAAAGAACAATTGTATATTGGTTAAGCTAGTAGATGGGTTAGTAGTAAGTGGGATGTCTGGCCAGTTGGCCTCAATCCCAACAAACTCCCACTTGAAGGCCAACGCAGTCCAAGTGACCTAGTATGTACAACCGTGAAGCAATCTAGTGGCTTCAACCTATACCCATCAACTCACTGCAATGTGTACACCACTCCAAAGCTAAGCCTTTTGTCAAAGCATCTGCTAGGTTGTCGTCAGTGTGTACCTTGACCAAATCAATGAGCTTTTTGGCCAAGAAATCTCTCACAAGATGATACCTGACTTCAATGTGTTTCGATTTGGAGTGAATCTACCTCATGCACTAACCCTGCCTTTAGCACCTCATATGGATACTTAATGACAAATCTCATTCTTTCCTTGGTCTTTTGCCACATCTCCTGTGCAACCAAAGCTAACTGCTGCTTGAGGATAGACACTTCTCCTTCTTTCATTAATACTGCACTCAAGCTAATTTCCTCCTGTGCCAACATCTGTTGCTCTAGTACCTGCAAAGGTTCCAATCTCAACCTCTGCATCTCCACAGTGACCTGTAACTCTGCATTCCTCTTTGCCATGTCTTCCAACTCCAAAGCAACCGCTGCCTCCACTTTCTCAGTCCATTGCTTAAACTCCCCCAATGATCTCTTCACTTTTGCTAACTCCATCTTCTGTTTCCCCACTGTTTCCTCCATATCCTGCTCATATTTTACTTTCATCATAGCTATCTGCTCTTCAAACTCTTTCACCTGTGACACTTGTCCTTTAAACTCCATCAATTTTTCTGCATTCCTTTCAGCTTGCATACTCTGAACCTTCAGCATATTATTCTGCTGCCTCACAAATTCCTGCACCTGCTGCAGCATCTGAACTACTTTATCACTGTCCAATTTCTCAGTATCTACTGATACTCCAGAGACTTCCTCAGCACTGAACTCTAATCTAGAAAACACTCTGTTGACTGGTTCAGACTTCTTCCTCTTGTTGGATAGTGTGAAAGCCTTACCAAGCTTTATTGGTGTTTCCTCTGCTTTTACATGCATTGGTGAATCAACATCCATGGTGCCAAATTCTGTAAACTGCATTTTTGCTGTGATTTCTTCAAAGGCCTCTCCTGGAGTATATTTGGCTTTCACCAAATCCTCATAAGCCTCCATATGCTTAGCATTAAACTTAACAAATCCTATCTTTTCAGAATGCACCATGATGGGATGCTCAATCTGAACTGGCTGCTGCTTCTCCTGCACCAGTTTTTCTGCTTTCACAGGCCACTTTGCTTCACCATTCTGTACTCTCTGTGCAAAAAAAAAACAATGCTGACAAGTAGCCACATAACCTACTATTTGCCTGTGTCTTCCTCTTGTCTGAAGAATGAATCTCTGTTGCCAACTTTTCATACACCCAGTGAGCCCAGCTCACTTCTCCTCCCTGCTCTGCATAGCTTAATGGTGCAAAGTTTTCTTTTGACATATAGTCAAACTTCACAATAAAGCATAGCCTCTCCAAGTACCACTTAAGCTGCTCTCTCCTAGCATATGCCACATTCTTTAACATGGAATGCTGCCTGCCTCCTTCTCTTGGACCAAACTCCTTTTTCAGTGCTTCCTCTGAACACTTTGGAATAGGTGTATTAGGATGCAAAGGCAGCTTGAACACCTCAGACACCAACTCCACACTGAGTACCACATGCGGTGACACTCTCCCCTTAGTCTTCCTAAGTATTTCCAACTGAGACTTTGCATACACATTGTTTCTACATTCTTCCCAAGGCAGAATCGCAAAATCATACAATCCTACCTGCTGCAACCATATGGTGTTGCGCTCTGCCTGACAATCTATGTCAACTTTGAAGTCCATAAAAGGGTCCATTAATGCTTGCATCACCTTACCTTCCGACACAAGAGTCGGCGTTGGCGTTTCCTCTTCTGCAGAGTCACTGTTTTCGTCTGCACTGCTAACGTCAAGCCGCATAGGCAAAGCTTTGCTTCTCAAATGTCGCCCCGAACCTTCGGTCTGCTCCTCATCAGGCTGTGGTTGCATGGCCATCAATTGCTTTGCTTTCGGCATGGCAGGACTGAATAAAGCTTCTTCAAGCGAAAACCCGAATGCTCTGCGCTGCTGCATGTGTACTGAACTTTTGTTGCATGTATGATTATACTCGCTGCACCATGCACACATATCTCCACTCGGTATCCTTGAAGTGCTACGAAACTTCTTTTCAGCACACTCCCCGAAGTTATTAATCGGGCCTAATAATTTCTTATTAAAAATTCTGACTTGGTCAGTTCCGACACAGGTACTCTTCCAACATCTGCAATGTTGAATCGGATGTGCACTTTGGAACTGCCTACTTCCTCCAACCTGTGAATTATATGGGATACTATGAAAAGACCTCCTCAAATCCATGCAAGCCAGCATTTTTCCTTTTCCTTTTGCTGATTCTGAATCTCCTGGCTGTAGGGGTATTACAGTCATACAGGCTACACTTGGCCAGTCCAAATGAGGTGGCTTTCCCTGAAATTTCTTCAGCCTGAAACCATTAACTGCCTTTTCCATTCTTGTACCAAACACATCAGCTATGATGAATGTCCCTTGTCCTTTATCCTGCACAATCTGATATGGTCCCTGATATCTCAATGACAATTTACCAGGATGTGGTCCCAGCTTAGAGTTGTACAACATTACCCAATCTCCAACCTGAAAGATCTTGAACTTCACATTCTTGGTCACCCATGCTTGTCTTCTTCTTTGTATGACTTCAGTAATGTAAGATCTTACCAACCTATCCTCCTCCAGCTGCAATAGATATTTGTTCCTGTGTAGTACTGACAACTTTGGAGACTGCTTCTCTGCTGAGACTCTTAAACTTGGTACCACAAACTCCATAGGCACCACAGCTTCCAGCCCATACACCAGCTTGAATGGTGTCATACCAGTAGTGACTTTGAAAGCTGTTCTAAAGGACCATAAGGCAGAATCCAACTTATCATCCCAATCCTTCTGATTCTCTGTCACAATCTTTTTCAAAATCCTTACCAGTGTTTTGTTGGAGCTCTCAGCCTGACCATTAGCCTGTGGATGATATGCTGTAGACTTCTTGTGCATAATCATATGTGTCTTTGTTAGCTCTGAAATTACTTCATTCAGAAAATGAGTTCCTCTATCACTTACCAGCTCCACTGGACACCCAAACCTGGTCATAATGTTATGATAAAGAAATCTGGCCACACTTGAAGCTTTATTATCCTTCAATGCTATTGCTTCTACCCACTTAGTGCAATAATCTGTAGCCACTAAAATGTATCTGCATCCCCTCTTGGAAGTTGGTTTGACAGGTCCTACAAAGTCCAAACCCCACTTTTGAAAAGGTTCCAAAGGCAAAATAGGATGATCCCCCATCCTATCCCTATTTGAATCAGGTTGACCTGTTTTCTGACAAATTACACATCTTTTTGCATGATCATGTGCATCCTTTAAAACTGTGGGCCACCATAATCCAGCCTGCAAAATCTTCTTCCCTGTAATATCTCCAGAGAAATGCCCTCCTACTGTGCCTGAATGTGCTTCCTGCAAGACTGCACTTTGCTCAAATTCTGGCACACATCTTCTTATCACTTGATCAATGCCTTTCTTATATAGTGCCCCTGCAATAACTAAATAGGGTCTGGTTTTCAGTGCAAATTTTCTTCTATGATCAGCATTGAACTCCCTTGGTATAGTTCCATCAGTCAAAAACATCAGCAATTGATCATACCAAGAATCAGTCACAGCAGTCTGCACATCAAACAACTGAGCATCAGGAAGTGCATCATCTACCCCAGTAGGTGCTTCACCTGTTTCAATCCTGCTTAGATAATCTGCAATTACATGCTCCTTCCCAGGAGTATGCTCAATCTGAAAGTCAAACTCCTGCAACAACAACATCCATCTTGCAAGCCTTCCCGTAAGAAGTGGCTTCTTGATCAAATACAACAAGGCCTGATGATCAACATGAAAAACTATCTTGTTCCCCAACAAGTAATGCCTGAACTTATTCAATGCATATACCATCCCTAAAGCTTCTCTTTCTGTCACAGGATAGTTTCTTTCTGCACCTGTGAGAACCCTGCTTGCATAATACACAGGTCTGAACCATCCCTTCTCCTTCTCCTGCATCAGTACAGCTCCTATTGCTATATCCGAGGCATCAACAAACACATGAAAAGGCAATGACCAATCAGGTGGCTGCAAAATTGGTGCTACTGATATCATTTTCTTCAACATATGAAATGATTTCTGCTGAGGTTCATCCCATACAAATGCCACATCCTTCTTTGTTAATTGAGTTAATGGCAAGCATACATTAGACAAATACCTCAAATATCTGGAGTGCCACTTTGTCTGTCCAACAAACCTCATTAACTCTTTAACATTGGTAGGAACTGGTGCTGCTTGAATGGCTTCTATTTTCTTGACATCTATAGCCATTCCTGCTTCTGACACCACATGTCCTAAAAGTATTCCACTCCTCACAGCAATTACACTTTTATAAGGATTCAGAGCCATCCTGAATTGTCTGCATCTTTCAAACCAGAGCTTCAGATGTAGCAGATGTTTATCCTTCTTTCCAAACACTGAGAAATCATCCACAAAGACTTTCATAAAGTCCTGTAAGTAAGGTTCAAACACCTTATGAGCAACAAAATTAAATGAAGGTGGTCCATTGGTTAACCCAAAACTCATCACTGTGTATGCAAAGGCTCCCCATTCAGTTATAAAAGCTGTTTTATGCTGATCCGACTCAGCAACACTAATCTGATTATAACCAGAAAAACCATCCAAAAAGCTGTACATTTCATGACCAGCTACTGCATCCAACACAGCATCACAAAATGGCATAGGAAAGGGATCAGTAATGGTTGCTGCATTCAATTTTCTATAATCCACACATACTCTTAAAGCTCCATTTTTCTTTGGCACAACTAGTATAGGAGACAACCATGATACTTCATGTACAGGTTTAATGAACCCTACTGCCAGGAGCTTATCAAGCTCCTCCTTCACCTGTTTGGAAAAGTTAGGATTCATTCTATATCTTTGCTGCACAATTGGTTTTGCACCCTCTTTCAAATTAATCCTATGCTGATGTAGTGCTGGGTCAATGCCTCTCACCTGAGAATAATCCCAAGCAAACACATCCTTATAATCAACCAATAATTGCAACAGCTGTGCCAGAAATTCCCCTTGAATGTGTGCACTCACTTTGACCATTCTTGGTTCTGCCTCTGTTCCTAAATTCAGCTCCTGAAGCTCCTCCTTTTCTACCCTGCTTGATGCCCCAAACTTCTTTTCATAAATTTTCTCAGCCATATCCCTGGCCTCCTTTTCTTCCTGCTGAATCTGTTCCTTATCAGACATAGCATATTTCTGGTCCACCAACTGTAACAGTTCCTTACCCTGCACTGTCTGTCCTGGTGCTAAACCTGTATCTGGCTCATCCTGTTCCTTACCTTGCTGTAACATGCTTTCCACATCTACTTCAAACACAGGTACAACAGTTGGATTAGCCTTCAAGAACTCTTCCTCGTGGTCATTTGTGACCTCATCAGCAAAATTAATAGTCTGAGCAAACAGTGGTTTCTCACTTAATGGAACCATCTTCCTTCCCCTCATAGGTATGGTTACTTTCTTTTTCCCTTTTTTCAATATGACAACATTTTCTCCCCAGTCCTGTCTTACTTTAGCCAATCTGAACCAAGGCCTTCCTAATAGCATTTCATATGCAGCTGCTGAGTCTGACATTCTGAGTACCACAAAATTAACAAAAAAGGATAATCCTGACACCTGAATTTCCTGTGCTTTGAGAATTCCCAAAGGTTGTACCCTAGATTGGTCTGCCATTTTCACCTGAAAAGGTGCTGGAGCCAGAGCTCCCAACTCCATTCTTTTGTACACTGCATCTGGTAAAATATTCACCCCAGAGCCTCCATCCAATAACACATCATCAAAATTTTCTCCAAGAAAGTGTACTTTAATAACTGGTACCACAAAGTCCACATCTGCTGGATCAATTCTATTTGCTGCTGCTGGAGAAAACTGCCTATCCATTGTGCCAAGTCCATTCAGGTTCTGCAGCTTTCTGAACAATCTGTCTTTGAAAGCTGGAACCAATTGCAACAACTGATCCAAAGATAATTGAAGAGGTGAGCTAATAAGTATTTCAAACCAATCCTTATCCTGTTTATTTTCCACCTCCTTGCTCCCATTATTCTGCTCTTCCTTTTCTTTTGGGTCATCCTCAATATCCACCTGCTTTGCCTGGTGTTTGGCAATCCTTTTTGTAACCTGGTCTCTTACCCCTTTTTGCTCCTTCCAATCCAAAGGTGCTTTATCCTTAGACCTAGTCACTGCTAGAACTTCAACATGATCCTCCTGCACACATTGGTTGCAGTCACAAGCCCATTGATGTTCCTCTTCATTCCCTTGCTGCTCCTGTTCTTGGTCAGTATCTTGAAGCTGCTCATCCTGAGAAAACACATCAAACAAGATTACATTTGCCTGAGCTGCTGGTTGATTTTGTTGCTGCTGCTGTTGCTGCTGTTGCTGCTGTTGCTGATTTTCAGGTTGATTGGGCTGATTATATCTCACAATGGGCATTCCCCTTTCTTCCCTATGCTTCACCCATAAAGCACAATTGGGACCTACCTAGTGATCTGGTGCACCACAGTACACACAGGGTCTCCTATTATTATTGTTCTCCTGCTCTCTCCAAGGAGGTCTAGGAGGTCTTGTCCTCTGAAATGGTGGTCTTCCCCTGAATGGTACTGCTTGATTTGCTCCAATTTCTGGTCTTCCTCTTCCTATGTTAGGTGCTGTCTGCCCTCTATTCTTTGGATTATACCAACAGCTAGCAGTACTATGTCCATCCCTTTCACAAATGTGACAATACACTTTTTCTTTAGGTGCTACAACAGAATAACCAAACTTTTTAAGTTTGCCTACCAAATCTTGCTCAATGCTCTGCTTTTGGTTGACTTTCTTCTTCTTACTGCTCTGTTTCTTCTTTCTTTTTTCTGTTTCCTCATCACTGTCTGATGGTGAGCCTGAATCTGAGTTCCCATTGGAATCTGTGTCTTCAGATGCTTCTTCTGAATCTGAGTCACTGTCTTCTTTTCCTTTTGCCTTGGTCATGCCAAGTCTCTTCTCCACCCTTGCAGCAGCAGTAACAAGGTCATCCAGACCTCCAGCAATATCAATGCTAGCTACTGCTCCCTTTAAGCTGCTTCTCAATCCTTTCAAAAAATAACCTGCTAACATTTCATTAGTGGGTCTTTCATTCCCCTGCAATCTTTCTACTAAAATTCTGAACTTCTGTGCATAGTCTTCAACCAGCATCTTATTTTGCTTAATGTCTCTGAGTTTTCTCAGGACATCAGTCGGAGTCTTCTCCTTTCTAAATCTTTGCAGAAATGCCTGCTTCAAAGCATTATAAGTAGCAAAATGTGCAATGCCATATTGGCTAAACCAACTCATGGCCTTTCCTTCCAATGTGGCAGCAAACTGTTCCATCTTCACTCCATCAGCATACATCACCTGATAGCCACTTGCCTGCCACTTAGTTTCAAACTGTGCCACATGACAGTCAGCATCTTCCTTACTCCCTGCTCTAAACTTGGCTGCCTTGACCTTTGGGTTGGGTGGTGGTTGAGCCATTGGAATGGGTTGTGGTGGTCTCCTAGGTCTTTGCCTGGTAGCCCCCTGAAGTGGGTCAAACTGGATCCTTCTCCTGGTGGTTCTTCTTGCCAGGAATAAAGCTCCAATAAATTGCCTCACTCTCTCTTCTCCTGCTGCTCCTGATCCTACCCCTCCTTGGTCTACAGGTTGCTGCCCCTGAGCATCGGGTGATTGCTGATTGTCATGATCATAGTTAAATGGATCAATGTTTCCAGCCTGTGCTTGAGCCCTTGTGTAGTACACTCTTCCTACTCTCCTGTCTCCCTCTGACATGCATCATTACTTGAAAATAAACGTTAACCCAGTAGATCGCCAAATGTGTTGTGGGTTAGGTCAACACATGAACATCATACACAGCAAGAATAACCATCTACTCCACCATACTTCATTAACAACAATTCAGACACAGTAAACATGACTACTCAAAAATATCAGAGTAAGCAGAGACAATACACTGAATAGTTACTGCACTACACCATAATCATCACATTCATATCAGAGAACAGATACCTCGTGCGCAGATACATTCCCCACTTATATAGATAAATCCGACTTAACTACCCAGTTACATCCGACTTGGCAAAATACAGCTCAGTAAATATCCGATAAGTCAAAATCCGACTTAGCTATTCAGAGTCAGTTTCACAGCTCATTGACCGAGCGGACCGGAGTGGTACGGAACCGGCCCCCAGTGAATCTTTATCGGCCAATATCTTGGCAATCGGGACTCGGATCACTGATTTGAAAAGATCGACGTGCTCCAAAAATTGAGCACTTCACGCCCATGCATTCATTTCATTCATGTCACCTCAGCTGCAGTTGCCCAATCCAGTACAGCAGATCTGCAATCAACTCAAACTTTGAACTGCCGTAATTTCTTCATCGTAGCTCCAATGGACGAGCCGTAAAGACAAGGCGGTAGTGCACTTCAAGCATTACAATTCTAGATCATAATATTTGATATGTGCTCACTTCAAGCATACTCATTCTTGGCATCATTAGGGTATCTATTGAACCTTTTAAGCCGCATCTGGTTTAATCATTAAACTTGGCATGTTAACAAGACCTGATGCCAAGAATGAATATGCTCACTTCAAGCATACTCATTCTTGGCATCAATAAGGTATTTGTTGACCCTTTTAAGACGCATCTGGTTTAATCATTAAACTTGTCTTGTTAACAAGCCCTGATCACTGACCATTAAATGTGTAGGCTTCAAAGAAGCTTATCTTGCATTTCTCTGCTCTTTTTCTCTTCATGGCAGCGGAGCTGCACGATACCACATTACACATGTTCTCAAATGAATAAGATGCTCTTTTTCCCGCTTCCAAATGACATATAGCACATTCATGCCACTTATGATTGGACGGAACCTCAAGGCCAAGGTACATAAATCTCTCAAGAACTTCAAGTGTCTCATTGTTGTACACAATGCATGGCTTCTCCTTATGGTTGGTTTTCACAAGCATAACCTTTGTTTTGGATTTATTCACAATCAACCCACTATGCAAGCAAAAGTTCTCAAGGACAACCATAAGATTTTGTGCATATTCTTAAGTGTGTGCTAGAAGCACTACACCATCCGCATACAATAAAAGCATGATTACCGCATTGCAAATAGTGACCTCTTCAATGCCTTGTTCTTGCATAGAGTCAAGTACGATTTGTTTTAATTGAATAATGCATAGACCAAAGAGATTTGGTGACAACGGACATCCTTGTTTAACCCCAAAAGTGCTTATACCAAAAATTCTGAAATTCCTCTTTCCATGCGTAATTGACACATCACCTTCTTATAGATTCGAGACTCCCGCAAGCATAAACTCACTTGGCACTTGGAGATCCTTCTCCACAAATTGTTATGTGCAATCATATCAAAGGCTTTCTTAAATTCCACAAAACAACAATACAATTGCTTGGCTTTCAACTGACTTTCCTCCATGAGAACACAAAGAGTGACAAGATGATCAATGGTGCTATGGCTTCGATAAAAACCCTCTTGTTCTTTTGTATGCTTGTCATTCTCTTCAGCCCAATCACTTAATTTCATCTCCATTATACACCCAAACAACTTTGCCATAAGAGACCCAATCATTATAGTCCAGTAGTCGTTTACATTCTTTACATCCCCTCCTTTATGCAAAGGCTTAACCCAATTAGTACTCCAGTCATAAGGCATACCATGTTGAAGTGCAAGGTTGAACATATCACACATCCACTCATGGGTAAAGTCTCTTGTCCATTTGATCATCCCCGGCTTGATACCTTGAAGATCTCCTGGTTTGCGAGTGGACAACTTTTCAAGCCCACCACATATGTTGTCAATAGTAAAACAAGAGGGCATACATGGGAGTAAGTCATAAAATGACAAATTTTCAGCATTTTGTTGCTCATGTAATTGCCTAAAATGTGTGTACATATCCACAAGACTCAAGTTACCAAAATTCTCAACCTGCTTGCCCCTCAAGTTTCTCCAAAATCTTCCACATACACGTGCCTTTTCTTAGACTTGAGAGAGTTGTTGGTTTTCTTCCCATCTTCTTCTCTTCTTTTGAATCAATGCCTTGTATGTATGTGAATGAATTTGATAGTCATCCATAACTTTTGCTCAACCATTTCAATGTGCATTGGTGCTCGTTTGAAACCCATACATAGTGATAACTTCTTTTCCATTTGGTTGAGATTATCATGATCTGTTGCTTCTCCACATGTAAGGTCAATACATAAGGTCCGATGGTATGATTCTGGGGTCCATTGGCCGAACATAAAACTCTTTATGCGATACATGATGGCTTCGGGGAATAGCATATAGTCAATTACACTATCCCCATTATGTTTTCTACATGTAAATCCATTGGTTCCACTCCACAAAGATACACCATTGGCAATGAGCATACCTGTGCTATTACACATGTGTAAAAGTAACTTTCCATAGTGATCTGGCTCTTTCTCATCCATTGAAGTACAATCATACAAGTGAACTTCCTCCAACTCCCTTGACATGTATAGCATATCAAATTGTTGAGTATCATGTTGCAATGTTTTTGTGCGAGCATTCATATCCCCAAATACAATAACATCACCTTTGTAGGAAAGTGTGACAAGTACCCAAATATAGCTTGATGAGACTAGCACAGTGTTGTCCTCAAAATTTTGATGCAACAATTGTGCAGTGCAGTGCAAAGAGATAAGATCATAGTAGAAAGATAAGAAGCACACAATGTATAGAAGAAAACCTAATCCCCTCATTTTAGTTTAATAGTAGTCCCCTCAAGATTGTACCCTAGCTCCGGGTTTTATGTACAAAGGCTGAATTTTCTTTAATACTAGTAGGAGTTACAACACGAGCTTATAACCTTGACTTCTTTAGAATTGTAAGATGATCACATGGATAATAATTGTGGACAAAATAAGTACAACCAGCTTTCATTATAACGACAATCATTCTTCCCCGAACCTCCTTTACATAGTTGGTCTTCATTATTGTTGGAATCTTCCAATTGGTTCCCCTTCTTAGCAAGAGCCAAGAAGAGTTCCTTCAACATTGTCAAGTTGTTACAATTACTTTTGAACTAAGGAAATTCAACTATCAAACTTATCAACATCTTTCTTCAAACATAGATGATACCATCATGGGATTGCCTAGACCAATCATACCAAGGTATTCAAATGAAAACCAAACCCTTACGATAATGATAAGTCCTTGTGTGGCATGCAATCATTATTTCAATCCTTGACAAGATAGCCTACCATTGTATGTACTAAGTGAGAGTGAGAGTCCTTTTCCTTGATGTTGAGTGTTGTGGTTGCCACCTTGAGCTACCACCGATGAAAACCAAACATCAAACCCTTATGGTAATAAAAAGTGCTTGTGGGCATGCAGTCATTATTTTAATCCTTGCCACGATAGCATACCATTGTGTGTACTAAGTGAGAATGTGAGTTCTTCTCCTTGATGTTTCCATGTTGTGGTTGCCACCTTGAGCTACCCATTGTATCCTTGGCTTGTACATGATCATGTCCTTGTGGCACTTACTTCTCAATTGTTAAAGAGAGTACTTGTAGTGAAGGTCTTCTAGTCAATCACAAATGATGCAAGGTGGAGAAGAGCTTGGGCAAGCATGAGGGCTCTAAGTGTTCACAATGTGCTACAATGGTGTTATTTCTATATTCTTATTGTGTTCAACTAGTCTTGCTTGGTGGGTATTTCTATAGAACATAACAAGACATACGCAGATTGACATCAAGCATCTACCACTAAAGTAAATAAGTACAAAGTGAAGCGGAATTTTTTCATAAAAGAAGTGCATGTTTATTTATTAAACATGTATAATTATTGAGCACTTCTATACCTATCTATAAAATGGTCCGATTTTGCGACTTTCTTTTAAAGTATTTAAGGAGTGAGACCAAGGCACTGCTCTTTGTCGTACGTGTTTTGATAGATTTTGGAGCATAGTTGGTTACTTGGTTGGTTGGTTGTGAGTGTTGTCACCTCATCTTTTATTGTGGAACACGAACATATGAGTAGAAGCAATTGATAGGCAATGACAATAGCTTAGCTTGGGACTTGATGAGCATTGAGATGAAGCAAGTTATGTCCCATAGTGCTTACTATACAGTAGAGGGCTACTAAAGGGGGTAATTGAATCAAGAAAAGGGTTGCCACTTAATCATTCTCCTTAAAACCTACTCCTTAACCTACTTTGGTAGTGTCTGAAGATTTCCATTCAGCCTGGTAATATCGGCCATTTAGTCTCTAGACCGGGGACCCATCTTTGAGGCCACCCATCTTAGTCTAAATCAGTTATAGTCAATTTTCCCTTATTTCTCACACACACACACACACACACAAAAACACACACACACACACACACACACACACACACACACACACACACACACACACACACACACACACACACACACACACACACACACACACACACACACACACACACACACACACACACAGAGAGAGAGAGAGAGAGAGAGAGAGAGAGAGAGAGAGAGAGAGAGAGAGAGAGAGAGAGAGAGAGAGAGAGAGAGAGAGAGAGAGAGAGAGTTACGTGTTGTCATGGTTTGAGGGAGCAAGGAGTCTTGGTTGTCAATCATAAAACCTCGTGCAAAACATATCTGAGGAGGAAAACACTTGGATAAAGGGTTGTCCATGTTCTATAGAATTGTTATGCAAAGGAGAACATTGGGCTATATTATATAATATGCATTACCAAATGAAACATATGTAGATTGCGATCAACCACATAAGAATAAAGAAAACATGTACAAAGTGCATTGAGTACTGCAATACATAAGTTGAATTGTCCAAGTGTGAGAAAAGAAGTGTGTGTCTATTTTGATATATAAATAAGATGAATGAGATTGAGCATATACTAGTGAGAAAAACATGTAGCTAAACTAAACTTAAGGAAGCACTGAAAAACTCAAAACATACAAAAAGCATAAATAGACTATAAAAGTTAAACTACACTATCGACTGATAATCGTGTATGGGTGTCATCCAATTGTGCAATCTAGAGGAAATGTTTATGTCAAGCTACTTAAAAGCTACTCAAAAAATACAGCAAGCATCAATAGACTATAAAAGTTAAACTACACTATCAATTGATAGTTGTGTATGGGTGTCATCCAATTTTGCAAACCAGAGGACAATGTTTGTGTCAAGCTATTTAAAAGCTATGTGATTGTATTGCAAATGAAGCGTCACAAAGCAAAAATGCTAAATATACAGTGCACAACATGCAAAAGTTTCATCCAAAAGTATGGTGGAGAGTCTCCAACGTGGTCTCTCCAGAAATTATAAGAAACAAAATTTGTGCTATGCCCCATATGCTTTGTTGACCAAGCAAATGCATAGGCATGGGGAAGTGGATGCAGATAATGGACCTTGCAGTGTTGTCAAGTTGGAGTCGTGGTTTTGTAGTCAAACGTCCATTGTTGTGAATGTATATGCTTTTTGTGACACACAAAACATGAGTTAACACAAATACAAAAGATGCGGGAGATATCTCTAACTTAAAAGGAAGTAGAGGTAACTTTAATAAATAGTGGAGGTTTCATTAAAGTGATGAGTTCTTAGTTCATAAGATCTGGTGCAATCGCTACAGTAGTAGAATGGCTCAATCAGGAGGATGTGAATATTGAGCTGGGGGATGCCTCATTTGGTTGTTTTGACGCTACACTATATTGTTTAAAAAAAACCTCAAACCATTTAAAGTAATATTAACTTTAAATGGGGGATGCCTCATTTGGTTGTTTTGACTCTACACTATATTGAGCTGGGGGATGCCTCATTTGGTTGTTTTGACTCTACACTATATTGTTTAAATAAAAACCTCAAACCATTTAAAGTAATATTAACTTTTTATTCTACTAAAACCTATTGAACTAAGGCGGATATGAGAGTGGATTTTCTTGTAAGCAGTGGTAAGGCATCTTCCCTTCTCTGTAAGCTAAACTTTTAGCTACTTGTATTTTTGGACCTTTAGTACAAGCTCTTGTCGTTGTCCCCTACATTTCATTACTTGATATCTCATTATGATCCTAAGCTTGATATCACTTGTGGTGCTCTAGGTAGAGGTAAGTCAGGTTCAATGGTTCTGCAAGGTCAAAATCCTCGGGCCTTGGGAAATGTAGTTGAGGATGTATATCATGGGAGTCATCACCCACTCCCATCCACCTACAATTGCTTTCTTCAATAGCTCCATTTGTAGGAAGGTCAATTTCATTGTTATAGGTATCAAGAAATGGGAGAGTTATTCTAGGAGATGACCAAACTGGATGACAAAGGAAGGTACCCGTTCACTAGTTTTTTCATGTCTCAATAGCAACAGTAGCAACAATTTCTCTTTGATGAATCCATTAAGTTATTATCTAGGGGCATGTGCCAAGGTACACACTTTTGTGCTTTTTTAAGGGCACCATTAAAGTTGGCATGCATATTAAAACTCTCTCGGGCAAGGTAGCAAGAAGGCTTGGTGAGGGGAACTCAACAAGGTGAGGATGAGAGGAGGGGAAGTGCTCGGAAGGGAGGAGAGCCGAATCATAGCTCTCTCTCTCTCTCTCTCTCTCTCAACCGTTTTTTGACCTAGTAGACAACAGTTCACTCTTTTGACCATAACTTGCTCATCCGAACTTGGATTTAGGTGATCTACAGCCTCAATAAGAGCACGAAGCCCTCTACGCATTGATGTAAAGACTGAATTTTTCTGTGTAATGGAAGGCTTTGCTGTAACAGCATCTCAGAAAAAAACTATAAAAACTTTTCGTTTTTGTTGCCAACATGAAGGCAATGTCGGACAAAACTCGCAAGGGTGGAAAAGCCACACTCGCCATGGAGAATGATGCAAAATCTCCAAGGAAATTGGATGCTAATCCAACCACATCATCTACAACAAGGGAAGCAATGATCATGGCTTACTTGATCTCATTACAAGAAACCGTCAACAAGCAAGGTGAAGAGTTGCGTGCACTTGCAATGGAGAATGGCACTTTAAGAGTTCTCGTTGTGGAGAATGAGCACCTCAAGAAGGTTCTTGCAATGTAAACAACACGCTTGATGCATCTTGAGAATGAAGTTCAAGAATGTAAACGCTCTCTTGTTGACATGAATGTATTGAAAGAGCGCTTGAGCAAAGTTGAGAGTGATCATGTATTGAAAGAGGAAACGATAGATACAATACGACATGATGTATGTGAGACGAGAAATGCATCCAAATCATGGGCTGATATATGTAAGGATAATGTGGTTTCTACATCTCCTATCACGCAAGCCGTTGTCCAAGCAAAGAATGTAGACAATGTAGACACTCAAGAATTGCAAGAACGACAAAAACGCTCAAAGAACATCGTCATTCGTGGAATCAAGGAGGAAAGCATGGAAACACTCCAATCTCTTGCGGTTGCTATTGAAGAGTTTTTTGCTACACACTTTGGCATGTCAGAAATCATGGCTTATGGTGCACATCGAGTTGGAAAACAAGGAGTCCCTCGCTCGGGAGAAAGACCTATTGTATGTACCATGGCTGATGAGGTAAAGAGAAAGATCATCCTTGACAATGGTTGGATCTACCTCAAAGGAACGGGTTGTAATGTATATGAGGATCGCACTCTTATGAAACAAAATGTACGTCGCAAAGCATATGATGAAAGAAGTAATAAGGTTAAGGTATCATCTCAAGAAGAAAAGCCACTTGAGGAGGATGCAAGTCCACCCAACAAATAGGGACACATGATCTATGAGACCAACTCATGCTTGCGAATAAGATTTTGGACTTGTAACGGGTATCCATGGAATGCGGGAATTGGCATTGATGAGCTTACCAATGACTCCGATGCGATACTTCTTGTCGAAACATGGGAGAATGATGCACAATGAATTCTTGGATTTGACAAATACGATGTACATTTTTTGATGTGGGCCAAAAATGCAAAGCAACGAAGAGGCCAAGGAGGCGTAGCATGTATGACCAAAAAGGGTTTGAAAGATGTTTCCATTGTCAAAGAAGATAAGTATAAATGCTACTTATGGCTGAAAATCAGCCCACCAAATGGTCAAGTCATGTTTGTGGCCGGTTGCTACATTCCTCACTATGACTCCAACTTTTATGCTTGCTTGAATATGGATAGAGATCAGCCCTTTGTTGAACTAGAGGAAGACATTGCTCATTACAAGGATCAAGGTGAAGTCATTGTTTTTGGAGACATGAATGCTCGCACAAATATGTTACAACACGACACACAACAAGTCGACATGCCGCATGTCTCAAGAAGAATGGATGACTCGTACATGTATAATCGAATTTCTAATGATGCAAAAGAACTGGATCACTATGGAAAGTCACTTCTACATATGTGCAATAGTACCGGAATGCTCATTGCAAATGGTGTATCTCTATGGAAAGGCACCAATGACTTTACATGTAGAAAGCACAATGGTGATAGCGTGATTGACTATATGTTGTTCTTGGAAGCCACTCTAGAATGCATACAAAGCTTTACACTTGGTGAATGGAATCCGGAATCAGATCATAGGATGTTATCTATTGACCTCAAGTGTGGTAAACGGCCCGAGCATGTAGCCTTCAATCATGATGTGAATCATTTGTACCTACGTCTAGACTTCAAACGAGCACTTATATATGCTAATATGGTGGACCAAATGTTAAGCATAAGAGAGCATCAAGAGAGCCCAACATTAGAATGCAAGTGGAAAGTTTTCAAAGAAGTAATTTACTCTTGTGCGAAGGAATTCTTTTCGGTGAAACACATGTCTTGCAAAAGGTCTAAGAAGGGTAGCACCAAGAAGAAATGGTTTGACCTGGAATGTAGTCAAGCCCGAAAACACTTGCTAAGATTGGATGCAATCAAAGACAAAGAAGTTTACTTGGAATGTTCACACACATACAAAGAACATGTTCAAAAGAAGAGGAGAAGGTGGGAAGTCGAAAAACAACTTCTTTTAGCGTAAGAGAAAGCACATGCATGTGGCAAGTTTTGGCAAAATCTAAAAGGCAAGCGCATTGAGAGCTTTGGTGACTTGACTCTTGAGGATATGTATATGCATTGCAAGAACCTCTATGAGCAACCCAATGTTGATAAGATGGAGTGTTGTAGCTCCCTTCCGTTTATGTCTCCCTTCTTTACCATTGAAGATGTATGCCGTGCGCTTGAGAAACTTGCTACTCGCAAGGTTGGTGACCTTCAAGGTGTCAAGGCTGAAATGATTAAATGGACAAGCAAGAAAACATGATATTGGATATGCGATATGTTTAACCTTGTACTTCAGTATGGCATGCCTCATGATTGGAGTGCAAATTGGATCAAACCTTTGCACAAAGGAGGAGATATAAACAATGTGAACAACTATCGCACTATAATGGTTGGTTCTTTGATGGCAAAGTTATTTGGATGTATCATGGAGATGAAGATAAGTGAATGGGCTGAAAAGAATGGCAAACGTGCGCTTGGTCAAGCAGGTTTTCAAAAGCATCATAGCACTATCGATCACCTTGTCACTCTTCGAGTTCTTACGGAAGCGCCTCGATTGAAAGGAAAAACATTGTATTGTTTCTTCGTGGATTTCAAGAAAGCTTTTGACATGGTACCGCGAGGAAATCTTTGGAGACGTATGCAAAGCCATCAAGTGCCGAGAGAATTTATGCATCTACCAAAAAGTGATATGTCGATTACGTATGGGAGATGGAATTTCAGAATTTTTTGCAAGCACTATTGGTGTCAAACAAGGATGCCCACTTTCCCCAACCCTCTTTGGGCTACTCATTGATGAATTGGAATGCATGGTTCTTCATTTTATGCAGCAAGAAGGCATAGAAGAGGTTAAGATCGGAAATGATGATCATGCTTTTGCTTTATGCCGATGATGTAGTGGTCTTTGCACATACCTTAGAAGATGCACAAAAGCTTATGAGTGTCTTGGAACGCTTTTGCCTACATAGCGGGCTGATCGTGAATGGATCCAAAACCACGGTTATGCTTGTAAAGACCCTCAATGACAAAAATCCATGCATTGTATACAACAATGAGCAACTTGAAGTGGTAGATCATTTCAAGTACCTTGGCCTTGAGGTTCCATCCAATCATAAATGGAAGGATTGTGCAATGTGTCGCTTTGAAGCCGGAAAGAGGGCTTAGTAAGCATTTGAGAACATGTGCAATGCTGGAGAGATCAAGTGTTGGGCTCTCAAAAAGTACCTCTTTGACACATTGGTGACACCGGTGCTTCTTTATGGAGTGGAGGTGTGGGGTGGAAGCATCGGGAAGTCTACTTGGAAAGAGTTTGAGAATGTCCAAAAGCGTTTTCTCACCAACTTTCTCCAAGTCAAGACACAAACACCCTACATGCTCGTACTTCTTGAGTCCGGATCGCTTCCCATTGAGGTCTTGGGCATGCAAAGGGTTGTGGAGTACATGCGTAAGACACAACGTAACCCTTTGCATCGACTTGCTAGAATCACATATGAAGCAAGTCAAGAGGTTCAAAAGACATGCAACAACAAAATACTAAGTTCGGGGTGGATGCTTGACATCAAGAAATGGTTTGGAAGATGGGATGCATGTCACTTGGTCAAGGATGCGTCGATCGACTCCTAAGTCAATGAGGCCTTCTTACAATGCCAATGTATCACGGCTTGGGAGAAATCCGAAGGTTCTCGCTTCAGCCATTACACCACGCATGTTGCCCCAAACTACAAATCTGTCTTCTTCTCAGAACAAGGTAACCGAACCCATCCCTACATCCTTGAGCCCATCCCGTTGAGTGCGATCCGCACCATTGCCTCCATTTGTCTTAGCTCCCATTCTCTATGCTGCGAGAAGGACGTTGGGGCACTTGCGAGGAGTGTCATCGACTTTGCACCTTATGCCCTTGTCAAGTGCGAGAGAGTGATTAAGACACACTACTTGAGTGCTCAGCTTTTGACCACATTAGGTCCTCTTTTCCCCATATATTCAGCCCCATGAGCTCTCCCTACATACATTCCTCTCCCAACCACGATGTGGACTCTCTATTGCGACACTCATTTCATCCATTTTTGAGCATTAAGAGTCACTTATGACCTCCAGTCACACCATGTGACATGCTCATTTGGTCCCATAGGTCATATTTGACCTCCGAGGATGATAATAGAACTCTCTCTCTCTCTCTCTCTCTCTCTCTCTCTCTCTCTCTCTCTCTCTTCTCTTGAAGCTTGGGTCTTGACATGAAGTGGATATGAATGACAAACTCCACAAAGAGAATATAAATGCTAATTATGGCTGAAAATCAACCCACCAAATGGTCAAGTCATGTTTGTGGTTGGTTGTTACATTCCTCACTATGACTCCAACTTTTATGCTCGCTTGGATATGGATAGAGATTAGCCCTTTGTTGAACTAGAGGAAGACATTCCTCATTACAAGGATCACGGTGGTCATTGTTTTGGAGACCCGAATTCTCGCACAAATATGTAACAACACGATACACAACAAGTCAACATGCCGCATATCTCAAGAAGAATGGATGACTCATACATGTATAATCGAAGTTCTAATGATGCAAAAGAATTGGATCACTATGGAAAGTCACTTCTACATATGTGCAATAGTACCGGAATGCTCATTGCAAATGGTGTATCTCTATGGCAAGGCACCAATGACTTTATATGTAGAAAGCACAATGGTGATAGCGTGATTGACTATATCACTACAACAAAAAAGGGGGCCTTCAACGCAGGTTTCAACGCACACCATCTAAAAAATTGTCGATATACGCGTCCCTACAAAAACGTCGCTATATGCGTCTATACACGCATCGAAAGGTAATATTATCGACGCATATTTTGACGGGCTTAGCGACGCATATAGCGACGACCATAACATAAAAAAAATTTCTTGGGAAGAGGACAGACAGCCTGGTCTGTGCCCAGTGAAAAGATGGACACAGCCACAACCAGACTGCTTGTCCTCTGCCCAAGAAAGCGATCAACACCAAAATCAACCCTGCTCCCGCAGAAATTTCGGCAAAGTTCCCTTCGTTTTTACATAAACTTTTATAAAAAAACCATATCATGTATACGCCTCCTACATGCTATCCATGTAGGATCTCACATGAGATTTAAGGCCAATGAAAGAAATGAAATGAAGTTTGTGCAAAACCATAACCAACTTAAAACCGTAACCATAATGAACTTAATTTTGTGCAAAACCATAACCAAATTAAAACCATAACTGGCCATAACCATATTGATCAAAACCATAATGCAGATAACCATAACCATAAACAAAACAATAACCATAAGCATAACCAAAAAGTTAAACATAACCATAAACAAAACAATAACCATAACCATGTCTATACAAGAATAGGAGAAATAACCATGTCTATACAATGACAATAACCATAACCATAAGGAAAACAATAACCATAACCATGTCTGAACAATAACCATAACCATATATGTCTATACAAAAAAGAGACATAGAAGCGCGTCTATGTCTCACAAAGCATATATATGAAATCCACTAATGACTAGGCATCACAACCTGCACATAGGACAAGTCACAAAATTAGTATTGATATTACTTAACATATACTTATTAATCATCACAACAACTTTATGTCTATACAAAAAAGAGACATAGAAGCGCGTCTATGTCTCACAAAGCATATATATGAAATCCACTAATGACTAGGCATCACAACCTGCACATAGGACAAGTCACAAAATTAGTATTGATATTACTTAACATATACTTATTTAATTAAATCAACTCACACATATTAACGTCCCACCTCAATCAATCAACGAGACTCTAAGGCCTCCCAGTCTGCAGGATCTCCTGAAGCATCAAGACCATTCAATACTTCATAGATACCTTTGCGATATCCATTTGTCTCCTCCTGGTGTGTCAGGGCTCGATGCATCGCAAGATTCTGCGTTTATACAAAAATCAAAGTAATAAGAATACATGATTTATCACATTTAAAAAAATGGCATAGCTAGGATTGGATTGGAAACTCACAAACTCATAGCGAAAGGTATCGCCACCTCCGCTGCCAACATGAGATGTCCCCTTGGTCATCTGTCGTATCTGTGCGGCCTTATGCTACTGTCTGAACCGCGTATGCGCTGTTCGCTCATCCTCCCTGATCTGCTACCACGTCTCGTGTGGGATGTCCGAAGGCTTCGGTGAGCCGGTCCTGAAAGCCTACCGAGATGCATCTCGTTGATGTTTCACGGTGTCCCGTGCAACACCCTTGATCCACCTCCTTGGAATAGCCTTTGAACCCAGAGCAGGCTGGTACTCTCTCATGATGGTCTCCACTATATAACTGACTTTTTCCTCATCCTGGTCAGGCCAAGGCGTCACAATGCTGATTGAAAATTGCAACTCCGCGAGCTGGTGAGTCCGCTGTCTCATCTCAGTCGCGACTCTATCCATGTCAACAGAACCATCTACCCGTACAGTATAGAGCTTGGAGGCACTAGGATCGTGTGTCCCCCAAGGTGTCCAAGGTGTGCCAAGAGGTGTGCCTGGGTAGGACAGGGGTCCTGAGCGAGGAGGGGTCGAAGCATCTGTGGACCCTCCTCCACAGCAACCACCATCTCCACCTGACGATCGCCGAGATCGGTGAGTGCGCCTGTGCTGTTGAGATGAGGACGTCCACCCCTAGATGTTAAAGAAATTGTGATAGGAGACCTCGCAGACATCGTACCCGTAGGCATCCCCCCCCCCCCCCCCCCCCCATAGGCGTCCCTCCCCCCCATAGGCATCCCCCCCATGGGCGTCGGACCCTCGGGTGTGAAGCCCGGAGGCGTAGTACCCGTGTCTCTGGCTACCTAGTACTGAGACGCCTCTACCATCTGACTCGGCGTCATTCGTATGACAAAGCCCATAAATGTATCTGCACTCATAGAAGTGGGATCTGGAAACTGGTCTGCCACATTAAAGTCCTGCACAAAGAAAGTAAAATAAAGCGTCAAAACACCTTTGTTTAAATTAACTTTAAGCTTAATTTTAAATCAACGTCTTCACACAAAAACTTATAGGCCTAGGCCTCGATGAGTGAGGCATCATCGATAAGATCTTGCACCGTATCATCGTCTATCTCTAATTGCAGACATAACTCTGCCCCAACTCGTTCTGGCAGATTGTCTTCATCCATTGCATCTTCATCTACAAGTGTCAAATCTGCCTCGTCTGCATTATCCCTCGTATATCTGTCAGCTTCCTCTGCCATACCTTCGTCCATCTCATCTAATGTAACAGTAGTATTTGTGTCGTCTGATCGAATTTCCTCCAGGAGCTCTTGCCCTTCAAATACTTGTTTATTTCTTGGAGCAACCTGAACCACAAACCACCATTATCGCTCTCGAGGGTCTGGTACAAAGACCACTTGCTTGCAATGTTCGGGGAGAGAAAATGTGTCGCTCGCATCTGTCCAAACCTTTGTAGAATCTATTTTCACAATCTTGTTTCCATCTCTGTGTACTGTTGCATTGCGACCAGAATTAATCACCTTGAACCACTTCACATCCAACAAAAACATCGCAAACCGCCTGAAGCTAACTTTCAGGAGATCTGATACCAGACCACAGTAATCCAGGTTGCTAGTGCTCTCATTCGTGTCTCTGGCATTGGCCCTGCTCTTTTGTATGAAACTAACCATTACCTCACTGTTAGACGTGTTTCTTCTGCTGTCAATTTTTTGTGTTCTGGAATGCTTTCCATGCGACCACAGTGCCATGTATGTATGATACTTCCAGTCAAATCCAATAGCCACCTCTTCCTCTTCTAGAGATATGGGTTCTCCAATCTGTCGAGCTGCTCTCACTGTCTTGTCCAACCATGACATTGTAGGGAATTCAGGTAGAGGAGCGAGATAGTCTGGCAAGGATAAGCCTCTAGTCATTCGGCTTCGCCTGAAATCGTGTCGCTCCCTATTGCGTCTCTCTTTCTCTTCTTCGTACCTTTTAAGCCATTTTTGCATCGGCTCTGAATTTAGTATCCATAACTTCATGATCTTTTCTCGCATGGTGTCGTTCATTTTCTTTGGCACCCCTTGCCCTTGCGGCTCCTCTCCCACCAGTCTTGCATCCTCCTCATCGCTCCACAATCGAGGTATTTTTGGGTCAGAAACGGATAGAAATTCGGTTGTCAAGACAAGAGACTCTTGCACCATCCATCCTTCTGCCATGCTGCCCTCCGGGCGCGCTTTTTGGCGAACAAAACTCTTAAGTGTTTTCATGAACCGCTCTAGAAAGAACATCCAACGGGTGTGGACTGTACCTGCCACTGCAACCTCATCTACTACATGGACGAGCAAGTGCATTTGGATAGTTAGGCAGCTCGTGGGTAGATACTTCTCAATCATGCAAACTGCCTCAATGGAGTTAGCACTTGCGACTACAATAGATTCCTCCCGTATCTCCTTGGAAGAGATCCACCGCACTAGCTCTAAAATCTTGTATATGCAGGTCCGCACTTCCTACGTTAAACACCCCTTGATCGCAATTGGAAGAATGAATTGCAAGAACTTATGTTAGTCGTGCGATTTCAGTCGTGACAGTTGATCGTCTTGGGTGAATGCTGTCTTGAGACATCGTATATATCCTGTTGGCGTCCTGAACTCTGAAATCACCCTTTTAACTTGTCACTCTTTGCTTTTTAGAAATACCCATAGCGCTCTTGGAAGTTTTGTTTAGCCAGTTGCATTGGTGAAAGGCCACAGCTCTCGCATCTTTCCAACTGCAAATGGTTAATTAGTAGATCACCCCAGTACGGAAACGTATGGAGAATGGACAAACGTTTCATTCCTGGAAAAGGTTGCCCCTCATGTTGCTCCCATCGACGACGCCACTCTTGTACATGCATAGGACGACATTCGACGCGACCAAGCTGACCTTCGTGCAAGTGATGGCCATCTGGAAGATAACGATGGTGGCCTTGATAAATTGTCTTTCAAAGAGAGGTAGAATAGCGCACATCCAAAGATTGCCCGCAAATTGGACATGCATTGTATCCCGAAGTTGTTAGCCCTATATATATTAAAGCATGAATCAGGCCAAGGCAAAGTGCTTGCGAATAGCGAGAATTTAGTAAATCAGGAACCATTACCAGAAGCTTCTCCGTATCCTGGCCAATCATGCATAGTCCACATAAGAAGTCCATGGATCCTTGCATGCTCTTGTCCTACTGGTTCAACCGCATTTGCTATGTCGATCCCATGCCATAACTTCTGGAGCTCGTCAACTAGTGGAGCTAGATAAACATCCATGTTTTTTGCCTTGAACTTACCAGGTACAATCAAGCTTAATATCAAATGACCCTTCTTGATGGAAAGCCACGGCGGGAGGTTGTAATTGATAAGGCACACAGGCCAAGTGCTCCATGACGAGCTTCTCAAGACAAATGGATTGACTCCATCCATTGCCATGCCCAAATGCAAATGGCGTGGTTCACTCTCAAAATGTGGCCAGGTATCTTCAATGTGCCTCCAAGACTTTTAATCAATGGGCATCCTAAATGTTGCGTCAGTGGATCTATTCGTAGAATGCCACCGCATCAACTTTGCAATGGAACCACAACGAAACATGCTTTTTATCCTAGGAATAATAGGAAAATGCCGCAACACTTTAGCTGGCACTGTTTCACCAGCCGCATATTGTTTGTAGCGCATTGCTCCGCACTTAGGACACGACAGATAATCTGCGAATTCATTGCGAAAAAGAATGCAATCATTTGGACATGCATGAATCTTGTTGTAGTCCAAGCCAACGCAGGTCAATAGTTGCTTTGGGTCTGGCCTGGAGGGGGGTATTTCATTGCCAGCTGAGAGAAGTTGCACCTACAACAACCTGTTTAAGCCACATTAAATTAAAAAGCTCTCCAAGCACATCACCGTTGCAATCGAAAAATCTCTTTTGTAAATTACGCACCTAAACAAAGCAGTGACACTTGCATCTGACCGGCCGTACACTGGCTAAAGATTCAAAAACACCAAATAAGTACGAAGCATAGATATTTTGGCGCCTTCATAGATTGGTTGATGTGCCAACTTTCTCAACATGTCTTTAGGAGATAGGCGCACGGCTTCTGGTGCTGCTTCGTTAGCGTTCTCCTCGCTTGTCTGGAAGAAGGCATCCAACATCTCCTCCATGCCATCGTCTTCTGTCTGTAAGCCCTTTTTTGCTTCCATCCTTGGCTCTATATCGGTCGGACCTTCACGCATAATCCTTTCTCTCTCTCTCTCTCTCTCTCTCTCTCTCTCTCTCTCTCTCTCTCTCTCTCTCTCTCTCTCTCTCTCTCTCTCTCTCTCTCTCTCTCAGATGTAGGTGCTATGTCACGAAAATCAATGCCCGTTCCGTAGGAGTCGTATCATAGATTCTGTACGGTTTCTCTAGCAAACTCTCCGTACTTGTGCACATGCTCATTACATATCGTACACTTGGGCAGGATTTGATACTTGCAAAGCGTGCACGAGCATGCAATCTTTTCCTCCATGTTAGTTGATGACGTTACCATCTACAATGATTATGAATGTTGTTTTAATATATATACTCCTCACAATGTAAACTACCTCGCATTCTCTAGTCTTGCCCAATCTCCGTACACCTCGGTCCAGAGGTGTACGGAGATCAGGACCACCGGGTCAAAATCTCATCTTTATAGGTCAAATCCTACATGGTTAGACACATACGTGCACTCCCAGGTGTACATGGCAATGCATGTAGCAGGCAAAACCCCTTTGTCTCTTTTAGTTCCATAGTTTCCTCTAGAGGGAGAGAGAGAGAGATAGAGAGAGTTTCTGTCCTTTTTACACAATTGGTCAGCCAACCTAACTCTTTCTCTCTCTCTTTCTCTATCTACTATCTATCTCTCTCTCTCTCTCTACCTTTGTAGCTATCTCTAGTTAATTCTCTCTCTCTCTCTCTCTCTCTCTCTATATATATATATATATATATATATATATATATATATCATTCTCTATCTCTCTATTTCTCTCTCTCTATCTACGTACCCTAACTCTTGTTCTTTCTCTCTCGATCTCGCTCTCGCTATCTCTCTTTCTCTCTCTCTCGATCTCGCTCTCGCTATCTCTCTATTTCCCTATTTCCCTATCTCTTTCTCTCTGTCTCGCTCTCCACTTCTCTCTCTCTCTCTCTCTCTCTATTCCCAATCTCTTTCTCTATCTCTATTTTCCTATATCTCTATCTCTCTCTCTCTCTCTCTCTCTCTCTCTCTCTCTCTCTCTCTCTCTCTCTCTCTCTCTCTCTCTCTCTCTCTCTCTCTCTCTCTCTCTCTACTTCCCTATCTCTCTCTCTGTCTCTCGCTCTCTACTTCTCTATCTCTCTACTGATCGAACGAGCGACTGATCTAGGGAGATCCAGACGCCCACGACTGCGGAGGAATACACAACATCGACAGAGGCTGCATCAGAGGATCCAGGTCACTTTGGCTCGACATGCACAACGCTCGGTCAGACTACTAACCATGGAGGAGATTGATGAGATCCGCTAGTGAGACAGATGCTGGATCTCCTATGATCTACCTATCCCAGCTAGTTGTTTTAGCTGCTTAGTCCACACCCAGCAGTTTAGGATTCCATAATATTTTAGTTTGTCATCTTGTTACTCTGACTTTCTATCAGATCCACCACATTGTAACTTTCTGGTCTCATAGGTCACTTTGGCCTTTTCAAGACGTTAATATAACATTTGATTTCATTTCTCTCTTTAATTTCTATTTCTTTAATTTTAATATCCTACGCATACATTAATTCTCTCTCTCTCTCTAGTTTTAATTTCCTACGCATACATTTCTCTCTCTCTCTCTCTCTCTCTCTCTCTCTCTCTCTCTTTAATTTCCTACACGCGGACACACTTCTCTCTCTCTAGCTTTTTAATTTTTTATTTACACACACATTTCTCTCTCTCTCTCTCTCTCTCTCTCTCTCTCTCTCTCTCTTTAGTTTCTTACACGCACACACGTTTCTCTCTCTCTCTCTCTTTGATTACCTACACACACACACATTTCTCTCTCTCTCTCTCTCTCTCTCTCTCTCTCTCTCTCTCTTTCCTACACACACACACACACACACACACACACACACACACACACACACACACACACACACACACACACACACACACACCACACACACACACAACACACAACACACACACACACACACACACACACACACACACACACACGATGTAGAGGGAGAGAGAGAGAGGGGGGGGGGGGGGGGGGGGGGGGGGGGGGGGGGGGGGGGGGGGGGGGGGGGGGGGGGGGGGGGGGGAAAGTTTCATAATACCTGCGGAGCAGGTATCGGTCAAGATCTGAGAGCGCTCGTTGCAGGCGAAAATGGCCCCTGCACGCGGGTTTCCCTTTTTTATCCCCCAATTATTTTGCGTCGATATACTCGTGGTAGTGTCTGTCGATATACGCATGGAAATGTATGCCTTGCCACACGTATTTCTACATGCATATCGATGGATATTCCGACACATATATCGATGGGATGAAAGTACGTCGATATCCACGTCGAAAGGTATGACCGTCGATATATACTGCGTCGATATCTTGATGTTATGTTGTAGTGTATGTTGTTCTCTGAAGCCACTCTAGAATGCATACAAAGGTTTAGACTTGGTGAATGGAATCCGGAATCTGATCATAGGATGTTATGTATTGACCTCAAGTGTGGTAAACGGCCCGAGCATGTAGCCTCCAATCATGATGTAAATCATATGGACCTACGTCTAGACTTCAAAAGAGCACTCTTATATGCGAATATGGTGGACCAAATGTTAAGCATGATAGAGCATCAAGAGAGCCCAACATTAGAATGCAAGTGGAAAGTTTTCAAAGAAGTAATTTTCTCTTGTGCGAAGGAATGCATTTTGGTGAGACACGCGTCTTGCAAAAGGTCTAGAAATGGTTTGACATGGAATGTAGTCAAGCCTGAAAACACTTGCTAAGATTGGATGCAAGCAAATACTAGGAGTTTTACTTGGAATTTTTACACACATACAAAGCACTTGTTCAAAAGAAGAGGAAAAGGTGGGAAGTCAAAAAACTTCTTTTAGCGCAAGAAAAAGCACATGCATGTGGCAAGTTTTGGCAAAATCTAGCGGGCAAGTGTGTTGAGAGCTTTGGTGACTCGACTCTTGAGGATATGTATATGAATTGCAAGAACCTCTATGAGAAACCCAATGTTGATAAGATGGAGTGTTGTAGCTCCCTTCCGTTTATGTCTCCCTTCTTTACCATTAAAGATGTATGCCACGTGCTTGAGAAGCTTGCTACTCGCAAGGCAGGGGACCTTCAAGGTGTCAAGGCTGAAATGATTAAATGGACAAGCAAGAAAACCTTGCACTTGAGCATGGCATGCCTCATGATTGGAGTGAAAATTGGATCAAACCTTTTCACAAAGGAGGAGATGTAAACAATGTGAACAACTATCGCACTATAATGGTTGGTTCTTTGATGTTAAAATTATTTGGATGTATCATGGAGATGAAGATAAGTGAATGCGCTAAAATGATAACAACAAACGTGCGCTTGGCCAAGCAGGTTTTTGAAAGCATCATAGCACTATTGATCACCTTTCACTCTTCGAGTTCTTATGGAAGCATCTCGATTGAAAGGAAAAAAGTTGTATTGTTGCTTTGTGGATTTCAAGAAAGCTTTTGACATGGTACTGCGAGGAAATCTTTGGAGACGTATGCAAAGCCTTCAAGTGTCGAGAGAATTTATGCATGCAATCTTTCGCATCTACCAAAAAGTGATATGTCGATTATGTATGGGAGATGGAATTTCAAAATGTTTTGCAAGCACCATTGGTCTCAAACAAGGATGCCCACTTTCCCCAACCCTCTTTGGGCTACTCATTGATGAATTGGAATGCATGGTTCTTCATTTTATGCAGTAAGAAGGCATAGAAGAGGCTAAGATCGGAAATGCGGTGGTCATGCTTTCGCTTTATGCCGATGATGTAGTGCTCTTGGCACATACCTTAGAAGATGCACAAAATCTTATGAGTGTCTTGGAACGCTTTTGTCTACATAGTGGGCTGATCGTGAATGGATCCAAAATCACGGTTATGCTTGTAAAGACCCTCAATGACGAAAATCCATGCATTGTATACAACAATGAGCAACTTGAAGTGGTAGATCACTTCAAGTACCTTGGCCTTGAGGTTCCATCCAATCATAAATGGAAGGATTGTGCAATGTGTCACTTGAAAGCAAGAAAGAGGGCTTATTATGCATTTGAGAACATGTACAATGCAGGAGAGATCAAGTGTTGGGCTCTCAAAAAGTACCTCTTTGACACATTGGTGACACCGGTGCTTCTTTATGGAGTGGAGGTGTGGGGTGGAAGCATCGGGAAGTCTACTTGGAAAGAGTTTGACACTGTCCGAAAGCGTTTTCTCAGCAACTTTCTCCAAGTCAAGACAGAACCACCCTACATGCTCTTACTTCTTGAGTCTGGATCGCTACCCATTAAGGTGTTGGACATGCAAAGGGTTGTGGAGTACATGCTTAAGCCCTTTGCATCGACTTCATAGAATCGCATATGAAGCAAGTCAAAAGGTCCAAAAGACATGCAAGAGCAAAATACTAAGTTTGGTGGATGCTTGACATCAAGAAATGGTTTGGAAGATGGGATGCATGTCACTTAGTCAAGGATGCGTTGATCGAATTCCAAGTTAATGAGGCCTTCTTACAACGCCAATGTATCACGGCTTGGGAGAAATCCGGAGGTTCTCGCTTCAGCCATTACACCACACATGCTACCCCAAACTAAAAATCTATCTTCTTCTTTAAATGAGGTAACCAAACCCATCCCTACATCCTTGAGCACATCCCGTTGAGTGCGATCCGCAACATTGCCTCCATTCCTCTTTGGTCCCATTCTCTACGTTGCGAGATAGGACGTTAGGGCACTGGCAAGGAGTATCATCGACTTTGCACCTTATGCCCTCGTCAACTGCAAAAGAGTGAGTACCACACACTACTTGAGTGCTCAGCTTTTGATCACATTAGGTCCTCTTTTCCCCATATATTCAGTCATGAGCTCTCCCTACATACCTTCCTCTCCCAACCACGATGTGAACTCTCTATTGCGACGCTCATTTCAGCCATTTTTGAGCATCGAGAGTCACTTATGACCTCCACTCATACCACGTGCCATGTTCGTTTGGTCCCATAGGTCATACTTGGCCTCCAAGGACAATGTTAGAACTATCTCTCTCTCTCTCTCTCTCTCTCTCTCGTCCTTGGCATGCAAGAGAGAGGAAAACATGAGGTGAAGTTGGAGAATCAAAGAAGCAAGACGATCTCTTCTCTCTTGTGCTTGAGAAGTAAGGCAAAGCAAGGTGATGAAGTGTTAGAGAAGCAAAGCAAAGGGAGATCTCTGTCTCTTGACCTAGGAGATAGAACAGGGAAACCCTCTTCCTCTCTCTTGAACTGGGAAAGAGAAAGCACCAAGGATGTATAAAGCACAACTACAATCAAAGCAAAATTATGTGATAAGAAGGTTGAAGATTATTTTGGCAATTAAGGCATTGAAAGTGCACAAAGCAGGAAGTTGCAGAACAGTTGGGAATAATTGATGCATGATGATCAACACAGTGAACTTAAATGAAGTTTGGAAAATCTTGAATGTAGATGAAGCAGATAAAGCGACAGGAGAAAATTTCCATCACCGACATCAGTCCCAAGGTTGATTAATCATTGTCTTAAGCCCAGGTGTCATTAACGGCCCGCTTAATTTTGTAAAATGGGCGCTTAAACTCCTAATTTTCAACTGATCCGAGTGACGGTGTTGCTAATAGCCCTCCTTGGTTACCGATTACATTGTACTTAGAGGTTGAATTGATTAATTGATGATTATGGTGATTAGCAGAGCTATTAGTATCTCTTGTTCTCTCTCTTTCACACCTCCCAAAGCCAGAGGCCCGGTGCCTGCCCCATCGGCAGCAGTAACCCCTCTCAATTCATGACACCGATGAGTTATACTTGGACAGAAAAGGGGTAGATATTATTATGGAGGATCTATCCATGTTAATCCAAATGACTTTTTACCTTATCGTAAGACAAAATGTCAATGTAACAAGCAATACATTGGCAAATCCCTTCAACAATAAATGTGTTCTCTTGCTCGATGATTTTTCCCAACTACCCCTAGTTTCTAGTCATGCATGGGAGCTTTGTAACACATGCCATATCACAAGCTCGGTCCACTGTCTACATGCAACTTTCTATAGGATGTCAGGCTCTGTAAGACATGCAACGGACCCTAAATTGCTTTAGTTCTTGACCATTATTTGTGAAAGAAAACCAGTTGTAGATGAGATCAATTGTACCTTGGGTGCATGTATTATAGATGAAGCGCATATGCATGACTACATCAACAACTCTACTCTGATAATTTGTACTCACAGATGAGACTTCCAATACTATAACAACCTAGCCTTGAATATGTTGTACAATCAAACTAACATTATAAAAGTTGAAATAAAGACAAACAAGGGTAACATAGATGTCCTTCAATAGTGGCTCCTAGACCCTAAGTTCAACAAGCTATATTTGATCGCAGTTGGTGTGTGTATGCATGATCACTGAAAACACCTACTTGACAATCGGTGTGGCAAACGGTGCAACATGCTTTGTCGATGCCAAAACACAAAACAAAGAAGGTGCTCATGCATTGTACTCATAATAAATACAAAACAATAAAGGAAAAACACAGTCAACATCCACCTTCTATGCTACCAACCATTCGATGAAATTTTTCTTTTTGAAATACTTTCTGTTTGCAAGAATTTACATCTAGCATGTATACTAGAAAAAAACATTTATCAGCCGCCCTTGTGAAATTATCCATGCTCTTGTTACCTTCAATGCTAGATACTAAATGTCAATTTGCATATGTCCTATTGTATTCTATAGATTCTATATAGTAAGGCCCACCAAGCAAGACTAGTTTCACCCAATTTTGGTCAAATTTGATTGTCTTTGTTTGCTGATAAGCTCCCATCCGTCCCTTGAATGTCTCAATTCTCTGTGTGTGTGAGTTTCAAAAAGCAAGCATGCAGGTTTTCAACACAACTTAGCAATCAAACACCTAATGAGCATATGTGTACAAGAAAACTCAAAAACTGAACTCTTAGAGCTACTCTTGGAAAACAAACGTGTTTTTTTCTAGTAATACCCCAAGAGAACTCCTTTCTCACTTTTTGTTGATCTAGAGCCACTTCCCCAATATTTCAAGCACATTGAATGGTCTGTAAGCACTTTTTCACTTACCAATTGGTGTTAACTCACAAATAGCCCTGTTGTCTGACACTCAATCTTCTAATGCTTACACACTAAGTATGCCCCTCTTTGCACTCAATTCTCACATAAGTGCTCAATTACACAAGTCAAACACTTTGGCGAAGTCAAACTGTGCCAAATTTTCCAAGATCACCTGCTGGAAAAGTATTATGATTTTTTTCTCATAGAGGCTGATGATCTATTTTTTGAACTTTTTATTGAGGGAGGTGCATTTGACATATTCCTGTATATGCAATCTATGCTCGGGCTTTTTGGAGATAGAATGCACATTGGCTGTCAAAGAGGAGTGTACTATGTTCAGAGGAGGGACTGACAACCTCTTTGCATGCATCCATGCCCTACTGGGGTCACTTGCTTCCCGAGATTGACATTTTAGTCCATGAGCCGTCTCTTTGTGAGATGTGATTTGTGTTGATTTTCTGGTCCTAAGACATTGGCATCATTGCCGGGGGAATGAGTACCTAGACTAGTATGGACACATACAAACCCGATGGAGTTGCCTAAGATAGAAGAGTTAGTTGGGTAAGGTAGAATAGGAGTGAAGATTGAGGTATCCTTGATCTTGGTGTATTCAAAAAGGTGAGATTCTTACTGAAAAAGTGCTAAGGAGATAGATACCATATTGTGAGTAGGTAGGAAATCTTGGTGCAAAGTTTTTGTTGGCTGTTAGAACCACTAAACTTGCACTAAGCTAAAAAACGCAAGGAAATAAAAAAATTTAGAGTTCATGTAGGGAGTTGTTTGTTTGAGCATTTTGAGGTCGTTTTTAATTTGGATTCTTTAGTGAAAGGAGTAGGACAGGTAGGAAAGTGTGACAAGTACCCAAATATCCGCGCATAGAGCTTGACGATGTGAGCAGGATGAAAACACACAGAATGACTCTATAATGACCCGACACACACTCTTGGAATGATATACACACACACTATGGGGCACCACTCGGCTTAAACAACCCTCCTGGCCGAGACAGGAAACACACCGATGGAGTGAGAGGAGAGAGACTACTCACTTTCCCACTCCACACAGAGACACACCCACACCCACACCCACACACACACACACACACACACACACACACACACACACACACACACACACACACACACACACACACACACACACACACACACACACACACACACACACACACACACACACAAACTCAGCTCAAAAGAGGATAACTTATGATATTTAGATAAAAATGAGCTTGGGCCAACACCAATGGGGCAAATAGCTCACACAATATGGGTAAAATATGCCAGATACAATCACAAACTGGAGCAGAAGCTTCACTCATAGGAGAAACTTACACAGCCAAAACAACAGAAAAATAGGAGGAATTTGGCAAAATGGATAGCGCCATCGCGTCCGGAACGGCCCAAAACCCCAGTCTACAATGTCAAAGTGCTCAAATCCGACCTCGGACCTCGGATGAATAGTTTACTGCCAAAACAGGCTCCAAAAACAACAAAAACACACTTGCGGCTGTTCCTCCTCTTCTCTCCACTCTTTTTCTGGTCTTATCTCTGTTTTTTCAGTTCCCACACTTAGCTTTATTACTTGGGCACCCTTGGCCTTTTAGATGACCTCAAACGGACCCTGAACAGGCCAAAAACTGACCTCGCAGTGCATAGTTGTCACCTTTTTGCATCATCCGCACACCTGGCCCTCAACTTTTTCCAATAATGCGTCTCACAACCATGTGAAGTGGCCCCATCATGATGACCTTTCTGCATAATTATCACAACTGGGTTCACCACTCTCTTCCCAAATGCTTGACACCTATTGCAAGACCTACACCAATGGTGAACATCCTTGTGCAAACTAGGCCAGACATACCCCTCTTGCAAGATATTATTCAAGGTGATCTTTAGAGAAAAATGGCTGCCACATGCACCTTCATGATTCTCTTCCAACACTCTGTAAAGCTCCTCCCGTCAAGGTACACATCTCAACACAAGATCAACCCCTTTCATGTACAAGACATCACCAATCAATTTGTACCTATATGCTCTACGCACAAAACCATACTTCTTAGACTTCTGTATGTCCTTTGGAATAATTCTTGTTAGGAAAAACTCCTCTTCTTGAGCTAAAATTTCCCGGCCATGATAAAGAGGTAAGTTGGTCCTCAACACAAATAGCTCCCCAATCATGCTTTGAGCTGCTTCATGTGCTTCTCCATTTAGAGCACGCTCAATGTGTTTGATGCTCCATGCTTCAAATTTTCTAACAGGCCTTTAATTATGAAACACATTTCCTTCAATGAGGTGTTCTTGCTCTTCCACACGCCCAGCACTTGCTTCACAACTAACAAGGCATCACCTTTTATGCTCAACCTTCTAACCCCATGCTTCAAACAAATGTGTAATCCGGCTTCCAATGTAGCATATTCAGCCTCATTGTTACTAGGTGCATCCAATTTGAACCCTCTCTTGCATACTAACTTCCCCTTTGGATCATAAAGTGCTATACCCCCTGAAGCCGCATCATGGATCTTTCTGTATGAGCCATCAAAGAACAACACATGTGCATTGATGATCTGTGGCACTTCTTCAACTACCTTTCCTTAACAAGAAGGGGATTCTCCTTGTAGGTCAACAAATCAGCTAGGGTAGCTCTTGTACTGTCTTCCACAAAAAAAGAGAACTCAAACTCTTGCAGTTCAATTACCCATTTCTTGACCACATTTGACATGTTAGTGTCATTAATTAACTGTGGAAAAAAATCATAACTCGTCAAGAAAACAAAAGGTCGTGGTAGCAAGTAATGACAAAATCGTTCGACGACGAGAAAATATTACGATGGCCATTACTAGCTCTACTTCCGAGGATTTTCTCTTTGCTACCAACTTCACTCGGCTTGCACAATACACTGGCCTCATATAATGGCTGCCCTTCCCCTTTTGCAATAGCATGGATCCAATGGAATCATCCCCTACTGATGGATTTACATAAAAAACTTTCTCCCACTCAGGAGCCTGCATGGTTGACAACCCCCCTAACACCTCTTTCACCTCTTGAAACACCTCTTCACACTTGTCATCCCATTGCAATGGATCATGCTTTTCCACTTGTTGTAATGGATAAAGGAGTTGTGAAGACAATGGAATAAACCTTGCTATGTACTTCACTTTGTGTATAAAGGTCGCCAATTGCTTTGTACTCGTAGGTGATGGAAGAAGAATGATAGACTTAACCTTGTCTGCCTCAATTCCATTTTCTGACACCATATGGCCCAATAAATTCACCCTTGGTTGTGCTAGATGACATTTCTTGGGATTTAGTTGTCCTCCACATTCATCATATCGAGCTAATACCATCTGCAACTTCTCATGGTGCTCAGACCTACTGCTGTAGACACAGAAGTCATCCATAAAAGCTTTAACACAACTACCAATGAATGGCGCCAACACCCAATTTGCTCTCTCTTGATAGAAAGATGGTCTATTTGACAACCCAAATGGCAATACCGTGTAACAATAGCAGCCCCATGCCGTAATAAAAGTTGTTTTTTTGCGGTCTTTAAGAGCAATCTTCAATTGAAAATAGCCTGAAAAACCATCACACACACTGTACCTCTCATAACCAGCCACTGAATCCAAGATCTGATCAATGAATGGAAGAGGATATGGGTTCTTCTTAGTGGCTGCATTTAAGGGCTTAAAATCTACAAAAATCCTCCACTTCCCATCCTTCTTTAGATTGAATACTACTGGACTCACCCATTCTGTAGCCTCCACAGGGACTATGAACCCTGCCTTCAATAACTTGTCCACCTATTCCCGCAATGCTGCCATCTGCTCTTGACCCATCCTTCTTAGCCTTTGTCTCATTGGCTTAGCACCTTCTTTCAGCTCTGTTTTAAGGCATAACTACTCCCCTGTTCATGCTTGCAAGCACGACACAGACAACATACTTATCATCCGATGACACGACTAACCCGTAGGTGCACGTAGGCAATCTCTTTAGCTTGTCAGACTGAGACCAATATACACATACACACTTTCATGATGCATCAATCACTAACCCTGGTAGAATGCAACCCACTCTATCCCTAAACGCTCACAACACCGTTTACACCTCCAATGAACTCGGAATCGCATCAAACTTACTAGGCACCATCCTCTCCATAGGATATACTTACCTATAAGTCTAATCTCACCAGATTTGAACCCTAGTTATCTCGATTACAGTCGCGATAGACTCACAGGTCATAATCCAAAAGTGGGCGAAACCTAAGTCTATGAATATCTATGTGTAGCTAATCTCTTTCTCTTTTCATAGAGCACTTGATTGTTGAAAACAGACACTGTTTGTGTTACTTACAAGCAAAACAAGCTCGATGAAGGATCAATTGCGAACAACTCGAAAATATGAATGCGTGGCGTGGGCGCGTAGCTCTCGGAGAGACTACCGCGATGATGTGGTCACGTCGTGAATCCGGTGAGGGAGAAACGCGTAGCAAAGAGGATAAGACACACTCACTCTCTCTCTCTCTCAGACTCGTACGACACAGGATTAATAATCAAAAATGTTATCTTTAAAATGGTTCTAAGGTGACTTTTATACTTGAGTCACCTTAGCTCAAAAATGTACATGGGTTCTCTTCCTCATAATTACAAAGTGGGAACAAATATGGGTCCTGACTGACTGATTAATCTTTACATAACCCAGACAAGTGGATCAAAATGATAAGACGTCTTTGACATAAAAATGGGAATTTGATAGGCTTTACAAGATGGGCTCATTACAACAGTTGGACAAATGGGGCTCCAACACTCCCCCCCTCCTAAGTCATGTCTACCGACATGATCCTCTTTGTCTTCAGTGTCGCTGTCGTCCTTCTTGGTTGATTTGATGTAGAAACGTATCATATCGCATAGACTCGCTTGCCATTAATGGGCCAAAAATTTTGGACTTGTACATGAAGAAGCCTATGTAAAATGCTTCTTCGAAGGTTTGAAGATGGTAGCTTGGTAGAAACATTAGCCATCTGAAATAGGCATACAATACTGGCTCTGTAGGTGGGCCCACTTAGATTGTATGATAGCTCTGAGATGCTTCTTTCGGTATTCATGTACTCTGAAGTCCAGCTTTCTGAGAAGACTGTGAGACAGGCCAAAAAGGTTCGAGCTATTTTACGTAGCATCTTGCAGGATAGGTCGAGAGAGCCTCCGAATTCTGCGATGACGCCCTGAAGGGTTTTCACCATGTAAGAACCGGATATTCTCTCTCCCTTTGTAGGCCCTGGCAATACTGGATAATTTAGCCATGTCGGATTTCTTCTTTGTAGTGCTTTATGTTGGCTGTAGGTGTATGTTCGGGGAGTTGGGCAAAAAGTTCTGTCATTTCTTAGCTCAGGCGGTGCATTGACTAAGTGGATCAGGTTATTAGGGTGATCCAAAAGCCATTGACGCCTCCACTTTGGCTGGCTGTCTACTATCCTGTTTTGATGTTCCCGATCATGTAATTCTCTTTCAAACACTCGCACTTGTTCTTCTTTTGCGAGCTGCCGTTGATGTGTCAGAGTTTCGTATTTCAGTAGAGCATAGGGTAACATAGGGGCATTCCATTCCTCCCGTAGCTCTGCTACTGTTTTGCATGATCTGGAGATCCCTTGTAGCATCTCCTTTTCTAGTTGCATGGCCTTGTACCATATCATCTCTGATTGTTTTTCCATTTGCTCGGCCAGCTTCTGCTCTTCCAATCTCGTGTCTTCGTCTATTTCTTGGTCTTTGGAGCCAAGTTGATCAGTCTGTGTATTTGGGGCCTCTTGATCATCTGATTCTTCCTCGTAGTCATCTTGACACCCATATACTTTGGCGAGTCCAGCCAAATCCGTGGCTGCTTGCTCCAGGTGCACTCGTACCTGTCCTTGGTTTTGCCTTGCAGTTTGTAGACTTGTGATTTGCACAACCATTATTCTACTATTGATTTGGAGAGCTTGAAATTCCATTTCTTTTTGAGCTGCAGACTCCTCTAACTCTTTTACCCTGATGTGAAAATTTTCATTTTCCTCCCTGAGTGATTTGGAAACAATGCTTTCTATTTCACTGTCAGGGGCTGGTCCTTGTTGCTGTTCACTTGGTAAGGCCGAAATTTGCCTTTGTAGTTGATCCTCTGCTCTAAGCGCACTTTCGGCTATCATTAAGCGTTGTTTTCTTTCCAACTCCAGCTCTCTCTTCAGTGCAACCACTTCTTCTTGCGGGTGGACTACCGGTGTTGTTGGTAGCGACGTTTTTTGTTTCTTAGCTCGTTCTATTTCCCTTGCTTGTATATCTATTACTGCTCTCAAATCTTTGACTTCAATTTGTAAGTCATCGATGACGACTTGCAAACTTTTGACTGTCTCCATCGCATCTTGCTTTTATTTTTCCAACCTTTGGATGTGTTCATCTCTGTCACTGACATCTTCAAAGAATACGTTGATTGTATCTTCACAAATGGCATTGAAATCTTCAGACTCCTCTAAATTGTCCTTGAGGAGATTTACCGTGCTTATGAGCCCCAAGATCTCAGCATCTCTAATGCTGATCAGTTTTAGAGTGTCATCTCTTTGCTCCTACAGTCTCATAACTTCTTGATGGGATTTTTCTAACTTCGTTTTGTTGGACCTGTTCTGATAAGCTAACCATTGACTGTGCAGTCTTGTTCGCTTTAGTAGCGTCTCCATTGACTATAAATCTTCATCTATAGTAGCTTCTAGCTCAATTTCTTGAGAGGAGGAAGCTTTATCTTTTGTCTGATCCACCTCCTTTTGCTTGCCTTTATCAATTTGTGATATGGTTCCAGTGTTTGGGTGACCATATGTTCTTTCTTCTTCTTCTTCTTCTTCATTGGGTGGTGTATGAACTCTCTCATCACGATGTGAGCTTTCGGAATGCGAAGGAGAGTCAGCAGGTGGGGTTGATTGCCTCTCACTTGTCTTTGGCCTTGGAGATGGAGGTGGTGTTTCCTGATCTCGTGAAGTTGGCCTCAACTGATCTCTCAAAGTTTGGAGATCCTCCTCTTCTAGTAGCAATTCTGGTTCATCGTCCCTAGCATTTCTTTCTTGGATGTACCTCTCGAACCAGTCTAACTCAAAAGCTGGGTTGTTTTTATTCTTCGTTCTCAGTGTGTAAGTGCTACTAGAAGGTTTCCAAGTGGCGCCTACATCGCCTCGTAGAGATCTCTCGAGAACAAATCCTTCTAGCATTCTTTCCATTTTTGCTACCTTCTGCAACCTGGTGTTGTTTTCCATTTCCGCTTTCCGCTTCTTTGGTCGGACATCTTCCTCTTCAGTTCTTCTTTCTTCTTCCATCTTTTCTTGTGTACTTCTCGTTATTCTTTCTAGCCTGCGTCCTCCAATGGTGTTAATAGAGGCCGATACTTTCCTTTGTGATCTGTCTTTGATATTCTCTCTTAATACCAACCAGTCGTTCTGATGAGGAGCAGGTGGCAACTGATCTGCCGCGCCTATGGCCTGGTATATTACTTTGGTTAGGACTTCTTCTCCTGCAATGTAATTTGGTACGTCCTTCCGTAGCTTTGTCACTTCTTCAAATAGATATGATGCGTGATCTATATAGAACTCATGTGTCATTCCCATAGCCCATGTCAGTGTTGTTGAGATGCTCCCGTGTGGTGTAGTGTATCTTGGAGGTCTTTTGCTGTAGCTCAACACACACTGACTGTAGATATGTGTCAGTTCTCTTACTTCCGGGTTTGCTATGAGTTCGAAAGAAGGCAGTTTGGACTTTTGCAAGTAGACTGTGAGGTTTTTCCTTCTTTCTCTCATGTTGGCTCCTTGATCAGACAATTTCAATGCCTCCTTGATGATCTCCTTGGTGATCTGGATCTCCATCACTTCATTATCCATGCCTGCCACTCTGCAAGTTCCATCTTCTTGGATAGTTTCAATTAGGTGTTGTACCCTCTTGAAATCTATCCCTACTGGTGGTAGTGATACAAAGTTCCACAAGCCAACTTTTTTGAGCCATGACCTTTGCGGTGATCTTTTCAGGTAATTTCTGCCTCCTTGGGGATCATCACTGTATCCACTAAATTTCTTTTGTCATCCACATATGAACCTTGATAGATCTGAAAGGCTGCTGCCTGTTGCACATCTGTAGGTATCCAGGTGGCCGCTTGCTAGTGAATTGGGTAGAAGTTCATAGGGTATTGCACCTTCCGTTGCCAGGTTCTTGCCTTTTCTTTTTCTCCGAGAAGCTGGATCCTGTATTTGCAAATAACAGTTAATGTACAAACATAGTACTTCTCTTCTAAATTGATTACCACTTAATCATGCATCTAGATGAGCCTTTTTAATCCCAAAATGAGTTAAGGTAAAATGTTAGTAGATAGACAAGCTCTTCCATTGTGCGACTCTGACGGCTTCAAATTAATGTCGTTGGTGAAGGAGAATAAGTCCAAATGCCTTGAAATTTTGTGTGGTGTATGTTCACAGGGTATGTAAGGTCACCCTATAGTCCCAAACTGAAAATTAGTTCATTTGCAGTTTATGCCTAGTCTATCGCGATAGACTGGCCATCTTTTGACAAAGGTCCTATTTTGCAGTTGTGAATCCACCAATTGGTTTCTCATGCCTTGCACATGATCTGATCCCATTTTCACCTCAAATGAATGTCAAGTGACCCCTTTTTGGATCAACTCCCATTTTTCCAGATTCCTTCCAAGGAGATGTTGGTCTATCTCCTTCATTTTGTGTTGTTTTGGGCTCAAACTTAGTGGGTAGTCCTCTTGCATCCTGTTGAAGCCAACTGTTAATTCCAATTTTTGATAAGATGACCTAGTATCTTTCTGCTTAGTCTATCGCGATAGACTGTGACTTAGTATCATTTTGTCATTTTTTGGCTCTGTGATCCTCTGTCTGCCTTCTCCTAGTTGATGTAAGGTGGCCTGACCTCTCACATGTGAATTTTAATTGTCTGCCCTTGAGATGTCCTGTTCAGACTCTGAGTTGTTGTCATGTCTTTCTCGGCTTGCCATATGAGTCCATCCTGTCACCAAATTTGGTGTACTGCCTCCATGTGCTTCCCCAAGTCTATCTTGTGAAAATTTTAAAAAGTCTTTCCCCCAAAGATTGTAGTAGCAACTCTATCGCGATAGAATAGGTTACTTGGCCAAAAGAGATCCATTTTGCACTTTGATTTGATAATGGTGGTCAATATTCCTTGTTAGCACCCCTCATGAAGTCAAAATCAAAATTTTACTTGTCTAACTGTAATAACAAGTCTATCGCGATAGACTGAGTACTTAGTCATTTTTACAAGTTTTTTGATGGTAGTTGACCACAATGGTGTTAGTAGGCTCTCCTAGACACACACATGAAGTTTTAATCAATTTCGAAGAGTGTACTCCCTGTTTGCAGCACTTAGCTGGTCCTGGAGTCGAAGTAGACCACTTAGGTGATGGTCGCCGTTCCTTTTGGTCATTGTATGACTCCGGCTGTCTTTTATTTCCTTTTGACCTTCCATCAAAGCAGTCAGTTGTTGTTTTGGTGTTTACATCACCAAGAACGACCATTTGGACATCTTTCTGGCCTGGTGCTGGCATTTGCCCTAGTGGAAGAGCTTTTTCTGAGTGGACACATTCCATCTCGTAGTTGACCTCTTTTGGATGTACCTTGTTAAATTTGGTGTCATTTTGTCACTTGGTCGGCCCATTAGATTATCGTGACGCTTTGTGTAGTTTTCGTCAGATAGGGACTTTAGGCTCCGTTTTGACGAACTTTTTCATGGTCTAACCATTCAGTCGGTTTGTCGAGGTTATTGGCTTGCTGCCTATGAGTTTTGCCTTAACTTGATATCCTAGGTTTATACTTACTATAATTTTTCTAAAAACTTTTAACCACATAGTCTATTTATTTTAATTAATCATTTGCTAAAAATAGGACTTTTGGTCAATTATAATTTCCTAACCTCACTAATTAACTATGGTATAATTACCACAAGTAGATAAGGATATTTGTGACCTCTGGTAATTATCTTATTATTTTCCAACTTAATTATATAATTTCCATCTTCAATTTTCAGTCAAAATTAGGATAATTTGACTTAAATATATATTTATACTACTTTTCTAACCTTGATATATTTATCACAGCCTCTTTATTATGTAAGCTAATTGTGATAAATAGAATGTAATCATATAGCATGATTTACTAATTTCCCCCTTGGAATTTCAACCAAAATTAGTATATTTTGACTTAGATAAATATCTATACTAAGTTTCTATCTTTGACATAATTATCACAGCCTTTTAATCATGTAATCTATCTCTGATAAATAGCATGTAATCATATAGCATGATTTACTAATTTCCCTCTTTAGGTTTTAGCTCAAAATAGTATAATTTGACATAGATAAATATCTATATTACTTTTCTAACCTTGGCATAATTATCACATCCTTTTCATCATGTAATATAGCTGTGATAAATAGGATGTAATCATATAGCATGATTTACTAATTTTAGCTAGAAATAGTATAATTTGACTTAGATAAATATCTACACTACTTTCCTAACCTTGGTATAATTATCACGGACTTTTCATCATGTAATATAGCTCTGATAAATAGTATGTAATCATATAGCATGATTTACTAATTTCCCTCTTTAGTTTCTAGTTAGAAATAGTATAATTTGACTTAGATAAATATCTATGCTACTTTTCTAACCTTGGCATAATTATCACCGCCTCTTTACCCTATAATATAGCTCTAATAAATAGCATATAATTATAGCACATGATTTACTAATTTTCCCCTTTAATTTACCCCTACAAACAACGTAATTCTACTAAGATAATTAGTTAAACTAATTATCTGAGTTTCTCCTAATTATCACGGGTGATTTAACACCTAATTAACCATAGATAAATATCTCACACTATTTAAAATCATTTTGCTAATTTCTCCTATTTAAGTTGCTCCAAAAACAAAGTATTTTTGCTAAAGTAATTAGCTAGATTAATTATCTGAGATTTTCCTAATTATCATGGGTTTACTAACACCTAATTAACCACTGATAAATATCTTATAGCATTTGAAATCAGTTTAGTAATTTCTCCTATTTAATTTGCTCAAAAATAGAGTATTTCTGCTAAAGTATTTAGCTAGATTAATTATATGAGCTTATCCTAATTATCACAGGTTTCCTAACACCTAATTAACCATTGAAAAATATATCACATCATTTGAAATCATTTTACTAATTTCTCGTATTTAATTTGCTCAAAAAATAGAGTATTTATGCTAAAGTAATTAGCTAGAATAATTATCTAATATTCTTCTAATTATCATGGGTTCCTTAACATCTAATTAGTCAGTGATAAATATCTCACAGCATTTGAAATCAGTTTACTAATTTTCCCAATTTAGTTTTCTCTAAAAACAAAGTATTTCTTCTAAAGTAATTAGCTAGCTTAATTATCTGAGATTCTTCTAATTATCACTGGTTCTTTAACACTTAATTAACCACTGACAAATGTCTCACAGCATTTGGGATTAGTTTGATTATTTTCCCCTTTAATTTTCTCTAAAAAACAGTGTAATTTTGCCTAATTAATTAGGAAAATTACTGAAAAATTTATAGGATAATTTTCCTAGCTTACTGACTGTCTAATGCAGCTCTGATAATTACCTCAACTTAATCTAAGCTAAAGTAATATAGTTACCATTAATTCATGGTTACCTTGGCTAATTTTAGTCCTAATATGATAGGATAATTAATTATCTTAACAGTACTAAGATTAATTACAATAATCAGCAGAATTTAATTAATTAAGAGAGGTTTTAAGAGTATACATAGGCCAAATTTTTAATTTATTAAGAAAATAGATTAATCTAGCCTTGCTAATTAAGAATGATTAAGCTAATCACCATTTAAGTTAATCAACTAGAGATTAATCTCTAGTGATTTCTGTGTAGCGGTCTCTCTAGATGAGGGAGAGTGTGTCAAGGCTCCAAGTCTATCAAATTATGAAGCAAGGGGTCCTATTTATAGTTTTCTGGCACTCACAAGCTGTAAAAGGCAATTGCTTGCAGTTCAAGCAGTCCCCAGAAAGTCAAAAAACACCCCCTGCTGCTAAATGAGTCCCTGGTAGGTCAGTGATGACCCTCCCAGTACCTGCCAGCTTTTTAAAATGTCAATTTTGCTATAATTTGACCTATTTTTGCTTAATTGGTAAATATCTTTTAAATATCTGGGAGACCTTTAATAAAGTCTATGCTTAAATGATTATTGTAACCCTTCAATTTTTCTTAATAATTTATTTTACATTGAATCTTCCGAGAGGACTAGCGGGGTCAGTTTTTGTTCGAATTTAAATATGAAAATTTCTAGCCCGGGGTTTACTGTGCTTAAGATTCCAAAAATACCAATATTTGCCATGGTCGGACAATTCTACATTGATTTTTCAATAATCATATTAGTTTGATTAAGATTTATACAACCTTTAAGGTTTCAAAAACTGGAAACCTTACAAATTCGGGGTCCGTTGCATGTCTTACAGAGCATGACATCCTATAGAAAGTTGCATGTAGACAATGGACCGAGCTTGTGATATGGCATGTGTTACAAAGCTCCCGTGCATGACTACAAACTGGGGGTAGCTGGGCAACCTCTAAGTACAATGTAATCGGTAACCAAGGAGGGCTATTAGCAACACTGTCACTCGTATCAGCTGAAAATTAGGAGTTTAAGCTCCCATTTTACAAAATTAAGCGGGCCGTTAATGATACCTGGGCTTAAGACAATGATTAATCAACCTTGGGACTGATGTCGATGATGGAAATTTTCTCCTGTCGCTTTATCTGCTTCATCTACATTCAAGATTTTCCAAACTTCATTTAAGTTCACTGTGTTGATCATCATGCATCAATTATTCCCAACTGTTCTGCAACTTCCTGCTTTGTGCACTTTCAATGCCTTAATTGCCAAAATAATCTTCACCTCATGTTTTCCTCTCTCTTTGCATGCCAAGGAAGAGAGAGAGAGAGAGAGAGAGAGAGAGAGAGAGAGAGAGAGAGAGAGAGAGAGAGAGAGAGAGAGACAGAGAGAGAGAGAGAGAGATAGATAGTTCTATTATCGTCCTCGGAGGTCAAATATGACCTATGGGACCAAATGAACATGTCACGTGGTGTGAGTGGAGTTCATAAGTGACTCTAGATGCTCAAAAATGGCTGAAATGAGTGTCGCAATAGAGAGTCCACATCGCGGTTGGGAGAGGAAGGTATGTAGGGAGAGATCATGGCTGAATATATGGGGAAAAGAGGACCTAATGTGGTCAAAAGCTGAGCACTCAAGTAGTGTGTGGTACTCACTCTCTCGCACTTGACGAGGGCATAAGGTGCAAAGTCGATGACACTCCTCGCCAGTGCCCCAACGTCCTGTCTCGCAGCGTAGAGAATGGGAGCTAAGACGAATGGAGGCAATGGTGCGGATCGCACTCAACGGGATGGGCTCAAGGATGTAGGAATGGGTTCGGTTACCTCGTTCCGAGAAGAAGAGAGATTTGTAGTTTGGGGCAACGTGTATGGTGTAATGGCTGAAGCGAGAACCTTCGGATTTCTCCCAAGCCGTGATACATTGGCGTTGTAAGAAGGCCTCATTAACTTAAGAGTCGATCGACGCATCCTTGACCAAGTGACATGCATCCCATCTTCCAAACCATTTCTTGATATCAAGCATCCACCCCGAACTTAGTATTTTGCTCTTGCATGTCTTTTGAACCATTTGAATTGCTTCATATGCGATTCTAGGAAGTCGATGCAAAGGGCTACGTTGTGTCTTACGCATGTACTCCACAACCCTTTGCATGCCCAAGACCTCAATGGGAAGCAATCCGGACTCAAGAAGTAAGAGCATGTAGGGTGTTTGTGTCTTGACTTGGAGAAAGTTGGTGAGAAAACGCTTTTGGACATTCTCAAACTCTTTGCAAGTAGACTTTCCGATGCTTCCACCCCACACCTCCACTCCAAAAAGAAGCACCGGTGTCACCAATGTGTCAAAGAGGTACTTTTTGAGAGCCCAACACTTGATCTCTCCTGCATTGCACATGTTCTCAAATGCATAATAGGCCCTCTTTCCGGCTTCCAAGCGACGCATTGCACAATCCTTCCATTTATGATTGGATGGAACCTCAAGGCCAAGGTACTTGAAGTGATCTACCACTTCAAGTTTCTCATTGTTATATACAATGCATGGATTTTCATCATTGAGGGTCTTTACAAGCATAACCTTGGTTTTGGATCCATTCACGATCAGCCCGCTATGTAGGCAAAAGCGTTCCAAGACACTCATAAGCTTTTGTGCATCTTCTAAGGTATGTGCCAAGAGCACTATATCATCGGCATAAAGCAAAAGCATGATCACCGCATTTCCAATCTTAACCTCTTCTATGCCTTCTTGCTGCATAAAGTCAAGAACCATGCATTCCAATTCATCAATGATTAGCCCAAAGAGGGTTGGCGAAAGTGGGCATCCTTGTTTGACACCAATAGTGCTTGCAAAAAATTCTGAAATTCCATCTCCCATACGTAATCGACATATCACTTTTTGGTAGATGCGAAAGACTGCATGCATAAATTCTCTCGGCACTTGAAGGCTTTGCATACGTCTCCAAAGATTTCCTCGCGGTACCATGTCAAAAGCTTTCTTGAAATCCACAAAGCAACAATACAACTTTTTTCCTTTCAATCGAGACGCTTCCATAAGAACTCGAAGAGTGACAAGGTGATCAATAGTGCTATGATGCTTTCGAAAACCTGCTTGGTCAAGAGCACGTTTGCCATTCTTTTGAGCCCATTCACTTATCTTCATCTCCATGATACATCCAAATAACTTTTCCATTAAAGAACCAACCATTATAGTGCGATAGTTGTTCACATTGTTTACATCTTCTCCTTTGTGCAAAGGTTTGATCCAATTTGCACTCCAATCATGAGGCATGCCATACTGAAGTGCAAGGTTAAACATATCGCATATCCAATATCGTGTTTTCTTGCTTGTCCATTTAATCATTTCAGCCTTGACACCTTGAAGGTCACCTGCCTTGCGAGTAGCAAGTTTCTCAAGCGCGCGGGATACATCTTCAATGGTAAAGAAGGGCGACATAAACGGAAGGGAGCTACAACACTCCATCTTATCAACATTGGGTTGCTCATAGAGATTCTTACAATACATATACATATCCTCAAGAGTCAGTCACCAAAGCTCTCAACGCGCTTGCCTTTTAGATTTTGCCAAAACTTGCCACATGCATGTGCTTTCTCTTGTGCTAAAAGAAGTTGTTTTTCGACTTCCCACCTTCTCCTCTTCTTTTGAACAAGTGCTTTGTATGTGTGTGAACATTCCAAGTAAACTTCCTTGTCTTTGATTGCATCCAATCTTAGCAAGTGTTTTCGGGCTTGACTACATTCCATGTCAAACCATTTCTTCTTGGTGCTACCCTTCTTAGACCTTTTGCAAGACATGTGTTTCACCGAAAAGCATTCCTTCTCACAAGAGAAAATTACTTCTTTGAAAACTTTCCACTTGCATTCTAATGTTGGGCTCTCTTGATGCTCTATCATGCTTAACATTTGGTCCACCATATCAGCATATATAAGTGCTCGTTTGAAGTCTAGACGTAGGTACAAATGATTCACATCAGGTTTGGAGGCTACATGCTTGGGCCGTTTACCACACTTGAGGTCAATACATAGCATCCTATGATCCGATTCCGGATTCCATTCACCAAGTGTAAAGCTTTGTATGCATTCTAGAGTGGCTTCCGAGAACAACATATAGTCAATCACGCTAGCACCGTTGTGCTTTCTATATGTAAAGTCATTGGTGCCTTGCCATAGAGATACACCATTTGCAATGAGCATTCCGGTACTATTGCACATATGTAGAAGTGACTTTCCATAGTGATCCAGTTCTTTTGGATCATTAGAACTTCGATTATACATGTATGAGTCATCCATTCTTCTTGAGACATGCGGCATGTCTACTTGTTGTGTGTCGTGTTGTAGCATATTTGTGCGAGCATTCATGTCTCCAAAAACAATGACTTCACCTTGATCCTTGTAATGAGCAATGTCTTCCTCTAGTTCAACAAAGGACTAATCTCTATCCATATTCAAGCAAGCATAAAAGTTGGAGTCATAGTGAGGAATGTAGCAACCGGCCACAAACATGACTTGACCATTTGGTGGGCTGATTTTCAGCCATAAGTAGCGTTTATACTTATCTTCTTTGACAATGGAAACATCTTTCAAACCCTTTTTGGTCATACATGCTACGCCTCCTTGGCATCTTTGTTGCTTTGCTTTTTTGGCCCACATCAAAGAATACACATCGTATTTGTCAAATCCAAGAATTCGTTGCGCATCATGCTCCCATGTTTTGGCAAGAAGTATCACATCAGAGTCATTAGTAATCTCATCAATGCCAATTCCCGCATTCCATGGATACCCGTTACAATTCCAAAAGCTTATTCGCAAGCGTGAGTTGGTCTCATAGATCATGTCTCCCTATTTGTTGGGTGGACTTGCATCCTCCTTAAGTGGCTTTTCTTTTTGAGGTGATACCTTAACCTTCTTGCTTCTTTCCTCATATGCTTTGCGACGTACATTTTGTTGCATAATAGTGCGATCCTCATATACATTGCAACCTGTTCCTTTGAGGTAGATCCAACCATTGTCAAGGATGATCTTTCTCTTTACCTCATCAGCCATGGTACATACAATAGGTCTTTCTCCCGAGCGAGGGACTCCTTGTTTTCCAACTCGATGTGCACCATAAGCCATGATTCCTGACATGCCAAAGTGTGTAGCAAAAAAACTCTTCAATAGAAACTACAAGAGATTGGGGTGTTTCCATGCTTTCGTCCTTGATTCCACGAATGACGATGTTCTTTGAGTGTTTTTGTCGTTCGTGCAATTCTTGAGTGTCCACATTCTCTACATTCTTTGCTTGGACAACGGCTTGCGTGATAGGAGATGTAGAAACCACATTATCCTTACATATATCAGCCCATGATTTGGATGCATTTCTCATCTCACATACATCATGTCGTATTGTATCTATTGTTTCCTCTTTCAGTACATGATCACTCTCAACTTTGCTCAAGCGCTCTTTCAATACATTCATGTCAACAAGAGAGCGTTTACATTCTTGAACTTCATTCTCAAGATGTATCAAGCGTGTTGTTTGCATTTCAAGAACCTTCTTGAGGTGCTTATTCTCCACAACGAGAACTCTTAAAGTACCATTCTCCATTGCAAGTGCGCGCAACTCTTCACCTTGTTTGTTGATGGTTTCTTGTAACGAGATCAAGTAAGCCATGATCATTGCTTCCGTTGTTGTAGATGATGTGGTTGGATTAGCATCCAAATTCCTTGGAGATTTTGCATCATTCTCCATGGCGAGTGTGGATTTTCCACCCTTGCGAGTTTTGTCCGACATTGCCTTCATGTTGGCAACAAAAACGCAAAGTTTTGACAGTTTTTTCAGTTCTGAGATGCTGTTACAGCAAAGCCTTCCATAACACAAAAAAATTCTGTCTTTACATCAATGCGTAGAGGGCTTCGTGCTCTTCGATTGAGGCTATAGATCACCTCAATCGGAGTTCGGATGAGCAAGTTATGGTCAAAAGAGTGAACTCCTGTCTACTAGGTCAAAAAACCGCACAGAGAGAGAAAGAGAGAGAGAGAGAGAGAGAGAGAGAGAGAGAGAGAGAGAGAGAGAGAGAGAGAGAGAGAGAGAGAGAGAGAGTTCTATTGGAGACCAAATATGACCCATGGGACCAAATGAACATGTCACGTGGTGTGAGTGGAGGTCATAAGTGACTCTCGATGCTCAAAAATGGCTGAAATGAGCGTCGCAATAGAGAGTATACATCGTGGTTGGGAGAGGAAGGTATGTAGGGAGAGCTCATGGCTGAATATATGGGGAAAAGAGGACCTAATGTGGTCAAAAGCTGAGCACTCAAGTAGTGTGTGGTGCTCACTCTCTTGCACTTGACGAGGGCATAAGGTGCAAAGTCGATGAGACTCCTCGCGAGTTCCCTAACGTCCTGTCTCGCAACGTAGAGAATGGGAGCAAAGACAAATGGAGGCAATGTTGCGGATCGCACTCAACGGGATGTGCTCAAGGATGTAGGGATGGATTTGGTTACCTCAATCAAAGAAGAAGAGAGATTTTTAGTTTGAGGTAGCGTGTGTGGTGTAATGGTTGAAGCGAGAACCTCCAGATTTCTCCCAAGCCGTGATACATTGGCGTTGTAAGAAGGCCTCATTAACTTGGAAGTTGATTGACGCATCCTTGACCAAGTGACATGCATCCCATCTTCCAAACCATTTCTTGATGTCAAGCATCCACCAAACTTAGTATTTTGCTCTTGCATGTCTTTTGGACCTTTTGACTTGCTTCATATGCAATTCTAGGAAGTCGATGCAAAGGGCTACATTGTTCTTAAGCATGTACCCCACAACCCTTTGCATGCCCAAGACCTTAATGGGAATCGATCCGGACTCAAGAAGTACGAGCATGTAGGGTGTTTCTGTCTTGACTTGGAGAAAGTTGCTGAGAAAATGCTTTCGGACATTCTCAAACTCTTTGCAAGTAGACTTTCCGATGCTTCCACCCCACACCTCCACTCCATAAAGAAGCACCATTGTCACCAATGTGTCAAAGAGGTACTTTTTGAGAGCCCAACACTCGATCTCTCCAGCATTGCACATGTTCTCAATTGCATAATAAGCCCTCTTTCCGGCTTTCAAGTGACACATTGCACAATCCTTCCATTTATGATTGGATGGAACCTCAAGGCCAAGGTACTTGAAGTGATCTACCACTTCAAGTTGCTCATTGTTGTATACAATGCATGGATTTTTTTCATTAAGGGTCTTTAAAAGCATAACCTTGGTTTTGGATCCATTCACCACGATCAGCCCGCTATGTAAGCAAAAGCATTCCAAGACATTCATAAGATTTTCTGCATCTTCTAAGGTATGTGCCAAGAGCACTACATCATCGGCATAAAGAGAAAGCATGACCACCTCATTTCCGATCTTAGCCTCTTCTATGCCTTCTTGATGCATAATATCAAGAACCATGCATTCCAATTCATCAATGAGTAGCCCAAAGAGGGTTGGGGAAAGTGGGCATCCTTGTTTGAGACCAATGGTGCTTGCAAAACATTTTGAAATTCCATCTCCCATATATAATCGAAATATCACTTTTTGGTAGATGCGAAAGATTGCATGCATAAATTCTCTCGACACTTGAAGGCTTTGCATACGTCTCCAAAGATTTCCTCGCGGTACCATGTCAAAAGCTTTCTTGAAATCCACAAAGCAACAATACAAAATTTTTCCTTTCAATCGAGATGCTTCCATAAGAACTCGAAGAGTGAAAGGTAATCAATAGCTATGATGCTTTCAAAACCTGCTTGCCCAAGCACGCGTTTGTTGTTATTTTTAGCCCATTCACTTATCTTCATCTCCATGATACATCCAAATAACTTTGACATCAAAGAACCAACCATTATAGTGAGATAGTTGTTCACATTGTTTACATCTCCTCCTTTGTGCAAAGGTTTGATCCAATTTGCACTCCAATCATGAGGCATGCCATGCTGAAGAGCAAGGTTAAACATATCGCATATCCAATATGTGTTTTCTTGCTTGTCCATTTAATCATTTAAGCCTTGACACCTTGAAGGTCCCCTGCCTTGCGAGTAGCAAGTTTCTCAAGCGCATGGCATACATCTTTAATGGTAAAGAAGGGAGACATAAATGGAAGGGAGCTACAACACTCCATCTTATCAACATTGGGTTGCTCATAGAGGTTCTTGCAATGCATATACATATCCTCAAGAGTCAAGTCACCAAAGCTCTCAACACGCTTATCCTCTAGATTTTGCCAAAACTTGCCACATGCATGTGCTTTCTCTTGCGCTAAAAGAAGTTGGTTTTTGACTTCCCACCTTTTCCTCTTCTTTTGAACAAGTGCTTTGTATGTGTGTAAACATTCCAAGTAAAATTCCTCGTATTTGCTTGCATCCAATCTTAGCAAGTGTTTTCGGGCTTGACTACATTCCATGTCAAACCATTTCTAGACCTTTTGCAAGACGCGTGTCTCACCAAAAAGCATTCCTTCGCACAAGAGAAAATTACTTCTTTGAAAACTTTCCACTTGCATTCTAATGTTGGGCTCTCTTGATGCTCTATCATGCTTAACATTTGGTCCACCATATTAGCATATATAAGTGCTCGTTTGAATTCTAGACGTAGGTACGAATAATTTACATCATGATTGGAGGCTACATGCTCGGGCCATTTACCACACTTGAGGTCAATACATAACATCCTATGATCCGATTCCGGATTTCATTCACCAAGTGTAAAGCTTTGTATGCATTATAGAGTGGCTTCGGAGAACAACATATAGTCAATCATGCTATCACCATTGTGCTTTCTACATATAAAGTCATTGGTGCCTTGCCATAGAGATACACCATTTGCAATAAGCATTCCGGTACTATTGTACATATGTAAAAGTGACTTTCCATAGTTCTTTTGCATCATTAGAACTTCGATTATACATTTATGAGTCATCCATTCTTCTTGAGACATGCGGCAAGTTGACTTGTTGTGTATCGTGTTGTTACGTATTTTTGTGAGAATTCGGGTCTCCAAAACAATGACCACCTTGATCCTTGTAATGAGCAATGTGTTTCTCTAGTTCAACAAAGGGCTGATCTCTATCCATATCCAAACAACCATAAAAGTTGGAGTCATAGTGAGGAATGTAACAACCAGCCACAAACATGACTTGACCATTTGGTGGGCTGATTTTCAGCCATAAGTAGCATTTATACTTATCTTCTTTGACAATGGAAGAGAGAGAGAGAGAGAGAGAGAGAGAGAGAGCAAGAGAGAGAGAGAGAGAGAGAGAGAGAGAGAGAGAGAGAGAGAGAGAGAGAGAGAGAGAGAGAGATTCTCCCTTGCTTGCTTTGCTAGCCAAGGATGACGTCTCAATTTTCTTTCCTTTGCTTGTCGAGCTCTAATATTTTCTCTGGCCAAGCACCCTTCTCTTTGTTGACTTTGTATTCATATCCACTTCATGTCAAGACCCAAGCTTCACAAAGAGAGAGAGAGAGAGAGAGAGAGAGAGAGAGAGAGAGAGAGAGAGAGAGCTATGATTCGTCTCTCCTCCCTTCCGAGCACTTCCCCTCCTCTCATCCTCACCTTGTTGAGTTCCCCTCAACAAGCCTTCTTGCTACCTTGCCGAGCTCCCCTCACTTTGCCAGCCTCCTTCTCAAGCAGAGCTCTGACTCGACTTCTTCTCCTTCTGCAAGCTCCTCCTGTCCATGCTTCCTCCTCATCTTTTCATGCTCCTCCCATCCATGCTTCCTTCTCATGCTCACTCGTTAAAAACTAGCCCTTAATAATAGCCTCCCCATCCCTTAGCAATGACGGCCTCATCGTTGCTAGGGAGCATAAGAAACGGCTCTAGCTAACATGGCATCCGGGTTTCTCCACTGCACAGATCATGGCAAAATCGGCCCCAAATACGATTGCCCTACTAAGTTGAGCATTTTGTGTTTCTTGGTCGGCGTTAACCGGCGAGCGAGTTTTTCTCGTCCCCTTGCTCTACAGCTCGCTGCCTCAGCCATCACCACTTTTGTTTTTCTTTCTTTCACACTCAATTTTCCCTTTAATTGGGTGGCCACCCCTCTTTAGGTCATGGGCGGGCGGCCTTTATGTTCATTGGGCGGCCTTGGCTTCATATTAGAGCTTTGTAAGAGCACTACACTTGGTATACACATCAACCAAAGCATCGCCAAGCTCAACAACTTTCTCTAACTAACAATATCATCGAGAATTTTGATGCCCATATCAGCTTCTTAGTGCAATACGCCTTCAAGATGCAAGTATAAGTGATTGCATTCGGAGAGTTTTTCTCTTTTGCTTCTGCTCAAAATAGCCAGCTTCTTGGCCTTGCCTTGTTGGATATATCCCGCAATCATTGCATTCCAAGAGAAGACATTCTGGACACGAAGCTCTTCAAAAGCCTTATGTGCTTCTATACGGTACCACATTTGGCCCGGATCCAGTGCCAAGCACAGTGATGACACGGATTTTGAGTAAAGTAGTGCGAGTTCAAATCCTCTTGCATATATAATTATTAGTGCACCGCAAAAGATAACTTGGTCAAAGTAAAAAATTCCCAGATGGAACTCTATGGGATGGGTGTCTAACCTCACTCCTATCTTATTGCAGATCTAGTGAGAACCACGATTAAATTGTGAATCCATGGGACTAAGCTGACTCAACTAGTGCATAGAGGCTACAAGAGGTTGCCAATTGCACTCAAGTGATTGAAATCACCAAAAGCCAATCGCTCATCGGCAAAAAAATCACATCCGTTACAACATCAAATGACATCCAAACGTAATGAGACTTCTAGGACAAGTTTATAAGAGCTAAGCACACATGCTTATGGTCTCAAATCCCGCTTTAAGTCAAGTGCCAAAATCAAAATTATTAACAACAGTGGATTTTTGACCTAATCATTTGCGACCCAGAATGCACCTAAATGCTTCGCAATGCCCCAATACCCCGCCTATGCTTAGTTTTTTATTTTGAAGTGTAAATTCTTACTTATAATGAAATTAGGCCACGGGTTGGCGACGCCAAAATCTACAAAATATTGTGAAGTGTTTATGTCAATGGGTAGAGCTCTTACCTGCGGTTGCAATGCAACAAACACGCTTGCAATGTGACAACCGAGGAGAGGGTAGGAAGCGCGATAAGGAGAGAAGTTAGCCGAGTTAGCTCACGTTGTGTATTTCATTAGCCAAAAACTTAAAAATAACTTACAAAAATTGGCTTTTATGCCTTAGCCAAGGTTTTTGGTGGTCAAAACTAATAATCTGGGAGCTCTAACTAAAGATGGGTAGTGACAGATTGCTACAATCTGGAAGCTTGTAGCCTCGGCTCATCAATTACAAAGACTTATCCGTAAAATAGGAGTTACAGTATTCCCAATTTATCAAAATAATAAGTGTTTTTACAATGAGAGCTCCAAAAAATGGCATCAAAGTTAGCTTGCTGCTAACATTTCCCCCCTCCTTGCTTGTGTCGTCCCTTGACACAGCTTTATGGGTTGAGATAGTCTTCAGGTTGACGGCTTGCGAGGCGGTCTTTAATCACATTTAGGGCCTTTTTGTATCTGATCTTTCTCTCTTTATCTGGCACCTTCAAAAACTGCATAGTGACTCTGTTTTTTAACTCCACTGTCGAGTAGCCTACAAATCTCAAAGTTAGGTTGCTGATCACTAGCCCAAATATCTTCATTCGCCAAGTGAAGAACCCTGTGTAGAACGCTTCCTGAAATGCCAGCATATTGTGAGAAGGTAAGAACATACATCTGGCGTAGAAGCCATAGAGGACTTATTTTAAAGGTTGGACACTGAGATCATAACATAATCCTTTATTACCCACGAGGAATGACATCCAGAGGGTGCCTACTTGCTCTAGCTCATGAAAAACTTCGATGCAGGTGAGAAGCATTTGGTAGATTTTATAAAGCATCGCACATGATAGATCCGGTAGACTTTTGAAGAAGGACATGGCACCCGTTAGGGTTTTCACCATGTATCCTTCTGTGGACGGTCCCTTTTTTGGAGCTGGAAATCTAGGGTAGTTCAGCCAGGTTGGCCGCTTCTTTGTTATTGCCTCATGTGCTTGCCAAGTCCTTACTCTTTGTACATGACAAAAAGTAGGATCCTTTTGTAGTGCTGCAGGTGCTCTTGTGAACAGAACCAAATACCTTGGATTCTTGATCAACCAGCTCAACCTCCACTTTGGGTGGTCTTCATATGCGCCTTCTACTTGCATGTCTTTGTAAAGCCTCTCTTTGACTTGGAGCAACTCCACCTTTATCAAAGGATATGGTAGGGATTGCTGATACCATGGCACATTGATTTGATTGAGAGCGAGTTGTGTAACGTTGACAGAGTGAAGAATTCTCAACTCCCAATGCATCGTTTCTTTCCACTGCTCATCCACCTCTTGTGTAATCTTTTCTTTTAGTGCATCTTCCTCAACTTTTGACAGCAGCTGGACCATTGGCACTGTATCAGTTTTTGTTATTTGTATCTAGAATTCATCCTTGACACCTAGCCCTTCTACTGGCTATGTTTCCATCTCAGCAAAAGAAACTAAGGGGATATCTAGTTGTGGCTGTTCTGAAGTTACTGCCTCTTCTTGAGTTTTTGGCTATCCATCTCTCAATAGCTGGTTAACTCTTTTAAGCTCGGCTATTTCTTTTAGCAGCTCTTCTTCTTGTTGCACCCGCATTAAAGCCAGGTCTCTGCGTTGAGATTGCTCTAGTTTAAGATGTAGCTTGAGGTCTTTGTTCTTTTTCTCTAATGCTTTGTAGTCTTCTTATGTTCCTTTGATCGAGGCTACTGCAGGATTTTCTCGTATTTTCCGCAAAAAAGTTGCGTGATCATTTATTCTCTGCTCTAAGTATTATAGGGAGGTATTTGCTACATCTAAATGTAGTTGAATCTTCTGAACTGATAGGGTTGTAGTTAGAAGTTTTTTGGTAACTTTTGTCAGCTGCTCATCTTTAGCTTTGCAAGCATTTGACAACTTCGTAAGTAGATCACCTAATTCCTCTATCTCCTTTTGCTGTTTATTCCTTGCTAGCTAATGTTGTTCAGCTTTAGTTTTCAATTTTTTCACTTTCTTTTGTAGATCGGTGATGACATTGAGTCTAGTCTAACTCTAACTCTTCTTGGAGAGCGTCAATCACCATATCTAGTTCTTTAGCCTTTGTGCTGTGACTAAGTGCTGCTGATCGGAGTCTTTCTGTCATTTCCTGCATTTGCTTTGCATATTTTTTGACTTGCAGGATTATATCATCATTTGATTTCCAATCTTCATTTCTTGCTAGCTGCCTAGATGTCTCGGCAGCCTCTTGTGTCTCTCTCAATTGCGTCGTGACGGCTGGTTGTTCTTGCCCTTGAGGCTGTGGTGGCTGGCCTTCTTCTGCTTTGTCATCTTGAGGCTTCGTGGATGCCTCGGTCGTTTCATGCTATGTTGAGGTAGAAGGGGTTTCCTTTGTTTGATGTTCTTGTGTTTGCTCAAAATTTGTGATGTCCTCTAGTGCAGGACTCATTGCCGTTTCTAGCTTTGGTTCTTGATCCTTGTCTTACTCTTGTGTAGTAGCAACATGTTGTGCAGATTCAACTGTTTCTATTTGTTCAGGCTCTGTCTCCTTTGTGGGCTCAATTTTTGTGGCTTTGTCTACTGGTGGTCTTGGCATGGGGTGATCATGCTGTTTTGGAGCAGGTGAAGAATGTCGAGGAGACATGTCACCTTGCTCATGCTGGGCTTCTCCTTGTGCGGTTGCTTCTTCTTGTTCTTGCTACTCGGCCACCTCTTTAGCTTTTCGTTCCGCTACCTGGGCTTCTTTCAACTTCAAAGCTTCTGCCTCTTGATACATTTTTTCTAATAATTTTGTGGGGTCTTCGGCCTCTTTCCTAGTATGGTGCTTTGTTCTTGTCCCTTTGATGTTTATATTTACCCACTTTGCAAGGTCCCTGCCTTGAGCTTGGTAGCTATGTTCGTAGGAGTGCTTTTGTCTTTCAAACCTCGCTTGTTTCTGTTGCGGATCCTCCTAATGTGCTTCCATGGCGTTTCTTTTCATCTCTTCCCTTCGTGCTCTTTTTTCCTCATTATGGGATTTTTGACTACTATGCTGTTGTGGCGAGCTCTCAGCAGACTCTTCATCGGACTTGTATGTTCTCTTGATAGATCTTGTGGCTCAAGGGGAAGGTTGTGCTGATACAATCCAAGTGTTCTGATCTGGGATAGGCGGCAATTTTTTGCCATGCCAATAGCATGGTAGGCAATTCGAGTTAGAACCACTGGTGCTCCTTGATATGTTATTTTTCCCTCTTTCTTTGTCCCCTCAATGTGGACAACACGTACTGGGCGTGGTCTATTGGTTTCCTAGTCGTTGACTTGAGAACTTGTGTAAATGTGGTGGCAACCGCATGATTGGGTGTAGTGTACCTTGGCGGTCTCTTGGCGAGGAAGTGGAAGGGGTCTAATCTTGCAGGTTCTTCTACGTGTTTCTGGATGAGATCGGCAAATGTCGCAGCACAGGTTTTCTTGGTGAAGGTTCCTGCCGTCTTTCTATCTCTTGCCCTCATTGTCATGCCTTCTGTTGGCAGTTTGAGAGCTTCTGCCACTATCTCTTTTGCAATCACCACTTCGACTTTATTCCCTCGCTAGTCAGAGATTTGGGGGGTTCCATCTTCTTTGATTGTGAACAAGAGCTCATAAGCTTTTTGAAAATCCACTCCACATGGCTCTTGTTCGTAAAACTCTCTGAGCCCCAGCCTTTTCTTGGCTTCTTTTGTCTCGGGTTTTGCAGAGACATCAGAAAATTCTTTTGGTAGAAGTTGCAGTTCTACCTGATGTCCTTCTTCGCTTTTGAATCTGCCTGTGAATACTGTGGTGTTGTTCTCTTCCAACTCTTCTCTTGATAGATAGGTCGCTTTGGCAGTTTTGACTGAACTGGGGTCCAATTGGTATGGTGGTATCTCTTCAAGCGTCTCCTTTTGCAAGAGCTTTTTCTTGGCCTTCTCTGTCGCTTGCATGGCTCTTGTTAAGTGAATAGAGTGTCAAAATTATCAAAGCTGGCTGATTCTTCTCTGAAATGTCCTTCAGTCTGAAATGCTGACAAATTGAGTCCAATTTGCTTCAAATCAATTTTTGAACATGCATAGATGCATAAAAACATTTAAAGATCAAAATTATGAAGTCAAAACAAAAATTTTCAACAAAAGTAAATGATCGCAATTATTTACAACTGAGTAATTTTTTCAACTTTTTGCAAACTTGACATTTAGGCTTAAAGTATATACGGAATACATATTTTAAGTGAAATCTGGGCTCATTTGAGTGCACAGGATGAGAATGGTGCCAGATTCAGGCTTTAGGTCTCAAAAACAGTAGAAGTAAAGAAATTTTGAGATTTTGAGCTCCAAATTTGTTCAAACTTGGCTAGTGGGCTTAAAACATCATGTACTTTTGTCTCATGATGGCAAACTTGCAAATTTCCCCCATTTTGGCCAAAAAGTAAATAATCGTGATTATTAACTTTTTCATCAAAATGAACATTTTTTGGTACAACTTGGTTCTAGGCATAGTATAGACTTTGTGTATGTGATATGAGGTGATTTGGATCAAAAGATGTGGCTCATAACTCAGAAATTGGCTTGCAAGGACTTCTTTGTGTTTTTTTGGAAATTTCCCAAGTTATAGTTGGTCATTTTGGCTCATACTTGAATTTTGGCATGTAATAGGTGTGTACAAGTGATAGGTGAGGTGATGATACAAGTTTCAAGCCAAAATATTGCAAAAGTAGATAATCACGATTATTTACAGCAGTCAATATTTTCTTGCAAAACTTGTAAATTTTGACCTAAACACATTCTATACACCTAAAACAAATCCTATATTGAATTTGGTAAAATTTGGTCTTGCCAGCATCACTTTGTGCTTTTTCGACTTTGAAATCACCGATTTTTTTGTGACTACATGACCTGTTTATTAGTCAATTTCGGGGCTATGGACTTGTCTGCAACATAGTCGTGAAACAACTCATCCAATTTTGACCCATTTGGAGTCAATTTAACCTCATATGTCGAATTTGACGCTTTGTAGCCTTCAAGCCATTTTTTCCTTTTCGAGGGCTTGGCTTGATTGATTTTATGAAACCAATCATATACATTGTGTATAGACATGGTATGCAAGCTGTCTATGGAATCAGAATGCAATTCTGGCATCTGCCAAAAACCTAGCTTTTCTACTTGGGACCCCCTCGACTATTGCCGAATAGTCAACTGTTGATATAGAAGTGTTCTATTATGTTGGGGCATGCTACAATTCAAATCTCATCCGATTTGGTTGAGATGACAGGCCGCTATGGTCGATTTTTGGTCGTAGATCTTCGTGCACTGCTCGGATTCTAGGGTTTTTTTCCAGAGGTTTAGACTAGCTACCGGCCATACAAAATGGATCATTGATAAGTATAGAACTTACACCTCGTGTCTCTTGTCAGACAACACTAAAAACAGGTGACTGTGGACTCTGGAAAATCCGCGCGAAAGAGGTCGAAAAGCTCTCTCTCCAAAGGCAACAAGTGGAAATGAGGTGATTTTAGCCTACATTGGGTATCTATACTTGGACTTCCCGAACCATTTTTCCCCAAATTCCCTTGTTAGTCCTACTAGGCCGCAAAATCTATGCTAGACTCAAAAATTTCCCCAATCGGATTCTTGTAGCTCATTCTGCAAGAATTCTGCAAAAGTAGGTATGGCCGCCTAATTTAGGCTTCCCGCTTCCATCTGCCGATTTGATTGAAATTTTTGTGCTTGTGCGTCTTATCTTTCTGATCACCATCTTGTCTTCAGTTTTTCCATCTGAGCTCCTTTGCTATTTATTATTAATTTTTGACCCGTTTATTAGAAAAATGAAAGAAAATAACAAAATGCGCTAAAAAAGCAAAGTAAAAATCCAATAATTTAGAAAATCCATTGAGAAACACAAATTTATTGTTTTTTGTTGGATTTCTCCATTTTTAAGTCTCAATATCGAGAAAAATGATGAGAAATAACCGAAAAGGATTATTTTTTTGATGATTTTCTGATAGTATATACATTATTTACACTCATTAAGGAGATATCATCAGTTAAATTTCTTGTTAATGATTTATAAGGGCATTACTAGGTAATTTTGCAAAAAATCACACGTTAACATCAAATTTTTTTCTCCCTCTTCAAACATTGCCCTTAATTACTTAGTGCCCTTCCACCCCTCCTAGATGGCGTACTCCGGGACGACTGTGTGCATGGGTTGAACAATTGTGTCTATGCATAGCTTTGGTTGGCTCTACCATACTTTGAAGATCAATGCGGTTCAAACCAATATGCTGTGCAAGAGTTGGGTCTTGAGTAATTAACTCAAGGGTTTCTGATGTCGAGGCTTTCTGATGTTGTCTTCCAAAGAGAAAATCTTGTAGCTTGTGTGATCTTTTCTTGATTATACCATTAGGATGCTTTAGCACGCTGAAGTCTTGAGTTGTAGGTATCACTTTTGATTGTTGTCAAGATTTTACTCGCCATTGATACCTTGGTCTACTTGGTGTAGAATGGTGTGGTTGAGTTTTCTGAGACTTAACTCTGCATTGCTTGATCGATTCCTCGTTTGCGGAGAAGATAAGTGCTCCTTTTTCTTCCAAATCCATTTCATGTTAGGTTCCTTGTTAGGAGGTGCTCTTGTTTGTGTTTTTAACCTTGAAACTATCTTTGGTTTTGTCGATGGTGTTTTGGGCACCTAGATTTGTATCGGCTCGTCCTTAAGCTCTGCTTTCGGTACCCAAATTTTCCTGACTCCTTGCATGCTACTTGTCGATAGGATGGAGAAGATTGATTGCTTTGTGGTTTGTTCTGCTTGTAATCTCCTTTCCATTCCTCCTTGCTTGGTGCAATTGGAGCTACGCCTTTAGATGGAGAAGATTGATTGCTTTGTGGTTTGTTCTGCTTGTAATCTCCTTTCCATTCCTCCTTGCTTGGTGCAATTGGAGCTATCGGCTTGTCCTTAAGCTCTGCTTTCGGTACCCAAATTTTCCTGACTCCTTGCATGCTACTTGTAGCATTTACTTGTCGATAGGATGGAGAAGATTGATTGCTTTGTGGTTTGTTCTGCTTGTAATCTCCTTTCCATTCCTCCTTGCTTGGTGCAATTGGAGCTACGCCTTTAGATAATAGCTTGAGATGATTCGTATCCCAATCTAGTAATGCCTTGTACGTCTGCATCCATGAGATTCCAAGAATCGTTGTCTCATTCATGTGTTCATCTAGTAAGCATACAAAATGATGAGGGCATGAACATCCATGTACTATCACATTTAAGTTGACTACTACCAATGTTGGTATTGGGTTCTTGTTGCATCCTTTGATAGTCCCTATTCCTATCGTGAAAGAATGACTTGTTGCTTTCTTGTATGTGGAATAAATAACTGCATTTACTCGATCTCCTGTGTTGACCAATGCATTTGTTCTATGATTGTTGAGCTGCACTTTGATGCGAAGGTCCATTCCATCTAACCATTCATCATCTGTTGACATTGCATCTTTAGGCAATTCCCATTGTCGATCATCTATCTAGGGTGTTGATGGGAATAGGTATTTGTTGATTCTTGAGAGCAGCTTTTCTTTTGAGTACTCAAAGCCGAGATTCTTCTTGGGATTCATCAATCACCTACTGTCGTTTTATCTTCCTTTGCTTAGCTGCATGTATCCTTTCTACCAAATCTTTGGTTAGTGGCAAATTGTGCTTCTTTAATCGACATCCACTAATCCAATTAGCCATTGGTTCACCATCTCAGATGGACAAGTTAACTCCTCCACTTGAAGATACATCTCCAAGGATAAACGGTTTGTTTTCCTTTTTCTCAAACTTGGGAATGTGTTGCTTAAGGGAATAGACTAGAACTAAGTCCCCTTTTTTGAAGATTTTTGTAATTAAATGGGAATCAAAAAACTGTTTTTGTTTTTGATTTTGTACATATATGTGAGCTACAACAGTCAGTCTTTGCTCATCTAACTTCTTTAAATCTTCAAGTCTCTCTAACAATTCATGTCCAGTCCACTCAAGATCCTTATCTACCCTTAGTGTCGACAATAGAAACTCTATTGGACGTATGGCATCAAGACCATAAACAAGATTAAAGGTGTAGCATTTAAATCTTTTTTTAATGAAACTTGATAAGCCCATAGAGCTGCATGGAGATTCATTTCCCAGTTTTTCCTTCCTCAACTAACCACTTTAGTCAATAGCGAGCCAAGAATTTTATTCGTATGCTCAGTTTCTTGCGGGTGATAGGGAGCTAATTTGTCATGGATGACCATAAATTCATTAAGCAGATACTCGATCACCTCATTGAGGAAATGAGTTCCCCTATAACAGACAATTTCTATTGGCAGTCCATATCTTGTGAACACATACTCATATATGAATGCGGCTGTGGTTCTGGCATCATTATTTTGAGTTGCTTTAGCCTCGGTGCACTTGGTCAAATAGTCCATAGCTACAATGATATATTGAGCTTGCGTTCTATAAGTAGGAGTTGTATTGGTCCAACAAAGTCTATACCCCATTTTGCAAAAGCTCTAGCCCCCATCATTGGTCCTAAGGGCATGCTATCTATACGTGTTGACATTTTTGCTCGTTGACAAGCATCACATCTTCGAACATATTCTTTGGCATCTGCAAAAAGTGTTGGCTACGATATGCCTACCATTAAGATTGCTCTAGCGGTGGTCTCACTAGAAAAGTGACCTCCAGCTAATCCAGAATGTCCTTGTTCTATAATCGGAATATATTCATCTTCATTTGCACAAAGACGCAAATGTTGATCCTTACCTCTCTGATACAATTGGTTTTCAATAATAGCATAGTCTCTTGATACAGTTTCAATTTCTCTTTGACAGCGTTTACCGAGGCGTTAACTCATATCCTCAGAAAATGTTCGGCTCAGTAAGTAAGTAACAAGATAGTTACTCCACTTAGGAACATGTGACATTTGGAACAATGTTACATGGGGTATGGGTGTTTTGTTTTTACACTGAGGACAATCCTTTACAAAAGAGCAAACATCACTCCTCACAGTTGGCCAAAATACTTCAAGTCTCAAGATCCTTTGCATAGTTTGGTCTTCCGCAAAGTGAAGTCCTACTATGGTAATATGTGCTTGACTTAGGTATTGGGTTTTTCCTTCAGGATTAATGCATAAGAGAAATATTCCATCTCGATTTCTTTTGTGTAGCTTACCAGCTAGTAATTGATACATAGCCGATTGCTCGATTAATTTAATTGTAATAGGAAGTGGTATTTGGGAATCCACTTGAGCTATGGTCATCAATGATACCATATTTTCCAACCATCTAGGTTTCATTTCCACGGAGAATAGATAGGCATCTGGTAGATCATCGTCTACTCCTTTAGGTGATTCCCCTGAAACAATCCTTGACAAATGATCTGCTCTTTGATGAGTAGTGCTGTTTTTTACAACCACAGCGAAATCAAATTCTAGAAGAATGATGAACCATCTCACTATTCTTCCTCTACTGCATGGCTTGTTGACCAAGTACAATAAGGCTTGGTGGTCCGCAAAGAACACAAATTTGTTGGCTAATAGGTAATGTCTTACTTTTTTAGGGCATAGATCATCCCTAATCCTTCCCTTTTTGTGGTGGTATAATTCTTTTTTGCCATGTTCAACTGCTGACTAGCATAAGAAATAGGAAAATCAATTTTTCTATCTCCTGGTTGATCTAGTATACACCCGATAACAAATTTGGAAGCATTTACATGTCTGTGGAATATCTTATTTCAATCTGGTGCTTTTAATATTGGATCTGAAGTGAGAGCTTGCTTAAGATTCATGAAGGAATCTTCACATGCATCAGTCCACTCAAAGTGTATAATCAAGCTATACATGGGTTTTGCAATTATAGCGTACATGTAAATGAACCGTCTATAATATCCACAATGTCCCATGAAGGCTTGAACCCTCTTGACTGTTGTTGGTTTAGGAAAATCAACAATAACATGAACTTTATGTCCAAGAATTTTTCCTTGTCTACCCATGAATGTGCACTTTTCAGGATTTAAGAAAATCCTATAAAGTCTACATTTTTCAAATACCTTTTTGAGGTGTTCAAAATGATCAGCCCAGATTGATGAATGTACGCATAGATCATCCATATATAATTCCAAGAATTTCCTAAGATATTATTTAAAAGAATGGCTCATCAATCTTTGAAATGTGGTAGGAGCATTAGTTAACCCGAAAGGCATAACCCGATAGGCAAAAATACCCCATTCCATTGCAAAAACAGTTTTATGTTGATCTTTTGGGTCAACCAAAAGTTGATTGTATCCCGAAAAGCCATCTAAGAAGCTGTAAGATTATTTTCTTGCAACTTGTTCTAAAACATGCTCAGTAAACTAGAAGAGGAAAGTTGTCTCTAATGGTAGTTACATTCACTTTCTTGAGGTTGACACACACTCGTAATTTTTCATTCTTATTGGGTACTACCACAATTGGTGACACCCAATCTATGTGTTCAATTTCATAAATGAATTTGGATTCATTTAGTTTTTCAATATCTTCTTTGATATTTTAGGCAAATGTTTCATTGTATGTGTATGGCCTTTGTCTACTTGGTTTCACATCATCTCTCATGGGTATGGTATGTTGACAGATTTCTGGATCAACACCCTTGAGATCCTTGTAAGACCAAGCAAAGATATCTTGGTACTCTTTCAGCAAGCTTAGCAAAATCTCTTCTTCTTCTTCTGCTAGGTCATTTGCAATGTAGGTAGGACTAGGCTCTTCTCGTGGTTCATCCAAATCTAACTTTTTTGCATTTTCAGGCCCTTTCGTAGGACTTTTCCTCTTTTCATAGTTCTCTAACAGGTTGTTTGATTATGATTTTTTGATCTTGGAGAGTATATTTTTTTTAATGGGATGGAACACTCATTACATCTTTACCCTCTGCTTCGATGGTTTTCATTTCAATTGTATATATCTCCTTTAGAGCTCTTTTCAACTCTTGATACTTATTTTTTCGCTCAACTCGTGTCATGGTTGACTCCTTTTCCTATTTTTTGGCTTTGCTTGAGTATCCTTCCTCGTTTTTCTTGATGTTTTCAACATTTCTAGATTTTTATTTGAAGAATATCTACGAATGATTTTGTCCTTGGCACACTCATGTGCATCTATCTGCATTAGGAACTATGTTCCATTGGAGATTGATGGCATAGGTCTAGCTTTCACGTTTCTAGTCTCTTTTTCGTCTATACCATTTTTGTCTTCTCGATTTTGATTAGGAATTTCTTCCAAGGCATCTTCACTGTCTAACACTATAAGTTCTGGATCTTTTGGTTCAAGGTGGGGTTCTACTACCACTTCGGATTTTTCTTTATTGTCTCCTACCACAAGCTCCTCAGGTTTTTCCATACTTAAGAGCTTGAGTTTTTGTTTTTTTAGCATTTCTTGCGTGATTCTTACCAAATTTTAATGAGCTTCAAGCTTAGCTGCTTCCATGTCTAGAGAAGGATAGTTTTTCTATTTGTTTTCCATGTTTCGGCCTGCTTTAAGTCCCGCTTGGTAGGCTTTCAAGGCTGCATTAATAGGCTCAAAAATTTTGTCACAACCAAAATTGATCCTCCAGATTTCATGGTGGTTTCATTGATTTTTCTTCCAATTTCTTTCACCTTTTTTTGGAATAGCTTCTTTGCTTTCTCCTCAATTTCAACCCTTTGTTTCTGTTTTCTCATCTCATACCTCTTGCTTCTACTTCTTTTATTCTTTTGAGAGGTAATTTTTGTATTTTTTGAATCATCAGAGGAGTTATGTTTCTTTTTCTTAGCCTGGGCTTTGGTAATTACCTTGATTTGAATAATCGGTTCACTCTCAGATGAGCTACTAGATATCACTTGGACTACGTTTACTACTGTTTTATCCTTGTTTAAAGGATTTTTAGGACAATCTTTCGAGAAGTGTCCTCCCTTTTTGCGACATTATATGCAATAAGCTTCAACTGACTTGAGGTACTTGTCATGCTTTGGGAATCATTTTCCAATGCTCATCTGCACCACAGTTATGATAGTTTTTTGTTCTTGGTTTCATAATGGATCTTACCGTAGGAGGTTTGACACCTTGATTAGACACATAATACATTGGTGCAAGCTCTGGTGGAGTATAAGTCATAGCTTCTTCCAGTGGTAGTGGATGTGAATTATACCAATCTCCTTTTACCATTATTGTAGATGGACTAGGTTCAACATAGGGTGTAACAGGCACTAGTGCTTGTTCATTTATGAATCCCTCTAAATACATGTACTTTACAGGCACTGTAGTATGTCCTAGATACGGAGGTTTTTGACCCAGCACGGGTTGAGGTCTTTCCATACCCATCAGTGGTCTTTGAGTTGGTGCCATGTTAGGCTCGTATCTGTACATGGGTTGTCCTTGTGGACTCATGGGTACGTACTGAACATTCCCATCATACTTTGGTCGGTAGTAGCACTCATTGTTCTCATGGTTGATCCATTTATCCTCGATTGCACATTATTTTTACGGTCTAGTTAGTTGTCCCTGTTGAGGTATCCCTTGTCCTGGTCCTCTCATGGGTGCTTTTTGCATGTTATTCATCATGTCATTCATCCTTTTGAGAATGTCTTCTATGGCTGAAAGTGATGTTGTTGCAGCAGTCATTCCCACTTGTGCTGGTTTTGTGGATGCTGTTTTCTCACTTTGGTTATCTTTAGGGATATCTTCTTCATTGAAAATATCGTCTCCTAAATCAATAGCATCTGATACATACTCTTCTAGGGGTGTATGCTTCTTGATATACAATATAGCATGAAGTTCTTTGTTTAGCAGTCCTTCTGGAAACAATGGTACTAATCATTTTTCTGCAGGTATCTCTAGCCCTGGGCATCTGGGAATGTATTGTTTCATTTGAGTTGCACAATCCCTAAGAGACTCACCTTGTTTCTGTTTAAAGCTGTAGATTTAAGCTATCGTATTGTGTTTGATTCCCATTTTGGAACAAGCAGCTACAAATCCTTGAGCTAATGTGTTCAAGTCCATGATTGACCTTGGTGGAATGTTTTGGAACCATGTCAATGCTTTTCCTTCTAATGTCATTCCAAACCCCTCGAATTGAGTATAGAAATCGAATATGTGTTCTGCTCTTAGCACTTGCTTAAAGCTTGCTAAGTGGTCGTATGGATCCCCAAATCCACTGTATTTTTTGACCCATTTTTAAAAATTAGCTGGTTTGACACGTGTATTTGGTTCAACTCCTGATCTCCTGGTAGTTAGTCTTGTTTCGAGTCCTTCAAACCAGTCTACTGGAAATAGTGGCTCATGTAGCCCTGGACTGGCTTTAGTGTCACCCACTTTTCTTCATGATGAGGTGGTTTCTAGTTTCTTACCATTACTCGCAGAAGATCTCTCATGGTGTTCATCTCTTGGAATAGTTTCTGGTCCTTAACCCAATATCCAATCCCTTATGGAATACCCTTGATATTTGGTTTGTTCTAGCTCCTCAGGAGTCATCATAACAAAGTTGTTGTATAAAAATCCCTAAACAGGTAGGTTGGTAGATCTGTTGATCCATTATCTTTGATCTTAAAGATATAGATGATCTTCATGGGTGTTAGTTGTCCTGATTTGGCATGTGAAGTCCACAGAAGATCTTTGACATTTCTATCCTCATAGCAATAGACTCCGATCCTAGGATTATCCGTACTAAACCGTTTCAAAGGTTTCAAATCAAATTGATTGTATCCCTCAAATTCTAAAGTTGGTGGTCCTTCTTTTGTGGCCATATATGGAGTTATGGTGTTTACTTCTAACCCCCATTTGTCTATCACGTCAAGGTTTTCGACTTGTAAATACTGTGTTCCGTTTCTATTCATGTACGCTTTTCCTTGTTTGTTTGTCCTGATCTCCTCTTCGAAGTCAATACCATGGTCATCAATGCAAATAGCATTGTTTGCCCTGATCTCCTCTTCAAAGTCAATACCATGGTCATCAATGCAAATAGCATACTCTTCGTTAGGATCCAGGTAAACCTGAACTCCATGGAGATTAGTCTTATAAAAAGAGAGCATATGCTTAAAGCGCATTGTTGTTCCAGTGTTGAGTGAATCGAATAGGAAGACATTTCAGATGTTGAATCTTAGAAAGTGTCTGAGACTTCTTCAAGGATAGTGTGCAAGGAATTACCTTGATTCACACTTTCTTTGGTGGATACTCTACTGGAGGTTTCTCCAAATATGCCTTGATTTCCTAGTACACGACCAGATCTAAGGTTCATAAAGACTTGTGAAGTCCTAGATAGAGTACTTACCTTTGGATTGACTTGCTGTCAATTTTGTCTACTTGACTTGATTGCAACTTCTGTCAAGCTGCCGATCCTTGTCTGCAACTTGATTCCTGTACAATTTTGATCAAGTTAGCTATTCTTTCACAAAGACCATATAATTTTTGCTAACTATTGGATTGGTCTATGTGTATCACTGCAAATCGAGCTAATTGAGGTTTTCATATTCGACTTTGGCAAAAGTCAAAAGATTAATTTGCAACTTGGAAATTGAGTGAAAATATATCAATTTGGATCCGATTGAACCCAAAATTTCCCAGTGGATTTGTATTATGGTGGTCTAACACTGTACAATTTCAAAAGTCAAAAATGGTATCTCTCTGTAGCAATAGAACATAATCGCGATTATTTACTTTTGTCAGCTTTTTACACTTTTTGGCTTGATTTGCCAAGTGTATAACTTGTTAAGGTCCCTGGACAAGTTTCACTAAGTTTGGTCAAAATTTGTTCAAGTTTATCAACTGTTTCATGTTCGTAGGCTCGATTTTCAAGAATCTGGCTTAAGTCTCACTTTTGTGATCCATATTTCACCAAAATTGATTTGTGTGATCTACATGATATGCTTGACCACCTTGTGGTATACACAAACATGAAAAATTGTCAATTTTTGAAGTAAATATAAATAATCGGGATTATTTATTATGGCTAATGTTTTGCAAGTTTTTACCCCAATCTTGATATAGATCTGTTAAGCACTTCAACTTAAGGTCTCTAGCCAAGTTTCATCAAGTTTGGAAAATTTTTGGTCACATGGTTGTGGACTTATTACAACATGGTTAAACTAGTGGTATGCTAACTTGGTCAAAAAAGTTGAAAAATGAGGCAGATGTAAATAATCGCGATTATTTACTTCTGGCAAAATTTTTGCATCTTTTTGGTCAAGTGAGCATGTACACATGTCTATCACATCAATATAAGCCTATGAATTGCGTTTGGACAATTTTTTTTCCAATTTACACTCAAGTTTCAAAAAGTCAATACAAACTTTAGTTTTCACCCAATTTTTTGCCAGTTTGGCGATCCAAATCTTTTGTGCCTTTACAAAAGTTGTTTGTACACATGCAATGAGTCACTTGTATCAACATTGGTCAATTTTGGGCTGAAAGTAAATGATCGTGATTATTTACTTTATGTCCAAAATGAACAATTTTTTGCACTTTTTCAATGAATAGTCTTTTCAGGAGCTATTTTAAGCCTCTGAATCAAGTCAAAACTTAATTTGGCCTAAAATTTCAGGAAAAAATAAATAATCTGAGTTTTTGAAAACTCTTGAAATTTTTACCTCAATGTGTCCTTGAGCTTACCCACTGGTTCATACAACTTTTAAGCATACTCTCCAATCGGATTGAGTGGTTTGGAGTCTTTTCGTGCTATTTCTAGCCATAGACCTAGAATTATGCAACTTCAAATAACAACTCACAATGATTCTTTCAGAGAGAGAAATGTTCTAAAATCCACCTCGGATCCTACTTACCCTACTCCTAAGTTCTCATGCGATGGTAGGTTATCCAACCAGACTTCCTCTATAGGAGCTGACTTTAAAGTTAGGCTCCCATCATTGATCTCTCTTACCTTTTACCATAAGTGTCCTGGCCAGTGCTCCTCTACGAATGGAATTGCATCTAAGGCATCTTTGTTGCTCGACACTATAAGCTCTGGTTCATTTAATCCCCATTTTGAAACAAGCAGCTACAAATCCTTAAGCTAATGTGTTCAAGTCCATGATTGACCTTGGTGGAATGTTTTCAAACCATGTCAAAGCTTTTCCTTCTAATGTCATTCCAAAACCCTCAAATTGAGTATGGAAATTGAATATAGGCTCTGCTCTTAGCACTTGCTTAAAGCTTGCTAACTGGCCATATGGATCCCCTGATCCATTGTATTTTCCGACCCATTTTTAAAAATCAGCTGGTCTGACACGTCTATTTGGTTCACTCCAGGTATTCTAGGAGTTGGTCCTATTCCGAGTCCTTCAAACCAAATTGTTGAAAATAGTGACTCATGTAGCCCTGGACTGGCCTTAGTGTCACTTGATTTTCTATGTGATGAGGTGGTTTCTGGTTTCTTCACATTACCCTCAGATGATCTCTCACGATTGTCTCTTGGAGTGGTTTCTGGTCCTTGACCTAATATCCAATCCTGTATGGAATACCCCTGGTATTTGGTTTGCTCTACCTCCTCAGGAGTCATCATAACAAAGTTGTTGTTATAACAATCCCTAAACATGTAAGTTGGTAGATCTACAGATCCCTTACCTTTGATCTTGAAGATATAGATGTTCTTCATGGCCGTTAATTGTCATGGTCTAGCATGAGAAGTCCACAAAAGATCTTTGATGTTTCTATCTTCCCAACAATAGAGTCCGATCCTAGGATTATCCGTACTGAGCCATTTCAAAGGCTTCAAGTCTACTTGATCGTATCCCTCGAATCCCAAAGTTGGTGGTCCTTATTTTGCTGACATATCCGGGATTATAGTGTTTACTTCTAGCCCCCATTTGTCTACCACATCAGGATTTTAGACTTGTACATATCGAGTTCCATTTCGATCCATGTATATTTCTCCTTGTTTTTTTGCCCTAACCTCTTCTTCGAACTGAATACCATGGTCGTCAATGCGAATAGCATACTCCTCGTTAGGTTCCAACTAAACCTGGGCTCCATGATGGTTAGTCTTGTAAAAAGAGATTATATGCTTTTAGCGCATTGTCATTCCGGTTTCCGAGTGAGTCGAGTAAGAAGACATGTCAGATGTTGAATCTGTAAAAATGTCTAAGACTTCTTCAAGAATTGTGTGCAAGGAATTGCCTTGATTCACGCTTTCTTTGGTGGATACTCTACTGGTGGTTTCTCCAAATAAATCTTGATTTCCTAGTACATGACCAGATCTAAGGTTCATATAGACTTATGAAGCCCTGGATAGAGTAACCACCTTGGATTGACTTGTCGTCAATTTCCACTTCTTCAATTGCAAATTTCTGTCAAGCCACTGATTTCTCGTCTGTAACTTGACTCCTGTACAAAATTAATCAAATTAGCTATTTTTCTATAAAGACAGTAGAGCTCTTGTGAACGCTCATGATTGGTCTCTGTATATCACTTCAAATCGTGCTATGGAAGTCAAAATTTGACTTTTAGATTCAGCTTTAGCAAAATCAAAGGTCTAATCTGCAACCTGCAAAGTGAGTGTATCTGTACCAATTCTGATCCAATTGAATCCAAAATTGCCCTGTGGCCTTATATTATGCTGGTCTAACACTGTATAAGCCCAAAAGTCAAAATTGAAGTCTCTAGATAACAAAAGTAAATAGTCATGATTATTTACTTTTGTCAAGTTTTTGTACTTTTTGGATTGGTTTGGCAAGTATATAACTTGTTAAAGTCCTTGGATAAGTTTCAACAAGTTTGGACAAAATTTGCTCAAGTTTACCCACTGTTCCGTGTTCACAGAGTCTAATTTTGAGAATCTGGCTTAAGTCTCACTTTTGTGGTCCAAATTTCACCAAAATTGATTTGTGGGGTCTAATTGATGTGCTTGACCTTGTGGTATACTCAAATTTTCAAAATCACCAAGTTTTGAAGCAGATGTAAATAATCGCAATTATTTACTCCTAACAAATTTTTACAAATTTTTGTCCCAACTTTGACACAGATCTGTTAAGCACCTAAGTTAAGGTCACTAGCCAATTTTCATAAAGTTTGGACAAAGTTTGATCAAATGGTCATCAATTATCTGTCCGCAAACTAACTTTGCAATTTTAGTCACAATTTTCAATCCAACATGGTAAAGCTAGTGGTATGCCAACTTGGTCAAAAAAGTTCAAAAACAAGACATAATTTGACATATTATTTATATTTGATGAAATTTTGCAAGTTTTTGGTGAACTGAGCATGTACACATGTTTATCACATCAATATAAGCCTATGGATCAATTTTCAACAAGTTTGGATAAATTTTTATCAAGTTGACAAGCAAGATTCAAAAAATCAATACAAACTTTAGTTTTTATCCAGTTTTTTGCCAGCTTAGTGATCCAAATCTTTTGGGCCTTTACAAAAGTTATTTCTACACATGCAACGAGTCAATGGTATGAACCTTGGCCAATTTAGAGCAAAAAGTTAATAATCGTGATTATTAACTTGAGGCTTGAAATGAGCCCTTTTTTGCAATTTTCTCAAAGATAGTCTTTTTATGATGTTTTTTAAGTCTATAAATCAAGTCAAAACTTAATTTGGCCTCAAATGTCAAGAAAAAGTAAATAATCTGAGTTTTGGTCAACTTCTTGAAATTTTTACCTCGAAGTGTCTTTGAGCTTACCCACTGGTTCAGAAAACTCTTAGGCTTACTCTCCAGTCGGATTGAGTGAATTCGAGTCTTTTCAAGCTATTTCTAGCCGTAGACGTGAAATTTTGCAACTTTACATAACAACTCACACTTGATGCTTTCAGAGAGAGAAATATTCTGAATTCCACCTCGGATCCTACTTACCCTACTCCTAGTTTCTCATGCAATGGGGTTGTGGAAACTGTCCACAAATGCTCGTTTTCTTGTGTTTTTTATGTTTTTTAGAGTCTTGATCTTAAGACTTGTCTCATCTACCAATCATTCTCCAAATCCTAATCTAGATCTACAATCCTACAATCCTAAAGGTACTCAGCAAGTGCGACTACTTCCAAGCTACCTCTACACAACAAAAGACAACAATCTTAAGCTATGCAGTTTCTAAAAGAGAGTTTTAAACTCTAGATGAACCTAGAGGAATTTAAAGCACAATTACACAAGACGCTCGTGTTTTTTCCTAGTTTAGGTCTCTTCGATCCTCGACAACGATGCCAAATGTGGGACTCATATTTAACCTCACCATCCAATCTTATTGCAATATTAGCGAGAACCATGATTAATTTGTCAAACCATGAGACGAAGCTGACTCGACTAGTGCATAGAGGCTAAAAGAGGTTGTCAATATTTTGGAAAACAACTAACAACTCACATCTAACTGAGGCTACACTCAAGTGACTGAAATCACCAAAAGCCAATCGCTCATCGGCAAGCAAATCACATCCGTTACAGCATCAAATGACATCCAAACGTAACGGAACTTATAGGACAAGTTTATAAGACCTAAGCACACATGCCTATGGTCTCAAACCCCACTTTAGGTGAAGTTTCAAAATCGAGATTATTAACAACAGTGGATTTTTGACCTATTCATTTTCGACCAAGAATGCATCTAAATGCTTAGCAATGATGCCTCAATACCCCGCCTATGCTTAGTTTTCAATTTAAAAGTGTAAAGCCCTAGTTATGATGAAATTAGGCCGCGGGTCGACGACTCCAAAAGCTACAAAATACTGTGAATGGCTTACGTCAATGCGTAGAGCTCTTACCTGCGGTTGCAATGCAACAAACGCATTCTCAATGTGACAACCGGAGAGAGAGTAGGAAGCACGAGAAGGAGAGAAGTGAGCGTCGTTAGCTCATGCTATGTATTTCTTATCCAAAAACTTATATAAAACTTACAAAAATTGGCTTTTATATCTTAGCCAAGGTTTTTGAGTGATCAAAACTAATAATCTGGAGTTCTATAAAAGTTGGGAATTGACTGGCTGATACAATCTGGAAGCTTGTAGCCCCGGCTCATTAATGATAAATTTTACCAAGAAAATAGGAGTTACAATATTCTCGATTTATCAAAATAATAATTGTTTTACAAGGAGAACTCCAAATAATGGTGTCCACGTTAGATTGCTGCTAACAACCACCGGCCACCGGCGAACCGGCCAACCGACCGACCGTTTTCCGACCACTTTTCAGCCGCCGTCCGACCATAATATACTGGCGAAGCCACTCTCGAGCTTGGGCTCGAGACTGGGCGTGAAATTTTGGTTTCCGACGAGTGATTTTATTTTTCGACGAGTTATTTTTCTTCAACACGATGGCTTTTCCTCATAATGGGGGCCTTACAAATGTGTGTTTTTTACATAAAAAATTACAAGGGGTAAATCAGGCTCCGTACTTAATAGATGGGTAGTAACAACTCCAAAAAATGGTATCCAAGTTAATTCCTGTTAGCATTCCCCCCCTCCTTGCCTGCGTCGTCCCTTGAGACAGCTTGATGGGCTGAAATAGTCTCCAGGTTGATGGATGGAAAGGCGGTCTTTAAGCGCATTTAGGTCCTTTTCGTATCTGATCTTTCTCTCTTTATCTTGCACCTGCAAAAACTACATAGTGACTGTTTTTAAGCTCCACTACTGAGTAGCCTACAAATCTCGAAGTTAAGTTGCTGATCACTAGCCCAAATATCCTCATTCACGAAGTGAAAAACCCTATGTAGAATGCTTCCTCAAAAACCAACATATTGTGAGAAGGTAAGAACATACATCTGGCGTAGAAGCCATAGAGGACTTCTTCGGAAGGTTGGCCACTTAGATCGTAGCATTATCCTTTATTACCCTCGAGGAATGACATCCACCCAAGATTGCTTTAGCAATATCTTTGAAGGCAAGGGTGATAGAGGAAGATTTTTCAAGTGAGAGGAGTGAGGAAAGTTTTCAAGTTGGAATCACACAGAGAAGAAAATCATGTGAATATGTAGCAGGTTCAAATTTGTAAAGAGCCAACTTTATACATGCTCAAATTTTCAAAATCTTTTTTCACACAGGCAACCATATCTTATGTGTAAGCACATTTACTTTATATTTGTGTGTGTGTGTGTGTTAAAATAGTAATAATATAACATGAACACCATATAATTTTTTCAAATCAGTAAAGGCACTAGAAACTATGTCCGTCAAAAGGTGGTATAATTCCCATTCATAGTACACAACGATCTTTATACATAAGTATAAGAAAGATAAGAGCCTGAAGATATATAATCCACCATTTTCACTCCAAGGAACTTTGAAAACCATAGTTGAGAAGGTAACCCTCACTTGCACACATGGAAACAACACAACTTTCAGTTAGCATTGGCACGGTATGTAGGTGATGCATGGGCCCACATGATATAGATGTCACCCAACTTAATTGCTTTCAAAGATAACTAATAAGAAAGGTAAAGCTAATCATTTATTCAGAGATGGTTTCATTAACAAGGTGAGAAACAATATGCATCCCCTTGTGCTTTACAAGATCTCATGCAAAAAGACCGAAGATGAGTTTTATGAGGCAATTTAGCCTCAAGGTGGGCCACATATTCCTCTTTCTAGCCTTTACAGAGTCTGGCATTATGTTTGCGGGTCGCCGCGACGAACGTCCATAGCATAGCTCTCATGCATCAACATAAAATATCAATACAAGGGAAGCGACTAGGATGAGGCATGACTAGGGTGTCAATCCTATTGAAGTGAACTCGATGAGATGCAACTACTAACTCTACAGGCAAATCATACGCACAAAAGCCAAGCAATCTGCCTATGTCCTTTTACACAGCTCTACAGTCATCACGCCCGTTTACCATGCAAATCATGTTGGAATCGCACGAAACTTGAAGGGAAGCTACAGGGAACTATCAGGAACATATTCTATCACTATCACAGCATTCTGGAGAGGTACAAAGATCGTGATCGTTCGTCCCGAAGTCAACAAAAACAGTGAACAGGTAATCCTAAAGGGTCGTTTTAGGGTCCCTAAAGCCTCTAATGATCATCCGGGCTATCTTTACTAGCATCTGACAGGCCACGTCAGGAACATCCTGCAGCAAGGTGATTGTCGAATTTAGGGTGTTGACTACATAGGCTACTGTAGGAGGATGCTGCGCTGTGAGGACTGGATAGTTCAGCTTTTGCTGCCTTGAGCCTTTCCATGTGGCAAAGTCCTTCCACGTGCGTCTTCTAGGGACTGGGCAGAAAGTAGGATCTATTTGAATGTGCTGAGGAGCGTTGTGGTAGTTGGTTAGATCCTGTGGCCACTTGTCCAGCCACTTTTGCCTCCACTTTGGGTGATCTTCAATGAGAGCCTGAGCTTCTTTTGCTGTCAGTGATACACCTTCGTAATCTTCGTCTTTGTTTCGTGGGAGGGTTGGCTGCATCTTCTTCTTCCATAGGATTGCTTCGTGGCATATCAAGGGAAAAGGTAGGTACTCATGGCCAAACCCCTTCACCTGCTCTTCTGGCTATAAGAATGCCAGGGCCGCTGACTCCATTATCTTCTTTTCATACATCATGTACTCTTTTGCTAGTCCCTCTGGCATGTCCTTGATGCTTTCAATGAGCTCATCTCTAATATCTAGGCCTGCCTCGGCTGATCCCTTTCCTTGTTCTCCTTCATGTGAAGTTTCAGGCAAATCAGGCAGAGGTCTTGACTAGACAGCAGTTGCGATTGCATCTGGGCTGCGTCTGTTCTGATTTGCTGTTGAGAAATCAAGTCTTCTTTTGCTTTCAACAGTGTCTCACTGATCTGTTTCTGAGTCTCTAACTCATCCCTTGCTTGTGTCAATTGCTGCTCCAACTCTCTTACCTTTTGCTCATTGGCAGCCGTCTTGGCCATCATTCCCGATACGAACAACTGCCTCTGAAGTCTTTCTTGCTCTAGCTCCCCTTTCAACGCTGCTAGGGTGTTCACTGCTGTGGCATTGTCTGATGTGGAGACCAATGCTCCAGCAGGTTCCTGGTTTGCCATCAAGGTTTTCAGAGTACTTTTGACAGTGAGTGTTAAAGAATATGATGTTAAAGAATATGTCCATTGTGCTATGGGCGGCTGGACACTGACTACACTATGTTGTAAATATACTTTGGATAATAGTTCAAAAGAGAAGAAGAGAAGAGCAACTCGTTGAATGGCTGCTACAGGGTAACGATTGTGTGTGTGTGTCTCGATGTGTGTTGGTGTGTGTGTGTAGTCTTCTTTCCTACCTTCTCCATCACCTGCGCACTCTACAAAGTGGTATCAGAGCTCAGTTTGAGGAGCTACAGTCAATACACAGGTTTCCGCAGCTCTGGAAAATAGTAAAAAAGAGAGGTTTTTTGGTCATAACTCTCTCACCCGAACTCAGAATACAGTGATCCAGGAGTCTATCTTTATGTTTTTGGGCGTTCCGGACGCATTGGCATACTCAGATTTGCCAAAATCTGCAATTTTCTGTAGCAAACAGCCAGTTCACACAAGCATAGGAGATGTCCAGTTTTGCACTCGACAGTAGATTTACAGGTTACAGGTGAAGAATTCAGCATTTACACAGGTTTTGGACAATGACATAGAGCTTTTGCATCATGATATTGTGTTATCGAAGATTATGTTTGGTTGTTGTGGGTCCGTTATGGATAGCCGCCTATGTAAGAAAGGTTGTGGGAAGAAGTTGAGGCGGTTATATTGTCAGATTGAGTACTTTGTGGTTATGTATGGATATGCGGTCGCTGTATTTTGGAAAACTGCAGCCTTTGTGAGGGTCGAGTGAGGTTTTTTGAAGCCTTGCCTTGGGAGCTTTGGTACCTTGGCAAGGTGGATTAGGTACTGGAGCGAACCCCTGACTAGCCCCGCGAAAGACCTCATATGTCGTTTACGACTATGGGAAGAAGGTGGATGTATGGATATGTGGTACAGGACAGCGTATGGATTGCATTTGCATACAGGTCCATGTGGACATTGTTTTAGAGTATTTATGCATAGTACTGAGTCAGTCTGTGGCAAAGTGAGTCAGTGGATTTTCCCTTGGCAGTGAGAGATTTTCTGTCAGTCTTTATGAGCACTTTGGTTAAGATTTTCACTTGAGATATTGTCCAAATACAAACGAAACTCTGCCGAAATTTTATCAAAATCCTTTGAAAGAAATTGAGAGAGTGAAGATGGCAGAAAGTTCAACTCAAGTCACACAGATTGTTGGAGAGAAGCTGACCAGAGAGAACTACAGCATATGGTCTTACAAGATGGAGAACTTTATCATGGGCAAAGGTTTATGGGATTACATTACAGGTGAACAAGAGTGTCCTGAGGTTGGTTTGGAACCAAATAGAGAGAATGTTGAAGCACATAAAACATGGCAAGCAGGATTAGAAGCTTACAAGAAGTGGATCGAGAATTCAAGGAAAGTGATGCATTGGATTTCACTATGCATTAGTGACTTCTTTATACCACATGTGAAGAAGGCTCAATCTCCAAAGGAAGCATGGGAGATACTAGCAAGAATGAACAGCTCCAATACAGAATCACAAAAAGTTCACTTGAAGCAAAGGTTACATTGTGTATGGCGAGGAAATAGATCCATATCAGATTATGTGACAGAGATAAAGCAAATACAGGAAGATCTTGCGAGCATTAATGTTGAAGTTCCAGATGATGACTTAGTTTCAGTGACATTGAATGGTTTGGGACCGGAATACAAGTCATTGGATACATCTATATCTGTTCGAGGACACATGCCTGATTTTGAAGAGTTAGTAAACCTTTGTTTGCAAGAAGAGGTGAAGTTAGGCAAGTCAGGTCCTTCTACATCAAAAAACAATTCCAGAGATCAGGTTTTTTACTCTAGAGGTCGTGGAAACAATAGAGGTGGAAGAGGAAACTATGGTCATGGAAACAATGTTGGAAGAGGTCAATGGCAAAACCAACAAAGTCAAAGTTACAATGATTATAGCCAAAGAGGCAGGGGGAGAACCCAAACTCGTGGACATGGAGGTGGACGATTTGTACATCCTCAAAGAGATGGATATTGTAACAGATGTGGCATTTATGGTCACTTTGAAAGAGAATGTTACACAAGGCTAAATCAAAATCGTGATCGTGGTGGAAGAGACCGAGGTTATGGAAGACATGGAGGAAACTTTCTTGGATACAATCCTCATGATCAAAATATATATGACAATAGGTCGAGTGGACATTTATTTCCTATGGAGCATGTTGTTGGAAGCATGGTGGAGCCACATCATACAGATGATTGGTATTTAGATAGTGGTGCCACAAATCATATGACATATCATGGTGAATGGTTTGACAGAAAAGAGAAGTTAGAAGAGGATGATTTTGTCGCTACAGGTGATGATACTATGCATCGGATTACACATGTTGGTTCAGTTCCATTGCTAGAAAAAGACGGGACATACAACACATTGGGAGATTTTCTATATGTGCCTTCAATCACAAAGAATTTAGCATCAGTTGGACAAATGACAGATCAAGGGTTGCAAGTCCGTTTTAATCGTTATGGATGCTTCATAGAGGAGTTTCACAAAGGCAGACCAGGCAAGATATTGGCACGTGGAAGAAAGAAAGGTCGCTTGTTCTCATTGGAAGCTAGAGATCCATGTTTACACAGTGGTATGTATGCAAACAAATCAGCCACTCAAGATGATTGGGCAGAGTTATGGCATAAGAGAATTGTTCATGTCAATTTTAGAAGACTAAAGCATATGCAATCAAATCAAATTGTACGTGGATTACCAAAGTTTGACAGATTGAATTTTGATCATGTTTGTGAAGCTTGTCAATTTGGAAAGCAATTTCGTTTACCATTTCCAAAGAGGGGGAAAATTAGCCAAAGTCCTTTGGAAATTGTTCATTCAGATATTTGGGGACCTTGTGATCATGCTACACCAAATGGTTGTCGATATTTTATCACATTTACGGATGATTACAGCAGAATGACATGGGTTTACTTTCTAAAGGCAAAGTCAGAGGCATTTGAGGTATTTTTGGAGTTCAAAGTTATGGTTGAGAAAGAGAATGGTTGTCAAATTAAATGCCTACGTATAGATGGAGGGGGAGAGTACATGTCACACAGTTTTGATGATTACTTATGTGAACAAGGCATAAGAAGACAGATTACTTGCAGATACACACCACAACAAAATGGAGTTGCTGAGAGAAAGAATAGAGTCATAGCAGAGATTGCAAGAGCCATGATGAATGAGATGAATATGCCATTAACATACTGGGCTGAAGCAGTTCATACAGCTGTACACATTATGAATCGAACACCAATAGCTGCCATTCATGAAATTTCACCTTATGAGAGACTTTATGGGATCAAGCCAACAGTTTCCTATATGAAAGTTTTTGGATGTGTTTGCTATGTTCATGTGCCAAATGAAGCAAGAAAGAAGATGGAGCCAAAGGCAGTGAAGTGTATATTCTTGGGCTACCCAGTTGAAAAGAAAGGTTACAAGTGCTATGATCCTACGACAAGAAAAGTTTATGTCAGTAGAGATGTCAGATTTTGTGAGCATGAACCATGGTATAAACCAAAGCCAGTGATGATAGAAGATGAGTATGAAGAGCAAGAGAATGTGCATCATGTTGTTGATAAGCCAGGACCATCAACAAGAACTATTTCAGGACCACATATGGCAGAGGAGAGTACAGGAAGTGTCAACCCATGGAGCGGTCGTTTGCGAGATAAGAAGCAAGACGAGAAAGGCAAGAAGAAAGTGGTTGAAGAGAGTTTTGGAGATGAAAGCCTCAATGAAGATCATGAGTTACCACATTTGAGGACACCTGGCAGTAATCATATTGAGAAATATGTACCCCCATATGCAAGAGTTAAAGAGAAGAGTGCACCACAATTGAGAAGATCAGAGAGGGTGCGTTATCCACTTGATAGATTGACATACAATAGTTACATGCGTACACATTATGCATACATGGTTTCACATGTGCAACATAAAGAGCCTACATGTTTTCAAGAGGCAATTGAAAAATTAGAATGGGAGTCAGCTATGGATGATGAGATGGATGCTCTTGTGAAGAATGACACTTGGGATTTGGTTCGCTTACCAAGTGGAAAGAAAGCAATTGGTTCAAAATGGGTATACAAAGTCAAGTGCAAGTCAGATGACAGTGTGGAAAGATACAAAGCGAGGCTTGTTGCTAAAGGTTATGCACAAACAAAAGGTCTTGATTATGATGGGACATTTAGTCCAGTTGCAAAGATGACAACAGTCAGATTGGTGATATCAATGGCAAGTATGTTCGGTTGGAAGTTACGGCAAATGGATGTGGATAATGCATTCTTGAATGGTGAATTGGAAGAAGAAGTTTATATGATACAGCCAGAGGGTTATCAACATCTAGAGTTTCCATATTATGTGTGTAAGTTGAAGAAAGCATTGTATGGTTTGAAGCAAGCATTTAGAGCTTGGTGTGAAAAGATAACCAGATTCTTGAAGAAGATTGGATTTAAACAATCTACTACTGATCACTCATTATTTTTGAAGCATGTTGATGGAGAGATCGTCGTTATTGTTATCTATGTTGATGACTTGATTCTCACTGGAAGTCATGCTAAGCAAATTTTGCATGTCAAGAAGAGTTTGTTGAGAGAATTCAACATGAAGGACCTTGGTGAGTTGAGATATTTCTTGGGAATTGAAATTGTCAATACTTTATCAGGAATTTGGATGATACAAAGACAATACGCGTTGGATATGCTTGAGAAGTATGGAATGACAGCGTGCAAACCGGTTGATACACCTCTTGATCAAAATGTGAAGTTGTTTGATGATGGACATTACATTGAGGATGTCACTATGTATCGCAAGATGGTTGGAAGCATTATTTACTTGACAATAACAAGGCCAGATTTGAGTTATGCAGTGGGTGTTGTGAGTCAATTCATGCAAAATCCATGTAAAATTCATCTTGATGCAGTGAGACGGATTATGAGATATGTGAAAGCCACTGTCAGTTATGGAATGTTTTATGAAAAGAATGGGAAGCTTTGTCTTTATGGTTACACAGATGCAGATTGGGCAGGAGATTTTATGGATAGAAGATCTACAAGTGGTTATGCATTTTCCATTGGCAATGGCATGATAAGTTGGAGTAGCAAGAAGCAATCAACTGTAGCATTATCAAGTACAGAAGCTGAATATCGTGGAGCAGCTTTGGCAGCATGTGAAGAGTCATGGTTGAGAGTGCTTATGGTAGAATTTGGTTTTGACTATCTTGACAGTGTCATTATATATTGTGACAATATTAGCAGCATCATGTTGGCAAAGAGTCCAGTCTACCATGCTCGCACTAAACACATTGAGGTACATTATCACTTCATTAGAGAAAAAGTTTTGGCAAATGAGATTGATTTGGTGTATGTGAAGACAAATGATCAAGTTGCGGATATATTCACAAAAGCTCTTGGAAAGGAGAAGTTTTGCTACTGATAGCCGTTTTTCGGCTCTCCATAATTGCCATAGTAAGTTACTCCACCCTACCAAATTCACCTAAACGCTATGGCTATCCCTACCATTTCACTGTACATAGGCGTGTGTGAGTTAGGGGGCTTTTCCCATATCTTCTTAAAAACCCTTAGCTAGCTAGTCACTAGGCTAGTTGAGCCAAAAAAATAAAAGTATATTATGGCCTCTTTGTGTGTAAATATTTCATTGTATATATGGACTAAATATAGGGATTTTTTATCATTATTTTGGTATTTTATTTAAATATTTCTACTTAGGTGTGTGTTTTATTAAACCTATGTACACCTTCTTTCATCCTCTTACACCATAATTATATTTTTTGTCAATATGTACATACTCTAACATCATATTTTTCCTTTATACAAATCACTCCCACATTTTCACCTTCACCCTCGTGAAAACAAAAAAATTGATTTCTACTCATTGGTTATGTTTATTATATTATTTACTTGCATACCTTTTCCTCTTTCACCCAAAATAATTCAAAGAGGGACCATATCATATGATTCCAATATCTTTGCATATCCATAACTCCTCTATATTTTTATTATTGTTTTTACTCATTATTCTAACACCATGTGCTCATTGAGCTAAAGTCCATGAATAGTCCATACACTAGTCCCACCATGTATATATTTCTTTATTCACCAATAATCCTCCTCCATGCATGGGTCAAGGGCAACTTGGATGCTTTGTATTATAATATGACAAAGGAGGGGCACACTCTTGGATGCATTGTACAAATTCAACAAAGGAGGGGGCCACTAAAAGACTTTTGCAGGCATAAAAAACAGGCTTTGTGGTGAGAATTTTGGCACCTATCTCCACTCCGAATTTGGAGTGGTGGTCAAAAGAGAAAATGTAGCCCACGCTCTGAATAATCACCTCAAATGTTTTCATGATTTTTGGAGCTACCAGTTGTGAGCTTTGATTTTTTGAGTGGACCCCAGTCTGCCCACTTTTCTCACAAGTAGCCCTTAGTCTTCTCTCACCCTTCCACACACCTACTCACTCTTACACATCCCTCCCTCTCCTTCCCTCACTCAAACCTGCAATTTCCATGGCTTCTCCCATCCTCTTCACCATTACCCTTCTCTCTCATCCCTATAGTTCTTTTATGAACCTCTACATACATACACCCTCTCCATGTCTCTCTGTATTGCTTCTATGTTACAATTTCATTTACCTCTCCTAAAAATATCTAAAATTAAGCATCTTAACCATGCTAAATTCTGCAAATTGAGGATTTTTCATCAACAAATCCTCTTTTCATCGTGGTGGTCAACCGTGGCGGCGGCGTAAAGAAGCGAAGAAGAAGAAGAAGACTAGCGGTCATTTTTTCCACAATCTACACAAGGGTGAGTTCAAGCTTCTTCAAAGCTTCACCATCTCAATGATTCTCTTTTAATTCACCCCTCTTCCTTCATCAAATCAACTCATCCTACCCATTGTAAATGTATTACTAACAATTCTAGTGATTATTACCACTAGCAACTAACTTCTCTTGTAAAAATGCACCCACACTATCAACATATGGAGTAGGCAACCGCACAAGTAAACCAAATTCACTCACTCCCATGGAAGTTTCTCTCCTTTCACCACATCAATAATTCTCTTACTTGAGCCCACATCCATGTGACTCAAGAGAAAAGAGAGACCCCATTATCATTTGAAATTCATAAAAATTCATAATCCTTGATCTTTCCTAATATAATTGATTAGGCTAAATCCTAATCAAGGCTTCTAAAACCTATAAATAGAACCCATTCCTCCTTGTAAAAGAGATCACTATACCATTGCACACTAGATTGAGCGTACCACACGCCAGCTCTATCTTGGTTGTAAAGAGAGAGTAAGCTTTCTATACACCATTACCTTGGTGCATAGAAAAGCTTGAGCTAGTTTGAGTGAGTGCGAGTAGAAGATATTCTTACTACCATTGTTGTATCTACCCCAACATCAATGAATTGGTAGTTTTGGGTGCAATTCATGTCCAAAGGCTCACGCTTCTCCTCCAATCTGGCTTGGCAAACTCATTCAGCTTAATAAGGTGACTTGTTTCATTGAAGGTTGTTATTTTGTTGCTTGTGATTCATTGGCTATTGTTTGGCTACCATTGTAAGAGGGTGGATGGTGAGAGGGCTCCCATAACCCTAAGACAATGTGCTAGTGATGCTATAACCAAATCTTGTCACTTGATTCCGCAAGCTCTAAATTCCTTTTTGTGCAAAATATATAGTTGAAGCTAAGTTGTACACCATCTCTCTCTCTCGTGTTTTAGTGTGTGAGAGTGTTCCATTGGTGTTAGGATTAGTGTAAATTCCTTGCTTGTTTGTGGGTTGCTCTAACGATTCTCCTCTTTTGCGTCCTAGTTCGCTCTTAAACTAGGTGGTGCCCCTTGTGTAGATGGGATTTGGCTGTGGGTTTGTTGTTTTGGTTTGTGTTGTGTTTTGCCCCAACCCCATTGAGCAGCACGGGAGCCTTGAAGGGTGTCTAGAGGTTGCTCTTCTTGTTGCCCGCCCCGGACCGCCTTAATTTTGGTGCCCCCACTGAGGACAGGCTTGTGTATGTTTTGTGAAGGCTCAACCTTTAGCATATTCAAGTAGCTTGCATGAATCACGAGAATTTGTATGATCCCTTCATTCGCATTGCAAGACGAAAGGTACACATAATTGTTAGTACTAAGTTGCAATTTCAGCGAGTAATTCGTAGAATTTTAGGTCCTCTTAGGTTGGTAGAGATAAACGCATCAGTAAATCCTTTTATTTTGCCTCTCATTAGGTACGACCTTAGTTTGGACGTCTATATTTTTATTTTGTTTTAAGAATTAGGTCATGCATAGACCATGGATAATGGCCTAGGAATACAGGTTTTTCCCTTTCATTTCACTCCACACATTAGAGTAAACATTGGAATTAGTAGAAAAATCCATTTTCAACAACGTATGGTATTCATGTTTGGTGTCCAAAGAGTAGGAGAAATTCTCGCATCACCAAACCCTGTCATTCTACCTCTTATTGATTATCATAGGTCATTTGATGTGAATATTTTTATTTTGTTGTAGAATAGATTGCAATTTAGAAAATATTATTGTGTAAATCTTTTAAAGAAAGAAAAAACAAAAACGCGTCACTTTGAATCAATTCAATGGAGAGACAACGACAAATGTCTGGATATCCTCTTTTCTTTGGAGTGCCTGGAGAGGATGCAGAATTATTTCTAACGAATTTCAAGATGTCTTGCCGTATCAAGAGGATAGTAACTGATCAAGAACGTGTAGAAATGTTTGAGGTGGTCCTTAGGAAAGATGTTAGCACTTGGTTTGACTCTTTACGTGAGGAAGTTAAGGGGAATTACGCAGAAGTTTTGAATTGTTTTAAGAGATACTTCTTTGATCCCCAAAACACTCAAAAACTATGGCAAGACATTGTTTCTCATAAGCAAAAAGACTTAGATGACTACTACTTGTACAAGCAAGAGTTTCTACGTCTTTGGGCTCTATGGATACGAAATGTTGCTAACCCTGGTGATGGTGCAGAATTTTTAAAGAAGGAGAGGTTCATAGCTGGACTCTTTCCTGACCTTAAGGTAAAAGTTGAGGCGGGTGCACCTGCTACTTTTGATGCAGCGGAAACTAGGGCTGCTGAGAAGTATAGGAAACTCAAGTGCTTAAGGGGAGAGGTTCCAATAGAAGGTCTTAGACCCAAAGGTAAGTCACAAGCATCAACATCTAAGGAGCTTCCTGAGGTAACGGCGGAAGTGATTGAGAAGTTAAATGAATCTTTAAGCAGCTTGTCAATTCACCTTGCACAAGCTGTAGGTCCAAAGGGACAAGCAAAGAAGTCTGAAGAGCGAGACCCACGACCTAGGAGAGTCTTGCAATGTTGGAATTGCGGTGAGTCTGGACATGGGATGTATAATTGTCCTTGGCCCCGTGGGGAGCTAGGGAGACCTAACTTGAATTACCCAGTGATGAATGCAGGTGAAGGAACTAGTCACCAACCACGGCTTATACAAAGGCCAAATGGAGCAAGACCACCTCCACAAGGAGTGGAAGGAGTTCCACCTTTGCCAGACCCAAACATGCATGTGATAGAGGTGACAAATTCAAGAGAGGTTGACATGGAAGCAAATGGCATTAAGCGTGGCCGAGGGAAAGGTAAGGAGAAAGAAGGAGTTACACCACAAAGTGACCATGGACGAGAAAAGAAGGCAAAGGAGACCAAGGAAGCTAAGAGGACTCGATGTCGTATCAACCTCCAATACTTTCCTCTTGGACATGGAATGGCTCCATACAACCTATTGGAAGACATGAGAGGTAAGGGTCCTGATATCTCATGGCCTCAATTTTTTGCATTATGTCCACAAGTTAGGAGGGATTTAACAAGGGAAATTAGCACTAGAAGAAAGTTAAAAGAGAGTGTGCCTGTTGTAAAAATTGCACAAGCTGAAATGAATGAGGACATTACACCTGTGCTAGATTGTTACATAAAAGGGAGATTGGTTAGGAAAGGTCTAGTGGATGGGGGTGCACAAATTTGCATCATGACAGAGGGACTCCTGCAAAAACTAGGCATGCACATCCATGAGACACTTGAAATTAAGGTCAAGATGGAAAACAACAGCAAGGCTAGGTGCGTAGGCATTTGTAAAAATGTTTTTGTGGAGGCCTTTGGCATTAAGAAGACAGTGGATTTCTATGTCATGTCTACCAAAGGAAATGGTTACCCATTTATCCTAGGGAGACCATGGCTAATGAAAATGCGAGCTTTGCAGGATTGGGAGAGTGGAAAGTTAATTTGCAGGAAGGACAATCATAAGAAGGTTGTCTTTGACATGAAGGAGCAACGCTAAGAGGAGCTCCATGAAGAATCATCTCAAAGTGAGACGGAAGAAGGTTAGACCGATAACACTTCAGAAGAAGAAAGTAGCGGCAGCATTACTGAAGAGGAGTCTTCCATCAAAGTCATGGGGGTAAGGTTTAAGCCAACCAACCAAGAGACCTCTTGTCAAGGTTTGGAGGAGGTAGGTTCCCAAGAGAACCAAAAAGTGGAAGATGAAAGAATGCTAGAAGGTATGCTATCTACAACACTTACAAAGGACGAAAGAGAGGAGTTCAAATGTGTGCTAAGGAAATTTCCTACGCTTTTTGCTAAAGACTACACCGATGTGCGTGGAGTAGATGCTGTTCAACACAAAATTGAGTTGAAGCCAGAGGCCACACCTAAGGCTCAGAAGCTACGAAGGCTAGGAGTCATCAAGGAGCAGGCTTTACTCAAGGAGGTAAGAAAGCTTCTAGCAGCAGGTTTCATTTATCCAGTGGAGAATTCAGAGTGGGTCTCTCCCGTTGTTGTCACTCCTAAGAAAAACGGAAAGTGGAGGGTATGTGTGGATTACCGTCCACTCAATGAGGCATCAGGATGAGATACTAAAATAGGTAGCTGGTCATAAGAAGTACACTGTCTGTGATGGCTACTCATGCTACTTTCAAATAGGTATCTCTCTATAATTTCCATAGTAAGTTACTCCACCCTACCAAATTCACCCAAACGCTATGGCTATCCCTACCATTTCACTGTACATAGGCGTGTGTGAGTTAGGGGGCTTTTCCCATATCTTCTTAAAAACCCTTAACTAGCTAGTCACTGGGCTAGTTGAGCCAAAAAAATAAAAGTATATTATGGCCTCTTTGTGTGTAAATATTTCATTGTATATATGGACTAAATATAGGGATTTTTTATCATTATTTTGGTATTTTATTTAAATATTTCTACTTAGGTGTGTGTTTTATTAAACCTATGTACACCTTCTTTCATCCTCTTACACCATAATTATATTTTTTGTCAATATGTACATACTCTAACCTCATATTTTTCCTTTATACAAATCACTCCCACATTTTCACCTTCACCCTCGTGAAAACAAAAAAATTGATTTCTACTCATTGGTTATGTTTATTATATTATTTACTTGCATACCTTTTCCTCTTTCACCCAAAATAATTCAAAGAGGGACCATATCATATGATTCCAATATCTTTCCATATCCATAACTCCTCCATATTTTTATTATTGTTTTTACTCATTATTCTAACACCATGTGCTCATTGAGCTAAAGTCCTGAGCTAAAGTCCATGAATAGTCCATACACTAGTCCCACCATGTATATATTTCTTTATTCACCAATAATCCTCCTCCATGCATGGATCAAGGGCAACTTGGATGCTTTGTATTATAATATGACAAAGGAGAGGCTCACTCTGGGATGCATTGTACAAATTCAACAAAGGAGGGGGCCACTAAAAGACTTTTGCAGGCATAAAAAATCGGCTTTTTGGTGAGAATTTTGGCACCTATCTCCACTCCGAATTTGGAGCGATGGTCAAAAGAGAAAATGTAGCCCACGCTCTGAATAATCACCTCAAATGTTTTCATGATTTTTGGAGCTACCAGCGGTGAGCTTTGATTTTTTGAGTGGACCCCAGTCTGCCCACTTTTCTCACAAGTAGCCCTTAGTCTTCTCTCACCCTTCCACACACCTACTCACTCTTACACATCCCTCCCTCTCCTTCCCTCACTCAAACCTGCAATTTCCATGGCTTCTCCCACCCTCTTCACCATTACCCTTCTCTCTCATCCCTATAGTTCTTTTAGGAACCTCTACATACATACACCCTCTCCATGTCTCTCTGTATTGCTTCTATGTTACAATTTCATTTACCTCTCCTAAAAATATCTAAAATTCAGCATCTTAACCATGATAACTTCTGCAAATTGAGGATTTTTCATCAACAAATCCTCTTTTCATCGTGGTGGTCAACCGTGGCGGCGGCGTAAAGAAGCGAAGAAGAAGAAGAAGACTAGCGGTCATTTTTTCCACAATCTACACAAGGGTGAGTTCAAGCTTCTTCAAAGCTTCACCATCTCAATGATTCTCTTTTAATTCACCCCTCTTCCTTCATCAAATCAACTCATCCTACCCATTGTAAATGTATCACTAACAATTCTAGTGATTATTACCACTAACGACTAACTTCTCTTGTAAAAATGCACCCACACTATCAATATATGGAGTAGGCAACCGCACAAGTAAACCAAATTCACTCACTCCCATGGAAGTTTCTCTCCTTTCACCACATCAATAATTCTCTTACTTGAGCCCACATCCATGTGACTCAAGAGAAAAGAGAGACCCCATTATCATTTGAAATTCATAAAAATTCATAATCCTTGATCTTTCCTAATATAATTGATTAGGCTTAATCCTAATCAAGGCTTCTAAAACCTATAAATAGAACCCATTCCTCCTTGTAAAAGAGATCACTATACCATTGCACCTTAGATTGAGCGTACCACACGCCAGCTCTATCTTGGTTGTAAAGAGAGAGTAAGCTTTCTATACACCATCACCTTGGTGCATAGAAAAGCTTGAGCTAGTTTGAGTGAGTGTGAGTAGAAGATATTCTTACTACCATTGTTGTATCTACCCCAACATCAATGAATTGGTAGTTTTGGGTGCAATTCATGTCCAAAGGCTCACGCTTCTCCTCCAATCTGGCTTGGCAAACTCATTCAGCTTAATAAGGTGACTTGTTTCATTGAAGGTTGTTGTTTTGTTGCTTGTGATTCATTGGATATTGTTTGGCTACCATTGTAAGAGGGTGGATGGTGAGAGGGCTCCCATAACCCTAAGACAATGTGCTAGTGATGCTATAACCAAATCTTGTCACTTGACTCCGCAAGCTCTAAGTTCCTTTTTGTGCAAAATATAAAGTTGAAGCTAAGTTGTACACCATCTCTCTCTCTCTCTCTCTCTCTCTCTCTCTCTTTCTCTCGTGTTTTAGTGTGTGAGAGTGTTCCATTGGTGTTAGGGTTAGTGTAAATTCCTTGCTTGTTTGTGGGTTGCTCTAACGATTCTCCTCTTTTGCGTCCTAGTTCGCTCTTAAACTAGGTGGTGCCCCTTGTGTAGTTGGGATTTGGCTGTGGGTTTGTTGTTTTGGTTTGTGTTGTGTTTTGCCCTAGCCCCATTGAGTAGCACGGGAGCCTTGAAGGGTGTATAGAGGCTGCTCTTCTTGTTGCCCGCCTCGGACCGCCTCACTACTTTCGTGAAGCATTGGGAATCCATCATATGCAAGCTCACTCTAAGCTTGAGGGGGAGTGTTAAAGAATATGATGTTAAAGAATATGTCCATTGTGCTATGGGCGGCTTGACACTGACTACACTATGTTGTAAATATACTTTGGATAATAGTTCAAAAGAGAAGAAGAGAAGAGCAGCTCGTTGAATGGCTGCTACAGGGTAACGATTGTGTGTGTGTGTCTCAATGTGTGTTGGTGTGTGTGTGTAGTCTTCTTTCCTACCTTCTCCATCACCTGCGCACTCTACAGTGAGGTATGAACTGTTAACTCTCTGAAACCTTGCGCTTTCGTAAGCAAGCTGCTCCGTTGCTTTCTGTACCTTTGTTGTCAATTCTTGGCATTCTTTTTCCTTGGTGGTCAACTCTGTCTTGACGTCCACCAGATCTCTGATGAGAGACTGAGCCTGCTATCGCTCAATGTCTCTTTCCTTCGTTGTGAGCTCCAATTGTGCCCGTAGGCTCTCTAACTCCTCTTGCCCAGTTTTTTGCTTTTGTTGGGCTTCCTATACCTGCTTTTCTTTTTCTCTCAGCACCACGTGCTGGCATTGGAATTGTCTTTCTAATTCCTGTAAGGTTTTCCTGTAGTCAAAATCAACAATAGCCTGACAGGCTTCTTGGTATCCTATTGCTTCCGTAGGAGGCATAGACTCTTTTTGTGGAGATGAAGGAGGAGGAGATGGTGGTTTTTGGGTTGATGGAGAAGGAGGAGGAGGAGGAGATTTTGGCAAAGGAGGAGGAGGTGGTGATTTAGGTGAGGGAGGAGGTGGTGATTTTTCCACTTCTCGTACATGCCTCTTCTTCGAAGAATCTTCCCTTGATTGCGAAGCAGACACATCCGCTTTTCTTTTCTTTAAAATCTTTAGGATTCTTTGGCGAGTCAAATCCGCCGCCCGTCGTGCTTCCACATTCCTCTCTCTTTGAGATTTATTTAATTGCTTTGCTTGGTTTGTATCATCAACCGCTTCTTTTTCCTTTGTTCCTTCAGTGGACTGCGAAGAAATGTCCACTTATGAAGCCTTTTGTTTCGCTTCTAACCTTTGCTTTCAGCCCGTATGCGAGTTGCATTTTCTATTCTTTATTGTCTTTCCTTCTCGAACCTTTTTTTCTCTGTTTGTTGTGTTGCAGTAGCTCTCACTTTTCTGTCAGCCCGCAACTTGGTCCTTCTTTCCTCAACTCTTTGTTGGGCCTTTGCATATGCTTTTTGAAGGTCAGACTATGACACTGTACTTCTTTCCCTCTTTCTTTTCTCAAGTGGTGTACTGGTGTCTTCCTCCTGGCTTTCTTCAAACTCAGATGGTCCTTTGTCTTTAGACCCTTGAGAGTTTCCCTCGTCTTCAGTCTCCGTATTTTCTTCATCGCTTGAGCTCTTGTTGGATGCCTTGGCCGAGCGCGATGATGTTGCACTAGTGGTCGTCCTAACTGAATGAGCAACCATCTTTGCTTTCTGAATTAGGGCCGTTTGAGAACTGGCCACCGGTAGATCTTCAATCATTCCCAAAGCTTGGTATGCTATTCTTGTTAGCATTGGCCCTGCACTCATGTAGCTTTTGTTCTTCGCCGAGCCTTTCAAATTTGCTTCGACCAGGTTTTCCAAGATGTAAGAACCATAATCGCAGTGGATGGTTCTATTTTTAGTTGTTGCTAGAGCCATAACCACTGCGGTGTGCAGGATTGGCTAAGTGTAACGAGGAGGATTTTGTACTCTAAAATGCTGAGAGATCAATCTCATCGGTAATTCTAGCTCACCGTATATCATGTCACTGTATTTGTACTTGTTTCCAATTGCTTTGATAAATGCCTTCTCGTTATCAGTGACTTGGTCTTTGCCAGCATGTCGTGTTGCCCTGGAAGGAAATGAAAAGCTTCGTTGATGATTTCTTTTGTGATCTTTACTTTTACCTTTGATCCATCCTTGTCAGTGAGCATTGCTTGCCCATCATACTGTATCGAGCTCATGAGCTTGTGGGCCCTCATGTAGTCTGTTCCCCATGGCTGCAATCTAAAAAGTGCTACAAATGCATAGCCCGCACGGCTTCTGTGACCTCTAGCCTTCGATGGAGATTCCATATTTGTCGTGGCATGAAAGTCGTCTTTACCATGTCACCATCAGCATCCCTAAACTTCGCGATGAAAATGTGAGCAGGGATCTGAGCTAGTATTTCATCCAAGATGTGAGCTTTTTCATTTGTAGCGAGCTCATCCACTTCATATGGTGCTGCTGTTCACTGCCTTTCTTTCTTTTGGCGAGGCATTCTGTGTCATAAGAATCACAAGCTGTCAGGATTTTCCTTTCGCAACTAGTAGCATTTAGACTTTTAGTAAAAAGCAGTTCAAAAGTTAAAATTGATCATAACTTGAACAAATCTCATCCATTCTTATCCATATTTCACCAATGGGACTAGGAAGACTAGAGCTATGATTGATTGAAATCTGAGCCAAATCTGGACCTAAGGTACACCGATCGCGATCGTAGTACAGAGGCCAAAATGAGATCTGATCCCATGAGTGGTTTGTTGATAGCTAGAGGATCATTTTGGTCCACTCTGTATTTTATTTGAAGCACTTTTGAGTTTATAAGTCCCAATTTTGGGTTACAAAGGAGTTTTGGACTAGAATCAGATTTTTCATGGGTTTTTGATGTCCAATTGGCTTGAAACTTGATGTGTGACTTGCACAGGATGTGTACAAGAAATCTGTTAAATTTTGGTCAAAATCTGATGCTGAGGTACACCGATTGCGATCATAGTACGTAGGCTTTTTTGGGTGAAAACTGGATGGCCTTGGTCCCCTATGCTTGCCTAACCCACTGATGATTTATTTTCAATTTTGGACTTTAAATGAACAAATTAGAGCAATTTTTCACTGTTTGACTTTATTTTACTAAGTCTAACCATATTTGGTTTTCCTGATGATTTCTAGTTGGAGCTTGGAGTTGGGTGATGTTAGTTTTTGAGCTTTTACTGCTTCCATGATGTGTTGCTATCATCAGCCTACTCCGCTGTCTGATTCTGACTTGAACCGGCACTTTTTACCCCGTGTTGGGAGATTTTCCAGACTTGTGCATTTTTCAGGCATTCTTTGGATACCAATGTGATAATTGGGCATCTCTAAGTCGCCTTTTAGTCTTTGACATTAGTTCGGCCAATTTCTTCCCTTGTGTGATCACTCGAGACTGAAATGGTCATCTTTGTTGTTGAAGGGGGCTCTGAGATCCATTCGGGGTTTTCTACTACCGTGCTATCCTAGTCGGACAGCTATGCCTTTCAAACCACCCGTCATAATTTTCAGTCAAATTTTGGTAGTTGTAGGTCATATTTTCCCGATTCGGGTGTGTTTGAAAAATTTGGCCCATTCTATGAGCAAAATTTGTGCATTTTCCATGAAAATTCAAGAGAGTGTATCCCTCACTGAGTTCTAAGCCTAGGCCAAGCCAAAATTTACAAAACCTGTATCAGGGGGCACCGATTGCGATCGTACCCTGGATCCCAAAATGAATTCTGACACCTGCAGTTTGTTGGCGAAGCTTAGAGGATGCCTCTTCCAATTTCTGTGCAAAGTTTGGTCAGTGGGGTACACCGATCGCGATCGTTGTACCACCGGCAAACTAAGATTTGACCACATGGTTTTGTTCCTGACAATGTGGGGAGCACATTGATGTGTTCTGTGCTTGAATTTTTTTTTGTTTTGATGCCTCTAAGGGCCCTTGACCTATTTGACTCAATCCAACTCTGATTTGATCCATTCGCCTGTTTGTGCAATGATTCGCGCTTGCATGCGTAATAGACTTGATCTTTACTTGATAAGGAACATACCGTCCGTCCGTATGGGGTAGTAATGTGGCAGCTCACTCTAGGTCAAGAAGCTCTCTTCTTCTCTCTCAAAATGTGAAAATGAACAATGAGCTAGAATTTTGGCCTACATGACCTATATCTCCCTGAGGTTTTCATGACATAGGGCTGATTTTCCTTACCTTTGATCTCGAGATAATCTGCATACCATTGATAGCCGTTTTTCGGCTCTCCATAATTGCCGTAGTGAGTTAACCCACCCTACCAAAATCATCCAAACACTGTGGCTATCCCTACCATTTCACTGTATATAGGTGTGCCTGAGTTAGGGGACTTTTCCCATATCTTCTTAAAAACCCTCAATTAGCTAGTCACTTGGCTAGTTGAGCCAAAAAAAAAAAAAAGTATATTATGGCCCATTTGTGTGTAAATATTTCATTGTATATAGGGCCTAAATAAAAGGATTTTTCATAATTATTCTGGTATTTATTTAAATATTTCTACCTATTGTGTGTTATTTATGCTATGTACATTGACTCACCATTACCATATTTTTTCTTACCATTTTGCATACTCTTTATTCCATATAAAAATAATTTCATGCAAGCTTCTCTTATTTTTGGTGTAACTCCATCATAACAAAAAAAAAAAAAAACTAGTTCTATATTTTCTCACTATTGTGATTTTTTCCTTCCTACATCTATTCTCTATTACTCTCATAAATTAGACCACCAAAAATATTCATCTTTTTTATGGTAGACTTATAATGAGAGAGATTTATTTTGACCCCTTTATATTTTTTCCACCTATATTATTTATATTTGACATGTACATATTTTTTTCGACCCCTCAATATTTGATTTTCTTAGTTGTACTATTCACTTATATTATGATCTCAATAATATCTTCAATTAAAAACCTACCAAATAAGGTCAAGGGTATGTGGCATGCATGCATGCACTATGGGGGGCTCACTCTTGGAGGTATTCAAAAGAATCATCTAAAGAAGGACCTAACAAGGACTTTGTGCAGTGGAAAAAAATAGTCGGTTTTGTTGAATTTTTAAAGAAGATCACATGCTCTCGGAATTTGAAAAGGTGATACAAAATAAATTTGTAGCTCGTGGACTGAACTTTTACCTCAATTGTTTTCATATTTTTTTGAGCTACGAGCTGTGAGCTATGATTTTATTGGTGGACCCCAGTTTGCTCATGCTATGCAGCCGCACACCCTCTTCCACTTTATCATTTTCCTCTTTCACACACACTTCTCCACTCATCATCCCCACCTCTCTCACCACTCCTCTCTGCACCCTACTCACCTTCTTCTCAACCTTGAAGAATAAGAGAAACCATGGTGAACTCATGTCTCCTACACACACTTCCATTCAAAAATTGACCACCTAGTCTCATTTTCCTCTTCCATATTACCCATATCTATCAAGAAAACCACAAAATTCAGCCTCTTCTCTTGAAAGACAGCACCATGTTTATTTATTACTCATATTCAATCACCTTGTCTCTCAAGGAAGGTCAAGAGTGGAGAAAAAACGTACCGTCAAAGCTAGAGGACCGTCAACAAGCGTCAAAATGGACCCTACTCAAGACACTTGGGGCATGAACATTGTAAGAAATCCATAATTTCTTACCTATTAAGAGTTATTTCTTCCTTATTTGTACCCTACATGGATACTCCCATTGTAAATATCCAATTCCATTTGTAAATCAATAAAAATACTAACTCTACTAGTTTACTAACACTAACCTACTATGAAAAGTCCTATCACCTCCACTTCTCTCCTCTCTCTCTCTTCTTCATCTATCCCCACCAACTTCTTGATAATTCCAAGCAAAAGAAATTAGATAATTGTTGAAAATCTAACCCAACCATGGTTAGAGGAGTAGCCCTAGCCCTCAAAATTGCTATAAAAAGAGGGTGTAGCTAGCACAAAAGGGGGGGAGCCATAAGCAAGAGCACTATGCTATAGATTGAGAAGCCAAGCTCAACCCCTCTAGAAGGAGCTCTTGAGTGGAAGGTCATTGTCTTATGCATATGCATGTGTTGTATTAGGGGTGATTAGCAAGGGAAATCTATGCCATTGTAAGAGAGAGTGATCATTCAATTGAGAGTAGGAAATCTATCATTTCTCCTCCTAGTGTAAGCCCAACATTTGTTGAATCAAGGAGGGTGGATTTGGACTAAGCTTGGATACTTTGCCTCTATTCCAACATGAAGTAATGGAAAACAATGATGTGTAAGTGTCTTGGTGTTTTTTTAAAAAACATTCTTGATAGATTGTCTCTAGGTGTTGTCATCAATTTAGCCATAAATCCCACATACTGTAAGAGGGCGACAGGGTGGAGAGGACTCCCTTGGACTTAAGACAGTGATTGGGGTGTTTTTTTTGTGATGTTTTGTGGTGTAATTTACTCAAGCTATGTTGAAAAAATACTAATCTCACTTTGATTGGTCGTGATAAATTTGTAAGAAGGTATTAATGCAACAAGCACCCCTCCCCCTTTCTCTTTCTTTCTTACGTATATAGTTGTGTTTGCTTGATCACTGCCGATACATTTGAAAGCAGCCCGAGCACTCTCTCTCTCTCTCTCTCTCTCTCTCTCTCTCTCTCTCTCTCTCTTTCTCTCTCTCTCTCTCTCTCTCTCTCTTACGCGTCCTAGTTCGCATCCAAAACTAGGTGGTGCCCCAAATTTGTGTAGGGTTAGGTTGTGGGTTTGTATATGTGTTTGTTGTTTTTTCCAACCCCAACCTAATTGAGCAGCATGGGAGCCTAGAAGGGTGCTTAGAGGCCACTCTTCTTGTTGCCTGCCCTGGACCGCCTTCAAATTGGTGCCCCCACGGAGGAACCAACTTGTGTATGTTTTTGTGTAGGATCAATCTTTAGAATAGTCAAGTAGTTTGCATGAATCACGAGAATTTGTACGATCCTTTCATTCCGATTGCAAGGCAAAAGGTACACATAATTGTTAGTACTAAGTTGCAATTTCAACATGTAATTCGTAGAATTTTAGGTCCCCTTAGGTTGGCAAAGATAAACGCATCAGTGAATCCCTTTATTTTTCCTCTCATTAGGTACGACCTTAGTTTGGTCGTCTATATTTTTGTTTTGTTTTAAGCATTAGGTCATGCATAGACTATGGATAATGGCCGAGGAATAGAGGTTTTCCCTTCCATTTCACTGCACACATTAGAATAAAAATTGCAATTAGTAGGAAGATCCACTTTCAACAACGTATGGTGTTCATGTTTGGTGCCCAAAGCGTAGGAGAAATTCTGGCATCACCAAACCCTATCATCCTGCCTCTTATTGATTATCATAGGTCATTTGATGTGAATATTTTTATTTTGTTGTAGAATAGATTGCAATTTAGAAACTATTATTGTGTAAATCTTAAAAAAAAAAAAAACGTGTTGTCACCTTAAAACTGATTCAATGGAGGCCCAACGCCAAATGTCTGGATATCCTCTTTTCTTTGGAGATCCTGGAGAGGATGCAGAATTATTTTTAGCAAATTTCAAGATTTCTTGTCGTATCAAGAGGATAGTAACTGATTAAGAACGCGTAGAGATGTTTGAAGTGGTCCTTAGGAAAGATGATAGCACTTGGTTTGACTCGTTGCCTGAGGAAGTTAAAGATAATTACACGAAAGTTGTGAATCATTTCAAGAGATACTTCTTTGATCCCCAAAACACTCAAAAACTATGGCAAGACATTGTTTCTCATAAGCAAAAAGACCTAGATGACTACTACTACTTGGACTCTTTCCTGACCTTAAGATAAAAGTTGAGGCGAGTGCACCCTGATACCTTTGATGTAGCTGAAACTAGGGCTGCTGAGAAATATAGAAAACTCGAGTGCCTAAGGGGAGAGGTTCCAATAGAAGGTCTTAGACCCAAAGGTAAGTCACAAGCATCAACATCTAGGGAGCTTCCTGAGGCAACGACGGAAGTGATTGAGAAGTTAAAAAAATCTTTAAGCAGCTTGTCAATTCACCTTGCACAAGCTATAGGTCCAAAGGGACAAGCAAAGAAGTATGAAGAGCGAGATCCACGACCTAGGAGAGTCTTGCAATGTTGGAATTGCGGAGAGTCTGGACATGGGATGTATAATTGTTCTTGGCCCCGTGGAGAGACAAGGAGACCTAACTTGAATTACCCAGTGATGAATGCAGGTGAAAGAACTGGTCAACAACCAAGGCTTCTACAAAGACCAAATGGACCAAGACCACCTCCACAAGGGGTAGAAGGAGTTCCACCTTTGCCAGATCCAAATGTGCATGTGGTAGAGGTGACAAACTCAAATGAGGTTGACATGGAAGAAAATGGCATTAAGCGTGGCCGAGGAAAAGGTAAAGAGAAAGAAGGTGTCACATCACAGAGTGACCAAGGACGAGGCAAGAAGGCAAAGGAGACCAAGGAAGCTAAGAGGACTCCACGTCGTATCAACCTCCAAGACTTCCCTCTTGGACATTGTATGGCTCCATACAACCTATTGGAAGACATGAGAGGTAAGGGTCCTGATATCTCATGGCCTCAGTTTCTTGCACTATTCCCACAAGTTAGGAGGAATTTAACGAACGCAGTTAGCACTAGGAGAAAGATAAAAGAGAGTGTTCCTGTTGTAAAAATTGCACATGCTGAAATGAATGAGGATATTACACCTGTGCTAGATTGTTACATCAAAGGAAGATTGGTTAGGAAAGGTCTAGTGGATGGGGGTGCACAAATTTACATCATGAAAGAAGGACTCATCCAAAGACTAGGCATGCACATCCATGAGACACCTGAAATTAAAGTCAAAATGGAAAACAATAGCAAGGCTAGGTGCGTAGGCATTTGTAAAAATGTCTTTGTGGAGGCCTTTGGCATTAAGAAGACAGTGGATTTCTATGTCATGTCTACCAAAGGAAATGGTTACCCATTTATCCTAGGAAGACCATGGCTAATGAAAATGCGAGCTTTGCAGGATTGGGAGAGTGGAAAGCTAATTTGCAAGAATGACAATCATAAGAAGGTTGTCTTTGACATGAAGGAGCAACGCGAAGAGGAGCTCCATGAAGAATCATCTCAAAGTGAGATGGAGGAAGGCTAGACCGATAGCACTTCAGAAGGAGAAAGTAGCGGTAGCATTACTGAAGAGGCATCTTCCATCGAAGTCATGGGGGTAAAGTTTAATCCAAACAACCAAGAGACCTCTTGCCCAGGTTTGGACGAGGTAGGTTCCCAATAGAACCAAAATGTGCAAGATGAAGGAATGTTAGAAGGTATGTTGTCTACAACACTTACAAAGGACGAAAGAGAGGATTTCAAATGTGTGCTAAGATAATTTCCTATGCTTTTTGCTAAATACTACACCGATGTGCGTGGAGTAGATGTTGTTCAATAAAAAATTGAGTTGAAGCCAGAGGCCAGACTTAAGGCTCAGAAGATACGAAGGCTAGGAGTCACCAAGGAGGAGGCTTTACTCAAGGAGGTAAGAAATCTTCTAGCAACAGGTTTCATTTATCCAGTGGAGAATTCAGAGTGGGTCTCTCCCGTTGTTGTCACTCCTAAGAAAAACTGCAAGTGGAGTGTGTGTGTGGATTATCGTCCACTCAATGAGGCAACAAAAAGAGATCACTTTCCCCTCCCATTTCAGGATGAGATACTAAATGAGGTAGTTGGTCATGAGAAGTACACTGTGTGTGATGGCTACTCAGGTTACTTTCAAATAGGTATCGCATTGTAAGATCAGTTAAAAACAACCTTCATCACTCCTTGGGGTTGTTATTCTTTTAGAGTTATTCCATTTGGCCTGACAAATGCTCCTGCAACTTTCCAACGTTTCATGAACATGGTGTTTCAAGCATTCTTTGGAAAGTCGATCAGGGTGGTCATTGATGATTTCTGCATTTATAGCTCAAAATCATTGCATCTACAAAAGGTAGAAGAAGGTTTGAAAAAACTTTACAACATGGGAGGTCAACTCAACCCGGACAAGTGCCACATAGGTGAGGATGAAGTGATCTTGCTTGGTCGCAAGGTTTCCTATAAAGGTATTGAGGTGGATCCAGCAAAGACAAAAGCTCTCATTGAGCTACCATCACCAAAGAGTCTTAAGGAGGTCATCTCATTCATTCAAAAGGTGAAGTATATGTCACGCTTCATTCACTTAGCCTTGGAGTTACTTCACCCTTTGCAAAAGTTGACACAACAAGTAGAATTTGCATGGTCTGATGATCTTGAAGAGTATTTTTGTAATATTAAAATCATTTTGTCAGAGCTACCAACACTCATGCCTCCTTGTTGGGAGTACACATTCTTTGTTATCTCTAGTGTTGGAAAGGAAACGATTGGTGCAGTTTTATTACAACAAGATCCCCACACTACCAGGATGCGACCCATCTACTTTGCTAGTAGGGTCATGAATGCTTTAAAGAGAGTCTACACGGAGGCAGAACTCATGATTATTTCTCTTATGTTTGCAGTGAGAAAGTTTAGATCCTACTTGCCACCAAAACCTTTTGTAATTCTCACTCCAGAAAATTTGCTCCCTTGGGTGTCATCTCAAATCAATCTTAGTACTAGGATCTCGAAGTGGATTATGGAGTTGCAAGAGTTTCAATACTCTTTCAAGGTAGAAGATAGTGTGTGTGCACAATTGGCAGGGATTCTCACTTATAAGGTACATGAGAAGGAAATTAAGGTACCTAAGGTAAAGACCCTACCATTACCACCACCTAAAAGTATTTTTAATGCTTTTACCTTGTTCTTTGATGGAGCTTTTCGACGAGCCACAGGAAAAGCACGGGGAGGGCTAGTATTGCTCAACCCAAGTGGAGAGGTGGTCGTCGTCTGTTACATGGTCCATGGCAGTTAGTCCTTGCAAATGGTCCATTTGAAAAATGGGGCATTGATGCTATGGGTCCATTGCCTAGGACTAAAAATGGGAAATTGTATATCTTGGTGGCCATAGACTACATGACGAGATGGGTAGAAGCTCAAAGTGTGGCAAGAGTAAATGAGAGGATAGTTAGCAAGTTTGTGTACACTCACATTTGTTGCAGATTTGGCACACCTTTGGAGATTGTTTCTGATAATGGTCCAGGGTTTAGGAAGGGCTTGCTCACGGAATTTTGTGATGAGCTTCACATTCTACATCGGAATAGCACACCCTACTACCCTCAATCAAATGGTTTGGTAGAGAAGGCTAATGGCATCATTGCAGGAATCATCCGAAATATGGTAAAGAACAAGACAAAGTTATGGGATGACTTCTTGGATGGAGCATTGTGGGCCTATCGGACTACCTACAAGGAAGCCACGAAGTTTACACCATTTCACCTAGTCTATGGTCAAGAAGCTTTGCAACCAATTGAGCTCAACATCCCAACAATACAGCTTCATGGCAGAGGTGCACAAAATGATCAAGAAGCATGGATGGATCGACTTCTTACCTTAGGTGATCTTGAGTGGAAAAGAGAAGCAGCATACGAGTGCTACAAGAGGAAATCTACGCAGGGGAAGGAGAAGCTCGACAAGAAACTAAAGGACAAAGGCATCAATGAAGGAGATCTTGTGCTAAGGTATGACAATCGACTCGATAATCATTTTGATGCCAAATTTGAAACTAGGTGGCAGGGGCCATACATAGTTAAGAAGGCTTTCAATTCAAGTTACTATCAACTTATGAACTTGAATGGGAAAGAGCACTCTAGGAAGGTAAATGGTTATCGCTTGAAGCCCTATTTGAGTTGCCTTCTACCAAAGGATCTACGAAAGATCTGTCAAAGGGCAGTTATCTCATGTAAGTACTATTCCATGAAGCATGAGTGTGAGTCGAGCCAAAATGCCGAGGGGCCAAAAAATGAAGATCTTGTCGAGGACTCTGAAGTACTCTCTTTGGATAAGATACTTTATGATGGTACATGAATATACCATCATCCTGGGGGAGGGCTAATGATAGCCATTTTTTGGCTCTCAGTAATTGCCATAGTGAGTTAACCCACCCTACCAAAATTATCCAAACACTCTGGCTATCCCTACCATTTCACTGTATATAGGTGTGTGTGAGTTAGGGGTAATTTCTCATATCTTCTTAAAAACCCTCAATTAGGTAATCACGGGGCTAGTTGAGCCAAAAAATAAAAATAAAAAAATATAAGTATATTATGGCCCATTTGTGTGTAAAAACTTCATTGTATATAGGGCCTAAATAAAAGGAATTTTTATAATTATTTTGGTATTTATTTAAATATTTCTACCCATGGTGTGCTATTTATGCTATGTACATTGACTCACCATTACCATATTTTTTCTTATCATTTTGCATACTCTTTATTCCATATAAAAATAATTTCATGCAAGCTTCTCTGAGTTTTGGTGTAACTCCATCCCAACAAAAATCCAAAAAAACTAGTTCTATATTTTTTCACTATTGTGATTTTTTCCTTCCTACATCTGTTCTCTAATACTCTCATAAATTAGACCACCAAAAATATTCATCTTTTTATGGTAGACTTATAATGAGAGAGATTTATTTTGACCCCTTTATATTTTTTCCACCTATATTATTTATATTTGACATGTACATATTTTTATAGACCCCTCAATATTTGATTTTCTTAGTTGTACTATTCACTTATATCATGATCTCAACAATATCTTCAATTATAGACCTACCAAATAAGGTTAAGGGTATGTGGCATGCATGCATGCACTATGGGGGGCTCACTCTTGGAGGTATTCAAAAGAATCATCCAAAGAAGGACCTAACAAGGACTTTGTGCAGTGGAAAAAAACAGTCGGTTTTGCTGAATTTTTAACGATCACATGCTCTCCGACTTTGAAAAGGTGATACAAACAAAAGTTGTAGCTCGTGGGCTGAACTTTTACCTCAATTGTTTTCATATTTTTTTGAGCTACGAGCTGTAAGATATGATTTTATTGGTGGACCCCAGTTTGCTAATGCTATGCAGCCACATTCCCTCTTCCACTTTATCATTTTCCTCTTTCACACACACTTCTCCACTCATCATCTCCACCTCTCTCACCACTCCTCTCTGCACCCTAATCACCTTCTTCTCAACCTTGAAGAATAAGAGAAACCATGTTGAACTCATGTCTCCTACACACACTTCCATTCCAAAATTGACCACCTAGTCTCATTTTTCCTCTTCCATATTACCCATATCTATCAAGAAAACCACAAAATTCAGCCGCTTCTCTGGAAAGACAGCACCATGTTGATTGATTACTCATATTCAATCACCTTGGCTCTCAAGGAAGGTCAAGAGTGGAGAAAAAATGTACCGTCAAAGCTAGTGGACCGTCAACAAGCGTGAAAATTGACCCTACTCAAGACACTTGGAGCATCAACATTGTAAGAAATCCATAATTTCTTACCTATTAAGAGTTCTTTCTTCCTTATTTGTACCCTACATGGATACTCCCATTGTAAATATCCAATTCCATTTGTAAATCAATAAAAATACTAACTCTACTAGTTTACTAACACTGACCTACTATGAAAAGTCCTCTCACCTCCACTTCTCTCTCCTCTCTCTCTCTCTTCTTCATCTATCCCCACCAACTTCTTGATAATTCCAAGCAAAATAAATTAGATAATTGCTGAAAATCTAACCCAACAATGGTTAGAGGAGTAACCCTAGCCCTCAAAATTGCTATAAAAAGAGGGTGTAGCTAGCACAAAAGGGGGGGAGCCATAAGCAAGAGCACTATGCTATAGATTGAGAAGCCAAGCTCAACCTCTCTAGAAGGAGCTCTTGAGTGGAAGCTCATTGTCTTATGCATATGCATGTGTTGTATTAGGGGTGATTAGCAAGGGAACTCTATGCCATTGTAAGAGAGAGTAATCATTCAATTGAGAGTAGGAAATCTATCATTTCTCCTACTAGTGTAAGCCCAACATTTGTTGAATCAAGGAGGGTGGATTTGGACTCAGCTTGGATACTTTGTCTCTCTTCCAACGTGAAGGAATGGACATCAATGATGTGTAAGTGTCTTGGTGTTTTTTTTTAAAGTTTTGGATAGCTTGTCTCTGGGTGTTGTCATCAATTTAGCCATAAATCCCACATACTGTAAGAGGGCGACAGGGTGGAGAGGACTCCCCTGGCCTTAAGACAGTGATTGGGGTGGTTTTTTTGTGATGTGTTGTGGTGTAATTTACTCAAGCTATGTTGAACAAATACTAATCTCACTTTGATTGGTCATGAAAGATTTGTAAGAAGGTATTAATGCAACAAGCACCCCCTTCCCCTTTCTCTTTCTTTCTTACATATATAATTGTGTTTACTTGATCACGGCCGATACATTTCAAAGCAGCCCGAGCACTCTCTCTCTCTCTCTCTCTCTCTCTCTCTCTCTCTCTCTCTCTCTCTCTCTCTCTCTCTCTCTCTCTCTCTCTCTCTCTCTCTCTCTCTTACGTGTCCTCGTTCACATCCAAAACTAGATGGTGCCTGAAATTTGTGTAGGGTTAGGTTGTGGGTTTGTGTGTGTGTTTGTTGTTTTTTCCAACCCCAACCCAATTGAGCAGCACGGGAGCCTAGAAGGGTGCGTAGAGGCCACTCTTCTTGTTGCCCGCCCCGGACCGCCTTCACCATCTATGGGTCAAACTGTTCGTCATTCAGGCGTCGTATGACCATTTGTTGCGATTCTGGCGAAATGTAGTCATGATCATTAAGGCTGAAATTCGACATCTTTAGATTAGCTTCATATCTTCCATGCTTGGTAACCTTATCATGATGCTTGGGTGTTTGCTTCCAGAACTTGATTCTGACTCTGTGGGTGATATTTTTTAATTTTTGGAAGATTATTAACGAAAATCAAACAAAATAAATTGAAAATACTTATTAACTGGCAAAAATTAGCCAAAAATTATTATACTCATCCCTAAGCATATATTTTCACTAGAAGCATCCCAATGTTCTGAATTTTGTCATTACAGCTCATTATTATGCTGGTTGGATGATAAAAACACTAAAAAATGCCAAATTTTGATCAAATTTGTTCGAAATTGAACTCTATAAAATGCAAAAAAACAACAAACACACGCATTATATACATATATACATGTTGGACCCCTCAATGGTCCTGACTGCTACTAGATTCAGTAGTTACTCCCCCCTTCCTAAACTAACTTGTCCCGGACGAAGGTTGTGTGCATGTGCATGGGTTTTGAAGTCTGTGTCTATGTAGGGCTGTGTAATGTGGCCCTATCCTCGTGTTTGAGACAATGCATTGGGAAACAAAGTGCTGTGCAAGATGCGGGGATTGAATGTAATTTTCAGTGGCTTTCGATGGCGAGGCTAGCTGTTTATGGAACAAAAGAGCTTGCAGGCCAATTGCTCTCTCCTTGATTGTGTTGGTGTTTTGATGGCAGCTATTTTTGAAACCCATTTGTATTCAGTGGTTTTGATAGTTGGAGATTTTAATGTGGATTCCTGAATTTTCTGAGGTTTCCATTTCCCTTTTGTTAGTTTAGGCTTCATGTGTTGACTTTTTGGTCTCCCTTCGATCTTGGTTGCCGAATTGTTGGTTGTCTCCAGCTTTGGTTGCCATTTCCACTCGGGATTAGCTCATGTAGGTCTTTGATATTGTGTTGCGGTCGTCTTGAGTTGTGCCTTGGGCATCCATATCTTTCTTGGTTTGTTCTGCACGACGTTTTTCTTTATCCTTACTTTCCGAACAGCCGTTTTTTTCTGTGTTTCTGGCTGATGAGCTGATTGCTTTTTGTCTATGGGGATAGTCGACCACGAGTGATTTGTTTTGGCGAATGGAGTCATGTACGTGCTAGAGTTGTGTGTGTACATCAGTGCATGTTCTGACCATTTGGTAACTGCATTGTACGTTCTCATCCATGGAACTCCCAAACATAGTGATTCTCTGATTTCTCCGTCTTTAATTACGAAAAATTGATGAGGACAACTATTTCCATCAATATTGATTGGTAAGTTTACTATCCCCAATGTTGCATTGTTGCCCCGTTTGCAACTTGTAAATCTCGTGTGGATTGCACTAGGGGTTCATCGGTAAGCATCTTGTAAGTGGAGAAGTTGACCACATTGACTCTTGCTCCTATGTCAATCAATGCTCGTTGATATCTGCCATTCGGAAGTCTGACATTGATGCGAACATCGATTCCTATTTCCCATTTCTTGTCAGTGTGAATTATAGAAAGAGGAATTTGAGTCGTATCTACTATTTGAGGAAGTCTTTGTTGTTGTAGCTTCTATTTCCGCTTTAAAATTCTGATGTTGGCCTCCTCCTGTGCTTGAGCCTTTGTCTCATTTGCTTTGTTCTTGCGCTCCTTTGCAGTGTGGATTTTGGCAATCATCTCTAAGGTTAGTGGTAGGTTGTACTTCTTTAATCTGCAGCCACTAATCCAATTAGGCATCTCCTCTCCCTCTAATGTTGCAAGCTTAATGGCACCGCTAGATGATATGTCATGAATGACATAGGGTCCATTGCCTCGCTTTTGGAGTTTCCGGGAATGTTGTTTCAAGGTATACATTAAGACGTAATCCCCCGTGGCAAATTCCTTGCTGATAACATGTTTGTCAAAGAATGATTTCATGTTTCGTTTTTGCACGTAGATTGATGCAACCGCTCTCGATCTAGTTTCATCCAGTTTTTCCAGGTTATCTATTTGATCGGATAATTCATGACCCGTCCATTCTAATTCTTTAGCTACCCAAAGTGCGGGGATAAGAAATTCAAGTGGCAAAACTGCTTGAATTCCATAAACCATGCTGAATGGAGTTGTTCCGATTGAGGTTTTGTACGCTACTCTATATGCCCATAAAGCTGAATGTAGCTTCTGATCCCAGTCGGCTCTCGATTAGCTAACAATTTTCGTGAGAATTATCACCAAAATATTGTTCGTACTTTCAGCTTGGCCGTTAGCTTGTGGGTGATAGGGAGCTGACTTCTTGTGAATTACCATGAATTCATCCAATAGGAATTCGATCACTTCATTGACAAAATGAGTCCCTCTATCGCTCACTATCTCTATTGGTAATCCATACCTGGTGAAAATGTTCTCATACAAAAACTGTGCTTTCGTTTTCGCATCATTTTTGGTTGTTGCTTTTGCTTCAACCCACTTTGTTAGATAATCTGTTGCCACAATAATGTATTGAGCGTGCGTTTTGTATCCAGGAGGCGCAATTGGTCCTACAAAATCTATTCCCCATTTTGCAAACGCTCTTGCCCCCATCATCGGCCTCAAGGGCATGTCATCTCAAGCTCTAGGAATTTTTTCCCTCTGACAATCGTCACATCGTTTTGCAAACTCTTCAACATCCATGAATAGTGTAGACCACCATATGTCAGCAATAAGAATTTCTTTGGCCATTTTGTCAGTTGAGAAATGTCCTCCAGCTTGTCCACCATGTGCTTGCTCTAAAATAGGAATTTATTCCTCTTCCGTCGCACACATTCTCAATTGATTGTCTTTTCCCCTCTTGTAAAGATTGTCCTCAATCAATACATAGTTTTTTGCCTCTTTTGTAATCATTTTGATACGTGATCTACTCATCCCTTCAGGCAGTATTCCGGTGGTGAGGTATTCTACAATGTAGTTAGTCCATCTGGGTGCTACAGATAATTTGAATAGAGTCGCGTGTTCTATCGTCTTTTGAAAAGTGCAGATAACACATGATTTGATACGCATATGAACACTTTGTTTCATTTTCGTCCAATATACACCCATTCTCCTCAATCTTTGATACGTCTGTGCATGCCCATTGTGAATCCCCATTGTTTGTACATGAGCCTGGTTGAGATACAAGTCTTGTTCACTTGATTCAACACACAGCCTAAGGATTTGATATGATCCCTATTTGTATAGCCTTCCAGCCAGCATTACCAATGACCTAGATACTGCAATGGTAGATGGTTGTCTTGTTAAATTCAATGACCCAATAGTCAACAAAGGAATTACGTCCTCGCTCCATCTTGGAACCATTTCTATGTTGAAGAGATATGCATCTGGCAAATCATCATCAACTCCTACAGGGTTTTCTCCATGCATCATTCTAGATAAATGATCCGCTCTTTGGTGTGTAGTTCCTTTTTTTACTACAACCGTGAAGTCAAACTCAAGTAGTATGATGAAAAATCGTACAATCCGCCCCGTACTGCAAGGTTTGTTTACCAAGTACAGTAGTTCTCGGTGATCAACGAAGAAGACAAATTTATTAGAAAGCAGGTAATGTCTAAACTTTTTCACAGCATAGATCATACTCAAACCCTCCCTTTCAGTTGTTGTGTAATTCTTCTCTGCACCGTTTAGTTGTCTACTGGAGTAACTGATTGGAAAATCCATGTTGTTTTCTCTAGGTTGTGTAAGTATGCACCCTATAGCATATGCTGATGCATCTACGTGGACGTGGAATACCTTTTCCCAATCAGAAGCCTTCAAAATTGGAGCGGATATCAATCTTTGCTTCAAAATTTGAAAATCTTCCTCGCACTCATTTGTCCACTCAAATTTGGTTATCAACGCATAAAGTGGTTTTGAAATTATAGCGTATGAGTAGATAAATCTGCGATAATATCCACAATGGCCCATAAATTCCTGTACCTCCTTTACCTTTACTGGTTGTGGTAGATCAACAATTACGCTGATCTTCTCTATGTCTATGGAAATACCATTTTTGGACACTATATGTCCCAATATTTTGCCTTTTCTTACCATGAAGACACATTTCTCCGGATTCAGGCAAATCCGATACAGTCTGCACTTGTTGAACACTTTGGTCAAGTGCTCTATGTGCTCCAATCTTACGAGAGAGTGAACGCACAAGTCATCCATGTAAATTTCTAAGAACTGTCTTAGATATTCTTTAAAAACATGACCCATCAGCCTCTGAAATGTGGCTGGTGCATTCGTTAAGCCAAAAGCCATTACCCTGAATGAAAAAATGCCCCGTTCGGTTGCAAAAGCCGTCTTGTGTTGATCCTCTGGCTTAATTGCGAGGTGGTTGTAGCCTGAAAAGCCATCTAAGAAACTATAAGCTTCTTTTCCTGCCACTCTTCTATTACGTGATCAGTAATGGGGAGGGGATAGTTATCCCGAGTTGTAGCAGCGTTTACTTTCTTGAAATTGACACACACTCTCAACTTGTCGTTTTTCTTTGAGACCACCACAATCGGTGAAACCCAGTGAGTGTGCTCAATTTCGTAGATAAACTCTGCCTCTCTCAGGTTATCTATCTCCTCATTGATAATCCTTGCAAACGTCTCATTGTAAGTATAAGGACGTTGTCTGCTTGGTTTGGTGTCATTCTTAAGGGGTATTGTGTGTTGACAGATACTTGGATCCACCCGCTTAAGATCTTTGTATGTCCATGAAAACACATATCTATACTGTTTAAGCGTAGCTATCAAAAGCTTTTCCTCTTATTCAGTAAGATCCGTGGCAATATAAGCAGGTTTTGGATCTTCTCCTCGCTCCGCTAAATCTATTTGTTTGGCTTTTTAAGGACCGTCATATGATGTACCAGTTTCCTTCAATTCCCTCATCGGTTGTTGCACTATGATTTTTCTATCTTGTATGGTATACTTCTTATAATGGGACGGCACACCCATCTTGTCAGAATTCTTGTCCTCATCGGTTTCCATTTCAGTTGTCCATATGTCTTTGAGGGTCTGTTTGAGCTTGTTGTACTCTGCTTTCCTCTCTGTTTTGGTCATTCTAGCACCTGTTTCCCCCTCCTTATGTGTCTCAGTGGTTTTCTTTTTCCGCTTGTTCTTCTTGTTGTTTTTCCATGGTTTAGTTTTGATAAACCGGTCAGTGACCTTGTCTTTGACACAATCGTCAGCTTTTACAAGCCTTAGATATCCCGTTTTGTCATTGACAAGAGGCATCAGTTTATGCTTATTCGTTCTTGATTTCCTTGTTCTCTTTGACCTATACCGCTCTTGTTGACTAGGTTTTTTCCTATTCGTCTCTCATCCACTTGATCTTTTGTCATCAGCATCTATCATTTGGATTTCATCACCTAGTGATGGAAGGTCATCGCTTAGTGAATCTGTGAATTCCTCCTCTGTTCGATTCCTATCTTCCACTGCAGATATCTCATCAACCATTCTTTGACACTCAGTCTCACGTAGTGGTTCTTCTTGTTCCTCTCTCTCTAATCTTGACTCAAGGATGACGCTAGCCATTCTTTTAACCATCGTCCACTGCAGATATATCATCAACCATTCTTTTACACTCAGTCTCACGTAGTGGTTCTTCTTGTTCCTCGCTCTCTAATCTTGACTCAAGGATGACGCTAGCCATTTGCAACATTACTAGGTCCTATCCTTCATCATCACAAAATTTTGTAGGCGTGCATTTGTTAACACATACATCCAAGGTTGACGTGCGCTCCTTGCCGCACTGTCAAAGCAAGGGACTTGCTGTTACACCGTGTGCGAGCCATAGACGGCTCCAAGCACACAACTAGCTTAACTAGTAAGCTCAAAAGAGGGCAATGGTGTGTCACTCACCGCTCTATGCTCCTGCCATGGAGGATTCCTCACCGCAAAGAAGAAGGAGATGCCACTACGTCGCGCTCAACCGCTTCACCGCCGTCGTGCCGCCGCAATGCTCGATCGCACACTCTCTCTCTCTCTCACACACACACACACACACACACACATACACACATACACACACACAAAGAGGTGAAGAAGAAGAAGATGGAGATGGAGATGGAGCAAGAGCACTCTTCTATTGCACAAATGAGATAATGAGTGAATTTTAGGTTTAGTTTGCTTTTATATGAGCTCACCCCATTCACACTTGGGCGCCCATGCTTAGCCAACTAATCCCTTGAATATCCCAGTTAGAGTGCGCCTCTCATCGGCGATCACTCTTACCCTTTTCCTATTGGTCCGACAAGCCCGGTACCTGACTCTACCAAATACATAATACACGTCCGTCGTAGGTGACGGGGTGTCCGTGAGCCGTGAGGGTTAACATGCCCCCCTTCCTGATGTAGATTCCGTCCTCAAAAGCTATTGAGTTAAAGCTCGTTCGTCGAGGTGGAAGAGCATTTGAGATGAATGTCCTTAGCCTTCTTCAGTCACTGCAAAATCAAACAACATTGGCACAGTAATTGCATTCTCATAAGTGATTAAAAAGCATATGTAGTTTTAGGTAGACAAATTGATTGGTAAAAGAATTTCAAACAATTTGTCAGCAATGAACATTAAATTGCAATGTAATCAAATGCATAAACAGATGTAAAGGTAAAAAATTAAACAAGTCTGGGGTCGCTAATTTGACGATCAAAAGGCACTAGAGATTGAATATTAATACCATGGGTAAGCTTCTTAATTTTCTGTGGTCAATTAAGTTGTTTAATCGCGAGAGCCAAGTATTCATGTTCGAGGGCTGACTAGAGGCTATATCTAGAAGACCTTGTAGTTAAGCTACCATAAAAGGAATTTCTCATGAAATCATCGCATGACTGATTACTTTTTCTTTGACCCCCCAAAGTCTTTTCACAGTGATTCAATTTTGATGTGTGTGCTTATTTTGTATGCCTTGGGTTTTTGGCTTTTCAATTAAAAGCGCCCATACTGGGAACCTCTAGGGCTCTAGTACCATAGGCAATACATGTGAGTGAAGTACCAAATCAAGCTGAGATTTCTCTTCCAGCTTAATATTTTACAGTGTGGCACTTTGATTTTTTGTTTTTGCATTATCAACATTTTAATTTTGTAACTTTGGGGGGTCATATAACACTGATACACCTCCCCAGGCTCATCACACTAGTAAACTCCCTTTATAATACTTAAGCTAAAGGTCAATAGGGTCAAGCCCACTAGAAAGCCCTAGTACATTTCACACAATGCTGCCTAAATTAGATTAAGAACCTAAGTAACCATTAATTATTAGAAAGGCATTCCCCATGGTATTAAGAGAAGATTTCTAACACCTAACTTGGTCAAACAAGTTTGTCGAACTGCTTGATTTTTAAACCTAGACAAGTGATTATGACAAAAAATTACATTGAATTAAATGTTTGATACTAAGCAAATGCGGTGAATATTAGGCTACCAATCACAATTAAAGCTGACAATCATAGATGCAAAAAAGATAAGGGGCAATGCTAATGGACAAGAAACACCTGTTTGTGTCGATGGTCGCGCTTGATTTGAAGAGTAAGTTGAGATAAAGATTCCATGAAGGTCCAAATCCTACCAATAGCAACACGCTCCTGTACACACTAGGAAACAAAAGGAATACCTCCAGAAGGCACATTAGTGGAAAAAGGTACCAACACTTATTGAACACAACAAAAAACATAAGGAACCCTAACCTAATTATTTGCACTCCCCCTAGAGAGTCAAGGGAATAGGATATTGTAGAGGTAGGGGGGAAACCCTAAGGCTAAACCCCTATCCTCATTGTCGAGATAAACAAAGTCATCATCCATGAGACCATATGTGCCATCCGTGTAGTCGTGTAAATTTTCTTCTTCATCATAGGTGCCCATGTTTACTAAGAAGGTCACTAGACGCCTATAGTCATCTTGGTCAAAAGGGTAGGCTTGTGCAATGGGAGAAATGATCTCTACTAAGTATGGATCAGACGTGGTCAAGAGACGTATCAGCCATTCTAACTCCTCAAAATTCCTCTCACATGCTAGCGTACCTATCAAATCCCATTCACATGCAAGCACTGGAAAGACCATGTGAAATATTTGTGAAAAGTAACGAGGGTACCTCTCACCCAAGGCAGGAGTGGATGACTCTAGCGTACTAGCCATATCTGTACACGCAAATAGATGATGGTTAGAGTGCAAATATTACAAGGGTCGTGTTCTTGTGCATAATTTGTTTTTATGATTTGTGTTATGGCTCTTGCTCTTTTACTTTTTTATCTTTTTTGTGAGTATAAGGCTTTATATATACATTCCCTAAGATTGGAGATTAAGAGGTCAGGGAGAAAGGTTGAGAGGGAAGAAAGTGAATGATGGATGTCCACAAACACTCCCCCCTTCCTTGGGTAGATCATACCATTTGAAATGATGTCGTCACCCTTTGAAACCAATTGTTCTAGTTGGTAATAGGTGAGGATTTTTGCCAGTAGTTTTCTATTACCTTAGGTGCGTCGTCAAGTTGCAAGGGTGGTAAGGTACTCTCCCAGGATCGAACTTGAAGTGGTTCATCAGGTGATTCTTGAACACTGGGAGGTGTGGATTCTTTTGTAGCTTCATGGAGGTCCACTACTATAGATGGACGTTGTGTAGAAGCTTTTACCTCTATGGATGTATTACATGAGGAGCTAGAAGCTTCATGGAACTCCCCCCTTCCTGAGCTAGGTGGAATAAATAGGTTTTGCCTTTGAGCTCAAACTAGCTCTGGACTAGGTGTGTAGCATTCTATGATCTTTCCCTTCCCACGGTCTGCCATTGGCTTTAGCGTTACACTGTTTGACTCATATGGGTTTTTTTTTGATAGGGAAGGACACATTTTACGTTTAGGTACCCAAATTTTCTCATTTCCATCATAGTAGCCTTGGGCTTCTAATAGTTGTTTTGGTCTTGACTCTCCTAGGGCGCGCTTTTGGTTTTCCTGAGAAATTTTTTCTTGGAATGGGTGGAAGGGTTGAGGTAGTTGGAAGTAAGGCCTTGGGGACCCATTGATATGTAATCTTAGGTCGTGCAGGTTGAGTACTTGCAATATTACTGCTTGCTGCAACTACAAGTGTTGAAGTGCTAGGTTCATGGGTAGCCGGCAAAGACGAGTTAACCACCTTGGCTTGTGAATGTTAGCTATCCTTCAACTTTGCTAGAGTTTGCAACGTAGGTGACTTTGCTTGAATGATAGGGGTAAGAGTCGGTGGTCGCGTCGTGACACTACCAGTATCCCAATCAATAGTTCATTTGGTTGCCAACATCCATGTGCGTCCCAGGTTTACGTTGCCTTCCATAGCTCCTGCGGGCATGACTAGAAACCTCTGCACTATGATTCCATTGTCATAGACAATAGGGGTCTAGAGGACTCCAAGAATAGCAGTTTTCTTTTTATTAATGCCATTGACTTGCATCGTACTCGGGGATAGGGTCGGTTTCCCTAATTGACACCAAACTCCATAGGATAACAAATTGTGTTTAGCTCCTGTATCTAATAAGGCATTGTATAGTAATTTCCCATAGGGGCTATTTAGCTCAATTGGGTATCGTAGGGGTGGCTCAGATTCTAATGAGTCGTGATCTGTGTCCTCGAAAAATGATTGCGTGATTCCCAGATTAGCCTCTCATTGGCGTCTAAGACGTTGTTGTCGTTCTCGAGCCTCAACTCTTGCTTGGATTTTTTAAAGCTTTGCTTGTTCCTTGGCAGCCTTCTTTTGATGGATGGCTTGCAACTCATATCTTTTGAATTTACTCCCATTAAGGAATCCAATGGTTTCAACTCCATCTAGAGTCTCCACACGAATGGTACCTTGCGGGGTAATTTCACACACTCGATATGGTCCCTTATCAGCCTATTTCAATTTCTTCTTTTCATTACGTACCCCGTACATAAGAACTTTATCACCAACCTTGATGTCTTTATCCTTTAAATGGCTATCAAACCACTTCTTTCTCCTATCCTTCTCCACTACTCTCATCTATGGATATCCCGTTCTTGGACACTATATGCCCTAGAATGACTCCATGCTTAACCCAAAATTGGCATTTGAAAGGGTTCAATGAGATGCGATAAAATCTGCACCTTTCAAATATTTTTCGTAGATATAACAAATGCTTCTCCCAAGAAGAATAAACACAAAGGTCGTCTAGGAAAGCTTCACAGAACTCCCTTAGAAATTCTTTAAACGCAATGTTTATTAATCATTGGAATGTAGCAGGGGCATTCGTTAAGCCAAAATCCATAACACGAAATGCAAACACTCCAAACTCTGTGATAAAATCAGTTTTAGCTTGGTCCTCTAATGCAATTGTGATTTGATTGTAACCAGAGTACCCATCTAAAAAGCTATAAGCTTCCTTGCCCGCAACTCTTTCAAGCACATGTTCTGAATATGGCAAGGGATAATGATCTCTCCTAGTGGCTGCATTAACTTTCTTGAGGTCCACGCACACTCTTAATTTCCCATTCTTTTTTGGCACAATGACTATTGGAGAAACCCATTCTGAGTGCTCAATAGGGTATATGAATCCACATTGGATAAGTTTTTCAATCTCCTCTTGTAAAATTTTGGCGTACTTAGGATTCATTGGATAGGGTCGTTGCTGGACGGGTTTAGCAGTGTTGATCATGGGAATTGTATGTTGCACCACAGAAGGTGGAACGCCCTTCATTTCATGATATGTCCAAGCAAAGATATCCTTGTATTCCTTGAGGAGCTCCTTAAGTACAGCCTCTTCAGTTTTGGTAAGGTCTTGAGCAATAAAGACTGGTTTAGACTCCTCACCTGGTTCTGCTAATTCTATCTCTTTAACTACCGCTGGACCATCATAGACTCCACTGCTTCCATTGGTAGGTATTCGTTGGGCTTTGGCATACACAACCTTTCGCTCCCCCGTAGTATAAGATTTAAAATGTTCAGGAGCTGTATGTAAGTCAGCAGGCTCTTGTCCTGACGAAGACCTTTCTTTTAGTTCTGCCTCCTTTTGTTGTTGTGCTAACTCTCGGTTTTGACGTCTTCTTATTGTTCGACTCAATTTCGGCTCTGTAACCTCCAATTGAGCGAGGTCAATGGGTCGCGGACTGCACCACATGACACTCTGGAGATGTTCACCCCAATTGTCTAATAGCTTTCGATGAGCATCAAATGCCCCTAGATAGCTAAGCCATTCTGCAATAGATCTTTCCTTGTTTATCCTAGCTCTCACATTTGCTTGATATCGTCGTCTCTTATATGACCTTTGTTTCTTGTTAAGGTTTTGATTTTGGTAAATGTTTGAACTCGACTCGCCTGATAGTTCTTCGCTTGTATCTTCTTCACTCTCATATAAATTACCATAGATGGTCGTACTAGACCTTGAGTGTTCAGTTTCTATACTTGGCTCACTCGATGTTTCCTCAGGTTCTGAATCCATTTCTCCCTGAGATTCCGTTTCTGATGTGTATTGGCCTGAAGACTTTGAGGAATCATCGGTTTCACTCTCAGGTAGGTGTGCCTCTTTCTTATCATCGGATGTTACATGTGCTACACCTAACATGTTTACTGGTGCAATGTGTGGTATCTCTTCCCCATCTGGTGTTACCCAGGTTGTTCCTCTAGCTCCCCATGTATCTATAGTTTCCGCTAGGTGTACCCAATCGACATTGTCTGACTCAGCCATTCCGGGTAGGATATCCATATAAGGAGAGTTCTCCCCAATATCCGTGTCTTTGTTACATGTGTAACAATACTGTAATGGAGCTGAGTGAATTGTTGTGTCTGATTGCTTATCAATGATGAATTTATTTCCTAGAGGATGCGTTCGACCACTTAAAAGATCAACTCGAATGACAGAGTCTTGGAACTGTAAGTAGACGTGGTTTTTGGACCAGTCATGCACCATTTTTGCTTCCCTCATGAATGGACGCCCTAAGATCATCTCAAATGACATAGGATGCTTGGAAAAATCCATAACAATGAAAGTTTGCCTTACCTTGTGTCCCAAGACCTTGATTCTGAGATCCTTTAGCATTCCAATAGGCGTAACAATAGATCCATTAGCCATTTTTACCACTACGCTTGTGGCTTCAAGGTGAGGTCGCCCCATAGACTCCCAACAACTCTTTGTCACCATGATGACTCCCGCACCACTGTCAAGGACCCCCTTTACAGTTAATCCTTTAGTAGTGATTGGTAGAGTAGCATTAGATTCATCACCTTCAAAGTATTGCCCCAACTTATTAACGGGTACTTCAATTACAGATTCATGTCCCGCTAGGTCAGATGGTGGTGATAAATGTTCCTCATCATTCATTACTAAGTCAGGTTTGTTCATATGTGCAAACTGTGGTAATCCGGCCTGTAATTCTCCATTGAGGAAGGCTCAAAGAGCTGAGACTAGCTCGGGGTCTTTATATAGTTTGGAAATGATGGTGGTTCTAACTTCTGAAGACATGAAATCCATCAATTTGGCAACATTTAATGGCATCTTGTGGGACGTAGGACCCTGACAAGAGAATGGTGAAGATGGAATCTCCACTTCCTCTCGGGGGTCGGGTATTCCCTCACTAAACATTCTCTCTAGTAGGAAAGGTGCGTGTCCACTTTCAGATGTCCTACCCTCACTCTCTTCCCGAATGATACTGGGTATAGCTAACGGCCTGCAGTTCTTGTGAGGTTGAACTTGTGTGGGAAACACTGTGTCCGACATCTGGATGTGTTTGGGTTCAGGTTCTAATGCTCGTTGAGTTTCTTCCACCAAACCCGTCAGTTGTTGGACTCGTTCAATTTCCACAGTTGGGTTTGGATAAGTTCCAATCTTTCTCTTGCAATCCTCATTTTTCGTCTCTCGTGTCTTATCTTGGGGGTTCGCAACTGGGTGTTTTAACTTTGAATACTCTTTTGGTGTTCGACGTAATTCCCTCTCGTGATCCTCCTCACTGGCTTTTTCCTTTGTAGTAATAGTTTTGGTCTCCGTGGTCTCTATCGAATCTGAGTCATCCTAAGGGTCATTCATATACACGGGATCCTCTCCTGTCCCTATGTTAGTCTTTGAACTAGGTTTTGAGCTAGAAGCACTAAGGGATTTCTTTCTTCGTGTTTTCTTGTTTCTCGCTCGGCCAATGGATGCAGCATCTCTCTCTTCAAAGATGTAATTTTGCTTTTGGAGCATCGACCGTGTGAGTGCATTCACTGGTGCTATGTTTATAGTTGGTGTTGTCCCATCAACAATCTCTATTATGTTCAATGGTGTGATTTTCGGTGCGTTTGGATTGTTAGGACACTGTGCGATCAAATGATCTATGCCCCAACGATTACAAATGAGTATTGGCATTGCCAATGCACTCCCTTGACTTGTTTGCATTAGTGCGGCATTCTTTTGTATTCTAATGGGGCACTCAGCTACTCGATGTGGTCCACCACATTCGTAGCACTGAAGAGGTGGTCTCCTGGCAAAACTATTAATTTTTTGGCCTCTTGCTGCTAGCGCGGTAGCTTGATATATCGGTTTGATTTGTCCCCAATGGTCTTCCATATAGTACATGGGACACTCCTCAAGCATGTAGACTCCATAGGTGATACTAGAGTCTATGTCCCATTCAAAATCTACATAAGTACTAGATGACTCGCAACCTATTTGGTTCATAGGTGTAACTCTTGGATGAGGGGATTGCGGTCCTAGCCCTGGAGGTGGCAACAGTGTGGTTTGGACCACATTTTGGGTTCTAGGGACCATGTGCTGTAATGGCAACTGTTGCTCCATGGGTGGGGTAGGCATCAATGCAGGAACTCGAGGTGAGTCTGCCCAAGCTATAGGAGGTCTATTTTCCATGATGCGTTTAAGCATTAGGCAATCCTTCGCTTGATGGCCATACCTACCACACGCGTTACAAGTCCCGTTAAACTTTACTCTGAAAGTAGGGCATTCACTCGTAGTATGTGGGCCCAAGCAAATTGAGCACCATTGCTGCTCCCTTCTTGGATACATATGAGTGTTTTGTGGAGCACGATTACCCCTAAGGCTTTCTTGGATGGCCTTTGTGAGATCTGCCAAAGTCATCTCAGATATCGTTTGCTCTTTCACGATTGGCTTTATCTTCATTGGCTCATGCCCTGATGCATGCCAGCTACTTGACTTCGGCTCGGCAAACACTCTTTCTCCTGCCATCATTAAATTATCCTCCAATTGGATTGCATTCATGGTGACTGCTTCCCAAGTAGTGATACCTCTAATGACTAGGCCATTATAGATACTTTCATGTCGTAGTCCCCTAATGAATCTATCGAGCAATTGGTTGTTGTTGAATCGCTCGTTTGGATTGCATCGAGAATTCAAATTCTTTAGGCAACTAATGAAGTCTCTCACGAATTCACCTTCTTCTTGTTGGGCTTTCTGGAGCTGAGAGACTACACCCCAAAGTACTCCCTCTCGTATGTATTCTTTTAAGAACAGTCTCCTAAGAGTAGAGTAGATCGTTTTCTTTTCTACTCTTAAGGTTCTATACCAATCTCCAGCCTTTCCGCTTAGGGTCAAACTCAAAGCCTTACACTTATGTAGCTCATTGTGCTCTTCCAAGGAATCGCACACATGTTCAAAGACTTCCATATGCTTTCTAGCATCTCCGTCTCCACTGAATTTCTGTGTGAGCTTAGCTACTTGAACTGCCTTGCTCCTAGGCTCTCTATCAGGTGCACTACGCATGTTTTCCGCAATAGAGCGACCGATAGTTTGAGCAAATGCTGCCAAATATCCTATTTGAGCAGGTATAATGGGTGTATGTGTTCCTGGAACCACATGTGAGATGGGAGTTGGCCTTGGCCTTGGCATACGTGCGGCTCTTGGGTCCCAAATTTCGTATGGTGGTGTATCAGACGATGGTCCAAAGTTTACAGGCGTGGCCCTAGGCATAGGGGGTGCCTGATATGGCATGTTATTATTAAATGGCATGGCTCCACTTGTATAAGAGCTTGGATAATTCCATTGTGGATTGTAAGCTCTTGGAATAATCGGAGGTGTAGGAGCTACATGAGGCTGAGGTACGACAGGCGCACATGATTGATACATACATGTAGGTATAGTTGGGGGCACTGTGCTACTAGGCATTGGCACAGTGTTAACAAATGAACTCCATGGAAGACCATATTAGGTATTTTGGTAAGAATCTCACATTATGGGAATCTCCAAATCGACTAAATTCATGTAATTTGAGAATTTTCCACTTAAAGTGGGAAAAATTGAGGTGTGTGGTTAGTAAATAAAGTGAAAATCTCATAGGATTGTGGTGTTGATAAACACCAAAAGTCAAGAGGATGTACAACACATGGATTTGAATAATAACTATAAATTACATAAAACAAAGGAAGATACAAAAAAGATTTTGTTTACAAACTGACTAGTATAGTCACAATAGAAGCTCCACATAATTCTACTCCACATTTGATACCATATCTGAACTTTGATCCAAGTGTGGTAGATGTGCACAAGTGAGGCCTTCTTTGGCTTTTAGAGCATGCCTTTCTGGAATCTTTATTCTAGAAAATGGTCCTTCTTTGTTGGGTCTCCAGGACCAAACAATTGCATCTACAGTTCCCCACACTTGTGGGTCCTTATAGTTGACAGCCCGATAACCCTTCCAACAATTGCTGTAAACTTGAGTATCTGTCATCCCACTTTTTCTCGCGCAAGGTGCCCAATATTGAATCAAGAGTTTTCTGTAGTTTGGTGATGTAGGCTCATTATCAATGTCAGATAAAGCCATTGCAAGCCACACTGGATAGATTTCTGTGTCACTTGGAACAAGCATAAGAAATTCACCTTGGTACACGTCAGACATAGGGTCAAACTCTTCCCTTGGCCTATCTCGTTGAGGCCCACAAAAATGATCGTTCAACTCTTCAAGGCCTAGGAATCTTTCTGCTCCTTGTTGCAAATTCATTGTAGTGCTTTGTAGGTGAGAATATTCTTGAGTTTTTGGCCAAAACATTTCATACAAGACTCCCTCTGATATGATTGCTTTTCCAATCTCTTCAATTACCTTACTCCAATAATCTATCACGGGTCTATAATATCGCGGAATACTTGAACCATTCCCTAAATTTTTCCAAAATTTTATATAGTTCTTTAGCCCCAAAATGACTTCTTCGTGGGCCTTGACATACTCCACCATTTGTACTAGAGGTGGATCTCCATGTGGTAACATTGGCTTGCCTTCTGTGTCTGTTTTCCAAAGGCGAATACTTCCACTCCAACTTGATACACCTACATGTGCCTTATATTGCATCATTGGTGTCTCATCTTGCATAAAGAACGTGAACTGAAGCGGTTTGGAATGTCCAACAAGTATGTCTTGTCCATCACAAAGATAGCCATCACAATATTGCTTGAAATCGGGGATCTTTCTGAGAAAAAATGGAGCTGAAGATGAAGATGAGCTGTTTCGTAATGTATCCATCAAATGTGGCAAAGTATAGGTTTGTGTAACTCTCAGCTTCTCTGAAAACCTACTAAACATGGCGTCTATGTCCTCATGTGTATGCCCAACCATAAAAAATCCCAGCTGGATGGTTTTGAAAACACCCCTTGCAACAAGCATTGAAAAATAGGCAAATAAGTATCGATTTTTGTTTTCCCCTGCACAATTATCCAATTGTAGCAACAAGTTCTCTGGCAATCTGTGAAATGTTGACCCCAATTCCTCTTCTGCAATTTTTGACGACTGCACAATGGGCTCTTTTCCATCACTCAAGTTATGGTAGTCCAAAGCATCCCTTGAGTTCAAAGCATGTAGTAGTGAAATATTGCTCCTTGGAAGTCCATTTGTTACTAGATCACCAAGAGGATGCTTATCTATCCTCTCTAGGTTATGTAAACAATTATCAATTGAGCCAATTGTAAGATTTGGATCAGCTAGCCACAAACCAATCAAGACAAAGTGTCCGTAATGACCTTCTCCATGTCCATGAGTGATCATGCCAATCAATGCCACCTGCAGATTATATCCTGAATCCACACCCTTGGGAACAATGCGTAATCTAGGAATGGCAGTCTTCTTTTGATCCATCTTATCATGGATTATGCATACATATTTTTGTGGTTGAGTTTTTGAATACGTGCGCCATGCATAATATAGGCTTCTGCAACTCTTTTGTTGTGCCATGTGAACTTCTCTCTGCCTCAAGAGAAGAGCTCTCTCTTCAAGAGAAGGTTTAGCTTCTAACCTTGCCTTGATTGAGCTACAAATATTGCACTTAGAGAACTCACTCGTCTTTGTTAAAGTGACATGTGGGTACTCTTTGTTCCAAATTCTACCAAAAGAAGATTGGGATAGCTTCTTCTCATAGCCCATTTGGTCAAGTGTCGTGTTAATTTCACATAAAATATCCACTTGTTTGTATGTTGATGGAATCACCAATTGAGTCTCTCTTGAGCCATCTAGCAGTGTTCTACTTCTATGTGGCATCTTCTCAGAGTTGTTTTCCACAAACTCATTTAGTAGTGCTCTTGCTAAACTAGTATGTTGAAGTCCCCTTCTCAATGTACATGTGTTCCCATGTACATATTGGCGCACACCATTTTCAAAGTTCTCCTTGTATCGATAAAATGATGTCTTTGGTATTCCATGTAGCTCATACCATGCTCTACAACAAACAATAGAGCCATTTAGCCTGAATTGGTATCGTGACTTCTCATCTTTCTGATAACATATAGAAAGAACATCATAAACATAATTAGTGCGTGATTTTTGAGACTCTCCCCAAAACTGTTGTCGTAACCTTGTCACCATATCACGATCTGTAAACTGGCAACATTTTTGTGCACAACAATCAATGCATGATACCCTTTGAATTGATTTGTTTGAAAGGTAAAAAGTCGAAGTTGGTGCTGCTTTTGATTTTTGAGTCCTATTCATGAAAGTGTATCGTCTCTTCCTTGACAACTGGAAAACATTACTCCCATCAAGTTTTTTTCCAACATTGTCATCGTTGGATACATCCTCATATGTAGCATGCATGCCATCAACAGGAACAAATCGTTGTAATGGGCTCCCATTCAACATTGTTATCTGCTTGATGGGCCACTTTAGCAAAGTGATGCTACCCACTTCAACCACATCATCAATGCTTGCATTTTCTCTTTCAATACCCACACCCACACAATCAGGACCAAGTTCCTGAAAGTTGACATAATCATGTGGAAATACATATAAGATGGTCCCTTCATTCATGGTTTGCATCATTGTGTCATCTTTTAAAAGGACCCTCTGATTTCTCCAAGACTCTCAAATCATTGCTTCAAATTCTGGGCTTGTCATAGGTATTGCATCTGTAACTAGAGGATCAAAATGATCATGTTCTTCATCACCATTGTAGCTTTCCTGTGGATCAATTAAGTTCCCATTTAATACAAAAGATTGCAAAAGAAGCTTTGACCATCGAACAGCACTCCATAATGAGCCTTGGAGAGATGAAGTATCCATTGTAGGAAAAGGTAGGACCCCATCCTTCAAGCATTCCTCCACTAGTATGGAGACATTTCCTTGCCCTATCTTTGTACCACCACAAGTGGAATCTGGATCTGTTCTACACACACAGCCAATACCAAAAATTTCATTGTCAAGTATCATATGTACTTTCTCCCCAAATTCAAAGTCCATCCTGTAAATGAAAAAGTTAAATCCATAGTTATAGAAAAATACTCTTCAAACAAAAAATCATGCTACAACATGGAAAAGGTTTGCATATGTTGGACAAGTGGTGAACCTTGAGACAAAATCCTCCTTGCTATATTAATGGAAGCAAGGTTGGAAATTATGGTGGATCTTGAAACCAAAGCATCCTTGCTATATTAGAGCATAGGTTGGACAAGTGGTGGACCTAGTTGTAATACCCACTGCCACCTATCAACTACTATAGGACTATGCTTTCCAATGTCCAAGTATCCCTTGAGGCTTTCAAGGTTGAACACGTGGTGGACCTTGAAACGAAAATCCCCTTTCTATATCAGAGCATAGCTTGGACAAGTGGTGGACCTATTTATAATGCCCAATATCCAAGGTGAAATACCTTAGGACCTTGCTACCTTGCTTGACAATGTTTACGTAGCCCCTCATTTATTTAATGGAAGTAAGGTTGGACAAGTGGTGGACCTTGAAACCAAAGCCTCTTTGCTATATGAGAGCATAGGTTGGACCTAGTTGTAATACCCACTGCCACCTATCAACTACTATAGGAATATGCTTTCCAATGTCCAAGTATCCATTGAGTCTTGCAAGGTTGAACACGTGGTGGATCTTGAAACGAAAATCCCCTTTCTATATCAGAGCATAGCTTGGACAAGTGGTGGACCTAGTTATAATGCCCAATATCCAAGGTGAAATACCTTAGGACCTTTCTACCTTGCTTGCCAATGTTTACGTAGCCCCTCATTTCTTTAATGGAAGCAAGGTTGGACAAGTGGTGAACCTTGAAACCAAAGCCTCTTTGCTATATGAGAGCATAGGTTGGACCTAGTTGTTATACCCACTGCCACCTATCAACTACTATAGGACTATGCTTTCCAATTTCCAAGTATCCCTTGAGTCTTGCAAGGTTGAACACGTGGTAGACTTTGAAACGAAAATCCCCTTTCTATATCAGAGCATAGCTTGGACAAGTGGTGGACCTAGTTATAATGCCCAATATCCAAGGTGAAATACCTTAGGACCTTTCTACCTTGCTTGCCAATGTTTACGTAGCCCCTCATTTCTTTAATGGAAGCAAGGTTGGACAAGTGGTGGACCTTGAAACCAAATCCTCTTTGCTATATGAGAGCATAGGTTGGACCTAGTTGTTATACCCACTACCACCTATCAACTACTATAGGACTATGCTTTCCTATGTCCAAGTATCCCTTGAGTCTTGCAAGGTTGAACACGTGGTGGATTATTGAAACCAAAATCCCCTTTCTATATCAGAGCATATCTTGGACAATTGGTGGACCTAGTTATAATGCCCCTCCTTTCTTTAATGGAAGAAAGGTTGGAAAAGTGGTGAATCTTGAAACCCAAACCCTTTGGCTATATATAGAGGATAGCTTGGACAAGTGGTGGGATTAGTTGTAGTATCCAATGTCCAAGGTCCAAGGTGAACTATGTATAGACCTTACTTCCAAAAACAAAGTCGTACAAGTGGTTCTCCTTCAAACCAAAACGTCCTTAGTGTATTAGAACATAGCTTGGAGAAGTCGTGGACTTAGTTGTAATGGTGAATGTCCAAAACAAACTATTATAGGACCTTGCTTCCCAAATCAAGTTTGGACAAGTGGTGGATCTTGAAACCAAAACCCCCTTACTGTATTAGAGCATAGCTTAGATAAGTGGTGGAGCTAGCTGCCATGGAAAATGTTCAATGTGAACTGCTACAGGACCTTGCTATTAAATGTCTAAGTAGAGCTAGCTTCTTTAATGGAATCAAGGTTGGGAAAGTGGTGCATCTTGAAACCAAAAGCCCTTTATTGTATTAGAGCATAGCTTGGACAAGTGAGGGACCTAGTTTTAATGTGTGATGTCCAAAGAAAAGTATTACAAGACCTTGCTTTCCAATATTTGAATTGGTCAAGTGGTTAAAACTAAGTATAAAACTTTGACCATTTTCTTCTCGAATTGCCAAAAAGCTAGTTTTAGACACCCCTAAATGAAAATGGTTTAGGGTGGCCTTAAGCAATGTTTTTTCAAAGACTTGAACAAAAGGGTTGCCGAAGAGTAATGAAAATTTATTATGGCTTGAAGTGCCTGAGTATGTGAAAACAAGCCTAGGTTTTCCACGAGGCAAAAGGTGACATAATAAGAACATTGGAAACTTAGGATTGACCATGTGGCCTAAACTTTGGCAAGTGAAGTGGTGGCCAAGTTTTGTGGCACAGTGTGCACTTGGTCCTATATGTGTTGACCACTTGGCTAAATCTAGGACCATAAGGCCAAACCTTTGGCACCTTAAATATAGTATGGGACATAATCTAGAACTGCTATAGTAAATTAGTAGTATAGTTAATATGTTAATATTTGTATTATATTTAAGTATATGCTAAATATAATTTATGTTCAAAATTTCACTAATGAAGAATGTTCCCATTTAGCACTCCAGATGCGGGGTCTTAGGGCAAGGCAGCGCTTCCACGTGAGGTTTGGGGGTAGCGCTCTTGATGGGGATGTGGAATATAGCGCTCTCGATGGCGGGGCTTGGGAGGCTGATTTTGGGATATTGTTCCGGGCGGGGTCCTGGGGAAGCGTCCCGGGCTGGGTCAAGGGGCGGGGTCAAGGGGCGGCATTCTAATAAACCCTATCAAGATTAGGCACAGAGAGAGCGCACGAGCAACGCACACAGAGAAAGCAGGCGAGCAGCAAACACACAGAAAGTGCACACGGATCGTACACAGTTGGAGTATACGCGCACGTAGAGGAGCAAGCCCGGCATCGTACACAACACACAGGTGGAGCGCACAGGATTGAAAGTTCGCGCATAAGATAAAGAAATAGCAGCGTACGCAACGCTTTCCAGAAGGGCACGATCGGGCATAGCTTCTTCTCAGGAGACATTGCACACCTCACGAATAGAGAAAAAACAGGTATTTGTCTCTCTCTCACTCTCTGTCTTTCTTCATATAGAGAAGTTGGTTCTCTGTAACTCTTCTTGCACACACACTCTCTCGTCAAAAGACAGAGATACGTAGTTTAAAAATATCCCCGCACACATACACATATTCCTACACATCGTCTTCCTCTCTTCCACATACATAACCACAGTGAAATCTGTTATCTTGTTGTCTCTCTCTTGAAAATACATGCACATATTCCCACACATCGTCTTCCTCACTTCCACATACATAACCACAATGAAATCTGTTATCTTGTTGTCTCTCTCTTGAAAATACGTGCACATATTCCCATACATCATCTTCCTCTCTTCCACATACATAAACACAGTGAAATCTGTTATCTTTCTCTCTCTCCTCTCTCTAGAAAACATGTATTTCTCTCTCTCTCTCTATCTATCTCTGTATCTTGCTATCTCTCTCTTGAAAATACATGCTCATGCATGTGTGCATCTGTGTTATCTATGTGTATGTATGTATATTTGTGTTATTTCATTGTAATACTCATACATAATGCAGATACACAATTACACTTAATTACGATATGCACATATAGTATATATACATACATAAATATCACAAATAACTAACACATTGTAATACTAGTAAACTTGAATGGAAGACTTACTTGCGTGATCTGTTAAAGTCGATTCTTGTAGCGAGTTCTGGATGTATGCTGAGCTGATTTTCCTCTAATCCATTTGTACATATGATTGTAACTTCTGTTTCTAAAAAATAGTAGTGTTGTTTAGTGATACACCTAATGGAAATAAATGGTTTAAACTAGGACATGTAGACCAAAAATACGTGTATTTCTTTGGATGAATATATACACTTTTTGGTGACCCTTACCACAAGTGGTGGACCTTGAGACCAGTGGACTATAAGGACCTCCAAACAATACCTTGTACACTCAATCCTTCTTGGTATCTAGGTTGGACAAGTGGTGGACCTTGTTCAAATTCTCTAACCACTCTCTCTAACATGGTGACATAATTTAGGTGTGATAAATTCATATCTATGCAAACTAATATTGTACATAATTTGAATTTGTTTGAATTTATGTACAATATAATGATTTGAGGTTTGCATATTTGAATTTAGGTGGTATAATGATATCTTTTTGTGGTAAACTTGAATTTAAAATCAATTTCGCATGGAATATTTTAAATTTAAGTAGTAAAATTTAAATTTTTATAAAAAAGTTAAATTTAAATTTTTATAAAAAAGTTTGAATTTTAAAATTTGGGCGGGATATTTAAAAATTTAGGCGGGATATTTAAGATTTGGGAGGGATATTTTAAATTTAGGCAATTAGATTTTGAATTTTAAATTTAGGCGGGATATTTAAGATTTGGGAGGGATATTTTAAATTTAGGCAATTAGATTTTGAATTTTAAATTTAGGCGGGAAGGTTTTCAATTTATAGCGAGATCTCCCTTACTTAAGAGAGTATAGGTTGGACAAGTGGTGGACCTTAAAGCTACAACATCCATGCTACTGGACATGATAGGTAGGGAATCTAGTTGAATATTGTATGTATAATATATATGTAATAGATCTAGCTTGGACAAGTGGTGGACCTTGGAGCAAAACCCCATGTAAAACATATCATGCATATTCCAAGCGGTGAGAAAAAATATCATTTAAGATATAGCCTTATAGGTTGGACAAGTGGTGGACCTTAACACCAAGATATTCTTAATGTAATGACATAGAGTGGAAAACTGCATGGTGAATCTTGAGACCAAACCATGCTACTAGCGATAATAGCTTGGACAAGTCGTGGACCTTGAAATTAATCCCCACATCTACGAAATATCGTGGGTTAAAGGTATTTTGATGGAGTCTAGCATTTTGGAGACATGGTGCAGCTTGCTTCTCTTCATGTTTCAATGGAGCCTATCTTGGACAAATGGTGGAGCATCCTTCTCTCCATGTTTCAATGGAGCCTAGCTTGGACAAGTGGTGGACCTTTGCTTCTCTCTATGATTCAAGTGGTGGACCTTGGAACCAAACCCCCATGTAAAACCTATCATGGTCACTCCAAGTGGTGAGAAAGAATAACCTTTAAGATATAGCCTTATAGGTTGGACAAGTGGTGGACCTTAACACCCAAATATTCTTAATATAATGACATAGAGTGAAAAAGTGGTGAATCTTGAGACAAAACCACTCATGCTGCTAGCGATAATAGCTTGGACAACTGGTGGACCTTGAACGTAAACCCCCCATGTTTCAATAGACTTAGCTTCGACAAATAGTGGAGCATCGTTCTCTCCATGTTTCAATGGAGCCTAGCTTGGACAAGTGGTGGACGTTTGTTTCTCTCTATGTTTCAATGGAGTTAGCTTGGACAAGTGGTGGACCTTGGAACCAAACCCCCATGTAAAACCTATCATGGTCACTCCAAGTGGTGAGAAAGAATAACCTTAATGATATATCCTTATAGGTTGGACAAGTGGTGGACCTTAACACCCATATATTCTTAATATAATGGCATAGAGTGGAAAACTGGTGAATCTTGAGACCAAACCACTCAGGCTACTACAAATAATAGCTTGGACAAGTGTTGGACCTTGAATGTAAACGCCTCATCTACGATATATCGTGGGTTTAATGTTTTTCGATGGAGCCTAGCATCTTGGAGACATGGTGCAGCTTGCTTCTCGTCATGTTTCAATGGAGCCTATCTTGGAAAAATGGTGGAGCATCCTTCTCTCCATGTTTCAATGGAGCCTAGCTTGGACATGTGGTGGACCTTTGCTTCTCTCTCTGTTTCAATAGAGTTAGCTTGGACAAGTGGTGGACCTTGGAACTAAATCCCCATGTAAAACCTATCATGGTCACTCCAAGTGGTAAGAGAGAATAACCTTTAAGATATAGACTTATAGGTTGGACAAGTGGTGGACCTTAACACCTACATATTCTTAATATAATGACATAGAGTGGAAAAGTGGTGAATCTTGAGACAAAACCACTCATGCTACTAGCGATAATAGCTTGGACAAGTGGTGGTACTTGAATATAAACCCCCCATGTACAAAATATCATGGGTTTAGGGTATTTCGACGAAGCCTACCATCTTGGAGACATGGTGCAACTTGCTTCTCTTCATGTTTCAATGGAGTATATCTTGGACAAATAGTGGAGCATCCTTCTCTCCATGTTTCAATGGACCCTAGCTTGGACAAGTGGTGGACCTTTGCTGATCTCTATGATTCAATAGAGTTAGCTTGGACAAGTGGTGGACCTTGGAACCAAACCCACATGTAAAACCTATCATGGTCACTCCAAGTGGTGAGAAAGAATAACCTTTAAGATATAGCCTTATAGGTTGAACAAGTGGTGGACCTTAATACCCAAATATTCTTAATATAATGACATAGAGTGAAAAAGTGGTGAATCTTGAGATAAAACCACTCATGCTAGTAGCGATAATAGCTTGGACAAGTGGTGGACCTTGAGCGTGAACCCCCCATGTTTCAATAGACTTAGCTTCGACAAATGGTGGAGCATCGTTCTCTCCATGTTTCAATGGAGCCTAGCTTGGACAAGTGGTCGACCTTTGTTTCTCTGTAGGTTTCAATAGAGTTAGCTTGGACAAGTCGTGGAACTTGGAACCAAACCCCCATGTAAAACCTATCATGGTCACTCCAAGTGGGAAGAAAGAATAACCTTTAAGAGGTAGCCTTATAGGTTGGACAAGTGGTGGCCCTTAACACCCACATATTTTTAATAAAAGTGGTGAATCTTGAGACCAAACCACTCAGGCTACTAGCAATAATAGCTTAGACAAGTGGTGGACGTTGAATGTAAACCCCTAATCTATGAAATATCGTGGGTTTAATGTATTTCGATGGAGCGTAGCATCTTGGAGACATGGTGCAGCTTGCTTCTCGTCGTGTTTCAATGGAGCCTATCTTGGACAAATGGTGGAGCATCCTTCTCTCCATGTTTCAATGGACCCTAGTTTGGACAAGTGGTGGACCTTTGTTTCTCTCTATGTTTCAATAGAGTTAGCTTGGACAAGTGGTGGACCTTGGAACCAAACCCCCATGTAAAACCTATCATGGTCAGTCCAAGTGGTAAGAAAGAATAACGTTTAAGATGTAGCCTTATAGGCTGGATAAGTGGTGGACCTTAGCACCCACATATTCTTAATAAAAGTAGTGAATCTTGAGACCAAAACACTCAGGCTATTAGCAATAATAGTTTGAACAAGTGGTGGACCTTGAATGTAAACCCCTCATCTACGAAATATCGTGGGCTTAATGTATGTCGATGGAGCATAGCATCTTGGAGACATGGTGCAGCTTGCTTCTCGTCATGTTTCAATGGAGCCTATCTTGAACAAATGGTGGACCATCCTTCTCTCCATGTTTCAATGGAGCCTAGCTTGGACAAGTGATGGACCTTTGTTTCTCTCTATGTTTCAATAGAGTTAGCTTGGACAAGTGGTGGACCTTGGAACCAAACCCCCATGTAAAACCTATCATGGTCACTCCAAGTGGTAAGAAAGAATAACCTTTAAGATGTAGCCTTATAGGTTGGACAAGTGGTGGACCTTAACACCCACATATTCTTAATATAATGACATAGAGTGGAAAAGTGGTGAATCTTGAGACCAAACCACTCAGGCTACTACCAATATTAGCTTGGACAAGTGTTGGACCTTGAATGTAAACCGCTCATCTTCGAGATATCGTGAGTTTAATGTTTTTCGATGGAGCCTAGCATCTTGGAGACATGGTGCAGCTGGCTTCTCGTCATGTTTCAGTGGAGCCTATCTTGGACAAATGGTGGAGCATCCTTCTCTCCATGTTTCAATGGACGAGCTAGTTGGACAAGTGGTTGGACTTTGCGTCTCTCTATGTTCAATTGAGTTAGCTTGGACAAGTGGTGGACCTTGGAACCAAACCCATGTAAAAAACTATCATGGTTACTCCAAGTGGTAAGAAAGAAAACCTTTAAGATATAGCCTTATAGGTTGGACAAGTGGTGGACCTTAACAGCACCATATTGTTAATATAATGTAATTAGAGCAATTGGGAACAAAGGTGTGAATCTTGAGACAAAAACCATTTTGCTCTAGCAATAAAGCTTGGACAAGTATGGACCTTGAATGTAAACCCCCCATCTACAAAATATCGTGGGTTTAAGGTATTTCGATGAGCGCCTAGCATCTTGGAGACATGGTGCAGCTTGCTTCTCTTCATGTTTCAATGGAGCCTATCTTGGAAAAATGGTGGAGCATCCTTCTCTCCATGTTTCAATGGACCTAGCTTGGACAAGTGGTGGACCTTTGTTCTCTCTATGTTTCAATAGAGTTAGCTTGGACAAAGTGGTGGACCTTGGAACAAAACCCCATGTAAAACCTATCATGGTCACTTCAAGTGGTGAGAAAGAATAACTTTAAGATATAGCCTTATAGGTTGGACAAGTGTTGGACCTTAACACCAAAATATTCTTAATATAATGACATAGAGTGGAAAAAGTGGTGGAATCTTGAGACAAAACCACTCATGCTACTAGCGATAATAGCTTGGACAAGTGGTGGAACTTGACCGAAAACCCCCCAATGTTTCAATAGATTTAGAGCATTTAGCTCCGACAAATGGTGGAGCATCGTTCTCTCCAGCTTTCAATGGAGCCTAGCTTGGACAAGTAGTGGACCTTTGTTTCTCTCTATGTTTCAATAGAGTTAGCTTGGACATGTGGTGGACCTTGGAACCAACCCCCATGTAATACCTTCATGTTCACTCCAAGTGGTAAGAAAGAATAACCTTTATGATAATTCCTTATAGGTTGGACAAGTGGTGGACCTTAACACCCAATATTCTTAATATAATGGCATAGTGTGTAAAGTGGTGAATCTTGAGAGCAAACTCTCATGCTACTAGCGATATATAGCTTGGACAAGTGGTGACCTTGAATGTAAACCCCCATCTACGAAATATCGTGGGTTTAAGGTATTTAGATGGAGCCTAGCATCTTGGAGACATGGTGCACCTTGCTTCTCTTCATGTTTCAATGGAGCCTATCTTGGACAAATGGTGGAGCATCCTTCTCTCCATGTTTCAATGGACCCTAGCTTGACAAGTGGTGGACCTTTGCTTTCTCTCTATGTTTCAATAGAGTTAGCTTGGACAAGTGGTGGACCTTGGAACCAAACCCCCATGTAAAACCTATCATGGTCACTCCAAGTGGTGAGAAAGAATAACCTTTAAGATATAGCCTTATAGGTTGGACAAGTGGTGGACTTAACACCCACATATCCTTAATATAATGACATAGAGTGGAAAAAGTGGTGAATCTTGAGACAAAACCACTCATGCTACTAGCGATAATAGCTTGGACAAGTGGTGGACCTTGAACGTAAAACCCCCCATGTTTTAATAGAGTTAGCTTCGGAAATGATGGAGCATCCTTCTCTCCATGTTTCAATGGAGCCTAGCTTAGACAAGTGGTGGACCTTTGCTTCTCTCTATAATTCAATAGAGTTAGCTTGGACAAGTGGTGGACCTTGAAACCAAACCCCCATGTAAAACCTATCATGGTCACTCCAAGTGGTAAGAAAGAATAACCTTTAAGATGTAGCCTTATAGGTTGGACAAGTGGTGGACCTTAACACCCACATATTCTTAATATAATGACATAGAGTGGAAAAGTGGTGAATCTTGAGACAAACCACTCAGGCTACTACCAATAATAGCTTGGAAAGTGGTGGACCTTGAATGTAAACCCCTCATCTACGACATATCGTGGGTTTAATGTTTTTCGATGGAGCCTAGCATCTTGGAGACATGGTGCAGCTTGCTTCTCGTCATGTTTCAATGGAGTCTATCTTGGACAAATGGTGGAGCATCCTTCTCTCCATGTTTCAATGGACCTAGCTTGGACAAGTGGTGGACCTTTTCTTCTCTCTCTGTTTCAATAGAGTTAGCTTGGACAAGTGGTGGAGCTTGGAACAAAACCCCCATGTAAAACCTATCATGGTCACTCCAAGTGGTAAGAAAGAATAACCTTTAAATATAGACTTATAGGTTGGACAAGTGGTGGACCTTGAATGAAAACTCCCCATCTACGAAATATGTGGGTTTAAGGTATTTAGATGGACTAGCATCTTGGAGACATGGTGCACCTTGCTTCTCTTCATGTTTCAATGGAGCCTATCTTGGACAAATGGTGGAGCATCCTTCTCTCCATGTTTCAATGGACCCTAGCTTGGACAAGTGGTGGACCTTTGCTTCTCTCTATGTTTCAATAGAGTTAGCTTGGACAAGTGGTGGACCTTGGACCAAACCCCATGTAAAACCTATCATGGTCACTCCAAGTGGTAAGAAAGAATAACCTTTAAGATATAGCCTTATAGGTTGGACAAGTGGTGGACCTTAACACCCACTATCTTAATATAATGACATAGAGTGGAAAAGTGGTGAATCTTGAGACAAACCACTCATGCTACTAGCGAATAATAGCTTGGACAAGTGGTGGACCTTGAATGTAAACCCCCCATGTACGAAATATCTGGGTTTAAGGTATTTCGATGGAGCCTAGCATCTTGGAGACATGGTGCAGCTTGCTTCTTCATTTTCAATGGAGCCTATCTTGGACAAATGGTGGAGCATCCTTCTCTCCATGTTTCAATGGACCCTAGCTTGGACAAGTGGTGGACCTTTGCTTCTCTCTATGTTTCAATAGAGTTAGCTTGGACAAGTGGTGGACCTTGGAAACCAAACCCCCATGTAAAACCTATCATGGTACTCCAAGTGGTGAAGAAAGAATAACCTTTAAGATTAGCTTATAGGTGGACAAGTGGTGGACCTTAACACCCGCATATTCTTAATATAATGACATAGAGTGAAAAAGTGGTGAATCTTAGACAAAACCACTCAGGCTGCTACCGAAATAGCTTGGACAAGTGGTGGACTTTTGCTTCTCTCTCTGTTTCAATAGAGTTAGCTTGGACAAGTGGTGGCTTGGAACCAAACCCATGTAAAACCTATCATGGTCACTCCAAGTGGTAAGAAAGAATAACCTTTAAGATATAGACTTATAGGTTGGACAGTGGTGGACCTTGAATGTAAACCCCCAATCTACGAATATGTGGGTTTAAGGTATTTAGATGGAGCCTAGCTTCTGGAGCATGGTGCACTTGCTTCTCTTCATGTTTCAATGGAGCCTATCTTGGACAATGGTGGAGCATCCTTCTCTCCATGTTTCAATGAACCCTAGCTTGGACAAGTGGTGGACCTTTGCTTCTCTCTATGTTTCAATAGAGTTAGCTTGGACAAGTGGTGGACCTTGGAACCAAACCCCAATGTAAAACCTATCATGGTCACTCCAAGGTGAGAAAGAATAACCTTTAAGATATAGTCTTATAGGTTGGACAAGTGGTGGACCTTAACACCCAAATATTCTTAATATTGACATAGAGTGAAAAGTGGTGAATCTTGAGACAAAAACCACTCATGCTACTAGCGGTAATAGGCTTGGAAAGGGTGGACCTTGAACGTAAACCCCCATGTTTCAATAGAGTTAGCTTCGACAATGTGGAGCATCCTTCTCTCCATGTTTCAATGAGCTATCTTGGACAAGTGGTGGACCTTTGCTTCTCTCTATGTTTCAATAGAGTTAGCTTGGACAAGTGGTGGACCTTGGAACCAAACCCCATGTAAAACCTATCATGGTCACTCCAAGTGGTACGAAAGAATAACCTTTAAGATGTAGCTTATAGGTTGGACAAGTGGTGGACCTTAACACCCACATATTCTTAATATAATGACATAGAGTGAAAAAGTGGTGAATCTTGAGACCAAACCATTAGGCTACTACCAATAATAGCTTGGACAAGTGTGGACCTTGAATGTAAACCCCTCATCTATGACATATCGTGGGTTTAATGTTTTTTGCTGGAGCCTAGCATCTTGGAGACATGGTGCAGCTTGCTTCTCGTCATGTTTCAATGGAGCCTATCTTGGACAAATGGTGGAGCATCCTTCTCTCCATGTTTCAATGGAGCCTAGCTTGGACAAGTGGTGGACCTTTGCTTCTCTCTGTTTCAATAGAGTTAGCTTGGACAAGTGGTGGAGCTTGGAACAAACCCCATGTAAAACCTATCATGGTCATCCAAGTGGTGAGAAAGAATAACCTTTAAGATATAGACTTATAGGTTGGACAAGTGGTGGACCTTAACACCCAGATATTCTTATATAATGACATAGAGTGGAAAAGTGGTGAATCTTGAGACAAACCACTCATGCTACTAGCGATAATAGCTTGGACAAGTGGTGACCTTGAATGTAAACCCCCATGTAAAAATATCGTGGGTTTAAGGTATTTCGATGGAGCCTAGCATCTTGGAGACATGGTGCAGCTTGCTTCTCTTCATGTTTCAATGGAGCCTATCTTCCACCAATGGGGGATCATCCTTCTCTAAATGTCTCATGGAGCCTAGCTTGGACAAGTGGTGGACCTTTGCTTCTCTCTATGTTTCCATAGAGTTAGCTTGGACAAGTGGTGGACCTTGAACCAAACCCCCATGTAAAACATATCATGGTCATTCCAAGTGGTGAGAAATAATACCCTTTAAGATCTAGCCTTATAGGTTGGACAAGTGGTCGACCTTAAAACCTAGATCTTCTTAATATAATGACATAGAGTGGAAAAGTGGTGAATCTTGAGACCAAACCACTCATGCTACTAAGCATAATAGGTTGGACAAGTGGTGGACCTTGAATGTATACCCCCCATGTACGAAATATTATGGGTTTAAGGTATTTCAATGGAGCCTAGCATGTTGGAGACATGGTGCAGCTTGCTTCTCTTCATGTTTCAATGGAGCCTATCTTGACAAATGGTGGAGCATCCTTCTCTCCATGTTTCAATGGAGCCTAGCTTGGACAAGTGGTGGACCTTTGCTTCTCTCTATGTTTCAATAGAGTTAGCTTGGACAAGTGGTGGGCTTGGAACCAAACCCCCATGTAAAACCTATCATGGTAACTCCAAGTGGTGAGAAAGAATAAAGTTTAAGATATAGCCTTATAGGTTGGACAAGTGGTGGACCTTAGCACCCAGATATTCTTAATATAATGACATAGAGTGGAAAAATGGTGAATCTTGAGACCAAACCACTCATGCTACTAGAGATAATAGGTTGGACAAGTGGTGGACCTTGAATGTAAACCCCCATGTACGAAATATCATGGGTTTAAGGTATTTCAATGGAGCCTAGCATCTTGGAGACATGGTGTAGCTTGCTTCTCTTCATGTTTCAATGGAGCGTATCTTGGACAAATGGTGGAGCATCCTTCTCTCCATGTTTCAATGGACCCTAGCTTGGACAAGTGGTGGACCTTTGCTTCTCTCTATGTTTCAATAGAGTTAGCTTGGACAAGTGGTGGACCTTGGAACCAAACCCCCATGTAAAACCTATCATGGTCACTCCAAGTGGTGAGAAAGAATAACCCTTAAGATATAGCCTTATAGGTTGGACAAGTGGTGGACCTTAACACCCAGATATTCTTAATATAATGACATAGAGTGAAAAAGTGGTGAATCTTGAGACCAAACCACTCATGCTACTAGCGTTAATAGGTTGGACAAGTGGTGGACCTTGAATGTAAACCCCCATGTTTCAATAGAGTTAGCTTCGACAAATGGTAGAGCATCCTTCTCTCCATGTTTCAATGGAGCCTAGCTTGGACAAGTGGTGGACCTTTGTTTCTCTCTATGTTTCAATAGAGTTAGCTTGGACAAGTGGTGGACCTTGGAACCAAACCCCCATGTAAAACATATCATGGACATTTCAAGTGGTGAGAAATAATACCCTTTAAGATATACCCTTATAGGTTGGACAAGTGGTCGACCTTAACACACAGATCTTCTTAACGTAATGACATAGAGTGGAAAAGTGGTGAATCTTGAGACCAAACCACTCATGCTACTAGAGATAATAGGTTGGACAAGTGGTGGACCTTGAATGTAAACTCCCCATGTACAAAATATCGTGGGTGTAAGGTATTTCAATGGATCTTAGCATCTTGGAGACATGGTGCAGCTTGCTTCTCTTCATGTTTCAATGGAGCCTATCTTGGACAAATGGTGGAGCATCCTTCTCTCCATGTTTCAATGGACCCTAGCTTGGACAAGTGGTGGACCTTTGCTTCTCTCTATGTTTCAATAGAGTTAGCTTGGACAAGTGGTGGACCTTGGAACCAAACCCCCATGTAAAACCTATCATGGTCATTCCAAGTGGTCAGAAAGAATACCCTTTAAGATATAGCCTTATAGGTTGGACAAGTGGTGGACCTTAACACCCAGATCTTCTTAATATAATGACATAGAGTGGAAAAGTGGTGAATCTTGAGACCAAACCACTCATGCTACTAGTGATAATAGGTTGGACAAGTGTGGACCTTGAATGTAAACCCCCCATGTACGAAATATCATGGGTTTAAGATATTTCAATGGAGCCTAGCATCTTGGAGACATGGTGCAGCTTGCTTCTCTTCATGTTTCAATCGAACCTGGTTTGGACAAATGGTGGAGCATCCTTCTTTCCATGTTTCAATGGAGCCTAGCTTGGTGGACCTTTGATTCTCTCTATGTTTCAATAGAGTTAGCTTGGACAAGTGGTGGACCTTGGAACCAGACCCCTATGTAAAACCTATCATGTGCATTCCAAGTGGTGGTAAATAATACCATTTTAGATATAGCCTTATAGGTTGGACAAGTGGTGGACCTTAACACCCAGATCTTCTTAATATGATGTCATAGAGTGAAAAAGTGGTGAATCTTGAGACCAAACCACTCATGCTACTAGGGAGAATAGGTTGGACAAGTGGTGGACCCCACATATACAAAATATCATGGGTTTAAGGTATTTCAATGGAGCCTAGCATCTCGAAGACATGGTGCATATTGCTTCTCTTCATGTTTCAATGGAGCCTATTTTGGACAAATGGTGGAGCATCCTTCTCTCCATGTTTCAATTAACCCTAGATTGGACAAGTGGTGGGCCTTTTCTTCTCTCTATGTTTCAATATAGTTAGCCTATATTTGACAATTAGTAGACCTCAAATCTCTCCATGTTGTCTAGAGCTGAGCTTGGACAAGTGGTGGACCTTACTTCTCCCTTCCCTTAGTTTACTAGCTTAAAGATTACTATGTATACTTGCTTAGATCTACTTGAACAAGTGGTGGACCTTGTATTCACACAAACTTAATCATTACAAAAAAGTATATGTTAAAATAACATTTGGTTTTTTTTGTTTCAGGAAAGATGGCTCCAAAAAAACAGGTTGCAAGGGTTGCTGTCTCAGTTGACTATACTTGCAATGATGTTAGGAAATGGTATTTGGACATACATGGTATAGAGGGTGCACAATTTCATAAGGTGCATCTATTTATTGCCAAAAAGGAGAATGACAGCTTGTTTGAAGATGTTGGACAAGTTGTGGAAGCATATGTCTCTGTAGTTGATAGTCATCTGGAGGTGGAATGCATTGAAATTATAGTTCCAATGAATCTAGAATTTCAACTATCTCCAGGAGCATATTTTCTCGAGGATGGAAGTTTGCAGAATCAAATCCAAACATCACAGCAGATCAACTTCAAAGCTCCATCATTTCCACACTACAACGAAAAAAGGTGAAAGCTTCACGACCACCATCCACAAAGAAGCAAGCAAAAGTGCAAAAAGTAGCAGCTAAGCGAACTAGTTCCATTTTGGATGTAGACAAGGCATCTTTGGCATCCTCATCAACAGAGGGTTCAATGTCAAAGATGAGAATTGTGGATCCAGATGTTTTAGAAGCTGAGGCCATGAAAGGACAAGAAAAAGATACAGGTGGAATGAATAAGTACATAAATTATTTTCCTTTCCAATATAGGGAATTTGATATCCCTATTCAAAATTGTTGGCTTGCTCCTGATCACTATAATGCACGTATTATGGATAAAAAACACGCTGAAAGTGTGTTATTTGGATTTTCACGGAGTACGACCAAGCCTGCAGCATGTGCATATTTGATGCCTGTTCGAAATGCAAAATCAAAGAAGGGGACTCCTTTGGCAGTAGAAGAGGTAGAGGAGCAAAAAATTAAAGATTATCATTATTGGATTCTTGATGGGCAGCATTCAATCTATGCTGCAAAAGTTTTGCTTCACAATGAACAAAACAACAAAGAGATATTTGAAAGACTGATTAGCGTGTATAAATTTAGAAAGGCTCGCATTGTTGTGAATGCTCCTCCATTTGTTGCAACTGCTATATCTGCCATTGCAAATGAGGAGGCTCAGGCATTGTATGTCAAGCAACCTTACAGCCAAATATTGAGACATTTACGGAGTCAATGGATCTTCTCAGGACGACCACCAAAGGCAGCAAGTGGAATTGCAGAGGGACATGCATCTCGTGCCGGATGGGATGTAAGTTATTTTCTTTGTCTTTTTGATAGTGTTTAATTAACAAATCTTGCTCAATAGTTTAATTATTTCTCTATTTCTTTTTAGGCTTTTCTTCGATTGGCAAGAATGAGTGCAGCAGCAAGTTGGATTGCTAAACAGGCACACATGGTCACGTACTCTGATTTAGTTTATGATTGCTGGATAGAAATCATTGAAAATCTAGAAGAGGAGAATAAGAAACCCCCAACAACTGTATTTAGATACCTTTGTGGCCTTGAGGAATCAGAGGTAAAGACTATTCAAGAAGAGATTAGAGATGAGAAGATTTTACTGTCAAAGAGTGCAAAGGATGGTGATGCAACTGACATGTATGATCGAATCAAGCAGTTGAAGCAAGACAAATTGATTCAAGATGCACTTCTTGAAGGCTTCAACAATTTGAATGAGTCTTCACCATGTAAAGACTGGGAGGAGGTGGTCAAAATGTATAACATCAATGATGTTGTTTATAAAACAATTTTAATGCTATGCGAGGAATGGATCAAATCTAGTTTGACGCGTGGAACAAAGAAAATGGCTTTTCCAGATGGAGCAATAAAATACATGCAATGGGCAATTCACCTTCAAAAGGAGAAAACTGAGCCTAGAGATTTGCCATGGTCAATCTATGTGGTGAGCCTACAAATGGAAGGCAATCTCTACTTGATGCGCCACTTCAATAATAAAGTGCCTATTGGCTTATGTGTTTTAGATATGACAAAAAACGTTGGAGGCAATTTGAAGTGGAGTGAGGAGACATTTAACAATGCTTTGGATGGGATCTTGGCTATTGCTGGAGGGTCAACAGATCCTGGATTTGTCTTTCTTGCATTTGTGGATTTCACTAACTTCACAAAATTGCAATGTGCCTTTCACGCCATGGGAGATAATCTGAGCTACCATTGTTGTGGTGCATTGCATCACTTTCCATCAGCTCCTTGCAAAGGAGCAATTCAATTCCTAACAGTTATTGCCTTCTTGGGACAAGGCAATGCATTTGAAGACCTGAGAAGAAGATCAGAGGAACATCCCATGCCAATTGATTGTTCTCTTCTTCAAGTAGCAGATAACGATATGTCAGATTTGCAATATTTGGAGGCCAAAAAAAGAGCTTTGGTCAAGCACTACATTCGTACATATTGTTTTGAAGACCGCAAGCTTGTTGATGTTTTTGGTGATGGCTCCTTGGTTGCACAAGAAGGAATACAACAGAAAAAAGAAGTTATATGCTTAATTGATAGTGTGGAGGAGGCAAAAAACGTGGAGACCATGCTGCTAGACTTTGCTAAGTCTCATGAAGATATAGAAAAATGGGCTGGACTTCAACAATCCACTTCGCAATCAGGCGACATTGTGCCTGTTACAGAGGAGTGCTCTCCACAAAGAGAAGAAGAAGAACAACAACAACATCCTCTGTCAATGGAGGACTTTTTGGAAATGGAGACACGTATGTTTTGAGTTTCTTGTGCATGTTAGTGTTTCTTGTTACTGATTTGATACTCTTAATGTTAGATTTTGCTTTATATAGTATTGATTGAGTTTGTATTTTTTATCTCAAGCATTCAAGGTTTGAATGTAAATATAAATTACTTGAGTTTTTGAATGGTGGATTTAGACTAAAACTATAACATTTAATACTCACAAAGACTTAATTACTTAAGAGCTTGAACTCAATAAGTTTTGGACCTTTTATCAATACCCCCTTGATATGATACATTAGATCGTAGCATGGTTAAATGGTGATGCTTCATAAATTGAACCTAGCTTAGACAGGTGTTGGAGCCTAAATTTAAACTAACCTTGCTAGAAGGGAGCTTATGTTTGGACTTTGAGAACTAGCATAAGTAATCAATTAGAGCATAGATTAGACATGTGGTGGTGGCCTTAGAGACCAAAATCTTAATGAGCTTGGAAAGGTATTTAAGTACTGCAATTTACTTAGTTTTAGTACTCATTAAAGGCATAGCTTGACAAAAGGTGGACCTTACATGGATCCTAATTTCAAGAGGTGTGGTAGACCTTCAAACCAAGCTCATATAGCTTGGACATGTGGTGACCTTGCATGGAGACTAGTTTAGACAAGTGTGGTACACCTTGTAACCAACACCCATTTGTTATATTAGCTTGGACAAGTGGTGGACCTTGCTTTTATGTTTCAATGGAGCATATTTTGGACAGGTGGTAGACCTTGTTTCTCTCCATGCTTCAATGGAGAGAAACTTTAGCTTGGACAAGTGGTGGACCTTGCTTTTATGTTTTAAAGGAGCATATTTCGGACAAGTGGTAGACATTGTTTCTCTCCATGGTTCAATGGAACCCACCTTAGACAAGTGAAGTACCTTGAAACCAAACCCCCATAATACAACCTACTAAATAGGTTGGAAAATTGGTGGTATATGAAACCATCCATGATAGAGCATAGTATAGGTGAAAACGTAGTGGTCCTTATATCAATTACCCATGCATAGCTTGGACAAGTGGTGGACCTTGATTCTCTCTATGTTTCAATGGATCCTATCTTGGACTATAGATATATCTTACTTAGTTCCATGCTTCAATGGATTGTAGCTTGGATAAGGAGTGGACTTCAAACAAAACTCCACAGCATAGCATATATTAACAATTCATGGGTTTTATAGAGATTTCTTGCCTATTTTGGAGAGTTGGTACACCTTTATTCTCCATTCTTCAATGGATCTGAGGTTGGACAAGCGGAGCTGGAGAAGTGGTCAACCTTAAAATGAAACCTCCCATGCTACAACCCATCATAGATCGTATATGTAGTGGACCTTGAAACTCTTTTATGTCCCTAGCTTAGAGAAGCATTGCACTCTTGATTATCTCCATACATGAAGGCAAGGTTGGACAAGTGGTGGACCTTCAAACCAGAATCTCTATGCAATAATAGGCAAGTGGTGGAGCTTGTTTTCTCCATGTTCCAATGGAGCCTAGCTTAGACAAACAATGGAGCTTGCTTCTCTCCATGTTTCAATGGATCCTAGCTTAGAAAAGTGGTGGAGCTTTGATTCTCTCCATGTTCCAATGGACCATAGCTTAGACAAGTGGTAGACCTTGAAAAAACCCCCGTATACAACATATTATGGGGTTTTCATGTTTCAATGGCACCTAGCTTGGACAAATGGTAGAGCTTGCTTCTCTTTATGTTTCAATGGATCCAATCTTAGCCAAGTGGTGGACCTTGAAACAAGAATCCCCCCCCCCCCATGTACAACGTATTATGGGTTTTGAAAGCACTGGGAGAAAATAATAGCTTTGATAAGTGGTGGACCTTGCTTCTCTCCATGCTTCAATGGAGCCGAGGTTGGACACATGTTGGAGAGAAGATGGTTGCCCATGAAATAAGACCATGCATGCTATAATCAATCATATGTTGTACACATGGTGGACCTTGCAATTGTTTTATATGCCTAACTTGGACAAGTGGAGGACCCTTGATTACCTCCAGATATCAACAACAAGCCAAGTTTGGACAAGTGTAGTACCACCAAACCAGAATCTCTATGCTACAATAGAGTATAGGTAGGACACGCAGTGAACCTTGATATCAAACCATCCATGCTACTAGAGATGATAGGTTTCACATGTGGTGGAACCTTGTATCAATGTTCTATGTGTAGTTTTTGACTAGTGATAGACCTTGAAACTAATCCCTCTAGGCTACAAGAAAAAAGAGATGGATGAGGAGGCTAGACTACTTTTGTTGCATCAATGCATCCCATGTTACCACATATACTATAGGGTTCTTGGATAAGTGTTGGATCTTGTGTCAATGCTCCATGTCTAGCTTGGACAAGTGGTGGACCTTGGTTCTCTCTATGCTTCAAATGGGCAATAGATTGGAGACACAGTGGCCTTTTTTTTCCAATGATTTTATTTTTTGGAAACCTTGGAGGCACCATGTAAGAGGCACTCTAAGTCTTCCATACAATGGACCTATTGGACTATAAAATAATGATATCTTTCTTTGATATTGTCATTATTTTATGCATAATATTTTCTTCTTTTTGCAGACACAAAGGAGTTAAGTGATATAAAAACTAGATGTATTTCACACTATGATTGGCATGAAGATCCTTTTGGGACACCAACTTTTCCTATTCCCAAAGATGTAATTTTCCATATTAACGGTGTGGATTTTGAAGTGCGACTTTCATGTATTGAAGGAGCTGGTTATGGGCTATTTGTGCATACTACCCTGGAAAGTGGTTTGACTATTCTAAACTATGGAGGGCATAAGTATAGATTTCAAGACTGGAAAAAGATATGCAAAATTTTTCCAAGAGCTTATAAATATTCTCTTCTAGAGGATCCAAACATAGAAGAAGAGGAAGATCAATCATACATTATTGGTTGTGTAGAAGAAGGAAACGTGTCGGGCTATATAAATAGTTCTCACAGTACAAATGTCTGTCCCAACGTACGCTATACATTTGATCCAAATTTTCCACCTTGGCATAAATGCACCTCTTCACACATCAAGTCAGAAGAATATGGCCATGTATGCATTGAGACTATTTGTCAAGTTGAAGCAGGAGAAGAGTTGTTTGCTGACTATAACTTTACTTGACATTGTAAAGTATTGTACATGGATGGAAATCTCAAGTACATGCATCATTTTCATTTTTCATGGATGAAATCTCAAGTGAATATAACATTTGATTATTGTTTAGTTTATGCTCAACGAGAATCTAAAGTGCTCTTATGCTTTGTGTGTTGTCTAACTTATTTGACTACCTTGGCCATAGAATCTTGATTCTACTCTAGATTTGTGATAAATCTTACCAAAATTTAATCAATGTCTAGGTTGGACAAGTGGTGGGGCTTCAAACATTACTGTCTTAAACAAGTGGAGTTATCTTACTTGAATAAGTGGTGGCCTTTGAATCCAAATCTAAGCCAAATCTCTAATTGTTTGCTTGTAGTCTAGGTTGGACATTTGGTGGACCTTGTATCCATGTTTCCTCAACAAGGGTGGCTTTTAGTTTTCACTTTAAGTACTCATCTTTAATAAAGTGTAGGATGGAAAATGTTGAGTTAGTAGATTGTATTTTAGACAAGTGGTGTTTGGTGTACGAATGCTGAAAATGGTTGCAAGGATTCTAACAACGACTTTACCTTAAATAAATTTCTTACTAGGAGTTCTACATATAAATATGGTGAATAAAATTCTAGTGGTTTTGAGATACCATTTGTGTGTGTGTTTTCTTAGATTCACAAACTGGGATGGATAATGCTCCTATGGTTCAGTCAACAACTATAGAATCCATAGATTCTATGGTTTCTAAAGTGCCCAAGATGGATGATATTTCTATACTAGAGTCTAGTGTTGTGCAACTTGAGCAAGCTTCCAATAATGAGAACCAAGAAATCGATGCTTCAAAAATGCAACATACATCAAAAGAGACTGAAAAGTCCACTCACGAGCTATTGCCAATTGGTACTACGTCATGTAGCGTAGATGTTGAGAAATCCATGCTTACAATTATATTGGATTTAAATGGTCTATTGTTGAAACGTTCCCCTCAACCATCCTCACACCACAACTCAGTGCAAATGGATTCAAAAAGATATATTATACTCAGGCCAGGTTGCATCCAATTCTTGAAGACTATTTTACAGAGGTTTAATGTTGCAATTTGGTCGACAGCTACTAGGAATAATGTGTATCAAATCCTTGCAGCACTAAACAACTTAGCTGAGGATACATTGCCTTTCTTTGCAATTTGGTCGCAAGATGTTTGCTACACCGCTCAAACTCAAAAATTGTTTAGACCCGACAATCCAAACGTTGAGGCAATGTTCAAGCCTCTAGCCAAAATTGCCATGGGGTTTGAATGTGATCCACAAAGAACAGTGCTTATTGATGACTCTCCTTACAAGGGATGTATTTCACCAGCAAACAATTGCATTTTTCCACCACAATTTGATGCTGAGAAGATGGTTGACAATATGCTCTTGGAGGAGCTACTGCCATACTTGATTCAGCTTGATGAGAGAAGGGATGTGCGTGATTTAATTGCTTCTAATCGTTATGGACAACCTATAGTGACAAATGATAGTGAATACAAACAAATCATGGAGTATTGGAAGCAGAAAAATGATGTTTGGTCAGCTAAGGTGTTCTTTACAAGAAGAATACCACCTGCAAAAGGTGACAGGGATGAAACTATCATTGAAAATGCAAGTGACACAAGCCACCGCAATGAAATGAGAAGAGCCCAAATACAAGAGATCTTAGCAAAGGAGCGTACACCCATTGAAAGCATGAAGGCGTCACAATTGACCACTTTAGCTAGGCAATTGGGTTGTAACACAAAAGGAGTTTTGAAGGCAACCACAGCAAAGGCTTATATAAATAAGGTGAAAGCTGAGAACAATCTTCTAAGGCTGGATAGAAAGCAACCCTAAGGTACTAGTGACATGTCATATATTCTTGATACACATACTTGAACACTCATGTGCATGGTATCTAACAAATCTTTCTTTTTATTCCTTCCTGCAGGATCTTACAAAGGATACTACTAGATGGAGCTCAATCAATAGAGATTTTGATATTTTGCTCAAAATAATGAAGCAGTCACCTACATTTTTTGTTTATCAATTTCTTGAGAGACTTTCTTTTAGTTTGTAATCATCAAATGAAATGAAAAGTATCCTTCTTATAAGATTGCTGATCTTTTTCTCGTTCAAACTTTCAATTGTGATTTATAGTTTTGTTAGCATGAGATTGTGCTTTTTTAGTTTGAAAAAAACTGTCAAAGATCCAAGTCTTTTTGGCTTTACTTAAGTTATTAATTGTGAAAGATCCAAGTCTTTTTGCTTTACTTAAGTTATTGATTGTCTATGTAATAGTCCTTAAAACAATATCGGATGGCTTTCTTGTTCCCATGTCTCACATTGGTCTTTAGGTAAGACAAGTGGTGACCTTGAAAGTATGGTCTCATATCTCGATCAAGTGAAGAGACATGAAGCTTAAATATCACTACTATGTATCTAGTGCTAAACTCCATCAAGACAAAGATACTAGAGTGCCAAATTGCAGTCTAGTTTAAGTGAAAATCCATTTGAGCTAAGGTAAAACTTATAGTGCCTCATTTTTCTAGGATTCTACCCCATCAAGGAAGTTAGAACAGGAGCCTAGATAGGACAATTTGTGGAACTTAAGAGACTTATTATTGAGTTAGAGTCTAGTTTAGATAAGCAAAAGATCTTCAAACCAGCACTTGACTTTCTTACTATTCAATATTCAAAGTCCCTTGAGGCTAACAAATTACATACCTACTTGTAACCTAACTAATGAGTAATTATATAGATCTAAGCAAGTATATATAATGAGTCTTCAAACTAATAAACCAAGGGAAGAGAGTAGAAAGTTCCACTACTTGTCCAAGCTCAGCTCTAGACAACATAGAAAGATGCTAGTTCTACTAATTGTCTAATTATAGGCATGGAGAAATGATAGAAGGTTGAACACTTGTCCAACCTATCATCTCTAGTAAGATGGGAGGTTTGGCCTTAAGATTCTCCATGTAACCAACCTATACATCATTGTATTATGAAGAGTAGAAAAGCAAAGCTCCACCACTTGTCCAAGCTAGTTCTAAAATCCACATGGAGATAAGCAAGCTCCACCATTTATCAAATCTCTCTTCCATTAAAACATGAAAAAACTCAGCTATGTTGTACAGGGGGGACTTTTTTCCAAGGTCCACCACTTGTCCAAGATAGGATCCATTAAAACATGGAAATAAACAAAGCTCCACCACTCGTCCAACCTTTAGAGTTGCAAAGTGTATGGGTTGTCTAAACTAGGTATGGGAAAATAATTGAAGGTCCACCACTTGAAACATGGAGCGAAGCAAGCTCCACCATGTCTCCAATATGCTAGACTCCATTGAAACACCCTAAACCCATGATATTTTGTACATAGGGGATGTACATTCAAGATCCACCACTTGTCCAACCTAGTATCCCTAGTAGCTTGATAGCTTTGGTCTCAAGATTCACCACTTGTCCACTCTATGTCATTGTATTAAAAAGGATTGGGTGTTAAGGTCCACCACTTGTCAACCTATAAGTTATATTTTAAATGGTTTTTTTTCTCACAACTTGAACTACCCATGATATGTTTTACATGGGAGTTTTGTTTCAATGTCCACCACTTGTCCAAGCTAACTCTATTGAAACATAGAGAGAACCAAAGATCCACCACTTGTCCAAGCTAAGCTATATTGAAACATGGAGAGAAGGATGCTCCACCATTTCTCCAAGATAGGCTTCATTGAAACATGGAGAGAAGAAAGCTCCACCATGTCTCCAAGCTAGGATCCATTTAAATCCCTAAACCCATTTTATTTTGTACATGGGGGTTTTATTTCAAGGCCCACCACTTGTCTAACCTATTATCCCTAGTAGCACGAGTGGTTTGGTCTCAAGATACACCACTTGTACACTCTATGTCATTATATTAGGAAGAACTATGTATTAAGGTCCACCACTTGTCCAACCTATAAGGTTATATCTTAAATGGTATCCTTTCTCACCACTTGAAATGCCCATGATATGTTTTACATGGGGGTTTCATTCCAAGGTCCACCACTTGTCCAAGCTAACTCTATTCAAACATAGAGAGAAGCAAAGGTCCACCACTTGTCCAAGCTAACTCTATTCAAACATAGAGAGAAGCAAAGGTTCACCACTTGTCAAAGCTAGGCTCCATTGAAGCATGGAGAGAAGTAACCTCCATCATTTTTCCAAGATAGGTGCCATTCAAACATGGAAAGAATCAAGATCTACCATGTCTCCAAGATTCTAGGCTCCATTGAAACACCCTAAAACCATGATATTTTGTACATGGGGTGTTTACATTCAAGGTCTACCACTTCTCTAACGTATTATACCTAGTAGCATGAGTGGTTTGGTCTTAAGATTCACCACTTATCCACTCTCTGTCATTATATCAAGAATAACTGGGTGTTAAGGTCCACCACTTGTCCAACCTATAAGGGTATATCTTAAATGGTATCCTTCACCACTTGTCAAGGTCCATCACCACTTTTCCAACCTGTAAGGTTATATCTTAAATGGTATCCTTCACCACTTGTCAAGGTCCATCACCACTTTTCCAACCTGTAAGGTTATATCTTGAATGATATTTTTCCTTATCACTTGTAATTTCCATGCTATGTTTTACAAAGGGGTTTTGTTCCAACACCCACCACTTGTCCAAGCTAACTCTATTGAAACATAGAGAGAAGCAAAGGTCCACCACTTGTCCAAGGTAGGCTCCATTGAAACATGGAGAGAAGGATGATCCACCATTTCTCCAAGATAGGTTCCATTGAAACATTGAGAGAAGCAATCTCCACCATGTCTCCAAGCTAGGCTCCATTGAAAGATTCACCCTTGTACACTTACATTAATTAAGAAGAACTATGGTTAAGGTCCACCACTTGTCCAACCTATAAGGTTATATTTTAAATGGTATCCTTTCTCACCACTTGAAATGCCCATCACCACTTGAAATGTTTTACATGGGGGTTTCATTCCAAGGTCCACCACTTGTCCAAGCTAACTCTATTAAAACATATAGAGAAAGAAAGGTCCACCACTTGTCCAAGCTAGGCTCATTGAAACATGGAGAGAAGGAACCTCCACTGTTTCTCCTAGATAGGCTCCATTGAAACATGGAGAGAAATAAGCTCCACCATGTCTCCAAGTTGCTAGGCTCCATTGAAATACCCAATACCCATAATATTTTGTACATGGGGGTTTACATTCAAGGTTCACCACTTGTCCAACCTATTATCCCTAGTAGGTTTGGTCTCATGATTCACCACTTGTCCACTCTATGTCATTATATTAAGAGGAATTGGGTGTTAAGGTCCACCACTTGTCCAACCTATAATGTTATAGCTTGAATGGTATTTTTTCTCACCACTTGTAATGCCCATGACATGATTTACATGGGGGTTTTGTTCCAAGGTCCACCACTTGTCCAAGCTAAATCTATTGAAACATAGAGAGAAACAAAGGTCCACCACTTTTCCAAGCTAGGCTGCATTGAAACATGGACCTTAATACCAAATTATTTCTAGTAGCATGAGTGATATTTTGTACATGGGGGGTTTACATTCAAGGTCCACCACTTGTCGAACCTATTTCCCTAGTAGGTTTGGTCCCAAGTTCACCACTTATCCACTCTATGTCATTATATTAAGAATAATTGGGTGTTAAGGTCCACCACTTGTCCAACCTATAAGGTTATATATTAAATGGTATTTTTTCTCACCACTTGTAATGCCCATGATATGTTTTACATGGGGTTTTGTTCCAAGGTCCACCACTTTTCCAAGATAACTCTATTCAAACATAGAGAGAAATAAAGGTCCACCACTTGTCCAAGCTAGGCTCCATTGAAACATGGAGAGAATGATGCTCCACCATTTATCCAAGATAGGCTGCATTGAAACATGGAGAGAAGCAAGCTTTACCATGTTTCCAAGCTAGGCTCCATTGAAACACTCTAGGGGGTTTTATTTCAAGGCCCACCACTTGTTTAACCTATTATCCCTAGTAGCATGAGTGGTTTGGTTTCAAGATTCACCACTTGTACACTCTATGTCATTATATTGTGTTAAGGTCCACCACTTGTCCAACCTATAAGGTTATATCTTAAATGGTATCCTTTCTCGCCACTTGAAATGCCCATGATATGTTTTACATGGGAGTTTCATTCCAAGATCCACCACTTGTCCAAGCTAACCATATTTAAACATAGAGAGAAACAAAGGTCCACGACTTGTCCAAGCTAGGCTCCATTGAAACATGGAGAGAAGGAACCTCCACCATTTCTCCTAGATAGGCTCCATTAAAACATGGACATAAGTAAGTTCCACCATGTCTCCTAGATGCTAGGCTCCATTGAAATACGCAAAACCCATGATATTTTGTACATGGGTGATTTACATTCAAGGTCAACCATTTGTCCACCCTATTATCCCTAGTAGGTTTGGTCTCACAATTCACCACTTTTCCACTCTATGTCATTATAATAAGAGGAATTGGGTGCTAAGGTCCACCACTTGTCCAGCCTATAAGGTTATACCTTGAATGGTATTTTTTCTCACCACTTGTAATGCCCATGACATGCTTTACATGGGGGTTTTGTTCCAAGGTTCACCACTTGTCCAAGCTAATTCTATTGAAACATAGAGAGAAACAAAGGTCCACCACTTTTCCAAGCTAGGCTCCATTGAAACATGGACCTTAATACCAAATTATTCCTAGTAGCATGAGTGATATTTTGTACATGGGGGGTTTGCATTCAAGGTCCACCACTTGTCCAACCTACTTTTCCTAGTAGGTTTGGTCGCAAGATTCACCACTTGTCCACTCTATGTCATTATATTAATAATAATTGGGTGTTAAGGTCCACCACTTGTCCAACCTATAAGGTTATATATTGAATGGTATTTTTTCTCACCACTTGTAATGTCCATGATATGTTTTACATGGGGATTTTGTTCCAAGGTCCACCACTTGTCCAAGCTAAATCTGTTCAAACATAGAGAGAAACAAACGTCCACCACTTGTCCAAGCTAGGCTCCATTGAAACATGGAGAGAATGATGCTCCACCATTTATCCAAGATAGACTCCATTGAAACATGGAGAGAAGTAAGCTCCACCATGTCTCGAAGATGCTAGAGTCGATTGAAATACCCAAAACCCCTGATACTTTGTACATGGGGGGTTTACATTCAAGGTCCACCACTTGTCCAACCTATTATCCCTAGTAGCATGAGTGGTTTGGTCTCAGGATTCACCACTTGTCCACTCTATATCATTATATTAAGAAAAATTGGGTTTCCATATCTAAATGGATCTTTGCTTGGATAAGTGGTAGACCTTGAGACCTAAATACCCATTCTACACTAGAGCATTGGTTAAGCCTTATGCACTTCAAGCATACCTTTAACAACAAGTAGTAGTTATTAGTTGACTTAAGTCTAGTTGACCTCCATGGTATTGAGACTAAGAGAGAGTGTAGCATAAAAAAGAGTCAGGATTTTAATTTGACTTTCTTTCTATTAATGAGTAGATCATAGATGGATTTTGGTATCTAATAAAACCTTAGGGTAGACAATGTAAAACTCATGTCTATTGTTGTGTTTGCATTAAGTGTTCTTGTTCTTTAATTTCAGAACCATTACAGAAAAATGGATTGGCTATATGCTGGCATAAATTGAAGAAAACTATTGAATTACCCATCCAACCTCCTCCAGACCTTGTCCAAGGAATGAATCACCTCCTTATCACCTACCACTTGCTTTCAAGGACATCAAAAGAGTACTTATCTTGGATCTAGAGGGGTTACTTCTCAAGACAATTGAAATGAAACATGGAGATTCTATGCCATCTTGGGCTCAACACATGCGACTTGTGAAGGATAAAGATGAAATTTATCATGTGGTGCGACCAGACGCACAAAGTTTTTTGGATTTTTGTGCTGAATACTTTGAGCTATGGATATGGAGTTGCTATAACTTAACAAGGGTGCAACGCATCACACAAAAATGTTTTCCTGAGCAGTATACCAAGTTCAAGGTGTTTATGAGTAACAAAAATTGCCAAAATCCAAATATTATGTTAGGATTTACAAGGGTTTATCACAAAAATTTGAGTGATATTTGGAAGATATTTGAGGATTTGGATGCAAACAATACCTTAATTTTTTATGACACTCCATATAGGGTGATGTGGAACATGCCAGGGACATATCTTATATTTCCAAAGATGTGGAAGCAAACTTCCGAGCAACTCCAAAACTTCTTGCAGAGAACCATAATTCCATGGTTGGTAGGATGGTTGTATGCAAGAGATAAGAGAGTCTATACATACAACACAATTGTAAATCAGTATAGTGATTCTGAGACAAATTATGTCCTTGGTGTGCGCTTGTCAACACGAAAGAATTGAATAAATATGGCCATAAGATGCTTTTTTAATTCTAGTGTGTATCTTTCAACATTTGTATAATTTGATATAGTCTTTTTTATAAAAAAACAAAGGTGTGTCAATTTTATGAACACTTGAATGGAGTGCACCCTACTCTAAGGGAACTTCAATGTACTATTGGAGTGCATCCTATTGTAAGGGGACTCTGATGTATTGCTAGAGTGCACCCAAATTTTTGGAGACTCATTTTTTATTTGATTGGGGCCTATGTTGGGTCATATAGTAAAAGAAATTCATTTTTTGTCAATTCATATCACGGTTGCATTTATTTGTAACTATGAGAGAATTGATGTTTGATGTCAAAATAAAACTTGTAAGTATGGATCAGAGAATTCATGGACTTTAAATATGTGAGAGGGATCTTTTTCTTGGGCACAAATGTTTGCTTCAAGAATTTTGTCATTACATACTTTACGTGAAAGAGTTTTAGAACCTAAAAGACTTTGAAAACAAAACTATGAATCTAAGTGCATGTATTCTTGAATGGCTTGAAAGTTGATGTATACATGCATGTCGCCTTGATGAAGATTTAGATCTGACAAGATGCAAAGCTAGATTCTTGGACGTTACCTTTGTCAATTTGGTAATAACATATTTAACTTTCTTTTATTATGGGTGGAAAATATATTATTATGTGCATTTGGAACCTAATTGCTTGACCTTCAAACCAAGATTCCTATGTTATTTTTTCATATACTTTTTTGTAATGAATTAAGATTGTGGATACAAGGTCCACCACTTGTTCAAGCTAGATCTAAGAAAGTATATATACTGAGTCTTCAAACTAGTAAACCAAGGGAAGAGAGAAGCAGGGTCCATCACTTGTCCAAGCTTATCTCTAGACAACATAGAGAGATGTTAGGTCTACTAATTGTCCAATATAGTCATGGAGAAATGATAGAAGGTTGATCCACTTGTCCAACCTATCATCTCTAGTAAAATGGGAGGTTTGGCCTTAAGATTCACCATGTAACCAACCTATACTTCATTGTATTATGAAGAGTAGAAAAGCAAAGCTCCACCACTTGTCTAAGGTAGTTCCAAAATCAACATGGAGAGAAGCAAGCTTCACCATTTGTCCAAGATAGGTTCCATTAAAACATGGAAAACCTCATATATGTTGTACATGGAAGCTTTTTTCCAAGGTCCACCACTTGTCCAAGCTAGGATCCATTAAAACATGGATAGAAACAAGGCTCCACAACTCGTCCAACCTTTATAGCTGCAAAGTGTACCGGTAGTCTAAACTAGGTATGGAAAAATAATAGAAGGTCCACCACTTATCCAATATATTATCTCTAATAGCATGGGAGGTTTGGTCTCAAGATTTAGGAATTGGCTAACCTGTATTTCATTGTATTATGATGAATTTGGTTTTAAAGTCAACTACTTATCCAATCTATAAGTTTATATCTTGAATGGTATTCCTTCCCATCACTTAGAAAACCAATGATATGTTGTACATGGGGGGGTTTGTTACAAGGTCCACCACTTGTCCAAGCTAGTTTCATTGAAACATGGATGAAGACAAGCTCCACCATTTGTTAAATCTAGACTCCATTGAAATCTAGAAAATCCATTCTATGTTGTACATGGGGTATTTGTTTTGAGGTCCAACACTTGTCCAAGCTAAGATCCATTGAAACATGGAGTAGAGAAACACTCCACCACTTGTCCAAGCTAGGAAACATTGATAGTAGTTGGCTAAGTTTGAAGATCCACCACGTGTGTAAGCTAACTCTATTGAAACATAGAGAGAAGCAAAGTTCCACCAACTGTTCAAGCTAGGCTCCATCGAAACATGGACAAAAGCAAGCTCCACCATTTCTCCAAGATAGGCTCCATTGAAACATGGAGAGAATCAAAGGTCCACCATTTCTCCAATCCAAGCTCCATTTGTCCAACCTATAAGGTTATATCTTAAATGGTAATCTTTCTAATCACTTGGAATACCCATGATATGTTTTACATGGGGGTTTTGCTCAAAGATCACCACTTGTCCAAGCTAACTCTATTGAAACATAGAGAGAAGCAAAGGTCCACCACTTGTCCAAGCTAGTCTCCATTGAAACAAGGAGAGAAGCAAGCTCCATCATTTCTCCAAGATAGGCTAGCATGGATAAGTCCACCTTGAAACCAACCTTCCTATGAGGCAATAGAGCATATGCTACATATTTTATGTATGCCCCATGCCTCAAATTAAGAAGTTATAGATTAGAAGTGGACCTTGCTTGAATGTCACATGCAATAAATTAAGGAAAAATAGACAAGTGGATTGTATTCCTCAATGGATCCTTGCTTTCACAAGTTGTGAACCTTGAGTCACCTTTACATTAACTTGGACAAGTGGTGGACCTAGAAACCAAGCTCTCCATGTTGAGATAAGTTGTAGGTAGGACAATAGAACATAGACAACGATAATGGATGCAATATACTCATCTCCTAATAATCCAATTGATTGAAACCATGGTCTTTTAGTTGTTTTCATTGTGTATTGTATGTGCATAAAGTGGAATGAGACCTTAAGAAAACTCAAATTTTCGACAAAATCTCTATATTTTGTACATGATATATTGAAAGTTGTCCAACCTGGGAATTGGGATTTTGCCACTTTACCTAAATGGTCTTATGGTGTACTTCTTGTCATGCTCACCATTAGGATATGCATGGTAGCCGTAGTGTCATTAAGAGAAAGATGAGCTAGATCTGGGAAGGTAAAGCTCCCACTTGTGGGCTCAGATTGTACTGAGGCTCCTGGCGAAACAACATACGGAGGATCAATGGGGCTCACTGAGGGAGTCTCCATTTGTGATAGGGTTGGTGGGTTGGACTTTCCTGTATCCAAGAATCTCATTAGGCCTGTTGAAGGCATGTTGATCCCTATGTTCTGTCTTTCTAACTCGACAATCCTATGGAGGACATCACAGACTTTTTGTTGTTGCTCATCTATGCTAGTAGCACCCGATGTGGATTGTAGAACATCTAACCAACCCACATGATAGGTGTGTCCTGTGTACCGATCAGTTAAAGTTTCTGCTTGTAGGTCATACTCCCAATTTTCGTTTAGGAATATCCCATCTAGGCCTGGCGTGCTAGAGGTTTCCCTTGAGGTGGAAGCATTATTGCTCCCCATAGCTTGCCCCTCCGTGACTGCTACCTTGGGAGCACTCGGTTGCTCGGCTGGCATGATTGTTGTCATAGGAGCCTTTGTTTTCAAGGTTCGACTTTGTTCTAGCCTTCGTAGGTTCTCAATTTCCCTCTCCTTTGTTGCTTGCATATAGCGTTCGATCTCTTGCACTTCGGCAAGACTCCTACCATCGGGTAGTAAAACCTCAGAGGGAGATAGTCCTAAAGGATCAGGAGGTGCAGTGGATGGAACATTCACATGCACACGCTCAAGAAGCATAGGGTCCATTTTAGGCATGAATGATGAATTTACTTCCCCACTCCCTTCATTTATTTCATTAACCGCATGTTCGGAGCGAGTAGCTCTACTAAGGGTCTCTTTGAAGCGGCTAAACACGCTGGACCCGGGCCGTGGGCCCATGGCATGCATTTCTTGACTTGAACTATCAGAGTTTGGTGTAGGATACCCCTCCATGACTTTGTAGTCAGAGGAAGAATCACTAGACGCGATATGAGGATCTTGGGTCGCGTTACCTTGAGTCCCGGCCGAAGGTCTAGAACCTAGGGTGGAGGAATAATGGGTGCCCGCGTAAATGGAGGCACTACTAATATGCTCGTACTCTAACACTCGTCCAGAGCATAGGTTCATATGACTTGGATCCCCTAGAAGTGTCAGTGAAGGCCCGTGAAGGCTGCTCACCTAGTAATTTTGGGTGTTTTGCAACCCAAGTCTTTTCTTATTTATTTATTTTTTGATTTTTTGGTCCTTTTTTTCTGACCCAGCTATAGAATAGAACGTATGATAGCTCAAAACGAGTGTCTCCGTCAAAGGTACATGCCGTGCTTTACAGCCCTCCGTTTGGTCACTTTATGCCCTCGGAATCCCTAAAACCGTCAATTTCTAGTAGGGAACTAGGCCCAAATTAGAAAGTCTAAGGGTGCAAGTGGGAAGAGAAGGGAGGAGAGTGGAGGACTTGCCCCACATGCTCTCATTCCCTCTTGAGGGGGTAGGGTATATATATAAGAGTGAGTCTAGTATATACCATAGGACTGAGGCCTGGGCCTGGGCTTGGGCTTGGGCTTGGGCTTGGGGAAATGATCCCGATCCCGATCAAAATTTTAGTGTAGTCCCCCCAGTCACTCATGCTTGAATATTTTTGGTTTTTTTTTTTTTTTTTTGGGCGACGACCACGCGCGGTTTTGGTGACCCTTTCTTGGCCACACACAGTGTCACCTACCTAACCTCCCAGTCAACAGCTCACTACCTTATCTACTTACTAACAGTTCTGCTAACCACTAACTAATCTGTTAACTGCTTACTGATAGTGAGCTAACTGTCCACCTACTTCCTCTCTCACTACCTTACTGTGCAAGGACTGTGTGCATGAAAACCTTGACAGAAAACTGTGTACAGACTATGTGCAAGCAGAAATTGCTAACTGTACTTATTCATTCACTGCAAACAAGCTAACGACTACTAATTGTGCAAAGACTGTGTGCAAACAAAAAACACAACATTATGCAGAAATCACAGAACTTGCAGACAATACAGAAATTAACAACTTGCAGAAAAAAAACTCATTCCTCTTCCTCTTTCTCTTCTTTCCTACTACAAACAACTCATAGGAGAAGCACAAAGTGCCTCTTGGGCTTAGTGCAGGGCGATTCCCCGGCAGCGGCGCCAAAAATGTGCGCTCCTTGCCGCACTGTCGAAGCAAGGGACTTGTCGTTACACCGTGTGCGAGCCATAGACGGCTCCAAGCACACAAATAGCTTAACTAGTAAGCTCAAAAGAGGGAAATGGTGTGTCATTCACCCCTCTATGCTCCTGCCGTGGAGGATTCCTCGCCGCGAAGAAGAAGGAGATGCCGCTACGTCGCGCTCAACCGCTTCACCGCCATCATGCCGCCGCAATGCTCGATCGCACTCTCTCTCTCTCTCTCTCTCTCTCTCTCTCTCTCACACACACACACACACACACACACACACACACACACACACACACACACACACACACACACACACACACACACACACACAAGGAGGTGGAGAAGAAGAAGATGGAGATGGAGATGGAGTAAGAGCACTCTTCTATTGCACAAATGAGAGAATGAGTGAATTTTAGGTTTAGTTGGCTTTTATATGACCTCACCCCATTCACACTTGGGCGCCCATGCTTAGCCAACTAATCCCTTGAATATCCCAGTTAGAGTGCGCCTCTCATCGGCGATCACTCTTACCCTTTTCCTATTGGTCCGACAAGCCCGGTACTTGACTCTACCAAATACATAATACACGTCCGTCGTAGGTGATGGGGTGTCCGTGAGCCGTGAGGGTTAACAGTTGACAATGTTTGAGTCCACCCAAATGGCTCAAATAAATGTTCAGGGAAAGGTTCTGGAAGATAAGCCTCGTCTTCTACTGACTTTCCAACACACATTCCTCTTTGATTAAGTCTCCACATTCAGATGCTCCACACATCCAAACATGTGCTTTCGTTTGTAACCACGCAGGTATTTCCTTTTCGTTCACTGTGGTTGAATCAAATTCTTGCACTGGTGTTTTTGCAACGTCTCTATAGATGTGATCCTTCATGTTGATTTTTGTTATTAGCTCCTCATGCCTTAGGTAAATTTGGTTGTACCCCCAATCTTGTATCATTTTGAGTTGGCGCAAAGAAGGTCGCCCCAAAATAATGTCAAAGTTGTTTGTTTTTCCGAAATCTACCACGGCAAAGGTGTGCTCATAGTTAATTCCACACGAAGTTACAACTATTTGGTCCAGGATTCCCAATGTTCTCTCTACATACCCATCTGCGAGTTGCATTTTCATTCTCGTCTTTCTCAGAGCTGGACGACCCCATTTCTCCCAGATTTTCTTTGAAGCAATCGCAACTCCCGCTCCACTGTCTAGGATAGCTATCGTCTTTATATCCCGATATTCAACAGGTAAGGTTGTATTACCTTCCTCGCCTTCACAGTAATCTCTGACCTTGTTTATGGGCACAGGTTGGGCTTTGGGTTGACCTTCCTGTTTGTTTTCTTCTACAATAGGGTTTGTCTGAAGAGGAATCTTTATTCCTTTGTTCCCCAAATGTTTCCCCATGTCTTCCCATAAGTGTGGTCTTACTCTCAAGAGTTCTGACAGTCTGATTGTGCATGTTACAGGTGTCGACAACATCTCATGAAGAATTTTCGAGTCAATCATTTGTGGAATAGCTCTCATCTGGGATTGAACTAGTCTTATCTCCGATCGTGACTCCTGTTCACCTATAAATGAAGGCGCGGTTTTCAATGATTGAGCTTTGCTTTCCATCGTTACCTCCATTACTGCGTCTCCATACAACGATTGTATATCTCCTGGATAAAATTCATTGTCGATATAAACCTTAGGAATTGGTGCAGACTGTAACGTCGTGCTTCCGTTCTTTCTATTTCTAATGGTTTCCCATAAGTGTTGTGGCCATGGTTCTTCCACTTCTAGAATTGGCATTATAGTCATTGACTTAGCATCACCAATGATGTTGGGCATCACTCGGTGATCCAATGACAATATCCTTTCAGGCCTAGGTCCATTTACTCATTCTGACTCACTGATCTTCAAATTTTCTCGCTCTTTGTGAATCAGCAGTTCTTGTTCTGGGGTTCTAATCACATTAGGTTCCATCAATGCCTAGGATGTTTCAATGAGGTGTTTATACATTTCCAAACGCTTCGTTTCTACTTCTGGTTGATGATAAGTCAACCATCTTTGTTCTAGGGTTTGGTTTGTTTTTAGCCTCGCTTCATACACTTCTAATAGAGCATCTAAAGGCTCTAGTACTTTCTCGACCAAGACTGATCCCCCTGAGGATGCTTTCCTCGGCTTGTTGTTGCCCTCAGCAGTTTTACTATCTCTCTCTTGTTTCAGTTCCTCTTTCATTTCATGTTATTTATTTTCCATGGTAGTGAAGCGGTCCGGGGCGGGCAACAAGAAGAGCAACCTCTAGATACCCTTCAAGGCTCCCGTGCTGCTCAATTGGGTTGGGGTTGGAAAAACAACAAACACACACACAAACCCGCAACCTAACCCTACACAAATTTGGGGCACCACCTAGTTTTGGATGCGAACTAGGACGCGTAAAGAGAGAGAGAGAGAGAGAGAGAGAGAGAGAGAGAGAGAGAGAGAGAGAGAGAGAGAGAGAGAGAGAGAGAGAGAGAGAGAGAGAGAGAGAGAGAGAGAGAGAGAGAGAGAGAGATAGTGCTCGGGCTGCTTTGAAACGTATCGGCAATGATCAAGCAAACACAATTATATATGTAAGAAAGAGAGAGAAGGGGCAGGGGGTGTTTGTTGCACTAATACCTTCTTACAAATCTGTCATGACCAATCAAGTGATATTAGTATTTGTTCAACATAGCTTGAGTAAATTACACCACAACACATCACAAGAAAAGCCACCCCACTCACTGTCTTAAGGCCAGGGGAGTCCTCTCCACCCTGTCACCCTCTTACAGTATGTGGGATTTATGGCTAAATTGATGACAACACTAGAGACAAGCTATCAAGAACTTAACAAAAAAAACACCAAGACACTTACACATCATTGTTGTCCATTACTTCACGTGGGAAGAGAGACAAAGTATCCAAGCTTAGTCCAAATCCACCCTCCTTGATTCAACAAATGTTGGGCTTACACTAGTAGCAGAAATGATAGATTTCCTACTCTCAATTGAGTGATCACTCTCTCTCTTACAATGGCATAGAGTTCCCTTGCTAATCTCCTATTACAACACATGCACATGCATAAGACAATGAGCTTCCACTCAAGAGCTCCTTCTAGAGAGGTTGATCTTGGCTTCTCAAGCTATAGCATAGTGCTCTTGCTTATGGCTCCCCCTTTTGTGCTAGCTACACCCTCCTTTTATAGCAATTTTGAAGGCTAGGGTTACTCCTCTAACCATGGTTGGGTTAGATTTTCAGCAATTTATCTAATTTCTTTTGCTTGGAATTATTAGGAAGTTGGTGGGGAAAGAGAGAGGAGAGAAATGGAGGTGATAGGACTTTTCATAGTGGGTTAGTGTTAGTAGAGTTAGTATTAATTTACAAATGGAATTGGATATTTACAATGGGAGTATCCATGTAGGATACAAATAAGGAAGAAACACTCTTGAGAGGTAAGAAAAGGTGGATTTCTTACAAGGTTGATGCTCCAAAAGTGTCTTGAGTAGGGCCAATTTTGACGCTTGTTGACGGTCCACTAGCTTTGACGGTACATTTTTTCTCCACTCTTGACCTTCCTTGAGAGACAAGGTAATTGAAGCTGAGTAATCAACCACCATATGCTGTCTTTTAAGAAAAGAGGCTGAATTTTGTGGTTTTTTTGATAGATATGGGTAAATTGGAGGAGGAAAAATGAGACTAGGTGGTCAATTTTGGAATGGAATTGTGTGTGGGAGGTATGAGTTCACCATGGTTTCTCTTATTCTTCAAGGTTGACGAGAAGGTGAGTAGGGTGCAGAGAGGAGTGGTGAGAGAGGTGGGGATGATGAGTGGAGAAGTGTGTGTGAAAGAGGAAAATGATAAATTGGAAGAGAGAGTGTGGCTGCATAGCATGGGAAAACTGGGGTCCACTAATAAAATCATAGCTCACAGCTCGTAGCTCAAAAAAATATGAAAAACTTTGAGGCAAAAGTTCAGCCCACGAGCTACAACTTTTGTTTGTATCACCTTTTCAAATTCGGAGAGCAAGTGAACTTTAAAAATTCAGCAAAACCGACCGTTTTTTTCCACTGCACAAGGTCCTTGTGGGGTCCTTCTTTGGATGATTCTTTTGAATACCTCCAAGAGTGAGCCCTCCATAGTGCATGTATGCATGCCACCTACCCTTGACCTTATTTGGTAGGTCTATAATTGAAGATATTGTTGAGATTGTGATATAAGTGAATAGTACAACTAAAAAAATCAAATATTGAGGGGTCTAAAAAATATGTACATGTCAAATATAAATAATATAAGTGGAAAAAATATAAAGGGGTCAAAAGAAATCTCTCTCATTATGAGGCTACCATAAAAAGGTAAATATTTTTGGTGTTCTAATTTTTTAGAAAAAAAAAACAAAATAGATGTAGGAAGGGAAAAATCACAATAGTGAAAAAATATACACATAAATAAAACTAGTTTTTTTGGATTTTTGTTGGGGTGGAGTTACACCAAATATAAGAGAAGCTTACATGAAAATATTTCTATATGGAATAAAGAGTATGAAAAATGGTAAGAAAAATTGTGGTAATGGTGAGGCAATGTACAGAGCATAAATAACACACACCTAGGTAGAAATATTTAAATAAATATCAAAATAATTATAAAAAAATCTTTTATTTAGGCTCTATATACAAAGAAATATTTACATACGCATGGGCCATAATATACTTATTTTTTTGGCTCAACTAGCCCAATGACTAGCTAATTGAGGGTTTTTTAAGAAGATATGGGAAAAGTCCCGTGACTCACGCACGCCTATGTACAGTGAAATGGTAGGGATAGCCAGAGTGTTTGGGTGATTTTGGTAGGGTGAGGTAACTCACTGTGGCAATTGCAAATAGCCAAAAAACGGCTATCATTAGCCCTCCCCCTGGATGATGGTATATTCATGTACCATCGTAGAGCATCTTTTCCAAAGAGAGTGCTTCAGAGTCCTTGACGAGATCTTTATTGTTTGGCCCCTCAGAATTTTGGCTAGAGTTACACTCATGCTTCATGTAACAATATTTACATGAGACAGTGGCCTTTTGACAGATCTTTGGTAGATCCTTTGGTAGAAGGCGACTCAAATAGGGCTTCAAGCAATACCCGTTTACGTTCCTGGAGTGCTCTTTACCATTCAAGTCCATAAGCTGATAGTAACTTGAATTGAAAGCCTTCTTGACTATGTATGGCCCTTGCCATCTTGTTTCAAATTTGGCATCAAAACGATTATCGAGTCGATTGTCATACCTTAGCACAAGATCTCCTTCATTGATGCCTTTGTCCTTTAGTTTCTTGTCAAGCTTCTCCTTTGTCTGTGTGGCTTTCCTCTTATAGCACTCGTATGCTGCTTCTCTTTTCCACTCAAGATCAGCTAAGGTAAGAAGTCGATCCATCCATGCTTCTTGATCATCTTGTGCTGATTTGCCATGAAGTCGCATTGTTGGAATGTTTATCTCAATTGGCTGTAAAGCCTCTTGACCATAGACCAAGTGAAATGGTGTGAACTCCGTGGCTTCCCTATATGTGGTTCGATACGCCCACAAGGCACCATCCAAGAAGTCATCCCACAACTTTGTCTTGTTTTTCACCATCTTTCTAATGATGCCTGCAATGAAACCATTAGCTTTTTCTACCAAACCATTTGATTGGGGATAGTAGGGTGTACTGTGACGATGTAGAATGTGAAGTTCTTCACAGACTTCTGTGAGCAATCCCTTTCTAAACCCTGGACCATTATCAAAAACAATCTCCAAAGGTGTGCCAAATCTACAACAAATGTGAGTGTAGACGAATTTGCTCACTGTATTCTCATTTACCTTTGCCACACTTTGTGCTTCCACCCACCTAGTCATATAGTCTACAGCCACTAGAATGTAGAGTTTACCATTTTTTGTCCTAGGCAGAGGACCCATAGCATCAATGCCCCACTTTTCAAAGGGTCCATTTGCAAGCACGATTTGCCTTGGACCATAAACCAATCTTCTATTCCCATTTACCTGACAATTGTGACAACTTTTACACCAATGTTGGACATCCACATGCAGACTTGGCCAAACATACCCCGCAAGCAAAATCTTCTTCACAGTTAATTCTTGGGCAAAATGACCACCACATGCTTCTTCGTGAAAACCTTTTAGAATGGCTAGAATTTCCTCAATAGTTGGTACTCTTCTGCATACTTGATCCCTCCCTCTTTGATAGAGGGAGCCTTCTAGGAAGAGATATGCGCTTTCCTTCTTCATGAGTCTCCTCTTTTGAGCCTTCGTGAAGTCTTGTGGAAACTCGCCCTCCAAAATGTAGTTAATAATGGGAGTCAATGATTCCAATCCCTGGTATCTCGGTTGCTTGACAGTTGCTGCCACCATGATGACCTGCACTTCTTTCTCAACACATGTAACTACTTGTTGTGCAAGTAAATCGGCATCTTCATTCTGTTTCCTAGGAATATGATATAGTTGCACTTCTTCAAATTGATTAAACAATCTATGAATGGCATGAACTTTTGTCCGTAAGCTTTCATTCTTGCATGCCCAAATGCCTAAAATATGTTTAACAATGAGAAGTGCATCTCCCTTTACCATGAGGCGTTGTATCCCTTGGCCAATGCACATCTTCAAACCATGAATTAGTGTGTCGTATTCTGCTTCATTGTTGCTAGCTGAACTTGTTAGATTGAACTTCTCTTTCATGACCACCTCTCCACTTGGGTTGAGCAACACTAGCCCTCCCCCTGCTTTTCTTGTGGCTCGACAAAAAGCTCCATCAAAGAACAAGGTAAAAGCATTAGGAATACTTTTTGGTGGTGGTAATGGTAGGGTCTTTACTTCAGGCACCTTAATCTCCTTTTCATGCACCCTACAAGTGAGAATCCCTGCCAATTGTGCACACACACTGTCTTCTACCTTGAAAGAGTATTGAAACTCTTGCAACTCCATAATCCACTTTGAGATCCTAGTACTAAGATTCATTTGAGATGACACCCAAGGGAACAAATTCTCTGCAGTGAGAATTACAAAAGGTTTTGGTAGCAGGTAGGATCTAAACTTTCTCATCGCAAACATGAGAGAAAGCATCATGAGTTCTGCTTCTGTGTAGTCTCTCTCCAAAGCATTCATGACCCTACTAGCAAAGTAGATGGGTCGCATCCTTGTACTGTGGGGATCTTGTTGTAGCAACACAGCACCAATTGTTTCCCTTCCAACACTAGAGCTAACAAAGAATGTGTACTCCCAACAAGGAGGCATGAGTGTTAGTAGCTCTGACAAAATGACTTTAATGTTACAAAAATACTCTTCAAGCTCATCAGACCATGCAAATTCTACTTGTTGTGTCAACTTTTGCAAAGGATGAAGCAACTCCGAAGCTAAGTGAATAAAGCGTGACATATACTTCACTTTTTGAATGAATGATATGACCTCTTTGAGATTCTTGGGTGAGGGGAGCTCAATAAGAGCCTTTGCCTTTGAAGGATCCACCTCAATGCCTTTATAGGAAACCTTGTGACCAAGCAAGATCACTTCATCCTCAGCTATGTGACACTTGTCGGGGTTGAGTTGACCTCCCATGTCATAGAGCTTCTTTAAACCTTCTTCTACCCTTTGTAGATGCAATGATTTTGAGCTATAAATGCAAAAATCATCAATAAAAACCCTAATGGACTTTCCAAAGAATGCTTGAAACACCATGTTCATGAAGCGTTGGAAAGTTGCAGGAGCATTTGTCAGGCCAAATGGCATGACTCTAAAAGCATAACAACCCCAAGGAGTGATAAAGGTTGTTTTCAATTGATCCTCCAATGCGATACCTATTTGAAAGTAACCCGAGTAGCCATCACACACAGTGTACTTCTCATGACCAGCTACTTCATTTAGTATCTCATCCTGAAATGGGAGGGGAAAGTGATCTCTTTTTGTTGCCTCATTAAGTGGACGATAATCCACACACACCCTCCACTTGCCGTTTTTCTTAGGAGTGACAACAACGGGAGAGACCCACTCTGAATTCTCCACTGGATAAATGAAACCTGCTGCTAGAAGCTTTCTTACCTCCTTGAGTAGAGCCTGCTCCTTAATGACTCCTAGCCTTCGTAGCTTTTGAGCCTTAGGTGTGGCCTCTGGCTTCAACTCAATCTTGTATTGAACAACATCTAGTCCACACACATCGGTGTAGTCTTTAGCAAAAAGCCTCGGAAATTTCCTTAGCACACATTTGAACTCCTCTCTTTCATCCTTTGTAAGTGTTGTAGACAACATACCTTCTAACATTCCTTCATCTTCCACCTTTTGGTTCTCTTGGGAACCTACCTCTTCCAAACCTCGAGAAGAGGTCTCCTGGTTGTTTGGCTTAAACCTTACCCCCACGACTTCAATGGAGGACTCCTCTTCAGTAATGCTACCGCTACTTTCTTCTTCTGAAGTGTTTTCAGTCCAATCTTCTTCCGTCTCACTTCGAGATGATTCTTCATGGAGCTCCTCTTGGCGTTGCTCCTTCATGTCAAAGACAACCTTCTTGTGATTGTCATTCCTACAAATTAGCTTTCCACTCTCCCAATCCTGCAAAGCTCGCATTTTCATTAGCCATGGTCTTCCTAGGATAAATGGGTAACCATTTTCCTTGGTAGACATGACATAGAAATCCACTGCCTTCTTAATGCCAAGGCCTCCACAAAAATATTTTTACAAATGCCTACGCACCTAGCCTTGCTATTGTTTGCCATTTTCACTTTGATTTCAGGTGTCTCATGGATGTGCATGCCTAGTCTTTGCATGAGCCCTTCTGTCATGATGCAAATTTGTGCACCCCCATCCACTAGACCTTTCCTAACCAATCTTCCTTCTATGTAACAATCTAGCACAGGTGTAATATCCTCGTTCATTTCAGTATGTGCAATTTTTACAACAGGAAAACTCTCTTTTACCTTTCTCCTAGTGCTAACTGCCTTTGTTAAATCCCTCCTAACTTGTGGGCATAATGCAAGAAACTGAGGCCATGAGATATCAGGACCCTTACCTCGCATTTCTTCCAACAGGTTGTATGGAGCAATTCCATGTCCAAGACGGAAGTCTTGGAGATTGATACGAGGTCGAGTCCTCTTAGCTTCCTTGGTCTCCTTTGCCTTCTTGCCTTGTCCATGGTCACTCTGTGATGGGACACCCTCTTTCTCTTTACCTTTTCCTCGGCCACGCTTAATGCCATTTGCTTCCATGTCAACCTCATTTGAGTTTGTCACCTCTACCACATGCACATTTGGATCTGGCAAAGGTGGAACTCCTTCTGCCCCTTGTGGAGGTGGTCTTGGTCCATTTGGTCTTTGTAGAAGCCTTGGTTGTTGACCAGTTCCTTCACCTGCATTCATCACTAGGTAATTCAAGTTAAGTCTCCCTGGCTCCCCACGGGGCCAAGGACAATTATACATCCTATGTCCAGACTCTCCGCAATTCCAACATTGCAAGACTCTCCTAGGTCGTGGATCTCGCTCTTCAGAATTCTTTGCTTGTCCCTTTGGACCTACAGCTTGTGCAAGGTGAATTCACAGGCTGCTTAAAGATTCGTTTAACTTCTCAATTACTTCCGCCGTTACCTCAGGAAGCTCCCTCGATGTTGATTCTTGTGACTTACCTTTGGGTCTAAGACCTTCTATTGGAACCTCTCCCCTTAAGCACTTGAGTTTCCTATATTTCTCAGCAGCCCTAGTTTCAGCTGCATCAAAGGTAGCAGGTGCACCCGCCTCAACTTTTACCTTAAGGTCAGGAAAGAGTCCGGCTATGAACCTCTCCTTCTTTAGAAATTCTGCACCATCACCAGGGTTAGCAACATTTCGTATCCATAGAGCCCAAAGACGTAGGAACTCTTGCTTGTACAAGTAGTAGTCGTCTAAATCCTTTTGCTTATGAGAAACAATGTCTTGCCATAATTTCTGAGTGTTTTGGGGATCAAAGAAGTATCTCTTAAAATGATTCAAAACTTCTGTGTAATTCCCCTTAACTTCCTCAGGAAAAGAGTCAAACCAAGTACTAGCATCTTTCCTAAGGACCACCTCAAACATTTCTACACGTTCTTGATCGGTTACTATCCTCTTGATACGGCAAGACATCTTGAAATTTGCTAAAAATAATTCTGCATCCTCTCCAGGCTAAAGAGGATATCCAGACATTTGGCGTTGGCTCTCCAGTGAATTGATTTCAAAGTGACACCCGTATTGTTTTTCTTTCCTAAAAAGATTTACACAATAATTTTTTCTAAATTGCAATCTATTCTACGACAAAATAAAAATATTCACATAAAATGACCTATGATAATCAATGAGAGGTAGGATGACAGGGTTTGGTGACGCGAGAATTTCTCCTACTCTTTGGGCACTAAACATGAACACCATACGTTGTTGAAAATGGATTTTTCTACTAATTGCAATGTTTATTCTAATGTGTGGAGTGAAATGAAAGGGGAAAACCTCTATTCTTGGGCCATTATCCATTGTCTATGCATGACCTTATGCTTAAAACAAAACAAAAATATAGACGTCCAAACTAAGGTCGTACCTAATGAGAGGCAAAATAAAAGGATTTACTAATGCGTTTATCTCTGCCAACCTAAGAGGACCTAAAATTCTATGAATTACACGTTGAAATTGCAACTTAGTACTAACAATTATGTGTACCTTTTGCCTTGCAATGGGAATGAAATTCTCGTGATTCATGTAAGCTAATTGATTATGCTAAAGGTTGAGCCTACACAAAACATACACAAGCCGTCCTCCGTGGGGGCACCAATTTGAAGCGGTCCAGGGCGGGCAACAAGAAGAGCAACCTCTAGATACCCTTCAAGGCTGCCATGCTGCTCAATTGGATTGGGGTTGGAAAAAAAACAAACACACACACAAACCCTCAACCTAACCCTACACAAATTTGGGGCACCACCTAGTTTTGGATGCGAACTAGGACGCGTAAAGAGAGAGAGAGAGAGAGAGAGAGAGAGAGAGAGAGAGAGAGAGAGAGAGAGAGAGAGAGAGAGAGAGAGAGAGAGAGAGAGAGAGAGAGATAGTGCTCGAGCTGCTTTGAAACGTATCGGCAATGATCAAGCAAACACAATTATATATGTAAGAAAGAGAGAGAAGGGGGAGGGGGTGTTTGTTGCACTAATACCTTCTTACAAATCTGTCATGACCAATCAAGTGATATTAGTATTTGTTCAACATAGCTTGAGTAAATTACACCACAACACATCACAAGAAAAGCCACCCCACTCACTGTCTTAAGACCAGGGGAGTCCTCTCCACCCTGTCACCCTCTTACAGTATGTGGGATTTATGGCTAAATTGATGACAACACTAGAGACAAGCTATCAAGAACTTAACAAAAAAAACACCAAGACACTTACACATCATTGTTGTCCATTACTTCACGTGGGAAGAGAGACAAAGTATCCAAGCTTAGTCCAAATCCACCCTCCTTGATTCAGCAAATGTTGGGCTTACACTAGTAGCAGAAATGATAGATTTCCTACTCTCAATTGAGTGATCACTCTCTCTCTTACAATGGCATAGAGTTCCCTTGCTAATCTCCTATTACAACACATGCACATGCATAAGACAATGAGCTTCCACTCAAGAGCTCCTTCTAGAGAGGTTGAGCTTGGCTTCTCAAGCTATAGCATAGTTCTCTTGCTTATGGCTCCCCCTTTTGTGCTAGCTACACCCTCCTTTTATAGCAATTTTGAAGGCTAGGGTTACTCCTCTAACCATGGTTGGGTTAGATTTTCAACAATTTATCTAATTTCTTTTGCTTGGAATTATCAAGAAGTTGGTGGGGAAAGAGAGAGGAGAGAAATGGAGGTGATAGGACTTTTCATAGTGGGTTAGTGTTAGTAGAGTTAGTATTAATTTACAAATGGAATTGGATATTTACAATGGGAGTATCCATGTAGGATACAAATAAGGAAGGAAAACTCTTAAGAGGTAAGAAAAGGTGGATTTCTTACAAGGTTGATGCTCCAAAAGTGTCTTGAGTAGGGCCAATTTTGACGCTTGTTGACGGTCCACTAGCTTTGACGGTACATTTTTTCTCCACTCTTTGCTGGAATTAGGGTTGCAGAGAAACACACACAGCTTGGAGATGACGAAGGAAGCTCAAGGCACACAATAGAGAGTGTGTTACTTAGTGTGCAATGAAAAGATAGATAGCCCTAGAGTGATGGGCGTATATACAATGCATGGGGGAAAAAACCTCCTAAAGAGGGAAAAAATGCCCCGGCGGTCCTAGTGTGTTCACACACATCACTACCACATGTATATGGTAACAAATCCCCCCTGGAGTGATGCGGTGAACGAGAGCTGGCACATGAGTAAAGGGAAGTGCCATGCCCTGAGGACAGGATCAGTCCACAAAGGGGAGTAAGCCCAAAGCTTTGCGGAAAGCTTCAAGCTTCTCAGGAGACAATGCCTTTGTGAAAAGATCTGCAAGGTTGTCCTGTGTTGGCACATAAGCCAAGCTGATCTCTCCTGCTGAGAGCCTCTCCCTGACATAGTGGTAATGCACCTCAATGTGCTTTGTGCGAGCATGGAAAACTGGGTTCCTCGCAACTGCCAATGCGCTCTGACTGTCAGTGTAGATAGTGTTGGCAGTGTCCTGTCCAACACCCAAGTCAGCCATAAGGCGTCTGAGCCATACACACTCAACCGTAGCTGTGAAGACTGCCCTGTACTCAGCCTCACAACTCGAAGTGGCCACAGTAGGTTGCTTCTTGCTCAACCATGATATACATGAACTGCCAAGCATGAAACAAAAACCACTTGTGGACACTCGCGTGTCAAAACAACCAGCCCAATCTGAGTCCGAAAAAGCATGTAAGTCTGGTGGCAATGATCCCCCCTTGGGATAAAACAAGCCAAGATGTAAAGTGCCACTAAGGTAGCGGAAAATCCTCTTGACAGCCTGCCAATGCTTAGACCCTGGGCTATGCATAAATCTGCTGACCTGCGAGACTGCAAATAAAATATCTGGCCTCATGTTGCATACATAAATGAGGCAGCCAACAGCACTTTGGTAAAGAGTGACATCAGCAGGATCGCCAGCATCATGTAGAATCAACTTCAATCCTGTTTCCATGGGAGTGGCAATAGGTTTGCAATCCTCAAGTCCAAACTTACATAGCAATGTCTCTATGTAACTATTCTGACACAAGGCAATACCACCATCACACTGCTTAAACTGTATACCCAAGTAATGATGCAACAGCCCCAAATCTTTCATCTTGAAAGTAGCATTCAAATCAGCCTTAAATTCAGCAATATGTCTCTCATTTGGTCCAGTGATCAGCAAATCATCAACATAAAGAACCACAATGAGAAATACATCATCCTCACGCTTTACATACAATGTGCTTTCTGTTGGACTGTTACGAAAGCCTCGTTTAACCAAATGAGTGTCAGCTTTCTCATACCAAGCACGAGGAGATTTCTTCAACCCATACAAAGCATTCTTACATTTGCACACTTTGTCCTCTTGTCCTTTTATGACAAAACCGCGAGGCTGTGTTACATAAACTTCCTCAAATATGTCACCATTCAAGAAAGCAGTAACAATGTCTAATTGATGTACATCCCAACCAAAATGAGCTGCCAATGCACATAGAAAACGCACAGTAGTCATACGACAAGTGGGAGCAAAAGTCTCTTCATAATCTATGCCTTTTTGTTGTGCATAACCCTTTGCAACAAGTCGAGCCTTATGGCGATCGATCTCACCATCCGGCTTGCGTTTCAACTTGTAAACCCACTTCGTACCAATGGCCTTTTTGCCAGGAGGCAAATCACATAAAGTCCATGTGTCATTCTCTATAAGTGCATCATATTCTGATTTCATGGCAGCAATTCAATTTTCTGAATTCTGTGCTTCATCAAAAGACAGAGGCTCCTCAACATCATGTAAACTAGACACAGCCAAAGCATAACAATCTGATGCATAAGATGCATGGCGAGAGCCTGAACGAGTACGACTAGATAAAGGTGCATCCAATTTACTGTCACGCAAAGTGTGCACTAGCCATTTTGGCATACCTCTAGCCTGCTCATTTTCAGCCCTTTCCTCATCAAGTACATCATGTACATCTGCATCAGTAATAGGCTGTTCTAAAACATTTTCAGAAACCCCCATAGGCTATACATTTGCCTCATTGGAACTTACATTCGTATTTCCACCACTGAAAAGAGGCAACAAAGTGTCATAAATGTCCTGTGAGCTTGCACTACTGTCTCTAGTACATGACAGCAAGGGCTGAACAGAGTCTTCCACAAACACTACATCCCGTGAAACGAGAATACGTTTTGTTTGCGGATGATACAACCTTTAACCTTTGCTTTCAGCACTATAACCAACAAAAATACATTTGACAGCCTTATCATCCAATTTTCTGCGCTGCACTTGTGGCACCAAAGCATATGCCAAACAGCCAAAAACACGCATGTGCTCAATAGAAGGTGTTCTATCATGCCATGCTTCATATGGAGTAATAGACTGCAAAGCTTTCGTAGGACACCTGTTAAGTACATAAGTGGCACACATGATGGCCTCCAGCCAAAAAGAATGCGGCAAAGCTTGACTTTTGACCATACATCGTGCCATTTCCGTTAGTGACCTGTTTTTCCTCTCAGCAACACCATTTTGCTGAGGTGTATAAGGCACTGTACATTGGTGTTTTATCCCACGACTAGCCAGAAATGCATTAAATTCATGAGACATATACTCCCCCCCTCGATCGGAATGGAGGGTGCCCATAGTACATTTTGAGACATTTTCAGCCATAGCCAAAAATTGTTTGAAGCACATAAAAACTTCGGACTTCGCTTTAAGCGGAAATACCCATGCATGCCTGGAGTAATCATCAATGAAAGTCACGAAGTACAGGTAATTGCCCAAGGACGGAGTTTGCATGGGCCCACAAACATCACTATGCACAAGCTGCAACCTGCATGTGGCCCTAATTGAACCATCCTTTGGAAACTTAGAACGCTGCATTTTACCCAGAATACAGCCTTCACAAACATGTTTGACAAGTGCTTCAAGAGGCGGCAAAGAAGCAACCATATCAGATTTCTGCAAACGCAGCAAACTGGCAAAATTCAGATGACCAAAATGTGCATGCCAAAGTTTTGCATCTGAAATAGCCCTTGAATCTGCAACAACATTTGCAAAATTTTGTCCACACTTGTCATACAAAGTGAGCTTATACAGCCCACGGCACAAAAGTCCAGATGCAACAATTTCTTCACGAAAACTGAGATCATGAACTGTACATCTGTCATCCACAAATTTGACTACAAGTCCAAGTCTAGCAAGTGCGGATACAGACAAGAGATTCTTCTTGATCCCAGGTACATAAAGTGCATCAACAAGTGTGAAGGAACTGCCATTAGCAGCAGTGAGCACTATCTTTCCAACTCCCTGAACTGGATAAGAGGCGTTGTTGGCACAAGTGACTGAATTCCCATGAGGGACAGACTCGAGAGAGGTAAACAATTCACGATGTGAGGTAATGTGCTTTGTAGCATCACTGTCGAAATACCACACATGTGAATCTGCAGCAACTGACAAACATGCATCATGGACAACAGGATTGTAAGTGCACTCTGCGCTAAAAGCCCATTCTGCATCAACATCAGCATCACAATCTCCTTTCACAGAAGACTCAACAATGGCTGCATTTGTAGTGGAACCAGCATTTGCAGTGGAACCACCATCTTTCTTCTTAGCCTCTTTGGCCTTCAACTTAGGACACGACTTGATCAAGTGATCATTGGCTTTACAATAATGGCAACGCATCTTCTTTTTGCCCTTATCACCAGAATTGCCAGACGAAGTGCTGCCAGCAGAAGCATTAGGAACAGAATTTTTGCCACTCGCAGTAGAACCATAAGAAGTGGCTGCATTACTGTTACCACCCTTTCTTTGAGAAGCAATAAAAGCCTGCTCAACTGCACGCTACCTAGTCCTGTTTTTTCTAGAAAGTGACTCTTGCAACAGCAATGTGCATAATGCATCAAACTTGACAACTTCAGGATTTCCTTGGGTCATGAGTCTCCAAGTACTAGCAAAAGTCTGGTAGGAATCTGGTAAGGCATCAAGAACAGTCTGCACAAGGGAACTGTCCGAAATGACTTCACCTGCAGAAATGAGTTGCTCATTGATATCCTTGACACTAGCAAGGAAAGTGTCCATATCATCTTCCTCATGCATAATCTTCGACTCTAGCTCTTTACGCAGCAAAGCAATTTTAGCCTCATTGCGGCTTGCATAAAGACCTGCTAGAATATCCCAAGCCTGTTTTGCAGATTTTGCTGAACGGATGTGAGGAATAATGGTGCGCTTCACAGACAACGCAATCAATGCATGAGCCTGTGCATCCTTAACATCCCAATGAGCTTGTTCTATCGTAGGCAAAACAACTCTAACAGCTGCAATCCTTGCAGCAAGACTTGCAACATCCTCAACATCGCCTACATCTTCAGAACCATGACGTACATCAATGCCCTGCACAATGTTCCAGACACCTTTTGACACAAGAACATGTTGCATCATATAAGCCCACATAGGGTAGTTGTCCCCATCCAACCTGTCGTCAGCAGCAAACATCTTGAACACATCTGTGTTGTTGTTGCCAGCCATGGTAAATGCTGCACCCGATGTGAAAACTGCCCGAAAATAGGAGAAATGGAGCGGGAACAACTTCTGCTGTATAGCACAAACCGTAGAAGACTATAAGGCACCTGTTATGCAGAAAACGGCACTGACAGAAAATCAGCACAAAATGACGAAATAGCCTGTGCTGTACTGCCCGTAGTGGAAACGGAGGCCGAAATGAGCCCAAATCAAAATTCTGAGCAAATCGAGCTCTTCGAGCTCACCCTAGATATTGGTCGACCTGCGAACGCTCACCAAAGCTCACTGAAATCGGAGAAAGTGAGCAGGCATGTGTTGGAGCAGCTGGTGACTAAGCCCGGGAGGACGTGACCTGCTCTGATACCAATTGTTGGAATTAGGGTTGCAGAGAAACACACACAGCTTGGAGATGACGAAGGAAGCTCAAGGCACACAATAGAGAGTGTGTTACTTAGTGTGCAATGAAAAGATAGATAGCCCTAGAGTGATGGGCGTATATACAATGCACGGGGGAAAAAACCTCCTAAAGAGGGAAAAAATGCCCCGGCGGTCCTAGTGTGTTCACACACATCACTACCACATGTATATGGTAACACTCTTGACCTTCCTTGAGAGACAAGGTAATTGAAGCTGAGTAATCAACCACCATGATGCTGTCTTTTAAGAGAAGAGGCTGAATTTTGTGGTTTTTTTTATAGATATGGGTAAATTGGAGGAGGAAAAATGAGAGTAGGTGGTCAATTTTGGAATGGAATTGTGTGTGGGAGGTATGAGTTCACCATGGTTTCTCTTATTCTTCAAGGTTGAGGAGAAGGTGAGTAGGCTGCAGAGAGGAGTGGTGAGAGAGGTGGGGATGATGAGTGGAGAAGTGTGTGTGAAAGAGGAAAATGATAAAGTGGAAGAGAGAGTGTGGCTGCATAGCATGGGAAAACTGGGGTCCACTAATAAAATCATAGCTCACAGCTCGTAGCTCAAAAAAATATGAAAAAATTTGAGACAAAAGTTCAGCCCACGGGCTACAACTTTTGTTTGTATCACCTTTTCAAATTTGGAGAGCAAGTGAACTTTAAAAATTCAGCAAAACCGACCGTTGTTTTCCACTGCACAAGGTCCTTGTGGGGTCCTTCTTTGGATGATTCTTTTGAATACCTCCAAGAGTGAGCCCTCCATAGTGCATGTATGCATGCCACCTACCCTTGACCTTATTTGGTAGGTCTATAATTGAAGATATTGTTGAGATTGTGATATAAGTGAATAGTACAACTAAAAAAATCAAATATTGAGGGGTCTAAAAAATATGTACATGTCAAATATAAATAATATAAGTGGAAAAAATGTAAAGGGGTCAAAAGAAATCTCTCTCATTATGAGGCTACGATAAAAAGATAAATATTTTTGGTGTTCTAATTTTTTAGAAAAAAAAAACAAAATAGATGTAGGAAGGGAAAAATCACAATAGTGAAAAAATGTACACATAAATAAAACTAGTTTTTTTGGATTTTTTTTGGGGTGGAGTTACACCAAATATAAGAGAAGCTTACATGAAAATATTTCTATATGGAATAAAGAGTATGAAAAATGGTAAGAAAAATTGTGGTAATGGTGAGGCAATGTACAGAGCATAAATAACACACACCTAGGTAGAAATATTTAAATAAATATCAAAATAATTATGAAAAAATCTTTTATTTAGGCCCTATATACAAAGAAATATTTACATACGCATGGGCCATAATATACTTATTTTTTAATTTATTTTTTTATTTTTTTGGCTCAACTAGCCCAATGACTAGCTAATTGAGGGTTTTTTAAGAAGATATGGAAAAAGTCCCGTGACTCACGCACGCCTATGTACAGTGAAATGGTAGGGATAGCCAGAGTGTTTGGGTGATTTTGGTAGGGTGAGGTAACTCACTGTGGCAATTACAGATAGCCGAAAAACGGCTATCAGTAGTTTGGGTTTTTATCCTTCTTGTTTTCATTCTGTCTTGTTTCGCTTTTCAGGATTTTCACTGTGTTCTCATAGATAAACTCTTGTTTTCTGTGGGTATTGGCAACTCGACCTGTTCTTCCAATGGCTCATTTTTCTCTAAGTCCTTGGCGCGAGCTCTGGTTACTGCATTGATTTGAATTTTGGATCATGGGTTTGGTTTCTGATCCACTGCTTGCACTTGGTAACACCCCCACAATACTTATAGTTTCTTTTCCCTTGTTGTCCGGATTCTTTGGGAAATCGGGCAGTATGTGATTCACACCACACCCGTCACAAAACCCAAACAATTTCACTCTTTCGCCTTTGAAAGGACAATTACGCTCCCAATGATCTAAACTTCCACAGCTATAGCAAGGTCCAATTGGTGGTTTATTTTGAGGAGGTGGTCCCATAAGTTGTCCCGCCCTTTTAGGATATCCTCTTGGTTTGTAGTTCTGGCTTGCAATGAACATTAACATTCTTTCGTCCACCAAATATTGATCCCTCGAAGGTTTTGCTACATACATCGGTGGTGTCATACCCTCGTTATTTCCCCATGGTTGATAGGCTTCGTCTGCGTACATCTGTGATTCAGGTTTAGTTACGTAAGGCTCATTCAGTTCCTCGTAATATGAAATTCGAGGTGTATTATTTGTTCCTGGTGATGCTTCATAAGGTTGAACATACCTGATCATGGCCCTATTTTCCTGTGGTAAACGAGGTTGTTGACCAAACACAAGTTGAGGTCTGTCTGCTCCTGCTACCAATTTCACATTTGGCCCAACTTGATATCTTGGAGAAGGTGGCTGGGGTGGTCCTGCTAGAGGTCCATACGGCCTTTACCACACATAGTTTTTTTGTAAAAACACTCATCCGTGCCATGGTTTGTCCATTTTTTCTCTATGGTGCACCATTTCAATACTCGTCCATTCGCAACTGGTACTTTCGGCTGTTGTGTGCACCACGGCGTCCGGTCACATTTCCTCATCTGAGGCTGTCTCATCCCCGGATTTGGTCTCATATGTTGCTGCATTCTCTTCGTTACTTCCTCTATCATTTGGTCAGCTGTCGGCATCAAAGAAGCCTGAGCCTCTTTCTTGGTGGAGGGTTCACTCTTAATAGATGAAGAGCCACTGGTTACTGAATCAGTATCCTCTGACACTTCCCCGTATGCTTTGCAGTTATCAACAAGATATAAATCTTCCCTCATAACCTGTTCAAATGAGCTACAAGCTTTCAAGTGAAGGTCCTTTTTCAAGGTTTCGTTTCTAAGTCCTTCAATGAAGAGCACAGACAATCTCTCGTCTTGCGGTAATTCTCTCCCTAGGCACCTCTCGATGTATTGCTTGAATTTCAAGGATGCTTCCTTCACTTTTTCATTCTCCTTTTGTTTAAAAGCATATATCTGTGATATAATATTATGCTTTATACCCCGTTTTGAGAATTCCTCCTCGAACTCCCGTAATACATGTTCAATATTCGAACAAGTTTCAGCGTTCAATCAAGGTTGAAACCATGTTAAGGCCGTCCCTTCCAAGGTCAGACCGAATCCCTCATATTGAGTATGGAAATCAGTGATCTGCTCTGCTCTTAAGACTTGCTTGAAGAGCGATACATGGGCATATGGATCCCCTGATCCGCTATACTTCTTTGGCATGCACTTCGCTACCTAGGATGGCCTCATCCATCTATTGTCCGCGACCAATCTCAATGCTCTTGTGTCTCGACTTAATCGTTCTCGTACATCATGGATGTCATGGGTTGCTCTCGTTGGCTCCCCTGCCATGAATCTACTACTAGGAGGCAAACGTGATGGTGCTGCTGCAAATCTCGGACCTATTGCGGTATGTGTAGAGATAGGAACCCACTACCTCAATGCATTGCCATTGATTCTCAGGAATGTAATGTTCCCATGGGGCTTGGCATAGAATGTAATGTTCCCATGGGGCTTGGCATAGAATAATGAGGTTGACTGAAAGAATCCGCTACATGAGTTCTCTCTCCTTCTATTGCCATCGTGTCTGGCATGACAGTTGTAGGTGCTGGTCTTAGTGGGCTTGGAGTGACATAATAATGGTGGAGTGGTCCCCCAAAGTATGTATATCCTTCCAACTCCTTTTATTGATTGCTGCGTATCATCTTCCATATTTGTCGTATGCGGCGATTTTCGTTTCTGATCCCTCTATATAGGTGAAGACATAAAGTCTTTTCCGCTTTGTTAACTCATAGACGTAGGGTTCCTCGCATCTATAATAGAGATCTTCCTCTCCATTATTATACTTGTATAACCCCATGTAGATGTTGTTTGTGTTGATTCTCAAAGTTTTGTTTTCTCGCCTTAACCTCACATTAGGGAAGCTCATTGTTGGTGCTTTCTCCTCAGGGTCCTCATCTACTTTGGCTTTCGTGCCCATCAATCCCCACTTGTTCACAATGTTAGGATTCAGGACTACTATGTACATGATACCTTCGTCATCTAGGTACCTATGGCACTAAGTCCTTGAACTCGCTTGGTCTATCTTCCATTTTCACACAGTAGCGGTCCATACCATCTTTGTAGATCTTGGCACCTTGCTTGTTGTCATACTGATACTTGATGAACAATAGCTTCATTGTGGCCGAAGGGTCTGATGGTCATGATACCATGTTTTCTCTTTTGTTTAGTTTTAAATGTCCCAAGTGTTCCGTGAAATACTCGTATGATCTCTCTGAAGAAGTACCGGAAATAATTTCTTCAGGGATTGTTTCTAACGGTCGTACTACACTTTGGTTTACACTCTCCTCTGTTGATAAAACACTTGCTTGATCTGCCAAATTTCGGTGTTGGTTGTTGATTTGTTTTCCCGATCTCAAAAACATGAAGAAAGTGGAATTTACCTGAATCCAAACCTCTTTCCTGGAGATGGAGTGATCTTCCAACTCACACGACTGCATGGATTGATACTTGATCGGTCTCTGCAAATGAATACACTTGATGGCTATGAGATCACTGTATCATTCCAACTGTCAGCAAATTCAACAACTTCACAATGAATTCAACATAGTTTTGCTTGTAGATTATTGACAGTATGTCCACTTTGGGTTTTGACAACTCCCGATAAATAGTCTAGGTCTATGAACAGGTCAAAAATGAGTCAGATCTGGGCTAGAGGGACACCGATTGCGATCGTATTTCTGAGCCCAAATTTGATGAAACTTCACCAGCTTTTTCACTAGGCTATTTTAAGGCTACCCACCAAATATTTTTGCATTCAAACCCCAAAAAGTCAATATTTTACCAGTTCTTGGTTGGAAGTGTCTGTTTTCCTGAATCTGTCAATTTGACTTGATTTTGGTGTTTGTTTTGGGATTTGAAAGCTATCTGGAATATTCCTCTATACATGCTATCTCTATGTATGGTTTCTTCCCAGTTTTGATGTGTATGATCCTGATGAAAGTCAATTTCTGTATGAGTTTAGCAGTTTTTTGACTTGGATCTGTATTCAGATAGTTTGACAGGTATTTTGAGGTTTATGGCTCTAGGTTCTTTAGACTTTTATGTTTGTATACACCTGAGGATCCCACATATGAAATCTGGTCAAAATCTGACACTTAGTACACCGATCGCGATTGTACTTCTGAGCCCAAATTAGACCAAATTTGGCATGCTTGTAGGCACTGATGTTTTAAGGCTATCCCCCAAGTCTTTTTGCATTTGGATCACCAAAAGCCAAGATTTTGTACTTTTTGGGTCTGTTAGGCTAGTTTTACCCAAGTGGCCTGATTTCCTTGATTTTTGATGTTTTTGGGTGTGGTTGCTTAGACAAACTTGTTTAGAATCTTATCATGAAGGCACATGTCAAATCTTGTACAATTCTGACACAAAGGTACACCGATCGCAATCGTAGTACCTAGGCCAAATCTAATGAAATTTTACAGGCTCTCTCTTACAAGTATTTCCTTGTGTTTGGTGCTACCACTTGGTGATTTGAATCAATATCAACCCTTTTTGGTCTGGTTTTCTAAATTTCAAAGTCTTATGGTCTTTTTGCCAAAGTTATGGTTTCCTGGTTTCTCGACCCTAGCTTTTGCCCCAAATTTGACTGGAATGTGACTTACTTATCCTACTCCTAAGTACAGAAATGAAAGAACATAAAGAAATGAATCAAACAAAACAAACAAAATGGATTTTGGGTGAGATTTTAGTACTCAATCGAATTACAGAAATTGAAGAGCAAAAATGCTTTGAACACTCTCACTCACAGCTCCCTAAATCTCCTAAGAGAGGATCTAGCTGGTCCACTGACTCTAGAATCCACTAAGCTTTAAACCCCTGTCTAGCACCCTAACCGAGGTGCAAAATGGATTTGTGGATTGATCTTCTTTTAAGGAAGCTAACTGTGCACTCGGTCACTCATCACCTAAGGTGCATTCCTCGCAACGGCGCCAATGTTTGCAGGTCGCCGCGACGGACGTCCATAGCATAACTCTCACGCATAAACATAAAATATCAATACAAGGGAAGCGACCAGGATAAGCCATGGAAACTCACTAGGTGTCAATCATATTGAAGTGAACGCGATGAGATGCAACTACTAAATCTGCAAGCAAATCATACGCACAAAAGCCAAGCAATCTGCCTATGTCCTTCTACACAGCTCTACAATCATCACGCCCGTTTACCATGAAAATCATGTCGAAATTGCACGAAACTTGAAGGGAAGTTACAGGGGACTAATAGGAACATATCCTATCACTGTCACAACATTTTGGAGAGGTACAAAGATCGCGATCGTTCGTCCCTAAGTCAGCAAAAACAGTGAACATGTGATCCTAAAGGGTCGTTTTAGGGTCCCTAAAGCCTCTCCTAGGGTCAAAACAACATAAAATACGCATATAAGCACTCAAAACAATGATTTAAGGTCTCAAACTTGTAGTTGAAAACCTACACCGAATCTTGAATGATTACACTTGTATGGAAGAGCAAAGTAAAAGGAACACATTGCAATAAACGAAATTGAATTCGGATTACCGTAGCCACAATAGCGAAGATTACAAGTTGGAACAAGAAGAAGCTCTCCAATGTATGCTGTCTTCTCAGTTTCTCATAAAAAAGATAATGTTCAAACTTACAAACTTGACCTTTATAGTTTAGGTCTTTACAAATGGCTTGTCCGGCCAAAAGCTCCTAAACTTCTAACTGGCTCTCTAATACACAATTGCTCCCAGAAAAATAATCATAAATTCTTTTACAAGTTCTTAGCTTAGAGATGTTCTCTTACAAAAGAATTTTACAAGGGTTTCCCACTTAAATGTGACTCCTTCTCTGGAAACTGCAACTTCGTCGCTTCGTCCGCCAAACACATTAATTGCCGCTATTTTCTTTGGTTCAGTGACAATACTCATACGTGCAGTCAATCTATACTTTGGAGTCACCTGTAACATAAAAAGACATTAGTACATAGGCCCTACACCCATTTATTTGGAATCGCAGACCATATGTAAGGTAGTAGTTATAAGTGTTTATCCCATATAGAAGGGATATTCCATATTTCCTTATTTCTTCAAAAAACTAGCAACATGTGCTACAAATGTCCACAACATCAATGTAATAAGCAACCACATATGACCTTATGAGCAGCCAATTTACAACCATATTTATCATAATGCACAACCCATCATAACCATAACCATATTCGACCACCATCCATCATAACCAACCATTCATTTGGCTCATTTAAGCTATTTTGCTCAAGATCCATCAACACAACAGCATGGAACGTTTCTAAACAAATTGGTAAGCTTGACAAACAACCAGTGTCATATCAACCTTAGTATAACCACCAGAACATCCTTACCAGAACATATAGACCACTATCTTACACCCCACAAGTGGGTCACCCCCACTATATAGGGCCATACACCAGATATTTAAGCAAGACCTCTATCATTACAACCCTTCTTTTAACCGACTCTCAAGGTCACATTTATCCATTATTTAAAAGAGGGTACAACCTTTCAATGTTTTCTTGACAAATATGCTTAAACTCTAAAGGGATTCTAAGCCAAATCCATAGACACCAAAAAGGTGCCCATATATATGCATATGATAGGAAAACGCCACTCCTAACTCACAAGGTGAAAAAAACCCATGTTGTAGATACAAAAATGTTTCAACAAAATTTTCCATTAAAGTACCTCTACCGACATATGCATGAGAGTATTACCATACCAACAAGTGAATCATAACCCATCAAAAAGTTTGGACAATAGTAGTCCATTTCAATGCCAAAAGTAACCTAAGATTGAGTCGGAGTAGCCAACTCCACAATAGCCTGCTTATCCTTGACCTTTGCCATAGATCCGACACTTAACACTACCCCTTTGTAGGTAAAACCCTCACAATCCTAATGTACAGACAACAACCCTCAAGTACACACATACACACTCTTACAATGCTAAGTGAGCATGTAAAGTTCACCTATTTATAGGGTTTTGCGCAAGAAGCCACCATCCTTCACAGTCGTATGGCGGGCCCGATCACAAGAGGGGGATGGTGCAACAAAGTCCCCTTGTATAGAGAGAGGAGAAGAGAGGGCAATAGAAAGAGAGTAAACGATATATATATATGTATATATATATATATATATATATATATATATATAGAGAGAGAGAGAGAGAGAGAGAGAGAGAGAGAGAGAGAGAGCTAAGGGTGCAATATTGTAGACCCATCAAGAGGAATCCACCTCGCCCATAACCCCTTTAATAACTAAGGGTTGGGTACCCTTAAGGTACCACCTAACAACTTTTAATAGCACATAGGTTTTTGAGTTCATCACTTATCAAATTAAGAATTTAAGTAGCGCAGACTCTAGGGGGACCAATATGTTTTAACGCAAAAAAGACAAAAAGTCCAAAGCTAGCAGGCCACCAACCATTCATCATATTACTTAGCTATTTATGAAGAATTAGGTGTCATTATGGCACCTCCAAAATATCACCTATTGAATTACCAACTATAATTCACCCAGGATTCCCTAGGTCAATTAGCCCAGTAAATAATGCCTAATGATATTAACACACTATTCTAGTCGGGTCAAAAAGTCCACTCATTTTTACATCAGCTCCAGTATCACTAGCACACAAGTAGCACGAGTACCAGTTCAGTACAATACATTACCAATCCCGGTACTACCCGTTTCCTACTAGTCCACAAGTAGCACCAGTACCAGGACACAGGTATCACCAGTCCAGTATATTATAGTACACAAATAGTATGAGTACCAGTATCACTACACAAGTAGTACCTGTACCAATATAAGTAGTCCCAGTATCGGTCCGGTATAATATTGTACATGAGCGGTGCCAGTATTAGTACATTATATTACACAAGTAGTAGCAGTATTAGTTCAGTACCATACAATTTTGGTACCTGTACCGCAGAAGAGGGCAAAATGCTAAAGCCAGGCCCTCGGTCTTTCACCAATCATTTTAGCTATTTATGAAGAATTAGGTGTCTTTTAAGGCACCTCCAAAATATCAACTATAATTTACCCAAGACTCCCCAATTCAATTAGCCCCAGTAAATAATGCCCAAGGATATCAACACACTATCCTTACACTACTCTAGCCGCGGGAAACTACCGCGGGCAAAAGGTCCACCCATTCTTACATCAGTTCCAATATCACCACTACACAAGTAGTACTAGTACCAAGTTCAATATAATACAGTACCCAGTACTTGTATCAATTCAATACTAGTACATAAGTATCATCAGTACCAACCCAGAAGTATCACCAATCTAATATATTACTGTACACGAACGGTACTAGTACCACTACCAGTACAGTACCAATCCGTAAGTAGTACCCGTACAAGTATCACAAGTATCCCCAATACTAGTCTAGTAGAATATTGTACATAACCGGTGTCAGTACCAGTGTGAGTATATCACATAAGTAGTAGAAGTACCAATTCAGTATAATAAAATTCCAGTACATGTACAATAGTAGTAGCTTCAATAATAGTACATATGTAGCATCAGTATCCGCTCAGTATAATATAGTACCAGTACCAGTACTAGTACACCTATAGTACTGGTACTAGTACTAGTACTAGTATTAGAACACTTATAGCACTGGTACCAATACTAGTACCAGTACATAAGGATCACTAGTATTAGTATAGTGAAGTTAACACACTCCCTAGGAATGTGTGTGTGTGTGTGTCCACCCTTACCTAGGCACCATAACTAGTGAGTCTAGTAGGCCCATTAGATATGAGCCTACTTCCTTAGTAAAAGACTAAGTAATGCAACATCAAACTTGACACCAAGCCATTCATTTTTACTCAGTGCCGCCGTTATGATGGAAATCAAAACTCGTTTATGGAAGCCTTTAGCTTGAAATTTCCTAGCAAGGACCCCCATTTCTTCTAGGGCTGAAAATACATTAGAGGAAGAGTATATAATTAAGTGAAGAATACCTAAACAGGTATGGGGAGCCTTTTTGAATGGTATGTTGCTCTTTTTTAATACAAACTCAGCAGCAGTAAGTCTAAGGTGATCCTGTTGGAGAGGGGGAATGGGGAACATCCCCAACATACAAAGGGAGCTACCTCCTACAGCTCAGGGCATACACAACACCCCAATCCACTTAGTGAGCACCTTCGACTCATACAATTCCCGATATTGCACACACAATCAACCGCAATTCGATACACCCGCACTCGAACAAACCATCAATCAATCCACACCCACAAAACGGATTCAATTTACCATCTACCCTTGCACACAAACACATCTCTCTCTCTCTCTCTCTCTCTCTCTCTCTCTCTCTCTCTCTCTCTCTCTCTCTCTCTCTCTCTCTCTCTCTCTCTCTCTCTCTCTCTCTCTCTCTCTCTCTCTCTTTGCACACACACTCATCGGGGGGGCGCACATGCCATCACACACCCGGTACCACATGCAACAGAGTAGAGAAGGAGAAGGGGAGAAGGAATAGCATGACAAAAACGATCATTTTCAATGGGGGGACATCATTCTCTATTCAAAAAATACCATAGCCACACTCGGCTTCATAAAATACATAGGGGGAGGCACCCTCTCGACCCTCTATAGACAACAACTCTCTGTTGGCTCTTTCCCTCAAGGTACACCCCTCTTCCAAGAAAAAAGCCCATAAAATGTTACAAAAAAACCCTCTTATAGGGAGGGAGCATCCATTTTTGGTCTTTTTTCATTTGACGACACTTGGTGACTCATTTGGTACGTTTGCATGGTCTCTCTCTCTCTCTCTCTCTCTCTCTCTCTCTCTCTCTCTCTCTCTCTCTCTCTCTCTCTCTCTCTCTCTCTCTCTCTCTCTCTCTCTCTCTCTCTCTCTCTCTCTCTCTCTCTCTCTCTCTCTCTCTCTCTCTCCATAGGCCGTGCCCCTTACCTTACCAGTAGCGATATCGCTAGTGAGGGGGGGGGGGGGGGGGGGGGGGGGGGGGGGGGGGGGGGTCAAGTGCTTCAAAAGATTGCGGGCAATTGCCACCTATGTAAACTTGACCCCGATGGGCACTTTGCCATGTCATCAGCCGCCTGCATGCATTACTCCAACAACCACCGACTGTCCGCCACTGGGCAAAACGGCTTCGTCACTGCCTTGCACCGCCAGGCCCGCATGCACATAGTGCTGCCAACGGCTCCCGCCATGGCCAACGAGATGGGGAGCTTTCTCTTCCCCTTATACACATGACCATGACGCCACGGACCATCCTATATAGGCTTTAACTCGCGACACATACTATGCATATGGGATTTGGTCTACGCCACATGGCAGTCAGCGAACGCCTCCTCTTAGGGTCACTGCCAAAAACAAAAAGACCTTTTCTTTCAATCATTTATATTCAATTTTCCCCCCACTTCACCAACCTGCAACATCTCGGTCGAGGGTCAGATTCCCAAGGCACTAGGCGCGGCTGAAGCTTCACCACGTTGGCTTTGAACCGTCATGAATCTTGTTGTCTTTAGACCTCTCTATGACCTCGAGCCAAGAGGCCGAAAATTGGAAAAAGCATTTGCATTCACATGCTTGGCGTTAGCCCTTAACTTTGATCCGTCGTAATCCGCTAATCGGGAACTTGATTGACACGCAATTAGTTCCTGTCTACTCCACATGATCCATACTACCCTCTAGAACTCTATCGAGGCTCAAGAAATTCCAGATGGCATGATTCCCAATGCACTCAACCCGACCCATAACTGGCCCCTGGCAAAACTTCAACCGAGCATAACTTGCTATCCAGAGCTCTGATAGTCAATTTGAGAAGTCATGCATGCTCCATAAGTCCAGTTCTACACATCTATCTGTTGAAATCTGCTTGGGCCATCTTTCACCAGTTGCCCTCTGCATCGGGGATCTGCAACACCTTCTAGCTTTGAACTTCAGTATCTTACATACCGGGGCTCGGTTTGAAGAGCCTTCTAAACCAGCTTCTAGAGCACATTGAACACTACATTACAGAGCTATGACTTGTTTGGCACTTTGGGCACCTTTATCTGCTATCCCATCTAGACTATCCTTTAGTCCTTTTGGCCTAAAAAACCCCATTAAGCATACATTTCTGCTACCCTTTGGCTGCCCAGGACCTTGATACCTGCCCTAGCCTTCTGCACTCCATCTGCATGTAGCCTTTGTCTGGCATAGATCACTTTCTAGCTTGGACCAACTTTGGCTACACCATCATTGCCCACCCCCTAGTTGAGCATTCACGCTCAACCAAAAGCATGCTTACTGAACCTAATACCCTACAAACACTCTGCAAAACAAAAAACCAACCTTATGTACAATGTTTTTTTTCACCCGCCGCTCCTTCTCATGCGGGTTGCCTAGCCCCCTACATTTCCTGTCATCATCCCCCTGGGTCAAACACGTACCTTTGGTCATCACCATCCTTCTGTAGTAGCCCCATGTAGTACTCTATCCATGCAAATATCCAATGGGGCACATAGAAGGTAGATAGTACACCCTCACTGCTCCAAGAATCTATAGGGCTCCAATCTGCTTTGTATAGAGCATCATCATGCTCATTATTCTGCTTAGCAACTATACCTACAATCCTCTCTCCCAACCATATAGATATGATATCTCCACCAAAGACTCCTCTGGCTGGCGAATGACCCATTCCATTGCAGCTTCCATCAGCATGTCCATCAATAAGGATCCACAGATATTTGTTACCATCTTATCCATTTCCCTAGCCTATTCTTCTTCTGCATGCACAACTGGCAACACCTGTTCTTCATCCAAAGGTTCTTCTATCAACTTTGCACTCCACTCCATGCCTGCAACATCTTCGACCCACAGCATCTTCAAGACCATCCACATAGGCAGAGCCATATGGCTCAACCTTCACGTCTTGTAGACCCACTTCATCTTCATGTTCTTCAAGCACATGCCTTGCCACTGCTTCTCTAAATAGGGAAGAAGAGAGGATCATCCTCTACCGCATCATCCTGTAGCATAGCCTCAATATAACTTTCCTTCTCATTCTATTCAACCCTACCATCATCTACCTCCAACAAACTCAAACATGGGCACACTTTACCATCCTCACAGGGTAGACTAGTAGCTTTTCCATGATCGTAGTAGCTTTTTCCCTCTTGGACAAGCTTGATACCTGCTGTACCACCATGGCGTACTCCACAACTACCTTTATAAGAATCACTATCAGCATAGTACTGCCTAGTACCTTCATTTGCACGAATACCAGTATTTTAGTTCAATATCATACAATTTCAGTACTTGTAACACAAAATAGGGCAAAATGTCAAATCCAGGCCCCGAGTCTTTCACCATATCATGTTAGCTACTTATGAAGAATTAGGTGTCTTTTAAGGTACCTCCAAAATATCAACTATTGAACTACCTACTATAATTCACCCAGGACTCCCTAGATCAATTAGCCCCAGTAAATAATGCCCAAGGATATTAACACATTATCCTTACACTATTCTAGCCGGGAAAAAGGTCCAACCATTCTTACATTAGTTCCAATGTCACCAATACACAAGTAGTACTAGTACTAATTTAGTATAATACATTAACCTAGTACCAGTATCGGTTCAATACTAGTACATAAGTATCACTAGTACCAACCCACAAGTTTCACCAGTCCAATGTATTATTGTACACAAACGATACAAGTACCACTACCAGTACAATACCAGTCCACAAGTAGTACCCGTACAAGTATCACAAGTATCCCTAGTACCAGTCTAGTATAATACTGTACATAACCGGTGCCCGTATCAGTGCGAGTATATCACATAGGTAGCAGCAATACCAATTCAGTATAATACAATTCCAATGCGTGTATAGTATCAGTAGATCCAGTAATAGTACATATGTAGCACCAATATCTGCTCAGTATAATATAGTACCAGTATCCTTACCAGTACACCTCTAGCATTGGTACCAGTACCAGTACTAGTACCATTACACAAGGAGCACCAGTATTAGTATAGTGAGGTTAACACACTATCCCTAGCAATGTGTGTGTGTGAGAGAGAGAGAGAGAGAAAGAGAGAGGCTTAGGAAAAAGCAATGTGTGTGTGTGAGAGAGAGAGAGAGAGAAAGAGAGAGGCTTAGGAAAAAAATGAAAATATTTTTATTCATCAACTAGTTATTGGTGAGGTCCAAGCCTTCAATTCACTCAGTAGAGAGTGCACCTATCCTACCATAGATATGTAACAGATTTGTCATTTTCTTTTTCCTACAACAGCTCATGTTTTCTCTTCTCATTGTATTTTCCATTTTGGAATCTCATTGATGAAAGTTATTTGAATACGTGTTTTTTGTATTGCTTGCTATACAAAGCATTTTTTAGTGAGCATTTTTTGCATAGTGCCATAGGGAATGAGGTTGTAGAGGTGTTGAATCAGTCATCTATTCAATTAAATGTTAGTTTAAGAGCCTCTTAAATGTTGTGAAACAATTTTGTGTTCACATTTTCTTTTATTAACCACTTAAAAACTAACACATTGCACTACTCCCTCCCCACAATGCCTCCTAACGATCTGGAGACCTTCATAAATCTGCTTGGGATACCCTAGAGGCCAACGAAGAAGCAACATATGGAAAAATAATAGTAGGCTATTTGGAGATGTATGGCCTTTATTGAATGTGCACAAAGCTCAAGATGTGCTCATCGTGCAAAGCTTGAGTGAAAATGGCCCTTAATTTGCCATTGTTGGAAGACAGTTGGGATCATCACAAAGATCGATGAAGAGAAATTAAAAGAGTAGCAAGAGCACGTGGTCAATATCTCTTACCCGTACAAGAGAGCACCAATACAAAACCATGGCCTTCAATCAATTGATTCGGGGCACACCTTATAAAGTGATGCTTTATGTACTTCAAGTGATATGAAATGTAGTTCTTTCTATAAGTGATGAATATTCATCTTTTTGATGTTTTGATCAAATTCTCCAATGGGTAAGCCATGGATCATTTTGAAAGAATGGGTAAGCAATGGAGCATTTTGAAAGAATTGAAAATTATACATATGTCTCACAAGATCTATATTCCCTTTGTCCAAGGCCTCTCTCTCTCTCCTCCTCGAAATAAAAAAATGGCTGATCTCTATCAATGCAAGCATTAAAGGGGGAATCATGATGAGGCATATATAAAGTTTGTGCTTGTCATCTTTCACAATTGATACAAAATCTTTCAATCCTTTCTTAACCATACATGCTACACCTCCTTGCCCTCTTGGTTACTTGAGATTCTTTGACCACATCAATGATTGTAGATTGTAATCCTCCAACTCGTTAGTCCTTTGTGTATCATGCTCCCAAGTTTTAATAAGAAGTACAATATCATCTTTTCTTGTTAGTTCATCTAGGCCAACTCCCGCATTCCATGGGTATCCATTGAAATTACAAAAGCATACTTTCAATTGTAACTAAGCCTCATAGGTCGCGCATTCCTATCTTCTCGAGGAACTTGCTACTCATTGGGCACAGCTCTTCATGAGAGATCTCCTTGTTTTTCTTATTCCTTCCCTCATATGCCTTGCAATGCATATTTTTCCCTTAATAGTGCAATCTTCATAGACAAAATATTTTGTATCCCTCAAATAAATCTAGCTGTTATCAAAGATAATATTTTGTTTGGTCTCGTCCGGCATGGTGCATACAATTGATCGTTCTCCCAAGGGAGGAGATCCTTGCTTACCTACTTGATGTTCTCTACAAACCATAACTCCTAACATGCCAAATTGGGTTTTGAAGAAATATTCGATACTAATGGAAAGAGAAGGAGATGTCTCTAACTTCTCTTCAGGAATTCCATGAATATCAAAATTCTTGGAACGTTGCTCTTGTTCCTTCAACTCCTCTACATTGACATTCTCAATATTCTTTGTTTGAGCCATAGTTTTCATGAGGGAGAAATTAACAACCACATTGTTACCACATACATCAACCCAAGACTTTCTTGTGTATACATTTTTCATGTTGCATTCATCCTGGCTCATGGTGTCAAATTTCTCCTCTTTCACTGATACATGGTCATGCTTCACTTTTCTCATGTGCTCCTTCAAAGCGTTCAAGTCCACAAGAGAGCATTTATATTCCTTGATTTCCTCTTCAAATTGCAACAAATCTATTGTATGTATATCAAGTGTCCTCTTGAGATTCTCATTCTCAACAACAACGACCTTTAGTGTTCCATTATCTTTTGCAAGTGTCCATAAATCTTCACCTTGCTTGTTTACGGTCTCTTGAATGCTCGCACAAAAATATTGCAGCATGATGCTTGACAATTTGATATGCCATACATTTTAAGGGACTTGGAGGAAGTTCACTTGTATGATCGTACTTCAATGGATGAGAAAGAGTTGAATCACTACTTAGAAAGATTTTATGAATATCTAAAAGCATTTTCTTACACAAATTTCTCCAAGTTAAGACACAAACACCATATATTCTCTTATGCTGCTTGAGTTGGGATATCTTGTAATTGAGGTTATGGACATGGAGAGGGTTGTGGAGTACATGATAAAGATGCATCAAAACCCCTCAAGTTAACTTCCTACAACTCCATGGGAAGCAAGCAAAAAAGTTCAAAAGACGTATAAAACCAAGATCTAGAGCACAGAATGGATGCAAGACATTGAGAAGTGGTTTGGGAGATGGGATCATACATTATGTTTGTTATATGTTGCCTCAATTGACTCCCAAGTGAATGAAGCTGTTCTATAATGCCAATGTATTATGGCTTGGGAGGAATCTGGTGGGTCACACTTCATACATACACCACCCATATTGCCACCAACTACAAAACCATCTTCTTCGCTGAAAGAGAAAACCGTACTCACCCTTACATACTTGTGCATATCCCCTTGTCAATGATATGCACTATCGTAGTCATTCAACTTAGCTTTCACTCCCTTCGATGTGAGACAAGCTATTGGGGCAATGCAAAAAAGTCAAATCGATTCCGCACATTGTGCTCATTGCAAGTTCTAGAGTTTGAGTACCACACACTACTATAATGCTTAGCTTTTGTTGGTCACATTCGAACGTTCTTCCCTCACATTTTTAGCCATGACTTAGACCTACATATTTTCCTCTCCTAGTCACAACGTGGGCTCTCCATTGTGACTCTCATCACCGCAATTTTGGAGCATCAAGAATCACTTATCAACTGCACACATACTACATCACATGTAGCTTTGGTCCCATAGGTCATATTTGACCTTCGAGGATGATACTAAAATCCATCTCTCTCTCTCTCTCTCTCTCTCTCTCTCTCTCTCTCTCACAATGGAGAAGCTGAGAGGAAGTGGGAGAGTCATGAAAATACATTAGATCTATATGTCCTTATGGTATGCATTCCCTCTCTTCTCATCCCCCCCTCTCGCATATTCTCTTTCCCTCTCTCTCATTCTCTCTTTTAGAATCGTTTTGAAATTTGCTCATCACATTCCAAAAGTGCTTGCCAAAAAATACTCATAAAAAAAAACCCCTTACAAAACAAGATAAAGCCACATGAGCGGATTAGAGATGAGGACAACTTCATAGAGCAAAAACAAACATAAAAAAATTTGGTACCCCTTTTTCCTTTGGTTTGTAGTGTAAATTTCTCTATTGAAAATGAAACTTTGCTTGTAATTCCATTCAAACTTGATTTTCAAGGTAAAAACTTTGGGTCCTTTTAGTTATAGCAAATGTCATAGACCTTGGCATTGTTGTTCTGTAGAAATGCTTTATTTTTGTTACCATCGAGCGCAGGGAGAAACATTATCGATAAACATGTGTTTAGAGTTGCACATTACACCGTTAAGGGCACATGGTTGTATAGTACACCCGACTTGAGGGGTAACCGTGGGAACCTCTCCAATGGGGGAGAGGCCCAAGAGAACGCAGCCAGGGCTACATCACTACTGAGCTCCTTGGTGACTTAAAGGCATTGGAAGGGGATAGAGGGCAAAGCAAGGGCATCTTTGAGGGCGTCCATGGCGTTATACATGACTTTGAGGTGGGAGGAGAGGATGGACAAGGCGAAGGAGGGCATCGGCTGGGCGGGATCGGTCGGGGTGAGGGCGAGGTTGAGGAAGTGCTGGTAGTGGGCGGAGAGGGCCAAGTTCCAGAGACGGATGCGTCGCCGAACATGGTTGAGGAGGGCGAAGAAGGTGACGGCGACGATGAAGTGTTTGCGGCGGCCGTGGGTGGCAAAACTCGTCATCGTCTCCATCAAGTTGTACTCATAGTGGTTCTGCACAATCTCCAAGCTAGACAGCAGGCCGCTCTCCTCGAGGCATTTGCGAATCAGGCGTGCGTACTTCCTCCTGATGAACAAGAACTCCACCGGCCCGGCCCCCAGCTTCGTCACCTGCTCCCCCAAGTAGTCGACGTCTATCTGCACGCTCGGGAGCAACATTGTCCTCGCCTTTGGGATCCCTACTGGCATCCAGATTACATCCGAGAGTAAGGCATTTATAAAATAATGAGCCTCCCCGGCGCCGGGTCGCCCGTCCATCTCACGCCTGCAGCTCTGTCTCTCTCTCTCTCTCTCTCTCTCTCTCTAATCGGCGCAACGTATCAATCTGATCTCTCGTATAAAATAAAATTAGGCCCCTGTCACACATGTACGCCCGGACCTGTGACATGTACGCCCGGACGTGTCCGACTGTGAGTTGGCAGCGTGCCATTGGTGCTGCATATTGTCTGCCAAAGCAAAAACGCAACCGGGCTTACCCCCTCGCCCAGAACCAGCAAGCGATGGACATCGAACATGCAAATAGCGTGAAAACAACTGAATTTTTTTGAATCATCGACCATGGTGCAGCTAGCGTAGAACTTTACAGCTGCGCTAGTTTGGTTGGTTGAGAAGGATTTACAAATATATCAATGTGGAGAATGTCTGCACCTCGTCCGAAAATGCAAAATTAGCCTTGTCCAGCCGCCCTTGTGTGACAAGGGCCTTAAAGAGTTCAAAGCCAGAGAACGATCTCTGGTCCTTTTGTTGATTGCTTTAGAGGTAATTTCTAAGAGCCCGTTTGCACTCGACGTGATCGGGGAAGTGACCACGAAATATGCCTTTTATGGCAGATTTCTTGCTCCTTCGCAGGGTTTAAATCGCCCAACTAGTCTTCCTGAAAATGAAGGGACTAAGCTCCTATTTAGGCAAAGCCGAAGAAGGATTCGAGAAGATGCTTACAAAAGATCTTACTTGTGAGGAGAAGAGGTCCTACATCAATATGTTAAGGAGGTATCCCAATTTGTTTATCACTGACAGGGAACAAACCCGTGGCTCAAAAGCTAAGGCGACTAGGATCTGTGCAACAAAAGGCTCTCTTACAAGAAGTGAATTGACTCTTGAAGGCTGGCTTCATCTATCCAGTATCCAACTCTAAATGGGTATCACCTATCATAGTCACTCCCAAGAAGATTGGTAAGTGGAGGGTCTGCGTGGATTACAAACCCCTCAATGCTGAAACAAAGAGAAACCACTTCCCTCTCCCTTTCCAAGATGAAATTTTGAATGAAGTGGGAGGTGATGAATGCTACACTATGTGTGATGGGTATTTGGGATAGTCTTTGATTAAGGGTTTTAAAGAAACACAGGTACAACACATTGTGAGAACTCATAACAAGGAAGCAAACTTGCTTGCAAATGAAAAGCTTCAAATGGCGGTAGGAGGTGTGAAACTTTAATATCAACGGAAAGAGGAGCTAAAAGACATTATTTTCTTCCTCCAAGCAGGTGAGTGTCCCAAACACTTAGATAAGGTGCAAATACATAGACTAGTTACGAAGGCCACACCTTACCAGTTGATCGGGGATGACTTATATCACAAACGAAAAGATTTGGTCTTGAGGAGAGTACCAAGTGTGCGAGAGATAGAGAAAATTCTTCTTTCATGTTATGATGATGTCTGCAGTGGTCACTTTTCTCAAGATATTACAAGTAGGAAGATTTTACAAGCAGGGTTTATTTGGCCGAGCTTACATTGTGATGTCCAACATTGATGTAAGGCATGTAAGCAATGTCAAATTGCAGGGAATAGACGACTAACATATGAGCCTCGAGTCCCAATAATATCCTATGGCCCTTTTATAAATTGGTGTGTATGCAATAGGTCCCCTACCTTGCACTTCTACAGGGAAATTCTTCATCATCATGGGTGTTGACTACATGACACGATGGGAGAAGCAACAAGCACAACCCAAATCACTGCTGAAGAGCTATCAAAGTTCATTTTTGATCATATTTGTAGTAGGTTTGGAGCACCCCTAGAAATCTTATCAGATCGAGGCCCGGTTTTAGGGCCGACCTTCTGAATGATCTCTTAAGGAGGTTAAAAGTGAAACACTTACATTCCACACCATACTCTCTTCAATGCAACAAATTGGTGGAAAAAGTGAATGGAATGATATGTAAGATCATTTTTAAGAAGGTTGTGGACTGGCCTAATGATTGGGATCGCCATTTGACTGCTGCTGTTTGGGCATATAGGACATCTTTCAAGGTATCTACCCAATTCACCCCTTTTCATATAGTTTATGGATAGGCGGCACTTCTACCCATTGAGGTAGAGCTCTCAAGCTTGCACGCTCTTGCAAGAGTGGCAAAAAAACCAAAGGATGCTCTACAGGAAAGGATATTAGATCCAAAGACTTGAGCTAGATAGAGAAGAGTGCATTGATCATTACAAGAAGCTCAAGGGGAAAGGATTGAAAGAAGGTATGATGGTTCTTCGCTATGATAACCGACTTGATACTCGACTCGACAAAAAGTTTCTGCAAAGATGGGAGCGACCTTTCATGATAAAAAGAAAGATTGGGAGTGGTAGTTATAGACTAGCAGATCTATCAAGAAAACTCCACAAGACCAGAGTCAATGGATGGAGATTGAAGCCCTTCTTTCGACGTATCAATCCACTGGTAAGAATTCATCTACCTACATCGTCTAAGCTCCAAATTAATGGCATGGCTCCATTTGGCTTGGCAAATGCTCCGCCTATTTTTAAAGCTTTGATGTGGAAAAAAGACCCAGCCTTGGAATTTGAACCTACCCAAAGCAACCCTCCCATGTCCCATTTATGGGACCGTGGTGATGAAAATCGATTCTAATGGAGTAAAAGAGTGCATGTCACTGCTCCTAAAAAAGAAAAAAAAGAGGAAAAAGAAAAAGCAAAAAAAAGAAAAAAAAAGAAGAAGAAAAACACCATTGTCCTCCTAGAGATATGAATATCTCTAGACTTGGGGGAGAGCTAATATGAGTGGCATAAAATGGCAACCATCTTTTTGCAACATTTTCAACCTACTCAACTTCCTTTTGCTCATATGTGTATATATTTCTCCACACTATTAATTTATTTAGAGTAAATTCCCTCTCCTTGGTTAACCTTTGTTGCGACACATACACCTTACTCTTCCTAAAAACTTCACCTTTGTTATATGTTTAAATTACTATCCTTTTCTTTTTGCTTTGTAAGTAAAATTAAGCATACGATAACAAACTATCTACCTTCAAACTTTCTTACCTCTTGTAAATTAGTAGTAGGAAAATAATATATCTATATCCACCCCATATAGATAAATTATCATAGAAAATCACATCTCCACTTGCCTTTACCAAAGATTATGGTCTAGCTTTACAAGTCTTCTATGCCCTACATAGGTGGCACAATATCTCTTAGAATATCCATATAGTTTTTCTCCTTTGAAAAAAAGGCTCAACTTGTATATTCTTTTCACAAGAAAATGAGTTTGGGCCCTCCTCTCTTTGTTTAAGCATCATACCCTTTGAAAAATCATGCTTCCCCTTGGATGCGTACAAGCAAAGTGCCCATACAAGAAGACTTGGATGCAAAACGTTTCCTAGCTTAGTTTGGACCTTCCAAACCAAATATCTTGGTGCATGGGTGTGAAGAATAGTCCAAATTCATATCAAACACTTTGAGAAGGTCAAATTTTCTTTTTGAATCATGTCATCCCGAGCTATAAGTCAAAAGTTATGGTGAAAATAATGTAAACCCGTCACAACCGCAACAAAAGAGGACTGTAGATCAGATAAATCAGAGAGGGTAATATTTTATCTTACCCTAACCCTCTTCTAGAAGGTGAATTCATATGGGACCAATCTAAGGATGCTTCCTAGACCAAGGCAAACAAACTGATGATACCCTACAGGAGCCACCCGTAGGGCATCATGGTGGGGCCCATATACATTATGCACCCCTATGGAGTCTTCATGGTCTAAAATGCTATTTTTTGTGAGTAAATAATCCATTTTTTTCCAATATTGAGTAAGTGGTCAAAGAACACTTAATTAGGGATAATCCCTCACCCTAATTAAGTGTAACATAATCCCACTCTTGCATACCTATAAATAGCCCCTCTTGGAGAGACTCAAACACACACACACCTATTTTCAACTCCTTTTTGGTCTTGACCAATAGAAGAGAAAACCCCAACTCTCCCTCTTTCACATCCAAATCCCTCCCTCCTAGACCTCCTTGTTGGAGGAAGTGCAACTCTATCCTCCACTCTTCCTATTCTACAATCTCTTACTCCATCAACCCAATAAATCATTATAGCACCTAAATAATTTGTAAATACATCATGATCTCTCTCATTTTTCATAATAATGATCATTAAATCATCTTCAATAATCAAGTGTTGCAATTTGTGATGGTTGGCAAGCGTCTTTCCTCCCCTTAAAATCGCATGAGAAAATCAAGTAAGTGTTCTACTCTCAATTTACCATGGGTTTGTTTCTCCACACTTATTTAATTAGTTTAACAAAATTTCTCACTCCAAATCTCTTTTTCTTCATCACATATGCATGTGGCTACCTCTTATGGTGATTTTATTTGTCACGGCATTGCATAGATGGAGATGAGCTCTCTATGCAAAGTGTGTTAGTTTGTTGTAAGTGATTCCCTTGTGTTTTTTGAGAGGCAAGTCTTGTGCACATGATATTTGATGAGTGCTTAAGAGAGGAGGAGTTTGAATATAACATGGGTCTTCTTATAGGAGAGGTGAAAATAATTCCACGAATTGCATATTCACGTTGGTGCATGGTATTGGGTTGTATAATTGCTTGTGGTGTCAAGTGTCCAAAGTGTACATAGTAAGGGGTCCCAAAGAGCATTACTCGAGTGGGTGTGTGCAATTACTATTTGGTTGGTTTCCTTCTCCACTCACAAAAGAAGATGATGCCCTAACTACGGTGCGTGCTCCGTTACGAGAATTTTGTGAGGGTTGGCTCATTGGTTTGGGTTTAGAGGCCCCATTTCAAAAAGCCTGCTCTCAGTGCCTAAGAATGTCATCTTTTCTTTGCTTATAGAGAGTTTGTGCAATCAACCAATAAGTTTCACATCTTGATTAACTTACAAGCTAAATCCTTTCAAAGCTCTTTGGGTGGACAACCATTAATTTTAATAAGTTATCTTCTCATTCCATTTGGGAATGGTCTCAACCATAAAGAGGGAAGTTTTGGGTAACTCACCAACCCTAGTGGGGGACTTCTTTGTAGGGTATGTAAGACAAATAATGAGCTAGGCCTCATGCCTATTGTAAAATAAAATTCAAGGAGAATGAGTAACCATCTAGCAAATCTTTCCATGACATGTTTTTTTCTAGGCCTCACGGCCATTGTAAAATCAAATTCAAGGAAAATGACAACCATCTTATAATTCTTCCCTTGGAGCATGACTTATTTACTAGATATAGTAACGTTTGATGATCAAGATAAAACACAAACTTGGTGGCAAAAGATAATATCGGAATTTATTTACTGCATAATTAATAGCTAGACCTTCTTGCTCTGTAGTGGTGTAGTTCATGTTGGCATCATGGGGTAATCTAATTTATGCTCTCCTAGCTGTGTTAGAATACACCCAACATCAAAAGTTGATGCATCAATATGCACATGGAAATTTACATTTCAATGGGGCACTTGTACAATTGGGGTACTTGTAAGGGCCTTCTTTAATAAGCGTGGTCACATTCCTCAGTCCAATGAACCTTGATAAGAATATTATACAAACGAATGAGCTATCTCAACAAAGCGTAAACTAAACTGCCAATAATAATTTGACATGGCCCTATGAATCTCTAGACCCATTTTTAGTTTGTAGGTGGTGGAAATTCTATAATGGCTTTAATTTTTCCCTCATGTATAGGCATATCATTCTTGGATACTATACATGCCCTAAAATGAGTCCATGTTTAGTCCACAAATTGGCACTTGAAAGCGTTGTCGTACTCTGACACGTACATAATGGGAAAGCATGCTACAAGATCTATCTTGTAACTTTTAAGATACATAATTATCTTTCCTATAATGTACAGATGCATATTTAAGTATAATAATAAGCCTTCTATCTCATCCTATTATTTTTCTCAAGGGTAACCTATCCTTACTTTACCATCAAAGATTACTATGGGAAAAGCTCAATAGCTACGCCTCTTTAACTTGGGGCAAAAAACATTGATTCTTTATTTCTACTATCTCATTATCATCTCACACCCTAGCTAGATCCTATATGTAGGGTAAACTCCAATATATATATATTCTATGTATTTTTTACACTTTTCTTATATTTCTTTTTAAATAGCTACTAGGAGGGAATCAAATCCTAGTGGGACACTAGGTGGCATGATTTCAAAGATACACTTATTTTAATGCATTATTGCAAGCATGATTACAAAACTTTGTCAAGGAGCAATGTCATGCTTTCATATGGCATGAGGTGTCCTTTGGAATTAAATGAAAGTTTAGGCTAAGGGGACCACGGGAAGACTTTTGCTGCCAGAAATGGACCCTATTTTGATGAATTTTTTACACAAGGTTCCAATCCGAATTGGAAAATGATTTTAAAATGAAAATCGTAGCGAATAAGCTGAAGTTTCTGCCCATATTTTTACTTTTCTATTTGGAGCCACGGTTGAGAAGATATGATCAAAATACTGGACCCCAGTCTGCCCACATCATGCAAGGACAGCTCATTTCCAACTTTTCCAATTCCTTTTCACACTGGCTCCTCTCTTCATGTGTAAACCCTTGGGGGTTCTCTTCACCTATAAAAGGGAACCTCTTCTTCCTTGAAAAGGAACTCAAGTATTCAAGCCATTGATGAGAGGAATTCTTGAGGGAGTGAGTAGTAATGCCTAATTGTACTTAGCCATTAACATAAGCCTAAGCCTACACTTTCTCCTAGAGGAAGACTAGCCATCCTTGCATGCTATCCTTGGAAGATCAACTCTAATCAAAGAAGGGCGTGGACTTGGCGTATCAATCAAAGTTGAATTCTCCCTTCTTCTTCTCTCTCCATCAATAATGGTGCCGAAGGGTTTGTCAAGTAAGATGTGTTCTACATTGATGTTTTCTTGATTTCTTGTTGTTTTCTTTTTCATCTCTAATCTGACATATATAACTATATATATATATATATGTGTGTATCTAATCTCATCTCCTTAACCAAACCTCTCTCTCAATCTTAGTAATTCATCCTCTCTACAAATTCTAGATTCTCCTTTCTACAGGTACATCTCTCCCCGCAGTATCCTTATTGCCTACATGCAAGAATAGTGCTTGGAAGGGAAACTTCTCATCTGTTCACTTCTCTCATATCTACATTTCTCACATACTATCCTAGATGAATAACCCACATGATGATCATTTCTATCGCTTTCACTCTGTACGATCTATTAGAATTAACGTATGGATTAGCCGTAAAATACACTTTCAACAACGTATAGTGTTTCTCCTCGGCCGTGAAGGGCTCAATGAAATACTTCTATCACCGGATCCCATCATACTACCTCTCATAGACTATAATTTCTCTTTTGATGTAAGCATAGTTATCTTGCTATGAACCAAGAGGATTTGTACACACAATTAATCCGAATCACTAGACAAAATATATATATTATGGTAAGCATAAAACTACAATTCCAAAGAACAATTCGTAGCCTATTTGGTCAGCCAAGATTGAATGCCATTAACTCATCTATTAACCCTTTCATATTACCCATGATACGATCTGACCATAGCCTTGATGTTTTCATCTTCGTATTGTTTTGACATTCTCTTTTGTGCTCTTTCTTTGTGTGTGTGAGTGCAAGAGAGAAAGAGTGAGTCTTCTTTGATTGCACTTCTTTCCAAACCCTAGTCTTCATGGCATCTATGGTTTAACTCCTTCATATAGTTTTTGTTGAGTTCTCTCACAAACTCTCACAGCCATAAGCCCGGTGTTTTCCTAGCAAGACCGCAAATTTCTCGACATATTTTTGGTAAACCCGACATGAAACTGCCAGGGTGAGATTTTGTGGATAACCATGGGTGATCATGTTGAGCAACATGGTATGCATTTTGACCCAGCAACAATGCAAATGTTTCAAGCATTTGCAATGTTCATGAAACAACAACATGCCATTGAAAGAAGGGAGATTTCAGCAACGAAGGCCATACAAGCAGTCGTCAATAGAATGGATCAGTTCAATGGCAAAGATGTAACCAAGTACTTACGCGCGTATGTGAAGGAGATGGAGTTGCATTGCGTGTCAAAAGGTGAGATGATTCAAAGCTTTGAGCTAGTTGTTGCTCCATAAATTAGAGAGCATGTTAGGGTAATTAAAGATGGCCATGAGAGAAATTGGGAAGAACTCAAAGTAGCTTTAAAGGAGGAATATTTAATGGAGGACTCTGAGAAAATGACCAAAAGGACATTCTTAGAATGGGTAGTCAAGCCAAACCAACGACTATCAATAACAGAGCTACTTAGGGTATTTGAGCGGCGCTATGCACAACTCACCAGGACAGAAAGGGCCACACTAGATGCAGAGAAGACAGATCTTTTCTTACAAGCTGTAGGTAAAGAGTTTCAAGAAAATTTGGAGCTTCTTCTTGAAGATAAATATGCTGAGCAAGGACTAAAGACCGACTGGAATGAGGTTGAAGGTGCTGTCTCACTGCTTGCCAAACGACAAAGAAGAAGGGACAAGAAGGTAGTAAACACTACAAGTCCTTCCACCTCAACTTCTGACAAAATGGTAAAGCCTACTTTTATCGCTCGTAAGTTTGATGAGTCCATGCTAGATGAGCTTGTGAAGGGAATGCGTGACTTGAAGGTGAAGTTTGCAAAGCTTGAAGAAAAAGGCCAACCATTAGGGCCACTTCCTAGGCAAAGACAACATCCCAAAGAAGCGTTGGTTAATAGATGTATTTGGTGTGATAGTACAGACCATGTAAGAAGGGATTGTGATGATTTTAGTGATGCTTTGTCAAAAGATGTTGTCTTTTTTAAGGATGGTAAAATCCACTTAAGAGAGACATGTCTACCCTTGAGAACTAACTTTGGGCAGGGGGGAACGCAAACCCTAGTTGAAGATATGGCAACGAAGCATGCCAACTCTTCAGTTGAGGCAGCTACTTATGGAGTAAAAATTGAACATTTTTGTGATGAAGAGGTGAGTGACCATCATGGTCAAATTTGGCCAAATGTCATGCAATTAGCTAAAAAGGGAAAGCTTACAAAAGAGATTCTACATGAAGCAGGTGATTGCATATGTCTAGAAACAGGATGGAATGATCCAGTGGACTCATTGTCAGTGCATGCTTACATTACAAAATGCCAACAAAATGAGGCAATTGTAGAAGAGAAGCGCAGACATGAGAATGCTGATGAAGGACCATCAAAAAGAGATTCTAGAAGTGGGGGAAGAAGCGACTCAATGCCTTCTCAAACACCCTCAACACAAGGAGCATCTCCACTTGAAGTACTCATGGAGGAGTCTACAACAGGAAAGAAGAAAGAGCCAACGAAAGGTAAGACAAAAGGCCCAACTTATAAACTACAATCTGATATTGAGGTTGCTACAGATTTAAAGAAAGTCTTGGAGGAAAGGATCTTGAATAGCAAGATTGAGTTTACTCTGGGAGAAGTTCTTGGCATTGCAAAGCGTGAATTCCATAAGGAGATCATTGACATCATCAAGAGGAAGAGGCAAACCCTTGCTAAAGTTTCTCGTCCACATGTTGAAGGGGAAACCTCAAAGACACAAGGGATGCAACTACAAAATAAGGAGAATGATGGAGTTGTGGTAGGATGCTACCAATCTAGTGGGAGAGTGAAGCAAGTGTATTTCTCAAATGATGATGAAGAAGTTGAAGATATTCCTAGGAGTTACTATTCACGAAGTCATTGGTCAAGGGGTACTACAGAAACTTTGGTCAAGGTAGGCGATCCTGAAGAGCCATTTGTTGCCTTGATTGACCATGGTTCAGAAATAAACATAATGTCAAAGAGTCTCTACAACAAGTGAAAATGGCCGATGGACAGAGATCATGGCTGGATGGTAAAAGTGGCAAACAATTCATCCGGTAAATTGTATGCAGCATGTCCAGGTGTGAAGGTAACAATAGGTGATGTAAAGATTGACCAAAACTTCTTTGTACAGGATACATCTTCATATCATCTCATCCTTGGACAACCCTACATTGTGGGAGTTGGAATGGAAACAAAGGTAATGGATGATGGTTCAGCATATGCTAGGATACGTAGCAAAGATGGTAAACGAGTTGTCCAATTTCTCACAGTTTGTGTGAACCATGAAAGAAATCGTGACAACCTCAGAGAACATCCTCTACCAAAGGTGAGCAAAGAGTTTCATGATCATAGAGAAATGATGGGTTTTGGCCAAGTACCATTGTAAAGCGGGATTGCAGTGGTACAGAAAGAAAAAGGCCCCTTTGTGAGTCCAAATTTTCCATAATGATTACCTGTACTTGAAGCAAGTGGGATCAATCACAAGGGTTAATTTGAAAGATCAGATTTATAGAGATGTAATGAAAATACTTTGACTCAGTCTCTTCAGTTGAATCAAAGCCTCCATCTTGGTTAAACAAAGACACGCCTATTTGGAGGTGTAGAGCCTCAAAAAACGGGAGTTTAAAACAAGAAAAATGTATCTTAGAAAGGGATTGCACAGATGAAACAATTTTTTTTTTGAGCCATTTGAATTGACTCAAATTTTGGCAATAATGGATGTGTGTGTGAATACGCCTATGCCTACTCAATTTTGCAAAATGAGGATGGTTATAACATAATTCCCATAAAAATGATCTCAACCCTTTACATTGAAGATGAAGTTCAGGAACCCAAGGACCTACTTTTCTTATATTTCTTTTTAAATAGCTACTAGGAGGGAATCAAATCCTAGTGGGACACTAGGTGGCATGATTTCAAAGATACACATATTTTAATGCATTATTGCAAGCATGATTACAAAAATTTGTCAACGAGCAATGTCATGCTTTCATATGGAATGAGGTGTCCTTTGGAATTAAATGAAAGTCTAGGCTAAGGGGACCACGGGAAGACTTTTGCTACCAGAAATGGACCCTATTTTGATGAATTTTTTACACAAGGTTCCAATCCGAATTGGAAAATGATTTTAAAATGCAAATCGTAGCTAATGAGCTGAAGTTTCTGGCCATATTTTTACTTTTTTATTTGGAGCCACGGTTAAGGAGATATGATCAAAATACTAGACCCTAGTATGCCCACATCATGCAGGGACAACTCATTTCCAACTTTTCCAATTCCTATTGACACTCGCTCCTCTTTTCTTGTGTAAATCCTTGGGGGTTCCCTTCACCTATAAAAGGGGACCTCTTCTTCCTTGAAAAGGAACTCAAGCATTCAAGCCATTGATGAGAGGAATTCTTGAGGGAGTGAGTAGTAATGCCTAATTGTACTTAGCCCCATTAACATAAGCCCAAGCCTACACTTTCTCCTAGAGGAAGACTAGCCATTCTTGTACGCTATCCTTGGAAGATAAACTCTAATCAAAGAAGGTATTGTACTTGGCATATCAATCAAAGTGGAGTGCTCCCCTCTTCTTCTCTCTCCATCAGTAATGGTGCCGAAGGGTACTTTGTCAAGTAAGATGTGTTCTACATTGATGTTTTCTTGATTTCTTGTTGTTTTCTTTTTCATCTCTAATCCGACATATATATATATATATATATATATATATATATATATATATATATATATATATATATATATGTATGTATGTATGTATCTAATCTCATCTCCTTAACCAAACCTATCTCTCTCACTCTTAGTAATTCATCCTCTCTAAAAATTCTAGGTTCTCCTTTCTACAGGTACATCTCTCCCCGTAGTATCCTTATTGCCTACGGACAAACCTACGGGCAAGAATAGGGCTTGGGAGGAAAACTTCTTATCTCTTCACTTCTCTCATATCTACATTTCTCACATACTATCCTAGATGAATAACCCACATGATGATCATTCCTATTGCTTTCACTCTGTACGATCTATTAGAATTAACGTATGGATTAGCCGAAAAATACACTTTTAACAACGTATAGTGTTTCTCTTTGGCCCAAAAAGGCTTAATGAAATACTTCTATCACCGGATCCCATCATACCACCTCTCATAGACTATAACTTTTTTTTTGACGTAAGCGTAGTTATCTTGCTATGAACCACGAGGATTTGTACACACAATTAATCCCAATCACTAGACAAAATATATATATTATGGTAAGCACAAAACTACAATTCCAAAGACAAATTCGTAGCTTATTGGGTCAGCCAAGATTGAATGCCATTAACTCATCTATTAACCCTTTCATATTACCCATGATACGATATGACCATAACCTTGATGTTTTCATTTTCGTATTGTTTTGACATTCTCTTTTGTGTTCTTTCTTTGTGTGTGTGAGTGCAAGAGAGAAAGAGTGAATCTTCTTTGATTGCACTTCTTTCCAAACGCTAGTCTTCATGGCATCTATGGTTTAACTCCTTCATATAGTTTTTGTTGAGTTCTCTCACAAACTCTCACAGCCATAAGCCTGGTGCTTTCCTGGCAAGACCACAAATTTCTCGACATATTTTTGGTGAACCCGACATGAATCTGCTAGGGTGAGAGTTTGTGGGTAACCATGGGTGATCATGTTGAGCAACAGGGTATGCATTTTGACCCAGCAACAATGCAAATGTTTCAAGCATTTGCAATGTTCATGCAACAACAATATGCTACTGAAAGAATGGAGATTTCAACAACGAAGGCCATACAAGCGGTCGTCAACAGAATGGATCAGTTTAATGGCAAAGATGTAACCAAGTACTTACGCGAGTATGTGAAGGAGATGGAGCTGCATCGCGTGTCAGAAGGTGAGATGATTCAAAGCTTTGAGCTAGTTGTTCCTCCAAAAATTAGGGAGCATGTTAGGGCAATTAAAGATGAGCATGGGAGAAATTGGGAAGAACTCAAAGTAGCTTTAAAGGAGGAATATTTCATGGAGGACTCGGAGAGAGTGACCAAAAGGACATTCTTAGAATGGGTAGTCAAGACAAAGCAAGGACTATCAATAACAGAGCTACTTAGGGAATTTGAGCGAAACTATGCACAACTCACTAGGACAGAAAGGGCCACACTAGATGCAGAGAAGACAGATTGTTTCTTACAAGCTGCAGGTAAAGAGTTTCAAGAAAATTTGGAGCTTCTTCTTGAAGATAAAGATGCTGAGCAAGGACTAAAGACCGACTGGAATGAGGTTGAAGGTGCTGTCTCACTGCTTGCCAAACGACAAGAAGAAGGGACAAGATGGTATTAAACACTACAAGTCCTTCCACCTCAACTTCTGACAAAATGGTAAAGCTTACTTTTATCGCTCCTATGTTTGATGAGTCCATGCTAGATGACCTTGTGAAGGGAATGCGTGACTTGAAGGTGAAGTTTGCAAAGCTTGAAGAAAAAGGCCAGCCATCAGGGCCACTTCCTAGGCAAAGACAACAGCCCAAAGAAGGGTTTGTTAATAGATGTATTTGGTGTGATAGTACAGACCATGTAAGAAGGGATTGTGATGATTTTAGTGATGCTTTGTCAAAAGATGTTGTCTTTTTTAAGGATGGTAAAATCCACTTAAGAGAGACATGTCTACCCTTGAGAACTAACATTGGTAAGGGGGGTATGCAAACCCTAGTTGAAGATATGGCAACGAAGCATGCCACCTCTTCAGTTGAGGCAGCTACTTATGGAGTAAAAATTGAACATTTTTGTGATGAAGAGGTGAGTGACCATCATGGTCAAATTTGGCCAAATGTCATGCAATTAGCTAAAAAGGGAAAGCTTACAAAAGAGATTCTACATGAAGCAGGTGATTGCATACGTCTAAAAACAGGATGGAATGATCCAGTGGACTCATTGTCAGTGCATGCCTATATTACAAAATGCCAATAAAATGAGGCAATTGTAGAAGAGAAGCGCAAATGTGAGAATGCTGATGAAGGACCATAAAAAAGAGCTTCTAGAAGTGGGGGAAGAAGCGACTCAATGCCTTCTCAAAAACCCTCAACACAAGGAGCATCTCCACCTGAAGTACTCATGGAGGAGTCTACAACAGGAAAGAAGAAAGAGCCAACGAAAGGTAAGACAAAATGCTCAACTTATAAAATACAATCTGATATTGAGGTTGCTAGAGATTTAAAGAAAGTCTTGGAGGAAAGGATCTTGAATAGCAAGATTGAGTTTACTCTGGGAGAAGTTCTTGGCATTGCAAAGCGTTAATTCCATGAGGAGATCATGGACATCATCAAGAGGAAGAGGCAAACCCTTGCTGAAGTTTCTCGTCCACAGGTTGAAGGGGAAACCTCAAAGACACAAGGGATGCAACTACAAAATAAGGAGAATGATGGAGTTGTGGTAGGATGCTACCAATCTAGTAGGAGAGTGAAGCAAGTGTATTTCTCAAATGATGATGAAGAAGTTGAAGATATTCCTAGGAGTTACTATTCACGAAGTCATTGGGCAAGGGATACTACAGAAACTTTGGTCAAGGTAGGTGATCCTGAAGAGCCATTTGTTGCCTTGATTGACCATGGTTCAAAAATAAACATAATGTCAAAGAGTCTCTACAACAAGTGCAAATGGCCGATGGACAGAGATCATGGCTGGATGGTAAAAGTGGCAAACAATTCATCCGGTAAATTGTATGCAGCATGTCCAGGTGTGAAGGTAACAATAGGTGATGTAAATATTGACCAAAACTTCTTTGTAAAGGATACATCTTCATATCATCTCATCCTTGGACAACCCTACATTGTGGGAGTTTGAATGGAAACAAAGGTAATGGATGATGGTTTAGCATATGCTAGGATACGTAGCAAAGATGGTAAACGAGCTGTCCAATTTCTGACAGTTTGTGTGAACCATGAAAGAAATCGTGACAACCTCAGAGAAAATCCCCTACCAAAGGTGAGCAAAGAGTTCAATGATCATAGAGAAATGATTGGTTTTGGCCAAGTACCATTGTAAAGCGGGATTACAGTGGTAAAGAAAGAAAAAGGGTCTCGCCTGATCCAAAAATAGGTGAAGCGTTTTCAACGAGCTCCTTGGTAACAAATAAGATCAATATGTTTTACAGAACTTGAAGATTTGAAGAGATGTGAGAGGCAATATGTGCATCATGTACAAATAGGCATGAAAAAGAGTGGGTTGCTAGAGCCTACTGAAAATGTTTTGGGTTTGTGTGAACAAGTTTCTTTTGTAGATACTATGGGTGTGCTTGATGCTATAATGGGGTCTAATTTTCATCTTGAAAATGAAGTTGTGGAAGTTTGCTCTATGGAAATGTATCAAGTAATAGAAGCCTTTAAAGAAAGCCAAACAGTTGGCCCAGAAGTCCATGTTGAAACTAAATACAAGAGTGTAGCAAAGAAGGTGAAACCAGTAGCTTCACCCTTACCACCCAACAACAGGGAAGAGGTTGAGCAGGCTTCTTTACAACCAAGTTTGAGGAATCCTAAAAAGATTGGGCATACCTTCACAAAGGAGTCTTTCCAACACTTGCAGATTGGTCGCGAGGAGTTTCTAACATAGGAGGAGACAAAGTGCTTCAAAGAAATGATCTCAAAGCATGGTGAAGCTTTTGCATTTGAGCCACATGAGATAGGATGTGTTGATCCTTCTATTGTAGCTCCTATGGTAATTTTCACAATACCTCATGTGCCTTGGAATCTGCGGCCTATTTCGGTTCCAAAGGCTCATTTGCCAAAGTTAGTAGAGCTACTAAATGAGAAAATAAAAATGGGAATCTTGGAGCCTTCTTGTGCTCCATACTCAAACAGGTGGTTCACAGTTCCGAAGAAGAATGTTTCTCTACGCTTCATCCAAGATATGCAATCAGTGAACAAGGAGACAATTAGAAATGTAGGTACAGGTCCAATTGTGGATGAGTTTGCAGAGGCATTTGCAGGGAGGGCAATCTACTCAATGGGGGATCTCTACTCAGGGTATGATCAATTTCAGCTTGCAATCGAAAGCAGAGACTTGACAACCATGAGGACACCTTTGGGTTTGGTAAGGATGTGTACCTTGCCACACGGAGCAACCAACTCGGTTGGAAATATGATGAATGGGATGAATAAGGTCTTACGTGACTTTATTCCTCAAATCACAATGCCTTTCATTGACGATTTTCCTATCAAAGGATGTGAAGAAAGTGACAAAGATGAAGCTTTGGATCTCAAGGGATGTCGCAGGTTTGTGGTAAATCACATAAATGATTGTGATAAAATTTTGTCTAGGTTGGAAGAAGTGAATCTTACATTGTCAGGGAAAAATTCTATGTTTGGTGTCAATGAAGTGCTTATTGTGGGGCACATGTGCGGTCCATATGGTAGGAAACCTTGTCCAACAAAGGTAGATGCCATCCAAAGAATGAAAGAAACGTGCACTAGCATCACTGAGGTTAGAAGGTTTCTGGGAGCATGTGTCTTCTATGTTATTTGGATTCCATATTATGCACATGTAGCTGATCCTCTTTATCAGCTTCTTAGAAAGAATCAGAAGTTTAAATGGACAGAAGCACATGTAAAATCCATGAAAAAGCTAAAGGAGTTTCTCCAGTCAGCAACAACTTTGAGAAAGGTAGACTACGAGTGTCAAAGGCCAGTGATTGTGACAGTAGATACCAGTCCTACAGGGATTGGATGGGCAATAGGGCAAGCTGACAAAGAAGGACACAGGTATGTGGTAAGATTTGGAGCAAAGGTACTAAGTGCTCGCCAAAGAAACTATCCACAGATAAAGAGAGAGTTATGGGATATGGTTATAGCCTTGAAAAGTGGGAAAGAGTACCTAATTGGTGCATGTGTGGTTGTAGAAACAGATTGTCTACCACTTCTTGGGATGATTACAAGCTGCTCAATACCAGACATTGCTATGTTAAGTCCTTAAATCCCGAGTTTAAGCACATTCCAGGTAAAGACAATACAGTGGAAGATATGCTATCAAGGGCAAGGTATGAAGATGAGTCACAAATGATTGACGAGAGAGATGATGTAGGCACAAAGTTCTATTCTATCTCTCATGTCAAAGGTAACAATGTCTGCATGACTAATCTACTTGAATCATTCTTGAAAGATCTTTATGAAGGTGATTGGCTTCTTATTGGAAGCTACTTGAGTACTCTAACAAAACAGGATGATTGGTCTGAACAAGAATTCAAGAGGATACGTAGGAAAGAATATGGGTACTTTTTGAGGGATGGTTACTTGTGGAAGCATCCTAAACAAAAGGGTGCTACACCACAAAGGGTTATATGTAAAAAAGAGACTCAAATAAAGCTCATACAAGAGTTTCATGAGAGTCTATGGGCTGGACACAGGGGTGTATGGGCAACCTTCTCCACGTCGAAAGAAAAATACTGGTGGAAGGGTATGAATAAATATGTATCTCAGTTTGTAGAGACATGTGTAACTTGTCAAGTGTATTCAAATGTTCGACATTGTGATGGATTGCACCCTACATATCCAGTAGCCATGCACTATAAATGGGTTGTGGATCTAGTCACAATGCCTCTAGTACTCTGGCAGATGAGATACTTGGTTCTTGCACGAGAGGACCTAAATAACCCGGTTGAAGGAAGAGCATTAAGAACTAAAACCACAGAAGATGTGTGCAAATTCCTTCTTGATGAGGTGATTTGCCGTTATGGTTGTGTGGGAAAAATCACTGCAGATAGAGGTGAACTAGATGCCGAAGAAGCAAGGGAGTTCTTTTCTAGATTAAGAATCAAGCTTTCTCTTACTACAGCTTACAACCCTGAAGGCAATGGAAAGAGTGAAAAAGGGCATCCTCCTATCATCAAAGATTTGGCCAAGGCTTGCGAAGGAAGAGTTGGTGAGTGGCCAAAATTGTTACCATATGCTTTATGGGCTGATCGTACAACACATAGCTCAGTAACTGGCTACATGCTTGCGGAGCTAATATATGGTCAAAAGCCAGTGATGTCGATTGAAGATACAATTCCCACATGGAATGTACTACCTTGGCAAGAGGGGCTTAGCAGGGAACATCTCCTTGCACTGCGTATAAGGAAGCTAGAGAGAAGACCTGGAGACATTGAAGCTGCAAAAGAATGACTCAAAAATGCAAGGTTGAAAAACAAGGAATACTTTGATAAGCGACATCGACTCAGGAGCAAAGCAATTGACAAAGGTGATTGGGTTTTAGTGTATGATAGTAGCCTTGATAACCAACACACAGTCATGCGTAAGTTTTCAAAAAGATGGTTTGGACCGTATGTTGTAGAGCATGTGCATGAAAATGCTACTTACAACTTGTCTGAACTAGATGGTACAAAAGTAAAGATTCCCATTGCAGGAAAAAGGATCAAAATGTTTATGAGAAGAGGAGACAATGATCCAGAAGATGTTGATGAGGAAGAAGAGCAAACCACAGGTAAAGATCAAAGTGAAGATGAAGATTTGGAATCATCCAGTGAAGAAGAAAGCAAGGAAGATGTACAAGAGGGCTGATCTTACAAAGAAATAATGTGGCACATAGCGGAGGATGTGCAGGTTTAGAGGGGGTGGATGTCGTGCTGTGACACGTACATAGTGGGAAAGCATGCTACAAGATCTATCTTGTAACTTTTTAGATACATAATTATCTTTCCTATAATGTACATATGCATATTTAAGTATAATAATAAGCCTTCTATCTCATCCTATTATTTTTCTCAAGGGTAACCTATCCTTACTTTACCATCAGAAAATACTATGGGAAAAGCTCAATAGCTCCGCCTCTTTAACTTGGGGAAAAAAGCATTGATTCTTTATTTCTACTATCTCATTATCATTGCACACCCTAGCTAGATCCTATATCTAGGGTAAACTCCAATATATATATATTCTATGTATTTTTTATACTTTTCTTATATTTCTTTTTAAATAGCTACTAGGAGGGAATCAAATCCTAGTGGGACACTAGGTGGCATGATTTCAAAGATACACTTATTTTAATGCACTATTGCAAGCATGATTACAAAACTTTGTCAAGGAGCAATGTCATGCTTTCATATGGCATGAGGTGTCCTTTGGAATTAAATGAAAGTCTAGGCTAAGGGGACCATGGGAAGACTTTTGTTGCCAGAAATGGATCCTATTTTGATGACATTTTTACACAAGGTTCCAATCCGAATTGGAAAATGATTTTAAAATGAAAATCGTAGATAATAAGCTGAAGTTTCTGCCCATATTTTTACTTTTTTATTTGAAGCCACGGTTCAGGAGATATGATCAAAATACTGGACCCTAGTCTACCCACATCATGCAGGGACAACTCATTTCCAACTTTTCCAATTCCTATTCACACTGGCTCCTCTCTTCTTGTGTAAACCCTCGGGGGTTCCCTTCACCTATAAAAGGGAACCTCTTCTTCCTTGAAAATGAACTCAAGCATTCAAGACATTGATGAGAGGAATTCTTGAGGGAGTGAGTAGTAATGCCTAATTGTACTTAGCCATTAACATAAGCCTAAGCCTACACTTTCTCCTAGAGGAAGACTAGCCATCCTTGCATGCTATCCTTGGAAGATCAACTCTAATCAAAGAAGGGCGTGGACTTGGCGTATCAATCAAAGTTGAATTCTCCCCTCTTCTTCTCTCTGCATCAATAATGGTGCCGAAGGGTTTGTCAAGCAAGATGTGTTCTACATTGATGTTTTCTTGATTTCTTGTTGTTTTCTTTTTCACCTCTAATCCGACATATATATATATATATATATATATATATATATATATATATGTATGTATGTATCTAATCTCATCTCCTTAACCAAACCTATCTCTCTCACTCTTAGTAATTCATCCTCTCTACAAATTCTAGGTTCTCCTTTCTACAGGTACATCTCTCCCCGTAGTATCCTTATTGCTTACGGGCAAGAATAGGGCTTGGGAGAGAAACTTCTCATCTCTTCACTTCTCTCATATCTACATTTCTCACATACTATCCTAGATGAATAACCCACATGATGATCATTTCTATTGCTTTCACTCTGTACGATCTATTAGAATTAAAGTATGGATTAGCCGTAAAATACACTTTCAACAACGTATAGTGTTTCTCTTCGGCCGTGAAAGGCTCAATGAAATACTTCTATCACCAGATCCCATCATACTACCTCTCATAGACTATAATTTTTCTTTTGATGTAAGAGTAGTTATCTTTCTATGAACCAAAAGGATTTGTACACACAATTAATCCCAATCACTAGACAAAAAATATATATTATGGTAAGCATAAAACTACAATTCCAAAGAACAATTCATATCCTATTTGGTCAGCCAAGATTGAATGCCATTTACTCATCTATTAACCCTTTCATATTACCCATGATACGATATGACCATAGCCTTGATGTTTTCATCTTCGTATTGTTTTGACATTCTCTTTTGTGTTCTTTCTTTGTGTGTGTGAGTGCAAGAGAGAAAGAGTGAGTCTTCTTTGATTGCACTTCTTTCCAAACCCTAGTCTTCATGGCATCTATGGTTTAACTCCTTCATATAGTTTTTGTTGAGTTCTCTCACAAACTCTCACAGCCATAAACCCGGTGCTTTCCTGGCAAGATCGCAAATTTCGCGACAGCGTTCAATGAGATGCAGTATAATCTACACCTTTTGTAAACATGACAAATGATCTTTCCGAGAGGAATAAACACAAAATTCATTTGAGAAAGCTTCAAAAAATTCCCTTAAATACTCCTTGAAAGCAGTGTTTATTAATTGTTGGAAGATAACATGGGCATTTGTAAGCCAAAGTTCATAACACAAAACACAAACATTCTAAATTCTGTTATAAAACCAATTGTAGCCTGGTCATCTAACGCAATCGTCATTTAATTGTAACCAAAGTATACATTCAAAAATCAATAATCCTCTTTGTCTACAACTCTCTCAAGCACATGTCCCAAATATGGAAAGGGATATTGATCTCTCCTAGTGGTTACATTGATCTTTTTGAGGTCCATGCACACTTTGAGTTTCCCATTCTTCTTTGGCACAATGACTATTGAAGAAACACATTCTAAGTGCTCAATACGGTATATGAATTCACATTTGATAAGTTTTTCAAGTTCTTCTTGAACAATATTTACAAACTTAGGATTCATTGGGTAGGGTCATTGGTTGATTGGTTTAGTAGTGTTAATCATGGGAATCGTATATTGCACCACGGAGAGTGGAAAACCCTTTATATCATGATAAGTCAAAGCGAGGCACATTGGTATTTAGAAAACGTGGTCATCACTCACTTGCTCACAGTTTCATAGAGGGCCTAAGTTATCATGCCTCGCTATATGATAATCACTAGAGTCCACCATGTAGATTCCATTCTCATGCCATCTAGACACATTTGCATACCACTTGTACTCAAAGAAATAGTTATTGAAGGTTATAGAATTGACCTTCAATGTCCTTTCAATAGTCACATAGTACTTGGCCTCATCACTATTTGTGTCAAAGTTTCCATTCCACAATCCATGGTGGCTCAAAGCTTGTCAATGTGATATGTACAAAAATGTTGACCTTTGACCACATAGAGTGAAAGGAAAAACACTATTGGATAGAAAAAATTATACAATCAATTATAAAGATAAAATCATGTAAAAACTACAATATGGTTTGTGGTGTATAAATATTCTACCTTTGGCATACAACATTGTGCATACTCCCATTCTTTGTTGGTGATGGGGTAATTCTCTCATGGATCCACTCAAGATCAATGAGATCTAAAAAATATGTGATGTGTTAAGGAATTGGGGGTGCCCTCCTACCTCCATGAGCTTGCTTCCATGTTTCCCTCTCATAAAAATGTGTTGCGTTTGCAATCGTCCACAAGTCCACCCACTTGGTATAATCTTGCACTGAGGACACAAAAATTGTTGACCACTTGGCATAGATCCATGTACATGACAATTAATTTTTCCTTTCCACTTAGCAGTGTGAAGTCATACTTGTATACTCCTCATTTGACTACATCAGGCATAGAGGGATAAATAGAAGCTAAATGTAGATACATACAAATGCCTCTAACACGATCCATCCTTTGGCCATGCATGCCTCTAGTTGGACCCCTAGTCACCAAAAATATTTGTGAGTCTTTAAAAACCTCTCAAGAAAAAACATCCATCCTGCATGCACTACTCCACATATAGCTATCTGCTCAACCACATGAACTAGCAGGTGGACTTGACTAGCAAGAATGGATAAATAGAATGCATCCTCAATGGAACACACTATTTCCATAGCAAGAGTTTGAGATCAAGAGTTCACTATAAGATGAGTAATCCACAACCGCTATCATTGCCGCAGAAAAGCAAAGGAAAATAGAAAGAGAAAATATTGTGTGCACGGCAATAACCGCGGTAGTGGTTTACAAGCAATAAACACGGTAATACTAGCAAAAATATATCCACAACTATTACCGCATCTCTTGCCTCTTATATTACTGTATTTATTACCTCTATGTTCCTATTCAAAAATAAAGGTGTTCATTTCGGTCACCCAATTTAAGCACCTTTATTTTCGACCCGCATAAAACAATAAAATATCATTTTTTTATGAAAGAGTATACAAAGAAAACAAAAAATTGAAACTGGTTTTACTTTATCTTGACAATTTAAGTGCAAAAGATCAATTATTTTAAAAAAGTACAAATAAAATAAAAATAGTTGTATATATACATTGTGCCACATTGAGACTTTATGAAAGTTTGGACAAAATCCTCCTCCTTCTTATTGTCATCCACAGGCATGTACGTTTGATCACCTTGACTCTACACAAACCCAAACCAATTAAATAAATATCAACAACTCAAAACAATTGATGTACAAAATTATTTGTTTAAACTTATCGCTTATAGTGATCCACCGCTATGTCAAATTGCTCGCGAGAGATGTCGTTGTTCGAACAACCATCCCCAAGTTTCAAATTCTGTGTCGCTCCCAAAACATAACCATGTCTTTGGTTGGTCAACTAAGAGTGATATTTTCCTAAGTTAGAAATAACAATAACAAATCATCAACTATAATCTTTATAATCGTCGATTTAAGTTGTAATTTAATCAATCTTACATATTTTTCCTTCCATGCTGCTTTGCCTCCCAAGCCATAGTGCGTGGGAGTTAGTCCAGTCCAAGATTTGCGTTGTTGTTTGTAGGACGAGCCCATTGTAGTCTTTTCTTGCATTGCCCACTCCCACTTCGCATCTTTCATGTTGCCACTCTGATAACTCCTATTTGGATCTCTAACTTGGTTAACTGTTGTGCACCATACATTCGGCTACTTGTTTTTCAAAAATGTTTTTATGTAGCCCTCCACCCACTGTTGTGAAAATCGTTGATCGGGGGCATTTGGAGATCTAGCATACGAGGCGTCCTCAATGTAGCGTGCATGACCGCGTAGTTGGTCTCTAAACTTTACAAAACAATTCTTATACATCAAATGTAGAATAATCTGAAGATGGCATCGGAATGCTCTACCCTGTGTTCTACCAAAGTCTACCTCCCCGCCATATTTTACTGTGTAGTAGCTCCCATGCGTGTCTCGCATGGGTGTGTCAATATCAATTTCCTCTATGTCGGGGGCAACACTCTTGTAAATAGGGGACTCCATTCTCCCCTAACTACCAAAACAAGCGAAGCCACAAGATCCCCCATTGCTTCGTCTCTCTCGATGCTTGCTATGACGTGCGTCGATGCGTGTCACTAGAAGAAGTCCATCAACGGCGATTTAGCAAAGCAGGAGTGGAATGGAGTGGTGTGGGACCCTACGATGCCAGGAGAGTGGGACCTTGTGATGCCATGGGAGTGGGACCTTGCGGTGCCATGGGACTGGGACCTTATGATGGAAGGGGAATATGATGATAAGAAGGGGCCGTAGGCTGAGGTGCCATCGATGTGAGGCTCTAGATGTAAGGAGTCCCTTCCTGACTCCCCCATGGTATGGATTGTGGAGAAAGACCGTAGGTTTCAAGCTACTGTGGAGTGTACCAACCAAACAATGCATTCGTCAAGCGGAGATACTGGTCGTGTAAAGAGATAGCCCATTGTAGGTTTGGATCTACCATCGGTGGAGGAACCTAAGAAGAGTAGGTATAGGATGGCCATGCCTGCAATTAACAAAAATAAACCTATAACGCTCATGATTTAGGGTTAAATAGCCACAAATAATCTTCATTTCTTTGCTTGGTCTCACCGCCTCAAGACTCGGGTACATTGGAAGCGACGTCCACCCCGGGTGGGAGCCACCCTAGTATGTGAACCAGCCAAAGGAAGAGCGAGATGGCTACTTCCCACCAGGTGGTCTCTCGTCTGACATCTACATTATAGAGAGCAATATGAGATTTAGCTTTACCCCTTACTCATTCATCTATATATATGTACACAAGTATATCTGCACATAAGCACGTAGATACATATACATACTAGTAGACCTAAGTAGGGGCTAGTAGTGACAAGGTCAAGTGGCACCTCTTTACATATCATCACAGTCTCAACTGTGGTAAAACCGAAGGCACGTTGCGGTAATCCATGCATGAGTGGATCAATGACCACAACGCCAGATTAAAAAAGGACTATACCCAAGAGGAAGCGTCTAACCTTTGGGTGCTATGATCCCGTACTTAGTGCCTACATACATGCATAAACAAATATATATGTACACCCCCCCATAATTTAAGTATATACAATTACATACTCTCTACAATTAGGTATAATTTAAGTATATACAATTACATAAATGTATCCATCGTTTTGATTAGAGATAAAGAGCTATGGCTGTAAATGTAGCCATCATTTTGTGTTGTGTGCAGTGCAAGAGTGCTCCTACGTCTTTAGAGTGCTTTGAAAAAGAGCTTCTTTATTGTGCTTCTTGCACATCATCTCTTCACAACAGCTCCTTGTTCGAGGGATTACTATGCACATTGCATGCTTGCCTCCATTCTAAGGTACAATACCGTTGAAAGTAGTCCAACTTAATGCCCCGTTCGTGGGGAGAAAGCGAGATGATGATAGGAAGAGAGAGAGAAAGATAGAGAAGGTAGGAAGAAGATAGTAGAAAGTAATTTTTGAATTTCATCATTAAGTAAAGAAGATCTTTTTCAAACCACTATACAAAAGCGGAAGCATTCCTACACTGTGCACACCACAAAATGGTTGCTTCGTCTATAACCATTGCTCTTTATCTCCTTGTAAGCTCACATGCACATACCTCTCTCTCTCTCTCTCTCTCTCTCTCTCTCTCTCTCTCTCTCTCTCTCTCTCCACGGACCTTGGAATTAGACCATCCGACCTTATGTATTGACCTTTCATGTGGAGAATCAACTAAGCATGATAATCTTAGCCAAAGGGAAGAAAAATTATCACTATGTATGGATTTCAAACGGGCACCAATGTACATTGAAATGGTTGAGCAAAACCTATGGATGACAAAGCTTCAATATGACACACCATTGGAAACTAAATGTAAGGCTTTCAAGAAAGTTATTTGTTCTTGTTTCGAAGAATGCTTTTCCATAAAGCATCTCCATGGTATCAACAAAGATAGATCACACAAAAGATGTTTTAAAAGAATGTCAAGATGCTTGAAAGTCCTTGGATAAATCTTGATGCAACTACGGACAAAGAAAACTACCTATCAAAGTCATTTGCATACCTACAAGGCATTGATTCAAAAGAAGAGAAGAAGATGGGAAGTAAAGCAATAACTTTTTCAAGTCCAAGAAAAGACACATGCATGTGGAAGATTTTGGAGAAAGTAGAGGGGCAAGCAAGTTGACAATTTTGGTAACTTGAGTCTTGCGGATATGTACACACATTGTAGGAAATTATATGAGCAAGCAAATGCTAAAAAATACCATTTTATGGTTCACTTCCATGTATGCCCTCTTTTTTTACTATTGAGGATGTATGTGGTGGGCTTGAAAAGTTGGCCACTTGCAAAGCGGGAGATCTTCAAGGTATCAAGTTGGAGATGATCAAATGGACAAAAGATTTGACCCATGAGTGGATGTGTGATACGTTCAACTTTGCACTTCAACATGGTATGCCTTATGATTGGAGTACTAATTGGGTTAAGATTTTGCATAAAGGAGGGGATGTAGAGAATGTAAACAACTGCCGAACTATAATGATTGTATCTTATGGCAAAGTTGTTGGGTGCATAATGGAGATAAAATTAAGTGATTAGGCCGAAGAGAATGAAAAGCATGCAAAAGGACAAGCAGGTTTTTGTCAATGCCAGATCACCATTGATCATCTTGTCACTCTTTGTGTTCTCATGGAGGAAATTCGATTGAAAGGCAAGCGATTGTATTGTTGTTTTGTGGACTTTAAGAAAGCGTTTGATATGATTCCACGTAACAATTTGTGGAGAAGGATGTAAGAACTCCAAGTGCCAAGTGAGTTTATGCACTATTGCACATAGAAAAAGGATTTTCAAATTTTTTTGTAAGCACTACTGGGGTTAAACAAGGATGTCCGTTGTCACCAACTCTCTTTGGTCTATGCATCGATCAATTGGAACAAATGGTACTTTATGCAAGAAGAAGGCATTGAAGAGGTCACTATTTGCAATGCGGTAATCACACTTTTGTTGTATGTGGATGATGTAGTGTTTCTAGCACACACTTTAGAAGATGCACAAAAGCTTATGGTTGTCCTTCAGAACTTTTGCTTGCATAGTGGGCTGATTTTCAATGAATCCAAAACAAAGGCTATGCTTGTGAAAACCAACCATAAGGAGAAGCCATGCATTGTGTACAACAATGAGACACTTGAAGTTGTTGAAATCTTTAAGTACCTTGGCCTTGAGGTTTTGTCCAATCACAAGTGGCATGAATGTGCTATGCATCATTTGGAAGCGGGAAAGAGAGCATATTATGCATTTGAGAACATGTGTAATGCGTAAAACATCAAGTGTTGGGTTCGCAAGAAGTAACTTCTTGATGCATTGGTGACACCAGTTCTTCTTTATGGAGTTGAAGTGTGGGAATAGAGCATCTCAAAGTCTACTTGGAAAGAGTTTGAGAATGTCCGAAAGCATTTTCTTACAAAATTTCTCCAAGTTAAGACACAAACACCATATATGCTCCTACTTCTTGAGTTGAGATCTCTTCCAATTGAGGTTATGGGCATGGAAAGGGTTATGGAGTACACACTACTAGAGTGCTCAAATTTTGGTCACATCCGAACTTGCTTCTTTCACATTTTTAGCCATGACTTATACCTACACACTTTCCTCTCCCAGCCACAATGTGGGCTCTCTATTGCGACTCTCATCACCACAATTTTAGCATCGAGAGTCACTCATTAGCCATACACATACTACATTACATGTAACTTTGTGTCCCATAGGTCATATTTGACATCCAAGGAAGATAAAAGAGTCTCTCTCTCTCTCTCTCTATTTCTATATCTATCTCTGACTGTCTTTCTCTCTCTCTCTCTCTCTCTCTCTCTCTCTCTCTCTCTCTCTCTCTCTCCCCTCTCTCTCTTTCTCTCTCTCCCTCTCTATCTCTCCCTTTATTTCTCTATTTCTCTCTCTCCCTCTCTCTCTATCCCTCTCTATTTATCTCTCTCTCTCTCTAACCTATTTTTATTTACTTATACCTATTTTTTTATCTATTTTTCTCTCAATCCATTTCCAAACAAATCTACCTCTTACATCCATTTGAAAACAAAGCATAAAATTTTACAATGATGCATGAGAAGATTGCATCTACTTCACTAAGCAATCTATGTCAAAAAATATTTAATGATAATCCCTATTGCATCAATCGATCAAATGAATGAGGTTCTCTTTCTCCTATTGTTTCTATCTTTATGCATGTAAGTGTGTGTGCATGTTTGTATGTGTGTGTGTGTGTGTGTGTGTGTGTGTGTGTGTGTGTGTGTGGAGTAGTGTGTGGAGTAGAATACAATAGGGAAAGCATGGGGGGTGGGGTGGGTTAAGCATCCTATGACAATCGCGGTAAACCCCCTTCAAAGACTCCGTTGCAAACGAACCAAAACTTCTTTGCAAACGAACAAAAATGTGTGTGTGTGTGTGTGTGTGTGAGGGAGGGAGAAGATGGAGAGAGATGGACAAGGGTGAGAGAGATAGAGGGTGTGGGAGGTGGAGTAGGGAGGAGGGGGCTTGGTGCATGTGCGATGGCGGAGAAGAAGAGGGTAGAATATGATGCAAAAACATGGCATGCTCTTCCCTTCTTCCTTTTTTAGGCACCAGTCATTACCGCGGCTATGACCATGACTATTACCGCGTAACATCATTTCAAACGGATACAAACGTATCCAAGGTAGCAGGGGGGGATACAAACCACCCCCTCTACCCTTAGATATCAATAATGACCTTTTAGCCTTTTGATTTTTTTAGTGATGAGTACTTTTGAAAAATTTCAAGAGTACTTATTTTTGTAGGACTTTTAGATATCTTTTAAGTGCATCTTTAAATCTTACCCTAAATATTTACGATTAAAAAGTTAACCCATTTAGTGAAATTACCGATTCCACATTATTTCTTAAAAAGTATAGCACTCATTGCACTTTATTCTCTTTAAATTTTTAGGAATTTCTCTTTTTTTATTGAAATATGTAATGGACACTATTTTCTCTCATTAGTTGTTTATATTTTAGGACACACATGACTAAATATAATTTTTTTGAATTAATCATCCTCTCTATTTTGCGCATGTGCAGGACGTTGACTGGGATGATCGTGGCCTCTCGGACGTCCTGAACGCGATTGGTGGATCAAGAACAAAATCCCTCGTCCTTGCGCCAAGTGCAAAAGAGCAATCCCTTGCTTGAGGCGCATTGCATTGGAGTATGTGGAGAGCGAAGGGCTTTGGCATCCTCGAAAAAGCGCTCGGAGATATGAGAGCACCACTCACCCCTCGCTTGAGAGGGTGCCCCATTGGTCTGTGTTGGATGGTGGTGCACCGGCACGCAAGGCCGGATGACAGAGACACGAGCTATTGTGGACGAATTGGGTGGACCTCATGGTGATCCTCCCACTATCTTTACTTCGACATATACTTCTCTGACGTCTCAGTCGCACTTTGAGGTACAAGATGAGCACATGTTCGACATGTGTGACGAGTTACTAGCTCATGAATGCGACATGTATGAAGAGGATCCAGCCATGCACTTGACAGGCAGTGGCAATGGAGGACAGATTGCTGGCAAGTGCCCAAAAACCTCTTTACGATGGTGCACAATACTCGGTGCTCCAGGCATCACTGGAAGTCCTCAAATTTCAAGCAAAATTCGGTTGGCACAATGCAAGTGTGGACGCACTCCTTGGGGAAGCTTAAAATATGGCCTCTTATACATCTCCCCCGCTTCATGGTGCCTCCTAATTTTCCTGTTTATTGTAGTTTGATGGGAAAAATGTTGCCAAAAGATCACTACATTCCTCTAGATCATCAATGAGCTAGATCGTATGTCACTGCACTTGGCATGGAGTATGAGGGCATCCAGACGTGCATCAACAATTGCATGCTATACCGCAATGAGCACACACATGCTACCGCATGTCCCGTGTGTGGGCGGGAAAGCACGATACAAGAATAGAGTGAGCGGGGTGCACCTACCCCGCAAGGTATTGAGACATTTTCCATTAATCCAGGTCTACTGTGGAGCTTCTTGCGTGGCACGCCAACGACGGCTCAAATGATAGAATGATGCATGTGCCTACTGATTCACCTACATGGAGGCACATTGAAACTCAATGGTGGACAGAGTTTGGACTAGAGCCTCGACACTTGAGGCTCGGGTTAGCAAGTGATGGTGTCAACCCCTTTGGCAGCACTACGTCTACTTCATGGAGCACTTGGGTTGTGGTGATCGTCAACTACAATATTCCACCACATGGGAGACAACCAAGAAAGAAAATATACTTCTTTCCTTGCTTGTGCCAGGGAAGTACAAAGTGTCAAATATTGACGTCTACCTCGAGACCCTCATTGGGGAGTTGGAGGAGTTATGGAGAGGCATTCTTGTTGTAGATGTCTCACTTGCAAAGGGGGGAGGAGAAGCCATTGTGAGGGGAATCCTTACGTGGACTATGCACGACTATCTTAGTCTTGGAGAGATTTTTGGTATCTCCATTCTCCTTCTATCTCTATTCTCTCTCCCTTTAGTTTGAAGCTCTCTCGAACAATATGATATGTATGTAGCAATGTCCACATCGAGTCACAATGCATGTCATACTTGTTGGCCATCATTGGTGACAAATAGGTTGGATGCATTGCGCAAGGTACTCTTTCCAAACAACCATCATTTCTTACCCCAACTTCATAGCAAGCACAAGGCTCCAACAAATGGAAAGATGCTTGTAAAGCTCACAATGGAAAATTGGGCAACCATTTGGGAAGAGCACTACAACAACAATCCGGCTCCGATTACTTCACCAAAAGGTGTGTCAAGGCATTCCATATTTTTAAGGCTTCGATATTGGAAGGACTTAAAAATACAACACCTCTTGGATCCCATGCACATATTCAAGAATGTAGCCCAAACCATGTGGGACCACATTATTGGCAAGAAGGACTCATTGGGTGCAAGGGAGGATTTGAGGGTCTTGAAATGTCTCCCCCCCTTTGCTACACCACACCGTGCCCCCAATGGGAGTATTGTTCTCCATAAAGTGCCATGGATGCTACCCAAGGAAGAATTAGACAAAGTGAGGAGTACCATTGCGTCTATTTGCACACCAATAGGATATATTACGTTGCTAAAGGGATCTTTCAAAAAAGCGAAGAAGGGTGGAAGCGTTCAATTGTATGGGTTGAAGTCCCATGATTGGCACAACATGCTTCAAGTAACCTCCCTCTCTCTTCTCTATCTATTCTTTGTGCGTATGGCTTTCTCTCACTTTCCCGGCTTCCCCTAATTTACATTGCAGTTGCAATGTATGTTAGTTTTTCTTTCTCAAGATTGGAGACCTATCAAAGGTAGACTACTCCTTAAAAGGGGGACAGGGACCTCACACTAATATCTACTTTGAAGTATCGCTTTGGGATATACTCCAAAAGTTTCATCCATAGAGGTAGATAATAGAGAATCATCAAGAATGTGTTGTGGATAAGGTACATACTTCAGGAGTAAGATGATGTGAAAAACATCATGTACTTTTATGTGTAGTATAACAAGATTCTATAAGCTTGATGATTAATCCTCTCTGTGATTACAAAAGGTTCACAATATCTGGCACTGAGCTTCTTACACTTACCCATTGATATGGAACTACTTTTGGGCTTCACTCTCAAGAATACCATATCGCCCTCTTTAGAAAGTCTGATAGATCGTTTAGGGTCATCATATCTCTTCTCTCTATCTTGGGCAGTCTTAATATCCCGTTGTATAAGATCGGTCAGTAGTTGCATTTCATCCAACATTTCTTTGGACGCTTGAACTCATATGAGAGGGTCTGCCCATTTAAGTGGAGTAAGATACTCTTTTCCATACAATTCTTGAAAAGGAAACATCCCAATTAAATGTTAGAATGAGGAACTATACGCAAATTCAACCAAATACAAATATCTAGTCCATGTACTTTGCTCATGTATACAATAAACTCTTGGCATGTCTTCAATGATTTGATCAGTCCTTTCTGTCTGCCGTATTGAAGGCCAACTCGGTTCGTGTAGCTAAGGATAAGGCTTTTCAAAAGTTTGAGGTGAACTTCGCATCGTGATAAAAATTTATCCTGCGAGGTAAACCATGATACATGAAGACACCTTTCATGAAGACTTGAGCTATATCCTTAGTCGTAAACATTGTCTTGACTGAAAATAAATGGGTCATTTTTGTAAGCATATCAACAATCACAAAAATAGAGTCATATCCCAGAGATGTAGGAAGTCCTGTAATAAAATACATGGATATGCATTCCCACTTCATCTGTGGTGCATCAATAGGTTGAAGCTTACCGGGGTACCAAACTCGTTCAACTTTAATACCTTGACATGTTCAACATCTTGTAATATAGTGCAACACATCACGCTTTAGTCCTGGCCAAAAGAAACTCTTTCTTACACTAGAGTAGGTCTTAATGTATCCTGGGTGTCCTACTATAGGTATATTGTAAGTTTCTTGTAGTATATCTGAATTTTGATTCCATCTTGCTTTTGGATACAAAGATGGTTACTGAAGTAAAGGTTATCTGTGGATGGGTTTCCTAACCTCACTCTTATCTTATTTGCAGACAAAGTCATTCCAAATCCCTCAATGCGTTCTGCTCTTAGCACTAACTTGAAGCTAGCTAAGTGGTCATATGGATCCCCAGATCCACTCTATTTTTTGACCCATTTTTGAAAATCAGCTGGTCTGACACGTTTGTTTGGCTCAGCTCCAACTCTTCAAGCAGCTGGTCCCGTGTCGCGTCCTTCAAATTAATCTATTGGAAATAGTGACTCATGAAGCCCTGCACTGGCTCTAATCTCACTCGGTTTTCTTCGTGATGAGGTAGGTTTGGGTTTCTTAACATTTCTCCCAAAAAAGATCTCTCTCGGATTTTGTCTCTTGGAAGGATCAGGTCCTTGCCCCAATATCCAATATCTTATAGAGTACCCTTGGTATCTGGTCTGTTCTACCTCCTCAGAACTCATCATAACATAGTTATTGTTATAAAAATCCCTAAATAGGTAAGATGGTAGATCTGTTGAATCCTTGTCTTTGATCTTGAAGATAAAGATAACCTTCATGGGTGTTAACTGCCCTAGTTTGGCATGAGAGGTCCGTAAAAGATCCTTGACGTTCTTATCCTCCCAACAATAGACTCCAATCCTAGGATTATCAGTACTAAGCCGTTTCAAAGTTTTTAGATCAACTTGATCGTATCTCTCGAATTCTAAAGTCAGTGAACCTTCTTTTGATGCTATATCCAAAATTATTGTATTCACTCCTGACCCACATTTTTCCATCACATCAGGATTTTCCACTTTTACATACTGAGTCTCGTTTTTATCCATATACATTTTTTCTTGTTTGTTTGCCCTGATTTCCTCTTCAAACTCTATGTCGTAGTCATCAATTCAAATGGCATACTCTTCATTAGGATCTAGGTAAACCTGAGCTCCATGGACATTAGTCTTTTAAAAGGTGAGTATGTGCTTATATTGCACTATTGTTCTGGCTCCTGACTGAGTCAAATAGGAAGACATTTCAGATGTTGAGTCGAAATAAGTGTCAGGGACTTCTTCAAAGATAATGCCCAAGTGATAACCTTGATTCACACTCTCTTTAGTGGATACCCTACTAGCGGTCTCTCCAAGTATGGCTTGATTTTCTAGTATACGAGTAAATCTAAGGTTCATATAGACTTGTTAAGCCTTGGATAGAGTACTTATTGGCGAATTGGATTGCTATCTTTTTTTACTACAACCTGGCTCCTATGTCATTTTTAACCAAGTTAGTTGTTTTCTCTCAAAGACTGTACAATTTTTGCTACTATTGTGATTGGTATGTGTATATCACTTCAACATGAGCTAAGTGAGTCAACGAATGAGATTTCTAGATTCTACCCTTGCAAAGAGCTAAAGGATAATCTGCAACTTGGAAACTGAGTTAGCATGTATAAATTTGGATCCGATGGAACCCAAACTTGACCAGTGGCCTTGTATTATGTTGTTCTAACATTGTACAAGTTGAAAAGTTCAAAATCTTGTTTCTGGAACTCAAAAAAGTAAATAATATGATTATTCACTTTTCTCAATTTTTCTCGCTTTTTAGTTTTTTTGTTCCATATAGACACCTTGTTGTAGTCTGTGGACAAGTTTCACCAAGTTTGAACAAGATTTGTCCAAGTTATCAGTTGTTTAGTGTTCGTAGACTCACTTTTTGAGAATCTGGCTTAAATCTCACTTTTGTGATCCAAATTTCACTAAATTTGATATGAGTAGTCTACTTGATATACTTGACCTTTTGGTATACTCAATTGTGCAAAAAATATCAAATCTAGGGCAGATTTAAATAATCACAATTATTTACTTTATGGTTTTCTAAGCCTTGATCTTAAGACTTGTCTTGTCCATCAATCATTCTCAAAATCCTAACCTAATCCTACAAGGTACTTAGCAAGTACAATCTACTTCCAAGCTACCTCTACACGGCAAAAGACGATAAGCCTTGCGGTTTTAAAGAGAAAGTTTAACTCTAGTTGATCACAGAGGAAGTTAAAGGACAACTATACTAGATGCTCTTGTTTTCCTTATTTTAGGTCTATTCATCCCCCACAATGGTGACAAATGTGGATGGGTTTCCTAACCTCACTCTTATTTTATTGCAAACATAGCAAGAACCACGAACATAAGTGTCAATCCATGGGACAAAGTTGACTTATCTAGTGCATAGAGACTACAAGAGGATGTCAATATCTTGGAAAACAACAAACAAATCGCATCTAACACAAGCTACACTCAAATGACCTAAGTCATCAAAAGCTAGTCACTAATCGGTAAACAAACCATGATCGCTACAACATCAAATGACATCCAAATGTTATGAAACTTCTAGGACAAGTATATAAGACCTAAGCACACATGCTTATGTTTTCAAATCTCACTCTCAATGAAGTGCAAAAAATGTGATTATTATTAGCAGTGAGATTTTGACCTAGTCGTTTTTGACTTCGAATGCATTTAAATGCTTACCAATGATGCCCCAATACCCCACCTATGCTTACTTTGTGATTTCCTAGCTTAAATTCCTACTTATGATGAAATTAGGCTGCGGGTTGGCGACATCAAAAGCTATGATTTACCATGGTATGTTTATGCCAACGCGTAGAGCTCTTACCTGTGGTTGCAACGTAGTAGACGGCACTGCAATGTGACAATCGACAAGGGAGATAGAATCTTGAGAAGGATAGAAGTGAGCGTCGTAAGCTCATGATGTGTATTTCTTATCCAAAAACCTCTAATTGGCTTTTATACATTAGCCAACGTTTCTTTGGTCAAAAACTAATTCTTTGGGAGCTCCAACTAAGGATAAATTGATACAATCTAGAAGCTTATAGCTCCAAATCAATTATTAGAATATTTGCTTGTCAAATAGGAGTTATAATATTCTCGATTTATCAAAAGAAAAAGTATTTTTACAATAAAGCTCCCGAAAAATGTACATGGATTAGCTTGTTGCTAACATTTGTCACATTTTTTGATCCAAAACCTCCCATATCTCACATAGAGAACCTATCGCATGTCTAGAATCAATTTGCAAGAAAAAATTGTTCAAATTGATAAAAATGTAAATAATCACAATTATTTATTTATGTGCCATAATGAGCCCAATTCTCATTTTTTACCTCATGGACCAAAGTAGATGATGTGACAAGCCCACCAATCAAGTTTGATCACATTTGAATCTCAAAAATCCAAAACTCCTTTATATCTACTGTCTCATAGTCTGAAGACTAAATCTGGCACCATTTCCATCCTGTACACTCAAATGAGCTCACACTTCACTCAGAGTATCTAAAACACATTTTCTTCAAGCCTATAAAGTCAAAAGTAAAAAAATATGGAAAAAATCCCCTACTACAAATAATCGTGATTATTTACTTTTCTTGCAATTTTTGCATGGAGTGAATGATTTTGATCTATACATGTTTTTATGCATCTATGCATGCTCCAAAATTGGTTTGAAGCAAAACAACCATCATTTGCCGGCAATTTAGACACAGGGCATGTGAGAGCGAAATTTGTGGAATTTTTTAACTTTAAAAATATATTTTTCTTATAGGTGCAATGCAAGCTGTTGAGAAATCAAAGAAGAGAAAGACCCAAAAAGAAAAGCTGCAAGAGTTGCCACCATATCAATTGGAGCCTAGTTCTGTGAAGATGGCCAAAGTCACCTACCTGTGAAAAGAACAACTTGAGGAGCACACCACCACAGTCTTCACCGCTAGATTCAAAAGTGAAGATGGAAGCAGGTGGAGTTGCAAATGCTGCTAAGCTAGCGACGAAAGAAGCCAACAAGAGGTAGACTTCCAAAGGGCTTAGGAACTATTCTCGACGATTAAAGAGGATGGATCTACCCACATCACAAATCTGTAAGGACAAAAAGTTGAAGTATTCATCAACAAATACATAGTGGCTAAAGCACTAAAGCCACCCACTGAAGGTATGACAATGAGAGCCAGAGATAGGAAAGCACCTGGAACATTCAAAAAGAGTACAACTACCACCACCTTCTTGGATCTTATGCTAAAGCAGGTAGAGGATCTCGCTCGCCTATATCACCAGCACTTCCACTTACTTGCCAAGAAACCACCAAGGTACACTACCCCAAATCATGTTGTTGCAACCACCTTCATGCAGGTATTGAATTCAGCAATTATAAAATCAATAGATCATGCTCAGTATGTGCTTACAACACTCAAGAGCACTAAGAAGGAAGGAAAAGTCACATACGAGAAGTCTTGACCCTAATTTCATACCATGCCATGGGATGGCCGATAACTTGCCGCCAGCCTAGATAAGAACACATAGATAATCACAGAAAGATCTTAGCCCTCTCCACAAGCCACAAGATCAAGGAAGAAAGAGATTTATAAGCCAGATAAAAATCAGTGCAAAGATCATCTGAAGTCCATAGCAGTGAAGAAAGTTCAGATAATGAAGAAAAAAGGACAAGAAGGGAAGAGATGAAAATAAAGGCAATGGACACCCATCAGGAAGAACCTTCACAAAAGAAGGTGAGGTTCGAAAGAGAAAAGGAAGTATATGAATGAAGTGGACAAGCTGAAGGACAAAATCCAGATCTATGGAACCGAAGGGAAGTCAAGGGTCCTAGAACCAAAAACCCTGAGAAGAAGATCCTAAGAACATGTTAGAGAGGATGCATGCGAAATCTAAGGCATTAGATGAAGCTCAAAGAAAGCCCAAGAAGAGTCAACTACTCAACAACCATAGCAAGCAGAAGTTTGGAAGCCAACTAAAACACAGCAAGAACGGGGGGAGATATCTCTAAGACCATCCTCACCCAAGGGGATCAGCCTTTTCTTTGTCCAAGCTCTTCAACAATAATCAATCTGATGAAGGAAGGGATAAAAGAAGATGGGATAAAGAAAGATAAGGAAGCCAATCAATAACAAAAAAAAGAAACAACCAAAGATGAGGCTGGACCTTCCAAAATCCTAAAGAAAAATCCAAAGAGTGGGAAACAATGGATGAAGTTATCACTCAAGTCAACAAATATTAAAAGCAGATGAAGCTAATGACTGCAAAAGTGCGGACATCAGCTCTTAGCCATAGTGCTAAAGCTTGAGAACTTGAATAGGTGATTGATGATAGGAGAGATGGGCTATGGGGGATGCATTTGGGGCATGGTGAGTGCAGAGAAAGAAGAGATGAAGCGGGAGAGGAAGTCAATGCAGTAGGGAAAAAAAATGCTTGATTTGATTGATTGCTTGTAAAAGATAACCTTACACACATTGAATGCTGAATGGAAAGTGGTGGTGCAACCAAAGTGTGTCAACCATAGAAGATGGCATGGGCAGGTATATGCAAGCTAGCAAAAGCATGGCAAAGGGCTAGAGAAACTATTTAAAGATCATGGACTACCAGGTAGTAGCGGAGATGTATGACTGATGCGGTTTATAGGCTGAGACAAGCTCCAGAAGAAGGGGCTAATTTGGGGAACAGATGAAGGAGGTTCAAGGTGTAGTCTTTGGGTCTAAGAATGTGAGCATGAAGTGCTGAAGGAGCAGGTCCATACGGCTCATCAAACCGAGCTATGGAGACCAAGATATTGAAGTTGAAGGTACGGTGCATGCAGATTCTTGCTGGACAGGGAAACTGGGGACAGGTTGCCCGAGTGGATATCATCGTATGGATGCATAGTGCTCAATTTACGGAGCTTACCCATGTTTTCCAGAGGAGAGCTATGGATTGCAATTTATGGCCAGTTGAAGTTTTACCGGGCACTAGGTTGGTGCCCACCTCACCACATGAGGAGTCATGCCATCTGGCATTTTTTGGGTTTTGACAGAGTTCAAGAAGGTGCTATGCAATGTATGGAGCTAGGAGGAGTTGGCTGCACGTCAAATGAGCCCGGAGCAAAAAGATATAGAAGTCAGAAAGTTGGGTGCATTTGTCCAGAGTTAACTAGAGATGAACATTCATGTTTTTTGCGGCCTCGATTCGGGGTCTCAGGGAAATTTGAAGTACGGCAAGGTCGGATGAATTCGAAGTCGGCACAGTGAGCTTGGGACCGAGCTTTGCAGATTGGAGATCCGACCATCGGGTAAGAATTGGGAAGCCAACTAAGTTCGTGCCAAGTTAATTTTTTTAAAGGAATTTGTGAATGCCTTGAAGGGGTTCAAAGAGTAGGGCATGGTGGTGCTACCACGTGGCGAATGAAGGTCCCGTATGCACAAAGATGGCTTAGTGGCAAAGTGTATAAAGGCCACAACATGAAGCCACTTGAGGTAGATGAGGCAAGGGGAGCTCCCCCTTGAGCACAATGATGGAGGTCCACTTGTGGCTCTATGTTGATGGCATGTGGCCCTGCAAGGGTGCCGGCGCAATTGCATTTTGGTAGAAGACGGTTGTGCTGGCCAGTCACGGCAGCGGCCATAGATGGCAGCGCAACTTCAAGCAGAAACAAGGCGAGTCTATTAGGGATTGTGCAACTAGGATGAAGTAATACATTGCAAGATGCCCAAAATTAGAAATACCAGCAAAAGAAAGATTAGTGTCATTCTTTCTAGAAGGATTGGTAAACAAAGAACTTCATGCTATACTGTATAGCAAGAAGCATACGACCTTAGAAAAGTGTGTATCAGATGCTATTGACTTGGTAGACAATTGTGATATTTCCAATGAAGGAGATGTCCCTAAGGATACTCAGAGTAAGAAAACAACATCCACAAAACCAACACAAATGGGAATAGATGTTGTAGCACCACTCACAACCATACGGGACATGCTCAAAGGATGAACAAAATGATGAATAATATGCAAAAAGCTCCTATGAGAGGACCTAGGCAAGGGATCCCGCAACAGGGATGACCAATTAGGCCCCAAAAATGGTGTGCTATTGAGGGTAAATGGACAAACCAGGAGACCAATGAGTGCTGTTATCAACCAAATTAAGATGAAAATGTTCAATATGTATCTATGAGACCACAAGGACAACCCATGTACATTTATCAGCCGAATATTGCCCCAACACAAAGACCACTGATGGGTATGGAAAGACCATAATTAGTGTTGGGTCAACAACCTCCATTTCTTGGACATAATGCAGTGCGTGTAAAGTACATATATGCGTTCAGAAGGAGTCATAGATGAACAAGCACTAGTGCTTGTTACACCTTATGTTGAGCCTAGTCCATCTACAGTAATGGTAGAGAGACAGTAATATAATTCACATCCACCTTCAATGGAATAGCTTGTGACTTATGTTACACCGATATACTTTGTAGCTAATCAAGGTGCTAGATCTCCAATGGTAAGACCCATGATTAAGCCAAATACTAGAAATTTCCATAATTGTGGTGCAGATGATCGTTGGAAAAATGAATGCCCAAAACTTGACAAGAACATTAAGCCAGTTGAAGCTTTTTGTACACAATGCTACAAAAAAGGAGGACACTTTCTTGAAGACTGTCCAAAAAATGTGTTAAACACAGGAAAAACAGTGGTGAATGTAGTCAATGTGATACCTACTAGCTTTTTGGAGATTGAACCTATTGTTCCAATCAAGGTGATCACTAGAGCCCAAGCTAAGAAAAAGAAACATAACTCCTTTGATGCATCAAAGAATGCTAAAAACTCCTCGCAAAAGACCAAGAAAAGAAGAAGTCAAAGATATGAGATGCGAAAACAGAAACAAAAGGACGGAATTGAGACAAAAGCCAAAGACCTATTTGTTGGACGGGTGTCTAACCTCACTCCTATCTTATTGCAGATTTAGCGAGAACCACGATTAAATTGTCAATCCATGGGACGAAGCTGACTCGACTACTGCATAGAGGCTACAAGAGATTTTCAATCTCTCAGAAAACAACTAACAACTTGCATCTAACTCAAGCTACACTCAAGTAACTGAAATCACCAAAAGCCAATCGCTCATCGGCAAACAAATCACATCTGTTACAACATCAGATGACATCCAAATGTAACTAAACTTCTAGGACATGTTTATAAGACCTAAGAATACATGCTTATAATCTCATACCCCACTTTAGGTCAAGTGCCAAAATCACAATTATTAACAGCAATGGATTTTTGACCTAGTCGTTTTTGACCCAGAATGCACCTAAATGCTTAGCAATGATGTCCCAATACCCCACCTATGCTTAGTTTTTTATTTTGAAGTGTAAATTCCTACTTATGATGAAATTAGGCCGCGAGTCGGCGATGCCAAAAGCTATGAAATACTGTGATGTGTTTATGTCAATGCATAGAGCTCTTACCTACGGTTGCAATGCAGCAAACACAACTGCAATGTGACAACCCAGGAGGGAGTAGGAAGCACGAGAAGGAGAGAAGTGAGCGCCGTTAGATCACGTTGTGTATTTCATTATCCAAAACTTACAAATAACTTACCAAAATTGGCTTTTTATACGTTAACCAAGGTTTTGGGTGGTCAAAACTAATAATTTGCGAGCTCTAACTAAAGATAGATAATGACAGGTTGATATAATCTGGAAGCCCCGGTTCAACTATTACAAGGTTTACTAAAAAAATAGGAGTTACAATATTCCCAATTTATCAAAAATAATAAGTGTTCTTACATGGGAGCTCCAAAAAATGATATCCGTGTTAGATTTCTGCTAACATTTCCCCCCTCCTTGCCTGTGTCGTCCCTTGACACAGTTTTATGGGCTGAAGTAGTCTTCGGGTTGATGGCTGGCGAGGTGGTCTTTAAGCGCATTTAGTGCCTTTTGGTATCTGATCTTCCTCTCTTTATTTGGCACTTGCAATAATTTCATAGTGACTCTGATTTTTAGCTCCACCGTTGAGTAGCCTACAAACCTTGATGTCAGGTTGCTGATCACTGGCCCAAATATCTTCGTTTTCCAAGTGAAGAACCCTGTGTAGAATGCTTCCTCAAACGCCAGCATGTTGTGAGAAAGTAAAAACATGCATCCGGCATAGAAGCTATAGAGAAATTCTTCTGACGGTTGACCACTAAGGTCGTAGCATGATCCTTTATTACCCTCAAGGAATGATATCCAAGGGGCACCTGCTTGCTCTCGCTCATGGAATATTTCGATACAGGTGAGCAGCATTCGGAAGATTTTATATAACATTGCACGTGATAAATTTGGTAGACTTTTGAAGAATGACATGGCGCCTGTTAGGGTTTCACCATGTATTCTTTAGTCGGCGGACCCTTTTCTAGCGCAGGCAATTGGGGGTAGTTCAGCCAAGTTAGCTACTTTTTTGTTAATGCCTCCTGTTCTTGCCAGGTTCTTAGTCTTAGTACAGGATAGAAAGTATGATCCTTTTGTAAGGCCGCAGGTTCTCTTGTGAACAAAATCAAATACCTTGGATTCTTGTTCAACCAGCTGAGCCTCCACTTTGGTTGGTCTTGATCTGCACCATCTACCTGCATGTCTTTGAACAACCTCTCTTTCACTTGGAGAAAATCCACCTTCATCAAAGGATAGGGCAGGGATTGTTGGTGCCATTGCACATTGATTTGATTGGGAGTGAGTTGTCTAACCTTGACGAAGTGAAGAACTCTCAGCTCCCAATCCATTGCTGCCTTCCACTGCTCATCTACCTCTTGTGTAATCTTCTCTTTTAGTGCATCTTCCTTAGCCTTGAGAGCTGGACCATTGGCATTGTATCCGTTTCATTATGTGTACTTGAAATTCCTCCTCGCCACTTAGTTTTTCTGCTAGCTGTGTCTCCGTCTCAGTAAAAGTAACTGAGGGGATCTCTATTTGTGGTTGCTCGGAAGTTCTTGCCTCTTCTTGTGTTTCTAGCCGTCCCTCTTGCAACAGTTGGTTAACTCTTTTAAGTTCAGCTATTTCTTTCAGCAACTTGTCTTCTCTTTGCACCCGCATTAAAGCAAGGTCTGCGCCGAGATTTCTCCAATTTTAACTTCATCTTGAGGTCTTTATTATTCTTCTCTAATGCTTTGTAGACCTTGTCCGTTCCTTTGATTGAGGCTACGCTTGGATTCTCTCGTATTTGCCGCAAGAAAATTACTCGATCATTTATTCTTTGCTTTGAGTATTGTAGGGAAGCATTTGCTACATCTAACTATACCTAAATCTTTTGAACTGATAGGGTTGTAGTTAGAATTTTGTTTGTAACTTCTATCAGCTATTCATCTTTTGCTTTGCATGCATCTGACAACTTCGTAAGCAAGTCACCGATCTCCTCCATTTCTTTTTGCTGTTTATCCCGTGTTAGCTGATGCTGTTTAGCTTCCACTTTCAACTCCTGAACTTGCCTTTGTAGATCGGTGATGACATTTAATCTGTCATCTAACTCCCCTTGGAGTGCATCAATCACCATCTCTAGTTCTTTGGCCTTTGTGCTACTGAGAGAAGTCTTTTCGTCATGTCCTACATTTGCTTGGCATACTCGTTGACTTGTAGGATCACTTCATCGTTTGATTGCCACTCTTCGTTTTTGGATAGCTACCTAGATGTTTTTGCAATCTCTTGTGTATATTTTGGTTGCATCACGGCGGCTAGTTGTTGTTGTTCTTAAGGCTGTGGATGATCATCTCCTGCTTTGTCATCCTAAGGTTTTGTGGGTGCCTTGTCCTATTCTTGTTGCGTTGAGGTAGAAGGTGTTTCCTCAGACTCATGTGTTCTTGTTTTCTTGAACTTTGTAGTGTCCTCTAGTGTAGGACTCGCTACCCTTCCTGGCTCTTTGTCTTGCTCTTTTTGTTGCTCTTGTGTAGATTAAGCGGCCTGTTCTGCAGAGCCAGCTGCTTGTCTTTGTTTAGGATCTGTCTCTTTTGTGTGTTCAGATTCTGTGGCTTTACTTGCTGGTGAAGGTGGTGGGCTCGGCATGGGGTGATCATGCTGTTCTAAAACAGGTGAAGAAATTCGGGGTGACACATCCCCTTGATCATGCTGTGCTTCTCCTTGTTCCGTTGCTTCCTCTGCTTGCTTTTGCTGCTCCACTACCTCTTTAGCTTTTTGTTCCGCTTCTTGGGCTTCTTTCAGCTTTAAAGCTTCTGCTTCTTGATACATCTTTTCTAGTAATTCTATGGGATCTTATGGTATGATGTTTTGTTCTTGCACCCTTAAGCTCAATGGGTACCCATTTTATCGGGTCCTTACCTTGTGCTTGGTGGCTACGTTCGTGAGAGTGCTTTTCTCTTTCAAATCGGGCTTGTTTTTGTATAGATTCCTCCTGGTGGGCTACCACGGCTTTTCTCTTCATTTCTTTCCGTTGTGCTCTTTTTTCCTCATTATCTGAGATTTCACTACTATGCCATTCTAGCGAGCTCTCAACGGACTCTTCATCTGAATGGTTTGTTCTCTTGGCAGATCTTATAGCTCAAGGGAAAGGGTGTGCTGACACTATCCAAGTGTTCTGATCTGGGGAAGGCGACAAGTTGTTGGCCATGCCGATGGCATGGTAGGCAATCCTTGTTAGAACCTCTGGTGCTCCCAGGTATGTAATTTTCCCTCTATTGTTGTCCCTTTCAATGTGGACAAAACATATTGTGCATGGTCAATTTTTTGCCTCGTTGTTGATTTGAGAACTTGTGTAAAGGTTGTGGCAACTGCAAGATTAGGTGTCATATACCTTGGCGGTCTTTTGGCGAGGAAGTGGAAGTGCTGGTGGTACAACCTTGCGGGCTCTTCCACCTGTTTTTGGATGAGGTCGGAAAATGTAGCAGCGGCAATTTTCTTGGTGCAGGTTCCTGCCGTCTTTCTATCCCTTGCCCTCATTGTCATTCCCTCTGTTGGCAGTTTGAGTGCTTCTACCACTGTCTCTTTGATAATCACCATTTCAACTTTGTTTCCTTGCTGGGTCAGAGATTTCAGCGGTTCCATCTTCTTTGATTGTGGACAAGCTCTCATAAGCTTTTTGGAAGTCCACTCCACATGGCTGTTGTTTATAGAAATCTCTAAGTCCCAGCCTTCGGTTGGCTTATTTGGTCTCGGGATTTGTAGCGACATCATACACTTCTTTGGGTAGCAATTGCAGTTCTACTTGATGTCCTTCCTTATTCTAGAATCTTCCTGTAAACACTGTGGTGTTATGATCTTCAAGCTGTTCCTTTGACAGGTAGGTTGCTTTGGCATTCTTGAATGAATTGGGGTCCACTTGGTATGGTGGTATCTCTTGGAGCTTTTCCTTTTGCGAGAGCTTCTTCTTGGCCCTCTCTGCAGCTTGCATGGCTCCTGTTGAGTGAATAGAGTGTCAAGGTTAGAAAATTTGGCAGGTTTTCTTTGAAATTTCCTTCAGTCTGAAATGCTGACAAATTTGATCCAATTTGGTTCAAATCAATTTTTGAACATGCATAGATGCATAAAAACATGTAAAGATCAAATTCATAAAGTCAATACAAAAAAATTTCAACAAAAGTAAATAATCGTGATTATTTATCGCTGAGTAATGTTTTCAACTTTTAGAAAATTTGGCATTATAGGCTTGAAGTATATACCAATTATATACTCTGAGTGAAATATAGGCTCATTTGAGTGCACTTGCTGAAAATGGTGCCAAATTTAGGCTTTAGGTCTCTGAAACAATAGATGTAAAGAAATTTTGAGATTTTGAGATCCAAATTTATTCAAACTTGGCTAGTGGCCTTAGGGCATCATGTACTTTGGTTCTATGATGGCAAAGTTGCAATTTTCTCCCATTTTGGCCAAAAAGTAAATAATCGTGATTATTAACGTTTTTATCAAAATGAACACTTTTTGGTACAACTTGGTTCTAGGCATGGTATAGACCTTGTGTATGTGATATGGGGTGATTTGGATCAAAAAATGTGGCTCATAACTCAGAAATTGACTTGCAAGGACTTCTTTGTATTTTTTTGTAATTTCCAAGTTTATAGTCGATCATTTTGGCTCATACTTGAAATTGGCATGTAATAGGTGTGTACAAGTGATAAGTCAGATGATGATACAATTTTCAGGCCAGAATAGTGCAAAAGTAAATAATCGCGATTATTTACATCAGTCATCATTTTCTTGCAAAACTTGTAAATTTTGATCTAAACACATTCTATACACCTAAAACAAGTCCTAAATTGAATTTGGTAAAGTTTGGTCTTGCCAACATCACTTTGTGCTTTGTCAACTCTGAAATCTCTAATTTTTGTGACTATATGGCCTGTAGTGTTGGTTAGTCACTTTTGAGGCTTTAGACTTGTTCGCAACATAGTCGTGAAGCAACACATCCAATTTTGGCCCATTTGGAGTCAATTTGATCTCATATGTCAAATTTGACGCTTTGTAGCCTTCGATCCATTTTTTTATTTTTGAGGGCTTTGCTTGATTGATTTTATGAAACCAATCATATACATTGTGTATAGACCTCGTATGCAAGTTGTCTATGGAGTCAGAATGCAATTCTGGCATCTGCCAAAAACCTAGATTTTCTATTTGGGACCCCCTCGACTCTTGCTAAATGGTCAACTGGTGATATAGAAGTGTTCTTTTTTGTTGGGGCATGCTACATTTCAAATCTCATCCGATTTGGTTGAGCTGATAGGCCGCTATGGTCGATTTTTGGTCGTAGGTCTTCGTGCACTGCTCAGATTCTAGGGTTTTTTCTAGGGGTTTAGACTAGCTTCTGGCCATACAAAATGGATCATTCATGAGTAAAGAACTTACCCCTCCTGTCTTGTGTGAGACGGCATTGAAAACAGATGACTATAGACTCCGGAAAAGACGCGCCAAAGAGGTCAAAAAGCTCTCTCTCCAAAGGCAACAAGTGGAAATGAAGTGGTTTTAGCCTACCTGGGATATCTATACCCGTACTTCCCGAACCATTTTTCCCCAGATTCCCCCGTTAGTCCTACTAGGCCATGAAATCTATGTTAGACTTAAACATTTTCCCAATCGGATTCCTGAAGCTCATTCTGCAAAACTAGGTCTGGCCGCCTAATTTAGGCTTCCTGCTTCCATCTTCTGATTTGATTGAAAGTTTTTGTGCTTGTCATCCTTGACTTTTTAATCACCACCGTGTCTTCAACTTTTCTATCGGAGCTCCTTTGCTATTTATTATTAATTTTTGACTTGTTTATTGAAAAATCAAAGAAAATAACAAAATGCACTAAAAAAGAAAAGTGAAAATCCAGCAATTAAGAAAATCCATTAGAAAACACAGTTTTTTTTTTGTTGGATTTCTCCATTTTTAAGTCTCAATATCGAGAAAAATGATGAAAAATAATTTTAAAAAGACTATTTTTTGATGATGTTTTGATAGTATATACACTATTTAGACTCATCGAGGAAATATCATAAGTTAAATTCCCCTGTTGATGATTTATAAGGACATTATTAGGTAATTTTACAAAAACTTACACGTTAATATCAAACTTTTTCCTCCCTCTTAAAACATTGCCCTTAATTACTTAGTACTCTTCCACCCTTCCTAGATGGCGTACTCCAGGACGACTGTGTGTATGGGTTGAACAATCGTGTCTATGCATAGCCTTGGTTAACTCTACCATGATTTGAAGATCAATGTAGTTCAAACCATTATGTTGTACAAGGGTTGTGTCTTGAGTAATTAACTCAAGGGTTTTTGATGTCGAGGCTTTCTGATGTTATCTTCCAAAGAGCAAATCTTGTAGCTTGTGTGCTCTTTGCTTGATTGTGCCATCGTGATGCTTTAGCACACTGATCTCCTAAGCTTTTGGTATCACTTTTGATTGTTGTCAATCTTTTACTCGCCATTCATACCTTGGTTTGCTCGGTGTAGAACGGTGTGGTTGAGGTTTCTAAGGCTTCACTCTCCATTGCTTGATCGGTTTTGCCGTTTGCCGAGAAGATAAGTGCTCTTTTTCATGCCAAATCCATTTCATGTTAGGTTCCCTACTCAACGATGCTCGTCTCTGTGTTTTGACCTTTGGAACCGTCTTTGGTATTGTCGATGATGTTTTAGGCACCCGGATTTGAATCGGCTTCTCCTTAAGCTGTGCTTTCGGTACCCAAATTTTCCTGACTCCTTGCATGCTACCTATAGCATTTGCTTGTCGATAGGATGGAGAAGATTGATTATTTCATGGTTTGGTCTACTGATTTCTTCCTTTCCATTCCTCCTTGCTTGGTGCAATTGGAACAAGGAGTTTTCCGCCTTTAGGTGATAGCTTGAGCTGATTCATATCCCAATCTGGTACTGCCTTGTATATCCACATCCATGGAATTCCAAGAATCATCGTCTCATTCATGTGTTCATCTGGTAAGCATACAAACTTATGCGGCCTACTCCCAGAGTTGGTGTTGGATTCTTGTTACATCCTTTTATTGTCGCTATTCCTGATGTCAAAGATTGACTTGTTGCTTTCTTGTACATGAAATAACTGACTGCACTTACTTGAGCTCCTGTATCGACCAATGCATTCCTTCTATGATTGTTGAGTTGTACTCTAATGTGAAGGTCCATTCCATCTAACCATTCCTCATATGTTGACACTGCATCTTTGGCAATTCCCATTGTCGATCATCTATTTCCAGGGTATTGATGGGAATAGGTTGATGATTCTTGAGAGCAGCTTTTCTTTTGAGTACCTGAAGCCGGGCTTCCTCTTGGGATTCATCAATAACCTGCTATCTTTTTGGTTAGTGGAAAATTGTACCTCTTTAAATGACATTCACTAATCCAATTAGCCATTGGTTCACCATCTACGGTGGATAGCTTAACTGCTCCACTTGAAGATACATTTTCAATGATAAAAGGTCCGTTTCCCTTTTTCTTAAACTTGGGAATGTGTTTCTTAAGGGAGTAGACTAGAATAAAGTCCCCTTTTTTGAAGATTTTTGTAATTAGATGGGAATCAAATAACTTTTTTTGTTTTCGCTTTTGTGCATAGATGCGATCTACAACTGTTAGCCTTTGCTCATCTAGCTTCTCTAAATCTTCAAGCCTTGCTGACAATTCATGTCACTCAAGATCTTTAGCTACCCGTAGTGTTGACAATAGAAGTTCTATTGGCAGTATGGCATCAAGACCATAAACAATGTTAAAGTGTGTAGCATTTAAAGATGTTTTGAATGAAACTCGATAAGCCCATAGAGCTGCATGGAGATTCATTTTTCAGTCTGTCCTTCCTGAACTAACCACTTTAGTTCGATACCGAGCTAACAATCTTACCGTATGCTCAGCTTGTTCGTTTGCTTGTGGGCGATAGAGAGCTAATTTGTTATGGATGACCATAAACTCATTAAGCAAATACTTGATTACCTAATTGAGGAAATGAGTTCCCCTATCACTGACAATTTCTATTGGCAGTCCATATCTTATGAAAACATACTCATATAAGAATGCGGTAGTGGTTCTGACATCATTCTTTTGAGTTGCTTTAGCCTCGGCCCACTTAGTCAAATAGTCCATAGCTACAATGATATATTGATCTTGGGTTCTATAAGCAGGTGGCTATATTGGCCCAACAAAGTTTATACCCCATGTTGAAAAGCTCTAGCCCCCATCATTGGTCTTAAGAGCATGCTATCTACTCTTGTTGGCATTTTTGCTCGTTGACAAGCATCACACCTTCGAACATATTCTTTGGCATCTGCAAAAAGTGTTGGCCACCATATGCGTGCCATTAAGATTGCTCTTGTGGTGGTCTCACTAGAAAAGTGACCTCCAGGTAATCTAGCATGTGCTTGTTCTATAATCGAAATATATTCGTCTTCATTTTCACAAAGATGCATATGTTGATCCTTACCTCTCCGATATAATTGGTTTCCAATGAGAGAATAGTCTCTTGCTTTAGTTTCAATTGCTCTTTGAGGATGTTTACTCATATCCTCAGGAAATGTTTGGCTCGTTAGGTAAGTAATGAGATAATTACTCCACTTAGGAACAGGTGACATTTGAAACAATGTTACATGAGATATGGGTGTCTATTTTTGACATTGAGGAAAATCCTTTACAAAATAGCGAACATCACTCCTCATAGTTGCCCAAAATACTCAAAGTCTCAAGATCCTTTTCATAGTTTGGTCTTTAGCAAAGTGAATTCCTACTATGGTAATATGTGCTTAACTTAGATATTGGTTTTTCTCTTCAGTATTAATGCATAAGAGAAATATTCCATCTCGGTTTCTTTTGTATAGTCTACCAGCTAGTAATTGATACATAGCCGATTGCTTGATTAATCCGACTGTAACAGGAAGTGGTATTTGTGAATCCACTTGAGCTACGGTCATCAATGATACCATGTTTTCCGACCACCTAGGTATCATTTCCACGAAGAAAAAATAGACATTTGGTAGATCATCATCTACTCCTTTAAGTGATTCTCCTAAAATAATCCTAGACAAATGATATGCTCTTTGATGAGTAGTTCCCTTTTTTTACAACCACAGTGAAATCAAATTCCAGAAGACTGATGAACCATCTCACTATTCTTCCTATGTTGCATGGCTTGTTGACCAAGTACAATAAGGATTGGTGGTCCACAAAGAACACAAATTTGTTTGCTAATAGGTAATGTCTATACTTTTTTACGGCATAGATCATTCCTAATCCTTCCCTTTTGGTGGTGGTATAATTTTTTTTGCCATGTTCAACTATCGGATGGCATAAGAAATAGGAAAATCAATTTTCCCGTCTCGTGGTTGAGCTAGTATACACCCAATGGAAAAATTGGAAGCATCTACATATATGTGGAATATTTTGTTCCAATCTGGTGCTTTCAATATTGGAGCTGACGTGAGAGCTTTCTTAAGCTTCATGAAGGATTATTCACATGCCTCAATCCACTCAAATTGTGTAATCAAGCTGTACATGGGTTTTGCAATTATAGCGTACATGTAAAAGAACCGCCCGTAATATCCACAATGCCCCATGAAGGCTTGAACCCCCTTGATTGTTGTTGGTCTAGGCAAATCAGTGACGCTTTATGCCATGTTTATGTACTATATGTCCAAGAATTTTTCCTTGTCTACCCATGAATGTGCACTTTTCAGGACTTAAGCAAATCCTATAAAGTCTACATTTCTCGAATACCTTTTTTAGGTGTTCAAAATGATCAACCTGGATTGATGAATGTACACAGAGATCATCCATATAAACTTCCAAGAATTTCCTAAGATGTTCTTTAAAATCATGGCTCGTCAATCTCTGAAAGGTGGCAGGATCATTAGTTAACCCAAAAGGCATAACCCGATAGGAAAAAATACCCCATTCCATTGCAGAATGAGCTAATGGAGTCCAATTGAGGAAATTTTTGAGTCTAACATAGATTTCACGGCCTAGTAGGACTAACAAAGGAATCTGGGGAAGAAGTAGTTTGGGAAGTCCGAGTATAGATATCTTTAGCCCCAAATCACCTCATTTCCACTAGTCACTCTTGGAGAAGAGAGCTCTCTACCTTCTTTGCGCATGATTTTTGGAGTCCACAGTCGCCCATTTTCAGCGCCGTTTCACATGAGACATAAGGGGTAAGCTCTAAACTCATCAAATAATGTTTCTATGCAATCGGGTAACATGTCTAGGCCCAAGAAAAAACCCTAGAATCCCAGTTGTGTACGGATTCCTAAAACACAAAAATGACCATAGCGGCCTATCATCTCAACCGCATTGGGCAAGACTTGAATTGTATCATGCCCCTAGATAGTAGAACACTTCCATATCATTAGATGACCATTTGACATGGGTCGAGGGGGACCCCAAGTAAATAATCTACGTTTTTGCCACATGCAAAATCGAATTCTGACTCCACAGGTAGCTTATAGGCAAGGTCTATACACAATGCCTAGATGGTTTCAGAAAATAGTTAAGGTAAGCTCTCTTACAATAGGAAACAACTCAAAGACTACAAAGCATCAATTTTGATATATGGAGTCAAACACCAAATGAGCCCAAACTGGCTGGGCAGCATGAGGACTATGTACCGGACAAGTCCATGACTTCAAAAGTGACCAAATAACTCTACACACCAAGTAGTAACAAAAACCGGTGATTTTAGAGTTGACAAGAGCACAAAGTGATGCCAACATGACCAAATCTTACGAAACTCATTTTAGGACTTGTTTTAGATGTGTAGGTCAAAAAATTGTCTTTTCAAGCAAAGACTTCAACTGTTGTAAATAATTGTGATTATTTACTTTTGTGCACAATTGGCATCATTTTGATTCACCTATCACTTGTACATATCTATCTCATGCCACATGTCAAATATGAGCCCAAAAAATCAAGTAAATCTCACATTTTGTTAAAAAACACACTAAAAGCTCTTCAGTTCAAATTTTGAATTACTTGTCACATTTTTGGTCCAAAACCTCCCATATTTCACATAGAGGGTCTATAGCATATGTAGAACCATTTTGCAAGAAAAAACGTTCAATTTGATGAAATGGTTAAGAAGCGATTATTTACATTTTTGCTAGAATGAGCTCAAATTTTATCTTTGATCTTAAGGGACCAAAGTACATGATATGACAAGCCCACCAATCAAGTTTGATCACATTTGGATCTCAAAAACCCCAAAATCGTTCATATCTATTGTTTCACAGTCTGAAAACTAAATCTGGCACCACTTCCACCCTGTACACCCAAATGAGCTCACACTTCACTCAGAGTATCTAAATCACATGTTCTTCAAGCCTATGAAGTAAACGTGCTAGAATATGGAAAAATTCCTCTGTTGTAAATAATTGCAATTATCTACTTTGGTTGTAATTTCTGCCTGGATTGAATGGTTTTGATCTTTACATATGTTTTTATGCATCGATGCATGCTCCAAAATTGGTTTGAAGTAAAACGAATATCATTTTCCAACAATTCAGACATAGGTGCAATGCAAGCTGCTGAGAAAGCAAAGAAGAGGATGATCCAAAATGAAAAGATACAAGATTTTTCATCATATCAGTTGGAGTTGAGTCTAGTGAGAATGGCCAAAGTAACCTACCTATCAAAAGAACATCTTGAAGAACACAACACCACAGTATTCACCGACATATTCAACAGTGAAGAGGAAAATCAGGTAGAGTTGAAAATCCTACCCAAAGAAATCTATGATGTAGCATCAAAGCCATTAACAAAAGAAGCCAACAAAACGTTAGGACTTTGGGAATTTTACGATCAAGAGCCATGTGGAGTAGACTTCCAAAGAGCTTTTGAACTACTATCAACAATCAAAGAGGATGGATCTACCTACATCACAGATCAGCAAGGATAGAAACTCAAAGTGGTCATTAACAAAGATATAGTGGCTGAAGCACTAAAGCTTCCCATTGAAGGTATGACAATGAGAGCCAGAGATAGGAAGACAACTTGTACATTCACAAAGAGCACGGCTACGACCACCTTCTCTAGCCTTAAACTAAAGCAAGTAGAGGATCTTGCCCGTCTATATCACCAACACTTCCACTTCCTCGCCAAGAAACCACCAAGGTATACTACCCCAAATTGCGCTCTCGCAACCACCTTCAGTCTGGTATTGAAGTTAACAACAAGACAATCAATAGATCATGCTCAGTATGTGCTTACAACACTCAATAGCACAAAGAAGAAAGGAATAATAGCACATTTGAGACCTCCAAAAAATCTAACCCAAATTTCATACCATGCTATTGGGATGGCCGATAACCTGCCGCCAGCCCCAGATTAGAACACGTGGATAATCACAGCTTAGCCCTCTCCACAAGCCACTAGACCAAAGAAGAAAGGGATTTATAAATCAAATAAAGAGTCCATGAAAAGCTCTCCTGAAGTCCATAGCAGTGAAGAAAGTTCAAACAATGAGGGAAAAAGGGCAAGAAGAGAAGAGATGAAAAGAAAGGCAGTGGCTGCCCTTTAGGAAGAACCTCAACAGACAAAATCAAGGTTCAAAAGAGAAAAAGAATCTTATGAATGAGGTTGACAACCTGCAAGACAGAACCCAGAACCATGGAGTCCAAGGGAAATCAAGGGTCCTAGAACTAAGAATCTTAAGAAGAAGATCCAAGAAGATCCAAAGGACTTGCTCAAGAGGATGTATGTGGAAGCCGAAGCCCTAAAGATACAGGAGGCTTTAGAAGCTCAAAGAAAATCCAGAGAAGAGTCGACTGCTCAATAAACAAAACAAGCAAAATTTGGGAAACCAACTAAAGCATCATAGGAACAGGGAGAGATGTCTCCAAGACCACCCTCACCTTCTCCTAGATCAAGCCTCACCCACTGACCAATCAGATGAAGGCGGAGAAATGAAAGGAGATGAGAAAAAAGAAGAGGAATCCAGTCAAGAACAACCCAAGGAAACAAACAAATATGAGGCTAGACCATCTAAAGAGCCTCAACAAAAATTTGAAGAGTGGAAAACAAAGGATGAAGTTATCATCCAAGTTAATGAATATGAAAAGCATATGCAAATGATGATGGAGAAAATGCAAACAACAGCTCTTAGCCAGAGTGCTAAAGCTTGAGAACTGGAACAAGTGATTGATGCCCTCCAAGGCGAGCTTGAAGGCTGAATGAATATCATTGAAAATCTTCAAGGCCTCAGTGGAATCAACAGTCACTGCCTTACCCTTTGATAAAGGTGGAGCTATTGCAAGTAAAAGAAAGACTTTACAAGGATATGCAATAAGAGGGGTTGGATGCTCCCCACCCCAAATGGAGGCAAAATTGGCTCAACAAAAACTAAAGGTATCTCATCTTTTTTACAAGGGCATCGACATCAATCTAGAAAGACCCAACATTCTTTCCTGTACCAAGGGTCAGGACATGGCAAGCACATGAAGCACTAAAGAAGAAAAGGCCGGCTTGGTTTAGCTACCCAAAACTACCAGCATGAGAGAAAGGATCAAAAAGTGAAAAATACATGGTGAAAACCCTTATGGGTACCATGAACTTCTTCAAGAGTCTTCATCACCTCTCGTGTGCAATGCTATTTAAAATTAGTAGAATGCTACTCACATGTATCCACATTTTTCATGAGCCTGAGCAAGCAAGATCCCCATAGATGTCATTTCTAGAAGGTAGCCAAGGCTTATGCTCTGATTTGAGTAGGAAATCTTCAGAATAAGTCCTTTATGGCTTCCATGCCAGATGTATGTTCTTGCCATCAAGAAATATTTTGGCATTTGAAGAAGCTTTTTACATCGAGTTCTTCACATGGTGTACATAGATTTTCAGACCAGTGATGATCAACAATTTGACAGCAAGGTTTGTTGAATATTCAGCCATAGAACTCAAAAATAAGGTTACTATTCAGATTTTGCAAGTCCTTGAGAAAGAACGGTGCATCAGATATCAAAAAGGGCTTCAAGCACTTAAAGACCTCCTCGCCAACCATCATACTATTTTAGTCCATGAATCTATGTCAAGGGACGACACAGTCAAGGAGGGGAGGAATGCTAGCAGCAAACTATCCCATGTAACATTTTTCGGAAGATTTATTGTAAAAACACTTATTCTTTTGATAAATCAAGAATATTGTAACTCCTATTCGACAAATGGATATTGTAATCTATGAGCTCAAGCTATAAGCTTTTAGATTGTATCAATTTAACCTTAGCTAGAGCTCCTAAAGGATTAGTTTTTGACCAAAGAAACCTTGGCTAAGGTATAAACACCAATTTTGTAAAGTTAATTAGAGGTTTTTGGATAAGAAATACATAGTGTGAGCTTAAGGCACTCACTTCTCTCCTTCTCATGCTTCTATCTCCCTTGTTAGTTGTCACATTGCAGCCGTCTATTGCATTGCAACCACAAGTAAGAGCTATGCACATTGATGTAAACATATAATGGTAAATCTTAGCTTTTGGCGTCGCCAAACCGTGGCCTAATTTCATCATAAGTAGGAATTTAAGCTAGTCACAAAGTAAGCATAGATAGGGCATTGGGGCATCATTGCTAAGCATTTAGATGCATTCAGGGTTAGAAATGACTATCTAAAACTCTCATTGCTGTTAATATCGCATTTTTTTTACTTCATTAAAAGTGAGATTTTAGACCATAAGCATATGCGCTTAGGTCTTATATACTTGTCATAGAAGTTTCATAACATTCGGATGTCATTTGATACTATAATGATTATGGTTTGTTTGCCAATTAGTGACTAGCTTTCGATGACTTAGGTCATTTGATTATAGCTTCTATTAGATGCAAGTTGTCTATTATTTTCCATGAGATTGACACCCTCTTGTAGCCTCTATGCACTAGTCGAGTCAGCTTCATTCCATGGATTGACAATTATGTTAGTGGTTCTCGCTATGTCGGCAATAAGATAAGAGTGAGGTTAGGAAACCCGTCCTGTGTACAAGTGATAGGTGAAGCATGATGAGGATTTTCAAGTCACTTTTGCAAAAAAAGTAAATAATCGCAATTATTTACAGCAATTGAATTTTATGCTTGAAACGACAATTTTATGATCCACACAGCTTTATTACATCTAAAACATGTCCTAAAATGAGTTTGGTAAGATTTGGTCATGTCAGCATCACTTTGTGCTCTTGTTGACTTTGAAATCACCGGCTTTTGTTACCACTTGGTGTGTATAGATATTTGGTCACTGTTGAAGCCATGGACATGTCCATTACATAGTCCTGATGCTGCTCATCCAATTTGGTCTTATTCGGAGTCAGTTTGACTCCATATGTCAAAATTGACGCTTTGTAGTCTGCGAGATGTTTCTTGTTGTTTTCTTGAAATCATCTAGGTACATTGCGTATAGACCTTGTTTATAAGCTGTTTGTGAAATCAGAATTTAATTTTGGCATGTGAAAAAAACGCAGATTATCTAGTTGGGGACCTCCTCGACCCCTGCCAAATGGTCATCTAATGATATGGAAGCATTCTACTATCTAGGGGCATGCTATAGTTCAAATCTTGTCCAATCCAGTTGAGCTGATATGCTGCTATGTTCATTTTTGTGTTCTAGGAGTCTATACACAGCTGGGATTCCAGGGTTTTCCCCGGGACATAGACTTTCTACCCTACTGCATAGAAATGTTCTTTGATGAGTTTAGAACTTACCTCTCATGTCTTGTGTGAAATGGCACTGAAAATGGATGATTGTGGACATCGGAAATCGCATGCGAAGAAGGTCGAGAGCTCTCTTCTCCAAGAGTGACTAGTAGAAACGAGGTGATTTTGGGCTACCTAAGATATCTATACTCGGACTTCCCAAACTACTCTTTCCCAGATTCCCCTGTTAGTCCTGATAGGCCGTGAAATCTATGTTAGACTCAAAAATTTCCTCAATCGGACTCCGTTAGCTCCTTCTGCAAGAATTTGTAAAAACATGCTATGACGGCCTACTTTAGGCCTCCCGCTTTCGTTTGTCGTTTTGATCAAAAAAAAATTTGTGCATGTCGCCTTGTCTTCTTGATCATCAGCGCATTTTCAGTTTTTCCATCGGAGCTCATTTGCTATTTATTATTAATTTTTGACATGTTTATTAAAAAGCTCAAAGAAAATAATAAAATGCACTAAATTTTTTTTTGAAAGATCAACAATTAGAAAAATCCATTGAAAAACACTATTTTATTACTTTTTGGTGGATTTTTCTATGTTTACTATTTACACTCATCGGAGAGACTATATCAGCTAAAATTCCTCTGTTGATGATTTTTAAGGGAATTATTAGGTAATTTGGCAAAAAACCACACGTTAATATCCAAATTTTTTCTCCCTCTTCAAACATTGCCCTTAATTAATGAAGTTTCCTTCCACCCCTCCTAGATGGAGTACTCCTGGATGACTGTGTATATGGGTTGAACAATCGTGTCTATGCATAGCCGTGGTTGGCTCCACCATGCTTTGAAGATCAACGCAATTAAAATCAGTATGCGATGCAAGATTTGGGTCTTGAGTAGTTAACTCAAGGGGTTTGGTGATCGAGGTATCTTGTTGATGTTTTCTAAATAGCAAATTTTGTAATTTAAGTGCTCTGGATTCTTTGGCACACTAATTTCCTGAGTGTCGGTAACAATCATTACAGTTGCTGAGATTTAACTCTCCATTGGTATTTTGGTTTTTGATTGATGAATTGTTGTGTTGGAGTTTTTTTACATGTAACTTTCCACAAATTCACCGACTTTACAATTTCTAGAGAAGATAAAGACTCCTTTGGTTTCCAAACCCATTTAGTGCTAGTGTTTCTTTTGAAAGATGCTTTTCTCTGAGTTTCTAGATGTGAAACTTCCTTCATTATGGTAGATGAGTTTTTGGGTACCAAAATTTGAGACAAATTGTCCTTGAGTTATGATTTTGGTACCCAAACCTTCGTGACTCCTTGCATGCTCCTTGTAGCATTTGCTTGTCTAGAGATTGATGTAGATTGATTATTCCCTGGTTCCTTTTGTGGGCGGACTCTTTTCCTTTTATCTTTGCTTAGTGCAATTGGAACTAAGAGGTTTTTGTCTTTAAGAGATAGCTTGATTTGGTTGGTGTCCCAATCTCGTACTGCCTTGTATGTCCGCATCCATGAGATTCCAAGAATCATCGTCTCATTCATATGTTCATCTGGTATGCATAGAAATTGATGAGGGCATGAAATCCATTTGCTATCACATTCAAGTTAACCACTCCCAATGCTGGTGTTGGGTTTTTGTTGCATCCTTTGATAACACATATTCCTGTTGCTAAAGATTGATTCATAGCTTTCTTGTAAGTGGAATAACTGATTGCATTTGTGCTATGATTGTTCAATTGTATTGTGATGCGGAGGTCAATTCCATCCAACCATTTATCATCCGTTGATATTGCATCATTCTGCAATTCCCATAGTCTTTTATGTGGTTCCAAAGTGTTGATGGGAATGTGTATTTGTTGATTTTTGAAATCAACTTTCCTCTTGAGAACTTGAAGTCGAGCTTCCTCTTGAGCTTTGTCAACAACCTGATGTCTTTATCTGCTTTGTTGCATGCATTTTTTCTAGCGAATCATTGGTTAGTGGCAAATGGTACTTTAAGCGGCATCCACTGATCCAGTTAGCCATTGGCTCACCATCTAAGATGGACAACTTAACTTCTCCACTTGGAGATACATCTTCAATGACAAATGGTCTATTACCCTTCTTCTTGAATTTGGGAATGTGTTGCTTAAGTAAATAAACTAAAACTAGGTCCCCTTTTTTGGATATTTTTGTGACTAGATGTGAATTAAAAATATATTTTTGCTTTTGTTTTGTGCATAGATGTGAACTACAACTGATAGCCTTCGTCCATCAATCTTATCTAAATCTTCAAGCCTCTCTGACAATTCATATCCGGTCCACTTGAGATTTTTAGCTACCCTTAGTGTTGGCCATAGAAAGTCCATCGGTAGTACGGCATCAAGTGTACCATATACATGTGGTAGTGATCTGTGTAAACACACTAGGACCACCGGGGCATTTTTTCCCTCTTTAGGAGGTTTCTTCCCCTCTGCATTGTATATATGCCCATCACTCTAAGGCTATCTATCTTTCTATTATACACTAAGTAACACACTCTCCATTGTGCCTTGAGCTTCCTTCATCTTCTCCAAGATTTGTGCATTTGTCTACAACCCTAATTCCAACATCAAGACCATAAACAAGATTAAAGGGTGTAGTATTTAAAGTTGTCTTGAATGAAACTCTATAAGCCCATAAAAGAGCTAATTAGTTCATCCTGAACTAACCACTTTAGTCAATTAGTTCATCCTGAACTAACCACTTTAGTCAATATTGAGCTAAGAATTTTATTCGTGTGCTCCGCTTATCCATTTTCTTGTGGATGATATGGAGCGGATTTTTTATGGATGACCATAAATTCATTCAGCAGATACGTAATGACCTCATTGAGGAAATGAGTTCCCCTATCACTGACAATTTCTATTGGAAGTCCATATCTTGTGAATACATTTTCATACAAGAATGCGGTTGTGGTTCTAGCATCATTCTTCCTGGTTGCCTTAGCCTCTGCTCACTTGGTCAAATAGTATGTATCTACAATGATATATTGAGCTTGAGTTCTATAAGCAGGTGATTGTATTGATTTGACAAAATCTATGCCCTATTTTGCAAAAGCTCTAGCCCCCATCATTGGTCTTAACGGCATGCTATCTACCCACGTTGGCATTTTTTCACATTGGCATGTATCACATCTTCAAACATATTCGTTGGCATCTGCAAAAAGTGTTGGCCACCATATGCTTGCCATTAAAATTTCTATAGCGGTGGTTTTACTAGAAAAGTTACCTCCAGCTAATCCAGCATGTACTTATTCTAGAGTGGATATATATTCATCTTCATTTGCAGAGAGCCGCAAATGTTGATCCTTTCCTCTCCGATACAATTGATTTCCAATAAGAGAATATTCTCTTGCTTCAGTTTAAATAGCTCTTTGACGTAGGTTATTCATATCCTCCAAAAATGTTCTGCTTGATAAGTGAGTAACTTTATAGTTACTCCACTTAGGAACGATTGAGATTGAAATAATGTCACATGAGGTATGAGTGTTTGTTTCTCACATTGAAGATAATTTTTCACAAATGAGTGAACATCACTCCTCATGGTTGGCGAAAATACTCCAAGTCTCAGGATCCGTTGCATAGTTTGTTCTTTCGCAAAGTGAAGTCCTACTATGGTAATGTGTACCTAATTTAGGTATTGGATTTTCTCCTCACGATTAATACAAAATATCAATATTCCATCTCGAGTTCTTTTGTATAACTTGAGCTATAGTCATCAATGAAACCATATTTTCTGACCAACGGGCATCATTTCCATGGAGAATAGATATGCATTTGATAGATCATCGTCTACCCCTTTTGGTAGCTCTCCTGAAGTAATCCTTCATAGATGATCTACTCCTTGGTGTGTGGTGCCCTTTTTTACAACCACAGTGAAATCAAATTCCAAAAGAATGATGAACCATCTCCTTGCGTTGCATGGCTTGTTGACCAAATACAATAAATGTTGGTGGTCCACAAAGAACACAAATTTGTTGGCTCTAATAGATAATGTCTATACTTTTTATGGCATAGATCATCCCTATCCTTGTCTTTCTGTGGTTGTATAGTTTTTCTCTGCCACATTCAGCTGTCTACTAGCATATGAAATGGGAAAATGAACTTTTTGTCTCTTGATTGAGCTAATATACACCCAATGGAAAAATTTGAACAATCAACATGTACATGGAATATATTATTCCAATCCGGTGCTTTCAATATTGTGACTATAGTGAGAGATTTTTTAAGCTTCATGAAGGATTCTTCACACTCATGAGTCCATACAAAGAGTGTAATCAGGCCATACGTGGGTCGTCTATAATATCGACAATGTCCCATGAAAGCGTGAACCCCTTTGACTATTGTTGAACTAGGTAATTCAACAATAAGATGAATTTTATCCATATCGGTTGCTGTGCCATTTTTAGACGCTATATGTCCAAGAATTTTTCATTGTCCATAAATGTGCACTTTTGAGGATTTAAGCAAATCCTATAAAGTCTACATTTTTTAAATACCTTTTTGAGATGTTCAAAGTGATCAGCCTGGATTGATTAATATACACATAAATCATCCATATAAACTTCCAAGAATTTCCTAAGATATTTTTGAAAGCATAGCTCATTAATCTTTGAAAGGTGGCAGGAGAATTAGTTAGCCCAAAAGGCATAACCGTATATGAAAAAATACCCCATTCAGTTGCAAAGGTAGTTTTATGTTGATCAAGCAAAAGTTTATTGTACCCAAAAAGGCCATCTAAAAAGCTGTAAGCTTATCTTCCTCCAACTTGTTCTTAAACATGCTCGGTGATTGGAGGAGAGTACTTATCTCTAATGGTGGCCGCATTCACTTTTTTGAGATTGACACATACTCTTAATTTTCCATTTTTCTTGGGTACCACCACAATTCGAGACACCCAATTTGTGTGTTCAATTTCATAAATAAATTCAGCTTCCTTGCGCTTCTTTATCTCTTCTTTGATCTTTTTGGCAAATGTTTCATTATAAGTATATGGTCGTTGTCTACTTGGTTTTGCATCATCTCTCATAGGTATGGTATGTTGATGAATTTCTGGATCAACAACCTTGAAATCTTTATAAGACCAAGCAAAGATATCTAGGTATTCTTTCAGTAAGATTAGCAAAAGATCTTCTTCTTCTTCAGTCAAGTTGTTTACAATGTAGGTAGGTCTGGGACTTCTCCTGGTTCGGCTAAATCTATTTTCTTTGCATTTCCAGGTCCTTCATATGACTCAAATTGTTTTCTTGTTGGAATTAGGGTTGCAGAGAAACACACACAACTTGGAGAAGACAAAGGAAGCTCAAGGCACACAATAGAGAGTGTATTACTTAGTGTGCAATAGAAAGATTGATAGCCCTAGAGTGATGGGCGTATATACAATGCACGGGGGAAAAAACCTCCTTAAGAGGGAAAAAATGCCGCGGCGGTCCTAGTGTGTTCATACACATCACTACCACATGTATATGGTAACAAATCTCCCCTGGAGTGATGCGGTGAACGAGAGCTAGCACATGAGTAAAGGGAAGTGCCATGCCCTAAGGACATGATCAGTCCACAAAGGGGAGTAAGCCCAAAGCTTTGCGGAAAGCTTCAAGATTCTCATGAGACAATGCCTTTGTGAAAAGATTTGCAAGGTTGTCTTGTGTTGGCACATAAGCCAAGCTGATCGCTCCTGCTGAGAGCCTCTCCTTGAAATAGTTCTAATGCACCTCAATGTGATTTGTGCGAGTATGAAAAACTGGGTTCCTCGCAACTGCAAATGCGCTGTGACTATCAATGTAGATAGTGTTGGCAGTGTCCTATCCAACACCCAAATCATCCATAAGGCGTCTGAGCCATACACACTCAACCGTAGCTGTGAAGACTGACCCGTACTCAGCCTCACAACTCGAAGTGGCCACAGTGTTGAGATGTCGAGCTCTACACCTTGAGCTGGCATCCACTACGGGTCTTGGCCGCTTACGGCATTTACTCACTGGCGCGTTAGGTGACCGACACGGAGGATCTCTGCCAGTGATTCTACAGCTGGACTACACTTATAGTGCCAGCCTAGTACGCTTCTAGCGAGTTCACACTTAGTGACCGCATGTACATATGTGCTACTTTTCATCTTTAGCACTTAGTCATTTTGTACTCTCTTTTCTGTGAAGAAGAAGAAGAAGCTTTCCATCTCTGTGTGCTTTGTGCTTGTCTTGTGTAGCTCTCTTGCATCCTCATTCTTTACATGGTATCAGAGCCGGCTAAGAGAGCAAGAGCATCACAATCCCTTCGTTCGCAATCCACGACCAGATTTTTCGCACAAGTTTCTGAACAGGTCTCCAAAGTGCAGTATACAGAGATTTACTGTACAAGTTTCTGAACAGGTCTCCAAAGTGCAGTATACAGAGATTTAATGTACAAGTACAGTGGTTGTGAAACGCTTGATTGTGGACACTCGTTGAGTATAGAAAGCGTTACAGGAACCACGATAGCAGGTTCAACAGATTTGCAGGTTTTTGCAGATTGCAGCTATTTTGTCTTAGTGCTTCAAGATGTCTGACGGTTTCAGTCAGATTGTTACTGAGAAGCTTGAGAAAAATAACTACCCTGTATGGAAGTTCAGAATAACAAATTTCCTAAAAGGAAAAGGTTATTGGGACTATGTAGAAGGAGACAATGAAAAGGAACCAGAGATTCCCGAGGCAAATGCTACAGCAGAACAAAGGAAAGCTTTGAGGGACTGGCAACAAGGCTAGAGCAAAGTGATGTATTGGCTATCTATGAGCATCACAGATGGCATGATGGGCTATCTACAGGATGCTGAAACCCCCGCCATTTCATGGAGAAACTTAGGCAGAGTGTTTGAGGTGAACACCAAGGCCAAGAAGCTTTAACTAAAGTCGGAGCTAAATCAGGTTAAGAGGAACAACCTCTCAATCAATGATTATGCCTTAAAGATCAAGAGTATCATTGAGGCTCTGGGATCTATTAAAGTCTCAGTGGAAGACGATGACATTGTCCGTGCATGCTTGGATGGTCTAGGAGATGAGTATGTACATTTTAGGTCTTCCATGAATACAAGAGACGACATCCCCGTGTTCCAAGATTTGATTTCTATGCTTATTCTTGAGGAGAAGAACCTTGACACATCTTCTTCTCATGGCAGAAATAATTCTGAACAGGCCTTCTATTCTAACTCCAACAGAGGTAGAGGTAGAGGTCGTGGTCGAGGCCCAAGGGGTTGCAGGGGCCAATTTCTGGAAGGTCAATCAAATCAAAACAATACAAGTGGCAGGGGAAACCAGTCTCAAGGCAGGGGGAGTCAAAGAGGTCGTGGTGCAGGATCAAGCAGGCAGCAACATACTCCAGATAGTAGAGAATGTTGGACTTGTGGTGAAAGAGGTCACATGTCACGTGACTGTCCAAAGGGAAAAGCAAGTAGAAAGAGAGAACAGGGCAACTATGCATCTACTAGCAGAGATGCAAATGACAGCAAAAACGAGCGCATGTTTGTTATGCAGCATGTAATGAATACAATGACTGCAGAGAATTCCACCCAAGATGATGTTTGGTATGTGGATTCAGGTGCCTCTAATCACATGACGTCTCGTGGAGAGTGGTTTAGAGATATGCGCAAACCAGATGTGTCAGGCTATGTGCAGACAGGAGATGACACAGCTCACCCCATTGCTCATGTAGGGGACATACCTCTAAATACGAAGAGTGGGAAATCAAAGTACTTAGCAGATGTACTTCATGTCCCAAACATTACAAAGAATCTTGTTTCTGTTGGACAAATGGTTGAGCAGGGTTTGCAGGTTCGCTTCAATCCAAATGGCTGTTATGTAGAAGATTTCCAGAATGGCTGCAAGCTGATCACAGAGGGCAAATGTGTGGGCAGAATGTTTACGCTGAATGTAGACATGCCTGAGGTAAAAGCTGCATTATTTGCACAGGGCACAGGTGTTGTGGCTGATGTTGACATTTGGCACAAACGCATTGGCCATGTCAATGAGCAGAGATTGCGCAGCATGCAATCAAAACAGATTGTAAAAGGTTTGCCCAAATTCAAGGTGGATGGTATGCATAAAGTGTGTGCAGAATGCCAGTTTGGAAAACAGTCAAAGGGCTCATTTCCACATGAGCGCAATGTATGTAAAAGGCCACTTGAGGTGGTGCACACAGATGTTTGGGGTCGAACCGATACTGCAAGTATACATGGTTGCAGGTATTATGTCTCTTTCATTGATGACCATACAAGGAAAGTATGAGTCTACTTCATGCGTAACAAAAGTGAAGTGTTTGGTCACTTTCAAGACTTCAAAGTCATGATTGAGAAGGAGACAGATATGCAAATCAAGACATTGAGGTCAGATGGAGGGGGAGAGTACTTCTCCAATGATTTTTCAGATTTTCTGCGAATGCATGGTATACACAGGCAGTTTACATGCAGATATACTCCACAGCAGAATGGGGTCGCAGAAAGGAAAAACAGGCACATTGCAGAGGTTGCACGTGCATTGATGAATGAGAAGAACATGCCTCATCATTTCTGGGCTGAAGCTATAAATACAGCTGTGTACATTATGAACAGGACACCTACAGCTGTGGTGCATGATGTAACACCTGAGGAAAAGTTTACAGGTACAAAGCCTGATTTGGCACACTTGAAAGTGTTTGGCTGCATAGCTTACGTGCATGTACCAGATGAGTTGTGTAGGAAATTGGATCCTAAAGCAGAGAAATGTATTCTTGTGGGATATTCCCTTGAACAAAAGGGGTACAGGTGCTACAATCCTACTACACGAGAATTATGAGTGAGCAGAGATGTAGTCTTTGATGAGATGAGCAGCTGGTACAGTAATGCACATGGCACTATTGGGGCTGTTGTAAAAGATGATGTGGTTGTACAAAATGTGAGGCCACAGTCACAGGTTTTGAGTGGACCACAAGAGTCCTCTTCTCGTGGCTCTGTTGAGAAACCATGGAATGGTAGACTACGTACGCAGGTTACTCCACCAACAGGTACAGGGAATGTATCACGAAAAGGAAAGGAAAAGGTTGATGAACCTCCCTTTATGGTTGATGCATCATCAGGTTTTTCACATGTAGACATGGATTCAGATGGTTCTGAACAAAGTCTTGATGAGGAATTTGGAATTCCGGCTGTCAGGACACCTGGTGTAAGGAAAGTACAAGAAGATGCTAGAGGGCAAAGGAGTGACCAAGGACCGCGCAGATCTAATAGAGTCAGAAATCCAGTTCAGAAATTGACTTATGATGGGTATCTAGCGCATCACCAAGCCTACATGGCTAAGGTGATACAGGATGTGGAGCCCACATGTTTTGAGGATGCAGTTGGAAATGTGCATTGGGATGATGCAATGAATGAAGAGATGGCTGCATTGGAAGCAAATGACACATGGGAGTTGGTGCCATTGCCAAGTGGCAAGAAAGCTATTGGCTGTAAATGGGTGTATAAAACCAAGCATAAGGCTGATGGTAACATTGAGCGTCACAAGGCAAGGCTGGTCGCAAAGGGTTATGCACAGACGTATGGCATAGACTATGAGGAGACCTTTGCTCTAGTGGCAAAGATGACGACTGTGAGAGCTGTCATAGCAGTGGCTGCATCTAGAGGATGGATTATGCATCAAATGGATGTAAAGAATGCCTTCTTGAATGGTGAGTTGCAAGAGGAAGTGTATATGGATGAGCCACCTGGTTATGTCGAACCAGGTTACCCAGATTATGTATGCAGACTTCTCAAAGCTTTGTATGGTTTGAAGCAGGGCTCTAGAGCATGGTATGACAGGATTGCCAAGTATCTTGTCAGTAATGGTTTTAGGAGAGCTCATGTTGATCATTCACTCTATGTACGTGAGAGTGATGTGGGGATTGTGGTCATTACCATATATGTAGATGACCTTATTATTGTTGGTGACAATGCTATGGAGATTGACCATGTGAAGGGTCTTCTCAAACAGGAGTTTGAAATGAAAGATTTGGGCGAGTTGCGCTACTTTCTTGGCATTGAGGTGATCAGGACTCCAGAGGGTGTATGGCTGTCACAGAGACAATATGCTTTGGACATGTTGTCAAAGTATGGTATGGCTGATTGTAAGCCGATTTCCATTCCCTTGGATGTGAATGCAAAGCTGAGTGCAGAGAAGGGTGATGTTGTTGAGGATTTCAATATGTACAGGAAGATGGTGGGTAGTCTAATCTACTTGACTATCACAAGGCCAGACTTGAGCTACACAGTAGGCTTGGAGAGTCAGTTCATGCAGCTTCCGAGGAAGCCAAATTTGGATGGAGTACGAGTCAGTTCATGCAGCTTCCGAGGAAGCCAAATTTGGATGGAGTACGACGCACACTTAGGTATGTGCAAGGGACTCTTGACTACGCATTGTTCTATGCATCAGATGCACCATTAGCATTGTATGGGTATATAGATGCAGATTGGGCAGGTAGCATTGTTGATAGGAGATCTACGAGTGGCTTCATGTTCTCTTTTGGGAGTGCTGCTGTTACTTGGAGCAGCAAAAAGCAGCCTACGGTTGCTTTATCGAGCACAGAGGCCGAGTACAGAGGTGCAGCAGTTGCGGCGTGCGAGGTAGCTTGGCTACGCACATTACTTGAGGACTTGGGAGTGCAGGTGGACCAGCAGATTTTCATTCATTGTGACAACCTCAGCAGCATGCATTTGGCTAGGAACCCAGTGTTCCATGCTAGGACCAAACACATAGAGGTCCATTACCACTACGTTCGAGAGCGAGTGTTGGCGGGCGACATCGACTTGGTCTACGTCAGCACAGAGGAGCAGATAGCGGATATCTTTACCAAGGCCCTCGGAGCTGAGAAGCTTCAACGTTTCCGGACTATGCTTGGACTCTGCGACATGCAGAGCTCGAGGGGGAGTGTTGAGATGTCGAGCTCTACACCTTGAGCTGGCATCCACTACGGGTCTTGGCCGCTTACGGCATTTACTCACTGGCGCGTTAGGTGACCGACACGGAGGATCTCTGCCAGTGATTCTACAGCTGGACTACACTTATAGTGCCAGCCTAGTACGCTTCTAGCGAGTTCACACTTAGTGACCGCATGTACATATGTGCTACTTTTCATCTTTAGCACTTAGTCATTTTGTACTCTCTTTTCTGTGAAGAAGAAGAAGAAGCTTTCCATCTCTGTGTGCTTTGTGCTTGTCTTGTGTAGCTCTCTTGCATCCTCATTCTTTACACACAGTAGGTTTCTTCTTGCTCAACCATGATATACATGAACTACCAAGCATGAAACAAAAACCACTTGTGGATACTCTCGTGTCAAAATAACCAGCCCAATATGAGTCCGAAAAAGGATGTAAGTCTGGCGGCAATGATCCCCCCTTGGGATAAAACAATCCAAGATGTAAAGTGCCACTAAGGTAGCGGAAAATCCTCTTGACAGCCTGACAATGCTTAAACCCTGGGCTATGCATAAATCTGCTGACCTGTGAGACTACAAACTGAATATCTGGCCTTGTGTTGCATAGATAAATGAGGTAGCCAACAGCAGTTTGGTAAAGAGTGACATCAACAGGATTGCCAGCATCATGTAGACTCAACTTCAAACCTGTTTCCATGGGAGTGGCAATAGGTTTGCAATCCTCAAGTCCAAACTTACATAGCAATGTCTCTATGTAACTTTTCTGACACAAGGCAATACCACCATCACACTGCTTAAACTGTATACCCAAGTAATGATGCAACAGCCCCAAATCTTTCATCTTGAAAGTAGCATTCAAATCAGCCTTAAATTCAGCAATATGTCTCTCATTTGGTCCAGTGATCAGCAAATCATCAACATAAAGAACCACAATGAGAAGTACATCACCCTCACGTTTTACATACAATGTGCTTTCTGTTGGACTGTTACGAAAGCCTTGTTTGACCAAATGAGTGTTAGCTTTCTCATACCAAGAACGAGGATATTGCTTCAACCCATACAAAGCCTTTTTACATTTGCACATTTTGTCCCCTTGTCCTTTTATGACAAAACCGCGAGGCTGCGTTACATAAAATTCCTCAAATATGTCACCATTCAAGAAAGTATAGTAACAATGTCTGATTGATGTACATCCCAACCAAAATGAGCTTCCAATGCATATAGAAAATGCACAGTAGTCATACGACAAGTGGGAGAAAAGGTCTCTTCATAATCTATGCCTTTTTGCTGTGTATAACCCTTTGCAACAAGTCGAGCATTATGGCGATCAATCTCACCATCCGGTTTGCGTTTCAACTTGTAAACCCACTTTGTACCAATGGACTTTTTTCCAAGAGGCAAATCACATAAAGTCCATGTGTCATTTTCTATAAGTGCATCATATTCTGATTGCATGGCAGCCATCCAATTTTCTGAATACTATGCTTCATCAAAAGACAGAGGCTCCTCAACATCATGTAAGCTAGACACAGCCAAAGCATAACGATCTGATGCATAAGATGCATGGCGAGAGCTGAACGAATATGACTAGACAAAGGTGCATCCAATTTGCTATCAGCTAAAGTGTGCACCAGCCATTTTGGCATACCTCTAGCCTGCTCATTTTCAGCCCTTTCCTCATCAAGCACATCATGTACATCTGCATCAGTATAATAGGCTGATCTATAACATTTTCATTGGAAATTACATTCGTATTTCCACCACAATGGCTGTCTCTAGTACATGACAGCAAGGGCTGAACAGAATCTTCCACAAACACTACATCCCGTGAAACCAGAATATGTTTTGTTTGCGGATGATACAATTTGTAACCTTTTCTTTCAGCACTATAACCAACAAAAATACATTTGACAGCCTTATCATCCAATTTTCTGTGTTGCACTTGTGGCACCAAAGCATATGCCAAACAACCAAAAACACGCATGTGCTCAATAGAAGGCTTTCTATCATGCCATGATTCATATGGAGTAATAGACTGCAAAGCTTTTGTAGGACACCTGTTAAGTACATAAGTGGCACACATGATGGCCTCAAGCCAAAAAGAATGCGGCAAAGCTTGACTTTTGACCATACATCGTGCCATTTATGTGAGTGACCTGTTTTTCCTCTCAGCAACACCATTTTGCTGAGGTGTGTAAGGCACTGTACATTGGTGTTTTATCCCATGACTAGCCAGAAATGCATTAAATTCATGAGACATATACTCCCCCCCTCGATCGGAATGGAGGGTGCCCATAGTACATTTCGAGACATTTTTAGCCATAGCCAGAAATTGTTTGTGTCACATAAAAACTTTGGACTTCGCTTTAAGCGGAAATACCCATGCATTCCTGGAGTAATCATCAATGAAAGTCATGAAGTATAGGTAATTGCCCAAGGACGGAGTTTGCATGGGCCCACAAACATCACTATGCACAAGCTGCAACCTGCATGTGGCCCTAACTGAACCATCCTTTGGAAACTTAGAATGCTGCATCTTACCCAAAATACAGCCTTCACAAACATTTTTTGTAGGTGCTTCAAGAGGCGGCAAAGAAGCAACCATATCAGATTTCTGCAAACGCAGCAAACTGGCAAAATTCATATGACCAAACCGTGCATGCCAAAGTTTTGCATCTGAAACAGCCCTTGAATCTACAATAGCATTTGCAAAATTTTGTCCACACTTGTCATAAAAAGTGAGCTTATACAGCCCATGGCACAAAAGCCCAGATGCAACAATTTCATCACCAAAACTGAGATCATGAACTATACATCTGTCATCCACAAATTTGACTACAAGTCCAAGTCTAGCAAGTGTGGATACAGACAAGAGATTCTTCTTGATCCCAGGTACATAAAGTGCATCAACAAGTGTGAAGGAACTGCCCTTTGCAGCAGTAAGCACAATCTTTCCAACTCCCTTAACCGGATAAGAGGCATTGTTGGCACAAGTGACTGAATTCCCATGAGGGACAGACTCAAGAGAGGTAAAAGATTCACGATGTGAGGTAATGTGCTTTGTAGCACCACTGTCGAAATACCACACATGTGAATTTGCAGCAACAACTGACAAGCATGCATCATGGACAGCAGGATTGTAAGTGCACTCTATGCTAAAAGCCCATTCTACATCAACATCAGTATCACCGTCTCCTTTCACAGAAACAATGGCTGCATTTGTAGTGGAACCAGCATTTGCAGTGGAACCACCCTCTTTGTTCTTAGCCTCTTTGGCCTTCAACTTAGGACACGACTTGATCAAGTAATCACAATAATGGCAACGCATCTTCTTTTTGCCCTTATCACTAGAATTTCCATACGAGCTGCTAGCAGAAGCATTAGGAATAGAATTTTTGCCACTCACAACAGAACCATAAGAAGTGGCTGCATTGTTGTGCCCACCCTTTCTTTGAGAAGCAATAAAATCCTGTTCGACTGCACGCTGTCTAGTCCTGTTTTTTATGGGAAAGTGACTCTTGCAACAACAATGTGCATAATGCATCAAACTTGAAAACTTCTGGATTTCCTTGGGTCATAAGTCTCCAAGTACTAGCAAAAGTCTGGTAGGAATCTGGTAAGGCATCAAGAACAGTCTGCACAATGGAACTGTCTGAAATGACTTCACCTGCAGAAATAAGTTTCTCATTGATATCCTTGACACTAGCAAGGAAAGTTTCCATATCATCTTCCTCATGCATAATCTTCGACTCCATCTCTTTACGCAACAAAGCAATTTTAGCCTCATTGCGACTTGCATAAAGACTAGCCAAAATATCCCAAGCTTGTTTTGCAGATTTTGCTGAAAGGATGTGAGAAACAATGGTGTGCTTCACAGACAATGCAATCAATGCATGAGCCTGCGCATCCTTAACATCCCAACGAGCTTGTTCTGTCGTAGGCAAAACAACTCGAACAACAGCAATCCTTGCAGTAAGACCTACAACATCCTCAACATCGCCTACATCCTCAGAACCAGGACATACATCAATGCCCTGCACAATGTTCCAGACACCCTTTGACACAAGAACATGTTGCATCATATAAGCCCACATAGGGTAGTTGTCCCCATCCAACCTGTCCTTAGCAGCAAACATCTTGAACACATCTCTGTTGTTGTCAGCCATGGTAAATGTTGCACCTGATGTGAAAACTACCCAAAAATAGGAGAAACGGAGTGGGAACAACACGTGCTATATAGCACAAACCGTAGAAGGCTATAAGGCACCTGTTATGCAAAAAGCGGTACTGACAGAAATTCTGCACAAAATGACGAAATAGCTTGTGTAGTATTGCCTGTAGTGGAAACGGAGGCCAAAATGAGCCCAAATATTGACCTAAAAATGCTCACCAAAGCTCACTGAAATCGGAGAAATTGAGCAAGCGTGTACTGGAGCAGCTAGCCGACTAAGCCTGGGAGGATGCAACCTGCTCTTATACCAATTGTTGGAATTAGGGTTGCAGAGAAACACACACAGATTGGAGAAGACGAAGGAAGCTTAAGGCACACAATAGAGAGTGTATTACTTAGTGTGCAATAGAAAGATTGATAGCCCTAAAGTGATGGGCATATATACAATGCACGGGGGAAAAAACCTCCTAGTGTGTTCACACACATCACTACCACATGTATATGGTAACATTTCTTAGTTCCCTTACAGGCTTTTCCACTATGATCTTTCAGTCTTGGAGAGTATATTTCTTCTAATGGGATGGAACACTCATTACATCTTCATTCTCTTCCTCGGTTGTTTCCATTTCAGTGGTATACACCTCCCTTTACAGTTTTTTTCAATACTTGATATCTTTCTTTCGTTCAACCCGTGTCATGGATGATTCATCATCTTCATGCTTAGGTTTTGATTGATTTTCCTTTCTCATTTTCCTTGATGTTTTTGATGTTCCTTGCTTGACATTGTCTGAAGGATATCTACCTGTTGTAGATGCAAGATGTTTCATCTGATGACTCAATGATCCATGTTTAAATCAGATTTTGCAGATTGAACATCAGGCAAAGAGGGTTTTTTCTTGATTTTGCAAAAGTCAAGTGGAAATAAAAGGATATGATACTTGGATGTTTTTAATGACAAAAGTATAGAGTTTACTAAGAGGAATGATTGTTTCATATGGAGGCAGTTGTTCTATCTTGGATTTACCTAAATTTCTTGATTTTATAGAACAAATATTTATGGATCATGTGGATCATATTTTATTTGGATGTTGGGAGCATTATTTCTTTATGCATAGGTTTTTGACGATTGAATATATAACAGGTTTTTCACATTCAAGGAGGTTTGAATATACAACATTATATTTAAGGTTTGGTGCCTAGATTGCAAAAACCTGATTATTAGAGTCATATTCTCATGTTTCAGAGGTTGCAGAGGCTGATTCTGCTAATGTTTACTTCATGCTCTTGGAGAATGGACATACTTATTCATTTTTGGTTTCATAAGTTCATTTTCTATGAGCTCTCATGTGATATAATCCCTTGGGGAATGTTTGGGTGATATTTAATTTCTCTCTACGATATATTTTGTGTACCTTGGTTTAAGTACCAGGCACTACACTTTACTTTATATGAAGATCCTAGCATTGAGTTTGTCATAGTGTTGTATGGTGTATTTGTATATCTTGGATTATGTTCCAGAAACTATACTTTATGCTATATAGTAACTAGGGATTTGTGGGAAAATAGAATAAGGCGTTTGACTTTGATCAAGGGATGTCTGGATCCAAGTCGAATTTCTACGAAAGCCACCACCAGGACCCTAATGAAAACTTTTTAAATTAATCAGCTTTTAAGCTTAACTAAGTGTTTCGTGAGTTTTGTGTGAGAGGGTGAGTGATCTTCTTCTACTCTCTACATGCGCTACGAATGCTACATTGCAAAGGCCTCTTCACCATCTTGTTAGCAACGACAAGAGTTACGAGCCAACGCTAAGCTGCCATGTGTTGACTGGATATTATATGTTGAGTCTGAATATTGCTGGGTCTGAAATTGGAATGCTACTTTGAATATTGTTGATTTTGAATATTATTGAGTCTAATATTTAATCATTTAGATATTTGCTGACTTTGATTACTGCTGAGTCTGAATATTGCTAAGTTGGATTATTTGATGAATATTTGCTAGGTTGGATTTTGGTTAGGTCGGATTTTGTCGACTCTGATATTTTATGTCAAGAAAAATTTTGGGTTGGACAGTTATAACCATCAATTATCACTTGTATTGGGACAAGTTCTGAGTAGGGGAATGGGAGAAAAGCTTTAGCTATGGTGTTTTTTGCTATGTCTGATTTTTCTGTATGTTCTATTTGCTGACTCTGAAGTTATTTGACTGTGTCTTTTGCTGAGTCCGATCATGGAGTAAGTGTTAATTCTCTGTTTGAGAGCATCTGTGTGAGAGAGATTCTTATGTCGATGAACCCCATTATCTTAAAACCCAATTTAAGAAGAACTACCAGAACAAAGTTTATCATTCAGATCGTATGACTGAGTTTCTTGATTGAACTCAAGGAACCAAAGATCTGGAATCATACTATCAGTCATCCCTACTGGAGCATACTTGACAAGGGTTAAGAAATGTTCAAGAGGTCAAGGTAGCTCAATTTGTGTCACGGTTACATAATCCTATGAAGACTAGACTCCAAAGTCCTTGTCTTACCAACTTTGTAGATGTCCATTATGAAGAGGATGGAGTGTAGGAGGGACTCTTTATTTGCCATGAGCTTATGGAGGTGATTAACATTTTGGCAAATAGGTATATGCCATGTGTGCAGGAATGGTGGGTTTGTAGGAGTTGTGTAAGAGTGGTCAAAGGATGCACTTTTCTCCCAAAAAAGGGCGTGGAAAATTTTATGATTTTTGGCCTTCCATAACTCCAAACATATGATATCCAATTTGAGCGGAGATCATAGATCTGCAATCTACGTGTCGATCTCATTCCATAGATATGCTACATGATATGGTTTTACCCGCTAGATTTTAAATTCCACTTTGGGTACAAACTTTGAATTCAAATAAACTAGCCATTTTGCTTGTTTGAATTCAAAAGCTGTCCTTTGATTACTTTCTTAATATTCAAGGTTTGACTTCCTTAAACTACCAAATAAAGAGGCCTTCCTAGACCCCATTCTCTTCCTAATGCTTGATGCAGGCAAACCCATTAAACTAGAGTTATCCAATATCAGAAAGAGAAAACCAGAACCTACTCCTGTTTGTGAAATCAAAAGGCCTCGTCCCAAGGAGGAACAAAGGTCTGGAAATCCCCAGCAACGAAGAGAAATCTTATTACGTATGAAGGCCAGACAAGATCACTTGTGTTACACTTGTCCTGATCCTGGCCATGAGTCTAGAGATTGTCCATTTAACAATTCAAGATTCACAGGATTGGTGGACAATTATGAGCGTAGAAACTTCAACCCAAGTCGGAATTTTGAAAATTTTAGTCCTAGACCATCTACAAATCAGAGGAACTTCAATCAGAAGAACCTTAATCAATGTTAGAGACAACCTCTAAACCAAGGAAACTATGGACCACACAATCCACCTTTTATCCCGAATGGACCGCCTGCCAACAATAACAACAATGGAAATGTTAATTAACCATCGTCAACCTCAGTCAAGAGCAAAAAGTGTAATTCATATCCACCTTACTCAGGAGACAACAAAAATGAGTCCATAGTCTACAAAATCACTCAAGTAAAAAGAGCGGAACAGACCCTAGAGGTAGAAAAAATCCATTTAATCATGTCAACACCCATTGAATGTACTCTTACCTTGGGATAACTAGTAAAAATCAAACCATATGTATGGAATGATTTACAAAAACCTCTAGAGAAGGCGGGGATAACAGGGCTAATCGCAAAAAAATTGGATAAATTGAAACATGAATTGGATAACAAGGAGATTAGATCCATCCCTATGAGCAAAGTTGGAGAATATTATGAGGGGGAAGAAGGAAACACAACCCTTCCGTGAGATATAATGATGTAAAAAACATGGAAATACTGGAAAATCCATAGCCACAAAAGCAGTATGGCCCATGGGAATCATGGGGAAAACCAGTCATTAGACAAACTTGAATGGAATTACAATTGGCGGATATACACATAAAGAAAACCTGTGGAGTTGATTGTCAACATACTTTTGCAATAGTGGACTTTGGAAAGAAACTTAATTATGAAATCATATCGAGAAGGACATTCATGTGGCAAGTACAACTCACCCAAGATTGGGGAAACACATTAGGGAAAATTTGGACTCAGGGGCTTTATAAGGAGTTTGACGTCCTCTCTCATGTCCAAAACGTGCGTGCAATAAATTTTTTTCCAAATCAACTCTAAACTTGGCGGAGATTTGACAGTTAGAATCTACTCTTCAAGCTCTTTCTATTGATATATAGCATGCCATGAGATTCCTCATATTTTGAAAGATTTTCAAAAATACAATATCTTTCAAAATATGAGGAATCTCATGGCGTGCTATATATCAATAGAAAGAGCTTGAAGTGTAGATTCTAACTTCCAAATCTCTGCCAAGTTAAGAGTTGATTTGCAAAAATTTTAATGCACGTCCGTTTTGGACATGAGAGAGGATGTCAAAGTCCTTATAAGGCCCCTTTGTGAGTCCAAATTTTCCTTAATGATTACCTGTACTTGAAGCAAGTGGGATCAATCACAAGGGTTAATTTGAAAGATCAGATTTATAGAGATGTAATGAAAACACTTTGACTCAGTCTCTTCAGTTGAATCAAAGCTTCCATCTTGGTTAAACAAAGACACGCCTATTTGGAGGTGTGGAGCCTCAAAAAACGGGAGTTTAAAACAAGAAAAATGTATCTTAGAAAGGGATTGCACAGATGAAACAAATTTTTCTTTGAGCCATTTGAATTGACTCAAATTTTGGCAATAATGGATATGTGTGTGAATACGCCTATGCCTACTCAATTTTGAAAAATGAGGATGGTTATAACATAATTACCATATAAATGATCTCAACCCTTCACATTGAAGATGAAGTTCAGGAACCCAAGGACCTACTTTTCTTATATTTCTTTTTAAATAGCTACTAGGAGGGAATCAAATCCTAGTGGGACACTAGGTGGCATGATTTCAAAGATACACTTATTTTAATGCATTATTGCAAGCATGATTACAAAACTTTGTCAAGGAGCAATGTCATGCTTTCATATGGCATGAGGTGTCCTTTGGAATTAAATGAAAGTCTAGGCTAAGGGGACCATGGGAAGACTTTTGCTGCCAGAAATGGACACTATTTTGATGAATTTTTTACACAAGGTTCCAATCCGAATTGGAAAATGATTTTTAAATGACAATCGTAGATACTGAGCTGAAGTTTCTGCCCATATTTTTACTTTTTTATTTGGAGCCACGATTGAGGAGATATGATCAAAATACTGGACCCCAGTCTGCCTACATCATGCAGGGACAGCTCATTTCCAACTTTTCCAATTCCTATTCACACTGGCTTCTCTCTTCTTGTGTAAACCCTTGGGGGTTCCCTTCACCTATAAAAGGGGACCTCGTCTTCCTTGAAAAGGAACTCAAGCATTCAAGCCATTGATGAGAGGAATTCTTGAGGGAGTGAGTAGTAATGCCTAATTGTACTTAGCCCCATTAACATAAGCCCAAGTCTACACTTTCTCCTAGAGGAAGACTAGCCATTCTTGTACACTATCCTTGGAAGATCAACTCTAATCAAAGAAGGTATTGTACTTGGCGTATCAATCAAAGTGGAGTGCTCCCCTCTTCTTCTCTCTCCATCAATAATGGTGCGGAAGGGTTTGTCAAGTAAGATGTGTTCTACATTGATTTTTTCTTGATTTCTTGTTTTTTTCTTTTTCATCTCTAATCTGACATATATATATATATATATATATATATATATATATATATATATGTATCTAATCTCATCTCCTGAACTAAACCTATCTCTCTCATTCTTAGTAATTCATCCTCTCTGCAAATTCTAGGTTCTCTTTTCTACAGGTACATCTCTCCCCGCAGTATCCTTATTGCTTACGGGCAAGAATAGGGCTTGGGAGGGAAACTTCTCATCTCTTCACTTCTCTCATATCTACATTTCTCACATACTATTCTAGATGAATAACCCACATGATGATCATTTCTATCGCTTTCACTTTGTACGATCTATTAGAATTAACGTATGGATTAGCCTAAAAATACACTTTTAACAACGAATAGTGTTTCTCTTTGGCCTAGAAAGGCTTAATGAAATACTTCTATCACCGAATCCCATCATACTACCTCTCATAGACTATAAATTTTCTTTTGACGTAAGCGTAGTTATCTTGCTATGAACCAAGAGGATTTGTACACACAATTAATCCCAATCACTAGACAAAAAATATATATTATGGTAAGCACAAAACTATAATTCCAAAGAACAATCCGTAGCCTATTTGATCAGCCAGGATTGAATCCCATTAACTCATCTATTAACCCTTTCATATCACCCATGATACGATATGACCATAGCCTTGATGTTTTCATTTTCGTATTGTTTTGACATTCTCTTTTGTGTTCTTTCTTTGTGTGTGTGAGTGCAAGAGAGAAAGAGTGAATCTTCTTTGATTGCACTTCTTTCCAAACCCTAGTCTTCATGGCATCTATGGTTTAACTCCTTCATATAGTTTTTATTGAGTTCTCTCACAAACTCTCACAGCCATAAGCCCGGTGCTTTCCTGGCAAGACCGCAAATTTCTCGACATATTTTTGGTGAACCTGACGCGAATCTGCTTGGGTGAGAGTTTGTGGGTAACCATGGGTGATCATGTTGGGCAATAGGATATGCATTTTGACCCAGCAACAATGCAAATTTTTCAAGGATTTGCAATGTTCATGCAACAACAACATGCTACTGAAAGAAGGGAGATTTCAACAAAGAAGTCCATACAAGCAGTCATCAACAGAATGGATCAGTTCAATGGCAAAGATGTAACCAAGTACTTACACGAGTATGTGAAGGAGATGGAGCTGCATCGCGTGTCAGAAGGTGAGATGATTCAAAGCTTTGAGCTAGTTGTTGCTCCAAAAATTAGGGAGCATGTTAGGGCAATTAAAGATGGGCATGGGAGAAATTGGGAAGAACTCAAAGTAGCTTTAAAGGAGGAATATTTCATGGAGGACTCGGAGAGAGTGACCAAAAGGACATTCTTAGAATGAGTAGTCAAGCCAAAGCAAGGACTATCAATAACAGAGCTACTTAGGGAATTTGAGCGGCGCTATGCACAACTCACTAGGACAGAAAGGGCCACACTAGATGCAGAGAAGACATATTTTTTCTTACAAGCTGTAGGTAAAGAGTTTCAAGAAAATTTGGATCTTCTTCTTTAAGATAAAGATGCTGAGCAAGGACTAAATACCGACTGGAATGAGGTTGAAGCTGTTGTCTCACTGCTTGCCAAACAACAAAGAAGAAGGGACAAGATGGTAGTAAACACTACAAGTCCTTTCACCTCAACTTCTGACAAAATGGTAAAGCCTACTTTTATCACTCCTAAGTTTGATGAGTCCATGCTAGATGAGCTTGTGAAGGGAATGCGTGACATGAAGGTGAAGTTTGCAAAGCTTGAAGAAAAAGGCCAACCATCAGGGCCATTTCCTAGGCAAAGACAACAGCCTAAAGAAGGGTTTGTTAATAGATGTATTTGGTGTGATAGTACAGACCATGTAAGAAGGGATTGTGATGATTTTAGTGATGCTTTGTTAAAATATATTGTCTTTTTTAAGGATGGTAAAATCCACTTAAGAGAGACAGGTCTACCCTTGAGAACTAACTTTGGGAAGGGGGGAATGAAAACCCTAGTTGAAGATATGGCAATGAAGCATGCCACCTCTTCAGTTGAGGCATACGTTTAGAAACAGGATGGAATGATCCAGTGGACTCATTGTCAGTGCATGCCTACATTACAAAATGCCAACAAAATGAGGCAATTTTAGAAGAGAAGCGCAGACGTTAGAATGCTGATGAAGGACCATCAAATAGGGCTTCTAGAAGTGGGGGAAGAAGCGACTCAATGCCTTCTCAAACACCCTCAACACAAGGAGCATCTCCACCTGAAGTACTCATGGAGGAGTCTACAACAAGAAAGAAGAAAGAGCCAATGAAAGGTAAGACAAAAGGCCCAACTTATAAACTACAATCTGATATTGAGGTTGCTACAGATTTAAAGATAGTCTTGGAGGAAAGGATCTTGAATAGCAAGATTGAGTTTACTCTGGAAGAAGTTCTTGGCATTGCAAAGCGTGAATTCCATGAGGAGATCATTGACATCATCAAGAGGAAGAGGCAAACCCTTGCTGAAGTTTCTCGTCCACAGGTTGAAGGGGAACCCTCAAAGACACAAAGGATGCAACTAAAAAATAGGGAGAATGATGGAGTTGTGGTAGGATGCTACCAATCTATTGGGAGAGTGAAGCAAGTGTATTTCTCAAATGATGATGAAGAAGTTGAAGATATTCCTAGGAGTTACTATTTACGAAGTCATTGAGCAAGGGATACTACAAAAACTTTGGTCAAGGTAGGTGATCCTGAAGAGCCATTTGTTGGCTTGATTGACCATGGTTCAGAAATAAACATAATGTCAAAGAGTCTCTACAACAAGTGCAAATGGCCGATGGACACAGATCATGGTTGGATGGTAAAAGTGGCAAACAATTCATCCGGTAAATTGTATGCAGCATGTCCAGGTGTGAAGGTAACAATAGGTGATGTAAAGATTGACCAAAACTTCTTTGTACAGGATACATCTTCATATCATCTCATCCTTGGACAACCCTACATTGTGGGAGTTCGAATGGAAACAAAGGTAATGGATGATGGTTCAGCATATGCTAGGATACATAGCAAAGATGGTAAACGAGCTGTCCAATTTCTCACAGTTTGTGTGAACCATGAAAGAAATTATGACAACCTCAGAGAACATCCTCTACCAAAGGTGAGCAAAGAGTTTCATGATCATAGAGAAATGATGGGTTTTGGCCAAGTACCATTGTAAAGCGGGATTGCAGTGGTACAGAAAGAAAAAGGGTCTCGCCTGATCTAAAAATAGGTGAAGCGTTTTCAACGAGCTCCTTGGTAACAAAGAATGGATCAGTATGTTTTACAAAACTTGAAGATTTGAAGAGATATGAGAGGCAATATGTGCATCATGTACAAATAGGCATGAAAAAGAGTGGGTTGCTAGAGCCTACTGAAAATGTTTTGGGTTTGTGTGAACAAGTTTCTTTTGTAGATACTATGGGTGAGATTGATGCTATAATGGGGTCTAATTTGCATCTTGAAAATGAAGTTGTGGAAGTTTGCTCTATGGAAATTTATCAAGTAATAGAAGCCTTTAAAGAAAGCCAAACAGTTGGCCCAGAAGTCCATGTTGAAACTAAATACAAGAGTGTAACAAAGAAGGTGAAACCAGTAGCTTCACCCTTACCACCCAACAACATGGAAAAGATTGAGCAGGCTTCTTTACAACCAAGTTTGAAGAATCCTAAAAAGATTGGGCATACCTTCACAAAGGAGTCTTTCCAAGACTTGCAGATTGGTCGCGAGGAGTTTCTAACACAGGAGGAGACAAAGTGATTCAAAGAAATGCTTTCAAAGCATGGTAAGGCTTTTGTATTTGAGCCACATGAGATAGGATGTGTTGATCCTTCTATTGTAGCTCCTATGGTAATTTTCACAATACCTCATGTGCCTTGGAATCTGCGGCCTATTCCGGTTCCAAAGGCTCATTTGCCAAAGTTAGTAGAGCTACTGAATGAGAAAATCAAAATGGGAATCTTGGAGCCTTCTTGTACTCCATACTCAAACAGGTGGTTCACAGTTCCGAAGAAGAATGGTTCTCTATGCTTCATCCAAGATATGCAACCAGTGAACAAGGTGACAATTAGAAATGTAGGTACGGGTCAATCTACTCAATGGGGGATCTCTACTCAGGGTATGATCAATTTCAGCTTGCAATCGAAAGCAGAGACTTGACAACCATGAGGACACCTTTGGGTTTGGTAAGGATGTGTACCTTGCCACAGGGAGCAACCAAATCGGTTGCAAATATGATGAATGGGATGAATAAGGTCTTACGTGACTTTATTCCTCAAATCACAATGCCTTTCATTGATGATTTTCCTATCAAAGGATTTGAAGAAAGTGATAAAGATGAAGCTTTGGATCTCAAGGGATGTCGCAGGTTTGTGGTAAATCACATACATGATTGTGATAAAATTTTGTCTAGGTTGGAAGAAGTGAATCTTACATTGTCACGGAAAAAGTCTATGTTTGGTGTCAATGAAGTGCTTATTCTGGGGCACATGTGCGGGCCATATGGTAGGAAACCTTGTCCAACAAAGGTAGATGCCATCCAAAGAATGAAAGAAACGTGCACTAGCATCACTGAGGTTAGAAGGTTTCTGGGAGCATGTGTCTTCTATGTTATTTGGATTCCACATTATGCACATGTGGCTGATCCTCTTTATCAGCTGCTTAGAAAGAATCAAAAGTTTAAATGGACAGAAGCACATGTAAAATCCATGAAAAAGCTAAAGGAGTTGCTACAGTCAGCAAAAACTTTGAGAAAGGTAGACTATGAGTGTCAAAGGCCAGTGATTGTGACAGTAGATACCAGTCCTACAGGGATTGGATGGGAAATAGGGCAAGATGACAAAGAAGGACACACGTATGTGGTAAGATTTGGAGCAAAGGTACTAAGTGCTCGCCAAAGAAACTATCCACAGATAAAGAGAGAGTTATGGGGTATGGTTACAGTCTTGAAAAGTGGGAAAGAGTACCTAATTGGTGCATGTGTGGTTGTAGAAACATATTGTCTACCACTTCTTGGGATGATTACAAGTTGCTCAACACCAGACATTGCTATGTTGCGGTGGATTGCCTACATTAGGTCCTTAAATCCCGAGCTTAAGCACATTGCAGGTAAATATAATACAGTGGCAGATATGCTATCAAGGGCAAGGTATGAAGATGAGTCACAAATGGTTGACGAGGGAGATGATGTAGGCACAAAGTTCTATTCTATCTCTCATGTCAAAGGTAACAATGTTTGCATGACTAATCTACTTGAATCATTCTTGAAAGAGCTTTATGAAGATGATTGGCTTCTTATTGGAAGCTACTTGAGTACTCTAACAAAACAGGATGATTGGTCTGAACAAGAATTCAAGAGGATACGCATGAAAGCATATGGGTACTTTTTGAGGGATGGTTACTTGTGGAAGAATCCTAAACAAAAGGGTGCTACACCACAAAGGGTTATATGTAAAAAAGAGATTCAAGTAAAGCTCATGCAAGAGTTTCATGAGAGTCTATGGGCTGGACACAGGGGTCTATGGGCAACCTTCTCCAAGTTGAAAGAAAAATACTGGTGGAAGGGTATGTATAAATATGTATCTCAGTTTGTAGAGACATGTGTAACTTGTCAAGTGTATTCAAATGTTTGACATCGTGATGGATTTCACTCTACATATCCACTAGCCATGCACTAGAAATGGGTTGTGGATCTAGTCACAATGCCTCTACGACTCTGGCAGATGAGATACTTGGTTCTTGCACGAGATGACCTAACTAACCAGGTTGAAGGAAGAGCATTAAGAGCTAAAAGCATAGAAGCTGTGAGCAAATTCCTTCTTGATGAGGTAATTTGCCGTTATGGTTGTGTGGGGAAAATCACTGCAGATAGAGGTGAACTGGATGCCGAAGAAGCAAGGGAGTTCTTTTCTAGATTAGGAATCAAGCTTTCTCTTACTACAGCTTACAACCCTGAAGGCAATGGAAAGAGTGAAAGAGGGCATCCTCCTATCATCAAAGCTTTGGCCAAGGCTTGTGAAGGAAGAGTTGGTGAGTGGCCAAAACTGTTACCATATGCCTTATGGGCTGATCGTACAACACATAGCTCAGTAACTGGCTACATGCTTGCGGAGCTAATGTATGGTCAAAAGCCAATGATTCCGATTCAAGATACAATTCCCACATGGAATGTACTACCTTGGCAAGAGGGGCTTAGCAAGGAAGATCTCCTTGCACTGCATATAAGGCAGCTATAGAGAAGACCTGGAGACATTGAAGCTGCAAAAGAACGACTCAAAAATGCAAGGTTGAAAAACAAGGACTACTTTGATAAGCGACATCGACTCAGGAGCAAAGAAATTGACAAAGGTGACTAGGTTTTGGTGTATGATAGTAGCCTTGATAACCAGCACACAGTCATGCGTAAGTTTTCAAAAAGATGGTTTGGACCGTACGTTGTAATGCATGTGCATGAAAATGCTACTTACAGCTTGTCTGAACTAAATGGTACAGAAGTAAAGATTCCCATTGCAGGAAAAAGGATTAAAATGTTTAAGAGAAAATGATCCAGAAGATGTTGATGACGAAGAAGAGCAAACCAAAGGTAAAGATCAAAGTGAAGATGAAGCTTTGGAATCATCCAGTGAAGAAGAAAGAAAGAAAGATGTACAAGAAGTCTGATCTTACAAAGAAATAATGTGGCACATACCGGAGGATGTGCAGGTTTAGAGGGGGTGGATGTCGTGCTGTGACACGTACATAGTGGGAACGCATGCTACAAGATCTATCTTGTAACTTTTTAGATACATAATTATCTTTCCTATAATGTACATATGCATATTTAAGTATAATAATAAGCGTTCTATCTCATCCTATTATTTTTCTCAAGGGTAACCTATCCTTACTTTACCATCAGAAAATACTATGGGAAAAGCTCAATAGCTCCGCCTCTTTAACTTGGGGCAAAAAGCATTGATTCTTTATTTCTACTATCTCATTATCATCTCACACCGTAGCTAGATCCTATATCTAGGGTAAAGTCCAATATATATATATTCTATGTATTTTTTATACTTTTCTTATATTTCCTTTTTAAATAGCTACTAGGAGGGAATCAAATCCTGGTGGGACACTAGGTGGCATGATTTCAAAGATACACTTATTTTAATGCATTATTGCAAGCATGATTAAAAAACTTTGTCAAGGAGCAATGTCATGCTTTCATATGGCATGAGGTGTCCTTTGGAATTAAATGAAAGTCTAGGCTAAGGGGACCACGGGAAGACTTTTGCTGCCAGAAATGGACCCTATTTTGATGAATTTTTTACACAAGGTTCCAATCCGAATAGGAAAATGATTTTTAAATGACAATCGTAGATAATGAGCTGAAGTTTCTGCCCATATTTTTACTTTTTTATTTGGAGCCACGATTGAGGAGATATGATCAAAATACTGGACCCCAGTCTGCCTACATCATGCAGGGACAGCTCATTTCCAACTTTTCCAATTCCTATTCACACTGGCTCCTCTCTTCTTGTGTAAACCCTTGGGGGTTCCCTTCACCTATAAAAGGGGACCTCTTCTTCCTTGAAAAGGAACTCAAGCATTCAAGCCATTGATGAGAGGAATTCTTGAGGGAGTGAGTAGTAATTCCTAATTATACTTAGCCCCATTAACTTAAGCCCAAGCCTACACTTTCTCCTAGAGGAAGACTAGCCATTCTTGTACGCTATCCCTGGAAGATCAACTCTAATCAAAGAAGGTATTGTACTTGGCGTATCAATCAAAGTGGAGTGCTCCCCTCTTCTTCTCTCTCCATCAATAATGGTGCCGAAGGGTTTGTCAAGTAAGATGTGTTCTACATTGATGTTTTCTTGATTTCTTGTTGTTTTCTTTTTCATCTCTAATCCGACATATATATATATATATATATATATATATATGTATCTAATCTCATCTCCTGAACCAAACCTATCTCTCTCATTCTTAGTAATTCATCCTCTCTGCAAATTCTAAGCTCTCTTTTCTACAGGTACATCTCTCCCGGAAGTATCCTTATTGCCTACGGGCAAGAATAGGTATTGGGAGGGAAACTTCTCATCTCTTCACTTCTCTCATATCTACATTTCTCACATACTATCCTAGATGAATAACCCACATGATGATCATTTCTATCGCTTTCACTCTGTACGATCTATTAGAATTAACGTATGGATTAGCCGAAAAATACACTTTCAACAACGTATAGTGTTTCTCTTTGGCCCAGAAAGGCTTAATGAAATACTTCTATCACCGGATCCCATCATACTACCTCTCATAGACTATAACTTTTCTTTTGACATAAGCGTAGTTATCTTGCTATGAACCAAGAGGATTTGTACACACAATTAATCCCAATCACTATACAAAATATATATATATTATGGATAGCACAAAACTACAATTCCAAAGAACAATTCGTAGCCTATTTGGTCAGCCAAGATTGAATGCCATAACTCATCCATTAACCCTTTCATATTACCCATGATACGATATGACCATAGCCTTGATGTTTTCATTTTCATATTGTTTTGACATTCTCTTTTGTGTTCTTTCTTTGTGTGTGTGAGTGCAAGAGAGAAAGAGTGAATCTTCTTTGATTGCACTTCTTTCCAAACCCGAGTCTTCATGGCATCTATGGTTTAACTCCTTCATATAGTTTTTGTTGAGTTCTCTCACAAACTCTCACATTCATAAGCCCGGTGCTTTCCTGGCAAGACCACAAATTTCTCGACACCGTGATGCCAATAGTACCAATTCTTCCCACTAAAACTCTACCAAGTGCTGACCTCTCATGAACTGCCCCTTTTATAGGTGTTGGGTGCTTGGATTAGGGTGATCCTGGTTTGATTATGGTAAGCTAATTGGGGAGACAAAGCAAAGCGGTGGGCCCGGTGTGGGTGACCCTATCTTTGTCTTGGGGTTATTAAAAAATAAAAACCTCTACGTGGGCCTTTGTGACCATCACCTAGAGAGAGGGAATTTACAAATTGGGAATTTACAAGGCTTGGGTGAAAACTGAAAAAATGATGATGATAACCTATGGTTTACTGAAAATGGTGTTGTGGTTGCGTGATGCCGGCAAATGGTGGCTTGCCAGTGCGTCGGTGTAGCGTGTTTGTCTTTTCGGGGTCATCCGAGGCATGCCTTCGACGCCTTTTCTCTTTTCGTTGTTGGTGTTGCGTGATTGGGGCTTCTCCTTCTTTTGTTGATGTTGATAGCATAGATTTTTTTTTGTATTTTATTGTGGTGCGTATATGCGTGTGTGTGTATGTATATGGGTGAGTGCGTAAGCGTGTGTGGGAACAAGAGGTAATATTATGTATATATATGTATATATATATATATATATATATATATTGTTTTTCTTTTGGGCCTCTTGGCGATGTAGAGGCGGGGGTGAAGATGGAGTGAGAGAGGGGGTGGGTGTGCAGTGTGTGTGTTTGTGTGTGGTGTGTAAGTGTGTGTGTGTCTGTGTTTTACGGCGGCGCCTACTATGGGTAGTGTGTGAGCGCGACAGAGAGGGTGAATACGGGGTGGTCTGCGGGCTGTGTATAGAGTGAGAGAGAGAGAGAGAGAGAGAGAGAGAGAGAGAGAGAGAGAGAGAGAGAGAGAGAGAGAGAGAGAGAGAGAGAGAGAGAGAGAATGAGGGTGGGGTGAGGTGGTGAGGGAGGGGAGAGGGGAGAGGGGATAGGGGGGTGGTATGTGGCTATGTATGGTCAAGAGCGCGCGGGCGAGTGTGGGCGAGCGCGAGGCCCGGATGGGGTAGCCGACAGAGGGCGAGACAAGGGGGTGTTATGTAGTCAACGAAAGAAAGAGAGAGAGAGAGAGAGAGAGAGAGAGAGAGAGAGAGAGAGAGAGAGAGAGAGAGAGAGAGAGAGAGAGAGAGAGAGAGAGAGAGAATGTTATGTGGCTTAGTGGTGGTTCCCACCAAGGAAAGAGAGGGAGAGAGAGGGGAATGTGAGGTTGTGAGGGGGGGTGTACAGAGTAGAGAGAGAGAGAGAGAGAGAGAGAGAGAGAGAGAGAGAGAGAATGAGGGTGGGGTGAGAGAGATAGAGGGAGGGCTTGCTCTAAGGCCCGCGGGGCCTTCCTAAAGGAGAAAGTGAGGGAGAGCTAGAGTTAGGGCTAGGTGAGGGGGGGGGGGGGGGGGGGGGGGGGGGGATAGAAGATGGTCTGCCAGGGTTGGGGAAAAGAGACAAAGGGGGGGGGGGGGGGGGGGTATGTATAATGTAGCGGCCCGCCGAGGCTGGGGTGTGGACAAGTAGAGAGAGAGGGGGGAAGAATCTTTTAAAGAGAGAGAGAGAGAGGATAATATCTATGGCGGCCCGTCGGAGGGTGTGACAGAGGCACCAATGCACCTACCAGGCCAGGTGATGCAGCGACAGAGTAAGAGAGAGAGAGAGAGAGAGAGAGAGAGAGAGAGAATGTTAGCAGAGCCGGGAAGTAGGAGAGAGAGAGCTCGTCTTTTTGGCGATAATGGAGGGGTGTGGCCAAAGTGGCGGTGCCCCACTAGTAATTAACCTTGGGGGGGGGGGGCGGGGGGTATGGTGAATGGTAAGGGCTTTTTTTTTGTTTTTTTCTTCTTCTTTTGGTAACGAGCCTTCCCTTCCTTAGGGTGTGGTTCTCATGGTCACGGTTTTGAAAGCCGACCATCATTAGCCCTCCCATCTGGCTAGAGGCATTCATGCTTCTAGCCCTTCCTCTACATCTTTAGTTGTGGAGTTAGAGGGTTCTCCCTCTTCTGGAATGTGTAGCGTGAACTCTGGATCAAATCTAAGAAAATACCTTTTCAACCTCCATCCATTAACTCTAGTCTTGTGAATTCTCCCATCTGCTTCCATCAGCTTATAGCTGCCGTTGTCATAGCGTTTCTTGACGATGAATGATCCTTCCAATCTGGGTTGAAATTTATTGTCCTTCCTGGTGTCAAATCTGTTGTCGTATCTCAGTACTAACATACCTTTTTCCAGGCCCTTCTCTTTAAGCCCTTGATTGAAAGTGAGCCGGCGTCGTTCTGCCTGCACTGCATAGTGATTGATTGCTTCTTCCCTATCTAGTTGGATACTCTCCAGATCCAAGATGTGGTTTCGGAGATTTACAATTCAGCGTTGTATCTGGCTATCCAAGACTCGCAAGCTAGCTATCTGTACCTCAATGGGTAGAATTGCCTCCTTCTCATAAACTAGATGGAAAGGGGTGAGACCTAGTGATGTTCGGAACGTTGTTCGGTGGGCCCACAGAGATGCCATGAGATGTTTATCCCAGTCTCCTGTGTGATTGTTTATCTACTTTGTGATGATTTTGCAGATCATTCCATTTACCTTCTCTACCAGACCATTGCATTGTGGATAGTATGGTGTGGAGTGTCGGCTCGTGATACGTAACTTTTTCATCAGTTCTCCCACCAGATCTCCTCTAAAACCTGGTCCTCTATCTGATATTACCTCTAGAGGAGTGCCAAAACGGCAACAGATATGCTCAAACATGAACTTAGCTACCTCTTGGGCTGTAATGCGGGTGGTGATTGTTGCTTCTACCCATCGAGTCATGTAGTCTACACCCACTATGATGTACAATTTACCTGATTGGGCCCTTGGTAAAGGATCGATTAAATCTATTCCCCATTTGACCGCCGTAGGTGCCATCATGGCAACATGAAATTACCTATGTGATCTCACTGGAGGTTGGCACTCGCTTGAGTATGTGATCCTTGCCCTTAAAATACAAGTGGTCATTTACAAGGCGGTATCTGGTAGCCTTCCTTACCATCCATTGCTTCTGGCCTTTGGTGTATCCTTACGGACATTCTCCTGTATCTAGAAAGGTGACGATATCAGGCATAGAATCAGTACCTTGAAAGAGGGGTAGCTTTAGTTTGATTGCTCCTACGGGAACGTCTTGTATTCTTTCTTTGGCTAGAGCATGTGCCTCCTGTTTTTCTGCTCTGGGACATGAAATAGTTTCATTGCTTCAAATTTCCTAAGAAGATCCTTAACTTGGCGTAGTTGACCAAGTAGAACGTGATTTTTACAAACCCAAGTGCAATTTATCTGCCTTATCAAAAGCAAAGCATCGCCAAACACATTTAGGCGTTGAATTCCTTGTGAAATACATTGTTCCAACCCAAGAATTAGGGCTTCATATTCTGCTTCATTGTTGGAGTGGGAGTGTAATAACTGCCCGATGGAGAATACTCTTTCTTTTTGCTCATTGAAAATGACTATGCCAGCTGCAAACTGGTCCATTGTTCTCTTGTATGCTCCATCAAAGAAAAGAGAGTGAGCTCTTTCTAGCCTAGGAATCTCTACCATTGGTGTTTCTTCCTTTGCTTCCGTGTTGACCTTCAGCTTCTTCTCATAGTGGTGATAAGTGAGAATTTCCGCGAAACTAGCCCTAGTGGAGTTTTCTACTTGCATGGTGTAGTCAAACTCTTGTAATCTAATTAACCACTTAGAGATCCTAGATGAGACATGCATGTGTCGCATTACATGTGGGAAAACCTCCTCCTTTGTGAGGATTACAAAGGGTCTAGGCAGGAGATAGGAGCAAAACTTTGTGGTAGCAAACATTAGTGCCAGAACCATGTGTTCTACTTCGGTAAATCCCTTTTCTGACGGGATCATGACACGACTAGAGAAGTAAATAGGACGCATGAAAGAAGTTTGGGGTCCATTTTCATTAGCACAGCTTCGAGTGTATCACTTTCTACACTAGGGTTTACATAAAATGGTTCGTCCCACTTGGGGGGATAAATGGTGGAAAGCTTAGCTAGGATTTTCTTTACCTCGGTAAATTGCTGCTCATTTTCTTTACTCCATGAGAAGACATCCCTCTGGGTGATTTGTTGTAGGGGGAGGACCACTTGAGATAGCAAGTGAATGAACCTGCTTAAGTATCTTACCTTCTGAAGGAAAGAAGCCAACTTCTTAGCGGTGGTGGGTGACGACAAAGATATCAGGGCTTGAATCTTGCTAGGGTTAGCCTCAATCCCTTTTGCTGAAATTACATGGCCAATGAGAGTGACTTTGCTTTCACCAATGTGACACTTATCCACGTTGAGCTGGCCACCCAAGGTTTGCAGCCCGGTTAAGCCATCATAAACTTTGCTTAAATGAAGGGCTCGTGAACTATAGATGCAAAAATCATCTATGAAAAGTAGGGTTGGAAAACAAAGATCACATAGCGTTGAAATGTGGCTGGGGCGTTAGTGAGGCCAAAATGCATCACCCTATAAGCAAAGCATCCCCAAGGTGTGATGAAGGTTGTCTTCCTCTGTTCTTCTTCGACAATTCTAATCAGGAAGTATCCTGAGTAGCCATCGCACATTGTGTATCATTCGTGACCCGCCATTTCATTGAGAATTTCATCTTGGAATGGGAGGGGAAAGTGATTCCTCTTCATGGCTGCATTGAGAGGTTTATATTCCACACAGACTCTCCACTTACCATTCTTCTTTGTTGTGACTACCACTGAGGAGATCCATTCTGAGTCTTTGACAGGGTAGATGAAACCTGCTTGTAGCAAAATTCTCACTTCTTTAAGTAGTGCCTCTTGTTGGATTACTCCAAGTCTTCTAAGCTTCTACACTACGGGTTTACTGCCTTCCTTGAGTTTTATGTGGTGTTGTACTACTGTAATTCCTATGATCTTATCATAGCCATCAATGAACAAAGTAGTGAAGTTACTTAACATGGAGACATATTCCTTCGTTTCGTCATCGGTTAACTCATTTGAGAGCATTTTTTGTAACTTACCTACATTCTCTAAGGACTGCGTACCTGATGGTTCCTCTTGGTTTGTGGGGGGCATTTTAGATTGTGTAAATCTTTTTTGGGTCTTTAAGAATGACCCCCATCACTTCAATGCTAATGTCACTCCCGTCGGTGGTGGTTGTCTCTTCTCCTGGGGTAGACGAATAGTCGCTGGTGGACTCATCTTCTGAAGCCTCCAAGATCATGTTGCGTTGCTTCCCAGTCCTCATGTCATAGAATATGGACTTCCATTTAGCATCCTTCATCTGAATCATTCCAGTGCTCCAGTCTTGTTTAGCTTCCATAGCCATAATCCAAGCCTCCCAAGAATGATGGGGTAGCCCTCCCCTTTGTGTGGCATGACAAATATGTCTACCTACACTTCTGTATTGAATGCTTTTACTTTGACTGCATTCACAATGCCCACGCATTTCACTCTTACATTATTTTCCATTTTGGCTCGACAGGGTACCGGCCTACTTACCTCTAGTCCTAGATGGTGCATCATCTTTTCACTCATGACGCATATTTGCGCGCCACCATCTATGTAGACATTTGAGATTTTTTGCCCCTTGATGTGGGCATCCATGGTTGGTAGGATGTCCTCGAGATCCCTTACAGAGATAGCCCCAACTATCCTGGGTCTTGATTTCCTTGTACTCACCATTCTTGTCCATTGCCTCCTCATTCTTGGTGCAAGGTGGAGTAATTGGGGCAAAGTTATCTTCAGGCCCTGCATCAATACATCCGGAACTAAGTCATAGGGTTTTGCATACTCACTTAGTGAGAAGTCCACGATGTCTATCTTCCGTCGCGGTTTAGCTGCTTGCTTGCTAAACTTGGCCTTCCCTTTCATTTTCTCTTCTCTTTGATGGAATTAGAGGTTGTGGTGATGGTTGTTGTCGTGCAGGTGGTCAAAGGATCTGTACCGGTGGGTTCGGTCCTGGTGGCCTAGGTGGTGGTGGTCTTGCTCTTGACGGAGAGACCTGATTCTGTCTCCCCCCTCTATTGAAATTCTGCCTCCTTGGATATGGGCAGTAGTACTTACCATGGCCATCTTCCCCACAATTGTAGTAGTGGTACTCTTGGTTTTTCCTTCGTTGTCCTCTTCCTTGTTCTGGATTCCTGATAGGTGCATGCCCTTTTTGCACCAGATGCACGGATAAACTCTCTAGTTGGGTGGTGATGCGATTTAGCAGGTCTTGTTGCTCCTCTGATGCCTCTTGCGGTTGGGCTCTATGACTGGCTGTTGCAGTCACCGGGGTTGGTCAAGACAGGGTTGGTCGAGCCGATCTTGTTTCCTCTAACTCATTTACTCTTGCTTGCATGTGCAGATTCTGTCTTTAAGGCGGGCTACTTCTACTGCCAACTCATATGTTGCAGCAAACCTTCCCTTTCCCTTCTCTCTAAGCGGCGACCATATACCAGCAATGAAATGGTCCTTCTTTAGGAAATTAGGTGCTCCTTCACCTTCCTCCAGTGAAGCAACCCATCTCTCCCATAAGTCCACAAATTTGGACTTGTAGGTGGGATACTCCAGCAGACCTCCCTGCTGCAATTCCGTCAGTAGCTGCCATAGCTTCTCCGAGGTTGTGTCTCCACCAAACCTCTTTACAAAGGAAGCCCTTAACACATCCCATGCATTCTTGGTAGCCTGGGGCAATGCATTATACCAGAACTTGGCCTCTACTTTCATCAGTAGAGAAAAAATTCAAAGTCGTGAAGCGTCGTCATCTTTGTTGGAAACGACACAAGCAATGTCGAAATCATCCAAAAAGTCGGTGGTGAGATCTTATCCCTTCTTTCCACTGAACATGGGGAAAGAAACACTTGCCATGGTACTGACTCAAGAAATTACAAATCTTTTTTTATTTCTTTTATTTTTTATAGATTAATGACAGTAGCAGCTCATAGTGGCTTTTTACAGGGTTGGGTGGATAGGTTAAAATAGGATAAAGATAGAAACATTAAAGGAATGGTAGTAATCCAATATGTGGAGAATGATAGGGTTTGGGGAATTAAGGATTTCTCCTAGTACCGCCGCACCAAATAGGTACATGTTTGGAGGTGATAACAACATACAAGTGCCCACCTAGCCAAGGCGCCCGTTGGGTCAGTCAGCCAAAGTTTTGATATGGTCACATTATTTTTCCAATGTTTATACATCAAACCCTGTAAAAGCCTAATGTCAATTGTCTATGTCAAGTCTAAGTCAAAGATGTAATTTTTCCAATGATGTATGTAAAGGTCCAAGAGAAGTTGGCCACCGGCCACTTTAGAAATCCCTAGGTATATAATACACTAAGGTTAGTGGGAAAGGGGAGATTATTTTTGAAGATAAGGACTATTGCGTTACGCACAGAGAGCTGCCTCTTTGCTCAAACTTGTAATCATCGCTTCTGTGACTACGGTAATCCAAATTCAGTTTTGTTTCTTGCATTGTGTTCCTCTTACTCTGCTCTTTCATTCAAGTGTAAGCATTCAAGATTCGGTGAAGGTTTCAAATGCATCCGTTTAGGCCTTAAATCGCTGTTTGGAGTATTTATATGTGTATTTTATGTTGTTTTGACCCTAGGAGAGGCTTTAGGGACCCAAAAACGACCCTTTAGGATCATCCATTTACTGTTTTTGCGTATTGTGGTACGAACGATCGCGATCATTGTACCTCTCTAGAATGCTATGACAATTTGGTATGTTCCTAATAGTCCCCTGTAGCTTCCCTTCAAGCTTCATGCGATTCCGATATGATTTTCATGGTAAACGGGCGTGATGACTTTAGAGCTATGTAGAAGGACATAGGCAGATTACTTGGCTTTAGTGCGTTTGCTTTGCTTGTAGAGTTAGTAGTTGTATCTCTTCGAGTTCACTTCATTAGGATTGACACCCTAGTGAGTTTCCATGCCTCATCCGAGTCGTTTCCCCTGTATCAATAATTTTATGTTGATGCTTGAGAGCTATGCTATGGACGTCCATTGCGGTGACCCGCAAAAATTGGCGCCGCTACCGGGGAATGAATCTTAGGTGATGAGTGACCGAGTGCGTATTCAGAATTTTCTTATTGTTCCAAAAGATAATTTTCATTCCATTTACATTTCAGTGAAGCATCTAGACAGGGGTTTAGTGCTTAGTGGAGTCTAGGGTCGAGGGACTGGCTAGATCTACTCTTCAGAGATATAGGGAGTTGTGAGTGAGGTTGCTTTAAGCATTTTTTCTCTTCAAATTTCTTTGTATCGATTGAGTACTGATCCATCATCCGTTTTTTGTCCTGTTTGTTTTATTTGATTCATTTTCTTATGTTCTTTAATTTCTGTACTCAGGAGTAGGAAAAGTAAATCACATTCTAGTCAGATTTGGGGCAAAAGATAGAGTAAAAAGCACCAGAAAACCATAACTTTGGCAAAAGGGCCATAAGCTCTGAAATTAGAAAATCTGACCAAACAGAGCTGAAATGGATTCAAATCACAAAGTGGTAGCACCAAACACTAGGAAACACTTGTCACAGGGAGCAGACAAAATTTCATCAGATTTGGCCGAGGTACTGTTACCATATACATGTGGTAGTGATGTGTGTGAACACACTAGGACCGCCGGGGCATTTTTTCCCTCTTTAGGAGGTTTTTTCCCCCGTGCATTGTATATACGCCCATCACTCTAGGGCTAACTATCTTTCCATTGCACACTAAGCAACACACTCTCTATTGTGTGCCTTGAGCTTCCTTCGTCTTCTCCAAGTTGTGTGTGTTTCTCTGCAACCCTAATTCCAACAATTGGTATCAGAGCAGCCCACGTCCTCTCGGGCTTAGTCGCCAGCTGCTCCAGCACACGCCTGCTCACTTTCTCCGATTTCAGTGAGCTTTGGCGAGCGTTCGTAGGTCGACAAATATTTTGGGCGAGCTCGAAGAGCTCGGTCTGCTCATAATTTTGATTTGGGCTCATTTCGGCCTCCGTTTCCACTACGGGCAGTACTGCACAGGCTATTTCGTCATTTTGTGCAGATTTTCTGTCAGTGTCGTTTTCTGCATAACAGGTGCCTTATAGTCTTCTACGGTTTGTGCTATATAGCACAAGTTGTTCCCGCTCCATTTCTCCTATTTTCGGGCAGTTTTCACATCAGGTGCAGCATTTACCATGGCTGACAACAACAACACAGATGTGTTCAAGATGTTTGCTGCTGAGGACAGGTTGGATGGGGACAACTACCCTATGTGGGCTTATATGATGCAACATGTTCTTGTGTCAAATGGTGTCTGGAACATTGTGCAGGGCATTGATGTACGTCCTGGTTCTGAAGATGTAGGCCATGTTGAGGATGTTGCAGGTCTTGCTGCAAGGATTGCAGCTGTTAGAGTTGTTTTGCCTACGACAGAACAAGCTCGTTGGGATGTTAAGGATGCGTAGGCTCATGCATTGATTGCGTTGTCTGTGAAGCGCACCATTATTCCTCACATCCGTTCAGCAAAATCTGCAAAACAGGCTTGGGATATTCTAGCAGGTCTTTATGCAAGCGGCAATGAGGCTAAAATTGCTTTGCTGCGTAAAGAGCTAGAGTCGAAGATTATGCATGAGGAAGATGATATGGACACTTTCCTTGCTAGTGTCAAGGATATCAATGAGCAACTCATTTCTGCAGGTGAAGTCATTTCGGACAGTTCCCTTGTGGAGACTGTTCTTGATGCCTTACCAGATTCCTACCAGACTTTTGCTAGTACTTGGAGACTGATGACCCAAGGAAATCCTGAAGTTGTCAAGTTTGATGCATTATGCACATTGCTGTTGCAAGAGTCACTTTCTAGAAAAAACAGGACTAGGCAACGTGCAGTTGAACAGGCTTTTATTGCTTCTCAAAGAAAGGGTGGTAACAGTAATGCAGCCACTTCTTATGGTTCTGCTGCGAGTGGAAAAAATTCTGTTCCTAATGCTTCTGGTGGCAGCACTTCGTCTGGCAATTATGGTGATAAGGGCAAAAAGAAGATGCGTTGCCATTATTGTAAAGCCAATGATCACTTGATCAAGTCGTGTCCTAAGTTGAAGGCGAAAGAGGCTAAGAAGAAAGAGGGTGGTTCCACTACAAATGCTGGTTCCACTACAAATGCAGCCATTGTTGAGTCTTCTGTGAAAGGAGATTGTGATGCTGATGTTGATGTAGAATGGGCTTTTAGCGCAGAGTGCACTTACAATCCTGCTGTCCATGATTCATGCTTGTCAGTTGCTGCAAATTCACATGTGTGGTATTTCGACAGTGGTGCTACAAAGCACATTACCTCACATCGTGAATTGTTTACCTCTCTCGAGTCTGTCCCTCATGGGAATTCAGTCACTTGTGCCAACAACACCTCTTATCCAGTTCAGGGAGTTGGAAAGATTGTGCTCACTGCTGCTAATGGCAGTTCCTTCACACTTGTTGATGCACTTTATGTACCTGGGATCAAGAAGAATCTCTTGTCTGTATCCGCACTTGCTAGACTTGGACTTGTAGTCAAATTTGTGGATGATAGATGTACAGTTCATGATCTCAGTTTTGGTGATAAAATTGTTGCATCTGGGCTTTTGTGCTGTGGGCTGTATAAGCTCACTTTGTATGACAAGTGTGGACAAAATTTTGCAAATGCTGTTGCAGATTCAAGGGCTATTTCAGATGCAAAACTTTGGCATGCACGTTTTGGTCATCTGAATTTTGCCAGTTTGCTGCGTTTGCAGAAATCTGATATGGTTGCTTCTTTGCCACCTCTTGAAGCACCTGTCAAACATGTTTGTGAAGTCTGTATTCTGGGTAAAATGCAGCGTTCTAAGTTTCCAAAGGATGGTTCAGTTAGGGCCACACGCAGGTTGCAGCTTGTGCATAGTGATGTTTGTGGGCCCATGCAAACTCCGTCCTTCGGAAATTACCTGTACTTCGTGACTTTCATTGATGATTACTCCAGGCATGCATGCATATTTCCGCTTAAAGCGAAGTCAGAAGTTTTTATGTGCTTCAAACAATTTTTGGCTATGGCTGAAAATGTCTCAAAATGTACTATGGGCACCCTCCGTTCCGATCGAGGGGGGGAGTATATGTCTCATGAATTTAATGCATTTCTGGCTAGTCGTGGGATAAAACACCAATGTACAGTGCCTTATACACCTCAGCAAAATGGTGTTGCTGAGAGGAAAAACAGGTCACTAACGGAAATGGCACGATGTATGGTCAAAAGTCAAGCTTTGCCGCATTCTTTTTGGCTTGAGGCCATCATGTGTGCCACTTATGTACTTAACAGGTGTCCTACGAAAGCTTTGCAGTCTATTACTCCATATGAAGCATGGCATGATAGAAAACCTTCTATTGAGCACATGCGTGTTTTTGGCTGTTTGGCATATGCTTTGGTGCCACAAGTGCAGCGCAAAAAATTGGATGATAAGGCTGTCAAATGTATTTTTGTTGGTTATAGTGCTGAAAGCAAAGGTTACAGGTTGTATCATCCGCAAACAAAACGTATTCTGGTTTCACGGGATGTAGTGTTTGTGGAAGACTCTGTTCAGCCCTTGCTGTCATGTACTAGAGACAGTAATGTAAGCTCACACGACATTTATGACACTTTGTTGCCTCTTTTCAGTGGTGGAAATACGAATGTAAGTTCCAATGAGGCAAATGTACAGCCTATGGGGGTTTCTGAAAATGTTTTAGAACAGCCTATTACTAATGCAGATGTACATGATGTACTTGATGAGGAAAGGGCTGAAAATGAGCAGGCTAGAGGTATGCCAAAATGGCTGGTGCACACTTTGCGTGACAGTAAATTGGATGCACCTTTATCTAGTCGTATTCGTTCAGGCTCTCACCATGCATCTTATGCATGAGATTGTTATGCTTTGGCTGTGTCTAGTTTACATGATGTTGAGGAGCCTCTGTCTTTTGATGAAGCACAGAATTCAGAAAATTGGATTGCTGCCATGAAATCAGAATATGATGCACTTATAGAGAATGACACATGGACTTTATGTGATTTGCCTCCTGGCAAAAAGGCCATTGGTACGAAGTGGGTTTACAAGTTGAAACGCAAGCCCGATGGTGAGATCGATCGCCATAAGGCTTGACTTGTTGCAAAGGGTTATGCACAACAAAAAGGCATAGATTATGAAGAGACTTTTGCTCCCACTTGTCGTATGACTACTGTGCGTTTTCTATGTGCATTGGCAACTCATTTTGGTTGGGATGTACATCAATCAGACATTGTTACTGCTTTCTTGAATGGTGACATATTTGAGGAAGTTTATGTAACGCAGCCTCGCGGTTTTGTCATAAAAGGACAAGAGGACAAAGTGTGCAAATGTAAGAAGGCTTTGTATGGGTTGAAGCAATCTCCTCGTGCTTGGTATGAGAAAGTTGACACTCATTTGGTTAAACGAGGCTTTCGTAACAGTCCAACAGAAAGCACATTGTATGTAAAGCGTGAGGATGATGTATTTCTCATTGTGGTTCTTTATGTTGATGATTTGCTGATCACTGGACCAAATGAGAGACATATTGCTGAATTTAAGGCTGATTTGAATGCTACTTTCAAGATGAAAGATTTGGGGCTGTTGCATCATTACTTGGGTATACAGTTTAAGCAGTGTGATGGTGGTATTGCCTTGTGTCAGAATAGTTACATAGAGACATTGCAATGTAAGTTTGGACTTGAGGATTGCAAACCTATTGCCACTCCCATGGAAACAGGATTGAAGTTGATTCTACATGATGCTGGCGATCCTGCTGATGTCACTCTTTACCAAACTGCTGTTGGCTGCCTCATTTATGTATGCAACATGAGGCCAGATATTTTATTTTCAGTCTCGCAGGTCAGCAGATTTATGCATAGCCCAGGGTCTAAGCATTGGCAGGCTGTCAAGAGGATTTTCCGCTACCTTAGTGGCACTTTACATCTTGGCTTGTTTTATCCCAAGGGGGGATCATTGCCGCCAGACTTACATGCTTTTTCGGACTCAGATTGGGCTGGTTGTTTTGACACGCGAGTGTCCACAAGTGGTTTTTGTTTCATGCTTGGCAGTTCATGTATATCATGGTTGAGCAAGAAGCAACCTACTGTGGCCACTTCGAGTTGTGAGGCTGAGTACAGGGCAGTCTTCACAGCTACGGTTGAGTGTGTATGGCTCAGACGCCTTATGGCTGACTTGGGTGTTGGACAGGACACTGCCAACACTATCTACACTGACAGTCAGAGCGCATTGGCAGTTGCGAGGAACCCAGTTTTCCATGCTCGCACAAAGCACATTGAGGTGCATTACCACTATGTCAGGGAGAGGCTCTCAGCAGGAGAGATCAGCTTGGCTTATGTGCCAACACAGGACAACCTTGCAGATCTTTTCACAAAGGCATTGTCTCCTGAGAAGCTTGAAGCTTTCCGCAAAGCTTTGGGCTTACTCCCCTTTGTGGACTGATCCTGTCCTCAGGGCATGGCACTTCCCTTTACTCATGTGCCATCTCAGACGGTGCAGTCGTGGAGCTACCATAGACTAAGGAAGCCACAACTAGTGAAGATCCAGCCCCAACACAAGAAGAGACCACAACATCAAGACCTACCGAGGAGGAGGAAAACAGATTGCACAAGCAGATAGAGCAGGCAACAGAGGAGAGTGCAAAGGCGGCCATGGAGTGGGAAAGAAGGCTCTAGTTCTCCATCAGACTTCAAGGATTGGATACTAAGGTGCTGCAAGAACAGTTGATGCAACCTACATTGCCCCTTTCTCTACTAAAGTTTGAAGTGCTGAAAACAAAGAAAAGGCTAGAAGAGGAGCAGTATGTCGCACTATACGAAGGCGACATCACAAAAGAGGAGGAATCAAAGAAGATAGTGGACTATCAACCGAGATGGAGGAAAGGGTGGTTGACAAAGTACCCAACCTACCTAATCTATTTGGTGGAGGCACCCAAGGAAGTTAGAGAAGATGCAACATTCTGTCCAGTGCCACGAGTAAGGAGTTGGCAAGAGCATGTCAAAATCATAGCAAAGAATCCAAATTGGCTTAATTACCCCAGGATGCCAGGACCAAAGGTGGGAGAGAGAATAAGTAAGGCCTACATGGTGAAAACCCTAACGGGCCCCATTAAGCTCTTTACTGGCTCTACTGACCTTTTGTGTCAAATGATCAAAAAGATTTGCAGAACATTATTGGCTTGCAATAAAGTGTTCGCGCCGGATAAAGCTACCAGCTCAACATTGTTGTCAACGACCGACATAGTGACAAATATGATGTATGATCTAGCCTTGCAGCCATCTCCAAAAGTATTACACCTCTTTTATCAGAGAATCATGTTTATGTCGTGCTTCCACATGCAGGCCTTTGAGGAGGCATTCTACACTGGTTTCTTTACTCATGAAAGTAAGATATTTGGCCCTACACTGACCATTGGAAACCTGAGATATGAGTCACATCTTCAGATGCTGAAATCGACGGAACTCCACTAAAGACAAAGCAAGGATGTCATGTCAGGGACGACATGAACGTGGAGGGGGGGAGTGTTGATCGGAGGACCACACCCATACATTTTTGCTCACACTCATGTTTTTGTAAACACTTATTGTAATAAATGTCTTTCCGACATTTCATTTTTCATGGAGCCGATTCATTGTAATTAGCGGGACTCAATTGAGTTTCCAGCTTGTATTCCCCAAGTAGTTTCGTTTGCTTATGTAATTAGATTAGAGATGTATTCACACCTCCAAGGCTGAGGTATAAGAGCCAATTTTTGTAAACCTAAGGACACAATTTTGAATCATTAATCAAGGTGAGTTTTTGAGCACCGTGACTGTGTCTGAGAGAGAGAGAGAGAGAGAGAGAGAGAGAGAGAGAGAGAGAGAGAGAGAGAGAGAGAGAGAGAGAGAGAGAGAGAGAGAGAGAGAGAGAGAGAGATTCTCTTGCTACGCGAGCTACGGAGCCTCCATTGGAGAAGCGACACCGCCATTGTGTTAGCAATGGCGAGAGATACGCACCGATATCAAGCGTGCGTGCATTCGGCTTCTACGCGAGGTGAGCTCCCATGAGCTTCTATGTGAGTTTTCCCCCTATCTGTGTGTCAAAATTGAGCGTACCATATATCTATAGAACCACAGCGAGTCGAGTAGAGCTACACATTAGTACCATCGGAGTCGAGATTCGGTCACCTGTATTTTTTGGCCCGTCTTCATACGCATTTACCGCATGGAGTGGTTACAGGTTGCGATTGTGTTGTAGATTCATAGGGTATTTTCCTTACCTAGTGTAGAGACCCCCCTTTGAGTTTGAGGCTGATTCGATGACTCTAGATCATGTTTCGGATAGCATTTGTTCGTAGTACGGATTTCAGTCACTTGTGTATTTGAGAACTTAGATTTGATTTCCTTGGTAGTGATTGTCATTAGAAGACCGAGTAGGTGATTTGACACCCACCTATTTGTTTCCATGCGCCTGTGGGTCAAGCTCTGTCCTCCTCTGACATTCTTGTTTGTCAGTTGAGTTCTCGCTATCATAGCCACCGCTAGCGGCGTAACCACCACAACAAAACCAGATCTTATTGAAGATGATTCATCTCCATCGAACAGAACTTCAGAAGAGCTTAAAGATAATCAGGAAATAGCAACCACGATAGCTATGGAGCAGAAAATGCCACCAAAGCTAGAAGGAATGAAGATCAAAATTGCAGACAAAGGTAAAGCTAAAGTGGAACTTCCACAGATTAGCAAAGAAGATGTGAAAGCATATGCCTCTACATCAAAGAACCCTCATGGATCAGCTTCTTCAAGCAAGTCAGGCTTTCAAAACTTCAAGTCAATTTCTAACCGAACTAAAACCTCTAAGGAGGCACCAAGAAAAGCAAAGATATATCAGCCAAAGTACTCAAGAAATCAAAGGAAAGTCAAGCAAGTGTTTTTTCTGAGAAATTTAGTCAAAGTCAATGATCCGATTTGGATTAAGGACGAGAAATCAACACAAAAAGACAAACACATGGGATGGATAGCATCACAATGGAGCTTAAAGGAATAGGAGTACTATGGAGGTAATAGACAGATATGGGTGCCAAAACCACAGGTTAGAGCATATGAAGTAGCTTCAAGTCCCTCCCAAGAAAGAAGGCCCACAAGGTATCAACCTCGACAATATCCTAGGAGACCTAAGAAGTAGGTATACAACAGAACAACATTGAATGATGATGAAGTCTACCACGGCTCACAAAAGGATACAGAATAAAGATGGATCTCAAAAAATGTTCTTCTTGGACAAGGATTCTACACAAGGTATACAAAGATTTGGCTACCAGTCAACCACGAGCCAACTGCAACTACACTAGACTTGCATGAAGATCTCAACATCTCAGCAGGACCTAAAGCTCAACAAAGTCAACAAAGGTCATCAAGAGGTCTGGATTCCTAAGTCTTCCAATGCTCCTAGTCAAAAGCCAAATGCCAAAAGTGAACAAAGGGCTCCAACAACATCAAAGAATTCTATCAACATGCCTAATTGGAGAATCAAACAACCAATGGAGTCTTCACAATCAAAGAAGGACAACCCAACCAACGCGAATGCAGATTCGAAGATGATAAAACAAGTATGGCAAAAGAAACCTTCAATGCCAACTTGGTCCTTCACTAATCCTCTTTTTGAGGATTCAAGCTTACTTTTACCTAAAGAAATGTTTGTAGTAAGCACAAGAATGTAAAAATTCAAGTCGCCAGGGTGCAAAAAACACTCTTTGGCATAGTCAAAGTCGGGCTGCTGAGCCATAAAATGAGCAAAGCATTAGTCCCAAAGCTTCAAGTCATATTAAACTCTATGCTAAGAGTCGTAGTTATTAGGCTTACGCTCAAGATGGAAGATTTGAGCATATCTAAAATTGTGTTGCTCATGCTGGATGAGATGAGCATAAGAGTTGAAGTCTATTAACTTACAATTGGTGGAGTGTCGTAGAGTCCAACGCTCATGCACAGAGCACAGTAAGATGATATCACATATCCTCGTCAACAAAAACCATTCTTAAAGGGGTGCCAGCTTGCAAAGCCATGTCATATGCTTTTATATAGCTACACTATCTTTTTGAAGAACCCCTCAAAATCTTTCTTGCACAGCATATTGTTTCCCATGCATTTCTATGTACGCATAAATAGGATGTTCCACCATTGGACATATGCATTAGACACTCTTTTTTGCTTCCACATATGCACCTTGAGTAGACTACAATAGGCAAACCAATGTTCCATCATCCTTACCTGTCATATTTGCTGCCTTTTTAATTCCATATCTATCAGCAAATAATCCCTTCAGTACTTTATTAATATTTTCCATTCTAATAAGTACTCCAATAATGCGCATATTCCAAAGGCACTTTTTTCCCAATGGGTTTTTTTCCTTTGGTCATCCAGGTATAAGACCCTAATTTAGAACCTCATCATTCTACTTCCCTTGTACATATTTTTCATAAATAAACAGCAACCTCCTCATGATGCTATTACAACGGACAAATGCAACATCATCTCTCAAAATCGACTACTCGGACCAATGAAGATGTTGCACCAAATTGAACCTCATCAACAAATCCAACGACAAAATGAAGATCATCCCATCAACAACCAATCAAAACCTTCCACAGTCTCCAAGGACACTTTTTCAACAGTGCCCGGGGATGGGCACTAAAATAGAAAGGGGGGAATGTTAACTGAGTCAATGTCAATTAACAGAAGCTGCTAAAGATTGAAGACGTACAGATGCACATTGAAGATCAAAGTGAAGAAGCAATAAAGATTGGAGTTACACACTTTTCACATTTTTTCAAAATGGTCATGTATTGTAATTTCCCGATTTATTTAGCCATTGTGATAATTGTAACGTGTTACGGGCTCAATAAGGCTTCCAAGATGTAAAGCATAGGTCACTTAGTGTACCTAGGTTGCAGATACAATAAGTGTGGAGTCTCAAAGGTCTTGGGCGCCGAACATTACAAATTTTAGACCTGGATAAGGTATAAAAGCCAACTTTGTAACTTTAGATTTTATTAAGTTTTTGGATAAGAAATACACAGCGTGAGCTAATGGTGCTCACTTATCTCCTTCTTGCACTTCCGACTCCCTCTCTGGTTGTCACATTGCGAATACGTTTGTTGCATTGCAACCGCAGGTAAGAGCTCTACGCATTGAGGTAAGTCATTCACAGTATTTCGTAGCTTTTGGCGTCGCCAACCCGCGGCCTAATTTCATCATAACTAGAAATTTACTCTTTCAAATTGAAAACTAAGCATAGACGGGGTATTGGGGCATCATCGCTAAGCATTTAGATGCATTCTGGGTCGAAAACGACTAGGTCAAAAATCCACTGCTGTTAATAATCACGATTTTGGAACTTGACCTAAAGTGGGGTTTGAGTCCATAGGCATGTGTTCTTAGGTCTTATAAACTTGTCCTAGAAGTTTCGTTACGTTTGGATGTCATTTCATGCTGTAACATTTTTTCTTGCCTTTGCCGACTAGCGATTCGTTTCTGTTTTCAATCACTTGAGTGTAGCTTGAGTTAGATGCGAGTTGTTAGTTTTTTTCGAAGAGATTGACAACCTCTTGTAGCCTCTATGCACTAGTCCAGTCAGCTTCGTCCCATGGTTTGAAAAATTAATCGTGGTTCTCGCTAATACTGCAATAAGATAGGATGGTGAGGTTAGACATGTGTCCCACAAGCCTTGCCCTTTAATCTCGCATCATATTTTGTGCTCGCCCTACACAAAAGTTTTAACATTTTATAAACCCCAAATCAACATCCTCTTGAAACTTTAAGCATATTGAGAGATTTGTGAAGAGGTACTCCATGAGTTTGGAGAGTGACTTCACAAACTATTTGTAAAATCATTGGGATTGGCTTTGCACAAGGACAAGACACTACCGTAGAGAGAGTCTCTCTATCGGCAAGACCAAGTCCCTCCGTGTTTGCAACCGCTTTGCATCATGGGAGAGAAGGGAATTGAAAAATTTAATTGGTGAAGGCTCCACACCTGGAAAACCAAGTTGCGAGGATACCTTATGAAAAAGCAACTATGGTCTGTTTTGTACGCCGAGAGTAAGCGAACCATCCACTTCTATTGAAGGATCTCTCACTAGGGCCCAAATTGCACAAGCACAAGCTAGAGATGAAAAAGCACTTGGCATAATTATCACATCACTCCACGATAATTATGTGCACTTTATAGATAGTTGCACCACTGCAATCCAAGCATGGGATATCCTAGAACATAACTTTGGTGCTAAACAAAAGCAAAGTAAGATTAGCTTAAAGAAAAATATTTACAAACTTACTTTGCTTCAAGAAGAGGATGTTTCAAGCCTTGTGAACAGACTAATGAGCATCATCATGGAACTCTCTTACATTCAGTGCCAAGTCGTGGAAGAAGATCAAGTTGATGTGCTCTTGAGTGCTCTACCTGAAAGTTTTGACAACATAGTCACAGTCAGAGCAAAAGGAACCCATACTCTCTCTGCAATACCTTACAGGGGCAATCCATGAAGAAGAAAAGAAATATAATAAGAAATATGAATTAGTGAGAGGAGCTTATTTTACATCACCATCATCATCACCTAGATTAAATAACAAGAAGTGTTATGAGTGTGGCAAGCCTGGACACTTCTCCAAGGAATACTACAAGAACAAGTTTTGTAGCAATTACAGCATCAAAGGTCATCCACCATCAAAGTTTCAAGGAAGCAACAACAGAGAGAAAAGTAGAGTCAATATTGCAGAAGAAGAGGACAGAGATACAACTCAACAAGCAAAGAATTGTCTCCATGTCTGTGTTGTCCCCAACTACTTTTGCGAGTATGATGACGTCCGGTAAAATGAATGATCTTCCACCTTGTTTGTTTAAGGGGAGGATTTATTAAGTCTGTGTGACACCATGTCTGTTTGAAACCATGGTTTAGTATGTGTGACTGCCATAGTTTGTGTGACTACCCCAGTCCTCTGTGATGACTGCCTACCTGTGTGGCATTAGGTCTCGACCCAGCTTGCTTCAATATAGTCCATGCATAAGGGGAGGATTGTTGAGAAATGCATGTCCTTCTTCAGCGACAATGGGAAGCACCTCTACATGTGCATACTATTTTCTATTGGCATTTTTCCTATAATTTGTAAGCTTCTAAGAAGGGACACATGGAGATTTATCAACCGGATAGCCACTCCAACTTCTTACATAAATAAATCCCAATCCTAAGTTGTATATACACTATGAAAAAGTATTATTGACCCCCTTATTGTGTAGCGAGTCCATTTTTTAAAAGGTGGGTGTTCTTCTCTCTCTATTTAATGAAGCTATGGCTGCTCTAACCTTCAAACCACCTTGAGCTTATTGCCTTCAAACCCTACACCAACCCCCTTCCATCACAAATACCCATACCATTGCATTATATTTCTACTTTGCCCAAGCCTTGACAATCCATAGGCGGCTGGCAAACATCTACAAGCAACATATGTAGGTAATCCTCTCAAGAAAGCAAGAGTGCCATGATAGATGGAGTGATAGGCACTCTTGTTGGTAGGGGGGGCAGGCCACCTATTTTGAAGCATGCCCTCCAACTGCAAAGGATGATGACTTTGACACACCTGTGCCAAATACACACGGGTGCTACTATGCAATAAAATATGGTGGTGGTGAGGTTGATTTTGGCACTACACATGATAGAGCATTTTGGCACCACCTGTAGATTCTTATACACTCAGTGTGTATAAGAATTATTTTACTAAGTTCAAAGAGTAATATCCCAATCATGTATGCGATGTCAAGAAAGTGTTGCATGCCTGCTTGCCCCCTAGCCAATGAGCCTTTCTCCATGCAATGGTTGGAGGGATATAAAGAAATTTTTAAAAAGTAAGCATTGAGCAATCAAGTGTACAACATGCCACAACCAATCATGTTGCAAATGTAGAGTGGAGCTTTTGTGGAAGCAACATGGATGATGTAGAGTGGGAGTGGGCCATGCAAGAAAAGATAGATGAAATGGCAACAAGCTGCTCCCATAGACAACAACACAAATATTGAGCTAGTCAAACTCCCACACACTATCATTTGAAAGGCAAAGCAACATGGAAAGACAAATATGTAATTGATTTTTTACTATGCAAGCTTCTATATATGAGATGTTTTAACTTACACAAACTTTTTGGTGATCTTTAGCTTCGAAAAGTAGCACTATTTTGTCCTACTGGAGACAAGGTCAAGTAATGAGAGACACACATGAAGCTCAATTCTTGGCAAAGATTGCGGGAAAACAACCATACCTCTCATGAGTAGTTTGACTCTGTAATTGGATCTTTACAAACGATAATTATAATTAATAGATGTTGTAATAATTATTTTGAGTTATTGATTTATTTAATTTGGTTTTGGTTGTTGTAGAGTCAGAGCAATTGCACTTATGTACCTCTGAGGACAATGAAGAGAAGGACCTAGATTGATACATTTTTTGTAGTCCTCTTTTATAAGAGGAATGGTGCAACAACTCATTTGTAGATAAAATGTTGTAAAAATTTGGCTTTATTTATAAGTATATGTCAATGTTGTTCTTTCATGCTTCAAATTATGCAGGTCAGGTGACATGTAATTTACAGTATGTTGTTCATTCCAAAGTTTATAATTATCTTTTTATTGTGTAAACTTCCCAAAATGCAATTGATATTTGATATGTTTTATGCAAGTCAAATTGGATGGCCAAATGAGCATCTTTATTTTTAAGTATCCATATAGCAATAATGGATCTTGTGATAGGCAGATATATATATCCACACCTATTACCATAAATATTGTTATTCAACCACTACTGCAATTTTTACCGCTATTATTGCCGTGTACACAATGTTCTCTCTTTCTATTTCCCTTTGTTATTCCGTGGCAATAACAACATTTTTTGTCTTCTCCTCTTATAGTGCATATACTCCATGTGGAGAGAAAACAAAAGCAACTTGAGTTTTTGGATACAACACTACAAGAAATCTTTCATGTTCACTCTTTCCATATGGCTAGGAAAGAAAAATACATTAAGTGATCACCAGAAGTGACACATTAATAACTCCACTTTATCTCTTTAATTTGTAAGAAACATAAGACAAAAATGTCCCAAGGCTAAGTGAGGGGGAAAGAACCCTCAGCTTAAGTATTGGCAGGGATCTAAGACAGCTGGCATCCACTTTGTGCAAATCCTTAGTGTGGTCATCATCCATTTCAAGACTCAATAGATAGGTAGAGAGAAAGATGTAATTAATTTATGAGGAAGTCCCCATCAACTCTGTAAGAGAAATCCGTTGAAGTCATGCAATTATGACCTAGTTGAAAAGTCAAAAGAAGAAGACTAAAGCCACAACAACAATAATGCATTCATTCCAAGGGGAGGATGTGGCCGGTGCAGGAGAGGGGATGGGAGTTTTGGGGAGAAACCAACTAGGTTGAATCATTGCAGAGAGGATTTGGATCGCAGGAGAAGGAAGGGGAGAGAGAGAGAGAGAGAGAGAGAGAGAGAGAGAGAGAGAGAGAGAGAGAGAGAGAGAGAGAGAGAGAGAGAGAGAGAGAGAGAGAGAGAGAGAGAGAGAGAGAGAGAAACACTTTAATGCAAGTGTTAGTAATTTGTTAGCTCTTCACTAGAGGAAGTTTGAGGTTTCGAATTTTCCCTGTAAGAAATGGTAGAGAAAGAAAATACTGTTCATTTTTGAAAAAATGAACAAGGAATTTTAAAAACTCAATATTGGGGGAAGACTTTATATTTTTACTGGGCATACGGGATGTCACCATTTGGGGCCCCACACGTGGTGTTGGTTTCAAATCTCTTGGGAATGTGTCCCTTTTCCAAAAATTCTCCCTCCCAATGCATCGTTCTTCTCTTTGGTCCAAATTTCAAATTTCCCTCTGCTCATTCTACCCTTTCTCTACACCTTTCTATGCACCATATCCAACTCATCATCTTTCCCATATCATCTCCATGAATCCTGCTAGAAGAGGTATCTATCATCTCCATGTTGAGTTGGAAGATGAATATTCCCCTCTCCAAAAAAGAAATAGACTTTTTGAAACTCCTCTTTTTGCCATAGAATCATTGAGATTAGAACAAAAGAAGCACATTGATCTATGGAGAGATGGTAGATTGTATCCCATAGACCCCATCACCAAATGCACCCCACAGGTTTTAAATTGTTCTTCATTGATGAGATTTGTTGGAGATGGTATGAAAGGGCTATTAGGCTATACAAAAAGCCTTGTAGCAAAGAGGGACATTCTTAAGTTGGAGAACCATTTGCTACTATAGTTGAAGGATTCTCTTAATCTTCAGCTTCAAGAAATCAAGGATAAGGTAAAGAATCTCAAATCATTGCTGAATATAGTGAGAAGAAAGAGGACATAGCTTGGGCTTAGACAAAGACAAAGGAAGTTGAAGAACGTAGAGAGTCTCGAGCGAGGAGGCGGGGGCTGTAGCAAAAGAATCAAAGTAGTGAGGTAAAATTGCTCTTTTTTTCAATCAAATTGATATCTGTTTTGCAAGTCGGTATCTTTGGCTACTATAGTATTTCTCTATGTTTACCTCAGGTCCTTAGTTCAGCCAGACTGTTTACAAGGAAACATGAGAGGTGCATCACGATCATTTTGTGAAGTGATTCTACCTGTCATTGGCAACCTATTGAATGAAAGAAGATCTAGGGTTTCTAGGTAGAAATGCATCAATGGATTTTTGCAAAGTTCTACTATGGACAAAGTTCTACTTTGAACAACATAAATATAAATATGAAGCAGTAAAGAGTGAAGGGGTCCTTGCTTCCAAAGGCATCAGCAGCTGCTCAACAGCCCAGGCTCAAAATTAATTCCAAGGTCATGGAGATTCTTGGAGAGCCTTTCCACATCAATGACACATACCTTGGTAAGAAGAAAGACCTCAAGTTCAACTCTTTCAACAAACTGCTCTTTGACTTGAAAACTTTGCAGAGGGAAATGATAAAATTCTATGATCTTAAACATATTGACGTGAATGGGCAAGCCATTTTTGTCATCAAAATAGATGAGAGTGAAATTGTGAAGGGTAGAAATATTCAGAGAGTATCCATAACCCTCATGATTAGAGCTCTTCATACCATAGACGGGGAAAAAAACCCAAAAACATTTAGTGTGTAGTCATAGAAAAGCATTTGTTGGTTGGGTGCTTTTGAGGTTGATAGTGAAGATTTCACAATGTGTTGAATATGGTATTCCACCACACTAGTATCCCTACAATAATCAAAGCTCAACAGGCTAGGGAAAAGCTAGATGTTGAGGGCTTTGGTAGGTACAAGGTGGAATGGCACAGAGGAGGGACCTAAAGACACTAAAGTGTATGTACAATGTGTCAAGGGGTGCCAATGCCAAAAGACCCTATATATTTTTCATGGGTGTATCAATTGAGCTAAATCTTGCTAACTGGAACCAATCCCTAGATGAACACCGTAAAGATCCAAACTTTCAAGCTATTTTAGATATTCCCCTTTCAAATATCCACCTCTACACATTGCATACACTTTCTTATTGTGGTAAAAATCATTAGGGAAAGAATGATCTCTCCAACTTTAAGAAAGAGTTAAACAAATTCAAGAAAGCTATGACAAGTGCTTCAAACTTGGAGCACTACACGATACATGGACATACTTATGAATTTTGATTTTACTTAATTTCTTCAATACTTGAATAAGTTGCTAAATAAAATATCTTTTTTCTATGCAACACATTATCTACAATCGCACTCCTGTAAAGAAACGTGGAAGCTTGTCAATCTGGTTTACTCAAGGTATGGAGAAGTCCAACTATCAGGCAAGAACCCAGTTTTCAAACACACTAGACATGGTGGAGGAGTCAAAAAGCTAATATGTAATGGAAACAACATATGAACTTTGAGAATAGCGGAATTAAGAGAATTAGAGAGAATATTTTGTAAGACTACATTGAGAACATAGAGGGTGAAATTAATTGACGGTAGCAACATAACCATAGGACTTAACTAACTTGGCATGAACAATACTTTTGCAAGAGAGAGAGGGAGAGAGAGTTTAGAGAACTTGACCGCATTTATGTGGAGCGGGTCCCCCCTTCAATAGGATTTTGTATTATAGGTTCTCCCATCAAGAAATACTTGGTACAATACAATCTTTGTGTTCCTTGTGACCTAGGTGATGCAATGAACATGGAAAGCTTCATGCGTCACGAGCATAACATAGACTTTGTTAAAAGAATTAACTATCCCCAACCTCAATCCCAAGCCCTCAAACACCTTCAAATGTGAAGAGAGCTAGCAGGGAATGAGGGTAGGGAAGAGAAAGAACAAACATTCATAGGAGAAAGAAATAGTTCCTCACTTATCATCACTCTTCTTGCTAGCGTACATGATAGTATGGTAATGAAGATGGAGAATATTGCAAGCTAAAGCATTGAAGCATGGCTCTTAGTTGGATTTGCATTCCATAGCCAAGAGTGTTGGTGTAGACTCTCAAATTCTCTACTAGCTTGGAGAAGGAGATGGAGCTCTTGCACTTTCCACTTCACACAATGAGAGAGAGTGCGTGTGGGAGATTATAACCCCAATCTATCCCCATTATTTCTTTGGTTGACCCCCTCTTCTAGCACTCTCTCGCACTTGATTGGACGTCCTCAAGCTTGTCCAATCATAGGCTTAGTGCATATCAAGCAACAAGGGTATTCCTGGGACAAGTGTCCCCTTTCCCCTTTGAGAGAGAGGAGTTGATTAAATGCAAAAACAACTAATTAAACCAACTAAATTATCATTGGACCCCTTGGGAGGCTAGCCAATAGGCTTTAGGCACACTATAATGGAAACATGAATAAGAGTTTGTTGAGTGTCCCTGGCTGCTTTCTTTGTACCAAGGATGCCTAGCGTGAGGGTGTATGTGTTCTCTCTCTAGCCCCTACAATGAGGGCTCGCTCCCCCTTGTGTAGGGATATGCTTTAACTTTTGAGTACCTTAGCCCCTCTAGCACCTTAGTCATGGAGTACATTAGAACCTTTTTCATTAAGCACCTCAAGCACCTTAGTCAGCAAGCACAACAAGCACCTCAATCTTGGGCAGGGTTCCCACCTCGGGAATAGCCATAGCTTACCTAAGGTGAAAGTACTTTTAACACTAAACTTTGGAGGTCTTTAATGAAGCTAACCCTAAGGTCTTTAAGCTCCATTAGCTAGCCTTTCTCTTTGAAATATCATCCCTCATTTGGACCCCTTTACCATTGGCCCCGTGTTGAGATAGACCCGTAGGCACACGTTTATATTCTAACTGATGTTCTCGTCTATTCTTTCACATTAAATGATCACTTTAATATAAGAAAATCATTTGGGTTGGTTAGATATCATATTTTATGACATTACCTCTCTCTTAAAATCATCGTCGTCCTTGACTATGGGTTAAGAGATAAAGCCTTAGTCATTAGTCAATGTTTCTTGGCGGACAGAGGATCAATTGGGTTGCCATAGCTTACCTAAGGTGAAAGTACTTTTAACACTAAACTTTGGAGGTATTTAATGAAGCTAACCCTAAGGTATTTAAGCTCCATTAGCTAGCCTTTCTCTTTGACATATCATCCCTCATTTGGACCCCTTTACCATTGGCCCCGTGTTGAGATAGACCCGTAGGCACACGTTTATATTCTAACCGTTGTTCTCATCTATTCTTTCACATTAAATGATAACTTTAATCTAATAAAATCATTTGGGTTGGTTAGATATCATATTTTATGACATTGCCTCTCTCTTGAAATCATCGTCTTCCTTGACTATGGGTTAAGAGATAAAGCCTTAGTCATTAGTCACTTTTTCTTGGTGGACAGAGGATCAATTGGGTTGGTTAGATATTTGATTTTATGAAATTATCTCTCTCTTGGAATCATAGTCGTCCTCAACTATGGGTAGAAGAGATAAAGCCTTAGTCATTAGTCAATGTGTCTTAGCAGGTAGAGGATCTCTTTTTACTATATGACATCATTCCAAGATGGATGAGTAGTAATCCATTTGGTGCTTGGGAGATGTAGCTACCGCAAGCATGTCTTCTCTTTAGTCCATTTTCTTCTTCCAAGTAGATTGACAAATTCTACTTGGTGTTTGAGAGACATTTTCATCACAAACATGATTCTAAGGATGCATACTACTTAAATTTTTGCACAAGAAAAAAGAATTAGTCTTATAAGACAAAAATATTGATCATTTAAAAGAAACATGTATATTTTCTTACTCTAATGTAGCATTGTAAGCATTGACAAGGTTCATACTATCCTTCAGATGTATTCCTTGCATCCATCTAGCATATTCAAAAGGATAATTATTGAACTTAATAAGATACATTTGGATAATATTACCATGCCATAGTACCTTGTCTTCATGCCGAAGGATAGCTTTGGGTTGTAGCACCTTTTCTTGGTCTTTGATTTTGGGAGCGTCTTCAATAATTGGTGCACTTGGTGGCTCTCCTTTGTAGGGTTTAAGTAGGCTCACATGAAGAGAATTGTGTATGAGCCAATGGTTGGGCAACTTGAGTTGATAAGCCATCTCTTTAATTGGCTTCAAAATTTGAAAAGGACCATAGTATCTTTTTGCTAGTTTAGGATAATAATTTTGATGGCCCATAGGATTTTTGCCTGTCGTTTTCCTCAATCGAGCCTTGGGAAACTTAAGTAAGACCCAATAATTTTTCTTTGAATGTTAAGGCCCTTCTGTGATTGTTAGCAACAACTTTCTGCCTTTGTTGAGAGATGGATATAACCTTCTAATCTTTTGAAAAGATTCTTGTATATCATGGCTATACTCATTGGTAGCAAAGATCTTCCCATGTACTTTAACACTAGGTTGGTAATGGGACACTTTTATGTCCTGGGACATTTTTATGTCCTGATAAGTGACCATTTTCCTTGAATTATGTCAAGAGTTTCAAAGTGGATTTTGAGGTGCTATCTGTCTAGAAATTTGTCTCATGAGCTGAAAAAAACTCGACATTTTTTTGGAATATCAATTCCATCTTTAGCCTTGTCCTTGCACAACATTTCACAACCTAAACTATGTGAAAAAACGGGTCCTGTTTATGGCTTTTTTCAACTTTTTGCAACTATACCACTCTAGAATTCATGTTTGTGAGGTATATAATTCTAGAGAACTATCTTTAGTAGTCCTCAACATGTTCTGATGCTTCTAGGGAGAAATAAATGTTAAAGTTGTAAGTTATGACCAAATTACAAAAATTGTCAAATCCTGTTTTTTAGCCAATTTTAGCTCTTCTATGATTTTTTTGGTGGCTTTCATGATATCCAAATGCAGTTTTGATTTTCTATGCCGCATATTGTAACATAAAGCTAATATTCCTGAGTTTTGGGGCACCTAATACCCTATTTTTCATAGTAGACAATGATGGTTGATTTTTTCAATTATAGAAGAAAACGAAACATTCTAGTATATCAAGTATAGCTTTTTCAATATTGTTAGTTTCTTGTGACAACTACATGCATTTTGTAGGTAGTAACCATATCTAGTCATAAGGATCAAATTTGGCTAGATATTGAATAGTTTCTATGGGATTCCACAACTCATAATATTGAACCCAGTTTTTTCATGTTTGCTGTATTTAGCACTTCATCTTTGTCCCCAAGATTCCCCTTGGTAAGAGATGTATTATTCTTTTGACATGCTCCATGGCTGCTTATGAACCTAAAGGGAAATAGGAAACTAAGAAAACATGCATATATTATTTGTATTGAGCATGGCTTTAGAAACTTTGATGATAGGTTTGCAGAATGGTAAAAATTCAACTTTTTTGTACCTATTTCTTTTGGCAAAACAAAAAATAGTGAGTGAGAAGCAATCATATGTTCTGATCACCAACCCATTGAAGTTAACTAGGGAATTTATCTCAAGTCCTACAAAAATCCCTAATCTTATTTTTATGCAACAAAACGTAAGAAATGACTGTTTTGATGAAAATGTACTGGTCCATCAACTTTGGAGGCTTGGTGTGACCAAAAAATGAGAAATTTTACAAGTTTCTTATTTTTTCCATGTGTAGTAGGCCTTGAACTATAACCTCATGAAAGGATTTTACAAAATGAGTGGATCTACTATGGTTTTGGAGGTTTTTTTCAAAGCCCTGAAAAGACACTATTATGTCCTGTTAGGTTACCAACCTAGTGTTAAGTAGCAAGGGACTTGTAGGTCTTCCCTCAATGATTTCAAAAGGTTCTTCTCCTATTTTAGTATGGAAAATATAATTGTACGCATACTCTACAAGAGGTAAGTAATTTTCCCATTGTGAGCGTTGATCTACTTCTGTAACATAAGTCTTTACTAGATCAAGAATCGTAAGATTGGCTATCTCACTTTGGCCATCCGTTTGTGGGTGATAGGCCAAAGAGAAGTTAAATCTTGTACCTATATTTTCAAAGCGGCATTTCCAAAAATTAATGGTCATTCTAGGATCTCTATCTGACATCATGGATGTTGGAAATCCATGGTGTTTGGAAATTTGGGATATGAAGAGAGTTGCCATTTGGTGTGCCTTAATAGTCGTTTTGATAGGAACAAATTGTGCTTGCTTGCTAAACTTGTCAAATATCGTCCATATTCTTGTATTTCCATGGATAGACTGGGGTAATCCAAAGATAAAATCAATGGATATACTCTCCCATGGTGAAATAGGGATTGGCAATGGTTGAAATAATCTAGGTTGTTTCCCTCTATCATATTTCTTATTTTGGCATACTACACATTTGAAACATACTCTTGTATGTACACTTTCATGGTAGGCCAATAGAAATACGTCTCTACTCCTTGGAGAGTAGGTTGAAGGCCTCTATGTCCGCATAGGGAGGATCATGCAATTCATACATGACTTTCTCACACAAAGGGAGTGGGTAGCACATAGACTATTGCCATGGAGAAGATAACCATCCTGCAAGGTGAATGGGTCCTCTTTCTTCCCCAAAGTAAGGGATGAAATCATTTCTTTAAATTCAGGGTCAGTGGCATACTCATCTATCATAGAAGATATATTATTGTGAGTAGCTATAGATATATTATTGTGAGTAGCTATAGACATCACATTCACTTTTGGTTGTCATGAAAGTGCATCAGCCACTTGATTGTGCTTACAAACAAAGTGGAAAATATGAAAAGAAAATTGCAAAAGAAAAATTTTCCACCTCATTTGTTTGTCAGAAAGCTTGGTTTGTGTCATGAGGTACTTGAGACTTTGGTGGTCTATTTGTAAAATAAATGGAGTCCCCAATAGATAGTGCTTTCATGTGTCTAGGGCATGTAGAACAATGAAAAGATCTTTCTCATAAATGCCCAATGCCCGTTCATCCGTATTGAGCCTTCGGCTCTCTTTTTTTAAGGCATGCCCTTCTTGAAGCAAGACTACTCCAAGGCAATCACCACAAGTATCACATTGGACCTCAAATGACTTTGATTTGGAAGAATAAAGATTGGTTGGGAGGTAAGATTCTCTTTGAGCTTGTCAAAAGCATTTTTCTCCTTAGTAGTACATGAATACTTAATGTTCTTCTCTATTAAGTCATGTAATGGTCCTCCTATTTGAGAAAAAAATTCTATACAGCGTCTATAGTATGCACACTTACCAAAAAAGATTCTTAGCTCATGTAGATTCCTTGGATTAGGCCATGCGTTTATTACCTCCAACTGTGATGGATCCATACGGACACCATCTTGAGAGATAATATGACCTAAGTATTGAATCTCTTGAAGGAAAAATTCTCTTTTTCTTTTGAATGAGAAAAAGCTTGTTCTTCCTCAATGCTTGAAAATCACTTGGAGATGTTTCTTCTGTTCCTCCAAGGACTTGGAGTAGATGATGATATCATCAAAGAGCACTCCAGTGAATTTGCAGTAGGGTCTAAAAATTTTCTCCATTAAACAATTGAACATGATCGGTGCATTAGTCAAGCCAAAAGGCATGACTAGATACTCATAGAGACTAAACGTTGTACGAAACACGGTCTTTAGGATATCTTCATCCACTATCCTTATTTGATGATAGCCACTTTTAAGGTCAATCCTACTAAAAGTAGGTAGATCCTTGTAGCTTATGAAATAGATCTTCTACTCGAGGCATGGGAAATTTGTTTTTGACAGTGATATGATTTAGTGCTCGAGAGTCCACACACATACGATATGTATCATTTTTCTTTTGCACTAAAAGGGCTGGAGAACAAAAGAGAGATGAGCTAGGCCTCACCATCCCTTTTTCCACCAATTCTTGTACTTGCATCATGATTTCCACTTGTTGATCTTTGGAAACTCAAAACGGAGATTTGTTCTTGCTGGGATCTCAATTTGATGGTCATCATCCTCTCATTTTGGAGGTAAGTCCATAGGGATATCATCCATGAGCACATCTTGAAATCCTTTTTGAAAATTAGACAAGTCTAACTCTTCTTGATTCCTACCATTTACATTTGATGAAACATTAGGATCTTTTAGGGAATCTTTGACAAAAATCATGTACGCAAAAACTGAGAGATTTTCATTGATTTATCAAAAGCAAAAGGATTTACAAGTGATACAGTATGACGAGACTCACTAGCATCTATATACATGTTCTTTCATCTATAGGTGAAGTGGATTCTCCTTTCATGGAACTTCATGTTGGCAACCATGCGGTTGAGCCATGGTGCCCCTAGGATAGCATCCTTATATTGGAGAGGAGACATGAAAATGTCTTCTTTGTCGACATAGCTTTGGACATGAAGCCTCAACTTCCCAATCAAGGGAGTAACGGAGGCTTGTTGTACCTTGAAACAGGTATTGACAGTTACAATATCTCCCATCTTGAAATCTTGAATGCCCAACTTGGTGGTCAACTCCATTGATATGAAGTTATGAGTAGAGCCAAGGTCGAACAAGAGGAAGGCATCATGCTCCCTTACCTTTCCCCAAGCATAGGAGAGAGGTGATTCTTTGCAATGAGCATTCTCTTTTGGAGCTTGATTGTGGAAGCTCTAGGAGTCTCATTGCGGTCATTTCTCTTGGGACAAGAATGATAGCCATGTCCTTGCTCCCCACACATTTATGGTCCTTACGAAAAGCTTCAAGCTCTTCATGAGAGAGTTTATTTTTACCTTTGTAGACTCCCTTCTCATTGGACTGATTGTTGTTGTTGTTGTTGGAACTTGGGAAGAAAATTGGGCATTGGTTTTCCCCTTTGCATCACTTTTGTCTTTGCTTTCCATGGGCCTGACATTCTGTCTAGCCCCTTGTTGGAAATTGATGCGCGAAGCAACCATAGTGTGGTGGATTACTTTGGTGATAGAATCGGGCCATTGGGAGTTCACGTACGTGACCATCTCTTCAGGTAATCCCACACAGAAGTGTTTCTTTTGCTTCGCAAAGACTATCTTTTGAAATACAATAGCCTTGAGATGTAAATTCCAGAACTTTTCCACGTATTTGTGGATAGACTCATGAGAGAGAAGCTTCAAAATCTGCCATTCGGTAAGCACTTTTTTCTTTGCATCGCTTGCAAGGAATTGCTTCATGATTGAAACTTGTACAGTTTTCTATGTAATTGGGGATTTTCCATTGCCACAAATGCTAGCTCACCATTGACGAGCCATTTTTTGGAAGTGCATAGCTACATGGTGTATCTTGGAGGACTCTGTGAAGCCCTCATCTCCAAAGGCCTCATAAAATTTCTAGATGAAGGACAATACTTTTTTGATAGCACCAAAGGTGCCATCATAGGTGAGAAAAGAGATACTCTTTCCTCCCTCTTTGACCTTCTTGGTCTTTTGGGACCTTCACCATGCAGGGTAAGATTTGCAATGTCCTCCCCTCTTGTATTATCTAGGAGAATAGCCATAGCTTTTGTCAGAAGAGGAGGAAGGTGAAGAAGAAGGAGAAGAGGGTGGCCTATTTCTTGCCCTTTTCTTTCTTTGTTTCCTCTCTTTCCTTTGGAGTGATGAGAAGAAAGACTGTGAGTTGACGGTTTCCTCTTGGGAGGAGTTGGTGATCGTCTAGACCGCCGTCTTTGTGGAGCCACATCTTTAGAGGAACTTAGGGATTCATTACTTTATGGTTCTTTGATTCCTCCTCTCATATGAGAGAGAGTCTTATTTTAGGGGTCTCATCAAGAGGCCTCCTAAGCTCTCTCTCCTCTTGGAGAGAAAGGGAAATCCCATAAGCGTGAAGTTGTTGAGTAGTTTTGGCTTGCAAAGTAGGGTTGCCCATAGCTTGACTACTTTCATACACAATTGTTTTATCTACTTATGAATGAACTTATTTTCTCTATTTACCTTGCATTATCAATTTAACCAATTTTATTAAGTAGACTCATTCAAAGATTCAAACATTGTTTTTGAATTTCAAAACCATATAGATTTTAATTAATTTGCAAACACACATATGAGAAATTTTTATGACACTACAGTTGATATAACAAAGTGGAGTATTTAATAACGGTAAAATACTCAACTTCCTAGCCCAGTGCTTTATCTAAAAATGCATGTGCCAATTTGATAATCCTATTTTTCAACTTAAAATTTTCACTAAATACTTTCAAACAACTAAATTTTTGTTTTTTGTTTTTTTAGTTTATGTTAAAGTATGATTCGGTCTATCTATCTATCTATCTATATATAATGACAAAATTTTATTCATGTTTTCATAAAAACAAAATAAACAATTATTACTATATATATATATAATGACAAAATTTTATTCATGTTTTCATAAAAACAAAATAAACAATTATTACTTTACTAGTTCAAAGTTGACTAGTCTAACCCAATGTTTACTCAATCTTCTATTGGCGTTACTATCGCCTCCGTCGTCATTCATCGATTCCGGTTCTGTATCGTCTTCGTCATTGCTTCCTCTTGAGTATTCAAGAATTGAAATGGCTCTCTTTCTTTCTCTCAAAATGACTCTCTCTCTCTCTCTCTCTCTCTCTCTCTCTCTCTCTCTCTCTTTCTCTACACTCTATCCCTCTCTGTCTTACTCTTACTCTCATACATACATGCAATATCACAATCACACACACACTCAGACTCACACTCTAACTTGCAATCCACTTCTTTTCTCTCTTGTAATACTCCCAAGAAGCCTTACTACAGAATGAATCTCTTGTTCTCTCTCTTACTCCAATACTCACAACAAGTAATTCAATCTCTCTCTCTCTCTCTCTCTCTCTCTCTCTCTCTCTCTCTCTCTATATATATATATATATATATATATATATATATATATATATATATATATATATATATATATATATATACCTCTTACTGGCCCTCAGATGCATAATCGTAAGCACACACACAAAAAGTTCTTTCTCTCTCTTGCTAATGCTCACATACACAAGCAATGAATATGCACATGTACTTGCTCTCTCAGGCAACCATATACATAGTATACTCTCTCTCTCTCTCTCTCTCTCTCTCTCTCTCTCTCTCTCTCTCTCTCTCTCTCTCTCTCTCTCTCTCTCTCTCTCTCTCTCTCTCTCTCTAATTGACTTTCACCATGACAACAGATCGTACAAATTGTCCTCTCTATTTTTTATTCTCTATCTCTATAGAAGGAGGTCAACTCTCTCTCTCTCTCTCTCTCTCTCTCTCTCTCTCTCTCTCTCTCTCTCGCTCTTCCAAGATATCAACATCCATACACACAAGTCAACCTCTGGTTTTCTCTCTCATGGCTTATCTGATGCACCTTCTCTCTCACTATAGGCAAATTCACACAATCTCTCTCTCTCTCTCTCTCTCTCACTCTACATTAGTGCTACACACAGTGAATTCTACAGAAAATCTCTCCTACTAATGTTGCAGGTACTAATATTCTCTAACTCTCTCTCTCTCTCTCTCTCTCTCTCTCTCTCTCTCTCTCTCTAGAATGCACTCTAGAATGCATACAAAGCTTTACACTTGGTGAATGGAATCCGGAATCGGATCATAGGATGTTATGTATTGACCTCAAGTGTGGTAAACGGCCCGAGCATGTAGCCTCCAATCATGATGTGAATCATTTGTACCTACGTCTAGACTTCAAACGAGCACTTATATATACTGATATGGTGGACCAAATGTTAAGCATGATAGAGCATCAAGGGAGCCCAACATTAGAATGCAAGTGGAAAGTTTTCAAAGAAGTAATTTTCTCTTGTGCGAAGGAATGCTTTTCGGTGAAACACATGTCTTGCAAAAGGTCTAAGAAGGGTAGCACCAAGAAGAAATGGTTTGACATGGAATGTAGTCAAGCCCGAAAACACTTGCTAAGATTGGATGCAATCAAAGACAACGAAGTTTACTTGGAATGTTCACACACATACAAAGCACTTGTTCAAAAGAAGAGGAGAAGGTGGGAAGTCGAAAAACAACTTCTTTTAGCACAAGAGAAAGCACATGCATGTGGCAAGTTTTGGCAAAATCTAAAAGGCAAGCGCGTTGAGAGCTTTGGTGACTTGACTCTTGAGGATATGTATATGCATTGTAAGAACCTCTATGAGCAACCCAATGTTGATAAGATGGAGGGTTATAGCTCCCTTCCATTTATGTCTCCCTTCTTTACCATTGAAGATGTATGCCGCGCGCTTGAGAAACTTGCTACTCGCAAGGCAGGTGACCTTCAAGGTGTCAAGGCTGAAATGATTAAATGGACAAGCAAGAAAACACGATATTGGATATGCGATATGTTTAACCTTGCACTTCAGTATGGCATGCCTCATGATTGGAGTGCAAATTGGATCAAACTTTTGCACAAAGGAGGAGATGTAAACAATGTGAACAACTATCGCACTATAATGGTTGGTTCTTTGATGGCAAAGTTATTTGGATGTATCATGGAGATGAAGATAAGTGAATGGGCTGAAAAGAATGGCAAACGTGCGCTTGGCCAAGCAGGTTTTCGAAAGCATCATAGCACTATTGATCACCTTGTCACTCTTCGAGTTCTTATGAAAGCGTCTCGATTGAAAGGAAAAAAGTTGTATTGTTGCTTTGTGGATTTCAAGAAAGCTTTTGACATGGTACCGCGAGGAAATCTTTGGAGACGTATGCAAAGCCTTCAAGTGCCGAGAGAATTTATGCATGCAGTCTTTCGCATCTACCAAAAAGTGATATGTCGATTACGTATGGGAGATGGAATTTCAGAATTTTTTGCAAGCACTATTGGTGTCAAACAAGGATGCCCACTTTCCCCAACCCTCTTTGGGCTACTCATTGATGAATTGGAATACATGGTTCTTGATTTTATGCAGCAAGAAGGCATAGAAGAGGTTAAGATTGGAAATGCGGTGATCATGCTTTTGCTTTATGCCAATGATGTAGTGCTCTTGGCACATACCTTAGAAGATGCACAAAAGCTTATGAGTGTCTTGGAACGCTTTTGCCTACATAGCGGGCTGATCGTGAATGGATCCAAAACCAAGGTTATGCTTGTAAAGACCCTCAATGACGAAAATCCATGCATTGTATACAACAATGAGAAACTTGAAGTGGTAGATCACTTCAAGTACCTTGGCCTTGAGGTTCCATCCAATCATAAATGGAAGGATTGTGCAATGCGTCGCTTGGAAGCCGGAAAGAGGGCTTATTATGCATTTGAGAACATGTGCAATGCAGGAGAGATCAAGTGTTGGGCTCTCAAAAAGTACCTCTTTGACACATTGGTGACACCGGTGCTTCTTTATGGAGTGGAGGTGTGGGGTGGAAGCATCGGGAAGTCTACTTGGAAAGAGTTTGAGAATGTCCAAAAGCGTTTTCTCACCAACTTTCTCCAAGTCAAGACACAAACACCCTACATGCTCTTACTTCTTGAGTCCGGATCGCTTCCCATTGAGGTCTTGGGCATGGAAAGGGTTGTGGAGTACATGCGTAAGACACAACGTAGCCCTTTGCATCGACTTCCTAGAATCGCATATGAAGCAAGTCAAAAGGTTCAAAAGACATGCAAGAGCAAAATACTAAGTTCGGGGTGGATGCTTGATATCAAGAAATGGTTTGGAAGATGGGATGCATGTCACTTGGTCAAGGATGCGTCGATCGACTCCCAAGTTAATGAGGCCTTCTTACAACGCCAATGTATCATGGCTTGGGAGAAATCCGGAGGTTCTCGCTTCAGCCATTACACCACACACGTTGCCCCAAACTACAAATCTCTCTTCTTCTCGGAACGAGGTAACCGAACCCATTCCTACATCCTTGAGCCCATCCCGTTGAGGGCGATCCGCACCATTGCCTCCATTCGTCTTAGCTCCCATTCTCTACGCTGCGAGACAGGACGTTGGGGCACTGGCGAGGAGTGTCATCGACTTTGCACCTTATGCCCTCGTCAAGTGCGAGAGAGTGAGTACCACACACTACTTGAGTGCTCAGCTTTTGACCACATTAGGTCCTCTTTTCCCCATATATTCAGCCATGAGCTCTCCCTACATACCTTCCTCTCCCAACCACGATGTGGACTCTCTATTGCTACGCTCATTTCAGCCATTTTTGAGCATCGAGAGTCACTTATGAACTCCACTCACACCACGTGACATGTTCATTTGGTCCCATAGGTCATATTTGACCTCCCAGGACGATAATAGAACTATCTATCTATCTATCTATCTATCTATCTCTCTCTCTCTCTCTCTCTCTCTCTCTCTCTCTCTCTCTCTCTCTCTCTCTCTCTCTCTCTCTCTCTCTCTCTCTCTCTCTCTCTCTCTCTCTCTCTCTCTCTCGCTAACTACCCGGAAAATCTCTCTCTCTAACTTGCAATGCAGGGTCTTCATTCTCTCTCTCTCACTACACACATTGATTCTCTCTCTCTTCCTATACTACCCCTACACACACACACACACATGCTCTCCATCTCATCAGAGCTCCCTAACTACCTTGGCAATTCCTGAAGGAGTACGAGCGAAAGTGCGACGCAAGAGAGAGTGCGAGAAGAAGAGCACGATGATATGGTGAACTCTCTCTACTGTAATGTGTAGAGCACAGTGAGTTCTTATTAGGTTTCTACAAAAGAATATGTGTACATACCAGGCGGCCTGCCCACTTACCAGGCGACCACATTGGGCTTTATACCCCAACAACCTCCCACTTAAAGTCCAATGTGGTACTTTAAGTGTGAGAGAAGCTACTATACAAGCTAATATACAAGAGATGTAGAGAAGTGATGTACTACCCTACACCTAACTGCTTGCGAAAATGTGCAAAGCTCTCTAAGGGAAGTCCTTTTGTATGTAGATCAACAGGATTTTCTGTGGTGTGAACTTTGACAAGCTGAAGTTGCTTATCCTCGAGCATTTCCCTGATAAAATGATACTTCACATCCACATGCTTTGTCTTTGAGTGATAAACTGGATTGCGAGCCAATTGTATAGCACTTTCACTATCACAATATAACACAGGCATCTCTTCTTTGATTCCCAAATCTGTTACTAGTCGATTAAGCCAAATTGATTCTTTGCATGCCTCTGATGCTGCAACATATTCAGCCTCTGTAGTAGACTGAGTAACACAATCTTGTAATCTAGAACGCCATGATACTGCTCCACCAGCCAATGTAAAGACATACCCTGACGTAGACCTTCGGTTGTCCAAGTCACCTGCATAATCTGAGTCTGTAAAACCCTTTACACTTAGCTCCTGACTCCCATAGCATATACGCATACTCTTTGTAGCTTTCAGGTATCTCAATATTCCTTTCATTGCCTCGCAATGTTTCTTGCATGGGTTTGACATGTATCGACTTACTACTCCCACTACAAATGCAATGTCTGGGCGAGTAGCAATCATTGCATACATCAAACTACCCACTGCAGACGCATATGGAATCTTATCCATTTCAGCCTGTTCTTCCTCAGACACAAGACAATCTTGTTTGCTAAGTTTCACATATGGTGGCAATGGAACACTCAGTGCCTTTCCCTTCTCCATATTGAAACGTTGCAAAACCTTGTCAATATACTCTGTTTGAGATAACCAAATCAACTTCTTTGATCTGTCTCTCTCAATGCGCATACCAAGTATATGACTTGCCTCACCCATGTCTTTCATGTCAAACGATTTTGCCATCTTTGACTTCAAAGCTGAAATTTCTTCCAAGTGTTTGCCAGCAATCAACATGTCATCCACATACAAAATAAGGATCAGCCAACTGCCATCCTTAGCCTTCTTTGTATATAGACAATGATCGAACTCACTACGTTTGTAGCCTTGAGAAAGCATAAACTTGTGGAATTTATGGTACCATGCCCTCGGTGATTGTTTTAAGCCATAAAGACTCTTTAACAATTGGCATACCCAATCTTCCTTGCCTTTCTCAACAAACCCTTCTGGGTGCTGCATGTAAATTTCCACATCTAAATCACCATGCAAGAACGCTGTCTTGACATCCATTTGGTGCAACACCAAATCTAATATGGCAACCAATGCAAGAAAGCATCTCAATGTACTCATCTTGACCACCGGAGAGAAGACTTCATCAAAGTCAATGCCTTGTTCTTGCTTAAAGCCCTTGGCAACAAGCCTTGCTTTGTACTTTGGCTGACTATCATGAGCGGTGATCTTATACCTGTAAACCCATTTACAAGGTAGAGTCTTTTTGCCCCGTGGTAATTTAACTAGCTTCCCTGTCTGGTTTTTATGTAGAGTTGTCATCTCTGACTGCATGGCCAATTGCCAATTCCCGGAGTCCTTCATTTGCACTGCTTCCTTGTAACATGAAGGCTCATTGCAATCAGTCAACCTGACATAGTTCAAAGATGGAACGAACCTATCAGGAGGTCGCGTAACACGTCCAGGTCTACGCACAATAGGTGGCTCAGGCTCAACCACAACCTGTGGTTCCACTCTATCCTGTCCTTGCTCCTCTTGAGCCCTGACATTTTGTCTTGCACGTGCAGGTCCATCTTCTTGGAAGACAACTCTTCTAATCTCCTCAACCCTCTCTGGTTTAGAATGATATTTGGATTCATTAAAGTGAACATCATTGCTGCGGACAACCTTTCTGGATTCGGGATCCCAAAGTCTGTACCCCATCTCACTAGAATTACCATAGCCTAGAAAGATGCACTTTCTACTCTTTGGCTCAAGTTTGTTCCTAAATTCCTTTGGAACGTGAGTATATGCCTCACAGCCAAAGACTCTGAGATGCTTGTATGAGGGCATTTTGCCTGACCATACCATCTCTGGCACTGAATCCTTCTACAAAACCTTGCTAGGAGATCTATTTACAAGATGAACAGCTGCTGATACAGCTTCAGCCCAAAACCCATTTGGCAGCTGTGCATTAGACAACATACTTCTGACCTTCTCTTGTATGGTCCTATTCATCCTCTCAGCAACACCATTTTGAGGAGGATTGTAAGGAGCAATAAGTTCACGTTTTATACCTTTTGACTCACAAAAGTCCTGAAAGGCCTTTGAAACATACTCTCCACCATTGTCAGTGCGTAAGCATTTAAGCTTCTTGCCACTCTGATTCTCCACAAGTGTCACAAACGTTTTGAAAACACTAAACGCTTCATCCTTGTGCTTGAGAAAGTAAACCCATACTTTCCTCGAGTAATCATCTATAAATGTCATAAAGTAAGAAGCTCCCCCTAGAGATAGGTTAGGCATAGGTCCACACAAATCACTATGAACAAGTGCCAACTATGTATCTCTTCTACTGCTTCTATGCTTATGTGGCTGCTGTGTTTGCTTACCATACAGACAATGTTCACAGAATTCAAAATCATTAAATGAAAAGCCAGGCAAATAACCAGAACGAGACAAGATTTCCATTCCCTTCTTGGACATATGTCCTAACCGACTATGCCACAAAGAAACGTTCGGCTGCTCGGTTACATTGATTACATTTTTAGAGAAATTTGATACATAAATCATGTAAAGTCCTCCAGACTTTACTCCATGTGCTACTGTCATAGAACCCTTGGATATCTTCCACATGTTCTGTCCAAAAGTGGTGACGTAGCCAGCATCATCAAGTAAACCTGTGCTGATCAAGCTCTTTGTAATTGCGGGAACATGTCTCACATTCTTCAGCGTGAAAGAAGAGCCATTCTGAAACTTCAATTGAACATCTCCAACACCTAAGATCTCACATGTCTGCCCATTGCCTAGCCGAACATGATCTTTAGTGGTCACATAAGAGGTAAACCACTCCTTGTTTGGAGACACATGAAATGATGCCCCTGAGTCTATAATCCAGTCACTCAGTGCATTTCCATCAGATGCTATAAGAAGAGCTGAGTCCATTGTATTCTTCAAGAAGTAGATGTCTCCTGACACTAGACTATCATCCTCTGCAACAGTGTTTGTCACATTTATTTCTTGAATCTTCACTGAGGACTTGTTCTTCTCACCATGGTCTTCAGCTTTCTTTTTGCCTTTTTCTGCTTTCCATTCTCTGCAGTCTCTTTTCATGTGACCCTTCTTGCCACAATGGTAGCATTCTATGTCACTCTTGCCTTTAGCACTGCGGGACTTGCTACAAGACTGATTCCTCTTTCCACCTTTGTACTTTTCTTTGGTCCTTCCCCTGACAACTAAGGCTATTCCTTTGCCTTTGTCCATTGTCTTTCTATTGGTTTCTTCAGTAAGCAGACTTCCTTCTACACCGGCTATGTTCAAACCATCTAGAGGTGCAGAATTACTCAAAGCTGTGCGAAAAGTGTCCCAACTTTCTGGCAATGTGATCAACAGGAACATAGCTCTAACAGGTTCATCAAACTTGACACCTTGAGCTGACAACTGACTATAGATTGTGTTGAATTCATTCAGATGATTGGACATAGGTGTCCCTTCTTTCATCTTCAAGTCAACAAGCTTCTTAAGCCAGTATACGTGTTAAGCTGCACTCTGCTTCTCATAAAGATCACTCAGCTTTAACCATGCTTGATAAGCCGACATCTCGTCTGCTACATTGAAGTAAACGCTTTCTGCCAAAGTCAGCATAATGGTAGAAAGTGCTAATTCATCCATTTCGCTCCATTCATCTTCGTCCATATCTTCTGGTTTTATCCCCTTGAGCTTTATAGGTTTTATCTGCTTCTTTTGTACCAACACGTGCCAAATCTGCTTCTTCCACAATGGGAAATTGGTTCCATCCAGCTTCTTGATATTGTAAAGAGCAGTGTCCTATGATCCAGCCATAACTACGCTTCACAGTGGTTTACTTTCCTGGGAAAAATTCGGCAGAGTTTCCCCTGTAAACTGACCTCTGAACCAATATCAACCTGTCAAATGAACCAAGAAAGCTTCAGATTCTGCATAAATTTCGGCAGAGTCTCTTTTGTAAAATGGCTCTGCTGTACTCAAAAACAGCTCAAAAAACACTGTCTCTCTGACACTGTAAGCTGCGGGTAAACCTGTCTTGTACCTGTACTGTCTCTCACTGTCCTGTCACTGTCCTATAAGCATAGACTGCGACAATGCCTCAACGGCAGTAAAGCAAAGATGCAATCCCAACTGTCTAACTCATAGTCAATACATCCTAGCTGCCTATCTAAGGGTGCTCGAGGGATCGCTCCAAGACCTATCTAAGGGTGCTCGAGGGATCGCTCCAAGACCTATATCACCGAAAGGATCTCAACATTCGAGAATCCCCCAGCTCAATAAAACCTCACTCGACCTTCAACAAAGGCTGCAGTAAATCTGACAGTACATAGACTTCCCACAAAGTCATACATCCACAAATTTCCCACTGTATGCTGTAACCGCTGCGGCGGTTGTTTGCTGCGTGACTCACAGCCAGCAAACCCTCAACAGACATACATCATCTCTGACAATACATCCCATGTGGAAGTACCTGCAATGTCAGGATGAAATCTGGAATATCTAGCAGCAAACACAAGCTACCTGATGAACTAGTGGATGTCGCCTACAGTCTGTGTGTAGATGCGCCCGTGTCGTATGTGACACGCCTCCAAGAACTGTGAGCCGTCCTTCGATGTGTAGACAGCCACAAATCAACACTCTAGGAGTGTTGATATCCTCAGCACCTGCAGTCGTAGGCCGAAAACCCCAAATTTGCAGAGTCGGATCTGCACCCGCCGAGACCACGTAGTCGAAAATGGCCTGCGCAGTTCTTTGTCGAAGCCGAACGGTGACCGAGATGACCTCAGAATGAAATTCTGAGCACACCGAGCCCTTCAGACGATCCCATGAGATTTGGGACCGTGTCTTCGCCTGTCGAATTTCACTCCAATCTGAGCTGGTGACTCTAGCCTCCTACAGTGCTGCCCCGAGCCTCGATCTGAGCTCTGATACCAATTGAAGGAGTACGAGCGGAAGTGAGACGCGAGAGAGAGTGCGAGAAGAAGAGCACGACGATATGGTGAACTCTCTCTACTGTAATGTGTAGAGCATAGTGAGTTCTTATTAGGTTTTTACAAAAGAATATGTGTACATACCTGGAGGCCCGCCCACTTACCTGGGCGACCACATTGGGCTTTATACCCCAACAGTTCCCCCGTTCTTGCGTTTTCCTCCCACTTGCCCTTTCTCTGTCCAATTGGTAACTTTTTGCTTCTACCTGATAACAAAAAAGCAAACATTATTTTATTATTATTTTGAATTCTCTCTCCTATGGTCTCGAAGACCCTATTCCCACCTCTTAGAAAGGTTTACACATCTGTAGGTACAATCCCGCGAGATCTTAAAGATCTATCTGATCGAGTGCTACACTCACTTACTTTCTCTCTCTTAAAGCCTATCCAAAGTGTCAAGTACCGACTCCGACCTTCCCTCTTTCTCTTACGTATTCTCGGCACTAGTAGGGCTAAGAAAATACTTTTTTCATAATGGGTGAAGCTAAGGGAAAACTTGCAATTCTCTCGGTTTTCTTAGGTCAAAAATTAAAGCTTTTATGGTCACTAAAACTAGAGTAAATTTCCATTACTTCCTCAAAGGAAAACTTAAAATCTATCTGGAATTTTACAATTTGGACCAGTTAACATAAATTGTACTCCGTTTTTTTATCATGGGCTTGGCAAACCCTTTCTCTCTCTTTTCCTCTCTCCCTCACTAAAATCGGCCATAAGAAGTTAATTTATGTTAGTTGTCTCCACACTCCTAGCAAACCTTAAAAAATCTATCCATCAAAGTCTTGAACTCGAACCTTCCTACTAAAGATGAAACATAGACAGGATATCAAAGGTTTAATCTGGTAGTACGGCCATAGTCTAGGAAAACATTCACTACGAACGTGTTTTCAAATAGTAGTGATTAAATTTCTTCAAGCAAAATTAAAACTGACAGAAACAACCTTAAAACACGGTCTTAATGCCGCTAGTTAACATGCATATGCTTTTAAGATGCCCATGCAGATCCCAAATAACCCCAAAATGTTACAAACTGTCAAAATATCTTGGAGTCTACATTTCTCCCCCATTGAAATGTGAAGTCTTCCTTGACAAACAAAAATATTTGGTACACTTCATTACTTCAAAATTGCAGTTCCCCAGCTCTGCAATTACACTTCATAGCAACTAAAAAATTACTCTCTTCCCTTCTTAGCCCTTGTCATCACTGAATCCTAAAACACATCATACGTTTCACTGTAGTATGGCCATTCTAACTTGTTATAAAATATGAAAAAGATTTCATTCCGCAATAGCTATCATTAATCAGTGAAAAATTAATAAAAACTAAATATAGCGATATAGACCAACTAACACTAAAAAGATTATATACCCTCACTAACAAACAAATTTATAAAGAACTACCAATCACCAGCCCAAACCTCACCAATAGCAGGTAAAAATAGATAATAGGGTGATCAGTTAATCGAATAATTGTAAACTGCCCATGCCAGACAATAAACTTAATGTTGTTTAATAGCAAGAACAACCCCCTTTCATGGCGATAGATCTTTATAGAGGTAAACCTATTAACCCCTATACTATAGAAAATACAGTAGTATTCATAGCTAAGTGGAAGTCATTTCCCTTCTTTGAATTCCCAATCTTTTTTAGTGGGTTGTCTTTTCTTTTCATGCATTTTTTCTCTTGTTTTTGTTCTTATTTTTGTTTAGCAAGTCATGTTGGACTTGTTTGCGTTTTATTTATTTATTTTGCACACGTTCAAATAAACCACTTGTTTAGTCTTCTTGAACACACTACGTTGAACAACTGCATCCCTAGATACTACTTGAACATGTTGTCTCCTCACCATCACAACAGCTATTGTCCTTCATTCAAAATTACTTACTCCGCAAAAAGATTAGAGTACACTCCCCCAAAGGAGTGTAGGTTTCCTACTGCTAGTTTTGATGGGTTTTTGTTGTTTTTGTTTTTGTTTTATTTTGTGATTTTTTATGTGTTTGGATTTTGTTTTTGTTTTTGTTTTTTTTTTTTGAATCATGTGCATGCAAGGCTAGGCAAACCTAAAGTCCATCTCGTCCCTCTACATCATCATCTAAGTCTCTCACTACATATTACGAAATAGTGCAGGTGCATTGGCTAAGCCAAAAGGTGCTACACATTGTAGACCTCCTCCATAGGGTTGTGCTTGTGCATAATGGACTATTGCATGTTGTCTAGGTAACAACATCGTGTATAAACCTATTGGTAATCCCATGGGTATCTATCATCAAAAAATAAGATAGTCAAGAGAAGTATCCAACCATGACTTAGCTAATAGAGATAGAGTGGTAAAAAAAATGAAATGGTAGATGAGGTGATAACTTATTCCAGAAAATAGCCAACATTAACACACATATGTCAAAATTAACAAGGAAGAAAAAAAAACAAAACAAAAATGACTCTACAATCTCAAAATTCATTTTTTCATCATCAATGCTTTATATATGTATTTTTAATAGAATTAAGTGAAATAGTGTTTCATTCGTAGACCATTGACTCAAAAAGGGTCTAAACTCCCCTCTATATAATCTTGGACCAACAAAGAACCATTAGTAAATGCCCGAAGTACTTTGAATGGACCTAACCAACAAATTTGCAATTTTCCTGGAAACTTATAATATCCGCTATCATAAATCAAAACCTTATCATCCTTTCAAAACCTATGCACCTTAATATGGCAATCATGCCATGCCTTACATCGTCGTTGCATAGCCTCAATACTTTTTAAGGCTAGTAGGCGTATCTGATCCAGTTTGATCAAAGTATATAATCTATCTTTCAAAGATTCTTTGTCACTGAGTCAAGCGGACAAAGCCACCCTTAAGGTCGGATTTCTTTTTTGATTGGGAATATGGCCTTTGTTCCATAGACCAAAGTGAAGGGCTTATTTTGATTCGTCACTTTAAAGGAGGTGCGATAAGCCCATAATGCTTCCGGAAAATGTTCATCCCAATCATGGAAATTATCAGCCACTATCTTTGTTAGAATGTTACCCAAAATTCTGTTGGTAACCTCCACTTTCCCATTTGCAAGTGGATAGTGAGGTGTAGAAAATGAGACCCTTGATTGCTAACCAACTCTAGTGGACAACCATACCATGTAATTATATCTTCATAAAGGAGGTTAGCTACATACATTGCTCTATCAATTTTAAAAGGTTTGGCCTCGACCCATTTCGTAGCATAGTCCGTACAAACTAGTATACATTGATTAGATCGTTATCAAGATGGTGGATCTATAGGACCCACAAAATCTATGCCCAATTTCTCAAATGGCCTTAAGACTAATATTGGTGTTAATGGTGTCTCATATTGTGATGTGGGTCGACCAACATGCTGACACTTATTACATTTCTTACAATGTGCAAAAGAGGCTTTATATACCGTTGGCCACCAATATCCTGTCATTAATATTTTCCTTGTTGTTAATTCTCTTGCAAAATGACCTCCACAGGGCTCATCATGCAATGCCCTTAAGACTTGATAAATCTTGTCTTCTCTTAAACACCGTCTATAAATTTCCTCACGAGGAAAATAGCGGTACAAGAATCTTCCTATCAAAGAATAATGACGATCTTGAAGAAGTATTTTCTTCTTCTCATGCTTTGTAGACTTATGAGGATATTCTGTTGTACTAACCAGGGTAATTCTCCTTCAACAACAAATAGATGAGCATCAGGAAATTCATCATCTACTCCCCTTTCTTTATCATCAGTAAGCAATCTAGAAGGATGATCTGCTAAAACATGTGTCTTCCCTGGGTGTACAATCACCTCAAAGTCGAATTCTTGCAAGAGTAACATCTAGCAAATAACTCTCCTAGATATTTTGGGTTTATTCTCAACAAATATTTCAATGCGGCATTGATCCACATAAAACATGAAATGATTATTCAATAAATAGTGATGAAATTTGTTCTGAGAAAACCATAAAAAGGCATTCCTTCTCAGTAGAAGTGTAATTATGCTCTAGACTACTTAAAACTCGACTAGCATAGTAAATAGGATGGTCTTTTTTTTTGTTATCAGCTTGGCATAACACAAACCCAACTACTGTATTATGCGATGCATCTGCATGAATATGAAACTCTTTTGTCCAATCATGAGCTATTAATATTGGTGCTTTAATAAGACGTCCTTTCATATCGTCAAATGCAACCTTACATTTCGGAGTCCATAAATATCCTTCTTTAATAAGACGTTCTTTAATATCGTCAAATGCATCCTGACATGCCTTAGTCCATAAATATCCTGCTTCTTTCTTTAGTAAATCTGCTAGAGGTCCTACAATAGAAGCGAAGTTCAAAATGAATCTCCGATAATAATTTGCATGCCCTATTAATCCTCGTAGTTGGCAACGATTTTGAGGTACTGGCAAATCTTTGATTTTACTGACTTTACTTTCATCCACACTACATTCAAACACTAAGGCAAATATTTAGGCATATCCTCCTCAGTCCCTTAAACTGAAAAAGTCATCCAAGAAAATTTCCATCCATTTTTGTAGAAAATCTTGACAAGCTGTGATTATTACATGTTGAAATGTGGCACGGGCATTACATAGCCCAAATGGCATAACCCGATAAGAAAATGTGCCCCATTCCATAGTGAAAGTAGTCTTTGATTGGTCCTCCTCATGTATTTGGATCTGATTGTAGCCATTGAACCCATCCATAAAAGAATATAGTTCATATCCACCCACATGATCTAAAACTTGATCTGTAAAGGGAAAAGGAAAATGATCCTTCTTTGTTTTCCCATTGAGCTTCCTATAGTCTACGCAAATATGAATTTTCTTATTTTTCTATGGTACTACCACTATAGGAGACACCCATTCATTGTATGCAACTGCATCAATAGATCCCACATCTAGGAGTTTCTTTATCTCTGCTTTTACCAACTCTGCAAAAACAAGATTGGCCTGTTGTTAAAAATGCTGACAAATAGGTTGAGCACTAGTCTCTAAATCAATACAATATTTACATAGCTCAGGATTTACTCCTCGTAGGTCTTTGTACGACCCTCCAAAATCATGTTGATACTCTCTCAAAACTTTTTGAAGTTTTGTAGCGTTGTCCCCTTCAACTGACCTCTGAGGGGGGTTTAAAATTTTCCTTCAGATACCTCCCATTGAATAGTCTCCTCACTTTTTGATGTCACAGAAGGAGAGTGGAAACATGGCATAGCACGTATTAGAGGACGCAGTTATTCCTTATATCTTACTTTCTCTAATAAATTATGCATATTCTCCTCACAATCGTGACTATGATTCACCTCTTCTTCCAAACTCACACGACTTTTGAATGTAGTAGAGTATGGAACAATGATGGTTTCCTTATTACTGTCATCCTATTCCTCAATAGCCACCATACAAACATTAAGTTCTGCCTCGGATTCACAAATAGGTGAATCCTCAAGTTTCTATTCTACTATTGGAATAACCCCAATTTGTTGGTCGTCATTCTTTCCAGTTTCAATTCCCTCTCTATAATACTCAGAAGGTAATAGAGCATCCAAATAATTAATACGCTCACATACTCGCGAATGCTCATTATCAAGATGTGCTTCTAATAAATCTTGTCTTTTCTCAATGTCTATCAATGTAGCTATGTCATCATTCACTAGCTCCCTTTCCTCCCTTTCTATATCTCTCAGTAAGCCTCGGTTATCAATAGAAACATCTAAATGGTTATTGATAGATTTGCTAATTCTTTCAATAAAATAGTCATTATTGACTGTAGGTGCCATAGGCTTCTCACTCTCATGTGGCCTCTCATCATTGGAGAGGACTTGGCATCCAACTCTAAGCTGCTTATACTCATTAAACTCCTCTTTCATTACCCTAATATACTCACTCATCGTTTTCACTTCCTCAACATGAGAGCCATGGTCTTCCTCTAAAATTCTGACAAGTTTCGTCTGTTTGTTCTTTTAACTGAAACATATCATTTTGAATAAATCTACTTTTTAACATTGCTAACTAATTAATATTATGTTTAGCTTCCATTTGCCATAAAATATAATATCTAAACAACCCAAATACTTTTCTCATATTAAACTGATCATTTAATGTGGGAGAATAAACAGGAACATGGTTAGGATATAGACTTGTGCTTATAGATTTATCTCAACACAAGGCCAATGGTTAAGGTGCCCAAATGAGATATGGTCTATCAAAGAAAAAGGCTAAACAATGGAGCATAAATACATTAGGTTTAGCTTCATTCAACACCTCCAATAGTTAGTGTTAAAAGTACTTTGACCTTAGGTAAGCTAGGGTTGTGCTTGAGGCTGGAACCCGACCCAAGTTTGAGGTGCTTGTCATGCCTAATGACTGGTATTCTTGAGATTATTAAAGTGCTTGATGATTGAGATGCTTGAGGTGCTTGTCATGCTTGAGATACTAGGATTGTACTTGAGGAGGGAACCCAGCCCAAGCTTGAGGGTCCTAAGGACCAAGCTTGTGGTGAGAAATAGGCCCAAGGTTGAGGGGCTGGAAGTGGCACAAGAATCAAAGAGAATCCCTACAAAGGAGGGGGTGATCCATGAAAGAAGGGGGGTGGTTTCTTGACCAGTCTCTCTCCCAAAGGGAACCCCTTTCCCAAGAGGCAAGTAGGACACATGTCAAGCTCCTAGCTAGGTTACCCTCATGGTGTGCCTAAAGCCTATTGGTTGGACACCCAAGGGGTCCAATGATAATTTAGTGGATTTAATTAATTATTTTAGCATTTATCAAGACCTCTCTCTCAAAGGGGAAAGGGGGACACTTGTCCCAAGGCTACCCTTGTTACTTGGTATGACTCTTGCTTGTGATTGGCTAGGCCTGGAGGGTTCCAATAAGCTTTAAGCATGAGCTACAAGGGGGGGTCGACCAAAGCAAGTAGGGGGCCTACTTGAGGGGTATACTCTCCCACACACACTCACAGACACTCTCATTGTGTGAAGTTCAAAGTGTAAGAGCTCCCTCTTCTTCTCGAAGAAAGTAGAGAGGTTGAGAGCCTATACCAACACTCTTGGCTATGGAATGCAAATCCAACCAAGATCCATGCTTCAATGCATAGGATTTCCATCTTCATTACTATGCTATTATGTATTCTAGCAAGAAGAGTGATGATAATCGAAGAACTAGTTCTTTCTCCTATGAATGTTGCTTCTTCCTCTTCCCTACCCTCATTCCGTGCTTGCTCTCTCCACCTTCAAAGGTGTTTGAGGTCTTGGGACTGAGGCTTGGGATAGTTAATTCTTTCCACAAAGTTTATGTTATGCTCATGATGCATGAAGATTTCCATATTCATTGCATCACCTAGGTCACAAGGAACACAAAGATTGTATTGCATCAAGTCTCTCTTGATGGGAGAAACTATAATACAAATGCCTATTGAAAGGGGGGACCGTCTCCGCATAAATTCGGTCCTCGACTATTGTCATGGTCTCTAAATTCTCTCTCTTGCAAAAGTATTGTTCATGCCAAGTTAACTAAATGCTATATTAATGTTGCTGCCTTCAATTATTTTCACCTGCTATGCTCACTAAGTAGTTTCACAAAATTACTCTCTCTAATGTCCGCTACTCTCAAGCAAAGAGGCCAATTCCATTACATTGGTATCAGAGCATTTGGTTTCTCTTTTCTTGCTTAAGAAGAGAGGTACTTAAGTAGCCTATGAATGGTTGGTTTCGTTAATTATATTAGGGTAAGTGGGACTAGGATCTATTATCGGTCTTGTTGAGTCCACTATATGGGATATGGAGCACACCTTGGGAGCTTTGGACTTAATAATGGGGTCTTTGTAGACTTTCCTTTGGCTTTACCATTATTGATCCGTAAGAAGTTCAAAAGGGGCTAGCCCTTGTAAATTCTGCAATATTAGACCCACTCCACTACTCTCTATAATTGACCACTTTGAGAATTGGGTGTAGATAGTTAAGAGCCAATTTTCAAAGGCTAAGAGGAGTGGCAACTAAGGTTTTGAATTTCCAAAGCATACACTAAGTACGTGCACAAATTTTGTGAACATGGCGGACAATAACCAAGAGAGCAGAATGAACATTGATAGCTATGATTTTACACATGAAGATACTAATGATGATGCCCCCATATTTGTCAATTATCTCGTTATTAGGTTGCAGCAAGCTATGGGCAACCCTGCTTTGCAAGATGAAGTTACTCAACAACTTCGCACTTATGGAATTTCCCTTCCTCTCTAAGAGGATAGAGAGAGCTTAGGAGGCCTCTTGAAGAGACCCCTAAAACAAGACTCTCTCCCATACGAGATGAGGAATCCAAAGATAAAGAAAGCAATGAAACTTTAAGTTCCTCTAAAGATGTGGCTTCACGAAGACGGCGGTCTAGACAATTTGCAACTCCTCCCAAGAAAAAAATATCAACACAGCGTCCTTCTCCTCGTCATTCCAAAAGGGAAGAGAGGAAACCAAGGAAGAAAAGGGCAAGAAAGAGGTCACCCTGTTCTCCTTCTTCTTCACCTTCCTCCTCCTCCAATGAAAGCTATGGCTATTCTCCTAGAGAATACAAGAGGGGGGGACATCGTAAATCATACCCTGCATGGTGAAGGTCACAAAAGCTCAAGAAGTTCAAGGAGGGAGAAAAGAGTATCTCTTTTCTCACCTATGATGACACCTTTGGTGCTACCGACAAAGTGTTGTCCTTCATCTAGCAATTTGATGCAAACTTTGGAGACAAGGGCTTACAGAGTCCTCCAAGCTACACAATGTAGCTATGCGTTTCTAGAAATCGGCTCGTCAATGGTGGGCTAGCCTTTGTGGCAATGGCGAATCCCCAAGACATGGAAAACTCTACGAGTTTCCATCATGAACAAATTCCTGGTAAGTGATGCAAAGGAAAAAGAGCTCACTGAATAGTGTAGTTTGAAGATTCTCTCCCATGAGTCTATTCACAAATATGTGGACAAGTTTTGGGACTTACATCTCAAGGATACTGTCTTCTAAAAGATAGATTGTGCCGAGAAAAAGAAACAATTTTGTGTGGGATTACCTGAAGAGATGGCCGAATATGTCAACTCCCAAATCGTTCTATCACCAAAGTAATCTACCACACCATGGTTGCTTCGAGAATCAATTTCCAACAAGGGGCTAGATGGAATGTCAAGCCCATGGAAAACAAAGACAAAAATGATGCAAAGGGAAAAACCAATGCCCAAAATTCTTCCCAAGGCAATTCCAACAACAACAACAACAATCAGTCCGAGGAGAAGGGAGTTTACAAAGGCAAAAACAAACTCTCTCTTGAAAATCTTGAAGCCTTCGCAAGGACCATAATTATTTTAAGTGTGGGGAGCAGGGACATGGCTATAGTTCTTGCCCCAAGAAATTGTTTGCAATGAGACTCCTAGGGCTTCCACTATAGAATCTCCAAAAGATGCTCATTGCAAAGTATCAACGGAGTTGGCCACCAAGTTGGGCATTCAAGCCTTTGAGATGGGAGATATTGTAATGCACGACACAAATTTCAAGGGACAGCAAGCCTCCATTACTCTCTTGATTGGGAAGTTGAGGCTTCATGTCCAAAGCTATGTCGACAAAGAACACTTTTTCATCCCTCCTCTCCAACATGAGGATGCTATCCAAGGGGCGCCATGGATTGATCGCATGGTTGCCAACATGAAGTTCCCTGAAAGGAGAATCTACTTCACATACAGGGGAGAGAACATGTATATAGATGCTAGTGAGTGTGGTCGTACTATACCACTTGTAAATCATCCTGCTTCTGATAAATCAATGAAGAGCTCTGTTTTTGCGTACATGATTTTTGTCAAAGAGTCTCTAAAAGATCCAAATGTTTCAGCAAATGTAAATGGTAGGAATCAAGAAGACTTAGAATTGTCTAATTTTCTAAAAGGACTCCAAGATGTGTTCATCGATGATATCCCTGTGGACTTACCTCCAAATCAAGGGGATGATGACCATCACATTGAGCTCCTTCCAGGAAGTTCACTGCATAACAAGCCTCCCTATTGAGTTTCTGAAGCTCAACAAGAGGAGATCATGAGGCAAGTACAAGAAGTGGTTGACAAAGGGATGGTGAGACCTAGCTGCTCTCCCATTTGTTCTCTAGTCCTTTTAGTGCAAAAAAAAGATGGTACATACCGTATGTGTGTGGACTATCGAGCACTAAATCAAATTTCTTGTGCCTCGGGTAGAAGGCTCTACCTACTTCAATAGGATTGACCTTAAAAGTGGCTATCATCAAATAAGGAGAGTGGATGAAGATATCCTAAAGACCGTGTTTTGCACAATATTTGGTCTTTATGAATATCTAGTCATGCCTTTTGGCTTCACTAATACACCGGCCACGTTCAATCGTCAAGACCACATGTTGCACAATGTTTGGTCTTTATGAATATCTAGTCATTCCTTTTGGCTTGACTAATACACCGGCCACGTTCAATCATCTAACGGAGAAAACATTTAGACCCTATCAAAAATTTAGTGGAGTGTTCTTTGATGATATCATCATCTACTTGAAGACTTTGGAGGAACATAAGCAACATATCCAAGTGATTTTTCAAGCATTGAGGGAGAACAAGCCTTTTCTCAACCAAAAGAAAGAAAATTTTTCCTTCAAGAGATTCAATACCTAGGTCCTATATCTCTCAAGATTGTATCCGTATGGATCCATCAAAGTTAGAGGTAATAAAAGCATGGCCTAATCCAAGGAATCTACATGAGCTAAGAAGTTTCATTGGTATGTGTGCATACTATAGATGCTTCATAGCAAAATTCTCTCAAATATCAGGACCACTACATGACTTAACTGAGAAGAACATTAAGTATATATGGACTAAGAAGAAATATTCTTTTGTTGATAAGCTGAAAGAGAATCTTACTTCCGAACTAGTCCACATGCTTCCGGATCTCTCAAAGCCATTTGAGGTCCAATTTGATGCTTGTGATGATTGCCTTGGAGCAGTTTTGCTTCAAGAAGGGCATGCCATAGCATATGAGATCCGAAGGCTCAATACGGATGAATGAGTCTTGGGCATTTATGAGAAATATCTTTTAGCTGTTATACATGCCCTAGACACATAGAAGCACTACTTATTGGGTACTCCATTTATTCTAAAAACCACTAAGAAAGTCTCAAGTATTTCATGACGCAAACCAAGCTTTCCAACAAACAAATAAGGTGCGCAAATTTTCTTTTGCAATTTAATTTCCATATTGCTCACTTTGCTGGTAAGCACAATCAAGTGGCCGATGCACTTTCACGACGTCCAAAAGTTAATGCGGTGTCTATAGCTACTCACAATGATCTATCTTCTATGATAGATGAGTATGCTATTGACCCTGACTTTAGAGACATAATGTCAGACCTTGCTTTGGGGCAGAAAGAGGAACCATTCACCTTGCACGATGGTTATCTTCTCCATGGAAATAGGGTATGTGTAACCCATTCCCTTCATGAGAAAGATATGTATGAATCCCATGCTCCGCTCTATGTGGGGCAAAAAGGCATTTAACCTACTCTCCTAGCAGTAGAGATGTATTTCTATTGGCCTACCATGAAAGTGGACATACAAGAGTATGTTTCAAAATGTGTAGTGTGCCAAAAGACCAAGTATGATAGAGGGAAGCAAACTGGATTACTCTAGCCATTGCCTATCCCAAATTTACCATGGGAGAGTATATCCATGGATTTCATCTTTGAATTACCCAAGTCTATCCATGGGAATATGGGAGTATGTACAATAGTCCACAGGTTTAGCAAACAAGCACACTTTATTATTGTCAAAAAGACTACACTAGAATGGTAACCTAACAGGACATAAAAGTGTCCTTTCAGGGTTTTGGGAAAAAATTCCAAAACCATAGTAGATCCACTCATTTTGAAAAATCCTTTCATGTGCTTATAGTTCAATAACTACTACATATGGAAAAAATGAGAAACTTGTCATTTTTCTCATCCCTTGGTCACTACAAGCCTCCAAAGTTGATGGACCAGTGCATTTTGCCCAAAACAGCAATTTCTTACGGTTGATTGCATATAAATAAGAGTGGAGATTTTTTTACATGAGATAAAATGCCCCGTTAACTTCAATGGGTTGGTGACCAAAACATATGGTTGCTTTTACCTCACTAATTTTTTTTTGGGCAAAAAAAATAGGTACAAAAAAGTTGCATTTTTGCCATTCTGCGGACCTATCATCAAAGTTTCTATAGTCACGCTCAATACAGATACTATATACATTTTTTCTTAGTTCTCTTTGGGCCTCTAGATTCAAAAGGAGCCATGGAGTATGTCAAAAGGGTAATGGATCTCTTACAATTGGAACCTTGGGGGCAATGATAAAGTGCTAAATACAACAAACATGAAAAAACTGGGTTTAGCATTATGACCTCTAGAAACCCATAGAAACTACTCAATATCTAGCCAAGTTTGTAGTCTATCATTAGATATGGTCACTACCTACAAAATACACACAATTGGCCTAAGAAACTAGCAATATTGAGAAAGTTATACTTGCTACTCTAAAATGTATCGTATACTATGCTATATAGCATATTAGGTCCCCCAAAACTCAAGGAAGATTAGCTTTATGTTATACATTACACTTACACAATCAAAATTGAATTTAGATATCAAGAAAGCCACCAAAAAAATCATAAAAGTGCTAATTTTGGCCAAAAAACAGGATTATGCAATTCTTGTAAATTGGTCATAACTTTCAATTTTAACACTTAGCTCTCCCTACAAGCATCAAAACATGTTGAGAACTATGTTGGCCTAACCTCTAGCCATCTAAACCTCACAAACATGAAGTTTAGAGTGGTATAGTTGCCAAAAATTGAAAAAAAGCCAAAAACATGACCCGTTTTTTCACATAGTTTAGGTTCAAAAATGTTGTGAAAGAGTAAGGTTAATGGTGAGATCGATACTCAAAAAAACATGCTAAGTTTTTTTCAGCTCATAAGGCAACTTTGTGGATATATAGCACCTAGAAATTCATTTTCATACTCTTCAAATAATTCAAGCAAAATGGTCACTTAACAGGACACAAAAGTGTCCTGTTACCATTCTAGTGTTAAGGCACACCAAATGGAAACCCTCTTCATATCACATTTTCAAACACCGTGTATTACCACCATCCATCGTGTCAGATAGAGATCCTAGAATGACTAGTAGTTTTTGGAAAGGTCTCTTTAAAAATCTAGGAACAAGATTGAATTTGTCTTCATCCTAGCTCCCACAAACTATGGCCAAAGTGAGATAGCCAATCTTACAATACTTGATCTACTAAAGACTTATGTTACAGAAGTAGATCAATGCTCACAATAGAAAAAGTAATTACCTCTTGTAGAGTATGCCTACAATAATACTGTACATAATTCTACGGGAAAACCACCTTTTGAGATCATTGAGGCAAGACCTAAAAGTCCCTTTCTACTCAAAGTACATGGAAAGATCTTTTCTTTGGCGATGAGTATAGCCGTGACCTACAAGTATCTTTTCAAAAGATTAAGAAGGCTATATCCATCTCTCAACAAAGTCAAAAAGCTGCTGCTAACAAGCATAGAAGGGCCTTAACGTTTAATGATCATTTAATGTGGGAGAATAAACGGGAAAAAGGGTTAGGATATAGACATGTGCTTTTATATTTATCTCAACACGGGGCCAATGGTAAAGGGGCCCAGATGAGAGATGTTCTATCAAAGAGCAAGGCTAACCAATGGAGCATAAAGACCTTACGGTTAGCTTCATTGAAGACCTCCAATAGTTAGTGTTAAAAAGCCTTTAACCTTAGGTAAGCTAGGCTATCAAAGAGCAAGCCTAGCCAACGGAGCATAAAGACCTTAGGGTTAGCTTCATTCAAGACCTCCAATAGTTAGTGTTAAAAGTCCTTTGACCTTAGGTAAGCTAGGGATGTGCTTGAGGTGGGAACCCGGCCCAAGCTTGAGGTGCTTGTCATGCCTGATGGTTGAGATGCTTGAGATGATTAAAGTGCTTGATGATTGAGATTCTTGAGGTTCTTTTCATGATTGAGATGATAGGGCTGTACTTGAGGTGGGAACCGAGCCCAAGCTTGAGGGTCTTAAGGACCAAGCTTGTGGTGAGATCTAGGCCCAAGGTTGAGAGGCTTCAGGTGGCACAAAATTCAAAGCAAATCCCTACAAGGAGGGGATGAGCCATGCAAAAAGGGGGGATGGATGTTTGACCAGTCTCTCTCCCAAAGGGCACCCCTTGCCCAAGAGGCAATTAGGACACATGTCAAGCCCCTAGGTTATCCTCATGGTGTGCCTAAAGCCTATAATTGGTTGGCCACCCAAGCGGCCCAATGATAATTTAGTGGATTCAATTAATTGATTTAGAATTTATCAAGCCCTCTCTCAAAGGGGAAAGGGGGACACTTGTCCCAAGGCTACCCTTGTTGCTTGGTATGACTCTTGCTTGTGATTGTCTAGACCTGGAGGGGTCCAATGATTTAATCATGAGCTACAAGGGAGTGTCGGCCAAAGCAAGTAGGGGGCCTACTTGAGGGGTATACTCTCCCACACACACTCACACACACTCTCATTGGGTGAATTGCAAAGTGTAAGAGTTCCCTCGCCTTCTCCAAGCAAGTAGAGAGGTTGAGAGCCTACACCAACACTCTTGCCTATGGAATGAAAATCCAACCAAGAGCCATGGTTCAATGCTTAAGCTTGCCATCTTCTCCATCTTCATTACTATGCTATTATGTATGCTAACAAGAAGAGTGATGATAATTCAGGAACTAGTTCTTTATCCTATGAAATGTTTCTCCTTCTTCTTCCCTACCCTCATTCCCTGCTAGCTCTCTCCACCTTCGAAGGTGTTTGAGGTCTTGGGACTGAGGCTTGGGATAGTTAATGCTTTCCACAAAGTTTATGTTATGCATATGATGCATGAAGCTTTCCATCTTCATTGCATCACCTAGGTCACAAGGAACCCAAAGATTTTATTGTAACAAGTCATTCTTGATGGGAGAAGCTATAATAGAAATGCCTATTGGAGGGGGGACCGGGTCCTCAAATGTTTTCATGTTCTCTAAATTCTCTCTCTTGCAAAAGTATTGTTCATGCCAAGTTAAGTAAATGCTATGTTTATGTTGCTACCTTCAATTATGTTCACCTGCTATGCTCACAAAGTAATCTCACAAAAGTACTCTCTCTAATTTTTGTTACTCTCAAGTAAATAGGCCAATTCCATTACACCATCAAAGTTTGTCCTTTCTCAATTTCTAAACTAGTTATTTTCTTCATTGTATGTATCGTTGATACCTATGCTATTTCACGTTCAACACTTACTTGGTTTTGTAAAGACTCAACCTTAGATTTCAATTCCTTAGCAAGTTTAGATTGGCTATACATAGTTAATCCTTCCTCTATTGTCATATCGAGACAATTTACTAAACATTCCTCAGATGTAGATAACCAACAGGTAATATCTTTATGAGAGTCATTCTCGAAGGAGTAATGCACCTCATACTCACCCATTCCTATATGTCGGGCATAATTTCCTCCACTCTCCAAGGTAGATAATATTTTTGAAGAACTATCAACTTGCATGTGATAACCGTTATGCAAACATCATGAATATTTTTTAGCATTTAATGGAAATCTTTGCTTAATCATGTCTTCGTCCTCAGAATGGTCACCACTTTAGTCTGTAGTATCATTAACCTCTGACAAGGTGGACTTGGAGTATTCTCATAAAAACTCATTGAAAACCACTCTTCATTCCACCCTATCTTCTTGGGGTCCAATAGTTATAACTCCCTTACCACACAAGGAATTTCCTTAAATTCCTCACCTCACTCACCACCACTCAAGAGATCCATCTGAAGTCTTAACTCCCTGTAAAATCCCCAAAGGCTTTACACGTCGTTGGTCAGCTAAATGAAGAACTATATTTGTGGGCTCAACATGTTTTAATCCCAATTCCTCCATAGTATGTTCAGTCTCATGAGACTTACGGCAGCCCCTCCATCCAATTGGACTCCAGTTACATTATGGTTCCCTATCTCCACGGGGATAGTAGGAGCTTCTAAATCCATGAACATGTCTACCACTGAACACCTCTCTCCCCCGCATTATTGCTTATTCTAGGACTTCTTCTCTTTCCCCTTCTTCGTATTAATTTTTGATATAACTGCTTCTTACATAGTGGTGATATTTCCACTAAAGTTGTCAGGTCTATTCACAATTCACAATCTCCTATGGTATTTTGTAGATTGAAATCACCCTTGTTCTCACCTCGTTTCACCACAGAGATTTGTAATCGTTCCGAAAAAAGAGAAATTCCTCTCATTATCTCTACTTATCTTTGATAGAGTTTTTTCATCTACAGAATGATCTTCAGAGACTTACAAAGGACAGTAAAAAAAAAATTGTCACCATTAGTTTGCAATTTTGCACTAGTTAGTAAACTTTATCCAAACATCCACAATTCACCCAAAATGCAACACTTTGCTAAGGACTTACGTAGCCCAAAAAATAAAGCCGAGAATATATTTACTTTGAATAGTAGTGGGAATTGTTAAGCCACACTAAAACGATATCGCTTTCTATTCTTGTAGAATTTCAACTTCAAAAAGAGTACTCAATGTCAATTGCTAGTAGGATTGCAACACATCACCACCATCAGCATTCAGCCTGTGCATATTGGATCACTTTGCCAAGGCTTCTTCACCACACGATCATAGCATGGGCCTTTACATTTAGCTTTGAGTTACATAGCAGACAATAGATCTTGTCCATATGCAACTTTTTTTAGTTTATATTGAAGCACGATAATTGTTAAACTCAAAAGATTTCTTTCAACATAGTATGTTCACCACCCAAATGAAAGGTTCTAAGCTTCAGGGTGGAGATAAAAGAAAAATAATTTATCTTAATTGAAAAACCTAGTAAGTTATAACCAATGGCTAGCCGGATGAAATCCCTTCTGAGACATTTGTTTACCTCTTAATTTAAAGCGGGCCTCTTTAAAGAGGGGCATTGGGTATTCTGCCTCACACAATCTTTCCCATCCTCTTTCACTTTGTTTTTCTGCAATTTCTTGCCATGCATCAAGTGTTTTTGATTCATTATTTATAATGCTTTTGGTATATATTGTGATCTATATAGTTCATTGTTACAGTTGTTTCTTTTTTTTTTTGGCAAAACTCACAATTGTGAGTGAATTATATTGAATAGCCCAAAAAATTACAAGGTCTAGTCATGCTCTTGTTGAGCCATGACTATACAGTGTTACAGTTCATTGTTACAATTGTTTCTAAAAAAAGTAATATTTTACTGTGATAAAAAATGTTTTAAAATGTAAGTGTCATTTTCTCATTTTCTCTCTCATACGCAAGCCTCTTATTATTATATTCCTCTCAATAGCGTTATGTAGGCCATAGTGAATTTTCACCTTGTTAGGTGGACTCAATGTTCTCTCTCTCTCTCTCTCTCTCTCTCTCTCTCTCTCTCTCGCTCGCGCGCGCGCGCGCACACACACACACACACAAAAAAAGGCACACACTTGTAAAGGGCAATGAGTCTCTGTTTTTGGTTGGGAGCTCACCATCAGCCACATTCCTCTCTCCTCCTCTCTCAAGTCGGAACAAGCACTCGTGTAGTTAATAATTTTTTACTTTCCAATTCTCTCTTTTTCATCTTCCTTTTTCTAAGGTTGTCACCCTTCAATTCAGACTTGTACAATTTCAATTAATTTTTTAGTTTTTCCATGACTTGGGGCCTTGTACTACTATATACATTTCCTAATTTATATATTTTCTAATGGCATACGTGCTGGGTTGGATGATAATGAATGGTATTAATTAACGAGATACCCCCCAAACCCCAAAGGTGACGTCAACCTTCCAGTGTTCACCCTCCTCTCCCTCTGCAGTTCGAGTGCATGCGCGTCCGCTCCCCCTTTTCACAACAGCCCTACACAAACTCCCCCTCCCTCCTGCCCATGTCGCCTCGTTAACAAACTGGCTGAGCTCAGTGACGCGCAAGAGAGGGAGAGCGTATTACATGGTCGAACGCCTCACGTCAAAGATGCGACAGAGAGGGACAACATCGCAGCACTCACAGAGAGGACCGCCCATAGCAAGAGAGAGAGTGGACACAAGGCGCACCCCACAGTCAGAGAGAGAGAGAGAGAGAGAGAGAGAGAGAGAGAGAGAGAGAGAGGACAGACGTCCCGAACTGAGGCGGCTTCCAAAAGTGAGTGTGGGCGTGAAGAATAGGAGAGAGAGAGAGAGAGAGAGAGAGAGAGAACTCACGAATCTTCAATTCTCTTTTTTTAGTGTGGTGCAGACATAATGGCTCCGAAGAAAGCTAGATTCACTACCTACATATATTCACCACATAATGCTTATGGCTTTAGAAATAAATAAATCACTACATAAACACACACATACATACATACATGTATATATATATATATATATACATACATACATACACACACACACACACGTACACGGGAGTAAGACCAAACTAGTTTGCCTCTCTACGAGTCGGCAGCCTCTTTTATAGAGAGAAGAGAGTTGGTTACATATGCCAAGAACCTACTAGTGTTCTCTCACACTAGGTGGTCGAACACACCTACAAGACCCACACACCACACCTCCCCCCTTAGGGAGAAAAAGATGGACATCTTTTTACAAGTTTGGACTGGGAAGGGACTTGACATGACTGAAGGGATTGCATCAACTCCAATGCCTCATGTGGGGGGAGTGATCTTACAAGATCTTAGGGACTAGGGGATTGAACTCGGGGGCTATACTCGTCATGACTGGACTCGACAAGAAAATCTCTCGACATAGGCAACACACTAGGTCGCTATCCCATTGCGAATGGCTAGACGAGGAAGGACTATGACATACAATCTCCAATCCACTTCAGAGTTTGGTGTAGGTATAGTGCTGCTTATTGAAAAAGAACTACATGCTTGACAAAACTAAACTAGATATAAGTCCAAGAACTAAAATTATAGCAAAAGGCACCTCTGCAATCAAGTTGCAGTAACTCCGGTTGCCAGCAAGAAAATTCAAACCTAGTGCCCCGGCTGTCTTGGCTTGTGCTTGAGCTCTGCTGTGAGTTGTCACTAATGGTGAGAATGAAGGCGAAAAGTTGCTAGATGGCAATGACCTCGGCATACTTGAAGACCTCCCATACATGCTCGAATATGTGCTGCCATCAACAGATTCCTCTCTTTTGGATCTCCTCCTTGTTATTATTTGCCTCTTTCATGCCTCCAGGTCTGCATGAGTCTGCAATGCTGCAGTTTGCAAGAACTCCTTGCTTTGCTTCTTGGGCACAGGAACGTGCTTGTCTTCCAGGTACTCTTTGAGCTGATAACTCTTCATGTTGAGGATCTGCTCCACAGTGGGGTGATCCATGGCGACCAATATCAGCAGCACAGAGTCGCCCAGGAGCACTCAATCCAACGGTCCAAGCCTGTGGAGTAGATGGTCAGGACGTAAGGGCCTAGCTGACGTGCGCATGAGGGCTCGTTCACGTGTAGGCTGCACAGAACGCTGTAGCTGGGGCCACGCCGGTGCATCAGCTGCTGCACAGGTGGTGCAAGTGACACCTTCCGCAATGCACCTCTTGCTCGTCTCGCTGCCCAGTAGCTCCTGCACCTTCGCGTGAGAAGCAAAGGGCGGAAATGTGACGAGAGCTTTAGCTGCAACAAGGTTGCTTCCTTCGCTACACAGGTTGACATAAGAACTTGGCGTGCCGGGTAGCGTTAGCTGTAGTAGAGTCTCTCAAGCAGATAAAGGAGGACACCAAGAAAGTGACGCCTTTCATGAGCTGTAGGCAGCAATAGCCTCTCTCTCTCTCTCTCTCTCTCTCTCTCTCTACCCAGTGTCAAGCAGCATTGCCATCGCTGTCGTAGGTATTCCCCAAGAAAATTAAGAAAAGAGTTTCTAACTAACCCTTGCCCGTCAACTCCACCAATGTGGTGTACACGGGAGTAAGACCAAACTAGCTTGCCTCTCTACGAGTCGGCAGCCTCTTTTATAGGGAGAAGAGAGTTGGTTACATATGCCAAGAACCTACTAGTGTCCTCTCACACTAGGTGGTCGGACACACCTACTAGACCCACACACCACAATATATATATATATATATATATGTATATAGTACAAGGGCACTCTAAAGAAAAGAAAACGCTAAAAGTAATATATGCAAAAGTATGTCTCTACGTTTTAAAAAAAATCGTTATTATAGCAAATCTAAGATGATACCTTATCAAAAGCAAATGCTCCTAATTGAAAGTGTTTCTGTCGATGCAGTCTTGTCAACACCAACAAGCTAGGCGGAAGTGCAAGAGGGAGGGAGAGAGCATGGCATGCAGTTGAACAGTAGGGCGTGCAGGTGGACGAGGACCTAGGAAGGGGTTGAAATAATGTTTTTATAGAATGAAAGTTGTCATATGGAATCACAGAAAGCGGTTGGCTGAGTTGGTTAGATTTGGGATTTGCTGGCCCGGCTCGTCAGAGTTGGAATCTGAAAACCGATTGTTAATTTTGTTGCTCTGTGCGCACCAAGCTAGGAAATGAATTACAATCTCGGATCTCAGAAGATTCCTGTACAATATAATATCAAACCCACCAGTATGTGAAACAAAGAATGTGGAGTGGAACATCTCTTGTTTATTAGGGCCGAGTCCCCCATGCAATCAAGAGTATTAGTGATATTTTCTTTCATGAGTGGTCGCACACAATAATCGAAATGTGAAGTAAAACAACATACATGCTAAATGCGGATGTTACGCAAAGTCCGAAAAGTCATGGGTCACTTCTTCTTTCTTCTTGGGATAGTTTCCTACGACAATAAAACTCTCTTCTTCTTCTTCTTCTTCTTCTTTAAAAAAAGCCCTAGAATTTTGTGCTCTTTTTCATTCGTTAGACTTCTCCTTGTTTTCTAAATGCAAGCACAAAAGCTTGTATTTAGAAAATTTCTATCTTTACGAAAGTTGTCTTCTTAAATATTTAATATGCACACAAGTAGATGTACTCCTGCTAAATCTGACAGTGCACTATCCACAAAACTCCTCATTTTGTCAACTCTCTCTCTCTCTCTCTCTCTCTCTCTCTCTCTCTCTCTCTCCCCCTCCTGCCGGTGACATACTTGAGTTGCATCGAGATCTACCCCATGGATGGCCGAGCTTTGCCGTGGTTCCTAAGTAGGCAAGCCCTCCTCTCTTCATAAAAAACACTCAATGTTCGAGTTTTCGTTAATGTTTCTGTCATGTGCATGCAGATACATACACACACTCACTATAGTAACCGATAAATTGGGAGAGAAAGGACACCAACACAGGTGCCCAATTTTCAACAATTTTTAAAGCACTTTAAGAAAGGGGATATAAGTGTTTCTTTATAGTTATTTTTAAAATTTTGAAAATACACTTTTTTTGTTTCCAAAGTACATTAGTATAGGGCTACCCATGCCGTTGTGGCAAGCTGCGATAAGTTAAAGTTTGTTATTATAGTATACTTACTGTGTTCTTGATAGCTTCGGGGAGAGAAAAAATGTGTAATCTTCAGTACCTTAGAGCTCGGCTTGAGCTTGAGGCCGTTTTGTAATTTCTTTGAGATTTAAATACATTCACTCACTATTGTGAGTTTGGCCAAAAAAAATTATTTGAAAATAAACTTGCACAAATTTCTAAAAGATATCAATATTGGCCTTAAAAAAAACCCTTTGAAAAGACAAAGCCAAATTTATCTTTAAAAATTAGATTTTCATTAAATATCCACAGCAATTGTGATTTTTTTTCGATAAAGGGGGGAGCTGGTGAATTATATTAGAAGAACAAAAATTACAGGATATAGCCGATTACAAAACATGTAATTCTGGCAAAACAAAACCAGTCCATACTGTTGACCATTCGACATAATTACATGCTCATTCGACATAATTACATTATCAATAAAGCACATACACTTAACGGAGAGCAACATCCAGAGAAGTGGACAATTCACTAAGCACTTGCTGAACATGTTGCATTAACCTAAGTCCATTATTATATTGCCTCTTGAGTTTTTCTCCTTTATTTTTTATTTATTTTTTTAATGTGTACTTAAGCGTCACATTTACTTTATGTCAAGTAGAAAGTCTTTTGAGTTTACATTTTCAAAAGTCTTTTTGTTATGTATACTTAAACTGTACAATTACTTAATTTGTGCAAAGTAGAAAGTTTTTTATTTTCCATTTCCAAAAGTCTTTCCATTTTAAATTTTTAATTTTACGCTTGACTTTTGTATTTTAGAATAGAGGTTTTATGAGGTTTTTTGTTAAGTGAAACACTGAGTGACACATGGAGGGTCTCTCCTTCCTTGAAAAATTTAAGTTGCTTCATATATAGGGATTTGGTTATATTTTGGCCTGCTAGGCCGCGTGGCAAAGCAAGGGACATCGGTTGTCGGTTGAATGTAGCCGTTGGGTGACCGTTGACCAAAAAGTCAACACACGTAGCTCACACGGAGTCTTGAACCCCCAACCTCACATCCCAGGAGAATTACCCCAACCACTGCACTACGTGAGTGCATATGCACATGCTTGGGCGCATGCACTACATATGTTGATGATATCTCCTGCCCCCCCAAAAAGCGACGTGACCGGCTGGGCCAATCACGCCCGCCTACACGCGGCCTAGCAGGCCGATATTTAACGAGAGCCCATATATAGTATAGATGGCTTTAAAAATATTAAATCACTATATTATATAATATATATATATATATATATATATATATATATATATAGTACAAGGGCACTCTAAAGAGAAGAAAATGTTGAAGGTCAAATATGCAAAAGTATGTCCCTACGATTTAAAAAAAATCGTTATTATAGCAAATCTAAGATGATGTCTTATCAAAAGCAAACCCTGCTAATTGAAAGTGTTTCTGTTGGTGCAGTCTTGTCAACACCAACAAGCTAGGCGGAAGTGCAAGAGGGAGGGAGAGAGCATGGCATGCAATTGAACAGCAGGGCGCACAGGTGGACGAGGACCTAAGAAGGGGTTGAAATAATTTTTTTATAGAATGGAAGGTGTCATATGGAATCACAGAAAGCGGTTGACTGAGTTGGTTAGATTTGGGATTTGCTGGCTCGGCTCGTTAGAGTTCGAATCTGAAAACCAATTGTTGATTTTGTTGCTCTGTGTGCGCCAAGCCAAGAAATGAATTACAATCTCGGATCTCAGAAGATTCTTGTACAATATAATATCAAACCCACCAGTATGTGAAACAAAGAATGTGGAGTGGAACACTCTTTTTTATAAGAGCCAAGTCCCCCATGCAATCAAGAGTATTCGTGATATTTTCTTTCATGAGTGATCGCACACAAGAATGGAAATGTGAAGTAAAACAACATACATGCTAAATGTGGATGTTACGCAAAGTCCGAAAAGTCATGGGTCACTTCTTTTTTTTTTTTTTCCATAAAGGGCGCGAGAGTTTTATATTAAGTAAAGAACAAAATTACATTGCAGAGCTTTACAAACTATTGCTTCTTGGGATAGTTTCCTACAACATTAAAACTCTCTCCTTCTTCTTCTCCACAAAGGGGGTCATATTAAAATCACTAATTGTGCTAATGTCTTGCGGGACTCGGTGCTTATATGGACACAAAAATTCTTTCCACTTTCCACCAAATTCATTACTTAACATAGATTACGAAAAAGCTAAAAGAAGGCTAAAAAAGAAATACACAACGGTATCAATACACGACTCCAGAGTCCATCACCTCTTTATATTTTGGACATGAAAAGTCTTCACTTTCTATTTCTTCGGCGCTTTTCATTTAGTAAGCTCACCCTTCGCTTACACATTTCCAATTTTTAGTTTACTGAGATCGGAGGGCACTCCTCCTTGCCCTCCAAAAAAGAAACACATAAAAGACAAAAGCATCTAATGAACTTCCAATATATATTGATCCATTCATCATCACTAATTACATTACTAATTACCTGAGCTGTATATTTAGGATATGCATATTACATTAGCGAGATTTAGAGGATGAATAATAGATTGATTACCGATCGATGTGCCAGAGCGCCGAGTTGGAGAGCTCTTGCAGCTGGCTCAAAGGTTCAAGGGGTGGCAGCTCCAGATCAGCAGGTTGGAGAGGCCACACAAAAATGTTGTGGTCCTGCTCCGTATCTAAGTAGTTCATCACAAGGTTGTAACTATTGTTATCATTAATTGCGTCGTCAAGGTCCAGCTGGCACTCTGACAAATTCTGCATCCTGAAGGCGCAGCCAAAGATATTGGAGCTGCCCCCCTTGGAATTATTAGAAGAATGAACCCAATACCCCTCCCACAACTCCCTGAAGAAGGCTGACTCGTTTTTGCTGCCACTCTCGACCACCTCAATATGCAAGTGCTCCGTAAAGGGGCAATCGGCCACCATCTCCTGCAGCTGCTGCATTTGCCTGCAATTGTTCTCCATCTCCATCTCCATAGCCACATTCCTCTCACTCTCCTCTTCTGATAGCGCATAATCCTCCGAATTCGGTGTCCACGACCTCCGCTGATCCTCCTCGCTTGCTAGCCGCACCGATGCATGGGATGATGCGGACACACAGCTTGACAAGGCTGAAGCTGATGATGAGGACAACGATCTTGCTGACGTACACATATTTAAATTTAACGTCTGCTGCAGCTGCAATTCATTGCAGCTCTGCGACTCTTCGGCCTTCGACATTGCTTCTGAATCTGACTTCGACCCACCACCTTTAGCTGGTGCAGGACGTGGCTGCTGCAGCAGTTCCTCTTCAATATATTGCTGGGGTTTCCACTGCTGCAAACCAGCGATTGGTATTTGAGCATTCGGGGAGAAATCCGGGTAGATCTTTTGGACCGGGTGCTGGGCAACAAAGTGAGGAACGCCCATCATTGAGTGAGCTCGGGCAGAATCGTTCGCATATAAAGGAGGCACGAGAGAGGAAGGGAGCTGGCCATGAAAGCTTTCATCAGTACATGGAGGAAAAGAATGCGCAGCACTAGAGGGATGAGATGGTGGAGGGGACGGCGCAGTGGAATGAGGGGGAGGCGCAGGTAGCGAGGAGGAGGTTGAAGAGGAAGAGGAGGAGGGGGGGATGTACTCCATGGAGAGATGGGGCAGATTGAGAGGGGCGGAGGGGCCGTAAAGGGTTCGGGCAGCTTCATCGTACGCCATGGCTGCTTGCTGAGCAGTGGCATAAGTGCCCAGCCACAGCCTGGCGCCTTTGCTGGGCTCCCGTATCTCGGCAACCCACTTGCCCCAGGTGCGCTGCCGCACCCCTCGAAAGCTGCAGAAGGCGTTCTCGGGCCCACCCTTCCCCTTCATGCACCCTTTCTTGTACCCCTTGCTGGACATCTTGCGCAGCTGCTTTTTCTGCTGCTGCAATGCAAATTTTCTGCTTGCATTCATTGATCCATTGTCATATAATAATTGAGCTGGAGTGGATGTTGGTATCTGCTTCATTGTATTGTGCTGATTCTGCTGGGCCCAGGTCGCCAGCACCTGCGTGACCGTGCGACCTCTTCTCTGGGGGGCTCTCATATTTCTCACTACTGCTAGCTTCAGCGGCTTCAACACGAGAAAGGTTAAGGGGACATGAGACGAACCCAGATGAGAGAGACAATGAGAGAGAGAGCTTATTACTCTTATGATTGACGAGCTCGCTGCAACCGTATTTAACGTAGCTAGGTGGGATGTACGAAAGTTCAAGGTGTTCTGTCCGTACTAGAGCGGGGTAGGGCAGTGTGACGAGTACAGCAGCTGATTGGGCGCAAGTGGCGGCCACAGAATGGAAAGTGAAAACAGCGCCCCCCGGGGATGTAGCAGGTCAGGCCCCAATTACAGCCAACAGCGCCGCCCCGTCGCCAAGCCTTGCTCGCCCGTTGGCTGCACACTGCACAGCTCGCCCCTCATGATTTATCGCCTCCTGCCCGGTTTGGCAACTCCATCTCACCCCAAAAGGCTTCCACCTGTCCTCCGTTCCGTGGCTCCGAGTTGCTCTCTTCCTCTTATTAGTAGGTGAATCATTCATTCCTATTCGATCTTAGATCTTGCAAAATGCGCCACCGTCATGCATACACATAAACACCTCTCAAGCAAGACTCATAATAATTTCATAATATCCATCAAAGCACGCTTATCAAAGAAAGCTGTATTCGCAACAATTGGCGTTTCTTGAAACGTACCAACAATAAAACGACCTTTCTCTGTGCCTTTGTTAGAGCTGTAAACTCCTAGGTCCCAAGTCCTCTATCATGTGGACAAGAGAATTCAGGGCTGGTAAAATTGACAAGCCAAACAAAAATATGTTTAACCTCTCAAAAAAAAGAAGCCAAAGGATTAAATTATCCCTATAATTAAGAATAAGGAAGTGCAAATTATTACATCGATCTCATTCATTACAAGAGGTTCTTCATAATAACGACGTTAGCAATGCGACGTTCAAATGTTAAAATCCACGACGTCCTTATGATCGTCACTATAAACATCGTTATACTATTTGTTGCATAGCGACGTCGATAAAAATAAAAAATAAACCGAGAACGTCAAAAACTTAGATTTCAAATTTGAGTTTCGACGCTCTAGCGAAACAGGTAAACCCATGCCTCTCCCTCTCTCTCTCTCTCTCTCTCTCTCTCTCTCTCTCTCTTCCCCCTTCCCCCCCCACACACACACACGAGGAGAGGAAGGAGATTCAGGTATGCTCCTTCCCTCCCCTCCCCTCCCCTCTCTCTCACGTTCCCTTCCCCTCTTTCTCTCTCTCCCTCTCAATCACACACACACACACACATTGTGTCTTTGAGAGAGAGAGAGAGAGAGAGAGAGAGAGAGAGAGAGAGAGAGAGAATGTACACACATACATAAACAAAAGACATACACACACATTGAATGTACAAAAAATTACACACACATGCATAAACAAAAAATACTTACACACACATTGAGAGAAGAAAAGAGAGAGAGAGAGAGAGAGAGAGAGAGAGAGAGAGAGAGAGAATAGGAGAAAACAAAGAGAGAGAGAAAGAGGGAGAGAAGACGAAAAGAGAGAGGCAAGGGGAGAGATAGATTAAAAAAAGTAGAGAAAATATGAAATGAAATGCTATATTAAGATTTATGGTTAGGTTAGATTTTAAATTACATTTAAAATTAAGTTAGATTAAAATCTAAGATTAGGTTAAATTACATTTAACTTATATTTAAAATTTATGCTAAATTTAAAATTAGGTTAAGATTTAAATTAAACTTATGATTATGTTAGATTTAAAATTATATTAGATTTAGGTTTATGTTGAGTTTAAGATTAGATTAGTTTTAGATTTAAAATTAGGGCAAGATTTAAGATTAGCTACGTTAAATTTAAGATTAGCTACGTTAGATTTAAGATTAGATTAGATTTAGATTTATGTTAGATTTTAGGGCATGTCAATGAAGGGGGAGTTCCAGCTAAGCTCAAGGCTTTGCCCAAAGAGCAAACACTAGGTACACAACAAAATGTATACTCTCATCAGAATATGACACCTATTAACTCACCCATTAACTATGTTGAATTAGCTCAGAATCACCATATGTTCAATTACGTTAAAGTTAAGATTAGATTTTGGATTTAGTTTTTATATTAATAGAGTTAATTAGGCCAACGATGATCCCTATCTTCCTCTCTATGGATGCGACCTTAAGTTGGAAAGCTTTCAACGGCATGATACTCAGATTATGGCCAACATGTAATCCCTCGAACAAGGATCTGTTGTAAAAAGATGTTAAGATATCGTGAATTGCTACAGCTAAAGAAGAGGCAAAGGGATTTTGTCCACTACATACATTGTCATGTAGACGTGGGTGTATAGATTTCTCGTACCCATAAATATAGGCATTGACTACAACATCCCCCCGTGGTTGACGATGACAACGGGCCATACACTGTAAGATGTTGACCTCTGACCAAATGGATTTACGCCATCCATAACCAGGCCTATGCGCAAATTTCGAGCTTCCCTGGTAAAATTCGATCATGCGTCGTCTATATGTTTTCAGGCTGCACAACATGCAGGAATCCGTAGCACACCATCCGAAGATCTATTCTCCTTGTGCCATGATGCAAGGGCGGCCATGGACTTACATACAAAGAAATGCTTGATGCAAGGAAGCGTCACAAAACCTTTTGTGGATTTTTTTGTCCGTGGAGATCTACTCGGTATCTCTCGGAATCACATTTCAGACACTTTTCCATGTCTATGTATTCCCCTCTGAAAAGAATGCAATCGTTAGGACAAGCGTGAATCTAATTGTAATCCATCCCTAAGTTTCGCAAGATCTTTCTTGCTTCCTCTCTGGAATCTGGCATCACATTATCAGTTGACAGTATGTGCTCTTTCAGCAATCTACACGACGAAAAAAATGCGGTATACTTGTGTAAGTAATCTATCAGATCATTATACATCTGGAGTTGTTTATTGAAGTAAACACATTGTAATAGATCATCTGAAAAGCATTGTGATGCTAGTGTCACTCCATCCAAACTTTTTCTGCATGTTGAGAAGAACTAAGAGGGCCTTCAATCTAAACACACATGCTCCATCATACAATGGCATGTCAGCTTAATTCACTTTTCATATTATCATAGATAAGTCTTTTTGAATCCATGATAGTCTTGCTCATTTCATCAATCTCGAGCTCAAACATAACCTCATTGGGAATGTGGTCTGCATGATCATCCTCCGAGCTGTCAGAAGCTACATCTTGTGGCCTCATGTATGCTGCTTGACCAAAGCGCCTGCGAATACGTCTCTTGGATTACAAGATTTCTGCCTGTTGGCTAGCGTCAAAGTCCAATGAGTTATAATTGGCAACAAATCGATCTATAATAGATTGATCAAACTCGTCAAATTTGTGAACGTGCTACAAAGAAACACGTCTTGTCCGTCACACATCATGTTTGCATTGATTACCAGGACATAAGATCCTTGTCGAGAGATAGGTGTTTCGGTTGGATGGACCCACATCATCGTTACTACTCATAATGAATGTAAAAACCTTATAACTTGAACATAAATTTAAACTTCTATTGGCATCCTCTGTCTTTTCTCTCTCTCTCTCTCTCTCTCTCTCTCTCTCTCTCTCTCTCTCTCTCTCTGTGTGTGTGTGTGTGTGTGTGTGTGTGTGTGTGCGTGCAGTAAACTACCTCACATTCTCTAGTCATGTCCGATCCCCGCACACCTCGGGATACCTGTTTCTAATCTTGATTGTGTCGGGGTGGTATAAAGTGAAGAATATGGATGTGTATCTTCGTCCACTATTGGAAGAGCTATATCAATTGTGGATTGGCATAGAAGTGGTGGATATGAGTCGACACACAGGTCGACGGAATGCTTTGATAAGAGGCATTCTAATGTGGACCATTCATGACTATCCCGGACTAACAGAATGCTCAGGCGATTTATACTCAAACTCAAACACTATAAATATTGGTTTTTCTCAAGCTTATCTATTGTCATGTGTATACATGCAGGGCTTCAAACAGGTGGATACAGAGAATGTGTCACATTGGATCTAGACTTAATGCACGTCGGGCGCCCTCATTGAAGAAGCAAATCTATGAACACTACAAGAGGTTGTGTGCTCTTGTGACGCTGTTAGCGACGGAAATACATTGGGTTTTTATAACCCCCTGCGTCGCTAAAACCGTCGCTACGAGCGTGGCTATAAGCGTCGCTATATAGTGACGGTCATAGCGACGGTTATAGCGACGTTTACACAGAAGAATATAGCGACGTTACAGAGCCATAAATAGCGACGCTTATAGCGACGCCCGAGAGAATTTTTTTTTGGTGGCAGGGCATTGAATGCCCTGCCACCCATCAACCATATTGTACTTGATTCACTTTTTAAAAAAAGTGCAAGGGTAGATAATAGACCCAAAATAGTCACCCACAAGACGCATTGTTTGCAAAATTGACAATTGTACACATCATAGGCAAAATGAATTGATTGGCAAATGTAATAATGACAATTGTACAACATCATATGCATAAAGAATTGATTGGCAAAAGGAACTGCGGTGACAAATGTAATAATATACATGGTTCAAAAAGATGTATAAAATCCGTCTCACGATACATAAGCTATGAGAAACCCTAAACTAATGCTATCTAGCTACGGCTAAACTGACGTCGTCTAGTCAGACGTCTCATCGCGTCCAAGCGGCGTATCTGTCGGATTCGGCAAAAAAAGACAATAAGACAGCTTTCAATAAGTATAAACATATAACGACATTTATAAAACAATACAAAAAATAAAAAAGAGTAAACCCTAATACTAACCATGCCGCCGCGAGAACTAAGAATGTCCATCAGGGCGTTTAAGCCCTTCCTGCCTGCGTACTCGCGCTCGTACGATGCGGGATCACGTCCTGTCATCGACCACTGTCAAAACATACAAAGATTTCATTATGTTAGAATTGAAAAACTCATAAACCCTAAACTATCGAACATAAAGAGCAATGTGAAAACACTTACAAAATCGGCCTCAAATGATGCCCATCCACCGCTCCCCAAGTGGTGCGAGCTCCCTGCCTCTACTCGCGCTCTGGCTGCATCCTTTTGTTGCTTCCACTTGTCGGGATTCTCGCGCGCTGCTTTCTTCGCATTCTTCCCATCTTCTTTGGCCAGCCAATCTGGCCTGTTCCACCCATTCTTGATTGCTTTTTGCACTTCGGAACGCTTGTGTTTGCAGTATTCGCGCATTCGAATCTTCATCAGGTCTTCATTGAAGCGCTGATCCCGTGTTGGAACGGGAAACTCATCATGAAGTATGCTGATGACTCTGTTTTTTAAATCACTTGGTACTTCACTCCATTTGTTTAGTATGTAGTGTCTAAACAGCTGAGAGCAAAGACCACGCATGCGCGAGATCACCTTCTTGCCGTCATCATCCATGATGATGCCGCCGCTGATGTCGACGGAGTAAGGCAAGCCCTCTGACCGGTGACGCGTGAACCTGGGTGTCCCGGCAGGGGTCTCTAGCGGCGTGTCGATGGGGGTATGGACGTCAGGTGTCTCCACCGGCGTCTGGGCCCCGAAGCGAGGAGTGTCGAGTGGGGTGGCTCCTGGCGGAGTAGGTAGAGGTGTGTAGCTTCTAGGAACAGTTAGCCGTGCAAAACCTGGCGTAGATGGCGATGTTGTGGCTGGTGTGGGGGTGGGCAAAGAAGGGGAGGGTAAAGAGCCTCATCAAACACGAGGCGGTGTGGAGGCATCGGTGGCGGAATCCCCACAACAACCGCCACCGCCACCACTAGAGCGCCGGTGTCTAGACGAGTGTGAAGCTCGTCTCGTCGACGCCGAAGCTTCGGAGCGCGCCAAATGCTCCGAAAGAGAGGGAGATGCGGATGGAGTAGGAACGCGCGATGATGTGCCAGAGCGATGACGCTCCACGTACCACTGTCTCTGCTGCGGTGACAAAGAAGAAAGAAACTCCTCATCATCCATACCTGCATTAAACACACGAATATTTAAACTTAATATTGAATGAATAGAGTAGACAATGACGCAAAGACCATTAAATACAATGACGTAATGACGCATATAAATACAATGACGCAATGAATTGAGTGATAGAAGAGGCAAGTCGAAAACTCAGAATTTTCAATCAAAAGATATGAGCGCGAGTAGAAAAGAGCGTTATACACCATGGAAGGTACTTAGAGAGCCAGAGCTTTTACAACACAGAGCAAAATTGTTCAAATACAATATTTGTGGCTTTAAGAGATCTCTCTCTCATCCTCGCATAACTCAGCATAACTTCCTATATCTATATAGAGCTCTCCGTTTAAACACATATCCTCTGTTTCATTTTGTAGCTCCTCTGCATGCACCCCATATAGAGTAGTAGCATCTTGATGCTCGTCTGGCACCACCGCAGCGGCTTCTGATTGAGCATCTTCTCTGATCTCCTCCATTGATGTCGTTGTGATTGGCCCATGGTAGCCTTCATACGTCCTTGCACTATGAGGGGCTACCTCTATGACGTACCACCAGTTTGATGTAGACTTTGTAGGATGAAATATTACCTGCCAGAGCCACATAACTTACATGAGAGCTTTCAAGCACATAACTTGTAAAAGGGGGATGTTAACTATTTACATACTTACTTGTTCACAATGCTCAGGTAGTACGAAAGTGTCTCTTAGGTCAGTCCATTTCTTAGTAGAATCCACCTCAAGAAAACCAGACTCTCCTCTACGCACAGTAGCGTTGCGACCCTCCATGATTATCTTGAACCATTGCACGTCGAACAAGTCGACAAAAAATCCTCTGTAATCGATCCTCAAAATCTCTTGCAGCGTGCCGAAGTAAGTGAGTTCCGCCACCACAGGATCTGCATCAGAGGAACGTCGTCGACTAGACTGTTCAAATTTTGCCATGATTCCACAATCTTGAGTAAAATGCTTTTTGTCGATTCGTTCCACCCTAAAATGTCGACCTTTACACCATGCTGCTGTGTATGACTTATACTACAACGAACAAAGATTATGAGTGGCCATTCAAACGTTTATAAATAAAGTCACTTGCTAGTCGTACATTGCAAACTTACCTTGGTCGTGCAACCCCGAGAGTACTCCCACTCTTCTTCAGTCACTTCGTCACCGCATTGTTGTGCGCTTCTCAATTGGTTGTGCAACCATCTTAAGCTCATGAAGGTTGGTAGGCTCTCCAGAACCGCTGGATAGTGCATCGGTGGTCGTCTTCCCCGTCTCCACTCGATTCGTGCCCTTTGTCTCTCTTGCTTTGCATCCTCATATTGTGAAATCCACTTTTGCATCACTGGATTGTGAAGTATGCAAAATCGGTTGATTTTAGCCTCTAGATCTTCCGTCATCTTCTTCTCAACACCGAGATTGCACATGACAATCCCAGATATGCGCTCATCATCTATGGTTCGCCATAGCATGTCCCGGGATTTATCAAATCCATCTAGCCACTCTCCAATGTACACTAGGGACTCTGATAGCAACCAACCTTCTGCCATGCTACCCTCCGGACGTGCCTTTTGACGCACATATCCCTTAAGCGTTTTCATGAAACGCTCTAAGAAGAACATCCATCTGGAATGAGCTGTGCCAGCTATTTCCACCTCATCAACTATGTGAACAAGAAGATGCACCTGAATGGTTAGCATTGTAGTAGGAAAATGTTTCTCAAACATGCACACAAGCTCCGCAGCATTTAGTTTGGCGAATGGTATGGAGTCTACGTTGATCTCCTTTTGTAAGATCCATTGCACCAGCTTTGCAAGTTTGTAGATTGTGTTACGGATGTCGAGAGACAAACATCCCTCAATGGCAACCGGTAAAATAAACTGTAAAGTATGTGCAACAATGATATTAAAGTCCACATTTTATGCAATGATATTAAAGTCCACTATGAACGTACCTGACACATTTTATGCCAATCGTGTGACTTCAAACCGGTAAGCTTTCCTTCTTTAGTAAAACACGTTCGGAGCGAGTGCATTATGCCAGTGGGGGTCTGCAAAGATCGAATGGTCTCTTTTACTTTGCGTTCTTGGGCTCCTGTGAAAATCCATGGTGCTTTAGGGAGTTTTATCGATCCATCAGACGTTGTTTGCGGCCAATATTGCTCCATACGATCCACATTTCTAAGGTCAACTCTGGCTCCCAGAGTATCTTTCTTGCCGGTCAGATGGTCCCATAGTAGATTACCCACATTCTTGAATATGTGCATTGGATCGAGCAAGTGATTGATCATGAGTCGGGGCCAGTATGGTAACTCGTACCATAGAGATAGTCTCTTCATCCATGGAGGCAATCCGTCATCGCACATCTCCTTCTGCTCTAACCATGCTTGTGCAGACATCCTTGGTGGCTCTCTTCCCAAAAAGCCGTCGCGTAACACATGATTCTCTGGAAGATACGCTTGATGACCTTTGTAGATTTGCTTCTTCAGTGAGGGTGCCCTACGTGCATTCAGTCTAGGTCCACATGTGACACATGCTCTGTATCCGCTTGTTTGAAGCCCTGCATGTATACACATGATAATAGATCAACTATGGGAAAAAACAAGATTTACAGTGTCTGAGTGAGGAGTGTCAATAGATCACCTGAGCATTCTGTTAGCCCGGGATAGTCATGCATGGTCCACATTAGAATGCCTCTGATCAAAGCATTCCATCGTCCTATGTGTCGGCTCATATCCACCACCTCTATGCCAATCCACAATTGTTGTAGCTCTTCCAATAGTGGACGAAGATACACATCCATATTCCCCACTTTATATCGCCCTGGCACAATCAAGCTTAGCCATAGGTGCCCCTTCTTCGTAGTCAACCACGGGGGAATGTTGTAGTTGACGATGACAACGGGCCATACACTGAAAGATGTTGATCTTTGACCAAATGGATTTACGCCATCCATAGCCAGGCCTAAGCGCAAATTTCGAGCTTCCCTGGCAAAATCCGACCATGTTCCATCTATATGTTTCCACGCTACGCAATCTACAGGAATTCGTAGCACACCATCCGAAGATTTATTCTCCTCATGCCATGATGCTAGGGCGGCCATGGACTTACATTCGAAGAAATGCTTGATGCGAGGAAGCAGAGGGAAATGTCGCAAAACCTTTTGTGGAATTTTTGTCCCATGGAGATCTACTCGATATCTTTCGGAATCACATTTCGGACACTTCTCCATGTCTATGTATTCCCCTCTGAAAAGAATGCAGTCATTAGGACAAGCGTGGATAGAATTGTAATCCATCCCCAAGTTTCGCAAAATCTTTCTTGCTTCATCTCGGGAATCTGGCATCACATTGTCAGCTGGTAGTATGTGCTCTTTCAGCAATCTACACAACATAAAAATATGATACAGTCGTGTAAAAATCTATCAGATCATTATACATTTAGAGTTTTATTAAAGTAAACTAATTGTAATAGATCACCTGAAAAGCGCTGTGACGCTAGTGTCACTCCATCCAAACTTTGCCTGCATGTTGAGAAGAACCAGGAGTGCTTTCAATCTAGACATACGTGCTCCATTATATAATGGCGTATCGGCTTCACTTTTCATATCATCATAGATAAGCCTTTCTGAATCCATGATCGTCTCGATCATTTCATCAATCTCGGGCTCAAACATTGCCTCGTTGGGAATGTCCTCTGCATGATCATCCCCCGAGCTGTCAGAGGCTACATCTTGTGGCCTCACATATGCTGCTTGACCAAAGCGCCTGCGAACATGTCTATTGGGTTGCAAGATTGCTGCTTGTTGGCCAGCGTCAGAGTCCGACGAGTTATAATTGGCAACAACTCGATCTATAATAGATGGATCGAACTCGCCAAATTCGCGAACGTGCTGCAAAGAAACACGTCTTGTCCATCGCACAGCATGCTTGCATTGATTACAAGGACATAAGACCCTCGTTGAGAGATAGGTGTTTCGGTTGGACGGTCCCACATCCTCGTCGCTACTCATAATGAGGATAAAAAACTTATAACCTAGAAAACAAATTTAATATTCTATTGGCATTCTTCGTCTTATCTCTCTCTCTCTCTCTCTCTCTCTCTCTCTCTCTCTCTTTCTTTACCTCACATTCTCTAGTCATGTCCAATCCCCGCACACCTCGGTCTAGAGGTGCACGGAGATCAGAACCACCGGGTTATAATCTCGTCTTTATTGGTCAATACCTATATTTGTGGGTACAAGAAATCTACACACCCACGTCTACATGATACTGCATGTAGTGGACAAAACCCCTTTGCCTCTTCTCTAGCTGTAGCACTTCACAGCATCTTAACATCTTTTCACAGTAGATCTTTTCACTGTTCGTCTAACTCTAAACCCTAAACCGTAGACAATTCTTGCGTGGACTCGATCTAACGTAAATAAGCGTAAATCTAAATAAATGTAAATCTAACTAAAAATAAACCTAAATCTAATTTAACATAAGTCTACATCTAACCTAATCTTTAACGTCTTTTGGGATAGTTTCCTACGACGTTAAAACTCTCTTCTTATTTTGTGTGTGTGTGTGTGTGTGTGTGTGGGTAAACCTAAATAAACCTAAGTCTAATCTAATATAACATAAATCTAAATCTAACGTAAATTATGTTATATTAAAAACAAAGAACTAAACTAACAGGGATTATAAGAACCTTAAAACTGATTTAACACATAATTTTTCACATAACTCGGCAAGAGTTGGCATTCTCATCACTAAAGATGTGAGAGTTAACTTCCGGCGGTGACGCTGCCTCATCTCCATCCACATCTGACGACAGCAATTGGCCCTTTAGACCGTTCTTGCTCTTGTTACTAACTTTGAAGTTGTTGTTGAATGACTAGAGGTTGTCTAGATGGTCATTGTGTCGGGGATGTAGTGACTCTTGCCGCCCTGAAGATCCACCTTCTTCCCTATCTTCTGAAGACATTTCACCAGTACTTTTGGATCGACGGAGCCCACCATGAGTGAAGGCAGCAATACCCTATATTCCATTGAGGGCTTTCTTCACCCGCTTCATGCAGGCATCGCAGTCTATGGAGACCTAAATCTAATCTAATATAACGTAAATCTAAATCTAGCATAAATAAACGTAAATCTAGTTAAAAATAAACCTAAATCTAATTTAATGTAAGTCTACATATAACCTAATCTTTAACGTCTTTTAAGATAGTTTCCTACGACGTTATAACTCTCTTCTTCTTGTGTGTGCGCATGTGTGGATGTGTGTGCCAATAAAAAGAGATAAATGGTATAACCTTTCTATCACCCATGCCAAGTATGATAGATTGATTATGCCATTTCCCTCTTGAATAATAGGTCTTGAGTTCAACTCCTCGTCGGCTAGATCTTGAGGTCTTTTAATTTTAATTAGTTTCCTACGACGTTAAATTAGTTTCTCTCTCTTTCTCTCTCAATGTGTGTGCGTTTTTTTGGATTGTATGCATGTTTTCTCTCTCTTTTCCTCTCTCAATGTGTGCGTTTTTTGTTTATGCATGTTCTCTCTCTCTTTTCCTCTCTCAATGCGTGCGTTTTTTGTTTATGCATGCTCTCTCTCTCTCTCTCTTTTTCTCTCTCAATGTGTGTGTGCATTCTTTGTTTATGTATGTGTGTGTGCGTTTTTGTTTTTGTTTGTACTCTCTCTCTCTCTCTCTCTCTCAAAAAAACTATGTGTGTGTGTGTATGTGTGTGTGTGTGTGAGAGAGAGAGAGGGAGAGAGAAAGAGGGGAAGGGAACATGAGAATGAGGAGAGGGAAGGAGCATACCTGGCTCTCCTTCCTCTCCTCGTGTGTGTGTGTGGAGAAGAAAAAGAGAGAGAGAGAGAGAGAGAGAGAGAGAGAGAGAGAGAGAGAGAGAGGGAGAGCGTTACCTGCTCCTTGCTTGAGGGCGCCGAAAAACTCAGATCTGAGATCTGAGTTTTTGGGCGCGCTCAGTTATTTTTTTAGCCCAGCTGGCGTTGCTATGAGCGTCGCAAATTTCTTTGTAAATTTGCGACGCTCATAGCGACACCGGGATTTTTTTTTTTGAGCGTCGCTAATATGAATAGCCTCTTGTAGTGGAAGGTCATCAAGCACATCTTCCAGAGAATCACGAGTTACGCGACCATTTTTTGGAAAGAGAGCCACCAAGGATGTATGCACAAGCATGGTTAGAGCAAAAGAAGATATGAGATGATGGTTTGCCCCAGGGATGAAGAGACACTCTCTATGGTACGAGTTACCATATTGGCCCAGACTCATGATCAATCACTTTGATCCAATGCCCATATTCAAGAATGTGGGTAATCTACTGTGGGACCATCTGATCAGCAAGAAAGATACTTTGAGAGCCCAAACAACACCCGATGGATCCATAAACCTTCCTAAAGCACCATGTATTTTGACAAGAGCCCAAGAACACAAAGTAAAAGAGACCATTCAATCTGTGCGGACCCCCACTGGCGTAATGCACTCGCTGCGAACGTGTTTCACTAAAGAAGGAAAGCTTACTAGTTTGAAGCCACACGACTAGCATAAAATGTGTTCGGTATGTTTAAAGTGGAATATATCATGGTGGGAATTGTGTAACAAATTCGTGTGTGGACTTTAATATCATTGCTAGACGTGTTTTACAGTTTTTTTTACTGGTGGCCATTGAGGGATGTTTATCTCCTAACGTCCCTACCACAATCTACAAACTTGGGAAGTTGGTGCAATGGATCTCACAAAAGGAGATCTATGTAGACTCCATACCATTCGCAAAACTAAACGTTGATGAGGTTGTGTGCATGTTTGAGAAACACTTTCCTACTAGCATGCTAACCATTCAAGTGCATCTTCTTGTTCACATAGTTGATGAGGTGGCAATAGCTGGCACAGTACATTCGAGATGGATGTTCTTTTTAGAACGTTTCATGAAAACGATCAAGGGATATGTGCGTCAGAAGGCACGTCCGGAGGGTAGCATGCCAGAAGGTTGGCTGGTATCAGTGTCCCTAGTTTACATTGGAGAGTGGCTAGACGGATTTGATAAATCCCGAGACATGCTATGGCGAACCATAGATGAGGAGCGCATATCTGGGATTGTCGTGTGCAATCTTGGTGTTGAGAAGAAGATGACGGAAGATCTAGAGGCTAAAATCAATCGATTTTGCATGCTTCATAATCTACTGATGCAAAAGTGGATTTCACAATACGAGGATGCAAAGCAAGAGCGACAAAGGGCACAAATCGAGTGGAGACGGGGAAGACGACCACTGATGCATTATCCAATGGGTCTAGAGAGCGTACCAACATTCATGAGCTTAGGATGGTTGCACAACCAATTGAAAAGCACACAACAGTGAGGTGAAAAAATGACTGAGGAAGAGTGGGAGTACTCTTGGGGTTGCGCGACCACGATAAGTTTGCAATGTACGACTGGCGGCTTTCTAGATGTTTGAACGACCACTCATAATCTTTGATGGTTATAGTATAAGTCATACACAACAACATGGTGTACAGGTCGACATTTAGGGTGGAACGGATCGACAAAAAGTGTTTTACACAAGATGGACCAACCTAAGAGACACTTTCGTACTACCTGAGCATTGTGAACAAGTAAGTCTGTAATTATTTAACATCCAATTTTAAAAGGTATGTGCCTGGAAGCACTCATGTAAGTTATGTGGCTCTGGCAGATGGTATTTCATCTTACAAAGTCTACATCAAATTGGTGGTACGTCATAGAGGTAGCCCCTTGTAGTGCACAGACGTATCAGGGCTACCATGTGCCAATCGCAGCGGCATCAGTGGAGGAGATCGGAGAGGATGCTCAGTCAGAAGCCGCTAAGGTGGTGCCAGATGAGCATCAAGCTGCTACTCTCTATGGGATGCATGTAGAGAATCTACAAAATGAAATGGAGGACATCTGCCTAAACGGAGAGCTCGATATAGACATAGGGGGTTATGCGGAGCTATGCGAGGATGAGAGAGAGACCTCTTAAATACATAAACATTGTATTTGAATAATTTTGCCCCGTTTTATAATATATATTGTATTCACGTGGCTTTTTGTCCATTCTTGTCTATATGCTATACTTGAGAAATTTAAATTGTGTTTGATTGTCATCGCTTCCACTCCAAGTCGAAGGAGTTCTCAAAGGGTAGGCGGATCTTGCTCTTTTAACGAAGAAGCAAGAAGCGTACATCGCTACTTCACTATGGTTTAATTTGAAGCCGGATTGAACTCCTCGTCGCAGGAATCCCTCCCCCTTTATGAGTCCTCTCTCTCTCTCTCTCTATCTATCTATCTATCTATCTATCTATCTCTCTATACACAGGAATCCCTCCCCCTATTATCTATAGTATAGATTATAACTTGACATATTTTATTCTCCATTCAATATTAAGATTAAATGTTTATATGTTTAATGAAAGTATGGATGATGATGAGTTTCTTTCTTCTTTGTCACCCCAGCAAAGGAGGTGGTACGAGGAGCGTCATCGCTTTGGAGCATCATCACGTCGTTCCACTCCTTCAGCGTCTACCTCTGTTTCAAAGAATTTGGTATGCTTCGAGACTTCGGTGTCGACGAGACAATCTTCACACTCTTCTAAGCACCAACTCTCTAGTGGTGGCTGCGACGGTTGTTGTGGGGATACCACCGTTGATGCCTCGACACCGCCTCGTGTTTGATGAGACTCCTTACCTTACGATTCTTTGCCCACCCCCACACCATCCACATCATCGCCATCTACGCCAGGTTTTGTGTGGCTATCGTCCGTTTCTAGGTACACACCACCAGCTACTCCTCTGGGAGTCACCCGAGTTGATACTCCTCGCTTCGGGGCCCGGACTCTAGTGGAGACACCTGGCATCCGTACCCCCATTGAGATGTCACTAGAGACACCACTCGATACCCCTGCCGAGACACCCAGGTTCACGCGTCACAGACGAGAGGACTTATCGTACATGGTCGACATCAGCGGCGGCATCATCTTGGATGACGAAGGCAAGAAGGTGATCTTGCGCATGTGCGGTCTTTGCTCTTAGGTATTTCGACACTACATACTAAACACGTGGAGTGAAGTGCCAAATGAATTAAAAGACAGAGTCCTCAGCATGCTGCATGACGAGCTTCCCATGTCAAGTTCGGATGAGCGCTTCAATGAAGACCTGATGAAGCTTCGAATGCGCGAATACTGCAAGCACAATCGTTCCGCAGTAAAAAAAGTAATAAAGCGTCGGTGGAACAGATCAGATTGGCTGGCCAAAGAAGATTGTAAGAATGCAAAGCGAGCAGCGTGCAAGAATCCTGACAAGTGTAAGCAACAAATGGAGGTAGCCAAAGCGCGAGTAGAGGCAGGCGATCGACCAATACCTTGAGAAAATGTTGCCAAGTCACCTAAGTGAGTAGGCACCGTGGGTGAAGGCGCTCCAGAGACTACATGTGGAGTAGGTATTGGCATTGGGCTTGGCACATAAGAAGCCCTTGGGTTCCACGTTTGGTACGGTGTTGTGCCCTGTGGTGGCCCAAAGATCATATGTGTGTCCCTAGGCATAGCAGACATCGGATGTGACATGCTAATGCTAGCCGGTATGGTCCCATGTAAATAAGAGCTTGGGTGTTGTGGTTGTGGAGCATAGGTTGTTGAAACAATGGGAGGGGTAGGGGCTATATGAGTACGAGGACCCATAGGTGTATACGATTGGTACACACTTGTAGGTATTGTTGCAGGCATTGAGCTACCATGTAGTGGTGCTTTACTAACAAATGAGATCCATGGTGTGTTTCTTGGCATGCCCATCATTGGGGTAGGCATGGTAGACGTGGTGTCATCAAGGGAAAGATGAGCTAGACTTGGAAAGGTAAAGCTATCACTTGTGTGCTCAGATTTCACTGAGACCCCTGGAAAAACAACATATAGAGGATCCATCAAACTTACCGAGGGAGTCTCCATTTGCGATAAGAATGGTTGTTTAGCCTTCCCTGTATGCAAGAATCTCATGAGACCTGTTGAAGGCATGTGGATCCCCTTATTCTGTCTCTCGAGCTCAATAACCCTATGGATGACCTCACAAACTCTTCGTTGTTGATCCTCTACACTAGTAGCACCCGTTGTGGATTGTAGGACATATAACCAACCCATGTGATAGGTGTGACCTGTGTATAGGCCGGTTAGAGTTTTCGTTTGTAGGTCGTACTCCCAGTTCTAATTTAGGAACGCTCCATCTAGGATTGAGGTGCTAGGGGTGTCTTTTGAACTAGATGCTATGTGGCTCTTCATGGGTTGACCCTTAGTGGTCGCTAATTCAGGAGCACTCGATTACTCTCCTAGCAAGGATATTGACAAAGGGGCTTTTGATTGTAACTCTCTTTGTTGCTCCACCTTGCGTAAGCTCTCAATTTTCTTTTCCCTAGCCGCAATAATATATCGCTCAATCTCTTGCACTTCGGCAAGGATTCTACCATCAGGTAAATAACCTCCGAGGGGAATATCTCTGAAGAGTCAGGGGGTGCAGTGAATGGAGGATTCACGTGCACACACTCTAAGAGCATGGGATCTACGTTGGTCATGAATGGTGAATCTACTTCCCCACCCCATTTATTTACATCGTTAGCTCCATGTTCGGAGCAAGTGGCTCTACTAAAGGTTTCCTCCAAGCGGCTAAGCACGCTCGGTGTCATTAGGCAAAATTTGGACTCACAAAGGGGCCCTTTAAGAAGTTTGACTTTACCTCTCTCTACCAAAACGGGCCCATGGATAAATTTTTGCAAACAAACTTCAAAGTTGGCGGAGGTTTGACAGTTAAAATGTCCTCTTCAAGCTCTATCTACTGATATATAGCACGCTGTCGAGAAATTTGTGGTCTTGCCAGGAAAGCACCGGGCTTATGGCTGTGAGAGTTTGTGAGAGAACTCAACAAAAACTATATGAAGGAGTTAAACCATAGATGCCATGAAGACTAGGGTTTGGAAAGAAGTGCAATCAAAGAAGATTCACTCTTTCTCTCTTGCACTCACACACACAAAGAAAGAACACAAAAGAGAATGAAAACATCAAGGCTATGGTCATATCGTATCATGGGTAATATGAAAGGATTAATAGATGAGTTAATGGCATTCAATCTTGGCTGACCAAATAGGCTACAAATTGTTCTTTGGAATTGTAGTTTTGTGCTTACCATAATATATATATTTTGTCTAGTGATTGGGATTAATTGTGTGTACAAATCCTCTTGGTTCATAGCAAGATAACTACTAGCAAGGATGGCTAGTCTTCCTCTAGGACAAAGTGTAGGCTTAGGCTTATGTTAATGGCTAAGTTCAATTAGGCATTACTACTCACTCCCTCAAGAATTCTTCTCATCAATGGCTTGAATGCTTGAGTTCCTTTTCAAGGAAGAAGAGGTCCCCTTTTATAGGTGAAGGGAACCCCCAAGGGTTTACACAAGAAGAGAGGAGCCAGTGTGAATAGGAATTGGAAAAGTTGGAAATGAGCTGTCCCTGCATGATGTGGGCAGACTGGGGTCGAGTATTTTGATCATATCTCCTCAACCGTGGCTCCAAATGAAAAAGTAAAAATATGGGCAGAAAGTTCAGCTCATTAGCTACGATTTTTATTTTAAAATCATTTTCCAATTCGGATTGGAACCTTGTGTAAAAATTTCATCAAAATAGGGTCCATTTCTGGCAGCAAAAGTCTTCCCGTGGTCCCCTTAGCCTAGACTTTCATTTAATTCCAAAGGACATCTCATGCCATATGAAAGCATGACATTGCTCCTTGACAAAGTTTTGTAATCATGCTTGCAATAATGCATTAAAATAAGTGTATCTTTGAAATCATGCTCCCTAGTGTCCCACTAGGATTTGATTTCCTCCTAGTAGCTATTTAAAAAGAAATATAAGAAAAGTATAAAAAATACATAGAATATATATATATTGGAGTTTACCCTAGATATAGGATCTAGCTAGGGTGTGAGATGATAATGAGATAGTAGAAATAAAGAATCAATGCTTTTTGCCCCAAGTTAAAGAGGCGGAGATATTGAGCTTTTCCCATAGTATTTTCTGATGGTAAAGTAAGGATAGGATACCCTTGAGAAAAATAATAGGATGAGATAGAAGGCTTGTTATTATACTTAAATATGCATATGTACATTATAAGAAAGATAATTATGTATCTAAAAAGTTACAAGATAGATCTTGTAGCATGCGTTCCCACTATGTACGTGTCACAGCACGACATCCACCCCCTCTAAACCTGCACATCCTCCGGTATGTGCCACATTATTTCTTTGTAAGATCAGTCCTCTTGTACATCTTCCTTGCTTTCTTCTTCACTGGATGATTCCAAATATTCATCTTCACTTTGATCTTTACCTGTGGTTTGCTCTTCTTCCTCATCAATATCTTCTGGATCATTGTCTCATCTTCTCTTAAACATTTTGATCCTTTTTCCTGCAATGGGAATCTTTACTTTTATACCATCTAGTTTAGACAAGCTGTAAGTAGCATTTTCATGCACATGATCTATAACATACGGTCCAAACAATCTTTTTGAAAACTTACGCATGACTGTGTGCTGGTTATCAAGGCTACTATCATACACCAAAACCCAGTCACCTTTGTCAATTGCTTTGCTCCTGAGTCGATGTCGCTTATCAAAGTATTCCTTGTTTTTCAACCTTGCATTTTTGAGTCGTTCTTTTGCAGCTTCAATGTCTCCAGGTCTTCTCTCTAGCTGCCTTATACGCAGTGCAAGGAGATCTTCCCTGCTAAGCCCCTCTTTCCAAGGTAGTACATTCCGTGTGGGAATTGTATCTTCAATCGGCATCACTGGCTTTTGACCATACATTAGCTCCGTAGGCATGTAGCCAGTTAATGAGCTATGTGTTGTACGATCAGCCCATAAAGCATATGGTAACAGTTTTGGCCACTCACCAACTCTTCCTTCACAAGCCTTGGCCAAAGCTTTGATGATAGGAGGATGCCCTCTTTCACTCTTTCCATTGACTTCAGGGTTGTAAGCTGTAGTAAGAGAAAGCTTGATTCCTAATCTAGAAAAGAACCCCCTTGCTTCTTCGGCATCTAGTTCACCTCTATCTGCAGTAATTTTTCCCACACAACCATAACGGCAAATCACCTCATCAAGAAGGAATTTGCACACAGCTTCTGTGGTTTTAGCTCTTAATGCTCTTCCTTCAACCTGGTTAGTTAGGTCCTCTCGTGCAAGAACCAAGTATCTCATCTGCCAGAGTCCTAGAGGCATTGTGACTAGATCCACAACCCATTTATAGTGCATGGCTAGTGGATATGTAGGGTGCAATCCATCACGATGTCGAACATTTGAATACACTTGACAAGGTACACATGTCTCTACAAACTGAGATACATCTTTATACATACCCTTCCACCAGTATTTTTCTTTCAACTTGGAGAAGGTTGCCCATACACCCCTGTGTCCAGCCCATGGACTCTCATGAAACTCTCGCATGAGCTTTACTTGAGTCTCTTTTTTACATATAACCCTTTGTGGTGTAGCACCCTTTTGTTTAGGATGCTTCCACAAGTAACCATCCCTCAAAAATTACCCATATGCTTTCCTGCGTATCCTCTTGAATTCTTGTTCAGACCAATCATCCGGTTTTGTTAGAGTACTCAAGTAGCTTCCAATAAGAAGCCAATCACCTTCATAAAGCTCTTTCAAGAATGATTCAAGTAGATTAGTCATGCAGACATTGTTACCTTTGACATGAGAGATAGGATAGAACTTTGTGCCTACATCATCTCCCTCGTCAATCATTTGTGACTCATCTTCATACCTTGCCCTTGATAGCATATCTGCCACTATGTTTTCTTTACCTGCAATGAACTTAAACTTGGGATTTAAGGACTTAATGTAGGCAATCCACCGCAACATAGCAATGTTTGGTGTTGAGCAGCTTGTAATCATCCCAAGAAGTGGTAGACAATCTGTTTCTACAACCACACATGGACCAATTAGGTACTCTTTCCCACTTTTCACGGATGTAACCATACCCCATAACTCTCTCTTTATCTATGGATAGTTTCTTTGGCGAGCACTTAGTACCTTTGCTCCAAATCTTACCACATACCTGTGTCCTTCTTTGTCATCTTGCCCTATTTCCCATCCAATCCCTGTAGGACTGGTATCTACTGTCACAATCACTGGCCTTTGACACTCATAGTCTACCTTTCTCAAAGTCGTTGCTGACTGGAGCAACTCCTTTAGCTTTTTCATGGATTTTACATGTGCTTCTGTCCATTTAAACTTCTGATTCTTTCTAAGCAGCTGATAAAGAGGATCAGCTACATGTGCATAATGTGGAATCCAAATAACATAGAAGACACATGCTCTCAGAAACCTTCTAACCTCAGTGATGCTAGTGCATGTTTCTTTCATTCTTTGGATGTCATCTACCTTTGATGGACAAGGTTTCCTACCATATGGCCCACACATGTGCCCCACAATAAGCACTTCATTGACACCAAACATAGAATTTTTCCCTGACAATGTAAGATTCACTTCTTCCAACCTAGACAAAAATTTATCACAATCATTTATGTGATTTACCACAAACCTGCGACATCCCTTGAGATCCAAAGCTTCATCTTTGTCACTTTCTTCACATCCTTTGATAGGCAAATCATCAATGAAAGGCATTGTGATTTGAGGAATAAAGTCACGTAAGACCTTATTCATCCCATTCATCATATGTGCAACCGAGTTGGTTGCTCCTTGTGACAAGGTACACATATTTACCAAACCCAAAGGTGTCCTCATGGTTGTCAAGTCTCTGCTTTCGATTGCAAGCTGAAATTGATCATACCCTGAGTAGAGATCCCCCATTGAGTAGATTGCCCTCCCTGCAAATGCCTCTGCAAACTCATCCACAATTGGACCTGTACCTACATTTCTATTTGTCACCTTGTTCACTGGTTGCATATCTTGGATGAAGCGTAGATAACCATTCTTCTTCGGAACTGTGAACCACCTGTTTGAGTATGGAGCACAAGAAGGCTCCAAGATTCCCATTTTGATTTTCTCATTCAGTAGCTCTACTAACTTTGGCAAATGAGCCTTTGGAACCGGAATAGGCCGCAGATTCCAAGGCACATGAGGTATTGTGAAAATTACCATAGGAGCTACAATAGAAGGATCAACACATCCTATCTCATGTGGCTCAAATGCAAAAGCCTTACCATGCCTTGAAAGCATTTCTTTGAAGCACTTTGTCTCCTCTTGTGTTAGAAACTCCTCGCGACCAATCTACAAGTCTTGGAAAGATTCCTTTGGGAAGTTATGCCCAATCTTTTTAGGATTCCTCAAACTTGGTTGTAAAGAAGCCTGCTCAATCTTTTCCCTGTTGTTGGGTGGTAAGGGTGAAGCTATTGGTTTCACCTTCTTTGCTACACTCTTGTATTTAGTTTCAACATGGACTTCTGGGCCAATTGTTTGGCTTTCTTTAAAAGCTTCTATTACTTGAAACATTTCCATAGAGAAAACTTCCACAACTTCATTTTCAAGATGCAAATTAGACCTCATTATAGTATCAAGCTCACCCATAGTATCTACAAAAGAAACTTGTTCACACAAACCCAAAACATTTTCAGTAGGTTCTAGAAACCCACTCTTTTTCATGCCTATTTGTACATTATTCACATATTGCCTCTCACATCTCTTCAAATCTTCAAGTTTTGTAAAACATATTGATCCATTCTTTGTTACCAAGGAGCTCGTTGAAAACGCTTCACCTATTTTTAGATCAGGCGAGACCCTTTTTCTTTTTGTACCACTTCAATCCCGCTTTACAATGGTACTTGGCCAAAACCCATCATTTCTCTATGATCATGAAACTCTTTGCTCACCTTTGGTAGAGGATGTTGTCTGAGGTTGTCACGATTTCTTTCATGGTTCACACAAACTGTGAGAAATTGGACAGCTCGTTTACCATATTTGCTACGTATCCTAGCATATGCTGAACCATCATGCATTACCTTTGTTTCCATTCTAACTCCCACAATGTAGGGTTGTCCAAGGATGAGATGATATGAAGATGTATCTTGTACAAAGAAGTTTTGGTCAATCTTTACATCACCTATTGTTACCTTCACACCTGGACATGCTGCATACAATTCACCAGATGAATTGTTTGCCACTTTTACCATCCAACCATGATCTGTGTCCATCGGCCATTTGCACTTGTTGTAGAGACTCTTTGACATTATGTTTATTTCTGAACCATGGTCAATCAAGGCAACAGATGGCTCTTCAAGATCACCTACCTTGACCAAAGTTTCTGTAGTAGCCCTTGCCCAATGACTTCGTGAATAGTAACTCCTAGGAATATCTTCAACTTCTTTATCATCATTTAAGAAATGCACTTGCTTCACTCTCCCACTAGATTGGTAGCATCCTACCACAGCTCCATCATTCTCCTTATTTTGTAGTTGCATCCCTTGTGTCTTTGAGGTTTCCCCTTCAACCTGTGGACGAGAAACTTCAGCAAGGGTTTGCCTCTTCCTCTTGATGATGTCAATGATCTCCTCATGGAATTCACGCTTTGCAATGCCAAGAACTTCTCCCAGAGTAAACTCAATCTTTATATTCAAGATCCTTTCCTCCAAGACTTTCTTTAAATCTGTAGCAACCCAAATATCAGATTGTAGTTTATAAGTTGGGCCTTTTGTCTTACCTTTTGTTGGCTCTTTCTTCTTTCCTCTTGTAGACTCCTCCATGAGTACTTCAGGTGGAGATGCTCCTTGTGTTGAGGCTGTATGAGAAGGCATTGAGTTGCTTCTTCCCCCACCTCTAGAAGCTCTTTTTGATGGTCCTTCATCAGCATTCTCACGTCTGCGCTTCTCTTCTACAATCGCCTCATTTTGTTGGCATTTTGTAATGTAGGCATGCACTGACAATGAGTCCACTGGATCATTCCATCCTGTTTCTAGACGTATGCAATCACCTGCTTCATGTAGAATCTCTATTGTAAGCTTTCCCCCCTTCCCAAAGTTAGTTCTGAAGGGTAGACCTGTCTCTCTTAAGTGGATTTTACCATCCTTAAAAAAGACAACATCTTTTGACAAAGCATCACTAAAATCATCACAATCCCTTCTTACATGGTCTGTACTATCACACCAAATACATCTATTAACAAACCCTTCTTTGGGCTGTTGTCTTTGCCTAGGAAGTGGCCCTGATGGTTGGCCTTTTTCTTCAAGCTTTGCAAACTTCACCTTCAAGTCACGCATTCCCTTCACAAGCTCATCTAGCATGGACTCATCAAACTTAGGAGCGATAAAAGTAGGCTTTACCATTTTGTCAGAAGTTGAGGTGGAAGGACTTGTAGTGTTTACTACCATCTTGTCCCTTCTTCTTTGTCGTTTGGCAAGCAGTGAGACAACACCTTCAACATCATTCTAGTCGGTCTTTAGTCCTTGCTCAACATATTTATCTTCAAGAAGAAGCTCCAAATTTTCTTGAAACTCTTCACGTGCAGCTTATAAGAAAATATCTATCTTCTCTGTATCTAGTGTGGCCCTTTCTGTCCCAGTGAGTTGTGCATAGCACCGCTCAAATTTCCTAAGTAGCTCTGTTATTGATAGTCCTTGCTTTGGCTTGACTACCCATTCTAAGAATTTCCTTTTGGTCACTCTCTCCGAGTCCTCCATGAAATATTCCTCCTTTAAAGCTACTTTGAGTTCTTCCCAATTTCTCCCATGCCCATCTTTAATTGCCCTAACATGCTCCCTAATTTCTGGAGCAACAACTAGCTCAAAGCTTTGAATCATCTCACCCTTTGACACGCGATGCAGCTCCATTTCCTTCACATACTCGCGTAAGTACTTGGTTATATCTTTGCCATTGAACTGATCCATTCTATTGACGACTGCTTGTATGGCCTTCGTTAATGAAATCTCCCTTCTTTCAATGATATGTTGTTGTTGCATGAACATTGCAAATTCTTAAAACATTTGGATTGTTGCTGGGTCAAAATGCATACCTTGTTGCTCAACATGATCACCCATGGTTATCCACAAAATCTCACCCTGGCAGTTTTGCGTCGCGTTCACCAAAAATATGTCGAGAAATTTGCGGTCTTGCCAGGAAAGCACTGGGCTTGTGGCTGTGAGAGTTTGTGAGAGAACTCAACAAAAACTATATGAAGGAGTTAAACCATAGATGCCATGAAGACTAGGGTTTGGAAAGAAGTGCAATCAAAGAAGATTCACTCTTTCTCTCTTGCACTCACACACACAAAAAAAGAACACAAAAGAGAATGAAAACATCAAGGCTATGGTCATATCGTATCATGGGTAATATGAAAGGGTTAATAGATGAGTTAATGGCATTCAATCTTGGCTGACCAAATAGGCTACAAATTGTTCTTTGGAATTGTAGTTTTGTGCTTACCATAATATATATATTTTGTCTAGTGATTGGGATTAATTGTGTGTACAAATCCTCTTGGTTCATAGCAAGATAACTACGCTTACATCAAAAGGAAAATTGTAGTCTATGAGAGGTAGTATGATGGGATCCGGTGATAGAAGTATTTCATTGAGCCTTTCAGGGCCGAAGAGAAACACTATATACGTTGTTGAAAGTGTATTTTACGGCTAGTCCATACGTTAATTCTAATAGATCGTACAGAGTGAAAGCGATAGAAATGATCATCATGTGGGTTATTCATCTAGGATAGTATGTGAGAAATGTAGATATGAGAGAAGTGAAGAGATGAGAAGTTTCCCTCCCAAGCCCTATTCTTGCCCGTAGGCAATAAGGATACTGCGGGGAGAGCTGTACCTGTAGCAAGGAGAACGTAAAATTTGTAGAGAGGATGAATTACTAAGAGTGAGAAAGATAGGTTTGGTTAAGGAGATGAGATTAGATACATATATATATATATATTTTGGATTAGAGATGAAAATGAAAACAACAAGAAATCAAGAAAACATCAATGTAGAACACATCTTACTTGACAAACCCTTCGGCACCATTATTGATGGAGAGAGAAGAAGAGGGGAGAATTCAACTTCGATTGATACTCCAAGTCCACGCCCTTCTTTGATTAGAGTTGATCTTCCAAGGATAGCATGCAAGGATGGCTAGTCTTCCTCTAGGAGAAAGTGTAGGCTTAGGCTTATGTTAATGGCTAAGTACAATTAGACATTACTACTCACTCCCTCAAGAATTCCTCTCATCAATGGCTTGAATGCTTGAGTTTCTTTTCAAGGAAGAAGAGGTCCCCTTTTATAGGTGAAGGGAACCCCCAAGGGTTTACACAAGAAGAGAGGAGCCAGTGTGAATAGGAATTGGAAAAGTTGGAAATGAGCTGTCCCTGCATGATGTGGGCAGACTGGGGTCCAGTATTTTGATCATATCTCCTCAACCATGGCTCCAAATAAAAAAGTAAAAATATGGGCAGAAAGTTCAGCTCATTAGCTACGATTTTTATTTTAAAATCATTTTCCAATTCGGATTGGAACCTTGTGTAAAAATTTCATCAAAATAGGGTCCATTTCTGGCAGCAAAAGTCTTCCCGTGGTCTCCTTAGCCTAGACTTTCATTTAATTCCAAAGGACACCTCATGCCATATGAAAGCATGACATTGATCCTTGACAAAGTTTGTAATCATGCTTGCAATAATGCATTAAAATAAGTGTATCTTTGAAATCATGCTACCTAGTGTCCCACTAGGATTTGATTTCCTCCTAGTAGCTATTTAAAAAGAAATATAAGAAAAGTATAAAAAATACATAGAATATATATATATTGGAGTTTACCCTAGATATAGGATCTAGCTAGGGTGTGAGATGATAATGAGATAGTAGAAATCTTATACCTTTTTCTTCTGCTTTTTTAGGTCTTTTAAGAGGAAGTTTTAGTATTTTTTGAATCGTCAGAGGAGTTATGTTTCTCTTTCTTAGCTTGGGCTCTGGTGATTACCTTGATTGGAAAAAATCGGTTCACTCTCGGATGAGCTACTAGGTATCACTTGGATTATGTTTACTACTGTTTTATCATTGTTTAAAGGATTTTTTGGACAATCTTCAGGGAAGTGTCCTCCCTTTTTGCAACATTGTATGCAATAAGCTTCAACTGGCTTGAGGTTCTTGTGAGGCTCTGGGCATTCATTTTTCCAATGATCATCTGCACCGTAGTTATGACAGTTTCCACTTCTTGGCCTAATATTACCATTGGAGATCTAACACCTTGATTAGCTACATAGTATATTGGTGCAAGCTCTCGTGTAGTATAAGTCACATGTTCTTCCATTGGTGGTGGATGTGAATTATACCAATCTCCTTCTACCATTACTGTAGATGGACTAGGCTCAGCATAGGGTGTAATAGGCACTAGTGCTTGTTCGTCTATGTATCTTTCTGAATGCATGTACTTCACATGCATTGCATTATGTCCTGGATATGGAGGTTGTTGACCCAACATGGTTTGAGGTCTTTCCATACCCATGGGTGGTCTTTGAGCTAGGGCCATATTAGGCTGATATCTATACGTGGGTTGCCCTTGTGGTCTCATAGGCATGTATTGAACATATTCATCATACTTTGGTCGGTAATAGAACTCACTGGTATCATCGTTGGTCCATTTACCCTCGATTGCACACCATTTATGCGGCCTAATTCGTTGTCCTTGTTGAGGTATCCCTTGCCCTAGTCCTCTCATAGGTGCTTTTTGCATGTTATTCATCATGTCATTCATCCTCTTGAGCATGTCTTGTATGGCTGAAAGCGGTACTGCAGTAGTCGTTCCCACTTGTGCTAGTTTGGTGAATGCTGTTTTCTCGCTTTCGTTATCCTTAGGGACATCTTCTTCATTGAAAATATCACAATTGTCTCCTAAGTCATTAGCATCTGACACACACTCTTCTAGGGTCACATGCTTCTTAATATACAATATAGCATGAAGTTCTTTGTTTAGCAGTCCCTCTAGAAACAATGATATTAGTCTTTCTTTTGCAGGTATCTCTAGCTTTGGGGATCTTGCAATGTATTGCTTTATTCAAGTTGCACAATCCCTAACAGACTCACCTTGTTTTTGTTTGAAGCTATAGATTTGAGCTACAAGTATTGTGTTCGATCCCTGTTTTGGATCAAGTAGCTACAAATTATTGAGCTAATGTATTTAGATCCATGATTAACCTTGGTGGAATCTTTTGGAACCATGTCAATGATTTTCCTTCTAATGTCATTCCAAATCCCTCGAATTGAGTATGGAAATCAAATATACGTTGTACTCTTAGCACTTGCTTAAAGCTTGATAGGTGGTCATATGGATCCCTAGATCCACTGTATTTTCTGACCCATTTTTGAAAATCAGCCGGTCTGACACATCTATTTGGTTGAATTCCCGGTCTCCTGGCAGTTGGTCCTGTTCCGAGTCTTTCAAACTAGTCTGTTGGAAATAGTGACTCATGTAGTCCTAAACTGGCTTTAGTGTCACCCAATTGTCTTCGTGATGAGGTGGTTTCTAGTTTCTTAACATTACTCTCAAAAGATCTTTCTCAGTGTTCATCTCTTGGAATAGTTTCTGGTCCTTGGCCCAATATCCAATCCCTTATGGAGTATCCTTGGTATTTGGTTTGTTCCACCTCCTCAGGAGTCATCATAACAAAGTTATTGTTATAACAATCCCTAAATAGGTAGGTTGGTAAATGTGCTGAACCTTTATCTTTGGTTTTGAAGATATAGATAATCTTCATGGGTGTTAGTTGTCCTGCTTTGGCATGAGAAGTCCATAGAAGATCTTTGACGTGTCTATCCTCCCAACAATAGACTCCGATCCTAGGATTATAAATATTAAGCCTTTCAAAAGCTTCAAATCAACTGGATCGTATCCCTTGAATTCTAAAGTTGGTGGTCCTTCTTTCGCCACCATATTTGGAATTATGGTATTTACTTCTAACCCCCATTCGTATCCCTCGAATTCTAAAGTCGGTGGTCCTTCTTTTGCCACCATATTTGGAATTATGGTATTTACTTCTAACCCCCATTTGTCTATCACGTCAGGGTTTTCAACTTGTAAATATTGAGTTCCGTTTTTGTCCATGTACATTTTTCCTTGTTTGTTTGCTCTTATTTCCTCTTCAAACTCAATGTCATGGTCATCAACGCAAATAGCATACTCTTCATTACGATCCAGGTAAACCTGAGCTCCATGGCAATTAGTCTTGTAAAAAGGGAGTGTATGCTTATAGAGCACTGTTGTTCCGGTTTCTGAATGAGTCGAAGAGGAAGATATTTCAGATGTTGAATTTGAAAAAGTGTCTGAGACTTCTTCAAAGATATTCTGCAAGTGATCTCTTTGATTAACACTCTCTTCGGTGGATACTCTACTAGCGGTCTCTCTCCAAATATGCCTTGATGAGCTAGTATACGACCAAATCTAAGGTTCATATAGACTTGTGAAGCCCTCGGATTGACTTGTTGTCAAGTTCTTTTCCTTGAATTGGATACAACTTCAGTCCAGCTTTCAATTCCTTGTCTGCAACCTGATTCCTGTATCAGTTTTAAATCAAGTTAGCTATTCTTTCACAAAGACTGTACAATTCTTGCTAACTATTGTGACTGGTCTATGTGTATCACTTTAACTCGAGCTAAGTAAGTCAGCAGTTGAGACTTTCAGATTCCACTTTTGCAAAAATCCAAAGGACTAATCTGCAACCTAGAAACTGAGTGAACATGTACTAATTTGGATCCGATTGAACCCAAAATTGCCAGTGGCCTTGTATTAATGTTTGTCTAACACTATACAAGTTTAAAAGTCTAAAATGGTGCTTCTGTGTAGCAGTAGTAAATAATCGTGATTATTTACTTCTGTCAACTTTTTGCACTTTTAGGCTTGATTTGCCAAGTATGCAACTTGTTAAGGCCTCTCGACAAGTTTCACTAAGTTTGAACCAAATTTGTTCAAATTATTGACTGTTTCGTATCCGCACACCCAGTTTTCAAGAATCTCGCTTAAGTTTGACTTTTGTGATCCAAATTTCACCAAAATTGATTTGTGTGGTCTGCTTGATATGCTTAACCTTGTGGTATACTCAAATGTGCAAGATGACCAAATTTTGTAGAATATATAAATAGTCATGGTTATTTACTCTAGCTATTTTTTTTGTAAGTTTTGGTCTCAATCCTGACACAGATTTGTTAAGTATCTCATCTTAATCTCCCTAGCCAAGTTTCATCAAGTTTAGACAATTTTTGTTCAAATGGTCATAGTTTTGTATCTGCAGACTCACTTTGCAAATTTTTCCACAATTTTCAATCTAGTGATCCAAGTCTTACCAAATTTGATTTGTGGGCTTATTATAACATGTTAAAGCTAGTGGTATGCTGACTTGGTCAAAAAAGTTGAAAAATGGGACAGATGTAAATAATCACGATTATTTACTTCTGATAATTTTTGCATCTTTTTGGTCAACTGAACATATATACATGTTTATCACATCAATATAAGCCTATGAATCAAGTTTCATTGAGTTTGAACAAAATTTTTCCCAATTTACACTCAAGTTCTTGAAAGTTAGTATAGAATTTAGTTTTTACCCAGTTTTTGGTCAGTTTGGCGATCCAATTTCTATATGCCTTTACAAAAGTTGTTTGTACACATGTATAGAGTCTAGGGTGTCAATCTTGGTTAGTTTTGAGCTGAAAGTAAATGATTACGATTATTTACTTTAGGCCCAAAATGAACACTTTTTTGAACTTTTTCATTGGACAGTCTTTTCATGAGCTATTTTAAGCCTCTGAGTCAAGTAAAAACTTAATTTGGCGTAAAATATCAAGAAAGAGTAAATAATCTGAGTTTTTGCAAACTCTTGAAATTTTTATCTCAATGTGTCATTGGGCTTACCCACTGGTTCATACAACTTTTAAAGTATACTCTGCAATCAGATTGAGTGGTTGACAGTCTTTTGATGCTATTTCCAGCCGTAGACATAACAACTCACAAATAATTCTTTCAGAGAGAACAATGTTCTGAAATCCACCTCGGATTCTACTTACCCTACTCCTAGGTTCTATTGCAATGGGGTTGTGGAAAGTGTCTACAAACACTTGTTTTCTTGTTTTTTATGGTTTTCTTGAGCATTGATCTTAAGACTTGTCTTGTCCATGAATCATTCTCAATTCCTAATCTACTTCCACAATCCCACAATACTAAAGGTACTTAGCAAGTACGATTACTTCCAAGCTACCTCTACACAACAAAAGACGACAATATTAAGTTATGCGATTTTAAAAAGAAAGTTTTTACTCTAGGAGATCCTAGAAAAAGTTAAAAGATATCTTCACAAGACGCTTGTGTTTTTCCCTAGTTTAGGTCTCTTCAATCCCTGGAAACGGTGCCAAATGTGGGACGGGTGTCTAACCTCACTCATATCTTATTGCAGACATAGCGAGAACCACGAATAAATCGTCAATCCATGGGACGAAGCTGAACTAGTGCATAGAGGCTACAGGAGGTTTTCAATCTCTTGGAAAACAACAAACAACTCGCATCTAACTCGAGCTACACTCAAATGACATAAATCACCAAAAGTCAATCGCTCGTAAACAAATCACATCCGTAATGACATCCAAACGTAACGAAACTTCTAGGATATGTGTATAAGACCTAAGCACACATGCTTGTGGTCTCCAATCCCTCTCTAGTTCAAATGCAAAAATTGTGATTATTAACAGCATTGGATTTTTGACTTAGTCTTTTTTGACCCAGAATGCATCTAAATGCTTAGCAATGATGTCCTAATACCTCGCCTATACTTAGTTTTTGATTTAAGAGCTTAAATTCCTACTTATGATGAAATTAGGACGTGGGTTGACGATGCCAAAAGCTATAAAATATCGTGAAATGATTACGTCCAATGCCTAGAGCTCTTACCTGTGGTTGCAATGCAACAGACGCGACTGCAATGTGACAACCGGGGAGGGAGTAGGAAGCGCAAGAAGAAGAGAAGTGAGCGCCATTAGCTCACGCTGTATCTCATTATCCAAAAACTTATCAAAATCTTACAAAAATTGGTTTTTACACCTTAGCTAAGGTTTTTGGTGGTCAAAACTAATAATTTGGAAGCTCTAACTAAAGAGAGGTTGATACTATTTGGAAGCTTGTAGTCCCATCTCATCAATTACAATATTTATCTGAAAAATACGAGTTACAATATTTTCGATTTATCAAAATAATAAATGTTTTTACAATGAAAGCTCCGAAAAATGGTATCCGAGTTAGCTTGTTGCTAACAATGCACATTTCCAACAGTGTATAGATATTACTAATGCACCTATAGTACAATGTTGACTTGTTGGGCAAGAAGTAGGCCATTTTCACGCTCTTGACCAAGTGAAAAATTCAAGTAGGAGAGGGGTAACTCATCAATGACTATCAAATCTCTTGAGTCGGGTTTCCTCACACTGAGCTTAACATGTGGGAAAGTTTAAAAACCAAGTTGGTGTCAAATTGACAAAAGGAGGGAAAGAAGTGTGATTTTTTCTTAAATGTCGCATGTGATCTATGAAGTGGGTAAAACTTGGTTGGCTTGTTCCACATGATGAGTTTAGAATGGTGACCACTTTGCATCTCAATTTGGACTACCCATACAAGCTTTAAGCCATTTTTAGGCTTCTCACATTATGAAAATTTTGACCTGTGGGAAGTGTGGACTTCCTTTCCATATGAAAACTTTTAGGAGATGGTTTTTCAATAGGGTGAACATGGCTGAAACCTCTAAGGTTCACTTTACGCAAAGATGTAAATGGAAGGAAAAAAACACGATTTTATCCTACTCACAAAAAAAAAAAAATTCAAGCATACAAAAATTCAAACATATTCATATGCTACCTTTGAGATTGTGTAAGACTTTTGGAAGCTCAACTAGCTGCATATAGAGTTTTTTTTCCTCTAAAATGAAGATCCATCAGTGGAAGGAAACCCCTATCAATTCTTTGCACATTGCAAGTTCCTATAATTCTTCTTGTTGATGTCAAGATGCTTCGTGTCCATTCTGGCGTAATTCAATGACCACTTGCATTACCTCTGACCATTTTGACTCTTTCACCCACCTTGGGACAAACTTGGTATCCAAGCTTTGTAGAGTGATCACATTGAGATGGGACTTTACAAAAAAAATTAGTACTATAGTCAGTGAGCTATATGACAGTTTTGGGGTCAAACATTCATCAGGAAAAAAATGTGATTTTTCTTTTTGTGCATATATTTTTTCTGCCCATTTTGGGATTTTGGGGTTAGGGTTGTGCTCTTGCGGCCTCAATAGGCCCCCCTATGTGTTAACATATAATTTAGACTTTCCACTAGCCAATTGTGCATTGGTATGTGTTTTGCAAGGTCGAGGTTTCACAATCATGATTACGCACCCATTCTAACATGCATCAACATGAGAAGGCAGTCTAAGGTGCGTAGATCTTACCTCTCATGTCCAGTGATGAGTAGCGAGCTGTGGAGGTCATAGGGTATACTCAAAGGTCGCACAAAAACTAGATTTCTCTCTTTCTCTCACTCACAAAATGTACAAATGAAATTTTGGAGAAAAAGGCTAAGTATACATACCCGTGGCTTCCGAAACACTACCCGACAAAACTTCATAGTTAGTCCCATATCCTATGTAAGATGAACAAATAGTCAAAAAAACTCTAAAAACAAATACCAAGTGGAAAAAATTCATCCATTTTGCCAAACAAAGCCTTTTCAACTTAAAAGACGGTTTTCGTAACTTATATAAATCTGGTCATAAGTTCATCATTCTTGCGCCAAATTGACTTCTAAGAGTCCTTGTCTCCTCATGGAATCTTTGTACCTAAAATTTTCTTTTCTTATAATTTTCTTGGTCTTTTTGTATTTTATTGCCTATAAAATCAATAAAAACCTTTAGAAAAAAGAGAAAAATATTAAACTTGATTGATTTTTTTTTATAAAAGAAGCTAGAAAACTAGAAAAAACCAGCTTCAAAGAAAAATATTCATTTGTTGATTTTTGATGTATTGCTCCACTTTCTACTATCATTCTCATAGAAAAACAATATTATTACATATTTATGCACATCTAAGGGCCCATTTCTAGCATTCATCCCTTATTATTGATATACCTCCATCCTCATGCCATAAAATAATTTTTTGTATCAAAGGTGTGAAATCAAACACAACTTTTAACATCAAAGGAAACAAAACATTGCCCTTGTTTTTATTTGATCAGTAGGTCGCATTCAAAATGCCTCTCCTCCTCCTAGTCAAAGTTCTTTTGAAAAACAATGTGTCCTCAGGGTTGTGCTATGCATGAGCATGAAAGGGATGCCTTACACAAGGCTGTGTAAGTGTCCCTATGTATGCATACTCGGTCAATGTATGGAAAAATTACTTTTGTGCAAGAGGTGGGTCTTAAGAAAAGTGCTTAATAGCCTTCAACAATGATGTTTACATATTCCTGTGTGAGAGAGCATGTACCATGTAGTAAGCATTGTAACTCTACAACTTGTTTGTGAATTGTTGAGGTTTTTTCCCCGAGTTTGCCCCCTTTTGTCCTAGATTTGTGTTTAAGGCTTGGGATGCCACACCATTCTAGTGAGTCTGACTTTGGCGAGCATCATCGTGGATTGTGGATTTAAATGGATGAAGTGAACTTTGTAGTTTCAAAATCCACATCTAGTTTGTTAATTTTTGAGCAGTAATGTATTTAAATTGTGTCTCTAGAGCATGCATCATCGTGGATTGTGGATTTAAATGGATGAGGTGAACTTTTTATTTTCAAAATCCACATCTAGTTTGTTAATTTTTGAGCACTAATGGAGTGCTTAGGTATTGAAACCTATTTGTAACTAATTGTCCTTGCTTTTTGTACCCTTGTAGTCCGAATGACACTCCCATTTACTCTTTTAGATGTGGGTGAGCACTATGGTTGTGTTTGTAGAGATAAGCATTGCAGTTGGGCTTTGGGTATCCGTATGAAGCTTGCTTAAAATCTTGGAGTTGCTTTAGGTATCCAAATCTATCATTTAGAGGGTGCTTTGGTTTTCTTGGGCTTGACTTGAGCGGATGTTATTTTGGGTACCCAAATTTTCTTGGGTTGTTTGTCCTGAGCAATCTTTTTTAATGTTTTTGAGCATGAATTTCTTGATAGCATGTCTTGCATCAGTGGCTAGTGATACCTCTTTAACCTATATCCATTGATCCAATTGAGCATTTCCTGTCCATACAATGTAGCAAGCTTAATGGCCCCACTTGGTGATATAGAATGAATCACAATTGGTCCCATCCCTCACTTTCATCATTTCTTTATTTTTTTCTAAGAGTATTAACAAGCACATAATCTCCTGGTGTAAAGTCTTTAGACTTCACATTCTTGTCATGAAACACTTTGATGCATTATTTTAAATGTATATTGCTACAAATACATTTAGCCTACTTTCATCCAAGTTTTCTAAATCATCCAAATGATCAGACCATTCATGTCTAGTCCACTCAAGTTTGTTTACTACTTATAAAGTTGAAATAAAAAACTAGGATAAAATAGCATTAAGTCCAAACACCATTTAATATGGTCTCGTCTCCAAAAAATTATTGTATGCAAATCTATAGGCCCTGTAAGATCCCCAATTTTTGGGTCTCTTCTTAAAATAAGAAAAATAGCTTTCAATACCTTTTTTTTCCAAATTTTGACTTAAAATGGTTGATTGACAATATTGGAAGATTCTAAAGTAAAAAGCAAGGGCGTTTCCATGTTCTAGTAGGTTAAACGGACGTTTGGTTCAGTTTTGGAAAAATCCGCTATTTTTAGTTTTTTCATGCTTTTAGGTGCTTTTTTTTGCAAAAAGCAAGGTTGGATCCTTAATCTACGTGTTCTGGAGAAGCTATGGTTCAAATTTGTAAAAATCTATTTTTTGAGTGTTTAAGCTATTTATAGCTTTTCATGATTTTTAGTGCTTTTTAGTGAAAAGCGAGTCCACTTTCTTATTCCAGTGGATAAGGGGAACCCGTGGTTCAATTTCATTTTTTTTGCTTTTTACGCAATTTTCAGCTTTTCGTGCTTTTCGGTGTTTTTGAAAAGCAATGTGCTTTTTATGATGACCTAAACATAAAAATATTAACTTTTTACTCTCAGTCAGATTTAAAAATGATCACCTAGAGGAAAAACGGGACCAAACGGGATTTTTATGGAATTTATTTTTATAAAAAGCGATATCGTAAATACGTCGGGGTAGTACGGGAAAGTCATAACTATGTCGGGACATTATGGTGCGGCATAGCCTAGCTACGGTTTCCATTAGTTAGCCAGATAGTGCTCAGATGGCTAATTTTACTGTAAAAATTGAATGGTAAGTGGGAGAGTTGACCACCAAAAGCAAAGACTTGTTTTTAGGAAAGTTCCCAGAAGCAGGAAGCTATTTCTAGCTGCAAAACTAGCGCTACCTTCAGCTTGGGCATCACTCTGAGCAGCTGCAAAATCTATAAATTGGCATAGAGTGCTCTGTTTTCAATGCCGTCTGTTGCGTCTACTACCGCAAGGCTATGCATATCTATTATACGGAGTGGTGTAAGCTCTTCATCACCATATCCATAAGCTCTTCTCTCCAAGAAGAAGATGAAGGACAATCTCTCTCTACTTGCTTATTATCTTCTCTCTTGTTTCACAGTGTACGCGCTCTCCAGAAGCTTTCATGGCGGATACCTCTATGTAGCTCTCATCACCGCTCTCTTGCGGCAAAGCAAGAAGCTTGTCGACAGCCCCTAATCGATTCTAAATCACGGTGAGAAGTTCTAAACTCCATAGCGATCATCTCTCTCTCTCTCTCTCTCTCTCTCTCTCTCTCTCTCTCTCTATGTCGTTTTTCTGAGTAGTCACTCTCTCTGTGATTTTTTTTTTGCATACGAGTGCATGTATGATCAACCGAGTACATACGAAGTTTCCCGATTATTATTTCATCATGTTTAACACGTTGGTTTATGCACATGATGCGTTTATGGTCACATACGTGCATAAAAAACGCTTTTTGTTTCACGTCATAGAGACAGTAGGAACACTGTTTTGGTCATAAATCACAAACCGCTATGAATCAGCCCAAACCCTTTATACCAGAGATAAAACTCATCATTTAGAACATTTTATCTCTTAGGTATCATGTGAAAAACATGCAGGAGCTAAGAGATATGGTCAGAAAATAACTTATTGTCCACTGCACAACCAAATTTTTTGACTCCAGGCTCCTTGGAGAACCACTATATAGATTCACCGGATGGGGAAAAACCACTTAACCAATTGAAAAGTTTGATGAAATTGGATGATAATGAATTTAGGTCTCCGTTATCACCTCAGGAGTGCGAGTTATTAATCGCTCTATAATCGGTTTTACCTACACGCATAGCGGTGCTATGAAGGGGGGGTACAATATGACGTCGCGAGTTAACCGGGCTGTTTTTATATATCTTATGGTTTGTTCTTGTGAGTTGATTTCAATTATTAGATGGCCATAATTTTATATGAGAGTATATGGTTAAACATCTCGAACCGCATAGGCAGATATGAATAAAATGGATTTCTTTTGGGGTTACCGTTTATTGTGTGTGTATCATATGGGTGAAGTGATGTAATAGAGTGATAGTCTGTATTATGGAGCTGATATTGATGCATTGTTTTGTGACCAAATACTTTCAATTGCATGTTTCGCATACTCCCAAAAATGCCAAAAATTTGTTTTTTGTATATGTGTGAAGTTATGGTTTATGGTTGACCTAAAGGTCGGAGTTGTTTTGCATCATGTTTATGGTGATGGAATGTTAACATATGATGTATGGGAACTCATGGATTGATTTGGATGCCTCATATGTATGGTTGTGATTGCTTTCCACCTTCCTAGGTCAAAACTATCTCTATGTGCCAGGGAGGTGAAGTGCAGATGTGATGCATCAACTTTGCATGGTTAGATGTGTTCAAAATTGGATTTTTATATCATGATTAGTTTCCAGTCGAACTCTTTTTATGCATGAAATAATCACGTTTTAAGGGTCACATGTATGTAGACTCCGATTGATTACAGGGAATGAGTCAAACTCCAAGTGTGGGAGTCGGTTCAGTGTGATTATGATTCATGGTTAAGGGCTAAGATTCTCTTATGGATTATGGTTGATATTCTATGCTATAAGCCGGTGTGGCTCAGGGTTTTTTTTTGGATTTGGTTATGCTGCTGAATTTTTTGCAACCATGTTATGTGCTAAAGTGGTTATGTGGGATAGGTCATGCCTCACCCAAGTTGGATGGAGTGCTCGCTCGTGTGATGTGATTGGGTTATGGTTTATGGTTTTGGGATTGGATCGTGAAGTCATTTGGACAGTTTATGTTAGACGTGTAAGGGTAGAGACCCTGTATCGTCTAACTACTTGAAAAAGTTTGTTTGTGCGTCTAGGAAGTGCTATTGTGATTGGACTCATGTGTTATGTTTCTCATGGCAGCATCGCTACAAGACAAGGATCACCTACATCGCTTATTCTTAGACTAAAGGGTCGTTGACCAGGGGCTTTGCTGGATCGGGGGTGTTGCCTATGTCTTCTTCTTTTTGTTAGGCTCATCTACACGATTAGTGTGTCGGGGGTTGAATGACCTACACGGCTAACACGTCGGGGATTTTGCCTTGGCTTTGCCTAAACACACGGTGCTGGGCATCGAAAAGGCGTGGTTCCTAGATTGGTATGGTTGGTGTTGATACCCTACCACTTGCTGGTACTTGGGATCCTTTTAGAGCTCGGGTTCATGGAGGGAGGCGAAACGGCCTCAACTTATGTCTGGTCCAGGTAGGTTGGAGGTGTTCTGGCTCACTCCTAGTGAAGTCAAATTCTCTCTGTAGGGCAGAAGTGGATGGGTGGACCAATCGATCCCAACACAGGGTTCGGTGCTCGGTTAGTTATTTTTTCTTAAACTTTTTGATGTTATGGTATACCCAGATTTTGTCATTGCATTAATACATGGTTGCCTCTCTTTGCACAATGCCATGTACACATATATTCACCCTCCACAATGCTATATTTTTCTTGAGTACGCTTTTATTCATAACACCCATTCAGGGGTAGCACTAGTCACTAGGTACCTCTAGATGCAGTCTGGCTCATGGCCTAAACTCCATGCTTGGTCGGGCGCTGAAAACTCCTCCCCTATGCAAATGCTTCCACAACTTTGATCTATGTTGGAAATTGTATAAAAGTGTAAATTTTATATTTTGTGCATAGACCCCTAGGGAGGGGTATCTCTCAAGCCCAAACCACAGAGTGCAAATTTTGATCCCAATCCAATCTATAATCATTTACAATCTTGGTTAAAATTGTGCACAAGACTTTGTTGGAACTCTCGGCTTGACCATTAGCTTGAGGGTGATGAAGAGCCAATTTTCTATGTATGCCCACAAAATCATCACGTAAATACTTACTGAGTTCATTGACAAAATATGTTTCTCTATCACTGACAATCTCAATAGGTAACTTTATGCCGTATAAAAACATTTTCATACAAGAAATGTGTTGTGATTTATACATCATATTTCTGTGTAGCTTTGGATTTGAATCATTTGGTGGCTACTATCATATATTCTACATGAGTCTTGTACTAAGTGGCAGTGCTATGGGGCCCACAAAATCTAGGCCCCACTTAGCAAACATGTGTGCTCCTATCATTGATCTCATAGGCATTTCACCCTTCTTGAGTGGAAGTTTATTGTTTTGCACTCATCGCACCACCTCACGTATGCGTCAGCATCCATGTAGAGTGTTGGCCACCACTGAATTTTGACAAACATCATAGCCTTAGCTATTTTTTAAAGCTAGAAAACAACCCCGGATTGCGTTGAGTGTGCTTCTTGCAAGATCGACAAGTATTCACTTTCTAATAGACAAAGATTGAGTTGAATATCTTTCCAACGCTTGTACAATTGACTGCCTATCAATTTTTATAATTGTGTTTAGATTTGATAGCTTTTATTTTGGTTTTTGACATGTCTGCAAGAAAAAGGAACCTGGTTCAAACAATCTACAATGTACTTTCTCTAATGAGGTGTTATGGTTACCTAAAATAGTGTAGCATGTTCTATAGGAGGTTGAATTGTACATGAAATGCGATTCTTAACATACATGTGGGCATCAAACTTCATCCTAGGCTGAAAAACTCCTAGTCTCATCAAATTTTGGTGGGTTCACATTTTTCCATGGTAGATAGAGCCCAATGTGGCATTTGCTATTTTTAAGTATAAGGAAATATTAGAGTCTTTAACACACATCGTTAGTATGCCATTGGAACCTTTGTGATACAATTGTTTGCTTAGTAGTTGAAAGGGGATGCTTTGATCAATTACCTTCATATCATCTATCCTCTCTTGATCTATCATCAAGTATCCTATGGTCAAAATTGGAATAATACTCTTACTCCATCTACTTGTATCATATCAATTTGAAAGAGATATGCATTTAGAAAATCATTGTCAACTCCCTTGGGATTCTCTCCCTTTACAAGGCTAGAAAGGTGATTAGCCCTTTGATGGATAGTCCTCTTCTTTATCACAACTGTGAAATCAAATTCAAGTAAGATGATGAACCATCTTACTATCTTGCATGCGTTTCATGGCTTGTAAACAGGATACAATAGTGCTTGATGCTCCACAAAGACGATGAACTGATTGGCTAGGAGGTAATGACTAAATTTCTTCATGGCCTAAACCATTCTTAATTCTTCCCGTTTAGTAGTTGTGCAGTTTTGCTCACCATTATCAAAGTTTTGGCTAGCATAGCATATTGGGAAGTCCCTAGTTCCTTCTCTAAATTGTGCCAAGATACATCCAATGGCAAAAGCATGGGCATAACCATTCACATGAAAGATCTTATTTCAATCTAGTGCTTTAAGGATTTGTGCCGATGCCAATGCTTGCTTCAATTTTTGAAATGATTCATCACAATCTTTTGTCCAACCGAAGGTCACTATCAAGCCATAAAGATGCTTAAATGATGCGACATATAGATAAACTTCATGTAGTATCCATAGTGTCCCATAAAAAAATGAACCTCTTTAACTATTTTTGGGTGTGGCATGTCCACAATCATCTTGATTTTATCCATATCCGTGAATGTTCCGTTTGTTGGTATGATATGTCCCAAGTTCTTGCCTTGTCTAACCATGAAAACACATTTTTTGGCAAATCCAATAGGTGCGACATTTCCTGAACACTATTTTTAGATGTTATACATGATTTTTGTGCAACATTAAATGCACACACAAATCATCCATATAGATTTCTAAAAATATATGCAAGTATTCTCCAAAACCATGAGCCATGAGTCTTTGGAATGTGACATGTGCATTTGTTAACCCAAAAGGAATCACATAATCTGTAAAAATTCCCCACTTGATGAAAAAGTTGTTTTATGCTTATATTCTAGTTCAATAAACAATTGGGTATAACTTAAAAATCCGTTTAAGAAGCTATCTGCCCACTTACCCCCTCCAAGACATGATCAATTATTGGAAGAGGATAGTTGTCACGGATAGTAGTTGCTTTTTTTTTTTGGAATTTACACACACTCTCAACTTACCATTCTTCTTAGGCGCTACCACAATTGGGGATTCCCATTCTGTGTGCTTGATTTTATAAATGATCTCAGCTTCCTTCAACTTCAATCTCTTCCTTGATCTTTTTAGCAAAGGTTTCATTGTCAGTATATAAGTGTTTTTTGCTTGGCTTAGCATCGAGATTTAGAGGAATTGTGCGCTAACAAATTGCAGGATCGAACCCCTTCAAGTCCATATAAGACTAAGAAAATACATCCTTAGACTCCTTGAGCATCTTAATCAATAACTCCTCCTTATTACGAGATAGATCAATAGCAATATACTCAGGCTTGGGCTCCTCCCCTAGCTTTGATCGATCTATCCTTTTAGCCTTGTCAAGTCCATCATAAGATTTCCTTGGTTCAACCTTTTCTCTAATTATAGTAATCTTGAAATCTTGAATAGTGTACTTTTTGTAATATGATGGTACACATAAACTTCCTTACTTCACTCTTCTTTGTTTTTGTTTTATCTTTCCATCTCCATTGTCTACACCTCTTTCAATGTCCTTTTCAGCTCACTATACTTCCTTTTCCGCTCAAATTTTGTCCATCGAGAATCGCTAGCATTATCAACCTTCTTAGACACATCTTTGGGAGGTTAAACTATTTGTAAATTTTTTATTTTGAACTATTTTCTAAGTAGGTGTTGGGAGTTTTCTTGTCACGTTGTTCTTTTTGCAATTGTGAGCCCCTATTGATATCAATTTCGCACTTTTTCCTTCTATGAGTGGCATCACGCTATTTCTCACCCCGCTTTTGATTTTTTTCTTCTTGTATCACTGTTTTTGTGGGGATTTTTTATTTGGAAAACCAAAGAATTTCTCATATTTTGTTTTTCGCTCACTTTTGTGACCCTTTGATCTTTCATCATCCGCACAAAAGCATAGTTTTTCTAGAGTGTCCACGGTGTCATAATAACACTCATTACCTTGCTCCTTGTTCTCATCTAGGCCACTATCCATGTCATTTTCCATGGTAAGATCGTGAATATAAATCTCATCCTGGATATGCAAATAATGTACATCTGTCTCTAACCCTCGTGTCCCATCATTATCCTCTAAACCATTTTTGCTGCAAATATTTATTGGGGTGATCTCATTGACACACACATGTAAGGTTTCCATTTGAGTCCACTGCAAGGGTTCCATTCTTTCTTTGGGAAAAGGTTCAGCTATGTAGATGGAATCTTCAAATCGCCTATCTTGCTTGCACTCTTCTTTTACAAGACTATCACACTTGAAAACTCCACACATTCATTGGTGAGATTTAGAGTTCAACCATGCAGGTACTTCAAATTTTGCAGTTATTGTTGAATCAAATTCCTCTGTTGGAGTTTTACATACTCCTCTATAGCTATAGTCTCTTAAATTGATGTTTGTAGTCATGTGGTGCAAGTAGATATAATTATTGGCCCAATCTTGAGCCAATTTTAACAAGCACATGAATGGTATTCCTAGAATAACTTCTCAATATGACCATCAAATAATCGTAATTTCATCCTTGTGTCTAAGGGTAGGTTCCCCCCATTTTTTCTAGAATCCTTTCATAGCTATGGCAACACCAACACCAATGTAGCAATGGTTTTTGTTCCTTGATACTCTATGGGAAATGTGGTGTTTCCATCATCACCTTCATAATAGCTATTTAAACTATCTTAGCAGCCTTTTTAGGCTTCCCCTAGTCCTCCGTTTCTCTACCTATGGTCTCAACAGAATTTTTGACCCCATTTTTTTCAAGAGACCTCCCAACATCCCCCCACATTTGAGGTCTGATTTTCAATAGCTGAGCTATTGTTAGCATACATCTCACTAGTTTCAACATGAATTCATGCAATCCATGAGAATATATGATGGTCTTGAGGGCTCCTTGTTGTGATGGTAGGATCATAGTATCAGATCTCTCCTCATACGGCCCGAAGTAAGAGGGAAACTCCCTAAGGGTTTCTTCTCTACTATCTCTTGTTCTTTTTGTTCCTTGTAATACATCCCAAAGTTCTTTAGACCAATTTCCTTTGACCTATAGCACGATAGGAGGTATTTGGTACATAGAGTTTTCCATTGTGTTCTCTACCACTTGATCTGTCAACCCTTTTTGGCATGTGACTAAATTTTCCCTCCCGTGAGGATGCTGTATCTCTGTTTCATTCTTTTTATCACCTCATTCATTTAAAGTTTCTTGACTATCCCTACCTTTGATTTAAATATCATTACTCAATTCTTGTTCACCTATGTCACTTGAGCTCTTTTTTTTCTAGTATTTGTTTCTTTGGAGTCTACAACTGGTTGAGGTATTATCCTAGCTTGGACTGGCATGGCTGGTGGAGGCTCCGTGAGGGCTTCAACAGTGTCAATCAACTTTTGGCACAACTCCAACCTAAGATTTTTCCATTTTACATCACGACAAGTCATCCATCTGTGCTCCATCATCTGTTTTTTAATCTAACCTAGCTTCACATGTCTTCAAAATTGCTTCCAATTGTTGGAGCTATATATGGCTCACTCTACTGAACTTGGTCTCACCTATATATTTGTATCTTGTCCTCAATATGAATCAGTCTTTGGGAGCATATATGGTGTGTCTCTTGTCTCGTCTCTCTCTTTCTCTCTACATCTCAACATGGTATCAAAACGGTAACGATCACGCGTCGAGTCAATTCATGGTGACAGAACAGTATGTGTATGCGATTCGCATGTAAGATTCAAAATTGCTACAAATTTTATTTTTGAGCGTTGATTCTTATTAACTGTGGTTGTTTTGTGTTATGAAGAATATGATTAGTGTTTTATGTGGCGTTTATTTCTAATCAATCTAATCGTTGATTACGTTTTCTTGTTGATGACACCCTGAACTTCATCTCAATTTTTCTTGTTGTTCTGCTCAAAATTTGGAGAAACGCGAAAAGCGCAATGGAGCGTAGCGCAATGGCACTTATCATCCAAAACTTGTTCGTCTCCTCGAGCTCTTTGATTTGAGTTCTAGGTTTGCGTTGAGGCAAGCTTTTCCATGCATGGTAACCCCCCATATATTTTTGCCCTTTTACCAAAATATTTCCTATTATATAAGTTACTTTTGATTTTTTCTTCCTTTTTCACAAACGTTTTAGCCTTTATTAAATAAATAAGACTTATGCTAATCAATCACGATGTAGCATAAATAAGTAAGCTTTCTTTGTTGATCTCTCTTTTGACCTTCAATTTTAAATATATATATTCTAAATTACATTATATATTTTAGTATTTTCTAATATATTTTTCATGTATGTAGATTATTCCACCCTACCAAATATTTTATTCACTAGTTTTCATTTTCAAACCTCAATCCCACTTTCAAATTTCAATAATACCTCCATCTAGATGATTGCCAATCTTTTCAAAACTCTAGGTCATGTTTTCATACACATGAAGGAGCTTACACTTGAAGGCAAGAGAGAAGTCCACTCAAAGGGGACCACCAAAAGACCTTTACAGCCACAAATAATACATTATTTGTCTGAATTTTTTAAGTAAAGAAGAACCCCGAATCTGAAGGAGCGATCAACATAAAATATGTAGCTCATGATCTCAACTTTTAGCTCAATTTTTTTCATAATTTTTGGAGATATGAACACGGAGATATAATTTTTGTAGTGGACCCCAACTTTCTCGTGTAATGGTGACACAGGCCATCCCCAATTTTCTTCCCTCTAGAATGACTATGGTTCTACAAGTCTTCAAGCATGATTACAAGAGACAAGGCTCTTTTAATGAGGTCTTGGCAAGTCTAGAGGGATTCTATCACCATTTTTGGAGGATCCATCCTCATAAACAACTATCCACCTTTGACAATCTCTCTTGTAAATTTCTTACCTCTCTCTTCTCTCCCTAATAAGCTTATGTCTAGCCAAAGCTAGACTATTGTAAATATCTCCTATCCTCTACATCCTACCCACATTCTCTCATCTTCTCTCTCTATTGACTCTGGTATTTTAAATAATGAGGAGACAAGATGGGAGCCACAGTCACATGCACCCCATTTTCCTAGTCACCAAAGTGGGACACTCACCTCAAATAGAAATTTTTCTAATGTTGAGATGTAGAGAGAAAGAGAGAGAGAGACGAGACAAAAGACACACCATATACGCTCCCAAAGACAGATTCATATTGAGGACAAGATACAAATATATAGGTGAGACCAAGTTGAGTAGAGTGAGCCATAAATAGCTCTAACACCCCCACTCAAATAAAGGTCTCTAGCTTTGGATGAAAAAACCCTTGGGGAGTTCAAGGGAAAAACCAAAGCCCCTATACAATGTGAAAATATGAGCCAACGATGATGATGTGAAAGTGAATTGTGCATCTATGTACAAATATTCAAGTGACTTAGAGATCACAATGTGCAAAAGTGTGCATAGTGCATGGTACCTAAAATATTACAATGTCATATGTACAAAGCTATTACAATAGCAAAGAAGCTAATCTAGAAAGAGTGAGGTCGAAGCAACTCCAAGCTCCGAGCGCAAGAGGATGAAACGTGACTCATTGAGGCCTTTGGTCAAAATGTCTGCAATCATCTGGTCACTTGGACAGTGTTCAACCATAATGGTTCCTTTGCGTACTTCATACCTGACATAATGATAATGGACAGCAATGTGCTTTGACTTATTATGTTGAACATAGTCTTTTGCAAGACTAATAGCACTTTGGTTGTCACACCGCAAGGGTGTGCTAGAAAGAGGAGAGTGACCAATATCAACCAGCATTTGTCGAAGCTAAATCAACTCACGAGCTGCAAGTGATGCCGCAACATATTCTGACTCAGTCATAGAAACTGCAACACAACGTTGTTTCTTGCTAGTCCAAGAAACAAGACAACCATTTATAAAGAAGCAATTTCCACTAGTAGATCCCATAGATAAATGTGAGGTTGCCCAGTCTGCATCTGTGTAACCCAAAAGAGAAAGAGATTGCATAGAATCCGATGTGAGTTGTCATTGATAGACTAAACCAAAATCTGTAGTGACTTTCAAGTATTTCAATACACGCTTTGCAGCAGACCAATGCTTAAGAGAAGGACATGCAAGATGTTGTCCAAGATAATTAGCAGCAAACAGAATATCAGGACGAGTGTTCATGCCGACAAACTGAAGACATTCAATCAAGTTAGCATAAGGTTGATGAGTGACAAGTTGACCGCCATTGTCAGAAGTGTTCTTCCTAGAGCTCGCAAGACAAGGTGTGTTGGCTGAATGTGCAGATTCCATACCAAATTTTTGAATAGTATCTGCAATAAACTTTGACTATCGAAGGAGTAAAATACCTTTTGTACGGTTCCGTTGGATTTGAATGCCAAGACAAGAGTGAATCTCTCCAAGATCCACCACATCAAATGCAGAAGACAATAAATTTTTCACTTGCTGAAGAAATCCCAAATCATTGGAAACAAGGATGGTATCATCCACATAAAGAGCAAGAATCACAAAGCTGCTACCTTGGCGTTTTATGTATAAGTTGGGGTCTGACGAGCAAGAGATGAATCCTTTAGAGGTGAGAAAAAGATCAAATTTTGTATACCAGGCTCGTGAAGCTTGTTTGAGACCATATAGTGCCTTATGGAGATGAGCAACAAGGTCTTCTTTACCTGGAATAACAAACCCTTCTGGTTGTTCCATATAAATTTCCTCTTCCAAGTCACCATTAAGAAAAGCAGTTCGCACATCCATTTGATGAGCTTATAAATCAAATTGAACAGCAAATGCCAATAAAACTGGAACACTTGTAATGCGAACAACTGGTGAAAAAGTCTCTTGATAATCAACACCAGCTCCTTGGGAGTAACCTTTTGCAACTAAACGCGCCTTGAACTTGTCAAAAGATCCATCTACTTTTACTTTTGTCTTATACACCCACTTACATTTAATAGCTGTACGACCAGGAGGTAATTCAGTTAGTATCCATGTACCTTAAGAGATAAGAGAATCGTACTCTGCTTCCATAGCCTCTTGCCATTGATCCTTTTGTGGTGAAGAGATAGCTTCATCATAAGTAATGGGATCTTCGGAAGTAGAAAAAGCATTATCAGCAATATCGTCATCATAAACATGACATGAGCCATGTTCAAAATCAATAGGCAGATCAACAAAAATATCAATATCATCATTGACAACATTCGGAATGGATGGTTGTGAAGAGGAAAGTTGCTCTATAGGAAGAGTTTCATCTTCTGAAAGAAATGGAAAAGCCTGAAGCAATGATTTAGTATCATCAAAATCATCCATGGACCATGAGCCTCCCATAAGATGTTCGTTAAAAGTAGCATCACGATTCACAATTACATTCTTGGAGGAAGGGTCATAGAATTTGTATCCTTTGGAAGTGTCAGAATATCCAATAAAAATAACTTTTAGACCAGGAGCATCAAGCTTTGTTCGTGTTTCTTTGGGAACATGAATATAAGCAATACATCCAAAGGTTCGAAAATGAGATACAGAAGGAATGTTACCTGTCCATGCTGTGATGGGTATCTTACTAGAGGGTGCAATAGTAGGAAAATGAATCTGAATAAACACTGCTGTCAAAGTAGCTTCAGCCCAAAAAACACGAGATAAGCCAGAATGAATCAACATACATCTTACAACATTGAGAATAGTGCGATTCTTTCGTTCAGCAACACCGTTCTGTTGAGGCGAATATGGAATAGTGTGTTCATGATGAATTCCACTGTCACACAGTAACTCACAAACTCTCGAGAAACATATTCGCCTCCATTGTCTCTACGAAGCTTCTTAAGGCGACGACTAGTTTGAAGTTCCGCAGCCTTGTGGAATTGTTTGAAAACAGATAAGGCTTCAGATTTTTTTCTAAGTAGAAATACAGTCGTATACCTTGAGAAATCATCAATAAAAGTAATGAAGTAGCGATATTGTGATCTCAAAGAAGGTAGGGGTCCACATATATCAGTATGAACAAGATCCAATATGTCATGAGAATGAGTTGTATTTGAAAGAGGAAAGGGTTTGCGATTGTGTTTCCCAAGAGCACAAAATTCACTAATTTCCATATGCGGATGGGCTTTAAGATCCATGCCATGAACAAGATCACGACGTTGAAGATCAAGGAGTTTTGAGAAATCAACATGAACAAACGGTGATGCCATACTTTGCAATCATGATCACCTGGAGCAGTGACAACATTTGCTAAAGCATCGTTGAGAGAGAGTTCAAACAAATTACCATTTCAAGGAGCAGTGGCTATAGTTTGTCCATCTTTCTCAATTCCGCATTTGGTATGATCAAATCCTACAAACAGACCAAGATCAACAAGTCTAGCAACTGAAAGAAGATTACGTTGAAGATCTGGTACATGTAATACTCCTCACAAAATTCGAGTGCAAGAAGATAAGGTACCAAGATATAAGTCTCCAATACCCTTTACTTGACAAGTAGTATCATCAGCAAGATAAACAACACGTTGAACTGGCAGTGGATGATAGTTATGGAGCCACTTAGACTCATATGTCATATTTCCTGTAGCACCAGAATCGAACAATAAAAAGTGATCCATCGCGTACATGAAGTATTCTGTCTGGAGCAACTGAACATAGGACGCAGCTTGTTTCTGGTACAATGTTGTTTCGATGTTCAGTAGCATATGCTCTATTTCGATCATTGTCGAATCGACGCTTATAGCACATATGAGTGGGATGATCAAATCGTCCATTATATTCACAAGAACAAGAAGAAGAGTCTCTAGATAAACGTGGTTATTTTGTGGTAATATTGTGTTCTTCATCATATTGACGTGCCCAACAATCATCTTCAGTATGGCCATTTCTGTTGCAGTAAGAACATTGCTTATTAGGAAATTTGAGACGAGAGAAAATATTACCACGACGGCCACCTCTGCGGTTTCCTCATTGAAATGGACGTCTTCGAGCATAAAAAGCCCGTTCCATCTTTTGTGACTCAGTCTCCTCTTGTGAAATCATAGCTGTATCATGACCAGCATTACGACGTTCTTGACGTTGGGAGTATTCAATTAAAGACCTGCAGGCTTGGTTGAAATCAAGAACATCTTTATTAGAGAGAATAGTAACAATGTTATCATAAGAAGAGTCCTTCACCGTATCAAGGAGAAGTGTAAGCAGTTGCTTTTGTGGAACAGGATCACCGACAGCAGCAAGTTGATTAATAATAGATTTGAAAGATTCAATATGTCCCGTCATGACAGTACCAACTTCATATTGTAACTTGTTAAGCAACACTCTCAAATAAAGTATTTCTGTGACAGATTTCTTCTGAAAGTTTGCAATAAGGTACTTCCATACGTCGTGGGAAGTAGGCAGTTCATACATATCAAGAAAAAGGGAATCAGTAAGAGCAGAAAGAATATACCGACGAGCTGCTTTATCACGTCCTTGCCAATCCGTATAGGCAACATTCCAATCTTCAAATATAGGTCCTTCAGTGATAAGCACGTTATCATTATCCGTATCAACAGGCTGAGGCGGACAAACATGATTTCCAAGAACAACATTGGAGAGTTCATCGCCTTCAAGAATTAACAACATCTTTGCTTTCCAGCCTGGAAAACCTTGACCTTGGAAAGGAGGAACAAAACGCTGGCCAGAAGGAAATCCGTTGACGAGAATATTCATAGCCATATCTTGTTGCGAGAAGACATATAAGATAAGATCATAGAATTTGCACACCATATATCGTGAAGGCCGCAATTGAGAATGAGAGAGATATGAGCACTGCGTTCTGTCAACGATAAACATAAGAAGGATGCTCAAGGAACGTCCAAAGATGTGAGAGACGTCACCCAAAAAAAGACAGGGTAAAGGAGACGTTAATAATAAAAGAGTCCTCAAAATAGAGTGGCGTGAGACGCAAGATTGACCACCACAATACGAATAGCAAAAAGCTAAATCTTCTCGAAAACGTTAACGCCAAAATAAGAAAAATGATCGCGGACGCTTCACGAAGAAGTAGGACAAAGAAAGCTGTGTCAAGCTCAATTGCAGTAAAAACAGCATCACTTTCTGCTGTTACAGAAATACTTTATTTGAGAGGATTTCTTATTAAGTTACAATATGAAGTTGGTACTGCCATGACGGGACCTATTGAATCTTTCAAATCTATTATTAATCAACTTGCTCCTGCGGGTGATTCTGTTCCACAAAAGAAACTGATTACACTTCTCCTTGATACGGTGAAGGAATCTTCTTATGATAACATTGTTACTATTCTCTCTAATAAAGATGGTCTTGATTTCGACCAAGCTTGCATGTCTCTTATTGAATACTCTCAACGTCAAGAACGTTGGAATGCTGGTCGCGATACAACTATGATTTCCCAAGAGGATACTGAGTTACAACAGATGGAACGTGCTTTTTATGCTCGAAGGGGTCCATTTTAATGAGGAAAACGCAGAGGTGGCCGTCGCGGTAATATTTTCTCTCGTCTCAAATTTCCTAATAAGCAATGTTCTTACTGCAAAAGAAATGGCCATACTGAAAATGATTGTTGGGCACGTCAATATGATGAAGAACACAATATTACCACAAAACAACCACGTTTATCTAGAGACACTTCTTCTTCTTCTTGTGAATATTGTGGAAGATCTGATCATCCCACTCATATGTGCTATAAGCGTCGATTCGACACAGATCGGAATAGAGTATATGCTACTGAACATCGAAACAACATTGTACCAGAAACAAGCTACGTCCTATGTTCAGTTGCTTCAAACAGAATACTTCATGTACGTGATGGATCACTTTTTATTGTTGATTCTAGTGCTACAGAAAATATGACATATGAGTCTAAGTGGCTCCATAACTATCATCCACTACCAGTTCAACGTGTTGTTTATCTTGCTGATGATACTACTTGTCAAGTAAAGGGTATTGGAGACTTATATCTTGGTACCTTATCTTATTCCACTCGAATTTTGCGAGGAGTATTACATGTACCAGATCTTCAACGTAATCTTCTTTCAGTTGCTAGACTTGTTGATCTTGGTCTGTTTGTTGGATTTGATCATACCAAATGCCGAATTGAGAAAGATGGACAGACTATAGTCACTGCTCCTCGAAAAGGTAATTTGTTTGAACTTTCTCTCAACAATGCTGTAGCAAATATTGTCACTGCTCTAGGTGATCATGATTGCAAAGTATGGCATCACCGTTTTGTTCATGCTGATTTCTCAAAACTCCTTGATCTTCAATGCCGTGATCTTGTTCATGGCATGGATCTTAAAGCCCATACCCATATGGGAATTTGTGAATTTTTTGCTCTTGGGAAACACAATCGAAAACCCTTTCCTCTTTCAAATACAACTCATTCTCATGACATATTGGATCTTGTTCATACTGATATATGTGGACCTCTACCTTCTTCGAGATCACAATATCGCTACTTCATTACTTTCATTGATGATTTCTCAAGGTATACGACTGTATTTCTACTTAGACAAAAATCTAAAGCCTTATCTGTTTTCAAACAATTCCACAAGGCTGCGGAACTTCAAACTGGTCGTCGCCTTAAGAAGCTTCATAGTGACAATGGAGGCGAATATGTTTCTCGAGAGTTTGTGAGTTACTGTGCTGACAGTGGAATTCATCATGAACACACTATTCCATATTCGCCTCAACGGAACGGTGTTGCTGAACGAAAGAATCACACTATTCTCAATGCTGTAAGATGTATGCTGATTTATTCTGGCTTATCTCGTGTTTTCTAGGCTGAAGCTACTTTGACAGCAGCATTTATTCAGAATCATCTTCCTACTACTGCACCCTCTGGTAAGATACCCATCACAGCATGGATAGGTGACATTCCTTCTGTATCTCATTTTCGAACCTTTGGATGTATTGCTTATATTCATGTTCCCAAAGAAACACGAACAAAGCTTGATGCTCCTGGTCTTAAAGTTATTTTTATTGGATATTCTAACACCTCCAAAGGCTACAAATTCTACGACTCTTCCTCCAAGAAAGTAATTGTGAATCGTGATGCTACTTTTAACGAACAGCTTATGGGAGGCTCATGGTCCATAGATGACTCTGATGATACTAAATCATTGCTTCAGGCTTTTCCATTTCTTTCAGAAGATGAAACACTTCCTATAGAGCAACTTTCCTCTTTACAACCATCCATTCCAAATTTTGCCAGTGATGATATTGATATTTTTGTTGATCTGCCTATTAATTTTGAACATGGCTCATGTCATGTTTATGATGATGATATTGTTGATAATGCTTTTTCTACTTCTGAAGATCCCGTTACTTATGATGAAGCTATCTCTTCACCACAAAAGGATGAATGGCAAGAGGATATGGAAGTAGAGTACGATTCTCTTATCTCTAAAGGTACATGGATACTAACTGAATTACCTCCTGGTCGTACAGATATTAAATGTAAGTGGGTGTATAAGACAAAAGTAAAAGCAGATGGATCTTTTGACAAGTTCAAGGCGCGTTTAGTTGCAAAAGGTTACTCCCAAGTAGCTGGTGTTGATTATCAAGAGACTTTTTCACCAGTTGTTCGCATTACAAGTGTTCGAGTTTTATTGGCATTTGCTGTTCAATTTGATTTAGAAGTTCATCAAATGGATGTGCGAACTGATTTTCTTAATGGTGACTTGGAAGAGGAAGTTTATATGGAACAACCAGAAGGGTTTGTTATTCCAAGTAAAGAAGACCTTGTTGTTCAACTCCATAAGGCACTATATGGTCTCAAACAAGCTTCGCGAGCCTGGTATACAAAATTTGATCTTTTTCTCACCTCTAAAGGATTCATCTCTTGCTCGTCAGACCCCAACTTATACATAAAACACCAAGGTAGCAGTTTTGTGATTCTTGCTCTTTATGTGGATGATACCATCCTTGTTTCCAATGATTTAGGATTTCTTCAGCAAGTGAAAAAGTTATCGTCTTCTGCATTTTATATGGTGGATCTTGGAGAGATCCACTCTTGTCTTGGCATTCAAATCCAACGGAACCGTACAAAAGGTATTTTATTTCTTCGACAGTCAAAGTTTATTGCAGATACTATTCAAAAATTTGGTATGGAATCTGCACATTCAGCCAACACACCTTGTCTTGCGAGCTCTACGAAGAACACTTCTGACAATGGCGCTCAACTTGTCACAAATCAACCTTATGGTAACTTGATTGGATGTCTTCAGTTTGTTGGCATGAACACTCATCCTGATATTCTGTTTGCTGCTAATTATCTTGGACAACATCTTGCATGTCCTTCTCTTAAGCATTGGTCTGCTGCAAAGTGTGTATTGAAATACTTGAAAGGCACTACAGATTTTGGTTTAGTCTATCGACGACAACTCACATCGGATTCTATGAAATCTATTTCTCTTTTGGGTTACACAGATGCAGACTGGGCAAGCTCACATTTATCTATGCGATCTACTAGTGGAAATTGCTTCTTTATAAATGGATGTCTTGTTTCTTGGACCAGCAAGAAACAACGTTGTGTTGCAGTTTCTACGACTGAGTCAGAATATGTTGCGGCATCACTTGCAGCTCGTGAGTTGATTTGGCTTCGACAAATGATGGTTGATATTGGTCACTCTCCTCTTTCTAGCACACCCTTGCGGTGTGACAACCAAAGTACTAGTAGTCTTGCAAAAGACTATGTTCAACATAATAAGTCAAAGCACATTGCTGTCCATTATCATTATGTCAGGTATGAAGTACGCAAAGGAACCATTATCGTTGAACACTGTCCAAGTGACCAAATGATTGCAGACATTTTGACCAAAGGCCTCAGTGAGTCACGTTTCATCCTCTTGCGCTCGGAGCTTGGAGTTGCTTCGGCCTCACTCTTTCTAGATTAGCTTCTTTGCTATTGTAATAGCTTTGTACATATGACATTGTAATCTTTTAGGTACCATGCACTATGCACACTCCACATTTGCACATTGTGATATCTAAGTCCCTTGAATATTTGTACATAGATGCACAATTCACTTTCACATCATCACCGCTGGTTCATATTTTCACATTGTATAGGGGCTTGGGTTTTTCCCTTGAACTCCCCAAGGGTTTTTTCATCCAAAGCTAGAGACCTTTGTTTGAGTGGGGGTGTTGGAGCTATATATGGCTCACTCTACTGAACTTGGTCTCACCTATATATTTGTATCTTGTCCTCAATATGAATCAGTCTTTGGGAGCGTATATGGTGTGTCTCTTATCTCGTCTCTCTCTTTCTCTCTACATATCAACACCAATGGCTCAAAATTTCTATCAAATAGGATTGAACCTCACCTAGAATCCTTTGGCTCTACTTTGCTCTGGTTTTGTTTCATCTTGAGTATTTCCTCTAGTATGACACTAGATGAAGATTTTGCTGGTTGTTGTGATTGCTCTCAAGCTCGTGACAGCTAAGTCGTAACAACCTTTAACTTCTTGTGGTACTGGGATCTAACTCTATCCCTTGTGGCCTTCTTGAAAAATTTCACACTAATGGCTTTGTTAGAGTTTCTACAACCTTTCTTGCTTGTCGCTTTCTGTTTAGCTTGCACTCTTGTTACCGCTTTCAATGGTATGTCTCTGAGTCTAAACCACTTGAAGAGGGAAAGGCCTCCACAATGTTCATTTTTGTTTCCCCCCCTTTGTCTGGGTTTTCATGACAATTTGGGTACAAAATGTGTAATTTCACATCCATCACAATATCATCATCTTTCACATGAGGAGTATTGGCTAAAACATTAGGTTGGTCAGTCGGGCAATCTCTTGCTAAATGGTCTCCATGACACTTGAAACAAGGTCCGAGAGTTCTTTGTTGTCTCTGTTATTGAGCATATGGTCTATGGGGATATGCGTTTGGTTTAGCCTCTCCTTGATTAGCTATGAGCATCAATGTTCCTTGACTCAGATGTGGGCAACGACCGCGCCGTCACTGCTCACCCACCTTGCCTTCAAAAATGATTTGCACCGGACACGACGGGGTATGGGGTGCCATGTCACTAGCGTGCCAAACACCAACAATGCCTGTTGTGTTACCAAAAATTTCCACAAGCTGAGTGTGACACCATCGGCCACCAACATTGAGAACCACCCATAGCAGCATCAGCAGAACCACACAGGCAAGTCGCCATAACTCCAAGAGGAGGAATCCCCTTTTCATGCCTTTGATGCCAATGAGAGTGCACCTTGTAAATTATATACCCAATGTTCCATTCTCTTTGCATCTCACGTGGGATTAAGCCTTATTCCACGTGGAAGTCCCGGGCCAGTCAACCCCTCCAAGGCCTTAAAGCTCACCAAAAAAACCCTCAATTGAATTCAAAAAAATCCATTTTTTGCCTCCCATAATTTTCGTGCCATTCACTGCTCAAAGGTCTGATTACCAAGCCGCCAATGCCACTTGAAAACTTTGGTTCCCAACTCCAGTTTACAAAAATCTCACCCTATTCTTACTTTGATGGGTCCTTCAATCAATGCGACCAAAACTTGGGAAAACCATTTGGCACCATCTCACCATCACTTGGCCCAAACTTCAAATCGCAAAAATTTGCAGACCGGGACTCTGTTTGATATGTCGTCTAGACCAACTAGCTCAGCATCTCAAGATCTTCATATTCAAGCCAGAAACCAACATTTTGAACCTCCTTCACCTGCCACCCTGTCAGGACCTTTCTAGAGCACTTTAGGTCTATAAACCGGATAAAGCATACACACCCGCTGCTACCTATGTGCCAAGGATCTTTGTAGCTACTCTAGCCCTCTACCATGTACCTGCTATCTTGCACATACGTTTTTGTACCTCTTTCTATGGTCAACACACTTTGCTTGCACCACCATCCTCATCTAAGATCAATTTGCCCACTAATCTTGATCAAGTTTGGCAAGTCCTCTTGCCTAAGCCGCTTGAGCCTAGGTATCACTACAAGTGTCTTGGTAAGGGTCTTGAGTGGTATCTCAAGAGGGGTCGTGGTTGTTGTAGGTGTGTCCATGGGTTAAGGGTCCCGAAGGAAGGAGTATCAAGTGGGGTGTGGCACGAAGGAGTATCAAGTGGGGCGTGGCATGAAGGAGTATCTAGTGGTGTGAAGAAAAGAGTGTCAAGTGGGGTGAGCCTCGCAGGAGTCGCTAGTGATGTGTAGCAAGGAGTGCCAGAAAGTTGCCAAATCCCATAATAGAGGGCGACACCGTGGACAGTGTGGGGGTAGACAAATAAGTTGTAGGTAAGGAGCCTTGATGGCTACAAGGTGGTGTGGAAGCGTCAGTGGTGCCTCCTCCACAACAGCCACTACCTCCACCACTAAAGCATTGGTGCCTAGGAAAGTGTGTAGACCATCTAGTCGACACGGAGCTCTAGAAGTGGGTTGATTTCTCTGAAGTAGACGGAGACAAAAAAGAGTGGAACGACACACTGGTGCATCAGCACCGTGGTGGGCATCATACCACCTACTCTGCTTAGGGTCTAAGGAAGAGTAAAACCCATATGGATCCATACTTGCATTAAAAAAGCACATTTGGAGTTAAAACATATTACGTAATACATTTTGACTCACAATTTGAAGTTAAAACTATTTAATTCACAAATAGATGTAGATTTTGATATTTCACAGGGCTAGAACAGAGACAAAAGGGAGAAAAATTGCTCAAATACAAAGTGCTTGACAAAAGGGAGAAACATTGCTCAGATACAATGTCTGTGACTTCAAGAGGCCTCTCTCTCATCCTTGCATAAATCAGCATAACTCCCTATGTCTATGTAGAGCTCTCCATTTGAGCAAATGTTCAAGGTTTCATCTAAGAGGTCTTGTGCATGCATACCTCCTTCAGAAGCAGTTACATGCTTGTCTGATGCCACCTAGAGCTGTGGCTTCTTGCTTGTTTTCTTCTCCGGTCTCATCCACGGATGCGAAGGTAACCAAAAAATTATAACCATCGTACACTTGTGCACTACATAGGGCCACCTCTATAACATACCACCAATTTGGTTGTGACTTTGTTGGATGGAACATCACCTGGAAGAGCAACGTATCTTACATGAGTAGTGAGAGCACACAAGTCCTCTAAAGTCGAAAGAGGAAAAAATCATTGACTTACTTGTTCACAATGCTTGGGTAATACAAAAGTGTCTCAAAATTAGGTCCACTTCTTGGTTGAATCCACCTCAAGGAAACCAGACTCTCCTCTACGCACAATAGAATTGTAGCCATACATGTTTATCTTGAACCATTTCACATCGAACAACTCCACAAAAAAACCATTATAGTCTACCCTCAAAATTGCTTGTAGCGTGCCAAAGTATCTGATTTTTGCTAGCACAGGTTCTGCATCACAGAGGGCTGTCATTGAATTGATTGTTAGCATTTTGCGACGATGACTCCACAATCTTTAAAACACTTTCTGTCGATCCGTTGTACCCTAAAATACTGAACTTTACACCATGCTACCTGTATACTTATACTACATTAAACAAAAATAATGAGTGGCCCTTAATACAAAAAACTTACCACGGGTTGAAGATAAAAATTATACCTTGGGGCTTCATCCTCACTAGTACTACCACTCCTCTTTGGTCACATGCTCACCACATTATTGTGTGATTTTCAAGGTATTGTGCAACCATCTTAAGCTCATGAGTGTTGGTAGGATCTTGAGACCCGCCGGATAATGCACCGGTGGTCGTCTTTCCCAGCTCCACCCATGGCACGCTCTTTGTCGCTCTTACTTTGCATCCTCGTACTGTGAAATCCACTTTTGCATCACTGGGTTGTGAAGCATGAAAAGTTGATTGATCTTAGCCTCTAGATCATCTTTCATGTTTTGTTCCACACCAAGATTGCAAATCACAATCCCAAAAATGTGCTCATTATCAATGGTGCACCAAAGCGTATCTCCCACACACTCAACTCCGAAGAGACACTCTCTAATGTACACAAGGGACTCTGAAACAAGTCAACCCTCTCCCATGCTACCCACTTGACGTGCCTTTTGATGCCGTATCCCTAGATAATTTTCATGAAATGTTCTAAAAAGAACATCCACCTGGAATGCACTGTAATAGCTAATAATACCTTATCAACTACCTGAACAAGAAGATGCACTTGAATGGTCAGCATGGTAGTAGGAAACTATGTTTCAAACATGAAAACAACCTTCACATCAATTTGTTCTTGCGAATAATATAGAAACTATCAATTTCCTTCATGGAGATCCATTGCACCAATTTCACAAGTTTGTAGATTGTTTGGCAGACAATGGGGGAAAAACAACCCTCAATGGCCACCGGCAAAATAAGCTGCAAAATAGATTTAGCATTGGGATCAAAGTCCACACATGGGTAATACTATGCATGTAATGGAAATGGCCTATGAACATTTTAGAATAGCGAAATTAAGAGAATTATAGTGAGCATTTTTATGAGACTAGTTTGAGAACATAGAGGGTGAACTGAATTAGCGGTAGCAACACAACCATTATACTTAATTAACTTGGCATGAACAATAATTTTGCAAGAGAGAGACTTAGAGAACATGACAAAAATTGAGAAACAGATTTATGTGGAGCCGATCCACCCTCCAATAGGCTTTTGTATTATAGATTCTTCCATAATGAGAGACTTGGTACAATACAATCTTTGTGTTCCTTGTGACCTAGGTGATGGAATGAAGATGGAAAGATTCATGCATCACGAGCATAACACAAACTTTGTAAAAGCATTAACCATCCCCGGCCTCATTCCCAAGGCCTAGAGATCTAGTGGGGAATGAGGGTCCCCGGGAGGTCACCTAATAAAAATGTAACCTATCACGTGAGTTCAACAAAAGGGTATTTAAAGTTCTTGAAACTTACAAAAATATATATACAGAAGGGCATTATTTTTTCAAATTTGAAAAAAACTTACAAATTTTAAAAGAAAAGGATACATTATATTCTTAACAAAATTCACAGATAAGGGGTTTTACAAACATGTCTTGAACGCACGTGATATGTAGTTTTACACATAGTGAACCCCCCGAGATGAGGGTAGGGAAGAGAAACAAGAAGTAATATACAAGAAAGAGATAGTTGCTCACTTATCACCGCATCACTCGTTTTGCATACCTTAGCATATTAGCATAATAATGATGATGGAGAAGATGAAAATATTAAGAATTGGAGCATGGCTCTTGGTTGGATTTTGCATTCCATAGCCAAGAGTGTTGGTGTAGACTCTCAACTTCTCAACAAGCTTGGAGAAGGAGATGGAGCTCTTGCACTTTTCACTTCACACAATGAGAGTGTGTGTGTGTGTGTGTGTGTGGAGGGGAGAGTATACCCTTTAAGCAAGCCCATAGCTTCCTTGGTTGACCCCTCATTGTAGCTTAAGATTCAAAGTGACTGGATCCCTACAAGCTTAGCCCCAATAACATGCAGAGTGCATATCAAGCATCCATGCTAGCCTTAGAAAAGGTGTCCTTGTTTCCCCTTTGAGAGAGAGGGCTTGGAAAATGCCCTAGACAATTAACTAAATAAGCTAAATTCTCACTCGACCTCTCTAAGGGTTAATCAATATGCTTTAGGCACATTATGGGGGCCACCTAGCTAGGGCCTTTATATGTGTCCTATTTTCCTCTTTGAGCAACCCTTTGGAAGAAGGAGAGGCCATTCAACCATTTGGGAGAAGGAGAGGCCATTCAACCACTTCCCCTACTTGCAGGGATTGCCCCCTCCTTTGTAGGCTTGCATGTTGACTTCCAAGCCCAAGAAACTTGGCCCCCTACTTTCTTAAGAACTTCTTCATCAAGCATAGCGTTAGTAAGAGTATGGGCTCTCTCTCTCTCTCTCTCTCTTATGCCCCTAGCTTCAAGGGCTCGCCCCCTCCTTTTTAGGTTTGACTTCAAGCACATGTCTAGGTTCAAGCATGCACCTTAGTCATCAAGAATCTCATGAATTTTAATTATCAAGAACCTCAAGCATAGGCCTAGCTTAACCTAAGGTCTACTGACTTTTACACTAACCTCTGGAGGTCTTTTATTGAAGCTAACCCTAAAGTATTTTAAGCCCCATTAACCGGAATTTCTCCTTGATAGTCCATCTCCCATTTGGACCCCTTTAACTTTGGTTTCTTGTTGAGAGGGATCCATAAGAACATGTCTATATTCTAACCCTTGTTCTTGTTTATTCTCCCACATTAAATGATTAGTCTAATATGAGAACATAATTTGGATATTATATTTTATGAGATTGCCTCTCTCTTGAAATCATAGTCGTCCTTGACTATGAGGTACAATAGATAAAGCCTAAGTCATTAGTCAATGTTTCTTAGTGGTTAGAGGATCCATTTTTACCCTACGATATCATTCCAAGATGGATGACTAATCCATTTGGGGCTCGGGAGACTTAGCTTCCGCAAGCATGTCTGCTCTTGAGTCCATTTCATTCTCCCAAAGTAGAGTGACAAATTCTACTTGGTGTTTGAGAGACGTCGTCATCACAAACATGGTTTTAAGCATGCAGACTACTCACTTTGTGCACAAGAAAAAGAGAATTAGTCTTATAAGACAAAAACATTGATCATTTAAAATAAACATGTACATTTTCTTACTCTAATGTAGCATTGTAAGCATTGACAAGGTTCATACTATCCTTTAGCTGTATTCCTTGCATCCATCTAGCATCTTCAAAAGGATAATTTTTGAACTTCACAAGATACTGTCTGATAATCTTACCATGTCGTGCTAACTTATCTTCATGGCAAAGGATAGCTTCGGGTTGTAGCACCTCTTCTTGATCTTCGATCTCTGGTGGGTCTTCAATAATTGGTTCTCTTGGTGGGTCTCCTTTGTAGGGCTTAAGTAGTCTCACATGAAAAGCATTGTGTATGAGCCAATGGTTGGGAAACTTGAGTTGGTAAGCCATGTCACTGATTGGTTTCAAGATTTGAAAAGGACTATAGTATCTTTTTTCTAGTTTAGCATGATACTTTTGATGGCCCGTAGGGTTTTTGCTTGTCGTTTGCCTTAATCACGCCTTGGGAAACTTGAGTAAAACCCAATCATTTTCTTTGAATGTTAAGGCCCTTTTTTGCTTATTAAAAGCAGCCTTTTATCTTTGTTGAGAGATGGATAAAGCCTCCTTAATATTTTGGAAAGATTCTTGTACGTCACGGCTATACGCATTGGTAGCAAAGATCTCCCGTGTACTTTAAGTAGCAAGGGAATTTTTGGTCTTCCGCTATGCTCTCAAAAGGTTCCTTTCCCATAGTAGTATGGAGAGTATTATTGTACGCATAGTCTATAAGGGGTGGGTACTTCTCCCATTGTGAGTGTTGATCTACTTCTGTAACATAAGTCTTCAGTTGAAGGACATCACCCTTCATACCTTCCCAATAGTAGCGAGCTGCATTGAGGGTTTTGGCATAACCTAGATGTCTTGAAGTTGGGACATTGTGTGCTTCCTATAGCATTCCTTAGGGTAGAATCCTTAGGTATGCATAGTAAAAAAAAAATTACCAACTTCCAATGAATAATGTAGAGGTTTAGGATGATTTGATGATATCCTCTCTTTGTGTAGGATACTAGAAAGCATTATATGGTCATCTACATCTCTGACAGCAGCATCCAAGACCTTGTCTAAAATAGGGTTGTTAGGCCACAAAAATTACCCCCAGAAAAGCTTTACGGCATAGAGAATTTGCAACAACATTATCCTTACCTAGTATAAATTTAATATCAAAATCATATTTTGCATGAGCTCTATCCATCTTCTTTAGGCTCATGTTAAGGTTACGTTGTGTAAAAAGCCACTTAAGGATCTTGTGTTTTGTTACGAATTAGAATTTGCACCCCATTAGGTAATATCTCCATAGCTTGAGAGCGTGAACAACTGCTAGCAATTCTAATTCATTTGTAGCATAATTCACTTCATGAACCCTAAGCTTTCAAGAAATGTAACGCTACAGGCCTTCCTTCTTGAGTAAGGACTCCTCGTAATGCAAGGTTACTAGCATTTGTGACCACTTCAAATTCTTGGGTGAATTCCGAAAGTTTTAGAAGAGATTTTGAAGCATGATACTCCTTAATTTTTTTGAAGCAAGACTCATGTTGTTCTTGCCAGGAATCGTAGCTCCTTTCTTTAGCAAGTCGCTTCGCTTAGCAATGTAGCTTTAAGAGCATAGTCCTTTACAAAGATCATGTACCATCCTGTGATCCCTAAGAACCCTCTGACTTCAATTTGCGAAGTGGGTTGAGGCCATCCCACAATATCCTTGACCTTGTTGGGGTCAAGAGAGACTCCTTCAAGTGAAATGATAAACTCTAGGTAACAAACATTAGGGGCGGAGATGGTACATTTTCTTTTCTTTGCATACAGCTTATTTTGGTGTAAAAGTTATAACACTTTTTGAACATGTCCTTCATGCTCTTCCTTTGATATGAGATAGATTAAGATACTGTCAAAGAATACTAGAACAAAATTGTCCAAGAATTCTTCAAAGATATTATGCATCAAATGATTGAAAGTTGTAGGAGCATTCGTCAGTCCGAAAGTCATCACTGTAAATTTGTAATGACGTCCATAGCAAGTGTTGAAAGCTGTTTTGGAGATATTGATCTCTTGGATTTGGATTTGATGCTATCCAGATTGAAGATCAATCTTTGTGAACATTTTGGCTCCATGTAGTCTGTTCAACATCTCATCAATACGAGGAATTGGATATTTATCTTGATGGTAACCTGATTTAAGCCCCTTAATCTATGCAAAGTCGAAAAGATCCATCCTTTTTCTTTTTGGAAAATATTAGGTGCACCCCACGGAGACGTACTTGTTGGAATTAGGGTTGGAGGGAAATGCATCAAGCTTGGAGAAGACGAAGGAAGATCAAGACACACAATAGAGAGTGTATTACTTAGTGTGCAATGGAAAGATAGATAGCCTTAGAATGAATAGGCGTATATACCATGCACGGGGGGTTTTGTCTTTGACATTGATGGTCGGCTTTCGAAACCATGACTGTGAGAACCACACCCTAAGGAAGGGAAGGCTTGTTACCAAAAGAAGAAGAAGAAAAAAAAAAAGAAGCCCTCACCATTTACCATACTCCCCCCCAAGGTTAACCACTAGTGGGGCGCCGCCAGTTTGGCCACACCCCTTCATTATTGCCAAAAAGACGAGCTCTCTCTCTCCTACTGCCCGGCTCCGCTAACATTCTCTCTCTCTCTCCTACTCTGCCGCTGCCTCACCCGGCCCAGTAAGTGCATTGGTGCCTCTGTCACACCCTTCGGCGGGCCGCCAGATATATTTCTCTCTCTCTCTTTCAAAGATTCTTCCCCTCTCTCTCTGTACTTGTCCACACCCCAGCCCCGACAGTCCGCTACATTATACATTACCCCCCCCCCCCCCCCCCCCCCCCCTCTGTCTCTTTTCCCCAATCCTGGCGGACCATCTTCTTCCCCCCCCCCCCCCCCCCCCCCCCCTCACCTAGCCCTAACTCTGGCTCTCCCTCACTTTATCCTTTAGGAAGGCCCCACAGGCCTTAGGGCAAGCCCTCTCTCCCTCCCTCTATCTCTCTCACCCCACCCTCATTATCTCTCTCTCTACTCTGTACACCCCTCCTCACAACCTCACATTCCCCTCTCTTTCCTTGCTGGGAACCACCACTAAGCCACATAACATTTTCTCTCTCTCTCATTAACTACATACGCCCCCCCCTCCCCCCCCTTATCTCGTCCTCTGTCGGCTACCCCGTCCGGGCCTTGTGCTTGCCTACACCCGCCCGCGCGCTCTCGACCATACACATCCACACACCACCCCCCTATCCCCTCTCCCATCCCTCACCACCTCACCCCACCCTCATTCTCTCTCTCTCACGCTCTCTACACAGCCCGCATGTAGCCCCGTATTCACCCTCTTTCTCACGCTCACACACAGCCCGTAGGTGCCGCCGTAACACACACACACACACTCTTACACGTCACACACACACACTGCGCACCCACCCTCTCTCTCACTCCATCTTCACCCTCGCCTTTGCACCGCACAACAGGCCCAAAAAAAGACAAAAAATATATATATATATATTTATTATATATATACATAATATTACCTCTTGTTCCCACACACGCTTACGCACTCACCCATATACATACACACACACACATACGCACCACACATAAAATACAAAAAAATCAAAAGAATTCTATGCCATCGATATCAACAAAAGAAGGAGAAGCCCGAATCACGCGACATCGACAATGAAAAGAGCAAACGCGCCGAAGGCATGCCCCGGACGATCCTGAAAAGACGAACGCGCTACACCGATGCACCGGCAAGCCACCATTCGTCGGCATCACGCAACCACAACACCATTTTCAGTAAACCGTAGGCTATCATCATCATTTTTAAAGTTTTCACCCAAGCCTTGTAAATTACCAATTTGTAAATTCGCTCTCTCTAGGTGATGGTCACAAAGGCCCACCTAGAGGTTTTCATTTTTAATAACCCCAAGACAAAGCAAGGGTCAACCACACCGGGCCCACCGCTTTGCTTTGTCTCCCCAATTAGCTTACCATAATCAAACCGGGATTACCCTAATCCAAGCACCCAACACCTATAAAAGGGCACTATCGGGGGGGGGGGGCAGTTCATGAGAGGTCAGCACTTGGTAGAGTTTTAGTGGGAAGAATTGACACTATTGGCATCACGGGGAGGGGACTTGTGTGATGGTTTTCTTTGGGAATTGCACCATGTAAAGGGAGTTAAGTCCACCTCTCAACTCCAATGGTCGATGCACACACACATACACGTTCTTGGTAGTGAGTTTCACAATCATCGAGTCGTCTTTAGAGAACGCACCAAGTAGATTCACCATCTCTTCTCCCTACCTCTCTATCACCACGGTGTGCCCACCTCGCCGGAAGGAAGGTCATTGTAAATACTGCAGAAATAATTCTCCCTCACATCCCCTAGGGTTTTCATCATTTGTCAATCTCTCTCTCTCTCTCTCTCTCTCTCTCTCTCTCTCTCTCTCTCTCCGTGTAAGTTTGCGGTGTTCACATCACCGTGTTCTACGTCCTAGCCGCTCAAAGCTAGGTGGTGCCCCCTATTCGCTTTATCGTGACTGGCTCGAGGCGTGCTATCGGCCCCCGGCGTTTTAGAGGGCCGTCGGGGTTCGGGTGTCACTTTGCTCCCATCATTTGGTGTCCCCCACTGAGGAGGGATTCTAAGAAACCTTCAGTTTACAATGCTAAAAGTGACGCACGGCATCAATCATGGACGAATGGCTGAAGGAATTTTCTAACTGGAGGACGGGAGAGGAGGAGACTAAGGAGGCACTAGCCGCCTTCATTCAAGTTCTACTACCAGGATGCAGTGGCGTCAGTATTCAAGAGGTAAATTCTCTATCTCTTGATGCTCATTGTAACCACAAGTTGAGAGCATCGGGTGGGAGGTCTATGAAGTGCCATCACTGTTGTCAACTAAAACACATTGTCAATGAGTGCCAGCAACAAAGGCAACGAAGGGGCTGAAATCGTCTACATCGACATTCATCGTGAAGAAGTCATCCACATCAAAGGAGGAAAGAAAATGGTGAGGCCTCTCTTCCCTAAAGAAACTACAATCAAAGTTATAACCTTTACTCCAAAATGGCCTAAAGGGGCTTCTCGAGCCAAAGGTAAGGAAAAGATAAGCCAGTCTGGAAACACATGACCCTGAAGGGAGAAGCATCTTGCCAAGCAAGTGCTTCAAGCTCAGAGAGCCAGGTTGTACCCAGCTTGCCAAAGAGGAAGTCATCCGAAGCTAAGCGATGGAAGGTCGCCTACCGATTCGCACGACACATGCGAGTACTACCAGTCCACTTCGACAATCCTGAAGAAGAACTGGTAAGAAGATTCCCATGTCCTAAGAAAGAGTGGTTTGGCTACTTCTCTCACTGTTTTGGGAGGCGGGTAGAGGATCTTCCTCCTGTCCCTGTACAACTTATCCTGAAGAATCTCTCCACCATGGGTGAAACCCAGTGGGATGGAGATGAGTTGCAGTTGAATGGAGTGGAATTCATGCAACACGTCGACTACGAAATTTATCTGCAATTACTACTAGCCAAGAGGCTGGGAGTGGTCAGACGCATCGCCATCACCCCGTACGTGCTGAGTGATGAAGGAAAGGTAGAGCCCATGAAAGGCGATAACCTCCTGTGGATGTGCCGACTCATCAACACTGGCATGGTAAAAGTATAAGTAAGTACTCCATTCTCTGTGCATGATGGAAAACGGGCCGACAACATTCCCATTCAGATTCCTGCAGCATATGCATGTGAATATCTATGTAGATAGGAAAATCCTCTACCAAGAGAATATCGTGTATTGTGCGGGTCGCCGCGATGGACGTCCATAGCATAGCGCTCAAGCATCAACATAAAATTATTGATACAGGGGAAGCAACTCGGATGAGGCATGGAAACTCACTAGGGTGTCAATCCTAATGAAGTGAACTCGAAGAGATGCAACTACTAACTCTACAAGCATATCAAACGCACTAAAGCCAAGTAATCTACCTATGTCCTTCTACACAGCTCTACAGTCATCACGCCCGTTTACCATGCAAATCATATCGGAATCGCACGAAACTTGAAGGGAAGCTACAGGGGACTATCAGGAACATACCCTATCACTATCACAGCATTCTAGAGAGGTACAACGATCGCGATCGTTCGTCCCACAGTACGCAAAAACAGTAAATGGATGATCCTAAAGGGTCGTTTTTGGGTCCCTAAAGCCTCTCCTAGGGTCAAAACAACATAAAATACGCATATAAACACTCAAAACAATGATTTAAGGCCTAAAAGGATGCATTTGAAACCTTCACCGAATCTTGAATGCTTACACTTGAATGAAAGAGCAAAGTAAGAGGAACACAATGCAAGAAACAAAACTGAATTTGGATTACCGTAGCCACAGAAGCGATGATTACAAGTTTGAGCAAAGAGGCAGCTCTTTGTGCACAACGCAATAGTCCTTATCTTCAAAAATAATCTCCCCTTTCCCACTAACCTTAGTGTATTATATACCTAGGGATTTCTAAAGTTGTCGGCGGCCAATTTCTCTTGGACCTTTACAGACATCATTGGAAAAATTACATCTTTGACTTAGACTTGACATAGACAATTGACATTAGGCTTTGACAGGGTTTGATGTATAAACATCGAAAAAATAATGTGACCACATCAAAACTTTGGCTGACTGACCCAATAGGAGCCTTGGCTAGGTGGGCACTTGTATGTTGTTATCACCTCCAAACACTCCCCCCTTCCTAGCTTGTGTCGTCGCTTGACACGACCATTTGTAGTCTGGTCTTCTTGTTGATGAGACTCCCCCCTTCCTTGATTGAGTTATATCTCGCATGTTTTGCTTGTTCAAATGGGGTGCCCATTTGCCTTTGATTGATGAACATGTGTTCTTTGTGATTTAGATGTTGTGGACGAGGTATTTGTGCATGTTGTTGCACATCGTGCTTTACCTTTCGATCTGTGTAGTTGGTCGATGATACCTACTTCTTTGGATACATTTTTGTGATGAAAAATTTGGTTGATAGACTTTTTGCTTTGGTTTCCATTGCATTGTTGATGGTGTGGCTCTTGATGTAGAGGCTTCGTGGGAAATTTGATGGAATATTGTTGAAGGTAAAGTCGTCTGGCGAGGTTGATATACTTCAATGTTTAACGTTTCTTTACCTTTTTCCATGATGGTTGGCGATTTCTTCTCTGCATGGATTTGAGAAGCTTCATGGAGTCTTACCGTTGTTGTTGTTGAAGCTTTTGATTGTTGTCGAAAGAAGATGTTCCTCCAGCTTTCTGTCAGGACCAGACTCTCTTTGATATGATGGGAGTTGATTATGTGGAAAGTATCTTTATACTCCTCGGTACTCAATTTGAGTACAGCTTCTGCCACTCCAAAGCTAGGAATCGGCATTTTTGAACTTGTGTAAAACGTTTCTTCTAGCTCATTGATTGGTGGCTTTCCCATCATGATCCACGTTCCATAAGTCATTAGATTCTTCGTTGCTTCTGGATCTATTGTGGCCGAACATGTAACCTTGAGCCCTGTTTGTCCGCATAAACTAAATTTGATCATTGTAGGAGATAGTCCATCTTCTCCCTTGTCCATGTTCTTCTTTTGATCTTGAGTTTGTTGAAGATTTGCCGTTGAACTTGGAAGCTTTTCTCCTTCATCTACTTTCTTTTGCGCTTTTTATGGAGTCGTCTTCTTTGAAACAGCTTTTGTTGTTTCTTCAGGTATTTCGATAATGACATATTCTTGTGGTTTTCAATTTTGCCTCATGCTCCAGGATGTAGCTATCTGTCTCACTTTTTATGCTCTCACACTCAAAAACTTCGTTAGCTTCCTTCAACACTTTCATCATAAAACATGAAACTAGGTCGTAGCCTTCTTCATTACAAAACTTGGTTGGAGTTAGCTCATTTACACACACATCCAAGGTTGCCAATATTTGAGTCCATCCAAATGGATCAAATAATTGCTCTAGAAAGGGTTCTGGTATGTAAGCTTCATCGTCCATTGATCTTTCTAGGATGCAATCCTCCTTCATTGAGCTTCCACACTTCGAAGCACCACACATCCAAAGTTCTTGTTTGGTTTGTAGCTACGCAGGTATCTCTTTACCATTGACTATAGTAGAGTCAATTTCTTCTAAAGGAGTTCTATTCACATCTCTATAGCTATGGTCTTTTATGCTTATTTTTGTGGTGATCTTTTTATGTCTCAAGTAGATATAGTCATAGCTCCAATCTTGAACCATCTTAAGTTGACACATAAAAGGTCTTCCTAAAATGATATCAAAATTGTTCCATTTTCCAAAATCTACTATTGAAAATGTATGTTCATATTCAATTCCACAAGAAGTCACAATAATTTGCTCTAGGATACCCAGAGTTTTTTCCGTGTATCCATCTGCAAGTTGCAGCTTCATTCTAGTTTTCCCAAGCGCTGGTCTACGCTATTTTTTCCAAATGTCTTTTGTGTCTATGGCTACTCCAGCCCCACTATCATGTATAGCCAATGTTTTAACTCCTTTGTGTTCCACAGGTAAGGTGGTGTTTCCTTCTTCTCCTTCGCAATATTCCCCCACCTTGTTTATTGGCACAGGTTTAGCATCTGCACTTTCTTGTTGAGTTTTGTTTGTTGTTCATTTGAGGGTAGATCTTGAAGAGGTATCTCTAATCCCATCTTCCCCAAATTGTTGCCTACTTCATCCCATACATGTGGTCTAATCTTAAGCAGTTCAGATAGAGTAATGGTGCACTATATTGTAGCTGACATCAACTCTGGCATACTCTTTGTATCCATCATCTTGGATATGGCTTTCCTCTAAGATGGGACCACTTTAGTCTCTGAGTCAGCCTCATGTTCTCCTATGTATGAGGGTAAGGTCTTCAAGGACTCTGTTTTGCTTTCAATTGAAACTTTCGTCCCTGCATCTCCATTTAGAGATTGAATGTCTCCCTGATAGAATTCATGCCCTGTATTGACCTCAGTTATGGGTGCAGATTGGAAAGTCTTTTGCACTTCTAATTGCTTCCCACAATTCATTTGGCCATGGCTCATCTATCTCTAGGATAGGTGCCATAAATTGTGATCTTGACCTTGCATCATTAGTGGTGTTGGCCACTACTTGATCATCTAGTTGAATTTCTAGGTTGTTGGTTTCTTGTGCTGCAGTATTTGCTTGCACATCCTTTTGTGATCCTAGCTCAATAATTCTTTGAGTCAATGTTTCAACAACCTTTTCCTTAGGCATTTCAAATCCAACACTTTTTGGTTTTGTTTCTAGAGGTGGAATTGGTGCTTCAGGCTCCATCATTGCTCGTGAAATTTTTACCAATTCCTTACACATTTTCAACCTCTCAGTCTCTACCTCGGCATGAGGATATTTCATCCCTCATTGATTTAGGGTTTGGTTGGGTTTCAATCTAGCCTCATATGATTCCAGTGCAGCATCTAATGGCTCTAGGACTTTGTCTACCAACATAGATCCTCTGGAAGACGTCTTCCTTGGTTTCTTATCGCTCACCACCGTTTGGTTTTCCCGTTCTTGTTTTAACTGCTCCTTTGTCTCTTGTAATTCTGTTTGTAGTGCAATTTGATTTGTATTTGTTTTTTCTTTAATTCTGTCTCTTTTGGCTTTCCAGGATTTTCTCCCCGTCCTCACTGACACACTAGTTGTTTCCCCTTGTTTGGGTTGTTGATCTTTCTCCTCATTAGCTTGGTCCTCAGCATTTTCTTTTGCTTGGGCTCTAGTCACTACCTTCACAGGAATTTTGGGTTTTGCCTCTGATCCACTTGGAGAAGGTAACACTCCCACAACATTCATTGTTGTTTTCCCCTGTTTGTTTGGGTGTTTTGGACAATTAGGAACAACGTGTGTAATGGCACACTCCAAACAATATCCAATTATCTCCACACGAGAACAATTCTTGGCCCAATGATTACCTCCACACTTGTAGCATGGTCCATCTCGTTGAGTCACTGGTGGCACAATTGATGGTTGTTCTTGCTTAGCCATAATGGTCTCTGGTCTACGCTCTTGATTGGCTATGAACATCAGAGTGTCCTCATTCAACGAATAGAGTTTTCTCATAGGTTCTTGTCCTAGCCTAGGTTGTGATACCTCAGCTCTTTGTAAAGCCCTTGATACAACCCTATTTTGAAATAATGGATGATTTGGTAATGGCATTTTTTTTTCTATTTGATGTCCAAATAGTGTCTCCCTCGTGCAGGTTTGATTATAGTAGCACTCACTCATCTCATGATTGGTCCATTTTTGCTCAATGGCACACCATTTTATTCGTTGTGCTACTTGCACTGCTAGCTCATCTAGGTCTAGGTTGGTTATTAATTGAGACATAACCAATTGCCTTGTGTTGGTTTCACTAGATGCTAAAGGAGCATTATCCATAGTGATCTTTGTATCACCAATTTCCTCGCCATAGGCTTTACAATTGTCAACTAGGTATAACGCTTCTCTCGTGACTTGTTCAAAGGAAGTACATCCTTTTAAGTGCAAATATTTCTTGAGAGTTTCATTTTTCAAACCCTCTATGAAGAGAATTGATAATCTTTCATCCTGCGGTAACTCGCGTTCCGGACATCTCTCTATATATTGTTTGAAGCGTAGCGATGCTTCCTTCACTCTCTCATCTTCTTTTTGCTTGAATGCATAGATTTGGGACACTGTGTTATGCTTGATTCCCCTTTTAGAGAACTCCACAACAAATTCTTGCAAGAGTTGTTAAACGTTTGAGAAGGCATTTTTGTCCAACGGTTGGAACCAATTCAATGCTATCCCTTCCAAGGTTAAGCCAAATCCCTCATACTGTGTATGAAAATAAAATACTTGTTCGACTCTTAACACTTTTTTGAACAAGGATGCATGTACGTATGGATCCCTTAATCCATCATACTTCTTCTTGACACATTTGGCCAATAGATATGGTCTCATTGGTTCTGGTTCAACCATGTACCTTAGCGTGTTGGGGTCTCTCACAAAGACATCCCTCGTTCTTTCTTCTCGTCTTGGAGAAAATCCTGGTGGAATCCCCTTTGAGACATGTTTTGGATTTGTAAGTCTAATTGGTGGTCTCTTGGTTCCACCCAATGAGGTATGATCTACACTTTCGTGAATAGCTATTTTGGATGTTTGAGGTCCATTTGATCCCATAGTTTCAATGTTAGCTTCTTGCAAATCAGTCTCAAAAAACCCTGGTACGCTTACACTCGGTTGAAAGTAGTAAGTAGAGATTGGAGTATCCATGTATGTATATCTTTCTAGTTCAATTGGGCTGATAAGTTTGTACTCTCGTCCATAGTTATCTACCATTAGAACTTGCACTCCCTGGTCATCTGTGTGTGAAGGCATAGAGGTTCTTGTAGTCTGTCAACTCTTCAATGATGGAATTTAAACATCTTTAGAAGTTGTTTTGATCCCCAATAGGTAACCTATAAATGCCATCATAATTGTAATCCGTTAGAAATCTCGTGGATTCATTGGTTTTGATGAACCTCACGTTGGGTTTGTTGATTAGAGGATGCTTCTCCTCTAAGTCTCCAGCAATTTCCACTTTTGCTCTTTCAAACTCCCGCATTTTAGTTGATTGGTTTGGCTTCCAGTGAGCTACATGATCACTTGACAAATATCCATAAGCCATTCCTTGAGGTTTATCTTGATATGATTGATAAGCCTCATGGTCTTGTCTCCACCCTCTTGTTATAGGTGTTGCAGTATTTCTGGCTGTTTGTGTAGGTGTCATAGCTCTGAGTTGAGTGGGAAATCCTAATGATGGATGAGTTGTCACGTTTAAGCCTCACTCAATACTCTCAAGATCGTCCTTGATAAGAACACCTTGGCTTAGTGCACACAATCCCTTTTTGCTCTCAAAAGTCAGGAATTTGTGACTTTTTGGTCTCTGGAAATTGGTCTTGGGTACCCTAAAAGTTTGGAATTAGGAAACCTAGTAAAATTCAGTTCTTGGCCCACAAGCTTTCTTCCTAGCTATACCTGACTCAATTTGGAGTTGCCTATCAAAAGCTAGAGCAATTTTAGTGAACTGCACTTGAAACAGCACTCAAAACAGTCTCAGGACCAGAACACAGGAACTTTGGCTTGTATCTTGGCTTCCAGAGGGTAATTTTCACTCAAACTTGAGATTTGGGATGTACTCAAGTAGATCAACAAACTTATGAAGTCACATACCCCCACTATGTAGAGGTACACCGATCGCGATCGTTGACCCCCTGTCTCACAGATTTGGAATATTTTTGCACAGTAGCTAGCCCTTGATGTCTTGATACCAAGTGTCTTTGTATTTTTGAAGTTGCAGATGTTTTGACCAATGAAAACCCAAATCCCAAGTGGTTTTGCAGTTTTTGGCCTGATTGTGTAACTGAGACTTTTGACCACTTTCTTTTGCTTTTTTTACCTTGCTCCTTTTGGAAAATATGTTGCTCTAGATGTCAGCTATCTACTCATAAATTTTCAATCCAAAATGTCACTGGGATACACCGATCGTGATTGTAGTTCCAACTCCTTTTTGCATGAAATTTTAGGAGTTGATAGACAAGGGTATAGTCTATTCCCAAACCCACTTTGCATTTGGATCACAAAAACTTGAATTTTCTCAAAATTTTGGTCTGAAGGATCAGTGATCAGTGTTTGCCCTATTTGACAACTGTCTTTTGGTTTTTTGACCCTGGTTCTTTTGAGAAAGTTGTTTGTCTAGTTATCAGCTACCTACTCACCAAGTCTCAACTCAAAATGTCACTATGGTACACCGATCGCGATCGTACTTTGGAGCCCAAATTGGATGAAACTTGTGGATATGGTAGACAATGATGTGTACAGTCTACTCCCCAAATCTTTTTGAATTTGGACAAGAAAAAGTCAAGTTTTTATTAGATCTTGGTCTACTGCAGTGGTTTCCTGACTGTCTGCTGTTTTTTGCTATTTTGGTGATTTTTTTTTGAAATTTGAAAGCTCCTGGTATCTTATATAACCTAGGTGTATGTGCGGGTAAATTCTGGTCAAAATCTAGGACTGAGGTACACCGATCGCGATCGTAGTTTGGGGCCCAAATTGGATGAAACTTCACCAGCTTGTTTAATAGGCTATTTTAAGACTACCTGCCAAATCTTTCTGTATTTGGACTCAAAAAAGTCAAGAATTTACCATTTCTTGGTTGGAAGTGTCTAGTTTCTAAAATCTATCAATTTGATCTGATTTTGGTGCTTGATTTGGGATTTGAAAGCTATCTGGGGATTGTCTTGTGTACAGGCTATCCCTCTATATGGTTTCTTCCCAATTTTGATGTGTTTTGGTCTTCTGAAAGTCAGTTTCTATGCCAGTTTAGCAGTTTTTGACTTGGATCTGTATTCAGATTGTTTGACAAGTATTTTGAGGTTTCTGGCTCTAGGTCCTTTAGACTTTTATGTTTGTATATACCTGAGGATCCCACATATGAAATCTGGTCAAAATCTGGCACTTAGGTACACCGATCGCGATCGTAGTTCTAAGCCTAAATTAGACCAAATTTGGCATGCTTGTAGACATTGATGTTTTAAGGCTATCCCCCAAGTCTTTTTGCATTTGGATCACCAAAAGTCAAATTTTGCAGATTTTGGGTCTGTCAGGCTAGTTTTGTCCAAGTGGCCTAATTTTCTTGTTTTTTGATGTTTTTGGGTGTGGTTGCTTTAGACAAACTTATTTAGAATCTTATCAGGAAGGCACATATCAAATCTTGTACAATTCCGACATTGAGGTACACCGATCGCGATCGTAGTACCTGTTGGAATTAGGGTTGCAGAGAAACACACACAGCTTCGAGAAGACGAAGGAAGCTCAAGGCACACAATAGAGAGTGTGTTGCTTAGTGTGCAATGGAAAGATAGTTAGCCCTAGAGTGATGGGCGTATATACAATGCACGGGGGAAAAAACCTCCTAAAGAGGGAAAAAATGCCCTGGCGGTCCTAGTGTGTTCACACACATCACTACCACATGTATATGGTAACAAACCCCCCCTGGAGTGATGCGGTTGGTTCTATGATGTAAGTCGTTCTTCCGCAGCCAATGAGCCCTCCTCAATATGCAATCTCTGCACTTGCTCTAGCCGCAATTCTCTTTGCAAGCTCAAGACTTGATCTTCCATACCGGGGACTATTGCTCCCTCTGGATCTACTCCTGCTCTACTAGCTCTTGGTGTGGATCTAAACCTTAGGATTGTTCTCTCCTACAGCTCCATCCTTTCTTGTATCTCAATGAGCTCTTCATTTGTAGCTTCCAATTCATCTTCAATTCTTTCTTTGGCTTCTTGTGCACTAGCCACCTCTCTTGAAGCATTAGCAAGTTGGAGGATTAGTCCATCTCTTTCATTTTTTGCTTCTTCTTTGCTGTCCCTCATTGTCTTTGATTGGGCTTTGATCTAATGCAATAGTTGATGCACTTTATGGATATCTCTTTCATCCTCATCTTCAAGCTCATCCTCTGCCTTCTCAAGTACTAACCTCTTCTCTCTGTCGAATCTATTCTTGGTCCTCCTCTCCGTTCCTCTCCGTTCTTCTTGTGCTAAGGCAATGCCATACACAACCTTGAGAGCCTCTTCTTGAGTATATCCTCTGTCTATTAGGGCCTCATATTGCTCTTTCATCTCTTGAACTGGATCCGTTGCTTTCTCCTCTTGCTGTATTTCGGGCTTTTCTAGCACATCCACCTCAACTTCAGTAGTCGTCTCCTCCACAATCTTTTCCTTTTCTTCAGAACTTGGCTCCTCTACCTTGCCCTTGCCCTTGTTACCTCTTTTTAATTCAGCTTTAAGGTGCTGAACTTCTACTTTAGTGTATGGCTCTACTGGTTGCTGCTCCAAGATAGCTTCTGATTCTTCATAAGCCTTGATATATTGATCGTATTGATCAATATTTGGTCTTGTTGAGCTAGCTCCGACTTTTGTTGGGTCTAGTACCCACTTTTCCTCAAAATCTCCATTTAAAGATCGCTTGGCTCTAAACTGTTCAATCAGCCTCTCCATTCTGGCAGCTTTCTGGCTCTTAGTTTGTTTTGGAGCGGGTTTCTTCTTGGTCTTCTTCTTGAGGGGCTTGTCTTCATCTTCTTCTGGCTCGGAAACAATTTCTAGTTTCCACCTTGCCCTTGTTGACACTCTCTTTGTGGCCTTTGGCTGGTCTTCATCTTCATCTATCTCTTTTAGCCATTGGTTTTGCGAGGGAGCTTTTGGCCACTGGTCCCTTTCTCCAATAGCTTGATAAGCTATCTTAGTCAGCACTTCGGCTCCTCCAATATACTTTGGCTTCTTGTTCTGCAAAGCAATTACTTGCTCATGAATGTGATGAGCATAATTGACTTCCTTCGGGATGTTGCTCTTTTTTGCCCAAGTGATTGTTGTGGCAACAGCATGTGGTGGTGTTGTATACTTTTGTGGCCTTTTGTTGCATATGTGTAAAAACTGGTTGTAGAGCCGGCAAAGCTTTGCCGCTCTCGGATCTGCCATGTCTTCATAGGTGGCATTTTGCTTCTTTGGCCCATACACTTCTATGGCTTCCCGTCTTTCTCTAATTGAGCATCCTTTGTTGTGCAGCTTCAGAGCATCTGCAATGAGCTGAGGAGTGATAACCACTTCAACCTTTTCCCTGTCCAAGGCTGTGAGTGTAGCCTTTCCGTCTTTCTGTATGGTGGCTGCCAACTGATACACTCTTTGAGTGTCTATTCCTAATGGTCTGGAAGTGAAAAAACTGTGGAGATCTTCCCTTTCCAGATATCTTCTTATCTCCTCTATTCTGCTGTAGTCCACCAGTTCTTGGGGAATCATTGGAATATCCACTGTTTGTCCCCGTGGGTCTCTGAAAGTACCTTGGTATATCTTTATCCCCTGTTCTTCTAACACTGCTTCTTCTACCCAAGTCTTTGTGGGCTCAAGAGTCTCTGGGGGAATAGAAAATGGCTCGGCTTTTGCTATTTCTTCTTTGAGTGTCGGTCTCTTTCTCTTTGCTGACGACTTCCCAGAATCCATGGATCCTGTAACTCCAATTTCAGAAGTTAGCGTCTTTTTCAGTACTAAAAGCCGAAATTAACCTTTTAACTATCCAAATGATTTAACAATTGAAACATAAGCTATTCAGGGCCTAAGGATGAAATGCATGTGGAAAAATGTGCAATTTGGGTGCAAAATCATGTTGGAGACATCATATGCGTATGATGTCTTTTGTGTCAAAATGGCTTGATATTGGTTGTGCTTGTAGCTGATAGTGCATACATCCATTCTATATGCCTGGATTTGGATTTGGGTCCCATTTGGTCAAGTTATGGCCATTTTAGTCCTGGTCAGGCTCTTTGCAAGATATTGAGAGGGAATTGGATTTTGTGATCCAAATTAGATGAAACTTGGTGGTTGGCTCTCAAATGGCATGTAGATCACTTATGTGTGGTGGTTGCAACTTTGAAATGCAAAAATCAAGTAGGGAGACATCATACGCGTATGATTTCTTTTTGGGTAAAATTGAACCATTTTGCATTGTAAGCTTGGATTTGGCTTTATATAGGCTTAGAAAATGATTTTATGAAATCTGGGTATAGTTTGGACCAAAATTGGCTCTGGAGACATCATACGCGTATGATGTCTTTTGTGTCATTGTTGCATGAGATTGGTTCTGTGGGCTCCTCATATGATAGTAAAGGACTGTGTGTACTAAAATCTTTACTTGAAGTTGAGTATGATGAATTTTGGCAAAATTAGGCTTTAAATAGAGGATTTTCCGCTAATTGGGATAATGGAGTGATCCCCTTGACCAAATGGTACCAAACTTCATATGTGGCATGTATTTGATATATATAATGGATATATGATGAGAATGATCAATTTTGGCTCTGTATGTGCAAAGTGACATCATACACGTGTGATGTCTTTTTGGCCAAAATGGTACTTTTTGGTTCCAGATAGCTTGTGCATGTGTTGAACAACAATCCTACAAAGTTTCATTGAGTTTGGATCTATTTTGGCAAATTTAGGGCCATAAGTCGGTTTTATGCCCTACTTTGCGTCTTTTTAGTTTCCAAGTGGTTTTTCAACCCCAAATCTCATGATACTTTGTACATTTGATGTTGTTAGCATATAGAAAGAGGCTATGCATTCATGTGTTCAAGATGATGTGAAAATCATGCAGTGAGACATCATACGTGTATGATGTCTCTTCTTGATAAAAAGTGTTTTTTGTGCAAAGCATGGATTGTGCTAGTGCCCTAAGCCCTGCTAAGTAGTTTTCAACCTTAAAAATCATCAGTTTAGCTCCGAAGTCGTCTTTTGGTGTTGGAGTTGATTTTCCTCGATCTTTCTCCTCAAGAGTTGCATCCCGAGCTCATTTGAGGTGTTGGGAAGTCGTCTATGTGGTTGGAATCGATTTTGGTTCCTTCTTTTCCACCTTTAGCCATTTGGTTGCCCGAAAGATTCTTTTTCACCATTGGTAAGTGAAATGGCTTTCTCTTGGGTTTTGCTTGTATACATGTGTCATTGATGGCTATTTGAAGCTGGCTGTGAAGTTTCATAGCCATTGGTCGTCAATTTTGGCCGTTATGCCAAAATGACGCTTTGTGTGTCTGTCGTTGAATCGGTTGTTTTGACCCACTTTCGGTGGTCCAAACCTGGAGATACTCCATGGTTGCATTGTCCTCGATGTTGTTAAGATTCCTGAGAAGTTTTGTGTCGTTTTGATAACTTTTTCCTGTTTGCCGCTTGTAGGCTCTATTGACATAGGGTTTTTTCAGTTGGTTTTTCTCGTACTTTGAGAGTTAGGAACTCGTCTTCTATACTAGGGTAATCCACCTATTGGTTCTTGCATACTTTGGTTAGGCAGTTGTGCCTCTACCTAGCATTCTACCCATTTTCCCGTCTGCTCTTGTTTCTTTGTTTTGGTTAGTTTTCGCGAAAAATTTTGTGGTAAGCATCAAAAGCTTATGGCAACGAGTCTACCTCTCATATCTGGAGTCCTCTAAGCTCTTGTAGCAGTCATAGAAGGTTGTAGAAGGTCGGATGCTCCTCTGTGCTCTTTGCTCTCTTCAAGTGGGTAATAGTGCAAATGAGCTTGTAAGTGAAGTAAAAAATACTTAACTTTGGACTTCCCGGCTCACTTGTTACCAAATTTGACATGTGCTCCTATCTCGCCGTGAAATGCACTTTAGGATTTGAAATTTCTCAATTTGGACTCCGTTTGACCTATTTCTGAGAAATCTGTCCACTTTGCCAAAATTCTGCCATTTCGGGCTTTCCGCAACTTTTCCCGAATTGTACCCAATTTTTACCATGGGTTTCCCTTGTCATTAGGATCATCACCATCTATTCTTTTCTTTTTTTTGACCTCGTTTCACCTGCTTTTTAATTTTTCTTTTACTTTTATTAAGAAAATCCTAAAAAATAAAGAAAAATAGAAAATTGAAGCCAAAATTTTCCAAAAATACACAATGATTATCTGGTAATCCTGTGTATATGTATATACACTTATTTGTGGTTTCTCGGCTTGGATTACCACTTTTTGGCTCCATAAACACGCATATTTAGTCGTATTTATAAACTTAGAGACTCAAATTCATCATTTGATCTCTTATTATTGCAAAACAAAGTATATAAGGGCATAGATATTATCAATATCCGCAATCAAACATAAAAAATTCGAAATCATGTAAGACACTGTCCTTGTAATATCATTTGCTTTTTCCTTATTGCTTGTAGTTCTTGTATACCTGTATACCTTCCTCCCTTCTAGTCTGAGTCCTCCCGGACGACTATGAAGTGTATGAGGGTGAAGCATTGTATTTGTTGTGGTCATGCTTGGTCAAGTCAATTGTAGAGTGATGAAATAGCAATATTTCCAATAATTTTGCTCTTTGTTTGATTGTCAGGTTTTTAGGCAGTATTTGGGTTGTCTGTAGCACTTTTGTAGTAGAATTGGTATCTGGATTCTTCTTTACATTGTTATCCTTTTTGATAATCCAAATCTGCTTCCGATCTTGTGCATGCCACAATTTTTTTTCTACCCAAATTTGCTTGACTTTAAAGACCATATTAGGTAAAGTGGGAAAATCCCAATTCCCAGGTTGGACAACTTTCAATATATCATGTACAAAATATAGAGATTTTGTCAAAAATTTGAGTTTTCTTAAGGTCTCATTCCACTTTATGCACATACAATACACAATGAAAACAACTAAAGTACCATGGTTTCAATCAATTGGATTATTAGGAGACGAGTATATTGCATCCATTATCGTTGTCTATGTCCTACTGTCCTACCTACAACTTATCTCAACATGGAGAGCTTGGTTTCTAGGTCCACCACTTGTCCAAGTTAATGTAAAAGTGACTCAAGGTTCACAACTTGTGAAAGCAAGGATCCATTGAGGAATACAATCCACTTGGCTCTTTTTCCTTAATTTATTGCATGTGACATTCAAGCAAGGTCCACTTCTAATCTATAACTTCTTAATTTGAGGCATGGGGCATACATAAAATATGTAGCATATGCTCTATTGCCTCATAGGAAGGTTGGTTTCAAGGTGCACTTATCCATGCTCGCCTATCTTGGAGAAATGATGGAGCTTGCTTCTCTCCTTGTTTCAATGGAGACTAGCTTGGACAAGTGGTGGAACTTTTCTTCTCTCAATGTTTCAATAGAGTTAGCTTGGACAAGTGGTGATCTTGGAACAAAACCCCCATGTAAAACATATCATGGGTATTCCAAGTGATTAGAAAGATTACCATTTAAGATATAACCTTATAGGTTGGACAAATGGAGCTTGGCTTGGAGAAATGGTAGACCTTTGATTCTCTCCATGTTTCAATGGAGCCTATCTTGGATAAATGGTGGAGCTTGCTTGTGTCCATGTTTCGATGGAGCCTAGCTTGAACAGGTTGTGGACCTTTGCTTCTCTCTATGTTTCAATAGAGTTAGCTTAGACACGTGGTGGATCTTCAAACTAAGCCAACTACTATCAATGTTTCCTAGCTTGGACAAGTGGTGGAGTGTTTCTCTACTCCATGTTTCAATGGATCTTAGCTTGGACAAGTGTTGGACCTTAAAACAAAAACCCCATGTACAACATAGAATGGATTTTCTAGATTTCAATGGAGTCTAGATTTAACAAATGGTGGAGCTTGTCTTCATCCATGTTTCAATGAAACTAGCTTGGACAAGTGGTGGACCTTGTAACGAACCCCTCCATGTACAACATATCATTGGTTTTCTAAGTGATGGGAAGGAATACCATTCAAGATATAAACTTATAGCTTGGATAAGTAGTTGACTTTAAAACCAAATTCATCATAATACAATAAAATACACGTTAGCCAATTCCTAAATCTTGAGACCAAACCTCCCATGCTATTAGAGATAATATATTGGATAAGTGGTGGACCTTCTATTATTTTCCCATGCCTAGTTTAGACTACCGGTACACTTTGCAGCTATAAAGGTTGGACGAGTTGTGGAGCCTTGTTTCTATCCATGTTTTAATGGATCCTAGCTTGGACAAGTGGTGGACCTTGGAAAAAAGCTTCCATGTACAACATATATGAGGTTTTCCATGTTTTAATGGAATCTATCTTGGACAAATGGTGAATCTTGCTTCTCTCCATGTTGATTTTGGAACTACCTTAGACAAGTGGTGGAGCTTTGCTTTTCTACTCTTCATAATACAATGAAGTATACGTTGGTTACATGGTGAATCTTAAGGCCAAACCTCCCATTTTACTAGGGATGATAGGTTGGACAAGTGGATCAACCTTCTATCATTTCTCCATGACTATATTGGACAATTAGTAGACCTAACATCTCTCTATGTTGTCTAGAGATAAGCTTGGACAAGTGATGGACCCTGCTTCTCTCTTCCCTTGGTTTACTAGTTTGAAGACTCAGTATATATACTTTCTTAGATCTAGCTTGAACAAGTGGTGGACCTTGTGTCCACAATCTTAATTCATTACAAAAAAGTATATGAAAAAATAACATAGGAATCTTGGTTTGAAGGTCAAGCAATTAGGTTCCAAATGCACATAATAATATATTTTCCACCCATAATAAAAGAAAGTTAAATATGTTATTACCAAATTGACAAAGGTAACGTCCAAGAATTCTAGCTTTGCATCTTGTCAGATCTAAATCTTCATCAAGGCGACATGCATGTATACATCAACTTTCAAGCCATTCAAGAATATATGCACTTAGATTCCATAGTTTTGTTTTCAAAGTCTTTTAGGTTCTAAAACTCTTTCATGTAAAGTATGTAATGACAAAATTCTTGAAGCAAACATTTGTGCCCAAGAAAAAGATCCCTCTCACATATTTAAAGTCCATGAATTCTCTGATGCATACTTACAAGTTTTATTTTGACATCAAACATCAATTCTCTCATAGTTACAAATAAATGCAACCTCGATATGAATTGACAAAAAATGAATTTCTTTTACTATATGACCCAACATAGGCCCCAATCAAATAAAAAATGAGTCTCCAAAAATTTGGGTGCACTCTAGCAATACATCAGAGTCCCCTTACAATAGGATGCACTCCAATAGTACATTGAAGTCCCCTTAGAGTAGGGTGCACTCCATTCAAGTGTTCATAAAATTGACACACCTTTGTTTTTTTATAAAAAAAGACTATATCAAATTATACAAATGTTGAAATATACACACTAGAATAAAAAAAGCATCTTATGGCCATATTTATTCAATTCTTTCGTGTTGACAAGTACACACCAAGGACATAATTTGTCTCAGAATCACTATACTGATTTACAATTGTGTTGTATGTATAGACTCTCTTATCTCTTGCATACAACCATCCTACCAACCATGGAATTATGGTTCTCTGCAAGAAGTTTTGGAGTTGCTCGGAAGTTTGCCTCCACATCTTTGGAAATATAAGATATGTCCCTGGCATGTTCCACATCACCCTATATGGAGTGTCATCAAAAATTAAGGTATTGTTTGCATCCAAATCCTCAAATATCTTCCAAATATCACTCAAATTTTTGTGATAAACCCTTGTAAATCCTAACATAATATTTGGATTTTGGCAATTTTTGTTACTCATAAACACCTTGAACTTGGTATACTGCTCAGGAAAACATTTTTGTGTGATGCGTTGCACCCTTGTTAAGTTATAGCAACTCCATATCCATAGCTCAAAGTATTCAGCACAAAAATCCAAAAAACTTTGTGCGTCTGGTCGCACCACATGATAAACTTCATCTTTATCCTCCACAAGTCGCATGTGTTGAGCCCAAGATGGCATAGAATCTCCATGTTTCATTTCAATTGTCTTGAGAAGTAACCCCTCTAGATCCAAGATAAGTACTCTTTTGATGTCCTTGAAAGAAAGTGGTAGGTGATAAGGAGGTGATTCATTCCTTGGACAAGGTCTTGGAGGAGGTTTGATGGGTAATTCAATAGTTTTCTTCAATTTATGACAGCATATAGCCAATCCATTTTTCTGTAATGGTTCTGAAATTAAAGAACAAGAACACTTAATGCAAACACAACAATAGACATGAGTTTTACATTGTCTACCCTAAGGTTTTATTAGATACCAAAATCCATCTATGATCTACTCATTAATAGAAAGAAAGTCAAATTAAAATCTTGACTCTTTTATGCTACACTCTCTCTTAGTCTCATTACCATGGAGGTCAACTAGACTTAAGTCAACTAATAACTACTACTTGTTGTTAAAGGTATGCTTGAAGTGCATAAGGCTTTACCAATACTCTAGTGTAGAATGGGTATTTAGGTCTCAAGGTCTACCACTTATCCAAGCAAAGATCCATTTAGATATGGAAACCCAATTTTTCTTAATATAATGATATAGAGTGGACAAGTGGTGAATCCTGAGACCAAACCACTCATGCTACTAGGGATAATAGGTTGGACAAGTGGTGGACCTTGAATGTAAACCCCCCATGTACAAAGAATCAGGGGTTTTGGGTATTTCAATCGACTCTAGCATCTTCGAGACATGGTGGAGCTTACTTCTCTCCATGTTTCAATGGAGTCTATCTTGGATAAATGGTGGAGCATCATTCTCTCCATGTTTCAATGGAGCCTAGCTTGGACAAGTGGTGGACGTTTGTTTCTCTTTATGTTTGAACATATTTAGCTTGGACAAGTGGTGGACCTTGGAACAAAATCTCCATGTAAAACATATCATGGACATTACAAGTGGTGAGAAAAAATACCATTCAATATATAACCTTATAGGTTGGACAAGTGGTGGACCTTAACACCCAATTATTATTAATATAATGACATAGAGTGGACAAGTGGTGGACCTTGAATGCAAACCCCCCATGTACAAAATATCACTCATGCTACTAGGAATAATTTGGTATTAAGGTCCATGTTTCAATGGAGCCTAGCTTGGAAAAGTGGTGGACCTTTGTTTCTCTCTATGTTTCAATAGAATTATCTTGGACAAGTGGTGAACCTTGGAACAAAACCCCCATGTAAAGCATGTCATGGGCATTACAAGTGGTGAGAAAAAATACCATTCAAGGTATAACCTTATAGGCTGGACAAGTGGTGGACCTTAGCACCCAATTCCTCTTATTATAATGACATAGAGTGGAAAAGTGGTGAATTGTGAGACCAAACCTACTATGGATAATAGGGTGGACAAATGGTTGACCTTGAATGTAAATCACCCATGTACAAAATATCATGGGTTTTGCATATTTCAATGGAGCCTAGCATATAGGAGACATGGTGGAACTTACTTATGTCCATGTTTTAATGGAGCCTATCTAGGAGAAATGGTGGAGGTTCCTTCTCTCCATGTTTCAATGGAGCCTAGCTTGGACAAGTTGTGGACCTTTGTTTCTCTCTATGTTTAAATATGGTTAGCTTGGACAAGTGGTGGATCTTGGAATGAAACTCCCATGTAAAACATATCATGGGCATTTCAAGCGGCGAGAAAGGATACCATTTAAGATATAACCTTATAGGTTGGACAAGTGGTGGACCTTAACACAATATAATGACATAGAGTGTACAAGTGGTGAATCTTTAAACCAAACCACTCATGCTACTAGGGATAATAGGTTAAACAAGTGGTGGGCCTTGAAATAAAACCCCCTAGAGTGTTTCAATGGAGCTTAGCTTGGAAACATGGTAAAGCTTGCTTATCTCCATGTTTCAATGCAGCCTATCTTGGATAAATGGTGGAGCATCATTCTCTCCATGTTTCAATGGAGCCTATCTTGGACAAGTGGTGGACCTTTATTTCTCTCTATGTTTGAATAGAGTTATCTTGGAAAAGTGGTGGACCTTGGAACAAAACCCCCATGTAAAACATATCATGGGCATTACAAGTGGTGAGAAAAAATACCATTTAATATATAACCTTATAGGTTGGACAAGTGGTGGACCTTAACACCCAATTATTCTTAATATAATGACATAGAGTGGATAAATGGTGAACTTGGGACCAAACCTACTAGGGAAATAGGTTTGATAAGTGGTGGACCTTGAATGTAAACCCCCCATGTAAAAAATATCACTCATGCTACTAGAAATAATTTGGTATTAAGGTCCATGTTTCAATGCAGCTTAGCTTGGAAAAGTGGTGGACCTTTGTTTCTCTCTATGTTTCAATAGATTTAGCTTGGACAAGTGGTGGACCTTGGAACAAAACCCCCATGTAAATCATGTCATGGGCATTACAAGTGGTGAGAAAAAATACCATTCAAGCTGTAACATTATAGGTTGGACAAGTAGTGGACCTTAACACCCAATTCCTCTTAATATAATGACATAGAGTGGACAAGTGGTGAACCTTGAATGTAAACCCCCCATGTACAAAATATTATGGGTATTGGGTATTTCAATGGAGCCTAGCAACTTGGAGACATGGTGGAGATTATTTCTCTCCATGTTTCAATGGAGCCTATCTAGGAGAAACAGTGGAGGTTCCTTCTCTCCATGTTTCAATGAGCCTAGCTTGGACAAGTGGTGGACCTTTCTTTCTCTATATGTTTTAATAGAGTTAGCTTGGACAAGTGGTGGACCTTGGAATGAAACCCCCATGTAAAACATATTATGGGCATTTCAAGATGTGAGAAAGGATACCATTTAAAATATAACCTTATAGGTTGGACAAGTGGTGGACCTTAACACATAGTTCTTCTTAATATAATGACATAGAGTGTACAAGTGGTGAATCTTGAGACCAAACCACTCGTGCTACTAGGGATAATAGGTTGGACAAGTGGTGGACCTTGAATGTAAACCCCTCATGTACAAAATTATGGGTTTAGGGTATTTCAATGGAGCCTAGCTTGGAGACATGGTGGAGATTGCTTCTCTCAATTTTTCAATGGAACCTATCTTGGAGAAATGGTGGATCATCCTTCTCTCCATGTTTCAATGGAGCCTACCTTGGACAAGTGGTGGACCTTTGCTTCTCTCTATGTTTCAACAGAGTTAGCTTGGACAAGTGGTGGGTCTTGGAACAAAACCCCTTTGTAAAACATAGCATGGACATTACAAGTGATAAGGAAAAATATCATTCAAGATATAACCTTACAGGTTGGAAAAGTGGTGATGGACCTTGACAAGTGGTGAAGGATACCATTTAAGATATACCCTTATAGGTTGGACAAGTGGTGGACCTTAACACCCAGTTATTCTTAATATAATGACATAGAGTGGATAAGTGGTGAATCTTAAGACCAAACCACTCATGCTACTAGGTATAATACGTTAGAGAAGTGGTAGACCTTGAATGTAAACACCCCATGTACAAAATATCATGGTTTTAGGGTGTTTCAATGGAGCCTAGAATCTTGGAGACATGGTAGATCTTGATTCTTTCCATGTTTGAATGGCACCTATCTTGGAAAAATGATGGAGGTTACTTCTCTCCATGCTTCAATGGAGCCTAGCTTTGACAAGTGGTGAACCTTTGCTTCTCTCTATGTTTGAATAGAGTTAGCTTGGACAAGTGGTGGACCTTTGCTTCTCTCTATGTTTGAATAGAGTTAGCTTGGACAAGTGGTGGACCTTGGAATGAAACCCCCATGTAAAACATATCATGGGCATTTCAAGTGGTGAGAAAGGATACCATTTAAGATATAACCTTATAGGTTGGACAAGTGGTGGACCTTAATACATAGTTCTTCCCAATATAATGACATAGAGTGTACAAGTGGTGTATCTTGAGACCAAACCACTCGTGCTACTAGGGATAATAGGTTAGACAAGTAGTGGGCCTTGAAATAAAACCCCCCATGTACAAAATAAAATGGGTTTAGGGCATTTAAATGGATCCTAGCTTGGAGACATGGTGGAGCTTTCTTCTCTCCATGTTTCAATGAAGCCTATCTTGGAGAAATGGTGGAGCATCCTTCTCTCCATGTTTCAATATAGCTTAGCTTGGACAAGTGGTGGATCTTTGGTTCTCTCTATGTTTCAATAGAGTTAGCTTGGACAAGTGGTGGACATTGAAACAAAACTCCCATGTAAAACATATCATGGGTAGTTCAAGTTGTGAGAAAAAAAACCATTTAAAATATAACCTTATAGGTTGGACAAGTGGTGGACCTTAACACCCAATCCTTTTTAATACAATGACATAGAGTGGACAAGTGGTGAATCTTGAGACCAAAGCTATCAAGCTACTAGGGATACTAGGTTGGACAAGTGGTGGATCTTGAATGTACATCCCCTATGTACAAAATATCATGGGTTTAGGGTGTTTCAATGGAGTCTAGCATATTGGAGACATGGTGGAGCTTGCTTCGCTCCATGTTTCAAGTGGTGGACCTTCAATTATTTTCCCATACCTAGTTTAGACAACCCATACACTTTGCAACTATAAAGGTTGGACGAGTGGTGGAGCTTTGTTTATTTCCATGTTTTAATGGATCCTAGCTTGGACAAGTGGTGGACCTTGGAAAAAAGTCCCCCCTGTACAACATAGCTGAGTTTTTTCATGTTTTAATGGAAGAGAGATTTGACAAATGGTGGAGCTTGCTTATCTCCATGTGGATTTTAGAACTAGCTTGGACAAGTGGTGGAGCTTTGCTTTTCTACTCTTCATAATACAATGATGTATAGGTTGGTTACATGGTGAATCTTAAGGCCAAACCTCCCATCTTACTAGAGATGATAGGTTGGACAAGTGTTCAACCTTCTATCATTTTTCCATGCCTATAATTAGACAATTAGTAGAACTAGCGTCTTTCTATGTTGTCTAGAGCTGAGCTTGGACAAGTAGTGGACCTTGCTACTCTCTTCCCTTGGTTTATTAGTTTGAAGACTCATTATATATACTTGCTTAGATCTATATAATTACTCATTAGTTAGGTTACAAGTAGGTATGTAATTTGTTAGCCCCAAGGGACTTTGAATATTGAATAGTAAGAAAGTCAAGTGTTGGTTTGAAGATCTTTTGCTTATCTAAACTAGACTCTAACTCAATAATAAGTCTATTAAGTTCCACGAATTGTCCTATCTAGGCTCCAAAAGAGTCTTAATTGGTTTGTGCTAGATTATAACTTCCTTGATGGGGTAGAATCCTAGAAAAATGAGGCACTATAAGTTTTACCTTAGCTCAAATGGATTTTCACTTAAACTAGACTGCAATTTGGCACTCTAGTATCTTTGTCTTGATGGAGTTTAACACTAGATACATAGTAGTGACATTTAAGCTTCATGTCTCTTCACTTGATCGAGATATGAGACCATACTTTCAAGGTCACCACTTGTCTTACCTAAAGACCAATGTGAGACATGGGAGCAAGAAATCCATCCGATATTGTTTTAAGGACTATTACATAGACAATCAATAACTTAAGTAAAGCAAAAAGACTTGGTTCTTTCACAATTAATAACTTAAGTAAAGCCAAAAAGACTTGGATCTTTGACAGTTTTTTTCAAACTAAAAAAGCACAATCTCATGCTAACAAAACTATAAATCACAATTGAAAGTTTTGAATGAGAAAAAGATCAGCAATCTTATAAGAAGGATACTTTTCATTTCATTTGATGATTACAAACTAAAAGAAAGTCTCTCAAGAAATTGATAAGCAAAAAATGTAGTTGACTGCTTCATTATTTTGAGCAAACATATCAAAATCTCTATTGATTGAGCTCCATCTAGTAGTATCCTTTGTAAGATCCTGCAGGAAGGAATAAAAAGAAAGATTTGTTAGATACCATGCACATGAGTGTTCAAGTATGTGTATCAAGAATATATGACATGTCACTAGTACCTTAGGACTGCTTTCTATCCAGCCTTAGAAGATTGTTCTCAGCTTTCACCTTATTTATATAAGCCTTTGATGTGGTTGCCTTCAAAACTCCTTTTGTGTTACAACCCAATTGCCTAGCTAAAGTGGTCAATTGTGACGCCTTCATGCTTTCAATGGGTGTACGCTCCTTTGCTAAGATCTCTTGTATTTGGGCTCTTCTCATTTCATTGCGGTGGCTTGTGTCACTTGCATTTTCAATGATAGTTTCATCCCTGTCACCTTTTGCAGGTGGTATTCTTCTTGTAAAGAACACCTTAGCTGACCAAACATCATTTTTTTGTATTCACTATCATTTGTCACTATAGGTTGTCCATAACGATTAGAAGCAATTAAATCACACACATCCCTTCTCTCATCAAGCTGAATCAAGTATGGCAGTAGCTCCTCCAAGAGCATATTGTCAACCATCTTCTCAGCATCAAATTGTGGTGGAAAAATGCAATTGTTTGCTGGTGAAATACATCCCTTGTAAGGAGAGTCATCAATAAGCACTATTCTTTGTGGATCACATTCAAACCCCATGGCAATTTTGGCTAGAGGCTTGAACATTGCCTCAACGTTTGGATTGTCGGGTCTAAACAATTTTTGAGTTTGAGCGGTGTAGCAAACATCTTGAGACCAAATTGCAAAGAAAGGAAATGTATCCGCAGCTAAGTTGTTTAGTGCTGCAAGGATTTGATACACATTATTCCTAGTAGCTGTCGACCAAATTGCAACATTAAACCTCTGTAAAATAGTCTTCAAGAATTGGATGCAACCTGGCCTGAGTATAATATATCTTTTTGAATCCATTTGCACTGAGTTGTGGTGTGAGGATGGTTGAGGGGAACGTTTTAACAATAGACCATTTAAATCCAATATAATTGTAAGCATGGATTTCTCAACATCTACGCTACATGACGTAGTACCAATTGGCAATAGCTCGTGAGTGGACTTTTCAGTCTCTTTTGATGTATGTTGCATTTTTGAAAGCATCGATTTCTTGGTTCTCATTATTGGAAGCTTGCTCAAGTTGCACAACACTAGACTCTAGTATAGAAATATCATCCATCTTGGGCACTTTAGAAACCATAGAATCTATGGATTCTATAGTTGTTGACTGAACCATAGGAGCATTATCCATCCCAGTTTGTGAATCTAAGAAAACACACACACAAATGGTATCTCAAAAACCACTAGAATTTTATTCACCATATTTATATGTAGAACTCTAGTAAGAAATTTATTTAAGGTAAAGTCGTTGTTAGAATCCTTGCAGCCATTTCAGCATTCGTACACAAACACCACTTGTCTAAAATACAATCTACTAACTCAACATTTTCCATCCTACACTTTATTAAAGATTAGTACTTAAAGTGAAAACTAAAAGCCACCCTTGTTGAGGAAACGTGGATACAAGGTCCACCCAATGTCCAACCTAAACTACAAGCAAACAATTAGAGATTTGGATCAAAGGCCACCACTTATTCAAGTAAGATAACTCCACTTGTTTAAAACAGTAATGTTTGAAGCCCCACCACTTGTCCAACCTAGACATTGATTAAATTTTGGTAAGATTTATCACAAATCTAGAGTAGAATCAAGATTCTATGGCCAAGGTAGTCAAATAAGTTAGACAACACACAAAGCATAAGAGCACTTTAGATTCTCGTTGAGCATAAACTAAACAATAATCAAATGTTATATTTCTTGAGATTTCATCCATGAAAAATGAAAATGATGCATGTACTTGAGATTTCCATCCATGTACAATACTTTACAATGTCAAGTAAAGTTATAGTCAGCAAACAACTCTTCTCCTACTTCAACTTGATAAATAGTCTCGATGCATACATGGCCATATTCTTCTGACTTGATGTGTGAAGAGGTGCATTTATGCCAAGGTGGCAAATTTGGATCAAATGTATAGCGTACGTTGGGACAGACATTTGTACTGTGAGAACTATTTATATAGCCCGACACGTTTCCTTCTTCTACACAACCAATAATGTATAATTGATCTTCCTCTTCTTCTATGTTTGGATCCTCTAGAAGAGAATATTTATAAGCTCTTGGAAAAATTTTGCATATCTTTTTCCTGTCTTGAAATCTATACTTATGACCTCCATAGTTAAGAATAGTCAAACCACTTTCCAGGGTAGTATGCACAAATAGCCCATAACCAGCTCCTTCAATACATGAAAGTCGCACTTCAAAATCCACACCGTTAATAAGGAAATTTACATCTTTGGGAATAGGAAAAGTTGGTGTCCCAAAAGGATCTTCATGCCAATCATAGTGTGAAATACATCTAGTTTTTATATCACTTAACTCCTTTGTGTCTGCAAAAAGAAGAAAATATTATGCATAAAATAATGACAATATAAAAGAAAGATATCATTATTTTGTAGTCCAATAGGTCTATTGTATGGAAGACTTAGAGTGCCTCTTACATGGTGCCTCCAAGGTTTCCAAAAAATAAAATCATTGGAAAAAAAGGACACTGTGTCTCCAATCTATTGCCCATTTGAAGCATAGAGAGAACCAAGGTCCACCACTTGTCCAAGCTAGACATGGAGCATTGACACAAGATCCAAGACTTATCCAAGAACCCTATAGTATATGTGGTAACATGGGATGCATTGATGCAACAAAAGTAGTCTAGCCTCCTCATCCATCTCTTTTTTCTTGTAGCCTAGAGGGATTAGTTTCAAGGTCTATCACTAGTCAAAAACTACACATAGAACATTGATACAAGGTTCCACCACATGTAAAACCTATCATCTCTAGTAGCATGGATGGTTTGATATCAAGGTTCACTGCGTGTCCTACCTATACTCTATTGTAGCATAGAGATTCTGGTTTGGTGGTACTACACTTGTCCAAACTTGGCTTGTTGTTGATATCTGGAGTAATCAAGGGTCCTCCACTTGTCCAAGTTAGGCATATAAAACAATTGCAAGGTCCACCATGTGTACAACATATGATTGATTATAGCATGCATGGTCTTATTTCATGGGCAACCATCTTCTCTCCAACATGTGTCCAACCTCGGCTCCATTGAAGCATGGAGAGAAGCAAGGTCCACCACTTATCAAAGCTATTATTTCTCGCCCAGTGCTTTCAAAACCCATAATACGTTGTACATGGGGGGGGGGGGGGGGGGGATTCTTGTTTCAAGGTCCACCACTTGGCTAAGATTGGATCCATTGAAACATAAAGAGAAGCAAGCTCTACATTTTTCCAAGCTAGGTGCCATTGAAACATGAAAACTCCATAATATGTTGTATACGGGGGGTTTTTTCACGGTCTACCACTTGTCTAAGCTATGGTCCATTGGAACATGGAGAGAATCAAAGCTCCACCACTTTTCTAAGCTAGGATCCATTGAAACATGGAGAGAATCAAGCTCCATTGTTTGTCTAAGCTAGGCTCCATTGGAACATGGAGAAAACAAGGTCCACCACTTGCCTATTATTGCATAGAGATTCTGGTTTGAAGGTCCACCACTTGTCCAACCTTGCCTTCATGTATGAGATAATAAAGAGTGCAATGCTTCTCTAAGCTAGGGACATAAAAGAGTTTCAAGGTCCACTACATATACGATCTATGATGGGTTGTAGCATGGGAGGTTTCATTTTAAAGTTGACCACTTCTCCAGCTCCGCTTGTCCAACCTCAGATCCATTGAAGAATGGAGAATAAAGGTGTACCAACTCTCCAAAATAGGCAAGAAAATCTCTATAAAACCCATGAATTGTTAATATATGCTATGCTGTGGAGTTTTGTTTGAAGGTCCACTCCTTATCCAAGCTACAATCCATTGAAGCATGGAAATAAGTAAGATATATCTATAGTCCAAGATAGGATCCATTGAAACATAAAGAGAATCAAGGTCCACCACTTGTCCAAGCTATGGCATGGGTAATTGATATAAGGACCACTACGTTTTCACCTATACTATGCTCTATCATGGATGGTTTTCATATACCACCAATTTTCCAACCTATTTAGTAGGTTGTATTATGGGGGTTGGTTTCAAGGTACTTCACTTGTCTAAGGTGGGTTCCATTGAACCATGGAGAGAAACAATGTCTACCACTTGTCGGAAATATGCTCCTTTAAAACATAAAAGCAAGGTCCACCACTTGTCCAAGCTAATGTTTCTCTCCATTGAAGCATGGAGAGAAACAAGGTCTACCACCTGTCCAAAATATGCTCTATTGAAACATAAAAGCAAGGTCCACCACTTGTCCAAGCTAATATAACAAATGGGTGTTGGTTACAAGGTGTACCACACTTGTCTAAACTAGTCTCCATGCAAGGTCCACCACATGTCCAAGCTATATGATCTTGGTTTGAAGGTCTACCACACCTCTTGAAATTAGGATCCATGTAAGGTCCACCTTTTGTCAAGCTATGCCTTTAGTGAGTACTAAAACTAAGTAAATTGCAGTACTTAAATACCTTTCCAAGCTCATTAAGATTTTGGTCTCTAAGGCCACCACCACGTGTCTAATCTATGCTCTAATTGATTACTTATGCTAGTTCTCAAAGTCCAAACATAAGATCCCTTCTAGCAAGTTAGTTTAAATTTAGGCTCCAACACCTGTCTAAGCTAGGTTCAATTTATGAAGCATCACCATTTAACCATGCTACGATCTAATGTATCATATCAAGGGGGTATTGATAAAAGGTCCAAAACTTATTGAGTTCAAGCTCTTAAGTAATTAAGTCTTGTGAGTATTAAATGTTATAGTTTTAGTCTAAAGATTCCACCATTCAAAAACTCAAGTAATTTATTATTTACATTCAAACCTTGAATGCTTGAGATAAAAAATTACAAACTCAATCAATACTATATAAAGAAAAATCTAACATTAAGAGTATCAAATCAGTAACAAGAAACACTAACATGCACAAGAAACTCAAAACATACTGTCTCCATTTCCAAAAAGTCCTCCATTGACAGAGGATTTTGTTGTTGTTCTTCTTCTTCTCTTTGTGGAGAGCAACTCCTCTGTAACAGGCACAATGTCATCTGATTGCGAAGTGGATTTTGAAGTCCAGCCCATTTTTCTATATCTTCATGAGACTTAGCAAAGTCTAGCAGCATGGTCTCCACGTTTTTTGCCTCCTCCACACTATCAATTAAGCATATAACTTCTTTTTCTGTTGTATTCCTTCTTGTGCAACAAGGAGCCATCACCAAAAACATCACAAGCTTGCGGTCTTCAAAACCAATATGTACGAATGTAGTGCTTGACCAAGATCTTTTTTTGGACTCCAAATATTGCAAATCTGACATATCATTATCTGCTACTTGAAGAAGAGAACAATCAATTGGCATGGGATGTTCCTCTGACTTCTTCTCAGGTCTTCAATGCATTGCCTTGTCCCAAGAAGGCAATAACTGTTAGGAATTGAATTGCTCCTTTGCAAGGAGCTGATGGAAAGTGATGCAATGCACCACAACAATGGTAGCTCAGATTATCTCCCATGGCGTGAAAGGCACATTGCAATTTGTGAACTTAGTGAAATCCACAAATGCAAGAAAGACAAATCCAGGATCTGTTGACCCTCCAGCAATAGCCAAGATCCCATCCAAAGCATTGTTAAATGTCTCCTCACCACTTCAAATTTCCTCCAACGTTTTTTGTCATATCTAAAACACATAAGCCAATAGGCACTTTATTATTGAAGTGGCGCATCAAGTAGAGATTGCCTTCCATTTGTAGGCTCACCACATAGATTGACCATGGCAAATCTCTAGGCTCAGTTTTCTCTTTTTGAAGGTGAATTGCCCATTGCATGTATTTTTAATGCTCCATCTGGAAAAAGCCATTTTCTTTGTTCCACGTGTCAAACTAGATTTGATCCATTCCTCGCATAACATTAAAATTGTTTTATAAACAACATCATTGATGTTATACATTTTGACCACCTCCTCCCAGTCTTTACATGGTGAAGACTCATTCAAATGTTGAAGCTTCAAGAAGTGCATCTTGAATCAATTTGTCTTGCTTCAAACTGCTTGATTCGATCATACATGTCAGTTGCATCACCATCCTTTGCACTCTTTGACAGTAAAATCTTCTCATCTCTAATCTCTTCTTGAATAGTCTTTACCTCTGATTCCTCAAGGCCACAAAGGTATCTAAATACAGTTGTTGGGGTTTCTTATTCTCCTCTTCTAGATTTTCAATGATTTCTATCCAGCAATCATAAACTAAATCAGAGTACGTGACCATGTGTGCCTGTTTAGCAATCCAACTTGCTGCTGCACTCATTCTTGCCAATCGAAGAAAAGCCTAAAAAGAAATAGAGAAATAATTAAACTATTGAGCAAGATTTGTTAATTAAACACTATCAAAAAGACAAAGAAAATAACTTACATCCCATCCGGCACGAGATGCATGTCCCTCTGCAATTCCACTTGCTGCCTTTGGTGGTCGTCCTGAGAAGATCCATTGACTCCGTAAATGTCTCAATATTTGGCTGTAAGGTTGCTTGACATACAATGCCTGAGCCTCCTCATTTGCAATGGCAGATATAGCAGTTGCAACAAATGGAGGAGCATTCACAACAATGCGAGCCTTTCTAAATTTATACACGCTAATCAGTCTTTCAAATATCTCTTTGTTGTTTTGTTCATTGTGAAGCAAAACTTTTGCAGCATAGATTGAATGCTGCCCATCAAGAATCCAATAATGATAATCTTTAATTTTTTGCTCCTCTACCTCTTCTACTGCCAAAGGAGTCCCCTTCTTTGATTTTGCATTTCGAACAGGCATCAAATATGCACATGCTGCAGGCTTGGTCGTACTCCGTGAAAATCCAAATAACACACTTTCAGCGTGTTTTTTATCCATAATACGTGCATTATAGTGATCAGGAGCAAGCCAACAATTTTGAATAGGGATATCAAATTCCCTATATTGGAAAGGAAAATAATTTATGTACTTATTCATTCCACCTGTATCTTTTTCTTGTCCTTTCATGGCCTCAGCTTCTAAAACATCTGGATCCACAATTCTCATCTTTGACATTGAACCCTCTGTTGAATGAGGATGCCAAAGATGCCTTGTCTACATCCAAAATGGAACTAGTTCGCTTAGCTGCTACTTTTTGCACTTTTGCTTGCTTCTTTGTGGATGGAGGTCGTGAAGCTTTCACCTTTTTTCGTTGTAGTGTGGCAATGATGGAGCTTTGAAGTTGATCTCCTGTGATGTTTGGATTTGATTCTGCAAACTTCCATCCTCGAGAAAACATTGTCTCTTCTTTGTTTCTAGACATGCACTCCAATGCATATGCTCCTGGAGATAGTTGAAATTCTAGATTCATTGGAACTAGAATGTCAATGCATTCCACCTCCGGATGACTATCAACTACAGAGACAGATGCTTCCACAACTTGTCCAACATCTTCAAACAAGCTGTCATTCTCCTTTTTGGTAATAAATAGATGCACCTTATGAAATTGTGCACCCTCTATACCATGTATGTCCAAATACCATTTCCTAAGATCATTGCAAGTATAGTCAACTGAGACAGCAACCCTTGCAACCTGTTTTTTTGGAGCCATCTTTCCTGAAACAAAAAAAACCAAATGTTATTTTAACATATACTTTTTTGTAATGAATTAAGTTTGTGTGAATACAAGGTTCCACCACTTGTTCAAGTTAGATCTAAGCAAGTATACATAGTAATCATTTAAGCTAGTAAACTAAGGGAAGGGAGAAGTAAGGTCCACCACTTGTCCAAGCTCAGCTCTAGACAACATGGAGAGATTCGAGGTCTACTAATTGTCTAATATAGGCTAACTATATTGAAACATAGAGAGAAGCAAAGGTCCACCACTTGTCCAATCTAGGGTCCATTGAAACATGGAGAGAAGGATGCTCCACCATTTGTCCAAAATAGGCTCCATTGAAACATGAAGAGAAGCAAGATGCACCATGTCTTTGAGATGCTAGGCTCCATTGAAATACCTTAAACCCATGATATTTTGTATATGTGGGGTTTAAATTCAAGGTCCACCACTTGTCCAACCTATTATCCCTAGTAGCATGAGTGGTTTTGGTCTCAAGATTCACCACTTTTCCACTCTATGTCATTATATTAAGAAGATCTGGTGTTAAGGTCCACCACTTGTCCAACCTATAAGGCATATCTTAAATGGTATTATTTACCACCACTTGGAATGCACATGATAGGTTTTACATAGGGGTTTGGTTCCAAGGTCCACCACTTGTCCAAGCTAACTCTATTGAAACATAGAGAGAATCAAAGGTCCACCACTTGTCCAAGCTAGGCTCCATTGAAACATGGAGAGAAGGATGCTCCACCATTTGTCCAAGCCAGGTTCGATTGAAACATGAAGAGAAGCAAGCTGCACCATGTCTCCAAAATGCTAGGCTCCATTGAAATATCTTAAACCCATGATATTTGTACATGGGGGGTTTACATTCAAGGTCCACCACTTGTCCAACCTATTATCACTAGTAGCATGAGTGGTTTGGTCTCAAGATTCACCACTTTTCCACTCTATGTCATTATATTAAGAAGATCTGGGTGTTAAGGTCCACCACTTGTCCAACCTATAAGGCTATATCTTAAAGGGTATTCTTTCTCACCACTTGGAATGACCATGATAGGTTTTACATGGGGGTTTGGTTCCAAGGTCCACCACTTGTCCAAGCTAACTCTATTGAAACATAGAGAGAAGCAAAGGTCCACCACTTGTCCAAGCTAGGGTCCATTGAAACATGGAGAGAAGGATGCTCCACCATTTGTCCAAGATAGGCTCCATTGAAACATGAAGAGAAGCAAGCTGCACCATGTCTCCAAGATGCTAAGATCCATTGAAATACCTTAAACCCACGATATTTTGTACATGGGGAGTTTACATTCAAGGTCCACCACTTGTCAAGCTATTATCTAGTAGCATGAGTGGTTTGGTCTCAAGATTCACCACTTTTCCACTCTATGTCATTACGTTAAGAAGATCTGGTGTTAAGGTCGACCACTTGTCCAACCTATAAGGGTATATCTTAAAGGGTATTATTTCTCACCACTTGAAATGTCCATGATATGTTTTACATGGGGGTTTGGTTCCAAGGTCCACCACTTGTCCAAGCTAACTCTATTGAAACATAGAGAGAAACAAAGGTCCACCACTTGTCCAAGCTAGGCTCCATTGAAACATGGAGAGAAGGATGCTCTACCATTTGTCGAAGCTAACTCTATTGAAACATGGGGGGTTTACATTCAAGGTCCACCACTTGTCCAACCTATTAACGCTAGTAGCATGAGTGGTTTGGTCTCAAGATTCACCACTTTTTCACTCTATGTCATTATATTAAGAATATTGGGTGTTAAGGTCCACCACTTGTCCAACCTATAAGGCTATATCTTAGGGTTATTCTTTCTCACCACTTGGAGTGACCATGATAGGTTTTACATGGGGGTTTGGTTCCAAGGTCCACCACTTGTCCAAGCTAACTCTATTGAAACATAGAGAGAAGCAAAGGTCCACCACTTGTCCAAGCTAGGGTCCATTGAAACATGGAGAGAGGATGCTCCACCATTTGTCCAAGATACGCTCCATTGAAACATGAAGAGAAGCAAGCTACACCATGTCTCCAAGATGCTAGGCTCCATTGAAATACCTAAACCCATGATATTTTGTACATGGGGGGTTTACATTCAAGGTCCACCACTTGTCCAACCTATTATCTCTAGTAGCATGAGTGGTTTGGTCTCAAGATTCACCACTTTTTCCACTCTATGTCATTATATTAAGAATATCTGGGTGCTAAGGTCCACCACTTGTCCAACCTATAAGGCTATATCTTAAACTTTATTCTTTCTCACCACTTGGAGTTACCATGATAGGTTTTACATGGGAGTTTGGTTCCAAGGCCCACCACTTGTCCAAGCTAACTCTATTGAAACATAGAGAGAAGCAAAGGTCCACCACTTGTCCAAGCTAGGCTCCATTGAAACATGGAGAGAAGGATGCTCCACCATTTGTCCAAGATAGGCTCCATTGAAACATGAAGAGAAGCAAGCTGCACCATGTCTCCAAGATGCTAGGCTCCATTGAAATACCTTAAACCCATGATATTTCGTACATGGGGGTTTACATTCAAGGTCCACCACTTGTCCAACCTATTATCCTTAGTAGCATGAGTGGTTTGGTCTCATGATTCATCACTTTTCCACTCTATGTCGTTATATTAAGAAGATCTAGGTTTTAAGGTCGACCACTTGTCCAACCTATAAGGCTAGATCTTAAAGGGTATTATTTCTCACCACTTGGAATGACCATGATATGTTTTACATGGGGGTTTGGTTTCCAAGGTCCACCACTTGTCCAAGCTAACTCTATGGAAACATAGAGAGAAGCAAAGGTCCACCACTTGTCCAAGCTAGGCTCCATTGAGACATTTAGAGAAGGATGATCCCCCATTGGTGGAAGATAGGCTCCATTGAAACATGAAGAGAACAAGTGCACCATGTCTCCAAGATGCTAGGCTTCATCGAAATACCTTAAACCCACGATATTTTGTACATGTGGGGTTTACATTCAAGGCCACCACTTGTCCAAGCTATTATCGCTAGTAGCATGAGTGGTTTTGTCTCAAGATTCACCACTTTTCCACTCTATGTCATTATATTAAGAATATGTGGGTGTTAAGGTCCACCACTTGTCCAACCTATAAGGGTATATCTTAAAGGTTATTCTTCTTACCACTTGGAGTGACCATGATAGGTTTTACATGGGGGTTTGGTTCCAAGGTCCACCACTTGTCCAAGCTAACTCTATTGAAACATAGAGAGAATCAAAGGTCCACCACTTGTCCAAGCTAGGCTCCATTGAAACATGGAGAGAAGGATGCTCCACCATTTGTCCAAGATAGGCTCCATTGAAACATGAGGAGAAGCAAGCTACACCATGTCTCCAAGATCTAGGCTCCAACGAAAAACATTAAACCCATGTTATGTCGTAGAAGAGGGGTTTACATTCAAGGTCCCACACTTGTCCAAGCTATTATTGGTAGTAGCCTAGTGGTTGGTCTCAAGATTCACCACTTTTCCACTCATGTCATTATATTAAGAATATATGGGTGTTAAGGTCCACCACTTGTCCAACCTATAAGGCTATATCTTAAAGGTTATTCTTTCTTACCACTTGGAGTGACCATGATAGGTTTTACATGGGGGTTTGGTTCAAGGTCCACCACTTGTCCAAGCTAACTCTATTGAAACATAGAGAAGCAAAGGTCCACCACTTTCCAAGCTAGGCTCCATTGAAACATGGAGAGAAGGATGCTCCACCATTTGTCGAAGCTAACTCTATTGAAACATGGGGGGTTTACGTTCAAGTCCTGCACTTTTCCAAGCTATTACCGCTAGTAGCATGAGTGGTTTTGTCTCAAGAATTCACCACTTTTTCACTCTATGTCATTATGTTAAGAATATTGGGTGTTAAGGTCCCCCTTGTCCAACCTATAAGACTATATCTTAAAGGTTATTCTTTCTCACGACTTGGAGTGACCATGATAGGTTTTACATGGGGGTTTGTTCCAGGTCCACCACTTGTCCAAGCTAACTCTATTGAAACATAGAGAGAAGCAAAGGTCCACCACTTGTCCAAGCTAGGGTCCATTGAAACATGGAGAGAAGGATGCTCCACCATTTGTCCAAGATAGGCTCCATTGAAACATGAAGAGAGCAAGGTGCACCATGTCTCCAAGATGCCTAGGCTCCATCTAAATACCTTAAACCCACCATATTTTCGTAGATGGGGGGTTTACATTCAAGGTCCACCACTTGTCCAACCTATAAGTCTATATCTTAAAGGTTATTCTTTCTTACCACTTGGAGTGACCATGATAGGTTTTATATGGGGGTTTGGTTCCAAGCTCCACCACTTGTCCAAGCTAACTCTATTGAAACATAGAGAGAAGCAAAGGTCCACCACTTGTCCAAGCTAGGGCTCCATTGAAACATGGAGAGAAGGATGCTCCACCATTTGTCCAAGATAGGCTCCATTGAAACATGACGAGAAGCAAGCTGCACCATGTCTCCAAGATGCTAGGCTCCATCGAAAAACATTAAACCCATGATATGTCGTAGATGAGGGTTTACATTCAAGGTCCAACCTTGTCCAAGCTATTATTGGTAGTAGCCTGAGTGGTTTGGTCTCAAGATTCACCACTTTTCCACTCTATGTCATTATATTAAGAATATATGGGTGTTAAGGTCCACCACTTGTCCAACCTATAAGGCTACATCTTAAAGGTTATTCTTTCTTACCACTTGGAGTGACCATGATAGGTTTTACATGGGGGTTTGGTTTCCAAGTTCCACCACTTGTCCAAGCTAACTCTATTGAAAATAGAGAGAAGCAAAGGTCCACCACTTGTCTAAGCTAGGCTCCATTTGAAACATGAAGAAAGGATGCTCCATCATTTCTCGAAGCTAACTCTATTGAAACATGGGGGGTTTACGTTCAAGGTCCACCACTTGTCCAACCTATTACCGCTAGTAGCATGAGTGGTTTGTCTCAAGATTCACCACTTTTCACTCTATGTCATTATATTAAGAATATCTGGGTGTTAAGGTCCACCACTTGTCCAACCTATAAGGCTAATCTTAAAGGTTATTCTTTCTCACGACTTGGAGTGACCATGATAGGTTTTACATTGGGGTTTGGTTCCAAGGTCCACCACTTGTCCAAGCTAACTCTATTGAAACATAGAGAGAAGCAAAGGTCCACCACTTGTGCAAGCTAGGGTCCATTGAAACATGGAGAGAAGGATGCTCCACCATTTGTCCAAGATAGGCTCCATTGAAACATGAAGAGAAGCAAGGTGCACCATGTCTCCAAGATGCTAGGCTCCATCTAAATACCTTAAACCCACGATATTTCGTAGATGGGGGTTTACATTCAAGGTCCACCACTTGTCCAACCTATTATCGCTAGTAGCATGAGTAGTTTGGTCTCAAGATTCACCACTTTTTCACTCTTTGCATTATATTAAGAATATCTGGGTGTTAAGGTCCACCACTTGTCCAACCTATAAGGATATATCATTAAGGTTATTCTTTCTCACCACTTGGAGTGACATGATAGGTTTTACATGGGGGTTTGGTTCCAAGGTCCACCACTTGTCCAAGCTAACTCTATTGAAACATAGAGAGAAACAAAGGTCCACCACTTGTCCAAGCTAGGCTCCATTGAAACATGGAAGAACGATGCTCCACCATTTGTCGAAGCTAAGTCTATTGAAACATGGGGGTTTACGTTCAAGTTCCACCACTTGTCCAAGCTATTATCGCTAGTAGCATGAGTGGTTTGTCTCAAATTCACCACTTTTTCACTCTATGTCATGATATTAAGAATATTTGGGTGTTAAGGTCCACCACTTGTCCAACCTATAAGGCTATATTTTAAAGGTTATTCTTTCTCACCACTTGGAGTGACCATGATAGGTTTTACATGGGGGTTTGATTTCCAAGGTCCACCACTTGTCCAAGCAAACTCTATTGAATCATAGAGAGAAGCAAAGGTCCACCACTTGTCCAAGCTAGGGTCCATTGAAACATGGAGAGAAGGATTCTCCACCATTTGTCCAAGATAGGCTCCATCGAAAAATGAAGAGAAGCAAGCTGCACCATGTCTCCAAGATGCTAGGCTTCCTCGAAATACCTTAAACCCATGATATTTTGTACATGGGGGGTTTACATTCAAGGTCCACCAATTGTCCAACCTATTAACGCTAGTAGCATGAGTGGTTTGGTCTCAAGATTCACCACTTTTTCACTCTATGTCATTATATGAAGAATATCTCGGTGTTAAGGTCCACCACTTGTCCAACCTATAAGGCTATATCTTAAGGGTTATTCTTTCTCACCACTTGGAGAGACTATGATAGGTTTTCCATGGGGGTTTGGTTCCAAGGTCCACCACTTGTCCAAGAAAACTCTATTGAAACATAGAGAGAAGCAAAGGTCCACCACTTGTCCAAGCTAGGGTCCATTGAAACATGGAGAGAAGGATGCTCCACCATTTGAAGATACGCTCCATTGAAACATGAAGAGAATCAAGCTACACCATGTCTCCAAGATGCTAATCTCCATCGAAATTCCTTAAACCCATGATATTTCGTACATGGAGGGTTTACATTCAAGGTCCACCACTTGTCCAACCTATTATCTCTAGTAGCATGAGTGGTTTGGTCTCAAGATTCACCACTTTTTCACTCTATGTCATTATATTAAGAATATCTAGGTGCTAAGGTCCACCCCTTGTCCAAGCTATAAGGCTATATCTTAAACTTTATTCTTTCTCACCACTTGGAGTTACCATGATAGGTTTTACATTGGAGTTTGGTTACAAGGCCCACCACTTGTCCAAGCTAAATCTATTGAAACATAGAGAGAAGCAAAGGTCCACCACTTGTCCAAGCTAGGCTCCATTGAAACATGGAGAGAAGGATGCTCCACCATTTGTCAAAGATAGGCTCCATTGAAACATGAAGAGAAGCAAGCTGCACCATGTCTCCAAGATGCTAGGCTCCATTGAAATACCTTAAACCCATGATATTTTGTACATGGGGGTATACATTGAAGGTCCACCACTTGTCCAACCTATTATCCTTAGTAGCATGAGTGGTTTGGTCTCAAGATTCACCACTTTTCCACTCTATGTTGTTATATTAAGAAGATATAGGTTTTAAGGTCAACCACTTGTCCAACCTATAAGGCTAGATCTTAAAGGGTATTATTTATCACCACTTGGAATGACCATGATATGTTTTACATGGGGGTTTGGTTCCAAGGTCCACCACTTGTCCAAGCTAAATCTATGGAAACATAGAGAGAAGCAAAGGTCCACCACTTGTCCAAGCTAGGCTCCATTGAGACATTTAGAGAAGGATGATCCCCCATTGGTAGAAGATAGGCTCCATCGAAACATGAAGAGAAGCAAGCTGCACCATGTCTCCAAGATGCTAGGCTTCATCGAAATACATTAAACCCATGATATGTCGTAGATGAGGGGTTTACATTCAAGGTCCAAAACTTGTCCAAGCTATTATTGGTAGTAGCCTGAGTGGTTTGGTCTCAAGATTCACCACTTTTCCACTCTATGTCATTATATTAAGAATATGTGGGTGTTAAGGTCCACCACTTGTCCAACCTATAAGTTTATATCTTAATGGTTATTCTTACTTACCACTTGGAGTGACCATGATAGGTTTTATATGGGGGTTTGGTTCCAAGCTCCACCACTTGTCCAAGCTAACTCTATTGAAACAGAGAGAGGATCAAAGGTCCACCACTTGTCCAAGCTAGGCTCCATTGAAACATGGAGAGAAGGATGCTCCACCATTTGTCCAAGATAGGCTCCATTGAAACATGACGAGAAGCAAGCTGCACCATGTCTCCAAGATGCTAGGCTCCAACGAAAAACATTAAATCCATGATATGTCGTAGATGAGGGGTTTACATTCAAGGTCCAAAACTTGTCCAAGCTATTATTGGTAGTAGCCTGAGTGGTTTGGTCTCAAGATTCACCACTTTTCCACTCTATGTCATTATATTAAGAATATCTGGGTGTTAAGGTCCACCACTTCTCCAATCTATAAGGATACATCTTAAAGGTTATTCTTTCGTACCACTTGGAAGGACCATGATAGGTTTTACATGGGGATTTGGCTCCAAGGTCCACCACTTGTCCAAGCTAACTCTATTGAATCATAAAGAGAAGCAAAGGTCCACCACTTGTCCAAGCTAACTCTATTGAATCATAGAGAGAAGCAAAGGTCCACCACTTGTCCAAGCTAGGCTCCATTGAAACATGGAGCGAAGGATGCTCCACCATTTGTCGAAGCTAACTCTATTGAGACATGGGTGTTAAGGTCCACCACTTTTCCAAGCTATTACTACGTTTTGTCTCAAGATTCACCACTTTTTCACTCTTTGTCATTATGTTAAGAACATTTGGGTGTTAAGGTCCACCACTTGTCCAACCTATAAGACTATATCTTAAAGGTTGTTCTTTCTCACGACTTAGAGTGACCATGATAGGTTTTACATTGGGGTTTGGTTCCAAGCTCAACCACTTGTCCAAGCTAACTCTATTGAAATAGAGAGAGAATCAACGGACCACCACTTGCCCAAGCTAGGCTCCATTGAAACATGGCGAGAAGGATGCTCCACCATTTGTCCAAGATAGGCTCCATTGAAACATGACGAGAAGCAAGCTGCACCATGTCTCCAAGATGCTAGCCTCCATCGAAAAACATTAAACCCATGATATGTCGTAGATGAGGGGTTTACATTCAAGGTCCAACACTTGTCCAAGCTATTATTGGTAGTAGCCTGAGTGGTTTGGTCTCAAGATTCACCACTTTTCCACTCTATGTCATTATATTAAGAATATGTGGGTGTTAAGGTCCACCACTTGTAAAACCTATAAGGCTACATCTTAAAGGTTATTCTTTCTTACCACTTGGAGTGACCATGATAGGTTTTACATTGGGGTTTGGTTCCAAGTTCCACCACTTGTCCAAGCTAACTCTATTGAAAATAGAGAGAAGCAAAGTTCACCACTTTCTAAAGCTAGGCTCCATTGAAACATGGAGAGAAGGATGCTCCATCATTTGTCGAAGCTAACTCTATTGAAACATGGGGGTTTACGTTCAAGGTCCACCACTTGTCCAACCTATTACCGCTAGTAGCATGAGTGGTTTTGTCTCAAGATTCACCACTTTATCACTCTATGTCATTATATTAAGAATATCTGGGTGTTAAGGTCCACCACTTGTCCAACCTATAAGGCTATATCTTAAAGGTTATTCTTTCTCACGACTTGCAGTGACCATGATAGGTTTTACATTGGGGTTTGGTTCCAAGGTCCACCACTTGTCCAAGCTAACTCTATTGAAACATAGAGAGAAGCAAAGGTCCACCACTTGTGCAAGCTAGGGTCCATTGAAACATGGAGAGAAGGATGCTCCACCATTTCTCCGAGATAGGCTCCATTGAAACATGAAGAGAAGCAAGGTGCACAATGTCTCCAAGCTGCTAGGCTCCATCTAAATTCCTTAAACCCAGGATATTTCGTAGATGGGGGGTTTACATTCAAGGTCCACCAGTTGTCCAACCTATTATCGCTAGTAGCATGAGTAGTTTGCTCTCAAGATTCACCACTTTTCCACTCTATGCCATTATATTAAGAATATCTGGGTGTTAAGGTCCACCACTTGCCAACCTATAAGGATATATCATTAAGGTTATTCTTTGTCATCACTTGAAGTGAACATGATAGGTTTTACATGCGGGTTTGGTTCCAAGGGCCACCACTTGTCCAAGCTAGCTCTATTGAAAAATAGAGTTAAACAAAGGTCCACTACTTGTCCAAGCTAGGCTCCATTGAAAGATAGAGAGAACGATGCTCCACCATTATTCGAAGCTAAGTCTATTGAAACATGGTGGGTTTACGTTCAAGTTCCACCACTTGTCCAAGCTATTATCGCTAGTAGCATGAGTGGTTTTGTCTCCAAATTCACCACTTTTTCACTCTATGTCATTATATTAAGAATATTTGGGTGTTAAGGTCCACCACTTGTCCAACCTATAAGTCTATATCTTAAAGGTTATTCTTTCTTACCACTTGGAGTAACCATGATAGGTTTTACATGGGGGTTTGGTTCCAAGATCCACCACTTGTCCAAGCTAACTCTATTGAAACAGAGAGAGAATCAAAGGTCCACCACTTGTCCAAGCTAGGCTCCATTGAAACATGGAGAGAAGGATGCTCCACCATTTGTCCAAGATAGGCTGCATTGAAACATGACAAGAAGCAAGCTTCACCATGTCTCCAAGATGCTAGGCTCCATTGAAAAACATTAAACTCACGATATGTCGTAGATGAGGGGTTTACATTCAACGTCCAACACTTTTCCAAGCTATTATTCGTAGTAGCCTGAGTGGTTTTGTCTCAAGATTCACCACTTTTCCACTCTATGTCATTATATTAAGAATATGTGGGTGTTAAGGTCCACCACTTGTCCAACCTATAAGGCTACATCTTAAAGGTTATTCTTTCTTACCACTTGAAGTGACCATGATAGGTTTTACATGGGGGTTTGGTTCCAAGGTCCACAACTTGTCCAAGCTAACTCTATTGAAACATAGAGAGAAACAAAGGTCCACCACTTGTCCAACCTAGGCTCCATTCAAACATGGAGAGAAAGATGGTCCACCATTTGTTCAAGATAGGATCCATTGAAACATGACGAGAAGCAAGGTGCACCATGTCTCCAAGATGCTAGGCTCCATCGACATACATTAAACCCACGATATTTCGTAGATGAGGGCTTTACATTCAAGGTCCACCACTTGTCCAACCTATTAATGCTACTCGCATGAGTGGTTTGGTCTCAAGATTCACCACTTTTATTAGGAATATGCGCGTGTTAAGGTCCACCACTTGTCCAACCTATAAGGCTACATCTTAAAGGTTATTCTTTATTACCACTTGGAGTGACCATGATAGGTTTTACATGGGGGTTTGGTTCCAAGGTCCACCACTTGTCCAAGCTAACTCTATTGAAACATAGAGAGAAACAAAGGTCCACCACTTGTCCAAGCTAGGGTCCATTGAAACATGGAGAGAAGGATGCTCCACCATTTTTCCAAGACAGGCTCCATTGAAACATGACGAGAAGCAAGCTGCACCATGTCTCCAAGATGCTAGGCTCCATCGAAATACATTAAACTCACGATATTTCGTAGATGAGGGGTTTACATTCAAGGTCCACCACTTGTCCAAGCTATTATTGCTAGTAGCCTGAGTGGTTTGGTCTGAAGATTCACCAGTTTTATTTAGAATATTAGGGTGTTAAGGTCCACCACTTGTCCAACCTATAAGGCTACATCTTAAAGGTTATTCTTTCTTACTACTTGGAGTGACCATGATAGGTTTTACATGGGGGTTTGGTTCCAAGGTCCACCACTTGTCCAAGCTAACTCTATTGAAACATAGAGAGAAGCAAAGGTCCACCCCTTGTCTCACCTAGGGTCCATTGAAACATGGAGAGAAGGATGCTCCACCATTTGTCCAAGGTAGGCTCCATTGAAACATGAGGAGAAGCAAGGTGCACCATGTCTCCAAGATGCTAGGCTCCATCGAAAAAAGTTAAACCCACGATATGTCATAGATGAGGGGTTTATATTCAAGGTCCAACACTTGTCCAAGCTATTATTGGTAGTAGCCTGAGTGGTTTGGTCTAGAGATTCACCACTTTTCCACTCTATGTCATTATATTAAGAATATTAGGGTGTTAAGGTCCACCACTTGTACAACCTATAAGGCTACATCTTAAAGGTTATTCTTTCTTACCACTTGGAGTGACCATGATAGGTTTTACATGGGGGTTTGGTTTCAAGTTCCACCACTTGTCCAAGCTAACTCTATTGAATTATAGAGAGAAGCAAAGGTCCACCACTTGTCTAAGCTAGGCTCCATTGAAACATGGAGAGAAGGATGCTCCACCATTTGTCCAAGATAGGCTCCATTGAAACATGACGAGAAGCAAGCTGCACCATGTCTCCAAGAAGCTAGGCTCCATCGAAATACATTAAACGCACGATATTTCGTAGATGAGGGGTTTACATTCAAGGTCCACCACTTGTCCAAGCTATTATTGCTAGTAGACTAAGTGGTTTGGTCTCAAGATTCACCACTTTTATTAAGAATATGTGGGTGTTAAGGTCCACCACTTGTCCAACCTATAAGGCTACATCTTAAAGGTTATTCTTTCTTACTACTTGGAGTGACCATGATAGGTTTTACATGGGGGTTTGGTTCCAAGGTCCACAACTTGTCCAGGCTAACTCTATTGAAACATAGAGAGAAACAAAGGTCCACCACTTGTCCAACCTAGGCTCCATTCAAACATGGAGAGAAAGATGGTCCACCATTTGTTCAAGATAGGATCCATTGAAACATGACGAGAAGCAAGCTGTACCATGTCTCCAAGATGCTAGGCTCCATCGACATACATTAAACCCACGATATTTCGTAGATGAGGGGTTTACATTCAAGGTCCACCACTTGTCCAACCTATTAACGCTAGTAGCATGAGTGGTTTGGTTTCAAGATTCACCACTTTTATTAAGAATATGCGCGTGTTAAGGTCCACCACTTGTCCAACCTATAAGGCTACATCTTAAAGGTTATTCTTTATTACCACTTGGAGTGACCATGATAGGTTTTACATGGGGGTTTGGTTCCAAGGTCCACCACTTGTCCAAGCTAACTCTATTGAAACATAGAGAGAAGCAAAGGTCCACCACTTGTCCAAGCTAGGGTCCATTGAAACATGGAGAGAAGGATGCTCCACCATTTCTCCAAGATAGGCTCCATTGAAACATGACGAGAAGCAAGCTGCACCATGTCTCCAAGATGCTAGGCTCCATCGAAATACATTAAACCCACAATATTTCGTAGATGAGGGGTTTAAATTCAAGGTCCACCACTTGTCCAAGCTATTATTGCTAGTAGCCTGAGTGGTTTGGTCTCAATATTCACCACTTTTATTCAACTAGATTCTCTACCTATCATGTCCAGTAGCATGGATGCTCTAGCTTTAAGGTCCACCTCTTGTCCAACCTATACTCTCTTATGTAAGGGAGATCTCGCTATAAATTCAAAACCTTCCCGCCTAAATTTAAAATATCCCTCCCAAATTTTTAATATCCCGCCTAAATTTTAAAATATCCTGCCCAAATTTTAAAATTCAAACTTTTTTATAAAATCTAAATTTTACCACTTAAATTTAAAATATTCTACACGAAATTGATTTTAAATTCAAGTTTACCACAAAAAGATATCATTATACTACCTAAATTCAAATATGAAAACCTCAAATCATTATATTGTACATAAATTCAAACAAATTCAAATTAACAAGCCTAAACTGATATTAGTTTGCATAGATATGAATTTATCACACCTCAATTATGTCACCATGTTAGAGAGAGTGGTTAGAGAATTTGAACAAGGTCCACCACTTGTCCAACCTAGATACCAAAAAGGATTGAGTGTACAAGGTATTGTTTGGAGGTCGTTATAGTCCACTGGTCTCAAGGTCCACCACTTGTGGTAAGGGTCACCAAAAAGTGTATATATTCATCCAAAAAATACACGTATTTTTGGTCTACATGTCCTAGTTTCAACCATTTATGTCCATTAGGTGTATCACTAAACAACACTACTTTTTTTGAGAAACAGAAGTTACAATCATATCTACAAATGGATTAGAGGAAAATCAGCTCAGTATACATCCAGAACTCGCTACAAGAATCGACTTTAACAGATCACGCAAGTAAGTCTTCTATTCAATTTTACTAGTATTACAATGTGTTAGTTATTTGTGATATTTATGTATGTATATATACTATGTGTGCATATCGTAATTAAGTGTAATTGTGTATCTGCATTATGTATGAGTATTACAATGAAATAACACAAATATACATACATACACATAGATAACACAGACGCACACATACATGAGCATGTATTTTCAAGAGAGAGATAGCAAGATACAGAGATAGATAGATAGATAGAGAGAGAGAGAGAGATAAATACATGTTTTTTAGAGAGAGGAGAGAGAAAGATAACAGATTTCACTGTGTTTATGTATGTGGAAGAGAGGAAGACGATGTATGGGAATATGTGCACGTATTTTCAAGAGAGAGACAACAAGATAACAGATTTCATTGTGGTTATGTATGTGGAAGTGAGGAAGACGATGTGTGGGAATATGTGCATGTATTTTCAAGAGAGAGATAGCAAGATAACATATTTCACTGTGGTTATGTATGTGGAAGAGAGGAAGACGATGTGTGGGAATATGTGTATGTGTGCGGGGATACTTTTAAACTATGTATCTCTGTCTTTTGACGAGAGAGTGTGTGTGCAAGAAGAGTTACAGAGAACCATCTTCTCTATATGGAGAAAGACAAAGAGTGAGAGAGAGAGAGATACCTGTTTTTTCTCTATTTGTGAGGTGTGCAATGTCTCCTGAGAAGAAGCTATGCCCGATCCTGCCCTTCTGGAAAGCGTTGTGTACGCTGCTGTTTCTTTATCTTATGCGCGAACTTTCAATCCTGTGCACTCCACCTGTGTGTTGTGTACGATGCCGAGCTTGCTCCTCTACGCGCGCATATACTCCAACTGTGTGCGATCCGTGTGCGCTTTCTGTGTGTTTGCTGCTCGCCTGCTTTCTCTGTGTGCGTTGCTCCTGCGCTCTGTGTGTGCCTAATCTTGATAGGGTTTATTAGAATGCCACGTATGCTACAAGTCCATGTTTTATCATAGGATTAAAAAAAACAAAAGCAATATAAAACATTAACCAATTCACACGGCCAAAATTAAAGAAATCATGGTTGAAAATATGAAAAACATGCGTAACTCTATACTAGGAATTCACTTTTAAAAAAAAAAATCTTTGGGCGCCCCTTGACCCCGCCTGGGACGCTGCCCCGGACCCCGCCCAGAACAATATCCCAAAATCAACCTCCCAAGCCCCGCCATCGAGAGTGCTATATTCCACATCCCATCAAGAGCGCTACCCCCAAACCTCACGTGGAAGCGCTGCCTTGTCACCCCATTGTGGCATTGCCCTAAGACCCCGCATCTGGAGTGCTAAATGGGAACATTCTTCATTAGTGAAATTTTGAACATAAATTATATTAGCATATACTTAAATATAATACAAATATTACATATTAACTACACTACTAATTTACTATAGCAGTTCTAGATTATGTCCCATACTATATTTAAGGTGCCAAAGGTTTGGCCTTATGGTCCTAGATTTAGCCAAGTGGTCAACACATATAGGACCAAGTGCACACTGTGCCACAAAACTTGGCCACCACTTCACTTGCCAAAGATTTAGGCCACATGGTCAATCCTAAGTTTCCAATGTTCTTATTATGTCACCTTTTGCCTCGTGGAAAACCTAGGCTTGTTTTCACATACTCAGGCACTTCAAGCCACAATAAATTTTCATTACTCTTCGGCAACCCTTTTGTTCAAGTCTTTGAAAAAACATTGTTTAAGGCCACCCTAAACCATTTTCATTTAGGGTGTCTAAAACTAGCTTTTTGGCAATTCGAGAAGAAAATGGTCAAAGTTTTATACTTAGTTTTAACCACTTGACCAATTCAAATATTGGAAAGCAAGGTCTTGTAATACTTTTCTTTGGACATCACACATTAAAACTAGGTCCCTCACTTGTCCAAGCTATGCTCTAATACAATAAAGGCCTTTTGGTTTCAAGATGCACCACTTTCCCAACCTTGATTCCATTAAAGAAGCTAGCTCTACTTAGACATTTAATAGCAAGGTCCTGCAGCAGTTCAGATTGAACATTTTCCATGGCAGCTAGGTCCACCACTTATCTAAGCTATGCTCTAATAGAGTAAGGGGGTTTTGGTTTCAAGATCCACCACTTGTCCAAACTTGATTTGGGAAGCAAGGTCCTATAATAGTTTGCTTTGGACATTCACCATTACAACTAAGTCCACCACTTCTCCAAGCTATGTTCTAATACACTAAGGAGGTTTTGGTTTCAAGGAGAACCACTTGTACGACTTTGTTTTTGGAAGTAAGGTCTTTACATAGTTCACCTTGGACCTTGGACATTGGATACTACAACTAAGCCCACCACTTGTCCAAGCTATCCTCTATATATACCCAAAGGGTTTGGGTTTCAAGATTCACCACTTTTACAACCTTTCTTCCATTAAAGAAAGGAGATGCATTATAACTAGGTCCACCACTTGTCCAAGCTATGCTCTGATATAAAAAGGGGATTTTGGTTTCAAGGTCCACCACGTGTTCAACCTTGCAAGACTCAAGGGATACTTGGACATTGGAAAGCATAGTCCTATAGTAGTTGATAGGTGGCAGTGGGTATTACAACTAGGTCCAACCTATGCTCTCATATAGCAAAGAGGCTTTGGTTTCAAGGTCCACCACTTGTCCAACCTTGTTTCCATTAAAGAAATGAGGGGCTACGTAAACATTGGCAAGCAAGGTAGCAAGGTCCTAAGGTGTTTCACCTTGGATATTGGGCATTATAACTAGGTCCACCACTTGTCCAAGCTATGCTCTGATAAAGAAAGGGGATTTTCGTTTCAAGGTCCACCATGTGTTCAACCTTTCTAATATAGAAAGGGGATTTTCGTTTCAAGGTCCACCACGTGTTCAACCTTGAAAGACTCAAGGGATACTTGGACATTGGAAAGCATAGTCCTATAGTAGTTGATAGGTGGCAGTGGGTATTACAACTAGGTCCACCACTTGTCCAACCTATGCTCTCATATAGCAAAGAGGCTTTGCTTTCAAGGTCCACCACGTGTTCAACCTTGAAAGACTCAAGGGATACTTGGACATTGGAAAGCATAGTCCTATAGTAGTTGATAGGTGGCAGTGGGTATTACAACTAGGTCCACCACTTGTCCAACCTATGCTCTCATATAGCAAAGAGGCTTTGGTTTCAAGGTCCACCACTTATCCAACCTTTCTTCCATTAATATAGCAAGGAGGATTTGGTCTCAAGGTTCACCACTTGTCCAACCTATGCAAACCTTTTTCATGTTGTAGCATGATTTTTTGTTTGAAGAGTATTTTTCTATAACTATGGATTTAACAATGTAATCTTTTTACTTACAGGATGGACTTCGAATCAGGGGAGAAAGTACATATGATACTTGAAAATGAAATCGTTGGTATTGGTTGTGTGTGTAGAACAGATCCAGATTCCACTTGTGGTGGTACAAAGATAGGGCTGGGAAATGTCTCCATACTAGTGGAGGAATGCTTGAAGGATGTGGTCCTACCTTTTCCTACAATGGATACTTCATCTCTCCAAGGCTCATTATGGAGTGTTGTTCGATGGTCAAAGCTTCTTTTGCAATCTTTTGTATTAAATGGGAACTTAATTGATCCACACAAAAGCTACAATGGTGATGAAGAACATGATCATTCTGATCCTCTAGTTACAAATGCAATACCTATGACAAGCCCAGAATTTGAAGCAATGATTCGAGAGTCTTGGAGAAATCAGAGGGTCCTTTTAAAAGATGACACAATGATGCAAACCATGAATGAAGGGACCATCTTATATGTATTTCCACATGATTATGTCAACCTTCAGGAACTTGGTCCTGATTGTGTGGGTGTGGGTATTGAAAGAGAAAATGCAAGCATTGATGATGTGGTTGAAGTGGGTAGCATCACTTTGCTAAAGTGGCCCATCAAGCAGACAACAATGTTGAATGGGAGCCCATTACAACGCTTTGTTCCTATTGATGGCATGCATGCTACATATGAGAATGTATCCAACGATGACAATGTTGGAAAAAAACTTGATGGGAGTCCAATTGTCAAGGAAGAGACGATACACTTTCATGAACAGGACTCAAAAATCAAAAGTAGCACCAGCTTCGACTTTTTACCTTTCAAACAAATCAATTCAAAGGGTATCATGCATTGATTGTTGTGCACAAAAATGTTGCCAGTTTTCAGATCGTGATATGGTGACAAGATTACGACAACAGTTTTGGGGAGAGTCTCAAAAATCACGCACTAATTATGTTTATAATGTTCTTTCTATATGTTATCAGAAAGATGAGAAGTCACGATACCAATTCAGGCTAAATGGCTCTATTGTTTGTTGTAGAGCATGGTATGAGCTACATGGAATACCAAAGACATCATTTTATCGATACAAGGAGAACTTTGAAAATGGTGTGCGCCAATATGTACATGGGAACACATGTACATTGAGAAGGGGACTTCAACATACTAGTTTAGCAAGAGCACTACTAAATGAGTTTGTGGAAAACAACTCTGAGAAGATGCCACATAGAAGTAGAACACTGCTAGATGGCTCAAGAGAGACTCAATTGGTGATTCCATCAACATACAAACAAGTGGATATTTTATGTGAAATCAACACGACACTTGACCAAATGGGCTATGAGAAGAAGCTATCCCAATCTTCTTTTGGTAGAATTTGGAACAAAGAGTATCCACATGTCACTTTAACAAAGACGAGTGAGTTCTCTAAGTGCAATATTTGTAGCTCAATCAAGGCAAGGTTAGAAGCTAAACCTTCTCTTGAAGAGAGAGCTCTTCTCTTGAGGGAGAGAGAAGTTCACATGGCACAACAAAAGAGTTGCAGAAGCCTATATTATGCATGGCGCACGTATTCAGAAACTCAACCACAAAAATATGTATGCATAATCCATGATAAGATGGATCAAAAGAGAGACTGCCATTCCTAGATTACGCATTGTTCCCAAGGGTGTGGATTCAGGATATAATCTGCAGGTGGCATTGATTGGCATGATCACTCATGGACATGGAGAAGGTCATTACGGACACTTTTCTTGAATGGTTTGTGGCCAGCTGATCCAAATCTTACAATTGGCTCAATTGCTAATTGTTTACATAACCTAGAGAGGATAGATAAGCATCCTCTTGGTGATCTAGTAACAAATGGACTTCCAAGGAGCAATATTTCACTACTACATGCTTTGAACTCAAGGGATGCTTTGGACTACCATAACTTGAGTGATGGAAAAGAGCCCATTGTGCAGTCGTCAGAAATTGCAGAAGAGGAATTGGGGTCAACATTTCGCAGATTGCCAGAGAACTTGTTGCTACAATTGGATAATTGTGCAGGGGAAAACAAAAATCGATACTTATTTGCCTATTTGTCAATGCTTGTTGCAAGGGGTGTTTTCAAAACCATCCAGCTGGGATTTTTAATGGTTGGGCATACACATGAGGACATAGACGCCATGTTTAGTAGGTTTTTAGAGAAGCTGAGAGTTACACAAACCTATACTTTGCCACATTTGATGGATACATTACGAAACAGCTCATCTTCATCTCCAGCTCCATTTTTTCTCACAAAGATCCCCGATTTCAAGCAATATTGTGATGGCTATCTTTGTGATGGACAAGACATACTTGTTGGACATTCCAAACCGCTTCAGTTCAGGTTCTTTATGCAGGATGAGACACCAATGATGCAATATAAGGCACATGTAGGTGTATCAAGTTGGAGTGGAAGTATTCGCCTTTGGAAAACAGACACAGAAGGCAAGCCAATGTTACCACATGGAGATCCACCTCTAGTACAAATGGCGGAGTATGTCAAGGCCCACGAAGAAGTCATTTTGGGGCTAAAGAACTATATAAAATTTTGGAAAAATTTAGGGAATGGTTCAAGTATTCCGCGATATTATAGACCCGTGATAGATTATTGGAGTAAGGTAATTGAAGAGATTGGAAAAGCAATCATATCAGAGGGAGTCTTGTATGAAATGTTTTGGCCAAAAACTCAAGAATATTCTCACCTACAAAGCACTACAATGAATTTGCAACAAGGAGCAGAAAGATTCCTAGGCCTTGAAGAGTTGAACGATCATTTTTGTGGGCCTCAACGAGATAGGCCAAGGGAAGAGTTTGACCCTATGTCTGATGTGCACCAAGGTGACTTTCTTATGCTTGTTCCGAGTGACACAGAAATCTATCCAGTGTGGCTTGCAATGGCTTTATCTGACATTGATAATGAGCCTACATCACCAAACTACAGAAAACTCTTGATTCAATATTGGGCACCTTGCGCGAGAAAAAGTGGGATGACAGATACTCAAGCTTACAGCATTGTTGGAAGGGTTATTGGGCTGTCAACTATAAGGACCCACAAGTGTGGGAAACTATAGATGCAATTGTTTGGTCCTGGAGACCCAACAAAGAAGGACCATTTTCTAGAATAAAGATTCCAGAAAGGCATGCTTTAAAAGCCAAAGAAGGCCTCACTCGTGCACATCAACCACACTTGGATCAAAGTTCAGATATGGTATCAAATGTGGAGTAGAATTATGTGGAGCTTCTATTGTGACTATACTAGTCAGTTTGTAAACAAAATCTTTTTTGTATCTTCCTTTGTTTTATGTAATTTATAGTTATTATTCAAATCCATGTGTTGTACATCCTCTTGACTTTTGGTGTTTATCAACACCACAATCCTATGAGATTTTCACTTTATTTACTAACCACACACCTCAATTTTTCCCACTTTAAGTGGAAAATTCCCAAATTACATGAATTTAGTCGATTTGGAGATTCCCACAACGTGAGATTTTTACAAAAATATCTAATATGGTCTTTTTAGGTTGTGATGTCTCTGTCCTTGAGTACTTAGGATTTTCTGGTGATTGTACTGAAGGGAGTTTCTGCCTACAAATCTTTGGAAAATCACTCTGTTGTCTGGTGTTGAAGACTTTGTTTTCCATCGGCACAACCTTCTTTGGCCTCCATACCAACTTTGAGTCTGTCTTTATCCAAGGTTAAGGTGTGCTTTTATTTTTTGTCTTCTTTACCCATTTCTCAGAGTTCTTCGTTGAGGAGCATTCCTGTTGTGTAAAAGTGGCTTTTGGTTGCCATTGCTCCTTCTTTACCTCTTGAAGTCGTTTACCCTTTTCATTGGATTCTTCATCTTGCACCTGTTCTATTGCTTTGGAGAATGGAATTGATTGACTTTCCTCCTCATATTTGATGCTAACTGAATTAGAGCTCCAATTAATCATTGCAATGTACTGCTTTTTCCATGGTTGTCCTAGCAACAACGGATGTTGCGTAGCTTTGTCTTCAACCACATAAAACATACGTTGATGCAGCCCAAAGTTGGTCCGCGCTATAAAGTGTGCTATATGATGCAAAGGGTGCTAGCATGTGCATGGCAAAGGGCTAAAGCAGCTATGAAGGCCCTGGGCAGGTCAGTGACAACGGAAATGTATGCTTAAGACAGTTTTTTAGGCGAAGGGCCTCGAGAGCCTCCAAAGTGGGCCAATTGGGAGAGAAGGTCAAAGTGTCCGAGATGCTGGGAATGTGCCCCGAAGTGTGGCATTCGAGATGCTCTAGAAGCTCGTTCAGACGGCTCGCCAAACGGGGCTTCAGTGTGAAAGATACGTGAGTCCAATTCAAGTGGGCTGACGATCTCGCGATGAACATAAATTGGATTTTTTGTCTACTTTTGCGGCTTGATGTTCGAGGGTGTGAATTGATCGCAAGCGGAAAATTTTTTGAGGTTTGGGAGCTGGCCTTGGTGTGGCTGGGGGGAGAAGGGGGGTCGCTGAACTCGAACTCATGGAGTACCCATTGCATGGGAAATGAGGGCTAAAAAGCCTTTGGTTGTGAATTGTAAAGTAAAAGAAAAGGGTGGCTGGACTCAAGTGAGTTTGAAGGAAAAAAAATAAGGTCAAGGCTAAGTTAAATAAGGGAAAGCTTGAGTTTGCGCTACTGCCAAAGGTGGAGGATTTTTTCTTTGCCTTAAAAGAAACAAAAAGAAGAGAAAGAGGTAAGGCAAGGGGCAGCCGTTTTCGAAAAAGAAGAAGGGTTTTCTTTTGGGCTTGAGGAAGGAGGAAGGAGATCCTCCACCTTTGGCAGTAGCGCCAGGCGCCATTGTGACTTGAGGTTTTCCTTTTTTTTACTTAAACTCAACCTTTCCCTTATTTAACTTAGCCTTGACCTTTTTTTTTTTTTTCAAACTCACTTTTTTTTTTCTTTTACTTTACAATTCACAACCAAAGGCTTTTTAGCCCTCATTTCCCATGCAATGGGTATTGCATGAGTTCGAGTTCAGAGACCTTCCTTCTCCCCCGAGCCCCTTGTGTGAGTGAGAGAGAAAGAGAGATAGGTGTTGAGTTGTGGAAGAGCTGGAAGAGGCCAATATCGGTGTGGTCGTTCTTTGAGGATTGTGTAGGTTGTGTGTGCGTTGGGTAAAGTGCAGGCGAGGCTCTACTAGTGTGAATCGTCTTTTTTCAAGGTGGTTTTGGAAAGACAGAGATGTTGTGAATACTCTGAGCTATCTAGGGGCCACTGCGTTGTCGAATAATTTACAGTCTTGCAAGGAAAGCATCGGGCTTATGGCTGTGAGAGTTTGTGAGAGAACTCCAAAAAACTATATGGAGGAGTTAAACCATAGATGCCATGAAGACTAGGGTTTGGAAGGAAGTGCAATCAAAGAAGTCTCACTTTTTCTCTCTTGCACTCACACGCACAAAGAAAGAACACAAAAGAGAGTGTCAAAACAACACAAAGATGAAAACATCAAGGCTATGGTCATATCGTATCATGGGTAATATGAAAGGGTTAATAGATGAGTTAATGGCATTCAATTTTGGCTGACCAAATAGGCTACGAATTGTTCTTTGGAATTGTAGTTTTGTGCTTACCATAATATCTATATTTTGTTTAGTGATTGGGATTAATTGTGTGTACAAATTCTCTTGGTTCATAGCAAGATAACTACGCTTACGTCAAAAGAAAAGATATAGTCTATGAGAGGTAGTATAATGGGATCCGGTGATAGAAGTATTTCATTGAGCCTTTCTGGGCCAAAGAGAAACATTATACGTTTTTGAAAGTGTATTTTACTTCTAATCCATACGTTAATTCTAATAGATCGTACAGAGTGAAAGCGATAGAAATTATCATCATGTGGATTATTCATCTAAGATAACTCTAGTATGTGAAAAATGTAGATATGAGATAAGAGAGTGTTACCATGCACCGAGCGATTTTTTCCGAGCAAGGACAAACTTGAGCAAGTGTTTGTCTCTCTCAAACATTCACCACTCAATGGACAAGCACATTATAATTGGAATATGATTTACATCCTTGCTCATGTGGAATATTCATGTCACCACCAATTATAAGAGGCAAATTCTTCTCCAATCTATGAAGATCAAAGCCATGCACTACTCTAAAAGGTAGTATTGGAGCCTTCTTCACATCTGAAACAATAGTTTCAACAAGAGGGGAAGCCGTTGTAGTGACTTTGCATAGTAATTTTGTTGCAAAAAAATGCAATCTTTTTTGAGCTTGTGTTTGCTCAAGATAAGATTGTATGGAAATCTTACTAGCTAGATGAGGAAAAGAGCTGCATCGTATTGAGAACGCATTGTTTTGCAATGGATCATGAAAGAACGACGCTAAGTGAGAGAAGATGCTTAGACCTCTCTCTCTCTCTCTCTCTCTCTCTCTCTCTCTCTCTCTCTCTCTCTCTCCTCTCTCTTCTCTGTGTGTGTGTGTGTGTGTGTGTGTTGTGTGTGTGTGTGTGTGGTGTGGTCAAAAATGAGAAACAATATCACTATCAGGGGCACATTAATTAGCGATCGATTTTCAACAAAAGTGCCATAGAAAACCGGTCTTTAGTGTATTTTAAAGCACAAAAATTAAAAATTCTGGTTAGTTTTGAGGGTCACCTAGAAGGAAACCGGTTAGATTTGGCAGATTAAAGTGTTAAACCCTCAAAAAATCCTAAATTTATGTGGAGATTTTAATGCTCTCCTTTTTCCCATTGATTCTTAGGTGTTTCGGAAAAATGTGTCTCAGCTTAATATCATACCCTTTTCAATTTCAAAAATGCCAATATGTCCCAAACAATTTTGAAAAAAAAAGTACGATACAAATCCCAAGAGATGCCAGTTGCAAAGACAAAGGACAGGACTGACAAAAGGAAGGACGTGGAGTCATCTACTATAGCAAGCTGGCATGAGCAATAGCGTGGGTCAATGACACACAATCATTAACAAATCGTGGCCAGGCAGGTTTTGGGGGCTTGGTATATATTTTTCATTAATCACTGCACTATGTCAGGCAGTACTATGCAGCCTCCTACGTTGTTTGCGCAGTTTGATTGGAAAGATGCGCAAGTGAAGCAGTGAGAGTTCGATCCAGCTTGCTAAGTTTTTGGTTTGGGGGCTGTTTCGCAACCTACCTTGGCCATAAGTTGACGTAAGCAAGCTGAGAGAGAGAGAGAGAGAGAGAGAGAGAGAGAGAAGAGAGAGAGAGAGAGAGAGAGAGAGAGAGAGAGAGAGAGGTGCTCGCCTCTCTCTCCTACCAAAAAATTGTAGCTTGAGCTTGAGCTTGCTAGCCCACTTTGGCCATAAGCGGGCAGAAGTCGATGAGAGAGAGAGAGAGAGAGAGAGAGAGAGAGAGAGAGAGAGAGAGAGAGAGAGAGAGAGATATGCATCCTTGAAGGAGGAGAGAAGGTAGACGAGGCTTACCTCCCTGCGCTTCTAGGTATCCATCCTCCTGAAGCACTCTGTGTTATTAACCTCACCTGAAGCTTTCCATTCTCGACCCACCACACGTACCTACTATCAATTCAAGCTTCCCTTGTGTTGAAGTACGTCATCCTTTGCACCCACACAATGAGCTCCAGGCAAAGTGCCCAAGACTTTTGCCCTTCCTCTCCTCCTGATAGCCAAATATTGAGCCCAAGCTTCCATGGCGGCCTCGACCACAACCACAACCACAACGTATATTTTGATTTCAATCGAAGTAACACGAGTACTACTGGAGACTCCCATAACATAACCTCTCATGAAGACTTTAGCCTTAGGGAATACAACACAGACTCTTCTGGAGGCCCACCTGGCATGAACAAGAGCATTATATGTTCCCATGAAGAGCTTACAGGTTTTCAAAGGTTCTCGAACCCTAAGTGGAAGGTTATGTGGAAAGAGGTGAAGCTTCAGGGTTGCCTAGCAGGCCCAATGATTGCTGTCAACTTTTCGCAGATGGCATTGCCGTCGCATTTGTCGGCCACTTGGGTGAGCTGGCCTTGTCTAGCAGCTCCATAGCCACCTCAATATCCAATGTAACAGGCGTATGCATGATCTCTCTCTCTCTCTCTCTCTCTCTCTCTCTCTCTCTCTCTCTCTCTCTCTCTCTCTCTCGTTGGAGCTATATATGGCTCACTCTATTGAACTTGGTCTCACCTATATATTTGAATCTTGTCCTCAATATGAATCAGTCTTTGGGAGCGTATATGGTGTGTCTCTTGTCTCGTCTCTCTCTCTTTCTCTCTACATCTCAACATGGTATAAGAGCGGTAATGATCATGCGCCGATTCAATTCATGGTGACATCAGTATGTGTATGCGATTCGCATGTAAGATTCAAAATTGTTACAAATTTTATTTTTGAGCATTGATTCTTGTTAACTGTGGTTTTTTTGTGTTAAGAGGAATATGATTAGTGGTTTATGTGCCGTTTATTTCTAAGCAATCTAATCGTTGATTACGTTTTCTTGTTAATGACACCCTAAACTTCATCTCAATTTTTCTTGCTGTTCTGCTCAAAATTTGGAGAAACGGGAAAAGCGCAATGGAGCGAAGCACAATGGCACTTTTCATCCAAAACTTTTTCGTCTCCTCGGGCTCTGCGATATGAGTTCTAGGTTTGCGTCAATCGGAGTTCGCAGCAAAAAGTTATGCTATTTTTACTGCAATTGAGCTTGACGCAGCTTTCTTCGTCCTACTTCTTCGTGAAGCGTCCGCGATCGTTTTTCTTATTTTGGCGTTAACTTTTTCGAGAAGATTCAGCTTTTTGTTATTCGTATTGTGGACGTCAATCTTGCGTCTCACGCCACTCTATTTTGAGGACTCGTTGTTTATTAACGTCTCCTTTACCTTGCCTTTTTTGGGTGACATCTCTCACATCTTTGGACGTTCCTTGAGCATCCTTCTTACGTTTATCGTTGACAGAACGCAGTACTCATATCTCTCTCATTCTCAATTGCGGTCTTCACCATATATGGTGTGCAGATTCTGCGATCTTATCTTATACGTCTTCTCGCAACAAGATATGGCTATGAATATTCTCGTCAACGGCTTTCCTTCTGGCCAGCGTTCTGGTCCTCCTTTCCAAGGTCAAGGATTTCCACGCTGGAAAGCAAAGATGTTGTTAATTCTTGAAGGCGATGAACTCTCCGATGTTGTTCTTGGAAATCGTGTTTTTCTGCCTCAGCCTGTTGATACGGATAATGATAACGTGCTTATCACTGAAGGACCTATATTTGAAGATTGGAATGTTGCCTATACGGATTGGCAACGACGTGATAAAGCAGCTCGTTGGTATATTCTTTCTGCTCTTACTGATTCCCTTTTGCTTGATATGTATGAACTGCCTACTTCCCACGATGTATGGAAGTACCTTATTGCAAACTTTCAAAAGAAATCTGTTACAGAAATACTTTATTTGAGAGGGTTGCTTAACAAGTTACAATATGAAGTTGGTGTTGCCATGACGGGACATATTGAATCTTTCAAATCTATTATTAATCAACTTGCTGCTGCCGGTGATCCTGTTCCACAAAAGCAACTGATTACACTTCTCCTTGATACGGTGAAGGACTCTTCTTATGATAACATTGTTACTATTCTCTCTAATAAAGATGGTCTTGATTTCGACCAAGCTTGCATGTCTTTAATTGAATACTCTCAACGTCAAGAACGTCGAAATGCTGGTCACGATACAGCTATGATTTCACAAGAGGAGACTGAGTCACAACAGATGGAAGGTGCTTTTTATGCTCGAAGGCGTCCATTTCAACGAGGAAACCGCAGAGGTGGCCGTCGCGGTAATATTTTCTCTCATCTCAAATTTCTTAATAAGCAATGTTCTTACTGCAACAGAAATGGCCATACTGAAGATGATTGTCGGGCACGTCAATATGATGAAGAACACAATATTACCACAAAACAACCACGTTTATCTAGAGACTCTTCTTCTTCTTCTTGTGAATATTGTGGACGATCTGATCATCCCACTCATATTGTGGACGATCTGATCCCCCAGAAACAAGCTGCGTCCTATGTTCAGTTGCTCCAGACAGAATACTTCATGTACGTGATGGATCACTTTTTATTGTCAATTCTGGTGCTACAAGAAATATGACATATCAGTCTAAGTGGCTCCATAACTATCATCCACTGCCAGTTCAACATGTTGTTTATCTTGCTGATGATACTACTTGTCAAGTAAAGGGTATTGGAGACTTATATCTTGGTATCTTATCTTCTTCCACTCGAATTTTGCGAGGAGTATTACATGTACCAGATCTTCAACGTAATCTTCTTTCAGTTGCTAGACTTATTGATCTTGGTATGTTTATTGGATTTGATCATACCAAATACCGAATTGAGAAAGATGGACAGACTATAGCCACTGCTCCTCGAAACGGTAATTTGTTTGAACTCTCTCTCAACAATGCTGTAGCAAATATTGTCACTGCTCCAGGTGATCATGATTGCAAAGTATGGCATCACCGTTTTGTTCATGCTGATTTCTCAAAACTCCTTGATCTTCAATGTCGTGATCTTGTTCATGGCATGGATCTTAAAGCCCATCCCCATATGGGAATTTGTGAATTTTGTGCTCTTGGGAAACACAATCGTAAACCCTTTCCTCTTTCAAATACAAATCATTCTCATGACATATTGGATCTTGTTCATACGGATATATGTGGACCTCTACCTTCTTCGAGATCACAATATCGCTACTTCATTACTTTCATTGATGATTTCTCAAGGTATACGACTGTATTTCTACTTAGACAAAAATATGAAGCCTTATCTGTTTTCAAACAATTCCAAAAGGCTGCGGAACTTCAAACTGGTCGTCGCCTTAAGAAGCTTCATAGTGACAATGGAGGCGAATATGTTTCTCGAGAGTTTGTGAGTTACTGTGCTGACAGTGGAATTCATCAGGAACACACTATTCCATATTCGTCTCAATAGAGTGGTGTTGTTGAACAAAAGAATCGCACTATTCTCAATGATGTAAGATGTATGTTGATTCATTCTGGCTTATCTCGTGTTTTCTGGGTTGAAGCTACTTTGACAGCAGCATTTATTCAGAATCATCTTCCTACTACTACACCCTCTGGTAAGATACCCATCACAGCATGGACAGGTGACATTCCTTCTGTATCTCATTTTCGAACCTTTGGATGTATTGCTTATATTCATGTTCCCAAAGAAACATGAACAAAGCTTGATGCTCCTGGTCTTAAAGTTATTTTTATTGGATATTCTGACACTTTCAAAGGCTACAAATTCTATAACCCTTCCTCCAAGAAAGTAATTGTGAATCGTGATGCTACTTTTAACGAACAGCTTATGAGAGGCTCATGGTCCATGGATGATTCTGATGATACTAAATCATTCCTTCAGGCTTTTCCATTTCTTTCAGAAGATGAAACTCTTCCTATAGAGCAACTTTCCTCTTCACAACCATCCATTCCAAATGTTGCCAATTATGATATTGATATTTTTGTTGATCTGCCTATTGATTTTGAACATGGCTCATGTCATGTTTATGATGATGATATTGATATTTTTGTTGATCTGCCTATTGATTTTGAACATGGCTCATGTCATGTTTATGATGATGATATTGCTGATAATGCTTTTTCTACTTCTGAAGATCCTGTTACTTATGATGAAGCTATCTCTTCACCACAAAAGGATCAATGGCAAGAGGCTATGGAAGCAGAGTACGATTCTCTTATCTCTAAAGGTACATGGATACTAGCTGAATTACCTCCTGGTCGTACAGCTATTAAATGTAAGTGGGTGTATAAGACAAAATTAAAAGCAGATGGATCTTTTGACAAGTTCAAGGTGCGTTTAGTTGCAAAAGGTTACTCCCAAGTAGCTGGTGTTGATTATCAAGACACTTTTTTACCAGTTGTTCGCATTACAAGTGTTCGAGTTTTATTGGCATTTGCTATTCAATTTGATTTAGAAGCTCATCAAATGGATGTGCGAACTGCTTTTCTTAATGGTGACTTGGAAGAGGAAATTTATATGGAACAACCAAAAGGGTTTGTTATTCCAGGTAAAGAAGACCTTGTTGCTCAACTCCATAAGGCACTATATGGTCTCAAACAAGCTTCGCGAGCCTGGTATACAAAATTTGATCTTTTTCTCACCTCTAAAGGATTTATCTCTTGCTCGTCAAACCCCAACTTATACAGAAAACACCAAGGTAGCAGTTTTGTGATTCTTGCTCTTTATGTGGATTTGGGCAATGATTATCTTTGTTTTCAATGATTTGGGATTTCTTCAGCAAGTGAAAAAGTTATGGTCTTCTGCATTCGATATGGTGGATCTTGGAGAGATTCACTCTTGTCTTGGCATTCAAATCCAACGGAACCGTACAAAAGGTATTTTACTCCTTCGACAGTCAAAGTTTATTGCAGATACTATTCAAAAATTTGGTATGGAATATCCACATTCAGCCAACACACCTTGTCTTGCGAGCTCTACGAAGAATACTTCTGACAATGGCGGTCAACTTGTCACAAATCAACCTTATGCTAACTTGATTGAATGTCTTCAGTTTGTTGGCATGAACACTCGTCCTGATATTCTGTTTGCTGCTAATTATCTTGGACAACATCTTGCATGTCCTTCTCTTAAGCATTGGTCTGCTGCAAAGCGTGTATTGAAATACTTGAAAGGCACTACAGATTTTGGTTTAGCCTATCCACGACAACTCACATCGGATTCTACACAATCTCTTTCTCTTTTGGGTTACACAGATGCAGACTGGGCAAGCTCACATTTATCTATGTGATCTACTAGTGGATATTGCTTCTTTATAAATGGTTGTCTTGTTTCTTGGACCAGCAAGAAACAACGTTGTGTTGCAGTTTCTACGACTGAGTCAGAATATGTTGCGGCATCACTTGCAGCTTGTGAGTTGATTTGGCTTCGACAAATGCTGGTTGATATTGGCCACTCTCCTCTTTCTAGCACACCCTTGCGGTGTGACAACCAAAGTGCTATTAGTCTTGCAAAAGACTATGTTCAACATAATAAGTCAAAGCACATTGCTGTCCATTATCATTATGTCAGGTATGAAGTACGCAAAAGAACCATTATGGTTGAACACTATCCAAGTGACCAGATGATTGCATACATTTTGACCAAAGGCCTCAATGAGTCACGTTTCATCCTCTTGCGCTCGGAGCTTGGAGTTTCTTCGGCCTCGCTCTTTCTAGATTAGCTTCTTTGCTATTGTAATCTTTTAGGTACCATGCACTATGCACACTCCACATTTGCACCTTGTGATATCTAAGTCACTTGAATATTTGTACATAGATGCACAATTCACTTTCACATCATCACCGCTGGTTCATATTTCACATTGTATAGGGGCTTGGGTTTTTCCCTTGAACTCCCCAAGGGTTTTTTCATCCAAAGCTAGAGACCTTTGTTTGAGTGGGGGTGTTGGAGCTATATATGGCTCACTCTACTGAGCTTGGTCTCACCTATATATTTGTATCTTGTCCTCAATATGAATCAGTCTTTGAGAGCGTATATGGTGTGTCTCTTGTCTCGTCTCTCTCTCTTTCTCTCTACATCTCAACATCTCTCTCTCTCTCTCTCTCTCTCTCTCTCTCTCTCTCTCTCTCTCTCTCTCTCTCTCTCTCTCTCTCTCTCTCTCTCTCTCTCTCTCTCTCTGTGGGCGGGTTCAGACGAGCTCGTCGGCATTCTCTGTGCCTCCGCTCGTGATGTTCACATGAGACAGGCTAGCAAACTCTGCTGTAATGGTGCAAACTCTGCACAACAAGGAGGGTCCGGAGATCACATGTTTTCTTTTGCCCAATGGGTGTCTGCCAAAGAGGACACATGCCTTGTCCCCTCACGCTACCTTCGCCTCGTCTGAACCCAACCTCTCTGTCCCTCTCTCTCTCTCTCTCTCTCTCTCTCTCTCTCTCTCTCTTCAATGAGAAACTTGAAGTGGTAGATCACTTCAAGTACCTTGGCCTTGAGGTTCCATCCAATCATAAATGGAAGGATTGTGCAATGCGTCGCTTGGAAGCCGGAAAGAGGGCTTATTATGCATTTGAGAACATGTGCAATGCAGGAGAGATCAAGTGTTGGGCTCTCAAAAAGTACCTCTTTGACACATTGGTGACACCGGTGCTTCTTTATGGAGTGGAGGTGTGGGGTGGAAGCATCGGGAAGTCTACTTGGAAAGAGTTTGAGAATGTCCAAAAGCGTTTTCTCACCAACTTTCTCCAAGTCAAGACACAAACACCCTACATGCTCTTACTTCTTGAGTCCGGATCGCTTCCCATTGAGGTCTTGGGCATGGAAAGGGTTGTGGAGTACATACGTAAGACACAACGTAGCCCTTTGCATCGACTTCCTAGAATCGCATATGAAGCAAGTCAAAAGGTTCAAAAGACATGCAAGAGCAAAATACTAAGTTCGGGGTGGATGCTTGATATCAAGAAATGGTTTGGAAGATGGGATGCATGTCACTTGGTCAAGGATGCGTCGATCGACTCCCAAGTTAATGAGGCCTTCTTACAACGCCAATGTATCATGGCTTGGGAGAAATCCGGAGGTTCTCGCTTCAGCCATTACACCACACACGTTGCCCCAAACTACAAATCTCTCTTCTTCTCGGAACGAGGTAACCGAACCCATTCCTACATCCTTGAGCCCATCCCGTTGAGTGCGATCCGCACCATTGCCTCCATTCGTCTTAGCTTCCATTCTCTACGCTGCGAGACAGGACGTTGGGGCACTGGCGAGGAGTGTCATCGACTTTGCACCTTATGCCCTCGTCAAGTGCGAGAGAGTGAGTACCACACACTACTTGAGTGCTCAGCTTTTGACCACATTAGGTCCTCTTTTCCCCATATATTCAGCCATGAGCTCTCCCTACATACCTTCCTCTCCCAACCACGATGTGGACTCTCTATTGCGACGCTCATTTCAGCCATTTTTGAGCATCGAGAGTCACTTATGAACTCCACTCACACCACGTGACATGTTCATTTGGTTCCATAGGTCATATTTGACCTCCCAGGACGATAATAGAACTATCTATCTATCTATCTCTCTCTCTCTCTCTCTCTCTCTCACACACACACACACACACACACACACACACACACACACAGCTTTAAAAAAAAATTGTCTGAAAGAGCGCGCACCGGCGCGCGCTCTTTCAGACAGTTTTTTTTAAAAGGTGTGTGTGTGTGTGTGTGTGTGTGTGTGTGTGTGTGTGTGTGTGTGTGTGTGAGAGAGAGAGAGAGAGAGAGAGAGAGAGAGAGAGAGAGAGAGAGAGAGAGAGAGAGAGAGAGAGAGAGAGATAAGCCAACACTCATTCTTCCTTAAATAAAATCACAAGTTTCTTGCAAGATTCCTTTAGCACGTCTATCACAATCATGAGCCCTCCTTTCCATGCTCGTTGTCCTCTATCCGTCGAGCACTGCCCGACCCTGTTGCAGTTGCACCATCGTCTATGCTCGAGTGCCACTATCAACCTCTGAAACCCCTCAACCTCTGCCTCCCCGATAGGATTGATCACAATCCTCATGGCTGTAGTTTGCCAAGGAGTCCAACAAGGGGGTTGCGTGTCAAAGGCGAAGGTAGTGCGAGAGCTGGGTAGACAGAATGGGCACGAGCTGAAGCAACAATCTCTCTGCGGCATCCTTCTCTACCCTTTCCTCTCTACATGGCAGCAACCCCCGAGTAGAAAACTCTGCCTTGACTCTCTCTTGTAAGGCCACGGGTCATGAAGACCTGCAATACCCCATGCAGACTCCGGTTCGTCGCCATGCAAAACTTTTAGCTTACGAGAAAGAATGAGAAGGAATATGCGTTCTTTTGAAAGTATTTTCTTTTTTGAAATGGGTGCAACCTACTCGCTTGAGGCGGTTAGCGTTATCTTTGCTAGAAGCCTTGTGTTTTCTTCAAGAGAAACCACACCGTCAAAGACGATGGAATCTCGCGAGGAGCTTGACCAGAAGGCCTGCGTTAGAGAGATGGTCATGCTTGGAGGCACTGGAGGCAAGACCTTGGAAGCGCAGGAGTGGCGCCTTGCGAAAGGGCGCATCAAGAGAGGGTAGACATGAAAAGAGCAGATGGGGATGGAATGATACCATGAAATGGGAAAGAAGGGTGGGCTCTCCAACCTGGAGCAGTTTGGCAGTGAGGCAGCTGAGGAGAAGGCAATGCCGATCGATGAGTCAAAAATATAGGACTCAGTAGAAAAAAAATTCCCATCAGTGCATATTATATCTTTTTGCTGTTCTCGGTGGGAATTATGCTACTACTAGCAGTAGTTTTTCGGCTGTAGATTAGCTTAACTAGTGCACATATTGTATCTTTTTGTTGTGCTCGGTGGTGGGAATTGCGATCTTAGTCTTCTACTAGCACTCGTTTTTTGGCTGCTGTGGATTAGCTTCTGTAAACCTAAAGCTCTTGCTTTTGTACTTGCTAATAGCTCCTACATAGCTCCTACTCGCTCAACTTCAAATAAAATCCATTAAGTGAGAATATTCTGCTCGTCGCCCCTCACCCCTGCTTCTTCCTCGTCCTTGCTTCCTCCTCGTCCTTGCTTCCTCCTCGTCCCTGCACTCTCCTCCCAAGCGTGTCTCTTTTGCCACTCTCCTAATCACTGCATGGATCTCTATATACCCATGTCTACAGTGTCTGTGAAATCTACCTCTCTTGATCACAGGTTACACTACGAGAGATCAAGATCCCCCTTCCTAGCACCACAATCCTTGCCTAACAGTAGAGAATTCACTCCGAGATTGATTATGAGACGCAGAGAGAGAGAGAGAGAGAGAGAGAGAGAGAGAGAGAGAGAGAGAGAGAGAGAGAGAGAGAGAGAGAGAGAGAGAGAGAGAGAGAGAGAGAGAGAGAGAGAGAGAGAGAGAGAGAGAGAGAGAGAGAGAGAGAGAGAGAGAGAGAGTTCAGTGCCCTCGTATCATTGCATATGTCAAAGGAGGGATCTTGCTGCATGCAACTCCAGCATGATTGGCTTGAAATAGAAAGGGCATCCATGCTTCAGTCGAGAGAGAGTGAGAGATAGCATTCGCATTTAGTTTGATTCGCATCCTATTTTCTTTAAAAGAAATCGTAGCACCACCTATTTAGTTTAGTTTTCTTTCCAAAAAAAAAGAAAGAGAGAGAGAGAGAGAGCTAAGCAAGTCTCCATCGATCTTCTTTTGACATCGCTCTCTCTCTCTCTCTCTCTCTCTCTCTCTCTCTCTCTCTCTCTCTCTCTCTCTCTCTCTCTCTCTTCTCTCTTCAGGTTGAGAGAGAGAGAGGACTTCCGGCGCCCACATCTTTAAATTGGATGTTCCTGGTATCAGTAAAAAGGATATACGAGTGCATATGCATGAAGATGGTACCTTGTAAATCAGTGGGGAGTTCAAGAATGTGGAAGAGAAAGGATCCGTGACATGGTATGCCACAGAGAGATTGCTTGGCCATTTTGTTTGACAATTTCAACTGCCTGATAATGTCAAATTGATGATGTGAAAGTTGTAGTTGAAGATGGTGTGCTAACCATCACTATCCCTAAGAGACACCAAGTGAATTGCGTCGCCAGAAATGTGCCTGTTTTATATCAAGCTTTAACAAACAATGCTACTTATTTAATGTGCTACCTGCTATTGTTGCTTGCTTCATTAGAAAAAATGTAAAAAGGAAATGGTATAGTGGTTGTCAATGTGCGTCTTTCTTTGTTAGAAAAAATGGAAAATACAATGTGCTAGTCGAGGATATGTTTGCAAAATGTTTTAAGGGTGTGTTGGTGCCGCTCATGCACATATGTCCGCACACACCTTTGTGCGAGGCAATTGTGACACAACTTAAGAGGAAGATGTCAATGGTCTTCCCGATTGGGCACAATGAGATAGTAAGAAAAAGTCAGTGTTCAACGGAGAGAGAGAGAGAGAGAGAGAGAGAGAGAGAGAGAGAGAGAGAGAGAGAGAGAGAGAGAATCATGCCTACCCATTCTCCTGTAGCACAGATATGGAGGTCCATTGGGCGGATTGAGGAGGAGGGTGTCAATCTCATTGAGGGCATGCTCAAATCAAAGTCGACGTTTGGTATCTCTAAACGCTACTCAAGAAAATAGAGAGAATCGTAGACACGAACCACTTCATGTTGCCATGTGGCAGTTTTTGTTGTGCTTGAAGTCACCTAAGAAATCATGTTTGGTTTTTGTTTTGTATATGTGCCTTGCCCTATCTCGCTCGCTTTAGGGATTTCTCGGAAAATCTCGCTCGACCTTTGAGATTCCTCGAGATAAGATAAGGGAAGAGAAGAGAAGAGAGTTTCCCTCCCAAGCCCTATTCTTGCCCGTAGGCAATAAGGATATTGCGGGGAGAGATGTACCTGTAGCAAGGAGAACCTAAAATTTATAGAGATGATGAATTACAAAGAGTGAGAGAGATATGTTTGGTTAAGGAGATGAGATTAGATATATATATATGTTGGATTAGAGACGAAAAAGAAAACAACAAGAAATCAAGAAAACATTAATGTAGAACACATCTTACTTGACAAACCCTTCAACACCATTATTGACGGAGAGAGAAGAAGAGGAGAGAATTCAACGTTAATTGATACTCCAAGTCCAACACCCTCTTTGATTAGAGTTGATCTTCCAAGGATAGCGTACAAGAATGGCTAGTCTTCCTCTAGGAGAAAGTGTAGGCTTGGGCTTATATTAATGGCTAAGTACAATTAGGCATTACTACTCACTCCCTCAAGAATTCCTCTCATAAATGGCTTGAATGCTTGAGTTATTTTCAAGGAAGAAGAGGTCCCCTTTTATAGGTGAAGGGAACCCCCAAGGGTTTACACAAGAAGAGAAGAGCCAGTGTGAACAGAAACTAGAAAAGTTGGAAATGAGCTGTCCGTGCATGATGTGGGCAGACTGGGGTCCAGTATTTTGATCATATCTCCTCAACCATGGCTCCAAATAAAAAAGTAAAGATATGGGCAAAAACTTCAGCTCATCACCTACGACTTCCTTTTTATATGCATTTTACAATTCGAATTGGAACCTTGTGCAAAAAAATTATCAAAACAGGATCCATTTCTGGTAGCAAAAGTCTTCCTGTGGTCCCCTTAGCCTAGACTTTCATTTGATTCCAAAGGACACCTCATGCCATATGAAAGCATGACATTGCTCCTTGACAAAGCTTTGTAATCATGCTTGGAATAATGCATTAAAATACATGTATCTTTGAAATCATGCCACCTAGTGGCCCACTAGGATTTCATTCCCCCCTAGTAGCTACTTAAAAAGAAATATAAGAAAAACACATAGAATATATATATATTGGAGTTTACGCTAGATATAGGTTCTAGCTAGGGTGTGAGATGATAATGAGATAGTAGAAATCAAGAATCATTGCTTTTTGCCCCAAGTTAAAGAGGCGGAGCTATTGACGGTTTTCCCATAGTATTTTCTGATGGTAAAGTAAGAATAGGTTACCCTTGAGATAAATAATAGGATGAGATAGAAAGCATATTATTATACTTAAATATGCATATGTACATTATAGAAAATATAACTATGTATCTAAAAAGTTACAAGATAACTCTTGTAGCATGCGTTCCCACTATGTACGTGTCCCAGCACGACATCCACCCCCTCTAAACTTGCACATCCTCCGGTATGTGCCACATTATTTCTTTGTAAGATCAGCCCTCGTGTACATCTTCCTTGATTTCTTCTTCACTGGATGATTCCAAATCTTGATCTTCACTTTGATCTTTAGCTGTGGTTTGCTCTTCTTCCTCATCGACATCTTCTGGATCATTGTCTCCTCTGCTCTTAAACATTTTGATCCTTTTTCCTGCAATGGTAATCTTTACTTCTGTACCATCTAGTTCAGAAAAGCTGTAAGTAGCATTTTCATTCAGATGCTTTACAACATACGTCCAAACCATCTTTTTGAGAACTTACGCATGATTGTGTGCTAGTTATCAAGGCTACTATCATACACTAAAACCCAGTCACCTTTGTCAATTGCTTTGCTCCTTAGTCGATGTCGCTTATCAAAGTAGTCCTTGTTTTTCAACCTTGCATTTTTGTGTCGTTCTTTTGCAGCTTCAATGTCTTTAGGTCTTCTCTCTAGCTGCCTTATGCACAACGCAAGGAGATCTTCCCTAGTAAGCCCCTCTTGCCAAGGTAGTACATTCCATGTGGCAATGGTATCTTCAATTGGCATCACTGGCTTTTGACCATACATTAGCTCCGTAGGCATGTAGCCAGTTATTGAGCTATGTGTTGTACGATCAGCCCATAAAGCATATGGTAACAGTTTTGGCCACTCACCAACTCTTCCTTCACAAGCCTTGGCCAAAGCTTTGATGATAGGAGGATGCCCTCTTTCACTCTTTCCATTGCCTTCAGGGTTGTAAGCTCTGGTAAGAGAAAGCTTGATTCCTAATCTGGTAAAGAACTCCCTTGCTTCGTCAGCATCCAGCTCACCTCTATCTGCAGTGATCTTTCCCACACAACCATAATGGCAAATCACCTCATGAAGAAGGAATTTGCACATAGCTTCTGTGGTTTTAGCTCTTAATGCTCTTCCTTCAACCTGATTAGTTAGGTCCTCTCATGCAAGAACCAAGTATCTCATCTGCCAGAGTCCTAAAGGCATTGTGACTAGATCCACAACCCATTTATAGTACATGGCTAGTGGATATGTAGGGTGCAATCCATCACGATGTGGGACATTTGAATACATTTGACAAGTTACACATGATTCTACAAATTGAGATACATCTTTATACATACCCTTCCACCAGTATTTTTCTTTCAACTTGGAGAAGGTTGCCCACACACCCCTGTGTCCAGCCCATAGACTCTCATGAAACTCTTGCATGAGCTTTACTTGAGTCTCTTTTTTACATATAACCCGTTGTGGTGTAGCACCCTTTTGTTTAGGATGCTTCCACAAGTAACCATCCCTCAAAAAGTACCCATACGCTTTTCTGCGTATCCTCCTGAATGCTTGTTCAGACCAATCATCCTGTTTTGCTAGAGTACTCAAATAGCTTCCAATAAGAAGTCAAATAGCTTCCAATAAGAAGCCAATCCTGTTTTGCTAGAGTACTCAAATAGCTTCCAATAATAAGATCTTTCAAGAACAATTCAAGTGTATTAGTCATGCAGACATAGTTACCTTTGAAATGAGAGATGGAATAGAACTTTGTGTCCACATCATCTCCCTCATCAATCATCTGTGACTCATCTTCATACCTTGCCCTTGATAGCATATTTGCCACTGTATTGTCTTTACCTCCAATGTGCTTGAACTTGGGATTTAAGAACTTAATGTAGGCAATCCACCGCAACATAGCAATGTCTGGCGTTGAGCAGCTTGTAATCATCCCAAGAAGTGGTAGACAATCTGTTTCTACAACCACACATGCACCAATTAGGTACTCTTTCACACTTTTCAAGGCTATAACCATATCCCATAACTCTCTCTTTATCTGTGGATAGTTTCTTTGGCGAGCACTTAGTACCTTTGCTCCAAATCTTACCACATACATGTGTCCTTCTTTGTCATCTTGCCCTATTGCCCATCTAATCCCTGTAGGACTGGTGTCTACTGTCACAATTACTGGCATTTGACACTCATAGTCTACCTTTCTCAAAGTTTTTACTGATTGGAGCAACTCCTTTAGATTTTTCATGGATTTTATATGTGCTTCTGTCCATTTAAACTTTTGATTCTTTCTAAGCAGCTGATAAAGAGGATCAGCTACATGTGCATAATGTGGAATCCAAATAACATAGAAGACACATGCTCCCAGAAACCTTCTAACCTCAGTGATGTTAGTGCATGTTTCTTTCATTCTTTGGATGGCATCTACCTTTGTTGGACAAGGTTTCCTACCATATGGCCCACACATGTGCCCCACAATGAGCACTTCATTGACACCAAACATAGACTTTTTCCGTGACAATGTAAGATTCACTTCTTCCAGCCTAGACAAAATTTTATCACAATTATTTATGTGGTTTACCACAAATCTGTGACATCCCTTGAGATCCAAAGCTTCATCTTTGTCACTTTCTTCACATCCTTTGATAGGCAAATCATCAATGAAAGGCATTGTGATTTGAGGAATAAAGTCACGTAAGACCTTATTCACCCGATTCATCCCTGTGGCAAGGTACACATCCTTACCAAACCCAAAGGTGTCTCATGGTTGTCAACTCTCTGATTTTGATTGCAAGATGAAATTGATCATACCCTGAGTAGAGATCCCCCATTGAGTAGATTGTCCTCCCTGCAAATGCCTTTGCAAACTCATCCACAATTGGACCTGTACCTACATTTCTAATTGTCACCTTGTTCACTGGTTGCATATCTTGGATGAAGCGTAGAGAACCATTCTTCTTTCGAACTGTGAACCACCTGTTTGAGTATGGAGCACAAGAAGGCTCCAAGATTCCCATTTTGATTTTCTCATTCAGTAGCTCTACTAACTTTGGCAAATGAGCCTTTGGAACCGGAATAGGCCGCAGATTCCAAGGCACATGAGGTATTGTGAAAATTACCATTGGAGCTACAATAGAAGGATCAACACATCCTATCTGATGTGGCTCAAATGCAAAAGCCTTACCATGCTTTGAAAGAATTTCTTTGAAGCACTTTGTCTCCTCCCGTGTTAGAAACTCCTCGCAACCAATCTGCAACTCTTGAAAAGACTCCTTTGTGAAGGTATGCCTGATCTTTTTAAGATTCCTCAAACTTGGTTGTAAAGAAGCCTGCTCAATCTTTTCCCTGTTATTGGGTGGTAAGGGTGAAGCTACTGGTTTCACCTTCTTTGCTACACTCTTGTATTTGGTTTCAACATGGACTTCTGGGCCAACTATTTGGCTTTCTTTAAAGGCTTCTATTACGTGATACATTTCCATAGAGAAAAATTCCACAACTTCATTTTCAAGATGCAAATTAGACCCCATTATAGCATCAAGCTCACCCATAGTATCTACAAAAGAAACTTGATCACAGCAACCCACTCTTTTTCATGCCTATTTGTACATTATGCACATATTGCTTCTCACATCTCTTCAAATCTTCAAGTTCTGTAAAACATACCAATCCATTCCTTGTTACCAAGGAGCCCGTTTCACCTATTTTTGGATCAGGCGAGACCCTTTTTCTTTCTGTGCCATTGCAATCTCGCTTTACAATGGTACTTGTCCAAAACCCATCATTTCTCTATGATCATGAAACTCTTTGCTCTCCTTTGGTAGAGGATGTTCTCTGAGGTTGTCACGATTTCTTTCATGGTTTACACAAACTGTGAGAAATTGGACAGCTCGTTTACCATCTTTGCTACGTATCCTAGCATATGCTGAACCATCATCGATTATCTTGGTTTCCATTCAAACTCCCACAATGTAGGGTTGTCCAAGGATGAGATGATATGAAGATGTATCCTGTACAAAGAAGTTTTGGTCAATCTTTACATCACCTATTGTTACCTTCACACCTGGACATGCTGCATACAATTCACCAGATGAATTGTTTGCCACTTTTACCATCCATCCATGATCTGTGTCTATCGACCATTTTCACTTGTTGTAGAGACTCTTTGACATTATTTTTATTTCTGAACCATGGTCAATCAAGGCAACACATGGCTCTTCTAGATCACCTACCTTGACCAAAGTTTCTGTAGTAGCCCTTGCCCAATGACTTCGTGAATAGTAACTCCTAGGAATATATTCAACTTCTTCATCATCATTTGAGAAATGCACTTGCTTCACTCTCCCACTAGATTGGTAGCATCCTACCACAGCTCCATCATCCTCCTTATTTTGCAGCTGCATCCCTTGTGTCTTCGAGGTTTCCCCTTCAACCTGTGGACGAGAAACTTCAGCAAGGGTTTGCCTCTTCCTCTTGATGATGTCAATGATCTCCTCATGGAATTCACGCTTTGCAATGCCAAGAACTTCTCCCATAGTAAAATCAATCTTGCTATTCAAGATCCTTTCCTCCAAGACTTTCTTTAAATCTGTAGCAACCTCAATATCAGATTGTAGTTTATAAGTTGGGCCTTTTGTCTTACCTTTTGTTGGCTCTTTCTTCTTTCCTGTTGTAGACTCCTCCATGAGTACGTCAGGTGGAGACTCTCCTTGTGTTGAGGGTGTTTGGGAAGGCATTGAGTCGCTTCTTTTCCCACTTCTGGAAGCTATTTTTTATGGTTGTCATCAACATTCTCACGTTTGCGCTTCTTTTCTACAATCGCCTCATTTTGTTGGCATTTTGTAATGTAGGCATGCACTGACAATGAGTCCACTGGATCATTCCATCCTGTTTCTAGACGTATGCAATCACCTGCTTCATGTAGAATATCTTTTGTAAGCTTTCCCTTTTTAGCTAATTGTATGACATTTGGCCAAATTTGACCATGATGGTCACTCGCCTCTTCATCATTAAGGTGCTCAATTTTTACTCCATAAGTAGCTACCTCAACTGAAGAGCTGGCACGGTTAGTTTCCATATCTTCAACTAAGGTTTGCATTCCCCCCTTCCCAAAGTTAGTTCTCAAGGGTAGACCTGTCTCTCTTAAGTGGATTTTACCATCCTTAAAAAAGACAACATCTTTTGACAAAGCATCACTAAAATCATCACAATCCCTTCTTACATGGTCTATACTATCACACCAAATACATCTATTAACAAACCCTTCTTTGGGCTGTTGTCTTCGCCTAGAAAGTGGCCCTGATGATTGGCCTTTTTCTTCAAGCTTTGCAAGCTTCACCTTCAAGTCACGCATTCCCTTCACAAGATCATCTAGCATGGACTCATCAAACTTAGGAGCGATAAAAGTAGGCTTTACCATTTTGTCAGAAGTTGAGGTGGAAGGACTTGTAGTGTTTACTACCATTTGGTCCCTTCTTCTTTGTCATTTGGCAAGCAGTGAGACAGCACCTTCAACGTCATTCCAGTCGGTCTTTAGTCCTTGCTGAGCATCTTTATCTTCAAGAAGAAGCTCCAAATTTTCTTGAAACTCTTTACCTGCAGCTTGTAAGAAAAGATCTGCCTTCTCTGCATCTAGTGTGGCCCTTTATGTCCTTGTGAGTTGTGCATAACGCCGCTCAAATTCCCTAAGTAGCTCTGTTATTGATAGTCCTTGCTTTGGCTTGACTACCCATTCTAAGAATGTCCTTTTGGTCACTCTCTCCGAGTCCTCCATGAAATATTCCTCCTTTAAAGCTACTTTGAGTTCTTCCCAATTTCTCCCATGCCCATCTTTAATTGCCCTAACATGCTCCCTAATTTCTGGAGCAACAACTAGCTCAAAGCTTTGAATCATCTCACCTTCTGACACGCGATGCAGTTCCATCTCCTTCACATACTCGCGTAAGTACTTGGTTACATCTTTGCCATTGAATTGATCCATTCTGTTGACGATCGCTTGTATGGATTTCTTTGCTGAAATCTCCCTTCTTTCAGTGGCATGTTGTTGTTGCATGTACATTGCAAATGCTTGAAACATTTGCATTGTTGATGCGTCAAAATGCATACCATGTTGCTCAACATGATCACCCATGGTTACCCACAAATTCTCACCCTCGCAGGTTCGCGTCGGGTTCACCAAAAATATGTCGAGAAATTTGCGGTCTTGCCAGGAAAGCACCGGGCTTATGGCTGTGAGAGTTTGTGAGAGAACTCCAAAAAACTATATGAAGGAGTTAAACCATAGATGCCATGAAGACTAGGGTTTGCAAGGAAGTGCAATCAAAGAAGTTTCACTTTTTCTCTCTTGCACCCACACGCACAAAGAAAGAACACAAAAGAGAGTGTCAAAACAACACAAAGATGAAAACATCAAGGCTATGGTCATATCATATCATGGGTAATATGAAAGGGTTAATAGATGAGTTAATGGCATTCAATTTTGGCTGACCAAATAGGCTACGAATTGTTCTTTGGAATTGTAGTTTTGTGCTTACCATAATATATATATTTTGTCTAGTGATTGGGATTAATTGTGTGTACAAATCCTCTTGGTTCAAAACAAGATAACTACGCTTACGTCAAAAGAAAATTTATAGTCTATGAGAGGTAGTATAATGGGATCCGGTGATAGAAGTATTTCATTGAGCCTTTCTGGTCCAAAGAGAAACACTATAGGTTGTTGAAAGTAGATTTTACGGCTAATCCATACGTTAATTCTAATAGATCGTACAGAGTGAAAGCGATAGAAATTATCATCATGTGGATTATTCATCTAGGATAACTCTAGTATGTGTAAAATGTAGATATGAGCCAAGAGAAGGGAATAGAAGAGAAGAGATTTTCCCTCCCAAGCCCTATTCTTGCCCGTAGGCAAGAATAGGGCTTATTCTTGCCCGTATCCTTATTGCCCGTAGGCAATAAGGATACTGCGGGGAGAGATGTACCTGTAGCAAGTAGAACCTAAAATTTATAGAGATGATGAATTACTAAGAGTGAGAGAGATAGATTTGGTTAAGGAGATGAGATTAGATATATATATATATGTTGGATTAGAGACGAAAAAGAAAACAACAAAACATCAATGTAGAACACATCTTACTTGACAAACCCTTCGACACCATTATTGACGGAGAGAGAAGAAGAGGAGAGAATTGAACATTGATTGATATGCCAAGTCCAACACCTTCTTTGATTAGAGTTGATCTTCCAAGGATAGCGTACAAGAATGGCTAGTCTTCCTCTAAGAGAAAGTGTAGGCTTGGGCTTATGTTAATGGCTAAGTATAATTAGGCATTACTACTCACTCCCTGAAGAATTCCTCTCGTCAATGGCTTGAATGCTTGAGTTCTTTTCAAGGAAGAAGAGGTACCCTTTTATAGGTGAAGGGAACCCCCAAGGGTTTACACAAGAAGAGAAGAGCCAGTGTGAACAGAAACTGGAAAAGTTGGAAATGAGCTGTCCCTGCATGATGTGGGCAGACTGGGGTCCAGTATTTTGATCATATCTCCTCAACCGTGGCTCCAAATGAAAAAGTAAAACTATGGGCAAAAACTTCAGTTCATCACCTACAACTTCCTTTTTATATACATTTTACAATTCGGATTGGAACCTTGTGCAAAAAAATCATCAAAACAGGATCCATTTCTGGTAGCAAAAGTCTTCCTGTGGTCCCCTTAGCCTAGACTTTCATTTGATTCCAAAGGACACCTCATGCTATATGAAAGCATGACATTGCTCCTTGACAAATCTTTGTAATCATGCTTGCAATAATGCATTAAAATAAGTGTATCTTTTAAATCATGCCACCTAGTGTCCCACTAGGATTTGATTTCCCCCTAGTAGCTACTTAAAAAGAAATATAAGAAAAATACATAGAATATATATATATATTGGAGTTTACCCTAGATATAGGATCTAGCTAGGGTGTGAGATGATAATGAGATAGTAGAAATAAAGAATCAATGCTTTTTGCCCCAAGTTAAAGAGGTGGAGCTATTGACGCTTTTCCCATAGTATTTTCTGATGGTAAAGTAAGAATAGGTTACCCTTGAGATAAATAATAGGATGAGATAGAAAGCATATTATTATACTTAAATATGCATATGTACATTATAGAAAATATAACTATGTATCTAAAAAGTTACAAGATAACTCTTGTAGCATGTGTTCCCACTATGTACGTGTCACAGCACGACAACGTGTGTGTCGAGTGTTCTCCCCATTCCCCCTCTCCATCTTCTGGTGCCCCCACTGAGGAGCACATTGATTACTCCCTAGTGATGTGTTTATAAGCAAAAAATGTGGCAGAGTGTTGGCCCGATTTTTAGTGTTGAAATAGATGCGGATGAGTGGATGGCAGATTTCGAGTTATTTATGCTCTCATTGCAAATGTGGAGTGATGAAGAAAAGCTGGAGACAGTTCCGTTGGTGCTGCGAGGTAAAGCAAAGGCGTGGTTTGATGGTCTAGAAGCTGGAAATAAGCAAGATTGGGTTGGTTTCCGAGAGTAGTTTCTCAACAAGTTTCGCAAGGTGGTGTCGGCTACTGAAGCAGATACAAAGATTAAGAGCCTATGACAGAATGTAAGTGAAAATTTTGATGCTTTTTTCGAAAGGTTTGAAGCAAGCTGGAAGGATTTAGTGGTTTTCACCAGAGTGATCAATGCGGATGGTTTCAAGCTGGAGAAAATCCTAGCTTTCCTATGTTCTTGAGTTTGAGATAAAGTGGATGATGAAGAGCCGAGAATTTATGCCAAGGCAGTCAGGGTTGCCCGGGTGAAGAGTAAAAAAATGAAAAGAAAGCTGGAGTTAGGCTTGTTAAAGCCTGCAGATTGTGTGCGTGTTGAAGCAACAGTTTGTTCTATGGGCCTGTCGAGGATGGTGCCAGTGAGCCGAAGTTTGGAGCATGCTAGAGTAAGGCCTATGATTGACTATGTTCCATGGGAATTACCTGTTGGTGAAGCGTCTATGTCGATTGTGGAAAAGCTTGTCAGTGAAGATGAGCCTTTTGTTAAAGAGAGCATGTGTGTAGAGGAGTTAGCAGATGCCAAGTGCCCAATGAAACTTCAAGAGGTGGAGCATGTTCTAGTGGAGTGCTTGTATGAAAGGGTAAGAGATCGTGGCCAAATGGTAGGTGCCAAGAGCTTGGGGTTGGATGACAAAAGTGGACACGACAATGGTCGAGCTTTTGTGGAGCAGCTAGAGGATGATGATGCTGATACCAAATCGGCCTATGGTGAAGATGATGAGGCTACAAGCTCAAGCTTCTGGGAAACGAGTGATGAGGATAGAGATACGAGCTGGGAGATAGAATCCAAAGGGTCTATGTTGGTAAAGGTGAAGTTACCCTATTGTGCGTATAAGAATGTGGTGGTTGCTGCTATAAAGGATGGCCGGTGATAGCATCAAAGCTTGGGAATAAAGACATGCATGTGAGGGTGCTATATGGCACCATGCTAATGATGATGCTCATCAAAGTAGTTGTGGAAGGTGCTTTGATTGTACGACATATACAAGGGTTTCCCAAGAAGGAGAGTGTTGTTGTGGCTAAGAAAGAAGAACAGGTTGAAGAAGATGGCAAGGGAGAGGCATCGGATACTTGTCGAAGGGAAGAGCAGCTACAATTGCCTATGGATTTCACGGGTAGTGCCTTGTATATAGGTTCTTTTAGCCAAGAATGCATTGAAGATGAAACTGAATGGGGGTTTGATGACCCGGTGGGTGAAATTGATGAAGAGACACATGTGCTTGCTGGGAAAGATTTAACCAGAATGCAGGTGATACAAGGGTGTATCCCTCTACAACTGGCGATTCCTTTTGGAGAGCAAAAGTCTACTACTATGGTGTTGCCGACAGAGGCAGGTATGGAGGTGAGTATGGAAGTGATGGGGACCGGGGTGCCTATGTTGAAGGAGTTACCCGCTAAGCGGAGTGGTTCTTTTGAGCATGAAGAAAAGTCCAAGGGTGTGGACTTGTTCGAGCTGTCAAAGGAAGTCTATGTATGGTGGCTGAAGGGTATGTTGATAAGTACAGCAGTGCAGTGGGCTATTGAGCAGGTACATGATTTGCTAGACGAGGATCTAGCTTTACATGGATGGGAGGGTGGGTCAAATATGTCAGGTCTGTTTGGTACGAGTGGTGATGTAGATATGCTGAGAGTGGTGATGTAGATATTCGTGGAGGTGCTTGGTTGCAAGCGGATAGTTTGCCAGGGAGTGCTTCGAGTGATAGAAGCATGTTGATGGCAGTTTGGCTATGCAGTTAGGTACGGGCCCTGGTATGGCACTATGCAAGGGTGTTACAGGTGGATGGAGGGGATCAATGTTAGGTGTGTTCTCTTGTGATGCTGTTAGCGACGGAAATACACTGGGTTTTTATAACCCTCGGCGTCGCTAAAACCGTCGCTTATAGCGTCGCTATGAGAGTGTCTCTATATGCGTTGCTATAACCGTTGCTATATAGCAACGCTCATAGTGACGGTTATAGCGACGTTTACATAGAAGTCTATAGCGACGCTACAGAGCCATAAATAGCGACGGTTATAGCGACGCTCGAGAGAAAAAAAAAATTGGTGACAGGGCATTGAATGCCCTGCCACCCATCAACCATATTGTACTTGATTCACTTTTTTTAAAAAGTGCAAGGGTAGATAATAGACCCAAAATAGTCACCCACAAGACGCATTGTTTGCAAAATTGACAAGCGTAAAATTGACAATTGTACACATCATAGGCAAAATGAATTGATTGACAAATGTAATAATGACAATTGTACAACATCATAGGCATAAAGAATTGATTGGCAAAATGAACTGCGGTGACAAATGTAATAATATACATGGTTCAAAAAGACGTATAAAATCCGTCTCATGATACATAAGCTATGAGAAACCCTAAACTAATGCTATCTAGCTACGGCTAAACTGTCGTCGTCTAGTCAGACGTCTCATCGCGTCCAAGCGGCGTATCTGTCGGATTCTGCAGAAAAAGACAATAAGACAGCTTTCAGTAAGTATAAACATATAACGACATTTATAAAACAATACAAAAAATAGAAAAGAGTAAACCCTAATACTAACCATGCCGCCGCGAGAACTGAGAATGTCCATCAGGGCGTTTAAGCCCTTCTTGCCTGCGTACTCGCGCTCGTACGGTGTGGGATCACGTCCTGTCATCGACCACTATCAAAACATACAAAGAATTCATTATGTTAGAATTAAAAAACTCATAAATCCTAAACTATCGAACATAAAGAGCAATGCGAAAACACTTACAAAATCGGCCTCAAATGATGCCCATCCACCGCTCCCCAAGTGGTGCGAGCTCCCTGCCTCTACTCGCGCTCTGGTTGCATCCTTTTGTTGCTTCCACTTGTCGGGATTCTCGCGCGTTGCTTTCTTCGCATTCTTCCAATCTTCTTTGGCCAGCCAATCTGGCCTGTTCCACCCATGCTTGATTGCTTTTTGCACTTCGGAACGCTTGTGTTTGCAGTATTCGCGCATTCGAATCTTCATCAGGTCTTCATTGAAGCGCTGATCCCGTGTTGGAACGGGAAACTCATCATGAAGTATGCTGATGACTCTGTTTTTTAAATCACTTGGTACTTCACTCAATTTGTTTAGTATGTAGAGTCTAAACAGCTGAGAGCAAAGACCACGCATGCGCGAGATCACCTTCTTGCCGTCATCATCCATGATGATGCCGCCGCTGAAGTCGACGGAGTAAGGCAAGCCCTCTGGCTGGTGACGCATGAACCTGGGTGTCCCGGCAGGGGTCTCTAGCGGCGTGTCGATGGGGGTATGGACGTCAGGTGTCTCCACCGCCATCTGGGCCCCGAAGCGAGGAGTGTCGAGTGGGGTGGACCCTGGCGGAGTAGGTAGAGGTGTGTAGCTGCTAGGAACAGTCAGCCGTGCAAAACCTGGCGTAGATGGCGATGCTGTGGCTGGTGTGGGGGCGGGCAAAGAATGGGAGGGTAGAGCCTCGTCGAACACGAGGCAGTGTGGAGGCATCGGTGGCGGAATCCCCACAACAACCGCCACCGCCACCACTAGAGAGTCGGTGTCTAGACGAGTGTGAAGCTCGTCTCGTCGACGCCGAAGCTTCGGAGCGCGCCGAATGCTCCAAAATAGAGGGAGATGCAGATGGAGTAGGAACGCGCGATGATGCGCCAGAGCGATGATGCTCCACGTACCACTGTCTCTGCTGCGGTGACAAAGAAGAAAGAAACTCCTCATCATCCATACCTGCATTAAACACACGAATATTTAAACTTAATATTGAATGAATAGAGTAGACAATGACGCAAAGACCATTAAATACAATGACGTAATGACGCATATAAATACAATGATGCAATGAATTGAGTGATAGCAGAGGCAAGTCGAAAACTCAGAATTTTCAATCAAAAGATGTGAGCGCGAGTAGAAAAGAGCGTTATACACCATGGAAGGTACTTAGAGAGCCAGAGCTTTTACAACACGGAGCAAAATTGTTCAAATACAATATTTGTGGCTTTAAGAGATCTCTCTCTCATGCTCGCATAACTCAGCATAACTTCCTATATCTATATACAGCTCTCCGTTTAAACACATATCCTCTGTTTCATTTTGTAGCTCCTCTGCATGCACCCCATATAGAGTAGTAGCATCTTGATGCTCGTCTGGCACCACCGCAGCGGCTTCTGATTGAGCATCTTCTCTGATCTCCTCCATTGATGCCGTTGTGATTGGAACATGGTAGCCTTCATACGTCCTTGCACTACGAGGGGCTACCTCTATGACGTACCACCAGTTTGATGTAGACTTTGTAGGATGAAATATTACCTGCCAGAGCCACATAACTTACATGAGAGCTTTCAAGCACATAACTTGTAAAAGGGGGATGTTAACTATTTACATACTTACTTGTTCACAATTCTCTGGTAGTACGAAAGTCTCTCTTAGGTCAGTCCATTTCTTAGTAGAATCCACCTCAAGAAAACCAGACTCTCCTCTACGCACAGTAGCGTTGCGACCCTCCATGATTATCTTGAACCATTGCACGTCGAACAAGTTGACAAAAAATCCTCTGTAATCGATCCTCAAAATCTCTTGCAGCGTGCCGAAGTAAGTGAGTTCCGCCACCACAGGATCTGCATCAGAGGAATGTCGTCGACTAGACTGTTCAAATTTTGCCATGATTCCAAAATCTTGAGTAAAACGCTTTTTGTCGATTCATTCCACCCTAAAATGTCGACCTTTACACCATGCTGCTGTGTGTGACTTATACTACAACGAACAAAGATTATGAGTGGCCGTTCAAACGTTTAGAAATAAAGTCACTAGCTAGTCATACATTGCAAACTTACCTTGGTCGCACAACCCCGAGAGTACTCCCACTCTTCCTCAGTCACTTTGTCACCGCATTTTTGTGCGCTTTTCAATTGGTTGTGCAACCATCTTAAGCTCATGAAGGTTGGTAGGCTCTCCAGAACCGTCGGATAGTGCATCGATGGTCGTCTTCCCCGTCTCCACTCGATTCGTGCCCTTTGTCGCTCTTGCTTTGCATCCTCATATTGTGAAATCCACTTTTGCATCACTGGATTGTGAAGCATGCAAAATCGGTTGATTTTAGCCTCTAGATCTTCCGTCATCTTCTTCTCAACACCGAGATTGCACATGACAATCCCAGATATGCGCTCATCATCTATGGTTCGCCATAGCGTGTCCCGGGCTTTATCAAATCTGTCTAGCCACTCTCCAATGTACACTACGGACTCTGATAGCAACCAACCTTCTGCCATGCTACCCTCCGGACGTGCCTTTTGACGCACATATCCCTTAAGCGTTTTCATGAAACGTTCTAAGAAGAACATCCATCTGGAATGAACTGTGCCAGCTATTTCCACCTCATCAACTATGTGAACAAGAAGATGCACCTGAGTGGTTAGCATGGTAGTAGGAAAATGTTTCTCAAACATGCACACAAGCTCCGTAGCATTTAGTTTGGCGAATGGTATGGAGTCTACGTTGATCTCCTTTTGTGAGATCCATTGCACCAGCTTTGCAAGTTTGTAGATTGTGTTACGGATGTCGAGAGACAAACATCCCTCAATGGCAACCGGTAAAATAAACTGTAAAGTATGTGCAGCAATGATATTAAAGTCCACATTTTATGCAATGATATTAAAGTCCACTATGAACGTACCTGACACATTTTATGCCAATCGTGTGACTTCAAACCGGTAAGCTTTCCTTCTTTAGTAAAACACGTTCGGAGCGAGTGCATTACGCCAGTGGGGGTCCGCAAAGATCGAATGGTCTCTTTTACTTTGCGTTCTTGGGCTCCTGTGAAAATCCATGGTGCTTTAGGGATTTTTATCGATCCATCAGACGCTGTTTGCGGCCAATATTGCTCCATACGATCCACATTTCTAAGGTCAACTCTGGCTCCCAAAGTATCTTTCTTACCGGTCAGATGGTCCCATAGTAGATTACCCACATTCTTGAATATGTGCATTGGATCGAGCAAGTGATTGATCATGAGTCGGGGCCAGTATGGTAACTCGTACCATAGAGATAGTCTCTTCATCCCTGGAGGCAATCCGTCATCGCACATCTCCTTCTGCTCTAACCATGCTTGTGCAGACATCCTTGGTGGCTCTCTTCCCAAAAATCCATCGCGTAACACATGATTCTCTGGAAGATACGCTTGATGACCTTTGTAGATTTGCTTCTTCAGTGAGGGCGCCCTACGTGCATTCAGTCTAGGTCCACATGTGACACATGCTCTATATCCGCTTGTTTGAAGCCCTGCATGTATACACATGATAATAGATCAACTATGGGAAAAAAAAAGATTTACAGTGTCTGAGTGAGGAGTGTCAATAGATCACCTGAGCATTCTGTTAGCCCGGGATAGTCATGCATGGTCCACATTAGAATGCCTCTCATCAAAGCATTCCGTCCTCTTGTGTGTCGGCTCATATCCACCACCTCTATGCCAATCCACCATTGTTGTAGCTCTTCCAATAGTGGACGAAGATACACATCCATATTCCCCACTTTATATCGCCCTGGCACAATCAAACTTAGCCATAGGTGCCCCTTCTTCGTAGTCAACCACGGGGGAATGTTGTAGTTGACGATGACAACGGGCCATACACTGTAAGATGTTGATCTTTGACCAAATGGATTTACGCCATCCATAGCCAGGCCTAAGCGCAAATTTCGAGCTTCCCTGGCAAAATCCGACCATGTTCCATCTATATGTTTCCAGGCTGCGCAATCTGCAGGAATTCGTAGCACACCATCCGAAGATTTATTCTCCTCATGCCATGATGCTAGGGCGGCCATGGACTTACATTCGAAGAAATGCTTGATGCGAGGAAGCAGAGAAAAATGTCGCAAAACCTTTTGTGGAATTTTTATCCCGTGGAGATCTACTCGATATCTTTCGGAATCACATTTCGGACACTTCTCCATGTCTATGTATTCTCCTCTGAAAAGAATGCAGTCATTAGGACAAGCGTGGATAGAATTGTAATCCATCCCCAAGTTTCGCAAAATCTTTCTTACTTCATCTCGGGAATCTGGCATCACATTGTCAGCTGGTAGTATGTGCTCTTTCAGCAATCTACACAACATAAAAATATGATACAATCGTGTAAAAATCTATCAGATCATTATACATTTAGAGTTTTATTAAAGTAAACTAATTGTAATAGATCACCTCAAAAGCACTGTGACGCTAGTGTCACTCCATCCAAACTTTGCCTGCATGTTGAGAAGAACCAGGAGTGCTTTCAATCTAGACATACGTGCTCCATTATACAATGGCGTATCGGCTTCACTTTTCATATCCTCATAGATAAGCCTTTCTGAATCCATGATCGTCTCGATCATTTCATCAATCTCGGGCTCAAACATTGCCTCGTTGGGAATGTTCTCTGCATGATCATCCCCCGAGCTGTCAGAGGCTACATCTTGTGGCCTCACATATGCTGCTTGACCAAAGCGCCTGCGAACACGTCTATTGGGTTGCAAGATTGATGCTTGTTGGCCAGCGTCAGAGTCCGACGAGTTATAATTGGCAACAACTTGATCTATAATAGATGGATCGAACTCGCCAAATTCGCGAACGTGCTGCAAAGAAACACGTCTTGTCCGTCGCACAGCATGCTTGCATTGATTACAAGGACATAAGACCCTCGTTGAGAGATAGGTGTTTCGGTTGGACGGTCCCACATCCTCGTCGCTACTCATAATGAGGATAAAAAACTTATAACCTGGACAACAAATTTAATATTCTATTGGCATTCTTCGTCTTATCTCTCTCTCTCTCTCTCTCTCTCTCTCTCTCTCTCTCTCTCTCTCTCTCTTTACCTCACATTCTCTAGTCATGTCCAATCCCCGCACACCTCGGTCTAGAGGTGCACGGAGATCAGAACCACCGGGTTATAATCTCGTCTTTATTGGTCAATACCTATATTTGTGGGTACAAGAAATCTACAGACCCTGTACAAAACCCCTTTGCCTCTTCTCTAGCTGTAGCACTTCACAGCATCTTAACATCTTTTCACAGTAGATCTTTTCACTGTTCGTCTAACTCTAAACCCAAAACCGTAAGTAATTCTTGCGTGGACTCGATCTAACATAAATAAGCGTAAATCTAAATAAACGTAAATCTAACTAAAAATAAACCTAAATCTAATTTAACGTAAGTCTACATCTAACCTAATCTTTAACGTCTTTTGGGATAGTTTCCTACGACGTTAAAACTCTCTTCTTCTTGTGTGTGTGTGTGTGTGTGTGTGTGTGTGTGTGTGTGTGGGTAAACCTAAATAAACCTAAGTCTAATCTAATATAACATAAATCTAAATCTAACGTAAATTATGTTATATTAAAAACAAAGAACTAAACTAACAGGGATTATAAGAACCTTAAAACTGATTTAACACATAATTTTTCACATAACTCGGCAAGAGTTGGCATTCTCATCACTAAAGATGTGAGAGTTAACTTTCGGCGGTGACGCTGCCTCATCTCCATCCACATCTGACGACAGCAATTGGCCCTTTAGACCGTTCTTGCTCTTGTTATGCTGGAGAACCTTTTGATGTACATACTTATGCAGCAGCGGTTGGTTGCTTGATATATTTGGCAGGCAACACTCGTCCAGACATTCAATTTGGGGTTTCACAAGCAAGCAGATTTATGCATAGCCCAGGTATGCATCATTGGAAGGCTGTGAAGCGCATACTTCGTTACCTTTCAGGTACCCCTAATCTTTCCATGTTCTTTCCAAGGGGGGATATGTATGGAAAGCACAGTTCTATGCAGCTTCTTGGTTACAGCGATTCAGATTGGGCTGGTGATTTTGACACACGACATTCCACAAGTGGGAATTTTTTTTTCTTGGGAAATGCATGTATATCTTGGCTAAGCAAGAAGCAACCCACAGTGGCTACATCAACTTGTGAAGCTGAGTACAGGGCAGCTTTCACGGCAACAATTGATTGTGTATGGATACGTAGGTTATTGGCAGATCTTTGTGAGTGTCAACAGACACTCACTACCATTTTCACTGACAGTGAGAGTGCTATGGAAGTTGCAAGGAATCTAGTATTTCATGCAAGAACAAAGCACATAGAGGTTCACTACCACTATGTCAGGGAAAGGCTACATGCAGGGGAGATCACACTAACTTACTGTCCTACACAGGATAACATTGCAGATCTATTTACGAAGGCGTTATCACGAGAAAAGTTTGAAGCTTTTTGAAAAGCTTTGGGCTTACTCTCATACACATGATGATCTGCTACCTTGTACGGATTCACACTATCACTACAAGGGGGGTTTGTAGACATGTAGTAGTGTTAGGGTGTATACGCGCTTCACCAGGGGCACTTTTCTCCCATTGGGTTTTTCCCCCTGGACATCTGGTGTGAAAGGACACCTTATCTCTTAGGGTCTCATATAAGCTTTGAAAGAAACAGTTGATTGTGTATGGATACGCAGGTTATTGGCAGATCTTTGTGAGTGTCAACAGGCACCCACTACCATTTTCACTGACAGTCAGAGTGCTATGGCAGTTGCAAGGAAGCCAGTATTTCATGCAATAACAAAGCACATAGAGGTTCACTACCACTATGTCAGGGAAAGGCTACGCAGGGGAGATCACACTAACTTACTGTCCTACACAGGATAACATTGCAGATCTATTTACGAAGGCGTTATCACGAGAAAATTTTGAAGCTTTCCGAAAAGCTTTGGGCTTACTCTCATACACATGATGATCTGCTACCTTGTACGGATTCACACTATCACTACAGGGGGGATTTGTAGACATGTAGTAGTGTTAGTGTGTATACGCGCTTCACCAGGGGCACTTTTCTCCCATTGGGTTTTTCCCCCTGGATATGTGGTGTGCAAGGACACCTTATCTCTTAGGGTCTCATATAAGCTTTGTAGCTCTGAGTTTGTATATACTCTATTATTCTAATACAGAGAGAGAGACTACAGAGATCTCGTACGCAAGCTCTGTGTCTTCTCCTTCTCCATCTTCTTCCTACTCTGAGTTGCTATCTTCCTTCTCTTTCCTGTTTCATCATCTTCAACAGACCCTTGCAATGTAAGGTCTATAGGGTTGGCCTTTAGTTTCTCTAGCAACTCACTTTGGTCATGGTCATGAATTCTTGCTTCAACTTGAGCTTCTTGGAGATTTCTGACTTCTAGCTAGGTCTGTAGCCACTGTGCATGACCATTAGTATCCAGTAGAGTGGAAATGACTTCTTTCATCTTCTTTTCATGTCCTTCACCATTATTAATTGTTAGTTGCTCCACCAAAGTGGTCATTTGTTGTAGTTTTGTTATTTTCTTTGTGCTAACTTCTTTCAAATTAACAATATTTTCTTGTTATTTCTTGTTTAGGTTGTCGTAGTCTTCTACAAATGCATATGCCACATCTATTCTGGCAGCTAAGTGTAAATTTGTAGGCTCAACTTGCTTGATCTTTTCCTCCTTGGCATATATTGAAGTCTTCATCTTCTCCATAATGTGGTGTGAAAATTGTGTATGCTCTTCTATTTCCTGTGTGCTGGTAGTTTGTGAGGTACTAGCCATTTCTTGGTGATCTTTTTGCGGTTCATCTTGTTGTACTCTCTCTTGTTCCACTTCAATTGGTGGTGTCTTTTGAAGACAACACCTTTTGGTCTTCTTGAATCTCTATGTATTGGCTAGGCTCTTGTTGATCTTCAATTAGTTCTTCATCTTTCTGAATATCTTTCTTGTTCTCTTCCACTATTGCCTCACTAGTGCTTGGCTCTATTAGCAATAGCTCTTCCATATTTTCCTCTTGTTTGACTTCAGTTCTCTGTGGAGATGGTGCATCTTCTTGGACTTTCTCAATGACTAGAGAAGGTGGTAGATTAGCTTGCTGAGTTTTTGGAATTTTAGAAGTGCCCATCGTTTCTTCTTTTTGTCTCGCTCTAGCTAGCCACCAAATTTTCTTACTATCATATTACAGTGAGCCTCTATTTCTAGCATTGGAGATAGTGGCAATAATGTTCTATGCTAGTTCTCCATATCTGTAGGTATTTGTCAAAGCGAGGGAGAGAGGTCAGCTTTAACAAATCGTCTCCAAGGCAGGATGCCCGATGCAAAGAACAAACACGAGAGAGAGAGAGAGAGAGAGAGAGAGAGAGAGAGAGAGAGAGAGAGAGAGAGAGAGAGAGAGAGAGATGAAATGATCATCCATGGAGGTCAAATATGACCTATGGGACCAAAAAAAGCATTACATTGGTTGTGTTTTAAGTAGAGGATGACGCTACACATCAGTTAAGGACTGAGGGTCTATTAGGAGGGTGAAAAAGAAAAAGGGGGATACGAAACCTAGAGGGGGTTAGCTACGGAGAGAGCCCGTTTAGGATTTAAAAACTCGTGGATGATGGCTTTACCACTTTGGTAGACTGCCCATTTTACCTTGTTTACGGGCTTCACGTACCTTCTTGAGTTCTTCACTCTTGAGCTTGAGTTGTAACTTAGTGAGCTCTTCTGTGATCCAAACATGGTGTCTTTGAGAAGACATGATTGTTGGAGAAGCTTGAGCTGACCTTCCCTACTTTCGAATTCCAGGATGGCATGCCCACTTGGTATGGGCTTGTCATGGCCTCTCGAGGTGATATAGTCTATTGCGTTGTAGTCGAGCTTGATTGGCTTGAGGGTTTTGTTGAGGAAGTTGATGCACTCCAAAAAGTCATTCTTGGTTGTATCCCACGCTTGGGGTAGCCCACCAGTGTGGACCTTGTGGTCACACATGCCTTCACCTTCGCAAGTGTTGCCCAGTGGGTTTCGATGACGTTGGATTCAACCTACTCACTTTGTTGGAGGGAAGATTGACCATGGAATTGAATCGTGCCTCAATCTTGATGAGGCAAGCTTTGAGGTTGCGATTCTCTTCCTTGAACGAGAGAGAGAGAGAGAGGGAGTCTTTGCTACACACACACAAAAAAAAAGAGAAAGAGAGAGAGATTATAGTACCCCATGTGTCGTCTTTAGTAATTGAAAACCATGCCACACCCCAAAAGGTAGGGAAAGAATAAGATTTTTTATGGACATTTTAGATTCAAACTGCACTTGCTCTTTGGTTTTCAATATAAGCTAGCAAGCACAAATGAGTAGCATTGTGGATGACAACATTTTCACTGACACACTAACATGCTTATACCCACAGGATAAAATTTTAGTCCATTTAGATGGCTTGAAAAAGTGTTTTGAAAAAGGGTTTTGGTATGTAGTCAGTGCCATTTACATTTGGATAAAAAATGCATTTCTCTCGTTGTTGCAAACTACCACTCTCAAAGGCTCCACACATCCAAATCAATTTGTCTTTGCTCAACCATGATGGTAGTTTAGTTCTGGTTGAAGTGTTTGAGTCCAACTTCTGGATTGGTGTCTTTAGGACATCCTTGTATGAATGGGCTTTAAGGTTTACTCGCATAATTGATCCAACATGTTTCACGTAGAGATAGTGATTTATCTATCCTTAGATCAAAGTTCATCCCAATATGATTTCATAATTCATTTTTTCCCCAAAATCTACAATGAAAAATTATGCTAGTAGTGAATCCTGCAAAACAACTACCAACTATCATATTTGAAAGTCGTCTTTGCTTGATTCAGCGTTGTGGTCTTGCATACCACTGATTTTTCTTTGTTTTCATATCCAAGTATGTGGGTAAGGGTTGAGTGTCTAAGATTTTGAAAGGCTTCATCTCTCTGATTTGTAGTCTCCATAAAAATATTTTCAATCTAGCTTTATGGGTGGCTGGTCTAGCCAAACTTCCTTTATTGGAGCCAATTTCAGCTTTAGGCTTCCATCATTCACTTCCCTAACTCGTTTCCACAGATGATTTGGCAAATATTCCTCCACCAAGGGGATTCCTTCTACCCCATCCTCACTATTTGACACTATCAATTCAAGTATTTCATTTTCAACTAAAGAATCCCTTGGTTCTTTACTATCTATGGGTTCCTTTGGTTTTGGTTTTGTTTCATTTTTGTTGGATTACTGATGGTTTCCAATTTTGTTTTTTGTGTTTCCAAGATTGACTGTGTGATTTGTACCAAGGTTTTATAAGCTTCAAGCTTTGCATCTTCCATGTTAGGTGTTGGGTAGTTTTTTCATTTTGTGTCTAGTGTTTGACCCACTTTCAATCCTGCTTGGAAGGCTTCCAAGGCCGCATTGATGGGGTTCATATATTTTTCCTAACAACACTCATCCTCTTGATCTTGGTTTTGATTTGTTGAACTTTGAAACATTGACTGATCTATTTCCTCTGCCTAGTCTTACAAGGATTTGAAAGTAATCCTTCCATAACTAGGTGTCCATACTATCCGTCTGGTTGAAGAGGCTAAGCGAGTCAGAGGCTGGCAGGCCTACAATCTCAACCCAAAGTATGATGAAGTTGTCAAGATAGAGATAGAAAAGATGCAAGAATCAAGGATCATTGTGCTAGTGGAGCACTCTGAGTGGCTATCACCCACGGTCATCGCATCAAAAAAGATATCCAATAAAATCTGAGTGTGCGTCAACTACCACGCATTGAACAAGGTAACTATCCTAGATGGTTTTCGCACCCCCTTCACTGAGAGTGTAATTGAAGATGTGGCAAGGCACATATTGTACAGTTTCATGGATGGATTCAATGGTTACAATCAATTAGGCATCCATCCAAGTGATCAAATCCAAACAGCTTTTATGACTCCATGGGCCATTTTCATTTACATCAAAATGTCTTTTGGCCTAAAAAATGCTCCTCCCTCTTTCAACCGCACAACATATCTCATCTTTTGTCATGTGCTTACGAATCATCTTCACATTTTCATGGATGATTTTCAACCTTCTCGAGTGCTTATATGTTTGAACACAATGGAGAATCTAGAAGAACACCTCGCCCAGCTCTCTCCCATCTTCCTCAAGTGCAGGGGGGCCTATCTAAAGCTCAATCGTAGCAAATGTCACTTTTTGGTCACTAAAGGTACATTGCTAGGCCATGTGGTATCTGATAAAGGCTTAGCACTAGGCCCAGATAAGATAGTAGATACATTGAGGTTGCCTTCTCCCATCAATCCTAAAGGTGTTCAAATATTTGTAGGCCATACATGTTATCATTGCTGATTTATTAGGATGTAGGCCAATGTTGTCCAACCCATGAACCGCCTAACTGGTGATGTTGTACCAATTTAGTGGTCCACAACTAAATCTTAGGCCTTTTCTTACTTGAAAAAGTGCCTGATTGAAGCTCCAATTTTTGTAACCACTAATTGGTCTCTAACTTTCCATGTACATATTGATACTAGTCCGCAACTATGGGTGTTGTCCTCACTCAACCTAGTAAGGAGTTCAATCTCAATCGTCCCTTTCATTATGCAAGCACGTTGCTCACTAAAGTTGAGCGCAATTACATCACTATTGAGAGGGAAGGTTTGTCCATTTTTTATGCTCTTCAAAAATTGTGGCACTATTTATTAGGGGTTCACTTTACAATTATTATTGATCATCATGCTTTGTGTTATCTACTAAATAAGCCACAAGTTGCAGGCAAGGTTTGGCGATGGCTCCTTCTATTCCAAGAGTTTGATTTTGAGGCAGTACTTCGTCCTGACAAATTTCATGTCATGGCCGACCATCTCTCATGGGTTCACATATGCAAGGAGGCTACCGGTATTGAGGATGGCTTTCCAGATAGAAGTCTTTTTAAGATGGATACCACCCCAGAGTGGTATGATGATGTTTTGTCTTTATTATCCACTGGCATGTTCTTATAAAATGCTTCTCCATTGTAGAAGAGAAGTTTATTGTTCAAATCTTGACCCTTCACTCTGATTGGGAGTCATCTCTATAAGGTTGGACTAGATGGTGTTCTGAGAAGATGTATCTCTCCCCATGAAGTGGAGCATATCCTAGAGGACGCCCACAATGGTCCTAGTGGTGGCCACTATCATGGTCACACGGCTCAAAAAGTTCTACAAGGTGGCTTACGGTGGGCATATGTGTTTTAGGATGCCATTGCTCATGTAAAAGTGTGTGATGTATGTCAGCGATGTGCCCCTAAACCAATTAAGAACTCCAACTGTCCCCTCCAAGTTTCCATGGCATGGTTTCCATTTGAAAGATGGGCTTGGAATTTGTCGGCCCAATTTTACCACCGGCTTAACTAGGTAATCAAAAGTATCTCCTTGTGGCTACGGATAACGCAACCAAGTGGGTAGAAGAACTGGAAACAATAGATTGCTCTAGCTCGATATTAGCCAAGCTCTTGTATGAAAATAAACTTTGCAGGTTTGGATGCCCCTTGGAGATCAACAGTGATAGAGGTAGTCATTGAATGAATTGATTACCACATTACTCGGCACCTACAAAATCTTCCATTGCAAGTTGTGTTCTTACTATCCCAAAGAAAATGTCCAAGCAGAGAGCACCAACAAAGTTCTTTTTGCTCTACTTCGGGAAGCTTGTCATCTGCATTCGACTTCGTGGGCTAAAAAAAATCCTTGGCATTGTCTAGGCGTATCTCACTTCCTACAAAGAAACAACACTCTACACTCCTTTTCAAACTTTTGGTTTGAAAGCTATTGCTCCTTTTGAGTTTAACTCTTGATCATCTAGGGTGAGCAGCCTCAGGATCACATCTCGGGCTGCCTCCTGTAGCCTCTCTTGGCTACCTCTTTTGAAGAAAATTGCAGACTGTCCACACAAGCTCTCCAAGGAGAACAGCTTTGCCAGAAATCATGGCATGATTTCCACCTTCGCAAACCAAATATAGTGCAAGGATCACTAGTGCTTTTGTATCAAGCTAAATATCATAAAAATGCAAAGAAGTTGGTCCCAGCATGGCAAGGACCATACATGGTACAACAAATTTTGCCACAAGGTGCGGTCGAGCAAGTGACTTTGGAAGGTGTTTTTTTACCACTGGTAAATGGCTCTAGGATCAAATGCTACCACCTATCACCATAAACCATCACAAGAATCGTACTTTGGCACTCTCTTTACACTAGTACTTAACCTATATTGTGTCTTCTGCCTCATTCAGTCTACAATTAGATGAGGCGTGTTTCCTACCAATCTGCTAATGTTTCACCTCACCATTGTCTTCATCACAGTCTTTGCCTCACTTTTCTCTTGGTCCACTGTTTCAACAACGTTTTTCATGACTACATATGTCTTGCGTCTCACGCGTTTTCACTTGATTTTTCTCCGGCTAATAGATGTATTGTGTTCTATCATGCAACATTCTCCCTTCGAGATATGGATTTGTACCTTTATTTAGTGGCATTAAGTTCTCTATCTGTTTAATTGATTATTTCTCTCTTTTCCATAGAGCCTTCTCATCTGCTTTACCACTTCCCTTCCAAATGTCACTTTTTTAAGAAGTATTCCTAGCCGTTGTTGTACTGTTCCTTTCCAGATTGTGGTCTTGACTTCACAGGCCCAAATTAAGTTTCTATTTGTTTCCCTGTGCATTTAGCAGTGTTTATTCATTTGCCAAATGCTGTAGCATCCCATCTATCTCTCTAACATATTCCATCCCCACGTTTAATATGATATTTACTGCTGATATTCACTACTTTCCTTCCTCTCCTCTGCTCAACGCAAATGTTGGGGATTTCCAGTGTGCTTAGACTAATTATTTTTGCAATGTGATCTTAGGGAAATCACAAAAAATAAAAGAGCCATCTTCCAATTTATGTCTTCTTAGTTGTTAAACTTCACTAGGTGTTTTGTTTTCTATTGTTCTACCATCTGAACATCTTTCCTGAAAGACCTTTCCCTTCCTCCCTATATGGTTTCCTACACCCTAATCTTACTCCCTTGCACCTCTCTAGGCTCTCTTGCCCCTAACCCAACACCCTCGCTCCTACCCTAATGTAATCCCCTCACACCTAGGCCTATCCCACTCGCCCTCTCCAAACTCTCCCCCCCCTACCCCAACCCCTCTCCCCTACCCTAATCTAACCCCCTTGACCCTACCCTATCCCACTCGGCCCTCTCAAAACTCTCTCTTAGACCTATCCCTTGCCCCTACCCTACCCTAACCCCCTTGCCCTACCCTATCCCACTTGCCCCTCTCCAAACTCTCTCGCCCTGACCCAACCCCTCGACCCTATCCCTCGCCCCTACCCCAACCCCTTGACCCTATCCCTCATCCCTACTCTAATCTAACCCCCTCACTCCTACCCTATCCCACTGGCCCCGCCCCAAATTCTCTCACCCCTACCCTATCACAGTTGAACCCTATCCTCTTTAGTCGCCCCTACCCAATTTCCCATTTCCCTACCCTAACCCCCTATCCCCTACCCAATCTTCCTTGGCCCTACCCTAACCCTTTTCCATCGGATCTCCCTCCTCACAACAATTCGCATCATTGCAAATACGACCTACCTTTTTCCCATCACCCCTACACATCCACAATGTCCCTTCCTTATCAAAGCCCTATCTATCTACCTTCTACCACCTTGTCCCTACTAGCCCTTGACTTACCTTTAACCCTAGAACTTTCCCTCTCTCTTTGATTGGATTGATATGGAAGGTACCAACAAGAAAGTGCAAAAAAAAGCTTTGCAAAAAAAGACAATTGTAGTTGCAGAATCAGTGAGTGATGACGTCTCAAAAAATAGTAGCAACAACCTCAAAGACATCACTTTAGGTGACCCAATGATGAAAGCTACAATGCCTCGCCTCGAATCAACATTGGATTTGTGAAGCTTATTATGACTTGGATGCTTCTAGTGATCACGCGGAACACCTGAAGGGGAGTCAAAACAAAGAAAAAAACCAAGTCATCTTTCATGATATTAGGAGGCCTTCAACATCTAAAAGTCGCTCAAATTTCTCGTTGGATTTGTTTTACAGCCGCCTTGACCATCTCTGAGCGAGGTCCAAGAGTTTTATTGCCACCATAGATCTAGGAACAAAGCAATTAGTGGCTACACACCATCATCACTCTGATACATACGCATCAATGGAGGGATCTTTGCGAGTCGTTGAGAACGCCATCACCGATCGGGATGCTCCTATTTTTTCACTGCAGCAAGCTTTCAAGATAAAGTCCCAAAAGGTTAATGACCTTCAAGCACAAGTACAAGGATTTCAAGAAATGATTTTTCATGGAGATAGGTCTAGTCAGGCTCCTGTGGATATGGTATATGGATGGATTGGATCATGGACCCAAGTACAGCCTCCTATTGGGTATGCTGCAATGGGTTCTTCTCCACAATTAATGAGACCCTACACACAAACTCCATTCCAATACTATCCTAAGGGATCTCATCCGTCGAACCATATTACAAACGTACAGAGTGTTCCTTGTTGTTGTGATGCCGTTGCTGGTGCACATCGCTATGGTTGTGTTACCCGGCTTCTTAGTACACTACGAGTTAGGTGCTCCCATACGCCATGGAATAGGTGGCTATTCCGTATAGAGGCAACCAATATCTAGGCAGCTCTTGAAGTCAAAAATATATTTTTGCTTCTATAGCTACGTTCACTCCTGGAAGCACCCATTCAAACTCTTCTCACACAACATATTGTTTCCCATGCATCTATCTGTGCAAGCATATATAATGTCCCATCATTGGACATTTGCATTTGACATGATTTGGGTTCCACCCATGCACTTACACAACAAAATGACGATGACGAAGAGTAACAGGTTTCATCAGCATTTGCTCAACAACAACGACTCTGACTTCAAGCTACTAACACTTATCCAATGTATATCAAGTCAATAATAGTAGCCACACGGCCATAAGTACTTTAACTCAACAAAACTCAGCTACATCAAACATAAGTACATACAGCCTAACATTTTAAGGCATTTTTTCCCACAGGGTTTTTCCCTTTAGTCCTATCCAGGTATCCAAGACCTTCATTTTGTAATACACGCCACATTTTATTTTTCTTATAAAAACACAGAATAGCAGACCAACGACATCCCCAAACAACTACATGCTCATCAACTAGAAGATCAAAGGGGAGCGGCCCAGAAAGTGACTTGCTGCAACAATAAACCAACAACCTATTCAGGCTACAACAAACAATCGGAGGGGGAGAGCTATGGCTTCAACTACACTACATGTACAAGAAAAAGGTATCTCTACAACATACAAAGCATCTGGTAGAAGCAACTTCAACAACAAAAGCTTCAACCAACACCAAAACAAGAAGCACTCGTCAAGGCCACTGCAGACATAGGGTCTTGTCGGGGACGCCAAGACTTCCGAGGGGGAGAGGGTTGACAGGTCAACCTTTCAACAACGCTTCCACAAAGATTCCATGAAGATTCCTCAAAGATTCTCTAAAGATTCCAAATAAAGATGCTGATGAAGTGATGAAGACGAAGATGGATGCTATAATGTGAAGATACGAGCTCATGGACATCATCGAATATCCCGTTATTATTATTTTGAGCCATTACGGTATCGAGAAATATGCGGTCTTGCCAGGAAAGCACTGGGCTTATGGCTGTGAGAGTTTGTGAGAGAACTCAACAAAAACTATATGAAGGAGTTAAACCATAGATGCCATGAAGACTAGGGTTTGGAAAGAAGTGCAATCAAAGAAGACTCACTCTTTCTCTCTTGCACTCACACACACAAAGAAAGAACACAAAAGAGAATGTCAAAACAATACGAAGATGAAAACATCAAGGCTATGGCCATATCGTATCATGGGTAATATGAAAGGGTTAATAGATGAGTTAATGGCATTCAATCTTGGCTGACCAAATAGGCTACGAATTTTTCTTTGGAATTGTAGTTTTGTGCTTACTATAATATATATATTTTGTCTAGTGATTGGGATTAATTGTGTGTACAAATCCTCTTGGTTCATAGTAAGATAACTACGCTTACATCAAAAGAAAAATTATAGTCTATGAGAGGTAGTATGATGGGATCCGAAGATAGAAGTATTTCATTGAGCCTTTCAGGGCCGAGGAGAAACATTATACGTTGTTGAAAGTGTATTTTATGGCTAATCCATACGTTAATTCTAATAGATTGTACAGAGTGAAAGCGATAGAAATGATCATCATGTGGGTTATTCATCTAGGATAGTATGTGAGAAATGTAGATATGAGAAAAATGTAGATATGAAAGAAGTGAAGAGATGAGAAGTTTCCCTCCCAAGCCCTATTCTTGCCCGTAGGCAATAAGGATACTGCGGGGAGAGATTTACCTGTAGCAAGGAGAACCTAAAATTTGTAGAGAGGATGAATTACTAAGAGTGAGAGAGATAGGTTTGGTTAGGGAGATGAGATTAGATACATATATATATATATTTTTTGGATTAGAGATGAAAATGAAAACAACAAGAAATCAAGAAAACATCAATGTAGAACACATCTTACTTGACAAACCCTTCGGCACCATTATTGATGGAGAGAGAAGAAGAGGGGAGAATTCAACTTTGATTGATACGCCAAGTCCACGCCCTTCTTTGATAAGAGTTGATCTTCCAAGGATAGCATGCAAGGATGGATAGTCTTCCTCTAGGAGAAAGTGTAGGCTTAGGCTTATGTTAATGGCTAAGTATAATTAGGCATTACTACTCACTCCCTCAAGAATTCCTCTCATCAATGGCTTGAATGCTTGAGTTCCTTTTCAAGGAAGAAGAGGTCCCCTTTTATAGGTGAAGGGAACCCCCAAGGGTTTACACAAGAAGAGAGGAGCTAGTGTGAATAGGAATTGGAAAAGTTGGAAATGAGCTGTCCCTGCATGATGTGGGCAGACTGGGGTCCAGTATTTTGATCATATCTCCTTAACCGTGGCTCCAAATAAAAAAGTAAAAATATGGGCAGAAACTTCAGCTCATTAGCTACGATTTGCATTTTAAAATCATTTTCCAATTCGGATTGGAACCTTGTGTAAGAAATTAATCAAAATAGGGTCCATTTCTGGCAGCAAAAGTCTTCCCGTGGTCCCCTTAGCCTAGACTTTCATTTAATTCCAAAGGACATCTCATGCCATATGAAAGCATGACATTTCTCCTTGACAAATTTTTGTAATCATGCTTGCAATAATGCATTAAAATAAGTGTATCTTTGAATCATTCCACCTAGTGTTCCACTAGGATTTGAATCCCTCCTATTAGCTATTTAAAAAGAAATATAAGAAAAGTATAAAAAATACATAGAATATATATATATTAGAGTTTACCCTAGATATAGGATCTAGCTAGGGTGTGAGATGATAATGAAATAGTAGAAATAAAGAATCAATTCTTTTTGCCCCAAGTTAAAGAGGCGGAGCTATTGATGCTTTTCCCATAGTATTTTCTAATGGTAAAGTAAGGATAGGTTACCCTTGAGAAAAATAATAGGATGAGATAGAAGGCTTATTATTATACTTAAATATGCATATGTACATTATAGGAAATATAATTATTATCTAAAAAATTACAAGATAGATCTTGTAGCATGCGTTCCCACTATGTACGTGTCACAGCACGACAACGGCCACTTTTGTAATGTTTATGGGACCTTCATATTTTAAGTCGGCAATTGTATTTTGTCCAGAGATGCTTGTTGGATGAGCAAAGCCAGCTCATAGTGTTGTAATTAAGCTCTATAGAATAGTAGGGAAAAATCAGATCATTTTGGTCGACAGTGAAAGGAATATTGAGATACCTGAAAGCTACAAAGAGTTTGCGTATATGCTATGGGAGTCAGGAGCTAAGTGTAAAGGGTTTTACAGACTCAGATTATGCAGGTGACTTAGACAACCGAAGGTCTGCATCATGGTATGTCTTTACATTGGTTGGTGGAGCAGTATCATGGCGTTCTAGATTACAAGATTGTGTTACTCAGTCTACTACAGAGGCTGAATATGTTGCAGCATCAGAGGCATGCAAAGAATCAATTTGGCTTAATCGACTAGTAACAGATTTGGGAATCAAAGAAGAGATGCCTGTGTTATATTGTGATAGTCAAAGTGCTATACAATTGGCTCGCAATCCTGTTTATCACTCAAAGACAAAGCATGTGGATGTGAAGTATCATTTCATCAGGGAAATGCTCGAGGATAAGCAACTTCAGCTTGTCAAAGTTCACACCACAGAAAATCCTGCTGATCTACTTACAAAATGACTTCCCTCAGAGAGCTTTGCGCATTTTTGCAAGCAGTTAGGTGTAGGGTAGTACATCACTTCTCTACATCTCTTGTATATTAGCTTGTATAGTAGCTTCTCTCACACTTAAAGTACCACATTGGGCTTTAAGTGGGAGGTTGTTGGGGTATAAATCCCAATGTGGTCGCTCAGATAAGTGGGCGGGTCGCCAGGTATGTACACATATTCTTTTGTAAAAACCTAATAAGAACTCACTATGCTCTACACATTATAGTAGAGCGAGTTCACCATATCGTCGTGCTCTTCTTCTCGCACTCTCTCTCGCGTTGCACTTCCGCTCGTACTCCTTCACACATATCCTCCAAGTATTTTTCTGTACAAAGCTCAAGATGGGAAACGGAAAATTGGTACCCTTTATGTAGATGAGGATGGTCGCTACTACAAAGCTACCACAAATCATGAGTTCCTGCAGAGAGTAACCAATATTTTGCAGTTGAAATATTTGGATCAAGAGGGGAAGACTACAAATATGAAGGTGGTAATGTTTATCATCTAGTCATGGCTTTACCTCTTGATACGCATCTAGAAGAGTTAACAACTACAGCTATCACTGCACAAATGAGTGGCACACCACAAGGAACAACATGGAAAGACACGGCACAAGTCTCGTGCACCGCACCAGCACAAGACAAAGCACAAACACACCAAATTGCACAAACAGGGAATACGCCGGAAGTACCAGCTATGAAGATAGCACAACTTCAAAAATAATTAGCTCGGTCTCCAGAGCTACTTAACAGAGCACAACAAGTCATATCATCAGGCATTGAACAGATGCCAACATCAGATATGGAACCCTCTCGAATGGGGGGAGTTCAAACTCAACAAAGAGACCCTATATCTTCAGGAGCGGGATTAAGAAGTCCAGTTTTACAAGAAGCAGTGTCCTTTTCAGGAGCCCAAGTGGAATTTCAAGAAGCATTGGAAGATGCCGAGCTGGAGGAGAGACCACTGGAAATTCACAATGCCCAATGTAGAAGCTCAGGTCAAGATGTTATTGTGGTCGACAAATATGATAGGCACTATGAAATAGCCGATGTGAAAAATATGGATGAGTTTAGCAATGGTGGGAAACCTGTAAGTCACATACTTGGACCCCGTCCAAAAGCACCATCTAGGGAAACGGAAAACAAAGATTCGGTTCAATCTTCACCCTCAGTGCAGAACTCGCCAAAATCAACTCGAAAACATAGCCATAAGGCTATGCAGAAGCCCCACATCAAAGACCATATACTAATGGAAGAATTAGCATTACAACTGCTAGAAAGAATGGATAGTGATTTGATCTTATATGCAAGCAATAATGGAAGCTATTTTCAGCTTCTCAAGGACAAGACAATGAAGGATAAAGAGACGAAGCCAGTGGATACACCTAAGTCAGTTGTAATCTACAAGTTCATGCATGCAAAGAAGAGGTCATATCTGTATCTAGATACCACAGGAAACCATTATCAACAGTATTATGGAGAGCTGCCTCGTCCAAAGGGTGCACATGTTGAGATAACAACATATTGCGACCAATGTGCCATTGGTTATTTAGTGAAGGACTGCCCAACAAAGCTCTACATGGAAAAGAAGAAGCAACAAGCCAAAAGCAAAGTTCAGACAGTGACAACAAGGGAACGGAAGCAAGAATCCCCAACGAGATCTTCGGAAAAGAAGCAGATCTTGCCACAGAGCACAAAAGATAGGCTCAAGACAGAGTTTCTTGAAGTCAAGGGTGTCAATGACATTATCATAGAGAATTAGGCTTTCAAAAAAGATCAATTGAATCAGCTGATTCAAGATCAATTAAGGAACCTTAGTGAGGACAAGTCAAAGCATCCACAAGGTGATGAAGATGAAGCTCGCAGTTCAAGGCTCGAGAGCAAAAGAAGCCAAGATTCTGACGATAGTGAGCCAACACAAGAAGAGGTGGCAGAGGTAACAAAAAATCTTAGTGCCATGTCACAAGTGGAAGACATGCAGATAGAACCAATGGATGAAGCTGAACTTCTACCAAATAAATTATCTATTGTGGACTCTTCATTGGTGATTGAACAAATCAAAGAGTATGAGAAGCTAAAAGAAGATGTAACTGAAGACATAGAATGCACAAAAGAACAGGAAATGACTGAGTCCAAGATTGACTACCAAGGACAAGCAATACAGGATATGAATGAATATTTTTGAGAAGAGACTCTACAAAAACCCATGGAACAATGGAAACCAAAGGCCACGGCGACATTGCATCAGAAGAAGAGAGCCAACCTCAACATCCTGCTACACAAGCTTCCAAACATTTCCAAGAAGAAAAATCACCATTGAATGACCTTCAAGTGCTAGAAGAAGTAAATAGTGACAGAGAGCTTCTGAAATCAAGAATCAAGGTGTCACAGTTAGAAACTAGCAAAATGAACACCAAAAAGCAGCTACAACAGAAGATAGTAAGCACTTGGGACATGCTACAACCAGTCAAATCACAAAGAAGTTCAACATACAAGAGGATGACAAAGCCTTCAAGGCACAAAAGTCCAAGAAAAGTACCAAAAGCAACGAGGACATCAGTTACTTGGCAGCCACAACAAGAAAATTAAATTCTCGTTGGATCTGTATGAGAAACTAAAATTCAACTTTACAGCAGAGATAGATTGCACTTCCATGACTAATGTCATGTCTTATGGGCTGTGGTTACTTCTAGGTAAGCCAGAACTGTATGAAATTCAGGTACAGGTTCCTATATCACATGGAATAGCTGTCACAAGTTTAGGGATTGCAGAAGCTACCCTTAAACTACGGTCAAAGGTAATCAAAGACAAATTCCTAGTGGTGGATTACTCCAAAATGAGTACACATTTGATTTTTTCCAAGCTATGGGCAAAAACACTTGAAGAAGAATTTGAATCTTCAATGATGGTCATCACGACTAGCTCTCAAGAAAGCCAGCCTACTACCGCTCCAAGATTATCGGCTGCCGACAAAGGCAAAGCCAAAATGAGCCCACAAATGTCCTAGCAACAGAAGCAGCCCCTTAAATCAAAGTCTTCAATCCAACCCAAAAAAGTTCAAGACAGAGCTTCTATATCAACTGACCACATGCTTCCACATCAAAGGTAGACTCCAAAGAAAACCTTTCACTGAAATACCCTACACTGCGAGATCACCGCCGCCAAAGGTTTTCAATGATCTACATTAAAGCTGAAGAAATTAAAGTCAAGGACCCAATATGGGGAAACGATCCTAGCCAATTGATGAAAGATAAAAACATGGGATGGATAGCCTCCCACTACAGCTTAGCAAAGCAAGGCTATTATGAGGGTCAAAAGAAACTTTGGTTACCAAAACCACAGACCTCGGCTTATGCGGTGGATAAAGGTTTCAAAAAGCATCCCCAAAAGCAACAAAGCTCATATTTATATCGCCAAAGGAAACCAACCAACAAGGCTCGCCAAAGGTACGCAGGAAATTTCAAATCCACCTGGCCTTCATACCAACATAAAACTTCATCGATAAATAATCCCAAAAATGGCACTCATGTACATCTCAATACGACATCAAAAACATCATTGGAAGTGCCATCTACAATTCTTCAAGCACAAGGTTACTATCAAGGAAATCGGAGAATCTGGCTACCAAAGATGTCAGGTAAACATTCTTCAATCCGACGACTTCATCATGAAAATAATTGCAATTTCACGAAAGGCAAAATCAAGGACAATGTCACAGTCAAGGCAAAGGATATCTGCAAAGACACGCTAATCACAGGATGCAGATACAAATGGGTGCCAAAAGAACAAAACATAACGAAGAAGATTGAAGTCATCTCGAGCTCTCAAGAAATGTCAAGACATGATAGACAAAGTGTTACGGAGAATGGAGCGAGCCAATCTTCTCAACCAAGGGACCAACAACAACAAAAAGAAATTTTGACAACCAAGGTCACCCAGGTATGGCAAAAGAAACCAATATTGCCAGTATGGTCCTTTACAAATCCTCTCTTCGAGGATGGGAGTTTCAAATTTCAAAACCTATTCTTGGTCGAAAGCTTCCAAGAAGTAAGTCAAGTCGCCATAAAAATCATGGCATAAGAGTCAAGAGTCGGGTAGCTGAGCCACTAAATGAGCAAGCATCAGACCCTGGCTTCATGTCTTAATATTTCTTGTGGTCTATGAGTCTAGATATATAGATTATAACTGAAGCTGGAAGAGTTGAGCATATGTAAGTCATGGGGCTCATGCTGGATAGGTGAGCATAAGAGTCCAACTCTAATTATTTTAATCGGTGGAGTGGCAGAGTAGTCCAGAAAACACTCATGCACATGAACACAGTGAGGAGAGTGGAAAAATCCTCGTCGACAAAAACCCTTCTTGTGAGTAACGACAACTCTTGAAGTCAAATATATACTTTTTTCTATAGCTACGTTCACTCCTGAAGGCACCCATTCAAACTCTTCTCACACAACATATTATTTTCCATGCATCTATCTGTGCAAGCACATATAATGTCCCATCATTGGACATTTGCATTTGACACAATTTGTGTTCCACCCATGCACTTACACAACAAAATGACGATGACGAAGCGGTAACAGGTCTCATCAGCATTTGCTCAACAACAACGACTCTGAATTCAAGCTACTAACACTTATCCAATGTATATCAAGTCAATAATAGTAGCCACACGACCATAAGTACTTTAACTCAACAAAACTCGGCTACATCAACATAAGTACATACAGCCTAACATTTAATGATGATGACTAAAGGCATTTTTTCCCACAGGGTTTTTCCCTTTAGTCCTATCCAGGTATCGAAGACCTTCATTTTGTAATACACGCCACATTTTATTTTTCTTATGAAAACATAGAAAATCAGACCAAGGACATCCCCAAACAACTACATGCTCATCAACTAGAAGATCAAAGGGGAGTGGCCCAGAAAATGACTTGCTGCAACAACATGCCAACAACTTATTCAGGCTACAACAACCAATCGGAGGGGGAGATCTATGGCTTCAACTACACTACATGTACAAGAAAGAGGTATCTCTACAACATACAAAGCATCTGGTAGAAGCAATTGCAACAACAACATCTTCAACCAACAGCAAAACATGAAGCACTCATCAAGGCCACTGCAGACATAGGGTCTTGTCGGGGACGACAAGACTTCATAGGGGGAGAGTGTTGACATGTCAACCTTTCAACAACGCTCCCACAAAGATTCCATGAAGATTCCTCAAATATTCTCTAAATATTTCAAAAAAATATGCTAATGAAGTGATGAAGAAGAAGATGGATGATATAATGTGAAGATACGAGCTCATGGACATCATCGAATATCCCGTTATTATTATTTTGAGCCATTACGGCCACTTTTGTAATTTTTACGAAAACTTCATATTTTAAGTCGACAATTGTATTTTGGCCAGAGATACTTGTTGGATGAGCAAAGCCAGCTCACAGTGTTGTAATTAAGCTCTATAGAAGCCTAGGGAAAAATCAGATCATTTTGGTCGGACATTAGGTTTCTAAGGTTTAGTATATAAACCAAAACCTAAAGCTTTGTAAAGAGACTTCTAATAATCTGATCTTCTGTGTCGTTGGGAGAGTGCGAGAGAGTGAGAGAGTGTGTGTGTGTGCTATAGGAGCTATGGTGGTTGGAATTTCAAATGGAGAGTAGCAGTGTGTTTCCTTTGAGGAGAGCTACGCGTTGATGCTTACATCACGCACGTTCGTCTGTGTTTTGGCAGATTCACCCACGAGCTACTTTTGGAGTTTTGGGGAGTAAATGTTGTTCGTTTTTGCAGTTCAGCATATCCACACAATCAGAGCGAGTAGCGCTACACATGAGGCACTTTAGTTTTAGGAAACCATGACCTGAAAATTTTGACAGAACATCCTACGCGATTTTGCACCAGGTGTTTAAGGTTGGGATTTTGGTTCATGGACCTTGGGGAGAGAGACCTATTGGTGTTAGTAGGGTCTCCTTCAAGTTCTGTGGTGTTTCGAGAACGTCTAATGGGCTTTTGGCTTGCGGTAGCATCGTAGGAGACTCTCAGATTCACAGAACCGATGGCATGTAGATTTGATATCTCTGTAGGAAGTAGTCATTAGTCGGTCGAGTAGAGGTTGACACCCTTTGCTTGCTTTCACGCGCCTGCGGGTCGAGCTCCGTCCTCAGTTGACATTGTATGTTAGGTTAGTTCTCGCTATGCTGACGTCTGTCACGGCGTATCCAAAATGCATATAAATGCTAGCAATGATGCCCCAATACCCCGCCCATACTTAGTTCTTGATTTTAAAGCTTAAATTCCTACTTATGATGAAATTAGGCCGCAAGTCAGTGACACCAAAAGCTACATAATACCGTGAAATGCTTATGTCAATGAGTAGAGCTCTTACATGAGGTTGTAACGCAACATACGCAACTACAATGTGACAACCGGGGAGGGATTAGGAAGCGCGAGAAGGAGAGAAGTGAGCGTCCTTAGCTCACATTGTATTTCATTATCCAAAAACTTACAAAATTAGATTTTATTCATTAGCCAAGGTTTTTTGTGGTCAAACCTTATAATCTAGGAGCTCTAACTAAAGACAGGTTGATACAATCTGGAAGCTTGTAGCCCCAACTCATCAATTACAATATTTATCTAGAAAATATGAGTTATAATATTCCCAATTCACCAAAATAATAAACTTGTCAAAAATCTTGCTAAACATGGATCGTGATCCATGTACCTTTTTGGCAAAATGTGCTAAAATTATTTCCTTTGCTTAGGACAGACTCTCAGGCATGAGAACCTTGAGGTTGGTGAGAAAAAGAGGACTAGAAGGTCATAAAAATCAAAAGATTGGAGTGAGCAGACCAAAACCTTGGAAAAAAGGGAAAACAAGAAAAAACTGAACTTTTATTTGTCCAAATCCAAAAAGGGTTGAGAATTGGGACCAACTAGAAGCAAGGAATCCACAGAACCCAATTTCATGCCCAGGTGCTTCCCAACATGGATTGCGATCCATGTTCTAGGTAGACACCTGACATTGAGATTTAACCCGAGTATTCCTGAATACTAGTTGAACAACTTTCTCAAAAGGAGCCATAGACAAAAAGTGAAAAAATCTTGTCAAAATACCAGAAAAGGAGTGGTTTGCAAAAAACCGCAAAACAGACACAAAACCCTGCTTCTCACTTGGAAAAAATTGACCAAATCCAAACAGACTTGGGGAATAGAATCATCATACCTTGTGTGATCAGCTCACAAAGTGTCAGAAAAAATCCTTGCCAAACATGGATCGCAATCCATGTACATTTTTTGAAATTTGAGCTGATAAAGGACAAGCAGTGAATTGATAACAATTGGAGCACTTTATCCTCAAGGACCCTTATCAAAAAAATTCAGAAAGAGGGAAAAAGGTGCAAAGATCAGATCAAGGGGGGAAGCATTGACATAAACCCTAAAGCTGACTTTTGTCTGTCCAAAAAATCTTTAAGGCATTCAAAAACCATATAGTCAGCATCACTAGGCCAAGGACTAGCTGTGGGACAAAATTCAGTGTATTTTGGCACAAAGGAACATCGATCGCGATCCATGTTCCCCTGACACATATTGACACCAAACTAGTACCATAGCTAGAGGGTATCATAGAGAGTCTAGTGGTCCTTCCAGAGTTGAAATTGAAGCAAGAAACCATTCCAACATCTCAAAGCTGACAGAAGCTCAGGGAAGTGAAAAAATCAATTAGCCTCCAATCCTGAGATTCATTTCAAAAAAAAAAGGTACTGCAAGACCTCTTAATCATGATAAAATTGATGATAGCCACAAAAGTTCAATTGGTGATCCATGTACCTGTGAGCCAGAATAAAGATAGATACTTACCACACAAGGAGCCAGGCCATAGCAACCACGTGCTTCTTTCAAAATTGAAATTGGATCAGAATTGTTGAGGTTATGTAGGGAAGTGTGTGCTAAGTTTTGTCGAACAAAAGCAAGAACTAACAAGAATAGCTATAAGCTTACGGCTATCAAGTACATTTTTGATAGGTTGCAGGTACTAGAAGATACTACCCAGCAAGCAAGAACAAACGGGGGTTTCAAACTATTTAATGAGGTAAATCGCTTGGGAATTTTCTTGTTACCAATTCTTCATGAATCTGCGATCACGAAGATTGTACCAGAATAGGAACCAAAACATCTTTGATCAGGGGAGTAATCACTCAGCCAAAGAAAGTGTGAATTAGAGACCACTGCAGCCTTTGGAACCCATTTAGAGGAAAGTTTCTCTGACACTTTGTCTAAGAGCTCATACCGCCTCATGACTGAAGATTCTAACAAGTCAAACCCTAAGGGAACAGCTTCGATGGGTGCAGGTCCTTCTCAGCCTACATCTGATGTGAATTTGTTGTATTTTGAAGTTTTAAGTAAAAAATGTGCTTAAAGCCAAAATCTATAAGGATGGAATGGACCGCTACTGTGTTAAGTTGGAAAATAAGCCGAGCGATTTCAGAGACCTTGTAGATATTGATTATGACAGGGATAGATATTTCGACCGAGAGGGAATGTTGTACCTAGTGGTTCATAATCCTTATATTGTGGATAAATGGGGAGTGACCGGCACCAAGGACAAAGTAGATAATGAACCGGCCGATGCACCACCCAAAATGGAGAAACAAAACATTGTACTCAGACGCACCAATGAGACAGAGCGTTGTCGTGCTGTGACACGTACATAGTGGGAACGCATGCTACAAGAGTTATCTTGTAAATTTTTAGATACATAGTTATATTTTCTATAATTTACATATTCATATTTAAGTATAATAATATGCTTTCTCAAGGGTAACGTATTATTACTTTACCATCAGAAAATACTATGTGAAAAGCGTCAATAGCTCCGCCTCTTTAACTTGGGACAAAAAGCATTGATTCTTTATTTCTACTATCTCATTATCATCTCACACCCTAGCTATATCCTATATCTAGGGTAAACTCCAATATATATATATTCTATGTATTTTTCATATTTTTCTTATATTTCTTTTTAAGTAGGGGGGAATCAAATCCTAGTGGGACACTAGGTGGCATGATTTCAAAGATACACTTATTTTAATGCATTATTGCAAGCATGATTACAAAGCTTTGTCAAGGAGCAATGTCATGATTTCATATGGCATGAGGTGTCCTTTGGAATCAAATGAAAGTCTAGGCTAAGGGGACACACATTTCATAGTGTGAAGTTGATGCAACAAGGTGGGTGTGAGGTGGTGAGAGTGAAGCAAGGTGGGAGCTCCAAAAGGGTATAATCCCTTTGTAAACTACTTCTTGTTTTGAAGTACTAAAGCCATTGAGTGGATGCTTTCCCGTGGATGTAGCCCACATTGGGTGAACCACGTATATCGTGTGTACTCTCTCTCTCTCTCTCTCTCTCTACTCTATAGTCTCGTGTATGTAAATATGTCTCTCTCCATAAAGTAATCTACTCAATTATCTATTTAGCTACGTCTTATTTCCTAACAACTGGTATCAGAGCAAGGTTTGCTCGTAGCTAAATTATCTCAAGGAAAGGATTCCTTGAATTGAGTGGGAGTTATGGTGGAGTAAGGGAAGCTCAAGATTGAGAAGTTCAACGGAAAAAACTACCAACATTGGAAGATGCAGATTGAAGACTATCTCTACCAGAAGGACCTCTGTTTGCCACTAGGCGTTCTTGCAAAGAAGCCCGCAATGATGGCAGATGAAGCATGGATTGTCCTTGATTAAAAGGCACTGGGAAAAATCCAATTAAGCTTGGTGTCAACGGTGGCCTTCAATGTTTCGGAGATGAAAACCATGGAGGACTTGATGAAGTCACTTGATGACTTTTACGAGAAACCATCGGTGTCCAATAAGGTATTTCTTATGAAGCGCTTGTTCAATCTAAAGATGACAGATAATGGTTTAGTTGCAAAACACCTAAATGAATTTAACACAAACATAAGTCAACTTCTATCAGTGAAAATCAATTTTGATGATGAATTGCAAGCTCTTCTTATACTATCATCTCTACTAGATAGTTAAGACAGCCTTGTGATGGCTGTAAGTAATTCTATTTCTGGCACAAATACTCTTAAGTTTGATGATGTTGTGGGTGTTCTCCTAAGCGAGAACATACAAAGGAGAAGCGCAAGAGAATCATCAAGTGCTGCACTGTGAGTGGAAACAAGAGGAAGGCCTAAGGAGAGGCTCAAAAACCAAAAGGGTCGTGATCGCTCAAGGCGGAGCAAGTCACGCACAAAGTTAGTTCTTGAATGTTGGAACTGCGGCAAGAAGGGCCACGTCAAGAAGGATTACTGGTCCAAGAAGAAGAAGGAGACAGATTCTCAAGAGAACAAGACAACATCGGAGTCCAATGTGGCAGGCAAAGTAGAGCAAGATGCTCTAATTCTCTCATTAGACAATGTGTTTAATTCCTGGATAGTAGATTCCGGGGCTTCATTCCATGCAACACCACACAAACAAAATTTCCAAGACTACACCAAAGGTAATTTTGGGTATGTATACTTGGGAGATGATGAAGCTTGTGAGACTGTCGGCAAAGGTACAAATTAGATCAAAACTACTAATGGAAATGAATGGAAGCTTAAAGATGTTAGGCATGTTTTTATCTTCGGAAAAATTTGATCTCTACAGGACAATTGGACGATGAAGGTCACAACATTGCATTCGGAAAAAAACAGTGGAAGATCTCAAAGGGATCTTTGGTGGTTACCAAGGGAGAAAATGTCGGTACACATTACTTGTGTACTATGAGCATGCAACCTTCAGCTTGTGCAGCAACTACAGAAGTTGACACTGCGGTGTGGCACTACCAGCTTGGGCATATGAGTGCCAAAGAAATGCAAATCCTTTGAAAACAAAGAAGCTTCTGCCAGGTTTGAAAGAAGTGGACTTAGAGTTCTGTGAAGATTGTTTTTACGGTAAACAAAAGAGGGTAAAATTTCAAAATTCAAGAAATGAAAGAAAAAATAAAAAACTTGAGTTGGTTCATTCTGATGTTTGGGGTCCTGCAAGTACACCATCGCTTGGTGGCTCATTGTACTATGTAACATTCATAGATGATGCGACCAGAAAAACATGGGTTTATGCCATGAAGAATAAGTCCGATGTGTTTTTTATATTTCAAAGGTGGAAAGCCTTTGTGTAAAATGAAATAGGTAACAAGGTTAAATGCCTCAAATACAACAATGGAGATGAATATTGCAGCCAAGATTTTGAAAGCTTTAGTGCTAGCAATGGCATTCGGAGGCAAAGGACAGCCCCAAGGACACCTCAACAAAATGTGATTTCGGAAAGGATGAACAGGACAATCATGGAGCGAGCACAAAGCATGCGACTACATGCAGGCCTACCGCTTGAGCTTTGGGCGGAAGCTGTAAGTATGTCTGTGTACTTAATCAACCGGTCACCCTCAATGGAATTTGTGGGGGAGTTCCAGAGGAGGCATGAACATGTAAATCCGTGAATTATACATTTCTCAAAGTGTTTGGGTGTGAGTCTTTCATGCACATAGATAGAAGCCTAAGATCAAAGCTAGATGCAAAATCCAAAAAGTGTTTCTTCATTGGCTATTTAGAAGGTGACTTTGGGTATCGCCTATGGAATCCTGAAGATGGTAAAATATTAAGGAGTAGGGATGTAATTTTTAATGAACAAAATATGTACAAAGATTACTTGGAAAGAAAACAAACAAAAGAAACAGGTGATGAGTACATGGAGCTTGAAGACGGTGAAAACGCAAGGACTGCAAACGGTGACAATGTACAACAATGTCAACCTAATGAGGAGCCTCAACTTATTCCCCAAACATCTACAAGAGCAAGTAGACCTCCAGAAAGGTTTGTTCCTTCCTTCAACCATCTCTTGATCTCAGATTCTGGAGATCCGGAATCATACGAAGAAGCTATGCAACATGAATCCAAAGAAGAATGGACGAAGAGCATGCAAGTGGAGATGGACTCACTACATCACAACCAAACATGGGAGTTGGTTGAGTTGCCTAAAGGTAAGCGGGCACTTCAAGACAAATGGGTGTACAAGCTGAAGGAAGAAGAAGGGGGGAGGAAAAGGTACAATTCTAGGCTTGTGGTAAAAGGGTTTTCTCAAAAGAAAGGTATTGACTTCAATGAAATATTTTCTCTTGTTGTTGTAAAAATGAACTCAATTAGGCTTGTCTTAAGCCTTGTGGCTGCTCATGATTTAAATCTCGAGAAAATGGATGTAAATACGGCATTCCCTTACGGTGTCTTAGAGGAGGAAATCTACATGCTTCAACCAAAGGGGTATGAAGTAAACGGTAAGGAGAAAATGGTTTGCAGATTAGAGAGGAGCTTGTAAGGTTTAAAGCAAGCATCAAGACAATGGTACTTGAAGTTTGATCAATGGATGTTGGATCATGGATTCACAAGATGCAACTCGGATCACTGCGTCTACACGAAGAATTTGGGAGATGGGACATTCATCATCCTAATGTTGTATGTTGATGACATGTTGATTGCAAGTGCTAACATGCAGGACATCAAAGACCTAAAAGAGGAGCCATCTAAATATTTTTCAATGAAAGATTTAGGTTCTGCAAAGAGGATACTTGGTATAAAAATATCAAGGGACAGGACGAAGAAGACAATAAAGCTATCCCAAGAGGATTACATCAAGAAGGTACTAGAAAGGTTTGCAATGAAAAATGCAAAACCAATTTCTACACCTTTGGCTGGTCACTTTAAACTAACGAAGGATATGTGTCCAAGGACACAAGAGGATATAGACTATATGTCCAAAGTTCCATATGCTGCGGTGGTAGGTTCTCTAATGTATGCTATGGTCTGGACAAGGCCAAGCATTGCAAATGCAGTGGGAGTTGTGAGTAGGTTCATGGAAAAACCAGGTAAAGAGAATTGGCAAGCTGTGAAGTGGATACTTAGGTATCTAAAAGCGACAACAACAAATGCTTTGTATTTTGGAGGAACTGATATTTTTCTTCAAGGGTATGCTGATGCAGATATGGCAGGTGACAAAGATACTCGAAGGAGCACTACGGGCTATGTCTTCACAGTTGGAGGCACAACAATAAGCTCTCCTTCAAAGCTGCAAAAAGTAGTCTCACTTTCTACCACGGAAGCAGAGTATGTAGCAATGACAGAGGCAAGCAAAGAAATTATGTGGCTTCATAGATTCTTAGAAGAGATCGGATTCAAACAATACAAATGTGTCTTGTACAATGATAGCCAAAGCACTATTCATCTTGCAAAGCACTCGGGCTTTCATTCAAGGACAAAGCACATTGAGGTGAGATATCACTTCATACACACTCTTTTGGAAGAGGGACAGCTAAAGCTAGGAAAGGTGCATACAAGTGAAAATTCTGCAGACATGTTTACAAAGGTGGTCAACAAGGAGAAGTTGAGCTTTTGCTCATCTTCAATCGGCATTCAAGGATAAGAAGCCAGGATCGAAAGTAGTCACAGGTTTGGTTTGGAGATCAGTCTCCAAGTGGGAGATTGTTATGTATGGAGCCTGATTTACCCCTTGTGATTTTCTGTGGTAAAAGCACACATTTGTAAGGCCCCCATTATGAGGAGAAGCCATCGTGCGTGAAGGAAAATCACTCACTGGAAATAAAAATCACTCCTCTAAAAACAATATTATGGCCGGACGGTGGCCGGACGGCGGTCGGTTGGCCGGTGGCCGATGGTCGGAGGAAGTCAATGGCCGGTGGGCCGGTGGCGAATTCAAAAGCGGATTTGTCTACACAAGGGAGGCCACACATGGGCGGATTGGAGGGTCCGATTTGGACTTACTCACACAAGGGCGGCTACACATGGCTACGTCTCATAAGAGAGAGCAGCCCTTTTGGCCTATAAACGGAGGCCATTTCTACACACATTCCATAGTGTGAAGTTGATGCAACAAGGTGAGTGTGAGGTGGTGAGAGTGAAGCAAGGTGGTATCTCTAAAAGTGTATAATACCTTTGTAAACTACTTCTTGTTTTGAAGTACTAAAGCCAGTGAGTGGTTGCTTTTCCGTGGACGTAGCCCACATTGGTTGAACCACGTATATCGTGTGTACTCTCTCTCTCTCTCTCTCTACTCTATAATCTCGTGTATGTAAATATGTCTCTCTCCATTAAGTAATCTACTCAATTATCTATTTAGCTATGTCTTATTTTCTAACACATAGGAGCGGTGTCTGCTGGGTATAAAAGGGATGCACCTGCATTCTTGGATTGGTGCCTTGTGCACTTTGATGTATTTGTGTGGACCTGTTGCATGAAGACTAAAGTAGAAAACCTGTTGAGTGCCTACTTTCCTGATCAGTTTCCCCAATTCAAGGAAATTATTGCACAGCAGGATTGTGTAAGAGATGCTTGAATCAAGATAACTGGTGGAAAGCCTGTATTTTCCAAGAATCTAAGTGACTTCTGAGAGAAAAGAGGTGAGTACACTGCTATGTCCACAATTCTAGTGGATGACACACAATACAAGCAGCTGTGGAATCCTCCAGGAACTTTCTGCATTGTGAAGAATATGGAAAATCAGACTCCCACTAAGATTCAAGGATATCTTACAACAACTATAAGATCTTGGCTCATGGCTTGGCTTTGTGCGGAAGATCACCTCAAGTATGGAGAGGACTGTGCACTGCCGAGATCGATCGATAACTTGAGGGTTAGTATCTCAAAGCAGTGGTGTCTAGAGTATTACGGCTAGATATATTATCCTGACATGTAACCATGATAAGCGACATAAACAGTCAACCATTTATTGACTTATGGAGTATTTTGCTCACTTGTAATGATGACACAATGTAGTAAAGCAGCTTGCAATGCTCAATGTAGTAAAGAATCTTTTTGGTAACTTGTACACTTGTTTACATTTTTGCATTGTTCATCACTACACCTCCACAATTACACAATTACAAGTACTTAACACAACTTTCGATACCAGGAAATGTTAAGGGCAGCTACCAGTCTGCATAGTAGCTACTCTTGCAGCTACTTAGTGAGGCGGTCCGGGGCGGGCAACAAGAAGAGCAACCTCTAGACACCCTTCAAGGCTCCCGTGCTGCTCAATGGGGCTGGGGCACAACACAAACCAAAACAACAAACCCCCAGCCAAATCCCAACTACACAAGGGGCACCACCTAGTTTATGAGCGAACTAGGACGCAAAAGAGGAGAATCGTTAGAGCAACCCACAAACAAGCAAGGAATTTACACTAACCCTAACACCAATGGAACACTCTCACACACTAAAACACGAGAGAGAGAGAGAGAGAGAGAGAGAGAGAGAGAGAGAAAGATGGTGCTCGGGCTGCTTTGAAACGTATCGGCAATGATCAAGCAAATACAACTATATATTTAAGAAAGAGAGAGAAAGGGGGAGGGGGTGCTTGTTGCATTAATACCTTCTTACAAATCTGTCATGACAAATCAAAGTGAGATTAGTATTTGTTCAACATAGCTTGCGTAAATTTCACCACAACACATCACAAGAAAAGCCACCCCAATCACAGTCTTAAGGCCAGGGGAGTCCTCTCCACCCTGTCGCCTTCCTACAATATGTGGGATTTATGGCTAGATTGATGACAACACCATGAGACAAGCTATCAAGAACTTAACAAAAAACACCAAGACACTTACGCATCATTGTTGTCCATTACTTTACGTTGGAAAGGAGACAAAGTACCCAAGCTTAGTCCAAATCCACCCTCCTTGATTCAGCAAATTTTGGGCTTACACTAGTAGGAGAAATGATAGATTTCCTACTCTCAATTGAATGATCACTCTCTCTCTTACAATGGCATAGAGTTCCCTTGCTAATCCCCTATTACAACACATGCACATGCATAAGACAATGAGCTTCCACTCAAGAGCTCCTTCTAGAGAGTTGAGCTTGGCTTCTCAAGCTATAGCATAGTGCTCTTGCTTATGGCTCCCCCTTTTGTGCTAGCTACACCCTCCTTTTATAGCAATTTTGAAGGCTAGGGTTACTCCTCTAACCATGGTTGGGTTAGATTTTCAGCAATTTATCTAATTTCTTTTGCTTGGAATTATCAAGAAGTTGGTGGGGAAAGAGAGAGGAGAGAAATGGAGGTGATAGGACTTTTCATAGTGGGTTACTGTTAGTAGAGTTAGTATTAATTTACAAATGGAATTGGATATTTACAATGGGAGTATCCATATAGGATACAAATAAGGAAGAAAAACTCTTAAGAGGTAAGAAAAGGTGGATTTCTTACAAGGTTGATGCTCCAAGTGTCTTGAGTAGAGCCAATTTTGACGCTTGTTGACGGTCCACTAGCTTTGACGGTACATTTTTTCTCCACTCTTGACCTTGAGAGACAAGGTAATTGAAGCTGAGTAATCAACCACCATGATGCTGTCTTTTAAGAGAAGAGGCTGAATTTTGTGGTTTTTTTATAGATATGGGTAATTTGGAGGAGGAAAAATGAGACTAGGTGGTCAATTTTGGAATGGAATTGTGTGTGGGAGGTATGAGTTCACCATGGTTTCTCTTATTCTTCAAGGTTGAGGAGAAGGTGAGTAGGGTGCAGAGAGCAGTGGTGAGAGAGGTGGGGATGATGAGTGGAGAAGTGTGTGTGAAAGAGGAAAATGATAAAGTGGAAGAGAGAGTGTGGCTGCATAGCATGGGAAAATTGGGGTCCACTAATAAAATCATAGCTCATAGCTCGTAGCTCAAAAAAATATGAAAAAATTTGAGGCAAAAGTTCAGCCCACGAGCTACAACTTTTTTTGTATCACCTTTTCAAATTCGAAGAGCAAGTGAACTTTAAAAATTCAGCAAAACCGACCGTTTTTTTCCACTGCACAAGGTCCTTGTGGGGTCCTTCTTTGGATGATTCTTTTGAATACCTCCAAGAGTGAGCCCTCCATAGTGCATGTATGCATGCCACCTACCCTTGACCTTATTTGGTAGGTCTATAATTGAAGATATTGTTGAGAGCATGATATAAGTGAATAGTACAACTAAGAAAATCAAATATTGAGGGGTCTAAAAAATATATGTACATGTCAAATATAAATAATATAAGTGGAAAAAATATAAAGGGGTCAAAAGAAATCTCTCTCATTATGAGGCTACCATAAAAAGATAAATATTTTTGGTGTTCTAAAAGAAAACAAAATAGATGTAGGAAGGGAAAAATCACAATAGTGAAAAAATATACACATAAATAAAACTAGTTTTTTTGGATTTTTGTTGGGATGGAGTTACACCAAAAATAAGAGAAGCTTACATGAAAATATTTCTATATGGAATAAAGAGTATGAAAAATGGTAAGAAAAATTGTGGTAATGGTGAGGCAATGTACATAGCATAAATAACACACCATAGGTAGAAATATTTAAATAAATACCACAATAATTATGAAAAATCCTTTTATTTAGGCCCTATATACAATGAAATATTTACACACAAATGGGCCATAATATACTTATAATTTTTATTTTTTTTATTTTTTATTTGGCTCAACTAGCCCAATGACTAGCTAGCTGAGGGTTTTAAAGAAAATATGGGGAAAGTTCCCTAACTCACACACGCCTATATATAGTGAAATGGTAGGGATAGCCATAGTGTTTGAGTGATTTGATAGGGTGAGGTAGCTTACTATGTCCACTATGGAAAGCCAAAAAACGGCTATCATTAGCCCTCCCCCAGGATGATGGTATATTCATGTACCATCATAGAGCATCTTTTCCAAAGAGAGTGCTTCAGAGTCCTTGACGAGATTTTCATTGTTTGGCCCCTCAGAATTTTGGCTGGAGTTACACTCATGCTTCATGTAACAATACTTACATGAGACAGCGGCCTTTGGACAGATCTTTTGTAGATCCTTTGGTAGAAGGCGACTCAAATAGGGATTCAAGCGATACCCGTTTACCTTCCTGGAGTGCTCTTTACCATTCAAGTCCATAAGCTGATAGTAACTAGAATTGAAAGCCTTCTTGACTATGTATGGCCCTTGCCATCTAGTTTCAAACTTGGCATCAAAATGATTGTCAAGTCGATTGTCATACCTTAGCACAAGCTCTCCTTTCTTGATGCCTTTGTCCTTCAGTTTCTTGTTGTGCGTTTCTTTCGCTTGTGTGGCTTTCCTCTTGTAGCACTCATATGTTGTTTCTCTTTTCCACTCAAGCTCCACTAACGTAAGAAGTCGATCCATCCATACCTCTTGATCATCTTGTGCTCCTTTGCCATGAAGTCGCATTGTTGGAATGTTGAGCTCGATAGGCTGCAAAGCCTCTTGACCATAGACCAAGTGAAATGGTGTGAACTCCGTGGCTTCCCTATATGTGGTTCGATATGGCACCATCCAAGAAGTCATCCCACAACTTTGTCTTGTTTTTCACCATCTTTCTAATGATGCCTGCAATGACACCATTAGCTTTTTCTACCAAACCATTTGATTGGGGATAGTAGGGTGTACTGTGACGATGTAGAATGTGAAGTTCTTCACAGACTTTTGTGAGCAATCCCTTTCTAAACCCTGGACCATTATCAGAAACAATCTCCAAAGGTGTGCCAAATCTACAACAAATGTGAGTGTAGACGAATTTGCTCACTGTCTTCTCATTTACCTTTGCCACACTTTGTGCTTCCACCCACCTAGTCATATAGTCTACAGCCACTAGAATGTAGAGTTTACCATTTTTTGTCCTAGGCAGAGGACCCATAGCATCAATGCCCCACTTTTCAAACGGTCCATTTGCAAGCACGATTTGCCTTGGACCATAAACCAATCTTCTATTCCCATTTACCTGACAATTGTGACAACTTTTACACCAATGTTGGACATCCACATGCAGACTTGGCCAAACATACCCCGCAAGCAAAATCTTCTTCACAGTTAATTCTTGGGCAAAATGACCACCACATGCTTCTTCATGCAAACCTTTTAGAATGGATGGAATTTCCTCAATAGTTGGTACTCTTATGCATACTTGATCCCTCCCTCTTTGATAGAGGGAGCCTTCTAGGAAGAGATATGCGCTTGCCTTCTTCATGAGTCTCCTCTTCTGAGCCTTCGTAAAGTCTAGTGGAAACTCGCCCTCCAAAATGTAGCTAATAATGGGAGTCAATGACTCCAATCCCTGGTATCTCGGTTGCTTGACAGTTGCTGCCACCATGATGACCTGCACTTCTTTCTCAACACATGTAACTACTTGCTGTGCAAGTAAATCGGCATCTTCATTTTGTTTCCTAGGAATATGATATAGTTGCACTTCTTCAAATTGATTAAACAATCTACGAATGGCATGAACTTTTGTCAGTAAGCTTTCATTCTTGCATGCCCAAATACCTAAAATTTGTTTAACAATGAGAAGTGCATCTCCCTTTACCATGAGGCGTTGTATCCCTTGGCCAATGCACATCTTCAAACCATGAATTAGTGTGTCGTATTCTGCCTCATTGTTGCTAGCTGAACTTGGTAGATTGAACTTCTCTTTCATGAACACCTCTTCACTTGGGTTGAGCAACACTAGCCCTCCCCCTGCTTTTCCTGTGGCTTGACGAAAAGCTCCATCAAAGAACAAGGTAAAAGCATTAGGAATACTTTTTGGTGGTGTTAATGGTAGGGTCTTTACTTCAGGCAACTTAATCTCCTTTTCATGCACCCTATAAGTCAGAATCCCTGCCAATTGTGCACGCACACTATCTTCTACCTTGAAAGAGTATTGAAACTCTTGCAACTCCATAATCCACTTTGAGATACTAGTACTAAGATTCATTTGAGATGACACCCAAGGGAACAAATTCTCTACAGTGAGAATTACAAAAGGTTTTGGTAGCAGGTAGGATCTAAACTTTCTCACCGCAAACATGAGAGAAAGCATCATGAGTTCTGCTTCGGCGTAGTCTCTCTCCAAAGCATTCATGACCCTACTAGCAAAGTAGATGGGTCGCATCCTTGTACTGTGGGGATCTTGTTGTAGCAACACAGCACCAATTGTTTCCCTTCCAACACTAGAGCTAACAAAGAATGTGTACTCCCAACAAGGAGGCATGAGTGTTGGTAGCTCTGACAAAATGACTTTAATGTTACAAAAATACTCTTCAAGCTTATCAGACCATGCAAATTCTACTTGTTGTGTCAACTTTTGCAAAGGATGAAGCAACTCCGAAGCTAAGTGAATAAAGCGTGACATATACTTCACTTTTTGAATGAATGATATGACCTCTTTGAGATTCTTGGGTGAGGGGAGCTCAATAAGAGCCTTTGCCTTTGAAGGATCCACCTCAATGCCTTTACAGGAAACCTTGTGACCAAGCAAGATCACTTCATCCTCAGCTATGTGACACTTGTCGGGGTTGAGTTGACCTCCCATGTCATAGAGCTTCTTTAAACCTTCTTCTACCCTTTGTAGATGCAATGATTTTGAGCTATAAATGCAAAAATCATCAATAAAAACCCTAATGGACTTTCCAAAGAATGCTTGAAACACCATGTTCATGAAGCGTTGGAAAGTTGTAGGAGCATTTGTCAGGCCAAATGGCATGACTCTAAAAGCATAACAACCCCAAGGAGTGATAAAGGTTGTTTTCAATTGATCCTCCAATGCGATACCTATTTGAAATTAACCCGAGTAGCCATCACACACAGTGTACTTCTCATGACCAGCTACTTCATTTAGTATCTCATCCTGAAATGGGAGGGGAAAGTGATCTCTTTTTGTGGCCTCGTTAAGTGGACGATAATCCACACACACCCTCCACTAGCCGTTTTTCTTAGGAGTGACAACAACGGGAGAGACCCACTTTGAATTCTCCACTGGATAAATGAAACCTGCTGCTAGAAGCTTTCTTACCTCCTTGAGTAGAGCCTGCTCCTTAATGACTCCTAGCCTTCGTAACTTTTGAGCCTTAGGTGTGGCCTCTGGCTTCAACTCAATCTTGTGTTGAACAACATCTACTCCACGCACATCGGTGTAGTCTTTAGCAAAAAGCCTCGGAAATTTCCTTAGCACACATTTGAACTCCTCTCTTTCATCCTTTGTAAGTGTTGTAGACAACATACCTTCTAACATTCCTTCATCTTCCACCTTTTGGTTCTCTTGGGAACCTACCTCTTCCAAACCTCGAGAAGAGGTCTCCTGGTTGTTTGGCTTAAACCTTACCCCCATGACTTCAATGGAGGACTCCTCTTCAGTAATGCTGCCGCTACTTTCTTCTTCTGAAGTGTTTTCAGTCCAATCTTCTTCCGTCTCACTTCGAGATGATTCTTCATGGAGCTCCTCTTGGCGTTGCTCCTTCATGTCAAAGACAACCTTCTTGTGATTGTCATTCCTGCAAATTAGCTTTCCACTCTCCCAATCCTGCAAAGATCACATTTTCATTAGCCATGGTCTTCCTAGGATAAATGGGTAACCATTTCCCTTGGTAGACATGACATAGAAATCCACTGCCTTCTTAATGCCAAAGGCCTCCACAAAAACATTTTTACAAATGCCTACGCACCTAGCCTTGCTATTGTTTTCCATTTTCACTTTGATTTCAGGTGTCTCATGGATGTGCATGCCTAGTCTTTGCATGAGCCCTTCTGTCATGATGCAAATTTGTGCACCCCCATCCACTAGACCTTTCCTAACCAATCTTCCTTTTATGTAACAATCTAGCACAGGTGTAATATCCTCGTTCATTTCAGCATGTGCAATTTTTACAACAAGAAAACTCTCTTTTACCTTTCTCCTAGTGCTAACTGCCTTTGTTAAATCCCTCCTAACTTGTGGGCATAATGCAAGAAACTAAGGCCATGTGATATCAGGACCCTTACCTCGCATGTCTTCCAACAGGTTGTATGGAGCCATACCATGTCCAAGAGGGAAGTCTTGGAGATTGATACGACGTCGAGTCCTCTTTGCTTCCTTGGTCTCCTTTGCCTTCTTGCCTTGTCCATGGTCACTCTGTGATGGGACACCCTCTTTCTCTTTACCTTTTCCTTGGCCATGCTTAATGCCATTGGCTTCCATGTCAACCTCATTTGAATTTGTCACCTCTACCACATGCACATTTAAATCTGGCAAAGGTGGAACTCCTTCTACCCCTTGTGGAGGTGGTCTTGGTCCATTTGGCCTTTGTAGAAGCCTTGGTTGTTGACAAGCTCCTTCTCCTGCATTCATCACTGGGTAATTCAAGTTAGGTCTCCCTGGCTCTCCACGGGGCCAAGGACAATTATACATCCCATGTCCAGACTCTCCGTAATTCCAACATTGCAAGACTCTCCTAGTTCGTGGCTCTCTCTCTTCTGACTTCTTTGCTTGTCCCTTTGGACCTACAGATTGTGCAAGGTGAATTGATAGGCTGCTTAAAGATTCATTTAACTTCTCAATCACTTCAGCCGTTACCTCAGGAATCTCCCTAGATGTTGATGCTTGTGACTTACCTTTGGGTCTAAGAACTTCTATTGGAACCTCTCCCCTTAAGCACTTGAGTTTTCTATACTTCTCAGCAGCCCTAGTTTCCGCCGCATCAAAAGTAGCAGGTTCCCCCGCCTCAACTTTTACCTTAAGGTCAGGAAAGAGTCCGGCTATGAACCTCTCCTTCTTTAAAAATTATGCACCATCACCAGGGTTAGCAACATTTCGTATCCATAGAGCCCAAAGACGTAGAAACTCTTGCTTGTACAAGTAGTAGTCATCTAAGTCTTTTTGCTTATGAGAAACAATGTCTTGCGATAGTTTTTGAGTGTTTTGGGGATCAAAGAAGTATCTCTTAAAACGATTCAAAACTTCTGTGTAATTCCCCTTAACTTCCTCAGGCAAAGAGTCAAACCAAGTGCTAGCATCTTTCCTAAGGACCACCTCAAACATTTCTACACGTTCTTGATCGGTTATTATCCTCTTGATACGGCAAGACATCTTGAAATTCGCTAAAAATAATTCAGCATCCTCTCCAGGCTCTCCAAAGAAAAGAGGATACCCAGACATTTGGCGTTGGCTTTCCATTGAATTGATTTCAAAGTGACACCCGTTTTTGTTTTTCTTTCTTAAAAAGATTTACACAATAATGTATCTAGCTTGCAATCTATTCTACAACAAAATAAAGATATTCACATCAAACGACCTATGATAATCAATAAGAGGTAGGATGACAGGGTTTGGTGATGCGAGAATTTCTCCTACTCTTTGGGCACCAAACATGAACACCATACGTTGTTGAAAATGGATTTTCCTACTAATTGCAATGTTTATTCTAATGTGTGGAGTGAAATGGAAGGGGAAAACCTCTATTCCTGGGCCATTATCCATGGTCTATGCATGACCTAATGCTTAAAACAAAACAAAAATATAGACGTCCAAACTAAGGTCGTACCTAATGAGAGGCAAAATAAAATGATTTACTGAAGCGTTTATCTCGGCCAACCTAAGAGGACCTAAAATTCTACGAATGACACGTTGAAATTGCAACTTAGTACTAACAATTATGCGTACCTTTTGCCTTGCAATCGGAATGAAGGGATCATACAAATTTTCGTGAGTCATGCAAACTACTTGACTATGCTAAAGGTTGATTCTACACAAAAATACACAAGCCGTCCTCAGTGGGGGCACCAATTTGAGGCGGTCCGGGGCGGGCAACAAGAAGAGCAACCTCTAGACACCCTTCAAGGCTCCCGTGCTGCTCAATGGGGCTGGGGCACAACACAAACCAAAAGAACAAACCCCCAGCCAAATCCCAACTACACAAGGGGCACCACCTAGTTTATGAGCGAACTAGGACGCAAAAGAGGAGAATCGTTAGAGCAACCCACAAACAAGCAAGGAATTTACACTAACCCTAACACCAATGGAACACTCTCACACACTAAAACACGAGAGAGAGAGAGAGAGAGAGAGAGAGAGAGAAAGATGGTGCTCGGGCTGCTTTGAAACGTATCGGCAATGATCAAGCAAATACAACTATATATTTAAGAAAGAGAGAGAAAGGGGGAGGGGGTGCTTGTTGCATTAATACCTTCTTACAAATCTGTCATGACAAATCAAAGTGAGATTAGTATTTGTTCAACATAGCTTGCATAAATATCACCACAACACATCACAAGAAAAGCCACCCCAATCACTGTCTTAAGGCCAGGGGAGTCCTCTCCACCCTGTCGCCTTCTTACAATATGTGGGATTTATGGCTAGATTGATGACAACACCATGAGACAAGCTATCAAGAACTTAACAAAAAACACCAAGACACTTACGCATCATTGTTGTCCATTACTTCACGTTGGAAAGGAGACAAAGTACCCAAGCTTAGTCCAAATCCACCCTCCTTGATTCAGCAAATTTTGGGCTTACACTAGTAGGAGAAATGATAGATTTCCTACTCTCAATTGAATGATCACTCTCTCTCTTACAATGGCATAGAGTTCCCTTGCTAATCCCCTATTACAACACATGCACATGCATAAGACAATGAGCTTCCACTCAAGAGCTCCTTCTAGAGAGTTGAGCTTGGCTTCTCAAGCTATAGCATAGTGCTCTTGCTTATGGCTCCCCCTTTTGTGCTAGCTACACCCTCCTTTTATAGCAATTTTGAAGGCTAGGGTTACTCCTCTAACCATGGTTGGGTTAGATTTTCAGCAATTTATCTAATTTCTTTTGCTTGGAATTATCAAGAAGTTGGTGGGGAAAGAGAGAGGAGAGAAATGGAGGTGATAGGACTTTTCATAGTGGGTTACTGTTAGTAGAGTTAGTATTAATTTACAAATGGAATTGGATATTTACAATGGGAGTATCCATATAGGATACAAATAAGGAAGAAACACTCTTAAGAGGTAAGAAAAGGTGGATTTCTTACAAGGTTGATGCTCCAAGTGTCTTGAGTAGAGCCAATTTTGACGCTTGTTGACGGTCCACTAGCTTTGACGGTACATTTTTTCTCCACTCTTGACCTTCCTTGAGAGACAAGGTAATTGAAGCTGAGTAATCAACCACCATGATGCTGTCTTTTAAGAGAAGAGGCTGAATTTTGTGGTTTTTTTATAGATATGGGTAATTTGGAGGAGGAAAAATGAGACTAGGTGGTCAATTTTGGAATGGAATTGTGTGTGGGAGGTATGAGTTCACCATGGTTTCTCTTATTCTTCAAGGTTGAGGAGAAGGTGAGTAGGGTGCAGAGAGCAGTGGTGAGAGAGGTGGGGATGATGAGTGGAGAAGTGTGTGTGAAAGAGGAAAATGATAAAGTGGAAGAGAGAGTGTGGCTGCATAGCATGGGAAAACTGGGGTCCACTAATAAAATCATAGCTCATAGCTCGTAGCTCAAAAAAATATGAAAAAATTTGAGGCAAAAGTTCAGCCCACGAGCTACAACTTTTTTTGTATCACCTTTTCAAATTGGGAGAGCAAGTGAACTTTAAAAATTCAGCAAAACCGACCATTTTTTTCCACTGCACAAGGTCCTTGTGGGGTCCTTCTTTGGATGATTCTTTTGAATACCTCCAAGAGTGAGCCCTCCATAGTGCATGTATGCATGCCACCTACCCTTGACCTTATTTGGTAGGTCTATAATTGAAGATATTGTTGAGAGCATGATATAAGTGAATAGTACAACTAAGAAAATCAAATATTGAGGGGTCTAAAAAATATATGTACATGTCAAATATAAATAATATAAGTGGAAAAAATATAAAGGGGTCAAAAGAAATCTCTCTCATTATGAGGCTACCATAAAAAGATAAATATTTTTGGTGTTCTAAAAAAAAACAAAATAGATGTAGGAAGGGAAAAATCACAATAGTGAAAAAATATACACATAAATAAAACTAGTTTTTTTGGATTTTTGTTGGGATGGAGTTACACCAAAAATAAGAGAAGCTTACATGAAAATATTTCTATATGGAATAAAGAGTATGAAAAATGGTAAGAAAAATTGTGGTAATGGTGAGGCAATGTACATAGCATAAATAACACACCATAGGTAGAAATATTTAAATAAATACCACAATAATTATGAAAAATCCTTTTATTTAGGCCCTATTTACAATGAAATATTTACACACAAATGGGCCATAATATACTTATAATTTTTATTTTTTTTATTTTTTATTTGGCTCAACTAGCCCAGTGACTAGCTAGCTAAGGGTTTTAAAGAAAATATGGGGAAAGTTCCCTAACTCACACACGCCTATATATAGTGAAATGGTAGGGATAGCCATAGTGTTTGAGTGATTTGATAGGGTGAGGTAGCTTACTATGGCCACTATGGAAAGCCAAAAAACGGCTATTATTAGCTACACTTGTTTATTTTTTCTATGTCTGTTGTGGAGATGATTTATTTCCTATGGCCCAATGTACACGCAGGAGTACTGGTGGGCACTGGGGTTGGTTCTAGTGGTCATGATCATTCGTGCATCAGATGTATTCAGCGTTTACCAGAGTCACCTATCCATTGTCTCTTAGGACTCTCACATGTAGCCTCGAACGTTCAAAAAGTGCTGCCACAATTGCATGCCCCTTCTCTTATTCTGAACGGATCCTTATCGCCCCCAACGTGATGACCCCCCCCCCCCCCCCCACAACGTTCAGCTATAACGGTGTCGATAGCGAAGGCGGGAGAGAAGTAGGAGCCTACAAAAGACCGCTAACACCTGCTGCTGTGCGGGCCTGCAAAAGCTGACCTTATCCTCTGTCAACACAATCAATGAACAACCGCTTGCTATGCATGTGCGAGATCCGTCATCGGTTGGCTGTCCGGTCAGGGGCATCCAACCCTTGAATGGTCGGCTGCATGTGCGAGTCTCATCTGGAGTTTCCCTCATCTCCTTTTTTAGGGACAGGCTTCGACAGAGTGTTCATGCTATCTGCCTCAGGATATCACATAGGCATTTTAGACACAATTCAAGAAATTGAAAAACAGGGTGATGCTCAGCACAGAGATTACGGAGATTCCCCCAAAGAAAAACAAAAAAGATGCTGAAGGGCCATCAAAGCAGTGTAGATTAGAACTAGGAATGCTATACATCAAAAGGAGTGCTATTGTAAATAGCCTCATATGTTTCTGAGAAAAGTAAAAATTTTCTTGTACGTCCCACTTTCTGCATTGGGAACTTAATAGCTCATACAAGGTGGGATTGCAAGGGGGCTTCAGACTCAGAATTTAATAGCTTGAACTCGTAGGGATTTTCTTTTGCTTGTTCGTACCAAACTCCTTTGACAACAAATGAGCCGACATTGCAAACATTCCCCCATGCATCTCTTAGCAAAGCTTTAGTTTGAGTCTCTTCTGTTGTACATTTCAAGACATAGAAATCCACAAGCTCCTTGTCATGAGGAGCTATAACACTTAAATCTACAACCCAACCTAGATGAGAACCTTGTGGTAGAAATACCTGTTAACAAGTTGTCACCAAAATGAAGTGCATCACTCAACGCATCATGGTGTCCTTCATATGGAAACTCTTCAATCTCATCATCATCTTTGACATCATCTGTAGGTTCAAGCGTAACATAATTCCATGTAGAAACGTGTGATTTGTTCGAACACCTCCTCTAGCTGTCTTGCAAACAAGCACTACAAAAGCATGAGAATTGCCGATACCGAAGAAGTTTTCCATTTGTTAAGGAGTAGTTGCTGACACAATGTAATAATTAGGCACGGATTTACAATCACGACGTTGGCTTCTATCCACATCACCTACTTTGACATCCCAGAACAGTCAAGTAATTGGTCGTACCTGCGAAGAATATGTGGCGTAGCACCATTAGACATGGTTTCTCTCAAAAATGGCACCACATCTGCTGCACATTGTAAATTCACACAGTCTGGCTTTAGCTGCTCCTGAGTGAGATGCCTCTTAATAATAGCACCTGCACCATCATGTTCGCCCTTCCCATGACTTGAACCTGAAAAGTGATGTGTCATTTTCAAACTTGTCAGAGTTCCATATCGAGCAACAAAATAAAAAGGCCTCTTTGCTTTGAACTGCAAGGCTACTCAATCTGACCAGACCCAATGTTCTTTGAGCGATATGCCTAGCTCTTTCAACCAACCATAATGGAGCATAAAGCAATGCTGGACAAAAAGAGTATCATGGCTTTTATCATCAGATATATAGGAATGATAGTATTTTTGGACACTACCTGCATTCCTCACATATGCAATGTGAACAAAGATTGTCACCGGGCTAGAAAACCAATGCATCGATTGGATCTTGTTATGTTCTTTGAAAGTGTAATTTTCAGAGAAATCCACCACTGACACTACCACATCTTCAGGGAAGATACGTAGACAATCTTTAAACTGCTCGGCCTGCCATCTGTAAACAAAATTGTGCTTTATAAACTTACGCAGATGATCCTTGAACAGTATGAAAATCTGCCTGCACTGCATCTCCTTGTGAGAAAGAACTTTTCTTTTCTTCTTTTTCCCTGAATCTGTTTCGCCAACTTCAAGGTCGTCAAAAATATTAATTGTTACCATGCGTGCACCATTTAACCCTTCAATCGGGAAAATTGGTAGCTTCTTTGAAGGGCCACACGAAGAGCATTCGCCAATCGAACACTTCAGTGAAAAAAAAATTGACCCGCTAGCCTTCGAGCATAAAACTCACTCCCAAAGTTTTGTATGGCTAGGGCACTAATTTGTCTGAGCACTACATTTCAAATCTGCACCACAAATATCATATTTACAACTACACTCTTTCCCATGCACACCATAAGAAATCTTCCTTATATGGTTTACAACATCCCTCAAGAATGACATTTGAATATGAGTGATGCAACAGGAGCTATAGCGATCTCGAAGCTTGAGTACAAAATAAGGTTTCAACTTTTCAAATGTCCTTTGGCGAATTTGTACCTCTGGGTGACTTTGTTTGAAGGCAAGAAATAATTCTACGTGCATTAAATAATGATATTCAGGACATGCAAAATTGAGATCAATCTGGTGGGAGCTAGTATAAGAATGGTAACTAATACTTTTGTGATCATTGGAAGGAGAAAAGATACAAGATCCCGAGTCTAATAGTAGAAACCACTCTAAGACATGGTTGCTATCAGACTACCTAAGGGTAGCTGCCAGGTTAACAGTGGTAGCTACCAGGTTGACAATGACAGCTACCAGGTTGACAAAGATAGCTACCAATCCACCAGGACTGCCATGGCAAACTGGTAGCTTCCACCAAGATTGCCATGGCAGACTGGTAGCTTCCACCAGGATTGCATGGCAGAGTGGAAGTTATTACTCTTAGAATGGTAACTAATATTTTGTGATGAGTGGAAGGAGAAAAGTTACAAGAGACTGAGTCTAATAGTAGGAAGCACTCTAAGACTTGTGGCTACCTTTACCTGAGTAGCACTGTAAGGCTGGTTGTTATCAGACTACCCAAGGGTAGCTACCAGGTTGACATTGATAGCTACCATGTTGACAGTGATAGCTACCAATCCACCAGGATTGCCATGGAAAACTGGAAGCTTCCACAAAGATTGCCATGGGAGACTGGTAGCTTCCACCATGATTGCATGGTAGACTGGAAGCTATTACTCTCAGAGTGATAGCTCTAACAAGCACTAGGATACTGATAGCTACTAAGTTGACAATAATAGCTACGAGTACACCAATACTACCATGGAAATCTGGTAGAAATCACTATCAGACTGGTGGCTACCTTATCATGACTATGAGACTGTAAACTAGCAGGTTGAACGTAGTAGCCAACAAATTTATCAAGAACACCATGGCAGATTGGTAGCAACCCCTATCAGACTAGTAACTACCTTTACCGAGGAAAACATGGACGCTACCAAAGTCTGACAGTGGTAATTATAAGGATCACAGTGGTAGCTACCAGTCATGTATAGTAAGCTACCTATTTGGCAGTGGTAGTTACTAGGTCTAAAGCAAAGTGCAACATAAGCAAATCGTACAACAGTCACATTCAGTTGAAGTACAACCAAACCAATGCCATAATTGTCAATGAAAATAATCTTGTAGTTACTCAAGAAGTCAAAACAATCCCGAGGTTGCTCAAGAAGATGCAATGGGTGTTTATTGAATACTTTGCGTGCAATACGCTTTCCACACACATCCTTTTTGTTGGGCGATACGCGAGTAGTGTGAGTCCATAAGCTCACCACTGTGGCCTTCACTTCCTCTGTAATTACATTATTTGTGTATGGTTGTCGCCCACACAAATGCAATGGTAGTTCTTTATGATTATGTTTCAATCGAGATCTAGTTGCATAGAAGTTGCTTCGATGGATACCAAGAAGCCTCGATGCAGCTGCTATATTTGTTTTTATGCTTGTGGAATTCATAACCATCACAATACTCGCCCGTTTAATAAACAAATCCGCCGAGCTTTTTGGTCTCTTGATTACCTTGAGACTGTTGTGGATTCCATTTATCAATACCCTCTGCTCATCATTGGAAACCTCACCTCCTGTAGATTGAATTTTCAGGTCTCTCAATGCTCGATGCTTGAGAATGCTCCGGATGATTTCCTCCTTTGCCTTGTTGTCAAGACCCTCTGTGCACTGCTTGAAAAATTTGATCACCTATGCAGTAATTTTGCAGTGCTGAAATTCATTAATATCGACCTGTTTAATTCTAGCTTCCCTTTCTTTGATTCTCTCGCGATATGCACGCTTTTGGTTTGCTTCATAATCCTTGATTACACTCTGTTTGCATGAGCTGCACTTGACTGAGTCACAACAAAGGCATGTGCTACTTGTTAAACTCACAACATCCTCAACTGGAATGACTTCCACCATCTTGTGAGTCTTTGAGAGGTGGAAAGAGGATACCAAAGTGGGTACCCTATCCAAAGCTAAGCCCTAAACACCAGCTAGGGATTCGCATGCCATGTGTGTGTGTGTGTGTGTGTGTGAGAGAGAGAGAGAGAGAGAGAGAGAGAGAGAGAGAGAGAGAGAGAGAGAGAGAGAGAGAGAGAGAGAGAGAGAGAGAGAGAGAGAGAGAGAGAGAGCAGTAATCGAGGAAGGCAAGCTACTCTGAGAGAGAGTGTGTGCTCAGCTATGGAGATGGGAACTGTAGCAAGAGAGAGAGAGAGAGCATCTATGGAGGCTTTCAACTTCATCACAGCGGGGGGAGAGAGAGAGAGAGAGAGAGAGAGAGAGAGAGAGAGCGAGAGAGAGAGAGAGAGTAACAAAAAGGTGTAACAACCTTCAATCATGGTCTCTGTCATGTTTTTTAAAATATCATTATTAAATTTACTCAAAAGTTTTCCTCCACCTTTAGATTTGGGAGGTAGCTACCAGCGTGCTAGTGTGTCCAGGACACAGGTAGTAAGTCCACCTATTCATGCATCCACCCTTGGATGCAATTTTGGAAGCTTATGAGGCAAGGCTAAAGCCTAACCAAACCCAAGAGGATAGGTGGTTAACGTACCTCATCTAGGCTATGAGAAAGAGAGGCTAAAGATGTGCAAAGAGCTCATTCAAGGCGCTCAAGTGCTTATGGAACCATCAGTTCCTACGACTCCAAAAACCAAGTTACTCATACGAGAAAAGATTCGGGAGTTAGATGAGAGGGGAATTGAAGCAAATAACCTACCCAATCTGGTCGATGAAACACCTTTGGATACAAGGGTGGTAGCCAATACAATAGATGGAACGCATTCTCAAGTACCACTGCCAATTCTGGAGGTAGAAGAACAATGTCTTGAAGAGCTGGGAACGGATTAGGAATAGGAAAGATGGAAGTGCCCCACTTGTCTCAACTCCTATCCCATAAATCCACTTAGAGCATGATCTCTACCCAAATGACATCCGATCATTGTATGGAGATGCAGGCACATCGATATCGGAAGAAAAGAAACCACAGTCATTGAAGACTTTACCTTCATTTATTGATAACCCTGAAAGTCGATCTGAGGTAAAGAAAGTTCCATCTCAATGGAAAGACAATCCTAAGATGATGGACACTAAAACTTCTAACGAGCTGATGTCATCACCTATCCGTTGTACACTGACTTTGTCAGAGTTGTTGAATATTAGACCACATCTTTGGGATGAGGTCGCAAAAAATTTGGAAAAAATAGTGCTTGTAATTCTTTCACCCGAGGCTTCTCAAAACACGCTAAAAACACAACCCTCGAAGAAAACTAAACATGAGCCAGTGCCAGTAAACAAGGTAGGGGACTATTGTGAAGGTGAAGAAGGAAATACTACCCTACCGGTAGAGTATAAGGATGTAAAATCGGTAGCGATATTGGATAGTGGAGCCAGAGTTTCCATAGCCACCAAAGCAATGTGCAAAAAATGGGGAAAACCTGCTCTAAGAAAAACGAGAATGAAACTTCAACTAGCGGATGGGTACCTGGAGAGACCTATTGGCATCTTGGAGCAGATTGTGGTAACCTCTTGTGGAATTGCATATGAGCACACCTTTGCTATTATGAATTTTGATGAGAGCGGCAATTTTGACACCATATTGGGCAGACCATTCATGCGTCAGCTCAAAATGGTGCAAGATTGGGGCTACAACTATATCTATCTCAGGAGCAAGGATGTCACTACGAAAATTAGTGTCACAGATCATAGCTATAAAGAGCCCCAGGAGAAGACTTGCATTCCACAAATGACCAGGAAGGAGGAATACCGGCTTGGCTGTAGAACAAAGCTCACCAAAGGACAGGAGAAGCGTCGGATTGTGGAAGTCTAAAAAAGGAAAACTGCATTCTTGATAGGACTGCATAAGATGAAGCGTACATACTAGAGCCTTTTCCAAAAGAGATGTTCGAACCATTTGGATGGCAACAAATACTAGCTACTCTTGATGTTTGTATCAATGAAGTGACCCTCACCAAATTTGTGATGAGGAAGGGTATGATATCATTCCATTCCAGATGATGAATGCTCGCCTAACTCCGAAGACAGAGAAGACGTACCTGACAAGGAAGGGGTGGCCGAGTGCCGACGCATAGTGGACAAAATCTTTGTAAGGGACCTTGTCCAAATGAATGACGAAGAAGATTTTCAAGACTCGACTGATAAGACTCTAGAGGATAATGCGGACGATGAGCTGTCTAGTAGCTCTAGTCAGAGCATCAAACAGAAGGATTGTTGAGTGATCTACTATGATTTCCCAAACCAAAACCCTCGAAGACAATGCAGGTATCAAGATAAACGCAGAAATAACCATAGCAAGCACAACGAGGACTTGGTACCTCAATTGACTGACAAAACGCAATACTTGAGATTAGTCAAAGCGACTGACGACCTCAAGGATAGGATTTCAGGGCGATATATGAAACCTGACTCAACCAAAACAACATCAAAACAAAAACCAAAAAAAGAGAAAGATACCGAAAAACCATTTTAAGTTGTCCAAGATGGAGCGTAAAGTCAAATACAATGATTTGAAACAAGTTTGGACAACAAAAATGGACACTGACGAGGAATCAAATGATGATAAATTTGATGCACCAGCCCAGTAGAAAAATTATACCATTCAGGATAGGAAGATAGTGGTGCAAAAACCCAAACGAGATCCCAAACTTCTTATGATGGGCCTGAAAACATGAAAGCATCAACTTAGCAGAACCAAGAGAGGAGCCTAAACCGGCATATATTGCCACGGACCTTACTGAAGATGAAGAGAAACTTCTAGTCAATACGCTCAGGCAATATAAATATGTCTTTGCATGTTCATACAAAGATCTAAAGGGGATAGATCCGGAGATATGTCAGCACACGATTCCCCTTAAGAGTGATGCCAGGCCACGCAAAAAATTTCCTTACATGTACAATGAAACTTTTGCAAAGAAAATCAAGGAGGAAATAGACAAACTGAAGGACACTGAGTTTATCTACGAGATTGAGCACACAGAGTGGGTGTCCTCGATTGTGGTGGTACCCAAAAAGAATGGCAAACTGTGTGTTTGTGTAAACCTCAAGCAAGTAAATGCAGCAACCATCAGGGATAACTACCCACTTCCAATAACTGATCATGTTATTGAGAGAGTAGCAGGAAAAGAGGCCTATAGGTTCTTGGATGGATTCTCAAGCTACAACCAGTTGATGATTAAGGTGGAAGATCAACATAAGACAACTTTTGCGACAGAGTGGGGTATATTTTCATACAGGGTAATGTGTGTTGGCTTGACCAATGCCCCGGCCATATTTCAAAGACTAATGACCCACACATTCAAAGAATATCTCAGACAATTTTTGGAGATCTACATGGATGATCTTTGTGCTCATTCCCATCGACGAAGTGACCACATCACTCATATGGGAAAAGTCTTTGAAAAATGCAGAACGTATTGTATTTGCTTAAACACAGAAAAATGTGTCTTCATGGTAAGACGGTAGAATTCTGGGCCACATAGTCTCCAAAAATGGCATTTCAACTGATCAGAAAGGTGGAGACAATTGCTGCACTACTGAGACCAACGAAGATAAAAGAAGTGCAAGCATTTATGGGGCATTGCGGATACTACCGGCATTTCATATATATGTATGCTATAATAGCTAAGCCATTGTATGCCCTCATCACTAAGTTCGAATGGACGGAGGAATGTGAGCAGGCTTTCCAAAAATTTAAGCAACATTTAATTTCAGCTCCAATTTTGCAAGCCCCTGACTGGAGCAAAATCTTCCATGTCCATGTGGATGCATCAGCCTATGCCATTGGGTGCATATTAGCCTAGCCATGAGAGAAGAAGATGGATTTTCCCATTGGCTACTCCAGTCGACAACTAAACAACGCAGAGAGAAATTATACCACTAGGGAAAGAGAAGGTCTGGGAATGATCTATGCTGTCAAGAAATTTAGACACTACCTTCTAGCAAACAAGTTTGTCTTCTTCGTGAATCATCCAGCACTGCTTATATCTAGTAAACAAACCTTGAAACACTGAAAGAATTTTTTGCTAGTTTATACTATTGCTTGAGTTTGATTTCACAGTGGTTGTAAAAAAGGGGACCACACACTAGAGAGCAGATCATCTTTCATGACTATTTCATGGGGAAGCACCTACGGGTGTTGATGATGAATTTCCTGATTCATATCTGGTTAACATAGAAATGGTGCCAAGATGGAGCGAAGAGGTCATGCCTCTACTCACATCAGCTCTTTGCAGGTAGAAAGACAACCATCAATGATCCATCAAACACAGAATCTCATCCTTTTAGTAGGACGGCTGTACAAAAAAGGTAAGGATGGGATACTGAGAGTATGTGTACAGCCTGAAGATACCACCTACTACCTCAAACAAGCTCATATACAAAATATGGGATTTCACACTGGTGAAACACAGACATGCCAATGATAACAAAGACTAAGCATCTACTGGCCAAACATGGAATACAATGTCCATAAATATGTAAAATCCTGTGATAGATGTATAATACAGCCCCCAGTGGAACATGCCACAATGTTTCGGGTAGTACAAGCACTTAAATGGAGTGCTCACATTGTTGATTACTTAAAAAACAAAACCTTTCCAGTGGAATGGGACAAAGCAAGAAGGAAACTATCGAGGAAGAGGCCAAACACTATTTGCTCATTGCCAACCAGCTGTATAGGCGGGGAAAGGACAAACAATTATGGTTTTGTGCTACAGAAATAAAATATTACATTGTCGAGAAATTTGTGGTCTTGCCAGGAAAGCACCGTGCTTATGACTGTGAGAGTTTGTGAGAGAACTCAACAAAACTATATGAAGGAGTTAAACCATAGATGCCATGAAGACTAGGGTTTGGAAAGAAGTGCAACCGAAGAAGACCCACTCTTTCTCGCTTGCACTCACACACACAAATAAAGAACACAAAAGAGAATGTCAAAATAACAGAAAGATGAAAAAATCAAGGCTATGGTCATATCATATCATGGGTAGTATGAAAGGGTTAATAGATGAGTTAATAGCATTCAATCTTGGCTGACCAAATAGGCTACGAATTTTTCTTTGGAATTGTAGTTTTGTGCTTACCATAATATATATATTTGGTCTAGTGATTGGGATTAATTGTGTGTACAAATCCTCTTGGTTCATAGCAAAATAACTACGCTTACGTCAAAAGAAACGTTATAGTATATGAGAGGTAGTATGATGGGATCTGGTGATAGAAGCGATAGAAATTACCATAATGTGGGTTATTCATCTAAGATAGTATCTGAGAAATGTAGATATGAGAGAAGTGAAGAGATGAGAATTTTCCCTCCCAACCCCTATTCTTGCCCGTAGGCAATAAGGATACTGCGGGGAGAGATGTACCTGTAGCAAGGAGAACCTAAAATTTGTAGAGAGGATGAATTACTAAGAATGAGAGAGATAGGTTTGGTTAAGGAGATGAGATTAGATATACATATATGTTGGATTAGAGATAAAAAAGAAAACAACAAGAAATCAAGAAAACATCAATGTAGAACACATCTTACTTGACAAACCCTTCAGCACCATTATTGATGGGGAGAGAAGAAGAGTGAAGAATTCCACTTTGATTGAGACACCAAGTGCAAGACCTTCTTTGATTAGAGTTGATATTCCAAGGTTAGCTTGTTGCAAGGATGGCTAGTCTTCTTCTAGGAGAAAGTGTAGGCTTAGGCTTATGTTAATGGCTAAGTACAATTTGGCATTACTACTCACTCCCTCGTGATTTCCTCTCATCAATGGCTTGAATGCTTAAGCTGTTTTCAAGGAAGAAAAGGTCCCCTTTTATAGGTGAAGGGAACCCCCAAGGGTTTACACAAGAAGAGAGGAGCCAGTGTGAACAGGAATTGGAAAAGTTGGAAATGAGTTGTCCCTGCATGATGTGGGCAGACTGGGGTCCAGTATTTTGATCATATCTCCTCAACTGTGGCTCCAAATAAAAAAGTAAAAATATGAACGGAAAATTCAGCTCATTATCTACGATTTTCATTTCAAAATCGTTTTCCAATTCGGATTGGAACCTTGTGTAAAAAAATCATCAAAATAGGGTCCATTTCTGGCAGCAAAAGTTTTCCTGTGGTCCCCTTAGCCTATACTTTCATTTGATTCCAAAGGACACCTCATGCCATATGAAAGCATGACATTGATAAAGTTTTGTAATCATGCTTGCAATAATGCATTAAAATAAGTGTATCTTTGAAATCATGCCACTTAGTGTCCCACTAGGATTTGATTCCCTCCTAGTAGCTATTTAAAAAGAAATATAAGAAAAATACATAGAATATATATATATTGGATTTTACCCTAGATATAGGATCTAGCTAGGGTGTGAGATGATAATGAGATAGTAGAAATAAAGAATCAATGCTTTTTGCCCCAAGTTAAAGAGGAAGAGCTATTGACGCTTTTCCCATAGTATTTTTTTATGGTAAAGTAAGAATAGGTTACCCTTGAGATAAATAATAGGATGAGATAGAAAGCATATTATTATACTTAAATATGCATATGTACATTATAGAAAATATAACTATGTATCTAAAAAGTTACAAGATAACTCTTGTAGGATGCGTTCCCACTATGTACGTGTCACAGCACGACAACGTCATTCTAGATCAAGCACACTCGAGACAACCCGAGACACTTCTCCGCTGATAAAACGGCAAAGATAGTGCTACACTCAGACACATGGTGGTGGACCCTATTCATGGATGCAACCACATATGTCAAACGATGTGATGAATTTCAACGCACAAAACCACCCTTGAGGAGAGATGAAATGCCACTAAGGCCGATGATGGGAGTACGTGCTTTTGCCAAATGGGGCATTGACTTCATTGGTCCCATCAACCCTCGAGGATACAGGACACACACACAATATATCATCATAGCAATAGCTTACATGATGAAGTGGGCGAAAGCCAAAGCAACCCAAAAAATGATGCAAGGACTACAACTTAGTTCCTTTCCAAAAATGTCTTTAGGCGGTATGGACTACCAATTGAAATAGTAAGTGATAGAGGAACACACTTTGTGAACGACGTCATTGAGTGCCTCCTTTTGACGAATTTATGGTGGTCCATTGCAAGTCAGTACCCTATCATCCGCACGCCAACGGACAGGCAGAGAGTACCAACAAAATCCTATACACAGTGCTCACCAAAATAGTCAATGACTCAAGAAATGATTGGGATCAAAATCTACACACCGCCTTATGGCCTTACCGTGTAGCTTTCAGAAACTCCATTGGAACGAGTCCCTTTAACCCGGTATTCGGAATTAATGTGATACTACCATTGGAATTCCTAGTCAAATCCCTCAGAGTGGCAACACAATTAGGATGGATGGGCCATGAGCTATTGGAGGGACTAGACTCCCTAGAACAGTTAGATGAAAGTAGACTTAAAGTGATAGATGGGATATATACTCAAAAAAAGCAAATGAAATATTTTTATGATCAACACGTGATTGGTAGAAAGGGGATTACGTTCTCATGTACACCCTGAAATAGCACTCTAAAAAACTCAAAAAGCGAGGAATGGGGCCTTTTGTGATCCATGATATATCGCAAAGTGGTGCTATTAGACTTGCAACATTGGCGGGAGAGGAGATTCCTAATTGGAAGAGTGGTTGCAGGTTAAAGAAATATCTTCTTCCGCTGACACCAGAAGAACTCGCAACACTCCATGCAGCAACTCAACATAGATGTCAAGCACATGACATTCGGGAACAAGCACAGCAAGAGGCCAAAATCAGAATATTGAAACACAGGAAACAAGCAAACATCGAGAGGAAAGAACAACAGGATGTGGCTATTCAGGATGCTCCGATAGCATCCATGCAAACGACGACTACATGGTTAGGAGGAATGGATCTATGCATTCAGTTACAGCTTGCCAACGGCACCACCAAAAGAGCGTTAGTGAACACAAGGGCCAGGGCTAATGTGGTTAACTACTCCACTTTCAGAAAAATCACACAGGAACCTCTAATGCCCAACACTATGGGGTTCAAGGTCACAAACAGAGGTACTATGGACAGTCTAGGCCACACAAATTTTCCAATCAACATTGATGGGACAATTTATCCACATCAATTTCATGTGGTCAAAGATCATCATCTGAATGAAGCAATTATTCTGGGAGTGCCATGGATGCGCACTTATTAGGCCACACCAAACTGGCAGGACAACACTTTACGCATTGAATATGAGGGCCACTCTTTAGCCACGCCATTCATACAAACGGACTATGAATGGGAACCTCTACCATCGCCACATGCAGCAGCTCAGCGATCATCCACCACCATGGTGACCAAAATATGGGTTAAGAAATCAATCATGGAAACCAAGCCTAGGAAATTGTAGATACCTAAATTCCAAATCAATACACGTAAATCTACATTGCCTACACAAAAATTAAACCATCACAAATTGCCCACCATTGTTGTCAAATGGCCTAACCCGATGGACCACTCTCTTCGACATCCAACCACACTCAAATGGGTATGGCAAAAAAAACAAAATCGCTTTCACGATGCCTCTTCTAGTGGATCCATACTAAGAAATTTCGATGGAAACCCAAAAAATGCCAACATTAACCGACCCCATCGGCAGCATCAAAACTTTTGCAGGTCACAGTCAAACACAGAGCATGCCTTCTATAGTTACTATTGTTCGCACCACGCAGCTTCCAAGGAACCTCCCCACCAACAGCCCCTGAACATATTGTTCAGCACCTATCTCTTGCATAGCAATTTGTTTTACCATGCATATCCTCCATGAGCATTATATAGCCACACTATACGGCTATGCATAGACACGCGCTTTATTCCCGTGCACTCTGACACATGCTCGTCGCAGACGACTTAGTCTGGGAAGGGGGGAAATGCGGTTGGAGTATCATTTGTATATACCATTATTATCTTCCTACTTCTTTTATTTTCGTTTCGTTTCCTTTCTTTCTCGTTTCCTTAAAAAACACAAGTTTTTCAGAGCTTGACAGACTCTTGATTGGCATAATCATGAGCCATACCGTCACCATCTAATACCAGAATAAGAGTATGTATATAAGGAAGTGACACTAATTTTGGCTAATTTTTGGCTGAATAATAATCATTGTAAATAATTTTCTTTTACAAAAAAGAAAAAAATAACATGTAATCAACTATGAGGTCCCCAACCCGCCAATACCAAGATCGGGATGGGATCCTTGACAGGTCTCTAGGTGTGATAAAAATCAGAGTCTCTAAACAAGGATAGACCTTTACCATTGACAATGGCTTGGGTCTATAGCCTTAGAAGAAGACCTGGTCATGTCTCACAGCAGAAACGGGACAACGTATTAAAAGTCCAAAAAACTATTTTGGTCCTATAACTACCACAATTGGGCTAAGGTATCCTCAATCAACGCTTTTTACCCCTAACAGATGTGAGGGCACAGCCGCTGGGGGACTCCTCTTCCAAGTGAAGAAGTTTTCTAAACATTTTAGTGCACATGAATGGATAGTTACCCGACTAATTAGGTCCACCCGTCCATGATTGACAATCTTAGTCAATCCCCACTTACCACCCCGCACTCACACATGATTCATTTACTTTTTAATTACTATCACATTGTTTTAACATTTAATATAATGGTTTCTTTTAACTTTTCATCACAAGAACTCCTTCAATCAAGTAATAAAGACAGCATTGTAAAGAATTCTTTTAACAAACAGACATCTAGGTACTGTCAATCAAAATATTGTCCATAATAACCATGACCAGTACTCTTCTTGTCTCAAGACCACCTAAGGGTGAAAAAAGGGCACCCATTCCGGAGTGGATAAACCCCCACCCAAGGTTCCAGGTGCCCATACACCAACCAGTTTCCCATACAACCGGGTGGCTCCCCTAGGATAAAAAACAGTATCCTAACTTATGTAGAAACATTAAGACATGACACGGAGTAGAAACTCATCGTTCATGGGGGTAACCAACTTATCTGTGGTGGTTGGAAAGCCATCACTATCATCAAAATATACCAAGGAGTCGCAGGTGTTTTGAGACAAGCTGTCTTAAGGATGATTAATCATATCTTTCCTAATTCAATCAGTTTTAACTCAAACAATTCTTAAGGATGATTAATCATATCTTTCCTAATTCAATCAGTTTTAACTCAAACAATTCTTTTCTACATTATAAACAAGGCACGTCGAAAGTTACTTTTCGTTTTTGTTCAATTATTCCTTTTCTGATTCTTACTCACCCCTTTCGTATGCAATGCTAACTTATAAAAGAACTTAAACTATTTAAAGACTTGATTAAATAATGGAAAACCCACCTGGGACTGATCGGCCATCTGCTGCTGTGCTGGAACCTGAAGACTCTCCTCCATAGGCCTATTACTAGGCCCAACTTCATTGTCGTGCGATGCTCTAGTTCTTTTTAGAGTTCTATCCTCGTCATCAGATGTAAGATTTTCTCTGGTCTTTTTAGGTACCATAACTTCTTATCCTTATAAAAAGGACGTCTAATCATTAGGTAAATTATCCAAAAGCTATATTTAACCTTTGTATCCAATTTTTATCAAATCTAGGTTAAATTTGTAATCTTAATTGGTAAATTCTTGACCTAATAATTTCTTATTTGCTTATATAGGTATGGTAACTTTTTCCACAGCTTCCCTAAGGGTTTTCTAAGCTATCCTAATTTTCTTATAGTTTTATATATCTTTTTCCTAATTTCCCCATCGAATTTGAGGCTTGGAATCTGCTTATTTTGAGATTAATATTTATTCTATTTATTTTATTCTAAATATTTTATTTACTAAAATTTATATCACAGTTTTACACTTACTATAATTTTCCTAGAAACTTTTGACCGTAAAGTCTATTTATTTTAATTAATCTTTTGCTAAAAATCGGACTTTTGGTCAATTATAATTTCCTAAACTCCCTAATTGACTATGGTATAATTATCACAAGTAGATAGGGATACTTTTTACCTCTGGTAATTATCTTTTAGTTTTCCATTGTAATTATCTAATTTCCATCTTTAATTCTCAACCAAAATTAGTATAATTTGACTTAGATAAATATCTATACTAATTTATAAAGCTTGAAATAATTATCACGGCCTTTTTATCATGTAATATAACTTTAATAAATAGCATGTAATCATATCCCATGATTTACTAATTTCCCCCTTTAGTTTTCAGCTAGAATTAGTATAGTTTGACTTAGATAAATATCTATACTACTTTTCTAACCTTGACATAATTATCAGGGCCTTTTCATCATTTAATATAACTCTAATAAATATCATGTAATCATATCACATGATTTACTAATTTCCCCCTTTAATTTATCCTTAAAAATACGGCTTTTTACTAAGATAATTAGCTAAACTACTTATCTATGATTATAATAACTATCATGGGTCTCATAAGGTTTGATTTACCTCTTATAACTATATCAAAGTATTTTGGATTAGTTTCTTATTTTTCTTCTTTTATTTTTTCCAAAAAATAGTGTAATTTTGTTGAAATAATTAGTTAGACTAATTATCCGAGGTTAAGATAATTAACATTGGTTCCATAGAATGTATTTTAACTCTGATAATTATCTCAAAGCATTTTGGATTAGTCTGCTATTTTCTCCTTTTTTTCATAAAAACAATGTAATTCTGTTGAGATAATTAGTTAAACTAATTATCTAAGGTTAGGATAATTATCACAGGTTCTATAAGATGTGCTTTACCATGGATAATTATCCCAAATCATTTTGGATTAGGTTTCTGTTTCCCCCCTTTCATTTTCTCCTAAAAATAATGTAATTCTATTGAGATAATGAGTTAGACTAATTATCTGAGGCTAGGATAATTATCACCTCTGATAATTATCCCAAAACTTTTTGGGATCACTTTGCTATTTCCCCCCTTTCAATTTATCCCTAAAAAAAGTGTAATTATGCTAAGATAAATAGTTAAACAAATTATCTGAGGTCAAGATAATTATCACGGATGTCATAAGATGTGATTTACCTTTGATAATTATCTCAAAGCATTTTGGATAAATTTTCTATTTTTCCCCTTTTAATTTTTCCTAAAAATAGTGTAATTCTGCTAAGATAATTAGGTAAACTAATCATCTGAGATTAACATAATTATCACTTGTTTCCTAAGATGTGATTTACCTCTTATAAATATCTCAAAGCATTTTGGATTAGTGATCATTTTCCCCTTTACTTTTCTCTCAAAAACAGTGTAATTCTTCTTAATTAATTATGAAAACTACTCAAAAAACTACAAGATTATTTTCCTAGCATAATGAGAGTCTAACATAGCTCTAATATTTATCTCAGATCAATCTAAACTTAATTAGTATAATTACCATTAATTATAGGTTAAATGGATAATTTCAGTCCTAATATGATATAATAATTAGTTAGCTTAATATCCCTAAGCTTAATCACAATAATTAGTAGAGAATATTTAATTAAGAGAGGATTTTTGAGTATACATAGGATTAATCTTCAAGTAATTGAGAAAATTGTAAATAGGTTAACCTAGCTTTGCTAATTAAGAAAGATTAGGGCTAATTACCGTTTAATTAACCAACTAGAGCTTGATCTCTAGTGATTTTTGCGTAGAGGTCTCTCTAGATGAGAGAGAATGTGCCAAGGCTCCGAGTCTATCCAAAATTGTGAAGCAAGGGGTCGTATTTATAGGTTTCTGGGCACTCATTGGCTGAATATGGCAATAACTTACAATTGAAGCAACCCTACAGCTCCAGATGGTGCCCCCTGCTGCTAAATTAGTCCCTGGCAGGTCAGTGATGACCCCCTCATTACCTATCGGCTTTAAAATATAAATTCTGCTATATTTTGACCTATTTTTGCTTAATTGGTAAATATCTTCTAAATATCTGGGAGGCTTGTAGTAAAGTCTATGCTTAAATGATTACTGCAACCCTTCAATTTTTCTTAATAATTTAATTTACATTGAATCTTCCAGAAGGACTAGCGGGGTCAGTTTTTGTCCGAATTTAAATATGAAAATTTCTAGCCCGGGGTTTGTTGTGCTTAAGATTCCAAAAATACCAATTTTTATTGCTTTTGAGATAGTGTTTTTACCTGATTGCCTGATCAATGCTTTCTCCTAAAGCTTAAGTTAATTCCCAACAGCTAGAAAGGTGGAGACCTTACATCAACAAAAAATTGATAAGTCGAGCTAGGAAAGTCAGAATCGACTTTTGAAAGAAAACGCCGAAACTTCAAAGCAAGGACTTCAAACATGGCAGATATGGAAAAATTCAACACAAAATGAATTTTGAGACAACTTCTAAAGGATCAAAACTGCAGATCAAACGCCATTTGTAAACCGAGTGTCATAATGACGAACAGTTCGAACCGCAGGTGATGTGCCCAACAAGATATGAGCAATGAAGGTAAGTATAAATGGGGCATTCCGGGTAGACTGGGATCATATAGTCACAAAAGGGCAACAGAAGCTCATTTGCATTCAAAGAGAGAGAGAGAGAGAGAGAGAGAGAGAGAGAGAGAGAGAGAGAGAGAGAGAGAAAGATAGGAGTATAGAGTTTTCAGAGTTTCTTCTTCCTGCTGCGACCACCTCGGTGGATCTCACTACACCAAATTTGACAGGTATGATCATTAACCTTGCAAGAGCATGTGTGTGTGACCAATACTGCATCAACAGTACCAAAACAACAAATCGAAGCAGTACAAGGTCACAAAATCGGTAAATTAACAGGGCCAATGAGGAAGTTTAAAACCCATCAAAAACAAGAAAAAATTCATCAGTAGACCCCAACTACCTGGCAGGATCAGCCAAGATAAAAACAGTAGGAGAAGGTGTTGGAACATGGATCGCGATCCATGTTCCCAAAACCCTAAAATCAAGGAAACTTTTACAGGAGCAACAATAGAGGCTCAGGAACAAAACCTCATGACTGTTTTTGCAAAAAGCATCCCAACATGGATCGTGATCCATGTACCTTTTTGCCAAAATCAGGGTAACAGTAGCTCACTAGCTGGACAATGTACAAATAGTATTGGTGTTGCAAAATAATCACAAAAAGTGCTCTACAAATCATCAAACCCACCTGGATTTCTACTTTTAGTTTGTAAATGGTCTTTTGGTCAAAAGTATTGCTAAAGTAATTTGGGAAACTTCAAACTCTCCTCGAAGCCGATCAACAAGCAAATGTAACCTAAGAATAGTGCTGGGTTCAAAACCAAGCAAAATTTTCCTTGAAAAATAGTGAAACTTGCAGGATTCAATTTTCCTTCTCAAAAGAATTCAATGTCCGGGGAAAATTTCCAAGGAACCAAGCAAACCTTTGAACTACAGACCTCAATCATTATAAATCAAAGCAAGGAGAGATTTCAGGCAAAACATGACTCCAAAAGTGGTTGCCAGAAACAGATTTGGTCAAAACGGAAAAATATGGCCATAAACTAAAAAATGGGGGCAAACTATGGAAAAACAAGTCCAAAGTTGAAAATATTTCACCAGTGTACTAGGAAAACATATAGGAACCAATGTGCACAAGTACTGTATTCAAATGCTTCACAACATGGATCGTGATCCATGTACCTTTTTGGCCAAAATAAGTAAAACCCATGCCATCTAATTCAGTATGATCCGGAAAGCCAAGCCATGAAGTTTCAAGCCATTTGAATCCCAAAAATCCACTTTCAAAATCCAAAATCTCTGAATCTATACATGATTTTCAAAATTTAGCCCAAGTGTCAAACCATTGATCCAAATCCCAAACTTTTTGGACCAAGTCATAATCAAGATGAACCCTACCAGATGGTATCATCTGATTTCCAAAATATTGCCCAACATGGATTGTGATTTATGTACCTCCAGCTCTTAATCCAGAGAAGATTGCTCAGCAGCATCCCCTTATTCCTAGGGACAACTTCCCAAAGTTAGAATTTTCAAATGCTTCCCAACGTGGATTGCGATCCATGTTCCTTTTTGCCAAAATCCATCTATCACATTACAGTTTTGTGCCTATAGTAATCCTAGGTGCACTGATGAAATTTTGTCAAATTTGGAGTAGTTTTAACAGAGTTAAGCTCACTTTTTTATTTTATGGTCAAGTTTACACTTTCTGGCAATTTTGATCAATGGCTAAAACCTGATTTCACTTGCAAATTGGCAATAGGATGCCTCGAAGGAAAGCACAGAGGGAGTGGAATGTGGCACCCTATGTGATAACCGATATCTCATCAAATGAGAAAGCTCACCTCACCGAATAAGTACTTGAAGCAAATCCGGCAAAAATTTTCATCGGAAGGTTCCAAGCCGCAGACGCAGAAATTGTAAAGACCACCATCTTCCTTCAGGAAATGTGGACTCTGCATCAGAAACCAGAAGTGCAAGCAGGGGTGAGGTGCCTACAGCTCGACAATTTCTTAAGACTGCCTCCCTGGGGAACATATTTCAGACAAGCTCATAAGTACAATTCAATACACAACTCTGACAAACAAGGATGGGGCAGTTTTGTTAAGGTAAAAATTACAACTGAAATCATCAATGAAGCCCTCCATGTAGGGGACGCACAATCTATTGCAGAAAACGAAGGCAATCGACAATGATAAAGCCTTTTTGAAGCAACGCTGCCACAAGTTGACATATCAAGACCTGATCTACTCAGAAATGGAACTGTCATTGCGTCTTATATCACAGCATTTCAAGGTGTAGAAGCCGCCTAGATATATTGAACCCTTGTTGCATATGGCAGTGGTGATGGCGATGGGTTTGGCTGAAGGCAGGGTGGTCAGTTGCGACTTTGGCAACTATCTTCTTGACACGATTGTGGAAGCAAACCTAAAGGGCGGTCAAAGAAGTAAAGCTTACATGAACGGGGGACCAATGCTCACACGAATAGCCTATCAAGCACTGGGCATGATCGATGATCTACCAACTGCCCAAGCGCAGATAGACCTAATCCACAGGTCCAAAAGAGCTGTGAGACCAGTGGAAGGACCTTCTACAAGGCCTAATCCTGGAGTCAAACAAACAAGGCAAAGTGCACCTCCAAAATATTCTAATAGTGAGAAAACCGAGTCAGATGCTCGGAGTAGCCAGGAAGAGGGATCTCACCCAAGAGATACTCCTTTTGAGTAACAGTCTTCGGAGGAAGAAAAGGATAGCCCATACACCCTGGGATATACTCGGTTAAAGAAAATGACTGCGCATTTGGTAGAAGCTATCCCCATCACTCATGCCAGGAGGACAATGGAAGAGGCTCAGGCATTGAGGGAAAAGCTCCGCCAACAAAAGAAAGATCAACAACAAACCCAAGAAACGGAAGCGGATGACGAGAAAGAAGACGATGAAGTTGAGAATGCTCCGTTGATATGCAGGCAAACAAAGGTCTTGGAAAGGATCAAGCAACAAAAGAGAAAGGAAGCTGAAGAGAAATGCGAAATTGTGAGCACAGTGCGGCAATGAATTCACAGTGAGCTCAAGCAAAAGATGGAGCAAAGGCAGCAAGAAGAATCAAAGAAGAAACGCGTCGATGATCTAGAATCATCTGGCGATTCTAGAAAGAGTAAAAAGGAGAAAAGTCACTCACGAGTAAAAAGGAGAAAAGTCACTCGCAAGGAGAGGGACAACACGACACACAAGGCCAACAAGATCAAGACCTTGGTTCTCCCAAGGATGCTAAGACAATTTTAGAGAGGTCAGAACAAGAGAAAGGAGAAAGTGCAGGACAATCGGAGCAAAGGGTTGAAAAAAAGCAGACGGAACAGCGGATGGATCAACAAACAGAATCACAGACAAAGCCTACCACAACCTCTGATGCATTAGAGGGTTTGAGACAAAAGGAAAAGCAAGCTGAAGTGGCTGAGCAATCGGATCAAAGACGAAAGGACCAACATGGGCCAAGAACGCCACGCACACAAGCAGCCATAAAAGAAAGAGCGGACGTAGTCAGCTCATTTGACATTGATGCTCACTTAGAGCAGATCAAACTGCAATTCCAATGTCAAAGAGCTCTTTACAACCTCATGGAACTAGAGTTAGAAGATAACAAAAAGGAGGCATCTAGAGCAGCAACAGAATCCTGGCAGTTAAAGCAACAAACCGAAGCACTAAAAAATGCACAAGTCTAGGCGGAATCGGAGTTGCATAGAGAACGATAAAATGCAATATACTATTATAAAGAAGTGCAACAATTCAACGAGGTGACCTCTGCACTACAGATCGAACAGCAATGCCTCGAGGAGGAGCTAACCAGAGAAAAGGTACAGAATGAGAAGCTACAAGGCTCATATGCAGTGGTTAGCAGGTCTCTCACTTAGCTACTGGCCATACAGGAGACACCCTCCTTGTCAACCATGACTGCGGGCTCTACTTCCTTGAGCCAGGAAATTAAAGAGTTAAAGGAGGCCCTAAAACAAGAAAAATATGACAAATAGATCATGACAGCAGGTCATAGGGCCTAGGAAATTGAAGACTTAAAGAGGCAACTGGCTGAGGCAAGAAAGGAGTAGAGGCTCTGTAAGAAAATCAAACAAAGCATCAGCAGGACCCAGGAGATTTGAGCACAGTGAAGGATTCAAACAATTAGCGTTTGAAACTCATCAAACAAAAATGCCCACTATGAGCACTAGAAAAGGTATGCAGGAATCTGCAAATCCAGCCACGACATCCACCGCAGAGTCGGAAAAAGATGAAATTCATCGCTGGATCTTAGAAGTCAAAGACCCTTCACACAAGGTGTATATGAAATATTAACTCAAAGTGCTGGAATCGGCTGCCCTCCTCATGATCACTCCAGATGAGGTAGCCAAAAATCATGGGCACGAAATGATCGCACTACCATTGATACAGTAAGAAGTTCAATAATGGCAGCAAAAGATGCTCCTAGAAATTGAACCAAACAGCAGAGGGGACTACACAGAGGTTCCGATTACGGCCCTTCAAATTGAAACCATCCTCGACAATCAACCACTTTGGAGAAAAAAATGGTTCGATCAGCGACCAACTGACGAAACCTATTATAGGAACGCCCCCCAACGTCTCAGGATCGACCCCACTTACTATCCCATCAACAGACCGCGATCCTAGGACAGTTTTTATAGTTGGCAAAGCAAAAGACTGGCCGTGTTGAACTACCCGGTAATTACTAAGCCGCTTAATAACAACCCCCCATCAAAGAATTACATGGTGCAAACTCTGAAAGGAGTAATCAATATGATGAAAGAGATCCCAGATCTCGCTTGTCAGATGCTAGTAAAGATTGCCAAAATTCTCATCAGGTGCATTACAGATTTCAGAGACATTGAAGTAGCAGAGCATTCGTGGCAAGTTTTTGTCAAGGGGATGCGGGGCAGTTGCTGGAATATGGAGACCGAAATCCCCAACAGAAATGTTATCATGGGATTCTATGCAAGAGTCATGTTTCTGCCCTCTCATTACATGCAGACCTTTGAAGAGGCTTTCATGACAGGTTTCTTCGAGGTGGACTCTTCCATATTCAATCCAATGACGAAAGATCTGACAGCCGCCACATCACCTACCAAAGTACAATCAGCAAAAATCCCTTTAGAGAGCTGGCAACCAAAGTCGAGATCGAAGCCGGAGCGCAGAAGTTCAGAAATCTCATGGCAACGCTCCTAGGAAGGCACTAAAGTAAACTCCCTCAAGGACAGCTTGCAGAAGGGCGTGCAATGAATAGGAAGGGGGCAATGTTTGGTGGATACGGGCGCATATAGGCGTATGCACACCAAACCCGGTGGACACTCTATTTTTTGAAAAAAACCGTGTAATTCAGCCTAAGATGAGTTGTAATCATGATGAGATTAGATCATACCCTTTTTTATTTCTCTGAGTCTACCCCTTGTAAGAGGCTGGATGGCCATGGGAAATCCCCCTAACTTTTAAAGTCAAAACCCTTAGTTTGAAGTGAGAAATTATCATTAGTTGAAGTAAGAAAACGTGCTTCTTATGACTATAACTTGTAATCATCTTTTCTCCTGAACAGGTAATCAAAATTCTATTCCGAATAGCAAATTGCGTTCCTTGTCTCTTCCTCTACAATCTAAGTGTAATCATTTCCAATTCTGCTGTGGTTTGCGACGTACCGTTTGTGAACTAAATGCATTGATTTGGGAGTTACAATGGTTGTTTTTTGATGTTTTGACTATGGATAAGTGTTTCTATGCTTAAGGTAGATCTTTCCAAGTACTTCTGTTTCCGCTTTCTGCACATTCTTTGTGATGGATCGTGATTTATGTACCTTCCCAGATGGTGACAGAACTTGGTAGGATTGAGCCCATAAGTGTTGTGATACCTCTCCTTATGTTTTGTGACATTCCGGACTCATTTGGATACCGAAAAGGCGTGATGACGTTGAGTGTTGAGATTGGATGCATACTGATTGTCTGACTAGGAAGTGGTTGATTTGCTTTTGTCATAGAACGAGTAGCCCTTGAGTTCACCTTGGTGAGATACACACTCTCAATAAGTCTCCGTGCCCCACCCCGAGTCGCTTCCTTGCATATTGACATTATGTTAGTGCAAAAGAGCTATGCTGCAGACTTCCGTCGCGGCGACCCGCTAACACACACACACACACACACACACACCGAGGATATGGGGAGCTTGGTGCTGACAGGGGTGAGTGGGTGAGGGATGGGGTGAAGTGTGTGTGTGCGGTGTGTGTGGTGTGCTATGTGAGAGAGAGAGAGAGAGAGCGAACACTTTGCTGGTTCGGGCTGCCTGGCCCGACAAGAAACGAGAGGGGGGTGAGAGTTAACGGGTTCGGGAATAGGGTGAGGGAGTAGAGAGCCAGGGGGGTGGGGGTGAGAGAGAAGGTGAAGGGTGTGTGTGTGTGTTGGGTGGGTGCTACAAGAGAGAGAGTGAAAACTTTTGGCTACGCCCGCGTAGGCTACTTGGTCGTCGACATTGAGAGCGAGGGAGAGAGTGTGAGAGAGTTAGCGAGGGCTGAGTAAAGGGGGGGGGGTTAAATGTGGGGCTGGGAGGGGAAATGAGAGAGAGAGAGAGAGAGAGAGAGAGAGAGAGAGAGAGAGAGAGAAAGAGAGAGAGATATGGGGAGCTTGGGTGAGTGGCAGCCCTGAGTGGCAGCCCGCCAGAGGTCGACAAACAAGAGGGGAGGTGTGGGGCTTTGTGAGGACGAGCGAGTGTGGACGAGAGGGTTTGGAGAGAGGGCTACTGTGAGAGTGAATAATGAAAGAGAGAGGGATCATGGATGGGGGCCCACTGGGTTGATGAACTAGGGGAAAAGAGAGAGATATTTTAATGTGCCCTTATGGCCTGCCTGCATAGAGAGAGAGGAAAATAATAGATGAGAGGGAGTGTGTGGTCCCAAAAGGAGGCGTGGTGGTCTATTTCGCATGCACAAGCAAGGTAGGGTGGGTTGGTGGTGGCAATAATAATACAAAAATGCATTTTTTGTTGTTTTTTTTAACCTCATGCTCCTCGAATGGGGTATATTCTGCGGCCTCGGCTCCAAAAGCCGAGAAAACTTTAATTTCTCCGGACTAGCTAGAGGGCGGTGCGGCTAACCCGGTATCAAAGCCATAAAGCACTTTTTTGGAAGGTTGGCCGGTTAGGTCGTAGCAGAGACCCTTATTGCCCTTGAGGAATGACATCCACGGTGCTCCTGCTTGCTTTGGCTTGTGAAAAGCTTCAATGCATGTGAGCAGCATTCGGCAAATTTTGTAGAGCATAGCACATGAGAGATCGGGGAGACTTTTGAAGAATGTCATGGCGCCCATTAGGGTTTTCACCATGTATTCCTTGGTAGGTGTTCCCTGCGTGGAGCTGGAAACCTTGGATAATTCAGCCATGTAGGCCGCTTTGTGGTCATTGCTTCATTTGCTTGCCATGTCCTTACCCTGGTACAGGAAAAAAGGTCTGGTCTTTCTGCAGTGCTGCAGGTGCGCTTGTAAACATAATCAAATATCGTAGATTCTTGTTCAGCCAGCTCTTTCTCCACTTGGGGTGGACTTCATCTATGCTTTCTTCTTGCATATCTTTGTATAATATTTCTTTGACTTGTAAAAACTCTACCTTGATCAAAGGATATGGCAATGATTGTTGATGCCATTGTGCATTGATTTGGTTGGGAATGAGTTGTGTAACATTGACTGAATGGAGGACTCTCAACTCCCAATCCATGGTTGCTTTCCATTGTTCATCTGTCTCCTAAGCAACCTGATCCTTGAGTGCATCTTCTTCAGCTTTTGACAACTGGACCATTAGCACTTGCTCAACATTTGTTAGTGGTACCTGAAAATCTTCCTCTCCTCTTAGCCCTTCTGCCGGCTGGGTTTCCATCTTAGCAAAAGAAACTGATGGAATTTCAATGCTTGGTTGCTCTGAGGTACCAGCTTCTTCTTGCGTCTTTGGTTATCCGTCTCATAACAGTTGATTGACTCTCTTTAGCTCGGCTATCTCCTTGAGCAGTTTTTCTTCTCTTTGTACCCGCATCAATGCAAGGTCTCCTCGTTGTGACTGCTCTAGCTTTATCTCTAGCTCAAGATCTTTATTCTTTTTTTCCAATGCCTTATACACTTCATTTGTACCTTTGATCGAGTCAACTACAGGATTTTCCCTTATCTATCTCAAGAAGCTTCTTGATCATTGATCCTTTGCTTTGAATACTGCAGTCTATGTTGAGTTGCACTTGGATCTTTTGTACCGACAAAATTGTAGTTAAGAATTCATTGGTAACCTCTATCAGTTGTTCATCTTTGGTCTTGCAGGCATCTGATAACTTCGTGAGAAGTTCACCCAATTTCTCCATTTCCTTTTGTTGCTCCTTTTTGACAAGCTGTTGTTGTTCATCTTGAGCTCTCAGCTCTTGGATTTGTCTCTGCAAATCTACGATGACAATCATTCTGTCTTCTAGATCTCCTTGGAGAGCGTCTATAACCATCTCTAGCTCTCTAGCCTTAGTATTATGGCTAAGTGCTATTGTTCGCAATATCTCAGTCATCTCCTACATATGCTTGGCATATTCATTCACCTGTATGATGACTTCATCCATTGTTTTACAATCTTCATGCTCTATAGGCTTCCTAGATGTTTCAATGTCTCTGTGTGTAGATCTCTAAGTGGTTCGATGGTAGTTACTTGCATTTGCATCAGGGTCTCTACCTCTCCTTGAGGTTGTTCGATTGCCTTGGTTGTTTTGTCTTTGTGAGGCTTCCTCAATGCCTCGGTCATTTCGTGTTGGGTGGTTGTAAAAGGAGTGGTTTTAGTTTCTATTGATTGCAATTGCATCGGGGTCACTACCTCTCCTTGAGGCTGTTCGATTGCCTCGGCTGTTTTGTCTTCGGAGGCTGCATGGATACCTCAGCCGTTTCCTAATGGGTGGTTGTAGAAGGAGTGGTTTAAGTTTCTGTTGAATTGGGTTGCTCAAAATTTGCTGCCTTTTGTGGTTCAGGCTTCTTCTCTTTGGCTTGCTCACCCTCAATGGGTCTAACCGTTCATGAAGGTGGAGGGCTTGGCATCAGGTGGTATTGTTGTTCCATACCAAGTGAGGCAGGATTTGGAGACATCTCCTCTTGACTGTTCTGCTTCGCTTTGTGCAGTAGCCTCTGCTTGACTTTGTTGCTCCGCTGCTTCTCTTGCTTTTCTTTCATTCTCTTGAGCTTCTCTTAGCTTGAGTGCTTCAACCTCTGCATACATTCTTTCAACGAAATCAGTGGGGTCCTCTGCTTCCTTCCTTATAGGGTTCTTTGTTCTAGGTCCCTTTATCTCTTTTGGAACCCACTTTTCCAGGTCCTCTCCTGCAGCTTGGCGGCTTCTTTCGTAGGTTTGTTTTTCCCTTTCAAACCTCGCCTTCTTCTGCTAAGGTTCCTCTTGGTGTGCATCCACCTTTATCTCTTCTCTTATGGCTCTCTTCTCTTCATTGTCTAAACTTTCGCTTCTATGTGCTTCATGAGAACTTTCTGCCGACTCTTCATCAGATTTGTAAACTCTCTTTTTTGAGCGGTTGGTTCTTGGAGATGGCTGTGCCAACACGATCCATGTGTTCTGATCTGGGGTAGGCCCGTCAAATTATATGCCATGCCAATAGCATGGTATGCTATTCTTGTTAATACCTCAGGTGCACCTAGATATGTGATCTTACCCTCTTTCCTTGGTACCTTTCAGCATTGATATAACATACTGTGCGCGATCAATGGGTTTCCTGGTTGTCGACTTCAACACTTGTGTGAATGTAATTGCAAGTGCATGATTTGGTGTTGTGTACCTTGGCGGTCTCTTTGCTAGAAAGTGGACGTGTTGATGATATAACCATGTTGGTTCTTTTGCTTGCTTCTAGATGAGGTCATCAAAGGCTACTGCAACAGTCTCCTTGGTGAAAGTTCCTACTGTCTTTCTGTCACACGGGGCCCTCATTTTGTCATCCCTCTGTTGGCAACTTCAAAGCCTCGGCCACAATCTCTTTTGTGATGACTACTTTCACTTTTTCCCCTTGCTGGTCAGTAATTTGGGCTAATCCGTCTTCTTGGTTGTAGACAAGAGCTCATAGGCTTTTTGGAAGTCTACACCACATGGTTCTTGGTCATAGAATTTTGTGAGGCCAAGCCTTCTTTTGGACTCCTTTGTGTCATGCTTTGCCGCAACATCATAGATTTGTTTTGGTAGTAGTTGCAGCTCTACTTGATATCCTTCTTCACTTTTAAACCATCCTATGAAAACCGTTGTATTGTTTTCCTCAAGTTGTTCTCTAGACAAGTACGTTGCTTTTGCCGTCTTCACCGAACTGGGGTCCAGTTGGTAGGGTGGCAACTCTTACAGATTCTCTTTTTAGGAGACCCTCTTCTCGACCTTCTTCACAGCTGCAAGAAAAGAGTGTCAAAGTTAGTAAAGTCTACAGATTATGCTCTAAAATGCCCTTCAGAGTTGAGTCCAATTTGCTTCAAATCGATTTTTTAACATACATAGATGCATAAAAACATGTAAAGATCAAAATCATCAAGTCGAATCAAAATTTTGTAACAAAAAAGAAAATAATCGTGATTATTTACAGTTGATGATTTTTTCTAACTTTTTACAATTCTGGCATCATAGGCTTGAAATATATATCAATTACATACTCTCCATGAAATATAGGCTCATTTGAGTGCACGGGGTGAAAATGATGCCAGATTTAGGCTTTTAGTCTCTCAAAAAGTAGATATAAAGGGATTTTGAGATTTTGAGATCCAAACTTGTTCAAACTTGGTCAATGGGCTTGGGACATCCTGTGCTTTGGTCTCATGAAGTCAAAGTTGCAATTTCCCCCCATCTTGGTAAAAAAGTAAATAATCACGATTATTAACTTTTTCATCAAAATGAACATTTTTTGAAGCAACTTGGTTCTAGGCATGATGTAGACTCTGTGTATGATATTTGAGGTGATTTGGATCAAAAAATGTGACAGATAACTCAAAAATTGATTTGAAAGGACTATTTTGCGTTTTTTGGCAATTTTTCAAGTTGTCATTGATCAATTTGGCTCATACTTGAAATGTGGCATGTAATAGGTGTTTACAAATGATAGGTGATGTGAAGGTACCATTTTCAAGCCAAAAATTTGCAAAAGTAAATGATCATGATTATTTATAGTAGTCAACTTTTTTTGCAAAACTTGACAAATTTTCACCTAAACATATTCAATACACCTAAAACAAGTCCTAAATTGAATTTGGTAAAGTTTTGTCGTGTCAGCATCACTTTGTGCTTTGTTGACTCCAATTTTTGTGACTACATGGCCTGTGAAGTTGGTTACTCACTTTTGAAGCTATGGACTTGTCCGCTACATAGTCCTGAAGCTATCATCCAATTTTGGCCCATTTGGAGTCAATTTGACTTTATATGTCAAATTTGACGCTTTGTAGCTTTCAAGCTATTTTTTGCTTTTGGAGAGCTTTCCTTGATTGATTTTATGAAACCAGCCATATACATTGTGTATAGACCCAGTCTATAAGTTGTCTGTGGTGTCAGAATCCAATTCTGGCATCTGCCAAGAACCTAGCTTTTCTATTTGGGACCACCCTCGACCCCCTGTTGAATGGTCAACTATTGATATAGAAGTGTTCTATTATGTAGGGGCATGCTACAGTTGAAGTTTCATCCAATTTGGTTGAGCTGACAGGCCGCCATGACCAAATTTTGGTCGTAGGACTTTGTGCATTGCTAGGATTCTAGGGTTTTTTCCTGGGCTTTAGACTAGCTACCGGCCGTACAAAATGGATCATTGATAAGTATAGAACTTAGCCCTCATGTTTTGTGTGAGATGGCACTGTAAACAAGCGACTGTGGACTCCGAAAATCGCGCGCAAAGAAGGTAGAAAGCTCTCTCTCCAAGGGCGACAAGTGGAAATGAGGTGATTTTAGACTACCCTGGATATCTATACTCAGACTTTCCGAACCATGTTTCCCCAAATTGCCCTATTAGTCCTACTAGGCCGTGAAAACTATGTTAAACTCGAAAATTTTTCCAATCGAATTCTTGTAGCTCCTTCTACAAGAATTTTGCAAAAGTAGGCCTTGGCCGCCTAAATTTAGGCTTCCCGTTTTCATCTGCTGATTTGATTGAAATTTTTTGTGCCTACCCACCTTGTCCTTCTGATCACCAACGTATCTTCAATTTTTCCATCTTGGCTCATTTGCTATTTATTATTAATTTTTTACTTGTTTATTAAAAAATCAAAGAAAATAACAAAATATGCTAGAAAAGCAAAGTAGAAATCCAATAATTAGGAAAATCCATTGAAAAACACAGCTTTATTGTTTTTTGTTGGATTTCTCCATTTTTAAGTCTCAATATCAAGAAAAATGATGAAAAATAACAAAAAAATACTATTTTTTGATGACTTTTTGATAATATATACACTATTTACACTCATCGGGGAGATGCTATCAGTTAAATTTTCCATGTTGATGATTTTTAAGGGCAATATTAGGTAATTTTGCAAAAAATCATACGTTAACATCAAACTTTTTCCTCCCTCTTCAAACATTGCTCTGAATTACTTAGTTTCCTTCCACCCCTCCTAGATGGCGTACTCCGGGACGACTATGTTCATGGGTTGAACAGTCGTGTCTATGCATAGCCTTGGTTGGCTCTACCATGCTTTGAAGATCAATGCAGTTAAAACCATTTTGTTGTGCAAGGGTTGGGTCTTGAGTAATTAACTTAAGGGATTCTGATGTCAAGGTTTTCTTTTGTTGTCTTCCAAAGAGAAAATCTTGTAGCTTGTGTGCTCTATGCTTGATTGTACCATCAATATGCTTTGGTACACTGATTTCTTGAGCTGTCAGTACTAATAATGATGATTGTTGAGTTTTTACCCGCCATTGATATCTTGGTTTGTCTTGGTCAAATTGGTGTGGTGGAGCCTTCTGAGACTTAACTCTCCATTGCTTGATTGGTTTGACAGTTTGGAGAGAAGATAAGTGCTCCTTTTTCTTCCAAATTCATTTGTGTTAGGTTCCCTACTCGCAGATGCTCTTCTTTGTGTTTTGCATTTTGGAACCTTCTTCAGAATTGTAGATGGTGTTTTGGGCACCCGGATTTGAATCGGCTTGTCCTTAAGCTGTGCTTTTGTGTTGGACAGATACACCACGACGGACGTCAGCACATCGAGAACTCACCTAACAAGATTTGTCAGCTAAGGACGAAGCTCGACCCGCAGGCGCGTGGAAGCAAGTATAAGGTGTCAACCTACACTCGACCGACTCCTAACTAATTCCTACAGATGTCTCTACCCAATGTCAAAGCTACACTCTCAGGAGTGCTTAAGAAGAGATTTCCTACAACGCTTACAAGAGCTGAACATCCATCAAACAATCTCCAAACACCACAGAACTTCAAGGAGACCCTACTACTACCAATAGGTCTCTCTCCCTAAGGTCTATGAACCAAAATCCCAACCCAAAACACCCGGTGCAAAATCATGTAGGATGTCTGGCCGAAATTTGCAGGTCTCCGTTTCCAAAATCTAAAGTGCCTAATGTGTATCTCTACTCAATGTGAAAGCGTGGATATGCTGCAATGCAAAATCGGACAACGTATGCTCACCAAATAACCGGATGAAGCTCGTAGAAAGAGCTCGCAAAACCGGACCGTACGCGCGCAATGTAATTATTGGTGCGTAGCTCTCGTCGGGAGCAACACGTTGCACTTCTCCACACTCGATTCCGACCACCGATGCTCGCGTAGCGTCAAGAAGAAGCTCTCACTCCCTCTCATACACAGTACGCTCACTCACAGAGAGTATATTTTTCAAAATGACAAAAGGCTTTTCATTAAGGTCAAAAAGTGGTATATATCCTTAGAATTCTCAAACCCTAAAGTTCCAAATTAACCAACTACTCAATCTAACTACCAAAACTGGGATACAAATTAGAAACTTCTATTAAGCCTCAATATTTACAAGGTGAAAAATCGGGTTTCCTCAATAAATGAATAATTACAAAAAATGATAATCTTTCGAGTATTCAGTTTCCGTGGGGTGTGTCCAGCTTCTAACACTCCCCCCCTCCTTGCTCATGTCGTCCCCGACATGCCCGTTGAGCTGGTTCTTCATCGTATGGTTTTGCACATCTTGATCAGCGATTCATATCTTGCATGTAGATTCATCATTGTTGGGCTGAAAATATCAGTGTTTACGGTGAAGAAGCCAGTGTAGAACTCTTCTTCAAAGGCCTGGAGGTGATAGGATGGCAGAAACAGTATCCTTTGATACAACGCATGTATCACCTCCTTAGAAGACTGACCAGACAGATCATAGGCACATCTGTAAGTATCTTGGAAGAAGAAGATACTGTCTGTCACCTGGCCTTGCTTGAATGTCTCAAATACTGCTAAAAGAGTTTTGCAGATTTTTCTCATCATGATGCACGTAAGGTCAGGTGAGCCAGTGAACAATTTGATGGTGCCCGTTAGGGTTTTCACCATGTATTAAACACTTATTCTCTTACCTACCTTCAAGCCCGACAGCTTAGGATAATTCATCCAAGTGGGTTGGCTCCTTTGTAATATCTCCTGGGCCTTCCACGTCCTGATCCTTGGTAGAGGACAAAAGCTTAGGTTGTCTCTGATGTTTTTGGGTGCCTCTACCAAATGGATTAGGTATTGTGGGTACTTCGTCAACCACGCCTTCCTCCATTTTGGCTGAGAGTCAACTATTAACGTGGCCCCTTCTGGCTGGGAGATATTTGCATTGTAGAGCAGCACTGTCGGCTCTTCTCTAATCCTCTTATTGATGGTGGCGGCTACATACTTTAGCAAGGGATATGGGAGAGAGGGCTGTAGCCATTTGCGTCTGAGGTTGCTGGCGTCAATCTTCTGGATGGTCATGGATTTGAAAACCCTCTGCTCCCATTCCAAGGCTTTCTTAATCGTCTCTCTGATCTCCACCTCTATTGCTTTACGCAACTTTTCTTCCTCTTCCTGTGTCAAATCTTGTGGCTCTTGAGAGGATCCTAATAGGATTTCCTCTTGCATAGGTGTGTCCACAAGATCTGGCACATTTTCCAGATCTATGCCCTCAGTAGCTGCTGGCCCTGTGCCTTCTTGCTCTCCGGTTTGCTGTCCTCTCAGCTCTTGAATCTGCTTTATAAGTTTCTGTTTTTCTGTGTTAGCTTCTTCTCCCATGTTCACGAGGAGGTCGTTCAACTCGGCGTTTCTCTTCTCCGCCTCCTCGAGCTTTCTTTTGATACTTTCTAGTTCCTCATGCATTGCTTTTTGTTCTTCTTCCATACGTGATTGCATAACCATTGACCCTTTCTCTAGAGTCAGCTCTTTCTGAATCTCTTTCATCTGTTCTTCATAAATTTGGCTTTCTGTAGTGATGTGAGTCGAGCTAGTAGCTCTGACTCTGGCAGGAGATGCTCGTAGCCTCTGGATGGTTTGATCTTTCACTTTAAGCTGGTCCTTGAGCTCAAGGACCTCATCCTGGCTGGCTTCTTGGTCTAACTCCGCCTTTTCTTTGGCGTTTCGCATTACTTCAACTTCTTTGGACTCCTCAGCCATCTGTAGGGTCAGGTTATCCCTTTCCCTCTCTGCATCTATCAATGATTTGCTGAGTTTCTTACACTCCTCTTCTACTCCTTGCATTCTTTGGGCTACTACTTGATTTTCTTTTTTCATTTCCTGGCATCTTTGCAATGCCTTTGCCAGACTGGCCTGTAGCTCCGCTTCTCTCTCTTTCTGCCTTTGACTTTGTCTTTGTAGAGAGTCTACTTCCAACTTTATCTTCACTTCAGTGGCCTTGAGAGTTGCCATCTCACTTTCTGAGGCCATGGACTGCGCTCTTAACCCGATTAACTTTGTCATCACCACATCCCAATCATTGGAGGGTGGGTGTAGGTCCACTGTATCTGTGGCCATCTCCTTTAGTTCTACTAACCTGATGCTTTGCATTTGCTCCTTAGGCCCTGTGCTTGCCAAGTCGAATGCGATTGTGGCAGCCTCTTCTTTTGTGTATCCTGCAACTAGCAGGTCCAGAAATGTGTTGTATGCTTCATTTGTCTCTGGTTGCCCACTTTTAGGCTTAGCCTTTTCCTTTGGTTCCTGCTCCTGGCTTTTCTCTTGCTTTGACTCTTCTTGTTCTTCTGGTTTGTCTTGCTCCTCTTTGTCTTCTTGTAGAGGGCTACGAGGAGGTGGTGAGGGTGGTGGGCTGGACTCAAGGCTGGCCAGTAGAGATGTAGGCTTTTTTCTTTAAATCTTGGTCTGCCTTTGTCTTCCTTTCTCTCTCTTGGCCCTCCTGCTCATCTAGCAGTTTCTGTTGTACTTGCTCCACTTCCTCTTATGTAAAAGGTACATGTGGAATATATTTTCTGATGTGGCATCAAGAATCTCAAAATTTTGAATGTAATCTTCGAATCTGTTCCTTTGCGCCCTTCAGGGTGATCCCAACATTGCTTCTAGAGATGGCTTCTAGAGTTCACTCAAATCGCCTTTAAGGGCCCTTTCTCCTCTGAATCTCTCCATCAGCCGCTCTAGTCTTGCCGCTTTTTGTGACTTTGTCTCTTTTTTCGGCACTTGGACAAATTCTTTCTTTCCCTTATTTTGCTCTGGCTGCTCTTCTTGAACAGGCTCTGGCCGTCTTTTCAATCTTGTGGCAACCCTTGGTGCTTTGGGCTGTTCCTCCTCCTTGTCTTCTTTGAGCCTCAGCCAGTCGTTGTGTGATGGGGGGTCAGGCCATCTTCTTTTTGTGCATGTGCAATGCCCCATAAATCACCTTAGTGATTAGTTCTCTTGGAACAATATATGTGGGCTTCTTGTTACCCATCTTCACTAGCTTGTCATGTATATATGTTGCATAATTGATTAGCTTTGGAGTGCTCTTGATCATTGCCCAAGTGAATGTCGTGGCAATTGCTCCTGGCGGCATTCTGTACTTTTGTGGCTGCTTCGTACAGTACATGTGAAAGTATTGGTTGTACAACTGACTCATGATTGCCACTTTTGGGTTGGAAATATCTTCAAAAGTGTAGTTACTTTTCTTCTCAGTGTCCACCTTGACATCATCTCTTCTTTTAGTTACACTATCCCCCTTGTTGGAGACGTCTAGTGCATCTGCTACAACTTTCTCGGTGATGACTATTTCTGTCTCTGGCCTGCCTTGCAAATCTATAACTTTGGCCACGCCATTCTCTTTGATGGTCGTCACAAACTCTCACACTCTCTTTATGTCAATTCCGGCAAGTACAGCTTCAAAATAGTTGTGGAGATCAATCTTCTCCAAGTACCCGGCCATCTTGCTTCTTACGAACTCATTGAGTTCCCACGATAGCATTGGTAGCTCGATCACATTCCCTTCAGTGTCTTTGAACACTCCTTGGTAGATCTTTAGGTCGTTGGACTTTAGCAGATCTTCTTGGATCCATGTGCTGTGGGCTTTAGTGTTCCTTTTGGTATGATGAAGGGTTCCACTTCTTCTAGGTAATCCTTAATGGTAATTCTTTTCTTCTTTTCCGGTGACTTCGCGGCTGCCATAGATCCTATTGCACTCAGTAGTCCGAAGCTAGCATTTTTTCCATCTTAGCTGAGAAACTGAGTTTTAACTATCCAAATGACTTGAAAATTGAAATTAAAGCTTAAAAGGAACTCTTGAAACTGTGCATGTGCTCACAGTGTAATTCTGGCCAAAATTTTCCATTTAGACATCCTACACGTAGAATGTCTTTTTCATCAGAATTGGGTGATACTTGACATGCTAGTAGTTCTTGGCCTATGGTACATGGCTATGTGCTTGGATTTGGATTTGGGCACCAAAAAGTGGATTTCTTGATCTGATTCAGGCTTTAGGTCACAAATTGGGTAGAAAGTCCATAGTAGGTAGCAAGTGATGTCCAAATGGGTTGAAAATTGATATATGGGCTCATTGCACCATGGTATTGGCTCCCATGATGTCATTCTTTTCATAGAAGGTCAAAAAGATGCTAGAGACATACTATGCGTAGGATGTCTTTTTCCTCGAAATGGCTTGGGATTTGTTCTGTGAGTAGTCCTTGGCCTATGAAACATGACCACGCTCTTGGATTTTGATTTGGACAAGAATTGATGCTTGTAAGAGACTGTGTAGTGTTTTTGGGCTCCAAAAGTGTATCTAATTAAAGGTGTTGGGGTCAAAAATGATTAGAATGGCTTCAAAATTGGTATATGAGCTCTTGAAGATGATGTGATTGGATCTGGAATGGACAAACATCCTCTGTAGGGCAAAAATTTCAAATAGACATCCTACGCATAGGATGTCTACTTCACCAAATTTTGCAGGTGACCACACAGATGGATTGGTTATGTGCTTGTGAATGTGTTTTGCAAGTTCCATGTGATTTGGACAAGATTTGGTAGGTCTATGGCCCATTATTGCCTCTATGCCCTAACTTTGTGTTTTTTCAGGCATATGAGGTCAATTTTGGTCCAAATGTGATGAAACTTGGTGGCTAGCATGTAAAAGTCATTCAGAAAATGTGTGTGATGAAAAATGTTGGGATCTATGCCCAGAAATGCCCTTGAGACATCCTACACGTAGGATGTGTCCTGATGATTTTTTTCATGGAATGTCACTAGTGCCTGTCCTTGGTCCCCTTGAGTCCCTTTTAAGCCTAATTTCAACAAAAAAGTTAAATGGATAGAAAGTAACTCCCTGTGTGGATTTCAACCAAGCCATTTTCTGACTTTTGGAGTGCTTTTTGGCGATGAAATTTATTGATGTTGATCTCCATAGCTTCCTGATCCCTTGGGGATCCTTGCCGTATGGTTTTTGTCGACTTTGGCTTCACCGGAGCTTCAATTGGCAATTCGTCGCTCTAGAAGCACTCATGGTTGTGTTTATATATCTTTGATGTTTTGTGGTGGCCTACCACCATAGGACTTGGTTGTTGATGGCATAGGAAAGCCGCTCATGAAGTTTAGTGGCAAACGGGCATGCGGTTTGACCGCGGGAGCTATTTGACGCTTTGTGTGTCTGATGCCGTTTCTGAAGTTTAGTGCCACTTCGGGTCACGTTTTGGTCATGTGAGCCATATAGACTTGTCAAGCATGTTGAGATGCTCCTACCCATGAATTTTGGTAGCATTTGGGCGCCTTTTCGCCGATTTCCCATTTGGTGGCCTCTTGCGGGATTCTAGGAATTAGGGTTTTTCCCAATGGTTTTCTACTGCCTTTGGACATCCAAGACTGGTCTCCTATGCTACGGTAAGCTTCCAATGAAGTCTGGTTGCTTTTGGGTTAGCCGTTAGGTGGCCGCTTCTACTTGTAGGTCTCTACCGCCCGCTTTGTGTGTGAACCCTACGCTAGTTTTCGCGACAAAACGACAAACATGCGCGAAAAGCTCAAGGTGGTGAGCCTACCTCTCATGTCTGAATCCTGTCGGGTAGTCATGCGCGGCATAGAACCTGCTGGAAGTTTCGCTCGCTCTAGGTGGCAGAAGCTCTCTCCAAAAGGTCAATAGTGAAAATGAGCTAAAAATGAAGTGAACAATTCTTATAATGGGGGTCCCCGAACCACTTTTCCTGAAACGTGACATGTGCTCCCATCTTCTTGCGAGATGCGGTTTAGGCTCAAAAATTTCTTGATTTGGACATCATTTGACGTTTCGGTCAAAATTTGGCCAAATCATGCTTTTCGCTCCAGTATCATAATTGCACCCCCACTGTACCATAGGTTTTCCTATAGTCACTCATCATCCCCATATTTTTTATTTTTCATTACGACCGTTTCTCACCTGCTTTTTGTATTTTTGATGTTTTTCCGCCGAAAATTAGAAAAACTAAAAGGAAAATAGCAAATCAAACCCAAAAAATCTCCAAAATCCATAATAAATCACAAACATCACCACCAAACATTATATACACTCACATGCAATTTTTATGGCCGGATTTCTCCGTTTTACCAATATTTTGCCCAAAAACTGGCTATTTCTACTTATATACACACACCTAGGGGCTTGATTTGGCGTTTGACCCCATATACCTATAGATACATGCTATATAAGGGCATATGTACTTGGGTTAGTCTGAAAAGTTTTGCAATCAAACAACAACCCTTAAAATAGTCGAAAATCATGCCCTTTTTTGCTCTTCCTGCTATTGGTTCCGCATTTGAGAATGCCTCCCCCCCTCCTAGCCGGAGTCCTCCCAGAAGACAAGTTATCGCCGCGGGGTATGTGCCATGCATGGGTTGAAAAAATCATGTTAATACTTGGCCGTTTACTATGGCCCTATATAATGCATACTCGGTCAATGCATGGAAAAATTAATGTTGTGCAAGAGAAGGGTATAAGCAGGATGCTTATTGGCATTCGTCGTCGAGGTTGCCTGTTTTATTTGCAAGTAACAGCTGTAACTCTACTGCTCTCTGTTTAATTATCTTTTGTGCAAAAGGAAATTGCTTTGCAGCTACTGTTGATATAGTCGTAGTTGTTTCTGTGGAGAGGATTGGCTTGGCCGGAATGGCTGTGGACCGTATTTCTTTTGCTTTCCATGGGTAGCTTGTTTTTGCCGGTTTGTGTAGGTGTTTTTCTGCTTCCTTTGTTGCCACTGTGTTGTTGCGGATTGGTATCCACATAAGTCAGTTGTCCTTTTTCAAATGCAGCTGTCTGCCTTTCGTTGTTGCTTGTACTGAAGGGAGTTCCTTTTGATTTTGTTTCTGTATCCAATGGTTTATGCCCTTGGTTTTTGGTTGAACTATGTGCTTTGGTTGAATTCTTTCGTTGCATTGTTTTTGGTTTTCCATGGCATTTCTATCCTTCTGCATCCATACTTGTTTCCCTTGTTTTGGTAACCTAGATCTTTGCACTACGGTTGGTGACTTCATATGTATGTAGTTAGCATGGTTGGCTTTTACCTGTTTGTTAACTTTGGGTATCATGTTGTTCTTTAGTGACACTCGTGCTTTTGGCTCTTTTTCCTGTGATTGCATTGCTGGTAACTGATTAGTCCATTATTGCTGAGAAAAGGCTATTACCTGTTGTTCTTGTGAATATGCTGAATTTTGACTGCATTCACGTTCCAATCTATCTGCACATTGTACTCTTTTTGCCAAGGTTGCCCCAACAACATTGGGTGTTGTGTGCATTCATCCTTGACTATATAAAATTTGTGTGGGTAAATATATTGATGTACTTGTACATGCAATATAGTCTAGTCCATTGTTTTCAACGAGTGTGATGTACTACTTTCCAGCATTTGAGGAGTAGGATGAAGTTGACCTGTGGACTTGAGCTATTGGTATAATCCGTAAGAGATCAAATTTTCTTGAGCTCTAGAATCAAGCAATTTCGTCGATTCAACTTTATTGCTCCCTACTTTGACTGCAATTATGGGCTCCACTGTGTCTTCATCCAACGTCGTTAGTCGAATGGCATTGATTCTCAATGGTGCTTCACCTTGTTGTTGTTGTTGTCGTAGAAGTCTTTGTTTTGCAATGCGTTCTATGGCTTCCGCTTGAGCTTCTTCTCGTACTCTCTGTTTCTCCTTCATTTGTTGTTTTCCTTGATAGATTTGTTGAAGCATCTCCTATGTGAGTGGTAAATGATATTTCTTCAATCGACATCCACTAATCCAATTGGGCATGTCTTCACCTTCTAATGTAGCAAGCTTGACAGCTCTTCTTTGTGATAGATCACTACTCACAAAGGGTCCCATCCCTCGCTTTTTAAGTTTCTTGGCATGTTGCTTCAAAGTATAAATAAGTACATAATCACCTGCTTTGAAATCTTTAGTGCGCACATTCTTGTCAAAAAACTCTTTTTGTCTTCTCTTTTTAGCATAGATTGAAGCTACATCTCTCAAGCGGAGTTCATCTAGCTTTTCAAGATCATCTATTCTTGAAGAGAGCTCATGCCCTGTCCATTCTAAGAGTTTCGCTACTCATAGTGTTCGAATTAAAAACTCTATGGGTGGTATAGCATTTAGGCCAAACACCATGTTGTACTGTGTTGCTCCCATCGATCGTCAATGTTTTAGGCTGGAACCCGTCACTTGCCTCATCTGTTGTATTTAGCACTATGATAGGTTCTCCCCTGGACTCGTAAGCATTCGCGATTCTTTCCTTTGTCTATACTTGTCCCTCTAAAGTTGGTTTGACAGGGGTTGGTGCTAGTACTTCATGCCAATTTACAGGTTTACCGAGCGGGGTTTATTTCAAAGATCGAGTTGTTTCAATCATCCTTCTACACATTTCCAACCTCTATTTTTCTATTTCAGCATATGGATAAGTCATCCATCTTTGATCTTGGGTTTGGTTCTTTTTGATTCTGGCTTCATAAGCTTTTAGAAGCGCATCCAACTGCTCATTTACCTTGTCTGCCAGTACAGATCCTCCTGATCCTGCACTTTTGGGCTCTGCTATTTCCTTGGGTACTATGGTTGCCATGGTGTGTGAACTTAAGCTAGCTAGATAGTCTAACCGCTCTAATCTATCCTTTGTATGTTTTAACTCCTCGGATAGAGCTGTTTGCTCTCGTTCTTTCCTGGCTTTCATACGCACCTTTCTAGCTTTCCAAGTGCTTCTCTGATTTTTCATTTCTGAACTTTGGGCATCGGTTTTTGGCTCTTCCATTATGGGTTCGTTCGTCATTCTTTGAGCTTGGGCTCATGTCACCGCCTGAATAGGTATGATTGTTTCATTTTCTGACCCTCGACTGGAAGGTACTGTTTCTAGCATGTTCAAGGTGGTTTTTGCTCCTTTGCTTGGGTTTTTAGGGCAATCGGGAATCAGATGAGTAACTCGACACTCGGTGCAATATGCGTTGACTCTAATGATTTCATCATAAGGACAGTCTCTTAGCCAATGGTCTCCACCACCCTTGTAGCAGGGTCCCTTGGGTTGTTGAGGTGCTCCTTGAGCTCCCCTTTGTTGGTATGCATGTCTCTATCCGCCCATGCCTCCATTGTCTATGAACAACAATGTTCGTTCATCTAAGCTATATCTTCCTTCTCCTGCTGCCTGTGCAGTTGTTGGTGGTCCTGTACTTCCTATCATGCTCCATGGTTCTAGTGTCGAGGGTTCTTTCGGTGGATAATAGGCAGAGTTTTCCGCATATCCGTTGGGATATTCATAATATGCATGCATAGGCACCAAAGCCTTTTCCTTTGATTTGGTTATGGTTGGTGTGTATCTCATACCGACTGGTCGTAATCCTGGTAGGGGTGGTTGTTGCCCCAACACCGGTTGTGGTCTTTCTACACCAACAGGTCCTGGTAGGTTGCCTGCTTGATACCTAGGCATGGGTGGAACTTGAGGAGACGCTACCTGAGCTTGGGGAGTGTAAGGTCTCTCTCTCACATATCCCTTGTTATAATAAGATTCCTCTGTCCCATGGTTTGTCCATTTTTGTTCAATAGCACACCACTTGGGCTGTTTAGCCTGGGGTTTGGCGTAGAAGTTAATCTTTTTTAGCACTTCTTCTATAAGAAGCTCTTGGTTTACAGCTACTTCTCCTTTTGGTGATGACTTAGAAGACTTGCTTCCACTTTGTTAGTGAAGATGAATTGTCCTCAAGGTCCTTGAACTCCCCCTCTTTGTAGACCGCACAATTGTCCACAAGGTAAAGAGCCTCCTTGGTCAACTCATTCAACGTCGTGCTCCTCTTCATATGTAAGTCTTTCTGGAGATCCGCATTCCTTCATCCTTGGATGAATATAAGCATAAGTCTAAACTGAGTTGGCAGTTCTTCCACAGGACAGAACTTAACATATCTTTTTAGTCTTAGAGCTACCTTTCGTACAGATTCCCCATCTTTCTGTTTGAATTTATGGATTTGTGAGACGGTATTATGAGCTATCTCCCTTTGTAAGAATTCCTCGATAAACTCGTCAAACACTTCCTCTACGCTCTACAGAGTCAAATCAAGTAGCAGCGTCATCCTCTAGGGTTAGTCCAGACCCTGCAAATTAAGTAGGGAAGTCTAACACCTCTTTGGCTCTAATTACACGCACAAAGGCTGCTACATGATCTCTTCGGTCTCTGTTTCCTATGTATTTCTTGTTTACCCATTTTTTCACTTGAGAAGGTCTAATTCTACAATGGTCTACAAACCTCATCATTGGACCTCCACGTCCTAATCGATATACCTCCTCAGGTCTTCTGTAGTAGGCTAGTTCCTCTCCTAGTGGTGCTCCTAAGCCATAATTTCTAACAGTTCTTGCCAGAGATGGTTCATCTCTTCGAACTCGTTCCATGGGTGGTCTTTCAGGCTTTGTTGACCCTTGAGTCTTCGGCTTACTCTCTCCTTGATATCTTGAATAGAGTGGTGGTTCTTGCAAATCCCTTAGCCCTCGTGCGACTTGATAACCATCTCGGTTTTGGTCTTGTTCCAATGTTGCACTCTCTCTAAGCCATGCCTGCAATGATGACTGAGTAGCTGGTTGGTTTTGATTGTTGAATGTATGCGGTCGGGTAGAATGTGAGGTGGCGTCATAATCTTCTGAAAAAAGATTCATCGACTTGCTAGGGGTGTAGGTGGCTCTTGGCACTTTGTCTGGGGCATATGTTGATGGTCCTGGAACTGTTGCCTTTTCTACCTCCTCTGGTAGAATATGTTGGTATTCTCGCCCGTACCTGTCAACAAAAACTATATCCCTCCCCATAGCAGTTTCATAAGAGAATAAGTAAAGAACCTTGTCTTTGCTCAATTCGTTTAAGTACGGTTTTTTGCTGTGAAAGTAAGCGACTATTCCCTCACTCTCATGCTTGTAGATTCCCACGTTCTTATTATAAGTTGGAACCCTGGTTGTCTTCTTATCATACATAAAAATAGCTCCAGGCCGATCAATGTTTGGTGGCGGTTCTTGAGCTTCTGAAACCATTTTCCCTTTCGCCATGTTATCTCCATATCTGTTGTAATCTTCAGGGTTACTGACTATCATATAGTGGTTCCCCTTTTTGTCTCGGAATCTCTCTCTATCATCATAGACTCGAATTATCTCCAATCTCTGTGCCGGCCTCTCTTCGATACAAATGCACTTGCATCCTCGATAGTCAAAATAGACTAGGGCTCCCCTCGAGTTTGAAGATCACAGTGAGCTTGGAATCAATCAAAGGATTTAGGCAGGTGCTTCCTCCTGGCATTGGTCCGTCATAGGTGAAACCTCCTGGCTGTTGACTACCCATCATGAAGAAAGATTTGTTTGACGAAGTATCAATATCACTACCTTCCTCAATAATCGGTGCTAGTGGATCTAGCCTTACCTGAGTTACACTCTCCTCGGTGGACACTAAGCTACCTTGGTCACCCGCCACCTTTTGGTCTCTAAAAATGTATCTTCCTGATCTTAAATTCATCAAACTTATCAATGCAATTTACCACAAATCCAACCACTCACCTGGCAAAGAATCAATCTCTGCACAACTTCTTGCTTTGCTGCTGAATATACGTGTACACAAGCGTTTAATTTCGGCAATCAAATAAAAGAATTTATCTGCTAGAGGTTATCTTACTAATGATTGGTATAACTAGAGAGTTAATCTCAACCACTACTGTATTTTATACACTACTGATGTTTTGGATTAGGTCTGCTAATCTGGAATTGTACTTCCCTTGGATGTTGGTCAATTTACGTGAAAAAGTCCGAATTCAATCTTTGCTCCGTCAAATAGACAAACAAGGTCCAAATTCACTTCTGAAAGAAGTTCTGGAACCCTTAAGCCAAATGGAATCTCACTGTCTAAGCCTAGTCAAATTTTATCTTCAGTAGGCCCCAATAGACATCCTACGCGTAGGATGTCTCCTGCTTTGTTTTGCCTTGATTTTTGCACTATGGATTCCCCTTGATGTGCTGAGTCCACAACTGTTTTTACTTTTTGATTTGGACACCTATAAGCTGGTTAATGGATCAGAAATATGTTCCGATAGCCTGTTGCTGATCTTGATCAGTCTAATCAACTCCAATTTGGACCAAAATTGACTAGGAGGCTTGCCTGAGGCTATACAACACCTTGCTATGCCCACAATCAGTTTCTCGCTTCAATTTCTTGCATTAGACATCCTACGCGTAGGATGTCTTTTTCATCAGAATGGCTTCAAATTCAAAACCCAGGCTCCCCTTGAGTTACTGATCACTTTGGTATGCTCAAATCTAGATTTGGAGTGAAAAATCACATAGAAGACATCCTACGTGTAGATGTCTTTTTGGCTTGTTTGACCCCAGACTTGACCCACAGCTTCCCCTTGATGTCCGCAACCCAGAGGTATGCTTGGATTTTGGTTTGGATTTCCAAAGTCCCCAATTTTAGTTGTTCTTGTCTTTTTCAGTCAAAAGTGCTAAAGTCCGCTTTGAACCCAAATTTTCTCACCCAAATGAGATGAAACCCCTCTCAATCACTCAATATTCATGTAGGTCATGCTCATGCAACCATCATATGGTTTTGGTCTTAAAATAATGCTTTGGCATAACTTGGGTAAGATGTCTGGCAATTTCAGTCTATCTAGCCTTATCCTGTCAAGATATGGTCAAATTTTCACTTTCTAGTTGAAAATAGGGTAAACCTCACCTTTTGAACACACTGGTCAACTCAAAATCCCAAAATTCCCACCAAATTAGCCTGTAGACATCCTACCCGTAGGATGTCTCCTGGCTTGAAATTAATTTTTTTCCTAATATAAATGCTCTGCAACTCTATCAGAAACACTCACAGTAACTTTTGGACTTCACTTCAGCTTTCAAACACACTTTACATCTTTTGCTTCTTTTACAATCTTGTGATGAATTTACCGAGCAAGTATACATGCATGAAGTGCTCTAGATCCTGAATCATGATGTCCTACTTACTCTACTCCTACTCATCATGTGAAATGGTGATAATGGTGTTTTGGTTGCTTTTTGGCCTCTCCGGACTCTCAAGCTCTCCTCTCACCGCTTCTACCACTCCAACTCCTACTCAAGAACTCAACTAATACCTAAAACTATCTTAGTCTACCTAAATCTACCTAAGTCGAAGGATCTAGGCCAGACACACGCTTCCTATACTCCCTCTAAGACCTAGAGAGTCCTCCACCCTCTGGTCCTATCTAAATGTAAAATGAGACTCTTGGCAAGCCAACAATCCCTATCCTCAAGGACTAGTCTCGGTCACCTACCTAAGGTTTTCATCCCCGACAGCGGCGCCAATGTTGGACGGATACGCCGCGACGGATGTCAGCACAACGAAAACTCACCTAGCAAGATTTTTCAGCTCAGGACGAAGCTCGACCCATAGGCCCGTGGAAGAAAGTATAAGGTGTCAACCTACACTCGACCGACTCCTAACTAATTCCTACAAAGGTCTCTACCCAATGTCAAAGCTACAGTCTCAGGAGTGCTTAAGAAGAGATTTCCTACAACGCTTACAAGAGATGAACATCCATCAAACAATCTCGAAACACCAGAGAACTTGAAGGAGACCCTACTACCACAAATAGGTCACTCTCCCTAAGGTCTATGAACCAAAATCCCAACCCAAAACACCCGGTGCAAAATCACGTAGGATGTCTGGCCGAAATTTGCAGGTCTCCGTTTCCAAAATTTAAAGTGTCTAAAGTGTAGCTCTACTCAATGTGAACGCGTGGATATGCTGCGATGCAGAATCGGACAACGTATGCTCACCAAATAACCAAATGAAGCTTGTAGAAGGAGCTCACAAAACCGGACCATACGCGCGCAATGTAAGTATTGGTGCGTAGCTCTCGTCGGGAGCAACACGTTGCACTTCTCCGCACTCGATTCCGACCACCGATGCTCGCGTAGCGTCAAGAAGAAGCTCTCACTCTCTCTCGTACACAGTACGCTCACTCACAGACAGTATATTTTTCAAAATGACAAAAGGTTTTTCATTAAAGTCAAAAAGTGGTATATATACCTTACAATTCTCAAACCCTAAAGTTCCAAATTAACCAACTACTCAATCTAACTACCAAAACTGGGATACAAATTAGAAACTTCTATTAAGCCCCAATATTTACAAGGTGAAAAATCGGGTTTCCTCAATAAATGAATAATTACAAAAAATGATAATCTTTCGAGTAGTCAGTTTCCGTGGGGTGTGTCCAACTTCTAACATTTTGGTACCCAAATTTTCGTGACTCCTTGCATGCTACTTATAGCATTTTCTTTTCTATAGGATGGAGAAGATTGATTGCTTCTTGGTTTTCTCTGTTGGTAACCTCCTTTCCATTCCTCCTTGCTTGGTGCAATTGGAACAATGAGTTGTCCGCATTTAGGTGATAGTTTGAGTTGATTAGTATTTCAATCTGGTACTGCCTTGTACGTCCGCATCCATAGGATTGCAAGAATCATTGTCTCATTCATGTGTTTATTTGCCAAGCATACTGCTTGATGAGGGCATAAACATCCATGTACTATCACATTTAAGTTGACTATACCCAATGTTGGTGTTGGGTTCTTGTTGCATCCTTTAATAGTCGTTATGCCTAATGTCAAAGACTGACTTGTTGCTTTCTTATATGTGGAATAACTGACTGAATTTACTCAAGCTCCTGTGTTGACCAATGCATTTGTGCTATGATTGTTCAGTTGTACTTTGATGCAAAGGTCCATTCCATCTAACCATTCATCATCTGCTGACACTGCATCTTTTTGTAATTCCCATTGTCAATCATCTAATTTTAGAGTGTTGATGGGAATAGGTATTTTTTGATGCTTGAGAGAAGCTTTCCTTTTGAGTGCCCGAAGCCAAGCTTCTTCTTGGGCTTCATCAATAGCCTGCTATCATTTTATCTTTTGTTGTTTTGCTGCAAGCATTATTTCTAGCAATTCATTGGTTAATGGAAAATTGTACTTCTTTAAACGACATCTAGTAATCCAATTAGCCATTGGTTCACCATCTAGAGTGGACAACTTAACTACTCTACTTGGAGATACATCTTCAATGATAAACGGTCTGTTTCCCCTTTTCTTAAACTTGGGAATGTGTTTCTGAAGGGAATAGACTAAAACTAAATTAGATTTTTGTAATTAGATGGGAATCAAAAAACTTTTTTTTTTGTTTTCGTTTTTGTGCATATATGTGAGATACAACAATTAGCCTTTGCTCATCAAGCTTTTCTAAATCTTCAAGTCTCTCTGAAAACTCATGTCCAGTCCACTCAAGATCCTTGGCTACCCTTAGTGTCGGCAATACAAATTCTATTGGCAGTACACATCAAGACCATAAACAAGGTTAAAGGGTGTAGCATTTAAAGCTGTCTTGAATGAAACTCTATAAGCCCATTGAGAAGTATGGAGATTCATTTCTCAATCTGTTCGTCCTAAACTAGCCACTTTAGTCAATATCACGCTAAGAATTTTATTTGTATGCTCAACTTTTCCATCTGCTTGTGGGTGATAGGGAGCTGATTTGTTATGGATGACCATAAATTCATTAAGAAAATAGTTAATTACCTCATTGAGGAAATGAGTTCCCCTGCCATTGAAAATTTCTATTGGTAGTCCATATCTTATGAACACATACTGATATAAGAATGCGGTTGTGGTTCTGGCATCATTGTTTTGAGTTGCTTTAGCCTTGGCCCACTTGGTTAAATAGTCCGTAGCTACAATGATATATTGAGCGTGGGTTCTATAATCACGTGGATGTATTGGCCCCATTGGCAAAAGCTCTAGTCCCCATCATTGGTCTTAGAGGCATGCTATCTACACGGGTTGGCATTTTAGCTCGTTGACATGCATCACACCTTTAAACATATTCTTTGGCATCTGCAAAAAGTGTTGGCCACCATATGCCTGCCATTAAGATTTCTCTTGTGGTGGTCTCACTAAAAAACTCACCTCCAGTTAATCCAACATGTACTTGTTCTATAATAGGAATGTATTCGTTTTCATTTGCATAAAGACGTAACTGTTGATCGTCACCTCTCCAACATAATTGGTTTCCAATAAGATCATAGTCTCTTGATTTTGTTTGAATTTCTCTTTGATGACGTTTGCCCATATTCTCAGGAAATTTTTGGCTTGATAAGTAAGTAACTAGATAGTTACTCCACTTAGGAACATGCGACATTTGGAACAATGTTACATGAGGTATGGGTGCCTTTTTTTTGACATTGAGAACAATCTTTCACAAAATAATTAACATCCTTCCTCATAGTTGGCCAAAATAATCCAAGTCTCAAGATCCTTTGCATAGTTTGGTCTTTCACAAAGTGAAGTCCTACTATGGTAATATGTGCTTGACTTAGATATTGGGTGTTCTCCTCGGAATTAATGCATAAAAGAAATTTTCCATCTCGATTTATTTTGTATAACCTTCCAGCTAGTAACTGATACATAGCCGATTGCTCAATTAATCTGACTGTAATAGGAAGTGGTATTTGTGAATCCACTTGAGCTATGGTCATCAATGATACTATGTTTTTTGACCATCAAGGTATCATTTACACGGAGAACAGATATGCATATGGTAGATCATTGTCTACTCCCTTGGGTGGTTCTCCTGAAACAATCCCTGATAAATGATCCGCTCTTTGATGAATGGTGCCCTTTTTCACAACTACAGTGAAATCAAATTCCAGAAGAATGATGAACCATCTCACTATTCTTCCTATGTTTCATGGCTTGTTGACCAGGTACAATAAGGCTTGGTGATCCACAAAGAGCACAAATTTGTTTGCTAATAGGTAATGTCTATACCTTCTTACGGCATAGATCATTCCTAATCATTTCCTTTGGGTGGTGGCATAGTTTTTCTCTGCCATATTCAACTGTCTGCTAGCATAAGAAATAGAAAAATCAATATTTCCGTCTCCTGGTTGAGCTAGTATACAACCAATGGCAAAATTGGAAGCATCTACATGTATGTGGAATATCTTATTTCAGTTTGGTTCTTTCAATATTGGAGCTGAGGTGAGAGCTTTCTTAATCTTCATGAAGTATTATTCACACTCATCAGTCCATTCAAATTGTGTAATCAAGCTATACATGGGTTTTTCAATTATAGAGAACATGTAAATAAATCGCCTATAATATCCAGAATGTCGCATGAAGGCTTGAACCCCCTTAACTGTTGTTGGTCTAGGCAAATCAGCAATAACATGAATTTATCCATATCAGTAGCTATGCCATTTTTAGACACTATATGTCCAATAATTTTTCCTCGTCTACCCATAAATGTGTACTTTTCAAGATTTAAGCAAATCCTATAAAGTCTACATTTTTCGAATACCTTTTTGAGGTGGTCAAAATGATCAGCCCGGATTGATGAACGTACACACAGATTGTCTATATATACTTCCAAGAAATTTCGAAGATATTCTTTAAAAGCATGGCTCATCAAGATTTGGAAGGTGGCTGGAGCATTAGTTAACTCAAAAGGCATAACCCGATAGGCAAAAATACCCCATTTAGTTGCAAAGGAAGTTTTATGCTGATCATTGGGGTCAATCAAAAGTTGCTTGTATCCCAAAAATCCATCTAGAAAGATGTAAGCTTCTTTTCGTGCAACTCCTCTCACACATGCTCAGTGATTGGGAGAGAAAAGTTGTCTCTAATGGTAGCTGCATTCACTTTCTTGAGATGGACACACACTCTTACTTTTCCTTTTTTTTGGGTACTGCCACAATTGGAGACACCCAATCTGTGTGTTCAATTTCATAAATGAATCGGCTTCCTTTAGCTTTTCAATCTCTTCTTTGATTTTTTTGACAAGTGTTTTGTTACATGTGTATGGTCTTTGTCTACTTTGTTTCGCATCATCTCTCATGGGTATGGTATGTTGATATATTTCTGGATCAACACCCTTGAAATCCTTATAAGACCATGCAAAGATATCTCAATATTCTTTTAGTAGGCTTAAGAGAAGCTCTTCTTATTCTTCCGTAAGGTCATTTGCAATGTAAGCAAGTCTATGCTCTTCCCCTAGTTCGGCCAGATCTATCTTTTTTGCGTTTTCAGGTCCTTTGTAGGATTTGCCGTGTTTTCATAGTTCTTCTGACACGTTGTTCGACTATGTTTTTTTGGTTTTGGAGAGTATATTTTGTGTAATGGATGGAACACTCATTAAATCTTTACCTTCCTCCTCAGTGGTTTCCATTTCATTGTATATACCTCCTTTAGAGATTTTTTTAACTCTTGATATTTCTTTCTTCGTTCAACTTGTGTCATGGTGGAATTCTTGTCCTGGTGTTTAGGTTTTGCTTGAGTTTCCTTTCTTGTTTTTCTCAATGTTTTTGACATTTACTGTTTTTCATTTAAAGGATATCTATCAGTGATTTTGTCATTGACACAATCATGTGCATCTATCTGCATCAAAAACTATGTTTTACTGGAGACTGATGGCATAGGTCTAGCTTCCAAGTTTCTCGTGTCTCTTTTTCTTCTATACCAGCTCTACCTTCTCGGTTTCCGGTTAGGAAAGTCAAAAAACTTTTCCTCCCCTCCTTTCATGAGTAGTTTAGCTCTCACATGTTCTTCTTTTGACCCTAGATCATATGAGGTAGCTGAATGTAATTCTAACTCATTTGTTGCATCATAGTAGAGGTCTGAAAAAACTTGTTCAGATTTCATCAAGTCCTTGGATTCTAGAATTTTGTCTTCAATGTGAAGGATTGAGATCATTTGTATGGGAATTATGTCATAGCCGTCCTCATTGAAAAATTGAGTAGGCATAGACGTATTTACACATACATACATTGCTAAAATTTGAGTCCACTCAAATGGCTCAAACAAATGCTCTGGAAAGGGTTCAGGTACATAGGCTTCGTCTATGCAATCCCTCTCTAAGATACACTCTTCTCATTTTAAACTCTCGTTTTTTAAGGCTCCGCACATCCAAATAGGTGTGTCTTTGTTCAACCAAGATGGAATCTTAGTTTCAGCCAAAGAGACTGAATCAAATTCTTGTATGGGCGTTTTCATGACATCTCTATAAGTGTGATCTTTTAGATTAACTCTTGTTATTGATCCCACTTGCTTCAAGTACAGATAATTGTTTCCCCAATGGATGAGTTGCACTTGTTTCATGAAAGGTCTTCCCAAGATGATTTCGTAATTGAGTTTCTTTCCAAAGTCTACTATGGAAAAAGTGTGTTGATATTCAATCCCACATGAATTAACTATCGCTTTTTCAAGCAGTCCTAAGGGTCTTTCAATGTGTCCATCAGCCAATTGCAATTTCATTCAAGTTTGTCTAATGGATGGTTGTCCCCATGATTCCCATACTACTTTTGTGGCTATGGCTATGCCTACCCCACTATCTAGTATTGCCATGGTTTCTATGTCATTATATCTCACTGGAAGGGTTTTTTTTCCTTCTTCCCCTTCGTAGTATTCTCCGACTTTGTTCATTGCAAGAGATCGAATCTCTTGGTTATCCAATTCATGTTTCAATTTTCCCAAATTCTTTGTGATTAGCCCTGTTATCCCCACATTTTCTAGAGTATTATGTAGATCATTCCATAAATATGGTCTGATTTTTAAAATTTCTCCTAAAGTAAGAGTGCATTGGATGGTGTAGACATGATTGAATGGATGTTGTCTACCATGGTTTTACACACGATGGATTCATCTATGTTATCTCCCAAGTAAGAGTGTAGTGTTTTCAAAGTCAATGGTTTAGACATTCCTGAAGCTTCAGATCCGCAATCCCCATACAAGAATTGTACATCCATGTCCATATCATGAGGTAGGTTGTCTAGCCAAACTTCCTCTATAGAAGCTGACTTCAAAGTTAGGCTCCCATCATTAATATGTCTAACCTTTTCCCATAAGTGTCCTGGCTAGCCTTCTTCTACGAATGGAATTCCATCTAAGGCATGTTCGCTGTCCGGCACTATAAGTTCTAGCTCTTTCATTTCAAGGTGGGGTCCCACCAACACTTTGGATTTTTCTTTACTAGTTCCTACCACAAGCTCCTCAGGTTTTGCTATACTCTCGAGCTTAGGTTTTTGTTTTTCCAGCATCTCTTGAGTGATTCTTACCAAATTTTGATAATCTTTAAGCTTAGCTGCTTCCATGTCTGGAGAAGGATAGTTTTTCCATTTGTTTTCCATGTTTTGGCCTACTTTAAGTCCTGCTTGGTAAGCTTCCAAGAATGCATTAATTGTCTCTCAAAAAGTTTTCAACCAAAATTGATCCTCCAGATTTCACCATGGTTTCCTTGATTTCACTTCTAGTTTCTTTCACCTTTTCGTGGAATAGTTTCTTTGCTTTCTCCTTGATTTCAGTTAGTTGTTTCTGTTTTCTCATCTCATATATTTTTCTTCTGCTTCTCTTGGTCTTTTGAGAGGAAACTTTTATATTCTATGATTCATTAGAGGAGTTATGTTTCTTTTTCTTAGCCTGGGCTCTAGTGATTACCTTGATTGGAACAATCGGCTCACTCTCACATGAGCTACTAGGTATCACTTGGACTATGTTCACTACTGTTCTACCCTTGTTTAAAGGATTTTTAGGATAATCTTCAGGGAACTGTCCTCACTTTTTGCAACATTGTATGCAATAAGATGCAACTTGCTTGAGGTTCTTGTCAGGGCTCTGGGTATTCGTTTTTCCAATGATCATCTGCACCACAATTATGACAGTTTCCAGTTCTTGGCTTAATCATGGGTCTTACCATAGGAGGTTTACCATCTTGATTAGCTACTGAGGCGGTCCGGGGTAGGCAACAAGAAGAGCGGCCTCTAAACACCCTTCGAGGCTCCCGTGCTGCTCAATTAGGGCTGGGGCAAGCACAATCAGAGACAACAGTAACCCACAGCCAGAAACCAAACATGAAAAGGGACACCACCTAGTTGTAAATGCGAACTAGGACGCACATGATATCTCCTTGTACTCAAACGCACAAAGAGAGGGGAACGCAAGATAGCCACACACACCAAACAAAAACATTCACCACGCCAGAGAGAGGTAAAGAGCACAAATCAACTTGAGCAACTCACTCTTAGCCTTAAAGACTAGATGCACACAAAGCTTGATGAGAAAGAGAGAGACAACACAAAACTTGACCTTGTTGCCAATACAAAAATTGTCTTAGGGTCATGGGAGCCCTCTCACCGAGCACCCTCTTACAATTGACCTTTTAGGCAAACAATTCAACAAGCCCTCCAACCACCAAGCATGAAATGGCACAACAAACTTCAAGGACAATATACCTTCAACCACGTGATGATCCAACTTATCAAGTCAATTTGGAGAGAAGATTCGTAGTTGCAGCATACAATTGCACCCAAAACTATAAATCTTATTTATGCAGAAGAGTATGCTACAAGTGTGGTGAAGAGTATGGCATACACTCCACTCCTCCAGATGGCATAACTAACTTCAAGCTTCTCCATGCACCTATGTGTAATGATAGAATAGAGCACTCACGATGCACACACTCTACACAACTAGGCTTGAAGAGTGGTGTGTTATGTGTTGAAAATGTTGTGGTGTAGTGTGATCATGTGATGATTTACAAGGGAGAGAAGGGCTCTATTTATAGGTTTTAGAAGCCCCGATTAGGATTAGGCCTAATCAAGTTTATTTGAAGGAATAAAAGATTATGCATATTTTTTTATTTTTTTTTAATGAGGGTGGGTCTCTCTTGTCCTTTGAGTCACATGGATGTGGGCTCAAGGGAAGAGAATTATTGAGGATGAAAGAGGAGAGGATTGAGTGAATAATTTGGGGGTGCCTACTCTAGTAGAGGGTCCATTTTAAAATAAGGTTAGTGGTTAGTAGTTAGTAATTATCACTAAAAAATATTTACAAAATCATTCACCAAATGGTGAGATATATGATGAGAAAAGTTAGAGAAGGGATGAGCTTGTAAAGAGAGGTTGAAGCTTTGGAGAAGTTGACATTCATGTCTTTACAACACCGGAAGAAGAAGCAGTCAGCATGGCGAAGCAGCGCGTGTCGATGAAGCTATGTTATTTCAAACCTTGGAAAATTCATGATAAAAGCCTTTATTTGCAGAGTTTATCCTTGGATTTTTGCTGATTTTTTGAAGTTGTTTACAAAGCTGAAGAGAGTATGGTAATATGGACATATATGTAGAGAGAAAGGGGGACACATAGGGTGTAGAAATGGAGGATGAAGGCTATGGAGGTGTGAGAGATGTGACAATGGTGAAGAGGGTGAATTAGGACATGGGAGTTGCAGGTTTGGGAGTGGGAAGGAGAGGGAGGAGTGTGTGTGAAAGAGGAAAATGATAAAGTGGAAGAGGAAGTGTGGCTGCATAGCATGGGCAAACTGGGGTCCACCAATAAAATCATAGCTCACAGCTCGTAGCTCAAAAAAACATGAAAACATTTGAGGTAAAAGTTCAGCTCGCGAGCTAAAACTTTTGTTGTATCACCTTTTCAAATTCGGAGAGCATGTGATCTTTAAAAATTCAGCAAAACCGACTGTTTTTTCCACTGCACAAGGTCCTTGTGAGGTCTTTCTTTGGATGATTCTTTTGAATACCTCCAAGAGTGAGCTCCCTATGGTGCATGCATTCATGCATGCCACATACCCTTGACCTTATTTGGTAGGTCTATAATTGAAGATATTGTTGAGGTCATGATATAAATGAATAGCGCAACTAAGGAAATCAAATATTGAGGGGTCTAAAAAAAATATGTATATGCCAAATATAACTAATATAGGTGGAAAAAATATAAAGGGGTCAAAATAAATCTCTCTCATTATAAGTCTACCATAAAAAGATGAATATTTTTTGTGGTCTAATTTATGAGAGTAATAGAGAATAGATGTAGGAAGGAAAAAATTACAATAGTGAAAAAAAATACACATAAATAAAACAAGTTTTTTTGGATTTTTGTTGGGATGGAGTTACACCAAAAATAAGAGAAGCTTACATGAAATTATTTTTATATGGAATAAAGAGTATGCAAAATGGTAAGAAAAAATATGGTAATGGTGAGTCAATGTACATAGCATAAATGACACACCATATGTAGAAATATTTAAATAAATACCAAAATAATTATGAAAAAATCTTTTATTTAAGCCCTATATACAATGAAATTTTTACACAACAAATGGGCCATAATATACTTATTTCTTTTATTTTTTTGGCTCAACTAGCCCAGTGACTAGTTAATTGAGGGTTTTTAAGAAAATATGGAGAAAGTCCCTAGCTCACATACACCTATGTACAGTGAAATAGTAGGGATAACCAAAATGTTTGAGTGATTTGATAGGGTGAGGTAGCTTACTATGGAAATTATGAAAAGCCAAAAAACGGCTATCATTAGCCCCTCCCTTAGATAATGGTACATTCATGTACTATTTATCCGACCATACAACATGTAGATTGTGAAACGTCTGTCTTTGTCTGCTCTCATCTTTGAAGAACCTTTGTTGTATGATTAGAAAACCTTGTGTGATATGAAAGGTTCTCAGAGCCAATAGCAGGATGTAATGAAGTGACTGAGTAAACCTCCTCCATTGAGAAAGTTTCCATAAGCACCCCCCAGGATCAAAGATCTTGAAATATCTTTCCCAAAGAGAGATATATGGTATGGAAACACTTACTGATTTCGGTTGAAGAAACTTGTAGATTCTATTGTTGTCCATCATTGCATCTATCACTATGAATGTGATATAAAAGATTGGTTGCTCTTCCTCCTATGTAAAGTTGATATATCTGGTAGGATCTTCAAGAGCTTGTATGAGCAAATTCCTGAACTGTAGCTCATAAAATTCATTCAACCTGGGTAGGCTCATCAAGTCAAAAATTCTATGACCTTCATGATTTAGGAAAGCTTGATCCATGCTTCCAACTGCTATTGGTAGATATTGCAAATAGTTTACCATATAAGTAGATAATAGACGAAGGTTTTTATTGCTTCCAACACAGTGGAAGAGAACAGATTTTGGTACTGATTGATGAAATATCCACATGTAGCAATCAACAAGTTTTTCATCTATGATGAAGACCAGAAGCATCACGATGTGCGACCTCCATACACCAAAGAACCAAATGTGGAGACATTTGTTCATCACCAAGTATTCATGTCCTCTTCCACTTAAGAAGGTATGGTGCCCCCGATGAAATGTATATGTGAAGAGAGGAGAAGTTGACTTTGAAGAGGTGAAACCCAATGTGAAGATGATTGGGGCTTCAAAACTTTGGATTTTCTTACTAAGAGATTGTCCCATGAATGAAGAGCCACCCACTAAAACACCATTGGAGAGAATGATACCCTTGTGAGAGTTTCCTTTTATGATTTTATTTTTTACTACTCTCCCATGTTCTTTATCCCCTTCTAAGCCCCCCCTTTGGCAAGGTTGTAACTCCTCACATTGTACCACCTCAAAGGTTGATGGATTACTGTTTGATTTTGTGAAAACTTTGGCTTCTTGCATGATAGGTTCCTCTATGCTTAACATACATGGGTCATACCAATGCTTTTCAACATCTTCAAACACTTCTTGAAGATTATCCTCACATGGATTCAACTCACACTCTTCTACTTTGTTTTGGAGTTTGCATTCCATGTACACAATCATCTCTTTATGATCAATGTGGTCTATGATCTCCCCACCTATGATTTCATCTTCTTCTTCACTCTCTTCTTTTAGACGAGATACACTCTCAGAACATTCCATAAGATCAAGGTTACCTTCAAGGTCTTCATTCTCCATAGAGTCATGTTGCACAAAATCTTCGTCTGCTCGGACTAGAAATTGATCCTCCGCCAAAAGGTTGGATGTATCCATTATTGAATCATCAATGCCATTTGAGATATCTTGTGTCGATTTTTGCATGCTTGTGATAAAGGTAGAAGAAAGAGATTCCACATTTGAATCTTGGCCACACACTTTAGGACTTGGATAATCAGTTGGCATGTAAGTAACTTCTTCAACATTTGTCGGAGTAGAAGGAGACAAGTATGGAAAAGGAGATGACTCCTTGATAGAAACACTTTCATGATGGTTGGTTCTTCCAGCATGATGGAAACCATTTTTGATGTAGAAGTACTTGTGAAACTTCCTTCGGGCAATAGTGAACGCTTCTTCAAAGGTAGAGGGTCCACTACAAGTAACCTTAGTCTTTAGGAAAGGATACAAACCCGAAATAAATTGCTCCATTTTTACATAATCTGGAAATGTAGAACTAAACCCATATCCTCCCCATTGATGAGAAAACATATCCTCATAAGCATAGTAGTCTTCACCATGTTGTTGAAGTCTCCCTAATGAAGCCCATGCTTTCTCCGTTGTTGGAAATTTAGAGAATCTGGTCTTCAAAGCTTTGGAAATTTGGGTATACCCATCTTCAATCTGAGAAGACATACTCCAAAACTATTGCTCAGCGTTGCCTCTAACGCATAGCAATAGAAAATCCCCTTTTTCAATGTCATCCCTTTTACCAAGGATACGACAAACCATTCTAAAAATAGCAAGAAAATCATCAACATCTTCTTCTAGATTTCCGAAGAAGATTGGGATATCATCAAAGGTATAGCGTGTCATAGTCTCTCAATGCTAGAACCACACAAAGATTAGTTCCAAACAATCATTTTCTCTCATGACATCAACTAACTACACAAAGTTTTGAAAGGTCTTTCAACATGAATTCTAGATTCTTATGTGAAAATGTTGTTTTCCTTTCTTATGTTATGCTAATCCAAACCATATTCTAGATCAATTTTTGTTGCATTGAAATTAAACTCAGTCATACAAGTTTTCATTATTCATATAATCTTCTTGATTATGCTAAAATTCAAGCATTCATGCAATACAACAACAATAAGCACAAAGTCAGTCCTCCGTGGGGGCACCAATTTGAGGCGGTCCGGGGCGGGAAACAAGAAGAGCGGCCTCTAAACACCCTTAGAGGCTCCCATGCTGCTCAATTGGGGCTGGGGCAAGCACAATCAGAGACAACAACAACCCACAGCCAGAAACCAAACAAGAAAAGGGGCAAAACCTAGTTGTCAATGCGAACTAGGACGCACGTGATATCTCCTTGTACTCAAACACACAAAGAGAGGGGAACGCAAGATAGCCACACACACCAAACACAAACATTCAACACGCCATAGAGAGCTAAAGAGCACAAATCAACTTGAGCAACTCAGTCTTAGCCTTAAAGACTAGATGCACACAAAGCTTGATGAGAAATAGAGAGACAACACAAAACTTGACCTTGTTGCCAATACAAAAATTGTCTTAGAGTCACGGGAGCCCTCTCACTGAGCACCCTCTTACAATTGACCTTTTAGGAAAACAATTCAACAAGTCCTCAAACCACCAAGCATGAAATGGCACAACAAACTTCAAGGACAATATACCTTCAACCACGTGATAAGCCAACTTATCAAGTCAATTTGGAGAGAAGAGTCGTAGTTGCAGCATACAATTGCACCCAAAACTATAAATCTTATTTATGCACAAGAGTAGGCTACAAGTATGGTGAAGAGTATGGCATACACTCCACTCCTCCAGATGGCATAACTAACTTCAAGATTCTCCATGCACCTATGTGTAATGATGGAATAGAGCACTCACGATGCACACACTCTACACAACTAGGCTTGAAGAGTGGTGTGTTATGTGTTGAAAATGTTGTGGTGTAGTGTGATCATGTGATGATTTACAAGGGAGAGAAGGGCTCTATTTATAGGTTTTAGAAGCCCCGATTAGGATTAGGCCTAATCAAGTTTATTTGAAGGAATAAAAGATTATGCATATTTTTTTTATTTTTTTTAATGAGGGTGGGTCTCTCTTGTCCTTTGAGTCACATAGATGTGGGCTCAAGGGAAGAGAATTATTGAGGATGAAAGAGGAGAGGATTGAGTGAATAATTTGGGGGTGCCTACTCTAGTAGAGGGTCCATTTTAAAATAAGGTTAGTGGTTAGTAGTTAGTAATTATCACTAAAAAATATTTACAAAATCATTCACCAAATGGTGAGATATATGATGAGAAAAGTTAGACAAGGGATGAGCTTGTAAAGAGAGGTTGAAGCTTTGGAGAAGTTGACATTCATGTCTTTAAAACACCGGAAGAAGAAGCAGTCAGCATGGCGAAGCAGCGCGTGTCGATGAAGCTATGTTATTTCAAACCTTGGAAAATTCATGATAAAAGCCTTTATTTGCAGAGTTTATCCTTGGATTTTTGCTGATTTTTTGAAGTTGTTTACAAAGCTGAAGAGAGTATGGTAATATGGACATATATGTAGAGAGAAAGGGGGACACATAGGGTGTAGAAATGGAGGATGAAGGCTATGGAGGTGTGAGAGATGTGACAACGGTGAAGAGGGTGAATTAGGACATGGGAGCTGCAGGTTTGGGAGTGGGAAGGAGAGGGAGGAGTGTGTGTGAAAGAGGAAAATGATAAAGTGGAAGAGGAAGTGTGGCTGCATAGCATGGGCAAACTGGGGTCCACCAATCAAATCATAGCTCACAGCTCGTAGCTCAAAAAAACATGAAAAAATTTGAGATAAAAGTTTAGCTCACGAGCTAAAACTTTTGTTGTATCACCTTTTCAAATTTGGAGAGCATGTGATCTTTAAAAATTCAGCAAAACCGACTGTTTTTTCCACTGCACAAGGTCCTTGTGAGGTCTTTCTTTGGATGATTCTTTTGAATACCTCCAAGAGTGAGCTCCCTATGGTGCATGCATTCATGCATGCCACATACCCTTGACCTTATTTGGTAGGTCTATAATTGAAGATATTGTTGAGATCATGATATAAATGAATAGTACAACTAAGGAAATCAAATATTGAGGGGTCTAAAAAAAATATGTACATGTCAAATATAAATAATATAGGTGAAAAAAATTTAAAGGGGTCAAAATAAATCTCTCTCATTATAAGTCTACCATAAAAAGATGAATATTTTTTGTGGTCTAATTTATGAGAGTAATAGAGAATAGATGTAGGAAGGAAAAAATTACAATAGTGAAAAAATATACACATAAATAAAACTAGTTTGTTTGGATTTTTGTTGGGATGGAGTTACACCAAAAATAAGAGAAGCTTACATGAAATTATTTTTATATGGAATAAAGAGTATGAAAAATGGTAAGAAAAAATATGGTAATGGTGAGTCAATGTACATAGCATAAATAACACACCATATGTAGAAATATTTAAATAAATACCAAAATAATTATGAAAAAATCTTTTATTTAGGCCCTATATACAATGAAATATTTACACAACAAATGGGCCATAATATACTTATTTTTTTTATTTTTTTGGCTCAACTAGCCCAGTGACTAGCTAATTGAGGGTTTTTAAGAAAATATGGAGAAAGTCCCTAACTCACACAGGCCTATGTACAGTGAAATGGTAGGGATAACCAAAATGTTTGAGTGATTTGATAGGGTGAGGTAGCTTACTATGGCAATTATGAAAAGCCAAAAAACGGCTATCACTACATAGTACATTGGTGCAAGCTTTGATGTAGTATAAGTCACAAGTTCTTTCATTGGTGGTGGATATGAATTATGCTAGTCTCCCTCTACTATTACTATAGATGGAGTAGGCTCAGCGTAGGGTGTAACAGACACTAGTGCTTGTTTGTCTATGACTCCCTCTAAATGCATGTACTTTACAGGCACTGCATTATGTCCCAGATATGGAGGTTGTTGACCCAACATAGGCTAAGGTCTTTCCATACCCATTGGTGGTCTTTGAGTTGGGGCCCTAGTAGGTTGATATCTGTACATGGGTTGCCCTTGTGGTCTCATAGGCACGTATTGAACGTTTCCATCATACTTTGGTCGGTAATAGCACTCATTGGTCTCATGGTTGGTCCACTTACCCTCGATTACGCACCATTTCTGCGGCCTAATTGGTTGTCTCTCTTGAGGTATCCCTTGCCTTGGTCTCCTCATAGGTGCTTTTTGCATATTATTTATCATGTCATTCATCCTTTTGCGCATGTCTTCTATGACTAAAAGTGGTGCTGCAGCAGCTGTTCCCACTTGTGCTAGTTTGGTGGATGTTGTTTTTTCACTTTGGTTATCCTTAGGGACATTGTATTCGTTGAAAATATCACAATTGTCCCCTGAGTCAATAGCATCTGACACACACTTTTCTAGGGTTGTAGGCTTCTTGCTATACAATATATGATGAAGTTCTTTGTTTAGCAGTCCCTCTAGAAACAATGATACTAGTTGCACAATCCCTAACAGACTCACCTTGTTTTCATTTAAAGCTATAGATTTGAGCTACCATATTATGTTTGATCCCTGTTTTGGAAAAAGTAGCTACAAATCCTTGAGCTAATGTATTTAAGTCCATGATTGATCTTGGTGGAATGTTTTGGAACTATTCAATGCTTTTCCTTCTAATGTCATTTCAAACCCCTTGAATTGGGTATGGAAATCAAATATGCGTTCTCGTGCAACTCCGCTCCCATGCTAAGAAAGATGCCAAAAAAATGCACATCAAGTTTTTTTGAAGCTTACATGATTAATGAACATTAGTTAAGGCCTGGTAACATGCCAAGTTCAATGCTGAATGTATGTCATATGCGGCTGAAAGGGCCAAAACATTTCTTAATGATGCTAAAAAGTGTTATGATCATAGTGGGCATGGATGGGATATTGTGACCTAGAACTGTAGTGCTCGATGTGCTCTACCAACCTGTCTTTACGGCTTGTCGATTAGAGCTACGGTGAAGAAGTTATGGCAGTTTAAAGTTCAAGACGATTGCACAGACGTACCAGATTGGGCAATTGTAGCTAAGGTGACAGAATTGAAATGAATGTATGGGCCTGAAGTGCTCACTCTGAGGAGCACGTCGGTCTTTTCAGATCAATGATCGGAGTCTTGGTTACCAAGATATTGGCCGATAAAGATTCATTAGGGGCCGGTTTCGTACCAGTCCAATCCGCTCACAAGGAGTGCCATTTTGGAATCTTGAGCAGCATCCAAGGTTCTGAATGCAATATAATAAGGTCACCTCTTGATATGGGCAGCAGATTTCATGATGAGGTTGCTCGACAGGGGCCGTTGAAGAAAGATGTTGTGCTTGTGGATGCTTTAGTCGGTATGAATGCCAAATGGGGCTGTGTGACAGCATATATATACTTAACCTAGTTGTATGCCCACCATTCGGCACTCTTTGTATTTAGTTATGGTATGCATGATGGAGCCGACGGTTATACATTCTCATGGATGATTATGGGGAGTTAATAACTTGTACATGACATCTCCTCCATCAAGTAAATTATCATGGCCACCCAAGGGAATGGCTCAAACTAAGGCCTCCCAATTCAAAGGCATGGCCAATGGCCACCCAAAGTAAGATTAAAGGGATAAAGTGTAAAAAAGGAAAGAAAAAACAAACCATGGCGTGGATATGCAGCGGCCAGGGGTACAGAGAAGGAAGCTGGGATCACTTCGGCACAGAAGCGAGGAATGACGAGCATGGCAGGGAAATCTTATTCGGTCCAAGTGGCGCACGATTTGGTGCAGTTCCGCTCATTGTTGCCATGTCATTAAAAATAACTTCCCATGCCACGTCAGTCACGGCGCCGTGACTGCGTTGGAGGGCTTATATTTTAGGAAATTTTTTTGATGAGAAAGTGTTGTTCGAAGAAGCAAAAAAACGAGGGCAAGAAGGGGAAGAACTAAGGAGCAAGGGATTGTTGGGACGAGCATCACGAAGAGGAGCAAAGCAAGACCAAGAGCGGGATCTCTCTCTCTCTCTCTCTCTCTCTCTCTCTCTCTCTCTCTCTCTCTCTCTCTCTCTCTCTCTCTCTCTCTCTCGCTCTCTCGTAAGCTCTCTCTTCCGTCCTTGGCTATTAAAGCAAGCAAGGAGGAGCGTGAAGGGAAGAAAAAAGAGAAGCAAAGCAAGGGAAGCAAGGAGAGAGGGTAATCTCTCTCTATTGTATTTGGGAGATAAAAGGGTATGAAGCAGGGGATTTTTCCAGATACTTACGTCCTAATCAGCTCATAAGGCCTCCGATGGCGAGCATAAGTGAAAATTTTTCAGTCTTGATCTAATTCCAGAGCATTAAACTCTCCTAACTCCATCATTGCCGTTAACCGCAAACATTTGTAATTGAATTCCACTTCGGCTAATCATTAGCAGTTTAAACCATTTCGGTTGTCAAGTTTTAAGTACTGAAAGTGTTGAATCTTTTGCCTTGTGCCATGCGTCTTGTCTCTCTTATTTCCCACAGCAAGCAGCCCACCAATGCTCACCTGGCTCACCTCGCGAACCCATATCCCCCGACACCTGATGAACCCGACGCGAAACCCAAGCCGGGGTGGGAGAATTATTGAAGCCTATGTCTACACCACAAGAGGCAGCCATGTAGTAGATGATGCAGGAGTTTGCAGCATACATGCAACATGAAAACAGGCTGCCCAACAGCAACATAATTTGCAAGAGCAGATTCATAAAGCTCGGCAAAGTATTACAGAAATGCTACAACGGTTTGAGGCGAGATATTTCAAAATTTTACAATTTGTATGAGCAATCTATGGAAGATAATGGTATTGAAGACCAGGATTCAGTGGAAGGATTTCATATGATCACAGTGCTAGAACTTAGGGCCCGGATTAAAGAAATTCAAGTGGCTCAAGGGCCGAACAGGCAGGATTTTAAGAAGGCGCTCCAAGAGGAATATTTTCTAGAGGATTCTCAACGGGTAACCGGACAGAGTTTTACGAAGTGGGTGCAGAAGAAGGGTAAAAATTTATCTGCACGAGAACTGTTGCGAGAGTTTGAAAAGAAGTTTGATCAGCTATCATCAGCAGAACAACGTTCCTTGAGGGATCAAAAGGTGGAATTGTTTATTCAAGCTACTGATCCGCGACTACAAAAGAATTTGGTGCAATTATTGGAGGATCCGACGGGAGAACTGGGATTGACATCAGATTGGAAAATAGTATCTGAAGTAGTGAACATGATCGTAAAACGACAGAAGCGAGTTGATAAGCTAATCGTGAGCGAGGTGCTAGAAGATGAGGAAGAAGAGATTAAAGAGAAGTCACCCTCGACAGTTCCCAAGGTGGAGGGGCCTGTTCTTGACGATCTGGTCAAAGGTATTCAAGAAATAAATTTGAATTTCCAAATTGTTACATTAGAAGGGTTAGCTGCAAAGGCATCTACTTATGAACCTAAGCAGCAGCAGCCACCACATAAAAATTGGGATCGATGAATGTGGTGTGATAGTGAAGACCACAGGTATGTGAGAGACTGTAAAGAGTTTGATGAAGCTTATAAGAAGAATGTGGTTTTCTGGAAAGACAAGAAGATTCATCTCAAGGCGACAGGAGAAATGCTCTGCTTGAACTTTGGTAGAGGCGGAATGAAGAAGATAGTGGAGGAAATACAGCATAATGTTGCTCTTGTGGAAGCAGCTACATATGGGCTGCAGGTTTGTGGTAAGGAAGAGGATGATGGTATAGGTACAAAGGGCCAGTTGTGGCCATATGATTTATGAAAACAGAAATAGGTAAGGTATGTTAAGTATGGAGCCTGATTTACCCTTGTAATTTTCTGTGGTAAAAGCGCACATTTGTAAGGCCCCCATTATGAGGAGAAGCCATCGTGCGTGAACGAAAATCACTCACCGGAAACCAAAATATTCACGGACAAGAATCAGGGGCAACTTTAGAGGCCTGGGCGACGGAGGCCCCCGAGAATTTTTTTTCGTCGAAATATTATGGCCGGACGGCGGCCGAAAAGTGGTCGGAAAACAACCGGTCGGTTGGCCGGTGGTCGGTAGTCAATGGCCGATGGCCGGTGGCCGGAAGTCCATGGCCGGTGGCCAGTGGCCGAATTCAAAAGGGGACTTGTCTTCTCAAGGGCGGCCACACATGGGCAGATTGGAGGGTCCGATTTGGACTTATTCGCACAAGGGCGGCTACACATGGCCGCCTCTCATAAGAGATGGCAGCCCTTTTGGCCTATAAAAGGAGGCCATTTCTACACACATTTCATAGTGTGAAGTTGATGCAACAAGGTGAGTGTGAGGTAGTGAGAGTGAAGTAAGGCGGGAGCTCTATTAAGGGTTTAATCCTTTTGTAAACCACTTCTTCTTTTGAAGTGCTAAAGCCATTGAGTGGCTGCTTTCCCGTGGACGTAGCCCACATTGGGTGAACCACGTATATCGTGTGTACTCTCTCTCTCTCTCTCTCTCTCTCTCTCTCTCTCTCTCTCTCTCTCTCTCTCTCTCTCTCTCTCTCTCTCTATCAATGGCCGGTGGCCGAATTCAAAAGCGGACTTGTCTTCTCAAGGGCGGCCACACATGGGCGGATTGGAGGGTGCGATTTGGACTTATTCGCACAAGCACGGCTACACATGGCTGCCTCTCATAAGAGATGGCAGCTCTTTTGGCCTATAAAAGGAGGCCATTTCTACACACATTTCCAAGAGCGGCCAGTGGTCGAAAGTCAATGGCCGGTGGCCGGTGGTCGAATTCAAAAGCGGACTTGTCTTCTCAAGGGCGGCCACATATGGGCGGATTGGAGGGTCCGATTTGGACTTATTCGCACAAGGGAGGCTACACATGGCTGTCTCTCATAAGAGAGGGCAGCCCTTTTGGCCTATAAAAGGAGGCCATTTCTACACACATTTCATAGTGTGAAGTTGATGCAACAAGGTGAGTGTGAGGTGGTGAGAGTGAAACAAGGCGGGAGCTCTATTAAGGGTTTAATCCCTTTGTAAACCACTTCTTCTTTTGAAGTGATAAAGCCATTGAGTGGCTGCTTTCCCGTGGACGTAGCCCACATTGGGTGAACCACGTATATCGTGTGTACTCTCTCTCTCTCTCTCTCTACTCTATAATCTCTTGTGTGTGAAATCTATCTCTCTCCATTAAGTAATCTACTCAAAAATCTATTTAGCTACGTCTTATTTCCTAACAACTGGTATCAGAGCAAGGTTTGCTCGTAGCTAAATTATCTCAAGGAAAGGATTCCTTGAATTGAGTGGGAGTTATGGCGGAGGAATGGAAGCTCAAGATTGAGAAGTTCAACGACAAAAACTACCAACATTGGAAGATGCAAATTGAAGACTATCTCTACCAGAAGGACCTCTATTTGCCACTAGGCGGTCTTGCGAAGAAGCCCGCAACAATGGCAGATGAAGCACGGATTGTCCTTGATCGAAAGGCACTGGGAACAATCCGATTAAGCTTGGCGTCAACGGTGGCCTTCAATGTTTCGGAGATGAAGACCACGGAGGACTTGATGAAGTCACTTGACGACTTCTACGAGAAACCATCAGCATCCAATAAGGTATTTCTTATGAAGCGCTTGTTCAATCTAAAGATGTCAGAGAATGGTTCAATTGTAGAACACCTAAATGCTTTTAACACAAACATAAGTAAACTTCGATCAGTGAAAATCAATTTCGATGACGAAGTGCGAGCTCTCCTTATACTATCATCTCTACCGGATAGTTGGGACAGCCTTGTGATGGCTGTAAGTAATTCTATCTCTGGCACAAATACTCTTAAGTTTGATGATGTTGTGGGTGTTCTCCTAAGCGAGGAAATGCGAAGGAGAAGCACATGAGAATCATCAAGTGCAGCACTATCAGTGGAAACAAGATGAAGGCCTAAGGAGAGGTTCAAAAACCAAAAGGGTCGTGATTTCTCAAGGCGGAGCAAGTCACGCACAAAGTCAGTTCTTGAATGTTGGAACTGCGGCAAGAAGGGCCACATCAAGAAGGATTGCTGGTCCAAGAAGCAGAAGGAGACTGAGTCTCAAGACAACAAGCCAACATCGGAGGCCAATGTGGCAGGTAAAGTAGAGCAAGATGCTCTAATTCTCTCATTAGACAATGTGTCTAGTTCCTGGATAGTAGATTCCGGGGCTTCATTCCATGTGACACCACACAAGCAACATTTCCAAGACTACACCAAAGGTAATTTTGGGTATGTATACTTGGGAGATGATGAAGCTTGTGAGATTGTCGGCAAAGGTACAGTTTCTGTCAAAACTTCTAACGGAAATGAATGGAAGCTTAAAGATGTTAGGAATGTTCCTTCTCTTCGCAAAAATTTGATCTCTACAGGACAATTGGACGATGAAGGTCACAACATTGCATTTGGAAACAAACGGTGGAAGATCTCAAAGGGATCTTTGGTGGTTGCCAAGGGAGAAAAAGTCGGTACACTTTACTGGTGTACTGTTAGCACGCAACCTTCAGCTTGTGCAGCAACTACAGAAGTTGACAGTGCGGTGTGGCACTACCGACTTGGGCATGTGAGTGCCAAAGGAATGCAAATCCTTCAAACAAAGAATCTTCTACCAGGTTTGAAAGAAGTGGACTTAGAGTTCTGTGAAGATTGTGTTTATGGTAAACAAAAGAGGGTAAAATTTCAAAAATCAGGAAATGAAAGAAAAAATTAAAAACTTGAGTTGGCTCATTCTGATGTTTGGGGTCCTGCAAGTACACCATCACTTGGTGGCTCATTGTACTATGTAGCATTCATAGACGATGCGACTAGAAAAACATGGGTTTATGTCATGAAGAATAAATCCGATGTATTTTCCATATTTCAAAGGTGGAAAGCCTTTGTGGAGAATGAAACAGCTACCAAGGTTAAATGCCTCAGATTCGACAATGGAGGTGAATATTGCAGCCAAGCTTTTGAAAGCTTTTGTGCTAGCAATGGCATTCGGAGGCAAAGGACAACCCCAAGGACACCTCAAAAAAATGGGATTTCGGAAACGATGAACAGGACAATCATGGAGCGAGCACAAAGCATGCGGCTACATGCAGACCTACTGCTTGAGCTTTGGGCGGAAGCTGTAAGTACGTCTGTGTACTTAATCAATCGGTCACCCTCAATGGCATTGGATGGGGGAGTTCCAGAATAGGCATGGACAGGTAAACCGGTGAATTATGCATTTCTCAAAGTGTTTGGGTGTGAGGCTTTCATGCACATAGATAGAAGCCTAAGATCAAAGCTAGATGCAAAGTCCAAAAGTGTTTCTTCATTGGCTATGGAGAAGGAGACTTTGGGTATCGCCTATGGAATCCTGAAGATGGTAAAATCTTAAGGAGTAGGGATGTAATTTTTAACGAACAAAATATGTACAAAGATTACTTGGAAAGAAAACAAACAAAAGAAACAGGTGATGAGTACATGGAGCTTGAGGACGGTGAAGACTCAAGGACTGCAAACGGTGACAATGTGCAACAACGTCAACCAAATGAGGAGCCTCAACCTTTTCCCCGAAGATCTACAAGAGCAAGTAGACCTCCAGAAAGGTTTTTTCCTTCCTTCAACCATCTCTTGATCTCAGATTCTGGAGATCCGGAATCATACGAAGAAGCTATGCAACATGAATCCAAAGAAGAATGGACGAAGAGCATGAAAGTGGAGATGGACTCACTACATCGCAACCAAACATGGGAGTTGGTTGAGTTGCCTAAAGGTAAGCGGGCACTTCAAAACAAATGGGTGTACACTATGAAGGAAGAAGAAGGTGGGAAGAAAAGGTACAAGTCTAGGCTTGTGTTAAAAGAGTTTTCTCAAAAGAAAGGTATTGACTTCAATGAAATATTTTCTCCTGTTGTAAAAATGAACTCAATTAGGCTCGTCTTAAGCCTTGTGGCTGCTCATGATCTAAATCTCGAGCAAATGGATGTAAATACGGCATTCCCTCACGGTGACTTAGAGGAGGAAATATACATGCTTCAACCAAAGTGGTATGAAGTAAAAGGTAAGGAGAAAATGGTTTGCAGATTAAAGAAGAGCTTGTATGGTTTAAAGCAAGCATCAAGATAATGGTACTTGAAGTTTGATCGATGGATGTTGGATCATGGATTCACAAGATGCAACTTGGATCACTGCATCTACACGAAGAATTTGGGAGATGGGACATTCATCATCCTAATGTTGTATGTTGATGACATGTTGATTGCAAGTGCTAACATGCAGGACATCAAAGACCTAAAAGAGGAGCTGTCCAAATATTTTTCAATGAAAGATTTAGGTGCTGCAAAGAGGATACTTGGTATGAAAATATCAAGGGACAGGACGAAGAAGACAATAAAGCTATCTCAAGAAGATTACATCAAGAAGGTACTAGAAAGGTTTGCAATGCAAAATGCAAAACCAGTTTCTACACCTTTGGCTGGTCATTTTAAACTAACGAAGGATATGTGTCCAAAGACGCAAGTGGAGATAGCCTATATGTCTAAAGCTCCATATGCTGCAGCGGTAGGTTCTCTAATGTATGCTATGGTCTGGACAAGGCCAGACATTGCACATGCAGTGGGAGTTGTGAGTAGGTTCATGGACAACCCAGGTAAAGAGAATTGGCAAGCTGTGAAGTGGATACTTAGATATCTAAAAAGGACAAAAACAAATGCTTTGTATTTTGGAGGAACTGATAATTTTCTAGAAGGGTATGCTGATGCAGATATGGTAGGTGACAAAGATACTCGAAGGAGCACTACTGGCTATGTGTTCACGGTTGGAGGCAGAGCTGTAAGCTGGGCTTCAAAGCTACAGAAAGTTGTTTTTACTTTCTACCACGGAAGCAGAGTATGTAGCAATGATAGAGGCAAGCAAAGAAATTATGTGGCTTCACGGATTCTTAGAAGAGCTTGGATTCAAACAAGGCAATTGTGTCTTGTATAGTGATAGCCAAAGCGCTATCCATCCTGCAAAGAACTCAGCCTTTCATTCAAGGACAAAGCACATTGAGGTGAGATATCACTTCATACGCACTGTTTTGGAAGAGGGACAGCTAAAGCTAGGAAAGATGCATACAAGTGAAACTCCTGCAGACATGTTTACAAAGGTGGTCAACAAGGAGAAGTTGAGCTTTTGCTCATCTTCAATCGGCATTCAAGGATAAGAAGCCAGAATCGAAAGCAGTCACAGGTTTGGTTTGGAGATCAATCTCCAAGTGGGAGATTGTTAAGTATGGAGCCTGATTTACCCTTGTAATTTTCTGTGGTAAAAGCGCACATTTGTAAGGCCCCCATTATGAGGAGAAGCCATCGTGCGTGAACGAAAATCACTCACTGGAAACCAAAATTTTCATGGACAAGAATCAGGGGCAACTTTAGGGGCCTGGGGGGTGGAGGCCCTCGAGATTTTTTTTTCGCCGAAATATTATGGCCGGACGGCGGCCGGAAAGTGGTTGGAAAACAACCGGTCGGTTGGCCGGTGGTCGGTAGTCAATGGCCGGTGGTCGAATTCAAAAGCGGACTTGTCTTCTCAAGGGCGGCCACAAATGGGCGGATTGGAGGGTCCTGGACTTATTCGCACAAGGGCGGCTACATATGGCTGCCTCTCATAAGAGATGGCAGCCCTTTTGGCCTATAAAAGGAGGCCATTTCTACACACATTTCATAGTGTGAAGTTGATGCAACAAGGTGAGTGTGAGGTACTGAGAGTGAAGCAAGGCGGGAGCTCTATTAAGGGTTTAATCCCTTTGTAAACCACATCTTCTTTTGAATTGCTAAAGCCATTGAGTGGCTGCTTTCCCGTGGACGTAGCCCACATTGGGTGAACCACGTATATCGTGTGTACTCTCTCTCTCTCTCTCTACTCTATAATCTCTTGTGTGTGAAATATATCTCTCTCCATTAAGTAATCTACTCAAAAATCTATTTAGCTACGTCTTATTTCCTAACAAGGAAACATATGGGAAGCGACGCTAGGTGGGGAATTCAATTCGCGAAACTACTGGGTGGACCGATTCCAGCGGATTCTCTTTTGGTATATGCTTATATTGCTAAAGCTCAAGACAATGAAGCTATGGTGGAAGAGAAGTGGGAAAGAGATGAAGAGGTGGCTGGGGCATCAAAAAGGCCAACGAGATCCGGCAACAAGAAAGAAGAAGGGACTGCTCATAAACCTGCTCCTGAGGTGGTTATGGAAGAGGCTCCGAAGGACAAGAAGCAAGGTAAGCCTAAAGGTCCCTCGTATAAACTCAGGTCTGATATTGAACTGGCTACATATTTGAAGAAAGTGGAGCTCACCTTGGGGGATATTCTTGGAATTGCTAAGCGCGAGTTCCACGAAGAGATCATCCGGCATTATAAAAATAAAGCGGCAAGTACTGAGTGATCAAGAGTCAGATCCAGTTAAAAGCCAAGTGGTTGGTCGCATTGAAGCAATTTTGGAAGATTATGAAGAGTATTTGAAAGATCTTGAAGAAGAAGAGCCAAAGCATGTAGTGGTTTCAAGCCCGATTGTATCTGAGGTAAGAAACATGCATTTTAATGATGGTGAAGATGAAGAAGTTATACCCAAGAGTCACTTTTCGAGGACTCATTGGGCAAGAGCAATGACAAAAACAGTGGTAAAGCTTGGCGACATTGAGGAGCCGGTCTTAGCCCTCATAGACCATGGTTCAGAAATCAATCTCATGGCAAAGAACTTGCACCAAAAGGGGAAGTGGCCTATTGATGTAGATCACAAGTGGCAAATTCGAGTGCCAACATGCTTTGTGGAGATCTTTACGGTGCATGTGAAAATGTTAAGGTAACTATTGGGGATGTCTGTGATGAGCAGAAATTTTTTATACAGGAGCATTCCTCCTACCCATTGATTTTGGGACAACCCTACATTACGCCTGTGTGGATGGAAACTAAGGTGCTAGATGATGGCTTGGCCTATGCCAGAGTTCGAAGCCGAGATGGTAAGAAAGCGGTTCAATTTCTAACTGTATGTGTTGATCATGCTAGAAACAAAGACAATTTACGTGACCGTCCAATGCCAAAGATACGCAAGGAGTTTAAAGAACAAAGATTTGCTCAGGATTTTCTTGGGGTGCCACTATAAAGCGGGACTATGGTGGTGCAAGTGAGGATAAGTTCTCGCAAAGAGAAACTTTCTCTTCAGGATTTTTGGGGTTGACATCTGAGGGTTCAGTATCTTAAAGGAAATCTAATGATTTAACTAAATGGGAAAAACAATATGTTTCAAGCATTCAAAGTGACTTGTAGGGATCTGATGTGCTAGAACCGGATGATGTGATTTCAGGAATCTTCAAAGAGATCTCTTATGTTGATACTATGTGAGAGCTTCAGGGTATCAAGAAAAATAGGTTAGAAAGTGGAACTGAAGTTGTTAAAGTGCACTCAATGGACATGTACGAAGAGCTGGACATATACGAGGCATTTATACATATTGAGGATGACTTGGATAAAGAAGTTGAAGCATAGGTAGAGACGAAGTACAAGACAGTTGCAAAGAAAGCGAGACCTGTGGCTACACCTCTACCAGAGGGAAGTGATGGAGTAATTAAAGAAGATTCTGGACAGCCTATGCTCAAAAACCCTAAGAACATTGGGCACAAATTCACTAAAGAGACATTGCAGCAGCTGAAGGTTGGAGAAGATGGTTTTCTCAATGAAGAGGAAATCAAGTCTTTTCAAGGTATGCTCGGAAAACATGGTAAAGATTTTGCCTTTGAGCCAAGTGAGATTGGGTGTGTGGATCCAAGTGTTGTTTCACCTATGGCTGTATTCACTGTTCCTCACATGCCATGGAGCTTACGTCCGATTCCTGTTCCTAAAGCTCACTTACCAAAGCTTATCAATTTTCTTAAGGATAAGATACAAATGGGAATCTTGGAACCATCATGTGCGCCATACAGGATATGCAGCTTGTTAACAAGGCAACAATCCACAATGTGGGTACCGGTCCAATTGTGGATGAATTTGCTGAGGCTTTTGAAGGTAGGTCAATTTACTCTATGGGTGATCTTTATTCTGGATATGATCAATTTTAGTTATCTTTGGAGAGCAGGGATCTTACAACAATGCGTACACCTCTCAGATTGGTAAGGATGTGCACTCTGCCATAGGGTGCTACTAATTCTGTAGCTCATATGATGAACGGCATGAATAAGGTATTAAGAGACTTTATCCCACATGTTACTATGCCTTTTATTGATGATCTACCTATTAAGGGCTGTGAGGAAGGCTCAAAAGATGAAGTAAAAGATCAGAGGGGGTGCCGACAATTTGTTGCTCGACATATTGCTGACTGTGATGCTATTTTATCCAGGCTTGAAGAAGTTAACTTAACACTTTCAGGGAAAAAATCAACTTTTGGTGCCAAAGAGGTTCTAATTGTAGGGCACATGTGCAGTCCAAAAGGTAGAAGGCCAAGTTCGAAGCCATTCAATAGATGAAGGAAACGTGCTCTTCGATTACTGAAGTTCGTCAGTTTTTGGGTGCATGTGTATTCTATCTTATTTGTCTACCACATTTTTCTCATGTTGCAGAAGTGCTTTATCAACTGTTGAGAAAAGGTAAAAGATTTTTTTGGGAAGAAGGTCACACACAAGCTATGAGGAAATTAAAGAAGATGCTCCTTGAGGCTCGACCTTGAGGAAAGTCGACTACAAATGCGGAAGGCCAGTAATTTTAATAGTTGACACTAGCCCGACGGGTATTGGATGGGCTATAGGTCAATATGATGAAGAAGGGAACAGGTATGCGGTTCGATTTGGAGCAAAAGTGCTCAATGCTCGCCAAAGAGGCTACCCACAGGTTAAGAGATAACTTTGGGGTGTTGCTACTTCTCTAAGGTCTGATAAATAATACTTTATTGGATCTTTAGTCGTGGTAGAGATGGATTGCTTGCCACTGATAGGGATGATTGAAAATTGCTCTACTCCGGATATTGCTATGCTCGATGGATAGCCTATATTAAATCTCTTAATCATGAATTTTGTCATATTGCAGGTAGAGATAATCCTATTGCAGATATGTTATCAAGAGCTAGATTTGAAGATGAAGAAGAGATGCTGACCACAAGTGATGATGTTGGCTTGAAGTTCTATACGTCTTCTTATATGCATGAAAATTGTGGAAATATTGCTCATACTTTTGAGGTATTTTCTGAAGAGTTTTATAATGGAGAATGGCTTTTGATTGGTCTCTACCTTAGCACTCTTACTAAGCATGAAGGGTGGATGGATCAAGAATACAAAAAGATTAGGAAGAAAGCTTACGACTATTTTCTGAAGGATGGGCATTTGTGGAAGCAACCGAAGCGCTCTAAAGGAGTACCGCAATGGGTTGTTTGTGATAAAGCGACTCAACAACAGGTTATCAAAGAGTTTCATGAAATTTTATGGGCTGGACACAAAGGGAATTGAGCAACTTTTGCCAAGATTAAGGATTGTTATAGGTGGAAAGGTATCTATAAAGATGTGGCTCAGTTTGTGGAGACATGCCTAATATGCCAACAATATTCTAATGTACGACATCGAGATGGATTGCATCACGTCTATCCACTGGCTATGCACTACGAGTGTGTGGTGGACCTGATTACCATGCCAATATGTATCTGGGAGATGCCGTATATTGTTCTTTCCAGAGAGGATCTTACTAATCAGGTGGAAGGCAGAGCTTTGCGTACCAAAGCTACCAGTTCCGTATGCAAGTTCTTTCTTGAGGATGTTATTTCTAGGTATGGATGTGTTGGTAGAATTACTGTTGATAGAGGAGAGCTGGATGCATATGAAGCTCGTGATTTCTTTGCTCGCTTGGGTATTAAATTGGCTCTCACTACAACATACAATCTAGAGGGTAATGGTAAAAGTGAAAGAGGGCATCCGCCCATTGTTAAAGCTTTAGCAAAGGCATGCCAGGGACATATTGGTGATTGGCCTAAACTCCTACCATTTGCTTTATGGGTTGATCGAACTACACATAGTTCTGTTACAAGTTTTATGCCATTTGAGCTAATGTACAAGCAAAAACCCATTATGCCTACAGAGGAAGCGGTTATCTCTTGGACTGTAATGCCATGGGAAGAAGGTATGTCTACAGAAGATTTGCTTGCATTGCACATTCGCCAGCTTGAGAGGCGTTAGGAAGATATTGAACCAGCTAAAGTAATGCTTAAGGAAGCAAGGTTGAAGAACAAAGAAGCGTTGGATGGTAAGCACAGACTACGACCTCGTACTATTAAAGATGGGGATTGGGTCCTTGTATATGATAGTAGCCTAGAGAACCAGTACACTTCTATGTGAAAGATGGTTAAACGATGGTTTGGACCATATGCGGTACTTTATGTTTATGATAATGCGACCTACAAGTTATGAGAGCTTGATGGCACTGAGTTGAAGGTGCCTATTGCAGGGAAAAGAGTTAAGTTGCTTAAGCAACGAGATCGTGAGATTAATGTTGGAGATTTCAACACAGATCAACCTCCTGAAGAGAATGTTATGTATGCATTAGAGGATGAGTCTGATCATGCTCTTGATGATGCTTTATAAGTACGGTTGGCACAGACCGGAGGCTTTGCAAGTTCAGAGGGGGTGGATGTCATGCAGCTCTGCTCCCATGCTAAGAAAGATTCCAGAAAAATGCACATCAAGTTTGTTTGAAGTTTACATGATTAATGCACATTAGTTAAGGCGTGGTAACAGCCCAAGTTCAATGTTGAATGTATGTCAAATGCGACTGAAAGGGCCAAAACATGCCTTAATGATGCTAAACATTGTTATGCTTGAAGTGGGCACGGATGGGATATTGTGACCTAGAAATTTAGTTCTCGATGTGTGCTACTGGCTTGTCTTTACGGCTCGTCGATTGAAGCTACAGTGAAGAAGTTATGACAGTTTAAAGTTCAAGACGATTGCAGATCCGTACCAGATTGGGAAACTGTAGCTAAGGTGACAGAATTGAAATGAATGTATGGGCCTGAAGTGCTCACTCTGAGGAGCGCGTTGGTCTTTTCAGATCAGTGATCCGAGTCCCTGTCTCCAAGATATTGGCCGATAAAGATTCACTGGGGGCCACTTTCGTACCAATCCAATCCGCTCATAAGGAGTGCCATTATGGAATTTTGAGCAGTAGCCAGGGTTTTGAACATAGTATAATAAGGTCGTATCTTGATATGGCAGTAGATTTCATGATGAGGTTGCTCGACAAGGGCTGTTGAAGAAAGATGTTGTGCTTGTGGATGCTTTAGTTGGTATGAATGCCAAATGGGGGTGTGTGGTAGCATATATATACTTAACCTAGTTGTATGCCCACCATTCGGCCCTGTTTTTATTTAGTTATGGTATGCATGATGGAGCCGACGGTTATACATTCTCATGGATGATTATGGGGAGTTAATAACTTGTACACGACGTCTCGTTCATCAAGTAAATTATCATGGCCGCCCAAGGGAATGGCTCAAACTAAGGCCGCCCAATTCAAAGGCATGGCCAATGGCCACCCAAAGTAAGATTAAAGGGCTAAAGTGTAAAAAGGAAATAAAAAACAAACCATGGAGTGGATATGCAGCGGCCAGGGGTGCAGAGAAGGAAGAAGGCACTCACAGGGGGCTCCAGGATACTGGGATCACTTCGGAGCAGAAGCAAGGAATGACAAGCACGGCAGGGAGATCTTATTCGGTCCAACGGCGCACGATTTGGTGCAGTTATGCTCATTGTTGCCATGTCATTAAAAATAGCTTCCCACGCCACGTCAGTCACGACGCCGTGACTGCGTTGGGGGGATTATATTTTAGGGAATTTTTTTGAGGAGAAAGTGTTGTTCGAAGAAGCAAAAAAACGAGGGCAAGAAGGGGAAGAACTAAGGAGCAAGGGATTGTTGGGACGAGCATCACAAAGAGGAGAAGAAGAGAAAATCAAGACCAACAGCGGGATCTCTCTCTCTCTCTCTCTCGTAGGCTCTCTCTTCCGTCCTTGCAAGGGATTTTGCCCAATATTTACATCCTAATCAGCTCATAAAGACTCTAATGGAGAGCATAAGTGGAAATTTTACAATCTTGATCTAATTCGAGAGCATTAAACTCTCCCTACTCCATCAGTGCTGTTAACGGAAAAAATTTGTAATCGAAATCCACTTTGGCTAATCGTTAGCAGTTTAAACCATTTCGATTGTCAAGTTTTAAGTACTTAAAGTGTTGACAGAATCTTTTGCCTTGTGTCGTGTGTCTTGTCTCCCTTATTTTCCACAGCAAGCAGCCGTGGCTCACCTCACGAACCCATATCCACCGACATCGTTTTTCTCTTAGCACTTGCTTAAATCTTGCTAAGTGGTGATATGGATCCCAAGATCCACTATATTTTTTGACCCATTTCTGAAACTGAGTTGGTCTGACATGTCTATTTGGTTCAACTCCCGGTCTCCTAGTAGTTGGTCCTGTTCCGAGTCCTTCAAACCAATCTGTTGGAAATAGTGACTCATGTATCCCTGGACTGGCTTAGCGTCACCAGGTTTTCTTTGTGATGAGGTGGTTTCTGGTTTCTTAACGTTACTCTCAAAAGATCTCTTATGGTGTTGGCCCAATATCCAATCTCTTATGGATTACCCTTGGTATTTGGTTTGTTCCACCTTCTCAAGAGTCATCATAACAAAGTTATTGTTATAACAATCCCTAAACATGTAGGTTGGTAGATCTATTGAACCCTTATCTTTGATTTTGTAGATGTGAATGATCTTCATGGGCGTTAGCTGTCCTGATTTGGCATAAGAAGTCCATATAAGATCTTTTACATTTCTATCCTCGCAACAATAGACTCCGATACTAGTATTATCCCTACTAAGCCATTTCAAAGGATTCAAGTCAACTTGATAGTATCCCTCAAATTCTAAAGTTGGTGGTCCTTCTTTTGCTGCCATATCTGGGATTATGGTATTTACCTCTAACCCCCATTTGTCTATCACGTCAGGGTTTTGACTTGTGAATACTAAGTTTCGTTTCTATCCATGTACATTTTTCCTTGTTTGTTTGCCTGATTTCCTCTTCAAACTCAATACCATGGTCATCAATGCGAATAGCATATGCTTCATTAGGATCCAGGTAAACCTGAGCTCCATGGCGAGTAGTCTTATAACAAGAGATTATATGCTTATAGCGCACTATCGTTCCAGTTTCTGAGTGAGTCGAATAGGAAGACATTTCAGATGTTGAATCTGAACAAGTGTCTAAGACTTCTTCAAGGGATTGCCTTGATTCACACTTTGTTGGGTGGATACTCTTGTAGCGGTCTCTTTAAATTTTTCCCTGATTTGCTAGTAAACGAACAGATCTAAGGTTCATATAGACTCGTGAAGCTCTGGATAGAGTACTTACCATCGGATTGATTAGTTGTCTACTTCTTCCACTTGACTTGATTGAAACTTTTGTCAAGCTTTCAATTCCTTGTCTGCAACTTGATCCTGTATCAGTTTTAATCAAGTTAGATATTCTTTCACAAAGACTGTACAATTCTTGCTAACTATTGTGATTGGTCTATGTGTATCACTTCAAATTGAGCTAAGCGAGTCAACAGTTGAGACTTTCAGATTTTACTTTTGCAAAAAGTTAAAGGACTAATCTGCAACCTAGAAACTGAGTCAACATGTACTAATTTGGATCCCATTGAACTCAAAATTTCCGAGTGGCCTTGTATTATGTTGATCTAACACCGTACAAGTTCAAAAGTCAAAAAGGGTGTCTCTGTGTAGCAGTAGTAAATAATTGTGATTATTTACTTTTTTAAGCTTTTTGCACTTTTTGGCTTGATTTGCCAAGTACACAACTTGTTAAGGTCTCTGGAAAAGTTTCACTAAGTTTGAACAAAACTTGTTCAAGTTATTATCTGTTTTGTGTTTGCCTGCACACTCAGTTTTCAAGAATCTCGCTTAAGTCAAAATTTTGTGCTCCAAATTTCACCAAAATTGATTTGTGCGGTCTACTTGATACGCTTGACTTTGTGGTACTCAAATGTGCAAGATTATCATTTTTTGTAGCAGATATAAATAATCATGATTATTTACTCTAGCTGATTTGTTGCAAGTTTTGGTCCCAATCTTGACATAGACCTATTAAGTATCTCAACTTAAGCTCCCCAGCCAAGTTTCATCAAGTTTGAACAGTTTTTGTTCAACTAGTCATCATCAGTTTTGTATCTGCAGACTGACTTTGCAAATTTGGCCACAATTTTCAATCCAATGATCCAAATCTTACCAAATTTGATTTGTGGGCTTATTATAACATGCGAAAGCTAGTGGTATGCTGACTTGGTCAAAAAAATTGAAACATGGGGCAGATGTAAATAACCACCACTATTTACTCCTAGCAAATTTTGACATCTTTTGATCAACTAAGCATGTACAGAGGTTTATCACATCAATATAAGCCTATGGGTCAAGTTTCCTTGATTTTGAACAAAATTTTCTCAATTTACACTCAAGTTCTCGAAAGTCAGTACAGAATTTAGTTTTTACCCATTTTTTGGTCAGTTTGGTGATCCAAATCCTATGTGCTTTTACAAAAGTTGTTTATACACCTGCATACAGTCTTTGGTATCAACCTTGGTCAGTTTTGAGATGAGATAAAATAATTGTGATTATTTACTTTAGGCCCAAAATAAACACTTTTTTGAACTTTATCCTTGGACAGTCTTTTCATGAGCTATTTTAAGCCTCTGGGTCAAGTAAAAAGTTAATTTGGCCTAAAATATCAAGAAAAAGTAAATAATCTAAGTTTTTGCAAACTCTTGAAATTTGTACCTTAATGTGTCCTTGAGCTTAGCCACTGGTTCATACAACTTTTAAAGCATACTCTCCAGTCGGATTGAGTGGTTGACTATCTTTTAACGCTATTTCTAGCCGTAGACCTGAAATTCTGCAACTTCACATAACAACTCACAATTGATTCTTTGGAAGAGAGCAATGTCTTGAAATCCACCTCGGATTCTACTTACCCTACTCCTAGATTCTACTGCAATGGGGTTGTGGAAAGTGTCCACAAACACTCGTTTTCTTCTTTTTAATGGTTTTCTGATCCTTGATCTCAAGACTTGTCTCGTCCATCAATCATTCTCAAAATCCTAATCTAATTCTACAATCCTACAATCCTAAAGGCACTGAGCAAGTACGATTACTTCCAAGCTACCTCTACACAACAAAAGACGACACTCTTAAGCTGTGGTTTTAAAAAGAAAGTTTTTACTCCAAGAGATCCTAGAGGAAGTTAAAGGATAACTTCACAAGATGCTTGTGTTTTTTCCTAGTTTAGGTCTCTTCGATCCCTGGCAGCGGCACCAAATGTGGGACGGGTGTCTAACCTCACTCCTATCTTATTGCTGCAAACATAGCAAGAACCACTATTAAATTGTCAATCCATGGGACGAGGCTGACTCGACTAGTGCATAGAGGCTACAAGAGGTTTTCAATCTCTTGGAAAACAACAAACAACTTGCATCTAACTTAGGCTGCACTGAAGTGACGGAAATCACCAAAAGCCAATCGCTCCGGCAAACAAATCACATCCGTTACAACATCAAATGACATCCAAACGTCACGAAACTTATAGGACATGTTTATAAGACCTAAGAACACATGCTTATGGTCTCAAATCTCACTCTAGGTCAAGTGCAAAAATTGTGATTATTAACAACAGTGGATTTTTGACCTAGTCATTTTCGACCCAGAATGCATTTAAATGCTTAGCAATGATGCCCCAATACCCCGCCTATACTTAGTTTTTGATTTGAAAGCTTAAATTCCAAATTATGATGAAATTAAGCCGTGAGTCGACGACACCAAAAGCTACAAAATATCGTGAAATGCTTATGTAATGCGTAGAGCTCTTACCTGCGGTTGCAATGCAACAGACATGAGTGCAATGTGACAACCAAGGAGGGAGTAGAAGCATGAGAAGGAGAGAAGTGAGCGCCGTCAGCTCATGCTGTATTGGATTATTCAAAAACTTATGAAAAACTTACAAAAATTGGCTTTAATACTTTAGCCAAGGTTTTGGGTGGTCAAAACTAATAATGTGGGATCTCTAACTAAAGACAGGTTGTACAATCCGGAAGCTTTTAGCCCCGGCTCATCAATTACAATATTTGTTTGGAAAATAGGAGTTATAATATTCTCGATCCATCAAAATAATAATTTTTTTTACAATGAAAGCTCCAAAAAATGGTATCCGAGTTATTTTGTTGCTAACACAGACGGTGGTTGGTCTTGTGACGAGAAACCTGTAGTAGTTTTCACAGCTACAGTGTCACTCGCACGGGATAGGTAGTTATTCATAGTTCGCTAGAGTTTCACATTGGATGGACTCTCTTGTCGGGTCGGTCACACATGGCAAGGATACGAGTGGTGGTCGAGTCGGCATTGTGGCGAGTGCACCACCACCACAACTCAAAGATAGGCTTAGCTGGATTGGATATTTTGCAGCCATAGAGCACGACAATTATCTCCACTACAATGGGGTTCCTAAAGTACCCCCCAAAAATTTTCTTGTCCACACTCATGTCAAATAAGTATAATAAATACCTAAAAGAAAAACTAAATAGTGGGATGGCATTGGGAATATAGTTTAGATGCATAAACTTAAGCACCCTCTTTGTAGCTCATATTTGACATAAGTAAGAAGATCAAGTTGATGAAGAAGCTACCATGGTCACCCCAACAATAACTGACTATTGGTGGATACACCTTGGATTTTGAGACATTTACTTGTCACTTGGAGAGAATTTCACCTTGAGCAATGTTGAAGAATTCCAACAACAATGGAGACCAGCTGTGTAAAGAAGTGGCTGAGAAAACTTTTTGTCCTTGTATAGGAAACCAATTGTAGTGTTTAGCCCAAAAACCCTTACCCACATGATCATTTTGTAAGTATGAAGAAGCTAAGATTATGAGACCTAAGTTTTGAGGGGGCAATTATTAATTGAATGATCAGATAAGGTTTTCTTATGTACATTATGTGCTTCTCTCTTGCTGTTGTGATCTTGCCTCTTTGCACTACAATACAAAATTTTTGCATTGAAAGTCCAAAGGTACCATTGTGTTAGCCTCATTGAGCTCTATGTGTGGATATCTACATTGCAAGTGCTTTGCAAGATGTGAGCATCGACTTCCTCAACTTTCCAAGTGACTTATCTCATCACCACAAATGTTGTATTCATAATTTGTCAATTATATGAGGTTACTAGCACTTAGGAGTACCTAGTAGGCATTTTTTATACTAAATTTGATGGCTCACATTTAGGCTACTAGAGAAAAATCGTGTTTTTTTCTTATGATCAAATTTTGAGTCTGATAGCCTAGATGTGTTCGTGTTCATGTAAGGATGTGGCCTATTAAGTTGGGAGTCGCTAGGAGCTTATTTTCATGTGGATGTGTAAGGGATTAGAGGGAAGAACCCAAGTTTTTTGTAGATAGAGTGCACACATTGACCATCAAAGTGGAGTGTATTGTGCTTGGACAAGAGACTGAGAACCTCTTGGCATGCTTCCATGCCCTAGTCAAGTCACTTGCTTCCCAAGATTGACATTTTAGTGTTGGTTTGATCTCATTGTAGGATAAGATAGGTGCTGACTATTTGGTCCCAAGACATTAGTGTCATAGTTGGGAAACAAGTACCTAGAGTATTTTGGACACATACAAACCCAATAGAGTTGCCTAAGGTAGAATAGGAGTGGAGATCAAGGTATTCTTGATCTTGGTATATTTGCAAGGTGAGACTCTCGCCACCAAAATGTTAAAGAGATAGAGTAGAATATTGTGTGTAGGTAGGAAAGCTTGGTGCAAACTTTTGTTGGTTGTTAGAACCACTAAACTTGCACTAGGCTGAAAAATGCAAGAATTTCTTTTGTAATAGAGTTCATGTAGGGAGTTGTTTGTTTGCGAGTTTTGAGGTTGTTTTTAAGTTGGTTTCTTTTGAAGAGGAGTAGGACAAGGAGAAAAGTGTGACAAGTACCCTCATCAGCTTGGATTTGGAGTGAATCGATAATCATTGCAATTTGGAGCTTTGTGTGATGAAATTTTGACAAATTGTGGTCTGTAAGAATAGATTCGATATAAAGGAATATTTCATTGCACCTCCCTCAATAAAAAGTTCAAAAAACTGATCATTAGTCTCTGTGAGAAAAAATCGTGATTTTTTCTCAACATGCTAATTTGGGAAAATTTGGTAGAGTTTGACTTGACCAAAAGTGTTTAACTTGTTTATTTAAGCATTTGTGTGAAAATATTGGAGTACAAATAGGAGCATAGTTTGGGTGCAAGCATTGAAAGACTGAGTGTCAATAGGTTTATCTGTGAGCTAATACCATTTGGTAAGTGAAAAAGTGATTGTAGACCATTCATTGTGCTTGAAATATTGGGAAACCTGTCTCTAGCTTGAGAAAAAAAGGAGAAAAGAGTTTTCCTAGGCTATCATGACAAAAAATTGTGATTTTTTCCTAGAGTAGCTCCACTAAGTTGTGTTCAAAGTCTGCATTCTTGCATTAAGATACTCACACACATGGAGAGTACACGTAAACTTGTGTTCATTGGGAGTTTGAATGCTAAGTTGTGTTGAAAGTCTGGATGCTTGCTTTTGGATACTCACACACACGAAGATTTGAGCTATTGAAGGGACAAATAGGAGCTTATCAAGCAAGAAAGACAATCAATTTTAACCAAATCTTGGTGATAAACATTTTTTAATAGTTCTAATCATAATTCAATTTTCAAAAGATAGAATCAAATCGAAATCAGGAGGGATAGGAAGAAAACACAATTTTTTCCCATCACATAGCTGTCGCCAGAGCCAAAATTGGGCAAAAGGTGCGAGAGCGGTTCTCCTCAATCCTAAAAAGCAAGATATCAAATAAAAAGTGATTTTGGACTCCTAATGTGAGTGTGAGGTTAACTAGTAAGATAAAGAATGTGACTCCTAATGTGAGTGTGAGGTTAACTAGTAAGATAAATAATTGACTAAAATTGGAGTTAATCTCAAACCAGACAACAAAACAGGGTGAAATTTGGGTGATACACTCTTGAGATGGGGCAAGACACTTAGATATTGGCAAAAGTTGCAAAAGAGTGCCAAAATTAGGTATGAAGAAACAATATTAATTTTGTACTAGAAATTGGACCAGTGGTAGACATGGATGCAAGGATCACACAAGGCAAAAGTGAGATTGGAATTTTGTGTACAAGACAAGACAAATCCTTGTTAGAAAGAGAACTGAAGGAGGATTAAATGACCACAAAGACCCTCAAAAAAGCATAAAAATTAGGATTGATGTATAATTGCATTATTGGGAGTGTGTGGTATGCTTGTGAGAGAGACAAGGTGAAAATCAGTTCATAAGTTAGTAGGGAGGAGAAAGTGTGATTTTTTCCTCATGAGAGTAAGGAGCACAATTTTTTGACATTATGATTCCATACTCCAAAGTAAGTTTTTATAGCAAAAATAGAACCTTGGATCAAGAAAATTTTGAGTGAAGTGTTGTTGGTTGCTAAGATCGTACAAATCATTTGCTAGCTTGACATCACTCCAATAGTGCGTTAGTTTATGTTGAGTCTTGTGCATGCAAGGAGATTGGTGCACTAGGGGAGTTGGAGCAAAGAAAAGGCTTCAAAGGACCTTTAAAAATCCATGTAGCAAGTGAAGTTTCAAATTCCCATATTGTTCATGTTCATGAGGTCGAGGGCTTGGTATTACAGAATTACAAAGAGATCAAGTTAGTCATGTATCTACTAAGAAGAGTGTTAATCAGGTTAACTTAGAATACCTACCAGCTATTCTAGAAGACGTAGTCCTTAAAACTTCATCAAAAGAGGATTTCACTATCCTTATGGCTAAAATAATACCAAAGATGATCTATCATAGTGAGGGAAATGGGGTTGGTACCTCAAGGAAACCACAATTCCCACTGACCATGCAGTTATATGACCATTACACTAATGGTAAAGGAGTCGTAATCTATGTGGATAGCTATCATAAATACTGTGTTCAAAGACTTATAAAACCCTGAGTTTTGAGACCGGGTAAGAGGCTACTGGCAATGGAGACCAATAAATTAACCAGAGATGGGTTGCCTATCTTAGGACCAATAATCTTGATCTCGTGGATGCAATGAGTATGACTGGGACCATAGACAAAGTTGACAAAGGAATAGAGAGACCTCCTTTGGAGAATGATTCGAGAGCTATATTCAAGGCTATTAAAGAACTTGAGAGAGCTATCATGGCTGATCCTTGAGTGGGATTATACAAGTTGATGACCAAGGAAGGAGAGCACTATTACATTAAGGAAGACTGTTAGCAGTGGCTAACATAGGCTACACCGGATATGCATCAAGCGGGAGATATGCTATGGTTGTGCATAATATTTCCCACTCCTTGTATAAGTCTTGGGCTCACTTGGAGTTCCAAATTTGTATATACTAGCCTAGAGGGCTCATGCTTAAACCCATAGTAGAAGGGATTGTGGTGAAAGCCTTTAAAAGGAATCCTTTATGCAAGGAGGATTCATTCTTGAGTATCCACTCTTGAGGATCAAGTTTTGAGAGCTCCCTCTCTCTTGAGTGTTCACTCTATGGCCTAGCTTTGAGCTTAATGTTTATGCTTAAGAGGCTAGTGCTAATCATTGTAATTAGAGTAAGCTCTTCTTGATTAATCTAATCCTTATTTTCTCATTAGTCTACTTCTTCTCCCAGACGTTGTAGCACGACCTATCAACCCACACAAAATTATCAAATCCGTGGATCCGTAACCCGGCTAGGACATGGAAGCAGGAGCATCGGATGAATATAAATAGAGGATTCAAGAGATCACTTCTCCAATTCAAGTAGAGATTAGCCATGGCAAGACTAACTCTAAACCTACTCTAATCACTAATCAATCAATCTCCTACACACATCAAGTCCACCAAATTCTGACTTATCATAGACGAAAAACCCCAAGCACACTAATGATAAGCACACACTAATTACCACATGTCAATCACGTCACTTCATTAATAGCTACACACACAAGGTGAATGGTGCTAGAGCTTCATAAAACCTATCTACACACAAGAAAACAATAGGGCACACACACTAATTACAAGATTAAGACCCAACTTCATCAACCTAATTAGTGATGCTAAATATCACAAATCGAATGCTTACTTCTAAAGGTTTTCACCACAATCCCTTCTACTATGGGTTTAAGCATGAGACCTCTAAGCTAGCATATATAACTTTGGAACTCCAAGTGAGCCCAAGACTTATACAAGGTGAGTGGGAACTATTATGCACAACCATAGCATATCTCCTGCTTGATGCATATCCGGTGTAGCTTTTGTTAGCCGCTGCTAACATTCCTTCCTTCCTAATTTGGCACACGTCCTCGTGTACTGGTGAAGCAAGGCACGATGACATGGTAGAAAGCAAGTCCATGGAAGAAATGTTTAGCTGCAAAACATAAGAACAAGTAATGAGCATCAAAATCCAACAAGGATACAAAACATGAAGCACAATGAACAACCATGCAAAGTGATTTTTTTGCTTCTAAAAGATGGGTGAATCATAGTAAAAAACTAGACAACATAAGCAAAAAACACCTAAACTATTGTGAAGATTAAACCACTTGAAATTATAGTTTTACGCATGAAACACAAGCAATCAATTATGACCCTAGACTAATGCAAGTTCATAAACTTACTAGCCTAAAAACTATGTCACTAATATTAATAAATCATTCAAGCCTATTATGTCTATGGGCTATAAAAAAGCTCCTTATTTATTAGTACATTGTCATAGCTTTTTGAAGCTCATGGAAGTTTTGTTTTTGTCATTCATTGAAAAACGTAAAACACATCGCAAGGCTACCACCCCAAGGAAAGTCTAAGTGTGACTCTTGGCTCCTTGAACGCTCAAGAAGGTGTTCCAAAAGCCTACTAGCCTACCAAGGAAATGACTAACCCCTATTAACCTAGGGCATCGGTTTAGGTCCTTGACCAAGTGAGCCAAGGTGATTCCCCTCGCCTGCCAAGTGCCAATAAGGCTCTAGGCCTCACATAGACACAACATAACATAGAATATTCTTTTCATATGTCTAGTAGCATTTTTTCTACTTTTTCTTGACACTTTTTTGCTTCTTTGATTCATTCTTTAGCACTTTTTTATTGCTTCCAACATGAGAGTATTTATGGAAATTGGACTAAAGAGACTAAAGCCTAATCATAGCCCTATGTCATCTTGAAAATGAATGGAGTATTAAGACTATCACTAAAAGTCTAGGACTAATGAGAAACGAACCTACATTAACCTAAGGTCAAGGCCAATTACCTATGATTAGCACACATAAAACCTAATTTTTCTATGAGTTAATATTCACAAAGCAAAGTGTTGAAACTTTAATATGCATAGCTTTTGAACATGAAACAATCATAGCTTAGAAGAAAATTTTCACTTAAGCCAAGCATAGAGAATGAAGAGATAAACACAAGAGAAAAATCATGGAAGGACTACACCTATTCATGCTCTTTTGAGCATCCTTGAGCAAGCATCCCCTTTGTGTAGAGAAGCCTCTTGATCCTTTTTATTTGCAAAAGAAACTTTTTGAAGCTAAGTGTAAACACAAGCTACAAAAGCCATTTATTTGAAATCTAAAAGCACACAAGAAACATGAATGAAAACCTAAAGCTAGGGTCTTTCATACCCAAACATGCCAAAGGAAAAAAACCCAAAGGAAAAAAGTACCTTCGGTTATGCACATGATGCTCTTTGATAGCAAATTTATGCATACATAACAACAATGAGAGATAAAATGAGCTTCTACATAATCAAATTTTGCAATTTTTACAATCTCTCATGCATGATTCAAAACTTAATTAATTTCTAGCTCACTAAAATATGGAATTAAAAACAAGCCAAGTACTGAAAATAATGCAATTTCTGAATGAAATGAAGTGGCTCTTGAAAGCTGAATTTTACAATATTAATTTAAATATTTTCAAAAAGTTGGTTGACAACTAGCTCATGAAATTCTACAATTTTAGAGCACGCTATGAGCTAGAGATAACTGTAACTTGATGAAATAAAAATGAATGGTTCTCAATAGCCAAATTTTGTACTTGAAAGCTCTCAAAAGAGTTGGGTAAACACTAGCTCACATGAAAAAAATTAACTTTTGATCAAGCTTTGAGCTAGCATATATACAACTTTTAGTCAAAAGAATTGAGTGGCTCTTAAGTAGCCAATTTTTTCAATAGTTTGCAATGATGACCCCTTCTTGGATCAATGAAAGCACACTCTTGCCACACCCCTTAAAAAAAACTCAACTCATTAATTCTCTTAAGCATTTGAACATTTAAAGTAAGCACTAAAAAATCAACCACAAACCTAAAATTTTCATGCTTTCTCTTGGCCATTAAAACAAGCTCAATTTTAATTCTTTCCAATGAATTTTCATTCAAGTCGAGCAATAAAATGTATCAAGCAATTCCAAGCTCAAGCATAAAGCACCACTCGTCATAATGCAATTCTCATGCCTGCATGCATATCACAGGGAATTTTTTCATTTAGCATTAACATAATACTCAAACCAAGGCAAGGAAGCTTGTTTGTGCATTTCAGAAAGAGCTTGCAATTTAGCGCATCACAATATTTTGTCATTCAAAGTAAGCATTAAAAGCATGCTAACTCACAAGCCCAAAAGTTTTGGTGCTCTCTTTTGTCCATAAGATCAATGTTAGTGCTTTTTGCATTCAAATAAAGAAGTAAGAATTCACGAGTCAAATTTTAATTATTAGTTTTGGCCAAAGAAAGCTTAACTTTTTAATGCTATGCAAGGACTTTTAAGCACCGAAAAATGCAACAAACAAAGGCCAAGCCTAAGCACAAAAGTCGCAATCATTCATCAATGTAATCTCATGCTCGCACGCATCACATTAAATAATTATTCTTCTATTGCAATGAGATACTGTAATCAAGGTGACACTAATCCAATGCAAAAGCCAAAGTTTGGGTACAATGAAGTTCCTTCAGACCTTCAAAGGCTCACTCGATCATAGCAGACAAGATTATATACGAAGCCAGAAGAGTGAGAAAGACAGACACAGAATGACAATCACACAATTCACATAAGCTCATTCAAACTTATTTTAGTGCTAAAAGGAAGATCTGTCAGACACAAACACTAATTATCATTTATTGCAATGAGGCTCACTCCCCACCGTGAAGCGATTTTTTGGATTATCTCAATGATCTTACCTAATTTCTTCCTAACTCTAGCTGCCTCAATTTTGTCAAGTTCCTGCATTACTTGATCATGTTTATGGTTCCTGATTAGTTTAATGAGGTTCTTTGAGTCGCAAAGGTGGGAACTACCTCGTTTTTGTAATAATTCTTTTCTTTTGTCGTTTTAATTTCTGCTACGCTCATCGACATGTGGTTGCCTCGAGCGGGGAAGATTGGGAGCAGGGGAAGGGTAGTGTATTAGGAGTGTGGGCATTCTTGTATGTTGAGGTTTGGATCCTCTTGGGGATTCTGCAGGGATTCAGTGAGCATGCCTATGCCTGAGCGTGCTACTCGTGATTGACAGCAACTTGAAGGTCACAGCTACGACTTCTCGAGCAGCGGCAAAGATCAGTGTACATTGTGCCCTACTTAATCACAGGTGCCAGGTGCTCAGTCTCTATCAATTCATGTCAAGCATTGAACTTTAACTGGGTGCAATTTTTGGCACGGATATAAAACGACAAGGACAAAAGGGTGTGTGTGGCTTTGTCGCTGGTGGTTCATCTCAGTGCGGGCACTGCAGGTGAATCAAACACAGTGATCACTAAGGACGAGACTCGGGGACCGGGGTGGGGAATGGGTCCGCATTGAGGCTCGAGGGTTCACACGTGTGTGTGTGTGTGTGTGTGTGTGTCGCGAGCAGCTAGGGTACTTGGGAGCCGCGATCTTGTGTGTGTGTGTGTTTGAGTGTGTGTTGGTGTGCTGTGGCCAGCAAAGCAGGGCCGGGGTCTGTTTTTTTTTTTGAGAAAAGTTGAATTGTATTAAAAGATGCTGAAATAAAACATTACAATGAACCCACAGGAAGGGGGTGAGTTAGCCCCAAGCAAGAGATCAGAAAGCTAAGGCTTCTTTTATCTTGAGTCTTGTATCTTAAGAGACTTTGGCCAAGCATACATTCCATTGCTGCCACTTCAAATTGAGTTGAAGATAAGCGATGGTTTCATCCTCATACAACAGATAACAAGCTTTATTACATAGCTGAGTGGCCAAAGACTTAAGGTCATTCAAGAGAATAGATAGGGGATGGGAGACAGGCTGTTGGAAAACAGAAGCATTCCTCTTCAACCAAATGTGCCAGAGGATGTGTCCTCTCCACAGGTTCCATAAAGGTACATCCAACCCTTTGCAGTTACCCAGCAAACAGGTCTTCGTAATCCATTACTTTCAGCGAGACTTGAGAGATAACATTCTGCACCAGTTTGATGATGGGTTTATTTTCTTTGCAATTAAACCAGAGATGACAGCAGTCTTCCAACTCCACCTTGCATCTACTACATTTCCCATTTCCAAGACCAGCCTTCAGAGCTCTTTTGGCTGTCCAGATTCCCTGATGCATGAGAAGCCATAATAAAGTACTATGCTTGTTAGAGCTTGGGAATGCCCATAGACACTTGAATCTATATGTCCATTGCTTGCTGCTCCAGCACACCTTCCACAGTCTGTTGAGCTTTTGCTTGAAAGAGTGCTCAACTATATCTTTGACTTTGAATTGCTTTATCATCAACAATTGAGTAATATGGGACAGTTTGCAGGTGGTATGAGAGGCTCTGATTGGTACAGCACAGCGTGCCATACACATCTCTGCCCTGAGTCTACACCAGTTGGCATCTGCTTCAGAAATGTGAAAATCTCTTTGTAGCAAGTGAGGAGGCTTCAAAACCCCATTTTCTAGCAAGTCTTGCCAGTTCTTAATTCCAGCTTTAAAGAGTTTGTGCCCTCTTCTGCCAGCAACATCATCAGCTTTACCTACAAAAAAACCAAACCAGAAGGAGTCTAGCAGGAAGGAGCAATAGTTAGACAAGATTTCCTTTTTAGGTTTCCAACAAGCTTTAACAGCATTCCAGGCATTCCACATTCTGCATACCAACTTGGACCCATAAGGTACACACTCCACTGGGGCCAGGAGGATGTCCCTTAGCTGAAGATTTCTCCAAGCCTTATAGTGCTTCAGCTTGAACCTGTGGATGTCCCTTTTCAGAAGTAAGGCCCAATAATCTTCAGAATCAGAAGCTCTCCAAATCCATTTAGCAGCCATTTTTACAGCAAGCATTTTTATGTTTAAAATACCCAGCCCTCCTTTCTCTTTTGGCAGACAGCATGTGTCCCATGACACTTTGGAGATCCTAGGATGATCAATACCTCCACCCCACAAAAAGTTCCTGGCTAATTGATAACCTTGTTCAGTTGGAATTGAGCTGGGAACCAGCAAGATAGAAAAAAATTCAGTGAGGGGAGAAAGTAATGATTTAACACAAAGGCCCTAGATGAAACTAAAGAATGGTGGAATTGCCAGTATTGCATTTTTTGCTTGAATTTGTGGACAACCCACTCCCATCTCTGAGCATAAGTGACTTTGAACCCCATAGGGATGCCAAGCAGCCTGAAGACATGTCCTTCCCTTATTTGCATGCACCCAGCATCTGAAATGATCTGGGGGATCTGATCACTGGAGCATTTAAACCCAGTTTTAGCATGGTTTATTTGAGACCCACTGGCCTGGCAGAAAGTGTCCAAGCAGTTCCAAAATTTCTCAAGTGATTCCTTGTCATTGGCCATGATAGAGTTAGTGTCATCTGCAAATTGTTGAAGGACCAGATCCTTTTGAGCTCCAGGAATTTGTATGCCCTTGATGTGCCCCTTATCCAAGGCATCCTGTACTAACCATCCCAAAGAGTCAGAACAATTGGGCAACCCTATCTGATGGATCTCTGCAGAGGGAAGGATTCAGAAAGATTCCCATTAATTGAAACCCTGGCAAAGGCATTACCAAATAAAATCTGAACAAATTTAATGAACTTCTTGTCAAACCCAATGTCATGCAGAGATTGGAATATGAAGTCCCTTTCCATCCTTTCATAGGCCTTATCAAAGTCAATTTTGAAAAAGATGTAATCCAACTCACTGTCCTGCAAGAAATCTATGGCCTCCCACAAGGTGATGATGGCATCAAGAATAAATCTACCCTTGATAAAACCCTTTTGCTCAGGAAGGATTATCTGATGCATAAAGTTACTCAATCTCCTAGCAAGAGTTAATGAAAACACTTTATAAACAAAAGTCAGACAGGAAATAGGCCTCCAGTTCCCCATGTCTTCCTTGTGTCCCCTTTTGTGAATGAGCCTGATGATGCCAGTATTCATGGTGGTAGACAGAGCTCCTATTCTGTTGGCCTCACTCCATACGGACAAAAGGTGTGGGACCAGGAAGTTCTTGTAAACTTTGAAAAACTCATTGGGAATACCATCATAACCAGGTGATTTACCATCCTTAAGAGAATCAATAGCCTCAGTGATCTCCCCCTCAGATAGAGGCTGGTCCATCTGCTTGGCTAGCTGCATAGGAATAGTTTTTTTCCTAATGCCAGCAATTGTAGCCCTTGCATTAGACTGGACAGCCCCTCATTTAGGGGGAGAAGAAAAAATGTCAGAGTAGAAGTCCTTGGCCACTTTAAGATTCTGCTCATGAGAATCCACCAGACAACATTCAACATTCTTGAGAAAAGGGATAAAGTCCTTAGATTTTTTCTTTTTTAACAAATTGAACATACTTTTATCTGGTCTGTCAATCTTTCGTGCCCAAAAGTCCCTTGCCCAATGGAGTGAGGCCTTGGCAGCTAGGAGCTCTTTTGTCTTAAGTTTTTCTTTAAGCTCAGTCAAAAGGGGACTAGAAGGAATCCCTGGGTTTAGACCAATTTCTAAGGTCTCAATGTGCCTCCTTACCATCATCCTTCTGTTTTCTCTAAGGACTCTAGCTTTCTTTTTGTACTCATTTAGCAGTTTTTGAGAAAGTTTCACTCCTTGATCCCAGGCTTTGAAAGCAGAAGAGTTAACAGCAAAAGCATGGTCAAAGTACCTTGTGATTTTATCTCTAATAACATCAATGCCCAATAGAGTTTGATCAAGATGAGGCCAACCTGCCCTGTACATGCTGACGAAGGAAATTTGGAATGCCGGCCTCTACACCAAAACAAACTCCATTGCGCCACAAGGGAAATGAGATGAGGGCACCACCTAGTCTTGGAAGCGTGGACTAGGACCGCTACACAAAGAGAGAGAGAGAGAGAGAGAGAGAGAGAGAGAGAGAGAGAGAGAGAGAGAGAGAGAGAGAGAGAGAGAGAGAGAGAGATCACTATGAATGAAGAACTAACCTTAGTCTGTGTACAAGGAATGGATGACTTCAAACACTCCCAACACAAATAGCATGTAGATTACCAAACAACCACTCAAGGATTAGCCAAGATCACATCAAGCACTCTCACACACATATAAAAGATTTCTCTTGATTAACATAAGTAAGAGGAGGAGAGGTTACTAGCATGAAACAATTTGCACTCTAGGATGTGCAAGAATAGAGTGAATGAATGAGCTTATGGGCTCATGGTGAGTGATACAAAGACTCAATGGGGCTGAGGGAGGCTTGAAATTACAAAGGGGAAGGCCTCTTTATATAGGAAAGAGAGTGATTAGGAGTGAGGTTAAGATCCAAGTGTAATTTGTACAAATGAAGCTTGATTAGGGGCATTCAACCAATGAAGAAGCTCCTTCCAAGTGATTTGTTGACCAATTTGCAACTAATTAGCTCCATCATCACTTGTGTTGTCTTCACTCCTTCCTCCATATCTTGAGTCCAAGAGCTTCCTTATTTTAAAATGTAAAGAATCTACATAAAATCAATACATATCTAGTAATAATAGAAAGGGGTTGAATGAGAACTTATGAATTACAACAAGATTAAGCATGACTTGAGAGGTGATTAGAAGAGGAATTTTGATGGGTTTTTGAGCTTGAGAGAGAGGAGGAAGGAGAGGAGGGTGAGAAGACTAATGGCTGATTTTTAGAGAAGGTCTCAATGTGGAAAAGGAAGGGTGTGTGTGTGTGTAAAGGTAGAGGGGGTGGTCTCCACCACATTTGAAAAAACTGGCGTCCGTCATTTTGGCCATATCTCCTAGACCGTAGATGCAAAAATTATAAGAAAAATATGGTCAAAATCTCCATCTCATCAGCTACAACTTTGATGAAGACAACTTTTCTTGGATCGGAGTGGAAGTATTTTTTTAAAATTCAGCAAAATCATGTGTCAGGTTCCTTCCTTTACCAAGTCTTCCACTTGGGTCCCATCTGTTTGAATCATCATATGGCTCCAAAGCCGTGATGATATGAGCCACTCATGACCCTTGAATCATGGGTGCATGGCTCCACAACCACATCATATCTTTTCTTTTCACATTTACATATTTTCCCTTCCCTTTACCACTAGGTTCTCCCTCTACCTTTCACCTCCGGTGAACTAGTCAAGAAAAAATTCCTATCAAATCATTTTTTAAATTTTTCCAAGAGGTTGTTCTCACTCTTTCTTTTATTGTAAACCTCTAGAAGCAAGGAAAACCAACAAAATATAATAAACAAAAATTTGTGATAGGCTCGGATCATAGCCCCCCCAAACCTGGCTAGGGGTATTTATGCCTCTAGCCTGCTTTCTTTGATCTTGAGCTGACCTTATCCTGATGTGATAAGGCTTTAGACGCCATCCATTTGTCCTGGTCTTGTGCACTTTACCATCAATGTCTTGAAGTCTGTAAGAGCCCTTTTTGAACTTTTTGGTGACCAAGAACGGGCCGTCCCATCGAAAAAGAAACTTTCCATCCTTACGAGTGTCGAAGCGATTGTCATATCGAAGCACCAGAGATCCCTTTTTGATGTCTTTGGATGCTAGCTTTTTGTTGAACTTTTCTCTGCGCTTCTCTGCTTATTGAGAATAGTGGTTGATGGCTTCTTCACGATCCAATTGCACCCTCTCTAGATCCATGATCCTTTGATGTACTTTCTCCTTTTGAGAACCTACCTGGCTACCCAATATTCGAAGGCTTGTTAACTTCACTTCAATGGGCAAAAGCGCCTCCTTTCCATAAACCAAATGAAAGGGTGTGTACCCTAATGTGGTTTTGAAGGAGGTTCTATAGGCCCATAGAGCTCCATTCAGGTGTTTGTCCCAATCTTGGCGCCTGGCATGTACTTGTTTGGTGAGAATTTTGCAAATGATTCCATTTACCTTTTCCACCAAACCATTGCACTGAGGGTAGTAAGGAGTAGAGTGTTGATGCTGAATATTTAGCTTCTTCATGAGTTCTCCTACCAAGTCTTCTCTAAACCCTGGTCCTCTATCAGATAGTATTTCAAGAGGGGTGCCAAACCGGCAACAGATGTGGTCAAAGATGAACTGACTCACATCCTTAGCAGTAATTCTATTGGTCGGCATAGCCTCAACCCATCTAGTCATGTAGTCTACTCCCATGATGATGTACTCTTTACCTGACTGAGTGCATGGTAGAGGCCCTATGGCATCAATTCCCCACTTCTCAAAGGGCCCATATACCTTTATTGGGTTCTGAGGTTCAGCTATGAGCCATCGTGGTCCTGCTTTTTGACATTCATCACATGTTTGACACCAGTATTTGACATCATGATGAAGACTTGGCCAAGTAAACCCAGCTTGTAGAACCTTTCTACTAGTGACGTCGTGTGCAAAGTGTCCTCCGCACATATCATCGTGACAAGCTTTTAAAATCTCTTCAATTTCACTCTTCAAAGGCACTCTCCTAAGCACACCATCCTTACCAAGACAATACAAGTCATCATTTACTATGCGATACCTGGTAGCCTTCCTAGCTAACCACCGCCTTTCCCCTGCATTCAAGTGTTTAGGAGCCTCTCCTTGCTCCAGAATGTGCATAATATCTTCTAAGTCCTCCTTGCCTTGATGAAGTGGAAGTTTGATGGCCACTGCTCCCACTATTGACTCATTTAACTTTGATGATGCTAGGTGGTCTGCATCCTTGTTCTGGTCTCTTGGCACATGATGTACTTGTGCCTCCCTAAATCTCCTCATAAGAGCTTTGACTTCTCTCATTTTGTAGAGAGATGGGCATTTTTGCAAGCCCATGTACCTTGCATTTGCCTTACCAAAAGCATGGAGTCACCAAAAGCGTTTAATCTCTTAATTGAATTATTGAGGCACCCACAAAGGCCATGAATTAGAGCTTGATATTCTGCTTCATTGTTGGAGTGGACATCTTCTAGAGTGATCCCTTCACCATGGATCCTCTCTCCCAATGGAGATAAGACGACGATGCCTGCAACTGCCTTATCCTTGGTTCTCTTGTATGCTCCATCAAAGTAGAGGCTATAAGCATTGACCAAAGCCTCTGGAGCTGGAGGTGGTGGAAGTTCCTTTCTCTTCAAATGGAAAACTTTTTCATAGCACTTGTTTGTTAAAATGTCGGCCATGCATGCTCAAGTTGTTCTTTCAACCTGTATTGTATAATCAAACTCTTGAAGTCGCACCACCCACTTTGCTATTTTGTCAGAGATTTCCATATGTTGTAGTGCATAGGGAAACATATCCTCCACAGTGATAATTACAAACCTCTTCGGCAGCAAGTATGGCCGAAATTTGGTTACCGCAAACATGAGAGCTAACACTAGCTGTTCCATCAGGGTGTAGGCCTTCTCTGTGTTTTCCATGAGGCGGCTAGCAAAATACACAGGCCTCATAAAGGATGTTTTTGCATCTTTTTGTAGGAGGGCAGCACCAATGGCCTCTTCTCCCACACTAGGGTTTACAAAGAATGTTTCTTCCCAACAAGGTTGGAGGATTACAGGGAGTGACCCTAACATTTTTTTAATCTCTCTAAAATGCCCATCACTTTCTTCACTCCAAACAAGCGTCTCTTGAGGAGTCAGCTATTGTAGAGGAAATATCACTTGGGAGAGTAAGTGTATGAATCTACTCAAATATCTTAGCTTTTGCAAGAAAGAGATTAATTGTTTGATGGAAGTTGGGGAAGGTAGATTTAGCAATGTTTCTATCTTTTCAGGATCTACCTCGATTCCATCAATGGACACTACATTCCCTAATAGTGTAACCTTGGTTTCCCCAATGTGACATTTGTCCTTGTTTAGTTGTCCACCCAGCTTAGCTAAACGAGTAAATCCTTCATCAATCTTGCCGAGATGCATAATTTTGGAGCTGTAAATACAAAAGTCATCTATGAAAACGCTTATGGACTTACCAAAGTAAGGTTGGAAGACCATGTTCATGAATCGTTGAAAGGTGGCTGGAGCGTTGGTGAGACCAAAAGGCATGACTCGAAATAAAAAACAACCCCATGGTGTGATGAAAGTAGTCTTTTTCTGGTCCTCCTCTGCAATGCGTATTTGAAAGTAGCCAGAGTAGCCATCACACACTATGTATCTCTCATGGCCTGCTACTTCATTTAGAATCTCATCTTGAAATGGGAGAGGGAAGTGGTCCCTCTTTGTTGCAGCATTTAGTGGCTTGTAGTCCACACACACTCGCCATTTACCATTCTTCTTTGGCCTCACCACTACTGGGGAGACCCATTCTGAATCTTCTACTGGGTATATGTATCCTTCTTCTAAGAGTCTCTTCACCTCGGACAACATGGCATTTTGTTGCACAACTCCTAATCTTCTTAGTTTTTGTACTACTGGCTTGCTCTCTTCTTTTATATGGATATGATGCTTCACTGCAGTGACACCTGTGATGTGAGTGTAATAAAAAATAAACAATGATGCATGCTTCTTGAGAACATTTACATAACCCTCCTTTTCTTCTTCCTTTATATCCTTGGATAAAATCTCCTCTAGGCTGGCATCCCACACATTCTCCATTTGGATCCTTGGGTTGTCTTCTGATGAGGTAGTTTCCTTTATGGTGACGCCCATGACTTCGAGAGTGCTATCACTCTCTTCACTTGAACTCTCTTCCTCGTCCATGGATGAGGAGAATCCACTTGAGCTCCACTCATTAGCTGACGTCTCTAGTTCAAGGTTCTCTTGTCGCCCGTTCTTTAGGTTATAAACCACCTTCCGACTATGGCCACCCATGCAAGGCCTCAACTCCAAGTCTCCTGTTGCCCAATCTTGCCTAGCTCCTATACCCATGAGCCAAGGTCTTCCTAAAATAAGGGGGTATCCTTCTCCCTTTACTGGCATCACATAAGCATCAACCTCTGTAGTGATTCCAAAAACAGAAACTCTCAAAGCTTTCACTACACCCACACAAGTGACAGAGACATTATTAGCCATTTTTGCCCTAAAGTTTGATGATTCCATTACCTCTAAACCCAATTGATGCATTAGCTTTTCTATCATGACACAAACCTCTGCTCCACTGTCAATGTAAGTTTTTGGAATCCGTTGTCCCTTGATTTTAGCCTCCACCAAAGGCACTATATCCTTGAGACCATATGCTTTGATTACACTTGCTAGCTTACTTCGCTTTGCCCTCGTGCTCACTATTTTTTACCATTGTCGTCGAAGCTTTGGGAAGATATGAAGTAGTTGTGGCCAAGTAATCTTTGGTCCTTGAGAACTCACATCAGCTGTCAAGTCATAAGGTTGTGTCCGAGATCCCATAGGGAAATCAGAGATGTCAATTTGAGACCTAGTACGGGTCTTTCTCTTCTTGGCTTCATCTTTAGTTGCCCGAGATGTACTTGCTTCATTGCTTGCATCCTTGCTTGTTTCTTTACCTACTTCATCTTGGACGCGCACACGTTTGATAGGCATTGTAGCCACTTTATCTATCTTCATCTTCCCTTTAGCTATTTCTTCCTGGTTGCTTCTGCCCTTGAGGACCTCCTCCATCCTTATGATGCTCACATTTGGTTGAGTAGCAGGGGCTTGAGCTTGAGCACGAGGTGGCTGCAAAATTTGAGGTTGCGGTTGCTCTTGTGCTTGAGCTCTAGCACGGGGAGGACTTACTTGTTGTCGAGGACCTCTCACAGGGTAGTCATATCTTCTGGGATGAGGGCAATTATACATGCCGTGGCCATTTTCCCCACAATTGTAACACAACATTTCCCTTGCTTGACGTCGCATTGGTGGCCAATTCCCACCATTTCCCTCAATAGGCCTTCTTGCACCCTGCACAAGATTTACTCTCAACCCCTCTAGCTGGTTTGTGAGATTGTTTATTTGTTGGAGCATATCTTCTTGTTGACCTCTATAGAGGTCTGGTGCATTAGGCACATTTGGAGGTATGTGAGAAGCTTCCATAGTTGTGATATTGCCTCCCAAAGCTAGCTGGCCAGCTTGGTCTTGATAGAGAATCTTTCTATTCTTTTCCCTAGCAATTCTTAAGGAATCTTCAAAAGCATTTGGAAATTTGCTCTTTACCTTCTCCCTTAGCAAGGGGTACAAACCTGAGATAAATCAATCCTTTTGGAGGCAATTGGGAGCTCGCTCACCAGGGTTTAGTGAGTCTGACCATTGCCCCCAAAGTTTCAGAAAACCTTCCTCATAGGTTGCATAACCATGAGGGTCAAGTTGATGAAGGGCCAGAAGCCGTTGCCATAGTTCTTATGCCGAATTGGCTCGTCGAAATCTTCGTAGGAAAGCCGCCTTCAATCCCTCCCAATCAATTCTTTGGGTTGGATCTAGAGCCTCGAACCATACCCTAGCTTCTTCTTTGAGCACCAAAGGCAAAGCTCTCAATTTCAATGCTTCGTCATCCCTCCCAGAGACAAGGAAAGCCATCTCCAAGTTATCCAAAAAATCCCCAGCATTTTCCCCACTACGCCCAAAAAAATTTGGGAAAGCCATCATAAAAATGGGTTGCCTTCCTCTCAATACAGCACAAAGATGAAAACGTCTAGGCCCAAATCATATCTTATTAAGGGTAGAATAAATGGATTGATAGATGCATTAATCTCAGCTAGACAACGAGGGCCTAGTAAGTTCCTTATGATGTTTTAGAACCTAAGCTTTGTGCGAGCTATTATATGCACATTTTGTCTAGCAAGAGGTTGGAAAGGTCCATATAAATCTCTATGATTCATGGAGTATGCTTAAAGTAAGATGAAGATGTGAACATCAAAAGATAAATTATACTCCAAAATAGGAAATATTATAGGGTCAGGGGACAACAATATCTCTCTCAACCTCTCAGCTCCAAAATAGAAGACCAATCTTTGTTGGAAAAAAATCTTTCTATCAATGCGCACATTCACCCTAATATTCTGAACTGATTGAAAGTTGTAGAAAATGGGATTATTCATTGGTGCATTAAATACAAACTTCCATGAAGCACTTCATTGAAGTTGAGCTCTCTTGGATCCCACCATTTGAGAGATGCGAAGAATTTGCTCACCAGTGATTAGCATAGCTTTGGTGTGACCATCTTAATCTTTGTAGAGTTCATAGGGTTCAATGGCTACCCTCTCAACCACCTTGAGCCTTCTTGCTAGTAGTAGTTGGAGTGCATCACCATATGTAGCCTCTTGCCAATACCGCACCCCATTGATGTGTAGCTCCCCCTCCAAAAATTTGTTAATACCCGAGTTTGAGAGTGCTTTCACCACCTGGAGTCGAGGCTTCAAAGGAAGTGTCTTCACACTAGCCACAAAGCACTCAACACAATGTTTTGACCTAGGGACTTGATGACTACAAGATTCTCCTTGAAGCAAAGAAGGGTGTGTGTAGTTAACTCTCCTTACCCGCATACGTGCCGTTTGTCGATAAGGACGCTTCTTTTCTCGAGCTTCTTGGGGAGACCATAGTGGAAGTCTCGGAGAATTTGATGGATCTTCCTTCATAGGATTGACAGAGCGCTGCTTGAGAACTCCTCAGTGGGGGCACCAATTTATGATGAAGGAAATTTGGAATGGCGGCCTCTACACCAAAACAAACTCCATTGCACCACAAGGGAAATGAGATGAGGGCACCACCTAGTCTTGGAAGCGTGGACTAGGACCGCTACACAAAGAGAGAGAGACAGAGAGAGAGAGAGAGAGAGAGAGAGAGAGAGAGAGAGAAAGAGAGAGATCACTATGAATGAAGCATTAACCTTAGTGTGTGTACAAGGAATGGATGACTTCAAACACTCCCAACACAAATAGCATGTAGATTACCAAACAACCACTCAAGGATTAGCCAAGATCACATCAAGCACTCTCACACACATATAAAAGATTTCTCTTGATTAACATAAGTAAGAGGAGGAGAGGTTACTAGCATGAAACAATTTGCACTCTAGGATGTGCAAGAATAGAGTGAATGAATGAGCTTATGGGCTCATGGTGAGTGATACAAAGACTCAATTGGGCTGAGGGAGGCTTGAAATTACAAAGGGGAAGGCCTCTTTATATAGGAAAGAGAGTGATTAGGAGTGAGGTTAAGATCCAAGTGTAATTTGTACAAATGAAGCTTGATTAGGGGCATTCAACCAATGAAGAAGCTCCTTCCAAGTGATTTGTTGACCAATTTGCAACTAATTAGCTCCATCATCACTTGTGTTGTCTTCACTCCTTCCTCCATAGCTTGAGTCCAAGAGCTTCCTTATTTTAAAATGTAAAGAATCTACATAAAATCAATACATATCTAGTAATAATAGAAAGGGGTTGAATGAGAACTTATGAATTACAACAAGATTAAGCATGACTTGAGAGGTGATTAGAAGAGGAATTTTGATGGGTTTTTGAGCTTGAGAGAGAGGAGGAAGGAGAGGAGGGTGAGAAGACTAATGGATGATTTTTAGAGAAGGTCTCAATGTGGAAAAGGAAGGGTGTGTGTGTGTAAAGGTAGAGGGGGTGGTCTCCACCACATTTGAAAAAACTGGCGTCCGTCATTTTGGCCATATCTCCTAGACCGTAGATGCAAAAATTATAAGAAAAATATGGTCAAAATCTCCAGCTCATCAGCTACAACTTTGAGGAAGACAACGTTTCTTGGATCGGAGTGGAAGTATTTTTTTAAAATTCAGCAAAATCATGTGTCTGGTTCCTTCCTTTACCAAGTCTTCCACTTGGGTCCCATCTGTTTGAATCATCATATGGCTCCAAAGCCATGATGATATGAGCCATTCATGACCCTTGAATCATGGGTGCATGGCTCCACAACCACATCATATCTTTTGTTTTCACATTTACATATTTTCCCTTCCCTTTACCACTAGGTTCTCCCTCTACCTTTCACCTCCGGTGAACTAGTCAAGAAAAAATTCCTATCAAATCATTTTTTAAATTTTTCCAAGAGGTTGTTCTCACTCTTTCTTTTATTGTAAACCTCTAGAAGCAAGGAAAACCAACAAAATATAATAAACAAAAAATTGTGATAGGCTCGGATCAATGCATATTTCTTTCTGGATCTCTACAATAATAGGTGCATGATCAGACAATAACAAAGAACTGTCCTTACTGCAGTTTACCTGCCACATAGAATGAAGGAGCTCAGAGCTCAGGTAGCATCTGTCCAACCTAGCTGTTCTGAAACAATTGCCATGCTGCCTGCTAGACCAGGTCATACTTGTCTCTTCTGATACATCAACAAGTTTAAGTTTAGTGGCTGCATTATCCCATTTGTCTTTTTCATTCCCATGTACTGCTTGTCCCAATTGTTGCCACCTGTCCTGCACAGATTCTACCATATTAAAATCCCTAGCCCACATCACATGTCCAGTCATAGTGGAGATCTCGTCCCACATTCCAGCTCTTTCTAATGTGGAATTAGAAGCATAGATGGAAATAACAGTAAAATCAAAAGGTTTATTAAGAGAAATAGCAACCCAACTACCTTTAGCATCTGATTTGACATTCAGAACCAGGTTAGCATACTTACCAGACACTCCAATAGTTGCTCCACCCTTACCATGAGAATGTGAAGTGGAGTAACATTTATATCCTGCACCCAACTTCTGAAGGTTAGAAATCAGAGCCTGGCCAGAGACCTTGACTTCCTGCAGACAAATAAAGTCAGGTTTAAGGCTTGTGTCCAAGAACTAGTTTTTGATAGCTTGAGCTCTGGTGGGATCAGTGAGCCCTTTACAGTTCAAGGAGACAATTTTGATATTTGGGCACTTCATTTCTTGCTATTTTTGTTTGGCTTGGCTAGAGTCAGAGAGGCCCTAGTGGGATCCTTAGACACTTCCTTCTTTCCTTTGATTGAAACATTGGGAGGGATAGGCAGCCTCTCCACTTCCATGAGTGACAAATGAGGGTCTACTGATGTCACCTCCAATTGTCCTTTTAATCTCAGATCATGCTCTAGAAGCTGAGCTTCAAAGAGAGTGTCATCATCCTATTGATTCTCCCTGACCTGAGTGTTAGGAATGGACATGTCATCTGAATCTGAAGAGGTAGTGGAGTGGAGATCTTTGTCCTCTTTCATAGGACAGTCTGGAGGAGCTAATACCTTATGCAATGGATAAGAAGTAGAGTCTGGATTGACTCCCTGTTTCTGCTGAAAGTGTTCCTTGCCACAGGTTTTCAAGAACCTCTGCATTCAATTCATAGCTGAAAGGGTCAAATACATCCTCCAAAAGTGGGCTGAAACTGTTTTTGTTCCCGGAAGAGATAGGTTTACTGGGCTTGTGATTCCTCATGTTATTTCTCTTTGTGTGTTCGTGTGTGTGATCGTGTTGATTCAAGTTGAATCAGGCCAAGGTGGCGAGTTTAGCGCCTTTGCAAACTGGGGTGCGTGTGTGTGGGGCCAAGACAACGAGCAAGGCGGGGTGGGCCAGCTGCAGCACGCGCAAGTTTTCAGAGCTGTAAGAAAAAACAACCTGCAAGTGGCTATGTGTGTGTTTGTTTGTGTGGTGAACACTGGCGATAATTTGCAGTCAAATAAAGTGGGGTAGCGGCTCATTGGCGGGCATCGTGAAGCCATAAAGGGGGTGTGTGTGTCTGTATTTGGTCTGAGTTGTCTCGGTTTGAAAGCATCCAAAGTGGAACTCCCATAAAAAGAAAATACACCAAGGCATTAAAACAAGTAAGTGGGCACAATTTTTTTCTTTTCTTTCTATTATATTTTTAAGAAGAGGTTTCCGGGATCATGCAATAAATGTTTTGCAAACCTTTTCCTCAAGAAATTTTTCAATCAAAATATATATCCTTTGCACACGGGGACCGAATTGATTTTCATGCATCAAAAGTTATGGAAAAATATAATGCACATTCCCTCAAACTTTTTTTTCTTCTTAAAAAAAAATTAATTTCACATTAAAAAATGTAGTGCATACATTTCCTTTGAATTACCAATTCGATCTTACTTCAAGTCATTGCAACATAAGTTGCCCATGGTCATCGTGCAAAATCATACCCCCGAGATCAATTCGGTCATGAATCTAATTGCATGCGTGTCGACCTACCTTGGCAATTACAACCATGATCATTTGATTGCTCAATTTCAAATTGCCAAGCTAGTCATATACCCACAAGCTTGCATGAACATACACGTAATAAAGTTCAAAATCTACAAAATGCTATTCTCGAATTACAATCAATTAGGTTTCATTTGCAAATCCAAACTAACCATTGCATATTTAGTAGCTTATATCCAATATCTCTAATCATTCAAATCCAATCGGATTGTCATCACATTGCTACACACTTTTATTCATATGGAATTCAGCAATTACCATACCCCATTTGCATACATAGCAATAGTAATTCATAAAATCACTTTCAATTGCATCAATTGAATCATCTCAAATCAATCATACACCCCAACGTTTAGGTCTAATAATCATCATAATTGATAATTGCTACCAATTATTCATCCCCAATTAGGACATTGAATGCCATACATCAACTATTTGACCAAATTAATCATCATAGTTGGTATAAATTACCAATTTTTCATTCAAGGACCAGATTGCACATGCCATTGAGTAAGCACACACACCCAAATTTAGGCCAAAAATTTATGCAATTAATCCATCAATTACACATTGCAATGCTCAAATTGCAAACATAATCAAGCATAAGTGAATGCATGCATGCTTAATTTCTAAAAAAGTAGCACTATTTTTACCCAATCTAGCAATGCACACACTAAAAAATTAAGCACAAATGATCAAAGTCGGCTCAATTGGCAATGCATTTAGGCTTATACTTAATGATTGCACACACTTTTTATGAACATTCCATAATAAAAAATCATTTAGGTGCCCTAATTGACCATCAATCATAGAACATCAAGTGTTCTTGGATAGGCACACACACTTGAAGTTTTTGACAGTCTTTCCCTCTTTGGTGCATGCACACACATGAATTCTTGATGAGAATTAAGCATTATTTGGATACACGCAAAGTTCATTAGTCACAATTTGACTATAAATTTCATTCTAGGTGAATCAAATTAGGTGCAACGTGTAAGTCAATTTGTGTTACACACCTAATTTTAGCAAATAATTAGCACATTGAATCACATTAATCAATCAAGAATTAACATGAGAAAGTGAGTGCACTCACATCGTAATTACACTCCAAGCTATTCCTTTGCTCCACCCGAAGACGCATCATTGCACACACAAGTGTGTGCACCATCAAATCAGCTCCAAAATTGACCATTATAAGTCAAAAAATCAAACAGTCAAATCATCAAATTAAGCATAAATTAGCACAATTAACTTGATTAGAGTGATGATTCCACCTCTTAAAAGGAGATTTAACATATATTACACTTCAATTGTTAGCGGTTAGGTTAGCAAAGTTAGTCAAAATTAGTAGAAATTAGCATGAAATTAGTACAATTAGGATGGAAATGAAGCAAAATTAGCATGGGTTAGTATGAAATTAGTAAAATTGGGGGTGTAACTGAAGGTTTGGGGTATTCATAACTCAACATTAGCATCAATTTATTGCACAAAAATCATCAAATCACACCAAAATTGAGTTATGCACACTCAAAAACCGAGAAATTAGTAATGAAATTACTCTATTCTACACATCCTAAACTCACTAGCTTAGGTTATCGATCCCCGGAAACGGATCCAAATGTTGGGAGGCATTGTAGAATGACCTAATCGTAACCCACACAAAATTATCAAATCCGTGGATCGGCAACCCGGCTAGGGCATGGAAGCACGAGCATTGGATGAATAGAAATAGAGGATTCAAGAGATCACATCTCCAATGCAAATAGAGATTATCCATGGCAAGACTAACTCTAAACCTACTCTAATCACTAATAAATCAATCTCCTACACATATCAAGTCCACAACAGCCCAATTTACCCTAGACTAGAAATCCCAAGCACACTAATGATAAGCACACGCTAATTACCACATGTCAATCACGGCACTTCATCAATAGCTACACACACGAGGTGAATGGTGCTAGAGCTTCATAAAACCTATCTACACAAAAGAAAACAATAGGGCACACACACACTATTTACTAGATTAAGATCCAACTTAATCAACCTAATTAATGATACTAAATATCACAAAGCGAATGCTTATGGAAGAATAGGAGTGGTTATTAGCAAGAAGTACATACATCTCTCAAATCTAGAATAATGAAAGTGTAATACTACTTCATGACAAGATGAAACATAGAGAAGAAGTAGACTAATGAGAAAATAAGGATTAGATTAATCAAGAAGAGCTTACTCTAATTACAACGATTAGCACTAGCCTCTTAAGCATAAACATTAAGCTCAATGCTAGGCCATAGAGTGAGCACTCAAGAGAGAAGGAACTCTCAAAAGTGGATCCTCAAGACTGGATACTCAAGAATGAAGCCTCCTTGCATAAAGGCTTCCTTTTAAAGGCTTTCAACACAATCCCTTCTACTATGGGTTTAAGCATGAGCCCTCTAGGCTAGCATATACAACTTTGGAACTCCAAGTGAGCCCAAGACTTATACAAGATGAGTGGAAAGTATTATGCACAACCATATCATATCTCCTGCTTGATGCATATCCGGTGTAGCCTATGTTAGCCACTGCTAACAAAGACGTGAGCCCATTATAGCTTACTGACATCATTCAGATGTACATGTTTGTTTATCGGTTTGAAATAGGAAAGCAAACTATCGTGGTAGACAACAATGAGCATGAGTTTAAATATGCATAGAGACGATTCAAAAGATGTAAGTTTTATGAATAGAGTCATAGAGATTCCACCCCATGGAGAGAACACCCACATGATAAGATTAGGAGCACCAAGAATTCCAAATCCTTGTATGATAAGGAGTCACTTGTCATAGCTAGAGCCTATCAACGGTGGCTATATAACCTCTACAAGGTCATCCATGCCACACCATTTTGAGCAATTAGTGCCAAGTGTGACTATGAGAGTACCAAGAGCTACACCTAGGATGACAAACCTACTTATGAGGAAGATTTTTTAGAAGCTCTAGGAGTAATGAGATATGTCTTTGAGCCAATCCCATGCATCCATCTCAAGTTGAAAAATGCATGGATTCAAAGAACAATGGATCCAGGGATCCCCATGCACATTCTGCAACATTTAAGCAAGTATTGAGAGCTAAGTACATCACAAATTTCCACATCTAGCTTGAAGGTTTTGGATTGGCTTTGGACGGCACAAACCTTACTTGGTTCCACCCTTTGAAAAAGGAAGACTACGGAAACATAGAAGCGCTATGGAAAGATTTTGTAGAGGAGTTTTCCATGAGAGTAATAAGGCGCAATATGGTGTCACATATTCTTTGTTTCAAGAAATAAAGTATTGAGAATGTACAAGAGGATGTCTTGCAATTGAAGCCATACATTGAAAAGTGCCCACCCCATGAGAAACCTAAGAAGGACCTCCAAGTAATGTTATTTATTGAGGGGCTTAAGAACGAGCACCTCAAGAAGGATTTGCACAACTTTAGATGAGGACACAAACAAATATGTCTACCTAGTAGAAGATTTCCGAATCTATGGGGAAATATCATAGAATGTGGATACTGTCTCAACAAATTCTTGTTTAAATTCTTAATTTGATAGCTAGTGTATCAAATACAGTGAAGATGATACCATTGTAGCAGTCACAAAAATGAATATTGAACAGCTTGCAAATGAGCTTGTGATAAGAATGGGATAGAAGTTAGGAATCCAGAACTAGAGAGTACCACCATTGAGGTGTTGCTTGAGAAGTGGAGGAGACCATCCGATACTATAGTGCTCCATGTTACCATAGCCATATTTTAAGAAAAAGTGGGGTTCCATTGAGAACAAGGAGATAAACCATAATATTGAGGAATTTTACTGCAATAGAGGTCAAGTTAGGGAAAGTCCTTATCAACCTAGCCCCCAATATCAAAATAACATGCCAATAAATCCTCAATTTCAATAAACCAGACCAACACTGCCATCGCCAAGGTATGTATCAGGCCCATTAAACCCACCCCCAGGAGTAGAGAGGTTGAGACCAGTGTTGAGCCATCAACCACCACTATCAGTCAAATGAAGATCATTCAATAGTGGGATATGTATATCTAGATCAATACCACAAAGAGAATGCTCTAATATCAGTATATGTGTATTAAAAAGAGGAAATATATAGACCCCAACATGCATATGACCCTTATCTATCATGAATCATGGAGTCATGTAAGGAGGAGAGTGTTGTTCATACTTTAGTAATCCTCAAATCAATAATGGGCAATGTGGCTCAAAGTGAAGGTTTTACTTAACGTCAAGGAACATTGGTGTTCATAACTAATCAAGGAGAAGATAAACCAAATGCATATCCTTAGAGACCATATGGTCAACAACCTAGACCATATGGTCAACTCTTAGACCTTGTTGCAAGTGTCATGGAGAGATTGCCTGACTGACCAACCTAATGTTATATCCAATACTCTTTAAGTGAAAGATGATGGATATTGTGATGGATGTGAGATTAAACATTTGTACCCAAATTGTACTCAAAACCCAGACAAAGGGAAAAAAAAAATAAACATTGTGGAGGTCGTGCCCTCTTCAAGTGGACAAAAGTACAACTGAAAGTAGTAACAAGAACGCAAGATAAGCAGAATGAAACAAGCACCAAAAGGTTGTAGAGATTGTAACAAAGCTGTTAGTGTGAAATTTGTCAAGAAGACCACGAGGGATAGAGCTAAAGCCCAATACCACATTAAGTTAATGGTTGTTACTACGGCCCTATCACAAGCTCAAGAAAATCACAACAACCAGCAAAATCTTCAAATAGTGTCATACTAAAGAATACCCAAGATGAAACAAAATCAGAGTAAATCAAAGCCAAAGGATGCTAGCTTAGGAGGTTTGTTCCTAGTTGACAAACATTTTGAGCCATTGGAAGCAATTCCAAAGGATTATGAAGCTAGGCTAGATTAAAAAACTGACGATGGAGCACAGATGGATGACTCATCCTAACATGGAATGAGAAAAACTTAGGTTAAAGATGTGCAAAACTTTTATTGAGACTGCTCAAGCCCTCATGGAGACTCCACCAGCCATGCCAATCCAAGGTAGGATATACCTCAACCACTTGTAGACTCTAAGAAACGAATAATAGAAAAAAAAAGATCTCAAGTGACATAGGTGAACAAGAATGAAGTAATGAGATTTCAATTGGAGGTCGGGATAATCAGGAAACTTTAAGCGGCGAGAGAGGTGAGAAAAAGAATGAAACGGAGATACAACATCCTCAAGGGAGGGAAAAAGTAGTCACATGCCGAAAAGGGTTGACAGATCAAGTGGTAGAAAACAAAACAGACAACTTTGTGTACAAAATACCTCCTATTGTACGAGAGATCAAATGCAATTGGTCTGAGAACTTTGGGATGTAGTACAAGGAACATAAAGATCAATAGAGAAGAAACCCATAGGGAGTTGCCCTCTTACTTAGAATCATATGAAGAGAGATCTGATGTTATGATCCTACCATCACAACAATGAGTCCTCAAGTCAATCATATATTCTCATGGATTGCATTAATTCATTTTGACACTAGTGAGAATTTTGACACTAGTGAGAATTCATTAATAGCTCAGCTAATGAAAATCCGACTTCATATGTGGGGGGGATGTCGGAAGGTCACTTATAGGTAGATAAATGGAGGACTAGAGCAATCCCAATAAGGATGCTAAGATAGTTTTAAAATAGTTGGTCATTATTGCAAAGGTGATTATGGAAACACCACATTTCCCATAGAGTATCAAGGATTAGAAACCATTGCTACAATGGTGTTGGTGTTCCATAGATACCAAAGGAATTTTGAAAAAATGAGAGAAATCTACCCTTAGACAGACAAAGATGAAATTACAGTTAGCTCATGGCCATATTGTGAAACCTATTGGAGTTTTGGAGCATGTGGTGATAACTTCATGTGGAATTGAGTATGAACATACATTTGTAGGCAAGGTGTGTGTGAGGTGGTGAGAGTGAAGGAAAGCAAGAGTTCCATCCATGGTATAATCCCTTTGTAACCTACTTCTAGTTTGAAGTGCAAAGCCATTGAGTGGCTACTTTCCCATGGACGTAGCCCACATTGGGTGAACCATGTATATCATGTGTGCTCTCTCTCTATCTCTTCTCTATTATCTCTCTTGTGTGAAAAAATTATCTCTCGTGAACTACTCTAATCTCTACTTAGCTATGTATTTAATCCTAGTGAGTGGTTGCACTACAAGCCAAGCTAGACTGCAAGAAACCAGAGTTCACTCAAACCAATTGTCATGGGGATGAGGATCATGCCGACTATGGGGACACTCAAAGAGAATCTAAATGACATGAACAACCACAACGAGATACAATAAGATCATCATTTGAAGTCACCCACACATCAAAGAAACAAGATGACAAAGACATAGGGAATCAACAAACTACCACAGAAACTGTAATGCTTAGGGTAAGAATTACTTCTCCAAGGGGAGTAATGTCATGCCTAGGGTAAGACCGGGTAGGCCAAGGGCTAGGAAGGACATGCAATCAAGGGGTCCTATGTTTGGATGGATACAAGCCTATAAATAACGAGGTTGTGTGAAGATTTTCATGGTCCATTACCATCTAGTCTTAGATTGGTATCAAGTCTTAGGGTTCTTGAGATCTCTCGCCTCAAGGGAGGACCGGAGGAGAATATGGATTGAGGAGGGTTGTGGAGATAGAAATCATGCTTGCATGTAGAAAGTCTCGAGTGTAGAAATCATGTAGAAAGTCTCGAGTGTAGCTACACAGGGAAGGTCGTAGACTGCATGGGTATGCACTCTTCTCTTTCTCTCTCAACCCGTAGCTACAGAGAGTTGGAGGCATATGGAAACGACCACTAGCACATACAGAGGAGGGCCTAGCAGCCTACAAAGTTCCATGCCTTGTAGGGCTAGCCTAGGTTGTAGTGTTGTGGGCAATAATATTTGACTCGATGGCGTCATGCAAAGAGCAACCAAATGGCACGTTTTCTTCTCTCTCTCTCTCTCTCTCTCTCTCTCTCTATATATATATATATATATATATATATATATATATATATATATATATATATATATATATATATATATATATATATATATATATATATATATATATATATATCAATTTCTGTAGGCCTGTCATCGCTACAATTTGGGTGGCCTTGAGTTCAAACTCAAGGGCCACCACTATTATTTTTTTGGCCAAGGAAGCATTTTCAAGAAAGATTATTCCCATCTTTAGAAATGTTCTTCGATTGAAGCATGACAGTACAACAAGGCTTCAAAGTTGGAAGCTCTTGATTCATGGAAATGTAGAGATTATAGCAACATTCAACATTAAGGAAGATCCGAGAAAAGATGAACTTGATGGGCAACATAACCAAAGAATCCTTATATCTTTGAAAGTCAACCAAGTTTGCATGCATGACCAATTTCTACAACATATTTGATGGTGGCAAGTAAAGTTTGGTATCAAGACTAGCTGCTCAACAACATAATTTTCTTGTACACGGGTTCAATCTTGGGTGAAGTGTGCCTTATTGGAAAATTGACATGCTCAAATCAACATCATACTGGCAAAGGATCTGCAATCTTGAGGATTTCTTGAGATGGGATGTAAGTATGAAGGTATCATTTAGAATTCTATATCTGATTCAATTTTATAGGTTGAATTAGCATGGATGTCTAGCAATGGGGTAGCATCCAAAGTTGGGCTATTGAGATGTATCATGCAAAGGCAAGGACTTGTTGGTTCCTAAGTTAATCAATTGCGGTGTGGCAAGTTAAGTCAAGGTCTATTTGCTGGTAGTGCAAAGGTGCTTGGCATGGCCGACCAATTGCTCCAATTCAGGAAGCTGAGTTTTAGGCATAGACGATATTGATGATCAGTTGGAGAATCATGGAAGCTTAAATACCCCGGTCATGCAATTGACACGCCAAGTTGATACAAGTAATTTATGAGGTAAGATATCAATTTTGATTTTGTTTGTCAAATTCTTCACAAACATGGAGTGTGGCTATGGCATCAATGAGCAGCCATGTGTGCTCCAAGCACAAGCAAGGCTGGAATTTGTTTTTAACAATGAAAGCACTATTAAGGTTAAACAAGGATGTCCATTGTCACCAACTCTCTTTGGTCAATGTATTGATCAACAAGAAAAAATGGTACTTGACTTTATGCAAGAAGAAGGCATTGAAGAGGTCACTATTTGTAAAACAGTGGTCATGATTTTATTGTATGTGGATGATGTAGTGTTTCTAGCACACACTTTTGAGGATGCACAAAAGCTTATGGTTGTCCTTGAGAACTTTTTCTTTCATAGTGGACTGATTGTGGATGAATCCAAAACAAAGGTTATGCTTGTGAAAACCAACCATAAGAAAACGCCATGCATTGTGTACAACAATGAGACACTTGACATTGTTGAGATCCTTAAGTACCTTGGCCTTGAGGTTCCAACCAAGCACAAGTCGCATGAATGTGCTATGCGCATTTTAGAAGTGGTAAAGAGAGTGTACTATGCATTTGAGAACATGTGTAATGCGGGAAACATCAAGTGTTGGGTTCTCAATAAGTACCATTTTGACATATTGGTAACAACGGTTCTTCTGTATGGATTTGAAGTGTGGGGTGGAAGCATCTCAAAGACTACTTGGAGAGAGTTTGAGAATGACCAAAAGTGTTTTCTTATAAACTTTTTCCAAGTTGACACACAAACACCATATATGCTCCTACTTCTTGAGTTGGGATCTCTTCCCATTGAGGTCTTGGGCATGGAAAGGGTTGTGGGGTACATGATAACAATGCGTCAAAACCCCTCACATCAACTTCCTAGAATTGCATGGAAAGCGAAAAAAAAGTTCAAAAGGCGCATCAAAGCAATATCTTGAACACAAGATGGATGCAAAGAAGTGGTTTGGGAGATGGGATGTATTACACTTGCTACATGATGTCTCAATTGATTCACAAGTGAATGAAGCTTTTATAAAATGCCAATGTATTACGGCTTGGGAGGAATTTGGTGGGTCACGCTTCATACGTTACACCACACACCCAAATTGCCCCCAACTACAAAACCATGCTCTTTCCTAAAAGAGGAAATCATACTCACCCTTACAAGCTTGAGCATGTCCCCTTGTCAGCGATATGCACTATTGCAACCATTCGGCTTAGCTCCCACTCCCTTTGATACAAGACATGGCATTGGGGAAATGGAGAAGAGTCAAATTGATTGTGCACATTACACTCATTGCAAGTTCAAGAGTCTGCGCACCATGCACTATTAGAGTGCTCAGCTTTTGTTCACATCCGAACTTGCTTCCCTCACATATTTAGCCATGACTTAGGCTTACACAATTTTCTCTCCTATCCATAATGTGGGCTCTTCATTGCAGTTTTTATCACCACAAATTGGGAGCATTGAGAGTCACTCATCACCCATGATACATATACTGCATCACATGTAACTTTGTTCCCATAGGTCATACTTGACCTCCAAGGATGATAATAAAATCTCTCTCTCTCTCTCTCTCTCTCTCTCTCTCTCTCTCTCTCTCTCTCTCTCTCTCTCTCTCTCTCTCTCTGAACTCAAATCTCACCTGAGCAAATTAGAAGAACAATTCAACTCTATGGCTGACCTCACCACCGACAAGGTAAAGGAGGTAGAGGCAAAGGTTAACCAAGTTCACTCAACAACCATCGCCCAAGTAAAGATGTGTGTAACAAAGGAAATCTCCGAAAAAAATCTCAAGAAGATAATGCCCTCAAGGTACGCATCGGTGGGCTCCCCTTGCAATGGTGCACTGTTGAGGACACCCTTGAAGCGGCAATCATCAAACTCAACAATATTATTGAGCCAATCAACATCGAGTCAGAGAATGTCTCTTGGATCAATGACACACATCGTCATGTATGTCCCGAGCATTGTGTCCATACCTTCAAGCACAAAGAGGAGCGGGTAAAGTTTCTACGTCAATTCCACCTTCTCAAAGAAACCAAGCTTTGGATTGCAGAAGAATTGACCATGAATCAACTCAAGAGTAAAGCGAGCGAGCTTAAGAAGGTGCATGAAGCGCGTAAGCAAGGCAATTGGGCAGTCTATTGAGGTGGCAAAGCGATCATCCAAGAATTCTGAAATCCCAAACCAGCCCTCCCCACATCCGACCCTTAGGTTTTTGTTTATTTTCTTCTTTTTTCCTACCCTACCCTCTTGATGGACCCTCAGTCCTTAACTGATATGTATCAGCCCACACTGAGAATGAATCATTGTAATGTCTGTGTTTTTGGTCCCATAGGTCATATATGACCTCCGTGGACGATAATCCAATCTCTCTCTCTCTCTCTCTCTCTCTCTCTCTCTCTCTCTCTCTCTCTCTCTCTCTCTCTCTCTCTCTCTCTCTCTCTCTCTCTCTCTCTCTCTCTCTCTCTCTCCCCCCCCCCCCCCCCCCCCCCCCCCCCCCCCCCCCCCCTCAAGAAAACCTTTTTACTTTGTGAGAAGTTCATCGTTGTGAAGAAGAAGATGGAGACAAAGGAAAGTGAGGGTGGAAGAGGGAGCCCCATTGTCGGGCATCTATAGCCTAGGAGTTGCATGCAAATAGAGAGGCTTGAGATTGCATGCAACATGGGGGCTAGTCGTGATGTGCTCTATGGTGGGAAAGGCTGTAGGGATGGATGTTTCTCTGGTTGAAGGACCTTCTAGTTCCGGCCATGGAGCTTCTTCATCACCCAAGCTTTCTTTTATTTTTTGGCCGGCCGTTGCATTTTTCTCCTTTATCAAGTAGGCAAATGGCGTCCAAGATCGACTTTGATAGCACTTGAGGTCCATGGGAGTCATGCCCAATGGTTCCTTTGAGGGATCCCATCAAAAGGGGCTTGGCTCCCGTAGAGCTTGCAATATGGTTGTTCTCCACGAAGGTATTATGATGGTGTGGGGCAATGTTGCGGTGGGATCTGCCTCATTTTCCACATTGGATGGCAATGGTAGGCCCTCTTCTATGGTGCCACCCAAGGTTTGGTTCTCCTCTTTCGAGTTTGAATATGGTACGTGGCAGTGAGAAGCTTCCCTTTTACACATTAGATGGCAATGGCATGCCCTCTCCTATGGTGGCACCTAAGGTTTGGTTCTCCTCTTCAAAGTTTGAATATGGTCTAGTTTCTGATTTATTTTAGCCTGCTTATATATGGTTTTGTGTGGTTCTACTTGTGCTTAGGTTTGGGGGATCCCTATAAAAGTACCCAAGGTGATGCTATGAAAAATTTTTTGTTGCAGTGTTGACAGTGCATGGGTTGTTTGTATTTATTTTTGTTTATATAATAAAAATAGCTTGCAATAAGTGAGCATTGCAAAATAAAACAAGGTGAGGGATCACAAGGGCTTGCCAATGGAAGGATTTGTGAAGGTGTTTTTAGGAAGTAGGAAGAGGGAGTCATTGGAATGTGTTTTTGGAGTCTGACCAGAATGATAATAAAGTACCTGTTGTTATGCTAGTGAAGGAATTTGTAGTCCAAATGTGGTCCAAAGTTGAATCGTAGATTGTTTTGCTTTGGGTTATATGTTGTGTGTGGAGAGAAAGTTAGAAATAGCAAGGTATTCAGGGGTTTGGTAGTTAGCATTGATGCTGAAGTCACCGAGTAAAATGGTAGGGGTGTGTTGGAGGTGAGGTGTGAGTAGTGTGGTCAATGTTTACAGGAGCAAGGGAAGTGGAGTTGAGAGTCTGCGGTACAATGTTATCAGGGATATTGGTGGACCATGTGGGATGTTGAGGAGCACTATAATGCATTCTATTTCATTCATGGAAATGATGTTGTGGTGTTGTAGATGTATGTTTTTCTTTGATGTGAAGAGGGATACTCCCATGGGGCGAGTTGTTTGAGTGTGTGTGTGTAATTGGCCACTGTGTTAGGATGTTGTAGCTTTGTTTCTTGGAGACAAAGAATGTGGGAGGCCATTAAGTTATTATCTTGAATAAGGTTGTTGTAGTGTTTCTTTAGGGACACAATGTTAAGAGATTGTATAATCAAGTGATTGTCGGGAAAAGAGTGGAGGTCAAGATGTGAAGGTTGCTAAGTGGCATGTGTTTTAAGGCGGTGTAGCTCAGCTAGAACTATATGTTCTACTTTAATATGGCTGGAAGTTAATTCTGCCAGGAGGTAAAGGTTGTTGGGATCTCTTATGTGGGAGAGGGTAGTGTACAAAAGGCCGTGACTTTGAATGTTGGTTGGATCAAAAGCCAAGGTGTCCTGTGTCAAGCCTTGTGCATGATGTATAGTTTTAGCAGCTATAGGTTGAACTTGGAATTGTGTTCTAGTATTAGTTTTTAGGAAGTTCTTTCCTATTTGAAACTCACGTGTTATTTTCTGGATTGGTGTCCATTGTCTACCTATTGATGTAATGTATAGTTGTTGTTTTTCATATCTAGTTTTTTGGCCTACTTTAGTGCTTTTAAAGTGAATCCAGATGGTTTGTGTCGTGGATTTTTGTGTTACTACTTTGAATATACCGTCGGCTCCATTGACTAGGCCATCTAGAATTTCAATATTTCCAACACAAAGCTCTGTTGGAATTAGGGTTGCAGAGAAAGACACACAACTTGGAGAAGACAAAGGAAGCTCAAGGCACACAATAGAGAGTGTGTTACTTAGTGTGCAATGGAAAGATAGATAGCCCTAGAGTGATGGGAATATATACAATGCACGGGGGAAAAAACCTCCTAAAGAGGGAAAAAATGCCCCTGCGGTCCTAGTGTGTTCACACACATCACTACCACATGTATATGGTAACAAAGCCCCATGGAGTGATGTGGTGAACGAGAGCTTGCACATGAGTAAAGGGAAGTGCCATGCCCTCAGGACATGATCAATCCACAAAGGGGAGTAAGCCCAAAGATTCGGGGAAAGCTTCAAGCTTCTCACAAGACAATTCCTTTGTGAAAAGATCTTCAAGGTTCTCCTGTGTTGGAACATAAGCCAAGCTGATCTCTCCTGCTGAGAGCCTCTCCCTGACATAGTTGTAATGCACCTCAATGTGATTTGTGCGAGCATAAAAAACTGGGTTCCTTGCAACTTCCAATGCGCTCTGATTGTCAGTGTAGATAGTGTTGGCAGTGTCTTGTCCAACACCCAAATCAACCATAAGGCATCTGAGCCATACACACTCAATCGTAGCTGTGAAGACTGCCGTGTAATCAACCTCACAACTCAAAATGGCCACGGTAGGTTACTTCTTGCTCAACCATGATATACATGAACTACCAAGCATGAAACAAAACCCACTTGTGGACACTCGATGTGTCAAAACAACCAGCCCAATTTGAGTCCGAAAAAGCATGTATATCTGATGGCAATGATCCCCCCTTGGGATAAAACAAGACAAGATGTAAAGTGCCACTAAGGTAGCAAAAACTCCTCTTGATAGCCTGCCAATGCTTAGACCCTGGGCTATGCATAAATCTGCTGACCTGTGAGACTGCAAACTGAATATCCTACCTCGTGTTGCACACATGAATGAGGTAGCCAACAACAGTTTGGTAAAGAGTAACATCAGCAGGATCACGAGCATCGTGTAGACACAACTTCAAACCTGTTTCCATGGGAGTGGCTGTTAGGAATCAGATCAATCTAGCTATGGTGAATGAAAGAGAAACATAGCGTCAATGTGTGAGTTTGTGTATAAGCAAGGTTATCACTCAAGTGAATTAGGTTCCAAGATAGAATTAGCTTGGACTCGTAAACACAATCTTGAGTATTGACTTATCTTAGCACAAGATCACCATAGACAAGCATGTAGTGCAAAATAGAGTTGTGTTTATTCATTCATGGAATGAACTTTAAGTAGCTCTACAGCCTTGCTCCAAAGTATGTGGGATAAATCCACTCTCCTCTCCTTGACTCACACTTTAGTATAAAGCTCACACTTAACAATTCTCCCCTTGAGGTTTGGACTATGACAAGATACTGAAGATGCATGATCCACACAGGATGATAAGCTGGTATCCACAGAGGATAGTAAAATCCACACTGGCTAACAAAATCCACATAGGATGGTGATATCCACATAGGAAAATAAAATCCAGAAAGGATGGTGATATCTACACAAGATGATAAAATCCACACATGAAAAAGTCCTCCCCTACAAGTAGAGAGGCTACATCTTCAAAATGGGTCTTCATAAAAGACAATGTTTCTCTTGTCTTTATCCTTTTTGTCTTCTAACATGTGAGCTGATCCTTTGATAGGTCTCTTCACTTTGTGACTTCTGTTGCTGCTTCTACTGCTGCTGCTTTCTTCACTGCTACTACCTCCATTTGAGTAGCACCGAGAAGGAGGGTGTCCCTTCTTACCACATTTGTTGCAACGTTTGTTTGTATAGCAGTCTTTCGCTACGTGTCCCATTCTTCCACATTCATAGCACTTTCTTCCGTTTGTCGATGTCGATGGCGAATGCCTTCCCCTTGAGGATGTTGCAATGAAAACTCCTCTTGGTGAGGTTAATGAACCTCGTTGCTTTCTGCCGGAGGCTCACCATAGCATAGGAAATCTCGCACAAAATCTATCAATCCGGAGAGAGAGAGCATGACCCAGCTAGGGCTTGGAGGCATCACACAAATAATGTGCGAGAGCTTCATCGGATGCAAAGATTGAGAGGATTCAAGAGCGTGCATCCTCCAATGCAATTATAAATCATCCCAAATCAACTAATGCTAATCGCACATCAAGCATCAATACAAGCAATCATCCACACACATCAAGCAACGAAGTGAAACACACTAATCTTGGAGTCTCTCAAGCACAACTCTAATTACATGCATTGACGATTAAGCACACAAGATCGCATTCAAGTCGGCCACCCCAACCATGCCAATCATGGTGTCCAAATCAAGTCACACATAATCAAATTAAGCTCAAGGCTTCTTAAACCTACGCACACACAAGCACACCATTAGAGGACAACTCTAATCCCTCAATCACGAGTACGCCCACTCCACTTAATCGAGAGAGTTAGATAAGGACTCCACTAATCGCAGTAGCTTAGCATAAGTAAGAGTTAGATTAGAAAAGATCAACACTTCAAAACAGTGAAGGAAAGTAGAGAAACATGATTGACAACATAATGAAGACTAGATTAATTAAGAGAGGATTACACTAATTACATGTGATTAGCACTAGCCTTCTAAGCATGGGCATTAAGCTCAAAGGCTAGGCCATCAAGACCTACTCTAGGGAGAGAGTTCTCAAAAGGACCACTCCAGAATGACCTCTCATTAAACGTAGGGCTCTTTTATAGCTTTGGGCATTAAGCCCTTCAACTATGGGATAAAGTGAGCTCTCTAGCCTAGACTCATAGAGCTTTGGAACTCCCATATGAGCCCAAGCCCTATACAATGAAAAGTAAATATTGTGCACTATGGAACATCCACAGCTTGGTGCATAATTGGTGCAACTGTTAGCCGTTGCTAACACTCCCCCCTTCCTAATTTGGTGCACGTCCTCGTGTGCCGGTGAAGCAAGACACGGTGACATGGTAGAAAGCAAGTCCATGGCAGAAATGTTGAGTTGCAAAACATAAGAACAAGTAATGAGCATCAAAAGGCCACCAAGAATGAATAAAACATGAAGCATAAATGAACAATCATGCAAAGTGATTTTTTTGCTTCTAAAAGATGGGTCAATCATAGTCAAAAACTAGACAACATAAAGCAAAAACATACTCAAACTATTGTGAAGATTAAACCACTTGAAATTTTAGTTTTATGCATGAAACATAAGCAATCAATTATGACCCTAGGCTAATGAAAGTTAATAAACCTACTAGCCTTAAAACTATGTGAACAATCTTAATAAATCATTCAAGTCTATCGTGTCTATGGGCTATAAAAAAGCTCCTAATCTATTAGTACATTGTCAAAGTTTTTTGAAGCTCATGGAAGTTTTGATTTAGTTTCATTGAAATATTAAAGTACAATCACAAGGCTACCACCCCAAGGAAAGTCTAGGTGCGACTCTCAACTCCTTGAACGCTCAAGAAGGTGTTCCAAAAGCCTACTAGCTTACCAAGGCGACGGCTAACTCCTATCAACCCAGGGCATCGGTTTAGGGCCTTGACCAAGTGAGCCAAGGTGATTCCCCTCGCCTGCCAAGTGCCAATAAGGCGCTATGCCTCTCATAGACACAACATAACATAGAATTTTTATTTTCATGTGCCTTAGTAGCATTTTTGCTACTTTTTTGGACACTTCTTTGCTTCATGATTCATTTTTTAGCACTTTTTTATTGCTTCCTTTATGAGATGCTTATGGCAAAAATCGGACTAAAAAAGACTAAAGCCTAATCATAGCCCTAGGTCATGACAAAAATGAGTGGAGTATTAAGACTATCACTAAGAATCTAGTACTAGCAAGAAATGAACCTTTATTAACCTAAGGTCAAGGCCAATTACCTATGATTAGCACACATAAAACCAAAAATTGTCTTTTAACACTAGAATGGTAACCTAACAGGACATAAAAGTGTCCTTTCAGGGTTTTGAAAAAATTTCCAAAACCATAGTAGATCCACTCATTTTGAAAAATCCTTTCATGAGCTTATAGTTCAATAACTACTACATATGGAAAAAATGAGAAACTTGTAATTTTTCTCATCCCTTGGTCACTACAAGCCTCCAAAGTTGATGGACCATTGCATTTTGCCCAAAACAGCAACTTCTTACGGTTGATTGCATATAAATAAGAGTGGATATTTTTGTAGGACATGAGATAAAATGCCCCGCTAACTTCAATGGGTTGGTGACCAAAACATATGGTTGCTTTTACCTCACTAATTTTTTTTTTGGCAAAAAAAAATAGGTACAAAAAAGTTGCATTTTTGCCAGTCTACGGACCTATCATCAAAGTTTCTATAGTCACGCTCAATACAAATACTATATACATGTTTTCTTAGTTCCCTTTGGGCCTCTGGATTCAAAAGGAGACATGGAGCATGTCAAAAGGATAATGAATCTCTTACAATCGGAACCTTGGGGGCAATGATAAAGTGCTAAATACAGCAAACATGAAAAAACTGGGTTTAGCATTATGACCTCTAGAAACCCATAGAAACTACTCAATATCTAGCCAAGTTTGTATTCTATGATTAGATATGGTTACTACCTACAAAATACACACAATTGGCCTAAGAAACTAGCAATATTGAGAAAGTTATACTTGCTACTCTAAAATGTATCGTATGCTTCAACAATAAAAAAACTCAACCATCATCATATACTATGCTATATAGCATATTAGGTCCCCCAAAACTCAAGGAAGATTAGATTTATGTTATACATTACACTTACACAATCATAATTGAATTTGGATATCAAGAAAGCCACCAAAAAATCATAAAACACTACATGAGGCTATTCATATTAGCAACGCTCACACAGCGACGCTCAAAAAAAAAAATCTCGGCGTCGCTATGAGCGTCGCAAATTTACAAGTAAATTTGCGATGCTCATAGCGACGCCGGTTGGGCTAAAAAAAATAACAGAGAGCGTCCAAAAACTCAAATCTCAGATCTGAGTTTTTCGGCGCCCTCAAGCAAGGAGCAGGTAACGCTCTCCCTCTCTCTCTCTCTCTCTCTCTCTCTTTATTCTCCACACACACACACACACACACACACAAACACACACGAGGAGAGGAAGGAGAGCCAGGTATGCTCCTTCCCTCTCCTCACTCTCATGTTCCCTTCCCCTCTTTCTCTCTCCCTCTCTCTCTCTCTCTCTCTCTCTCTCACACACACACACACACACACATAGTGTTTTTGAGAGAGAGAGAGAGAGAGAGAGAGAGAGTACAAACATAAACAAAAACGCGCACACACATACATAAACAAAGAATGCACACACACATTGAGAGAGGAAGAGAGAGAGAGAGCATGCATAAACAAAAAACGCACACATTGAGAGAGGAAAAGAGAGAGAGAACATGCATAAACAAAAAACGCACACATTGAGAGAGGAAAAGAGAGAGAAAACATGCATAAACAAAAAAACGCACACACATTGAGAGAGAAAGAGAGAGAAACTAATTTAACGTCGTAGGAAACTAATTAAAATTAAAAGACCTAAAGATCTAGCCGACGAGGAGTTGAACTCAAGACCTATTATACAAGAGGGAAATGGCATAACCAATCTATCATACTTGGCATGGTGATAGAAAGGTTATACCATTTATCTCTTTTTATTGGCACACACGTGCACACACACACAAGAAGAAGAGAGTTATAACGTCGTAGGAAACTATCCTAACAGACGTTAAAGATTAGGTTAGATGTAGACTTACGTTAAATTAGATTTAGGTTTATTTAAGTTAAATTAAATTAGATTTAGGTTTATTTTTAGTTAGATTTACGTTTATTTACGCTAGATTTAGATTTACGTTATATTAGATTAGATTTAGGTCTCCATAGACTGCGATGCCTGCATGAAGCGGGTGAAGAAAGCCCTCAATGGAATATAGGGTATTGCTGCCTTCACTCATGGTGGGCTCCGTCGATCCAAAAGTACTGGTGAAATGTCTTCAGAAGATAGGGAAGAAGGTGGATCTTCACGGCGGTAAGAGTCACTTTATCCCCGACAATGACCATCTAGACAACCTCTAGTCATTCAACAGCAACTTCAAAGTTAGTAACAAGAGCAAGAACGGTCCAAAGGGCCAATTGCTGTCGTCAGATGTGGATGGAGATGAGGCAGCGTCACCACCGGAAGTTAACTCTCACATCTTTAGTGATGAGAATGCCAACTCTTGCCGAGTTATGTGAAAAATTATGTGTTAAATCAGTTTTAAGGTTCTTATAATCCCTGTTAGTTTAGTTCTTTGTTTTTAATTTAACATAATTTACGTTAGATTTATATTTATGTTATATTAGATTAGACTCATGTTTATTTAGGTTTACACACACACACACACACACACACACACACACACACACACACACACACACACAGAAGAAGAGAGTTTTAACGTCGTAGGAAACTATCCCAAAAGACGTTAAAGATTAGGTTAGATGTAGACTTACGTTAAATTAGATTTAGGTTTATTTTTAGTTAGATTTACATTTATTTGGATTTACGCTTATTTACGTTAGATCGAGTCCTTGCAAGAATTACTTACGGTTTAGGGTTTATAGTTAGACGAACAATGAAAAGAGCTACTGTGAAAAGATGTTAAGATGCTGTGAAGTGCTACAGCTAGAGAAGAGGCAAAGGGGTTTTGTCCACTACATGCAGTATCATGTAGACGTGGGTCTGTAGATTTCTTGTACCCACAAATATAGGTATTGACCAATAAAGACGAGATTATAACCCGGTGGTTCTGATCTCCATGCACCTCTAGACGGAGGTGTGCGGGGATTGGACATGACTAGAGAATGTGAGGTAGAGAGAAAGAGAGAGAGAGAGAGAGAGAGAGAGAGAGAGAGAGAGAGAGAGAGAGAGATAAGACGAATAATGCCAATAGAATATTAAATTTGTTGTCCAGGTTATAAGATTTTTATCCTCATTATGAGTAGTGACGAGGCGCTTAGGTCAAGCAGCATATGTGAGGCCACAAGATGTAGCCTCTGACAGCTTGGGGGATGATCATGCAGAGCACATTCCCAACGAGGCAATGTTTGAGCCCGAGATTGATGAAATGATCAAGACGATCATGGATTCAGAAAGGCTTATCTATGATGATATGAAAAGTGAAGCCGATACACCATTGTATAATGGAGCACGTATGTCTAGATTGAAAGCACTCCTGGTTCTTCTCAACATGCAAGCAAAGTTTGGATGGAGTGACACTAGCGTCACAGCGCTTTTCAGGTGATCTATTACAATTAGTTTACTTTAATAAAACTCGATCTGATAGATTTTTACACGGCTGTATCGTATTTTTATGTTGTGTAGATTGCTTAAAGAGCACATACTACCAGCTGACAATGTGATGCCAGATTCCCGAGATGAAGCAAGAAAGATTTTGCGAAACTTGGGGATGGATTACAATTCTATCCACGCTTGTACTAATGACTGCATTCTTTTCAGAGGGGAATACATAGACATGGAGAAATGTCCGAAATGTGATTCCGAAAGATATCGAGTAGATCTCCACGGGACAAAAATTCCACAAAAGGTTTTGCGACATTTTCCTCTGCTTCCTCGCATCAAGCATTTCTTCGAATGTAAGTCCATGGCCGCCCTAGCATCATGGCATGAGGAGAATAAATCTTCGGATGGTGTGCTATGAATTCCTGCAGATTGCGCAGCCTGGAAACATATAGATGGAACATGGTCGGATTTTGCCAGGGAAGCTCGAAATTTGCGCTTAGGCCTGGCTATGGATGGCGTAAATCCATTTGGTCAAAGATCAACATCTTACAATGTATGGCCCGTTGTCATCGTCAACTACAACATTCCCCCGTGGTTGACTACGAAGAAGGGGCACCTATGGCTAAGCTTGATTGTGCCAGGGCGATATAAAGTGGAGAATATGGATGTGTATCTTCGTCCACTATTGGAAGAGCTACAACAATTGTGGATTGGCATAGAGGTGGTGGATATGAGCCGACACACAGGACGACGGAATGCTTTGATCAGAGGCATTCTAATGTGGACCATGCATGACTATCCCGGGCTAACAGAATGGTCAGGTGATCTATTGACACTCCTCACTCAGACACTGTAAATCTTGTTTTTTCCCATAGTTGATCTATTATCATGTGTATATATGCAGGGCTTCAAACAAGCGGATACAGAGCATGTGTCACATGTGGACCTAGACTGAATGCACGTAGGGCGCCCTCATTGAAGAAGAAAATCTACAAAGGTCATCAAGCGTATCTTCCAGAGAATCATGTGTTACGCGACGGCTTTTTGGGAAGAGAGCCACCAAGGATGTCTGCACAAGCATGGTTAGAGCAGAAGGAGATGTGCGATGACGGATTGCCTCCAGGGATGAAGAGACTATCTCTATGGTACGAGTTACCATACTGGCCCCGACTCATGATCAATCACTTGCTCGATCCAATGCACATATTCAAGAATGTGGGTAATCTACTATGGGACCATCTGACCGGCAAGAAAGATACTTTGGGAGCCAGAGTTGACCTTAGAAATGTGGATCGTATGGAGCAATATTGGCCGCAAACAGCGTCTGATGGATCGATAAAACTCCCTAAAGCACCATGGATTTTCACAGGAGCCCAAGAACGCAAAGTAAAAGAGACCATTCGATCTTTGCGGACCCCCACTGGCGTAATGCACTCGCTTCGAACGTGTTTTACTAAAGAAGGAAAGCTTACCGGTTTGAAGTCACACGATTGGCATAAAATGTGTCAGGTACGTTCATAGTGGACTTTAATATCATTGCATAAAATGTGGACTTTAATATCATTGCTGCACATACTTTACAGTTTATTTTACCGGTTGCCATTGAGGGATGTTTGTCTCTCGACATCTGTAACACAATCTACAAACTTGCAAAGCTGGTGCAATGGATCTCACAAAAGGAGATCAACGTAGACTCCATACCATTCGCCAAACTAAATGCTGCGGAGCTTGTGTGCATGTTTGAGAAACATTTTCCTACTACCATGCTAACCATTCAGGTGCATCTTCTTGTTCACATAGTTGATGAGGTGGAAATAGCTGGCACGGTTCATTCCAGATGGATGTTCTTCTTAGAACGTTTCATGAAAACGCTTAAGGGATATGTGCGTCAAAAGGCACGTCCAGAGGGTAGCATGGCAGAAGGTTGGTTGGTATCAGAGTCCCTAGTGTACATTGGAGAGTGGCTAGACGGATTTGATAAAGCTCGGGACACGCTATGGCGAACCATAGATGATGAGCGCATATCTGGGATTGTCATGTGCAATCTCGGTGCTGAGAAGAAGATGACGAAAGATCTAGAGGCTAAAATCAACCGATTTTGCATGCTTCACAATCCAGTGATGCAAAAGTGGATTTCACAATATGAGGATGCAAAGCAAGAGCGACAAAGGGCACGAATCTAGTGGAGACGGGGAAGACGACCACCGATGCACTATCCGACGGGTCTGGAGAGCCTACCAACATTCATGAGCTTAAGATGGTTGCACAACCAATTGAAAAGCGCACAACAATGTGGTGACGAAGTGACTGAGGAAGAGTGGGAGTACTCTCGGGGTTGCGCGACCAAGGTAAGTTTGCCATGTACGAGTAGCTAGTGACTTTATTTCTAAACGTTTGAACGGCCACTCATAATCTTTGTTCGTTGTAGTATAAGTCATACATAGAAGCATGGTGTAAAGGTCGACATTTTAGGGTGGAACGGATCGACAAAAAGCGTTTTACTCAAGATTGTGGAATCATGGCAAAATTTGAACAGTCTAGTCGACGACGTTCCTCTGATGCAGATCCTGTGGTGGCGGAACTCACTTACTTTGGCACGCTACAAGAGATTTTGAGGATCGATTACAGAGGATTTTTTGTCGACTTGTTCGACGTGCAATGGTTCAAGATAATCATGGAGGGTCGCAATGCTACTGTGCGTAGAGGAGAGTCTGGTTTTCTTGAGGTGGATTCTACTAAGAAATGGACTGACCTAAGAGACACTTTCGTACTACCCGAGCATTGTGAACAAGTAAGTATGTAAATAGTTAACATCCCCCTTTTACAAGTTATGTGCTTGAAAGCTCTCATGTAAGTTATGTGGCTCTTTCAGGTAATATTTCATCCTACAAAGTCTACATCAAACTGGTGGTACGTCATAGAGGTAGCCCCTCGTAGTGCAAGGACGTATGAAGGCTACCATGTGCCAATCACAATGGCATCAATGGAGGAGATCAGAGAAGATGCTCAATCAGAAGCCACTACCTTCCATGGTGTATAACGCTCTTTTCTACTCGCGTTCACATCTTTTGATTGAAAATTTTGAGTTTTTGACTTGCCTCTTCTATCACTCAATTCATTGCGTCATTGTATTTATATACGTCATTACGTCATTGTATTTATATACGTCATTACGTCATTGTATTTAATGGTCTTTGAGTCATTGTCTACTCTATTCATTCAATATTAAGTTTAAATATTCGTGTGTTTAATGCAGATATGGATGATGAGGAGTTTCTTTCTTCTTTGTCACCGCAACAGAGACAGTGGTACGTGGAGCATCATCGCTCTGGCGCATCATCGCGCGTTCCTACTCCATCCGCATCTCCCTCTCTTTCGAAGCATTCGGCGCGCTCCGAAGCTTCGGTGTCGACGAGACGATCTTCACACTCGTCTAGACACCGGCGCTCTAGTGGTGGCGGTGGCGGTTGTTGTGGGGATTCCACCGCCGATGCCTCCACACCGCCTCGTGTTCGACGAGGCTCTTTACCCTCCCCTTCTTTGCCCGCCCCCACACCAGCCACAGCATCGCCATCTACACCAGGTTTTTCACGACTGATTGTTCCTAGCAGCTACACACCTCTACCTACTCCGCCAGGAGCCAGCCCACTCGACACTCCTCGCTTCGGGGCCCAGACGCCGGTGGAGATAACTGATGTCCGTACCCCCATCGACACGCCGCTAGAGACCCCTGTCGGGACACCTAGGTGCACGCGTCACCGGCCAGAGGGCTTGCCTTACTCCGTCGACTTCAGCGGCGGCATCATCATGGATGATGACGGCAAGAAGATGATCTCGCGCATGCGTGGTCTTTGCTCTCAGCTGTTTAGACACTACATACTAAACAAATGGAGTGAAGTACCAAGTGATTTAAAAGCCAGAGTCATCAGCATACTTCATGATGAGTTTCCCGTTCCAACACGGGATCAGCGCTTCAATGAAGACCTGATGAAGATTCGAATGCGCGAATACTGCAAACACAAGCGTTTCGAAGTGCAAAAAGCAATCAAGCATGGGTGGAACAGGCCAGATTGGCTGGCCAAAGAAGATTGGAAGAATGCGAAGAAAGCAGCGCGCGAGAATCCCGACAAGTGGAAGCAACAAAAGGATGCAGCCAGAGCGCGAGTAGAGGCAGGGAGCTCGCACCACTTGGGGAGCGGTGGATGGGCATCATTTGAGGCCGATTTTGTAAGTGTTTTCGCATTGCTCTTTATGTTCGATAGTTTAGGGTTTATGAGTTTTTTAATTCTAACATAATGAAATCTTTGTATGTTTTGACAGTGGTCGATGACAGGACGTGATCCCACACCGTACGAGCGCGAGTACGCAGGCAGGAAGGGCTTAAACGCCCTGATGGACATTCTCAGTTCTCGCGGCGGCATGGTTAGTATTAGGGTTTACTCTTTTCTATTTTTTGTATTGTTTTATAAATGTCGTTATATGTTTATACTTACTGAAAGCTGTCTTATTGTCTTTTTTTGCAGAATCCGACAGATACGCCGCTTGGACGCGATGAGACGTCTGACTAGACGACGTCAGTTTAGCCGTAGCTAGATAGCATTAGTTTAGGGTTTCTCATAGCTTATGTATCATGAGACGGATTTTATACGTCTTTTTGAACCATGTATATTATTACATTTGTCACCGCAGTTCATTTTGCCAATCAATTCTTTATGCCTATGATGTTCTACAATTGTCATTATTACATTTGCTAATCAATTCATTTTGCCTATGATGTGTACAATTGTCAATTTTACGCTTGTCAATTTTGCATTTTGCAAACAATGCGTCTTGTGGGTGACTATTTTGGGTCTATTATCTACCCTTGCACTTTTTTTAAAAAGTGAATCAAGTACAATATGGTTGATGGGTGGCAGGGCATTCAATACCCTGTCACCAAAAAAAATTTCTCTCGGGCATCGCTATAACCGTCGCTATTTATGGCTCTAGAGCGTCGCTATAGACTTCTGTGTAAACGTCGCTATAACCATCGCTATGAGCGTCTCTATATAGCGACGCTTATAGCGACGCATATAGTGACGCCTATAGCGTCGCATATAGCGACGCTCTCGTAGCGATGCTATTAGCAACGCTTTTAGCGACACCGGGGGTTATAAAAACCCAGTGTATTTCCGTCGCTAACAGCGTCACAAGAGCACACAACCTCTTGTAGTGAAAGTGCTAACTTTGGCCAAAAAACAGGATTATGCAATTCTTGTAAATTGGTCATAACTTTCAATTTTAAAACTTACCTCTCCCTACAAGCATCAAAACATGTTGAGAACTATGAAGGCCTAACCTCTAGCCATCTAAACCTCACAAACATAAAGTTTAGAGTGGTATAGTTGCCAAAAATTGAAAAAAAGCAAAAAACATGACCCGTTTTTTCACACAGTTTAGGTTCAAAAATGTTGTCCAAGAGTAAGGTTAATGGTGAGATCGATACTCAAAAAAAAATGCTAAGTTTTTTTCAACTTTGTGGATATATAGCACCTAAAAATTCATTTTCATACTCTTCAAATAATTCAAGCAAAATGGTCACTTAACAGGACACAAAAGTGTCCAAGGACATAAAAGTGTCCTGTTACCATTCTAGTTTTAATGAGTTTATTTTCACAAAGCAAAGTGTTGAAACTTTAAAATGCCTAGCTTTCTAAAGTGAAAAAACCATAGCTTAGAAGCAAAATTTCACTTAAACCAAGCAAGAGAATGAAGAGATAAAAGGAGAAAATTCATGGAAGGATTACACTTATCCATGCTCTTTTGAGCATCCTTGAGCAAGCATCCCCTTTGTGTAGAGAAGTCTCTTGATCTTTTTATTTGCAAAAGAGGCCGATTTGAAGCTAAGTGTAAACACAAGCTCCAAAGCCTTTTATTTGAAAGTCACAAAAGCACACAAAAACATTAATGAAAACCTAAAGCTAGGGTCTTGCATACCCCAATTTGCCAACGGGAAAAAACCCAAGTGAAAAAAAATGCCTTTGGTTATGCACATGATTCTCTAAAGTAGCAAATTTATGCATACACAACAACAATGAGAGAGATAAAATGCTTCTACATAAGCAAATTTTGCAATGATTACCATCTCTCATGCATGATTCAACGTCGATTAAAATTTCTAGCCCAATGAAATATGGAAAAACAAGCTAAGAGCTGAAAATAATGCAACTTTTGAATGAAATGAAGTGGCTCTCAAAAGCCAAATTTTACATTTTAAAGCTTTTCAAAAAGTTGGCTAACAACTAGCTCACGTTAAATTTTCAATTTTTTAGTGTGATCTTTGAGCTAGAGATGACTGCAACTCGATGAAATGAAAATGAATGGCTCTTACTAGCCAAATTTGTACGTGAAAGCTCAAAAAGTGTGCTAAACACTAGCTCAAAATGAAGAAATTTGCATTTTTAGACCAATCTATGAGCTAGCATTACAACTTTAATCCAAAAAATTGGAATGACTCTAATTAACCAAATTTTGCAATATTGCAATGATGACCCCTTCTTGGATCATTTGAAATCACACACGGCCTGGCACACCCCTTAAAAATGAAGCACAATTGTCAGTGCATGAAAGCATTTGAACATTTAAAGTAAGCACTAAAACATAAACAATCGATCACAAGCCCAAAATTTTAATGCTCACTCATGTCCATCAAACAAGATCAATGTTAGTGCTTTGCAATGATTTTTGCATTCAAATAAAGCACTAAGAATTCATAAGTCAAATTTTAATTCTTATTTTGGCCAAAGAAAGCTCAACTTTTTAGTGTTATGCAATAATTTTACATTCATATCAAGCACTAAAAATACACAATCAATGTCAAATCCAAATTTTAAGTGCACACTCTCCACTAAAGCATGTATGCATCATCAATATAGCTTGCAAATGAATCTCATATGAATATCCAAACGAATTTTTTCATTTAGTACAATGAGCTATTTTCTCAATAAAGCCATGCATTAGTTTATGCATAAGCTAAAAACATTTGTGCACCCCTGTTTCATTTATGCATGGAAATGGTCACATAATCATAGCATATTATCGATGTCCACACCTTTGCTCTCAAGTAGCAAATATGGCATACATAGCATACAACAGAAAAAGTAGATGATGAAGTGTATCTTTAACTCTCTCGTGGTAATCAAGACCCAATTTTGCGTTGTTGATCATTTCCTCATGGACATGAAGCTTGATGGTAACAAATCATGTAAAAGAAACCCCCTTATGGGCGCATCGGAACAAGCATGTCGACCATGGAAATTTTTGGTTGGCCTCTAGTGCCAAGATAGGCTTGTTCCCCATGACGCTCATTCTTTGGTATTGCCCAAAAACCTCACAAAATTTTTATTTTGAAGTGTCGACTATGAGATTTGGATCATGTCTCACAATGGTGGGAACTTCCCCTTCCCTGTTTTATTTTTCTTGTAATAAAAAGCAAAGCTTCTTATTTTTAATTCTCATTTTTTCTGAGGCGACTACAACAACAAGCATCGGTGTGTGTGAAAGGGTGCGCACATGCAAAGGGCATTTCCCTGTGGCCCTTGGAGCCGAAAAGCAAGGTGGAAGCCGCAGGGAGCTCTTCCCGCACATGTGAGAGAGTTTTGCTATGGTGATTTAACCTTCAACTCCAAAATTAGATGCCGCTGCGTTCAACTACATGTGAGATCCTGCTTTCAAGGATTTAGACGCTGCGGTCGAATCTTCAAGCCGCATCAGCAAAAATTGCCGCAGTGGCTAGTTTTCTTCAGCATGTGCGCACCCTATGAGCACGAGCTCATGGGCGAAATTCAGGTGCAGGCCGAGAGTACTGAGGAGAGTGAGAGTACTGGGCCGAGGCCAGAGAGGGAGGGATTCTGCAACCACAGGCTGCAGACTCAGCGAAAAATCTGCATGAGTACGCAAGCGAGGCCAGCGCGCGTGTGTAGAGGTGGTAGGCCTTGAGGCACGAAGCCTTGCATTCACAAACCTGCAGCATGTTGATATCGAGCAGATGGTGATATACCACGGGCCAAAGCCCAGTCCAATCTAATTCCATCGCAATGCTTAGCAAGACCGTAGGCATTTGCAATAGGCTGCATGCTGGCTGCATGTCGCCCCCCACAAAGACGTAGGAACCCATCTCCTAGCTGCCATACATGCAAGAAATTGGGGTGTGTGTGTGTTTGCAACCTGTAGTAGCAGGCGATTGTGTCGATTGCGCCAGTGTGTTTGAATACCGTCTTGGCGAGGTTTGAGGCATTGAGAGCTGTGGGCTCAACCGAAGTCGAGTATGTGTGTGTGTGTGTGTGTGTGTGTGTGTGTGTGTGGTGAGCGCTGCAACGGAGGGACTGCATTGTGGCGAGATCTGCAGCCCAGCGGTAGGGAGGCGGATGGGGTCATCAGGCGGGACCTACAGTGTATAGATGTATGTGGGCTGCAATCGGTACCAGCATCTTTGGTGCAGGGCAGGTGTGTGAGGCCACAATGGGTATGTGTGGGTGTACACAGTAGGTGTGTATGTGGACTGGACCTGGGACAGCGCACAGAGCGCCAGAGAGGTGTGTGTGTCATGTTGCAGGCCAGCTAAGCGCCTTTTGAGGCTGGACCGAGTGTGAGAGTCAAGTCAAATGGGCTGGGGTGTGCGCCTTTTGAGGCATTGAAAGCGGCCGGGCTCAGCGAAGCTGTGTGTGAAGGGTGCAAGGATAGTGGCGAGCAAGGCAGCAGAGGTGGGGTAGTTCACGCAGTCAGGGAGCCATTCCGCAGTCAGGGAGCCATTCCGCAGCGAGCGCCGAGCAAATATGCTACGAGCCAAGGCAAGTGGGTGTGTGTGAGTAGCGCCAAAGGCTGCTAGCACTGAAGTTGGGCATGGAGGGCCCAAAAATGGGTGTGTGTGCCGCTACAAGCCAGGCGAGTGAGAGTATGAGAGATGCGTCAAGCTGTAACCTTTTCTTGGCCTCTTGGTTTTAAAAGTTTCATTTTTGAATTGTCTTCTCATAAGAGCAGCTTCCCCTGGACAATATTGAAGGTGTGTGAGCTTTCACAACCAAGGGAGAGATGGGAGATCAAGTGTGGGAGGGACATTATGGTACCAGAGATCACTTATCAAAAATCCTATTTTAATGCACACTCCTCTTCATGTTATTATTCGTGTCAATTTACATTAAAATTGAAAATCCATTGATGCATAAACCTCCTTCCATCCAATAAAAATTAGCCCAATTGTTCATCGATTTGTGCTCTATTTGATCCCCTTTTTTTCACATTGCTCCAGTGAAGGATGTACACTTTGGATTGAAAATTCTATGCACAATTGTCGATCTCAAATCCATCAATTGAAAAGGTCTACACACAAAATGAGCAATCCAATCTTCATTGGCTATTTTCAACCCAATGATTAATCATCACAAAATCATTGCTCATATTTAACATCAAAATCATTGAAACCCCATTTAGACTTGTCATTTACGGTTTGTATGGCTACGAATGCTTGATTATGGCACTTACAAATGCACTATGCAATGAAACTTTTTTGCCATATCTAATCGAATTAGCATACATGACAATGGCAATGTAGATCAATCATTTTCAATTGGGTATCAATTGAATCATCCAAAGTCAATCAATCAAATACACACCGATTCTTTTAGGTCTTTTAATCATCATAATTGGCAACCAAGACCAATTATTCAACCCCAATTTAGGCATAATTGGCCATTAATTAGGCACACACACCTATTTTTAGGCCGTCGATTTGCGCAAAAACTTCATTAAACACTCATTGCATTTCATCAATTGCACACTTGATCACACATACATGAGTATATACATGCTAAATTAACTCAATTTTAATAAAAAATTGATCAAATTTTAACTCAATTTAGCATTGCACACACACAAAAATTAGGTGCACAAATCCAATTTTTTAACTCAATTAGCAACGAAATTAGGCCAATTCCTGATGTTTGCACACACATTTCTTGCAAAATCATCAATCTACAAGCATTTAGCTGTTCTATTTGATTACAATTTCATCAAATTAGGCATAAATTCCATCAATTAGGCACACACACCTAATTTTAGCAATGATTTAGCAACTCAATGGGATCAACTTAATCAATCAAAAATTGAACGGAGTAGGTCAATCCACTTGCAATTGATTGATTGCTCGCTTAATCCTTGCTCCTCGCGTAGACACTCAATTGCACACATATGTGTGCAACTCTGATTCGGTCCAAAATTGATCAAAAAATTGACCAAAATCAACACTCAATCACATGATTAGGCATAGTTTAGAGCAATTAAGAGTGATGATCCTCCTCAATTAAGGGCATTTAGCATACATTCCAAATCAAAATTAGTGGTTAGGTTAGCACAATTAGCACGAAATTAGCATGAATGGGATTCAAAATTAATGAAGGTTAGTGAAAAATTAGCAAAATCAAAAGAGAATTTAGGGGTTTTTGGGATGAAATGACTCTATACACATCTAATTAAACCTAATTACACTACACACAAACCAAATCCTACCTAATTACAAGAAATCGATAATCAAATTACTCTTATCTTTTGCAACCTCAACTCCACTAGAGTAGGCAACCCGTTCCCACAAAATCTATCAATCCGGAGAGAGAGAGCATGACCCAGCTAGGGCTTGGAGGCATCACACAAAGAATGTGCGAGAGCATCATCGGATGCAAAGATTGAGAGGATTCAAGAGCGTGCATCCTCCAATGAAATTAGAAATCATCCCAAATCAACTAATGCTAATCGCACATGAAGCATCAATACAAGCAATCATCCACACACATCAAGCAACGAAGTGAAACACACTAATCTTGGAGTCTCTCAAGCACAACTCTAATTACATGCATTGACGATTAAGCACACAAGATCGCATTCAAGTTGGCCACCCCAACCATGCCAATCATGGTGTTCAAATCAAGTCACACATAATCAAATTAAGCTCAAGGCTTCTTAACCTACACACACACAAGCACACCATTAGAGGACAACTCTAATCCCTCAATCACGAGTACGCCCACTCCACTTAATCGAGAGAGTTAGATAAGGACTCCACTAATCGGAGTAGCTTAGTATAAGTAAGAGTTAGATTACAAAAGATCAACACTTCAAAACAATGAAGGAAAGTAGAGAAACATGATTGACAACATAATGAAGACTAGATTAATTAAGAGAGGATTACACTAATTACATGTGATTAGCACTAGCCTTCTAAGCAAAGGTATTAAGCTCAAAGGCTAGGCCATCAAGATCTACTCTAGGGAGAGAGTTCTCAAAAGGACCACTCTAGAATGACCTCTCATTAAGCATAGGGCTCTTTTATAGCTTTGGGCCTCGAACCCTTCAACTATGGGATAAAGTGAGCTCTCTAGCCTAAACTCATACAACTTTGGAACTCCTATATGAGCCCAAGCCCTATACAATGAAAAGTAAATATTGTGCACTATGGCACATCCACAGCTTGATGTATAATTGGTGCAACTGTTAGCCGCTGCTAACACTTTCTTTCTTCTGCTTAGACTAAGTTGATGAAATCTTGGAATGGTGGCGCTGGTTCTTGTTCTTCAAGAATTGTGACTAAGTGGTCATAAGAAGGTGGAGGTGCACTTAATAGTATGGCCACTTTGTCATCTTCTGGTACTTCAACCTGGATGTAAGTGAGCTACATGACAATGCTCTTAAGCCTATTCACTAGGCTAGCAATGTCCTCCCCTTCAATCATAGTAATTTTGTAAAGGTGTCTTTTAAGAATAACTTTGCTTCTTTTGGCCCTGGCTCCAAAATTACTTTCTAGGACATGTCAGGCATCATGTGCATGCTTACATTCATCTATGAAATGCACGTAGTTTTCATGCAAGGAGGTGATGATGATCCCCAATGCTTGTTCATCTTTGGCCAGATTTTGTGCACTTGCTATGAGTGTAGATGCCCTAGTGTGCACTCCATCGGGTTTGGCTTGTCGCTCTAAGGCAGTGCGGATGATAGACTACAAACATTTTCTCATAAGGTAACCTGTTAACTTCGTTTGCCAGGTGTGAAACACTTCCCCGTTGAATTTTTCTATTCCCTTGTCCCCCATTTGTGCTAATAGAGGGGTCTTAGCTTAGGAAACTCTCCTAGCCAGTGTCTACCTCTTTACACAGTGCACAAATAAAGAAAGACGATATTTATTTGCAAGTTATAGTGCTTGGCTACAAGATTTGGAAAATGTTTAATGAGAAAGAGAGTAAGAGAAAATTCCTTTGAATTTTGTGAAGCTCCTCTTCACGGGTGTGAAGCCACTCTTCACAAAGATCTTGAAAGTTGAAGCCTAGCTATTGCAGAAGCTTTCTTCGGGGGTACTTGTTGGTCGGCTTAGAAATTCTTATTGAAGCCTTGTCCCTCCTCACACCAAGTCAACCTCTTATAATAGGGTTCCCACACAGCGCCTTTGAAGGTTTGAGATTATTTGGGCTTGTTTTTCCAAAGGGTGTGGTGAGCATTGAATTCTCTTTTAGGCATGCACACACACACACACACACACAATTTGCCTTGAATCTGTAGGGAAAACCAAAGAATGAGGGTGTGCATGAGAGAAAAATTGAGCAAGATTTAGAATAGGCAAAAGAGATGCGATTTTAGCATGGGTGGGCTTGACGGAAAGCAGTTCAATGGGGCTACGCACACAAACCAAATTGCAAATATCAATTTTCTAAATAATGAGCAGCTATTGAATGCAAGATGCAAGTTCTTAATGGCTCAATTAATGGAACCTTATGCTAATTAATCTTCCAATTAACTAGTGAGTAGTGGCCTAAGAGTCTTTAGCTCAAGAACATGCTCATGCTAGCCAATGGAACACTAATCAGGCATGCGGTATGCAATAGAAGAGCAAATCTAATGGATTTATTTAATGATGATAAAGTGATGCTAATTGTACTAACACACAAACGCATAACATAAATCCTAGCTAGCACACCATAGCTCTGATACCAAATGTTAGGAATGGAATCGAGCTAGCTATGGTGGATGAAAGAGAAACATAGCGTCAATGTGTGAGTGTGTGTGTAAGCAAGGTTATCACTCAAGTGAATTAGGTTCCTACATAGAATTATCTTGGACTCATAAACACAATCTTGAGTATTGACTTAGCTTAGCACAAGCTCACCATAGACAAGAATGTAGTGCAAAATAGAGTTGTGTTTATTCATTCATGAAATGAGCTTTAAGTAGCTCTACAGCCTTTCTCCACAGTATGCGGGATAAATCCACTCTCCTCTCCTTAACTCACACTTTAGGACAAAGCTCACACTTTACAATGGCAATAGGTTTGCAATCCTCAAGTCCAAATAGACATAGCAATGTTTCTATGTAACTTTTCTGACACAAAGCAATACCACCATCACACTGCTTAAAGTCTATGCCCAAATAATGATGAAACAACCCCAAATCTTTCATCTTGAAAGTAGCATTCAAATCAGCCTTAAATTCAGCAATATGTCTCTCATTTGGTCCAATGATCAACAAATCATCTACATAAAGAACCACAATGAGAAGTACATAACCCTCACACTTTACATACAATGTGCTTTCTGTTGGATTGTTACGAAATCCTTGTTTGACCAAATGAGTGTCAACTTTCTCATACCAAGCACGCAGAGATTGCTTTAACCCATACAAAGCCTTGTTTCATTTGCACACTTTGTCCTCTTGCCCTTTCTTGACAAAACCGCGAGGCTGCGTTACATAAACTTCCTCAAATATGTCACCATTCAAAAATCAGTAACAATGTCTAATTGATGTACATCCCAACCAAAATGAGATGCCAATGCACATAGAAAACACATAGTAGTCATATGACAAGTGGGAGAAAAGGTCTCTTCATAATCTATGCCATTTTGCTATGCATAACCCTTTGCAACAAGCCGAGCCTTATGGCGATCGATCTCACCATCCGGCTTGCATTTCAACTTGTAAACCCACTTCGTACCAATGGGCCTTTTTGCCAGGAGGCAAGTCACATAAAGTCCATGTGTCATTTTCTATAAGTGCATCATATTCTGATTGCATGGCAGCCATTCATTTTTCTGAACTCTGCGCTTCATCAAAAGACAGAGGTTTCTCAACATCATGTAAGCTAGACACAACCAAAGCATAACAATCTGATGCATAAGTTGCATGGAAAGAGCCTGAACAAGTACGAATAGACAAAGGTGCATCCAATTTACTATCATGCAAAGTGTGCACCAGCCATTTTGGCATACCTCTAGCCTGTTCATTTTCAGCCCTTTCCTCATCAAGTACATCATGTACATCTGCATCAGTAATAGGATGATTTGTAACATTTTCGAAAACCCCCATAGGCTGTACATTTTCCTCATTGGAACTTACATTCATAGTTCCACCACTAAAAAGAGGAAACAAAGTGCCATAAATGTCCTGTGAGCTTACATTACTGTCTCTAGTACATGACAGCAAGGGCTGAACAGAATCTTCCACAAACACTACATCCATGAAACTAGAATATGTTTTATTTGTGGATGATACAACCTGTAACATTTGCTTTCAGCACTATAACCAAAAAAAATACATTGACAACCTTACCATCCAATTTTCTCTGCTGTGTTTGTGGTACCAAAGCATATGCCAAACAATCAAAAACACGCATGTGCTCAATAGAAGGCTTTCTATCATGCCATGCTTCATATGGAGTAACAGACTACAAAGCTTTTGTAGGACACCTGTTTAGTACATAAGTGGCACACATGATGGCCTCAAGCCAAAAAGAGTGTGGCAAAGCTTAACTTTTGACCATACATCGTGTCGTTTTCGTAAATGACATGTTTCTCCTCTCAGCAACACCATTTTGTTGAGGTGTATAAGGCACTATACATTGGTGTTTTATCCCATGACTAGCTAGAAATGCATTGAATTCAAGAGACATATACTCCCCCCCTCGATCGGAACGGAGTGTGCCCGTATTACATTTTGAGACATTTTCAGCCATAGCCAGAAATTGTTTGAAGCACATAAAAACTTCAAACTTTGCTTTAAGCGAAAATACCCATGCATTCCTAGAGTAATCATCAATGAAAGTCATGTAGTAAAGGTAATTGCCCAAGGACGGAGTTTCCATGGGCCCACAAACATCATTATGCACAAGCTACAACCTGCATGTGGCCTGAATTGAACCATTCTTTGGAAACTTAGAATTCTACATCTTACCCAAAATACAGCCTTCACAAACATGTTTGACATGTGCTTCAAGATGCGGCAAAGAAGCAACCATATCAGATTTCTGCAAACGCAGCAAACTCACAAAATTCAGATGATCAAAACGTGCATGCCAAAGTTTTGCATCTAAAATAGCCCTTGAATCTGTAATTGCATTTGCAAAATTTTGTCCACACTTGTCATACAAAGTGAGCTTATACAGCCCGCGGCACAAAAGCCCAGATGCAACGATTTCATCACCAAAATTGAGATCATGAACTGTACATTTGTGATCCAAAAATTTGACTACAAGTCCAAGTCTAGCAAGTGCAGATATAGACAAAAGATTCTTCTTGATCCCAGGTACATAAAGTGCATCAACAAGTGTAAAAGAACTGCCATTAGTAGCAGTAACCACAATCTTTCTAACTCCCTGAACCGGATAAGAGGTATTGTTGGCACAAGTGACTGAATTCCCATGAGGGACAGACTCGAGAGAGGTGAACAATTCATGATGTGAGGTAATGTGCTTTGTAGCACCATTGTTGAAATACCACACATGTGAATCTGCACAGCTGACAAGCATGCATCATGGATAGCAGGATTGTAAGTGCACTCTGTACTAAAAGCCCGTTGTGCATCAACATCAGCAACACAGTCTCCTTTCACAGAAGACTCAACAGTGGCTGCATTTGAAGTGGAACCAGCATTTGCAGTGGAACCACCCTCTTTATTCTTAGCCTCTTTGGCATTCAACTTAGGACACTGCTAGATCAAGTGATCATTAGCTTTACAATAATGGCCTTCAACTTATGACACTGCTAGATCAAGTGATCATTAGCTTTACAATAATGGCAACGCATCTTCTTTTTGCCTTTAGCACCAGAAATTCCAGACGAATTGCTGCCAGTAGAAGCATTAGGAACAGAAGTTTTGCCACTCGCAACCGAACCATAAGAAGTAGCTACATTGCTATTACCACCCTTACTTTGAGAAACAATAAAAGCATGTTCAACTGCACGGTGTCCAGTCCTGTTTTTTTTGGAAAGTGACTCTTTCAAGAGCAATGTGCATAATGCATCAAACTTGACAACTTCTGGATTTCGTTGGGTCATAAGTCTCCAAGTACTAGCAAAAGTCTGGTAAGAATCTGGTAAGACATCAAGAACAGTCTGCACAAGGGAACTGTCTGAAATGACTTCACCTGCATAAATAAGTTGCTCATTGATATCCTTGACACCAACAATAAAAGTTTCCATATTATCTTCATCATGCATAATCTTTGACTCCAACTCTTTACGCAACAAAGCAATTTTAGTCTCATTGCAGCTTGCATAAAGACCTGCTAGAATATCCCAAGCCTGTTTTGCAGATTTTGCTGAACGGATGTGAGGAACAATGGTTCACTTTACAGACAACACAATCAATGCATGAGTATGCGCATCCTTTACATCCCAATGAGTTTGTTCTATCGTAGGCAAACCAACTCTAATAGCAGCAATCCTTGCAGCAAGACCTGCAATGTCCTCAACATCACCTACATCCTCAGAACCAGGACGTACATCAATGCCCTGCACAATATTCTAGACTCCCTTTGACACAAGAAAGTGTTGCATCATATAAGACCACATAGGATAATTGTCCCCATCCAACTTGTCCTCAGCAGTCAGCAGCAAATATCTTGAAGACATTTGTATTGTTTTCAGCCATGGTAAATGTTGCACCTAATGTGAAAAATACTTGAAAATAGGAGAAATGGGGTGGGAACAACACATGCTATATAGCACTAACGATAGAAGACTTTAAGACACCTGTTATGCAGAAAATGGCACTGACAATTTTTTTTGCACAAAATGACGAAATTGCCTGTGCAGACTTGCCTGTAGTGGAAACGGAGGCCGAAATGAGCCCAAATCAGAAACCTGAGCAGACTGAGCTCTACCAGTTCCCCTCAAATATTTGTCAACCTACGAACAATCGCCAAACCTCACTACAATTGGAGAAAGTGAGCAGGCGTGTGCTGGAGAAGCTGGCAACTAAGCTCGGGAGGACGTAACCTGCTCTGATACCAATTGTTGGAATTAGGGTTGTAGAGAAACGCACACAGCTTGCAGAAGATGAAGGAAGCTCAAGGCACACAATAGAGAGTGTGTTACATAGTGTGCAATGGAAAGATAGATAGCCCTAGAGTGATGGGTGTATATACAATGCACGGGGGAAAAAACCTCCTAAAGAGGGAAATAATGCCCCGACAGTCCTAGTGTGTTCACACACATCACCACCACATGTTTATGGTAGAAAGTTCTACAATTAGGACTGGTTTTAAGTGAAGTTTTTTGTGAAGACCTGCTGTTAACTTTGGATCTATTAGTATTTGAATAGTTTTGCTGCAAGTTTTTGCCCTTATGTCTCATGCTTCAATAAGTAGTGATGTCCCTATGGTAGTGTTGAAAATGTGTTGGTTGTGTAAGTCTTTATTTTTGCTCACATAGTAAAGGCAGGAGACCATGGCTGGATGAGGTATTGTGTGCATGTAATGCATATTGAGGAACAAAATGTCCTTGTGCGCAGACGAGAGTCTGCCATAGCGAAGATGTTGGTTCCAATCAAGGAGACTTCATAAAAAACGGCTAATTGTAGGTCTGGATAAAGTAGTCGTAGCTCATTCAGCCTCTCAGGTGATAGGAAAGTGCTAGATGAAGTGAGTAGTGGCAAGTGGAGAGCCGAGCGGATAGTGGTTCCACCAATGTTAAAAGCAACTTTGCATTGATTTGGCATTTGTAAAGCTTTTGTAGTTGTTGGTCTGGAATGCAATCTGTGGTTATAGAAACGTAGAAGCCCTTGGATAATCAAAAGAAGGGTAAAATTTTTGTTTGTGCCTGCGCCTCCATTCAAGAAAATGTGGATTGGTTCTGTGGGAAATATACATTTTTTCAGCATAATATCATCGAATACTAGCCTTTGTTGGGCATTAAGTAGTAAAATGCTTTTGTAATACATATCTTTGGTTGGAGCAGTATTGTTATGGTTGGTATAGCGTGTGCATGCAGTTGGCGATGTTGCATATTTAGGTCTTGTGTGATGTCAACATGAATATGGGAGGAACTATTAGATAGTGTCATAGATGTTGAAGGTGAACTAGTGCCTAATGAGTTGGTGTTAAGGTTGTCTTTCAATGTTGTGGTTTTGTTGTATTTAGATTCATTTGTATCAATGATAGGTTTATTTTGATCGTATACATCTGTCCACGTGACTCCATTTGTTAGATGTTGAGTTTCATTATTTATCCATGGTAGAAATAGAAGACATTGTTCTCTATAATAATTATCTCGGTTCTTTGATGCATTATACTTGACATATCGTATAATTTTTGGTTTGGTACGTTTTTTGTATAAGTTGTTTGTTGTAGTGTATGTGGAGGGAAATTCTGCCAATGATATGTCAAGTATAAGTCTACTCTTGTTTCATAAAATATTTCTATGCTAGATGGGTCTATGTTTTGCAGGAGACGTTTTTTCTTGAGAAGCATTGTTCTCTCATGGGAGGGCTTGTGTTTATGAATATAAATTCTCGAGTTGCATTGTAGAGAGGTAGAGAAAGTGCAATATATACTGCTTGTTGTGAGCTTATTTGCTGTGTGTTCAGTATTGTGTTTCCTATTTTTTGAAGTCTATCAAATGTAGTTGCATTTTTTTGAATGCAAGAATCAAATTGTTCTTTGATTGCTTTGATGAGTGTGTTATCAAATTTTGTTATATATGAGGTGCAATAGGTAGCTACTCCGTGTGCATTTAAAATGTATTGTATATCTAAATTTGCATCCCAAAGCTTTGAAATGGTTGGATTGAAATTATTTGTCTAAACATCTTTGATATTTCTTTTCAACAAAAGTGTTGGGCATGAGATTGTGGATTCTATAGCTTGGATGAACCCTCAAATCGGAGGTCCGTAGTTAGGAGCCACTATTTGAATCTAATACTTGTTTTATAATCTAATAGTAATAGATTATCTTTGGTTTGTTTGTGTTTCTTTTTATTTTATTGGATATTGTTATGTTGAGAACGACAAGGTTCTAAAATCATAGTGAAGGGCATCGGGTAGCGGGGAAAGTCAAAGCGGCATCCCTTGCGTTTTCTGAAGCAAGACTTCTTATGCTTGTGCATTTGAATTTCCTATAAATCTACAAGAACCGGCATGGAATTAGTTGTTATGTGCCGGCTATCCGGCTCTGAAACTCGGTTACAAAAAGTAATCTTTGAGTTTTCCTAATATGGTTATATCTTTGGCTAGCAATTTCTTCATCCCGTTAAATCGATTTAAGTAAAAGCGGGTTGTTGTTACAGGGTCGGACTGGACCAAATCTCGTATATATGATGCTTCTCTTCATGTGCTTGCACACACAATGGGTTTGATCTTAGCAAGTGCTCCAATCAAAGGGCTCCAACATTTCTCAGTCACAAAAAATGTGACAAAGAATGTTGGTGGTATGAGCTATCTAATTATAGCGAAGGTGTTTGTTTTCAAATTTTCCTTGTAGTTAGGTGATGTTTGCAATGCCTCAAAGTCGCGATATCCAGGTTGGGAAGACAAGACTTTCTCAATGTTAGTATCTCCAACAACTTGTCCAGCAACCAACTAGTGTATTGTGATTTAGCTTGCCTTTGCGCATACGAATCCAAATGGATCCCATGAATTTTTTGAGTCATTACTTGGACAGTTTTGAAGAAAAGATTCTCTATATTTAGTTACAATCTTCTATCACTGTGCATAAGTTCCCATTGAGCCACGTGTTGATATTTATGCTTAGCAAGAGTATGGTATTTACGGGACTCACCGTAGAAAATAGTAGGGAAACTAAGTTCTTCACAGTATTCATCTTTGAAAATACTCAAAGGACTATTTCCCTCAGTAGGAGCTACAAGGAATATTTTTTCGTTGTGATCGACTACTTGTTGTGATGACTCAATTCCATGGAGCATGACATCCGTGGCTAGATCATCTGCTTCTGGTGGTTGATTGTTTTTGACAGAATCATCAGGAAAAGGGCAATGTAGACTATGCAGATGGCTTAGCCACTCATTGTTTAGAGTAGTTTTTTGTTCTTGTATAAAGATGTTTGCAATAGTTGAGCAGTGGCTTTCATTGTAAGCAATGGCTGGACAACCCTAGAAAGGTAGCAATGATTGTATTGTAGACGTTGTTTAATACCCACTAGTATCGAGGCTTCATCATGAATAAACTTCGGCAGTGTTTGTTGTGTTCTCCCCAAGGATGAAAAAACATTAGCAACGCTACCTCGTAATCCAAATTGAACATCGTATGTAAGCTCCCTAATTTTGGCAAAAGGTAGCCTGGCACTACCAAGGTGGCTTTCTATATGGTTTAACTTCTCTACTGCAGGCAAGGGAAGGTTAAATCTTATGGAATTCAATTGGGTGAGCAGTGAACCATGATCTTTCCTTTGATGCTCGCATGAAGTGCAAACATAGTTTTCATGTATATCGTTGTTTCTAGACCTCCCAAGTACTGACCTACGTCCTTTTTGAGCTAACAATAAACATCCACATTTACAACATTGATATATAGGAACATCGTTCACTGTTTCTATGTATCGTTGTATAGCTTTGTTTGGTGGGGAGGCTTGTTCAATGTTTATGCTCAAGGGAGTTGTGGGCTGTAATTGTTTTTTAAGTTTTTTAATTTTTGTTGTTTGCACCTATTTACAGGATGGTTCTATGACCCAAGCAAGAAAATGGCATCGCAATGGAGGTAGGGAATTCATTCGGTTGTTGGAGAAGAAAGCTTTTAATGATTCCATTTCTTCTCTGTCCCAGGTACGATAATTGTGTTTGCGCAGGCATCAGTTGGTCCCCCAAGTATATAAACAAGCAACCACTTCTATCAAAAATGATGATTTTGTGCAATGTTGTTGGATCATCTCCACTATTGAATGTTGTCATTTTGGGTGAAGTTATTGGCACAATGTAAATATGGACATCACATGCAATATTAAATCTAAAGGAGAATACATGGATAATATCAAGCGCAACACCAATAGATGATGTGTGGCTATTTAATACTTGGTTCAAAATGGAGGAATCATGTCTACTGGAAGCCAAATGCACCAAAGAAGGTGTGATCATTGGCGTTTGCTCCAATGATACTCTCACCGCGTCTAGCATGATATTGTTAAATTTTTGCAATGACAAGCGTGACTTTATTATTTTATTGAGCACAAGGAAAACATTATTATTCCATGGGTGGCTAGCTAGGAAAGCACTATCGATATCATTTGAATAGTTGTTCAAAAGATGCATTTTGGTTACTTGAGGAACCCATGTACATGAATTTTTTCCCCCCCTTGGGCTATGGGGAGGGAGGAAGACAAGTAAATGAAACACACACACGCACTGAGAGAGAGAGAGAGAGAGAGAGAGAGAGAGAGAGAGAGAGAGAGAGAGAGAGAGAGAGATGGGAATTTACAAGATGAGGAATGCATAAAAGCAATTTAATATAAAGATTTTTTTTCTCCATGGAGGTGATGTCGCTTCAATGTTTTAGAGGAGGAGTGCTACTTTGTCTCTTCGACAAAAGATGTGACAAGGCCTAGCTTGTTCACAGTGAACTTGTTAGTTCGGACAAGGGAGGCTAACAGCTCATGTGCATCCAGTACATCAGAAGCATATAAGTCGACAAAGTTTTTGTCAAGATGCAATACTTAGTCGAATACATCACCCGCTAAGGAAACATCAATTGGGGAAGATTTGTTGGTTAAAATGTTTCCTTCAAGCTTGGACACCAAAACCACAGTTGTAGATTTTGAGCAGATAGAACAAAATTCTACCTCTTGTTGGTGATGAATGGTAGTAGATTTGCATTGACAGCAAAAACGTTCCACCAAAATTGAGTTGACGTTCACAAAGTGCAATGTGCCAATCACCTATCTATAGCCACTTGACGAGTTAGAGCTTTCTTGAGCTATTACGTTGGAAAAGGAAAAGCAAGATCAATACTTACTTCTTAATTGTGACCAACATCAGGAATATGGGCCTTATATGCTTCCTCCAAACGATACTTGAGATGAGAAATTTTGACGCGTGCTAGGATAGTAATATCCAAGACTGAGAGTGTATTGCTTCGGCTTGTGAAGGAACCTATGTTTCATGCAACAACCATAGGATGCAAATCGGTCTCAAGAGCATGAAAGATAGCATGGTAATCGTCTTTGCGTGCATTCGCAAAGCTCATCTATGATGGCAAGAGAGGGAAAATATTAAAAAGCAACAAATCTATAGAAGGGCAAAGATAAGGAAGTCTTACAGTGTCACCATCATCAGCTACTACTTGCCCATCTGCAACAAAAAGATCACCTTGGGAAAGACTAGCTTTTAAAGTGCTAGCATGGCCCTATATAATGTCAACGAAAACTACAGTTCCAAAGTGCGTACGGGTGCCATGTGCATGCAAGGACTGTGCCTCATCTAAAAATTGATGCACTCTTCTCTTTGGGTAGAAACTAAGGATGACTCCAAAAGGCTTTGTCTTTTCTAGAACCGTGGAAGCGTTGAAGAATAGTACATAAGGAGAAGTGCAACCATCTGCATTAGTTTTTTTTTTTCAGAGTCACATTCTCAATGTGCACAAAGTCTCCTATAGCAAGAGTGTCAATGCATTGCATAATAAATTGATCACTAACACTGCAAGTGATGGTGTTAGTAGGATCAACTAGGTTTGCTTTAAGGTAGCACATATACTTAGCAACTTCTGGGCTTTGTTTGTAAGTCCCATATCGATTCAGTATGCACCCCTCAAATGTGAAGCAAGGTCAAGTCTCAGTGATGTCAACAATGTGCAATAGAGGTATTTTAGTGGAAATATAAGGCACAAGAGAAGATGAACTAGAAAGAATCACATCCCCATGGTAAGACTCAGTAGTAGTATGTGGATCTAATTTGGCACCCTCTATAATGCTCTCAATTTTTGCAGCTGTAGGCGATGGACCCTCCAGGAAAGGCTTGACTACCACAACAAAAACAAAAGTTGTAAGGTTTGGACACAGCAATAGAATATCTATGGGAAACAAGCAAACCCTACTTGGTTCCGATGTCACCTCGCAAGTCTTGAAAAGTGTACATGCCACTACAACACTTTGATTCACACGCTTGAGCGATTTGGCCCATCGCCAAGAGAAGAAGAACCATCAAGCTTAGGCAAACTCAAAGCACTCCTCGTGCGGAGTGGAGGCACATGATCAAGAACGAGACTACTATCGGGTTCCAAGAATGATGCAGCTGTGTCACGGTGCACTATTTTGTTTAGCTCTTGAAAAATAGAAAGTAAAATCACATTATTGCCAAGCATACATCAAGTATTTTCTATAAGTTATCAAGCTATTGAGTCACCATCTTCAAACTCCATCGAGCGAACATCACTAGATTCATCGCACATAGGTTCCATGTTGTCATCGTAGCCAACGTAATGTCCATCGAGTGGATTTCACGAGGAGGAAGAGGCAGTCATATTAAGAGAGGATGGTAAATAATGTCCACGCAACTATTACTTGACTTGTTCAAAAGAAGCAACAATCTTTAGCTAAAGGATAATTAAATTCATAGAAATAATATTCACAAAGTCCAAGGGATCTTAGGATCAATAAGGGAGAGAGATAGTCTTGAACTAATTTTTGTTACAGGGAACACTACTTATATACTACAATCCTCCCTTCTCTTTCTCAACGTTTACTAAGTCTTAAGGCTAACCTGTTATCAAAGGTACTAAATGGATTTGACACATATTGAGACACATGCAAAAGAACATCAAATTCAAAGGCATTAATGAACTAGTGAACAAAGGTACACCAATGAGAAAGGGTACCGCCACTTTATCCATTCATACTCTTGTTGTCCATAGGCTGTCCAAGTTGAGTTACATCCAAGAGTGTGTGTTGGTGGTCTAGGATTCTCACCATGCTCATGTGTTAAACACCACGGAAATAGAAAAAGGACGAGCCTAAAATTTCCTCTTGGCAAAATGAGCGAGAAGAAGTTTGCATGCTCAAGGAAATGATTTTTCCTAAGCACTTGGAGGAGAAGGATTTCTAAAAACCAACACTCGTGGGGAATCGTGCCTCATCTTAATAGCATGCTGGTTTCAATCTCAAAATTTCCGATTGAGGGTACGATAGAAAATGCCGGTTGAGGGCATGACAGTGTTTGGGAAAAAATACTTTTTCAAACATACAAAGTTCCCTCCCTTGGATTTGCCAAGAGAAATTTTTAGAAAATCAAGTTAATTTTTTTATCTTTTACACTATTTTTTTCTATTTTGGAGTGGAATTTTTCCTTTTTCCCTTGGCCTCAACTGACATTTTTTGAGATTGAAAAATGGTACGATAACAAGCTAAGGCACATTTTTGTCGAATACTAGGGTACGAGCAAAAGAAGAAATTATGCCCAGAAATCGACAAAAGAAGTTTCAATAGCCGCAAAGAAAGGCTAAATTTTAATAAATATTTCCTTGACAAAATCAAGGAAAGAAAGTTTGAAAGATAAAGAAGCTTTGTATGCTTGGAATCCGCGTTGTTTTAAATTTTAATAAATATTTCCTTGACAAAATCAAGGAAAGAAAGTTTGAAAGATAAAGAAGCTTTGTATGCTTGGAATCCGCGTTGTTTTAGCAAGAGCGCAATGGCACATGTTGAATAATACATGTGACTACGTGTGCACAATTCTTGAAAGAAACTCTCTCTCTCTCTCTCTCTCTCTCTCTCTCTCTCTCTCTCTCTGTGTGTGTGTGTGTGTGTGTGTGCCATAGCCAAATAAGTCTATACACGCCTATATGTGAATGGCGGTCATCCCTCTCTAGCCGAACCTTTGCTCCTTTCTGCATCACCGCCTGAGGCTGTCCTCGTGAGCTCCATGGGACTACGCTTCATTCGAGGTGTCCATCTCTATTATTTAGTGCTCGAGAAAAATGTATCCTTGCTTAATATCGTGCCGTTTTCAATTTCCAAAGTGCCGATTGGGTGCAAGGGGGAAAGGAGAAATTCCGCCCCAAAGAAGAGGAAAATAGTGTAAAATTTTTAAAAAGCAACGTAACTTGTGAAAATCTCCTCCTGGAAAATTCAAGCAAAGGAATTTTGTATGCATGGAAAAATGTTTTTTCCTGAATATTGCTATTATTATAGCTTGTGTAGTATGACGGTTGTGTCGAAGCTAACGTTGTGCTGCTTGCGATGGGAAGCAAGGGTCAACTTTCAAGTCGTGATGCAAACTCGTAGAGGAGAGGAGTTTTCTTGCGCCACGACCATTGTTCGGGAAAAATGCATCTAAGCTTAAGATCGTGCTGTTTTCAATTTTAAAAATGTCATTTTAGGGAAAGGGAAAAAGGAGAAATTTTTCCACTAAATGGAGAAAAATAGTGTAAAAACCTAAGAAAGGTTACCTTATTTTCTAAAATTTCCTCTTGGCAAATTCAAGGAAGGATTCAATTATTCCAGCAATTAGAAATTGTCGTGTAGGTAAGCTGGGAATGGGACCTTCATTAAAAACCCAACGCTAACTATTAAAGTCTATACCTTGTTGATGACACTAGGCTTTTCATTTTAATATGGAGATGGATATTGGAGAAGAAAGATTTGATAGGTAGGCTATGTCGCTTTGTACGTGAGCAACTTGGTATAAGTGCACATATTATCTTCGATAACATCTAACGTGCGGAGTTGCAATTGGTCACATAGTGCCTTGATTGATACCCACTTTTGTGTGTGTGTGTGTGTGTGTGTGTGTGTGTGTGTGAGTGGCCTGCAAAAATACTAATTCTCTCTCTCTTTCTCTCACACACAACCATGCACAAAACATGAGGTGATGCAACACGCAAGGGCACGGCAGGCTCGAACCTCGCACGTGCTATTGTAGATAGACTCAACTGCACATCCTTCAAGTTGCAGTCATGCAAAATTGTTCCTTCAACTTTCCACTCTCACCCCGGGCCTCACAAGCTCACCTGCAAGGAAATGCTTAAAAAATAATGGATTTCCACATAGCGGCCATTAGTTAAAGGATGCCTAACCTGACCCAATACTAGGGCCTTTCTTTAGTAGGCCAAAAAAAGATGGAGGCAAAATGAAATCGCGTTTTGTACACTGCTCCCCAATAACAATGTTAAGGTAGTGGTAGATGTACCAACATTGTGTATGCACATGTATTTTCTTCTTCAACAACCATCTCGATCTCTTTGTTACCAACCTCATTCCAAAAGGTAATCCTTTATTCAAAAGTAAGAAGACAGCCTTGGTAGAAAGTGCACCTTTTGCACCATAAATAAGGACTTTTAAACAGAAGCTCTATGAGACTTTGAGAAAATTGAAACTTGCAGTGCTCACAAATAGGAGGCATTTCTATACTATATGAAGCATTTCTATATTATATGAAGCAGCTTAAAATTTTCAAGGAAAGAGAGACCCTCCATGTGTCACATTTTGCTTCATCTCAAAGAAAACCTTGCAAAACAAAAGTGAAGTGTTAGATTTAAAATGCAAAAGTGAAGGGTAAGAAGTGACACGCTTTTAAAAATGTAAAGTCGATAGACTTTTCACTTTGCATAGAATAAATGTCACTTTAAATGTACATAACAAAAAAGGGAACAATTTTAGTGAAGATTTTGTTATTTAATAAAAATTTAATTTTTGAATATATATATTTGTCTTTATCTTTTCAAGGGAGTTTTTTAAAGATCAATATTGATATTTTTAAGAGATTTCTAAAAGTTAGTCTTTTTTGAAGAGATTTTTAAAAGAAGCTTGCCTCATGTCAACTTGGTGATGTCTTTCTTTGAAGACATGCATGCAAATAAAGAGGTTGATCCACTTTATCGGGGGAGAGTGCTACAGACGGGAGCGTAGAGAGCCCTGCAAAATACTCAGAATAGCACATAGCCAGACATAAACGATTAAATTTTCATACCTCGAATCACACGACGCATAATCCACGTTATACACTAGCAGAGAGAGAAAGAGAGCGTGATAGAACGAGAGATCATGTGCATGCTCACCTCCTAGAGCGGAGTGCTATGCTGACACGTTGTGAGAGAAGAGAGGAGAGGAGAGAAGAAGAACGCAGACATTGGGTGCAATCTCCCCCCGTACAAGAGTGACCATTGCCCTCTTGCACGTATTTAATTTATAGATTCTTGAATGGTCAAAGTGAGTACAAACTGGCCGGTCGGTCATAAATGGCCAAAGCTCATAAAGAGCACTTGAATAATAAAAGTACATAAAATATGGTATCCTTTCGCAATAGCTTAGCTCGGTCAAGCCTTTTCCACCTGTCACAGCTGCAATAAATAATAAGATATCAATTCCATAACATACCTCTCCGTTGGAAAGCAACTGTCCTCAGTTGCGAAGATAAAAATCTGCAAACATTACGATGCATGGTTTTTAGGACCCCTTCTGAAGATGCAATAAAGGCACAGTCAGTTGTTGGGGAGATGAGGATACTCTAGTCCAAGGGATCTCGAAAGAGAAGAAAAATCTACTTCACAAGCACCAAAGAGTAAAAAGTGCCATGGACAGAAGATACGTGGGAACGAGCTCTTATGCATGCCTACAACCTATATCTTACAGAATAGCCCATTCTAGGTGTGAATTTCTAGAGAAATTTACACGAGGATGTTCGTGTGGACTCACAGCACAGCATACTCCGTTTTTACTTTTTTACCACAGTAAATATTTTTTACCTACAGTAAATATTTTTTAACCTACATGGTAAATACAAATCACTTTTTACCTACAGTAACTTTTTTTACCCATGGTAAATATTTTTTTACTGCACCATAAGTATTTGGTAGGTAACAGTTCACTGTTACTAGAAGCAGTGATTGGGCATCAACAATGAAGTTACAGGAGGAGAAAAAGGGAAAATCTTATGGTAAAGGTGAGTCAACAGGGATAAAGACTTTTGAGTTGAAAAGAGACATGCTGATTTTTTCAAAGAACACATGTCAAAAGAAGCCATGGTTGAGGATTTTTTGAGAATTTGATATTCAGGAGGACCCAGCAGGTCCCCCCCTGACATGTGCAGAACCTCCAGTTTCAACAGCCACCTTACCTGCTCTTAAATGCTGGTCAAGGCCTTATCCCCATGTGTCACAATCAGAAAAATCAGCATTTACCCTCCCCTCTCACATCACTCTAGAGAATATCTTGATGGTGACATATCAGGTGACCTCCATTTGTTGACCACCCTAAGCAAAAAGTAACCCCAATCAGCGGATTTAAGCATGTTTATCCCTAATCCTAAACCCTCTCAGAAACCTATATAAGGAGGCCTTCTCTCACTCAAAACCAACACTTCACCCACTTCACCAAGCAATGAAGCTATGACGACATTGCTCACAACGAGGAGCTATGGATGGAGCTCTACTCTCTCTCCCTCTCTCTCTCTCCCTCTCTCGCTCTCCCTCTAGTATGCTTCATTACTAGCCCTAAAACCTAAATAAGGAGTCTTCTCTCATGCTCCATGGCCACCATCCTCCAAGGTATTGATGTGTTGCTAGTAGGATCATACCTACGGGTTGATTGTTTTTGACAAGAGATTATGCCATCCTTGGCTTGCTTCTCTATATCCTTGTTATGTATGATCAGATGCCGTTGTATTGTTAAGCTGATGTCTTGTGTATATATATGCTACATAAGGTCCCTAAGCTTCGTTTCTATGTGTTTTGCCATATGTTTTGATGCCATCATAATGCGAGAAGTCTCACTTGCCTATGTGCACTATGTGTGAGGTCCCTAAACCTCTTAATTTAGGGTGGTGCCCCCTTTGTTTTGTTCTTTGCTTGTTTGCATGAGGCGTGGTTTGTGGAGTGTGCACGAGTACAGAGGCCACCCGATTGCACTGCTCTTTTTTCCACTATCATTTTGGTGCCCCCACTGAGGAGGGCTACACAGACCTTCAGTCCACAAGCAATGAAGATGTGCAATCTACAACATGGACGAATGGCGTGAGGAGTTTGCAAATTGGAGAACAGAAGAGGAGGAGGCTTTAGAGGCCTTAAAAGCTTTCATCGAGGTCTTGTTACCAAGTTGCAGTGTCATTGAAATTCAAGAAGTAAGTTCTTCTACATGCCTTGTTCGTGATCGTCGCCAACGAAGGAGAGTAAGAAGAAGAGCTTGATATACCTCTCCTCTCAACCTATGAGTGCTCCAGAAACCTCCAACGCACACGAGCTTGAAATATTCTATATCAACATACACGAAGGTACTGTGACACACATTAAGGGAAGAGAAAGCATCACCAGACCTCTCTTTCCTGAGGAGCCGACTAAGAGGAGGAAGATCACCTCTACACCTAAGTGGCCCAAGGCCGCAGCGCGTGCTCAAGCGTAAGGTAACATTTGGCTTAATCTCATTAATAAGGGATTACATGACCACTACAAGCAAGAAAAAGGCTAGTGAGCAACCAACTTCAACCTCCAACTTGCAACCACGACTCTCACCCCTAAATCCTCCTGAAGCAAAGAGGCGAAGGCTTGCCTACAAGATTGCTGCCCGTTTGTGAGTGCTCCCAGTGCACTTTGTGAATCCAGACACCACCAATCCCAAGCCAACCTCCTGTCCGCGTGAAGATCACTTTGGATATTGTCCAAAGTGCTTTGGAGACCGGGTGAAAAGCCTCCTTGCCCTACCTTTGCTGCTAATTTTCAAGAAGTTATCTCAATCTAAGGAAACTATCTTAGTTGATGATGTGCTGCACATTAATGGTGTCACTTTCATTCGTCATGCTGATTATGGTAATAGCATCCAATTGTTGCTTGCTAAAAGACTCAGCATTGTACAAAGTGTTGCCATCACGCCTTACGTCTTCACAGATGCATCAGGAAGAGTCGAAGTGATCCGAGGTGCTGACCTTCTGTGGCTGATCAGGCTCATTGGTCCCAAGGTGGTGCAACTAAGCTAGGCTCTTGTGTGTAAGTATGGATGCCAATAATGAGAATGATGATCCCCACATGTTTCCTTTTCATTTTGTGTGTCATATCCGTGTGAATATTTGTATTGATAGAAAAATCTTTTATCAGCAAAGAATAGCCATGTTGTTTGGAGCCGAGAGACTTGGGGAAATCTTGCGCTCTCCTCATCCTGTCATTCTACCCTTACTAGACTATTACCATTCTTTTGATGTGTCGATCTTCATCCTATTTTGAGCTAAGTTGTGCTAAAGCTCCAAATTGTAATTACCATACTCTATTTTAAAATAAATTGGAGGTGTTTGTGTAATTGTTTACTCTCTCACTTATGGCCTTCCCTAATTTTTATGGTAAGCATGGGGAGGTTGCTCCAGACTTTTTGGATAATTTGGAAATGGCCTTTCTGGTATCGGGAAGGGATGACGAAGCTACTAAGTTAAGGTCCTTTCCTTTGGTCTTGAGGGAAGGTGCAAAATTATGGTATCAAACTTTGGCACCTGAAGAAAGAAGAGATTGGGAGTCCTTAAAGATGGCCTTCATCGAAGAATTTTGCCGCCATGAGCCTCCAGAGGAGATATGGAGACAGCTCTTAGAGCTACGCCAAACATCACCCAATGACTATAGAAGCTATGAAGGAAAGTTTTCCAACCTGTGGGAGAAATGGTGTGCATCACTAGGTGAAGGAGAAAGGGCGCCAGAATGCCTAAAGAAGGACTGTTTCCTGGCAGGGCTTTACCCCATCCTTTGAGAAAAGGTAAAAGGTAAATTCCCAGATACCTTTGATAAAGCTATGACTTATGCAAGGGAGAAGGATAGGAAGTTAAAATTTCAAGCTCAACTACAAGGGGGAATGGAGCCTCCACCGCTAGCTCAACCTACGGCAAGGGTAGTAGCAGGGACAGGAGCAACAGACCAAGAGTCCTCTCAACAAAAATTACTTCAACAAATCACCAATCAACTAGAGAGCCTATCCATCAATCTGGTTCAAGGTGGAAGGGCTCCCCATCCAGGAAATGAACGAAATAGACAAGAAGGAAAAAGGCAAGCACGTGAGTACATTTGCTACAACTGTGGAGAGGTAGGTCACGGCATGTATTATTGCCCCCATCCACGACGCTATCAAGGAAATGGTAATCAAAGATGGCCTCCTCGCCAGCAAGTCACTCCTCCTCGAGCTAGGCCACTAAATGGACAAAATGCACACGTGGCTCCACCAATCCAAATATTGAGACCCCCTCCTCCACCACCACAAGCACCAGCAGAGATCCCTCCACTACCATCGGGAGGGGAGGACAGGGCTGTCTCTGTCATAAGTCTTGACAATGGTAAGGATAAAGGGAAAGAAAAAATGGAGGAAGTTGTTGCCATGCCAATAAAGAGAGTTAGGAGACAAAGAACTGATGAAATGGAAGCTTCAGAGCCGGATAAAGGGAATGAGGGTTCCTCCCAAGTGATAGGAGACAAGAAAAGGAAGAGTAGGTCAAGGAGGCACATAGGAGTAGAAGACTTTCCACTTGGGGTAGGATCCATAACTTACGACCTGGTAGCAGATGTGAGTAAGCAAGGACCAAAGATTTCATGGCAGCAACTCCTCCACCTTTCCCCAAAGATGCGTAGAACCTGGTCTAAGATGGTCAGCACCAGGAGGGCTAAGGCAAAGTCAGTTGGGTCTATTAGTGCAAGAGGCATGAAGGATATCGTGCTAGTCATTGATGCAGAGATTAAGAGTCAGCGAGTCTCCAATGTGTACGTAGATGGTGGAGCCGAGATTTGTGTTATGACAGAGAAATTAATGCACAGGTTGGGTTTGGAAGTAAACGAGCAAACTTCCTTACAAGCTAAGATGGCAAATAATGTAAGGGTGGCTTGTGTGGGAAAGGTTAATGGATTGAAGGTTTCAGCTTTTGGTGTGGCAATCTCAATTGATGCTTATGTGATCCCAACTAAGGGGGAGGGCTATCCGCTAATCCTTGGAAGACCTTGGCTTATGGCTATGAAAGCTAGGCAAGATTGGGAGACAGGTTCCCTTGAGTTGCGACCAAATCATAAGGTAGGTGGCAAGCAAAAAAAAATTGTGTATGACATGAAGCAGGGTAGACAACAAGACCTAGAGATGGAGACTTCTATGGATGAATGGAGCACAAGCAGATGCTCTTCATCTGAGGATGAGTCATCTGAGGATGATGCTAGCTCTTTGGAAGTCATGGGTATAATACTTGCGAAACCCAGAAGGAGAAGGTGGTCAAGACTCTCTAAACAAGGAAGAAGCCACATGCTTAGAGGAGATGCTAGCTAAGGACCTACTAGAAGAAGAGAGAGAACCCTATTTGCAGGTACTAAAGAAGCATGCTGGCCTCTTTATAACTGATTACGAGCACATTAAAGGAGTGACGGTAACCCAACACCATATCCAATTAAAGCAAGGTTCCAAACCAGTGGTGCAAAGGCTAAGGAGATTAGGGCTAGTGCAACAAGATGCACTCTTAAAAGAAGTAAAAAGATTACTCAAGGCAGGATTTATCTACCCAGTGGAAGATTCTGAGTGGGTGTCTCCAGTTGTGGTAGCACCAAAGAAAAATGGGAAGTGGAGGGTATGTGTGGATTACAAGCCTCTAAACGCAGCCACAAAAAGGGACCATTTTCCTTTTCCTTTTCAAGATGAAGTACTAAATGAAGTGGCTGGTCATGAAAGGTACACAGTGTGTGATGGGTACTCAGGCTACTTCCAAATCAGAATTGCAGATGAAGACCAAAGAAAGACTACCTTCATAACACCTTGGGGGTGTTTTGCTTATAGAGTTATTCCTTTTGGTTTAACTAATGCCCCAACTACTTTCCAGAGGTTTATGAACTTGGTGTTTCAACCTTACTTTGGTAAGTCCATACGAGTCTTCATTGATGATTTTTGCATTTACAGCTCTAGGGAAGTACATCTGTCCAAGGTTGATGAAGGTTTCACTCGTCTGGCCCAATTGGGTGGGAGATTGAATAAAGACAAGTGCCACATAGGTGAGAGAAAGGTCACTCTACTAGGCCATGTTGTGTCTCAAGATGGTATTGAGGCTGACCCTGAAAAGGTAAAGACATTGTTAGCTTTACCTACTCCTTCAAACGTGAAGCAACTAGTCTCCTTCATTCAAAAGGTTCGCTACATGGGACGATTTATACATCTCCTTTCTCAGGCAATCTATCCTTTACAGCAGCTCACTAAACACACTACATTGACATGGAGTGAGGAGGGTGAAAGGTTCTTTCAAGAAGTTAAAACCATTTTGAGCTCATTGCCTGTCGTCCTACAACCCACATGGGGTGAATTATTCTATGTAAATCCTAGTGTAGGTCCAGAAGCTCTAGGATCTGTCTTGATGCAAAAAGACCGAAAGACATCTCTCATGAGACCAGCCTACTTCTCTAGTAGAGTGATGACAGCTGCTGAAAAGGGTTTCAGCGCAACTGAGCAATTGGTGCTAGCTCTTAAGTTTGCAGTGGAGAAGTTTCGGGCTTACTTACTTCCGAGACAATTTGTGGTGATCACAACTGAGGAGGTTTTTCCATATGCCCTACAACACATGGAATTGTCTCAAAGAATAGCAAAGTGGGTGGTGCAGCTTCAAGAGTTTGACTACACACTACAAGTAGAGGATTCCACCCGTGCTTGTTTGGCAGATGTCCTCACACAAAGGTGTTATGAGAAGGCCAAGAAAGAGGCACCTACTAAGGTACCTCCTATCCCGGAGCCTGAAGTTCTACTGGGAGCACACAGTCTGTATTTTGATGGGGCTTACAAGAGGACCAAAGACAAGGCATCAACAGGCATAGTAATATTAGGTCCAGAGAAGGAGAAGATCTTTGCAAAAGGGTTTCATCTAAAAGAGGTTCATTCTAACAATGAGGCAGAGTACCATGCCCTTGTTTTAGGGTTGCAATGTTGTCTTTCTCAGGGCATCACAAAGCTAAATGTTTTTGGTGACTCCATGTTGATTGTTAAGCAAATGGTTGGTGTATGGGCCTGTAAAAATGAAAAATTGTCTGTTAAGATGAGGGAAGCAAAGGCCTTGTTGAAAGGTTTTAAAGAAGTTCGAGTGCACTTTGTACCTAGAGATCAAAATCGAGAAGCAGATGCCTTAGCAGGTGAAGAACTACAAACTCTCATAGTAGGTGCTATCCTTGTCAAAAGTCCTTTATACCAAGGAAAGGAGGAGCTACATGATTTACTTTACTTTCTTGAGCATTGTGAAGCACCCTCTGGTATGAGTAAAAGTGAACGTAGGTGGTTGGCAAAAAAGGCTACTAGCTATAGCTTAGTGAATCAGGACTTGTATTGTAGAGGGAAAGATGCTGTCTTAAGGAGAGTTCCTGCATCCCAAGAGATAAAGGATATTTTGTTTAGTTGTCATGAATGTGTGTGTGGTGGCCACTTTGCACAAGAGATTACTAGCAGAAAGATTTTACAAGCAGGGTTCACGTGGCCAAGCCTCCATCGAGATGTACAACATTGGTGCCGCACATGTGAGGTTTGCCAAAAAGCTGGACCAAGGCGTCTTACCCATGAAAATCAGCATCCAATCAAAACCTATGGGCCATTTGAAAAATGGGGGATAGATGCAATAGGGCCACTACCTTGCACTCAATCAGGGAAGGAATACATCATTATGGGGGTGGAGTACATGACCAGATGGGCAGAAGCTCATCCCACAAAGCGCATCACAGCCAAGGACGTGAGTGACTTCATTTTTGAATGCCTTTGTTGCCGTTTTGGCACACCTTTGGAGATTCTCATGGATAGGGGACCGGGATTTCGAGCTGATTTAGTCGGGCAATTGATGAGCAAGTTAAAAATCAAGTGCAGGCACTCTACACCATACTACCCTCAGTGCAATGGTCTTGTGGAAAAGGTAAATGGTCTTATATGTAAAATCATCACTAAGCAAGTGCATTTACATCCTAAGGCATGGGACAAACACCTAGATGCAGCACTTTGGGCCTACAGAACATCCTTTAAAACATCCTTGGGGTATACACCTTTTCACTTGGTTTACGGGCAAGAGGCACTATTGCCTATAGAAGTGGAGCTAGCGAGCCTCCGAGTTCTAAAAGCACATCAAGAGGATAGTCAAGAGAAGCAGGTGGAAGGAAGAATCATCGATTTGGAGAGGTTAGGGCTAGATCGAGAGTCAGCAGTGAAGTACTATGCAGCCCAGGCAGAGAAGAAACGAAAGAAGTTCAATCGCAACCTTGTCAAGAAAGGTATCAAGGAAGGTTCTTTAGTGCTCAGATACGACAATCACTTTGATCGCAGGAAGGATGGTAAGTTCTTGCTTAAGTGGGAAGGCCCTTTTGTAGTGATACAGAGGTTCTCAAATGGTAGCTACCAACTAGGTGACCTAGATGGTAAGGTACATCAGACCCTGGTAAATGGTTGGCGATTGAAGGCCTACCAATGTCGTCTTTCACAGCCATATGCTGGTGAAATCAATGCTAAGGATGGTTCAGAGGAGAGCTCATCATATTCGAGCTCCAACTAAGGTAACAATCATGTACATAGTCGTTTCAAAAAAAAAAAAAAAAAAAAAAAAGAGAAAAAAATAGAAGAAAAAAAGAAAAAAAGAGAATGCTACTAGTGAAAGCGGATGTTGACAATGGATGGGGTATGGCTTTCAAGGGTCTAAGAGACCAGTTGTTAGTCATGGATGGATACAATTATTCATCAGAAAGGACTAAACAGGGTGCATCAGCCAAGAAAGCAGTAACATGGCAAATTCAATTGGTACCAGGTGGGTAAGTATTCAAGAGAACCCTATTGTAGCACAACCTACAGCTAGAGGCATCAAATACCTCTAGCTTAAGGGGGAGGGCTATATGATGCATGGTTTTTAGGACCCCTTCTGAAGATGCAATAAAGGCACAGTCAGTTGTTGGGGAGATGAGGATACTCTAGTCCAAGGGATCTCGAAAGAGAAGAAAAATCTACTTCACAAGCACCAAAGAGTAAAAAGTGCCATGGACAGAAGATACGTGGGAACGAGCTCTTATGCATGCCTACAACCTATATCTTACAGAATAGCCCATTCTAGGTGTGAATTTCTAGTGAAATTTACACGAGGATGTTCGTGTGGACTCACAGCACAGCATACTCCGTTTTCACTTTTTTACCACAGTAAATATTTTTCACCTACATGGTAAATACAAATCACTTTTTACCTACAGTAACTTTTTTTACCCATGGTAAATATTTTTTTACTGCGCCATAAGTATTTGGTAGGTAACAGTTCACTGTTACTAGAAGCAGTGATTGGGCATCAACAATGCAGTTACAGGAGGAGAAAAAGGGAAAATCTTATGGTAAAGGTGAGTCAACAGGGATAAAGACTTTTGAGTTGAAAAGAGACATGCTGATTTTTTCAAAGAACACATGTCAAAAGAAGCCATGGTTGAGGATTTTTTGAGAATTTGATATTCAGGAGGACCCAGCAGGTCCCCCCCTGACATGTGCAGAACCTCCAGTTTCAACAGCCACCTTACCTGCTCTTAAATGCTGGTCAAGGCCTTATCCCCATGTGTCACAATCAGAAAAATCAACATTTACCCTCCCCTCTCACATCACTCTAGAGAATATCTTGATGGTGACATATCAGTACTCTCTCTCTCCCTCTCTCTCTCTCCCTCTGGTATGCTACATTACTAGCCCTAAAATCTAAATAAGAAGTCTTCTCTCATGCTCCATGGCCACCATCCTCGCCACCATCCTCCAAGGTATTGATGTGTTGCTAGTAGGATCATACCTACGGGTTGATTGTTTTTGACAAGGGATTATGCCATCCTTGGCTTGCTTCTCTATATCCTTGTTATGTATGATCAGATGCCGTTGTATTGTTAAGCTGATGTCTTGTGTATATATATGCTACATAAGGTCCCTAAGCTTCGTTTCTATGTGTTTTGCCATATGTTTTGATGCCATCATAATGCGAGAAGTCTCACTTGCCTATGTGCACTATGTGTGAGGTCCCTAAACCTCTTAATTTAGGGTGGTGCCCCCTTTGTTTTGTTCTTTGCTTGTTTGCATGAGGCGTGGTTTGTGGAGTGTGCACGAGTACAGAGGCCACCCGATTGCACTGCTCTTTTTCCCGCTATCACATTACTTGTCAAAAACAGTGATTAGTATGTTGTGTCAAAAACATCACATAATAAAAGAAAAATTTATGAAACTAAACAATATTAGCTTATGCCTGCCGTCATCCACATACTACCTATTCTAGTGTCCCATACCACTAGAATAAGCAGTATATGTCATACCCTGATGAATCAGGATATCATTGGTCACACTCATCATTAATCTCATAATTGTCAAGTCTCGTTACCTTAACACTGCCATAATAATCACCAGATACCAAATCCCAATCCAATTCCAATTCCACAATATAAGTCCAAATCCAAATCACTTTCATTATGTACCCGGGTAACAAAATCATACCAGTTACAATGGTGGCCAGCCACTGCAGCATGATTTTGTGATCGGTGTTGCCTCAACCGGCGAATCTACACCAATAAGACGTGCTGCTTAAATCGGTGAATCTGCACTAATGGTGCCTAAATTGGCGAATCTGTATTTGGTATAAGTTTGAAAATCACGAATCTACAATTTATCAATGTGCTGCCTAAAACGACGGATCTGCACCAAGTTGAGTATCTACACACTGCCTAAATTGGCGAATCTGTGTGCATGTGACCAATGGACTAGACCAAGCATAAAAACATAAAAAATGTACTACCTCATTCACACCACATTGGAGTAAGGTTGAGTAACAAAGTATTGATAAATTATTATGCATTGGCAGAAGCACCTCGTAAGTAGATGCATAGCGAAATGTGAAAGGATCTCAATGGCAGTCTCATTTAATACAAGCATTGACACAATGTTAGAGAATGCAGGTAAGTAAAAAGAGCCATACTGTCTATTAAAAAAATAGATGATAATCAAGCTGATAAGTAAGGCACGTGCCTTGAATATTTGTAACCGTGTTGTCTTCTGTGGAATGGTATATGTGTAGGACTTTGAAAATCATAGAATTTTGAGAGAGTCCTACTATTTATGTATGATTGCTTGTGTTTACGAGAAGATTTTTGAAAACCAAAAATTAAAAATGCGGCGATAACTCACCTGAGTGCTTTGTGTAAACCATTAGACTCTGGATGATGTACTGCATCTCAAAATATGTATACTAGTTTGTGCGTGGGGAGAGAGGCAGTGGTATTAGAGCGCAAGGCAACACTCTTGCATGCTGTGGAGAGCAACAAAGGAAGACAGGAACTAACTTATGACTAGGGAGATCGTTAACACATCCATTTATCAAAGATAAGTTCTCTCATGATATCATTATTGGTGTACCAGCTATTTTTTATTTCTTTTTCTCTTTATCATTTCTAGATAGGTTGCATCTTTTTATCACATTTCAAGTTGTGTACGATTTAGCCGCTCATATTTATGCATAGTTATTTAAATAAAATAATTTTATTATAAGAAATTGCTACTAATGATATGTTAGTAAGGATTTCAATAGTGAGATCGCCTGATGGCTTTCAAAAAGACAGAAACCGTTTAAAGAAAAAACAATAGAAGAAGAATTTGAGGTGTTGTGTCATATGAAAGACCTTTTCGATGAGGTTTGAACTCAAGGCTGACCACTCAAGCAGAACATGGAAAAGACATTCTATAGATGATTGCAAAAGCAAAAGAGGGGCAATCATACAGGACACCTTAAGCAACCACCGAGGGAGACGATGAACATTGTTGTAGCACAATAGGAGTGTCGAAGGATGGTCGGCTTACACCGAGCAATACTATATGGAAGAGAAGTGGCGTGAGATCAATTACTCATTGGAGCGGGAAAGAGCCCCATAGAATTTTTTGTTTTTTTTTTTAAATAATGATTAAAAAAACAAGGTGGGATATCGGCCATTTTTGGTCGCTCTGATCCAACTCTCCAGCTAGCATGTAGATCTTCTTTACGGCTTGAATTAGCGCATGCCACAAAGGCCAAACAATGGTGGCCATCGCCTAGCATAAATTGTTGCACGATCAGTAGTGTTGATCGCATGCACACTAGAACAACAACTATAGCTCTTAGTGTCATGCACACTCCCGCTGCATGCTCAATCGTCATGAACACATGCTCACACAAGCTGGATGATATCGGACACCTTTTCCCCACATTTCTTTTTGTAAACTTACAGCTTGCCATGCACACCAACTTTGCTGGTGGCGGTTAAAGCCCCACACACACACACAAACCCACAACAAGTGACAGCCACACTTGCGCACTCCCTAATTGCCCCATGCTGGCACGCTCCCTATCTCCATCTTCTCTCTCTCTCTTCTCTCTCTCTCTCTCTCTCTCTCTCTCTCTCTCTCTCTCTCTCTGTGGCACTTTTGGATGGCTATGCAGCCAATACCAACCAGCTCTTTCACTCTCTCTATCTATCTATGAGTCAATCTCTCTCTCCCTCTCTTTTCGTCTTCAACTAACTCAACCGCCAACCATCCACTCCCTCACTAAAACTAGTGACTGCAAATCATAGGCACTCGCAGCCTCCCAAGGCTCATCGGCTGAGAAATTGCATGACTTTCTCTCTCTCAATCTCTCACTTTCTCTCTCTCTCTCTCTCTCTCTCTCTCTCTCTCTCTCTCTCTCTCTCTCTCTCTCTCTCTCTCTTTCTCTCGCGCTGACTGCAGTTCAACTGTCTCGTCATCAACCCACCCCCCCTCTCATCATCATTGGAGGCCATCACTGACGCCCACAACCGACTAATGCTTTGCTTTCGCATGCAAATGGTTTTGCTCACAACCAGGCATAACATGAAGCTGACATTAGCCACACAACCAACTCTCCTCACGTTCGACTTTGCATGCAACTACTCCTCAATCTCTCGATACACACACCAACTGGAATTCTCCACCCTACCTTCCACCACCTAGAGTGCCTATACGCTACTGCTAGCTTTTGACAACTACCAACCAATTACTGTACACCACCCAACTGCCATGCAGAGTCGCCCACTCTCAGTATCTCCACAATATTACTACCCCCACCAACCCCCTTCTAATCACACACACTCAGACAGTCGAACTCTATCTCTCAAATATTTCTCCGGGTCAACCTGAGTCATTTCACTCTCTCTCCGAGCTACATGCATCCGCAAAGGGGCCATGGACCTTGCCTTCAAGATCCTCATGAAGAGGATTATGGTCAATTGAATCACCAAAAAACTATTGCAATGCATTAGGGCCTGCTGCCTGCATATGAATCTGTGATGATGGTGCGGCAAATTCCTTTTGCAAACAAGTTTGAGGTCTAAAGAATGAACTCAAAAGGAGTGGGACGAGGGTTACTTGAAACTTGGAGGCCAGCTATGTACATATATATACATGAGGCTAGTGGGCTAGATTTTAGGCATGGCCTAGTTACTTTATGCTCACACAAAAAATTCTTGGCATAGCTTGCCAACCCCCCCTAGCATGCCTGATCATTCATAACAACCAGAGGTTTCTAGGGTCAACAATTGCTGCAGTTCATTTCGAGAAACCTCACTCACATTCTCAGATGTTTCCACATTGTCTCCCTCTATTGATAGCATCTCATCTGTCACAATTGTCATCAAACATGTCATATATTTCTTTAATCTATAACCATTAACACTATATTTATGTTGTGCAATGCTCAAATTTTCCAACTAAAATGTGCCATTTCAAATTTGTTCACAACAATAAACGGACCTTCCCACTTGGTTTGAAACTTTTTTTGAAAGGTATTGTCCAAATTACCGTTGTATCGCAACACCAAATCACCATTTTCAATTCCCTTATCATGTACGCATTCATTTGCCTTTAGTTGAGCCTTCTTTGTCACTTCTTCATAGTAGCTCAAAGCTAAAATTATGTCCAATTGCAAACATTGTAAATCCAACAACCTTTTTTGCCAAGCATTTGTTTGCTCTTCATCTCCCAATGACAACAATTTGAGCGCAGGAATCTCCAGGTCGATTGGCAATAAAGCTTCCTTGCCATAAATCAAGTGGTAAGGAGAAAATCTTGTGATCGTTTTGATAATAGGTCTGTAGGCCCATAATGCACAAGGCAACTTTGAATCCCAAGTTTTCCCATGTGTTTGGGTCATCTTTGTCAAGATCTGCACTAACTCTCCATTGAACCTCTCATTGAGACCATTGCATTTAAGGAGAAATGTACCTATGTTGTATATTGAGCTTCTTGCATAAGAAATCAAACAGCTCCCCTCTAAATTCTGACCCTCTATCAGAAAGTAGCTCTAGGGGAACACCAAACTTACAACATATATGCTCATAATTTTTTTTTCCCATTTCTTTACTTGTAATCTTTTTGACAGCCTTGGCTTCTACCCATCGTGACAAATAATCTACTGCTATCAAAATGTAAGCATTTCTTTCGCTAGTCATAGGTAAGGGTCCAATAGCATCAAGACCCCATTTTTCAAACACATCAAAAGCTTGAATTGTTCTCGCAATTTGGGCTTCAAGATTCTTTTTCCCATCTTCAGACAAGGCGAACATGACTTGCACCAATGGTTAACATCCCACTCAATGCTTGGCCATACATAGCCTTCTTGCAAAATTTTATGCAACATGATCTTCATGGCAAAATGGCCTCAACAAGATCCCTTATGATTTTATTCCAAGTTCTTGTACATTTCCTCTTTCTAGGGCACATACATGTGTATGTGTGTGTGTGTGTGTAGATATATTTACATACATATATATGTATGTATATGTGTATATATACATGTGTATACACGCATATATTTATATATTATATATTTATCAATACATATGTATACATACAAAATTGTGTGTGTGTTTCACCTTGACCCCACTAGCAATGTCGCTAATTGGGAAATCTAATGAGGAGAGAGAGAGAGAGAGAGAGAGAGAGAGAGAGAGAGAGAGAGAGAGAGAGAGAGAGAGAGAGAGAGAGAGAGGGGGGGGGGGGGGGGGGGGGGGGGGGGTAAGGATAGGAGGGGGCCAAAAAGATAGAAATTGAGAGGGAGGGACGAGGGCACAAGGGACGCAGTTGAGGGGGTGTCAAGAGGAATATAAGGTGGGAGGGGGCAAAGTGGAGAATATATTGGGTGGGGGGAGAGATAGATAGATAGATAGATTTTATTATCGTCCTCGAAGTTTCAATATGACCTATGGGATCAAAGTTACATGTGATCTAGTATGTGTGTGGCTAATGAGAGATTCTTGATGCTCCAAAATTATTGTGATGAGAGTCGCAATGGAGAGCCCACACTCTGGCTAGGAGAGGAAAGTGTGTAGGTCTAAGTGATATATTTGCCTGCAATGTGTGTACATATCCATAAAACTCAGGTTACCAAAGATGTCAACCCGTTTGCCCCTCAAATTTATCCAAAATCTTTCACATGCACATACCTTTTCTTGGACTTGAAAAAGTTGATTCTTTACTTCCTATCTTTTTCTCTTCTTTTGAATCAATGCCTTCTATGTATGAAAATGACTGTCATAGTTGTCTTTGTCCATAGTTTCATCATGCTTTATCAAGGACTTTCGAGAATCTTGACATTCTTCATCAAACCACCTTCTGCATGATTTGTCTTTTTTGATACCACGGCCATGCTTTATGGCATAGAATTCTTTGGCACAAGAACAAATAACTTTCTTGAAAGCTTCCCATTTAGTTTCTAATTGCGCATCATGTTGAAGCTTTGTCATCCATAACTTTTGCTCAACCATTTCAGTGTACATTGTTGCCCGTTTGCATACATAGTGATAACTTCTCTTCCCTTTTGCTGAGATTGGCTGAGATTATCATGACTAGCTGCTTCTTAACATGCAATTTCAATACATAAGGTTCAATGGTCTAATTTTGGGGTGCATTGGCCAAGAATTAAACCGTTTATGTAATACATGATCATTTTGGAGAGTAGCATATAGTCAATCACACTATCCCAATACATGATCATTTTGGAGAGTAGCATATAGTCAATCACACTATCCCAATTATGTTTTCTACATGTAGATCCATTGGTTCCACTCCACAAAGATACACCATTCATAATGAGCATACACGTGCTATTGCACATGTGTAAAAGTAGCTTTCCATAGTGATCAAGATCTTTCTCATCCATTCAAGTATGATCATACCTGTGAACTTCCTTCAACTCCCTTAAACTGTGAGGCATATCAAATTGTTGAGTATCATGTTGCAAAGTTTTTGTTGGAGCATTTACGTCTCCAAAGACAATAGCATCACCTTTTCCTTTATAATAAGAAATATCCTGCTCAAACTCAAAAAATGACTGATTTCTATCCATGCAAGCATAAAGGGGGAATCATGGATGAGGAATGTAGCAACCGGCTATGAAAATGGGTGCTCTTTTTGGTGTCATAATTTTCAGACATACATAGCGTTTATGCTTATCATCTTTCATAATTGATACAAAATCTTCCAATTATTTATTAACCATACATGCTAATCCCGCTTTCCCTCTTCGTTTCTTGAGATTATTTGACCACATCAATGAATGTACATTTAATTCTCCAACACGTTAATCCTTTGTGTATAAGGCTCCTAAGTTTCAACAAGAAATAAAACATCAACTTTTCTTGCTAGTTTTATCTATGCCAACTCTTGAATTCCATGGATATCCATTGCAATTCCAAAAGCATACTTTCAATTGTAACTTAGCCTTATAGGTTGTGCATTCCTTTTTGCTGCCTTGTGATGCATGTTTTGTTGCTTAATAGTGCGATCTTCACATACAAAATAATTTATATCCCTAAAATAGATCCAACTATGATCAAGGATAATATTTTGTTTGGTCTCTCCGTTATGGTGCATACAATTGGTCGTTCTCCCGAGCAAGGAGATCCTTGCTTACCACTCTATGTGCTCTGTAGGCCATAACTCCTGACATGCCAAAGTGGATTTCGAAGAAGTATTTAATAATAATGGAAAGAGAATGATGTGTCTCTAACTGCTCTTTGAGAACTCCACAAATAACAATTTTCTTGGAGCGTCGCTCTCGTTCCTTCAACTCCTCTACATCCACATTCTCAACATTTGTTGAACTATATCTTGTATGAGGGAGAATTAGAAATGACATTGTTACCACCACATACATCATCCCAATACTTGTTTGTGCATAAATTTTTCATGTCTCATACATTGGTGTCAAATTTCTCCTCTTTCAATACATGGTCATGTTGTACTTTGCTCATGCGCTCCTTAAAAGCATTCAAGTCCACAAGAGAGCGTTTACATTCCTTGACTTCATCTTCAAGTTGCATCAAATATGTTGTTTGCATCTCAACTATCTTCTAGAGGTTATGATTCTCAAACACAATAACTCTTAACGTGCTATTCTTCATTTCAAGTGCCTGTAAGTCTTCACCTCTTTTGTTTATGGTCTCTTGCAATGATACCAAGTATACCATGATCATGGATTCTGATTTCATTGGTTGAGTGTTTGCGTTTCTAGATCTACACTTAGGAGATGTTAGATCATTTTCTACAATGGTTGTGGACCTTTCTGAAGAATAAGAACCCTTGCAAGTGCCAAAAGACATTGTATGTAAAATACGAGATGAGATTGAATTTCTACAAACCTATTCACTTCAGAAAAGCCTTTCATAACTCTAACTTTTTTGTTTTTATATCAATGCATAGAGGTGACATGCTCTTTGATCGAGGCTATAGATGAGAGAGAGAGAGAGAGAGAGAGAGAGAGAGAGAGAGAGAGAGAGAGAGAGAGAGAGAGAGAGAGAGAGATTTTATTATCATCCTCTTAGGTCAAATATGATCTATGTGACCAGAGTAACATGCAATGTAGTATGTGTGTGGTTGAGGAGTGATTCTTGATGCTCCAAAATTGTGGTGATGAGAGTTTCAATGAATGTGTACGTCTAAGTCATGGCTGAAAATGTGAGGGAAGCAAGTTTGGATGTGACCAAAAGCTGAACACTCTAGAGGTGTGTGATACTCAGACTCTTGAACTTGTAGTGAGCATAACATGCACACTCAATTTCCCCAAAACCCTATCTTGCATCAAAGGGAGTGGAAGCTAAGCTAAATGGCTACAATAATGCATATTGCTGATGAGAGTATATGCTTACACATATAAGGGTCAAAACACTTTCCTCTTTCAACAAAGAACATGGTTTTGTAATTGGGGTCAATATGGGTGGTGTATGTATGTGACCCCTTGGATTTCTCCTAAGCATAATACATTGGCATTGTAGAAAGGCTTCATTCACTTGGGAGTCTATTGAGGCATCATGTAGCAAGTGTAATGCATCCCATCTTTCAAACCACTTCTTTATGTCCTGCATCCATCATATCCTCAAGATCTTGCTTTTATACAACTTTTGAACTTTTTTGCTTGCTTCCCATCCAGTTGTAGGAAGTTGATCTAAGGTGTTTTTACACATCTTTATCATGTACTCCACCAACCTTTCCATGCCCATAACCTCAATTGGAAGAGATCATGACTCGAGAAGTAGGAGAATATATGGTGTTTGTGTCTTAACTTGGAGAAAGTTCTAAGAAAATGCCCGCCCCACACTTCAACTCCATAAAGAAGAACCGGTGTCACCAATTTGTCAAAAAGGTACTTCTTCAAAACCCAACACTTGATGTTTCCCGCATTAGACATGTTCTCAAATGCATAATATTCTCTCTTTCCGCCTTCCAAAGGATGCATAGCACATTCATGCCACTTGTGATTGGCTGGAACTTCAATGCCACGGTACTTAAATTTTTCAACAACTTCAAGTGTCTCATTGTTGTACACAATGCATGGCTTCTCCTTATGGCTGGTTTTCACAAGCATAACCTTTGTTTTGGATTCATTCATAATCATCCCACTATACAAGAAAAAATTCTCAAGGGCAACCATAAGCCCTTGTGCATCCTTCAAAGTGTGTGCTAGAAGCACTACATCATTTGCATACAGTAAAAGCATGATTACCACATTGCAAATAGTGACCTCTTCAATGCCTTCTTCTTGCATAAATTACCTTTTGTTCTAATTGATCGATGCATAGACCAAAGAGAGTTGGTGACAACGGAAATCCTTGTTTAACCCCAATATTGCTTGCAATTTTTTTTGAAATTCCTCTTCCCATATGCAATTGACAAATCACCTTCTCATAGGTTCAAGAAACCACAATCATAAACTCACTTGGCACTTGGAGTTCTTCCATCCTTCTCCACAAATTGTTACATGGAATCATATCAAAGGCTTTCTTAAAGTCCACAAAGCAAGAATACATTTTCTTTCCTTTTCACTGAATTTCCTCCTTGAGAACAGGAAGATTAACAAGATGATTGTTAGAAGCTGGACACACCCCACGGCATCTAACTACTCGGAGGACTATTATTTTTTGTAATTATTCATTCATTGAGGAAAACCTGATTTTTCACCTTGTAATTATTGAGACTTACAGAAGTTTCCAGATTGTATCCCAGTTTTGATAGTTAGATTGAATAGATGGTTGATTTTGGAACTTTAGGGTTTGAGAAATTGTAAGGTATATATACCACTTTTTGATCTTAATGAAAAACCTTTTGTCATTTTAAACAAGTTTTGAAGTCTGGGAGTGAGCGTACTGTGTACGAGAGAGAGTGTGTGAGCTTCATCTTGACGCTATGTGTGCTCCGGAGATCGGAATCGAGTGCGAAGAAGTGCAGCGTGTTACCCCCGACTAGAGCTACACGCCGATACCAACATTGCGCGCGTACGGTCCGGCTTTGTGAGCTCCTTCTACGAGCGTCATCGGTTGTTTGGGTGAGCATACGTTGTCCGATTTTGCATTGCAGCATATCCACGTGTTCACATTGAGTAGAACTACACATTAGGAACTTTAGATTTCGGAAACGAAGACTTGCATATTTTGGTCAGACATCCTACGTGTTTCTGCACCAGGTGTTTTGGGTCGGGATTTTGATTCATAGACCTTAGGGAGAGCGACCTATTGGTATTAGTAGTGTCTCCTTCAAGTTCTATGGTGTTTCAAGATTGTTTGATGGGTGTTCTTCACTAGGGAGCATTGTAGGAAGTTTCGTCTTTTGCACTCTTCAAGGCTGTAACTTAGACAATTGGTAGAGACCTCTGTAGGAATTAGTTAGGAGTCGATCGAGTGTAGGCTGACACCTTATGCTTGCTTCCACGCGCCTGCGGGTCGAGCTTCGTCCTTAGCTGACATTACATGTTAGGTGAGTTCTCGCTGTGCTGACGTCCGTTGCGGCGTATCCGTCCAACATTGGCGCCGCTGGCTGCGGACGAAAACCTTAGGTAGGTGACCGAGACTAATGCTTGAGGATTGGGAATTGGCTTGCCAAGAGTCTCGCTTTACATTTAGATAGGATCAGAGGGTGGAGGACTCTCTAGGTCTTAGAGGGAGTCTAGGAAGCGTGTGTCTGGCTTAGATCCTTCGACTTAGGTAGATGAGGTTGACTTAGGTAGTTTTAGGTAGTAGTCGAGTTCTAGAGTAGGAGTTGGAGTGGTAGAAGTGGTGAGAGGAGAGCTTGAGAGTTCGTAGAGGCCAAAAAGCAACCAAAAACACCATTATCACCATTTCACATGATAGGTAGGAGTAGAGTAAGTAGGACATCATGATTCAAGATCTAGAGCATTTCATGCATGTACACTTGCTTGGTAGAATCATTACAAGTTTATAAAGGACGCAAAAAGATGCAAAAGTGTGTTTGAAAGACTAATTGAAGTCCAAAAGTTAGTGTGAGTGTTTCTGATAGATCTACAGAGAATAAGGAGCATTCCTACTAGAAAAAACTTTAATTTTAATCCAGGAGACATCCTACGTGTAGGATGTCTACAGGCCCATCTAGGAGGAATTTTGGGATTTTGAGCTGACCAGTGTGTTCAGGAGGTAGGGTTTACCCTAATTTCAACTGGAAAGTGGAAATTTGACCATATCTTGACAGGATAAGGCCAGATAGACTGAAATTGCCAGACATCCTACCCAAATAGTGCCAAAACGTTATTTTGGGACCAAAACCATAAGATGGCTGCATGAGCATGTCTTGCATGATATATTGAGTGAATGAAAGGGGTTTCACCTCATTTGGGTAAGAAAATCGGGTTCAAAGCGGACTTTAGCACTTTTGACTAAAAAAGCAAAAACAACTGGAATTTGGGACTTTTGACATCCAAAACAAAATCTAAGCATACCACTGGGTTACTGACATCAAAGGGAAGTTGTGGAACAAATCTGGGGTCAAACAGGCCAAAAAGAAATCCTAAGCGTAGGATGTCTTCTAAGTGATTTTGGACTCCAAACTGAATTCTGAGTATACCAAAGTGATCAGCAACTCAAGGGGAGCCTGGGTTTTGAGTTTGAAGCCATTCTGATGAAAAAGACATTCTACACGTAGGATGTCCAATGCAAGAAATTGAAGCCAGACTTTGACTTTGAGCATAGTAAGGTGTTATATAGCCTAAGGCAAGCCTCTTAGTCAACTTTGGTCCAATTTGGAGTTGATTAGATTGATCTCTACCATCAACAGGCCGTCGGAACAGATTTCTGACTCTTTGACCAGCTAATGGGTGTCCAAATCAAAAAGTAAAAGCAACTGTAAGCTCAACACAACAGTGCAAAAATCTAGGAAAAACACAGCAGCAGACATCCTACGCATAGGATGTCTATTGGGGCATACTGCAAAGAAAATTTGACCTGGCATAGACAATAAGGTTCCATTTGGCTTAAGGGCTCGAGAACTTCTTTCAGAAGTGAATTTGGACCTTGTTTGCCCATTTGACGAAGTAAAGACTGAATTCAGACTTTTTTGCGTAAATTGACCAACATCTGAGGGAAGTACTATTTCAGATTAGCAAACCTAATCCAGAACATTAGCAGTGTATAAAATACAATAGTGGTTGAGATTAACTCTCGAGTTATACCAATCATTACTAAGATAACCTCTAGTAGATAAATGCTTTGATTCGATTGCCAAAATTAAAACGCTTGTGTACAGGTATATTCAGCAACAAAGCAAGAAGTTGTACAGAAACTCACCCATGGCCAGGTGAGTGGTTGAATTTGTGATAAATTGCATTGATAAGTTTGATGAATTTAAGATCAAGAAGATACATTGTTAGAGACCAGAAAGTGGCAGGTGACCAAAGTAGCTTAGTGTCCACCGAAGAGAGTGTAACTCAGGCAAGGCTAGATCCACTAGCACCGATTATTGAGGAAGGTAGTGATACTGACACTTCGTCAGACAAATCTTTCTTCATGATGGGTAGTCAACAGCAAGGAGGTTTCACCTATGATGGACCTATGCGAGGAGGAAACACCTCCCTAAATCCTTTGAATGATTCCAAGCTCACGGTGATCTTCTTAGAGGGAACAAACTCGAGGGGAGCCCTAGTCTATTGTGACTATCGAGGATGCAAGTGCATTTGTATCAAAGAGAGGCTAGGTCAAAGATTGGAGATAATCCGAGTGTATGATGATGGAGATAGATTCCGAGACGAAAAGGGGAACCACTATTTAATAGTCATTAACCCTGAAGATTACAACAGATATGGAGATAATGTGGCGAAAGGGAAAATGTTGTTTCAGAAACTCAAGAACCGCCACCAAACATTGATCGACCCGGAGCTATTTTTATGTATGATAAGAAAACAACCAGGGTTCCAACTTATAATGATAACGTGGGAATCTACAAACATGAAAGCGAGGGTATAGTCGCTTACTTTCGCAGCAAAGAACCATACGTAAACGAATTAAGCAAAGACAAGGTTCTTTACTTATTCTCTTATGAAACTGCTACGGGGAAGGGTATAGTTTTTCTTGATAGATACGGGCGAGAATACCAACGTATTCTCCTAGAGGAAGTAGAGAGAGCAACAGGTCCAAGAGCATCAGCATATGCCCCTGAGGAAGTGCCAAGAGCCGCCGACACCCCAAGCAAGTCAACAAATCCTTTTTCAGATGAGCATGAAACTACCTCACATTCCACCCGACCGCAAGCATCCAACAACCAAGACCAACCAGAAAACCAGCCATCGTTGCAGGCATGGCTTTGACACAGTGCAACAATGGAACCAGACCGAAACCGAGATGGTTATCAAGCCGCACGAGGGCTCAGGGATTTGCAAGAACCACCACTCTATTCAAGGTATCAAGCAGAGAGTAAGCCAAAGACACAAGGGTCGACAGAGCCTGGAGGACCACCCATAGAATGAGTTCGTAGAGAAGAACCACCTCCAGCGAGAACCGTTAGAAATTATGGCTTAGGAGCACCATTAGGAGAGGAACCAGCCTATTACAGAAGGCCTGAGGAGGTGTATCGACTAGGACGGGGTGATCCAATGATGAGGTTTGTAGACCATCGCAAAATTAGACCTTTCCAAGTGCAAAAATGGGTAAACAAGAAATACACAGGAAGCAGAGACCCAAGAGATCATGTAGCAGCCTTTGTGTGTGTAATTAGAGACAGAGAGGTGTTAGATTTTCCCACCCAATTTGCAGGGTTTGGACTAACCCTAGAAGATGATGCTGCCACCTGGTTTGACTCTGTAGAGCGTAGAGACTTTGAGTCGATGGAGGAAGTGTTTGACGAGTTTATTGAGTAATTCTCTCAAAGGGGAATAGCTCATAATACCGTCTCACAAATCCATAAATTCAAAAAGAAAGATAGAGAATCTGTACGAAAGGCAATCCTAAGACTAAAAAGATATGTTAAGTTCTGTCCTGTTGAAGAAATGCCAACTCAGTCCAGACTTATGCTGATATTCATCCAAGGACTAAGAAATGCAGATCTCCAGAAAGACTTACATATGAAAAGGAGCACGACGCTGAATGATTTGACCAAGGAGGCTCTGTACCTTGTGGACAATTGTGCGGTCTACAAAGAAGGGGAGTTCAAGGACCTTGATGACGATTCGTCTTCACAGCAAAGTGGAAGCAAGTCTTCCAAGACAGCACCGAAAGGAGAAGTAGCGGTAAACCAGGAGCAGCTTGTAGATGAAGTGCTAAAAAAGATCAACTTGTACACCAAACCCCAGGCTAAATAGCCCAAGTGGTGTGCTATTGAATAAAAATGGACAAACCATGGGACCGAGGAATGCTATTATAACAAGGGATACGTGAGAGAGAGACCTTACGCTCCCCAAGCTCCAGTAGCTTCCCCTCAAGCTCCATGGATTCCTAGATATCAAGCAGGCAACTTACCAGGACCTGTAGGTGTAGAAAGACCACAACTGATGTTGGGGCAACAACCACCCCTACTAGGATTACGACCAGTTGGTATAAGATACACACCAACAGTAACTGAATCATAGGAAAATACTATGGTGCCTATGCATGCGTATTATGAAGATCCCAATGGATATGCGGAAAACCCTGTCTATTATCCACAGGAAGAACCCTTGACGCCAGAACCATGGAGTATGATAGGGAATCAAGGACCACCAACTGCTGCACAGGCTGCAGGAGAAGGAAGATATAACCTAGATGAACGAACACTGATGTTCATAGCCAATGGAGGCATGGGCAGACAGAGACATGCTTACCAACAAAGAGGGGCTCAAGGAGCACCTCAACAACCCAAGGGACCCTCTTACAAGTGTGGTGGAGACCATTGGCTGAGAGATTGTCCTCATGATGAAATCATTAGAGTCAATGCGTATTGCCCAGAATGTGGAATTACTCATTTAATTCCCGATTGCCCTAAAAACCCGAACAAAGGAGCAAAAACCACGTTGAACATGTTGGAAACAGTACCTTCCAGTGGAGGATCGGAAAATGAAACAATCATACCTATTCAGGCGGTAACATGGGCCCAATCCCAAAGAAGGACGAACGAACCCATAGTTGAAGAACCAAAAACCGATGCCCAAAGTTCAGAAACGAAAAATCAAAGAAGCACTTGGAAAGCTAGAAAGGCGCGTAGGAAGGCCACGAAGGAACGAGAGCAAACAGCCCTATCCGAGGAGTTGAAACATATAAAAGAACAGATTGGAGCGGTTAGAGGATCTAGCTAGCTTAAGCTCACACACCACAACAGTCATAGCACCCAAGGAAATAGCAGAGCCCAAAAATGTAGGATCAGGAGGATCTATATTGGCAGACAAGGTAAACGAGCAGTTGGATGCGCTTCTAAAAGCTTATGAAGCTCGACTTAAAAAGAACCAAACCCAAGAGCAAAGGTGGATGATTTATCCATATGCAGAAATAGAAAAACAGAGGTTGGATATGTGTAAAAAGATGATTGAGACGGCTCAATCATTGATGAAAGACCCGCTAGGTAAACCGGAAAAGTGTCATGAAGCACCAGCTCCAACCCCTATCCAACCAACATTAGAGAAACATGAGGAAACAAAGGAAAGACTCACTAATGACTATGAGTCCAGAGGAGAGCCTATCATAGTGCCAAATACCACCGATGGGGCAAGTGACGGGTTCTAGCCTAAAATATTGGCAGAAATGGGTAAGGACTGTAAAGGTCTAGATGATCTGTGGAAGCAAATCCGTGAGGCCAACGAGGCTAATAGGATGAGTAACCACCTGAATAGTGCAAGAAAAGAAAAGAATGTGATCTTACCTCCTATTGAAGAATTTGAGGCAACGTCGCAAATGAACTTTGAGATACATTCACAAGGGGGAGATCAAGGATCAATTAGCAGCCAACCAGACTCTTTGAGAACTTTACCCTCTTACCTAGGAGAGTACGAAGCTAAGTCGGAAGTGAGAGCAATCCCATCTCAAAGACTTTCTTCTAACAAGGTGATGGATTCTCAAGGATTGATTGAGTTGTTATCCACTCCGGTGGCATGCACAATCACGTTAGCAAAACTCCTAAGGTTAAGTACAAACATGTGGACCATAGTAGGAAAATGCCTAGAAAAATTTGGAGTAAAAGACCCCACCATGAAGCTACAAGAAGGAATCAGAGAGTTGGACAGACCTCAACTAAACACTAGGCCAGTACCATTGAATAAGGTTGGAGAATATTGTGAGGGATAAGACGGAAACACTACGCTACCAGTAGAATTCCAAGGAGTAGTTTCCAAAGCTATTCTTGACAGTGGAGCAGGAGTTTCTATCGCCACCAAAGAAATCTGAAAAAAATGGGGAAAACCAGATTTGAGAGCTACCAGAATGAAACTGCAATTGGAAGATGGGTTCATGGAGAAGCCGTTGGGACTCCTAGAAAAAGTGATTTTCACTTCATGCGGAATCGAGTATGAGCATATATTTGCAATAGTCGATTTCGACAAAAAGAAAAATTATGAGATAATCTTGGGACAACCATTCATGCGACAATTGAAGATGGTCCAAGATTGGGGTTATGGCCACATATACCTCAGACATGGCGAAACGACGACTAAAATACACCTGAAAGACCATAGTTACAAGGATGTGAACCAAACACCGGTGGAAGAGTTTGATTTGGCTACAGTAGCAGGATCAGAACTACCAGCATGGTTAGGGCAACCAAAAGATCTATGGATGTGCGGAGCTTCACATTGTGGAAGCTTAAGAAGAGAGGAATGCGTCTTAGAAAGAGCAATTGAGGACAAGGAGTATATTCCGGAACCTGTCCCTGAAAATTCCTTGGAACCTCTAGAATGGGAACACATACTGGCAACATTGGATGTCTGTACCATTACCGACAGTCCAACAACAAATTTTTTTGATAAGGATGGCTATGATGTGTTACCCTATTACATGGTAAGCGTTATACCAGAAAAGGAGACGGTAGAACCACCGGAACAAGAAGAGTTTTACAACTCCTCTGAACATTTTGAAGTAAATGACGATGCAGATAATGAGTGTTCAGACACCTCAAGTGAGCGTGGAAATGAAGCCGAGAATATCAAGTTTTATGATTTTGCTAATCAACATCCTAGACGCCAAGAACGCTATAGGAGGAAACGAGTAGAAAACAAAGCAAGAGAGAACCTGATGCACAGGATAAAAGGTAAAAATCAATATTTGATGCTTGTAAGAGCAGAGGATTGTGTAAAAGATCAAAGATCAGGAAAATTCTCAAAAAATCGAATAGAACGAACGCGAGAGGAAATAAAACAGGTATGAAAAGCTAAAACCAAAACAAAATCACAAAAATCTCAAAATTCAAAAAAAGAAATAACAAAGGACCAAGAGTGGACCAAACTGGAGCGTAAACAGAAATACCAAGAACTGAAACGGTCTTTGAGAGAGATATGGACTACGGAAGAAGATAGTGATGGTAAAGGGGAGTCGTAAATGGGGAACATGAATGTACCATCACACTATCGGAAATTTACTATCTAGGACAGAAAAATCATCATGACATCACCAGTTAGGGAAAGAACCAACCAAGAATCCTACGATGGGCCTGAAAAGGAAAAAAAGATAGACCTCGCAGAACCAGGTGAAAAGCCTCAGCCGGTCTATATAGCTAACGATTTAGAGCCTGAGGAGGAAGCACAACTAACACAACTTCTCAAGAAGTATAAAGATGTCTTCTCTTGGTCCTATAAAGACCTCAAAGGAGTTGATCCATTGATATGCCAACATACAATTCCTTTAAAATCGGATGCAAAACCGAGCAAACAACGTCCTTATACATATAATGACACATTTTCTAAACGAATCAAATAAGAGATTGATAAACTAATGGGAGCTGAATTCATCTATGAAATCGAACATACAGATTGGGTGTCACCCATTGTGGGAGTTCCCAAAAAGAATGGAAAACTACGAGTGTGTGTAAACCTCAAGAAGGTGAATGCAGCAACCATAATGTCAGGACACGGGTCTGGGCCAAGGGCCAGGACCAGGGCCAAGGGCCAGGACGGACATGCAGTCAAGGGGGTCCCTATATTTAGAAGTCCAGGGGTCTATATAGGGCATGGCTGGGTGGAGATTAGCATGTCAGTTCCCCTGTCCTTACACTGGTATCAGAGCTCAGACGAGAAGGGGGAGGAAGAAAGAGGCATGGAGGCCATGGATCTTCGTTCTCTCTATCGATATCTCTCTCTCTCTCTCTCTCTCTCTCTCTCTCTCTCTCTCTCTCTCTCTCTCTCTCTCTCTCTCTCTTTGCAGTTCATGGAAGCTCGCCCTCCTTTCTGCGAAGAAGGAGCAGCATGGCAGAGTCCTTTCATGGATGCATGGCAAGGTCATGTTGCAAGAAGGCCATGGCAGAGAGGGAAATCAAAGGAAGTCATGGCTCTTTGGCTTTTATCTCTCTCTCATCTTCAACCGGGAATGGCGAGATTTCTCAGCACAGAGAACCGTGGGCAACAACCCTAGCATGGACGAGGGTGTGTCGGCAACCTGAATCAAATTGGCCATGCATGGTCTCTAGAGAATCTCCCTGGGCCAAGGAAGCGATGTCAACACAGTCTCTTGGCCAGCCAGCGCCTGTAGCGCATCCCCATGGAAGGTTTTTGGCTTGCGCAGGCGGCAGCTGCTGCCATCACCCAAAAACGTCTTCTTTTTACTTTCTTTTTACATTGGTGGGCGCCCTAGGGTGCCCACGGGCCACCCCAAGGGCCCCGCCACACCAACTAGGGCCAGACACTGTCTCCTTCTCGAAATCGGCCAGGGCTGCGACTAAGACATGGCATCGGCAAGGCTGTATGGGCCGTTTTTCAAGCATAATTTTTTGCATATATCTGCAGACAATTGTATTCGACCTCGGAATTCCACCCTCGGCGTTTTGCTCAGGAAAGCACACACCGTTTATACGACGGGCATTCTTTACAATCGAGGCAACAGACTCATGGGGCTTTTCACCATGGCAATCGAAAGGGCTACCCGTCAACACAAAAGCGAGGTTAGGTGATTATGGTTGCATGCAACCAACCAAGAAAGCAAGTGCGACGACAACTGATGTAACTCTTTGACCTTCACAGGCAAGGTATGCATAGATTTGGTTTTTGTTTGCCAAAGTTTTTCACACATGCTGTGTAATCTTTGCATGCACTAGACGAGTAAGTATTTTGGCCTCGCATCCACAAGAAAGGCTGGTAACAACTATTGTTTACACACATGCCATGCACAAGGTGCTTCTGTGGTTAGAACAAGCATGACAAGCCTCATATACTTTGCCTGCAACATATATGAGTGCAATTTAGACACTCCCAGCACAAGCACGGCTTGTGACAGTTGTTTTAAGCATTACCATTTTGTTGGCATCGAATCAATGTTTCACATGCCAACATGGCTCAAGCATGGCTTGAGTACTTGCAACCCTGATTTGCTGCACGTATCATCAACAATTCACTTTTGATGCCCATGGAATCTCACGAAGATCGGCACACCCTGTGGCTCGGCTTCATGAAGGGTGCACAGAGCTCGGCATGGCCGACCTCTTGTCACTGATTTTAGAAGCCGACCAAGATGCTAGCCCAGAGCTAACCACTTTCAATTGAAATTGCTTGACAAGGTCAATTTTTTGTACATGATCGACAAGGTTGATTCTCTTTGCTATGGCATATGTCATCAATAGCATTTGTTGGCAATGAGGCTAGACATAGTTATATGAAGCAAGGCTTCAATTTCTACATCTTGCATTGAGCTTCCCCACGTTTGGTCTATGCTAGGAGCATACAAAATTGGGAACGATTTGGCAATATGCTTGCAAGTTATTTCATTTCATGCCCGACGGGCATATATGGCGCAAGAGAGCGTAGTTGTGTACACGCCAACTCCCACTTGCAAAGCAAATATGGCTATCAACCATCTATGAGACATCAGATATGGCGATGAGCCATCTATCCGACAGCCACATATGGCTATGAGCCATCTGTGAGCAAGTTTCCTCCTACAAAATCTCGGGACAACTAGTTACAGCAACAACCAGGTTAGCCAAGTTTAAGTTTTTCTTGTTTTTTCCATGTTTACACTTTCCCTGGCAATTACTGTCATTGTTCAAAGCAAAGTGCTTTGGAAGTTTTACACAAAGCAAGGCTTCTCCCTTGTGCCGCGTTACTGCCCATTGACCTGGAATCAAGGGTATTGGCATGCAAGTTTGGGGAACTGGTATGACCAACAGTTTGCTCCCATTTTAGGTGTGGTGATATCGCGGTATGATGTCCCACTACCAATGCAGGTTGTGCAAGGCACTTCTGGTTTGGGCTCTTACGTTTGAGGCCATCACTTTTGCCAAGGGCCTAAGATTATGTATGCACGGCATGCTAGCTAGGTAGAATCAATTCTACCACCTCAGGAAACATGCTTCCGCTATAACACCAGATACTTTGTCAAGGACAAGATAAGTTCTGGATTGTTTACCATGAGTTTTGGGTTGTCATAACCACATATACGGTAAATGGGTCACTTTGTGACTTGTTTGTGTTTTCCTATTACCTCTCTCAATGAGAGAATCATAACAGAAAACCATGGCATGCTTATAGGATAAGCTGCACGTTTGGCATCAGATGCACAAGAGCATGGCATTCAACTATGCATGTCATAGTCGTTCAAGGAAAGTTCCTCAGCCCAGCATGCTCTTCTTTTCTCTCTTTCTTATTTCTCTGGAATAATAATGAAAACTTTTAAGAATATTTTGCTACATGTTTTTCTCGTGAGTCAGCCTGAGCCAAGGTGCTCTAACTCTCAGCTAATAAGTGGCTAAGACGCCACTCCAATTCGTCTTTATTGGTTCCTCGATTGAATACTAATTTGTTATTGGCATAAGGGCTATGAGCCACACAAGCTAAGAGCCATTGTCAGACCTAGGGTAAGATCCCAATGCTTACATTTCTTGGGTGACTGTTCTTCATCTTCAACAGATCTACTCAGTGAAGTCCCCATTGCTGTTAATGGCCAAGCAAGAGTCTCGCCATTCCAGATCTTTTGGGGTGTTCTGTAAGCACAACATGTTTTGGTGCAACACTCGAATCGACTTTCTCACATCAACTGATCTCTACCACAGAGTATAGATGCATTAAGCAGTTGAGAGAGCATGGCTGTCCATAAGCGCTCGGCAGTTCACTTGTGTGGATCTTCTCCTCTCTCTATAGCACTATAGAGTGTCTATGGACATAGTGTTTTGAGGTAAGACCCGGCGGGTGGTTGCTACATCACCCCATAGGCATTAAGGATCACAGTTTGATCTGTATTGAGGATCACCGTTGATCTCTCCCAGTTATACTTTCAAGGAAAGAATTCCGCAATCTACCACGCGGTACCAGACACACTTTTTAAGTTGATTCCAATTAATGTGTACACGGTTGACTATGTTGGTTACCGTTATCTGCTAGTTGAGCAGGTTCTACAAAGGGTCTTACCAAAGGGTTTGACTATGTAGATTTTAACCAAAGGGGTTGGATTGCGAGGGCAACACCCATGGTTCCCAGTGCAATGCTGTTTGTTTTTCCAGCTAGGAGATGTGCTCCTCTCCGTTTGAATACGAGTAAGTGAACATTACGTTCAAATCTCCACGTACGCATCTATGGATTTGGTGTTATTCCATTTTTAGTATGCTTTGCTTGGTTTTACAAGACGTATAAGTACGCTTGAAGGTTACAGAGCCATGCCAAGGGCATGTCGGCACAAAGTATTTTGGGCTAAGTGTCCAATCTATTTTTTTGCCTTATGCTGTTACGAACCTACTTGTAGGGTTCAATCTGGCACATGTTGTCACATGGGATACAACATGGTTTAGGAACTCAAGGAGTTCGGTTTAGCCAGTGTGGAGCAATGAATGAGGGTCCCTCTCACTCTTGTCACGAGTGTTTAGAGTTACCTCCACACACAAGTACATCTTGTACTTGAAGAATGTTCTTTTTTAGACATTCTTACATGAGACATATTCCACATGTGGAGGATATGAGTCTTTAGGACTGACACTGGCGCCCACTATTTCAAATATGTGTCACGACAAAGTCCTTAGGTGCTGGTCACATCTGTTTTCTAGACCATTTCTAGCACGACGTATCAGGAACAATTTCGGTGGCCAAAAATTGTCGGATACTTAGAATGGCTTGTTAAGGTACAAGTGCTCCTAAACAACATTACAGATGGTTGTTTATACATATAGGAAATGAAAAAGTTTCATTGTCTGTACATAGAAGGGATCATTGTTTCACCTTCTATTCTGGTTCAGACATTTCACCAAAGCTTGCAAATGAAAGTATTTAGTTTAGAACTATTTACATTCCTCTTTAATGTGTGCTAGGCGCATCACATTTGCCATAAGGATTGGCAAGGATCATTATGGATATACAGGTTCGGGTTAGTTTTTGCTAAATGCATGCACACTAGGTGTTATGGGCCCTAGTGTTTAGGAAAGACTGACTTGGAACGGCATGCATATTCCTCACGTTGTTGCTTATGAAGCATTTAGCACTCCATGTGCACTATCTCTATGAGATTACTTTGAATCTACTAATCACCAATAGAGGTCATGGCTCGGTTTGAGTGTTTGTGGATTTTGTCAGTTACCCAAGATGGTTATTTTGCACCTTGTTGATTCCTCAACAATGTTATACGCTATTGTGATTTCCCGTTTAGCAGTCGTCTGGGAAGACTATCTGTAAACCATGGGGGAAACACACCTCAGTACTGTCAGTATCCAAGGGGATTGATAGATTACAAAGTGTAATCTTGGGCTAAAGGATATGCAAAGTGCGTACATTAGCACCAAACAATCAAATTCATAAGCATTTAATGCTCTTTTTGGAGTTTACTTACTATCAGCTAACGCATGTTGCGACTAGGTAGTCTCTTCATGTATAACTCAGGTTATCAACCTTGAACACTGGTTAGAGTGGGGTTGTTTATTGACGATGAAAATTAAGATCAAGTCAAGGACTTAAAATGGGCTAATGAGTTATGTCAGCAAGTTACTTTCATGGAAAGTGACAAGAGGTACTCTTTTGGTACACCTGAGTTGTGATAAACTCGTTTACCATGCTCATGAGCGTTCTAAATGGAGTCTACACACTACGTTGGGATATGAACCGGTACCATCAGATGGTTACAAATGGACAACAATGTAGAAAATCAAGATGTTACTTTTGGTTTCATTGAACCTCCTACTGAACTGGGTTCCGTGCCACTTGGGAAAACATTAGTGTTCTTAAGAAGAAGTTTCCCACTTTTGTTTTCGAGGACGAAAACTCTTTTTTAAGGGGGGAGTAATGTCAGGTCATGGGTCCGGGCCAAGGGCCAGGATGGACATGCAGTCAAGGGGGTCCCTATATTTAGAAGGCCAGGGGTCTATATAGGGCATGGCTGGGTGGAGATTAGCATGTCAGTTCCCCTGTCCTTACACATAAGGGATAATTATCCCTTGCCAATTACAGAACATGTACTTGAGCGAGTGGACGAGAAACGGTCTTATTCCTTTCTGGATGGGTTTTCAGGATACAACCAACTGGCAATAGCAAGGGAGGATCAACACAAAACAGCGTTTGCCACAGAATGGGGGATTTATGCGTATCGAGTTATGCCATTTGGCTTAACTAATGCACCAGCCACTTTCCAGAGGTTAATGACTCACGCATTCAAGGAATACCTAAGAATATTCTTACAAATTTACATGGATGACCTGTGTGTACACTCTCTTCTGCGAGAGGAACAGATGGACCATTTGAAAAAGGTCTTTGAAAAGTGCAGGACATATCGAATTTGCCTTAACCCGGAAAAGTGTGTATTTATGGTTAAGCAAGGACGAATCTTAGGACACATTGTCTCAAGAAATGGCATAACCACAGACCTAAACAAAGTCAAAGTCATTGTAGACCTGCCCATGCCTACTAATGCGAAACAAGTGCAATCCTTCATGGGACACTGCGGATATTATCGAAGATTCATATACATGTATGCGGTTATTACACAACCTCTGTATCGCTTGTTAGTCAATTTCGAGTGGACCGAGGAGTGTGAAACTTCATTCCAAAAGCTGAAGAAAAACCATATATCAGCACCTGTACTAAAGGCACCAGATTGGGAAAAAATATTCCATGTGCACATTGATGCTTCAGCATATGCCATTGGAAGTATTCTAGCTCAAGCTGGAGATGGAACAATGGATTTTCCAGTTTGCTATGCGAGCCGACAGTTAAACAGTGCAGAAAATAACTACACAACCACCGAGAGGAAAGGGTTAGGAATGATTTATGCTGTAAAGAAATTTCTGCATTATTTGCTTGCAAACAAATTTGTGTTCTTCACAGATCATCAAGCTCTTTTGTACCTAGTAAATAAACCTTGCAATACAGGGAGAATCGTACGCTGGTTTATTATATTTCTAGAATTTGACTTCACAGTGGTGGTCAAAAAGGGTAAAACCCATCTACGAGCGGATCATCTTTCAAGAATACACAACGGGGAATCTCCTGAAGGAGTAGATGATGACATACCAGATGCTTATCTTTTCAACATTGAAATGGTACCCAAATGGTCTCAAGAAGTTATTAGCATTCTTTCCTGTGGAAGTAGGTTTGATAGTACGGAATGCAAATCCAAACAGCAAATAATTCGACAAACAAAAAACTTCCAGTTGATAGCAGGACTATTGTATCATCTTGGATCTGACCTAATCCTATGATTATGTATAAATCCGGAAGAATTCGAGTGCGACCTTGAAGAGGCACATGTCCAGGGTTGTGCATTTCATTGTTCGACAGTGAAGACGCACCAGAGACTGAAACAGTTAGGGGTTTATTGGCCAACTATGTATGCGGATACACATTCTTATGTTACCAATTGTACTATATGTAGTGCCAAACGACCAGTGATCACGCAAATTTGTTTCAGGTAAACATAGCACCTGCATGGAGTCAATATATCATTGACTTCTTAACCACCAGGACATTCCCTGAGAACATCACAAGAGTACGAGAAAAAGCTATAGAGCTGGAAGCACGTGACTTTCAGTTAATTGGGATCAACTCTATAAGTGGGGAAAGGAAAATCAACTTAGAATCTGTGCAAGTGAAAGCGAATACCTATTGATTCTAGAACATGCACATAGCGGAATAAGCGGAGGCCATTTTTCGGGCGATAAAATGGCAAAAATTGTCTTAACCGCATGAATTTGGTGGCCTACATTTCACATGGATGCTGAAGAGTTTGTAAAGCGTTGTGATGCATGTCAATGCACCAAGATGCCAATAAAAAGAGATGAGATGCCATTACGGCCAGTGATGGTAGCAAGAGTATTTGCAAAATGGGGCATTGATTTTGTGGGACCTATATCACCCCCTGCATATCGCACCCATACCCAATATATCATTGTGGCTACGGACTATCTCACAAAATGGGTCGAAGCCAAAGCAACAAAAAAAGGCTGATGCACGCACCACGACACAATTTTTGTATGAGAATGTTTTTGTACGTTACGGGTTACCAATAGAAATTGTCAGTGATCGTGGAACACATTTTCTCAATGAAGTCATTGAATATCTGCTAGAGGAATTCATGGTCATACATAGGAAATCCGCACCATACCATCCATAGGCCAATGGGCAAGTTGAGGCCACAAATAAAACACTATGTACGGTTCTCACTTAAATAGTGTCAGAATCAAGAACAGATTGGGATCAGCAGCTACACTCAACACTATGGGCATACAGGGTAGCTTACAAAACATCAATAGGAACAACACCATACAACATGGTATTTGGCCTAAATTCTATACTACCCATAGAGTTTTTAATCCCAAATCTACGAGTAGCAAAAATCTTGGAATTGACAGGGCATGAGCTCTCTTCAAGGATTGATGATCTTGAAAAGCTAGATGAACTCCGCTTACGAGCTGTCGCTTCAATCTATGCTGAAAAGAGAAGACAAAAGGAATTTTTTGACAAACATGTGCGTACCAAAGAGTTCAATACAGGTGATTACGTACTTGTTTATACCTTGAAGCAACATGCCAAGAAACTTAAAAAGCGAGGGATGGGACCATTTGTGATTAGTGATCTATCACAAAGTGGAGCCGTCAAGCTTGCTACATTAGCAGGTGAAGAAATGCCAAACTGGATTAGTGGATGTCGACGGAGGAGGTATCATCTACCACTCACACAGGAGATGCTCCAACAAATTCATCAAGGAAAACAAAGAATGAAGGAAAAATAGAGAGTACGGGAGGAAGCTCAAGCCGAAGCACAAAAACGCATTGCAAAAAGACGGCTTCTACGACAACAACAACAAAGTGGACCACCATTGAGAATCAATGCCATTCAACTCAAAAATTGGGAGGAGGAAACAGTGGAGCCAATAATTGCGGTCAAAGTGGGTAGCAATCAAGTTGAATCAACAGCATTGCTTGATTCGAGTGATCAAGCAAATTTAATCTCTTACGGATTATACCAACAGCTCAAAGTCACAGATCAACTTCATCCTACTCCTCAAGTGTTGGAAAATAGCACATCACACCCATTGAAAACATTGGGATGGACTATATTGCATGTACAACTACATCAATATATTTACCCACACAAATTATATGCGGATGCCGATGAAAGACAAACAAGTGGCAAACAAGAAAGAGCCAAACCATCTACAAAAATCGGTAGCAACAAAATACCAATGGAAAGCCAAGGTCATAAGGCCCATAGCCATTACATCACAGCCAATTCTATCCTTAGAAACAACTCCGACTCCATCAACAGTGTTGGCAAAGAAATTTCCTTTTTAAAAAAAGACAATTAAACAGAGAGCAATAGAGTTACAGCTGTTACTTGCAAAGAAAGCAGAAAACCTCGACAGCGAATGCCAATAAGCATCTTGCTTATTCCCTTCTCTTGCACATCATTAATTTTTCCATGCATTAACAGAGTATGCATAAAGTAGGGCCACATTAATCGGCCAGGCATTAGCACAATTTTTTTCACCTATGCACGACACATACTCCGAGGCGAAACCTTGTCGTCCGGGAGGACTCTGGCTAGGAGGGGGGGAGGCATTCTAGAGTCACTCTCAAATGTGGAACCAATGAAAGAAACAGAAAAAAAGGGTATGATTTTTTACTATTTTAAGGGTTGTTGTTTGATTGCGAAATTTTCTGGAGTAACCCAAGTACATATGCCCTTATACAGCATGAATCTACAAAAAAACTTCAAAAATACAAAAAGCAAGTGAAAAATAGTCGTAATGAAAAACAAAAAATATGGTGATGATCAGTGACTATAGGACAACCTATGGTACAGTGGGGGTGCAATTATGAGACTGGAGCGGAAAGCGTGTTTTGGCCAGGTTTTGACCGAAATGCCAAATTTCTGGTAAACATAGCAAATGGAGTCCAAATCAAGAAATTTTTGAGCCTAAACCGCATCTCGCAAGAAGATAGGAGCACATGTCAAATTTCATGAAAAGTGGTTCGGGGACCTCCATTATAAGAAATTTTCACCCCATTTTTAGCTCATTCTCACTATTGACTTTGTGGAGAGAGCTTCTGCCACCTAGAGCGGATCGACCTTCTAGTAGCTTCTATGACGCGCACAACTACCCGACTAGTTCCAGACATGAGAGGTAGGCTCACCACCTTGAGCTTTTCGCGCATGTTTGTCATTATGTCGTGAAAACTAGCGTAGGGGTCATACACAAAGCGACCAGTAGAGACCTACAAGTAGAGACGGAGACCTAACGGCTAACCCGAAAGAAACAAGACTTCATCAGCAGCTTACCCTAGTCTAAGAGACCAGTCGTGGATGTCCAAAGGTAGTAGGAAACCATCGGAAAAAACCCTAATTCCCAGAAACCCGCAAGAGGCCACCAAATGGAAAATCGGCAAAACGGTGACCAAATGCTACCAAAATTCATGTGTAGGAGCATCTAGACATACTCGACAAGTCTATATGACCCGCATGACCAAAAAGTAACCCGAGGCGGCACTAAACTTCAGAAATGGCATCAGACACACAAAGTGTCAAATTGCACTTGCGGCCAAACCGCAAGTTCGTTTGTCACCAAACTTCACAGGCGGCTTTCCTAGACCATCAACAACCAAGTCCTATGGTGGTAGACCACCACAAATCATCAAAGGTATGTAAACACAACCACGGGTGCTTCTAGAGCGACAAATTGCCAAATGGAGCTCCGGTGAAGCCAAAGTCGAGAAAAACCATACGGAAAGGATCCCCAAGGGATCAGGAAGCTATGGAGATCAACATCGAGAAATTTCATCGCCAAAAAGCACTCCAAAAGTCAGAAAACAGCTCAGAGGCTCTGAAGTCTACACAGGGAGTTATACTCTATCTATTTGACTTTTTTGTTGAAATTAGGCTCAAAAGGGACTTAGGGGAGAAAAGGGCAAGCACTGGGAGCACTAGCACACAAAAAATCACTAGGAGACATCCTACGCGTAGGATGTCTCAAGGGCATTTTTTGGCACAGACTCCAACATTTTTTATCATGCACATGTTCTGCATGACATTTACAAGCCATACACCAAGTTTCATCACATTTGGACCAAGCTTGACCTCATATGCATGGAAAAACGCAAAGTTACGGCGTAGAGGCAATAATGGGCCAAAGACCTACCAAATCTTGTCCAAATCCCATGAAACTTGCACAACACATTCACCAACACATTAGCGAACAATCTGTGTGGTCAGGGAGAAAAAATGATGAAATAGACATCCTACGCGTAGGATGTCTATTTGACCTTTTGGGCATGCAAGGGATGTTTTATCATTCCAGATCCAATTACCTCATCATCAAGAGCCCATATGTCAAGTTTGAAGCCATTCTAATCACTTTTGACCCCCAACACCTTCAAGATACACTTTTTGAGCCCAAAAACACCTCACAGAGCCTTACAAGCATCAAATCTTGTCCAAATTCAAATCCAAGAACATGGCCATGTTCCATAGGCCAAGGACAAGGCCAAGGAAAACCCACAGAACAAGTTTGATGTCATTTTCATGAAAAAAGACATCCTACGCGTAGGATGTCTCCAGCATAAATTTAGCCTTTTGTGCAAAGAATGACATCATGGGAGCCAATACCATGGTGCAACAAGCCCATATACCAGTTTTCAACCCATTTGGACATCAATTGCTACCTATGATGGACATTCTACCCAAATTGTGACCTAAAGCCTGAATCAGCCCAAAAATCAACTTTTTATTATCCAAATTCAAATCCAAGCCTATAGCCATGTTCCATGAGCCTTACACTACCTGCATGTCAAGTATGAACCAATTCTGATGAAAAAGACATCCTACGCGTAGGATAGATGAATTTTTTTTGCCAGATTTGCACTGTGAGCATATGCACAGCTTCATAAGCTCCTTTTAAGATTTATTTTCAATTTTCAAGTCATTTGGATAAGTAAAACTTAGTTTCGCAGCTAATATGTAAAAAACGCTAACTTCGGACTACTGAGTGCAACAGGATCAATGGCAGCCTCAAAGTCACTGGCAAAGAGGAAAAGAATGACCATCAAAGATTATCTGGACGAAGTGGAACCCTTTTTCATTCCAGAAGGAACATTAAAGCCCACCAGCACTTGGATACAAGAAGATCTGTTAGAGTCAAACGACCTAAAGATCTACCAGGGAGTGTTCAAGGACAATGAAGGCAATTTCATAGAGCTAGCAATGCTGCCGAGAGAGTTCAATGAGTTTGTACGAAGCAAAATGGCTGGCTACTTGGAGAAAATTGACCTCCACAACTACTTCGAAGCAATGCCGGCAGGGGTGGACATCAAAAGAGTATGGGAATTTGTAACAAGCATCAAAGAAGATGGAGTGGCCAAGGTAACAGATTTACAAGGCAGACCAGATACAGAGATCATAATCACGGAGCGGGTTGTAGCCCATGCACTAGACCTCTCCAATGAGGGGGATAGCGACACAAAAAGAAGGGATGAAGTCAAAGTGTACAAAGAGAAAAAGGAAAATTGCACCTTTGAAGACATTGCCAACCCAAAGGTGGCAATTATGAGCCAGTTGTACAACCAGTACTTCCACATGTACACTAAGAGGCCACAGAAGTACAGGATGCCTCCAGGTGCAATTGCAACAACGTTTACTTGGGCAATGACAAAAGGCACCCCAAAGATAATCAACTATGCGGCATACATACATGACAGCTTAGTAAAGATGGGCAACAAAAAGCCAACCTACATAGTGCCAGGAGAGCTGATCACCAAAGTGGTTTATGGGGCACTACACGCTAAAGGAAGGTGGCCTGACCCCCCATCTCAGAATGAATGGCTGAGAGTAAAAGAAGACAAGGAAGATGAGCTGCAAAGGGCACCAAGGGTGGCTACGAGATTGAAGAGACGGCTGGAGCCAGTTGAAGAGGAGCAACCCGATCAGAAGAAAGGAAAGAAGGAGTTTGCTCAAGTGCCGACCAAAGAAACCAGGTCTCAGAAAGCGGCAAGACTCGAGAGGCTGATGGAGAGTTTCCGAGTAGAAAGAGCCCTCAAGGGTGATTTAAACGAACTCTGGAAGCCCTCTCTCGAGTCTATGTCCAGATCATCCAGAAGAGTACAAAGGGACCTCTTTAAAGATTATATCAAGAATTTCGAGATTCTTGATGCTGCAGCGGAAAACATTCCCCATGTCCCTTTCACCGAGGAGGAAGTGGAGCAGATAAGGCAGACACTGCTAGATGAACAATAAAGCCAAGAAAGAGAAAGTAAAACAAAAGTAGACAGGGACTTAAAGGGAAAACCGGCAGCTTTACCAGATAGCCCTAAACCCAGCCCACAACCATCACCACCGCCATCACCACTTCCTAGCAGCCCTCCACCAGAAGATAAGGAGGCTGAGGACAAACAAGATGAAAGGCAAGCTGAGAAGCAAGAGCAAAGGCAGGAACCTGAGCCAAAAGAAGAGGCCAAGCCTCAGTATGAGAAAAAAGGATTAGATGAGGCCTACTACGCATATTTGGACGTGCTAACTACAGGCTATACAAAGGAAGAAGCTGCCACAATCGCATTCGACTTGGTGAGGACATGGCATAAAGAACAGATGCAAGGCATCCGGCTAGTGGAACTAAAAGAAATTGCTACCGACACGGTAGACCTGTACCCGCCCTCCAATGACTGGGACGTGGTGATGACAAAGCTAGCCGGATTGAGGGCACAATCTATGGCTTCAAAGAAAGAGATGATAACTCTCAAAGCCTCCGAAGAAAAGACCAAAATGGAAAGGGGTTCTCTGCAGGCACAAAGCCAAGGGCAAAAAGAGAGAGAAGTTGACCTCCAGACCATCTTGGCAACGGCTCTACAAAACTACCAAGCAATGAAAGAAGCAAATGAGGCACCAACAAAAAGAATACAAGCAGCTAAAGAAGAGTGTCTGCAGCTCAGCAAGTCATTGTGAGATGTCAAAAGAGAAAGAGATAATCTGACACTACAGCTGGCCGAAGAATCAAAAGAAGTAGAGGCCATGAGAAACGCCAAGGAAAAAGAAGAGATAGAACAAGAAGCAAGCCTGGATGAAGTCCTTGAGCTCAAGGACCAATTAAAAGTCAAAGATCAAACCATCCAGAGGCTGCGAGCATCACCTGCTAGAGTCACAGCTACGAGCTCGACTCAAATCATTTCTGAGAGTCAACTATATGAAGAGCAAATGCAGGAATTTCAGAAGGAGCTGACTCTCGAGAAAAAGTAGAGGTTAATGATGGCTGAAGGTTCTATCGTAATGCATACAAGAATGGAGGAGGACAAAAGGGTCTGCAAGAGGAAGTGGAAAACATAAAGAAAAAGCTCGAGGAGGCGGAAAGAGTAAACGCTGAACTTAATGACCTCCTCGTGAATATGGGCGGAGAAGTTGAAGCAAAAAAGAAAACACTCCTCAGGCAAATTGAGGAGTTGAAAGGCCAGTAAGGAGGAGAGGCAGAAAGCTCAGGGCCAGCTGCCAATGAGGGCATCGACCTCGACAATGTGGAAGATCCTGTGGACACACCCATGCAAAACGAAAGCATAGCAGGATCCTCTCAAGAGCCACAGGATCTAACACAAGAAGAGGAGGAAAAATTGCGTAAGGCAATAGAGGAAGATCTAAGAGAAAGCACGAAGCTAGCCTTGGAATGGGAGTAGAGGGTCTTCAAATCTATGACAATTCAGAAGATCGACGCCAGCAATCTCAAGCGCGAGTGTCTTCAACCCTCTCTCCCATATCCATTGCTGAAATATGAGGCAACTACAATAAACAAGCGAATCAGAGAAGAGCCAACGGTACCTCTCTACAATGCAGACACCTCGAAGCTAGAAGGAGTTAAGCTTATAGTGGATTCTCAACCAAAGTGGAGGAAGGCTTGGCTTACAAAGTACCCACAATACCTAATCCACCTGGTAGAGGCACCTAAAGATATCAGAGACAATCTCAGCTTCTGTCCCCTACCAAGGGTTAGGACGTGGAAGGCACAGGAAATTTTGCAAAGAAGCCAACCCACTTGGCTGAATTACCCAAAGTTGCCGGGCGTGAAGGCAGGTGAGAGAATAAGTGTTCAATACATGGTGAAAACCCTAACCGGCGCCATAAAGTTGTTCACTAGCTCACCTGATCTTACATGCATTATGATGAGAAAAATCTACAGAACCATCTTAGCAGTGTTCGAGACCTTCAAGCTAGGCCAGGTGACCGACAGCATATTCTTCTTCCAGGATACATACAGATGTGCTTATGATCTGTCAGGTCAGCCTTCCTAGGAGGTGATACATGCGCTGTATCAAAGAATCATGTTTCTACCATCCTATCACCTCCAGGCTTTTGAAGAAGCATTCTATACGGGGTTCTTCACCATGAATACAGATATCTTTGGCCCAGCAATGCTGAACCTACATGCCAGGTACGAATCACTGCTAAAGATGAGGGAAACGATAAGATGAAGCAGTTGATCAAGGCCATGTCGGGGACGACATGAGCAAGGAGGGGGGGAGTGTTAGAAGCTGGACACACCCCACGGAATCTAACTACTCGGAGGATTATTATTTTTTGTAATTATTCATTCATTGAGGAAAACCTGATTTTTCACCTTGTAATTATTGGGACTTACAGAAGTTTCCAGATTGTATCCCAGTTTTGATAGTTAGATTGAGTAGATGGTTGATTTTGGAACTTTAGGGTTTGAGAAATTGTAAGGTATATATACCACTTTTTGACGTTAACACTGGAATGGTAACAGGACACTTTTATGTCCTTGGACACTTTTGTGTCCTGTCAAGTGACCATTTTGCTTGAATTATTTGAAGAGTATGAAAATCAATTTCTAGGTGCTATATATCCACAAAGTTGCCTTATGAGCTGAAAAAAACTTAGCATTTTTTTTTTGAGTATCGATCTCACCATTAACCTTACTCTTGCACAACATTTTTGAACCTAAACTGTGTGAAAAAACGGGTCCTATTTTTGGCTTTTATTTTTTTATTTTTGGCAACTATACCACTCTAAACTTCATGTTTGTGAGGTTTAGATGGCCAGAGGTTAGGCCTTCATAGTTCTCAACATGTTTTGATGCTTGTAGGGAGAGCTAAGTGTTAAAATTGAAAGTTATGATCAATTTACAAGAATTGCATAATCCTGTTTTTTGGCCAAAATTAGCACTTTTATGATTTTTGTGCTGGCTTTCTTGATATCCAAATTCAATTTTTATTGTGTAAGTGTAATGTATAACAAAAATCTAATCTTCCTTGAGTTTTGGGGGACCTAATGTTGGAGCTATATATGGCTCACTCTACTCAACTTGGTCTCACCTATATATTTGTATCTTGTCCTCAATATGAATCAGTCTTTGGGAGCGTATATGGTGTGTCTCTTGTCTGGTATCTCTCTCTTTCTCTCTACATCTCAACATGGTATCAGAGCAGTAACGATCATGCGCCGATTCAATTCCTGGTGACAAAACAGTATGTGTATGCGATTTGCATGTAAGATTCAAAAATTGCTACAAATTTTATTTTTGAGCATTGATTCTTGTAAGTTGTGGTTGTTTTGTGTTAAGAAGAATATGATTAGTGTTCTGTGTGACTTTTATTGCTAATCAATCTAATCGTTGATTACGTTTTCTTGTTGATGACACCCTGAACTTCATCTCAATTTTTCTTGCTGTTCTGCTCAAAATTTGGAGAAACGGGAAAAGCGCAATGGAGCATAGCGCAATGGAACTTTTCATCCAAAACTTGTTTGTCTCCTCGAGCTCTTCAATTTGAGTTCTAGGTTTGCGTCAATCGGAGTTCGCAGCAGAAAGTTATGTTGTTTTTACTGCAATTGAGCTTGACGCAGCTTTCTTCGTCCTACTTCTTCGTGAAGCGTCCGCGATCGTTTTTCTTATTTTGGCATTAACTTTTTCGAGAAGATTTAGCTTTTTGCTATTCGTATTGTGGCCGTCAATCTTGCGTCTCACGCCACTCTATTTTGAGGACTCTTTTATTATTAACGTCTCCTTTACCCTGCCCTTTTTGGGTGATGTCTCTCACATCTTTGGAAGTTCCTTGAGCATCCTTCTTACGTTTATCGTTGACAGAACGCAGTAGTCATGTCTCTCTCATTCTCAATTGCGGCCTTCACCATATATGGTGTGAAAATTCTGCGATCTTATCTTATAAGTCTTCTCGCAACAAGATATGGCTATGAATATTCTCGTCAACGGCTTTCCTTCTGGCCAGCGTTCTGTTCCTCCTTTCCAAGGTCAAGGTTTTCCAGGCTGGAAAGCAAAGATGTTGTTAATTCTTGAAGGCGATGAACTTTCCGATGTTGTTCTTGGAAATCGTGTTTGTCCGCCTTAGCCTGTTGATACGGATAATGATAACGTGCTTATCACTGAAGGACCTATATTTGAAGATTGGAATGTTGCCTATACGGATTGGCAACGACGTGATAAAGCAGCTCGTCGGTATATTCTTTCTGCTCTTACTGATTCCCTTTTGCTTGATATGTACAAACTGCCTACTTCCCACGACGTATGGAAGTACCTTATTGCAAACTTTCAGAAGAAATCTGTCACAGAAATACTTTATTTGAGAGGGTTGCTTAACAAGTTACAATATGAAGTTGGTACTACCATGACGGGACATATTGAATCTTTCAAATCTATTATTAATCAACTTGCTGTTGTCGGTGATCCTGTTCCACAAAAGCAACTGATTACACTTCTCCTTGATACGGTGAAGGACTCTTTTTATGATAACATTGTTACTATTCTCTCTAATAAAGATGGTCTTGATTTCAACCAAGCCTGCATGTCTTTAATTGAATACTCTCAACGTCAAGAATGTCGTAATGCTAGTCATGAAATAGCTATGATTTAACACGAGGAGACTGAGTCACAACAGATGGAACGGGATTTTTATGCTCGAAGGCGTCCATTTCAACGAGGAAACCACAGAGGTGGCCGTCGTGGTAATATTTTCTCTCGTCTCAAATTTCTCAATAAGCAATGTTCTTAGTGCAACAGAAATGGCTATACTGAAGATGATTGTTGGGCACGTCAATATGATGAAGAACACAATGTTACCACAAAACAACCACGTTTATCTAGAGACTCTTCTTCTTCTTCTTGTGAATATTGTGGACGATCTGATCATCCCACTCATATGTGCTATAAGCATCGATTCGACACAGATCGGAATAGAGCATATGCTACTAAACATCGAAACAACATTGTACCAGAAACAAGCTGCGTCCTATGTTCAGTTGCTCCAGACAGAATACTTCATATACGCGATGGATCACTTTTTATTGTCGATTCTGGTGCTACAGGAAATATGACATATCATTCTAAGTGGCTCCATAACTATCATCCACTTCCAGGTCAACGTGTTGTTTATCTTGCTGATGATACTACTTGTCAAGTAAAGGGTATTGGAGACTTATATCTTGGTACCTTATCTTCTTCCACTCAAAGTTTGCGAGGAGTATTACATGTACCAGATCTTCAACGTAATCTTCTTTCAGTTGCTAGACTTGTTGATCTTGGTCTGTTTGTTGGATTTGATCATACCAAATGCCGAATTGAGAAAGATGGACAGACTATAGCCACTGCTCCTCGAAACGGTAATTTGTTTGCTGATTTCTCAAAACTCCTTGATCTTCAACGACGTGATCTTGTTCATGGCATGGATCTTAAAGCCCATCCTCATATGGGAATTTGTGAATTTTGTGTTCTTGGGAAACACAATCGCAAACCCTTTCCTCTTTCAAATACAACTCATTCTCATGACATATTGGATCTTGTTCATACTGATATATGTGGACCTCTACCTTCTTCGAGATCACAATATCGCTACTTTATTACTTTCATTGATGATTTCTCAAGGTATACGACTGTATTTTTACTTAGACAAAAATCTGAAGCCTTATCTGTTTTCAAACAATTCCACAAGGCTGCGGAACTTCAAAATGGTCGTCGCCTTAAGAAGCTTCGTAGTGACAATGGAGGCGAATATGTTTCTCGAGAGTTTGTGAGTTACTGTGTTGACAGTGGAATTCATCATGAACACACTATTCCATATTCGCCTCAACAGAACGGTGTTGCTAAACGAAAGAATCGCACTATTCTCAATGCTGTAAGATGTATACTAATTCATTCTGGCTTATCTTGTGTTTTTTGGGCTGAAGCTACTTTGACAGCAGTATTTATTCAGAATCATCTTCCTACTAGTGCACCCTCTGGTAAGATACCCATCACAGCATGGACAGGTGACATTCCTTCTGTATCTCATTTTCGAACCTTTGGATGTATTGCTTATATTCATGTTCCCAAAGAAACACGAACAAAGCTTGATGCTCCTGGTCTTAAAGTTATTTTTATTGGATATTATGACACTTCCAAAGGCTACAAATTCTATGACCCTTCCTCCAAGAAAGTAATTGTGAATTGTGATGCTACTTTTAATGAACAGCTTATGGGAGGCTCATGGTCCATGGATGATTCTGATGATACTAAATCATTGCTTCAAGCTTTTCCATTTATTTCAGAAGATGAAACTCTTCCTATAGAGCAACTTTCCTCTTCACAACCATCCATTCCGAATGTTTCCAATGATGATTTTGATATTTTTGTTGATCTGCCTATTGATTTTGAATATGGCTCATGTCATGTTTATGATGACGATATTGCTGATAATGCTTTTTCTACTTCCGAAGATCCCATTACTTATGATGAATCTATCTCTTCACCACAAAAGGATCAATGGGAAGAGGCTATGGAAGCAGAGTACGATTCTCTTATCTCTAAAGGTACATGGATACTAACTGAATTACCTCCTGGTCGTACAACTATTAAATGTAAGTGGGTGTATAAGACAAGAGTAAAAGCAGATGGATATTTTGACAAGTTCAAGGCGCATTTAGTTGCAAAAGGTTACTCCCAAGTAGCTGGTGTTGATTATCAAGAGACTTTTTCACTAGTTGTTCGCATTACAAGTGTTCGAGTTTTATTGGCATTTGCTGTTCAATTTGATTTAGAAGCTCATCAAATGGATGTGCGAACTGCTTTTCTTAATGGTGACTCGGAAGAGGAAATTTATATGGAACAACCTGAAGGTTTTGTTATTCCAGGTAAAGAAGACCTTGTTGCTCAACTCCATAAGGCACTATATGGTCTCAAACAAGCTTCGCGAGCCTGGTATAAAAAATTTGATCTTTTTCTCACCTCTAAAGGATTCATCTCTTGCTCGTCAGACCCTAACTTATACATCAAATGCCAAGGTAGCAGTTTTGTGATTCTTTCTCTTTATGTGGATGATACCATCCTTGTTTCCAATGATTTGGGATTTCTTCAGCAAGTGAAAAAGTTATTGTCTTCTGCATTGGATATGGTGGATCTTGGAGAGATTCACTTGTGTCTTGGCATTCAAATCCAATGCAACCGTACAAAAGGTATTTTATTCCTTCGACAGTCAAAGTTTATTGCAGATACTATTCAAAAATTCGGTATGGAATCTGCACATTCAGCCAACACACCTTGTCTTGCGAGCTCTACGAAGAACACTTCTGACAATGGCGGTCAACTTGTCACAAATCAACCTTATGCTAACTTGATTGGATGTCTTCAGTTTGTTGGCATGAACACTCGTCCTGATATTCTGTTTGCTGCTAATTATCTTGGACAACATCTTGCATGTCCTTCTCTTAAGCATTGGTCTGCTGCAAAGCGTGTGTTGAAATACTTGAAAGGCACTACAGATTTTGGTTTAGTCTATCGACGACAACTCACATCCGATTCTATGCAATCTCTTTCTCTTTTGGGTTACACAGATGCAGACTGCACAAGATCACATTTATCTATGCGATCTACTAGTGGAAATTGCTTCTTTATAAATGGTTGTCTTGTTTCTTGGACTAGCAAGAAACAACGTTGTGTTGCAGTTTCTACGACTGAGTCAGAATATGTTGCGGCATCACTTGCAGCTCGTGAGTTGATTTGGCTTCGACAAATGCTGGTTGATATTGGTCACTCTCCTCTTTCTAGCACACCCTTGTGGTGTGACAACCAAAGTGCTATTAGTCTTGCAAAAGACTATGTTCAACATAATAAGTCAAAGCACATTGCTGTCCATTATCATTATGTCAAGTATGAAGTACGCAAAGGAACCATTATGGTTGAACACTGTCCAAGTGACCAGATGATTGCAGACATTTTGACCAAAGGCCTCAACGAGTCACCTTTCATCCTCTTGCGCTTGGAGCTTGGAGTTGCTTCGACCTCACTCTTTCTAGATTAGCTTCTTTGCTATTGTAATACTTTGTACATATGACATTGTAATCTTTTAGGTACCATGCACTATGCACACTCCACATTTGCACATTGTGATCTCTAAGTCACTTGAATATTTGTACATAGATGCACAATTCACTTTCACATCATCATCGCTGGTTCATATTTTCACATTGTGTAGGGGCTTGGGTTTTTCCCTTGAACTCCCCAAGGGTTTTCTTATCCAAAGCTAGAGACCTTTGTTTGCGTGGGTATGTATCACTCTACTCAACTTGGTCTCACCTATATATTTGTATCTTGTTCTCAATATGAATCAGTCTTTGGGAGCGTATATGGTGTGTCTCTTGTCTCGTCTGTCTCTCTTTCTCTCTACATCTCAACACCTAATATGCTATATAGCATAGTATATGATGATGGTTGAGTTTTTTGATTACTGAAGAATTTGATACATTTTAGAGTAGCAAGTATAACTTTCTCAATATTGCTGGTTTCTTAAGCCAATTGTATGTATTTTGTAGGTAGTAACCATATCTAATCATAGACTACAAACTTGGCTAGATATTGAGTAGTTTCTATGGGTTTCTAAAGTTCATAATGCTAAACCCAGTTTTTTCATGTTTGCTGTATTTAGCATTTTATCATTGCCCCCAAGGTTCCAATTGTAAGAGATCCATTATCCTTTTGACATGCTCCATGACTCCTTTTGAATCCAAATGCAAAAGGGAGCTAAGAAAACATGTATATAGTATCTTTATTGAGCGTGACTATAGAAACTTTGATGATAGGTCTGCAGAATGGCAAAAATGCAACTTTTTTGTACCTATTTTTTTTGCCCAAAAAAAAATTAGTGAGGTAAAAGCAACCATATGTTTTGGTCACCAACCCATTGAAGTTAACAGGGCATTTTAGCTCATGTCCTACAAAAATCCCCACTCTTATTTATATGCAATCAACCGTAAGAAATTGTTGTTTTGGGAAAAATGCACTGGTCCATCAACTTTGGAGGCTTGTAGGTGACCAAGGGATGATAAAAATTACAAGTTTCTCATTTTTTCCATATGTAGTAGTTATTGAACTATAAGCTCATGAAAGGATTTTTCAAAATGAGTGGATCTACTATGGTTTTGGAAATTTTTCCCAAAACCCTGAAAGGACACTTTTATGTCCTATTAGGTTACCATTCTAGTGTTAATGAAAAACCTTTTGTCATTTTAAACAAGTTTTGAAGTCTGGGAGTGAGCGTACTGTGTACGAGAGAGAGAGTGTGAGATTCATCTTGACGCTACGTGTGCTCCGGAGGTCGGAATCGAGTGCGGAGAAGTGCAGCATGTTGCCCCCGACTAGAGCTACGCGCCGATACCAACATTGCGCGCGTACGGTCCGGCTTTGTGAGCTCCTTCTACGAGCTTCATCGGTTGTTTGGGTGAGCATACGTTGTCCGATTTTGCATTGCAGCATATCCACGCGTTCACATTGAGTAGAACTACACATTAGGTACTTTTGATTTCGGAAACGAAGACCTACAGACATCGTATGTGTTTTTGCACCAGGTGTTTTGGGTCGGGATTTTGGTTCATAGACCTTAGGGAGAGCGACCTATTGGTATTAGTAGGGTCTCCTTCAAGTTCTATGGTGTTTCGAGATTGTTTGATGGGTGTTCAGCTCTAGGGAGCGTTGTAGGAAGTTTCTTCTTTTGCACTCTTGAAGGCTGTGACTTAGACAATTGTTAGAGACATCTGTAGGAATTAGTTAGGAGTCGGTCGAGTGTAGGTTGACACCTTATGCTTGCTTCCACGCACCTGTGGGTCGAGCTTCATCCTTAGCTGACATTACATGTTAGGTGAGTTCTCGCTATGCTGATGTCCGTCGCGGCGTATCCGTCCAACAATGATCAATGTTGCGATGGAGTCGAAAAAAACCCACTTGTCCTTTTGCATGTTGCCATTCTCTTCAACCCAATCATTCAAATTTATCTCGATTATGCAGTGAAACAAATTTTCCATAAGAAACCCAATCATTATAGTTTCATGTTTATTTACATTCATTACATCCCCTACTTTATGCAAAGGCTTTGCTCCATTTAGTACTCAAATCATAACGCATACCATGTTGAAGTGCAAGGTTGAACATATCACAGATCCACACATGTGTAGAATCTCGTGTGTGTTTAATCCTTTTTGGCTTGATACCTTGAAGATCTCCCGCTTTGTGAGTGGCCAACTTTTCAAGCCCGTTGCACACATCCTCATTGGCATTTTTCTAGCATTTGGTTTGTCATATAGTTGCCTACAATGTGTGTACATATATCCACCAGACTCAAGTTACCAAAACTCTCAACCCGCTTGCCCCTCAAGTTTCTCCAAAATCTTCCACATGCACATGCCTTTTCTTGGACTAGAAAAAACTGATGCTCCCATCTTCTTATCTTCTTTTGAATCAATGCCTTGTATGTATGCAAATGACTTTGATAGTTGTATTTTTCCATACTTTCATCAAGTTTTATCATAATTTTGAGCATCTTGACATTTGTTATCAGACCACCTTTTGAGAGAGAGAGAGAGAGAGAGAGAGAGAGAGAGAGAGAGAGAGAGAGAGAGAGAGAGAGGGGGCAGGGGAGAGAGAGAAATAGAGAATTAATTGATGTGCAAATGAATTGTTTATCAAAGAAAAATGTTGATTGAACAAAATATGAGAATGTTCAAATTTCTCATGGATTCGTTGATGATTACAATAAAACTTGTAAAATTTTGCTGGTTTTTTGCAACGTAGGTTCAAAATCTACCCAAGATCTTGCAATTTTAATTGATTCAAGTTACATTAGACCTTGGTTTTTTAAAACACTAAGCTGAGATGTGTCTGTGTGTGTGTGTGTGACACACACGTGCACACACACACACACACACACACACACACACACACAGAGGACCACATGAGAATTTACATGTTTTCTTTTGTAAGGTTTCCAGTTTTTGAAACTTTAAAGATTGTATAAAGATTAGTCAAACTGATATAATTATTGAAAAAGCAATATAGAATTGCCCGACCATGGAAAATATCTTTATTTTTGGAATCTTAAGCACAACAAATTCCGGGCTAGAAATTTTCAGATTTAAATTCGGACAAAAACTAACCCCGCTAGTCCTTTCGGAAGATTCAATGTAAATTAAATTATTAAGAAAAATTGAAGGGTTGCAATAATCATTTAAGCATAGACTTTATTAAAGGCCTCCCAGATATTTACAAGATATTTTACTAATTAAGCAAAAATAGGTCAAAATATAGCAGAATGGACATTTTAAAAGATGGTAGGTGATGGGAGGGTCATCACTGACCTTCCAAGGACTCATTTAGCAATAGGGGGCGGTTTTTGACTTGCTGGGGACTGCTTGAACTGCAAGCAACTGCCTTTTACAGCCTATGAGAGCTTGTGAGTGCCAGAAAACTATAAATAGGACCCCTTGCTTCACAAATTTGACACACTAGAAGCCTTGATACTCTCTCTCTCTCATCTAGAGAGAACACTACGCAGAAATCATTAGAGATTAATCTCTAATTGATTAACCTAAACGGTAATTAGTCTAATCTTTCTTAATTAGCAAGGTTAGATTAAACTATTTTTTTAATAAATCAAAGATTAGACCTATGTATACTCATAAACCCTCTCTTAATTAATTATTCTCTATTGATTGTTGTAATTAAGCTTGGTAATGTTAAGGTAATTAATTATCCTATCATATTAGGGATGAAATTAGCCAAATTAACCATGAATTAATGGGAAATATATTAATTAAGCTTAGATTAAGTTGAGGTAATTATCAAAGCTGCATTAGACAGTCATTAATCTAGGAAAATTATCCTATAATTTTTTGAGTAATTCTCCTAATTAATTAGGCATAATTACATTGTTTTTTGAGAAAACTAGGTGGTGCCCCTTGTGTAGTTGGGATTTGGCTGGGGGTTTGTTGTTTTGGTTTGTGTTGTGTTGTGCCCCAGCCCCATTGAGCAGCACGGGAGCCTTGAAGGGTGTCTAGAGGTTGCTCTTCTTGTTGCCCGCCCCGGACCGCTTCAAATTGGTGCCCCCACGGAGGACAGGCTTGTGTATGTTTTGTGAAGGCTCAACCTTTAGCATAATCAAGTAGCTTGCATGAATCACGAGAATTTGTATGATCCCTTCATTCCCATTGCAAGGCAAAAGGTACACATAATTGTTAGTACTAAGTTGCAATTTCAGCGAGTAATTCGTAGAATTTTAGGTCCTCTTAGGTTAGCCGAGATAAACACTTCGGTAAATCCTTTTATTTTGCCTCTCATTAGGTACGATATTAGCTTGGATGTCTATATTTTTGTGTTATTTTAAGCATTAGGACATGCATAGGCCATGGATAATGGCCCAGGAATAGAGCTTTTTCCCTTTCATTTTACTCCACACATTAGAATAAACGTTGCAATTAGTAGAAAGATCCATTTTCAACAACGAATGGTGTTCATGTTTGGTGCCCAAAGAGTAGGAGAAATTCTTGCATCACCAAACCCTGTCATTCTACCTCTCGTCAACTACCACACTTCTTTTGATGTACATGTGTTCATTTTATTTTAAAATGAAGTGCAGCCCGGCAAAATAGTGTGTATGTTTGTTATTTCTTTGTCCAAGTTGTTACAAGAAACAAAAAAACGATCATTTGTTCTAACTGGGAATGTGTGTGCAGTGAAATTTCAATCCTTAGATATCTATCTCTATTACCAATTGAGTTGCAGGAGCAAGTAGTAAGGCGTCTCTCTCATAACAAGAGGGTGGTGAAGTTAAGACGGAAGGTCCTACGCGTGGATTCCATTTTCCTCTTGTTGTTGGGCACTAAGGAAGACCGCGCATTCATCTAACTAGTGTGTGCCCTAAGATTGGTAAATAGAGTGAAATTTGGCGTTTGGTGAGTGCATTTCACCATTGAGGAAGACTCTTCAGGAAACTTGCGGCCAGAGTTCATGCTTCATAGACTCACATTTGGTGAATTTTTCCCTCATTTGCGTCTTATTAATAGTCTTCCTTTCGCTTTCAACAAAGGAGATAGGGAGCTATTCAGAGCTTGTCTTAATAAAGAGAGCATAGAGAAGATTGCAAATTTGTATAAATTCTCATCCTTCTCTACTTTCTATGACACTTTTTTCATAGAGACATTGTAAATCTCTTTATGCTTTTGAATGATTTAACCATAATCCTAAGGAGTTTTTGTCCAAGAATTTTGTAGCACAAGTGGAGTCTTTAAATCTTGCAAACTTGATTGGACTTGATGAGGATGTTCTTTATGAAATTGTGAGAAGGTTTCTTCACTCCGACTGTGTGGAACTCGAAGGAAAGGAGCTCCTAGTCAATTGCTACCTTCTCATGGCCTTCGACGAGCATGAAGATCTAGTTTTTATACAAACCGCTTGTGCGTTGGGAATTGTAGAGCAAGTGCAATTTATCACTTGGGACGTGGTTGCTCTTTTGGATTCAGAAAATGAGGTTCTAGAGATTTCTGTTTATCGCCTTAGCTTTGAAGAATTTAAACCCTTCTTAGATCTCATCAATAGTCTACCTTTTTGTTTTGATAAAACAAATCGAGACCTCATTGAAGCTTGGACAGCTGAAGAAGAAAACCTAGAGTGGTATTTTCTTACTTCTTCATTTGCAGGCGAGTGGTTCTAAATCTCTATTGTATCCCTTATTGTAACTCGTGTTGTAATCTTTCATAATAATGGAGAGCCAACGCCAAATGTCTGGATATCCTCTTTTCTTTGGAGAGCTTGGAGAGGATGCAGAATTATTTTTAGCAAATTTCAAGATGTCTTGCCGTATCAAGAGGATAGTAACCGATCAAGAACGTGTAGAAATGTTTGAGGTGGTCCTTAGGAAAGATGCTAGTACTTGGTTTGACTCTTTGCCTGAGGAAATTAAGGGGAATTACACAGAAGTTTTGAATCGTTTTAAGAGATACTTCTTTGATCCCCAAAACACTCAAAAACTATGGCAAGACATTGTTTCTCATAAGCAAAAAGACTTAGATGACTACTACTTGTACAAGCAAGAGTTTCTACGTCTTTGGGCTCTATGGATACGAAATGTTGCTAACCCTGGTGATGGTGCAGAATTTTTAAAGAAGGAGAGGTTCATAGCCGGACTCTTTCCTGGCCTTAAGGTAAAAGTTGAGGCGGGTGCACCTGCTACTTTTGATGCACTGGAAACTAGGGCTGCTGAGAAGTATAGGAAACTCAAGTGCTTAAGGGGAGAGGTTCCAATAGAAGGTCTTAGACCCAAAGGTAAGTCACAAGCATCAACATCTAGGGAGCTTCCTGAGGTAGCGGCTGAAGTGATTGAGAAGTTAAATGAATCTTTAAGCAGCCTGTCAATTCACCTTGCACAAGCTGTAGGTCCAAAGGGACAAGCAAAGAAGTCAGAAGAGAGAGAGCCATGAACTAGGAGAGTCTTGCAATGTTGGAATTGCGGAGAGTCTGGACATGGGATGTATAATTTTCCTTGGCCCCGTGGAGAGCCAGGGAGACCAAACTTGAATTACCTAGTGATGAATGCAGGAGAAGGAGCTGGTCAACAACCAAGGCTTCTACAAAGGCCAAATGGACCAAGACCACCTCCACAAGGGGTAGAAGGAGTTCCACCTTTGCCAGATCCAAATGTGCATGTGGTAGAGGTGACAAATTCAAATGAGGTTGACATGGAAGCCAATGGCATTAAGCGTGGCCGAGGAAAAGGTAAAGAGAAAGAAGGAGTCACATCACAGAGTGACCATGGACAAGGCAAGAAGGCAAAGGAAACCAAGGAAACCAAGAGGACTCGACGTCTTATCAACCTCCAAGAATTCCCTCTTGGACATGGTATGGCTCCGTACAACTTGTTGGAAGACATGAGAGGTAAGGGTCCTGATATTTCATGGCCTCAATTTCTTGCATTATGTCCACAAGCTAGGAGGGATTTAACAAGAGCAGTTAGCACTAGGAGAAAGGTAAAAGAGAGTGTCCCTGTTGTAAAAATTGCACAAGCTGAAATGAATGAGGACATTACACCGGTGCTAGACTGTTACATCAAAGGAAGATTGGTTAGGAAAGGTCTAGTGGATGGGGGTGCACAAATTTGCATCATGACAGAGGGACTCATGCAAAGACTAGGCATGCACATCCATGAGACACCTGAAATCAAAGTCAAGTTGGCAAACAATAGCAAGACTAGGTGTGTATGCATTTGTAAAAATGTCTTTGTAGAGGCCTTTGGCATTAAGAAAGCGGTGGATTTTTATGTTATGTCGACCAAGGGAAGTGGTTATCCATTTATCCTAGGAAGACCATGGCTAATGAAAATGCGAGCTTTGCAGGATTGGGAGAGTGGGAAATTAATTTGCAGGAATGACAATCATAAGAAGGTTTTCTTTGACATGAAGGAGCAACGCCAAGAGGAGCTCCATGAAGAATCATCTCAAAGTGAGACAGAAGAAGGTTGGACCGATAGCACTTCAGAAGAAGAAAGTAGCGGCAGCATTACTGAAGAGGAGTCTTCCATCGAAGTCATGGGGGTAAGGTTTAAGCCAAGAAACCAAGAGACCTCTTGTCAAGGCTTGGAGGAGGTAGGTCCTCAAGAGAACGAAGGCTTTCAAGATGAAGGGATGCTGGAAGGTATGCTATCAACAACACTTACAAAGGATGAAAGAGAGGAGTTCAAATGTGTGCTAAGGAAGTTTCCTAGGCTTTTTGCTAAAGACTACACCGACGTGCGTGGGGTAGATGTTGTTCAACACAAGATTGAGTTAAAGCCTGAGGCCACACCTAAAGCTCAGAAGCTACGAAGGCTAGGAGTTATAAAGGAACAGGCTCTACTCAAGGAGGTAAGAAATCTCCTAGCAGCAGGTTTCATTTATCCACTGGAGAATTCAGAGTGGGTCTCTCCTGTTGTTGTCACTCCTAAGAAAAATGGCAAGTGGAGGGTGTGTGTGGATTACCGTCCCCTCAATGAGGCAACAAAAAGAGATCACTTTCCCCTCCCATTCCAGGATGAGATACTAAATGAGGTAGCTGATCATGAGAAGTACACTGTGTGCGATGGTTACTCAGGTTACTTTCAAATAGGGATTGCATTGGAGGATCAATTGAAAACAACCTTTATCACTCCTTGGGGTTGTTATGCTTTTAGAGTCATGCCATTTGGTCTGACAAATGCTCCTGCAACATTCCAACGTTTCATGAATATGGTGTTTCAAGAATTCTTTGGAAAGTCAATTAGGGTGTTCATTGATGATTTCTGTATTTATAGCTCAAAATCATTGCATCTACAAAGGGTAGAAGAAGGTTTAAAGAAGCTCTACGACATGGGAGGTCAACTCAACCCTGACAAGTGCCATATAGGTGAGGATGAAGTAATCTTGCTTGGTCATAAAGTTTCTTACAAAGGCATTGAAGTGGATCCTTCAAAGGCAAAGGCTCTTATTGAGCTACCATCACCCAAGAGTCTTAAGGAGGTCATCTCATTCATTCAAAAGGTGAAGTATATGTCACGCTTCATTCACTTAGCCTCGGAGTTACTACACCCTTTGCAAAAGTTGACACAACAAGTAGAATTTTCATGGTCTGATGAGCTTGAAGAGTACTTTTGTAACATTAAAGCCATTTTGTCAGAGCTACCAACACTCATGCCTCCTTGTTGGGAGTACACATTCTTTGCTAGCTCTAGTGCTAGGAAAGAAACAATTGGTGCATTTTTGCTACAACAAGATCCCTATAGTACCAGGATGTGGCCCATCTACTTTGCTAGTAGGGTCATGAATGCTTTAGAGAGAGGCTACACGGAGGCAGAACTCATGATGCTTTCTCTCATGTTTGCGATAAGGAAGTTTAGATCCTACTTGCTCCCAAAACCTTTTGTAATCCTCACCGCAGAGAATTTGTTCCCTTGGGTGTCATCTCAAATGAATCTTAGTACTAGGATCTCAAAGTGGATTATGGAGTTGCAAGAGTTTCAATACTCTTTCAAGGTAGAAGATAGTGTGCGTGCACAATTGGCAGGGATTCTCACTTATAGGGTGCATGAAAAGGAGATTAAGGTGCCTGAAGTAAAGACCCTACCATTGCCACCACCAAAAAGTATTCCTAATGCTTTTACCTTGTTCTTTGATGGAGCTTTTCGTCGAGCCACAGGAAAAGTAGGAGGAGGGCTAGTGTTGCTCAACGCAAGTGGAGAGGTGGTCATGAAAGAGAAGTTCAATCTACCAAGTTCAGCTAGCAACAATGAAGCAGAATATGACACAATACTTCATGGTTTAAAAATATGCATTGTCCATGGTATACAACGTCTCATGGTAAAAGGGGATGCACTTCTCATTGTGAAGCAGATTTTAGGCATCTGGGCATGCAAAAATGAAAGACTAAGGGCCAAAGTTCATACCATCCGTAGGCTATTTAATCAATTTGAGGAGGTGCAATTATATCATATTCCTAGGAAACAAAATGAAGATGCTGATTTACTTGCACAACAAGCCATTGCATGTGTAAAGAAAGAAGTGCAGGTCATCATGGTGGCGGCTGCTGTGAAGCAACCGAGGTACCAGGGATTGGAGTCATTGGCTCCCATCATTGGCTACATTTTGGAGGGTGAGTTTCCACCAGACTTCACAAAAGCTCAGAAGAGGAGACTCGTGAAGAAGGCACGCATGTATCTCTTCCTAGAAGGCTCCCTCTATCAAAGAGGGAAGGATAAAGTGTGCAGAAGAGTACCAACTATCGCGGAAATTCCAGCCATTCTAAAAGGTTTGCATGAAGAGGCATGTGGTGGTCATTTTTCCCAAGAATTAACTGTGAAGAAGATTTTGCTTGCGGGGTATGTTTGGCCAAGTCTGCATGTGGATGTCCAACATTGGTGTAAAAGTTGTCACAATTGTCAGGTAAATGGGAATAGAATATGGATTAATGGTCCAAGGCAAATTGTGCTTGCAAATGGACCCTTTGAAAAGTGGGGCATTGATGCTATGGGTCCTCTGCCTAGGACAAAAAATGGTAAACTCTACATTCTAGTGGCTGTAGACTATATGACTAGGTGGGTGGAAGCACAAAGTGTGGCAAAGGTAAATGAGAGGACAGTGAGCAAATTCGTCTACACTCACATTTGTTGTAGATTTGGCACACCTTTGGAGATTGTTTCTGATAATGGTCCAGGGTTTAGAAAGGGATTGCTCACAGAAGTCTGTGAAGAACTTCGCATTCTACATCGTCACAGTACACCCTACTATCCCCAATCAAATGGTTTGGTAGAAAAAGCTAATGGTGTCATTGCAGGCATCATTAGAAAGATGGTGAAAAACAAGACAAAGTTGTGGGATGACTTCTTGGATGGTGCCTTGTGGGCGTATCGAACCACATATAGGGAAGCCACGGAGTTCACACCATTTCACTTGGTCTATGGTCAAGAGGCTTTACAGCCAATTGAGCTAAACATTCCAACAATGCGACTTCATGGAAAATCAGCACAAGATGATGTAGAAGCATGGATGGATCGACTTCTTACCTTAGCTGAGCTTGAATGGAAAAGAGAAGTAGCATACGAGTGCTATAAGAGGAAAGCCACACAGACAAAGGAGAAGCTTGACAAGAAACTGAAGGACAAAGGCATCAATGATGGAGATCTTGTGCTAAGGTATGACAATCAACTCGATAATCGTTTTGATGCCAAATTTGAAACAAGATGGCAGGGGCCATACATAGTCAAGAAGGCTTTCAATTCAAGTTACTATCAACTTAGAGACTTGAATGGGAAAGAGCACTCCAGGAAGGTAAACGGCTATCGCTTGAAGCCTTACTTGAGTCGCCTTCTACCAAAGGATCTACCATAGCAAAAGACAACTATCCCATGTAAGTATTGTTCCATGAAGCATGAGTGTAACACAAACCAAAATTCCAAGGGGCCAAACAATGAAGATCTTGTCAAGGACTCTGAAGCACTCTCTTTGGAAAAGATTCTTTATGATGGTACATGAATATACCATCATCCTGGGGGAGGGCTAATGATAGCCATTTTTCGGCTCCCTGTAATTGCCATAGTGAGTTCTCACCCTATCAAATCACTCAAACATTGTGGTTACCCTCACCCTTTCACTGTATATAGGTGCGTGTGAGTTAGGGGACTTTTCCCATATCTCCTTACTGATATAAAAAACCCTCAATTAGCTAGTCATTGGGCTAGTTGAGCCAAAAAAATAAAAAATATAAGTATATTATGGCCCATGCGTATGTAAATATTTCTTTGTATATAGGGCCTAAATAAAAAAAAAATTCATAATTATTTTGGTATTTATTTAAATATTTCTACCTAGGTGTGTGTTATTTATGCTCTGTACATTGCCTCACCATTACCACAATTTTTCTTACCATTTTTCATTCTCTTTATTCCATATAGAAATATTTTCATGTAAGCTTCTCTTATATTTGGTGTAACTCCCCCCCAACAAAAATCCAAAAAAACTAGTTTTATTTATGTGTATATTTTTTCACTATTGTGATTTTTCCCTTCCTACATCTATTTTGTTTTTTTTCTAAAAAATTAGAACACCAAAAATATTTATCTTTTTATGGTAGCCTCATAATGAGAGAGATTTCTTTTGACCCCTTTATATTTTTTCCACTTATATTATTTATATTTGATATGTACATAGTTTTTAGACCCCTCAATATTTGATTTTCTTAGTTGTACTATTCACTTATATCATGATCTCAACAATATCTTCAATTATAGACCTACCAAATAAGGTCAAGGGTAGGTGGCATGCATACATGAACTATGGAGGGCTCACTCTTGGAGGTATTCAAAAGAATCATCCAAAGAAGGACCCCACAAGGACCTTGTGTAGTGGAAAAAAACGGTCGGTTTTGCTGAATTTTTAAAGTTCACTTGCTCTCCAAATTTGAAAAGGTGATACAAACAAAAGTTGTAGCCCGTGGGCTGAACTTTTGCCTCAAATTTTTTCATATTTTTTTGAGCTACGAGCTGTGAGCTATGATTTTATTAGTGGACCCCAGTTTTCCCATGCTATGCAGCCACACTCTCTCTTCCACTTTATCATTTTCCTCTTTCACACACACTTCTCCACTCATCATCCCCACCTCTCTCACCAATCCTCTCTGCACCCTACTCACCTTCTCCTCAACCTTGAAGAATAAGAGAAACCATGGTGAACTCATACCTCCCACACACAATTCCATTCCAAAATTGACCACTTAGTCTCATTTTTTCCTCCTCCAAATTACCCATATCTATCAAAAAAACCACAAAATTCAGTCTCTTCTCTTAAAAGACAACATCATGGTGGTTGATTACTTAGGTTCAATTACCTTGTCTCTCAAGGAAGGTCAAGAGTGAAGAAAAAATGTACCGTCAAAGCTAGTGGACCGTCAACAAGCGTCAAAATTGGCCCTACTCAAGACACTTGGAGCATCAACCTTGTAAGAAATCCACCTTTTCTTACCTCTTAACACTAGGTTGGTAATGGGACACTTTTATGTCCTGTTAAGTGACCATTTTCCTTGAATTATGTCAAGAGTTTCAAAATGGATTTTGAGGTGCTATCTATCCAAAAATTTGTCTCGTGAGCTGAAAAAAACTCAACATTTTTTTGGAATATCAATTCCATCTTTAACCTTGTCCTTGCACACCACTTCACAACCTAAAATGTGTGAAAAAACGGGTGCTGTTTTTGGCTTTTTTCAACTTTTTGCAACTGTACCACTCTAGAATTCATTTTTGTGAGGTGTATAATGCTAGAGAACTATCTTTAGTAGTCCTCAACATGTCCTGATGCTTCTAGGGATAACTAAATATTAAAGTTGTGAGTTATGACCAAATTACAAAAATTGTCAAATCCTATTTTTTAGCCAATTTTAGCTCTTCTATGATTTTTTTGGTGGATTTCATGATATCCAAATGCATTTTTTATTTTCTATGTCGCATATTGTAACATAAAGCTAATATTCCTTGAGTTTTGGGGTACCTAATACCCTATTTTTCATAGTACACAACGATGGTTGATTTTTTCGATTATAGAAGAAAACGAAACATTCTAGTATATCAAGTATAACTTTTTCAATATTGTTAGTTTCTTGTGACAACTACATATATTTTGTAGGTAGTCACCATATCTAGCATAAGGATCAAATTTGGCTAGATATTGAATAGTTTTTATGGGATTCTACAACTCATAATGTTGAACCCAGTTTTTTCATGTTTGCTGTATTTAGCACTTCATCTTTGTCCCCAAGATTCCCCTTAGTAAGAGATGTATTATTATTTTGACATGCTCCATGGCTCCTTATGAACATAAAGAACAATAGGGAACTAAGAAAACATGCATATTTTATTTGTATTGAGCGTGGCTATAGAAACTTTGATGATAGGTCTGCAGAATGGTAAAAATTCAAATTTTTTGTACCTATTTATTTTGGCAAAACAAAAAATAGTGAGTGAGAAGCAATCATATGTTCTGATCACCAACCCATTGAAGTTAACTAGGGAATTTATCTCAAGTCCTACAAAAATCCCTAATCTTATTTTTATGCAACAAAACATAAGAAATGACTGTTTTGATGAAAATGCACTGGTCCATCAACTTTGGAGGCTTGGTGTGACCAAAAGATGAGAAATTTTACAAGTTTCTTATTTTTTCCATGTGTAGTAGGCCTTTAACTATAACCTCATGAAAGGATTTTACAAAATGAGTGGATCTACTATGGTTTTGGAGGTTTTTTTCAAAACCTCGAAAGGACACTTTTATGTCCTGTTAGGTTACCAACCTAGTGTTAAGAGTTTTTCTTCCTTATTTGTATCCTACATGGATACTCCCATTGTAAATATCCAATTCCATTTGTAAATTAATACTAACTCTACTAACACTAACCCACTATGAAAAGTCCTATCACCTCCATTTCTCTCCTCTCTCTTTCCCCACCAACTTCTTGATAATTCCAAGAAAAAGAAATTAGATAAATTGCTGAAAATCTAACCCAACCATGGTTAGAGGAGTAACCCTAGCCTTCAAAATTGCTATAAAAGGAGGGTGTAGCTAGCACAAAAAAGGGGGAGAAGAAAGAGCACTATGCTATAGCTTGAGAAGCCAAGCTCAACCTCTTGAGAAGGAGCTCTTGAGTGGAATCTCATCGTCATTAGGCATATGTATGTGTTGTATTAGGGGTGATTAGAAAGGGAACTCTATGCCATTGTAAGAGAGAGTGATCATTAAATTGAGAGTAGGAAATCTATCATTTCTCCTACTAGTGTAAGCCCAACATTTGTTGAATCAAGGAGGGTGAATTTGGACTAAGCATGGATACCTTGTCTTCCTTCCAACGTGAAGTCATGGACAATAATGATGTGTAAGTGTCTTGGTATTTTATTTAAGTTCTTGATAGCTTGTCTCCGGGTATTGTTATCAATTTAGCCATAAATCCCACATGCTGTAAGAGGGCGACAGGGTGGAGAGGACTCCCCTGGCCTTAAGACAGTGATTGGGGTGGTTTTTTCTTGTGATGTGTTGTGGTGTAATTTACTCAGGCTATGTTGAACAAATACTAATCTCACTTTGATTGGTCATGACAGATTTGTAAGAAGGCATTAGTGCAACAAGCACCCCCTTCCTCCTTCTCTCTCTTTCTTACATATATATATTTATGTTTGCTTGATCATTAACGATACACTTCAAAGCAGCCCGAGCACCATCTCTCTCTCTCTCTCTCTCTCTCTCTCTCTCTCTCTCTCTCTCTCTCTCTCTCTCTCTCTCTCTCTCTCGTGTTTTAGTGTGTGAGAGTGTTCTATTGGTGTTAGGGTTAGTGTAAATTCCTTTCTTGTTTGTGGGTTGCTCTAACGATTCTCCTCTTTTGCGTCCTAGTTCGCTCTTAAACTAGGTGGTGCCCCTTGTGTAGTTGGGATTTGGCTGGGGGTTTGTTGTTTTGGTTTGTGTTGTGTTGTGCCCCAACCCCATTGAGCAGCACGAGAGCCTTGAAGGGTGTCTAGAGGTTGCTCTTCTTGTTGCCCGCCCCGGACTGCTTCAGCACCTTGTGATATCTAAGTCACTTGAATATTTGTACATAGATGCATAATTCACTTTCACATCATCACCGCTGGTTCATATTTCACATTGTACAGGGGCTTGGGTTTTTCCCTTGAACTCCCCAAGGGTTTTTTCATCCAAAGCTAGAGACCTTTGTTTGAGTGGGGGTGTTGGAGCTATATATGGATCACTCTACTGAACTTGGTCTCACCTATATATTTGTATCTTGTCCTCAATATGAATCAGTCTTTGGGAGCATATATGGTGTGTCTCTTGTCTCGTCTCTCTCGCTCTCTTTCTCTCTACCTATCAACAAAAGTGTGATTGGTTTTCTAGTGCAATGAATGAGAACAATGATATAGTTAACTTGTAATTGAATTGTATTTGTTATCTCATGACTATGCATGGTACACTATTTTCTGATCCGATTGTTAGGTTGATGTTTTTTTGAATCATGCAATGGGTGCCTATGGTGATAAAAACATTCTCATTGAACTTAAGTTTAGGTATTCATTGTTGAAGTGTGATGATGTTCTTGCATTTGTCTTTATCTCAATTTGCACGGTATCGGAGAGCGCGATTCTCCAATTTTGACTAGGAAAGTGTCGAGATTTTGGATGTAGTAGACGGGAAATTGGTGTAGGCTCAAACCAAGTGAAATGAATGCAATCAAGGGTGATTTTAGTGTTCATAAGAACTATATTGAAGATTAGTGATTAATGATGAGATATAAGTGAGGATTAAATTCAGATTTACACAACTCATAGCAATAGAAAATAAGAACAAGACACGGATTTTGATACTCACAAATAACAAAAGCTTCCAAATTTACAATCTCTAATAACCTTGTTACAATTTTATTGCTTACTCCATCATTGGTATATGCACCTCAATTTGAAACCGCTAATTTCCCAACCCAATAGAAGGAGCATACTTGCCAAGCATAAATACCACCTTGTACAATTCTTCTGCTCTTGATTCCCCAAGATTTCCATGAAAAAGTCTATAAAAATACACTTTTTGTCTTCCTTAATCCTCCCACACATCTTATGGTCCTGCTCACGAATCTACTTTTGTTTCCCTTCAAGGTTGAGTGTTATGGATTGAGGGTAACCAAGAGTTGGAAGAGGCAAAGGTAGGGATTTATGAGGGTGGTGTTATATTTTTGCAGAAGAGAGACATTATGCTCTTGATTGTCCCTACCCACCATGAGAGCGATGAGGTATGCATCCTTTATTCAACCACAGAGGAGGGAAAAAGCTACCCAATGATCCAAGGGAGTAACCAATTGAGAATATAATGTCTCCACCTCATTCACTGTGGGGCTCCCCATATGCCAAGTCTCGTTGTCTTATTGTAATGATAGTGAGAACCACAAACATAGATGTCATACCATGGGACAGAGTCTACTTGCTAGTGCATGGAGGCTACAAGAGGTTATCAGACTCTCAAAAAAGACACTCAATCCCTACCTGCTCAAATCTACACTCAACTGCATGTCAGGCAACACATGCTATCTATGACACTGTAAGAAAATAACGTCGATTCCACACCAAGAAAACAAAGTCCAACCGAGTCAAAAACTATAGGACGGATAGGAAATATCTAAAGACACATGCTCATGCCATGAAATTCCACTTTCTAGCACTTGCCAAAAATGCACTCATTATATACAAGGTAGACTTTACCTAATTTTTTTCAACTCTGAATACACCCTAAAGCTTAGCAATGATGCCCTAACATCCCTTCGATGCATAAAATGTAGTTTTGTTATGTAGATCCTAAGTTATGAGCAAGTTAAGGAGGAGGTTAGTTGCAACAAACACACAATTTTACCATGAGAGAAGCACAATGTTCGAAGATCTTTCATTGATGAGAACGCAACTAAGCAGATGGCACTTCAAACGGACACTTCATGAGGTGATTATGAGCTTGAGAAGATAATTGTCAAGAGATTACACATTGATGTGCAAAAACCTCATAGCACTGATTATCCAAAAGAGATATTCCAGGTTTTACAAATGTGTCTTTTATACCTTAGCCAAAGCTTTTGGGTCAAAAATGAAAAGAGTCTTTAACTTAATTATACCCTGGGAGTTCATAGATACGATTTGGAAGCATGTAGCCCCACTTTGTCTAGATCATAATCACATAATTGTTTACAAATCAATTCAAAAATCAATGAGTTACAAGGCTTAACAGTTATAGACATCTAGAACAGTCAAAAAAGAATAAAAATATTACATTTTAATTGTACATGTAGACTCCGATGTTAGCTACAGGGCTAACATCCCCCCTCCCCCCCAAGCTTGGGTTGTTCACAACATAGCTTCATGGGATCGAATAGTTCTCTAGTTTGCGTGCTCCTCACTGCTTCCTTCAGGGCTTCAAGAGCTTCATAGTACTTATTCTGAGCTTCTTATTTTCTTTGACCAAGAATAACTAGTCTATGGGATTATTGAGCTCCATAGCTATGTATTCTATAAATTTGACACGAATATTTTCTACCACAGGGCCAAAGATTTGGATTTAGAATTGGAGAACCTCGTGTATAGAAAGCCTCTCCAAAGGTCTATATGTAGTAGGAGGGTAAGAACATTACCCTAGCATATATTTCATAAAGCGCTTTGTTAGGCGTGATTGATGTGATAGGTCAAGACAAAGCCCCTAATCTCCTTTGATTCGTTGAACTTTGAAAACATTGACTGAGCTATTTCCTCAGCCATACTTTGGGCTTTCTCTTCAACCTCTCTTTGTCATTGTTGTCTCCTACGTTTGTAACATTGACATCTCTCTTTCTTGGAGTCCTTTAAAGACTTTTTCCTTCCTTTGGTCTCACTCGCATTATTTTTCTTGTTCCTCTTGACCTTCGCTAGAATTGTGGGTTCATTGTCTGAGTAGCCACTTGGAATGACTTGCACTATGTTTATGGCCGTTTTCCCTTTGTTCTTTGTATTCTTAGAATAATCTTCAAGAAAATGCTCACCTTTTTTGGTGCAATTCATGTAATAATAATCAACTAGTTTGGCATTCTTATTTGGATTTGGACAATCGTTTTTTCAATGGTCACTCAAACCAGAGTTATGGCAATTCCCTGTTCTTGGTTTAAGTATTTGTTTCACCATGGGTGGTCTATCTCCCTAGTTTGTAAATATAGGAAATTGGCGTTTTCTCTGGAAGTATCTGATAAACTGGTTCTACAATGGCAAGATTTTATTGAGTCTACCACTCGTTTTCTACTACCGTGGTTGACAAACTAGCTTCATTATACAATGTAGCCAATACTAGTGCATGATGTCCACTTGTCCTTCAAGAAGAATGCACCTAAGTAGCATACCATTATTTCTTGGCAATCGTGGCTGCTGACCTAGCATTGGCTGTGGTCTCTCCATATCCATAGGTTGTCTCGACATTGGCCTCGTATTTAGTCTTGTAGTAGCCCTCATTCATTTCATGGTTTCTCCATTTATCCTGAATAGCACACCATTTTGATGGTCTAGCTTGTGCCATAGGTTTCCTATGTGGTGGACTCTACATCGCCCCTGGCATTGAAATACTTTACATAATTCTCATCATATCATTCATGCACTTGATCATGTATTTGATAGCATTCACAAGAGCTATCATTGTAGGGCCTACCTTTGATGGCACAGTAGATGTGGTCCATTCACTCTAGTTGTCCTTAATAGTGCTTTATTTATTTAAGATCTCACAATTATCTCCCAAGTTTATAGAATCTAGTTTGTATGCTTCCCAAGCTGTATGCTTCTTGCTATACAGAATGTCATGCAACTCTTTGTTGAGTAACCCTTCCAAAAATCATGAGACAAGTCTTTTCTTGGTTGGAATTTCCAACTATGGGCATTTGTCAATGTATTGCCTCATCCAGCTCAGGTAGTCTTGTACAATATCTCCTTGTTTTTGTTTAATTTTTCTACCATATTATGCTCAATTCCCATTTTTGAACAAGCAGCAACAAATCGCATAGCCAATGTTGGTATATCTGTAATGAATCCAAGAGGTATGGTCTAAACCCAAGCTAAAAGGCTAACCTTCCAAAGTCATTCCAAATCCTTTGAGATGAGTATGGAAGGCCATTGTCTTTTTTGCTCTCAATACTTGCCTAGAGCTTGCTAAATGGTCACCTAGATCCATTGTAATTTTTGACCCTTTGGAGAATGATTCAAGAGCTAGATTCGTAGCTATTAAAGAACTTGAGAGTTTTTTTATGGCAAAGGAAGGGGAAAACTATTACACAAGGAAGACGTGATCCCAGTAGAGACTACTAATGTGTTTTTTTATGAGTTTGAAACATGAAAACAACCTATTTTGGCAGACTACAATGGGCATGAGTTTAGATATTTATTTCAATCAAATGGCCCGTAAAAAGCCGATTGAAAAAGAGGTAAGTTTTATGAATAGAGTAATATAGGTTCCACCTCATGCAAAGAACACCCATAGGATAGGACTAGGACCACCAACAGTTCCAAATTCTTGGATGAGAAGGAAGGGGAAAACTATTACATCAAGGAAGACGTTGTCAGAATGTGTGCGGTCTAGCAGGGAAGGTGCAAAACCTCTAGCTGTGAGAGTTCATGAATGAGAGTCACAAAAACTTTGTGAAAAAGCATTTGTGGAGAATTACCAGCTCTCTTTCTAAGGGTGATAGAAAATCTAAGAGCGTTCGTGACAGGAAAGTCACAAACCCTCTTTCCTATCGTGCTTGGAGTTTGCTTGTTTTCGTGGTCAAGATTATGATGAAAGGATCACCAAATCACATTCAAATTCACTTTAAAATACCACTTAAAAACACTAAAGTTTCAGCCCATGAAACCTCAATGCTCATACAAGCACTATTCTCAATCAAAACCCAAACCTCTTTCATGGTATCATGTAGCCTCGCCCCCAATTACATAGTCGTAACTTCAAATAGTTGAAAGGAATGCTCGAGCTTCCACCTTCACGACGACAATTTTATGATTTTGTAGAGATTTATGATATTCTAAAGTGAAGCCCACACACCATTTTGATAGGGGAAATCCTAATTCACTCCCTCACAAGCTCAGATACAAAATTGCGAAGAGACGGGACTGCAGCACACATAAACTGGGCAACCATTGTAAGGACTCCAAACCCGCCGACACCAAAAGCGGGATGGTACCATTGACAGGTCTCTAGGCCTACTAAAGTCAAAGTCTTTAAACAAGAAAAATTCCAGGGAATTCACCCTTACCATTGGCAATGGTTTAGGTTTATAGCCCTAGAAGAGACCTAGTCCTCTCTCGTAGTGGAAACGGGACCCTATAAAACAATTCTGGCCCTAAATCTTCATCCTTTAGATTAAGGTTTCCTTAGCCAACGCTTTTTTCCCTCTAGCATATGTGAGGGCACAGCCGCTGGTGGATTCCTCGTCCAAGTGAAGAAGTTTCTAAACGTTTTAGTGCACGGGAATGGATAGTTACCTGACTAATCAGGTCCACCCGTCCATGATTGACAACCTTAGTCAATCCCCACTTACCACCCCTCACTCACACATGATTCTATTGTTGTTTAATTACTACCACATTCTTTCCACATTTAAAACAATGATTCCTTTTTAACTTTTCAAAACTGTATTTCCTTAAGAAAACCTTTGAAAACAATATTGAAGACATTCTTTCATAAAACAGATATCTTTAAACTTAAGACAAGGTACTGTCATTTAAAAGTATCACTTGTTAGGAAATAAGACGTAGCTATATAGATTTTTGAGTAGATTACTTAATGGAGAGAGATAGATTTCACACACAAGAAATTATAGACTAGAGAGAGAGAGAGAGAGAGTACACACGATATACGTGGTTCACCCAATGTGGGCTACGTCCACGGGAAAGCAGCCACTCAATGGCTTTAGCAATTCAAAAGAAGAAGTAGTTTACAAAGGGATTAAACCCTTGATAGAGCTCCCGCCTTGCTTCACTCTCACCACCTCACACTCACCTTGTTGCATCAACTTCACACTATGAAATGTGTGTAGAAATGGCCTCCTTTTATAGGCCAAAAGGGTTGCCCTCTCTTATGAGAGACAGCCATGTGTAGCCGCCCTTGTGCGAATAAGTCCAAATCGGACCCTCCAATCCATCCATGTGTGGCCGCCCTTGAGACAACAAGTCCGCTTTTGAATTCGGCCACCGGCCACCGGCCATTGACTTCCGACCACCGGCCACCGGCCATTGACTTCCAACCACCGGCCATCGGCCATTGACTACCGGCCACCGGCCAACCGACCGGTTGTTTTCCGACCACTTTCCGGCCGCCGTCCGGCCATAATATTTTGGCGAAAAAAAAAGTATCGGGGGCCTCCGCCCCCGAGGCCTTTAAAGTTGCCCCTGTTTCTTGTCCGTGAAAATTTTGGTTTCCGGTGAGTGATTTTCCTTCACGCACGATGGCTTCTCCTCATAATGGGGGCCTTACAAATGTGCGCTTTTACCACAGAAATTTACAAGGGTAAATCAGGCTCTATACTTAACATCACTGACCAGTACTAACTTGTCTCAAGACCACCTATACAAGGGTTAAAAACGGCACCCATTCCTTATTTATATAGCCAGGGTGGAAAAGTCTTCACCCAAAGTCCGGGTACCCATACGCCAAAACCAGTTGCCCATACAACCGGGCGTTTCCTCTAGGGTAAACTTAAAATTACTATCCATAAACATAAACAAGCACGGGGTAAAGACTCCACACGTGCCAAGGTAACCGACTCCTCCATGATGGTATCTCCATCATTACTCATTACCTGGAGTAAAATATTTCCAAGGAATCAGAGGTGTCTTGAGACAAGCTGTCTTAAGGATGGTCAAACATTTCTTTCCTAGGTTAATCAGTCATAGCCCAACCATTCCTTTCCTAGTTACAATCATTGCTCGTGGGTTTCGTGGAAGTTACCTTCCATTTACAGCCATTTGTTTTTCCTTCCTAACCTTACGTATGCAATGCTTAACTTAAAATAAACTCTAAAAGCTATTAATGACATAATAGAAATCCACCTTGGACTGATCGCCCATGTACTGTGGGGCAGGTGCCCGTAGACTCTCCTCTGTTGGCCTATGGCTAGGCCCTGCTTCATGGTCATTAGTTGCTTTGTTGCACTTGTTACTAACATCTTCTTCTTCAGTTAAAGGATTTCCCCTGGTTCTCTTGGGAGCCATTTCGGGAGCCTTATAAGAAGACTTAATCCATTAGAACATTAATTGAATAACCTTTATTTTTCTTGTTTACCCAAAAATAAGGATTTTTGGAATAAATAGGGATCTTTAATAGTCGATTTGATAGGTTACTCATCCCATGACTTAGTTATGCTATAAGTAAATTTTTTTCCACCCTTTAATAAGGATTCTGGACCTTGGATATTTATTTTCCAATTAGATAAAATTATTTCCTAATTTTCCTTGTCCATTATATACAAAATCGGTTAGTTTTAACCAAAATACGTACCTAAACTATTTATCTAAGGTTAGACTAATTATCATGGATTCCTCAAGGTATATTCCTTCTCTGGTATTGATATCAAAGGTTTTGGTTTACTTTACTATATTTCCCTTTTTATTTTTTCCAAAAATTAGAGTAAGTTTACTAGGATATATAGTTAAACTAATTTTCTAATGGTAGCATAACTACCACGGCTTTCCTACAGTCTAGTAAACCTCTGATAAATATCTCAATTCAATTTAAATCTTTTTGTTAATTTCCCCTATTTAATTTGTCTAAAAAACAGAGTTTTTCTGCTAAAGTAGTTAGCTAGATTAATTTTGTGAGCTTCTCCTAATTATCACGGATTCTTGAACACCTAATTTACCACTGATAATTATATCACAACATTTGAAAGATATCAATTATTTCCCCTATTTAAATTACTCAAAAAACAGAGTATTTCTATTGAAGTAATTAGCTAGATTACTTTTTTGAGCTTCTCCTAGTTATCACCGATTCTTAAACACCTAATTAACCATTGATAATTACATTACAGCATTTGAATTCCATTTACTAATTTCCCCTATTTAAATTACTCAAACAATAGAGTATGTCTACTAAAGTAGTTAGCTATATTAATTTTCTGAGCTTCTCCTAATTATCATGGGTTTCTAAACACCTAATTAACCACTGATAATTTTATCACTTAATTTGAAATCCATCTACTAATTTCCCCTATTTAAATTGCTCAAAAAACAGAGTATTTCTGCTAAAGTAATTATCTATATTAATTTTCTAAGCATCTCCTAATTATCACAGGTTCTAGAACACCTATTTAACCATTGATAATTATATCACAGTATTTGAAACCCATCTACTAATTTCCCCTATTTAAATTGCTCAAAAAATAGAGTATTTTTGCCAAAGTAATTATCTAGATTAATTTTCTGAGATTCTCCTAATTATTACGGGTTTTTGAACACCTAATTAACCACTGATAGTTATATCACAGCATTATTGATCCATCTACTAATTTTCCCTATTTAAATCACTCAAAAAATAGAGTAATTCTTCCTAATTAATTAGGAAAACTTCTCAGAAAATTATAGGATAATTTTTCTAGATTAATAACTATATAATGCATCTTTGATAATTACCTTAACTTAATCTAATCTTAATTAATATATTTACCATTAATTTATGGTTAATTTGACTAATTTCAGCCCTAATATGATATGATAATTAATTAGCTTAGTGTTACTAATCAGTAGAGATATATTAATTAAGAGAGGTTTTATGAGTATACATAGGCCTAATCATTGATTTATTAACAAATATCTTAATCTAACCTTGCTAATTAAGAAGAATTATGCTAATTACCGTTAGGGTTAATCAATTAGAGATAAAACTCTAATGATTTTTGCGTAGTGTTCTCCCTAGATGAGAGAGAAAGTATCAAGGCTCCGAGTCTGGGAAATTATGAAGAGAAGGGGTCCTTTTATAGCTTTTTCTGGGCACCTGGTAGTTTTTGGCAGTTTTCCCACAATCCAAGCAGCCCCCCAGCTTGTATTTTGTGCCATTTTCAGCTACCATTGTGTTTGGCAAGTTTCCCCAGCTTCTACACTCCCCCCATACCTTCCAGAATTTACTTGGTTGATTTTTGCAGATCTTTAATGATGGAAATTGAATTTTTCTAGCTAATTCTAGAACCTTAGTGTAAAGAGTCTTTGCTAATGATTAATACTAGAACCATCCAATTTTTGTTACTAATTGAATTTCTATTGTAATTTTCCAGGACCTGTAACTGCTCCAGTTTTTATCAGATTCAGATTCTGAAAATTTCTAAACATAGTAAAGCTCTGCTTATGATTCCAAAAATACCAAAATTAATAGTGTTTGGAATCCTTCAATAGTGTTTTTTATTAAGCTATGCAAGTTTTGTACAAATTTTAAGGTTTCGGAAATTGGAAACCTTACAATCACCTCAACTTAAGGATTTGAGATGTCCTCATCTCAACAGAAATTGGAAAAATCCTTGTGAAGGGAGACTTCATCTTCCCAGGTGGCGTCCTCGGTAGGGTAGTCCTTCCATTTGACCAAAAATTCTCTGATAACCCTGTTTCTGAGACTCCTTTCCCTAGTGTCGAGAATACAATCTGGTTGGAGTTCAAGAATTCCTTGCTTCTGCATCACAATTTGTTTGTCATCTAGAGGATGATTTGGATTTGGGATGTAAGGTCTTAGAAGACTGATATGGAATACATTACGGACCTTGAGGTACTCAGGCAATTTTAGTTTATAAGCTTGATCATTGATTACTTTAATCACTTCATATGGTCCACAGTATCTGGGGCTTAGTTTTTTGTATTTTCCCAAGGATAGAGTGCTTCTTTTTGGCCGAACCCTTAGGAATACTTTATCTCCTTGTTTGAAAACCCGATCAGACCTCTTTTGATCAGCATACTGTTTCTGGCGATCCTTGGCTACCTGAATGTCTTGCCTTATGGCTTTGGTTTGGGAATCCATCTCGTCCAACATTTTCTTTGAAGCTTCTACTCTTGTCGTAGGGTCAGAAAAATTTAGGGGTGATATACACTCATGCCCATAAAGAGCATTGAATGGTTTCATCCCAATGCTTTGACGAAAGGAAGAGTTATTGTTGGGGTATAAAGCCCAATGTGGTCGCCCAGGTAAGTGGGCGGGCCGCCAGGTATGTACACATATTCTTTTGTAAAAACCTAATAAGAACTCACTATGCTCTACACATTACAGTAGAGCGAGTTCACCATATCGTCGTGCTCTTCTTCTCGCACTCTCTCGCGTCGCACTTCCGCTCGTACTCCTTCAACTGGTATCAGAGCTCAGATTGAGGCTCGGGGCAGCACTGCAGGAGGCTAAATTCACCAGCTCAGATTGGAGTGAAATTCGACAGGCGAAGACACGGCCCCAAATCGGCCACCGTTCGGCTTCGACAAAGGTCTGCGTAGGCCATTTTCGACTACATGGTCTCGGCGGGTGCAGATCCGACTATGCAAATTTGGGGTTTTTCGGCCTACGACTGCAGGTGCTGAGGATATCGACACTCCCAGAGTGTTGATTTGTGGCTATCTACACATCGAAGGACGGCTCACAGTTCTTGGAGGCATGTCACATATGACACGAGCGCATCTTCACACAGACTGCAGGCGACATCCACTAGTTCATCAGGTAGCTTGTGTTTGCTGCTTGATATTCCAGATTTCATCCTGACATTGCAAGTACTTCCACATGGGATGTATTGTCAAAGATGATGTATGTCTGTTGAGGGTTTGTTGGCTGTGAGTCACGCAGCAAACAACCGTCGCAGCGGTTACAGCATATAGTGGGAAATTTGTGGATGTATGACTTTGTGGGAAGTCTATGTACTGTCAGATTTACTGCAACCTTTGTTGAGGGTCGAGTGAGGTTTTATTGAGCAGGGGTATTCTCAAATGTTGAGATCCTTTCGGTGATACAGGTCTTGGAGCGATCCCTCGAGCACCCTTAGATAGGCAGCTAGGATGTATTGACTGTGAGTTAGACAGTTGGGATTGCATCTTTTCTTTATTGCCGTTGAGGCATTGTCGTAGTCTATGCTTACAGGACAGTGACAGGACAATCAGAGACAGTACAGGTGCAGGACACGTTTACCCACAACTTACAGTGTCAGAGAGACAGTGTTTTTTGAGCTGTTTTTTGGTCTGTTTTTGAGTACACTAGAGCCATTTTACAAAGGAGACTCTGCCGAAATTTATGCAGAATCTGAAGCTTTCTTGGTTCATTTGACAGGTTGATATTGGTTCAGAGGTCAGTTTACAGGGGAAACTCTACCGAATTTTTCCCAGGAAAGTAAACCATTGTGAAGCGTAGCTATGGTTGGATCACAGGACACTGCTCTTTACAATATCAAGAAGCTCGATGGAACCAATTTCCCATTGTGGAAGAAGCAGATTTGGCACGTGTTGGTACAAAAGAAGCAGATAAAACCTATAAAGCTCAAGGGGATAAAACCAGAAGATATGGACGAAGATGAATGGAGCGAAATGGATGAATTGGCACTTTCTACCATTATGCTGACTTTGGCAGAAAGCGTTTACTTCAATGTAGCAGACGAGATGTCGACTTATCAAGCATGGTTAAAGCTGAGTGATCTTTATGAGAAGCAGAGTGCAGCTTCACAGGTATACTGGCTTAAGAAGCTTGTTGACTTGAAGATGAAATAAGGGACACCTATGTCCAATCATCTGAATGAATTCAACACAATCTACAATCAGTTGTCAGCTCAAGGTGTCAAGTTTGATGAACCTATTAGATCTATGTTCCTGTTGATCACATTGCCGGAAAGTTGGGACACTTTTTGCACAGCTTTGAGTAATTCTGCACCTCCAGATGGTTTGAACATAGCAGGTGTAGAAGGAAGTCTACTTAGTGAAGAAACCAATAGAAAGAAAATGGACAAAGGCAAAGGAACAGCCTTAGTTGTCAGGGGAAGGACCAAAGAAAAGTACAAAGGTGGAAAGAGGAATCAGTCTCGTAGCAAGTCCCGCAGTGCTAAAGGCAAGAGTGACATAGAATTCTACCATTGTGGCAAGAAGGGTCACATGAAAAGAGACTGCAGAGAATGGAAAGCAGAAAAAGGCAAAGAGAAAGCTGAAGAACATAGTGAGAAGAACAAGTCCTCAGTGAAGATTCAAGAAATAAATGTGACAAACACTGTTGCAGAGGATGACAGTCTAGTGTCAGGAGACATCTACTTCTTGAAGAATACAATGGACTCAGCTCTTCTTACAACATCTGATGGAAATGCACTGAGTGACTGGATTATAGACTTAGGGGCATCACTTCATGTGTCTCCAAACAAGGAGTGGTTTACCTCTTATGTGCCCACTAAAGATCATGTTCGGCTAGGCAATGGGCAGACATGTGAGATATTAGGTGTTGGAGATGTTCAATTGAAGTTTCAGAATGGCTCTTCTTTCACGCTGAAGAATGTGAGACATGTTCCCGCAATTACAAAGAGCTTGATCCGTACAGGTTTACTTGATGATGCTGGCTACGTCACCACTTTTGGACAAAACATGTGGAAGATATCCAAGGGTTCTATGACAGTAGCACATGGAGTAAAGTCTGGAGGACTTTACATGATTTATGTATCAAATGTCTCTAAAAATGTAATCAATGTAACCGAGCAGCCAAACGTTTCTTTGTGGCATAGCCGGTTAGGACATATGTCCAAGAAGGGAATGGAAATCTTTTCTCGTTCTGGTTATTTGCCTGGCTTTTCATTTAATGATTTTGAATTCTGTGAACATTGTCTGTATGGTAAGCAAACACAGCAGCCACATAAGCATAGAAGCAATAGAAGAGATACACAGTTGGCACTTGTTCATAGTGATTTGTGTGGACCTATGCCTAACCTATCTCTAGGGGGAGCTTCTTACTTTATGACATTTATAGATGATTACTCGAGGAAAGTATGGGTTTACTTTCTTAAGCACAAGGATGAAGCGTTTAGTGTTTTCAAAACGTTTGTGACACTTGTGGAGAATCGGAGTGGTAAGAAGCTTAAATGCTTACGCACTGACAATGGTGGAGAGTATGTTTCAAAGCCTTTCAGGACTTTTGTGAGTCAAAAGGTATAAAACGTGAACTTACTGCTCCTTACAATCCTCCTCAAAATGGTGTTGCTGATAGGATGAATAGGACCATACAAGAGAAGGTCAAAAGTATGTTGTCTAATGCACAGCTGCCAAATGGGTTTTGGGTTGAAGCTGTATCAACAGCTGTTCATCTTGTAAATAGATCTCCTAGCAAGGTTTTGCAGAAGGATTCAGTGCCAGAGATTGTATGGTCAGGAAAAATGCCCTCATACAAGCATCTCAGAGTCTTTGGCTGTGAGGCATATACTCACGTTCCAAAGGAATTTAGGAACAAACATGAGCCAAAGAGTAGAAAGTGCATCTTTCTAGGCTATGCTAATTCTGGTGAGATGGGGTACAGACTTTGGGATCCCGAATCTTGAAAGGTTTTCCGTAGCAATGATGTTCACTTTAATGAATCCAAATATCATTCTAAACCAGAGAGGGTTGATGAGATTAGAAGAGTTGTCTTCAAAGAAGATGGACCTGCACGTGCAAGACAAAATGTCAGGGCTCAAGAGGAGCAAGGACAGGATAGAGTGGAACCACAGGTTGTGGCTGAGCCTGAGCCACCTATTGTGCGTAGATCTGGATGTGTCACGCGACCTCCTGATAGGTTTGTTCCATCTATGAACTATGTCATGTTGACTGATTGCAATGAGCCTTCATGTTACAAGGAAGCACTGCAAATGAAGGACTCTGGGAATTGGCAATTGGCCATGCAGTCAGAGATGACAGCTCTGCATAAAAACAGGACATGGAAGCTAGTTTAATTACCACAGGGCAAAAAGGCTCTACCTTGTAAATGGGTTTACAGGTATAAGATCACCGCTCATGATAGTCAGCCAAAGTACAAAGCAAGGCTTGTTGCCAAGGGCTTTAAGCAAGAACAAGGCATTGACTTTGATGAAGTCTTCTCTCCGGTGGTCAAGATGAATACATTGAGATGCTTTCTTGCATTGGTTGCCATATTAGATTTGGTGTTGCACCAAATGGATGTCAAGACAGCGTTCTTGCATGGTGATTTAGATGTGGAAATTTACATGCAGCAGCCAGAAGGGTTTGTTGAGAAAGGCAAGGAAGATTGGGTATGCCAGTTGTTAAAGAGTCTTTATGGCTTAAAACAATCACCGAGGGCATGGTACCATAAATTCCACAAGTTTATGCTTTCTCAAGGCTACAAACGGAGTGAGTTCGATCACTCTCTATATACAAAGAAGGCTAAGGATGGCAGTTGGCTGATCCTTAGTTTGTATGTGGATGACATGTTCGATCACTCTCTATATACAAAGAAGTCAAAGATGGCAAAATCGTTTGACATGAAAGACATGGGTGAGGCAAGTCATATACTTGGTATGCACATTGAGAGAGACAGATCAAAGAAGTTGATTTGGTTATCTCAAACAGAGTATATTGACAAGGTTTTGCAACGTTTCAATATGGTGAAGGGAAAGGCACTGAGTGTTCCATTGTCACCATATGTGAAACTTAGCAAACAAGATTGTCCCGTGTCTGAGGAAGAACAGGCTGAAATGGATAAGATTCCATATGCGTCTGCAGTGGGTAGTTTGATGTATGCAATGATTGCTACTCATCTAGACATTGCATTTGCAGTGGGAGTAGTAAGTCGATACATGTCAAACCCAGGCAAGAAACATTGGGAGGCAGTGAAAGGAATATTGAGATACCTGAAAGCTACAAAGAGTATGTGTATATGCTATGGGAGTCAGGAGCTAAGTGTAAAGGGTTTTACAGACTCAGATTATGCAGGTGACTTAGACAACCGAAGGTCTACCTCAGGGTATGTCTTTACATTGGCTGGTGGAACAGTATCATGGCGTTCTAGATTACAAGATTGTGTTACTTAGTCTACTATAGAGGCTGAATATGTTGCAGCATCAGAGGCATGCAAAGAATCAATTTGGCTTAATCGACTAGTAACAGATTTGGGAATCAAAGAAGAGATGCTTGTGTTATATTGTGATAGTCAAAGTGCTATACAATTGGCTCGCAATCCAGTTTATCACTCAAAGACAAAGCATGTGGATGTGAAGTATCATTTCATCAGGGAAATGCTCAAGGATAAGCAACTTCAGCTTGTCAAAGTTCACACCACAGAAAATCCTGCTGATCTACTTACAAAAGGACTTCCCTCAGAGAGCTTTGCGCATTTTTGCAAGCAGTTAGGTGTAGGGTAGTACATCACTTCTCTACATCTCTTGTATATTAGCTTGTATAGTAGCTTCTCTCACACTTAAAGCACCACATTGGACTTTAAGTGGGAGGTTGTTGGGGTATAAAGCCCAATGTGGTCGCCCAGGTAAGTGGGCGGGCCGCCAGGTATGTACACATATTCTTTTGTAAAAACCTAATAAGAACTCACTATGCTCTACACATTACAGTAGAGCGAGTTCACCATATCATCGTGCTCTTCTTCTCGCACTCTCTCTCACGTCGCACTTCCGCTCGTACTCCTTCAGTTATAGGCGAATTCCACCAGAGGAAGAAATTGGATCCATTTTCGGGGTTCCCTACCACAATAGGCTCTAAGAATGTCTTCAATAACTTGGTTCACTCTTTCTGTTTGTCCGTCTGTCTGGGGGTAATAGGATGTGCTGAAACATAGCTGAGTACCTAAGGATTCAAACAAAGATTTCCAGAATTTTGAAGTGAATTTTGTGTCTCTGTCTCACTGACTATTCTCTTAGGAAGCCCGTGTAATCTGAAGATCTCTTTGATAAAGAGACGGCTTATGTTTGATGCAGTGTAAGTTGTTTTTACAAGCATCAAGTGGGAGACTTTAGTCAACATATCTACTACCACCATAATGGAGTCGTAACCCCCTTGAACAGTGGGAAGACGTGTTACAAAGTCCATGCTAATCGGAGTTCCACTTCATTTGAGGAATGTCTAGAGGTTGAAGTTTTCCTAGCATCATTATTCGTTCAGCCTTAATCCTTTGATAGGAAAGACATTGTCTGATGTAACGGAGTATATCTCCCTTCATTCCTGGCCAGAAATAGCTTTTTTATTGCATTAAGGGTCTTTGCATACCCTGGATGGCCGACAACTAGAGCGTTATGTCCTTCATAAAGGATTAACTCCTTTAATGTTGGATTTTTAGGAATGTAAAGCCGATACTTATAATAGAGAAGCCCCTCCTCAAGTGAATAATCCTTGATTCTGTCTTTATCTTTCTCTTCTAGGTCCTGTTGATTGATAACCTGTAGAAGTTTATGATAATCCTTATCTTCCAAGGAAGCTTCCTTAACCTTGTTGAGGATTGGGTTGTCTACTGTGGAAATAGCCCCAAGAAAAACCTTACAGCTAAGAGCGTCAGCAACCATATTCTCTTTCTCTGGTTTATATTTTATCTCAAAGTCATATTCCTGTAGAAGTTCTATCCATCTTCTCTGCCTCATGTTGAGTGTTGCTTGTGAGAAAATCCGTTTTAAACTCTGATGATCAGTGATCAATTGAAACTTTCCTCCTAGAAGATAGTGCCTCCATAGTTTTAGAGCATGGACGACAGATAGAAGTTCCAGATCATGAGTTGGATAATTCAGCTCATGGATTCTTAATTTTCACGAAGTAAAAGCGATTGGTCTTCCTTCTTGGTTTAAGACTCCTCCTATAGCAAGACCGCTGGTATCTGTTACTACTTCAAACTCTTGAGTGAAGTCAGGAAGTTTGAGTACAGGAGATGATGTGAGATTTTGTTTTAATTTGAAGAAACAATCCTCCTGTTCTTTTCCCCATGTAAGTTTGGCTGTCTTTTTAAGTAGCTACGTCAAGGGTGCGACAATAACTGCATAATCTTTGACAAAGATTCTATGCCATCCTGTAATGCCCAAAAATCCTCGAATCTCCATAACCGTTTTGGGTTGTGGCCAGTCTATTATATCTTTAATCTTTAAGAGGCCTACTGAAATTCCTTCAGGGTTTATTAGAAAATCAAGATAACTAACTTTTGGTGTGGAGAACACATATTTACTCATCTTGGCATATAATTGATGTTGGCGTAGAAGATGGAGTACTTTACGTACATGGTCTTCATGCTCTTTTTCATCCTTAGAATATACCAGGATATCATCGAAAAACACTAACACAAAATCATCCAGATATTCTCTGAATATATCCTACATGAGACGATTAAAAGTGGCTGGAGCATTCGTAAGACCAAAGGGCATCACTATGAATTCATAATGCCCATACCGGGTGTTGAAAGCAGTTTTGTAAATATCTACCTCCTTAATCCGGATTTGGTGGTAACCTGATCTAAGATCAATTTTTGTGAATACCTTGGCTCATGTAACCTATCAAGCAATTCATCGATGCGAGGAATGGAGTACTTATTCTTTACTGATACGTGGTTAAGCCCCCTATAATCAATGCAGAGACGTAAGGATCCGTCCTTCTTCTTTTGGAATAGAACAGGTGCTCCCCAAGGTGAAATGCTTGGTCTTATGAATCCCTGTTCAATAAGCTGACGAAGCTATTCTTTTAATTCAATATCTTCGGGGAGGGACATTTTGTAGGGTCTTTTTGAAATTGGCTCACTACCTGGAAAGGTTTCAATTTCGTGGTCTATATCTCTGGGAGGAGGTAAATTCGAAAGATCTTTCGGAAATATATCCAAAAATTCTTTAAGCCATTCTGGAGTTGGGTTGTCCCTTGAATCATCTACCTTATTAAGTTTTACTACAAACATCTGTTGCCCTTTACGTAACCCCTTCAAAAGTCGACTAGCCTTGACTAAATGAGCCTTAGGCTTCCCATTTAATCCTTGTACTAATGTTTCTTCACCTAAGTGATTTTTGAAGATTAAGTTCCCTTGAGCACAGTGAATTTGAGCTTGATTTTTGATTAGCCAATGCATTCCTAGGATACCATCATAGATTCCTACTGGAAGAGTTCGAAAGTAGGATGAAGTTAGGGTTCCCCCTAGTTCAAACTCAACTTTCCCAGTTGTAATTTGAGATAGAACCTCTTTCCCATTTGCTAGTTCTACTACTAATTTCTTGGTAGGATATTGGTTCAATTTAAGTTTCCTTAAACATTTAGGAGAGAGAAAAGAGTGTGTGCTGCCACAATCTATAAGTAGTTCAAAATTTTCACCTTCTCTGTTTGCAGTGGTTTGGATGACAACATACTGTTGCCGAGCTCCAGGGTTATCAATGGAGGCAAAAAGAGTAGCTCTTTCATCTTCCTCATCCTGCAAGGTAGGCTCTCCTACTGCAGCATGAGCTCTCGCTCCTCTACCTCTTCCTCTACCTCGTCCTATTTGAGTCAGAGAAGTGGTTCCGGTAGCAATTTGAGGATTTTTCCCCTCAGGACATTGACTCCTGTAGTGTCCCATTCTATTGCATCCATAGCATCTGATATTCGGGAAAGTCTGCTCTATAGTGGCTGCAGCTGACACTGCCCTCCTTTGACCCCCTTGATTATAATTCCCCCTTGCTCTTCCTCTAAAGTTATTGTAGTTGTAATAGCTTCTGGCAGGGGGGTTTCCTTCAGCGGCAAGAGGTTTAGCTCTTAGAAGAGCATGTTGAATAGAGGTGGGTCTCATAGCTTCCAGGCAGTTACTCAAGGGTTTGTTTAGACCTTGACAGAAAAGAGCAATCTGTTGTTCCATAGTCATTGGTGGTGCGTAACGTCATAAAGACACATATTTGGTGTAATACTCTTCCAAAGTAAGCCCGAACTGTTTGAGGGCGAAGAACTCATTCATCTTGATGGCTTGGTGAGCTGGAGGAAGATATCTTTCTTTCACTTCCTGCTTCATTCTTTCCCAAGAGGGGCTAATGGAAGGATTATCTCTACAGTATTGATTCCACCAGAGTTTGGCATCTTTGGTGAGTCGAAACATTCCTAGCATTGCCTGATTTTCTGAAGTAGTTCCTACTGCCAAGAAATAATCATCCATGGCGTCGAGCCATGCTTCAACATCACGTTCTAAGATGGTTCCTTCTCCCTTGAAAGTTGGGAGTTGAACTTGTTTTAACAGTAGTTTCTTTTCCTGGGTGGGAGTATAGAGTCTTTTGGCAATTCCCTGAGTTTGTAAGTACTAAAAATGCTTCACTGATTACACTACTTTTGTTTTGTCATGCAAGTTCTCTAATTTATATACTTTTTAAAATACTAAAAGAAAAAGTCTGACAATCATCATCACCATTTCAATTTAAACTACACAAGCATGTCATAAAACTATGGTATATACAAAGGTTGATACAACGCTGACTCATACTATGTACAAGATGGACTCATACTATATACAAGATGGACTCATGCTATATACAATGTGTGATTGCCTAAATCAACATCCTCTTTACCACTGGTGGGTCTGACAAGGGATAAAAAAAATGACGTCTTTTGGTCCCTTAAACCTTGGGCCTACCCTCATTGGCCTGATCCTACCTGGGTATATTACTATGGCTACCTGATCATAGACCCACTGATTCTGTAACACTTCTACCCCATCTACAACAATGGTCTGAAATGGATCTTCAAACCCACTGAAGAAGAAAACTTCGATGGTCCGAAGTGTTTCTGCCCACTTGAGACTTTTTAGATTGAGTGTCAACCCTTCTAACTGTCCCACATCAATCAGGAAAATTCCGCCAAAACTGTGAGCAGCTGATTCCCCATGGAGCAGGAGGGGAAAACATTAAATCTAACAATTGCATGATGCTCTTGCGAAGTACAAAGTTGTTGGAGCTGCAAGAAGCCTTGAACATGATGTTGAAAATCACAAACTTTTGGTAAGCTTGGCGGATATTTTCCTGTATTGATAGGGAAATTCTCATTTCACAATATACCATAATCAAAAATGCAATACAACTTATTCCTATTTCCCAACATTTACCCTCCTAAGGTCAGGACCTTATTAAACCATGCTCTGATACCACTTGTAAGGACTCCAAACCCGCCGACACCAAAAGCAGGATGGTACCATTGACAGGTCTCTAGGCCGACTAAAGTCAAAGTCTTTAAAGAAGAAAAACTCTAGGGAATTCACCCTTACCATTGGCAATGGTTTAGATTTATAGCCCTAGAAGAGACCTAGTCCTGTCTCGCAGTGGAATTAGGACCCTATAAAACAATTCCGGCCCTAAATCTTCATCCTTTAGATTAAGGTTTCCTTAGCCAACGCTTTTTGCCCTCTAGCATATGTGAGGGCGTAGCCGCTGGTGGATTCCTCGTCCAAGTGAAGAAGTTTCTAAATGTTTTAGTGCATGGGAATGGATAGTTCTCTGACTAATCAGGTCCACCCGTCCATGATTGACAACCTTAGTCAGTCCCCACTTACCACCCCGCCCTCACACATGATTCTATTGTTGTTTAATTACTACCACATTCTTTCCACATTTAAAACAATGATTCCTTTTTAACTTTTCAAAACTGTATTTGTTAAGTATGGAGCCTGATTTACCCTTGTAATTTTCTGAGGTAAAAGCGCACATTTGTAAGGCCCCCATTATGAGGAGAAGCCATCGTGCGTGAAGGAAAATCACTCACCGGAAACCAAAATTTTCACGGACAAGAATCAGGGGTAACTTTAAAGGCCTCGGGGGCGGAGGCCCCCGAGACTTTTTTTTCGTCGGAATATTATGGCCGGACGGCGGCCGGAAAGTGGTCGGAAAACAACCGGTCGGTTGGCCGATGGCCGGTAGTCAATGGCCGATGGCCGGTGGTCGATGGTCAGAAGTCAATGGCCGGTGGCCGGTGGCCGAATGCAAAAGCGGACTTGTCTTCTCAAGGGCGGCCACACATGGGCGGATTGGAGGGTCCGATTTGGACTTATTCGCACAAGGGCGGCTACACATGGCTGTCTCTCATAAGAGAGGGCAGCCCTTTTGGCCTATAAAAGGAGGCCATTTCTACACACATTTCATAGTGTGAAGTTGATGCAACAAGGTGAGTGTGAGGTGGTGAGAGTGAAGCAAAGCGGGAGCTCCATTAAGGGTATAATCCCTTTGTAAACTACTTCTTGTTTTGAAGTACTAAAGCCATTGAGTGGATGCTTTCCCATGGACGTAGCCCACATTGGGTGAAACACGTATATCGTGTGTACTCTCTCTCTCTGTCTCTACTCTATAATCTCATGTATATAAATCTGTCTCTCTCCATTAAGTAATCTACTCAATTATCTATTTAGCTAAATCTTGCTTCCTAACAGTATTTCCTTAAGACAACCTTTGAAAACAGTATTGAAGACATTCTTTCAGAAAACAGACATCTTTAAACTTAAGACAAGGTACTGTCATTTAAAAGTATCACTGACCAGTACTAACTTGTCTCAAGACCACCTATACAAGGGTGAAAAATGGCACCCATTTCTTATTTATATAGCCGGGGTGGAAAATTCTTCACCCAAAGTCCGGGCGCCCATACGCCAAAACCAGTTGCCCATACAACCGGGCGGTTCCTCTAGGAGAAACTTAAAAGTACTATCCATAAACATAAACAAGCACGGGGTAACGACTCCACACGTGCCGAGGTAACCAACTTCTCCATGATGGTATCTCCATCATTACTCATTACCTGGAGTAAAATATTTCCAAGGAATCAGAGGTGTCTTGAGACAATCTGTCTTAAGGATGGTCAAACATTTCTTTCCTAGTTCAATGAGTCATAACCCAATCATTCCTTTCCTAGTTACAATCATTGCTCGTGGGTTTTGTGGAAGCTACCTTCCATTTACAGCCATTTGTTTTTCCTTCCTAACCTTACGTATGCAATGCTTAACTTAAAATAAACTCTAAAAGCTATTAATGACATAATAAAAATCCACCTGGGACTGATCGTCCATGTACTGTGGGGCAGGTGCCCGTAGACTCTCCTCTGTTGGCCTATGGCTAGGCCCTGCTTCATGGTCATTAGTTGCTATGTTGACATAATAGAAATCCACCTGGGACTGATCATCCATGTACTGTGGGGCAGGTGCCCGTAGACTCTCCTCTGTTGGCCTATGGCTAGGCCTTGCTTCATGGTCATTAGGTTCTTTGTTGGGCTTGTTACTAACATCTTCTTCTTCAGTTAAAGGATTTTCCGTGGTTCTCTTGGGAGCCATTTCGGGAGCCTTATAAAAAGACTTAATCCATTAGAACATTAATTGAATAACTTTTATTCTCCTTGTTTACCCAAAAATAAGGATTTTTGGAATAAATAGGGATCTTTAATAGTCGATTTGATATGTTACTCATCCCATGACTTAGTTATGCTATAAGTAATTTTTTTTCCACCCTTTAATAAGGATTCTGGACCTTGGATATTTATTTTCCAATTAGATCAACTTATTTACTAATTTTCCTTGTCCATTATATACAAAAATCGTTTACTTTGAACCAAAATACGTACCTAAACTACTTATCTAAGGTTAGACTAATTATCATGGATTCCTCAAGGTATATCCCTTCTTTGGTATTGATATCAAAGTTTTTGGTTTACTTTACTATATTTCCCTTTTTATTTTTTCCAAAAATTAGAGTAATTTTACTAGGATATATAGTTAAACTAATTTTCTAACGGTAGCATAATTACCACGGCTTCCCTACAGTCTAATAAACCTCTAATAAATATCTCAATTCAATTTAAATCTTTTTGTTAATTTTCCCTATTTAATTTGTCTAAAAACCAGAGTTTTTCTTCTAAAGTAATTAGCTAGATTAATTTTCTGAGCTTCTTCTAATTATCACGGATTCTTGAACACCTAATTTACCACTGATAATTATATCACAGCATTTGAAATCCATTTACTAATTTCCCCTATTTAAATTACTCAAAAAACAGAGTATTTCTTCTAAAGTAATTAGCTAGATTAAGTTTTTGAGTTTCTCTTAATTATCACGGGTTCTTAAACACCTAATTAACCACTGATAATTATATCACAGGTTCTCTTAATTATCACAGTTTCTTAAACACCTAATTAACCACTGATAATTATATTACAGCATTTGAATTCCATTTATTAATTTTCCCTATTTAAATTACTCAAAAAACATAGTATTTCTACTAAAGTAATTAGCTATATTAATTTTCTAAGCTTCTCCTAATTATCACGGGTTTTTGAACACCTAATTAACCATTGATAATTATATCATAGCATTTGAAATGCATCTACTAATTTCCCTTATTTACATTACTCAAAAGCCAGAGTATTTCTACTAAAGTAATTAGCTAGATTAATTTTTTGAGCTTCTCCTAATTATCATGGGTTTTGGAACACCTAATTAACCACTGATATTTATATCACAGCATTTGAAATCCTTTTACTAATTTCCACTATTTAAATTACTCAAAAAATATAGTATTTCTACTAAAGTAATTAGCTAGATCACTTTTCTAAGCTTCTCCTAACTATCATGGGTTATTGAACACCTATTTAACCACTAATAATTATATCACAGTATTTGAGATCTATCTACTAATTTCCCTTATTTAAATTTCTCAAAAAATAGAGTATTATTGCTAAAGTAATTAGCTAGATTAATTTTCTGAGCTTCTCCTAATTATCACAAGTTCTTGAACACATAATTAACCACTAATATTTATATCACAGCATTTGAAATCCATCTACTAATTTCCCCTATTTAAATCACTCAGAAAACAGAGTAATTTTGCCTAATTAATTAGGAAAACTTATCAAAAAATTATAGGATAATTTTCCTAGGTTAATAACTATCTAATTCATCTCTGATAATTACTTCAATTTAATATAATCTTAATTAATATATTTACCATTAATTCATGGTTAATTTGACTAATTTCAGTCCTAATATGATAGGATAATTAATTAGCTTAGTATTACTAAGCTTAATTATAATAATCAACAAAGATTAATTAATTAAGAGAGGTTTTATGAGTATACATAGGCCTAATCTTTGATTACTAACAAATATCTTAATCTAACCTTGTTAATTAAGAAGGATTAGGCTAATTACCATTAGGGTTAATCAATTAGAGATTAAACTCTAATGATTTCTGCGTAGAGTTCTCCCTAGATGAGAGAGAAAGTATCAAGGCTCCGAGTTTGGGAAATTATGAAGAGAAGGGGTCCTTTTATAGCTTTTTCTAGGCACCTGGCAGTTTTCCCACAGTCCAAGCAGCCCCCCAGCTTGTATTTTGTGCCATTTTCAGCTACCATTGTGTTTGGCAAGTTTCCCTAGCTTCCACACTCCCCCCATACCTTCCAGAATTAACTTGGTTGATTTTTGCAGATCTTTAATGATGGAAATTGGATTTTTCTAGCTAATTCTAGAGCCTTAGTGTAAAGAGTCTTTGCTAATGATTAATACTAGAACCATACAATTTTTGTTACTAATTGAATTTCTATTGTAATTTTCCAGGACCCATAACTGTTCCAGTTTTTATCAGATTCAGATTCTGAAAATTTCTAAACATAGTAAAGCTCTACTTATGATTCCAAAAATACCAAAATTAATAGTGTTTGGAATCCTTCAATAGTGTTTTTTATTAAGCTATGCAAGCTTTGTACAAATTTTAAGCTTTCGGAAACTTGAAACCTTACAACCATGGAAGCAAAATTTCTGGTTTTTCTGTAAAAATCATCCCTCTCTCTCTTACCCAAGGCAATATGAGCTGATGTGTCAATTTTTGGGCCCATTTTTCCACTTTGGACCAAAACTAGGTCATTTTCAACTCATTTTTGACCCAAAAAATACCATTTTTGATGCGAAAATTCCCAAACGGAGTTAGAAAAATCCCTAAATTTATGGAATCACTTGCATAATAATAAAAAGCATATATAAGAATCATTTTTCATCAATATACCATTTTGCATCACTTTCCATGCTATTTTGCAACGGCGTCTGCTAGTTGCTATTTTTTGGTAGTTTTTGCTCGCATCAGTCTTTATAGGTGAGATGAGTGTGCCACCATGAAACACTTGGACTATGTACATTGTCAAACCAAATTAAGCATCTTATCAAGTGGAAAATCACGCAAATGTGCCACATCCAGGGCCATGACTCCCCGGATAGGTATGTACATGATAATGACCGTAGTAGACGCTTCAACATAATTATATCACAATATGTACATGATTGCTTTTATTTGCATACATTGAGACATGTCAAGAGTGAGAAAAATGTTTTTATTTCATAGTATGTACGTGCCACGGCACAACATCCACCCCCTCTGAACTTGCACATCCTCTAGTATGTGCCACAACAACATTTGTAGAGCATTAAAACTCATGGCTAGGTGCCATATTCTCCCTTTCATCCTCAGTTTGCATATAGTTGGCTTCATCATCCTCTTCACTTGGTTGTGCATCAAATGGATCAACAACCCCTCTTCTTTTGAATAATTTAATTCTTTTTCCGGCAATGGGAATTTTCAGTTTTGTCCCATCAAGTTCACGTAAGGTGTAAGTTGCATTTCCATGCACATGTTTGACAGCATAAGGACCTTATGTTTGATATCATAAGGACCAAACCATCTCTTTGCAAGATTCCTTATTGTAGAGTGCTAGTTTTCAAGGCTACTATCGTACGGCAACACCCAATCACCTTCTTCAATGTCTTTTGGTCTGAGCCTATGCATCTTGTCAAATCTATCTTTGTTTTTTAACCTTGCCTTCTTTAGTTGAGCTTTTGCAAGCTCAATGTCTTCAGGCCTTCTTTCCAATTGCCATATGTGCAATGCAAGAAGTTATTCTTTACTCATTCCATATTCCCATGGAAATACACTCCATGTAAGAACTACATCTTCAATTGGCATCACAGGTTTTTGACCATACATCAATTCAACAGGCATATAGCCAGTGAGACTGAACTATGTGTTGTACCGCCATCCCACAATGCAAATGGCTATAACCTTGGCCACTCTCCAAGCTTACCTTCACAAGCCTTAGCTAAATCTTTGATTATTGGAGGATGCCCTCTTTCACTTTTGCCATTTCCCTCTGGGTTATAAGCACAAGTTAAAGCTAGTTTGATGCCCATTCTAGAGAAGAATTCCCTTTCTTCATTAACATCTAATTCTCCTCTATTTGCAATTATCTTTCCCACACATCCATACCGACATATCACATCTTCAAGAAGGCATTTACATACATCTTGTGTAATCTTTGTCCTCAATGCACGCCCTTCAACTTGATTGGACAAATCTTCTCTTACAAGCACTAAATACCTCATTTTCCAAAGTCCCAAAGGCATTGTGACGAAGTCCACAACCCATTTGTAATGCATGGCTAATGGATAAGTAGGATGTAGTCCATCACAATGCCCTACATTTGAATACATTTGGCATGTCACACTAGCTTTAACTTTATTTCTCACATGACCTTAACAAGAAAATCAAGCATTGAATTATCACCTTTTGGACTCACAACAGTAGGTTTTGATGGAATCAACAACGTGATAGGAGGAGAGGTAGTACCATTCACCACCATCTTGTCCCTACAACGTTGCCTCTTAGCAAGAAATTAGACCGCGTCTTCAACCTCTTTCCACTCAGCCTTAAGACCCTATTCTATATTCTTGTATTCAAGGAGTAGCTCTAGATTTTCTTGGAGCTCAGAACCTGCAGCTTGAAGAAACAATTCAGTATTTTCACTATCCAAAGTGGCTTGCTCTGTTCCTGACAGCTAAGCATAGTGCTACTCAAACTCTCTCAACAGTTCGATGATGGAAAGTCCTTCTTTTGGCTTTGCAACCCATCCCAAGAAGGTCCTTTTTGTAACCCTTTCAGAGTCCTCCATGAAGTATTCCTCCTTTAGGGCTAATTTGAATTGCTCCCAACCTTCTCCATGCTCCTCCCTCATTCCCCTTACATGGTCTCTAATATTGGGGACCACAACAAGCTCAAAACTAGAAATCATGTCCACCTCTGGAACCCATTGTAGCTCCATCTCCTTTACATAACCACGATGAAACTTTGTTATATCTTTCCCTTCAAATTGGTCCATTTTGTTCACAAGAGCTTGAAGGGATTTGGTTGCTGACACCTCTCTTCTTTCTTCACCTTGTTGTTGTTGCATAAACATTGCAGATGCTTGGAACATTTGCATTGTTCCTTGATCAAAATGCATGCCTTGCTGCTCTTCCTGATCCATAGCTTTAATTAACAAGTTTTTGAACCCCCACCCCAGTTGCTTCGCGTCGCGTTCACCAGAAATGTCGGAATGTGTGCGGTCTAGCTGGGAAGGTGCAAAACCTCTGGCTGTGAGAGTTCCTGATGATAGTCATAAACACTTTGTGAAAAAGCATTTGTGGAGAATCACCAACCCTCTTTCTAAGGGTGATGGAAAATCTAAGAGCGTTCATGACAGCAAAGTCACAAACCCTCTTTCCTATTGTGCTTGGAGTCTGCTTGTTTTTGTAGTCGAGATTATGATGAGAGGATCACCAAATCACATTCAATTTCACTTTAAAATTCCATTAAAAAAAACTAAAGTTTCATCCATGAAACCTCAATGCTCATACAAGCACAATTCTCAATCAAAACCCAAACCTCTTTCATGGTATCATGTAGCCTCGCCCCCAATTACATAGTCATTACATGAAACAGTTGGAAAGGAATTCTTGAGCTTCAACCTGCACGTTAGAAATTTTCTATTTTTGCAGAGATTTATGAGCTTCTGAAGTGAAGCCCACACAATGCTCAGATACAAGATTGCAAAGAGGCGGGACTGCAACACACATAGATTGGGCAACCCCTTGTATGCTATTGCACTATAGAGAAACAATTTTGGCCTTTTCCTGTAAATATCAGCCCTCCCTCTTACCCATAGCAATATGAGCTGATATCTCAATTTTTGGGCCATCTTTCCACTTTGGACCAAAACTAGGTAATTTTCAACTCATTTTTTACCCAAAAACATGCCATTTGTGATGCGAAAAATCCCAAACGGAGTTAGAAAATCCCTAAATTTGTGGGATCAGGTAGACTTCAAAAAATAGATCAAACAAGGACCTTGATATGGAAATGGAAGGAGTAATTTAAATGTATGTGTGAAGACATTCTACCCCTAGAGATGAATAGATTCTCCCTATGGTATGAGTTGCAATGCAGGCAAAGACTCAAGACTAATCACTTGCTAGATCTAATGCACATATTCAAGAATGTGGATAAGTTGTTGTGGGACCATTTCATTTTCAAGAAAGATACATTGGGAGTGAGAATCGACCTTAGGGATGGTCTTATGGAGTAATATTGGTCGCAAATAGAAAATGATGGATCGGTAAAGCTTCCTAAAGCACCATGGATCTTGACAGAACAACATGAATAGATAGTGCAAGGGATAATTCAATCTATGCATATGACCACGTGTGTAATGCACTTGCTCCAAACAACATTCACAAAGGAAGGGAAGCTTATTGGTTTGAAGTTACATGATTGGCATAAAATGTGTCGGGTATGTTTGAAGTGAACTAGAACATGGTAGGATGTGCATTGCCATAGAATCTAATATCTAACCAACCCAAATGATTTTCTCATATTAAACTGATGAATTAAGGTGGGAGAATAAACGAGAAAAAGGGTTAGAATATAGACATGTGCTTATGAGTCCATCTCAACACGGGACCAAAGTTCAAGGGGTCCAAATGGGAAATCGTCTATCAAAGAGAAATTCCAATTAATGGGGCTTAAAATACCTTAGGGTTAGCTTCATTAAAAGACCTCCAAAGGTTAGTGTAAAAGTCCTTAGACCTTAGGTTAATCTAGGCCTATGCTTGAGGTTCTTGATGATTAAAATGCATGAGATGCTTGACAACTAAGGTGCATGCTTGAACCTAGGCATGTGCTTGAAGTCAAACCTAATCCCTAGAAGGAGGGGGCGAGACCTTGAAGCTAGGGGCCGCATGAGAGAGAGATCCCATACTCTTACTAACCCTCTGCTTTATGACTAAGTGCTTAAGCAAGTAGGGGTCCAAGTTTCTTGGGCTTGAAAGTCAACATGCAAGCCTACAAAGGAGGGGATTAGCCATGCAAGTAGGGGAGGTGGTTGAATGGCCTCTCCTTCTCCCAAAGGTCACCCCTTTTTCAAAGAGGCAAATAGGGCACATATCAAGGCCCTAGCTAGGTTTCCCCCATAATGTGCCTAAAGCCTATTGGTTGACCCTTAGAGAGGTCCAATGAGAATTTATCTCATTTAATTAATTGTCTAAAGAATTTTCCAAGCCCTCTCTCTCAAAGGGGAAAGGAGGACACTTGTCCTAAGGCTACCATGGGCATGTGATTGGATGAGCTTGTAGGGGTCCAATCAATTTGAGGCTTGAGATACAACGAGGAGTTGACCAGGGAAGTTATGATCTTGCTTACAGGATATACTCTCACTCTCTCTCTCTCTCTCTCTCTCTCTCTCATTGTGTGAAGTGCAAGAGCTCCATCTCCTTCTCCAAGCTTGTGGAGAAATTGAGAGCCTACAACAACACTCTTGGATATGGAATGAAAATCCAACTAAGAGAAATCCTCCAATGCTTTATCTTTCCATCTTCTTCATCATCATTATTATGCTACTATTCTGTGCTATCAAGAAGAGTGATGATAAGGAGGAACTATTTCTTTCTCGTATGTTACTTCTTCTTCCTCTTTCCTACCTTCATTCCTGGCTAGCTCTCTCCACCTTCAAAGGTGTTTGAGGCCTTCGGACTGAGGCCCGGGATGGTTAATGATTTTACAAAGTTTATGCTATGCTTATGATGCATGAAGCTTTCCATCTTCATTGCATTGCCTAGGTCACAAAGAACACAAAGATTGTATTGTACCAAGTCTCTCATAATGGGAGAATCTATAATACAAAATCCTATTGGAGGGGGGACCGGCTCCACATAAATCTAGTCCTCAGCTGTTTTCATGTTCTATAATTCTCTCTCTTGCAAAAGTATTGTTCATGCCAAGTTAATTAAGTAGAATGGTTGTGTTACTACTGCTAATTAAGTTCACCCTCTATGTTCTCAAAGTAGTCTCATAAAATTTCTCACTATAATTCTCTTAATTCCGCTTATATATAACCCTAACCCTAAAACCTAATATAACCTTAAATAAGTTTAAATATAAAAACTAACCCTAAATCTTAGTCTAAATCTAACCTTAGATTTAACCATAACAATAGATAAGTTTAAATATAAAAACTAACCCTAAACCATAAAGCTAAACTAGCATTTAAAAACCCTAATCCAAAAGTTCTATATATCCTAAATACTAGTATTAAGGTTTAGAACTATGGTTAGGATTAATTTTGTATATCCCTCTCAATTGGGCATTGATTATTATCATTGTATTATTTTTTGTACCCGAATATTGGATTAGAGATTATATCAGTTTGGTCTCATAGGTCATTTTGGCGCTTTTGAAGACGTTTAATATTAATATAACATTTCATTCTCTCTCTCTCTCTCTCTCTCTCTCTCTCTCTCTCTCTCCCCCCCCCCTAGTGAAGCCATTTCTTCACCTAGTAGATAACAATTCACTCTTTTGATCATAACTTCTTCATCCATTGATTTGGGTGATCTATAGCCTCAATCAAAGAGCACAACTCCCTCTACGCATTGATGTAAAGACATAAATTTTTAGAGTTATGGAAGGCCTTTTTGTAACAGCCTTTCTGAAGTGAACAGGTTCAAGAAAGTTGACTCTCATCTCTTATTTCACATACAATGTCTTCCAGCACTCACAAGGGTTCTTCTTCTTCAAAACGGTCCACAACTATTGTTGGAAATTATCCAAAATCTTCTAAGTGTGGAGATAGCAACACAACCACCCAACCAACGACGTCGGAAACCATGATCATGGCATACTTGGTATTGTTGCAAAAGACAGTAAACAAACAAGGCGAAGACTTACAGCAACTTGCAATGGACAGTGGCACATTAAGGATACTTGTGGTTGAGATCGAGAATCTCAAGAGGACACTTGAGATGCAAACAACACGTTTGATGCAACTTGAAGAGGAAGTCAAGGAATGTAAACGCTCTGTTGTGGATATGAATGCTTTGAAGGAGCGCATGAGCAAAGTAGGACATGACCATGCATTGAAAGAGGATAAATCTAACACCATGAGCCAGGATGTATAAGATATGAAAAATGTATATACAAACTAGTCTTGGTCTGATGTATGTGGTAACAATGTGGTTCCTAATTTCTCACTCATGCAAGCTATGGTTCAAACAAAGATTGTTGAGAATGTGGATGTGGAGGAGTTGAAGGAAGGGGAGCGACGTCCCAAGAACATTGTTGTTCGTGGAATTCTCGAAGAGAAGTTAGAGACACCTCCTTTTCTTGCCATTATTATTGAAGATTTCTTAAAAACCCACTTTGGCATGTCCAAAGTTATGGTCTATGAAGCACATAGAGTGGGTAAGCAAGGAGCCCCTCGCTCGGGAGAATGGACAATTGTATGCACCATGCCAGATGAGATGAAATGAAAGATTATCCTTGATAATAGCTGGATCCATTTGAGTGATACAATATTTTTTGTATGTGATGATCACACTATTAAGCAACAAAATATGGGTCACAAGGCATATGAGGAAAAGAATAAGGAGAACAAGGAGATCCCTCATGAAGAAAATGTGCCCAAGGAGGTGGCAAGTCCCCCAGGCAAATAGGGATGCCTGACCTATGAGACCAATTACAATCGAAAATATTCTTTTGGAATTGTAATGGATACCCATGGAATATGTGGACTGGCATTGATGAACTAACAAGAAAAGCCAATGTTGTACTTCTTGTTGAAACTTGGGAGCAAAGGATAAATGGCTTGGAGGATTATAATGTACATTCATTGATGTGGTCAAAGAATCTTAAGCAACTAAGAGGGCAAGGAGGTGTAGCATGTATGGTTAAGAAAGGATTAGGAAATCTGTATCAATTGTAAAAGATGACAAGTACAAACGTTATATATGGCTAAAAATTATGACACCAAAAAGAGCACCCATTTCTGTAGACGGTTGCTACATTTCTCATCATCATTTCCCCCTTTTATGCTTACATGGATAGAGATCAGCCATTTTTTTATTTAGAAGAGGACATTGCTTACGTCAAAGGCGAAGGTGATGTTATTGTATTTGGGGATATGAAAGGTTACACAAAAACATTGCAACCTAATACTCAACAATTTGATATGCCATATATTTCAAGAGGGTTGGACGAATAGCTTGTGTGGTCATACTTCAATGGATGAGAAAGAGCCAGATCACTATGGAAAGCTACTTTTGCACATGCGTAATAGCACGGGTATGGTCATTTCCAATGGTATATCTTTGTGGAGTGGAACCAATGGATTTACAGGTAGGAAACATAATGGGGATATTGTGATTGACTATATGCTACTCTCCAAAGCCATCATGTATCGCATAATGAGTTTATGTTTGGCCGATGGACCCTATAATCCAACCATCGGACCTTATGTATTGATGTTTCATGTAGAGAAGCAACTAAGGATGATAATCTTAGTCAAAGGAAAGAGAAATTATCACTATATATGGATTTGAAACGGGCACCAATGTACATTGAAATGGTTAAGAAAAAGTTATAAATGAAAAGAAAATCAATTTGACACACCATTGGAATTCTTTGCCATAAAGCATTTCTATGGTATCAACAAAGATAGATCACGCAAAAGGTGGTTTGATAAAGAATATCAAGATGCTCATAAGTTCTTGATAAAGCTTCATTTAGCTATGAACAAAGACAACTATCACAGTCATTTGCACACATACAAGGCATTGGTTCAAAAGAAGAGAAGAAGATGGGAAGTAAAGCAACCACCTTTTCAAGTCCAAGAAAAGGCACATGCATGCAGAAGATTTTGGAGAAACTTGAGGGACAAGCAGGTTGAAAATTTTGGTAGCTTGAGTTTTGTGGATATGTACACAAATTGTAGGGAATTATATGAGCAAGCAAATGCTGATAAAATTCCATTTTATGGTTCACTCCCATGTATGCCCTCTTTTTATACTATTGAGGATGTATGTGGTGGGCTTGAAAAGTTGGCCACTCGCAAAGAGGGATATCTTCAAGGTATCAAGCCAGAGATGATCAAATGGAGAGGAGATTTTTCCCATGAGTGGATGTGTGTGTGATATGTTCAACCTTGCACTTCAACATGGTGTGCCTTATGATTGGAGTACTAATTGGGTTATGCCTTTGTATAAAGGAGGCAATGTAAAGAATGTAAATAACTATCGGACTATAATGATTGGGTCTCTTATGGAAAAGCTATTTAGGTGCATAATGGAGATGAAATTGAGTGATTGGGCTGAAGAGAATGACAAGCGTGCAAAAGGAAAAGTGGGTTTTGGTCGATTCCATAGCAAGATTGATCATCTTGTACTCTCATGGAGAAAAGTCGGTTGAAAGGGAAGCAATTGTATTGTTGTTTTCTGGATTGTAAGAAAGCCTTTGATATGATTCCACGTAACAATTTGTGGAGAAGGATGGAAGAACTCCAAGTGAGTTTATGCTTGCAGTTTCTCAAATTTATGAGAACGTGATTTGTCGATTGCACATGGAAAGAGAAATTTCATAAATTTTTTGTAAGCACTATTGGGGTTAAACAAGGATGTCCATTGTCGTCAAATCTCTTTGGTCTATGCATCGATCAATTGGAACAAATGGTACTTGACTTTTTGCAAGAAGAAGGCATTGAAGAGGTCACTATTTGCAATGTGGTAATCATGATTTTGATGTATGCAAATGATATAGTGCTTCTAGCCCACACTTTAGAAGATGCACAAATGTTTATGGTTGTCCTTGAGAACTTTTGCTTGCAAAGTGGGATGAGTGTGAATGAATCCAAAACAAAGGTTATGCTTGTGAAAACCAACCATAAGAAGAAGCCATGCATTGTGTATAACAATGAGACAACTTGAAGTTTTTGAGAGCTTTAAGTACCTTGGCCTTGAGGTTCCATCCAATCACAAGTGGCATGAACATGCTATGCGTCATTTGGATGTGGGAAAGAGAGAACACTTACATGCTTGAGCCTATCCCCTTGTTCAATGATACACACTATTGCAGCCATTTGGCTTAGCTCCCATTTCCTTCGATGTGAGACAGGGCATTCGGGCAATGAAGAAGAGTCAAACCGACTGTTCACATTATGCTCACTGCAAGTTTGAGAGTCTGAGTACTACACACTACTAGAGTGCTCAACTTTTGTTCACATCTCAAATTTCTTCTCTCACATTTTCAGCCATGACCTAGACCTACACACTTTCCTCTCCAAGCCACAATGTGGACTCTCCATTGCGACTCTCATCACCACAATTTCGGAGCATCGAGAGTCACTCATCAGCCATACACATGCTACATCACATGTAATTTTGATCCCATAGGTCATATTTGACCGCTGAGGACGATAATAAAATCTCTCTCTCTCTCTCTCTCTCTCTCTCTCTCTCTCTCTCTCTCTCTCTCTCGCACTCTCTAATTATGTTAATATCTCTCTCTTTCTTTCTCTATCTCAATGTAAGTTTGTATGTGTGTAAATCATCTCTCTCTCTCTCTCTCTCTCTCTCTCTCTCTCTCTCTCTCTCTCTCTCTCTCTCTCTCTCTCTATTTCTATAGTTTTCAATGTGTGTGTGTGTGAGAGAGAGAGGGAGAGAGAGGGAAGGAGAAAGAAATCAAGGGAAGGGAGCACAAGAGAGAGGAGAAGGAAGGAGTATACCTGGCTCTCCCTTCTCTCCTCACGTGTGTGTGTGTGTGTGTGTGTGTGTGTGTGTGTGTGTGCATGTGTTGAATGTGAAGGCGTTTCTCTCTCTCTCTCTCTCTCTCTCTCTCTCTCTCTCTCTCTCTCTCTCTCTCTCTCTCTCTCTCTCTTTCTCTCCCTCTCTCTCTCACACACACACATTGAAAATGAAATAAATAGAGAGAGAGGGAAATGTGAAGGCGTTTCTCTCCCTCTCTCTCTCACACACACACATTGAAAACGAAAGAAATAGAGAGAGAGGGAAGGAGAAAGAAATCAAGGGAAGGGAGCACAACAGAGAGAAGAAGGAGGGAGTATACCTGGCTCTCCCTTCTCTCCTCATGTGTGTGTGCGTGTGTGTGTGCATGTGTGTGTGTGTGCATGTGTTGAATGTGTGTGTGTGTGTGTGTGTGTGTGCATGTGTTGAATGTGTGTGTGTATGTGTGTGTGCGCATGCGTTGAATGTGTGTGTGTGTGCATGTGTTGAATGTGTGTGTGTGTGTGTGTGTGCATGTGTTGAATGTGTGTGTGTGTATGTGTGTGTGTGCATGTGTTGAATGTGAAGGCGTTACCTACATACAAGAGAGAGGAGAAGGAGGGAGTATACTTGTCTCTCCCTTCTCTCCTCACGTGTGTGTGTGTGTGTGTGTGTGTGTGTGTGTGTGTGTGTGTGTGTGTGTGTTCATGTGTTGAATGTGTGTGTGTATGTGTGTGTGTGTGTGTGTGTGTGCGTGCATGTGTTGAATGTGTTTGTGTGTGTATGTGTTTGTGTGCATGTGTTGAATGTGTGTGTGTGCATGCGTTAAATGGGTGTGTGTGTGTGTGTGTATGTGTGTGTGTGTGTGTGTGTATGTGTTGAATGTGTGTGTGTGTGTATGTGTGTGTGTGCATGTGTTGAATGTGAAGGCGTTACCTACATTCACTTCCTTGAGATCACCTTAACCAAATCTAGATCTGAGGTTTGGCATTCTCATGCAATGTTTACTCAAACTATCGGCGTCGCTATATAGTGATTCTTATAGCGACGCTCATACGGCGCTTATAGTGACGCTCATAATGACTCATATAGTGACGCCGCTAATTTTTAGCATCGCAAAACGATTGTCACTAAGGTTTAACACCTCTTGTAGTGTTTGATAGGCTCCCGTTCTGACAAGTGACTCCTTCTCATCCAAGGATTTAAAACTATTGGTGGTCCTAATCCTATCCTATGGGTGTTCTCTGCATGGGGTGGAACCTATATTACTCTATTCATAAAACCTACCTCTTTTTCAATCGGTTTTTTTTGGGCCATCTGACTCGAATAAATATCTAAACTCATGCCCAGTGTAGTCTACCAAAATAGGTTGTTTTCACATTTCAAATTGATAAACAAACACGTTAGTAATCTCTACTGGGATCACACTATCATGCTGTGGAACGTACATAGTGTGAAATAAAAACATTCACCTCACTCTTGACACTTCTCGATGTATGTAAATAAAAGCAATCATGTACATATTGTGATATATGTTGAAGCGCCTACTGCGGTCATTATCATGTATATACCTATCCAAGGAGTCGTGGCCCTGGATGTGACGCATTTGCATGCTTTTCCACTTGATAAGATGCTTAATTTGGTTTGACAATGTACATAGTCCAAGTGTTTCATGGTGGCACACTCATCTCGCCTATAAAGACTGATGCGAGCAAAAACTGCCAAAAATAGCAGCTAACAGGCGTCGTTGCAGAATAGCATGGAAAGTGACCCAAAATGGTATATTGATGAACACTGATGCTTATCTATGATTTTTATGCTTATGCGAGTGAACTTTGATTGTGATAAGTTAAAAAAATGATTTTATTGATTGTCAAATTATTTGCCAGTTTGAAAGTGCAAGCTGGTATGTATGGCTATTGTGATAGAGAAGCTGGTATGAATGGCTATTGTGATAGAGAAGTGTTTTTGAAATGAGACATTAAAATAGAAATATATTTGTGATTATTACTGGTGGAAAGATATGTTTGTAAGAGTGAAGTTTCTACAGCATTTATGTGTGTGTTTTGTACTTGGTTTTAGTAGATTTGAGACTAAATATCGAGTTTAAGAGTATAGATTACATATAGTTGGACTACGTTAATAAGACTTGAAGGCTTAGTCACATTTAAGTCACTTTTAATGTTATGACAATAAGGTTTCACCTAGCAATACTTGAGAAGAAACAAATTTGAATATGTTTCTCAATATTTGAAGTGTCACAAAGGAAAAACATGCTCTCAAGTGTGAAAATCGATTCTATTTCTCTTCTCTTTGTTTCAAATACACAAGAATAGGATATTATGGTAATATGTTTATTTAAGTTTACCAAGTAAATCTTCTTTTATGGTTCATGAAAGAAGTTATTACATTTAGTAGATCAAGCATATCACTACTATGATGTATTGTTTTAATTGTATAATGCGTACCAAAAAAAATCCCCATGCTAGTGATAAATTGTAGTAGGCTTGTTGGGAACAAGTGTGGGTGTTATCTTTAAGTCTATGTAATAAAGATAAAAGATGCCAACTCAATATTGTAGAGCAAAAGATCAAGTAACAAGCTTACACATTAGAAAATTTCAAAATTTAGGAGATGATTAGATACTACTTTTGACAAATGAATATGTATAGTCTTAAAAATGATTTTTGGAGATAGATGTCAATGTATGAACATTGTAGTAAAAGAGACAACTCTTAGCTAAAGTATTTTACTCTCTTGAGTTTAAAATCATGACTCTTTGCAAACAAGTATATGTGTGATCTTCAAGATATTATTCTAATGATAAAAGCACACCATAATACATGGTATCCGAAGACAAAAATCTTGGCTAATGCATCAAAGAACTTTTAAGATTCATTCAGCCAATGGTTATTATGCAATGTCCAATAAGACTTTGTAAATATTTAAACACAAACGCAATGCAAGGGAAAAAAACGCCTACATCATCAAATACATACAAAGTTATAAATGCTCACAAAGAAAGCTCAAGTTTATTAACATTAAAAGAAGAATTGTTTGTATCTTCTTTTCTTCAAGGGGGAAATTTTTTGGAGGACCTTGGTTTCATCACATGGCTGGTCAACTTAAGTTCAATGATTGAATCATATGTTTTCATAATAGAGCTAGAGCTATGAATTTATTCCATAAGGAAGAGAAGTACACTTTCAATGACATGTATCTATATAGAAACAAATAAAGGCTTCTATTTTTTCATGCATGGTTTTTTTCAAGGAATTCTCTCCCACCGTTGTGGGAATAAGATAGAGCTAGTGCCTAGAACTTCTCCTCCTAGTAGACCTCTCCTTATCACGTTTTTCACACACAACAAGAGGAGATTCTCTCCCGAGTTAATGAGTTTGTAGAAAAACCAATGGTATGTCCAAGTCTTTCTCCTCTTTGCTCACTTTGTGCTTTTAGTGCAAAAGAAAAATAGGTCCTAGAATATGTATGTGGGCTATCGTGCACTAAATTATAAGAGCACAATAAATAATTGATTTCTATCTCCTTACATAGAGGAGATATTTGATAAGATAAAAGGTTCTTCCTACTTTAGTAGAATTGAACTTAGAAGTGGCTACCATAAAAATTAACACTAGGTTGGTAACCTAACAGGACATAAAAGTGTCCTTTCAGGGTTTTGAAAAAAACCTCCCAAACCATAGTAGATCCACTCATTTTGTAAAATCCTTTCATGAGGTTATAGTTCAAGGCCTACTACACATGGAAAAAATAAGAGACTTGTAAAATTTCTCATCTTTTGGTCACACCAAGCCTCCGAAGTTGATGGACCAGTACATTTTCATCAAAATAGTCATTTCTTACGTTTTTTTGTATAAAAATAAGATTAGGGATTTTTGTAGGACTTGAGATAAATTCCCTTGTTAACTTCAATGGGTTGGTGATCAGAACATATGATTGCTTCTCACTCACTATTTTTTGTTTTGCCACAAGAAACTAGCAATATTGAAAAAGCTATACTTGATATACTAGAATGTTTTGTTTTCTTCTATAATAGAAAAAACCAACCATCGTTGTGTACTTTGCAAAATAGGGTATTAGGTGCCCAAAAACTCAAGGAATATTAGCTTTATGTTACAATATGGGACATAGAAAATCAAAACTACATTTGGATATCATGAAAGCCACTAGAAAAATCATAGAAGAGCTAAAATTGGCTAAAAAACAGGATTTGATAATTTTTTGTAATTTGGTCATAACTTACAACTTTAACATTTATTTCTCCCTAGAAGCATCAGGACATGTTGAGAACTACTAAAGATAGTTCTCTAGCATTATAGACCTCACAAACATGAATTCTAGAGTGGTATAGTTGCAAAAAGTTGAAAAAAGCCAAAAACAGGACCCGTTTTTTCACACAGTTTAGGTTGTGAAATGTTGTGCAAGGACAAGCTAGGTTAAAGATGGAATTGATATTCCAAAAAAAATTCAAGTTTTTTTCAGCTCATGAGACAACTTTCTAGATAGATAACACCTCAAAATCCATTTTGAAACTCTTGACATAGTTCAAGGAAAATGGTCACTTAATAGGACATAAAAGTGTCCCATTACCAACCTAGTGTTAAAGATTAAGCCTAGTGACGTATACAAGACCGCTAGTTGTATGAATATGTGTAGCTCCTTTTGGCTTTACCAATGCTTTGGAAACTAAATAAAAAGAAAAGTTATCAAGATAAGATATTTGGGCCATATTATCTCTAAAGAAGGAATTTGTATGGATCTTGAAAAATGTGAGTAATAAATGAGTTGCTACATTCAAATTACATGAGCTAAGCACAATATGTAACTATTATGGTTGAGCCACAACAAAACAAGAACCTTTCTCACTAAAGGGTGGATTTTTTATTGCATGGTTCATGAATATGCATAACAAAGAATCTTCTTGAGAAGGTTATGTATGACTCACATACACCTCCTTATGCAGCACACTATGGAATGCAAGCCACAACCCAAGAAATAGAAAGTTATTTCGGTTGGTGTACTATGTGACATGACATTCAAGACTATATAGACCAATGCATAGTATGTCAAAAGATCAAGTATGATAGACACAAGGCCCAAGACCAAAACGAGGGTATAAAGATGCACAAAAAAAAATCAAAAGCTTTTTGCTAGAAATTAAAGGTGCAATTTATTAATTGAAAAAAAGAACATGATTTGGTTCATCCTAAATTGCCAAATCTCATGCAAGGTACGCTACGGGTACACATTTGCATGAAGAACTCATGGGTCATCAAAAGTATTGTATCAAGGTTGCAAAAAGGTAGCATTGTTCTTCCAAATTTGAAGGCTAATCAACGACACAACTTACAAACTTAAGTTTCCTACGTGTCGGCCAAGACACAATGTTCCATGAAAGTCTATAAAAAGCTTTTAAAGTAAAATTCCTTCAAGGTTCAATAGAAAATGCGCCTCTTAAGCAAAAGAGAAGATTCCACCATGAAGAAATCTTACAACTAATATTGGTAAGGTCTTGTAATTATTTTTAAAATTTTAAGAAATCTTTCCTTCAAAGTTGATAAAAGAATGCATAAGCTCTAGCTAAAGGACTAACTGTACTTTGTTTACTACTTACAATGAATTTCATAAAATGTAGACATCTATGTAAATGTTACAAAATGATGTAATGAAGTAATACTTGACACCATTGTGTCTAGATTTTTCTCATTATAAATGCTATAAATGTGTATGCATACAAAAAGACACACACTTTTAGTAGCTTCACCTCCCAAGTACTGAGTTAACTTGCTATTTAGTACAGACACACACTTGCGTTAGCTTTAGACTTATCTACTACAAAAAATTTAGGAAACTCAAATATTAAGGGACACACAAGTAACAGCTTTGCCTCTCTCAAGTACGGAGTAAACTTGCTATCTATTGCAAAAATGTGTGTAGTTAAAATGTTAAGACACTCTCTTGTGGCATGCCAATGGATCAATGATTAATCCCTCCTTATAAGAAGCATAGTTGAGGATGAATATGGTTATAAGGGCAAGATAATGAGTTTTGTCCTACTTAAATGATTTTCTCTCTCTAGAAGAACCCATGCATGACAAAATTCATGACACAGTGTTTCCCACGCAAGTTCATCCACCCCACATGAACCATAGACCGTTAGCCATATCTAGTATCATCCAAGAAGGGAGTGAGGACGGGACATCAGAAAGTGAGCATACACCTTTCTTGTTGGAAAGGATGTTTAGCGAAGGAATATCTCATCCCATTGAGGAATATGAGATTCCATCCTCACCAGTTCCTAGTCAAGTACCTACACCCCGCAAAATGCCAATCAATGTTGCCAAACTAGTGTACTTCATGTCTTCTGAGGTCCGAACCCCGATCATAGAAAAGCTGTATGGAGATCCTGAGTTATTCCTTGCACTTCGAGCATTCCTTAACGGAGAGCTACGAACGGGATTACCGCAGTTTGTGCAACCAAATAGGCCTGACTCGATTATGATTGATGAGGAAAATCATGTGCAATCACTTGACTTAGATGGACACGAGTCTGTGATCGAGGTACCCATTAACGAATTAGGGCAGTATTTTGAAGGCGACGAGTCTAATGCGACCCTACCCATCACTACCAAGGGATTAACTATAAAGGGAATTCTTGATGGTGGTGCGGGAGTTAGCATCGTTACAAAAGATTGTTGGGAATCCATGGGAAAACCCCGCCTCAGTGTTACTAACATTGTGGTAAAGATGGCAAATGGTACCATAGCCAAACCTATGGGGATGCTCAAGGATCTTAAGATCAAAGTTCTAGGACACAAGGTACGACATACGTTAATTGTAATGGATTTCTCTAAACACCTTATGTCATATGAAATGATTTTAGGGAGACCATTCATGAGGGAAGCACAAATGGTTCATGATTGGTCTAAAAATCATGTCTATTTGCAATTCCAAGACTCTGTCCTTAGAGTGGATTTGGTGACTGGTAAGGTACACCCCTTAGGGAGTAAAACCATTATTGATCATCGCTCTGACACCACAGTTCACTCAGCCCCACTACAATATTGTTACACTTGTAAGAAGGATACAGACATTGGCCAAGATTCTCCTTACATGGATGTGTTACCGGGTATGACGGAATCAGACAACGTAGACTGGGTACACCTAGCTGCAACCATAGATACCTGGGGAAATAGAGGAACCACTTGGGTCACACCAGAGGGGGAAGAGGTACCACAAATTGCACCTCTGAACATGATAAGTGCCATACATGCATCTTCTAAGGGCAAGGCAATTGTGGACCAATCTGACAGTGACACTGATAGCTCAATAGAAGACTTTAACCAACACGACTCAGACACTGACTTCCAGAGTGAAACGGATTCTGAATCTCATGAATTAGAGAGTGGAGCAAGTTCAGAGTCAAAGCATTCGGAAGGACCGAGCACATCAACCGATGATAGCTCCTCCGAGAGTGATGAGGACACCAACGAGGACTCCTTTAGTGAGCCAAATCTAAATGCAAATCAAAATCAGGTCTCAAATAAGAAAAAGAAAAACTTTAAGAGGTGTCGATATCGAGCCAATGTACGTGCTAGGATAAAAAAGAAGAGATCCTCAGCAGAATGGCTCAGTTATATAGGAGCATGTGATGCTCATCGAAAATTGGTAGACGATTGGGGTGAATATCTCCAAAATGTTATGTGGTGTAGACCACGACCCCATGACATAGCCCAATTAGAGATCATAGACAAGCCAAAGTTGAGCCGCACTGCAAGGAGGCGTCAAAACGAAGAGTTAGCTCGACAACACAAGAAAGCAGAAATGGAAGCATAGACCAAAGCACAACCAGAATCCACAGACTTGCATCCTGCACCAGAACATTTCAAATCTTACACCACCGGGGAAGCAAAGGTTGTGTACACAAAAGCCCAAAGAATACCTATTGATGGGAATAATGGAATCTATGATGGTCCAGCAATAGTTAAAGAAATAGAATTAGCCGACCCCGGTGAAGAATCAAAACCTCTTTTTATTGCCCAAGACCTCATAGAAGTTGAAGAGGCGGTCCTCAAAGAGCTTCTCAAGGAATTCAAGGACATATTCGCTTGGACATACCATGATATGAAAGGTGTTCCACCTTCTGTGGTCCAACATACAATCCCTATGATTAGCACTGCGAAACCCGTACAACAAAGACCCTACCCGATGAATCCTAAGTACGCAAAGATCATTCAAGAAGAACTAGAAAAGCTTATCAAATGTGGGTTCATATATCCTATTGAACACTCTGAATGGGTGTCTCCAATAGTTATCGTGCCAAAAAAGAATGGGAAACTCAGGGTGTGCGTGGACCTCAAAAAAGTTAATGCAGCTACTAGAAGAGACCATTACCCCCTACCATATTCCGAACATGTACTCGAAAGAGTTGCAGGCAAGGAAGCTTATAGCTTTCTAGATGGGTACTCAGGCTACAACCAAATCACGATAGCGCTAGAGGACCAAGCTAAAGCTTCCTTCATCGCGGAATTTGGCGTGTTTGCATTTCGTGTGATGGCTTTTTGCTTAACAAATGCCCCTGCTACATTCCAACGATTAATAAACACTGATTTTAAAGAATATTTGAGAGAGTTTTGTGAAGCTTTCTTAGACGACCTTTGTTTTTACTCCTCTAGGAAAGAACATCTATCATGTTTGCGGAAGGTGTTTGAAAAGTGTAGGTTATATCGTATCTCATTGAACCCGTTCAAATGCCAATTTTGGGTCAAGCATTAAGTTATTTTAGGGCATATAGTATCTAAGAATGGTATCTCAACCGATGGGAGCAAAATTAAAGTGATTCTAGAGTTACCACCACCAACCAATTACAAGGGAGTTCAAAGGTTCATGGGACACGTGGGTTATTATTGACGGTTTATTTTATTTTTCGCTGAGATAGCACGTCCTTTGTACAAGATTCTCATTGAATTTAAATGGACTGAAGAGTGTGACCAGGCCTATGAACAATTGAAGAAAACACTAGCAAGTGCTCCGATTTTAAGGACACCTAACTGGGATGTCATTTTCCATGTGCATATTGATGCATCAAACTTTGCTATTGGGTGTGTTCTCACTCAACCAGGAGAACATAAATTGGACTATCCCATTAGCTTTGCAAGCCGTCAATTGAACAATGCTGAAAGGAACTACACCACTACAGAGCGAGAAGGTTTGGCAATGGTTTATGCAGTAAAGAAATTTCTCTACTACCTTCTGGAAAACAAGTTTGTATTTTATGTGGATCATCAAGCGTTGTTGTATCTGGTAAACAAGCCATGCTCCACAGGAAGAATCACACGATGGTTGTTAATTCTTCTGGAGTTTGATTTCACTATTGTAGTGAGACCCGATAAAAGGCACTTCATGGCTGATCATTTGTCTCGCATACCCAATGGTGAAGCCCCTACAGGAGTTGATGATGAACTACCCGATACTTCGCTATTCATAGTTGAGACTATGCCTGAATGGAGTGAGAACATTGTTAACTTTTTAGTTAATGGTTTTCCACCCAAGGAACTTCGTAAGGATGTCGCTCGAAGGCTAGTAAAAGAATGTGAACCCTATTGTTTGATTGCAGGAACTCTGTATAGACTATGCAAGGACGATATTCTTAGGCGTTGTGCCCGCGAGGATGAATATTTGTATATCTTGCAAGAAGCACATATGGGCATAGCAGTAGGACATTTTTCAGGAGACCTGACTGCTAGAAAGGTGCTGCAATCAGGCTATTGGTGGCCAACTTTATTTAAGGATGCATCACTTTTTACAAAAGGGTGTGATGAGTGCCAACGTTACAAGACCACATAGCGCAAAGACAGAATGCCCTTACATCCTATTAAAGCAACCCAACCATTGGAAAAATGGGGCTTAGACTTTGTAGGTCCAATTAGTCCCGTAGCTCGCAACACTCAATCTCGATATATTCTAGTTGCTACGGACTATGTAACAAAGTGGGCTGAAGCTAAGGCTTCACAAAAAGCTGACGCGAGGACAACAGCTAAGTTTCTTTTTGAGAACATTATCACAAGATTTGGTTGCCCTTTTGAAATTGTTAGTGATAATGGTACCCATTTTATAAATGAGGTAATAAGAGAGCTTACCACGACCTTTATGATATCCCACCATAAGTCTACACCTTATTACCCGCAAGCTAATGGACGAGCCGAGAGCACCAACAAGACTCTAATCTCTATTTTAACCAAGACGGTAGAAGCTCATCGCACTGATTGGGCTTTGAAGTTGACATCTGCTCTATGGGCTTATCGTACTGCTTACAAAGTGGCTATTAATTGTACGCCATTCAAAATGGTATACGGCCAAGAAGCAGTTATGCCTTGGGAGTTTGTCATTCCTAGTCTTAGGGTAGCTTCACAGGAAGGATGGAATGGTAACCCCTTAACCGAGCGTTTGTATATCTTAGAAAAACTAGACGAAGAGAGACAATTGGCTGTGCAAAATGCTCTTGTGGAAAAGGATAGGAGAAAGAAGTGGTTTGATCGCCATGTGAAGGACAAGGACATCAAAGTTGGTGATAAAGTCCTTATGTATGGAGTACGTAAAGAGAAGAAAAAGTTGAAATATGCTGGTAAAGGACCATATAGAGTATGTGAAATTACCCCACAAGGTACCCTTCGTGTGGAAACTCTTGATGGAGTTGAAACCATTGGATTCCTCAATGGGAGTAAATTCAAAAGATATTATGATCCTTTAAGCCAAGAAGAACTACGGGCCATTCATCAAAAGAAGGCCGCCAAAGCACAAACCGAGTTAAACAAGATACAAGCTCAAGCTGAGGCTAAGGAGCGACAACAACGTATAAGACAAAAACGAGAGGCTAACCTTGGAGTCACAAATGCATTCCACGTGGAAATCGAAGAGGATGGGTTGGACTCTGACACACCTCTACAATACCCTATTGAGTTAAATAGTGCCTATGGAAAAGTGCTATATAACGCCTTATTGGACACGGGTGCTAAATATAATCTGCTATCCTATGGGGTGTGGTGTCAGTTAGGGAAGCCACCTCCATCTGAGATTATTATCCAAGTCAAGGGTGTCAACAAGAAAAAAACTACGGTTTTTGGAATCTAGCACACTTCTGTCAGTTATGACAATGGAATTGTAGCTCAAGACTTTTTGGTCATGCCTACTGGAACTATGGAGGGTAATATAAACCTAGGCCGCACGTTGATGATAGCCACCAAATGCACTATTGATTGGGGGACTGGGGGTGTTACAATGCAAAAACCAACTCTTAGCCCTACCACTCAAGCCATAGTCCCTGAGATATTGCCTAAGGAAATAAAACCCAAGACATTGCATGTCCAGGAGGTTGAACCATACGTCCCCATAGCCCAACTCTCTAGAGCTTCAACTGATGTAGTTGAAAGAAAGCTTGAGACACACAAGAACCATCCTAATATAACAGAGAAAACATACAAGTGGGTCCCTAAAGCTTCTGTAGTGAGCATGGTTGATGCAAAAAAACGGAAACCTCGTAAGAACCATCCCACTCACTCCAAGAAATGTAAAGAAACATTGCGTTGGATTCCTAAACGACTATTGGAAGCCCAAGGATACTATGAAGGAAATGATCAAATCTGAGTGCCCAAACGTAAAGTGTACTCTTACCTGTCACCTGGCCCATGTAAACCCAATCCTGTGGCTCCAAAACAAATTGAAAATCGCGGAAACGAAAAAATCATGGAATGTTACACACCCGCTCTAGAGCTAGTTTGGGTACCAAAGAAAGAACGATTTGTTCCACCTAGCTCAGGAACAGGGAAATCAAATGAAGCTTCTTGCTCTTCATGTAGTTCCTATACGCAATTAGAAGCTTTGACACAACCTCCACCTACCACTGTACATATCCATACAAGCACGAAAGAGTTTGCACCTCCCGGGGTAAGTTCACCACCTACAACAATGTTGCAAATAAAATCATGGGAGAGTACCTTACCACCCTTGCAACTAGATGAAATGCATAATGCGGTCGAAAACTATTGGTTAAAGCCTTCACCCATAACAACTTGGAACAATTGGTTTCAAAAGGTGACGACCTCATTCCAAAAGGTGTGATCTACCCAAGGAAGGGGGGAGTGTTTGCTAACATCAATCATTCACTCGCTCCCCTCTCAACCTTCCTCCCTGACCTCTCAATTCCAATCTTAGGGAATGTATATATATAGCCTTATACTCACAAAAAACAAAGATAGTAAAGAGCAAGAGCGACTAGCAACGAGAGAGCACCCTATTAGATCTTACATATAAGTCCAAATTCACCGTGTCAATTCAAGCAACACACAAAAACAACTCTTATGTTTTAAAGGCCTAACCAAATCTATCTGTCTTGTCAGAAATGGCTACTTCACCAGAGGCATGCACTTCTATTTTTTATGAAAGGTACCCTTTGTCTTTTCCTCAAGTGTTCTACGTATGCTACCCTATACTTTCTTGCGAATGGGATTTGATAGAGAGCCTTGCATGTGAGAGAAATTTTGAGGAGTTAGAATGGCTGATACGTCTATGGCTAACTAGTGATCCCTACCCAGTAGCGAATGTGTCTCCAGTGGCACGTGCTTATTCTTTTGCACAAGATGAGTATCCACGCATCGCGAGGTTCTTGATTAGCATGCTTGCACAAGAGGATGATGAAGAGGAACTAATAGAGACCGAGGAAGACTATGGCCTCACGGACAACGATTTTATTTATCTAGATGATGAGGATAGAGGCCTAGCCTTAGGGTGGCCACCACGTTTATATAATATCCTCTTTCCTTGATTCTAAAAGGGGTGACAGATAAGTAGATTAGGGGTCTAGATTGTGTTTTGAGTTTGTTTTTTAGGAGTTTTAATTTTTCACACTGACATGCCTCCTAGAGGTATAGTGCCTCTTTTTGGATGTGTTAGGTAGGACTTATATGGATCTCCATCCACATGGTTGAGGACATCTGCTTCAACGAAATGAGCCACTCCATACCTCCAGGTGTACTACTTTCCATGATTCATGTTGGTGGATATGTGTAATTGCTAATAATGATTTTTCATGCTTTGTTTGAGTGCAATAGTTATGATTGTTATCTGCCATTATAGATGTATAAATTAGTCTTTGCTTAAGTTGATTGAGTTTAATCTTATGGATGAGCCTGGAGATTAGGAGACCGTGACTTTAGGTTAACTCATTTACTTGACTGCTAGGCCTAGCTAATAAAATTATCCGAGTATTTGAGACCTTAGGAATGTTTTAGGCAGAGAAAGGCTTGCTCACTTAAACAACAAAAAACACTAGTGCGAATACCAAGGAAATGGAAGCAAAAAAAAAACATAAGTGTCACAAATGAAAAATCTTACGCTGGAAGAAAAATCCTAGCTTGAATTGGTACTTCACTCACATGTATTGTCTATGGTACTAGAGCCCTAGAGGTTCCCAGTGTGGGCGCTTTTCCTTGAGAAGCAAAAAACCCCGGACATACAAAATAAGCACACACGTCACATGATTGTGACCCAAAGTAAAAAAGTATTTTAAATAAATAAATAAAAAAAATAAAAATTAAAAGACTTCCATTGAGCTTATTGTTAACATTTCAAGCTTTTGTTTGCAGTTGTGAGAGCGAGTTGGCTAATCAAAGCTGAAAAGCATAATTAGGGAATCTTGCATTTAGATAATCTTCTTAGCTTAGCTAGTACTAGAGTAGTTGTTTTAACCTTAGTCATAGCTAACTAATTGATAGACTCACCCATAAGCTCAAAACTCTTGATTAATTAATTTACTCAAAGTGCAATTTATTTGTCCTTAATGGCAGTCTAACATTTCATAAATCTTGCATTTACTCATTTCCACATGTACTTTACATTCCCCTCATGATTTATGGCAATATAATTCCGCTTGCTAAAACAGTGACTTTGCCTTGCAGATTCAAATCTAGATGCTCTACAACATGGACATACCAAGCTTCAACTCAATAGCTTCCGAGGACGCAATCTACATCAGGAAGGGGGGCAATGGTAACCCTCGTGGCTCACGGACACCCTATCGCCTACGACGCACACCGTAACCGTATTATTTATTTAAGTAGAGCCAGGCACCGGGCTTGTCGGTCCAATAGGGAAAGGTAGAGTGATCGCCGATGAGAGGCGCACTCTAACACGAACATGCTAGGGTTAGTTGGCTAAGCATGGGCGCCCAAGTGTGAATGGGGTGAGCTCACATAAAAGCCAATTAAACCTAAAATTGAGTCATTCTCTCATTGTGCAATAGAAGCTGCTCTTGCTCCATCTCCACCTTCTCCTTCACCATCTCCTTGTGTGTGTGCGTGTGAGAGAGAGAGAGAGAGAGTGTGAGAGTGTGTGTGCGATCTAGCGTTGCGGCGGCAGGACGGCGGCGAGGCTGTTGAGCGCGGCGTAGCGGCGTCTCACTCTTCTTCGCGGCGCGGGAATCCTTCATTCGCAACTACGCAGGAAGGTGAGTGACACACCGTTCTTCCTTGTGAGCTTGTCTGTTGTATGACTATGTGCTAGGAGCCTTTGTGGCTCGCACACGGTGCGTAGCAAGTCCCTAGCCTTGACATCTTGGCACAATAAATATATGAATATTGAAATGTTTGTATTCAAATAGTTTATTTTCGGTAAATCTTCACTTCTCCCAATCCCAATGCTTCTACTTTGCATTATTTATCTCTAATTGTCATCTTTAGCAAACACTCCTGCTAATGCGAAATCATAAACATATTTGCAAGTCATGTTCATTATTGGCTATGTTCCAAATTTTCATGCTCAACATTCAAATTCATTGTTTATTGTATAAATGTACATTCACTAGCATACACACTTATGCAATATCAAAATTACACATATACAAAGTATCCTCTCCAAACTCATGCTCTCTCTTCCTACCCTGAATTAGCACTACAAAACCAAGCTCTCTCTCTCTCTCTCTCTCTAAAAAATTTCAGCCGTTTTTTGACCTAGTAGACAACAATTCACTCTTTTGATCATAACTACTTCATCCAAACTCTTATTTTGGTGATCTATAGCCTCAATCAAAGAGCACAAATCCCTCTATCCATTGATGCAAAGAAAAAAAAAATCATATTTATGAAAGGCATTTTTTTAGCAGCATTTCCAAAGTAAACAGGTTCAAGAAAATTGATTCTCATCTCTTATTTTACATACAATGTCTTCCGGCACTCGCAAGGGTTTATCTTCTTCAACATGGTCCACAGCCATAGTGGAAAATGATCCAAAATCTCCTAAGTGTGGAGATAGCAACACAACCGCCCAACCAACAACATTAGAAACCATGATCATGGCATACTTGGTATCATTGCAAGAGACCGTAAACAAACAAGGCGAAGACTTACGAGCACTTCCAATGGAGAATGGCACACTAAGGGTAATTGCGGTTGAGAATGAGAATCTCAAGAGGACACTTGAGATGCAAACAACACGTTTGATTGAACTTGAAGAGGAAGTCAAGGAATCTAAACACTCTCTTGTGCACTTGAATGCTTTAAAGGAGCGGATGAGCAAAGCAGAGAATGACCATGTATTGATAGAGGAGAAATTTTAATCCGTGAATGAAAAATGTATGCATAAAAAATTCTTGGGTTAATGTATGTGGTAGCAATGTGGTTTCTAATTCCTCACTCATGAAAGCTATGGTTCAAATAAAGAATGTTGAGAATGTGGATGTGGAGGAGCTCAAGGAACGGGAGCGACGTTCCAAGAACATTGTTATGCATGGAATTCCTGAAGAGAAGCTAGAGACACCTCCTTGTCTTGCCATTTTTATCGAAGATTTCTTCAAAATCCACTTTGGCATGTCCGGAGTTATGGTCTATGGAGCACATAGAGTGGGGAAGCAAGGAGCTACTCGCTCGGGAAAATGGCCAATTGTATGCACCATGCCGGATGAAACCAAGCTAAACATTATCCTTGATAATAGTGGGATCTATTTGAGAGATACAAAATGTTTTTTGAATCTCACTATAAAGCAACAAAATATGCATCGCAAGGCATATGAGGAAAAGAATAAGAAAAACAAGGAAATCTCTAATGAAGAAAATGTGCCCAAGGAGAAGGCAAGTCCCTCAAGCAAATAGGGATGCATGACTTATGAGACCGAGTTACAATTGAAAATATTCTTTTGAAATTGTAATGGATACCCATGGAATGCCGGGGTTGGCATTGATGAGTTAACAAGCAAATCTGATGTTGTACTTCTTGCTGAAACTTGGGAGCATGATACACAAAGGATTAACCGCTTGGAGGATTACAATGTACATTCATTGATGTGCTCAAATAATCTCAAGCAAGAAAGAGGACAAGGAGGGATAGCATGTATGGTTAAGAAATGATTGGAAGATTTTGTATCAATTGTGAAATATGACAAGCACAAACGTTATGTATGGCTGAAAATTATGACACCAAAAAGAGCACCTATTTTTGTAGCCGGTTGCTACATTCCTCATCATGATTCCCCTTTTATGCTTGCATGGATAGAGATCAACCAATTTTTGATTTAGAAGAGGACATCGCTTATTTCAAAGATGAAGGTGATGTTATTGTATTTGGGGATATGAATGTTCGCACAAAAACATTGCAACATGACACTCAACATTTGATATGCCATACATTTCAAGGGAGTTTGAGGAAGTTCACTTTTATGATCGTACTTCAATGGATGAGAAAGGATCACTATGGAAAGATACTTTTATACATGTGTAATAGCACGGGTATGCTCATTGCCAATGGTGTATCTTTGTGGAGTGGAACCAATGGATTTACATGTAGAAGACATAACGGGGACAGTGTTATTGACCATATGCTACTTTTCAAAGGCATCATGTATCGCACAAAGAGTTTTATGTTTTCCCAATGGACCCCCGAATCCGACCTTTGCACCTTATGTATTGAACTTTCATGTGGAGAAGCAACTAAGCATGATAATCTTAGCCAAAGGAAAGAGAAATTATCACTATGTATGGATTTCAAACGGGCACCAATGTACGTTGAAATGGTTGAACAAAAATTATGGATGAAAAAGCTTCAATATGATGCATCATTGGAAACTAAATGGGAAGCTTTAAAGAAAGTTATTTTTTCTTGTGCCGAAGAATGCTTTGCCATAAAGCATCTACATGGTATCAACAAAGATAGATCAAACAAAAGGTGGTTTGATAAAGAATGTGAAGATGCTCAAAAGTCCTTGATAAATCTTGATCAACTATGGATAAAGACAACTACCAAAGTCATTTGCACACATACAAAGCATTGATTCAAAAGAAGAGAAGAAGATGGGAAGTAAAGCAACAACTTTTTCAAGTCCAAGAAAAGGCACATGCATGTGGAAGATTTTGGAGAAACTTGAGGGGCAAGCGGGTCGAAAATTTTGGTAAGTTGAGTCTTGTGGATATGTACACACATTGTAGGAAATTATATGAGCAAGCAAATGCTAAACAAATGCCATTTTATGGTTCACTCCCATGTATGCTCTCTTTTTTTATTATTGAGGATGTATGCGGTGGGCTTGAAAAGTTGGCCACTTGCACAAAGAGGGAGATCTTCAATGTATCAAGCCGGAGATGATCAAATGGACAAGATATTTCTCACTAATTGGATTAATCCTTTGCATAAAGAAGGGGATGTAAAGAATGTAAACAACTACCGGACTATAATAATTGGGTCTCTTATAGCAAAGTTATTTAGGTGCACAATGGAGATGAAATTGAGTGATTGGGTTGAAGAGAATGACAAGTGTGCAAAGGGAAAAGCAGGTTTTTGTCAATGCCAGAGCACCATTGATCATCTTGTCACTCTTCGTGTTCTCATGGAGGAAATTTGGTTGAAAGGCAAGCGATCGTATTCTTGTTTTGTGGACTTTAAGAAAGCCTTTGATATGATTCCAAGTAAGAATTCATGGAGAAGGATGGAAGAAATCCAAGTGCCAAGTGAGTTTATGCTTGCGGTTTCTCGAATCTATGACAAGGTGATTTGTCAATTGTAAATAGGAAGAGAAATTTCAAAAACAATTGTAAGTACTATTGGGGTTAAACAAGAATTTCCGTTGTCACCAACTCTCTTTGGTCTATGCATCAATCAATTGGAACAAATGGTACTTGACTTTATGCAAGAAGAAGGCATTGAAGAGGTCACTATTTGCAATGTGGTAATCATGCTTTTGTTGTTTGCGGATGATGTAGTGCTTCTAGCACACACTTTAGAAGATGCACAATAGCTTATGGTTGTCCTTGAGAACTTTTGCTTGCAAAGTGGGATGATTGTGAACGAATCCAAGACAAAGGTTATTCTTGTGAAAACCAACTATAAGGAGAAGCCATGCATTGTGTACAACAATGAGACACTTGGAGTTGTTGAGAGCTTTAAGTACCTTGTCCTTGAGGTTCCATCCAATCACAAGTGGCATGAATGTGTTATGCGTCATTTGAAAGTGGGAAAGAGATCATAATATGCATTTGAGAACATGTGTAATGTGGGAAACATCAGGTGTTGGGTTCTCAAGAAGTATCTTTTTGATGCATTGGTGACACCGGTTCTTCTTTATGGAGTTGAAGTGTGGAGCGGGAGCATCTCAAAGTCTACTTGGAAAGAGTTTGAGAACGTCCAGAAGTTTTTTCTTACAAAGTTTCTCAAAGTTAAGACACAAACACCATATATATGCTCCTACTTCTTGAGTTGGGATCTCTTCCAATTGAGGTTATGGGCATGGAAAGGGTTGTGGAGTACATGATAAAGATGCATCAAAACTCCTCACATCGACTTCCTACAATTGCATGGAAAGCAAGAAAAAAAAGTTCAAAAGCCGCATAAAAGCAAGATCTTGAGCACGGGATGGATGCAGACATAAAGAACAGGTCTGGGAGATGGGATGCATTACACTTACTACATGATGCTTAAATTGACTCCCAAGTGAATGAAGCTTTTCTACAATTCCAATGTATTACGTCTTGGGAGAAATCCGATGGGTCACACTTCATACATTACACCACCCATATTGCCCCAACTACAAAACCATGTCCTTCACTGAAAGAGGAAACCCTTGTCGTGTTGTGGCACGTATAGTGGGAACGGGCATTAAACAATTTATCTTGTGACTTTTTGACACATAAGTATACTTCATATAATACTCATATGCATAAATAAAATCTTTCTACCATACCTTAGTATTACCTTTGAAGTAATATAAATGTACATTACTATTAGAAAGTACTGCAAGAGAAGTATCAATGATTGTGCCTCTTTTTGTCTGGTGGAAAAGCATTTGTATATTTCTTCTAATATCTCAGCTATACCCTACCATATATAAATTATTTTCTTTATTTCACATTTATTTAATAACATAACCCTTTAATAATGCATACCTTCTTCGATACATACAAGAGGGAAGGGCCTACTAGAAGACTTTATGAAAAGGAAGATCCAAAGCTTCTTGGACCATCACAATTGGAAAATCCCGACCTAAAGGCATGGAGAAAAGGCCAAAACCAAGTCAAGCTCTTTTAGTAGGCCAATTTTTCCTTTTGAAGCATGTCAATCCGAGTTACAGGTCAAAAGTTACAGGGAAACCAGTGAGAAACCCTCTCACAACTACACTGCAAGAAGAGATGGTAAATAGGTGAATCAAGTGAAAAGAGGTAATCTTAGTCTTTTTCCATAAAATACGACATTTGGAGGATAACAGACATAAGAAGGTGAATGTGACACCTCAAATATTCTTTGAAGGACAAGACACACAAGTTGGGACCCCCTGCTGGAGCCACACAAAAGATGCCTAGGTGGGGCCAACATACATCATGCACCCACATCGAGCCTCAACGACCAAAAATTCTGAATTTCATGATATTTTGAGTCCTAATATTTCCCATTTTAAGAAATATCCAAAGAACATTTGATTCAGGCTAACTCTTTAGCCTAATCAAGTGATTATGTAAAACATGGCTCCCTCACCTATAAAAAGGGCAACCTTCTCTTCATTGAGACAAGTTATGAGTGAGTGAGAATAGCTCAACTCCATAGTGACACACTCATCTTAGTGCCAAAATTTCTCTTGAAGAAAGGCTGAAGTCTTGCCTCATCTTCTCTCTCCATTAAGGTGGTGGCGATTGCTCTCATGCAAGATATATGTTGCTAGTTTTTCTTTCATTTGCATATCTAGTCCAATACTTGTCTTTAACTCCATCTCTATCTCTCATTATTTATCTTTAATACCACCACCACGCTTCTATCTATCTCTAATTCTATCTTTACTCCTCCTTTCATCTCTCTTATTGTGTCCTAATTGTTTCATTGGAAGGTATTCAAGCAGCAATATTGTCAATGTAACGGGCACAACCTTCTTGCGGGAAACAATTATGTGCACAAGGTTAGTAACCATATCTTCATCTTTCACAAGAACCTCTCTCTCTCTTAAGGTTCTCATTCTCTTCCAAAAACTCTAGAATCTCCTTGCTACTACAGGTACTTCTCTCCCCGCAGTATCCTTATTGCCTAAGGGCAACAATAGGGCTTGGGAGAGAAACTCTCTTCTTCTTCTCCTTTCACTTCTTTCACACCTTTATCTTTGAACATACTAAGTATATCATCGATGAATAGCCATAATCCACATAGAGGCGATTTCTTTCATTTCCATTATGTGCAATCTATTAGTGTCAACATTTGGATTAGTCGAAAGATTCACTTTTAGCAACACATAGTGTTTCTATTTGGTCCTGAAAGGATCAACGAAATACTTCTCTCACCAGATCCCATCATATTACCTATTATTGACTATGACTTCTCTTTTGATGTGAATGTGGTTATTTTATTATGAATCAAGAGGATTTGTACTCACAACTAATCCCAATCTCTAGACAAAACATATACATTATAGTAAGCACAAAGCTACAGTTCCAAAGAGCAATCCGCAGCTTATTTGGACAACAAAGATTAAATATCATCAACTCATCCATTAACCCTTTTATCCTACCCATGATACGATATGATCGTAATCTCGATGTTTTCATTTTGGTTTTGTTCTGACTTTTTTTCATGAGTTCTCTCCATCACGTGTTTGTTTGTAAGGAAAAGTGAGCGGCTTCTTTAGCTACATTTCTTCTTTAGCTCTAGAAGCTATGTTATCTACATCTTAGCTCTTTCTCATAACCCTTGAGCTTCCTCACAAACTCTCACAGCAAGAGACCCGGTGCCTTTCTGGAAAGACCGCCTACTTCTTGACACCGTACCCACACTTACATGCTTGAGCCTATCCCCTTGTCTGCGATACGCACTATCGCAGCCATTTGGCTTAGCTCCCATTTTCTTTGATGTGAGATAGGACGTTGGGGAATGGAGAAGAGTCAAATCGACTGTGCACATTATACTCACTGCAAGTTCAAGAGTCTGAGTACCACACACTACTAGAGTCCTCAGCTTCTGGTCACGTCTGAAGTTGCTTCTCTCACATTTTTATCCATAACTTAGACCTACACACTTTCCTCTCCCAGCCATAGTGTGGGCTCTCCATTGCGACTCTCATCACCACAATTTTGGAGCATCGATAGTCACTCATCAGCCATACAGATACTACATCACATGTAACTTTGGTCCCATAGGTCATATTTGACCTCCAAGGATGATAATAAAATCTCTCTCTCTCTCTCTCTCTCTCTCTCTCTCTCTCTCTCTCTCTCTGCCGTTTTTTGACCTAGTAGACAGCAGTTCACTCTTTTGACCATAACTTGCTCATCCGAACTCCGATTTAGGTGATCTATAGCCTCAATCGAAGAGCACGAAGCCCTCTACGCATTGATGTAAGGACATAATTTTTTTGTGTAATGGAAGGCTTTGCTGTAACAGCATCTCAGAACTGAAAAAACTGTCAAAACTTTGCGTTTTTGTTGCCGACTCGAAGGCAATGTCAGACAAAACTCGCAAGGGTGGAAAATCCACACTCGCCATGGAGAATGATGCAAAATCTCCAAGGAATTTGGATGCTAATCCAACCACATCATCTACAACAATGGAAGCAATGATCATGGCTTACTTGATCTCGTTACAAGAAACCGTCAACAAACAAGGTGAAGAGTTGCGCGCACTTGCAATGGAGAATGGTACTTTAAGAGTTCTCGTTGTGGAGAATGAGCACCTCAAGAAGGTTCTTGAAATGCAAACAACACGCTTGATGCATCTTGAGAATGAAGTTCAAGAATGTAAACGCTCTCTTGTTGACATGAATGTATTGAAAGAGCGCTTGAGCAAAGTTGAGAGTGATCATGTATTGAAAGAGGAAACAATAGATACAATACGACATGATGTATGTGAGATGAGAAATGCATCCAACTCATGGGCTGATATATGTAAGGATAATGTGGTTTCTACATCTCCTATCACGCAAGCCGTTGTCCAAGCAAAGAATGTAGAGAATGTGGACACTCAAGAATTGCACAAACGACAAAAACGCTCAAAGAACATCGTCATTCGTGGAATCAAGGAGGAAAGCATGGAAACACCCCAATCTCTTGCAGTTGCTATTGAAGAGTTTTTTGCTACACACTTTGGCATGTCAAGAATCATGGCTTATGGTGCACATCGAGTTGGAAAACAAGGAGTCCCTCGCTCGGGAGAAAGACCTATTGTATGTACCATGGCTGATGAGGTAAAGAGAAAGATCATCCTTGACAATGGTTGGATCTACCTCAAAGGAACAGGTTGTAATGTATATGAGGATCGCACTATTATGCAACAAAATATACGTCGCAAAGCATATGAGGAAAGAAGCAAGAAGGTTAAGGTATCACTCAAGAAGAAAAGCCACTTAAGGAGGATGCAAGTCCACCCAACAAATAGGGACACATGATCTATGAGACCAACTCACGCTTGTGAATAAGCTTTTGGAATTGTAACGGGTATCCATGGAATGCGGGAATTGGCATTGATGAGCTTACCAATGACTCCGATGTGATACTTCTTGTCGAAACATGGGAGCATGATGCGCAACGAATTCTTGGATTTGACAAATACGATGTGCATTCTTTGATGTGGGCCAAAAATGCAAAGCAACGAAGAGGCCAAGGAGGCGTAGCATGTATGACCAAAAAGGGTTTGAAAGATGTTTCCATTGTCAAAGAAGATAAGTATAAACGCTACTTATGGCTGAAAATCAGCCCACCAAATGGTCAAGTCATGTTTGTGGCCGGTTGCTACATTCCTCACTATGACTCCAACTTTTATGCTTGCTTGAATATGGATAGAGATCAGCCCTTTGTTGAACTAGAGGAATACATTGCTCATTACAAGGATCAAGGTGAAGTCATTGTTTTTGGAGACATGAATGCTCGCACAAATATGCTACAACACGACACACAACAAGTAGACATGCCGCATGTCTCAAGAAGAATGGATGACTCATACATGTATAATCGAATTTCTAATGATGCAAAAGAAGTGGATCACTATGGAAAGTCACTTTTACATATGTGCAATAGTACCGGAATGCTCATTGCAAATGGTGTATCTCTATGGCAAGGCACCAATGACTTTACATGTAAAAAGCACAACGGTGCTAGCGTGATTGACTATATGTTGTTCTCGGAAGCCACTCTAGAATGCATACAAAGCTTTACACTTGGTGAATGGAATCCGGAATCGGATCATAGGATGTTATGTATTGACCTCAAGTGTGGTAAACGGCCCGAGCATGTAGCCTCCAATCATGATGTGAATCATTTGTACCTATGTCTAAACTTCAAACGAGCACTTATATATGTTGATATGGTGGACCAAATGTTAAGCATGATAGAGCATCAAGAGAGCCCAACATTAGAATGCAAGTGGAAATTTTTCCAAGAAGTAATTTTCTCTTGTGCGAAGGAATGCTTTTCGGTGAAACACATGTCTTGCAAAAGGTCTAAGAAGGGTATCACCAAGAAGAAATGGTTTGACATGGAATGTAGTCAAGCCCGAAAACACTTGCTAAGATTGGATGCAATCAAAACCAAGGAAGTTTACTTGGAATGTTCACACACATACAAAGCACTTGTTCAGGAGAAGGTGGGAAGTCGAAAAACAACTTCTTTTAGCACAAGAGAAAGCACATGCATGTGGCAAGTTTTGGCAAAATCTAAAAGGCAAGCGGGAAGTCGAAAAACAACTTCTTTTAGCACAAGAGAAAGCACATGCATGTGGCAAGTTTTGGCAAAATCTAAAAGGCAAGCGCGTTGAGAGCTTTGGTGACTTGACTCTTGAGGATATGTATATGCATTGTAAGAATCTCTATGAGCAACCCAATGTTGATAAGATGGAGTGTTGTAGCTCCCTTCTGTTTATGTCTCCCTTCTTTACCATTGAAGATGTATGCCGCGCACTTGAGAAACTTGCTACTCGTAAGGCAGGTGACCTTCAAGGTGTCAAGGCTGAAATGATTAAATGGACAAGCAATAAAACACGATATTGGATATGCGATATGTTTAACCTTGCGCTTCAGTATGGCATGACTCATGATTGGAGTGCAAATTGGATCAAACCTTTGCACAAAGGAGGAGATGTAAACAATGTGAACAACTATCGCACTATAATGGTTGGTTCTTTAATGGCAAAGTTATTTGGATGTATCATGGAGATGAAGATAAGTGAATGGGCTGAAAAGAATGGCAAACGTGCACTTGGCCAAGCAGGTTTTCGAAAGCATCATAGCACTATTGATCACCTTGTCACTCTTCGAGTTCTTATGGAAGCGTCTCGATTGAAAGGAAAAAAGTTGTATTGTTGCTTTGTGGATTTCAAGAAAGCTTTTGACATGGTACAACGAGGAAATCTTTGGAGGCGTATGCAAAGCCTTCAAGTGCCGAGAGAATTTATGCATGCAGTCTTTCGCATCTACCAAAAAGTGATATGTCGATTACGTATGGGAGATGGAATTTCAGAATTTTTTGCAAGCACTATTGGTGTTAAACAAGGATGCCCACTTTCCCCAACCCTCTTTGGGCTACTCATTGATGAATTGGAATGCATGGTTCTTGACTTTATGCAGCAAGAAGGCATAGAAGAGGTTAAGATTGGAAATGCGGTGATCATGCTTTTGCTTTATGCCGATGATGTAGTGCTCTTGGCACATACCTTAGAAGATGCACAAAAGCTTATGAATGTCTTGGAACGCTTTTGCCTACATAGCGGGCTGATCGTGAATGGATCCAAAACCAAGGTTATGCTTGTAAAGACCCTCAATGATGAAAATCCATGCATTGTATATAACAATGAGAAACTTGAAGTGGTAGATCACTTCAAGTACCTTGGCCTTAAGGTTCCATCCAATCATAAATGGAAGGATTGTGCAATGTGTCGCTTGGAAGCCAGAAAGAGGGCCTATTATGCATTTGAGAACATGTGCAATGCAGGAGAGATCAAGTGTTGGGCTCTCAAAAAGTACCTCTTTGACACATTGGTGACACCGGTGCTTCTTTATGGAGTGGAGGTGTGGGGTGGAAGCATCGGGAAGTCTACTTGGAAAGAGTTTGAGAATGTCCAAAAGCGTTTTCTCACCAACTTTCTCCAAGTCAAGACACAAACACCCTACATGCTCTTACTTCTTGAGTCCGGATTGCTTCCCATTGAGGTCTTGGGCATGCAAAGGGTTGTGGAGTACATGCGTAAGACACAACGTAGCCCTTTGCATCGACTTCCTAGAATCGCATATGAAGCAAGTCAAATGGTTCAAAAGACATGCAAGAGCAAAATACTAAGTTCGGGGTGGATGCTTGATATCAAGAAATGGTTTGGAAGATGGGATGCATGTCACTTGGTCAAGGATGTGTCGATCGACTCCCAAGTTAATGAGGCCTTCTTACAACGCCAATGTATCACGGCTTGGGATAAATCCGGAGGTTCTCGCTTCAACCATTACACCAGACACGTTGCCCCAAACTACAAATCTCTCTTCTTCTCGGAACGAGGTAACCGAACCCATTCCTACATCCTTGAGCCCATCCCGTTGAGTGCGATCCGCACCATTGCCTCCATTCGTCTTAGCTCCCATTCTCTACGCTGCGAGACAGGACGTTGGGGCACTGGCGAGGAGTGTCATCGACTTTGCACCTTATGCCCTCGTCAAGTGCGAGAGAGTGAGTACCACACACTACTTGAGTGCTCAGCTTTTGACCACATTAGGTCCTCTTTTCCCCATATATTCAGCCATGAGCTCTCCCTACATACCTTCCTCTCCCAACCACGATGTGGACTCTCTATTGCGACGCTCATTTCAGCCATTTTTGAGCATCGAGAGTCACTTATGAACTCCACTCACACCATGTGACATGTTCATTTGGTCCCATAGGTCATATTTGACCTCCCAGGACGATAATAGAACTATCTATCTATCTATCTCTCTCGCTCTCTCTCTCTCTCTCTCTCTCTCTCTCTCTCTCTCTCTCTCTCTCTCTCTCTCTCTCTCTCTCTCTCTCTCTCTCTCTCTCTCTATTCTCTTGCACCACATAGGGTATTGATTCTCTCTCTCTTCCTATCCAATTTCTACGCTCTATCTCAAACTCTCAGTCTCAATTAGAATTATAGAATCCTAACATAATCTCTCTCTCTCTCTCTCTCTCTCTCTCTCTCTCTCTCTCTCTCTCTCTCTCTCTCAAGCCGCGAACCCTAACACCTCACAGTGTCCTCCCTTGGGCGAGGAGCAACCCTGTGGGAGGGCGTATGAGCCCAGCCCTGCCCTATATAACACAGCCCAGCCTTGCTCCAAACAAGGCATTCGATAGCGCGCCATGGTGCAGGTGTTCACCTGCTTCGCAACCCACTCGGGCCCGCTCACATAGTGAGACTCCCTAAACATGATCCTGTTTCCCTCTACACTAGGCTATTTGTTGTCGGCACAGAGCCCGTTTCTTCATTCTTCTCTTTGTGGGCTGCAGCAACAATGCCTACAGGGGGCTTTCTCACACAATGAGAAGCTCTCAACACAAGGCCAGTGAGTGGCTCTCCGATTTGAAAAACCACAAGCACAATGCTCCACGGGTTACAGAGAGACAAACTTCTATGGTTTTTACACTGTCTACACAGCACTTAAAGATTTACCCACCGAGCCATGTCTTCCTTCAACACGTCGACCCCTAGCACACGCAAGAGTTTTCTTGTTGCGACAACTGTACTCAGGAAAAACCCCGCCGCTCACCAAGACGCAAGATCACAGCCCTCAAGGCTGAGATCCAAGCACTTGTTTCAGAGAATGATGCACTCAAACAACGCTTGAATAAGCTTGAGGATGCGACAAAGGAGAACGCAACTCTACTTGTAAAGAAACACAAAGTCTAAGCTTCCCTGAATGATACTGTCAAGGTGGCTCAACAAGAAGCAAATGTGGTAGCACATAAGAAGATTGACATCGAAATCCAAGCAGCCCTACAAGAATGTCAGCTACAAGATTCCCTTGCCCTCAAGATCAGAATTGGAGGAATCTCTTGACCCTTGTGCATCAATGAGGACACCCTCGAAGAAGCAATCACCAAGCTTAATGACACTCTTCAACCAATCAACATCGAGCCCGACACTATCTCCTGGATCAACGACATGCATAGGCATATATCACTTGTCCAATGTATCCTCACTTTCAAAAACAAAGAAGAACGGACAAGGCTGCTATGCCAATCCTACCATCTCAATGGCAGAAAGCTCTCCATTGCCGAGGAATTGACTACAAACCAACTCAAGCTTAAAGAAAGCAAGCTCAAAAAGTGCATGACGCACGTAAACAAGTTAATGGCAGTCTATCGTGGTGGTAAATCCATCATTCAGGAGTTTCAAACTCCCAAGCCAGCTCCCCCTCTACCTTACCCCCATTAGGCTTTTTCTCTTGATCTTATCCTGCTCCCCCCTTGATGGACCCTCAGTCCTTAACTAATATGTATCCAATGCCTTCACTTCAAAAGAACATATGTAATGTTTTGTTTTGGTACTATAGGTCATATCTTACCTTCATGAACGATAATTCATTTCTCTCTCTCTCTCTCTCTCTCTCTCTCTCTCTCTCTCTCTCTCTCTCTCTCTCTCTCTCTCTCTCTCTCTCTCTCTCTCTCTCTCTCTCTCTCTCTCTCTCTCTCTCTCTCTCTCTCTCTCTCTCTCTCTCTCTCTCTCTCTCTCTCTCTCTCTTTCTCTCCCCCGTGCGGCGATTCTCAGCCCGTCTTTCTTGTTTTCTCTACAACAAATAGGCCGGTGGTGCTCTCTCTTTATATAACTCCTTGCACACAAGCGCCATCCTCTTCATGGGAGGATGCGTAGCCCTTCTCTCAACCACCCCTTCCTCCGCAAGACAAAACGGCAGCTTTGCTTCCTTTCATCAATGGAACACACACCTACACACACAAAGAGTAGCCCTCTTGGGCTCTCCCCCCCCCCCCCCCCCCCCCCCCCCCCCCCCTCTCTCTTGCTTGCGCTACAATCTCTCCAAGCTCTCACGCCTCCTTGTAACCCTCGCCTTCTGGCAGCTCATGGCAGTTCTAACCTACCTACTGACTGGAAAAAAAAAAATCTTCCTTTTAAAACAATGTGAAGCCATGGTCTTTCAGACCCTATTCCCACCTTGAAAAAGGTTTTTAACATTGAAGGGACAATCCTCGAGATCTCAAAGATCTATCATGGCCATGAGCCTTGAGCTCAAGTCCTCTTTCCTGTGATCTCTCAAAATCTCACCACTTATCTCTCTCTCTCTAACTCGGTTTTTAAGTCAAAATTCAAAGCTTTTACCGGTAATTACACTAAAACTAGTGTAAATTTCTCACTTTCCTCAAGGAAAACTCAAAATCTAACTGGGATTTTACCATTTTGACCGGTTAACATACATTGTACCGCGTTTTTTTAAATATGGTTTGGCAAAGGATAAAATAACCCTCTTTCTTTCTCTTACTCTCTTGCATCTTGCTAAAATTGGTCATGAAACTACTACCTTGAGAACCCAAAGATCTATATGAGATTACTTTTAACTGAATTTCCTTTTCCGACTCCCTGATTACTTATCTCCCCTCATATCAACTTTTGGTCTCAAACTTATCTAGCAACTCAGTGTACAATTTTAATGAAATAACCTATTTCAAAATCTTGCTTATTCAAGGGTTGCTAAGAATAGCCTATAGTCTAGTCCTATCTAGTTTTTGTCACAAGTAAATGAATTTGAGCATACCTAGGCTAGAAAAGTATAATTGCAGACTGACTTACTAATCAACAGCATAATGAAATTATTCAGTGCAAAAATTTAAAGAATAGCAACATGCATTCATGCAATCATCATCAAATTAGGACAAGCATGCATACTATTGTAGTTATATGCATGCAAATGAAGCTACAATGCCCATGCAAATCCCCCAAATAACCCAAGTTTGGTACAAATTTTGAAAATATCTAGGGGTCTACATTTCTCCCCCACAAAAATGAACTGTCAAGCCATTTGAATCCTAAAAATCCACTTCCAAAAGCCAAAATCTCTCAATCTGTATACCTGATTTTCAAAATTTAGCCCAAGTGTCAAACCATTGATCCAAATCCCAAACTTCTGGGACCAAGTCATAATCAAGATGAACCGTACCAGATGGTATCAGCAGCTTTCCAAAATGTTTCCCAACATGGATCACGATCCATGCACCTTTAGCTCTAAATCTAGAGAAAATCGCTCAGTAGCATCCCCTTATGCCCAGCAACAACTTCCCAAAGTTCGAATTTAAAAAAGATTCCCAACATGGATCGCGATCCATGTTCCTTTTTGCCAAAATCCATCTGTTTCATTACACTTTTGTGCCTATAGAAATCCTAGGTGCACTCGTGAAATTTGGTCAAATTTGGAGTAGTTTTGATAGAGTTAAGCTCACTTTTTTATTTTATGGTCAAGTTTACACTTTCCAACAATTTTGATCAATGGCTAAAATCTGATTTCACTTTCAAATTGGCAACAGGATGCCTCGAAGGAAAGCACAGAAGGAGTGGCATGTAGCACCCTATGAGATAACCGACCTCTCATCAAATGAGAAAGCTCACCTCACAGAACAACTACTTGAAGCAATTCCTGCAAACATTTTCATTGGAAGGTTCCAAGCCGCAGACGGAGAAATTGTAAAGGCCACTATCTTTCCCCAAGAAATGTGAACTTTGCACCAGAATCTAGAAGTACAAGCAGGGGTCAGGTGTTTACACTCGATAATTTCTTGAGATTGCCTCCTTGGGGAACGGATTTCAGAGGGGCTCACGAGCTCATAAGCACAATTCAATACAATGGGGAAGCAACTTTGACAGACAAGGACGGGGCAGCCGTTAAGGTAAAAATTATAGTTGAAATCATAAATGAAGCCCTCCATCTGCCACAAGGGATGTACAACCTCTTGCAAAAAACGAAGGCCATCGACAATGATAAGGCCTTTTTGAAGCAACGTGGTCACAAGCTGACATATCAGGACCTGATCTACTCAGAAATGGATCTGTCATTGCGTCTCATATCCGAGAATTTCAAGGTACAAAAGCCACCTAGATATATTGAACCTTTGTTGCATATGGCAGTGGTGATGGCGATGGGTTTGGTTGAAGGCAGGGTGGTCAGTTGCGACTTTGGCAACTAACTTCTTGACACAATTGTGGAAGCAAATCTAAAGGGCGGTCAAAGAAGTAAAGCTTACATGAACGGAGGACCCATGCTCACATGAATAGCCTATCAAACATTGGGCATGATTGATGATCTACCACCTGCACAAGCGCAAATTGACCTAATCCACAGATCCAAAACAGCCGTGAGACCAGTGGTAGGGCCTTCTACAAAACCGAATCCTGGAGTCAAACAAACCAGGCAAAGTGCATCTCCAAAGTATTCGGACAGTGAGAAAACAGATTCGGATGCTTGGAGCAGCCAGGAGGAGGGATCCAACCCACGGGATACTCCTTCTGAGTACGAGTATTTGGAGGAAGACAAAGATACCCCTTACACCCTAGGATACGCTCGATTAAAGAAAAAGGCTACACATTTGGCAGAAGCTATCCCCATCACTCATGCCCGGAGGACAATGGAAGAGGCACAGGCATTGAGGGAAAAGCTCCGCCAACAGAAGAAAGATCACCAGCAACCCCAAGAGACAAAGGCGGATGATGAGAAAGAAGATGATGAAGTCGAGGATGTTTCACTAATACGCAGGCAGACAGAGGCGTTGGAGAGGATCAAGCAACAAAAGAGGAAGGAGGCTGAAGACTCAAATGAGAAATTTCCAGTGCCATGCGGCAAATAATTCACAATGAGCTCAAACAAAAGATGGAGCAGCGGTAGCAAGAAGAATCAAAGAAGCAACACGTCAATGATTTAGAATCATCTGACAAATCTGGAAAAAATAAGGAGGAGAAAAGTCTCTCGCAAGGAGAGGGACAGCACGAGACACAGGAAGGACAAGACCAAGACCTCAATTTGCCCAAGGATGCTGAGACAGTTTTAGAGAGGTCACAATAAGAGAAAGGAGAAAGTGCAGGACAGTCGGAGCAAAGAGCAGACGAAACAGCAAGGCAATCAACAAACGGAATCATAGACAAAGCTTTCCACGACCTCTGACTCAAAAGAAGGTTTAAAACAAAAGGAAAAGCAAGGTGAAATGGTCGAGCATTTAGATCAGTAGGGGCCAAGAATGCAACGCACTGAAGCGGTCTTAAAAGAAGGAGAGGAGATAGTTAGCTCCTTTGATATTGACAGTCACCTAGAGAAGATCAAGCTTCAATTCCAATGTCAAAGAGCTCTTTATAACCTCAGGGAGTTGGAATTGGAAGATCAAAAAGTAGGTATCTCGAACAGCAACAGAATCCACGCAATGGAAGCAACAAATAGAAGCACTAAATAATGCACAAGTCCAGGCGTAATCGGAGCTGTAGAGAGAAAGAGAGAATGCAAGCTACTATTATAAAGAAGTACAGCAATTCAATGAGGTGAATTCAGCTTTACAGATCGAACAACAATGCCTCGAGGAGGAGCTAACCAGGAAAAAGGAACATCATGAGAAGCTACAAAGCTCGTATGCCGTGGTTAGCAGGTCTCTCTCTCAACTATTGGCAATACAGGAGACACCCTCCTCTTCGACTATGCCTGCAGGCTCTCCTTCCTTGAGCCAGGAGATCAAGGAGTTAAAAGAAGCACTAAAACAAAGAAATATGATAGACAGATCATGACAGCAGGTCATAGGGCCCTACAACAGGCAAAGGATGAGGAAATTGAAGAGTTGAAAAAGCAGCTGGCTGAGGCAAGAAAGGAAGTAGAGGATCTGAAAGCCAGTCAAACAAAGGATCAGCCGGACTCAAGAGAATTTGAGCAGGGAGAAAGATCAGATCACTTCGAGTTTGAAACGGAGATAGCAACTACAAGCACTGGAAAAGGCACGCAAGAGTGTGTAGATCCAACCACGACATCCACCTCGGAGTCGGCCAAACTTGAAATTCAGAGTTGGATCTCAGAAGTCAAAGACCCGTTGCAGAAGGCATATTTGCAATATGAACTGAAAGTGCTGGAATGAGCTTCCCTCCTCATGATCACTCCAGATGAGGTTGTAAAAAATTTTGGGCACAAAATGATCACACTACCGTTGATGAGGCAAGAGGTTCGATTATGGCAGCAAAAGATGCTCCCAGAAATTGAACCAAACAGTAGAGGGGATTACAGAGAGGTCCCAATTACAAGTCTTCATATTGAAACAGTCCTTGACAATCAACCCCTCTGGACAAAGAAATGGTTCGATCAACAACTGATTGACGAAACGTATTACAGGAATGTGCCCCAACATCTCAGGATCGACCCCACTTACTGTCCAATCAGCAAGCAGCGATCCTGGGACAGTTTTTACAGTTGGCAAAGCAAAATACCGGCAGTGTTGAACTACCCTGTGATAGCCAAGCCGATCAATAACAACCCCCCATAAGAGAATTACATGGTTGAAACTCTGAAAGGAGTCATCAACATGATGAAAGAGATCTCAGATCTCGCTTTCCAGATGCTGGTAAAGATTGCTAAAATGCTCATCACGTGCATTACAGCCTTCAGAGACATTGAAGCGGCAGAGCATCCATGGCAGGTATTTGTCGAGGGTACACAGGGCATCTGCTGGAACATGGAGACAGAAATCCCTAGCAAAAATATTATCATGGGATTATATGCAAGAGTCATTTTTCTGCCATCTCAATACATGCAGACCTTCGAAGAAGCTTTCATGACAGGTTTCTTCGAAGTGGACTCTTCCATATTCAATCCAATGATGAAAGATCTGACAGCTTGTCACATTGCTTATCAGAGCACCATTGCAAATAATCCTTTCAGAGAATTGGCAACCAAAGTCGAGATCAAAGCTAGAGGGAAAAAGTTTAGAAATCTCACTGCAACACTAGAAAGAAGGCACTAAAGTGACTTCCCTCAGATGCAGCTTGCACGAGGGCTTGCAAATCAATAGGAAGGGAGAAATGTTTGGTGGATACAAGGGAGCAGGCGTATGCACACCAAACCCGGCGAATACTCTATTTTTCGACAAAAACCCTGTAATTCTGCCTAAAATGAGTTGTAATCAGAAGAAGATTAGACCATATTCTTTTTTATGTTCTCTGAGTCTACCCCTTGTAAGATGCCGGTTGGCCATGGGAAAGCCCCCTAACTTTTAAATTCAAAACCCTTAGTTTTGAAAGGATGATTATCATTAGCTTGGAGAAGAGAACGTGCGCTGCTAAAGCTTCTTGTGACTACAATTTGTAATCATCATTTCTCCTGAATGGGTAGTCAGAATTCTGTTCCGAATAGTACATTGCGTTCCTTGTCTCTTGCTCTTCGATCTAAGTGTAATCATTTCCAATTCTGTTGTGGTTTGCGACGAGTCGTTTGTGAGCTAAATGCAGTGATTTGGGAGTTAAAATGGTTATTTTTTGATGTTTTGACCTTGGATAAGTGTTTCTATGCTTAAGGTGGATATTTCCAAGTACTTTTGTTTCAATTTTCTGCACAATTTTTGTGATGGATCGTGATTTATGTAACTTCCCAGATGGTGACAGAACTAGGTAGGATTGAGCCCATAAGTGTTGTAAGAACGAGTACTCTTCGAGTTCACTTTGGTGAGATTGATTTGCTTTTGTTGTAAGAACGAGTAGTCTTCGAGTTCACTTTGGTGAGATTGACACTCTCATTAAGTCTCCGTGCCCCACCCCGAGTCGCTCACCTTGCATATTGACATTATGTTAGTACAAAAGAGCTATGCTACAGACGTCTGTCGCGCGGCGACCGGCTAACAACCTTGATTCATCCAAACATCAACCAATGTGTTGCTTTATCATCTCTTGAGGCCTTGGTTTGATGGTCCACCAAGGATAACTTTTGTGAAAAAGAAACCTTAAGCTCAATGAAATTTAATTGTTAAAACTAACTTAGATTGATGTGCCCTTTTCATTCGCAGGGCTCGTGATTTTATCACTTGTTACGTTGCTTTTTGTTTCTACCTCTTACACAAACACACACACACACACACACACACACACACACACACACAGTCTTTTTATCCTCTTATGTAGGCCACTATGACTTTTCACCATATTCTTTTTGCTCTGCAAAACTATAAAATGTATGTAATTTTACTAAGAAAAAAATCAAACTTCAAACTAATTTTTCTAAATTCCAAGAATTGAAATCGCCCTATAATATCATTGCTTTGTAATTAGGTATAGGTACATAACAATGCCCCATGTTCTCCTTACCAAGAGAAGATAATTTCTAAATCTTAAAGTTTCAAAAGATTTCTCTCTATCCCCAAAAATCATGACAAAATATACGATGTCAAAGTTAATTATACAGTTTGGTTTGCAAAGCCCTTCCAAGGAGTTACCCTCAAAAAGAAGACAAACTAAAAACTGTGTGATTGGCTTTTTTTGGTGCAAAACTCACAATTTGTGAGTGAATTGTATTAAGCATAGCATAAAAATTACAAAACACCTCAAGCTCAGACTGAGCAATATTGAGGTGTTGCAGATTACAAAGTGGATTTCTACAGCCTCTCATCGAGGCTAGTTATAAACGACTTTTTAAAATAGGTGAACTATAGTTCAAGGCTTTTACTTATCGCAGGTTGACAACATGGCATGGGTAGCCCTAGCCTAGTCTCTCGAGTCTTGTTTGCTTCCAAGCGTATAGATCATCACTTTGCTATCTTGTATAATCTTTGAGAATCTTGCCACATCAAGATCTACTTCAAACACAAGACGGTCTCTCCCTGGCCATATATGGTGAAAAACGAAGTACCTGAAAGTTTGAGTGTAGATAAGGAGAGGAGGTCTTCAAGAACTCGATTTTCCATGTCCTTTGGACCCACTTGAAGCTTTTCCAGCCAAGCCTTTGATTGCCTAGTATTCCATGAATAGGTGGGCCAGACCTTCACTAGCTATCCTGCATCCCAAGCATCAATCAACGGACCCAATTCCTCTTTCTTGGATCTTTACGTCCATCGATAGAGAACCCACATCACCTTCCACACAAATATCTTCATATATTGTGGTCACTTTGGCTTCCAAAGTGTCTCCATGACTTCCTCCCACTGTTCTTCTGGCCATTGTCTCTTCAATATTTTGTTGAGGGGGCTAGAACAATTATTATTGTGCATCAATTTTGTGATTGGCTTTATTAGAACCAAATATGATACTCTCATTGCAATTTTCTTTTTCCAAATTTTTAGACGTTTTGGATAGATAGTCCTCACAAATATTGCACTTTTAAGTAGATATATAAAAATTTATATCAGCACAAGATGCTATGTCACATTATTTAATTTTTGGTCTACTTAAGTGATTTTATCTCACTAGGATTTTCAACGTTAACATTGCGGAAAAAAGGTGCACCACACCAGTTCATGGTTCCAAAAGGTTGATGCTATCTCCACAAGTGCTTATGAAAGTGTGTAAGGGCTTCTACACTTTTTTATGGGGTCAAAATAATCACACTAAAGAGGGAAAGCACATCTTAATGGAAAATGAGGCATGGAAAGAAGTGTATTCATGGATAAGGAAGTGTCAAAACATGAATTCCACTTTACAAGTGCATGAAAAAGTTTCCTAGAATTTCACAATAATTTTATGAGACTCAAACCAACAAAGTACGGGGTTGGAACAAAAGGTAAAGTATGTAGAAGGGCATGCAAATGGGAAAGAGGCCAAAAACATTCATCTGCCTCTTCAAAGATCTCAAAATGTTGAGCTTATATGTGAAGCTACTCAATATATGGCTTCTCTATATATTGAGTAGCTTCACATATAAGCTCAACATAAAGAGAGAGCACAGAAATAGAACCACAAAGTGTGTAGAATACACACATGAGATGATGTACATTGTTGAGCTTATATGTGAAGCTACTCAATATATGGCTTCTCTATATATGGCACCCATTTTGTCTTCATAAAATCAATTCTTTGATGAATCCTACAGCCATCTATGTAGGATTCATCTTTTGGTTCCCAGAGCTCAGTTTACAGGGGAGACTCTGTCAAAAATTTTCAAAATACTGACAGTTCCTGAGGAGAGGTGTTCAGCTTGTTGATTACAGCTTGTTTACTGTGTACAGAGGCCAGTTTACAGGGGAAACTCTGCCGGATTTTTCTCAGGAGTAAACAGTTTGGAAGATATGGCATCTTCTCACAGTGAGACTCTTTACAACATAAAGAAGCTGGATGGCACAAACTTTCCATTCTGGAAGAAGCAGATTTGGGAGGTTTTGGTGCAGAAAAAACAAGTGAAGCCACTGAAGCTCAAAGGGGAGAGACCAGAATTTATGGCTCAAGATGAGTGGGAAGAGCTTGACGAGTTAGCTTGTTCCACAATCATGCTGACACTGGCAGAAAATGTTTACTTCAACGTAGCAGAAGAGACTACAGCGTATGGCGTATGGCAAAAGCTATGTGATATGTACGAGAAACAAAGTGCTGCTTCTCAGATTTACTGGCTCAAGAAATTGGTGGATTTTGAAGATGAAGGAAGGGACAGCCATGTCAAATCATCTGAATGAATTTCACTCAATTTTCAGCCAGTTAACAGCACAGGAGATAGTCTTTCCAGATTCAGTGAAGGCTATGTTTCTCTTAATCACTTTGCCAGACAGTTGGGATACTTTTCGTACAGCGTTAAGTAATTCTGTCGCGCCAGAAGGTCTTACGAGTGCCAATGTAGAAGGCAGCTTGCTCACAGAGGAAGTGAACAGGAAGAACATTGACAAAGGCAAAGGCAATAGTGCTTTGGTCGTTCGAGGGAGACAACAGTTTAAAGAGAAGAAGGGTAAGAAGGCACAAAACCGAAGTAAGTCTCGTGATTCGAAGTCAAAGGATGACATAGAATGCTACCATTGTGGAAAGAAGGGTCACATGAAGCGAGACTGTACGAAGTGGAAACAAGAAAAAGGCAAAACAAAGAGTTCTGAGCAAGATGAAAAGAAGAGTTCAGTGAAGATTGAAGAGGTGAATGTCACAGGATCTGGTTCAGACAGTGATTCTGGTATAGCAGCTGGTGACATCTTCCTTACAAGCAATCTTGATTCTGTTTTCTTGACTGCAGAGGATGGACATGCTATGAGTGATTGGATTATCGACTCAGGGGCATCTTTACATGTTTCTCCGCACAAAGAGTGGTTTACATCATATGTGGCTACTAAAGACTATGTCAGACTTGGCAATGAGCAGGTTTGTGACATACTTGGAGTGGGAGATGTGCAGTTGAAGTTTCAGAATGGCTCTTCTTTATGGCTCAAGAATGTCAGACATGTTCCAGCAATCCGAAAGAGCTTGATTAGTACAGGGAAGTTGGATGATGCGGGTTATGTGACAGTTTTTGGGAACAGCGCTTGGAAGATCTCCAAAGGTTCGATGACTGTAGCACATGGCAGCAAGTCAGGAACTCTGTACACTTTACATGTTTCAGAGGTTAAAAACCATGTAATTAATGTGATTGAGCAGCCAAGTGTGTCACTGTGGCATCGTAGGTTGGGACATATGTCAAAAAGAGGAATGGAAATACTTTCTCATTATGGTTATTTGCCTGGATTTTCATTTCAAGATTTCGAGTTTTGTGAGCATTGTGTTTATGGTAAGCAAACACAGGAACCGCACAGATCAAAGAGGAATCGTAGGGACGAACGGTTAGCTCTTGTACACAGTGACCTATGCGGACCAATGCCTAGTTTGTCACTAGGGGGAGCAGCGTACTTTTGTACATTCATAGATGACTATTCTCGCAAAGTATGGGTTTACTTCTTGAAGCACAAGGATGAGGTGCTCAAGGTCTTTAAGACATTCTTGCAGCTGGTGGAGAATCAGAGTGGTCAGAAGCTGAAGTGCTTGAGAACTGACAATGGTGGAGAGTACGTTTCCAAAGCTTTTCAAGACTTTTGTCAAGAAAAAGGGATTAAGCGGGAACTTACTGCACCATATAATCCTTCACAGAATGGGGTTGCAGAACGTATGAATAGGACCATACAAGAGAAGGTCAGAAGCATGTTGTCAAATGCTGAGTTGCCTGATGGATTTTGGGCGGAAGCAGTGGCTACAGCAGTCCATTTGATCAACAGGTCTCCTAGTAGGGTTCTGGATAAGAGTGCAGTGGCCGAGATGCTATGGACAGGCAAGGCACCTTTGTATAAGCATCTCAGAGTCTTTGGTTGTGAAGCTTATAGCCATATTCCTAAGGAGTTCAGAAATAAGTTAGAACCAAAGAGCAAGAAGTGTATATTTCTTGGCTATGGAGAATCAGGCGAGATGGGTTACCGGCTTTGGGATCCTGAGTCCAGAAAGCTTATTTGTAGCAATGATGTGCATTTCAATGAAGCCAAGTTTCACGCTAAGCCAGAGCAGACAGAGGAGATCAGAAGAGTTGTCTTCAGGGAAGATGGACCTAGTGCTAGCACATCAAGACAGCATGGTCAGGCTCAGGAACAGCCTATAGTGGCTAGAGAGGCAGAATCAGTTGTGGTGAGACGTTCTGAGCGTGTCTCCAAACCACCTGATCGTTATGTGCCATCTCTAAATTATGTCATGCTCACAGATTGCGGAGAACCATCTTGTTACAAGCATTACAAGTGGTTGACACGAAAAAATGGCAGTTGGCCATGCAGTCAGAGATGACAGCTCTGCATAAAAACCAGACATGGAAGTTGGTTAAATTACCACAGGGCAAAAAGGCTCTACCTTGTAAATGGGTTTACAGGTATAAGATCACCGCTCATGATAGTCAGCCAAAGTACAAAGCAAGGCTTGTTGCCAAGGGCTTTAAGCAAGAACAAGGCATTGACTTTGATGAAGTCTTCTCTCTAGTGGTCAAGATGACTACATTGAGATGCTTTCTTGCATTGGTTGCTATATTGGATTTGGTGTTGCACCAAATGGATGTCAAGACAGCGTTCTTGCATGGTGATTTAGATGTGGAAATTTACATGCAGCAGCCAGAAGGGTTTGTTGAGAAAGGCATGGAACATTTGGTATGCCAGTTGTTAAAGAGTCTGTATGGCTTAAAACAATCACCGAGGGCATGGTACCATAAGCTCCACCAGTTTATGCTTTCTCAAGGCTACAAACGTAGTGAGTTCGATCACTGTCTATATACAAAGAAGGCTAAGGATGGCAGTTGGCTGATCCTTATTTTGTATGTGGATGACATGTTGATTGCTGGCAAACACTTGGAAGAAATTTCAGCTTTGAAGTCAAAGATGGCAAAATCGTTTGACATGAAAGACATGGGTGAGGCAAGTCATATACTTGGTATGCGCATTGAGAGAGACAGATCAAAGAAGTTGATTTGGTTATCTCAAACAGAGTATATTGACAAGGTTTTGCAACGTTTCAATATGGAGAAGGGAAAGGCATTGAGTGTTCCATTGCCACCATATGTGAAACTTAGCAAACAAGATTGTCCTGTGTCTGAGGAAGAAAAGGCTGAAATGGATAAGATTCCATATGCGTCTGCAGTGGGTAGTTTGATGTATGCAATGATTGCTACACGTCCGGATATTGCATTTGCAGTGGGAGTGGTTAGCAGATATATGTCAAATCCCGGCAAGAAACATTGGGAGGCAGTGAAAGGTATCATGAGATACTTAAAACATACAAAGAGTATGCGCATATGCTATGGTAGTTAGGATTTGAGTGTCAGAGGATACACTGACTCAGATTATGCAGGAGACTTGGATAAGAGGAGATCTACATCAGGCTATGTCTTTACATTGGCTGGAGGTGCCATATCATGGCGATCTCGATTACAAGATTGTGTTACGCAGTCTACTACAGAAGCTGAGTATGTTGCAGCAAATGAGGCATGCAAAGAAGCTATTTGGCTTGGTAGATTGGTTGCAGACTTGGGAATCAATGCAGATATGCCAGAGTTATATTGTGATAGTCAAAGTGCTATACAATTGGCAAAGAATCCAGTGTTCCATTCGAAGACTAAGCATATTGATGTGAAATATCACTTCATTAGGGAAGTACTTGAAGACAAGCAGATACAACTGCTGAAGATCCACACCAAGGACAATCCTGCTGATCTACTCACAAAGGGACTTCCAGGAGAGGGCTTTGTGCATTGTCGTGAGTTATTGGGCATTGGATAGATGGCAGCCATGTAAATCTTTGTACATTTATGTTCATAGATTTACAGTTACTTAAAGTGCCACATTGGACTTTAAGTGGGAGGTTGTTGGGATTAAAGCCCAAGTGGCCTCTTATGCGGATATGGCCGCCCGCCCGCCTAACTCACTTACCTCTAACTCTTTGTATATACTAACATATTCTTTGTGAATACTAAGGATTTGGGGGATAACCCTTCTAACAGATCTCTGTGTATTGTGTACTGTGTAAGCTGTGTGTGTGTGAGAGAGAGAGAGTCGACCCACGCTCCGCTCCGCGACTTCAATATCTAGCTAAAATCGTGACGCCTCTTGATAATTCCCCCATAGTATCTTCCACAAGAAAATCTTCATCAAAAGTGGCCATTATGAATTCCAAATATTATTTTCAATCACCAACCATCTTAGTTTTGGCCATTGCTTACCCCACTTCTTGTTGAGGGGGAGCGGGGGAGGAACCAATCAATGTTAATCATTAGAATGTGGTAGATAACCTTAGTTAGTAGTTTCTAGAAATGTTTTCTCTTGGGCCATCCCCAGGCTTCCCACTATTAGACTTGCAAATAGACATCAATCAATTGCCTAGCCCTTTTATAGCTCTATTAATAATGAGAAATCTTTTAGTATCATAGAGGTGAAACTAAAGTTGGTCTCTTTATTTCTATCTCTTATTGCTATTGTCCCGAAAATCAGTTAGTGGTTGAGTCCTTTATTATTGACCTTTCTCTATATTTCTCTTCAAAACGGGTTCAATAATTTTCTTCTTAATTTAGAGAGCCAAGGGGACTAGTATGTTATGGAATTTCAAAAAATTATATGGTTATTTCTCCCCACTATAGTACCTTTGTTGCTCTAATACACTTACATACCATCTCACTCATTTTGTCAAACCCCGGTGGGCTCCTAGGTGTGGAAAAATATTTCCTTTTGACACCACCTTTCCAATTCATATAGATGGATTGAATGAGAGGTTTTTGAAACTGAGATTATTCTTGATTTCTCAATATTGCAATTTGACCCCAAGGCTACACAAGCATTTTCACAATCTGTAGAGCCTTCCTTATTAGCTAAGGGCAAGCTTTCAACAAGAGAGGAGTTGGCCGTTGTCAAGCAAGTTCAACCCTTGGATATCCCCTGTCATAGAACTGGCTTTGAGCATGGTAACCAGAGTAGCAATTGGGCTAGTGGGCAAGATTTTTAATCAAAATTTAACTCATCTCATGCTCCACAAATTTTTAAAGTAATTCAAAAAATAATTTTGAGATTAAAAAGGTCACTTGATGGGATTATCAAAAACTGTTTATAATTTTAAGAACCTTCACTAGTATTTCATATACTACTATGCTATGAAGATTCTTCCTATGAAGCTCATAACGAAAGCTCTAAGGATTCTACTCTTTTTCTTTCCAATATACTTGTATTTACTATTCATTGATACTTTGAAGAAGAGGAGAACAATACATGATGATCAAGGAAGCCACTAAGCTACTTGAGTCATGCAGATCTTAGCTTCCATGGTCCTATGTGTACTCAAGCTTCTCTTTGTTGTTAAGAGATCCAAAAGCATGAGTAATAAAATCCTTTTAATGTAGGGTCAACTTTATAAAATTGGGACCTCAATCTTGTGTCATCTCATGTTAATAGCTTCTCTTTAATTTTGGTTATAAGCATGCTAGTTTTAATATGTATATGTGGAAATGATGCTTGGTTATGCATTTAACATGTAACCTATGCTAAGGTGAGTCTATCTCTAAAGAGATTTGAATCAAATTAAGGTTTCATTGGTATTAAAACCCAAGGATGTCCTCTTCGCTGTGGAGCAACCCAATCTAAAAGACTCCACCTTGAAAGGAAAAATTCAAAGATGTCAATAATTTGTTCTTTCTCAATCAAGAGATGATTTAAGGTTTTTTTTTGTAGTTTTTAGAGAAATACAATTATCAATTGTAGAAAGAAAATTAAAGAAATGAGTACAAACATTTCTTGTTAGCTGTTATTCAAAATTTTATCCTGTAATGTGAAGGAGATCTCTTATGTTTATATATGTCAAAATAATCTAGAAATAACATGAGTAGCTCAAAGAACGCTATGGATTTCTCTCAAGGAGAGGGAAGAAGATCTCTTGCGGCTCCCAAGAGTTGTTACCAAGTAGGTTAAGAGATTCAAATCATGCATTTGTCATGAATCTCTTTCAAAAGGAGCATTCATTTACCTTTTTGAATGTTTTGTTCTAGCAATCAAAGACGAGAGTAGAAACATGAACACTAATAGAGTGAAAAGCAAAGTATCCATAGTCACAAAATGGAGTCCAAAGAATAGAACTTTAAGCATCAACTTCAACATCTCATCAAGGAAATTTCTCACAAAGAGTTGGAAGTTCTCTATGCATGAAGGTTGAAATCAAAGAGACAATTAAAGAAAACATGCTTGCTCTTCTTTTAAAGAACAAAGAATTGTTGGGGAAATATTTGCTTCCACTAAAACAAGGCCCACATATTTTTTTAAATCATGAATTTGGTTGTCCATGCTACCTAAATTTTGACCAAGAAAAACTATGTAAATTATGCATTCTCATCATGCACAAAAATACAAATTATCTCAATAACATGTCTCAATGGCTTTGTAGAGTGGTAGATGAGATGCTACTAATATAGTTTTGTGTCGTATGAATGATGAGAAAAAAGATGGTTCTTAAAGTCCATGTATCTGTTGCTAAAGGACATTGTGGCATTTTGTAGACCCCTGGTCATTTTGGAAATTTGTATCAAACATGGGTTATTTTGAGGATGTGCATGGGCATTTTAACTGCATTTGCATGCATATAACTGCAATAGTATGCATGATTGTCCTAATTTGATGATGATTGCATGAATGCATGTTGTTATGCTTTAAATTTTGCACTAAATAATGTCATTATGTTGTGGATTAGTAAGTCAATCTGCAATTATACTTTTCTAGCCTAGTTGTGCTCAAATTCATTTACTTATGAACATAGACTAGATAGAATTAGACTATAGGCCATTCTTAGAAACCCTTGAGTAAGCAATGTATTAAATAGGATATTTAAATAAAACTCTACACTGAGTTGCTAGATTAGTTTGAGGCCAAAATTTGATATGAGGGGAGAGAAGTAATCAGGGAGTCGCAAAAGAAGATTAGTTAAAAGTAATCCCGTTTAGATCTTTGGGTTCTCAAGGTAGTAGGTTCATGACCAAATTCAGCAAGATGCTAGAGAGTAAGAGAAAGAAAGAGGGTTATTTTATCCTTTGCCAAACCATGTTAGAAAAAACGCGGTATAGTGTATGTTAACCAGTGAAAATGGTAAAATCCCAATTATATTTTGAGTTTGCCCTTGAGCAAAGTGAGAAATTAATACTAGTTTTAGTGTAATTATCGGTAACAGCTTCAAATTTTGACTTAGAAACTGAGTTAGAGAGAGAGAAGTGGTGAGGTTTTGAGAGGTCACGAGAAAGAGGACTTGAGCTTGAGGCTGATTTCCATGATAGGTCTCTGAGATCTCGAGGATTGTCCCTACGACATTAAAAACCTTTCTCAAGGTGGGAATAGGGTCTTAAAGACCATGGCTTCACGTTGTTTTAAAAGGAAAAATAAAAACAAACATTTTTTCAGTCGGCAGGTAGGTCAGAACCGACATGAGCTGCTAGAAGGCGAGGGTTGCGAGGAGGCATGAGAGCCAGGGAGATTGTAGCGCAAGCAAGAGAGTGGGGGAGACAGAGCCCAAAAGAGGGTTAACCTCTGTGTGTGTAGGCTGCCGTTTTGGCATGCAAAGGAAGGGGGCTGAGATAAGGGCTACGCATCCTCCAATGAGGAGGATCACGCATGTGTGCAAGGAGTTATAGAAATAGGGCACGAACAGCCTGTTTGCAGAGAGAGACGGGGCTGAGAACCGCCAAGAGAGAGAGAGAGAGAGTTGGTTAGGTACTTGCAAGAAGAGCAAAGGGAAGTTGGGAGGATAGCGAAAGAGAGAGAGAGGTTGCAGAGGGGGCCGTAGGAGAAAGAGAGAGTGGTGAGAGGGCAAAACTTCCTGTCCGTGTGTGTGTGTGTGTGTGTGTGTGTAGCTTGAGAGAGAGAGAGAGAGAGAGAGAGAGAGAGAGAGAGAGACATAAGGTCTTCGTCATGCTAGGAACAAAAGAGAGAGAGAGAGAGAGAGAGAGAGAGATTATGTTAGGATTTTGTGACGCTAATTGAGAGTGAGAGTTAGAGACAAAGCATAGGAATTGGATAGGAAGAGAGAGAGAATCAATTTCCTATGTGGCGCAAGAGAGTAAAGAGAGAGTAGTTGGTCATAGGATGCATGTAGCGAGCAAGAGAGCCACAGAGAGGGTCGATTGTTGCAAGTTGGGAGAGTTTCTATGTACATGTGTGTGCTTGCAATACCATGATGTGAGCGTGTACATACACGTAATTTCTTGTGAATGTGTATGTAATTCATGTAGAAAGAGAGGATTTTCCATTTTGTAGCACTATGATCTGAGAACCAAAATTAGAAAGAAAGAGAGAGAGTGAGAGAGAGAAAGGAGGTCGATTGTAGAGAGGGAGCAAGGTTCAATGTGTTTAAATGCTTATGTGTGGGTGTATGTGCGAGAGAGAGAGAGAGAGAGAGAGAGAGAGAGATAGATAGATTTTATTATCGTCCTCGGAGGTCAAATATGACCTATGGAACCAAAGTTACATGTGATGTAGTATGTGTATGGCTGATGAGTGACTCTCGATGCTCCAAAATTGTGGTGATGAGAGTCGCAATGGAGAGCCCACACTTTGGTTGGGAGAGAAAAGTGTGTAGTTCTAAGTTATAGCTGAAAATGTGAGAGAAGGAAGTTCGGATGTGACCAAAAGCTGAGCACTTTAGTAGTGTGTGGTACCCAGACTCTCAAACTTGCAGTGAGTATAATGTGCACAGTTGATTTGACTCTTCTCCATTGTCCCAATTCTCTATCTCGCATCGAAGGAAATGGGAGCTAAGCCGAATGGCTGCGATAGTGCATATCGCCGACAAGGGGATAGGATCAAGCATGTAACTGTGAGTACGTTTTCATCTTTCAGCGAAGAACATGGTTTTGTAGTTGGGGACAATATGGGTGGTGTAATGTATGAAGCATGACCCACCGGATTTCTCCCAAGCCGTAATACATTGGCGTTGTAGAAAAGCTTCATTCACTTGGGAGTCAATTGAAGCATCATGTACCAAGTGTGATGCATCCCATCTCCCAAACCACTTCTTTATGTCTTACATCCATCTCTTTTGAACTTTTTTACTTGCTTCGCATGCGATTGTAGAAACTTGATGTGAGGGGTTTTGACGCATCTTTATCATGTACTCCACAACCCTTTCCATGTCCATAACCTCAATTGGAAGACATCCCGACTCAAGAAGTAGGAGCATATATGGTGTTTGTGTCTTCACTTGGAGAAAGTTTGTGAGAAAACACTTTTGGACATTCTCAAACTCTTTCCAAGTAGACTTTGAAATGCTCCCGCCCCACACTTCAACTCCATAAAGAAGAACCGGTGTCACCAATGCATCAAAAAGATACTTCTTGAGAACCCAACACTTGATGTTTCTCGCATTACACATGTTCTCAAATGCATAACATGCTCTCTTTCCCGCTTCCAAACAACGCATATCACATTCATGCCACTTGTGATTGGACGGAACCTCAAGGCCAAGATACTTAAAGCTCTCAACAACTCCAAGTGTCTCATTGTTGTACACAATGCATGGCTTCTCCTTATGGTTGGTTTTGACAAGCATAATCTTTGTCTTGGATTTGTTCACAATCAGCCCACTATGCAAGCAAAAGGTCTCAAGGACAACCATAAGCTTTTGTGCATCTTCTAAAGTGTGTGCTAGAAGCACTACATCATCCACATACAACAAAAGCATGATTGCCACATTGCAAAAAGTGCCCTCTTCAATGCCTTCTTCTTGCATAAAGTCAAGTACCATTTGTTCCAATTGATCGATGCATAGACCAAAGAGAGTTGGTGACAACAAACATCCTTGTTTAACCCCAATAGTGCTTACAAAAACTTTTGAACTTTCTCTTCCCATGCGCAATTGACAAGTCACCTTCTCATAGATTTGAGAAACCGCAAGCACAAACTCACTTGGCACTTGGATTTCTTCCATCCTTCTCCACAAATTTTTACGTGGAATCATATCAAAGGCTTTCTTAAAGTCCACAAAACAACAATACAATTGCTTGTGTTTCAACCGACTTTCCTCCATGAGAACACGAAGAGTGACAAGATGACCAATGGTGCTATGGCATCTACGAAAACCCGCTTGTCCCTTTGCACGCTTGTCATTATCTTTAGCCCAATCCCTCAATTTCATCTCCATTATGCACCCAAAAAACTTTCCCATAAGAGATCCAATCATTATGGTCCCGTAGTTGTTTACATTCTTTACATTCCCTCCTTGATGCAAAGGCTTAACCCAATTAGTACTCCAATCATAAGGCATACCATGTTGAAGTGCAAGGTTGAACATATTACACATCCACTCATGGGTAAAATCTCCCGTCCATTTGATTATCTCCGGCTTGATACCTTGAAGATCTCCTGCTTTGTGGAGTGGCCAACTTTTCAAGCCCACCGCATACATCCTTAATAGTAAAAAAAGAAGGCATACATGGGAGTGAACCATAAAATGATATTTTTTCAGCATTTTTTTGCTCATGTAATTGCCTACAATATGTGTGTATATCCACAAGACTCAAGTTACCAAAATTCTCAACCCACTTGCCCCTCGAGTTTCTCCAAAATCTTCCACATGCATGTGTCTTTTCTTGGACTTAAAAAATTTGTTGCTTTACTTCCCATCTTCTTCTCTTCTTTTGAATCAATGCCTTGTATGCATGCAAATGACTTTGAGAGTTGCATGTGTCTTTTCTTGGACTTAAAAAAGTTGTTGCTTTACTTCCCATCTTCTTCTCTTCTTTTGAATCAATGCCTTGTATGCATGCAAATGACTTTGAGAGTTTTCTTTGTCCATAGTTGCATCAAGATTTATCAAGGACTTTGGAGCATCTTCACATTGTTTATCAAACCACCTTTTGCGTTATCTATCTTTATTGATACCATGGAGATGCTTTATAGAAAAGCATTCTTCGGCACAAGAACAAATAAATTTCTTGAAAGCTTCCCATTTAGTTTCCAACGGTGCATCATATTGAAGCTTCTTCATCCATAAATTTTGCTCAACCATTTCAATGTACATTGGTGCCCGTTTGAAATCCATACATAGTGATAATTTCTCTTTCCTTTGGTTGAAATTATCATGCTTAGTTGCTTCTCCACATGAAAGGTCAATACATAAGGTGCGATGGTCAGATTTTGGGGTCCATTGGCCAAACATAAAACTCTTTATGAGATACATGATGGTTTCAAAGAGTAGCATATAGTCAATCACACTATCCCCATTATGTCTCCTACATGTAAATCCATTGTTTCCACTCCATAAAGATACACCATTGGCAATGAGCATACCCGTGCTATTACACATGTGTAAAAGTAACTTTCCATACTTATTCGGCTCTTTCTCATCCATTGAAGAACGATCATACAAGTGAACTTCCTCCAACTCCCTTGAAATGTATAGCATATCAAATTGTTGAGTATCATGTTGCAATGTTTTTGTGCGAGCATTCATATCCCCAAATACAATAACATCACCTTCACCTTTGAAATAAGCAATGTCCTCTTCTAAATCAAAAAATGGATGATCTCTATCCATGCAAGCATAAAAGGGAGAATCATGATGAGGAATGTAGCAACCGGCTACAAAAATAGGTGCTCTTTTTGGTGTCATAATTTTCAGCCATACATAACGTTTGTACTTGTGATATTTCACAAGTGATACAAAATCTTTCAAAATTTTCTTAACTATACATGCTACCTCTCCTTGTCCTCCTCGTTGCTTAAGATTCCTTGACCACATCAATGAATGTACATTGTAGTTCTCCAAGCCATTAATCCTTTGTGTATCATGCGCCCAGCTTTCAATAAGAAGTACAACATCATATTTGCTTGTTAGTTCATCAATGCTAGCCCCTGCATTCCATGGATATCCATTATAATTTCAAAAGCATATTTTCAATTGTAACTCGGTCTCATAGGTCACACATCCCTATTTTCTCGAGGGACTTGCCTCCTCCTTGGGCAGATTTTCTTCATGAGAGATCTCCTTGTTTTTGTTATTCTTTTCTCATATGCCTTACGATGCATATTTTTTTGCTTAATAGTGCGATCGTCACATAAAAAACATTTTGTATTCCTTAGATAGATCCATCTATTATCAAGGATAATATTTCGCTTGGTCTCATCCAGCATGGTGCATACAATTGGCCATTCTCCCAAGTGAAGAGCTCCTTGATTCCCCACTCTATGTGCTCCATAGACCATAACTCCGGACATGCCAAAGTGGGTTTTGAAGAATTCTTCAATAACAATGGCAGGAGAAGGAGGTGTCCCAGCTTCTCTTCGGGAATTCCATAAATAACAATGTTCTTGGAACCTTTTCTTCAACTCCTCCACATCCACATTCTCAAAATTCTTTGTTTGAGCCATATCTTACATAAGTGAGGAATTAGCAACCACATTGCTACCACATACATCAGCCCAAGACTTGTGCATACATTTTTCATGTCGCATATATCCCGGTTCATGGTGTCAAATTTTCCCTCTTTCAATACATGGTCATGCTCTACTTTGCTCATCCGCTCCTTCAAAGCATTCAAGTTCACATGAGAGCGTTTACAATCCTTGATTTCCTCTTCAAGTTGCATCAAACGTGTTGTTTGCATCTCAAGTTTCCTCTTGAGATTCTCATTCTCAACCACAAGTACCCTTAGTGTGCCATTCTCAATTGCAAGTGCCCATAAGTCTTCGGCTTGTTTGTTTACGGTCTCTTGCAATGATACTAAGTATGCCATGATCATGGTTTCTGATGTCGTTGTTTGGGTGGTTGTGTTGCTATCTCCACACTTAGGAGATCTTGGATCATTTTTCACAATGGTTTTGGACCTTGTTGAAGAAGAATAACTAACCCTTGTGAGTGCTAGAAGACATTATATGTAAAATATGAGAAGAGAGTCAATTTTTTTGAGCCTGTTCACTTCAAAAATGCTGTTACAAAAACTCCTTTCATAACTCTGAATTTTTTTGTCTTTACATCAATGTGTAGAGGGCTTTGTGCTCTTTGATTGAAGCTATAGATCACCGAAATCGGAGTTCGGATGAAGGAGTAATGATCAAAAGAGTGAATTGATGTCTACTAGGTCAAAAAACACCTGCGTTTTTTGTTGGAGAGAGAGAGAGAGAGAGAGAGAGAGAGAGAGAGAGAGAGAGAGAGAGAGAGAGCTTGGTTCTGTAGCACTAATTGGGGTAGTAAGAGAGATCATGAGTTTGGAGAGGGCACTTTGTATATGTTTAATTTTGATATTGCATAAGTGTGTATGCGAGTGAATGTACATTTGTGTATGAGCATTAGAGAGAGAAGGAGAGTCGCCATGCCATTTGACAAGTAAGTAAAAAGAGAGAAGAATGGATTGCAAAGTATACTACTGTGTGTGAATGTGGTGGTGTGTACGTTGTGTACAAACATAGGGAGAGAAGTATAGCGCTAGAGAAGAGAAAGATATGGAGAGAGTTGATATAATATAGAAAGCTATCATAGGGAAGTACAGAGAGAAACATTTCTAGAAGGAAGTTTATGAGCCTATGAATCCATAAGTGAGCAAAGTGATCATTAGACCGGATGATTGAACAGAATGTGGCATGAATGAGCGCGTTGAAGTGAAGCTTTGGAGCAGTGAGATTGCAAAGATGGTCCCAAAGAAAATCGTAAAGAAAAGATCCAAAGAAATGAAAGGTTGGTTGATAGTTTGAAATATAAATATAAACATAAATTGTACAATTAACAATAAATTTGAATGTTGAGCATGAAAATTTGGAAATAGCCAATTATGAACATGACTTTTCATTATGTTTATGATTTTGCATTAGCATGAGTGTCTGCTAAAGATGACAATTACACATAAATAATGAAAAGTAGGAGCATTGGGATTGGGAGGAGTGAAAAATTACCCAATAAAAATCATTTGAATACAAACATTCCAATATCCATATATTTATTGTGTCAAGATCAAGTGTATTGAGAAATTGAGAGTGAATTTTGATTGTGATAAGTAAAAAATGATTGTCAAATTTATTTGTTAGTTTGAAAGTGCAGTCTGGTATCTATGGCTGTTGTGATAGAGAAGTGTTTTTGAAATGAGATATTCAAATAGAAATATATTTGTGATTATTGTTGGTGGAAAGAAATGTTTGTAAGAGTGTTTCTAGGGAATTTTTGTGTGTTTTCTACTTAGTCTTAGTAGATTTGAGAACGCATATTGGGTTTTAGAGTATAAATTAAATATAGTTGGACCATGTTAGTACGCCTTGGAAGGCATAGTCATTTTTGGTGCATCCGCTGGGAGACGGCTAGCTATTAGAGCTACAGGGCACCCTGATGCAAAGACTTCGCACGCCGACAATACATGGGTTTGACCTAGAGTCAAAGAGCAAGAAATTAAGCGTTTACAATTAAGTTATTAAGTTAGCTCACACATAAACATTCCCACGGGGTCCTTGGACTTAAAGAGACATGGATGTTTGTTTGTGACTGACAACTAGATTTACGAAGTGTACTAGTGTCCGTGGAACTTGGGTTTTCCTAGTTAGGTTTTTCCTACTTTGAGAGTTGTTTCAACCGGAATTTAAGACTTTATGTCATTGGAATGGGTTAGCAAACTCGCGAGTATTTGAAAAATTGTTTAACGTGACCATGGAAGAAGACCTAGGTGATACAGAGGATCCTGAGCGAGAACAAAGCGCACTAGAAGAAGTAGAAGCTATAAGGTACTAAAAGGGCATGAACAAGCCAATGAGGCTATGGCTCAAATTTTACAAAAAATCGCTAGATTAGAGATAGATCAAGGACAAGCCCTAATGGAAGCTAAACATAATATTAAAGAGTTAGCAATGCTAGAAAATAGATTTATTCAAAATGATATGTTTCAGTTAAAAGAACAAATAGACAAAACTTGTTAGATTCTAGAGGAAGACCGTAGACCTCATGTGGAAGAAGTGAAAACCATGAGTGAGGATATTAAAGCAAAGAAAGAGGAGTTTAATGAGTATAAGCAATTTAGATTAGGGTGCCAATTTCCTTGTAATGGTAAGAAGCCATATGAGAGTGAGACCATGATCTCTAAAATTGATAATAATGATTTTATTCACAATATTAGTAACTCCATCAATTATGATGTAGATATTCCTATTGAGAATCCATGTTTATTAGGAGATGTGTGCAGAGAGGAAAGAGAGCTAGTGGATAATAACATATCTACAACAATAGATATCGAGAAAAGACAAGCCTTGTTAGAAGTACATCTTGATAGGGAGAATTTACAAATATTTCAGTAAATTTAAGTGGTGTGTGTTATAGTAAATAAGAGAGGTGTACTTTCCTTTGGTGGAATATAACATAGAAAGTATACTTACTTGTAAGGATGCACATATGAAGCACTTTGCATATGAGCATTTTCATATTGAAATTGTGTTAGGTTCTTCTACTTTTGAAACTAATGTTTGTGAGCAACAAAATTTAGAAAAAACCTTAGCAATGAATGAGTTTGAGAAACCACTAGAACACATTGAACATGTTAGTGATCATTATGAGGAGCATAAAGGATATATACTACTGCATGTGGTCATTTTGAGGAATGAGATAATTAGGTAGTACATTGCAATTGTGCAAGATGGGGACAAAGCCAAGAGAGAAGAGGACAGTAGTATGCCTAGAAGGAGAAATGTGCAAACAAGATTTCAAATAGAGTCTATAAAAGATTCGATAAAAATCAAGGATAGTAAACTATAGGAAAAGAGGCAAACTAGTTATAAATACTATGTTGTGATAGGCCATATTGCAAAGTTTCGTGAAAATTTGAAATTAGTAAATCAAATCACGTGAGCTCAATGACGAGGGAATCATACGAGAAGGAGAGAGTAGGTAGTGGTTGTTTGGTCTAGAAAATGAAAAATAAAACAAAATATATTCTTGTTTGTAATATGAAATAGCTACCTCATTTCTAATTGAGATACATATAACTAGGAGATGCCATTTCATGTCACATGGATAGTGAGTCATGTGAGTTCTAATGTATTATTATTTATGTGAAGATATTTGGGCTACACTGAGGAGTCTTTGTTGTTCCTATTTGGATGTTTAGTCATTTTATGTGTGAGATGAATAAAAATCCATGTTTTGATGAAAGTTGATTAAGTCGTTAAGTTATCATGAGAGGAGAGAAGTTACGAAAGATTGTGAGTGAGGGAGAGTGAGAAGTGAGTAAAGAGTAGGAGTGAGTAAGAGTGACGTGAGTGGTGTGAGATAAGATATCGTTGTTGAGGAGAGGATTCCTTGTTTATTATCGCTCATATGAAAGTCATTTACATTCAATTGTAGGAAGAATGATGAATTTCAGTGAAATTCAAATTCAAACATATTTGGCAAAACTTTGGTGTTTGACTAATAAATTTTGGCAAAATAGTCAAATGACAAAAATCAATGCATAATTCTACGTCAATTGAAATGAATTTAAATCATTTAGGCTTAGTAGATGCCATGTATAGTATGGTTTGTGTTTCAAAATTGTATTGCATTTTTGTAGTGAAGGAAATATTGTTGTTCAGGAGATATCAATAAAGAAGTGCATACGAGTAGAGTTTGAGATCATTGTGGAAGCGAAAGGTTGTGAAGTGAAAAGATGTTAGCAAAATGAAAAGATTTTAAAGAAGTGAGAGATGTTGTGGAGTGTTTGTAACCTTAGGGATGCTTGAGAGTTAGAGATGTTAAGAAGTTGAGAGATGATTGAGAAGTAGAATAGAGAAGCTAGAGAAGTGCGATGTTTGGGTGATGTTAGTGGTGATATTTTTCGAGAGGTATGAGATGTTTGAGAGTTAGAAATGACACAAAATTTTGAGATATAGGGTTTGAGAGGAAGTTTCAAGATGTTAGCTTGTCCATGTTTGTGATGTTAGTTTCAAAGCAAAGAGCTAGAATTTTTTTCTCAGTGTTTATGAATAGATTTGTACTTGAATCAAGAGATATTAAAACCCTTAATTGTTTCGAAATAAATATTTGAGTGAGCTACAATTTTTTTCTTATAATGTAATGTTAGTTTAAAACTGATGAGAGATAAATATGGTTGGGATGATTTATATGCTCTAGGAAAATCATGAGATGAATCAAGATGAGATGAATGAGAATGCTACGATGGAAAAATGTTATTGATTGTACCTAGTGAGTTATGTCACCTACTGTTATTTCATGCACATCTAGATTTTGGTTGTGGCAAAGAAGAATTTTTTTCTCAGTTAAAAATTTGTGTAGTGGATAGGGCATTGTACATGTAGGACACTGCAGCTTTTAAGTGAAAGTAAGTGTTTGTAGCATGTATATATGCTTGAAATCCATAGCATAACAGGAGAAAGTGGATAGGGTATAACATGCATGTAGGGACTATAGCTCTTTAGTAGATGTGGGACGCGTGTCTAACCTCACGATCCTATCTTATTACAAATTTAGCAAGAACCACAATTAAATTGTCAATCCATGGGACGAAGCTGACTCGATAGCGCATAGAGGGTACAAGAGGTTATCAATCTCTTGGAAAACAACTAACAACTCCCATCTAACTCAAGCTACACTCAAGTGATTGAAATCACCAAAAGCCAATCGCTCATCGACAAACAAATCATATCCGTTACAGCATCAAATGACATCCAAACGTAAGGAAACTACTAGGACAAGTTTATAAGACCTAAGCACACATGCTTATGGTCTCAAACCCCACTTTAGTTCAAGTTCCAAAATCGTGAAATTTATTAACAGCAGTGGATTTTTGACCTTGTCGTCTTCGACCCAGAATGCATCTAAATGCTTAGCAATGCTGCCCCAATAACCGGCCTATGCTTAGTTTTTTATTTTGAAGAGTGAATTCCTAATTATGATGAAATTAGTCCACGGTTTGGCGACGCCAAAACCTACAAAATATTTTCATGTGTTTACATCAATGCATAGAGCTCTTACCTGCGCTTGCAATGCAACAAACGCGACTGCAATGTGACAACCGAGGAGGGAGTAGAAAGCGCGAGAAGGAGAGAAGTGAGCGTTGTTAGCTCACCCTGAGTATTTCATTATCCAAAACTTAATAATAACTTACAAAAATTGGCTTTTATACCTTAGCCAAGGTTTTTGGTGGTCAGAACTAATAATCTGAGAGTTCTACCAAAGATGGGTAATAACAGGTTGATACAGTCTAAAAGCTTGTAGCCCCACCTCATCAATTACAAGGTTTATTCAAAAAATAGGAGTTGCAATGTTCCTGATTTATCAAAATAATAAGTGTTTTTACAATGAGAACTCCAAAAAATGGTATCCGTGTTAGCTTGCTGCTAACATTCCCCCCTCCTCGCCTGTGTTGTCCCTTGACACAACTTTATGGGCTGAAGTAGTTTTCGGCTTGATGGTTGGCGAGGCGGTCTTTAAGCGCATTGAGTTCCTTTTGGTATCTAATTTTCCTTTCTTTATCTGGCACTTGCAAGAACTACATGGTGACTCTGTTTTTCAACTCCACTGCTGAGTAGCCTACTAAGCGTAATGTTAGGTTACTAATCATTGGCCCAAATATTTTCGTTTGCCAAGTGAAGAATCCCATGTATAACGCTTCCTCGAATGCCAGCATATTGTGAGAAGGTAGAAACATACACCTGGCGTAGAAGCCATAGAGGACTTCTTCAGAAGTTTGGCCACTGAGATCATAGCACAACTCTTTCTTACCCTTGAGGAATGACATCCAAGGGGTGCCTGCTTGCTATGGCTCATGGAACACTTCGATGCAAGTAAGCACCATTTGGCATATTTTGTATAACATTGCACATGACAAATCTAGTAGACTTATAGAATGACATGGTGCCCTTTAGGGTTTTCACCATGTATTCTTCAGTCCGTGGTCCTGTTTTTGGATCATGCAATCTAGGGTAATTCAGCCAAGTTGGCCGCTTCTTTAGTAGTGCCTCATGTTCTATCCAAGTCCTTACTCTTAGTACAGGACAGAAGGTAGGATCCTTTTGCAGGGCGGCATGTGCTCTTGTGAACAGAATCAAGCACCTTGGATTCTTGTTCAACCAGCTCAGCCTCCACTTTGGGTGGTCTTGATCCGTGCCCTTGACTTTCATGTTGATGTAAAGACTTTCTTTTACTTGTAGCAACTCCACTTTAATCAAAGGGGAGGGCAGGGATTGTTGGTGCCACTACGCATTAATTTGATTGGGATTGAGTTGTGTGACATTGACGAAATGAAGTACTCTTAGTTCCCAATCCATTGTTGCCTTCCACTCCTTATCTACCTGTTGTATAATTTTTTCCTTTCAGTGCATCTTCCTCAGCCTTTGATAGCTGGACCATTGGCACTGTGTCTGCGTCGATAATGGTTACTTGAAACCCATCCTCGCCACTTAGCTCTTCGGTTGGCTGCGTCTCCATCTCAATGAATGACACTGAGGGGATTTCTATTTGAGGTTGCTCGGAAGTGTTTGCCTCTTTTTGTGTTTTTGTATGTCCCTCTTGCAATAGTTGGTTGACTCTTTTGAGTTCAACTATTTCCTTTAGCAACTCGTCTTCTCTTTGGACCCACATTAAAGCCAGGTCTCTACGCTGAGACTGCTCCAACTTTAGCTCCAACTCGAGGTATTTATTTTTCTTCTCTAATGACTTGTAGACCTCGTCTGTACCTTTGATCGAGGCCATGGATGGATTCTCTTGTATTTGCCGCAAGAATATTGCCTGATCATTTATCCTTTGTTCTGAGTAGTATAAGAAAGCATTGGCCACATCTAACTCTACTTGAATTTTTTGAACTTCTGTCAGTTGTTCATCCTTTGCTTTGCATGCATCTGACAATTTTGTAAGCAATTTACCCAGTTCCTCCATTTCTTTCTGCTACTTATCCCTTGGAGCTGATGTTGTTCAACTTTCGCTTTCAACTTCTGCACTTGCCTCTGTAGATCGGTGATGACATTGAGTCGGTCGTCTAACTCTCCTTGGAGTGCGTCAATCACCATCTCTAACTCTTTGGGCCTTGTGCTACGGCCAGTGCTACTGAGGGAAGTCGTTCAGTCATGTCCTACATTTGCTTAGCATAATCATTGACTTGCAGGATGACTTCGTCATTTGATTACCAGTCTTCATTATGTGCCAACTAACTTGATGTCTCTATAGCTTCTTGTGTGTCCTTTGGTTGCATCATGGCAGCTAGTTGCTGATGCCCTTGTGGCTATGGCTGATCTTATTCTGTCTTATCATCCTGAGGCTTCATGAATGCCTCGGCCTTCTGATGTTGTGTTGAGGTAGAGGGTGTTTCCTCAGCCTCCGGTTCTCTTGTGTGCTCAAAGTTTGTGGTGTCCTCTTCTGGTGCAGGTGTCAGGACAAGGGTCAAACCTAAGGACTAGGGCGGTCATGGACTTTGGCCAGGGGCCGGGCTAGACAGTGTGGATAGGGGATCCGTCTAGGGCAAGGGGCTAGGATCTCGCCTATATAATGGGAGGTTGGGAGGAGGATCCTAGGTCTAGCTCCCCTAGTTCTTACACTGGTATCAGAGCTCAGGGAGAGATGTGAGAGCTATGGAGGAAGGGCTCTTTGGCCTCTCTCTCTCTCTCTCTCTCTCTCTCTCTCTCTCTCTCTCTCTCTCTCTCTCTCTCTCTCTCTCTCTCTCTCTCTCTCTCTCTCTCTCTCTTTCATGAGAGTTTCCATGGCGGGGTCAAAAGGCCGATCCAAGCCGTGGGCAAGAGCTCTTAGCAGTCAAGGGCGGGAACGACGAGCATGCAGGGCCATGGGAGCGGTTGCTTGCACACAAAGGAAACCCGTGGCGGACCTGCACCAAATGGGTTGTGCTAAGCATTGTTGGGGTCGTAGGAGGGAGGGGCGCAACATTCGTTTCTGTTGCCTTCGCTCCCGAGGTCTAGATTGCCCCCCGTTGCTCTGTTTGCCCTAGCGCAGATCGCCATGAAATCTACAGGGTAAGATTATTAATTTTTCTATTTTCTTTTTATCTTGCTTTTTCATGATGGGCTCCCAAGGGGCCGCACACAGAGGGCCACACACAGGCAGTCTTCCAAGGGGTCATCCACTCGCAGCACCATGTGCAACGCGGCATGCACGGCATGCAAGACAGAGGACATGTAAGGACAATCGATTGGCCCCAGGCCGTTTCGACACGGCAGACATGTTGGCCCGACCACCCGCATGCATGGCTCAAAAGGGAACTGTGGATTTGAACCATCACCATCCGGACGTCATGGCCTTGAATTATGCTCGCATGCATGGCTCAAAAGGGATTTCACGAACTGTCGTCCAAGGGCCGTGTCGAGCTTACCATTGCGAATCCATATGAGCTTAAGCATGCTCAGGCTACGTGCCTTTTGTTTTTCCGCTTGATAGCACGTGTCTATTGCTGATTTTCCGTGCGGAGTGCGGTCTAGTATCAATATCATCTTCACCTATCCACGATACAATTGACACGATTATTGTGAAACTCTTTGACTACGTCGACATCGATTTGACGATTATATCCGATACATTCGGCTATCCAAGAGATAAAGTATTAAAGGATTTAAGCAACGTTGGTATCTGCTACAAATCCTTCGGCATATTGCGAGGTATTTTGGACAATCTGGAAAAAAATCACCTATTTCTGTCAAAGTTTGCTTTTGGTTTGGGTTCCAACTTGTGAATGGATTTCTGCCCACGGGGTAGGTTGTACTTTATCAATCAAGGCTTGATTGTCATTACAGCATGGCTCTATTGACTTTAGTCACTCCCATTGCTTGGCATGCGGATTGACTAACATGACTCATCATTCATGCATAGAGTTCAATGCATATGTCTTCAACACATGGGACATACTGCTTATTTGCAGCTTTGGTTATTTCCTGCCATGTTGCATACACTGTAGCCTTGACCCACAACACAGGTCCTCAGCAGTTTAACTTTGAGGTGCAAGCATAGCAACTTGATTTTGTTTTGGCATCTCATGGAGATTGGCAAGGCCTGTACCAAGACTTCATGAAAGGTGCAAAATTATTTGGCATGGCCGACTCTTTGCACATCAGACAAGGCTCCCTTTCCTATGTTTCGGATAGCTGACAATGACACATATGTTTGACAAGCTCATCTACTTTTTCCCGCTTCTAGCAGCTACTAAAAAATACCGCAATTTTACTTATCAACCTGATGAGCTCTTTCACGTTGTCGTGTTGTGACACGTACATAGTGGGAACGCATGCTACAAGATCTATCTTGTATTTTTTTAGATACATAATTATATTTCCTATAGTGTACATATGCATATTTAAATATAATAATAAACCTTCTATCTCATCCTATTATTTTTCTCAAGGGTAACCTATCCTTACTTTACCATCAGAAAATACTATGGGAAAAGCATCAATAGCTCCGCCTCTTTAACTTGGGGCAAAAAGCATTGATTCTTTATTTCTACTCATTTCACACCCTAGCTAGATCCTATATCTAGGGTAAACTCTAATATATATATTCTATGTATTTTTTATACTTTTCTTATATTTCTTTTTAAATAGCTACTAGGAGAGAATCAAATCCTAGTGGGACACTAGGTGGCATGATTTCAAAGATACACTTATTTTAATGCATTATTGCAAGCATGATTACAAAACTTTGTCAAGAAGCAATGTCATGCTTTCATATGGCATGAGGTGTCCTTTGGAATTAAATGAAAGTCTAGGCTAAGGAGACCACATGAAGACTTTTGCTCCCATAAATGGACCCTATTTTGATGAAATTTTTACACAAGGTTCCAATCCGAATTGGAAAACGATTTTAAAATGAAAATCGTAGCTAATGAGCTGAAGTTTTTTCCCATATTTTTACTTTTTTATTTGGAGCCACGGTTGAGGAGATATGATCAAAATATTGGACCCCAGTTTGCCCACATCATGCATGGAACAGCTCATTTCCAACTTTTCCAATTCCTGTTCACACTGGCTCCTCTCTTCTTGTGTAAACCCTTGTGGGTTCCCTTCACCTATAAAAGGGGACCTCTTCTTCCTTGGAAAGAACTCAAGCATTCAAGCCATTGATGAGAGGAATCCATGAGGGAGTGAGTAGTAACGCCTAATTGTACTTAGCCATTAACATAAGCCCAAGCCTACACTTTTTCCTAGAAGAAGACTAGCCATTCTTGCAACAAGCTACCCTTGGAAGATCAACTCTAATCAAAGAAGGTCTTACACTTGGTGTATCAATCAAAGTGGAATTCTCCACTCTTCTTCTCTCTCCATCAATAATGGTGTCGAAGGGTTTGTCAAGTAAGATGTGTTCTACATTGATGTTTTCTTGATTTCTTGTTGTTTTCTTTTTCATCTCTAATCCAACATATATATATATATATATATCTAATCTCATCTCTTTAACCAAATCTATCTCTTTCACTCTTAGTAATTCATCCTCTCTACAAATTTTAGGTTCTCCTTGCTACAGGTACATCTCTCCCCACAGTATCCTTATTGCCTACGGGCAAGAATAGGGCTTGGGAGGGAAACTTCTCATCTCTTCTCTTCTCTTCTCTCATATCTACATTTTTCACATACTATCCTAGATGAATAACCCACATGATGATAATTTCTATCGCTTTCACTCTGTACGATCTATTAGAATTAACGTATGGATTAGCCGTAAAATACACTTTCAACAACGTATAGTGTTTCTCTTTGGCGCAGAAAGGCTCAATGAAATACTTCTATCACCGGATCCCACCATACTACCTGTCATAGACTATAACTTTTCTTTTGACGTAAGCGTAGTTATCTTGCTATGAACCAAGAGAATTTGTACACACAATTAATCCCAATCACTAGACAAAATATATATATTATGGTAAGCACAAAACTACAATTCCAAAGAACAATTCGTAGCCTATTTGGCCAGCCAAGATTGAATGCCATTAACTCATCTGTTAACCCTTTCATATTATCCATGATACGATATGACCATAGCCTTGATGTTTTCATCTTTGTGTTATTTTGACATTTTCTTTTGTGTTCTTTCTTTGTGCGTGTGAGTGCAAGAGAGAATGGGTGGGCTTCTTTGATTGTACTTCTTTCCAAACCCTAGTCTTCATGGCATCTATGGTTTAACTCCTTCATATAGTTTTTGTCGAGTTCTCTCACAAACTCTCACAGCCATAAGCCCGGTGCTTTCCTGGCAAGACCGCAAATTTCTCGACAACATGGTCGTTAGCTGCACATTGTCAAGGATGACATATTCAACATGGTCGATTCAATTTTTCCACGATATATGTGGTTTGATAACAAAATTTGTTGGCTACACATTACTTATGTGACACACGACTTTAATTTATGCATTTTGAATTACGACTTCCCAAGATTGGCGTATGCTATGAGCTACATGCTCGGGAGGGATTTGACACTATGCTTGCAGGATCTTTCATTACGTACCCGACGAGCGTGAATGCCATTTGAGAGTGTATATGACACACGTGAAAACTCTCTCTCGCTCATTCAAATTGGCTATGAGTCGGATTCAAGCAAGTATCTTCTTCAAAAGTTTGGGACGTCTATTTACGATCGGAAGACCAGGTTAGTGTATGTTAAGATTTACATGATTTTTTGTGCTTATGCATTTTTGTCGGGAAGGATTGTCCATTATGCAAGTAGAGAGCTTTGCCAGCTACCCGTGATGTAAGGGTTCTAACTCGTGCTAAGATATTGCCTCTTGACTAGGCATCAAGGGCATTGGCACACAATTTGGGGCATTGGGATATCACCTCACGACATCCCTACCAGTACCGACTATGCAACGCAATTATGATTTGGGATTTTATGCTTGAGCCCGTCACTGCAGCCAAGGGCTTACAATAGGACAGTCCCGATATGATTTTGGTTACCTCTCTCGATGAGAGCGTTGGAGAGGGGGAATAGGGAACACACCCAGCACACAAACTATTTGCCTCTCTATAGCCCAAGGATTCCACAGCAGCCCTAACCTCTCAAATAACACCTTCAAATTGGCTAATTTGCACTAACAACTCCACTTTAGCATACAAAACAACTACCTCACACCTTGCAAAAAACACTTCACAGCACAAATGCACCCACACTGCTCAACTCACCCTTTTTGACTCACAAAACACTCCTAATCTGCCCTCTTGGTAGCACCTTTCGAACTGCAGGCAAACCCTCTGCAAGCAATGCCCAATACACAAACAGCGAGAGAAAAGGAGGGGAATGGGGAGAAGCAACACAAGAGATTGGGACAAATGAGTGGTATTATTGCATAGGGAGTAGTACAATCAATGTATGCAGCTTCAATGGCAAGCTTAACAACACACAAGCTTCAAGCTTCCAATCACACACTCAAGCAAAAAAGCCCTCAAAGTTTTGCATTTACAACCTTTTATAGGGGTGCCTCTAGGAGGTAAAAAAAAGAAAAAATGGGTGAGTTTCCCCTCCCCGTGGCCTTCACTTAGAGCTTCAATTAGAATTTGTTTGCATTGCCAACACTTGGCATAGTTCATTTTTGGAAAGAATTACATGGTGTGCACCTTGGTCCTTTGTCCCTTCCATTTGGCCACCCGGAGCTCCCCTTGGGCCTTTGAGTGCCCTTGGCCTTGCCCTTTAACTGCCCTTGTCGACACCTCTCTGCAGCGATACCCCTCCCTTGTCAAGGCAATAGCTATGTCCCTATTTTTGGGGGGGGGGGGGGTCGGGGGGGTACACCCCCTTCCTCAAAAATTTTGACCCTTAGTGGGTGTGAGCACCGGCCCTTAGTTGCCACATCATCACTGTGAATTCCCAACACGAGCGCCTGCGGGCGCGCCACCTTCCTACACCACCAACACACACAAAAACCGTTGCCATACCGCCGCACGCAGCGCCTGACAGGGCTGCCTTCCACGCACCATTACCAATGGGAGGAGAGCTCCCCTCTCTCTCCCCTCTTGTGTACCAATGGGGAGCCACGCTCCTGCTGATATACCATGTCCCCTGCACATCCCCTTGTGCATGTGGGATAATAGTGTGGCCATGTGGTAGCTCTACATTAAATTGCACCTCCCAAGGGTCATAGACACCTTCAACAAAATTAAAAAACCCCCCCTTTTTTTAGTCCTCTTCCCAAGGCTCCTATTCTCTGCTCCAAGGTTGGTCTACCAAGCCGTAACAACCTACTGAAACTCCATCTTTCCGGCTCCAACCGCACTTGCCATCCCTGCATTTCGACCCCTCGGCACCTTCGAACCAAGGCCTTCAAAAAAGGAAAAAATCATCTGCAACCAAATTTGGGCAAAGGCACCCCATTTTCCGACTGCTGTAACTTCTTGCTCCGGACTCCGTTTGACATGCAGTCACTTCTTGCTAGCTCTGTATGATGTACACCTTTGCTCCAGAACTTTGGCGGTGCACAAAAGATGCCAGATGGCACATTCTCCAATGCGGCCAAGTGGGCTCATACCCAGCCCCCGAAAAAACTTCAATTGATCATATCTTGCAAACCATGGCTCCGATCCGCAATTTGAAAAGACGGGTAGGCTCCATGAATTGAGCTCTACACATATGTACCTCAATTTCCACTTGGAGCACCTGTCCTCTACTGCCCTGTCCAGCAAGAATATGCAAACCGTTAAAACTTTAACCTTCAATAACTTGGGCTCCATAGCTCGGTTTGATGAGCCGTCTGGACCTGTCCCTTCAAAAATTCAATCTCTTCATTCCTGGACCCAAAAGATGCACTTTTCATCTCCTTCACCTGCTACCCAAATTAGCCCCTTATGGAGCCTTTCTTGGTCTATAAGCCGCATCATGCATACACTTCTGTTGCTACCTACCATCCCATGATTTTCCTAGCTTCTCCAGTCCTTTGCCATGCTTCTACTTGACCACATACCTCTACCCATGCCACCTTCTAGAGTCAACACACTTTGGCTGCACCATCATTGCCCACCCCCCTGTTGAGCATTTATGCTCAACCACATAAAAGCTTTATTCTCTTTCTAACTACAAAACCTGGCACACACTATGACAAAACTAAAACCATATATACACTATTTTATTGTACCCTACTACCAAACCTTCAAGTGGGTTGACCCACCCCCTGCATAAGAATCTGATGCACTGTTCGCACTAACTCCCTTTCAAAGTAGATCTTGAGACGAAGACCATTTATCCTATGTTTAAGAAACCGACCATCCAACCTAACTAGTGCATAAGTACTATTGGGAAAAACTTGATGAACCTTGTAAGGTCCCGTCCACTTTTACTGAACTTCTTCTGAAAGGTGAAGTCAAGATAACTCTCGTATTTCATCACTAGATTGCCCTTCTCAATCTGCTTGGCTGGCAAATGTTGGTTGAACTTGGCTACCCTTCTTTCTCGTTGCTTCACATACAAATCCACCGCTGTTGGTATATATACTTAGTAAGCATCTTGACTATCTGCCCATTTGCACTCTCCACCAAACCATTGCACTATGGGTGCTATGGAGGTGAAAATCGGTGTTGAATCCCCAATTTGTCCACCAGAGCACGCACCAACTTACTTCTGAATCCTTGTCCTCGATCTGACATAAGCACCCAAGGCACTCCAAAATGACAACATATGCAATCAAATACAAACTGAGCAACAGTATGCGCATTTACCTCTTTGACTGCTTTAGCCTCGACCCACCGTGTAATGTAGTCTATGGCCACTACCACATATCTCTTACCGCTCACTGACTTGGGCAATGGACCAATTGCATCCAAACCCCACTTTTCAAAGGCATCATGTGCAATGATATCCCCTTGTTGCTCGGCTACCAGTCGTCTTTCACCCATCACTTGGCACTGATGGCACATCTTGCACCAATAATGCACATCTCGCACAACAGAAGGCCACCAGAACCCACTTCTTAAGATACGAAACAAAACTTGACTCTTACCCTGATGATCGCTTTCCTCGTGGCATTGCTCCAATACCATGCCAATCTCTTCTTTGTAAAGGACACGCCGTAGCACCCCATCTCGACTGTGCACCATAAGATCTTCGCCAACAAGAGTGAACCTTTTAGCCTTTTGAACAACTCTTCTCTTTTGTAGCTTGGAAAGCCCGTCGGAACATTGACCTGTACTCAAGAAATCATCAATATCCTTCAAAGTCTCTCTACCTGTATAAGTGGTCGGCCCCACATACAAACTTGACACTTGAGTCTGAACACGACTGCTAGCCAAACAATCTGCTTCCTAGCATTAGGCAAAATTTGGACTCACAAAGGGGCCCTTTAAGGAGTTTGACTTTACCTCTCTCTACCAAAACGGGCGCATGGATAATTTTTTGCAAACAAACTCCAAAGTTGGCGGAGGTTTGACAGTTAGAATGTCTCTTCAAGCTCTATCTACTGATATATAGCACGCCATGAGATTCCTCATATTTTAGAAGATTCTTTTTTTTATTCACCTATGATGTGACAACTCTGTCAGAATCTAAGTGAATCAAAAAAAGAATCTTCTAAAATATGAGGAATCTCATGGCGTGCTATATATCAGTAGTAGACACAGCTTGAAGAGGACATTCTAACTGTCAAGCCTCCGCCAACTTTGGAGTTTGTTTGCAAAAATTTATCCATGCACTCGTTTTGGTAGAGAGAGGTAAAGTCAAACTCCTTAAAGGGCCCCTTTGTGAGTCCAAATTTTGCCTAATGTTTTGTTCTCTCCTCACATGTTTGAATTACACTGCTTCAAAAAACTTCACAGCTTCTTTATGGAAAAAAACCAATTCTTGAGAGAATCCCTCTTTACCTACCATTGGCCCAAAAGTTGTTTGATAACCAGTAGAGCATCACCTTTTATGACCAACCTTGATATACCAAAGTCAATGCATTGCTTGAGCCCTAGGTGTAAAGTATGATATTCTGCTTCATTGTTGGTATGCACCTCCTCCAAGTTGTAAGCTTTGGAAAAAATGACTGTGCCGTGCGGATCTTGAATGACTACACCTCCACCTGCTTTCTGTGTTACTCGTCTGTAAGCGCCATCAAAACACATCGTGAAAGCCCCTTCCAAATCAGGTTCCTCCTTATCCTCCTCTTGTACCACCCTTGGATAAATTGGTAACTCAACCTCCTTGTTGACTAGGATATCCGCCAAATGAGACCGCCGAGTGTGATCCACTTTGAACTCAAAATCAAACTCTTGAAGCTCGATTACCCACTTCATGATCCACTTCCCTGGCATCAAGTGTAGCACCACTTCAGGCAAAAGATTGTTAGCAGTCAATACATAAAACTTCCAAACGACCGAATATACTTTGATCTTTTTGTAGGCAAAGACCAAAGCTATCACCCACTGTTCTGCCTCCGTATAAGTAGCTTCACCGGGACTAATGACCCTTCTTTCAAAATAAATAGGCTTATAACTCCTTCCTACATTTTGTAGCAATACTGCTCCGATAGCCACCGTTCCCACCGTCATAGCAATATAAAAATCATCCTCATGATTAGGAGGACATACAGTAGGTAACTGACATAGAATACCTTTCACTTTATCAAAGGCCTCTTGAGCTTCCTCATCCCACTGAAATCCATGCACCAGTTGAGCCCTTTTCTAAAGAGGATAGACATATTCAGATAACATCCAAAAGAAGCGGGATAAATACTTTAACTTATGCACGAATGACGCCAATTTCGTTGCACTGGTTGGAGGCTCTGTTAACCCTCAACGGCACACGGACACCCTATGATCTATAAACGTTGTATTATTTAGAGTTAGGTACCGGGCTTGTCGGACCAATAGGAACAGGGTAAGGGTGATCGCCGATGACAGGCGCACTCTAACTGGAATATTCAAGGAGTTAGTTGGCTAAGTATGGGCGCCCAAGTGTGAATGGGGTGAGCTCATATAAAAGCCACTAAACCTAATTTTTACTCATTCTCTCATTGTGCAATAGAAGCTGCTCTTGCTCCATCTCCACCTTCTCCTTCACCATCTCCTTACGTGTGTGTGTGTGTACGTGTGAGAGAGAGAGAGAGTGTGAGAGTGTGTGTGTGTGATCGAGCGTTGCGGCGGCACCACGGCGACGAGGCGGTTGAGCGCGGCGTAGCGGCGTCTCCCTCTTCTTCGCGGCGCGGGAATCCTTCATTCGCAACTACACAGGAAGGTGAGTGACACACCATTATTCCTTGTGAGCTTGTCTGTTGTATGACTGTGTGCTAGGAGCCTTTGTGGCTCGCACACGGCGCGTAGCAAGTCCCTAGCCGTGACATTTTTGGCGCCGCTGCCGAGGAGCTGCTGCGCGTGAAGCTCCAATGGCGACCTATAAATTGTATTGAAGCTATTTTTTATGTAGGAAAGGCGCGGCTTAAGTTTGATTATTGTTGTTAGGCAAAAACAGTAGAGAAAGACACAATGTTGTTGACTGCATTCAAGTTTTCTGTGTTCTGTTAAGCTCTGTTTTGCTAGTTCTATTAAGCTTAGATTTCAGCTTACACAGTTAGCATTTCTTGCGTTTCTGCGTTTTCTGTATTTTCTGGTTTGCACTGCACAGTTCTGTCAAGTTTCAATTTTCTGCATTTTCTGGTTTGTGCACAGTTAGGCGCACAGTTAGTTAATTAAGTAGGTTAGTAATTAGGTGAACCACTGATTAGCAGGTCAGTAGGTAGGTGAGACAGTAAATAGTTAGGTGAGGTCAACGCGCACCAAAACGCGCACCAAAACGCGTACCAAATAATATCAAAAAATTAAAATTAAAAAAAAAAAATCGAAAATAAAAACGTGAGTGAGGGGAAGGTTATAAAAACGGACGGGAAAAAATCGGAAATATTTAAGCGTGAGTGACTTGGGGGATCACTAAAATTTTGATTGGGATCGGGATCATTTCCCCAAGCCCAAGCCCAAGCCCCAGGCCCAGGCCTCAGTCCTATGATATATACTAGACTCACTCTTATATATATACCCTACCCCCTCAAGAGGGAATGAGAGCATGTGGGGCAAGTCCTCCACTCTCCTCCCTTCTCTTCCCACTTGTACCCTTAGACTTGCTATTTGGAGCCTAGTTCCCCAGCTAGGAAAAGACTGTTTCGGGCTTTTCTAGAGCAAAATAGAACCAAACGGTGGGCTGTAAAGCACAGCGCGTCCCTCCTAGCAATACACTTGTTTTGAGCTATCACACGGCTCATTCCACGACACGCTCTAAAAAATCTAGCAAAAAAACAAACAAAAAACACGCAAAAAACTAGTCACAAGGCCTCCTGGAGCAGCTTTTTGACACCTGAGGGTATCAAAAGCACATGCACTTACGCTCTGGGCGGGTGCTAGAACACGAGCATATTGAGGGTGCCTCTGTTCATACGAACACCCATTACCCATCCACGATAGGCTCTAGACCCTCAGCGGGGACACAAGGTAGCACCACCCAAGACCCTAAAATAGCCGCTAGTGATTCCTCCTCCGACTCAGAAATCATGGAAGCATACCCTACCCAAAACACTGAGAGAGAAGGCCATGCACCTCCTGAAGCTCCACAGCCTAGTACTAGTATGTTTACCGTTTCATGGAAACATTAGATAGAGCTACTCACTCGGAACCTAATGCAAATGAAGCACAGGAAGGGGGTGTGGAAGTGGACTCTCCTTTCACATCGCACATGGACCCCACACCCCCAAAGAGTGTCCATGTGGATATCCTGCCAACTTCTTACCAAGAAGGCCCTGTTGAGCTGCCTCCTTCAGAAGTTCCCTCTAGAGTACCATTGGTGACAAGTAAAACCACGGGGAGCAACATTGCTTCTACCTCACAAGAAACCGTTAACACGTCGACTCTAGAAGGATTGTTCATTAATGATCATTGGACATACGACCTCCACACTGAGGTGTTGGCGGATCTACACTCTGGCCACGCCTACCATGTAGGATGGATAGAGATTGTACAATCCACCTCTAGTGCCACGAGCATCGAAGATCAACAGAAAATGATTTGTAATGTTATCCATGGTATTATTCAATCAGAAAGGAAAAACCGAGGGGTAAATATACTCTCAACTGGACCCATGAGATTTCTGGATACGAGCAAGGCTCAACAGCCTACTCTATCACAAATGGAGACTCCTCTAATGAGTCCCATGGACCCATCTTACGTCATTTCACCTGGGGTCTCTATGCAATCTGAGCCTCCGAGCGACAACTTTAGCTTCCCTAACTTGGATCAACCCTCTATTAAGGAAAACACAGTGCTCACTCCAGGGATAGGCCTGACAGAGAATGTACCGATGACATCTACGATTAGCGCAGTGCCACTACCTAGTGTCGTAGTACCTAATATGGGGCCTCGACCGTATGTGCCTCTAGCCCCTTATGCACACATGGCCCCCACACCTCCAATTGTACCACTTGTTTATGCTCCTCGAGTGCCGATCCCTAGCCCTTATCCGAGTGGACCTATGCCCGGTTATGTTCCATATCTTGCATCATCCACACATATGCCAAGACCGGTACCCGTCCCTCTCCCACATATGATTCCAAGAGTACCTCCACCGGCCCTACCTCCTCACATAGGTGACTTGGCAGCGTTTGCTCAAACCATAGCTCGATCTATCGCGGAAAATATGCGTCATGCATCTGATAGAGAGCCTAGAAGTAAGGCAGTACAAATTGCCAAACTCACGCAAAAATTCAATGGGGACGAAGATGCTAGAAAACACATTGAAGTGTTTGAACAAGTATGTGATTCCTTAGGGGAACGCAACGAACTACATAAGTGCAATGCCTTAAGCTTGACATTAAGTGGGAAGGCTCGAGATTGGTATAGAACCCTAAGGGTGGACGAGAAAACAATCTACCCTACCCTTCGAAGGTTGTTTCTAAAGGAGTACATACGAGAAGGTGTGCTTTGGGGTGTAGCATCTTAGCTACAGAAGGCCGAACTTAAGGAAGGAGAGTCAGTAAGGGACTTCATTAGTCGTCTAAAGCACTTAAACTCTCGCTGCCCTGTAAATGAGCACTTCAACAATAACCAACTGCTTGATCGATTCATTCGAGGGTTGAGGAATGAAGGAATCTATAATGGACTAGTGATTAGAGATATCACAACCTGGGAAGATGTCACTGCCAATGCAATCCAATTAGAGGACAACTTGATGATAGCAGGCATGAGGGTGTCTACTGACACAAGATCCACTAGCTCACAAGCCATTGAGTATGAACCCATGACTCCAAAGCCCATTGCCAATGAGCCAAAGGTATTTGAGACATTCTTGACAGACCTCACCAAGGCAATCCAAGAGTCTCTTAAGGATAATCGACCCCCTCAAAATAGTCACATGTATCTAAGAAGGGAGCAACAATGGTGTTCCATTTGCTTAGGTCCACATAGCACTAGTGAGTGCCCTATGTTTAGAGTAAAATTTAATGGAACTTGCAACGCATGTGGTAGGTATGGTCACCAAGCTAAGGATTGTTTAATGATCAAATGTATGATGGCAAATAGACCACCTGTAGCCTGGACGGATGCACCTCGAGCTCCTGTATTGATGCCTGCTCCACCTGTTGAGAAACTACCGCAACACATGGTCCCTAGATCTCAGAATGTTGTACAAGCTACACCGCTACCACCTCCTGTGCTAGGACCGCAGCCCCCGCATCCAAGAGTCGCCCCTATGAACCAAGTGGGTTGCGAGCCATCTAATGCTTATGCAGATGGCTGTGAGGAGGAAATAGACACTAGTATTTCCTACGGACTTGATATATTGGAAGAGTGTCCTATATACTACATGGAAGATTGTTGGGGGCAAGTCAAGTCGGTTTATCAAGCTGCTGCTCTCGCATCCAGAGGTCAAAATATCAACACCCAGGCTAGGAGGACACCTCTTCAATGCTACGAGTGTGGTGGACCACATCGGGCAGGGGAGTGCCCTATTAGGCTACAAAAGAATGCTGCACAGATGCAAATGAATCAAGGGAGCACATCTGCAATGCCAATACTCACATGTAATCGTTGTGGCATAGATCACTTGATTGCCCAATGCCCCTATAACCCAAATGCGCCTAAAATCACACCCCTAAATTTGGTCAAAATTGCTAGTGTGACATCGCCAATACCACCCGTCGCACCCGCTTATGCGATTACACGGTCCATGCTTCAAGGGCCAGGCCATATCCTCGAAGAGAGAGATACCGCGTCAGTTGTCCAAGCAAAGAAAAAGAAGACACGAAGGAAGAGGTCGCAGAATACGGGAAATTCAAAGCCAAGTTCCAAAAAAAACATAGGAACAGGAGATGACCCCATGTATATGAATGACCTCAAGGATGATTCAGATTCAATCGAGACAATGGAGACTAGAACCAATACCACAAAGGGAAAGACCGACAAAGAAAACCGTAACATGGAACCAAATGAAAACCGAATAAGAGAAAACCATAAAGAGCCTCTGAAAACACCACAAGTGTTTCCAAATCCAATCCAAGACCCCCAAGATAAACCGCAGGGGCAAAAAGGGAAGAATCGTAAAAAGAAGATTGGGACGTACCCAAACCCAGTAGACGAGATTGAGCAGGTGAAACATCTAAGAGGTTTAGTGGAGGAGACTCAAAGGAAACTAGAACCAGAACCCATGCATGTCAAAATTCATGACACAGTGTTTCCCACGCAAGTTCATCCACCCCACATGAACCATAGACCGTTAGCCATATCTAGTATCATCCAAGAAGGGAGTGAGGACGGGACATCAGAAAGTGAGCATACACCTTTCTTGTTGGAAAGGATGTTTAACGAAGGAATACCTGATCCCATTGAGGAATATGAGATTCCATCCTCACCAGTTCCTAGTCAAGGACCTACACCCTGCAAAATGCCAATGAATGTTGCCAAACTAGTGGACTTCATGTCTTTTGAGGTTCGAACCACGATCATAGAAAAGTTGTATGGAGATCCTGAGTTATTCCTTGCACTTCGAGCATTCCTTAACGGAGAGCTACGAACGGGATTACCGCAGTTTGCGCAACCAAATAGGCCTGACTCGATTATGATTGATGAGGAAAACCATGTGCAATCACTTGACTTAGATGGACACGAGTCTGTGATCGAGGTACCCATTAATGAATTAGGGCAGTATTTTGAAGGCGACGAGTCTAATGCGACCCTACCCATCACTACCAAGGGATTAACTATAAAGGGAATTCTTGATGGTTGTGTGGGAGTTAGCATCGTTACAAAAGATTGTTGGGAATCCATGGGAAAACCCCGCCTTAGTGTTACTAACATTGTGGTAAAGATGGCAAATGGTACCATAGCCAAACCTATGGGGATGCTCAAGGATCTTAGGATCAAAGTTCTAGGACACAAGGTATGACATACGTTCATTGTAATGGATTTCTCTAAACACCTTATGTCATATGAAATGATTTTAGGACGACCATTCATGAGGGAAGCACAAATGGTTCATGATTGGTCTAAAAATCATGTCTATTTGCAATTCCAAGACTCTGTCCTTAGAGTGGATTTGGTGACTGGTAAGGTACACCCCTTAGGGAGTAAAACCATTATTGATCATCGCTCTGACACCACAGTTCACTTGGCCCCACTACAATATTGTTACACTTGTAAGAAGGATACAGACATTGGCCAAGATTCTCCTTACATGGATGTGTTACCGGGTATGACGGAATCAGACAATGTAGACTGGGTACACCTAGCTACAACCATAGATACTTGGGGAAATAGAGGAACCACTTGGGTCACACCAGAGGGGGAAGAGGTACCACAAATTGCACCTCTGAACATGATAAGTGCCATACATGCATTTTCTAAGGGCAAGGCAATTGTAGACCAATCTGACAGTGACACCGATAGCTCAATAGAAGACTTTGACCAACACGACTCAGACACTGACTCCCAGAGTGAAACGGATTCTGAATCTCATGAATTAGAGAGTGGAGCAAGTTCAGAGTCAAAACATTCGGAAGGACCGAGCACATCAACCGATGATAGCTCCTCCGAGAGTGAAGAGGACACCAACGAGGACTCCTTTAGTGAGCCAGATCTAAATGCAAATCAAAAGCAGGTCTCAAATAAGAAAAAGAAAAACTTTAAGAGGCGTCAATATCGAGCCAATGTACGTGCTAGGATAAAAAAGAAGAGATCCTCAGCAGAATGGCTCAGTTATATAGGAGCATGTGATGCTCATCGAAAATTGGTAGACGATTGGGGTGAATATCTCCAAAATGTTATGTGGTGTAGACCACGACCCCATGACATAGCCCAATTAGAGATCATAGACAAGCCAAAGTTGAGCCGCACTGCAAGGAGGCGTCAAAACCAAGAAATAGCTCGACAACACAAGAAAGCAAAATTGGAAGCACAGACCAAAGCACAACCAGAATCCACAGACTTGCATCCTGCACCAGAACATTTCAAATCTTACACAACAGGGGAAGCAAAGGTTGTGTACACAAAAGCCCAAAGAATACCTATCGATGGGAATAATGGAATCTATGATGGTCCGGCAATAGTTAAAGAAATAGAATTAGCCGACCCCGGTGAAGAATCAAAACCTCTTTTTATTGCCCAAGACCTCACAGAAGTTGAAGAGGCGGTCCTCAAAGAGCTTCTCAAGGAATTCAATGACATATTCGCTTGGACATACCATGATATGAAAGGTGTTCCACCTTCTGTGGTCCAACATACAATCCCTATGATTAGCACTGCGAAGCCCGTACAACAAAGACCCTACCCGATGAATCCTAAGTACACAAAGATCATTCAAGAAGAACTAGAAAAGCTTATCAAATGTGGGTTCATATATCCTATTGAACACTCTGAATGGGTGTCTCCAATAGTTATCGTGCCAAAAAAGAATGGGAAACTCAGGGTGTGCGTGGACCTCAAAAAAGTTAATGCAGCTACTAGAAGAGACCATTACCCCCTACCATATTGCGAACATGTACTCGAAAGAGTTGCAGGCAAGGAAGCTTATAGCTTTCTAGATGGGTACTCAGGCTACAACAAAATCACGATAGCGCTAGAGGACCAAGCTAAAACCACCTTCATCACAGAATTTGGCGTGTTTGCATTTCGTGTGATGGCTTTTGGCTTAACAAATGCCCCTGCTACATTCCAACGATTAATAAACACTGCTTTTAAAGAATATTTGAGAGAGTTTTGTGAAGCTTTCTTAGACGACCTTTGTGTTTACTCTTCTTGGAAAGAACATCTATCATGTTTGCGGAAGGTGTTTGAAAAGTGTAGGTTATATCGTATCTCATTGAACCCGTTCAAATGCCAATTTTGGGTCAAGCATGGAGTTATTTTAGGGCATATAGTATCTAAGAATGGTATCTCAACCGATGAGAGCAAAATTAAAGTGATTCTAGAGTTACCACCACCAACCAATTACAAGGGATTTCAAAGGTTCATGGGACACGTGGGTTATTATCGACGTTTTATTTTATTTTTCGCTGAGATAGCATGTCCTTTGTACAAGCTTCTCATTGAATTTAAATGGACTGAAGAGTGTGACCAGGCCTATGAAAAATTGAAGAAAACACTAGCAAGTGCTCCCATTTTAAGGACACCTAACTGGGATGTCATTTTCCATGTGCATATTGATGCATCAAACTTTGCTATTGGGTGTGTTCTCACTCAACCAGGAGAACATAAATTGGACTATCCCATTAGCTTTGCAAGCCGTCAATTGAACAATGCTGAAAGGAACTACACCACTACAGAGCGAGAGGTTTTAGCAATGGTTTATGCAGTAAAGAAATTTCGCTACTACCTTCTGGCAAACAAGTTTGTATTTTATGTGGATCATCAAGCATTGCTGTATCTGGTAAACAAGCCATGCTCCACAGGAAGAATCACACAATGGTTGTTAATTCTTCTGGAGTTTGATTTCACGATTGTAGTGAGACCCGGTAAAAGGCACCTCATGGCTGATCATTTGTCTCGCATACCCAATGGTGAAGCCCCTACAGGAGTTGATGATGAATTACCCGATACTTCCCTATTCATAGTTGAGACTATGCCTGAATGGAGTGAGAACATTGTTCACTTTTTAGTTAATGGTTTTCCACCCAAGGAACTTCGTAAGGATATCGCTCGAAGGCTAGTAAAAGAATGTGAACCCTATTGTTTGAATGCCGGAACTCAGTATAGACTAGGCAAGGATGATATTCTTAGGCGTTGTTCCCGCGAGGATGAATATTTGTATATCTTGCAAGAAGCACATATGGGCATAGAAGGAGGACATTTTTCAGGAGACCTGACTGCTAGAAAGGTGCTGCAATCAGGCTATTGGTGGCCAACTTTATTTAAGGATGCATCACTTTTTACAAAAGGGTGTGATGCGTGCCAACGTTACAAGACCACACAGCGCAAAGACAGAATGCCCTTACATCCTATTAAAGTAACCCAACCATTTGAAAAATGGGGCTTAGACTTTGTAGGTCCAATTAGTCCCGCAGCTCGCAACACTCAATCTCGATATATTCTAGTTGCTATGGACTATGTAACAAAGTGGGCTGAAGCTAAGGCTTCACAAAAAGTTGACGCGAGGACAACAGCTAAGTTTCTTTTTGAGAACATTATCACAAGATTTGGTTGCCCTTTTGAAATTGTTAGTGATAATGGTACCCATTTTATAAATGAGGTAATAAGAGAGCTTACCACGACCTTTATGATATCCCACCATAAGTCTACACCTTATTACCCGCAAGCTAATGGACAAGCCGAGAGCACCAACAAGACTCTAATCTCTATTTTAACCAAGACGGTAGAAACTCATCGCACTGATTGGGATTTGAAGTTGACATCTGCTCTATGGGCTTATCGTACTGCTTATAAAGTGGCTATTAATTGTACGCCATTCAAAATGGTATACGGCCAAGAAGCGGTTATGCCTTGGGAGTTTGTCATTCCTAGTCTTAGGGTAGCTTCGCAAGAAGGATGGAATGGTAACCCCTTAACCGAGCGTTTGTATATCTTAGAAAAACTAGACGAAGAGAGACAATTGGCTGTGCAAAATGCTCTTGTGGAAAAGTATAGGAGAAAGAAGTGGTTTGATCGCCATGTGAAGGACAAGGACATCAAAGTTGGTGATAAAGTCCTTATGTATGGAGTACGTAAAGAGAAGAAAAAGTTGAAATATCCTGGTAAAGGACCATATAGAGTATGTGAAATTACCCCACAAGGTACCCTTCGTGTGGAAACTCTTGATGGAGTTGAAACCATTGGATTCCTCAATGGGAGTAAATTCAAAAGATATTATGATCCTTTAAGCCAAGAAGAACTACGGGCCATTCATCAAAAGAAGGCCGCCAAAGCACAAACCGAGTTAAAGAAGATACAAGCTCAAGATGAAGCTAAGGAGCGACAACAACGTATAAGACAAAAACGAGAGGCTAACCTTGGAGTCACAAATGCATTCCACGTGGAAATCGAAGAGGATTGGTTGGACTCTGACACACCTCTACGATACCCGATTGAGTTAAATAGTGCCTATGGAAAAGTGCTATATAACGCCTTATTGGACACGGGTGCTAAATATAATCAGCTATCCTATGGGGTGTGGTGTCAGTTAGGGAAGCCACCTCTATCTGAGAGTATTATCCAAGTCAAGGGTGTCAACAAGAAAAAAACTACGGTTTTTGGAATTTGGCACACTTCTGTCAGTTATGACAATGGAATTGTAGCTCAAGACTTTTTGGTCATGCCTACTGGAACTATGGAGGGTAATATAAACCTAGGACGCACGTGGATGATAGCCACCAAATGCACTATTGATTGGGGGACTGGGGGTGTCACAATGCGAAAACCAACTCTTATCCCTACCACTCAAGCCATAGTCCCTGAGATATTGCCTAAGGAAATAAAACCCAAGACATTGCATGTCCAGGAGGTTGAACCATACGTCCCCATAGCCCAACTCTCTAGATCTTCAACTGATGTAGTTGAAAGAAAGCTTGAGACACACAAGAACCATCCTAATATAACAAAGAAAGCATACAAGTGGGTCCCTAAAGCTTCTTTAGTAACCATGGCTGATGCTAAAAAATGGAAGCCTCGTAAGAAACGTCCCACTCGCTCCAAGAAATGTAAGAAAACGTAGCGCTGGATTCCTAAACGACTAATGACCCTTCTTTGGTACCCAAATTTGCTCATTTCCATCATAGTAGCTTCACCGGGACTAATGACCCTTCTTTCAAAATAAATAGGCTTATAACTCCTTCCTACATTTTGTAGCAATACTGCTCCGATAGCCACCGTTCCCACCGTCATAGCAATATAAAAATCATCCTCATGATTAGGAGGACATACAGTAGGTAGCTAACATAGAATACCTTTCACTTTATCAAAGGCCTCTTGAGCTTCCTCATCCCACTGAAATCCATGCACCAGTTGAGCCCTTTTCTAAAGAGGATAGACATATTCAGATAACATCCAAAAGAAGCGGGATAAATACTTTAACTTATGCACGAATGACGCCAATTTCGTTGCACTGGTTGGAGGCTCTGTTAACCCTCACGGCACATGGACACCCTATGATCTATAAACGTTGTATTATTTAGAGTTAGGTACCGGGCTTGTCGGACCAATAGGAACAGGGTAAGGGTGATCGTCGATGACAGGCACACTCTAACTGGAATATTCAAGGAGTTAGTTGGCTAAGTATGGGCGCCCAAGTGTGAATGGGGTGAGCTCATATAAAAGCCACTAAACCTAATTTTTACTCATTCTCTCATTGTGCAATAGAAGCTGCTCTTGCTCCATCTCCACCTTCTCCTTCACCATCTCCTTGTGTGTGTGTGTGTGTGTACGTGTGTGAGAGAGAGAGAGTGTGAGAGTGTGTGTGTGATCAAGCGTTGCGGCGGCACGACGGCGGCGAGGCGGTTGAGCGCGGCATAGCGGCGTCTCCCTCTTCTTCGCGGCGAGGGAATCCTTCATTCGCAACTACACAGGAAGGTGAGTGACACACCATTCTTCCTTGTGAGCTTGTCTGTTGTATGACTGTGTGCTAGGAGCCTTTGTGGCTCGCACACGACGCGTAGCAAGTCCCTAGCCGTCAATATTCTTCTTTATTTTACGGCTTTCGGACCGCGTAATAGAAACTACCCCGTTGTAATTCTCCGGGCCCTCGAAATCCACCTTTTCACGAACTTTGGGATGTAAACAAGAAATAAACTTTTCCAATTTAAAGTAATCACCACCATTGACCAACTGCATGGCCACCGCGAAATCCCTCCAGCACTCTTCAAAGCGGGTGAGGAAGACGCTAAATTCCTCATTCACGTCCTGCTTCAAAGTTTTCAACCTTGCATCCAAGTCGACAGGAGACACCTCTTTTCAAAAGTCTTGCAGAAAACAGGCCTGCAACGTTGGCCACATAAATTTTGGCTCTCCCTGCAACGCATAGAACCATGTCTTTGCTTTTCCCCGCATCAAGAACGGGATCGTTTGCATCTTGCTAGCTTCATCCAGCATATGTAGTGACAGCATATACAACTTAATATCAGCCATCCACTCTTCCGGACCTCCTTCTCCGACAAAAACTGGTCCATAACTATGTGTTGCCATCTCTCCTTGATGGAAATAACTGTCTTTGATCATTACCGATGAGCAATCAGCAGCTCCTCAATGGGGGCACCAGAAGATGGAGAGGGGGAATAGGGAACACACCCAGCACACAAACTATTTGCCTCTCCATAGCCCAGGGACTCCACAGCACCCCTAACCTCTCAAATAACACCTTCAAATTGGCTAATTTTCACTAACAACTCCACTTTAGCATACAAAACAACTACCTCACACCTTGCAAAAAACACTACACAACGCAAATGCACCCACACTGTTGAACTCACCCTTTCCGACTCACAAAACACTCCTAATCTGCCCTCTTGGTAGCACCTTTCGAACTGCATGCAAACCCTCTGCAAGCAATGGCCAATACACGAAGATCGAGAGAAAAGGAGGGGAATGGGGAGAAGCAACACAAGAGATTGGGGCAAATGAGTGGTATTATTGCATAGGGAGTAGTACAATCAATGTATGCAGCTTCAATTAGCGATGTCGCTATTTGGGGGGGGGGGGGGGGTACACCTCCTTCGTCAAAAATTTTGACCCTTAGCGGCGTGGGCACCGGCGCTTAAGTGCCACATCATCACTGTGAATTCCCCACGAGGGCATGCGCGGGCGCGCCACCTCCCAGCACCGCCAACACACGCCAAAACTGTCGCCATACCGCCACGCAGCGCCCGGCACGGCCACCTTCCACGCACCATCACCAACGGGAGGAGAACTCCCCTCTCTCTCCCCTCTTGTGTACCAATGGGGAACCACGATCCTGCTGATATACCACGCCCCCTGCACGTCTCCTTGCGCAAGTGGGATAATAGCGCGGCCACATGGCAGCTCCACATTCAATTGCACCCCCCAAGGGTCACAAACACCTTCAACAAAATAAACCCCCCCCCCCCCCCCCTTTTTTTTTAAGTCCTCTTCCCAAGGCTCCTATTCTCTGCTCCAAGGTTGGACTGCCAAGCCATAACAACCTACTGAAACTCCATCTTTCCAGCTTCCACCGCACTTTCCATCTCTGTATTTCGACCCCTCGACACCTTCGAACCAAGGCCTTCAAAAAAGGAAAAAATCATCTGCAACCAAATTTGGGCAAAGGCACCCCATTTTCCAACTGTTGTAACTTCTTGCTCCGGACTCCGTTTGACATGCACTCACTTCCTTCTAGCTCTGTACCATGGACACCCTTGCTCTAGAACTTTGTCGGTGCACAAAAGATGCTAGATGGCACATTCTCCAATGCCGCCAAGTGGGCTCAAACCCGGCCCCCGGAAAAACTTCAATTGATCATATCTTGCAAACCATGGCTCTGATCCGCAATCCAAAAGACGGGTAGGCTCCATGAATTGATCTCTACAAATCTATACCTCAATTTCCACTTGGATCACATGTCCCCTACTGCCCTGTCCGGCAAGAATCTGCAAATCTCTCAAACTTTAACCTTCAATAACTTAGGCTCCGTAGCTCGGTTTGATGAGCCGTTTGGACCTGTTCCTTCAGCACTTCAATCTCTTTATTCCTGGACCCAAAATCTGCACTTTGCATCTCCTTCACCTGCTACCCAAATTAGTCCCTTATGGAGCCTTTCTTGGCTTATAAGCCGCATCATGCATACACTTCCGCTGCTACCTGCCATCCCATGATTTTCCTAGCTGCTCCAGTCCTTTGCCATGCTTGTGCTTGACCGCATACCTCTACCCATGCCACCTTCTAGAGTCGACACACTTTGGCTGCACCAACGTCATCAAGGTCGATTGTTGCATGCCTATAGGATACACTACAGCCTAGGTATAAGATGCACACGAGCATGGGCACCCACTATACCATACACGTCACACCAATTTAAGAAACAATCCTCAGCCCCGCATGCTCTCCTTCTCTCTCTCTTTCTTATTTCTCTCAAGGAATAATTACTTTGTTTTGCTTGTGAATCAGCTTGAGCCACGGCGCTCTAACTCTCAGCTAGAACTTGGCCAAGATGCCATTCACATTAGTCTTCATCGATTCGTCGATTGAACACTGATGGCCATAAGGGCCATGAGCCACACACGTTGGCTATGAGTCATTGTCAGATCTCGGGTAAGACCCAATTGCTAGCATTTCTTGGATGATTGTTCTCCAGCTTGAATAGACCTCCTAGTGGACTCTCCACCGACATTAATGGCTAAGCAAGAGTCTTGCCATTACATATGGGTATTTTGTAAGCACTACAGGTTTTGGTACGACAACTGAGCTGAGTTTTGAATGAACTTACACTCGCATAGGCTTATCTATAAAACGACGTATAGATGCATCAAGAATTTCAAACAGCATGGTTGTCCATAAGAGCTGGGCATTTCACTTGTGTGGATATCTTGCTCTTGCTATAGTACTACGAGTGTCTATGGAAGTACAATTTTGGAGTAAGACCCAGCGGGTGTTTACTAAATCATCCCATCGACATTGAGGATCATAGTTTGATCTATCCCAGTTCTACTTTCAAGGAAAGAATCCCAACATCTACCACGGGGTAGTAGACAAACTAAACTTTTTAAGTTGATTCCAATCATTCTATACACAGTTGACTATGTTGGTTACCGTTACGGCTCGTTGAGCATTTTCTACAAAGGGTCTTACCAAGGGGTTTGACTACGTAGATTCTAACCAATAGGTTTGAATTGCGAAGGCAATACCCAGGGTTTCCAATGCAATGTGCTTGGTTCTTTCTCAGGTGGGCGACATGCTCTTCTGCATTTGAATACGGGCAAGTGACCATTAAGTTCGAATCTCCAGGTACTCATCTATTGATATAATGTACTTCATTTTTTAGTATGCTTTACTTGGTTTCTTCAAGTTGCATAAATCTGCTTGAATATTTCTGAGCCATGCCAAGGGCATGTCGGAACAAAGTATTTTTGGGCCACAGTGTCGAAAATACATTATGTTGTTATGAACCCACTTTTTGGGTTCGATTTGGCACATGTTGTTACATGGGATGCAACATGCTCTAGGAACTCAAGGAGTTCAGTTTAGCCAATTGTTGGACGGATACGCCGCGACGGATGTTAGCACAGCAAGAACTCACCTAACAAGATTTGTTAGCTAAGGACGAAGCTCGACCCGCAGACGCGTGGAAGCAAGCCTAGGGTGTCAACCTACACTTGACCGACTCCTAACTAATTCCTACAAAGGTCTCTACCCAATGTCTAAACTACAACCTTCAGGAGTGCATAAGAGGAGACTTCCTACAATGCTTTCTAGAGCCAAATACCCATCAAACGATCTCGAAACGCCACAGAACCTACGGGAGACCCTACTGACACCGATAGGTCGCTCTCCCTAAGGTCTATGAACCAAAACCCCAACTCAAAACACCCGGCGCAAAATCACGTAGGATGTCTAGCGAAATTTGCAGGTCATTGTTTCCAAAAACTAAATTGCCTAATGTGTAGCTCTACTCAATGCGAACGCGTGGATATGCTGCAATGCAAAAACGGACAACGTATGCTCACCGAATCACCAGATGAAGCTCGTAGATGGAGCTCGCAAAACCGGACCGTACCCGCGCAATGTAGGTATTGGCACGTAACTCTCGTCGGGGGCAACACGTTGCACTTTTCCACACTCGATTCCGACCACCGGTGCACGCGTAGCGTCAGGATAAAGCTCTCACTCTCTCTCGTACACAGTACGCTCACTCACAGACATCAAAACTTTTTTAAAAATGAAAAAGGTCCTTCATTAAGGTCAAAAAGTGGTATAAATACCTTACAATTCTCAAACCCTAATGTTCCAATTTAACCATCTACTGAATCTAAATGTCAAAACTGGGATACAATCTAGAAACTTCTGTAAGCCCCAATATTTACAAAGAGGAAATGTCGGGTTTCCTTAGTAAATGAATAATTACAAAAAATAATAATCCGCCAAGCAGTCATTTTCCATAGGGTGTGTCCAGCTTCTAACACTCCCTCCCTCCTTGTTCCTTTTGCCCCCGACATGGTTGTTGAGCTGCTTCTTCATCGTAGGATTTCTCTCATCTTGAGCAGTGACTCGTATCTTGCATGTTGAGCTAGTAGCGTCGGGCCGAATATGTGAGTGTTGATTGTGAAGAAGCCGGTGTAGAAGGCTTCTTCAAATTCCTGGAGATGATAGGATGGCAAAAATATGATCCTTTGATACAATGCATGTATCACCCCGTGGGAAGGCTGACTAGACAGATCGTATGCACATCTGTATGTATCTTGAAAGAAGAAGATATTGTATGTCGCCTGGCCTGGTTTGAACGTCTCGAAGACTGCCAAAAGTGTTTTGCAAATCTTTCTCGTCATAGCGCAAGATAGGTCAGGAGAGCCAGTGAACAATTTGATGGAGCCCGTTAGGGTTTTCACCATGTATTGCTCACTTATTCTCTCGCCTACCTTCGAGCCTGGCACCTTTGGGTAATTTAGCCAAGTAGGTTGGCTTCTTTGCAATAGCTCATGGGCCTTCCACGTTCGCATCCTTGGTAGAGGACAGAAACTTAGGTTATCTCTGATGACTTTAGGTGCCTCTACCAGATGGATTAGATATTGTGGATATTTTGTCAGCCATGCCTTTCTCCACCTGGGTTGAGAGTCGACTATCAACTTTACCCCTTCAGGCTTGGAGATATCTGCTTTGTACATTGGCATTGTTGACTCCTCTGTGATCCGCTTGTTGATTGTGGCAGCTTCATATTTCAGTAGAGCATATGGGAGAGAGGGCTGTAGCCATTCATGCCAAAGGTTGTTGGCATCTATCTTTTGAATTGTCATTGATTTAAAAACCATCTGCTCCCATTTCAAAGCTTCTCTGTCTGTGTCTTTGACTGCTACTTCTATTTCCTTTTGCAGCTTCTCTTCTTCTTCTTGTGTCAGATCTTGTGGCTCTTGAGAGGGTCCTACAAGGATTTCCTCTTGCATGGTGGTGTCCCCAGGATCTGCCACATTCTCTAAGTCTATTCCCTCCATGGCTGCTAGCCCTGTGCTAAATTTCTCTTCTCTTTGCTGCTGGCCTCTCAGCTCTTCTATTTGCTTCACCAGGGTTAGTAACATTTCGTATCCATAGAGCCCAAAGACGTAGAAACTCTTGCTTGTACAAGTAGTAGTCATCTAAGTCTTTTTGCTTATGAGAAACAATGTCTTGCCATAGTTTTTGAGTGTTTTGGGGATCAAAGAAGTATCTCTTAAAACGATTCAAAACTTCTGTGTAATTCCCCTTAACTTCCTCAGGCAAAGAGTCAAACCAAGTACTAGCATCTTTCCTAAGGACCACCTCAAACATTTCTACACGTTCTTGATCAGTTACTATCCTCTTGATACGGCAAGACATCTTGAAATTCGCTATAAATAATTCTGCATCCTCTCCAGGCTCTCCAAAGAAAAGAGGATATCCAGACATTTGGCGTTGGCTCTCCATTGAATTAATTTCAAAGTGACGCGTTTTTGTTTTTTTCTTTCTTTAAAAGATTTACACAATAATATTTTCTAAATTGCAATCTATTCTACAACAAATAAAAAATATTCACATCAAATGACCTATGATAATCAATAAGAGGTAGAATGACAGGGTTTGGTGATGCGAGAATTTCTCCTACTCTTTGGGCACCAAACATGAATACCATACGTTGTTGAAAATGGATTTTTCTACTAATTGCAATGTTTATTCTAATGTGTGGAGTGAAATGGAAGGGGAAAACCTCTATTCCTGGGCCATTATCCATGGTCTATGCATGACCTAATACTCAAAACAAAACAAAAATATAGACGTCCAAAATAAGGTCGTACCTAATCAGAGGCAAAATAAAAGGGTTTACTGAAGCGTTTATCTCGGCCAACCTAAGAGGACCTAAAATCCTACGAATTACTCGCTGAAATTGCAACTTAGTACTAACAATTATGTGTACCTTTTGCCTTGCAATGGGAATGAAGGGATCATACAAATTCTCGTGATTCATGCAAGCTACTTGATTATGCTAAAGGTTGAGCCTACACAAAACATACACAAGTCTTTCCTCAGTGGGGGCACCAATTTGAGGCGGTCCGGGGCGGGCAACAAGAGAGGCGACCTCTAAACACCCCTCAAGGCTCCCGTGCTGCTCAATTGGGGCTGGGGCAACCACAAGCACAACACAACAACAAACCCACAGCCAAACCAAAACAAGATAGGGGCACCACCTAGTTATGGTATGCGAACTAGGACGCAAGAGAGATTTTGGCACAACCAAGAAGATGCACCACACAACACACACAAACAACTTCACACCAAGACACACATGAAATGGACCAGAGAGAGCTAGAGCAAAGGGAAGAGAGAGAGGGAAGGATCTTGCGTAATACCTTGTTTGTGACTTGCAAATGGAGATGGTTCGTTATGATGCTATCGTAGAACTTGTACAAAACTCACTCAATGCTTAGTGATTGCTAATCATTGCCAAAACACACACACACTGTCTTAGGGTGTGGGAGACCTCTCACCACAATACCCTCTTACAATGGACACAAAACTGGCAATGGAAAACACACTAAAACACTTTCTAAAATCAAGATCAACCGATAAAACTCAAAATACACAAGTCACCTTGAATTTCCCAAACCGTATTGCACAAATGGAAGGACGAAGATTTAAACGTCGAATCACGCCTTTGATGCACCAAACCTCAATTTATTGATGATGAAGGAGCATGTAAAATAGTGGTTTTGAGATTTGTGGAACTCACGCTCTCTCACTTGCAATGTGTAGCTTGAAGGCTTCTCTCACACCAAGAGTGAAGCTCACAAGTGGTTGCTACACCTAAGTCTCTCCTCACGCATAGAGTGTTGGGGTGCTATGTGAGATGTTGGAGCTTGTTTTACAAGAAGGAGAGGGGCCTATTTATAGGTTGGAGACCCCTCATAAAGATTATTGGAAATCCTAATTTACAAGCTAACAAATCAGGATTATTATTTTTTTGAATATCAAAACATTGCGGGCCTTCTTTGTCTGCTTGAGTCATGGGTGTGGGCTCAAAAGAGAGCATTATTGATGGTAGATAAGGTGAAAGTAAGTAAGGAGAGAGAGAGAGAGAGAGAGAGAGAGAGAGAGAGAGAGAGAGAGAGTTAGTATACACATGTCTTGAGGTGAGGTGTCTTTTATGGTTAGGTCAATGGCTATTTTGTGTTAGTATGTTAGTGGTTAGTGTTCACTAGAAAGTTAATGTTACATTTACAATGGGTAGAGTGATTTGATTTGATGAAGGAAGAGGGGTGAATTAAAAGAGAATCATTGAGATGGTGAAGCTTTGAAGAAGCTTGAACTCACCCTTGTGTAGATTGTGGAAAAAATGACCGCTGGTCTTCTTCTTCTTCTTCGCTTCTTTACGCCGCCGCCACGGTTGATCATCGTGATGAAAGTGGTAATTCCGTTGATGAGATCTTTTGATTTGCAGAGGTTAAGCATGGTACACATGCTGAATTTATGTATATATATAAGGAGTAAGATGGAATTGTACTTTGGAGATAATAGAGAGAGGCATAGAGATGGTGTATGTACATGGAGAGCTCCTATGAGAGCTATGGGAGTAAGTGGGGAGGTTAATGGTGAAGAAGGTGAGAGAAACCATTGAAGGTGCAGGTTTGAGTGAGAGATTGAGAGAAATGTGTGTGTGTGTGTGTGTAGAAGTGTGGAAAGAGGTGAGAGAAGACTAGGGGCTACTTGTGAAAAAAGTGGGCAGACTGGGGTCCACTCAAAAAATCATAGCTCAACGCTGGTAGCTCCAAAAATCATGAAAAAATTTGAGGTGATTATTCAGAGCGTGAGCTACATTTTCTCTTTTGACCACTGCTCCAAATTCGGAGTGGAGATAGGTGCCAAAATTCTCACCAAAAAGCATGTTTTTATGCTTGCAAAAGTCTTTTAGTGGACCCCTCCTTTGTTGAATTTGTACAATGCATCCAAGAGTGAGCCCCTCCTTTGTCATATCATAATACAAAGCATCCAAGTTGCCCTTGACACATGCATGGAGGAGGATTATTGGTGAATAAAGAAATATATACATGGTGGGACTAGTGTATGGACTATTCATGGACTTTAGCTCAATGAGCACATGGTGTTAGAATAATGAGTAAAAATAATAATAAAAATATGGAGGAGTTATGGATATGGAAAGATATTGGAATCATATGATATGATCCCTCCTTGAATTATTTTGGGTGAAAGAGGAAAAGGTATGCAAGTAAATAATATAATAAAAGTAACCAATGAGTAGAAATCAATTTTTTGTTTTCACGAGGGTGAGGGTGAAAATGTGGGAGTGATTTGTATAAAGGAAAAATATGAGGTTAGAGTATGTACATATTGGCAAAAAAAATATAATTATGGTGTAAGAGGATGAAAGAAGGTGTACATAGGTTTAATAAAACACACACCTAAGTAGAAATATTTAAATAAAATACCAAAATAATTATAAAAAAATCCTATATTTAGGCCATATATACAATGAAATATTTACACACAAAGAGGCCATAATATACTTTTATTTTTTATTTTTTTTATTTTTTTTGGCTCACCTAGCCCAGTGACTAGCTAGCTGAGGGTTTTTAAGAAGATATGGGAAAAGTCCCGTGACTCACGCACGCCTATGTACAGTGAAATGGTAGGGATAGCCACAGTGTTTGGGTGATTTTGGTGGGGTGAGGTAACTCACTGTGGCAATTACAAAGAGCCGAAAAAACGGCTATCAATGCCCTTGGCTTTGTTTTGGGAGAGAGTCAACTTCAGCCTTGATCTGAACTTCATTGGCTTTGAGATTTTGAACCTCACTTTTGGTGGCCATTGATTGTGTCCTGAGCCCGGTTAGCTTGTCCATCACCACATCCGAATCATTGGTGGGTGGCTGCAGGTCCTCTGTATGAGTGGCCATTTCTTTTAGTTCCACTAACCGCAGGATTTGCATCAGTTCTTTGGGCCCTATGCTTGCCAATCAAATGCTACTGTCGCTCCCTCTTGTCTTGAATATCCCGCAGCTAATAGATCTTGAAATGTGCTAAACCTTCTTTCCTCTGGATCTATCTTTTTCTCTTTCTGTTCATCTTCTTCTTGCTACTCTTGCTCTTGGCTCTTTTCTTGCCGAAAATATTCTTGTTCCTCCTCCTTTTGTTGGGTTTGTGGAGGGCTATGAGGAGGTGGTGATGGTGGTGGGCTAGACTCCGGGCTTGACGGTGGAGTTGGTGGCTTCTTCTTGAAGTCCCAGTCCGCCTTGGGTTTCCGCTCTCTTTCCTAGTTTTCCTGCTCTTCTAGCAGTTGCCGTCTTACTTCATCCACTTCTTCTTCTGTAAATGGGATGTTGGGGATGTTTTCTGCCGTAGCATCTACGATCTCAAAATTTTTGATGTAATCTTCAAACCTGTCTCTGTGCACCCGTCGGGATGATCCCGACATGGTTTCCACGGATGCCTTCCATAGCTCGCTCAAATCTCCCTTGAGGGCTCTTTCTGCTTTGAAGCTTTCCATTAGCCTCTCTACCCGTGCCGCTTTCCATGATTTTGTCTCTTTGACCGGCACTTGTATAGATTCATTCTTTCCCTTCTTCAACTCTAGTTGCTCCTCTTGCACGGTCTCTAACCGGCGCTTCAATCTTGTGGCAACTCTGGGTGCTTTGGGATGTTCTTCCTCTTTATCTTCTTTGAGCCTTAGCCAGTCATTCTGTGATGGAGGGTGAGGCCATCTTCCCTTGGCGTGGGATGCTCCATAAACCACTTTTGTTATCAATTCACGTGGCACAATGTAGGTGGGGTTCTTGTTGCCTATCTTCACCAGATTATCATGGATATAGGCAGCATAGTTGATCACCTTTGGCTTGCTCTTCTGCATTGCCCAGGTGAAGGTCGTGGCAATTTCTCCAGGCGGAATTCTGTACTTTTGTGGCCATTTTGTACACATATGGAATTAGTGGTTATAAAGCTGGCTCATGATAGCCACTTTAGGGTTTACTATATCTTCAACGGTGTGGTTGCTCTTCTTTTCAAAGTACACTTTGACTTCATCTCTTCTTTTGGTTACACTATCCCCTTTGTTGGAGAGGTCTAGTGCTGTTGCTACCACTCTCTCTGTGATTACAATCACAGTGTCCGGCTTTCCCTGCAGATCAGTGACTCTAGCCACTCCATCTTCTTTGATTGTAGTTACAAACTCCCACACTCTTTTTATGTCAATTCCAGCTGGCGTAGCTTCAAAATAGTTATGGAGATCTATTTTCTCCAGGTACTCTATCATTTTGCTTCTGAAAAACTCATTGAGCTCCCGAGGTAGAATGGGTAGCTCTATTGTATTTCCTTCATTATCTTTGAACACACCTTGGTAGATCTTTAAATCATTTGACTCCAGCAAATCCTCTTGAATCCACGTGCTGGTTGGCTTTAGAGTTCCTTATGGGATGAAAGGTCTCTACTTCTTCCAAGTGATCTTTTATGGTCATCCTCTTCTTTTTTTCCAGTGATTTTGCGGCTGCCATAGATCCTATTGCACTCAGTAGTCCGAAGTTAGCGTTTTTTCCATCCTAGCTGAGAAATTGAGTTCTAACTATCCAAATGACTTGAAAATCGAAAATAAAACTTAAAAGGAACTTGGGAAACCCTGCATGTGCTCACAGTCTCATCCTAGCTAAAATTTATCATTTAGACATCCTACGCGTAGGATATCATTTTCATCAGTTTTTGGTGAAACTTGACATGCTGGTGGCCCTTGGCCTGTGCAACATGGCTATGTGATTGGAATTGGGTTTGGGCATCAAAAAAGTGCATTTTTGGACAGATTCGGGCTTTAGGCTCACAAATTGGTAGGATGTCCACAACATGTGGCTTAATGATATTCAAATGGGTTGAAATTTGATATATGGGCTCCTTGCACCATGGTAATGGCTCCCATGATGTCATTTCTTGCACAGAAGGTCAAAATTGAGCTGGAGACATCCTACACGTAGGATGTCTTTTTCATCAAAATAGCTTGAGATTTGTTCTGTGGGTAGCTCTTGGTCTGTGGAACATGGCTATGCTCTTGGATTTTGATTTGGACAAGAATTGGTGTTGGTAAGACCATGTGTAGTGTTTTTGGGCTCAAAAAGTTCATCTTTGAGGTGATGGGGGCCCAAAGTGATGGGAATGTCTTGAAACTTGATATATGAGCTCTTGAAGGTGATATGAAGAGATCTGGAATTGAAAAACACCATATGTTGGCCAAAAATGTCATTTAGACATCCTACGCGTAGGATGTCTATTTCATCATTTTTTGCATGTGACCACATAGATTGGTTGGCCATGTGCCCATGAATGTATTGTTCAAGTTTCATGTGATTTGGACAAGTTTTGGAAGGTCCCTGACCTATTTTTGCCTCTATGCCCTGACTTTGCGTTTTTTTCATGCATTTGAGGTCAATTGTTGTCCAAATGTGATGAAACTTGGTGGCTAGCATGTAAAGGCTATTTAGAAACTTTGTGTAATGAAAGATGTTGGGGTTGGTCCCCATAAATGGCCTTGAGACATCCTACGCATAGGATGTCTCCTGATGAAATTTTTATTGAAAATGCTACTGGTGCCTGCCCTAAGCCCCCCTGAGTCCCTTTTAAGCCCTATTTCAACAAAAAAGTAAAATAGATAGAAAGTAACTCCCTGTGTGGATTTCAGAGCCTCCGAGCCATTTTCTGACTTTTGGAGTGCTTTTCGGCGATGAATTTTCTTGATGTTGGTCTCCATAGCTTCCCGATCCCTTGGGCATCCTTGGCGTATGGTTTTTGTCGACTTTGGCTTCACCGGAGCTCCATTTGGCAATTTGTTGCTCTAGAAGAACCCGTGGTTGCATTTTCATGTCTTCAATGACTTGTGGTGGTCTACCACCATAGGACTTGGTTGTTGATGGTCTTGGAAAGCCGCTCGTGAAGTTTGGTGGCAAACGGACATGCAGTTTGGTTGCGAGAGCTATTTGACGCTTTGTGTGTCTGATGGCGTTTCTGAAGTTTAGTGCCACTTTGGGCCACCTTTTTGGTCATGTGGGCTACATAGACTTGTCGAGCATGTCGAGATGCTCCTACCCATGAGTTTTGGTAGCATTTGGGCGCCTTCCTGCCGATGTCCCATTTGGTGGCCTCTAGGAATTAGGGTTTTTCCCAATGGTTTTCTACTACCTTTGGGCATCCAAAAGTGGTCTCCTATGTCAGGGTAAGCTGTCGATGAAGCCTCATTGACTTTCAGTTAGTCGTTAGGTGGTCACTTCTACCTGTAGGTCTCTACTACTCGCTTTCTGTGTGAACCCTACGCTAGTTTTCGCAACAAAACGACAAACATGCGTGAAAAGCTCAAGGTGTTGAGCCTACCTCTCATGTCTGGAGCCTGTCGAGTAGTCATGCGCGTTGTAGAAGCTGCTGGAAGTTCCGTTCGCTCTAAGTGGCAGAAGCTCTCTCTCAAAAGTCAATAGTGGAAATGAGTTAAAATGAAGTGAAAATGTTTTATAATGGGGGTCCTCGAACCACTTTTCACAAAATTTGACATGTGCTCCCAACTTCTTGCGCGATGCGGTTTAGGCTCAAAAATTTCTTGATTTGGACTCCATTTCCCTAGTTTCCGAGAAATTTGACATTTCGGTGAAAATCTAGCCAAAACACGCTTTCCGCTCTAGTCTCATACTTGCACCCCCATCGTACCATATGTTGTCCTATAGTCACTGATCATCCCCATATTTCTTTTCTTTCATTACGATCGCTTTTCACCTGCTTTTTGTATTTTCAAAGTTTTTCTACTGAAAATTAGTAAAATTAAAAGGAAAATAGAAAATCAAACCCAGAAAATTGCCAAAAATCATAATAAATCAAAAACATCACCGCAAAACACTATATACACTCACATGCAATTTTTATGGCCGGATTTCTCCGTTTTACCAATATTTTTCCCGAAAAATGGCTATTTTTACTTATATACACACACATAGGGGCTTGATTTGGTGTTTGGCCCCATATACTTGTAAGTTCATGTTGTATAAGGGCATATGTTCTTGGGTTAGCCCAGAAAATTTTTCAATCAAACAACAACCCTTAAAATAGTCAAAAACCATGCCCTTTTTTGCTCTTTTTGCCATTGGGTCCGCATTTGAGAATGCCTCCCCCCCTCCTAGCCAGAGTCCTCCCGGACACAAGGTATCGCCTCGGAGTATGTGCCATGCATGTGTTGAAAAATTTGTGCCAATGCTTGGCCGTGTAATGTGGCCCTATAGATGCATACTCGGTCAATGCATGGAAGAATTAATGTTGTGGAAGAGAAGGGTATAAGCAAGATGTTTATTGGCATTCGCCGTCGAGGTTTCCTGTTGGTTGTTGATTTGGTTGGCAGATTTTCTTTGCAAGTAAAATTTGTAACTCTACCACTCTTTGTTTGATTTTCTTTCTTGTAAAAGTCACTTGTTTTGCCGCTATTGTCGATATGGTTGTAGTCGTCTCCTTGGAGAGAATTTTCATGGCGAAATTGGCCATAGACTTTGTCTCTTTTGCTTGCCATTTGTAGCTTTATTGCGACTTTCGCAGTTGTCTTTGTTTTGCTATTGATTGACACCCATATATATCGGTTTGCCAGTTTCATATGCAGTGTTTGTCTTCAGGCTGATGTTGCTTGTACTAAAGGGAGTTCCTGTTGCTTCGATTTTGGGATCCAAATGCGAGTTGCATTTAAGTTGTTGCGGAGCATTTTCTTTGGGATCCATATCTGTTTTATTCCCTTGGTTTTTGATTGAACTGTCTGCTTTGGTTGACTTCTTCTGTTGTATTGTGGTTTGTCTGCCATGTCACTTCTATCCTTCCACACCCATACTTGTGTTTCTCGTGTTGCTAAATCTGATCTCTTCACTGCGGTCGGTGTTGTTTTATGCTTTTAGTGAACATGGTTGGAAGTTCCTTGTTTGGTAGCCTTGGGTATCATGTTGTTCTTTAGTGGCACCCTTCCTTTTGGCTCCTTATCCAGTGATTGCATTGCTGGTAGCTAATTCTTCCGTGGTTGTTGAGCAAAGGATATCACCTGTTGTTCTTGTGCATGTTGAATTTTGACTGTTTCCGCATTCCAATCTATCTGTACATTGTACTCTTTTTGCCAAGGTTGTCCCAACAACATGGGGTGTTGTGTGCTTTCATCCTCAACCACATAAAACTTGTGTGGGTAAATATATTGATGTACTTGTACATGCAATATAATCTAGCCCAATGTTTTTAGTGAATGTGATGTACTAATTTCCAACACTTGTGGAGTAGGATGTAGTTGACCTTTGAGCTTTACAAACGTCTCAGCATCCATATGCAATGTAGGCCACCATATTCCTGCGGTTAAGACAAGTATTACCGTCTTATCGCCTGAAAAATGGCCTCCACTTAATCCGCCATGTGCGTGTTCTAGAATCAGCAGGTATTCACTTTCACTTGCACAAATTCTAATTTGATTGTCCTTTCCTCACTTATAGAGTTCATTTTCAATTAAATTATAGTCACGAGCCTCCAGCTCTATAGCCCTTTTCCGTGCTCTTGTTATCTTTTTAGGAAATGTCGTTGTGGTTAAGAAATCAATGATATATTGACTCCATGCAGGTGCAATGTTTACCTGAAACAATGTCGCGTGATCCACTGGTCATTTGGCACTACATATAGTACAATTGTTAACATAAGCATGTGTGTTAGCGTACATAGTTGGCCAATAAACCCCCAACTGTTTTAGTCTCTGGTGTGTTTTCATTCTTGAACAATGAAATGCACAATCCTGGACATGTGCTTCTTCAAGATAACACTCAAATTCTTCCGGATTTATACATAATCGTAGAATTTGGTTCGATCCTAGATGATACAGCCGTCCTGCAATCAACTGAAAGTTTTTCATTTGTCGAATTGTCTGTTGTTTGGATCTGTCTTCCTTGTCATCAAATCTACCTCCAAAGAAAAGAATGCTAACAATTTCCTGAAACCATTTGGGTATCATTTCAATATTGAAAAGATACGCATTAGGTATGTCATCATCTACTCCTTCAGGAGCTTCCCCGTTTTGCAGCCTTGAAAGATGATCCGCACGTAGATGAATTTTACCCTTTTTGACTACCACTGTGAAACCAAACACTAGAAATATAATAAACCAACGTACATTTCTCTCGATATTGCATGGTTTATTTACCAGATAAAAAAGAGCTTGATGATCTGTGAAGAACACAAATTTGTTTGCGAGCAAATAATGCCGAAATTTCTTTACAGCATAAATCATTCCTAACCCCTCTCGTTCAGTGGTTGTGTAGTTCTTTTCAGCACTATTTAACTGTCGGCTTGCATAACAAACTGGGAAATCCATTGTTCCATCTCCAGGTTGAGCCACAATACTCCCGATTGCATATGCAGAAGCATCGATTTGAACATGGAATATCTTTTCCCAATCTGGTGCTTTAAGTACTGATGCTGATACAAGGTTTTCCTTCAGCTTTTGGAATGAAGTTTCATACTCCTTAGTCCAGTTGAAATTGAATAACAAATGATACAGAGATTGTACAATGACTACATACATATATATGAATCTTCGATAATATCCGCAGTGTCCCATGAAGGATTGCACTTGTTTCGCATTATTAGGCCTGGGTAGGTCTACTATGACTTTGATTTTTTCTAGGTCGGTGGTTATGTCATTCCTTGAGACAATGTGTCCTAAGATGAGTCCTTGCCTAACCATAAAAATGTACTTTTCCGGGTTAAGACAGATTCGATATGTCCTGCACTTCTCGAATACCTTTTGTAAATGGTCAATATGTTCCTCTCGTAGAAGAGAGTGTACACAAAGATCATCCATGTATATATCTAAGAATATTCTCAGGTATTCTTTGCACGCATGCGTCATTAACCTTTGAAAGGTAGCTAGGATATTAGTTAAGCCAAAAAGCATAACTCGATACGCATATATTCCCCATTATGTGGCAAACGCTGTTTTGTGTTGATCCTCTATTGCAATTTCCAGTTGGTTATACCCTAAAAACCAATCTAGAAAGGAATAAGCCCGTTTCCCGGTCACCCTCTCAAGTACATGTTCTATGATCGACAAGGGATAATTATCCCTTACGGTGGCTACATTTACTTTTTTGAGGTTCACACACACTCGCAGCTTTCCGTTCTTCTTGGGGACTATCACAATGGGTGACACCCAATCTGTATGTTCGATTTCATAGATGAATTCAGTCTCCATCACCTTGTCAATCTCCTCTTTGATTCGTTTAGCAAATGTGTCATTATATGTATAAGGACGTTGTTTGCTAGGTTTGGCATCTGATTTCAAAGGAATTGTATGTTGGCATATTGATGGATCGACTCCCTTGAGGTCTTTGTAGGACCATGCAAACATATATTTATACTTCTTGAGAAATTATGTTAACCGTTCTTCTTCTTTAGGCTCTAAATCAGTTGCTATATAGACCGGTTGAGGCTTCTCAACTGGTTCAGTGAGGTCTATTCGTTTCGCATTTTTTGGCCCATCGTAAGATTCTTGGTTTATTCTTTCCCTGACTGGTGGTGTCATTATGATTTTTCTATCCTGGATGGTGAATTTCCGATAGTGTGATGGTACATTCATGTTTCCTTTTTTTGAATCCTCCTTACCATCACTTTCTCCCTCAGTAGTCCATACCTCTCGTAATGACCGTTTCAGCTCTTGGTATTTCTTTTTACGCTCCAGTTTGGTCCACTCTAGGTATTTTGTTTTTTCCTGTTTGGATTTTTGTGATCTTTGTGATTTTGTTCTTGTTTTAGCTTTCTGTACTTGTTTTATTTTCTCTCGCGTTCTTTCCCTTCGCACTCTCGAGAATCTTCCTAATATTTGGTCTTTTACACAATCCTCTGCTTTGACAAGCATTAGATAGTGAGTTTTATCTTTGATCCTGGGCATCAGGTTCTCTCTTATTTTGTTTTCTGCTCGTTTTCTCCTATAGCGTTCCTGGCGTCTAGGGTGCTGATTTGAAAAATCATAAAACCCGATATTCTCTGTTTTCTCCCCACGCTTGCTTGAGCTGTCTCAACACTCATTATCTGCATCGTTATGTACCTCCAGATGCTCAGAGGAGTTATAAAACTCTTCTTGTTCTGGTGGTTCTACCATCTCATCTCCTCTTGGTATAAGGCTTACCATGCAATAGGGTAGCACATCATAGCCATCCTTATCGCAAAATTTTGTCCTTGGACTATCTGTAATGGTACAGACATCCAATGTTGCTAGTATGTGTTCCCATTCCAGAGGTTCTAAGGCATCTTCAGGAAAAGGTTCCGGAATATAATCCTTGTCCTCAATCGCTCTTTCTAAAACACATTCCTCTCTTTTTAAGCTCCCACAATGTGAAGCTCTGCACATCCATAGCTCTTTTTGTTGCCCTAACCATGCCGGGAGCTCAGACCCTGCTAATGTAGCTAAATCAAACTCTTCCACTAGTGTCTGGTTCACATCCTTGTAACTATGGTCTTTTGAGTGAATTTTGGTTGTAGTCTCGCCATGTCTGAGGTATATGTGGTCGTAACCCCAATCCTGGACCATCTTTAATTATCTCATGAATGGTCTTCCCAAGATGATCTTGTAATTGCTCTTTTTGTCGAAAAAGACTTTTGCAAACGTATGCTCATACTCGATTCCACACAAAGTGACAATTACCTTTTCTAAGAGTCCTAAAGGCTTTTCCATGAACCCATCTGCCAATTGCAATTTCGTTATGGTAGCTCTCAAAGCCGGTTTTCCCTATTTTTTCCAAATTTCCTTGGTGGCGAAAGCAACTCCTACTCCACTATCAAGAATAGCTTTGGAAACTACTCCTTGGAATTCTACTAGTAGCGTGGTGTTTCCATTTTCTCCCTCGCAATACTCTCCAACCTTCTTTAAAGGTATTGGCCTAGTGTTTAGTTGAGGCTTGCCCAATTCTCTGATCCCTTCCTGAAGCTTCGAGGTGGGGTCTTTCACTCCAAATGTTTTTAAGCATTTGCCTATTGTAGTCCACATGTTTGGTCGTAACCTCAGGAGTTTTGCTAATGTGATTGTACATGCCACAAGGGTGGACAACAAGTCAATCAACCCTTGTGAATCCATCACTCTGTTAGAAGAAAGTCTATGATATGGGATTACTCTCACCTCAGACTTGGCTTCATACTCTCGTAGGTAAGAGGGTAGAGTTTTTAGTGAGTCTGGTTGGCTGTGCCCCGAACTAATTGATCCCTGGTCTCCCCCTTGTGAATGCATATCAAAGTTCATTTGCGATGTTGCCTCAAATTCTTCAATAGGAGGTAAGATCTCATTTTTCTCTTTTCTCATGCTATTCATGTGGTAACTCACCTTGTTAGCTTCGTTCGCCTCACAAATTTGCTTTCGCAAGTCATCTAGACCGTTACAATCCTTACCCATTTCTACCAATGTTTTAGGCTGGAACCCATCACTTATCTCATCCGTTGTATTTGGCACTATGATAGGCTCTCTCCTAGACTCAGAGGAATTCGTGAGTCTTTCCTTCGTTTCTACTTGTTTCTCTAAAGTTGGTTTGATAGGGGCTGGAGCTGGTACTTCATGCCAACTTGTAGGTTTACCAAGTGGGTTTTCTATCAAAGATTGAGTTGTTTCAATCATATTTCTACACATTTCCAACCTCTGTTTTTCTCTTTTAGCATATGGATAAATCATCCATCTTTGCTCTTGGTTTTGGTTCTTTTTGAGTCTGGCTTCGTAAGCTTTTAGAAGTGCGTCTAATTTACCTTTTCTGCTAACACTGATCCTCCTGATCCTGCACTTTTGGGCTCTGCTATTTTCTTGGGTGCTATAGTTGCCGCAGTGTGTGAGCTTAGGCTAGCTAGATCCTCTAACCGGTCTAATCTATCCTTGGTGTGTTTTAACTCCTCAGATAGAGCCATTTGCTCTCGTTCTCTCCTGGCTTTCATACGCACCTTTCTAGCTTTCCAAGTGCTTCTCTGATGTTTCGTTTCTGAACTTGGGACATCGGTTTTTGGCTCTTCAATTATGGGTTCGTTTGTCATTCTTTGAGCTTGGGCTCATGTCACTGCCTGAATAGGTATTATTGTCTCATTTTCTGATCCTCCACTGGAAGGCACTGCCTCCAGTATGTTCAAGGTAGTTTTTGCTTCTTTGCTCGGGTTCTTAGGGCAATCAGGAATCAAATGAGTAACTCCACACTCGGTGCAATATGCGTTGACTCTAATGATTTCATCATGAGGACAGTCTCTTAGCCAATGGTCTCCACCACACTTGTAGCAGGGTCCTTTAGGCTGTTGAGGTGCTCCTTGAGCTCCTCTTTGTTGCTATGCATGTATCTGCCCTCCCATGCCTCCGTTGGCTATGATCAACAATGTTCATTCATCCAAGATATATCTTCCTTCTCCTGCTGCCTATGCAGCTGTTGGTGGTCATGTACTTCCTATCATGCTCCATGGTTCTTGCGTTGAGGGTTCTTCTGGTGGATAATAGACAGGATTTGCAGCATATCCTGGTCGTAATCCTGGTAGAGGTGGTTGTTTCCCCAACACTGGTTGTGGTCTTTCTACACCTACAGGTCCTGGTAGGTTGCCTGCTTGATAACTAGGCATTGGTGGAAGTTGAGGAGATGCTACCTGAGCTTGGGGAGAGTAAGGTCTCTCTCTCACATATCCCTTGTTATAATAACATTCCTCCATCCCATGGTTTGTCCATTTTTGTTTAATAGCACACCACTTGGGCTGTTTAGCCTAGGGTTTGGGGTACACATTAATCTTTTTTAGCACTTCCTCTACAAGTTGCTCCTGGTTTACAGCTACTTCCGCTTTCGATGTTGTCTTAGCGGACTTGCTTCCACTTTGTTGCGAGGATAAATCATCGTCGAGATCCTTGAACTCACCCTCTTTGTAGACCACACAATTGTCTACAAGGTAAAGAGCCTTCTTAGTTAACTCATTTAACGTCGTGCTTGGATAAATATAAGCATAAGTCAGGAGTGAGTTGGCAGTTCTTCCACAGGGAAGAACTTAACATATCTTTTTAGTCGTAGGGCTCTCTTTCGCACAGATTTCCCATATTTTTGTTTGAATTTATGGATTTGTGAGACTGTATTATGAGCTATCCCCCTTTGTGAAATTCCTCGATAAACTCGTCAAACACCTCCTCCATAGACTCAAAGTCTCTACGCTCCACAGAGTCAAACCAAGTAGCTGTGTCATCCTCTAGGGTTAGTCCAAACCCTGCAAATTGGGTAGGGAAGTCTTACACCTCTTCAGCTCTAATTACACGCACAAAGGCTGCCACATGATGTCTAGGATCTCTATTTCCCGTGTATTTCTTGTTTACCCATTTTTGCACTTGAGAAGGTCTAATTCTACGATGGTCTACAAATCTCATCATTGGATCTCCTCGTCCCAATCTATATAGATCCTCTGGCCTTCGGTAGTGGTTGGGTTCCTCTCCGAGTGGTGCTCCTAAGCCATAATTTCAGACAGTTCTTGCAAGAGATGGTTCATCTCTTTGAACTCGTTCTATGGGTGGTCTTCCAGGCTCTGTTGACCCCTGAGTTTTTGGCTTACTCTCGCCTTGATACCGTGAATAGAGTGGTGGTTCTTGTAAATACCTTAGCCCTTGTGCTGCTTGATAACCATCTCGATTTTGGTCTTGTTCCAATGTTGCACTCTGTCGAAGCCATGCCTGCAATGATGGCTGAGTTGCTAGTTGGTTTTGGTTGTTGAATGTCTGATGTCAAGTAGAATGTGAAGTCACATCATACTCTTCTGAAAATGGATTTGTTGACTTTCTAGGTGGCTCTTGGCACTTCATCGGGGGCATATGTTGATGCTCCTAGAACTGTTGCCTTTTCTATCTCGTATGGGAGAATAGTTGGTATTCTCGCTCGTACCTATCAACAAAAGCAATATCCTTCCCCATAGCAATTTCATAAGAGAATAAGTAAAGAACCTTGTCTTTGCTTAATTCGTTTGGGTAGGGTTCTTTGCAACAGAAGTAAGAGACTATTCCCTTGCTCTCATGCTTAAAAATCCCCACTTCTCATTATCGGTTGAGACTCTGGTTGTTTTCTTATCGTTCATAAAAAGTGCTCCAAGTCGATCAATGTTTGGTGGCGGTTCTTGAGTTTCTAAAACCATTTTTCCTTTTTCTGTTGTAATCCTCTGGGTTACTAACTATCAGATAGTGGTTCCTCTCTTTGTCTCTAAATCTATCTCCATCATCATAGACTCGAATTATCTCCAGTATCTGAGTAGGCCTCTCTTCAATACAAATACACTTGCGTCCTCGATAGTCAGAATAAACTAGGGGTCCCCTCGAGTTTGTTTCTTCTAGAGGATTATAGTGAACTTGGAATTGTTCAAAGGATTTAGGGAGGTTGGCATTGTTCCTTCATAGGTGAAACCTCCTGGCTGTTGACTACCCATCATGAAGAAGGATTTGTCTGATGAAGTGTCAGTATCACTACCCTCCTCAATAATCGGTGCTAGTGGATCTAGCCTTGCCTGAGTTACACTCTCCTCGGTGGACACTAAGCTACCTTGGTCACCTGCCACCTTTTGGTCTCTAAAAATGTATCTTCCTGATCTTAAATTCATCAAACTTAGCAATGCAACTTAACACAAATCCAACCACTCACATGGCAAAGGATCAGTCTCCGCACAACTTCTTCCTTTTCTGTTGAATATACCTGTATACTGTTAGAAAATAAGACGTAGCTAAATAGATTTTTGAGTAGATTACTTAACGGAGAGAGATAGATTTAACACACAAGAGATTATAGAGTAGAGAGAGAGAGAGAGAGAGAGACAGTACACATGATATACGTGGTTCACCCAATGTGGGCTACATCCACGGGAAAGCAGCCACTCAATGGCTTTAGCACTTCAAAAGAAGAAGTAGTTTACAAAGGGATTAAACCCTTGATAGAGCTCCCGCCTTGCTTCACTCTCACCACCTCACACTCACCTTGTTGCATCAAGTTCACACTATGAAATGTGTGTAGAAATGGCCTCCTTTTATAGGCCAAAAGGGTTTCCCTCTCCTATGAGAGACAGCCATGTGTAGCCGCCCTTGTGCGAATAAGTCCAAATTGGACCCTCCAATCCGCCCGTGTGTGGCCGCCCTTGAGAAGACAAGTCCGCTTTTGAATTCGGCCACCGGCCAGTGAATTCGGCCACCGGCCACCGGCCATTGACTTCCGACCACCGACCACCGGCCATTGACTTCCAACCACCAGCCAATCGACCGGTTGTTTTTCGACCACTTTCCGACCATCGGCTAACCGACCGGTTGTTTTCTGACCACTTTCCGGTCGCCGTCCGGCCATAATATTCCAGCAAAAAAAAAAGGCTCAGGGGCCTCCGCCCCCGAGGCCTCTAAAGTTTCCCCTGATTCTTGTCCGTGAAAATTTTGGTTTCCGGTGAGTGATTTTCCTTCACGCACGATGGCTTCTCCTCATAATGGGGGCCTTACAAATGTGCGCTTTTACCACAGAAAATTACAAGGGTAAATCAGGCTCCATACTTAACAATAGCATACATGTAAATGAATCGTCTATAATATCCACAATGTCCCATAAAGCTCTACACTTGTTTCGCATTGGTTTGTCTAGGTATATCCACTATTACTTTTATCTTTTCTATATCCGTGGATATTCCGTTATGTGATACAATATGTCCCAGAATTCTACCTTGTCGGACCATAAACCCACACTTCTCAGGATTGAGACAAATGTGATATGTACTACATTTCTCGAATACCTTTCTTAGGTGCTCTAGATGCTCATCTCTTAGGAGAGTGTGTACACACAAATCATCCATATATATTTCTAGAAACAACCTCAAGTACTCTTTGAAAGCATGCGTCATCAACCTTTAGAATGTTGCGGGAGCATTAGTTAAACCAAACGGCATAACTCGATACGCATAAATTCCCCACTCCGTTGCAAAAGATGTTTTGTGTTGATCCTCTGGCGCAATGGCAAGCTGATTATATCCTGAAAATCCATATAGAAAGGAATATTCTCTTTTCCCCGATACACATTCTAGAACGTGATCAGTTATCGAAAAAGGAGAATTGTCCCTGATTATAGCAGCATTTACTTTCTTCAAATTGACACACACTCAGAGTTTTCCGTTTTTCTTAGGCACTACCACAATCGGAGATACCTAGTCCATGTGTTCAATCTCATATACGAATTTAGCTTCCATTAGCTTGTCTATTTCTTCTTTGATTCGCTTAGCAAACGTGTCATTATACATGTACGGTAATTTGTCTGCTAGGCTTAGCGTTTTGTTTCAAAGGAATTGTGTGTTGGCATATTGATGGATCGACTCCTTTCAAGTCCTTGTACGACCATGCAAACACATCCTTGTATTCTCTGAGAAGACTCAAAAGTCTCTCTTCTTCTTCCGGAGACAAATCTGTACATGAGATGAAACCTTTCTTAGTCACTCAATATATAATGCAGATCATGCTCATGCAACCATCCTATGGTTTTGGTCTTAAAATAATGCCTGGGCATAATTTGGGTAGGATGTCTGGCAATTTCTGTCTATCTGGCCTTATCCTGTCAAGATATGGTCAAATTTTCACTTTCCAAGTGAAAAGAGGGTAAAACCTACCTTGTGAACACACTGGTCAACTCAAAATTCCAAAATTTCCTCCAGATTAGCCTGTAGACATTCTACACGTAGGATGTCTCTTGGCTTAAAATGTAATTTCTTTTTGACAGAAATGCTCCTGATGCTTTGTAGCTCTATCAGAAACACTCACAGTAGCTTTTGGCCTTCACTTCAGCTTTCAAACACACTTTTGTGTCTTTTACAACCTTGTGATGAACCGAACAGCAAGTATACATGCATGAAGTGCTCTAGATCATAAATTATGATGTACTACTTACCCTACTCCTACTCATCATGTGAAATGTTGATAATGGTGTTTTGGTTGCTTCCTGGCCTCTCTGGACTCTCAAGCTCTCCTCTCACCGCTTCTACCACTCCAACTCCTACTCTCTACACCACAACTCGACTAAAAACTAAAAACCATGTAAGTCTACCTAAGTCAAAGAATCTAGGCCAGACACATGCTCCCTAGACTCGCTCTAAGACCTAGAGAGTCCTCCACCCTCTGATCCTATCTAAATGTAAAATGAGACTCTTGGCAAGCCAAAGAATCCCTATCCTCAAGGACTAGTCTTGGTCACCTACCTACGATTTTCATCCCCGACAGCGGCGCCAATGTTGGACAGATACGCCGCGACGGACGTCAGCACAGCGAGAACTCACCTAGCAAGATTTATCAGCTAAGGACGAAGCTCGACCCGCAGGCGCGTGGAAGCAAGCAAAGGGTGTCAACCTACACTCGCCCGACTCCTAACTAATTCCTACAGAGGTCTCTACCCAATGTCTAAACTACAGCCTTCAAGAGTGCATAAGAGGAGACTTCCTACAACTCTTTCTAGAGCCGAATACCCATCAAACGATCTTGAAATGCCACAAAACCTGCAGGAGACTCTACTGATACCAATAGGTCACTCTCCCTAAGGTCTATGAACCAAAACCCCAACCCAAAACACCCGGTGCAAAATCACGTAGGTTGTCTGGCCGAAATTTGTAGGTCATCGTTTCCAAAAACTAAAGTGCCTAATGTGTATCTCTACTCAATGCGAACGCATGGATATGCTGCAATGCAAAAACGACAACGTATGCTCATCAAATCACCAGATGAAGCTCGTAGATGAAGCTCGTAGATGGAGCTCGCAAAACCGGACCGTACGCGCGCAATGTAGGTATTGGCGCATAGCTCTTATTGGGGGAGACACGTTGCACTTCTCCACACTTGATTCCGACCACCGGTGCGCGTGTAGCGTCGAGATAAAGTTCTCACTCTCTCTCGTACACAATACGCTCACTCACAGACTTCAAAACTTTTTAAAATGACAAAAGTCCTTCATTAAGGTCAAAAAGTGGTATAAATACCTTACAATTCTCAAACCCTAATGTTCCAATATAACCATCTACTTAATCTAAAGTCAAAACTGGGATACAATCTGGAAACTTCTGTAAGTCCCAATATTTACAAAGGTGAAATGTCGGGTTTCCTCAATAAATGAATAATGACAAAAAATAATAATCCGTCGAGCAGTCATTTTCCGTAGGGTGTGTCCAACTTCTAACACCAATGTGAAGCAATGATAAGGAGGGTCCCTCTCTCTCGCGTTGCAGAGTGTTTGTAGTTACCTCCACACACAAGTACATCTCGTACTTGAAAGATGTTCTTTTTACAAACATTCTTATTCGAGACATATTCCACATGTGGAGAATATGAGTCTCTGGGACTAACACTGGCATCTAATTCCTAATGATGTGTCGCGACAAAGACCCTACCTGCTGGTCGCATCCGTTCATTAGACCATTTGGAGCACACAATATCAGGAACAATTTCAGTGGCCAAAAATTATCGAGTACTCGGTACAGCCTTGTTGTGATGACAAGTGTTGTGAAACCACCTTAACGGAGGGTCGTTTCTACATATAGCCAAGTATGCTACGTTACCAAGAATGTCTCATGGTTGGTACCTACGTGTGACTGAGCTTTCACATTTGGTTATGGTCCAACTCTTGCTGAAAGGCTTTCATGCATGTACCGTGGAAAGTCTCATCATGGAATTGTTGTTTGGATAAATTTGTGTTAAATGCATGCGCACTAGGTGTTGTGAGCCCTATTGTTTAACACTGATTTATTTGGAGCGACATGAAAATTCATGGACTTTATTCTCTCTACACCTTTCTGCACTGCAAGTTCAATTTCTACTGCAGAGTTATAATGAGTTTACACCCTGCCATACAAGGTAATGGCTCAGTATGGGTATTTGTGGTTCCTTGGTCTAAACTCTAAGAGTTTACTCCACTCCAACCGTTTTAAACCTAGTTGGTTTCCTCCACTCCATATCGAGTATATGGTTGGATACTCACTGGTTGAGTCATAGTTTATCATCAGTCGTAGAAGACCGTCTGTAAGTGGTTGGGGGCCAATACCTCACTCTTACTACTGCTATTCATCAAGCGTTGGATGGGTAGCTTACAAGTATTTTTTGCTAAAGGATCTGCTGAGAGCATACGTTAGCACAACGCATTTATGAACGGGTGATTCTCTCCCTCTTCTAGAATTTCCTTAAGTAAGGTTTTCAACTTTGAACACGTGTTGTGGTGGGGTTGGATACCGTTTCAATAGTTTCATACGTCAAGGACTTAATAGGTGCGTTGACAAAGGATGTTGGCATGTAAACTTTATTAGGGGTGAACATGTAATTCTGTGTGTTCCAAAATGTTCAGAAAGCTGACATAAGGACACACCCTATTCTACTTCTTAGTAGCTATGAGCTTTTTAAGATACTCACGTGAATAGGAAATCTGACTCACGACTGCATGGAAAGTTACGCCAAGGTTTTCTTGCATTATTCCAGTACCTTAAGAAGATCTGAAATGCCTTTGGATAACTCTTAGTTGTGGTTACTCCTTTCAAGTACTCAAGTAAGACAAATTGAGTTACCAATTCGATACAAGTGGTTGCCAAAAAACAACAATGTTGAAAATCAAGATGTTGCTCTTGGTTTCATTGAACCTCCTCACTGCACCAATTATCGAACATACAGATGACTCGCCCACATATGCGACGTCAATAAAGAAAACATCAGTATTCTTAAGAAGATATTACTACTTGTGTTTTTGAGGACAAAAAATCTTCCTTAAGGGGGGAGTAATGTCAGGACAAGGGTCAAACCTAAGGGCTAGGGCGGTCATGGACTTCGGTCAGGGGCCGGGCTAGATAGTGTGGACAGGGGATCCATCTAGGGGCTAGGAGCCCGTCTATATAATGGGAGACTGGGAGGAGGATCCTAGGTCTAGCTCCCCTAGTTCTTACAGTAGGATTGGCTGCCCTTTCTGGCTCTTTGTCGTGCTCCTTTTCCTGTTCTTGTGTAGACTCAGCTACCTTTTCTGCTGATTCAATTGCCTCTTTTTTTTCACATTCCTGTGTAGATTTAGATGCCTTTTTCTATTCAGACTCTGTTTGCTCAGTTTTTGTGGTTCTAACTGTTGGTGATGGTGGTGGGCTCGGCATTGGGTGATCTTGGTGTTCAAAAACAGGAGAAGAGATCTGGGGAGACACATCACCTTGAGCATGTTGTTCTTCTCCTTGTGCGGTGGCTTCCTCTGCTTTCTTTTTCTATTCTACCACCTCTTTAGCTTTACTTGTTGCTTCTTGTGCTTCTTTCAGCTTTAAAGCTTCTGCTAATTGATATATCTGTTCCACGGATTTCATGGGGTCTTCAGCTTGTTTCCTAGTATGATGCTTTGTTCTGGCACCTTTAAGCTCAGTGGGTATCCATCCACTTTAGCGGGTCTTTCCCTTGTGCTTGGCGACTGTGTTGGTAAGAGTGTTTTTCTCGTTCAAACCGGGCTTGATTTTGTACGGGCTCCTCCTGGTGTGCTGCCACGGCTTTTCTCTTTATTTTTTCTATCCGTGCTCTCCTTTCCTCATTATCCGAGCTTTCACTGCTATGCCGTTCTAGCAAGCTCTCAGCGGACTCTTCATCTGACTTGTATGATCGCATGGTAGATCCTGTAGTTCGAGAAGAAGGTTGTGCTGACACTATCCAAGTATTCTGATCTGGGGTAGGTGGCAAGTTTTCGTCCATTTAGATGGCATGGTAAGCAATACTTGTCAAAACCTTTGGTGTACCCAGGTATGCGATTTTTCCTTCTTTCTTTGTCCCTTTTAATGTGGACAAGATATATTGTGCATGGTCAATTGGCTGCCTGGATGTTGATTTGAGGACTTGCGTAAAGGTTGTGGCAATCGCATGATTCGGCATTGTATACCTTGGCGGCCTCTTAGCAAGGAAATGGAAGTGTTGGTGGTATAACCTTGTGGGCTCTTCCACCTGTTTATGAATGAGATCTAAAAATGTGGCCGCGGTGGTTTCTTTGGTGAAAGTTCCGACCGTCTTCCTATCTCTTGCCCTCATTGTCGTTTCTTCTGTTCGCAATCTGAGTGCTTCTGCAATATCTCCTTGGTGATCACCACTTCAACTTTGCTCTCTTGAGGGTCAGAGACCTCTGCAATTCCATATTCTTTGATCATGGACAAAAGTTGTAAGCCTTTTGGAAGTCCACTCCACAAGGCTCTTGTTCATAAAAATCTTTGCGTCCTAGCCTTCGGTTGGCTTCTTTGGTCTCGAGTTTTGCAGGGACATCATATACTTATTTGGGTAGAAGTTGCAGCTCTACCTGATGTCCCTCCTTGCTCTTGAATCTGCCAGTGGTTGGACACTGTGGTGTTGTGCTCTTCAAAATGTCCCTTTGAGAGTTAGGTCGCCTTTGCATTCTTGACTGAATCGGGGTCCAATTGATATGCTGGTAGCTCTTGCAACTTTTCTTTTTGGTTGAGCTTCTTCTTGGTCCTCTCTGCTGCTTGCATGGCTCCTGTTCAGTGAATAGAGTGTCAAAATTAGCAGATTTGATAGATTTTTCTCTGACACGTCCTTCAGTCTGAAATGTTGGCAATTTTGGTCCAATTTGCTTCAAATCAATTTTTGAAGCAAGCATAGATGCATAGAATCATGCAAGGAACAAAATTATAAAGTCCAAACAAAAAATTGCAGCAAAAGTAAATAATCGCGATTATTTACAGCTGAGTAATTTTTTCACATTTTTGCAAATTTGGCATTACAGGCTTGAAGTATATACCAAATAGATACTCTAAGTGAAATATGGACTCATTTGGATGCATAGGATGAAAATGGTACCATATTTTGGCTTTAGGTCTCTAAAACAGTAGATATAAAGGAAATTCACGATTTGGAGCTCCAAATCTATTCAAACTTGGCCAGTGGGCTTTTCACATCATGTACCTTGGATGTATGATGGCAAAATAGCAAAATTCCTCCATTTTGGCATGAAAGTAAATAATCGTGATTATTAACTTTTCTACCAAAATCAACATTTTTTGGCACCACTTGGTTCTATGCACTGTATAGACCTTGTGTATGGGATATGAGGTGATTTGGATTAAGAAATATGGCTCATAGCTTAGAATTTGGCTTGCAAAGACTTCTTTGCGTTTTCTGGCAATTTTCCAAGTTATATCTAATCGTTTTGGCTCATACTTGAATTTTGGCATGTATTAGGTGTGTACAAATGATATATGAGGTGATGATCCAACTTTCAAGCAAAAAAAGTGCAAAAGTAAATAATCACAATTATTTACAGTAGTCACATTTTTCTTGCAAAACTTAAAAATTTTGACCGAAACACATTCTATACACCTAAAACAAGTCCTAAATTGAATATGGTAAATTTTGGTCTTGCCAGCATCACTTTGTGCTTTGTCGACTCTGAAATCACTGATCTCTGTGACTCTACTTCCTTTTGAGTTGGTTAGTCATCTCTAAGGCTATGGACTTGTCCGCAACATAGTTGTGAAGCAGCTCATCCAATTTTGGCCTATTTGGAGTTAGTCTAACCTCGTATGTCGAATTTGACGCTTTGTAGCCTTTGAGACGTTTTTTGCTTTGCGAGGGATTTTCTTGATTGATTTCACAAAACCAATCATATACATTGTATATAAACCTCATAGGCAGGCTGTCTATGGAGTCAGAACCGAATTCTAGCATCTGCCAAAACCCTAGCTTTTCTACTTGGGACCCCCTCAACCCTTACTGAATGGTCAACTGATAATATAGAAAGGTTCTATTATGTTAGGGCATGCTAAAGTTCAAATCCCATCTGATTTGGTTGAGCTGACAGGTCGCTATGGTCAGTTTTTGGTCGTAGGTCTTCATGCACTGCTTGGATTCTAGGTTTTTTTCCTAAGGGTTTAGACTAGCTTCCAACCATACAAAGTGGATCATTGATAGTTAAAGAACTTACCCCTGATGTCTCGTGTGAGACGGCGCTGAAAACGGGTAAATGTAGGCTCCAGAAAGTACGCGCGAGCTTTTTCTCGGCATTTTTACCTTGGTTTGCTTGGTGCCAAATGTTGTGGTTGAGGTTTTTGAAACTTAAGTTTCCATTTCTTCATCAGTTTTGCAGTTTGTGGAGAAGATAAGTGTTCTTTTTTCTTCCAAACCCATTTCATGTTGGTTCCTTTCGCGAAGATGCTCGTCTCTGTGTTTTGATCTTTCGAACCATCTTTGGTTTTGTCGATGATGTTTTGGGCACCTAGATTTGAATCGGCTTATCCCTAAGCTGTGCTTTTGGTACCCAAATTTTCCTGACTCCTTGCATGTTACCTGGTAGAATTTTCTTGTCAAAAGGATGGAGAAGATTGATTACTTCATGGGATGATTTGCTGATTGCTTCCTTTCCATTCCTCCTTGCTTGGTGCAATTAGAACAATGAGTTGCCCGCCTTTAGGTGATAGCTTGAGCTGATTTGTATCCCAATCTGGTACTGCTTTGTATGTCCGCATCCAGGGAATACCAAGGATCATCGTCTCATTCATGTGTTCATCAGGTAAGCATGCAAACTGATGAGGACATGAACATCCATGTACTATCACGTTCAAGTTGACTACTCCCAATGTTGGTGTTGGGTTCTTGTTGCATCCTTTGATTGTCGTTATTCCTGCTAGCAATGACCAAGTTTTTGCTTTCTTGTACTCTTTCTCCTTTATCAAACAAAGCATGTGTGCTATGATTGTTGAGTTGTACTTTGATGCGAAGGTCCATTCCATCTAGCCATTTATCATCTGTTGATACTCCATCTTTCGGCAATTCCCATTGTCGGTCCTATATTTCCAGAGTCTTGATGGGAAATGGTATCTGTTGATTCTTGAGAGCAGCTTTCCATTTGAGTATCCAAAGCTAAGCTTCCTCTTAGGCTTCATTTATAACCTGTTGTCATTTAACCCTCCTTTGCTTGGCTGCATGCATTCTTTCTAGCAATTCATTGGCTAGTGGAAATTGTATTTCTTTAAATGACATCCACTAATCCAATTAGCCATTGGTTCACCATCTAGGGTGGATAGCTTAACTGCTCCACTTGGAGATACATCTTCAATGATAAACGGTCCATTTTCCTTTTTCTTAAACTTGGGAATGTGTTTCTTAATTAAGGGAATAGATTAAAAATATGTCCCCTTTCTTGAAGATTCTTGTGATGAGATAGGAATCAAAAAAATATTTTTGTTTCCGCTTTTGTGCATAGATCTGAGCTACGACAGTTAGCCTTTGCTCGTCTAGCTTTTCTAAATCTTCTAGTATTTCTGACAATTTGTGTCCAGTCCACTCAAGATTCTTTGCTACCCTTAGTGTTGGCAATAGAAATTCTATTGGCAGTATGGCATCAAGACCATAAACAAGGTTAAAGGGTGTAGCATTTAAAGCTCTTTTGAATGAAACTCGATAAGCCCATAGAGAATCATGGAGATTCATTTCCCAATCTATCCTTCCTAAAGTAACCACTTTAGTCAATACCAAGCTAAGAATTTTGTTTGTATGCTTAGCTTGTCCATTTGCCTATGGGTGATAGGAAGATGATTTGTTATGGATGACCATAAATTCATTAAGCAATTACTCAATTACCTCATTGAGTAAATGAGTTCTCCGATCAGTGACAATTTCTATTGGCAGTCCATATCTCGTGAATACATACTCATATAAGAATGTGGAAGTGATTCTGGCATCATTCTTTTGAGTTGCTTTAGTCTCATCCCACTTAGTCAAATAGTCCGTAGCTACAATGATATATTGAGCCTGGGTTCTATAAGCAGGTGGTTGTATTGGCCCAACAAAGTCTATATCCCATTTTGCAAAAGATCTAGCCCCCATCATTGGTCTTAAGGGCATACTATCTACACGTGTTGGCATTTTTTCTCGCTAACAAGCATCACACCTTCAAATATATTCTTTGGCATCTGCAAAATGTGTTGGCCACCATATGCCTGTCATTAAGATTGCTCTTGCGGTGGTCTCACTAGAAAAGTGGCCTCCAGCTAATCCAGCACGTTCTTGTTCTATAATTGGAATATATTCGTCTTTATTTGCACAAAGACTCAAATGTTGATCCTTACCTCTCCGATACAATTGGTTTCCAATAACAGCATAGTCTCTTACTTCAGTTTCAATTTCTCTTTGACGGCGTTTGCTCATATCCTCAGGAAATTTTCGGCTTGATAAGTAGGTAACTAGATAGTTACTCCACTTAGGAACAGGCGACATTTGAAACAATGTTACATGAGATATGGGTGTGGGTTTTTGACATTGCGGACAATCCTTTACAAACGAGCAAACATCACTCCTCATAGTAGTCGGCCAAAATACTCCAAGTCTCAAAATTCGTCGCATAGTTTGGTCTTCCGCAAAGTGAAGTCCTACAATGGTAATATGTGCTTGACTTAGGTATTGATTTTTCTCTTCAGGATTAATGCATAAGAGAAATATTCCATCTCGATTTCTTTTGTATAGCCTACCAGCTAGTAATTGATACATAGCCGATTGCTCGATTAATCCGATTGTAATAGGAAGTGGTATTTGTGAATCCACTTGAGCTATTGTCATCAATGACACCATGTTTTCTGACCATCGAGGTATCAGCTCCATGGAGAACAAATAGGAATCTGGTAGATCATCACCTACCCCTTTAGGTGATTCTCCTAAAATAATCCTTGACAAATGGCCTGCTCTTTGATGTGTAGTGCCCTTTTTTACAACCACAATGAAATCAAATTCCAAAAGAGTAATGAACCATCTCACTATTCTTCCTGTGTTGCATCGCTTGTTGACCAAGTACAACAAAGCTTGGTGGTCCACAAAGAGCACAAACTTGTTGGCTAATAGGTAATGTCTATACTTTTTAATGGCATAAATCATTCCTAATCCTTCCCTTTCTGTGGTAGTGTGATTCTTTTCTGCGATGTTCAAATGTCGGCTACCATAAGAAATAGGAAAGTCAATTTTCCCGTCTCCTGGTTGAGATAGTATACAACCAATGGCATAATTGGAAGCATCTACATGTATGTGGAATATCTTATTGCAATCTGGTTCTTTCAGTAATGGAGCTGAGGTGAGAGATTGTTTAAGCTTCATGAAGGATTCTTTAGATGCCTCAGTCCATTCAAAGTATGTAATAAAGCTATACATAGGTTTTGCAATTATAGCGTACATGTAAATGAGCCGTCTGTAATATCCACAATGCCCCATGAAGGCTTGAAACCCCTTGAGTGTTGTTGGTGGTCTAGGAAAATCAGCAATAACATGAATTTTTTCCATATCAGTAGCTATGCCATTTTTAGACACTATACGTTCAAGAATTTTTCCTTGTCTACCCATGAATGTGCACTTTTCAGGATTTTGGCAAATCCTATAAAGTCTACATTTTTCAAATACCTTTTTGAGGTGTTCAAAATGATCAGCCCGGATTGATGAATGTACGCATAGATCATCCATATACACTTCCAAGAATTTCCTAAGATACACTTTAAAAGCATGACTCAGCAATCTTTGAAATGTAGCAGGAGCATTAGTTAACCCAAAGGGCATAACCCGATAGGCAAAAATACCCTATTCCATTGCAAAATTAGTTTCATGTTGAAGCTTCTTTTCTTGTAGCTCGTTCTAAAAGATGCTCAGTGATTGGAAGAGAAAATTTGTCTCTAATGGTAGCTGCATTCGCTTTTTTGAGGTTGACACACACTGGTAATTTTCCATTCTTCTTGATACTAACACAATTAGAGACACCCAATCTGTGTGTTCAATTTCATAAATGAATTTGTCTTCCTTTAGTTTCTCAATCTCTTCTTTGATTTTCCTGGCAAAGGTTTCATTATATGTGTATGGCCTTTGTCTACTTGGTTTCGCATCATCTCTGATGGGTATGGTATGTTGACAAATTTCTGGATCAACACTTTTGATATCCTTATAAGACCAAGCAAAGATATCTCGGTATTCTTTTAGCAAGCTTAGCAAAATCTCTTATTCTTCCTTTGTTAGGTCATTTGCAATGTAGGCAGGCCTAGGTTCTTCCCTTGGTTCAGCCAAGTCTATCTTTTTTCGCGTTCTCAGGCCCTTCCTAGGACTTGCCTTGTTTTTGTAGTTCTCTAACAGGTTGTTCGACAATGATTTTTCAATCTTGGAGAGTATACTTTTTGTAATGGGATGGAACACTCATTACATCCTTACCATCCTCTTTTGTGGTTTCCATTTTGGTCGTATATATCTCCTTTAGAGCTTTTTCAACTCTGGATATTTCTTTTTTCGCTCAACTCGTGTCATGGTTGGCTCCTTGTCCTGTTTGTTTGGCTTTGCTTGAGTATCCTTCCTTGTTTTTCTTGATGTTTTTGTGCCATTTCTAGATTTTTGTTTGAAGAATATTTGCCAGTGATTTTTTCCTTAACACAATCATGTGCATCTATCTGCATTAGGAATTGTATTCTATTGGAGACTGATGGCATAGGTCTTGTTTTTCACATTTTTGGTGTCTCTTTTTCGTCTATACCATTTTTGTCTTCTTGATTTCTGGTTAGAAAATTCAAAAAACTTTTCCTCCCCTCCTTTCAAGAGTAGCTTAGCTCTCACATGTTCTTTTTCTGACCCCGAATCTTTTGAGGTAGCTGAGTATTCATCTAACTCATTTGTTGCATCGTAGTAGAGGTCTGAAAAGACTTCTTAATCTTTCATCAAGTCCTTGGGTTCCTCATTTTCATCTTCAATGTAAAGGGTTGAAATCATTTGGATGGGAATTATGTCATAGCCATCCTCATTGCAAAGTTGAGTAGGCACAAACGTATTCACACATACATCCATTGTCTCTAAAATTTGAGTCCACTCAAATGGCTCAAACAAATGCTCTGGAAAGGGTTCAGGTACATAGGCTTCGTCTGTGCAATCCCTTTCTAGGATACATTCTTCTCTTTTTAAGCTCCCATTTTTTGAAGTTCCGCACATCCAAATAGGAGTGTCTTTGTTCAACCAAGAAGGAAGCTTAGTTTGAGCCAAAGAGACTAAATCAAACTCTTTTATGGGAATTTTCAAGACATCTCTATAAGTGTGATCTTTTAGATTAACCCTTGTTATAGATCCCACTTGCTTCAAGTATAGATAGTTGTTCCTCAATTTTGAATGAGTTGTACATGTCGCATGAAAGGTCGTCGCAATATGATTTCGTAATTGAGTTTCTTCCCAAAGTCCACTTTGGAAAAAGTGTGTTGATATTCAATCCCACAAGAGTTAAGTATCACCTTTTCTAACAGTCCTAAGGGTCTTTCCATATGTACGTCAGTCAATTGCAATTTCATTCGAGTTTGTCTAATGGTTGGTTGTCCCTAGGATTCCCATACTGCTTTTGTGTATATGGCTATGCCTGCTCCACTATCCAGTATGTCCATGGTTTCAATGTCATTATATTTTATTGGAAGGGTGGTGCTTCCTTCTTCCCCTTCATAGTATTCTCCAACTTTGTTCATTGGAACATATCAAATCTCTTTGTTATCCATTTCATGTTTCAATCTTTTCAATTTTTATACGATGAGCCCCGTTATCCCCACCTTCTCTAGGATCTTTTGTAGTTCATTCTATAAATATGGTTTGATTTTTAACAGTTCTCCCAAAGTAAGAGTGCAGTGGATGGGTGTAGACATGATTGAATGAGTATTGTCTACTTCTAGGGTCTGTTTCACTCTTTTTACTTGAGTGGTCTTCAACACTATGGATTCATCTTCGTTATCTCCCAAGTAAGAGGGTAATGTTTTCAAGGTCAATGGTTTCGACATTCCTGAAGCTTCAGATCCACAATCCCCATACAAGGATTGTACATCCATGTCCATATCAGGAGGTAGGTTGTCAAACCAAACTTCCTCTATAGGAGCTGACTCTAGAGTTAGGCTCGCATCATTGATCTTTCTAAATTTTTTCCATAAGTGTCATGGCCAGTCTTCCTCTACGAAAGAAATTCCGTCTAAGGCATCTTTGTTGTCTAGCACTACAAGTTCTGGTTCTTTTGGTTAAATGTGAGGTTCTACCATCTCTTTGGATTTTTCTTTAGTGTCTCTTATCACAAGCTCCTCGGGTTTTGCCATACTTTCGAGCTTGGGTTTTTGTTTTTCCAGCATCTCTTGCGTGATTCTTACCAAATTTTGATAAGCTTCAAGCTTTGGCTGCTTCCATATCTGGAGAAGGATAGTTTTTCCATTTTTTTTCCATGTTTTGGCCTGCTTTAAGTTCTGCTTGGTAAGCTTCCAAGGTTGCACTTATAGGCTTAAAAATTTTATCAACCAAAATTGATCCTCCAGATTTCATGGTTGTTTCTTTGATTTCGCTTCAAGTTTCTTTCACCTTTTCCTGGAATAGATTTTTTTTCTTTCTCCTCGCTTTCAGTCCGTTGTTTCTTTTTTCTCAATTCATACCTTTTTCTTCTGCTTCTTTTGATTTTCTGAGAGGCAGCTTTTGTGTTCTCCGAATCATCAAAGGATCTATGCTTCCTTTTCTTAGCCTGAGCTCTAGTGATTACCTTGATTGGAACAATTGGTTCACTCTCAGATGAGCTACTAGGTATCACTTGGACTACATTCACTACTGTTTTTTCCTTGTTTAGAGGATTTTTAGGACAATCTTCTGGGAAGTGTCCTCCCTTTTGCAACATTGTATGCAATGAGCTTCAATCGGCTTGAGGTTTTTGTCAAGCTCTAGACATTCATTTTTCCAATGATCATCTGTACCACAGTTGTGACAGATTTCTGTTCTTGGCTTAATCATGGGTCTTACTATAGGAGGTCTGACACCTGGATTATCTACATAATACATTGGTGCGAGCTCTAGTGGAGCATAAGTCACAGGTTCTTCCATTGGTGGTGGATGTGAATCATACCAATCTCCTTCTACCATTATTGTAGATGGACTAGGCTCAGCATAGGGTGTACAGGCACCAATGCTTGTTCATCTATGACTCCTTCTGAATGCATGTACTTCACAGGCACTACATTATGTCCTGGATATGGAGGTTGTTGACCCAACACAGGTTGAGGTATTTTCATATCCATCGGTGGTCTTTGAGCTTGGGCCATATTAGACTAATATATGTACATGGGTTGTCTTTGTGGCCTCATGGGCACGTACTGAACATTCCCATCATACTTTGGTCGGAAGTAGCACTCGTTCGTCTCATGGTTGGTCCATTTACCCTCGATTACACACCATTTCTGCGGTCTAATTGGTTGTCCCTGTTAAGGTATCCCTTGTCCTGGTCCTCGCATAGCAGCTTTTTGCATGTTGTTCATCCTTTTGAGCATATCTTCTATGGCTGAAAGCGGTGCTGCAGTAGTCGTTCCCACTTGTGCTGGTTTAGTGGATGTTGTTTTCTCACTTTGGTTATCCTTTGGTTAGCCGTTCCCACTTGTGCTGGTTTAGTGGATGTTGTTTTCTCACTTTGGTTATCCTTTGGTTAGCCGTTCCCACTTGTGCTGGTTTAGTGGATGTTGTTTTTTCACTTTGTTTATCCTTAGGAACATCTTCTTACATTGAAAATATCATAATTGTCTCCTAAGTCAATAGCATCTGACACACACTCTTCTAAGGTTGTATGCTTCTTGCTATAGAGTATATCATATAGTTATTTGTTTAGCAATCCCTCTAGAAACAAAGATACGGTATCTCTAGCCCTGGAAATCTGGCAATGTATTGTTTCATTTGAGTTGCACAATCCCTAACAGACTCACCATGTTTCTGTTTCAAGCTGTATATTTGAGCTACCGTATTATGTTTGATCCTCGTTTTAGAACATGCAGCTACAAATCCTTGAGCTAATGTGTTTAAGTCCATGATTGACTACACCGACATGACAATTGAGGGTGCAGATCAAGACTACTCGAAGTGGAGGCTGAGCTGGTTGAACAAGAATCCAAGGTACTTGATTCTGTTCGCAGGAGCACCTGCGGCCCTGCAAAAGGATCCTACTTTCTGTCATGTACCAAGAGTAAGGACCTGGATAGCACATGAGGCACTACTAAAGAAGCGGCCAACTTGGCTAGATTACCCCAGATTGCCTGCTCCAGAAAAGGGACCACTGACTGAAGAATACATGGTGAAAACCCTAAAGGGTCAATGTCATTCTTTAAAAGTCTACTAGATTTGTCATGTGCAATGTTATACAAAATCTGCCGAATGATGCTCACCTGCATCGAAGTGTTCCATGAGCTAGAGCAAGCAAACACCCCTTGGATGTCATTCCTCGAGGGTAGAAAATGGTTGTGCTATGATCTCAGAGGCCAACCTTCCGAAGAAGTCCTCTATGGATTCTAGGCCAGGTGTATGTTTCTACCTTCTCAAAATATGCGGGCGTTTGAGGAAGCGTTCTACACGGGATTGTTCAGTTGGCAAACAAAAATATTTGGGCCAGTGATTAGCAACCTGACATCATGCTTTGTAGGCTACTCAGCAGCAGAGCTGAAAAACAAAGTCACCATGCAGTTCTTGCAAGTGCCAAATAAAGAAAGGAAATTGGATACCAAAAGGCACTCAATGCGCTTAACGACTGCCTCTCCAGGCGTCAACCCGAAGACTACTTCAGCCCATAAAGCTATGTCAAGGGACGACATGGGCGAGGAAGGGGGGGAATGTCAACAACAAGCTAACGCGGCTACCATTTTTCGGAGTTCTCATTGTAAAAACATTTATTATTTTGATAAATCGAGACTATTGTAACTCCTATTTTTTGGATAAACCTTCTAATTGATAAGCCGGGGCTACAAGCTTCTAGATTGTATCAACCTCTCATTTTCCATCTTTGGTAGAACTCTTAGATTATTAATTTTGACCACCAAAAACCTTGGCTAAGGTATAAAAGCCAATTTTTGTAAGTTATTATTAAGTTTTGGATAATGAAATACTCAGGGTGAGGTAACGGCTCTCACTTCTCTCCTTCCTGTGCTTCCTACTCCCTCCTCGATTGTCACATTGCAATCGCGTTTGTTGCATTGCAACCATAGGTAAGAGCTCTACGTACGCATTGATGTAAACACATCACAATATTTCGTAGCTTTTGGCGTCGCCAGGCCTAATTTCATCATAAGTAGGAATTCACTCTTCAAAATAAAAAACTAAGCATAAGCGGGGTATTGGGGCATCATTGTTAAGCATTTAGGCGCATTTTGAATCGAAAGCGGCTAAGTCAAAAATCCACTGCTGTTAATAATCGCAATTTTGGCACTTTACCTAAAGTGGGGTTTGAGACCATAAGAATGTGTGATTAGGTCCTATAAACGTGTCCTAGAAGTTTCGTTACATTTGGATGTCATCTGATACTGTAACGAATGTGATTTGTTTGCAGATGAGCGATTGGCTTTAGTGATTTCAGTCACTTGAGTGTAGCTTGAGTTAGATGCGAGTTGTTAGTTGTTTTCCAAGAGATTGACGACCTCTTGTAGCCTCTATACACTAGTCGAGTCAGCTTCGTCCCATGGATTGACAATTTAATCGTGGTTCTCATTAAAACTGCAATAAGATAGGATAGTGAGGTTAGACACGCATCCCACATGCGCTGGCGGTGCGTAATGGGCTATGGCCTTCACTGGTGATGACGTGTGAGGCTCCGTTGGGGCAATTTCACACGTCCATAGGGGCCACACTCTTTTGAAGGCAAGGTCGAGGTGCACCGATGGCACCATCGGTGCCTTGCTGGAAGGAGGGGATTCTCATGCAAGGTGTGGTGCTCAAGGCAAGGCCACGAGGGGCTTTCACATGCATGAAAAAAATGTTAAAAATAGAAAGTGAAGAGTCAAAAAATAGAAGAAGCAGGTCATACACACATCCATAAGGGCCTTTTTTTTGGTAGTTTTTGGGAGGCGAGCTCTTGGAGAGCTGAGAAGGAGAAGAGGAGGAAGAAGAAGAGTGGGTGTGTTTTGGCTGAAAGGATAACCCTCAGCCTAGAGGAGGCAAACTCGGATGTGTGTTCTCGAGCTCTCAAGGTAGGATGAAGGCAAGAGTGGAGATGGCATCATAGAGGTGTCTTGTTGCGGTGCTCTAAGTGAGGAGAGTTTCACGAGCGGTGAAGCCAAAGATTGCAGTTTTTCTTTGTTGCTCCAGGTCTCCATGCCGAGCCTGTAGCATATTTTCATGGTTTTGGAAATGAGATTTTTGCCATAATTGAAGTAGATCCTATCGATTTCTGATGTCGTTTCTTCTGGAGGAGTTGAGAGAAGAGTTTTTTTTAGGTTTTTGCGATGCTCGTTCGTTTTGGAAGCAAAGAAGAGCTCACGAGGAGCAAGAAGCCATGAAAGTTTGGTGTCGGACTTGAGCGAGGCTCGCCTCTTTTTGTTTTAATGAATGCCAATGAGCGGCGGTGGTCTTGTATAAATTCTTTTATGCAAGTGAAGAAGGAGCCCCCCCATACGAGAAATTGTGTCGTGCTTTCCCCCTCCCCCCTTTCTTCTCTGCTCTATTGAGAGTGTGTGCGGTTGTGTGTGGCCGTGTGCCCCCCGACATAGCGTCTGCAAAGAGGGAGAGAGTGTGTATGTGGTCTATGGGAGACGGCGATTGGCGTCATTATGTGGGTGTGGATTGTGTGATGGCCATGTGAGTTCATGCACGTCTGTGTGAGCACGTGTGTGTGTTCGGTTTTGTGAGAAGTGCGAGTAGAAGGTGCTCGCCAAGTGGATTGGGGTGTTGTGTGTGCCCTAGGCTATAGGAGGCAACCGTGTTGGCATGTTGGGCGTGCTCCCCATTCCCCCTCTCCATCTTCTGGTGCCTCCACGGAGGAGCAAACTGATAGCTCCTCTGTGATGTGATTGGAAGCAAGGATGTGGCAAAGCAGTGGCCCGATCTTCAGTGGAAGCGAGGATGCGGACGACTGGCTGGCAGATTTTGAGGTGTTCCTGCTATCATTACAGATGACAGGTGATGATGAAAAGGTGCATATGGTGCCCTTGGTGCTGCGAGGAAAAGCGAAGGCTTGGTTTGATGGTCTGTAGGCAGCAGACAAACAGATTTGGACAGGTTTTAAAGAGCGATTTTTGCTGCAATTTTGCAAGGTCGTGTCGGTGAATGAAGTGGAAGCGCAGATTAAAGGCCTGCGAAAAGATATAAGTGCTAATTTTGAAGTTTTTGTGGCTGAGTTTGAAGCTTGTTGGAGGCAATTGGTGGTTGCTACGCATGTGGTTAATGGCGATTGCTGCAAGATGGAAAAGTTTCTTGCGTGTCTGCATCCTGTAGTTCGTGAGAAGGTTGATGATGAAGAGCCGCGAAGTTATGGTGAAGCGGTCCAAGGTCAAGAGCAATAAAATGAAAAGAAAGATGGAGCTCGGCTTGCTTAAGCCAGTAGAGTATGCGCCTATTGTAGCAGCAAGGTGTTCTTTGGGCCCGCCGAGGATGGTGCCAATGATGCGAAGTATGCAGCCTGTTGAGGTAAGGCCAATAATGAATTTTGCTTGTTCGGAGGTCCCTATTTGCAAGGTGCTAGTGCCAATGGTGGATGTGCTTGCCAACGAGGGCAAGCCATGTGTTCAAGAGAGTCTGTGTGCAGCGAAGATGGTAGATTCCAAGTGCCAAGTGAAGCTTGAAGAGGCAGTAGAGCCTGTTCTTGTGGAATCTTTGCTCGAGAAGATGGCAGGTTATGGCCAGGTTGTAGGTACCAAGAGCTTGGATTTGGAAGATGAGAGTGTGCAGAGCCAAGTTGGCAGTAGCCAAGCTTTTTTGGAGCTGCTAAAGGATGTGAATACAGGTGCCGAGTCGGCCTATGGTAGTGATGGTGATGGGAGTTTGAGCTCAAGTTTGTGGGATACATGTGAAGAGGACGGGTCCACGTCCTATGGCGAAGAGATGGACTCTAGTGAGCTGCTTGAGATGGTACAAGTAGAGCTGGTTGGTTTGGTATATAAAGATGTGATGGTTGCCAATGTGGATGAAGAGCAGGTGGAAATGCCCAAGCTTCGGGCTGAGGATATGCATGCAAAGGTTTTGTGCGGCACCATGCTTATGGTGATGTTGGTTAAAGTGGCCGTGCAGTGTGCTTTGATAGTGAGGCAGGTACGGAGCTTGGACAAAGAGGAAGTTGCCATAGAGGTGGAAAGTGAACAGGTTGAAGAGGATGCTCTGCAAGAGGCATTGGTGGAGCCATGTGGCTCTCTTGGTCCGGATGAGCATGAGGATGATGTTTGAGGATGCCATACGCATGGATTGCGATGGTATGATGCCGTTAGAGAGGCCTTTGGGTGATGAACAGGTGCATTTGGCCATGGGTGAAGAGAAACAGCAGGCTATGGGTGCTGTGAATCCGTCAAGGGAGATGTGCCATTGGGTCGTGAAAGCCATGCTTATGAGTGCAGCATTGCAGTGGGCATGTTGCCAGTTACAGGAGTCTGTGGAGGAGTCCTCCACTTAACATGGTTGGGTGGGAGGGTCAGGTTTGTCTGTCGATGTTGGTTTGTCCATCGATGCTGGTATGTCTATTAATGTCGTCGTTGGGCAAAGTGGTGAGCACAATAGTGCTCATTTGAGTGCTTGGATGCTAGTGGCTGCGTGGAGGAGTGAGGCTATGTTGTGTGCACTTTGGGTGCACTATTGTGTTTGTGTTGGGGTGCAACACTACAGGGAATTGCTATTTATGGATGGACAAGACCAGTGCCAGGTGTTTGACCCTGGTGGATGATAGTGGATAAAGTAGGGGATTGGGCAACCCACCTAAGGGAAGGCCAGCAGCAGCAGGAGCTATGTATATATTGTACATACAGGTTGTGGTGTGGTTTGAGGTTTGCTCAGTGTTCGTGTGGTTATGCCATTCTGGTATGTAGCGAGTATGCTTTTGGTTGAGCATAAATGCTCAATGAGGGGGTGGGAAATGATGGTACAACCAAATGCTGTCGACGGTAGAAGATGGCCCATGCAGTGATATATATGCAAGATGGTGCATGGTATGGTGGTAGTGCGGCTATGAAGTGTGGTTGCAGCGAGGTGGATGTGGAAATGTATGTTTGATGTGGATTTTTAGGCCGATGGTATGCTGCCAGGCGCTAAATTGGATGGTGGCCTCATGTGTCCAACGTGATGGTTTTGTGTGGCGAAATGCGGTGCTTGATGTGCTTTCCGAGCAGGTCTAGACTGCTCATCAAACGGAGCTCGGATGTGCAAGATATGGCAAGTTGAAGTGGGATGCGTTTGCAAATCCTCGTCGGATTGGGCGGGCACAGGTGGTTGGTCAAGGCGGGTGTGAAATGATACACGGGAAGTGCTCGTGTTGTGGAGTACGCCGGTCTTTTAGGATTGAGAATCGGGCTTTTGGATGGAAAATTATGGACAGTCAAGTTTTGACAGGGGCCAGTTTCGAGGCGGTTGGGCCGCATTGGCAAAAGTGCCATTTGGTGTTTTCTCGAGCTCACCAGGTGTCTGGTGGGTAGTATGCAACATGTGATGCTAGTCGGAGTCGACGACACCTGATTCGGAGTCCGGAGCATGGAGGTATGCTTGATCGAGATCGACAATTCGTAGTGAACGTGGATGGCCAGATGCTTCTTTCCATGTTTGGGACACGCCGTTTGAGGCCGTGAGGTGGTCTGAGTGAAGTGGAGTTCCATGGGTGTGGTAAGAGCAGGGGGAAACTCCAATTCGGAGTCTGGAGCATGGAGGTATGCTTGGCCGAGGTCAACAATTCGTAGCGAACGTGGGTGGTCGGATGTTTTTTTCCATGTTTGGGACACGCCGTTTGAGGCCGTGAGACGGTCTGAATGAAGTGGAGTTCCATGGGTGTGGTAAGAGCAGGGGGGAACTCCAATTGAGAATGGTCCAATAAGCTGACAAAAAGTGTGTGTACGTGCGAGCACCGATAGCATGCACAACGAGTATTGGGGGGAGTTTTTTTTGAAAATGCAAAAGTTGAATGGTGGGAGTTCTTGCTGGAAGAACAGAAAAGTCAAAGGTTAAGCTTTAAGGCTAAGAAGGGAAAATGGCAAAAGTATAAGGTGGAGAACCAAAAAAAAGGGGATCCCGCTGAAAAGCCTCTTTTTTTTTGGAAAGTTTGAAACAAAGAAAAAAAAAGCAATAAGCAGAAGGGCAACGACGGCGCAGTCGTTGCCTTTTGAGGAGGAAAGGAAAAGGGAGGAGGAGTTGATGGAAGAGTTTTTTTTAGGTTTTTGCGGTGCTTGCTTGTTTTGGAAGCAAAGAAGAGCTCACGAGGAGCAAGAAGCTATGAAAGCTTGGTGTCGGACTTGAGCAAGGCTCGCATCTTTTTGTTTTGATGAACGTCAATGAGCGACAGTGGTTTTATATAAACGCTTTTATGCAAGTGAAGAAGGAGTCCCCCCATACAAGCAATTGTGTCGTGCTTTCCCCTTCCCCCCTTTCTTTTCTGCTCTATTGAGAGTGTGTGCAGTTGTGTGTGGCCGTGTGCCCCCCAACATAGCGTCTGCAAAGAGGGAGAGAGTGTGTATGTGGTCTACGGGAAACGGCGATTGGCGTCATTATGTGGGTGTGGATTGTGTGATGGCCGTGTGAGTTCATGCACGTCTATGTGAGCACGTGTGTGTTCGCGATTTGGTGAGAAGTGCGAGTAGAAGGTGTTCGCCAAGTGGATTGTGGTGATGTGTGTGCCCTAAGCTATAGGACGCAATCGTGTTGGCGCGCTGGGCGTGCTCCCCATTCCCCCTCTCCAACGTCACTATAAATGGAAAATTTGGAATTACACAAGCAAGACCTATTTCTGCATTAAATCCCCCAGAACAATGTGGAAGCCAAGATTCTAATGGGATGACCATAACAATATTGGAAAACCAAAGTGGCTTAGAAACCACTAAACTCGATGGTGTCAAAGTGCAATCAATACATAGAACCATTGTGCATTTTTTTCAGAGAGAGGATCACTTCAAATTCAACAATAGACTGTTGTGAAAGGTCACCAAAAGTTGAGGCTTCTCCTAGTGCCTCAAGCGTGACTATTAATTTCCCATGGGAAATGTTTGTTGAACCTAGTCAATTTTCTATAAGTGCCATACAAGAATTTGTGGAAGTGTACAATCGAGCTCGTAACAAGCTAAAGAATCAAAAGGCATCTAATTTAGTGACCAAGGTAGTTGATAATGATACAGAAAGTTGTGCGGGGATTGCTTCAGGAGGTGGTACATATGTCCAAAAATGCCTTGCATGAAGGACAAAATGCCGGGTGTGAGCGAAAGAAGGGGGCAAGGACTGCCATGTGCACAACTACATGAGTTTTGTATACTGTGTGTGTGTGTGCAGTCGGTGGACTCTCTCTGACTTGTTTGCATGAGATCGAGTAGCTCTCTCTCTCTCTCTCTCTCTCTCTCTCTCATTTGTTTGCAACCGGGTGGACTTACGTCTTTTGTTGGATGCTGGGGGGATGAAATGGTAGCTGTGATAAGCTGAGCAGGGGGTAGGAGGATCTGTGTCCGATTGGGGTAGGGGGCGACAATGTGGTCTTCACCATTGCAGTCCGGATTGTACAAGAGGGCAATGACCTGAGCTTGTGAGGGCAATGGGTGTAGGCCTGACATAAGCAAATTGCATGCTAGAAGGCACTTAGGACTCCATGGCATCTCGCAGTGTGGAGAAACGTTATGGGAGTGAGTGTGACTTCTGTGCATCTTTGTTCACGATCGTGTAGCAAGGGAAGTGGAACGCGCAATCGATAGCGCAAAGGCAAGGATGGAGAAGGAGGATGTTGCGTGAGCGCGGATGTTGTTCAAACGTGATGGCAATGGGCTAGTAAATCCAATTTTCTTGAAATTGCTAGGATTCCCTCAATTCATGGCTTTCTTAATGTAAATGCCAATGGATCCTTCGACAACCCACCACCAACACTCATGACTCTTTATTGAATGTTGCAGCTCACTCACCAATCAAACATTTTCATTCTTTATTTTATTGTTTTAAATACATATGAGATTTTCAGTAACAAAAAGGGAACACATCACTATGGCCTTAGCCCTTTGGGCATGCCATAAGTGCTTACATAAAAATTGGGAAAAAATGGAAAATATTTCTAGCTGTGGTTCACATATGCAAAAAGCAATGCTTAGTTAATGCCTCTTTTATAAGAAATAGGAACAAAAAAGGTTTGCCATCATTAACGTACCAGGTGGCGCTAATCAACAAGCTTTATCCAATGGGCGTCACTTTCTTTCAGGAGTTCCATGCAAAAGAAAACTTGTCAATATATCCATACGACTATTGTTAATTAATGTCCCTCTTACAAGGAACAAGATTTTTTTTTTTGTTATTGATTAGTTACCATGTGCCACTAATCGACAAGCTTTTTTAAGTAGTACTCTCTTACATGAGAGTAAAATTTATATTCAAACAACGCTTACTACATACGCACCATGCCCAACCTGAGCCATGGCCAAAAAATGTGAAGTGTTCATCTCAAGTCTTTAGAAAGCCAATTTAATGTTTGGAAGAACAAAAATTGTCGAGCCTTCAATAGCGTCCTCCTCTCTGTGACTAGCTTCTAAAGAGTTTATTTATGTGGTAAGTAAAAGGTATAGCTCGGATGATTGGCTTAGGGCAACCCTCGCCATCCAATCGTGACCTATGGAATAGTATGGTTCTTGGTACTTGTAACCTAGTTAGGTGGTATACCTCTGTCCTTCAAGGCTTGGCATGAGCTGTTGGTGATTTCATAAACATTCATTCAAAATTGTGAGTTTTGCCCAAAAAAAAAAAAAAGATTGTTTTCAAGAAGATTTTCTCGGCTGCTCAATATAATTCACTCACAATTGTGAGTTTTGCTATTAAAAAAAAATAAAATAAATTTGTTTTCAAGACATGTACACATTTACAGTGCACGTGGTTTGGTGGAAAAGGCTCCCTTGTTGATTGCCATTCTTCTTTAAGGCGGGAGAGGGAGAGGGAGAGGGGGAGGGGGAGCTCTCTCCCTCTCATAGAATACTCACATCATTCGCCTTTATATTTATTAGTTTGGAAAGAGATTGTCTTTTAGCAGAGAACATACTCACATGGTTTGGTTGGAAAGGCTTCCTTGTTTGGTGACTTAAGAAGGGCTCGGAAGGGGGGAAGAGTTGCGCAGAGAGAGAGAGAGAGAGAGAGAGAGAGATATGGGAAAGATAAGCAAGGTGGCGGTGGTAGCGGTGTTGGTGGTGGTAGTGATGGCAATGGTAGTGGCCGCAGATGAGTATGGAGGGCAAGGGCAAGGGTGCGATACAGTAGTGGCAGAAGTAAAGGACCTATGCAAAGACTACGTTGTGGGGAAGGAGCCGCCATCACCAGGGCTATCGAGTCCTTGCTGCAAATCCTTACGCCGCAACCGTGGTGCCCTCAAGTGCTTGTGCGGTCGTGTCGACTTTAGCAGCCTCAATAAGCGTAACCTCCTCCTCACCTCCACAATCTGCCTCATTGGCCCCTTGGAATGTGCTTAATGAATGAGCCCCTACACACTTATCCCGTGTTGTAAAAACTCTCTCTCTCTCTCTCTCTCTCTCTCTCTCTCTCTCTATTAACCTGAACACTTCACAATAACATTTATGTGCTTGGTTTCTTCCAAAACTCAACACATTTTGATGCCCAAACTCAATATTAGACTATGATATGCATCCCAACATATTCAATTGAGATTCTGTGTTGGTAGTTCTTTTGCATATAGTTCTGGAACTACATAGAGTTTTGCTTATATTTTTGATTGATTCGGTTGATTTGGATTCTGAAAACTAAACGAAGCTTTACTTTTAGGAACCCAGTGCAAAAAAAAAAAAACAAAAAAAAAACTTTTTTTTAAAACCCCTGTCATCAATTCAGGTGTAGGAGCTGAGGCAAGGGGCAAGGAATTGATTTTTTTTTTTTTTTTAATGTCATTCTTTGCAATGACTGCAATGACATGTGCTTGTTCAACTAGCTCAGAGCGGAGATTCAGATGGCAAGGGGAACGTTTTGAGTTTGATCGTCCAATTCTTTCTCCTCTGCCTCAATGCATAATTGCAAGAGTAATGCGTGCAAATGGAATCTTTCGAATATTCCAGTAAATAGTAATGGAATAGAGCAAGTATGAGTAGGTTGGCTTAACGGTTTTCTGGAGCAAGTATTAACTATACTAATACTATTATTTAAAAAAATTACTAAGAGTAGGCGTTTATTCGTATCCACCCTTGAATTTAGCTCTATAGACTTATTTACTATACAAGAACTACTCGGATCCAGCTAAGCCATAAATGTCCCCACTTTAACTCAGCAAAGAATGTACAGTGTGTCATTCAAAGCTTAGGAAGAATTAGCAGAGAGTGCTAGCAAAGGGAAACCCAACTCCGATCTACCCTCCTACTTACAAGGATACACCATCCAAGATAGGAAAATCATTCTGAAGAAATCCAAGCAGGGAAACCTACCATGAAGGCTTTTGTAAGCTTTGGTAGAAAATTGTATTGAGCACTTTGAGGGGTGGACCGTGGCATAAACGATGTTTGCCCAAGCTTGCAATTGTTTGTGAAGGTACAAAGGAAAGAAAGAGATGTTTTATGAAGAACTTAGAGAAGAAGCTTTTGTCGCCATTGTATTCAGTATTATAACACATGGAAAGACAACACTCTCTTGTGTGTCTTAATGGAGGGAGAACTACAAGTTGGGAAAAAAAAAAGCATAGGTACAAATTTTCCAGAAAATGGGTTTGTCGCTCAACAAAGAATGTAGAATGAACCTCAAGCACTGCATGTACCTTTCGGGGGCAACTTTTCCAGAGAGGGATGTACAATTCATAACTGCATTACATTCTGAATGCGACAAAAAAGAAAAGAAGAAGAAAAGGGGTTTTGTCACAAAACACACACATGCAAACACAATAGACATGATTGCTCTCCATAAACATGGGTTCTTTTCCTTCAAGTTCCCATACTTCTATACTATTTATTAAAGAGCTTCAAAAGTCAACCAACCAAGCTCACTTTTATAGAGCTTTAAAGGTCAAAATAAGAAGGGACTCCGCATCGGGCCGGTGGTCCCCTACCCCCAATCGTACCTAGTTAGGTATGCGGTGCCTCCCTCACAGAAGTTCATGATGTTGAGGTAAGTCACATTGTGGGAATTATGGCAATCACCGATGTGATGAGAAATATAGTCCAAGACCTGAATGATATGACATTTGATTGCCTTAGGTCAGCCCAAGATGTTTTCATGCAAGTGGTTGAGGAGGTGAGATCATTACTACTTTGCAATGTAAAGAGTAGTGTAATGCCAAGAGAAGCAAAAGCCTTGAAAAGGCCCATATTAGATGATGGATGTTGGGTTTCTTTGAACCCAATGGGAAACAAAAAGTCCCCTAGGTGGGATGGATTAACATCATAATTTTTTAGAGTTCAAGGAGGATATTGAAATCTTCTTAACTCAGATGGCAGTCAAGGCTTTGTTAGAGGGGAAAATGGATGCTATCATGAAAAAAGGGAGGATCAAGAAGATTTCCAGATTAGTTTGTTGCTCTCTCTTAAAAAACTAACATCTTATCTCAATGATGCTAGTGTCGTACAAGATTATTGTCAAGGTTATAACACAAATGCTGGCTCCAATCCTAGACAAAGTGATCACCTCCCCATCAACATGGTTTTGTCAAAGGACGATCAATCTATGGCAACATTTTTCCACCAATGATCAACATGAAGTATGAAAATTTCACCAAGCAAGAATGCATCCTTCTACAACTTGACATAGACCGGTTCTCATCCATTGGTGACGTCACTCGAGAACAGTATTGCAAAAGGGGAGATTCAAGGACTCTCACTTCCAAGGGTCAAACAATTGCTAGAGAAATTGTTTACGAACCGCTCTCTAAACTTCATAAAAGCCAACTCCCAGACGCTAAGATGCACACTCAAGATTTTCCAACTATTTGCAATGGCATCAGGCTCTAGGTGCAACATCAAAAATCAAGCTTGATATTGTTCATTGAAAAAAACTCATTTGACCCCGTCAAGTGGGTAGGGGGGATTTTCAAAAGTCAAAGTGTTCAAACACCTCGGAGCACCACTAGGGATGGATATCTTAGACAAACAAAGACTCAACTAGTTCCTAAAAAAATTTAACAATAAGATGAGAAGGGGGGGGGGTACACACTCCTTCATCTCCCCTATTTAAAAAATGGACAAATGCAATTAAAAATATTTTTTGAGAAACATCAAACAACTCGACATAACTCCATGGTAGTGTGGGAAATGGGTGAGATCCAATGACCAAGGTACCATTAGGATTCCGGACCCAATGATGCACACAAAAGACATGTGTGAAAAAATATTAGTCTTTTTAACCAATCAAAGGCACAATTGAGTAATCATGGCTTGGGATATGACTAGCAACTTAGAGCTTTCCTTCCAAGGAAGCCCCCAAAAGGAGGATAAAGTGCATGACAACATAACATTCTAGCTCCAAGCTAGGATTTTTGAAGCTAGAATGCTACACGTGTGAGAGTGCAGTAAAGAGACATCGCACTGGTTCCCTTGGCTCTCCAAGCTAGGAGGATGATCCTTGAATACATTTTGGAAGTAAGTTCCTAGAAGGTGAATATTAAAAGGATCTCCAAGATGGCATATTTCTAGGACAATGACAACTTGTGCTAAACGGATATAGACCAGTTGGTGGTTTAACATAGTTTGAATTTGAATGAAATGCTATTCATTAGTAGATTCTCAAACTTTTTGTGCAATAGTGCAATGCCTGCCGTCAAGACAGAGCTCAATTCAAAAGCTCGGCATTAGCCCAAAGAAATAATTTTTGCACTTACCAATACATTGGGAAGTTATAACAAGCTAATGTACAAAGTGTAATGGCTCACTCTGCTCATCAAATTGTGGAGGGTGAATCAATCTAAAAAGAAGTGGTGAAAGAGTATAAACAACATTTAGGAGGTAAAATGGCTAAGCTCAATGAAGATATTCGCTTGTAACGATTTGTGTGGGGGCTATCCCAACTGGAAATAAGATTATTGCTAGATATCTTGGCACAAACACTTGCTCTAGGTGCACAACAGCTTTGGAGGATCCCATACATATATTCAAAGACTAACCTTCCTTGCATGGTCTTGCCGCCAAAATCTACAAATGGGTGCAGAGGAAGTGGAAGGTTCCCTTCTTTAGCCTAATGACTTGGTTCTAGTAGGAGGGAGAAGATTCCAAACCAAGCTATTCTAGCATGCACAAAAATTTACCAGATTCTTCTATCTTGAAATAGATTTTGGAATCCCAAAAACTTTGGGTCTTTGAGAGAAACTTTGTGGGAGCTTAATTCAAGGTTACTGTGCATGAAAGCACTAAGAATATGTTTATAATAGGGTCAAGAGTAAGGTCAGTTGCACACACAGAAGAATGGTTCAACATGCATGAATTTATATTGGCTGCTCAAGTGGTGTTTATTAGGGGCGAGCATACCATTGATCTATTGCAAGAGCTACTAGATAAAAAAATAATAAGTTCTCTTCCTTATACATCCTGTTTTGTGGACCATCGTTGTACAAGATGCTTTACTATGAGCTAAGCCACTGATATGTTACCATATACATGTGGTAGTGATGCGTGTGAACACACTAGGACCACCGGGGGATTTTTCCACTGTTTAGGAGGTTTTTTCCCCTGAGCATTGTATATAAACCCATCACTCTAGGGCTATCTATCTTTCCGTTGCACACTAAGTAACACACTCTCTATTGTGTGTCTTGAGCTTCCTTCGTCTCTCCAAGCTGTGTGCGTTTCTCTGCAACCCTAATTCCAACAATTGGTATCAGAGCACGTTACGTCCTCCCGGGATTAGTCGCCAGCTACTCTAGCACACGCCTGCTCACTTTCTCTGATTTTTGATTCGGGCTCATTTTGGCCTCTGTTTCCACTACAGGCAGGTATGCACAGGCAATTTTGTCATTTTGTGTAGAATTTCCAGCAGTGCCGATTTTTGCATAACAGGTGCCTTATAGTCTTCTACGGTTTGTGCTATATAGCACATCCTATTTTCGGGTAATTTTCACATTAGGTGCAACATTTACCATGGCTGACAACAACACAGATGTCTTCAAGATGTTTTCTGCTAAGGACAGGTTGAATGGGGATAATTACCCTATGTGGGCTTATATGATGCAACACATTCTTGTGTCAAAGGGCGTCTGGAATATTCTGCAGGGCATTGATGTATGTCCTGGTTCGAGGATACAGGCGATGTTGAGGATGTTGTAGGTCTTGTTGCAAGGATTGTTGCTATTAGAGTTGTTTTGCCTATGGCAGAACAATCTCGTTGAGATGTAAAGGATGCGCAGGCTCATGGATTGATTGCATTATCTGTGAAGCACACCATTGTTTCTCACATTCATTCAACAAAATCTGCAAAACAGGCTTGGGATATTTTGGCTGGTCTTTATGCAAGTCGCAATGAGGCTAAAATTGATTTGTTGCGTAAAGAGATGGAGTCAAAGATTATGCATGAGGAAGATGATATGGACACTTTCCTTGCTAGTGTCAAGGATATCAATGAGCAACTTATTTCTGCAGGAGAAGTCATTTCAGACAGTTCCCTTGTGCAGACTGTTCTTGATGCCTTACCAAATTCTTACCAGACTTTTGCTAGTACGTGGAGACTTATGACCCAAGGAAATCCAGAAGTTGTCAAGTTTGATGCATTATGCACATTGCTTCTACAAGAGTCACTTTCCAGAAAAAACAGGACTAGACAGCGTGCGATTGAACAGGCTTTTATTGCTTCTCAAAGAAAGGGTGGCAGCAACAATGCAGCCACTTCTTATGGTTCTGCTATGAGTGGAAAAACTTCTGTTCCTAATGCTTCTGCTGGCACCACTTCATCTGGTAATTCTGGTGATAAGGGCAAAAACAAGATGCGTTGCCATTATTGTAAAGCTAATGATCACTTGATCAAGTCGTGTCCTAAGTTGAAGGCCAAAGAGGCTAAGAAGAAAGAGGGTGGTTCCACTGCAAATGCTGGTTCCACTACAAATGCAGCCATTGTTGATTCTTCTATGAAAGGAGACTGTAATGCTGATGTTGATGCATAATGGGATTTTAGTGCAGAGTGCACTTACAATCCTGTTGTCCATGATGCATGCTTGTCAATTGCTACAGATTCACATGTGTGGTATTTTGACAGTGGTTCTACAAATCACATTACCTCACATCGTGAATTTTTCACCTCTCTCGAGTCTGTTCCTCATGGGAATTCAATCACTTGTGCCAACAATGCCTCTTATCCGGTTTAGGGAGTTGGAAAGATTGTGCTTACTGCTGCAAATGGCAGTTCCTTCACACTTGTTGATGCACTTTATGTACCTCTGATCAAGAAGAATCTCTTGTCTGTGTCCGCACTTGCTAGACTTGGACTTGTAGTCAAATTTGTGGGTGACAGATGTACAGTTCATGATCTTAGTTTTGGTGATGAAATAGTCGCATCTGGCCTTTTGTGCCGTGGCTGTATAAGCTCACTTTGTATGACAAGTGTGGACAAAATTTTGCAAATGCTATTGCAGATTCAAGGGCTATTTCAGATGCAAAACTTTGACATGCATGTTTTGGTCATCTAAATTTTACGACTTTGCTGCGTTTGCAGAAATCTGATATTGTTGCTTCTTTGCCGCCTCTTGAAGCACTTGTCAAACATGTTTGTGAAGGCTGTATTTTGGGTAAGATGCCGCGTTCTAAGTTTCCAAAGGATGGTTCAGTTCGGGCCACATGCAGGTTGCAGCTTGTGCATTGTGATGTTTGTGGGCCCATGAAAACTCCGTCCTTGGGCAATTACCTTTACTTTGTGACTTTTATTGATGATTACTCCAGGCATGCATGGGTATTTCCGCTTAAAGCAAAGTCCGAAGTTTTTATGTGCTTCAAACAATTTCTGGCTATGGCTAAAAATGTCTCGAAATGCACTATGGGCACCCTCCGTTCCGATCGAGGGGGGCAGTATATGTCTCATGAATTTAATGCATTTATGGCTAGTTGTGGGATAAAACAACAATGTACAGAACCTTATACACCTCAGCAAAATGGTGTTGCTGAGAGGAAAAACAGGTCACTGATGGAAATGGCACGATATATGGTCAAAAGTCAAGCTTTGCCGCATTCTTTTTGGAGGCCATCATGTGTGCCACTTATGTACTAAACAGGTGTCCTACAAGACCGTTGCACTCTATTACTCCATATAAAGCATGGCATGATAGAAAGCCTTCTATTGAGCACATGCGTGTTTTTGGTTGTTTGGCATATGCTTTGGTGCCACAAACACATCGCAGAAAATTGGATGATAAGGCTGTCAAATGTATTTTTGTTGGTTATAGTGCTAAAAGCAAAGGTTATAGGTTATATCATCCGCAAACAAAGCGTATTCTGGTTTCATGGGCTGTAGTGTTTGTGGAAGATTCTGTTCAACACTTGTTGTCATGTACTAGAGACAGTAATGTAAGCTCACAAGACATTTATGACACTTTGTTGCCTCTTTTCAGTGGTGGAAATACGAATGTAAGTTCCAATGAGGCAAATGTACAGCCTATGGGGGTTTCTGAAAATGTTACAGATCAGCCCATTACTGATGCAGATGTACATGATGTACTTGATGAGGAAAGGGCTGAAAATGAGCAGGTTAGAGGTATGCCAGAATGGCTGGTGCACACTTTGCTTGACAGCAAATTGGATGCACCTTTGTCTAGTCGTACTCGTTCAGGCTCTTGCCATGCATCTTATGCATCAGATTGTTATGCTTTGGCTGTGTCTAGCTTACATGATGTTGAGGAGCCTCTGTCTTTTGATGAAGCACAGAATTCAGAATATTGGATGGCTACCATGCAATCAGAATATGATGTACTTATAGAAAATGACACGTGGACTTTATGTGATTTTCCTCCTGGCAAAAAGGCCATTGGTACAAAGTGGGTTTACAAGTTGAAACGCAAGTCGGATGGTGAGATTGATCTCCATAAGGATCGACTTGTTGCGAAGGGTTATGCACCGCAAAAGGCATAGACTATGAAGAGACTTTTGCTCCCACTTGTCGTATGACTACTGTGCGTTTTCTATGTGCATTGGCAGTCGATTTTGGTTGGGATGTACATCAATCAGACATTGTTACTGCTTTCTTGAACGGTGACATATTTGAGGAAGTTTATGTAACGTAGCCTCGCGATTTTGTCATAAAAGGACAAGAGGACAAAGTGTGCAAATGTAAGAAGGCTTTGTATGGGTTGAAGCAATCTCCTCGTGCTTGGTATGAGAAAGCTGACACTCATTTGGTCAAACGAGGCTTTCGTAACAGTCCAACAGAAAGCACATTGTATGTAAAGCGTGAGGGCGATGTACTTCTCATCCTGGTTCTTTATTTTGATGATTTACTGATCACTGGGCCAAATGAGAGACATATTTCTGAATTTAAGGCTGGTTTGAATGATACTTTCAAGATGAAAGATTTGTGGCTGTTGCATCATTACTTGGGTATACAGTTTAAGCAGTGTGATGGTGGTATTGCCTTGTGTCATAAAAGTTACATAGAGACATTACTATGTAAGTTTGGACTTGAGGATTGCAAACCTATTGCCACTCCCATGGAAACAGGTTTGAAGTTGAGTCTACATGATGCTGGCGATCCTATTGATGTCACTCTTTACCAAACTGTTGTTGGTTGCCTCATTTATGTATGCAACATGAGGCCAGATATTCAGTTTGCAATCTCACAGGTCATCAGATTTATGCATAGCCCAGGCTCTAAGCATTGGCAGGCTGTCAAGAGGATTTTTCTCTACCTTAGTGGCACTTTACATCTTGGCTTGTTTTATCCCAAGGGGGGATCATTGCTGCTAGACTTACATGCTTTTTCGGACTCAGATTGGGCTGATTGTTTTGACACGCGTTTCCACAAGTGGTTTTTGTTTCATGCTTGGCTGTTCATGTATATCATGGTTGACCAAGAAGCAACCTACTGTGGCCACTTCAAGTTGTGAGGCTGAGTATAGGGCAGTCTTCACAGCTATGGTTGAGTGTGTATGGCTCAGATGCCTTATGGCTGATTTGGGTGTTGGACAGGACACTGCCAACACTATCTACACTGACAATCAGAGCACATTGGCACTTGCGAGGAACCCATTTTTTCATGCTCGCACAAAGCACATTGAGGTGCATTACCACTATGTCACGGAGAGGCTCTTAACAGGGTGCCAACACAGGACAACCTTGCAGATCTTTTCACAAAGGCATTGTCTCGTGAGAAGCTTGAAGCTTTCCGCAAAGGTTTGTGCTTACTCCCCTTTGTGGATTGATCATGTCCTCAGGGCATGGAACTTCCCTTTACTCATATGCCATCTCTCGTTCACCACATCACTCCAGAGGGTATTTGTTACCATATACATGTGATAGTGATGTGTGTGAACACACTAGGACCGCCAGGGCATTTTTTCCCTCTTTAGAAGGTTTTTTCCCCCCGAGCATTGTACATACGCCCATCACTCTAGGGCTATCTATCTTTCCATTGCATACTAAGTAACACACTGTCTATTGTGTGCCTTGAGCTTCCTTCGTCTTCTCGAAGCTGTGTGCGTTTCTCTGCAACCCTAATTCCAACAGTTTGACCAAATGAGTATCAGCTTTCTCATACCAAGCACGAGGAGATTGCTTCAACCCATACAAAGCCTTCTTACATCTTCACACTTTGTCCTCTTGTCCTTTTATGAAAAAACCGCGAGGCTGCATTACATAAACTTCCTCAAATATGTCACCATTCAAGAAAGCAGTAACAATGTCTGATTGATGTACATCCCAACCAAAATGAGCTTCCAATGCACATAGAAAACGCACAGTAGTCAAATGACAAGTGGGAGCAAAAGTCTCTTCATAATCTATGCCTTTTTGTTGTGCATAACCCTTTGCAACAAGTTGAAACTTATGGCGAGCGATCTTACCATCCGGCTTGCGTTTCAACATGTAAACCCACTTTGTACCAATGGCCTTTTTGCCAGGAGGCAAATCACATAAAGTTCATGTGTCATTTTCTATAAGTGCATCATATTCTGATTGCATGGCAGCCATCCAATTTTTTGAATTCTGTGATTTATCAAAAGACACAGGTTCCTCAACATCATGTAAGCTAGACACAGCCAAAGCATAACAATTTGATGCATAAGATGCATGGCGAGAGCCTGAACGAGTATGACTAGACAAAGGTGCATCCAATTTACTGTCATGCAAAGTGTGCACCAGCCATTCTGGCATACCTCTAGCCATCTCATCTTTAGCCCTTTCCTCATCAAGTACATCACGTACATCACGTACATCTGCACCAATAATAGGCTGATCTGTAACATTTTTAGAAACCCCCATAGGCTGTACATTTGCCTTATTGGAACTTACATTCGTATTTCCACCACTGAAAAGAGGCAACAAAGTGTCATAAATGTCCTGTGAGCTTACATTACTGTCTCTAGTACATGACAGCAAGGGGGGTGAATAGATTCTTCCACAAACACTACATCCTGTGAAACCAGAATACGTTTTGTTTGCGGATGATACAACCTGTAACCTTTGCTTTTAGCACTATAACCAACAAAAATACATTGGACAGCCTTATCATCCAATTTTTCGCACTGTGTTTGTGGCACCAAAGCATATGCCAAACAACAAAAACACGCATGTGCTCAATATAAGGCTTTCTATCATGCCATGCTTCATATGGATTAATAGACTGCAAAGCTTTTGTAGGACACCTGTTTAGTACATAAGTGGCACACATGATGGACTCAAGCCAAAAAGAATGCGGCAAAGCTTGACTTTTGACCATACATCGTGCCATTTCCGTAAGTGACATGTTTTTCCTCTCAGCAAGACCCTTTTGTTGAGGTGTATAAGCACTATACAATGGTGTTTTACCCCATGACTAGCCAGAAATGAATTGAATTCATGAGACATATACTCCCCCCCTCGATCAGAACGGAGGGTGCCCATAGTACATTTCGAAACATTTTCAGCCATAGCCATAAATTGTTTGAAGCCCATAAAAACTTCGGACTTTGCTTTAAGCGGAAATACCCATGCATGCCTGGAGTGATCATCAATGAAATTCACGAAGTAAAGGTAATTGCCCAAGGACGAAGTTTGCATGGGCCCACAAACATCACTATGCACAAGCTGCAACCTGCATGTGGCCCGAACTGAACCATCCTTTGGAAAATTAGAATGTTGCATCTTACCCAAAATACATCCTTCACAAACATGTTTGATAGGTGCTTCAAGAGGCGTCAAAGAAGCAACCATATCAGATTTCTACAAATGCAGCAAACTGGCAAAATTCACATGACCAAAATGTGCATGTCAAAGTTTTGCATTTGAAATAGCCCTTGAATCTGCAACAACATTTGCAAAATTTTGTCCACACTTGTCATACAAAGTGAGCTTATACATCCATGGCACAAAAGGCGAGATGCGACTATTCATCACCAAAAGTGAGAGATCATGAACTGTACATCTGTTATCCACAAATTTGACTACAAGTCAAAGTCTAGCAAGTGCGAACATAGACAAGAGATTCTTCTTGATCCCAGGTACATAAAGTGCATCAACAAGTGTGAAGGAACTGCCATTTGCAGCAGTAAGCACAATCTTTCCAACTCTGTGAACCGGATGAGAGGCATTGTTGGCACAAGTGACTAAATTACCCTAAGGGATAGACTTGAGAGAGGTCAATAATTCATGATGTGAGGTAATGTGCTTTGTAGCACCATTATCAAAATACCACACATGTGAATCTGCAAGCAACTGACAAGCATGCATCATGGACAACAGGATTGTAAGTGCACTCTGCACTAAAAGCCCATTCTGCATCAACATCAGCATTACAGTCTGCTTTCACACAAGACTCAACAATGGCTGCATTTGTAGTGGAACCAGCATTTGCAGTGGAACCACCCTCTTTCTTCTTAGCCTCTTTGGCCTTCAACTTAGGACACTACTTGATCAAGTGATCATTAGCTTTACATTAATGGCAATGCATATTCTTTTTGCCCTTATCACCAGAATTTCCAGACGAAGTGTTGCCAGCAAAAGCATTAGGAACATAAGTTTTTCCACTCGTAGCAGAACCATAAGAAGTGGCTGCATTGTTGCTACCACCCTTTCTTTGAGAAGCAATAAAAGCATGTTCAACTACACACTGTCTAATCCTGTTTTTCCAGGAAAGTGACTCTTGTAGTAGCAATGTGCATAATGCATCAAACTTGAAAACTTATGGATTTCCTTGGGTCATAGGTCTCCAAGTACTAGCAAAAGTCTAGTAAGAATGTGGTAAAGCATCAAGAACAGTCTACACAAGGGAACTTTCTGAAATGAATTCTCCTACAGAAATAAGTTCATCATTGATATCCTTGATACTAGGAAGGAATATGTCCATATCATCTTCCTCATGCATAATCTTTGACTCCAGCTCTTTACGCAGCAAAGCAATTTTAGCCTCATTGTGGCTTGCATAAAGACCTCCTAATATCCCAATTCTGTTTTGCAAATTTTGTTGAACGGATGTGAGGAACAATGGTGCGCTTCACAAACAACACAATCAATGCATGAGCTTGCGCTACGAAATACTGTGAACTGCTTACGTTAATGCGTAGAGATCTTACCTGCGGTTGCAATGCAACAAATGCGACTGCCATGTGACAACCGGGGGGGGAGTAGGGAGCGCGAGAAGGAGAGGAGTGAGCGCGTCATTAACTCACATTGTGTATTTCTTATCCAAAAAGTTATAAAAAACTTACAAAAATTGGCTTTTATACCTTCGCCAAGGTTTTTGGGTGGTCAAAACTAATAATCTGGAGTTCTAGCAAAGCTGGGAAATGACTGGCTGATACAATTTGGAAGCTTGTAGCCCTGGCTCATGAATTACAGAGTTTATCCGTGAAAATAGGAGTTACAATATTCCCAATTTATCAAAATAATAAATGTTTTACAAAGAGAACTCCGAAAAATGTTGTCCGTATTAGCTTGCTGCTAACATTCCCCCCCTCCTTGCCTGTGTCGTCCCTTGACACAGCTTTATGGGCTGAAGTAATATTCGATGGCTGGCGAGGTGATGTTTAAGCGCATCGAGTGCCTTCTGGTATCTGGTTTTTCTTTCTTTGTCTAGCACTTGCAGAAATTGCATGGTCACTCTATTCTTCAACTCCACCTTAATAGCCTACAAATCTGGATATGAGGTTGTTGATCACTGGCGCAAAGATCTTCGTTCGTCAAGAATAATCCAGTCTAGAAAGCTTCCTCAAATGCAAACATATTGCTTGATGTTAAAAACATACATCTGGCATAGAAGTCGTAAAGGAATTCTTCCAAAGGTTGACTACCTAGATCATAGCATAACCCCTTTATTACCTTCTAAAAATGACATCCATGGGGCTCCTGCTTGCTCCTGCGTTTTGGGCTTTCCATCTCTGAGGAGTTGGTTAACTCTCTTGAGCTTTGCTATTTCCTTTAGGAGCTCTTCTTCTCTCTGGACCCGCATCAAAGCCAGGTCCCTGCGCTGTGATTGCTCCAGCTTTAACTCTAACTCAAGGTCCTTGTTCTTCTTTTCTAGTGCATTGTACACTTCATGAGTCCCTTTGATCAAGGCCATGACTGGATTTTCTCTTATTTGCCATAAGAAGATTGCCTGATTATTGATTTGCTGTTCAGAGTACTGTAAAGAGGCATTTGCAATATCCAATTGCACTTGAAATTTTTGAGCTGATAGGATGTCGTAAGAAGTTTAGTAACTTTTGTGAGCTGCTCATCTTTTGCTTTGCAAGCATCGGATAATTTGGTGAGCAGATCACCTAACTCCTCTATTTCTTTCTGCTATCTATCTCTAGCTAGTTGATGCTGTTCAGCTTCTACGTTCATCTCCTACCCTTGCCTCTGAAGATCGATGATGACAGTCATCCTATCTTCTAACTCTCCTTGGAGAGCGTCAATCACCATCTCAAGATCTTTGGCTTTTGTGTTGCGGCTTAGTGTTGCTGAACAGAGTCTCTCCGTCATGTCTTGCATCTGCCTTGCATATTTGTTTACTTGTAATATTACCTTGTCGTTTCACTACCAATCCTCCTGTCGTGCTAGCTCAGTAGATGTGCCTGCAACCTCATGTTTGTCTTTTTCTTTGTCATCCTGAGGCCTTTTTGCTTTGGTGGTTTTTGGCTGAGTGGAAGTAGACGGTAATGGCCCAGACTATGTAGTCTCTTTAGGTGCAGGGCTCACTTCCTTCTTTGGTTTTGGTTCTTTCTGTTGTTGTTGCTCTTGTGTAGCAGTGGCCTCTTGTGCAGATTCACTTGTCGTTTGCTCTTCAGGATTTTGAGTAACTTTGGTGGCTTTCTCTTGTTCCAGCTCGGCTTCTTTTTCTTTTAGCTTCTCGTGCTGGTCAGCCTCTTGGGCGGATTCTATTTCTTTGGGGGACTCAAAATCTTTGGATTTCTCTTTCTCAGGTGATGGTGGTGGGTTTGTCCTGTTGTTCTCTAGGTGGTGAGGTGGGTCTAGGAGACTCGTGACCTTGCTCTTGTGCTTCTTCTCTTGCCGTCTCCTCGGCTTCTCTGTTCCTCCGCCTCTTTGGTTTTCCTTGCCACTTCTTTGGCTTCCTTCAGCTTTAGGGCCTCTGCTTCTTGGTATATTTTCCAAAGATTCAGTAGGGTCTCTAGCTTCCTTTCTTGTGTGATGATTCGTTCTTGGGCCTTTAAGTCCGCTCGGCACCCATTTCTCTGGGTCCTTCCCTTGTGCTTGTGTATTGTGCTGGTAGGCCTGTTTCTCTCTTTCAAAATGAGCTTGTTTTTGTGCGAGCTCTTCTTGGTGGGCATACCCAGCTTTTCTTTTTATTTCTTCTCTACGAGATCTCTTTTCCTCGTTATTCAAGCTCTCGCTGTTGTTGTCCCTTTCTGGCGAGCTCTCAGCTAATTCTTCATCTGATTTATAAGATCTCTTTTCTGACCTTGTAGCTCTTGAAGAGGGTTGTATTGTCAATATCCATGTATTTTGATCAGGAGCAAGTGGTAAATTGTCAGCCATGCCAATGGCCTGGTATGCTATCCTCGACAAGACTTCTGGTGCACCCAAGTAAGTGATCTTTCCTTCCTTCTTGGTGCTCTTCAAGGTGGTCAGGATATACTGCGTGTGGTCCACTAGTTGCGTGGTTGTTGACTTTAGAACTTGGATAAATGTGGTGGCAACCGCGTGATTTGGCGTGGTATACCTTGGTGGCCTTTTTGCCAAGAAGTGGAAGTGCTGATGGTACAATCTGGCTGGCTCTTCCACCTATTTGTGAATCAAATATGCAAAGGTAGCCACGACTGTCTCTTTGGTAAAGGTTCCTGCTGTTTTCCTGTCTCTTGCTCTCATGGTCATTCCTTCTATAGGCAGTCTGAGTGCCTCTGCCGCTATATCTTTAGTGTTGACCACTTCGACCTTGTTTCCCTGAGTGTCAGATATCTGTGCGGTTTCATCTCCTTTAATTGTGGATAGAAGCTCGTAAGATTTTTCAAAATCCACTACGCAAGGCTCCTGTTCATAGAAGTCTCTGAGTCCAATCCTGCGGTTGGCTTCTTTGGTCTCTGACTTGGCAACAACATCATATACTTCTTTGGGTAGGAGATGCAACTCCACCTGATGCCCCTCTTCACTCTTGAATCTGCCGATGAAGACTGTAGTGTGATGCTTGTCATAAAATCTAATCTCGAATATCTAACCAACCTAAATGATTCTCTCATATTAAACTAATCACTTAATGTGGGAGAATAAACGGGAACAAGGGTTAAGATATAGACATGTGCTTATAAATCTATCTCAACATGGGGCCAATGGTAAAGGGGCCCAAATGAGAGATGGTCTATCAAAGAGCAAGGCTAACCAATGGAGCATAATATCTTAGGGTTAGCTTCATTGAAGACCTCCAATAATGTGTGTAAAAGTCCTTTGACCTTAGGTAAGCTAGGGCTGACCTTGAGGCGCGGGAACCCGACCCTGCTCGAGGTGCTTGTCCTGCTTGTCATGCTTGATGACTAAGGTGCTTGAGGTGCTTGATGATTGAGGTGCTTGAGATGCTTGAGGTACTTAACACTACTTCTGTAATCGGACACTCAAATGTCCTAAGACACTAAAGTGTCCTATTTTTTTTAGCAACTTGTCATAATTATTTGGTGAATCTAGAAAAAAAATCCATAGGTCACGTTCATATCTTAGGCTAGCTATGAGGTGAAGAACGTAGACAAATTTTACTTTTTCCAAAATTAATATTGAATAAAGATTATAATGATAAGTTTTAAGATGAAAAAGTTATAGAAATTTAGTGCAATTTTAACAAAATTTTCATAAATTGAATATAACTTCTCATCAAAATAAGATTTTGCATATATTTCAAGGTGTATGGATAGGCAAAAACTTATTATAGCAAGAAATTGAGCTTCATAACCTAGTTATGGGACTAGATTTTTGTTATAATCAAAAGACCAAAATCTTGAAAATGCTCACAAAGATGGAAATTTTGGTCTTTCAAGGCCTCTTTCATTAACATGATGAGGTTTGAGGACCAAATCTAAGGTGTATAATGTATCTATAGGTCAATACCCATCAACTAAGCATTTTTCAAGGGTTCAAACTCATAGGAATCTTGTAATTGAAGCTCATTAAAAAAATTTATATAATTTCTTGCAAAAAAAACATTTCTATGAAAAACTAATGAAAGTGTGTATATAAATCTCCCAATTTTGTCCATATGAGGTATTTGTATACAAATAAGTGAGATGAATGGAAAAATCCAAAAGTGGACTTTATTTTAAGGATTATCTTTGATAAATAAAAAATCATAATTAAAACATGTGCAGTTTTTTAGATATGCCATAAATCACCAAATGTGGCTTGCATAACCATTAAAAATCATCACCTTCTATAATGGAGTCATAGATCTAGTATATATGCATCATAAGAAATTGTAAATTTAGATGAAATAAATGTTTTTTGTGATCGTTAATTGAATTTGTGAACGTTTCATATTTGACCCATAGGAGTTTCTATATTTAATTCTAGTCACAAAGGATTTTTTTCTCACATGACAATTGCAAAAATATCAATCACATATATAAGTGGCTACCACAGATTATTGCATGCACCATGCTCATTTTTTTCTTAGGCTAGAATACCAGTTTTAATGTTGAATGCTGTTTTGCGTAGGTTCTTTTCATGAGTGTAGTTACTATTGATGTTATGATCAAAAGTGAGGGATTATAATTTCTATGAGTACTTTGAATAACATTTATAAGTTTGCAAAAGCACTTCTTGAGATATGTTCTAAAATTCGTGTACCATTTTATATAAATTCGCAAAAAAAAGGACACTAAAGTGTCCTTTTTGGTACCAAACCAGTGTTAATGATTGAGATGCTTGAGGTGCTTGACATGCTTGAGATTCTAGGGTTGCACTTGAGGTGAGAACCTAGCCCAAGCTTAAAGTGCTTAAGGGACAAGCTTGTGGTGAACTGGGCCTATTCATGAGGGGCTTGAGGTGACAAAAGGTCAAATATTCAATCCCTACAAGGAGGGGGCGAGCCCTACATGAGGGGGGATGAAGAGAACACCCACACACTCACACAAGGCATGCATGGTACAAAGAAATCAAAAGGGACACGTGCCAATTTCCTCCTCATGTTGCCCTCATGGTGTGCCTGAAGCCTATTGGTTGGCCACCCAAGGGGTCCAATGATAATTTAGGAGATTTAATTAATTGATTTTGTATTTATCTAGCCCTCTCTCTCAAAAGGGAAAGGGGGACACTTGTCTCAAGGCTACCCTTTCTCCTTGAAATGCCTCCTGCTTATGATTGGCTAGGCCTGGAGGGGTCCAATGAGCTTCAAGCATGAGCTACAAGGGGGGGTCGACCAAGAAAGCTAGGGGGTTGCTTAGGGGGTTTACTCACCCACAAAACTCACAAACACTCTCATTGTGTACTATGCAAAGTGCAAGAGCTCCCTCTCCTTCTCCAAGCAAGTAGAGGTTGAGAGCCTACACTAACACTCTTGGCTATGGAGTGCAAATGAAACTAAGATCCATGCTTCAATGCTTAAGTTTTCTATCTCCTTCTTCTTCATTACTATGCTATTATGTATGCTAGAAACAAGGTTTATGATAAGTGAGGAACTAATTCTTTCTCCTAAGAAATGTTTGTTCTTCCTCTTCCCTACCCTCATTCCCTGCTAGCTCTCTCCACCTTCGAAGGTGTTTGAGGTCTATGGACTGAGGTTTGGGATAGTTAAAGCTTTCTTCAAGTTTATGTTATGTTTGTGATGCATGAAGCTTTCCATCTTCATTGCATCACCTAGGTCACAAGGAACACAAAGATTGTATTGTAACAAGTCTCTCTTAATGGGAGAAATCATAATACAAATGCCTATTGGAGGGGGGACCGGCTCCACATAAATCCATTCCTCAATTGTTGTCATGTTATCTAAATTATCTCTCTAGAAAAATTATTGTTCATGCCAAGTTAACTATTTTCTATGATTATATTGCTATCTTCAATTATGCTCACCCGCTATGTTCACAAAGTCATTTCTCAAAAGTACTCTCATTAATTTTCACTACTCTCAAATTAAATAGGCCAATTCCATTACATTGGTATCAAAGCATTTGGTTTCTCTTTTCTCGCTTAAGAAGAGAGGTTATTAAGTAGCCTATAAATGGTTGTTGTTGTTAATTATATTAGGGTAAGTGGAACTGGGATCTATTATCGGTTTTGTTGAGCCCACTATGTGGGGGATGGTGCACACCTCGGGAGATTTGGACTTAATAATGGAGTCTTTTTAGACTTGCCTACGGCTTTACAATTATTGAGCCATAAGAAGTCCAAAAGGAGCTAGCCCTTAGCAACTCTGCTATGTTAGACCTACTCCTTTACTTTCTATAATTAACCACTTCGAGCCATGGGTGTAGATACTTAAGAGCCAATTTTCAAAGGCTAAGAGGAGTGGCAACTAAGGTTTTGAATTGCCAAAGCATACACTAAGTACATACATAAATTTTGTTGACATGGTTGACAATAATCAAGAGAGTAGAATGAACATTGATAGCTTTGATTTTGCACATAAAGGTGCTAATGATGATGCTCCCATGTTTGTGAATTATCTCGTCACTAGGTTGCAGCAAGCTATGGGAAACCCTGCTTTGCAAGCCCAAGTTAATCAACAACTTTGTGCTTATGGAATTTCCCTTCCTCTCCAAGAGGAGAGAGAGCTTAGGAGGCCTCTTGAAGAGACCCCCAAAAGAAGACTCTCTGTCATTCAAGAGGAGGAATCCAAACAACAAGAAAGCAATGAAAGTTTAAGGTCCTCTGAAGATGTGGCTCCACGAAGAAGGCGGTCTAGATGATCGCCCACTCCTCCCAAGAGGAAAAGATCAACAAATAGTCCTTCTCCTCATCACTCTGAAAGGCAAGAGAGGAAACAAAGGAAGAAAAGGGCTAGAAGAGGTCACCCTCTTCTCCTTCTTCTTCACCTTCCTCCTCTTCCGATGAAAGTTATGGCTATTCTCCTAGAGAATAAAAGAGGGGAGGACATCTCAAATCATTTCCTGCATGGCGAAGGTCACAAAAGCTAAGCAAGTTCAAGGAGGTAGGAAAGAGTATCTCTTTTCTCACCTATGATGTCACCTTTGGTGCTATCGACAAAGTGTTGGCCTTCATCCAGCAATTTGATGCGGCCTTTGGAGACGAGGGCTTCATAGAGTCCTCCAAGCTACGCCATGTAGCTATGCACTTCCAAAATTCAGCTCGTCAATGGTGGGCTAGCCTTCTGGCAATTGTGAAGCCCCAAAGACATGGAAAACTCTACAAGTTTCCATCATGAAGCAATTCCTTGCAAGCGATGCAAAGGAAAAAATGCTTACCGAATGGCGCATCTTGAAACTTCTCTCTTATGAGTCTATCCACAAGTATGTAGACAAGTTTTGGGATTTACATCTCAAGGCTACTGTCTTTCAAAAGATAGACTTTACCAAGAAAAGGCAGCAATTCTGTGCAGGATTACTTGAAGAAATGGCTGAATACATCAACTCTCAATGGCCTGGTACTATAAGCGAAGTAATCCATCACACCATGGTTGCTTCACGCATCAATTTCCATCAAGGGGCTAGACGCAATGTCAAGCCCATGGAAAACAAAGACAAAAATGATGCAAAGGGGAAAACCAATGTTCAAAATACTTCCCAAGTCACTTCCAACAACAACAACAATCGGTCCAAGGAGAAGGGAGTTTACAAAGGTAAAAACAAACTCTCTCCTGAAGAGCTTGAAGCTTTTTTCAAGGACCATAAGTGTTTCAAGTGTGGGGAGAAATGACATGGCTATCGTTCTTGCCCCAAGAAGAATACTCGCAATGAGACTCCTAGGGCTTCCACCATCGAAGCTCCAAAAGAGGATGCTCATTGCAAAGGATCATCACTTTCCTATGCTTGGGGAAAGGTAAGAGAGCATGATGCCTTCATCTTGTTTGACCCTAGCTCTACTCTGAACTTCATATCAATGGAGTTGGCCACCAAGTTGGGCATTCAATCTTTTGAGATGGGAGATATGGTAATGGCTGATACAGCTTTCAAGGGACAACAAGCCTCCATTACTCCCTTTATTGGGAAGTTGAGGCTTCACGTCCAAAGCTATGTTGACAAAGAAGACTTCTTCATCTCTCCTCTCCAACATGAGGATGTTATCTTAGGGGCTCCATGGTTTGATCGCATGGCTACCAACATGAAGTTCCCTGAAAGGAGAATCTACTTCACCTACAGTGGAAAGAACATGTATATAGATGCTAGTGAGCGTGGTCGCACTATTCCACTTGTAAATCCTCTTGCTTTTGATAAGTCAATGAAGAGCTTAGCTTCTACGTACATGAGTTTTGTCAAAGAGTTGCAAAAAGATACTAATGTTTCATCAAATGTAAATGGTAGGAATCAAGAAGAGTTAGACTTGTCTAATTTTCTAAAAGGATTCCAAGATGTGTTCATCAATGATATCCCTATGGACTTACCTCCAACACGAGAGGATGATGACCATCGCATTGAGCTCCTTCCACGAATCTCACCACCTAACAAACCTCCTTATCGAGTCTCACAAGCTCAACAAGAGGAGATCATGACGCAAGTACAGGAATTGGTAGACAAAGGGATGGTGAGGCCTAGTTCCTCTCCCTTTTGTTCTCCAGTCCTTTTAGTGCAAAAGAAATATGGTACATATCGTATGTGTGTGGACTACCAAGCACTAAATCATATCACTATCAAAAACAGATTTCCCGTGCCTCGGGTAGAAGATCTGTTTGATAAGCTACAAGGCTCTACCTACTTCAGTAGGATTGACCTTAAGAGTGGCTATCATTCAATAAGGATAGTGGATGAAGATATCTTAAAGACCGCGTTTCGCAAAATGTTTGGTCTTTATGAATATCTAGTCATGCCTTTTGGCTTGACTAATGCACCAGCTACGTTCAATCATCTGATGGAGAAACGTTTTAGACCATACCGCAAATTCATTGGAGTGTTCTTTGATGATATCATCATCTACTCCAAGTCTTTGGAGGAAGATAAGCAACATCTCCAAGTGATTTTTCAAGCATTGAGGGAGAACAAGCTTTATCTCAACCCCTCTTCAAACATTGCCCTTAATTACTTAGGACTTATTTCCCTTCCACCCCTCCTAGATGGCGTACTTCGGGATGACTGTGTGCTTGGGTTGAACAATTGTATCTATGCATAGCCGTGGTTGGCTCTACCATGCTATGAAGATCAATGCAATTCAAACCAATATGCTGTGCAAGAGCTGGGTCTTGAGTAATTAACTCAAGGGTTTCCAATGTCGAGGTTTGCTATTGATGTCTTTCAAAGAGCAAATCTTGTAGCTTGTGTGCTCTCTGTTTGATTGTACTATCAGGATGCTTGAGCACACTGATTGCTTGAGATGTTGGTGGCACTTTTGTTTGTTGTCGAGATTTTTCTCGCCATTGGTAGCTTGGTGTGCTTGGTGGTGTATGGTTTTGTGGAGTCTTTTGAGACTGAATTCACCATTGCTTGATTGGTTTTACGGTTAGTGGAGAAGATAAGTGCTCCTTTTTCTGCCAAACCATTTCCATGTTAGGTTCCTTGCTCAGAGATGCCCGTTTCTGTGTTTTAACCCTTGGAACCTTCTTTTGTTTTGTCGGTGAAGTTTTAAGCACCCAGATCTGAATCGGTTTATCCTTAAGCTATGCTTTTGGTACCCAAATTTGCATGACTCCTTGCATGCTACTTGTAGCATTTGATTGTCGAGGGGATGGAGAAGATTGACTACTTCGTGGTTTGGTCTGCTAATTGCTTCTTTTCCATTCCTCCTTGCTTGGTGCCATTGGAACAATGAGTTGCCCTCCTTTAGGTGATAGCTTTTAGCTGATTTGTATCCCAATCTGGTACTCCTTTGTATGTTTGCATCCAGGGAACTCCAAGAATCATGGTCTCATTCATGTGTTCATCTGGTAAGCATACAAATTGATGAGAACATGAACATCCATGTACTATCACGTTCAAGTTGACTACTCCCAATGATGGAGTTGGGTTTTGGTTGGATCCTTTGACTCTCATTAATCCTGCTGTCAATGCTTGACTTGTTGCCTTTCTATACGTGGAATAACTTACTGCATTTACTCTAGCTTATATGTCGACCAAAGCATTGGTTTTATGATTGTTGAGTTATACTTTGATGCGCATGTCCATTCTATCTAACCAGTCATCATCTATTGAAACTACATCTTTAGTTAATTCCCATTCTCGATCATCTATTTCTAGAGTGTTGATGGGAATCGGTATCTATTTATTCTTGAGCGCAGCTTTCCGCTTGAGTACCCGAAGCCGAGCTTCCTCTTGGGCTTCATCAATAACCTGTTGTCATTTAATCCTCCTTTGCTTGGCTGCATGCGTTCTTTCTAGCAATTCATTGGTTAGTGGCACATCGTATTTCTTTAAACGACATCCACTAATCCAATTAGCCATTGGTTCACCATCTAGGGTGGACAATTTTATTGCACCACTTGAAGATAAATCTTCAATGATAAACGGTCCGTTTTTCTTTTTCTTAAACTTGGGAATGTGTTGCTTAAGGGAATAGACTAAAACTAAGTCCACTTTCTTGAAGATTTTTGTGATTAAGTGGGAATCAAAAAACTATTTTTATTTCCACTCTTGTGCATAGATGTGAGCTACAACAGTTAGCCTTTGCTCATCTAGCTTTTCCAAATCTTCAAGTCTTTCTGATGATTCATGTCCAATCCACTCAAGATTCTATGCTACCCTTAATATCGGAAATAGAAACTCTATTGTAAGTATGGCATCAAGACCATAAACAAGGTTAAAGGGTGTAGCATTTAAAGATGTTTTGAATGAAACTCAATAAGCCCATAGAGCAGCATGGAGATTCATTTCCCAGTCCGTCCTTCCTGAACTAACCACTTTAGTCAGCACCGTGCTAAGAATTTTATTCGTATGCTCAACTTATCTATTTGCTTGTGGGTGATAGGGAGCTGATTTGTTATGAATGACTATAAACTCATTAAGCAAATACTCGATTACCTCATTGAGGAAATGAGTACCTCGATCACTGGCAATCTCTATTGGCAATCCATATCTCGTGAATACTTAGTCATATAAGAATGCACTAGTGGTTCTGGCATCATTCTTTTGAGTTTCTTTAGCCTCAGTCCACTTGGTCAAATAGTCCTTAGCTACAACGATATATTGAGCTTGAATTCTATAAGCAGATGGCTGTATCGGTCCAACAAAATCTATACCCCATTTTGTGAAAGCTCTAGCCCCCATCATTGGTCTTAAGGGTATGCTATCTACTCGTGTTGGCAATTTTGCTCGTTGACAAGCACCACACCTTCGAACATATTCTTTGGCATCTGCAAAAAGTGTTGGCCACATATGCCTACCATCAAGATTGCTCTTGCGGTGGTCTCACTAGAAAAGTGACCTCCAACTAATCCAGCATGTGTTTGTCCTATAATTGGAATATACTCATTTTCATTTGCACAAAGACGCACATGTTGATCTTTACCTCTCCGATAGAATTGGTTCCCAATAAGAGCATAGTCTCTTGCTTCAGTTTCAATTGCTCTTTGACGGCGTTTACTCATATACTAGGAAATGTTCGGCTCGATAAATAAGTAATGAGATAGTTACTCCACTTAGGAACATGTGACATTTGAAACATGTGTCTACTTGGTTTCGCATCATCTCTCATGGGTATGGTATGTTGACAGATTTCTGGATCAACACCCTTGGGATCCTTGTAAGACCAAGCGAACATATCTCGGTATTCCTTTAACAAGCTCAGCAAGAGCTCTTCTTCTTTTTCTGTTAGGTCATTTGCAATGTAAGCCGGTCTAAGCTCTTCTCTTGGTTTAGCCAAACCTATCCTTTTAGCGTTTTTAGGTCCTTTGTAAGACTTGCCCTGTTTTGGTAGTTCCCTAACAGGTTGTTTGACTATAATTTTCCGATGTTGGAGAGTATTCTTTGTGTAATGGGATGGAACATGCATTACATCCCTACCATCCTCTTCTGTGGTTTCCATTTCAGTTGTGTATATCTCCTTTAGAGATTTTTTCAACTCTTGATATTTCTTTTTCCACCCGACTCTGGTCATGAGTGGTTTATAATCCTGTGGGTTTGCTTGAGTATCCTTCCTTGTTTTTCTCGATGTCTGAGACATTTTTGAGTTTTTGTTTGAAGGATATCTTCCAGTGATTTTGTCCTTGACACAATCATTTGCATCTATTTGCATCAAAAATTGTGTTCTACTAGAGGCTGATGGCATAGGTCGTGTTTTCATAACTCTGGTGTCTCTTTTTCGTCTATACCCTTTTTGTCTTCTTGATTTCTGGTTTGGAAAGTCAAAAACTTTTCCTCCCCTCCTTTTAACAGTACTTAGCTCTTATATGTTCTTTTTCTGACCTCGAACCTTCTGAGGTAGTTGAACGTTTATCTAACTCATCAGTTGCATCGTAATAGAGGTCTGAAAAGACTTGTTGAGCTTTCATTAAGTCCTTGGGTTCCTCATTTCTTCTTCAATGTTAAGGATTGAAATCATTTGGATGGGAATTATGTCGTAGCCATCCTCATTGCAAAATTGAGTAGGCATAAACGTATTCACACATACATCCACTGTCACTAAAATTTGAGTCCACTCGAATGGCTCAAACAAATGCTCTCGAAAGGGTTCAAATATATAGGCTTCATCTGTGTAGTCCCTTTCTAGGATACATTCTTCTTGTCTTAAGCTTCCGTTTTTTGAAGCTCCACACATCCAAATAGGAGTGTCTTTGTTTAACCAGGATGAAAGTTTAGTTTCAACCGAAGAGACTGAATCAAACTCTTGGATAGGTGTTTTCAAGATATCTCTATAAGTGTGATCTTTTAGATTTACTCTTGTTATAGATCCCACTTGCTCCAAGTACAGATAATTGTTTCTCCAATCTTTGATAAGTTGTACCTGTTGCATGAAAGGTCATCCCAATATGATTTCATAGTTGAGTTTTTTTCCCGAAGTCTACTATGGCAAAAGTGTGTTGGTATTCAATTCCACAGGAATCGACTATCACATTTTCAAGCAGCCCTAATGGTCTCTCAATGTGTCTGTCAGCCAATTGCAATTTCATTCGAGTTTGTCAAATGGCTGACTGTCCCCAGGATTTCCATATTGCTTTAGTGGCCATGGCTATGCCAGCTCCACTATCCAGTATTGCCATGGTTTCAATGTCATTATATTTCACTGGGAGGGTGGTGTTTTCTTCCTCTCCTTCACAATATTCTTCGACTTTGTTCATGGGCCGTTTTCTCGATGAGCCCATCAACGAGTCACCAAAGGGACTCAAGTCAGTGGATGCGAGCCTCCCAGCATGTGAGCTATAAGTTGCGGGCCCTTGGCCTCTTGGTGAAAGTGTTCATCTGGAGTGTCTCGGGAGTCCCCGTAACACTTGGTATCACCCAAAGTGGCCTGAGAGAGTTCCAGAGGGACCTCTTAGATACGCGCTCAAGGCCCGAATAGCCTCATTCGCTCAACTTGAACATAAAGACGCTTTCGCACTCAACTAAACTTCAACTCCGCGCGGTGACACCAAGGCTCCCGCGCGCGTCAAGCAAGACATGATCTCGGGCCGTTTTTTGGACGAGCCCATCAACGAGCCACCAAAGGGACTCGAGTCAGTGGATGCGAGCCTCCCAGCATGTGAGCTCTAAGTTGCGGGCCCTTGGCCTCTTGGTGAAAGTGTTCAACTGGAGTGTCCCTGGAGTCCCCGTAACACTTGAGATTAACCCCGTTATCCTCACCTTCTCTAGGGTTTTCTGCAAATCATTCCATAAGTATGGTCTGCGTTTTAACAGTTCTCCCAAGGTAAGAGTGCATTGGATGGGTGTAGACATGATTGAATAAAATTTTCGAGATTAACCCCGTTATCCCCAACTTCTCTACGGTTTTTTGCAAATCATTCCATAAGTACGGTCTGACTTTTAACAGTTCTCCCATGGTAAGAGTGCATTGGATGGGTGTAGACATGATTGAATAAAGGTTGTCTACTTCTAGGGTTTGTTTATCTTTTTTTATTTGAGTGGTCTTACACACGGTGGATTCATCTTCGTTATCTCCCAAGTAAGAAGGTAATGTTTTCAAGGTCAATGGTTTTGACATTCCTGAAGCTTCCGATCCGCAATCCCCATACAAGAATTGTACATCCATGTTCATATCAGAAGGTAGGTTATCCAACCATACTTCCTCTATAGGAGTTGACTGTAGAGTTAGGCTCCCATCATTGATCTCTTTCACTTTTTCCTATAAGTGTCCTGGCCAGTCTTCCTCCACAAATGAAATTCTGTCTTAGGCATCTTTGTTGTTAGGTACTATAAGCTCTGGTTTGTTTGGTTCAAGGTGGGGTTCTACCACCACATTGGATGTTTCTTTAGTGTCTCTCTCCACAAGCTCTTTAGGTGTTGCGATACTTTCAAGCTTGGGTTTTTGTTTTTCCAGCATTTCTTGCGTGATTTTACCAAATTTTGATAAGCTTCTAGCTTTGCTGCTTCTATGTTTGGAGAAGGATAGTTTTTCCACTTGTTCTCCATGTTTTGACCTGCTTTAAGTCGTGCTTGGTAGGCTTCCAAGGCGGCATTAATAGGCTCAAAAAATTTATCGACCAGAATGGATCCTCTAGATTTCACGGTTGTTTCTTTAAATTCACTTCCAGTTTCTTTCAACTTTTCCTGGAATAGCTTTTTTACTTTCTCCTCGATTTCAATCCGTTGTTTTTGTTTTCCCATCTCATATCTTTTGCTTTTGCTTCTTTTGATTCTTTGAGAAGAAACTTTCGTATTTTTTGAATCATCAGAGGAGTTGTGTTTCTTTTTCTTGGCCTGGGCTCTAGTGATTACCTTCATTAGGACAATCAGTTCACTCTCTGATGAGCTACTAGGTAACACTTGGACTACGTTTACTACGGTTTTATCCTTGTTCAAATGATTTTTAGGACAATCTTTCAGAAAATGTCCTCCCTTTTTGCAACATTCTATGCAATAGGCTTCAAGTGGTTTGAGGTTTTTGTTAGGCTCTGGACATTTATTTTTCCAATGATCATCAGCACCACAGTTATAACAATTTCCTGTTCTTGGCTTCATCATGGGTCTTACCATGGGAGGTATGACATAATACATTGGTGGGAGCTCTGGTGGAGGATAAGTCACGGTTTCTTCCATTGATAGTGTATGTGGATTATACCAATCTCCTTCTACCATTATTGTAGAGGAACTAGGCTCTGCATAGGGTGTAACAGGCACTAATGCTTGTTCATCTATGACTTCTTCAGAGTGCATGTACTTAACAAGCACTGCATTATGTCCTGGATACGGAGGTTGTTGTCCCCACACACGTTGAGGTCTTTCCATACCCATTGGTGGTCTTTGAGATTGGGCCATATAAAGCTGATATTTGTACATGGGTTGTCCTTGTAGCCTCATGGGCACGTACTGAACATTCCCATCATACTTTGGTCTAAAGTAGCTCTCGTGGGTCTCATGGTTGGTCCATTTACCCTCGATTGCACACCATTTTTGTGGCCTAATTGGTTGTCCCTGTTGAGGTATCCCCTGTCCTGGTCCCCTCATAGGTGCTTTTTGCATGTTGTTCATCATGTCGTTCATCCTTTTTAGCATACCTTCGATAGTTGAGAGTGGTGCTGCAATAGCCGTTCCCACTTGTGCTGGTTTAGTGGATGTTGTTTTCTCGCTTTGGTTATCCTTAGGGACATCTTCTTCATTGAAAATTTTGCAATTGTCTCCTAAGTCAATAGCATCTGATACACACGCTTCTAGGGTGGTATGCTTCTTGCTATAGAGTATAGCATGAAGTTCTTTGTTTAGAAGTCCCTCCAGAAACAAAGATACAAGTCGTTCTTCTGCAGGTCTCTCCAGCTCTGGGCATTTGGAAATGTATTGTTTCATTCGAATACACAATCCCTAACAGACTCACCATGTTTTTGTTTAAAGCTGTAGATTTGAGCTATCGTATTATGTCTGATCCCTATTTTGGAACAAGTAGCTACAAATCCTTGAGCTAATGTATTCAAGTCCATGATTGACCTTGGTGGAATGTTTTGGAACCATGTGAATGCTTTTTCTTCTAATGTCATTCCAAACCCCTCTAATTGGGTATGGAAATCGAATATACGCTCTACTCTTAGCACTTGCTTAAAGCTTGCTAAGTGTTCGTATGGATCCCCCGATCCACTGTTTTCTTTGATCCATTTCTGAAAATCAGCCGGTCTCACACGTCTGTTTGGTTCAACTCGAGGTCTTCTAGCAGTTGGTCCTGTTGCGAGTCCTTCAACCAGTCTGTTGGAAATAATGACTCATGTAGTCCTGGACTGTCCTTAGTGTCACCTGGTTTTCTATGTGATGAGGTGGTTTCTGGTTTCTTCACATTACTCTTAGATGATCTCTCATGGTGTTAATCTCTTGGAATTGTCTCTTGTCCTTGCCCCAATATTCAATCCCGTATGGAATACCCTGGGTATTTGGTTTGTTCTACCTCCTCAGGAGTCATCATAAAAAAATTGTTGTTATAACAATCCCTAAACATGTATGTTGATAGGTACTCTGATCCCTTATCTTTGATCTTGAAGATATAGATGATCTTCATGGCCGTTAGTTGTCCTAGTTTTGCATGCGAAGTTCACAAAAGATCTTTTATGTTTCTATCTTCCCAACAATAGACTCCGATCCTAGGATTATCCATACTAAGCCGTTTCAAAGGCTTCAAATCTACTTGATTGTATCCTTCGAATTCTAAAGTTGGTGGTACTTCTTTTGCTGACATATCTGGGATTATGGTGTTTACTTCTAACCCCCATTTTTCTATCACATCAGGGTTTTTGACTTGTAAATACTGAGTTCCCTTTCAATCCATGTACATTTTTGCTTTTTTGTTTGCCCTAACCTCTTCTTCGAACTCAATACCATGGTCATCAATGCAAATAACATACTCCTGGTTAGGGTCCAAGTAAACCTGGGCTCCACGACAGTTAGTCTTGTAAAAAGATAGTATATGCTTATAGCGCACTATCCTTCCGGTTTCTGAGTGAGTCGAGTAAGAAGACATTTTGGATCTTGAATATGAAAAAGTGTTTGATACTTCTTCAAGGATTGTGTGCAAGGAATTGACTTGATTCACGCTTTCTTCTATGGATACTCTAATGGAGGATTCCCCTAGTATGCCCCGATTTTCTAGTACATGACCAGATCTAAGGTTCATATAGACTTATGAAGCCCTGGATAGAGTACTCACCTGTGGGTTGACTTGTCATCAATTTCCACTTGATTCAATTGCAACTTCCTGTCAAGCCATTGATTCCTCATTGCAACCTGATTCCTATACAAATTTGATCAAGTTAGCTATTCTTCTATAAAGACAGTAGAGTTTTTGATAACTCTTGTGATTGGTCTCTGTGTATCACTTCAAATCGAGCTATGGGAGTCAAAATTTGACTTTGCAAAAATTCAAAGGTTTGATCTGCAACCTGTGAACTGCGTGAACATGCACCAATTTTGATCCGATTGAACCCAAAATTGCCATGTGGCTTTATATTATGTTGGTCTAACACTGTATAAGTTCAAAAGTCAAAATTGATGTCTCTAGATAGATGAAGTAATTAATTGCGATTATTTACTTTTTTCAATTTTTTGCACTTTTTGGATTGGTTTAGCAAGTATACAACTTGTTAAAGTCCCTGGACAAGTTTGGACAAAATTTGATCAACTGTTTTGTGTCTGTAGACTCTGATTTCGAGAATCTGGCTTAAGTCTCACTTTTGTGATCCAAATTTTACCAAAATTGATTTGTGAGGTCTACTTGATGTGCTTGACCTTGTGGTACACTTAAAATTGCAAATTTCTCAAGTTTTGAAGCAGATGTAAATAATCATGATCATTTACTCCAGCTATATTTTCGCAACTTTTTGCCCCAACTTCGACACGGATCTGTTAAGAGCCTTAAGTCAAGGTCACTAGCCAAGTTTCATCAAGTTTGAATAATTTTTGGTCAAATGATCATCAATTATCTATCCGTAAACTAACTTTGCAAATTTGGTCACAATTTTCAATCTAGTGATCCATATCTTACCAAATTTGCTTTGTGGGTTTATTACGACATGGTAAAACTAGTGGTATGCTGACTTGTTCAAAAAAGTTGAAAAATGGGTCAGATATAAACAATCGCGATTATTTACTTCTAACAATTTTTTGCAAATTTTTGGTCAATTAAGCATGTACACATGTGTATCACATCAACATAAGCCTATGAGTCAATTTTCAACAAGGTTGGATAATTTTTTTTCCAATTTACACTCAAAATTCAAAAAGTCAGTACAAACTTTAGTTTTCTCCCATAACTTTGCCAGTTTAGTGATCCAAATCTCTAGGGCCGTTACAAAAGTTGTTTGTACACATGCAATGAGTCAATAGTATGAACCTTGGTCAATCTGGAGCAGAAAGTTAATAATCACAATTATTAACATCAGGGTTGAAATGAACACTTTTTTGCAATTTTTAAAAAGACAATCCTTATATGAGCTATTTTAAGCTTATGAATCAAGTCAAAACTTAATTTTGCCTACAATGTCAAGAAAAAGTAAATAATCTGCGTTTTGGCCAACTCTTGAAATTTTTACCTCGAAGTGTCTTTGAGCTTACCAATTGGTTCATACAACTCTTAAGCTTACTCTCCAGTCAAATTGAGTGGTTTCAAGTCTTTTCGAGCTATTTCTAACCGTAGACCTGAAATTTTGCAACTTCCAATAACAACTCACACTTGATTATTTTAGAGAGAGCAATGTTCTGAAATCCACCTCGGATCCTACTTACCCTACTCCTAGATTCTCATGCAATGGGGTTGTGGAAAGTGTCCACAAACACTCATTTTCTTTTGTTTTTTATGATTTTCAGAGCACTGATCTTAAGAGTTTTCTTGCCTTTCAATCATCCTGCAAATCCTAATCTAATTCTACAATCCTATAATCCTAAAGACACTCAGCAAGTACGATTACTTTCAAGCTACCTCTACACAGCAAAAGATGACAATCTTAAGCTATACGATTTCTAAAAGAAAGTTTTGAACTCTAGGCGAACCTAGAGAAAGTTAAAGGATAACTTCACAAGATGCTTGTGTTTTTCCCTAGTTTAGGTCTCTTCGATCCCCGACAACGGCGCCAAATGTGCGACGCATGTCTAACCTCACCATCCTATCTTATTGGAGTATTAGCGAGAACCACGATTAATTTGTCAGACCATGGGACGAAACTAACTCGACTAGTGCATAGAGGCTACAAGAGGTTGTCAATCTCTCGGAAAACAACTAACAACTCGCATCTAACTCAAGCTACACTCAAGTGACTGAAATCACCAAAACCCAATTGCTCATCGGCAAACAAACCACATCCGTTTTACAACATCAAATGTCATCCAAACATAACAAAACTTCTAGGACATGTTTATAAGACCTAAGCACACATGTTTATGGTCTCAAATCCCACTTTAGGTCAAGTTGCAAAATCGCGATTACAGTGGATTTTTGACCTAGTTGTTTTTGACCGTGAATGCATCTAAATGCTTAGCAATGATGCCCCAATACCCCGCCTATACTTAGTTTTTGATTTAAAAGTGTAAATTTCTAGTTATGATGAAATTATGCTGCGGATCGGCGATGCCAAAAGCTACGAAATACTGTGAACTGCTTACGTCAATGCATAGAGCTCTTACCTGCGGTTGCAATGCAACAAACGCGAGTGCAATGTGACAACCGGGGAGGGAGTAGGAAGCGCGAGAAGGAGAGGAGTGAGCGCCATTACTTCACGCTGTGTGTTTCTTATCCAGAAACTTATAAAAAACTTATAAAAATTGTCTTTTATACCCTAGCCAAGGTTTTTGGGTGGTCAAAACTAATAATCTGGAGTTCTACCAAAGCTGGGAAATGACTGGTTGATACAATCTGGAAGCTTGTAGCCCCGGCTCATTAATTACAGAGTTTATCCGAGAAAATAGGAGTTACAATATTCTTGATATATCAAAATAATAAATGTTTTACAAAGAGAACTCTGAAAAATGGTGTTTGTGTTAACTTGCTGCTAACAAAGTCTAATAATAATAGAAAATTTCTTATGAAAAGGTGTAGGGTTCAATTTCAAGATTTGAACCCAAAGGAGTTAGATCTTCAAAACAAGCTACAATCAAAGGGATTATATTGGAGACTTCAAATTTCAGTAGCAAGCATAACCAAGGTAAAAATGTAGCTAAGACTTGAGAGTAAAATGATCAAAGTAAATTTGAAAAACCCCATTTGACTAGTATGTGTGTATGTGTGTACACACGCACCCTTGCGCTTTCCCAGGCACCAAACTCCATGTTTTGGTAGTAGGCCCATGGAGGATGGGCCTACTATCTTTTCAAGGCAATGGAGAGTACTACAATCAACTTTGAGACCATGCCAATATTTATAACTAATGGCATAGATGATAGTATCACTTTTTAACCAAGCACTTGATTTCCTGAAAGGCAAAGAAAATGTTAGAGAAAGAATAGAGGATTAAGTAGACAATACTAGACAAGTGCTGATAGTCGCTTTAACTGGTCTATTTCTTTTCCTCTAGAAAAAACCTCTAGATAAATCTAAGGTTGAAGTTTCTAGAAAAAGATCTTAGGAAAGTGATGGAGAATTTTACGAATTGACTAGAAGTTTTGGTTTCCAATTCAGGTCCTTAGATATGCATAGGTTCAATTTCAAAATCTTGGGTTATGTTGCAAGTGCTTAATAAATCATCCATGTATATGTAAGTATGTAAGAAGAGGCAAAGGTTTTGGAAAGTGCTCTTATCAATCATGTCTTATAGAAATAATTTATATTCAAATTAGGCAAGATGATATAGGTTGCACATATCATAGGATAAATCCATTGGAATTCCTTTACATTGTTTAAAACATAGCCTGCAGATTGAATAAACTAAAATGCAAGAGATATTGTCACCAAAAAGACCTAATGGAAATGAGAATTTCAACCTAAAGGCATCAAGTTGAGTGGGTGAGTTGATTCAAGACTTCAACGAATCATTGAAGCGTATTGGTTTATTTGATTTCTTGACCTATTTTGGTTTATTTACAAGCAAGATTTATCCTTAAAGTCTAACTTTATCAAAATCATTTTGATATTTTTAGTAGAATATCAATAAGTCAAAATTCTCCATTGAGAAGAATGTCAGCATAGCGCATAGTAGCTGGGTGATATCTATAGTGAAAAGTTAGAAATTCCATTTTGGGAGATTTTAAGCTACCTTGGTGAAGCTTTTGACAAGCCAAAAAGGGAATATAATTAATTTCTAGGGAACCTTTATATATTCTCTATTTCTCCGCATAACTATTTCTCTGTATAGTTTCTGACTAAATAGCATTAGAGTTATTAGAAATCCATCCAACCTTATGTTTTTTGGATTTTATAGGTAGAAAAGAGGACTGGCAGTTTTGTGGTATCAAGAGAGTACCCATTATGATCATAGTGATAAATAATGGGAGAAAAAATGAACGTGTGAGAAAGAGAGTGAGGGAAAATTTATGTGCCCATGTGTGTGATGTGGGCTGCAAAACAAGCAAGCCTTTCACACATGATAGTAAATCTATTCAGAGCTTTATCAAGTTCAACTATAACCATTTTTGTGAAAGGTTTTGGAAAATTGTAACTATCTTTGGAAAATTCTAACTAGCTTTCTTAAGAAAATATTTGTCTAAGTCTAGAGGGAATGTCAAACCTAGTTAGAATAAATTGACAAAGTCAGTCAAACAACGAAGCAACACTAATAGGGCAAGATGAGGATTCCGAGGAGGGTAAATTGGGATATGATTCAACCCTTTACCAATTATTTTTCTTGCCTTACAATTTTTTATAACCTCCAAGTCATCCAAACATTTTCACCAAGGCCTTCAAACATTCTACAACACCTACTATAATTCATACAATGGCATTCAAGAATCACCTCCTTTCTAAGGAAATCAGCATTGTAGATTAGAACTTAAAGGATAATGATAAGACCATAGATTAGCACACATAAAAATTGCACATAGTACAATGAATGAAGATAACATTTCTGGAAAATAGATTGGAAAATCGAGAATAGGCTGGCAACAATCAACAAGATTCTTCAGTTTTTAAAGAAACTTTTTCAAAGCTTTTAAAGTTTGGAAGGACAAATCAAATTGTAGAGACTGAATGTACCATAGACTTGACCCCTCTAGTTTGTTTTTCACAATGGATAAATAACCCTTTTTGTTAATGTACCTCTGTTTAATTTCTTAAATCTTCAAAAATAGAAAACCCCTTCTACTGATCTCACAAAACATATTAACATGATTATTGTTGGACGGATACGTCGCGACAGACGTCAGCACAGCGAGAACTCACCTAACAAGATTTGTCAACTAAGGACGAAGCTCGACCCGCAGGCGCATGGAAGCAAGCATAGGGTGTCAACCTACACTTGACCAACTCCTAACTAATTCCGAGAGAGGTCTCTACCCAATGTCTTAAGTCACAGCCTTCAAGAGTGCATAAGAGGAAACTTCCTACAACACTTTCTAGAGCCGAACACCCATCAAACAATCTCAAAACGCCACAGAACTTGAAGGAAACCCTACTAACACCAATAGGTCACTCTCCCTAAGGTATATGAACCAAAACCCCAATCCAAAACACCTGGTGCAGAATCACGTAGGATGTCTGGCCGAAATTTGCAGATCATCGTTTCCGAAACCTAAAGTGCCTAATGTACAGTTCTACTCAATGCGAACGCATGGATATGCTGCAATGCAAAATCGGATAACGTATGCTCACAGATGAAGCTCGTAGATGGAGCTCGCAAAATCGGACCGTACGCGTCCTATCGGCGGGTAGCTCTCGTTGGGGGAAACACGCTGCACTTCTCCGCACGTAGCGTCAAGATGAAGCTCTCTCTCTCTCTCTCTCTCGTACACAGTAGGCTCACTCACAGACTTCAAAACTTTTTTTCAAAATGATAAAAGCGTTTTTTTTATTAAGGTCAAAAAGTGGTATATATACCTTACAATTCTCAAACCCTAAAGTTCCAAATTAACCATCTACTCAATCTAAATGTCAAAACTGGGATACAATCTGGAAACTTCTGTAAGCCCCAATATTTACAAGGTGAAATGTCGGGTTTTCTCAAATGAATGAATAATTACAAAAAATAATAATCTGCCGAGCCGTCATTTTCCGTAGGGTGTGTCCAGCTTCTAACACTCCCCCCCTCCTTGCTCATGTCGTCCCCGACATGGCTGTCAAGCTGTTCTTCATCTTATGGTTTCTCGCATCTTGAGCAAAGATTCCTATCTTGCATGTTGAGCCAGTAGTGGTGGGCCAAATATTTCAGTGCTGATGGTGAAGAAGCTAGTGTAGAAAAGCTTCTTCAAAGGCCTGGAGGTGATAGGATGGCAGAAACATGATCCTTTGATAGAATGCATGTATCACCTCCTTGGAAGGCTGACTAGACAGATCGTATGCACATCTGTAAGTATCTTGAAAGAAGAAGATACTGTCTGTCGCCTGGCCCGGCTTGAACGTCTCGAAGACTGCCAATAGGGTTTTGCAGTCTTTCTCATCATTATGCAAGATAGGTCAGGCGAGCCAGTGAACAATTTGATGGCACCCGTTAGGGTTTTCACCATGTATTGAACACTGATTCTTTCGCCTGCCTTCAAGCCTGGAAGCTTCGGATAGTTTAGCCAAGTGGGTTGGCTTCTTTGTAGTAGCCACTGGGCTTTCCACGTCCGCATCCTTGGCAGAGGGCAGAAACTTAGGTTATCTCTGATGACTTTGGGTGCCTCTACCAAATGGATTAGGTACTGTGGATACTTCATTAGCCATGCCTTTCTCCACCTGGGCTGGGAGTCGACTATCAACTTTACCCCTTCCGGCTTGGAGATATCTGCTATGTACAGTGGCACTGTTGGCTCTTCTCTGATTCTTTTGTTGATCGTGGCGGCTTCGTACTTTAGCAAAGGATATGGGAGAGGGGGCTGTAGCCATTCACGTGGCAGGTTACTGGCATCTATCTTCTGAATGGTCATGGATTTAAAAACCCTCTGCTCCCATTCCAAAGCTTCTTTGGCCGTTTCTCTAATTTCTGCTTCTATGGCCTTGCGTAGCTTCTCTTCTTCTTCTTGTGTCAGATCTTGTGTCTCTTGAGAGGGTCCTACAAGGATTTCCTCTTGCATGGGTGTGTCCACAAGATCTGCCACATTCTCTAGGTCTATTCCTTCCATGGCTGCTGGCCCTGTGCTTGCCTGTTCTTTTGCCTGCTGGCCTCTCAGCTCTCTATTTGCTTTTGGAATGTCTGTTTCTCTGCTTCAACTTGTTCTTCCATGTTCACGAGGAGGTCGTTCAAATCGGTGTTTATCTTCTCCGCCTCCTCGAGCTTTCTCTTGATGTTCTCCAACTCATCTTGCATTGCCTTGTGCTCTTCTTCCATGTGTGTTTGCAAGACCACTTACCCTTCTGCCATCATCAGCCTTTGCTTCTTCTCTAAGGTTGACTCTTTCTGGAGCTCTTTCATTTGTTCTTCATAAATCTGGCTCTCTGAAGTGGTGTGAGTCTAGCTAGTAGCTCTGACTTTGGATGGAGATGCCCGTAGCCGTTGGTGGATGGTTTGATCTTTAACTTTAAGCTGGTCCTTGAGCTCAAGGACCTCATTATGGCTAGCCTCCTGCTCTATTTCTGCCTTCTCTTTGGCATTCTGCATGGCCTCCACTTCCTTGGACTCCTCAGCAAGTTGTAGGGTTAGGTTATCCCTTTCCCTCTCTGCATCTGTCAATGTCTTGCTGAGTTTTTTGTACTCTTCTTCGGCTCCTTGCAGTCTTTGAGCTGCTACCTGATTTTCTCTTTCCATCTCCTGGCATCTTTGCAATGCCTTTGCCAGAATGGCTTGCAGCTCTGCTTCTCTCTCTATATGCCTTTGGCTTTGTTTTTGTAAAGTGTCGACTTCAAGCTTGATTTGCACTTCAGTGGCTTTGAGAGTTGCCATTTCACTTTTTGAGGCCATTGATTGTGCTCTTAGTCCGGTTAGCTTGGTCATCACCACATCCCGATCATTGGTGGGTGGGTGTAGGTCCATAGTATCAGTGGCCATCTCCTTTAGCTCCACTAACCGCAGGCTCTGCATTTGCTCTTTGGGCCCCGTGCTTGCCAAGTCAAATGCAACTGTGACAGCCTCTTCTTTTGAATATCCGACAGCCAGTAGGTCTAGAAATGTGTTATACCTTGCTTCATTTGGCTCTCGCTACTCACTTTTAGGCTTAGCTTCTTCTTTTGGTTCTTGCTCTTGGCTCTGTTCTTGCTTTGACTCTTCTTGATCTTCAGGTTTGTCTTGCTCCTCTTTCTGTTGAGTCTGTGGAGGGCTACGAGGAGGTGGTGAGGGCGGTGGGCTTGACTCAGGGCTGGACGGTGGAGTTGTCGGATTTTTCTTGAAATCCCTGTCCGCCTTTGTCTTCCTCTCTCTCTCTTGGCCTTCCTGCTCCTCTAGCAGTTGCCATCGGACTTGCTCCACTTTTGCTTCTGTAAATGGTACATGTGGGATATTTTCCGCCGTGGCATCGAGAATCTCAAAATTCTTAATACAATCGTCAAATCTGTCTCTATGCACCCTTTGGGATGATCCCGACATTGCTTCTAGAGACGGCTTCCATAGCTCATTCAACTCTCCTTTGAGGGCTCTTTTGGCTCTGAAACTTTCCATTAGCCGCTCTAGCCATGCCGCTCTTTGTGACTTTGTCTCTTTCACGGGCACTTGTACAAATTCCTTATTCCCTTTCTTTAACTCTGGCTGCTCTTCTTGCACAGTCTCTAGCCGGCGTTTCAAACGTGTTTCCACCCTTGGTGCTTTGGGATGTTCCTCTTCCTTATCTTCCTTGAGCCTCAGCCAGTCGTTCTGTGATGGAGGGTCGGGCCATCTTCCCTTGGCGTGTAGTGCCCCATAAATCACTTTCGTGATTAGCTCACCCGGCACAATGTATGTGGGGTTCTTGTTGCCCATCTTCACCAGATTATCATGTATATAAGCTGCATAATTGATTACCTTCGGCTTGCTTTTCTGCATCGCCCAGGTGAATGTTGTGGCAATTGCTCCAGGCGGCATTCTGTACTTTTGTGGCCTCTTTGTACACATATGGAAGTACTGGTTGTACAGATGACTCATGATTGCAACTTTGGGGCTAGCAATGTCTTCAAAAGTGTAGTTGCCTTTCTTTTTTGTGTACACCTTTACTTCATCTCTTCTTTTGGTTACACTATCCCCTTTGTTGGAGAGGTCTAGTGCAGCTGCCACCACTATCTCCATGATTATAATCTCCGTGTCTGGCTTGCTCTGTAGATCCGCTGCCCATGCCACTCCATCTTCCTTAATTGTCGTCACAAATTCCCATACTCGTTTTATGTCAATACCTGCCGACATAGCTTCAAAATAATTGTGGAGATCAATCTTCTCCAGATACTCTGTCATCTTGCTTCTAACGAACTCATGGAGCTCCTGCGGTAGCATGGGTAGCTCTATTATATTTCCTTCCGTGTCTTTGAACACGCCTTAGTAGATCTTTAGATCATTTGACTCTAGCAAGTCCTCTTGGATCCATGTGCTGGTTGGCTTTAGAGTTCCTTCAGGGATGACAAAGGGCTCTACTTCTTCCAAATAATCCTTTATGGTCATCCTCTTCTTCTTTGCCGGTGACTTTGCGGCTGCCATAGATCCTGTTGCACTCAGTAGTCCGAAGTTAGCGTTTTTTCCATATCAGCTGAGAAACTGAATTTTATCTATCCAAATGACTTGAAAATTGAAAATAAAACTTAAAAGGAACTTGGGAAACTGTGCATGTGCTCACAATAGGATTCTGGCAAAACTTTATCATTTAGACATCCTATGCGTAGGATGTCTTTTTCATCAGATTTTGGTGATACTTGACATGTTGGTGGTCCTTGGCCTGTGTAACATGGCTATGTGCTTGGAATTGGGTTTGGGCATCAAAATATGGATTTTTGGGCAGATTCAAGCATTAGGTCACAAATTGGGTAGAAAGTCCAACATGTAGCAAATGATATCCAAATGGGTTGGAAATTGATATATGGGCTCCTTGCACCATGGTAATGGCTCCCATGATGTCATTCTTTGCACAGAAGGTCAAAAACATGCTGGAGACATCCTACATGTAGGATGTCTATCTCATCAAAATCTCTTGAGATTTGTTTTGTGTGTAGATCTTGGCATGTGGAACATGGCCATGCTCTTGGATTTTGATTTGGATAAGATTTGATGTGGGTAAGACTCTGTGTAGTGTTTTTGGGCTCAAAAAGTGTATCTTGAAGGTGTTGGGGGTCAAAAATGATTAGAATGGCTTCAAACTTGATATATGAGCTCTTGAAGATGATATAAAAAGATCTGGAATGTAAAAATACCCTCTGTAGGCCAAAAATGTCAAATAGACATCCTACGCGTAGGATGTCTACTTCATCATTTTTTGAAGGTGACCACACAGATTGGTTGCCAATGTGCTCATGAATGTATTGTGCAAGTTTCATGTGGTTTGGACAAGTTTTGGTAGGTCTATGGCCCATTATTGCCTCTATGCCCTGACTTTGCATTTTTTCTTGCATATGAGGTCAATTTTGGCCCAAACGTGATGAAACTTGGTGGCTAGCATGTAAAGACTATTCAGAAAATGTGTGTGATGAGAGTTGTTCGGTTCTCTGTCCAGAAATGGCCTTGAGACATCCTAAACGTAGGATGTCTCCTGATGATGTTTTTATGAAAACTGCTACTGGTGTCTGCCCTTAGTCCTCCTGAGTCCCTTTTAAGCCTAATTTCAACAAAAAAGTCAAATGGATAGAAAGTAGCTCCCTGTGTGGATTTCAGAGCCTCCGAGCCGTTTTGAGACTTCTGGAGTGCTTTTCGGCGATGAAATTTCTTGATGTTGGTCTCCATAGCTTCTTGATCCCTTGGGGATCCTTGCCGTATGGTTTTTGTCGACTTTGGCTTCACCGAAGATTCATTTGGTAATTTGTCGCTCTAGAAGCACCCGTGGTTGCGTTTACATGTCTTCGATGACTTGTAGTGGTCTACCACCATAGGTCTTGGTTATTGATGGTCTAGGAAAGCCGCTCGTGAAGTTTGGTGGCAAACGGACATACGGTTTGGCCACGAGAGCTATTTGACGCTTTGTGTGTCTGATGCCGTTTCTGAAGTTTAGTGCCGCTTCGGGTCACCTTTTGGTCATGTGGGCTATATAGACTTGTCGATCATGTCGAGATGCTCCTACCAATGAATTTTGGTAGCTTTTGGGCTCCTCTCCGCCGATTTTCCATTTGGTGGCCTCTTGCGGGATTCTAGGAATTAGGGTTTTTTTCGATATTTTTCTTCTGCCTTTGGACATCCAAGACTGGTCTCCTATGCTAGGGTAAGCTCGAAATAAAGTCTCGTTGCTTTTGGGTTAGCCGTTAGGTGGTCACTTCTACTTGTAGGTCTCTACTTCTCGCTTTCTGTGTGAACCCTACGCTAGTTTTTGCGACAAAACGACAAACATGTGCAAAAAGCTCAAGGTGGTGAGCCTACCTCTCATGTCTGAAGCCCATCGGGTAGTCGTGCGCGTCGTAGAAGCTGCTAGAAGTTCCGTTCGCTCTAGATGGCAGAAGCTCTCTCTCAAAGGTCAATAGTGGAAATGAGCTTAAAATGAAGTGAAAAATTCTTATAATGGGGGTCCCCGAACCACCTTTCATGAAATTTGACATGTACTCCCAACTTCTTGCGAGATGCGGTTTAGGCTCAAAAATGTCTTGATTTGGACTTCATTTGCCCTGTTTACCAGAAATTTGGCATTCCGGTCAAAATCTGGCCCAAACACGCTTTTCGCTCCAGTCTCATAATTGCACCCTCACTGTACCATAGGTTGTCCTATAATAAGTGATCATCCCCATATTTTTTTTTTCATTACAACCGTTTTTCACCTGCTTTTTGTATTTTTTTAGTTTTTCTGCAGAAAATTAGCAAAATTAAAAGGAAAATAGCAAATCAAACCCAAAAAATACCCAAAAATCATAATAAATAAAAAACATCACCGCAAAACATTATATACACTCACATGCAGGCCGGATTTCTCCGTTTTACCAATATTTTGCCTGAAAAATGGCTATTTTTACTTATATGCACACACCTAGGGGCTTGATTTGGCGTTTGGCCCCATATACCTGTAGATTCATGTTGTATAAGGGCATATGTACTTGGGTTAGTCTAGAAAATTTCGCAATCAAACAAAAACCCTTAAAAATAGTCGAAAAACATGCCCTTTTTTCTTTTTTACTCTTTCTGCCATTGGGTCCGCCACATTTGAGAATGCCTCCCCCCCTCCTAGCCGGAGTCCTCCCGGACAACAAGGTATCACCTCGGTGTATGTGTCATGTATGGGTTGGAAGAATTGTGCTAATGCTTGGCCGTGTAATGTTGCCCTATATTGTGCATACTTGATCAATGCATGGAAAAATTAATGCTGTGCAAGAGAAGGGTATAAGCAAGATGCTTATTGGCATTCGTCGTCAAGGTTTTTGGTTTTCTTTGCAAGTAAAAGCTGTAACTCTACTTCTCTTTCTTTGATTGTCTTTCTTGCAAAAGTCGGTTGCTTTGCCGCTACTGTTGATATGTCCGTAGTCGTCTTCCTGGAGAGAATTGGCTTGGCTGGAATGGCCGTAGACCTTATCTCTTTTGCTTTCCATTTGTAGCTTTGTTTTGCCGGTCTTTGTAGGTTTATCACGACTTCCTTGTGTGCAATTTTTTTGTTGCTGCTTGGCATCCACATAAGTTGGTTTGTTGGTTTCATATGTAGTTGTCTGTCTTCCGATGTTGCTTGTATTGAAGGGAGTTCCTTTTGCTTCGTTTTTGGGATCCAGATGCGAGTCATATTGAAGTTATTGCTGAGCATTTTCTTTGGGATCCATATATTTTTTATTACCTTGGGTTTTGGTTGAACTATCTGTCTCTGTTGAATTCTTCCTGTGTATTGTGGTTTGTCTGCCATGTCACTTCTATCCTTCTGCCCCCATACTTGTTCTTCTCGTGTTGCTAACTCTGATCTGTTCACTGCGGTAGGTGACTTCTTATGCATGTAGTGAGCATGGTTGGTAGTTCCCTGTTTGTTAGCCTTGGGTATCATTTTGTTCTTTAGAGGCACGCTTTCTTTTGGCTTTTTATCCAGTGATTGCATTGTTGGTAGCTGATTATTCCGGGGTTGCTGAGTAAAGGATATCACCTATTGTTCTTGTGTATGCTGAATATTGATTGCATTCGCATTCCAATCTATCTGCACATTGTACTCTTTTTGCCAAGGTTGTCCCAAGAACATGGGGTGTTGTGTGCTTTCATCCTTGACTACATAAAATTTGTGTGGGTAGATGTATTGATGTATTTGTACATGTAATATAGTCCGGCCCAATGTTTTTAGCGAATGTGATGTACTACTTTCCAGCACTTGTGGAGTAGGATGAAGTTGACCTGTGGACTTGAGCTGTTTGTATAATCCGTAAGAGATTAAATTTGCTTGAGCTCCAGAATCAAGCAATGCCATCAATTCAACTTGATTGCTACCCACTTTGACTACAATTATCGGCTCCACTGTGTCTTCATCAAAATCCGTTAGTCGAATGGCATTGATTCGCAATGGTGCTCCACATTGTTGTTGTTGTCGCAGAAGTCTTCTTTTTGCAATGCGTTCTTTTGATTCTGCTTGAGCTTCTTCTCGTACGCTTTGTTTCTCCTTTATTCGTTGTTTTTCTTGATGGATTTGTTGAAGCATATCCTGTGTTAGTGGTAAATGATATTTCTTCAATCGACGCCCACTAATCCAATTTGGCATTTCCTCACCTGCTAATGTAGCAAGTTTGAGAGCACCGCTTTGTGATAGGTCACTAATCACAAAGGGTCCCATCCCTCGCGTTTTAAGTTTCTTGGCATGTTGCTTCAAGGTATAAACAAGTAGATAATCACCTGTTTTGAACTCTTTCATGCGCACATGCTTGTCAAAAAACTCCTTTTGCCTTCTCTTTTCAGCATAGATCGAAGCTACAGCTCTCAAGCGGAGTTCATCTAGCTTTTCAAGATCATCTATTCTTAACACTAGGTTGGTAACCTAACAGGACATAAAAGTGTCCTTTTAGGGTTTTGAAAAAAACCTCCAAAACCATAGTAGATCCACTCATTTTGTAAAATCCTTTCATGAGGTTATAGTTAAAGGCCTACTACACATGGAAAAAATAAGAAACTTGTAAAATTTTTCATCTTTTGGTCACACCAAGCCTCCAAAGTTGATGGACCATTACATTTTCATCAAAACAGTCATTTCTTACGCTTTGTTGCATAAAAAAAAGATTAGGGATTTTTGTAGGACTTGAGATAAATTCCCTAGTTAACTTCAATGGGTTGGTGATCAAAACATATGATTGCTTCTCACTCACTATTTTTTGTTTTTCCAAAAGAAATAGGTACAAAAAAGTTGAATTTTTACCATTCTGCAAACCTATCATCAAAGTTTCTATAGCCACGCTCAATACAAATAATATATGCATGTTTTCTTAGTTCCCTATTGTCCTTTAGGTTCATAAGGAGCCATGGAGCATGTCAAAAGAATAATACATCTCTTACCAAGGAGAATCTTGGGGACAAAGATGAAGTGCTAAATACAGCAAACATGAAAAAACTGGGTTCAACATTATGAGTTGTAGAATCCCATAGAAACTATTCAATATCTAGCCAAATTTGATCCTTATGACTAGATATGGTTACTACCTACAAAATGCATGTAGTTGTCACAAGAAACTAACAATATTGAAAAAGCTATACTTGATATACTAGAATGTTTCGTTTTCTTCTATAATTGAAAAAAGAAACCATCGTTGTCTACTATGCAAAATAGGGTATTAGGTGCCCCAAAACTCAAGGAATATTAGCTTTATGTTACAATATGCAACATAGAAAATCAAAACTGCATTTGGATATCATGAAAGACACCAAAAAAATCATAGAAGAGCTAAAATTGGCTAAAAACAGGATTTGTGTAATTTGGTCATAACTTACAACTTTAACATTTATTTCTCCCTAGAAGCATCAGGACATGTTGAGGACTACTAAAGATAGTTCTCTAGCATTATAGACCTCACAAACATGAATTCTAGAGTGGTATAGTTGCAAAAAGTTGAAAAAAGCCAAAAACAGGATCCGTTTTTTCACACAGTTTAGGTTGTGAAATGTTGTGCAAGGACAAGGTTAAAGATGGTATTGATATTCCAAAAAAATGTCGAGTTTTTTTCAGCTCATGAGACAACTTTCTAGACATATAGCACCTCAAAATCCATTTTGAAACTCTTGACATAATTCAAGGAAAATGGTCACTTAACAGGACATAAAAGTGTCCCATTACCAACCTAGTGTTAAAGAGAGCTCATGCACTGTCCATTCTAAGCGCTTTGCTACTCATAGATTTTGGATTAAAAACTCTATGGGTAATATAGCATTTAGACCAAACACCATGTTGTACGGTGTCGTTCCTATCGATGTTTTGTAAGCTACCTTGTATGCCCATAGTGTCGAGTGTAGCTGCTGATCCCAGTTTGTTCTTGATTCTGATACGATTTTAGTGAGAACCATGCATAGTGTTTTGTTTGTGGCCTCAGCTTGTCCATTTGCATGTGGATGATATGGAGCAGATTTTCTATGTATGACCATGAATTCCTCCAGCAAATATTCAATGACTTCATTAAGAAAATGTGTTCCTCGATCACTGACAATTTCTATCGGTAACCCGTATCATACAAAAATTGTGCAGTGGTTCGTGCATCTGCTTTTTGTGTTGCCTTGGCTTCCGCCCATTTTGTGAGATAGTCCGTAGCCACAATGATATATTGGGTATGGGTGCGATATGCAGGGGGTGAAATAGGTCCCACAAAATCAATATCCCATTTTGCAAATGCCCTTGCTCCCATCAGTGGCATCTCATCTCTCTTTATCGACACCTTGGTGCGCTGACATGCGTCACAACGCTTTACAAACTGTTCAGCGTCCCTATGTAATGTAGGCCACCATATTCCTGCGTTTAAGAGAATTTTTGCCGTCTTATCCTCTGAAAAATGGCCTCCACTTATTCCGCTATGTACATGTTCTAGAATCAACAAGTATTCACTTTCACTTGCACAGATTCTAAGTTGATTGTCCTTTCCTCGCTTATAGAGTTGGTTCCCAATTAACTGAAAGTCACGAGCCTCTAGCTCTATAGCCCTTTTCCGTGCTCTTGTTATGTTTTCAGGAAACGTCCTTGTGGTTAAGAAATCAATGATATATAAACTCCATGCAGGTGCAATGTTTACCTGAAACAATGTCGCGTGATCCACTGGTCGTTTGGCACTACATATAGTACAATTGGTAACATAAGCATGTGTGTCCGCGTACATAGTTGGCCAATAAACCCCTAACTGTTTCAGTCTCTGGTGTGTTTTCACTGTTGAACAATGAAATGCACAATCCTGGACATGTGCTTCTTCAAGATAACAATCGAATTCCTCCGGATTTATACATAATCGTAGAATTTGGTCCGATCCTAGACGATACAGCCGTCCTGCAATTAACTGGAAGTTTTTTGTTTGTCGAATTGTTTGTTGTTTGGATTTGTGTTCTGTGTTATCAAACCTACCACCAAAGGAAAGAATGCTAACAATTTCCTGACACCATTTTGGTATAATTTCAATATTGAAAAGATAAGCATCTGGTATGTCATCATCTACTCCTTCAGGAGCTTCCCCATTGTGTAGCCTTGAAAAATGATCTGCCTGTAGATGGGTTTTACCCTTTTTGACCACCACTATGAAATCAAACTCTAGAAATATAATAAACCATCGTACAATTCTCCCTGTATTGCATGGTTTATTCACCATATACAAAAGAGCTTGATGATCTATAAAGAACACAAATTTGTTTGCGAGCAAATAATGCCGAAATTTCTTTACAGCATAAATCATTCCTAAGCCCTTCCTTTCGATGGTTGTGTAGTTCTTTTCCACAATGTTTAACTGTCGGCTTTCATAACAAACTGAAAAATCTATTGTTCCGTCTCCAGGTTGAGCCAGAATACTCCCGATTGCATATGCAGAAGCATCAATGTGAACATGGAATATCTTTTCCCAATCCGGTGCTTTAAGTACATGTGCTGATACAAGGTTTTCCTTTAGCTTTTGGAATGAATTTTCACACTCCTTGGTCCAGTCGAAATTGACTAACAAACGATACAGAGGTTGTGCGATGACTGCATACATATATATGAATCTTCGATAATACCCGCAGTGTCCCATGAAGGATTGCACTTGTTTCGCATTAGTAGGCCTGGGCAGGTCTATTATGACCTTGATTTTGTCTAGGTGAGTGGTTATGCCATTTCTGGAGACAATGTGTCCTAAGATGCGGCCTTGTCTAACCATAAAAATACACTTTTCTGGGTTAAGAGAGATTCGATATGTTGTGTATTTTTCAAATACCTTTTGCAAATGGTCAATATGTTCCTCTTGGAGAAGAGAGTGTACACAAAGATCATCCATGTATATTTCTAAGAATATTCTGAGGTATTCATTGAACACGTACGTCATTAACCTTTGAAAGGTAGCTGGGGCATTAGTTAAGCTGAAAGGCATAACTCGATACACATTTCCCCATTCTGTGGCAAACGCTGTTTTGTGTTGATCCTCTATTGCAATTGTCAGTTGGTTGTATCCTGAAAACCCATCTAGAAAGGAATAAGCCCGTTTTCCGGCCACCCTCTCAAGTACATGTTCTGTGATCGGCAAGGGATAATTATCCCTTATGGTGGCTGCATTTAACTTTTTGAGGTTTACACACACTCGCAGTTTTTCGTTCTTTTTGGGGACAACCACAATGGGTGACACCCAATCTGTATGCTCTATTTCATAGATGAATTCAACGTCCATCAGCTTGTCAATCTCCTCTTTAGCAAATGTGTCATTATATGTATAAGGACGTTGTTTGCTAGGTTTTGCATCCAATTTCAAAGGAATTGTATGTTGGCATATCGATGGATCAACTCCTTTTAGGTCTTTGTAGGACCACGCAAACACATCTTTATACTTCTTGAGAAGTTGTGTTAGCAGTTCTTCTTCTTCACGCTCTAGATCAATTGCTATATAGACCGGCTGAGGCTCTTCACCTGGTTCAACGAGGTCTATTATTTTTGCACTTTCCAGCCCATCATAAGATTCTTGGTTTGTTCTTTCTCTGACTGGTGGTGTCATTATGATTTTTCTGTCCTAGATGGTGAATTTTCGATAGTGTGATGGTACATTCATGTTTCCCTTTTTTGACTCCCCTTTACCATCACTATCTTCCTCCGTAGTCCATACCTCTCGTAAAGACCGTTTCATTTCTTAGTATTTCTGTTTAGGCTCCAGTTTGGTCCACTCTTGGTCTTTTGTTGTTTCTTTTTTTTATTTTTGCTCTTTTTGTGATTTTGTTTCGGTTTTAGCTTTCCGTACTTGTCTTATTTCCTCTCGCGTTCTTTTCCTTTGAATTTTTGAGAATCTCCCTGATATTTGATCTTTTACACAATCCTCTGCTTTGACAAGCATTAGATAGTGAGTTTTATCTTTTATCATGGGCATCAGGTTCTCTCTCGCTTTGTGTCCTGTTCGTTTTCTCCTATAACGTTCCTGGCGTCTAGGGTGCTGATTAGCAAAATCATAAAACTTGATAGTCTTTGTTTTCTCCCCACGCTCACTTGAGTTGTCTAAACACTCATTATCTGCATCATTATTTACCTCCAGATGTTCAGAGGAGTTATAAAACTCTTCTTGTTCTAGTGGTTCTACCATCTCATCTCCTCCTGGTATAAGGTTTACCATGTAATAGGGTAGCACATCATAGCCATCCTTATGGCAAAATTTTTTTGTTTGACTATCTGTAATGGTACAGACATCCAATGTTGCTAGTATGTGTTCCCATTCTAGAGGTTCCAAGGCATCTTTAGGAAAAGGTTTAGGAATATAATCCTTGTCCTCAATTGCTCTCTCTAAGACGCATTCCTCTCTTTTTAAGCTCCCACAATGTGAAGCTCCGCACATCCATTGCTCTTTTTGTTGTTAGAAGAAAGTCTTTGAGATGGGATTGCTCTCACCTCAGACTTGGCTTCATACTCTCCTTGGTAAGAGGGTAGAGTTTTTAGCAAGTATGGTTGGCTGTGCCCCGAACTAATTGATCCCTGGTCTCCCCTTTGTGAATGTATATCAAAGTTCATTTGTGATCTTGCCTCAAATTCTTCAATAGGAGGTAAGATCTCATTTTTCTCTTTTCTCGTGCTATTCATGTGGTTACTTACCCTATTAGCTTCGTTGGCCTCACGGATTTGCTTCCACAGATCATCTAGATCGTTACAATCCTTACCCATTTCTACCAATGTTTTAGGCTAGAACTCGTCACTTGCCTCATCTGTTGTATTTGGTACTATGATAGCCTCTCCCCTAGACTCATACGCATTCGTTTGTCTTTCCTTCGTTTCTACTTGTTCCTCAAAAGCTGGTTTGATAGGGATTGGAGCTGGTACCTCATGCAAATTTGCAGGTTTACCAAGCGGGTTTTCTATCAAAGATTGAGCTGTTTCAATCATCTTTCTACACATTTCCAACCTGTATTTTTCTATTTCAGCATATGGATAAGTCCTCCATCTTTGCTCTTGTGTTTGGTTCTTATTGAGTCTGGCTTCGTGAGCTTTTAGAAGTGCATCTAGCTACTCATTTACCTAGTCTGCTAGTATTGATTCTTCTGATCCTGCACTTTCGGGTTTTGCTATTTCCTTGTGTGCTATGGTTGCCGCAGTCTGTGAGCTTAGGCTAGCTAGATACTCTAACCGTTCTAATCTATCCTTTGTGTGTTTTAACTCCTCGGATAGAGCGGTTTGGTCTCGTTCTTTCTTGGCTTGCATACGCACCTTTCTAGCTTTTCAAGTGCTTCTCTGATTTTTTGTTTCTGAACTTGGGGCATCGGTTTTTGGCTCTTCAATTATGGGCTCGTTCGTCATTCTTTGAGCTTGGGCTTGTGTCACTGCCTGAATAGGTATTATTGTTTTGTTTTTTGACCCTCCACTGGAAGGCACTACTTTCAGCATGTTCAAGATAGTTTTTGCTCCTTTTCTCGGGTTCTTAGGGCAATCAGGAATCAAATGAGTAACTCCACACTTGGTGCAATATGCGTTGAGTCTAATGATTTCATCATGAGGACAGTCTCTTAGCCAATGGTCTTCACCACACTTGTAGCAGGGTCCTTTAGGCTGTTGAGGTGCTCCTTGAGCTCCTCTTTGTTGGTATGCATGTCTCTGTCCACCCATGCCTCCGTTGGCTATGAACAACAATGTTCGTTCATCCAAGCTATATCTTCCTTCTCCTGCTCCCTGCAATGTCGGTGGTCCTGCACCTCCCATCATACTCCATGGTTCTAGTGTAGAGGGTTCTTCCGATAGATAATAGACAGGGTTTTACACATATCCATTGGGATCTTCATAATATGCATGCATAGGCACCAAAGCCTTCTCTTCTGATTCAGTTGCTGTTGGTGTGTATCTTATGCCAACTGGTCGTAATCTTGGTAGGGGTGTTTGCGCCCCAACACTAGTTGTGGTCTTTCTACACCTACAGGTCCTGGTAGGTTGCCTGCTTGATACCTAGGCATCGGTGGAACTTGAGGAGAAGCTACCTGAGCTTGGGGAGCATAAGGTCTCTCTCTCACATATCCCTTGCTATAATAACATTCCTCCGTCCCATGGTTTGTCCATTTTTGTTCAATAGCACACCACTTGGGATGTTTAGCCTGGGGTTTGGCGTACAAGTTAATCTTTTTTAGCACTTCCTCTACAAGCTGCTCCTGGTTTACAGCTACTTCTCCTTTTGGTGCTGTCTTAGAAGACTAGCTTCCACTTTGTTGTGAGGATGAATCATCGTCAAGATCCTTGAACTCACCCTCTTTGTAGACCGCACAATTGTCCACGAGGTAAAGAGCCTCTTAGTTAACTCATTCAACGGCGTGCTCCTCTTCATATGTAAGTCCTTCTAGAGATCTGCTTTCCTTAGTCCTTGGATAAATATAAGCATAAGACTGGACTGAGTTGGCAGTTCTTTCACAGGGCGGAACTTAACATATCTTTTTAGTCTTAGGGATGCCATTCTCACAAATTCCTCGTCTTTCTGTTTGAATTTATGGATTTGTGGGATGGTATTATGAGCTATCTCCCTTTGTGAGAATTCCTTGATAAACTCGTCAAACACTTCCTCCATAGACTTAAAGTCTCTACGCTCCACAGAGTCAAACCAATATAGGGTTAGTCCAAACCCAACAAATTGGGTAGGGAAATCTAACACCTCTTCCACTCTAATTACACGCACAAAGGATGCTACATGATCTCTTGGATCTCTGTTTCCTGTGTATTTCTTGTTTACCCATTTTTGCACTTGAGAAGGTCTAATTCTACGATGGTCTACAAATCTCATCATTGGATCTCCACGTCCTAGCCGATATACCTCCTCTGGTCTTCTATAGTAGGCTAGTTCCTCTCCCAGTGGTGCTCTTAAGCCATAATTTCTAACAGTTCTTGCAAGAGATGGTTCATCTCTTCGAACTCGTTCTATGGGTGGTCTTCCAGGCTCTGTTGACCCTTGAGTCTTTGGCTTACTCTCTCCTTGATACCTTGAGTAGAGTGGTGGTTCTTGTAAATCCCTTAGCCCTCGTGCGGCTTGATAACCATCTCGATTTTGGTCTTGCTCTAATGTTGCAGTCTGTCGAAGCCATGCCTGCAATGATGGCTGATTTGCTGGTTGGTTTTGGTTGTTGCATGTCTGCGGTCGGCGGGTGGAATGTGAGGTCGCGTCATACTCCTCTGAAAAGGGATTTGTCGACTTGCTAGGGGTGTAGGTGGCTCTTGGCACTTCATCGGGGGCATATATTGATTCTCCTGGAACTGTTGCCTTTTCTACCTCCTCTGGGAGAATACGTTGGTATTCTCACCCATACCTATCAACAAAAACTATATTCTTCCCCATACCACTTTCATAAGAGAATAAGTAACGAACCTTGTCTTTGCTTAACTCGTTTGGGTATGGTTCTTTGCAGCGAAAGTAAGAGACTATTCCCTCACTCTCATGTTTTTAAATTCCCACATTCTCATTAGAAGTTGAAACCCTGATTGTTTTGTTTTTGTACATAAAAATCACTCTAGGTAGATCAATGTTTGGAGGTGGTTCTTGAGTTTCTGAAACCATTTTCCCCTTTGCCATGTTATCTCCATATCTGTTGTAATTTTCAGGGTTATCGACTATCAGATAGTGGTTCTCCTTTTCGTCTCGGAATCCATCTCCATCATCATAGACTCGAGTTATCTCCAATCTCTGAGCCGTCCTTTCTTCAATACAAATACACTTGCATCCTCGATAGTCAGAATAAACTAGGGCTCCCCTCGAGTTTGTTCCTTCTAAGAAGATCACAATGAACTTGGAATCATTCAAAGGATTAAGGGAGGTGCTTCCTCCTGGAATTTTTCCGTCCATAGGTGAAACCTCCTAGATTTTGACTACCCATCATGAAGAAGGATTTTTCTGATGACGTGTCAGTATCACTACCCTCCTCAATAATTGGTGCTAGTGGATCTAGCCTTGCCTGAGTTACACTCTCCTCGGTGGACACTAACCTACCTTGGTCACCTGCTACCTTCTGCTCTCTAAAAATGTATCTTCCTAATCTTAAATTCATCAAACTTATCAATGCAATTTACCACAAATCCACCTATCACCTGGCAAAGGATCAGTTTCCTGACAGCTTTTGCTTTGCTTGTGCTCAATATACATGTACACAAGCGTTTTAATTTCGGCAATCGAATCAAAGCATTTAGCCGCTAGAGGTGATCTTAGTAATGATTGGTATAACTGGAGAGTTAACCTGAACCACTACTATATTTTATACACTGCTAATGTTCTGGATTAGGTCTGTTAATCTGGAACTGTACTTCCCTCGGATGTTGGTCAATTTATGTGAGAAGTCTGAATTCAGTCTTTGCTCCGTCAAAAGGTCAAACAAGGTCCAAATTCACTTTTGAAAGAAGTTCTGGAACCCTTAAGCCAAATGGAACCTCACTGTCTAAGCCCAATCAAATTTTCTCTTCACTAAGCCCTAGTAGACATCCTACGCATAGGATGTCTCCTGCTCTGTTTTGCCTGGATTGTTGCACTATGGATTCCCCTTGATGTGCTGAGTCCACAGCTATTTTTACTTTTTGATTTGGATCCCTATAAGGATGGACTAGAAATCTGTTTTGACACCCTGCTACTGGTCTTGATCAGTCAAATCAACCCCAATTGGGACCAAAATTGACTAGGAGGCTTGCCTCAGGCTATACAACACCCTGCTAGGCCCACAGTCAGTATTTGGCTTCAATTTCTTGCTTTAGACATCCTACGCGTAGGATGTCTTTTTGCTTAGAACAGACTCTCCTTGAGATACTGATCACTTTGGTATGCTCAAAATTAGGTTTGGAGTGAAAAATCACACAGATGACATCCTACGCGTAGGATGTCGTTTTGTTCCGTTTGACCCCAGACTTGACCCATAGCTTCCCCTTGATGTCAGCAACCCAGTGGTATGCTTAGATTTTGGTTTTGATTTCAAAAGTCCCCAATTTTAGCTGTTCTAGCCTGTTTCATTCAAAAGTGCTAAAGTCTGCTTAGAACCTAATTTTCTCACCCAAATGAGATGAAACCTCTCTCAGTCACTCAATATATCATGCAGATCATGCCCATGGAGTCATCCTATGGTTTTGGTCTTAAAATAATGCCTTGGCATAATTTGGTAGGATGTCTGGGAATTTTAGTCTTTCTGGCCTTATCCTGTCAAAGTATGGTCAAATTTCCACTTTCCAGGTGAAAACAGGGTAAACCCCACCTTCTGAACACACTGGTCAACTCAAAATTCCAAAATTCCCACCAGATTAGCCTGTAGACATCCTACGCATAGGATATCTCTTGGCTTAAAATTAAATTTTTTCCTGACAGAAATGCTCTTGATGCTCTGCAGCTCTATCGAAAACACTCACAGTAACTTCTCGACTTCACTTCAGCTTTCAAACACACTTTTGCATCTTTTACAACCTTGTGATGAATATAACAAGCAAGTATACATGCATGAAGTGCTCTAGATCCTGAATCATGATGTCCTACTTACTCTACTCCTACTCATCATGTCAAATGGTGATAATGGTGTTTTGGTTGCTTCCTGGCCTCTCTGGACTCTCAAGCTCTCCTCTCACCGCTTCTACCACTCAATAACTCAATATCTAAAACTATCTCAATCTACCTAAATCTACCTAAGTCGAAGGATTTAGGCTAGACACACGCTCCCTAGACTCCCTCTAAGACCTAGAGAGTCCTCCACCCTCGGAACCAAGCATAGGGTGTCAACCTACACTCGATCGACTCCTAACTAATTCCTAGAGAGGTCTCTACCCAATGTCTTAAGTCACAGCCTTCAAGAGTGCATAAGAGGAAACTTCCTACAACACTTTCTAGAGCCGAACACCCATCAAACAATCTCGAAACTCCACAGAACTTGAAGGAGACCCTACTAACACCAATAGGTCACTCTCCCTAAGGTATATGAACCAAAACCCCAACCCAAAACACCTGGCGCAGAATCACGTAGGATGTCTGGCCGAAATTTGCAGGTCATCGTTTCTGAAATCTAAAGTGCATGATGTGTAGTTCTACTCAATGCGAACACATGGATATGCTGCAATGCAAAATCGGACAATGTATGCTCACCGAATCACCAGATGAAGCTCGTAGATGGAGCTCGCAAAACCTGTATGCGTGCAATGTAGGTATCGGCGGGTAGCTCTTGTCGGGGGCAACATGCTGCACTTCTCCGCACTCGATTCTGACCACCGGTGTGCACGTAGCATCAAGATGAAGCTCTCACTCTCTCTCGTACACAGTAGGCTCACTCACAGATTTCAAAAAAAAATTTCAAAATGACAAAAGCGTTTTTTTTATTAAGGTCAAAAAGTGGTATATATACCTTACAATTCTCAAACCCTAAAGTTCCAAATTAACCATCTACTCAATCTAAATGTCAAAAATGGGATACAATCTGGAAACTTCTGTAAGCCCCAATATTTACAAGGTGAAATGTCGGGTTTTCTCAAATGAATGTATAACTACAAAAAATAATAATCTGCCGAGCCATCATTTTCCGTAGGGTGTGTCCATCTTCTAACAATTATATACAAGACCCCCCAAGAGTGTACTATACTAAGTGTGTCGACTTAATAAAGTAGTAAGGTGAAAGGATACTGCTTTGCATATAAGTATCATTTTCATATAAGAGGTGTGCTAGCAGTAGGAAACATTTTTTGGGTTATCTATACTTTTTTTTGGCTTCAATTGCTAGTTTGGTGGGGCCTTAGGAACTACTTTCCATAGGAAAGTATAAATTTCTTTTGCAATTCATGATTCTTTACAATAAAAAATCATTATGTCCTTATATATGACTATTGTTAAAAATATCTCTATAGGTAAAGCATTGTGGGTTGCTATCAAATGTTTACAACTCATTAGTTTTTTCCAGTTTGAGAAAATTTCGATTTTATTACTACTAGTGTGCTTTGTATTCCTCTTATTGATATAGAAATCCTTTTTTTTGCCCACAAATATACCAATATGCAAGAAATACGCATTGCATGAGTATATACTTTACACACATAATTGGCTCAAACCATGTGATTGATGGGAATGGGATCATGCTAGCTAGGGTGGATGAAAGAGAAACATAGTGCAAGTGTGTGAGTGTGTGTGTAAGCAAGATTATCACTCAAGTGAATTAGTAGGTTCCAAGATAGAGTTATCTTAGACTCATAAACACAATCTTGAGTAGTGACTTAGCTTAGCACATGCTCACCATAGACAAGCATGTAGTGCACACTTGAACTGTATGTTTATTCATGAAAGTGAGCTTTAGGTAGCTCTACAGTTTGACTCCATTATATGTGGGATAATTCATCCTCTTCCCTCCTTAACTCATACTTTAGGACAAAACCCACACTTTACAATCCTCCCCTTCATTCATACTGATCTTGTGAAGTTGTCTTTTGATACTAGCTTTACTTCTTTTGGCCTTGGCCCCATAATTGCTTTCTAGGACATGCCAAGCTTCATGTGTACATGCTTACATTCCTCTATGAAATGCACATAGTTGTCATGCAAGGAGGTGATGATGATTCCTAATGCTTGTTTGTCCTTGGCGAAATTTTGTGCACTTGCTGTGAGTGTAGATGCCATAGCATGTACTCTATCGGGTTCGTCTTGCTGTTCTAGGGTTGTGCTGATAATATATGATAAACATTTTTTCATTAGGTAACCCCTTAACTTTGTTTGTTAGGTGTGAAATCCCTCCCCGTTGTACTTTTCAGTTCCCTTTTCCCCCATTGTTCTCATAGAGGGGTCTTATCTTAGGAGACTCTCCCAGCCAGTGTCTACATCTTTACATGAGCACAAATACCCCTCAAATGTAGTTTTGAAAATTTTAAAGTGTGAGTTTTGTCCTAAAGTGTGAGTCAAGGAGAGAAGAGTGTAATTATCCCACATGCTATGGTGCAAGGGTCTAGAGCTACTTAAAGCTCATTTCATGAATGAAACAACGCAAGTCTATTTTGCATTACATCTCTCCGATTTATGGTGAGCTTGTGATGGCTAAGCAACAACTCAAGATCTTGTTTATGAGTCCAAGTTAATTCATCTTGGAACAAATTTGCTTGAGTAATAATCTAGCCAACACACACTCACTTGTGTGCACGATGTTTCTCTTTCATCCACCCTAGCTAGCATGATTCCATTCCCTTCAGTGATATTTACCATGTATGGTATAAAACATGTATCTCTTAGGGTCAATTAAATATAGCTGAAAATAAAAATGAAACTTTAGTAATAGATGTGCATTTATTAAAAAAACCAAGTTGGAAATTGGTTAGAGGCCTCAAAAAGTGGCCATTGAGAGGTAGATGGTCATTTTCTAATAGAAATAATAAGTTCAAATTGGAACAAAGTACACATGTGTGTGGATTCTTGCCCTTTCCCCCAAGGAACACTCACCCTATGAAGCAGCACACCAATAGAGTGGGGCTTACTGCCTCATTGGAGTGATGAGAATAATTCTTTTGGCCTTGATACTAGGCCATTCGTTGTTTACAAGAGCTTGATGAAATTATATACTATTTTGGGCTTGAGAAGACCACTGTGTATGAAATTGTTGACAAGTTTAGAGATTTCCTTAAAAGTTAAAAAACTAGACTTAGTAAAGGAGCACATAATAAGATAAAGAATACCCAAACAAGTATTAGTACATTCTTGTAGTGTCTTTTTTTTTTGACAAATTTGATCATAGTGAAATTAATTTTATCATGTCTCACGTGTAAAGTTCTAATAATTCAAATTATAAAGTAAGATAAGTGGTATTGGATGTAAATGGTTCTCCATTTAGAAAAAATAATATTGTCAATAGTACTCTCAATTTTGAGAATGTCAAGACGATAGATGTTCTTAAGTTGTTCTTTAAATCATTTATTATCTAAACCAAGGATGTTGTCCATATATCTTGAGATGTTAGAGAATTGTGTCAATATCTTTTGTGATTCAGAATTGTGTCAATATATTTTGCTCTAGGTAAACACTACCAAGCACCCACAGATTCGATCCCCAAAGTACACCGGTGACTCTAGAGCCAATCAAACAAACCTCAACCATTCTTCCCTCTAAGTGCACCCTTTGATGTCCAAATCCCTTTAGTGAATCCAAGAAGTTCTATAGGACAAACATTCATTTAGAATGCATGGTAAGCATGGTGGTGGGTAAGTGTGCTTCAAACATACAAGCCGTCTCCATAGCATTCTGCTTTGTGGAGAGTATGGGGGGTATGGAGGAGGTGTCGTGATGCTTCGTGTCCACAAGAAGAAAAGACAAAGAATATTGAGGTTTTTCCTCAAGTCAAGCATAGACATGAAAAGCATCATGAAGATTCAAAAGAAATGGGCTTCTCATTTCAAAAGGGATTAAAGGCTTGTGCTTACAAGAAGTATTTGTATCAATTTAGTGGGATACAAATTGAGATCTATTGCCAACCCTCACGGACACCCTATCACCTTTGAAGGATGCATATTATTTATTTGATTGAGTCATGGACCGGGGCTTGTCAGTCCAATAGGTGTGTAGGTGATCACCGATGAGAGGTGTACCACTTATCTTAATTTTACACTAATTCTGCAATGACCGGCCACTGTGGGTGCCCATGTGAGAATGGGTCAAACTCTTAAAAAAGGTCCATTTGACCTAAAATCCTCATTCTTTAAGGTGTAAGCTAAGAGTTGCTCTTGCTCCATCTCTATCTCCTTCCCCTTCGTGTGCTCACGTGTGTACGTGCATGTGTGTATGCTTGAGAGAGAGAGAGAGAGAGAGAGAGAGAGAGAGAGCATTGTGGCCGCACCGACGGTGGTGAGACGGTTGAGTGCGGCATCGGCGGCAGCTCCTTCTTCTTTGCAGTACAGGATCCTTCACAACGGAAGCATTGAGCAGTGAGTGACACACCGTTGTTTCTTTGAGATTTCTAGGTCTCTCTAGTTGTGTCCTTGCAGCCTTTCAAGGCTCGCACACAGTGCACAGGTATTCTCCCAGCCTCCGATACGTGTGGCAAAGCGCACATTTTTGGCGCCACTGTCGGGGACTGCCTTGCATTAAGCTTGAGGAGCACTCATGAGTGTTACCTTTGGAATCACTCCTTCCATATTTTTTATTTTTTTTGTTGAGTTGTGTGAGAACTATTAAGTGGTTGCAATGGACAGATTAACACGTTTTTGTTAGCTACTGTTAAGTGACTGTCGTGTGCAGTTTTAGCAAGTTTTTTTCTTCTTTTAAGTGAGTGTAAGCTTTTTTAGTGCTGCATTGTACTTGTCTTTGTTAGTTTTGCAAGATTTGTAATGTCCACGTGTTAGTAGATCTGTTAGTGAGTGTAGACACTGAGAAGTAGAGTAGACAGTGAGTAGTAGATTTGACTATCTATGAGTGTGTAGTGTATTGAGTTTGACAGTGTGTTAGCATAGGTAGTTAGCATTAATTAGCTTAGTTAGTTGTGGTATAGTTGAAAAGAGGTTAGATAGAGCTGCTATGTGCACGTGGGAGCTTGGCGTCCATGCGACAACATTATCCTCAGGAAAAAAACGTTTCTTATTATTTTTTAAAAATTAAAAATGCTCGAAATATTTGGAACTAAAAAGAAAACTCAAAACAAAAATTAAAAAACCTTATCTTAAAAGGAAGGATCAGGATCGCGATCATTCCCCGAAACCCGAACCCAAACCCGAACCCGAGCCCGAGCCCATGCCCAGACCTCAGTCCTCAGTCTTATGATATTGTGCATGTAGGTCGTACGTGTCAATGCAAGGGACTTGCTGATACACTGTGTGCAAGCCACAAATAGCTCCAAGCACACAACTAGACTGATCTAGCAAGCTCAGAGAGCAAGGGTGTGTCACTCACTGCCCTATGCTCACCTTTGTGGAGGATTCCTCTCCGCGAAGAAGAAGTTTCTATCACCGTGCCGAGCTCAACCACCTCACCGCCACCGTGTGGTCATCGCAATGCTTGATCGCTCTCTCTCTCTCTCTCTCTCTCTCTCTCTCTCTCTCTCTCTCTCTCTCTCTCTCTCTCTCTCTCTCTCTCGCATACACACACACAAGAAGATGAAAAAGATGAAGATGGAGATGGAGCAAGAGCACTCTTCAATTGCACAAATGAGAGAATGAATGATTTTTAGGTTTAGGTGAATTTTGTATGTGCTTGCCCCATTCACACTTGGGCGCCCATACTTAGCCAACTAGCCGTTGAATGTTTCTGTTAGAGTCCGCCTCTCATCAGCGATCAGTTTTACCCTTTTCCTATTGAACCGACAAGCCCGGCCCATGACTACTAGAAGTGAACGCCAGTGTTTAACATGCCCCCCTTCTCGATGTAGATTATGTCCTTGGAATATATTAGTGCAGCATCGAGATCCACGATAGAAGTACCTGCGTTAGAAGAAAAACAACATTGTGATGCATACATGATATTCTAGGAGATGCAACAACAAATTCAAGAATTGTAACATTGCCAACTAGAACAAGTGTAGGACCTAATAAAATGCAATTTGAGTTAGGGTCTTTTAGGTCGACTCTAGGAGAAGTACACAAGAGCTAGGGCTAAATTAAGTACTAGATTGACCAGCGTTAATTACAAAATGTCCACTAAAGAGTAGTTAACCCTAGGAATGTGCGTCGGGGTCTACGGCCTAGTGGTCTTGTTACTTATACCACTTAAGTGTGCTCCACATAAAATACAAGAAAGTTTGTGCTATTTGCTTTCTCTTTTATTTTTTTTCTTTTTCTTTGTTTTCTTTTTTGCTGTTGTCATAGTTGCTACAAGTAACTGGGGGACTCGAGGTCTCAAATACCACTAGCTAGGAGACTTAAGGTCTCAAATACCAGCTTGAGCATAAACTAGCCGGGGGACTCGAGGTCTCAAATACCAGTAGCTAGGAGACTTAAGGTCTCAAATACCAGCTTGAGCATAAACTAGCCGCGAGACTCGTGGTCTCAAATACCAGCTTAACACATGGGATTCCACAACACAAGTCACACTTAGGTGGAATAAACTAGAGAGAACTATATCCTCATAGCCTAAAACATTACTAAAGTTACTACAATTAATAGAATATTTAGGAATTAAAGTTAAAAATTAAGTAGCCTAGTTTACCCTAAGGTCCTGATACCTACTTAAAGCCAACTAATAGACGAAACTCAAAGAGAAGAACAAGGTACTAGAAGTTTGAAAAAATTATAGCATCTAAATTGGCAATGTGACAACTTCATAAATTCTATGCATTGTTAGAATTCAAATGACAAGATGGAAGCATGTAAATGTGGAAGCATAGATAAAAGGAAGTAGTCCACCTGATATAATGGAGAACATCCATTGTAACATGTAAACATCCATTGCCGTTGTCCTTCAAAGGCATCCTTATGTAGTCACAAACTGCACAATAGTCACCACCAAACATCCACCTTCCAGAGGCACATCAGTGGGAAAAGATACCAACACTTATTGAACACAATTAAAAAACATAAAGAACCCTAACCTAATTATTTACACTCCCCCTAGAGAGTCAAGGGAATAGGATATTGTAGATATTGGGGGGGAACCCGAAGGCTAAACCCCTATCCTTGTCATTGACAAAAACAAAGTCATCATCCGTGAGACCATATGTGCCATCCATGTAATCATGTAAATCCTCTTCTTCATCAGAGGCACCAATGTTTACTAAGAAGGTCACTAGATGCCTATAGTCATCTTGGTCAAAAGGGTAGGCTTGTGCAATGGGAGAAACGCTCACTACTAAGTATGGATCAGTCATGGTCAAGAGACGTATCAGCCATTCTAACTCCTTGAAATTCCTCTTGCATGCTAGCCTACCTACCAAATCCCATTCACAGGCAAGCACCGGAAAGACCATGTGAAATACTTGTGAAAAGTAACGAGGGTACCTCTCACCCAAGGCAAGAGTGGATGACTCTAGTGTACTATCCATATCTATACACAGAGATAGATGATGGTTAGAGTGCAAATATTACAAGGGTCGTGTTCTTGTGCATAATGTGTTTTTATGATCTTGTGCTCTGTATAGAACTTGTAAGTTTCCACATTATTGTTTGGTGGCTCTTTCTCTTTTACTTTTTTATCTTGTTTTTGTGAGTATAAGACTTTATATATACATTCCCTAGGATTGGAGATTGAGAGGTCACGGAGGAAGGTTGAGAGGGAAGCAAGTGAATGATAGATGTCAGCAAACACTCCCCCCTTCCTTGGGTAGATGATACCTTTTGGAATGATTTTTTCACCTTTTGAAACCAATTATTCCAAGTTGTTATGGGTGAAGGCTTTAACCATTAGTTTTTGACCGCCCTATGCATTTCATCTAGTTGCACGGGTGGTAAGATACTCTCCCATGATTTTATTTGCAACGTTGTTGTAGGTGGTGAACTTACAACGGGAGGTGCAAACTCTTCCTTGTTTGTATGGATACGCACAATGGTGGGTGGAGGTTGTGTCAAAGATTCTATATTTGTAAAGGAACTACATGAAGAGCAAGAAGCTTCATTTGACTTCTCTGTTCTTAAGCTAGGTGACAAGTAAGAGCACAATTTACGTTTTGGCACCCAGATTTGATCACTTCCTGCATAGTAGCTTTGGGCTTCCAATAGTTTTTTAGGAATCCAATGCAACGTTTCTTTATGTTTTTTGGGACGAGTGGACATCTCTTACCAGGCTCTTGTCTTTTAGCACTAGCTATGGTCGCTAAAGAAGCTTTAGGGACCCACTTGTATGTTTTTGTTGTTATATTGGGATGGGTCTTGTGTGTCTCAAGCTTTATTTCAACTACATTAGTTGAAGCTATAGAGATTTGGGCCATAGGGACATATGGTTCAACCTCTTGGACATGCAGTGTTTTGGTTTTTATTCCTTAAGAGGTAATATCTCAGGGACTATGGCTTGAGTGGCAGGGCTAAGAGTTGGTTTCTGCGTTGTGACACCCCGTGTCCCTCAATCAATAGTGCATTTGGTGGCTATCATCCATGTGCTTCCTAGGTTTATATTACCCTCCATATTTTCAAAGGCATGACCCTCCATAATATATCAAGATTGAGTGCTACGAGCTACCGGACTAATTGGGCCTACAAAGTCCAAATCCCATTTTTGAAATGGTTGAGTCACTTTAATAGGACGTAAGGACATCTTATCCTTCTGTTGTGAGATCTTGTAATGTTGGCATTCATCACATCCTTTTGCAAAAAGTGATGCATCCTTGAATAAGGTAGGCCACCAATAGCCTGATTGCAATACCTTTCTAGCTGTTAGTTCCCCTGAGAAATGTCCTCCGGCTATATCCATGTGGGATTCTTGCAGAATGTATAAATACTCATCCTTATGGGTACAACGTCTAAGAATATCATCCTTCCCTAGCGTGTAGAGAATTCCTGCTAAGAGAGTAAGGTTCAAATTCTTTTAACAATTTTGGAGCTATGTGCTTACGAAGCTCTTTGGGTGGAAAACCATTAACTAGAAAGCTCACAATCTTCTCACGCCATTCATGTATGTTTCGACTAGGAATAGAGAAGTATCGGGAAACTCATCATCGACTCCAGTAGGGGATTCGCCATTGGGTATGCAAGACAAATGATCCGCCATGACTTGTCTTTTAGTAGGTCTCACCACAATGGTAAAATCAAACTCAAAGAGAGTTAACAACCATCGTGTAATTTTGCCCGTGGAACAAGGTTTATTTACTAGATACAACAAGGCTTGATGATCAGCATAGAAAAAAAACTTGTTGGCTAGAAGTTAGTAGAAAAATTTCTTCACTGCATAAATCATACCTAAACCTTCTCGCTCTGTAGTGGTGTAGTTTCTCTTGGAATCATTCAATTGACGACTTACAAAGCTAATGGGGAAGTCCAATTTATGTTCTCCTGGTTGAGCTAGAACACACCCAATAACAAATTTTGATGCATCAATATGCACATGGAAAATTACATTCCAATCGGGCACTCGTAGAATAGGAGCACTAGTCAAGGTCTTTTTCAATGACTCATAAGCATGGTCACACTCCGCAGTCCACTGGAACTCAATAAGAAGCTTGTACAAAGGACAAGCTATCTTGGCAAAGTTTAAAATAAACCGTCGGTAATAACCAACATGGCCCATGAACCTTTGAACTCCTTTATAGTTTGTAGGTTGTGGCAATTTAACAATGGATTTAATTGTGCTCTCATCTATGGAAATCCCATTTTTGTACAATATATGCCCTAAAATGACTCCATATTTAACCCAAAAATTGGCATTTGAAAGGGTTTAAGGAGATGCGATACAATCTGCACTTCTCAAACACTTTTTGTAAGCATGATAGATATTCTTTCCAAGAGGGATAAACACAAAGGTCATCTAAGAAAGCTTCAAAAAACTCCCTCAAATATTCTCTAGAAGCAGTGTTTATTAATCTTTGAAAGGTAGCAGGGGCATTGGTTAAGCCAAAAGTCCTAACATGAAATGAGAACACTCCAAATTCGGTTATAAAGGTTGTCTTAGCTTGGTCCTCCAGCAAAATTGTGATTTGACTGTAGCCAAAGTACCCATCTAAAAGGCTATAAGCTTCCTTCCCTGCAAACTGTTTCAAGCACATGTTCTGAATATGGCAAGGGGTAATAGTCCCTCCTAGTGGTGGCATTGACCTTCTTGAGATCCACTCACACTCTAAGTTTCCCATTCTTTTTTGGCACAATCACTATTGGAGACACCCATTCTGAGTGCTCAATAGGGTATATGAATCCGCATTTCACAAGATTTTCAATCTCTTCTTGAACGATTTTTGCATATTTAAGATTCATTGGGAAGGGTCGTTGTTGAATTGTTTTAGCCATGCTATGCATGGGGATTGTGTGTTGCACCACGGAAGGTGGAACACCTTTCATATCATGATATGTCCAGGAAAATATATCCCTAAATTTCTTGAGAAGTTCTTTAAGTACACACTCCTCAGTCTTTGCCAGATCTTGGGCAATGAAAATAGGTTTTGACTCTTCTCCTGGGTCTACTAATTCTATTTTCTTAGCTATCACTGGACCTTCATAGACTCCATTTCTCCCATAGATAGGTTTTCTTTGAGCCTTTGTATACACAACCTTACGTTCCTCTGTGGTATAATATTTGAAATGTTCAAGTGTAGGGTGTAAGTATGTGGGGTCCTGTTGTTCTGTGGACTGTGATTTCACTTCTCATTTCTTTTGTTGTTGAGCTAACTCTTGATTTTGTCATCTCCTTACGTTACAACTCAACTTTGGCTTCTCTATAGCCTCTAGTTGTGCAATGTTAATGGGTTGTGGACTACACCACATAACCCTTTGAAGGTATTCACCCCAGTTATCTACCAACTTCCGATGAGCATCACATACCCCTATATAATTAAGCCATTCCGCGGTAGATTTCTTTTTATTAATTATAGCATACAAATTTTCTCGATATCATCGCCTCTTATATATCTTACTCTTCTTCTCTAATTTTTGATTACGTGCGATCTCTAGTGAAGAGTCACTAGATGAATCACTACTTGTGTCTTCTGCTCCCTTGGATAGATTGTCATCTAGGGTACCACTGGGCCCTAAATGGTTTGTCCCCACATTTTCACTAAGATTCTTTGTCCTCAGAGTCAATTTCAATTGATGATTCGGACCCCAAATTGTGTGGGCTATATTCTTGTGAGGCACTACTGGTTCCAATGCCAGTCAAACCTTCATCTTGTAGGTCATCAGAAGCTATATGCATTGCTTCTAGCATATTTAAGGGTACGAGTGGTGGCATTTCATCCCCCTCGAAGGTGGTACCCAGGTCGTCCCCCTATTTCCCCAAGTGTTTATGGTTGCTCCTAGGTGCACCCAATCCACATTGTCCGACTCAGTCATCCCAGGTCATACATCCATATAAGAAGAATCTTCGCCAACATCAGTGTCCACTTTAGACATGTAACAATACTGCAATGTGGCCTATTCAACTGTGTTGTTAGATCTATGATCAGTTATAAACATGTTTCCTAGAGGATGTGCTCTACCAGTTACAAGATCCACTCAAATGACAAAATCTTGGAACTGCAAGTAGACATGGTTTTTAGACCAATCATGCACCATTTTTGCTTTCCTCATGAATGGACGTCCTAAGATCATCGCAAATGCCATAGTGTGCTTGGAGAAATCCATAACAATGAAGGTAATTCTTATTTTATGTCCAAAGACCTTGATCTTGAGATCTTCTAGCATCCCAATAGGTTTAACAATAGACCTATTGGCCATCTTCACTACTATGGTTGTGGTTGCAAGGTGAGACCTTCCCATAGTTTTTGAGAAATTTTTAGTCACAATGCTAACCCCAGTGCCACCATCAGGGATTCCCTTCATAGTTAATCCCTTAGTAGTGATTGGTATGGTCGCATCGAATTCATCACCCTCAAATTATTGTACCAACTTGTTAACAGGTATTTCTACCACAAGGTTCTCATCTAGGTTGGGTTGTAGATTTAAGTGTTTCTCCTCTATTGGCATCTTCCCAGCTCCATCCATCTGTGCAAATTGTGGTAGCCCAAACAGTTCTCCATTGAGGAAGGCTCGAAGAGCTGAGACTAGCTCAGGGTCTTTATATAGTTTGGACATGATGGTGGTTCTAACTTCTGAAGACATGAAATCCATCAATTTGACAATGTTTAATGGCACCTTTTGGGCTTCAGTCCCTTGACGTGGGAAAGATGGGATCTCCATTTCTTTGATAGGATCAGGTAGTACCTTTGTAAACATTCTTTCCATCAAGAAGTGAGTACGCCCACTTTTCCATGACTTTAAGTAACTTTCTTCTTGGATGACACTAGGTATGGCTAAGGGCTACGGACTTGGTGAAGTTGTTGTTGGGTAGGGAACATTGTGTCTGTAATCTGGATCTGCCTAAGTGCTGGTTCTAGATCCCTTTGGGTATCTTCTACCAAACTCCTTAATTGCTTGACTCCCTCGATCTCGTCTATAGGGTTTGGATAAGTTCCTATCTTTTTCTTGGATCCTGGCCATTGTGGCTCATGAAGATCTTCCTTGTTGGTTTCTATCTTAGTGGTCGTTTTGGTCTCCATGGTTTCTCTTGAATCAGAATCCTCTTCAGCGTCGTTCATATATACGGGGTCGTCACTAGTCCCTATGTTGGTCTTTGAACTGGGGTTTGACTTTGCTGCTTTTTGTGATCTCTTCCTTCGTGTTTTATTCTTTTTCTGAGATTGGGAAATTGATGCCATGTCTCTTTCCTCAAGAATATAGTTTTGTTTTTGGAGCATCGATCGTGTGAGTACGTTTACTGGTACAAGAGGTGTACTTTGTGATGGCTCCTCGGTAACCTCAATAGAGTTTAATGGCGTGATCTTCGGTGCATTTGGATTATTTGGACATTGGGCAATCAAATGATCTATGCCACATTGATTACTCATGAGTATTGGCATTGTAGACGTGCTCGCTTGATTGGTTTGCATTAGTGTGGCGTTCTTTTTTAGCTTAATAGGACACTCGACTACACGATGTTGACCTCCACACTCATAGCATTGAAGAAGTGGTCTCTTAGCAGTGTAATTGATATTTTGGCTCTTGCAACAAGAGTAGCTACTTGAAAGATAGGTTTGACTTGTCCCCAGTAGTCCTCCATGTAGTATTGTGGACTTTCTTCAAGCACATCCATCCCACAGGGAATATTAGGGTTTATATCTTCCTCACAGCCTTCCAAACAAGCAATAGATGACTCACAACCCACTTGATTCACAGAAGTGATTCTTGGATGTGGTGGTTGCGGTCCTAGCACTAGAGGTGGTAAGGGTGTTGTTTGAACAACATTTTGGGCCCTAGGGACCATGTGTTGTGACGTTTGTTCAAGAGGTGGGGCCGGCATCAGTGCAGGCACTTGAGGTGTGTCTGTCCATGCTAAGCTTGGTCTATGGCCATCGCATGCTTAAATACTATGCAATCCTTAGCTTGATGACCATACCTTCCACAAGCATTGTAGTTTCCAGTGAATTTTACTTTAAAAGTAGGGCATTCACTGGTACTATGCGGTCCATAGCATACTGAGAACCATTGTTGCTCCCTTCTTGGATACATATGATTGTTTTGTTGAGAACAATTGTCTCTAAGACTCTCATGAATGGCCTTGGTGAGATCTACTAAAGTCATATTAGATATCTTTGGCTCCTTAAAAATAGGCTTTAGAGTCATTGGCTAATGCCCTGATGCTTGCGAGATAATAGATTTAGGCTCAGCAGACACTCTTTATCCTTGAATCATTAAATTATCCTCCAATTGGATTGCATTGGTGGTGACTGCTTCCCAAGTGGTGATACCTCTAATGACTAGGCCATTGTAGATATCCTCATGTCATAATCCCCTAATGAATCTATCAAGAAATTGATTATTATTGAAGTGCTCATTTGGATTACAACGAGAATTCAAATGCTTTATGTGACTAATAAAGTCTAGCACCGACTCTCCTTCCTCTCGTTGGGCTTTTTGGAGTTGAGAGGCTACACCCCAAAGCACTCCCTCTCGTATGTATTCTTTTAAGAACAGTCTCCTAAGAGTAGGGTAGCTCGTTTTTTTTTTTTGCCCTCAGGGTTCTATACCAATCCCCATACTTCCCACATAAGGTTAGGCTTAAATCCTTACTCTTATGCAGGTCATTGTGTTCTCCTAGACAATTGAATATCTCCAAGACCCAAGCCCAAGCTCACGCTCGGACTCAGGCCTCAGTCGCCCTTTAAAATTACGTATTTTAGCTTCACACGTAGCCAAAAATTGACTTTTTTTGACGACCAACGGAGCTTCAAGTGACCGAACGTTGTGCTTTAAAGCACACCACGACCCTCTGAGTGATACGCTTGTTTTGAGCTATCACACACTTTAATCAAAAAATTGATCATTAAAAAACATTAAAAAAAAAAAAAAAAAAGAGTAAAAATAGACGTCTAAAAAAGTAAGCAGTTAACCTTCGAGGTTATTCGCCGATGCAGTGTAGGGTGTCAAAGGCACATGCATCTGCACTCTAGTCGTGTACTAGAGACAGAGAAACTAGAGAGAATTTTGACTTACGTGAATTCTCGATATCCACCTACCTTAGGTTTCGGGCCCTCCGCGGGGACCCAAGGTAGTACAAACCAAGACCCAAACATAGCATCTAGTGACTCTTCCTCTGACTATCACGTCATGGAGGTTTTCCGAATGCATAATCCCGATAGCTCAAGTCAAGACATGCATGCCTTGGGCCCACGGTCCAAGCCGAGGGTGCTTAGCCGCTTGAAGGAAACCTTTATTAGAGCCACTCGCTCCGAACATGGAGCTAATGATGTAAATGAGGGGGGTGGGGAAGTAAATTCTCCATTCATAATCAACGTAGACCCTATGCCCTTAGAGAATGTGCACATGAATAATTCATTCACTACACCTCCTGATTGTTCAGAGATATTCCCCTCCGAGTTCATATTACTCGATGGTAGAAGCCTTGCCGAAGTGCAAGAGGTTGAGTGATATATCCTTGCAGCAAGGGAAAAGGAAATCAAGAGCTTACGCAAGGCGGAGCAACGAAGAGAGTGAAAATCAAAATCTCATATGTCAATATCCTTGATAGGAGAGCAATCGAGTGCTCTTGAATCAGTGACCACTAAGGGTTAACCCATAGAGAGCAACATAGCATCTAGCTCAAAGGACACCCGTAGCACCTCAATCCTAGATGGAGCGTACTTAAATGAGAATTGGGAGTACAAACTACAAACAGAAACTCTAACCGACCTATACACATGTCACACCTATCACGTGGGTTGGTTATATGTCATACAATCCACAATGGGTGCTACTAGTGTGGAGGATCAACAACAAAGAGTTTGTGAGGTCATCCATAGGGTCATTGAGTAAGAGAGACATAACAAGGGGATCAACATGCCTTCAACGGGTCTCATGAGATTCTTAGATACAGAAAAGGCTAAACAAATGGAGACTCCCTCGGTAAGTCCGATGGATCTTCCATATGTTGTTTCGCCAGGGGTCTCGGTGCATTCTGAGCCCACAAGTGATAGCTTTACCTTTCCAAGTCTAGCTCATCTTTCTCTTTATGACACCACGGCTACCATGCCTACTCCAATGATGGGCATGTCAAGAAACACTCCATGGACTTCATTTGTTATTGAAGAACCGCTACACGGTAGCTCAATGCCTTCAACAGTACCTACAAGTGTATACCAATCATATACACCCATGGGTCCTCATACTCATGTAGTCCCTACTCCTCCCATTGTTTCAACACCCTATTCTTCACAACCACAACACCCAAGCTCTTATTTCCATGGGACCATACCGGCTAGCATTAGCATGTCACATCTGATGTTTGCTATGCCTAGAGCCACACATATGAACTTTGGCCGTCACATGGCACAACACCGTACCAACCATGGAACTCAAGGGATTCCTATATGCCAAGACCAATGCCAATACCTACTCCACATGTAGTCTCTCGAGCACCTTCACCCACGGTGCTTGCTCACTTAGGTGACTTGGCAACATTTGCTCAAGCTATTGGTCGATCTATTACTGAGAATATGTGTAACACGCCTGATAGAGAGCCTAGAAGTAAGGTAGTACAAATAGCCAAGCCCACACAAAAATGTAGTGGAGATGGGGATGTGAGAAATCATATCAAAGTGTTTGAACAAATATGTGATTCTCTAGGAGAACAGAATGACCTTCATAAGAGTAATGCTTTAAACCTAACCTTAAGTGGGAAGGCTGGGGATTGGTATAGAACCCTAAGGCTGGAAGAAAAAAATGATTTACCCTACTCTTAGGAGACTGTTCTTGAAAGAATACATACCAGAGGGAGTGCTTTTGGGTGTAGCCTCTTAGCTCCAGAAAGCCCAATGCGAGGAAGGAGAGTCCGTGAGAGACTTTATTAGTCGCTTGAAGCATTTGAATTCTCGTTGTTATCCAAATGAGCGCTTCAATAATAATCAATTGCTTCATAGATTCATTAGCGGATTACGACATGAAGATATCTACAATGGCCTAGTCATTAGAGGTGTCACCACTTGGGAAGCAGTCACCACCAATGCAATCCAATTGGAGGATAATTTAATCATTCAAGGAGAAAGAGTGTCTGTTGAGCCTAAATCTATTAGCTCGCAAGCATCGGGGCATCAGCCCAATGACCCTAAAGCCTATTGCTAAGGAGCCAAAGATATGTGAGATGACTTTACCAGATCTCACCAAGGCTATTCAAGAGAGTCTTAGAGACAATCGTGCTCCGCAAAACAATCATATGTATCCAAGAAGGTAGAAAAAATGTTGCTCAATATGTTGTGGAACGCATAGTAGTAGTGAATGCCCTACTTTTAGAGTAAAATTCAATGGTAACTGCAATGCCTATGGGAGGTATGGTCATCAAGCTAAGTATTGCATAGTATTTAAGCGTGCGATGGCCAATAGACCAACTTTAGCATGGACAGACACACCTCGAGTGCATGCATTGATGCTAGACCCACCTCTTGAACAAACAACACAACACATGGTCCCTAGGCCCAAAATGTTGTTCAAACAACACCCTTACCACCTCTAGTGCTAGGACCGCAACCACCACATCCAAGAATCACTTCAAGTGGGTTGTGAGTCATCTATTGCTTGTTTGGAAGGCTGTGAGGAAGATATAGACCCTAATATTTCCTGTGGGATGGATGTTCTTGAAGAAAGTCCACAATACTACATGGAGGACTACTGTGGACAAGTCAAACCTATCTTTCAAGTAGCTACTCTTGCTGCAAGAGGCCAAAATATCAATTACACTGCTAAGAGACCACCTCTTCAATGCTATGAGTGTGAAGGTCCACATCGTGAAGCCGAGTTTCCTATTAGGCTACAAAAGAATGCTACACTAATGCAAACCAATGAAGCGAGCACGTCTACAATGCCGATACTCATGTGTAATCGATGTGGCATAGATCATTTGACTGCCAAATGTCCAAATAATCCAAATGCACCAAAGATCACGCCATTAAACTTGATTGAAGTTACCGAGAAGCCATCACAAAGTACACCTGTGGTACTAGTAAACGTACTCACACGATTGATGCTCCAAAAACAAAATTATATTTTTGAGGAAAAAGACACGGCATCAATTTCCCAATCCCTGAAAAAGAAGAAAACATGAAGGAAGAGATCGCAAAAAGCAGCGAAGTCAGACCCAAGTTCAAAGACCAACATAGGGACTGGTGACGACTCCGTATATATGAACGACATTGAAGAGGATTCTGATTTAGGTGAAACCATGGAGACCAAAACGACCACTGAGATAGAAACCAAAAAGGAAGATCTTCATGAGCCACAATGGCCAAGATCCAAGAAGAAGATAGGAACTTATCCAAACCCTACAGAGGAGATTGAGCAAGTCAAGCAATTAAGGTGTTTGGTAGAAGATACCCAAAGGGATCTAGAACCAACACCTGGGTAGATCCAAATTACAAACACCATGTTCCGTATTCAACAAAAAACTCACCAAGTTTGAACAAATATTCAATTGTCTAGGAGAACAAGCCATCCACTTAGATCCACAACCCAACCTAGATGAGAACCTTGTTATAGAAATACCTATTCACAAGTTGGGAAAATACGTTGAGGGTGATGAATCCAATGCAACCATACCAATCACTACTAAGGGATTACTTGTGAAGGGAATCCTTGATGGTGGCGTTGGGGTTAGCATTGTGACTAAAAATTGATGGGAAACTATGGGAAGACCTTACCTTGCGACCATAACCATAGTAGTGAAGATGGCCAATGGGTCTATTGTTAAACCTATTGGGATGCTAGAAGATCTCAAGATCAAGGTCTTTGGACATAAAATATGGATTACCTTCATTGTTATGGATTTCTCCAAGCACACTATGGCATCTGAGATGATCTTAGGAAGTCCTTTCATGAGGGAAGCGAAAATGGTGCACGACTAGTCTAAAAACCATCCCTACTTGTAGTTCCAAGATTCTGTCATTCGAGTGGATCTTGTAATCGGTCGAGCACATCCTGTAGGAAACAGGTTTATAATTGATCATAGATCTGACACGAAAGTTCACTCGGCCCCATTGCAGTATTGTTACATGTGTAAAGCGGACACTGATGTTGGGGAAGATTCTCCTTATATGGATGTACTACCTGGGATGATTGAGTCGGAAAATGTGGATTGGGTCCACCTTACACCACCCATAGACACTTGGGGAAATAGGGGAACGACGTGGGTAACACCTGAGGGGGATGAAATGCCCGTTCCCTTAAATATGTTACAAGAAATGCATATAGCTTTTGACAAGACTCATCCCTATATAGCAAAGAAAACATACAAGTGGGTCCCTAAATCTTCTTTAGTGACCATAGCTAGTGCTAAAACACAGAAGCCTTGTAAGAAACATCCCACTCACTCCAAGAAATGTAAGGAAACATGGTGTTGGATTCCTAAACGACTATTGGAAGCCCAAGGCTACTATCAAGGAAATGATCAAATCTGGGTACCAAAACGTAGATTGTGTTCTTACCTGTCACCTGACCCATGTACGCCCAATCCTGTAGCTCCCAAATGAATCAATAATCATGGAAAGAAAAAAATCACAGAATGCTACACACCCGCTCTAGAGCTAGTTTGGGTACCGAAGAAAGAACGATTTGTTCCACCTAGCTGAGGAAGGGGAGAGTCCCATGAAGCTTCTAGCTCCTCATGTAATGTATCCATAGAGGTAAAATCGTCTTAGCCTCCACCTAAAATAGTGGACCTTTATGAAGCTACAAAGGAATCCACACATCCCACTGTTCAAGAATCACTTCATGAACCACTTCAAGTTCAATCCTGGGAGAGTACCTTACCACCCTTGCAACTCAACAAGGCACCTAAGCTAATAGAAAATTACTGGCAAAAATCCTCACCTATTACCAACTGGAATAATTGGTTTCAAAGGGTAGCGAGCACATTTCAAATAGTATGATCTACCCAAGGAAGGGGGCAGTGTTTACTGTCATCCATCATTCACTTGCTTCCCTCTTACCGTTCTTTCCTTGACCTCTCAATCTCCCAATCTTAGGGAATGTATATATAAAGCCTTATACTCACAAAAAAAGAAAGAAAAAAAATCAAGAGCAATTAGCAAACGAGTATGCACAATAAAAGTCAAAAACATTGACCCAGATCGACACATTTACATCCTGTACACTGAAATAGAAACATATGTCATAAACACCTTTGATACTCATCACTTGAGTGATGGAGGGTAGGTAAGATTAGTACGATAGGAGTGTTTCTGTTTTAGAGTTTAGTGATTAGCAAAGTTAGTTCTTCCCACTGATGTGTCTCCTAGAGGTATTCTTTGTGTTTCCTCAGGTGTACAGGAACGTGTTGCTGTTGTTAGGATTTGGAACTTCATGGAATCTTTCTTTTGTTCACACTTCAAATCAAGCACGACCATCAACACAAACAGGTGTTTCTTGTCCATATCATTGCCCCTTATCTTTTTTCATCCATGTTTGTCTGCTTTAATTGTGATTGGTAGCATAATATTCAACACATTTGCTTAGTACCAAACATTAAATTCAATGTAGTTTTTTGTCATAATCACTTGTCTAGGTTTAAAAATCAAGCAGTTAGACTAAGCTAGTTTGACCAAGCTAGGTGTTGCAGATCTTGTCTTAATACCATGGGGAATGACTTCCTAATAATCAATGGTTACTTAGGTTCTTAATCTGATTTAGGCAGCATTATGTGAAATATACTAGGGCTTTCTAGTGGGCTTAGTCCCTATTGACCTTTAGCTTAAGTATTATAAAGGGAGTTTAATAGTGTGATGAGCCTGGGGAGGGTAACAGTGTTATATGACCCCCCAAAGTTACAAAATGAAAATGCTGAAAACGTACAAAAAAATAAATAAATCAAAGTACCACAATGAAGAATCTTAAGCTGGAAGAGAAATCTCAGCTTGATTTGGTACTTCACTCATATGTATCGCTTATGGTACTAGAGTCCTAGAGGTTCCGAGTGTGGGCGCTTTTCCTTGAAAAGGAAAAAACCCAAGGCATACAAAATAAGCACACACATCAGAACTAAATCAACGTGAAAAGAGTTTGGTGGGTCAAAGAAAAGGTAATCTGTCAGGCGATGATTTCATGAGAAATTCCTTTTATCGTAGCTTAACTACAAGGTCTTCTAGGTATAGCCTCTAGTCAGCCCTCGGACATGAAATACTTATCTCTCACGATTAAACAACTTAATTGACCAGAGAAAATTGAGAAGCTTGCCCATGGTATTAATAGTCGATCTTCAGTGCCTTTCAACCGTTAAATTAGCGACCCCAGACTTGTTTAATTTTTTATTGTTACAACTGTTTATGCGTTTGATTATATTGAAATTTAATGTTTATTTGCTGACAAATGATTTAAAAGTTTGTTACCAATCAAATTGTTTGCCTACAACTACATATACTTTTAAAATGTATACGAGAATGAAATTATTGTGCCAATGTTGTTTGATTTTGCAGACTGAAGAAGGCTAACGACATTCATCTCAAATTCTCTTCCACCTCGACGAACGAGCTTCAACTCAATAGCTTCGGAGGACTGAATCTGCATCAGGAAGGGGGGCATGTTAACCCTCACGCACATTCCTATCACCTAAGATGTACACCATATTATTTATTTGGTAGAGTCAGGTACCGGGCTTGTTGGTCCAATAGGAAAAGGGTAAGAGTGATCGCCAATGAGAGGCGCACTCTAACTGGAACATTCAAGGGATTAGTTGGTTAAGCATGGGTGCCCAAGTGTGAATGGCGCAAGCTCATATAAAAGTCAACTAAACCTAAAATTCACTCATTCTATCATTTGTGCAATTGAAGAGTGCTCTTGCTCCATCTCCATCTTCTTCTTATTCATCTCCTTGTGTGTGTTTCTATGCGTGTGTGTGTGTGTGTGTGTGTGTGTGAGAGAGAGAGAGAGAGAGAGAGAGAGAGAGACAGAGAGAGTAAGATTCAACATTGGGACGGCGGCACAACGGCGGCAAGGTGGTTGAGGGCTGCTTAGTGGAATCTCCCTCTTCTTTGCGGTGAGGAATCCTCAGCAATAGCAAGCATAGAGGGGTGAGTGACACACCATCGCCATCTTTGAGCTTACTAGTTTAGGCTTGTTGTGTGCTTGGAACCATTTGTGGCTCACACATAGTGTATTGGCAAGTTCCTTGCATTGATACGTGCGACATACATGCACATCTCCAGATGCAGTCATCTATGCTTGCATTTTGAAGGCATGTGGCACTTTGAAAGACGTCGACACAAGAAAACAAATTCATGATGAGCTTGTTAGTCGGGGGCTGTTGCAAAAAATTGTCATGCTTGGTAATGCTTTGGTTGACATGTATGCCAAGTGTAGTGTACTTTCCAAAGCACAACAAGTTATTGAAGAGCTTTATGTCCAGGATGCATTCTTTTGGAATGCATTGATTGTAGGATATTCCCAACAAGATCAGGGTCAAAAAGTGCTTGGTTTTTTTTATCGGATGCAAAGTGAGGGCTTCTCTCCGGATGCGGTCACCTATGCTTGTGTTTTGAAGGCATGTGGCATTATGCAAAACGCTATCACGGGCAAGCACAATCATGATGAGATTATTAGGCAGGGGCTATTACAAAAATATGTCATGCTTGGCAAGGCTTTGCTTGACATGTATGCCAAGTGTGGTGTACTTTTGAAAGCACAACAAGTTCTTGACCAGTTTTTTGTGCGGAATGAAGTCTCTTGGAATTCACTGATTATAGGATATGCCTAACAGGGGCAGGGCCACGAAGCTAAGGGGTTTTTTCAACGAGCGCGGAGGGAGGGTTCCTCCCCAACTGTAGTTTCTTGGACTGCACTTATAGGAGGATATTCCCAGCAAGGGCGGGCCACCGTGGACGACTTTCACACGGGCTCCATCATTTTATCAATGCACCTAGGACAACGATACGCACAGGGAGAAGGGCCGGAGTGTGGACTCTTGGCTATTTTTACAAGCTTGCAGGGAGACGCAGGGCTCTCTATAGCTTTCTAAAGCCAGGGAGGAATGCAGCCCAATCCGTTAGAGGCTGTTGAAAAAAGTTGTCTTGCTTCGCACTGTCTTGAAGGGCCAAGTTTTGAAAACAACCAGTGAAGCGAGGGCGGCCTCTCTTTAGATGGAATCACTTATACATGCATCTTTTTTTTTCCTAGAAAAAGATCCTTCTATTAGTTAATGAAAACTGCCCATAGGGCTACATCCACCTCTGCAAGAGAGGGCTACAACAAGCATGATGGGGAGACTCTCCCAATGAAAAAATAGCATACATACAATGAAGCTAAATCAAGAGATGGAAGGAGGGAAGAGCCACACAGGTGGACAGTAGTACCATCTGAGCACCCCCTGGACTATGGTGTAAAATGGCCCAGGGCGCCAGAGTCGAAGGAAAGCCTCGCGGCGCTCCCGCATGCGGTTGGAGCTACCCTGTAGTCCCTCAAGCTATCCTCTGAGAGTATGGATCAGCTCTAGCCAAAAGTCATGAACAGTCTCTGCTGATGGCACAGGGCGAGCCTCAAAGATGCGGAAACAGTGGGCCTGCCAGATGAACCAAAGTGTCAGGCCACTGATGAGCTCCCAACACTCCTCTCTCTCACTGCACCACTCCTGTGGAGTAGGCTCTGTAGCAGGCTGGAGTGTAGGTCGCCCCCCCTGCATCACTATCATCCTGTTGGTGAAAGATAGCTCAAACTGAAGTGTCGGGCCCGTGAGGGTGGACCAAGCCGCTGCCCCCCAAGTGTACTGTCGAGCCGTGGAGAGGGCAGGCATCAGCCAAAGAACTCATAGCCACACCTGCTGGGCTGAGGGACAGTCCCAAAAACAATGACACTGACTCTCCACCAACTGGTCACAGGTTGCACATGCGGCCGAGAGACCACTATGCACAAGCCAGCTCCCTACTACTGTGGCTCTGTGTGCAACCAGCCACCCACCACTGAAACAAAGTGATATGCCTCGGTTGTCTAGAGTCCCATAGCCTTTGCCAAAAGGCTGCCAAGAACTGGACTGTGAGGCCCTCCTCGTGCCAATGACGTGCTGCAGCGGGGTGGGCCTCTCTCTGTGCTGCAAGTATATGACGTCCAAGCCGAGCAGTGTACTGAAATAATGGGACTCCTGGGCGGTCTGCAGAAGAGAATGGGTCCCTCCATAGCCACTCACCAGGATCCCATTGTAATCGTGCCAGTGGACAACACTCCCAAGGCCATAGCCTCCAGTGTCTAGTCTCAAGAGCTGCTGGGTCAGGGTCTATGACGCAAGTCCTCCCACAGATGCCCACAACTCGGATCCTCTGGAAACAGCACTCTGCTACCTACGGGGCCTCTACTCCAACTCGTTGTAATCTTCCCCCACCCTGAAGCTCGAAGAACAGGGCTGGGACAGTCTCTGAGCAGGCCCTGACTGAAATGAGAACCTCCAGTCGTGTGAAGGCTCCCATCCACCGGGGTGCTACTGGCTCGAGATGCGTGAGCCAGTCAGCTGGAACTGACTCTGAGATGTCCTAACACATGCTCTGGACCCCTCTCATGCCCTGTAGAAACCCTGCACCTCCTCTGACAAACCTGTGAGCTCTAGCTAGTCACCTAGAGAGCGCACTGGAATTGCTGCCATGGAACCCCAAGAAACATGAGGCCGACTCCCAACCAAGTGGCCTCTCTGAGTACTAACCATGGGGTTCTAGACGAGGGGCTGCCGTAGGCGCTCCTCCGTGCACGTCGGCTATCTTTGCTCTAGGCCACGCCGTAACAGCTCCTAAGATCGAAGAAAACTCACAGCGAAGCGGTCCTCCAGTATCCTGCTCAAACCAACTCGGTGCAACTCTGTAAAGATCCATTCGATCAAAGGTTGCCAAGGGCCTCCTGACTGAGGCACCCTGGCACAAAGCCTCTACAGCAAGAACTCCTTCCAAGAATCCTTGCCTGGAAGAAGTCCTCTGACGATGACGAACTTCCCAAGAAGGGCTCTGCTCTGCTGTGCTGGATCAATGATCCCAAGCCCTCCCTGAGAACAAGGAAGTGTGATGATTGACCAAGCCACCTTGGCTCGGGCAATCTGAGTGTCATGACCTGACCAAAGGAAGTTCTTGATTAGCCTCTCTACCTGGCTGATACAAGAAATCAAGAAGATCAAGCAAGAAGTGATGTACCACATAGTCGCCAACAACACCTGGTTGGCAACTACTACTCTACCAGCCAGCGAAAGTCGTGCTGAGCTCCAATGTAATAGCTTTCTCTCGATGGACAGGAGAAGAGAAGCAATCTGCTGCTCGAGGGACAAGTCCAAACCAACCTGACAACCCAAGTACCGAACTGCAGTCCCTGGGGGAATCCACCTGAAACCCTCTCCTGGCATCCAATCTGGCACAAGAGCACTGCCAACCGAGAAAGCCACTGTCTTTCTCTAGTTGATCAGTGCGCCCGATGCACAGCAGAAGGTCTCCAAATCTTGCTCACATCTGTGTAGATTGGCCTCCTGGCCCTCTAAGTACAAGGCTGAGTCGTCGGCAAACTCAGCGTCCAGAAGCTCATCTCCCCGTATAGGGAGTTCTAAGCCCCTCAGACCAACCTGCTGTGACACCAAAAAATCTGCTCATCGCCTCCGCATAGAATAGAAAGAGAAAGGGGGCAAGAGGACAACCCTATCTGACCGATCGTGTGAGCATGAAGCGCTCACCTCTACCTCCTGCCAAAAGCACCTGACTGTGAGCCTGTCTGTACAAAGCTGACACCCCTCTGATCCAAGCATCTGAGAAGCCCATACTACGTAGAGTGCCCTGTAGAAAGTCCCAATCAACTCGGTTGTATGCCTTCTCAAAATCGAGAAGAAGAATCACAAGGTCCTCCCCACGGAGCCGTGCCAAGGCAGAAGCCTCACTAAAGTGAATATGTTGTCAAGGATACTACGTTCCTTGACAAAACCTGTCTGAGTCCCATGTATAAGGCTCTCCAAAAGTGGCTGAATCCTCAAACTCAGAGCCTTGGTAAGAGTTTTGTAGGCTGAGTTGAGGATGGTGATGGGGCGCCACTGTCGAATCTCATCCAAGGAGCCAACCTCCTTTGGAATGAGGTAAATCAGGCCCTCACTCATGCTCTCCGGCATCACTCGTATGTGCAGAATGTACTGAAAGGCACTACAAAGATCTAGGCCGAGCAGGTCCCAGTACTCCAAGAAGAAGCTGGGAGTCAGCCCATCCTCACCTGGACAGCTACCACGAGGGAGGGCCGTAAGAGCTGTGTGCAGCTCCTCAAGCTGAAGAGGCATCTCTAGCCTCTGGCGCATCTCCTCAGTCACAAGACAAGGCATTTGTGACCAAACCTGCTCCCTGTATGCATCCTGCCGCTCTGATTGGGGCTCAGCGCCGCCGACTGTAACTCACGGTAAAACTCAGTAGCAACTGCACGCACATCCTCGGGCTCACAAACAACTGACCCATCGGGTCTCCTTAACTGATTGACCTTGGCATGCGAGGGTCGAGGTGCCACTGTCTCAAAAAAAGCACCAACCACTCTATCACCCACCTGAGTCCACTGAGATGCCTGTCGGTGAAAGGCAAACTCGTGACGCCTCTCCTCTATGCAAGCAAGCTCCTGTCGAGCCTGCTGTAATTGCTCCTCCAACCATGGACTGTCTGGATGTTGCTCCTGCATCCTCTGTAGTGAAGCAATGCCTCGTCTGAGACGCTGCTCCTCCTCTCTCGCTGTAGCCCGTCAAGACAGAGACTCCTGAAGAAGAAAGTGGCTAAGCTGAGCTAGGCCTAAGGACACTCTGTCTGTAGGTAGAGCCTGGCTGTCCATGCCCTCTGTCCAAAGAGCCTCTACCCTCTCTCTGAGTGCTGAGTCCAACAAGACCCGCTCTGGGATGCGAAGCATCGTGCTCCCACTCCTCCGCCTGTCTCCGACTGTGAGGATCACTGGTGCATGGTCTGAGAAGGATACCCCTGCCAGGATGCCCACTGATCCCCCCAAGTCACTGAAGTGGTCACTAGTGTAAAATCGATCTTTCCGCGATAGATTCACTCCTCCCACTCAGCGTTCTGATCTAGATAAGGCAAGACTCTCTAGAGGCCTCACAAAGCCAGAGTGCTGCCATGTATCCGAGACCCTCAAAGTCATACACAACCTCTCCCAAGCTGCTAACTCGACTCCATGCACAATAGCATGGCTGCCTCCAATCCTGTCAAAAGGGTCCTCCAACATGTTGAAGTCCCCTCCTACACACCAATGGTCAGCCTGTGGCAAAGACTCAACAATCTGTGACCAAAACTCTGCACGAGCACTCGCCACATTGGGCGCATAGATGTTCAGGAAGCCCACAAGGCCACCCTGAACCTACATAGTAATCCACTGAGCCCTGCCTGGCACAATAATCCCTCTGCCCATAATGGCGTGCTGCAATGAGTCCGCAATAGTCATACATACCCCACCTTGGATGCCTCTTGGTCCAAAAGTAGCTGACCAAAAGGCATCATATCGTCCACGCAGAATCTGACTACATCGCTGAATGCAGCTCTCAGACAGATGGTGCTCCTGAAGTATAAGGAGATCAATCTCTCCTCCCACAAGGAAACGCTGATGCTCTTGACGCAATCGGCCCCGCTGTCGTTGAAACTGGGGCCCACCTAGTCCCTGCACGTTCCACGAGACGATCCTCATGGAGAGCGAGACGGAACAGATGCTGCCGCAACAGCAAGACGGGCTATCTTCGGGCTTGCTTGGATGGGGAGTAATCCGCATCCGAGCATCCTCTAGATAGGCGAGACTGTAGTGAGTGCCTAGCCCAAGCTAGCCCAAGCCCAAGTAGAGCGAGCCATGCGTAAAGCAACCTCCTTTGTTCAGGAGTCCTCATGAATGTATACATAGCAAGGCAAACACTGCGTATCAGCAAAAAAGTACACCACAATGTGCCTATATCCTGCTGAATCTGGGGGTGTCACCGCAAACTTGGCCAGTGGCCACAAAGCTTGCAGCAAATCTGTAAATCCAAGTTCTCCCATGTGGTGAGAGAACTCAAGAACCTGTGTATGCAACCATCCCACCACCGAGTTGAGGGACCACTCTGTCTCGGTCCTACCACAAAGGGGGAAGGAGAAACCAACAATCCAAGGCCTCTGTCCCCCTAGCGGCGAGGAACAAAGCATGGACCCTGAAGCAGGGTGCCTCGTGGTCTGCTGCAGAATCGCCGAGAAAGCAAGTGAACCCGTAGTCAAAAAAATCCTAGTGGCGTCGGAGGTCAATGCTCGTCAGACTACGAGGGATAGCTACAAGGAAAGATGTCTGAATCTGTAGAGGGGGCCGCAAGAAGGGCTGACCCTCTCTCGCTAGGCGACTCGTGGCAAAGACGCTGCCAAGAGATCTCCTAGCCGCCGGCGAGGGACCAGAAGGAGCTAGGGGGGGGGGGGGGGGGGCAGAGGGGAGGAAAAGCGGGGTGGGGTGACAGAGGGAGAGGGGCGAGTTGGGGAGTGGACGGGAGCAGAGGGCGGGGGGGAGGATGACGAGGATGAGGGGAACTCTGAAGGGGGGGCGGCTGGCGAGGGTGAAGCAGAGGTGGAGGCTGGCGTAGGGGGCTCCTCCTGCTCAAGAGGACCAAAGCGGTTCCCCGTGGGAACCCACTGCTGCTGAGTAGGCACCTGAGGGCCACTCTGAGTGCCAGGCTGTTGCTGTGGCCCCTAGCGTCGACGACCATGGGCCTGTTGCTGCCACCCCTCCTCCGCTGGAGCCCAAGGCTCGGAGGGTGGCTCTGAATCTATGCTCTGTGCCGCTGGTTGTGGTGCGGCCCAGCCTTGGCAGGCTGGGGCTAAGGCTGAGGTGCAGGTCATGGCCTCCTCCGTGGACAGGCCTTTGCTAGGTGGCCCATTTGTCTGCAAATGAAGCACTAGTTCGGGAGACCCGAGTACTCCACACTCTTTCTAAACCAACCCCCACTCACCCGAGGCAGAAGGATGACCTTCGGGAGCGTGTGGGTATCTCTGACCAAAACTCAAACTGAGGGGATGCCAGCCGCCTTGGCAGCTACTGATGCTGCCGAACGAGGTGACTCTAGGACAGTCCCGATGGCGGCGCCAATCCCTAAGAGAAGTGGTAGGTACTCTCTCCGTAAACCTGGAAAGCAGACAGAGATGGGGATGTCTGCCTCCTCTACTAGCACATCCGAAGTCGGGTCAAAACCATGTCGCCACTGTCGAAAGTGGGCGCGTGATGCTGGGATGGCCAGTGGACTCATAGATATGACCTTGGAAGCCATCTCGGAGGTCTTGAACTCGATCTGGTAGTACCCCCGTCCGAGAATCTGGACATCCAAGATCTTGCCCACCTCTGCGAGAAGGCGGGCCTGGAGAAGGTCTCGCAGCTCTCCTCTGGTAGGACGGGTGCCGAGAATTTTGCAAATGACCGAAGTCGCCTGCAAATGCTCAACCTCAGCGGCTGGGCTCGCTTGCTCTGTCGGTGATAGAGCAATTCGAATGGTGGGCTCAGCGGGGTCGGGCGAGGGGGCTTTGGATGAGTCCCTCTGTGGTGGAGCTGGAGCCTCCATCTGTGTCTACTGTTGTGGCGAAGAAGCGGACGGTGAAGAGACTATGCAACCGAGCACGCCAAGCACTGTCCAAAGAAGCATTGTTGCAGAGCAAAGTGCAGGAACCTTGACGAAGACAGGGGGGGGAGAAAGGATAAGGCAACAAGCGAGAATTCAAGGGGAAGCGGGCGGGAGGGGGGATGGCGGCGCGAGAAGGGGGCAGCGGACGGGCTGGGGGGCAGTGCGAGGTGAGGGCAGCGAGCTGCTGCGCGCAAGGGCAGGCGGGGTGGGCTAGGCTGATACATGCAAGCCGGCGGGCTGGGCTGGGCAGATGAGCGCAAGGGCAGGCGAGGGATGGGAGGCAGCAAGGGGGGGGGCAGCGATGGCGCTGTAGGGGGGGGGGGGGGGGGGGGGGTAGCAGTAGCGAGCGCTCTCAGGGCCAAAAACCATCTTATGCATGCATCTTGAAGACTGTGGCTCTATGCGAGATGCTAATGTGGGCACAAAACATTAACAACTATGTTGTTACTCATAGGCTCCTGAAAATAGGGCTCTCTATAGCTTTGTAAAGCCAAGGCAAGAAAACAGCCCCACCGGCCGCTAGAGGCTGTTGAAAAAAACTATTGTGCTTGGCACTGACTTGGAGGCTTGAGTGCCAAGTGAAGCGAGGGCCTCTCTTCAGATGGAATCACCTTTGCATGCATCTTGAATATTGTGTCTCTACGCAAGATGCTGATATGGACACACAAATTCACAACTACGTTGTTAGTCCGAGGCTCTTGATAAGAGGTGTCGTGCTTGGCACTGTCTTGGTTGATATGTATGCAAAGAGAGGTTGCAGCCGGCCCGCTAGAGGTTGTTGAAAAAAGCTGTTGTGCTTGTCACTGTCTTGGAGGCTTGAGTGCCAAGTGAAGCGAGGGCCTCTCTTCAAATGGAATCACCTATGCATGCATCTTGAAGACTGTGACTCTACGCAAGATGTTGATATGTGCACATGAACTCACAACTATGTTGTTAGTCATAGGCTCTTGATAAGAGGTGTTGTTCTTGCCACTGTCTTGGTTGATATGTATGCCAAGAGAGTTCTTCTCTCCAGATGCAATCACCTATGCATGCACCTTGAAGGCATGTGGCTCTACGCAAGATGTTGATATGGGCACACAAATTCACAAAATTACATTGTTAGTCAGAGGCTGTTGAAAAAAGATGTCGTGCTTGGCACTATGTTGGTCAATATGTATGTCAAATGTGGTGTGCTTGAGAAAGCACAAAAGGTGATTGATGAGCTTTCTGTCCGGCACTAATTGTGGGATTGCGCAACAAGAGCAAGTCTAGAGGCTCTCGTGCTTGGTGGCAGTGTCTTGGTCGAGATGTATGCCAAATGTGATGTGCTTGAGAAAGCACAAAAAGTGCTTGAGCAACTTCTTGTCTTGAATGTTCTCTCTTGGAATGCACTGATTGTGGGATGTGCACAAGAAGAGCAGTGCCAAAAATCTCTAGGCTTCTGTTTTCAACAAATGCATAGGTTGTAGGATATGCACAATAGGAGGAGTTCCAGAAAGCTCTAGAATGTTTTCCACTTTTTACGCATAGTGTGGACTCTTGGAATCCACTGATTGCAGTATTTTCCACAGGAGAAAACTTAGTTTATTAACACTAAAGGCAATCGCGTACACGTGCATCTTGAAGGCATGTTTCTCTACGCAAGGTGATCATATAGACACAAAAATTGAGATTGATATTGCTAGTCATTGACTATTGATGAAAAAATATGTCGTGCTTGGCAATGCCTTAGTCCATATGTATGCCAGATGTGGTGCGCTTGAGAAAGCATAAACAGTGGTGGTTGAGGAGATTCTTGCAAGGACTGTCTCCTCTTTGAATGCACTGATTATGGGATGTGCGCAACAAGAGAAGATCCAAAAATCTCTAGGCTATTTTCAGCGGAAGCAGAGCATTGGAATGCACTGGTTGCAGGATACACACAACAGGAAGCAGATGCAACCGAAAGGCTTCTCTACAAATGCATTCACCTATGCTTGCACCTTGACGGCCAGTGGTCTTATGCAAGCTGTTGACATGGGTGAGAGAATTAACAATGAGAAGATACCTGGTTTGGCGTTGCTGGTAAGCCTATGTCATGCTTGGTAGTGCTTGGTTGATATGTATGCCAAATGTGGTACTGTCATGAAATGTCGCCTCTTGGAATGCATTGATTATGGGACGTGTGCAGCAAGAGCAGGGCCAGAAAGATCTAGGTTGTTTTCAACGGATGCAAAGCATTGGAATGTGTTGGTCTTACGATACACACAACATGGGAAGTGCCTGAAAGCTCTATGCTATTTTTAGCTTCCTATCCGGAGTGTGGACTCTTGGAATGTACTAATTGTGGTATTTTACCCGTAGGAGAAAGCTCTAGTTTGTTTTCACCACATGCAATCACCTACGTATTCATCTTGAAGGCATGTGGCTCTACGCAAGATGCTGATATGGGAAAATTATTCACCATTATATTGTTAGTTAGAGTCTGTTAAAAAAAGATGTCGTCCTTGGCATTGTCTTGGTCGATATGAATGCTAAATGTTGCCTCTTGAAATGCACTGATTACGGGACATGCGCAATAAGAGTAGGGCCAGAAAGCTCGAGACTATTTTTAGCAGATGCAAAGCAAGTGTATCTCCATAAACTCAATCACCTATACTTTTTTCTTGAAGGCCATGCTTACATTTTGGGTATGTGTCTCTCACAAGTCCTGGAGGAGCTTCTTGTGCGGAGTATGGACTCTTGGAATGTACTGATTACAAGATTTTCCCTAGTGTCATGGCCAAAAAGCTCTTGTCTGTTTTCAGGATATGTGGCCTCTTGGAATGCACTGATTGCGGAAGGTGTGCAACAAGAGTATTATTGTCTTGCTCCATATATATGTGAAGCGAGGGCTCAAGGGCCTCTCTGCAAATGGAATCACCTATGCATGCATCTTGAAGGATGCGGCTCTATGCAAGATACTGATATGGGCACAAGAATTCACAACTATATTGCTAGTCAAAGGCTCTTGAAAAGTGGTGTTGTGCTTGGCACTGCCTTGGTCAATATGTATGCGAAGCGAGGCCCTCTCTCTAGATGTAATCATCTACGCATGCATCTTGAAGGCATGTGGCTCTATGCAAGATGTTGATATTGCCACAAAAACTCACAATTATATTGTTAATCAGAGGCTATTGAAAAATTATGTCGTGTTTGGCACTATCTTGGGGTCAATACGTATGCCAAATGTGGTGCGCTTGAGAAAGAAATCACAAAAAGTGCTTGATGAGCTTCCTACCTGCCAACATTGATTGCGGGATGTGCGTAGAAGACCCAGGGGATTCACTATGGAAAACTTATCGCACCACGTAAGTGCAGGAGAGGGGTTTTTTTTTACAAGTTACATAAGCGTATAAGTTAGGGGAAGGCCCCCAATATTTATCTCCCAAGCTTAAAAATAAGGGAGGGGGGTATCATATTTGGGGGGGGTGGGGGGGGGAAGCCTAACCCGGGTTGATTACTTGTAACAATTGGTCACCGATCTACACTAGAACTCGGATGAATTTAGGGGAAGTTTTTTATCAAATCACACATCAAATTTTACATCAAGTCGGCTATAGTAGATAAGAGCTGATTTGCAGCAGGTCAAGGTTTGATTTACACCATCTTTAGATGGGTCAAAAATGGACGAGTAGCCATAGTGCAGGTTGATGGAGCACATAGTTTGAAATTCAACCTAAGACACATTGAGGGTACATCTAGTTATCAATAGTAGTGATTCCTTAGTACGTTGTGGGTCACTACACTACACACTCTTCGACTAGTTTTACTCAGGTAGATCATGTGAGACCTGAATTTTATATGTAAGATATGGGTATGATAGTTTTTCTCATTGATTGTCGTGTAAGCGTAGAAAGGGGGGTCATATTCCCTAATATGAGTCGTATATAGGGGTTGATAGTTTTTCTCATTGATTGTCGTGTAAGAGCAGAAAAGGGGGTCATATTCCCTAATATGAGTCGTATATAGGGGTTTTATCAAAGTTGTTTGCCCGCAGGTGGCCTCTCATTTTGTATATAGAGTGAACCCCCCGGGGTAGAAGAGTGGCTCTAGAGGCTATTGAGAAAAGATGTCATTCTTGGGATTGTGTTGGTCGAGATGTATGCCAAATGTGCTGAGCTTGAGAAAGCACAAAAAGTGCTTGAGGAGCTTCCTAACCAGAATATTGTCTCTTGGAATGCGCTAATTGCGGGATGTGCGCAAGAGAAGCAGCTCCAAAAATCTCTAGGCTATTTTCAAGGGATGCAAATTATGGGAACGCACTGGTCCCGAATGCCGTCTCTTGGAGTGCATTGATTGCGAGATACACGCAACAGGAGCAGGGCCAGAAAGCTCTTCGTTGTTTTCAGCAGATGCAAAGTGGGGGCCTCTCTCTGGATGGAGTCAGACATGCATGCATCTTGAAGGCTTGTGGCTGTATGCAAGATGTCGATATGGTCTTGAAAATTCTCTTTAATAGTAGTTGTTACAAAAAATTACCGTGCTTGGCAATGCCGTGGTTGATATGTTTTCCACCAGATCTGAAGTGAGAGACTCTTTCAGATGCAATCACATACGCGTGCATCTTGAAGGCATAAGTTTGTACACAAGATGCCGATGTGGGCCTCTCTCCATATGGTATCACCTACGTGTCCACATTGTAGGCACGTGTCTCTATGCAAGAGACTGATACGGGCACAAAAAATGAGCTTTTTATTGTTGTCCAGAAGTTGTTGAAAAAAGATGTCGCGCTTGGCACAATCTTGGTCGATAATTATGACATGTGTGTTGCGCTTCAAAAAAGTGATGGTTTCTCACCAACCAAAGTCTCTTGGAGTGCTTTTATATCCAGTTATGTCAAGCAAGGGCAAGTGAGGAAGCTCTGAAATTAATTTCAAAGATGCAATATGACATGGGCATGTTCTTCATGACCATTTTTCCCAAAATGTTGCTTGTTGAATGCATTAAATGATGGGAATGACGTCTCTTTGAATGCATTGGTAGCGGGATACGCACTACAGGAGCAAGCCCAAAAAGCTCTAGGCTATTTTCATCTTCCTATCTGTAGTGTGGACTCCTTTAATGCACTCACTGTGGGATGTGCGGAACAAGAGCAAGGCCATTGAGCGATACAGGAAAGAAGTTGTTCTTGGCTTTGCTTGGGACTATGTGTACGTCACATATGGTGATCTTTAGAACACACGAAAAGTGCCTGCGGACCTTCCTGTGCGGAACGCCACCACAAGATCGCAGAAAGGGTCTCTATGCAGATGCAATCAACTATGCCTACACATGAATCTGGAAGGCATGCGGGTCAGCAGATGCAATCACGTATGCAACCATAGATATTAGAAGTCGCGATATGATTGCTAATCAATGTTTGTTGGATTACAATTTCATGCTTGGTGGTGGTTTGATCGATATGTATACAAAATGTGGTGTCCTCACAATAGCACAAACACTTCTTCCTCCCTCTAGTGTCGTCTCTTGTAGCGGGTTAAGTGCAGGAGATGCCCAACATCGTTGATTCAAGGAAGTCCACTGGCGATAGACATTCAATCCCATGATGAGTAAGCATTATCATCTTTTGATTTTCGACACTGAGAACGCAGTTAACAAATGCATTGAAAATTGCACGCTCCCGTGGGGATGGCACGTTCCCTCGTATTATAAAAATTGGGGAAGATTGTGCAAATTCCCCCATGCAAGGAGACTTGCATGTTCTCTTTTTTTTGAAACATAAAAATTGGAACAACAAACAATGACATTGTCATCTTGTATGATCATGAACGTTGACAAAAATCTTAACACTCTTTGTGGTTTTTGGCGAGGTACCGCTCTGAAGCATTACAATCAGTAACCAATTTTTGTGGAGGTACACCACTGAACCACGAGATCAGTATCCCAAACACTCTCAAGTAAAAAATCCTAACACTCTTTCATGAAATCTCTCTCTCTTCTCTCTCTCTCTCTCTCTCTCTCTCAGTTTCCAATATTTTGTTCGATCTCAATTCGATCTAACATACCTAACAAAGCACTCTAGTTTTTTGATGTTTTTTAATGATCAATTTTTGTATTAGAGCGTGTGACAGCTCAAAACGAGCATATCACTCAGGGGGTCATGGTGTGCTCCATTGGCTCTCAAAAAGGTCGATTTTTACCTATGTGTGAGACTAAAATACATAATTTTAAAGGGGGACTGAGGCTTGAGCCTGAGCGTGAGCTTGTGCTTGGGTCCGGGGGATATTCTCGATCCTGGTCCTACCTTTATATTTTTTTATTTTTTTTTGGGATAAGGTCGCCTCGGCCGCGCTGTGCGCTCAAGCACACACACACCTAACCTGCCTACTTACAACTAATATAGCTATTGCTACACACTAACACACTACTAGAGTAACTCATTAGCTAACAGATCTACTTACTGTACTTTACACAGAACTAACATTATGGATCTACTACCTTAATTCTAACACCTCATCACAAAGAAAACACAATACCTTTCAACACCTTATTAACAAAAAAACACAGTATCTTTCAACACCTTATTAACAAAACAATACACAACAGCAAAACAAACTCCTTCTCAACACACACGCCTTCCTTATCTACCTTTCCTACATTTAAAATTGCACCACAACGCTGCATAGAGTGCTACTCGAGCTTAGTGTAAGGAATTTCCCCGACAATAGTGCCAAAAATGTGTGCGTCTGTTGCACATGTCAATGGAAGGGACTTGCGGATACACTGTGTGCGAGCCACAAATGGCTCCAAGCACACAACTAGACAAATCTAGCAAACTCAAGAGAGCAAGGGTGTGTCACTCACCACCCCACGCTCGCCTTCGTGGAGGATTCCTTTCCACGAAGAAGAAAGAGCTACCGTCGTGTGGTGCTGAACTGCCTAGCCGCCGCCGTGCTGTCTTCACAATGCTCGATCGCACTCTCTCTCTCTCTCTCTCTCTCTCTCTCTCATGCATACACACATACACAAGGAGATGATGAAGAAGAAGATGGGGATGGAGCAAGATCACTCTTTAATTGCACAAATGAGAGAATGAATGATTTTTAGGTTTAGGTGACTTTTATATGAGCTTGCCCTATTCACACTTGAGCACCCATACTTGGCCAACTAACCCTTGAATGTTCCTACTAGAGTGCGCGTCTCATCGGTGATCACTCTTACCCTTTTCCTATTGGACCCGCAAGCCCGGGCCCATGACTACTAGAAGTGGACGCCATTGGTTAACAGATATATTATACACACTACTTTATATATAAGGACCAGGAACTCAAGTGAAGGGAGGGCTTGTGGGACAAGTTCCTCAAGTCCTCCACCATTCCCTTCACACTCATCCTTTCGACTTACTAATTGTATCCCTCTTTCCACCTAGGAAAAAACTAGTTTTAGAATTCCGAGAGCTGTACTTAACCAAATTGGGGGCTGAAAAGCACAATATGTCTTCCTAGCGAAGACGCTCGTTTTGAGCTATCACACGCCATATTCCATGGCTTGGTTAGGAAAAAGTACTAAAAATACAAAAAAAAGGTTTGTAAATACATAAAACACTAGGTGAGCGGCCTTCACGGGCACTCATCAACACTTACGCTCTGGTTGTGTGCTAGAGGACGAGCACATAGAGAGTGTCGCCATTTACGTGGGCGGACTACGACATGAGGATATCTACAATGGACTATTCATTAGAGGAATCACCACTTGGAAAGCAGTCACCACCAATGCGATCCAATTGGAAGATAACTTAATGATTCAAGGAGAAAGAGTGTCTGTTGAGCCTAAATCTACTAGCTTCCAAGCATCGAGGAGTCAACCAATGACCCTAAATCCTATTGCTAAGGAGTCAAAGATATTTGAGATGACTTTAGTAGATCTCACCAAGGCCATTTAAGTGATTCTTAGAGACAATCATTCTCCACAAAACAACCATATGTATCCAAAAAGGGAGCAACAATGGTGCTTAGTTTTCTATGGTTCGTATAGTATTAATGAATGCCCTACTTTTAGAGTAAAATCTAATGGGAATTTCAAGGTATGGTCATCAGGCTAAGGATTGCATAGTATTTAAGAGCACGATGGCCAATAGACCAACCTTAGCATAGACGGACACAATCCATAAAGAATTTTACAAAGCTTCCAAGGTAAGGCCCCAATACTTTGTCCATCCAACTTTGGAAGCTCGCATAAGAATTCATCAAGCCAAAGGGCATCACCCTATAGCAAAACACTCCCCATGGGGTCAAAAATCTGGTCTTCTTTTGATATTCATATGCAATCCCAATTTGAAAATAGCCACTAAACCCATCACATACCGAATATCTCTCATGACCTGCAACAGTGTCCAAAATCTCATCCTGAAAGGGAAGGGGATAGTGATGCCTCTTTGTTGCCGCAGTCAATGGCTTATAGTCCACACATATTCTCCATTTATTTCCCTTTTTTGGAACTATAACCACAGGGGAAACCCATTCTGCATCATCCACAAGGTAGATAAAACCAGCTTGCAAAAGCTTACTCACCTCTATCTCCAATACCTTTCGTTGAATGGTGCCCAATCTCCTTAGCTTTTGAGCAACAGTCTTTGCACCTTCTTTAAGCTTTATTTCGTGAACAACACTCTTTGTTCCCCTCATTTGAGCATAATCTTTGGCAAACAACTTGGGATACTTATCAAACAATGCATCATATGCTTCTCTCTCACGACTAGTCGGTCATTGCGTGTCTTTACCTTCACCCTTCTAACACTAGCTAGTTTATGCCAGTGCCTTCTCATACTTGAGCTCAAATGCAAGAGTTGCCCATATGATATGTCGGCCCTCTTGTTCTTCAAGTCTTCTAAGAGATTGTATGCTGATTGACCCTTCCCAAGCTGAAAATCATCCATGCCTATCTTCCTTCTTCTTGCCCTTACCTTTGCCTGCTTACTACTTTCAGCCTCTTCCATAGGTGCCTTGCCTTTATCTACATCTCTCCTTGGCTTTTTCCTTGCTCTTTCCTCTTTGAAAAGGCCTTCACTCCCTGATTTTTGTGCCCTTGTTCTCTTATTTGCAAAGACATCAACCTCATCATCTTCATCTCCCTCCTCAACTGCCTCCAAAATTCCTACGTTAAATTGTGGAGGTTCTTGAGCTTGATTTTGTCCCTGTTGTTGTGCAAGTCCTTGACCTTGGAGAGTTTGAACATTTCCATTTACATTGCCTTCATTACCTATTTGTCTTTGTATGATAGGATATATACCTCCTGGCTCTCTCCTTGGTTGATTGCAATTGGGCGATATATGCCCTCTCTCCCCACAATTGTAACACATCACATTATCACCTCTATTCCTTTGAGGCCGTTCTCCTTGAGGTATTCTTACTTGTTGTTGGATAGCTTGCATAGCAAGGTTGAGGTTTCCTATTTGCTCTGTCAATCTTTGAATGTCTTGGTGAAAGGATTCCTGTCCTCTATTGTCCACTCTTGGAGCTTCTACATGGATTTCCCTTTCAACATGCATATCCAAAGGCAAAGGCTCGACCACATTATTTGTTGATACATAACCATCCCTTTGATGTACATTTGCTTCTCTTTCCCTATTTCCCATTTCATGCCTTCTTACCTTCTTTCTCCATTGCTCTCTAGCAACCTTTACTGCCTCATTGTAGGTCCCTCGGTCCTTGAGCTCCACCTTGTCTCTAATGCTTTGATGTAAGACAACCACAAACCTATCTTTCTTCAACAAATCAAGGGTAATTTGATTCTCTTCAAGTCCCTTTATGATCTTTCTCCAACAAGCTTCAAATCTGTTTATGTGCACATTGATGTCTTCATGTTCTCCTTGTTGCAGCTTGCTTAGCTCTCTCACAAATACTCAGGATCATCCTCCTTCTCAAAATCTTCTCTCAAGGCATGAGAAAGAAGATTCCAATCTCCCTTTACACCACCTTCAAGCCTATCTTCATACCATTCACGTGCTTCACCTTCAAGTAGCAAACTCACCAAACGTACCTTGTATGCACCATCGTCCCTATTGCTCTTCAATGCAATCAATTCGATCCTTCGGATGAACTTGTCCACATCTTCTCCTTTTCCACCCTTGAAGAATTCATACCCATCTCCCGCCATAGGCCTTGAGTTGATCTTCAAATGGATGCCAATCTGTAGATCAAAACCCTGTTAGAAGGATTCTCTTCTCCTCCGTGGGGGCACAAGTTTATGTGAAGGATTGGGGGGCTGGCCTCTACAACACCTCAAACCAACACCAAGAAAAGAGGATGAAGAGTATAGCTCTCTCGAGATAATATGGGCTGATCTTCTCTCACTAATTTTCTCAATTTCACACACACTCAACCTCAACTAGCCTCGACTAGCTCCGACTAGCTTCCCTCTACACCGCTACAACTCCCACTACACTCCATTGCACTCAAAGATACCAAGGAAGCAATAAAATCAAGGACAAAAGTGAGAAAAAAACCATGGAAATCTCTTCACTTTTGACCATAACTCAAAGAGCTTCACTTCTTTTCAAACGCCCTTCCATGTGCTCGTAGGGCTTCCATAGGCACTCCCATATATACTCATAGCTTGACCAAAACCCACTCAAATCAAGATTAATTTGAAAATCCACAAAGTTCAGCAAAAAAAATCAAAAAAGGTGATGGAAAACTTGGGGGAAACCTTGCCCTTTGATATATGTATAAGCAAGGCATTGCAGCACATAGTTTACCCTCGACTAGCTGCACCACAAGGAGCTGCACACACCATAGCCACCGTACCTCAAAACAAGATGAAGAGAGGTCAATATGCAGAGCTAAGCACCAACTTTCATCAGACCATTGAGGAGATACACACTCTCAACTCACCACATCGGGTCCTCGACTAGCAAGACAGGCTGCTCTACTCCCAAACGCCTCTATCCCTCGCGGCAATCAGGGCTTCTTGCTGCTAGATCTTCCTCTGTCAAATCCCCCACTCACTCACGACCTCAAGCTGGTAAAAACTCCATTTTTTTCATATTTTTCAAGTACTAAGTGACTCTTTCAAGTCTCAACACGTCTATATACAAAAACAACAAAACTATGCACCCCACACAACTGGCCCGCATGCGCAGAGACAGCTGGCACACACCGCCTTTGTACACTTTGTACAAGCATGATTTATTTACATATAAGGGACCCAAAATCATTAAAAATCCTTTCCAAAGTCTTTGGGGTGGCTTGCATCATTCCGTAAAGACACGTCACAACGTGGTTGAGACAGCAGGGTCAGGCCGCGCAGATACGACAGATGACCAAGGGGACATCTCATCTTGGCAACGGAGGCTTCGACACATTTCGCTATGAGTTTGTGAGTTTCCAATCCAATCCTAGCTATGGAGTTTTTTTAAACGTGATGAACCATGGATTCTTAATTACTTTGATTTTTGTATAAACGCAGAATCTTGCAATGCATCGAGCCCCGACACGCCAGGAGGAGACAGATGGATATCGCCGAGATATTTATGAAGTATTGAATGATGCCTCAAGAGAGCCTGTAGACTGGGAGGCCTTAGAGTCTCATTGATCGATTGAGGTGAGACGTTAATATGTGTGAATTGATTTAATTAAATAAGTATATGTGATGTAATATCAATACTAATTTTGTGACTTGTCCTCTGTGGAGGTTGTGATGCCTGGTCATCAGTGGATTTCATATATATGTTTTGTGAGACATAGACACGCTTCTGTGTCTCTTTTTTGTATAGACATGGTTATGGTTATTGTTTTCTTTATGGTTATGGTTATTGTCCTTGTATAGACATCGTTATGGTTATTGTTCTTGTATAGACATGGTTATGGTTATTGTTTTGTTTATGGTTATGTTTAACTTTATGGTTATGGTTATGGTTATTGTTTTGTTTATGGTTATGGTTATCATTATGGTTTTGATCAATATGGTTATGGTCGGTTATGGTTTTAATTTGGTTATGGTTTTGCACAAAGTTCGTTATGGTTATGGTTTTAAGTTGGTTATGGTTTTGCACAAAGTTCATTTCATTTCTTTCATTTGCCTTAAATCTCATGTGAGATCCTACATGGATAGCATGTAGGAGGCATATATATATGGTTTTTTTTTAAAAGTTTATGTTAAAATGAAGGGAATTCGGCCGAAATTTTTGCGGGAGCACGGTTGATTTTGGTGCTGCTCGCTTTCTTGGGCAGAGGACAGGCAGTCTGACTGTGGCTGTGTCCATCTTTTCACTGGGCACAAGCCAGGATGCCTATCCACTGCCCAATAATTTTTTTTTTTGTTATGATCGTCGCAATTTGCGTAGCTAGGCACGTCAAAATATGCATCGATAACAATGCCTTTCAATGCATATATCAATGCATATTGCGACGTTTTTGTAGGGACGCGTATTTTGATGTTTTTTTCGACGGAGAGCGTCGAAACCTGTGTCGAAGGCTCCCTTTTTTGTTGTAGTGTGTGAGTGACAATGGTACTCATTTTATAAATGGAGTGATAAAGGAACTCACGACAAACTTCATGATAGCCCACCATAAGTCCACACTTTATTATCCACAAGCAAATGGCCAAGCGAAGAGCACTAACAAGACCTTAATTTCTATCTTGACCAAAACAGTGGAAGCTCATCACACAGATTGGGATTTGAAGCTGACGTCAGCTCTATGGGCTTACCGTACTTCTTACAAATTGGCTCTTAATTGTACACTATTCAAAATGGTATATGGCCAAGAAGTAGTTATGCCATGGGAGTTTGTAATTCCTAGTCTGCGTGTAGCTTCACAAGAAGGTTGGGATGGTAACCCTTTGGTTGAGCGTTTATGTATCCTTGAGAGGCAAGAAGAAGAAAGGCAATTGGCTGTGCAAAATGCACTTGTGGAGAAAGATAAGAGAAAGAAATAGTTAGATAGTCATCTAAATAACAAATACATCAATGTTGGTAATAAAGTCCTTATGTATGGAGTGTGTAACGAGAAGAAAAAGTTGAAATATGCCAAAAAAGGACCATATAGAGTATGTGAAATCACCCCACAGGTACCATTTGTGTGGAGACTCTTGATGGAGTTGAAACCATTGCATTCCTCAATGGGAGAAAATTTAAAATATATTATGATTCTTTAAGCCAAGAGGAGCTACATGCCATCCATAAAAAAAAGGAAACCAAGGTACAAAGAGAATTGAAGAAGATACAAGCTCAAGCTAAGGCTAAGGAGAAACAACAATGTATAAGATGCCAACAAGAGGCCAGCCTTGGAGTTACACATACATTCCACATTGAAATAGACGATGATTGGTTGGACTCGGACACACGTCTAGGGATACCCTATTGAGTTAAATAGCGTCTATGGGAAAGTGCTACAGAACACCTTATTGGACACGGGTGCTTAGTATAATCTGCTATCATATGGGGTGTGGTATTAGTTATTAGGAAAGTTGTGGTAGTACTATCCAGGTCAAGGGTGTCAACAAGACAAAAATTATGATTTTTGGAATCTAGCACACTTCTGTCAATTATGACAACGGGGTTGTAGCTCAAGACTTTTTGGTCATGCCTGCTGGAACTATGGAAGGTAATATAAACCTAGGATGTACGTGGATGATAGCAAGCAATTGCACTATTGATTGGGGGATTGGGAGTGTCACAACACAAAAGCACGCTCTTAGTCCTACCACTCAAGAATCAATCCCTTAGGTATTTCCTCCTAAGGGAACACAAAATGGAACATTGCATGTACAAGAAGTTGAACCATATGTCCCTATAGCCCAACCCTCTAGAAGCTTCAACTTCTGTAGTTGAAACAAAAATTGAGACACACAAGATCCATCGCAATATAACTAAGAAAACATGCAAATGGGTCCCTAAAGAGTCTTTGACAACCACTTTTGATGCTCAATTTGGTTCAAAATAGAAGCCTCGTAAGAGACGTCCCACTTGCCCCAAGAAATGTAAAGAAACATTACTGTTTAGATTCCTAAGAGACTATTAGAAACCCAAGGCTACTATGATGGAAGTGATGAAATCGGGGTACCTAAACGTACCTTGTGTTTTCTCCTATCACCTACTAAAGATCCATGTAGGCCAAATCATGTAACTCCACAATTATTTGAAGACCGTGGAAACAAAAAAATCATAGAATGCTACACATGCGTTCCAAAGCTAGTTTGGGTACCGAAGAAAGAACGATTTGTTCCACCTAGCTCATGAACAAGGAAGTCAAATGAAGATTCTTGCTCTTCATGTAGTGGTTCAACAAATACACAAGCTTTGACACAACCGCCACCTACCATTGTACATATCCACACAAATGAGAAAGAATTTGCACCTCCCGTTGTAGGTTCACCGCCTACAACAATGTTGCAAATAAAATCATGGGAGAGTATCTTACCACCCTTGCAACTAGATAAAATGTTTAGGGTAGTCAAAAACTATTGGTCAAAGTCTTCATCCACAACAACTTGGAGCAATTGGTTTCAAAAGGTGACGACATCATTCCAGAAGTCATGATCTACCCAAGGAAGGGGGAAGTGTTTGCTGACATCCATCATTCACTTGCTCCCCTCTTAACCTTCCTCCCCGACCTCTCAATCTCCCAATCTTAGGAAATGTATATAATAGCCTTATACTCATAGAAACAAAAATAAAAAAGTATAAGAGCAAGAGCCACCAAACAAAGATTTGGAAACCTACGAGTTCTATACATGACACAAAATCATAAAAACACATTATGCACAAGGACACAACCGTTTGACACGATCCTCATAATATTTTCACTCAAACCATCATCTATGTGTGTGTAGAGATATGCCTAGTACATTAGAGTCATCCACTCCAACCTTAGGTGAGAGGTGCCCTCTTTACTTTTCATAAGTGTCTCACATAGTCTACCCGGTGCTTGCATGTGAATGGGATTTGGTAGATACGCTAGCTTGTGAGAGGAATTTTGAGGATTTAGAATGGTTGATACATCTCTTGACCACGACTAATCCATACTTAGTAGAGGACGTCTCGCCGATTTCACAAGCTTACCCTCTTGACCAAGATGACTATATACACCTAGTGACGTTCTTAGTGAACATTGTGCCTCTATTGATGAGAGAGAGTTACATGATTACACGGATGGCACGTATGGTCTCACGGATGATGAATTTGTTTTTCTTGGCGATGATGAGGATAGGGGTTTAGCCTTAGGGTTACCTCCTCATCTCTATAATATCATGTTCCCTTGACTCTCTAGGGGGGTGTAAATAATTAGGTTAGGGTTCCTTATGTTGTTTGATTGTGTTCAATACAGGTTGGTGCCTCTTCCCACTGATGTGCCTCCTAGAGGTATTCTTTGTGTTTTCTAGTATGTACAGGAACGCGTTGCCATTTTTAGGATTTTGAACTTCATGGAGTCTTTCTCTTGTTTACTCTTCAAATCAAGCGCAATCATCAACACGAATAGGTGTTTCTTGTCCAGCATTGCCCCTTGTCTTTTTTTCATCCATGTTTGTCTGCTTTAATTGTGATTGGTAGCATAATATTCAACACATTGGCTTAGTATAAACATTGTGTTTGATATAATTTTCTCTCATAATCCCTTGTCTAGGTTTAAAATCAAGCATTTTGACTAAGTTAGGCGTTAGAGATCTTCTCTTCATACCATGGGTAATGCCTTCCTAATAATCAATGGCTACTTTGGGTTCTTAATCCAATTTAGGCATCATTGTGTGTAATATACTAGTGCTTTATAGTGGGCTTCGTCCCTATTAACCTTTAGCTTAAGTATTATAAAGGGAGCTTACTAGTGTGATGAGCCTGGGGAGGGTAACAGTGTTATATGACCCCCCAAAGTTACAAAATTATAATGTTGAAAATGAACAAAAAAAAATCAAAAGTGCCACAATGTAAAATCTTAAGCTGGAAGAGAAATCCCAGCTTGATTTGGTACCTCACTCACATGGATCGCCTATGGTACTAGAGCCCTAGAGGTTCCCAATGTGGGCGCTTTTCCTTGAAAAGAAAAAAATCCAAAGCATACAAAATAAGCACACACATAAAAATTGAATCAATGTAAAAAGACTTTGGGGGGTCAAGGAAAAGGAATAAGTCCAGGCGATGATTTCATGAGAAATTCCTTTTATTGTAGCTTAACTACAAGGTCTTCTGGGTATAGCCTCTAGTCAGTCCTCGCACATGAAATACTTGGCTCCTGCGATTAAACAAATTAAGTGATCAGAGAAAATTACGAAGCTTGCCCATGATATTAATAGTTGACCTCTAGTGCCTTTGGATCGTTAAACTAGCAACTCCATACTTGTTTAGTTGCTCACCTTTACAACTGCTTATGCATTTAATTATATTACATTTTAATGTTTAATATTGAAAAGTTGTTCAATACTCTGTTACCAATCAATTTGTGTGTCTACAACTGCATATTATTTTTAATTATATATGAGAATACAGTTACTGTGCCAATTTTGGTTGATTTTGCAGTGATTGAAGAAGGCTAAGGACATTCAGTCTCGGATGATCTTCCACCTCGACGAATGGGCTTCATCTCAATAGCTTTTGAGGATGGAATCTATATCAAGAAGGGGGGCATGTTAACCCTCACGAACACCCTATCACCTTCGACAGATGCATATTATTTATTTGATTGAGTCATGGACCGGGCTTGTCAGTCCAACAAGTGTGTAGGTGATCTCCGATGAGAGACGCACCACTTATCTTATTTTTACTGTAACATTTAATGGCCTAAAAAATTGTGTGTAGCGGAAATTAACATGAACATAGTGGGCATTTCATTAGAATAGATTCCTCATGAGAATATCAAGAGTGCTTGGGTGGAGAGAGCAACAAAAAGCATAACACCTAGTTAGATAGCATGAACAATACTTTCAAAAGAGAGAGAAATAAAGCTATTGACAACAGTTGAGGACCGGATTTACATGGAGCCGGTCCCCCCTCCAAAAGGCTTTGTATTATGGTTTCTCCCATCAAGAGAGACATTGTGCAATACAGTTCTTTGTGTTCCTTCAAGACTAGCTAGTGCAATGAAGATGAAAGCTTCATGCACTAAGCAAAACACTTCTCAAACGCAACATCAATTGTCTCCAGTCTCAGACCCAAGACCTCACACACCTTCGAAGATGGTGAGAGCTAGCGGGGTATGAGAGTATATTGAGAGGAAGAAGGAGTATTCTTATGAGAAATATGTACATCTCCTCACATAATCACTCATATAGCATAGCTTAGCTTTGTAATTAGCATGGTGGAGGAGATGAGCATGCATTGAATCTTGGCTCTTGGTTGGATTTGCATCACAAAGGCAAGAGTTGTTGGTGTAGGCCTCCCTTTTCACAAGCTTGGAGTAGGTGATAAGCTTTCCATTAAAGCTTGAGAAGGAGAGAGAGTCTTCTTTACTTCACACATGAGATTGTGTGAGTGTGTGTGCCAGTAATGCCTTGCAAAAATCAGCCCCCTCTCTCTCTATGTCGACCCCTCTTGCTATTTGCTCATGCTACTGTCTCATTGGACCTCCCTAGGGCTAGCCAATGACAATTAAGCAACATAAGTGATAGCCTTCTGACATGTGTCCCCCTTTCCCCTTTTGTGAGAGCTTTAGGTAATTTAACAATTCAATAAAACTCTCATTGGACCCCTTTGCCTCCTGGCCAATAAGAACCAGGCAAGCCATTGGGCTATTGAATGCTCATTTGACCCCTTGGGAGACTGTCCAATCTTCTTCTAGAGAGATTAATTCTCATTGGTTCTTTTATTAAATGCTTAATTAAACTAGATTTACTCTAGCCTAATTCTCATCGGTCCACCTCCAAGGCCATCCAATAGGAATTGTGTACACCTTGTGGGCATCTGGGCTAGGGAGCGGAGCTAACATGTGTCCCTCATTCCCTTTGTGTAAAGGGAGCTTGTGTGTGAGTTTCTCTCTCATCCTATACTCCCAAGGCTTGCCCCCTCCTATGTAGGGATTTGTAAAGACTTTTGGGACACACACAAAGCATCCAATTCTCCCCATGGTTGACCTTTGGACACAACCTTTGAATTTTGGAACCTTAGCATTTTGGAAGTCTTAATGGGCTGAAACTTAGGGTCTTTTTAGCCTATTGTGGCACACGGCTCTTTTGCAGATGGCCCGCCCTTTGGATCCCTATTTTCCCTCCTTTGGATCCCTAATGTGGCGGGTCTGCTAGCTTAACCAATATTCTAGCTTTTTCTCCCCTGGCACATCCCCATATTAAATGATAAATTTAACATGAGAAAATCATTTAGGAGAATTAGATACTGATTATTATGACATTACCTCTCTCTTGAAATCATAGTCTTCCTCAACTATGATGTAGATAAGATAAAGCATATTCATGAGTCCTTTTCTTAGCGGGTAGAGGATCCCTATGTTACTCTACAACATCATTCCACAATGGATGACTAGTGCATTTGGCGCTTGAGAGCCTGAGGCTGCCGCAAGCATGTATGCACATTAGTCCTATCAATCTTCCATAGTAGAGTGACAAGCTCTACTTGGTGTTTGGGAGACATCGTCTCTGCAAACTTGATCTAAGTATGCATACCACTTCATTTTTGTGCACAATAAAGAAAAAGAGAGTCTTATAAGACAAAAACTTTGTTCATTTTTAGCATTTTGTACATTTGCTTACTCTTGGGAAGCATTGTAAGCATTGACAAGGTTTAGGTTATCCTTTAATTGTATGCCTTGCATCCATCTAGCATCTTCAAAAGGATAATTCTTAAAATTTAACAAGATATCGTCGGATAGTCTTACCGCCTCTTAGTACCTTGTCTTCATTTCGGAGACTGGACTCGGGCTGCAGCACCTCTTCTTGGTCCTCGATCTCCGGTGGGTCTTCAGTAGTTGGTTCTTGAGGTGGGTCTCCTTTGTAAGGCTTCAATAGGCTCACATGGAAAGCATTGTGTATGTGCCAATGATTGGGCAACTTGAGTTGATAGGCCATCTCATTGATTGGCCTAAGAATATGGAAGGGACCATAGTACCTTTTTGCTAGTTTAGCATGTACTTTTGGTGTCCCGTAGGATTCTTGCCCATCGTGTGCCTTAATCGAGCCTTGGAAAATTTTAATAAGACCCAATCGTTTTCTTTAAAGTCTTGGGCTCTTCTGTGCTTGTCAGCAGCAGCCTTAGTGAAAAGGAACTCCTTGCAGTTCTACATGCCTTAGACTCATTGAAGCACTATTTATGGGGGACTCCTTTCATTCTGCAAACGGATCACCAAAGTCTTAAGTAATTCATGATGCAGACCAAGCTCTCCGACAAACAAATGAGGTGGAAAAATTTCCTTTCGCAATTTCATTTTCATATTGCTCACATTGTTGGCAATCATAATCATGTAGCCGATGCACTATCAAGACGACCAAGAGTGTATGTGGTTTCCATAGCAACTCACAATGATCTATCTTCAATGATAGATGAGTATGCTATTGATCCCGATTTTAGAGATGTGATTTCAGCCCTTGCATCAGGGAAGAAAGAATAACTATTTACTTTACAAGATGGTTATCTTCTCTATGGCAATAGAATATGCGTTACTAACTCACTACGTGAGAAAGTAATGTATGAATCTCATGCTCCTCCTTATGAGGGGCATAGAGGGATTCAGTCTACCGTAAAGGGAATTGAAACATATTTCTATTGGCCTACCATGAAAGTGAACATACAAGAGCATGTTTCTAAATGTGTGGTATGCCAAAAGACAAAATTTGATAGAGGGAAGCAACCTGGATTTCTTCAACCCTTGCCAATCCCTAATTCACCATGGGAGAGCATATCGATGGATTTTATCTTTGGATTGCCTAAGTCTATCCATGGGAATACAAGAATATGGACGATAGTTGACAGGTTTAGTAAATAAGCTCATTTTATACCTGTCAAAAAGACTATCAAAGCCCATCAAATGGCAACCCTCTTCATTTCACAAATTTTCAAGTACCATGGCTTGCCAATGTCCATAGTATCGGATAGAGATCCTAGAATGACCAGTAATTTCTGGAAGGGTCTCTTTGAGAATTTAGGGACAAGGCTAAACATCTCTTCAGCCTATCATCCACAAACGGATGGCCAAAGTGAAATAGCTAACCTAACAATTCTTGATCTACCAAAAGCCTATGTAATGGAAGTAGATCAAAGATCCCAATGGGAGAAGTACTTACCCTTAGTGGAGTATGCTTACAACCCTACTCCTATTGAACTTCAAAAAAGAGTGTTGAATGTGGAAAAATAAACTTTCCTTACCAAATCTCTCATTTCTACTTAGGTGATACCCTTCTCGACTACTATCTAGTCTCAACGACCCTTCACCTAGTGCGTCCTACTAACCTAATGCTCTCGAGGGCCTTAGCAACTCTCCTTACCAAATCTCTCATTTCTACTTAGGTGATACCCTTCTCGACTACTATCTAGTCTCAACGACCCTTCACCTAGTGCGTCCTACTAACCTAATTCTCTCGAGGGCCTTAGCAACATGTATCTTTACTCTCAACCACCTCTCAGTATTGATAAAGTAAAAAGTGTTTTACTCTAGTTAAAACTAGAGGAAGTAATGTAAATTTTAGTGAATGCTTTGGGTTTTTCTCTAGTCTAGGCTGCCTCGTCCCCGCAACGGCACCACCAAAATGTTGGTCGGCTGCCAAGACTCACCAAATCAATGCTAGCAAAGCGAGAATCGCATATATAAAATGTCAATCCGTGGGACATAGCTGACCCGACTAGTGCATGGCTTCTACAAGAGATAGCCAATCTCTCAAAAAACCCTTGCCCAAGTTTTCTTTATCCTATCTTTCTAGAGTAGTCGTCGATTACCAAAAACTAGTCGATATGACCACTAGTCTGTCACATCACTTTTGAGATAGCTAGGAGTGTCTGGATGGACCCAAACTTGTTAGACTAATTGAGCAGGTCATATATGATGGGATCAAGTTCAAAAATGTCAATTTTGACATCTATAAAAAATTGCACCAAAGATAAAAAGAAAAATTAGATTTACTGTTTTGGTCTTCTAAATTGACATCTTTAGACCATGCTCTATCCCTCCTATACTTAAAATTTGATTGAGAACGTTGATTTGCGCATTATGAGCCAAAATAGCTTGTAGATTAGCACAACTAAAAACATAGAAATGTTGCGAGAAACTTACATCAAATCGAAGAGTTTTCACCTGCGAGTCCAACGGTCTTGAGAAAGAAGTGAAAATGCATCGCTAAGTCAAAACTGGCTTTTGAGAAAAAAAAAATGAAAGTTTGGAAAAAAAAGGAGATTAATATCTCTTTAATGATTTATGCATGCGGCCAAAAGTACTTGCAATATGTTGTATAAGACCTGAATGGCATCAAAACTCAAAAAAAAAGTGCAGTTTTCGGCTTGTAGATAGAATTAGTTTTTTTGAGGATTCAAATTGAACTTTTAGCTCAATTACATCTTATCTAGGTAAAGTGTAAGCAATTTGGTGAAGGATCTAAAAGTTTTGATTTTATTCATGTGCAAAATTCGAGCCGAAACAACTTCCACCTTTGACTAGGAGGTAGTTAGAGGTAAGTATATCAAAAACTAATTAGAATTGGATGAAACCTCTTGATAGGTCTTAAAATACCTTGCACCAATTGTGTGAGTTGCAAAAGTGGAAAAAAACTTGCAAATTTGGGCACCTAGCTTATTATCTTCTAAACTAGGAATGCAAAATTTTTATCCTTTGGTAATATCACATGCTAGAACATACTGTATGGAGACATTGATTAAAGTGTCAGTTAGGCCAAGATTTCATTGAAGTCCAAAAGTGTAGGCCTAGATTTCACTAATTCCAAAAACAGACACAAAGTCTGGCCTAGAAACTTGAAACTTGAACGAAAAACTTAACTAGCAACTTGTTTATAGTGTGAACATCTAGAGAAAGTCAAAACGTGAAAAGATCATTCATTTTGACCTAAGAGATAAAAAGAGAGCTTATTATCTCTTGTCCTAAAAATTCAACTTCTTGGGAATTTTTCAAAGGAGATTTGATCTAGGAGAGTAATAGAGTGCAAGTGTGAAGTTTCAAGTGATTTGGAAAAGTTTTGACCTAAACATCCACTTGAATTGCATCAAAAACTTCCAAACACAAAAATTGTTTGGAAAATTTGCTAAACTTAACCATGAATTGTAAAACCTAACTCAGAGCTTATTGGACACACTTTTGACCAGTAAGAATCAGCAAAAGTGAAAAACAATTCTTTTCTAAGCTAGTAGATAATAAGCATGCTTATTATTTTGTGCTATCCAGAGAGCTCATTTTTTACTTTTTTTTTGGTTGCCAAGGTTCGAAGACCTATCATATAGATAGACTAAAAAAAATTGGAGTCATTTGGACATTATTTTCTACTAAAAACAGAGATTTTAGGAATTGAAGGTTGTAAATTGGTTCTTTGGCGTATTTTGGAAGTTTGCTAATGAAAATTTTGACTATGATTCCTTGTACATACCTATAGCTAGTAGAATAACTTGTATACTATTGACCAATAGGAGTGATTGAGATCAAGCTTGCGTCAATAGCCAAATTAAAAATTGCAACAGTTGAAACGAGTTTGTTTTAGTTTTGAAGGCTAGGTACTCAATTTCAGTGAGCATTATTGGTCTTTATGTACCTTAGATCAGGCAACGTTGAGCAAATCAAGGATTTGACATAGAGATTGAGAGAAAACTATCTATTAAGAAGAGTGTAAAATCAAGGGGGACTGTTAGAGACCATAGTTGAAGAAGTGTCACACATACTCCCACTCTAGTTCAAAAAAGTCTTCCTTTTCTACTCATTTTGGTACTGGAATGTCTCTCAGATCCAAGCATACATTGACTTTATATAAAACCAACAATCATGGGGCTCAAATTTATCTGGATCCTGATGAGGAGTATGTCTTTAGATTTGATGACCATACTCTAGAATTCAAAGAGGAGGTTAGATCCAATAAACAAAAAACCTTCTACATGGACCAAAACAGAGTGCAGTACTTAAAGATTGGTGATCCTAAAATTGTGGATAAATAGGGGTTGGAAGTTGATACTCTAATTTCAAACATGACCACCAAGGAGGGATTACCAATGTTAGAGCAAAGGGTATGATCACATTGATGTCAAAACTTAAAAGTGCATACCGACTAATAACTCAAGACTAGGAGTTTATTGTTGGGAGGACAATAACATAACAGATTTTTTGTGGATTTCTCACACAAAACCAAGGCAATTAACACCCTTGAAATTGATGTATATTTTCAAGATCACGGAGAAATGTGCTACAAACCTTCTTGTACACTGCTATAGGGATTTCTATAACAATAGTTGTGATGAATCCAAAGAGAGTGAACAAATCAAATATTAGGGTTACTTGATCAAAGATATGATCATGGGTATGGGATCTGACATGGACATGGACAAAAAATTGGACCAACAAAAAATTCTTTTGGTAGAATGGCCAACCAATGGGACAATGGAACCCAAAGGACCCACCTCAATGACAAGAATTGGGTGAGAGGATTAGTCCATATCCATACAAGAAGTGTTTCTAGAGATAAAGAATCTCCCTTTTCCTATCAAAGCCAACTCCAACACATGCATTGAAACATGCACCTGTTTTGCTACAAACGGAATGGACAAGAGTTAATTGAAGCTGGAACTAAAACTTCCATCCTTTGGTGGAAAAGAAAAAATCAAAGAACAAAATCTACTTCTAGGAGGAATGGAATCTTCGGTAGCAAAGGTGGGTTTCCACACTTGGACATAAAATATAATAAACCTTGCCATGATGGAGAAGGGAAAGAAGGACTAGAAGGGGAAAATGTTGTGTGTGTGTGTGTGTGTGTGTGTGTGTGTGTGTGAGAGAGAGAGAGAGAGAGAGAGAGAGAGAGAGAGAGAGAGAGAGAGAGAGAGAGAGAGAGAGATGTGACACACACACCCACACACACACACACACATAATAGTATACAAGGAAGGAGAGGATACAAACACTTACACAAAATAACACAAGAACATGACACACACACCCACACCCACACACACACATAATAGTATACAAGGAAGGAGAGGATACAAACACTTACACACAATAACACAAGAACATGACACATATAAACTCCATAGCCAAAGAACTAGATTAAGAGAGGAAAAAGGGAAACATTGACAGCATTTCAGATAAGAATGGCTTAAAGTTGCAGCCCCCAAACTCCATGACACCTCTTGTGGTTGTTGAGTATTTAATTTTATTGATGATTTAGTTGGTGCTAGAAAATTGGAGGCCCCTCTTTACACTTTAGTACATGTGTGGTACTTATCACTTATTGCATGACCTTTTATAGAGTAGGTTCTCTCTAAATTTGTATAATGGAGCCATATAGGTTTATTGTTGAATAAAACTACAATACTATGCAAAAATAAATGGTCGAGAAGTAATTTTATTGGCAGCACCCTCTCCTCAATTCCTAGAGTTCCAATCTAGGTGAAATCATGTATAGGTGATACCAAAAAGGAGTGTCTTGGACACCTCTTCGGGAGAAGACCCCTTTGGGAGAAGAGAGAGGGGTCTTCCTCTTGCTTTAACTTGAAATATAAGAGGAAAATTAAAATCCTTCTTGGTAGAGTGGTATGGGAGAAATGAGGCCATTTGAAAATGCCAAAAAATAGACTAAATGGAAACAAGACAAAATACCATTAAGGCAAAGGAGTGCCCATTAAACGCTGCTAAATATTCTCTCTCTCCTCCACTCCATATGCATCCCACTTGCACTTTTTCAATTAGACTCTCCCTCTCTAGCATGTTCTACCATGCAATCTATAGGCCTACCATGACTCTCTCTCTCTCTCTTTCTCTCTCTCTCTCTCTCTCTCTCTCTCTCTCTCTCTCTCTCTCTCTCTCTCTCTCTCTCTCTTCCATAGCCTCTAGTTCATGTTTCTTGCTATATATTATGGCATGCAACTCTTTATTGAGTAAGACTGTAAGAAGCCATGCGACAAGCCTCTTCTTGGTTGGTATTTCAAACTCAGGAAATCTACTGATGTACTACCTCATTCTACTGGAACAATCCCTTGTTGACTTTCCTTGTTTTTTCTTGAAGCTATAGATTTGGGCTACTATATTGTGATTGACTCCCATCTTATAACAAGAATCAATAAATCTTTTAGCCAATGCTGGAAAATTTGTAATGGATCCAAGAGGTATGGTCTAAAACCATATCAAAGCATTACCTTCTAGGGTCATTCCAAATCCTTCAAAGTGAGTATGGAAGTTTTTTATTCTTTTAGCTATTAGAAATCACCGGAAGCTTGCTAAATGGTCATATGGATTCTTAGATCCACTATATTTCTTTACGCATTTTTAAAAATGAGCTGGTCTGACTCTCCAACTATTCTAAACACTTGCTCTTTTGGTTGGTGGTTCTTTGTCTAGGGCTTCAAACTAGTTGTTTGGTAATGGTGACACCTTTGTCCGTCTTTTGGTCTTGGTGTCACCCAATCTTCTTTAGTTTGCCATGGTTTTGGGAAGATCTTTGCTACTGCAGATGAGTACAATCGTGACCTACAAGAATCTTTTCAAAGGATTAAGGAGGCTATATCCATCTCGCAACAAAGGCAAAAATCTATTGCTGACAAGCACAAAAGGGACTTAATGTTCAAAGAAAATGATTGGGTCTTACTTAAGTTTCCCAAGGCTTGATTGAGGCAAACGATGGGAAAAAATCCTACGGGCCATCAAAAGTATTATGCTAAATTAGCAAAAAGAGACTATGGTACTTTTCAAATGTTGAAGCCAATTAATGAGATGGCTTATCAACTCAAGTTTCCAACCATTGGCTCATACACAGTGCTTTTCATGTGAGCCTAGTTAATCCCTAAACAAGAGAGCCACCAAGAGAACCAATTATTCAAGACCCTCCCAACATCAAAGACCAAGAAGAGGTGCTACAACCCGAAGCTATCCATCGGCATGAAGACAAGGTACTACAATATGGTAAGATTTGATGGGGAGGTCGTAGCTAGGGTGGATGCTGGCGTGCAGCCCTAGCGAGGAGCTGGTTATGCAGAGAAAAAAAGAGAGAGAGAGAGAGAGAGAGAGAGAGAGAGAGAGAGAGAGAGAGAGAGAGAGAGAGAGTAAAGAATCAACATAGAAAAATCATAGAGGACACGCTATTATTAATATATTGTTTGTTAAAAAACAAACATTCCAATATATGGCAATAATTGCCATGCAAACTCAAAAGGTAACTAAAGGTTTATCTGCATGCTATGAGCGGTGTTCCCACAGAAAGATGCCATTGAACCCGGACTTGAATACCCAACAACCCTTCCCTCAAGCCCAAACCACCGACTATGGACTTGATATAGACCATGGTAGAGTCCAATCAATTGAAACTATGAGTAGAAGTCCCCCCCTTGACAATAACATAGGTGTGTGTGTGTGCACTTCCCTCAAACAACTATCAATAACACATACCAGAATTTGACCAAACAACAAAAGGGCGGTCTTACCACTTTTTATTTTCATGGCAGTGTTTGTAACCTATACATTTTATTGACAAATGATTGACATAAAGGAAACATAAAGACAAACTGAAAACTACAGAACATCATTTTCTACGAGAAGCATTGGTGCTTCACAATCTTCATCACCTTCAACCATGTTGATCTGTTGCTTATTATTCTTAAAGAATTTATCCAAAGGATGATTGGTCTTTCCACAGTGGGTGAGGATTTTTGCTGAAACAATCCTTGGTTTGATGATTGTTGTGTCCACGTATCGCACAAGGTCTAGTGCTGGTAGTAGGCCTGGTTGAAGTTACAAGCCTGGTTGAAGTGCAACCACGAGCTACATATGCAATCAGTACAATAAAGCTAATTCGTGGTACTCGTTTCTCTTCTTTTTGCAATGAGTTAACAATACCATCCAAAGAAGGAAGAGGATCCTTCTCCTTTAAAATAGTTACAATTTGACGAAATTTTGCAGGTAGGCTATTAAGAAAAATGGCTATAAGATCTTCATCTGGGACAGGATCTTCAACATAAATTAGCTGAGCACGGATGATTTTCAATCTTTTAGCTAAAGCTGCAATATTTTCATCATCATGCATTGAAAGAGAAAGCTCCATTTTAAGGCTCATTTTGTAGTATTTGGCTTTAGGACCAAACACTTTCTCTAGTTCCATCCAAGCAGCATTTACAGATTGCATGTCATCAAGATAATGAATAAAATAATCGTCAAGAGATGTCAAAATAATATCTAATGGTTGCTCGGTAGATAACGCTCTGGAAACTCCAGCGGATGTTCCTACTTCATCGATTGATAGCGGCTTGACAATGCTCCACAAGTTCTTGCGCATCAGATATCCCTTTACTTTAATTTTCTAGGTGTGGAAGCCGGATCCATTAAATTTATCAATTTTTGATGCCATGTTGAAGTCGTTCAGAAGCCAGAAAGAAAATTTATGTTATTGTTTATTGCCGGCTTACCTTTCGGTTGTCTTCATCTTCAACTGTCTTTGCATGCATGTATTAAGCTAATGCAAAAAATTTCTAAATCACTACAATTGACTCTTCCTAAGTTTGAAAAATTCCTTCAAACTATTTACGAGCCAATGTACTACTAAGCCGAGCACAGACGGGGTGACTTACACCTTGTTGAGTGTGTGAATACGCACTTGCATAAGGACTCAAAACCAAATTGGGTGGCCAGTGGAATAAAATGTGAAAGAAACAAAATAAAATGACCTTTGTAATGCAGAGATGGAGCAAAAACAACAGCGAGGAAGGTATTCTGGCTCACAGCATGCTGTAGAGGCCGAATTTGGAGGGACTCAAGAGTTGAGAGTTCAATAGAAAGCCAGGGCGACCCTATTGAGGGTGATTGTGCTCGAATCTGTGCAGGTTGTTCAACCTCCTCTCTCCTCTCTAAGCGGCTTCTCCTGCATTGGTGTACTGAGCTGATGCCGATGCCAAGCAAAACCACCTTGCTCTGATACCACATGATGGGGGAGCCGGAGCTAGGGTGGATGCTGGCATGCAGCCATGGAGAGGATCTGGTTATGCAGAGAAAAAAAAGAGAGAGAATCAACATAGCAAAAGCACAAAGGAAACGCTAAAAACAAACCTTACAATATATGGCAATACTTGCCATGCAAACTCAAAAGGTAACCAAAGGTTTATTTGCATACTGTAAGTGGTGTTCCCACAGGAATATGCCACTGAACCCGCGCTTGCATACCCAACAAGAGTTTCCGAAAGTATCTTATTAAGTTCAAAAATTATCCTTTTGAAGATGCTAGATGGATGCAAGGAATACAACTTAAGGATGGTATGAACCTTGTCAATGCTTACAATGCTACGTTAGAGTAAGCAAATGTAAAAATTTCTCTTAAACTACCAACGTTTTTGTCTTGTAAGACTAGTTCTCTTTTTGATGACGAAGTCTCTCAAACACCAAGTAAAACTTTTCACTCTTCTTGCGAGAATGAAATGGACTAAAGAGATGACATGCTTGCGGAAGCTACGTCTCCCAAGAACCAAATGGATTAGTCATCCATTTTGGAATGATGTCGTATGGTAAAAAGGGATCCTCTACCCTCTAAGGAAGATTGACTAATGACTAAGGATTTATCTCTTCTACATCATAGTCGAGGACGACTATGATTTCAAGAGAGAGGTAATGTCATAAAATCTAATATCTAACCAACCCATTTTATTTTCTCATATTAAATTGATCATTTAATGTGAGAGAATAAACGGGAACAAGGGACATGTGCTTACAGATCTATCTCAACACAGGGCCAATGGTAAAGGGATCCAAATGAGAGATGGTATTTCAAAGAGAAACGCTAGCCAATGGAGCTTAAATACCTTAGGGTTAGCTTCATTGAAGACCCACAATAGTCAGTGTTAAAAGTCCTTTGACCTTAGGTAAGCTAGGGTTGTGCTTGAGGTGGGGACCCGGCCCAAGCTTGAGGTGCTCGTTGTGCTTGATGACTAAGGTGCTTGAGGTGCTTGCCGTGCTTGATGACTAAGGTGCTTGAGGTTCTTGTCGTGCTTGCTGTGACTAAGATGCTTGAGGTGATTGTCGTGCTTTCCGACTAAGGATCTTGAAGTGCTCATGGGAACACTACCCAAGATTGATGTGCTTTGTCGTGCTTGTTGACTAAGGTGCTTGTGTCTCATAAGTCAAAGGCATCCCTACAAAGGAGGGATGAGCCCCAAAGCTAGGGGGATGAGAGAGAACACAAGGTAAGCCAAGCCTGAACAGGCAACAAGGACACATGTCAAGCCCCTACCCATGTTACCCTCATGAAGTGTGTGAGTCTTATTTGATAGACTTAAAAGGGGTCCAATGAGAAATTAGTTTAATTAATTAATTATCTAAGAAATTATCAATTCTCTCTCTCAAAAGGAGAAAGAAGGACACTTGTCCAAAACCTACCCTTGTTGCTTGATATGCCTCTTGCATGTGATTGGCTAGGCCTGGAGGGGTCCAATGAGCGTCAAGCATGAGCTACAAGGGGGGGTCGACCAAATCATGCAAGGGGTGTGCTTGGGGGATATACTCCCTCACACTATCTCTCATGTGCTCTCATTCTTCACTTGGTGAAGTGCAAGAACTCCATCTCCTTCTCCAAGATAGTAAAGAAGTCAAGAGCCTACACCAACACTCTTGGCTATGGAATGAAAATCCAACCAAGAGCCATGATTCAATGCTTAATCTTGCCATCTTCTCCATCTTCATTACTATGCTAGGAAGAAGAGTGATAATAAGTGAGGAACTATTTCTTTCTCCTACGAACGTTTCTCTAAACCACAACTCCAAAAGGGATGCTTTCAAGCCTCAACAATTATTTGCATTTTCTGTAACAAATTTTTTGAAGACCACACACTTCCAATCTATGCACCTCTATGTGCATAATCGGCGCAAACAGCAAGTTTCCATGGCCCAACTACACATAGAAAAGGCTCGACAACAAAAACCTGCATGAAAAATCGTGAAAAAGACAAAACCTGCAAATTTCTAATTTTTGACTGAACTTTTTCATTTTTTTACATGAGGTTTAGATAGTTGTTGCTACATTAGCGACTTGCATTGTAGGTACATGTGCTTGCTAAAGTAAGTCAAAAAACACAAAAAAATATTTGCACACACCCTTTTGACACACTTCATCATGTCTATATGTAGAAATTCACAAAAACAATGGGGTGTCCGAAATGCACGCAACATAGTTTGCCAATCCCGCAGTGTGCTAGAGCATTGATGCTCATCGGTAGCATAAACATTTTTTCTACCCACATCAAAAGGCCATATAACATGAAGGTTGACCATATTGAAAGAAATCATCAATTTCCTTACGTCCAAATCCATTATAATGCTTAGTATTGAAATCCATGATATATATGTAGCATCCATTCTGCTTGTGAGCATAAAACTTCGTCTTCAAGGGTTGTATATGGAGAGCCATTAAGCATCATGTTCAATGTCGAAAGCCATAAGATATGTATCATCCATTCTACTTGTGAGCATAAAACATTATCTTCAAGGGCTATGTATGGAGAGCCATTTAGCATCATGTCATCAACTAAAGTATTTAAAATATCCTCCAAAATGTCATATACTTCAAGAACAACCATTTTCATTTCTTCATGTACATCCACCTTGTTACCCACAATATCCACCTTGTTACCGATAATATCCTTTTTTCAATCATCAAGTGTAACCTTGTCATCATTCATACATGTAATAAGCTCCTTAGCAAGAGGATCGACAAAGTTAGCATCATCCTTATCCATATGAGGAATAAACAAAAGGTCTTCATGGATGTCCATATAGTTAGGAATGTCCTTTCTTTTGGTAGGGGAGGATAAAGAGGATATAGTATGTAACAAGATGGACATCAAGACGTAGGAAAAGTGAATCCAACACAACAAATCCCCGAAGGTTCAAACAATGATAACGTGGTCGTGTTCCTACTTCTACCCCAAAGTTTATGACAATGTCAAATGCGTCGGCTTTTCAAGTCCCTGGTCTAAAGAGAGTCAATAGGGTGAAGGTAGTGGCAAGAGACTCTAGATCCCTCGAGGATACAAGAACCTTGGAGGGGAAGGGACCCGCTCCATCCTCCACCCCTCTGAAAGGAGGGGCGTATACTATCCCACTGCACATCCCATTTGTAATACAACACAAAAACAAATCCCATTAATTGGAACCCCCGGACTCTCTTGAGACCAAGGATATGGGGTGTGGGCATGGTCTGGATGCTGAAGAATTAATCCCTCTATATTAATGAACCCCTAATTACTAATCATGGATTCTCTCACTATCCAATCTTGGAATGTGAAGGGGTTGAAGACCCAAAAGAAGAGTGCCCTCTTTTGGGAGAAAATAAAAAAGAAGAAGGAAATTAAATTTTGGGCCATCAAGAAACACCACCTTGATGCTCGTAGCAAGAGAGAGCACTCTCTAGGGAAAATACTTGTATTCTATGGAGAAGGAAGCAACGGTTTTAGTGGCATTTTCACCATTGTTGATAGGGAATTAGAACCGACATTGGTTCCGAACCACCCCTCTGGCAGAGTCCTTGGGATTAGAATCAGGTGGAAAGGTGGAAGATTGTCTCAAAAGGGAATGTATTCAGGCACCTGGGGGCCCCCTTCAGGGTCGATATAACTCACAAACAAAGATTTTAGTGGGTCCTTAAAAAAATCAAAACTCAAATTAGTAGGTGTGAGAATGATCTTCTCCCATTTTCGAGCCCGATTAGAGTAATAAATGCATTTATGCTCCCTTATTTTGCCTTCACCAACCCACTTCTCAAGATGGCCAAGTGTCAATGGAAAAATTCTTAAAGCTTAAAAAGGTTTTTTATGGCAAAACAACATGAAATCCTTCAGGCGATGGCAATGGGCCAAACAACCACTCGGCCAGTGGATCAAGGAGGTCTCATAATTCTTAACCATGTCGCCCATGGTGAGGCCCGCTATGCCAAATTTGTGGTCTCATGGGCTAAATAAGATCAAGCTTGGGCTATCATGACCAAAGATATGTTAGAGATGGTAAGTTGAAAGGGGTAGAAGTTCATGACAAACTCTTAGCCCTGACGTGGTCTACGCTAAGTTTGGGTGGGCATCTCAGGGGAATTGGTAAGGAAGTGCAAAAGAGCAATAGCAAGAGTCTTAGAGTAAGGCAAACAAACCAATACTTCAAGATCTCCATATTGCACTGGTCCCCTTGGCTCTCTAAAGTGGTAGGTCCACCACAAAGCCCCTATTGTATAGAAACTATATAGAAACTGCCACGAAAGTGAATAATAAGTGTTTGAATTGGCTTGCGCACTTCTGGGGTGGTGACATCAAGAGCTAAAAAACCATGGACCTTTTGGTAACCCAATATCAACTTAATGGTTTGGAGATATTGATTGTCAACAAAGTGATTTATTCCTTGGAGGCAAGAAGTTGAGAAGTCTTGCCATTCTCATCTGCACTCAAACTATTAGGTACTTCATTTTTCATACCGTGTCGCATGCAAGAAACTGTCATGTGTTTGAAGGAGATCTTGATGTGGTAAGCTTTCCAAAGATTATACAAGAAAGCAGAGTGTTAATATGGATGCTTGGGTGCAAGAAAAACTTGAATGATTGGTCTAGGGATACCCATGCCATGATATCAAGACGTGATAACTTAAGCCTAGAACTTTTGATCACACAATGTGATAATAGGCCCCAATAAGAGGCGGTAGGCATCCACTTAATCTTAAACACCTCAAGGCTCGATCTGAGCTTGAGGTTGGTTTTGTAATTTTACGTTATGCTTAATACAGTTCAGTCACAAATTGTGAGCTTTTTTTTTTAATTTTAGAAAGAATGTCCATTTTTTGATCATGAACTAAGGCATCACAAAATATATCACTATTTGAAGTATTTGGGCAATGCTCCATGAAAAATTCTTCATCCATATGATTCAAAGCAATCTTATTCACATCATCACTCTTTGGCACACACTCTATCATAGCATGGTCTTGAGAAACCTCTTCGTGAGCAGCATTAGTATGCACATGGACATCTCCATCAATTACATTTATCACATCATTCACATTTACCTTCCAAGAAACATAAACACTTTGGCATGTGTAGCAACACCAAATTGCTTAAACAATAAGGATGACATGATGCAAGAACTTTTCCTCATTTCTTTATCCATAATTCATGCTTCTTGTACCTCTTTAAAAGGAGTAACATCATAAAATTCCTCACTGCAGGCAGTTACTCTTGAAACCCACTTCACAACATAAAGGAACCTTTGGCTTCACATCACCTTCCAATCCAAGCTCTCTCACTCTCTCTAGCTTCCATTCCATATGTTTTGCAAACCCTCACCGTATCCTCAAAAGCCTTTGCGTTTTAAGGTCAACCTTTAATCTCAAATTAGTCCTTAATGCTTTACATAAACATGCTCAATTTAATCATAAGAAGAGGAGGAACCTCATTTCCCAAAGCAACACACCATCTCCTCCACAAAGAATTGAAATGCTTCACAAAGGCATCTACACTCTCGTCATCGCCTTGTACAAGCCCTTTAATGGAGTGCCATTTATTGGTTGCGATCCTCTACCTTCTTATAATTCTCAAGAAAAGCCTTCTTAACGCATAATAAGTCATCACTTGTGGAGGTTCGGATGATTTCAATCAAGACTCATACTCATCATACCATGTTCTTGCATCCTCTTCCATGTCCTTGCATCCTCTTTCAAGAAAAAGAACAAAATCTTTAACATAAGCATTGGATCTTCCTTATTTGCAATCAAACAAGAAAATTCCATATTTTCAATGAATCCATCAACATCCTCACCTACATGACCATAAAGTTTTGGAAACTTTGTCATCAAGCAAAGCTGTAAATTGAAGGTCACTTGAAGAAGATCCTCGATGGCGGGCACCAAAACACTGTTGGGAAAACAAGAGAAAGGGACACCTCTATAGCAATGTCTCCCAATAGCGCTCAAGACACAAATTTAGCACCACAAACCATATCAAAAGAAATCCCACAACACCTCAACTCAAAGGCACCTGTGATCCCTTGGGAATTTACAAGCACATGCCCAACCAAAAGACCACCATGAAAACTAGGAAGTACATGCAATGGCATGGAATTACAACACATGCCAACCAATGCACTTGAGGAAAAGACCTTCCTCCTTCACTAAATAATTCTTTAAAACCATAATTTTGAACTGTAGGCTACCATATCATGTTTCTTGTGGAAAATAGATTGTATTCTTAAACCACAACTCCAAAAGGGATTCTTTCAAGCCTAATACATTTTCTAAAACAAAAGGTTTGAATACCACAAATATCAAATCTATGCACCTCTATGTGCAAAATTGGCACAAACAACAAGCTAACATGGCCCAACTACACATAGAAAAGGTTAGTCGAGGACAAAAAACTGCATGAAAAAAGCGTGAAAAATGCACGACGAGAAAAAACCTATACATTTATGATATTCTTTTTGAATCTTTTTATGTTTTTACACTAGTTTTAGTCATTCCAGGTGCAAATAAGCAGAGCAACAAAACGATGGAACTGCTCTCATGGCTCTTAGTGCAACCAGAAACATACTCAAGAAAGTGAGGGCAGCAAGAGAAGTCATCGATCATAATTGAAACTAGCAAAGGAGATGGAAGAGGTGTATATGAAAATGTGAAAAAGTATAAAATAAGGTAATCCCTACTTTGGAACCCACATGAGAGGCTTTTCTTAATTGTAGTGATCCCCTCCTCAAGACATGCAAGTAGTCCCATTGAGTGTCTCTTTTATACTACCTACCTTGACTTCCCCGAATACACAATTGATTTTCTTATTTTTGGCTCCATTGAGAAAGGCCACCAGACTTGAAGCATTATGTAGGTTCTAGCCATCATGTTAGAATTGCTCGTGTGTGATAGCCCTCTTCATTTACTGCATCAACACTATCTTTGCTCTCCCTTTCCCTACCTAGATGCAAAGATATTGTGCATCATCTGATACTAGTAAAATTGAAGATTTTGGCAACAAAAACCATTGAGTGTGTTGCTTTGGATTGTGATGCGGTACATGCAATACCCAATGGTGCTTCACATTCCATCCATTGTCTTTCACCTACTCTTTGTGGAGTAGAAAATGGTGTTGCATAAACAATGTGTCATGGGTCTTATCATTCAAAATATAGAAGTGGGTGGTTCAATGAATCTCACCCATCACTCAACACACAAAAGAGATTTGAACACCTATGACTACCTGATTTGATCTCATTTTGTAGCTTGCACGCATAATTTTTGAAAGGTTCACTACAAAAATCACAATTTCATCTGAAAAGTTCTACATTTGATGTTCTTTTAATTGATCTACTTGCCTCTTGCTCTTGTAGCTATGCTTGATGAGGTTGACTAACTTGCTATCAAACAAGGATGTGAAACTCCCAGGGCTTACTTGATGAACAATAAGATCTTTTGTTTTCTTGGTTAGGCCCTTGTTCCATTCACCTCCTATGTGTCAGCACTTGCAAACACCCTCAACACCAAGCAAACACCTTCACATCACCAAAGAGGATTTGTCGCACTCTTCACTTGGACAAAGTGCAAACCTTTCAATTCCATATTGTTTGCAAGTTCCCAGTAGGTACACACTTCATTTCATGAAAAGATGGGATTTGGACACAAACGAGGCTCCCAAAGGTCTGTTAAGCTTGGAAATGCATATTTTGATGCAAAGCATAGAGAATCAACATGTTTATTAGTGCAAATAAGGCAATTGCAAGCGCAGGAAGTTGACCCATGGTGTCCAAGTATTCCCTCATGCATTTGATTGAAGGCTTCCTTAGAGTACACAAGTTGCACAAAATATTCACAATTGCAAGTCTTGGGATTTTTAGAATTGCGCACAAAGCTCAAAGTGTATGAGGGAGATATTTATGTTCGGATGTGCTTGTTGCTAAAATCTCTGATGAAATTTCTTCTACAACAAAAGAATGAACAACACACGTGCTAGAAAATACTTCAAGCACACATTGGTTTAATCACTATGAAGCGCCGAGTCGAAGTAGTGGAGAAAATTTAGAGCAATTGGAGAAGTAGTTGAAAGCATGGAAAAGAACATTGAAGCATTAAGGAGGAGTACGAAGCACTCAAAAGCAGTCGTAAGTACTCCGAGGCACTCTAAAGCACTTCAAAGCACCTTGAAGCACTTCGAATCACTTTGAGACGTTTTGAATCAATTCAAAGCACTCGAAATGATTGTAAACCACTTTTGAAGCACTATAGGGCACTCCAAAGAACTTGGAAGAATTTTGAAGCACTATTAAGAATTGTTACACACTCTTGGGCACCATGTAGAAACACTGTGGAGTGGCATGAGGCACTATGGAGCACTTCAAAGAACTATCTGAAGCATTTTAAAGTAGTTGGAACCACTATGAAGCCCTATGATGAATAAATCAAGAGTTGATTTGTCGAGATAAAATGAATTTTACCCGATCGCTAGGAGGATTAAATTTGACCCTATAGTGGGTGAGGCCATCCCCAACAAGACACAAGTTCTTAGCTGGACCCAATATATATAAAAGTTGTCGCCTGTAATTTCTTGTGTGAAAAGTTAAAACATTGTTTCTCTGCAAAATGAAGAGACAGCGTTTGATGGAGGCCGAGCAGCAACTACAAATTAACATAACAACGGCCACTTTACCACCGAGAATAACTACAGCTCTCCCACCTTCGACCTCATCCTCATCATTCACGATGAATGCCTGCACGCCATGACCATATCTTCCAGCCTGAAGATCTTCTAGTCTACGAGTTGCTCCCGAGTCTCCCCATTAGGGAGTTGCTTCGCCTGCATGTAGTTCATCCCTCCTTCACCCACGCCATTGCAACACTCTTCGGCCGCCTTAATCCTCAGCCCAACACGTAACTTCTATACTCTTTCATTTGCGGTTTATTACAGATCAATCTAGTCTAGGCTATTAACACTAACTCTCTCTCTCTCTCTCTCTCTCTCTCTCTCTCTCTCTCTCTCTCTCTCTCTCTCTCTCTCTCTCTCTCTCTCTCTCTCTCTCTCTCTCTCTCTCTCTCTCTCTCTCTCTCTCGCATTGATGTAAAGACATAATTTTTCTGTGTAATGGAAGGCTTTGCTGTAACAACATCTCAGAACTGAAAAAACTGTCAAAACTTTGCGTTTTTGTTGCCGACTTGAAGGCAATGTCAGACAAAACTCGCAAGGGTGGAAAAGCCACACTCGCCATGGAGAATGATGCAAAATCTCCAAGGAATTTGGATGCTAATCCAACCACATCATCTACAACAACGGAAGCAATGATCATGGCTTACTTGATCTCGTTACAAGAAACCGTCAACAAGCAAGGTGAAGAGTTGCGCGCACTTGCAATGGAGAATGGTACTTTAAGAGTTCTCGTTGTGGAGAATGAGCACCTCAAGAAGGTTCTTGAAATGCAAACAACGCGCTTGATGCATCTTGAGAATGAAGTTCAAGAATGTAAACGCTCTCTTGTGGACATGAATGTAGTGAAAGAGCGCTTGAGCAAAGTTGAGAGTGATCATGTATTGAAAGAGGAAACGATAGATACAATACGACATGATGTATGTGAGATGAGAAATGCATCCAAATCATGGGCTGATATATGTAAGGATAATGTGGTTTCTACATCTCCTATCACGCAAGCCGTTGTCCAAGCAAAGAATGTAGAGAATGTGGACACTCAAGAATTGCAAGAACGACAAAAACGCTCAAAGAACATCGTCATTCGTGGAATCAAGGAGGAAAGCATGGAAACACCCCAATCTCTTGCGGTTGCTATTGAAGAGTTTTTTGCTACACACTTTGGCATGTCAGGAATCATGGCTTATGGTGCACATCGAGTTGGAAAACAAGGAGTCCCTCGCTCGGGAGAAAGACCTATTGTATGTACCATGGCTGATGAGGTAAAGAGAAAGATCATCCTTGACAATGGTTGGATCTACCTCAAAGGAACGGGTTGTAATGTATATGAGGATCGCACTCTTATGCAACAAAATGTACGTCGCAAAGCATACGAGGAAAGAAGCAAGAAGGTTAAGGTATCATCTCAAGAAGAAAAGGCACTTGAGGAGGATGCAAGTCCACCCAACAAATAGGGACACATGATCTATGAGACCAACTCACGCTTGCGAATAAGCTTTTGGAATTGTAACGGGTATCCATGGAATGCGGGAATTGGCATTGATGAGCTTACCAATGACTCCGATGTGATACTTCTTGTCGAAACATGGGAGCATGATGCGCAACGAATTCTTGGATTTGACAAATACGATGTACATTCTTTGATGTGGGCCAAAAATGCAAAGCAACGAAGAGGCCAAGGAGGCATAGCATGTATGACCAAAAAGGGTTTGAAAGATGTTTCCATTGTCAAAGAAGATAAGTATAAACGCTACTTATGGCTGAAAATCAGCCCACCAAATGGTCAAGTCATGTTTGTGGCCGGCTGCTACATTCCTCACTATGACTCCAACTTTTATGGTCGCTTGAATATGGATAGAGATCAGCCCTTTGTTGAACTAGAGGAAGACATTGCTTATTACAAGGATCAAGGTGAAGTCATTGTTTTTGGAGACATGAATGCTCGCACAAATATGTTACAACACGACACACAACAAGTCGACATGCCGCATGTATCAAGAAGAGTGGATGACTCATACATGTATAATCGAAGTTCTAATGATGCAAAAGAAGTGGATCACTATGGAAAGTCACTTCTACATATGTGCAATAGTACCGGAATGCTCATTGCAAATGGTGTATCTCTATGGCAAGGCACCAATGACTTTACATGTAGAAAGCACAATGGTGCTAGCGTGATTGACTATATGTTGTTCTCAGAAGGCACTCTAGAATGCATACAAAGCTTTACACTTGGTGAATGGAATCCGGAATCGGATCATAGGATGTTATGTATTGACCTCAAGTGTGGTAAACGGCCCGAGCATGTAGCCTCCAATCATGATGTGAATCATTTGTACCTACGTCTAGACTTCAAACGAGCACTTATATATGCTGATATGGTGGACCAAATGTTAAGCATGATAGAGCATCAAGGGAGCCCAACATTAGAATGCAAGTGGAAAGTTTTCAAAGAAGTAATTTTCTCTTGTGCGAAGGAATGCTTTTCGGCGAAACACATGTCTTGCAAAAGGTCTAAGAAGGGTAGCACCAAGAAGAAATGGTTTGACATGGAATGTAGTCAAGCCCGAAAACACTTGCTAAGATTGGATGCAATCAAAGACAAGGAAGTTTACTTGGAATGTTCACACACATACAAAGCACTTGTTCAAAAGAAGAGGAGAAGGTGGGAAGTCGAAAAACAACTTCTTTTAGCACAAGAGAAAGCACATGCATGTGGCAAGTTTTGGCAAAATCTAAAAGGCAAGCGCGTTGAGAGCTTTGGTGACTTGACTCTTGAGGATATGTATATGCATTGTAAGAACCTCTATGAGCAACCCAATGTTGATAAGATGGAGGGTTGTAGCTCCCTTCCATTTATGTCTCCCTTCTTTACCATTGAAGATGTATGCCGCGCGCTTGAGAAACTTGCTACTCGCAAGGCAGGTGACCTTCAAGGTGTCAAGGCTGAAATGATTAAATGGACAAGCAAGAAAACACGATATTGGATATGCGATATGTTTAACCTTGCACTTCAGTATGGCATGCCTCATGATTGGAGTGCAAATTGGATCAAACCTTTGCACAAAGGAGGAGATGTAAACAATGTGAACAACTATCGCACTATAATGGTTGGTTCTTTGATGGCAAAGTTATTTGGATGTATCATGGAGATGAAGATAAGTGAATGGGCTGAAAAGAATGGCAAACGTGCGCTTGGCCAAGCAGGTTTTCGAAAGCATCATAGCACTATTGATCACCTTGTCACTCTTCGAGTTCTTATGGAAGCGTCTCGATTGAAAGGAAAAAAGTTGTATTGTTGCTTTGTGGATTTCAAGAAAGCTTTTGACATGGTACCGCGAGGAAATCTTTGGAGACGTATGCAAAGCCTTCAAGTGCCGAGAGAATTTATGCATGCAGTCTTTCGCATCTACCAAAAAGTGATATGTCGATTACGTATGGGAGATGGAATTTCAGAATTTTTTGCAAGCACTATTGGTGTCAAACAAGGATGCCCACTTTCCCCAACCCTCTTTGGGCTACTCATTGATGAATTGGAATACATGGTTCTTGATTTTATGCAGCAAGAAGGCATAGAAGAGGTTAAGATTGGAAATGCGGTGATCATGCTTTTGCTTTATGCCGATGATGTAGTGCTCTTGGCACATACCTTAGAAGATGCACAAAAGCTTATGAGTGTCTTGGAAGGCTTTTGCCTACATAGCGGGCTGATCGTGAATGGATCCAAAACCAAGGTTATGCTTGTAAAGACCCTCAATGACGAAAATCCATGCATTGTATACAACAATGAGAAACTTGAAGTGGTAGATCACTTCAAGTACCTTGGCCTTGAGGTTCCATCCAATCATAAATGGAAGGATTGTGCAATGCGTCGCTTGGAAGCCGGAAAGAGGGCTTATTATGCATTTGAGAACATGTGCAATGCAGGAGAGATCAAGTGTTGGGATCTCAAAAAGTACCTCTTTGACACATTGGTGACACCGGTGCTTCTTTATGGAGTGGAGGTGTGGGGTGGAAGCATCGGGAAGTCTACTTGGAAAGAGTTTGAGAATGTCCAAAAGCGTTTTCTCACCAACTTTCTCCAAGTCAAGACACAAACACCCTACATGCTCTTACTTCTTGAGTCCGGATCGCTTCCCATTGAGGTCTTGGGCATGGAAAGGGTTGTGGAGTACATGCGTAAGACACAACGTAGCCCTTTGCATCGACTTCCTAGAATCGCATATGAAGCAAGTCAAAAGGTTCAAAAGACATGCAAGAGCAAAATACTAAGTTCGGGGTGGATGCTTGATATCAAGAAATGGTTTGGAAGATGGGATGCATGTCACTTGGTCAAGGATGCGTCGATCGACTCCCAAGTTAATGAGGCCTTCTTACAACGCCAATGTATCATGGCTTGGGAGAAATCTGGAGGTTCTCGCTTCAGCCATTACACCACACACGTTGCCCCAAACTACAAATCTCTCTTCTTCTCGGAACGAGGTAACCGAACCCATTCCTACATCCTTGAGCCCATCCCGTTGAGTGCGATCCGCACCATTGCCTCCATTCGTCTTAGCTCCCATTCTCTACGCTGCGAGACAGGACGTTGGGGCACTGGCGAGGAGTGTCATCGACTTTGCACCTTATGCCCTCGTCAAGTGCGAGAGAGTGAGTACCACACACTACTTGAGTGCTCAGTTTTTGACCACAGTAGGTCCTCTTTTCCCCATATATTCAGCCATGAGCTCTCCCTACATACCTTCCTCTCCCAACCACGATGTGGACTCTCTATTGCGACGCTCATTTCAGCCATTTTTGAGCATCGAGAGTCACTTATGAACTCCACTCACACCACGTGACATGTTCATTTGGTCCCATAGGTCATATTTGACCTCCCAGGACGATAATAGAACTATCTATCTATCTATCTATCTCTCTCTCTCTCGGGTCATATATGCTGGCAGGCCCATATTGCACCTGCCCTCGTTTTACTGCATGGTTGGTAGACCCCAAAGTACCTTCTAGCGTCCTCAATATGACACCGTCGCATTTGACCCAAGCTGGAATACATGGCAGTGGTTACCACACCGGGCACATCGCTCCTTGAACAAAGATTTGCATCCCAATCGTATCGAGCCAATCTGCAGTTTGGGGAGTTTGGTCTACTAGGAGTACATTCTTGATACTCCATCCACAAATGTCCACTTTTTAATCCTCAACAACACCTTTACTGGTGACAAGGTGACATTGCCACTCTCTACAAGGAGGTAACGTTATGCATGGGTTTGGAGGTGAATTGCGCTTGGAACAAAGTAATGAGACTGGTCATATTAGCATCATTCGTGTATCACCTCGGCAGCCTAGGCACGTGATTATAGACCGATACACGCCTACTGACCCAATGCGCCAGCAATTGGTGCTCCAAAGCCGTTGTATATAGAATGTACTAAGGTGCTTGAGGTGCTTGTCGTGCTTCATGACTAAGATGCTTGAGGTGCTTGCTCTGTGACTAAGATGCTTGAGGTGATTGTCGTGCTTTCCAACTAAGGATCTTGAAGTGCTCATGGGAACACTACCCAAGCTTGATGTGCTTTGGTGTGCTTGTTTGCTGACTAATGTGCTTGTGTCTCATGAGTCAAAGGAATCCCTACAAAGGAGGGACGAGCCCCAAAGCTAGGGGGATGAAAGAGAACACACACACACACACACACACACTGTTGGACGGATACGTCGCGATGGACATTAGCACAGCGAGAACTCACCTAACATATAATGTCAGCTAAGGACGAAGCTCGACCCGCATAAGGACGAAGCTCGACCCGCAGGCGCGTGGAAGCAAGCATAAGGTGTCAACCTACACTCAACCGACTCCAAACTAATTCCTACAGAGGTCTCTACCAATTGTCTAAGTCACAGCCTTCAAGAGTGCATAAGAGGAAACTTCCTACAACGCTTTCTAGAGCCGAACACTCATCAAACAATCTCGAAACACCATAGAACGTGAAGGATAACCTACTAATACCAATAGGTCGCTCTCCCTAAGGTCTAAGAGCCAAAACTCCAACCCAAAACACCCGGTGCAAAATCACCTTACAATTCTCAAACCCTAAAGTTCCAAATCAACCATCTACTCAATCTAACTGTGAAAATTGGGATACAATCTGGAAACTTTTGTAAGCCCCAATATTTACAAGGTGAAAAATCAAGTTTCCTCAATAAATGAATAATTACAAAAATGATAATCTTCTGAGTAGTTAGTTTCCGTGGGGTGTGTCCAGCTTCTAACACTCCCCCACTTCTTGATCATGTCGTCCCCGACATGGCCACTGAGCTGCTTCTTCATCGTATGGTCTCCCGCATCTCGATCAGTGATTCGTATCTTGCATGCAGATTCATCATTGTTGGGCTGAAAATATCAGTGTTTATTGTGAAGAAGCCGGTGTAGAACGCTTCTTCAAAGGCCTGGAGGTGATAGGATGGTAGAAAGATTATTCTTTGATACAACTCATGTATCACCTCCTTGGAAGGCTGACCAAACAGATCATAAGTGCATCTGTAAGTATCTTGGAAGAAGAAGATACTGTCTATCACCTGGCCTGGCTTGAATGTCTCAAATACTGCTAAGAGGGTTTTGCAGATTTTCTTCATCATGATGCACGTAAGGTCAGGTGAGACAGTGAACAATTTGATGGCGCCGGTTAGGGTTTTCACCATGTATTGGACACTTATTCTCTCACCTGCCTTCAAGCCCGGCAGCTTAGGGTAATTCAGCCAAGTGGGTTGGCTCCTTTGTAAGATATCCTGGGCTTTCCATGTCCTGATCCTTGGTAGAGGACAAAAGCTGAGGTTGTCTTTGATGTTTTTCGGTGCCTCTACCAAGTGGATTAGGTATTGTGGGTACTTTGTGAGCCAAGCCTTCCTCCATTTGGGTTGAGAGTCAACTATTAGCTTGACCCCTTCTGGTTGGGAGGTATCTGCGTTGTAGAGTGGTACAGTCATGTCTTCTCTTATCCGCTTATTGATGGTGGTTGATTCATATTTCAGCAATAGATATGGGAGAGAGGATTGAAGCCATTCGTGCCTGAGGTTGCTAGCGTCTATCTTCTGAATGGTCATAGACTTGAAAACCCTCTGCTCCCACTCCAAGGTTTGCTTTGTTGTCTCCCTGATTTCCACCTCTATTGCCTTCCACAGCGTTTCTTCCTCCTCCTGTGTCAGATCTTGTGGCTCTTGAGAGGATCCTTCTAGGATTTCCTCTTGCATAGGTGTGTCCACCGGATCTACCACATTTTCTAAATCAATGCCTTCATTGGCCCGCTGGCCCTATGCCCTCTTGCTCTTCGTCTTGCTCTCCTTTCATCTCCTCAATCTACTTTAGGAGTTTCTATTTGTCTGTCTCAACTTCTTCGCCCATATTTACGAGGAGGTCATTCAATTCGGCGTTTATCTTCTCCGCCTCCTCGAGCTTTCTTTTGATACTTTCTAATTCTTCTTGCAGGGATTTTTGGTCTTCTTCCATTCGTGTTTGCATGACAATAGACCCTTCTGCCACCATCAATCTTTGCGTTTTCTCTAGAGTCAGCTCCTTCTAAAGTTCTTGCATCTGTTCTTCATAAAGTTGACTCTCCGTAGTGATGTGAGTTGAGCTAGTAGCTTTGACTCTGGCAGGGGATGCTCGCAGCCTCTGGATGGTTTGATCTTTCACCTTGAGCTGGTCCTTGAGCTCAAGGACCTCATCCTGGCTGGCTTCTTGATCTATCTCCGCCTTTTCTTTCGCGTTTTGCATGGCTTCAACTTCTTTAGATTCCTCAGCCAGCTGTAGGGTCAGGTTTAGGGTTTAGGGTTGCTGACATTCCTCTTCAACTCCTTGCATTCTTTTTACGGCTGCCTAATTTTATTCCTCCATTGCCTGGCATCTTTGCAATGCCCTTGCTAGACTAGCCTGTAACTCCGCTTCTCTTTCTTTCTACCTTTGACTTTGTCGTGGTAAAGAGCCTACTTCCAGCTTCATCTTCACTTCAGTGGCCTTGAGAGCTGCCATCTCACTTTCTGAAGCCATGGACTATGCTCTTAACCCGGTTAGCTTCATCATCACCACATCCGAGTCGGTGGAGGGCGGGTGCAGATCCACTATATCTGTGGCCATTTCTTTTAGTTCTACTAACTTGATGCCTTGCATTTGTTCCTTAGGCCTCTTCTTTTGTGTATCTTGCTGCTAGGAGGTCCAAAAATGTGTGATACAAAGAATCTGACTCTTGTTGCTCACTTCGAGGCTTAGCCTCTTCCTTTGGCTTCGGCTCCTGGCTCTGCTCTTGCTTGGCCTCTTCCCGTTCTTCTGGTTTGTCTTCGGCCTCTTTATCTTCTTGTGGAGGGTTGCTAGGAGGTGGTGAGGGTTATGGGCTGGCCGGTAGGGATGTAGGCTTTTTCTTTAGATCTCTATCTGCTTTAGTTTTTCTTTCTCTCTCTTGGTTGTCTTGCTCATCTACCTCCTCTGTGAAAGGTACATGCGGGATATTTTCTGATGCGGCATCAACAATCCAAAATTTTTGATATAATCCTTGAATCTATCCCTTTGCACTCTTCGGGATGATCCTGACATTGACTCTAGAGATGGATTCCAGAGTTCACTCAAATCACCTTTAAGGGCTCTCTCTGCTCTGAACCTCTCCATCAGCCGCTCCAATCTTGCCTCTTTTTGTGACTTGGTCTCTTTCACCTGCACTTGTGCAAACTCTTTCTTTCCTTTCTTTTTCTTTGGATGCTCCTCTTGAACAGGCTCTAGCCATCTTTTCAGTCTTGTAGCAACCCTTGGTGCTCTTTGTGGATCGTCCTCTTTGTCTTCCTTGAGCCTCAGCCAATCATTCTGAGACTTGGGTTTAGGCCATCTTCCTTTTGCGTGTAATGCCCCATAAATCACCTTAGTGATTAGTTCTCTTGGCACAATATATGTTGGCTTCTTGTTACCCATCTTCACTAAGTTGTCATATTTATATGTTGCATATTTATTGCCCAAGTGAATGTCGTGGCAATTGCACCTGGCATCATTCTGTACTTTTGTGGCCTCTTTGTACACATGTGGAAGTATTGGTTGTACAACTGACTCATGACTGCCACTCTTGGGTTGGCAATATCTTCAAAGGTGTAGTTTCCTTTCTTCTTGTTGTACACCTTGACATCATCCCTTATTTTAGTCACAGTATCCCCCTTGTTGGAGAGGTCTAGTGAATCTACTACGACTTGCTCAGTGATTATTATTTATGTTTCTGGCCTACCTTGTAGATCGGTTACTGTGGCCACTCCGTCTTCTTTGATGGTCGTCACAAACTCCCAGACTCTCTTTATGTCAACCCCTGCCGGCACTGCTTCAAAATAGTTGTGGAGATCAATCTTCTCCAAGTACCCGGCCATCTTGCTTCTTACGAACTCATTGAGTTCTCGCGGTAGCATTGGTAGCTCGATCACATTCCCTTCAGTGTCTTTGAATACTCCTTGGTAAATCTTTAGGTCGTTTGACTCTAGCAGATCTTCTTGGATCCATGTGTTGGTGGGCTTTAGTGTTCCTTCTGGTATGAAGAAGGGCTCCACTTCTTCTAGGTAGTTCTTAATGGTCATTCTTTTCTTCTTTGCTGGTGACTTTGCGGCCGCCATAGATCCTGTTGCACTCAGTAGTCGAAAGTTAGCGTCTTTTGCATATTAGCTGAGAAACTGAGTTTTAACTATCCAAATGACTTGAAAATTGAAAATAAAGTTTAAAAGAAACTTGTGAAACTCTACAGGTGCTCACAGTGCAAATCTGGATAAAATTTTCCGTTTAGACATCCTACGCGTAGAATGTCTTTTTCATCAAAATTGATTGATACTTGACATGCTGGTAGTGCATGGCTTATGGAACATGGCTATGTGCTTGGATATGGATTTGGATATCAAAAAGTGGACTTTTTGGCTCATTCAGGCTTTAGGTCACCAATTGGGTAGAAATTTCATAACAGGTAGTAATTGATGTCCAATTGGGTTGAAAACTGGTATATGGGCTCATTTCACCATGGTATTGGCTCCCATGATGTCCCTCTTTGCATAGAAGGTCCAAATTATGCTGAAGACATCCTACGCCTAGGATGTCTATTTCATCAAAATGACATGAGATTTATTATGTGGGTAGTCCTTGGCCTATGGAACATGGCCATGCTCTTGGATTTGGATTTGGACAAGGATTGATGCTTGTAAGAGCCTGTGTAGTGTTTTTGGGCTCCAAAAGTGTATCTTGAAGGTATTGGGGGTCAAAAATGATTAGAATGGCTTCATAATTGATATATGAGCTCTTGATGATGGGGTGATTGGATCTCGAATGGACAAACATCCTCTGTAGGCCAAAAATGTCAAATAGACATCCTACGCGTAGGATGTCTACTTCACCAATTTTTGCTTCTGACCACACAGATTGGTTGGTGATGTGTTGTGCAAGTTTCATGTGATTTGGACAAGATTTGGTAGGTCTATGGCCCATTATTGCCTCTATGCCCTAACTTTGAGTTTCTTCATGCATATGAGGTCAATTTTGGTCCAAATGTGATGAGACTTGGTGGATAGCATATAAAGGTCATTCACAAAATGTGTATGATAAAAAATGTTGGGATCTATGCCTAGAAATGCCCTTGAGACATCCTACGCGTAGGATGTCTCCTGATGATTTTTTCATGGATTGTGCCCCTAGTGCCTGCCCTTGGTCCCCCTGAGTCCCTTTTAAGCCTAATTTCAACAAAAAAATCAAATGGATAGAAATTAACTCCATGTGTGGACTTTAGAGCCTCCGAGCCGTTTTTTGACTTTTGGAGTGCTTTTTGGCGATGAAATTTCTTGATGTTGGTCTCCATAGCTCCTTGATCTCTTAGTGATCCTTGCCATATGGTTTTTGTCGACTTTGGCTTCACCAAAGCTTCATTTGGCAATTTGTCGCTCTAGAAGCACCCGTGGTTGCGTTTACATGTCTTCGATGATTTGTTGTGGTCTACCACCATAGGACTTGGTTGTTGATGGTCTAGGAAAGCCGCTCGTGAAGTTTGGTGGCAAACGGGCATGCGGTTTGGCCGCGAGAGCAATTTGACGCTTTGTGTATCTGATGCCGTTTCTGAAGTTTAGTGCTGCTTCGGGTCACTTTTTTGGTCATGCGGGTCACATAGACTTGTAGAGCATGTCGAGATGCTCCTACCCATGAATTTTGGTAGCATTTGGTCGCCTTTTCGCCGATTTCCCATTTGGTGGCCTCTTGCGGGATTCTATGAATTAGGGTTTTTCCCGATGGTTTTCTACTGCCTTTAGACATCCAGGACTGGTCTCCTATGCTAGGGTAAGCTGCCGATGATGTCTTGTTGCTTTTGGATTAGCCATTAGGTCGCCCCCTCTACTTCTAGGTCTCTACCGCCCGCTTTGTGTGTGATCGCTACGCTAGTTTTCGCGACATAATGACAAACATGCGCGAAAAGGTCAAGGTGGTGAGCCTACCTCTCATGTCTGAAGCTCGTCGGGTAGTCGTGTGCGTCGTAGAAGCTGCTGGAAGGTCCGTCCGCTCTAGGTGACAGAAGCTCTCTCCACAAGGTCAATAGTGAAAATGAGCTAAAAATGAGGTGAAAACTTCTTATAATGGAGGTCCCCGAACTACTTTTCATGAAATTTGACATGTGCTCCTATCTTCTTGCGAGATGCGGTTTAGGCTCAAAAATTTCTTGATTTGGACTCCATTTGACCTGTTTACCAGAAATTTGGCATTTCGGTCAAAACCCGGCCAAAACACGCTTTCCGCTCCAGTCTCATAATTGCACCCCCCCTTGTACCATAGGTTGTCCTATTGTCACTAATCATGCCCATATTTTTTGTTTTTCATTACAACCGTTTTTCACCTGCTTTTTGTATTTTTGAAGTTTTTCTGCTGAGAATTAGCAAAATTAAAAGAAAAATAGCAAATCAAATCCAGAAAATCCCCTAAAATAATAATAAATCACAAACATCTCTGCAAAACATTATATACACTCGCATGCAATTTTTATGGCCGGATTGCTCCATTTTACCAATATTTTGCCTGAAAAATGGCTATTTCTACTTATACACACACACCTAGGGTCTTGATTTGGTGTTTGGCCCCATATACCTATGGATACATGCTGTATAAGGGCATATGTACTTGGGTTAGTCTAGAAATTCGCAATCAAACAACACCCTTAAAATAGTCGAGAATCATGCCCTATTTTCCTCTTTCCGCTATTGGTTCCGCATTTGAGAATGCCTCGCTCCCTCCTAGCCGGAGTCCTCCCGGACGACAAGGTATCGTCGCGTCGGAGTATGTGCGGTGCATAGGTTGAAAAATTTGTGCTAATACTTGGCTGATTAATGTGGCCCTAATTAATGCATACTCGGTCAATGCATGGAAAAAATTAATGTTGTGCAAGAGAAGGGAATAAGCAAGATGCTTATTGGCATTTGCCGTCAAGGTTTCCTGTTTTCTTTGCAAGTAACAGCTGTAACTCTACTGCTCTCTGTTTAATTGTCTTTTTTAAAAAAGGCAATCGCTTTGCCGCTTCTGTTGAGATAGCCGTAGTTGTTTTTATGGTTAGGATTGGCTTGGCCAGAATGGCCGTGGACCGTCTTTCCTTTGCTTTCCATTGGTAGCTTGTTTTTGCCAGTTTCTGTAGATGTTTTGGTACTTCCTTGGTTGCCACTGGTTTGTTGTGGATTGGCATCCACATAAGTCGGCTAACCTTTTTCAAATGCAGCTATCTGTCTTCCGTTGTTTCTTGTAGTGAAGGGAGTTCCTTTTGCTTTTGTTTTGGTATCCAAATGCGAGTAACATTTGGGTTATTGCTGAGAATTTTCTTCCGGATCCATATTTGCTTGATGCCCTTGGTTTTTGGTTGAACTATCTGCTTTGGTTGAATTCTTTCTTTGCATTGTTTTTTGCCTGCCATGTCATCTCTATCCTTCCGCATCCATACTTGTTTCCCTTGTTTTGGTAACCTAGATCTTTGCACTGCGGCCGGTGACTTCATATGCATGTAGTTAGCATGGTTGGCTTTTGCCTGCCAATTGGCCTTTGGTATCATGTTGTTCTTTGGTGGCATTCTTGCTTTGGCTCTTTTTCCAGTGATTGCATTGCTTGCAATTGATTATTCCGGTATTGCTGAGAAAAGTCTATCACTTGTTGTTCTTGTGCATGCTGAATTTTGACTGCATTTGCATTCCAATCTATCTGCACATTGTACTCTTTTTGCCAAGGTTGTCCCAACATCATTGGGTGTTGTGTGCTTTCATCCTCCACCACATAGAATTTATGTTGGTAAATATATTGATGTAGTTGTACATGCAATATAGTCCATCCCAATGTTTTCAACGGGTGTGATGTACTACTTTTCAGCACTTGAGGAGTAGGATGAAGTTGGCATGTGGTTTTGAGCTGTTTGTATAATCCGTAAGAGATCAAATTTTCTTGAGCTCCCGAATCAAGCAATGCTATCGATTCAACTTGATTGCTACCCACTTTGACTCCCATTATTGGCTCCACTGTGTCTTCATCCAACTTCGTTAGTCGAATGGCATTGATTCGCACTGGTGCTCCACTTTGTTGTTGTTGTCGCAGAAGTCTTCGTTTTGCAATGCGTTCTTTTGCTTCTGCTTGAGCTTCTTCTCGTACTCTCTGTTTTTCCTTTATTCGTTGTTTTCGTTGATGGATTTGTTGGAGCATATCCTGTGTGAGTGGTAGATGATATTTCTTTAGACGACATCCGCTAATCCAGTTCGGCATTTCTTCACCTGCTAATGTAGCAAGCTTGACAGCTCCACTTTGTGATAGATCACTAATCACAAATGGTCCCATCCCTCGCTTTTCAAGTTTCTTGACAAGTTCCTTCAAAGTATAAACAAGTACATAATCACATGTTTTGAACTCTTTAGTGCGCACATGTTTGTCAAAAAATTATTTTTGTCTTCTCTTTTTAGCATAGATTGAAGCTAAAGCTCTCGAGCGGAGTTCATCTAGCTTTTCAAGATCATCTATTCTTGAAGAGAGTTCATGCCCTGTCCATTCTAAGTGTTTTGCTACTCGTAGAGTTGGAGTTAAAAACTCTATGGGTAGTATAGCATTTAGGCCAAACACCATGTTGTACGGTGTTGTTCCTATCAATGTTTTGTAAGCTACCCTGTATGCCCATAGTGTTGAGTGTAGCTGCTGATCCCAATCTGATCGTGACTCTGATACTATTTTAGTGAGAACCATGCATAGTGTTTTATTTGTGGCCTCAACTTATACATTTGCCTGTGGTGGATGGTATGGAGCAGATTTCCTATGTATGACCATGAGTTTCTCTAGCAGATATTCAAATTGGGCAGTGATGCGTGCATCTGCTTTTTGCGTTGCCTTGGCTTCGATCCATTTTGTGAGATAGTCCGTAGCCACAATGATATATTGGGTATGGGTGCAATATGCAGGGGGTGAGCTAGGTCCCACAAAATCAATTCCCCATTTTGCAAATGCTCTTGCTCCCATCATTGGCCGTAGTGGAATCTCATCTCTCTTTATCGGCATGTTGGTGCGCTGACATGCATCACAACGCTTTACAAACTCTTCAGCATCCATATGCAATGTAGGCCACCATATACATGTGGTTAAGACTATTTTTGCCGTCTTATCGCCCGAAAAATGGCCTCCACTTATTCCTCTATGTGCATGTTCTAGAATCAGCAGGTATTCACTTTCACTTGCACAGATTCTAAGTTGATTATCCTTTCCTTGCTTATAGAGTTGGTTCCCAATCAACTAAAAGTCGCGATCTTCCAGCTCTATAGCTTTTTTCAGTGCTCTTGTGATGTTCTCAGAAAATGTCCTGGTGGTTAAGAAATCAATGATATATTGTCTCCATGCAGGTGCAATGTTTACCTGAAATAATGTCGCGTAATCCACTGGCCGTTTGACACTACATATAGTACAATTGGTAACATAAGAATGTGTGTCCGCATACATAGTTGGCCAATAAACCCCTAACTGTTTCAGTCTCTGGTGTGTTTTCACTGTTAAACAATGAAATGCACAATCATGGACATGTGCTTCTTCAAGGTAGCACTCGAATTCTTCCGGATTTATACATAATCGTAGGATTTGGTTCGATCCTAGATGATACAGCCGTCCTGCTATCAACTGGAAGTTTTTTTGTTTGTCGAATTGTTTGTTGTTTGGATCTGTACTCCGTATTATCAAATCTACTTCCCAAGGAAAGAATGCTAACAATTTCCTGTGACCATTTGGCTACCATTTCAACATTGAATAGATAAGCATCTGGTATGTCATCATCTACTCCTTCAAGAGCTTCCCCATTGTGTATCCTTGAAAGATGATCCGCTCGTAGATGAGTTTTACCCTTTTTGACCACCACTGTGAAGTCAAACTTTAGAAATATAATAAACCACCGTACAATTCTCCCTGTATTGCATGGTTTATTTACCAGATACAAAAGAGCTTGATGATCTGTGAAGAACACAAATTTGTTTGCGAGCAAATAATGCCGAAATTTCTTTACAGCATAAATCATTCCTAACCCTTCCCATTCGGTGGTTGTGTAGTTCTTTTTCGCACTGTTTAACTGCTGTCGGCTTGCATAACAAACTGGAAAATTCATTGTTCCGTCTCCAGGTTGAGCCAGAATACTTCCAATTGCATATGCAGAAGCATCAATGTGAACATGGAATATCTTTTCCCAATCTGGTGCTTTAAGTACAGGTGCTGATATAAGGTTTTCCTTTAGCTTTTGGAATGATGTTTCACACTCCTCGGTCCAATCAAAATTGACTAGCAAATGATACAGAGGTTGTGCAATGCATACATGTATATGAATCTTCGATAATATCCGCAGTGTCCCATGAAGGATTGCACTTGCTTCGCATTAGTAGGCCTGGGTAGGTCTACAATGACTTTGACTTTGTCTAGGTCAGTGGTTATACCATTTCTTGAGACAATGTGTCCTAAGATGCGGCCTTGCTTAACCATAAAGATACACTTTTCCGGGTTAAGGCAGATTCGATATGTCCTGCATCTTTCAAAGACTTTTTTCAAATGGTCAATATATTCCTCTCGTAGAAGAGAGTGTACACAAAGATCATCCATGTATATTTCTAAGAATATTCTCAGGTATTCTTTGAACGCGTGCATCATTAACCTTTGGAAGGTGGCTGGGACATTAGTTAAGCCAAATGGCATAACTCGATACGCATAAATTCCCTATTTTGTGGAAAACGTTGTTTTGTGTTGATCCTCCCTTGCTATTGCCAGTTGAATATATCCTAAAAACCCATCCAGAAAGGAATAAGCCCGTTTTCCAACCACCCACTCAAGTACATGTTCTGTGATTGGCAAGGGATAATTATCCCTTATGGTGGCCGCGTTTACCTTTTTGAGGTTCACACACACTCGTAGTTTTCCATTCTTTTTGGGAACTACCACAATGGGTGACACCGAATCTGTATGTTCAATTTCATAGATGAATTCAGCTTCCATCATTTTGTCGATCTCCTCTTTGATTCATTTAGCAAATGTATCATTGTATGTATAAGGACGTTGTTTGCTAGGTTTTGCATCTGATTTCAAAGGAATTGTATGTTGACATATCGATGGATCAACTCCTTTGAGGTCTTCATAGGACCATACAAACACATCTTTATACTTCTTGAGAAGTTGTGTTAGTCGTTCTTCTTCTTCAGGCTCTAAATCATTTGCTATATAGACCGGCTGAGGCTTTTCACCTGATTCTGCAAGATCTATTGTTTTTGCATTTTCTAGCCCATCATAAGATTCTTGGTTGGTTTTTTCCCTGACTGGTGGTGTCATGATGATTTTTCTGTCCTGTATGGTAAATTTCCGATAGTGTGATGGTACATTCATGTTTCCCTTTTCGGACTCCCCTTTACCATCACTATCTTCTTCAGTAGTCCATATCTCACGTAAAGACCGTTTCAGTTCTTGGTATTTCTGTTTACGCTCCAGTTTGCTCCACTCTTGGTCTTTTGTTGTTTCTTTTTTTTATTTTTGAGATTTTTGTGATTTTGTTTCTATTTTATCTTTTTATTCCTGATTTATTTCCTCCCGCGTTCTTTCCCTTTGATCTTTTGAGAATATTCCTGATATTTGATCTTTTACACAATCCTCTGCTTTTACAAGCATCAAATAGTGAGTTTTACCTTTTATCCCGGGCATCAGGTTCTCTCTTGCTTTGTTTCCTGTTCGTTTTCTCCTATAGCGTTCCTGGCGTCTAGGATGCTGATTAGCAAAATCATAAAACTTGATATTCTCGGGTTCCCTTCCACGCTCACTTGAGGTGTCTGAACACTCATTATCTGCATCATCATTTACTTCCAGATGTTTTGAGGAGTTATAAAACTCTTCTTGTACCGGTGGTTCTATCGTCTCATCTTCTCCTGGCATAATGTCTACCACGTAGTAGGGTAGCACATCATAGCCATCCTTATCGCAAAATTTTTTTGTTGGACTATTTGTAATGGTACAGACATCCAATGTTGCTAGTATGTGTTCCCATTCTACAGGTTCCAAGGCATCTTCAGGGAAAGGTTCAGGAATATACTCCTTGTCCTCAATTGCTCTTTCTAAGACACATTCCTCTCTTCTTAAGCTTCCACAATGTGAAGCTCCGCACATCCATAGCTCTTTTTGTTTCCCTAACCATGCTGGGAGTTCCGATCCTGCTACTGTAGCTGAATCAAACTCTTCCACAGGTGTTTGGTTCACATCTTTGTAACTGTGGTCTTTCTGGTGTATTTTAGTTGTTGTCTCGCCATGTCTGAGGTATATGTGGTCGTAACCCCAATCTTGGACCATCTTCAATTGTCGCATGAATGGTCTTCCCAAGATGATCTCATAATTGTTCTTTTTGTCAAAATCGACTATCGCAAATGTATGCTCATACTCGATTCCGCACGAAGTGACAATCACTTTTTCTAAGAGTTCTAGAGGCTTCTCCATAAACCCATTTGCCAATTGCAATTTCATTCTAGTAGCTCTCAAAGCTGGTTTTCCCCATTTTTTCCAGATAGAAACTCCCGCTTCACTGTCAAGAATAGCTTTGGAAACTACTCCTTGGAATTCTACTGGTAGCGTGGTGTTTTCATCTTCTCTCTTGCAATACTCTCCAACCTTGTTTAATGGTAGTGGCCTAGTGTTTAGTTGAGGCCTGTCCAACTCTCTGATCCCTTCTTGTGGCCTCAAGGTGGGGTCCTTCACTCCAAATTTTTCTAGGCATTTACCTACTGTGGTCCACATGTTTGGTCGTAACCTTAGGAGTTCGGCTAATATGATTGTGTATGCCACCGGTGTGGACAATAACTCAATCAATCCTTACGAATCCATCACTTTGTTAGAAGAAAGTCTTTGAGATGGGATTGCTCTCACTTCAGACTTGGCTTCATACTCTCTTAGGTAAGAGGTTAAAGTTCTCAATGAGTCTGGTTGGCTGTGCCCCAAACTAATTGATCCTTGGTCTCCCCCTTGTGAATGTATCTCAAAGTTCATTTGTGACCTTGGCTCAAATTCTTCAATAGGAGGTAAGGTTACATTCTTTTCTTTTCTCATGCTATTCATGTGGTTACTCATCCTATTAGCCTCGTTGGCCCCACGAATTTTCTTCTACAGATCGTCTAGAGTGTTACAGTCCTTACCCATTTCTGTCAATGTTTTAGGCTGAAACCCGTCACTTGCCTCATCTGTTGTATTTGGCACTATGATAGGCTCTCATCTGGACTCATAGGCATTAGTGAGTCTTTTCTTTGTTTCTACTTGTTCCTCTAAAGTTGGTTGGATAGGGGTTAGAGTAGGTGCCTCATGACAATTTGCAGGTTTACCCAGCGGGTCTTCCATCAATGATTGAGCTCTTTCGATCATCTTTTTACACATTTTCAACCTCTGTTTCTCTATTTCCGCATATGGTTAAGTCATCCACCTTTGCTCCTGGGTTTGGTTCTTTTTGAATCTGGCTTCATAAGCCTTTAGAAGTGCATCCAACAGCTCATTTACCTTGTCAGTACAGATCCTCCTGATCCTGTACTTTTGGACTCTGCTATTTCCTTGGGTGCTATGGTTGCCGTGGTGTGTGAGCTTAAGCTAGCTAGATCCTCTAACCGCTCTAATCTATCCTTTGTATGTTTCAACTCCTCGAATAGAGTTGTTTGCTCTCGTTCTTTCCTGGCTTTCATACGCGCTTTTCTAGCTTTCCAAGTGCTTCTCTGATTTTTCGTTTCTGAATTGTGGGCATCGGTTTTTGGCTCTTCAACTATGGGTTCATTCGTCATTCTATGAGCTTGGGCTCGTGTTACCGCCTGAATAGGTATGATTGTTTCATTTTCTGACCCTCCATTGGAAGGTACTGTTTCTAGCATGTTCAAGGTGGTTTTTGCTACTTTGCTCGGGTTTTTAGGGCAATTGGGAATCAAATGAGTAACTACACACTCGGTGGAATATGCGTTGACTCTAATGATTTCATCATGAGGACAATCTCTTAGCCAGTGGTCTCCACCACATTTGTAGCAGGGTCCCTTGGGTTGTTGAGGTGCTCCTTGAGCTCCTCTTTGTTGGTATGCATGTCTCTGTCCACCCATGCCTCCGTTGGCTATGAAGAACAATGTTCGTTCATCTAAGCTATATCTTCCTTCTCCTGTTGACTGTGCAGCTGTTGGTGGTCCTGTACGTCCTATCATGCTCCATGGTTCTGGTGTCGAGGGTTCTTCCTTTGGATAATATACAGGGTTTGCCGCATATCCATTGGGATCTTCATAGTATGCATGCATAGGCACCAAAGCCTTATCCTCTGATTCGGTTACGGTTGGTGTGTATCTTATACCGACTGGTCGTAATCTTGGTAGGGGTGGTTGTTGCCCCAACACTGGTTGTGGTCTTTGTACACCTACAGGTCCTGGTAGGTTGCCTGCTTGATATCTAGGCATCAGTGGAGCTTGAGGAGAAGCTACCTGAGCTTGGGGAGCGTAAGGTCTCTCTCTCACATATCCCTTGTTATAATAACATTCCTATGTCCCATGGTTTGTCCATTTTTGTTCAATAGCACACCACTTGGGCTGTTTAGCCTGGGGTTTGGCGTACAATTTAATCTTTTTTAGAACTTCATGTACAAGCTGCTCTTGGTTTACATCTTCTTCTCCCTTCGGTGCTGTCTTAGAAGACTTGCTTCCACTTTGTTGTGAAGATGAATCGTCGTCAAGGTCCTTCAACTCCCCCTCCTTGTAGACAGCACAATTGTCCACAGGGTAAAGAGCCTCCTTGGTCAACTCATTCATTATCGTGCTTAGTCCTTGGATGAATATAAGCATAATTCTAGACTGAGTTGGCAGTTCTTCCACCGGACAGAACTTAACATATCTTTTTAGTCTTAGGGCTGCTTGTCGTACAGATTCCCCATCTTTCTGTTTGAATTTATGGATTTGTGAGACGGTATTATGAGCTATCCCCCTTTGTGAGAATTCCTCTATAAATTCGTCAAACACTTACTCCATAGACTCAAAGTCTGTACGCTCTACAGAGTCAAACCAAGTGGCCGCGTCATCCTTTAGAGTTAGTCCAAACCCTGCAAATTGGGTAGGGAAGTCTAACACCTCTTCGGCTCTAATTACACGCACAAAGGCTGCTACATTATCTCTTGGGTCTCTGCTTCCTGTGTATTTCTTGTTTACCCATTTTTGCACTTACAAAGGTCTAATTCTCCGATGGTTTACAAACCTCATCATTGGATCTCCACGTCCTAATCGATATACCTGCTCAGGTCTTCGGTAGTAGGCTGGTTCCTCTCCCAGTGGTGCTCCTAAGCCATAATTTCTAACAGTTCTCGCCAGAGCTGGTTCATCTCTTTGAACTCGTTCTAAGGGTGGCCCTCCAGGATCTGTTGACCCTTGAGTCTTTGGCTTACTCTCTCCTTGATACCTTGAATAGAGTGGTGGTTCTTGTAGATCCCTTAGCCCTCGTGCGGCTTGATAACCATCTCAGCTTCGGTCTTGTTACATTGTAGCACTCTGTCGAAGCCATGCCTGCAATGATGGCTGGTTTTCTGGTTGGTTTTGGTTGTTGAATGCCTGCGGTCGGGTGGAATGTGAGGTAGCTTCATACTCATCAGAAAAGGGATTTGTCGACTTGCTTGGGGGGTAGGTGGCTCTCAGCACTTCCTCAGGGGCATATGCTGATGCTCCTGGACCTGTTTCCCTTTCTACCTCCTCCTGGAGAATACGTTGGTATTCTCGCCCGTATCTATCAACAAAAACTATACCCTTCCCCATAGCAGTTTCATAAGATAATAAGTAAAGAACCTTGTCTTTGCTTAATTCGTTTACATATGGTTCTTTGCTGCAAAAGTAAGCAACTATGCCCTCACTCTCATGCTTGTAGATTCCCATGTTCTCATTATAAGTTGGAACCCTGGTTGTTTTCTTATCATACATAAAAATAGCTCTGGGCCGATCAATGTTTGGTGGCGGTTCTTGAGCTTCTGAAACCATTTTCCCTTTCGCCACATTATCTCCATATCTGTTGTAATCTTCAGGGTTAATGACTATTAGATAGTGGTTCCCCTTTTCGTCTCGGAGTCTATCTCCATCATCATAGACTCGGATTATCTCCAATCTCTGAGCTGGCCTCTCTTCGATACAAATGCACTTGCATCCTCGATAGTAACAATAGACTAGGGCTCCCCTCAATTTTGTTCCCTCTAAGAAGATCACACTGAGCTTGGAATCATTCAAAGGATTCAGGGAGTTTCTTCCTCCTGGCACTCAGTAGTCGAAAGTTAGCGTCTTTTGCATATTAGCTGAGAAACTGAGTTTTAACTATCCAAATGACTTGAAAATTGAAAATAAAGTTTAAAAGAAACTTGTGAAACTCTACAGGTGCTCACAGTGCAAATCTGGCCAAAATTTTTCGTTTAGACATCCTACGCGTAGGATGTCTTTTTCATCAAAATTGATTGATACTTGACATGCTGGTAGTGCATGGCTTATGGAACATGGCTATGTGCTTGGATATGGATTTGGATATCAAAAAGTGGACTTTTTGGCTCATTCAGGCTTTAGGTCACCAATTGGGTAGAAATTTCATAACAGGTAGTAATTGATGTCCAATTGGGTTGAAAACTGGTATATGGGCTCATTTCACCATGGTATTGGCTCCCATGATGTCCCTCTTTGCATAGAAGGTCCAAATTATGCTGAAGACATCCTACGCCTAGGATGTCTATTTCATCAAAATGACATGAGATTTATTCTGTGGGTAGTCCTTGGCCTATGGAACATGGCCATGCTCTTGGATTTGGATTTGGACAAGGATTGATGCTTGTAAGAGCCTGTGTAGTGTTTTTGGGCTCCAAAAGTGTATCTTGAAGGTATTGGGGGTCAAAAATGATTAGAATGGCTTCATAATTGATATATGAGCTCTTGATGATGGGGTGATTGGATCTCGAATGGACAAACATCCTCTGTAGGCCAAAAATGTCAAATAGACATCCTACGCGTAGGATGTCTACTTCACCAATTTTTGCTTCTGACCACACAGATTGGTTGGTGATGTGTTGTGCAAGTTTCATGTGATTTGGACAAGATTTGGTAGGTCTATGGCCCATTATTGCCTCTATGCCCTAACTTTGAGTTTCTTCATGCATATGAGGTCAATTTTGGTCCAAATGTGATGAGACTTGGTGGATAGCATATAAAGGTCATTCACAAAATGTGTATGATAAAAAAATGTTGGGATCTGTGCCTAGAAATGCCCTTGAGACATCCTACGCGTAGGATGTCTCCTGATGATTTTTTCATGGATTGTGCCCCTAGTGCCTGCCCTTGGTCCCCCTGAGTCCCTTTTAAGCCTAATTTCAACAAAAAAATCAAATGGATAGAAATTAACTCCATGTGTGGACTTTAGAGCCTCCGAGCCGTTTTTTGACTTTTGGAGTGCTTTTTGGCGATGAAATTTCTTGATGTTGGTCTCCATAGCTCCCTGATCTCTTAGGGATCCTTCCTGTATAGTTTTTGTCGACTTTGGCTTCACCAGAGCTTCATTTGGCAATATGTCTCTCTAGAAGCACCCGTGGTTGCGTTTACATGTCTTCGATGGTTTGTTGTGGTCTACCACCATAGGACTTGGTTGTTGATGTCTAGGAAAGCCGCTCGTGAAGTTTGGTGGCAAACGGGCGTGCGGTTTGACCGCGAGAGCAATTTGACGCTTTGTGTGTCTGATTCTGTTTCTGAAGTTTAGTGCCGCTTCGGGTCACTTTTTGGTCATGCGGGTCACATAGACTTGTCGAGCATGTCGAGATGCTCCTACCCATGAATTTTGGTAGCATTTGGTCGCCTTTTCGCCGATTTCCCATTTGGTGGCCTCTTGCGGGATTCTAGGAATTAGGGTTTTTCCCGATGGTTTTCTACTACCTTTGGACATCCAGGACTGGTCTCTTTTGCTAGGGTAAGCTGCCGATGAAGTCTTGTTGCTTTTGGGTTAGCCATTAGGTCGCCCCCTCTACTTCTAGGTCTCTACCGCCCGCTTTGAGTGTGATCCCTACGCTAGTTTTTGCGACATAATGACAAACATGCGCGAAAAGCTCAAGGTGGTGAGCCTACCTCTCATGTCTGAAGCCCGTCGGGTAGTCGTGCGCGTCGTAGAAGCTGCAGGAAGGTCCGTCCGCTCTAGGTGGCAGAAGCTAGAGCTGTCCACAAGGTCAATAGTGAAAATGAGCTAAAAATAATGTGAAAATTTCTTATAATGGAGGTCCCTGAACTACTTTTCATGAAATTTGACATGTGCTTCTATCTTCTTGCGGGATGCGGTTTAGGCTCAAAAATTTCTTGATTTGGACTCCATTTGACCTGTTTACCAAAAATTTGGCATTTCGGTCAAAACCCGGCCAAAACACGCTTTTCGCTCCAGCCTCATAATTGCACCCCTCCTGTACCATAGGTCGTCCTATTATCAGTGATCATCCCCATATTTTTTGTTTTTCATTACGATCGTTTTCACCTGCTTTTTGTATTTTTGAGGGTTTTCTGCTGAGAATTAGCAAAATTAAAAGGAAAATAGAAAATCAAAGCGAGAAAATCCCCAAAAATCATAATAAATCACAAACATCTCCGCAAAACATTATATACACTCTCATGCAATTTTTACGGCCGGATTTCTCCGTTTTACCAATATTTTTCCCGAAAAATGGCTATTTCTACTTATATACACACACCTAGGGGCTTGATTTGGCGTTTGGTCCCATATACCTATGCATACATGCTGTATAAGGACATATGTACTTGGGTTAGTCCAGAAATTCGCAATCAAACAACAACCCTTAAAATAGTCGAAAATCATGCCCTTTTTTGCTCTTTCTGCTATTGGTTCCGCATTTGAGAATGCCTCCCCCCCTCCTAGCCGGAGTCCTCCCGGACGACAAGGTATCGCCTTGGAGTATGTGCCGTGCATAGGTTGAAAAAGTTGTGCTAATGCTTGGCCGATTAATGTGGCCCTAATTGATGCATACTCGGTCAATGCATGGAAAAAATTAATGTTGTGCAAGAGAAGGGAATAAGCAAGATGCTTATGGGCATTCGCCGTCGAGGTTTCCTCTTTTTCTTTGCAAGTAACAGTTGTAACTCTACTGCTCTTTGTTTAATTGTCTTTTTTGAAAAAGGCAATCGCTTTGCTGCTTCTGTTGAGATAGCCGTAGTTATTTTTATGGTTAGGATTGGCTTAGCCGGAATGGCCGTGGACCGTCTTTCCTTTGCTTTCCATTGGTAGCTTGTTTTTGCCAGTTTCTGTAGATGTTTTGGTACTTCCTTGGTTGCCACTAGTTTGTTGTGGATTGGCATCCACATAAGTCGGCTGTCCTTTTTCAAATGTAGCTGTCTGTCTTCCGTTGTTGCTGGTACTGAAGGGAGTTTCGTTTGGTTTTGTTTTGGTATCCAAATCCGAGTAACATTTGGGTTATTGCTGAGAATTTTCTTTGGGATCCATATTTGTTTGATGCCCTTGGTTTTTGGTTGAACTATCTGCTTTGGTTGAATTCTTTCTTTGCATTGTTGTTTGTCTGCCATGTCATTTCTATCCTTCCGCATCCATACTTGTTTCCGTTGTTTTGGTAACCTAGATCTTTGCACTGCGGCCGGTGACTTCATATGCACGTAGTTAGCATGGTTGGCTTTTACCTGTCTGTGCTGGCCTTTGGTATCATGTTGTTCTTTGGTGGAATTCTTGCTTTGGCTCTTTTTCCAGTGATTGCATTGCTTGCACTGATTATTCCGGTATTGTTGAGAAAAGGCTATCACTTGTTCTTGTGCATGCTGAATTTTGACTGCATTCGCATTCCAATCTATCTGCACATTGTACTCCTTTTGCTAAGGTTGTCCCAACATCATTGGATGTTGTGTGCTTTCATCCTCCACCACATAGAATTTATGTGGGTAAATATATTGATGTGATTGTACATGCAATATAGTCCATCCCAATGTTTTCAACGGGTGTGATGTACTACTTTTCAGCACTTGAGGAGTAGGATGAAGTTGGCCTGTGGTTTTGAGCTGTTTGTATAATCCATAAGAGATCAAATTTGCTTGAGCTCCCGAATCAAGCAATGCTATCGATTCAACTTGATTGCTACCCACTTTGACTGCCATTATTGGCTCCACTGTGTCTTCATCCAACTTCGTCAGTCGAATGGCATTGATTCGCATTGGTGCTCCACTTTGTTGTTGTTGTCGTAGAAGTCTTCGTTTTGCAATGTGTTCTTTTGCTTCTGCTTGAGCTTCTTCTCGTACTCTCTGTTTTTCCTTCATTCGTTGTTTTCCTTGATGGATTTGTTGGAGCATATCCTGTGTGAGTGGTAGATAATATTTCTTTAGACGACATCCGCTAATCCAATTCAGCATTTCTTCACCTGCTAATGTAGCAAGCTTGGCAGCTCCACTTTGTGATAGATCACTAATCACAAATGGTCCCATCCCTCGCTTTTCAAGTTTCTGGGCAAGTTGCTTCAAAGTATAAACAAGTACATAATCACCTGTTTTGAACTCTTTAGTGCGCACATGTTTGTCAAAAAATTATTTTTGTCTTCTCTGTTTAACATAGATTGAAGCTACAGCTCTCAATCGGAGTTCATCTAGCTTTTCAAGATCATCTATTCTTGAAGAGAGTTCATGCCCTGTCCATTCTAAGCGTTTTGCTACTCGTAGAGTTGTAATTAAAAACTCTATGGGTAGTATAGCATTTAGGCCAAACACCATGTTGTACGGTGTTGTTCCTATCAATGTTTTGTAAGCTGCCCTGTATGCCCATAGTGTTGAGTGTAGCTGCTGATCCCAATCTGATCGTGACTCTGATACTATTTTAGTGAGAACCGTGCATAGTGTTTTATTTGTGGCCTCAGCTTGTACATTTGCCTGTGGATGGTATGAGCATATTTCCTATGTATGACCATGAATTCCACTAGAATATATTCAAATTGGGCAGTGGTGCGTGCATCTGCTTTTTGCGTTGCCTTGGCTTCGACCCATTTTGTGAGATAGTTCGTATCCACAATGATATATTGGTTATGGGTGCGATATGCAGGGGGTGAGCTAGGTCCCACAAAATCACTTCCCCATTTTGCAAATGCTCTTGCTCCCATCATTGGCCGTAGTGGCATCTCATCTCTCTTTATCGGCACGTTGGTGCGCTGACATGCATCACAACGCTTTACAAACTCTTCAGCATCCATATGCAATGTAGGCCACCATATACCTGTGGTTATGACTATTTTTGCCGTGTTATCGCCCGAAAAATGGCCTCCACGTATTCCGCTATGTGCATGTTCTAGGATCAACAGGTATTCACTTTCACTTGCACAGATTCTAAGTTGATTATCCTTTCCTCACTTATAGAGTTGGTTCCCAATCAACTAAAAGTCGCGAGCTTCCAGCTCTATAGCTTTTTTCCGTGCTCTTGTGATGTTCTAAGGAAATTTCCTGGTGGGGTTAAGAAATCAATGATATATTAACTCCATGCAGGTGCAATGTTTAATTGAAACAATGTCGCGTAGTCCACTAGCTGTTTGGCACTACATATAGTACAATTGGTAACATAAGAATGTGTGTCCACATACATAGTTGGCCAATAAACCCCTAACTTTTTCAGTCTCTGGTGTGTTTTCATTGTTGAACAATGAAATGCACAATCCTGTACATGTGCTTCTTCAAGGTAGCACTCGAATTCTTCCGGATTTATACAAAATCGTAGGATTTGGTCCGATCCTAGATGATATAGCCGTCCGGCTATCAACTGGAAGTTTTTTGTTTGTTGAATTGTTTGTTGTTTGGATCTGTACTCCGTATTATCAACTCTACTTCCCAAGGAAAGAATGCTAACAATTTCCTTTGACCATTTGGCTACCATTTCAACATTGAAAAGATAAGCATCTAGTATGTCATCATCTACTCCTTCAGGAGCTTCCCCATTGTGTATCCTTGAAAGATGATCCACTCGTAGATGAGTTTTACCCTTTTTGACCACCATTGTGATGTCAAACTCTAGCAATATAATAAACCAGCGTACAATTCTCCTTGTTTTGCATGGTTTATTTACCAGATACAAAAGATCTTCATGATCTGTGAAGAACACAAATTTGTTTGCGAGCATATAATGCCAAAATTTCTTTACAGAATAAATCATTCCTAACCCTTCCTGTTCGGTGGTTGTGTAGTTCTTTTCACACTGTTTAACTGTCGGCTTGCATAACAAACTGGAAAATCCATTGTTCCGGCTCCAGGTTGAGCCAGAATACCTTCAATTGCATATGGAAAAGCATCAATGTGAACATGGAATATCTTTTCCCAATCTGGTGCTTTAAGTACACGTGCTGATATAAGGTTTTCCTTCAGCTTTTGGAATGAAGTTTCAGACTCCTCGGTCCAATCAAAATTGACTAGCAAAAACGATACATAGGTTGTGCAATGACTGCATACATGTATATGAATCTTCGATAATATCCGCAGTGTCCCATGAAGGATTGCACTTGCTTCGCATTAGTAGGCATGGGTAGGTCTACAATGACTTTGACTTTGTCTAGGTCAGTGGTTATGCCATTTTTTGAGACAATGTTTCCTAAGATGTGGCCTTGCTTAACCATAAAATACACTTTTCCGGTTTAAGGCAAATTCGATATGTCCTGCATTTTTCAAAGACTTTTTGCGAATGGTCAATATGTTCCTCTCGTAGAAGAGAGTGTACACAAAGATCATCCATGTATATTTCTAAGAATATTCTTAGGTATTCTTTGAACGCGTGCGTCATTAACCTTTGGAAGGTGGCTGCCCCACATTAATTAAGCCAAATGGCATAACTCGATACGCATAAATTCCCCACTCTATGGCAAACGCTATTTTGTGTTGATCCAGCCACCCGCTCAAGTAAATGTTCTATGATTGGCAAGGGATAATTATCCCTTATGGTGGCTGCATTTACATTTTTGAGGTTCACACACACTCGTAGTTTTACATTCTTTTTGGGAACTACCACAATGGGTGACACCCAATCTATATGTTCAATTTCATAGATGAATTCAGCTTCCATCAGTTTGTCGATCTCCTCTTTGATTCGTTTAGCAAATGTATCATTATATATATAAGGACGTTGTTTGCTAGGTTTTGCATCCGATTTCAAAGGAATTGTATGTTGGCATATCGATGGATCAACTCCTTTGAGGTCTTCATAGGACCATGCAAACACATCTTTATACTTATTGAGAAGTTGTGTTAGCCGTTCTTCTTTTTCAGGCTCTAAATCATTTGCTATATAGACCGGCTGAGGCTTTTCACCTGGTTCTGCAAGGTCTATCCTTTTTGCATTTTGTAGCCCATCGTAAGATTCTTGGTTGGTTCTTTCCCTAACTGGTGGTGTCATGATGATTTTTCTGTCCTGCATGGTAAATTTCCGATACTGTGATGGTACATTCATGTTTCCCTTTTCGGACTCCCCTTTACCATCACTATCTTCTTCAGTAGTCCATATCTCACGTAAAGACCGTTTCAGTTCTTGGTATTTCTGTTTACGCTCCAGTTTGCTCCACTCTTGGTCTTTTGTTGTTTCTTTTTTTTATTTTTGAGATTTTTGTGATTTTGTTTCTATTTTAGCTTTTCATTCCTATTTTATTTCCTCCCGCGTTCTTATCCTTCGATCTTTTGAGAATCTTCCTGATATTTGATCGTTTACACAATCCTCTGCTTTGACAAGCATCAAATAGTGAGTTTTATCTTTTATTCTGGGCATCAGGTTCTCTCTTGCTTCGTTTCCTGTTCGTTTCCTCCTATAGCGTTCCTGGCGTCTAGGGTGTTGATTAGCAAAATCATAAAACTTGATATTCTGGGATTCCCTTCCACGCTCACTTGAGGTGTCTGAACACTCATTATGTGCATCATCATTTACTTTCAGATGTTCAGAGGAGTTATAAAACTCTTCTTGTCTCGGTGGTTCTATCGTCTCATCTTCTCTGGTATAATGTTTACCATGTAGTAGGGTAGCACATCATAGCCATCCTTATCGCCAAATTTTGTTGTTGGACTATTTGTAATGGTACAGACATCCAATGTTGCTAGTATGTGTTGCCTCATCTGTTGTATTTGGCACTATGATAGGCTCTCGTCTGGACTCATAGGCATTAGTGAGTCTTTCCTTTGTTTCTACTTGTTCCTCTAAAGATGGTTGGATAGGGGTTGGAGTTGGTGCCTCATGCCAATTTGCAGGTTTACCCAGCGGGTCTTCCATCAATGATTGAGCTCTTTTGATCATATTTTTACACATTTCCAACCTCTCTTTCTCTATTTCCGCATATGGATAAGTCATCCACCTTTGCTCCTGGGTTTGGCTCTTTTTGAATCTGGCTTCATAAGCCTTTAGAAGCGCATCCAACAGCTCATTTACCTTGTCTGCTAGTACAGATCCTCCTGATCCTGCACTTTTGGGTTCTGCTATTTCCTTGGGTGCTATGGTTTCCGTGGTGTGTGAGCTTAAACTAGCTAGATCCTCTAACCGCTCTAATCTATCCTTTGTATGATTCAACTCCTCGAATAGAGCTGTTTGCTCTCGTTCTTTCCTGGGTTTCATACGCGCTTTTCTAGCTTTCCAAGTGCTGCTCTGATTTTTCATTTCTGAATTCTGGGCATCGGTTTTTGGCTCTTCAACTATGGGTTCGTTCGTCATTCTATGAGCTTGGGCTCGTGTTACCGTCTGAATAGGTATGATTGTTTCATTTTCAGACCCTCCACTGGAAGGTACTGTTTCTAGTTATTTCAAGGTGGTTTTTGCTACTTTGCTCGGGTTTTAAGGCAATCTAGAATCAAATGAGTAACTCCATTTCATAAAAACTAATATCTAACCAACCCAAATGATTTTCTCATATTAAACTGATCACTTAATGTGGGAGAATAAACGGAAACAAGGGTTAAGATATAGACATGTGCTTATAGATCTATCTCAGCACGGGGCCAATGGTAAAGGATCCCAAATGAGAGATGGTCTATCAAAAAGCAAGGCTAACCAATGCAGCATAAGACCTTAGGGTTAGCTTCATTGAAGACCTCCAATAATGTGTGTAAAAGTCCTTTGACCTTAGGTAATCTAGGGCTGATCTTGAGGTGCGGGAACCCGACCCAGCTCGAGGTTCTTGTCCTGCTTATCATGCTTGATGACTAAGGTGCTTGAGGTGCTTGATGATTGAGGTTCTTGAGGTGCTTAATGATTGAGATGATTGAGGTGCTTGACATGCTTGAGATGTTAGGGTTGCACTTGAGGTGAGAACCCAGCCCAAGATTAAAGTGCTTAAGGGCCAAGCTTGTGGTGGGAACGGGGCCTATGCATGAGGGGTTGAGGTGTCAAAAAGTCAAAGATTCAATACCTACAAGGAGGGGGTGAGCCCTACATGAGGGGGGATGAGAGAGAACACCTATACACTCACACAAGGCATGCATGGTACAAAGAAAGCAAAAGGGACACTTGTCAAGTTCCTCCTCATGTTGCCTTCATTGTGTGCCTGAAGCCTATTGGTCGGCCACCCAAGGGGTCCAATGATAATTTAGGGGATTTAATTAATTCATTTTGAATTTATCAAGTCCTCTCTCTCAAAGGGGAAAGGGGGAGACTTGTCTCAAGGCTACCCTTGCTGCTTGTAATGCCTCCTGCTTATGATTGGCTAGGCCTGGAGGGGTCCAATGAGCTTCAAGCATGAGCTACAAGGGGGGGTCGACCCAAGAAAGCTAGGGGGTTGCTTAGGGGGTATACTCACCCACACACACTCACAAACACTCTCATTGTGTGCTAGGAAAGGTGCAAGAGCTCCCTCTCCTTCTTCAAGCAAGTAGAGGTTGAGAGTCTACACCAACACTCTTGGATATGGAGTGCAAATACAACCAAGATCCATGCTTCAATGCTTAAGCTTTCCATCTCCTTCTTCTTCATTACTATGCTATTATGTATGCTAGCAACAAGAGTTATGATAAGTGAGAAACTAATTCTTTCTCCTACGAAATGTTTCTTCTTCCTCTTCCCTACCCTCATTCCCTGCTAGCTCTCTCCACCTTCGAAGGTGTTTGAGGTCTTGGGACTGAGTCTTGGGATAGTTAATGCTTTTCACAAAGTGCATTTTATGCTTATTGCAAGAAGGTTAATGTTTTATTGCAAGTAGATTAGTTACTTAATGCAAGTAGATTAATTGTATTGCAAGGAAGATTAATTGTTGCTTTAGGCACAAGTTGATGCATAAAAGTATACATCCTCATGCACTCAAATGATTTAGGGAACATAAAGACTAATGATGTTCACAAGTTCTTGATTGTTTTCAAGCTAAGATTGATTGTTGATATTATGCAAAAGCTTGGTGTATGAAGCTTCCATCTCCATACTACCAAAGAGGTCTCAAGGAAAACAAAGATTGTATTGTATCAAGTCTCTCTTAATGAGAGAATCTATAATACAAATGCCTTTTGGAGGGGGGACCGGCTCCACATAAATCTGGTCCTCAACTGTTGTCATATTCTCTAAAATCTCTCTCTCTCTCTCTCTCTCTCCCTCTCTCTCTCTCTCTCTCTCTCTCTCTCTCTCTCTCTCTCTCTCTCTCTCTCTCTCTCTCGCAAAGGTATTGCTCATGCCTAGTTAATTAGGTGTTATGATTAAGTTGCTACTACCAATTAAGTTCACCATCTATGCTCTCAAAGTTTCTCACTCTAATTCTCTTAATTCCGCTATTCTCTAAGTTCATAGGCCATTTCCATCACACTCCACACTCGGTGCAATATGCGTTGACTCTAATGACTTCATCATGAGGACAGTCTCTTAGCCAATGGTCTCCACCACACTTGTAGCAGGGTCCCTTGGGTTATTGAGGTGCTCCTTGAGCTCCTCTTTGTTGGTATGCATGTATCTGTCCGCCCATGCCTCCGTTGGCTATGAAGAACAATGTTCGTTCATCTAAGCTATATCTTCCTTCTCTTGTTGCCTGTGTAGCTGTTGGTGGTCCTGTACTTCCTATCATGCTCCATGGTTCTGGTGTCGAGGGTTCTTCCTGTGGATAATATACAGGGTTTGCCGCATATCCATTGGGATCTTCATAATATGCATGCATAGGCACCAAAGCCTTATCCTTTGATTCGGGTGTGTATCTTATACCGACTGGTCGTAATCTTGGTAGGGGTGGTTGTTGCCCCAACACTGGTTGTGGTCTTTCTACACCTACAGATCCTGGTAGGTTGCCTGCTTGATATCTAGGCATCGGTGGAGCTTGAGGAGAAGCTACCTGAGCTTGGGGAGCGTAAGGTCTCTCTCTCACATATCCCTTGTCATAATAACATTCCTCTGTCCCATGGTTTGTCCATTTTTTTTCAATAGCACACCACTTGGGCTGTTTAGCCTGGGGTTTGGCATACAAGTTAATCTTTTTTAGCACTTTATCTACAAGCTGCTCTTGGTTTATAGCTACTTCTCCCTTCGGTGCTGTCTTAGAAGACTTGCTTCCACTTTGTTGTGAAGATGAATCGTCCTCAAGGTCCTTGAACTCCCCCTCCTTGTAGACCACACAATTTTCCACAAGGGAAAGAGCCTCCTTGGTCAACTCATTCAACGTCGTGCTCCTCTTTATATGTAAGTCTTTCTGGAGATCCACATTCCTTATTCCTTGGATGAATATAAGCATAACTCTGGACTCAGTTAGCAGTTTTTCCACCGGACAGAACTTAACATATCTTTTTAGTCTTAGGGATGATTTTTATATAGATTCCCCATCTTTCTGTTTGAATTTATGGATTTGTGAGACGGTATTATGAGCTATCCCCCTTTGTGAGAATTCCTCTATAAATTCGTCAAACACTTCCTCCATAGACTCAAAGTCTCTACGCTCTACAGAGTCAAACCAAGTGGCCGCGTCATCCTCTAGGGTTAGTCCAAACCCTGCAAATTGGGTAGGGAAGTCTAACACCTCTTCGGCTCTAATTACACGCACAAAGGCTGCTACATGATCTCTTGGGTCTCTGCTTCCTGTGTATTTCTTGTTTACCCATTTTTGCACTTGCGAAGGTCTAATTCTTCGATGGTCTACAAACCTCATCATTGGATCTCCACGTCCTAATCGATATACCTCCTCAGATCTTCGGTAGTAGGCTGGTTCCTCTCCCAGTGGTGCTCCCAAGCCATAATTCCTACAGTTCTCGCGAGAGCTGGTTCATCTCTTCGAACTCGTTCTAAGGGTGGCCCTCCACGATCTGTTGACTCTTGAGTCTTTGGCTTACTCTCTCCTTGATACCTTGAATAGAGTGGTGGTTCTTGCAGCTCCCTTAGCCCTCATGCGGCTTGATAACCATCTCGGCTTTGGTCTTGTTCCATTGTAGCACTCTGTCAAAGCCATGCCTGCAATGATGGCTGGTTTGCTGGTTGGTTTTGGTTGTTGAATGCCTGCGGTCGAGTGGAATGTGAGGTAGCGTCATACTCATCACAAAAGGGATTTGTCGACTTGCTTGGGGTGTAGGTGGCTCTCGGCACTTCCTCAGGGGCATATATTGATTCTCCTGGACTTGTTGCCCTTTTTACCTCCTCTGGGAGAATACATTGGTATTCTCACCCGTATTTATCAACAAAAACTATACCCTTTCCCATAGCAGTTTCATAAGAGAATAAGTAAAGAACCTTGTCTTTGCTTAATTCGTTTACGTATGGTTTTTTGTTGTGAAAGTAAGCGACTATATTCTCACTCTCATGCTTGTAGATTCCCACGTTCTCATTATAAGTTGGAACCCTGGTTATTTTCTTATCATACATAAAAATAGCTCCGGGCCAATCAATGTTTGGTGGTGGTTCTTGAGCTTCTGAAACCATTTTCCCTTTCACCACATTATCTCCATATCTGTTGTAATCCTCAAGGTTACTGACTATTAGATAGTGGTTCCCCTTTTCGTCTCGGAATCTATCTCCATCATCATAGACTCGGATTATCTCCACTCTCTAAGCTGGCCTCTCTTCGATACAAATGCACTTGCATCCTCGATAGTCAGAATAGACTAGGGCTCCCCTCGAGTTTGTTCCCTCTAAAAAGATCACACTGAGCTTGGAATCATTAAAAGGATTTAGGGAGGTGCTTTCTCCTGGCATTGGTCCGTCATAGGTGAAACCTCGTGGCTGTTGACTACCCATCATGAAGAAAGATTTATCTGACGAAGTGTCAGTATCACTACCTTCCTCAATAATCGGTGCTAGCGGATCTAGCCTTGGATGAGTTACACTCTCCTCAGTGGACACTAAGCTACCTTGGTCACCTGCCATCTTCTGGTTTCTAACAATGTATCTTCCAGATCGTAAATTCATCAAACTTATCAATGCAATTTATCACAAATCCAACCACTCACCTGGCAAAGGATCAATTTCCACACAGCTTCTTGCTTTGTTGGTTGCTGAATATACCTGTACACAAGCGTTTAATTTCGGCAATCGAATCAAAGCATTTATCTGCTAGAGGTTATCTTAGTAATGATTGGTATAACTGGAGAGTTAGTCTCAACCACTACTGTATTTTATACAATGTTGATGTTCTGGATTAGGTATGCCAATCTGGAACTGTACTTCCCTCGGATGTTGGTCAATTTTACGCGAAAAAGTCTGAATTCAGTCTTTGCTCCGTCAAATGGACAAACAAGGTCCAAATTCACTTCTGAAAGAAGTTCTGGAACCCTTACGCCAAATGGAATCTCACTCCCTAAGCCTAGTCAAATTTTCTCTTCAGGAGGCCCCAATAGACATCCTACGCGTAGGATATCTCCTGCTTTGTTTTGGCTAGATTTTTGCACTATGGATTTCCCTTGATGTGCTGAGTCTATAGTTGTTTTTACTTTTTGATTTGGACACCTATAAGTTGGCCAATTAGTCAGAAATCTGTTCCGACAACCTGTTGCTAATCTTGATCAGTCTAATCAACTCCAATTTGGACCAATATTGACCTCGAGGCTTGCCTTAGGCTATACAACACCTTGCTATGCTCACAGTCAGTATCTGGCTTCAATTTCTTGCTTTAGACATCCTACGTGTAGGATTTCTTTTTCCTCAGAATGGCTTCAAACTCAAAACACAGGCTCCCCTTGAGTTGCTGATCACTTTGGTATGCTCAAAATCCGACGCATAGGATGTCTTTTTGGTCTGTTTGACCCCAGACTTAACCCACAGCTTCCCCTTGATGTCAGTAACCCAGTTGTATGCTTAGATTTTGGTTTGGATTTCAAAAGTCCCCAATTTTAGCTGTTCTTGCCTTTTTCAATCAAAAGTGCTAAAGTCTGCTTTGAACCCAATTTTCTCACCCAAATGAGATGAAACCCCTCTCAGTCACTCAATATATCATGCAAGACATGCTCATGCAGCCATCTTGTGGTTTTGGTCTTAAAATAATGCTTTGGCACGATTTGGGTAGGATGTCTGGCAATTTCAGTCTATCTGGCCTTATCCTGTCAAGATATGGTCAAATTTCCACTTTCTAGTTGAAATTAGGGTAAACCCCACCTTCTGAACACACTAGTCAACTCAAAATCCCAAAATTCCCACCAGATTAGCCTGTAGATATCCTACACGTAGGATGTCTCACGGCTTGAAATTAATTTTTTTCCTGACAAAAATGCTCCTGATGCTCTGTAGCTCTATCAGAAACACTCATAGTAACTTTTGGACTTTACTTAGGCTTTCAAACACACTTTTGCGTCTTTTACAAACTTGTGATGAATTTACCAAGCAAGTATACATGCATGAAGTTCTCTAGATACTAAATCATAATGTCCTACTTACTCTACTCCTACTTATCATGTGAAATAGTGATAATGGTGTTTTGGTTGCTTTCTGGCCTCTCCGGACTCTCAAGCTCTCCTCTCACCACTTCTACCACTCCAACTCCTACTCAAGAACTCGACTACTACCTAAAACTATCTTAGTCTACCTAATTCTACCTAAGTCGAAGGATCAACGCCAGACACACGCTTCCTAGACTCCCTCTAAGACCTAGAGAGTCCTCCACTCTCTGATCCTACCTAAATGTAAAACGAGACTCTTGGCAAGCCAAAAATCCCTATCCTCAAGGATTAGTCTCGGTCACCTACCTAAGGTTTTTGTCCCTGGCAGTGGCACCAATGTTGACGGATACGCCGCGACGGACGTTAGCACAGCGAGAACTCACCTAACATATAATGTCAGCTAAGGATGAAGCTCGACCCGCAAGCGCATGGAAGCAAGCATAAGGTGTCAACCTACACTCTACCGACTCTTCCTAACTAATTCCTACAGAGGTCTCTACCAATTGTCTAAGTCACAGCCTTCAAGAATGCATAAGAGGAAACTTCCTACAACGCTTTCTAGAGCCGAACACTCATCAAACAATCTCGAAACACCATAGAACTTGAAGGAGACCCTAATAATACCAATAGGTCACTCTCCCTAAGGTCTAAGAACACGTGGTGCAAAATCACGTCCGATATCTAGCCAAAATTTGCAGGTCTTCGTTTCGGAAATTTAAACTGCCTAATGTGTAGTTCTACTCAATGTGAACGCGTGGATATGCTGCAATGCAAAATCGAATAACGTATGCTCACCAAATCACCAGATGAATCTCGTAGAAGGAGCTCGCAAAACCAGACCGTTCCCGCGTAATGTAGGTATCAGCGTATAGCTCTTGTCGGGGGAAACACGCTGCACTTCTCCGCACTCGATTCGGACCACCGGTGCACACGTAGCGTCAAGATGAAGCTCACACTCTCTCTTGTACACAATACGCTCACTCAGAGACTTCAAAACTTGTTTTTAAAAATAACAAAAGGTTTTTTCATTACGGTCAAAAAGTGGTATATATACCTTACAATTCTCAAACCCTAAAGTTACAAATCAGCCATCTACTCAATCTAGCTATCAAAACTGGGATACAATCTGGAAACTTCTGTAAGCCCCAATATTTACAAGGTGAAAAATCAGGTTTTCTCAATAAATGAATAATTACAAAAATGATCATCTTCCGAGTAGTTAGTTTCCGTGGGGTGTGTCCAGCTTCTAACACACACACACACAAGGTAAGCCAAGCCTCAAGAGGCAGCAAGCACACATGTCAAGCCCTTACCCATGTTACCCTCATGAAGTGTGTGAGTCTTATTGATAGACTTAAAAGGGTTCCAATGAGAAATTAGTTTAATTAATTAATTATCTAAGCAATTACAATTTCTCTCTCTCAAAAGGAGAAAGAAGGGCACTTGTCCAAAACCTACCCTTGTTGCTTGATATGCCTCTTGCATGTGATTGGCTAGGCTTGGAGGGGTCCAATGAGCATCAAGAATGAGCTACAAGGGGGTGTCAACCAAATCAAGCAAGGGGTGTGCTTAGGGGATATACTCCCTCACACTGTCTCTCATGTGCTCTCATTGTTCACTTGGTGAAGTGCAAGAACTCCATCTCCTTCTCCAAGCTAGTAAAGAAGTCAAGAGCCTACACCAACACTCTTGGCTATGGAATGCAAATCCAACCAAGAGCCATGCTTCAATGCTTAACCTTGCCATCTTCTCCATCTTCATTACTATGCTATTATGTATGCTAGGAAGAAGAGTGATAATAAGTGAGGAACTATTTCTTTCTCCTACGAATGTTTCTCCAAACCACAACTCCAAAAGGGATGCTTTCAAGCTTCAACAATTATTTGCATTTTCTGTAACAAATTTTTTGAAGACCACACACTTGAAATATATGCACCTCTATGTGCATAATTGGCGCAAACAGCAAGTTTCCATGGCCCAAATACACATAGAAAAGGCTAGTCAAGAGCAAAAACCTGCATGAAAAATTATGAAAAAGACAAAACCTGCAACTTTATGATTTTTGACTGAACTTTTTCATTTTTTTACATGAGGTTTAGATAGTTGTTGCTACATTAGCGACTTGCATTGCACGTAACATAGTTTGCCAATCCCGTAGTGTGCTAGAGCATTCATGCTCATCGGTAGCATAAACATTTTTTCTACCCACATCAAAAGGACATATAACATGAAGGTTGACCATATTGAAAGAAATCATCAATTTCCTTACGTCCAAATCCATTATCATGCTCAGTATTGAAAGCCATGATATATATGTAGCATCCATTCTGCTTGTGAGCATAAAAAATTATCTTCAAGGGCTATGTATGGAGAGCCATTTAGCATCATGTCATCAGCTAAAGGATTTAAAATATCCTCCAAAATGTCATATACTTCAAGAACAACCGTTTTCATTTTGTCATGTACATCCACCTTGTTACCCACAATATCCTTTTTTCAATCATCAAGTTTAACCTTGTCATCATTCAGACATGTAATAAGCTCCTTAGCAAGAGGATCGACAAAGTTAGCATCATCCTTATCCATATGAGGAATAAACAAAAGGTCTTCATGGATGTCCATATAGTTAGGAATGTCCTTTTTTTTGGTAGGGGAGGATAAAGAGGGTATGGTATGCAACAAGATGGACATCAAGACGTAGGAAAAGTGAATCCAACACAACAAATCCCCTAAGGTTCAAACAATGATAACGTGGTCGTGTTCCTACTTCTACCCCAAAGTTTATGACAATGTCAAATGCGTCGGCTGTTCAAGTCCCTGGTCTAAAGAGAGTCAATAGGGTGAAGGTAGTGGCAAGAGAATCTAGATGCAAGGACCTTGGAGGGGAAGGGACCCGCTCCATCCTCCACCCCTCTGAAAGGAGGGGCGCATACTATTCCACTGCACATCCCATTTGCAATACAACACAAAAACAAATCCCATTAATTGGAACCCCCGGACTTTCTTGAGACCAAGGATATGGGGTGTGGGCATGGTCTGGATGCTGAGAATTAATCCTCTATATTAATGAACCCCTAATTACTAATCATGGATTCTCTCACTATCCAATCTTGGAATGTGAAGGGGTTGAAGACCCAAAAGAAGAGTGCCCTCTTTTGGGAGAAAATAAACAAGAAGAAGGAAATTAAATTTTGGGCCATCAAGAAACACCACCTTGATGCTCGTAGCAAGACAGAGCACTCTCTAGGGAAAATACTTGTATTCTATGGAGAAGGAAGCAACGGTTTTAGTGGCATTTTTACCATTGTTGATAGGGAATTAGAACCGACATTGGTTCCGAACCACCCCTCTGGCAGAGTCCTTGGGATTAGAATCAGGTGGAAAGGTGGAAGATTGTCTCAAAAGGGAATGTATTCAGGAACCTGGGGGCCCCCTTCAGGGTCGATATAACTCACAAACAAAGATTTTAGTGGGTCCTTAAAAAAATCAAAACTCAAATTAGTAGGTGTGAGTATGATCTTCTCCCATTTCTGAGCCGGATTAGAGTAATTAATGCATTTATGCTCCCTTATTTTTCCTTCACCAGTCCACTTCTCAAGATGGCCAAGTGTCAATGGAAAAATTCTTAAAGCTTAAAAAGGTTTTTTATGGAAAAACAACATGAAATCCTTCAGGCGATGGCAATGGGCCAAATAGCCACTCGGCCAGTGGATCAAGGAGGTCTCATAATTCTTAACCATTTCGACCATGGTGAGGCTCGCTATGCGAAATTTGTGGTCTCATGGGCTAAATAAGATCAAGCTTGGGCTACCATGACCAAAGATATGTTAGAGATGGTAAGTTGAAAGGGGTAGAAGTTCATGAAAAACTCTTAGCCCCGACGTGGTCTACGCTAAGTTTGGGTGGGAATCTTAGGGGAATTGGTAAAGGAAGTGCAAAAGAGCAATAGCAAGAGTCTTAGAGTAAGGCAAACAAACCAATACTTCAAGATATCCATATTGCACTGGTCCCATTGGCTCTCTAAAGTGGTAGGTCCACCACAAAGCCCCTATTGTATAGAAACTGCATATAGAAAGTGCGAATAGAAACTGCCACGAAAGTGAATAATAAGGGTTTGAATTGGCTTGGGCACTTATGGGACGATGACATCAAGAGCTAAAAAACGATGGACCTTTTGGTAACCCAATATCAACTTAATGGTTTGGAGATATTGATTGTCAACAAAGTGATTTATTCCTTGGAGGCAAGAAGTTGAGAAGTCTTGCCATTCTTAGATGCACTCAAACTATTAGGTACTTCATTTTTCATACCGTGTGGCATGCAAGAAATTTTCATGTGTTTGAAGGAGATCTTGATGTGGTAAGCTTTCCAAAGATTATACAAGAAAGCAGAGTGTTGATATGGATTCTTGGGTGCAAGAAAAACTTGAATGATTGGTCTAGGAATACCCATGCCATGATATCAAGAGGTGATAACTTAAGCCTAGAACTTTTGATCACACAATGTGATAATAGGCCCTAATAAGAGGCGGTAGGCATCCGCTTAATCTTAAACACCTCAAGGCTCAATCTGAGCTTGAGGTTGGTTTTGTAATTTTACGTTATGCTTAATACAGTTCAGTCACAAATTGTAAGCTTTTTTATTTTTTTTAAAAAGAATGTCCATTTTTTGATCATGAACTAAGGCATCACAAAATATATCACTATTTGAAGTATTTGGGAAATGCTCCACGAAAAAGTCTTCATCCATATGATCCAAAGCAATCTTATTCACATCATCACTCTTTGGCACACACTCTATCATAGCATGGTCTTGAGAAACCTCTTCGTGAGCAGCATTAGTATCCACATGAACATATCCATCAATTACATTTATCACATTACCTTCCAAGAAACATCACCTATTTGGCATGTGTAGCAACACCAAATTGCTTAACAATAAGGATGACATGATGTAAGAACTTTTCCTCATTTCTTTATCCATAATTCATGCTTCTTGTACCTCTTTAAAAGGAGTAACATCATAAAATTACTCACTGCAGGAAGTTACTCTTGAAGCCCACTTCACAACATAAAGGAACCTTTGGCTTCACATCACCTTCCAATCCAAGCTCTCTCACTCTCTCTAGATTCCATTCCATATGTTTTGCAAACCCTCACCGTATCCTCAAAAGCCTTTGCGTTTTAAGGTCAACCTTTAATCTCAAATTAGTCCTTAAGCTTTACATAAACATGCTCAATTTAATCATAAGAAGAGGAGGAACCTCATTTCCCAAAGCAACACACCATCTCCTCCACAAAGAATTGAAATGATTCACAAAGGCATCTACACTCTTGTCATCGCCTTGTACAAGCCCTTTAATGGAGTGCCATTTATTGGTTGCGATCCTCTACCTTCTTATACTTCTCAAGAAAAGCTTTCTTACTGCATAATAAGTCATCACTTGTGGAGGTTCGGATGATTTCAATCAAGACTCATACTCATCATACCATGTTCTTGCATCCTCTTTCATGTCCTTGCATCCTCTTTCAAGGAAAAGAACAAAATCTTTAACATAAGCATTGGATCTTCCTTATTTGCAATCAAACAAGAAAATTCCATATTTTCAATGAATGCATCAACATCCTCACCTACATGACCATAAAGTTTTGGAAACTCTGTCATCAAGCAAAGCTGTAAATTGAAGGTCACTTGAAGAAGATCCTAGATAGCGGGCACCAAAACACTATTGGGAAAACAAGAGCAAGGGACACCTCTATAGCAATGTCTCCCAATAGCGCTCAAAATGCAAATTTAGCACCACAAACCATATCAAAAGAACTCCCACAACACCTCAACTCAAAGGCAAGTGATCCCTTGGGAATTTACAAGCACACGCCCAACCAAAAGACCACCATGAAAACTAGGAAGCACATGCAATGGCATGGAATTACAACACATGCCAACCAATGCACTTGAGGAAAATACCTTCCTCCTTCACCAAATAATTCTTTAAAACCAGAATTTTGAACTGTAGGCTACCATATCATGTATCTTGTGGTAAATAGAGTGTATTCTCAAACCACAACTCCAAAAGGGATGCTTTCAATCCTAATACATTTTCTAAAACAAAAGGTTTCAATACCACAAATATCAAATCTATGCACCTCTATGTGCAAAATTGGCACAGACAACAAGCTGACATGGACCAACTACACATAGAAAAGGTTAGTCGAGGACAAAAAACCGCATGAAAAAAACGTGAAAAACGAACGACGAGAAAAAACCTATACATTTATGATATTTTTTATGAATCTTTTTATGTTTTTACATGAGTTTTAGTCATTCCAGGTGCAAATAAACAGAGCAACAAAACAATGGAACTAGTCTCATGGCTCTTAGTGCAACCAGAAACATACTCAAGAAAGTGAGGGCAGCAAGAGAAGTCATCGATCATAATTGAAACTAGCAAAGGAGATGGAAGAGGTGTATATGAAAATGACTTAGAGTACATAAGTTGCACAAAATATTCACAATTGCAAGTCTTGCGATTTTTAGAATTGCGCACAAAGCTCAAAGTGTATGAGGGAGATATTTATGTTCGGATGTGCTTGTTGCTAAAATCTTTGATGAAATTTCTTCTGCAAACAAAAGAATCAACATCACACGTGCTAGAAAATGCTTCAAGCACACATTGGTTTAAGCACTATGAAGCGCCGAGTTGAAGTAGTGGAGAAAATTTAGAGCAATTGGAGAAGTAGTTGAAAGCATTAAAAAGAACATTGAAGCATTAAGAAGGAGTACGAAGCACTCAAAAGCAATCGTAAGTACTCCGAGGCACTCTAAAGCACTTCAAAGCACCTCGAAGCACTACTAATCACTTTGAGACGTTTTGAATCAATTCAAAGCACTCGAAATGATTGTAAACCACTTTTGAAGCACTATAAGGCACTCAAAAGAGCTTGGAAGAATTTTGAAGCACTATTAAGCATTGTTACACACTCTTGGGCACCATGTAGAAACACTGTGGAGCAGCATGAGGCACTATGGAGCACTTCAAAGCACTATCTGAAGCATTTTAAAGTACTGGAACCACTATGAATCCCTATGATGAATAAATCGGGAGTTGATTTGTCGAGATGAAATGACTTTTACTCGATCGCTAGGAGGATTAAATTTGACCCTATAGTGGGTGAGGCCATCCCCAACAAGACGCAAGTTCTTAGCTGGACCCAATGTATATAAAAGTTATCACTTGTAATTTCTTGTGTGAAAATTTAAAACATTGTTTCTCTGCAAAATGAAGATACAGCGTTTGATGGAGACCGAGCAGCAACTTCAAATTAACATAACAATGGCCACTTTACCACCGAGAATAACTACAGCCTTCCCACCTTCGACCTCATCCTCATCAAGTACTGCAGGCCATGACCATATCTTCCTGCCTAAAGATCTTCTAGTCTACGAGTTGCTCCCGAGTCTCCCCATTAGGGAGTTGCTTCGCCTGCGTGCAGTTCATCCCTCCTTCACCCACGCCATTGCAACACTCTTCGGCCGCCTTAATCCTCAGCCCACCAACCCGTAACTTCTATACTCTTGCATTTGCAGTTTATTACAGATCGGTCATGTCCAGGCTATTAAAACTAACTCTCTCTCTCTCTCGTCATATATGCACGTCTTCGTCATGCGTTTCTCTCAAAAATATATATGCTAGCAGGCCCATATTGCACCTACCCTAGTTTTACTGCATGGTTGCTAGACCCCAAAGTACCTTCTATCCTCCTCAATATGACACCGTAGCATTTGACCCAAGCTGGAATACATGGCACTGGTTACCACACCCGGCACATCGCTCCTTGAACAGAGATTTGCATCCCAATCGTATCGAGCCAATTTGCAATTTGGGGAGTTTGGTCTGCTGAGAGTGCATTCTTGATCCTCCATCCACAAATGTCCACTTTTTAATCCTCAGCAACGCCTTTACTGGTGACAAGGTGACATTGCCACTCTCTACAAGGAGGTAACGTTATGCATGGGTTTGGAGGTGAATTGCGCTTGGAACAAAGTAATCAGACTGGTCATATTAGCATCATTTGTGTATCACCTCGGGAGTCTGGGCATGTGATTATAGACCGATACACGCCTACTGACCCAATGCGCTAGCAGCTAGTGCTTCAAGGCCGTTGTATACAGAATGTACTAAGGTGCTTGAGGTGATTGCCATGCTTGATGACTAAGGTGCTTGAGGTGCTTGTCGTGCTTGCTGTGACTAAGATGCTTGGGGTGATTGTCGTGCTTTCCGACTAAGGATCTTGAACTGCTCATGAAAACACTACCCAAGCTTGATGTGCTTTGTCGTGCTTGCTGACTAAGGTGCTTGTGTCTCATAAGTCAAAGGCATCCCTACAAAGGAGGGATGAGCCCCAAAGCTAGGGGGATGAGAGAGAACACACACACACACACACACTCAAGAGGCAACAAGGACACATGTCAAGCCCCTACCCATGTTACCCTCATGAAGTGTCCGAGTTTTATTTGATAGACTTAAAAGCAATTAATTAATTATCTAAGCAATTATCATTTCTCTCTCTCAAAAGGAGAAAGAAGGACACTTGTCGAAAATCTACCCTTGTTGCTTGATATGCCTCTTGCATGTGATTGGCTAGGCTTGGAGGGGTCCAATGAGCGTCAAGCATGAGCTACAAGAGGGGGTCAACCAAATCAAGCAAGGGGTGTGCTTGGGGGATCTACTCCCTCACATTGTCTCTCATGTGCTCTCATTCTTCACTTGGTGAAGTGCAAGAACTCCATCTCCTTCTCCAAGCTAGTAAAGAAGTCAAGAGCCTACACCAACACTCTTGGCTATGGAATGCAAATCCAACCAAAAGCCACGCTTCAATGCTTAAGCTTGTCATCTTCTCCATCTTCATTACTATGCTATTATGTATGCTAGGAAGAAGAGTGATAATAAGTGAGGAACTATTTTTTTCTCCTACGAATGTTTCTCCAAACCACAACTCCAAAAGGGATGCTTTCAAGCCTCAACAATTATTTGCATTTTTTGTAACAATTTTCCACACACTATGTGCATAATTGGTGCAAACAGCAAGTTTCCATGTCCCAACTACATATAGAAAAGGCTAGTCGAGAGCAAAAACCTGCATGAAGGCCGTTGTATACAGAATGTACTAGAACAATTGACAACATTTGAGGACCGGATTTACATGGAGCTGGTCTCCCCTTCATAAAGACTTTGTATTATAGCTTTTCTCATTAAAGGAGACTTTTGTACAATACAATCTTTGTGATCCTTGATAAAAATAGTTGGTGTAATGAAGATGGAAGCTTCATACAGCAAATCATGCTTGAAAAACACACCTAGTGTCCCTAGCCTCAGTCCCAAGACATCACATACCTTCAAAAATGGTGAGAGCTAGCAGGGAATGAGGATAGATTGAGAGGAAGAAGAGGTATCTTACAAGAAAGAAGTATTCTCCTCACCTAATCACTCTAAGATCATAGCTTAGCTTAGTAATTAGCATGGTAGACGAGATGAGCATGCCATTGACGCTTGGCTCTTGGTTGGATTTGCATTTCATAGCCAAGAGTTGTCTATTGTAGGCCTCTACTTCTCAATGCTTGGAGAAGGAGATGGACTTCTTCTTGCACACATGAGTTGTGTGTATGTGTAGCAATGAGCTAGAGTAAAATGCAGCCCTCTCTCTCCTCTTGGTCGACCCCTCTTGCTATTTTCTCATGCTGGCATCCCATTGGCCCCTGTAAAGCTTAGCCAATCATAAATTAGATGCATGCTTGCTAGCATTGTGACATGTGTCTCCATTTCCCCTTTTGTGAGAGCTTAAGGTAATTAAATAATTCAATTAAACTCTCATTGGATCTCTTAGTCTTCTGGCCAATAGAAATCAGGCAAGCCATTGGGCTAGTGAATGCTCATTGGACCGCTTGGTAGACTGTCCAATAGTCTTCTAGAGAGCTTAATTTCTATTGGTTATTTTATCAAGCATTTTTAAATTGATTAGACTAAATTTACTCTAGCCTAATTCTCATTAGTCCACCTCTATGGACATCCAATAGGATTTGAGGGGAGGTTGGGGACAAATGGCCTAGCAGCCTGACATGTGTCCAGTATTCCCTTTGTGTCAAGGGGAAGCCTTGGAGTGTGTGTGTGTGTTTCTCTCTCATCCCCTCCTTGATAGGGATGTAAGAAGACTTTTTAGTCTTCCCATGACCATCCAATTTCCCCCTATATTTGCCTTTGGACAAATGAATAAAACATTAGGAACCTTAGCCTATGGAAGCCTTAATGGAGTTGCATCTTAGGTATTTTAAGCCGCATTGAAGCACATTGCTCTTTTACAGACTGTCCCCCTTTGGATCCCTATTTTCCCTCCTTTGGATCCCTGCAAAGACGAGTGTGATAGCCTTACCAATTTTCTAGCTTTTACTCCCCTAGTACTTTCCCATATTAAATGACCAGTTTAACATGAGAAAATCACTTGGGAGAATTAGATATTAGTTTTTATGACATTACCTCTCTCTTGAAATCATATTCGTCCTCGACTATGAGGTAGAGAAGATAAAGCCTAGTCATTAGTCCGTTTGCTAGTGGGTAGAGGATCCCTATTTTATCCTACGACACTGTTCCGGAATGGATGACTAGTCCATTTGGTTCTTGAGAGCATGGTTTTATTTATTCCATCGAATAATGCAATTTATACCAAATAAATCATCATTATTCGCGTATTCTCGTATAATACGTGGTATTTTTGAATAATTTCTATTCTTTCAATCGATAGTCTTTGGATCAAAACAATATCGAAACTTTATCATTCGATACCGTTATCGATCAAAAGACTATCGATTGATACGATAGTCCATTTTAAAAAAACATCATTCTTCGATACATTTTTGATCGAGATGTCTCTCTAGGTCACTCTCTCTCTCTCTCTCTCTGTCTCTCTCTCTCTAGCTCTCTCCTTAGTTCACACAGGTTGCAGTCGTTTTTCGAGCAGGTCAGCCTCGCGTACCGATGAGCATCTTTTCTCTTCACATTTTCGTTTTTATAAAAAATAATTTAAATTGTATTTTCACATGTTTTTATAACTACATGTGTCTCTGATATACCTTCGGGCCCTCTTAGTCACATAACAGTGTAAAATTTAGAGTGTAGAAATTACTATGGGTTGTTTGATTTTATATCTTACTCCCATAATAATCTAGAAAAAAATTAGAAAACGTTGACTCTTGTTCTAATATGCTTTGCATCACTCTTACTTGAGTCAATGTTCTAGGAATTTACATAACATCATACATTGTTTTGATATGCTTGTTGGCACTCATACTTTGTATGGTGTTTTAGGAGACCATTAGATAACACGTGCATTTGTTTGATATGTCCTACGACACTCTTACTTTGTACGATGCTTTAGGTAAAATAAGCTCCAATGAAATGTGAGCTTACAAAAATTCATACTTCTTCCTGCTTTTGAGCCTTGGTTCTTACAATGGAAGAGGTTACTCCTTGATATGATCTGTGCGAATAAATTTTTTATCTGGTGAGTCATTAAGCTATACACATTTTATATACGTATTCATGGACCACATGATTCGTAGATCTACTTTGTAGATCTGTATAATGAGAAAAGTGTAATCTTTAAACTACTCCCCGCATCACGATCTTCGGTTCTTACAATGCGAGGAGTTTTTCTCAGACATGATTGTGGAAAAAAAATCATTATCTCATGCTCTATTAATTTTTAAAGCGTGATCGTTCTCAAATGTTTATCCTTTGCTCTTACAACGGGAATAAAACCCCTACATTTGGTGCTTAGGATTTGCTTAGATCCTTACAATGAGAGGGATACACACGTGACACCACACTTTACATTCTTCTTTGTCATTTGTAAAATAATGTGTATTTGTATGACTTTGTCACATTCCTATTGATAATGAGAGGCGGATTTGCAAGATAGACCCGGTGGCCTCAACACAAGGGCTAACACATGACGGCCTCACCATGAAAGGAAAACAATAGGGGCACCACCTAGCTTGAAATGTGGCTAGGATGCAATGACAATACTATACAACACACCATACACCATGTCACGCACCTAAACATGTTATGAGTTGTGGTATGAGGTGGTAGAGAAAGAAGTGGAGATAGATAGTGTGAGTTGTGAATGTAGGTGCGTGGACTACTATTCACACAAGAGGTGGTGAACCCGCACACCCATACATGCAAATCAAGAACAAAACAACCCTAAGGTAGCAAACCCGCACACCTCTACCATACAACACAAAAGAAATAAACAACTATGTAACATACTCACAAATCCAACACAATAGAAAGAATGACATAACGAAAAGAGTAGATTATTTGTGGGGAGAGATAATGGACTGAGAGGAACAAGAGAGGAAGGAGGAGACCATGGGTGCCTCGTCGATGGGTGGAGATGATGTCAAGGAGTGGTGAGAGGGTAACCTTCACACTTGTTGAATGCCAAATCCTCCACTTCAAATTGCACCAAGGAGTAGTGGTTGATGATGATGGAGGTGGAATATGTGTTGATGAGTAGCTTTTGTGTGCATAACCTCCTTACCATTATGGTGTGATGGTGTCTCCCAATGCTCTTTTACATGGACTAACACTTCTAGCTATATTAGAAGTGTGGAGGCATGGTGCCTACGCCTCAAAATGCTCATAACTTCTAATAACGTAGAGCTTGTGTTGTGGTGAGAGCATTCGTTGTTTTGGTGATAGAGACCCCTCCTTATATAGGAAAAGAGGATGGAATTTTCCTATATTTTATTGGGACACGACCCACACCATGTGACCGTGGGTCGCCATGTCGAATGCAATGATGCTTGTGATAGAGGTCCATATAGAGAAAATAGTAGGGGAAAAGAGGGTAGAGGAATGGGGTTTTTACAAGGTATGCTAGTTGTACCTAGCTTATTTGAGAGAGGAGAGAGGGTTTTTTTTTTTACAAGAGGTTGTCGAAGGTGGTTTTGTCATTGGAGAAGATACATCCGCCACTTATAGCACTAGTGGCTCTATCTTTGACCAAGACTTCATTTATTGTGGCTTTGTTGCTCTCACTCATGCCCTAGATTTCAAATCTAGAGTAAAAAATATACAATGATTTTGTGTTAACACACAAAAGAGTGATTATGAGGGCGTAGGTGGAGTAAAAGGTGATTCAGAGGTTGATGTTGTCATTTGTAATTGATGAACGTAGGCATGGCCCACTGACACTTTCGTAACTTGATGCTTCGCTTGGACAAGCCTCCCTTGCATCGTGTCATTTGTAGTGGTCGTCGTCGAATGCCTTTGCGGTTGTCACAATGGTCGTCACTTTATTGAAGCCGTTGGCGCGAAGCGCATATAGATGAGAGCATGTGTATGTGTGCGAATTGATGATGGATGTAGCTTGACTATTTTGGGCCTATGGACTGATTTGTGAGAGTGTTTGTGGCGGTGATTACGAGAGTGGGGTGCGTGTTGATGGTAAGTTGTGTGTGTATGTGTGTATGTGTGTGCGTGTTGATGGTAAGTTGTGTGTGTATGTGTGTGTGTGTGTGTGTATGGCTGAAAAAACAGCAATACTATGGAGAGCTTGGGAAAGACATGAGAGTGAGCGAGAAGAGTGTGTGTGTGTGTGTGCATGTACTCTATGTGTGCTGAAAATTTGGCTGTTTTCAGCTTTGTGTGTGTGTGTGTGTGGAGGGAGATAAAGTTTTTTGTTGTTGGTCAAAGAGAGAGAGAGAGAGAGAGAGAGAAAGAGGACAAAAGAGTGAAAATTTCAGCCAAGAGAGAGATTGAGAGGGAGAGAGAAGTCAAGGAGAGGGAGGGCTCCATGGATGGAAGAGGACAAGGTGGAAAGAGGTGATAATGAGAAGGAGGCCCCCCTTTATTTGCTTTTGTAAGAAGGTGGTGGCCATGGTTGTACAAACCATTGAGTGCCCTCTTATTTACTAATATAGTTATCAATTATTTTGAAAGTGGAGCCCTTTGAGGAGAAAATAAAAGAGGGGGAAAAAATGATTACCCGTTACCCGTGGCTCCGCCAGTACTTGAGGACAAAGGCTCCTTACCATGCAAGATTTTTTGCTTCGGTGAAAGCTTTTACTGGAGAATTTGTTTATCTTGATTCTCAAGTGGTCGTCCACACGCCATGTGCTTGAGATTTTTTTTATTTTTTTTAGAAGGGAGGAGGTTTTCATAGAGAGGTGGGTTGATTTCAAAAGGCGGCCCTCATTAGCCCTCCCCTTTAACACTAGAATGGTAACCTAGCAGGACATAAAAGTGTCCTTTCAGGGTTTTGGGAAAAAATTCCAAAACCATAGTAGATCCACTCATTTTGAAAAATCCTTTCATGAGCTTATAGTTCAATAACTACTACATATGGAAAAAATGAGAAACTTGTAATTTTTATCATCCCTTGTTCACTACAAGCCTCCAAAGTTGATGGACCGGTGCATTTTGCCCAAAACAGCAATTTCTTACGGTTGATTGCATATAAATAAGAGTGGAGATTTTTGTAGGACATGAGAAAAAATGCCCCGTTAACTTCAATGGGTTGGTGACCAAAACATATGGTTGCTTTTACCTCACTTATTTTTTTTTGGGCAAAAAAAAAGGTACCAAAAAGTTGCATTTTTGCCATTCTACGGACTTATCATCAAAGTTTCTATAGTCACGCTCAATACAGATACTATATACATGTTTTCTTAGTTCCCTTTGGGCCTCTGGATTCAAAAGGAGCCATGGAGCATGTCAAAAGGATAATGGATCTCTTACAATTGGAACCTTGGGGGCAATGATAAAGTGCTAAATAAAGCAAACATGAAAAAACGAGGCATGAAATGGTTGAGTGGTGTCATGAAATGCCCAGATTTTCTATCAGCTCTCCTACTAGGTCTCCTCTAAAACCTGGTCCTCGATCGGAAATTATCTCAAGAGGAGTTCCAAAACGACAACAAATATTTCCAAATACAAACTTTACTACTTCCTTATCTGTAATTCGAGTGGTAGCTACTGCTTCAACCCACGTGGTCATGTAGTCTACACCCATGATGATATACAATTTACCTGATTGGGACCTTTGCAAAGGCCTAATAGCGTCAATTCCCCATTTCTCAAATGGTCCATAAGAGATTATAGGAGTCTGTGGCTCATAGGTGAGCCTCCTATCCCCTGCTTTTTGACATTCCTTGCATGTTTTACACCAATGGTGCACATCCCTCTGTAGACTAGGCCATACAAACCCGGCTTGTAGAATCTTTCTACTAGTGATGTCAAGTGCAAAGTGTCATCCGCAAACACCATCACGGCAACTTGAAATGATTTCAGTGATCTCTCTAGAGAGAGGTACACGCCTAAGAATTTGATCCTTACCCTTGAATTAGAGGTCATCATTGATAAGGCAGTATTTTGTTTCCTTACGCACAAGCCACTCATTTTGGCCCTTAGTAAGATCTTTAGGACACTCTCCTGTGTCCAAGAAACTCATGATGTCAGGCATAGCAGCACTACCTTGGAAGAGAGGCAGCTTCAACTTGATAGCACCCACCACTGGAACATCTTGTAGCTTCTCTCTAGCTAGAGCATCTGCTTCTTGATTTTCTGCTCGAGGGACGTGATGTAATTGTACAATTTGAAACTTCCCCAAAAGTTCCTTAACCTTGCGCAAATGGCCTAGAAAGCTATGTTTTTTCAAGCCCAAGTTCCTTGTATTTGTTTTATTAAAAGCATGGCATCACCAAAAACATTTAATCATTGAATACCTTGTGTCACACACCACTCTAACCCAAGAGTTAAGGCTACATATTCTGCCTCATTGTTGGAGTGAGAATCCAAGAGATGCCCAATGGAGAAAACCTTATCCCCATGCTCGTTGAAGATGACAATGCCAGCTATCTACAACTTTGTCCACTGTCCTCTTGTAGGCTCCATCAAAGTAAAGAGAGTGAGGCTCCTCTAGCTTTGGTACCTCCAACACAGGTGTAGTCTCTTGATCATTTGGCTTTATCTTTAGCTTCTTTTCATAGTGGTGATGAGTGAGAATACCTCCTAGACTGGCCCTTGTGGAGTTCTCCACTTGTATTGTGTAGTCAAACTCTTGCAGCCTTGTGAGCCATTTGAAAATCCTAGAAGAAACATCCATGTGCTGCATTACATAAGGAAATACTTCTTCCATTGTTAATATTATGAATGGTCTAGACAATAAATAAGATCGAAACTTGGTGGTAGCAAACATTAATGCAAGCACCATGTTCTCCACTGCTGTGTATCCCTTCTTTGATGGAGTCATCATGCGAGTAGAGAAGTAGATAGGACACATGAAAGAAGTTTGAGGATCCTTTTGCATCAATATTGCCCCATGTGTGTCATTGTCCACACTAGGATTAACATAAAATGGCTCATCCCACCTTGGAGGTGCAATGGTGGGTAGTGAGGCTAAGATTTGTTTTACCTCATTGAACTGTTGTTCATTTTATTCACTCCAAGTAAAGATCTCTTGATGGGTAACTTGTTGTAAAGGAAGAACCACTTGGGAGAGCAAGTGAATGAACATGCTCAAATACCTTACCTTTTGAAGGAATGAGACCAACTGCTTGGTCGTAGAGGGTGATGGTAAAGACACCAAAGCTTGAACTTTGCTTGGGTTAGCTTCAATCCCTTTGGCCGAGATTACATGGCCAAGAAGAGTAACCTTGCTTTCACCAATGTGGCATTTTTCCACGTTGAGTTGGCCACCCAAAGCTTGTAACCTAGCTAGACCTTCATAGACTTTCTCCAAATGAAGAGAATGAGAGCTATAGATACAAAAGTCATCAATGAAAACACGAATTGATTTGCCAAAGAATAGCTGAAAAACAAATGTCACATAGCGCTGAAAAGTGGTTGGAGCATTGGTTAGACCAAAAGGCATAACTCTATAAGCAAAACATCTCCACGGTGTGATGAAAGTTGTCTTCTTTTGATCTTCTTCAACGATGCTAATTTGGAAGTATCCTGAGTAGCCATCACATACTGTGTAGCGCTCATGTCCTGCTACCTCATTGAGAATTTCATCTTGAAAAGGGAGAGGAAAATGGTCCCTCTTTGTGGCTGCATTAAGGGGCTTGTAATCAACACAAACCCTCCACTTACCATTCTTCTTTGGTGTGACCACCACTGGAGAAACCCACTCCGAGTCTTCAATAGGATATATGAAACCTGCTTCTAACAATTTTCTCACCTCCTTGAGCAAGGCCTCTTGTTGAATTACTTCTAGCCGTCTGAGCTTCTGCACTACAGGTTTACTTCCCTTCTTGAGCTTGATTTGATGTTGAACTACTGTGATGCTAGTGATTTTATCATAGTCATCAATGAACAATGTGGTAAAATTACTTAGCATCAAAACATAATCTTCACGCTCCTTCCCACACAACTCACTAGAGAGCATTCGATGTAGCTTACTTGCTTCTACTAGAGGTTGTATACCTGGTGGTTCCCCTTGGTTTGATGATGATGCATCAGGTTTCTCCATCTTCTTAGGGTCCTTGAGAATGATCCCCATCACCTCAATGCTACTGTCGCTTTCTTCGATCATTGTTGACTCCTCCTCCGAAGTGGTTGAAGAGTCACTAGAAAACTCATCCTCGGAGGTTTCTAGATCCATGTCGCGTTGTTAACCTATTTTCATGTCATAAAGTATTGGCCTCTCTTTTGCATCCTTCATCTGGATTATGCCAGTGTCCCAGTCTTGTTTACCTTTTATAGCCATAAGCCAAGGCCTCCCTAGAATGATAGGATAGCCCTCCCCTTTATGTGGCATGACAAAGATGTCCACATCCACCTCGGTGTTGAACTCCTTTACCCTAGCTACATTCATAATGCCAACACATTGAACTTTTACATTATTTGCTCGGCATGGTGCCGGCCTACTCACTTCTAAGCCTAAACGGTGCATCATTCTTTCACTCATCACACATATTTGTGCGCCACCATCGATGTAGATATTGGAGATGTGTTGCCCTTTGATGTGAGCATCCATCACCGGTAGTATGTCATCTAGATTCCTCCCAGAGATAGCCTGAGCTATCTTTGGCTTTGGTCGTCTTCTACTAACCATCTTTGTCCATTGTCTCCTCACCCTAGGTGCAAGGTGAATTAATTGAGGCCAAGTGATCTTTGGGCCCTATATAGAGACATCTTGAGCCAACTCATACGGTTTAGAATATTCACCCAAAGAGAAATCTACAATGTCAATTTTACGTCGTGACTTGGACGGCTTTTTGTAGATTCCCCCTTGGATTTCATCTTTTCTTCCTTTTGGGAAGATTCACCATGCCTAGCATGCTTTACCCCCATGGAATCTACTCCTTTAACTTTGGTCTTACTTTTTGCCACTCCCTTGATATCCTCCTCCACTTTCACCTTTCTTTTACCTTCAAAGGTAATAACACTCACCTTCTGGTTATTGGCTGGTTGTGGAGGTAAGGGTGGAATGAGAGGTTGTTGTGGTGGTGGGTGTGGTTGAACTGGTGGTTGTAGAATTTTCACAGGTGGTGCTTTTTGTGGTGCTCTCGGTGGTGGTGGTCTTGCTCTTGGTGGTGAAACTTGGTTTTGCCTTGGTCCTCTATTAAAATTTTGCCTCCTTGGGAGTGGGCAGTATTACATACCATGGACATCTTGGTTGTGATTGTGTGCATGCCCTTGTTGTACCAAATGGACTGAGAGATTCTCAAGCTGGTTGGTGATTCGGTTGAGCAGGTCTTGTTGATCTTCAATTGGTTTTTGTGGTTGAATCCTCTGGGTGGTTGTTGTAGGTGGTGCTAGAGGTGTTCGGGTCCTAACAGCTTCCTCTTCATCCGCATTCCTGGCTTGTAGGAGCAACTTCTTGTCTTTAAGGTGGGCCACTTCAACTGCTAGCTCATATGTAGCAGGAAACCTTCTCTTCACCTTCTCTTTAAGAGTTGGCCATAACCCAATCACAAACCGATCCTTCTTTAGGAAACCAGGTGCCCCTCATCCTCTCTTAGCAATGCAACCCATCACCCCCATAGATCTACAAACTTTGACTCGTATGATACGTAATCTAGCATGCTACCTTGCCTTAACTCCGTCAACAATTGCCATAGATTCTCTGATGTTGTGCCCTCTCCAAAATGCTTGACAAAGGATGCTCTTAATAAGTCCCACCGTTCCTTAGCTGCTTGTGCCAAGGCATTGTACCATGACCTTGCCTCCACCTTCATTAGAAGTGGGAAGATGCGCAAGCGCAAAGCATCATAATCTCTCCCAGATATGACACATGCTATTTCCAAGTTGTCTAGAAAGTCTACAGCATCCTCACCCACCTTACCAGTAAAGTTTGGAAATTCCACACTCGCCATTGTGAGAGAGAAAATTAACTCGACTAAATCCCTTTTTTTTTTAAAAGATTCAATACATGGGTGCTTCGTAGATTGAAAACATACTATACAAGGATGAAAATAACTACATCAAAAGATACTTCATGGTTAATCATAGGGAGGATAAAGGGTAGAGAAGAGGTGTTTATCTCTTGCAGTCGTTCTATGCCAAACATGGTTGTAATGAGCTGCTAATAAAAAATCTTGCGATCCAGGATTACTTTGATTGATTGAAATCCTTGTGGTGCATAAGTCTGGTCCCTTGCAAAAGGTTGATGCGTTGGATCCATCACATGATAATGCGGAACGTGGGGGCCATGTGTGCATAAGGGGCTAGAGGCACATATGGTCGAGGCCCCATATTAGGTACTACGACACTAGGTAGTGGCACTGCGCTAACCGTAGATGTCATCGGTACATTCTCTGTCAGGCTTATCCCTGGAGTGAGCACTGTGTTTTCCTTGATAGAGGGTTGAGCCAAGTTAGGGAAGCTAAAGTTTTCTCTCGGAGGCTCAGATTGCATAGAGACCCCAGGTGAAATGACGTAAGATGGGTCCATGGGGCTCATTAGAGGAGTCTCCATTTGAGATAGAGTAGGCTGTTGAGCCTTGCTCGTATCCAGAAATCTCATGGGGCCAATAGAGAGTATATTTACCCCTCGGTTTTGCCTTTCTGATTGAATAATGCCATGGATAACATTACAGATCATTTTCTGTTGATCTTCGATGCTCGTGGCACTAGAGGTGGATTGTACAATCTCTATCCATCCTACATGGTAGGCGTGGCCAGAGTGTAGATCCGTCAACACCTCAGTGTGGAGGTCGTATGTCCAATGATCATTAATGAACAATCCTTCTAGAGTCGACGTGTTAACGGTTTCTTGTGAGGTAGAAGCAATGTTGCTCCCCGTAGTTTTACTTGCCACCAACGGTACTCTAGAGGGAACTTCTGAAGGAGGCAGTTCAACAGGGCCTTCTTGGTAAGAAGTTGGCAGGATATCCACATGGACACTCTTTGGGGGTGTGGGGTCCACGTGCGATGTGAAAGGAGATTCCACTTCCCCACCCCCTTCATGTGCTTCATTTGCATCAGGTTCCGAGCGAGTAGCTCTACCTAATGTTTCCATGAAACGGCTAAACATACTAGTACTAGGCTGTGGAGCTTCGGGAGGTGCATGGCCTTCTCTCTCAGTGTTTTGGTTAGGGTATGCTTCCATGATTTCTGAGTCGGAGGAGGAATCACTAGCGGCTATTTTAGGGTCTTGGGTGGTGCTACCTTGTGTCCCCGCTGAGGGTCTAGAGCTTATCGTGGATGGGTAATGGGTGTCCGTATGAACAGAGGCACCCTCAATATGCTCGTGTTCTAGCACCCGCCCAGAGCGTAAGTGCATGTGCTTTTGATACCCTAAGGTGTCAAAAAGCCGCTCTAGGAGGCCTTGTGACTAGTTTTTAGCGTGTTTTTTGTTTGTTTTTTTTTGCTAGATTTTTTAGAGCGTGTCGTGGAATGGGCCGTGTGATAGCTCAAAACGAGCGTATCGGTCAGAGGGTCCTGCCGTGCTTTACAGCCCTCCGTTTCGTCACTCTATGCCCTCGGAATCCCTAAAACTGTCAATTTCCAGTAGGGAACTAGGCCCAAACTAGAAAGTCTAAGGGTGCAAGTGGGAAGAGAAAGGAGGAGAGTGGAGGACTTGTCCCACATGCTCTCATTCTCTCTTGAGGGAGTAGGGTATATATATAAGAGTGAGTCTAGTATATATCATAAGACTGAGGACTGAGGCCTGGGCCTGGGCTTGGGCTTGGGCTTGGGCTTGGGCTGCTTGGGCTTGGGCTTGGGCTTGGGCTTGGGCTTGGGCTTGGGAAAATGATCCCGATTGAAATTTGACAGCAATTGCAGAAAACGCAAAAAACAGAAATCTCCACACACCCCTTCCCGCCTTTCCTATGATAGAAATTGCACCACAAGGAAGCGTAAAGTGCTAACCGAGCTTAGTGTAGGACATATCCCCGGCAGCGGCGCCAAAAATGTGCGCTCCTTGCCGCACTGTCGAAGCAAGGGACTTGCCAATACACCGTATGCGAGCCACAAACGGCTCCAAGCACACAACAAGCCTAAACTAGCAAGCTCAAGAAAACAAAGGGTGTGTCACTCACCGCTCTACGCTCGCCTTCGTGGTGGATTCCTCGCCGCGATGAAGAAGAAGCTGCAGTCGTGCCGCGCTCAACCGCTTCGCCGCCGTCGTGCCTTCGTAATGCTCGATCGCACACACACTCTCCCTCTCTCTCTCTCTCTCACACACACACACAAGGAGGTGAAGAAGAAGAGGAAGATGGAGATGGAGCAAGAGCACTCTTCAATTGCACAAATGAGAGAATGAGTAAAAATTAGGTTTAGCTGGCTTTTATAGGAGCTCACCCCATTCACACTTGGGCGCCCATGCTTAACCAACTAATCCCTTGAATGTCCAAGTTAAAGTGCGCCTCTCATCGGCGATCACTCTACCTTTTCCTATTGGTCCGACAAGCCCGGTACCTGACTCTATCGAATACATAATACGCGTCCATCGTAGGTGATGGGTGTCCGTGTGCCGTGAGGGTTAACACTTCACTCTCACCACCTCACACTCACCTTGTTGCATCAACTTCACACTATGGAATGTGTGTAGAAATGGCCTCCTTTTATAGGCCAAAAGGGCTGCCCTCTCTTATGAGAGACAACCATGTGTAGCCGCCCTTGTGCGAATAAGTCCAAATCGGACCCTCCAATCCGCCCATGTGTGGCCGCCCTTGAGAAGACAAGGCCGCTTTTGAATTCGGCCACCGGCCATTGAATTCGGCCACCGGCCACCGTCCATTGACTTCCGACCACCAGCCACCGGCCATTGACTTCCGACCACCAGCCACCGGCCATTGACTACCGGCCATTGGCCATTGACTACCGGCCACCGGCCAACCGACTGGTTGTTTTCCAACCACTTTCCGGCCGTCGTCCGGCCATAATATTCCGGCAAAAACTACCCCTAATTCTTGTCCGTGAAAATTTTGGTTTCTGGTGAGTGATTTTCCTTTACGCACGATGGCTTCTCCTCATAATGGGGGCCTTACAAATGTGCGCTTTTACCACAAAAAATTACAAGGGTAAATCAGGCTCCATACTTAACACCGTTGGCGTGAAGCGCGTATAGATGAGAGCATGTGTATGTGTACGAATTGATGATGGATGTAGCTTGACTATTTTGGGCCTATGGACTGATTTGTGAGAGTGTTTGGCGGTGATTACGAGAGTGGGGTGCGTGTTGATGGTAAGTTGTGTGTGTGTATGTGTGTTTGTGTGTGTGTATGGCTAAAAAAACAGCAATTTTCAGCTATGGAGAGCTTGGGAAAGACATGAGAGTGAGAGAGAATTGTGTGTGTGTGTGTGTGTGTGTGTGTGTGTGTGTGTGTGTGTGTGTGTGTGTGCATGTACTCTATGTGTGCTGAAAATTTGGCTGTTTTCAGCTTTGTGTATGTGGGTGTGTGGAGGGAGATAAAGTTTTTTGTTGTTGGTCAGAGAGAGAGAGAGAGAGAGAGAGAGAGAGAGAGAGAGAGAGAGAGAAAGGGGACAAAAGGGTGAAAATTTCAGCCAAGAGAGAGAGTGAGAGGGAGAGAGAAGGCAAGGATAGGGAGGGCTCCATGGATGGAAGAGGACAAGGTGGAAAGAGGTGATAATAACAAGGAGGCCCCCCTTTATTTGCTTTTGTAAGAAGGTGGTGGCCATGGTTGTACAAACCATTGAGTGCCCTCTTATTTACTAATATAGTTATCAATTATTTTGAAGGTGGAGCCCTTTGAGGAGAAAATAAAAGAGGGGGGAAAATGATTACACGTGGCTCCGCCAGTACTTGAGCACAAAGGCTCCTTACCATGCAAGATTTTCTGCTTCGGTGAAAGCTTTTACTAGAGATTTTTATTATCTTGATTCTCAAGTGGTCGTTCACACACCATGTGCTTGAGATTTTTTATTTTTTTTTTTAAGAAGGGAGGGGGTTTTCATAGATAGAGGTGGGTTGATTTCAAAAGACGACCCTCAATAGCATCTCATACATGCGAAGTTTTTGATTCCAAAAATCATAACATATTTGTTTATGGTATGAAAAATCATAATTAACATCATGCATAATTATGTGGACGTTGTTGTGTATGTTAATCATAAATTACATTTATGTGGACCTGTGGTTTAGGGTTTAGGGTGCAGATTGCTTCGTAGTTGTGTTGCGTGTATAGGTTGCAAAGAATGACTACAATGTGTTGCATTACATGTCACTTATACTGATGAGAATTTATTGTTTTTTGTTTCTTAGCTTTAGCTTCTATGCACATCATGGGTACTATAGGCAAGATAACAAAATTTGAGTGCAAATATGTCGAAGAATTTGTATGCACTCATCTTTATGGATTACGAAGTGATCACCTCTAAGAAGTCTTGCAAGAGCCCTCGTACAAATCATTTTTGGAGGAGTTATGTAGTGCTACATATGCAGAACTAGTTGCAAAATTTTGTAGTGCTTTAGGTGGGATTGAAGTGCTTATAGGTGGTTAGTTGGCCCACAATGTGACTCGAATCATAGGGAAAGTTTGCAGAGTTGTAGAAAGCCTTGACAAGCAAATTAAAGGGAAGTCTGGCTTCATGAACCGCATGAAGTGAGGCATGCTTTTCCACGCATGGGAACCCCCCATATTTTTTTCTCTTTTACCAAAAATATTTCCTATTATATAAGTTACTTTTGATTTTTTCTTCCCTTTTTCACTAACGTTTTAGCCTTTATTAAATAAATAATACTTATGCTAATCAATCACGATGTAGCATAATAAGTAAGCTTTCTTTGTTGATCTCTCTTTTGACCTTAAATATTAAATATATATATATTCTAGTATTTTCTAGTATATTTTTTTCATGTATATATATTATTCCACTCTACCAAATATTTTATTCACTTTCAAATTTCAATAATACCTCCATCTAAATGATTGCCAATCTTTTCAACACTTTAGGTCATGTTTTCATACACATGAAGGAGCTTACACTTGAAGGCAAGAGAGAAGTCCACTCAAAGGGGACCACCAAAAGACTTTTGAAGCCACAAATAATACATTATTTGGCTGAATTTTTTAAGTAAAGAAGAACCCCAAATCTGAAGGAGCGTTCAACATGAAAGATGTAGCTCGTGATCTCAACTTTTAGCTCAATTTGTTTCAGAATTTTTGGAGTTATGAACACGGAGATATGATTTTTGTAGTGGACCACAGTTTTCTCGTGTAATGGTGACACAGGCTATCCCCACTTTTCTTCCTTCTAGAATGGCTATGGTTCTACAAGTCTTCAAGCATGATTACAAGAGACAAGGCTCTTTTAATGAGGTCTTGGCTAGTGTAGAGAAATTCTATCACCATTTTTGGAGGATCCATCCTCATCAACAAATATCCACCTTCGACAACCTCTCTTATAATTTTCTTACCTCTCTCTTCTCTCCCTAATAAGCTTATGTCTATCCAAAGCTAGACTATTGTAAATATTTCCTATCCTCTACATCCTACCCACATTCTCTCTTTTTCTCTCTCTATTGACTCTGGCATTTTAAATAATGAGGAGACAAGATGGGAGCCGCAGTCACATGCACTCCATTTTCCTAGTCACCAAAGTGGGACACTCACCTCAAATAGAAATATTGTTAAATCCTTCCCTCCTTCCCTATATAAGGAGGCCATGAGAGCTCACTTGGGGGGAGAGAACACACACACACACACTCCTATCCATACACACTCTTGTGCTACATGCTTGTAGCATGAACCCTAATCACATAATCACAACACCATCATCATCACCATCACCATGCACAAAAGATGAGCACCACACTTCCACACCACTTGTAATTAAGGGTTGAAGGCACAATTTCAAGAAGAAGAAGGGTGGACACACTCATGATATTCCTCACCATCAACTCCCATCTCTCCATTATGCCTCCTACCATCTTGTTCCCTTCTCATTTTCCTGCCATACGCTACCTATTGTATTCATCTTTTGCAAGCAATCAACACACTCCATCTTGGTGCCATACTTTGTGTCACTTTGTATACATCTCATTGTGAGTATGGTATATGCTTGTTCCTTGCCATTTTTTTTCTGCTTATGTGAAGGTGTGCGGATTCGCCACCACACACACACACTCTCTCTCCCTCTCATATTCCTATCATCTTGCTACTTCCATCTTAAGGTGTGCGGATTCGCCACCTTTTGTATGAGAAGTGAGCATACTTGCGTGTATCCCTGACCTCGTTATCTTCCTTACTACATGCACGCGTAGCGAGCCCATTCTCACTCACTCACCACTCCTCTCACCTTATTCTCCGACCACCCCATTCCACATTTGGGCGTGGATCTTGAAATTGTCTTCCATACATGCTTCATTGTGTATATGTATGTGTCCTAGCCGCATATCTTGCTAGGTGGTGCCCCTATTGTGTATTCCCCATGATGAGGCCATTGTGCATAGTCTTGGTGTAGAGGCCACCGGGTCTATTTTTTCACTTTCGCCTCTCAGAAGAAAGTAGAGGTCCTCTATAGAAACATGAAGCAACAGGGAAAGAGACCGCACGTAGAAGAGCCCAAAGATGTACCCGAAGTGCCTGCCGCTTTGGAAGTACCAACCTCTAGCAATGTCCCAATGCCACCCAACATGGAAAGTTTAGACCCATGTAACCTCGTCATCATGTGCATGGCTTGCAATGAATTTCCACAAACTAGAAGCATTGGAGAAGGTAGATACGGCATGGTCACAAAGGTGAAAGTCAATCATGACACCGGAATTGTGCTTAAAACACGCAAATCTAGGCTTTTTATACTATGCCAAAATCGATCGATACTGTTTTGATCGATACATTATCGATCAATATGTAAGCAGTAAAACATTATTTTGAATAAAGCTGACATGGCAGCAATAATATGCACGAATAAATTTTTGAAACGTATTAATCAACCATTATTTGAATAAAACGAATGTCGAATAATGAATCATGCAACCTTGCTCCTCCGTCTCTTATCTCTCTCTCTCTCTCTCTCTCTCTCTCTCTCTCTCTCTCTCTCTCTCTCTCTCTCTCTTAATCTCCCTCGCAATCAACCATATATCACATTGTAAACTACCTCAAATTCTCTAGCCATGTCCAATCCCCACACATCTCGCTCTAGAGGTGCATGGAGATTAGAATCACTGAGCGATAATCTTGTCTTTATTGGTCAATGAGTATATTTGTGGGTACGAGAAATCTACACACCCACGTCTACATGACAATGCATGTAGTGGACAAAACCCCTTTGCCTCTTGCTCAGTTGTAGCCATTCCCTAGTGTAAACTACCTGAAGAGATATGGTTGTCAGTGAGCCACCATTTTGTGGTGTGTGCAATGCGAGAGTGCTCCCGGTTATCTAGAGTGATTTAAAGAAGAGATTCTTTATAATGATTCTTGCTCAACATCTCTTCACAAGAGCTCCTTGTTTGAGGAATTACTGTGCATATTATATGCCTGTCTTTATTCAAAGGTACTATGCCATTGAAAGAATTTCAACCTAATGTCGCATCCGTGAAGAGAAAGAGAGGGAGAAAGAGAGAGTTATAAATAAAGAGAGAGAGAACGATAGAGAAGGTAGAGAGAAGAGAGTAGAAAGTAATTTTTGAACTCCATCTTGGGGACGAAAAAAGATCTTTTTCAAAGAATTCTACAGAAGCCTCTGCACTCTCGCATTGCGCACCCCACAAAATAGTGTCTTCACTTACAAACATTGCTCTTTACTTACTTGCAAGCTCACATGCACAAACGGCTTGTCTACGAGCCGTTTGCACATGTGAGCTTGCAAACAACTATATACCTAAACTCATGTGAGCTACATGGAAACTACTGTGAACATAACCATAAACCTAACTCTAAATTTAAACCATAATCTCAAAGATAAACTTAAATATAAAAACTAAATCCAAAACTAATCTTAAATCTAAACTAAGCTCTAATCACTAATTATCTTATAGAGTTAAATCCTAAACCTAAACCCAAATCTCTAGCATTAAATCTAAACCTAAACTCTAACCTAAATATAAAAACTAAATCCTAAACCTATAACTCTCTCTCTATCTCCTTTTCCCTCTCTCTTTATCTATATCTATTTCTCTATCTCTCATTCTCTCTCCTTCGTTCTCCTTTTCTCTCGAATGTATGTGTGTTTGTGTCTATGTATCTCTCTCTCTCTCTCTCTCTCTCTCTCTCTCTCTCTCTCTCTCTCTCTCTCTCTCTCTCTCTCTCTCTCTCTCTCTCTCTCTCTCTCTCATACTGAGGACATATTAGTTGATAGAGCCATTGAGGTCGAGAGAGCTAGATGTCCATGACATTGACCGAGGCTTCATCAGAGGATCAAGACTACTCTAGCGCAGTGTGGGAGACGCCCAGTACGTCTATTTACAAAGGTGGACATTGATGAACCTCTTTATCAACCGATGCACTATTTTCTTGGACAATGCATACATTAGATTAAATCCACTAGGAGTTTATTGGATCAATCTCATAAATCATTTTGGAATTTTGAAGATGTTTAATATAACATTTCATTTTATTTTTCTCTCTCTCTCTCTCTCTCTCTCTCTCTCTCTCTCTCTCTCTCTCTCTCTCTCTCTTTTTCTTTTTCTCTCTCAATATGTGTGTGTGTGTGTGTTTTTTGTTTATGCATGTGTGTGTATACTCTCTCTCTCTCTCTCTCTCTCTCTCTCTCTCTCTCTCTCTCTCTCTCTCTCTCTCTCTCTCACACACACACACACACACACACACACACACAATGTGTGTGTGTGTGTGTGGGAGAGAGAAAGAAAGAGGGAAAGAGAACATGAGAGAGAGGAGAAGTAGGGAGCATACCTGGCTCTCCCTCCTCTTCTCGTGTGTGTGTGTGTGTGTGAGAGAGAGAGAGAGAGGGGGGGGGGGGGGGGCGGGGGCGGTTTATATACCTGTTTTGTAGAGAGCGTCAAAACCTAGATCTACATATCTAAGTTTTTGGCGCTCTTGGATTAATGTTACATGGTCGGTGTTGCTATAGATGTTGCTATATAACAAAGACTATAGTGACGCCGAGACTTTTTGTCATTTGAGCGTCGGGGACTACGAGCGTCACAGTATGCTGAAGAGCCTCTTGTAGTGCATACATGCACTCATGCAAGTTCAATTTCCCAAGTTCAGTCCCAGAAGGCGCCTGTCTATCTTTGGTGCGCTAAAGATGATTATGGAAAATTTTTGGTGTTTTTTCAGTGCAACTCAAACCAGATGCTGTCCTGACTAATTTCTATTTATCCTATTCCTACTGAACATAAATTGCGTTGCATTTATATGTCTGTACCAAAACAATATACGTATAAAACATCATTATACACCAGAATCTTGAATAATCATCGAATAACCGTATTCTTTCTTTACGATTAAAAAATATTTTGATCAAAAAAATTGCTTATATAAAGACGGTCACCGATTTCAAAACCAGCGACTGCAGTTGAGAGAGCAATAGACAACTAGAGTTTATGCGGTATACTTTTAAAGTTGTTTACATTTTTTCTAACTTGTTCTTGTGTGTTGTGCGGCGAGACTCGTGTGGTGCAATATTTTTTCTCTCACCATAGAGTTGGATTGCAGGTTATAGGCCACTTCGTGGTGTGTAGCCATCCCTTCACTCCAGAAGTGAGTAGAAGCTAGTCACTTTCTCGTGATGTGCAGCCACTTGACTCACTACAGGGAAGGGGTTTAGGACAGACTTAGATTCTCACTCATGTGGTGCAGTAGTATATCTCTCACCATAGAGCTGAGTTAGAATTCAGTGGTCAACTTGTGGAGTGCCGTAGGAATGATGCTACACCTCTCACTTCAGAATGACCTATAGGTTTCTCAATTTTAGATCAGCTCAAATAATCATTTGTACCATCACATAGAAAGTAAAGAGTTATGCTCGTCAAACAAAGAGTGGAGAGATGCATATTTTATGCCCTCTTTATCTCTGTGTGATGCACTATTTACCCTTGTGCTTTGAATTCCAAAGACACGTCATTGTCATCACTAGATGACTTGGTGTTGTGTTTCATATAGATACATACAATATTTGGCCTACATATCAGATTGTTAAGTTGTCTGTTGATATTTTTGGTGTGAGTTCCACACACTTCATCAAGGATTAAATTTAGTCATATCATCGTTCTTACTACATACAAAATATGAAGGTTATGTTTGTCTACCTAAGAGTGGAGAGATGCATACCTATGCCCTCTTCATCTTAGCATGACATGCCTTGCCCTTGTACTTTCTGATCCGTAGATATTCCACTCATCAGTAGATTACTTGGTATTGTCTTGGATGAAAAATATGTACAATGTTTGACCACAATATGAGATTGTTAAACTTTTCACTCACACTCTTGGCCTGTTCACCTCTCTCCATCTCTCTTTGTGTGTTTTCCTCTCTATTGGTACGATGAATGGATTGCAATAATAATATATTGTTGTTTGCTATAAATTATGTCAAATTTTTATGGCTTATGATCATGACACGATTATGATATTTTACCCTCTCCTCTGACAATGTTTATGTTTTAAAATTATATCTTGCAGATATGGTGGATACTAAGCTGGCAAAGCATCAACAAAGATTTGCCTTGGAAGTGATAATATGTCACTTTCATCACATGTCATAGTGATTGTCAAAAATGACATGCCATGTGGGGTGGCCTCTACACCACACATAGCCTGAACATCCCCTAAGAATCATCTCGAGGTAGGCGTTATCCTATAACTATAGAGGGGCACCACCTAGCATAAGTGCGGCTAGGACATAGACATAGATGACCTAGGGTAGCAAAAGGCAGATGCCATCTAGGTAGCCAACATGAAATAATGATGTAGCAAACATCCGAATATAGAAAATGCCTAGTCAACAGTCAGGAGAGTGTGTACGAGAGAGGTATGTGACAAGGTCAAAAAAAGGCATGACTGATTGGTGATGGCGTACGTGATGAAGCACAAGCAGAGTGATATACAAGAGATGAATCTTCCGCCAGATATGGGGAAAACAAAGCTAAGGAGAAGAGAGAATGGACTCAAAGATCATGACATCATTGCACACTTTTATTGATGATGATGATACAAACAGTGGTCTTGGCTATTACAAATCTTGCTCTTGGCTCCGGGGATGCATGATGGAATGCGAGTGCCATATGGTGCATGCAAAACTTTGGAGTTAGTGGGCTTAGCATGTTAGTGGGAGGTTAGTTGAGGGAACCATCAAGACGATGCATCCACCAGGGACGCCAATTACTAGGATCAAGAGTGGACCGGGGTAGCATGGTGTCGGTGCATTCAATGCTAGCATGCTCATGTTGCCTTGCGGGTGATAGTAAGTGCCTTATGTGCATGGAGTGGTCATGACTAGTAAATCAACCATGGTGTGGGTGGAGATTGGTGGTGGTGATGTGGCCAATGCAAGAATATGCATGCTTACAATGAAACAAGATACCATGAGTTCCCTAGATTGGGAGGTGCATTATGTGCGTAGTGGTGCATGGAATGTAGAGTGAATGGGGTTTGGGTGGTGCCTCTAGTGTGTTCCAGTTTTTTGTGTCTTTGCTGAGGCCTCTTTATATAGGCCTGAGAGGTGGTCCTTATGTAATGGTACTTGAAAATATCCATTCGTCACTATAGAGAGTCCAGATGCCTCTCTAGTGAGAGAGATAGAGAGGGAGGGAAGATAGAGATAGAGAGAAGGGAAGTAAGAGTGGGGTGGGGAGTTTTTTACAATCCACTATCCATTGGCTAGGTTATTGGAGAAGAATGGAGATTGGAGCATTTACAATGGGTTTTGTTGATGGTTGGGGTTTTTAGGTCTGCGGTTAATGCTACTGGAATTGGTGTTTTGTTGTGTGATGCCGAGGTGCTACACGTCACTTTCTTTCGGGGCCGGCCGGGGCATGTCTTCCGCGTAACTTCTTAATTTGGTGTTGCCTTCTCGTGCTTTTGGTGTTACTTATTCATCGATGTCAAGTTATTCTTGTGTTTCTCCTTCCTGTACGTGCGTATATGCGTGCAGTGTACGTTTGGATGTATGTGCATGTGCTCATGAGTGTATGTAACCGTTTGTTTGATTGTAAGTGTGGGAGTGTGTATGTATATGTGAGTGTGTGGGTGTGTAAGTGTGTGTGTGTGTGTACGACAAGAGTGTGTGTGGGAGAGGAAGTAATAAATAGATTATATATATATATATATATATATATGTCTTTTTTATTTTGTGGTTCCCTACGCAGGGAACGTGAGTGAGAGTGAGAGAGAGCGTGTGAGGGTGTGGTTGGGAGCGAGGGTTGGGTAAGTGTGTAGGTGTGTGTGTGTGTGTGTGTGTGTTTGTGAGTGTGGAGAGAGAGAGAGAGAGAGAGAGAGAGAGAGAGAAAGAGAGAGATAGAGAGAGGTGTGGTGGGGAGAGAGGGTTGGGGTGAGTGTGTAGGTGTGTGAGTGTGTGTGTGTTTGTGTGTGTGTTGAGAGAGAGAGAGAGAGAGAGAGAGGTACTATGTTGTGCCTGCGGGCTGGTGAGACAGGATGGAAAGAGGGAGAGCGATCCCAAGAGTGGAAGATCAGGATGAGGGAGAGGGTGAGGGATTTGGGGAGAGAGAGTGAGAGAGAGCTATTTGCATTGTGCTGCCTATGGGCTGGTGACTACTGACAAAGGTAGGAAAGAGAGAGAGCAAGATAGCTAATGGGAGCAAAAGAGAGAGAGTGTTGTGGGGCTGAACAAGGGAGAGAATGATGTGTTCATTAATGATTTCCCTATGGACTTACCTCCAAAACGAGGGGATGATGACCATGGAATTGAGCTTTTATCAGGAAACTCACCGCCTAACAAGCCTCCTTATTGAGTTTCCCAAGCTCAATAAGAGGAGATCATGAGCCAAGTACAAGAATTGGTAGACAAAGGGATGGTGAGGCCTAGCTCCTCTCCCTTTTGTTCTCTAGTCCTTTTAGTTCAAAAGAAAGATGACACATACCGTATGTGTGTGGACTATCAAACACTAAACCATATCATTATGGAAAACAAATTTCCCATGCCTGGGGTAGAAGATCTATTTGATAAGCTACAAGGCTATACATACTTTAGTAGGATTAACCTTAAAAGTGGCTATCATCAAATAAGGATAATGGATGAAGATATCCAACGTTTGGTCTTTATGAATATCTAGTCATGCATGTTGGCTTGACCAATGCACCAGCCACATTCAATTTTCTGATGGAGAAAATATTTAGACCCTACCGCAAATTCACTGGAGTGTTCTTTGAGGATATCATCATCTACTCCAAGTCCTTGGAGGAACACAAGCAACATCTCCAAGTGATTTTTCAAGCATTGAGGGAGAACAAGTTTTTTCTCAGCCAAAAGAAAAGTAAATTTTTCCTTCACGAGATTCAATACTTAGGTCATATTATCTCTCAAGATGGTATCTGTATGGATCCATCAAAATTAGAGGTAATAAAAGAATGGCCTAATCCAAGGAATCTACATGAGCTAAGAAGCTTTATAGGTATATGTGCATACTATACACGCTTCATAGGAAAATTTTCTCAAAGAGGAGTACCATTACATGACTTTACAAAAGAAGAATGTTAAGTATTCATGGACTACTAACAAGCAAAATGCTTTTGACAAGCTCAAAGAGAAGCTTACCTCCCAACCAGTCCTCATGCTTCCGGATCTCTCAAAGCCATTTGAGGTCGAATGTGATGCTTGTGGTGATTTCCTTGGAGCATTCTTGCTTCAAGAAGGGCATGCCATAGCATATGAGAGCCAAAGGCTCAATATAGATGAATGGGTCTTAGGAATTTATGAGAAAGAGCTTTTAGTTGTTCTACATGCCCTATACACATGTAAACACTATCTATTGGGGAATCGTTTTATTTTACAAACAAACCATCAAAGTCTCAAATACTTCATGAGCGCAAACCAAGCTTTCTGACAAACAAATGAGGTGGGAGACTTTCTTTTGCAAATTTATTTTGATATTGCTCACATTGCTCATAAGCACAATCAAGTGGCCGATGCAATCTCATGACGATCAAAAGTTAATGCAGTGTCTATAGCTACTCACAATGATCTATCTTCTATGATAGATGAGTATACTACTGACCCTGAATTTAAAGAGATAATGTCAGCGCTTGCTTTGGGGAAGAAAGAGGAACCATTCACCTTGCAGGATGGTTATCTTCTCCATGGCAATAGGTTATGTGTTGCCCACTCCCTTCGTGAGAAAGTCATGTATGAATCTCATGCTCCTCCCTATGCGGGACATAGAGGAATTCATCCTACTCTTCAAGGAGTAGAGACGTACTTCTATTGGCCTACCATGAAAGTGTACATACAAGAGTATGTTTCAAAATGTGTAGTATGCCAAAAGACTAACTAGGATAGAGGGCAGCAACCTCGATTACTCCAGCCATTGCTAATCCCTGATTCACCATGGGAGAGTATATCCATGGATTTTATCTTTGGATTACCAAAGTTTATGCATGGAAATATTGGAATATGTTCAATAGTTGCTAGGTTTAGCAAGCAATCACACTTTATTCCTATCAAAAAGAGTATTAACGCACACCAAATGGCAACTCTCTTCATGTCTCAGATTTTCAAACACCATGGATTTCCAACATCCATCGTGTCAGATGGAGATCCTAGAATGACCAATAATTTTTGGAAAGGTCTCTTTGAAATTCTAGGTACAAGATTGAATTACTCTTCGGCCTATCACCCCACAAACGGATGGCCAAACTGAGATATCCAACCTTATGATACTCAATCTACTAAAGACTTATGTTACAAAAGTAGATAAACTCTTACAATGGGAATAGTACTTACCTCTTGTAGAGTATGCATACAATAATATTGTCCATGCTTCTTTGGGAAAAGCACATTTTGAAATCATTGAGGGAATATCTAAAAGTCCCTTGCTACTTAAAGTACATGGGAAGATCTTTGCCTCTGCTCTACAGATGAGTATAGCCGTGATCTACAAGAATCTTTTCAAAGGATTAAGGAGGCTATATCCATCTCTCAACAAAGGCAAAAATCTACTGCTGACAAGCACAAAAGGGACTTAATGTTCAAAGAAAATGATTGGGTCTTACTTAAGTTTCCCAAGGCTTGATTGAGGCAAACGATGGGCAAAAATCCTACGGGCCATCAAAAGTATTATGCTAAATTAGCAAAAAGATACTATGGTCCTTTTCAAATCTTGAAGCCAATTAATGAGCTGGCTTATCAACTCAAGTTGCCAACCATTGGCTCATACACAATGTTTTTCATGTGAGCCTAGTTAAGCCCTAAAAAGGAGATTCACTAAGTGAACCAATTATTGAAGACCCTCCCAAAATTGAAGACCAAGAAGAGGTGCTACAACCCAAAGCTATCCATCGTCATGAAGACAAGGTACTATAATATGGTAAGATTTGATGGGGGGTCGTAGCTAAGGTGGATGCTGGCGTGCAGCCATGGCGAGGAGCTGGTTATGCAAAGAAAACGAGAGAGAGAGACCCGAAGCTATCCATCGTCATGAAGAAAAGGTACTACAATATGGTAAGATTTGATGGGGGGGTCGTAGCTAGGGTGGATGCTGGCTTGCAGCCATGGCGAGGAGCTGGCTATGCAGAGAAAACGAGAGAGAGAGAGAGTAGAGAATCAACACAGTAAAATCATAGAGGACACTCTATTATTAATATATTGTTTGTTAAAAAACCAACATTACAATATATGGCAATAATTGCCATGCAAACTCAAAAGGTACCTAAAGGTTTATCTGCATGCTGTGAGCAGTGTTCCCACAGACAGATGCCATTGAACCGGGTCTTTCCATAGTGGGTGAGGATTTTTGCTGATTGTTGAAACAATCCTTGGTTTGATGATTGATGTGTCCACATATCGCACAAGGTCTAGTGCTGGTAGTCATTAGAAAATTTCGGAGGTCATTTGGAGGGCCTTGTAAGAAATTGTATTTCTCTCTCTAAAAACTTTTTTTAAAATTGCACTTGCACCTTATGAGTACGTCCAGAAGGACAACCAAACACTCTAAAAAGTAGATTTATATTCCTAATCATCCTTGAAAACGATCACTTTTTTATTTAATGCGAGCGTCTGTTTCAGGAGGCAGGTGCGGCGCATTCAATGCAGCTTACATCATCACTGGAACTTGAAAAGCCACAAACTATCAAATAGTGATAGATTTTGAGGCTTTTGACACCACCAATGCGTCTGAAACGCCAAAATACCCTAAAAACGAATGTCTACTTCTCTCGTTTCGACATCTGAAGAGGCAAAAAATGTCAAAAAACCCCAAAAAATGGCCTTTTTACTTAAGACGCGTGAGGAGGCATTCTAAAATTCTAGAATGCCCCCCTGTGCGCCGTTAGTACAAAGCTTCTTTTAGTGGTTTTTGGACACTTATCTTTCAAGAAAGCCCCTTTTTAGAGTTTTTTTGACATTTTCCTCTCAAAAAGCTCCCTAAAAAGAGGAAAAAAGGGCCTTTTTCCTAACGGCGAGCGTGGAGGCATTCCAAAATTTTGGAATGCCCCCTCGCACGCCGTTAGTAAAATGTTTTTTTAGGGGTTTTTGACATTTTTTGTCTCTTTGGATGTCGGAGCGAGGCAATTAGACATTAATTTCTAGGATATTTGGGCGTTTCGGACGCATTGACAGTATCAAAAGTTTCAAAATATTCCACCACTTGATAGTTTTGTGACTTTTTGAGTTCTAGTGATGACGTAAGCCGTATTAAATGCACCACATCTACCTTCTGAAAAAGGTGCTCGCATTAAATGAAAGAGAGTGATCGTCTTCAAGGACCACTAGATTATTAAATGAGGAGAGAGACACCTTTTATATTTTTGTTAATATCAATCTATTTTTCTACATAACGTAGACTCTTCTCTCATTGGAGGATCTTATTTTCCTCTCTCTTCCAAAAGGCCCTCCAAAGACCTCCGAAATCTCCTAATGAGGCCTGGTTGAAGTTGCAAGCCTGGTTGAAGTGCAATCACGAGCTACATATGCAGTCGGTACAAAAGAGCTAATTCGTGGTACTTGTTTTTCTTCTTTCTGCAATGAGTTAACAATAACATCCAAAGAAGGCAGAGGATCTTTCTCCTTTAAAATAGTTCCAGTTTGACGAAATTTTGCAGGTAGGCTATTCAGAAAAATGGCTATAAGATCTTCATCTGGGACAAGAGCTTCAACATAAATTAGCTGAGTGCAGATGCTTTTTAGTCTTTTAGCAAAAGCTGCAATATTTTCATCATCACACATTGAAAGAGAAAGATCCATTTTAAGGCTCATTTTGGACTATTTGGCTTTAGGACCAAACACTTTCTCTAGTTCCATCCAAGCAGCATTTTCATATTGCAAGTCATCCAGATACTGAATAAAACAATCTTTGAGAGATGTTAGAATAATATCTAATGCTTGCTCGTCCTTGCGTTGTTGCTTGGTAGATAACACTCTGGTAACTGCAACGGATGTGCGTGCTTCATCGGTTGATGGCGGCTTGACGACGGTCCATAAATTCTTGTGCATCAGATATCCCTTTACTTTAATTTTCCAGGTGTGGAAGCCGGATCCATTAAATTTATCAATTTTTGATGCCGTGTTGAAGTATTTCAAAAGCGAGAAAGAAAATTTATGTTATTGGTTATTGCCGGCTTAACTTTCGGTTGTCTTCGTCTTCAACTATCTTTGCATGCATGTTTTAAGCTAATGCAATTTTTTTCTAAATCACTGCAATTCACTCGTCCCGAGTTTGAAAAATGCCTTCAAATTATTTATGAGCCAATGTACTGCTCAGCCGCACGGACGGGGTGACTTACACCTTGTCGAGGGTGTGAATACCCGCTTGCATAAGGACTCAAAACCAAATTGGGTGGCCACTGGAATAAAATGTGAAAAATTTAAAAAAATCTGACCTCTGTAATGCAAAGATGGCGCAAAAACGACAGCGAGGAAAGTATTCTGGCTCACGGCAGGCTGTAGAGGCCGAATTTGGAGGCACTCAAGAGTTGAGAGTTCACTAGAAAGCCAGAGCGACCCTATTGAGGGTGACTATGCTTGGATCTGTGCAGGTTGTTCAACCTCCTCTCTCCTCTCTAAGCGGCTGCTCCCGCGTTGGTGTACCGAGCTGTTGCCGATGCCAAGCAAAAACACCTTGCTCTGATACCAGGTGATGGGGGAGCCAGAGCTAGGGTGGATGCTGGCATGCAGCCATGGCGAGGAGCTGGTTATGCAGAGAAAAACAAGAGAGAGAATCAACATAGAAAAAGCACAGAGGACACGCTATTCTTAATATATTTTTTGTACAAAAACAAACCTTACAATATACGGCAATACTTGCCATGCAAACTCAAAAGGTAACTAAAGGTTTATTTGGATACTGTAAGTGGTGTTCCCACAGGCAGATGCCACTGAACCTGGGCTTGAATACCCAACAAGATTATCCAACAGTATCTTATTAAGTTCAAAAATTATCCTTTTGAAGATGCTAGATGGATGCAAGGAATACAACTTAAGGATGGTATGAACCTTGTCAATGCTTGCAATGCTACATTAGAGTAAGAAAATGGACAAATTTCTCTTAAACTACCAATTTTTTTTGTCTTATAAGACTAGTTCTCTTTTTATTGTGCACAAATTTAAGTAGTATGCATACTTAGAATCATGTTTGTGATGACGAAGTCTCTCAAACACCAAATAAAACTTGTCACTCTACCTGGGGGAATGAAATGGACTAAAGAGCTGACATGCTTGCGAAAGCTACGTCTTCCAAGAACCAAATGGATCAGTCATCCATTTTGGAATGATGTCGTAGGGTAAAAAGGGATCCTCTACCCTCTAAGGAAGATTGACTAATGACTAAGGCTTTATCTCTTCTACTTCATAGTCGAGGATGACTATGATTTCAAGAGAGAGGTAATGTCATAAAATCTAATATCTAACCAACCCTATTGATTTTCTCATATTGAATTGATCATTTAATGTGGGAGAATAAACGGGAACAAGGGACATGTGCTTAAAGATCTATCTCAACACAGAGCCAATGGTAAAGGGATCCAAATGAGAGATGGTATGTCAAAGAGAAACGCTAGCCAATGGAGCTTAAATACCTTAGGGTAAGCTTCATTGAAGACCCACAATAGTTAGTGTTAAAAGTCCTTTGACCTTAGGTAAGCTAGGGTTGTGCTTGAGGTGGGGACCCGGCCCAAGCTTGAGGTGCTCGTTGTGCTTGATGACTAAGGTGCTTGAGGTGCTTGTTGTGCTTGATGACTAAGGTTCTTGAGGTGCTTGTCGTGCTTTCCGACTAAGGATCTTGAAGTGCTCATGGGACCACTACCCAAGCTTGATGTGATTTGTCCTGCTTGCTGACTAAGGTGCTTGTGTCTCATAAGTCAAAGGCATCCCTACAAAGGAGGGACGAGCCCCAAAGCTAGGGGGATGCGAGAGAACACACACACACGCAAACACACACACACACACACACAAGGTAAGCCAAGCCTAAAGAGGCAGCAAGGACACATGTCAAGCCCCTACCCATGTTACCCTCATGAAGTGTGTGAATCTTATCGGATAGACTTAATAGGGGTCCAATGAGAAATTAGTTTAATTAATTAATTATCTAAGCAATTATCAATTCTCTCTCTCAAAAGGAGAAAGAAGAACACTTGTCCAAAACCTACCCTTGTTGCTTGATATGCCTCTTGCATGTGATTGGCTAGGCCTGGAGGGATCCAATGAGCGTCAAGCATGAGCTACAAGGGGGGGTCGACCAAATCAAGCAAGGGGTGTGCTTGGGGGATATACTCCCTCACACTGTCTCTCATGTGCTCTCCTTCTTCACTTGGTGAAGTGCAAGAAATCCATCTCCTTCTCCAAGCTAGTAAGGAAGTCAAGAGCCTACACCAACACTCTTGGACATGGAATGCAAATCCAACCAAGATCCATGCTTCAATGCTTAAGATTTCCATCTTCATTACTATGCTATTATGTATGCTAGCAAGAAGAGTGATGATAAGTGAGGAACTATTTCTTTCTCCTATGAATGTTTCTCCAAACCACAACTCCAAAAGGGATGCTTTCAAGCCTCAACAATTATTTTCAGTTTTTGAAGACCACACACTTCAAATCTATGCACCTCTATGTGCATAATTGGCGCAAACAGCAGGTTGCCATGGCCGAACTACACATAGGAAAGGCTAGTCGAGAGCAAAAACCTACATGAAAAGTCATGAAAAAGACACAACAAGAAAAAACCTGCGAATTTCTTATTTTTGACTGAACTTTTTCATTTTTTTACATGAGGTTTAGTTATATACAAGTGACACTTCAAAAAACTCACTTACGGGAATCCAAGGTAACTCATGATAGTTGTTGCTACACTAGCAACTTGCATTGCAGGTACATGAAAGTAAGCTAAAAAACACAAAAAAATAATCCCACATACCCTTTTGACACATTTCATCATGTATATATGTAGAAATTCACAAAAAACTGGGGTGTCCAAAATGCCATTAAGCATCATGCTCAATATCGAAAGCCATGAGATATGTATCATCCATTCTGCTTGTGAGCATAAAACATTATCTTCAAGGGCTATGTATGGAGAGCCATTTAGCATCATGTCATCAGCTAAAGTATTTAAAATATCCTCCAAAATGCCATATACTTCAAGACCAACCATTTTCATTTCTTCATGTACATCCACCTTGTTACCCACAATATCCTTTTTTCAATCATCAAGTTTAACATTGTCATCATTCATACATGTAATAAGCTCCTTAGCAAGAGGATCGACAAAGTTAGCATCATCCTTATCCATATGAGGAATAAACAAAAGGTCTTCATGGATGTCCATATAGTTAAGAATGTCCTTTTTTTTGGTAGGGGATGATAAAGAGGATATGGTATGCAACAAGATGGACATCAAGACGTAGGAAAAGTGAATCCAACATTATGGGCTTACCGTACTTCGGTGAAGACAGGTATAGGGTTTACTCCATTTCATCTAGTATATGGATAGGAAGCACTATTTCCTGTGGAAGTAGAGTTGCCTGCAGTAAAGATGTTAGAGAAGTTGCTTGGACCGCCTAGTGATGCATTCAAAGAGAGGCTCTTACAATTACAAGAGGTTCGGTTGGATAGGATGAGTGCATTGGAACATTATGGGCAGATGCAAGATAAAGTTTTGGCAAAGATAAATGAGAAGGTCAAAAGTAAGGGTATCAAGAAGCATGACTTGGTTTTGCGCTACAATAGTAAGCTGGACAACACCTTCCAAAAGAAGTTTCAAATTAAGTGGGAAGGCCCTTTCAAGGTAGTGGAGTGTTTCCCGAATGGTACATATCAGTTGGCTAACTTGGATGGGATCCTAAATAAATCAAGGGTAAATGGATTGCGACTTAAATTATATCATGCCAGGTTAATGATGGTAGAGTAAGATGAGCTGTTTGTGGATCAAGTAATGTTGGTGGTCAGAGATGAAGAGACTGGTGACTCGGTGAGTCTCATATGTCTTTTTGTTGCTACTGATCATGAATGATCTAGCAAGCTAGGGGATGGGCAAACTATATGCGGAGTTTTTTGGAGCAAGGGATTGTGCATATGTACATACACATGCATGGTGCATCCAATAAAGGATTGCCCATTTTCCAAAGCCAAGTGGTTACGTGGGGCCCACATGTATACAGGTAGGACAGGGTGTACATAGTGCATCGATTTTCACTATCACCAGTACCAGTGTGGTTTCTCTATAATAATGAGGATTTGGTAGCACGTAAAACTTCTTGAGGAAGCTATTCGCGGGTCGATGACATGAGGTAAGCAGGTGCGTTAGATGGCATCTAGTGGCGCGTCAGGAGGTCGAATGGGGTCAATACTTACACGTGGATAAGTACGGACACAACGTGGGTGTTTCCTTGTGATAATCATGCACAAAGGTCATCATGAGGACTATATGTGGGGGCCACTTCACGTGGTTGCAGGATGCATTATTGGAAAAAGTTGAGTGCCAGGTGTGCGGATGGATGCAACAGGTGACAATATGCACTGCGAGACCAGTTTTTGGCCTGTTCGGAGTCCGTTTGAGGTCAACTAAAAGGCCAAAGGTGCCCAACTAATAAAGTTAAGTGTGGGAACTGAAAAACCAGAGAGAAGACCATAAAAAATGTGGAGAGAAGGGGAGGAACATCCGCAAGTGTGTTTTTAGTGTTTTTGAAGCCTGTTTTGGCCATAAACTGCTTATCTGAGGTCGGATTTGAGCACTTTGACATTGTAGAATGGGGTTTTTGGGCCGTTCTAGACGCGATGGTGGTCTCCGTTTTGCCAAATTCATCACTTTTTTTTTGTTGTTTTGACTGTGTAAGTTTCTCCTATGAGCGAAGCTTCTGCTCCAATTTGTGATTGTATCTGGCATATTTTACCCATATTGTGTGAGCTATTTTCCCCATTGGTGTTGGCCCAAGCTCAATTGTATCTAAACATCAGAAATTCTCCTCTTTTGAGCTGAGTTTTTTGGGTGTGTGTGTGTGTGTGTCTCTCTCTGTCTTGAGTGGGTAAATGGGTAGTCTCTCTCCACTCAGTCCATCGGTGTGTTAGAAGCAGCTATACTTGGTTTGAAAGATGGTAAGTTGAAAGGGGTAGAATTTCATGACAAACTCTAAGCCCCGACGTGGTCTACGCTAAGTTTAGGCGGGCATCTCAGGAGAATTGGTAAGGAAGTGCAAAAGAGCAATAACAAGAGTCTTAGAGTAAGGCAAAGAAACCAATACTTCAAGATCTCCATATTGGTCCCCTTGCTCTCTAAAGTGGTAGGTCCACCACAAAGCCCCTATTGTATAGAATCTGTGTATAGAAACTACGTATCGAAACTGCCATGAAAGTGAATAATAAGGGTTTGAATTGGCTTGGGCACTTCTGGGACGGTGACATCAAGAGCTAAAAATCCATGGACCTTTTGGTAACCCAATATCAACTTAATGGTTTGGAGATATTGATTGTCAACAAAGTGATGAAAGAGCTTGACAATGTTGTAGTGCCAATCTATGAATCTGGATTTGAGTGGAATGCTTTGAGATGGCCGAGAAGCAACCTTTTATGCAAACTCAATTCTAAAGGCATATATCATACTATTATGCACGAGAATAGTTGGTCTAGCCCCCTTAACAAATTATGAAAAAGACAATGGCCGAAAGAATGGTGGAAGTAAGTAATGAAGAATAACTAGAAGCCAAATTGGCCACAATATATAAAGATATTTCTATGGAAGGTAATTTGGGGTGCTCTACTGATAGGCGTGAAGATTCAAGAGAGAGGATTGGGTCAGATCAATGCTTGGGGTGTAGGTTAGCTAGTGAGGTTCTGGACCACCTATTCATGGAATGCTCGACTATCAAAGGCCTCGTAGGGAAAATATGCAAGTGGATACAAAAGACTTTGCAAATCCAATTATTCAAGACCTATTTATTCCTTGGAGGGAAGAAGTTGAGAAGTCTTGCCATCCTCATCTGCACTCAAACTATTAGGTACTTCATTTTTCATACTGTGTGGCATGCAAGAAACTGTCATGTGTTTGAAGGAGAAATTGATGGGGTAAGCTTCACAAAGATTATACAAGAGAACAGAGTGTTGATATGGATGCTTGGGTACAAGCAAAACGTGAATGATTGGTCTAGGGCTACCCATGCCATGATATCAAGAGGTGATAACTTAAGCCTAGAACTTTTGATCACACAATGTGATAATAGACCCCAATAAGAGGCGGTAGGCATCCGCTTAATCTTAAACACCTCAAGGCTCGATCTAAGCTTGAGGTTGGTTCTGTAATTTTATGTTATGCTTAATACAATTCACTCACAAATTGTGAGTTTTTTTATTTTTTTTAAACGAATGTCCATTTTTTTATCATGAACCAAGGCATCACAAAATATATCACTATTTGAAGTATTTGGGCAATGCTCCATGGACAAGTCTTCATCCATATGATCCAAAGCAATCTTATTCACATCATCACTCTTTGGCACACACTCTATCATAGCATGGTGTTGAGAAACCTCTTCGTGAGCAGCATTAGTATGCACATGGACATCTCCATCAATTACATTTATCACATCATTCACATTTACCTTCCAAGAAACATCACCGTTTTGGCATGTGTAGCAACATGATGCAAGAACTTTTCCTCATTTCTTTATCCATAATTCATGCTTCTTGTACCTCTTTAAAAGGAGTAACATCATAAAATTCCTCAGTGCAGGCAGGTACTCTTAAAGCCCACTTCACAACATAAAGGAACCTTTGGCTTCACATCACCTTCCAATCCAAGATCTCTCACTCTCTCTAGCTTCCATTCCATATGTTTTGCAAACCCTCACTGTATCCTCAAAAGCCTTTGCATTTTAAGGTGAACCTTTAATTTCAAATTAGTCCTTAAGCTTTACATAAACATGCTTAATTTAATCATAAGAAAAGGAGGAACCTCACACCATCTCCTCCACAAAGAATTGAAATGCTTCACAAAGGCATCTACACTCTGGTCATCGCCTTGTACAAGCCCTTTAATGGAGTGCCATTTATTGGTTGCGATCCTCTACCTTCTTATACTTCTCAAGAAAAGCCTTCTTACTGCATAATAAGTCATCACTTGTGGAGGTTCGGATGATTTCAATCAAGACTCATACTCATCATACCATGTTCTTGCATCCTCTTTCATGTCCTTGCATCCTCTTTCAAGGAAAAGAACAAAATCTTTAACATAAGCATTGGATCTTCCTTATTTGCAATCAAACAAGAAAATTCCATATTTTCAATGAATGCATCAACATCCTCACCTACATGACAATAAAGTTTTGGAAACTCTATCATCAAGCAAAGCTGTAAATTGAAGGTCACTTGAAGAAGATCCTCGATGGCGGGCACCAAAACACTGTTGGGAAAACAAGAGCAAGGGACACCTCTATAGCAATGTCTCCCAATAGCGCTCAAGACACAAATTTAGCACCACAAACCATATCAAAAGAACTCCTACAACACCTCAACTCAAAGGTAGGTGATCCCTTGGGAATTTACAAGCACACGCCCAACCAAAAGACCACCATGATCGAAAACTAGGAAGCACATGCCATGGCATGGAATTACAACACATGCCAACCAATGGACTTGAGGAAAAGATCTTCCTCCTTCACCAAATAACTCTTTAAACCAGAATTTTGAACTGTAGGCTACCATATCATGTATCTTGTGGGAAATAGAGTGTATTCTCAAACCACATCTCCAAAAGGGATGCTTTCAAGCCTAATACATTTTCTAAAACAAAAGGTTTGAATACCACAAATATCAAATCTATGCACCTCTATGTGCAAAATTGGCACAAACAACAAGCTGACATGGCCCAACTACACATAGAAAAGGTTAGTCAAAGACAAAAAACCACATGAAAAAAGAATGAAAAACGCACGACGAGAAAAAACCTATACATTTATGATTTTTTTTTGAATTTTTTTATATTTTTACATGAGTTTAGGTCATTCGAGGTGCAAATAAGCAGAGCAAACAAAACGATGGAACTGGTCTCATGGATCTTAGTGCAACCAGAAACATACTCAAGAAAGTGAGGGCAGCAAGAGAAATCATCGATCATGATAGAAACTAGCAAAGGAGATGGAAGAGGTGTATATGAAAATGTGAAAAATTATAAAATAAGGTAATCCCTACTTTTGAACCCACATGAGAGGCTTTTCTTAATTGTAGTGATCCCCTCCTCAAGACATGCAGGTAGTCCCATTGCGTGTCTCTTTTATACTATCTACCTTGACTTCCCCAAATACACAATTGATTTTCTTATTGTTGGCTCCATTGAGAAAGGCCACCACACTTGAAAAATTATGTAGGTTCTATCCATCATGTTAGAATTTCTCGTGTGTGATAGCCCTCTTCATTTACTGCATCAATACTATCTTTGCTCTCCCTTTCCCTGCCTAGATGCAAAGATATTGTGCATCATCTCAATACCAATAAAATTGAAGATTTTGGCAACAAAAAACATTGAGTGTGTTGCTTTGGATTGTCATGCGGCACATGAAATACCCAATGGTGCTTCACATTCCATCCATTGTCTTTCACCTACTCTTTGTGGAGTAGAAAATGGTGCTGCGTAAACAATGTGTCATGGGTCTTATCATTCGAAATATAGAAACGGGTGGTTCAATGAATCTCACCCACCACTTAGCACACAAAAGAGATTTGAACACCTATGCCTACCTGACTTGATCTCATTTTGTAGCTTGCACGCATAATTTTTGAAAGGTTCACTGCAAAAACCACAATTTCATCCAAAAAGTTCTACATTTGATGTTCTTTTAATTGATCTACTTGCCTCTTGCTCTTGTAGCTATGCTTGATGAGGTTGACTAACTTGCTATCAAACAAGGATGTGAAATTCCCAAGGCTTACTTGATGAACAATAAGATCTTTTGTTTTCTTGGTTAGGCCTTTGTTCCATTCACCTCCTATGTGTCAGCCCTTGCAAACACCCTCAACACCAAGCAAACACCTTCACAGTCACCAAAGAGGATTTGTCGCACTCTTCACTTGGACAAAGCGCAAACCTTTCAATGCTATATTGTTTGCAAGTTCCCAGTATGTACACACTTCCTTTCATGAAAAGATGGGCTTTGGACACAAACGAGGCTCCCAAAGGTCTTTTAAGCTTGAAAATGCATATTTTGATGCAAAGCATAGAGAATTAGCATGTTTATTAGTGCAAATAAGGCAATTGCAAGCGCATGACGTCGACCCATGGTGTCCAAGTATTCCCTCATGCATTTGATTGAAGGCTTCCTTAGAGTACACAAGTTGCACAAAATACTCACAATTGCAAGTCTTGCGATCTTTAAAATTGCACACAAAGCTCAAAGTGTATGAGGGAGATATTTATGTTCGGATGTGCTTGTTGCTAAAATCTCTGATGAAATTTATTCTGCAAACAAAAGAATCAACATCACACGTGGTAGAAAATACTTGAAGCACACATTGCTTTAAGCACTATGAAGCGCCGAGTCGAAGTAATGGAGAAAATTTAGAGCACTTGGAGAAGTAGTTGAAAGCATTGAAAAGAACATTGAAGCATTAAGAAGCAGTACGAAGCACTCAAAAGTAGTCGTAAGTACTCCGAGGCACTCTAAAGCACTCCAAAGCACCTTGAAGCACTGCGAATCACTTTGAGACGTTTTGAATCAATTCAAAGCATTCGAAATGATTGTAAACCACTTTTGAAGCACTATGAGGCACTCCAAAGAACTTGGAAGAATTTTGAAGCACTATTAAGCATTGTTACACACTCTTGGGCACCATGTAGAAACACTCTGGACCGGCATGAGGCACTATGGAGCACTTCAAAGCACTATCTGGAGCATTTCAAAGTAGTTGGAACCACTGTGAAGCACTATGATGAATAAATCAGGAGTTTTGAATGCTCGGAGTGACATCCGCTTAATGAAGATCCCCCACCTCTATATTCATATAAGGCCAGACAACAACTTGAAACTCATTCTCTCCCTCGCCTTATTGTTCCTTAAAATTAACTATCTTTGAAGCCTCGAACAAAGTGATGTCCAAGACGCCTCTTTTTGGAACCACCACTTGACCATCCTTCATTCTAACTTAGGAGGTGCGTTGGGGGGTAGTGGGGTGCAAGAATCATGCCACAGTGACATTGCTGAAAGAGTGTGCACATTAAGGTGGACTACATGCCCCCCTAGAAATAAGGGAGCTAGCGCACGGACTTCTTTGTGCACGTGATCTACCCTTGCGCAAGGAAATCGCCTACCCGTAGTTTTTGAGCCATAGCGTTGAACTGTGTATGAAGTCCTACTATTATGTGTCTGAGACAGCGGCTTGGCAAACCCGAGGTTTTTTCCACTGCAGTGAAGTTTCAAATGCATGTGAGCGCCCTTAAATTGGTATCTAAGTAAGAGATGATTTAGGAATCCATGAACTTTGTAGTGAAAGCTTTTGATTTGTCCAGATGAAATGACTTTTACCCGATTGCTAGGAGGATTAAATTTGACCCTATAGTGGGTGAGGCCATCCACAACAAGACGCAAGTTCTCAGCTAGAATTTCTTGTGTGAAAAGTTAAACTATTCTTGCTTGGTGGGCCTTTGCCGCACATAATCTGATAGATTTTGGAGGTTGGTTGTGATTGATGTTGCCTTGTTTTTTGTTGAGTAGAACCAATTGATAGGCACCAATAATAGCTCAACTTGCAGGTATTTGATGAGCATTGGGAAGAAGCAAGTTGTGTCCCATAGTTCTCCATATACGACAAAGGGCTACTAAAGAGGGTAATTTAATCGAGCAAAAGGATTACAACTTAACCTACTTTGGTAGTTGTTCGAAGATTGCATTCAACCTAGTACTATCGACCATTTAGTGCCTAAACCGTGGAACTATCTTTGAGACACCCATCTTATTCTCAATCAAGCGCAGTCATTTTTCCTTTATTCCAATATATATGTTGAATTGCCAAACTCTGAGAAAAGAAATGCATGTCTATTTGATATATAGATACGATGATCGAAATTGAGCATGCACTGGTGAGAAAAAAATATGGCTAAACTAAAGCTAAGGAAGCTTTGACAAACTCAAAAATGTAAAAAAACAAACTGTAAAAATTGAACTACACTACCGACCTGATAATTATATGTTCGAATGTCATCCAATTGTGCAAGCCGGAGGACAATGTTTGAGTCAAGCTACAAAAAAGCAATGTGAATAGTTAAACATATCGTCTTGAAATGAAACGTCACAGACTGAAACTGCAAAGTATACAGTGCACGTCATGCAGAGGTGCCATACAAAAGTATGGTGGAGAGCTGGCATTGTGGTCTCTCCAAAAATTATAAGAAACAGAATCCGTGCCCTGCCCTTAGCGTTTATGTGTTGCGCCAAGCAAACGCATAGTCATGGGGTGTTGGATACAGATAACGAACCTTGTAGTGTTGTCGAGCTGGAATCACGCTTGTGCAGTTGAAACATCCAGTGTTGTGAATGTATGTCCTCCCTGCCAAACACAAAATACACATTAAGACAAATACAAGAGATGTGGCATATTGATTAAGCTTAAAGAGAAGCATATCTAATTTTATATTCTATATTGAAGGTTCGCTACATAAAGAGTTATGGGTGCTTTTTGATAGATTTTCCATTGTTAAAATTGCACTATCCCTCTCTGCTAGGCCGTCAACTCTTTCTCCAGCCTTATGTTGTAGCTAGTTTTCATTTGCAGTGTGCCCTCTCCTTGTAGACCAAGCAAGGCTTCTCCTCAATTATGGAACTCGTTGGCCATGCAATAGCATTCTATCATACGTAGGGTTTCTCCTCAAGAAGTCTAGGAGTCTTTCCAATTGCAGGGTTTTGCTCATGGGATCGATTGATGCTTGAATCTGACCTTGGAAAGAGAACTCCATGTTGCAAATTTGCATCGGTCAAACAATACGTTCATGTGTTGCTTTCCCCATGCAAGGTTGCATGATAACGGGCATGTTGAGTTTGGCGTTCCCATAGAGGAAGACACCATATTTAGTCGGCTCACCACTATTGTAAATTCGGATCTTGCAAAATTTGTACTTGTTTACTTTAGTGCTAGATGCTTGATGTCAATCTACATATGTCATGTTATATTCTATAGATGTTCTATAGCAACGCCCACCACGCAAGTCTAGTTAGCACAAAAGGATGTGTGTAAGAGCGGATAGCGAGGATGCAATGTGTGTGACAGGAGGCCTACAGTGAGTTTGTGTGGAGGATTTATCCAAGGTATTGAGGCTTAGAAGTGAACGGACTCTAGGAGGCTTAGAAGTGAACGAACTCTAGGAGGCCGCCTCGTGGAGAATGGCTCTTAGAGTATTAGAATCTATGTCATGGACTGAACGCTCTCACGAGCTCCCTCATTTGCCCGAGCCTGGGAGGTCTGGCACTGCTCGGCAGCTAGCTTGTCAAGGTGTTGGCCAGTCAACCATGAATAGCCAACACCAAACACGAATACAAACATACACACACATACATCCAAAAACTCCGAGAAGGCGAGGCACGCATGAGAGGCAAGCCAGCAAACGAGGATCGCGATATTGTCTCCTTCCTACATGTAGAGTCACCATAGCTGGATTCTGAACTATATAACAAAAGGCGAGTTAGCATGACGATGACATTTTTTGAGCAGGCCTCATACCCTTTCATCACCTGCGCCCCCGCTCTTTGCTGATCGACAAGAACGGTCTCTCTCTCTCTCTCTCTCTCTCTCTCTCTCTCTCTCTCTCTCTCTCTCAAAGAATGACCAGAGACTTACCTGAAGAATTGCTGGCTTTGTAAAGCTTCGTCTCCGAACTGTTGTGCATCTGCAAACCTACGAGTTGTTGCCTTTGTGAAGCTCCGAACTGGCGCCTCTGTGAACTTGCAACACTACTTCTATTTGCTTGCCAACCAGCGTTGCATTTCACGTCCTTTTTTTAGAAAATTAATTTATATTTTGTGGCTCTGCGATCAGATAGAGGCAGAAGAGCGTTTGGCTCACCAAGTAAACAACTTCGTAACTTACTCAGATCAAGAGCTTTAAAAGTTAAAAATTGCATGATCTGATTTTTCTAATCTTTCTTTCTCCTTCACCAAAGCATTCTTGACTAAACATGAAAACAAATTTTGGAGTAAATTTCCACGTGTTTCCTTTTGATCTAGCTACAGAAGTCTTTGTTCCACTCGTTTCTTTTCCAAGTTCCAACTTGAGTGTAGATTCTATGGAGGGAGTTGCTCATGAACTTCTTAAAATCAATATCTAATTTCCAATGTGACTTCTTGCTTGTTCTCATGTGGCTCTGCTTCTGGATGCTGGGTGTTGCCGTTTGTAGCGTTAGGCTTATCCAGTGCACTCTCCTTTCCTACATAAGGCAGTTGAGGGATTGTGCACGCTGCTGTGATGACAGTCGAAAGTACCCGTGTAGGAGGAAGAAGAAGAGATGTGGCTGCAGCAGAGACGCCATGATAGATATCTGCCGGTCTCGTTTAGGTGTGGAGACTGGAGACAAAGCTCTAAGCTGCTTCTGGGACTTGCGAACTACATCGAATTGCTCTGCTGAGAGCAACGCAGAATGCTTTTTGTATTTTATTCTGGTAGTTGGTAATCGCGGCGATGTATTTTTTTATACTAATAATTTAAATCTAATGCCACGTGGTGACATCTGCGTTCAGAAACCAGAAAAAGAGCCTTGGGCTCACCAAGTAAACATTGTTTCTCTGCAAAATGAAGAGACAGCGTTCGATGGAGGCCGAGCAGCAACTGCAAATTAACATAACAACGGCCACTTAACCACCGAGAATAACTGCAGCGCTCCCACCTTCGATCTCATCCTCATCACCTTCAACTCCCATCATTCACGATGAACGCCTGCAACAGCAACAACGACGACCATACCTTCCTGCCTGAAGATCTTCTAGTCTACGAGTTGCTCCCGAGTCTCCCCATTAGGGAGTTGCTTCGCCTACGTGCAGTTCATCCCTCCTTCACCCACGCCATTGCAACACTCTTCGGCCGCCTTAATCCTCAGCCCAACCCGTAAGTTCTATACTCTTGCATTTGCAGTTTATTACAGATCAGTCCAGTCCAGGCTATTAACGCTAACTCACTCTCTCTCTCTCTCTCTCTCTCTCTCTCTCTCTCTCTCTCTCTGGGGTCATATATGCACTTCTTCGTCATGCGTTTCTCTCAAAAATATATATGCTGGCAGGCCCATATTGCACCTGCCCTGGTTTTACTGCATGGTTGCTAGACCCCAAAGTACCTTCCGTCGTCGTCAATATGACACCGTAGCAGTTGACCCAAGCTGGAATACATGGTACTGGTTACCACACCCAGCACATCGCTCCTTGAACAGAGATTTGCATCCCAATTGTATCGAGCCAATCTGCAGTTTGGGGAGTTTGGTCTGCTGGGAGTACATTCTTGATACTCAATCCACAAATGTCCACTTTTTAATCCTCAGCAACGCCTTTACTGGTGACAAGATGACATTGCCACTCTCTACAAGGAGGTACGTTATGCATGGGTTTGGAGGTGAATTGCGCTTGGAACAAAGTAATGAGACTGGTCGTATCAGCATCATTCGTGTATCACCTCGGGAGCCCGGGCACATGGATATAGACCGATACACGCCTACTGACCCAATGCACCAGCAATTGGTGCTCCAAGGCCGTTGTGTACAGAATGTACTAGAGACATCCATACCATTGCACACATATATTCCCCATGTTTGTTTCTACCATCAAGGCACACTTGCAACCTTTTATCACATGCACCATCACATCTTGCCTGAGTTGTCTCTGTATGAAGGATCACATTGGTGCCAAGTGCGCATGCCCGACGACTTTACCAGTTCACAGAAAAGCATGCTAGATGCCAGGTATAAAGTGCTCCAAATGGATGCAGAAATCTTGCTTTTGGTATTTAAGCGAAATCCAACATGCAAGAAAAGTCGATTTTTGTGTACAAGTACGACTTAGAGCATCGAAGGTGGTTGCGTGTCTTTGACGACTATACTCTCATAGTCTCTATCCCTTATTGGCGAAACACAGAGTTCATAGACTTGCATGCTGTTGCACGAGCGAACATCTTGGTGCTCTCCATTGGCGATCAAATAATCCTTTGCAACCTAGTTTCAAATACTTGGAGATCATTGCCCCCTTGCTACAACGCTACAACTGGAGCAAGAGTTACTATTGTCAAGGTGGCATGTGCTCTAGATCCTACATATTAAATAGAGCCAGTGGCATGTGCAAAAGAATATTCAAAGGAGTAAAGAGAATTATTTCAACCTTAAAGTTGTTTTGTTTTGGTACTAGCTTTAACACCTCTTGCAAGTATTTTGATAATTGTGACTTGTACACTAGCCCTTCATATTAGTAAGGATTTTTTTTAAATTTATTTTTTGGCATATCTACAATGCAAGGCTTGATTTTGTCCTTGTGGTTTGCCTTGCTAAAGCGACATGCCTGATAGTAAAGTTGTTTAATATGGATAATAATGAGGATTGTAAACGAGTAGGGTTAGTGTAGATGTTCATGTGCTCCTTTTAGTGGATATTAGGAGTGTCGATTTTGTAAAATTATTGACAATACATTCATCCAAATCTTGAACATTTAAAACTTGTTCATGAGTAGATGTGTCCAATGTTGTGATTATATTTAGAAATAGATTTTGCTTGAGGCGAGATAGTTGGTTGCTAATTGATGGACAAATGACAAGTGTGTGTGTGTGTGTGTGTGTGTGTGTGTGTGTGTGTGTGTGTATATATATATATATATATATATATATATATATATATATATATATATATATATATATATATATATATATATGAAGAAAATATCATGCCTTGGAGATTAGGCATCACTTTAAATAAACTTTTCTACATGCAATCTTCCCACTTTAGGAGGAGGAAAAAAAACTTCAACAAAAAGGGCCAAAATATAAGTCCAAATGATTGATAAAAAATAGACGTCTCCATTTTTCTATAAGGCCTTTAAATAGGAATCAAATAATGGGCCTCAAAGAAAACTGATACCAAAGCCACACAAAAGTTACATCAACTTTTATGTAAATTAAGAGAGCTATGGAGGAAAGTAGAGATGAGCATTCAAGAGGCATTCATCTTGAAAGTGGTACTAATATTCTTTTGGTAAAATGAAAATTGATTACATAGCTTTTATAGGCATAATACCTTGACTAAGGACTCTCTCATTGAGTAACCATGATTTTAGGGCTCTACAATGTTTTGATTGAGATTAATTAGAAGGTCAACCCATGATTTGAAAAAAAAATTACCGCTCTTCATTTCCCAATGGTCCTCGCAAAGGCCATGTATGTTTTGATCACTAGGCCTAATTGATCAGTACAGTTATATGCCACAGTCATATTATGGTAATGGATGACATCACATTTCAATACAGAGTCTCTTTTGTGTAGTCTTTCTCGTGTCCATGCATTCTCTATTTCACATCTTTTAGCTATGAGTGGGTAGATTAGTTATTTTGCTAAGTAATTCACATGGTAATTGTATGCCTAGGATATTTTTTAGTTTTTGTCAATAGGCATGTGAATTAGTGAGGAAATATTATGCACTAGTAACTTGTGTGTAGCGGAAATTGATAGCATAGTGAGCATTTCATTAAGGACAAGTTCCTAATGAGCATTGATTGAGTACTTAATTTGAGAAAGCAACATAAAAATTTACACCTAGCTAATTTGGCATTGACAATACTTGAAAAGAGAGAAATAGAACAATTGACAACAGTTGAGGACCGGATTTACATGGATCCGGTCTCCCATCCATAAATACTTTATATTATAGCTTTTCCCATTAAAGGAGACTTTTGTACAATACAATCTTTGTGCTCCTTGATAAAACTAGTTGGTGTAATGAAGATGGAAGCTTCATACACCAAATCATGCTTGAGAAAAACACCTAGTGTCCCTAGCCTCAGTCCCAAGACATCACACACCTTCAAAAATGGTGAGAGCTAGAAAGGAATGAGGATAGATTGAGAGGAAGAATAGGTATCTTACAAGAAAGAAGTATTCTCCTCACATAATCACTCTAAGAGCATAGCTTAGCTTAGTAATTAGCATGGTAGAGGAGATGAGCATGCCATTGATGCGTGGCTCTTGGTTGGATTTGCATTCCATAGCCAAGAGTTGTCTATTGTAGGCCTCTACTTCTCAATGCTTGGAGAGCGAGATGGAGTTCTTCTTGCACACATGAGTTGTGTGTATGTGTAGCAATGAGCTAGAGTAAAATGCATCCTTCTCTCTCCTCTTGGTCGACCCCTCTTGCTATTTGCTCATGCTAGCATCCCATTGGACCCTGTAAAGCTTAGCCAATCATAAATTAGAAGCATACTTGCTAGCCTTGTGACATGTGTCTTCATTTCCCCTTTTGTGAGAGCTTAAGGTAATTAAATAATTTAATTAAACTCTCATTGGACCTCTTAGTCTTCTGGCCAATAGAAATCAGGCAAGCCATTGGGCTGGTGAATGCTCATTCGACCCCTTGGTAGACTGTCCAATAGTCTTCTAGGGATCTTAATTTCTATTGGTTGTTTTATCAAGAATTTTTAAATTGATTAGACTAAATTTACTCTAGCCTAATTCTCATTGGTCCACCTCTATGGACATCCAATAGGATTCGAGGGGAGCTTGGGGACAACTGGCCTAGGAGCCTGACATGTGTCTAGTATTCCCTTTGTGTAAAGGAGAAGCCTTGGAGTGTGTGTGTGTGTGTGTGTGTGTTTCTATCTCATCCCCTCCTTGATAGGGATGTGAGAAGACTTTTTAGTCTTCCCATGACCATCCAATTTCCCCCTATAATGGCCTTTGGACAAATGAATAAAATATTAGGAACCTTAGCCTATGAATTATTTAATTGAATTAAATAATTCAATTAAACTCTCATTGGACCTCTTAGTCTTCTGACCAATAGAAATCAGGCAAGCCATTGGGCTGGTGAATGCTCATTCGACCCCTTGGTAGACTGTCCAATAGTCTTCTAGGGATCTTAATTTCTATTGGTTCTTTTATCAAGAATTTTTTAATTGATTAGACTAAATTTACTCTAGCCTAATTCTCATTGGTCCACCTCTATGGACATCCAATAGGATTCGAGGGGAGGTTGGGGACAACTGGCCTAGGAGCCTGACATGTGTCCAGTATTCCCTTTGTGTAAAGGAGAAGCCTTGGTGTGTGTGTGTGTGTGTGTTTCTATCTCATCCCCTACTCTCATCCCCTCCTTGATAGGGATGTGAGAAGACTTTTTAGTCTTCCCATGACCATCCAATTTCCCCCTATAATGGCCTTTAGACAAATGAATAAAATATTAGGAACCTTAGCCTATGGAAGTCTTAATGGAGTTGCATCTTAGGTATTTTAAGCCCCATTGAAGCACATTGCTCTTTTGCAGACTGTCCCCCTTTGGATCCCTATTCTCCCTCCTTTGGATCCCTATAGAGACCAGTCTGACAGCCTTACCAATATTCTAGCTTTTACTCCCCTAGTACTTTCCCATATTAAATGATGAGTTTAACATGAGAACATCATTTGGGAGAATTAGATATTAGTTTTTATGACATTACCTCTCTCTTGAAATCATAGTCGTCCTCGACTATGAGGTAGAGAAGATAAAGCCTAGTCATTAGTCTGTTTGCTAGTGGGTAGAGGATCCCTATTTTACCCTACGACACTGTTCCAGAATGGATGACTAGTCCATTTGGTTCTTGAGAGCACGGTTTCATTTATTCGATCGAATAATGCAATTTATACCGAATAAATCGTCATTATTCACGTATTCTCGTATAATACGTGGTATTTTTGAATAATTTCTATTCTTTGGATCGATAACGTTTCGATCAATAGTCTTTGGATCAAAACAATATTGATCGAAATTTTATCGATCAAAAGACTATCGATTGATATGGCAATCCATTTAAAAAAAACATCATTCTTCGATATATTTTTGATCGAGATCTCTCTCTAGGTCACACTCTCTAGCTCTCTCTCTCTCTCTCTCTCTCCCCATCTCATTCTCTCTCTCTTTCTCTCTCTCTCTCTCTCTCTCTCTCTCTCTCTCTCTCTCTCTCTCTCTCTCTCTCTCTCTCTCCTTAGTTCACACAGGTTGCAGCCGTTTTTCAATCAAGTCAGCCTCGCGTACCAGTGAGTATCTTTTCTCTTCACGTTTGCGTTTTTATAAAAAGTAAGTTAAATTGTATTTTCACGTGTTTATATAACTGCATGTGTCTCTGATACGCCTTCCGGCCCTCTTAGTCACATAACAGTTTAAAATTTAGTGTGTAGAAATTACTATGGGTTGTCTAATTTTATATCTTACTCCCATAATAATCTAGAAAAAATTTAGAAAACGTTGACTCTTGTTCTGATATGCTTTGGATCACTTTTACTTGAGTCAATGTTCTAGGAATCTAGATAACATCGTACATTGTTTTGATATGCTTGTTGGCACTCATATTTTGTATGGTGTTTTAGGAGACCATTAGATAACACGTGCATTTGTTTGATATGTCTTACGACACTCTTACTTTGTACGATGCTTTAGGTAAAATAAGCTCCAATGGAATGTAAGCTTACAAAAATTCATACTTCTTCTTGCTTTTGAGCCTTGGTTCTTAGAATGGAAGAGGTTACTCCTAGACACGATCTGTGCGAATAATTTTTTTATCTAGTGAGTCATTAAGCTATACACTTTTTATATACGTATTCATGGACCACATGATTCGTATATCTACTTTATAGATCTGTATAATGAGAAAAGTGTAATCTTTAAACTGCTCCCCGCGTCACGATCTTCGGTTCTTACAATGGGAGGAGTTTTTCTCAGACATGATTGTGAAAAAAAAAACATTATCTGATGAGCTACTGATTTTTAAAGCGTGATCGTTCTCAAATGTTTATCCTTTGCTCTTACAACGGGAATAAAACCCTTGCGTTTGGTGCTTAGGATTTACTTAGATCCTTACAATTAGAGGGATATACACATGACACCACGCTTTATGTTGTTCTTTGTCATTTGTAAAATAATGTGTATTTGTATGACTTCGTCACATGCATATTGATAGCATCTCATACATGCGAGGTTTTTTATTCCAAAAATCATAACATATTTGTTTATGGTATGAAAAAACATAATTAACATCATGCATAATTTTGTGGACGTTCTTGTGTATGTTAATCATAAATTACATTCATGTGGACCTGTGGTTTAGGGTTTAGGGTGATTGCTTCATGGTTGTGTTGCGTATATAGGTTGCAAATAATGACTAGAATGTGTTGCATTACATGTCACCTATATTGATGAGAATTTATTGTTTTTTGGTTCTTACCTTTAGCTTCTATGCACATCATGGGTACTATAGGCAAGATAACAAAATTTGAGTGCAAATATGTCGAAGAATTTGTATGCTCATCTTTATGGATTCCGAAGTGATCACGTCTGGAAGTCTTGCAAGAGTTCTTGTACAAATAATTTTTGGACGAGTTATGTAGTGCTACATATGCAGAACTAGTTGCAAAATTTTGTAGTTCTTTAGGTGGGATTGAAGTGCTTATAGGTGGTTATTTGGCCCACGATGTAAGTCGAATCATATGGAAAGTTTCCAGAGTTGTAGAAACACTTGACAAGCAAATTAAAGGGAAGTCTGGCTTCATGAACCGCATTAAGGAAGCAAAGGTCCTCTATAGAAACATGAAGCAACAGGGAAGGAGACCGCACATAGAAGAGCCCAAGGATGTACCCGAAGTGCCTACCACTTTGGAAGTAGCAACCTCTAGCAATGTCCCAATGCCACCCAGCATGGAAATTTAGACCCATGCAACCTCGTCATCATGCACATGGCTTGCAATGAATTTCCACAAACTGGAAGCATTGGAGAAGGTAGATACGGCATGGTCACAAAGGTGACAGTCAATCATGACACCAGAATTGTGCTTAAAACATGCAAATCTAGGCTTTTTATAGTATGTCAAAATTGAGATACTATTTTGATCGATACAATATCGATCATTAATATGTCGATCAATATGTAAGCAGTAAAACATTATTTTGAATAAAGCTAACATGGCAGCAATAATACGCGAAAATAAATTTTTGAAACGTATTAATCGACCATTATTTGAATAAAACGAATGTCGAATAATGAATCATGCAACCTTCCTCCTCTGTCTCTTCTCTCTCTCTCTCTCTCTCTCTCTCTCTCTCTCTCTCTCTCTCTCTTAATCTCCCTCGCAATCAACCATAGATCACATTGTAAACTACCTCAAATTCTCTAGCCATGTCCAATCCCCGCACATCTCTCTCTAGAGGTGCATGGAGATTAGAACCACTGAGCTATAATCTCATCTTTATTGGTGAATGAGTATATTTGTGGGTACGAGAAATCTACACACCCGTGTCTACATGACAATGCATGTAGTGGACAAAACCCCTTTGCCTCTTGTTCAGTTGTAGCCATTCCCTAGTGTAAACTACCTGAAGAGATATAGTTGTAAGTGAAGCCACCGTTTTGTGGTGTGTGCAGTGTGAGAGTGCTCCCGCTTATCTAGAGTGATTTGAAGAAGAGATTCTTTATAATGATTCTTGCTCAACATCTCTTCACAAGAGCTCCTTGTTTGAGGAATTACTGTGCATATTATATGCTTGGCTTTATTCAAAGGTATTGTGCCATTGAAATATTTTCAACCTAATGTCGCATCCGTGAAGAGAAAGAGAGGGAGAAAGAGAGAGTTATAAAGAAAGAGAGAGAGAACGATAGAGACGAGAGTAGAAAGTAATTTTTGAACTCCATCTTGGGGACGAAAAAAAGATCTTCTTTAAAGAACTCTACAGAAGCCTCTGCACTCTCGCATTGCGCACCCAACAAAATGGCGTCTTCTTTTACAACCATTTCTCTTTACTTACTTGCAAGCTCACATGCACAAACGGCTTGTCTGCGAGCCATTTGCACATGTGAGCTTGCAAACAACTACATACCTAAACTCATGTGAGCTACATGGAAACCATTGCAAACATAACCATAAACCTAACTCTAAATTTAAACCATAATCTCAAAGATAAACTTAAATATAAAAACTAAATCCAAAATCTAATCTTAAATCTAAACTAAGCTCTAATCACTAATTATCTTATAGAGTTAAATCATAAACCTAAACCCAAATCTCTAACATTAAATATAAACCTAAACTCTAACTTAAATGTAAAAACTAAATCCTAAACCTATAACTCTCTCTCTTTCTCTCTCTCTCTTTATCTATATATGTTTCTCTATCTCTCTTTCTCTCTCTCTCTTTATCTATATCTGTTTCTCTATCTCTCATTCTCTCTCTTTCGTTCTCCTTCTCTATCTGAATGTATGTGTGTTTGTGTCTATCTCTCTCTCTCTCTCTCTCTCTCTCTCTCTCTCTCTCTCTCTCTCTCTCTCTCTCTCTCTCTCTCTCTCTCTCTCTCTCTCTCTCTCTCTCTCTCTCTCTCAAGGTGTCATCGACGCAGATATCGATGCCCCGTGTCGATATGTGCGTCGATATCTACGTCCCTGTCAAACTGTCGCTATTTGCGTCGATATCTGTGTGGAAACTCTTTATTTGCGACGTAGATATGGACGCAGATATAGACGCAGATATGGACGCAGTTATAGACGCAGATAGCGACGCAGATACGGACGGATATATAGACGCATATATCGACAACCATAACAAACAAAAGAAATCTTGGGTAGAGGGTAGGTAGCCTGGCCTATGCCCAGTGAAAAGATGGACACAGCCACCACAGCCAGACTTCCTGCCCTATGCCCAAGAAAGCGAGCAGCACCAAAATCAACCGTGCTCCCGCACAAATTTCGGCAGAGTTGCCTTCCTTTTTACATAAAATTTTCAAAAAATATATATCATGTATACGCCTCCTGCATGCTATCCATGTAGGATCTCACATGAGATTTAAGGCCAATGACCATAACGAACCATAACCATAACTTAAAAGCATAATCATAACTTAAAACCATAACCGACCAATATAACCACTTTGATCATAGCCAGAAAACAAAATTAACAATAACCATAAGCATAACCATAAACAAAACCTGAACCATAACTATGTCTATACAAGAATAGGAGAAATAACCATGTCTATACAATGACAATGACAATAACCATAACCATAAGGAAAACAATAACTGTCTGAACAATAATCATAACCATATATATATGTCTATACAAAAGGAGACACAGAAGCGTGTCTGTGTCTCACAAAGCATATATATGAAATCCGGTCCACTGATGACTAGGCGTCACAACTTGCACATAGGAAAACTCACAAAATTAGTATTGATATTACTTCACATATACTTACTTAATTAAATCAACTCACACATATTAACGTCTCACCTCAAGCGATCAGCGAAACTGTAAGGCCGCCCAGTCTACAGGCTCTCATGAAGCATCAAGATCATTCAATACTTCATAGATACCTCTGCGATATCCATCTGACTCCTCCTGACGTGTCGGGGCTCGATGAAGGAGTACGAGCGGAAGTGCGATGCGAGAGAGAGTGCGAGAAGAAGAGCACGATGATATGGTGAACTCACTCTAATGTAATGTGTAGAGCATAGTGAGTTCTTATTAGGTTTTTACAAAAGAATATGTGTACATACCTGGCGGCCCGCCCACTTACCTGGGCGACCACATTGGGCTTTATACCCCAACAACCTCCCACTTAAAGTCCAATGTGGTACTTTAAGTGTGAGAGAAGCTACTATACAAGCTAATATACAAGAGATGTAGAGAAGTGATGTACTACCCTACACCTAATTGCTTGCGAAAATGCGCAAAGCTCTCTGAGGAAAGTCCTTTTGTAAGTAGATCAGCAGGATTTTCTGTGGTGTGAACTTTGACAAGCTAAAGTTGCTTATCCTCGAGCATTTCCCTGATGAAATGATACTTCACATCCACATGCTTTGTCTTTGAGTGATAAACTGGATTGCGAGCCAATTGTATAGCACTTTGACAATCACAATATAACACAGGAATCTCTTCTTTGATTCCCAAATCTGTTACTAGTCAATAAAGCAAAATTGATTCTTTGCATGCCTCTGATGCTGCAACATATTCAGCCTCTGTAGTAGACTGAGTAACACAATCTTGTAATCTAGAACGCCATGATACTGCTCCACCAGACAATGTAAAGACATACCCTGACGTAGACCTTCGGTTGTCTAAGTCACCTGCATAATCTGAGTCTGTAAAACCCTTTACACTTAGCTCCTGACTCCCATAGCATATACGCATACTCTTTGTAGCTTTCAGGTATCTCAATATTCCTTTCACTACCTCCCAATGTTTTTTGCCTGGGTTTGACATGTATCGACTTACTACTCCCACTGCAAATGCAATGTCTGGGCGAGTAGCAATCATTGCATACATCAAACTACCCACTGCAGACGCATATGGAATCTTATCCATTTCAGCCTGTTCTTCCTTAGACACCGGACAATCTTGTTTGCTAAGTTTCACATATGGTGGCAATGGAACAGTCAGTGCCTTTCCCTTCTCCATATTGAAACGTTGCAAAACCTTGTCAATATACTCTGTTTGAGATAACCAAATCAACTTCTTTGATCTGTCTCTCTCAATGCGCATACCAAGTATATGACTTGCCTCACCCATGTCTTTCACGTCAAACGATTTTTCCATCTTTGACTTCAAAGCTGAAATTTCTTCCAAGTGCTTGCCAACAATCAACATGTCATCCACATACAAAATAAGGATTAGCCAACTACCATCCTTAGCCTTCTTTGTATATAGAAAGTGATCGAACTCACTACGTTTGTAGCCTTGAGAAAGCATAAACTTGTGGAATTTATGGTACCATGCCCTCGGTGATTGTTTTAAGCCATAAAGACTCTTTAACAACTGGCATACCCAATCTTCCTTGCCTTTCTCAACAAACCCTTCTGGCTGCTGCATGTCAATTTCCACATCTAAATCACCATGCAAGAACGCTGTCTTGACATCCATTTGGTGCAACACCAAATCTAATATGGCAACCAATGCAAGAAAGCATCTCAATGTAGTCATCTTGACCACCGGAGAGAAGTCTTCATCAAAGTCAATGCCTTGTTCTTGCTTAAAGCCCTTGGCAACAAGCCTTGCTTTGTACTTTGGCTGACTATCATGAGCGGTGATCTTATACCTGTAAACCCATTTACAGGGTAGAGCCTTTTTGCCCCGTGGTAATTTAACTAGCTTCCATGTCTGGTTTTTATGTAGAGCTGTCATCTCTAACTGCTTGACCAATTGCCAATTCCCGGAGCCCTTCATTTGCACTGCTTCCTTGTAACATAAAGGCTCATTGCAATCAGTCAACATGACATAGTTCATAGATGGAACAAACCTATCAGGAGGTTGTGTGACACATCCAGATCTACGCACAATAGGTGGCTCAGGCTCAGCCACAACCTGTGGTTCTACTCTATCCTGCCCTTGCTCCTCTTGAGCCCTAACATTTTGTCTTGCACGTGCAGGTCCATCTTCTTGGAAGACAACTCTTCTAATCTCCTCAACCCTCTCTGGTTTAGAATGATATTTGGATTCATTAAAGTGAACATCATTGCTGCGGACAACCTTTCTGGATTCGGGATCCCAAAGTCTGTACCCCATCTCACCAGAATTACCATAGCCTAGAAAGATGCACTTTCTACTCTTTAGCTCAAGTTTGTTCCTAAATTCCTTTGGAACGTGAGTATATGCCTCACAGCCAAAGACTCTGAGATGCTTGTATGAGGGCATTTTGCCTGACCATACCATATCTGGCACTGAATCCTTCTGCAAAACCTTGCTAGGAGATCTATTTACAAGATGAACAGCTGTTGATACAGCTTCAGCCCAAAACCCATTTGGCAGCTGTGCATTAGACAACATACTTCTGACCTTCTCTTGTATGGTCCTATTCATCCTCTCAGCAACATCATTTTGAGAAGGATTGTAAGGAGCAGTAAGTTCACATTTTATACCTTTTGACTCACAAAAGTCCTGAAAGGCCTTTGAAACATACTCTCCACCATTGTCAGTGCGTAAGCATTTAAGCTTCATGCCACTCTGATTCTCCACAAGTGTCACAAACGTTTTGAAAACACTAAACGCTTCATCCTTGTGCTTGAGAAAGTAAACCCATACTTTTCTCGAGTAATCATCTATAAATGTCATAAAGTAAGAAGCTCCCCCTAGAGATAGGTTAGGCATAGGTCCACACAAATCACTATGAACAAGTGCCAATTGTGTATCTCTTCTACTGCTTCTATGCTTATGTGGCTGCTGTGTTTTCTTACCATACAGACAATGTTCACAGAATTCAAAATCATTAAATGAAAAGCCAGGCAAATAACCAGAACGAGACAAGATTTCCATTCCCTTCTTGGACATATGTCCTAACCGGCTATGCCACAAAGAAACGTTTGGCTGCTCGGTTACATTGATTACATTTTTAGAGACATTTGATACATAAATCATGTAAAGTCCTCCAGATTTTACTCCATGTGCTACTGTCATAGAACCCTTGGATATCTTCCACATGTTCTGTCCAAAAGTGGTGACGTAGCCAGCATCATCAAGTAAACCTGTGTTGATCAAGCTCTTTGTAATTGCGAGAACATGTCTCACATTCTTCAGCGTGAAAGAAGAGCCATTCTGAAACTTCAATTGAACATCTCCAACACCTAAGATCTCACATGTCTGCCCATTGCCTAGCCGAACATGATCTTTAGTGGTCACATAAGAAGTAAACCACTCCTTGTTTGGAGACACATGAAGTGATGCCCCTGAGTCTATAATCCAGTCACTCAGTGCATTTCCATCAGATGCTGTAAGAAGAGCTGAGTCCATTGTATTCTTCAAGAAGTAGATGTCTCCTGACACTAGAATGTCATCCTCTGCAACAGTGTTTGTCACATTTATTTCTTGAATCTTCACTGAGGACTTGTTCTTCTCACCATGGTCTTCATCTTTCTCTTTGCCTTTTTCTGCTTTCCATTCTCTGCAGTCTCTTTTCATGTGACCCTTCTTGCCACAATGGTAGCATTCTATGTCACTCTTGCCTTTAGCACTGCGGGACTTGCTACGAGACTGATTCCTCTTTCCACCCTTGTACTTTTCTTTGGTCCTTCCCCTGACAACTAAGGCTGTTCCTTTGCCTTTGTCCATTGTCTTTCTATTGGTTTCTTCAGTAAGCAAACTTTCTTCTACACCTGCTATGTTCAAACCATCTGGAGGTGCAGAATTACTCAAAACTGTGCGAAAAGTGTCCCAACTTTCCGGCAATGTGATCAACAGGAACATAGCTGTAACAGGTTCATCAAACTTGACACCTTGAGCTGACAACTGACTATAGATTGTGTTGAATTCATTCAGATGATTGGACATAGGTGTCCCTTCTTTCATCTTCAAGTCAACAAGCTTCTTAAGCTAGTATACCTGTGAAGCTGCACTCTGCTTCTCATAAAGATCACTCAGCTTTAACCATGCTTGATAAGACGACATCTCGTCTGCTACATTGAAGTAAACGCTTTCTGCCAAAGTCAGCATAATGGTAGAAAGTGCCAATTCATCCATTTCGCTCCATTCATCTTCGTCCATATCTTCTGGTTTTATCCCCTTGAGCTTTATAGGTATTATCTGCTTCTTTTGTACCAACACGTGCCAAATCTGCTTCTTCCACAATGGGAAATTGGTTCCATCCAGCTTCTTGATATTGTAAAGAGCAGTGTCCTGTGATCCAGCCATAGCTACGCTTCACAGTAGTTTACTTTCCTGGGAAAAATTCGGCAGAGTTTCCCCTGTAAACTGACCTCTGAACCAATATCAACCTGTCAAATGAACCAAGAAAGCTTCAGATTCTGCAGAAATTTTGGCAGAGTCTCCTTTGTAAAATGGCTCTGGTGTACTAAAAACAGGCCAAAAAACAGCTCAAAAAACCACTGTCTCTCTAACATTGTAAGCTGTGGGTAAACCTGTCCTGCACCTGTACTGTCTCTAACTGTCTTGTCACTGTCCTGTAAGCATAGACTATGAAAATGCCTCAACGGCAGTAAAGCAAAGATGCAATCCCAACTGTCTAACTCACAGTCAATACATCCTAGCTGCCTATCTAAGGGTGCTCGAGGGATCGCTCCAAGACCTGTATCACCGAAAGGATCTCAACATTCGAGAATCCCCCAGCTCAATAAAACCTCACTCGACCCTCAACAAAGGCTGTAGTAAATCTGACAGTACATAGACTTCCCACAAAGTCATACATCCACAAATTTCCCACTATATGATGTAACCGTTGCGGCGGTTGTTTGCTGCGTGACTCACAGCCAGCAAACCCTCAACAGACATACATCATCTCTGACAATACATCCCATGGGGAAGTACCTGCAATGTCAGGATGAAATCTGGAATTTCAAGCAACAAACACAAGCTACCTGATGAACTAGTGGATGTCGCCTACAGTCTGTGTGTAGATGCGCCCGTGTCGTATGTGACACGACTCCAAGAACTGTGAGCCGTCCTTCGATGTGTAGACAGCCACAAATCAACACTCTGGGAGTGTCGATATCCTCAGCACCTGCAGTCGTAGGCTGAAAAACCCAAATTTGCAGAGTCGGATCTGCACCCGCCGAGACCACGTAGTCGAAAATGGCCTGCGCAGACCTTTGTCGAAGCCGAACGGTGGCCGAGATGACCTCAGAATGAAATTCTGAGCACATCAAGCCCTTCGGGCTTGCCCACAAGATTTGGGGCCGTGTCTTCGCCTGTCGAATTTCACTCCAATCTGAGTTGGTGACTCTAGCCTCCTGCAGTGCTGCCCCGAGACTCGATCTGAGCTCTGATACCAGTTGAAGGAGTACGAGCGGAAGTGCGACGCGAGAGAGAGTGCGAGAAGAAGAGCACGACGATATGGTGAACTCGCTCTACTGTAATGTGTAGAGCATAGTGAGTTCTTATTAGGTTTTTACAAAAGAATATGTGTACTTACCTGGCAGCCCGCCCACTTACCTAGGCGACCACATTGGGCTTTATACCCCAACACTCGATGCATTGCAAGATTCTGCGTTTATACAAAAATCAGAGTAATAAGAATACATGATTCATCGCGTTTTAAAAAACGCCATAGTTAAGATTGGATTAGAAACTCACAAACTCATAGCGAAAGGTGTCGAAGCCTCCGCTGCCAAGATGAGATGTCTCCCTGGTCATCTGTGGTATCTGTGCGGCCTCAGTCTGCTATCTGAACCGCGTGGCCGTTGTCCGCTCATCCTCCCTGATCTGCAGCCACGTCTCGTGTGGGATGCCCGAAGGCTTCGACGAGCCGGTCCTGAAAGCCTTCCGAGCTGCATCTCGTCGATGTTTCACGATGTCCCGTGCAACACCCTTGATCCATCTCCTCGGAACAACGTAAGAACCCGGAGCAGGCTATGTAAGTGACTTTGTCCTTTTCCTGCTGATCCGAAGACGTCAGAATGCTGGTCTCTCAGGATGGTCTCCACTATGTAAGTGACTTTGTCCTTTTCCTGCTGATCCCAAGACATCAGAATGCTGGTCGAAAACTGTAGCTCCGCGAGTTGGCGAATCCACTGTCTCATCTTAGTCCCGACTCTATCCATGTCAACAGAACCATCTGGCCGTACAGTATAGAGCTTGGAGGCACTAGGATCGTGTGCCCCCCAAGGTGTCCGAGGTGTGTCAAGAGGTGTGTCGAGAGGTGTGCCTGGGTAGGATGGGGGTCGTGAGTGAGGAGGGGTCGAAGCATTTGTGGACCCTCCTCCACAGTAACCACCACCTCCACTTGACGATCGCCGAGATCGGGGAGTGTGCCTGTGCTGCGGAGATGAGGACGTACCCACCTCTGCCCCACCCCTAGGTGTCGTAGCGGCCGTGATGGGAGAAGTAGGCATCGTACCCATAAGTGTCCCCTCGCCCCATAGGCGTCCCCCCCCCCCTCCCATAGGTGTCCCCCCCCCTAGGCGTCGGACCCTCGGGTGTGAAGCCCGGAGGCGTAGTACCCGTGCCTCTGGCTACCCAGTACTGAGAAGCCTCTGCCATCTGAGGAGGAATCATCCGTGTAACAAAGCCCATGAATGCATCTGCACTCATAGAAGTGGGATCTGGAAACTGGTTTGCCATACTAAAGTCTTGCACAAAGAAAGTAAAATAAAGTGTCAGAACACAGTTGTTTAAATTAACTTTAAGCTTAATTTTAAATCAACGTCTTCACACAAACTCTTACAGACCTAGGCCTCGACGAGTGAGGCATCATCGATAAGATCTTGCACTATTTCATCGTCTATCTCTAATTGCAAACATAACTCTGCCCAACTCGTTCTGGCAGATTGTCTTCGTCCATTGCATCTTCCACTACAAGTGTCAATTCTGGCTTGTCTGCGTCATCCCTCGTATATCTGTCAGCTTCCTCTGCCATACCTTTGTCCATCTCATCTAATGTCACAGTAGTATGGACGTCGTCTGACTGACTTTCCTCCAGGAGATCTTGCCCTTCAAATACTTTTTTATTTCTTGGAGCAACCTGAACCACAAACCACCACTATCGCTCTCGAGGGTTCGGTACAAAGACCACTTGCTCGCAATGTTCGGGGAGAGCAAATGTGTCGCTCGCATCTATCCAAACCTTTGTAGAATCTATTTGCACAATTTTGTTTCCATCTCTGCGTACCATTGCATTGCGACCAGAAGTAATCACCTTGAACCACTTCACATCCAACAAAAACATCTCAAACCGCCTGAAGCTTACTTTCAGGATATCTGACACCAGACCACAGTAATCTAGGTTGCTAGTGCTCTCATTCATGTCTCTGGCACTAGCTCTGCTCTTTTGCATGAAACTAACCATTACCCCATTGTCAAACGCGTTTCTTCTGCTGTCAATTTGTTGTGTTCTGAAATGCTTTTTTGCGACCACAGTGCCATGTATGTATGATACTTCCAGTCACATCCAATAGCCAGCTCTTCCTCTTCTAGAGATATGGGTTCTCCGATCTGTCGAGCTGCTCTCACTGTCTTGTCCAACCATGCCATTGTAGTGAATTCAGGTAGAGGAGCAAGATAGTCTGGCAAGGGTAAACCTCTAGTCGTTCGGCTTCGCCTGAAATCCTGTCGCTCCCTATTGCGTCTCTCTTTCTCTTCTTCGTACCTTTCAAGCCATTTTTGCATCGGCGTTGAATTTAGTATACAGAACTTCATGATCTTTTCTCGCATGGCGTCGTTCATTTTCTTCGGCACCCCTTGCCCTTGCGGCTCCTCTCCCACCAGTCTTGCATCCTCCTCATCGCTCCACAGTCGAGGCATTTCTGGGTCAGAAACGGATAGAAATTCGATCGCCAATACAAGAGACTCTTGCACCAGCCATCCTTCTGCCATGCTCCCCTCTGGACGCGCTTTTTGGCGAACAAAAACCTTAAGTGTTTTCATGAACCGCTCTAGAAATAACATCCAACGGCTGTGGACTGTACCTACTACTGCAACCTCATCTACTACATGGTCGAGAAAGTGCATTTGGATAGTTAGGCAGCTCGTGGGTAGATACTTCTCAATCATGCAAACTCCCTCAATGGAGTTAGCCCTTGCGACTGCAATAGATTCTTCCTGTATCTCCTTGGAAGAGATCCACCGCACTAGCTCCGAAATCTTGTATATGCAGGTCCGCACTTCCTCCGTTAAACACCCCTTGATCGCAATTGGAAGAATGAATTGCAAGAACTTATGCCAGTCGTGCGATTTCAGTCCTGACAGTAGATCGTCACGGGTGAATGTTGTCTTGAGACATCGCATATATCCTGTTGGCGTCCTGAACTCCGAAATCACCCTTTTAACTTGTCGCTCTTCGTTTTTTAGCAATACACATGGCGCTCTTGGAAGTTTTGTTTGGCCAGCTGCATTGGTGAAAGGCCACAGCTCTGGCATCTTTCCAACTAACTGCAAATCATCTCGTGAAGCTCGATTGTCTTTCATTCCCATGATTGTCTTCCAGAGGAGCTCTCCCACATTCTTGAATATATGCATTGGATCTAGCAAATGGTTAATTAGTAGATCATCCCAGTACGGCAACGTATGGAGAATGGACAAACGTTTCATTCCTGGAACAAGCTGCCCCTCATGTTGCTCCCATCGGCGATGCCACTCTTGTACATGCATAGGACGACATTCGATGCAACCAAGCTGACCTTCGCGCAAGTGATGGACATCTAGAAGATAACGGTGGTGACCTTGATAAATCGTCTTTCGAAGAGAGGCAGAATAGCGCACATCCAAAGACTGCTCGCAAATTGGACATGCATTGTATCCCAAAGTTGTTAGCCCTGCATATATTAAAGCATGAATCAGGCCAAGGCAAAGTGCTTGCGAATAGCGAGAATTTTGTAAATCAAGAACCATTACCAAAAGCTTCTCCGTATCCTGGCCAATCATGCATAGTCCACATAAGAAGTCCATGGATCCTTGCATGTTGTTATCCTACTGGTTCAACCGCATCTGCTATGTCGATCCCATGCTATAACTCCTGGAGCTCGTCAACTAGTGGATCTAGATAAACATCCATGTTTTTTGCCTTGAACTTATCAGGTACAATCAAGCTTGCTTAATATCAAATGACCCTTCTTGCTGGCAAGCCACGGCGGGAGGTTGTAATTGATAAGGCACACATGCCAAGTGCTCCATGACGAGCTTCTCAAGCTAAATGGATTGACTCCATCCATTGCCATGCCCAAACGCAAATTGCGTGGTTCACTCTTAAAATGTGGCCAGGTATCTTCAATGTGCCTCTAGGCCTTTGAATCAATAGGCACCCTAAATGTTGCATCAGTGGATCTATTCGTAGAATGCCACCGCATCAACTTTGCAATGGAACCACAACCAAACATGCTTTTTATCCGAGGAATAATAGAGAAATTCCGCAACACTTAAGCTGGCACTGTCTCGCCAACTGCATCTTGTTTGTAGTGCATTGCTCTGCACTTAGGACACGACAGACAATCTGCGAATTCATTGCAAAAAAGAATGCAATCATTTGGACATGCATGAATCTTGTTGTAGTCCAAGCCGACTGAGGTCAATAGTTGCTTTGCGTCTGGCCTGGAGGGGGGCATTTCATTGCCATCCGGGAGAAGTTGATCCCGCAACAACCTGTTTAAGCCACATTAAATTAAAAAGCTCTCCAAGCACGTCACCCTTGCAATGGAAAAATCTCTTTTGTAAATAACGTACCTAAACAAAGAAGTGACGCTTGCATCTGACCACCCTTACACTGACTGAAGATTCAAAAACGCCAGACAAGTACAAAGCGTCGATATTTTGGCGCCTTCATAAATTGGTTGACGTGCCAACTTCCTCAACATATCTTCAGGAGATAGGCGCACGGCTTCTGGTGCTGCTTCGTTAGCGTTCTCCTCGCTTGTCTGGAAGAAGGCATCCAGCATCTCCTTCATACCGTCGTCTTCTGTCTGTAAGTCCTTTTCTGCTTCCATCCTTGGCTCTATATTGGTCGGACCTTCACGCATAATCCTTTTTCTCTCTCTCTCAGATGTAGGTGCTATGCCGCAAAAATCAATGCCCATTCCGTAGGAGTCGTATCGTAGATTCTGTACGATTTCTTTAGCAAACTCTCCGTACTTGTGCACATGCTCATTACATATCTTACGTTTGCGCAAGATTTGATACTTGCAGAGCGTGCACGGGCATGCAATCTTTTCCTCCATGTTAGTTGATGACGTTGCCATTTACAATGATTATGAATGTTGTTAAATAATATATATACTCCTCACAATGTAAACTACCTCGCATTCTCTAGTCTTGCCCAATCTTCGTACACGGCGGTCCAGAGGTGTATGGAGATCAGGACCACCGGGTCAAAATCTCGTCTTTATTGGTCAAATCCTTTATGGGTAGATACATACGTGCACTCCCAGGTGTACATGGCAATGCATGTAGCGGGCAAAATCCCTTTGCCTCTTTTAGTTCCATAGTTTCTTCAACATCTAATGGCTATCTCCCTTTATCTCTCTCTCTCTCTCGATCTCGCTCTCGCTATCTCTCTTTCTCTCTGTATTTTCCTATTTCCTTATTTCTCTCTCTATTTTCCTATTTTCCTATCTCTCTCTCTGTCTCACTCTCCACTTCTCTATTGATCTCTCTCTCTTTCTATTTCCCTATTTGACCTACGGCTTGTGTATTTGGCGTTTCTTCTATCCGTTTGACCTACGACTTTCCATACGCACTCTTGAAATTGCTTTAAGACTACCTAATGGACTACGGATGGTTTCAGTAGGCATAGAAGTCATTTCCGAAATCCATTTGCGTTTTTCCATAGAAAAACGCAACCGGATTTGACCTACGGCTTGTGTATTTGGCATTAATTCAAACCCATTGACCTACGGCTTGCCATATGCACTCTTGAAATTGCTTTAAGACTACCTAATGGACTACGGATAGTTTCAGTAGGCATAGAAGTCATTTCCGAAATCCGTTTGCGTTTTTTCGTATAAAAACGCAATCGGATTTGACATACAGCTTGTGTATTTGGCGTTAATTCAAACCCATTAACCTACGGCTTTCCATACACGCTCTTGAAATTGCTTTACGACTACTTAATGAACTATGGATGGTTTCAGTAGGCATAGAAGCCATTTCCGAAGTCCGTTTGCATTTTCCGTAGAAAAACGCAACCGGATTTGACCTACGGCTTGTGTATTTGGCGTTTCTTCTATCCGTTTGACCTACGGCTTGCCATACACGCTCTTGACATTGCCTAAAGACTACCTAATCGTCTATTGATAGTTTCAGTAGGCATAGAAGCCATTTCCTAAGTCCGTTTGTGTTTTTTCGTAGAAAAACGCAACCGGATTTGACCTACGGCTTGTGTATTTGACGTTTCTTCTGTCCGTTTAACCTACGACTTGCCATACACGGTCTTGACATTGCCTTAAGACTACTCAATGGACTACGGATGGTTTCAGTAGGCATAGAATCGGTTTCCGAAGTCTGTGTGCGTTTTTTCGTAGAAAAACGCAATCGGATTTGACCTACGGCTTGTGTATTTGGCGTTTCTTCTATCCGTTTGACCTATGGCTTGCCATACGTGCTCTTGACATTGCGTAAAGACTACCTAATGGACTACAGATGGTTTCGGTAGGCATAGAATCAGTTTTCGAAGACCGTCTGCATTTTTTCGTAGAAAAACGCAACCGGATTTGACCTACGGCTTGTGTATTTGATGTTTCTTCTATCCGTTTGACCTACGGCTTGCCATACACGCTCTTGACATTGCTTAACGGACTGATGATGGTTTCGGTAGGCATAGAAGCCATTTCCAAAGTCCGTTTGCGTTTTTCCATAGAAAACTGCAACCGGATTTGACCTACGGCTTGTGTATTTGGCGTTTCTTCTATCCGTTTGACCTACGGCTTGCCATACGCGCTCTTGAAATTGCTTTAAGACTACCTTATGGACTACGGATGGTTTCAGTAGGCATAGAAGTCATTTTCGAAATCCTTTTGCGTTTTTCCGTAGAAAAACGCAACCGGATTTGCCCTATGGCTTGTGTATTTGGCGTTAATTCAAACCCATTGACCTACAGCTTGCCATACACGCTCTTGACATTGGTTTAAGACTTCTTAATGAACTACGGATGGTTTCGGTAGGCATAGAAGCCATTTCCAAAGTCCGTTTGCGTTTTTCCGTAGAAAACTACTTAATGGACTACGGATGGTTTCGGTAGGCGTAGAATCAGTTTCCGAAGTCCGTTTGCGTTTTTCCGTAGAAAAACACAATCGGATTTGACCTACGACTCGTGTATTTGGCGTTTCTTCTATCCGTTTGACCTACGGCTTTCCATACGCGCTCTTGACATTGCCTAAAGACTACCTAATGGACTACGGATGGTTTCAGTAGGCATAGAATCAGTTTTCGAAGACCGTCTGCGTTTTTCTGTAGAAAAATGCAACCGGATTTGACCTAGGGCTTGTGTATTTAACGTTTCTTCTGTCCGTTTGACCTATGGCTTGCCATACACACTCTTGGCATTGCCTTAAGACTACCTAATGGACTACAGATGGTTTCGATAGGCATAGAAGCCATTTTCGAAGTCCGTTTACGTTTTTTCATAGAGAAACGCAACCGGATTTGACCTACGGCGTAGAAGCCATTTATGAAGTCCGTTTGCATTTTTCCATAGAAAAACCCAACCGGACTTCAAAAACGGCTTGTATTTTCAGCGTTTCTTCTATCCGTTTGACCTACGGCTTGTTATATGCCCCCGCCTAACTTTTTTTGAGGAGGAAGCTTGTCTCTAAGAGCAACGACGGCACTGTTGTTGCTCCCTAGAGGACTTTCATGTGTAAAGGTGAGAGTTGAGCTCCGAATGTATTTTGAACTGGTCAAATGAAGTTATAGGCCTCATCAGACGATCGAGGTCACTTTGGCTCGACATGCACAACGCCTGGTCAGACTACCACACATGGAGGAGATTGATGAGATCCGCCAACGATAGATGCTGGATCTCCTATGATCTACCTATCCCAGCTAGATGTTTTAGCCGTTTAGTCCACACTCAGCAGTTTAGAATTCCATAATATTTTATTTTGTCATTTTGTCATCTTTTTACTCTGACTTTGTATCAGATCCACCACATTGTAACTTTCTTGTCTCATAGGTCACTTTGGCCTTTCGAAGACATTAATATAACATTTCATTTCATTTCTCTCTTTAATTTTAATTTCCTACGCATACATTAATTCTCTCTCTCTCTCTCTCTCTCTCTCTCTCTCTCTCTCTCTCTCTCTCTTTCCTACACACACACACACACCGCTCTCTCTCTCTCTCTCTCTCTCTCTCTCTTTCCTACACACACACACACACACCGCTCTCTCTCTCTCCTACACACACACACATGATGTAGAGAGAGAGAGAGAGAGAGAGAGAGAGAGAGAGAGAGGTTTGGGGGGGGGGGGAGTGACATAATACCTGCGCAGCAGGTTTTGACCAAGATTTGAGCAGGCCCCTGCGCGCGATGTCGTGCTGTGACACGTACATAGTGGGAATGCATGCTACAAGATCTATCTTGTATTTTTTTAGATACATAATTATATTTCCTATAGTGTACATATGCATATTTAAGTATAATAATAATCCTTCTATCTCATCCTATTATTTTTCTCAAGGGTAACCTATCCTTACTTTACCATCAGAAAATACTATGGGAAAAGCATCAATAGCTCTGCCTCTTTAACTTGGGGCAAAAAGCATTGATTCTTTATTTCTACTATTTCATTATCATCTCACACCCTAGCTAGATCCTATATCTAGGGTAAACTCCAATATATATATATTCTACGTATTTTTTATACTTTTCTTATATTTCTTTTTAAATAGCTACTAGGAGAGAATCAAATCCTAGTGGGACACTAGGTGGCATGATTTCAAAGATACACTTATTTTAATGCATTATTTCAAGCATGATTACAAAACTTTGTCAAGGAGCAATGTCATGCTTTCATATGGCATGAGGTGTCCTTGTGAATTAAATGAAAGTCTAAGCTAAGGAGACCACATGAAGACTTTTGCTGCTATAAATGGACCCTATTTTGATGAATTTTTTACACAAGGTTCCAATCCGAATTGGAAAATGATTTTAAAATGAAAATCGTAGCTAATGAGCTGAAGTTTTTGCCCATATTTTTACTTTTTTATTTGGAGCCACGGTTGAGGAGATATGATCAAAATACTGGACCCCAGTCTGCCCACATCATGCAAGGACAGCTCATTTCCAACTTTTCCAATTCCTGTTCACACTGGCTCCTCTCTTCTTGTGTAAACCCTTGTGGGTTCCCTTCACCTATAAAAAGGGACCTCTTCTTCCTTGGAAGGAACTCAAGCATTCAAGCCATTGATGAGAGGAATTCTCGAGGGAGTGAGTAGTAATGTCTAATTGTACTTAGCCATTAACATAAGCCCAAGCCTACACTATCTCCTAGAGGGAGACTAGCCATTCTTGCAACAAGCTAAACTTGGAAGATCAACTCTAATCAAAGAAGGTCTTGCACTTGGTGTATCAATCAAAGTGGAATTATCCACTCTTCTTCTCTCTCCCATCAATAATGGTGCCGAAGGGTTTCAAGTAAGATGTGTTCTACATTGATGTTTTCTTGATTTCTTGTTGTTTTCATTTTCATCTCTAATCCAACATATATATATATATATGTATCTAATCTCATCTCCTTAACCAAACCTATCTCTCTCATTCTTAGTAATTCATCCTCTCTAAGTTCTCTTGCTACAGGTACATCTCTCCCCGTAGTATCCTTATTGCCTACGGGCAAGAATAGGGCTTGGGAGGGAAACTTCTCATCTCTTCACTTCTCTCATATCTATATTTCTCACATACTATCCTAGATGAATAACCCACATGATGATCATTTCTATCGCTTTCACTCTGTACAATCTATTAGAATTAACGTATGGATTAGCCGTAAAATACACTTTCAACAACGTATAGTGTTTCTCTTTGGCCCAGAAAGGCTTAATGAAATACTTCTATCACCGAATCCCATCATACTACCTCTCATAGACTATAACTTTTCTTTTGACGTAAGCGTAGTTATCTTGCTATGAACCAAGAGGATTTGTACACACAATTAATCCCAATCACTAGACAAAATATATATATTATGGTAAGCACAAAACTACAATTCCAAAGAACAATTCGTAGCCTATTTGGTCAGCCAAGATTGAATTCCATTAACTCATCCATTAACCCTTTCATATTACCCATGATACGATATGACCATAGCCTTGATGTTTTCATCTTCGTATTGTTTTGACATTCTCTTTTGCGTTCTTTCTTTGTGTGTGTGAGTGCAAGAGAGAAAGAGTGAGTCTTCTTTGATTGCACTTCTTTCCAAACCCTAGTCTTCATGGCATCTATGGTTTAACTCCTTCATATAGTTGTTGTTGAGTTCTCTCACAAACTCTCACAGCCATAAGCCCGGTGCTTTCCTGGCAAGACCGCAAATTTCTCGACAGCGCGAGTTTCCGTTTTCTCCCCCAAATTTTTTTTGCATCGCAAACAGCATCGATATACCTGTGGGAATTTACGTCGATATACATGTGGCAAAGAATTCCTTTCCACGTGTATATCGATGCGCATTGCGACGCGTATATCGACGTGCTCTAATTACGTCGATATACGCGTGGAAAGACATGGCCGTCGATATATGATGCGTCGATATCTTCATGTTATGTTCTAGTGTTAGTTGATAGAACCATTGAGGTCGAGAGAGCTAGATGTCCATGACATCAACCGAGGCTCCATCAGAGGATCAAGACTACTCTAGCACAATGTGGGAGATGCCCAGTACGTCTATTTACAAAGGTGGACATTGATGAACCTCTTTATCGACCAATGCACTATTTTCTCGGACAATGCATACATTGGATTAAGTCCATATAAAAGTGTATTGGATCGGTCTCATAAATCATTTTGGAATTTTAAAGATGTTTAATATAACATTTCATTTTATTTCTCTCTCTCTCTCTCTTTTCTTTATCCCTATCTTTACTTTCTTTATCTCTCTCTCTCTCTCTCTGTTTCTTTTCCTCTCATCTCTCTCTCTCTCTCTCTCTCTCTCTCTCTCTCTCTCTCTCTCTCTCTCTCTCTCTCTCTCACACACACACACACACACACACACACACACACACACACACACACACACAATGTGTGTGTGTATGTGTGGGAGAGAGAAAGAAAGAGGGAAAGGGAACATGAGAGAGAGGAGAGGGAGGGAGCATACCTGGCTCTCCCTCCTCTTCTGGTGTGTGTGTGTGTGTGAGAGAGAGGGGGGGGGGGGGGGGGGGGGGGTTATATACCTATTTTGTAGAGAACGTCAAAACCTAGATCTACAGATCTAACTTTTTGGCGCTCTTGGATTAATTTTACATGGTCGGTGTTGCTATAGGCGTCGCTATATAACAAAGACTATAGCGACGCCGAGACTTTTTGTCATTTGAGCGTCGGACTACGAGCGTGACACTATGTTGAAGAACCTCTTGTAGTGCATACATGCATGCATGCAAGTTCAATTTCCCAAGTTCAGTCCCAAAAGGCCCCTATCTATCTTTGGTGAGCTAAAGATGATTATGGAAAAATTTTGGTGTTTTTTCAGTGCAACTCAAACCAGATGTTGTCCTAACTATTTTCTATTTATCCTATTTCTACTGAACATAAACTGCGTTGCATTTATATGTCTGTACCAAAACAATATACGTATAAAACATCATTATACGCCAAAATCCTGAATAATCACCGAATAACCATATTTTTTCTTTACGATTAAAAAATATTTTGATCAAAAAAACTGCTTATATAAATACGGTCGCCGATTTCAAAACTGGCGACTGCGGTTGAGAGAGCAACAGACAACTAGAGCTTATGCGCTATACTTTTAAAGTTGTTTACATTTTTTCTAACTTGTTCTTGTGTGTTGTGCGGTGAGACTCACGTGGTGCAATAGTTTTTCTCTCACCACAGAGTTGGATTGCAGGTTATAGGCCACTTTGTGGTGTGTAGCCATCCCTTCACTCCAGAAGTGAGTAGAAGCTAGTCACTTTCTCGTGATGTGCAGCCACTTGACTCACTCCAGGGAAGGGTTTTGGGACTGACTTAGATTCTCACTCATGTGGTGCAGTAGTATATCTCTCATCATAGAGCTGAGTGAGAATTCAGTGGGTGGTCAACTTGTGGAGTGCTGTAGGAATGATGCTACACCTCTCACTTTAGAATGACCTATAGGTTTCTCAATTCTAGATCAGCTCAAATCATCATTTGTACCATCACATAGAAAGGAAAGCGTTATGCTCGTCAAACAAAGAGTGGAGAGACGCATAGTTTATGCCCTCTTTATCTCTATGTGATGCACTATTTACTCTTGTGCTTTGAATTCCAAAGACACGTCATTATCATCACTACATGACTTGGTGTTGTGTTTCATATAGATACATACAATATTTTGCCTACATATGAGATTGTTAAGTTGTCTGCTGATGTTTTTGTTGTGAGTTCCACACACTTCATCGGGGATTAAATTTAGTCACATCATCGTTCTTACTACATACAAAATATGAGGGTTACGTTTGTCTACCTAAGAGTGGAGAGATGCATACCTATGACCTCTTCATCTTAGAATGACATGCCTTGCCCTTGTACTTTCTGATCCGTAGATATGACATTCATCATTAGATGACTTGTATTGTCTTGGATGCAAAATATGTACTATGTTTGACCACAATATGAGATTGTTAAACTGTTCACTCACACTCTTGGCCTGTTCGCCTCTCTCCATCTCTCTCTTTGTGTGTTATCCTCTCTATTGGTACAATGAATGGATTGCAATAATAATATATTGTTGTTTGCTATAAATTATGTCAAATTTTTATGGCTTAGGATCATGACACGATTATGATAGTTTACGCTCTCCACTAACAATGTTTATGTTGTAAAATTATATCTTGCAGATATGGTGGATACTAAGCTGGAAAAGCATCAACAAAAATTTTCCTTGGAAGTGATAATACGTCACTTTCATCACATGTCATACTGATTGTCCGAAATGACATGCCATGTGGGGTGGCCTCTACACCACACATAGCTTGAACATCCCCCAAGCATCATCTCGACGTACGAGTTATCCTATAACTATAGAGGGGCACCATCTAGCATAAGTGCGGCTAGGACATAGACATAGATGACCTAGGGTAGCAAAAGTGAGATGCCATCTAGGTAGCCAACATGAAATAATGATGTAGCAAACATTCGAATATAAAAAATGCCTAGTCAACAGTCAGGAGAGTGTGTACAAGAGAGGTATGTGACAAGGTCAAAATGGAGCATGATTGATTAGTGATGGCATACGTGATGAAGCACAAGCATGAGTGATATACAAGAGATGAATCATCCCCCTGATATGGGGAAAACAAAGCTAAGGAAAAGAGAGAATGGATTCAAAGATCATGACATCATTGCACACTTTTATTTATAATGACGATACTTACAAACGGTGGTCTTGGCTGTTACAAACCTTGATCTTGGCCCCTGGGATGCATGATTGAATGCGAGCGCCATATGGTGCATGGAAAACTTTGGAGTTAGTGGGGTTAGGACGTTAGCAGGAGGTTAGTTGAGGGAACCATCAAGACGATGCAGCCACCAACGACGCCAATTACCAGGATCGAGAGTGGAGTGGGTAGCATGGTGTCCGTGCATTCAATCCTAGCATGCTCATGTTGCCTTGCGGGTGATAGTAAGTGCCTTATGTGCATGGAGTGGTCATGACTAGTAAATCAACCATGGTGTGGGTGGAGATTGGTGGTGGTGATGTGGCCAATGCAAAAGCGTGCATGCTTAAAATGAAACATGATACCATTAGTTCCCTAGCTTGGAACGTGCATTATGTGCTTAGTGGTGCATGGAATGTAGAGTGCATGGGGTTTGGGTGGTGCCTCTACTGTGTTCTCTTTTTTGTGTATTCACTGAGGCCTCTTTATATAGGCCTAAGAGGTGGTCCTCACCTAATGGTACTTGAAAATATCGAGTCATCACTATAGAGAGTCTAGATGCCTCTCTAGTGAGAGAGATAGAGAGGGAGAGAAGTTAGAGATAGAGAGCAGGGTAGTAAGAGTGGGGTGGGGAGTTTTTTACAATCCACTAGCCATTAGCTAGGTTATTGGAGAAGAATGGAGATCGGAGCATTTACAATGGGTTTTGTTGATGGTTGGGGTTTTTAGGTCTGCGGTTAATGCTGTTGGAATTGGTGTTTTGTTGTGTGATGCCGAGGTGCTACATGTCACTTCCTTGCGGGGCCGGTTGGGGCATGCCTTTCGCGTAACTTCTTAATTTGGTGTTGCCTTCTCGTGCTTTTGGTGTTTCTTCTTTATCGATGTCAAGTTCTTCTTGTGTTTCTCCTTCCTGTACGTGCGTATATGCGTGCAGTGTACGTTTGGATGTATGTGCATGTGCTCATGAGTGTATGTAACCATTTGTGTGCTTGTAAGTGTGGAAGTGTATATGTATATGGGAGTGTGTGGGTGTGTAAGTGTGTGTGTGTGTGTGCGCGACAAGAGTGTGCGTGGGAACGGGAGTAATAAATAGATTATATATATATATGTCTTTTTTTATTTTGTTGTTCGCCTACACAAGGAACGTGAGTGAGAGTGAGAGAGAGCGCGTGAGGGTGTGGTGGGGAGAGAGGGTTGGGGTGAGTGTGTAGGTGTGTGTGTGTGTGTGTGTGTGTGTGTGTGTGTGTGTGTGTGTGTGTGTGTGTGTGTGTGTGTGTGTGTGTGTGTGTGTGTGTGTGTGTGTGTGTGTGTTTGTGTGTGTGTTGAGAGAGAGAGAGAGGTACTATGTTGTGCCTGCGGGCTGGTGAGACAAGATGGAAAGAGGGAGAGCGATCTCGAGAGTGGAAGATCAGGATGAGGGAGAGGGTGAGGGATTTGGGGAGAGAGAGTGAGAGAGAGCTATTTGCATTGTGCTGCCTATGGGCTGGTGACTACTGACAAAGGTAGGAAAGAGAGAGAGCAAGATAGCTAATGGGAGCAAAAGAGAGAGAGTGTTGTGGGGTTGAACAAGGGAGAGAATGATGTGTTCATTAATGATTTCCCTATGGACTTACCTCCAAAACGAGGGGATGATGACCATGGAATTGAGCTTTTACCAGGAAACTCACCGCCTAACAAGCCTCCTTATTGAGTTTCCCAAGCTCAATAAGAGGAGATCATGAGCCAAGTACAAGAATTGGTAGACAAAGGGATGGTGAGGCCTAGCTCCTCTCCCTTTTGTTCTCTAGTCCTTTTAGTTCAAAAGAAAGATGACACATACCGTATGTGTGTGGACTATCAAACACTAAACCATATCATTATGGAAAACAAATTTCCCATGCCTGGGGTAGAAGATCTATTTGATAAGCTACAAGGCTATACATACTTTAGTAGGATTGACCTTAAAAGTGGCTATCATCAAATAAGGATAATGGATGAAGATATCCAACGTTTGGTCTTTATGAATATCTAGTCATGCCTTTTGGCTTGACCAATGCACCAGCCACATTCAATTGTCTAATGGAGAAAATCTTTAGACCATACTGCAAATTCACTGGAGTGTTCTTTGAGGATATCGTCATCTACTCCAAGTCCTTGGAGGAACACAAGCAACATCTCCAAGTGATTTTTCAAGCATTGAGGGAGAACAAGTTTTTTCTCAACCAAAAGAAAAGTAAATTTTTCCTTCACGAGATTCAATACTTAGGTCATACTATCTCTCAAGATGGTATCCGTATGGATCCATCAAAACTAGAGATAATAAAAGAATGTCCTGATCCAAAGAATCTACATGAGCTAAGAAAATTTATTGGGATATGTGCATACTATACACACTTCATAGGAAAATTCTCTCAAAGATGAGGACCATTACATGACTTTACAAAGAAGAACGTTAACGAGCAAAATTCTTTTGACAAGCTCAAAGAGAGGCTTACCTCCCAACCAGTCCTCATGCTTCCGGATCTCTCAAAGCCATTTGAGGTCCAATGTGATGCTTGTGGTGATTGCCTCGGAGAAGTCTTGCTTCAAGAAGGGCATGCCATATAATATAAGAGCCAAAGGCTCAATATGGATGAACGGGTCTTAGGAATTTATGAGAAAGAGCTAACAAAAGGTCCGAAAAGTTTTGACCTAAACTAAAAAAATGTTACCAGTCCCCACTTTTCCATTGGTAGAAGTAAAATAGGTCCTTTTTTTTGTACCACCAAACCATGCTTTCACCCAGTGAGATGCAACGGCTATATATACAAAAATCATCAATGAACACTCTTATAGATGTTCCAAAGAATGGTTGAAAGACATATGTGACGTATCTTTGGAATGTGGCACGTACGTTTGTGAGACCTGAAAATACCCGGAATACCCATCACACACGGTGTAGCATTCAAAACCAGCCATTTCATTCACAACTTCATCCAAGAAAGGGAGAGGGAAATGGTCCCTCTTGTGGCTGCATTTAGTGGTTTGTAGTCAACGTAGAACCTCCACTTACCATTCTTCTTAGACGTCCCTACTACGGGTCATACCCACTCTGAGTTTTCCACAGGGTAGATGAACCCTGCTTCCAGTAGCTTCCTTACCTCGACAAGGAGTGCCTTTTCTTGTATGACCCCCAAGCGTCGTAGCTTTTGTGCAACTGGTTTTACCCCTTCCTTTAGCTTAATATGATGCTCCACTACTGTAATACCTGTGATTCTTTCAAAATTGTCAATGAAAAGGTCAGGAAATCCCATCAACATTTGTACAAATTTATCCTTCTCTTCAATTGTTAACTCCATAGATAGCATACTCTTCAACCTAGTTTCTCCTAGGCTAGGTGATTTACTTTCCTCTTCGCTGCTTTGCCCTTCTCGTGATGGGTCGTCAGTTGTGATTACCCTTTGTAGATCCTTCATGATGATACCCATCACATCGATGGAACTATCACTTTCATCGATGGAAGTGGTCTCCTCCTCAGAAGTGGAAAACTCACTAGTGTTCTCATTTGCTGATGTCTCTGGGTCCATTTGCTTTTGCTTGCCGGTCCTCATGTCATAGTGGATTGTTTCCCCTTTCTTACCAATCATGCGTAGAAGACCAGTGCCCCAGTCTTGTTTTGCCTTCGTGGCCATCAACCATGGCCTTCCCAAGATTAATGGATAGCCCTCCCCCTTAGTTGGCATCACAAAAACATCTACTTCTACCTCACTATTGAAGGCTTTTACCTTCACAACACTTACCACGCCCGCACATTTTACTTTTGCGTTGTTTGCCATCTTTGCCTTGCATGGAGAAGGGCGGTCAACCTCAAGCCCTAGCCTAAGCATCATAGCTTCGGTCATCACACAAATTTGTGCACCACCATCAATGTAGGTGTTTCCAACCCTCTTACCCTTTATGTTGATGTCAACAATTGGAAGGATGTCATCCATGTTGCAACCCGGAATTGCTCCAGCTACCTTCTCTTTGGAGTGCCTTGTACTCAACATTTTGGACCATGGCCGCCTTACCTTTGGTGCGAGATGTAGCAGCTGTGGCCATGTAATATTTGGTCCTTGCTCTGCCACATCCGATGTTAGATCATAGGGCCTAGACCTCTCCCCTAATTGAAAGTCGGTGATGCCTATTTTCTATCATGGCCTTGATGGCCTCTTGCTAGTCTCTCCCTTCATGCTTCTCTCATCATCACTTTGTGTAGTTTTCTCCCTCCTAGCTCTCTTTATATTCATGGCTTCAAAATGTTCTTCAAAAGTTACCTTCTTCTCACCCTTATCTCTCTCCTTTACTCTGGGTGGATCCACTACTACGGCCTTTCCTTTCTCCTCTTACCTTATGATGTTTACAGGGTGATAACGTGGTGGTGCCGGTGGAAGAGGTGGAATGGGTTCTTGTGGTGGTGCCTGGGGTAGACGTAGAATTTGTGTTGGTGGGTCTAGTGCTCGGGGTGGAGGTTTTCTCTCTCTAGGGGTTGACAGTTGGTTTCTCCTACCTCCTTTATTATAGTTTGGTCACGGGTTGGGACAATAGTACATACCGTGACCATCTTCTCCACAGTTGTAGCAGTGATACTCCCTGTTTTGTTGCCATGCTCTCCCCAGGTCTTGATCTCTCTCTTGATTCTTTCCTTGCTGTATCAAGTACATAGACAAATTTTGCAATTGATCAGTAATGTGGGCCAACATATCTTGTAGGTCATTTTCTTACTCCAGGAGCCGGTGGTGGTGGAGGAATAGTGGTTTTCATGGTTGTTGGTCAACACGATGTTCCTGCTTCTGTTGACTCGGTTTCTTTGGATTTCATCTGCAGCTTCTTGTCCTTAAGGCGAGCAATCTCCACGGCTAGCTCGTACGTAGCTGGGAATCTACCCTTCACCTTCTCTTTGAGCAACGGCCACAAGCCATGCGTGAACCGGTCCTTTTTAGGAAATTGAGTGCAGCTTCCTCTCTTGCCAGTGACTCAACCCAGCGTTCCCACAAATCCACAAACTTGGACTCATTGGTGGCATACTCTAAAAGACCCTCCTACTTCAAGTCTCTCAACTTGTCCCACAGCTTCTGTGAAGTGGTACCTCCCCCAAAGCGCCTCTTAAAATCAGTTTTTAAGGGCTCCCAATCATCCTTAGTAGATTGTGTAAGTGTGTTGTACTACGATCTAACTTCTAGCTTCATGAGATTCTTAAAGATTCTAACCCAGGATTCATCTGTATCTTTGTTTCTTACTACACATGCTACTTCAAAGTCATCTAAGAAAATTTTTTACCAAATCCTCCCCCTTCTTTCCTTTAAATGTTGGAAAAGCTACACTTGCCATGATTATTGAGAGAGAGAGAGAGCTAGAAAGACACACTGCTTAGCTTTCAATCAAAAGATATATATATAATTTTTTTTCTTTATAAGCAGGCGTGTATACTCTTTTTATACTAGAACATCGATTAAAATCTCAAATGGTACATTGCCTTGTACCAAAGGTAGGACAAATGGTTGATCTGATGCCAGAACCTCAGAGAAGCGCTCCACACCCAGCATGGTGTTGATGACGTGCTGATAGTGAGCCTTCTAGTCCAGTATTACCTTGATTGAACGTACTCGTATCGAAATGTGTGTTCTGCCTTGGGGTAGGTTGTACTGATTCATGTGAATCTTAGAGGTGCTTAGTCACTATCCAAACTTGTGGGAGAGGGTGGTGTCCTTTCTTGAAACAAGCATAGTAGATCCCTTGTCTCTCTAGTGAGAGCGTGAGCATGTGCTTTTGTTATTTGTGCTGCAGCATCAGGTGCGACTTGGAAACTAACTGCACTAATTACCTCGGTGACTTGAGTTACCCGATTCTTGAAGTAGAATAGTGTTGACTCTATATTGTGTGGAGCTCCCTCCATCTTGTTGTTGCGGGTTGGTCGTAGGTTGTGGACATGGTCAGGACTACCTCCTTCTTCTCCTTGGCACACGGCCTATGTATATCCACTGAGTCTGATGTGCTAGTTCACTTTGCCACTCCAAATCTATTCCGTTACGCCTGGCACTCGAGCCTCGATGGAGATGCGAAGTTCTTCTAGTTGTGCTTGGATCTCTTCTTCTTCTGTCATCCAGTTAGAAAAACCTGCTAGCCATTCATCCATCCACACAGGTTTGGGGTTTTCAATCTTGTAAACTGAAGGGTTTCATAAAAGGATCCTCGGTGGGGGCACCAAGAAAATGATTGTTGGAAATGACATACCATGTTGGGTGGCCTCTACACCAAACATAGCATTAACATCCCACAAGAATCATCTCGATGTAGGAGTTATCCTATAACTATAGAGGGCCACCACCTAGCATAAGTGCAGCTAGGCCGTAGACATAGATGACCTAGGGTAGCAAACATGAGATTCCATCTAGGTAGACAACATGAAATGATGATGTAGCAAACATCCGGATATAGAAAATGCCTAGTCAATAGTCAAGACAGTGTGTACGAGGGAGGTATGTGACAAGGTTGGAATGGAGCATGACTGATTGGTGATAGCGCATACGATGAAGCACAAGCAAAGTGATATGAAAGAGATGAATCATACCACGGATATGTGGAAAACAAAGCAAATGAGAAGAGAGAATGGACTCAAAGATCATGACATTGCACACTTTTATTGATGATGATAATACTTACAAACGGTGGCCTTGGCTGTTAGAAAACTTTCTCTTGGCGGGGATGCATGATGGAATGCGAGCACCATATGGTGCATGGCAAACTTTGGAGTTAGTGGGGTTAGCACGTTAGCAGGAGGTTAGTTGAGGGAAACATCAAGGCGATGCAACCACTGGCGATGCCAATTACTAGGATCAAGAGTGGATTGGGGTAGCATGGTGTCCGTGCATTCAATCCTACCATGCTCATGTTGCCTTGCGGGGTGATAGTAAGCGCCTTATGTGCATGGAGTCTTCATAACTAGTAAATCAACCATGGTGTGGGTGGAGATTGGTGCTAGTAATGTGGCCAATGCTAAAATTCCCATGCTTACAACAAAACATGATACCATGAGTTCCCTAGCTTGGGAGGTGCATTATGTGCTTAGTGGTGCATGGAATGTAGAGTGAATGGGGTCTGGTGTGTTCTCTTTTTTGTGTCTTTGCTGAGGCCTCTTTATATAGGCCTTAGAGGTGGTCCTTACCTAATGGTCCTTGCAAATATACATTGGTCACTATAGAGAGTCTAGATGCCTGTCTAGTGAGAGAGATAGAGAGGGAGAGAAGATAGAGATAGAGAGAAGGGAAGTAAGGGTGGGGTGGAGAGGTTTTTACAATCCACTAGCAATTGGCTAGGTTATTAGAGAAGAGTGGATATCGGGGAATTTACAATGGGTTTTGTTGATGGTTGGGGTTTTTAGGTGTGAGGTTAATGCTGCCAAAATTGGTGTTTTGTTGTGTGATGCCGAGGTGCTACACGTCACTTCGTTTTGGGGCTGGTCGGGGCATGCCTTTGGTGTCACTTCTTAATTCGGTGTCGCCTTCTCGTGCTTTTGGTGTTTCTTCTTCGTCCATGTCGAGTTCAGGCTTGTGTATCTCCTTCCTGTGCCAGCTTATATGCGTGCAATATACGTTTGGATGTATGTGCATGTGCTCATGAGTATATGTAACAATTTGTGTGTGCTTGTAAGTATGCAAGTCTATATGTATATCGGAGTGTGTGGGTATGTAAGTGTGTGTGTGTGTATGACAAGAGTGTGTGTGGGAACGGGAGTAATAAATAGATAATATATATATATATATATATGTTTTTTTCTATTTTGTGGTTTGCCTACACAGGGAACGTGAGTGAAAGTGACAGAGAGCGCGTGAGGGTGTGGTGGGGAGAGAGGGATCGGGTGAGTTTGTAGGTGTGTGTGTGTGTGTGTGTGTGTGTGTGTGTGTGTGTGTGTGTGTGTGTGTTAAGAGAGAGAGAGAGAGAGAGAGAGAGAGAGAGAGAGGAGAGCGAGCCCGAGAGTGGAAGATGAGGATGAGGGAGAGGGTGAGGGAGTTGGGAAGAGAGTGTGTAGGTGTGTGTGGTGGGGGTTAAGAGAGAGAGGGAGAGATCTATTTGCATGGTGCTACTACGGGCTGGTGACTACTGACAAAGGCAAGAGAGAGAGAGAGAGAGATAGATAGATAGATAGATTTTATTATCGTCCTCGGAGGTCAAATATGACCTATGGGACCAAAGTTACATGTGATGTAGTATGTGTATGGCTGATGAGTGACTCTCGATGCTCCAAAATTGTAGTGATGAGAGTCGCAATGGAGAGCCCACACTTTGGCTGGGAGAGGAAAGTGTGTAGGTCTAAGTTATGGCTGAAAATGTGAGAGAAGCAAGTTCGGATGTGATCAAAAGCTGAGCACTCTAGTAGTGTGTGGTACTCAGACTCTCGAACTTGCAGTGAGCATAATGTGCACAATCGATTTGACTCTTCTCCATTGCCCCAACGCCCTATCTCGCATCGAAGGAAATGGGAGCTAAGCCGAATTGCTGCGATAGTGCGTATCGCAGACAAGGGAATAGGCTCAAGCATGTAAGTGTGAGTACGGTTTCCTCTCTCAGCGAAGAACATGGTTTTGTAGTTGGGGGCAATATAGGTGGTGTAATGTTTGAAGCGTGACCCACCGGATTTCTCCCAAGCCGTAATACATTGGCGTTGTAGAAAAGCTTCATTCACTTGAGAGTCAATTGAAGCATCATGTAGCAAGTGTAATGCATCCCATCTCCCAAACCACTTCTTTATGTCTTGCATCCATCCCGTGCTCAAGATCTTGCTTTTATGCGTCTTTTGAACTTTTTTGCTTGCTTCCCATGCAATTGTAGGAAGTCGATGTGAGGGGTTTTGACGCATCTTTATCATGTACTCCACAACCCTTTCCATGCCCATAACCTCAATTGGAAGAGATCCCGACTCAAGAAGTAGGAGCATATATGGTGTTTGTGTCTTAACTTGGAGAAAGTTTGTAAGAAAACGCTTTTGGACATTCTCAAACTCTTTCCAAGTAGACTTTGAGATGCTCCCACCCCACACTTCAACTCCATAAAGAAGAACCGGTGTCACCAATGCATCAAAAAGATACTTCTTGAGAACCCAACACTTGATGTTTCCCGCATTACACATGTTCTCAAATGCATAATATGCTCTCTTTCCCGCTTCCAAACGAAGCATAGCACATTCATGCCACTTGTGATTGGATGGAACCTCAAGGCCAAGGTACTTAAAGCTCGCAACAACTTCAAGTGTCTCGTTGTTGTACACAATGCATGGCTTCTCCTTATGGTTGGTTTTCACAAGCATAACCTTTGTTTTGGATTCATTTACAATCAGCCCACTATGCAAGCAAAAGTTCTCAAGGACAACCATAAGCTTTTGTGCATCTTCTAAAGTGTGTGCTAGAAGCACTACATCATCCGCATACAACAAAAGCATGATTACCGCATTGCAAATAGTGACCTCTTCAATGCCTTCTTCTTGCATAAAGTCAAGTACCATTTGTTCCAATTGATCGATGCATAGACCAAAGAGAGTTGGTGACAATGGACATCCTTGCTTAACCCCAATAGTGCTTACAAAAATTTCTGAAATTTCTCTTCCCATGCGCAATTGACAAATCACCTTCTCATAGATTCGAGAAACCGCAAGCATAAACTCACTTGGCACTTGGAGTTCTTCCATCCTTCTCCACAAATTGTTACGTGGAATCATATCAAAGGCTTTCTTAAAGTCCACAAAACAACAATACAATCGCTTGCCTTTCAACCAACTTTCCTCCATGAGAACACGAAGAGTGACAAGATGATCAATGGTGCTATGGCATCGACGAAAACCCGCTTGTCCCTTTGCACGGTTGTCATTATCTTCAGCCCAATCACTCAATTTCATCTCCATTATGCACCCAAATAACTTTGCCATAAGAGACCCAATCATTATAGTCCGGTAGTTGCTTACATTCTTTACATCCCCTCCTTTATGCAAAGGCTTAACCCAATTAGTACTCCAATCATAAGGCATACCATGTTGAAGTGCAAGGTTGAACATATCACACATCCACTCATGGGTAAAATCTCCCGTCCATTTGATCATCTCCGGCTTGATACCTTGAAGATCTCCCGCTTTGCGAGTGGCCAACTTTTCAAGCCCACCGCATACATCCTCAATAGTAAAAAAAAGACGGCATACATGGGAGTGAACCATAAAATGGCATTTTTTCAGTATTTTCTTGCTCATATAATTGCCTACAATGTGTGTACATATCCACTAGACTCAAGTTACCAAAATTCTCAACCCGCTTGCCTCTCAAGTTTCTCCAAAATCTTCCACATGCATGTGCCTTTTCTTGGACTTGAAATTCTTGTTGCTTTACTTCCCATCTTCTTCTCTTCTTTTGAATCAATGCCTTGTATGTATGCAAATGACTTTGATAGTTGTCTTTGTCCATAGTTGCATCAAGCTTTATCAAGGACTTTCGAGCATCTTGACATTCTTTATCAAACCACCTTTTGCGTGATCTATCTTTGTTGATACCATGGAGATGCTTTATGGCAAAGCATTCTTCCGCACAAGAACAAATAGCTTTCTTGAAAGCTTCCCATTTAGTTTCCAATGGTGCATCACATTGAAGCTTTGTCATCCATAATTTTTGCTCAACCATTTCAATGTACATTGGTGCCCGTTTGAAATCCATACATAGTGATAATTTCTCTTTCCTTTGGCTGAGATTATCATGCTTAGTTGCTTCTCCACATGAAAGGTCAATACATAAGGTGCAATGGTCGGATTCCGGGGTCCATTGACCAAACATAAAACTCTTTATGCGATACATGATGGCTTCAGAGAGTAGCATATAGTCAATCACACTATCCCCATTATGTCTTCTACATGTAAATCCATTGGTTCCACTCCACAAAGATACACCATTGGCAATGAGCATACCTGTGCTATTACACATGTGTAAAAGTAATTTTCCATAGTGATCCGGCTCTTTCTCATCCATTGAAGTACGATCATACAAGTGAACTTCCTCCAACTCCCTTGAAATGTATGGCATATCAAATTGTTGAGTATCATGTTGCAATGTTTTTGTGCGAGCATTCATATCCCCAAATACAATAACATCACCTTCACCTTTGAAATAAGCAATGTCCTCTTCCAAATCAGAAAATGGTTGATCTCTATCCATGCAAGCATAAAAGGGAGAATCATGATGAGGAATGTAGCAACCGGCTACAAAAATGGGTGCTCTTTTTGGTGTCATAATTTTCAGCCATACATAACGTTTGTACTTGTCATCTTTCACAATTGATACAAAATCTTCCAATCCTTTCTTAACCATACATGCTAACCCTCCTTGTCCTCTTCGTTGCTTGAGATTCTTTGACCACATCAATGAATGTACATTGTAATCCTCCAAGCCATTAATCCTTTGTGTATCATGCTCCCAAGTTTCAACAAGAAGTACAACATCGGCTTTGCTTGTTAGTTCATCAATGCCAAGGGGCTGAACAAGGGAGAGAACAGGAAGGGTATGGACGAGAGGGGAAAGAGAGACTTTAGTGGGCCAAGGAGAGAGGATGGATGAGGGTGAGCGGTGGGGAGAGAGAGCCAGAGGTGGGGGTGTGTGTGAAATAATGAAAGAGAGAGAGACTCTTGTTCCATGCATGGGGGACCGCTACGGACGAACGAAGTGCTATAATATTTGTAATCATAGCTTGTCATTTATCCCCTCAATTATCCATTTTTGTGCTCTTGGTCAAACAAATTGTATTGTATCTAACTGTAATTATGACTCTTATTGCAAAAGTAACTTGAGAGAGAGAGAGAGAGAGAGAGAGGTGAATGTAAGGTTTCCAGTTTCTGAAACCTTAAAGATTGTATAAATCTTAATTCAACTGATATGATTATTGAAAAAGCAATGTAGAATTGTCCGACCGTGGCAAATATTGGTATTTTTTAAATCTTAAGCACAGCAAACCCTGGGCTAGAAATTTTTAGAATCAGATTCCGATAAAATCTGGAAACGTTACGGGCCCTGAAAGGTTACACTAGGAATTCAATTAATTAAGTAAAATTGGATGGTTTCAGTAATTATTATTAACAAAGACTTTCTTATCCTAATGTTCTAGAAATTACTGATATTTCCAATTTTCATCATTAAAAATCAGTGAAAATAGTAAGCGAGGGGCAATGTGGGGTAATGATGAACTCTCCCAGACTAGATTTAGCAGCAGGGGCCTTTTTTTGACTTGTTGGGGACTGCTTGAAGTGTAAGCAACTGCCTTTTACAACCTGTGAGAGCTTGTGAGTGCCAGAAAACTATAAATAGGACCCCTTGCTTCACAAATTGGACAGACTCGGAGCCTTGACACTCTCTCTCTCTCATCTAGAGAGAACACTACACAGAAATCACTAGAGATTAAGCTCTAGTCGATTAACCTAAATGGTAATTAGCCTAATCCTTCTTAATCAGCAAGGCTAGATTAATCTATTTTGTTAATAAATCAAAGATTAGGCCTATGTATACTTATAAACCCTCTCTTAATTAATTATTCTCTGCTGATCATTGTAATTAATCTTGGTAATGTTAAGCTAATTAATTATCCTATCATATTAGGACTAAATTAGCCAAATTAACCATGAATTAATGGGAAATATATTAATTAAGATTAAATTAAGTTGAGGTAATTATCAGAGCTGCATTAGACAGTCATTAAGCTAGGAAAATTATCCTATAATTTTTTGAATAATTTTCCTAATTAATTACGCAAAATTACACTATTTTTTAGAGAAAAAAAGGGGAAAATAATCAAATTGATTTCAAATGATTTGATTTATTTATAAATAGTTAATTAGGTGTTAAGGAACCCATGTTAATTAGGAGAAGCTCATATAATTAATTTACCTAATTACTTTAGCAGAAATACTATGTTTTTAGGACAAATTAAATAGGTAAAATTAATAAATTGATTTCAAATACTTTGAGTTATTTATCAGTGGTTAATTAGGTGTTAAAAAACCTGTGATAATTCGGAGAAGCTTCCATAATTAGTTTACCTAATTAATTTAGCAGAAATACTCTATTTTCAAGACTAATTAAATAGGGGAAATTAGTAAATTGATCTCAAATGCTTTGAGTTATTTATCAGTGGTTAATGAGATGTTAAGGAACCCATGATATTTAGAAGAAACTCAGATAATTAATTTACTTACTTACTTTAGCAGAAATAATTTGTTTTTATGACTAATTAAATAGGCGAAATTAGTAAATGAATTTAAAATACTTTGAGTTATTTATCAATGGTAAATTAGGTGTTAGGGAGCCCGTGATAATTAGGATAAGCTCATATAATTAATTTACCTAATTACTTTAGCAAAAATAGTCCTTGTTTAGGACAAATTAAATAGGGGAAATTAGTAAATTGATTTTAAATGCTTTGAGTTATTTATCAGTGGTTAATTATGTGTTAAGAAACCCATGATAATTAGGATAAGCTCAGATAATTAATTTATCTAGTTACAATAGAAGAAATACTCTGTTTTTTGGACACTTTAAATAGAGAAAACTAGCAAATAGATTCCAATTGAATTGAGTTATTTATCAGAGGTTAAATAAATGTTAGGAACCCGTGATAATTAGGACAAGATCAAATGAGTAATCTACTTAATTACTTTAGAAAAAATACTCTGCTTTTACGACAAATTAAATTGGGAAATTAGCAAATAGATTCAAATTGAATTGGGCTATTTATTAGAGGTTAATTATATGTTAAAAAACCCATCATAATTAGTATAAGCTCAAATGAGTAATCTAGCTAATTACTTTAGCAAAATCCCTCTGTTTTTAGGACAAATTAAATAGGGGAAATTAGCAAATAGATCCAAATTAAATTGAGTTATTTATCAGAGGTTAAATAGATGTTAGGAAACCCATGATAATTAGGACAAGCTCAAACGAGTAGTCTAGCTAATTACTTTAGCAGAAATACTATGGTTTTTGGACAAATTAAATAAGGGAAATTAGCAAATAGATTCAAATGGAGTTGAGTTATTTATGAGAGGTTAATTGAATGTTATGAAATCCATGATAATCATGTTACCATCAGATAATTAGTTTACCTAATTATCCCAATAAAATTATATTATTTTTAGGGGAAAATAAAAGGGGGAATATAGTAAATTAATCCAAAAACCTTTGATATAAATATCAAAGGTAAAACAGACCTTGAGGAATCCATGATAAATACCCCAACCTTAGATAAATAGTTTAGGTATTTATCTTCAATAAAAGTAACCGATTTTGCATATAAAATAGACAAGGGAAATTAGTAAACGAATTTATCTAATTACCAAATAAATACCTGAGGTCCAGAATCACTATTGAAGGGTGAGAAAATTACCTCAACATAAATGGATGGTATAATAAATTACTATCAGTAAAAGTTTACCGAATTTAGACCATAAGTATAGGAGGAAAAGGCTATTAATCAGATTTATGAAAATTACTAAAGATAGAACATATTCAATTACAATTTAGGGAGGGTAACCCATTAGCGGATAGAAATTTATAATTTACTAAGGTTAAAATGGAAGATAGAATAAGGAGAAACCTAGTTAAAGGACTTCCTAAATTAAATGGTAATTATGGAAAATTACTTATAGCATAAATAAGTTACACGAGGAATATCTCATCACATTGACTATTAAAGATACCTACTTACACCAAAAATCCTTATTTTTGGGTAAACAAGGAAAAAGAAAATTATTCAATTAAACTTCTAATGGATTAAGTCTTTTTATAAGGCTACCGACATGGCTCCAAAGAGGATGTTAGCAACAAGCAAAACAAAGCCACTAATGACCATGAGGCTGGGCCTTAACCATAGGCCGACTAAGGAAAGTTTGCAGGCTCCAGCCCAACAGAGCCAATGGCCGAGCAACCCCAGGTGGATTTTTATTTTGTTCACTTAAAATCTTTTAAAGTTCATTTTTAAGTTAGCATTGCATACGTAAAGTTAGGAAGGATAAACTGGACGAAAACGGAAGGTAACTTCCAACGTGCATTTGTTTATAATGTACGAAAGAATTGTTTGGGTTAAACTGGTTGAAATAGGAAAGATATAATTGATCATCCTTAAGAAAGCTTGTCTCAAGACACCTCCGACTCCTTGGTATATTTTGATGATAATGATTGGCTTTCTAGCCAGGATAAGTCGGTTACCCCCATGAACGATGAGTTTCTACTCCGTGTCATGTCTTGATGTTTCTACATAAGTTAGGATACCGTTTTTTATCCTAAGGGAGCCGCCCGATTGTATGGGCAACTGGTTTGGTGTATGGGCACCCGGAACCTTGGGTGGGGGTTTATCCACTCCGGATTTGAATAAGGAATAGGTGCCGTTTTTCACCCTATTGTGGTCTTGAGACAAGAAGAGTATTGGTCATGGTTATTATGGACAATGTTTTGATTGACAGTACCCTGTCTTAAGTTTAAAGATGTCTGTTTTCTAAAAGAATACTTTCAATGATGTCTTCAAGGAGTTACTGTGATGGAACGTTAAAAGAAACCATTATTTTAAATGTTTAAAAAAGGTACTAATAAGATAAATGAATCTTGTGTGAGTGTGGGGTGGCAAGTGGGGATTGACTAAGGTTGTCAATCATGGACGGGTTAGTCAGGTAACTATCCATTCTCGTGCACTAAAATGTTTTAGTAACTTCTTCACTTGGAAGAGGAATCCACCAACGGCTGTGCCCTCACATATGTTAGGGGGAAAAAGCGTTGGCTAAGGAAACCATAATCTGAATGATGAAGTTATAGGGCCGGAATAAGAATTTTTTTTGTAGGCCGTTTGAATACGTTGTCCCGTTTCCGTTGGGAGGCATGCGAGGCAGGACTAGGTCTGCTTCTAAGGCTATAGACCCAAGCCATTGTCAATGGTAAAGGTCTATTCCTTGGATTTTTCTTGTTAGAGACTCTGATTTTTATCAGACCTAGAGACCTGTCAAGAATCCCATCCCGATCTTTGGTATTGGCGGGTTGGGGATCTTACAGTGAACATCAAGCAGTGTAGCATGGCGATGTGTTATAATTTTCACATATTCACATCGAGCAAAACTTATAGACCTTTAGTCATACATCTTTGTCTCCATCAAACACACCAATCATATAATCTATTTCATCCATATAAGAGCACTTGGAAGCTATCTCCCATTCCATGTCATCGTCATCTTCTACTTTCGCAGCTATAACTTCATGGGTTTGAAAGACATCATAGTGCTTTTGTGCTTCTCTTGATGCAATGTTCACTAGATTATGGATAAGTCTCATGTTGCAAAAAACATAAACCAAATCAGCAGCCGGTTAGGGTGAAGATGGTTTTGTTTCTTGGTATGCATAAAGTCAAAAGCCAACCAATTTCTCTCACAAATTCCACTTGATGCTGCAACAAATAGGTCCCTAATTGCAATGTGTTGCAGGTCCACCTTCTCCCCACCATACTCCTTCCACCATAGAGGCGCACTTGTGTGTGCAATGGCATCTATATTCCATGGATCCTGGAGCATGCCAGTTCTATTAGCATAATCAACTTGCTGATGAAAAGCAGTTTTCCCATCCTCTTGTCTTAATAGTTGAGAGCACATTGTTTTGAAGTCAGTCATGACTTCTTTATCGGCCAATTGTTACTGCATTTGAAATTTGGGATCCAATACAAATGCAACACCATGGAACAACATATGAAATTGCACCCATCGCTTGTTGGCAACTGTGATTATGGAAGCTTTGTTCTTTGCACCAAAGCCAACATGATCTCTTACTTTGCATAATGCTTGAAACATATACCAATGAACTCGACCAAAGACAAAAGAGTCTTTGTCAACTATTCACAAAAGATCTACAAATGGTTTGGCCAGGGTAACAATTCTCTCTACATTGTGCCAAAAAACTTGTGACTTCACAAGCTGTGCACATCTTGTAGATGCCTCTTGGTAGCTAGGATACTTGATGAGCCGAGCATCCCATTGTCTATTGGTACAGCCTACCATTTCAATCAGAGTAGGCTTCAATTCTTGAAAGGTGGCAAGAACATAGTATGTGGTTGCAAACCTTGTCGCACAAAATACCTGTAAAGTTTTGTTGGGTGATTTTATTTGCATTTAGTAGTGTTTGTTTTATGACGTCCATTTTACCAATGTCTTTTAATAGAAAATTATGAGTATGTGTGGCACATGGCATCCAAGTAATCTCTAGGTACTTAACTTGAATAGCCCTCCCTGCAGCCTTGTAATTGGATGCATTATCTGTGACAATTGTAGTCACATTCTTTGGCCCACCTGCTTTTCCTATGGTGCACTCATATATGTTAGGAAATAAGACGTAGCTAAATAGATAATTGAGTAGATTACTTAATGGAGAGAGACAGATTTACATACACGAGATTATAGAGTAGAGAGAGAGAGAGAGAGAGAGAGTACACACAATATACGTGGTTCACCCAATGTGGGTTACGTCCACGGGAAAGCAGCCACTCAATGGCTTTAGTACTTCAAAACAAGAAGTAGTTTACAAAAGGATTATACCCTTAATGGAGCTCCCGCCTTGCTTCACTCTCACCACCTCACACTCACCTTGTTGCATCAACTTCACACTATGAAATGTGTGTAGAAATGGCCTCCTTTTATAGGCCAAAAGGGCTGCCCTCTCTTATGAGAGACAGCCATGTGTAGCCGCCCTTGTGCGAATAAGTCCAAATCGGACCCTCCAATCCGCCCATGTGTGGCCGCCCTTGAGAAGACAAGTCCGCCTTTCAATTCGGCCACCGGCCATTGAATTCGGCCACCGGCCATCGGCCATTGACTTCCGACCACCGGCCACCGGCCATTGACTTCCGACCACCGGCCATCGGCCATTGACTACCGGCCACCAGCCAATCAACCGGTTGTTTTTCGACCACTTTCCGTCCGCCGGCCGGCCATAATATTCCGGCGAAAAAAAAAGTCTTGGGGGCCTCCGCCCCTGAGGCCTTTAAAGTTGCCCCTGATTCTTGTCCGTGAAAATTTTGGTTTCCGGTGAGTGATTTTCCGTCACGCACAATGGCTTCTCCTCATAATGGGGGCCTTACAAATGTGCGCTTTTACCACAGAAAATTACAAGGGTAAATCAGGCTCCATACTTAACAATATATCCTTTCTAGATAATTGCTAGTCTTCTCTTTTAAAGAGGTGCGAATGGATTTTACGAACATAGACCCTCTAGGGTTGATAAGCATCATATTGATGAGCGGCTTCTTCTAACAATTGGTCCATCCATCCTACGCAATGGTGCAACCATATGCAGGAACAAAGTCTACCACCATGCACTTGAGGATGGCTTCAATGCTGTCTTTCACTTTATCTTGATACTCTCTGTGCATCTTATTATAATCAGGAAGCACAAACCCTTTTTTGGATGTGCTCATTAAAGCATCTTGAAATATGGAGTTGCGCATAGCATTGAATGGTATACCACACTCCACAGAATATTGCATCCATTTCAAGTGCAACTCAAGTAACCATTGCTTATCTAACACTTCATACTATGTTTGGCCATTGGATGATGCTTTGCTAACTTTAGTTGAGCTAGGATTTGCTACTGCTGACATTGAAGCATGTCCATGAAAAGGAGTTGATTGGGGAGTGTGATCATTTGCTAGGCACATGCTCTGTCCTCTCGTTGACAACTGACATTTCAACATCCATTGCAACTTGTTTGGCATTAGCACTTTTCTTTTTAGCTGCAAGAATTTACTATGCTATGCGAGCATACTTTGGCAATCTAGCATGAATATCTCTTCGCAGAGCCGTACACTTAGACACATTACCAACGACTTTAAACAAATGCTCTTTGATTGTGGTCGCATTACTACTGAACTCATGGCCACAGGTTTTGCATTTCAATCGAGATGTATTCTTTTCAGCACGTAACTTGTGGAGTAACTCCGCTCATGTCCTTTCACCATGATAACATGTGAATTTAATTTGCCAGATAAAAAAATCCACCTGTCAATTTTGAGGTCATAATTAATTCAAAGCAACAAACAACACAAGCAATGCTCTATCACACATTTTCAATTAGACTCATGCTACATTATCAATTAACAATAAACACTGATAGTCTAATCGTTCTTCTCAACAAACTCACGTCAATCAAATTATATTCTCATACGCTAAATAACTTCATCACTTCAAACAAAACATTTCAATCAAAATGCTCACATTGCACTATATCAATTCAATTAAAGTGCAAGCTTTTGGCTTTCACAGATTGCGATAATCGATAATCTTAATAACTGATTTAAAACAATACCAATGAAATTGAAGATTTTGGCAACAAAAAACATTGAGTGTCTTCCTTTGGATTCTGATGAGGCACATGCAATACCCAAAGGTGCTTCACATTCCAACCATTGTCTTTCACCTTCTCTTTGTGGAGTAGAAAATGGTGCTACGTAAACAATGTGTCATGGATCTTATCATCCGAAATATAGAAACAGGTGGTCTAATGAGTCTCACCCACCACTCAGCACACAAAAGAGATTTGAATAGGTATGACTACCTGACTTATCTCATTTTGTAGCTTGCACGCATAATTTTTTAAAGGTTCACTGCAAAATTCACAATTTCATCCGAAAAGTTCTACATTTAATATTCTTTGAATTGATCTACTTGCTCTTGCTCTTGTAGCTATGCTTGATGAGGTTGACTAACTTGCTATCAAACAAGGATGTGAAACTCCTAGGGCTTACTTGATGAACAATAAGATCTTTTGTTTTCTTGGTTAGGCCTTTGTTCCATTCACCTCCTATGTGTCAGCACTTGCAAACACCCTCAACACCAAGCAAACACCTTCACAGTCACCAAAGAGGATTTTTCGCACTCTTCACTTGGACAAAGTGCAAACCTTTCAATGCCAGATGTTTGCAAGTTCCCAGTACGTACACACTTTCTTTCATGAAAAGATGGACTTTGGACACAAACGAGGTTCCCAAAGGTCTTTTAAGCTTGGAAATGCATATTTTGATGCAAAGCATAGAGAATCAACATGTTTATTAGTGCAAATAAGGCACTTGCAAGCACATGAAGTCGACCCATGTTGTCCAAGTATTCCCTCATGCATTTGATTGAAGGCTTCCTTAGAGTACACAAGTTGCACAAAATACTCACAATTGCAAGTCTTGCGATCTTTAAAATTGCACACAAAGCTCAAAGTGTATGAGAGAGATATTTATGTTCGGATGTGCTTGTTGCTAAAATCTCTGATGAAATTTATTCTGCAAACAAAAGAATCAACATCACACGTGGTAGAAAATACTTCAAGCACACATTGCTTTAAGCACTATGAAGCGCCAAGTCGAAGTAGTGGAGAAAATTAAAGAGCACTTGGAGAAGTAGTTGAAAGCATTGAAAAGAACATTGAAGCATTAAGAAGTAGTACAAAGCACTCAAAAGCATTCGTAAGTACTCCGAGGCACTCTAAAGCACTTCAAAGCACTGCGAATCACTTTGAGACGTTTTAAATCAATTCAAAGCACTCGAAATGATTGTAAACCACTTTTGAAGCACTATGAGGCACTCCAAAGAACTTGGAAGAATTTTGAAGCACTATTAAGCATTGTTACACACTCTTGGGCACCATGTAGAAACACTGTGGACCGACATGAAGCACTATGGAGCACTTCAAAGCACTATCTGAAGCATATCAAAGTAGCTGGAATCACTGTGAAGCACTATGATGAATAAATCAGGAGTTTTGAATGCTCGGAGTGACATCCGCTTAATGAAGGTCCCCCACCTCTATATTCATATAAGGCCGGACAAGAATTTGAAACTCATTCTCTCCCTCGCCTTATTGTTCCCTAAAATTAACCGTCTTTGAAGCCTCGAACAAAGTGATGTCCAAGACACCTCTTTTTGGAACCACCACTTGACCATCCTTCATTCTAGCTTAGGAGGTGCCTTGGGGGGTAGTGAGGTGCCAGAATCATGCCACAATGACATTGCTGAAAGAGTGTGCACATTAAGGTGGACTACATGCCCCCCTGGAAATAAGGGAGCTAGCGCAGAGACTTCTTTGTGCACGTGATTTACCTTTGCGCAAGGAAATCGCCTACCCGTAGTTTTTGAGCCATAGCGTCGAACTGTGTATGAAGTCCTACCATTATGTGTCTGAGACAGCGGCTTGGCAAACCCGAGGTTTTTCCCGCTGCAGTGAAGTTTCAAATGCATGTGAGCGCCCTTAAATTGGTATCTAAGTAAGAGATGATTTAGGAATCCATGAACTTTGTAGTGAAAGCTTTTGGTTTGTCTAGATGAAATGACTTTTACCCGATCGCTAGGAGGATTAAATTTGACCATCCTTAGCTGGAATTTCTTGTGTGAAAAGTTAAAACATTGCTTCTCTGCAAAATGAAAGAGACACCGTTTGATGGAAGCCGAGCAGCAACTGCAAATTAACATAACAACGGCCACTTCACCACCGAGAATAACTGCAGCGCTCCCACCTTCGATCTCATCCTCAACGCCTGCAACAGCAACAACGATGACCATATCCTCCTGCCTGAAGATCTTCTAGTCTACGAGTTGCTCCCGAGTCTCCCCATTAGGGAGTTGATTCGCCTGCGTGCAGTTCATCCCTCCTTCACCCACGCCATTGCAACACTCTTCGGCCGCCTTAATCCTTAGCCCACCAACCCGTAAGTTCTATACTCTTGCATTTGCAGTTTATTACAGATCAGTCCAGTCCAGGCTATTAACGCTAACTCTCTCTCTCTCTCTCTCTCTCTCTCTCTCTCTCTCTCTCTCTCTCTCTCTCTCTCTCTCTCTCTGTGGGGTCATATATGCACTTCTTCGTCATGCATTTCTCTCAAAAATATATATGCTGGCAGGCCCATATTGCACCTGCCCTGGTTTTACTGCATGGTTGCTAGACCCCAAAGTACCTTCCGTCGTCGTCAATATGACACCGTAGCAGTTGACCCAAGCTGGAATACATGGCACTAGTTACCACACCCGGCACATCGCTCCTTGAACAGAGATTTGCATCCCAATAGTGTCGAGCCAATCTGCAGTTTGGGGAGTTTGGTCTGCTGGGAGTACATTCTTGATACTCAATCCACAAATGTCCACTTTTTAATCCTCAGCAACACCTTTACTGGTGACAAGATGACATTGCCACTCTCTACAAGGAGGTACGTTATGCATGGGTTTGGAGGTGAATTGCGCTTGGAACAAAGTAATGGAACTGGTCGTGTTAGCATCATTCGTGTATCACCTCGGGAGCCTGGGCACGTGATTATAGACCAATACACGCCTACTGACCCAATGCACCAGCAATTGGTGCTCCAAGGCCGTTGTATACAGAATGTACTAGAGACATCCATACCATTGCACACAAATATTCCCCATGTTTTTTTCTACCATCAAGACACTTGCAACCTTTTATCACATGCACCATCACATCTAGCCTGAGTTGTCTCTGTATGAAGGATCACATTGGCGCCAAGTGCGCATGCACGACGACTTTACCAGTTCACAGAAAAGCATGCTAGATGCCAGGTATGAAGTGCTCCAAATGGATGCAAAAATCTTGCTTTTGGTATTTAAGCGAAATCCAACATGCAAGAAAAGTTGATTTTTTGTGTACAAGTACGACTTAGAGCATCGAAGGTGGTTGCGTGTCTTTGACGACTATACTCTCATAGTCTCTATCACTTATTGGAGAAACACAGAGTTCATAGACTTGCATGCTGTTGCGCGAGCGAACATCTTGGTGCTCTCCATTGGCGATCAAATAATCCTTTGCAACCTAGTTTCAAATACTTGGAGATCGTTGCCCCCTTGCTACAACACTACAACCGGAGCAAGAGTTACTATTGTCAAGGTGGCATGTGCTCTAGATCCTACATATTAAATAGAGCCAGGGGCATGTGCAAAAGAATCTTCAAAGGAGTAAAGAGAATTATTTCAACCTTAAAGTTGTTTTTGTTTGGTACTAGTTTTAACAACTCTTGCAAGTATTTTGATAATTGTGACTTGTACACTAGCCCTTCATATTAGTAAGGATTTTTTTTAATTTATTTTTTGGCATATCTACAATGTAAGGCTTGCTAAAGCGACATGCCTTGTTCATGCATGAAAGAGAAGATTCAATCGAACAAATCCAAGTTGAAAATTGTCTTATAGGAGATAATAAATTGAGTAAGGTTGTTTAAATATGGATAACAATGAGGAATGTAAACGAGTAGGGTTAGTGTAGATATATACCACATCTCATTGTAGATATATAGTGTTTATCTATGGCCTTCAAGATTATTGAGGAGACATACTAAAAATAATAGGCATCTCTCAAATAAAATTTTCTACATGCAATCTTCCCAATTTTGAGATCTAGATTACGAGGAGGAAAAAAAACTTCAGCAAAAAGGGCCAAAATATAAGTCCAAATGATTGATAAAAAATAGACGTCTCCATTTTTCTATGAGGCCTTTAAATAGGAATCAAATGATAGGCCTCAAAGAAAACTGATACCAAAGCCACACAAAAATTACATCAACTTTTATGTAAATTAAGAGAGCTATGGAGGAACGTAGAGATAAGCATTCAAGAGGCATTCATCTAGAAAGTGGTACTAATATTCTTTTGGTAAAACGAAAATTGATTACATAAATTTTATAGGCATAATACCTTGACTAAGGATTCTCCCAGGGAGTTTTGATTGAGAGTAATTAGAAGGTCAACCCATGATTTGAAAAAAAAAAATAATGCTCTTCATTTCCCAATGGTCCTGGCAAAGGCCATGTATGTTTTGATCACTAGGCCTAATTGATCGGTACAGTTATATGCCACAATCAATACCGATCAATACCGAGTCTCTTTTGTGTGGGTAGATTAGTTATTTTGCTAAGTAATTCACATGGTAATTGTATGCCTAGGATATTTTATAGTTTTTGTCAACGGGCATGTGGATTAGTGAGGAAATATTTGTGTGTTTGAAGCACTTCACAATGGTAAAATCAAGAGTGTGGAAAGGGAAGTAGTTAAGACGGACCCTATGTCCTCTATAACATTTAATGCACTAGTAACTTGCGTGTAGCGGAAATTGATAACGTAGTGTACGTTTCATCAAGTACAAGTTCCTAATGAGCATTGATTGAGTACTTAATTTGAGAAAGCAACATAGAAACTTACACCTAGCTAATTTGGCATTGACAATACTTGAAGAGAGAGAGATATAGAACAATTGACAACAGTTGAGGACCGGATTTACATGGATCCGGTCTCCCCTCCATAGAGACTTTGTATTATAGCTTCTCCCATTAAAGGAGACTTTTGTACAATACAATCTTTGTGTTCCTTGATAAGACTAGTTTGTGTAATGAAGATGGAAGCTTCATACACCAAATTATGCTTGAAAAACACACCTAGAGTCCCTAGCCTCACTCCCAAGACATCACACACCTTCAAAAATGGTGAGAGCTAGAATGGAATGAGGATAGATTGAGAGGAGGCACTACAAGAGGTTGTGTGCTCTTGTGACGCTGTTAGCGACGGAAATACACTGGGTTTTTATAACCCCCGACGTCGCTAAAACCGTCGCTAAGAGCGTCGCTACCAGAGCGTCGCTATATGCGTCGTTATAAGCGTCGCTTTGAGCGTCGCTATATAGCGATGCTCATAGCGACGGTTATAGCGACGTTTACACAGAAGACTATAGCGACGCTACAGAGCCATAAATAGCGACGGTTGTAGCGACGCCCGAGAGAATTTTTTTTTGGTGCCACCCATCAACCATATTGTACTTGATTCACTTTTTTTAAAAAATGCAAGGGTAGATAATAGACCCAAAATAGTCACCCACAAGACGCATTGTTTGCAAAATTGACAATTGTACACATCATAGGCAAAATGAATTGATTGGCAAATGTAATAATGACAATTGTACAACATCATAGGCATAAAGAATTGATTGGCAAAAGGAACTGCGGTGACAAATGTAATAATATACATGGTTCAAAAAGACGTATAAAATCCGTCTCATGATACATAAGCTATGAGAAACCCTAAGATAATGCTATCTAGCTACGGCTAAACTGACGTCGTCTAGTCAGACGTCTCATCGCGTCCAAGCGGTGTATCTGTCGGATTCTGCAAAAAAAGACAATAAGACAGCTTTCAGTAAGTATAAACATATAACGACATTTATAAAACAATACAAAAAATAGAAAAGAGTAAACCCTAATACTAACCATGCCGCCGCGAGAACTGAGAATGTCCATCAGAGCGTTTAAGCCCTTCCTGCCTGCGTACTCGCGCTCGTACGGTGTGGGATCACGTCTTGTCATCGACCACTGTCAAAACATACAAAGATTTCATTATGTTAGAATTAAAAAACTCATAAACCCTAAATTATCGAACATAAAGAGCAATGCGAAAACACTTACAAAATCGGCCTCAAATGATGCCCATCCACCGCTCCCCAAGTGGTGCAAGCTCCCTGCCTCTACTCGCGCTCTGGCTGCATCCTTTTGTTGCTTCCACTTGTCGGGATTCTCGCGCGCTGCTTTCTTCGCATTCTTCCAATCTTCTTTGGCCAGCCAATCTGGCCTGTTCCACCCATTCTTGATTGCTTTTTACACTTCGGAACGCTTGTGTTTGCAGTATTCGCGCATTCGAATCTTCATCAGGTCTTCATTGAAGCGTTGATCCCGTGTTGGAACGGGAAACTCATCATGAAGTATGCTGATGACTCTGGTTTTTAAATCACTTGGTACTTCACTCCATTTGTTTAGTATGTAGTGTCTAAACAGCTGAGAGCAAAGACCACGCATGCGCGAGATCACCTTCTTGCCGTCATCATCCATGATGATGCCGCCGCTGAAGTCGACGGAGTAAGACAAGCCCTCTGGCCGGTGACGCGTGAACCTGGGTGTCCCGGCAGAGGTCTCTAGTGGCGTGTCGATGGGGGTACGGACATCAGGTGTCTCCACCGGCGTCTGGGCCCCGAAGCGAGGAGTGTCGAGTGGGGTGGCTCCTGGCGGAGTGGGTAGAGGTGTGTAGCTGCTAGGAACAGTCAGCCGTACAAAACCTGGCGTAGATGGTGATGCTGTGGCCGGTGTGGGGGCGGGCAAAGAAGGGGAGGGTAAAGAGCCTCGTTGAACACGAGGCGGTGTGGAGGCATCGGTGGCGGAATCCCCACAACAACCGCCACCGCCACCACTAGAGCGCCGGTGTCTAGACGAGTGTGAAGCTCGTCTCGTCGACGCCGAAGCTTCGGAGCGCGCCGAATGCTCCGAAAGAGAGGGAGATGCGGATGGAGTAGGAACGCGCGATGATGCGCCAGAGCGATGACGCTCCACGTACCACTGTCTCTGCTGCGGTGACAAAGAAGAAAGAAACTCCTCATCATCCATACCTGCATTAAACACACAAATATTTAAACTTAATATTGAATGAATAGAGTAGACAATGACGCAAAGACCATTAAATACAATGACGTAATGACGCATATAAATACAATGACGCAATGAATTGAGTGATAGAAGAGGCAAGTCGAAAACTCATAATTTTCAATCAAAAGATGTGAGCACGAGTAGAAAAGAGCGTTATACACCATGGAAGGTACTTAGAGAGCCAGAGCTTTTACAACACGGAGCAAAATTGTTCAAATACAATATTTGTGGCTTTAAGAGATCTCTCTCTCATCCTCGCATAACTCAGCATAACTTCCTATATCTATATAGAGCTCTCCGTTTAAACACATATCCTCTGTTTCATTTTGTAGCTCCTCTGCATGCACCCCATATAGAGTAGTAGCATCTTGATGCTCGTCTGGCACCACCGTTGATTGAGCATCTTCTCTGATCTCCTCCATTGATGCCGTTGTGATTGGCACATGGTAGCCTTCATACGTCCTTGCACTACGAGGGGCTACCTCTATGACGTACCACCAGTTTGATGTAGACTTTGTAGGATGAAATATTACCTGCCAGAGCCACATAACTTACATGAGAGCTTTCAAGCACATAACTTGTAAAAGGGGGATGTTAACTATTTACATACTTACTTGTTCACAATGCTCGGGTAGTACGAAAGTGTCTCTTAGGTCAGTCCATTTCTTAGTAGAATCCACCTCAAGAAAACCATGCTCTCCTCTACGCACAGTAGCGTTGCGACCCTCCATGATTATCTTGAACCATTGCACGTCGAACAAGTCGACAAAAAATCCTCTGTAATCGATCCTCAAAATCTCTTGCAGCGTGCCGAAGTAAGTGAGTTCCGCCACCACAGGATCTGCATCAGAGGAACGTCGTCGACTAGACTGTTCAAATTTTTCCATGATTCCACAATCTTGAGTAAAACGCTTTTTGTCGATTCGTTCCACCCTAAAATGTCAACCTTTACACCATGCTTGTGTGTATGACTTATACTACAACGAGCAAAGATTATGAGTGGCCGTTCAAACGTTTATAAATAAAGTCACTTGCTAATCGTACATTGCAAACTTACCTTGGTCGCGCAACCCCGAGAGTACTCCCACTCTTCCTCAGTCACTTCGTCACCGCATTGTTGTGCGCTTTTCAATTGGTTGTGCAACCATCTTAAGCTCATGAAGGTTGGTAGGCTCTCCAGAACCGTCGGATAGTGCATCGGTAGTCGTCTTCCCCGTCTCCACTCGATTCGTGCCCTTTGTCGCTCCTTTGCATCCTCATATTGTGAAATCCACTTTTGCATCACTGGATTGTGAAGCATGCAAAATCGGTTGATTTTAGCCTCTAGATCTTCCGTCATCTTCTTCTCAACACCGAGATTGCACATGACAATCCCAGATATGCGCTCATCATCTATGGTTCGCCATAGCGTATCCCGGGCTTTATCAAATCCGGCTAGCCACTCTCCAATGTACACTAGGGACTCTGATACCAACCAACCTTCTGCCATGCTACCCTCCGGACGTGCCCTTTGACGCACATATACCTTAAGCGTTTTCATGAAACGTTCTAAGAAGAACATCCATCTGGAATGAACTGTGCCAGCTATTTCCACCTCATCAACTATGTGAACAAGAAGATGCACCTGAATGGTTAGCATGGTAGTAGGAAAATGTTTCTCAAACATGCACACAAGCTCCGCAGCATTTAGTTTGGCGAATGGTATGGAGTCTACGTTGATCTCCTTTTGGGAGATCCATTGCACCAGCTTTGCAAGTTTGTAGATTGTGTTACGGATGTCGAGAGACAAACATCCCTCAATGGCAACCGGTAAAATAAACAATAAAGTATGTGCAGCAATGATATTAAAGTCCACATTTTATGCAATGATATTAAAGTCCACTATGAACGTACCTGACACATTTTATGCCAATCGTGTGACTTCAAACCGGTAAGCTTTCCTTCTTTAGTAAAACACGTTCGGAGCGAGTGCATTACGCCAGTGGGGGTCCGCAAAGATCGAATGGTCTCTTTTACTTTGCGTTCTTGGGCTCCTGTGAAAATCCATGGTTCTTTAGGGAGTTTTATCGATCCATCAGACGCTGTTTGCGGCCAATATTGCTCCATACGATCCACATTTCTAAGGTCAACTCTGGCTCCCAAAGTATCTTTCTTGCCAATCAGATGGTCCCATAGTAGATTACCCACATTCTTGAATATGTGCATTGGATCGAGCAAGTGATTGATCATGAGTCGGGGCCAGTATGGTAACTCATACCATAGAGATAGTCTCTTCATCCCTGGAGGCAATCCGTCATCGCACATCTCCTTCTGCTCTAACCATGCTTGTGCAGACATCCTTGGTGGCTCTCTTCCCAAAAAGCCGTCGCGTAACACATGATTCTCTGGAAGATACGCTTGATGACCTTCGTAGATTTGCTTCTTCAGTGAGGGCGCCCTACGTGCATTCAGTCTAGGTCCACATGTGACACATGCTCTGTATCCGCTTGTTTGAAGCCCTGCATGTATACACATGATAATAGATCAACTATGGGAAAAAACAAGATTTACAGTGTCTGAGTGAGGAGTGTCAATAGATCACCTGAGCATTCTGTTAGCCCGGGATAGTCATGCATGGTCCACATTAGAATGCCTCTGATCAAAGCATTCCGTCGTCCTGTGTGTCGGCTCATATCCACCACCTCTATGCCAATCCACAATTGTTGTAGCTCTTCCAATAGTGGACGAAGATACACATCCATATTCACCACTTTATATCGCCCTGGCATAATCAAGCTTAGCCATAGGTGGAATGGCATGATGCTAGGGCGGCCATGGACTTACATTCGAAGAAATGCTTGATGCGAGGAAGCAGAGGAAAATGTCGCAAAACCTTTTGTGGAATTTTTGTCCCGTGGAGATCTACTTGATATCTTTCGGAATCACATTTCGGACACTTCTCCATGTCTATGTATTCCCCTCTGAAAAGAATGCAGTCATTAGGACAGGCGTGGATAGAATTGTAATCCATCCCCAAGTTTCGCAAAATCTTTCTTGCTTCATCTCGGGAATCTGGCATCACATTGTCAGCTAGTAGTATGTGCTCTTTAAGCAATCTACACAACATAAAAATATGATACAGTCGTGTAAAAATCTATCAGATCATTATACATTTAGAGTTTTATCAAAGTAAACTAATTGTAATAGATCACCTGAAAAGCGCTGTGACGCTAGTGTCACTCCATCCAAACTTTGCCTGCATGTTGAGAAGAACCAGGAGTGCTTTCAATCTAGACATACGTGCTTCATTATACAATGGCGTATCGGCTTCACTTTTCATATTATCATAGATAAGCCTTTCTGAATCCATGATCGTCTCGATCATTTCATCAATCTCGGGCTCAAACATTGCCTCGTTGGGAATGTGCTCTGCATGATCATCCCCCGAGCTGTCAGAGGCTACATCTTGTGGCCTCACATATGCTGCTTGACCAAAGCGCCTGCGAACACGTCTATTGGGTTGCAAGATTGCTGCTTGTTGGCCAGCGTCAGAGTCCGACGAGTTATAATTGGCAACAACTCGATCTATAATAGATGGATCGAACTCGCCAAATTCGCGAACGTGCTACAAAGAAACACGTCTTGTCCGTCGCACAGCATGCTTGCATTGATTACAAGGACATAAGACTCTCGTTGAGAGATAGGTGTTTCGGTTGGACGGTCCCACATCCTCGTCACTACTCATAATGAGGATAAAAATCTTATAACCTGGACAACAAATTTAATATTCTATTGGCATTCTTCGTCTTATCTCTCTCTCTCTCTCTCTCTCTCTCTCTCTCTCTCTCTCTCTCTCTCTCTCTCTCTCTCTCTCTCTCTCTCTTTTTACCTCACATTCTCTAGTCATGTCCAATCCCCACACACCTCGGTCTAGAGGTGCACGGAGATCAGAACCACCGGGTTATAATCTCGTCTTTATTGGTCAATACCTATATTTGTGGGTACAAGAAATCTACAGACCCACGTCTACATGATACTGCATGTAGTGAACAAAACCCCTTTGCCTCTTCTCTAGCTGTAGCACTTCACAGCATCTTAACATCTTTTCACAGTAGATCTTTTCACTGTTCGTCTAACTCTAAACCCTAAACCGTAAGTAATTCTTGCGTGGACTTGATCTAACGTAAATAAGCGTAAATCTAAATAAACGTAAATCTAACTAAAAATAAACCTAAATCTAATTTAACGTAAGTCTACATCTAACCTAATCTTTAACGTCTTTTGGGATAGTTTCCTACGACGTTAAAACTCTCTTCTTCTTGTGTGTGTGTGTGTGTGTGTGTGGGTAAACCTAAATAAACGTAAGTCTAATCTAATATAACATAAATCTAAATCTAACGTAAATTTTTTTATATTAAAAACAAAGAACTAAACTAACAGGGATTATAAGAACCTTAAAACTGATTTAACACATAATTTTTCACATAACTCGGCAAGAGTTGGCATTCTCATCAATAAAGATGTGAGAGTTAACTTCCGGCGGTGACGTTGCCTCATCTCCATCCACATCTGACGACAGCAATTGGCCCTTTAGACCGTTCTTGCTCTTGTTACTAACTTTGAAGTTGCTGTTGAATGACTAGAGGTTGTCTAGATGGTCATTGTGTCGGGGATGTAGTGACTCTTGCCGCCCTGAAGATCCACCTTCTTCCCTATCTTCTGAAGACATTTCACCAATACTTTTGGATCAACGGAGCCCACCATGAGTGAAGGCAGCAATACCCTATATTCCATTGAGGGCTTTCTTCACCCGCTTCATGCAGGCATCGCAGTCTATGGAGACCTAAATCTAATCTAATATAACGTAAATCTAAATCTAGCGTAAATAAACGTAAATCTAATTAAAAATAAACCTAAATCTAATCTAATTTAACTTAAATAAACCTAAATCTAATTTAACGTAAGTCTACATCTAACCTAATCTTTAACGTCTTTTAGGATAGTTTCCTACGACGTTATAACTCTCTTCTTCTTGTGTGTGTGCGCGTGTGTGGATGTGTGTGCCAATAAAAAGAGATAAATGGTATAACCTTTCTATCACCCATGCCAAGTATGATAGATTGATTATGCCATTTCCCTCTTGAATAATAGGTCTTGAGTTCAACTCCTCGTCGGCTAGATCTTTAGGTCTTTTAATTTTAATTAGTTTCCTACAACGTTAAATTAGTTTCTCTCTCTTTCTCTCTCAATGTGTGTGCGTTTTTTAGGATCGTATGCATGTTTTCTCTCTCTTTTCCTCTCTCAATGTGTGCGTTTTTTGTTTATGCATGTTCTCTCTCTCTTTTCCTCTCTCAATGCATGCGTTTATTGTTTATGCATGCTCTCTCTCTCTCTTTTCCTCTCTCAATGTGTGTGTGCATTCTTTGTTTATGTATGTGTGTGTGCGTTTTTGTTTATGTTTGTACTCTCTCTCTCTCTCTCTCTCTCTCTCTCTCTCTCTCAAAAACACTATGTGTGTGTGTATGTGTGTGTGTGAGAGAGAGAGAGAGGGAGAGAGAAAGAGGGGAAGGGAACATGAGAATGAGGAGAGGGAAGGAGCATACCTGGCTCTCCTTCCTCTCCTCGTGTGTGTGTGTGTGTGTGTGTGTGTGTGTGTGTGTGTGTGTGTGTGTGTGTGTGTGTGTGTGTGTGTGTGTGTGTGTGTGTGTGTGTGTGTGTGGAGAAGAAAAAGAGAGAGAGAGAGAGAGAGGGAGAGCGTTACCTGCTCCTTGCTTGAGGGCGCCGAAAAACTCAGATCTAAGATATGAGTTTTTGGGCGCGCTCTGTTATTTTTTTAGCCCAGCCGGCGTCGCTATGAGCGTCGTAAATTTACAAAGAAATTTGCGACGCTCATAGCGACGCCGGGAAATTTTTTTTTTAGCGTCGCTGTGTGAGCGTCGCTAATATGAATAGCCTCTTGTAGTGAGGAAGAGGTATCTTTCAAGAAAGAAGTATTCTCCTCACATAATCACTCTAATAGCATAGCTTAGCTTAGTAATTAGCATGGTAGAGTAGATGAGCATGCCATTGATGCTTGGCTCTTGATTGGATTTGCATTTCATAGCCAAGAGTTGTCTATTGTAGGCTTCTACTTCTCAATGCTTGGAGAGCGAGATGGAGTTCTTCTTGCACACATGAGTTGTGTGTATGTGTAGCAATGAGCTAGAGTAAAATGCAGCCTTCTCTCTCCTCTTGGTCGACCCCTCTTGCTATTTGCTCATGCTGGCATCCCATTGGCCCCTGTAAAGCTTAGCCATTATAAATCAGAAGCATACTTGCTAGCCTTGTCACATGTGTCCCCCGTTCCCCTTTTATGAGGGCTTAAGGTAATTAAATAATTCAATTACACTGGACCTCGTAGTCTTCTGGTTAATAGAAATCATGCAAGCCATTGGGTTGTTGAATAGCTCATTGGACCCCTTGGTAGACTGTCCAATAGTCTTCTAGGGAGCTTAATTTCTATTGGTTCTTTTATCAAGCATTTTTAAATTGATTAGACTAAATTACTCTGGCCTAATTCTCATTGGTCCACCTCTATGGACATCCAATAGGATTTGAGGGGAGGTTGGGGACAACTGGCCTAGGAGAGTGAGATGTGTCCAATATTCCCTTTGTGTAAAGGGAAAGCCTTGGAGTGTGTGTGTGTGTGTGTGTGTGTGTGTGTGTGTGTGTGTGTGTGTGTGTGTGTGTGTGTGTGTGTGTGTGTGTTTCTCTCTCATCCCCTACTCTCATCCCCTCCTTGATAGGGATGTGAGAAGACTTTTTAGTCTTCCCATGACCATCCAATTTCCCCCTATATTGGCCTTTGGACAATTAAATAAAAAATTAGGAACCTTAGCCTATGGAAGTCTTAATGGAGTTGAATCTTAGCCTATGGAAGTCTTAATGGAGTTGAATCTTAGGTTATTTAAGCCCCATTGAAGCACATTGCTCTTTTGCAGATTATCTGCCTTTGGATCCCTATTTTCGCTCCTTTGGATCCGTGCAGAGACCGGTCTGACAGCCTTACCAATATTCTAGCTTTTACTCCCCTAGTACTTTCCCATATTAAATGATCAATTTAACATGAGAAAATCATTTGGGAGAATTAAATATTAGTTTTTATGACTTTACCTCTCTCTTGAAATCATAGTCGTCCTCGACTATGAGGTAGAGAAGATAAAGCCAAGTCAGTAGTCTGTTTGCTAGCGGGTAGAGAATCCCTATTTTACCCTATGACACCCTTCCAGAATGGATGACTAGTCCATTTGGTTCTTGAGAGCAGGGTCGCATTTATTCGATCGAATAATGCAATTTATACCGAATAAATCGTCATTATTTGAGTATTCTCGTATAATACGTGGTATTTTTGAATAATTTTTATTCTTAATTTGATTGATATCGATCGATAGTCTTTCAATCAAAACAATATCGATGGACACTATATCGTTCAATACCATTATCAATCTAAAGACTATCGATTGATACGGTAGTCCATTTTAAAAAAATGTCATTCTTCGATACATTTTCGATCGAGATCTCTCTCTAGCTCACACTCTCTACCTCTCTCTCTCTCTCTCTCTCTCTCTCTCTCTCTCTCTCTCTCTCTCTCTCTCTCTCTCTCTCTCTAGCTCTCTCCTTAGTTCACACAGGTTGCACCTGTTTTTCAAGCAGGTCAGCCTCGCGTACTGGTGAGCATCTTTTCTCTTCACGTTCGTGTTTTTATAACAAATAATTTAAATTATATTTTCACGTGTTTATATAAGTGCGTGTGTCTCTGGTACACCTTCGGGTCCTCTTAGTCACATAACAGTTTAAAATTTAATGTATACAAATTACTATGGGTTGTCTGATTTTATATCTTACTCCCATAGTAATCTAGCAAACGTTGACTCTTGTTCTGATATGCTTTGCATCACTCTTAATTGAGTCAATGTTCTAGGAATTTAGATAGCACTGAACATTGTTTTGATATGCTTGTTGGCACTCATACTTTGTACGGTGTTTTAGGAGACCATTAGGTACCACGCGCATTTGTTTGATAGGTCTTACGACACTCTTACTTTGTACGATGCTTTAGGTAAAATAAGTTCCAATGAAATGTGAGATTACAAAAAATCATACTTCTTCCTGCTTCTGAGCCTTGGTTCTTACCATGGAAGAAGTTACTCCTAGACACGATCTGTGCAAATAAAATTTTTATCTAGTGAGTCATTAAGCTGTACACTTTTTATATACGTATTCATGGACCACATGATTCATAGGTCTACTTTGTAGATCTGTGTAATGAGAAAAGTGTAATCTTTAAACTACTCCCCGCGTCACTATCTTTGGTTCTTGCAAAGAAGGAGTTTCTCTCAGACACGATTTGTGGAAAAAGAACCATTATCTGATGAGCTACTAATTTTTAAAGTGTGATCGTTCTCGTCGTCTGGATCGAACGTTTATCCTTTGCTCTTACAACGGGAATAATACCCCTGCGCTTGGTTCTTAGGATTTGCTTAGATCCTTATAATGAGAGGGATACACATGTGACACCGTGCTTTACGTTGTTCTTTGTCATTTGTAAAATAATGTGTATTTGTATGACTTCGTCACATTCCTATTGATAGCATCTCATACATGCGAGGTTTTTGATTCCAAAAATCATAACATATTTGTTTATGATATGAAAAATCATAATTAACATCATGCCTAATTGTGTGGACGTTCTTGTGTATGTTAATCATAAATTACATTCATGTGGACCTGTGGTAGGGTGATTGCTTCATGGTTGTGTTGCGTATATGTGCGCTCCTTGCCGCACTGTCGAAGCAAGGGACTTGCCGATACACCGTGTACGAGCCGCAGACGGCTCCAAGCACACAACTAGTTTAACTAGTAAGCTCAAAGAGGGCAATGGTGTGTCACTCACCGCCTTATGCTCCTGCCGTAGAGGATTCCTCGCCGCGAAGAAGAGGAAGACGCCGCTACGCCGCGCTCAACCGCCTCGCCGCCATCGTGCCGCCGCAACGCTCGATCGCACTCTCTCTCTCTCTCTCTCTCTCTCTCTCTCACACACACACACACACACACACACACTCACACACACGCACACACACACACACACACACACACACACACACAAGGAGATGGTGAAGGAGAAGGTGGAGATGGAGCAAGAGCAGCTTCTATTGCACAATGAGAGAATGACTCAATTTTAGGTTTAATTGGCTTTTATGTGAGCTCACCCCATTCACACTTGGGCGCCCATGCTTAGCCAACTAACCCTAGCATGTTCGTGTTAGAGTGCGCCTCTCATCGGCGATCACTCTACCTTTCCCTATTGGACCGACAAGCCCCGTGCCTGACTCTACTTAAATAAATAATACGGTTACAGTGTCCGTCGTAGGCGATAGGGTGTCCATGAGCCACGAGGGTTAACATTGCCCCCCTTCCTGATGTAGATTCCGTCCTCGGAAGCTATTGAGTTAAAGCTTGGTATGTCCATGTTGTAGAGCATCTAGATTTGAATCTGCAAGGCAAAGTCACTGTTTTAGCAAGCGGAATTATATTGCCATAAATCATGAGGGGAATGTAAAGTACATGTGGAAATGAGTAAATGCAAGATTTATGAAATGTTAGACTGCCATTAAGGACAAATAAATTGCACTTTGAGTAAATTAATTAATCAAGAGTTTTGAGCTTATGGGTGAGTCTATCAATTAGTTAGCTATGACTAAGGTTAAAACAACTACTCTAGTACTAGCTAAGCTAAGAAGATTATCTAAATGCAAGATTCCCTAATTATGCTTTTCAGCTTTGATTAGCCAACTCGCTCTCACAACTGCAAACAAAAAAGCTTGAAATGTTAACTGTAAGCTCAATGGAAGTCTTTTAATTTTTTTTATTTTTTTTTTTAATACTTTTTTACTTTGGGTCACAATCATGTGACGTGTGTGCTTATTTTGTATGTCCGGGGTTTTTTGCTTCTCAAGGAAAAGCGCCCACACTGGGAACCTCTAAGGCTCTAGTACCATAGACAATACATGTGAGTGAAGTACCAATTCAAGCCAGGATTTCTCTTCCAGCGTAAGATTTTTCATTTGTGGCACTTATGTTTTTTTTTTTTTTTGCTTCCATTTCCTTGGTATTCGCACTAGTGTTTTTTGTTGTTTGAGTGAGCAAGCCTTTCTCTGCCTAAACCATTCCTAAGGTCTCAAATACTCGGATAATTTTATTAGCTAGGCCTAGTGGTCAAGTAAATGAGTTAACCTAAAGTCACGGTCTCCTAATCTTCAGGCTCATCCATAAGATTAAACTGGAGTTCAATCAACTTAAGCAAAGACAAATTTATACATCTATAATGGCAGATAACAATCATAACTATTGCACTCAAACAAAGAATGAAAAATCATTATTAGCAATTACACATATCCACCAACATGAATCATGGAAAGTAGTACACCTGGAGGTATGGAGTGGCTCATTTCGTTGAAGCAGATGTCCTCAGCCATGTGGATGGAGATCCATATAAGTCCTACCTAACACATCCAAAAACAGGCACTATACCTCTAGGAGGCATGTCAGTGTGAAAAATTAAAACCCCTAAAAAAAAAACTCAAAACACAATCTAGACCCCTAACCTACCTATCTGTCACCCCTTTTAGAATCAAGGAAAGAGGATATTATATAAACCGGGTGGCCACCCTAAGGCTAGGCCTCTATCCTCATCATCTAGATAAATAAAATCGTTGTCCGTGAGGCCATAGTCTTCCTCGGTCTCTATTAGTTCCTCTTCATCATCCTCTTGTGCAAGCATGCTAATCAAGAACCTCGCGATGCATGGATACTCATCTTGTGCAAAAGAATAAGCATGTGCCATTGGAGACACATTCGCTACTGGGTAGGGATCACTAGTTAGCCATAGACGTATCAGCCATTCTAACTCCTCAAAATTTCTCTCACATGCAAAGCTCTCTATCAAATCCCATTCGCAAGAAAGTATAGGGTAGCATACGTAGAACACTTGAGGAAAAGACAAAGGGTACCTTTCATAAAAAATAGAAGTGCATGCCTCTGGTGAAGTAGCCATTTCTGACAAGACAGATAGATTTGGTTAGGCCTTTAAAACATAAGAGTTGTTTTTGTGTGTTGCTTGAATTGACACGGTGAATTTGGACTTATATGTAAGATCTGATAGGGTGCTCTCTCGTTGCTAGTCGCTCTTGCTCTTTACTATTTTTGTTTTTTGTGAGTATAAGGCTATATATATACATTCCCTAAGATTGGAATTGAGAGGTCAGGGAGGAAGTTTGAGAGGGGAGCGAGTGAATGATTGATGTTAGCAAACACTCCCCCCTTCCTTGGGTAGATCATACCTTTTGGAATGAGGTCGTCACCTTTTGAAACCAATTGTTCCAAGTTGTTATGGGTGAAGGTTTTAACCAATAGTTTTCGACCGCCCTATGCGTTTCATCTAGTTGCAAGGGTGGTAAGGTACTCTCCCATGATTTTATTTGCAACGTTGTTGTAGGTGGTGAACTTACCCCGGGAAGTGCAAACTCTTTCGTGCGTGTATGGATATGTATAGTGGTAGGTGGAGGTTGTGTCGAAGCTTCTATTTGCGTATAGGAACTACATTAAGAGCAAGAAGCTTCATTTGATTTCCTGAGCTAGGTGGAACAAATCGTTCTTTCTTTGGTACCCAAACTAGCTGTAGATCGGGTGTGTAACATTCCATGATTTTTTCCTTTCCGCGATTTTCAATTTGTTTTGGAGCCACATGATTGGGTTTACATGGGCCAGGTGACAGGTAAGAGTACACTTTACGTTTGGGCACCCAGATTTGATCATTTTCTCCATAGTATCCTTGGGCTTCCAATAGTCATTTAGGAATCCAACGCAACGTTTCTTTACATTTCTTGGAGTGAGTGGGACGGTTCTTACTAGGTTTCCGTTTTTTTGCATCAACCATGCTCACTACAGAAGCTTTAGGGACCCACTTGTATGTTTTCTCTGTTATATTAGGATGGTTCTTGTGTGTCTGAAGCTTTCTTTCAACTACATCAGTTGAAGCTCTAGAGAGTTGGGCTATGGGGACGTATGGTTCAACCTCCTGGACATGCAATGTCTTGGGTTTTATTTCCTTAGGCAATATCTCAGGGACTATGGCTTGAGTGGTAGGGCTAAGAGTTGGTTTTTGCGTTGTAACACCCCCAGTCCCCCAATCAATAGTGCATTTGGTGGCTATCATCCACGTGCGGCCTAGGTTTATATTACCCTCCATAGTTCCAGTAGGCATGACCAAAAAGTCTTGAGCTACAATTCCATTGTCATAACTGACAGAAGTGTGCCAGATTCCAAAAACCGTAGTTTTTTTCTTGTTGACACCCTTGACTTGGATAATACTCTCAGATAGAGGTGGCTTCCCTAACTGACACCACACCCCATAGGATAGCAGATTATATTTAGCACCCGTGTCCAATAAGGCGTTATATAGCACTTTTCCATAGGCACTATTTAACTCAATAGGGTATCGTAGAGGTGTGTCAGAGTCCAACCCATCCTCTTCGATTTCCACGTGGAATGCATTTGTGACTCCAAGGTTAGCCTCTCGTTTTTGTCTTATACGTTGTTGTCGCTCCTTAGCCTCAGCCTGAGCTTGTATCTTGTTTAACTCGGTTTGTGCTTTGGCGGCCTTCTTTTGATGAATGGCCCGTAGTTCTTCTTGGCTTAAAGGATCATAATATCTTTTGAATTTACTCCCATTGAGGAATCCAATGGTTTCAACTCCATCAAGAGTTTCCACACGAAGGGTACCTTGTGGGGTAATTTCACATACTCTATATGGTCCTTTACCAGCATATTTCAACTTTTTCTTCTCTTTACGTACTCCATACATAAGGACTTTATCACCAACTTTGATGTCCTTGTCCTTCACATGGCGATCAAACCACTTCTTTCTCCTATCCTTTTCCACAAGAGCATTTTGCACAGCCAACTGTCTCTCTTCGTCTAGTTTTTCTAAGATATACAAACGCTCGGTTAAGGGGTTACCATTCCATCCTTCTTGCGAAGCTACCCTAAGACTAGGAATGACAAACTCCCAAGGCATAACCGCTTCTTGGCCGTTTACCATTTTGAATGGCGTACAATTAATAGCCACTTTATAAGCAGTACGATAAGCCCATAGAGCAGATGTCAACTTCAAATCCCAATCAGTGCGATGAGCTTCTACCGTCTTGGTTAAAATAGAGATTAGAGTCTTGTTGGTGCTCTCGGCTTGTCCATTAGCTTGCGGGTAATAAGGTGTAGACTTATGGTGGGATATCATAAAGGTCATGGTAAGCTCTCTTATTACCTCATTTATAAAATGGGTACCATTATCACTAACAATTTCAAAAGGGCAACCAAATCTTGTGATAATGTTCTCAAAAATAAACTTAGCTGTTGTCCTCGCGTCAGCTTTTTGTGAAGCCTTAGCTTCAGCCCACTTTGTTACATAGTCCGTAGCAACTAGAATATATCGAGATTGAGTGTTGCGAGCTGCGGGACTAATTGGACCTACAAAGTCTAAGCCCCATTTTTCAAATGGTTGGGTTACTTTAATAGGATGTAAGGGCATTCTGTCTTTGCGCTGTGTGGTCTTGTAACGTTGGCACTCATCACACCCTTTTGTAAAAAGTGATGCATCCTTAAATAAAGTTCGCCACCAATAGCCTGATTGCAGCACCTTTCTAGCAGTCAGGTCTCCTGAAAAATGTCCTCCTGCTATGCCCATATGTGCTTCTTGCAAGATATACAAATATTCATCCTCGCGGGCACAACGCCTAAGAATATCATCCTTGCCTAATCTATACAGAGTTCCGGCAATCAAACAATAGGGTTCACATTCTTTTACTAGCCTTCTAGCGATATCCTTACGAAGTTCCTTGGGTGGAAAACCATTAACTAAAAAGTTAACAATGTTCTCACTCCATTCAGGCATAGTCTCAACTATGAATAGGGAAGTATCGGGTAATTCATCATCAACTCCTGTAGGGGCTTCACCATTGGGTATGCGAGACAAATGATCAGCCATGACGTGCCTTTTACAGGGTCTCACTACAATCGTGAAATCAAACTCCAGAAGAATTAACAACCATCGTGTGATTCTTCCTGTGGAGCATGGCTTGTTTACCAGATACAGCAACGCTTGATGGTCCACATAAAATACAAACTTGTTTGCCAGAAGGTAGTAGCGAAATTTCTTTACTTCATAAACCATTGCCAAACCTTCTCGCTCTCTGTAGTGGTGTAGTTCCTTTCAGCATCGTTCAATTGACGGCTTGCAAAGCTAATGGGATAGTCCAATTTATGTTCTCTTGGTTGAGTGAGAACACACCCAATAGCAAAGTTTGATGCATCAATATGCACATGGAAAATGACATCCCAGTTAGGTGTCCTTAAAATCGGAGCACTTGCTAGTGTTTTCTTCAATTGTTCATAGGCCTGGTCACACTCTTCAGTCCATTTAAATTCAATGAGAAGCTTGTACAAATGACGTGCTATCTCAGCAAAAAATAAAATAAACCGTCGATAATAACCCACGTGTCCCATGAAACTTTGAACTCCCTTGTAATTGGTTGGTGGTGGTAACTCTAGAATCACTTTAATTTTGCTCTCATCGGTTGAGATACCATTCTTGGATACTATATGCCCTAAAATAACTCCATGCTTGACCCAAAATTGGCATTTGAACGGGTTCAATGAGATACGATATAACCTACACTTTTCAAACACCTTCCGCAAACATGATAGATGTTCTTTCCAAGAAGAGTAAACACAAAGGTCGTCTAAGAAAGCTTCACAAAACTCTCTCAAATATTCTTTAAAAGCAGTGTTTATTAATCGTTGGAATGTAGCAGGGGCATTTTTTAAGCCAAAAGCCATCACACGAAATGCAAACACGCCAAATTCTGTGATGAAGGCAGTTTTAGCTTGGTCCCCTAGCGCTATCGTGATTTGGTTGTAGCCTGAGTACCCAGCTAGAAAGCTATAAGCTTCCTTGCCTGCAACTCTTTCGAGTACATGTTCGGAATATGGTAGGGGGTAATGGTCTCTTCTAGTAGCTGCATTAACTTTTTTGAGGTCCACGCACACCCTGAGTTTCCCATTCTTTTTTGGCACGATAACTATTAGAGACACCCATTCAGAGTGTTCAATAGGATATATGAACCCACATTTGATAAGATTTTCTAGTTCTTCTTGAATGATCTTTGCGTACTTAGGATTCATCGGGTAGGGTCTTTGTTGTACGGGCTTCGCAGTGCTAATCATAGGGATTGTATGTTGGACCACAGAAGGTGGAACACCATTCATATCATGGTATGTCCAAGCGAATACATCCTTGAATTCCTTGAGAAGCTCTTTGAGGACCGCCTCTTCAACTTCTGTGAGGTCTTGGGCAATAAAAACAGGTTTTGATTCTTCACCCGGGTCAGCTAATTCTATTTCTTTAACTATTGTCGGACCATCATAGATTCCATTATTCCCATCGATAGGTATTCTTTGGGCTTTTGTGTACACAACCTTTGCTTCCCCTGTGGTGTAAGATTTGAAATATTCTGGTGCAGAATGCAAGTCTGTGGATTCTAGTTGTGCTTTGGTTTGTGCTTCCATTTCTGCTTTCTTGTGTTGTCGAGCTAACTCTTGGTTTTGACGCCTCCTTGCAGTGTGGCTCAACTTTGGCTTGTCTATGATCTCTAATTGGGCTATGTCATGGGGTCGTGGTCTACACCACATAACATTTTGGAGATATTCACCCCAATTGTCTACCAATTTTCGATGAGCATCACATGCTCCTATATAACTGAGCCATTCTGCTGAGGATCTCTTCTTTTTTATCCTAGCACGTACATTGGCTCGATATCAACGCCTCTTAAGGTTTTTCTTTTTCTTATTTGAGACCTGCTTTTGATTTGCATTTAGATCTGGCTCACTAAAGGAGTCCTCATTGGTGTCCTCTTCACTCTCGGGGGAGCTATCATCGGTTGATGTGCTCGATCCTTCCGAATGTTTTGACTCTGAACTTGCTCCACTCTCTAATTCATGAGATTCAGAATCCGTTTCACTCTGGGAGTCAGTGTCCAAGTCGTGTTGGTCAAAGTCTTCTATTGAGCTATCGGTGTCACTGTCAGATTGGTCCACAATTGCCTTGCCCTTAGAAGATGCATGTATGACACTTATCATGTTCAGAGGTGCAATTTGTGGTACCTCTTCCCCCTCTGGTGTGACCCAAGTGGTTCCTCTATTTCCCCAGGTATCTATGGTTGCAGCTAGGTGTACCCAGTCTACGTTATCTGATTCCGTCATACCTGGTAACACATCCATGTAAGGAGAATCTTGGCCAATGTCTGTATCCTTCTTACAAGTGTAACAATATTGTAGTGGGGCCGAGTGAACTGTGGTGTCAGAGCGATGATCAATAATGGTTTTACTCCCTAAGGGGTGTACCTTACCAGTCACCAAATCCACTCTAAGGACAGAGTCTTGGAATTGCAAATAGACATGATTTTTAGACCAATCATGAACCATTTGTGCTTCCCTCATGAATGGTCGTCCTAAAATCATTTCATATGACATAAGGTGTTTAGAGAAATCCATTACAATGAACGTATGTCGTACCTTGTGTCCTAGAACTTAGATCTTAAGATCCTTGAGCATCCCCATAGGTTTGGCTATGGTACCATTTGCCATCTTTACCACAATGTTAGTAACACTGAGGCGGGGTTTTCCCATGGATTCCCAACAATCTTTTGTAACGATGCTAACTCCCGCACCACCATCAAGAATTCCCTTTATAGTTAATCCCTTGGTAGTGATGGGTAGGGTCGCATTAGACTCGTCGCCTTCAAAATACTGCCCTAATTCGTTAATGGGTACCTCGATCACAGACTCGTGTCCATCTAAGTCAAGTGATTGCACATGATTTTCCTCATCAATCATAATCGAGTCAGGCCTATTTGGTTGCGCAAACTGCGGTAATCCCGTTCGTAGCTCTCCGTTAAGGAATGCTCGAAGTGCAAGGAACAACTCAGGATCTCCATACAGCTTTGCTATGATCGTGGTTCGGACCTCAGAAGACATGAAGTCCACTAGTTTGGCAACATTCATTGGCGTTTTGCAGGGTGTAGGTCCTTGACTAGGAACTGGTGAGGATGGAATCTCATATTCCTCAATGGGATCAGGTATTCCTTCGTTAAACATCCTTTCCAACAAGAAGGGTGTATGCTCACTTTTTGATGTCCCGTCCTTACTCCCTTCTTGGATGATACTAGATATGGCTAACGGTCTATAGTTCATGTGGGGTGGATGAACTTGCGTGGGAAACACTGTGTCATGAATTTTGACCTGCATGGGTTCTGGTTCTAGTTTCCTTTGAGTCTCCTCCACTAAACCTCTTAGATGTTTCACCTGCTCAATCTCGTCTACTGGGTTTGGGTACGTCCCAATCTTCTTTTTACGATTCTTCCCTTTTTGCCCCTGCGGTTTATCTTGGGGGTCTTGGATTGGATTTGGAAACACTTCTGGTGTTTTCAGAGGCTCTTTATGATTTTCTCTTATTCGGTTTTCATTTGGTTCCATGTTACGGTTTTCTTTGTCGGTCTTTCTCTTTGTGGTATTGGTTCTAGTCTCCATTGTCTCGATTGAATCTGAATCATCCTCGAGGTCATTCATATACACGGGGTCATCTCCTGTTCCTATGTTTGTTTTGGAACTTGGCTTTGAATTTTCCGTATTCTGTGACTTCTTCCTTCGTGTCTTCTTTTTCTTTGCTTGGATAACTGACGCGGTATCTCTCTCTTCGAGGATATGGCCTGGCCCTTGAAGCATGGACCGTGTAATCGCATAAGCAAGTGCGACGGGTGGTATTGGCTATGTCACACTAGCAATTTCGACCAAATTTAGGGGTGTGATTTTAGGCGCATTTGGGTTATAGGGGCATTGGGCAATCAAGTGATCTATGCCACAACGATTACATGTGAGTATTGGCATTGAGACGTGCTCCCTTGATTCATTTGCATCTGTGCAGCATTCTTTTGCACCCTAATAGGGCACTCCGCTGCCCGATGTGGTCCACCACACTCGTAGCATTGAAGAGGTGGCCTCCTAGCCTGGGTGTTGATATTTTGACCTCTGGATGCGAGAGCAGTAGCTTGATAAACCGGCTTGACTTGCCCCCAACAATCTTCCATGTAGTATATAGGACACTCTTCCAATGTATCAAGTCCGTAGGCAATACTAGTGTCTATTTCCTCCTCACAGCCATCCGCATAAGCATTTGATGGCTCGCAACCCACTTGGTTCATAGCGGCGACTCTTGGATGCGGGGGCTGCGGTCCTAGCACAGGAGGTGGTAGCGGTGTAGCTTGTACAACATTTTGAGATCTAGGGACCATGTGTTGCGGTAGTTGCTCAAAAGGTGGAGCAGGCATCAATACAGGAGCTCGAGGTGCATCCGTCCAGGCTACAGGTGGTCTATTTGCCATCATACGTTTGATCATTAAACAATCCTTAGCTTGGTGACGATACCTACCACATGCGTTGCAAGTTCCATTAAATTTTACTCTAAACGTAGGGCACTCACTAGTGCTATGTGGACCTAAGCAAATGGAACACCATTGTTGCTCCCTTCTTGGATACATGTGACTATTTTGAGGGGGTCGATTATCCTTAAGAGACTCTTGGATTGCCTTGGTGAGGTCTGTCAAGAATGTCTCAAATACCTTTGGCTCATTGGCAATGGGCTTTGCAGTCATGGGTTCATACTCAATGGCTTGTGAGCTAGTGGATCTCGTGTCAGTAGACACCCTCATGCCTGCTATCATCAAGTTGTCCTCTAATTGGATTGCATTGGCAGTGACATCTTCCCAGGTTGTGATACCTCTAATCACTAGTCCATTATAGATTCCTTCATTCCTCAACCCTCGAATGAATCGATCAAGCAGTTGGTTATTGTTGAAGCGCTCATTTACAGGGCAGCGAGAGTTTAAGTGCTTTAGACGACTAATGAAGTTCCTTACTAACTCTCCTTCCTTACGTTCGGCCTTTTGTAGCTGAGATGCTACACCCCAAAGCACACCTTCTTGTATGTACTCCTTTAGAAACAACCTTCGAAGGGTAGGGTAGATTGTTTTCTCGTCCACCCTTAGGGTTCTTTACCAATCTCCAGCCTTCCCACTTAATGTCAAGCTTAAGGCATTGCACTTATGTAGTTCGTTGCGTTCCCCTAAGGAATCACATACTTGTTCAAACACTTCAATGTGTTTTCTAGCATCTTCGTCCCCATTGAATTTTTGCGTGAGTTTGGCAATTTGTACTGCCTTACTTCTAGGCTCTCTATCAGATGCATGACGCATATTTTCCGCGATAGATCGACCTATGGTTTGAGCAAAGGCTGCCAAGTCACCTATGTGAGGAGGTAGGGCCGGTGGAGGTACTCTTGGAATCATATGTGGGAGAGGGACGGGTACCGGTCTTGGCATATGTGTGGATGATGCAGGATATGGAACATAACCGGGCATAGGTCCACTCGGATAAGGGCTAGGGAGCGGCACTCGAGGAGCATAAACAAGTGGTACCATTGGAGGTGTGGGGGCCATGTGTGCATAAGGGGCTAGAGGCACATATGGTCGAGGCCCCATATTAGGTACTACGACACTAGGTAGTGGCACTGCGCTAACCGTAGATGTCATCGGTACATTCTCTGTCAGGCTTATCCCTGGAGTGAGCACTGTGTTTTCCTTAGTAGAGGGTTGAGCCAAGTTAGGGAAGCTAAAGTTGTCGCTCGGAGGCTCAGATTGCATAGAGACCCCAGGTGAAATGACGTAAGATGGGTCTATGGGGCTCATTAGAGGAGTCTCCATTTGTGATAGAGTAGGCTGTTGAGCCTTGCTCGTATCCAGAAATCTCATGGGGCTAGTTGAGAGTATATTTACCCCTCGGTTTTGCCTTTCTGATTGAATAATGCCATGGATAACATTACAGATCATTTTCTGTTGATCTTCGATGCTCATGGCACTAGAGGTGGATTGTACAATCTCTATCCATCCTACATGGTAGGCGTGGCCAGAGTGTAGATCCGTCAACACCTCAGTGTGGAGGTCGTATGTCCAATGATCATTAATAAACAATCCTTCTAGAGTCGACGTGTTAACGGTTTCTTGTGAGGTAGAAGCAATGTTGCTCCCTGTGGTTTTACTTGTCACCAACGGTACTCTAGAGGGAACTTCTGAAGGAGGCAGCTCAACAGGGCCTTCTTGGTAAGAAGTTGGCAGGATATCCACATGGACACTCTTTGGGGGTGTGGGGTCCACGTGCGATGTGAAAGGAGAGTCCACTTCCCCACCCCCTTCGTGTGCTTCATTTGCATCAGGTTCCGAGCGAGTAGCTCTACCTAATGTTTCCATGAAACGGCTAAACATACTAGTACTAGGCTGTGGAGCTTCGGGAGGTGGATGGCCTTCTCTCTCAGTGTTTTGGATAGGGTATGCTTCCATGATTTCTGAGTCGGAGGAGGAATCACTAGCGGCTATTTTAGGGTCTTGGGTGGTGCTACCTTATGTCCCCGCTGAGGGTCTAGAGCCTATCGTGGATGGGTAATGGGTGTCCATATGAACAGAGGCACCCTCAATATGCTCGTGTTCTAGCACCCGCCCAGAGCGTAATTGCATGTGCTTTTGATACCCTAAGGTGTCAAAAAGCTGCTCTAGGAGGCCTTGTGACTAGTTTTTAGCGTGTTTTTTGTTTGTTTTCTTGCTAGATTTTTTAGAGCGTGTCGTGGAATGGGCCGTGTGATAGCTCGAAACGAGCGTATCGCTAGGAGGGACGTGCTGTGCTTTACAGCCCACCGTTTGGTTCTATTTTGCTCCAGAAAAGCCCGAAACAGTCTTTTCCTAGTTGGGGAACTAGGCTCCAAATAGCAAGTCTAAAGGTGCAAGTGGGAAGAGAAGGGAGGAGAGTGGAGGACTTGTCCCACATGCTCTTATTCCCTCTTGAGGAGGTAGGGTATATATATAAGAGTGAGTCTAGTATATATCATAAGATTGAGGACTGAGGCCTGGGCTTGGGCTTGGGCTTGGTCCCGATCTCGATCTAACTTTTATACAAACCAACCCGTCCGTTTTTATAACTCACGTTTTTTATTTTCGAAAATCTAACCTCCCCCTCGCTCACGTTTTTATTTTTTGATTTTTTTTTTCAAAAAAAAAAATTTTTTTTTAAAATTTATTTTATTTTATTTTTTTTGGAGATATTATTTGGTACGCGTTTTGGTGCGCGTTGACCTCACCTAACTATTTGCTGTCCCACCTACCTACTGACCTGCTAATCAGTGGTTCACCTAATTACTAACCTACTTAATTAACTAACTATGCACCTAACTGTGTACAAACCAGAAAACACAGAAAATGCAGAAATTGAAACTTGACAGAACTGTGCAGTGAAAACACAGAAAATGCAAAAAAACGCAAGAAATGCTAACTGTGTGACTAATGCTAACTGTGTGCAAACAGAAAAACAGAATTTTGCTAACTGTCTAACTAATACTAAATGTACGCAGCAGAAAAACAGAAAATGCAAACTGTGCGCAACAGAAAAACAGAATTAACAACTTGCAGAAAAAATACGCCTTCGTCTCCCTCTTCTTTCCTACTGCAAACCACTCATACAAGAAGCACAAAGTGCCTCTTGGGCTTAGTGCAGGGCTATTCCCCGGCAGCGGCGCCAAAAATGTGCGCTCCTTGCCGCACTGTCGAAGCAAGGGACTTGCCGATACACCGTGTACGAGCCGCAGACGGCTCCAAGCACACAACTAGTTTAACTAGTAAGCTCAAAGAGGGCAATGGTGTGTCACTCACCGCCTTATGCTCCTGCCGTAGAGGATTCCTCGCCGCGAAGAAGAGGGAGACGCCGCTACGCCGCGCTCAACCGCCTCGCCTCCGTCGTGCCGCCGCAACACTCGATCGCACACACACTCTCACTCTCTCTCTCTCTCTCTCTCTCTCTCTCTCTCTCTCTCTCTCTCTCTCTCTCTCTCTCTCTCTCTCTCTCTCTCTCTCTCTCACGCACACACACAAGGAGATGGTGAAGGAGAAGGTGGAGATGGAGCAAGAGCAGCTTCTATTGCACAATGAGAGAATGACTCAATTTTAGGTTTAATTGGCTTTTATGTGAGCTCACCCCATTCACACTTGGGCGCCCATGCTTAGCCAACTAACCCTAGCATGTTCGTGTTAGAGTGCGCCTCTCATCGGCGATCACTCTACCTTTCCCTATTGGACCGACAAGCCCGGTGTCTGACTCTACTTAAATAAATAATACGGTTACAGTGTCCGTCGTAGGCGATAGGGTGTCCGTGAGCCACAAGGGTTAACAGTATATAGGTTGCAAAGAATGACTAGAATGTGTTGCATTACATGTCACTTATACTAATGATAATTTATTGTTTTTTGTTTTTTAGTTTTAGCTTCTACGCACATCATGGGTACTATAGGCAAGATAACCAAATTTGAGCACAAATATGTCAAAGAATTTGTATGCACTCATCTTTATGTATTACGAAGTGATCACCTCTAGGAAGTCTTGCAAGAGTCCTCGTACAAATAATTTTTGGACAAGTTATGTAGTGCTACATATGCAATAATAGTTGCAAAATTTGTAGTGCTTCAGGTGGGATTGGAATCCTTATAGGTGGTGAGTTGGCCCACGACGTGAGTCGAATCATAGGGAAAGTTTGCAGAGTTGTAGAAACCCCTGACAAGAAATTTAAAGGGATGTCTGGCTTCATGAACCGCATGAAGGAAGTAGAGGTCCTCTATAGAAACATGAAGCAACCGGGAAAGAGACCGTGTGTAGAAGAGGCCAAGGATGTACCAGAAGTGCCTGCCACTTTGGAAGTACCAATCTCTAGCAATGTCCCAATGCCACCCAACATGTAAAGTTTAGACCCATGCAACCTCGTCATCATGTGCATGGCTTGTATTGAATTTCCACAAATTGGAAGCATTGGAGAAGGTAGATACGGCATGGTCACAAAGGTGAATGTCAATCATGAGACCGGAATTGTGCCTAAAACACGCAAATCTAGGCTTTTTATACTATGCCAAAATCGATCTATATTGTTTTGATCGATACAATATCGATCAATGTATGTCGATCAATATGTAAGCAGTAAAACATTATTTTGAATAAAGTTGATATGGCAACAATAATACGTGCGAATAAATTTTGGAAACGTATTAAGCGACCATTATTCGAATAAAACGAATGTCGAATAGCAAATCATGCAACCGTGCTCCTCCCCGCACACCTCGCTCTAGAGGTGCATGGAGATTAGAACCACCAAGCTATAATCTTGTCTTTATTGGTCAATGAGTATATTTGTGGGTACGAGAAATCTACACACCCACGCCTACATGTTAATGCATGTAGTGGACAAAACCCCTTTGCCTCTTGTTCAGCTGTAGCCATTCCCTAGTGTAAACTACCTGAAAACATATGGTTGTAAGTGAAGCCACCGTTTTGTGGTGTGTGCAGTGCGAGAGTGCTCCCACTTATCTAGAGTGATTTGAAGAAGAGCTTCTTTATAGTGATTCTTGCTCAACATCTCTTCACAAGAGCTCCTTGTTTGAGGAATTACTGTGCCGTTGAAATATTTTCAACCTAATTCCTCAAAGGTACTGTACCTGTCTTCATTCAGAGGTATTGTGCCGTTGAAATATTTTCAACCTAATGTCGCATCCGTGGAGAGAAAGAGAGGGAGAAAGAGAGAGATATAAAGAAAGAGAGAGAGAACAATAGAGAAGGTAGAGAGAAGAGAGATGAAAGTAATTTTTTGAACTCCATCTTCGGGACGAAAAAAAGATCTTTTTCAAAGAACTCTACAAAAGCCTCTACACTCTCACATAGCACACCCCACAAAACGGTGTCTTCACTTACAACCATTGCTCTTTACTTACTTGCAAGCTCACATGCACAAATGGCTTGCCTGCGAGCCATTTGCACATGTGAGCTTGCAAAAAACTACATACCTAAACTCATGTGAGCTACATGGAAACTACTGCAAACATAACCATAAATCTAACACTAAATTTAAACCATAATCTCAAAGATAAACCTAAATATAAAGACTAAATCCAAAATCTAATCTTAAAATAAACCTAAGCACTAATTACTAACTATCTTTAAATATCCCTAACTATGCTCTAAATCTTAAATATAGAGTTAAATCCTAAACCTTAACCCAAATTTCTAACATTAAATCCTAAACCTATAACTCTCTCTCTCTCTCTCTCTCTCTCTCTCTCTATATATATATATATATATATATATATATGTTTCTCTATCTCTCATTCTCTCTCTTTCGTTCTCCTCTCTCTCTCTCTCTCTCTCTCTCTCTCTCTCTCTCTCTCTCTCTCTCTCTCTCTCTCTCATACTGAAGATATATTAGTTGATAGAGCCATTGAGGTCGAGAAAGCTAGATGTCCATGACATCGACCGAGGCTCCATCAGAGGATCAAGACTACTCTAGCGCAATGTGGGAGATGCCCACTACGTCTATTTACAAAGGTGGACATTGATGAACCTCTTTAGCGATTGATCCATTATTTTCTCGGACAATGCATACATTAGATTAAATCCACTAGGAGTTTATTGGATTGGTCTCATAAATCATTTTGGAATTTTGAAGATGTTTAAAATAACATTTCATTTTATTTCTCTCTCTCTCTCTCTCTCTCTCTCTCTCTCTCTCTCTCTCTCTCTCACACACACACACACACACACACACACACACACACTGTGTGTGTGTGTGTGGGATAGAGAAAGAAAGTGGTAAAGGGAACATGAGAGAGAGAGAAGAGGGAGGCAGCATACCTGGTTGTCCCTCCTCTTCTTCTGTGTGTGTGTGTGTGAGAGAGAGAGAGGGGGGGGGAGGGGGGTGGGTGGGTTTATATACCTATTTTGTAGAGATTGTCGAAACCCAGATCTATAGATTTGAGTTTTGGCGCTCTTGGATAAATTTTATGTGGTTGGTGTTGCTATAGGAATTGGTATATAACAAAGACCATTTGAGCGTCGCACTACGAGCATCCCACTACGCTGAAAAACCTCTTGTAGTGCATACATGCACGCGTGCAAGTTCAATTTTCCAAGTTCAGTCCCAGAAGGCCCCTGTCTATCTTTGGTGTGCTAAAGATGATTATGGAAATTTTTTGGTGTTTTTTTAGTGCAACTCAAACCAGATGCAGTCCTGGCTATTTTCTATTTATCCTAGTCCTACTGAACATAAACTGTGTGGCATTTATATGTCTGTACCAAAACAATATATGTATAAAACATCATTTTACGCCAAAATCCTGAATAATCACCGAATAACCGTATTTTTTCTTTACGATTAAAAAATATTTCGATCGCAAAAACTGCTTATATAAAGACCATCGCCGATTTCAAAACCCGCGACGACTGCAGTTGAGAGAGCAACAGACAACTAGAGTTTATTGAGGTAAATAGCTCTTAGCCTTTGTGGCTCATAGCCCTTATGCCAATAACAAATTAGTGTTCAATCGACGAACCGAGGAAGACTAATTCCCCTACCAATCTACCCGGTGCAAGTTCCCCGAACTTGTGTACCAATGCCCTTGATTCCAAGTCAATGGGCAGTATCTTGGCACAAGGAAGAAGCCTTGCTTCATGTAAAACTGCCAAAGCACTTTGCTTTGCATAGCAACAATAATTTCCAAGTAAAAGTGGAAACATGGAAAAACAAGAAAAATTGGAATCAAACGTAACCCGTTGCCTAAAATTTTTGAAGATAAACTCGTTTGAATCTGGCTCCTAGCCAATTCAGCTACATGAGAGAGAGTTGTCGCATGTACCATATACACCCCCTGAAAAACCCTCCAAACATATGGAGAAATTCCCCAAGGTGGTGTGCGCATAGCATACTCCAAACGTGGGAAGTTTCCATACAATATGCCAAAAGTGAAGCTGTGCTTCACATAAATACGTCTAGCCTCATTGCCAATAAATGCTATTGTTGACAGATGTTATAGCAAAGAGCAAGTCCAACATACCCCTTGGGCGGCAATCACAGCACAAGTTGGCATTCACAAACCCAACAAAATGCAAATGATGACATAACCAAATCAAAATGAAAGTGTAAACATAAACATGAACACCTAAAATTTTATCAGATTTTCCAATATGCTTCGCAGTATGCCAAAAAACCATTAGCAAGTACCAACTCCGTTGAATCTTTGACTGTGTATATGTAAAAAGAAGTCCCCTCGATTGGCTCGGATACAATCGTCAAGTCTCATAGCTTTGGCATGCGGGAGTGCAAATTGATCCTCAATTGTTAGCTTGACATGGCCGTCTGTGCTTGCCTCCTTACAAGCCTTGCATGCATTCGGTCAAGCTTTGCATGCCAGCTTGGATTCATTCTCCAAGATAGATTTGCAAAAAAAATGGCCAGGTTCTTGTATTTTGCCTTAGATCCATGCCTAAACACGGCTATCAATGGATTTACTCATGCCATCCTATCTTGGTTGCATGCTCCATCCTGGAATGCCTGCTCTTTTCATCATTGTGGACGGGATGTGGCTTAATACAATGTATATAGGAGGTGAGAAGGGGCCCTTATGGTGACCCTTGGTCACTTTAGGGTGCCCAAAATACACCTTCAATATGAAAATAATGAAAGAAAAATGGCGATGGCGTCTATGAATCTGTGCAGGAAAGAAACGGTTCATAACGCGGGCAGGGTTCATTGCCTCAAGCCTTGCTGTTACGAGACTAGGGACCCTCCTGTTGTAGTGGTTAGTTGCAATTGGGATAGCTGGCGTAATGGTTATTTATGTGTTGTGTATTTATTTTCTAATTGAGTTGATGATGATTTTGTAGAGTGGAATGTGGGGAGTTGATGAAGAGGCGCGGGCAATTACTCTTGGCCATTTTATATTTGCACAATAATTTAGAAGCTCATTTCAATAAGCCACTATGGCTTTGTAAATAACTGTAGTGGGAACTCCCCTTATGGGTCATGCAAGAGCTAATGAGCTTCACTCATTTACAAAAGTGAAGTGGTTGTAAAAAGAGGGGCCTCAATTTTTGGCACCTTAAACTCACAAATAATGTATTAAATACCAACTCCACAAGAGAGGTGCCGTGGAGTTTGGAGCTAGATTTAGGCCTTTCTCTTGCAGATTCTTTTCTCTACTCTCTTACGCTATGTTCTATTTGTTATGTACTCTCTAATCAAGTCTCCATCTCTTACAATTCTCTTACACACTCTTACAAGCTTGTCTATGTCAATTCTATGTTCTCTGTGGGTGTGTGCTTGGAAATTGGGAAAAGAGGTGGACAGGTTGATGGTGATGTTTAGGAGCATGTGTTGAATAGCTTAAGCAGTCGATCTCCCCCTCTTCTCCCAATAGTGATATCAGAGCAAAGGTTCCGTTCACTTGGAGTAATTATGCAAACAAGAAGATTCGATCTCGTCAATCAAGAAGCTATGGTTGCAAAAGCTGAGGTACATTTAGAAATTTGATGCAAATTCTCATTAAAGAATTGTAGAATTCAAGCAAGGATCAAGGAAATCTATATCGACCACAATTCAAAAACCGGCAAAGCTTTGAAATCGCCACGAAGACCCGAAGGTCGAAGAAAAAAGAGTAGCCATGAAGACTCGAAGGTCAAAGAAAAGAGAGTAGGGGTTGAAGAGGCCAAGAAGACCTTGATAAGTTCTGGGAGTGGAGCTTGGGAGAAAAGGTTGTAACCAATCAAGGGAGTCAAGATTGAGTTTGTCAGAAAGCTCACAGTGGGAACGACCTCCTGTGCAGAGAAAGGAACACCTTGTATTGCACCAAACCTGCCGCAACTACATCCGTACGAGGTCGCCCTGGGCTGCTGAGCATAACACTCTTCTTCTGCAGAGGCCGAAACTGCCCATACAGGGCGCTACGTACCAATTCCATCTCGCTCACGTCGTTCTCTCTGCCTATTCACTGGTTGGCAACGTTAATTGCATGCCTTCACACCTTTTGTAAAAAGGTGAGGCTTAAGTAAAAAGACAATGGCCGGCTGCCCAATTGCAACTTTTTTTTAAAATCCTTGCTTAACCTCCATTTACCCCCTTTTGCTCAAGTGCTCTACCAAGTGAGCTACACCCCCTACCTTGTTGGAATTAGGGTTGCAGAGAAATGCACACAGCTTGGAGAAGACGAAGGAAGCTCAAGGCACACAATAGAGAGTGTGTTACTTGGTGTGCAATGGAAAGATAGATAGCCCTAGAGTCATGGGCGTATATACAATGCACGGGGGAAAAAACCTCCTAAAGAGAGAAAAAATTCCCGGGTGGTCCTATTGTGTTCACACACATCACTACCACATGTATATGGTAACAAATCCCCCCTGGAGTGATGCGGTGAACGAGAGTTGGCACATGAGTAAAAGGGAAGTGCCATGCCCTGAGGACATGATCAATCCACAAAGGGGAGTAAGCCCAAAGCTTTGCGGAAAGCTTCAAGCTTCTCACGAGATAATGCCTTTGTAAAAAGATCTACAAGGTTGTCCTATGTTGGCACATAAGCCAAGATGATCTCTCCTATTGAGAGCCTCTCCCTGACATAGTGGTAATGCACCTCAATGTGCTTTGTGCGAGCATGAAAAACTGGGTTCCTCGCAACTGCCAATGCGCTCTGACTGTCAGTGTAGATAGTGTTGGCAGTGTCCTGTCCAACACCCAAATCATCCATAAGGCGTCTGAGCCATACACACTCAACCGTAGCTGTGAAGACTGCCCTGTACTCAGCCTCACAACTCAAAGTGGCCACAGTAGGTTGCTTCTTGCTCAACCATGATATACATGAACTGCCAAGCATGAAACAAAAACCACTTGTGGACACTCACATGTCAAAACAACCAGCCCAATCTGAGTCCAAAAAAGCATGTAAGTCTGGCGGCAATGATCCCCCCTTGGGATAAAACAAGCCAAGATGTAAAGTGCCACTTGACGGCCTTCCAATGCTTAGACCCTGGGCTATGCATAAATTTGTTGACTTGTGAGACTGCAAACTGAATATATGGCCTCGTGTTGCATACATAAATGAGGCAGCCAACAGCAGTTTGGTAAAGAGTGACAGCAAGATCGCCAGCATCATGTAGACTCAACTTCAAACCTGTTTCCATGGGAGTGGCAATAGGTTTTCAATCCTCGAGTCCACACGTACATAGCAATGTCTCTATGTAACTTTTCTGCACGGGGCAATACCACCATCACACTGCTTAAACTGTATACCCAAGTAATGATGCAACAGCCCCAAATCTTTCATCTTGAAAGTAGCATTCAAATCAGCCTTAAATTCAGCAATATGTCTCTCATTTGGTCCAGTGATCAGCAAATCATCGACATAAAGAACCACAATGAGAAGTACATCACCCTCACGCTTTACATACAATGTGCTTTCTGTTGGACTATTACGAAAGCCTCGTTTAACCAAATGAGTGTCAGCTTTCTCATACCAAGCACGAGGAGATTGCTTCAACCCATACAAAGCCTTCTTACATCTGCACACTTTGTCCTCTTGTCCTTTTATGAAAAAACCGCGAGGCTTCGTTACATAAACTTCCTCAAATATGTCACCATTCAAGAAAGCAGTAACAATGTTTGATTGATGTACATCCCAACCAAAATGAGCTGCAAATGCCATAGAAAACGCACAGTAATCATACAACAAGTGGGAGCATAAGTCTCTTCATAATCTATGCCTTTTTGCTGTGCATAACCCTTTGCAACAAGTAGAGCCTTATGGCGATCGATCTCACCATCCGGCTTGCGTTTCAACTTATAAACCCACTTCATACCAATGGCCTTTTTGCCAAGAGGCAAATCACATAAAGTCCATGTGTCATTTTCTATAAGTGCATCATATTCCGATTGCATGGCAGCCATCCAATTTTCTGAATTTTGTGCTTCATCAAAAGACAGAGGCTCCTCAACATCATGTAAGCTAGACACAGCCAAAGCATAACAATCTGATGCATAAGATGCATGGCGAGAGCCTGAACGAGTACGACTAGTCAAAGGTGCGTCCAATTTACTGTCACGCAAAGTGTGCACCAGCCATTTTGGCATACCTCTAGCCTGCTCATTTTCAACCCTTTCCTCATCAAGTACATCACGTACATTTCCATCAGTAATAGGCTAATCTGTAACATTTTCAGAAACCCCATAGGCTGTACATTTGCCTCATTGGAAATTACATTCGTATTTCCACCACTAAAAAGAGGCAACAAAGTGTCATAAATGTCCTGTGAGCTTACATTACTGTCTCTAGTACATGACAGCAAGGGCTGAACAGAATCTTCCACAAACACTACATCCCGTGAAACCAAAATACGCTTTGTTTGCGGATGATATAACCTGTAACCTTTGCTTTCAGCACTATAACCAACAAAAATACATTTGACAACCTTATCATCCAATTTTCTGCGATGTGTTTGTGGCACCAAAGCATATGCCAAACAGCCACAAACATGCATGTGCTCAATAGAAGGCTTTCTATCATGCCATGCTTCATATGGAGTAATAGACTTCAAAGCTTTCATAGGACACTTGTTAAGTACATAAGTGGCACACATGATGGACTCAAGCCAGCTCAAGCCAAAAAGAATGCGGCAAAGTTTGACTTTTGACCATACATCGTGCCATTTCCGTCAGTGACCTATTTTTCCTCTCAGCAACACCATTTTCGTGAGGTGTATAAGGCACTGTATATTGGTGTTTTATCCCACGACTAGCCAGAAATGCATTAAATTCATGAGACATATACTCCCCCCCTCGATCGGCACGGAGGGTGCCCATAGTACATTTCGAGACATTTTCAGCCATAGCTAGAAATTGTTTGAAGCACATAAAAACTTCAGACTTCGCTTTAAGTGGAAATACCCATGTATGCCAGGAGTAATCATCAATGAAAGTCACGAAGTAAAGGTAATTGCCCAAGGACGGAGTTTGCATGGGCCCACAAACATCACTATGCACAAGCTACAACCTGCATGTGGCCCGAACTAAACCATCCTTTGGAAACTTAGAACGCTGCATCTTACCCAAAATACAGCCTTCACAAACATGTTTGACAAGTGCTTCAAGAGGCAGCAAAGAAGCAACCATATCAGATTTCTGCAAACGCAGCAAACTGGCAAAATTCAGATGACCAAAACGTGCATGCCAAAGTTTTGCATCTGAAATAGCCCTTGAATCTGCAACAGCATTTGCAAAATTTTGTCCACATTTTTCATACAAAGTGAGCTTATACAGCCCACGGCACAAAAGGCCAGATGCAACAATTTTATCACCAAAACTGAGATCATGAATTGTACCTCTGTCATCGACAAATTTGACTACAAGTCCAAATCTAGCAAGTGTGGATACATACAAGAGATTCTTCTTGATCCCAGGTACATAAAGTGCATCAACAAGTGTGAAGGAACTGCCATTTGCAGCAGTAAGCACAATCTTTCCAACTCCCTGAACCGGATAAGAGGCATTGTTGGCAGAAGTGACTGAATTTCCATGAGGGACAGACTCGAGAGAGGTAAACAATTGAGGTAATGTGCTTTGTAGCACCACTGTCGAAATCCCACACATGTGAATCTACAGCAACTGACAAGCATGTATCATGGACAGCAGGATTGTAAGTGCACTCTGCGCTAAAAGCCCATTCTGCATCAACATCAACATCATAGTCTCCTTTCACAGAAGACTCAACAATGGCTGCATTTGTAGTGGAACCAGCATTTGCAGTGGAACCACCCTTTTTCTTCTTAGCCTCTTTGGCCTTCAACTTAGGACACGACTTGATCAAGTGATCATTAGCTTTACAATAATGGCAATGCATCTTCTTTTTGCCCTTATCACCAGAATTTCCAGACGAATTGCTATCAGCAGAAGCATTAGGAATAGAATTTTTGCCACTCCCAGCAGAACCATAAGAAGTGGTTGAATTGTTGTTACCACCTTGCTTTGAGAAGCAATAAAAGCCTGTTCAACTGCACGCTGCCTAGTCCTAATTTTTCTGGAAAGTGACTCTTGCAACAACAATGTGCATAATGCATCAAACTTGACAACTTCAGGATTTCCTTGGGTCATAAGTCTCCAAGTACTAGCAAAAGTTTGGTAAGAATCTGGTAAGTCATCAAGAACAATCTGCACAAGGAAACTGTCTGAAATGACTTCACCTGCAGAAATATGTTGCTCATTGATATCCTTGACACCAGCAAGAAAAGTGTCCATATCATCTTCCTCATGCATAATCTTCGACTCCAGCTTTTTACGCAGCAAAGCAATTTTAGCCTCATTGCGGCTTGCATAAAGACCTGCTAGAATATCCCAAGCCTGTTTTGCAGATTTTGTTGAACGAATGTGAGGAACAATGGTGCGCTTCACAGACAACGCTATTAATGCATGAGCCTACGCATCCATCACATCCCAACGAGCTTGTTCTGCCGTAGGCAAAACAACTCTAATAGCAGCAATCCTTGCAGCAAGACCTGCAACATCCTCAACATCGCCTACATGCTCAGAACCACGACGTACATCAATGCCCTGCACAATGTTCCAGACGCCCTTTGACACAAGAACATGTTGCATCATATAAGCCCACATAGGGTAGTTGTCCCCATCCAACCTGTCCTCAGCAGTAAACATCTTGAACACATCTGTGTTGTTGTCAGCCATGGTAAATGTTGCACCTGATGTGAAAACTACCCAAAAATAGGAGAAATGGAGCGGGAACAACACGTGCTATATAGCACAAACCGTAGAAGACTATGAGGCACCTGTTATGCAAAAAATGGCACTGACAAAAATTCTGCACAAAATGACGAAATAGCCTGTGCAGTACTGCTTGTAGTGGAAACGGAGGCCGAAATGCGCCCGAATCAAAAATCTAAGCAGACTGAGCTCTACGAGTATGCCCAAAATTTTTGTGGAACTACAAACGCTTGCCAAAGCTCACTGAAATCGGAGAAAGTGAGCAGGCGTGTGCTGGAGCAGTTGGCGACTAAGCCCAGGAAGACGCAACCTGCTCTGATACCAATTGTTGGAATTAGGGTTGCAGAGAAACGCACACAGCTTGGAGAAGACGAAGGAAGCTCAAGGCACACAATAGAGAGTGTGTTACTTAGTGTGCAATGGAAAGATAGATAGCCCTAGAGTGGGCGTATATACAATGCTCAGGGGAAAAAACCTCCTAAAGAGGGAAAAAATGCCCCGGCGGTCCTAGTGTGTTCACACACATCACTACCACATGTATATGGTAACATGCCTCCACTTGACCGGTCTCCCAACTCAATCGCCCCCCCCTCCCCTTCGATCCCAAGGGGCAATTGTTTTTTTTTCCAAAGCTCGGCTTTCCGTTTCTTGCAAGTCAACGGGTCGGCATTGTCATCGGAGATTCCCACAATTGCCACAAATTTTGGAACTGAGATAGTCTATTTTTCCAACTTAATTCCTCCTTGACACCGACTATCTCAAGGGAGCCGCCAAATTACTTGCCAAGAATCCGCACATCATCAAATTAATCAAAAAAATTATCACTCATTTGAATAACCTGCGGCTCTCTTCTACAACTGATATTGTTGTCTTCTTTGGGGAGGATAAGGGAGATCAGACGCCATGCAATTTGACTGACTCGCAGATGCACCGTCGGACCACTCGCTTTTCTGGCAATTTCCTAGCGCATCGCCATTCCGGACTCGACGCCACCGCAATTTCTCAACTAAGTATATTTCATTTATGTTATTTATTTTATCCTCTTTTACTCATTTCGCATAATGCATCTGTAAATATCATCAAAATGCCCTTTTAAACATTATTATTTATTAAAAAAACTAAAAATTAATTTAAAAAAAAGAAAAAAATATATAAGAAAATAAAAATATAAAAAGCACGGAATCATGGCGCACCTTCCTCGGGCAACCACGATTGTGGAAAAACTTCAAAATCTGCAACAATCTGTTGGAATTAGGGTTGCAGAGAAACACACACAGCTTGGAGAAGACGAAGGAAGCTCAAGGTACACAATAGAGAGTGTATTCCTTAGTGTGCAATGGAAAGATAGATAGCCCTAGAGTGATGGGCGTATATACAATGCACGGGGGAAAAAACCTCCTAAAGAGGGAAAAAATGCCCCGGCGGTCCTAGTGTGTTCACACACATCACTACCACATGTATATGGTAACAAATCCCCCCTGGAGTGATGCGGTGAACGAGAGCTGGCACATGAGTAAAGGGAAGTGCCATGCCCTGAGGACAGGATCAGTCCACAAAGGGGAGTAAGCCCAAAGCTTTGCGGAAAGCTTCAAGCTTCTCACGAGACAATGCCTTTGTGAAAAGATCTGCAAGGTTGTCCTGTGTTGGCACATAAGCCAAGCTGATCTCTCCTGCTGAGAGCCTCTCCCTGACATAGTGGTAATGCACCTCAATGTGCTTTGTGCGAGCATGAAAAACTGGGTTCCTCGCAACTGCCAATGCGCTCTGACTGTCAGTGTAGATAGTGTTGGCAGTGTCCTGTCCAACACCCAAGTCAGCCATAAGGCGTCTGAGCCATACACACTCAACCGTAGCTGTGAAGACTGCCCTGTACTCAGCCTCACAACTCGAAGTGGCCACAGTAGGTTGCTTCTTGCTCAACCATGATATACATGAACTGCCAAGCATGAAACAAAAACCACTTGTGGACACTCGCGTGTCAAAACAACCAGCCCAATCTGAGTCCGAAAAAGCATGTAAGTCTGGCGGCAATGATCCCCCCTTGGGATAAAACAAGCCAAGATGTAAAGTGCCACTAAGGTAGCGGAAAATCCTCTTGACAGCCTGCCAATGCTTAGACCCTGGGCTATGCATAAATCTGCTGACCTGCGAGACTGCAAACTGAATATCTGGCCTCGTGTTGCATACATAAATGAGGCAGCCAACAGCAGTTTGGTAAAGAGTGACATCAGCAGGATCGCCAGCATCATGTAGACTCAACTTCAAACCTGTTTCCATGGGAGTGGCAATAGGTTTGCAATCCTCAAGTCCAAACTTACATAGCAATGTCTCTATGTAACTTTTCTGACACAAGGCAATACCACCATCACACTGCTTAAACTGTATACCCAAGTAATGATGCAACAGCCCCAAATCTTTCATCTTGAAAGTAGCATTCAAATCAGCCTTAAATTCAGCAATATGTCTCTCATTTGGTCCAGTGATCAGCAAATCATCAACATAAAGAACCACAATGAGAAATACATCATCCTCACGCTTTACATACAATGTGCTTTCTGTTGGACTGTTACGAAAGCCTCGTTTAACCAAATGAGTGTCAGCTTTCTCATACCAAGCACGAGGAGATTGCTTCAACCCATACAAAGCCTTCTTACATTTGCACACTTTGTCCTCTTGTCCTTTTATGACAAAACCGCGAGGCTGCGTTACATAAACTTCCTCAAATATGTCACCATTCAAGAAAGCAGTAACAATGTCTGATTGATGTACATCCCAACCAAAATGAGCTGCCAATGCACATAGAAAACGCACAGTAGTCATACGACAAGTGGGAGCAAAAGTCTCTTCATAATCTATGCCTTTTTGTTGTGCATAACCCTTTGCAACAAGTCGAGCCTTATGGCGATCAATCTCACCATCCGGCTTGCGTTTTAACTTGTAAACCCACTTGGTACCAATGGCCTTTTTGCCAGGAGGCAAATCACATAAAGTCCATGTGTCATTCTCTATAAGTGCATCATATTCTGATTTCATGGCAGCAATCCAATTTTCTGAATTCTGTGCTTCATCAAAAGACAGAGGCTCCTCAACATCATGTAAACTAGACACAGCCAAAGCATAACAATCTGATGCATAAGATGCATGGCGAGAGCCTGAACGAGTACGACTAGATAAAGGTGCATCCAATTTACTGTCACGCAAAGTGTGCACCAGCCATTTTGGCATACCTCTAGCCTGCTCATTTTCAGCCCTTTCCTCATCAAGTACATCATGTACATCTGCATCAGTAATAAGCTGTTCTAAAACATTTTCAGAAACCCCCATAGGCTGTACATTTGCCTCATTGGAACTTACATTCGTATTTCCACCACTGAAAAGAGGCAACAAAGTGTCATAAATGTCCTGTGAGCTTACATTACTGTCTCTAGTACATGACAGCAAGGGTTGAACAGAATCTTCCACAAACACTACATCCCGTGAAACCAAAATACGTTTTGTTTGCGGATGATACAACCTGTAACCTTTGCTTTCAGCACTATAACCAACAAAAATACATTTGACAGCCTTATCATCCAATTTTCTGCGCTGCACTTGTGGCACCAAAGCATATGCCAAACAGCCAAAAACACGCATGTGTTCAATAGAAGGTTTTCTATCATGCCATGCTTCATATGGAGTAATAGACTGCAAAGCTTTCGTAGGACACCTGTTAAGTACATAAGTGGCACACATGATGGCCTCAAGCCAAAAAGAATGCGGCAAAGCTTGACTTTTGACCATACATCGTGCCATTTCCGTTAGTGACCTGTTTTTCCTCTCAGCAACACCATTTTGCTGAGGTGTATAAGGCACTGTACATTGGTGTTTTATCCCACGACTAGCCAGAAATGCATTAAATTCATGAGACATATACTCCCCCCCTCGATCGGAACGGAGGGTGCCCATAGTACATTTTGAGACATTTTCAGCCATAGCCAAAAATTGTTTGAAGCACATAAAAACTTCGGACTTTGCTTTAAGCGGAAATACCCATGCATGCCTGGAGTAATCATCAATGAAAGTCACGAAGTACAGGTAATTGCCCAAGGACGGAGTTTGCATGGGCCCACAAACGTCACTATGCACAAGCTGCAACCTGCATGTGGCCCTAACTGAACCATCCTTTGGAAACTTAGAACGCTGCATTTTACCCAGAATACAGCCTTCACAAACATGTTTGATAGGTGCTTCAAGAGGCGGCAAAGAAGCAACCATATCAGATTTCTGCAAACGCAGCAAACTGGCAAAATTCAGATGACCAAAACGTGCATGCCAAAGTTTTGCATCTGAAATAGCCCTTGAATCTGCAACAGCATTTGCAAAATTTTGTCCACACTTGTCATACAAAGTGAGCTTATACAGCCCACGGCACAAAAGCCCAGATGCAGCAATTTCATCACCAAAACTGAGATCATGAACTGTACATCTGTCATCCACAAATTTGACTACAAGTCCAAGTCTAGCAAGTGCGGATACAGACAAGAGATTCTTCTTGATCCCAGGTACATAAAGTGCATCAACAAGTGTGAAGGAACTGCCATTAGCAGCAGTGAGCACAATCTTTCCAACTCCCTGAACTGGATAAGAGGCGTTGTTGGCACAAGTGACTGAATTCCCATGAGGGACAGACTCGAGAGAGGTAAACAATTCACGATGTGAGGTAATGTGCTTTGTAGCACCACTGTCGAAATACCACACATGTGAATCTGCAGCAACTGACAAGCATGCATCATGGACAGCAGGATTGTAAGTGCACTCTGCGCTAAAAGCCCATTCTGCATCAACATCAGCATCACAATCTCCTTTCACAGAAGACTCAACAATGGCTGCATTTGTAGTGGAACCAGCATTTGCAGTGGAACCACCCTCTTTCTTCTTAGCCTCTTTGGCCTTCAACTTAGGACACGACTTGATCAAGTGATCATTGGCTTTACAATAATGGCAACGCATCTTCTTTTTGCCCTTATCACCAGAATTGCCAGACGAAGTGCTGCCAGCAGAAGCATTAGGAACAGAAATTTTGCCACTCGCAGCAGAACCATAAGAAGTGGCTGCATTACTGTTACCACCCTTTCTTTGAGAAGCAATAAAAGCCTGTTCAACTGCACGCTGCCTAGTCCTGTTTTTTCTAGAAAGTGACTCTTGCAACAGCAATGTGCATAATGCATCAAACTTGACAACTTCAGGATTTCCTTGGGTCATCAGTCTCCAAGTACTAGCAAAAGTCAGGTAGGAATCTGGTAAGGCATCAAGAACAGTCTGCACAAGGGAACTGTCAGAAATGACTTCACCTGCAGAAATGAGTTGCTCATTGATATCCTTGACACTAGCAAGGAAAGTGTCCATATCATCTTCCTCATGCATAATCTTCGACTCTAGCTCTTTACGCAGCAAAGCAATTTTAGCCTCATTGCGGCTTGCATAAAGACCTGCTAGAATATCCCAAGCCTGTTTTGCAGATTTTGCTGAACGGATGTGAGGAATAATGGTGCGCTTCACAGACAACGCAATCAATGCATGAGCCTGCGCATCCTTAACATCCCAACGAGCTTGTTCTGCTGTAGGCAAAACAACTCTAACAGCTGCAATCCTTGCAGCAAGACCTGCAACATCCTCAATATCGCCTACATCTTCAGAACCAGGACGTACATCAATGCCCTGCACAATGTTCCAGACACCTTTTGACACAAGAACGTGTTGCATCATATAAGCCCACATAGGGTAGTTGTCCCCATCCAACCTGTCCTCAGCAGCAAACATCTTGAACACATCTGTGTTGTTGTTGTCAGCCATGGTAAATGCTGCACCTGATGTGAAAACTGCCCGAAAATAGGAGAAATGGAGCGGGAACAACTTGTGCTATATAGCACAAACCGTAGAAGACTATAAGGAACCTGCTATGCAGAAAACGGCACTGACAGAAAATCTGCACAAAATGACGAAATAACCTGTGCAGTACTGCCCGTAGTGGAAACGGAGGCCAAAATGAGCCCAAATCAAAATTCTGAGCAGACCAGGCTCTTCGAGCTCCCCCAAAAAATTTGTCGACCTGCGAACGCTTGCCAAAGCTCACTGAAATCGGAGAAAGTGAGCAGGCGTGTGCTGGAGCAGCTGGCGACTAAGCCCGGGAGGACGTGACCTGCTCTGATACCAATTGTTGGAATTAGGGTTGCAGAGAAACACACACAGCTTGGAGAAGACGAAGGAAGCTCAAGGTACACAATAGAGAGTGTATTCCTTAGTGTGCAATGGAAAGATAGATAGCCCTAGAGTGATGGGCGTATATACAATGCACGGGGGAAAAAACCTCCTAAAGAGGGAAAAAATGCCCCGGCGGTCCTAGTGTGTTCACACACATCACTACCACATGTATATGGTAACACAATCCCTCACATATGAACGCATGCAAAGGCAAGGACTTGAAGATAAACTATTGCATTCTGCACGCACCAAATCTGCACCGGCACCCAAGAAAAACAAAATTAGCAAAAAAGCCGTCACTTTCAAGGATTTTGATGGCACTAAAGATGCTAGCACGGTTCTAGCATGGATTAGTCAACTAGATGACTATTTTTATGATGAAGACTTCCCCGAGCGTGAAATTGTAAAATGTGCATTAAATCATCTCACTAGCAGCGCTGCATTGTGGTGGAACGCCACCAAACAGCATGGGAAAAGACCACGTACCTGGCATGGATTTAAAAAAGTGTTTTTACCCCAATTTTTGCCCACACAGTACAAAGCTAAAGCACGACGTCAATGGGATTTAATTCGACAAGGTCGAAATGAAGATGTACAGGGTTACACTGATCGTTTTTGGAATTGTTTAATTCAATTGCAAGCTATTGAACATGTTAGTTGTACGAAATTGAAGCGTAAGTACATATCAGGCTTGGCACTACAAATTGGTGCTGAGATGTTCAAACCAGATTCTCTGTCAAAGGCTATTAATTTGGCTCTCAATGCAGAAAAGAAGAAAGGTGGACAACCCTCTCACACTAATCAAACTGGTAACACTAACCGTAACAAGAGACCTCCATTCTCTACTAACTTTGACAAAAACAAACATCAAAGCCGTACCTTTTTCAAGAGACGCAGATTTGACAATTCTCCTACAACTGCTAACCTCATACAAGCAACAACAACAACAACACGCAGCAACGAGGCAACCAAAATTCTTTCAATCAACGTCCTACTCCAAATTCTAATGGTAACAAAAAGGTGAAGTGTTTTAAATGCTTTCAGTATGGTCACTATGCAGATAAGTGCCCAAATGGTCCTGCTAAGGGCAATGGTCAATCCAATGGCCACTCCAATGGAGTCAACCGAAATTCAAGTAAAAAACCCTTCAACAAAAACCACCTCAACGGAGCTACTCTTAACCTCATCGAAGATGCTACTCCTGATGACAATGAAGTGGAAGCTAACTACGGTGAGGGATATGACCCTGATTATGATAACAATGACAACCCATCCTCGGGTACTCTTATATCTCCTCACACTTTGTTTAAAGTGCAAGGCACTGTTAAGGGTGAAAGTGTCACCATTCTGTTAGATGATGGTAGTAGCCATGATTTCATTTCCAGACGTTTGGCACAACAACTATCTCTCTCTGAAATCTCATCACCTCATAAGGTCAAAACTATTTTTAATAATCAACATTTTAATTGAAAAACCCAAGTCACTGTTGAAGTTTGCATTGGGTGAATTTACACAAGCACGAACATTTTTGGTAGCACCCTTGCATGGTCTTGATATGATTTTGGGAATGCCATTTCTTCATGAATTTGACCCGTTGATTAATTATAAAACACGTACTATGTCTCTCACTCATAATAATAAAAATTTCTCCATCCAAGCAACACTAGCACATCAAAAATTTCCACTCCTCTCTCACACTCAAGCCAAAAGAGCAATTTAAAAACAGGGAAAAACATATCTAGTATTTGTAAATCAAATTTACTGAAACTTCACGTAACTCCACACACGATGAATTTCTCTCACAATTTAAAGATTGTTTCATGCATGATCTGCCACCTCGCTTGAATTCCACCATCACGCCAGAAGACCACAAAATTGACATTATAATGGGTAGTGAACCTCCTTGTAGAGCACCTTATCGTGTAAATCCAACCGCACACAGGGAGATACAAACTCAAATCACTGATTTACTTGAGCAAGGCCTAATCTGACCTGGTAGTTCACCATACGGCGCTCCAGTACTTCTTGTCAAGAAGAAAAATGGAACCTTTCGTATGTGTATCGACTACAGGGCTTTAAACAAGATCACCATTTAGAATAGGTTTCCTATCCCTAGAGTGGATGATCTATTAGACAAACTAAAAGGGGCAAACATATTTAACAAAATTGACCTTAAATCAGGGTATCACCAAGTCAAAATGTTTGAACATGATGTCTACAAAACTGCTTTTAGAACACAAACTGGCCACTATAAATTCCTTGTCATGCCATTTGGTTTGACAAATGCACCAGCTACATTCACACGCATGATGAATAGAATTTTCACTGACCATCAAGATTTTGTGATTGTATTTTTTGATGAGATTTTGGTATTCAGTAAATCTGAAGAAGAGCATAAGGAGCACTTAACACGTGTATTTGATCTGCTTGCACAAAATCACCTGTATTTGAATCCTGAAAAGAGTTTATTCATTGAATATTTGGGACACATTGTATCGGGTAAGGGAATACATGTAGACCCCAAGAAAATTGAAGTCATTCAGTCATGGCCTAGACCCAAAAACTTGCATGAGCTACGTTCTTTTATTGGTCTTTGTAGCCATTATAGGATATTTGTTCGTAATTTTTCTTACAAGTCACATTATTTGACTCTCTTGTTGAAGAAAAACACACCTTATGAATTGATTGATTTATAAGAAAGCTCATTTAATGCACTTAAACATGCTTTGACTAATGCACCTATATTGCAATTGCCTGATTTTGAAAGACCGTTCTTTGTGGTAGTCACCGATGCTAGTGGAAAAGGTATCGGTGCAGTCCTTATGCAAGATAACCATCCAATTGCTTTTGAAAGCCGTAAATTCAAACCTTCTGAATCAAAGTTGAGTACTTATGATAATGAGTTGAATGTTGTGGTAAATGCATTGAAAATTTGGAAATACTATTTATGGGTACTGATTTGATCATAAAAACTGATCAACAAAGTATCAAATACTTACGTTCTCAGCCCTTAATAGATGATAGACATATTAAGTGGGCCGCTTTTATTCAAAGTTTTCAGCCCAACATTCAATACCAACCTGATAAAGAAAACGTTGTAGCTGATGCTTTGAGTAGAAGACCCTCACTTAATCATCTTTCAACCATTACGAGAACTTCATTTGACACTATGTCTGACACGTATGCACATGATGATGACTTCAAAATGACATGGTTGCATATGCTTGATAATTTTGTGCACACATTTCTCGAATATACTATTCAAGAAAACTTCCTTTATTTCAAACAAAAATTGTGTGTGACTAAACCTTTTCATACATTAAATTATTGAAGAATTGCACAAACCACCCTATGTTGGATATAGAGAATTCACTGCAACCTTTCAAAATTTATGTCGTGATTTCTATTGGCCTACTATGAGAATTGATGTTAAATGGTATGTTTCAACTTGTTTGATTTGTCAAAAAATCAAAGCAGCTACATGTAAGAAATTGGGACTTTTACACCCTCTCCCCATTCCTAAAAGACCTTGGGAACACATTTCAATGGATTTTGTTACTGATTTCCCACTCACAGTGCATAAACGTGACATGATTTGGACTATTATTGACCGTTTTTCTAAACAAGCGTATTTCATTTTTTGTAAGAAAACACTCACAACACATCAAGCTGCACTTTTGTTTCTTAAGACTGTTTTCCCACATCATGGTTTGCCTAAATTAATTATTTTTTATCGAGATTCAAAATTTTGTAGTGCTTTTTGGACTACTGTGTTTGAAAATCTTGGCACTACACTTGACTTCACTTTTGCATTTCATCTTGAATCTAATGGTCAAACCGAAGTCACCAATCGCACTATTATTGACTTGTTAAAGGCTTATGTTTCTTCTCCACCTAAGAAATGGGATGATTACCTACATATTCTACAATTTGCATACAACAACACCACTCACACTTCCACAGGTAAATCTCCATTTAAAGTTGTATATGGTCACTCTCTTCCTACTCCTGCTTCACGTCCTTCTAATGTTGTGCCTGCCGATGATTTCACTAGACTTTCATGATATATATGCAAGTGTACATTCTGCCATTAAACACTCACAAGAACTTTACACCAAGCATACTAACAAGCACCACAAGGCACACCAATTCAAAGAAGGTGATCATGTTTTACTTCGCATTGAAAAACAAAGGATCAAAAGTGTTGATACCAATGTCTTTGTTAAGCTTGCTCCTCGTTTTTATGGACCTTTTAAAATTTCAGCTATCATTAATGATGTTTCTTTCTGTCTAGACCTACCTGCACATTGGCACATTCACAATGCCTTTCACATTAGTCTTTTACACCCATTCAGAGGACCCCTACCTACACACCACATTTATGAAGACCCACCTTCACTTGTAGACCAAGAAGAGCAACTCATCCCTGACAAAATAGTTGATCACGAGACCACCACTACACACATTGGCATGGTTTATAACCGTGACCTTTTGACTTTCAAGGGCCACCCTAGAGAGGATGCCAAATGGATGCCTGAAAAGTTTTTTCGCAACTTCCCCGACATTCTCCATACTTTCCATCACTCACGATCCAGTTGATTTTTCTATTGAGCAACTGAGGACAGTTGTTATCCCTGGTGGGAGGGATGTTACGAGACTGGGCACCCTCCTGTTTCATGGTTAGTTGCAATTGGGATAGCTGGTGTAATGGTTAATTATGTGCTGTCTATTTATTTTCTAGTTGAGTTGATGATTTTATAGAGTGGAATGCAGGGAGTTGATGAAGAGGCACCGGCAATTACTCTTGGCCATTTTATATGTGCACAATATTTTAGAATCTCATTTCTATAAGCCACTATGGCTCTGTACATAATTGTAGTGGGAACTCCCCTTATGGGTCATGCAAGAACTAATGAGCTTCACTCATTTACAAAAGTGAAGTGGTTGTAAAAAGAGGGGCCTCAATTTTTGGCACCTTAAACTCACAAATAATATATTAAGTACCAACTCCACAAGAGAGGTGCCGTGGAGTTTGGGGCTAGATTTAAGCTTTTCTCTTGCAGATTCTCTTCTCTACTCTCTTATGCTATGTTCTATTTGTTATGTACTCTCTAATCAAGTCTCCATCTCTTACAATTCTCTTACACACTCTTACAAGCTTGTCTATGTCAATTCTATGTTCTATGTGTGTGTGTGTGTGTGTGTGTGTGTGTGTGTGTGTGTGTGTGTGTGTGTGTGTGTGTGTGTGTGTCATAGTCTAGGTGTGTGTGTGTGCTTGGAAATTGGGAAAAGAGGTGGACAGGTTGATAGTGATGTTTGGGAGCATGTGTTGAATAGATTAAGCAGTCGATCTCCCCCTCTTATCCCAACACTTGCCCATGACGAAAACTCCCCCTCTGCATACTACTCATCCCCCTGATGGCGGCCATGCCCGATTTGGCATAGGTCAAAACTACAAGCTTGTGTGTGCTAGCGGTCTTTCCTGCGTGATGTTCATAGTCAGCCCGCCATGGGACTTTCATGAAAAAGAACGAGAGAGAGAGAGAGAGAGAGAGAGAGAGAGAGAGAGAGAGAGAGAGAGAGAGAGAGAGAGAGAGAGAGAGAGAGAGAACATGCCAAGCCCTGCAAGGAATTCCCCCCTCCTCCATAGCTCGCTCTTCCCTGAGCTCTGATACCAGTGAAAAGCTGAGGGGAGATTGAACCCTAGATCCTCCTCCCAACCAACCTATTATAGGAGAGCCCATGGCCCTTTGCCCTAAACAGATCCCCTATCCACACCTTCAGTCCAGCCCTTGGCCTAAGTCCTTGACTCCCCTAGGTCGGCCCCTGCCCTCTAGCCCTTGGCCTGACAACTTGCCAAGTTAACCATTGGAAGAAGTTCTTTATGGTATCTATGCTAGAGTAATGTTTTTGCCCTCCTACTATATGCAAACATTTGAAGAAGTTGTCTACATGGAATTCTTCAATTTCAAGTCACATATCTTTGGCCTCGTTAATGCAGTCAAAGTGTGTTGACACTAGAAGATTGCACAAGTAGACATGTATGTTTATAGATGCATGGCAGAGGACTAGAGCAGATACGGAGAGTCTGGGCAGGCAAGTCATAGCAGATATGTTTGCATAATGTGGTTTTCTAGACCAAATGGACTGCAAAGAGAGCTTGACAGGGTGGCATGTGAAGGAGGTCCAAAGAGCTAGTTTTTGGGCTCAATATGTAGAGCTTGAAGTACTGAAGGAGCAAGTCCAGACGGCTCATCAAATGGATCTACCGAGTGCAAGATATTTGAGTTTGAACCTGGAGGTGGTTGTAGATCCATACCAAATTGGGCAATTGCAGAGGGAAGATCAGAGGTGAAGTGAATGCATGACCCTGAAGTGATTGTCTTGTGGAGTGTGTTGGTCTTTTTAGATTGTCATTTGGAGTCCCGAATGCCAACTTATTGACAGTTAAAGTTCTATTGGGGGCCAGTTTCGTGCCGGATTGGTCGCCGCGATCGATGTGCCATTTGAGGTTTTTGGAGCCTCACCAGTGTTTATATGTGAAGTATGCAACATATGAAGGCCACAAGAAGTGACGGCATGACGATCGGAGTCCAAATCAGTGAGATATGGCATGTTGAGGTATAGTTGGGAGAGAGGGTTAGAATTTTTGGTTGGTGCAGTTTGTGAGTGCACATGTGCACGGATGCGTGCATGCGCAGTGTGGTGCAATGCATGCCGAGAAGGGGAGAAGCACGAGATGGTGTGGGTGGAGCAACCTTAGGAACTATGAGTGAGGAGCTCCATATTCTTATGTATATGAAGAATAAGGAAGTGTACACACGTGGGCGGGTGGTCGGGGACACCAGACGTCCGGCCACGGGCAAAGGTGTAGCATCTTTACCCCAACAAACTCCCTCTTAAAGGTGATGCACCAATAAGTGAGACTTACTAGCTAAACTACTAGTATGTACAAGGCACTAGGTGAGAGACTCTCTCAATCTATGCCCGTTGGCTCACTCTGACGATCTACACATAGACATATCGGCTTTGGTGGTAGGCGAGTGTGCATACCCACGCTAGAGCCTGCATGTAAATCCCGCAGACTACTCTCTACGGTTTGCAAAACTCCACTATGCATTATGCTGGTGTCAACCATCGCACGACTGACATCCCCTGTTGTAAATGCTCCCACTGCAACTTCTAGCTCGGGCCTCGACACTAGTAAGTCAAACATGAGACACCCAAACACTGACAAAATTTGCACAAACTTGGTTGTACTCGCCTCCCCTGCGCTATCTGCAATCGTTGCATCATCAAGACTACCCATTGTCTATGAATGTGTCAACACTGACACTGGGATCGCTACATCCCTCTCACCCATAGGCAAAATCGTGCATCCTGGCACCAACTCATTAGCTTCCAACATGAGCATATCAAGAAACTCCATGTCTGTCATCTCTGCCTATGTCTCTAGGAAGTAGAACTGTCCTACCTCTGCCTGCACAAACTGCAACAAAACTTGTTGTGTCTCATTAGAGCACTACCACTCTACCTCTGTCTCCACAGAGTCTACTAGCATATCCTGCACAGCTAAATGCTTTGTCTCGTGAGCATGGTGGAGCTCACCTGTAAAAGAGACACATCTCATCTCTCACTCAAAGCATGCCAACAACAAAACCAAGACCATGTCGTCTCAAACCTCAAACACGTGCATAGGATATAGCATGCCGCTGCGGGCTCCTTTTGGCAATCACTAATGAACCACATTGCATCTAGAAAGATTGCTCTCTGAGCAGTATCTAAAAACCAAAGTCTATTAATTGTCTCATTGAGATCAAGATCTATCTCAAATGAGGTACATACTCAACATGTCGTAGCGTGTATGATGCACCACTGGGCAATGACAAACAAACGTCTCCAGCACCCTCTATGCCAAACGTCGAACCATCAACCAAGTTCACACAGTCAAAATTCCCACTAGAAAATGTGCTAAACCACTCATGACATGGTGTGACGTGGAAAGCAACATTGCTATCTAGTAACCACTATGGAAGAAGTGTGCTATCTATAGACATATCTGCAAGAGGTACACTCGAGGCAAGCATGATATCACCGTCACTGGCATAGATTGCCACTAGAACTACCTCTCTAACATCTGTCAAAGCCGTACTGCATCTCACATACATCTCCACTGCTATCTCATACGTCTAAAACAATGGCGCCTAATGTGTCCTGTGTGACCACAATGCCAACATCGTATGTATCGACAAGAACGAGACAGCCATCTCTCACTGTCACACACGTCTGCTGCCATAAGTGAATGCCAAGGAAACAAAGTGGGAGATCACTCGACCATACACAATCATGACCAATCGCATCAAAATCGATGCTCACATATGCATAAAACAACTCCACAATCTGTTTTCTGCAAGCATAAACTGGGACAAACTGCTCAATCGAGCATAAAGAGCATAACCATATATGCAAGTAGAGAGCAAACTAGCTCAAAATGCATCCCACAAGAGAAAATGCCTGTAAAAAACTGCAAAAATGTGTGAAACATGTGACTCTCAAAGTCTGTAGCACACAAGCATACACTAATCCTCACTCCTATGAGAGTGGGTACAAGAACACCAAACTGTGTCCAAGCTGACAAAACCTATCACGATCACTATCAAAGTGGGAATATATCGACCATTGTGCAAGATGGCATAACACTGGAAACTTTTATGGCAATAAGACAGGGAAAAACAAATAGAATTTCCTTTGCAAAATGAGCCAAAACTCAATGCAAACCACAAGCCAAAAAACTAAGGATAACTGCCATAGTGGGAACAAACTCGACCATCAAACCATCAAAGAGTAAACTGCAAATACGCATAAATCATGACGAGAAAATGGGAAAAATGCAACGGAGTTTCCCCTGTAAACTGAGCAAACTCAAAAAACTCGCCAAATACGCATAAAAATAGACACTCAATGTCTCAATAGCAAAATCCACAAATGGCATACATAGCACTGGCAAAACAGCTCACTTCTGATCGAGTGGCTCTATGGACGTATACATGTCCAAAAACACATGTAAACCTACAAACCTGCTACCTACAAGCTATAGCTAGCTCAAACTATATCCACAAATGCATACATACTGCACAAGACCGTGCCAAAAGCTCTTTGGAATGCTCCACACAATCGTACATGAGCACGACATGTGCTGCAAGCTGTACTGCAAAGACTGTGTAACATGTGAGCAAAACCATTGTGAAACTGGCACACACTACCTCATCGATCGGTAAACACGTCGACTGGAAACATCATCCAAGAGCTGAGCACACTCAAGGGAAAACCTACTCTAGAATGGTCCGTCAGAGTCGTATGTGTTGCTATGTGTGGCCGTAGTAGCAAAAATCAAAGAATGATCAAAGTCAAAACATCTTGGAGAGTACATCGGAGCCAAGCCGCTTTGGATGGCGGACTGAGGAGAGCCAATGCCGCTCTCGCTCTATCGCCTCTTTGTGTGGAGATTGGGAAAAGATCATCGATGCCATCTTCCGTCGTCAGGCAGAAGCATGCTAGCCGAATAGCCGCTTGATTGGTGTTGAAACAGATGCCAAGATACTGTCAAGACTTGTGCGCGTATGTTGCACGTGTCAATGCAAGGAACTTGCCGATACACTGTGTGCCAGCTACAAATGGCTCCAAGCACACAACAAGCCTAAACTAGTAAGCTCAAAGATGGCGATGGTGTGTCACTCACCGCTCTACGCTTGCTGTCATGGAGAATTCCTCACCGCGAAGAAGAGGGAGACGCCGCTACACCGCGCTCAACCACCTCGCCGCCGTCGGGCCACCGCAATGCTCGATCGCACTCTCTCTCTCTCTCTCTCTCTCTCTCTCTCTCTCTCTCTCTCTCTCTCTCTCTCTCTCTCTCTCTCTCTCATGCACACACACACACACACACACACACAAGGAGATGAAGAAGAAGAAGATGGAGATGGAGCAAGAGCACTCTTCAATTGCATAAATGAGAGAATGAGTGAATTTTAGGTTTAGTTGACTTTTATATGAGCTTGCCCCATTCACACTTGGGCGTCCATGCTTAGCCAACTAATCCCTTGAATGTTCCAGTTAGAGTGCCCCTCTCATCGGCGATCACTCTTACCCATTTCCTATTGGACCGACAAGCCCGGTACCTGACTCTACCAAATAAATATTACAACGTCCGTCGTAGGTGATAGGGTGTCTGTGAGCCGTGAGGTTAACATTCCCCCCTTCCTGATGTAGATTCCGTCCTCGGAAGCTATTGAGTTGAAGCTCGTTCGTTGAGGTGGAAGAGCATTTGAGATAAATGTCCTTAGCCTTCTTCAGTCACTGCAAAATCAAACAACATTGGCACAGTAATTGCATTCTCATATACAATTAAAAAGCATATGCAGTTTTAGGCATACAAATTGATTGGTAGCATAATTCTAAACCATTTGTTAGCAATAAACATTAAATTGCAATATAATCAAACGCATAAACAATTGGGAAGGTAAAAAACTAAACAAGTTCGGGGTCGCTAATTCAACGGTTAAAAGGCACTAAAGATCAACTATTAATACCATGAGAAAGCTTCTTAATTTTCTTTGGTCAATTAAGTTGTTTAATCGCGAGAGCCAAGTATTTCATGTCCGAGGGCTGACTAGAGGCTATACCTAGAAGACCTTGTAGTTAAGCTACGATAAAAGGAATTTCTCATGAAATCATTTCCTGACTGATTATCGTTTCTTTGACCCTCCAAAGTCTTTTCACATTGATTCAATTTTGATGTGTGTGCTTATTTTGTATGCCTTGGGTTTTTTGCTTTTCAAGGAAAAGCGCCCACACTGGGAACCTCTAGGGCTTTAGTACCATAGGTGGTACATGTGAGTGAAGTACCAAATCAAGCTTAGATTTCTCTTCTAGCTTAAGATTTTACATTGTGGCACTTTGGTTTTTTTTTTTTTTTGTACGTTTCAGCATTTTCATTTTTTAACTTTGGGGGGTCATATAACACAGTTACCCTCCCCAGGCTCATCTCACTAGTAAACTCCCTTTATAATACTTAAGCTAAAGGTCAATAGAGACTAAGCCCACTAGAAAGCCCTGTTAGGAAATAAGACGTAGCTAAATAGATAATTGAGTAGATTACTTAATGGAGAGAGACTGATTTATATACACGAGATTATAGAGTAGAGAGAGAGAGAGAGTACACACAATATACGTGGTTCACCCAATGTGGGCTACGTCCACGGGAAAGCAGCCACTCAATGGCTTTAGTACTTCAAAACAAGAAGTAGTTTACAAAGGGATTATACCCTTAATGGAGCTCCCGCCTTGCTTCACTCTCACCACCTCACACTCACCTTGTTGCATCAACTTCACACTATGAAATGTGTGTAGAAATGGCCTCCTTTTATAGGCCAAAAGGGCTGCCCTCTCTTATGAGAGACAACCATGTGTAGCCGCCCTTGTGCGAATAAGTCCAAATCGGACCCTCCAATCCGCCCATGTGTGGCCGCCCTTGAGAAGACAAGTCCGCTTTTGAATTCGGCCACCGGCCATCGACTTCCGACCATCGGCCATCAGCCATTGACTACCGGCCACCGGCCAACCGACCGGTTGTTTTCCGACCACTTTCCGGCTGCCGTCCGGCCATAATATTCCGGCGAAAAAGAATATTCCAGCGAAAAAAGTCTCGGGGGCGGAGTTGCCCCTGATTCTTGTCCGTGAAAATTTTGGTTTCCGGTGAGTGATTTTCCTTTACGCACGATGGCTTCTCCTCATAATGGGGGCCTTACAAATGTGCGCTTTTACCACAGAAAATTACAAGGGTAAATCAGGCTCCATACTTAACAATATCCCACTTGGAGACTGATCTCCAAACCAAACCTGTGACTGCTTTCCATTCTGGCTTCTTATCCTTGAATGCCGATTGAAGATGAGCAAAAGCTCAACTTCTCCTTGTTGACCACCTTTGTAAACATGTCTGTAGGATTTTCACTTGTATGCACCTTTCCTAGCTTTAGTTGTCCCTCTTCCAAAAGAGTGAGTATGAAGTGATATCTCACCTCAATGTGCTTTGTCCTTGAATGAAAGGCTGAGTTCTTCGCAGGATGGATAGCGCTTTGGCTATCACTGTACAAGACACAATTGTCTTGTTTGAATCCAAGCTCTTCTAAGAATCTGTGAAGCCACAGAATTTCTTTGCTTGCCTCCGTCATTGCTACATACTCTGCTTCCGTGGTAGAAAGTGAAACCACTTTCTGCAGCTTTGAAGCACAGCTTACTACTGTGCCTCCAACCGTGAACACATAGCCAGTAGTGCTCCTTCGAGTATCTTTGTCACCTGCAATATCTGCATCAGCATACCCTTCTAGAAAAATATCAGTTCCTCCAAAATACAAAGCATTTGTTGTTGTCCCTTTTAGATACCTAAGTATCCACTTCACAGCTTGCCAATGCTCTTTACCTGGGTTGTCCATGAACCTACTCACAACTCCCACTGCATGTGTAATGTCTGGCCTTGTCCAGACCATAGCATACATTAGAGAACCTACCGCAGCAGCATATGGAACTTTAGACATATAGGCTATCTCCTCTTGTGTCTTTGGACACATATCCTTCGTTAGTTTAAAATGACCAGCCAAAGGTGTAGAAACTGGTTTTGCATTTTGCATTGCAAACCTTTCTAGTACCTTCTTGATGTAATCTTCTTGAGATAGCTTTATTGTCTTCTTCGTCCTGTCCCTTGATATTTTCATACCAAGTATCCTCTTTGCAGCACCTAAATCTTTCATTGAAAAAGATTTGGACAACTCTTCTTTTAGGTCTTTGATGTCCTGCATGTTAGCACTTGCAATCAACATGTCATCAACATACAACATCAGGATGATGAATTTCCCATCTCCCAAATTCTCCGTGTAGACGCAGTGATCCGAGTTGCATCTTGTGAATCCATGATCCAACATCCATCGATCAAACTTCAAGTACCATTGTCTTGATGCTTGCTTTAAACCATACAAGCTCTTCTTTGTAGACATGTAGTAGTGTTAGTGTGTATACGCGCTTCACCAGGGGCACTTTTCTCCCACTGGGTTTTTCCCCCTGGACATCTGGTGTGAAAGGACACCTTATCTCTTAGGGTTTCATATAAGCTTTGTAGCTCTGAGTTTGTATACACACAATTATTATTCCAATACAGAGAGAGAGAGACTACAGAGATCTCGTACACAAGCTCTGTGTCTTCTCCTTCTCCATCTTCTTCCTACTCTGAGTTGCTGTCTTCCTTCTGTTTCCTGTTTCATCATCTTCAACAATTGGTATCAGAGCAAGGTGATTTCCAGAGCCTCTACTTGCGTTTTCGCGTCCGCGCGCGCAATCGCAGTTTTCAGGCAGTTTTCGGAAAATTTGTTCGTGGGAGCATCCTCGACGTTCCGGGAGTATTCTGACCAGGCGACCTGGGGTTTTACCCCCCTTTCGAAGCCGTTCGAGCCCTCAGAATTTCGTTCTGAGCAGCGTAGCAGAAGTTACTTTTCCGAGGCGTTTAGATCAAGAGGGTGTGCTTTCTGACAGATTTTCTTCAGGTAAACAGTTCTTTTGGGAAGCAGCTTGTCTTAGCTTTGTGCTGAGATTTTGTGTAGAGTTTTGCTTGGATTGGAGAAGAGATTTGTGAATCTCTTGGAGGTTCTTTTGCTCTCTTGTGTGCATCTACAGTATGGCTCAATCTACGGAGAAAGAGATTTTTGGTGCGTTTACATCCGAAGACAAATTGGATGGTACCAACTATTCTCTTTGGTCTTTTATGGCCAAAAATGTTTTGGTTGGTAAAGGATTGTGGGATTATGTATCTGCAGATGAAGTTCGTCCAGGTAGCATTGCACCTGCCACGCCTGGTCGTGGTGCAGCTGTTGGTGCAGGACCCTCACAAGTCACTCCAGAGCAAAAGAGATGGGATACTAAAGATGCACAGGCTATGGCTGTGATTGCCTTAACCATAAAGAGGACAATCACACCACATATCAGATCTTGCAGAACTTCTGAGGATGCTTGGAACACTCTGCAAGCTATGTTTGGAGGAAGAAACGCTGCCAGAATAGAGTTTTTGAAGAAACAACTTGACAAAATACAGATGGACGAAGGTGACGATATTGTCGAGCATCTTACAAAAATCAGGGATCTTAAAGAGCAATTGCTTAGCATTGATGAAGTGATTCCAGAGAAGGACTTGGTTTCCAAAACACTCAATTCACTACCACCATCTTATTTGACTTTTCAGACTTCTTTGACTCTGTCTTTGCGAGCTAATCCTGACCCTCTTCATTTTGAAGAGTTAGTGGCTTTGCTATTGCAGGAGGATCAATCACGTAAGAACAAGTCTTTACAGGTGGATGGTATGGATCATGCTCTTGTTGTACAGAACAAAAACAGGGGTAAAGAGAGTGCTCATTACTCCAAGTCTAGTGCAGGACAATCTTCAGAGAAGTCTAAAGGTGATTCAGACAAGTCCAAGAAGAAAGGTAAATGTCACTACTGCAAGAAACCTGGTCACTACATTAGTGAGTGTAAAAAGCGAATTGCTAAAGAAAAGAAGAAAGAGTCAAGTTTGGTTGTTTCAGCTTCTGGTGATTCTTCTACAGCTAAAGAAGAGTCTGCAAACTTTGTGCAGGATTCTTATGCTTTTGTAGTATGTTCAAATTTTTCTGCTTACAGTGTTGACAAGACACAAATGATTTGGTACTTTGATAGTGGTGCATCCAGGCATATTACTTCAAGGAAGGATTTGTTTTGTTCATTGGATGCAACTCCAGCAGGAAAGAAGGTGACATGTTCAAATAATGCTTCTTATCCAATCAAAGGCGTTGGTAAGATTTTGATTATCATTTCAGATGGTTCAGATTTATGCTTGCCAGATGTCTTATATGTTCCAGGGATCAAGAAGAATTTGTTGTCTATATCCTCTCTTGCAAAAAATGGTCTTCGGGTCATTTTTGAGGATGACAGATGTGTTGTACGAGATCGAGAGAATGGTTATTCTCTTATCACTACAGGTACGCTGGAAAATGGACTATTTGTGCTAGATCGTTATGAAAAGCAGATTCAGGTATGTATTGCAGAAACAAAGACTCAGGCCATGCAGGATGCTGAGTTGTGGCATGCTAGATTTGGGCATGTTAGTTATGGCAGTTTGATGACTTTACAACGTCATAATATGGTGCATGATTTGTCCTTATTGGAGATGCCACCAAGACATGTATGTGAAGGTTGCGTTCTTGGAAAGATGCACAGATTTGCATTTTCGCAGGATGGTTCAGTTAGAGCGACACGAAAGTTGCAGCTTGTACACAGTGATGTATGTGGTCCTATGAGGACGCCATCTATAGGAAACAGCCTTTATTTTGTGACCTTCATTGATGACTTTTCCAGGTTTTGTTGGGTGTATCCACTCAAAGCAAAGTCAGATGTGTTTGCAGTTTTTCAACATTATGTCGCCATGGTTGAAAATGAAACAGGTTGCAAAGTACAGACTCTTCGTACCGATCGAGGAGGTGAATACATGTCAGGTGCATTTAAGGATTTTTTGGGAAAGAAAGGCATTAAACACCAATGCACTATGCCATACACACCACAACAGAATGGTGTTGCAGAAAGGAAGAACAGGTCTTTAATGGAGACGGCTAGATGTATGCTCAAGGCTAAGAGTTTGCCTCATAAACTATGGATGGAGGCAGTTGCTTGTGCAGCACATGTTTTGAACAGGTGTCCTACTCGTGCCTTGAAGACCATTACTGCATATGAAGCTTGGTATGACAAAAAACCTTCAGTCAGTTATCTTCGTGTTTTTGGTTGTCTTGCTTATGCTCACATCCCTCAGCAGTTACGTGGGAAGCTTGATGATAAGGCAATCAAATGTATATTTGTGGGGTACAGTAGTGGAAGTAAAGGTTATAGACTTTACAATCCTGCTACAAACAAGATTTTTGAAAGTCGTGATGTAATTTTTGCAGAAACTACTGCTCAACCTATGGTTGCTTTTGATGTACCTCATATGCAGACACATGATGTATTTGAAGGTTTGCTTCCTTCTTTTGTGGAGAATCAAGAATCACAACAGGTTGATAATCTTGATCAATCTTTTGATCAGCATGTGACACCTCATGATGTAGAGGAAATTGTGCGTGAAGAGCAAGAAGTTCTCAGGGAAGAAAGAACCTTGCCTAAATGGGTTCAGAAAACTTTGCAGGATAGCAAGTTGGATGCACCGTTGCCACGAAAAACACGTGCTGGTACTACTTTTGGCAGAGAGCAAGTAGATTTGGCTTGCTTTAGTACTCTTTGTGATGCAGATGAGCCTGATTCATTTGAACAAGCTTTAGAGTGTGTTCAGTGGAAAGATGCTATGCAGCAAGAAATTGATTCTATTCATAAGAATCATACATGGGATCTAGTGGACTTGCCTACAGGTAAAAAGCCTATTGGTACAAAGTGGGTTTTTAAGGTAAAAAGGAAACAAGATGGTACTGTTGACAGGTACAAAGCAAGGCTTGTGGCAAAAGGCTATGCGCAACAGAAAGGCATAGATTATGATGAAACCTTTGCTCCTACTTCTCGTGCGTCCACAGTTAGATCACTAGTTGCAATTGCTGCTCATCATGGTTGGAAAGTGCATCAGTTGGATATCAAAACTGCTTTTTTGAATGGTGATTTGCAGGAAGAAGTTTATGTAAGTCAACCAAGTGGTTTTGTTGTAAAAGGTCAAGAGCAAAAGGTATGTAGATTGCGTAAAGCTTTGTATGGTCTCAAACAGGCTCCAAGAGCATGGTATGAGAAGATACATACTTATTTGATTGGCCAGGGATTTCAGAATAGTCCAACAGAAAGTACTTTGTATGTCAAAAAGAGAGATGGAGTTCTCATTATGCTAACACTTTATGTGGATGATATGCTTCTTACAGGCAATACTGCAGATGAAATTGAAGCGTTTAAAGATGCTTTGAGAAAAACCTTTGAGATGTCTGATCTTGGTTTGCTACATTATTACTTGGGTATTCAGTTTGTGCAATCAGAGGATGGCATATACATGTTGCAGGAAAAATATTTGCATAAAATTTTGGACAAGTTTGGTATGCAAAATTGTAAGCCAATCTCTACACCCGTAGAAACTGGATCAAAGTTGAGCATGCATGATGCTGGAGAAACTTTTGATGTACATACTTATGCAGCAGCGGTTGGTTGCTTGATATATTTGGCAGGCAACACTCGTCCAGACATTCAATTTGGGGTTTCACAAGCAAGCAGATTTATGCACAGCCCAGGTATGCATCATTGGCAGGCTGTGAAGCGCATACTTCGTTACCTTTCAGGTACCCCTAATCTTGCCATGTTCTTTCCAAGGGGGGATATGTATGGAAAGCACAGTTCTATGCAGCTTCTTGGTTACAGCGATTCAGATTGGGCTGGTGATTTTGACACACGACATTCCACAAGTGGCAATTGTTTTTTCTTGGGAAATGCATGTATATCTTGGCTAAGCAAGAAGCAACCCACAGTGGCTACATCAACTTGTGAAGCTGAGTACAGGGCAGCTTTCACGGCAACAGTTGATTGTGTATGGATACGCAGGTTATTGGCAGATCTTTGTGAGTGTCAACAGGCACCCACTACCATTTTCACTGACAGTCAGAGTGCTATTGCAGTTGCAAGGAATCCAGTATTTCATGCAAGAACAAAGCACATAGAGGTTCACTACCACTATGTCAGGGAAAGGCTACATGCAGGGGAGATCACACTAACTTACTGTCCTACACAGGATAACATTGCAGATCTATTTACGAAGGCGTTATCACGAGAAAAGTTTGAAGCTTTCCGAAAAGCTTTGGGCTTACTCTCATACACATGATGATCTGCTACCTTGTACGGATTCACACTATCACTACAGGGGGGATTTGTAGACATGTAGTAGTGTTAGTGTGTATACGCGCTTCACCAGGGGCACTTTTCTCCCACTGGGTTTTTCCCCCTGGACATCTGGTGTGAAAGGACACCTTATCTCTTAGGGTTTCATATAAGCTTTGTAGCTCTGAGTTTGTATACACACAATTATTATTCCAATACAGAGAGAGAGAGACTACAGAGATCTCGTACACAAGCTCTGTGTCTTCTCCTTCTCCATCTTCTTCCTACTCTGAGTTGCTGTCTTCCTTCTGTTTCCTGTTTCATCATCTTCAACATTCTTTAATCTGCAAACCATTTTCTCCTTACCTTTTACTTCATACCCCTTTGGTTGAAGCATGTAGATTTCCTCCTCTAAGTCACCGTGAGGGAATGCCGTATTTACATCCATTTGCTCGAGATTTAGATCATGAGCAGCCACAAGGCTTAAGACAAGCCTAATTGAGTTCATTTTTACAACAGGAGAAAATATTTCATTGAATTCAATACCTTTCTTTTGAGAAAAACCTTTTACCACAAGCCTAGACTTGTACCTTTTCTTTCCACCTTCTTCTTCCTTTAGCTTGTACACCCATTTGTTTTGAAGTGTCTGCTTACCTTTAGGCAACTCAACCAAATCCCATGTTTGGTTGCGATGTAGTGAGTCCATCTCCACTTGCATGCTCTTCGTCCATTCTTCTTTGGATTCATGTTGCATAGCTTCTTCATATGATTCCGGCTCTCCAGAATCTGAGATCAAAAGATGGTTGAAGAAAGGAACAAACCTTTCTGGAGGTCTACTTGCTCTTGTAGATCTTCGGGGAATAGGTTGAGGCTCCTCATTTGGTTGACGTTGTTGCACATTGTCACCGTTTGCAGTCCTTGAGTCTTCACCGTCCTCAAGCTCCACGTACTCATCACCTGTTTCTTTTGTTTGTTTTCTTTCCAAGTAATCTTTGTACATATTTTGTTCGTTAAAAATTACATCCCTACTCCTTAAGATTTTACCATCTTCAGGATTCCATAGGCAATACCCAAAGTCTCCTTCTCCATAGCCAATGAAGAAACACTTTTTGGACTTTGCATCTAACTTTGATCTTAGGGTTCTATCTTTGTGCATAAAAGCCTCACACCCAAACACTTTGAGAAATGCATAATTCACCAGTTTACCTGTCCATGCCTCTTCTGGAACTCCCCCATCCAACGTTGTTGAGGGTGACCGATTGATTAAGTACACAGACGTACTTACAGCTTCCGCCCAAAGCTCAAGCGGTAGGCTTGCATGTAGCCGCATGCTTCGTGCTCATTCCATGATTGTCCTGTTCATCCTTTCCAAAATCCCATTTTGTTGAGGTGTCCTTGGGGTTGTCCTTTGCCTCCGAATGCCATTGCTAGCACAAAAGCTTTCAAAAGCTTGGCTGCAATATTCGCCTCCATTGTCGGATCTGAGGCATTTAACCTTGGTACCTGTTTCATTCTCCACAAAGGCTTTCCACCTTTGAAATATGGAAAATACATCGGATTTATTCTTCATGACATAAACCCATGTTTTTCTAGTCGCATCGTCTATGAATGTTACATAGTACAATGAGCCACCAAGTGATGGTGTACTTGCAGGACCCCAAACATCAGAATGAACCAACTCAAGTTTTTTATTTTTTCTTTCATTTCCTAAATTTTGAAATTTTTCCCTCTTCTGTTTACCATAAACACAATCTTCACAGAACTCTAAGTCCACTTCTTTCAAACCTGGTAGAAGCTTCTTTGTTTGAAGGATTTGCATTCCTTTGGCACTCATATGCCCAAGTCGGTAGTGCCACACCGCACTGTCAACTTCTGTAGTTGCTGCACAAGCTGAAGGTTGCGTGCTAACAGTACACAAGTAAAGTGTACCGACTTTTTCACCCTTGGCAACCACCAAAGATCCCTTTGAGATCTTCCACCGTTTGTTTCCGAATGCAATGTTGTGACCTTCATCGTCCAATTGTCCTGTAGAGATCAAATTTTTGCGAAGAGAAGGAACATGCCTAACATCTTTAAGCTTCCATTCATTTTCGTTAGCAGTTTTGATAGAAACTGTACCTTTGCCGACAATCTCACAAGCTTCATCATCTCCCAAGTATACATACCCAAAATTACCTTTGGTGTAGTCTTGGAAATGTTGCTTGTGTGGTGTCGCATGGAATGAAGCCCCGGAATCTACTATCCAGGAATTAGACACATTGTCTAATGAGAGAATTAGAGCATCTTGCTCTACTTTACCTGCCACATTGGCCTCCGATGTTGGCTTGTTGTCTTGAGACTCTGTCTCCTTCTTCTTCTTGGACCAGCAATCCTTCTTGACGTGGCCCTTCTTGCCGCAGTTCCAACATTCAAAAACTGACTTTGTGTGTGACTTGCTCCGCCTTGAGCGATCACGACCCTTTTGGTTTTTGAACCTCTCCTTAAGCCTTCCTCTTGTTTCCACTGATAGTGCAGCACTTGATGATTCTCCTGTGCTTCTCCTTCGAATTTCCTTGCTTAGGAGAACACCCACAACATCATCAAACTTAAGAGTATTTGTGCCAGAGATAGAATTACTTACAGCCATCACAAGGTTGTCCCAACTATCCGGTAGAGATGATAGTATAAGGAGAGCTCGCACTTCGTCATCGAAATTGATTTTCACTGATCGAAGTTGACTTATGTTTGTGTTAAAGTCATTTAGGTGTTCTGCAACTGAACCATTCTCTGCCATCTTTAGATTGAACAAGCGCTTCATAAGAAATACCTTATTGGATGCCGATGGTTTCTCGTAGAAGTCGTCAAGTGACTTCATCAAGTCCTCCGTGGTCTTCATCTCCGAAACATTGAAGGCCACCGTTGACGCCAAGCTTAACCGGATTGTTCCTAGTGCCTTTTGATCAAGGACAATCCATGCTTCATCTGCCATTGTTGCGGGCTTCTTCACAAGACCGCCTAGTGGCAAATAGAGGTCCTTCTGGTAGAGATAGTCTTCAATCTGCATCTTCCAATGTTGGTAGTTTTTGCCGTTGAACTTCTCAATCTTGAGCTTCCCTTCCTCCGCCATAACTCCCACTCAATTCAAGGAATCCTTTCCTTGAGATAATTTAGCTACGAGCAAACCTTGCTCTGATACCAGTTGTTAGGAAATAAGACGTAGCTAAATAGATAATTGAGTAGATTACTTAATGGAGAGAGACTGATTTATATACACGAGATTATAGAGTAGAGAGAGAGAGAGAGAGTACACACGATATACGTGGTTCACCCAATGTGGGCTACGTCCACGGGAAAGCAGCCACTCAATGGCTTTAGTACTTCAAAACAAGAAGTAGTTTACAAAGGGATTATACCCTTAATGGAGCTCCCGCCTTGCTTCACTCTCACCACCTCACACTCACCTTGTTGCATCAACTTCACACTATGAAATGTGTGTAGAAATGGCCTCCTTTTATAGGCCAAAAGGGTTGCCCTCTCTTATGAGAGACAGCCATGTGTAGCCGCCCTTGTGCGAATAAGTCCAAATCGGACCCTCCAATCCGCCCATGTGTGGTCGCCCTTGAGAAGACAAGTCCGCTTTTGAATTCGGCCACCGGCCACCGACCATTGACTTCCGACCACCGGCCATCGGCCATTGACTACCGGCCACCGGCCAACCGACCGGTTGTTTTGCGACCACTTTCCGGCCGCCGTCCGACCATAATATTCCGGCGAAAAAAAATTCTCGGGGACTTCCGCCCCCGAGGCCTTTAAAGTTGCCCCTGATTCTTGTCCGTGAAAATTTTGGTTTCCGGTGAGTGATTTTCCTTTACGCACGATGGCTTCTCCTCATAATGGGGGCCTTACAAATGTGCGCTTTTACCACAGAAAATTACAAGGGTAAATCAGGCTCCATACTTAACAAGCCCTAGTACATTTCATACAATGGGGGGTTTCCAATCAACGAGCAAAGAAAACCGAGCGAAGCCAATTTTCGAGCAAATATGAGTAACACCCTTGACAAATTGCTACAAGTGCAAGCTATATTGAGGAAAATAATTATGTCATGATGGATTCGACCTCCCAGCATCTCAATGCAAAATGGTCGTACATCTGAAATTACCACAAAGTAGCTGAGGCTTCAAAAACTTAAATCTCCTTACATGTTGAGGCCCTCACAAAATCCCAAGTACAAGAGATCTAAACAGTGGTTATTTATGGATGGTGCTGCTCTTGAAACTCTTTCCTTGCATTGAATGGGCAACAAAAAGCATTGCATGTTAGGACCTTACAAATGTCAGAAGTGCAACGGCTTTAGGGGTTCACATGATGGACCTTCTTTTGAAGCTAATGGGCAGGTTCTTTTTTGCTACAACATGTAGGCCAAGTGCATTTTCTTGCGGGTTGGGGACAACATTCCATGTCAAGGGAGCCTTGCCGAGGACACAGCTTCCTTTAACTCTTTTTGGGCTTGCAAATTGCAACACCAAAGTACCTATTGAGCAGAGAGAGAGAGAGAGAGAGAGAGAGAGAGAGAGAGATAAATGTGTATGTGTTTTTGTCTTCTTTGCAAAAGTGAGACATTGGGGGAGACCAACGTACTGAATATTGAACAAGCATGGCGTGTATGATCTCTCATAATTTCTTTCTGTATTTTTCTATGGATCGCATAGATAAGTCATCCCAACAGTATTGTTGCCGTTTCTACTTATAAGGTAACTCCAAGGTAACAAAGAAAGGAGACTATGAAGCTGTATGGTTTACTCTAGTATCCAATTTTCCACATCCTTTTCAATATTCTGACTAGCATGAACCAGCTGCTCTCTCTATGTCAAAATTGTTAGCATGAACCGGTGCACCATTGAAGGGATTGTCAAGGCCGCCTTGAGGAAGGCTGGTATTCCTCACTTTATCTACATTGATCTCCTTGGACACAATGGGAATCATCTAATTTCCTAGATATGCTTCTCGAGATGAGCCCTATTGACAAAAAGAAAAGGATGAGCAATGGACACTCAAACGCCAATACCAATCATTATCCAAAATGTGAGCCCCAAAGTTGAGGTTTTTTTTTATAGTTGTGTGTCTAGTAGTAGGCAGTATTGTTCGGAAAAAATCATTTTTCCAAACCTATAAAGATCCTTGAATTTGCCAAGAGGAAATTTTAGAAAATTATATTGTTTGGCCTCCACCCCCCCCCCCCCCCCCCCCCTCTTTTGTCTCTACCCTTGTGAAACATGTCGAAACCATTCCGCGCCGGCGCGGACTGGTTCCAACATGCATCACTGCGGCGCAGCAGATGGGCTTCATGGTGAGAGCGTGGAAAAGCTTCGCATACAGTGAATCGAGTGCGGAGAGAGCTCACAAACATGGCACGCGGGGAGGAGGGCGAGCTGATCACGGAGGAGGGCATGAAGTACTGCATGCTCGCAAGGCAGTCAGGCAAGTCGGTGTGGGCTCGAAGGGGATGTTGCTCAGGGTGGTCAAGCACGTGTTGTTCACAGGCTGTCCACTTAGCGTGGTAGTAGCCGGTTTCGAGCACGGATAGATGCGTCTCGTTGTTTCCAGCACTAGATAAGGCGTGAAGGGAAAGTCAAAAAGCAATTGCAGGTAGCAAAGAGAATTGATACTGCATGTACATCGTCATATTCAAGCATAGTGGCTATTGCGCCAACCATAGACTTGCCACGTCCTTCCTCATAACATCGAATTGGTTCCCCTTCATCCGATTGTAAAACACTGTTGACCCCATCATCCATTGGCTCCGCTAAAACGTCTTCATTTGGCAGCCTACCTTCTCCAGTAACTCCTGAGACTTCAGATTTATCAGCGATTTATCCTTCTTGCTCAAATATAGGACACAGATCAGCAAGCAAGCAGTAAGAGTTCTACAATATTGGTGTTTTTGGGAAACAAAGAGTTCTAATTCGGTTGAGCAACATTTACATGATGTATTAGGACTGGAACCTTAGAAGCCGATTGACTGTGCAGGGGCTAATTAGTGTACAACAATTGCATAGCCGCCGTGCCTCGGATTGTGTCTTCGCTGCAGAAGATTGCTATCTTTCATCGCCATCCTCTCTGGAAAAAAGCTGCGCCTTTCCCCTTTCTCCTGCAGGCGAGTCTTCTATCTGCCACTTGTCACCAGGAGCACGTCTAATTGTACACTGTACATGGATATGGCGGAATTTGCCAGGAAAGTAGCCACCCGAACTCCTTCTACATCGATGTATAACTGCTGGTCACCGCTTATATTCGCCCGCCCGGCCCCCCTTCCTTTTTGTCTCTACCCTTGTGAAACATGTCGAAACCAGTCCGCGCGGGCGCGGACTAGTTCCAACATGCATCCAGCCAGGTAAAACTCTCGCACGCGTGTGTAGGCTCAGCAGTTCTGGGGCTCTCGAAAGCCATTTAGAAAGTGAAGCGGCTGGAGTGCAGCAGCGGAATGTATGACTTGCATCCCCTACTCCTCATGGGCTGCGCCAGCCAGATAAATCTCTCGCGTAGCAAGCGGCTGCCACTCTCTCTCTCTCTCTCTCTCTCTCTCTCTCTCTCTCTCTCTCTCTCTCTCTCTCTCTCTCTCTCTCTCGGGCATGTGCGTGCTTAGTAGTTCTGGGGCTCTTTGAAGCCAATGATAGAGTGAAGCGCATCTAGATGTGGTTTACATGCATGGCAATTGCAACACCAGCCACAAAATATGGTATGAGATAAGGAGAGAGAGAAGAAGAAGAAGAGAATTTTAACGTTGTAGGAAACTATACCAAGGTCAGACCTTAAAAGATTGAGAGAGAGAGAGAGAGAGAGAGAGAGAGAGAGAGAGAAGTTGGCTAGTTTGTGCATGCATTGACTCCACAGAGATCACCAATGAGCATGCGCTCTCAGTCTCTTTGTGTGTGTGTGATGCACGTGTGCAAGTGGGTTGATTCCAAAAGTGGCCTAACATGGAGGTTGAGTAATTTGATGTGGGTACAGGTGTGAGGCTTCATGCAACAGGAGTGGTTGATGCGTGATGAGCTCTTACAAATTTAAAAAAAAACCGTCAAATTATAGTCACTTTAGCACAGAGGCTATGGTCGAGGAGCTTGAGAGAGAGAGACAGAGAGAGGAAGGGAGACATGAATTTTAATGTTGTATGAACACTTTTAAGAGACCTCAAAGATATATAAGAGAGACAAAGAGAGAGAGACTTAGTTCTAATGCACAGGTTCAACATCTACTTAGCTTGTCAACACCCTACTCAAAGCAGTTTTTTTGTTTTTTGTTTTTAAATAGGCTCCAACAGGCTATACGAAGCTAGATAACCACCACATATGGCCTTTGTGAAACTAGTCCAAATCAATCTGACCCGGTGCGGACCGCTTCCAGCATGAGATTGTGGATCCAAGCGGTGTTGTAATGAGGTTAGACAGTGCTGTGGGGCAGTATTTTGTTTTTATTTTGTATAAAATTGGCTTCTTGGTCAAATTCAATCGCATTTTATGAAAAAAAAATTGAGGCATGTTGGAGAATGGCAGCCAGACAGTCGGAAAAGGTTCATAGCGTCACGTAAAAATAAAATCATGACCAGAGCAGCGAGGGATGCATGTATCCATCGACCATGGATCATCTCTCCTAATGAGAGCTTGAGCATTGTCATTGGTGGATCGATATGGACAGAGGTCATGCTCTTGCTAGAGGCTCATGTAAAGTATTGGCCAGTATGCATACGTGTAGGTGGAGCACATAGGTAGAGCTGGTCGCATCGCTTTTTTTTTTTTTTTGGGGGGGGGGGGGGGGGGGGGGGTTTATTTTTTTGAGTTATCACAGGCAAGCTACACTACTTCTTTAACCATGCATGCATTATAGTGATTGCATGTTGCATAGAGGACATGGGTTCAAAAAGCGTGCACTGCAATCGCATTGACCTTTTGGTCAACTACTCTCAACCGGTTTCAATTCACCGGTAACCGGCTCAACTTTCCATGCCACGGAGGAAAGCTAGCCGATATATAACCAAATCCCTTGCTAGAGAGTGCAAGTTACATGATGTACAGTTTACACGAGCCTTGTTCACAGCAAACATCCATCCATCCTTTCTCACGGATGTTGTTGATCCACCCTCTCACCCTCTTCCGTGCAAGCTTGTAAGTTGTAAGTTTTGTTCAACCCTAAGAGGACAAGTAGTTGATCAATTGCTTTAAGTCTTTTTAACATTGTTTGTTTTTGAAGCAGTTTAGGAATCCAACGCCACGTTTCCTTACATTTCTTGGAGTGAGTGGTACGTTTCCTACAAGGCTTCTGTTTTTTAGCACTAGCTATGGTCGCTAAAGAAGCTTTAGGGACCCACTTGTATGTTTTCTTTGTTATATGAGGATGAGTCTTGTCAGAAGCTATATGCATTGCTTCTAGCATATTTAAGGGTACGGGCATTTCATCCCCCTCAGGTGTTACCCAGGTCGTCCCCCTATTTCCCCAAGTGTCTATGGTTGCTGCTAGGTGGACCCAATCCACATTGTCCGACTCAATCATCCCAGGTAGTACATCCATATAAGGAGAATCTTCCTCAACATCAGTGTCCGCTTTACACGTGGAACAATACTGCAATGGGGCCGAGTGAACCGTGGTGTCAGATCTATGATCAATTATAAACTTGTTTCCTAGAGGATGTGCTCGACCAATTACAAGATCCACTCGAATGACAGAATCTTGGAACTGCAAGTAGACATGGTTTTTAGACCAGTCATGCACCATTTTTGCTTCCCTCATGAAAGGACGTCCTAAGATCATCTCCAATGCCATAGTGTGTTTGGAGAAATCCATAACAATGAAGGTAATCCTTATTTTATGTCCAAAGACCTTGATATTGAGATCTTCTAGCATCCCAATAGGTTTAACAATAGACCCATTCGCCATCTTCACTACAATGGTTGTGGTCGCAAGGTGAGGTCTTCCCATAGTTTCCCATCAATTTTTAGTCACAATGCTAACCCCAGTGCCACCATCAAGGATTCCCTTCACAGTTAATCCCTTAGTAGTGATTGGTATGGTCGCATTGGATTCATCACCCTCAAAGTATTGTCCCAACTTGTTAATAGGTATTTCTATAACAAGGTTCTCATCTAGGTTGGGTTGTGGATCTAAGTGTTCCTCCTCTATTGGCATATCCCCCGCTCCATCCATCTGGGCAAATTGTGGTAGCCTAAACTTCAGTTCTCCATTGAGGAAGGCTCAAAGAGCTAAGACTAGCTCAAGGTCTTTATATAGTTTGTACATGATGGTGGTTCTGACTTCTGAAGACATGAAATCCATCAATTTGGCAATGTTTAACGACACCTTTTGGGCTTCAGTCCCTTGAGTGGAGAAGATGGGATCTCCATTTCTTCGATAGGATAAGGTGTCCCTCTGTAAACATTCTTTCCATCAAGAAGTGAGTACGCCCACTTTCCAATGACTTTAAGTCACTTTCTTCTTGGATGACACTAGGTATGGCTAAGGGTCTATGGACTTGGTGAGGTTGTTGTTGCGTAGGGAACACGGTGTCTGTAATCTGGATCTGCCTAGGTGCTGGTTCTAGATCCCTTTGGGTATCTTCTACCAAACTCCCTAATTGCTTGACTCGCTCAATCTCCTCTGTAGGGTTTGGATAAGTTCCTATCTTCTTCTTGGATCCTGCCCATTGTGGCTCATTAAGATCTTCCTTGTTTGTTTCTATCTTAGTGGTCGTTTTGGTCTCCATGGTTTCATCTGAATCAGAATCCTCTTCAGCATCGTTCATATATACGAGGTCGTCACCAGTCCCTATGTTGGTCTTTGAACTGGGGACTTCGCTGATTTTTGCGATCTCTTCCTTCGTGTTTTCTTCTTTTTCTGAGATTGGACAATTGATGTCGTGTCTCTTTCCTCGAGAATATAATTTTGTTTTTGGAGCATCGATCGTGTGAGTACGTTTACTGGTACCACATGTGTACTTTGTGATGGCTCCTTGGTAACTTCAATCAAGTTTAATGGCATGATCTTCGATGCATTTGGATAGTTTGGGCATTGGGCAATCAAATGATCTATGCCACATCGATTACACATGAGTATCAGCATTGTAGACGTGCTCGCTTGATTGGTTTGGATTAGTGTGGCGTTCTTTTGTAGCCTAATAGGACACTCGGCTACACGATGTGGACCTCCACACTCATAGCATTGAAGAGGTGGTCTCTTAGCAGTGTAATTGATATTTTGGCCTCTTGCCGCAAGAGCAGCTACTTGATATACAGGTTTGACTTGTCCCCAATAGTCCTCCATATAGTATTGTGGACTTTCTTCAAGCACATCCAGCCCATAGGCAATATTAGGATCTATATCTTCCTCACAACCTTCCAAACCAGCAATAGATGACTCACAACCCACTTGATTCACAAAAGTGATTCTCGGATGTGGTGGTTGCGGTCTTAGCACTGGAGGTGGTAAGGGTGTTGTTTGAACAACATTTTGGGCCCTAGGGACCATGTGTTGTGCTGTTTGTTCAAGAGGTGGGGCCGGCATCAATGCAGACACTCGAGGTGTGTCTGTCCATGCTAAGGTTGGTCTATTGGCCATCGCACGCTTAAATACTATGCAATCCTTAGCTTGATGACCATACCTCCACAGCCATTGCAATTCCCTTTGAATTTTACTCTAAAAGTAGGGCATTCACTAGTACTATGCAGTCCATACCATACTGAGCACCATTGTTGCTCCCTTCTTGGATACATATGATTGTTTTGCGGAGCACGATTGTCTCTAAGACTCTCTTGAATAGCCTTGGTGAGATCTGCTAAAGTCATCTTAGATATCTTTGGCTCCTTAGCAATAGGCTTTAGGGTCATTGGTTGATGCCCTGATGCTTGAGAGCTAATAGATTTAGGCTCAACAGACACTCTTTCTCCTTGAATCATTAAATTATCCTCCAATTGGATCGCATTGGTGGTAACTACTTCCCAAGTGGTGATACCTCTAATGACTAACCCATTGTAGATATCCTCATGTCGTAATCCCTAATGAATCTATCAAGCAAAAGATTATTATTGAAGTGCTCATTTGGATTACAACGAGAATTCAAATGCTTCAAGCAACTAATAAAGTCTCTCACCGACTCTCCCTCTCGTTGGGCTTTCTGGAGCTGAGAGGCTACACCCCAAAGCACTCCCTCTCGTATGTATTCTTTCAAGAATAGTCTCCTAAGAGTAGGGTAAATCGTTTTTTCTTCCACCCTTAGGGTTCTATACCATCCCCTGCCTTTCCACTTAAGGTTAGGCTTAAAGCATTACTCTTATGCAAGTCATTGTGTTTCCCTAGAGAATCGCATATTTGTTCAAACACTTCGATATGCTTTCTCACATCCCCGTCTCCACAAAATTTTTGTGTGAGCTTGGCTATTTGTACTGCCTTACTTCTAGGCTCTCTATCAGGCGTGTTACGCATATTCTCAGCAATAGATCGACCAATAGCTTGAGCAAATGTTGCCAAGTCACCTAAGGGAGCAGGCACCATGGGTGAAGGCGCTCCAAAGACTACATGTGGAGTGGGTATTGGCATTGGGCTTGGCGCATAGGAAGCCCTTGGGTTCCACGTTTGGTACAGGGTTGTGCCATGTGGCGGCCCAAAGTTCATATGTGTGGCCTTAGGCATAGCAGACATCCGATGTGACATGCTAATGCTAGCCGGTATAGTCCCATGGAAATAAGACCTTGGATGTTGTGGTTGTGGAGAATAGGTAGTTGAAACAATGGGAGGGGTAGGGACTACATGAGTACGAGGACCCATGGGTGTATACGATTGCTACACACTTGTAGGTACTATTGCAGGCATCGAGATACCATGTAGTGGTGCTTTACTAACAAATGAGGTCCATGGCGTGTTTTTCGGCATGCCCATCATTGGGGTAGGTATGGTAGCCGTGGTGTCATCAAGGGAAAGATGAGCTAGACTTGGAAAGGTAAAGCTGTCAATTGTGGGCTCAGATTGCACTGAGACCCCTGGAGAAACAACATATAGAGGATCCATCGGACTTACCGAGGGAGTCTCCATTTGCGATAAGGTCGGTTGTTTAGCCTTTCCTGTATCTAAGAATCTCATGAGACCCATTGAAGGCATGTTGATCCCCTTATTCTGTCTCTCTAACTCAATGACCCTATGGATGACTTCACAAACTCTTTGTTGTTGATCCTCCACACTAGTAGCACCCATTGTGGATTGTAGGACATCTAACCAACCCACGTGATAGATGTGACCCGTGTATAAGTCGGTTAGAGTTTTCGTTTGTAGTTCGTACTCCTAGTTCTCATTTAAGAACGCTCCATCTAGGATTGAGGTGCTAGGGACGTCCTTTGAGCTAGATGCAATGTTGCTTTCTAGGGGTTGGTCCTTAGCGGTTACTAAGTCAAGAGCACTCGATTGCTCTCCTAGCAAGTAGGGGCTTTCGCTTTTAACTCTCTTTGTTGCTCCACTTTGCGTAAGCGCTCGACTTCCTTTTCCCTAGCCGCAGTGATATATCGCTCAACCTCTTGCACTTCGGCAAGGCTTCTACCATCAGGTAATATGACCTTAAAGGGGAATAGTCAGGGGGGGTGCAGTGAATGAAGTATTCACGTGCACATTCTCTAAGGGCATAGGATCTACGTTGGTCATGAATGGGGAATTTACTTCCCCACCCCCCTCATTTATATCCTTAGCTCCATGTTCGGAGCGAGTGGCTCTACTAAAGGTTTCCTTCAACCGGCTAAGCACACTCGGTCCGGACCGCGGGCCCATGGCATGCATGTCTTGGCTTGAGCTATCGAGATTAGGCATTGGGAAACCCTCCATGACGTCGTAGTCAAAGGAAGAGACACTAGCCGCTATGTTCGGGTCTTGGTTTGTACTACCTTGGGTCCCCGCCGGTCCCCGCCGAGGGCCCGAAACCTAAGGTAGGTGGATATTGAGAACTCGCGTAAGTCAAAATTCTCTCTAGTTGCTCCGTCTCTATCACACGACCAGAGCGCAAATGCATGTGCCTTTGGCACCCTACAAGCGCGCTGAATAACCTCGAAGGTTAATCGCTTACTTTTTTAGGCGTCCGTTTTCTCTTTTCTTTTAATGTTTTTTAATGATCGGTTTTTTAAATTAAAGTGTGTGATAGCTCGAAATGAGCGTATCACTCAGAGGGTCGCGATGTGCTTTACAGCACAATGTTCGGATACCTGCAGCTCCATTGCTCCTCAAAAAAGTCGATTTTTAGCTACGTGTGAAGCTAAAATTCGTAATTTTAAAGGGCGACTGAGGCTTAAGCCTGAGCGTGAGCTTGGGCTAGGGTCTGGGAGATATTCCCGATCCCGGTCCTACCTTTAAATTTTTTATTTTTTTAAATTTTTAAATTTTTTTGTTTAAAGGATAAGGTCGCTGCGGCCTGCGCGAGAGCACACACACACTCTACCTACCTACTTACAACTAATACACCTACTGTTGCACACTAACACACTACATTAGTTTTCACAGATCTACTTCCTACTTACTGTACTTTGCATTACACATAATTAACAACCTTAATACTAATCCCTTATGACAGAGAAAAAACACAGTACCTTTGAAAACTCCATTAACAAAGAAATACACAGTAGCAACACAAAATCCTTCTTCTCAACACACACACCCTCCTTCCTTACGTTTCCTACAATTGAAATTGCACCACAAAAGAATCACAGAGTGCCATTCAAGCTTAGTGTATGGCATTCCCCGACAGCGGCGTCAAAAATGTGCGCGTATGTCGCACGTGTCAATGCAAGGAACTTGCCGATACACTGTGTGCGAGCCACAAATGGCTCCAAGCACACAACAAGCCTAAACTAGTAAGCTCAAAGATGGCGATGGTGTGTCACTCACCGCTCTACGCTTAGCTGTCGTGGAGGATGCCTCGCCGCGAAGAAGAGGGAGATGCCGCTACACCGCGCTCAACCGCCTCGCCGCCGTCATGCCGCCGCAATGCTCGATCGCACACACTCTCTCTCTCTCTCTCTCTCTCTCTCTCACGCATACACACACACACACACACAAGGAGATGAAGAAGAAGAAGATGGAGATGGAGCAAGAGCACTCTTCAATTGCACAAATGAGAGAATGAGTGAATTTTAGGTTTAGTTGACTTTTATATGAGCTCGCCCCATTCACACTTGGGCGCCCATGCTTAGCCAACTAATCCCTTGAATGTTCCAGTTAGAGTGCGCCTCTCATCGGCGATCACTCTTACCCTTTTCCTATTGGACCGACAAGCCCGGTACCTGACTCTACTAAATAAATAATACAACGTCCGTCGTAGGTGATAGGGTGTTCATGAGCCGTGAGGGTTAACATGCCCCCCCTTTCTTTCTTTTTTTCCAGTTAGAGTGCGCCTCCCCGGCAACGGTGCCAAAAATGTGCACGTATGTCACACGTGTCAATGCAAGGAACTTGCCGATACACTCTGTGCGAGCCACAAATGGCTCCAAGTACACAACAAGCCTAAACTAGTAAGCTCAAAGATGGCGATGGTGTGTCACTCACCGCTCTACGCTTAGCTGTCGTGGAGGATGCCTCGCTGCGAAGAAGAGGGAGATGCCGCTGCGCCGCGCTCAACCGCCTCGCCGCCGTCATGCCGCCGCAATGCTCGATCGCACTCTCTCTCTCTCTCTCTCCCTCTCTCACGCATACACACACACGCACAAGGAGATGAAGAAGAAGAAGATGGAGATGGAGCAAGAGCACTCTTCAATTGCACAAATGAGAGAATGAGTGAATTTTAGGTTTAGTTGACTTTTATATGAGCTCGCCCCATTCACACTTGGGCGCCCATGCTTAGCCAACTAATCCCTTGAATGTTCCAGGTAGAGTGCGCCTCTCATCGGCGATCACTCTTACCCTTTTCCTATTCGACCGACAAGCCCGGTACCTGACTCTACTAAATAAATAATACAACGTCCGTCGTAGGTGATAGGGTGTTCGTGAGCCGTAAGGGTTAACATGCCCCCCCTTTCTTTTTTTTCCAGGAAGAGCGTGCCTCCCCGGCAACGGTGCCAAAAATGTGCGCATATGTCGCACGTGTCAATGCAAGGAACTTGCCAATACACTTTGTGCGAGCCACAAATGGCTCTAAGCACACAACAAGCCTAAACTAGTAAGCTCAAATATGGCGATGGTGTGTCACTCACCGCTCTACGCTTAGCTGTCGTGGAGGATTCCTCGCCACGAAGAAGAGGGAGACGTCGCTACGCCGTGCTCAACCGCCTCGCCGCCGTCGTGCCGCCGCAATGCTCTCTCTCTCTCTCTCTCTCTCTCTCTCTCTCTCACGCATACACAGAAACACAAGGAGATGAAGAAGAAGAAGATGGAGATGGAGCAAGAGCACTCTTCAATTGCACAAATGAGAGAATGAGTGAATTTTAGGTTTCGTTGACTTTTATATGAGCTCGCCCCATTCACACTTGGGTGTCCATGCTTAGCCAACTAATCCCTTGAAAGTTCCAGTTAGAGTGCGCCTCTCATCGGCGATCACTCTTACCCTTTTCCTATTGGACTGACAAGCCCGGTACCTGACTCTACCAAATAAATAATACAACGTCCGTCGTAGGTGATAGGGTGTCCGTGAGCCGTGAGGATTAACAAAACTCAAAGTCGGTGCTAAGTTGTGGATGCCGAGTCATAGAGGAAAATCACCAAAACGCTGAGAAAAACCGCCAAAATTGGTGTCGAACCGCAAAAATCGGTGTTGGAACAGATGTGATGAGGCGATGCTAATCACCGATCCTCAAAGCCATAGAGGAGGAATGCTGAGAAGGATGACGTAAAGCGTGTCGCAAAAGCCAAGCCGTCAATGCTCAAAGCCGATGGGGCTGATGTCAAGAAGTCGATCTTCAGAGACAACCCGCTCCAGATATGCCGTTAAGCCAAGTCAACGTTGCCTCCCGCCATCAGACAGGAGTCTCCAATGTTGAGACAAGGGTGTCAAAGCCCTGTTTTCTCTCTCTCTCTCTCTCTCTCTCTCTCTCTCTCTCTCTCTCTCTCTCTCTCTCTCTCTCTCTCTCTCTCTCTCTCTCTCTCTCTCTCTCTCTCTCTCTCTTTCACCCACACTCTCTCATTCTTTTGTTAAAAGGAGCTCTCATTCCCTCTTGATCTCTCAAGCTCATCCTATCTCGGGTGGTGTGAGTGTGGTCGGGAGTTGGGGCCTTGATGGTCGAGGGTTAAAATGCAGCGGGGGGGCAAGGGGGGTTGCACACTTGAGGATTGAGAGTCAATTTAATTTAAAAATAACTCTAATGTTGAATTCTATAGGAAACCGATCTGACAAGCCTGACTGTGTGTGTGGGTGGCACAAGGCACACACCCTCAAGCTCCCTGAAGCTCACTGAGTGTGTGTATGTGTGTGTGTGGCTGTTTTTACGTACTATATTTAGTCTGCTTAGCCACAACATCCGCCAGCAAGCGTCATAAAAAAACCTCCACCATAGCATGCAATACAACCCAAGCCATTGTATGCAGTACAACACTCCAAAAGCGATACGATCATTACGCTAGCAGCCCAGCAGTAACCAAATATCAAATGCAACAAAGGCCCATCAGACCAGGTCTCTTTTTATACATGACTCCAATACCCTTTACTCCAAAAAGATTCAGCACCAAACTCTATTGTATAGCCTGAAGACACAAGGGATAAATTAGACTTGCATCCCCTCTCTCCTTACTCACTGTATCAGACTAGCCAAAAAGTAAATGAATCCTCGGTGCATCCTACCCTTCAATGGCATCATCGGCTCAAACCATAATCTGTAGCCTAGAATGGTGAGTCAGTATGCAGAAAAACGAGCCAATACTTAGGCCTCAGAAGATTTACCAAGCTTACATGTGAAGTGCATGGGAACGACCTAGTGCCAAGTATCTTTATTCATCCAATGATGGCCACAATCTCGGTTTTTACAGAGTACATGCCCCACCCAAGCATAAAACAAAATAAGGTGTAGTAAACATTTGAAATTCGGTAGTTGACCATCAGACAAGTACCTATTGGGCACTTAATGTGCACCTCCCCTTTTTTGTCACGGTTTCTAAGTTAGCCCATAACTATGTTTTAACCCTCCAATCCTCATTCATCTGCTTAGGCCAAATGACTTTTACGCCCAAAGCCAAAACAAATCAAAAAATTGTGTATTGACAACTGTTTTTTTACCTCCGTTGTCTAAAAAGACCAAAGAAAGCACGTAAGTTAATGGACTAGCTTGTTTTAATGCTCATGGATGCTAAATCTCAAGCCACACCATCTCTCTTGATTTACTTTAGAAAATTTCCCTGCAAACAAAAACACCAATAAAAAAATACTTTTATAGAATGCGGACCTAAGAAGTACCATCTTTTTCTACAAGCTCCATCGCTAGACAGTAGGCAAGCTTCCAAGAAAAGCCCTCAAATCTCTCTTTACTCCAACACAAACACCATGCAAAAGAATGAGAGAGGGGATCAGGGCCATCCTCACCTTTATATAGTACTCCATCAGTGGAAGGAGTGATGATACAGACCTGCGTATTTGAATTCTGCTCGGTTTCCAAAGTGTCTCGCTACAAAAGGCAGCCGCCATGGCCCCGTAGGGGATTGAGAGGGAGAGAAGAAAGAAAGAACATCATCATGCAGCATGCATGTGCACAAAGCTCATGTGGCAGTAAGGTCGTGAGGTAGATATTGTAAGCGACAAGCGTGAAGTACTTGATATTTACAAAGTCATTTAACTCAATATCCAAAAATGCCCGCCAATTACCATTATTTTGGGGTAGTGTCCCATACTTCATGCGCCTTTGTGTGCGCTCCTTGCCGCACTGTCGAAGCAAGGGCCTTGCCTAACACTGTGTGCCAGTCATAGACGGCTCCAAGCACACAACTAGCTTAACTAGTAAGCTCAAAAGACGGCAATGGTGTGTCACTCACCGCTCTATGCTCCTGCCGTGGAGGATTCCTCGCCGCGAAGAAGAAGGAGACGCCGCTACGTCGCGCTCAACCGCTTCACCGCCGTCGTGCCGCCGCAATGCTCGATCGCACTCTCTCTCTCTCTCTCTCTCTCTCTCTCTCTCTCTCTCTCTCTCTCTCTCATACACACACACACACACACACAAGGAGGTGAAGAAGAAGAAGATGGAGATGGAGATGGAGCAAGAGCACTCTTCTATTGCACAAATGAGAGAATGAGTGCATTTTAGGTTTAGTTGGCTTTTATATGAGCTCACCCCATTCACACTTGGGCGCCCATGCTTAGCCAACTAATCCCTTGAATGTCCCAGTTAGAGTGCGCCTCTCATCGGCGATCACTCTTACCCTTTTCCTATTGGACCGACAAGCCCGGTACCTGACTCTACCAAATAAATAATACAATGTCCACCATAGGTTACAACGTCCGTCTCGTAGGTGATAGGGTGTCCATGAGTCGTGAGGGTTAACATGCCCCCCTTCCTGATGTAGATTCCGTCCTCGGAAGCTATTGAGTTGAAGCTCGTTGGTCGAGGTGGAAGAGCATTTGAGATGAATGTCCTTATCCTTCATTAGTCACTGCAAAATCAAACAACAATGCACAGTAATTGCATTTTCATAAGCGTTTAAAAAGCATATGCAATTTTAGGCAGACAATTGATTGGTAACAGAATTTTAAACAATTTGTCAGCAATAAGCATTAAATTGCAATGTAATCAAATGCATAAACAGATGTAAAGGTAAAAAAATTAAACAAGTCTGGGGTCGCTAATTTAACGATCGAAAGGCACTAGAGATCGACTATTAATACCATGGGTAAGCTTCTTAATTTTTTGTGGTCAATTAAGTTGTTTAATCGCGAGAGCCAAGTATTCATGTTCGAGGGCTGACTAGAGGCTATATCTAGAAGACCTTGTAGTTAAGCTACGATAAAAGGAATTTCTCATGAAATCATTGCCTGACTGATTACCTTTTCTTTGACCCCCCAAAGTCTTTTCACAGTGATTCAATTTGATGTGTGTGCTTATTTTGTATGCCTTGGATTTTTTGCTTTTCAAGGAAAAGCGCCCATACTGGGAACCTCTAGGGCTCTAGTACCATACGCAATACATGTGAGTGAAGTACCAAATCAAGCTGAGATGTCTGTTCCAGCTTAAGATTTTACAGTGTGGCACTTTGATTTTTTGTTTGTTCATTTTTAGCATTTTAATTTTGTAACTTTGGGGGGTCATATAACACTGATACAGCTCCCCAGGCTCATCACACTAGTAAACTCCCTTTATAATACTTAAGCGAAAGGTCAATAGGGTCAAGCCCACTAGAAAGCCCTAGTACATTTCACACAATGCTGCCTAAATCGGATTAAGAACCTAAGTAACCATTGATTATTAGGAAGGCATTCCCCATGGTATTAAGAGAAGATCTCTAACACCTAACTTGGTCAAACTAGCTTAGTCGGACTGCTTGATTTTTAAACCTAGACAAGTGATTATGACAAAAAATTACATTGAATTAAATGTTTGATACTAAGCAAATGCGGTGAATATTAGGTTACCAATCACAATTAAAACAGACAATCATAGATGCAAAAAAGATAAGGGGCAATGCTAATGGACAAGAAACACCTGTTTGTGTCGATGGTCGCGCTTGATTTGAAGAGTGAGTCGAGATAAAGATTCCATGAAGGTCCAAATCCTATCAATAGCAACACGCTCCTGTACACACTAGGAAACAAAAGGAATACCTCCAGGAGGCACATTAGTGGGAAAAGGTACCAACACTTATTGAACACAACAAAAAACATAAGGAACCCTAACCTAATTATTTGCACTATCCTGGTTGTCGAGATAAACAAAGTCATCATCCATGAGACCATATGTGCCATCCGTGTAGTGCTGTAAATTTTCTTCTTCATCATAGGTGCCCATGTTTACTAAGAAGGTCACTAGACGCCTATAGTCATCTTGGTCAAAAGGATAGGCTTGTGCAATGGGAGAAACGCTCTCTACTAAGTATGGATCAAACGTGGTCAAGAGACGTATCAGCCATTCTAACTCCTCAAAATTCCTCTCACATGCTAGCGTACCTATCAAATCCCATTCACATGCAAGCACTGGAAAGACCATGTGAAATATTTGTGAAAAGTAACGAGGGTACCTCTCACCCAAGGCAGGAGTGGATGACTCTAGCGTACTAACCATATCTGTACACGCAAATAGATTATGGTTAGAGTGCAAATATTACAAGGGTCGTGTTCTTGTGCATAATTTGTTTTTATGATTTTGTGTTATGGCTCTTGCTCTTTTACTTTTTTATGTTGTTTTTGTGAGTATAAGGCTTTATATATACATTCCCTAAGATTGGAGATTAAGAGGTTAGGGAGAAAGGTTGAGAGGGAAGCAAGTGAATAATGGATGTCCACAAACACTCCCCCCTTCCTTGGGTAGATCATACCGTTTGAAATGATGTCGTCACCCTTTGAAACCAATTGTTCCAATTGGTGATAGGTGAGGATTTTTGCCAGTAGTTTTCTATTACCCTAGGTGCCTCGTCAAGTTGCAAGGGTGGTAAGGTACTCTCCCAGGATCGAACTTGAAGTGGTTCATCAGGTGATTCTTGAACACTGGGAGGTGTGGATTCTTTTGTAGCTTCATGGAGGTCCACTACTATAGATGGAGGCTGTGTAGAAGCTTTTACCTCTATGGATGTATTACATGAGGAGCTAGAAGCTTCATGGAACTCCCCCTTCCTGAGCTAGGTGGAATAAATTGGTTTTGCCTTGGAGCCCAAACTAGCTCTGGACTAGGTGTGTAGCATTCGGTGATCTTTCCCTTCCCACGGTCTGCCATTAGCCCCACTTTTCAAATGGTTGGGTTACCTTGATGGGATGTAGAGGCATCCTATCCCTTCTTTGTGGCTTGTTGAAGCGTTGGCATTCATTACATCCCTTTGCAAAAAGTGATGCATCCTTAAACAGAGTGGGCCACCAATAGCCTGACTGTAAGATCTTTCGGGCAGTCAACTTTCCCGAAAAGTGACAACCAGCTACGCCCATGTGTGCCTCTTGTAGAATATATAAATACTCATCCTCGCGGGCACAGCGTCTAAGAACATCATCTTTTCCTCTCTTATAGAGAGTTCCAGCTAGTAAGCAATAGGGTTCGCATTCCTTGATTAATTTTCGAGCTATATCTTTTCGCAGCTCTTTGGGTGGAAAACCATTAACTAAGAAGTTAACAATCTTTTCACTCCATTCAGGCATTGTCTCAACAATGAACAAAGGAGTATCAGGCAATTCATCATCAACCCCCGTAGGAGCTTCGCCATTAGGGATACGAGATAAATGATTTGCCATGACATGTTTTCTCCCAAGCCTCACAACAACGGTGAAGTCAAACTCAAGAAGAATTAACAACCATCGTGTAATTCGACCTGTGGAACACGGCTTGTTTACCAAATATAGCAATGCTTGATGATCAACATAAAACACAAACTTGGTAGCAAGAAGGTAATAGCGAAATTTCTTTACTGCGTAAATCATAGCTAGACCTTCACGCTCTGTAGTAGTGTAGTTCATCTCGGCATCATTTAATTGGCGACTTGCAAAGCTAATAGGGTAGTCCAATTTACGTTCTCCTGGTTGAGTTAGAACACACCCAATAGCAAAATTTGATGCATCAATATGCACATGAAAAGGTACATTCCAATCAGGTGTTCGCAGGATTGGAGCACTTGTTAGGGCCTTCTTTAATAACTCATAAGATTGATGACATTCTTCCGTCCAGTGAAACTCGATAAGAAGCTTGTACAATGGACGCACTATCTCGGCAAAGTTTAAAATAAATCTTCGATAATAACCAACATGGCCCATAAACCTTTGAACTCCTTTATAGTTCGTAGGTGGTGGCAAATCGGCAATGGCTTTAATCTTACTCTCATCTCTGGATATCCCGTTCTTGGACACTATATGCCCTAGAATGACTCCATGCTTAACCCAAAATTGGCATTTGAAAGGGTTCAATGAGATGCGATAAAATCTGCACCTTTCAAATATTTTTCGTAGATATAACAAATGCTTCTCCCAAGAAGAATAAACACAAAGGTCATCTAGGAAAGCTTCACAAAACTACCTTAGAAATTCTTTAAACGCAGTGTTTATTAATCGTTGGAATGTAGCAGGGGCATTTGTTAAGCCAAAAGCCCTAACACGAAATGCAAACACTCCAAACTCTGTCATAAAAGTAGTTTTAGCTTGGTCCTCTCATGCAATTGTAATTTGATTGTAACCAAAGTACCCATCTAAAAAGCTATAAGCTTCCTTGCCCGCAACTCTTTCAAGCACATGTTCTGAATATGGCAAGGGATAATGATCTCTCCTAGTAGCTGCATTAACTTTCTTGAGGTCCACGCACACTCTTAGTTTACCATTCTTTTTTGGCTCAATGACTATTGGAGAAACCCATTCTGAGTGCTCAATAGGGTATATGAATCCACATTGGATAAGTTTTTCAATCTCCTCTTGTACAATTTTGGCGTACTTAGGATTTATTGGATAGGGTCGTTGCTGGACGGGTTTAGCAGTGTTGATCATGGGAATTGTATGTTGCACCACAGAAGGTGGGATGCCCTTCATGTCATGATATGTCCAAGCAAAGATATCCTTGTATTCCTTGAGGAGCTCCTTAAGTACAGCCTCTTCAGTTTCGGTAAGGTCTTGAACAATAAAGACTGGTTTAGACTCCTCACCTGGTTCTGCTAATTCTATCTCTTTAACTACCGCTGGACCATCATAGACTCCACTGCTTTCATTGGTAGGTATTCGTTGGGCCTTGGCATACACAACCTTTCACTCCCCCGTGGTATAAGATTTAAAATGTTCAGGAGCCGTGTGTAAGTTAGCAGGCTCTTGTCCTGATGGAGACCTTTCTTTTAGTTTTGCATCCTTTTGTTGTTGTGCTAACTCTCGGTTTTGACGTCTTCCTATAGTTCAACTCAATTTCGGCTCTGTAACCTCCAATTGAGCGAGGTCAATGGATCGCGGGCTGCACCACATGACACTCTGGAGATGTTCACCCCAATTGTCTACTAGCTTTCGATGAGCATCACATGCCCCTAGATAGCTAAGCCATTCTGCAGTAGATCTTTCCTTGTTTATCCTAGCTCTCACATTTGCTCGATATCGTCGTCTCTTATATGACCTTTGTTTCTTGTTAAGGTTTTGATTTTGGTAAATGTTTGAACTCGACTCGCCTGATAGGTCTTCGCTTGTATCTTCTTCACTCTCATATAAATTACCATAGATGGTCGTACTAGGCCTTGAGTGTTCAGTTTCTATACTTGGTTCACTCGATGTTTCTTCAGGTTCTGAATCCATTTCTCCCTGAGATTCCGTTTCTGATGTGTATTGGCCTGAAGCCTTTGAGGAATCATCGGTTTCACTCTCAGGTAGGTGTGCCTCTTTCTTATCATCGGATGTTACATGCGCTACACCTAACATGTTTACTGGTGCAATGTGTGGTATCTCTTCCCCATCTGGTGTTACCCAGGTTGTTCCTCTAGCTCCCCATGTATCTATAGTTGCCGCTAGGTGTACCCAATCGACATTGTCTGACTCAGCCATTCCGGGTAGGATATCCATATAAGGAGAGTTCTCCCCAATATCCGTGTCTTCGTTACACGTGTAACAATACTGTAATGGAGCTGAGTGAATTGTTGTGTCTGATCAATTATCAATGATGAATTTATTTCCTAGAGGATGCGTTCGACCACTTAAAAGATCAACTCGAATGACAGAGTCTTGGAACTGTAAGTAGACGTGGTTTTTGGACCAATCATGCACCATTTTTGCTTCCCTCATGAATGGACGCCCTAAGATAATCTCAAATGACATAGGATGCTTGGAAAAATCCATAACAATGAAAGTCTGCCTTACCTTGTGTCCCAAGACTTTGATCCTGAGATCCTTTAGCATTCCAATAGGCGTAACAATAGATCCATTAGCCATTTTTACCACTACGCTTGTGGCTTCAAGGTGAGGTCGCCCCATAGACTCCCAACAACTCTTTGTCACCATGTTGACTCTCGCACCACCGTCAAGGACCCCCTTTACAGTTAATCCTTTAGTAGTGATTGGTAGAGTAGCATTAGATTCATCACCTTCAAAGTATTGCCCCAACTTGTTAACGGGTACTTCAATTACAGATTCATGTCCCGCTAGGTCAGATGGTGGTGCTAAATGTTCCTCATCATTCATTACCGAGTCAGGTTTGTTCATATGTGCAAACTGTGGTAATCCGGCCTGTAATTCTCCATTGAGGAAGGCTCGAAGAGTTGAGACTAGCTCGAGGTCTTTATATAGTTTGGACATGATGGTGGTTCTAACTTCTGAAGACATGAAATCCATCAATTTGGCAACATTTAATGGCATCTTGTGGGACGTAGGACCCTGACAAGAGAATGGTGAAGATGGAATCTCCACTTCCTCAAGGGGGTCGGGCATTCCCTCACCAAACATTCTCTCTAGTAGGAAAGGTGTGTGTCCACTTTCAGATGTCCTACCCTCACTCTCTTCCCGAATGATACTGGGTATAGCTAACGGCCTGTAGTTCTTGTGAGGTTGAACTTGTGTGGGAAACACTGTGTCTGACATCTGGATATGTTTGGGTTCAGGTTCTAATGTTTGTTGAGTTTCTTCCACCAAACCCCTCAGTTGTTGGACTCGTTCAATTTCCAATGTTGGGTTTGGATAGGTTCCAATCTTTCTCTTGCAATCCTCATTTTTTGTCTCTCGTGGCTTATCTTGGGAGTTCGCAACTGGGTGGTTTAACTTTGAATACTCTTTTGGTGTTCGTCGTAATTCCCTCTCGTGATCCTCCTCATTGGCTTTTTCCTTTGTAGTAACAGTTTTGGTCTCCGTGGTCTCTATCGAATCTGAGTCATCCTTAGGGTCATTCATATACACGGGATCCTCTCCTCTCCCTATGTTAGTCTTTGAACTAGGTTTTGAGCTAGAAGCATTAAGGGATTTCTTTCTTCGTGTTTTCTTCTTTCTCGCTCAGCCAATGGATGCAACATCTCTCTCTTCGAGGATGTAATTTTGCTTTTGGAGCATCGACCGTGTGAGTGCATTCACTAGTGCTATGTTTATAGTTGGTGGTGTCCCATCAACAATCTCTATTATGTTCAATGGTGTGATTTTCGGTGCGTTTGGATTGTTAGGACACTGTGCGATCAAATGATCTATGCCACAACGATTACAAGTGAGTATTGGCATTGCCAATGCACTCCCTTGACTTGTTTGCATTAGTGCGGCATTCTTTTGCATTCTAATGGGGCACTCAGCTACTCGATGTGGTCCACCACATTCGTAGCACTGAAGAGGTGGTCTCCGGGCAAAACTATTAATGTTTTGGCCTCTTGCTGCTAGTGCAGTAGCTTGATATACCGGTTTGATTTGTCCCCAATGGTCTTCCATATAGTACATGGGACACTCCTCAAGCATGTCGACTCCATAGGTGATACTAGAGTCTATGTCCTCTTCGCAATCTACATAAGTACTAGATGACTCGCAACCTATTTGGTTCATAGGTGTAACTCTTGGATGAGGGGGTTGCGGTCCTAGCACTGGAGGTGGCAACGGTGTGGTTTGGACCACATTTTGGGTTCTAGGGACCATGTGTTGTAATGGCAACTGTTGCTCCATGGGTGGGGTAGGCATCAATGCAGGAACTCGAGGTGAGTCTGCCCAAGCTATAGGCGGTCTATTTTCCATGATGCGTTTAAGCATTAGGCAATCCTTCGCTTGATGGCCATACCTACCACACACGTTACAAGTCCCGTTAAACTTTACTTTGAAAGTAGGGCATTCACTCGTAGTATGTGGTCCCAAGCAAATTGAGCACCATTGTTGCTCCCTTCTTGGATACATATGAGTGTTTTGTGGAGCACGATTACCCCTAAGGCTTTCTTCGATGGCCTTGGTGAGATCTGCCAAAGTCATCTCAGATATCGTTTGCTCTTTCACGATTGGCTTTATCTTCATTGGCTCATGCCCTGACGCTTGCGAGCTACTAGACTTCGGCTCGGCGGACACTCTTTCTCTTGCAATCATTAAATTCTCCTCCAATTGGATTGCATTCATGGTGACTGCTTCCCAAGTAGTGATACCTCTAATGACTAGGCCATTATAGATACTTTCATGTCGTAGTCCCCTAATGAATCTATCGAGCAATTGGTTGTTGTTGAATCGCTTGTTTGGATTGCATCGAGAATTCAAATTCTTTAGGTGACTAATGAAGTCTCTCACGGATTCACCTTCTTCTCGTTGGGCTTTCTGGAGTTGAGAAGCTACACCCCAAAGTACTCCCTCTCGTATGTATTCTTTTAAGAACAGTCTCCTAAGAGTAGAGTATATTGTTTTCTCTTCTACTCTTAAGGTTCTATACCAATCTCCAGCCTTTCCGTTTAGGGTCAAACTCAAAGCCTTACACTTATGTAGCTCATTGTGCTCTTCCAAGGAATCACACACATGTTCAAAGACTTCCATATGCTTTCTAGCATCTTCGTCTCCACTGAATTTTTGTGTGAGCTTAGCTACTTGAACTGCCTTGCTCCTAGGCTCTCTATCAGCTGCACTACGCATGTTTTCCGCAATAGAGCGACCGATAGTTTGAGCAAATGCTGTCAAATCTCCTATTTGAGCAGGTATAATGGGTGTATGTGCTCCTGGAACCACATGTGAGATGGGAGTTGGCCTTGGCCTTGGCATACATGCGGCTCTTGGGTCCCATATTTCGTATGGTGGTGTACCAGACGGTGGTCCAAAGTTTACAGGCGTGGCCCTAGGCATAGGGGGTGCCGGATATGGCATGTTATTATTAAATGGCATGGCTCCACTTGTATAAGAGCTTGGATAATTCCATTGTGGATTGTAAGCTCTTGGAATAATCGGAGGTGTAGGAGCTACATGAGGCTGAGGTACGACAGGTGCACATGATTGATACATACATGTAGGTATAGTTGGGGGCACTGTGCTACTAGGCATCGGCGCTGTGTTAACAAATGAACTCCATGGTGTATTTCTTGTCATGCTCACCACTGGGATATGCATGGTAGCCGTAGTGTCATTGAGAGAAAGATGAGCTAGATCTAGGAAGGTAAAGCTGCCACTTGTGGGCTCATATTGTACTGAGGCCCCTGGCGAAACAACATATGGAGGATCAATGGGGCTCACTGAGGGAGTCTCCATTTGTGATAGGGTTGGTTGGTTGGCCTTTCCCGTATCCAAGAATCTCATTAGGCCTGTTGAAGGCATGTTGATCCCTGTGTTCTGTCTTTCTAACTCGACAATCCTATGGAGGACATCACAGACTTTCTGTTGTTGCTCATCTATGCTAGTAGCACCCGATGTGGATTGTAGAACATCTAACCAACCCACATGATAGGTGTGTCCTGTGTACCGATCAGTTAAAGCTTCTGCTTGTAGGTCATACTCCCAATTTTCGTTTAGGAATATCCCATCTAGGCCTGGCGTGCTGGAGGTTTCCCTCAAGGTGGAAGCATTATTGCTCCCCATCGCTTGCCCCTCCGTGACTGCTATCTTGGGAGCACTCGGTTGCTCGGCTGGCATGATTGTTGTCATAGGAGCCTTTGCTTTCAGGGCTCGACTTTGTTCTAGCCTTCGTAGGTTCTCAATTTCCCTCTCCCTTGTTGCTTGCATATAGCGTTCGATCTCTTGCACTTCGGCAAGACTCCTACCATCGGGTAGTAGAACCTCAGAGGGAGATAGTCCTAAAGGATCAGGAGGTGCAGTGGATGGAACATTCACATGCACACTCTCAAGAAGCATAGGGTCTATTTTAGGCATGAATGACGAATTTACTTCCCCACTCCCTTCATTTATTTCATTAACCGCATGTTCGGAGCGAGTAGCTCTACTAAGGGTCTCTTTTAAGCGGCTAAACACGTTGGACCCGGGCCGTGGGCCCATAGCATGCATGTCTTGACTTGAACTATCAGGGTTTGGTGTAGGATACCCCTCCATGACTTCGTAGTCAGAGGAAGAATCACTAGACGCGATATGAGGATCTTGGGTCGCGCTACCTTGAGTCCCTGCCGAAGGTCCAGAACCTAGGGTGGAGGAATAATGGGTGCCCGCGTAAATGGAGGCACTACCAATATGCTCGTGCTCTAACACTCGTCCAGAGCGTAGGTTCATATGACTTGGATCCCCTAGAAGTGTCAGTGAGTGCCCGTGAAGGCTGCTCACCTAGTATTTTTGGGTGTTTTGCAACCCAAGTCTTTTCTTAATTTTATTTATTTTTTATTTTTTGGTCCTTTTTTCCTGACCCAGCTATAGAATAGAACGTATGATAGCTCAAAATGAGCGTCTCAGTCAGAGGGACTTTCCGTGCTTTACAGTCCTCCGTTTGGTCACTTTATGCCCTCGGAATCCCTAAAACCGTCAATTTCTAGTAGGGAACTAGGCCCAAATTAAAAAGTCTAAGGGTGCAAGTGGGAAGAGAAGGGAGGACTTGCCCCACATGCTCTCATTCCCTCTTGAGGGGGTAGGGTATATATATAAGAGTGAGTCTAGTATATATCATAAGATTGAGGACTGAGGCTTGGGCTTGAGCCTGGGCAAATGATCCCGATCCCGATCAAAATTTTAGTGTAGCCCCCCAATCACTCACGATTAAATTTTTTTTTTGATTTTTTTTTTTTTTAGGCGACAACCGCGCGCGGTTTAGGTGACCCTTTCTTAACCACACACACTGTCAACACCTACCTTACCTCTCTGTCAACAGCTCACAGCTCACTACCTTATCTACTTACTAACAGTGCTGCTAACCACTAACTAATCTACTAACTAATTTGTTAATTGCTTATTGACAGTGAGCTAACTGTCCACCTACTTCCTCTCTCACTACCTTACTGTGCAAAGACTGTGTGCAGGCAAACCTTGACAGAAAACTGTGTACAGACTGTGTGCAAACAGAAATTGCTAACTGCCTTCCTACTTATTCATTCACTGAAAACAAGCTAACGACTACTAACCGTGCAAAGACTATGTGCAAACAGAAAACACAACATTATACAGAAATCACAGAACTTGCAGACAATACAGAAATTAACAACTTGCTGAAAAATAACTCATTCCTCTTCCTCTTCCTCTTCTTTCCTACTACAAACAACTCATAGGAGAAGCACAAAGTGCCTCTTGGGCTTAGTGCAAGGCGATTCCCCGGCAGCGGCGCCAAAAATGTGCGCTCCTTGCCGCACTGTCGAAGCAAGGGCCTTGCCTAACATTGTGTGCGAGCCATAGACGGCTCCAAGCACACAACTAGCTTAACTAGTAAGCTCAAAAGAGGGCAATGGTGTGTCACTCACCGCTCTATGCTCCTGCCGTGGAGGATTCCTCGCCGCGAAGAAGAAGGAGACGCCGCTACCTCGCGCTCAACCGCTTCACCGCCGTCGTGCCGCCGCAATGCTCGATTGCTCTCTCTCTCTCTCTCTCTCTCTCACACACACACACACACACACACACACACACACAAGGAGGTGAAGAAGAAGAAGATGGAGATGGAGATGCAGCAAGAGCACTCTTCTATTGCACAAATGAGAGAATGAGTGAATTTTAGGTTTAGTTGGCTTTTGTATGAGCTCACCCCATTCACACTTGGGCGCCCATGCTTAGCCAACTAATCCCTTGAATGTCCCAGTTAGAGTGCACCTCTCATCGGCGATCACTCTTACCCTTTTTCTATTGGACCGACAAGCCCGGTAGCTGACTCTACCAAATAAATAATACAATGTCCACTGTAGGTTACAACGTCCGTCTCGTAGGTGATAGGGTGTCCGTGAGCCGTGAGGGTTAACACTTTGAGAGGCTAAAAATTTATCAAGGTGATGCTTGAGGGGCCAATCCCAAAGGGGGGGGGGGGGGGGTTGTTTTGAGGGGTTGTGGGGGTTTTTTTAATTAAAAAATACCTAAACCAAACCTGGTAAAGAGTCGGCTTTTGTACTATGTTAATACTAGTTGTATAAGTACTTAGGGGGGGGGGGTGTGTGTGTGTGTGTGTGTGTGTGTTTGTGTGTCGGCTTTGTCCCAGGCACCATGTCGATAGTAGGCCCATTGTGAATGGGCCTACTACCTAATTAGAGAAATGAGGTTAGTGTGGTTGAATTCTAGGCCAGGCAGTCACTTTGAGAAAAAGATTTTGTGATTTTGTTAATTATGTCAATTCTCTTGAATCCATCAAGGAAAAATTTGTGGATAAGTATCTTGATATCTTCCCATACTAAGAAGCAGTTAGAAGAGGAGTATACTATCAAGTATAGGAGGCTGATGAAAGTACTAAGAGTAGCTTTATGTGGTTGATTACTGTTGTTTTTTATGAATTCAATGGGTGGGATATCTAATAGGTCTCTAAATCGTTGGTCATAGCCTCCATTACATGGGTTATGAAGTGTAATTGTAAAATTAAGGAATTGTACCGAAGTGGAAAAGAAGCCGGATGATGTAGTAAACCCTTGGCCATAGGTTGGTTCAATTTTTAGGCAGTTAGGGTAAATATGATTAATTTCTTTTGAGAATGTTTTCTTGTTAAGGCTTAATATGTCATCCATATATCTATAAGTATGTTTAAATAGTAAAAGTTTATGATAGTTGCTTTTGTCACCCATGGTTTTGAGAAACCATTTGTATTCAAAGAAGGCCAAGTATAAATTACACATAAGAGGTGAGCAGGAAAAACCCATGGGAATGCCCAGGCTTTGGTTAAAGCATTGTCCTCCGAAGAGAATAGTGCAGTTATCGAGGACCCAATATATATTTTTAATAGTTTTTCCTCATCGAAGTGTAAGGGATGAGAAGATTGTGATTTTTTAATCCATCTAGGTTTTTTGGAGAGAGAAATGTAGAAGAAACCATTCATCCTAGCATGTTTAAAGGCAAACTTAATCATATGTAATAGAACATCTTTCAATCCTAATTCTCCTCTCAGGGGTATATTCTAATAGCATTGAGTAATATCAGCTGAAGAGATGGAAAATCTATTTGGGGAGGTTAAGAGTAACTTTTGAGGAGTTTTTTGCTAGCCAAAAAGAGTTATAGTGTATTTGGAGAAAGTTAGATGTATTTGGAGAAAGTTAGAGCAGATTTTCTATTTAAAAGCACAGACATATTCAAATTCTGAAAGTACAAGGTCAAGGCAAAAGGTGATATCTTTGGTGATCTTAGTAAATACCATTCGAGCATCAGACATCCATCTGAATTTATGCTTGTGTAGTTCATAGGTGGGAAAAATCACTGAAAGTTTGGCATCTTGAAGAGATTTACCTAGTTTATCTAGATGATTGAAATCATATTAGTGACCTCACACAGAGAAGTGTTAAGTGGTGTGAATTCCTTCTCAGACACCTGAGAGTGAGTTGCTTTCCAAGCCAAGTTTTTGCATAAAAGAGTGGGACAGTTGGAGCTTTTATCCAACCCTACTATAAACCAGTCCTGTGAAAGTTTTTAAAATTCAACTGCTAGTTGTGGTGTGATCCATGAGCTTTCAGTAAACAACCATTTATATGGTAAGAGGGAGATTTTTTGAAAAAAACATTGTTCAACCAATTTTGCTAAGTCCATTAGGACTGTCTTCTCCAGTCAGAGAGTACTGACAAGGTCAGTTAATAGCTAAGTAAAGTTTATAGAGCGAGATATGGTTTTTTAGGAAAAATGGGTATGTGATTAAGTCCTTTAGCTATAATTTTTTGGATTGTGATATTTTTAACTAGATCAAGATTACAAGTGCAGACATGCTTGCCATAAGTATTAAAATCTTTACAAAAAGGGATATATTTATCACAAGCACAATCAAGAACAGTGTCGTGTCGTAAAAAATCATGAATGTAGATGACATTCTTAATAGGTTGTTGATACTTCCAACCAATAAGTACATTATCAAGTATTTCATGGTTTCCAAAAAGTAAGTCAAACGCTCACAAAAAAACGTCTTTGGGTGTACCCAATCCAGAAGTACATTTTGGAAAAGGCAATGTTTGTAAATATACTCTTTGAAAGAAGTCTTCTTGGTAAGATGTATCCTTCCACATGGACCAATAGCAACTTGCATAGTGTAAGTGATCATAAGTTAAGAAGGTGCCGGATAGGGGTGTTTCTTCCTCTTTCCCTAGTAAAGCTATGAGATTTTCCTCTATTAAAATTAGAGGAAGAGCTAGGTGTCAGAAATGATGTGAATGAATTGGGGGTGGCTAAAGAGTTAGGTCTTTTCATTGAGGGGGAGTCATCATCTCCAATACATGGCTTGAGTAAATTGGTGATAATCTTAACACCTTTGTAGTTGGCATAAGTGGTCAAATATGTCCCAGGTTCATCAGATTTCAGTTCTTTAAGGATATCCAGCATAAGCCCACGAAAAATATTGAAAGCAATCTGAGCAATCACTAATTGTTTACAAATTCAACATAAAGTATACAAACTCAACATAAAGGGACGCCACTGAAGACTTTTGCAATGAGGCAAAATTGGTATTCTAGTGGAATATTTGGCGTCCACCTCCACTTCGAATTTGAAGAAGTAATCAAAAGACAAAATGTAGCCCACAAGCTTAATAATCTCTCCAAAGTTTTTGGAGCTACCACCGGTGAAATATGATTTTTTTTGTGGACCTTAGTCTGCCCACTTTTCTCACAAATCATCCCTAGTCTTCTCTCACCTCCTTTCACACTTCTACACACACACACACACACACACATTCCTCTCCATCACTTACTCACTTGCACCTTCCATAGTTTCTCTCACCCTCTTATTATACTTCTCTCTCACCTCCATAGCTCTCATATGAACTCTACACTCTTTCTATGCCTCTCTCTATTACCTCTATATTACAATTCCTTCTTACCTTTTCTCTATATACATAAAATTCAGCATGTAAAACCATGCTTAACCTCTGCAAACTGAGGGATTTTCATCAACCAACATCGCTAACACTAACTACTAATCTACTAATACAAAATATCCACTGACCTAACCTTAAAACGCACTTCACTTCAAAACATGTACATAGTAAAAACTCTCTCTCTCTCTCTCTCTCCTTCCTTAACTCTCTAATTTCACCTTATCTACCATCAATAATGCCTTTCTCTTGAGCCCACATCCATGACTCAAAGAAGACCCACAATATTTTGATGCTCAAAAAAATCATAATCTTGATTTGATTTGCTTGCAAATTAGGATTTACAATAATCTTAATGAGGGGTCTCCAACATATAAATAGGCCCTCTCCTTCTTGTAAATCATCTTCAATATCTCACATAGCACCCCAACACTCTATGCGTGAGGAGAGACTTAGACATAGCAGCCACTTTGTGAGTTTCACACTTGGTGTGAGAGAAGCTTTCAAGCTACACATTGTAAGTGAGAGAGTGTGAGTTCAAAATCTCAAAACCACTATTGTATATGTCCTATGGTAAATTCAAGGTGACTTGTGTCTTTTAAATTCTATCAATTGAGTTTGTTTAAGAAAGTGCTTAGTGTATTTTCATTGCCAAATTTGTGTCCATTGTAAGAGTGTATTTTGGTGAGAGGTCTCCCACACCCTAAGACAACAAGTGTGTGTTGGCAAAGTTTAGCATCCACTATACATTAGATTAGTTTTGTACAAGCTCTGTGGAAGTGTTGTGACGAACCATCTCCATTTGCAAGTCACAAACAAGGTATTACGCAAGTCCCATTCCTCTCTCTCTTCCCTTTGCTCTAGCACCCTCTTGCTCCATTTAGTGTGCGCCTTGGTGTGTGATTGTTTGTGTGTGCTTTGTTGTGCCTCTTCTTGGTCGTGACAAAATCTCTCTTGCATCTTAGTTCACATCTTATAACTAGGTGGTTGGGTGGTGGCCACGTGCTTTATGGAATAATCAACCTTGATCCTATGGAAGTTCCCTTACCCTGTAGCAGCCGATGGCCTTCTTGCCATTGTTCTCGAACATCTCCAACCCTATATAATTCAATAGTGTGTTCACTTGCCTTAACTCTCAAATTGTAATCGAAACGCAAATGAGGAAATCTACGCCTTTAACAATTGCCTTTTGATCACGTTTGCTTTCATGTACAACAGTTTTTGGTTCCTTGTCTGATTATACTATGTATGTGTGGTGCTCTGCCTAACCAAATCACTGAAAACAAGCACTAAATGGCAACACATACATGCCTAATTAGTAGGGTGCCACCTTATCCACATAAGCCTTTACAAATCTAATTAATTCTTAGGCTTCTTAAATCGTATGCATGTCTACTCTTTCCCTCTATTGCCCACTTACTAGGATTCAATATTGTTGCAAAAAGGGGCATTTGAATATACTTCTCATACAAAAGAAAAAATGACCTCCCTGGCTTGCATGGACTTGCAACCCAGCTGGTTTTGCTCTCTCTCTCTCTCTCTCTCTCTCTCTCTCTCTTTGTGGGAAATAGCATTTGAAAGGACATGAGAGAAAGACTTTTTAAGCTTTTAGAGGGAGACATGTTCATCAACTAAAATTGAATGACCTTCACGCATATGGATACTAAGGCCGTTTACACACTGCCTGCCCAAAATTAGGCAGCAGGTGTGAGTGTCTGCGTGGACGACAATAGACGCAGACTGGTTGGTAGCATTCTCGGAGCAGTGGACAAGGGCTTGGGCAGTCAGGACTGCATGTCCATCAATGGGCGGGCTGTGGCCTTTGCACCTGATTTGTCGAAAGCACTGAGCAACCAACAACGTTGTTGCTGTAACCCCTCCCCCCAAGTTTGGTGTGTAAAGGCTACCTGTCCAATCCAAAAAGGGATGGGTAGGTGCAGTTTTGGTGTGTAAGCAGCCTAAGGCTTGTGTCACACATGTCCGCTCGGATGTGTGTGAGACTGAAGTGGCAAAAGGTAGTTCGTCCAAGAATTTGTCCGTTGCTTTGAGTAAACACCCGGGGCAGACTCCTCGCCCATCTCCGCTTCATGCAAGACATGCTCAAAAGCGATGGCGCGAAGAGCTTTAACATGATTCGAGCTGATGGCATTGTGCGAAGCATGCGAAAGCTACACCAGCTGGGCTACGCCCATTCGACGAATATTCAAGTCGAAAAAAGCAACGCCCAAGTGTACACTTTAGGGCCTGTCCTGCTTGACAAGGGCCTAAGACCTTTAGCAGTTCTATATATAAGTTTTGCTCCCTGATGTCGCTGGGGCTTGAACTTTGAACTAACTCGAGGGTTTAAACCATCTGTGGCTTCTAGGGTTTTCTTTATGTTCACCTGCGTAGAGTCCTTCTTTGGAGCAGCATGGCGTTGTCTATGAGGTATGGAGATTGTCTCATCATTCTTGGGATCTCCTTCGCCTCCGCGATGGTCTGCGAAGCCATATCCTGGATTCTGATCTACAGAACGGCATCCTACAAAAGTCTCCGCTCCAGCATTGACCGCGCGTCCAGGAAGTTAGAGGTGATGAAGGGGACGAGCACTGGTGTTTCCGCAGCCTCGTCCAGCAAGAGCTCTAAGGTCAAGAAGATGGATCGCCTTGAGAACAGCCTTAAGGAGTCGAGTCGAGACCTCTCCTTTGCTAAATTCAAGTCGGGAGGCGTCGTCGCCATCGTTCTGATCGTCGTCTTCGGCTTGCTTAACTCGCTTTTTGAAGGTAAATCTGTTGCTAAGCTTCCTTTCTCCCCTGTTCCATTCGTGCAGAGGATGAGTCATCGCGGGCTTCATGGTGATGACCCCACCGATTGTGCTATGGTTTTTCTCTACTTTCTTTGTTCTGTAAGCATCAGATCTAATCTGCAAAAGCTTCTAGGATTTGCTCCTCCTCGAAATGCTGCAAGCACAGGCTTGTTTCCCATGCCTGATTCAAAAACTAAGTGAACCATGAAGCTCTTAAAAGCGTTGTCCTGGGGATTAAGCCCCTTGTACATTAGAGAAAATTTGAAGGTTATATTCCCGGAATGCGTTCAATACAGGCATTCCGCTTTGTCATTCCCTTCCTACAAGATTTGAGCACTGAATTTTCTGCAAAACAAATAAGGAGAGGATCTCCTGTAATTCTGTTTGTAGGATGCACTGCTCCCTCTTTGCATAGACTCTGGAGTAGCATATGATGGATGTTTATCTCCTGATGTTCTCTGTTGTAAAATTGCCTGTCCGACGTTTTGGAAGTTCTGGGTTTCTTGTTGCTTGTCAATGTGAATGGATGGAGGTGATTAATTCTTTGAGGAAAGGAACCACGTACATCTGATCCTGTGCTGAATCATTTCTATCAACTGAGTCGCAATCTTGCTTTTGCCGTTCTTTTCTGCTCCGTGCTCTTTTGGTATGGTCTAGCTACTAGTTTTGTGATTGCTGTTCAGAATTATGTATCCTTAGATAGCACTTTGGTTGTTATATAAATAATTGCTTTTAACTACAAAGAGGTTACTTCTACCATGGAATTTTTGTAAAACTGGTTTTCTTTAATGGTCCTGTCCTGAAAGTGATTTTAAAAAGTACCGAAGTGAGCTGCCGGTGATGAGACTCCATGTCATGCACCACGCTGATTATTCGTGCTGATTTTACCGAGTGTTCTGAGGCTTCACAGTGCGTACTCTATTTTCCATACTGGATCCGGATCAAAGTCTTAGTTTATGCTTTACCTTTGTATCTGATGGTTGCATCTGCTGCAATTTATGAATGGATATTTTTTGTTTTTCCTGAAACATGGTGTAATTTTGTTCTAGCTATACATGTGGGCTAATGAGGAATTTTTTCTCTCCCTGGGATGATCAAGTTATTAGCTCTACCTGATGCTCGTGATGAGATACATATGATCTGAGGGTTGATTTGAGAGTTCTTATTTTGGAGTGACTTTGTGTGAGTATTTTGTTCTGTTAATTACGAGGGATAGATTTTCAACTTAATCTAAGACTGGATGGGATTTGCCATTATTGTAAAATACTTACCCAACCAACACAGTTAAGGTAATAATGAGCCACCATGCTGTGAGGACGAAATATGCTCCTGGGCCCCTTGATCCGCCTGTTGCTGTTTACGTCTGTTGCACCCCATCGAACCACCCTGTTGAAGCAGCTGCACCTGCCCCTGTAACAAGCTCATTCCACAGAAATGCATGCTGTAATTGCTGAATCAGCCAGAGGGTTGTACCCATTCATATGACCAATGCACATTCACTTGATGCACATTCACAAATGCACATTCACAAGTGAATGTAACTTTTGGTGGGAGTTTTAGCCTGTTGCTGATGTTTGGGCCTTCATTTAAGATGTGTATTGGTGCCTATGATTTTGAGAGGAGTGTGATAGAAGAGGGGTTTTTTGATATTGCGATGCCCTTGTTCGGGGCGCCGCTGAAATGGGGTTGCGTCGGCTCACCTGCGATGCAAACGGGACTTGTAGGCAAGCAAACGCACATACAAGAACGCAACTTGAAAACTGAACGCAAGAGGGACACGAGAATGAGAGACGCGAACGAATGAGCAATATCATAAGAAAGTGCCGAATACAAGGGACGCGAGCAATCATTGGAAAACGGGGCTGGAAAGTTGGGAGAAGTGGCACATACTTCCTTTATATACTCCTTGTCGAGAGAGCTTGACGCTCACGTCAAGCCGGGGTTTTGAGGCGCGCCGATACAAAATTTGTTGTCGAAGTTGGGTGGATATTTACAAAGATAAGAGTTTGTTGTTCCAAAATGTCTAGCTACCTAGGGTGGTGCTATTTACAAGGGGGGGTGAGGACTATTCTATGTGGTGTCATGTTGATCGACGTCCTCCTCTTCAGTGGGCATGTTGTAGAATTGGAGCACAAGGGGTCGTCCGAGACGGAGCATGATTTCTTGAGGTACCCAAGTGCATTCCGTCATGGGTTTGTTGCGCCACTCGACATAGAATAGTTGTCTCCGGCGTCGAAAGCGCGACTCTAGGATGGCCTCTGGCTCATTGGGCGGGCCATCCTTTACATATTCTGGGACATTCCGACCATAGGTGCTATCCGGTGCAAATCTCTTGAGGAGACTTACATCGAAAGCGTTGTGGATGTTGATTTGTGGGGGTAGCTCTAGCTTGTAGGTGATGTCGTTGTAGGTCTTGAGCACCTTGTATGGCCCGTAGAATCGGTGGTTGAACTTCGGGGAGAGGCCTTGAGGGAGGTTGATATTTTGGGAGCTTACCAATATCAAGTCACCTTCTTGGAACAGCTCGGCCGGTCTTCTCTTTTGGTTGGCGAATTTGGCTATGCGTACCATGCTTGCTCGAGACTCTTCTTTGCGTGTTGTATGCGTGTTTGTCATTGTTGCAAAAACTCTTCACATTCCAGATCCCTGGACATGCATGTTGCCGGTTGCCGGTGCCAGAAGGGTGATGACTTCGTTACCTGTGGATAGCTCGAAGGGGGTGTAGCCAGTGCTGCTATGGATGGAGTTGTAGTGGAATTCCATGATGTCCATGTATTCGGACCAGTCCTTTTGATCTGCTTTGACGTAGTTGCGGATGTAGTCTTTAATGCCTTGGTTGACTCTTTTTGTTTGGCCATCGGATTCTGGGTGGTAGGCGGAGGAGAAGCGGAGCATTGTTCTTAGCAGCTTGAAGAGCTTGCGCCAAAGGTCGTTGAGGAAGTGGGTGTCGCAATCAGAAACTATGGCTAAGGGAAGGTCGTGGTATTTGAATACTTTGGTGAAGAAGTGTTTGGCTACTTGGTAGGTTGTGACGGGAGGCTTTGCAGGTATGAAGTGAGCTTGCGTGGTGTAGTAGTCGACGATCATGATGATGGTGGTGTGGCCGTGGGAGGGAGGGAGGTCGACGATGAAGTCCATACTTACCATGTCCCAAGGTCGGGAGGGTGTTGACATTCGGTGGAGGAGGCCAGCAGGCTTGACTCTTTGAGCTTTGACCAGTTGGTAGGTTGGGCAGGTACATACGTAGTCGATTACGTCGTCCTTCATTTTTGGCTACATGTAGTGTTGATGGAGTTTGTCATAAGACCTCTTTTGGTCCCATGTCCAGCTAGCTTGCAATCATGAGTCTCCCACATGAGGTCTTTCTTTAACTCTGGGTCATTGGGAATGTAGATTTTCCCATGTGCGTAGAAGAGGTTATCTTTGACTTCAAAAAGACCCACTGTCTCTCTCTTAGAGATGTGGTCGTTGAGCATGCGGAGGACAGCAGGATCAGCTTTTTGTGCGTCGAGGATCCGTTGGCGTAAAGTGCCGGAGGTTGTGGAGATAGTCGTGAGGGTGGGCATTCGGCTGAGAGCATTTGGCATGACATTTGTAGTACCTGGTTTGTGTATGATGTCTGTTGTATTCTGCGAGAGTATCTTGTCATCTAGCTTGCTTGGGGGTGAGTTTGGGTTGTGTTTGGAAGTACTTGAGGAAGATGTTGTCAGTGTATACCTTGGTGTGTTTGTCTTGGACATAGTGTCGCCACTTTCAGAGGCAATGGACGATAGCGAGCATTTCCTTCTCATGGGTGGTCCATCTGGTCTCCACATCTGTGAACTTGTGGGACTCGTAGGCGATGGGTTGATGTTCTTGCATGAGGACATCGCCAATAGCACCATCAGAGGCATCGGTGTGGACTTCAAAAGGTTTGGTGAAGTCGGGTAGTCGAAGGACAGGGGTACTGCACATGGCTATCTTCAGGTTCTCAAAGGCTTCTTCTTCTTTAGAGGTCCATTGAAAGGGTTTGTGGCCTTTGGTTATCTCTGTCAGTGGCGCCGCAATCTTGCTGAAGTCGCGGATGAAGCGGCGGGTGTATTGACAGAAACCCACTAACTCTCAGACTTCTTTGATGGATGTCGGTGGGGCCCACTTGATGAGAGTGTCAACTTTCTTAGGGTTCACCATAATGCCGTCGGATGTGACGATGAAGTCCAAGAGCTCGATTTTCTGCATAGCAAACTCACACTTCTCCAGCTTGGCATAGAGTTGGTGTTCGCGGAGGCGTTGGAGTACTGCGGCTATTTGCTTTTGGTGCTCTTCTAGGGTCTTGCTGTAAATCAGGAGGTCATCAATGTATGTGATGAGGAAATCATCTATCATGTCCCGGAAATTGTCATGTATGATTTTATAAATTGTGCCAGGATCGCCAGTGAGATCGAATCCCAAGACCATCCATTCCCAGGAGCCATAGCGGGTGCGGAAGGCAGCCTTCGGGATGTGTATAGAGGCGATGCGGACTTGGTGATAGCCCGATCTGAGGTTGATGTGAGTAAACTATTGGGCACCCTGTAGTCTGTCTAGTAGATCTTCCATTAGGGGGACTGGGTACCTGTTCTTGATAGTGATTTTGTTCAGGGCCCGGTAATCCAGGCAGTCGCGTCGAACCGTCTTTCTTGACGAACAAGATTGGGGCGCCAAAAGGGGAGTTGCTTGGGCGGATGAACCCTTGGTCTTCTAACTCTTGGAGTTGCTTCTTGAGCTCTTTGAGCTCGGTGTCGTTCATGCGGTTGGGTGCCTTTGTCGAGGGTGTGCTTCCTGGGATGAGGTCAATTTCATGTTGAATTTGTCGAGAGGGGGGTCGGGGGGGAATTCGGGGGGCACGATATCCTTATACTTTTGGAGAATGGGGGTAAGGGAGGGGTCGCCCACTTTAGCTTGCTTGATGGTGATTGAGTTGTGCCTTGCTGTGGGTTGCTCCTTTGCTTGCATGATGCATAGATGAACTTGAGCTCCTTTCTTGAGAATTCTCTCTGCCAGCTTGGCACTCATGAGGTTGAGTTTGGGGGACGAGTATTCTGGGAGTTTCTGTTTTCCTTTCATCGTTGCTAACTGTGCAGGGTCTTGGCGGTTGATGGGTGGGACTTTGGTTTGCGTATGCGCTTGACGGGTGAATGCTTGCTTCGTTGTGAGTCTGGCGCCTTGCACTGTCACTGCTTTGCCTTGATTATTCAGCAATAACTGATCCACCTTCATGCCGAGGAGGGCAATGAGATATTTGTTGTTGAAGGACAGGCCAATGATGGCCTCAAAGTCGTTCATTGGGACCATTATGAAGTCGAGGTGGCATGTGAATTCACCCATTTCGACCCTGACTTGATGTGCTGTCTTTACGTTGTTATCCTTTCCATGGGCAAATTTGACGGTAGTTTCATTGACGGTGGTGAGGTGTAGGCCCAGGCGATCGACGCACTGAGGGGACAGGAAATTGTGTGTAGCGCCTGAGTCTACCATGATCCATTGTTGTTGGGTCCCAATCGTTGTCTGGACATACAAGTTCTGAATGTCCGTGATTGATGTTGCCATGCATTGAGGGTGGAGGGCTACGGCTCCAATCCGAAGTTGTTGGTCAGCCCTAGCGTCAACCGTTTCTTCGATTCTTCGTTGGGGGGGGGGGAAAGGGCGGTTCTTCGATTTATATGGTGTTGGCTCTGTCATATGATGTTGAGGCGTAATCGCGCTTGCGTACACAAGCGTAGTAGGAACCATGATCCTTCTTGCAGTCGTTGCACCACACGCGGTCAGGGAACAGGTTGTTATTATTGCCGTTGTAGTTATGGGAGACAAAACTGTTGGGTGTGCGATTGTAGGGGTTGCTTGTCAGCACGTTGCGTGGGACTAAGGCGCCATTTCCGCGGCCTAGTCCGAGTTGAGATTGAGTGGTGGGGAGCGGGTAACATTGCTTCTGTTATTCTGTACAAATCCGTGACCTTGCCCGATGGGTGGGTTAGGCCAGTGGTTGGGTGCAAAATTGTTGGGACGCTTGTTTGGAGGTAAACCTGGTGTGGTGTTTGTCACGGAGCTTTTTTGCCATGTCAGCGGCCACTTCCCAGGTGTTGGGACTCTGTTTCTCTACCTCTCTGCGGGCCCAGTGCTTAAGGCCGTACAGGAAATCATGCAACCTGTCTGTTGTGTGCATCAATGGGAGTTGGAGCACGAGTTGTCGGTACTTGACAATGTAGTCTGATATGTGGCCGTCTTGGTGTAGATCGTGCCACGAATCCCTGACTTTGTTGCCCTCATTTTCTGGGACAAAGTAGCTGAGCATGTCTTTTTGTAGATCGTTCCAGTCCTCCTAATGCTTTGATTGCTGTTCAGTGAGGAACCAGACATAGGCGTCGTCGGTCAGAAAGGTTTTGGCCACTTGCACATATCTGCGTCTGCCTATGCTGTTCCACTGTATGTAGTCTTCTACTTCGCCGAACCACTTGTTGAGTGCAAGTGAGGAGCAGTTGCCTTTGTATTTCTCTGGGGGACTGGGTTTGAATTTTCCAAGTTTGTTTTCGTCTTCTAGATGTCGGTCCGGGCTGTAGTAGCGTCTTTCACTTCGATCATCTTGATCATCCTCGTCTTCGGGTCGTGTTTGTATTTGGGTGTTATGCCGCGTGTTGACATTGCTGGGACCTGGTTGGTCTTCGTATCGTTGGCCTAGCTGTGTTTGAAACAATTCACCCAGGTTAGCCGACATCAGGTTGATTTGTTGTTCCACGGAGGCCATGATGCAGGCCTCGAGTCTTCTTTCTACTATGTCTTGTGCATCCTGTCGTGTCTTCGTTTCTTTCTTCTTCTTATTTAGATCAGGCTTTGTTCTGTATCCGTCATCATATTCTTGATCTCCAGCCATTCCTGTATTTTTGTGACCGAAATCGAAAAGAAAAACTCAAAAATGTCGAAAACTAACAAACTGTGCGGAAACGGCTTGAAAACGTTGAAAAACTATAAAACAGTGCGAAAGTGGTTCCAAAACGGCGAAAATTGCGAAAAATTGCTCAAAAACGATGAAAACTGGTCCCAAACGGTGTAAGACGGGGCAAAACGAGGTAAAACGATGAAAAACGGGGCAAAACGGGTTAAGAATGCGAAGAACGCGATGAAAACGGAGCGAAACGTGGGTCAAACGAGGCAAAACGGTGAAAAACTGTAAGGAACGTGGAGAAAATGCGCGGAACGGGGCAAAACGGGGCAAATCATGCAGAGAACGCGGTGAAACGGGTCAAAATGGGGCCATGCGGGCCGAGAGCGCGGAGCAAACGTGGAAAAATGAGGCAGAACGGGCCGAAAACGTGGTGACAACCACGGGTCGTGGACCGACGTCGGGTCGGCGAGGCTCGAGCCGAAGCTCTGATACTAAGTGTGACGCCCTCGTTCGGGGCTTCGCTGAAACGGGGCCGCGTCGGCTCACCTGCGATGCAAACGGGACCTGCAGGCAAGCAAACGCACATACAAGAACGCAACTTGAAAACTGAACGCAAGAGGGACACGAGAATGAGGGACGCGAACGAATGATCAATATCATAAGAAAGTGCCGAATACAAGGGACGCGAGCAATCACTGGAAAACGGGGCTGGAAAGTTGGGGGAAGTGGCACATACTTCCCTTGTAGATACTATTGCTCCCAGTTTTGATGTACCTCACATAGTAGTCCTTGGCTAAATGTGGGAGTAGCTTTACAGTTCTGAAGGTATATATTCAAATGTACAAGATACTCTTGTAGTCCATTATCGAGATCTCTACTTACAAATGAGTGCTACTATTGTATGGTTGATGCGATTGCTTCTAGATTCTACTTATCTCATGCAGTAATCCTTGGCTAAATGTGGGAGTATTTTTGACAGTCCTGAAGGTATATATTTAAATGTCCAAGATACTTGTATAGCCCAATATCGGAAGCTACTTGCAAATCTGTGAGACCCAATAGTTTGGCACTACTTGTTTGGTAATTTTTTACATATATGTTATATTTGATCTCACACTTTGATCAGCATACAATTCTGTAGTACTTTCTCGACCACAACCTGCAGTGCCTGATGGTGGTTTTGTTTCTGAAAAGACATCATTATGCATGAAAAAGCAATGAAAATTTCCCCTCTATCCCATTCAGCCCTGCAAATGCTGGATGTAGAGATTCTATAATTCTCTTTATTTCGACTCCTTGGTTCTGAAAAGACATCATTATGCACGAAAAGCAATGAAAATTTCCCCTCTATCCCATGCAGCCCTGCAAATGCTGGATTTAGAGATTTTATAATTCTCTTTATTTCGACTCCTTGGTTGGAGGATTCACTGCCTTCATATCAAATTTCCTTCTATCTTTTGAAGCCTCTAATAACGAGAACCATAAGCCTGGCCGTGAAGAATTATAAAGAGCATGTACACTCACATCTCTATTCTCAACATGAGAACTTAAGTAGTAATCAAATCATGTTTGATTAAGAACATGGATTATTCAGATTCAATGTATGAGTAAAGTCCTGTGTATTTGTTCACTTTCTGTGAAAAATGCATTGTTGCACACTACTCGAGAAGAAGGAAATAAGAAAGGAACAAATTATTCTATTAAAGATGTTAATGCTAGCCATCTAAAGCAAGCATGAAGTTCCAACGGCTGCTTAATCCCTTGATATGATATATGCACTCACAGGATTACTTCTCACATTATTATGTAATAGCAAGCATACAAAGAATTGAGATACTTGCAATTTAGGCATATAGGCACACCAAAGCTGGTTTTACGATATCACTTCTGGTTACGCATTAGTGGAGTTCAATCATGGACACGTCTTTCTTCATCAAGGATTTTTAATGTTTTGAGGTGAATTCAGGTGTTTTACCTTTGAGATGGCCTACAATAAAAACTTGAAAAGATCCTTCCACCACTTGTGCCATGTCTCTTATTCTCTATTTTGGAGGGTATGACGTTTTTCCTCTGAACAACAAGAGCCTCAAGTTTTGCCTGCCTCAAATTTTCTTGTACCTGGGCTGACTTTCAAGTTGCCTTGGAGCCAGTTCGATAGATGTGATGGTGGTAGTTGAAGAGGATAGATAATCTAGAATGTAGGTGACATGATTGACTTGACGATGTATAGAGAAGAAATAAGAGCCTTGAAGTACGTTATTGAAGGTCTTCTACAGAATTTGATGTTAGTAGCGATTCAAATTAGAATAAGCAATAGTTACTTCAGCTATTCAATGTTTATATCGAGGTAAGGTCTTTTTTTATTTTAGACCATGCTAAAAAAGGCTCTACAAAATAGAGAGCAAACAATACATATATATATATATATATATGCCTGGCATATATATATATATATATATATATATATATATATGCCCATGAATATCTACAAATGATTAGTGGACAGTCATTGCATTCAATGGTTCATCTACACTTGATATATGAAAGTGAAGTGAAAAGCGTTAAATACACTTCCATATCTATACTATCTATACTATTTATATAGATGGAGGGATTCCACTCCTTGCGATATGGCAATAGCTCCTCTTCCCTATGCCTCCATCTATACTTCCATATCTATACTATTTATATAGATGAGGGATTCCATTCCTTGCGATGTGGCAATAGCTCCTCTTGCCTATGCCTGTGTGCAAAGCCCTTTGAGTGAGAGAGAGAGAGAGAGAGAGAGAGAGAGAGAGGTAAGAAACCCTTGTTCAAAAAGCTCGCTCCAAATAAGATTTTCTACTAGATTTGACTAGTAGCACAATGTCTAAAAAAAGCTCCCTTTGAAGGTTGCTCCAAAGCTCCACTCCTTTGAGTCTTAGCTTTGGAATATCACATCCAACACATTTCATTTTGGCGATCATGGTGGTGAGCTAATCTGTTTGGTTTGTATGGTGCCCGTATGGAAAGAAAGAAAACCTTACATACATACATACATACATACATATATATATATATATATATATATATATATATATATATATATATATATATATATATATGCGCGAATAGTTGGAGTTTGTATGGTGCCTTTGCATGAAAAGGGAGAAAACCTTATATATTCATACACTTTTATCAATAATATATCATAGCGTTATTTTGCAAGTGAAATTTGGATTCCTTTCTTGCTCGTTCTCTGTTTTTTCTCGTTTTCTCTCGCCATAGCTTGAACCCGGTACCACCCACCATAGCTGCATCTCAATTTTCTTGTATCAAAGCGTTGCTCGGTCTCAGCTCAACACAACTCTCGGGAATCGTTGCTTGCAGAGGGGAACATGAAGGTGATAGACTTGTGAAACGTTGAGCAAAATTGGCATCAAAGAGGGCCCCGGCAAGCTAGTGAATTCTCGACATATCGTCTCCTACTTTCGTCTCTATTGGAATCCCTTAAGAAAAACTACATCGGCATGCTATTCGTCGTCCTTTGCTCGGCTCCGCCACAGAGGTGTTAGTTCATTTTCACATTCATTTTACCAATTGTCCTCCTTATTGACCCTTTTGGCTTTGATCAAGCCCCTATTCACACTTGATGCTCGATGCGCGGTAATAAGCAAGGTGCATACGGTGGTAGGCAAGCTACTTGCATATCATAACATAGCTATTGGATATCTTGTTGGTGACACCCAAGAAGTTAAACAAAGCTCTTCAAAATGGCCTTGTCAACCACGATGGTTGTAGCCTTCAAGGATTTGGGCGGGCGTAGCATATAAAGAGCTATTTGGTATTGGCCAACTGAATAGGAAAGAGAATAGCTCAATGGAGATTGATCAAACGGTACATGTTGATCTCGAAAAAGATGAACATCCAAAATCCAACAGTTTGCTTCAAGCACCACGCAAGACATACATGAGTTCCAAAAACAGTTTTTCGATGTTAAGTGTCATAGATTTGTTCAAGATTTTGTCTTTTATCAACACAATTATGTATTTCCTATCAAAAGCCTTATTTTAGGATGTCATCTTTTTGTTATTGCCATGTCAAAAAAATTTGTACGGGGTTACAGGCATTGCCACAAAAAAAGTGGTAAGACCTCCCAAACATGTTTGTTCTCAGTCCATTTTTGTTCTGCTGCTCGTGAGGTTATTGGGTACACCTTAAACCCAAGATCTGGTAGTGAACCAAAAACTCCATTATTGGTAACTAGTTTTTCAACTTGCACCCTATCTGTTCAAGGGGTGTTTATTATCACAGCACCAGGTTATGGATACACCAGAAATCCTTGGTTGTGAGAGAACCTAAAACTCAGGGGATGAGTACACAAAAAGCTCCAGGTATCATGAGGGTCTGTCTAGTTTGGGCTTGAGGGGGGGATTATTGGGTTTCAAGCCCTAGTGATCAGTCGTCTAAACCCATGGGAATTGCTTTTTGAAGCATGTAGTTACATACCTCCAATTTCGTGGAGTTTGCATGGTGCCTTTGCATGGAAAGAGAGAAAACCTTATATATATATATATATATATATATATATATATATATATATATATATATATATATATATATATATATATGTAAACACTTTTATCAATAATATATCATAGCGTTATTTTGCAAGTCGAGTCTGCTCTTCTCTTGCTCGTTCTTTGTTGTTTTCTCGCTTTCTCTTGCCATGGCCTGTTGACGGTACCACACCATAGCTGTATCTCAACATGATCTTCCTTAGAGTTTAGAGTCGATGAATCATTCACAATGCGTGTATGACGCTCGACATGAGGACGAAGAGGTATCACATTGTTTATCGAAAATCAAGATCACATCAGTAGAGAGGTAGAGGTATTCGAACAAGAATATGATGATGAACAAGAATCTCATGGTGAACAAACCGTAGGAAATTGAGGTATTGACGACGGTAACTCGATGTAGACTAAACAATGTCATTTAGAAAAGTTGAAAGGTGCTTTCCCTCGAATGGTTCTCAACATTCATTCAAGAAGGGGAAGCCAAAATCAATACAAACACTTGCAATGCGGGACCACTCAAAAATCAATGATTAAATTCCTAGAAAAAGCCTTGTAAGGGAAATTTTTCTGGTCTGGACAAAGGTAGAGCCGACACTACCAGATGTGATTTTAATTGCTACATGTGCAATGTACGAACACTTTGCAATGCAATGTCTAGAAAATTTCAAAATTGAAGTGGCAAAGGGAAAGGAAGCCAAGGCGACTGCCATTGTGCATGATAGCTAAGAGCACCTGGAACTTTGTGGCATTGAATACCATTCCTAGGGCCTCTCTTTCTATAGTAGAATATCCCTAAATGACACCATTAAGACCAAAAGTAATTGGCTAGTGCATGAAGCACAATAAGTTAGACAAACAATGGTAGCATTCACTTTTTTTTTGCTTTACTGAATTTTGAAAGGTTTAAGGAAGATTAGCAAGCATAACATTCATATTAGCATACTTGATCATCACACTATTTCAATAGAGAGAGAGAGAGAGAGAGAGAGAGAGAGAGAGAGAGAGAGAGAGAGAGAGAGAGAGAGAGATTGTGTAGATAAAAAATACTATCATAGCAGGATCATTATATATATTGGGCATTGTTGGATTTTTGAGAAGATGTATACCAATGCAAGGAAGGATGTAAGTAATTCTTGAAACACAATGGGAGCTCAAGAGGACACTTTTCCAGTGACACTACATACAAGAAAATTCTTCAACCTGGTTTATGGTGGCAGAGTATGATATCAGATGTTAAGAGCCTTTTCCTTTTGCAAGACGTGACATTTGTTAAAGAATGGGTGGGCCAACAGTGGCATACATGACACCTTTGACCACCATTCAATCCTTGGGAATATTTATGAAGTGGGGTTTGGATTTCATGGGGCCTTTTAAGAAAGTTGCTATGCCAGTAAATGGGTGGAAGCTTAGGCACTACCTAACAATACAGCCAAGTCCACAACTTGGTTCATATACGAGCATATCAAATGTCGATATGGATGTCCTTTGGAGATGGTTTCAAATTAGGCAACTCATTTCATAAATGATACTATTCAAATTGTGACTGAAATATTTTCCATCAAGCATTAGAAGTCAATGTCGTACTATCCCATATGCAATGAACAATCTGAGAGTAGTAACAAGATCTCGTAGAGACTATTTTGACTAAGATTGTACAAAAGGAATCCCACGGTTGGGACGAGAAGCTTCAGATAGCACTATGGGCATACCAAACAACATACAAGATTACCACATGCATAACACCGCTCAGAATGGTGTATGGAACAGAGGCCGTTATACCAATAAAATTTGATGTTTCCATTGTCCTAGACTCGCAATATAATATGATATAGATCATAACTCAAATGTGAAGTAGGTTGTAGCTATATGAAATTAGATAGAGAACGATATTGGAATAAGAGGCAGTCTAGCAAAGAAGAAAATACGAGCATGATAGAAAATTGAAGATGAGAGGGTTCCAAAAAGGAGAGCTAGTTTTGCTATATTAATTTAAGTCAGGACTTGTCTCCAAATTTTGATTTTGGTCTACTTAAATGATTTTCTCTCTAGAATTGACAATTCTAGTGAGAAAAACTAAAAATTGTAAAAGAGACAATTATGTATGATGGGTTGAAGAATGTGCTCGTGAACTAGAGATTTTAAAAATTTGAATGAATTTTTTAAAAGTGCCATAAAAAATCGATAAGGGTTTAAACGAGACTTTTTATCTAAGGCCTAGGGCTATGAAATCCTACTCTCTTCCTAGCCTCATGCCTCTTTATAGGCCTTGGTTTCATACTAAATGATCGTTGGCCTTACATTCCTCTCCCCTTGGAGAAGTGTTTTTATCATTGAAAACAAGAGTGGAAAATTTCTTTTCAAGAACACTAATGTTTTCTCAAGTGACACCTTCTTTAGGTCGGTCTTTCCACTTATGCTTGACGACACACATGATGACGAGTACGTAAATCACGATAGTTTAAAATATATACTTGGGTTCATGCGGTTGGATTGGAGGTTCAATGAAATCAACCAAAATTTGTTGGTCAATGACATTGTCATCCCTACGCAAGCATTACGTAAACAACTTACATGAAAACTAGATGAATACGAGAGTGTGCAACTAAAGAGAGTTTGTAAGCCATATCTCTAACTCGCTTGAGTATCTTTTAAAAGGCCTAGAGATAATTTAGGATATTTGACCAATTTCTAGATTGTTTGAATGCTCTGGCACATGTTAAAATACCTCTTCCCCTTCCATGAAGATTACTTGCGGATGTTTCTCACCAGCATACTTTTTGAATCTACCCTGTGCTTGTCAAACATTTTAAGGAGCAAGTTTTAACATATCCACATGATTTTGGAGAAAATCCTTGACTTGATGAAGTTTCTTAGTTGCCAACCCCATTGTAACTCATGATGTAAGTTAAAAACCATACATAAGCACAAAAGGGCTAAATTCAATCGTCACATGCTTTGCACTATAATAAGCAAACTCTAAAATAGGGAGATAATTTTTTCATTAGATTGCTTTTTGGTAATGTACGTGCTTAGTATATCCTTTAGCACTAGATTAACACTTGCAAGCTACCTACCCGTCTTTGGATGTTGATTGGTAGTATTGAGTTGTTTTTCCCAACCGTTTATAATAATCTTCCGAAAATGACATGTAAACATGAGTTCACTACTACTCACAAAATTGCAGTGTAATCCATATAATCTATATAACCAACTTGATTAAAGAGTGGACTTGATTGGAATAAACTGACAAAGTTTATGCAATCTACCTATAAATACCCATACCGAGCCATCATCTTGTATGGTGGTTGGTAGACCATGATAGATTACATAGAGATACTGTACTTGTAGTGCGAAAAGCTTCATAAGCTATCACATTTATGAATTTGCATATTGTTTCAAATATGTCTTTGCTAAACACTAGGGCCAATAACGCCTTATGTGCATGCATTTAGCAAAAACTTATCCAAACCTGCATTTTCATGACTATAGTTGCCAATGCTTATGGCGGATGTTATGCTCATAGCACACATGGAAGAGGAGGGAATAAAATGTGAACATAGCTCTATGAAAAGAAACTAACTACTTCCCCAATGCAATCATTTGAAAACCTTGCCAAAACATTTGGACCATAAATAGAATGTGAAAATAAATCACATCTAGGTACAAACAATAAAACGCTTTCATTAACAGAATATAGCCTTTCTATATGCATTAATAACCATCTATTAATGTTGTTAAACAATAGTTGTAACTCTAACAAGTCTTACCTGGTATCAGATAATTTTCGGCCCATTGAAATTGTTCCTGATATTACATGCTCAAAATGGTCTAAAAAACGGATTTGACCAACACCCAGGGATTTTGTCGAGACACAAAATTAGAGAAAGAGGCACCAATGTCAATCCCAAAGACTCATATTCTCCACGTGCAAAATATGTCTTATATAATGATGTTAGAAAATATGACATACATCAAGTACGATATGTAGTCGTGGGTGGAGGTACCTGGAAACACTCAACGACATGAGTAAGAGGGACCCTCATAAAACTTGCCCCACACTAACTAAACCAAAATCCATGCATTCCTAGACGTAACTTTGCTTACAAATCTCATTACCTCACTCTCCTATTAAAGAAAAATTCTCCTTATGCATGGTCTGATTTGCACGAAAGTTCCTTTAATGCACTCAAGAATGCTTTGATAAATGCACTTGTACTACAACTACCTGATTTTGATAGATCATTCTTTATTGTAGTCACTGATGCTAGTGGAAAAGGTATCGATGCAGTTCTTATGCAAGATAACTATCCACTTGCATTTGAAAGTCGTAATTTTGAACTGTCTGAAGAAAAATTTAGTACATATGACAAAGAGTTGACTCCTGTTGTACATGCCTTGAAAATTTGGAAACACTATTTAATGGGTGCTGATTTAATCATCAAAATTGATCAACAAAGTATCCAGTATTTACTGTCTCAACCCTTAATAGATGATAGACATATTAAGTGGGTTGCCTTCATTAAACGTTTTCAACCCAATATTCAATACCAACCTGGTAAGAAAAATATTGTAGCTGATACTTTGAGTCAAAGACCCTCTCTTAATAATCTATCAATCATTACGGGTACTTCATTTGATTCAATGCGTGACACTTATGCACAAGATGATGATTTCAAAACCACATGGTTGCATATGATTGAGAATTCTAGGCACACATTTTTGGAATACAATATTCAAGAAAAATTTCTTTATTTCAAACAAAAATTGTGTGTAACGAAACTTTTTCGTACATTGATCATTGAAGAGTTGTAGAAACTATCCTATGCCAAACATAGAGGATTTGTTGCTACTTTTAAAAACTTATGTCGTGATTTCTATTAGCCTACTATGGAAACTGATGTTAAACAATATGTTTCAACTTGTTTGATTAGTCAAAAGATCAAAGCAGCCACATATAAGAAATTGGGTGTAATGCAAATGGCCTATGAACTTTGAGAATAGCGGAATTAAGAGAATTAGAGTGAGCATTTTTGTGAGATTATTTTGAGAATTTGGAGGGTAAACTTAATTGATGGTAGCAACATAAACATAGTACTTAATTAACTTGGCATGAACAATATTTTTGCAAGAGAGAGAGCATTAGAGAACATGACAATAGATGAGGACTGGATTTACTCGGAGCCAGTCCCCCCTCCAAAAGACGTTTGTATTATAGATTCTCCTATCAAGAGAGACTTTGTTACAATACAATCTTTGTGTTCCTTGTGACCTTGGTGATGCTATGAAGCTGGAAAGCTTCATGCATCACGAGCTTACCATAAAATTTGCAAAAAGCATTAACTATCCCAAGCCTCAGTCCCAAGGCCTCAAACACCTTCGAAGGTGGAGAGAGCTAACGGGGAATGAGGGTAGGGAAGAGGAAGAAGAAACATTTCATAGGAGAAAGAAATAGTTCCTCACTTATCATCACTCTTCTTGCTTAGCATAGCATAATAGCATAGTAATGAAGATGAAGAAGATGGCACGCTTAAGCATTGAAGCATGGCTCTTGGTTAGATTTGCATTCCATAGCCAAGAGTGTTGGTGTAGGCTCTCCACTTCTCAACAAACTTGGAGAAGGAGATGGAGCTCTTGCATTTTTCAGTCCATACAATGAGAGCATGTGTGTGGGAGAGTATACCCCTCCTCTCATGCTTGGTCCAAACCTCTCTCTCTCTCTCTCTCTCTCTCTCTCTCTCTCTCTCTCTCTCTCGTATTATTCTATTATTTCCTTTGGACACGTGCCCTCTTTTTCCTCTTTGAGAGAAAGAAATTTATTATTTATTTTTATGTATCTAAATTCTCATTGGATCTTTTTAAAACCTATCCAACAACATTTAAACATATCATGAGGGCCACATGTGGAGGATCATTTGAACATGTGTCTTTTATGCTTATTAAGTCATTTGGTTGAATGGAATACTTCAAGGATTTATTCACTGAAGCATGGCACGTTCATGTCTCTTGAGATTTATCTTTGAATTGAATACTTCAAGAACTTTAATCATTTAAGCATGTGAGAAACACCTCAAGCTTTTGGGCAAAGTTCCCATTAAAACTTAGCAAGCCAACAAGCACCTCATGCTTGGGTGGGATTCCCACCTCAAGGTCAGCCCTAGCTTGCTTAAGGTCAAAGAACTTTTGAACACTAACTTTTGGAGGTCTTTAATGAAGCTAACCCTACGGTCTTCAAGCTTCATTAGGTAGGATTTCTCTTTAACATACCATCTCTCATTTGGACCCCTTTTAACCTTGGCCCCGTGCTGAGACAGATCCATAAACACATGTCTATATTCTAACCCTTGTTCCCATTTACATTCCAAAATGGATGACTAGTTCATTTGATGCTTGGGACACGTAGTTGTCGCAAGCATGTCTGCTCTTTAGTCCATATCATACTCCCAAAGTAGAGTGACAAATTCTACTTGGTGTTTGAGTGACGTCGTCATCAAAACATGATTCTAAGCATGCATACTATTTAAATTTATGCACAAAAAAGGATTAGTCTTATAAGATAAAAACATTTTTCATTAAGAAAGCATTTACATTTGTAAGCAAGGTTTATACTATCCTTAAGTTGTATTCCTTGCATCCATCTAGCATCTTCAAATGGATAATTTTTGAACTTAATAAGATACCGTCGGATAATCTTACCATGCCGTAGTACCTTGTCTTTATGCCGAAGGATAGCTTCGAGTTGTAGCCCCTCTTCTTGGTCTTCGATTTTTGGAGGGTCTCAATAATTGGTCCTATTGGTGGCTCTCCTTTGTAGGGCTTAAGTAGGATCACATGAAAAGCATTGTGTATGAGCCAATGGTTGGGCAACTTGAGTTGATAAGACATGTCATTGATTGGCTTCAAGATTTGAAACGGACCATAGTATCTTTTTGCTAATTTAGCATAATACTTTTGATGGCCCGGAGATTTTTTGCGCGTCGTTTGCCTCAATCGAGCCTTGGGAAACTTAAGTAAGACCCAATCATTTTGTTTGAATGTTAAGTCCCTTCTGTGCTTGTCAGCAACAACTTTTTGCTTTTGTTGAGAGATGGATGTACCCTCCTTAACCTTTTGAAAAGATTCTTGTAGGTCACGGCTATACTCATCAGCAGCGAAGATCTTCCCATGTACTTTAAGTAGCAAGGGATTTTTAGGTCTTCCCTCTATGATCTCAAAAGGTGCTTTTCCTGTAGTAGTATGGACATTATTATTGTATGCATACTCTACAAGGGATAAGTACTTCTCCCATTGTGATCGTTGATCTACTTCTGTAACATAAGTCTTTAGTAGATCGAGTATCGTAAGATTGGCTATCTCACTTTGGCCATCCGTTTGTGGGTGGTAGGCCGAAGAGAAATTCAATCTTGTGCCTAGATTTTCAAAGAGACCTTTCCAAAAATTACTGGTCATTCTAGGATCTCTATCTGACAGGATGGATGTAGGTAATCCATGGTGTTTGGAAATCTGAGATATGAAAATGGTTGCCATTTGGTGTGCCTTAATAGTCTTTTTGACAGGAATAAAGTGTGCTTGCTTGCTAAACCTGTCGAATATTGTCCATATTCTTGTATTCCCATGGATAGACTTAGGTAATCCAAATATAAAATCCATGGATATAATCTCCCATGGTGAATTAGGGATTGGCAATGGTTGGAGTAATTCAGGTTTCTTCCCTCTATCATACTTAGTCTTTTGGCATACCACACATTTTCAAACATACTCTTGTATATCCACTTTCATGGTAAGCCAATAGAAGTATGTCTCTACTCCTCGAAGAGTAGGTTGAATGCCTCTATGCTCCGCATAGGAAGGAGCATGGGATTCATACATGACTTTCTCACGAAGGGAGTGGGTAACACATAGCCTATTGCCATGGAGAAGATAACCATCTTGCAAGGTGAATGGTTCCTCTTTCTTTCCCAAAGCAAGGGCTGACATTACATCTTTGAAGTCAGGGTCAATAGCATACTCATCTATCACGGAAGATAGATCCTTGTGAGTTGCTATAGACACCACACTGCATTGACTTTTGGTCATCGTGAAAGGTGTGTGTGTGTACTTGAATTTGGGAGAGAGGGTGGCATGTTCATGGTCAAGTCTATGAGGAATTATTGATTTGTCTAAGCAACCGGTCTCTCCATTTCCCAACAGTACAAAGCAGCCACAATGGCTTATTGATAAAAGAATTAAAACATTGTGCAAAAGTAAAATGATCGAGATGATCATTATTTGCCGGCGCCTCCTTCTCAACTCCCAAAATTCCAATCTACAAATCATCATGTACTCACTATTAGTAAAATCAAATAAGCAGCACACAATTAACCATTAAGCCAGCTATCCCAATTGCAGTTAACCACATATAACAAGAGGGTACCCAATTGTTATAGAATTGATATTTTGTTATCTATTGCAACTGACAGGTGGAAAAGACTAGACCGAGCTAGGCCTATGCGAATGGAAATATGTATATATACTGTACATGTTTTGCTACATACGGGAGACGTGGCTGCCCTGCAAAATACTCAAAACAACATACTACTCATAAATGAACGAATTTGCATACCTGATGCCTCGCATAGCACATAATCAACAATGTACGCGAACAGAGAGAGACAGCGAGCGTGAGAGAGGAAGAGAACATGCGCAGGTGCAGCTCCTAGAGTGAAGTGCTACGCCTGGTACAACGAGAGCGAAGAGAGGAAGAGGAGAGAAAAACAACACGAAAACTGGGTGTAATCTCCCCCCATGAAAGAGTGACCATTTCCCTCTTGCACGTATTTCATTTATAGATTTCTTGAATGGACAAATTGACTGGCTGGGCATAAATGGCCAAAGCTCATAAAAGAGCACTTGAATAATAAAATGTACAATATATATATTTTCATTCGCATAGGCATAGCTCGGTCTAGTCTTTTCCGTTGGAAAGCAGTTGTCCTCAGTTGAGAAGATTAAAAAATCTGCAAACAATACTTGTCAAAAAACAATGAATAGAAATTTGTATCAAATAGTAAAAGAAAAATCCATAAAATTAGACAACATTGCTTATGTCTGCCGTCATCCACATACTACTTATTCTAGTGTCCCATACTACTAGAATAAGAAGTATATGTAAGCAAAAGGTCGCAGGATCGATCCTCGCTGGAAGCTCCAAGTATGTTATAGAATTGATATTTTATTATCTATTGCAGCTGATAGGTGGAAAAGACTAGACCGAGCTAGGCCTATGCGAATGAAGATATATATATTGTACATTTTATTATTCAAGTGCTCTTTTATGAGCTTTGGCCATTTATGACCGGCCGGCCAGTTTGTAATCAATTTGACTGTTCAAGAAATCTATAAATGAAATACGTGCAAGAAGGAAATGGTCACTCTTGCACGGGGGGAGATTGCACCCAGTGTCCGTGTTGTTTTTCTCTCCTCTTCCTCTCTTCGCTCTCGCCGTGCCAAGCGTAGCACTCTACTCGAGGAGGTGCACCTGCGCATGTTCTCTTCCTCTCTCACGCTCGCTATCTCTCTCTGTTCGCGCACATCATTGATTATGTGCTATGCGAGGCGTCAGGTATGCAAATTCGTTCATTTATGATTAGCAGTATGTTATTTCGGGTATTTTTTAGGGAAACCATGTCTCCCGTATGTAGCACCAATCTCGTAACATGACCCCCCTCCGAAAGAGATTTGTATTAATATAATTCTTCTTCTTTAGTAGAGCTTTTGATCAATACAACTTGCTAATTGCACTTCTAACTGCACAAATTGAAGAGATGAAAGCTCTAAAATTGAGCAAAGATTGCGATTAGGATTTTTACTTAAGACACCTCATTGAACTCAATCCCAAGGCCCGTAACATCTTGCAGCTTATAGGATCTGGTGGCATTAATTAAGGATTAGGTTAGAAATAAGATATGTAAGCAATAAAAGATACTAACGTGTATAGTTAATTATGCATAAGCTTGAGCAGCCATAGCTGTGGAGACGTGTGTGTGTGGGGGGACAGAGAGAGAGAGAGAGAGAGAGAGAGAGAGAGAGAGAGGAGAGAGATGGAGAGCTTCGAAACGAGCCTATGTGCCTACAAAATTGAGGCCATATCATCCCTACATGAGGCAAATTGACCCCCCTTGTGTGTGTGTGTGTGTGTGTCCTCTGGCTATTCTAGGACTAGTTGCATGGCTAGTCACACTTTGGGAAGTGGGGTTTGTGGCCAAATGGCCTTGCATGAGAAAAAGGCACCTGTTTCTGTCCATTCACCCCTCTTGTCCAGTCCACACAACGTGTCTCCACTACCCACACACCATTTTCCCACTTTTCCCCTCCAAGTAGCTTTCAGAAGCATTTGAGACCCGTTTTACAGACATAGAAACTTACTATTTTAGTTTTGAAATGTAAGGCCAAGGGTCGCTAGTATGAAACCAAGCTTAAGGGTTGCCTATAAAAAGACATGAGGTTGGGAGGAGAGTGCGGTTTGATAGCCCTAGGCCTTAGATTGGTGTTAGAGCTATTTTTGGCAAAGGGAAAGTGTGGCCTCTTCTAGCATGCAAGTTCATGCAAACCGTGGAAAAGAAGAAGGAGTTCTCAACATGCAGTGTGGGGAAAGCCTCTACATGCGGGGGATGGATTCATAGACCTGCACACAAGCACACGAGCTTTCTCTCCTTGCATTCATCCTGAGCCTAGGAGGCTTCTTTAAAATAGGGACTTTCCCCTGAAAGGCTTTGCATGGTGAGTTCTCTCTCTCCTTCCATCGACGCAGTCAATAGTCAATGCCATTCAAGCTTCATTTTTGGGTCAGTTTAGTGGCCAAGGCCATGTTCCTACCTCTTGATTACCAAAAATTTATGTTGCTTTCGTTACACGGAGCCTTGCGAGGGTAGAAATTTGCACGGTCATCATCAACCAAGCAATTTGCAAAAGAATTGTCGAGATTTCCAAAAAATCTAAAATTTCTAAAAATTCTTGATTTTCTTCTTGGTTTCACCTCTTTTATAAAATTCAAGCAAAGAAGTTACCTTTATACTTGCATTTTGTTTAATTGTGTTGTTGGGTGTCTTACTCAAGGTAGTCCTAAATGCAAAGCTATTGCGACTTCAGCACAACTTTTTTTCGACATCAACAAAGGACATTGATCTTGCAACGAGACTTCCAAATTCACAAATTTGAAGCTCTTCAAGCTATTTGGCTTCTACTCGCTATCCGGCAAGGTGTTGGAGTCAAAGATTGCATTTCTCAGCATCTGGTTGGCGGTTGCTTATTGGAAATCATTCTAATAGTTTGAACAAGACTTTGCAAAGCGGCTTTTGTCCAACGCGGTTCGTGGCTAAGGTATTTACTATTCTATTTTTTGGCCAAGGCATGCACTATTCCATGGATCCTCTGTTTAGCTCGCTGAACATGGATCTTTCAAACAATCAAATGTTTACCTCTCTCCATGGTTATCCACTCCTCAAGTGTGTCGGATGTTCTCGAGGATGAAAGTAAATTTTTTGAAGCAAAGAAATTTGTTACACGAAGTAATTTTCAAAATTTTGACGACCATTTTTTTAAGTTGACAATACGTTTCCAATTACTCTCCACTGAGGTGGAGACACTTACTGAGTTATTAAACTCTTTTACCCCAAAGGTAGCACTAGAAACTCTATTGCCTGTCACCCAAGGGGAAACGATCTCTACCAACGTGGCCAAGAAGAGACCTCGACCACATATTTTCAAGGAGCAAAGGTGCAAAAGTTATGTTTCATTTGCTTGGGACCGCATCAAAAAAAATCATTTCCCCCATGCCCTTGATCAATAAGGCTTCAACAAATTCCGTTAATAAGTTACATCTATGATCTACAAATTGCATATTAGGTATCTAATTTTTTAGTTCTTTGTATACAATGCCACAGACTAATAGATACAACACATGTAGTTAGGAATTTGCAAAAGTTGCTTTCTTTTTATTTTCTTTGAAGATTTTTTCTAAACATACATATGGTGAATCTCTTTGTGATGCTTGCATTTCCCTTTTCGGGCACTTCCCTTGTAAAAATATTGCATTGTGTGCTCTATCTATTTATGCTTTCTTTTGGGAGGGCAAGGCCCATTGAATCACATGGCATGATGTAGAGTTGCTCAAGGGACTAATAAATCAAGGAGCTATTTATTATGATCATTTCTGTTGGATTCAATCTTATGTTAGGGTGAATGAAAGGCAAGCAACATAATCATGGATCTTGCAACTATTTAAAACAAGAGGTTTCAACTCAAATGGATTTTTAATTTAGGCAAATGGTGTAGTTACCCGTTGGAATGGGGGAGCAAGGCCTTGTAAGAACCCTATGTAAATCAAGTTGTCAGTTTGTTTGTGCTTATTGCTTTCTATAGTTGCACGAGGCTTAGGGGCACTTTAACTAGTTTCTTTGCAGAATCTAACCAAGGGGTTTGGATCGCCATAGCAATGCCGAGGGTTAATAGTTAAATATTTGTTTTTCTTTACTAATCTCTATTTTTAGTGTTTAACAGGTCAAAGAAATACTAATTCTTTTGAGGTTGAATTTCAGTAATGTACCTTTGAGGTTTGAAAATTGCACTTGATCTCTGGGTAAGTATAAGGTATTTTCCACCTCATAGTAAGCACATGATTTGGTTTTGTTTTCTTTCTGAATATGCTTTGATTGAAATTTCTAAGTGGGATGCATATTCTGAAATGCTTTTATCCACTTAACTCTTTAGAAAAATGACACGGTCATGTATAGGCAAAGGATTTTGGGAAAGTAGTGTACCAGGTACCATTTTTGAAACTTGTTACTTTCTCTCTTAATTGTTCGTTCTGATACAATCAACGGTTCACTCCCTATTGAAACAATTATAAACCTACTTACATGGTAGGGTTTCTTTTGGCACATATTGTTAGTCACAAGGTATGAAACATGGTACAAACTTCCTATAATAATTGCATAGACCAATAAAAGAACGTAGTTCATGTAAAATTTTGGTTTTAGGCCATGACTGAATGGATTCAATTTTTTGGGGGTCTACATGTATTCCCTTGCCCGATACAATGTGTCCCAAATATTCAATTTCAGATTGGAAAAATGAACTCCTTTCAGGATTTAGATACAAGTGGTTTTGTGCAAGCAGATCAAATACACGTGTTAACTGCTCTTTATGCTCTTGTTTTGATTTACTAAATACAAGAATATCATGAAAGAATACAATCACAAATTCTTGATGGTCAATGAAAATTCTCTTCATCATACGTGTGAATGTGGCTAGTGCATTTGTTAGACCAAATGTCATGACAAGAAATTCATAATGTCCTGTTTGTGTTTTGAAAGTAGTTTTGTAGACATATTGGTCAAACATTTTGTAGACATCTTGGTCAAACATTTTGACTTGGTGATACCCTGATTTGAGGTCAATTTTGCTAAAGATGTTTTCCCCTTTCAGTTTGTCTAACAGATCATCCACTCTAGAAATATGGAACATATTCTTGATGGTGATCTTGTTTAAAGCTTTGTAGTCAATACATATACAAAAAGTTCCATTTTTCTTCTTAACAAGAAGTACTGGAGCTCCATATGGTGAACTACTGGGTCTTATAAGTCCTCGATCAAGCAAGCCAGTGATTTGAGTTTGTGTCTCCCTGTGTGCAATTGAATTTACACAGTAAGGTGCTCTACAAGGAGGTTCACTACCCAATATAATATCTATTTTGTGGTCTTCTGGATGTGAAGGTGGAATTCCAGGTGGTAGGTCATGCATGAAACAATTCTTAAATTGTGAGAGAAAATCATCATATGAGGAGTAATGTGGAGTTTCAGTTTCAGTGGAAATTTTTTATGTGCTAGTGTTGCTTGGATGGAGCAATTTTGATTATTATGAATGAGAGACATGGTACGTGTTTTATAATTAACCAACGGGTCAAATTCATGATAGAATGGAATTCCCAAAATCATGTCAAAACCATGCAATGGTGCTACCAAAAATATACGTGCTTGTGTAAATTCATTAATGCAAACTTCAATAGTGACTTGGGTTTTGCAATTAAAATGTTGATTATTAAGAACAATTTTGACCATGTGAGGTGAAGGAATTTCACAGAGAGAGAGAGAGAGAGAGAGAGAGAGAGAGAGAGAGAGAGAGAGAGAGAGAGATGTTGTGCCAATTGTGCATAAATAAAATCATGGCTATTGCCATCATCTTAAATAATGGTGACATTTTCACCCTTGACTATGCCTTGCACTTTAAACAAAGTGTGAGGAGATGTAGGAGTACCTAAAGATGGGTTGTCATCATGATCATACTCAGGATCATATCCCTCATCGTAATTAGCTTCCACTTCATTGTCGTTAGGATTAGCATCTTCAATGAGGTTAACAGTAGCACCTTTGGGGCGATTGTTGTTGAAGGGTCTTTGGTTTGGATTTTGGGTGACTCCATTAGATTGACCATTGGGTTGGCTATTGCTCTTAACAGGAACTCTTGGACACTTATCTGCATAGTGACCATACCGAAAACATTTGAAATTTGAGTTTGGAGTAGGACATTGGTTGGAAGAATTTTGGTTGCCTTGCTGTTGTTGTTGCCATAAGGTCGAGAAGTTATAGCAGAGTTGTCAAATCTGTCTCTTGAAAAAGGTACGGATTTGATGTGTGTTCCCGTCAAAGCTAGGAGAGAAAGAAGTCCTCTTGTTACAATTAGTGTTAGTAGTCTATTCAGTGTGAGAAGATTGTCCACCTTTCTTCTTCTCCACATTAAGAGCCAAATTAATAGCCTTTAACAATGAATCGGGTTCAAACATATCTACGTCAACACCAATTTGCAGTGCTAAGCCAAATATATACTTACGCTTCAATTTCCTGCGCGACGACTGACATGTTCAATAGCTTGCAATTGAATTAAACAGTTCCAAAAATGATCAGTGTAGCCCTATACATCTTCATTTCGAGCCTGTCGAATTAAATCCCACTTGGCGTCCTGATTTAGCTTTATACCGTGTGGACAAAAATTGAGGTAAAAATAACTTTTTGAATGCATTCCAGGTACGTGGTCTTTTACCATGCTGTTTGGTGGTGTTCCACCACAATGCAACACTACTGATGAGATGATTTGATGCACACTTTACCATTTCACGTTCGGGAAAGTCTTTATCATGAAAATATTCATCTAAGTGACTAACCCATGCTAGAACCGTGCTAGCATCTTTAATACCATTAAAATCCTTGAAAGTGAAGGCTTTTCTATTAATTTTGTTTTGCTTGGGTGGTGCCAATGCAGATTCTATGCATGCAGAATGCAATAATTTATCTTTAAGCTCTTGTCTTTGTATGCATTCATAAGTGAGAGATTGCTGCAAATTAGTGAGCTGCTCAACAATCGTGGGTGGCTGTGGAAGCTGTGCCATGATTGCATGCTTTTTCTTTCTTTCTTTCTCTTTTTTATTATATATATATATATATATAGAGAGAGAGAGAGAGAGAAAGGGTTGTGAGTGTATTTGTATATGATGATATGCAGGATAATGCTAAAGAAAAAAAAAAGAGAATCAACAAACTTAAATGGGTACTTAGCTTGGCAGTCAGTGGCGTCTAATCCGAAAATGTGGTGCACCAAATTCGGTTAAGAATGACGAACAATTGAGTGGTTAGCCTGTTGAGCAATTGAATTTTTCGCCGGTGTCCAATCCCTCTTGTCCCAAAAGCAATGGCAATCACAATCAACAAAATCATTTATTCTTCACTGTAAAACTCGATTTGTAGGGTTGGTGTTTTGTAATTTAAATTAAATGACATCTAGTATTGTCTTCGGTGAAATAATGTCAGTTAACTAGAAGTTGAAAACGGTACAGCTCCAGGGATTTTAAGCAATTTGAGGTTGAAGGAGTTCTAGTTGAAGGGATATACATATATCTTTGATTGAATAGATTGCCTTTGAAATTATAACTCTGGCCGAAAAGTTAATGAAGAGTGGGCAGTCAAGGAACTTTGAAAGGACATGTGGAGGTGGTTGATGATGGGCATCCAAGATTTTATCCTGTGTTTGTGGTGGCCGGGTAAGGAGGTTTGAAGGGGGATGACTGCACCCTTGAGGACTAAAGTTCCTTGAGGGTCAATGAGTTGTCAATTGATTTGGAGCCACGCTTTTACAGTAGTGGATTTTTGACCTAGTCGTTTTCGACCCAGAATGCATCTAAATGCTTAGCAATGATGCCCCAATACCCCGCCTATGCTTAGTTTTTTATTTGAACATGTAAATTCCTAGTTATGATGAAATTAGGCCGCGGGTCGGTGACGCCAAAAGCTATGAATTACTGTGAATGGCTTACGTCAATGCGTAGAGCTCTTACCTGCGGTTGCAATGCAACAAACGCAATCACAATGTGACAACCGGAGAGGGAGTAGGAAGTGCGAGAAGGAGAGAAGTGAGCGCCGTTAGCTCATGCTGTGTATTTCTTATCCAAAAACTTAATAAAATATTTACAAAGTTTGCTTTTATACCTTAGCCAAGGTCTAAAATGTGTAATGTCCGGTGCCCAAGACCTTTAAGACTCCACACTTATTGTATCTGAAACCTAAGTACACTAAGTGACCTATGCTTTACATTTTGGAACTCTTATTGAGCCCGTAACATGTTACAATTATCACAATGGCTAAATAAATTGGGAAATTACAAGGGAGGCCAACATCGAGTAGGTCTAATAGAGTCTGCGCGTGAGAGGAAAATGGGAGATGCGACCAACCAACACTTCCTCGGCCAGCGAGCATGAAGACAAAAACGCTCCCAAGGCCAGGGCGCCTAGGTTGATGCAAATTTTGCAGGGTTCCGTGATGCTCCACTTCAAAGCATAAGTGTGTGTAAGCCTCGGTTCCCACGAGTTGGAACCCAAGCCTGTCCAATTGGCAGTTTTCACGATAAATTGGCCATGCGTGGACTTGGTTTTGATTTTTGAGCAAAAGCATTTAAATTCTTATTCCAATTTCATAAATTCCTTAGATCTCCTTCTTCATATCAATATGCTCGTTTCACCCTTCATAACCTTTTGAGTGCTCCAATGTCGGACTCTCAATCATCATTTTCTTCAATATCTCTATCTCTCACCTTCACAATCTACAAGAGTTAGCCGTTAATTTGATTTTGGAGCTTAATGTACCAAATATTGATGTTGATTAAGAAAAATTAATTGGTCAATTTGCGGATTAATTGTTTGATTGTCGAACTCGATATGCTGTAGATTAATAGTTCGCTCCTTAAAATTTGAATCTGATTGCTAATTAATTTGCCAATTCGAGAATTCCTTCAAATCTTGAAATCCTGTGCTGAGTAACTCAAACCAAAGCTTTGATACCACTATTGGGAGATGGGGAGAACGGTTGATTAGACAAATCAACAATTTCTCGTAGACTTCACCATCAACATGTCACCCTCTCTCCCAAATTCAAGTACACACACACACCTAGAGTAGACCACACACACACACACACACACACACACAAGAGAAAAGATTGACAAGGACAGAGTGTAAGAGGGATTGTAAGGGATGTAGCCATAATCCAAAAGTACACAGTACAACATAACATAGTATATGAGAGAGGAAGGGGAAAATTAAGAGAATCTACACAAGAATGGCCTAAAGATTGTAGCCCCAAACTCCAAGGCACCTCTTGTGGAGTTTGGTATTTAATTTTTGATCTCGCTGGTGTCAAAATTTGGAGGCCCCTCTTTTACACTTAGTTCCACTTTAATTATGAGTGGAACACATTCCTAATACTTGACCTCTTAGGGTGAGTTCTCACTGTCCTACTTACAAAGCAGCCATAGTGGCTTATTGATAAAAGGTTTAAAACACTGTGCAAAAGTAAAATGACTGAGAGGATTTTTCGGTGCCTCCTTCTTAGATCCCAAAATTCCAATCTAAAAATAATCATGCACTCAATATTAGTAAAATCAAATAGACATCACAAACCGTTAAGCCATCTATTCCAATTGTAGTTAACCACATACAATAGGAGGGTGCCTAGTCTTGTAATAAGTCAACTCCAAAAAGTCCAACCCTTAATTGGTGTTGAACTCTCTCTCTCTCTCTCTCTCTCTCTCTCTCTCTCTCTCTCTCTCTCTGTGACAGTTCCATAACAGGTATGTGACGTATGATTTGAATCTAAGGTAATGAAATTGTCATGCTTTAACATTCTCATTGTGTTCAACACCTCTCTCTTGCAAAGCATTTTGTTTCCCCATGCATATCCTCCATCAACATCATAGAGCCACACTATATGGCTATGCATAGACACGTGCTTTTTCCCATGCACTCTAACACATGTTCGTCTAGGACGACTCACTCTAAGAAGGGGGAAAATGTGGCATGATTATCATTTGTATATATTATTATTATCATAATATCTCTTTTCTTTTCCTTTCCTTTCTTTTTCTTTAAAACAAGTTTTTAGAGCCTTATAAACTCTTAGCCGGCATAATCATAAGCCATACCATTACCATCTAGTACCAGGATAAGAATATGTATGTAAGGGAGGTTACACTAATTTTGGCTAATTTTTGGTCAACTAATTATAATTTTAAATAATGTTCTTTTACAAAAAAGCAAAAAACGACAGTGAATCAACAAAAATTAATAAGTCAAGCCAGGAAAGTCGGAATTGACTTTTGAAAGCAAACGTCAAAACTTCAAAGCAAGGACTTCGAACATGGCAAATATGGAAAGATTCGACACAAGATGGATTTTGAGCCAACTTCTAAAGGATCAAAACTGCAGGTTGAATGCCATTTGTCAATCGAGCGTCAGAATGATGAACTGTTCAAACCGCAGGTGATATGAACAATAAGACATGATCAATGGAGGTAAGTATAAATGGGTATTCCGGGTAGACTAGGAACATATAGTCAGATGGGGCAACATAAGCTCATTTGCATTGAGAGAGAGAGAGAGAGAGAGACATAGAGAGAGAGAGAGAGAGAGAGAGAGAGAGAGAGAGAGAGAGAGAGAGAGAGAGAGAGAGAGAGAGAGAGAGAGAGACATGATCAATGGAGGTAAGTATAAATGGGTATTATGGGTAGACTAGGAACATATAGTCAGATGGGGCAACATAAGCTCATTTGCATTGAGAGAGAGAGAGAGAGAGAGAGAGAGAGAGAGAGAGAGAGAGAGAGAAAGAGAGAGAGAGAGAGCCAGAGAAGCATAGAGTTTTTGGATTTGTTTTTGCCTGCTGCGACCACCTCTGTGGATATTACTATACCAGATTTGACAGCTATGATCATTAACCTTGCAAGAGCATCATACTGCATCAACATTGCCAAAACAACAAATCAGAGCAGCACAAAGTCACAAAACTGGCAAACTAACAGGGCCAATGGGGAATTCCAAAACTGATCAAAAACCAAAAATCCTTCACCAGTAGACCCCAAATAGCTGGCAGAATAAGGCATGACAAAAACAACAGCAAAAGGTGGTGGAACATGGATCGTGATCCATGTTCCTCAAACCCTAAAATCAGAGAAATTGGTACAAGAGCACCCACAGGTAGCCAGGGAAAAACTCCTATAGTTGGATTTTCAAAATGCATCCCAACATGGATCGCGATCCATGTTTCTTTTTGCCAAAATCAGGGCAGGAGTGGCCCACTAGCTGGGGAATGCAAAAATAGTAATGGTGCTGCAAAATTAATAAAAAAAATTGCTCTTAAGATCACCAAATCCTCCTGGTTTGCTACCTTCAATCTGAAAATGGTCCTTTGTCATTTTCAAAGGGAAAAAAGGTAGGATCCCAGAAAAAAACTCACGGAGAGGTCAAATGGTGGGATGCCAGCAAAACTTATAAGGAAGGGCTAAAAGCAAAGATCTTGACAAGCTTCAAATTGCTTCTTAAGACAATTGTGAGACTTCACACTCTCCTCGGAGCCTATCAACAAGGAAATGTAACTTAACGATGGTTGTAGGATCAAAACCAAGAAAAGAATTACTTGCAAAATGGTGAAAATTGCCAAAATCAATTTGTCCCCTCAAATGGATTCAATTTCTAATGGAATTTGACAGGGAGCCAGGCAAATCTATGAACTATAGACCTAAATCATCGAGAATCATGACAATGATAGATGTCAGGCAAAACATGTGCCCAAAAATGGTTGTAAGAAACAGATATGGTCAAAGCGGAAAAAACATGGCCATAAACTAGAAAATGGGGCAAAATACAGAAAAACATGTCCAAATTTGAAAATATTCCATTAGTGTACTAGGAAAACCGATAGGAACATATGTGCAGGGAAACTATGTCAAAATTCCTCCTAACATCTCGCGATCCATGTACCTTTTTGTCCAATTAAAGAAAAAACCATGCCATCTAATCCAGTATGTTCAAGAAAGCCAAGGCATGAAGTTTCAAGCCATTTGAATTCCAAAATCCACTTCAAAAAACCAAAAATCTCTAAGTCTACAAAGAAGTCCCAAAATTTAGCCCAAGTGTTAGACCATTGATCCAAATCCCAATTTTTTTGGACCAAGGCATAATCTAGATAAACCCTATCATATGGTATCGTTAGATTTCCAAAATGTTGCCCAACATGGATCGCGATCCATGTACCTCAAGCCCTAAATCCAGAGAAAATTACACAGTAGCATCTCTATCTGCCCAAGAACAACTTCACTTGGTTGGAATTTCAAAATTCTTCCCAACATGGATCGCAATCCATGTTCCTTTTTTCCAAAATTCATATGTTATATTATATCCTTGTGCCTATAGTAATCCTAGATGCACTGGTGAAGTTTGGTCAAATTTGGGGTAGTTTTGACAAAGTTATGCTCATTTTTCATTTTATGATTTTTGTTTGCAACTTTTCAATAGTTTTGATCAATGGCTAAAACCTGGTTTCATTGCTAAAATTAACCATAGGATGCCTCAAAGAAAATCACAAAGGGAGTGGAATGCTGCACCTTATGAGATAACAGATATCTCCTCAAATGAGAAAGCTCATATCATGGAACAGGTATTCAAAGCAATACTGACTAACATCTTCATCAGAAGGTTTCAAGCCACATATGAAGAAATAGTAAAGGCCACTATCTTTCCACGGGAAATATGGACACTGCACCAAAAGCCAGAAGTGCAAGTAGGGGGCATGTGCCTATAGTTAGACAGCTTCCTACGATTACCTCCTTGGGGAACAGACTTCAGACGAGCTCATGAGCTCATAAGTTCAATTCAGTACAATGGGGAAGCAATTCTAATCGACATGGCAGTAGTAATGGCAATGGGATTGGCAGAGAGAAGAGTGGTCAATGGCGATTTTGGCAATTATCTTCTTGACAACATTATCGAAGCAAACCTAAAGGGGAGCCAAAGAAGCAAGGCCTACATGAACGTGGGACCAATGGTGACGCGTATTGCCTATCAGGCACTGGGGATGATTGATGATCTACCACCAGACGAAGCGCAGATAGATCTAATCCACAGATCTAAAAGAACAGTAAGACATGTGGTAGGACCTTCCACCATGCCTAAACCAAAAGTTAAGCAGACGAGGCAAAGCTCAACCTTAAGAGATTCTGACAGCAAAAAGATAGAGTCAGATACTTGGAGCAGCCAGGAAGCTGGGTCCCAACAGAGAGACCAGCCTTCAGAGGAGAAGCACGACAACCAATACACTCTAGGATATACACAATTGAGAAAGAAAACTGTGCATGTGGCAGAAGCTATTTCCATTACTCATGCCAGGAGGACAATGGAAGAAGTGCATGCATTGAGGGAAAGGCTCCGCCAACAAAAACATGAAGAAAAATGAACCCAAGGAACTGAAGCTGATGATGAAAAAGAGGAGGAAGAAGTAGAAAACATTCCACTGCTACGCAGGCAAACAGCTGCTCTGGAAAGGATCAAGCAGTAGAAAGACAGGAAGCTGAAAAAAAACGTGAGATTGCTAGTGCCATGTGACAACGGATCCATAACAAACTCAAGCCAAAAATGGAGCAAAGGGAAAAAGAAGAAAAAGCCACGTGTCGATGATCTCAAATCATTTGACGAATCTATTCAAAGCAAAAAAGAGGAAGACAACTGATAAGGGGAGGAACCACAAGACACACCGGACCAGCACAGCCAGGAGCTTGGTTCTCCCAAGGACACTAGGGCACCTCCAGAGACTGCGATAAAAGAGAAAGAAAAAGTTGAAGACTTGCCAGAGCAAGGAGCGGACAAGAAGCCGTCGGAACTAAACGCAGATCAAGAAACAGAGGCAACACAACCAAAGCCCACCACAACCTCTACGGCTCTAGAAGATCCAAAACGGAAAGAAAAGAAAACAAACGAGGCTGAAAAATTAGATCAGGACCAAAAAAGCAAGCAGAGGCCAAGATCGCCTCGATCACAAGCTGCAATGGAGGAAGGAGCGGAAATCGTCAAGTCCTTTGGCATTGATGCTCACTTAGAGCAGATCAAGCTCGAGTAACAATGTCAAAGGGCTCTTTACAATCCGCGCGAGTTGGAGTTGGAAGATACAAAAAAAGAAGCGTCTAAGGCAACAGAAGATTCCCTATAGCTAAAGCAAAGAATAGAGGCATTAGAGAAAGCACATCTCCAGGCCCAATCGGAGTTGCAAAGGGAACAAGAAAATGCATCCTACTATTACAAGGAGGTGCAACAGTTTAACGAGGCAAACTCCACACTGCAAGTCGAGCAGCAACGCCTCGAGGAGGATCTAACCAAAGAAAGAGAACAAAATGACAAGCTGCAAGGCTCATATGCTGTGGTTAGCAGATCTCTGACTCAACTCCTTGCCATACAAGAGACCCCCTCCTTCTCAACGACGACTGCAAGATCTGCCTCCTTAAACCAAGAGATTAAAGATTTAAAAGAAGCCCTGGTTTAGGAAAAGTATGATAGACAAATCATGACAGCAGGACATAGGGTCCTACAACGAGCCAAAGACGAAGAAATTGACAAATTAAGGAAGCAGTTGGCTGAGGCAAGAGGGGACTTAGAGATTCTGAGGGCCAATCAGACAAAGCATCAACAAGCCGCAGTAGACTTTGAGCAAGAAGGAGGATTTGAACAGTCCACGTTTGAGGCTCATCAAACAGAGGTGCTCACTAACAGCACGGGAAAAGCAACGCAAGAATCTGCAGATCCATCCACGACATCCACTTCGAAGTTGGCCAAGGACAGAATTCAGTGGTGGATCTCAGAAGTAAAGGATCCCTCGCACAAAGCCTATATGCAGTATGAATTGAAAGTGCTGGAATCGGCTACCCTCCTCATGATTACTCTAGATGAGGTGGTAAAGAACCTCGTGCATGAGATGATCGCCTTGTCACTGATGCGGCAAGAGGCTAGATTATGGCAACAAAAAATGCTACCATAACTTGAACCGAACAGCAGAGGGGATTACAAGGAGGTTCCTGTCACGACACTTCAAATTTAGACAATCATTGATAATCAACCCCTTTGGCGAAAGAAATGGTTTGAGCAAAGACCAACAAATGAAACTTATTATAGGAACACTCCCCAACATCTCAGAATCGACCCAACTTACTGTCCCATCAACAGACGTCAATCCTGGGACAGCTTTTACTCTTGGAAAGCAAAAGGCCGGTGGTGCTGAACTACCCGTTTATCACAAAGCCACTCAATAACAACCCACCGTCCGAGAAGTATATGGTTCAAACTCTCAAAGGGGTGATTAACGTGATGAAGGAGATCCCGAATCTCGCATGTCAAATGCTTGTGAATATTGCCAAGATGCTCATCACCTACATTACAACTTTCAATGATATAGAAGCAGCAAAGCATCCCTGGCAAATCTTTGTGGAAGGCACGAGAGGCATTTGCTGGAATATGGAGACAGAAATCCCAAGCAGGAATGCCATCATGGGATTATATACAAGAGTCATGTTCCTACCCTCTCATTACATGTAGACCTTCAAGGAGGCATTCATGACCGGCTTCTTCGAAGTGGACTCCTCTATATTCAATCCCATGACAAAAGATCTGCCAGCACGCCTTATCGCGTATCAAAGTACTCTCAGCAACAATCCTTTTAGAGAGCTGGCCATCAAAGCAGAGATTGAAGCAAGAGCTTAGAAATTCAAAAACCTCACTGCAACGCTCGAGAGAAGACAGTCACCTACACTAAGAGATAGATTGCACGAGGACGTGCAATGAATAGGAAGGGGGGAATGTTTGGTGGATACAGGCAGATGCACATCAAATCCTGTAAACACTCACTCAGTTTTTTGAAGGAAGCCGTGTAATTTAGCCTATGATGATTTGTGATTGTAATGTAAATTGACATACCCTCTCAACCTCTCTGAATCTACACCCTTGTAAGTGGCCGAATGGCCGTGGGAAAGCTCCCTTAACCTTTAAGTCAAAACCCATAGTTTGGACAAAAGAGATATCATTCGCTTGGAGGATTTGAAAACGTTCACTATGAGAGCTTCTTGCTGCTACAAATTATAATCTTCTTTTCTCCTGGACTGGTAATCAAAATTCATTTCCGAATAGCACATTGTGTTCCTTGTCTCTTGCTCTACAATCTAAGTATAATCATTTTCAATTCTGCTGTGGTTCATGATGCTTTGCTTGTGAGCCAAATGCATTGATTTGAAGGTTAAAATGGTTGTTTTTTGATGTTTTGACCATGGATAAGTGTTTCCATGCTTAAGGAGCACCTTTCCGAGTAGTTCTATTTCAATTTTCTGCACATTTTTTGTGATGGATTGTGATGTATGTACCTTCCCAGATGGTGAGAGAACTTGGTAGGATTGTGCCCCTAGGTGTTGTGATACCTCTCCTTAAGTTTCGTCGCATTCCAAATTCGGTTGGATGTTGAAAAGGCTTGATGACCTACAGCAGTGAGATTGGACGCATACTGATTTTTCGACTAGGAAGTGGTTGATTTGCTTTTTGTCATAGAATGAGTAGCCCTCTGAGTTCACTTTGGTGAGATTGAAACTCTCATTAAGTCTCCGTGCCCCATCCCAAGTCGCTTCCTTGCATATTGACAATATGTTAGTACAAAAGAGCTATGCTGCAAACGTCCGTCGTGGCGACCTGCTAACAATCATGCCCAAACTTTCCTAGACAATGAACTTTGAAACGCATCCTATCCATAATCTGGCCAACAACAAAGAATTTGTGCACATATCCATTGTGTTTTGTATACATTGCTTTGGTTTCTTGCTAGATGCATGTGCCGTGAACTCGGACCCAAGGGTTCAAGCACCGAGAACTTGGAATCCAAAACATGGGCCCAAATAATTTGTAGGGAGCATTGTTTACCCCTCTCTACCACTCAAAAGCCTCTCCCTGGTTGAAACTAGTTGTGGAAATGACCACCTGACTAGAAATCTGGCATCATGGCCACCACCATGTGTTCCATGCCGATCTCTTATGTCACATCCTTATCCTTGCTATCCCTATCAAGCTTGCCTTTGCCATTGTCCTCTTGTGAGCTCTTGCATTTGCCTTTGGCTTTGCATTCTTGAGCCAAAAAAACAATCTTCTTGCATTTATAACAACGACTCTTCGACCTTGTGGGTAGTGAGGCAGCTAACTGAACACTAATCCTGTCATCCTTGTCAAGCTTGACTTTGCCTTTGTCTTCTTGTGAGCTTGTGCATTTGCCTTTGTTTTCACAATCTAGAGACACACAAAGCCACTTACCCCATGAGGAATTCAAGAATGCCAAGGCTACTAATTGAGAATTGGCAGATGACCTTTCCATAGCCGTGTGTTGGTTTTGGCTCTTCCTTGACGATGAGGCAACATGGGAATGGTCTTCACAATTCAACACAAAATTCACTTTTAAAACTATCCAAGACCTTGTGTCCCTCAGCATATCAAAATGCTCATATCAAAACTTGTCATTGTCGGGATGGGTCTCAAAGCATCACAACAAAATAGCCACCAAGTCCCCTAGCGTTTCACAATGCTTGCATTCACATGCATTTACATTGGTGGTCTCCTCTAGATGACTGCATGTCAAAACATATTGACAAAGAGTAAAACACTATTGGTGAGAGCTCCTCTTAGACGCTCCATTGAAGAAGGAAAACTCCCTGAGCGTTTCAAAACATTGACGAATAAAGAGCCCATGTGAGTTGCTAGTACCACAACTAGTTCTCCCTTGCCGTAGCAATTTAAAATTCTTCAAGAGATCTACTACCAAAGACCTCCAAAACTGTTAGACAAAAAAAAAAACCTCCACTTCTCAATGGTGGCGGTTCTCTTTCCTCCATCGTGAAGCACGATACCATGTCAAAGTCGAGGATGCAGAAGCAATGCATGAGGAGAATACAAGAGATAGAGAAAGAGAGAGAGACTCTATAGAACCAACCTATTGGGCAATGAATTAGTGATTACAATGGGAGCAAGGTGCTCCTTATATACAAGCTTGGGGGCCCTTAAGTACCCCCCTTAACCTATTCAAGACTTTGAAAAATAAGTAAAATAAATACCTAAAGACAAAATAAATATTGGGATCACATTAGGCCATTCACTTGAGATGCTATAACTTCAATAGGGACCTGTCATATTAATAGTGGACCCTTAGGGGGGTTACATTTGGTTTTACGCATACAAAAAGCTTAAATGGATTTTTTTCACTCAAGGTAGGCAATGTTATGATGACCTTGCTCTCTACTTTGATTAATTAACCAAGTTTAAACCATGTGTGTGCAATATTCAAAGAGCTTTCTCTTGATTCATAAAGGGGAATAGTCGTGATCGTTCACACACAAGAATTATCTCTCACAAGGAACTTCCCATTCTGAAGGCACCATCACTATGTGAACACAACCAAGAAGAGGAGAGATAATTCTTGTTCACACACAATAATTATCTCTCACAAGGAACTTCCAATTCACAAGGCACCATCACTATGCTTGAACACAACCAAGAAGAGGAGAGAGTGATTTACCAGTGTGGATTTACACTATGACATTGCCACTCTTGATGGAGTTTGGGAAATTAAATTTCTTGCATGTAGTTTGCAAGAGGCTATGGAAAATCTTGATTTGCAGGCTGTGATCCAAACAAACCTGCAAGCAAGTAATCTTATTGTCCTTGGTCCCAAAGAGTATTCTCTTGTGAAGTGTCGTAAAGAAAAAGAGGAAATTATTTGGATTAAAAGAAACACTCATATGCTACAAGAAGAGGAAGAATCCCTCAATGTGAGGGAAAGGGAAGGAAGAATCACGAAGATACCCCAGGGGATTCACTCTATATACAAAACAATACGCCACCTATGAGCGGAGACCTTTGATAAAACCCCTATATACGACTCATATTACGGAATATGACCCCCCTTTCTACTTTTATACGATAATCAATGAAGAAAACTATCATACCCCTATCTTACATATAAAATTTAGGTCTCATATCATCTGATTGAGTAAAACTAGTCAAAGAGTTTGTACCATAGTGACTGGCAACGTGCCAAGGAACCACTTGTATTGATAAATATATGTAGCCTCAATGTGTCCTAGTTTGACTTTCAAACTATGTGCCCGATCAGCCTGCACTGTGGCTACTTGTCCAATTTTGACCCATCCAAAGCTGGTATAAATCAACCCTTGACCTGCTCCAAATCAGCCCTTATTTATGACTGGCTTGATGTAAATTTGATGTGTGAAATGATAAACAACTTCCCCGAAATTCATTCGAGTTCAAGTGCACACCGGTGACCAATCATTGCAAGTAATCAACCCAGGTCAGGCCCCCCCCCCCCCCCCCCCCCCCCCCCCCCCAAACATGATACCCCCCTCCCTTATTTTTAAGCTTGGGAGATAAATTATTGGGGGCTTGCCACTAACTTATACGCTTATGTAACTTGTAAAAAAAACCCCCTCCCTTGCACTTAGGTGGTCCGGTAAGTTTTCGATGGTGAATCCCCCGGGGAAGATACAAGAGATAAATATTTTGTGAATGAAGAAGACAATCCTATGTTATCTGATGCATCCTAGGAGATGTCAAATGATTCCCTCACCATCACCTCCTTTTGGGAGGATATCTTCAAGCTCTCATTCCTCTCGTCGCCCTAAGGAGAGTGAGAACAATCTTGAAAAGAAGTAGAGAAAGAAGAATCCATCCAACTCTCTGTCATCATCTAGCTCAATTGAATCAGAGAGTATCTTCTATTCATATAGCAATTCTCTCAAAGCACGCAAGTGGAGAGGCCATCGACGCTCTCATGTAGCTGGAAGAGATAATATTGCCTAAGAAAGTTCAAGGAAGAAGATAAAATCATAACCTTCCTTTCCTTCGGTGGAATTTTTGACAATGTGGACAAAGTTTTAGGCTTTATCGCGTAATTTGATACGGCCTTTGGGGATGAAAATTATTTGAATTCATCCAAACTCCAACATGTTGCTATGCATTTCCAAAAATTAGCTTGTCAATTGTGAGCAAGCCTACGCTCTAAGGGAGAAGCTCTAAAGACTTATAAAACATGCTAAGTTGCTATCATGAAGCAATTCTTATGTAGTGGGGCTTGCGACCAAGTGCTTGTGGCATGGAAAATCCTAAAGCTTGATGATGGAGAGAACATGCAAAAACATGTGTAGAAGTTTTGGGATCTACATCACAAAGCTATGGTGTAGAAGCGTATCAACTTCTTGAAGCAAAAGCAGGAATTTTGTGCTAGGCTCCCTGAAGATTGGAGAGACTTGTCAATGCACAAAGAGCACGTACCATTTCGAAAGTTATCCAACACTCAATGGTAGCCTCCAACATCAAATTTCAAGATTCCAAAAAGAGTTCAAAACAGAAGAATGGGATAGACAAGCCAAAAGAGAAAGGGAAAGACGAGAATCAAAATGTTTGTACCAAAAGTGGAAAGCCTAAAGACAAATTTGGCTACCAAGGTAAAGATTGATTATCGCCAAAAGAAGCATAGTCAAGGACGACTATGCTTATAAGGGCAAGAGAATGTCACCAAATTTCATTTTCGGTCTCCTTCAATGATTTTCTCTCTTCAGGATTGGCCATTCTAGTGAGAAAAGTAGTAGAAGGGCCAATTATGTACAATGGGCAAAGGAATGTGTTTGTGAACTAGAGAGTTCCAAAATTTGAATTTATTTTTTATAAGTGCCATAGAAAATAAATAAGGATACAAATGAGACTTTTTAGACTAAAACAATGAGTTTCTATGTCTGTAAAGGGTCCCGGATGGTTTCGAAAGCAACCTGAATGGCTACTTGGAATGGGGAAAGTGGAATGTATGGGTAGTGGAGACAAGTTGTGTGTGCTGGCCAAAAGGTGTGAATTGACAAAAGAAAGCACCTTTTTTCATGCAAGGCTATTTGGCCACATGCCCCACTTCCCAAGTGGGACTAGCCATGAACCTAGTCCTGGAATAGCTATAGGACACACACACACACACACACACACACACACACACTAGTTCTTTTACTTAGTTTTTTTTCACCCAAAATTGGCACCTTTGTGACAATATGGACACATACACCTTGAAAAAGGTCTTTTTCACCATCATTCCTATTATTCACAACTAGGAAAACTGCACCATTACTTGATACTTCAACCCCATGTGGGACTATGGCCTTGAAAATGGACTATGACCGAGTACGTGGGAACCTGTCCCTTGCATAGCACCTTCCTTACCACTTATTATCCCTTGATTTGTGAAATGCTCATTAAGGAGCATCACTCTCTACGCTTTGTCGGTACCGACTCTCTCTCTTCCTCCTACGCTATCTCTGTAATCTCTTGCATACTCACTAATACTCCACCTCTAGCCTACCATAACCCCTTTGAAGGGAGGATTATGGTGGCTGCCACTCGTGCTCCTAGACCTTGAGAGTTGGGCAGATTGTGTTGATCGAATGAATCTTCCATGTGGTGTATTCACCTTCGGGACCTTCTATATAAGAAGGTGAGGGTTTCTTTGGCCCCTCACTTAGCCTTGATTTGCGTTGTTTGTGTGTGTATGGGATAATAGTGAGAGAGGGATTTTCCATCTGTCTGCCTACTTTGGTGCTATGGAGTTGGTTGAACGGGGTGCACCTTCTCAGGTTGACAAACTGCCAAGCTTGCTCTGTTCTGCAAAATTATGTTGTTCTTTTTACTTAACATTGATTGAAAACATGGGGCCTTGATTTTTTTTCATTGTTTACTTAGCATAATAAGGTTGGTTTTTGTGCGCTTTGCCGCACGTGTCGGAGGTTGGAAAATCGCCTATGCAATGTGTGCGAGCCTCGAAAGGCCGCAAGCACACAAAAAGAGAGACCTAGCAAGCTCAAAGAAACAATGGTGTGTCACTCACCGCTCAATGCTTCCGTCGTGAAGGATCCTATGCTGCGAAGAAGAAGGAGCCGTCGTCGATGCCGCACTCAACCGTCTCGCTGCCGTCATGCCGTCACAATGCTCGATCACTCTCTCTCTCTCTCTCTCTCAAGCATACACACACACGTACACACGTACACACATGAGCACACAAAGGGGAAGGAGACAAAGATGGAGCAAGAGCACTTCATAGCTCACACTTCAGAGAATGAGGATTTTTAGGTCAAATGGACCTTTTATAATAGTTTGACCCATTCACACATGGGCGCCCACAGTGGCCGGTCGTTGCAAAACTACTGTAAAAATAAGATAAGTGGTGCGCCTCTCATTGGCAATCACCTACACACCTATTGGACCAACAAGAACGGTCCATGACTCAATCAAATAAATAATATGTCTCCATCGAAGGTGATAGGGTGTCCATGAGGGTTAACATGCCCCCCTTCTTGATGTAGATTTTGTCCTCGGAAGCTATTGAGATGAAGCCCGTTCGTCAAGGTGGAAGAGCATCTGAGATTGAATGTCCTTAGCCTTCTTCAATCACTGCAAAATCAACCAAAATTGGCACAATAACTGCATTCTCATATACAATTAAAAAATATAACATCAAATGCATAAGCAATCCTAAAAGTCAACAACTAACAATTTTGGAGTCGCTAATTTAATGGTCGAAAGGCACTAGAGGTCAACTATTAATACCATGGACAAGCGTCTCAATTTTCTCTGGTCAGTTAAGCTGTTTAATTGCGAGAGCCAAGTATTTCATGTATGAGGGCTGATTAGAGGCTATACCTAGAAGACCTTGTAGTTAAGTTACGATAAAAGGAATTTCTCATGAAATCATCGCCTAGACTTATTCCTTTACCTTGACCCCCCAATGTCTTTTCACATCGATTCAATTTTGATATGTGTGCTTATTTTGCATGCCTTGGTTTTTTTGCTTTTCAAGGAAAAGCGCCCGCACTGGGTGTTGGGATTAAAGCCCAAGTGGCCTCTTATGCGGATATGGCCGGCCGGCCGCCTAACTCACTTACCTCTAACTCTTTGTATATACTAACATATTCTTTGTGAATACTAAGGAATTGGGAGATAACCCTTCTAACAGATCTCTCTGCGTACTGTACTGTGTAAGCTCACTGTGTGTGTGTGTGAGAGAGAGAGTCGACCCACGCTCCGCTCCGCGACTTCAATTGGTATCAGAGCCTTGGTTCAGTGCGGATTTGCGCAATCGTGCGCGCGCGCACTTTTCCGGCAGATTCTGGATCCGGAGTTCGAAAATTCACACTCGGCGTTCCGGGAGCGTTTCCAGCAGGCGACCTGGGGTTTTACCCCCTTTCGAAGCCGTTTATGCCCTCAGAATTTCGTTCTGAGCACTACAGCAGAAGATAGATTTCAGCCGCAAAGAAATCCGTCTTGTGTAGATTGGCAAGCAGGAGGTGGTCGACATCAATATCGACATCGACATACATCACTTATTCGTCTTCAGAGCATCATCTATAGACCAGGTACACATATATATCATCAGATATATATATTGCAGTCTGCATTGCTACTTCTTGTGCTTGCCAGGTTCCAGGGGAGGTGTGGCCATACGACGGCTTGACACCACTGGCATGTATTGCAGATTGATGTACTGTGATTGTGGGTCTGCTAGTTGTGAGTCACGCTAGCAGACAGACCGCCGCAGCGGTCATAGGACAGTGATTGGTCTATTATAGGATGTATGCTAGTTCTGGGCAGTTTGCTGAGCCATCTGAGAGGGTCGTGTGTGAGGTTTTTTGAAGCCAAGCACTGGGGGCTGGGTTACCCAGTGTGAGGTGGATTAGGTTGCTGGAGTTCCCCTCTACACGCATCCTCTTCGGCGACTTTTATCCCTTAGGATGTATGACTTTGTGTAGACACTGGATTGCATCTTATGCGTCAGGCCGTTGAGGCATTGTTCAGAGTTCAGTCTTGAGACAGATACAGGTTCTGTCATCGCCCAGAGAGGAGACAGTGTATGCTTACAGGATTTGTAACTGGTCAGCTATTTATGATTGTTTTTTGAGCTATCTTTTGGTTCCCAGAGCTCAGTTTACAGGGGAGACTCTGTCAAAAATTTTCAAAATACTGACAGTTCCTGAGGAGAGGTGTTCAGCTTGTTGATTACAGCTTGTTTACTGTGTACAGAGGCCAGTTTACAGGGGAAACTCTGCCGGATTTTTCTCAGGAGTAAACAGTTTGGCAGATATGGCATCTTCTCACAGTGAGACTCTTTACAACATAAAGAAGCTGGATGGCACAAACTTTCCATTCTGGAAGAAGCAGATTTGGCAGGTTTTGGTGCAGAAAAAACAAGTGAAGCCATTGAAGCTCAAAGGGGAGAGACCAGAATTTATGGCTCAATATGAGTGGGAAGAGCTTGACGAGTTAGCTTGTTCCACAATCATGCTGACACTGGCAGAAAATGTTTACTTCAACGTAGCAGAAGAGACTACAGCGTATGGCGTATGGCAAAAGCTATGTGATATGTACGAGAAACAAAGTGCTGCTTCTCAGATTTACTGGCTCAAGAAATTGGTGGATTTGAAGATGAAGGAAGGGACAGCCATGTCAAATCATCTGAATGAATTTCACTCAATTTTCAGCCAGTTAACAGCACAAGAGATAGTCTTTCCAGATTCAGTGAAGGCTATGTTTCTCTTAATCACTTTGCCAGACAGTTGGGATATTTTTCGTACAGCGTTAAGTAATTCTGTCGCGCCAGAAGGTCTTACAAGTGCCAATGTAGAAGGCAGCTTGCTCACAGAGGAAGTGAACAGGAAGAACATTGACAAAGGCAAAGGCAATAGTGCTTTGGTCGTTCGAGGGAGACAACAGTTTAAAGAGAAGAAGGGTAAGAAGGCACAAAACCGAAGTAAGTCTCGTGATTCGAAGTCAAAGGATGACATAGAATGCTACCATTGTGGCAAGAAGGGTCACATGAAGCGAGACTGTACGAAGTGGAAACAAGAAAAAGGCAAAACAAAGAGTTTTGAGCAAGATGAAAAGAAGAGTTCAGTGAAGATTGAAGAGGTGAATGTCACAGGATCTGGTTCAGACAGTGATTCTGGTATAGGAGCTGGTGACATCTTCCTTACAAGCAATCTTGATTCTGTTTTCTTGACTGCAGAGGATGGACATGCTATGAGTGATTGGATTATCAACTCAGGGGCATCTTTACATGTTTCTCCGCACAAAGAGTGGTTTACATCATATGTGGCTACTAAAGATTATGTCAGACTTGGCAATGAGCAGGTTTGTGACATACTTGGAGTGGGAGATGTGCAGTTGAAGTTTCAGAATGGCTCTTCTTTATGGCTCAAGAATGTCAGACATGTTCCAGCAATCCGAAAGAGCTTGATTAGTACAGGGAAGTTGGATGATGCGGGTTATGTGACAGTTTTTGGGAACAGCGCTTGGAAGATCTCCAAAGGTTCGATGACTGTAGCACATGGCAGCAAGTCAGGAACTCTGTACACTTTACATGTTTCAGAGGTTAAAAACCATGTAATTAATGTGATTGAGCAGCCAAGTGTGTCACTGTGGCATCGTAGGTTGGGACATATGTCAAAAAGAGGAATGGAAATACTTTCTCATTATGGTTATTTGCCTGGCTTTTCATTTCAAGATTTCGAGTTTTGTGAGCATTGTGTTTATGGTAAGCAAACACAGGAACCGCACAGATCAAAGAGGAATCGTAGGGACGAACGGTTAGCTCTTGTACACAGTGACCTATGCGGACCAATGCCTAGTTTGTCACTAGGGGGAGCAGCGTACTTTTGTACATTCATAGATGACTATTCTCGCAAAGTATGGGTTTACTTCTTGAAGCACAAGGATGAGGTGCTCAAGGTCTTTAAGACATTCTTGCAGCTGGTGGAGAATCAGAGTGGTCAGAAGCTGAAGTGCTTGAGAACTGACAATGGTGGAGAGTACGTTTCCAAAGCTTTTCAAGACTTTTGTGAAGCAAAAGGGATTAAGCGGGAGCTTACTGCACCATATAATCCTTCACAGAATGGGGTTGCAGAACGTTTGAATAGGACCATACAAGAGAAGGTCAGAAGCATGTTGTCAAATGCTGAGTTGCCTGATGGATTTTGGGCGGAAGCAGTGGCTACAACAGTCCATTTGATCAACAGGTCTCCTAGTAGGGTTCTGGATAAGAGTGCAGTGGCCGAGATGCTATGGACAGGCAAGGCACCTTCGTATAAGCATCTCAGAGTCTTTGGTTGTGAAGCTTATAGCCATATTCCTAAGGAGTTCAGAAATAAGTTAGAACCAAAGAGCAAGAAGTGTATATTTCTTGGCTACGGAGAATCGGGCGAGATGGGTTACCGGCTTTGGGATCCTGAGTCCAGAAAGCTTATTCGTAGCAATGATGTGCATTTCAATGAAGCCAAGTTTCACGCTAAGCCAGAGAAGACAGAGGAGATCAGAAGAGTTGTCTTCAGGGAAGATGGACCTAGTGCTAGCACATCAAGACAGCATGGTCAGGCTCAGGAACAGCCTATAGTGGCTAGAGAGGCAGAATCAGTTGTGGTGAGACGTTCTGAGCGTGTCTCCAAACCACCTGATCGTTATGTGCCATCTCTAAATTATGTCATGCTCACAGATTGCGGAGAACCATCTTGTTACAAGGAAGCATTACAAGTGGTTGACTCGAAAAAATGGCAGTTGGCCATGCAGTCAGAGATGACAGCTCTGCATAAAAACCAGACATGGAAGTTGGTTAAATTACCACAGGGCAAAAAGGCTCTACCTTGTAAATGGGTTTACAGGTATAAGATCACTGCTCATGATAGTCAGCCAAAGTACAAAGCAAGGCTTGTTGCCAAGGGCTTTAAGCAAGAACAAGGCATTGACTTTGATGAAGTCTTCTCTCCAGTGGTCAAGATGACTACATTGAGATGCTTTCTTGCATTGGTTGCTATATTGGATTTGGTGTTGCACCAAATGGATGTCAAGACAACGTTCTTGCATGGTGATTTAGATGTGGAAATTTACATGCAGCAGCCAGAAGGGTTTGTTGAGAAAGGCATGGAACATTTGGTATGCCAGTTGTTAAAGAGTCTTTATGGCTTAAAACAACCACCGAGGGCATGGTACCATAAGTTCCACCAGTTTATGCTTTCTCAAGGCTACAAACGTAGTGAGTTCGATCACTGTCTATATACAAAGAAGGCTAAGGATGGCAGTTGGCTGATCCTTATTTTGTATGTGGATGACATGTTGATTGCTGGCAAACACTTGGAAGAAATTTCAGCTTTGAAGTCAAAGATGGCAAAATCGTTTGACATGAAAGACATGGGTGAGGCAAGTCATATACTTGGTATGCGCATTGAGAGAGACAGATCAAAGAAGTTGATTTGGTTATCTCAAACAGAGTATATTGACAAGGTTTTGCAACGTTTCAATATGGAGAAGGGAAAGGCATTGAGTGTTCCATTGCCACCATATGTGAAACTTAGCAAACAAGATTGTCCTGTGTCTGAGGAAGAAAAGGCTGAAATGGATAAGATTCCATATGCGTCTGCAGTGGGTAGTTTGATGTATGCAATGATTGCTACACGTCCGGATATTGCATTTGCAGTGGGAGTGGTTAGCAGATATATGTCAAATCCCGGCAAGAAACATTGGGAGGCAGTGAAAGGTATCATGAGATACTTAAAACATACAAAGAGTATGCGCATATGCTATGGTAGTCAGGATTTGAGTGTCAGAGGATACACTGACTCAGATTATGCAGGAGACTTGGATAAGAGGAGATCTACATCAGGCTATGTCTTTACATTGGCTGGAGGTGCCATATCATGGCGATCTCGATTACAAGATTGTGTTACGCAGTCTACTACAGAAGCTGAGTATGTTGCAGCAAATGAGGCATGCAAAGAAGCTATTTGGCTTGGTAGATTGGTTGCAAACTTGGGAATCAATGCAGATATGCCAGAGTTATATTGTGATAGTCAAAGTGCTATACAATTGGCAAAGAATCCAGTGTTCCATTCGAAGACTAAGCATATTGATGTGAAGTATCACTTCATTAGGGAAGTACTTGAAGACAAGCAGATACAACTGCTGAAGATCCACACCAAGGACAATCCTGCTGATCTACTCACAAAGGGACTTCCAGGAGAGGGCTTTGTGCATTGTCGTGAGTTATTGGGCATTGGATAGATGGCAGCCATGTAAATCTTTGTACATTTATGTTCATAGATTTACAGTTACTTAAAGTGCCACATTGGACTTTAAGTGGGAGGTTGTTGGGATTAAAGCCCAAGTGGCCTCTTATGCGGATATGGCCGGCCGCCCGCCTAACTCACTTACCTCTAACTCTTTGTATATACTAACATATTCTTTGTGAATACTAAGGAATTGGGAGATAACCCTTCTAACAGATCTCTCTGCGTACTGTACTGTGTAAGCTCACTGTGTGTGTGTGTGTGAGAGAGAGTCGACCCACGCTCCGCTCCGCGACTTCACTGGGAACCTCTAGGACTTTAGTACCATAGGTGATACATGTGAGTGAAGTACCAAATCAACTTGGGATTTCTCTTCCAGCTTAAAATTTTACATTGTGGCACTTTTGATTTTTTTATTAGTTGTTTGTTTTCAACATTATAATTTTGTAACTTTGGGGGGTCATATAACACTGTTACCCTCCCCAGGCTCATCACAATAGTAAAATCCCTTTATAATACTTAAGCTAAAGGTTAATAGGGACAAAGCCCACTAGAAAGCCCTAGTACATTACACACAATTCTGCCTAAATTGGATTAAGAACCTAAAGTAAACATTGATTATTAGGAAGGCATTCCTCATGGTATTCAGAGAAGATCTCTAACACCTAACTTGGTCAAACTAGCTTAATCAGACTGCTTGATTTTTAAATCTAGACATGGGATTATGACAAAAAATTAGATCAAATCTAATGCTTATACTAAGCAAATGCACTGAATATTATGCTACCAATCACAATTCAAGCAGAAAAACATGGATGAAAAAAAAGACAAGGGGCAGTGCTAATGGACAAGAAACACTTGTTCATGTTAATGATCATGCTTGAATTGAAGAGTAAACGAGAGAAAGACTCCATGAAGTTTAAAATCCTAACAACGGCAATGCGTTCCTGTATACACTAGAAAACACAAAGAATAACTCTAGGAAGCACATCAGTGGGAAGAGGCACCAATCCTTATTGAACACAATCAAATAACATAAGGAACCCTAACCTAATTATTTGCACCCCCCTAGAGAGTCAAAGGAACATGATATTGTAGAGGTGGGGAGGTAAGCCTAAGGCTAAACCCCTATCCTCGTCATCGTCGAGAAAAAAAAAGTCATCATCTGTGAGACCATACGTGCCATCCGTGTGATCATGTAACTCTTCTTCATCATTAGAGGCACAAATGCTCACTAAGAACGTCAATAGGCATCTATAGTCATCTTGGTCAAGAGGGTAAGCTTGTGCAATCGGAGAGATGTCCTCTACTAAGTATGGATCAGCCATGGTCAAGAGACGTATCAGCCATTCTAACTCCTTGAAATTCCTCTCACACGCTAGCGTATCTACCAAATCCCATTCACATGCAAGCACTGGGTAGACTATGTGAAACACTTGTGAAAAGTAAAGAGGGTACCTCTCAACCAAGGTAGGAGTGGATGACTCTAGCGTACTAGCCATATTTGTACACACAGATAGATGATGGTTAGAGTGCAAATATTATCCTACTTTTTGTAGCACAATACAAAAGCTCCTTTTTACTTTTACACTAGAATGAGACCTTATTCTTATTACAATGTACAAAAATAATTCTAAGACTGAGTTGTTTTTGTGCTACCCCTAGTCACTTGTCTAAAGCCAGCTATCTTTTGAATTCTTTAGTTCTTTTGTGCTTATGTATTTAAGTAAAACAACTACACACACGTCCTACTCACAAGGATTTCCCAAGTTTTTGGGAAAGCCAGACTAGTTTGGTTTATAGAGCTAAGTTGGACCCACTGTCGATAATTCCCGTTTTAGGTTGGCTCGTGCTAGGTGGTCCCTCTTAGACCTGAATTCTGGATTCCTCCTCACAGCTATGATAGTCCCTGGACTTAGCCGGTTTAAATGTTGCATGGATATCCAAAGCTACTAATCTACAGTTATATACATTCTTTTAGGAACACACTCAATACAAATCGATGGCTTGTATGAGAGTCATCAAGGACCCAAAGAAGCAAAAGGACTGAATCACATCCCTATTTTTCCAAAGAACCCCTACTTAGTGGTTTTAGCTTTGCTTAGCTATCTAACTGACCTTGTTAGTTCTCTCCGACTAGAGAAGATAGTCCTAATGGACTTAAGCAATTTAGATTACCATTGTTTCTTCCAAAAAGTTTACCTCTTGCTGGCTATCTACAAAGAGATATTGGATCACACCAGAATTGGGAGTGAAATTTCAAAACCTCGCTCTAAATTGGTTTGTTGTTGGTTTGGATAAAAGCGCCAACTCCCCTACTCTTATTTGCAAAAACCTTGCATGGAAAGTTGATCACTCTTACCTTTATAGTGGTGAATTTACTGTGCTTAACCTCTCTCCTTTGGAGGTCACAGATAATATTACTAAACACCTAATTAATAACGGTTACTCCCCAGAGTCGATCAAACTTCCGGTTTTGTTTCCTACTTACAAACATCACAAACATAAGTTCTGTTGGATTTTTGATGTCTCTAATGGGATATTTACCCATATTACTAAAGACATCACGATATGCCTTGACCTTGTCCTTTCAGAGTTTGAGACAGTGTGTGCTGTTAAACAAAATCTTTGCTCAAATTTTATTAAAATTCATTGTAACCCCTTTTGGATGGTTAAACACTTCATTGATCTCACTCTTAACTTACTCAATCAAATATTTCACCTCGGATCCGCATACATCACTTGATGTTATGAAAACATACCCCTTAATAGGGATAAAGGATTGAAGAATGTTCTAAAGAAAATGATTAAGATTGCATTTAAAAATGCTTGTTCAAAAGGTTTTACCTTTATCTCTCTCTCTCTGGTAAATAAGCCTAGATGGATTAAAAAGCCACCTCTTCTCACAACTTCCACTTTGATGAAAAGAAGCTAAGTAATCACATTACTTGGCTGGTTGATAATTGTTCTATTCACTTTGGTAGCCAATGCTACAACCAAGCCTTGGTATCCCTATGGGATTTTCTTGCTCACCTCTTATGTACAATTTAAACTATTTTGAATATAAATGGTTTCTCAAAACTTTAAAAGATTAAAAAACCTATCATAAGCTCTCTATGTTTAAACATACATACATATATATGGATGATATTTTGAGCATTAATAACCAATCCTTCTTTGAAGAGTTAGACTTCATTTACCCTAACTAACTTTTGATTGAGCCTACGCACGGAGAAGTATTTAATACGCCTTCTAGATTCTTCTCCACCTCTTTACAATTTCTCAATATCATTATTATGTTACACAATCTCTGTAATGGTGACTTTGACTATCGGTTCTTCTGGAAAAGGGACCAACTTAGCATTTCTTTTATAGAATTTGTCAAAAGAAAAGGTAATAGACCACACATATTGGATCTTAATACTTGTATTAGTCTTCTTCATATGATCATGTATTCCTCTTCTAATTGTTTCATTGCTTGGGAAGGCATTAGACTTCTTATTCAAAAAAAATTCCTCAATGGGTTCAAAAGAAATGACCTAATTTTTACCATCATTAAGGCGATCTCATTGAACCACTGGCCTAGTCAAAATTTTAATTGGACTATTCTTATCTCTTTAATTAGGCAATAGGTCCATACACAATGGGCCTACTACTGACCCATTGTGTATGGTGCCTGGGAAAGGGGCAATAGGCCCATACACAATGGGCCTACTACTGACCCATTGTGTATGGTGCCTGGGAAAGGGAGACGTGCGCATGCACACACGCGCGCGCCCACACACACACACACTAGTTCTTTTACTTCGTTCTTTTGAGGTTTTTTTCACCCACAATTGGAACCTTTGTTACAATATGGACACATAACTCCTTGAAAAAGGTATTTTTCACCATCATTCCAATTATTCGCAACTAGGAAAACTGCACCATTACTTGAAACTTAAACCCCATGTGGGACTATGGCCTTGAAGATGGACTATGACCGAGTACGTGGGAACATGTTCCTTGCATAACACCTGCCTTATCACTTATTATCCCTCGATTTGTGAAATGCTCATTAAGGAGCATCATGCTTTGCGCATTGTCACTATTGACTCTCTCTCTTCCTCCTGCGCTATCTCTGTATTGTCTTGCATACTCACTAATACTCCACCTCTAGCCTACCATAACCCCTTTGTGCTGATCGAATGAATCTTCCATGTGGCACATTCACCTGCGAGACCTTCTATATAAGAAGGTGAGGGTTTCTTTGGCCCCTCACTTAGCCTTGTTGTTTGTGTGTGTGTGGGATAATAGTGAGAGAGGGATTTTCCATCTGTCTGCTTACTCTGGTGCTATGGAGTTGGTTGAACATGTGCACCTTCTCAGGTCGGTAAGTTGCCGAGCTTGCTCTATTTTTGCAAGATTATGTTGTTTTTTTTACTTTACATTGGCCAAAAACATGGGCCTTTGTTTTTTTCAATGTTTACTTAGCATAATAAGGTTGGTTTCTCTAAAACACATACTCTTATGGTTTATGTCTTCACTGTCGTAGATATTTCATCACTGTGGCCATGGTTGGCGTATACTTTGTAAAAATTATTGTAAACCCGGTATCGTGGCCATCTTTTGGTGTATAGGGATACCTAGCATTGGGTCGGATCTCGTGCACTTCACATCTGAGCTTAGTAAAGCTTCTGCGGCCTAAATATTGGCTCGTGTTTTTGCATACTGACTCATAGTTTTAAAGCTACAGACTGTGGTTTGTAATGCTGGTGTCAATGTTGTGGGGTAGGATGCACCTAGCAACGGGGATTTATCTACTTACTCATACTAGCTGATCTGATACACTTCGTAAGATGAGAAGGGGGGTAAGTTTGATATACCCCTTATGTCTTCGGACTATACAATGAATTTTAGCGTATTGCTTTTTAGTGAGTGTGTATTGACAACATTGTATAAGAGGGTACCCGGTCAGATGGGCTTTAGTTGCATTTGATATTTGGTTATTGTGGTATTATTGGCATAATGATGGCGTCGCTTTTGACCGTGCGGCACACTTTTATTGTGGATTGGGTGTTGTACTACAAGCGAATAATTTTGCGATATGGCTTTTATATTTTTTAAATGAATGATCTAGTTGTTACCTTGATTGGTTATGAGGTATCACATTGAAGGTTGGCTCAATAGGACGGTAAAAAGGAGTTTTTCTTCGGTATGGCTTTTATATTTTTTAAATGAATGATGTAGTTGTTACCTTGATTGGTTATGAGGTATCACATTGAAGGTTGGCTCAATAGGGCGGTAAAAAGGAGTTTTTCCTCGGTTTTTATGTTCAGTACAATATATGGTGATGTGATACAAGAAAATCTAAGAAATAAATAGTAGAATGTCACCTCATCCATTTTATCTGTTTTTTTTTTCTTAAATTGAACTAGGATAGAAGAAATCAAGGCCACATTGGTGCTTTTGAAATTTGGTGAAAACTTGGGGACTAAATTAGGGACTATGACATTTGGATCGGAAGGGGTGGTGGCCTTCTGATCAGAATGATACATACTTAACTAACTATTTAAGTTTTTTTTAAAAAAAATGGAGTACATAATAACCTTACGTATAATTAAAAAACATTCCTGGATTTTAAAGTCTCAAGTTGCACAATGAACAAAAACTAAAACAAAACACCTTACATCTAACATAACTAGATTTCATGACTACTTTGGACACTGGTTTAAGTTAGAAAGGTTGTAAGATGGACATGGATAACAAAACTGATATTGTCTGTTGACACCTGTAAAACACATTCAAGGCTAATGTATTTGTTGTCTTGTTTGAATGGATGCGTGAGGACTCTATCCTTTCTTGGAATCTCTTTGGCTTTGTTGTTGTCCATCCTTCATGTACCAGACTAATCCTACTTTTTTGTAGCAAACATAACAACAACTCCTTTTTACTTTTACGCTAGAATGAGACCTCATTCTTATTACAATGTAAAAGAATAATTCTAAGACTGAGTTGCTTTTGCGCTACCCCTGGTCACTTGTCTAAAGCCAGCTGTCTTTTGAAATACTATATTGGCTAAATATTTTGGTTTAATTGATCTTTGTTTTGAATCCCCATTTGAGGTTATTGTGCTACCATATACATGTGGTAGTGATGTGTGTAAACACATTAGGATCGTCGGGGCATTTTTTTCCTCTTTAGGAGGTTTCCCCCCCGTGCATTGTATATATGCCCTTATCTCTAGGGCTATCAATCTTTCCATTGCACACTAAGTAATATACTCTCTGTTGTGTGCCTTGAGCTTCCTTCATCTTCTCCAAACTGTGTGTGTTTTCCTACAATCCTAATTCCAACTATTGGTATCAGAGCAAGCTGCATCCTCCTTGGCTTAGTCATCAGCAGCTTCAACACACGCCTGCTCACTTTCTCTGATTTCAGTGAGCTTTGGCGAGCGTTCGTAGGTCCACAAAATTTTTGGGTGTGCTTGTAAAGCTCAGTCTACTCAGATTTTTGATTCGGGCTCATTTTGGCCTCCGTTTCCACTACAGGTAGTAGTACTGCACAAGCTATTTTGTCATTTAGTGCAGAATTTTTGTTAGTGTATTTTTTTGCATAATAGGTGCCTTACAGTCTTCTACCGTTTGTGCTATATATCACATGTTGTTCCCGCTTCATTTCTCCTCTTTTCGGACATTTTTCACATCAGGTGCAACATTTACCATGGCTGACAACAACACAGATGTATTCAAGGTGTTTGCTGCTGAGGACAGATTGGATGGGGACAATTACCCTATGTGGGCTTACATGATGCAACATGTTCTTGTGTCAAAGGGAATTTTGAATATTGTGCAGGGCATTGATGTACGTCTTGGTTCTAAGGATGTAGGCGATGTTGAGGATGTTGCAGGTCTTGCTTCACGGATTGCTGCTATAAGAGTTGTTTTGCCTACGGCAGAACAAGCTCATTGAGATGTAAAGGATGCGCAGGCTCATGCATTGATTGCGCTGTCTGTGAAGCGCACCATTACTCCTCACCTTTGTTCAGCAAAATCTGCAAAATAGACTTGGGATATTCTGGCTGGTCTTTATGCAAGTCGCAATGAGGCTAAAATTGCATTGCTACGTAAAGAGCTGGAGTCGAAGATTATGCATGAGGAAGATGATATGGACACTTTTCTTGCTGGTGTCAAGGATATCAATGAGCAACTTATTTTCGCAGGTGAAGTCATTTTAGACAGTTCCCTTGTGCAGACTGTTCTTGATGCCTTACCAGATTCTTACCAGACTTTTGCTAGTACTTGGAGATTTATGACCCAAGGAAATCCTAAAGTTGTCAAGTTTGATTCATTGTGCACATTGCTGTTGCAAGAGTCACTTTCTAGAAAAAAACAGGACTAGACAACGTGCAGTTGAACAAGCTTTTATTGCTTCTCAAAGAAAGGGTGGTAACAACAATGCAACCACTTCTTATGGTTCTTCTGCGAGTGGAAAATCACTTAATTCTTCTGATGGCAGTAATTCATCTGGAAATTCTCGTGATAAGAGCAAAAAGAAGATGCGTTGCCATTATTGTAAAGCTAATGATCACTTGATCAAGCAGTGTCCTAAGTTGAAGGCCAAAGAGGCTAAGAAGAAAGAGGGTGGCTCCACTACAAATGCAGCCATTGTTGAGTCTTCTATGAAAGGGGACTGTGACACTGATGTGGATGCAGAATGGGCTTTTAGTGCAGAGTGCACTTACAATTCTGCTATCCATGATGTATGCACGTCAGTTGCTGCAGATTCACATGTGTGGTGTTTCGACAGTGGTGCTACAAAGCACATTACCTCTCATCGTGAATTGTTTACCTCTCTCGAGTCTGTCCCTCATGGGAATTCAGCTACTTGTGCCAACAATTCCTCTTATCCGGTTTAGGGAGTTGGAAAGATTGTGCTTACTGCTGCAAATGGCAGTTCTTTCACACTTGTTGATGCAATTTATGAACCTGGTATCAAGAAGAAGCTTTTGTCTGTATCTGCACTTGCTAGACTTGGACTTGTAGTCAAATTTGTGGATGACAGATGTGCAGTCCATGATCTCAATTTTGGTGATGAAATTGTTGCATCTGGCCTTTTGTGCCGTGGGCTGTATAAGCTCACTTTGTATGACAAGTGTGGACAAGATTTTGCAAATGCAGTTGCAGATTCAAGGGCTGTTTCAGATGCAAAATTGTGGCATGCACGTTTTGGGCATGTGAATCTTACCAGTTTGCTACGTTTGCAAAAATATAATATGGTTGCTTCTTTGCCGCCTCTTGAAGCACTTGTCAAACATGTTTGTGAAGGCTGTATTTTGGGTAAGATGCAGCGTTTGAATTTTCCAAAGGATGGTTCAGTTATGGCCACATGCAAGTTATAACTTGTGCATAGTGATGTTTGTGGGCCCATGCAAACTCCATCCTTGGGCAATTACGTTTACTTCGTGACTTTCATTGATGATTACTCCAGGCATGCATGGGTATTTCCACTTAAAGCGAAGTTCGAAGTTTTTATGTGCTTCATGTTAGGAAATATGACGTGCTTAGTAGATAATTGAGTAGATTACTTAATGGAGAGAGATAATTTACACACACAAGAGATTAGAGAGAGAGAGAGAGAGAGAGAGAGAGAGAGAGAGAGAGAGAGAGAGAGAGAGAGAGAGAGAGAGAGAAAGAGAGAGAGAGAGAGAGAGAGAGAGAGAGAGAGTACACATGATATACGTGGTTCACCCAATGTGGACTACGTCCATGGGAAAGCAGACACTCAATGGCTTTAGTACTTCAAAACAAGAAGTAGGTTACAAAGGGATTATACAGTTTTGGAGCTCCCGCCTTGCTTCACTCTCACCAACTCACACCCACCTTGTTGCATCAACTTCACACTTTCAAATGTGTGTAGAAATGGCCTCCTTTTATAGGCCAAAAGGGTTGCCCTCTCTCATGAGAGGCAGCCATGTGTAGCCGCCCTTGTGTAGATTGTTAGGAAATAAGACGTAGCTAAATAGATAATTGAGTAGATTACTTAATGGAGAGAGACAGATTTATATACACGAGATTATAGAGAAGAGAGAGAGAGAGAGAGAGAGAGAGAGAGAGAGAGAGTACACACGATATACGTGGTTCACCCAATGTGGGCTACGTCCACGGGAAAGTAGCCACTCAATGGCTTTAGTACTTCAAAACAAGAAGTAGTTTACAAAGGGATTATACCCTTAATGGAGCTCCCGCCTTGCTTCACTCTCACCACCTCACACTCACCTTGTTGCATCAACTTCACTCACTATGAAATGTGTGTAGAAATGGCCTTCTTTTATAGGCCAAAAGGGCTGCCCTCTCTTATGACAGGCAGCCATGTGTAGCCGCCCTTGTGTGAATAAGTCCAAATCGGACCCTCCAATCCGTCCATGTGTGGCCGCCCTTGAGAAGACAAGTCCGCTTTTGAAACCGGCCATTGACTTCCGACCACCGGCCAACCGACCGGTTGTTTTCCGACCACTTTCCGGCAGCCGTCCGGCCATAATATTCCGGCGAAAAAGAATATTTTGGCGAAAAAAAAGTCTCGGGGGCGGAGGCCCCTGAGGCCTTTAAAGTTGCCCTTGATTCTTGTCCGTGAAAATTTTGGTTTCCGGTGAGTGATTTTTCTTCACACACGATGGCTTCTCCTCATAATGGGGGCCTTACAAATGTGCGCTTTTACCACAGAAAATTACAAGGGTAAATCATGCTCCATACTTAACATAGATAAGTCCAAATCAGACCCTTCGATCCGCCCTTGAGAAGACAAGTCTGCTTTTCAATTCGGCCACCAGCCACACCGGCCATTGACTTCCGACCACCGGCCAATCGGCCAACCGACTGATCGTTTTCCGATCACTTTTCGACCGCCGTCCGGCCATAACATTCCGACGAGTGATTTTATTTTCTGGCAAGTGATTTTTCTTCACACACAATGGCTTCTCCTCATAATGGGGGCGTTACAAATGTGCATTTTTATCACAAAAATGTGCTCCATACTTAACACTTCAAAAAATTTCTGGCTATAGTTGAAAATGTCTCAAAATGTACTATGGACACCCTTTGTTCCGATCGAGGAGAGGAGTATATGTCTCATGAATTCAATGCATTTCTAGCTAGTTGTGGGATAAAACACCAATGTACAGTGCCTTATACGCCTCAACAAAATGGTGTTGCTGAGAGGAAAAACAGGTCACTTATGGAAATGGCATGATGTATGGTCAAAAGTCAACCTTTGCCGCATTCTTTTTGGCTTGAATCCATCATGTGTGCCACTTATGTACTTAACAGGTGTCCTACAAAAGCTTTGCAATCTATTACTCCATATGAAGCATGGCATGATAGAAAGCCTTCTATTGAGCACATGCATGTTTTTGGCTGTTTGGCTGTGCGCTCCTTGCCGCACTGTCGAAGCAAGGGACTTGCCAATACACCGTGTGCGAGCCACAGACGGCTCCAAGCACACAACAAGCCTAAACTAGCAAGCTCAAGAAAACAAAGGGTGTGTCACTCACCGCTCTACGCTCGCCTTCGTGGTGGATTCCTCGCCGCGATGAAGAAGAAGCTGCAGTCGTGCCGCGCTCAACCGCTTCGCCGCCGTCGTGCCTTCGTAATGCTCGATCGCACACACACTCTCCCTCTCTCTCTCTCTCTCACACACACACACAAGGAGGTGAAGAAGAAGAAGAAGATGGAGATGGAGCAAGAGCACTCTTCAATTGCACAAATGAGAGAATGAGTAAAAATTAGGTTTAGTTGGCTTTTATAGGAGCTCACCCCATTCACACTTGGGCGCCCATGCTTAGCCAACTAATCCCTTGAATGTCCAAGTTAAAGTGCGCCTCTCATCGACGATCACTCTACCTTTCCCTATTGGTCCGACAAGCCCGGTACCTGACTCTACCAAATACATAATACACGTCCATCGTAGGTGATGGGGTGTCCGTGTGCCGTGAGGGTTAACATGCCCCCCTTCCTGATGTAGATTCCGTCCTCAGAAGCTATTGAGTTGAAGCTGGGTCGTTGAGGTGGAAGAGCATTTGAGATGAATGTCCTTAGCCTTCTTCAGTCACTGCAAAATCAAACAACATTGGCACAGTAATTGCATTCTCTTAAAAAGCATATGCAGTTTTAGGTAGACACATTGATTGGAAAAAGAATTTCAAACAATTTGTTAGCAATGAACATTAAATTGCAATGTAATCAAATGCATAAACAGATGTAAAGGCAAAAAATTAAACAAGTCTGGGGTCACTAATTTGACGGTCGAAAAGCACTAGAGATCGAATATTAATACCATGGGTAAGCTTCTTAATTTTTTGTGGTCAATTAAGTTGTTTAATCGCGAGAGCCAAGTATTCATGTTCGAGGGCTGACTAGAGGCTATATCTAGAAAACCTTGTAGTTAAGCTACCATAAAAGGAATTTCTCATGAAATCATCGCCTGACTGATTACTTTTTCTTTGACCCCCCAAGGTCTTTTCACACTGATTCAATTATGATGTGTGTGCTTATTTTGTATGCCTTGGGTTTTTTGCTTCTCAAGGAAAAGCGCCCACACTGGGAACCTCTAGGGCTCTAGTACCATAGGCAATACATGTGAGTGAAGTACCAAATCAAGCTGAGATTTCTCTTCCAGCTTAAAATTTTACATTGTGGCACTTTGATTTTTTGTTTGTTCATTTTCATCATTTTAATTTTGTAACTTTGGGGGGTCATATAACACTGTTACATTCCCCAGGCTCATCACATTAGTAAACTCCCTTTATAATACTTAAGCTAAAGGTCAATAGGGTTAAGCCCACTAGAAAGCCCTAGTACATTTCATACAATGCTGCCTAAATCGGATTAAGAACCTAAGTAACCATTGTTTATTAGGAAGGCATTCCCCATGGTATTAAGAGAAGATTTCTAATACCTAGCTTGGTCAAACTAGCTTAGTCGGACTGCTTGATTTTTACACCTAAACAAGTGATTATGACAAAAGATTGCATTGAATTAAATGTTGGATACTAAGCCAATGCGCTGAATATTATGCTACCAATCACAATCAAAGCAGACAAACATGGATGCAAAAAAGATAACGGCAATGCTAATGGACAAGAAACACCTGTTTGTGTTGATGGTCGCGCTTGATTTGAAGGTTCCATGAAGGTCCAAATCCTATCAATAGCAACACGCTCCTGTACACACTAGGAAACAAAAACAATACCTCTAGGAGGCACATCAGTGGGAAAAGAGAACTTTTCTAATCACTCAACTCTAAAACAGAAACACTCCTATCGTACTAATCTTACCTACCCTCCATCACTCAAGTGATGAGGATCAAAGGTGTTTTATGGCATAGGTTTCTGTTTCACTGTACCAGATGTGACATGTGTAGGTCTGAGTCAATGTTTTGACTTTTATTGTGCATACTCGTTTGCTAATTGCTCTTGCTCTTTTTTTTTTTTTTGTGAGTATAAAGCTTTATATGTACATTCCCTAAGATCGGAGATTAAGAGGTCAGGGAAAAAGGTTGAGAGGGAAACAAATGAATGATGACTGTCAGCAAACACTCCCCCCTTCCTTGGGTAGATCATACCGTTTGAAATGAGCTTGTCACCCTTTGAAACCAATTGTTCCAGTTGGTAATAGGTGAGGATTTTTGCCAGTAGTTTTCTATTACCCTAGGTGCCTCGTCAAGTTGCAAGGGTGGTAAGGTACTCTCCCAGGATCGAACTTGAAGTGGTTCATTAGGTGATTCTTGAACACTGGGAGGTGTGGATTCTTTGGTAGCTTCATGGAGGTCCACTACTATAGATGGAGGCGGTGTAGAAGCTTTTACCTCTATGGATGTATTACATGAGGAGCTAGAATCTTCATGGGACTCCCCCCTTCCTGAGCTAGGTGGAACAAATCGTTCTTTCTTTGGTACCCAAACTAGCTCGGGAGCAGGTGTGTAGCATTCTGTGATTTTTTTCTTTCCATGATCATTGATTCGTTTTGGAGCTACGGGATTGGGCTCGCTTGGGTCAGGTGATAGGTAAGAGCACAATCTACGTTTTGGTACCCAGATTTGATCATTTCCTTCATAGTATCCTTGGGCTTCCAATAGTCATTTAGGAATCCAACGCAGCGTTTCTTTACTTTTCTTGGAGCGAGTGGTACGTTTCTTACAAGGCTTCTGTTTTTTTGCATCAACTATGCTCACTACAGAGGTTTTAGGGACCCACTTGTATGTTTTCTTCGTTACCTTAGGATGAGTCTTGTCAGAAGCGATATGCATTGCTTGTAGCATATTTAAGGGTATAGGAATTTCATCCCCCTCAGGTGTTACCCAAGTCGTCCCCCTATTTCCCCAAGTGTCTATGGTTGATGCTAGGTGGACCCAATCCACATTGTCTGATTCCGTCATACCCGGTAACACATCCATATAAGGAGAATCTTGGCCAATGTCTGTATCCTTCTTACAAGTGTAACAATATTGTAGTGGGGCCGAGTGAACCGTGGTGTCAGAGCGATGATCAATAATGGTTTTACTCCCTAAGGGGTGTACCTTACCAGTCACCAAATCCACTCTAAGGACAGAGTCTTGGAATTGCAAATAGACATGATTTTTAGACCAATCGTGAACCATTTGTGCTTCCCTGATGAATGGTCGTCCTAAAATCATTTCATATGACATAAGGTGTTTAGAGAAATCCATTACAATGAACGTATGTCGTACCTTGTGTCCTAGAACTTTGATCTTAAGATCCTTGAGCATCCCCATAGGTTTGGCTATGGTACCATTTGCCATCTTTACCACAATGTTAGTAACACTGAGGCGGGGTTTTCCCATGGATTCCCAACAATCTTTTGTAACGATGCTAACTCCCGCACCACCATCAAGAATTCCCTTTATAGTTAATCCCTTGGTAGTGATGGGTAGGGTCGCATTAGACTCGTCGCCTTCAAAATACTGCCCTAATTCGTTAATGGGTACCTCGATCACAGACTCGTGTCCATCTAAGTCAAGTGATTGCACATGATTTTCCTCATCAATCATAATCGAGTCAGGCCTATTTGGTTGCGCAAACTGCGGTAATCCCGTTCGTAGCTCTCCGTTAAGGAATGCTCGAAGTGCAAGGAATAACTCAGGATCTCCATACAGCTTTGCTATGATCGTGGTTCGGACCTCAGAAGACATGAAGTCCACTAGTTTGGCAACATTCATTGGCGTTTTGCAGGGTGTAGGTCCTTGACTAGGAACTGGTGAGGATGGAATCTCATATTCCTCAATGGGATCAGGTATTCCTTCGTTAAACATCCTTTCCAACAAGAAGGGTGTATGCTCACTTTCTGATGTCCTGTCCTCACTCCCTTCTTGGATGATACTAGATATGGCTAACGGTCTATGGTTCATGTGGGGTGGATGAACTTGCGTGGGAAACACTGTGTCATGAATTTTGACCTGCATGGGTTCTGGTTCTAGTTTCCTTTGAGTCTCCTTCACTAAACCTCTTAGATGTTTCACCTGCTTAATCTCGTCTACAGGGTTTGGGTACGTCCCAATCTTCTTTTTACGATTCTTCCCTTTTTGCCCCTGCGGTTTATCTTGGGGGTCTTGGATTGGATTTGGAAACACTTGTGGTGTTTTCAGAGGCTCTTTATGGTTTTCTCTCATTCGGTTTTCATTTGGTTCCATGTTACGGTTTTCTTTGTCGGTCTTTCCCTTTGTGGTATTGGTTCTAGTCTCCATTGTCTCGACTGAATGTGAATCATCGTCGAGGTCATTCATATACACGGGGTCATCTCCTGTTCCTATGTTTGTTTTGGAACTTGGCTTTGAATTTTCCGTATTCTGCAACTTCTTCCTTCGTGTCTTCTTTTTCTTTGCTTGGATAACTGACGCGGTATCTCTCTCTTCGAGGATATGTCCTGGCCCTTGAAGCATGGACCGTGTAATCGCATAAGCGGGTGTGACGGGTGGCATTGGTGATGTCACACTAGCAATTTCGACCAAATTCAGGGGTGTGATTTTAGGCGCATTTGGGTTATAGGGGCATTGGGCAATCAAGTGATCTATGCCACAACGATTACATGTGAGTATTGGCATTGCAGACGTGCTCCCTTGATTCACTTGCATCTGTGCAGCATTCTTTTGCAGCCTAATAGGGCACTCCGCTACTCGATGTGGTCCACCACACTCGTAGCATTGAAGAGGTGGCCTCCTAGCCTGGGTGTTGATATTTTGACCTCTGGATGCGAGAGCAGCAGCTTGATAAACCGGCTTGACTTGTCCCCAAGAATCTTCCATGTAGTATATAGGACATTCTTCCAATGTATCAAGACCGTAGGCAATACTAGTGTCTATTTCCTCCTCACAGCTATCTGGATAAGCATTTGATGGCTCGCAACCTACTTGGTTCATAGGGGCGACTCTTGGATGCGGGGGCTGCGGTCCTACCACAGGAGGTGGTAACGGTGTAGCTTGTACAACATTTTGAGATCTAGGGACCATGTGTTGCGGTAGTTGCTCAACAGGTGGAGTAGGCATCAATACAGGAGCTCGAGGCGCATCCGTCCAGGCTACAGGTGGTCTATTTGCCATCATACGTTTGATCATTAAACAATCCTTAGCTTGGTGACCATACCTACCACATGCGTTGCAAGTTCCATTAAATTTTACTCTAAACGTAGGGCACTCACTAGTGCTATGTGGACCTAAGCAAATGGAACACCATTGTTGCTCCCTTCTTGGATACATGTGACTATTTTGAGGGGGTCGATTATCCTTAAGAGACTCTTGGATTGCCTTGGTGAGGTCTGTCAAGAATGTCTCAAATACCTTTGGCTCATTGGCAATGGGCTTTGCGGTCATGGGTTCATACTCAATGGCTTGTGAGCTAGTGGATCTCGTGTCAGTAGACACCCTCATGCCTGCTATCATCAAGTTGTCCTCTAATTGGATTGCATTGGCAGTGACATCTTCCCAGGTTGTGATACCTCTAATCACTAGTCCATTATAGATTCCTTCATTCCTCAACCCTCGAATGAATCGATCAAGCAGTTGGTTATTGTTGAAGCGCTCATTTACAGGGCAGCGAGAGTTTAAGTGCTTTAGACGACTAATGAAGTCCCTTACTGACTCTCCTTCCTTACGTTCGGCCTTCTGTAGCTGAGATGCTACACCCCAAAGCACACCTTCTCGTATGTACTCCTTTAGAAACAACCTTCGAAGGGTAGGGTAGATTGTTTTCTCGTCCACCCTTAGGGTCCTATACCAATCTCCAGCCTTCCCACTTAATGTCAAGCTTAAGGCATTGCACTTATGTAGTTCGTTGCGTTCCCCTAAGGAATCACATACTTGTTCAAACACTTCAATGTGTTTTCTAGCATCTTCGTCCCCATTGAATTTTTGCGTGAGTTTGGCAATTTGTACTGCCTTACTTCTAGGCTCTCTATCAGATGCATGACGCATATTTTCCGCGATAGATCGACCTATGGTTTGAGCAAACGCTGCCAAGTCACCTAGGTGAGGAGGTAGGGCCGGTGGAGGTACTCTTGGAATCATATGTGGGAGAGGAACGGGTACCGGTCTTGGCATATGTGTAGATGATGCAGGATATGGAACATAACCGGGCATAGGTCCACTCGGATAAGAGCTAGGGAGTGGCACTCGAGGAGCATAAGCAAGTGGTACAATTGGAGGTGTGGGGGCCATGTGTGCATAAGGGGCTAGAGGCACATATGGTCGAGGCCCCATATTAGGTACTACGACACTAGGTAGTGGCACTGCGCTAACCGTAGATGTCATCGGTACATTCTCTGTCAGGCTTATCCCTGGAGTGAGCACTATGTTTTCCTTGATAGAGGGTTGAGCCAAGTTAGGGAAGCTAAAGTTTTCGCTCGGAGGCTCAGATTGCATAGAGACCCCAGGCGAAATGACGTAAGATGGGTCCATGGGGCTCATTAGAGGAGTCTCCATTTGAGATAGAGTAGGCTGTTGAGCCTTGCTCGTATCCAGAAATCTCATGGGGCCAATAGAGAGTATATTTACCCCTCGGTTTTGCCTTTCTGATTGAATAATGCCATGGATAACATTACAGATCATTTTCTGTTGATCTTCGATGCTCGTGGCACTAGAGGTGGATTGTACAATCTCTATCCATCCTACATGGTAGGCGTGGCCAGAGTGTAGATCCGTCAACACCTCAGTGTGGAGGTCGTATGTCCAATGATCATTAATGAACAATCCTTCTAGAGTCGACGTGTTAACGGTTTCTTGTGAGGTAGAAGCAATGTTGCTCCCCGTGGTTTTACTTGTCATCAACGGTACTCTAGAGGGAACTTCTGAAGGAGGCAGCTCAACAGGGCCTTCTTGGTAAGAAGTTGGCAGGATATCCACATGGACACTCTTTGGGGGTGTGGGGTCCACGTGCGATGTGAAAGGAGAGTCCACTTCCCCACCCCCTTCGTGTGCTTCATTTGCCTCAGGTTCCGAGCGAGTAGCTCTACCTAATGTTTCCATGAAACGGCTAAACATACTAGTACTAGGCTGTGGAGCTTCGGGAGGTGCATGGCCTTCTCTCTCAGTGTTTTGGGTAGGGTATGCTTCCATGATTTCTGAGTCGGAGGAGGAATCACTAGCGGCTATTTTAGGGTCTTGGGTGGTGCTACCTTGTGTCCCCGCTGAGGGTCTAGAGCTTATCGTGGATGGGTAATGGGTGTCCGTATGAACAGAGGCACTACCAATGTGCTCGTGTTCTAGCACCCGCCCAGAGCGTAAGTGCATGTGCTTTTGATACCCTTAGGTGTCAAAAAGCTGCTCTAGGAGGCCTTATGACTAGTTTTTAGCGTGTTTTTTGTTTGTTTTTTTGCTAGATTTTTTAGAGCGTGTCGTGGAATGAGTCGTGTGATAGCTCAAAAGGAGCGTATCGGTCAGAGGGTCGTGCCGTGCTTTACAGCCCTCCGTTTGGTCACTCTATGCCCTCGGAATCCCTAAAACTGTCAATTTCCAGTAGGGAACTAGGCCCAAACTAGAAAGTCTAAGGGTGCAAGTGGGAAGAGAAAGGAGGAGAGTGGAGGACTTGTCCCACATGCTCTCATTCTCTCTTGAGGGAGTAGGGTATATATATAAGAGTGAGTCTAGTATATATCATAGGACTGAGGACTGAGGCCTGGGCTTGGGCTTGGGCTTGGGCTTGGGGGAAAATGATCCCGATCCCGATCTACCTTTTATACAAACCAAACCGTCCGTTTTAAGAGTCACGTTTTTTATTTTTGAAAAATATCGCCACCCACTCGCTCGCGAAAAACGCAGAAATTGCAGCAGAAATTGAAAACGCCGAACTTGAAAATGCAGAAATTGCAGAAATGCTAACCGAGCTTAGTGTAGGGCATATCCCCGGCAGCGGCGCCAAAAATGTGCGCTCCTTGCCGCACTGTCAAAGCAAGGGACTTGCCAATACACCGTGTGCGAGCCACAGACGGCTCCAAGCACACAACAAGCCTAAACTAGCAAGCTCAAGAAAACAAAGGGTGTGTCACTCAATGCTCTACGCTCGCCTTCGTGGTGGATTCCTCGCCGCGATGAAGAAGAAGCTGCAGTCGTGCCGCGCTCAACCGCTTCGCCGCCGTCGTGCCTTCGTAATGCTCGATCGCACACACACACTCTCCCTCTCTCTCTCTCTCTCACACACACACACACACAAGGAGGTGAAGAAGAAGAAGAAGATGGAGATGGAGCAAGAGCACTCTTCAATTGCACAAATGAGAGAATGAGTAAAAATTAGGTTTAGTTGGCTTTTATAGGAGCTCACCCCATTCACACTTGGGCGCCCATGCTTAGCCAACTAATCCCTTGAATGTCCAAGTTAAAGTGCGCCTCTCATCGACGATCACTCTACCTTTCCCTATTGGTCCGACAAGCCCGGTACCTGACTCTACCAAATACATAATACACGTCCATCGTAGGTGATGGGGTGTCCGTGTGCCGTGAGGGTTAACATTGGCATATGCTTTGGTGCCACAAACACAACGCAGAAAATTGGATGATAAGGATGTCAAATGTATTTTTGTTGGCTATAGTGCTAAAAGCAAAGGTTACAGATTGTGTCATCCGCAAATAAAGTGTATTTTGGTTTCACGGGATGTAGTGTTTGTGGAAGATTATGTCCAGTCCTTGCTGTCATGTACTAGAGACAATAATGTAAGCTCACATGACATTTATGACACTTTGTTGCCTCTTTTCAGTGGTGTAAGTTCGAATGTAAATTCCAATGAGACAAATGTACAACCTATGGGGATTTTCAAAAATGTTACAGATCAACCTATTACTGATGCATATGTACATAATGTACTTGATGAGGAAAGGGCTAAAAATGAGCAGGGCTAGAGGTATGCCAAAATGGCTGGTGCAGACATTGTGTGACAGTAAATTTAATGCACCTTTGTCTAGTCGTACTCGTTCAGGCTCTCGCCATGCATCTTATGCATCAGATTGTTATGCTTTGGCTGTGTCTAGCTTACATGATGTTGAGGAACTTCTATCTTTTGATGAAGCACATAATTCAGAAAATTGAATGGCTGCCATGCAATCAGAATATGATGCACTTATAGAAAATCACACATGGACTTTATGTGATTTGCCTCCTGGCAAAAATGCCATTGGTACGAAGTGGGTTTACAAGTTGAAACGCAAGCTGGATGGTGAGATCGATCGCCATTGTTGCAAAGGGTTATGCACAACAAAAAGGCATGAATTATAAAGAGACTTTTGCTCCCACTTATCATATGACTAATGTGCATTTTCTATGTGCATTGGCAACTCATTTTGGTTGGGATGTACATCAATAAGACATTGTTACTGCTTTCTTGAATGGTGACATATTTGAGGAAGTTTATGTAACGCAGTTGGCTTTGTATGGGTTGAAGCAATCTCCTCGTGCTTGGTATGAGAAAGATGACACTCATTTGGTCAAACGAGGCTCTTGTAACAGTCCAACAGAAAGCACATTGTATATAAAGCGTGAGGCTGATGTACTTCTCATTGTGGTTCTTTATGTAGATGATTTTGCTGATTACTGGAACAAATGAGAGACATATTGCTGAATTTAAGGCTGATTTGAATGCTACTTTAAAGATGAAAGATTTGGGGCTATTGCATGATTACTTGGGTATACAGTTTAAGCAGTGTGATGGTGGTATTGACTTGTGTTAGAACAGTTACATTGAGACATTGCTATGTAAGTTTCGACTTGAGGATTGCAAACCTATTGCCACTCCCATGAAAACAAGTTTAAATTTGAGTCTTCATGATGCTGATGATCCTGCAGATGTCACTCTTTACAAATTGCCGTTGGATGCCTCATTTATGTATGCAACATGAGGTGGGATATTCCGTTTGCAGTCATAGGTCAACAGATTTATGCATAGCCCAGGGTCTAAGTATTGGTAGGCTGTCAAGAGGATTTTCTGCTACCTTAGTGGCACTTTACATCTTGGCTTGTTTTATCCCAAGGGGGATCATTGCCGCCAGACTTACATGCTTTTTCGGACTCAGATTGGGCTTGTTGTTTTGACACGCAAGTGTCCACAAGTGGTTTTCATTTCATGCTTGGCAGTTCATGTATATCATGCTTGAGCAAAAAGCAACCTACTGTGGCCACTTCTAGTTGTGAGGTTGAGTACAAGGTAGTCTTCACAGCTAGGGTTGAGTGTGTATGGCTCAGAAGCCTTATGGATGATTTGGGTGTTGGACAGGACACTGCCAACACTATCTACACTGACAGTCAGAGTGCATTGGCAGTTGCAAGGAACCCAGTTTTTTATGCTCGCACAAAGCACATTGAGGTGTATTACCACTATGTCAAGGAGAGGCTCTTAGCAGGAGAGATCAGCTAGCATTATGTGCCAACACAAGACAACCTTGCAAATCTTTTCACAAAGGCATTGTCTCGTGAGAAGCTCGAAGCTTTCCGCAAAGCTTTGGGCTTACTCCCCTTTGCGGACTGAACATGTCCTCAGGGCATGGCGCTTCCCTTTACTCATGTGCCATCTCTGCATCACTCCAAGGGGGATTTGTTACCATATACATGTGGTAGTGATGTGTGTGAACACACTAGGACCGTTGGGGCATTTTTTCCCTCTTTAGGAGGTTTTTTCCCCAGTGCATTGTATATACGCCCATCACTCTAGGGCTATCAATCTTTCCATTGCACACTAAGTAATATACTCTCTGTTGTGTGCCCTGAGCTTCCTTCTTCTTCTCCAAGTTGTGTGTGTTTTCCTGCAACCCTAATTCCAACATAATGTGTTATTCACCCTATCTTGATGACTCGAGTAACTACATCTAATCATCTTGGTTGGATGACCTTGCATCTTGGAATATAGCTCAGATCATGATAAGTCTCTAGTATCTAAGTGTTTGGATTAGTGACTATGCACTTTATGGTTCATTTATTTTTGAATTACATGTTTGGATGGATAGCCCTCCCAACTTGCATATTTGTCAATGACCCCAGTCTAATAACAAAGTTGCCAAATGGAATTTTCCACTATGGTTATTTTTTTCTAGTTATCTTTCCATAAATTTTTGAGCTCCACATTGTATTTTTCTTTTGTTAAAAGGACACACAACACCCAAAATATGAATCATGTCCAAGGAATCAACCCAAGTTTCTCAAATCTATCTCCTTAATCTAGCCTTTAGTTCAACCACACTTTGCACACGTGTGTTGGGTTTTAAGGGCTAATATGCCTTGGTCTGACATCTAAGAGTCTAGTCGTCCATTAACTCACTTTTCTAACCTTTAGTTTATCTCATTCATGACATACACTGAGAATAAGTAAGGAGCTATAAGATTACATTGCTTGCTACAAGAGATCCACTCTCTCTCTCTCTCTCTCTCTCTCTCTCTCTCTCTCTCTCTCTCTCTCTCTGTGTGTGTGTGTGTGTGCGCGCGCGCGCGCGTGCGTCTGTGCACGCACGTGCTTACACATCACACACTCGGACTATCTAGTGGCATCAAAGCCGAAGGATTCTCGCGAGGTGCAGCGAGTTTTCTTACAAGAACACCTCATTTTGATGTTGATTAGGCATTTTTTTGCAGATGTTTTTCAAAACTGTCCGCTACAACGGCTGGAAATGATGTTTTGAACATGTGTGAATCTCACGAGTACCTGCAAATTGTCTCCCTACAGGGTGCTACACTCGGAAGCCTGGCTGCCCTGCAAAATACTCAAAAATAGCACATAGCAAGACATAAACGACTAAATCTACGTACCTGCCGATTCGTACAAATCCATAATCGAGCACAACACAAATGGAGAGAGACAGGGAGCGGGAGAGAGCAAGAGAGCGCGTGCAAGCGCACCTCCTAGAGTGGAGTGCTATGTCAGCACGGTGAGAGAGAAGAGAAGAGAGGAGAGAAGAATACACAGACACTGGGTGCAATCTCCCCCCGTGCAAGAGTGAGGATTTCCCTCTTGCACGTATTTATTTATAGATTTCTTGAATGCCCAAAAATGAGTACAAATTGGCCGGCCGGTCATAAATAGCCAAAGCTCATAAAGAGCACTTGAATAATCAAATATACATAAAATATAGTATCCTTCCGCATAATTCATTATCTGCTAATGCTTTTGCCACCTGTCAGCTGCAGTAAATGGATAAATATCATTTCCATAACATACCTCTCCGTTGGAAAGCAACTGTCCTTAGTTGCGAAGATAAAAATCTACAAACAATACTTGTCAAAAACAATGATTAGAAATCTGTATCAAATAGTAAAAAAATCCATAAAACTAGACCACAGTGCTTATGCCTGCCGTCATCCACATACTACCTATTCTAGCGTCCCATACCACTAGAATAAGCAGTATATGTCATACCCTGATGAATCAGGATATCATTGGTCGCACTCATCATCAATTCCATAATGTCAAGTCTCATCACATAAACACTGCTGTAATAATCACCAGATACCAAATCCCAATCCAATTCCAATTCCACAATATAAGTCCAAATCCAAATCTCTTTCATTATGTACCCGGGTAACAAAATCATACCAGTTATAGTGGTGGCCAGCCACTTCAGCATGATTTTGTGATCGGTGTTGCGTAAATCGGCGAATCTGCACTAATAAATGCTGCCTAAATCGGCGAATCTGCATTTGATATAAGTTCAAAAAGTATGAATCTATAGTTTGTTGTTGTGCTGCCTAAATCGGCGAATTTGCACTAGATGAGCATTGACACACTGCCTAAATCGGCGAATCTGTGTGTATGTGACCAATGGACCAAGCAAGACATAAAAAGAAAAAATTTGCCACCTATTTGACACAAAATTAGAGTATGTTTCATTGACAAGGCACTTACAAACTGTGGCTCGATATCCGAGAGCACCCTAGCTCAAATGAGGAGCTGCATAGCTTGTTGATTAGTTAAAATGCCGACAATGATGAATATTAACATGGAAATAAAATGCAAATACCTGTGGAACAACAATGCCAAGGTCATTTACAGTATGCTCTCAAAGGTAGTTATGTCAAAGAGGTCCAACATAAATGTAAGCTGAGTATGTTAGTTGAAAAAAACTACTTAAAAATTGATTGTAATTAATGTGAGTAGAGTGGAACATATTCTTATTATACTTGACTTAGAGTAGGGTTTGAGCAAACAAAAAAAGAACTTTTGTCTATGGCAGCACAATCACATGGAATCTCTTATGCATGGGATGAAGATATGAAATGAGTTAGCAAAGACACAATGTACATGAAAAGTTTATAACTAGAAACTTTACTCTTGTTGACAGTCAAGTAAAACTACACTTTACTACTAAAATGTACAAAATGTATCTTGTGTAGACACCGGGAAGTCACACACAATTGCATGCTCAGTGAAAAAAATAAATATAAGTACTTTGACAACATGTAACACAACGGAAATAAGTTAAGGCTCTGTTGTTGAATAAGGAGATGTTGGAAAAGGTGTGTGTGTGTGTTTTTTTTGGAGATGGCAACATAAGAAAGTACGTGAAATAAGGATTGGGGTGGGGAATTAAGTAATATTGCATTCAAATTGATAGTTATATAGGGAGGCAGCTTACTTATCAAGGGGAATTTATCTAGAGGGATGTAGTCATAATTCATACCTTGAGGTTCTCTGACTGTAGCAATGTAGTTGAACGTTATCTGCAAAAGTATTACTAAAAGACAAGGCACCAAAAATAATTAAACGACACATTCATATTGACAAAGTTGATAATGGTAAAACGGATGCAAAGCTAGGATTGAAAGTGAAAAAGTGTAACTACAAACAGGTGAATAATGAAGGTTCTAAATGAGAATACCTAGCGGTCAATTGTTAGTGTTGCGAGCCTTATAGAACGATTGAGAAAATTACAACAGGAAGAGTGACAATAACTGACATACATATCTATAAAAGTCTTGAAAACATGATAGCATGCTAATTAGTAGCTTCTTATGAAGTATCGTGTCTCAGTAAGGACTTAGAGTGAATAGAGTAGTGAATGTGGGTGCAATTGTGGATGATTTTACAAAGAATTTATATTAGCTTGGACAAACAAATAATGTCCATCAATATGTTGTGGGACATGGTGTAAATTTGGAGAATAGGAGAAAAGGTGGGACATCCTAGGGAAATGCAGAAGTGTCACATCAAACTCCCTAGGTTTTTCTTATCTAGTTCATAGCCAGTTTCAAAAATCATTGAATTTAAAGAAAACAGTGACCGATACTGTTGATAAAATGAGATGTTGCTTTTGTGTTTTGATTATGTGTTAACCCTCACGGCTCACGGACACCCATCACCTACGACGGACGTGTATTATGTATTTGGTAGAGTCAGGTACCGGGCTTGTCGGTCCAATAGGGAAAGGTAGAGTGATCGCCGATGAGAGGCGCACTCTAACACGAACATGCTAGGGTTAGTTGGCTAAGCATGGGCGCCCAAGTGTGAATGGGGTGAGCTCCTATAAAAGCCAACTAAACCTAATTTTTACTCATTCTCTCATTTGTGCAATAGAAGAGTGCTCTTGCTCCATCTCCATCTTCTTTTTCTTCACCTCCTCGTGTGTGTGTGTGTGTGTGAGAGAGAGAGAGAGAGAGGGAGAGTGTGTGTGCAATCGAGCATTACGAAGGCACGACGGTGGCGAGGCGGTTGAGCGCGGCACGACTGCAGCTTCTTCTTCATCGCGGCGAGGAATCCACCACGAAGGTGAGCGCAGAGCGGTGAGTGACACACCCTTTGTTCTCTTGAGCTTGCTAGTTTAGGCTTGTTGTGTGCTTGGAGCCGTTTGTGGCTCGCACACGGTGTATTGGCAAGTCCCTTGCTTCGACAGTGCGGCAAGGAGCGCACATTTTTGGCGCCGCTGCCGGGGATATGCCGTACACTAAGCTCGGTTAGCACTTTACGCTTTCTTGTGGTGCAATTTCTATCATAGGAAAGGCAGGGAATGAGTGTGTGTAGTTGTGTGGAGATTTCTGTTTTTTGCGTTTTCTACGTTTTCTGGTTTGCACTGCACAGTTAGCATTTCTTGCGTTTTTTGCATTTTCTGGTTCTGTCAAGTTTCAATTTTTGCATTTTCTGCATTTTCTACGTTTTCTGTGTTAAATTTTTTGTCAGAAAAAAAATCAGAAAAAAAAATTTAAAAAAAAATCGGAAAATAAAAACGCGAGTGAGCGGGCGGTTAAATTTTTCGAAAATAAAAAACGTGACTCTTAAAACGGACGGGTTGGTTTGTATAAAAGATAGATCGGGATTATTTCCCCAAGCCCAAGCCCAGGCCCATGCCTCAGTCCTCAATCTTATGATATATACTAGACTCACTCTTATATATATACCCTACTCCCTCAAGAGAGAATGAGAGCATGTGGGACAAGTCCTCCACTCTCCTCCTTTCTCTTCCCACTTGCACCCTTAGACTTTCTAGTTTGGGCCTAGTTCCCTACTGGAAATTGACAGTTTTAGGGATTCCGAGGACATAGAGTGACCAAACGGAGGGCTGTAAAGCATGGCACGACCCTCTGACCGAAATGCTCGTTTCGAGCTATCACACGGCCCATTCCACGACACGCTCTAAAAAATCTAGCAAAAAAACAAACAAAAAACACGCTAAAAACTAGTCACAAGGCCTCCTAGAGCAACTTTTTGACACCTTAGGGTATCAAAAGCACATGCACTTACGCTCTGGGCGGGTGCTAGAACACGAGCATATTGAGGGTGCCTCTGTTCATACGGACACCCATTACCCATCCACGATAAGCTCTAGACCCTCAGCGGGGACACAAGGTAGCACCACCCAAGACCCTAAAATAGCCGCTAGTGATTCCTCCTCCGACTCAGAAATCATGGAAGCATACCCTACCCAAAACACTGAGAGAGAAGGCCATGCACCTCCCGAAGCTCCACAGCCTAGTACTAGTATGTTTAGCCGTTTCATGGAAACATTAGGTAGAGCTACTCGCTCGGAACCTGATGCAAATGAAGCACACGAAGGGGGTGGGGAAGTGGACTCTCCTTTCACATCGCACGTGGACCCCACACCCCCAAAGAGTGTCCATGTGGATATCCTACCAACTTCTTACCAAGAAGGCCCTGTTGAGCTGCCTCCTTCAGAAGTTCCCTCTAGAGTACCGTTGGTGACAAGTAAAACCACGGGGAGCAACATTGCTTCTACCTCACAAGAAACCGTTAACACGTCGACTCTAGAAGGATTGTTCATTAATGATCATTGGACATACGACCTCCACACTGAGGTGTTGACGGATCTACACTCTGGCCACGCCTACCATGTAGGATGGATAGAGATTGTACAATCTACCTCTAGTGCCACGAGCATCGAAGATCAACAGAAAATGATATGTAATGTTATCCATGGCATTATTCAATCGGAAAGGCAAAACCGAGGGGTAAATATACTCTCAACTGGCCCCATGAGATTTCTGGATACGAGCAAGGCTCAACAGCCTACTCTATCACAAATGGAGACTCCTCTAATGAGCCCCATGGACCCATCTTACGTCATTTCACCTGGGGTCTCTATGCAATCTGAGCCTCCGAGCGAAAACTTTAGCTTCGCTAACTTGGCTCAACCCTCTATCAAGGAAAACACAGTGCTCACTCCAGGGATAAGCCTGACTGAGAATGTACCGATGACATCTACGGTTAGCGCAGTGCCACTACCTAGTGTCGTAGTACCTAATATGGGGCCTCGACCATATGTGCCTCTAGCCCCTTATGCACACATGGCCCCCACACCTCCAATAGTACCACTTGTTTACGCTCCTCGAGTGCCGCTCCCTAGCCCTTATCCGAGTGGACCTATGCCCGGTTATGTTCCATATCCTGCATCATCCACACATATGCCAAGACCGGCACCCGTCCCTCTCCCACATATGATTCCAAGAGTACCTCCACCGGCCCTGCCTCCTCACATAGGTGACTTGGCAGCGTTTGCTCAAACCATAGGTCGATCTATCGCGGAAAATATGCGTCATGCATCTGATAGAGAGCCTAGAAGTAAGGCAGTACAAATTGCCAAACTCACGCAAAAATTCAATGGGGAGGAAGATGCTAGGAAACACATTGAAGTGTTTGAACAAGTATGTGATTCCTTAGGGGAACGCAACGAACTACATAAGTGCAATGCCTTAAGCTTGACATTATGTGGGAAGGCTGGAAATTGGTATAGGACCCTAAGGGTGGACGAGAAAACAATCTACCCTACCCTTCGAAGGTTGTTTCTAAAGGAGTACATACGAGAAGGTGTGCTTTGGGGTGTAGCATCTCAGCTACAGAAGGCCGAACGTAAGGAAGGAGAGTCAGTAAGGGACTTCATTAGTCGTCTAAAGCACTTAAACTCTCGCTGCCCTGTAAATGAGAGCTTCAACAATAACCAACTGCTTGATCGATTCATTTGAGGGTTGAGGAATGAAGGAATCTATAATGGACTAGTGATTAGAGGTATCACAACCTGGGAAGATGTCACTGCCAATGCAATCCAATTAGAGGACAACTTGATGATAGCAGGCATGAGGGTGTCTACTGACACGAGATCCACTAGCTCACAAGCCATTGAGTATGAACCCATGACTGCAAAGCCCATTGCCAATGAGCCAAAGGTATTTGAGACATTCTTGACAGACCTCACCAAGGCAATCCAAGAGTCTCTTAAGGATAATCGACCCCCTCAAAATAGTCACATGTATCCAAGAAGGGAGCAACAATGGTGTTCCATTTGCTTAGGTCCACATAGCACTAGTGAGTGCCCTACGTTTAGAGTAAAATTTAATGGAACTTGCAACGCATGTGGTAGGTATGGTCACCAAGCTAAGGATTGTTTAATGATCAAACGTATGATGGCAAATAGACCACCTGTAGCCTGGACGGATGCACCTCGAGCTCCTGTATTGATGCCTGCTCCACCTGTTGAGAGACTACCGCAACACATGGTCCCTGGATCTCAAACTGTTGTACAAGCTACACCGTTACCCCCTACTGTGCTAGGACCGCAGCCCCCGCATCCAAGAGTCGCCCCTATGAACCAAGTGGGTTGCGAGCCATCTAATGCTTATGCAGATGGTTGTGAGGAGGAAATAGACACTAGTATTGTCTACGGACTTGATACATTGGAAGAGTGTCCTATATACTACATGGAAGATTGTTGGGGGCAAGTCAAGCCGGTTTATCAAGCTGCTGCTCTCGCATCCAGAGGTCAAAATATCAACACCCAGGCTAGGAGGCCACCTCTTCAATGCTACGAGTGTGGTGGACCACATCGAGCAGCGGAGTGCCCTATTAGGCTGCAAAAGAATGCTGCATAGATGCAAATGAATCAAGGGAGCACGTCTGCAGTGCCAATACTCACATGTAATCGTTGTGGCATAGATCACTTGATTGCCCAATGCCCCTATAACCCAAATGCGCCTAAAATCACACCCCTGAATTTGGTCGAAATTGCTAGTGTGACATCGCCAATACCACCCGTCGCACCCGCTTATGCGATTACACGGTCCATGCTTCAAGGGCCAGGCCATATCCTCGAAGAGAGAGATACCGCGTCAGTTATCCAAGCAAAGAAAAAGAAGACACGAAGGAAGAAGTCACAGAATACGAAAAATTCAAAGCCAAGTTCCAAAACAAACATAGGAACAGGAGATGACCCCGTGTATATGAATGACCTCGAGGATGATTCAGATTCAGTCGAGACAATGGAGACTAGAACCAATACCACAAAGAGAAAGACCGACAAAGAAAACCGTAACATGGAACCAAATGAAAACCGAATAAGAGAAAATCATAAAGAGCCTCTGAAAACACCACAAGTGTTTCCAAATCCAATCCAAGACCCCCAAGTTAAACCGCAAAAAGGGAAGAATCGTAAAAAGAAGATTGGGACGTACCCAAACCCAGTAGACGAGATTGAGCAGGTGAAACATCTAAGAGGTTTAGTGGAGGAGACTCAAAGGAAACTAGAACCAGAACCCATGCAGGTCAAAATTCATGACACAGTGTTTCCCATGCAAGTTCATCCACCCCACATGAACCATAGACAGTTAGCCATATCTAGTATCATCCAAGAAGGGAGTAAGGACGGGACATCAGAAAGTGAGCATACACCCTTCTTGTTGGAAAGGATGTTTAACGAAGGAATACCTGATCCCATTGAGGAATATGAGATTCCATCCTCACCAGTTCCTAGTCAAGGACCTACACCCTGCAAAACGCCAATGAATGTTGCCAAACTAGTGGACTTCATGTCTTCTGAGGTCCGAACCACGATCATAGCAAAGCTGTATGGAGATCCTGAGTTATTCCTTGCACTTCGAGCATTCCTTAACGGAGAGCTACGAACGGGATTACCGCAGTTTGCGCAACCAAATAGGCCTGACTCGATTATGATTGATGAGGAAAATCATGTGCAATCACTTGACTTAGATGGACACGAGTCTGTGATCGAGGTACCCATTAACGAATTAGGGCAGTATTTTGAAGGCGACGAGTCTAATGCGACCCTACCCATCACTACCAAGGGATTAACTATAAAGGGAATTCTTGATGGTGGTGCGGGAGTTAGCATCGTTACAAAAGATTGTTGGGAATCCATGGGAAAACCCCGCCTCAGTGTTACTAACATTGTGGTAAAGATGGCAAATGGTACCATAGCCAAACCTATGGGGATGCTCAAGGATCTTAAGATCAAAGTTCTAGGACACAAGGTACGACATACGTTCATTGTAATGGATTTCTCTAAACACCTTATGTCATATGAAATGATTTTAGGACGACCATTCATGAGGGAAGCACAAATGGTTCATGATTGGTCTAAAAATCATGTCTATTTGCAATTCCAAGACTCTGTCCTTAGAGTGGATTTGGTGACTGGTAAGGTACACCCCTTAGGGAGTAAAACCATTATTGATCATCGTTCTGACACCACAGTTCACTCGGCCCCACTACAATATTGTTACACTTGTAAGAAGGATACAGACATTGGCCAAGATTCTCCTTATATGGATATCCTACCTGGGATGACTGAGTCGGACAATGTAGACTGGGTCCACCTAGCATCAACCATAGACACTTGGGGAAATAGGGGGACGACCTGGGTAACACCTGAGGGGGATGAAATGCCTATACCCTTAAATATGCTACAAGCAATGCATATCGCTTCCGACAAGACTCATCCTAATGTCACGAAGAAAACATACAAGTGGGTCACTAAAGCTTCTTTAGTGACCATAGCTAGTGCTAAAAAACAGAAGCCTTGTAAGGAACGTACCACTCGCTCCAAGAAAAGTAAGAAAATGTTGCGATGGATCCCTAAACGACTATTGGAAGCCCAAGGCTACTATCAAGGAAATGATCAAATCTGGGTTCCAAAACGTAGGTTGTGCTCTTACCTATCACCTGACCCAAGTGAGCCCAATCCCGTATCTCCAAAACGAATCAATGATCGTGGAAAGAAAAAAATCACAGAATGCTACATACCCGCTCCCGAGCTAGTTTGGGTACCAAAGAAAGAACGATTTGTTCCACCTAGCTCAGGAAGGGGGGAGTCCCATGAAGCTTCTAGCTCCTCATGTAATACATCCATAGAGGTAAAAGCTTCTACACAGCCTCCATCTATAGTAGTGGACCTCCATGAAGCTACAAAAGAATCCACACCTCCCAGTGTTCAAGAATCACCTGATGAACCACTTCAAGTTCGATCCTGGGAGAGTACCTTACCACCCTTGCAGCTTGACGAGGCACCTAGGGTAATAGAAAACTACTGGCAAAAATCCTCACCTATTACCAACTGGAACAATTGGTTTCAAAGGGTGACAAGCTCATTTCAAACGGTATGATCTACCCAAGGAAGGGGGGAGTGTTTGTGGACATCCATCATTCACTTGCTTCCCTCTCAACCTTTTTCCCTGACCTCTTAATCTCCAATCTTAGGGAATGTACATATAAAGCTTTATACTCACAAAAATAAAAACAAAAAATAAGGAGCAAGAGCAATTAGCAAATGAGTATGCACATTAAAAGTCAAAACATTGACTCAGACCTACACATTCACATCTAGTACAGTGAAACAGAAACCTATGCCATAAAACACCTTTGATCCTCATCACTTGAGTGATGGAGGGTAGGTAAGATTAGTACGTTAGGAGTGTTTCTGTTTTAGAGTTGTGTGATTAGCAAAGTTCTCTTTTCCCACTGATGTGCCTCCTAGAGGTATTGTTTGTGTTTCATAGTGTGTACAGGAGCGTGTTACTATTGATAGGATTTGGACCTTCATGGAACCTTTCTCTCGTTCACACTTCAAATCAAGCGCGACCATCGACACAAACAGGTGTTTCTTGTCTATTAGCATTGCCCTTATATTTTTGCATCCATGTTTTGTCTGCTTTGATTGTGATTGGTAGCATAATATTCAGCGCATTGGCTTACTATCAAACATTTAATTCAATGTAATGTTTTGTCATAATCACTTGTCTAGGTGTAAAAATCAAGCAGTCCGACTAAGCTAGTTTGACCAAGCTAGGTATTAGAAATCTTCTCTTAATACCATGGGGAATGCCTTCCTAATAAGCAATGGTTACTTAGGTTCTTAATCCGATTTAGGCAGCATTGTATGAAATGTACTAGGGCTTTCTAGTGGGCTTAACCCTATTGACCTTTAGCTTAAGTATTATAAAGGGAGTTTACTAATGTGATGAGCCTGGGGAGGGTAACAGTGTTATATGACCCCCCAAAGTTACAAAATTTAAATGCTGAAAATGAACAAGCAAAAAATCAAAGTGCCACAATGTAAAATTTTAAGCTGGAAGAGAAATCCCTGCTTAAATTGGTACTTCACTCACATGTATCGCCTATGGTACTAGAGCCCTAGAGGTTCCCAGTGTGGGCGCTTTTCCTTGAGAAGCAAAAAACCCAAGGCATACAAAATAAGCACACACATCAAAATTGAATCAATGTGAAAAGACTTTGGGGGGTCAAAGAAAAAGTAATCAGTCAGGCGATGATTTCATGAGAAATTCCTTTTATGGTAGCTTAACTACAAGGTTTTCTAGATATAGCCTCTAGTCAGCCCTCGAACATGAATACTTGGCTCTCGCGATTAAACAACTTAATTGACCACAGAAAATTAAGAAGCTTACCCATGGTATTAATATTCGATCTCTAGTGCCTTTCGACCGTCAAATTAGCGACCCCAGACTTGTTTAATTTTCTACCTTTACATCTGTTTATGCATTTGATTACATTGCAATTTAATGTTCATTGCTAACAAATTGTTTGAAATTCTTTGACCAATCAATTTGTCTACCTAAAACTGCATATGCTTTTTCAGAGAATGCCATTACTGTGCCAATGTTGTTTGATTTTGCAGTGACTGAAGAAGGCTAAGGACATTCATCTCAAATGCTCTTCCACCTCGACGAACCAGCTTCAACTCAATAGCTTCCGAGGACGGAATCTACATCAGGAAGGGGGGCATGTTAACCCTCACGGCTCACGGACACCCATCACCTACGACGGACGTGTATTATGTATTTGGTAGAGTCAGGTACCGGGCTTGTCGGTCCAATAGGGAAAGGTAGAGTGATCGCCGATGAGAGGCGCACTCTAACACGAACATGCTAGGGTTAGTTGGCTAAGCATGGGCGCCCAAGTGTGAATGGGGTGAGCTCCTATAAAAGCCAACTAAACCTAATTTTTACTCATTCTCTCATTTGTGCAATAGAAGAGTGCTCTTGCTCCATCTCCATCTTCTTCTTCTTCACCTCCTCGTGTGTGTGTGTGTGTGTGTGTGTGTGAGAGAGAGAGAGAGAGAGAGGGAGAGTGTGTGTGCGATCGAGCATTACGAAGGCACGACGGCGGCGAGGCGGTTGAGCGCGGCACGACTGCAGCTTCGTCTTCATCGCGGAGAGGAATCCACCACGAAGGCGAGCGTAGAGCGGTGAGTGACACACCCTTTGTTCTCTTGAGCTTGCTAGTTTAGGCTTGTTGTGTGCTTGGAGCCGTTTGTGGCTCGCACACGGTGTATTGGCAAGTCCCTTGCTTCGACAGTACGGCAAGGAGTGCACATTATGCAAGAAGTAGTTGCACTCAAATGTTAGCAATAGGTTTTAGAGTGCTTATCGAAATACCTCGATTGTTAGTCCATGAACATATTCTTAAGTAAGGGAAGCAGTTATGAGTAGTGTATCCCACACTATTGGGCCAAAATGGAATGAAATAAAATGTTAGATTTAATGTCTTCAAAAGGCCAAAATGATCTACAAATAATCGTAGCAAACTAATACAATGCTTGTGTATTTAATCCATTGTCTGGGTGTAAAAATAAAATGACATAAAGTGAAAAACTACTAAAAGCCTAAATTCTGAGACTGAAATCATCATCTTCGCTGTCAATGCGCCCCGAATATGCCTGACATCGTGCAGTCGTAGTGGGATGGGGAAGAGAGAGAGAGATAAGAAATGAAATGTTATATTACTTGGCTTCAAAAATGCCAAAATGGCTGATGAGATTAAACGGATACAATCCGTATGAATCGAGTACATTGTTTGGGTAGAAAATAAAAGGAGATAAAAGGAAAGACTAAAGTCAACCTGGCTCTGATCCGCCGCTTGCTTCAAAAGTAGGAAGGTACCATGCATCGTGCCAGTGCCTTTGTCTGCATAGTCGTAGTGTGGTGCCTCTATCATGCACCACTTTGGGCACCACTCGCCCCCAACGGCGGCGCTGCTGTACTGCCATCCTCACAACTCCATCTTGAAACTCCTTCCACGACGACGATTTCACGCTAACATAAGGTGAGCTTCTATCATTGTTGTTGGTAATCATGTTCTGGTCCTGGCTGCATGTAATTCGATGAGAGAGAGTCGGTTGACTCAGGTTGGTTGCCCGAAGAAATATTGTAGAGAGAGTTGATGTAGCAGGTAACGAGGACATGAATCCACTGGCCTTCGGTGCTAGCTGTCGAGGAGAACGATCTCTGCATGGCATAGCACAGTGGCAAGTGGTTATATTGCAAAGAGGTTGATGGTGCTGGAAGAGGTATTGGAAGGCAAGCTCAAATTTCGGTTGAGGAAGGCCGTCAAGGGGGGCTGGGTGGGGTGTGGTCGTTGGCCTCTCGAATGCAGGGGCTTGGTGGACTAAGGAGGCCCGCTAGCTGCAAGGAAAACATCTACAGGATATTGGGTGGGGTCTGCAGGAGTTTTGCAGTTGGGGAAAACAAGGACGCAAGGGTAGCTATGGAGGGAGGAGAACTGCCAGCCATTGCATGCAAGTGGGGCGGTTGGTTCGAGTGATAGCCATGCAACGGACGACAAAGGGTTGGCAGGCGCTAGTGAGAGTGTATAGCTGCCAATTGACGATGGCCATGGAGTGGGATAATAAGAGAAAAAAAAAGAAAAATTGGTGTGGTCGTGAGTAGTTAAAAAAAATTGCGCCGTAAAGTTTACTCAAAGGAGTGTGGTACAATGCATGCAGCCAATCAACACAGCCAGACGTGTTGGTCGAAGGTGTCTAAACGGGTATGATCCGGAGGAGCAAAGTCATACGAAGTCAGTGGGTGAATTGCATGGCGGTAGGAGAGTTGGGGGGGCATCCACGTGGGAGTTGGCCTGCGGGTGAGGCTGAGTAGCCAATCATGTTAGCCCACGTGTGTGTGTGTGTGTGTGTGTTGTTGTTGGCTGGCAGATATTTGGCCAAGCTATGTGTAGTTTTGCAGGTATGCATGTGCATCAGGTTAGGGGTTGTAGGGTGTGTCCGATTAACATCGGCGCTTGCCGTCGGTCGCAGTCAATGCCATGCCAGAGTCCGTGAGTGGGCGGACCATGCATGGTGAGGCGGGCAGGTGTGGTTCGTCGTTTGCAACCCACGAAAGTGGAGGCAGTCGAGGATAGGTCCCCTCTGGTGATGGGTCGGTAAGCAGGTGGAGACATGGTGGATCCGTGCAGGGGGAAAAAAAAACAGTGTCGTCCCCATGCCGACGACGGGAAATTATATATCTAGAGATATATATTAAAAGAAAAGTAAAATTTGGAGGTCGCTCCCACAGAGTTGGGATCAACCACACAGTGACACACATAGGGAGTGTTTGAGGTCGCTTGGGATAGCTTTGTAAGATGTTCAGATTCTCGTCTTCTTCTTCTGCTTATGCTTTTAGGTGTTGTACATCTCTCTAATCAGTGCAATTGCGACCATATATGTAAATCTTTTTCTTCTTAATATACAAAAGCAACTTCAAGAGTCGCTATTATTGATTATTATTCTCCAATTCGTCATAATTAGATCCTTAATTATACTAATCATGTGGTAATTTACAATCATGAAGAAGATTTGTATTGAATGACGAGAGATTATAATTACTAAACAATCTAGGTGCATTTACAATCTTAAGAAATTGAAGATAATCACCTACATATAACTTCAAACAGTAAAGAATTAAGTTTAAGGTAAGCATGACTCATCTCTAATATCGATCATTTCCATAGCTATGACTATTGTGAGTTCAAGAGCGTACCCACGACTCTGATACCACTGCTACAGCCGGAAGCCTGGCTGCCCTGCAAAATACTTGAAAATAGCACATAGCAAGACATAAACGACTAAATCTATGTACCTGCCAATTTTCACAAATCCATAATCGAGCACAACACAAATAGAGAGAGACAGGGAATGGGAGAGAGCGGGAGAGAGCAAGAGAGCGCGTGCAGGTGCACCTCCTAGAGTGGAGTGCTACGCCGACACGGTGAGAGAGAAGAGAAGAATACAAAGACACTGGGTGCAATCTCCCCCCGTGCAAGAGTGATCATTTCCCTCTTGCACGTATTTATTTATAGATTTCTTGAATGCCCAAAAATGAGTACAAACTGGCCGGCCGGTCATAAATGGCCAAAGCTCATAAAGAGCACTTGAATAATCAAATATACATCAAATATAGTATCCTTCCGCATAATTCATTATCTACTAATGCTTTTGCCACTTGTCAGCTGCAGTAAATGGATAAATATCATTTCCATAACACAGGGGGAGGTTTTATTTTTTTTTGAATTCGCAGCACTATTGTGTACATTGTGTAGAGGGTGTGCACTGCGAGTAGCAAGAGGATCCCAATTTGCAGATGTCACTTAGGGATGTGTATTTAGCTTGTGTACAGCTTGAGCAACAAGCCCTTGGCTCGTGGCTCACCAAAAACTTTTTTTCCAATGAGAGGAAGGGGAAAATTTAAAACTCTTTCAATTTTTAGGTCAAAATTTGAAGGATTTGCTGGTTTTAACACAAACTTGTCAAATTTTGATCAGTTTTTGTTAACCCTCATGGGTCATGGACACCCTATCACCTATGACGGACGTTGTATTATTTAGTAGTCAGGTACCGGGCTTGTCGGTCCAATAGGAAAAGGGTAAGAGTGATCGCCGATGAGAAGCGCACTCTAACTGGAATATTCAAGGGATTAGTTGGCTAAGCATGGGTGCCCAAGTGTGAATGGGGTGAGCTCATATAAAAGTCAACTAAACCTAAAATTCACTCATACTCTCATTTGTGAAATAGAAGAGTGCTCTTGCTCCATCTCCATCTTCTTCTTCTTCATCTCCTTGTGTGTGTGTGTATGCGTGAGAGAGAGAGAGAGAGAGAGAGAGAGAGAGAGTGGGATCGAGCATTGTGACGATGGCACGACGGCGGTGAAGCGGTTGAGCGCGGCGAAACGGCGGCTCCTTCTTCTTCGCGGCGAGGAATCCTCCACGAAGCAAGCGTAGAGCGGTGAGTGACACACCATCGCCTTCTTTGAGCTTACTAGTTTAGGATTGTTGTGTGCTTGGAGCCATTTGTGGCTCGCACACGATGTATCGGCAAGTTCCTTGCATTGACACGTGCGACATACGCGTACATTTTTGGCGCCGCTGTCGGGGAATGCCATACATTAAGCTCGAGTAGCACTCTGTGCTTCTCCGTGGTGCAATTTCTATTGTAGGAAAGGTAAGGAAGGAGGGTGTGTGTGTTGAGAAGAGGGATTTGGTGTTATGCTGTATGTTTTTTTTTGTTAATGGAGTTTTCAAAGGTACTGTGTTTATTCTCTGTGTACTAAGGTTGTTAGTTTTCTTTGTTGATGGAGTTTTCAAAGGTACTATGTTTATTCTCTATGTACTAAGGTTGTTAGTTTTCTGTGTACAGTAAGTAGGAAGTAGATCTATGAGAGCTAATAGAGTGTGTTAGTGTGTAAGAGTAGGTGTATTAGTTAGAAGTAGGTAGATAGAGTGTGTATGTGCTCTCGCGCAGGCCGCGGCGACTTTATCCTTTAAATTAAAAAATAATAAATAAATAATAATAATAAAAAATTTAAAAGTAGGATCGGGATCGGGAATATCTCCCAGACCCAAGCCCAAACTCACGCTCAGGTTTAGGCCTCAGTCGCCTTTTAAAAAAACGAAATTTAGCTTCACACGTAGATAAAAATCGATTTTTTAAGGACCAACGAAACTTCAAATACCCGAAAATTGTGCTGTAAAGCACACAGCGATCCTCTAAGTGATACGCTCGTTTCGAGCTATCACAACACTTTAATCAAAAAAATCAAACATTAAAAAATATCTTTTAAAAAATTAAAAACATAAAAAACACGAGTGAAAACGGATGCTTAAAAAATGTAAGGGGTTAATCTTCGAGGTTATTCGTCAACATTTGTAGGGTGCCAAATGTACATGCATCTGCACTTTGGTCGTGTGCTAGAGACGGAGCAACTAGAGAGAATTTTGACTTACGCGAGTTCTCAATATCCACCTACTTTAGGTTCTGGACCCTCGACAGGGACCCAAGGTAGTACAAACCAAGACCCGAACATAGCGGCTAGTGACTCTTCCTCTGACTACGACATCATGGAGGGTTTCCCAATGCCTAATCCCGATAGCTCAAGCCAAGAAATCCATGCCATGGGTCCTCGGTCCGGGCCGAGTGTGCTTAGTCGCCTAAAGGAAACCTTTAGTAGAGCCACTCGCTCTGAACATGGAGCTAATGATGTAAATGAGGGGGGTGGGGAAGTAAATTCTCCATTCGTGAAAAACGTAGACCCTATAACGTTGGAGAATGTGCACGTGAATACTTCATTCACTGCACCTTCTGAATCTTCAAAGTTATTTCCCTTTGAGGTCATATTACCCGATGGTAGAAGCCTTGCCCAAGTGCAAGAGGTTGAGCGATATATCCTTGCAGCGTGGGAAAAGGAAGTCGAGAGCTTACGCAAGGCAGAGCAACGAAGAGAGTTAAAAGCAAAAGCTCCTATGTCAATATCCTTGCTAAGAGAGCAATCAAGTGCTCCTGATTTAGCAACCGCTAAGGGCCAATCCCTAGAAAGCAACATTGCATCTAGCTCAAAGGACACCCCTAGCACCTCAATCCTAGATGGAGTGTTCTTAAATGAGAACTGGGAGTACGAATTACAAACAGAGACTCCGAACGACCTATACACAGGTCACACCTATCACGTGGGTTGGTTAGATGTCCTACAATCCACAATGGGTGCTACTAGTGTAGAGGATCAACAACAAAGATTTTGTGAGGTCATCCATAGGGTCATTGAGTTAGAGAGACAGAACAAGGGGATCAACATGCCTTCAACGGGTCTCATGAGATTCTTGGATACAGGGAAGGCTAAACAACCGACCTTATCGCAAATGGAGACTCCCTCGGTAAGTCCGATGGATCCTCTATATGTTGTTTCTCCAGGGGTCTCAGTGCAATCTGAGCCCACAATTGACAGCTTTACCTTTCCAAGTCTAGCTCATCTTTCCCTTGATGACACCACGGCTACCATACCTACCCCAATGATGGGCATGCCGAAAAACACGCCATGGACCTCATTTGTTAGTAAAGCACCACTACATGGTATCTCGATGCCTGCAATAGTACCTACAAGTGTGTAGCAATCGTATACACCCATGGGTCCTCGTACTCATGTAGTCCCTACCCCTCCCATTGTTTCAACTACCTATGCTCCACAACCACAACATCCAAGGTCTTATTTCCATGGGACTATACCGGCTAGCATTAGCATGTCACATCCGACGTCTGCTATGCCTAGGGCCACCCATATGAACTACGGACCACCACATGGCACAACATCGTACCCAACGTGGAACCCAAGGGCTTCCTATGCGCCAAGCCCAATGCCAATACCTACTCCACATGTAGTCTCTGGAGCGCCTTCACCCACGATGCCTACTCATTTAGGTGACTTGGCAACATTTGCTCAAGCTATCGATCGATCTATTGCTGAGAATATGCGTTACGCGCCTGATAGAGAGCCTAGAAGTAAGGTAGGACAAATAGCCAAGCTCACACAAAAATTTAGTGGAGACGGGGATGTGAGAAAGCATATTGAAGTGTTTGAACAAATATGCGATTGTCTAGGAGAACACAATGACCTACATAAGAGCAATGCTTTAAGCCTAACCTTAAGTGGAAAGGCTGGGGATTGGTATAGAACCATAAGGGTGGAAGAAAAAATGATTTACCCTACTCTTAGGAGAATGTTTTTGAAAGAATACATACGAGAGGGAGTGCTTTGGGGTGTAGCCTCTCAGCTCCAGAAAGCCCAACGAGAGGAAGGAGAGTCGGTGAGAGACTTTATAATTCGCTTGAAGCATTTGAATTCTCGTTGTAACCCAAATGAGCGCTTCAACAATAACCAATTGCTTGATAGATTCATTAGGGGATTACGACATGAGGATATCAACAATGGCCTAGTCATTAGAGGTATCACCACTTGGGAAGCAGTCACCACCAATGCTATCCAATTGGAGGATAATTTAATGATTCAAGGAGAAAGAGTGTCTGTTGAGACTAAATCTATTAGCTCGCAAGCATCAGGGCATCAGCCAATGACCCTAAAGCCTATTGCTAAGGAGCCAAAGATATCTGAGATGACTTTAGCGGATTTCACCAAGGCTATTCAAGAGAGTCTTAGAGACAATCGCGCTCCGCAGAACAATCATATGTATCCAAGAAGGGAGCAACAATGGTGCTCAATATGCTATGGACCGCATAGTACCAACGAATGCCCTACTTTTAGAGTAAAATTCAATGGGAACTACAATGCCTGTGGGAGGTATGGTCATCAAGCTAGGGATTGCATAGTATTTAAGCGCGCGATGGCCAATAGACCAACCTTAGCATGGACAGACACACCTCAAGTGCATGCATTGATGCCGGCCCCACCTCTTGAACAAACATCACAACACATGGTCCCTAGGGCCCAAAATGTTGTTCAAACAACACCTTTACCGCCTCCAGTGCTAGGACCGCAACCACCACATCCGAGAATCACTTCTGTGAATCAAGTGGGTTGTGAGTCATCTATTTCTTGTTTGGAAGGCTATGAGGAAGATATAGATCCTAATATCGCCTATGGAGGACTATTGGGGACAAGTCAAACCTGTATATCAAGTAGCTGCTCTTGCGGCAAGCGGCCAAAATATCAATTACACTGCTAAGAGACCACCTCTTCAATGCTATGAGTGTGGAGGTCCACATTGTGTAGCCGAGTGTCCTATTAGGCTACAAAAGAACGCCACACTAATGCAAACCAATCAAGCGAGCACGTCTACAATGCCGATACTCATGTGTAATCGATGTGGAATAGATAATTTGATTGCCCAATGTCCAAATAATCCAGATAATTTGATTGCCCAATGTCCAAATAATCCAAATGCACCGAAGATCATGCCATTAAACTTGATTGAAGTTACCGAGGAGGCATCACCAAGTATACCCGTGGTACTAGTAAACGTACTCACACGATCGATGCTCCAAAAACAAAATTATATTCTGGAGGAAAGAGACACGGCATCAATTGACCAATCTCATAAAAAGAAGAAAACACGAAGGAAGAGATCGCAAAAAGCAACGAAGTCAGACCCCAGTTCAAAGACCAACATAGGGACTGGTGACGACCCCGTATATATGAATGACACTGAAGAAGATTCCGATTCAGGCGAAACCATGGAGACCAAAACGACCACTAAGATAGAAACCAACAAGGAAGATCTTCATGAGCCACAATGGCCAGGATCCAAGAAGAAGATAGGAACTTACCCAAACCCTACAGAGGAGATTGAGCGAGTCAAGCAATTAAGGAGTTTGGTAGAAGATACCCAAAGGGATCTAGAACCAGCACCTAGGAAGATCCAGATTACAAACACCGTGTTCCCTACGCAACAACAACCTAACCAAGTCCATAGACCCTTGGACATACCTAGTGTCATCCAAGAAGAAAGTGACTTAAAGTCATGGGAAAGTGGGCGTACTCACTTCTTGATGGAAAGAATGTTTACAGAGGGACCACCTTATCCTATCGAAGAAATGGAGATCCCATCTTCCCCACGTCAAGGGACTCAAGGCCAAAAGGTGCCGTTAAACATTGCCAAATTGATGGATTTCATGTCTTCAGAAGTTAGAACCACCATCATGTCCAAACTATATAAAGACCCTGAGCTAGTCTTAGCTCTTTGAGCCTTCCTCAATGGAGAACTGAAGTTTGGGCTACCACAATTTGCACAGATGGATGGAGCTGGAGAGATGCCAATAGAGGAGGAATACATAGATCCACAACCCAACCTAGATGAGAACCTTGTTATAGAGATACCTGTTAACAAGTTGGGACAATACTTTGAGGGTGATGAATCCAATGCGACCATACCAATCACTACTAAGGAATTAACTGTGAAGGGAATCCTTGATGGTGGCGCTCGGGTTAGCATTGTGACTAAAAATGGCTAGGAAGCTATGGGAAGACCTCACCTTGCGACCACAACCATAGTAGTGAAGATGGCCAATGGGTCTATTGTTAAACCTATTGGGATGCTAGAAGATCTCAAGATCAAGGTCTTTGGACATAAAATAAGGATTACCTTCATTGTTATGGATTTCTCCACACACACTATGGCATCGGAGATGATCTTAGGACGTCCTTTCATGAGGGAAGCAAAAATGGTGCATGACTGGTCTAAGAACCATGTCTACCTGCAGTTCCAAGATTCTGTCATTCGAGTGGATCTTGTGACGGGTCGAGCACATCCTCTAGGAAACAGGTTTATAATTGATCATATATCTGACACCACAGTTCACTCGGCTCCATTGCAGTATTGTTATACGTGTAAAGCGGACACTGATGTTGGGGAAGATTCTCCTTATATGGATGCACTACCTAGGATGACTGAGTCGGACAATGTGGATTGGGTCCACCTAGCAGCAACCATAGACACTTGGGGAAATAGGCGGACGACCTGGGTAACACCTGAGGGGGATGAAATACCACCACTTGTACCCTTAAACATGCTAGAAGCAATGCATATAGCTTCAGATGATCTACAAGATGAAAGTTTGACTGGCATTGAAACCAGTAGCGCCTCACAAGACTATAGCCCACACGATTTGGGGTCAGAATCATCAGTTGAAATTGACTCTGAGGATGAAGAATCTGAGTTAAATCTTAGTGCAAATGTGGGGACAAACCATTCAGGGCCCAGTGGTAACCTAGATGACAATATATCCAAGGGAGCCGAAGACACAAGTAGTGATTCATCTAGTGACTCTTCACTAGAGATCGTCCAAAATCAAGAATTAAACAAGAAGAGTAAGAGATATAAGAGGCGACGATATCGAGCAAATGTGTGTGCTAGAATAAGTGAAAAGAAATCTACTGCAGAATGGCTTAATTATATAGGGACATGTGATGCTCATCGGAAGTTGGTAGATAATTGGGGTGAATACCTTCAAAGTGTTACGTGGTGTAGTCCACAACCCATTGACATCGCACAACTAGAGGCTACAGAGAAGCCAAAGTTGAGCCGTACTGTAAGGAGACGAAAAAATCGAGAGTTAGCTCAACAACAAAAGGAATCAGAAGTGAAATCACAGTCCACAGAACAACAGGACTCCACAAACTTACACCCTGCACCTGAACATTTCAAATCCTATACCATAGAGGAACGCAAGGTTGTGTATACAAAGGCTCAAAGAAAACCTATCGATGGGAGCAATGGAGTCTATGATGGTCCAGCGATAGTTAAGGAAATAGAGTTAGCAGACCCAGGAGAAGAGTCTAAACCTGTTTTCATTGCCCAAGATCTGACTGAGACTGAGGAGTGTGTACTTAAAGAACTTCTCAAGGAATTCAGGGATATATTTGCGTGGACTTATCATGATATGAAAGGTGTTCCACCTTCCGTGGTGCAACACACAATCCCTATGAATAGCATGGCTAAACCAGTTCAGCAACGACCCTACCCAATGAATCCTAAATATGCAAAAATTGTTCAAGAAGAGATTGAAAACGACCCCAAATGAATCCTAAATATGCAAAAATTGTTCAAGAAGAGATTCGAGTGGATCTTGTGACGGGTCGAGCACATCCTCTAGGAAACAGGTTTATAATTGATCATATATCTGACACCACAGTTCACTCGGCTCCATTGCAGTATTGTTATACGTGTAAAGCGGACACTGATGTTGGGGAAGATTCTCCTTATATGGATGCACTACCTAGGATGACTGAGTCGGACAATGTGGATTGGGTCCACCTAGCAGCAACCATAGACACTTGGGGAAATAGGCGGACGACCTGGGTAACACCTGAGGGGGATGAAATACCACCACTTGTACCCTTAAACATGCTAGAAGCAATGCATATAGCTTCAGATGATCTACAAGATGAAAGTTTGACTGGCATTGAAACCAGTAGCGCCTCACAAGACTATAGCCCACACGATTTGGGGTCAGAATCATCAGTTGAAATTGACTCTGAGGATGAAGAATCTGAGTTAAATCTTAGTGCAAATGTGGGGACAAACCATTCAGGGCCCAGTGGTAACCTAGATGACAATATATCCAAGGGAGCCGAAGACACAAGTAGTGATTCATCTAGTGACTCTTCACTAGAGATCGTCCAAAATCAAGAATTAAACAAGAAGAGTAAGAGATATAAGAGGCGACGATATCGAGCAAATGTGTGTGCTAGAATAAGTGAAAAGAAATCTACTGCAGAATGGCTTAATTATATAGGGACATGTGATGCTCATCGGAAGTTGGTAGATAATTGGGGTGAATACCTTCAAAGTGTTACGTGGTGTAGTCCACAACCCATTGACATCGCACAACTAGAGGCTACAGAGAAGCCAAAGTTGAGCCGTACTGTAAGGAGACGAAAAAATCGAGAGTTAGCTCAACAACAAAAGGAATCAGAAGTGAAATCACAGTCCACAGAACAACAGGACTCCACAAACTTACACCCTGCACCTGAACATTTCAAATCCTATACCATAGAGGAACGCAAGGTTGTGTATACAAAGGCTCAAAGAAAACCTATCGATGGGAGCAATGGAGTCTATGATGGTCCAGCGATAGTTAAGGAAATAGAGTTAGCAGACCCAGGAGAAGAGTCTAAACCTGTTTTCATTGCCCAAGATCTGACTGAGACTGAGGAGTGTGTACTTAAAGAACTTCTCAAGGAATTCAGGGATATATTTGCGTGGACTTATCATGATATGAAAGGTGTTCCACCTTCCGTGGTGCAACACACAATCCCTATGAATAGCATGGCTAAACCAGTTCAGCAACGACCCTACCCAATGAATCCTAAATATGCAAAAATTGTTCAAGAAGAGATTGAAAACGACCCCAAATGAATCCTAAATATGCAAAAATTGTTCAAGAAGAGATTCGAGTGGATCTTGTGACGGGTCGAGCACATCCTCTAGGAAACAGGTTTATAATTGATCATATATCTGACACCACAGTTCACTCGGCTCCATTGCAGTATTGTTATACGTGTAAAGCGGACACTGATGTTGGGGAAGATTCTCCTTATATGGATGCACTACCTAGGATGACTGAGTCGGACAATGTGGATTGGGTCCACCTAGCAGCAACCATAGACACTTGGGGAAATAGGCGGACGACCTGGGTAACACCTGAGGGGGATGAAATACCACCACTTGTACCCTTAAACATGCTAGAAGCAATGCATATAGCTTCAGATGATCTACAAGATGAAAGTTTGACTGGCATTGAAACCAGTAGCGCCTCACAAGACTATAGCCCACACGATTTGGGGTCAGAATCATCAGTTGAAATTGACTCTGAGGATGAAGAATCTGAGTTAAATCTTAGTGCAAATGTGGGGACAAACCATTCAGGGCCCAGTGGTAACCTAGATGACAATATATCCAAGGGAGCCGAAGACACAAGTAGTGATTCATCTAGTGACTCTTCACTAGAGATCGTCCAAAATCAAGAATTAAACAAGAAGAGTAAGAGATATAAGAGGCGACGATATCGAGCAAATGTGTGTGCTAGAATAAGTGAAAAGAAATCTACTGCAGAATGGCTTAATTATATAGGGACATGTGATGCTCATCGGAAGTTGGTAGATAATTGGGGTGAATACCTTCAAAGTGTTACGTGGTGTAGTCCACAACCCATTGACATCGCACAACTAGAGGCTACAGAGAAGCCAAAGTTGAGCCGTACTGTAAGGAGACGAAAAAATCGAGAGTTAGCTCAACAACAAAAGGAATCAGAAGTGAAATCACAGTCCACAGAACAACAGGACTCCACAAACTTACACCCTGCACCTGAACATTTCAAATCCTATACCATAGAGGAACGCAAGGTTGTGTATACAAAGGCTCAAAGAAAACCTATCGATGGGAGCAATGGAGTCTATGATGGTCCAGCGATAGTTAAGGAAATAGAGTTAGCAGACCCAGGAGAAGAGTCTAAACCTGTTTTCATTGCCCAAGATCTGACTGAGACTGAGGAGTGTGTACTTAAAGAACTTCTCAAGGAATTCAGGGATATATTTGCGTGGACTTATCATGATATGAAAGGTGTTCCACCTTCCGTGGTGCAACACACAATCCCTATGAATAGCATGGCTAAACCAGTTCAGCAACGACCCTACCCAATGAATCCTAAATATGCAAAAATTGTTCAAGAAGAGATTGAAAACGACCCCAAATGAATCCTAAATATGCAAAAATTGTTCAAGAAGAGATTCGAGTGGATCTTGTGACGGGTCGAGCACATCCTCTAGGAAACAGGTTTATAATTGATCATATATCTGACACCACAGTTCACTCGGCTCCATTGCAGTATTGTTATACGTGTAAAGCGGACACTGATGTTGGGGAAGATTCTCCTTATATGGATGCACTACCTAGGATGACTGAGTCGGACAATGTGGATTGGGTCCACCTAGCAGCAACCATAGACACTTGGGGAAATAGGCGGACGACCTGGGTAACACCTGAGGGGGATGAAATACCACCACTTGTACCCTTAAACATGCTAGAAGCAATGCATATAGCTTCAGATGATCTACAAGATGAAAGTTTGACTGGCATTGAAACCAGTAGCGCCTCACAAGACTATAGCCCACACGATTTGGGGTCAGAATCATCAGTTGAAATTGACTCTGAGGATGAAGAATCTGAGTTAAATCTTAGTGCAAATGTGGGGACAAACCATTCAGGGCCCAGTGGTAACCTAGATGACAATATATCCAAGGGAGCCGAAGACACAAGTAGTGATTCATCTAGTGACTCTTCACTAGAGATCGTCCAAAATCAAGAATTAAACAAGAAGAGTAAGAGATATAAGAGGCGACGATATCGAGCAAATGTGTGTGCTAGAATAAGTGAAAAGAAATCTACTGCAGAATGGCTTAATTATATAGGGACATGTGATGCTCATCGGAAGTTGGTAGATAATTGGGGTGAATACCTTCAAAGTGTTACGTGGTGTAGTCCACAACCCATTGACATCGCACAACTAGAGGCTACAGAGAAGCCAAAGTTGAGCCGTACTGTAAGGAGACGAAAAAATCGAGAGTTAGCTCAACAACAAAAGGAATCAGAAGTGAAATCACAGTCCACAGAACAACAGGACTCCACAAACTTACACCCTGCACCTGAACATTTCAAATCCTATACCATAGAGGAACGCAAGGTTGTGTATACAAAGGCTCAAAGAAAACCTATCGATGGGAGCAATGGAGTCTATGATGGTCCAGCGATAGTTAAGGAAATAGAGTTAGCAGACCCAGGAGAAGAGTCTAAACCTGTTTTCATTGCCCAAGATCTGACTGAGACTGAGGAGTGTGTACTTAAAGAACTTCTCAAGGAATTCAGGGATATATTTGCGTGGACTTATCATGATATGAAAGGTGTTCCACCTTCCGTGGTGCAACACACAATCCCTATGAATAGCATGGCTAAACCAGTTCAGCAACGACCCTACCCAATGAATCCTAAATATGCAAAAATTGTTCAAGAAGAGATTGAAAAGCTTGTGGAATGCGGATTCATATACCCTATTGAGCACTCAGAATGGGTGTCACCAATAGTGATTGTGCCAAAAAAGAATGGGAAACTCAGAGTGTGCGTGGATCTCAAGAAGGTCAATGCCGCCACTAGGAGGGACCATTACCCCTTGCCATATTCAGAATACGTGCTTGAAAGAGTTGCAGGGAACGAATCTTATAGCTTTTTAGATGGGTACTCTAGCTACAATCAAATCACAATTGCGCTTGAGGACCAAGCTAAAACAGCCTTTATAACCGAATTTGGAGTGTTCGCGTTTCGTGTTATCGCTTTTGGTTTAACCAATGCTCCTGCTACCTTTCAAAGATTAATAAACACTGCTTTTAAAGAATATTTGAGGGAGTTTTGTGAAGCTTTCTTAGATAACCTTTGTGTTTATTCCTCTTGAAAAGAACACCTATCATGCTTACGAAAAGTGTTTGAGAAGTGTAGATTGTATCGCATCTCCTTAAACCCTTTCAAATGCCAATTTTGGGTTAAACATGGAGTCATTTTAGGACATATAGTGTCCAAAAATGGGATTTCCACAGATGAGAGAAAAATTAAAGCCATTGCTGAATTGCCACCACCTACAAATTATAAAGAAGTTCAAAGGTTCATGGGCCATGTTGGTTATTACCGACGATTTATTTTAAACTTTGCCGAGATAGCTCGTCCTTTGTACAAGCTTCTTATTGAGTTCCAATGGACTGCGGAGTGTGACCATGCTTATGAGTCATTGTAAAAGACCTTGACTAGCGCTCCTATTCTACGAGTGCCCGATTGGAATGTAATTTTTCATGTGCATATTGATGCATCGAACTTTGCTATTGGGTGTGTTCTAACTCAACCAGGAGAATATAAACTGGACTACCCCATTAGCTTTGCAAGTCATCAGTGGAATGATGCCAAAAGAAACTACACCACTATAGAGCGAGAAGATTTACGTATGATTTATGCAGTGAAGAAATTCCGCTACTACCTTCTGGCCAACAAGTTGTGTTCTATGTTGATCATGAAGCATTGTTGTATCTAGTAAATAAACCTTGTTCCACGGGAAGAATTACACGATGGTTGTTAATTCTCCTTGAGTTTGATTTTACCGTTGTGGTGAGACCTGGTAAAAGACGTGTCATGGCTGATCATTTGTCTCGCATACCCAATGGTGAATCCCCTACTGGAGTCGATGATGAATTGCCTGATACTTCTCTAGTCCTAGTCGAAACCATACCTGAATGGAGTGAGAAGATTGTGAACTTTCTAGTTAATGGTTTTCCACCCAAAGAGCTTCGTAAAGATAGAGCTCGAAAACTGTTAAAAGAATGTGAACCTTACTCTCTCATTGCGGGAACACTCTACAGGCTAGGGAAGGATGATATTCTTAGACGTTGTGCCCGTGAGGATGAGTATTTATACATACTACAAGAAGCCCACATGGGTATAGCCGGAGGACATTTCTCAGGGGAACTAACAGCTAGAAAGGTGTTGCAATCAGGCTATTGGTGGCCTACCTTATTCAAGTTGCATCACTTTTTGCAAAAGGATGTGATGAATGCCAACGTTACAAGATCACACAACGAAAGGATAGGATGTCCTTACATCATGTTAAAGTGACTCAACCATTTGAAAAATGGGGTTTGGACTTTGTAGGCCCAATTAGTATGGCAGCTCGTAGCACTCAATCTCGATATATTATCGTTGCCACTGACTATGTGACAAAGTGGGCGGAAGCCAGGGCGACACGTAAGGCCGATGCGAGGTCAACTACCAAGTTTCTCTTTGAGAACATTATTACAAGATTTGGTTGTCCCTTTGAGATTGTGAGTGACAATGGTACTCATTTTATAAATGGAGTAATAAAAGAACTCACTACCAACTTTATGATAGCTCACCATAAATCCACACCTTATTATCCACAAGCAAATGGCCAAGCTAAGAGCACCAACAAGACCTTAATCTCTATCTTGACCAAAGCGGTGGAAGCTCATCACACAGATTGGGATTTAAAGCTTACATCAGCTCTATGGGCTTATCGTACTGCGTACAAAGTTGCCATTAACTGCACACCATTCAAGATGGTGTATGGCCAAGAAGCGGTTATGCCATGGGAGTTTGTCGTTCCTAGTCTTCGAGTAGCTTCTCAAGAAGGTTGGGATGGTAACCCTTAGTTGAGCGATTATATATCCTTGAAAGGCTAGATGAAGAGAGGCAGTTAGCTGTGCAAAATGCACTTGTGGAGAAAAGTAGGAGGAAGAAATGGTTTGACCGTCATCTAAAGAACAAAGATATCAATGTTGGTGATAAATTCCTTATGTATGGAGTGCGTAACGAAAAGAAAAAGTTGAAATATGCGGGAAAAGGACCATATAGAGTATGTGAGATCACCCCACAAGGAACCATTCGTATGGAGACTCTTGATGGAGTTGAAACCATTGGATTCCTCAATGGGAGCAAATTTAAAAGATACTATGATCCTTTAAGCCAAGAGGAGCTACATGCCATCCATACAAAAAAAGCAGCCAAGGCACAAACAGAATTGAAGAAGATACAAGCTCAAGCTGAGGCTAAGAAGCGACAACAACGCATAAGACGAAAACGAGAGGCTAACCTTGGAGTCACACATGCATTCCACGTTGAAACCGACGAGGATTGGTTGGACTCTGACACACCTCTATGATATCCTATTGAGCTAAACAACACCTATGGAAAAGTGTTATATAACGCCTTATTGGACACAGGTGCTGAATATAATCTGCTATCATATGGGGTGTGGTGTCAGTTAGGGAAGCCACCTCTATCTGAGAGTATTATCCAAGTCAAGGGTGTCAACAAGAAAAAAACTACAGTTTTTGGAATCTGGCACACTTCTGTCAGTTATGACAATGGGGTTGTAGCTCAAGACTTTTTGGTCATGCCTGTTGGAACTATGGAGGGTAATATAAACCTAGGACGCACATGGATGATAGCCACCAAATGCACTATTGATTGGGGGACAAGGGGTGTCACAACACAGAAACCAACTCTTAGCCCTGCCATGCAAGCCATAGTCCCTGAGATATTGCCTCTTAAGGAAATAAAACCCAAAACATTGCATGTCCAAGAGGTTGAACCATATGTCCCCATAGCCCAAGTCTCTAGAGCTTCAACTGATGTAGCTGAAATAAAGCTTGAGACACACAAGGCCCATCCCAATATAACAAAGAAAACATACAAGTGGGTCCCTAAATCTTCTTTAGCAACCATAGCCAATGCTAAAAGACAGGAGCCTGGTAAGAGACGTCCCATTCGCCCCAAGCAATGTAAAGAAATGTTGCGTTGGATTCCTAAAAAACTATTGGAAGCCCAAGGCTACTATGAAGGAAATGATCAAATCTGGATGCCAAAACGTAAATTGTGCTCTTACTTGTCACCGGGCCCATGTGAGCTCAATCCTGTGGCTCCAAAACAAATTGAAGATCGTGGAAAGAAAAAAGTCACGGAATGCGACACACCCGCTCCAGAGCTAGTTTGGGTACCAAAAAAAGAACGATTTGTTCCACCTAGCTCAGGAGCAGGGAAAGCAAATGAAGTTTCTTGCTCTTCATGTAGTTCCTATACGGAAATAGAAGCTTCGACACAACCTCCACCTACCATTGTACATATCCATACAAGCAAGAAAGAGTTTACACCTCCCGTTGTAAGTTCACCACCTACAACGATGTTGCAAATAAAATCATGGGAGAGTACCTTACCACCCTTGCAACTAGATGAAACGCATAGAGAGGTCAAAAATTATTGGTTAAAGCCTTCACCTATAACAACTTGGAACAATTGGTTTCAAAGGGTGACGACATCATTTCAAACGGTATGATCTACCCAAGGAAGGGGGAAGTGTTTGTTGACATCCATCATTCACTTGCTTCCCTCTCAACCTTTCTCCCTGACCTCTTAATCTCCAATCTTAGGGAATGTATATATAAAGCCTTATACTCACAAAAACAAGATAAAAAAGTAAAAGAGCAAGAGCCATAACACAAAATCATAAAAACACATTATGCACAAGAACACGACCCTTGTAATATTTGCACTCTAACCATCATCTATTTGCGTGTACATATATGGCAAGTACGCTAGAGTCATCCACTCCTGCCTTGTGTGAGAGGTACCCTCGTTACTTTTCACAAATGTTTCACATGGTCTTTCCGGTGCTTGCATGTGAATGGGATTTGGTAGGTACGCTAGCATGTGAGAGGAATTTTGAGGAGTTAGAGTGGCTAATACGTCTCTTGACCACGACTGATCCATACTTAGTAGAGAGCGTTTCTCCCATTGCACAAGTCTATCCTTTTGACCAAGATGACTATAGGCATCTAGTGACCTTGTTAGTGAACATGGGTACCTATGATGAAGAAGAAGATTTACATGACTACACGGATGGCACATATGGTCTCATGGATGATGACTTTGTTTATCTCGACGATGAGGATAGGGGTTTAGCCTTAGGGTTTCCCCCCAATCTCTACAATATCCTATTCCCTTGACTCTCTAGGGGGAGTGCAAATCATTAGAGTAGGGTTCCTTATGTTTTTTGTTGTGTTCAATAAGTGTTGAGACCTTTTCCCACTGATGTGCCTCCTAGAGGTATTCTTTGTGTTTCCTAGTGTGTACAGGAGTGTGTTGCTATTGTTAGGATCTGGACCTTCATGGAATCTTTATCTCGACTCACTCTTCAAATCAAGCACGACCATCAACACAAACAGGTGTTTCTTGTCCATTACCATTGCCCCTTATCTTTTTGCATCCATGTTTTTCTGCTTTAATTGTGATTGGTAGCATAATATTCAGTGCATTAGCTTAGTATCAAACATTAAATTCAATGTAATTTTTTGTCATTATCACTTGTCTAGGTTTAAAATCAAGCAATCCGACTAAGGTAGTTTGACTAAGCTATTTTGAGCAAGCTAGGTGTTAGAGATCTTATATTTAATGGTTACTTAGGTTCTTAATCCGATTTAGGCAGCATTGTGTGAAAGGTACTAGGGCTTTCTAGTGGGCTTGACCCTATTGACCTTTAGCTTAAGTATTATTAAGGGAGTTTACTAGTGTGATGAGCCTGGGGAGGGTAACAGTGTTATATGACCCCCCAAAGTTACAAAATTAAAATGCTAAAAACGAACAAACAAAAATTCAAAGTGCCACAATGTAAAATCTTAAGCTGGAAGAGAAATCTCAGCTTGATTTGATACTTCACTCACATGTATCGCCTATGGTACTAGAGCCCTAGAGGTTCCCAGTGTGGGCGCTTTTCCTTGAAAAGCAAAAAACCCAAGGCATACAAAATAAGCACACACATCAAAATTGAATCACTGTGAAAAGACTTTGGGGGGTCAAAGAAAAAGTAACCAGTCAGGCGATGATTTCATGAGAAATTCCTTTTATTGCAGTTTAACTACAAGGTCTTCTAGGTATAGCCTTTAGTCAGCCCTCGAACATGAAATACTTGGATCTCGCGATTAAACAACTTAATTGACCAGAGAAAATTAAGAAGCTTACCCATGGTATTAATAGTCGGTCTTTAGTGCCTTTCGACCGTTAAATTAGCGACCCTGGACTTGTTTAATTTTTTATCTTTACAATTGTTTATGCGTTTGATTATATTGAAATTTAATGTTTATTGTTGTTGGAAAATGGTTTAAAATTCTGTTACCAATCAAATTGTCTGCTTACAATTGCCTATGATTTTTAATTGCTTATGAGAATGCAATTACTGTGCCAATGTTATTTGATTTTGCAGTGACTGAAGAAGACTAAGGACATTCATCTCAAATGCTCTTCCACCTCGACAAATGAGCTCAACTCAATAGCTTCTGAGGACGGAATCTACATCAGGAAGGGGGGCATGCTAACCCTCACGGCTCACGGACACCCTATCACCTACGACGGACGAACGTATTATTTACTTGTAGAGTCAGATACCGGGCTTGTCGGTCCAATAGGAAAAGGGTAAGAGTGATCGCCGATGAGAGGCGCACTCTAACTGGAACATTCAAGGGATTAGTTGGCTAAGCATGGGCGCCCAAGTGTGAATGGGGTGAGCTCATATAAAAATCAACTAAACCTAAAATTCACTCATTCTCTCATTTGTGCAATAGAAGAGTGCTCTTGCTCCATCTCCATCTTCTTCTTCTTCATCTCCTTGTGTGTGTGTGTATGCGTGAGAGAGAGAGAGAGAGAGAGAGAGAGAGAGAGAGAGAGAGAGAGAGAGAGAGAGAGTGCGATCGAGCATTGCGACGACGGCACAGCGGCGGCGAAGCGGTTGAGCGCGGCAAAGCGGCGGCTCCTTCTTCTTCACGGCGAGGAATCCTCCACGAAGCAAGCGTAGAGCGGTGAGTGACACACCATCGCCTTCTTTGAGCTTACTAGTTTAGGCTTGTCGTGTGCTTGGAGCCATTTGTGGCTCGCACACGGTGTATCGACAAGTTCCTTGCATTGACACGTGCGACATACGTGCACAATTTTCTTCAATGCAAGCTCAGATCCTAGCCTAGATTTTGCAATTTTAGATGGTAAAAAATATGATAAAGGCCAGTTTTATGAGAACAGGAATTTTTGCAGTTGGTTTTGCACTTGTTTACACGTATAATTGTCACTATTGACAAATCTAGTCTATTCTTTGGTTTAAGAGTTTTCTCTTGTTGTTTTTCGGTTGACTGTCCAATTATTGTCAAAACTGTGTCAAACTTGTTTTGTGAGTTTGCCATAGTATCATGCTTGATCACAACAGCTTTTGGTCATATAAAGAGATTTACAATATCTGTAAGTTTGATAGTAGGAACTTTTCTCTATAGAAAGAGCAAATTTAAGATGCTCTTGTCCAAAAGAAGAAGCTAAAGTCATTGTTTGGCAGTGAATCAAAGCTTGCTGCCATGTTTGATGAAGGATGGTTTGAGATGCATGGGCTAAGTCTATGATTAAACTTCACGTGGCATGTTCTATTTCCTTTGCAATGATCAATGAGAAGACCACTGCATGTTTATGGACAAAGTTGTATATTATTTATGAGAAAGAAACTACAGTGATTAAAGTATAGCTTATGGAGAAACTCTTCAATATCAAAAATTGAAGTTGGATGAGGAAGTAGAAGCCATATGTCTTTTATGCTCATTGCTTTCATCATGGAACACATATGTAACTGTAATCAATAATTCACTCTGGCTATTGGTTCCCTAAAGTTTGATGATGTAGTCGGTAGCTTGCTCTTTAAGGAGATAAGATAGAACTTGCTCTGGCTATTGGTTCCCTAAAGTTTGATGATGTAGTTGGTAGCTTGCTCTTTAAGGAGATAAGATAGAACTTTGTGGATCAAGGCAAGCAAAGTGCCACCCTTAATTTTGATAGAGAGAGAAAGAAATTTAGGGAGAAAATGGAAAAAGTCTAAAGATAAGAAGGATCTTGAATGCTATCATTGTGCCAAGAAGGGTCACATTAAGGAAAACTCCTTTTAAGGGGAAAAACAAGAAAAGAAGGAAAAGTGTGAGGATGGCACGGGAAAAGCAAAAATAGAGGAGATCGATGTTGTTCGTAGTGATGATTGACATTCTATTTGCTTCTTCTTTGCGTGCATGTTATTTAACAAACAAAGATTGCTCATTTAGCCAATATTGGATCTTGGATTCAAGTATATCCTTTCATGTGACTCCTCATAAAGATTAGTTTTCTACCAATGATGTTGTCATAAGTGGATGTGTACATTTTTGCAATAACTTCACTTGTGATATTGGTACTAACGGTGACATAAATTTGAAGCTTGTTAATGGTTCTCCATTTATGTGTGCTTACTCTTAGTGAGATCTTAATTTTCACTAACAGTTTGATGATTGTGGCTATCACATGTTTTTGCAATGGCACTTGGAAGATTTAGAAGGGATCTTTGGTTTTGGCTATACAAAACAAATGTGGTATACACTTTACCCTTTATATGTGTCTATAGTCCAAGATAATTTTGTTAACATAATTGAGGAGACAAATACCTCTTTGTGGCATAGCCAATTAAGCCATTTGAGTTAAGATGGAATCAAAGCTCTTTCTCGTTTGGGTTACTTGCTTATCTTTAACTTTTCAGACTTTGAACTATGTGGGCATTGTATGTATGGTAAGCATGCTAGATTGACCCACTTTAACTTGTCAAACAAGAAGAAGTTGAGCTAGATGTAGTGCATTCAGATGTGTGATGGCCTATGCTTACCAAATCACTAGGTGATGCTACATATTTCATCACTTTCATAGATGATGCAACTTGCAAGGTTTAGGTATATCCATTGAAACATAAAGATGATGCCTTTCATATCACATAGAAGTCGGTTTCATTTGTTCAAAATCCATCAGACAAGAAGCTTAAGTGCTTAATGACTAATATGGATGAAAAATATGTCTCATGAGTTTTGGAGTTTCTGTGGTACACATGGCATTAGGAGAGAGCTTATTGCTCATACACTTACCCAAAATGGGTTGTTGAGAGAATGAATCACATAATTCAAAAAAGAATTTGTAGCATGCTATTTCACACTATCCTTTTTTAGGTTGAAGTTCTTAAAAGTGCAATTTACTTGTATGATCATTTACAAATCTTGGGTTGGGAAGCATTTTTGCATGTACCCAAAGAGCATTGTTGCATTTTTTCTAGGCGTGGTGCTCCATGGTGTGAGCTAGGCACAGAACCTATCAATCCTCCCCTTTTGTATGTGTCTGAGAACAACATAGGTCAAAGTCCTTCTTGTGGGGTCTTAGTCTCCCATCCAGATAGGTACACATAATGTCTGCATCCCCTAGAGAGTTGTGACAATAGGGTGTAGGCCAAAACTCCTCTCCTCAAGAGTAGTAGGCAACAAGGGTGTAGAAAAAATCTCCTTCCCTCGAGAGTAGTAGGCAACAAGGGTGTAGGAAAAAACAAAGTGTGTGTCTCAAAGTACATCCACAAATCATTCTTCTCTGTTGTCTTCATCACTAGATTCTTCAGCTATGTTAACTGTCGTTTCTTTTATCTTTGTACAAACACCAATTAGAGCCATGGTTATTTTTACCACAACACACACAAGGATTGATTTTGTAGCATTTGTCAAATAAGCGATTGGTACGGTTGCACTGTTTGCATCTCTTCTTAGTTAGGGGCTCCTTGATGATGTAGCAACAAAAGATCCTCCTAAGGTCCTTGTGTCTTTGATCTTCTTCTTGTGATCCTGGAGCGAGATGAAGACATCCTCAATGCTGGGTATAGGCTCCTTGTCTTTGAGTACGATGATGATCTGACCGTAGTCGGCATCAAGTGCTGCTTTAAGTAGAAAGACTACTTGGACTTCGTTGTCCAACTGGACACTTTATGTATGCTAATTGGGTGTAGATGCTCTTCATTCTATTTACAAGAGAAGGAATATCCTCTCTTGGTTTCATAGTGAGAACATAGAGCTACATCGTGAGGGATTTTTTGGAGTGTTTGGCTATGGCTCCAAAGTGTCTGCCTAGAGCGATACAGGCATCATAGGAAGTAGCACACTCATCTAGATAGTGGACATAGTTTCCTAGTGTGATCAATGCATCATAGGAAGTAGCACACTCATCTAGATAGTGGACATAGTTGTCTCCTACTATTGTGAGAAGGATGCCCGATGCTTGCTCATCTCATGCGATGAATTATGCTTGAGACCGCTTAGTCTCAATCCTCTCTCCCTCTTCTAATGGATTGACTATAGACCATAATTGCGTATTCATCACATATCCTTTTTTCTTGATCTGCCAAGTGTGGAAACATTGGTCATCAAAGATAGTAAGATTATCCTTGCCCATTAGTGCACTTTAAGTGTAGTGGGAGAAGTTCTTACCCATTTATTTGGATAGTGTCTAATCTCTGATTCGCTTATAGTACAATTAAATTTCATATCCATGAGAGGATCACATACATTTCAAGAGGGGAGTTTCAAGACCTAAGAGTAAACAAGATTTTGTAGAATGTAAGCTTGAATGACCAAAAAAATGGTTGGGTGTTGGTCTTTGCAAAACTGGGGCTTTGGGATCTTATCTAGAGAAGCTTGGACCTAGGTGCTACAGGTTTGCACATAGTGGGAAAGGATGCTAGAGATGCAATGTGAAGCCATGGTATGATGAGGAGAGGAACTAGATGAAACCGTGCTTGATAGAGGGCCATCTCAAGCGCCAAAAAAATTGAGCCGCACATGAAGGTGCTCCATGGACCTCCCATTAAAACAAATCCGATTGAATGAGGAATTGAAGTCTGTCCAAATTGCTTAGAATAGAGCATGCAATTTGACCCCAAAACCTTGTGAATCCAAATATAGGGCACTTCCCCTAAGCTAGGTGCCAAGGGCATCTCTTTGTCGGGCTATGCAACTCCTCTAGTATATGAGCTCGTTGCAGCAGTGACCTGAGAGCATGCAAAAGCTCAAATTGGCTCCAAATTGAGCATAGATGGATCCATTAGGTAGCTATGATCATGCCTTATTTGCACACATCAAATTTTGCAAAGGATTCTATGCTTATACACAACAATCAATCCAAAGCTTGATTTGCAAAAAAAAATTCTAAACTGCAATGCAAGAGGTATGAGTAGCAATTGATACAACCAAAAAGAGAGTGTGAGCTTGAATGGTCTAGCTTGGAAGTGGGTTGCTGAAAATGCAAGCTTACTTGGATCTAGTGCTAGAATAAAAGCAATCTAGCTTTCAACTCTCATACCACATGTTAGGATCCTAGAATCATGGTGGGTAAACTAAGCTCGCATTCATGCTTATTCATGGAGCTAATTAGACCAATGATGATTAGAGAGAGACAATAGCAAGTGCACACAAAGTAGGCTTGATTGATTAAGAGCTGAAATGAAACAAGTACAAGGTCCATTAGCTTCTGGTGACATCACTGACGATGTTTCCAATGTGCAAGAATCAACCAAAAGTGGCAAAGGTATCTCTTATCCAAGTGCAATGTATCTGGTCAAGTTGTGCTAGGGGTGGCGCTCCATGGTGTGAGCTAGGCACAAAACCTATCAACCCCCCCCCTTGGTGTGTTTGTTCGTTTGTTTTTGTGTGTGTGTGTGTGTGTGTGTGTGTAGCTATTTTAGTTAAATACATAAGCACAAAATGAGATAGTATGGGGAGGTCCACAACTCACAGGTTGCATTCAACCAAAGAGAATAGTACCTAATGAGCAGGTATGGTGGTTTTAGAAAAGGACTTTAGAATTCAACTGAATCTTCACCCTAAATACCCAATAGGAGTCCAACATCACACCTTCAGAGTGCCCACTGCAAGAGTTTTCACATTACGATAAAAAAGAAATCAGGTTCAAAAGATCCCAAATGCCATAGATACTTGGATTAGAATCCAAATCCCTGGCTAAAAGGATTTACTTAGGATACCCAATTTCTAAACCAACCCATAAATGTAACAATGTACTATCAGATTAAGCAAGAAGAAACTTGGGAGGTCCCCGGTCACATAAACAAAAACATGAATGGTCTTAATTACTTTGTAGTGTGCGCGTGTGCATATATGTGTGTTTGGGAGGGCAATCTCTCTCTCTCTCTCTCTCTCTCTCTCTCACACACACACACACACACACACACACACACACACACACACACACGCACCTTATTTTGTAGGAAGGAGGGAGGGGGCGAGGGTGGTTGCTAGAGGGAGAATCTTTATTCCAACCGAGTGGGTGGTTGGAGTGATGTCTTTTTCTCCAACAATGCCCCCATCCAAGAAAACAAAAACAAAAACAAGCATAAGAAATGTTAAAGAATTTAAGATGGCTTACTAAAAAAAATGAAGAATAGTATTGTTCAGGATGTATGTGTGAATATGAGTGTGTATAAGATAGAAAAAGAGATTGGGGGAGGGGGAGGGGGGGCGCTGCTCAAGATGTGAGTGCAAAAGCAAAGAGAAAGGGAGTTGTCTTGGTTTTTTCAATCTCAAGATTTATCATTAAAAAACAAACAATGATTTGAATGTATCCACTTACTACCATCATTTCCTTATCTCCAAAGCTACAAAACCACCCAAACACTGAAGCCTTTCCAACTGGCAAGCCAAAAAGAGTGTGTGTGTGTGTGTGTGTGTGTGTGTGTTTGTGTGTGTTTGAAAGCTTGGATAAACGAGGGAGGTGGTGAAGCATTGGTATTCCATCCACATTCAAAGCTTTATAACTTGCTCCAAGCCTTCATCATCTTTGGAATATTGAGCGCAAGCATTTAGTTGTCTAAGAAAGAGTAATTAAGGATTCGTAAGGGATCATGATTTTGACTTTCATATCCTCTTACTTTTGAGAAATGGTGGATTAATAGGTTTTGAATACATTATGCAAAAACATTTACTTATCAATACGTGAATAATTAACAACATTAGTAAGGGATGACGCCCATGTAAGAAGATGTAAGGGTGCCAATTTTGGGACAAGTCCTAAAATAGAAGATGTAAGGGTGCCAATGGCAGGGGACCACCGGGCCGGCGGTCCCTTGCCCCTTGGTTCACCAGCTGAACTTCGAGTACCTAGGGTAGAGGAGTCGATTTAGAGACACTCTAATCATATGCACCAATTTAAGGCTTTCCAACTCAATCTCCCATGATCTTCAATGATTTTGTGATGTCAAAAGATAGCTGATGTGAAACTCTATGTATAAAATCTCTACCTCATCAAGTTATTCAAATAATGTAAAAGATATGGTGGATTTATTCAAACATTGTTCTAGTTTTGGGACCTATCCTTCCATTGGCTCCTCTACCCTATTGGCTAGAGCGTCGGCTCGTCGGTCTTTTTTACACGGGAAAGATTTCACCACTGCTTGCGCAAATGCTGGCAAAGGTGCCATCATTGCCTGAACTTTTGCTGCAACGTGACCTTTACCCCGTCCACCTTCTGTGTTAAAGAAGTCGAAAGCTTGTGGGAGCCAAAAAAGGTGTCGGGCACCCATTTAGGGTTGTTAAATTGGGGGTTTGACCCTAGGGGTTGTCAAGATTGCATCGTCTTGCCATTGGAGGGGTTCCAAGACAATTACTTCACTCACCTAAACTTGCTCATGCAATTCAAGAAATGTGCGTACGGATGGGACTCATAATGCAAGTGAGAATTGAAGGAGAAAGGCAAGATAGAACCTTACCTATCTCCAATTGACGGGCCTACTATCGTCAGGAGGGTATGCCTCAAGAATGAACGGATTAGAATTAGAAAATTGCCTTTGATGTAGTGGAAGTTGCAGTTGTAGCCTTGGTCATATCAAAGCTAAAGACATGCCAGACCAGTATTCCCCGCTATTGAAATATTCATGTGGATGTTGCGGTTGTAGTCTTAGCCATATCAAAGCTAATGACATGCCACGACACTATTTCCCATGGGGTCTTAAATGAACCCTAGGAGGTGGGATCCAAATGGTTGTTGGGATCCGCATGAAATCCGACGTCGTTAAAAAAAAAAGGGGGCCGGTCTCAAACTCATAAACTACCCATCGCAAGGCGTTAACCACATAGGTGTATGGGAATTCTTGTTCCAATGGTCAACCAACAACAATAAAAGGTTAAGATACACAAGAAAAAGTGACTCAAACCAAAATTCTTAAACTTGGAAGGGTCCCCACAAAACCGGATGATTGTGGTGGTCTTTGCTGTTGCCCCCATGGGACATAAATGTTGAGGCCATGCCATGGTGGGGGGGGGGGGGGGGGGGGGGGGTGCTGTGAAAAATTTTGTGAGGAGTAGGCAGGATAAGTGGGGGTGTTGAATGGTGTGCGAGAGCTATTAGCCGAGTTGACAGGAGAGGCTAGCGACCATCGAGATTTGGTCGCACCAACCGATCTTTGAGGAGTGTACGGTTGCCATCCTCGAGCTCGAGACTGTTTGGCAGAACCTCCTCAAGTACGCTTATCTATTCTTGCATCTCCAGCGTCTCTCCCTAGAATAATGGCATGTTGTATACCTCAAGATTGAGACTTGTTGATTAAACAAAACTCAATGCTTGATTAAATCCTTTAACTTTTCCCTGTAGAAAAGGTGAACCAGCAAAGCTTTTATGGCCTCTTTCTCAATCCAAGAGAGAAAGGCAATAGTAGACATTTTTAAACTTGAGCCCGGGAAGAAGATAGGAAGATGATGAATCATCATCCACAATGTATGGTCGAACCATAATACATTCCCACCCTTGCAATGGTCAGCCTGACCACATGTTCACAACCGCACTTCATAAAGGGGTGATGGACATATTAAATTTGTGTGGTGTAGTTTGTTTCCCTACTAGTAATAGAGATCACACCTTTCACCCCAACAACACACCGAAAAGATTCCTTACACCTATTTGTATCAAATTTTGACATGGTGAAGGGGGTGGCTAATAAATAGCTCTCAATAATGTTTGAGGCATTTGACTCCAGAACATGTTGTAAACCAAGTTTCAAGGAGAGCTTGTCTTTACCATTTAATAAGAGTAAGAGGAGTCCCTCTGAAAGCGGTCCCATGAGTGTGAAGTTACCCAATGTCTAGGGTTTGTGTGGGACAGTCTCTGAACAAGCCCTGACTGAAATGAGAACCTCCAGTCGTGTGAAGGCTCCCAGCCATCGGGGTGCTACTGGCTCGAGAGGCGTGAGCCACTCAGCTAGAACTGACTCTAAGATGTCCTGACACATGCTCTGAACCCCTCTCATGCCCTGTAGCTGGATAGCCTGCACCTCCTCTGACAAACCTCTGAACTCTAGCCAGTCACCTAGAGAGCGCGCTGGACCTGCTGCCATGGGACCCCAAGAAACATGAGCCGTACTCCCAACCAAGTGGCCTCTCTGAGTGCTAACCATGGGGTTCCAGACGAGGGGCTGCCGTAGGCTCTCCTCCCTGAGAACAAGGAAGTGTGATGACCGACCAAGCCACCTTGGCTCGGGCAATCTGAGTGTCGCGACCTGACCAAAGGAAGTTCCTGATCAGCCTCTCTACCTGGCTGATACAAGAACTCGAGAAGATCCAGCAAGAAGTGATGTACCACATAGTCGCCAACAACACCTGGTTGGCAACTACTACTCTACCTGCCAGGGAAAGTCGTGCTGAGCTCCAATGTACCAGCTTTCTGCTAGACAAGATAAACCTCGTGGCAGTGACATTTACTTTAACTACTTTTCCTAGCATTGTACTCATAACACGAATTTCTTTTCTTCCATATGCATGACCGTGATATAGACGCTATAAGGGTCCTCACTTGAATTCAGTGTGTGATTGATGGAGAGAAAAATAATTAGCAAAATAATTCACATCCTTACCTAATTTGGAGCCTAGGCCTCCCGGGTTTTGAACACAATGGCTATAGAATGCCAATTGTTTGTAGATGCCTATAACCAATCATCACCATAGGGGTAACTTGCCATCCTTGTAATGCATAAGGAGGTTGGGGCAGTGTGCATAACTACTTGTAAGTAGGTCACATGTAGGATGAGCTTTTGTCAACAAAATTGGGCTGAACAGATGTTTAATTTCAGTAAGCCCATCAATTACATGCCTAATAGTGTGCACCCATCTGCAACGGTCGTAGCTAAACTGGAAATCTATACATGCTCTCATTGATCTACAGTATTCCAAAACTTCAGAAAATTGACCTGCCAGAGAGTTCTCATCGCTCTCCAAAATGTGGGAAGCAAAAATGGTGGGGCAATAAAGAACCATAGAACATCAAAAGTGATGCTGTGGTGAACATGCTCCACAGACATCAATGTCACGACACACAGTTGAAATACAACTTCATAGTCCTCCACTCAAAGTATGCAGCTGTACTGCATACTTTCAGACAAGCAACAGCAGACCATTTCAGCTCATTCGAACTACCGAAGAAAATTACTCCACCAGCACTCGAGTTCGAGTAGTGACCTAAGATCTAGCAATATTGCTTCTGCCTGTATTCAGGTACATATCTCTAGGCATTGCAAATACTACAAAGCACTTCTGTGCCAAGTCTCAAAAGTCTCTCTACTTTTACGGATTGCCTTGATCATATCATCCTTAAATGTCACTGCCCGTTTGTATTCATGGCCTGATATGATACAAATAGCTGTGTCAAGCACAAACAGACCACTTTCATCTCACTCAAAATACCAAAACGCATCACTACGCTGGGCCTTCCAATTCATGAAATAACATAAAATAATGAAATAATCTCATAACCTGTATACAGGTGATTTCCCTTGAAAGTAGCTCTGCCACTTCACTTTGTAAAGTTAAAGTTCGAATGAGTTTAGATGGTCCAGGGCGAGTTTCCTGCCGCCTCCAAGTAAAGGTCACATAAAGCTCTTTATTCATAAATAGTAAGTCTCATTTACAAACCCCCAGCCATAACTAGTATTACATCATCATACTTCAAGTTCCAATCCCCTCTCTATAATATACAAGGATTTTCAGCAAGCCCACCCGATGCAAGACAAAAGGTCAGCACACTAAGGAGCTAAACCCAGTATGTACATGCACAAAACACTTGAATACGTTTACTACAGATTCCCAATAAAGAGTGTCACATTTCCCCTCATCATATAAAGCCAGCCATTTCATTTCAAAACTGGAAGTCCAGCACCTGCATAGGGTGTAGCTGCTGAAGAGTCGGAATCGCACTTGCTCTCTCCTGATTTTACCAGAAATACACAATCGAAATCACACCATGTCCGGAAGTTGATACAACCCCACTGTTCCTTTCAATGCCAAGTAGTACCGCACCCAAGTGAACTGCAGCAGATATGGCAGCAAAATCACCAACAACTCGTGACTCCTTTCGTAAAATGTGGGCTTCGGAGTTGATGGGCATGTCCCCACCCTTAAAAGTTCAGCGACAGTTGGAACCTTGAACTTGGGCCTTGCATTAAGTGCAACATTGTCAACTTTGTGCTCATATATTTTCCCTCGCTTGTCTAGCTTGTACTCCGAAGTTCCATCAAAGATGCCCTGCGCCTCCCATGGCACTCGTGGTATTCCTCGCACTTGCCATCGTACCATAATAACATTATCAGATGGCTGCCAGATCCGCAATATATCCACCCATAGTGCCTTGAAAAATATTCTCCCATGAAAACGAAGGGCCATAAAAATTAGCTTGTAGTTGTCAATTCCGCCGACCGTGTTAGCAGGGTCACGAAACACGATATCCTTCCTGCAAAACGACTGGCTGGTCAGCTAGTAAAAGTAGAATACTGAATGCTGTTTATCCAGAAGAATTTCTTTAAAAACATCCCCTTTCACTAACCGGATGCAAAAGCTAGCTGGAACAGTAGTCTGTGTGATCCATAGGTATTTCTTCATATGGTAAGAGAAGTCTGAACTTACCAATTATAGGAGAGTCTAAAAATTTATACAAAACACATAAGAATATGGGGATAGGGAACAGTTGCTCAGTGACCTTTCCCTGTAATGTGGGTGACCAACTGGTGACCGGCGAGCCGGGAGCCAGCTTGGGAGCGCAGATTACGGGAAAGGTCACTGAGCGACCTTTCCTGGCCTTCACAGTCGGGGGGAGGGGGGCCAGACCCAGAGGCCCTGCACTGCAAGCGAGCAGTTTAGGTGTCACAGGCAGGATTACCACGGCTGAGATGGGGCACCATTTAATTGGAGAGAGTAGAAGCTGCATTCTGGCTGCTCACGTGCTTGAAATCTGATGGTGCATGCAAAAATTATGGTGAGGAATGGGCTGTGGATGAACGGCCAGGATCCCCAGCCCCACGACCCCCGACTATGAAGGATAAAGTAGAAAATATATACCTTTAGGATATCTAAATTGTCTCTAAACGAGAAATGGATCAAACAATACAACATTTACTTGGCTTCTAGAAAAGGTTTAGGAAAAATAGATGAGAAAAACTTAAACTTTGAAACAAGTACTCAAACAATCACAACAATGGTACCACAGCACAAAGACTTAAATCCTACATCGCAGATCCATACGACAAGACAAACAAAAGACAAAAGAGAAAATCCTTAAATCTTATATTAGCTAAAGACTGAATTGAGAACCTACCACGTACTGACCTAGAAGAGGCCAAACATAACCAGGAAACACAATGTTGAGAACTTGACAACAGGCGACTATAATGTCACTGCTTGTCCAAATAGGAAGAATAAGATCATCACCTTTATCGATGCATAGCCTGGACAACAGCTACAGCATCCCTACGCACATAATCTCACATATCCCTAGCCCTAGCCCTGAACCCATCTTCCCGAACAAAACTGTGCCTCTGGTGGTGATAGCTACAAATTACAGCATTGGTAATTACCAGCACTAAAATATATTACCCCCTTGTACATAATTATATATATGCACATAATTATGGCGAAATACCAGTAAAATCGCTCAGGGAAAATTACCACAATACCCTTGTAATTTGTGGAATCCTCAAAATACCCCTCAAATTTCAAAGTTCTCAATTTACCCCTCCAATTTCTCCAAGATTCCCAAAAACCCCTAACAAACCTCACAAACATCTCTGAAACCCATTTTTTTGCAACTCTTCATAGGAAGATTGGTTGTCCATCAATAGAAGATGATAGAACTGGTTAGATGGTATTGAGAGCTCTTACGATGAAATCGTTCATCATTTTTGAACACAGATGCCTCTATTTGTGAGCTCAATGGTCTCAATTGTTAATACTTTTGTCTAAGAACACTTAGAATAGATCTCCATTGTCATAAACATTAGACTATGCAAATATTGGGGCCAATCTATCCAAAAATGATACAAGGTATATTGGGAATTTCTAAGGTATTTTGGTAATTTTCCCAATCATCTATTTATCTTGCAAGTTGTCACAGCTATGATACGGGTGACCAACTTACTATTCTTATCAAAGAGAGAGAGAGAGAGAGAGAGAGAGAGAGAGAGAGAGAGAGAGAGAGAGAGAGAGAGAGAGAGAGAGATGAAATGAAATGAAATGTTATATTAACGTCTTCAAAAGGCCAAAGTGACCTATGAGACCAGAAAGTTACAATGTGGTGGATCTGATACAAAGTCAGAGTCAAAGTAACAAGATGACAACAATGACAAAAATGAAATGACAAATGCCACAATAAAATACTATGGAATCCTAAACTACTAGGTGTGAACAACAGCTAGCTGGGATATCTAGATCACAAGAGATCCAGCATCGGTCGCTGGCGGATCTCATCAATCTCCTCCATGGTCAGTAGTCTGACCGGGCGTCGTGCATGTCGAGCCAAAGTGATCCGAATCCTCTGATGCAGCCTCTGTCGATGCTGTGTAGTCCTCCGCAGTCGTGGGCGTCTGGATCTTCCAAGCTCAGTCGCTCGGTCGATCAGTGTGCCTCTGGTGTGAGACGACAAGCTCTGCTGTGGTAGTAACTCCTCCGGGTGTCCAGTGACAGCTCTAAAGAAATCTGTGATCTGTCTCTGGGACTGGCTAGCCTCTCCTCTCATCAGGCTCTCTCTGTGTCTGCGTAGCTCGAGCAAAAACAAGCCCAAGCATCTCTGATCCTCGTACTGCATGACTCTGGAGAATGGTCCAAAGCCCTCTCTGAACAAGCAATGGAAGCGGCCTCGTATCTCATAGTAGAGAGGGCAGTGGCATGTGTAGTGCAACTCTGTCTCTGGCTCGATGTCACACAGGGGGCATGTCCTAGCCTCTGCTGTATCTCCCAGTCTCGATCCGCAGCTGGTGTGAAGATGTACGTATCTGGCCGATAGCACATCGTATCCCATGAGACAAGTGGGTGTCCATGTATCTCGGCCCCGTCACAAAGCCATCAACCGTAAGCTGGAGGAGATGCTCTCTGTAGAAAGCCATCTTCGTGCCCAGCTCCTGTGCTGGCTGTATCCATGTCCTCCTGGTGTCTAGCTGAGTCAAGTCCTGGCGGATGAGCCTGGTGATCTCGGACTGTGTAAGAGTCAGAGAGGGTGCATCCAGTGAGTACTGGAAGGGAGGCAATCTGTCTATGCTGAACCCATGCGCCTGAAACCATGATGTCATCTCCCCATACTAGCATGTTGTATCTCCCTGCATGGCTAACTGTCGAGAGGACTCAAGTGCAAGGCGAGCATATCTGTCTCTGGGAAGTTCCCACATGCGGTGTATGAAGGAGACCGATCTAGTGAGCGCCTCCACCACTAGTGGGGGGGCAGCTAGCTCTGCTCGAACAATAGCACGTGGTACTGAGGCCTTGGCTCTAATGAGCCGTGAGATCATAGAGACCAGAGGCTTCTCCATGTCCCCCCATCCATTACTGCGGCCTGTCCTCCCGTGATGATCTAATGAAGGTCTCCAGATCTCAGCTCCATAAAGTAATGCAGAAGCCACCAGAGTGTCAAAGAGCCAGAGCTTCGTCCTAGGCTCCTGAAACTGAACCTGTGAACACATCCTTTCCAATCTACCCAATGCTGCATAGGCTCTGGTCAGTCTAGTCTCTGCTGCCCTCCTCAATGAAAATGTTGGCCCACTAAAAACCACTCCGAGGTAAGTGTACGCATCTGTATACTCCACAGTCGCTTGGCCGTATGTGAATGCTGGTGTTGACCTCCTGATCCACTGTGGGGTGGTATTAAATACCATGACCTTGGTTTTACCAAGGTTGACGGACAAACCACTTTCTTGAGCAAACCTATTCAAAGCATCCAAGTGACGTTGCATCCCCTCCGGAGAGTCGGAGATCAACACAATATCATCAGCATATAACAATAATGGAATCCATGTCCCTGCCATCTGTGCACCTCTATCACCATCTCTCTCAATGTAGTCAGAAACCTCATCCACATACATACCAAATAGAGTAGGAGAGAGCGGACAGCCCTGCTTCACCCCAATAGTGGAGTGAATCGAGGTGGATAGACCCTCTGAGGTGCGTACCTGCCCCACTACTGACCTGTATAATGCCATGACCCCCCATATGAGCTCTATGGGTACTCCCATCTACTGTAATCTGCGCATCAATCTAGCTCTAGGCACTGTGTCAAAAGCTTTGCGGAAATCCACAAAGCTACAATAGATCCGTTTCCCACGCGATCTACCCTCCTCAATGATGGCTCTGAGTGTCAAGATATGGTCAAGCGTAGAAAAACCCCTCCTAAACCCTGCCTGCCCGGCTGCGCGTATCCCCTCCCTCTCTGCCCATCTACTCAGCTGCTGCTCAAGAATGGATGCGTACAACCGTGCCAATGTGTGTCCAATCATGATAGTGCGATAATTCCCAGGTTCCATAGGGTCTCCCGACTTGAAGATAGGTACAATAGTAGATAGGCTCCAAGTATCAGGCAAGCCCTCACACATGGCACGGTTAAACATCACTACTAGAAGCTCTGCTAGTAGATCTCTGGCATGTGTGAAATGCTCAGCCACTAAACCATCATGATCATAAGCTTTCCCAGTCCTCATCCTGTCAATGGCCTTCCTCACCATCTCTGCGGTGAAAAAAGCACATGTGTGTGGGCATGGATCGGGGGGGTCAGGAAGGGGGGGCTGCTCAAGAACTGTGTACAAAGATGATGCGTACTAGCCCCAATCCTCTATAGAAGTGATGGCGGGGGGGGGGAGAGTGCTCCTGAAAGAGCCGCCATGCCTCACGTGAATCCAGACTCAAGAACAACTGATATAGATCCTTCTCTAGCCGAGCCAAAAATGCCCTCTTCTTCCGCCACACTAGGCGCCGGAAGTCAGTCTGTGACTGTCTCTGATTGATGTCCCCCAAGAGCACCTCCCTCTGAAGTCTAGCTCTAGTGTCCCGGCATTCCTCATCATACCAACTGTTCTGGGGCATGCTCCCCGAACGGTGTCTCTGCTCAGGCTGGGTATGTGGGTATACCTCTGTTGCTGCATCATATAGTGTCTGTGTCAATATAGTAGTAAGCTCCTCCAGAGGTCGCCCTGGCTCCTCTGTGCATAGGCGTTTGTAGATCCCATCTATGTATACAGAATCTGTCTCCCGCGTGAGGGTGTAGCGAGTAGGGGCTGCTATCCGTAGCCTGTGTGCTACACTAAACTGAAAGGAGATGGTCATTGACACAAGAGCATGATCCACTGCCACACCAACAGGTCTGGGTCCAATCGTGAGATCCTGGATACTAGAGATGAGGCTCGGCTGTGCCATGACATAGTCCACTGTGCTGGCTCCATGTCTGTGTGGAAAGCATGTAAAACCCCCTGAGGCGAGAAATCTCTCTAGGCCATTCAAGATGGCCAATCCATGTGCAGTCCCCATGTCTATCAAGTGTCGTCCAGACTCCATACTCAGTGTGTTCTCCATCTTGTGATACTCTGGATAGGCCTGTCTCTGCAGCATCCAACTCTCTCAGCATCTCCTCTGAATTATCATAAAATACTGTCCGATGATAGGTAGTCCTAGCATTGAAATCCCCTAGAATGACGATGTCACCATCTCTAGAGAACTCCCATATGTCATCATCCAAAATAGAGAAAGGGGATTGTCCTCTGGGTGGTGCATATACTGACGTGCTCGAGGGAAAGTAGCAAATAGCAATGTAAAGATATTTGTCTGCCTCTGCTCTCAGCCTCACCCACATGTACCTAGCTTGCTCATCTCTCCGGGCTATATGTATCAATGGCTGCAACTCCTCCCTGAATAACACTGCCACTCCTCCTGATCCCCGCCCTCTGCGCTCTGATCGTGTCTCCTGTCTATAGGCAGTCTCCCATCTGTATCCATTGATGTGAGGCATAGACTGCCCATGGACCTGATGTGTCTCAGAGTAGAAGACAATGTCTCTTCCCCTGAAACTATCCTCAAAGGCGCCCACATCAAGTCGCATAGATCCATTACAATTCCACGTGGCAACTTTGAGGGTGGTCCCACGGGTCTCGCACCGTCATGTGGAGCGCCGCTCTACAATCACAACCCGGCCATCTCCGTAGAAGGCCGTCTTTCCCTTCTCCCTTGCCGCTTGAATCTCTGGCATTACCTCTCTCATATGTGCAAGTTGTGTGAGAGTGAGGTCATCTCCAAGGAATATGCCCGTTTTCTTCAGTGTAGGACGCTTCTTCAAGAAGTCCTTCTTTGCCTCCATGGATGGGAAACGGATGATTAGAGCTCTCCCTTTTGAAGTCTCCCCATTGCCTTGTGTCTTCTTCCCCACCCTCCATGCCTTTGTATGAGTAGCCTCACTACCCATCATGCGGAGAAGTTCTTCAACTTCCCCTTCCACATCATCTCGGTCTTTTAACCCGGTTACTCTTATATGCAAAGCTCTAGTTTTCATGCGTTGTTCTTCCTCTAGAGTCATGTTGATGAGTGTAGGAGTGGGGACAGATGTGGTTTCTTTCCCCTTGCCTTTCTTAACGACTTCTATCCACTTCTCGGCCTCATCCGCCTTCTTTTGCGTCTTCGTGATCGCATCCATCCACGAAGACGTCTTTACCATCTTTTGTTTCTCCTCCTCTTTGATCATCCGTACTTGCTCTTTGATGACCTTGATTTCCTCTACTACCGACGGCTGGAATTCCCCCTCCTCTAGTCCACTGCTCGCTCTATCGGCAAGTTCTCGCTTGAGAGCTGAGACCTCTTCTTTAAGTGCTTTGGAGTCCGCCTTAATTGCTTGTAGCTCTGCGTGCAGGTCCTCTTTCTCTTTCTTCCACTGCGCGCCTTCGTTGAGAAACATTTGAAGAAGGTTGGCCTTCTCCTTCCACCATCCCTCCATATCGGCTTTCCAATCTTTCAACTCCCTCTCCATTTGTGTAATCCGCTTGTTTGTGAGCACAAAAGTTGCCTTCGGATGGGGCTTACATACCGACAAAGTAGTCATTACGTCCATCAAAAATCAACAGTACAATCTGCACTTCTGCCAAGTCAAACCCCCTATGTCCACATCACACATACATCCCTGTCCCGCATGATGCATACATAAGTGTTCCCCATATCAATCATACATTTTTTGTTTTCTGCAATTTCCTGTCAATGCTGCAAATTATTTAAATCCTGAGATTCTGAGCTTTCCCTGCACGAAATCTGAAAATCTGACAATGTTTGCACTGTAATGCACCTGCGGGCTTTGGGGGGGGGGGGGGGGGGCGCGTGGGGTGCAGTTCAGATGATAGTAATCCCGTGTGGTGGAGAGAGAGAGAGAGAGAGAGAGAGAGAGAGAGAGAGAGAGAGAGAGAGAGAGAGAGAGAGAGAGACGACCCAATTAAGCGCCCCCCCCCCCCCCCCCCCCCCCCCCAAATTACTACAGTCATATATTGCAAAAACAATGACAAAAAAAAAGTGTTACGTCCTCAAACATCATGATGGGCACTTGAGCTATGTCCTGCAGAATATGGCCGAGGGGCCCTAAGGCCTAAATCTCTTTTCGAAAAAGCAAACGAGCTGCTGATGTGGCTGCCGTACGGCCAAGCCGGAAAACGCGGAACCTATGTGACATGACATCCATACAGACAGGCCGTAAAACCGGAACCAGTCCCAAGAACGCAAGCTTTTGGGCATAGAGATTTCGGGAGAAGAGCTATCCAGGTTGTAGCTTTTGGGGACACCTGCTTTAGGGCCCCTTGTTTATAAGCAAAGACAGGGCCTCTCTCCTACCTTGTGAAGCACCAATAAGAAAGAAATACCGAAAAGAGCACCAGTCTATGGGACCAATGCATTTGGAAATGGAACTCCACCGCTTCATGTTAAATCTGTCTGTGTGTGTGTGTGTGTGTGTGTGTGTGTGCGCGCGCGCGCGCGCGTGTGTGTAATGTCAAGTTAAGTTGTTTGCCGTTTTCTCACGTGTTGCTGTAGATTTCTCGCTTAGAGTGTACAAGCCTGTTACAGTGGTATCAGAGCTTAGACGGTTCTTCTTTTTTTGCGGAGGATCTGATCCCTTTTCCCGCAGCACAATGGGTTCTAGCAGTGAATGGGTTCTAGCAGCACAATGGGTTCTAGCAGTGAATCGGACAGGTTGGAAAGTGTTCCACCGGCTACCCATCTTCAAGGAAATGAAGAGCACTCCAATCCTAACTAAGGAGTGGAGGAAAACAACAGAAATTCCAACAGGAATGGACCTCCTTCCAAGGAATTGGGAGAAGACCATGGCCTGTCCTCGAGGGGAGGTCTCGACCAGATGGAGTATCGGCGTCACCAAATATATGATCAAATACTCATAGGACCCGAAATATGTAAAGTATCTGAAAAATCACCCGCTTAACAAGGTTCACTCACGTTATCAAGATGCCATTCATTCACCTCTCAGGTCGGCAATGAAGAAGAAAGTAAAGCTAAGTGTAGAAACACAAAAACTGTACTCAGGAGAAGAGTTTGACAAAAAGAAAATCAACCAGTGATGAAGACCACAAAGCATTCTCGGAAGAAGAATAATTCAAAGGGATATCCCGACTACCTACGCCGGAAATCCACTTTCGAGGAGGCTAGTAAATGGTCGGCACTGGAATTCGTATGGTAAGAGGATGTCTAGGCTCAGAGCAAGATCATATAGGTCCCCCCGTCGCACTTAGCAAGTTGGTGGATACTAGGAGTGAACTCAATTAATGCGTAAAGTCAAGGTGGGACTACCAACAAAAAGTATCTGACAGTTGGGCCACATTGCACTTTTGGATGCGGTCCCAATGAGGATAGATGGTCAGAAGACCAGTGGGAGCCCAACGGAAGCATCTCCTAAAATTTAGGGAACTGCTAATTTTGGGCCGTGAAATGTGTTCGCGTCATTACCTCCGGTATGACTAGGGGAACATTTTATAACTCTGCCGCGAAGTCAACTGACGCGTCGGTTGGGATATTTTTAAGCGACGAACCCGAAACGAGAAAATGCTTGTAAACGCGCCAAGTGTCGATTTTTCTTGGACTTTCCTCATGCAGAAGAAAGGGCGCTGAATTTAGAGAAGGGAGAGGCCTCATTATGCAATCTGTCAAGTTAAGAGCTATGGAGTGCTTCCTTTCCCTCTCATGTACAGTGTGGTGCCAGGAGTGATGCCCTACACGCTACGCACTGCCCTCTCTCTCCCCTACGTGCAGTTATGTGATGCCCCACTAGTGGGCTTTTCATTTGACCAATGTACAGTTATGTGGGTTCATGCGCGATTGCCGAGGCAAGAGCCTCTTGCACAGGTACTAGATTAGCTAGCGGCTAATCCCCCGTAGGTACAGGTGAATTCGGAGAGGTTTCACGCTAGAAATCTCGTCCGATTCAAAGGGCAAGTAGCCCTACAGGTGCGGGAGCTCGAGGTCTTGCTACGGATGCGACTGGCACGCGGAACGGAGCGCAAAACAGGGAATTACAGTCTGCTGTGTATTTTTGCAGGTTTAGGGTTTCGGCCCTAAACGGACCCTAATACCCCCAGGAGGTTCGAGGACGCAAGGGGACCGCTGTACAGGTGAACTGGCGCATTTTTGGGGCAGAAAACAGAGAATTCAGCGTGCTGTAGATTCTCGCCAGGTTTTGCAAAGTGTCCGTATGAGTCGGGAAAGTCACCTATTGCGTGGGGATACTGACTGTGAAGCGTCCTAGTACAGTTATGCCGCCGAAATCGGGCCAGAACATGTGTTTCTTAGCCTAGATTGTGCGGGGCAGCTTGTGGGAGATCATAGGTTTTATTCCCTTTGATAAAGAACAAAGAAATACCGAAAGGGGCGCCAATTTTGGGGCCTACGGGTTGTCGGTGTCTGCTCGGAGCATTCTAGCTTCCGAGTTGTGTGTTCAAGTGTTAATTCCCGTCGCAGGTTTCCTTTGCAAGGTGCTCTGTGTGAGTGTTTTAAGTAAAGAATTTCGGGTGAAAGCCAACGCCTACCACCCTACGGGCCGGTTTCAGTATGAGCACCAAGCATGGACATGTCCATTGGGATTTGCCACAGTTGATTGATTTCGATCAAACAGAAAAGATTCGATCGCATTGTTTGCATGTGTTTGATGAACGGGTTGTCACTCCGTCTCTATGTTCATCTACATTGGATACACAGTCTTTAGAGACGACACGATTTTTTTCCTTCACTTTACATGGAATGGGTATGTTCATGGTTTTGTGTTGGAGATGATTTCAAGAATTTTCAGCCATGGAGATTCTTGAAGAAGAAGGAAACAGGACTCTAGACGAAGTTGAAGCAAGAAAGGAGATTCAGAAGACTTTGAGTCGCTTTCGGCACGGCCCAAAGAAGCAAGCGTTGCAGACCTTTATGTAGTTCAAGTACCGCTCGACCCACACAGCAGAGTCGGCCGGCGAAGAGTCCCTTCCAGGATTCTGGATGCTGTTGGCGATCTCCCTCGACGCCATACAGTTCGGTACCAATACCTCACTTTGAAAAGGAGGGGATGTCACGTAGCACATCCCAACCCTATGTGTCCGTGGACAAGCTACACCACAGCAGGGTTCAGTCAGTCCGATCAAGTTTAGATTAGCACTAATCTAGCACTTTTGTGAGTCTATTCGTAGACCATGCATGCCCACTCACTTAGCATAGATGCATATCCTCCGGTTGCACACAGCACGATCATCGGAATTCCCATCAGAATCCATTAGCATCAATTAGGGGAATTTTCCGATGCATTTAGCCTATTTTCTTATTTATTGGGATTTTCACTTATTATTTTTAAGTGACTTTCAAACAAAAGTAGATAGGGCAATTTTGCTAAGTTAATATATAAGCAAACCCAAGTTAGCACTTTCTGGCAGAAGAGGCAACAGGAGCTTCCCGCTCAACACACACCTTCTCAGCAGTACCCCCCCTCATGACCCCCCATCGCCATACCTCCCACTTCCTTGGCGTTTTCACAGAGCATCAGCATCGCTTGAAGTCTTCCCCCTTCTGGCGTTAGTCCCTTGCAGATCAGCCATCCTCAATTTTTTCCCGCGACAGAATCACTTCAAGCCTTAGCGTTTTTGTGCCTCTGCAGCACCAACGTTTTTGGCAAGAAAAGGGACAGCCTAGCGTTAGTAAATTCCAGCCACATAGCATCAGATCTGCAGCGTTTCCCAACCAGCAGAACCTCAGCCATGACAGCGTTTTGGTGGCAGATACTCAGCCCATTAAAACGCAGATTTGGACCTAGAGCCTCAGCGTTTTTTACACCAGTTTTCAGCAGGTACATCAGCCATTAAAAACGCAGCCAAGATGGACAGCAGATCAGCGTTTTTGTCCTTGGCATGAACCCTGACGGAAACAGTCATTTTCAGCCACCAAGAAGACCACCGAATTCAGCCCTAGAAGATCACCGATTTCAGCCTTAGCCGTCGTCATCACCGTCGTCGTCATCGGCATAGTCCCATTGCATCAGTCCATTGTACAACCTTGTGCAATCAAAGTAGACCACTCTCGCCGACGAGAGTGGGGCCTTCGGAGGAGGGTTTTACAACCTCTCGGTCGTATTTCTTCTCTCTCCTTCTCTCAATCTCATTCACTTGGCACGCACAATATCCACCCATTTGTTCGTGATCACAGCACTCTACAAGACGGAAAGCTCTCTCTTTCCCTAAGAACCAAAAGGAACCTTGAGCAATAAAGATCACTAATCTTGAGAAAATACAACATTCATTCCGTTGCAGCTTACAAGGTGTTGCGAAGGTTCCACCCTTCTTAAACACGAAAGATAAGATTTTTGGAGCTGATGAGTATACGTGCGACTTAGACACGATTTTGCCAAGGTCCGCGAGGCTTTGCAGAAATCTCAGGAAAGACAGAAAAAGGCAGCGGATCGCAATCGTCGCGATTTGAAATTGAAGGAGGATGATTGGGTGCTCTTATGTTTTGAGAAGGCACGCTTGAGAGAGAAGAAGGGAAAGGAGAGACTTTTTCCAAAGCTTAGTATGAGATATTACGGACCTTTCCATATCTCTAAAAAGATCAATGATGTCTCCTTCCGACTGAAACTGCCTGACACTTGGAGGATTCACAATGCATTTCATGTGAGTCTCTTGAAACCTTTTAAAGGTGATGTGCCCAAAGATGGGAGCCCGATGAGCAACCCAAAGTGAAAGAAAACGAAGAGATCCTTGTTCCTGAACAGATTTTGACACATAAGGACACAAAGAATAAGGGTAAAGTAAGAAGGCGGTTCTTGGTTAAATTCAAGAACTATCCTGCATTGGATGTAAAGTGGATAGAGGAGGAAGACTTAGCAGATACTCCTCAGATTGTGAAACTTTACCTTGAAGCTTTTGGTTTAGCATAGTCTATTCCAAATGGAACCCAGAATTCAGCTTGGCCGCAAATCTGCTGCAGTGGGATGCATAAGAGGGGAGTTACTCCGCTTCTTTGTCAACAGATGCCTCGAATTTTTGAATACTAGAGTCATTGATGTCTCTTTGAGCTTCAGGGACTGAACAGGTGACGTGGCTGCTCATATACACACACCCTCTGGTAGGAAAAGGCGACGTGGTTGGCTGGCTGCAGTGATGTCGTGGCTGCACACTACGGTCAGGCCCGCAAATCGCGGCGCAGATTGCGGAGGTCCGTATTGCTGACGTGGCAGCACTGTACGGCAGTTTTTTGCTTTTGTCTACGCGTGAGAAAATCTTACGCAAAGCTGGAGATTTTTACTTGCTTTAATTTATGCAAGTTAGAGAGAGGGAGAACTTTACTGAACTACTTTATTTTACTCAAGAAGGCTTGAGAGAGAGAGCTTTTGGATCTCTTGCTTTATTTTAAGAGGCTTTTGAGTTTAACAGCTTTTGGGGCTCTGCTTTTGGTAGCCCTTGTATTCTTTAAATAAGCTAGCAGGGGCTTCACAAATCAGAGCATCTGGACGCAGAGTCCGAGTGTGAGCGCATGCCCGCACTCTTGTACTTTGAACACAGATTAACACAAAAAGAAATACTAAAAGGGGCGCTAGTCTTTGGGGCCAATATCTCTAGACACGGAACTCCGCCTGGCCAGTGTCGAATCAATCGTGAACTGTTTTGAAGTGGTTATTTGTGCTGTCGTCCCGGAACACACATACACTTCGTACAAAAAAGGGGGTGACGTGGCTGCCTAGTACTCACACACACACACACACACACACACACCCGTGGCAGCAGTCCCGAAAATTACGCCCTACTAACATGTGGCAGCATGTACGGACCTCCGCGATTTGCGGCGCATTTCACGGACAAGCAACAGTTTGCGGCAGCTTTGGTCTTTTGCTTTTCTACGCAATTGAAAGAGAGACAGAGCTAGCTTCTGCTTTTTGGGCTTGCTTTATTTTATTAAAGCCTACGAAGGAGAAGAAAGAACTCCTTTGCTTTATTTTGGGGGACTCTCTTGAAAGAGAAAGCTTTTGCTTTATTTTAAGCGCTTTTTAATTTCAGCTTTTGGGGGCTCTGCTTTTGGCATCCCTTGTACTCTTTAAATAAGTGGGTAGGCCACTCACAACTCAAAGCATCTGGACGCAAAGTCTGAGTGTGAGCGCTTGCCCGCACTCTTGTACTTTGAACACAGATGAATACAAAAAGAAATATCGAAAGGGGCGCCAGTCTTTAGGGCCAATATCTCTAGGCACGGAACTCTGCCGGGCCAATGTTAAATCAATTGTGAACTATGAACTGTTTTGAAGTGTTTATTTGTGCTTAGATTCTCGACTTGGAGTGTCCAAGTCTGTTACACGGCTCGACTAGGAATAACACTTGAAGAAATGGGACCACAAATGGATACGCTTTTCGCGGGACCAAACCATGATGTTGCCATTACACCTGTCATTGGCAAACTACGATTGCATTGTTAGGGGTGTCTAGGGCACGAGGACTTCTATATCATGCCCCTAGAGGAGTGTGATGTACTCTTGAAGTACATCACTAGAGGAGTGTGATGTACTCTTGAAGTACCCTAGTTCCACAAGAACCCTATCGTGGACGATTATTGGGCAAGGAAAGCAACATTGAAGAATGAGAAAGACAGAGACATCATCCTAGATGTGAAATTAAAGGGCGAATCCATCCCACTTGTATTGGCCTCGACCATTTCCAAATTAATCAATCGAGTCTTTTTGTTTACTCGATCTATCTATCAAACTTGTCAGAATTAGAACAAGAACGACGAGAATTTTTGCAAGCTTAAGCTCGACTCTCTCTCTCTCAGGGGTTTGCCTGGAGAGATACTTTCTAAGAGACTTGAAGATCACACAATTGATTTGATACTCGGTAATACGCCACCCAAGCGGCCACCTTATAGAGTGAGCAAAGCCCAGAATGAGGAAATAATGTGTTATAGGCTTGGAGACTCTAAGTGAGGAATCAATAGCAACACACAAACAGAAACTGCAAAATCATTGAACTTGACTCTAGAGAGAGAGAGAGAGAGAGACTGCATGGCGGAGTTCCGAGCCAAGACACACTGGTCCCAAAGACCGGCGCACCCCTTTCGGTATTAAACTCCCAAAGTACATTTCTTGGGGGTCAAACTCTCTCCTAGACGACGTTCGGATGCTCTCTGAGAAGTGGTCCCAAGGATCCTTATAAACAGTACAAGGGATGCTTAAAAGCAGAGCCCCAAAAGCATCTCATCTAGAAGCACTGCACTTCAAATTTCTGGTCACCAAAGCGTTATGTAAGGCAACCAAAACTGCCATTACAAATTACGGAGATCCGCCACGTCATCACTGCAACGCAATTTATGAAGTTCCATACAGTCTTGCTACGTCAACAGTCCGTAGGTTCTGCCACGTCAGCAATCAACATGATTTACGGAGGTGCAACCCAGAGTTCAAGCTTTTGAGTTTGTAGGGTTAGGCCACTTAACTTGTCACAGTGACGTGCACAAATGCCAACGGAAAAGAACAGATTGAACAACTTTAAGTACTTAAAATAACAACTGAACAGAAAGAGATGCACGACACAAGATGGGAAGTGGCAGAGTTCCACCCCGAGCAAGCACTGGCCCCAAACCTTGGTGCCCCTTTTGGTATTTCTTTATTTTGCTTGAACAAGGTACAACGCCGGTACTCCATCCTCTGCACCTCCACGCGGGAGTGTGCCAAAGAATGAACCCTTGAATCATATTTAAAGGCCCTTGGCCATGAAAAGCTTTAAACTCAAAAGCAATTGGTCCAAAAGCTGCCAGCACAATTTCAGGGAATTTCGTACAGCCTGCCACTGTTGAGCGCAGGGAGTGTGTGAGAGGAGGAGGAGATAGGCACACACTACAAGAAGTAGGATGCGCAACAGATCGAAAGAGAGAGAGAGAGAGAGAGAGAGAGAGAGAGAGAGAGAGCGTAAGAAACCCACGATTGTCATTTTGAGGGTTCTTTGGCTGGACGACTAATAAAAAATGTGTGTACTCACTTATAAGTGAGTTTTAAGTATAAGTATGTGTACACTATACAAGAAGGGGGGCCACAGGGGGCCTTTACCCCCAACAACCTCCCACTTAAAGGCCCAATGTGGTACCTTTAAGCAACTCCCACTAAACGTATGCAATGCTCATGTTGAGACTTTGCAAGACTTTTAGTGAGGACATTTGCAGGGTTGTCTTGTGTTTTGATCTTTGTCAATGAGACAAGACCATCATCCAAGACTTGTCGTATAAAGTGGTACCGCACATCTATGTGTTTGGTACGAGCATGAAACATGGCATTCTTAGCCAGGCATACAGCACTCTGACTATCACAAGCAAGCACTGGAGCATGTGCAAGAAGACCAAAATTCTTAACCAACCTGCCAAGCCATATGGCTTCCTTAGAAGCCTCTGTGGCTGAAATATATTCAGCCTCTGTAGTGCTCAATGCGACAATCTTTTGCAACCTTGAACACCAAGAAATAGCACCTCCAACAAGTGTGAAAACATACCCACTGGTAGATTTCCTAGTGTCAAGATCACCTGCCATGTCCGAATCACAATAACCCCGCAGCGCAAGTGTACTCCCAGCATAGCATATACATATGTCCTATGGACCTTTCAAATATCTAAAGATGCATTTCACTGCCTCCCAATGTGGTTTGCCAGGGTTGGACATAAACCGGCTAACAACTCCCACTGCATGAAGCTTGCTAAGCTTTGTGTGTGGCGGTAAAGGCACACCAAGAGGCTTAGCATCAACCATATGAAAACGTTCAAGTACCTTCTTGATGTACTTGTCATGTGAGAGAAACAACAATCGTTTCTTTCTATCTCGCTTAATGCGCATGCCCAAAATATTTTCAGCTGCACCCAAATCCTTAATAGAAAAGGCTGAATTCAGCTCTTTCTTCAATGCATCTAATGTCTCTCTATGCTTTTCTACAAGTAGCATATCATCCACATAAAGGACCAACACAATAAGGCTTCCATCCTCAGCCTTTATAGTGTAAAGACAGTGATCTGCATGACTGCGTTTGAACCCATGGTTGAGCATAGAAGTATCAAACTTCTTGTACCACTGTCTAGGGGATTGTTTCAACCCATACAAGCTACGTTTCAATTTGCATACCAAATGCTCTTTCCCTGGAATGACAAAGCCCTCAGGCTGCTGCTTATACAGCTCCTCATCCAAGTCACCATATAAGAAAGCAGTGATCACATCCATTTGATCCAGCTCCAAATCCAAGATAGCACATAAAGCAAACAGCACACGGAGAGTGGACATCTTCACCACAGGTGAAAAAATCTCCTGGAAATCAATGCCTTTCTTCTGTGCATAACCCTTAGCAACTAGATGTGCTTTGTACTGAGGTTTGTCATCAACACATTTGACCTTATAAACCCACTTGTTAGGAATAGCTTCCCTTCCTTTGGGCAAAGGCACAAGCTCCCATGTATTATTTGCATACAATGATTGCATCTCAGATTTCATAGCAAGCTCCCACTTACTCTTATCTTCACATGAAGAAAACGCTAGGGGTACTGATGGGGATTCCTACTGAGAAGGTGCCTCTTGAGCCGGAAGCTCCTGCTGCCTCTTCTGCCATTTAGTGCTAACTTGGGTTTGCTTATATACAAACCTAGCAAAATTGCCCTACCTACTTTTTTTGGGAAGTCACTTAAAAATAATAAGTGAAAAATACCAAAAATAGGAAAAATAGGCTAAATGCACTGGAAAATTACCCTGATGGAATCTGATGGATTCTAGTGGGAATATTGATGATCATGCTGTGTACCAGAGGATATGCATCTATGCTAAGTGAATGGGCATGCACGGTCTACGAATAGACTCACAAAAAGTACCACATCACTTCTCTAACTGGACTAACTGAACCCTGATCATACTGTAGCTTGTCCACGGACAGATAGGGTTGGATGTGTCTCGTGACATCCCCTCCTTTTCAAAGTGAGGTACTAGTACCGAACTGTATGGCGTCAAGGGAGATCGCCAATAGCATCCGAAATCCTGGAAGGGACTCTTCGCCGGCCCACTCGGATGCGTGGGTCGTGCGGTACTTGAACTTCATAAAGGTCTGCAACGCTTGCTTCTTTGGGCCACGCCGAAAGCGACACAAAGTCTTCTGTGGCTCCTTCCTTACTTCAACTTCGTCTAGAGACCGCTTCTTTCGTCTTCAAGAATCTCCATGGCTGAAAATTCCTGAAACCATTTCCAACACAAAACCATGAACATACCCATTCCATGTAAGGTGAAGGGAAAAAATCTTGTCTTCTCTAAAGATTGTGTATGCAATGTAGATGAACATAGAGACGGAATGACAACCCATTCATCAAACACATGCAAACAATGAGATCGAATCTCTCTCTCCACGCTTGGTGCTCATACTTTCATGTGCTCGTTCGGAAACTGTGTCATGCCAAGGAAGAGACAAGGAATGTGATGTCCTTGAATGCGTACTTTTCAGCGTTTCATGAACATACGCACACATTCGTGCTCATCCATGAGTGAAACATGCTCAACGTACAATATGTCATGCCTAGAAAAAGGGATCACATAAAGGCGCTGACTAAAATACAGGAAACGATCACGAATGAAACACTCGAACAATGCATGCGTATCAATCATGCGAACACATAATACTTCCTGTGAGGGTTCTTTGGACCTAGGCTCGAGAGCCAAGATCGATCCTTCGGGATCTATCGAATCTTCTTGTGGGGGATCTATGGACCTTGACTTGAAAGGTAAGATTGATTCTTCGTGATGGATCGAATCTACAACGAAGTTAGTTTCGCTAGAAAAAGCATCCACTAACACATCATCCTTGTGAACAATCACATCATCTTCATGCAACTCATCATGCTTGTGAGAAATCACATGTTGATCATGCAAATCATCATGCTTGTGAGAAATCACATCTTGATCATGCAAATCATCATGCTTGTCATTGTCATCCAAATCATTGGCATCCAAATCATTATGCTTATCATTGTCATGCAAATCATTGTGAATCAAATCATCATCGCTTCACACAATCATGCAAATCCTGTGTATCATGCTTTGGAGAAGAAGAGACAGAGAGAGTCTCCTTTCCCCAAATCTCTTGCATCTGTGTCTGAACTTGAGAATAGAGTCACAAGAACTCTTCCCTTCTTGCTTTGATCTCACGATCAAATTCTGCTTGTGTTACTTTGTTCTCTGCTTGTCTTTCTGCTTTGTCTTCTGCGTGTCTGCGTTCCATTTCTGCTTTTCTATCTTTGCATTCACGATCCAATTTGGCTTGTCGTTCTTTGGCTTCCAAGCGTGCTTGTTCGCTCTCACGCGCTATGGCTGCCATTCTTTCTTGGTATTTGCGCTCTATGGCTGCTATTCTTGCGGCATTTCTTGCTTCGAGTTGTAAATTCTGTTCCATAAACAACAGCTCCAACTCCTCCATTGGAGTTAGTGCAATCGTTGTCGTAGATGGGGAAGGGGGAGGGTCGGAAAAACCTCCTGGTGGGGAAAATTTTTCTTCGCCTCTCTCATGCTCATCACCTCCAAGCTAAGTATCCATTCCGCTTCGAGTGATGATCATTCTGAAGCCGTGGGTTCTTGTGGTCTTGGGTTCTTAAGTTCGCGAGGAACTTGGGTTCTTGGGAGTCTTGGTTCTTGGGGTTCTTGAGGGTTTCTTTCGCTTGCAAACCGCGTTTGAGAAGGATTTTCTCTTCACCCGAGTTCTGCTCTTTTCCGCAGCGCACCCCTTGGCGGCCTTGCGCTCACACCAAGGTTGCTTTTTCCCACCTAACGTCGATTGGCCAGCCGCTAAGTGCACGGTCCGCTCTCAATGAGTGAAAAGAGACACAAGGGGAGACTGGACAAGCCCTTCTTTCCTGGGATTCCTGTCACTCTTCAACAAACACGATTAGGAATCGACACGCCCAAGCCAACTTGGGTTCGTGCGACCTCAACAAGCAAAAAAAATTCTTGTGGTTCTTGTGGTTCTTTCCTTGAGTGATACAGAACACTGCCAAAGCTCTGATACCAATGTTAGGTGCAACGGAATGAATGTTTGCGATTTGCTCAAGATGAGTGCTCCGAACTGTGCTCAAGGTTCCTTTTGTTTTTTGGAAGGGAGAGCCTTCCTTTCTTAATGAGAGAATGCTATGATCACAAACAAAGTGAATGGACATTGTGCGTGCAAGTGTATCAAACTGAGAGATAGAGAGAGAAGAGAGATACGACACCAAAGATGTTGTAAAACCCTCCTCCGAAGGCCCCACTCTCGTCGGCGAGAGTGGTCTACTTATGATTGCACAAACTGGTACAAACTGAATGCATGTGACTGATGCAAGTCTAGTCTATGTCGACGACGATGCCGACCTAAGGGCTGAAATCTGCAATCTTTCTACTGCTGTCCTAAACGCTATGGGCGGAAATCAGTGGTCTTCTACATGCTGAATTTCGGGGCTGTTTCGGTGGCTAAAAATGACTTTTATGGGCTGAAAATGGCGGTCTTCTATCTGCATCTAGGGCTGAATCTACTAATGTGGGGAATACTGAAAACGTTGCTGCAAGGACTTGAATTCTGGCTGAAACTGAAAACGCTGATATGCCCTTCTAGCGTTAGTGAAAAACGTTGGCTTTTCTGGGACTATTGGCGATCATGGAATTGTTGAAAACACCAGGGCTGTGGAGATGCTGAGGATATGCAAAACGCTGGCTGAGTGAGGTCTTGGCGATGAAGAAAACGCTAGGGGTACTGATGGGAGTTCCTACTGAGAAGGTGCCTCTTGAGCGGGAAGCTCCTGCTGCCTCTTCTGCCATTTAGTGCTAACTTGGGTTTGCTTATATACAAACTTAGCAACATTGCCCTTCCTACTTTTGTTGGGAGTCACTTAAAAATAATAAGTGAAAAATACCAAAAATAGGGAAAATAGGCTAAATGCACTGGAAAATTCCCCTGATGGATTCTGGTGGGAATACTGATGATCATGCTGTGTGCAACCAAAGGATATGCATCTATGCTAAGTAACTGGGGATGCACGGTCTACGAATAGACTCACAAAAAGTGTCAGATCACTTCTAAATCTAGACTGACTGGACTGACTGAACCCTGATCATGCTGTAGCTTGTCCACAGACACATTGTAAGGTGCAGCGGAATGAATGTTGTCTTTTCTCAAGATTAGTGATCTTTATTGCTCAAGGTTCTTTTTAGTTCTTAGGGAAGGAGAGAGCCTTCCGTCTTGTAGAGTGTTGTGATTACGAACAAAGTGAGTGGATATTGTGCGTGCAAGTGAATGAGACTGAGAGAAGGAGAGAAAAGATACGACACCCGAGAGGTTGTAAAACCCTCCTCCGAAGGCCCCACTCTCGTCGGCGAGAGTGGTCTACTTTGATTGCACAAAGGTGTACGATGCGAATGCAATGGACTGATGCAATGGGACTATGCGGATGACGACGACGACTTCGTGGCTGAAAATTTGGATCTTCTATCTGCTGATTTTCATGGATTGTTCGGGGCTGAAATGGGCTGTTTCTACTGCTGTCTTAAATCTGAAAATGACTGTTTTGTCGGGCTGAAATGGTAAGGGCAAAACGCTGATGTATCTGCTGATAAACCCTGACAAAGGGCTGCGTTTTTCTTGCTGAAAAACCTGCTGTACAAACGCTGATGTGCTGCAGTCAAGGGTGCGTTTTTTAAGGCTAAATCCACTGCTGAATATCAAGCAAAGCTAGCGATCATGGGATCTTGGTACTGCTGCCTTTGAAGGTTAAAAACGCTGCACTTAGGGACTGCTGTCAGGCGTTAGTAGTGGCTGAAAACACTGATGGAGATCAGGCATGTCTAGCGTTAGTGGTTCCTGGGGGGGCTGCTGCCAGTGGATAATGGAAACGCCAGGCCTGAGGGTTGAGGGATGGCGATGGCACGTCCTGGAAACGCCAAGGGAAGGGAGCACTGTGGCGATGAGGAAAACACTGGGGGAAGGGAGGAGCCTCGCCAAGGGATTGGAGAGGGTCTTGCTGAGAGAGGGTGGGATGCTTGTTGCTTGGAGAAGCCTGTTGTGTCTTTGCTCATCTCCAATTTGTGTTAACTTGGGTTTGCTTATATATTAACTTACCCAATTTGCCCTACTGAGTACCCAACAAAAGTCACTTAATAAATAAGTGAAAAATGTCAAAAATAGGGAAAAATGGGATTAGTCATCTGAAAAATCCCCAAACTGACTCTGATGGAAATGCTTATGCTTATGCAATGTGCAACCAGAGGATATGCATCTACACTGAGTGACTGGGCATGCACGGTCTAGGAATAGACTCACAAAAGTGCCAGATCACTTCTACTCTAACTTGACTGGACTTGAAGGAAATCCTGCTATGGTGTAGCTTGTCCACGGACACATAGGGTTGGGATGTGTCACGTGACATCCCCTCCTTTTTAAAGTGAGGTACTGGTACCGAGCTGCATAGCTTCCTTGTAGTCTGCCAACAACTCTGGATAATCCTTGAAGAACTCTTCGTCTACCCACACAGCTTCATGGGTTCCTCGATCTTTGAACTTCAAAAACTACTGTCGTACTTGTTTCTTCGAACCATGGCAAAACCGATGCAACAAGACTTGCTCCGGCTCCATGACTTCTGCTTCATCGATGATCTCTGGTTCTTCTTCCTCTGAAACGTCCTTTGGAGGCGTTCACTGAAACACTTTTAACCAAGAAACATGGAAAACGTTGTGCATTGACCATGAGTTAGGCAACTTCAATTTCATTGAAACCTCATTAATCTTTTTGATGACTGGAAATAACAAATATGCCTCCCCCCCCCCACCCTTCCCTTTTCTTTCTTTCCCCCCCCCCCCCCCCCCCCCCCCCAAAACTAATTAATTAATGCCTTTGTGAAAAAGTTGTTTCGGGTACCTACTGGACCATACATACGACAAGATAACTTCGGACATTTCTTTCCAACTTGCTTAAGACGTTATTTCATGATTCATAGATACACCCAATCTCCTTGCTTGATCGAGACCTCCTGACGATGCTTGTTAGCCTGTCGAGAATAAGATTCCTGAGCCTTGCTTAGCCGAAGCTTAACACTCTCACAAATCTCATCCAATGACTGACTCTCAGCATTGGCATCAGGCATTTGACTGACCAAACAAGTCAACAGTGACTGGAATCGACGGCCAAAAGCTGCCTCATACGGAGTTTGACCAATAGCAGAAGAGAAGGAATCATTGAGAATAGCCTGAACCAATGGGAGATAGAGCTCCCATTGAGACTGTTGATCATGAACATAAGACTTCAACACATCAAAAGCCAACTGATTATAAATTTTTGTTTGACCATTTGACTGTGGATGAAAAGCGGATGAAAAATTCAACTTTGGGCCAAAATTTTCAAAGAGTGCACGCCAAAAGTTGGACGTAAACTAAACATCCCTATCTGAAACAATGGACTCTGGCAAAACACAGAGTGGCAAAACACAGAGGGGGTACCAATGCTTTATGAACAATCGTGCAATAATTGTGGCCTTACAAGGAATCAACATACAGAATTTGCTGAAACGATCAACAATAGTTAAACATTGAGTGTTCCTTGAATACTGACTTGGTGGTAAGTTAGTCACAAAATCCATAGAGATATCTTGAAAAGGTCCCTCTGGAATAGGCAACGGAAGCAAGAGGCCTTGCTACTTACCCCGAGGAGCTTTTACTTTTTGACATATAATGCAATGTGCGACATAACTAAACACATCTTTTCGCATTTTAGGCCAATAGAAAAATTATTCAATCTTTTTCAATGTGGTGTTCATACCCCTGTGCCCACCCGTGAGAGAATCATGTGCATCATGCAATATGGCTGGCCTGAGAGAGGGCAACACACATAGACGCTGACGAAAAAATAGCAATCCATCACGAATGAGATAGTTGCTGGGCCCTTGGGAAGCAAGAGCCTGCAACCAATACTTACCAAATTACAAATCTGCATACTGATTCTTCATGCTGTCAAAAGACTCACCCTGTATAGAAAATGTGGTTCTTGACTCAAGAGCCAAAATCTGTCCTTTGCGACTCAATGCATCTGCAACAACAGGGTTAGCTTTTCCAAGCACATACTAATCAAACCTCCAAATTGCTCAAAAAATTGTGACCACCGCGCTTGGCGATCACTCCAATGTGCACTAGGCATAGACTGTAGCCACTTGAGGGCTTGATGATCGGTGCGCACTGTAAAACTCTACCATGCAAAAAATACTTTCAATGCTTAAGAGAGAGAATGACAGACAAAAGTTCTTTATCATAAACTGAATAATTCTTTTCTGCACTATTGAGCTTTCGGCTAAGGAAAGCTACAGGACGACCATGCTGCCGGAGTACAGTGTCTATGGCGACATTGCTCGCATCCGTCCATACCTCAAAGGAATCATCCCAAGAAGCAAGGATAAGACACAGAGCTTCCGTCACCTCAACCTTGAGAGCTGCGAAAGCCTCAATGGCTGCCTCGGGCAAGTCCACGCGCTGACGGCGAGTCTTTACCCCTTTCAAAACATCAATCATAGGTGCAACAATGCGTGCAAAATTCTCTATGTGCGAACTATATGCTTGGCATAAGCCAAGAAAAGAACACACATCATATGTAGTTTTGGGCAAATCCCAATTACGAACATATTCCACCTTCGCGGGGTCTAGCTTGACGCCTTCTGCAGAAATGATATAACCCAGATAAGTGACTTCAGTAAGAAAAAATTCAAACTTCTTAGCTGCAATGTACAATTGACACTCATCCAAACAAGTTAGTACCCTTTCAACATCTCTTTCATGTTGTTCCCACGATGCAAAAAAAATAAGAATATCATCTAAAAAGATGAACACACATACACCTACCATGTCGCCGAAATGACCTACCATGAGACGATTGAACGTACCCACGGCTCCTGTCAATCCAAAAGGCATAACAATATACTCCCATTGCCCTCGCTCAGTGCGAAAGGCAGTCTTGAAAATGTCGCCTTTGAATACCCGTACCTGATGGTATCCACTTTTGAGATCGACCTTGTTGAAAACCTTTGCCCCATTGAGCCTATCCAAGATATACTCAATGCGAGCCATCGGAAACTTGTTCTTGACGGTCATCTTGTTTAATGCCCTGTACTCACACAAACGAGACGAACCATCCTTCTTACGAGCGAACAAAATAGAGGCAGCAAAAAGAATTACACTAGGAAGTATGAGTCCTCTAGTCACCAACTCCGTGAGTTGTCGCTCTAACTCTTCCTCCTGTGACTTGTTCAAATGGTAGGGAGCCTTACTGACAGGCTACGCTCCCTCCATAAGCTCGATGCGATGGTCCTCCGGCCGCTCCGGTGGGAGACGAGGTGGAAGATCATCCTGCAAAAAGAGATGTTTAAATTTCGTAAACAACTCCGAATACTTACCTGGAGCTTGAATGCTCTGGGAAACTGGGCAGCATAAATGAATACCGCTAGTGTTCCTCGTCGTAATTCACGCTTCACCTGTACATGCGAGATGAGAGGCAAAGAATGCAAGCCCTCCTCAGCACGAATGATGAGGGGGGAATCAAATTTGGCATGTAAAATGAGAGTGTTAGCTTCAAAATCAATGAGAGCGTTGAGTTCACGAAACCATTTAATGCACAAAATCACATCACATCCTAAGAGAGGAGACACAAGAAATTTCCTACGAAAAGAAGCTTGTTGAACGATAAACGTCACATCAAGGCACTCCTTCGTGATGAGAGAGTCCATACCAAGAGCGAAGCCAGAAACCTCATGAGGAGATTTCTGACTAACCTCTAGGCGGGCTCTCTCAACAAGAGGGGGACTAATCACATCAGGCATACTGCCTGGATCAAACAATATGATAAAACGTTGTCCTTTTACATGACCATAACACTTCTAGAGAGATCCATCAATGTGTGTGTCAGAGTCATGAGAAGATGCAGGTTGTGTTGTGACAGAGTTTGTGGTAGTTGTGGGTGCCTTTGGTTCTTTAGGTGGGACTGTCTTAGGACAGGCCTTCTTAATGTGACCCTTGACATGACATTGAAAACATCTACCTTCTTTAGCATAGATCACTTGTTCTTCCGCCGTGATGTATCCTCCTATAATTCCTTGAGAAGCTTTTTCATCAGGGGTTAGCTTAGGTTTTGCAGGTGTTTTAGCTTTACCCTTAGATTCATTGTTAGAGTTCTTTTCCGAGGAATTAGAGGAAGAAGGGCTAGAAGAATTACCATTCTTACCGTTATTACCATTCTGTGTGTTCTAAGAATTCTGAGATGTACCTTGAGAAGACTTGTTCTCCTTAGGCTTTCCCTTGTTGTGCTTCATCTCTTGAGCGAGAGCGATTGCTACCGCCTTGTTGAGATCCGCGGGATCAAAGACTTCAACATAAAACTTGATGTATTCGTCTAACCCAAAGAGAAAAGCCTCTTTGCGCTCATCATCCGACTTGCGTAGTTGAGTGCCTAGCTACAAAACACGTTTAGAAAAAGGCATGGCTGGCATACCATGGTGCTTGAGATTACGCCAATCCTCTTTCAAGCATGCAAGGTACTGAGGTGGCATAAACCGCGCCTTGATCTTGTCTTGGAAATCAGCCCAACTAAAAGAGAGGGGAGTGAAATCGTCGGCTGCCTCTAGGTGCGCGGCTAGCTGTGCCTCTTGCCATGCATGGTACCAATTGATGGCATCACCGGCAAGGTGCATAGCTGTCGTCAAAACTTTGCTATTTCTTGTTTTCTTAGTTGTCACAAAATAAGCATTAAATTGATGTAACCAAGAATGAATCACCGTAGCATCCATCTTACCATCATACTTACTGAAAGTCACTTTTTCGGTGACTGGGTTGTTGGAATCCGCATCGTGGCTTGCACCACGAGAGGAACTCCCATGATCTTTGGGTGGTTCGGTCTTCGAGGCTAGCAAGTGGGAAATAAATTCTTGATGGCGAATCTCCCGTAGAGCTTCTCATTCATCGCGCTCGCGTTCAAAAGCAAGCCGATTTTCTTCTTGTTTTGCGGCAAGAGCAAGACGATTTGCTTCTTGTCTATCCATCATGGCCATCATCTACTTGACCACTGCCTCCATAGGGTTTGGCGTAGATATCGAAGGGGGAGGGTTGAAGAGATCATCTCCGGGTGGGAACGAGTCTTCATCGCCTCTCTCATGCTCATCACCTGTATGCGAAGTATCCATTCCGCTTCGCGTGACGACCATGCACTATAATCTTGGGGTCTTAAGCTCGCGAGGAACATGGGTTCTTGAGGGTCTTAAGGTCCTTGAGGTCCTTGATTCGGGAGAATCTTGGGTTCTTGAGGATCTTGAGGTTCTTGAGGTGTTCTTTCGCTTACAAATCGCGTTGAGAAGGATCTTCTCTTCACCCGAGATCTGCCCTTTTCTGCGGGCGCACCCCTTTGCGGCCTTGCGCTCACACCAAGGTTGCTTTTTTCCACCTCACGTCGATTGGCCGGCCGCTAAGTGCACGGTCCGCTCTCAATGAGTGAAAAGAGACACAAGGGGAGGCTAGACAAGCCCTTCTTTCTTGGGATTCCTGTCACTCTTCAACAAAACACGATTAGGAATCGCCACGCCCAAGTAAACTTGGGTTCATGCGATCGCAACAAGCAAAAAAAACTTGTGGTTCTTGTGGTTCTTTCCTTGAGTAATGCAAAACACTTCCAAGGCTCTGATACCAATGTAAGGTGCAGCAGAATGAATGTTGTATTTTCTCAAGATTAGTGATCTTTATTGCTCAAGGTTCCTTTTAGTTCTTAGGGAAGGAGAGAGCCTTCCGTCTTGTAGAGTGCTGTGATTACGAACAAAGTGAGTGGATATTGTGCGTGCAAGTGAATGAGACTGAGAGAAGGAGAGAGAAAAGATACGACACCCAAGAGGTTGTAAAACCCTTCTCCGAAGGCCCCACTCTCGTGGGTGAGAGTGGTCTACTTTGATTGCGCAAAGGTATGCAATGGACTGATGCAATGGGACTATGCCGATGAAGACGACGATGATGACGACGACGACTTCGTGGCTGAAAATTTGGATCTTCTATCTGCTGATTTTCATGGATTGTTCGGTGCTGAAATGGGCTGTTTCTACTGCTGTCTTAAGGCTGAAAATGACTGTTTTGTCGGGCTGAAATGGTAAGGGCAAAACGCTGATGTATCTGCTGATAAACCCTGACAAAGGGCTGCGTTTTTCTTGCTGAAAAACCTGCTGTACAAACGCTGATGTGCTGCAGTCAAGGGTGAGTTTTTAATGGCTAAATCCACTGCTGAATATCAAGCAAAGCTAGCAATCATGGGATCTTGGTACTGCTGCCTTTGAAGGTTAAAAACGCTGCACTTAGGGACTGCTGGCTGGCGTTAGTAGTGGCTGAAAACACTGATGGAGATCAGGCAAGTCTAGCGTTAGTGGTTCCTCGGAGGGCTATTGCCAGTGGATAATGGAAACGCCAGGCCTAAGGGTTGAGGGATGGCGATGGCAGGTCCTGGAAACGCCAAGGGAAGGGAGCATTGTGGCGATGAGGAAAACGTTGGGGGAAGGGAGGGGCCTCGCCAAGGGATTGGAGAGGGTCTTGCTGAGAGAGGGTGGGACACCTGTTGCTTGGAGAAGCCTGCTGTGTCTTTGCTCATCTCCAATTTGTGTTAACTTGGGTTTGCTTATATATTAATTTACCCAATTTGCCCTACTGAGTACCCAACAAAAGTCACTTAATAAATAAGTGAAAAATGTCAAAAATAGAGAAAAATGGGATACAGTCATCTGAAAAATCCCCAAACTGACTCTGATGGAATCTGATGGAAATGCTTATGCTTATGCAATGTGCAACCAGAGGATATGCATCTACACTGAGTGACTAGGCATGCACGGTCTACGAATAGACTCACAAAAGTGCCAGATCACTTCTAATCTAACTTGACTGGACTTGACGGAAACCCTGCTATGGTGTAGCTTGTCCACGGACACATAGGGTTGGGATGTGTCACGTGACACACATAGGGTTGGATGTGTCACGTGACAGATTGTTAGGTATTCAAGCCCGAGTTCGGCTAATTTGTCAGTATACCCGTGGGCACATGCCCATATGGCATGCAGATAAACAAGCAGTTACAAGTTAATTTGCATGGAAGCCTCTTTTGGCTATATATGTAAGGTTATTGTTTACACAATCTATCAATCAAAACTATAGCGTATCGTTTTCTTCTTGCTGTGTCGACCTGCTCTCTCTTTCTCCATCTTTTCCCTACACGCTACTGCAGGCCATGGCTCATCGAATCCATCCACCATAGCTCTTTGTTTCCCAACAGATTCTATGTACCCATGCACCAGACTCCACCAATCTAGCACTTTTACAAAGACATCAATCACTAATCAATCACATTTTTGTCGAGGTGTCTCAGATACAATCAAGATCATTGTAACCATGTAGCAATCGCATCCAGACGGCGCTAATCTTTTCCACGGATTTCTTGATCTACTAAATCATGTGAAATTATGTGGTGGACCTAGCTTACCTTTCTGCTCTTTTCTTGTGCCTTCTGACCTGTTGGTAGCCTTGTTGGCCTCCCCTGTCCTCTAGCACCTCATTTTTAAATTGTCGGAGTTCTCTGATAAACCATCAACTAATTCCCCCACTAGGTCGGAGCCCTCAGATGCACTATCATATGGTTCCCTTTCTTCTTCGGAATCCTCTAATCAACTTGCATTTGGTTACCTTTGTCACGGGGACGGGCACCATGCGCCAACGGAAAAGGACAGATTGAACAACCTTGAGCACTTCAAATAGCAACTGAACTGAAAGAGATGCATGACACACGAGACGGAGAGTGGCACCCCAAGAGAGCACTGGCCCCAAACCTCGGCGTCCCTTTCAGTATTTCTTTATATTGCTTCAACTCAGTACAATGCCTGTACTCGCGCTCTGCACCTTCACCCAAAAGAGTGTCAGAGGTTGAGCCCCAGGCTCATATTTATAGACCCTTGGCCATGAAAAGCAATTAAATGAAAAGCTGCAAGTTCTAAAAGCATCTGGCCCAAAAGTAGCGCCCAAAAAGCTACCAATGTAAAATCAGAAAACCCGTACAGTCTGCCACGTCAGCACCATCAGCATAAAAATGCGAGATTTCTTCCATCTGCCACGTCAGCAGGCCAGCGCAATTTTCGGACTGTCCGTACAAGCCTGCCACGTCATCAACTGGCTGCGCATAGGTTTCTGTGTGAGTGCGTGAGTCCGGTTTTATTTAATCCCTTTAGGTCACTTGGGCCCCATCGAATGGGGTCTTGTAAGTTGGTGGGAACTCTTCTTTAAGAATAGGCCACTCGGCAAGACTTTGCAAGTTGGTATAGGCTCCTCCGGCCGGGATCTGCAGGTTGGCTCTGTTCTACGTAACTTGACACATTGATAGACCGCTTTTTGCGTGTACAAAGTAGCGTTTACATGCATGATCATATGTACAAAAAGATGTAAATACATGCATTTGGGAGCTTTGCAAAGCGGTTTCAAGTTCGAAAAAAGGTGCAACGTGTGCACATTGTAAATATGCGTGCTTGCATGTCGGCAGTCGAGCATATGTACATGCCTGGATAGGATATTGAGGCCTTGGATATGGTTCTAGGTGGCTTATTTTGGCTCTAGATAATGTGTTTGAGCTTTCTAGACTGTAAATAATGCAAGTGACAAGTGTGGGTACTCTCATCCCGCTCGAGAAGTTTGACACATGCGGTAACTGTCTATTTGCGGCGCCTGATTTGCGATGATACGTGCATCGCCTAGAAGTGATCAAAAATGGAATGTGGGGATGTGGAAATGTGCTTTGGGTATCGAGGATCAAGCGTGCGAAATTTGGTGAATTTTGGAGTCCGTTTGGGGTTTATCCTGCGAAAAATGCTCGTTGAGAGTCAAAACTGGCCAAAACTGGGCCAAAAAGGTCAAAAAATGGTTAAAAAAGGTGTGAAATGGCTTAAAATTGCCACATCACTCACGGTGCCGTGATGGTCCAAGCTGAGGGAGGACTTTGGAAGAGCAATATCAACACTTTCACCCATCTGTGTGTGGGAGCGAGCAGGGTTCCTACAAGTGGTGTAGTGCAGTCCCGTTGCGTTCGCGTCCTGTTTTCGAGTGTGTGGAGTAGTGAATGAGAGCTTTCTCTCTTCACTTTTGCACTTGAGAGAGTCTATGGGAGTTCTGAGGTTTCCATGGATGTGTGTGTGCAAGGAATTGAGGGAAGAAGGTGCGGCTTTCTGCAAGACTATGTGACCCTGTATCGGTGCCATTAGGGTTGGCGCTACTCCAAAGAGGCCAACAGAGTGGAGTTTGGTGAAGCTTTTGCAATGGTTTAAGAGTGGCCTTTTGTGGCTGGAGTTTTTGGTTTTTTGATGGTTTTTCTTGTATATTTTGGTCACCATCAAGCGTGATTTCAAGTGTTGATCACCTCCACTCACCTTGTAGTGTCTGCGGGCAGGCAAGGGCTTGTAGGTCGAGGCGTTTGGAGTTTGAATTGAGCTTGTGGGTAGAGTTTTTAGGGAGCTTTTGAGTGGTAGTGAGTGAGGTGACGAATTCAAGTAAATTCCTTGTGTTGTGTTGAGTTGTCTGGGTGTGTGAGTGTGCGCACGACATCTTTTGCTCCATCATCCTTTGGCGATCCCGCTGGGGAGAGGAAATTTGCCGGTTGTGCACCGAGGTGAAGTGGTTTTGCTGTGAAGTTCGAGCTTCATTGAAGAAAAGTGGTGGTTTGGTTGAGATGCAAGACTTCAAATTTCGTGGAATTACTCACGCAAGGGAGAAGCAACTTCAAAGGGATGGCGTATAGTCGGCCAGTGTTTACAGGGAAGGAGGATGTGAAGGACTGGATTGCGGACTTCGAATGGCATACGCTTGGTATGCACATTGTGAATGACGAAGCCAAGCTTCATGTATTTCCTCTTGCGCTCAAAGGAGAAGCTCGGAGTGGTTTGAAGGTTTAGAGGAAGAAAAAAAGCAAACATGGGAGCAGGTGAAGCTAGCAATTTTTGACAGGTTTAGAAAGAAACTAACCGCAACAGAAGCGACAACAAAATTGAGAGGTTTGCAGCAAGATGTTCATGCTATCTTTAAAGAGTTTTTGCAACACTTCAAAGGGCTTTGGGTTCAATTAGAGGCGGCATCCCAAGTACCTCCAAGGGATTTCTTTAAAGTGCGTCAGTTTATGGATTGTCTCCATCCAAGTGTAAGGGAGAAGGTCGATCAAGAGGAGCCTACTACATTTGAAAGAGCTGTGGAAATTGCCGAGGCCAAGAGCAAGAAGATCAAGAGAAGGTGGGAGCAAGGCCTGACACATACTAAGCCAGTTGTGGTGCAACCAATGGTCCCTGTGACAACGGATGATAGAGTGGAGCGAATGGTTCAAGGTCCAGATCCTGTTACGGCCCGAGTTTTGCATGATCTTGCTGGTCAGTTGCAAGAATTAAGAATTAACATAATGAATAGGAACCAAAGAGAGGAGCGGCCAACTGGGAGAGGCAGGGGACGAAGGCTACAAGGTAGATGCTACAATTGTGATGAAGAGGGCCATTACGCCCCTGATTATCCTGAACCACCAAGGGAGAGAGGAGGGATATACCCCCTATATAGACGTGGTCGAGGAAGAATAGAAGAAAATCATCAAGAACGGGCACTAGAAGCACCGCCGCCGCAACAACAACCGCAACCGTTGCCTGCAAATGGAGAAGGTAGGGCTATCAACATCATTACCCTTGAGCATCAAGATGTGGATGTTTTGGCCAATAAGAGAGCTAGGCATGATAGGGAGAAAGAGACAGAAGAAGAGAGGGAAACAAGAGCAAGGAAAGGAAAGGCTAAGGTAGAAGACAAACCAGAAAGTAGCAAGAGGCGGCGAAGAAGGAAAATTGGCCCAAAGGACTACCTCCTTGGCCAAGGTGTTGAAGACTATGATATTGTCGACGACATACGAAATCAAAAGGCAAATATATCTTTTGGTTAGTTGGTGGCTTTGAATGCTAAATTGAGGAGACAGTGGACCAAGTGTGTGAGTACGCGGCTTCCTTCTAAGAAGGAAAAGCATCAAAGCATGGTGTCATCTTTGAGGGTTGGTCACCCAGTGGATATTGTGCCAATAGTTGAAGCTATGCTGGGAAATAAGACGGAAGTGCAAGCATATGTGGATGGTGGTGCCCAGGTGTGTGTCATGACCGAGGCTATCATGAAAGTAGCAGGTGTCAAGATGTCAGTGAATGCTTCGACCCGTATGAGAATGGCCAACCACAAAAAGGCAAGGTGTCTTGGAATACCTGAAGATGTGAAGATAAAAGTCTTGGGGATTGAGTGCTTGGTTGATTGCTACGTGATGCAAGCAGGTGAGAATGCGTATCCAATCATTTTAGAGAGGCCATGGCTTATAACCCTTGGTGCTAAGCAGGATTGGGGCACGGGCTTGATCACTATCCCCGACAAAGAGAAAGGAAGGACCATTGTCTACAACATGAAGACACACGAGAGCCGTACACAGACCCTAGTGGAGATGCAAGATACGGATTCGACAGAAACCACATCATACGATAGTGATGCTTCGTCTACATCATCAGAAGAAAGTATAGAAGAAGGCTTGATGCAATTATGTCCTGATCTTTTTGGGATAAGTGTTGAAAAGGAAGCATCGATGCATGATGTGAAGGTCAAGGAGGAGAAGGATAGTCCAAAAGCAATTGTAGAGCCTGCCAAAGTGAATGTAAGGAGCAATGCTAAGAGAGGACTTGACAAAAAAAGAAAAAAAAGGAGTATGAAGACATGTTTACAGATTTTCCAAAGCTATTCGCCACTGAATATACAAAGTTGCAAGGAGCTAAAGGAGTCGAGCATAGAATCAATCTAAAAGAAGGTGCCAAGCCAAAGGTTCAAAAGCTTAGGAGGTGCGGGGTCATTCATGAGAAGGCACTTCATGAAGAGGTGACGAAGCTTTTGGAAGCAGATTTCATTTTTCGAGTGGAGTCGTCCGAATGGGTCTCTCCAGTTGTTATTGTGTCCAAGAAGAACGGAATATTTAGGATATATGTCGATTTCAAACCTTTGAATGCTGCCACAAAAAGGAATCATTATCCACTACCCTTTTTAAATGAAATCCTCAATCAGGTTGCAGGTCATGAACGTTACTCAATCATGGATAGATTTTCTGGCTACTTTCAGATCTTGATAGCGATTGAAGATCGATTGAAGACGACCTTTATTACTCCTTGGGGTTGTTTTGCCTACAAAAGAATGCCTTTTGGGCTCGTTAATGCATATGCTACCTTCCAAGGATGGATGAATAGAGTGTTTGGTCCCTACTTGGGTAAGTTCATTCGTGTTTTCATGGATGACATTGGGTGTTATAGCTCAAGGGTCACACATTTGGAGAAGCTAAGGTTGAGTTTTGAAAGGCTTCAACAAGAGGGTGGGAAACTCAACCCAAAGAAGAGTAAGTTTGCTCATGCCAGAGTCCATTTGCTAGGACATGTGGTTTCCCAAAATGGAATAGAAGCTGACCCAGAGAAAGTTAAGGCTTTATTGCTTATGGATCCGCTCAGCAACACAAAGAATTTGGCATCATTTGTGCATAAGCTCAGGTACTTGTCACGTTTTTTCTGGATGCTATGTCAGTATGTGTATCCTTTCCAGTGAGTCAAAGAATTCAAGGATTTGAATGGAATGAAGACATGCAACAGGCTTTTGATGGCATCAAGGAGGTATTGTGTGCTTTACCAACAAAGAGTCCTCCCGACTTGCAGTCAATTTTCTATGTATCTATTAGTGTGGGGTCAGTAGCTTTTGGGTCGGTTCTCTTACAAAAGCAAGGAAGGAACTTCAAGCCAGTTTATTTTGAGAGCAAGATGAAGAATGTAAGCGAGTTTTCCTACACGAAAATGGAACAGTGGGTATTCGCCTTGGTTCTTGCTTGTCGCAAGTTCAAAACCTATCTATTGCCCCAAAAGTTCTATGTGCTCACCACATCGAATCTTTTGCCGGATGTAGTACAACATTTGAAACCTAGCAAGCGCATCTTCAAATGGACTTTGGAGCTTCAAGAGTATGAGTTTGAGTTTAAAGTGGATCATTCTGTTAAAGCTCACTTGGCAGACATAGTGGTACATAAGGGGGGGAACTTCCATCTTACCCAAGGGTTGACAGGGATGATCATGAAGAGGAAGTAGATATTACAGATGCGTATACAATGATGTTTGATGGTGCATACAGGAAAGTTCTTCAAAAGGCAAGTGGTGGGGTAGTCATTAAGAACCCAAAAGGCGATGTAATCTTTTCTAGAGCTTACGATCTTGATGAAGCTGAAAGTAACAATGAGATCGAGTATCTCACGCTTTTTCTTGGGTTGAAGCAGTGTGTTGAGTTTGGATTGAAGAGAGTCATTGCAAAAGGGGATGCATTGCTAGTCATGAGTCAGTTGCTTGGTTTGTGGAATGTTAAGAAAGACAATTTGAAGAAGTGGTTTTATGACATCAAGAAGATTTTGCATGAGTTTGAGAAGATACAATTTAAGCATGTTCCTCGTGAGCAGAATAAAGAAGCTGATGAGTTGGCTAGGGACAAGTTGGATGCCTTGGTAGCTCCTTTAAAGGTCAAGGAAGCCTTGTATGCAGGAAGGGAATCATTGCAAGATGTAGAAGTATTTCTTGGTAAAGGGCAATGTCCAGAGGGCATGTCAAAGGTTCGGCGTAAGAGAATAGTTGCAAAAGCAAGAAACTAAACATCGGTAGGTGACGATCTCATGCTTTATGGCAAGGATAGCATTTTGAGAAAAGTGCCGTACAAAGAAGAGATAGGCTTGATTTTGGAGCACTGCCATGAAGAAACAGGCCATCAAGGCAAGGATCAGGTTGTATTTCGTGTTTTGAGAGAAGGTTACTGTTGGCCCTCTATGATGAGAGATGCTTATTTTTTATGCAAGTCATGCCATGAATGCCAAGTGTTTGCAAATCGGAAGCTTTTGGCTAAGCCTCAGAAAGCTATAATGTCTTTTGATGCATTTGCAAAATGGGGAGTAGATACTGTAGGTCCAATGCCAAGGACCAACAATGGTGAAAGGTATATCTTTGTGGCTGTGGACTATTTGACAAAATGGGTGGAGGCAAGAGCAGTAAAAGATGTAACAACAGGAAGAGTGGCCTCTTTTTTATATGAACAGGTGTGTTGCAGGTTTAGAGCTCCTATGGTTATTATTTCTGATCGTGGACCAGGGTTTAGGGGAAAACTTGTTGCTGCTCTTATGGAGAAATTGAAAATTCAGCATAGGCATTCTTCTCCTTACTACCCACAATGCAATGGGTTGGTTGAGAACTGCAATGGTCAAATTGTGAAGATGCTATCAAAGTATGCTAGAGAGCATCCTAAAGAGTGGGACTTGGACTTGGAAAAGTGTTTGTGGGCTTATAGAATTGCGTATAGAGTGTCAACACAGTTTACACCATATGAGCTTGTTTATGGAAAAGAAGCTCTTATGCCCATACAAGTGCAGTTGGATGCCTTGAAGTTGTTGTGCAAAATGCAAGGTGAGCATAGTCACAAGCTGCAAGAAAGAATTCTTGCTCTAGAGTTGTTGCGAATGAATAGAGAGAAAGCAAGTAATTATTATCTTCAACAAGCAGAGACAAAGATGAAGAAAATGAACAAGAGGCTGCCAGAGAAAGAGATCAAAGAGGGAGATCTGATGATGAAGTATGATTCTCGCTTGGATTTTACTTTTCAAAAGAAGTTGAGGGACAAATGGTTGGGTCCATACAGAGTGAAGCATGTATTTTCTAATGGCACCTATGAGTTGGAAAAATTGTCTGGTGAACGTTTGCGCTACAGAATAAATGGGTGTCGATTGAAGAAATATTTTGCGAGGGATGTGGTTCCAGATGCAAATAGTCTCTTGGTTGAGCATAAATGCTCTACCTAGAGGGTGGGCAATGATGATAGACCGCTTTTGGCGTGTACAAAGTAGCGTTTATATGCATGATCATATGTACAAAAGATGTAAATACATGCATTTGGGAGCTTTGCAAAGTGGTTTCAAGTTCGAAAAAAGGTGCAACGTGTGCACATTGTAAATATGCGTGCTTGCGTGTCGGCAATCGAGCATATGTACATGCCTGGATAGGGTATCGAGGCCTTGGATATGGTTCTAGGTGGCTTATTTTGGCTCTAGATAATGTGTTTGAGCTTTCTAGAATGTAAATAATGCAAGTGACAAGTGTGGGTACTCCCGCTCGAGAAGTTTGACACATGCGGTAACTGTCTATTTGCGGCGCCTGATCTGCGGTGATACGAGCATCCCCCTAGAAGTGGTCAAAAATGGAATGTGGAGATGTGGAAATGTGCTTTGGGTATTGAGGATCAAGAGGATCAAGCGTGCGAAATTTGGTGAATTTTGGAGTGCGTTTGGGGTTTTTCCTACGAAAAATGCCCGTCAGGGGTCAAAACTGGCCAAAACTGGGCCAAAAAAGATCAAAAAATGGTAAAAAAAAGGTGTGAAATGGCTTAAAATTGCCACATCACTCATGGTGCCGTGATGGTCCAAGTTGAGGGAGGACTTTGGAAAAGCAATATCAACACTTTCACCCCTCTGTGTGTGGGAGCGAGCAGGCTTCCTACAGGTGGTCTAGTGCAATCCCGTTGCGTTCGCGTCCTGTTTTCGAGTGTGTGGAGTAGTGAATGAGAGCTTTCTCTCTTCACTTTTGCACTTGGGAGAGTCTATGGGAGTTCTGAGGTTTCCATGGATGTGTGTGTGCAAGGAATTGAGGGAAGAAGGTGCGGCTTTCTGCAAGACTATGTGACCCTGTATCGGTGCCATTAAGGTTGACGCTACTCCAAAGAGGCCAACACAATGGAGTTTGGTGAAGCTTTTGCAATGGTTTGAGAGTGGCCTTTTGTGGCTGGAGTTTTTGGTTTTTTGATGGTTTTTCTTGTATATTTTGGTCACCATCAAGCGTGATTTCAAGTGTTGATCACCTCCACTCACCTTGTAGTGTCTGCGGGCAGGCAAGGGCTTGTAGGTCGAGGCGTTCGGAGTTTGAATTGAGCTTGTGGGTAGAGTTTTTAGGGAGCTTTTGAGTGGTAGTGAGTGAGGTGAGGAATTCAAGTAAATTCCTTGTGTTGTGTTTGAGTTGTCTGGGTGTGTGAGTGTACGCACGACATCTTTTGCTCCATCAACGTCAGCACTTTGTGACATCCCCCCTTCTTCTTGAAAAGAAAGTAATCGTCCTTGATTACCCTAAATCTGCAAAAGAACTCAAGTTAGCTTAAAAATTTCCGACAGACATTCCAAGGGACATTTCGAGAAACAAACAACTTTTCTCATTCCAAATTGGAGCTCTTGATATCTTGGGTCGTTAGCTTCCTAGAAAAATCTCATCCAATGAGATCCCAAATCATAGCTCTTGATATTTTGGCGTAGTAAAATTAGTCATCACACCCATACCGCGCTGATCTCCAACAGGTGTCTTGATGCACTAAAACTACATACCCGTCAATCTCATCCAATTAAGAATATTCACTGGTTGTGTCACGTGACACATCCAACCCTATGTGTCCGTGGACAAGCTACAACATGACCAGGATTCAGTTCATCAAGTCAGTCGAGAATAGGAAGTGATCTGGCACTTTTGTGAGTCTATTCGCAGACCGTGCATGCCCAAACACTTAGATTAGATGCATATCCTCTGGTTGCACACAGCATGATCATCAGCATTCCCATCAGATTCCATCAGGATCATTTTACAGAGAAGAAACCTATTTTTCCTATTTTTGACGTTTTTCACTTTACTTTTGTTGGGGAAACTGGGTAGGGCAAAATGAGCAAGATAATATATAAGAATATATACCTAGATGAATCCAGGATAAGCCAAGATTCACCCTTGAAGGAAAGTGCAAGGTATAGACCCATGGTAGTCACCCACAAGACAATATAACCATCAGCTCCATCATGCATAGTATTGACTAAATGCCACGACATCCCCACTGACGTCGTCAGTGCCCAATAGTGGGTGTAGAACTAGGTACTAACATATGCTCCCCTACACAACACACACCACACGCGCGCACACATGAGCATACATCAACACAAAGTTCAGCGTACTGAGTTTCTGTCATGACTTCGGAGATCAAGGGCAGACTCAGCCATAATGAAGCCTAGCACTAAAAGAAGCATTAAATCGAAAAAATTAGCACAGGAAAGTGATTGCAACAGGTACCTCCCTCTCTCTCTCTCAATCAAGGACTTGAAGGCCTAGCGTTTTCCCAACAGTTAATCCAGCATTTTCAACAAGAAAGCCAGCGTTTCCAACACAGGTCTCCTGGCGTTTTTCAAGCTCCACAGACCAGCAATTTCAGCCCCTACACTTGGCGATTTTCAGCAGCACAGCCAGCGTTTGAAGCCTCTATCCACAGCGGTTTCCAGGACCATAGACTTGGCGATTTCAGCAGCCTTAGACAGCGTTTTTCCAGCCATTGATCCAGCGTTTTCAGTCACTGATCACAGAACTAGTAAGAGTTAGCGTTTTTAGACCAGCAAGGGGCAGCGTTTTGCGACAGAAAATCAGCCCATAAGGAATAGCAGAAGGAAAGCCAGTTCAGCCAATCACAGTTGTCGTCCCGTCGTCTGTACAGCATTCAGTTTTCAGCCTTAGCACCATCGACCTCGACATAGCATCACTTAGATTTGCATCAGCATCTTGTACCAGATTGTGCAATCAATAGAATAGACTTCTCTCGCCATCAAGAGAAGGGCCTCCGGAGGAGGGTTTGACAACTTTCGGGTGTCGTATTCTTCTCTCTCTCTCTCTCAGACTCATGCACCTTCATTCACAGTGTTCACTTTGTTTGCGTCCATTGCACTCTCTCACTAAAGGAACGGAAGGCTCTCCCTTTCGTAAGTAAAAGGAACCTTGAGCACAGTTTGGAGCACTCATCTTGAGCAAAGTTCAACATTCACTTCCGCTGCACCTTACATTGGTATCAGAGCTTTGGCAGTGTTCTGTATCACTCAAGGAAAGAACCACAAGAACCACAAAATTTTTTTTGCTTGTTGCTGTCGCACGTAACGCAAGTCCTCTTGGGCGTGTCGATTCCTAATCGTGTTTTTGAAGAGTGACAGGAAACCCAAAAGAAGGGCTTGTCCAGCCTCCCCTTGTCCATCTTTTCACTCATTAAAAGCGGACCGTGCACTTAGCGGCCGGCCAATCAATGTGAGGTGGGAAAAAGCGATCTTGGTGTGAGCGCAAGGCTGCCCAGGGGTGCGCCCGCGGAAAAGAGCAGAACTCGGGTGAAGAGAAAATCCTTCTCTAACATAGATTGCAAGCTACCGAAGAACCTCAAGAACCTCAAGACCCTCAAGAACCCCAAAAACCAAGACCCCCAAGAACCCAAGTTCCTCGAGAACTTAAGAACCCACAAGAACCCACGACTTCAGTGGATGGTCATCACCCGAAGCGGAATGGATACTTCGCATGGAGGTGGTGAGCATGGGAGTGGTGAAGAAGAGTTTCCCCACCAAGAGGTTTTTCCAACCCTCCCCCTTCCCCATCTACGTCAAGGATTGCACTAACTCCTATGGAGGAATTAAAGCAGACGTTTATGGACAGCAAGTTAGAACGCGAAGCAAGAAAAGCAAAAATTGATCGTAAGTACGAAGAAAGAATGGCAGCCATAGCACGTGAGAGCAACGAAAGAGAAGTAAAATTTGATCGCGAGAACAAAGCAAGAATGCAAGAAATGTTGCGACTCTTTTCTCAAGTTCATGCACAGATGCAAGAGATTCGAGAAAAGGACTCTCTCAGTCTCTTCTTCTCCAAAGCATGACACACAGGATTTGAATGACAATGACAAGCATGATGAATTGCATGATAATGACAAGTATGATGATTTGAATGATGATGACAAGCATGATGAATTCCATGATAATGACAAGCATGATGATTTGCATAACGATGATGTGATTGTTCGCAAGGATGATGTGTTAGTTGATACTTTCTCTAGTGAAGCTAAACCTCATTGCAGAGACGATCAGTCACGAAGCACCGATCTTGGCTCTCGAGTCGAGGTCCAAAGAACCCCCTTAGGAAGAACCGATCTTGGCTTTCGAGTCGAGGTTCCAAGAACCCCCACAAGAAGATTCTATAGATCCCGACGAACCGATCTTGGCTCTCGAGCCTAGGTTCCAAGAACCCTCACAGGAAGTATTATGTGTTCGAATGATTAATCAGCACGCATTGCTCGAGTGTTTCATTCGTGATGCTTTCCTGTATTTTAATCAGCGTCCTTATGTGATCCTTTTTCAAAGGCATGTCAAATTGTACGTTGAGCACGATTCACTCATGAATGAGCACGGATGTATGCGGATTTCTCATGAAAAGCTGAAAGTATGCGTTCACGGTAGTCACATTCCATGTCTCTTCCTTGGCACAACACAGTCGTAGAAAGAGCACAAGAAAGATTGAGCATCAAGCATCATCATTTCCATTATGATTTGCCACACTTGATAGATTTAGATCAGAAAGAAAAGATTAGATCTCATTGTTTGCATTTGTTTAATGAACGGTTTGGCACTCCATCTCTATGTTCATCTACATTGCATGCACAGTCTTTACAGAAGATTGGATTTTTTCCAGTCACTTTACATGGAATGGGTATGTTCATGTTTTTGTGATGGAAGTGGTTTCAAGAATTTTTAGCCTCAAAGATTCTTGAAGAAGGTAGACGTATGACTCTAGACGAAGTTGAAGCATTGAAGGAGCCACAGAAGACCGTCACTTTCGACGCGGCCCGAAGAAGCAAGCGTTGCAAACCTTTATGAAGTTCAAGTATCGCATGACCCACGCATCAGAGTGGGCCGGCGAAGAGTCCTTCCCATGACTCCGGATGTTATTGGTGATCTCCCTCAACACCATACAGTTCGGTACCAGTACCTCACTTTGAAAAGGAGGGGATGTCACGTGACACATCCAATTCTGTGTGTCCGTGGACAAGCTACAGCATGACCAGGGTTCGGTTCAGTCAAGTCAGTCCAGAATAGGAAGTGATCTGGCACTTTTGTGAGTCTGTTCGTAGACCGTGCATGCCCAGACACTTAGATTAGATGCATATCCTCTGGTTGCACTCAGCATGATCATCAGCATTCCCATCAAATTCCATCAGGATCATTTTACAGAGCAGAAAACCTATTTTCCCTATTTTTGACGTTTTTCACTTATTTATTTTGTTGGGAAACTGGGTAGGGCAAAATGAGTAAGATAATATATAAGAAAACCAGTGCTAGCATTATGTGGCAGAAGAGAAGGAGTGCATAGGCAAGTGATTGCAGCAGGTACCTCCCTCTCTCTCTCAATCAGGGACTTGAGTCTTGAAGGCTTGGCGTTTTCCCAACAGTTAAGCCAGCATTTTCAGAAAGAAAGCTAGCATTTCCAACAGAGGTCTCCTGGCGTTTTTCAAGCTCCACAGACCAGCGGTTTCAGCCCCTACACTTGGCAATTTTCAGCAGCACAGCCAGCGTTTGAAGCCTCTATCCACAGCAGATTCCAGGACCATAGACTTGGCGATTTCAGCAGCCTTAGACAGCGTTTTTCCAGCCACTGATCCAGCGTTTTCCCAGCCACTGATCCAGCGTTTTCCAGCCACTGATCCAGCGTTTTTCAGCCACTGATCTAGCGGTTTTCCAGCTTGCAGAACCAGCAAGAGTCGGTGTTTTTAGACCAGCAAGGGGCAGCGCTTTCCGACAGCAAATCAGCCCATAAGGAATAGCAAAAGGAAGGCCAGTTCAGCCAATCACAGTCGTCGTCCCGTCGTCTATACAGCATTCAGTCTTCAGCCTTAGCACCATCGACCTCGACATAGCATCACTTAGATTTGCATCAGCATCTTGTACCAGATTGTGCAATCAATAGAATAGACTTCTCTCGCATCGAGAGAAGGGCCTTCGGAGGAGGGTTTGACAACTTTCTGGTGTCGTATTCTTCTCTCTCTATCTCTCAAATTCATGCACCTCATTCACAGTGTTCACCACTTTGTTTGCGTCCATTGCACTCTCTCACTAAAGGAACAGAAGGCTCTCCCTTCCGTAAGTAAAAGGAACCTTGAGCACAGTTCGGAGCACTCATCTTGAGCAAAGTTCAACATTCACTTCCGCTACACCTTCCAGGTTGGCACATCACAATGCAACACAAATGCTCACATATGCATGTTACAAGACATAGAACACCAAAGCCACAGATGAACACTCCTCCCTCCCTCTCTCTCTCTCTCTCTCTCTCTCTCTCTCTCTCTCTCTCTCTCTCTCTCTCTCTCTCATGTATTCTCCCCATTGCTCTACGCTTCCACATCGTCGACTTTGACAAATGCAAGGAAAGAAGTAAAGATTTGTGGAAGTGTAAAACCTAGATCTTCACCATTTCAATTCCACTGCACTTGACATAAAAGCAGAGCCCCAAAAGCATGTGATCCAAAAGCATTGCACCCAAAAGCTCTGCTCCCCAAAAGCCTTGCATAAAAGCTGCCAAACTATTGATCTCCAGGAACTCTTGGAATAGCCAACGCTAGACCAAAAGCGTCAAGGTAAAGTTCCAAATCTGAGGAGTATCTGCTAGGTCCTCCTCCTCCATCCACTTCGCATCCAATGCCGGATAGTTCTTGACTAAGAACCGCCGTTTGGTGAGCCAGTATGTGTTCCGGAACGAGTATCTCCTCGCTCGCTTGCACTACAGGTTGCTCCTCACGCTCCCTGTCGACTGACACCTCACCCTTGAAATTTTTAAAGAGACTCGCATAAAAAGCATTGTGAATCTTCATGTTTTCGGTAACTTCAATATGAAGGATATATCATTTATCTTCTCTAGAATCTGGAAAGGGTCATAGTATCACATTCTTAGCTTTGAAAAAAGCCGCTCCTTTCCCTTTCGTTTCCTAAGGCGTGCCTTCTCAAACCATAAGAGCACCCAAATCATCTTCCTTCAGCTACAAGTCGCGGTCAAATCATGTCGGTTGCCTTCTTATGCCATGCTTAAGACTTCTCAAGAGCCTCGTGCACCGTGGTAAAAGTAATATCCATATCTAGATCATACTGACCTGCTTCAAAAATCTTATCCTCGGTTTGGGGAATCTCTAATCCACCAACACTGTATTTTTCCTTTCTTTCCTTATGCCCTGGGACCTGTCGGTAGCTTCGCTAGCTTCCCCTGTCCGTGGCACGTCAGTCTCAATCATCGGAACCCTAAGACGCACTGTCATCTGATCCCCTTTCTCTGGAATCCTTTGATGAACTTGCTTGCATCTGGTTCCCTTAGTTCGTCGGAACCTTCGGATGTGCTACCATCTGATTCTCCAAAATCTTGCGATGAGTTGTCATCCGGTCCCCTGATTCATTCTTGTCAATTTGACGGACTCTTGCCTTGTTGAGGTGGATACTATCTTCTGGTTTAGACAATAGTCTCGAATCACTTTTAGCAAACCACAACAAAACCACTCAATCTGATCTTTCAAAGTACTCGTTCAAAACGAAGACAGTGGTAAAATAAGTATCACAAAACCTCTAGCAGTAGTCATCCAACGTATCGTCTCAATCATTTTCAAGTGATGCCAAGCCGTGATGACATATGTTGCATATTCATATGATATCCAATTTGACGTGAAAATTGACTTGAATTTTAATCACGTTGCAGGTGCTTCTCTGCATAACAACAGAGTAGACCACCATGTCTGTACAATTTCTTTCAAGTAAGATGCCGCCTTTCGCACTCTAGAGTCTCCTAAAAACTGATCTCTGCATAACGACAGAGTAGACCACCATGTCTATACAATTTCTTTCAAGTAAGATGCCGCCTTTCGCACTCTAGAGTGTCCTAAAAACCGTCCTCCAGAGAAGGCAACGTCAAACTGTAGTACAAACTCAAGGGCTCGATGATAGCAAACCACAACAAAACCACTCAATCTGGTCTTTCAAAGTGCTCGTTCAAAACGAAGACAGTGGTAAAATAAGTATCACAAAACCTCTGGCAATAGTCATCCTATGTATCGTTCTCAGTCATTTTCAAGTGATGCCAAGCCGTGATGACATATGTTGCATATTCACCTGATATCCAATTTGACGTGAAAATTGTTTGGATTTTAATCACGTCGCAGGTGCTTCTCTGCATAACAACATAGTAGACCACCATGTTTGTACAATTCGGGTCTCCCGAATAGTGTTTCATTGACAAACAGATGGGCCATTTGGCAAAGACCTGTCCTTGCAGGACATCTCGACCCACAGCGCATGCGCAGATTCCCAAGGCTAAGCATGCCCAACAGCCAGATTCACAGGACGCACATGCTGGTACCTCGACTGAGACCAGCGATCAGACAACTGACGGTTGGCAACAGCAGGTGCCTGGCCGTTGCCGACAGGGGCAGGCTCGCCCCCACTGCTCCCCATGGTGGTCGACCTTCTGCAGCTCAACAGCATTGGAATCCGACTGGGAACTGTTTTGACCCCCTTCAGCGGGACCCCCCTAAGGAGACTCCATCCTCTTCAGTTCCTCACCTCCACCTCCTCCTCCTTCAAACGTTGTCGCTCCGCCTCCCCAGCCTCCTCCCCCTCCGCCTCCCCCCACCCCCACCTCCCGTCCCTCCTCTCTCTCCGGTGGGGCCCACAACCTCATCTCCCGACCCCTCCTCCACTCATCCTTGGACGCACGGGACTGGACACGCGTCTATCGCGAGGCGATCTCTTGGTAATGGTTTCGCTACAAGCCGTGTGGCTCACTCGCTCTTTTCCACATTTATAAGCAATTTATGCTTCCTCAGTGTCTGAGGAACCCGCAAATGATCGGTACTCTCTGAAAATCCAAAAAGTCATAAAGCAATCTCGTAGACGTCTCCAGGAGCAATATAGATCTGATGATAATCACTCTTCATATCAATTCGGCAAGTAGAATTCTGAAGTCTGTCAAGTATATCATCGATCCTCGTAATGTGGAAATCTGTTCTGGTTCATTTTGTAACTTGCTTTGTGCGTCTTCAGAGAAACAGTCAGCCCCTATTGCAGACAATCTTGTCGTTCTTTTTCGAGGTCAAACATATTCGACCTTCAATCATCATTCAGTTCTCTCAAGAAAATCACGTAAAGAAACTGAATTTCATCAAGTATAATCTCTTTGCCCTTCAATTGTCAAAGTCGCTTTCTTCTCTCAAAAGTCAACCACGGTGTTGTTCTAGTGGTACCAAGGGATTCCTCGGAGGACATCACACCCTTCCAAAGGCATGATATAAAAGTCCTTGTGCCCTAAACGCCCCTAACATTGCAAACGAAGTTTGCCAATGCTCGATGTAATGGCAACATCCCGTCCGGGTACCCCTAGAACTGCCTCAGCATGTCGGGCGTAATTCCAAGTCGAGCTGCACCACCATTTCACATGAAATGAAGTTGGCCTTCGCTCCTCCATCAAAGAAAATGAGGGCTTCCTGATCTTTCACTTTGCCCCAAGTGCGGCAAAGTTTTGTACTTTCGTTCATCTGATTCGGGTCGGGCCCACGCAATGTGGTACCAGTTCTGCTTTCATCTTTCCTTTTCTTCCGCACTCGGCTGCTGCTCTGTAACTCTCAAAGTTTAGGTTTATCTTCTTTTCAAGAGTTCTTGTCCATCTCTTTCTACAAGTACAGGTTCCGCTTTTTTGCACTCGTCTATCCTTTCGGCTTTCCTCCCTACCTGAGAGGAGAAGCAAAGGCCACACGCCATCTCGAGTAAATCTTATGAATCGGGTAATTCTTCAGGTGTTTCGCCAATCTCGGGTCCCTAGAGTACTTAATCAATCTGTTCACACATATGCCAATCTGCAGTTGACGTTTGTACTCCGTTCTGGCAAACTTGTCCGCCGAAAAAAAAATGCCCAAATCTTCATTCTTTTCTTCAGTTCCAGTGCCAAATTTTCAACTTTTCTTTGCCTTCCCACTGAGAGTTGTCATTTATGTCAAATTAACCACGAGAACTCATGTCTAATCTGGGATTCTTTATGGCTTTATGCCTTGTAAGACAGAGCGATCAAGACGGGAGCGCGCCCAATGCGCCATGTATGAAGGGTGGGAGTGGCTAATAAGTCCAGGGTCGGGACACGAAGATTCTTTTACAGAAAACTGTGTGCTCAAAACACACGAACAGAAACTTCATAATCACTGAACTTTAATGGAGAGAGAGAGAGAGAGAGAGAAAGAGAGAGAGAGAGAGAGAGAGTCGACACGACCCGACGGAGTTCCCTGCCCAGAGGTATTGGCCCCAAAGACTGGCGCCCCTTTCGATATTTCTTTTCAAATTAATCTTTGAGAGCAAAGTATAACTTCCCGCGAGTGCTCGCTCTCAAACTCTGCGTCCAGATGCTGTCACAAATTGCTGAGGTGTCCAGCCACTGAAGACCTAACCCAACTTGCAGATCCCGACCAAGGGGCCTAAACCCTAAGTAAAGAAGCAGGTTGTACGGACGCCCGCAATTCGCGTTGGCATGCTGACGTGGCAGCTGTATGAAATTCCGGATTTACCACTAACAGATGACGTGGTAGAACTGTACGGATTTTCGCAAGTTGCCTTCCAGTTTGAAGCTTTTCACTGTAAGTGCTTTTCAGGCCAAACTTGCATAGTCACAAGGGACGCATTCCGGGACGGGGGAACGGGGGACGGGGCTGAAATGGATTTTTAGTGTAAAAAAGAGAGCGGGACGACAAGTGGGGACGGGAAGCCCGAAAAAGGGCGTCCCCTGTTACTATGGGCCAAAGGCCTTTAAATAAGAGGCTAGGGCTCATTCTCTGGCATGCTTCTGGACGAAGGTGCCGAGGATGGAGTATCGCCTTGTACTTTGATGATGCAATATAAAGAAATACCGAAATGGGCGCCAAGGGTTGGGGCCGATACTCTCTGGGGTGGAATTCCGCCACTCCGTGCCGCGTGTGCTCTCTCTCTCTTTCAATCTCAATTGTTATTGAAGTGCTAAAAGTCTGTTCAGTCTGTCCTTTTCTATTGGCACGTGGTGCCCGTCTTGTGATTGAACAGACTTTTAGCACTTCAATAACAATTGAAACTGAAAGAGAGAGAGAGCACACGCGCACGGAGTGGCAGAATTCCACCCCAGAGAGCATTGGCCCCAAACCTTGGCGCCCATGTCCTTTTCGGTATTTCTTTATATTGCATCAACACAGTACAAGCCGGTACTCCACGCTCTGCACCTTCTCCCAGAAGAGTACCACAGAATGAGCCCTAGCCTCATATTTAAAGGCCCTTGGCCATTAAAAGCAATTTACATGAAAAGCCTTTATACTCTAAATTATCTAGTCCAAAAGGGATGCCTAAAAGTTGTCAACGTAAATCACGAAAATCCGTATAACTGTCTCGTCAACAGTCAACGCAAAATGCGGAAATCCGTACAGTCAGCCATGTCATCATGTCAGCGCAAAATGAAGGTTTCCACGTCATCAGACCGACGCAAATCCTTCTATGTGTGTAGGTTTTGCTTTATTTATATCCCTTTATGTCATTGAGGCCCCATCGAACACGGTCCAATAAGTTGGTAGGACTTGTTCTTCTGCTGTAGCTTGTTCTTCTTAGGGTTTAGACCCCTCGGCCGTGATTTGAAGGTTGGCTCTGTTCGTCACTGACTTGACACGTCAACAGATTGTGACACCAGCCAGCGTAAAATGCGGAGAATCCGTACAGTTCTGCCACGTCAACCTATCAACGTAAAAAGCAAGATTTTCGTACAGCCTGCCACACCAATAGCTGTCAATGCCAAATGCGACAATCCGTCCATACTGTCAAGCCACATTAGCACATCCATGAGTGTGTGTCCGGGCACTGCAACATCATCAATTTGTGACATGCGGCGGGTTTGAAAAATTGGCCATTCGCAAAGCGAGAGATCTTCAAGGTATCAAGCCAGAGATAAACAAATGGACGGGAGATTTTACCAATGAGTGGATGAGTGATATGTTCAACCTTGCACTTCAACATGGTATGCCTTATGATTGGAGCACTGATTGGGTCAAGCCTTTGCATAAAAGTGGGAATGTAAAGAATGTAAACAACTATCGGACTATAATAATTAGGTCTCTTATGGCAAAGTTGTTGGGTGCATAATGGAGATGACATTGAGTGATTGGGTTGAAGAGAATGATGAGTGTGCAAAAGGACAAGCGGGTTTTCGTTGATGCCATAGCACCATTGATCATCTTGTCACTCTTCGTGTTCTCATGGAGGAAAGTCGGTTGAAAGGTAAGCGATTGTATTGTTGTTTTGTGGACTTTAAAAAAGCCTTTGATATAATTTCACGTACCAATCTGTGGAGAAGGATGAAAGAACCTAAGTGAATTTATACTTGTGGGTTCTCGAATATATGAGAAGGTGATGTGTCAATTGCGCATGGGAAGAGGATTTTCAGAAATTTTTGTGAACACTATTGGGGTTAAACAAAGATGTTTGTTGTCATCGACTCTCTTTGGTCTATGCATCAATCAGATGAAACAAATGGTACTTGACTTTATGCAAGAAGAAGGCATTGAAAATGTCACTATTTGCAATGCGATAATCATGCTTTTGTTGTATGCGGAATCCGGATGATGTAGTGCTTCTAGCACACACTTTGGAAGATGCATAAAAGATTATGGTTATTCTTGAGAACTTTTGCTTACATAGTGGGCTGATAGTGAATGAATCCAAAACAACGGTTATGCTTGTGAAAACCAACTGTAAGAAGAAGTCATCCATTGTGTACAACAGTGAGACACTTGAAGTTGTTAAGAGCGTTAAGTATCTTAGCGTCCAAACACAAGTGGCATGAATGTGCTATGCGTCCTTTGGAAACGGGAAAGAGAGCATATTATGCATTTGATAACATGTGTAATGCGGAAAACATCAAGTGTTGGGTTCTCAAGAAGTACCTTTTCGATGCATTGGTGACACCAGTTCTTCTTTATGGAGTTTGAAGTGTGGGTTGGAAGGGAGCATCTCAAAGTCTACTTGGAAAGAGTTTGAGAATGTCCAAAAGCCGTTTCTTACAAACTTTCTCCAAGTTAAGACACAAACACCATATATGCTCCTACTTCTTATGTCAGGATCTCTTCCAATTGAGGTTATGGACATGGAAAGGATTGTGGAGTACAAGATAAAGATACGTCAAAACCCCTCACATCGACTTCCTACAATTGCATGGGAAGCAAGAAAAAAAGTTCAAAAGACGCATAAAAGCAAGATCTTGAGCACGGGATGGATGCAAGACATAAAGAAGTGGTTTGGGAGTTGGGATGCATTACACTTGATACATGATGCTTCAATTGACTCCCAAGTGGATGAAGCTTTTCTACAACGCCAATGTATTACGGCTTGGGAGAAATCTGGTGAGTCACGCTTCATACATTACATCACCCATATTACCCCCAACTACAAAACCATGTTCTTCGCCGAAAGAGGAAACCGTCACATTTGGTCTTCTGAAGACGATAATAAAATCTCTCTCTCTCTCTCTCTCTCTCTCTCTCTCTCTCTCTCTCTCTCTCTCTCTCTCTCTCTCTCTCTCTCAAACACACACACACACATGCGCGCGCATGCACTCTTGCCACACAGGCCCAGATCTCTATCTGCATTTTAGCAGTACCACCCACAGCCATTCAATCTGGAGTATAGTTGCACCCTCTAACCAAGTAGCCTCTCACAGCAATTTCAAGTAGTACCTCAGCCTCTTGCAGTAAAACACCCAGTAAGTCTCAGCAAAAGGCAGCCTTGAAGACCCCTGACATAGATCACCAGTCCTTTGGATCTATTTAATCAGCTTGTCATTTTCAGCTGACAAGTAGCCTCCAACTAAGGCTGGAATATAAAAAAATTGTGCCAGTTTTGCTCATCTACATTGTGCCATACTACTTAAATCAATCTTATGATACAAAATGCATTTAGAACGCCTGCAATGTAAGGGTTCAATGTAAGGATTCACTAGAAGGAATCTCAATTAGTACTTTTGGCAAACATACACATAAAAAACATGTTTAGATGATTCCTATAAGATATTGCAGAAATCTGAGGGCAGTTCCAAAGCAATCGAAGATTATAACAATTCACAAATCGACATACCTCAAATTCGTTTGCACAAAACAGTCAAGCTTACTATTCACAAAGAACCCACACTTACACTGTACACTGCATTTCAAAATTCATTTACAGAAAAAAAAAAGGCTTAGATACAAGTTACACATGGCAAAGACTCAAGGTGGCCTCAAAAGTTTTACAAGCATATGAAACAAGTTCTAATGCAAAACTATACATCAGCAGCCTCCAAAACTTTACTATTAAAATTTATCTGCACTAGACATGATCAACTAATGTAAAACCCCATGTTTAAACAGCTCGTAGGACCAAGAAAAAAGTACAAATAAACCCCACTAACAAGTGCCCATGTTCATGTGTGTAATATGTCCACAGGTTGACAACACATCTCATAAGTTGACAACATGAAACATCTAATAAAGCACTTTTGACTAAAGGAGTTATCACAAAAATTCATAGCCACATCCTGGCTCATTTTGGCCAGTGTAAGACTCTTGGAGCTGCTGTAGCTATAACGAGTCTGATTGTGAAAACCTGCTAAAATCTAAGATCATTTAGTATCTGCACCATCAAAGACAAGTGAAGCAAAGGTACTCTCAACAACAAGCCCCTCATCCATGTATTTGAAGCAACTTGAAAACTTGAGCTCTTTTTCAGTACAAAATGACTAGTCACTCTCCCTAACAGCCTTTCTAGTATGAGTCAAATCATTAGTGTGAACTCCACATTATGGACTACAAAAGATCAGCAAACAGAAGTGTATAGGAAAATGAGCCAATGTGGCAGTTCCTTTGCAATAAAGAACGAAAAGAAATGACTTTAAATACCTGTAGATGTCATAAGAGAGGTCTTTGTAGAACATGCAAGGCAGCTCTTCCCTTAGAGTCCGGATGGCATAACCGATATTGACATGAAAATCCTGCTCCTCTGGGTCCTCTTGCTTCTGCTTAGGAGGAGGAGTAGACTGAACTGCAGCAGTGGCACTAGCCCCACAAACATTTCCAAGAGGCACCTCATTGGCTGCATCATCAGAGCAGAGGATGTAACAAAAAGGGCTCCATTGATATTCATTTGTGCCATCTATAGTTGAAGCTGTAACAAAGCAAGCTGAAGCTTCGCCTTGTGTAGCAACCGGCACCAGCTGGCTAGCCAATTTGAACCAAGAAGGAGAACTTCCATCCTCTTTCCGGTGATGCTCAGAACATTCCAGAATTGTGCTGGTTCTCGGCTCCTCACTAATACCACCTGTGCAATTCAGTTTCTCCTTTGAAAGCTTGTCGTGGGCAATTCCGCCATCAATTGCCCGAAAGAGCTTAGATGGGCGCCCGCGGGAGATTCTTTCTGAGAGGTGAGGCAAAGGGGCAAATGGAAGAGAGGAAAACCCAGCATCGACAGCCATTGAGGGCATCGTCTACAAGCCCATAAAAGTGTTGAAAAACAATCTTCGACTCGAGAAACAGTTGTGGGTGGGAGAATGATCTCTCTATCGAGCGTGCTGTACAATTACCGAAGAGTCGGCAGGTTTTTGATGATAGCCAAGTCGAGCATATGCGCTGCGAGCAAGAGATGATGCGTTAACTTACCCTCCTGGGTCCCGCCTATTTCTCCACATCCACCACAACCAGATAATACCAATTTGGACCGGAAATCCTCTCCACATATCCTTGTCATCACTACATTATGCAAAACCCCCCCCCCCCCCCCAACACTCCAATTAGAGGGAAAGGAAAGAGAGTGCGGCCTGAAAGAAAGAGAGCAGGAGAGAGAGAGAAAAAGATTTGAACTACGTATAGGATAGTACGTGAGAGAGAGAGAGAGAGAGAGAGAGAGAGAGGAGCATGGGCATGTTGGTCTAATGGAAGGCGAACTCGAACGTAAAGGTGAGTTAATGTGTTGTGAGAGCATGATCCTTAATTTTCTATAAGAGCTAGGCAACATCACTTCATTATTGAGGTGGTAGTTTCTTAGAGCCTCATAGCATAGGTGACTGGAATGAGTTGGTCTCTTCAGACAACTTTTTCAGATTGGGTTAAGAGTTAGTTGTCAGTTCAGACTGACAAACTTCCGACAACAAATCGGGCAAAGACACTTACGTTGAAATGGAACTGGAAATAGTAACTTAAATAGAAATGACACATACACTGGAATTAAAACTGGATTAGATTTAACGGGAGGGGTTTTTAATGCAAAAATTTTAGTGAAATTAACAAAGAAACATTAACAAAAGGGGTTTTTATATTCAAGTTTGAGAAAAAATTATAAAATAAGGGATCATTTTATTCATTCAAACATGTTCAAAAAAGGGGGTTTTAAAATACCCTCCGAATGCATGTTATATAGGGGGGTTTCTCAATAGTGCACCCTCTGAGATCCAACACTTCAATTGAGTTAGTGGAGTAAAGAATGGGTTAATGGTGTTTAGATCAATTCCCCTATGAAGTTTGGTGGTCATATGTTAAGTATTTGGCCCACTATCACAAAATGATGTTTTGTATCCTACGAGGGGTCAAGTGGTTGGATCTCTTCGTTTGTAGCTCCAATTTTTCCCGACTTCACCAAGCATCTTCTAAAGGTTATCCTCACCAAATTTGTCAAAGTCACTTCCCCAATATGGCCCTCCAAAATAAGCATGCCTATTTTCCTAGGTTAGAAAAATGGACGCCATTTTGGTCTTTGAGCTTAGGAGTGGGTTCTATACATTGTGGAGATGCTATGGTTCAATTTCTGGTGTGATTTGGTCAAGTGGTCAAGCCGATGAGGAAGTTTTCCTACCCAGACTTCTACATTCTACCCTACGTTGCCTGGAGCCATAGCATGTAGTCTTCCTCATGCATGACCTTTTATCCTAGCCATTTGCGCAAAATTTATATTTTTGCCTCACTGTGACTTACATACAAGCCACCTAGAATGTCCAAAGCCTATTTTGTTATTTCGGCTGAATCAATGTGAGGAGTAATGTGTTAGGGTTTTGGCATCTCAAGCGCACTACGCAATGTGATCCCATTCTTTATTTTGGCTTTTACGTATTTATTTTACTTATTTGTTAAAGTCTGGGTAGGGCAATTTACTGAGGTTGGTATATATGCAGCCCCTTGCCTCCATTGTATTACACATTCAATTATTCATTGCCAAGGTTGATTGGTTTAGGAGTCTCTCTCTCTCTCTCTCTCTCTCTCTCTCTCTCTCTCTCTCTCTCTCTCTCTCTCTCTCTCTCTCTCTCTCTCTCTCTCTCTCTCTCTCTCTCTCTCTCTCTCTCTCTCTCTCTCGGGCAGCCCCTGGGAGGGCGTTAAGACCTGAGCCCTGCCCCCCTTGCCTCAGTTCGACAGTCTGGGACACACACATTTCGCAGCTAATGCCCAGCTTTGTCGTACCTCCAGGGCAACGCTGTTTCGGTGCCGACTTTGCCCTTTCGGCCTTAGACAGCAGACGACGGGCCATGCTTGTGATCAGCAAACGATGCGCCCCTTCGTCCAGTGAGCAGAGTCATCCCTCTCGACTTCAGTGAGCAGACCCTCTCGACTTCAGTGAACAGAGCTCGCCATGATTTAACACTAAGGTCATTTTCAAAAGTCACAAGAGTAGGTTCTCACAGCAGGTTTTCAAAGTAGAGCTTAGCCACAGACAAAGGTTTTCGCACAGTAGATCGAAGATTCTTCAGTCATGACTTCTTTCAACACACCAATTTCTGACACACGCGAGAGTTTTCTTGTTGTGGCAACTGCGCCCACGAAAGATCTCGTCGCTCGCCAAGACGCACGGATCACGGCCCTAGAGGCTCAGATCCAAGAACTTGCTTTGGAGAATGTTGAACTGAAAAACGCTTGTGTAAGCTCGAGGATACAAAGGCAACGGAGAGTGAAACTTTGCTTGCAAATACCACTTGCTTTGTTGAAGCCTAAAAGGGTTTTGCATCTTGGCAATGTGGTAATAATTTATATTACCCTATGCAGCACCAAATTATGTTTCCATAAGCTCATCAGAGGCCTTACCAATTTGGTTGTCTTCCTCCACATGCACATTAAACACAGTTGCCACCAATTCAGGACTAAGCCAATAACTGCCAAAGATGTTGCCTTTACTATTCTGTACATGAGTAAGGATGTTCATCAAAGTGGGGTTATTCCTCCAATGTTGCCATGGAAGCATAACATAATTCAAAAGACCAATTTTTTGCAGCCATTCCTTGTGTACAGTAACTTGGAAGTCGATATTTTGCTTCATTTCTAAGAAGTTTGTACTCAATTGGTCCCATTGAAGGGCTCAAAGCTATGGAGGGTGCAAGTGGGAAGCCATGGTTGCACCAGTCTTGCAGAGGAGCACGAGAGAGAGAGAGAGAGAGAGAGAGAGAGTAGTAGACACAGCTTGAACAAAATTTCACGCATTGATTGATTATTACAATGTATATATTAAGCCTAAAAAGGCCATGCAAACTCTACTTTAATTGATGGTCTATAGCTGCATGCCTTGAGACTTGTTCTCATAGGGCTTAGACTCTAGCGAATCCGGGCTTGCATACCCAACAACCCCCCCCCCCCCCCCCCCCCCCCCCCTCAAGCCCAAACCATTGACAAAGGACTCGAGACAGACAAACCATGGTAGAGTTCATTTGCCTGAAACCATGAGTAGAAGCCCCCCCCTTGACAATAACATAGGTGTGTGTGTGTACTTCCCTCAAATAACTATCATTGTGAGACATACCAAAACTCGACCAAACAACAAAGGGTGGTCTTACCATTTTATTTTATGTGGCAGTGTCTATAAGTCGTACAAAGTTTTTTTAGCATGACAGTAACCGACAACTGAGAGGCTAAAACAAGGCTTTGACAAGAAGTATAGGATTGTGTTTGACAATAGACAAAACCAACAAACATACTTATGACACTAAATTAGTAAAAAACAACTGTTAACCTAGTCTTCAAAGAGTTTCCATATTCAGACGTCCTGGCATTGATGCTATCTTGCATGCACTGATCAAGTAGGTAGCCAAAAATCTTAGTTGCATCGAGCTTGTTGATTCCAAATCTGTCGCACCTAAAGTCGGCATCATCAAGAGTACCAATACCCGAACCCACAACGTAAGTTGAGAGATCATTCCAATCTCATTCCAAAGTCCCTCTGGAGCAACCGCTAGTAGACAAATGCACTTCAAACATTGACCGTGTTTTCCCAAACACCTCCTTTTTAAAGCAGTAAACTCCTGCTCTGATACCATCTGGTGGATGGATGTGCAGGAAAGCAGAGAACGAGAGAGGAGAGACATAGAGAGTAGTTGACACAGCTTGAACAAAATTGCACGCTTTGATTGATTATTACAATGTATATATTAAGCCTAAAAAGGCCATGCAAACTCTACTTTAATTGATGGTCTATAGTTGCATGCCTTGAGACTTGTTCTCATAGGGCTTAGACTCTATTGAATTCGGGCTTGCATACCCAACACCCATCTCCATTTCCAAAGGATATCCCTTCTGAAAAGTCCCCAAGTATCTCAACTTCAATTTTCCTCATCGCTTCCCCAACTTGCTATTGTACATTAGTACCCAATCACCTTTTGCAAAAGATTTGTACTTTAAATTCCTATCTAACCAAGTGCCACGTCCTTGAACCCTTTTCTACACCGCATCAATCATGGTGCCGTGACTATTGTGGAGGGAAAAGGGGGTAAAATAAAGAGGATTTTTTTGGTCCCTTCTTACGATATGTGTGAGAAGTGTGAGGGGAAGCTCTCATTTTTTGGGAGCTCTCTCTCGCTCTCATTGGAGGATTCCACTCTCTCTCTCTCTCTCTCTCTCTCTCTCTCTCTCTCTCTCTCTCTCTCTCTCTCTCTCTCTCTCTCTCATTGGGCAAGCACCTAAGAATTTTAATGGACATGTAAATTTGGGGATTGAAAATCGCACAAGAATGACAAAATATTAACCACAATTCAAAGTGACATAGTACCTAGTAAGTGCTAGTACAACGAGTAAACTTTACAATATGAAATGCGAGTGAAGCCTCAAGTGAGATCCTCTTGACATTGTCGGAGAGGGAGAGAGCTTTGAATTCCCTAGCCAACAACTTTGAGAGCAAGAGCTCTCTCCTACCAATCCCTCCTCTTCCTTTTGCTTCCCCTCCTCTCATAGCCTTCTTCTTCGTTGAGGTAGAGAGTGAAAGAGAGCGAGAGAAGATGTCCATTTTCCTTGCCTTCCCACGACCTAGAGGTCTTGGGAGTGAGAGAAGAGAGCTCCTCCCTATTCACCCTCTCCTTTCTTTGCCTTCTCAAAGTTAAGCAAGTTCTAGTAGTTCTGATCCTACTACTAGTGTTGCTTTACCTATATTTGAATAGGTTCATTGAGATAGTAGAGATGCACAAGTGCATGTGTTGATTGTGTCATCTATTAAACCCATCATTATGTCAAAGTTGACGATGCGAAAGCATCTCAAGTGAACTGCCCAATGTGATCCCATTATTTATTTTGGCTTTTAGGTATTTATTTTACTTATTTGTCAAAGTGATCTAGCTAGGGAAATTTACTAAGGTTCTCTCTCTCTCTCTCTCTCTCTCTCTCTCTCTCTCTCTCTCTCTCTCTCTCTCTCTCTCTCCCCCCTTTGGTCTCTATGCTTTCGCATCGTTGACTTTGACATGGTATCAGAGCCCTTGGTAGAGCTTTGTGCTTGAAGTGGCCTTGGTGGAGGAGGAGCAGTGGCGGTGAGAAGAACCGTGAAGTAAAGCGCCTACCTCTATAGTATTGTCGGCGCTCCTAACCTCTACATTATTGTCGGCACCTCTGCTGGTAGCATTTTAAAATGCTATACAAAGATACCCTCCCGACGCCATTTGGTTCCCAACCCCCCGTTGTCGCTATTGTCCCAGCCGCTAGCATTCTAAAATGCTAGTCGACAACCCCCTGCTTGGCATTGGTCATGACACCTTGCCATTTTTTTGATACGTTGCTAGCAGCAACACCTGACCTCTCGCCACCTCTAGCGTTTTGAAAGGCCCCCGACATTGGATTTTGACACGGCGATCTCTAACTCCCACACCCGTGTAGTTAGTGTTTCAAAATGCTATGGCTTTTCCCCTTGCGGACGATGGCATGTTGAAACGCCATCACCCCCTTCCTCCTTGCGACACACAAAAGCTTGTTGCCAGTGTTTTATTAGAAAACCTTGTCATTTGTGCGACGTCCCTTTTTTGGAGGCAAGAAGAGTCGGAGCCCTGTGTGTAGAGTGTGCAAAAATGGCTAGGGATTTGTTGCGGCCACCCTTTCGGAGTGCGAGAAGGAACAAATTTCTAGATCTTGTAACTCGAACATGCCCCCCCCCCCCCCCCACCCCCTTGCTCAAGCACCAGCAAGATCAACCAAATCCAAAAAATGGCTATGAATAGCAGTTTCAACCATCCAGTTAGTGGCCTATGCTCAACCACAGTTCTCAAGGAAACTGGCAAGTGTTGGCTCGACATTGGGAAGCCAAAAGCAAATGAACAAGTTTGCTAGAGAACAAAGGCAAAGGCAAGCTTGACTAGGATGACAGTACCAGTACTCAGTTCATTGCCTCGATACCCACAAGGTCCGACAATAGTCGTTCTAAATGTGAGAAGACACTTTGTTTGGCTTGGGAATTTGAAGCCAAAGACAAACGCAGGAGCTCACAAGAAGACAAAGACAAAGGCAAGCTGGACAAAGATAACGATAATAAATATGATAGAGGAGATCGGCATGGCACACGTGGTGGCGACCATAGTGGCTGCAACATCAGATTTCTAGTGAGGGGCAATTGCTGCCACTAGCTTCAACCAAGGAGAGGCTTGTGAGCGGCAAAGAGGGGCAAGAAGTGCTCCGTATAATTAATTTGGGCCCTTGTCTTTGAGTTCAAGTTATCAGTGTTTGAAACCGTAGGTCGGAGTTCAAGGCACATGCATCTGGAAAGGAATCGATCATATGTATCTAAAACACTATGGTTTAGTGCACCAATCCATTGTTGTTGGTCGGATCATGGACAGGATGTGTTCCACAACTCATTACCTTGGAGTATTATTTTTGGACATGATGTGTTTATAGTTCACGAATGGAGATTCTTCGACGTAGTGTGGTCTACATTTCAATTCTCTAAAAAGGAAATCAATGCTCAAGATGGAATTCTTCTAAAAGCCAAATTAAATAATGGGATCACATTGGGCAGTTCACTTGAGATGCCAAAACTCTAACACCCTCTTTGCAGCTCATAGTGGACATAAGTAGTGAGACCAAGTTGAGGAAGAAGCTACCATGGAAACCCCAATAGAAGGCCTTGGACTAGTGGATACACCTCGATTTTGCTACCCTCAACTTTGTACCTTCGACAAATGTCATCCTGAGCATCAATTGCCTTTTTACAAAATTTGAATCGTAGACCAGACTACCTCCAAGAATCCCTATTCATGAACTGTGAACTCATCACGTCCAAAAATAATACTCCAAGATAATGAACTGTGGAACACATCCTGTCCATGATCCGACCAACAACAATGGATTGGTGCACTCATCCATAGTGTTTTAGATACGTTTGATTGGTTCCCTGCTAGATGCATGTGCCTTGAACTCCGACCTACAGGTTCAAACACCGGTAACTTGAACTCCAACACAAGGGTCCAAATTAATTATACGGAGCACTTCGTGCCCCTCTCTGTCACTCACAAGCCTCTCTTTGACTAAAGCTAGTGGCGGAAACTGCACAGTACCTAAATATCTGATGCCATGGACACTGTGGTTGCCTCCACGTGTGCCATGCCGATCTCCTCTGTCAAATCTTTATTACCGTTATCTCTGTCCAACTTGCCTTTGTCTTTGTCTTCTTGCAAGTTCCTGATTTTGTCTTTAACTTCAAACTCCCAAGCCAAACAAAGCGTCATGTCACATTTATAGCATGTGTTGTCGGACCTCGTGGGTATCAAGACAGCTAACTGAGTATTGGTACTCTCATCCTTGTCAAGCTTGCATTTGCCTCTTTTCTCTAGCAAACTTGTCCATTTGCTTTTGGCTTCCCAATCTCAAGCCAAACAATTTGCTGGTTTCCTTGAGAACTATGGTTGAGCATAGGCCGGTAGCTGGATGGTTGATATGCTATCCACAACCATTTGTTGGTTTTGGTCGATGTTGCTGGTGCTCGAGCAAGAGGGGGGCCATGTTGAAGTTACAAGACCTGGAAATTTGTTCCTTATCTCACTCCAAAAGGGTGATCGCAACAAATCCCAAGCCACTTTCACAGACTCTGCACACAGGGCTCCAACTCTTCCTACCTCCAAAAAAGGGATGTCACACAAATCACAAGGTTTTCTTCAAATCTCCTTTGTTGCCCTTTGCAAGCCACTTTCTATGTTTTGAGTTTCAAAACTTGTTCCCAAGATGCTTTCGCACCACCCACAACCGATTAGAAGTTCCCTCTATGGTGCCCCTCTTATAACTTCAACCTTTCAAAGAAAAGCTGCCTGCAACGTATGAAAACACTGGCAGCAAGCTTTTGTGTGTCACAAGGAGGATGGGGGGAGATGGTGTTTCAGCACACCGTCGTCGGCAAAAGGAAAAGCAATAGCATTTTGAAATACTAATTGCATGGGTGTGGGGGTTAGAGATCGCCACGCCAACGTGCCAAAGGCCAATGTCGGGGACGTTTCAAAACGTTGGCGGTGGCGGGAGGTCAGGTGTTGTTGTTAGCAACATATCGAAACGATGGCGAGGTATCATGACCAATGCCAAGTGGAGGGTTGTCGACTAGCGTTTCAATATGTTTCCACTAGCAACTTATCGAAACGATGACGAGGTCTCGTGACCAATGCCAAGTGGGGGGTTGTCGACTAGCGTTTTGAAACACTAGTGACTAGGACAATGGCGACATCCGGGGGGGGGGGGGACCAAGCGGTTCCGAGAGGGTATCTTTGTGTAGAGTTTTAAAATGCTACCAATAGAGGTGTGGGAGGTTAGGCACCGACAACTATGTGCAGGTAGGCACTTTACTTCACGGTTCTTCTCTTCGCTCCCCCTCCTCCACCAAGGGCTCTTCAAGCACAAAGCTCCACCAAGGGCTCTGATACCATGTCAAAGTCGATGATGCAAAAGAGTAGACACCAAGGGGGGGGGAAGAGAGAGAGAGAGAGAGAGAGAGAGAGAGAGAGAGAGAGAGAGAGAGAGATACATGGATAGATTTAATTATCATCCACGGAGGTCAGATATGACCCATGGGACCAAAACAAAACATTACATTTGTTCTTTCGCGGTGGAAGCGTTAGATACATATTAGTTAGGGATTGAGGGTCCATCAGGGGTAAAGGAAAAGGAAAGGATACAAACAAAAACAAAACCTAGAGGGGGTCAGGTAGAGGGGGAGCTGGCTTGGGAATTCGAAACTCTTGAATGATGGCTTTACCGCCACGATAGACTGCCCATTTACCTTTACCTTGTTTACGAGCTTCATGCATCTATTTGAGCTGGCTTGCTTTGTGCTTGAGTTGATTTGTAGTCAATTCCTCGGCAATCCAAAGCTTTGTCCCCTTGAGGTGATAAGATTGGCGTAGCAACCTCGTCCGTTCTTCTTTGTTCTTGAAAGTGAGGATTACAATACAATCTTTGTGTTCCTTGTGACCTAGGTGATGCAATGAAGACGGAAAGCTTCATGCATCACAAGCATAACATAAACTTTGTAGAAGCATTAACTATCCCAAGGCCTCAAACACCTTCGAAGGTGGAGAGAGCTAGCGGGGAATGAGGATAGGGAAGAGGAAGAAGAAACATTCCATAGGAGAAAGGAATAGTTCCTCACTTATCATCACTCTTCTTGCTAGCGTACATAATAGCATAGTAATGAAGATGGAGAAGATGGCAAGCTTAAGCATTGAAGCATGGCTCTTGGTTAGATTTTCATTCCATAGCCAAGAGTGTTGGTGTAGGCTCTCACTTCTCACAAGCTTGGAGAAGGAGGTGGAGTTCCTCAACTTTCACCAACTGAGAATGAATCCACAAAATGAGTGTGTGTGTGTGTGTGTGTGTGTGGTGTATATCCCCCCAGCACCCCCCTTGCTTGCTTGGGGCGAGTTGTAGCTTTTACACCTATTTCAAGCTCATTGGACCCCTCTCCCCCCTAGCCAATCACATGCCGCATGCATTCAAGTACATGGGTAGTCTTTGGACAAGTGTCCTCCTTACCCCTTAGAGAGAAAGAGCTTGAAAATATTTAGATATTTGTTGGATGGAACTAGAAGCTCATTGGACCCCTCTTTAGCCCAACCAATAGCATTCAAGCACACCATGTGGTTAAACATAGGGAGAGTTTGACATGTGTCCCACGTGCCTTTTGAGAAAAGGGGTGCCCTTTGGGTGAGTGGAAGGTTAAGTCAAAGATTTCCCTAATTTTGAGACTTTCATGAATAGGAAGCTTCTCAAGCACCTTCCTCATTAAGTTTGTAGGGTCTCTTTTTGACTCAAGCACCTTACCCCCCCATGCATGGGAAGCTTCTCAAGTACCTATCTCATTAAGTTTGTAGGGTCTCTTTTTGACTCAAGCACCTTACCCCCCATGCATGGGAAGCTTCTCAAGCACCTTCCTCATTAAGTTTGTAGGGTCTCTTTTTGACTCAAGCACCTTACCCCCCCATGCATGGGAAGCTTCTCAAGCAACACCTTAGTCATCAAGCATGACAAGCACCTCAAGAACCTTAGTCATCAAGCACGACAAGCACCTCAAGCTTAGGTTAGGTTCCCACCTGAAGCTCAGCCCTAGCCTTTAATCTTTGGACAAGATTCTTGTGAGTCTTGGCTATATTCATCAACAGTGAAGATCTTCCCATGTACTTTAAGTAGTAAGGGACTTTTGGATCTTCTCTCTTTAACCTCGAAAGGTGCTTTCCCCATAGAAGTATGTACAATGTCATTGTACGCATACTCTATAAGAGGTAGGTACTTCTATCATTGAGAACGTTGATCTACTTCCATGACATAGGCGTTTAGTAGATTCATGAATCGTTAGATTAGTTATTTCACTTTGGTCATCCATTTGTGGACAATAGGCCGAAAGAGAAACTTAACCTACTTCCTAGATTCTCAAAGAGATCCTTCTAAAAATTATTGATCATTCTAGGATCTTTGTCCGACAATATGTATGTTGGAAAGCCGTGATGCTTGAAAATTTGAGATCTGAAGAACGTTGCCGTATAGTCTTTTTGATAGGCATAGAGTGTATTTTCTTATTAAGCCTGTCGACTGAAACAATCCAAGTTGCTTCCCTCGATCAAATTTCAACTCGTGGTATACTGCACATTTTGAAACATACTCTTGTATGTTTACTTTTCATGGTAGACCAACAGAAATACATTTCTACTCCTTGAAGAATAGATTATGGATTCCCTCTTTGCCCCGCATAAGGAGAAGTATGGGATTCATACATGACTTTCTTATTGTATGGGTGAGTAACACATAGCTTATTGCCGTTTGGAAGATAACCATCCTTCAAGGTGAATAGTTCTTTTTTCTTCCCTATTGCAAAGGCTGTAGTTACGTACTTAAAGTCTCGGTCATTAGCATACTCATCTATCATAAAAGATAGATCATTGTGAGTTGCTATAGACTCCATATTTACCCTTGGTCGTTGTGAAAGTGCATCGACTACTTGATTGTGCTTGCCCAAATTGCAAAAGAAAATTTTCCCACCTCATTTATTTGTCGGAGAGCTTGGTTTGCGTCATGAAGTTCTTGAGGATTTGTGATCCATTCGCAGGATGAATGGAGTCCCCAAGAGATAGTGTTTCCACATGTTTAGGGAATATAGAATAGCTAGTAGCTCTTTTTCGTATTTGTCTAATACTCACTTATCGAAGTTGAGTCTTTGACTCTCATATACTATGGCATGCCCTTCTTGAAGCAAAATAGCTCCAAGGCAATCACCACAAGCATCATATTGGACCTCAAATGTCTTTGAGAGATCTAATAGTGTGATCACACGTTGAGAGATAAGCTTCTCAAAAGCTTCTTGCACTTTTGCAATCCATGAATACTATTAACCCTCACGGCTCACGGACACCCTATCACCTACGAGACAGACGTTGTAACCTACGGTGGACATTGTATTATTTATTTGGTAGAGTTAGGTACCGGGCTTGTCGGTCAAATAGGAAAAGGGTAAGAGTGATCGCCGATGAGAGGCGCACTCTAACTGGGACATTCAAGGGATTAGTTGGCTAAGCATGGGCGCCCAAGTGTGAATGGGGTGAGCTCATATAAAAGCCAACTAAACCTAAAATTCACTTATTCTCTCATTTGTGCAATAGAAGAGTGCTATTGCTCCATCTCCATCTCCATCTCCATCTCCATCTTCTTCTTCTTCACCTCCTTGTGTGTGTGTGTGTGTATGTGTGTGTGTGTGTGTGTGTGTGAGAGAGAGAGAGAGAGAGAGAGAGAGAGAGAGAGAGAGAGAGAGAGAGAGAGAGAGAGAGAGAGAGAGTGCGATCGAGCATTGCGGCGGCACGACGGCGGTGAAGCGGTTGAGCGCGACGTAGCGGCGTCTCCTTCTTCTTCGCGACGAGGAATCCTCCACAGCAGGAGCATAGAGCGGTGAGTGACACACAATTGCCCTCTTTTGATCTTACTAGTTAAGCTAGTTGTGTGCTTGGAGCCGTCTGTGGCTCGCACACAGTGTTAGGCAAGTCCCTTGCTTCGACAGTGCGGCAAGGAGCGCACATTTTTGGCACCGCTGCTGGGGAATCGCTCTGCACTAAGTCCAAGAGGCACTTTGTGCTTCTCCTATGAGTTGTTTGTAGTAGGAAAGAAGAGGAAGAGGAAGAGGAATGAGTTATTTTTCTGCAAGTTGTTAATTTCTATATTGTCTGCAAGTTTTGTGATTTCTGCATAATGTTGTGTTTTCTATTTGCACACAGTCTTTGCACAATTAGTAGTCGTTAGCTTGTTCGCAGTGAATGAATAAGTAGGTAGACAGTTAGCAATTTCTGTTTGCACACAGTCTGCACACAGCTTTCTGTCAAGGTTTGCCTGCACACAGTCTTTGCACAGTAAGGTAGTGAGAGAGGAAGTAGGTGGACAGTTAGCCCACTGTCAGTAAGCAGTTAGCAGAGTGGTTAACAGATTAGTTAGTGGTTAGCAGCACTGTTAGTAAGTAGATAAGATAGTGAGCTGTCTGTGAGTTGTTGACAGAGAGGTTAGGTAGGTGTTGACAGTGTGTGTGGCCAAGAAAGGGTCGCCTAACCCGCGCGCGGTCATCGCCTCAAAAAGAAAAAAGGTAAAAAAAAAACCGAAAATATTTAAGCGTGAGTGACTGGGGGGCCACACTAAAATTTTGATCGGGATCGGAATCATTTCCCCAAGCCCAAGCCTCAGTCCTCAGTCTTATGATATATACTAGACTCACTCTTATATATATACCCTATCCCCTCAAGAGGGAATGAGAACATGTGGGGCAAGTCCTCCACTCTCCTCCCTTATCTTCCCACTTGCACCCTTAGACTTTTTAATTTGGGCCTAGTTCCCTATTAGAAATTAACGGTTTTAGGGATTCCGAGGGCATAAAGTGACCAAACGGAGGGCTGTAAAGCACGGCACGTCCCTCTGACTGAGACGCTCGTTTTGAGCTATCATACGTTCTATTCTATAGCTGGGTTAGAAAAAAAGGACCAAAAAATCAAAAAATAAATAAATAAGAAAAGACTTGGGTTGCAAAACACCCAAAATTACTAGGTGAGCAGCCTTCACGGGCACTCACTGACACTTCTAGGGGATCCAAGTCATATGAACCTACGCTCTGGACGAGTGTTAGAGCACGAGCATATTGGTAGTGCCTCCATTTACGCGGGCACCCATTATTCCTCCACCCTAGGTTTTGGACCTTCGGCTGGGACTCAAGGTAGCGCGACCCAAGATCCTCATATCGCGTCTAGTGATTCTTCCTTTGACTACGAAGTCATGGAGGGGTATCCTACACCAAACCCTGATAGTTCAAGTCAAGACATGCATGCCATGGGCCCACGGCCCGGGTCCAGCATGTTTAGCCGCTTAAAAGAGACCCTTAGTAGAGCTACTCGCTCCGAACATGCGATTAATGAATTAAATGAAGGGAGTGGGGAAGTAAATTCGTCATTCATGCCTAAAATAGACCCTATGCTTCTTGAGAGTGTGCATGTGAATATTCCATCCACTGCACCTCCTGATCCTTTAGGACTATCTCCCTCTGAGGTTTTACTACCCGATGGTAGGAGTCTTGCCGAAGTACAAGAGATCGAACGCTATATGCAAGCAACAAGGGAGACGGAAATTGAGAACCTACGAAGGCTAGAACAAATTCGAGCCATGAAAGCAAAGGCTCCTATGACAACAAGCATGCCAACCGAGCAACCGAGTGCTCCCAAGGTAGCAGTCACGGAGGGGCAAGCGATGGGGAGCAATAATGCTTCCACTTCGAGGGAAACCTCCAGCACGCCAGGCCTAGATGGGATATTCCTAAACGAAAATTGGGAGTATGACCTACAAGCAGAAGCTTTAACTGATCGGTACACAGGACACACCTATCATGTGGGTTGGTTAGATGTTCTACAATCCACATCGGGTGCTACTAGCATAGATGAGCAACAACAGAAAGTCTGTGATGTCCTCCATAGGATTGTCGAGTTAGAAAGATAGAACACAGGGATCAACATGCCTTCAATAGGCCTAATGATATTCTTGGATACGGGAAAGGCCAACCAACCAACCCTATCACAAATGGAGACTCCCTCAGTGAGCCCCATTGATCCTCCATATGTTGTTTCGCCAGGAGCTTCAGTACAATCTGAGCCCACAAGTGGCAGTTTTACCTTCCCAGATCTAGCTCATCTTTCTCTTAATGACACTACGGCTACCATGCATATCCCAGTAGTGAGCATGACAAGAAGTACACCATGGAGTTCATTTGTTAACACTGCGCCGATGCCTAGTAGCACAGTGCCCCCAACTATACCTACATGTATGTATCAATCATGTGCACCTGTCGTACCTCAGCCTCATGTAGCTCCTACACCTCAGATTATTCCAAGAGCTTACAATCCACAATGGCATTATCCAAGCTCTTATACAAGTGGAGCCATGCCATTTAATAATAACATGCCATATCAGGCACCCCCTATGCCTAGGGCCACGCCTGTAAACTTTGGACCACCGTCTGGTACACCACCATACGAAATATGGGACCCAAGAGCCGCGCATATGCCAAGGCCAAGGCCAACTCCCATCTCACATGTGGTTCTAGGAGCACATACACCCATTATACCTGCTCAAATAGGAGATTTGGCAGCATTTGCTCAAACTATCGGTCGCTCTATTGCGGAAAACATGCGTAGTGCACCTGATAGAGAGCTTAGGAGTAAGGCAGTTCAAGTAGCTAAGCTCACACAGAAATTCAGTGGAGACGGAGATGCTAGAAAGCATATGGAAGTCTTTGAACATGTGTGCGATTCCTTGGAAGAGCACAATGAGCTACATAAGTGTAAGGCTTTGAGTTTGACCCTAAGCGGAAAGGCTGGAAATTGGTATAGAACCTTAAGAGTAGAAGAGAAAACGATCTACTCTACTCTTAGGAGATTGTTCTTAAAAGAATACATACGAGAGGGAGTACTTTGGGGTGTAGCCTCTCAGCTCCAGAAAGCCCAACAAGAAGAAGGTGAATCCGTGAGAGACTTTATTAGTCGCCTAAAGAATTTGAATTCTCGATGCAATCCAAACGAGCGATTCAACAACAACCAATTGCTCGATAGATTCATTAAGGGACTACGACATGAAAGTATTTATAATGGCCTAGTCATTAGAGGTATCACTACTTGGGAAGCAGTCACCATGAATGCAATCCAATTGGAGGATAATTTAATGATTGCAGGAGAAAGAGTGTCCGCCGAGCCGAAGTCTAGTATCTCGCAAGTGTCAGGGCATGAGCCAATGAAGATAAAGCCAATCGTGAAAGAGCAAACGATATCTGAGATGACTTTGGCATATCTCACCAAGGCCATCCAAGAAAGCCTTAGGGGTAATTGTGCTCCACAAAACACTCATATGTATCCAAGAAGGGAGCAACAATGGTGCTCAATTTGCTTGGGCCCACATACTACGAGTGAATGCCCTACTTTCAGAGTAAAGTTTAACGGGACTTGTAACGCGTGTGGTAGGTATGGTCATCAAGCGAAGGATTGCCTAATGCTTAAACGCATCATGGAAAATAGACCGCCTATAGCTTGGGCAGACTCACCTCGAGTTCCTGCATTGATGCCTACCCCACCCATGGAGCAACAGTTGCCATTACAGCACATGGTCCCAAGAACCCAAAATGTGGTGCAAACCACACCGTTGCCACCTCCAGTGCTAGGACCGCAACCCCCTCATCCAAGAGTTACACCTATGAACCAAATAGGTTGCGAGTCATCTAGGACTTAAGTAGATTGTGAAGAGGACATAGACTCTAGTATCACCTATGGAGTCGACATGCTTGAGGAGTGTCCCATGTACTATATGGAAGACCATTGGGGACAAATCAAACCGGTATATCAAGCTACTGCGCTAGCAGCAAGAGGCCAAAACATTAATAGTTTTGCCAGGAGACCACCTCTTCAGTGCTACGAATGTGGTGGACCACATCGAGTAGCTGAGTGCCCCATTAGAATGCAAAAGAATGCTGCACTAATGCAAACAAGTCAAGGGAGTGCATTGGCAATGCCAATACTCACTTGTAATCGTTGTGGCATAGATCATTTGATCGCACAGTGTCCTAACAATCCAAACGCACTGAAAATCACACCATTGAACTTAATAGAGATTGTTGATGGGACACCACCAACTATAAACATAGCACCAGTGAATGCACTCACACGGTCGATGCTCCAAAAGCAAAATTACATCCTCGAAGAGAGAGATGCTGCATCCATTGGCCGAGCGAGAAAGAAGGAAACGCGAAGAAAGAAATCCCTTAATGCTTCTAGCTCAAAACCTAGTTCAAAGACTAACATAGGGACAGGAGAGGATCCCGTGTATATGAATGACCCTGAGGATGACTCAGATTCGATAGAGACCACGGAGACCAAAACTGTTACTACAAAGGAAAAAGCCAGTGAGGAGGATCACGAGAGGGAATTACGACGAACACCAAAAGAGTATTCAAAGTTAAACCACCCAGTTGTGAACGCCCAAGATAAGCCACGAGAGACAAAAAATGAGGATTGCAAGAGAAAGATTGGAACCTATCCAAACCCAACAGTGGAAATTGAACGAGTCCAACAACTAAGGGGTTTGGTGGAAGAAACTCAACGAACATTAGAACCTGAACCCAAACATATCCAGATGTCGGACACAGTGTTTCCCACACAAGCTCAACCTCACAAGAACTACAGGCCGTTAGCTATACCCAATATCATTCGAGAAGAGAGTGAGGGTATGACATCTGAAAGTGGACACACACCTTTCCTACTAGAGAGAATGTTTGGTGAGGGAATGCCCAATCCCCTTGAGGAAGTGGAGATTCCATCTTCACCATTCTCTCTTCAGGGTCCTACGTCCCACAAGATGCCATTAAATGTTGCCAAATTGATGGATTTCATGTCTTCAGAAGTTAGAACCACCATCATGTCCAAACTATATAAAGACCCCGAGCTAGTCTCAGCTCTTCGAGCCTTCCTCAATGGAGAATTACAGGCCGGATTACCACAGTTTGCACATATGAACAAACATGACTCGGTAATGAATGATGAGGAATATTTAGCACCACCATCTGACCTAGCGGGACATGAATCTGTAATTGAAATACCCGTTAACAAGTTGGGGCAATACTTTGAAGGTGATGAATCTAATGCTACTCTACCAATCACTACTAAAGGATTAACTGTAAAGGGGGTCCTTGACGGTGGTGCGGGAGTCAGCATGGTGACAAAGAGTTGTTGGGAGTCTATGGGGCGACCTCACCTTGAAGCCACAAGCGTAGTGGTAAAAATGGCTAATGGATCTATTGTTACGCGTATTGGAATGCTAAAAGATCTTAGGATCAAGGTCTTGGGACACAAGGTAAGGCAGACTTTCATTGTTATGGATTTTTCCAAGCATCCTATGTCATTTGAGATGATCTTAGGGCGTCCATTCATGAGGGAAGCAAAAATGGTGCATGATTGGTCCAAAAACCACGTCTACTTACAGTTCCAAGACTTTGTCATTCGAGTTGATCTTTTAAGTGGTCGAACGCATCCTCTAGGAAATAAATTCATCATTTATAATCGATCAGACACAACAATTCACTCAGCTCCATTACAGTATTGTTACACGTGTAACGAAGACACGGATATTGGGGAGAACTCTCTTTATATGGATATCCTACCCGGAATGGCTGAGTCAGACAATGTCGATTGGTCCTAGCGGCAACTATAGATACATGGGGAGCTAGAGGAACAACCTGGGTAACACCAGATGGGGAAGAGATACCACACATTGCACCAGTAAACATGTTAGGTGTAGTGTATGTAACATCCGATGATAAGAAAGAGGCACACCTACCTGAGAGTGAAACCGATGATTCCTCAAAGGCTTCAGGCCAATACACATAAGAAATGGAATCTCAAGGAGAAATGGATTCAGAACCTAAGGAAACATCGAGTGAACCAAGTATAGAAACTGAACACTCAAGGCCTAGTACGACCATCTATGGTAATTTATATGAGAGTGAAGAAGATACAAGCGAAGACCTATCATGCGAGTCGAGTTCAAAAATTTACCAAAATCAAAACCTTAACAAGAAACAAAGGTCATATAAGAGACGACGATATCGAGAAAATGTGAGAGCTAGGATAAACAAGGAAAGATATACTGCAGAATGGCTTAGCTATCTAGGGGCATGTGATGCTCATCGATATCTAGTAGACAATTGGGGTGAACATCTCCAGAGTGTCATGTGGTGCAGCCCGCGACCCATTGACCTCGCTCAATTGGAGGTTACAAAGCCGAAATTGAGTCGAACTATAAGAAGACGTCAAAACCGAGAGTTAGCACAACAACAAAAGGAGGCAAAACTAAAAGAAAGGTCTCCGTCAGGACAAGAGCCTGCTGACTTACATACGGCTCCTGAACATTTTAAATCTTATACCACGGGGGAGTGAAAGGTTGTGTATGCCAAAGCCCAACGAATACCTACCAATGGAAGCAGTGGAGTCTATGATGGTCCAGCGGTAGTTAAAGAGATAGAATTAGCAGAACCAGGTGAGGAGTCTAAACCAGTCTTTATTGCTCAAGACCTTACCGAAATTGAAGAGGTTGTACTTAAGGAGCTCCTCAAGGAATACAAGGATATCTTTGCTTGGACATATCATGACATGAAGGGCGTTCCACCTTCTGTGGTGCAACATACAATTCCCATGATCAACATTGCTAAACCCGTCCAGCAACGACCCTATCCAATGAATCCTAAGTACGCCAAAATTGTACAAGAGGAGATTGAAAAACTTATCAAATGTGGATTCATATACCCTATTGAGCACTCAGAATGGGTTTCTCCAATAGTCATTGTGCCAAAAAAGAATGGGAAACTAAGAGTGTGCGTGGACCTCAAGAAAGTTAATGCAGCCACTAGGAGAGATCATTATCCCTTGCCATATTCAGAACATGTGCTTGAAAGAGTTGCGGGCAAGGAAGCTTATAGCTTTTTAGATGGGTACTCTGGTTATAATCAAATCACAATTGCATTAGAGGACCAAGCTAAAACTGCTTTTATCACAGAGTTTGGAGTGTTTGCATTTCGTGTTATGGCTTTTGGCTTAACAAATGCCCCTGCTACATTCCAACAATTAATAAACACTGCGTTTAAAGAATTTCTAAGGGAGTTTTGTGAAGCTTTCCTAGACGACCTTTGTGTTTATTCTTCTTGGGAGAAGCATTTGTTATATCTATGAAAAATATTTGAAAGGTGCAGATTCTATCGCATCTCATTGAACCCTTTCAAATGCCAATTTTGGGTTAAGCATGGAGTCATTCTAGGGCATATAGTGTCCAAGAACGGGATATCCACATAAGAGAGTAAGATTAAAGCCATAGCCGATTTGCCACCACCTACTAACTATGAAGGAGTTCAAAGATTTATGGGCCATGTTGGTTATTATCGAAGGTTTATTTTAAACTTTGCCGAGATAGCGCGTCCATTGTACAAGCTTCTTATCGAGTTTCACTGGACGAAAGAATGTCATCAATTTTATGAGTTATTAAAGAAGGCCCTAACAAGTGCTCCAATCCTGCGAACACCTGATTGGAATGTACCTTTTCATGTGCATATTGATGCATCAAATTTTGCTATTGGGTGTGTTCTAGCTCAACCAGGAGAACATAAATTGGACTACCCTATTAGCTTTGCAAGTCGCCAATTAAATGATGCTGAGATGAACTACACTACTACAGAGCGCGAAGGTCTAGCTATGATTTACGCAGTAAAGAAATTTCGCTATTACCTTCTTGCTACCAAGTTTGTGTTTTATGTTGATCATCAAGCATTGCTATATTTGGTAAACAAGCCGTGTTCCACGGGTCGAATTACACGATGGTTGTTAATTCTTCTTGAGTTTGACTTCACCGTTGTTGTGAGGCCTGAGAGGAAAAATGTCAAGGCGGATCATTTATCTTGTATCCCTAATGGCGAAGCTCTTACGTGGGTTGATGATGAATTGCCTGATACTCCTTTGTTCATTGTTGAGACAATGCCTGAATGGAGTGAAAAGATTGTTAACTTCTTAGTTAATGGTTTTCCACCCAAAGAGCTGCGAAAAGATATAGCTCGAAAATTAATCAAGGAATGCGAACCCTATTGCTTACTGGCTGGAACTCTCTATAAGAGAGGAAAAGATGATGTTCTTAGACGTTGTGCCCGCGAGGATGAGTATTTATATATTCTACAAGAGGCACACATGGGCGTAGCTGGTGGTCACTTTTCAGGAAAGTTGACTGCCCGAAAGATCTTACAGTCAGGCTATTGGTGGCCCACTCCGTTTAAGGATGCACACTTTTTGCAAAGGGATGTGATGAATGCCAACGCTTCAAGAATCCACAAAGAAGGGATAGGATGCCTCTACATCCCATCAAGGTAACCCAACCATTTGAAAAGTGGGGCTTAGACTTTGTAGGACCGATTAGTCCGGCTGCACGTAACACGCAATCACGATATATCATTGTGGCTACCGACTATGTAACCAAATGGGCTGAAGCAAAAGCAACACGAAAGGCGGATGCAAAAACAATAGCTAAGTTCCTCTTTGAGAACATTATCACACGTTTTGGATGCCCCTTTGAACTTGTGAGTGCCAATGGAACTCATTCTATAAATGAAGTAATAAAAGAACTCACATCAAACTTCATGATATCTCACCACAAGTCTACACCCTATTATCCCCAAGCAAATGGCCAAGCTGAGAGTACCAACAAAACTCTCATCTCCATTTTGACAAAGACAGTTGAGGCTCATCACACTGATTGGGACCTAAAGCTTACATCAGCTTTATGGGCTTATCGTACTGCGTATAAAGTTGCCATTAATTGCACACCGTTTAAGATGGTGTATGGCCAAGTAGCAGTTATGCCATGGGAGTTTGTCATTCCTAGTCTTCGAGTAGCTTCTCAAGAAGGTTGGGATGGTAACCCCTTAGTTGAGCGATTATATATCCTGGAAAGGCTAGATGAAGAGAGGCAATTAGCTGTGCGAAATGCTCTAGTGGAGAAGGATAGGAGAAAGAAGTGGTTTGATAGCCATTTAAAGGATAAAGACATCAAGGTTGGTGATAAAGTTCTTATGTACGGGGTACGTAATGAAAAGAAGAAATTGAAATACGCTAGTAAGGGACCATATCGAGTGTGTGAAATTACCCCGCAAGGTACCATTCGTGTGGAGACTCTAGATGGAGTTGAAACCATTGGATTCCTTAATGGGAGTAAATTCAAAAGATATTATGATCTTCTAAGCCAGGAAGAGTTGCAAGCCATCCATCAAAAGAAGGCTGCCAAGGAACAAGCAGAGCTTAAAAAAATCCAAGCAAGAGTTGAGGCTCAAGAACGACAACAACGTCTTAGACGCCAACGAGAGGCTAATCTGGGAATCACGCAAGCATTTTTCGAGGACACTGATGACGACTCATTAGAATTTGAGCCACCGCTACGATACCCAATTGAGCTAAATAGCCCCTATGGGAAAGTACTATACAATGCCTTATTAGATACGAGAGCTAAACACAATTTGTTGTCCTATGGAGTTTGGTGTCAATTAGGGAAACCGACCCTATCCTCGAGTACAATGCAAGTCAAGGGCATTAATAAAAAGAAAATTGATATTCTTGGAGTCCTTTAGACCCCTGTTGTCTATGACAATGGAAGCATAGTGCAGAGGTTTCTAGTCATGCCCGCGGGAGCTATGGAAGGCAACGTAAACCTGGGACGCACGTGGATGTTGGCAACCAAATGCACTATTGATTGGGATACTGGTAGTGTCACGACGCGACCACTGACTCTTACCCCTATCATTCAAGCAAAGTCACCTACGTTGCAAACTCTAGCAAAGTTGAAGGATAGCCAACATTCACAAGCCAAGGTGGTTAACTCGTCTTTGCCGGCTACCCATGAACCTAGCACTTCAACACTTCTAGTTGCAGCAAGCAGTAATATTGCAAGTACTCAACCTGCACAACCTAAGAGTACATATCAATGGGTCCCCAAGGCCTTACCTTCAACTACCTCAACCCTCCCATCCATTCCAAGAAAAAATTCCCTTGGAAAACCAAGAGCGCGCTCTAGGAGAGTCAAGAACAAATCACGATGGATTCCAAAACGACTATTAAAAGCCCAAGGCTACTATGATGGAAATGAGCAAATCTGGGTACCTAAACGTAAAATGTGTCCTTCCCTATCGACAACAAACCCATATGAGTCAAACAGTGTAACGCTAAAGCCAATGGCAGACCGTGGGAAGGGAAAGATCACAGAATGCTACACACCTAGTCCAGAGCTAGTTTGGGCTCCAAGGCAAAACCAATTTATTCCACCTAGCTCAGGAAGGGGGGAGTTCCATGAAGCTTCTAGCTCCTCATGTAATACATCCATAGAGGTAAAAGCTTCTACACAGCCTCCACCTACAATAGTGGACCTCCATGAAGCTACAAAGGAATCCACCCCTTCCAGTGTTCAAGAATCACCTGATGAACCACTTCAAGTTGGATTCTGGGAGAGTACCTTACCACCCTTGCAACTTGACGAGGCACCTAAGGTAATAGAAAACTATTGGCAAAAATCTTCACCTATAACAACTTGGAACAACTGGTTTCAAAGGGTGACGACATCATTTCAAACGGCATGATCTACCCAAGGAAGGGGGGAGTGTTTGTGGACATCCATTATTCACTTGCTTCCCTCTCAACCTTTCTCCTTGACCTCTTAATCTCCAATCTTAGGGAATGTATATATAAAGCTTTATACTCACAAAAACGAGATAAAAAAGGAAAAGAGCAAGAGCCATAACACAAAATCATAAAAACACATTATGCACAAGAACACGACCCTTGTAATATTTGCACTCTAACCATCATCTATTTGCGTGTACAGATATGGCTAGTACGCTAGAGTTATCCACTCCTGCCTTGGGTGAGAGGTACCCTCGTTACTTTTCACAAATATTTCACATGGTCTTTCCAGTGCTTGCATGTGAATGGGATTTGATAGGTACGCTAGCATGTGAGAGGAATTTTGAGGAGTTAGAATGGCTGATACGTCTCTTGACCACGTCTGATCCATACTTAGTAGAGAGCGTTCTCCCATTGCACAAGCCTACCCTTTTGACCAAGATGACTATAGGCGTCTAGTGACCTTCTTAGTAAACATGGGCACCTATGATGAAGAAGAAAATTTACAGGACTACACGGATGGCACATATGGTCTCATGGATGATGACTTTGTTTATCTCGACGACGAGGATAGGGGTTTAGCCTTAGGGTTTCCCCCCAACCTCTACAATATCCTATTCCCTTGACTCTCTAGGGGGAGTGCAAATAATTAGGTTAGGGTTCCTTATGTTTTTTGTTGTGTTCAATAAGTGTTGGTACCTTTTCCCACTAATGTGCCTCCTAGAGGTATTCCTTTTGTTTCCTAGTGTGTACAGGAGCATGTTGCTATTGATAGGATTTGGACCTTCATGGAATCTTTATCTCGACTCACTCTTCAAATCCAGCGCGACCATCGACACAAACAGGTGTTTCTTGTCCATTAGCATTGCCCCTTATCTTTTTTGCATCTATGATTGTCTGCTTTAATTGTGATTGGTAGCCTAATATTCATTGCATTTGCTTAGTATCAAACATTTAATTCAATGTAATTTTTTGTCATAATCACTTGTCTAGGTTTAAAAATCAAGCAGTCCGACTAAGCTAGTTTGACCAAGTTAGGTGTTAGAGATCTTCTCTTACTACCATGGGAATGCTTTCCTAATAATCAATGGTTACTTAGGTTCTTAATCCGATTTAGGCAGCATTGTGTGAAATGTACTAGGGCTTTCTAGTGGGCTTGACCCTATTGACCTTTAGCTTAAGTATTATAAAGGGAGTTTACTAGTGTGATGAGCCTGGGGAGGTGTATCAGTGTTATATGACCCCCCAAAGTTACAAAATTAAAATGTTGAAAATGAACAAACAAAAAATCAAAGTGCCACAATGTAAAATCTTAAGCTGGAAGAGAAATCCCAGCTTGATTTGGTACTTCACTCACATGTATTGCCTATGGTACTAGAGCCCTAGAGGTTCCCAGTGTGGGCGCTTTTCCTTGAAAAGCAAAAAACCCAAGGCATACAAAATAAGCACACACATCAAATTGAATCACCGTGAAAAGACTTTGGGGGGTCAAAGAAAAGGTAATCAGTCGGGAGATGATTTCATGAGAAATTCCTTTTATCGTAGCTTAACTACAAGGTCCTCTAGGTATAGCCTCTAGTCAGCCCTCGAACATGAAATACTTGGCTCTCGCGATTAAACAACTTAATTAACCAGAGAAAATTAAGAAGCTTACCCATGGTATTAATAGTCAATCTCTAGTGCCTTTCGATCGTTAAATTAGCGACCCCAGACTTGTTTAATTTTTTACCTTTACATCTGTATATGCATTTGATTACATTGCAATTTAATGCTTATTGCTGACAAATTGTTTAAAATTCTGTTACCAATCAATTGTCTGCCTAAAATTGCATATGCTTTTTAATCGCTTATGAGAATGCAATTACTGTGCAATGTTGTTTGATTTTGCAGTGACTAATGAAGGCTAGGGACATTCATCTCAAATGCTCTTCCACCTCGACCAAAGAGCTTCAACTCAATAGCTTCCGAGGACGGAATCTATATCAGGAAGGGGGGCATGTTAACCCTCACGGCTCACGGACACCCTATCACCTACGAGACGGACGTTGTAACCTACGGTGGACATTGTATTATTTATTTGGTAGAGTCAGGTACCGGGCTTGTTGGTCCAATAGGAAAAGGGTAAGAGTGATCGCCGATGAGAGGCGCACTCTAACTGGGACATTCAAGGGATTAGTTGGCTAAGCATGGGCGCCCAAGTGTGAATGGGGTGAGCTCATATAAAAGCCAACTAAACCTAAAATTCACTTATTCTCTCATTTGTGCAATAGAAGAGTGCTATTGCTCCATCTCCATCTCCATCTCCATCTCCATCTTCTTCTTCTTCACCTCCTTGTGTGTGTGTGTGTGTGTGTGTGTGTGTGTGTGTGTGTGTGTGTGTGTGTGAGAGAGAGAGAGAGAGAGAGAGAGAGAGAGAGTGCGATCGAGCATTGCGGCGGCACGACGGCGGTGAAGCGGTTGAGCGCGACGTAGCGGCGTCTCCTTCTTCTTCGCGGCGAGGAATCCTCCACAGCAGGAGCATAGAGCGGTGAGTGACACACCATTGCCCTCTTTTGAGCTTACTAGTTAAGCTAGTTGTGTGCTTGGAGCCGTCTGTGGCTCGCACACAGTGTTAGGCAAGTCCCTTGCTTCGACAGTGCGGCAAGGAGCGCACAAATACTTAACATTTTTTTCGTTAAGTCATGTAATGAGCCTGCTATTAACGAATTTTTTTCTATGAAGCATCTATAGTATGCACACATACCTATGAAGCTTTGTACCTCATGTAGACTCCTTGGATTAGGACATCCTTTTATTATCTCTAACTTTGTTGGATCCATGCGGGTGCCATCTTTAGAGATAATGTGACCTAAATATTGAATCTCTTATAGGAAAAATTCACCTTTTTTGGGATTAATGAAAAGCTTATTCTCTCTCACAACTTGAAAGATTACCTGGAGGTGTCGCTTGTACTCCTCAAGAGAATTTGAATGGCCTGAAGATTTTTGTCCATCATGATTTTGAATGCGTCTAGGGCAATTGTCAGGCCAAAACTTGTAAATTATCAAATAGATCTTCTACCCACGGCACGGGAAATCTATTTTTGATAGTGATCTTATTTAGTGCTCTATAGTCAACACACATGTGATATGTGTCGTCTTTCTTTTGCACTAAAAGCAATGGTGAACAAAATGGAGAGGAGCTAGTCCTCATTATCCCTTTTTCCACCAATTCATGCACTTGCCTCATGATCTCCTCTTGTTGAGCTTGTGAAACTCGATAAGGAGGCTTGTTAGGCAGTGAGCTTCCTGGTAGGAGCTCAATTGCATGGTCATCATCCCTCATTTTAGAGGTAGCTCACTAGGATGTCATTAATGAAAACATCTTGGAATCTATTTAGGAAATTAGACAACTTTCCTCTTGATTTCCTTTATTGCAGGGATATGGTGTTCCCCAACTCATTAGCATCTATGTACATGCTCTTTTCCCTGTAGTAGGTGAAGTAGATTCTCCTTTCAAGGAACTTCATGTTGAAAGCCATGCGGTTAAACCGTGGTACCTCAATGATAATATTCTCATGTTTGAGAGGGGAGATAAAGAAATCCTCTTTGTCCACATAACTTTGGACATGAAGCCTTAATTTTCCAATTAAGGAAGTAAGTGAGACGTCTTGTCCCTTGAGAGTTCCATTGGCTTTCAATGCATCTCCCATCTCATGGGCTTGTATGCCTAGCTTAGTGGTCAACTCCGTGGAGATGAAGTTTTGAGTTGAACTAGGGTCAAACAAAATTAAGGCATCATGCTCTTCCATCTTCCCCAAGCAGAAAGGAGAAATCCTTGGCAATGAGCATCCTCTTTTAGAGCTTCAAACATAGAGGCTCTAGGAGTCTCATTGCGGGCAATTCTCTTGGGGCAAGGACGATAACCATGTCCTTGCTCCCCACACTTAAGACATTTGTGGTCCTTACAAAAAGCTTCTAGCTCTTTAGGAGAGAGTTTCTATTTACCTCTGTAAACTCCCTTCTCCTTGGACCGATTGTTGTTGTTGTTGGAATAGCTTTGGTAAGAATTTTGGGCATTGGTTTTCCTCTTGGCATCACTTTTTTCTTTATTTTCCATGGGCTTGACATTCCGTCTAGCTCCTTGTTGGAAATTGATGCGTGAAGCAACCATGGTGTGGTAGATTACTTCGGTGATAGAACCACGCCGTTGAGAGTTCACATACTCGGCCATCTCTTTGGGTAATCCCGCACAAAATTGTTGCTTTTGCTCAGTGAAGTCTACCTTTTGAAAGACAATAGCCTTGAGATATAAATCCCAAAACTTGTCCACATATTTGTGGATAGACTCATGAGAGAGAATCCTCAAACTCCGTCATTTGGTGAACACTTTGTTCTTTGCATTGCTTGCAAGGAATTGCTTCATGTCTTTGGGCTTTGCCATTGCCACGAAGGCTAGCCCACTATTGACGAACCGATTTTTGGAAGTGCATAGCTACATGGTGTTGCTTGGAGGACTCCATGAAGCCCTCTTCTCCAAAGGCCGCATCAAATTGTTGGATGAAGGCCCATACTCTGTCGGTAGCACCAAAGGTGCCATCATAGGTAAGGAAAGAGATACTCTTTCCTCCCTCTTTGGACTTCTTGAGCTTTTGTGACCTTCGCCATGCAGGGTAAGATTTGCGATGTCCTCCCCTCTTGTATTCTCTAGGAGAATAGCCATAGCTTTCATCGATAGAGGAGGAAGGTGAAGAAGAAGGAGAAGAGGGTGACCTCTTTCTTTCACTTTTCTTCCTTTGTTTCCTCTCTTTCCTTTTGGCCGTTTCCTCTTGGGAGGAGTTGGCGATCATTTAGTCCGCCTTCTTCGTGGAGCCACATCTTCGAAGGAATTTAGGGATTCATTACTTTCTTGATCTTTGGATTCCCTCTTCTTGTATGGGAGAGTCTTCTTTTGGGGGTCTCATCAAGAGGCCTCCTAAGCTCTCTCTCCTCTTGGAGAGGAAAGGAAATCCCATAAGCACGAAGTTGTTGAGTGACTTCGGCTTTCAAAGCAAGGTTTGCCATAGCTTGTTGCAACCTAGTGACAAGATAATTAACAAACATGGGGGCATCATCATTAGCACCTTCATGTGCAAAATCAAAGTTATAAATGTTTATTCTACTATCTTGGTTATTGTCAACCATGTTAATTAAACTTATGTGTTTACTTAGTGTATGCTTTGGTAATTCAAAACCTTAGTTGCTACTCCTCTCAGCCTTTGAAAATAGGGACTTAAGTATCTACACCAATGGCTCGAATTGGTTAATTATAGAGAGTAGTGGAGTGAGTCTAACATAGCAAAGTTGCCAAGGGATAGCTCCTTTTGGACTTCTTATGGCTCAATAATGGTAAAGCCATAGGCAAGTCTAAAAAGACTCCATTATTAAGACCAAAGCTCCCAAGGTGTGCACCATATCCCACATTGTGGGCTCAACAAAACCGATAATAGATCCTAGTACCACTTACCCTAATATAAATAACAAAAACAACCATTAATAGGCTACTTAAGGACCTCTCTTCTTAAGCAAGAAAAGAGAAACCAAATGCTCTGATACCAATGTAATGGAAATGGCCTATGGACTTTGAGAGTAGCAGAATTAGGAAATTAGATGAAGCACTTTTGTGAGATTACTTTGTGAGCATAGCGGGTGAACTTAATTGATGGTAGCAACATAAACATGGTACTTAGTTAACTTGGCACGAACAATACTTTCGCAAGAGAGAGAGTTTAGAGAACATGACAACAGTTGAGGACCGGATTCATACGGAGCCGATCCCCCTCCAATAGGCATTTGTATTATAGTTTCTCCCATCAAGAGAGACTTGGTACAATACATCTTTGTGTTCCTTGTGACCTAGGTGATGCAATGAAGACGGAAAGCTTCATGCATCACAAGCATAACATAAACTTTGTAGAAGCATTAACTATCCCAAGGCCTCAAACACCTTCGAAGGTGGAGAGAGCTAGCGGGGAATGAGGATAGGGAAGAGGAAGAAGAAACATTCCATAGGAGAAAGGAATAGTTCCTCACTTATCATCACTCTTCTTGCTAGCGTACATAATAGCATAGTAATGAAGATGGAGAAGATGGCAAGCTTAAGCATTGAAGCATGGCTCTTGGTTAGATTTTCATTCCATAGCCAAGAGTGTTGGTGTAGGCTCTCACTTCTCACAAGCTTGGAGAAGGAGGTGGAGTTCCTCAAATTTCACCAACTGAGAATGAATCCACAAAATGAGTGAGTGTGTGTGTGTGTGTGTGTGTGGTGTATATCCCCCCAGCACCCCCCTTGCTTGCTTGGGGCGAGTTGTAGCTTTTACACCTATTTCAAGCTCATTGGACCCCTCTCCCCCCTAGCCAATCACATGCCGCATGCATTCAAGTACATGGGTAGTCTTTGGACAAGTGTCCTCCTTACCCCTTAGAGAGAGAGAGAGCTTGAAAATATCTAGATATTTGTTGGATGGAACTAGAAGCTCATTGGACCCCTCTTTAGCCCAAGCAATAGCATTCAAGTACACCATGTGGTTAAGCATAGGGAGAGTCTGACATGTGTCCCATGTGCCCTTTGAGAAAAGGGGTGCCCTTTGGGTGAGTGGAAGGTTAAGTCAAAGATTCCCCTACCTTTGAGACTTTCATGCATAGGAAGCTTCTCAAGCACCTTCCTCATTAAGTTTGTAGGGTCTCTTTTTCCATGCATGGGAAGGTTCTCAAGCACCTTCCTCATTAAGTATGACAAGCACCTCAAGTACTTTAGTCATCAAGCATGACAAGCACCTTAGTCATCAAGCACGCACCTTAGTCATCAAGAACGACAAGCACCTTAGTCATCAAGAACGACAAGCACCTTAGTCATCAAGCACGCACCTTAGTCATCAAGCATGACAAGCACCTCTAGCTTAGGTCGGGTTCCCACCTCAAGCTCAACCCTAGCTTGCCTAAGGTCAAAGGACTTTTAACACTAACTATTGGAGGTCTTTAATGAAGCTAACCCTAAGGTCTTTAAAGTTCCATTAGATGCACATTGCTCTTTGATAGACTACCTCCTTTTGGACTCGTATTGAGATGTAACCATCTCTCCTCTTGATACCCTGTTGAGATAAGTCTAGAAGCACTTATTGCACATTGCTCTTTGGTAGACCGTCTCCTTTTGGACCCCTATTGAGATGCAACCATCTCTTCTTTTGGTCCCCTGTTGACATAGGTCTAGAAGCACATGTCTCTATTGTAACTCTTGTTCCCATATATTCTCCCACATTAAATGATCAATTTAATATGAGAAAATCATTTGGGTTTGTTAGATATTGGATTTTATGACAAATTCATCAAGAGAGAAAGAAGAGGGACATGACTACAAAGATTGGAGAATTTTTAAAAGCCTTGCAAATACATGCCATCAATATGTACTCTCTGGGGGGGAGCACTCCTAGGAAGAGGGAAATGCAGTTGTTGGCAGGTAGGGCTTCTTCCATGTCAGGGAGTGCAGTTGGGGGAAGTAAGGATGCACAATTTAAAAGGGAAAAGAAGGAATCCAGAAAGAAGAGTTTGCAAGATGTAAATCAGGATCAACCCACATCTTCATGTAGTCTGCAGGAACAAGAGGATATTTGGAAATCTTTAAGGGAAGAATTTGATGTTGATATGGAAACATTGTTAGCAGCTCGTAAGGTAACTCCAAAGCAAGAAACACCAAGTCAACCCCTCCTTGAAGCTCAAAAGGAAGAAGATGGATATTTGAGAAGCTGAAGACAGAGGAGGCCTGTTATTGAGCAAATTTGACAATAAAATAGGTATTGTTGATGCTTACAAGGCCTTGGAGTTGGTTAAAAGTCTTGTGGGGCAAGGGCAAGTTAATTATAGTGTCTTCAAAGGGATAAATTTCAGTTGGAGAGTCAAAATTTTGATTTGCAGAGAATATCAAATAGGTCAAAGGTGTATAATTGATTAAAGAGCAGGAGGAATGCATTGAAGATTTAAAGTCAGAATTGAAGAAAGCAAAGGAGAATGCCATATTTTACAAATTTCACTTGGAGAGAAGACAAAATATTTCACAAGACCTTAAAGGATGAAAGGAAAAGTGGGATGTTAGTATGAATGAGTAGATGGAGATCACTCCAAGATTCAATAAAAAAATAGCATTCTATTGAGCAGAATTCAAGCATGCAAAGAATTAGAGGGAAATCTGAGAGATATGACAGATGATGACCTTGACTTGGATGGTTGGTATATGTCAAGCCAAGATGTAGAGGTGATGAAGTCTGAGGTTAGAAAACAGGGAGAACAAGTATGGTTGGAATTAAGGAAAAGAATGTTTCCCTTAGCAAGTAATCAGGAATTTTCTAAAGGGGACGAAAATGCTGAGAGTATGGAAGAAGAACAAAAAGTGCTGGAAATTGGAGATAATGTTACAAATTTGATTGAAAAGCAAGTTAATTTTGGAGGTATTATTGCAGAAGTTGTTCATGAAATACTTGGGGAAACTGTAGCAACAGAGGAATCTGTTGATGTTACTCAGAAGGAGAAGCAGAGTCGTGAAAAGAAGGAATGTGAAGGGCAAGGAGAAGTTGGAGAAATTGGAGAAAAGATGACTGAATTAATGAATGCTTTGGAGGTGCCCTTAGAGGAGTTGCCAAAGTGTTCAACATTTGAAATGATAGGTTGAAGAGTGTTTTTTACCACTGATGTGGGGAGAGTGTCATTGTGTAGTATGGTGTATTTTGGGTATCTTGGTTTACATACCATGCATTGCACTTTGCATCTGGCTGCTCTATGGGCTCTAAATTTTTGTGAACAAGGGATTTTGTGGGTTCAAATCAAAAGCTTTTTGTTAGAAAAAACTTTCCACCACCGGGCTGTGCTAGGTGTTAAAGCCATCTTTAGTATCTTCCTTATTTCAAGTCAAATGTTTGTAGGTTTGGGCATTGAATAAGGAAGAAGGACGAGGTTGAAACCCCGTGCACTGTGTATTCATGGTCTTTTCATGCAATCTGTTGTCAATTGTGGTACAATAACCTGATTGTTTCCTGATTATCATTTGGTGCATGAATAACATGTATTTATAAGTTCTATGGATGATATACTTAAAGTAGAAGCATATGCCTGTGTTGGTATTCTCACAAAGCCCCAATAACACTATGCTCATCCCTTCCTGAGCTTCATAATTGTCTCCTCCATCCTTCCTTGCTGCTTGCTTTCTATTGCTCCTAGTTCTATTACCATATATGAGGTAGTGATGTGTGTGAACACATCACGGCAGTCCTAAGTGTGTGAACACACTTAGGACTGCCGTGGCACTTTTATCCTCACCAATAGATATTTTACCCTGTGCACTATTTATGCCCATCATTCTAGGGCTATCTTATTGTTCCACTGTGCACTAAGCAATACACTCTTTGTTGTGTGACTTAAGCTTCTTCATCTTCTCCAAGCTATGTGTGTTTCCCCTAATTCCAACAATTGGTATTAGAGCAGGTTGCATCATCCGGGGCATAGTCATTGGTGTCAACACCCGCTTGCTCACTTTCTCCGATTTGAGTGAGATTTGGTGAGCTTGTAGAGCACGCTTTGCTCAAAATTTTGAGTTGGGCCCATTTCCCCTCATTTTGGCATCCATTTCCACTACATGCAGTATTGCACAAGCAATTTTTTCCATTTGTGCAAAAATTTTCTTGCTGTAGAACAGGTCCGTTACATTCCTCTTGGGGTTGTGCTACATAGCACGTGTTGGTCTTGCTTTGGTTTTCCTCTTTTTGGGCAGTTTTCATGTCAGGTGTAATCGCTCACCATGGCTGGCAACAATACATACATTTTCAAGATGTTCACTACTGGTAAATTGGATGGGGACAACTACCCAATGTGGGCTTACATGATGACACATGTTCTTGTGTAAAAGGCGTTTGGAATGTTGTGCAAGTGATTGATGTACATCTACTTTCTATGGATACATGCTCTATTGAGGATGTTGCAGGTTCTCGTGGTAGGTCTGTTGTTGCTGCTAGAGTTGTTTTGCCTATGATTGAGAAGTCTCATTGGGATATTAGAGATGCACAAGCTCAATATTGTAACTAAAATCTATTGGGAATCTATGGCAATACCTCACCTTGAAGTCACGAACATAGTGGTAAAAATGGCCAATGAAACTATCTCTAAACCTATTAGAATGCTGAAAGATCTCAAGATCAAGTGCCTTGGACATACGTTAAGGCATACCTTTATTGTTATGGATTTATCTAAGCATCCTATGTCATATGAGATAATCTTAAAACCTCCTTTTATGAGGAAAGCAAAAATGGTGCATGCCTGGTCTAATAAAACACCTACTTACAATTGCAAGACTCTGTTATTTGAGTTGATCTTGTATATGGTAGAATGCATCCTTAAAAGAATAGATTTATAATTGACAATTGATATGACACTTGTAAAAACAACATTGATGATGGGGAAGACTCTCCTTATATGGTTGTCCTACATGGAATGATTGAATTGGAAAATCAAGTGGGTATACCTAGCAGAAATGGTAGGCACCTGGAAAAATAAAGGAGCAACTTGGGTGAATTTTGAGGGAGACAAAGTGCCACAATTTGTACCTGAAAACGTGATAAGAGCAATACCTATACTCTCTAATGACATAAAGAATAAAACCTGCTGACTAACATCCAAATGGGTAGTTCCTTAGAATATTATGTCCAACATGACTCAAGGACTAAATCACCAACAGAAATAAACTCCTAGCTTGATAGGGAATCGGAATTACATATTACCTCAAGTTTGGAAACAAAGCTTTCAGGGCCTAGTACAACATTCTATAACAATTTATCGTGGAGTAAAGAGGATACAAATGAAGATGAATCTAGTGAGTCTAAACTAGACTAGAGGAGTAAGATATATAAGAGGCAACAATATCTAGCAAATATACGTGCTAGGATAAAAGAAAAGAGATCCATAATGGCTTAGACATGCGAGAGCATGTGATGCTCATCAAAAGTTGGTAGTCATGTGGTGCAGTCCACAACCCCTTGACATTCAACAATTAGAGATCATAGAGAAGGCTAAACTAAATCATATGGCAAGGAGACACCAAAATTGAAAGTTAGCTCAACAATAGAAGGAAGCAGAAATTAAATCAAAGACCCTAACACAAGAAGATCCCATAGACGTACATCCTGCACCCAAACATATACCACCGGAGAGCAAGAGGTTTTTGTACACCATAGCCCAACGAACGCCTATAGATGCAAGTAGTGAAGTCCACGATGGTTCGATGGTAGTTAAGGAGAAAGAACTAGAAGGCCCATATGAGGAGTCTAAACCCGTTTTTACTGTTCAAGACTTTATTGAGATTGAAGAGGCTATACAAGAGATTCTCAAAGAATACAAGGACATGTTGGAATTAGGCCCGGGGGATTCACATGGAAAACTTACCACACCACGTAAGTGCAGGGGAGGGGGGTTATTTTACAAGTTACATAAGCGTATAAGTTAGGGGTAGGCCCCTAATAATTTATCTCCCAAGCTTAAAAATAAGAGAGAGGGTATCATATTTAGGGGAGGGGGGGGGGGGTGACCCGTGCTGATTACTTGTAACGATTAGTCACCGGTGTGTACTAGAACTTGGATTAATTTTGGGAAAGTTTTTTATCAAGTCACACATAAAATCTTGCATCAAGCCGGTCATAAATAAGGGTTGATTTGGAGTAGGTCAAGGGTTGATTTACACAAGCTTTGGCTGGGTCAAAATTGGATGAGTAGCTAGAGTGCAGGTTGATCGGGCACATAATTTGAAAGTCAAACTAAGACACATTGATAGTACATCTAGTTATCAACAGAAGTGGTTCCTTAGTATGTTGCAGATCACTATGCTACACACTCTTTAACTAGTTTTACTCAGTTAGATTATGTGAGACCTAAATTTTAGATGTAAGATAGAGGTATGACAATTTTCTTCATTGATTGTTGTATAAGCGTAGAAAGGGGTCATATTCCCTACTATGAGTCATATATAGGGGTTTTATCAAAGTTGTCCGCTCGCACGTGGCGTCCCATTTTATATATAGAGTGAATCCCCTGGGGAATTAGGGTTGCAGAAAAACACACACAGCTTGGAGAAGATGAAGGAAACTCTCGGCACACAACAGAGAGTGTATTACTTAGTGTGCAATGGAAAGATAGATAGCCCTAGAGTGATGGGCGTATATACAATGCATAGGGGAAAAACCTCCTAAAGAGGAAAAAAATGCCTCGGCGGTCCTAGTGTATTCACACACATCACAACTACATGTATATGGTAACAAATCCCCCCTAGAGTGATGCAGTGAACGAGAGCTGGCACATGAGTAAAGGGAAGTGCCATGTCCTGAGGACACGATCAGTCCACAAAGGGGAGTAAGCCCAAAGCTTTGCAGAAAGATTCTAACTTCTCATGAGACAATGCCTTTGTGAAAAGATCTGCAAGCTTGTCCTGTATTGGCACATAAGCCAAGCTGGTCTCTCTTGCTGAGAGCCTCCCCTTGACATAGTGGTAATGCATCTCAATGTGCTTTGTGCGAGCATGAAAAACTGGGTTCCTCGCAACTGCCAATGCACTTTGATTATCAATGTAGATAGTGTTGGCATCAATGTCATGTCCAACACCCAAATCAGCCATAAGGTGTCTGAGCCATACACACTCAACCGTAGCTGTGAAGACTGCCCTATACTCAGCCTCACAACTCGAAGTGGCCACAGTAGGTTGCTTCTTGCTCAACCATGATGTACATGAACTGCCAAGCATGAAACAAAAACCACTTGTGGACACTCGCCTGTCAAAACAACCAGCCCAATCTGAGTTCGAAAAAGCATGTAAGTCTGGCGGCAATGATCCCCCTTTGGGATAAAACAAGCCAAGGTGTAGAGTGCCACTCAAGTAGCAAAAATTCCTCTTGACAGCCTGCCAATGCTTAGACCCTGGGCTATGCATAAATCTGCTGACCTGTGAGATTGCAAATGGAATATCGAGCCTCATGTTGCATACATAAATGAGGCATCCAACAACAGTTTGGTAAAGAGTGACATCTCCAGGATCACTAGCATCATGAAGACTCAATTGCAAACCTATTTCCATGGGAGTGGCAATAGGTTTGCAATCCTCAAGTCCAAACTTACATAGCAATGTCTCTATGTAACTTTTCTGACACAAGGCAATACCACCATCACACTGCTTAACTTGTATACCCAAGTAATGATGCAACAGCCCCAAATATTTCATCTTGAAAGTAGCATTCAAATCAGCCTTAGATTTAGCAATATGTCTCTCATTTGGTCTAGTGATCAACAAATCATCTACATAAAGAACCACAATGAGAAGTACATCACCTTCACAATTTACATACAATGTGCTTTCTGTTGGAATGTTACAAAAGCCTCGTTTGACCAAATGAGTGTCAGCCTTCTCATACCAAGCACGAGGGGATTGCTTCAACCCATACAAAGCTTTGTTACATTTGCACACCTTATCCTTTTGTCCTTTCTTTACAAAATCGCGAGGCTGTGTTACATAAACTTCCTCAAATATGTCACCATGCAAGAAAGCAGTAACAATGTCTGATTGATGTACATCCCAACCAAAATGAGCTGCCAATGCACATAGAAAATGAGCAGTAGTCATATGACAAGTGGGAGCAAAAGTCTCTTCATAATCTATGCCTTTTTGCTGTGCATAAACCTTTGCAACAAGTCGAGCCTTCTAGCGATCAATCTCACCATCCGGCTTGTGTTTCAACTTGTAAACCCACTTTGTACCAATGGCCTTTTTGTCAAGAGGAAAATCACATAAAGTCCATGTGTCATTTTCTATAAGTGCCTCATATTCTGATTGCATGGTAGCCATCCAATTTTTTGAATTTTGTGCTTCATCAAAAGATAGAGGTTCCTCAACATCATGTAAGCTAGACACAACCAAAAGCATAACAATCTGATGCAGAAGATGCATGGGGAGAGCCTGAACGAGTACGACTAGACAAAGATGCATCTAATTTACTATCACACAATGTATGCACCAGCCATTTTGACATACCTCTAGCCTGCTCATTTTCATCCCTTTCCTCATCAAGTACATCATGTACATCTACATTAGTAATAGGATGATTTGTAACATTTTCAGAAACCCCCATAGGCTGTACATTTGCCTCATTGGAATTTACATTTGTACTTCCACCACTGAAAAGAGGCAACAAAGTGTCATAAATGTCCTATGAGCTTACATTACTGTCTCTAGTACATGACAACAAGGGCTGAACATAATCTTCCACAAACCCAACATCCTTTGAAATTGAATACGCTTTGTTTGTGGATGATACAACCTGTAACCTTTGGTTTCAGCACTATAACCAACAAAAATACATTTGACAGCCTTATCATCCAATTTTTTGAGTTGTGTTTCTGGCTCCAAAGCATATGCTAAACAACCAAAGACATGTATGTGCTCAATAGAAGGATTTCTATCATGCCATGATTCATATGGAGTAATAGACTGTAAAGCTTTTGTAGGACATCTATTTAGTACATAAGTGGCACACATTATGGACTCAAGCCAAAAAGAATACGCAAAGCTTGACTTTTGACCATACATTGTGCCATTTTTGTAAGTGACTTGTTTTTCCTCTCAACAACACCATTTTGCTGAGGCATATAAGGCACTGTACATTGGTGTTTTATCCCACGACTAGCCAGAAATGCATTAAATTCATGAGACATATACTCCCCCCTCGATCCGAATGGAGGGTGCCCATAGTACATTTTCAACCATAGCCAGAAATTGTTTGAAGCACATAAAAACTTCAGACTTCGCCTTAAGCGGAAATACCCATGCAAGTGTCATGCAAAGGGTAAGACTATAGGAGGGCACGGCCCATACAGATACACATGCGGTACAGGGACTGTATATAGCTATGAGCCAGAGGGCCAAGGGCCTATATAGAGGTATGGTTGGGTGGTTATTGGCATGTCTATCTCCCAATGGTCTTTCACTGGTATCAGAGCTCAGGGAGGAGAAGCCTTGGAGGAGGGGGGAAGGAGATCGATTGCATGAGGCATGCATGATCTCTCTCTCTCTCTCTCTCTCTCTCTCTCTCTCTCTCTCTCTCTCTCTCTCTCTCTCTCTCTCTCTCTCTCTCGATCGAAGAATAAGGAAACCCTCTCTCTCTCTCTCTCTCTCTCTCTCTCTCTCTCTCTCTCTCTCTCTCTCTCTCTCTCTCTCTCTCTCTCTCTCTCTCTCTCTCTCTCGTAAGTGGCTGTGGAGGAGCTTGAAAGATTCAGCAGCAGAAACCGTGGGCAAGAGGGCTTAGCAGAGGAGGCAAGTGAGGTTTTTGAGAAGAAGGGCGTGTGCAGGCCCGCTTACAAGGGGGGAGGGGTGAGCATAGATCTTCACAGAATCGAGTGGTCTCTCCCTTTGTGTGCTCGCAACAGACAGAGCACTGCTTTTCATCACATGACCGCCGACAGGGGACCATCTCAGGGAAGTGGGTGAAGGAAATCCCCATCGACGCAGAGGCCGCCATCGCTGATGCTCAGTCAATTGTATTTTTATTTATTTTTGTTTGTCCACTAGCAGACGCCCAAGGGGAGGGCCATTTAGTAAAAAAATTGTTAAGGGAGCGTACCCACCCCAAGCACCCCCCCCCCCCCCCCCCCGTCATTTGATGCATGTGCCTTGCAGCAGTCCGTGAGCAACTCCTCGATGCCTACATTCTTTTGCAGATCTCTACTGCGGTACCCTGCATGTAATTTGCGGCCGTTCAAGCAATTACTCATCATGATTTAGTTTGCCAATCTATGATACAGTGATTTGCATGCCAGTCAACATGGGTTTGTCACCTTCTCGACGGCCATGGTCCTTTGCTCCGATTCCAAGAATTGCAATAGTAGAGGTGCCAGTAATGCATGCAAATGGAAAGTAGGGAATTCGATAGAAGTACTTAATGAGGTATGAAGTTTCCTTCTTGTCAAGCATGTGCGTGTTCTCTATAGCCTTCAAAAGGCGTGTGTACTGCCATACCAGTTCTTCTCTAATTGTGCAATTTAAGTGTTTGCAACGACTAGTCAAGCACGGCTTGACTTTGCACAGATTGGAAAATTTGGGGTTCCACATGCACAGATGCATTGTTATTTTTTCATTTGTACAACATTTATGGCAAGCAAGGCTTGCATTGAGTTATGAGCATCGACCAAGGGGTTTCATTGCCTGTTGGAATCCACGGCTATGAGTTAGACGGAGTCCAATTGGGCGTTTCTGCCACACTTGGCAACGAGCATGGCTCTCTCACAGGTTGATCCAGTCCATCACTAAGCACGTTAAAGTTTACAATTTTGAACTAATCTTGTAGAGGTTTTTATCATGCCAACTTGACAAGCAATGGTTGCTTTGGTGCAATCCGATAGGTACCCTTCTTTAGCTATCTCTTTCTATATTAGGTAATCTATGGATTTTCAATTAGATGTACGCTTTGGCAAGGCCGCTTTTTGGAATGCTAGGCAAGGTCGACTTTCTTTTGCTAGGATATTGTACATGGGCAAGAGTATTAGTTTGCTATGAGCATTCAATACCAGTTTTGTGTCATATTATTGCTAGACTTCTAGGAAGCAAGGCTTCACTCTAAGACATATGAGATAGGAGTTTTCGATGTTCAGAATATGCTATCAGCATATGACCTTGGGAGTCTCTGCAACATGTGAGCCTATTTTTTCACTAATGATCGAGTAAACCAAGCCAAGAAGGCATGAGCGAGACATCCGAACGCTCTCAAGTTATTCACATATATGGCTATGAGCCGGATTCGAGCACACTACCAGAAACCTGCCCACAAGTGGGCGACAAGGTTAGTCAATTCCAAGGTATGTTTGTTTTTGTTCATGTTTTACTTTTCATTCTGGAAAAGACCTCTTTGCTGTGCCAAGCAAAGTGCTTGGGCAGCCTCCATACGAAGCAACTGTATAAAGCAAAGTGCTTTGCCTGTCTTCATGTGAAGCACGGCTTCTCTATGTGCTATAGTATTATCGATTGACCTTGGATCAATGATAATGATACACATATTTGGCACTCTATGGATATAAGCTAATAGTTTATGCAACAACGCACTGTGATGTATCCATGCCAGTGTCATCGTGCAAGGCACGTATACCAAGGGCTCACATGGTTGAGACTGTCATTGAATCCAAGGGATTATCATTCTATTTTTTTAATATGTATGCATGGCATACTAGTATGATGGACGTACAACATCCATCATTGCATATGCTTCCGCTATAGCACTAGCTACTCTGTCAAGGACGAGCTCAGTTGTTGCTATTTTCAGACATTTTAATTTTTATGTTTATTCACGAGCAATGTGCCATACATCTGCACCTTGATACAGTCATGATCACATACGAGGTAAGTGGATCAAGATGTGACTTTTGGTACCTCTCTCTACGAGAGCATGGTACAATTACATTGATGTACGCTTATAGGATAAGTTATGACACATATATGTTCTACACTGGAGAATTTAAAAAGGGCATACAACACATTAGAATAAGGGGATTTCCTCAGCCCAGCATTCTCTCTCTCTCTCTACCCAACTTCTATGCGGGAAAGGTGTAACTAGGAATGATTTTATTGAAATCTTTCTATGTCAATATGGTAACAAGAAGTGCTACGAGCCAACAGGAAAGGCTAGGCGCTAGTAGGAAGGGCTAAGAGACATCTACTACCACCTATTTTGGCATGGCTAAAAGCCATCTGTTTGTAGTCCATTAGTGATGGAACAATTCTATTTTGTTGAGTACCCATCGATTCTAATGGATAAGCAAGAGTCTTCCCATTAGCAAATTGTGGGGCATTCTTTTCAAGCTACACACTTTAGGTGTGAACGTCAACTTGAGTTGTGAAACTCGTAAGGGATTATCTTTACCAAGGTGTATAGATGACGCTAGCATTTTCGACAACACGACTGTTCACGAAAAACCAAGATCATGGATTTTTTGATGTGAACAAGATTTAGTTGTGATTACAACTCCAAATTCAGTGGAGTTCACATTAGCACTAAGAGTGCCTATATGAGTCACCTTTGGGGTACGACCCAACGCATGATTACTAAATCACTTAGTATGGGTTGATGGTCAATTTTTGGAACCTTAACACTTGAATTTTCAAGGAAAGAAGTCCCCAAACTGTCAAGGTGTAGTGGAAATATTTCAACTTCAAAAGTAACAAAATGCCACCGGCAAACCCAAGTGGGTCACGAACAAGGCCAAGGGCTGTGGCTACTTGTTGAACAGTTTTCATGCAACGTTTAACCAAGAGGTTTGACAATGTTGCTTTAAACAAAAAGGGGTCTGGATTGCAACGGCAACACCCAAGGTTACATGTACAATACTTCTTGCATTTCACTAATTTTCAATTAGTGTTCCTAGGCCTTTGCAGATGGGAAATTTGGGCAGGTGCTTTTCACTCCGCTCTACAGGTACGCATATGTTTTGGTTTGGTTTCTCTTGGTTTGATTTTTGTACGTAGGATGCATAAACAATGTTTTCTCTTCAGCGAAATGACAAGGTCATGTAAGAGCCATGCAATTTTGGCTGTGGTGCCTGAAATAAGTTTCTGCATTATGCAGTTATAGACCCACTTGTAGGGTTTATTTGGCACATGTTGATACATGGGATGCAACATGGTCTAGGAACTCAAGGATTTCGGTTTAGCCAGTGTGGAGCATGGATAATGAGGGTCTCTCTCACGCACGTCATATGCGTGTTTACAATTACCTCCACACCCAAGTACATCTTGTACTTGAAGGACGTTTTTTCAGACATCCTTACCTGAGACATATTCCACATGTGGAGAATATGAGTCTCTGGGACAAACACTGGCACCGCTATTTCAATTATGTGTCGCGACAATGTCCCTAGGTGCTGGTCCCATTTGTTTTCTAGACCATTTTCAGCACGACGTATCAGGAGCAATCTCAGTGGCCAGAAATTTTCGGATACTTAGAATGACTTGTTAAGGTACAAGTGCTGCTAAACAACATTAGAGATGGTTGTTTTACATATAGAAAGGCTATGAGTTGTTAATGAAAAAGTTTCATTGTTTATACCTAGAAGTGATCATTGTTTCACCTTCTATTATAGTTCAGACGTTTTAGCAAGGCTTGCAAATGATTGCAACTGAAAGTATTTAGTTTATTTTTAGAACTATTTACATTCTTCTTTAATGTGTGCTACGCGCATCACATTTGCCAAAAGTATTGGCAAGGATGATCATGGATATACAGATTTGGATCTGTTTTTTGCTAAATGCATGCACACTAGGTGTTATGGGCCCTAGTGTTTAGCGAAGGCTGATTTGGAACGGCATGCGTGTTCATCAAGTTGTTGCTTATGAAGCATTTTGCACTCTATGTCTAGTATCTCTATGAGATTACTTTTGGGTCTACTAATCACCAATAGAGGTCATGGCTCAGTTTGGGTGTTTGCAGTTTTTTCAAGTTAACCACGATGGTTATTCCGGACATTGTTGATTCCTCAACAATGTTATATGATATTGTGATTCCCGTTTACCAGTCATCTGGGAAACCGTGGGGGAAACACACATCAGTTATCCAAGGGGATAGGCAGATTACAAAGTGTAATCTTGGGCTAAAGGATATGCAAAGTGCGTACATTAGCACCAAGCAATCCAATTAATAAGCATTTATTGCTCTACTTGGAGTTTACTTACTATCAGCTAAAGCATGTTTGTGACTAGGTTTAGTCTCTTCATGTATAAGTCAGGTTCTCAGCCTTGAACACTAGTTATGGTGGGGTTGTTTACTGATGAAATTTGAGAAGAACTCAAAGACTTCCACTTGGCTGATGAGTTATGTTAGCAAGTTACCTTCATGGAAAGTGAAAAGCGGTACTCTTTTAGGTACATCTTTGTTGTGATAACTCGTTTAGCATGCTCATGTGCGTTCTAAATGGAGTCTACACACTATGATTGGATTGGAACCGGTAACACAAGATGGTTGCAAATGAACAACAATGTGAAAAATCAAGATGTTATTCTTGATTACACTGAACCTCCTACTGCACCATGTTTCGGTCAAACAAATAGCTGGATCCATGAGGGATACCACTGTGGAAAAACATTAGTGATCTTATGAAGATCCTATCACTTCTGTTTTCGCGGACAAAAACGCTTCTCCAAGGGGGGAGCAATGTCATGCCAAGGGTAGGACTATAGGAGGGCACGGCCCTGGCCAAGGGCAGACGGATACACATGCGGTACATGGGCTATATATAGCTATGAGCCAGAGGGCCAATGGCCTATATGGGGAATCCCAAAATCCGAGCAAATAAAATCGATCAAGGGGGAAACAGAGCAAAATTTATAATTTTTTTGACACAAAATTGAGCAAACCATAAACTTTGCAAGACTTACAATGTTTTTTTATATCCTTGTGCAATATATTAGTTGTATATATCTTGGAATTTTATTGGTTAGAGACACTCCTTACATAGTTTCTTTACCTATAGAAATAATTTTTAAATTGTTCTATCACTAACACATGCCAAAAACCTTCCATCAACATTGAAATTAACCAAAAAGGTGTATCGCATCTACAAATCAAAATGGAGAGCGCAACAACTAAAATACTGCTGCACGAGAATATTTGAGGCAAAAGTTAATACCGCTAAGCACATATCACCCAAAAAAGTACTTCTCAAAACCATTGCAAGGTCCACAAGCCTTTAAGGCTGCATCAACACCCGTGAGCCTCCAAGTGCTTGGACAAACTCCAATTTTGTTAGAGCAGCCTGATGCATGAACTCATGAGCATGAGGGTCAAGGCCAAGTACTTGAAGAAATATGAAGTAAATTTGCTTACATGGAATATACACAAGGCGCTTGCTTTCTCGGTTTTGTAAATCCTCGCAAGTACATCTATGAAAATCTGACATTGTCACAGAGTATGTCACTCCCTTTGCACTTGACCCCACAATCTTAACATAGAAAACATGTGTTTCATTGCAAACCACAATGACCTCTCGCACCAACTCTGGTGCCATGGTTCTACCCACTTCAATCTTGCCATGAAATTCCTTTGTTAATCGTGATCTCCATTTCACAATCTTTCCATCTCTAAATTTGGGACAGATGCTGCTAACAACTCTTTGGTTCAATAGAACTGTTTCATGCATTCTTGTTGCTGATGTCACTCCTACTTGCAAAACAAAACCATTGGCTTGCAATTGCGTTACCTCTTGAGGTTGCAAATTTGTGCCCTCTGCAAATACCCAAACACCAGAAGGTGGACCTGACGGCCCTTCAACTATGCTATGAACCTTCCAGGTGTGCATGTTATTGGAGTTACAAAACCAAATGAACCCTTCCACAAGGCCTCCTTGTTGTGAACCAGATGGAGGATATTTGTTGCGACCCCAAAAACAAGGAGCTGGCACCCATATTTTGGCATCCATTGAACAATCATTAATGAACCACCCACATCTATCTCCATCTTTTGACACCACACCAAAACAAGTCATCTTTCGCCCAGGTTCTGTTCTCCTTATTGCCCAAACTGACTTTTCTACTTTTACTTCGGGATATGGGACATCCCTTGGATTTTTTTTTTTTGGTGTTGAAGCCCACCAATTGAAGTTGTCATTGTAACATACTCTGGCCTGTGGCTATCCTCCTCCAAGACAATATTCGCATCATAAAAAATTGGCCTCTTTTTTCTAATACTATTTTCTTGGAGTATATTTCTATTCATTTCAGGACTATTGACACCCATTTCATGCATTGAAGAATGTGTGAGGTCAACTAGTTTCTTTCCTGCTGGCCACCACTGAAGCAGATGAAGGTTGGTTCATGAAGCAATCTGCCAAATATTTAATGCCGAGACCGGTGGAGCTCCCAACACCTTTCAAATAGGCATTATATTTCACACTTTGAAGCACAACTAAATCCATATTTGCACATGCTGCCTCATACAAACTTATGTGATCCTTATAACCAACAGAGGCACGCATACTAGCATGTTTTGATTCATACAAGTTTGTGTTAGGGACAAATATTCCTGCAGCATCTTGTGATACAAATCTTTCCCCCAATGAGGCACTCGTACATCCCACCAAGCCAACCATGTCTCCAACGAAGGAATCTCCCCTTCAATGGACATTCCTGTTTTCCAAAATCTTCTAAGCTCTCCCTTACAATGCTCAACTGCATTCTTTGTAGGTGCAGTTCTCCACTTGCGGCACAAAATCTTCAGCTCCTCTTGAAATGCGGGACGGATGCACTTGCCAGTATGTCGAACCATACTTTGCTCCCAATGAAACAAAAATGATCTCTCTTTGTTTGGAATAGACCTCTTTGCTCCTCCAAAGTAAACAGTACGCACAACAATCCAATTGGCACTTGCTTCATCTGTCATAAATCCCCTGAACTTTGGCTTATCAAAACCCTATTCCTTAACCACATTGTTCAGCATCTTCGAAAATTCAATCTGAGCATATTTATTTTCCACGCTAAACACAGTAGTTGCAATGGTGAGCAGCTCTGGCACGTAAGGGTCATAGACATGCGCTGACATAGTCGGCCATCCTTGTACATGGTGAACATGATCAGAGTGCACCCACATTTGCTCTAAACTACCTCCAGGGTGCATCCGATTCACCAAATCAACTCCACTGCCCGGTCCCTTAATTGACATTTTAAATACATGAGGTTGTACCTTTTCATCCAATTGGCTTGGGAAAAGGATACTATGGATGAAAGGATATCTGCACTTGCTTTTCAAGTCAAGCACTACCTCAAGACCCTTTGAAGGGATATTTTTGCAGACTCCAAGCTTCGTTCCACTCTCCTTTTATTTGAAAGGGGAGTCACACTATCAAGGAATTTAGCAAATTCCAAATCTTCAATCATAGCACTTGCTGTTGAACCTGCTCCAATAAGCTTTTCCATGATAAGATCATGAGTGGTGACCCGTTCCAATGGTTTTGCAGTCACCAAAGGATCTCGACTTGCACGATCAAGCAACATTTCATCAATGTGACTTTCAACCATCTGACTCCTCCCTTCTGAACATGGATGATTATGTTCTCCAAGATGTAAAGCACACCTAGTACAATTATGCTTATCTCTAGGCAAACAATAGTAAATAACTGCAGGACATGTAGAAACACATTCAGGAATTTGTCCACAATGAGTGCATACTAGTGTGCCATACTGAGAAGAGATCAATCCTTTAGGACTAGATTTAACAAGACGACCTCGCCATTGAGACTCATTGGACATATTTGAACGCAAATAAAATGGACAATCAATGTTGATGCAATGCAAATGTCCGAAGCATCTACTAAATCTGACAACACCGTCAAAACTATCACTACTACAAGTAACATACTCTGTCCACATGTGACTATCATGTCTTTGCTCCATACCACTCATACCTGAAGAATGACCAGCTGATGGTAATTCAAAAGCAATATACCCATCATAATGAGCTGGGAGCTCATCAATTGAGACCACTTTCATGGCTTTATGGAGTGCAATATACAAATTGCTTTGCAATGGCATGCACTTAATCATGTCAATCACACTTGCATTGATCTCTGAGAGAGGTACTTTCTTGTCTTTCTTGTCTTGAGAAACTCTGCCAATGCTAGCATCAATCTGATCCTCACTTCTCATATCCACTTTGTAGAACTGGTGCTGCTCATGATCAAGCATAAAAGTTTGTTCACCATCTGATGATATAGTAGCTTCTACCTTGACTTGTGGTCCAGATAATGTTAATGAACGAAGACAAAAATTAGCATCACGAAGCTCAAAATGTTCTTACAAAGAAGCAACTGTCAAAGAATAAATTCTGGTATCAAACATAAGCACTAGCTTCTGTCCACGCCCTGGACCAAAAACTGTAATGCACCTCCCCATGGGTTAATAGTGTGCAGGGCAGAAGGTAAGAAATATTAGAAAGCAGTGGCATGGTTTTGATGATTTAACGAGTGTAAATAGAATAGGCTTGCTTAAAATCCTATTCATAACCGCAAGCCGCCAAGAGGATTGCATGCTCGTGTTCCCAAGAACAACAATCATAGCTTTATAAAATATATTATAATAAAAATAATTCACTTTGAGTTTTAAGATTTTCAGTGAATCATGCATAGTAATGACAAGTGAATTTCACCTACCCTCTTCAATATCCCATGCACAAATCCCAAATACCCTCTCCAACCTAATTTTAGAGTGTTTGCACATTGTTGAGCTATGTGCATGGTCACGTGAGGCTTAGTTATAGAACCAAGCCCTGGCAGTCTCTGACAAGAGCTCAGAACTTCCACCTTCGACAGCAGGTAGAGAGATGAAGATCGATGCACAGGCAGGAGAGAGAAACCTGGTGTTGACCGACAGTGATCGAGAAGAGTTTTGTGACTATGCCTTTTTAGGCATAGTTAGAGAACAAAGCTGGTCAACAACTGTCAAAAGCTGGCAAGCATCACATATGGTCAGCAAAAATAATTGAAAACTAAGCCTCCTATGACCATAGCCACGTGTGACCATAGTCTAATGTCCATCCCCTTTTGGGGTGGCAGGCACCCCTTTACACACCAAGTGGGCTGGTCATTACGCTGAGCTGGCATGAAAAGGGACTTGGCCGATTGGTTGTTGCATCCAGTGCTAAAGCCCACCCGTCGTTGGTCAAGGAAGATTGACGGCCCATTGTCATGTCCATGCCGAAAACTGCGCCACCAATAACGACTTGTTACGTGCGTCTCCCACCTTAACACCAGTGCTCAAAAAGAACTTTTTTCCAAAAACTTGGCAAACCTACATATGTGAAACAACAGAGGTATATTGACAAGATTTGAAGGTTTTTACACCAAATTACACTAATTTTTTTAAAATTTTGTAGGTTTTCTTACCTTCAAATATAAAATTTAGAGGTAAATTCCAAAATTTGTAGGTGGGATTACACTAAACCTAGGTTTTTTTCGAGCACTGCTAAGCACACGCTGTGTAAACATGCTTACATTGAAATAGTGTTTAGGAAAAATCATTTTCACAAATGCTTACAAACAATAGACAAATCGTGTCCGAATTTCACAATATTGGCTAGTATTTTTGCAAAATTACACAATTTTTCGTGTATTTTAAGCGGACACTTTTCTTGAACACTACATTGAAAGGGTCATCTAAGGATTTGATTTTTGATATATATTGCGATTTTTTAATTGGTTTTTTGCGGCACTCTGATGGCTCTTTATTTTAATGCCTTTTATCTTAAGAGTTCTTGCGTTATATTTTAAGAGGCTTCTCTGTTGCTGCAGACCTGCAAACTTCATGCGCTACCAAGGTTTTGCATCTCGCACTAATCTCAAAAGCAACTTGCACTAATATCATGCCGCTAATCTCATGCCCTATTTGCGCTGCTGTTATGTTCCAAGCTTGCGCTAATCTCAGCTTACTTACTCATATGCCCTTTGAGGCCATATACTCTATGCAATCCTTGTCTGCAGCAAGCAATCTTGCCTTCAACCTTCAATCTCTATAGCATGCCTTAAGCGCTAATGAAACCCTAAACCCAAGCTCAAAGTTGGCATACAAATCGTCATGGGGAGAAGGGAGTCTTCCTCGGCCCGAAAGCCTCCTGCCAGGTACCTTTGTAAACTACCTATAGCCATCCACGCCGGCGTGGATGGCTACAGGTAGTTTTTTTTTCCCAATGTTTAAGATCATGTTTTGTAAGGCTACTAGTTTTAATTTAAATTATTGACCCTTTTAAAGAATACAAAAACGTGTCTTAAAGCTTTCTACACATTACAGAAGGATAAACTAAACTACAACAGAGATGCATTCTTAGCCTAAACTCTTGGATAAACAAAACTACTGCATACCCTCTATTGCTCTTGTGATTTATGGTGTCTCATAGCTTTCTGTTAGAACTCTTTGTAGCCATCCATGCTGGCGTGGGTGTCTAGAATGAAATTTTGAATATGACAATTTATCTATAAATAAGCTCTCTATGGAGATTTTCAAAGTTATATAGCTTCTGTAGAACTATTTGTAGCCATCCACGCGGGCGTGGATGTCTACAAGGAATTTTTGAATGTGTGAAAATTTATCTATAGATAGGCTCTCTCTGGAGATTTGCAGAGTTGCATAGCTTCTCTAAGAACTGTCTGTAGCCATCCACGCCGACGTGGATGGCTAGAAGGAGTTTCTTGGGACAAATTCTTTTTGCAGTGATACATTCTCAGTAAGCTCCCTCAAGCCATCCACGTCGACATGGATGGCTAGAAGGAATTTCTCAAGATGAAATTTTATAATTGGGCATGTTTTTTTAAAAATCTTTTAGCTCCCTCTTGTGATCCACGCCGACTTGGATGCTTTGGTGGATGATCAATAAATAAAGTTTTTGATTTTTTTAATTGCCTCTAGGCATCCAGGCCGGCATGGACTCCTAGAGGCAGTTTTGGTGAAGTAAATATATTGGTTTTTGTTGTGTTTTGCAAGTCCTTCATTCGTGGACGAGGTCGCAGAGGGAGACGACTCTCTTCAACTCAAGCTTCCAGTATCTTAGAGAGCAGTGATCAAATAAGTGTAGTATCTGTCACAGATATGACAGAAGGTTTGGAGACACAGGAAGAGGAGATGCAAAGTCAAGACTTGGGGCTTGGCTCCATAAATGAAGTTCATGAATCTCTTGCCCCACAAGAGGCATGTTTACAAATAGTGCCTTATGTTGTAAGAGATGAAGTAACAATAGATACTGAGACAGGGGATGAGCACAAGCTTTACATGCATAGAGGACAAGATATTCTTCAATGTATTCACATGTTTAGTTGTTTTGATTGTCCACCGATTCCTTTATGTCGATTGATTCCCTATGCAAGGGTGAGAGGCTTAAGAGATGATGTTAGTGGATTGAAATCTGCTTTTGCAAAGGAGGACTATATGCAAGAAAAAGGAGCTTTTATTGTTTCAATTTGGAACTGCAAGAAGGAGGAAGCTTATGTTATAGGTATTTCATTTCTCTACTTTGATCTTTCCTACTTTCTGTTTCTACTGTGTTTTTTGTTGTTCTCATAAATAATAGTTGAGTATGCTTTTCTGTCTATGCTTATTTATTTTGCAGAGGACCTTCTTACTTCATGGGACCCAATATGGGTTGATATACATAAAGAGTTTGAAATTGAGCTTTCTAAAAGACCAAATCTTCAATCCCTTTCTAATAAAATGTTCTACGTTTGGGAGGGTAATCATAGAACGATCGCTTGGATGGCTGCTATTAAAGAGAGATTCTCCACTGATCGAGAGAAACATTGTAGTGTGATTTTGTACAGTTATTGATCCTACATGAGTGCCAGAGATAGCTCTTCTTAGTAGCTTGCAAAGAATGAATTTGTAAGTTTTATGACTTTCCATATATTCTAGAAGAAAATGTCTGTGTTATGTTTCTGACTTTGTATGTATTGTATATGAACTTGGAATAGCATGAACACACATGCTCTTGTGGTCACCCATCTTAGGGGTGAGCTTGTCAACTGCTCCCACATTTGTGCAGCAGATCATGAAGCTTATGTAACGGGGCTTCCAGAAAAAGATCAAAAGTTGATTGCTGCAGTCCATAAGAAATACTCGAATGGTGTGGAGCCTTGGTATCCAGTTACTCGTCGATACTTGGGAAAGCTCTTATACGATGTAAGTGTCTTTGGCTTGCTTTTTAAGAAAGATCTTGTGTTTGGTTTTTTTTGAAGATTATGTGTTTTCAATTGTGTGTTGAAGGATAAAATATCCAAGTAATTGAGCCAAAGAGTATATGCTTGTTTTTTTGCAAATTATTTATTTTTAAGTATGTGTTGAAGGTTCAAATGTCCAAGGAATTGAGCCAAAGAATAGAGCAAGCTAGGCAAACAATGACAATGAAGAACTTATAAAAGAGGAGGAGAAGATATTGAATGATTTAGCACTCAAATATGCAGAGCGCATTGGAAAGGTGGTTGAAATATTTTTGTTTAGGTGTTTTGCACATTGTGTAATAGCTATTCAAACTTGGTTTTTTATTTGTTGCTCAAATACTGCAGTTGCTAGATATTGTTGATCCGATTCTTGGACCGGATTGGATGGTTCGAGTTCTTGCACTCAAGTGGGGTCCTGATAGTTGGGCTACACTTGAGAAACTAAACTTGATTGCTATGCATGATGTAGCTGTCTTGAGCAAATTGGTATGTGTTTCCTTGCTTGAGTCAGACAAGATTACTAGAGCATCTTATGGTTTAAAGAAAGGAGATCATGTGTATCGCATGTAAGTAAAATTTCTTTTGAAATTCAAGAATCTTCGATGTAGGATTGCTAGTTTTTTGTGATTGTTTTAGTTTTTTCTCATCCTCCTTGTTATGTAGTTGGATTCGTAGAAGGGCCTTCTACAAAGGATTTTTGATAGGGCCACAAAGTTTGTGGAGGACTTAACCAACATTGTTGGTGGTATTTTGTTGCCTCATGATTGCTCTCTTGCCTCTTACTTTGAGGAGCTCAAGTTTGAAGCACGACCCTAACTTTTTCCTTTGGAAAGCTCTGTTGAAGCTAAGACAAAAGATGTTGACAAGCAAGCTATGAAGAAAGTGGAAACAATACACGCATGGCATCTCAATGGCTAGCCTATAGGTCAAGCTCATCATACTTTTATTTCAAGCTTTTCATAATTACAAAGTTTGTAGTGATGTTATTTTGTTTGATTGTTTTAGATTTCTATTATCCTTGGTTGGAAAAGGCTTTCTTCCAAGGATTCCATTCTTAGCTAAGTAGTGGGCACAACTATCTACTGGGGAAGAATGCATGTACTCTCCTTCCATACATAAGCTCACTACTTGGGAGATGGAGACATGCCCATGGTGGATAGACATGGCTTCTGGGCATGTATTGGCGAGAGAGAGAGAGAGCTTCACGATACCATGAGAGTTGGTGGCACATCCGTTGATGTGCCTCTACCTCCTAGAGTGAATGAGGTGATATCAGGTAAATGGTTACTCAAAACAGTCTCAAACATGATTTGTTGAAGAGGTTTAAACTCTCTTTTTCCTTAACTTATTTGTTTTACATATTGGTGATATTGTGTTTTTTTTGCTTTTTCTAAGCTACAAATACTTCTCACAAGGGAAAGGAGGTGATTGTTGAGACTATGGTGGATGAAAACATGGAGCGAGAGCATGGTGAGCTATCGCTTACGATGCAGTTGTTTGTATGTTCATTTATTGGAGTTAATTCACTTTGTTTAGCCTCTTGTATTGCAGTAGCTCATGGGGAGATTGTTGCAAAGAAACCCATTTCTTTTGTCTACATCGTTGATATTTCCTTGTATTCTCTGTCCTCATTGTCTGACTCGTGATGCATGGCCATTTCTGGGGACTACATAGCCATTGCTACTGATTTTAGGGCCTGTGTTTGACATCCGGCATGGATTCGTGTTCATGAGCACATGGGATCTGCACGCTTTGATGGGACCTTGTGCATGCATGGTGGGAGAATAGTCGCATGGGTTGCTGATTTTATTTTTTTGGATCTTCCCTATGGTGGTTCCAACTTAGCCTCCCCTGTTGTGCCCCTTTGGGATATTTGTAGTGAGGATCATGTTCGTGCAGGCATGCAACTTGCATATTCGACTTTGTCAGACTGTGGGTGGTTGTTGATCATGGTCTCTATGACAAATGTGTGCTTCAAGCATAATTTTATACAATACTTGTCTATATTTTTGTTGTATGTTCTCTATTGTGACTTTAGAAACCTCTTGCAAGAGATACCATTGGTTAGGTTGAGAGATTTTGTCGTGCATCAAAGATGATTATTCATCATCACATTGTAGTCCTTCACCATGGAGCTTATGGTTATGGTAATAGATTTGGTGGTTGGATTGAGGTAATGCTCTTCTACATAATTAACTTGTTTGTTTCTCATTTTGGTGTGTTATTGTTATTTTTATTGTTCTAATTGTCTATGGGATGGTGTAGTGTCATTGTTCTCTCTTACTTATGGTGCATAGGGTTGGCATGCAACCACCTTGCTTTGTGGTTGAGAGCACTCTGCTATTCAATCAATTTGGCATGCAACCTTTGGATTCTTACATGATGCACCATCTTCCAAAGTCTTCTCTAGCGAGATCATCATCCGGGGAGCCATGACGTGTTGGCTTGCAACGAAGTCATTCTTTTATTGCATGTTTTGTGGAGCTTCTTTGTAGGCTTGGAGGTCTTTGTTTGGAGTCGGGATGTGGTACATCGCCCGTATCGGCAGCATGCTTAGGCACAGGGCGGGTGTGTGCAGCAGTCGGCAGTGATGACACTTTGATTTCATATTATGTGCAACCATTATTTCGCCCTAAAAAGCGAAGCAGAGATGGGGCCTCCACCTCTCTTGATGTTGATGATGTGGGTGACATGCCTTCGCGTGTCAACCCCTTTGATGACTAGTGAGAGTCAACCTTACACTTCATTTTCCACCCTATTTTATGTTTCCATCATACTTTTATGCTACTTTGTCGCTTTTTGGTATCATTGTTCAGTATTTGGAAATTATGGATAATGATTCAAACAACAATTTGAGATTTCTTGTGTTTCAATGATGTAGGTTATGTATTGATTACATGTGGATTGTGAGACTTACCTTTTTCTTTTTGTATGGAAGTGTGTTGCTAGTTTATGCTGAGGGGATTGCAAAAACCATGGCTGCTGATATGCGATACAATTTTGACACCCATAAGAAGTGTCAGAGGTGCAATGTCTTTATTTATGATGAGTGTGACTCTTCATAGTCACGAGATAGAACCGTAGCATTTCTTGTTGTTGTTAGAGTGTAGAGGCACGACATGCTGCTCTCTACATTCCACTAAATATTCTACTTGTTATCTTACAATCCTAAGGAAATCTCTCTTTTTTGGGTATAAGATATGACAATTGTCTCTTAATATAGTTTAGAAACTTTGTAGATGTATGAGCATTGTTGACTAAATTTAAAGTTAAAATTAAAATTATGGTGTTGAATGTAGTTGTGGATCATTGCATGGTTTGTAATAGCTTTGCTACCTGCTTGGGTTTCTCATTGCTCGACATCAAGCCTCAAGTACACAAAAGAATCTAAAGTCTAATTTTGAACAATGCTATTGCTACGATTAATTAGGGATTCAAGAAAAGATTCTCATTTTGAACAGTGTTATTGCTATCACTTAGGGCTTAAAGTAGGATCTTCATTCATCTTTCTTAACAAAGCCCATTTGGTTTCTTTATTCATTTGCTCGGATTTTTCAGCTTCGCTCGAGAAATCTCGCTCAGCACATGGTAAGACTCGGCCTATATATATGTATGGTTGGGTGGTTATTGGCATGTCTATCTCCCTATGGTCTTTCAACAAGCCTGCATGCATCTGTCGCACGTGTCAAAGCAAGGGACTTGCCATACACTGTGTGCAAGCCACAAATGGCTGCAAGCACACAACCAGATTAATCTAGCAAGCTCAAGAGAGCAAGCGTGTGTCACTCACCGCCCTACTCTCGCCTTCGTGGAGGATTCCTTGCCGCAGAGAAGAGGGAGCTACCGCCGTGCCACGCTCAACCGCCTCGCCGTCTCCGTGCCGTCGCAATGCTCGATCACACACACACACACACACACACACACACACACACACACACAAACACACACACACACACACACTCTCTCTCTCTCTCTCATGCATACACACACACACATAAGGAGATGAAGAAGAAAATGGAGATGGAGCAAGAGCAGTCTTCAATTGCACAAATAAGAGAATGAGTGATTTTTAGGTTTATGTGATTTTCATATGAGCTCGCCCATTCACACTTGGGCACCCATGCTTAGCCAACTAACCCTTGAATGTTCTAGTTAGAGTGCACCTCTCATCGGCAATCACTCTTACCCTTTTTCTATTGGACCGACAAGCCCGGCCCATGACTACTAGAAGTGGACGCCGGTGGTTAACATGCCCCCCTTCTTGATGTAGATTCCACCCTCAGAATATAACAGTGCAGCATCGGGATCCACGATAGGAGTATCTGTAGTAGCTGAAGAAAAATAACATTGTGAAAGCTCAAAGGCACCATGTGCAGGCGTGCAATAAGTGAGATGCATACATAATATTTTAGGAAATGCAAAAAAAATCATGAATTGTAACATTGCCAACTAGAACAAGCATAGTACCTGAATGAAATGCAATTGAGTTAAGGTCTATTAGTTTGACTCTAAGAGAAGTACACAAGAGCTAGGGCTAAAGTAAGTACTAGATTGACCAACATTAATTAAAAAATGTTGACTAAAGAGTAGTTAACCCTAGGACTGCTCGTCGGGGTCTAAAGACTAGTGATCTTGTCACTTATACCACTTAAGTGTGATCAATATAAAATACAAGGAAGTTTGTGCTATTTGCTTTCTCTCTCTCTTTTTTTTCTTTTCTTTTTTGTTGTTGTCATAGTTGCTACAAGTAGCTGGGGGACTCGAGGTCTCAAATACCAACTTGAGCATAAACTAGCCGGGGGACTCGAGGTCTCAAATACCAGCTTAACACATGGACTTCCACAACACAAGTCACACTTAGGTGGAATAAGCTAGAGAGAACTACATCCTCATAGCCTAAAACATTACTAAAGTTACTACAATTAATAGACTATTTAAGAATTAAAGTCAACAATTAAGTTGCCTAGTTTAGCCTAAGGTCCTGATACCTACTTAAAGCCAACTAATAGACCAAACTTAAAGAGAAGAACAAGGTACTAGAAGTTTGAAAAGATTATAGCATCTAATTTGGCAATGTCACAACTTCGTAAATTTTATGCATTGTTAGAAACTCAAATGACAAGATGCAAACATGTAACTGTGGAAAGCATAGATAAAAGGAAGTAGTACACCTGATATAATGGAAAACATCCATTGTAACATGTAAACATCCATTGCCATTGTCCTTCGAAGGCATCCTTATGTAGTCACAAACTGTACAATAGTCACCACCAAACATCCACCTGCCAGAGGCACATCAGTGGAAAAAAAGAACTTTGCTATTCACTAAACTCTAAAACAGAAACACTCCTATGGTATTAATCCTACATACCCTCCATCACTCGAGTGATGAGGATCAAAGTAAGTGGAGGTTGGAGAGCTCGATCGGTAGCTCTAAGGCTAAACCGCCATCTTCATCATCAAGGTAGGTGTAATCCTCTTTGGTAAGGCCGTATTTTGACTAGTATTGTGCACACTCATTCGCTAATTGCTCTTGCTCTTTACTATTTTTAATTTATTTTTTTGTTTTAAACTAGGGTGCTTAGTTACTATATATATATATATATATATATATATATATATATATATATATATATATATATATATAGACAATCTCTAAAATCAAAAAGCTCAAGGGTCAGGGAAAGAAGGATAAGAGGGAAATAATTCAATAGACTGACGTGAATGAAGATTCCCCCCTTCCTTGGGTAGATCATACTTTAAAAGGATGTCATCACCTTTTGGAACCAATTATTCCAATTGGTAATAGGTGAGGATTTTAGCCAATAGTTCTCGATTACCTTGGGTGCCTCATCGAGTTGCAAGGGTGGTAAGGTACTCTCCCATGAATGAACTTGAAGTAGTGCATCAGGTAATAATTGAACAATGGGAGGTGTCGAATCTTTTGTAGCTTCATGGAGTCTACCTATGGTTGTTAGAGGTTGTGTAGAAGCTTTTACCTCTATGGATGCATTACATGAGGAGCTAGAAGCTTCATGGAACTCCCCCTTTCCTGAGCTAAGCCAAATAGATTGGTTTTGCATTGGAACCCAAACTAGCTCTAGAATAGGTGTGTAGCATTCTGTGATCTTTCCCTTCCCACGGTCTTCCATCGGCTTTGGAATCACAAGGTTTGACTCACATGGTTTTGTAGTTGATAGCGAAGGACACGATTTACGTTTAGGTACTCAAATTCAATAATTTCCATCATAGTAGCCTTGGAATTCTAATAGTTGTTTGAGAATCCAAGATGATTTGGTTTTCACCTTCTTAACTTGAGTGGACGCCTTCCTTCGAGGTTTCCTTTGTGAATTAACTTGAACCATAGGGGGGTCTGATAATGATACCTTGGGGACCCATTGATATGTTCCCTTGGTCAGATCACGTGGAGCCTTTGATGTAACACTTTCTGTCGTAGCCATGGAAGTTGAAGCTTTAGAGGGTTGTGCTACTGGCAAGGATGTTGTGACTTTTTGGATTGGCAATATTTTGTTGTTTTTTGGGTTATGGAGAGGTGAGATTATAGGTGTTATTCCTTGAGCCGTAGGGCCATGAGTTGGTTTCTGCGTTGTGATACTCCCGGTCTCCCAATCGATATTACATTTGACTGCAGACATCCATTTGCACTCTAGGTTTATATTACCCTCCATTGTACCAAAACAGGCATGACCAAAAAGCTTTGAACCACGGTTCCATTGTCATAAATAATAGGAGTGTGTAGGATTACAAAAACAATGGTCTTCTTCTTATTGACACCCTTGACTTGGATGGTGCTTGTAGATAGGGGTGGTTTTCCTAGCTGACACCAAACTCCAGAGGATAACAAATTATGTTGAGCTCTTGTATCCAATAATGCGCTATATACTACTCTCCCATAGAGGCTATTTAGTTCAATTGGATATCGTAGAGGTGGCTTAGATTCCAATGAATCATCATCAATGTCTTCAAAAAACGCTTCCGTGATTCCTAGATTAGCCTCTTGTTGGCATTTAAGACATTGTTGTCTTTCTCGAGTCTCAACTCTTGCTTGGATCCTTTTAAGCTCTACCTGTTCTTTGGCTGCTTTCTTTTGATGGATGGCTTGTAACTCTTTATTATGTCGTCTCCTTATGGTACGGCTCAAATTTGGCTTCTCTGTAGCTGCTACGAGACTGGGCACCCTCCTGTTGTAGTGGTTAGGTGCAATTGGGATAGCTGGCGTAATGGTTAATTATGTGCTATCTATTTATTTGTTGATTGAGTTGATGATGATGTTTGTGAGCATGTGTTGAATAGCTTAAGCAGTCGATCTCCCCCTCTTCTCCCAACAGTGGTATCAGAGCGAAGGTCTCATTTCACAAGGAGTAATTGTACAAACATGAAGGCTGGATCTCGCAACCAAGAAGTCGATGCTAAGAAGGTCAAGGTTTTTTTTTAATAGTATTGCTAATAAAAATTCTACTAATCATATCAATGGCTGCAACACCAGAGTATTGGTCGAAGCAATTGGCACCAAAAGTTTCAAAAATTATAGAAGATTGAAATTGCAAAATTGAAGTTTGATTTTCTCTAATCAGATTTATTGTTATGGTTAATCCTTTATAATCTTGACTAACAAGCACAAAAGAAAGAAAAGTATGGCAATTTTTTCATGCCTATATTTGCTAGCTCTTAAAGCTTGCGTAGAAGGGGCGAAGAGGAGAAACTGAAGACGAGGAGCCAATATATAAAGCTCGGCATGCTTTTAATTTGTGTGGAAAATAGCCTGCTATAGTAGCTGATAATAAGACAAAAGAGAAGAGTTGTCATAAGCCTTAAGTTATTGTCGATCGTGGCTAATCATATATGTAATGTTGCATGTGATCGTAATTTCGAGACGAGCTTTGGATCCAAAATTCCCACAAGAGCGCAAATGGGGTAGAGAGGAATCAAGAAGGGAGAAATTGAAGGGCGAGTAATCAACCTTATCCTTGGCTTCGCCTTTCCATGCAAAGGACATGGATCATCTTCAAGGGATTGAGCATCGAGTTGAGGTTGAGATTGATCGGTGCAAGCCCTCAAGCAATAAAACAAAGAAGCACAATTTAAAGATGCGACAGAAACTGCGAAAAGATGTCATGGGAGTCCTCCCTTGCGGGCAAGGAAGACCTCTAGCGACCATAGCAAAAGCCTGCACAATCTGTATCAAAAGGCTGTAATCAACTTTTTCTCCTGCCTCGCAACCCAAAAACGCCAATAGCTGTTGCCCTCACTCTCTTTCTCTTGCTCCTGCTATTCGGCTATGCTCCTGCTCACTGCCACCTTACTTTCCTCCATGCATTCACATGTGCAGCTTAAGTGGTGCTTATTAAAGCACTGGCCAACCGCTACTCTCCACCCTTTTTGGCCGCCCACTCAACTCAAGGACTCATAGTCCTTAAGGGTGCAATCACCCCTCTTATTTAGCCTCTCAGCTGGTTACCAAATGCAATAATAAAGTAAAGCCCTGGTTGCCCTCTTGGTCTCCAGTAACCCCCCCCCCCCTCTCTTGAATACTTGGTTGACCACCTGTATTCATGAAAAATGTGTCTCAACTTAATTCGTGCCATTTTCCAATTTCGAACAAATGCCAGTTGAGGGCATAGAGTAAAGGAGAAATTCGCCCCAAAATAGAGAAAGATAGTGTACATTATATTGGCCGCCCACTCTCACTAACCCCGGTGGCTTCACCATAAACTTATCATCTACCCTCAATTATGAATGCCCCCCCCCCCCCCCCCCCCCCCCCCCCCCCCCCCCCCCAAACCTTAAAGATGATTTGTCAACCGCCCATTCTAGCACTAGCCACCCGACTACCATTTGAGGAAGAGAACTCAAATAACTTCTTGGATTTTTTTTGAAAACTAGATCTACAAAAACTTGGTAGGAAATCTCTATAGCTTCGAAAACTTTCACACCCTTATTGCATAAAGCCACCAATTGGTCACCCATACAAGGCCTTTGATGGTAGCCTCCTAAGTCAATGCATCTCGGCTCACAAGAGCTCAGACCCAATTTCAAAATTCCAAATTTCATTGAAAAACCAAATAGGAAAGCTAACTTACACATCATTTTTGACATCAAAATTATCATTCCAAAAGAACTTGGAAGTAGTAGCTTGCTTTCTGATGATTACCCCCAGGACCATGTTCAAAAGCTCTCAAAGCAGACAAAAAACCACTCAAAAGGCTTCCAAGACAGCCTACTAGATTTGACAACCAGGTAAATTAATCTAAATTTATTACATTTCCTTGAAAACATGTGTTTAAACAAGTTTTATCAGAAGAACTTTGTGTTATTAACTCTCCATGGAGTTTTCTCTATTTGTAAGTTGCAGAGATGGCACCCAGAAGACAGTGGAAGAATCCACTAAGCACATGTCTGTATTTAAAGCCATTTGGATTGGCTAACCACCACCAGTCAAAATACATATCTTAAAAGTTTATATTGACCTTGGATAATATTCATTTTTTGTTATCATTTATGGGATTTTTTTATTTTTTAAACTTTTTTTTGTGACATTTGTAGTTAAGCATTGATTATTTCATGTTATATGTTTTTCAATGTTCATGCTATTAATCATGGCACAAAGGCCACTTTTAGTTCTAATGTTGACAGATCACAAATACAGTCACTTGTAAGTACAAAATTCTCTCGAGAATTGTGAGCTTCAAACTCCAGATTTACAATGGTTTACATTCTTTTCAAAAATTTGAGTTCTAGTTGATTAAGTTTCTAAAATGATATCATTACTTTATTTACTACTAGTATGCTAACTCCATTTCTACATAGAAACATGTCTGTGTAACAAAATACACCAATTTCTTCATAATAGCATTTACTTATTTGATAGAAAAGGGAAGTTTAACAAGTTGCTATGGTATTGCATATTTTGTAGCTTTGGGCTTACTAGCCCTAGCAAGTACTAAATTCTTGGTAAAGTTTTCTTTTCAGATAATCACACTTGTGGCCACCTTATGTGCCACCTTCTGTGGTTGTAATGCAGGATATGCTGGGCATGAGGACTCTTAAGGTCTTGTGCATTCTCCGTGTCCTCAGCTCATGCTTGGATACTCACTATATTTTGGATCATGGTGTTTATTTCAACAAGAAGCCTCCCCTTGTAGTGTATTTTAATAGTTAAATACCTTCACATTGCATTCCACATTAGTCTTTTAAGACCTTTCAGAGGACCCTTACCTACACACCACATTTCTGAAGATCCTCCTTCACTTGTAGACCAAAAAGAGCAACTCATCCCTGAAAAAATAGTTGATCACGAGACCACCACTACACGCACTAGCATGGTTTATAACCGTTACCTTTTGACTTTCAAGGGCCACCCTAGAGAGGATGCCAAATGGATTCCTGAAAAGTTTTTCGCAACTTCCTCGACCTTCTCCATAGTTTCCATCACTCACGGTCCAGTTGATTTCTCTATTGAGCAACTAAGGACAATTTCTATCCCTGGTGGGAGGGATGTGACGGGACTGGGCACCCTCCTGTTGTGATGTTATGAGACTGAGCACCCTCCTGTTGTAGTGGTTAGCTGCAACTGGGGTAGCTGGCGTAATGGTTAATTATATGATGTCTATTTATTTTCTAATTGAGTTGATGATGATTTTGTAGAGTGGAATGCGGGGAGCTGATGAAGAGGTGCCGGCAATTACTCTTGGCTATTTTATATTCGCATAGTATTTTAGAATCTCATTTCAATAAGCCACTATGGCTCTGTAAATAATTCTAGTGGAAACTCCCCTTATGGGTCATGCAAGAACTAATGAGCTTCACTCATTTACAAAAGTGAAGTGTTTGTTAAAAGAGGGGCCTCAATTTTTGGCACCTTAAACTCAAAAATAATATATTAAATACCAACTCCACAAGAGAGGTGCCGTGGAGTTTGGGGCTAGATTTAGGCCTTTCTCTTGCAGATTCTCTTCTCTACTCTCTTATGCTATGCTCTATTTGCTGTATACTCTCTAATTTAGTCTCCATCTCTTACAATTCTCTTACACTCTCTTACAAGCATGTCTATGTCAATTCTATGTTTTGTGTGTGTGTGTGTGTGTGTGCTTGGAAATTGGGAAAAGAGGTGGACAGGTTGATGGTGATGTTTGTGAGCATGTGTTGAATAGCTTAAGGAGTCGATCTCCCCCTCTTCTCCCAACAGTAGCCTCTAGTTGTGCGATGTGAATGGGTTGTGGACTACACCACATAACACTTTGAAGGTATTCACCCCAGTTATCTACCAACTTCCGATGAGCATCACATGCCCCTATATAATTAAGCCATTCTGCGGTAGATTTCTTTTCATTTATACTAGCACGCACATTTGCTCGATATTGTTGCCTCTTATATCTCTTACTTTTTTTGTTTAATTTTCAATTACGGTCGCTCTCTAGTGAAGAGTCACTAGATGAATCGCTACTTGTGTCTTCTGCTCCCTTGGATAGATTGTCATCTAGGGTACCACTGGGCCCTGAATGGTTTGTCCCCACATTTGCACTAAGATTTAACTTAGATTCTTCATCTTCAGAGTCAATTTCAATTGATGATTATGACCCCAAATCGTGTGGGCTATAGTCTTGTGAGATGCTATTGGTTCCAATGCTAGTCAAACCTTCATCTTCTAGGTCATCAAAAGCTATATGCATTGCTTCTAGCATATTTAAGGGTACGAGTGGTGGCATTTCATCCCCCTCAGGTGTTACCCAGGTCGTCCCCTTGTTTCCCCAAGTGTCTATGGTTGCTGCAGCTAGGTGGACCCAATCCAAATTGTTAGACTCAGCCATCCCAGGTAGAACATCCATATAAGGAGAATCGTCCTCAACATCAGTGTACACTTTACATGTGTAACAATACTGCAATGGGGCCGAGTGAACTGTGGTGTCAAATCTATAATCAATTATAAACCTGTTTCCTAGAGGATGTGCTTGACCAGTTATTACAAGATCCACTCCAATGACAGAATCTTGGAACTGCAAGTAGACATGGTTTTTAGACCAATCATGCACCATTTTTGCTTCCCTCATGAAAGTACGTCCTTAGATCATCATAGATACTTACCACAGCGTGCTTGGAGAAATCCATAACAATGAAGGTATTTCTTATTTTATGTCCAAAGACCTTGATCTTGAGATCTTTTAGCATCCCAATAGGTTTAACAATAGACCCATTGGCCTTCCCATAGTTTCCCAACAATTTTTAGTCACAATGCTAACCACAATGCCACCATCAAGGATTCCCTTCATAGTTAATCCCTTGGTAGTGAAACTGGCGTGGTTGCATTGGATTCATTGCCCTTTAAGTATTGTTCCAACTTGTTAACATGTATTTCTACAATAGGGCTCTCATTTAGGTTGGGTTGTGGATTTAAGTGTTCCTCCTCTATTGGCATCTCCCTAGCTCCATCCATCTGTGCAAATTGTGGTAGCCCGACCTTTAGTTCTCCATTGAGGAAAGCTCAAAGAGCTAAGAATAGCTCAGGGTCTCCATATAGTTTGGACATGATGGGGGTTCTAACTTTTGAAGCCGTGAAATCCATCAATTTGGCAATGTTTAACGACATCTTTTGGGCTTCAGTCCCTTGACATGGGAAAGATGGGATCTCGATTTCTTCAATAGGATCAGGAAGTCCCCCTGTAAACATTCTTTCCAATAAGAAGTGAGTACGCCCACTTTCCCATTACTTTAAGTCACTTTCTTCTTGGATGACACTAGGTATGGCTAAGGGTCTATGGACTTGGTGATGTTGTTGTTGCGTAGGGAACACTGTATCTATTATCTGGATCTGCCTAGGTGCTGGCTCCAGATCCCTTTGGGTCTCTTCTACCAACTCTTTGATTGCTTGACTCGCTCGATCTCCTTTGTAGGGTTTGGATAAGTTCCTATCTTCTTCTTGGATCCTAGCCATTGTGGCTCATGACAATTTTCCTTGTTGGTTTCTTTCTTAGTAGTCATTTTGGTCTCCATGGTTTCACCTTATTCAGAATCCTCTTCAGCGTCGTTCATATATATGGGGTCGTGATCAGTCTCTCGATCAAATTTAATGGTGTGATCTTCAGCGCATTTGGATTATTCAAACATTGGGCAATCAAATGATCTATGCCACATCAATTACACATGAGTATCGGCATTGTAGATATGCTCGCTTGATTGGTTTGCATTAGTGTGGTGTTCTTTTGTAGCCTAACAAGACACTCGGCCACACAATGTGGACCTCCACACTCATAGCATTGAAGAGGTTGTCTCTTGGCAGTGTAATTGATATTTTGGCTTGTTGCAGCAAGAGCAGCTACTTGATAGACACGTTTGACTTGTTCCCAATAGTTCTCCATGTAGTATTGTGGACTTTCTTCAAGCACATCAATCCCATAGGCAATATTAGGGTCTATATCTTCCTCACAACCTTCCAAACAAGCAATAGACGACTCACAACCCACTTGATTCACATAAGTGACTCTCGGATGTGGTGGTTGCGAGCGTGGCACTGGAGGTGGTAAGGGTGTTGTTTGAACAACATTTTGGGCCCTAGGGACCATGTGTTGTGACGTTTGTTCATGAGGTGGGGCCGCTATCAATGCAGGCACTCGAGGTGTGTCTGTCCATGCTAAGGTTGGTCTATTGGCCATCGCATGCTTAAATACTATGCAATCCTTAGCTTGATGACCATACCTCTCACATCATTGCAATTCCCATTGAATTTTACTCTAAAAGTAGGGCATTCACTGTGTGCGAGCCACAAATGGCTGCAACCACACAACCAAATTAATATAGCAAGCTCAAGAGACCAAGGGTGTGTCACTCATGCCCTACGCTTGCCTTCGTGGAGGATTCCTCGCCGCGGAGAAGAGAGAGCTACTGCTGTGCCGCCCTCAACCGCCTCATCGCCGCTGTGCCGTCGCAATGCTCGATCACACACACACACACTCTCTCTCTCTCTCTCACGCATACACACACACACACACACACACACACACACACACACACACACACACACACACACACACACACACACACACACACACACACACACACACACACACACACACACACACACACACACACACACACACATAAGGAGATGAAGAAGAAGATGGAGATGGAGAAAGATCACTCTTCAATTGCACAAATGAAGGAATGAGTGAATCTTAGGTTTAGGTGACTTTTATATGAGCTCACCCATTCACACTTGGGCGCCATGCTTAGCCAACAAACCCTTGAATGTTCTAGTTAGAGTGCACCTCTCATCGGCGAGCACTCTTACACTTTTTCTATTAAACTGACAAGCCCGGCCCATCACTACTAGAAGTGGACGCCGGTGGTTAACATTGCCTGGAGTAATTATCAATGAAAGTCACGAAGTAAAGGTAATTTCCCAAGGATGGAGTTCACATGGGCCCACAAACATCACTATGCACAAGCTGCAATCTGCATGTGGCCCTAACTAAACCATCCTTTGGAAACTTAGAACACTGAATTTTACCCAAAATACAGCCTTTAGAAACATGTTTGACAGGTGCTTCAAGAGGCGGCAAATAAGCAACCATATCAATTTCTGTAAACGAAGCAAACTGGCAAAATTCAAATGCCCAAAACATGCATGCCATAGTTTTGCATCTGAAACAACCCTTGAATTTGCAACTGCATTTGCAAAATTTTGTCCACACTTGTCATACAAAGTGAGCTTATACAGCCCACGACAGAAAAGGCCGGATGCAACGATTTCATCACCAAAACTGAGATCATGAACTGTACATCCGTCATCCACAAATTTGACTACAAGTCCAAGTCTAGCAAGTGCAGATACGAACAAAAGATTTTTCTTGATCCCAAGTACATAAAATGCATCAACAAGTGTGAAAGAACTGCCATTTGTAGCAATAAGCACAATCTTTCCAACTCCCTGAACTGGATAAGAGGCATTGTTGGCACAAGTAACTGAATTCCCATGACGGACAGACTCAAGAGAGGTGAACAATTCATGATGTGCGTTAATGTGTTTTTTAGCACCACTGTCAAAATACCACACGTGTGAATCTGCAGCAACAACTGACATGCATGCATCATGGACAACAAGATTGTAAGTGCACTCTGCACTAAAAGCCCATTCTGCATCAACATCAATATCATAGTCTGCTTTCACAGAAGATTCAACAATGGCTTTATTTGTAGTGGAACCATCATTTGCAGTGGAACCACCCTCTTTCTTCTTAGCCTCTTTGGCCTTTAACTTAGGAAACTGCTTGATCAAGTGACAATTAGCTTTACAATAATGGCAAAGCATCATCTTTTTGCCATTATCACCATCATTTCCACATGAATTGCTACCAGCTGAATCATTAGGAACAGGTGATTTTCCACCCATAGAAGAACCATAAGAAGTGGTTGCATTGCTGTTACCACCCTTTCTTTGAGAAGCAATAAAATCCTATTCAACTGCACGCTATCTAGTCTTGTTTTTCTTGAAAAGTGACTCTTGCAATAGCAATGTGCACAATGCATCAAACTTGACAACTTCAGGATTTCCTTGGGTCATAAGTCTCCAAGTACTAGGAAAGTCTGGTAAGAATCTGACAAGGCATCAAGACTAGTCTGCACAAGAGAACTGTCTGAAATGACTTCACCTCCAAAAATAAGTTGCTCATTGATATAATTGACACTAGCAAGGAAAGTGTCCATGTGTGCGTCTGTCGCACGTGTCAATGCAAGGAACTTGCCGATACACTGTGTGCAAGCCACAAATGGCTCCAAGCACACAACAAGCCTAAACTAGTAAGCTCAAAGATGGCGATGGTGTGTTACTCACCACTCTACGCTTATTGTCGTGGAGGATTCTTCGCTGCGAAGAAGAGGGAGACGCCGCTACACCGCGCTCAACCGCCTCGCCTCCGTCGTGTTGCCACAATGCTCGATCGCACATACTCTCTCTCTCTCTCTCTCTTTCTCACGCATACACACACACACACACAAGGAGATGAAGAAGAAGAAGATGGAGATGGAGCAAGAGCACTCTTCTATTGCACAAATGAGAGAATGAATGAATTTTAGGTTTAGTTGACTTTTATATGAACTCGCCCCATTCACACTTGGGCGCCCATGCTTAGCCAACTAATCCCTTGAATGTTCCAGTTAGAGTGCGCCTCTCATCGACGATCACTCTTACCTTTTTCCTATTGGAGCGACAAGCCCGGTACTTGACTCTACCAAATAAATAATACAACGTCCATCGTAGGTGATAGAAATGTCCGTGAGGGTTAACATGCCTCCCTTCCTGAGGTAGATTCCGTCCTCGGAAGCTATTGAGTTGAAGCTCGTTCATTGAGGTGGAAGAGCATTTGAGATGAATGTCCTTAGCCTTCTTCAGTCCTCACTGCAAAATCAAACAACATTGGCACAATAATTGCATTCTCATATACAATTAAAAAGCATATGCATTTTTTAGGCAGAAAAATTGATTGGTAGCATAATTCTAAACCATTTGTCAGCAATAAACATTAAATTGCAATATAATCAAACACATAAACAGTTGTAAGTTATAAAATTGAACAAGTATGGGGTCGGTAATTTAACGGTCGAAAGGCACTAAATATCGACTATTAATACCATGGGTAAGCTTCTCAATTTTCTCTAGTCAATTAAGTTGTTTAATCGCGAGAGCCAAGTATTTCATGTTCGAGGGCTGACTAGAGGCTATACCTAGAAGACCTTGTAGTTAAGCTACGATAAAAGGAATTTCTCATGAAATCATCGTCTGACTGATTACTTTTTCTTTGACCCCCCAAAGTTTTTTCGCAGTGATTCAATTTTGATGTGTGTGCTTATTTTGTATGCCTTGGGTTTTTTGCTTTTCAAGAAAAAGCGCCCACATCGGGAACCTCTAGGGCTATAGTACCATAGGCGATACATGTGAGTGAAGTACCAAATCAAGCTGAGATTTCTCTTCCAGCTTAAGATTTTACATTGTGGCACTTTGATTTTTTGTTTGTTCTCTTTCAGCATTTTAATTTTGTAACTTTAGGGAGTCATATAACATTGTTACCCTCCCCAGGATCATCACACTAGTAAACTCCCTTTATAATACTTAAGTTAAAGGTCAATAGGGACTAAGCCCACTAGAAAGCCCTAGTACATTTCACATAATGTTGCCTAAATCGGATTAAGAACCTAAGTAACCATTAATTATTAGGAAGGCATTCCCCATGGTATTAAGAGAAGATCTCTACCACCTGCTTGGTCAAACTAGCTTAGCCAGACTGCTTGATTTTTAAACCTAGATAAGTGATTATGACAAAAAATTACATTGAATTAAATGTGTTGATATTAAACAAAGGCACTGAATATTATGCTACTAATCACAATCAAAGCAGACAAACATGGATGCAAAAAAGATAAGGGGCAATGCTAATGGACAAGAAACACCTGTTTGCGTTGATAATTGCACTTGATTTGAAGAGTGAGTTGAGATAAAGATTCCATGAAGGTCCAAATCCTAACAACAGCAACACGCTCCTGTACACACTAGAAAACACAAAGAATATCTCTAGGAGGCACATTAGTGGGAAAAGGTACCAACACTTATTGAACACAATTAAAAAACATAAGGAACCCTAACCTAATTATTTGCACTCCCCTTAAAGAGTCAAGGGAATAGGATATTGTAGAGATTGGGGGAAAACCCTAAGGCTAAACCCCTATCTTCGTCGTGGAGATAAACAAAGTCATCATCCATGAGACCATACGTGCCATCCGTGTAGTCATGTAAATCTTCTTCATCATCATAGGTACCCATGTTTACTAAGAAGGTCACTAGATGCCTATAGTCATCTTGGTCAAAAGGGTAGGCTTGTGCAATGGGAGAAACGCTCTCTACTAAGTATGGGTCTGTCGTGGTCAAGAGACGTATCAGCCATTCTAACTCCTCAAAATTCCTCTCACATGCTAGCGTACATACCAAATCCCATTCACATGCAAGCATCGGAAAGACCATGTGAAACATTTGTGAAAAGTAACGAGGGTGCCTCTCACTCAAGGCAGGAGTGGATGACTCTAGCGTACTAGCCATATCTGTACACGCAAATAGATGATGGTTAGAGTGCAAATATTACAAGGGTCGTGTTCTTGTGCATAATGTGTTTTTATGATTTTGTATTATGGCTCTTGCTCTTTTACTTTTTATCTTGTTTTTAGAGTATAAGGCTTTATATATACATTCCCTAAGATTGGAGATTAAGAGGTCAGGGAGGAAGGTTGAGAGGGAAGCAAGTTAATGATGGATGTCAGCAAACACTCCCCCCTTCCTTGGGTAGATCATACCTTTTGGAATGATGTCGTCACCTTTTGAAACCAATTGTTCCAAGTTGTTATAGGTGAAGGCTTTAACCAATAGTTTTCGACTGCCCTATGCATTTCATCTAGTTGCAAGGGTGATAAGGTACTCTCCCATGATTTTATTTGCAACATTGTTGTAGGTGGTGAACTTACAACGGGAGGTGCAAACTATTTCTTGCTTGTATGGATATGTACAACGTTAGGTGGAGGTTGTGTCGAAGCTTCTATTTCCATATAGGAACTACATGAAGAGTAAGAAGCTTCATTTGATTTCCCTGTTCCTGAGCTAGGTGGAACAAATCGTTCTTTCTTTGGTACCCAAACTAGCTCTGGAGCAGTTGTGTAGCATTCCACGATTTTTTTCTTTCCGCGATTGTCAATTTGTTTTGGAGCTACAGGATTGGGATCACATGGGTCAGGTGACAAGTAAGAGCACAATCTACATTTTGGCACCCAGATTTGATCATTTCCTTGATAGTATCCTTGGGCTTCCAATAGTTGTTTAGGAATCCACTGCCACGTTTCCTTACATTTCTTGGGGCGAATGGGACGTCTCTCACCAGGCTCCTGTCTTTTAGCATTGACTATGGCCACTAAAGAAGCTTTAGGGACCCACTTGTATGTTTTCTTTGTTATATTGGGATGGGTCTTGTGTGTCTCAAGCTTTATCTCAACTACATCAGTTGAAGCTCTAGAGAGTTGGGCTATGGGGGCATATGGTTCAACCTCTTGGACATGCAATGTTTTGGGTTTTATTTCCTTAAGAGGCAACATCTCAGGGACTTTGGCTTGAGTGGCAGGGCTAAGAGTTGGTTTCTGTGTTGTGACACCCCTTGTCCCCCAATCAATAGTGCATTTGGTGGCTATCATCCACGTGCGTCCTAGGTTTATATTACCCTCCATAGTTCCAACAGGCATGACCAAAAAGCCTTGAGCTCTAACCCCATTGTCATAACCGACAGTAAGTGTGTCAGATTCCAAAAATCACAGTTTTTTTCTTGTTGACACCCTTGACTTGGATAATACTCTCAGATAGAGGTGGCTTCCCTAACTGACACCACACCCCATATGATAGAAGATTATATTTAGCACCGTGTCCAATAAGGCGTTATATAGCACTTTTCCATAGGTGCTGTTTAGCTCAATAGGGTATCGTAGAGGTGTGTCAGAGTCTAACCAATCCTCGTCGGTTTCAACGTGGAATGCATGTGTGACTCCAAGGTTAGCCTCTCGTTTTCGTCTTATGCGTTGTTGTCGCTCCTTAGCCTCCGCTTGAGCTTGTATCTTCTTCAATTCTGTTTGTGCTTGGCTACCTTTTTTGTATGGATGGCACGTAGCTCCTCTTGGCTTAAAGGATCATAGTATCTTTTAAATTTGCTCCCATTGAGGGATCCAATTGGTGTCAACTCCATCAAGAGTCTCCACACGAATGGTTCCTTGTGGGGTGATCTCACATACTCTATATGGTCCTTTTCCCGCATATTTCAACTTTTTCTTTTCGTTACGCACTCCATACATAAGGAATTTATCACCAAAATTGATATCTTTGTTCTTTAGATGACGGTCAAACCATTTCTTCCTCCTACTTTTCTCCACAAGTGCATTTTGCACAGCTAATTGCCTCCCTTCATCTAGCCTTTCAAGGATATATAATCGCTCAACTAAGGGTTACCATCCCAACCTTCTTGAGAAGCTACTCGAAGACTAGGAACGATAAACTCCCATGGCATAACCGCTTCTTGGCCATACACCATCTTGAATGGTGTGCAATTAATTGCAACTTTGTACAAGATACGATAAGCCCATAAAGCTGATGTAAGCTTTAAATCCCAATCTGTGCGATGAGCTTCCACCATTTTGGTTAATATAGAGATTAAGGTCTTGTTGGTGCTCTTAGCTTGGCCATTTTCTTGTGGATAATAAGGTGTGGACTTATGGTGAGCTATCATAAAGTTGGTAGTGAGTTCTTTTATTACTCCATTTATAAAATGAGTACCATTGTCACTCACAATCTCAAAGGGACAACCAAATCTTGTAATAATGTTCTCAAAGAGAAACTTGGCAGTTGATTTCGCATCGGCCTTATGTGTTGCCCTGGCTTCCGCCCACTTTGTCACATAGTCAGTGGCAACGATAATTTATCGAGATTGAGTGCTACAAGCTGCTGGACTAATTGGGCCTACAAAGTCCAAACCCCATTTTTCAAATGGTTGAGTCACTTTAACAGGATGTAAGGGCATCCTATCCTTTTGTTGCGTGATGTTAGGAAATAAGACATAGCTAAATAGATATTTGAGTAGATTACTTGATGGAGAGAGACAGATTTACATACACGAGATTATAGAGGAGAGAGAGAGAGAGAGAGAGAGAGAGAGAGAGAGAGAGAGAGAGAGAGAGAGAGAGAGAGTACACACGATATACGTGGTTCACCCAATGTGGGCTACGTCCACGGGAAAGCACCCACTCAATGGCTTTAGTACTTGAAAACAAGAAGTAGTTTACAAAGGGATTATGAAATGTGTGTAGAAATGGCCTCCTTTTATAGGCCAAAAGGGTTGCCCTCTCTTATGAGAGGTAGCCATGTGTAGCCGCCCTTGTGTAGATAAGTCCAAATCGGACCTTCAATCTGCCCATGTGTGGCCGCCCTTGAGAAGACAAGTCCGCTTTTGAATTCGGCCACCGGCCACCAGCCACTGGCCATTGACTACTGGCCATCGGCCAACCGGCGGTTGTTTTCCAACCACTTTCCGGCCGCCGTCCGGCCATAATATTCCGGCGAAAAGGAATATTCCCTAAAGTTGCCCCTGATTTTTGACTGTGAAAATTTTGGTTTCGGGTGAGTGATTTTCCTTCACGCACAATGGCTTCTCCTCATAATGGGGGCCTTACAAATGTGCGCTTTTACCACAGAAAATTACAAGGGTAAATCAAGCTCCATACTTAACAATCTCCCACTTGGAGACTGATCTCCAAACCAAACTTGTGACTGCTTTCCATCCAGGCTTCTTATCCTTGAATGCTGATTGAAGATGAGCAAAAGATCAACTTCTCCTTGTTGACCACCTTTGTAAACATGTATGCAGGATTTTCACTTGTATGCACCTTTCCTAGCTTTAGCTGTCCCTCTTCCAAAAGAGTACGTATGAAGTGATATCTCACCTCAATGTGCTTTGTCCTTGAATGAAAGGCTGAGTTCTTCGCAAGATGGATAACGCTTTGGCTATCACTGTTCAAGACAAGATTGTCTTGTTTGAATCCAAGCTCTTCTAAGAATCTGTGAAGCCACAGAATTTCTTTGCTTGCCTCCGTCATTGCTACATACTCTGCTTCCGTGGCAGAAAGTGAAACCACTTTCTGCAGCTTTGAAGCCCAACTTACTGCTGTGCCTTCAACCGTGAACACATAGCCAGTAGTGCACCTTCGAGTATCTTTGTCACCTGCCATATCTGCATCAGCATACCCTTCTAGAAAAATATCAGTTCCTCCAAAATACAAAGCATTTGTTGTTGTCCCTTTTAGATACCTAAGTATCCACTTCACAGCTTGCCAATGCTCTTTACCTGGTTTGTCCATGAACCTACTCACAACTCCCAATGCATGTGCAATGTCTAGCCTTGTCCAGACCATAGCATACATTAGAGAACCTACTGCTGTAGTATATGGAAATTTAGACATATAGGCTATCTCCTCTTGTGTCTTTGGACACATATCCTTCGTTAGTTTAAAATGACCAGCCAAAGGTGTAGAAACTGGTTTTGCATTTTGCATTGCAAACCTTTCTAGTACCTTCTTGATGTAATCTTCTTGAGATAGCTTTATTGTCTTCTTCGTCCTGTCCCTTGATATGTTCATACCAAGTATCCTCTTTGCAGCACCTAAATCTTTCATTGAAAAAGATTTAGATAGTTCCTCTTTTAGGTCTTTGATGTCCTGCATGTTAGCACTTGAAATCAACATGTCATCAACATACAACATTAGGATGATAAATTTCCCATCTCCCAAATTCTTCGTGTAGATGCAGTGATCCGAGTTGCATCTTGTGAATCCATGATCCAACATCCATCAATCAAACTTCAAGTACCATTGTCTTGATGCTTGCTTTAAACCATACAAGCTCTTCTTTAATCTGTAAACCATTTTCTCCTCACCTTTTACTTCATACCCCTTTGGTTGAAGCATGTAGATTTCCTCCTCTAAGTCACCGTGAGGGAATGCCGTATTTACATCCATTTTCTCGAGATTTAGATCATGAGCAGCCACAAGGCTTAAGACAAGCCTAATTGAGTTCATTTTTACAACATGAGAAAATATTTCATTGAAGTCAATACCTTTCTTTTGAGAAAAACCTTTTACCACAAGCCTAGACTTGTACCTTTTCTTCCCACCTTCTTCTTCCTTCACCTTGTACACCCATTTGTTTTGAAGTGCGTGCTTACCTTTAGGCAACTCAACCAATTCCCATGTTTGGTTGCGATGTAGTGAGTGTTGGAATTAGGAATGCAGAGAAACGCACACAGCTTGGAGAAGACAAAGGAAGCTCAAGGCACACAATAGAGAGTGTATTACTTAGTGCAATGGAAAGATAGATAGCCCTAGAGTGATGCGCGTATATACAATGCACGGGGGAAAAAAACTCCTAAAGAGGGAAAAAATGCCCCGGTGGTCCTAGTGTGTTCACACACATCACTACCACATGTATATGGTAACAAATCCCCCCTGGAGTGATGCGGTGAACGAGAGCTAGCACATGAGTAAAGGGAAGTGCCATGCCCTAAGGACAGGATCAGTCCACAAAGGGGAGTAAGCCCAAAGCTTACGTTTCAACTTGTAAACCCACTTCATACCAATGGCCTTTTTGCCAGGAGGCAAATCACATAAAGTCCATGTGTCATTTTCTATAGTGCATCATATTCTGATTGCATGGCAGCCATCCAATTTTTTGAATTTTGTGCTTCATCAAAAGACAGAGGCTCCTCAACATCATGTAAACTAGACACAGCCAAAGCATAACAATCTGATGAATAAGATGCATGGCGAGAGCCTGAACGAGTACGACTAGACAAAGGTGCATCCAATTTACTGTCACGCAAAGTGTGCACCAGCCATTTTGGCATACCTCTAGCCTGCTCATTTTCAGCCCTTTCCTCATCAAGTACATCATGTACATCTGCATCAGTAATAGGCTGATCTAAAACATTTTCAGAAACCCCCATAGGCTGTACATTTGCCTCATTGGAACTTACATTCGTATTTCCACCACTGAAAAGAGGCAACAAAGTGTCATAAATGTCCTGTGAGCTTACATTACTGTCTTTGGTACATGACAGCAAGGGCTGAACATAATCTTCCGCAAACACTACATCCCGTGAGACCAGAATACGTTTTGTTTGCGGATGATACAACCTGTAGCCTTTGCTTTCAGCACTATAACCAACAAAAATACATTTGACAGCCTTATCATCCAATTTTCTACGCTGCACTTGTGGCACCAAAGCATATGCCAAACAGCCAAAAACACGCATGTGCTCAATAAAAGGCTTTCTATCATGCCATGCTTCATATGGCGTAATAGACTGCAAAGCTTTCGTAGGACACCTATTAAGTACATAAGTGGCACACATGATGGCCTCAAGCCAAAAAGAATGCGGTAAAGCTTGACTTTTGACCATACATCGTGCCATTTCCGTCAGTGACCTGTTTTTCCTCTCATCAACACCATTTTGCTGAGGTGTATAAGGCAATGTACATTGGTGTTTTATCCCACGACTAGCCAGAAATGCATTAAATTCATGAGACATATACTCCCCCCCTCGATCGGAACGGAGGGTGCCCATAGTACATTTCGAGACATTTTCAGCCATAGCCAAAAATTGTTTGAAGCACATGAAAACTTCGGACTTTGCTTTAAGCGGAAATACCCATGCATGCCTGGAGTAATCATCAATGAAAGTCACGAAGTACATGTAATTGCCCAAGGATGGAGTTTGCATGGGCCCACAAACATCACTATGCACAAGCTGGACCCTGCATGTGGCCCGAACTGAACCATCCTTTGGAAATTTAGAACGCTGCATCTTACCCAAAATACAGCCTTCACAAACATGTTCGACAGGTGCTTCAAGAGGCGGCAAAGAAACAACCATATCAGATTTCTGCAAACGCAGCAAACTGGAAAAATTCAGATGACCAAAACGTGCATGCCAAAGTTTTGCATCTAAAATAGCCCTTGAATCTGCAACAGCATTTGCAAAATTTTGTCCACACTTGTCATACAAAGTGAGCTTATACACCCCACGACACAAAAGGCCAGATGCAACAATTTCATCACCAAAACTGAGATCATGAACTGTACATCTGTCATCCACAAATTTGACTACAAGTCCAAGTATAGCAAGTGCGGATAAAGACAAGAGATTCTTCTTGATCCCACGTACATAAAGTGCATCAACAAGTGTGAAGGAACTGCCATTAGCAGCAGTGAGCACAATCTTTCCAACTCCCTGAACTGGATAAGAGGCGTTGTTGGCACAAGTGACTGAATTCCCATGAGGGACTGACTCGAGAGAGGTAAACAATTCACGATGTGAGGTAATGTGCTTTGTAGCACCACTGACGAAATACCACACATGTGAATCTGCAGCAACTGACAAGCATGCATCATGGACAGCAGGATTGTAAGTGCACTCTGCGCTAAAAGCCCATTCTGCATCAACATCAGCAACATAGTATCCTTTCACAGAAGACTCAACAATGGCTGCATTTGTAGTGGAACCAGCATTTGCAGTGGAACCACCCTCTTTCTTCTTAGCCTCTTTGGCCTTCAACTTAGGACACGACTTGATCAAGTGACCATTAGCTTTACAATAATGGCAACGCATCTTCTTTTTGCCCTTATCACCAGAATTGCCAGAAGAAGTGCTGCCAGCAGAAGCATTAGGAACAGAATTATTTCCACTCTTAGCAGAACCATAAGAAGTGGCTGCATTACTGTTACCACCCTTTCTTTGAGAAGCAATAAAAGCCGGTTCAACTGCACGCTGCCTAGTCCTGTTTTTTCTAGAAAGTGACTCTTGCAACAGCAATGTGCATAATGCATCAAACTTGACAACTTCAGGATTTCCTTGGGTCATCAGCCTCCAAGTACTAGCAAAAGTCTGGTAGGAATCTGGTAAGGCATCAAGAACAGTCTGCACAAGGGAACTGTCTGAAATGACTTCACCTGCAGAAATAAGCTGCTCATTGATATCCTTGATACTAGCAAGGAAAGTGTCCATATCATCTTCCTCATGCATAATCTTCGACTCCAGCTCTTTACGCAGCAAAGCAATTTTAGCCTCATTGCGGCTTGCATAAAGACCTGCTAAAATATCCCAAGCCTGTTTTGCAGATTTTGCTGAACGAATGTGAGGAACAATGGTGCGCTTCACAGACAACGCAATCAATGCATGAGCCTGCACATCCTTAACATCCCAACGAGCTTGTTCTGTCGTAGGCAAAACAACTCTAACAGTTGCAATCCTTGCAGCAAGAACTGCAACATCCTCAACATCGCCTACATCCTCAGAACTAGGACGTACATCAATGCACTGTACAATGTTCCAGACACCCTTTGACACAAGAACATGTTGCATCATATAAGCCCACATAGGGTAGTTGTCCCCATCCAACCTGTCCTCAGCACAATAAACATCTTGAACACATCTGTGTTGTTGTTGTCAGCCATGGTAAATGCTGCACCTAATGTGAAAACTGCCCGAGAATATGAGAAACGGAGCGGGAACAACCTATGCTATATAGCACAAACCGTAGAAGACTATAAGGCACCTGTTATGCAGAAAACGGCAATGACAAAAATTCTGCACAAAATGACGAAATAGCCTGTGCAGTATTGCCTGTAGTGGAAACGGAGGCCGAAATGAGCCCAAATCAAAATTTTGAGCAGACCAAGCTCTTCGGGCTATCCCAAAATTTTTTTCGACCTGCGAACGCTCGCCAAAGCTCACTGAAATTGGTCAAGGTGAGCAGGCGTGTGCTGGAGCAGCTGGCGACTAAGCCCGAGAGGACGTGACCTGCTCTGATACCAATTGTTGGAATTAGGGTTGCAGAGAAACGCACACAGCTTGGAGAAGACAAAGGAAGCTCAAGGCACACAATAGAGAGTGTATTACTTAGTGAAATGGAAAGATAGATAGCCCTGTATGTAGCCGCATGCTTCGTGCTCACTCCATGATTGTTCTGTTCATCCTTTCCGAAATCCCATTTTGTTGAGGTGTCCTTGGGGTTGTCCTTTGTCTCCGAATGCCATTGCTAGCACAAAAGCTTGGCTGCAATATTCGCCTCCATTGTCGGATCTGAGGCATTTAACCTTGGTACCTGTTTCATTCTCCACAAAGGCTTTCCACCTTTGAAATATGGAAAATACATCGGATTTATTCTTCATGACATAAACCCATGTTTTTCTAGTCGCATCGTCTATGAATGTTACATAGTACAATGAGCCACCAAGTGATGGTGTACTTGAAGGACCCCAAACATCAGAATGAACCAACTCAAGTTTTTAATTTTTTTTTCATTTCCTAATTTTTGAAATTTTACCCTCTTTTGTTTACCATAAACACAATCTTCACAGAACTCTAAGTCCACTTCTTTCAAACCTGGTAGAAGCTTCTTTGTTTGAAGGATTTGCATTCCTTTGGCACTCATATGCCCAAGTCGGTAGTGCCACACCGCACTGTCAACTTCTGTAGTTGCTGCACAAGCTGAAGGCTGCGTGCTGATAGTACACAAGTAAAGTGTACCTACCTTTTCTCGCTTGGCAACCACCAAAGATCCCTTTGAGATCTTCCACCGTTTGTTTCCGAATGCAATGTTGTGACCTTCATCGTCCAATTGTCCTGTAGAGATCAAATTTTTCCGAAGAGAAGAAACATGCCTAACATCTTTAAGCTTCCATTCATTTCCGTTAGCAGTTTTAACAGAAACTGTACCTTTTCCGACAATCTCACAAGCTTCATCATCTCCCAAGTATACATACCCAAAATTACCTTTGGTGTAATCTTGGAAATGTTGCCTGTGTGGTGTCGCATGGAATGAAGCCCCGGAATCTACTATCCACCAGGAATTAGACACATTGTCTAATGAGAGAATTAGAGCATCTTGCTCTGCTTTACCTGCCACATTGGCCTCCAATGTTGGCTTGTTGTCTTGAGACTCTGCCTCCTTCTTCTTCTTGGACCAGCAATCCTTCTTGACGTGGCCCTTCTTGCCGCAGTTCCAACATTCAAGAACTGACTTTGTGCGTGACTTGCTCCGCCTTGAGCGATCACGACCCTTTTGGTTTTTGAACCTCTCCTTAGGCCTTCCTCTTGTTTCCACTGACAGTGCAACACTTGATGATTCTCCTGTGCTTCTCCTTCGTATTTCCTCACTTAGGAGAACACCCACAACATCATCAAACTTAAGAGTATTTGTGATAGAAATAGAATTACTTACAGCCATCACAAGGCTGTCCCAACTATCCGGTAGAGATGATAGTATAAGAAGAGCTCGCACTTCGTCATCGAAATTGATTTTCATCGATCGAAGTTGACTTATGTTTGTGTTAAAGTCATTTAGGTGTTCTGAACCATTCTCTGCCATCTTTAGATTGAACAAGCGCTTCATAAGAAATACCTTATTGGATGCTGATGGTTTTTCGTAGAAGTCATCAAGTGACTTCATCAAGTCCTCCCTAGTCTTCATCTCCGAAACATTGAAGGCCACCGTTGACGCCAAGCTTAACCGGATTGTTCCCAGTGCCTTTCGATCAAGGACAAATCGATCAAGGACAATCCATGCTTCATCTGCCATTGTTGCGGGCTTCTTCGCAAGACCGCCTAGTGGCAAATAGAGGTCCTTTTGGTAGAGATAGTCTTCAATCTGCATCTTCCAATGTTGGTAGTTTTTGCCGTTGAACTTCTCAATCTTGAGCTTCCCTTCCTCTACCATAACTCCCACTCAATTCAAGGAATCCTTTCCTTGAGATAATTTAGCTACGAGAAAACCTTGCTCTGATACCAGTTGTTAGGAAATAAGACATAGCTAAATAGATATTTGAGTAGATTACTTGATGGAGAGAGACAGATTTACATACACGAGATTATAGAGTAGAGAGAGAGAGAGAGAGAGAGAGAGAGAGAGAGAGAGAGAGAGAGAGAGAGAGAGAGAGAGTACACATGATATACGTGGTTCACCCAATGTGGCTACGTCCACGGGAAAGCAGCCACTCAATGGCTTTAGTACTTCAAAACAAGAAGTAGTTTACAAAGGGATTATACCCTTAATGGAGCTCCCGCCTTGCTTCACTCTCACCACCTCACACTCACCTTGTTGCATCAACTTCACACTATGAAAGGTGTGTAGAAATGGCCTCCTTTTATAGGCCAAAAGGGTTGCCCTCTCTTATGAGAGGCAGCCATGTGTATAGATAAGTCCAAATCAGACCCTTCAATCCGCCCATGTGTGGCCGCCCTTGAGAAGACAAGTCCGCTTTTGAATTCGGCCACCGGCCCACCGGCCATTGACTTTCGACCACCGGCCACCGGCCATTGACTATCAACCATCGGCCAACCGACGGTTGTTTTCCGACTACTTTCCGGCTGCCGTCCCCGGCTGCCGTCCGGCCATACTATTTCGGCGAGGGAAAAAAAAAGTATCGGGGGCTTCCGCCCCTGAGGTCCCTAAAGTTGCCCCTGATTTTTGACTGTGAAAATTTTGGTTTCCGGTGAGTGATTTTCCTTCACGCATGATGGCTTCTCCTCATAATGGGGGCCTTACAAATGTGCGCTTTTACCACAGAAAATTAAAAGGGTAAATCAGGCTCCATACTTAACACGTGATCTTGTAACATTGGCATTCATCACATCCTTTTGCAAAAAGTGATGCATCCTTAAATAAGGTTGGCCACCAATAGCCTGATTGCAACACCTTTCTAGCTGTTAGTTCCCCTGAGAAATGTCCGCCGGCTATACCCATGTGGGCTTCTTGCAGTATGTATAATACTCATCCTCACTGGCACAACGTCTAAGAATATCATCCTTCCCTAGCCTGTAGAGAGTTCCTACAATGAGAGAGTAAGGTTCACATTCTTTTAATAGTTTTCGAGCTATGTCATTACGAAGCTCTTTGGGGGAAAAACCATTAACTAGAAAGTTGACAATCTTCTCACTCCATTCAGGTATGGTTTTGACTAGGAATAGAGAAGTATCGGGCAACTCATCATCGACTCCAGTAGGGGCTTCACCATTGGGTATGTGAGACAAATGATCCACCATGACATGTCTTTTACCAGGTCTCACCACAACGGTAAAATCAAACTCAAGGAGAATTAACAACCATCGTGTAATTCTTCCCGTGGAACAAGGTTTATTTACTAGATACAACAAGGCTTGATGATCAACATAGAACACAAAATTGTTGGCCAGAAGGTAGTAGTAGCGAAATTTCTTCACTGCATAAATCATACCTAAACCTTCTCGCTTTGTAGTGGTGTAGTTTCTCTCGGCATCATTCAATTGACGACTTGCAAAGCTAATGGGGTAGTCCAGTTTATGTTCTCTTGGTTGAGCTAGAACACACCCAATAGCAAATTTTGATGCATCAATATGCACATGGAAAATTACATTCCAATCGGGCACTCGTAGAATAGAAGCGCTAATCAAGGTTTTTTCAATGACTCATAAGCATGGTCACACTCCGCAGTCTATTGGAACTCAATAAGAAGCTTGTACAAAGGACGAGCTATCTTGGCAAAGTTTAAAATAAACCGTTGGTAATAACCAACATAGCCCATGAACCTTTGAACTCCTTTATAGTTTGTAGGTGGTGGCAATTCAGCAATGGCTATAATTTTGCTCTCATATGTGGAAATCCCATTTTTGGACACTATATGCCCTAAAATGACTCCATGTTTAACCCAAAATTGGCATTTGAAAGGGTTTAAGGAGATGCGATACAATCTACACTTCTCAAACACTTTTCGTAAGCATGATAGATGTTCTTTTCAAGAGGAATAAACACAAAGGTCATCTAAGAAAGCTTCACAAAACTCCCTCAAATATTCTTTAAAAGCAGTGTTTATTAATCTTTGAAAGGTAGCATGGGCATTGGTTAAGCCAAAAGCCATAACACAAAATGCAAACACTACAAATTCGGTTATAAAGGCTATTTTAGCTTGGTCCTCCAACACAATTATGATTTGATTGTAGCCAGAGTACCCATCTAAAAAGCTATAAGCTTCCTTCCCTGCAACTCTTTCAAGAACATGTTCTGAATATGGCAAGGGGTAATGGTCCCTCCTAGTGGTGGCATTGACCTTCTTGAGACCCACGCACACTCTGAGTTTCCCATTCTTTGTTGGCACAATCACTATTGGAGACACCCATTCTTAGTGCTCAATAGGGTATATGAATCCGCATTCCACAAGCTTTTCAATCTCTTCTTGAATGATTTTTGCATATTTAGGATTCATTGGGTAGGGTCGTTGCTGAACTGGTTTAGCCATGCTATTCATGGGGATTGTGTGTTGCACCATGGAAGGTGGAACACCTTTCATATGATGATATGTCCAGGCAAATATATCCCTGAATGCCTTGAGAAGTTCTTTAAGTACACACTCCTCAGTCTCGGTCAGATCTTGGGCAATGGAAATAGGTTTAGACTCTTCTCCTGGGTCTGCTAACTCTATTTCCTTAACTATCGCTGGACCGTCATAGACTCCATTGCTCCCATCGATAGGTTTTCTTTGAGCCTTTGTATACACAACCTTACGTTCCTTTGTGGTATAGGATTTGAAATGTTCAGGTGCAGGGTGTAAGTCTGTGGAGTCCTATTGTTCTGTGGACTGTGATTTCACTTCCGATTCCTTTGATTGATGATCTAACTCTCGATTTGTCATCTCCTTATAGTACGACTCAACTTTGGCTTCTCTGTAGCCTCTAGTTGTGCGATGTCAATGGGTTGTGGACTACACCACATAACCCTTTGAAGCTATTCACCCCAGTTATCTACCAACTTTCGATGAGCATCACATACCCCTATATAATTAAGCCATTTTGTGGTAGATTTATTTTCACTTATTCTAGCACGCACATTTTCTCGATATCATCGCCTCTTATATCTCTTACTCTTCTTGTTTAATTCTCGATTACGGCCGATCTCTAGTGAAGTGTCACTAGATGAATCACTTCTTGTGTCTTCTGCTCCCTTGGATAGATTGTCATCTAGGGTACCACTGGCCCTTGAATGGTTTGTCCCCACATTTGCACTAAGATTTAACTCAAATTCTGCATTCTCAGAGTCAATTTCAATTGATGATTCTGACCCCAAATCGTGTGGGATATAGTCTTGTGAGGCGCTACTGGTTCCAATGCCAGTCAAACCTTCATCTTGTAGGTTATCAAAAGCTATATGCATTGCTTCTAGCATATTTAAGGGTACAAGTGGAGGCATTTCATCCCCCTCAGGTGTTACCCAGGTCGTCCCCCTATTTCCCCAAGTGTCTATGGTTGCTGCTAGGTGGACCCAATCCACATTGTCCGACTCAGTCATCCCAGGTAGTACATCCATATAAGGAGAATCTTCCCCAACATTAGTGTTCGCTTTATACGTGTAACAATACTGCAATGGGGCTGAGTGAACTGTTGTGTCAGATCTATGATCAATTATAAACCTGTTTCCTAGAGGATGTGCTCAACTCGTCACAAGATCCACTCGAATGACAGAATCTTGGAATTGCAAGTAGACATGGTTTTTAGACCAGTCATGCACCATTTTGGCTTCCCTCATGAAAGGACGTCCTAAGATCATCTCCGATGCCATAGTGTGTTTGGAGAAATCCATAACAATGAAGGTAATCCTTATTTTATGTCCAAAGACCTTGATCTTGAGATCTTCTAGCATCCCAATAGGTTTAACAATAGAACTATTGGCCATCTTCACTACTATGGTTGTGGTCACAAGGTGAGGTCTTCCCATAGTTTCCCAGCAATTTTTAGTCACAATACTAACCCCAACGCCACCATCAAGGATTCCCTTCACAGTTAATCCCTTAGTAGTGATTGGTATGGTTGCATTGGATTCATCACCTTCAAAGTATTGTCCCAACTTGTTAACATGTATTTCTATAACAAGGTTCTCATCTAGGTTGGGTTGTGGATCTAAGTGTTCCTCCTCTATTGGCATCTCCCCGGCTCTATCCATCTGTGAAAATTGTGGTAGCCCAAACTTTAGTTCTCCATTGAGGAAGGCTCGAAGAGCTGAGACTAGATCAGGGTCTTTATATAGTTTGGACATGATGGTGGTTCTAACTTCTGAAGAAATCCATCAATTTGGAAATGTTTAACGACACCTTTTGGCCTTGAGTCCTTTGACGTGGGGAAGATGGGATCTCCATTTCTTCGAAAGGATCAAGTAGTCCCTCTGTAAAAATTCTTTCCATCAAGAAGTGATTATGCCCACTTTCCCATGATATTAAGTCACTTTTTTCTTGGATCACACTAGGTATGGCTAAGGGTCTATGGACTTGGTGAGGTTGTTGTTGCTTAGGGAACACGGTGTCTGTAATCTGGATCTGCCCATGTGCTGGTTCTAGATCCCTTTCGGTATCTTCTACCAAAATCCTTAATTGCTTGACTCGCTCAATCTCCTTTGTAGGGTTTGGATAAGTTCCTATCTTCTTCTTCGATCCTGGCCTTTGTGGCTCATGAAGATTTTCCTTGTTGGTTTCTATCTTAGTGGTCGTTTTGGTCTCCATGGTTTCACCTGCATCAAAATCCTCTTCAGCCTCTTTCATATATACGGGGTCGTCACCAGTCCCTATGTTGGTCTTTAAACTGGGGTCTAACTTCACTGCTTTTTGCGATCTCTTCCTTCGTGTTTTCTTCTTTTTCTGAGATTGGGCAATTGATGGCGTGTCTCTTTCCTCAAGAATATAATTTTGTTTTTGGAGCATGATCGTGTGAGTACGTTTACTGGTACCACAGGTATACTTTGTGATGGATCCTCGGTAACTTCAATCAAGTTTAATGGCGTGATCTTCGGTGCATTTGGATTATTTGGACATTGGGCAATCAAATGATCTATGCCACATTGATTACACATGAGTATCGGCATTGTAGACGTGCTTGCTTGATTAGTTTGCATTAGTGTGGCGTTCTTTTGTAGTCTAATAGGACACTCGGCTACACGATGTGGACCTCCACACTCATAACATTGAAGGGGTGGTCCCTTAGCAGTGTAATTGATATTTTGGCCTCTTGCCGCAAGAGCAGCTACTTGATAGACAGGTTTGACTTGTCCCCAATATTCCTCCACGTTGTATTGTGGACTTTCTTCAAGCACATCCATCCCATAGGCAATATTAGGGTGCATATCTTCCTCACAGCCTTCCAAACAAGCAATAGATGACTCACAACCTAGTTGATTCACAGAAGTGATTCTCGGATGTGGTGGTTGCGGTCCTAGCGCACTGGAGGTGGTAAAGGTGTTTTTTGAACAAAATTTTGGGCCCTAGGGACCATGTGTTGTGCTGTTTGTTCAAGAGGTGGGGCCGGCATCAATGCTGGCACTCGAGGTGTGTGTCCATGCTAAGGTTGGTCTATTGGCCATCGCACGCTTAAATACTATGCAATCCTTAGCTTGATGACCATACCTCCCACAGGCATTGCAGTTCCCATTGAATTTTACTCTAAAAGTAGGGCATTCACTGGTACTATACGGTCCATAGCATACTGAGAACCATTGTTGCTCCCTTCTTGGATACATATGATTGTTTTGCAGAGCACGATTGTCTCTAAGACTCTCTTGAATAGCCTTGGTGAGATCTACTAAAGTCATCTCAGATATCTTTGGCTCCTTAGCAATAGGCTTTAGGGTCATTGACTGATGCCCTGATGCTTGCGAGCTAATAGATTTATGCTCAATAGACACTCTTTCTCCTCCAATTGGATTGCATTGGTGGTGACTGCTTCCCAAGTGGTGATATCGCTAATGACTAGGGCAATTGTAGATATCCTCATGTCGTAATACCCTAATGAATCTATCAAGCAATTGGTTATTGTTGAAGTGCTCATTTGGATTACAACAAGAATTCAAATGCTTCAAGCGACTAATAAAGTCTCTCACCGACTCTCCTTCCTCTCGTTGGGCTTTCTGTATAGCTGAGAGGCTACACCCCAAAGCACTCCCTCTCGTATGTATTCTCCAATTGGATCGCATTGGTGGTGACTGCTTCCCAAGTGGTGATACCTCTAATGACTAGGCCATTGTAGATATCTTCATGTCGTAATCCCCTAATTATGCTCCAATTGGATCGCATTGGTGGTGACTGCTTCCCAATTGGTGGTACCTCTAATGACTAGGCCATTGTAGATATCCTCATGTCGTAATCCCCTAATGACTCTATCAAGCAATTGGTTATTGTTGAAGTGCTCATTTGGATTACAACAAGAATTCAAATGCTTCAAGCGACTAATAAAGTCTCTCACCGAATCCCCCTCCTCTCGTTGGGCTTTCTATAGCTGAGAGGATACACCCCAAAGCACTCCCTCTCGTATGTATTCTTTCAAGACAGTCTCCTAAGAGTAGGGTAAATTGTTTTTTCTTCCACGCTTACGGTTCTATACCAATCCCCAGCCTTCCCACTTAAGGGTAGGCTTAAAGCATTGCTCTTATGCAGGTCATTGTGTTCTCCTAGAGAATCACATATTTGTTTAAACACTTCGATATGCTTTCTCACATCCCCGTCTCCACTAAATTTTGGTGTGAGCTTGGCTATTTGTATAGCGTTACTTCTAGGCTTTCTATCAGGCGTGTTATGCATATTCTTAGCAATAGATTGACCAATAGCTTGAGCAAACGTTTCCAAGTCACCTAAGTGAGTAGGAACCGTGGGTAAAGGCGCTCCAGAGACTACATGTGGAGTAGGTATTGCATTGGGCTTGGCACGTAGGAAGCCCTTGGGTTCCACGTTTGGTACAATGTTGTGCCATGTGGTGGTCCAAAGTTCATATGTGTGGCCCTAGGCATAGCAAACGTCGGATGTGACATGCTAATGCTAGCCGGTATAGTCCCATGGAAATAAGAACTTAGGTGTTGTGGTTGTGGAGCATAGGTTGTACAAACAATGGGAGGAGTAGGGACTACATGAGTACGAGGACCCATGGGTGTATACGATTGATACACACTTGTAGGTGTTGTTGCAGGCATTGAGCTACCATGGAGCGGTGCTTTACTAACAAATGAGGTCCATGGCATGTTTCTTGGCATGCCCATCATTGGGGTAGGAAGGGTAGCCGTGGTGTCATCAAGGGAAAGATGATCTAGACTTGGAAAGGTAAAGCTATCACTTGTGGGCTCAGATTGCATTGAGACCTTTGGAGAAACAACATATGGAGGATCCATCGGACTTACCGAGGGAGTCTCCATTTGCGATAAGGTCGGTTGTTTAGCCTTCCCTGTATCCAAGAATCTCATGAGACCCGTTGAAGGCATGTTGATCCCCTTGTTCTGTCTCTCTAACTCAATGACCCTATGGATGACCTCACAAACTCTTTGTTGTTGATCCTCCACACTAGTGGCACCCATTGTGGATTGTAGGACATCTAACCAACCCACGTGATAGGTGTGACCTATGTATAGGTTAGTCAGAGTTTTTGCTTGTAGTTTTTACTCCCAGTTCTCATTTAAGAACGCTCCATCTAGGATTGAGGTGCTAGGGGTGTCCTTTGAGCTAGATGCAATGTTGCTTTCTAGGGGTTGGCCCTTAGCGGTTGCTAAGTCAGAAGCACTTGATTGCTCCCCTAGCAAGGATATTGACATAGGGGCTTTCGCTTTTAACCCTCTTCGTTGCTCCGCCTTGCGTAAGCTCTCAATTTCCTTTTCCCTCGGCGCAAGGATATACCACTCAACGTCTTGCACTTCGGCAAGGCTTTTACCATTGGGTAATATAACCTCGGAGGGGAATAGCTTTGAAGAGTCAGGAGGTGCAGTGAATGAAGTATTCACGTGCACATTGTCTAAGGGTATAGGTTCTACATTGGTCATGAATGGAGAATTTACTTCCCCACCCCCCTCATTTACATCATTAACTCCATGTTCGGAGCGAGTGGTTCTACTAAAGGTTTCCTTCAAGCGGCTAAGCACGCTCGGCCCGGACAGCGGGCCCATGGCATGCATCTCTTGGCTTGAGCTATCGGGATTAGGCATTGGGAAACCCTCCATGACGTCATAGTCAGAGGAAGAGTCACTAGCCGCTATGTTCGGGTCTTGGTTTGTACTACCTTGGGTCCCTGCCGAGGGCTCGAAACCTAAGGTAGATGGATATTGAGAACTCACGTAAGTTGAAATTCTCTCTAGTTGCTCCGTCTCTAGCACGCAACCAGAGCGCAGATGCATGTGCCTTTGCCACCCTACAAGCGTCGAGGAATAACCTCGAAGGTTAACCACTTACTTTTTTAGGCGTCCGTTTTCACTCGTTTTTTTATGTCTTTTAATATTTTTGAATGATCGGTGTTTTGATTAAAGTGTGTGATAGCTCAAAGCGAGCGTATCACTTAGAGGGTCGCTGTGTGCTTTATAGCACAATTTTCGGTCATCTCAAGTTCCGTTGGTCCTCAAAAAATCGATTTTTAGCTACGTGTGAGGCTAAAATACGTAATTTCAAAGGGCGACTGAAGCCTGAGTGAGCTTGGGCTTGGGTCTAGGCTTGGGTCTGGGAGATATTCCCGGTCCCGGTCCTACCTTTAAATTTTTTTAATTTTTTGATTTTTTAATTTTTTAATTTTTTAATTTTTTAATTTTTTTGGGGATAAGGTCGCCGCGGCCTGTGCGCGAACTCACACACACTCTACCTACCTACTTACAACTAATAGACCTACTGTTACACACTAACACACTTCATTAGTTCTCACAGATCTACTTCCTACTTACTGTACTTTGCATTACACAGAACTAACAGCCTTAATACTAAGACCTTATCACAGAGAAAAAACACAGTACCTTTGAAAACTCCATTAACAAAGAAATACACAGTAGCAACACAAAATCCTTCTTCTTAACACACACACCCTCCTTCCTTACCTTTCCTACAATTGAAATTGCACCACAAAAGAAGCACAGAGTGCCATTTAAGCTTAGTGTATGGCATTCTCCGGCAGCGGCGCCAAAAATGTGCACGTCTGTCCCACGTGTCAATGCAAGGAACTTGCCGATACACTGTGTGTGAGCCACAAATGGCTCCAAGCACACAACAAGCCTAAACTAGTAAGCTCAAAGATGGCGATGGTGTGTCACTCACCGCTCTACGCTTACTGTCGTGGAGGATTCCTCGCCGCAAAGAAGAGGGAGATGCCGCTACACCGCGCTCAACCGCCTCGCCGCCGTCGTGCCGCCGCAATGCTCGATCACACACACACACACACACACACACACTCTCTCTCTCTCTCTCTCTCTCTCTCTCTTTCTCTCTCTCTCTCTCTCTTTCTCACGCATACACACACACACACACACACACACACACACACAAGGAGATGAAGAAGAAGAATATGGAGATGGAGCAAGAGCACTCTTCTATTGCACAAATGAGAGAATGAGTGAATTTTAGGTTTAGTTGACTTTTATATGAGCTTGCCCCATTCACACTTGGGCGCCCATGCTTAGCCAACTAATCCCTTGAATGTTCCAGTTAGAGTGCGCCTCTCAATGTTCCAATTAGAGTGCGCCTCTCATCGGCGATCACTCTTATCCTTTTCCTATTGGACCAACAAGCCCAATACCTGACTCTACCAAATAAATAATACAACGTCCATCGTAGGTGATAGAAATGTGCGTGAGGGTTAACAATCCATATCATCTTCCTCATGCATAATCTTCGACACCAGCTCTTTACCGCAACAATGGAACTTTTGCCTCATTGCGGCTGCATAAAGACCAGCCAAAATATCCTAAGCCTGTTTTGCAGATTTGGCTGAATGAATGTGAGGAGTAATGGTGCACTTCATAGAAAACGCAATCAATGCATGATCTATGCATCCTTTACATCCCAACAAGCTTGTTTTGCCATGGGAAAAACAACTCTAACAGCAGCAATCCTTGCAACAAGACCTCCAACATCCTCAACATCGCCTACATCCTTAGAACCAGGACGTATATCAATGCCCTGCACAATATTCAAACACCCTTTTAACACAAGAACATGTTACATCATGTAAGCCCACATAGAGTAATTGTCCCCATCCAATCTGTCCTCAGTAGCAAACATCTTGAACACATCTGTGTTGTTGTCAGCAATGGAAAATGCCTGCACCTGATGTGAAAACTGCCCGAAGCGAGGAGAAAGTGAGTGAGACCAGCACATGCTATATAGCACAACCCGCAGTAGATTGTATGGGACCTGTTACGCAGTAATTGGCACTGACAAAAATTTTGCACAAAATGACGAAATAGCCTGTGCAGTACTGCTCGTAGTGGAAACAAAGGCCAAAATGACCCCGAATCAGAAATCTGCTTGTAGTGTGTGAGAGTAATGAGATAGAAATGAGTGGGGAAATCATGAGAGGCCATCTAGATTAGAGGAAAAAGAGAACTAATGAAAGGGATTAGTGTTGCACACACTAAACTTTATGCTTATTACACAATGTTTTTGGTTGCCTTCTCTACCAATCCTTGAAGGCACATCCTAATCATGAGCTCACCCAAGCTCCTTAGGGTTATGATTAGGCCAATGCATGCACAAATCCTAATCTACACACTAATCTAATCATGCACACAATACCATAATCAAACACACAATAGGTAGTCAAGAATTAGAGAGTGATTAGTTCTTAATCTATGCATATCAAGACACTGTGCACGTATGTTGCACGTGTCAATGCAAGGAACTTGTCGATACACCGTGTGCAAGCCACAAATGGCTCCAAGCACACAACAAGCCTAAGCTAGTAAGCTCAAAGATGACAATGGTGTGTCACTCACCGCTCTACGCTTGCTTCGTGGAGGATTGCTCGCCGCGAAGAAGAGGGAGACGCCGCTACGCCGCGCTCAACCGCCTCGCCGCTATCGTGTTGCCGCAATTCTCGATCGCACACTCTCTCTCTCTCTCACGCATACACACACACACACACACACACAAGGAGATGAAGAAGAAGAAGATGGAGATGGATCAAGAGCACTCTTCAGTTGCACAAATGAGAGAATGAGTGAATTTTAGGTTTAGTTGACTTTTATATGAGCTCGCCCCATCGACATTGGGCGCCCATGCTTAGCCAACTAATCCCTTGAATGTTCCAGTTAGAGTGCGCCTCTCATCGGCGATCACTCTTACCCTTTTCCTATTGGACTGACAAGCCCGGTACCTGACTCTACCAAGTAAATAATACAATGTCCATCATAGGTTACAACGTTTGTCGTCGGTGATAGGGTGTCCATGAGCCGTGCGGGTTAACATGCCCCCCTTCCTGATGTAGATTCCGTCCTCGGAAGCTATTGAGTTGAAGCTCGTTCGTCGAGGTGGAAGAGCATTTGAGATGAATGTCCTTAGCCTCCCTGCAAAATCAAACAACATTGGCACAGTAATTGCATTCTCATAAGCAATTAAAAAGCATATGCAGTTGTAGACAGACAATTTGATTGGTAACAGAATTTTAAACCATTTGTTAGCAATAAACATTAAATTGAATATAATCAAACGCATAAACAATTGTAAAGGTAACAAACTAAACAACTTTGGGGTCGCTAATTTAACGATCTAAAGGCACTAAAGATCGACTATTAATACCATGGGCAAGCTTCTCAAATTTCTCTGGTCAATTAAGTTGTTTAATTGTGAGAGCCAAGTATTTCATGTCCGAGGGCTGACTAGAGGCTATACCTAGAAGACCTTGTAGTTAAGCTACGATAAAATTAATTTCTCATGAAATCATCGCCTGACTGATTACTTTTTCTTGGACCCCCCAAAGTCTTTTCACAATGATTCAATTTTGATGTGTGTGCTTATTTTGTATGCCTTGGGTTTTTTGCTTCTCAAGGAAAAGCGCCCACATTGGGAACCTCTAGGGCTCTAGTACCATAGGCGATACATGTGACTAAAGTACCCAATCAAGCTAAGATTTCTCTTCCAGCTTAAGATTTTACATTGTGGCACTTTGATTTTTTTATTTTTTTTTTCGTTTTTAGCATTTTAATTTTGTAACTTTGGGGGGTCATATAACACTGTTACACCTCCCCAGGCTCATCACACTAGTAAACTCCCTTTATAATACTTTAAGCTAAATGTCAATAGGGACTAAGCCCACTAGAAAGCCCTAGTACATTTCACACAATGCTGCCTAAATCGGATTAAGAATCGAAGTAACCATTGATAATTAGGAAGGCATTTCCCATGGTATTAAGAGAAGATCTCTAACACCTAGCTTGGTCAAACTAGCTTAGTCGGACTGCTTGATTTTTAAACCTAGACAAGTAATTATGACAAAAAATTACATTGAATTTAATGTCTGGTACTAAGAAAATGTGTTGAATATTATGCTACCAATCACAATTAAAGCAGACAAACATGGATGCAAAAAGATAAGGGCCAATGCTAATGGACAAGAAACACCTGTTTGTGTTGATGGTCACGCTTGATTTGAAGTGTGAATGAGAGAAAGATTCCATGAAGGTCCAAATCCTAACAACAGCAACACGTTCCTGTACACACTAGGAAACACAAAGAATACCTCTAGGAGGCACATCAGTGGGAAAAAATAACTTTGCTAATCACTAAACTCTAAAAAAAAAAAACTCCTATCGTACTAATCCTGTCTACCCTCCATCACTTGAGTGATGAGGATCAAAGGTGTTTGATGACATAGGTTTCTGTTTCAGTGTACCGGATGTGAATGTGTAGGTCTGGGTCAATGTTTTGACTTTTATTGTGCATATTCGTTCGATAATTGCTCTTGCTCTTTATTATTTTTGTTTTTTGTGAGTATAAGGCTTTATATGTACATTCCCTAAGATTGGGAGATTGAGATGTCAGGGAAAGAAGGTTGAGAGGGGAGTGAGTGAATGATAAATGTCAGCAAACACTCCCCCCTTCCTTGGGTAGGTCATACCGTTTGAAATGTGCTCGTCACCCTTTGAAACCAATTGTTCCAGTTGGCAATAGGTGGGGATTTTTGCCAGTAGTTTTCTATTACCTTAGGTGTCTTGTAGAGTTGCAAGGGTGGTAAGGTACTCTCTCAGGATCGAACTTGAAGTGGTTCATCAGGTGATTCTTGAACACTGGGAGGTGTGGATTGCTTTGTAGCTTCATGGAGGTCCGCTATTGTAGGTGGAGGCTGTGGAGAAGCTTTTACCTCTATGGATGCATTACATGAGGAGCTAGAAGCTTCATGGGGCTCCCCCCTTCCTAAGCTAGGTAGAACAAATCGTTCTCTCTTCGGTACCCAAACTAGCTCTGGAGCGGGTGTGTAGCATTCTGTGATTTTTTTCTTTCCGCGATTGTTGATTCGTTTTGGAGCTACGGGATTGGGCTAACATGGGTCAGGTGATATGTAAGAACACAATCTATGTTTTGGCACCCAGATTTGATCATATCCTTGATAGTAGCCTTGGGCTTCCAATAGTCTTTTAGGAACCCAATGCCACGTTTCCTTACATTTCTTGGAGCGAATGGGACGTTTCTTACTAGGCTCCTGTCTTTTAGCACTGGCTATGGTCTCTAAAGAAGCTTAAGGGACCCATTCGTATGTTCTTTTTGTTATATTAGGATGAGTCTTGTCAGAAGCTATATGCATTGCTTGTAGCATATTTAAGGGTACGGGAATTTTATCCCCCTTAGGTGTTACCCAGGTCGTCCCCCTATTTCCCCGCATGTCTATGGTTGCTGCTAGGTGGACCCAATCCACATTGTCCAACTCAATCATCCCAGGTAGTACATCCATATAAGGAGAATCTTCCCCAGCATTAGTGTCCACTTTACACGTGTAACAATACTGCAATGGGGTCGAGTGAACTGTGGTGTCAGATCTATGATCAATTATAAACCTGTTTCCTAGAGGATGTGTTCGACCCGTCACAAGATCCACTCGAATGAGAGAATCTTGGAACTGCAGGTAGACATGGTTTTTAGACCAATCATGCACCATTTTTGCTTCCCTCATGAAAGGACATCCTAAGATCATCTCCGATGCCATAGTGTGTTTGGAGAAATCCATAACAATAAAGGTAATCCTTATTTTATATCCAAAGACCTTGATCTTGAGATCTTCTAGCATCCCAATAGGTTTAACAATAGACCCATTAGCCATCTTAACTACTATGGTTGTGGTCGCAAGGTGAGGTCTTCCCATAGTTTCCCAGCAATTTTTAGTCACAATGCTAACCCCAGTGCCACCATCAAGGATTCCCTTCACAGTTAATCCCTTAATAGCGATTGGTATGGTCGCATTGGATTCATCACCCTCAAAGTATTGTCCCAACTTGTTAACAGGTATTTCTATAACAAGGTTCTCATCTAGGTTGGGTTGTGGATCTAAGTGTTCCTCCTCTATTGGCATCTCCCTAGCTCCATCCATCTTTGCAAATTGTGGTAGCCCAAACTTCAGTTCTCCATTGAGGAAGGCTCAAAGAGGTGAGACTAGATCAGGGTCTTTATATAGTTTGGACATGATGGTGGTTCTAACTTCTGAAGAAATCCATCAATTTGGAAATGTTTAACGACACCTTTTGGCCTTGAGTCCCTTGACGTGGGGAAGATGGGATCTCCATTTCTTCAAAAGGATCAAGTAGTCCCTCTGTAAACATTCTTTCCATCAAGAAGTGAGTACGCCCACTTTCCCATGACTTTAAGTCACTCTCTTCTTGGATGCCACTAGGTATGGCTAAGGGTCTATGGTCTTGGTGAGGTTGTTGTTGCGTAGGGAAAACCATGTGTGTAATCTGGATCTTCCTAGGTGCTGGTTCTAGATCCCTTTGGGTATCTTCTACCAAACTCCTTAATTGCTTGACTCACTCAATCTCCTCTGTAGGGTTTGGGTAAGTTCATATCTTCTTTTTGGATCCTGGCCATTGTGGCTCATGAAGATCTTCCTTGTTGGTTTCTATCTTAGTTGTCGTTTTGGTCTCCATGGTTTCACCTGAATCCGAATCCTCTTCAGCGTCGTTCATATATGGGGTCGTCACCAGTCCCTATGTTGGTCTTTGAACTGGGGTCTGACTTCGCTATTTTTTGCGATCTCTTCCTTCGTGTTTTCTTCTTTTTATGAGATTGGGCAATTGATGCCGTGTCTCTTTCCTCAAGAATATAATTTTCTTTTTGGAGCATCGATCGTGTGAGTACGTTTATTGGTACCACAGGTGTACTTTGTGATGGCTCCTCAGTAACTTCAATCAAGTTTAATGGCGTGATCTTCGATGCATTTGGATTATTTGGACATTGGGCAATCAAATGATCCATGCCACATCGATTACACATGAGTATCGGCATTGTAGACGTGCTCGCTTGATTGGTTTGCATTAGTGTGGCGTTCTTTTGTAGCCTAATAGGACACTCGGCTACACGATGTGGACCTCCACACTCATAGCATTGAAGAGATGGTCTCTTAGCAACGTAATTGATATTTTGGCCTCTTACCGCAAGAGCAGCTACTTGATATACAGGTTTGACTTGTCCCCAATAGTCCTCCATGTAGTATTGTGGACTTTCTTCAAGCACATCCATCCCATAGGCAATATTAGGATCTATATCTTCCTCACAGCCTTCCAAACAAGAAATAGATGACTCACAATCCACTTGGTTCACATAACTGATTCTTGGATGTGGTGGTTGCGGTCCTAGCACTGGAGGTGGTAAAGGTGTTTTTTGAACAAAATTTTGGGCCCTAGGGACCATCTGTTGTGATGTTTGTTCAAGAGGTGGGGCCGGCATCAATGCAGGCACTTGAGGTGTGTCTGTCCATGCTAAGGTTGGTCTATTGGCCATCACGCGCTTAAATACTATGCAATCCTTAGCTTGATGACCATACCTTCCACATGCATTGCAATTCCCATTGAATTTTACTCTAAAAGTAGGGCATTCACTGGTACTATGTGGTCCATAGCATACTGAGCTCCATTGTTGCTCCCTTATTGGATACATATGATTGTTCTGCGGAGCACGATTGTCTCTAAGACTCTCTTGAATAGCCTTGGTGAGATTTGCTAAAGTCATCTCAGATATCTTTGGCTCCTTAGCAATAGGATTTAGGGTCATTGGTTGATACCCCGATGCTTGTGAGCTAATAGATTTAGACTCAACAGACACTCTTTCTCCTTGAATCATTAAATTATCCTCCAATTGGATCGCATTGGTGGTGACTGCTTCCCAAGTGGTGATACCTCTAATGACTAGGGCATTGTAGATATCCTCATGTCGTAAACCCCTAATGAATCTATCAAGAAATTGGTTATTATTGAAGCGCTCATTTGGATTACAACGAGAATTCAAATGCTTCAAGCGACTAATAAAGTCTCTCACCGACTCTCCTTCCTCTCGTTGGGCTTTTTGGAGCTAAGAGGCTACACCCCAAAGTACTCCCTTTCATATGTATTCTTTTAAGAACAGTCTCCTAAGAGTAGGGTAAATCGTTTTTTCTTCCACCCTTAGGGTTCTATACCAATCCCCAGCCTTTCCACTTAAGGTTAGGCTTAAAGCGTTGCTCTTATGTAGGTGATTGTGTTCTCCTAGAAAATCGCATATTTGTTCAAACACTTCAATATGCTTTCTCACATCCCCGTCTCCACTAAAGTTTTGTGTGAGCATGGCTATTTGTACTACCTTACTTCTAGGCTCTCTATCAGGCGCGTTACGCATATTCTCAGCAATAGATCGACCGATAGCTTGAGCAAATGTTGCCAAGTCACCTAAGTGAGCAGGCACCGTGGGTGGAGTAGGTACTGGAATCGGGCTTGGTGCATAGGAAGCCCTTGGGTTCCACCTTAGGTACGATGTTGTGCCATGTGGTGGTCCATAGTTCATATGTGTGGCCCAAGGCATAGCAGACGTCGGATGTGACATGCTAATGCTAGTCGGTATAGTCCCATGGAAATAAGAACTTGGATGTTGTGGTTGTGGCGCATAGGTAGTTGAAACAATGGGAGGGGTAGGGACTACATGAGTGCGATGACCCATAGGTGCATACGATTGGTACACACTTATAGGTACTGTTGCAGGCATTGAGCTACCATGTAGCGGTGCTTTACTAACAAATGAGGTCCACGGAGTGTTTCTCGGCATGCCCATCATTGGGGTAGGCATGGTAGCCATGGTGTCATAAAGGGAAAGATGAGCTAGACTTGGAAAGGTAAAGCTATCACTTGTGGGCTCAGATTGCACTGAGACCCCTGGCGAAACAACATATGTAGGATCCATCGGACTTACCAAGGGAGTCTCCAATTGCGATAAGGTCGGTTGTTTAGCCTTTCCTGTATCTAAGAATATCATCAGACCCGTTGAAGGCATGTTGATCCCCTTGTTCTGTCTCTCTAACTCAATGACCCTATGGATGACCTCACAAACTCTTTGTTGTTGATCCTCCACACTAGTAGCACCCATTGTGGATTGGAGGACATCTAACCAACCCACGTGATAGGTGTGACCTGTGTATAGGTCGGTCAGAGTTTCCGTTTGTAGTTCGTACTCCCAGTTCTCATTTAGGAACACTCCATCTAGGATTAAGGTGCTAGGGGTGTCCTTTGAGCTAGATACAATGTTGCTTTCTAGGGGTTGGCCCTTAGCGGTTGCGAAGTCAGGAGTACTCGATTGCTCTCTTAGCAAGGATATTGACATAGGGGCTTTCTCTTTTAACTCTCTTCGTTGCTCCGCCTTACGTAAGCTCTCGAATTCCTTTTCCCTCGCTGCAAGGATATATCGCTCAACCTCTTGCACTTCGACAAGGCTTCTACCATCGCGTAATATGACCTCGGAGGGAAATAACTCTGAAGAGTCAGGAGGTGCAATGAATGAAGTATTCATGTGCAAATTCTCTAACGGTATAGGGTCTACGTTGGTCACGAATGGAGAATTTACTTCCCCACCCCCCTCATTTACATCATTAGCTCCATGTTCGGAGCGAGTGGCTCTACTAAAGGTTTTCTTCAGGCGGCTAAGCACGCTCGGCCCGGACCGCGGGCCCATGGCATGCATGTCTTGGCTTGAGCTATCGGGATTAGGCATTGGGAAACCCTCCATGACGTCGTAGTCAGAGGAAGAGTCACTAGCCGCTATGTTCGGGTCTTGGTTTGTACTTCCTTGGGTCCCCGCCGAGGGCTCGGAACCTAAAGTAGGTGGATATTGAGAACTCACGTAAGTCAAAATTCTGTCTAGTTGCTCCATCTCTAGCACACGACCAGAGCACAGATGCATGTGCCTTTGGCACCCTACAAGCGTCGGCGAATAACCTCGAAGGTTAACCTCTTACCTTTTTTAAGCGTCTGTTTTCAGTCGTGTTTTTTACATTTTTAATGTTTTTGAATGATCGGTTTTTTGATTAAAGTGTGTGATAGCTCAAAACGAGCGTATCACTCAAGAGGGTCGTGGTGTGCTTTACAGCACAACGTTCGGTCACCTGAAGCTCCGCTGGTCCTCAGAAAATTGATTTTTAGCTATGTGTGAAGCCATAATTCATAATTTTAAAAGGCGATAGATGCCTAAGCCTGAGCGTGAGCTTGGGCTTGGGTCTGGGAGATATTCCTGATCCCGGTCCTACCTTTAATTTTTTTTAATTTTTTAATTTAAAAAAAAAGGATAAGGTCGCCGCGGCCTGCGCGAGAGCACACACACACTCTATCTACCTACTTCTAACTAATACACCTACTGTTACACACTAACACACTCTATTAGCTCTCACAGATCTACTTCCTACTTAATGTACACAGAAAAATAACAACCTTAATACACAGAGAATAAACATAGTACCTTTGAAAAATCCATTAACAAAGAAAATACACAGTATAACACAAAATCCTTTTTCTCAACACACACACCCTCCTTCCTTACCTTTCCTACAATTGAAATTGCACCACAAAAGAAGCACAGAGTGCCATTCAAGCTTAGTGTATGGCATTCCCTGGAAGCGGCACCAAAAATGTGCGCGTATGTCGCACGTTTCAATGCAAGGAACTTGTCGATACACCGTGTGCGAGCCACAAATGGCTGCAAGCACACAACAAGCCTAAGCTAGTAAGATCAAAGATGACGATGGTATGTCACTCACTGCTCTATGCTTGCTTCGTGGAGAATTCCTCGCCGCGAAGAAGAGGGAGTCGCCGCTACGCCGCGGTCAACCGCCTCGCCGCTCTCGTGCCGCCGCAATGCTCGATCGCACACACTCTCTCTCTCTCTCACGCATAGACACAGACAAGGAGATGAAGAAGAAGAAGATGGAGATGGAGCAAGAGCACTCTTCAATTGCACAAATGAGAGAATGAGTGAATTTCAGGTTTAGTTGACTTTTAGATGAGCTCGCCCCATTCACACTTGGGCGCCCATGTTTAGCCAACTAATCCCTTGAATGTTCCAGTTAGAGTGCGCCTCTCATCAGTGATCACTCTTACCCTTTTCCTATTGGACCGACAATCCCGGTACCTGACTCTACCAAGTAAATAATACAATGTCCATCGTAGGTTACAACGTCCGTCGTAGGTGATAGGGTGTCTGTGAGCCGCCAGGGTTAACAGACACTAATACACAACATTAGTGAAAAGCAAGAGAGAAGCAAGAGGACTCAACTTCAATGCATGTATTAGTCGATTCATGAAAAGAGTACATAGTGCCCCAAGCTTCCACCTCCATAGCCTCCTTCTTCTCCTCTCTACTCTAGGTTTTCTCTTAAAGTCATATCTCCCCTTTCACATGACCTCCAATTCACTGATATGCCTAGGGTTTTAAAACAAATGGCCGGCCACCCAAGGAACATAAAGTGAAATAATAGATACAATTTGAAACTCGTAAAGAGCCCATGAACCTATACAATATAAATGGAAAATATGCTCATGGAGAAGAGGTAAACAATTGCTGGTGTTGGACCCTGCCAACATTCCCCCCCTTCCAAAGCTTTGTCATCCCTGACAAAGCCATGTCGTGGTAGATGCTCAAGGAAGAATGTGCCTGCAAAAGAAAAACGTAAATGAGGTGGCAAGATAAATCATATGGCACTAAAGCATAAGGGGAATGCAAAGCACATGCAAAATGAGTAAGTGAAAATAATTATGAAAGTTACACTACCATTAAGGACAAATAAATTGCACTTTGTTGAAATCAAGCTATCAAGAGTTTTGGGCTTATGGATGAGTCTCTCTAGTAGGTAGCTATGACTAAGGGTTAAAACACTCACTCTAGCACTAGCTTAGTTAGGAAGCTTCTCAAAATGCAAGATTCCCTAATTGTGCCTTTCAACTTTGATTAGTTAACTAACTTTCACAACTCCAAACAAAAGCTTGAATTTTTTTCACTTGAAGCTCAATGGAAGTCTTTTTATTTCATTTTTCTTACGTTTTTTTCAGATTGATCCAAATTCATTTGACGTGTGTGCTTATTTTGTATGCCCGAGGCTGTTTGTTTCTCAAAGAAAAGCGCCCACACTGGGAACCTCCAAGGCTTTAGTACCATAGGCAATACATGTGAGTGAAGTACCAAGATCAAGCCGGGATTACTCTTCTAGCTTAAGATTGTACATTTGTGGCACTTTCGTTTTTTGCTTACATTTCCTTTGTATTCTCACGAGTGTTCTTTGTTGTTTAAGTAAGCCATCCTCTCTATGCCTAAAACACTCATAAGGTCTCAAACACTCAAATAATTTCACTAACTAGAACTAGTGGTCAAGTAAATGAGTTAAACTAATGTCACAGCCTCCTAACCTTAAGGCTCATCTATAAGACTAAACTCCAAGTCAATTAACTAAAGTAAAGACAAGTTTATACACCATTAATGACAGATAACAAAACATAACTAAATGCACTCAATCAAACCATGAAAAAACACAATCAGCAAATATAAAATGTCCATCAACATGAATCATAGGAAGTAGTACACCTAGAGGTATGGGATGTGCCTCCTCAAGAGCTATGGAAGCAAACATGTAATGATGAAGCTCAAGTACATACTCAAGTCCATCTATGTTGAAAAATAATAAACAAAACACTACCACCTAGAAAGGTGTATCAACATAGAAATGAATTTTTTATTACTTAAATGTAAATAAATTAAATCCTATACTAAGGTCTCATACTTGGATACCTAGAGTGGAAAAAACCAAAGGGAAAAAAGTGCCTTTAGTATACGTGCATGTGTCTAGTGCACCATGGTCAATCTGCACAAGTCAAGGGTCTAGTGCAACTAAGAGGGATAAGAGAACTCTCTCCAAACAATAAAAATTGCAATCTCCTAGCTCTCTGTCTAATGGTCATCAACTGGCTAGCACCTAGCTCCATGTGGATGGTAGAATTTGTAGCACAACTAATGTGTCTAGGGATGACATTAGTCTGTGATTGTGTGGGCAATGAACTGTGTGGCTCAAAATCCCTCAATGGTTGACTCGTGCCAGGCTCTAAACAACATGGATAATGGAAATCTCAAGTGAGCTATGGCTTGTGTCAACATGCGGGTCTAGTCCGTGTCATCATGCAAGGCATGTAAACGTGTCTAGTGGCCCTATCTGTGATGAACTATAGTCTTCATATGTCCTAGGTTGCGCATATGTAGTGCTAATCTTGTGAACATCCTCTAGAGTAGGTCAAACAAGTCTTGGACAAAATCTTGGTTGCTTTTGATGCTCTGCAAAACCGTGAAGTCCGCTCTCTCCTTCTACTACGCGAAAGAATGCAATTGGCTCATCAATTGCATGCAAAATGAAATAAAAGAGCAAGCTAGAAGGACCTAGCAAAAGATCGAGAGTGGTTGATCCTATAGAGCCAGCCACTGAGACAGAAGTGACAACTCCCGTTCAGCTTACCAATGTAGAAGCAGTAGCCCAAGGCGATGATCCACTAGTATTGCACCTCCTATAGGATCGACATGTTTTCCATTTGCAAGCTCCCCAACTCGGAGAAGAGATATGGGCATATGTCAAGTAAGTTCATGTACTACATCTTGCCTTCTCAGACCTTGTGTATGCAGCTAAAGTATTCAAGATCCAACCACACGGGCCAACTGCCACACAATAAGCCATCACTTTAAATATCCAACACCAAGGTATAATCCTCTCGCTTGGCATCGTGTATCACTCCCCACGGCCAATGCTTATCTTCAGATATTGGAACGACATCCATGTGGAGGAGTGGATACAAGCATGTTTCTCATATGGAAGCAAGCTTGCTATCAAAGAGTTTTTGCTAATAGCTGGTAGTATAGGGTGCTTCCAAGACAATATCTTACACAGTGTCAATGCTCTACTTTAAACCTTGAAGTACTTACATCACCATGATTTTTTGCACAACAACCTTCACCCTCGTAGCATTATGTTGCATTTTGCTGACAAGGGTGTTTATTACGGCATTATAGATTGGGGCACTTCTAGCTTATTCTCAACCACAAAGACATTTCCAAAGCTAAAAAATATGTCTTTAGAGTGTTGAAACAATCACCTTTGAGACTATTCTTGACCCCAAGTGTATCTCCACAAACCCTCCTCCTTTTTCTAAAGCCACGGATGTATATTCTCTATGCTGGTTTCTGAAATGCATACTTAATTGCATGCCAAAGCCAAGTGAGCCAGATCAAAGAGCCTTTGTTTAAAAAATACATAAAACTCTTGATTTAAGCAAAGATAAAAATTCCCAAAATCAACCTTCAGCTTTGAGTTATCCCTTTGTATCAATGGAGCTCACAGAGTTGGCATAAATGTTGTATCTTCTTCTGGTCTCCGGCCAAATGATGAATGAATACAAACTTTTTTTGGCTTGAAATTATCATTATATTGTTAATGCAGTGTTTATTTAAGTATCACATCATGATTTAAGTGACAATCAAATGTTTTTAAGTTCAAACTATCATTATATCATTGAAATTAATTTAAGTGACATTTGCATCATTGTCTGTATACTGATTTGTCAATTTCAACTTGCAAACGATTTTCCTTCATTATACAGTTGTTAAGTTTTGGTATTTTGTTTGTAGATATGGCTGAAGACCTTGATTACGATGAGGCACAATGAATTATCAGTGCAGAGAAAATTCGATGTGGACAGTCAAACTTATCACTTATTGTCAGCATTCAGGAGGATGAATCAAACCTGGAGGGCGAGCCCTTGAGTTGCAAACAATGCAAAGACTTATGTCCAAACCACTTTGTTTGAAATGCACTTTTCAAAACAAGTGTTCACGTAATGGGAAATCCACCAGTAAAGCTCTCTAACTTGCAACATGTGGGCTTAGCTCAAGTTCTTCTCCAACGATTTATCTGTCAACAACAAGCTATCCCCAATAATAACCAAATTGTCATATACTTCATTCAATAGTGCTATGCTCATTACATATTGGTCAAGAGAGTCAATTGGGATGATAAGCCTCCTAACGTGGGCATTAGGTTTGGCTGCATTTTGACAAGGTTCCAGTGCAGAATGAGCAAAGACCCCAACCATCATGAAAGTGTCATGTCATCCTTTTGCCAGAGGAGCATGAAATTATTGTGAAGATGGAAAGCTAGGGAGTTGACCTAGCAAGCCAAGGTGGAACTCCTGTAGGCTTGAGATTGAGGTGTTAGAGCTTGAGACACAGCTCGATGCCACTAGAAGAGAGCTTTCACTAGCTCAAAGCAAGCTTGCAAAGTACAACGAGAAGTTTGGTCCCCTTGTAGAAGAAGACGTTGCAGTTGCCACAAAAAACCTCAACACATTTTTGGTTGCATTGACCAACTCTGCATCTCTTGGCTTTGATGAATTTTGCTTGAATGAGATTTTGGCAGACCTCACTTAGCATGCTGAGTTGTAAAATCTATAGCTTCTATTATTGTAATGCTTGAAGCCAATGTTTTGTAATCATTTTACATAATCAACTTAGATATGTATTTCTTTGTCTCTTTTTCATCTTGGTTATAAATTGTATATAATAAGTATAAAATAAAAGTGATAGACAATCATACAACACAAAGTGACATGGTAAAAAGAGAGAGATCATAAGACATGGCCAAGAAACTCAAGCTGATTACAAGTACAAGATCATAAGATATGGCCAAGAAACTCAAGCTGATCACAAGTACGTTGTACCAAAGGTTTTTTAAAGCAATTTCATCATAATCAAACACCGGAACCATGTCATCAATTTCTTCCATGTCTGAACATTTTGAAGTCACCTCCCACTCTGACTCACCGTCACTTTGCACCTCAGCAGCAATTGACTCATGTGTTTTCTTATACCAAAACAATTTTCCGTTGCTCTCATCGCAATGTTGGTTGTAGCAAGCAATGATCTCATATTACAAAACACATATACTAGAGCCTTAGCTCATTTTGGTGTTAATTTATTTCTCTTCTTAGTGTGTAAGAAGTCAAATGCATACCAATTTCTCTCTCAATTACCACTTGAACTAGCAATAGCTAACACTCTGATAGCTACATGTTGCATTTCTATGTTTTCTCCACCATATTCTTTCCACCACATTGGTGCGCTAACTTTTTTGATGGCGTCCTCAAACATACCAACCCTATTAGCATAGTCAATGCGTTGATGAAACACATCTTTCCTCTCATCCAAACCTAAGAGTTGCATGTACACAACTTTGAAACCAAGCATCACTTTTGAATTGGAGGATTGTTCATGGAGATGAAATTTTGGATCCAAAGAGAATGATGTGCTGTGTAACAGCATGTGCATTTGTGTCCATCAAGATTCAATGTATGAAACTAGAAATGTTTTATCTCTACCAGTGTAGCCTTGAAAGTCCTTGAGATTTTCAATGGCTTCTGTTTTATACCAATACACCTTTCCAAAGACAAAAGAGTCTTTATCCACCAAGCGCAGCAGATCCATGAAGGGTTTAGTAACATTGGGAACCTTTTTCACATTTCTCCAAAACATTGAAGAATTGACTAGTTGATGAACCCTTAATGTTGTAGCTTGGTAGTTGGGATATTTACTAAGCCATGCATCCCATCACTTGTCAACAACTGTCTTCATATCACATGTTGAACATCTTTTAGTGTTCACATATAATATGCTATAGCAAACCGATGGTACAGCCAAAATGTGTCGACCCTAGAAGGTGGCACAGACAGATATGTGCAAGCTAGCAGAAGCATGGCAAAAGGTTGAAGCGGCTAGGAAGATCATGGGCTGGCAGACAACAGCGGAAATGTATGAATAATGCGGCTTATAGGCTAGGAAGGCCTCCATAAGGGGCTAATTTGAGTAGCAGGTGAAGGACATGCGAGATGCAGTCTTTGGGTCCAAGAATGAAGAGCTTGCAGTGCTAAAGGAGCAGGTCCAAATGGCTCATCAAACCGAGCTACATAGCCCAAGTTATTGAAGGTTGAAGGTTCAATGTGTTGTAGATTCTTGCCAGACAGGGCAGTTGGGGACAGGTGGCCCAAGTGGAAGTCAGGGTATAGGCGTGTAGTGCTCAATTTATGGAGCCTAGCCGTCTTTTCAGGCTGCAGATAGGAGCCACGGATTGCAAGTTATGGCCTGTTGAAATTTTACCGGGGGCTAGGTTGGTGCCCACCTGACCACCTAGGGAATCGTGCCATCTGGCGTCTTTTGAGCCCCGACGAGGTTCTACAATAGGGTATGCATCATACGGGGTTAGCAAGAATTGATTGCACATCAAACGGAGTCCGGAACGGAGAGATATTGAAGCCAGAAGATTGGGTGCACTTGTTCGGGATTGGTTACAGATGCTTTACTCGGTTTTTGCGGCCTCGGTTTGAGGGCTCGGAGAATTGTGAAGTGTGGCAAGGTGGGGTGAATCCGGAGTCATACAAGTAAGTTTGTGGTCGGGTTTTGCGGCTTGATGATCGAATCGTAAGTGAACAGTTGGCAAGCAGTGCAAAAGGTTGGAGTTTTATTCCATCAAATGGGATGTTTTTTGGGGGGGGAAAAGGCACTTATACTTTTTAAAAGCCTTAGGAAGCTTGGGCCTTGTGGTGCTGCCATGTGGCATAAGGTAGTCCCACGTGCACAGATGCAAAACGAAGGGGCATTGCATATATGCCAAAGCGTGGGTATCCCTCTAGCATCACAAAGGGGGCGCAAGCTTGTTGAGTGCTTGGAGATGGCGGTCATGCATGGTGGCGTAGTGGTGGCTCTGCACGGTGGCGTTGGGGGGCTGAAGCCTGGTTGTTTTGGCCGTGCCGGTGGCGGCATTTGGTGGTTCTGGCTTGCGACCGTTGGGCGACGCTGTTCGCATAGTGATGACATGGCGGACAGTAAGGGCCAGTGCCCACGCCCGCTAAGGGCCCATACTTTTGAAGTTAAAGGGGTACTCCCCCCCCCCCCCCCCCCCCCCCATGGCGACATCGCTATTGCCCATGGAGGGGAGGGAGTGTGTCCCACGGCAGAGAGAGGGGATGCAAGCCCGAGGAGGTTCAAGGGGCTAATCAAGGGGAGGATCCCACAACAAGGTCGCACGGCCAGAGGACAGCAAGTAGGAGAGAAGGAATTTGAGAAGTTCAAGGGGCTTAGCCCGCCCGAAAAAACCGAGGTCAAATGAGAGAGAGAGAGAGAGAGAGAGAGAGAGAGAGAGAGAGAGAGAGAGAGAGAGAGAGAGAGAGAGAGAGCATATCCAAGAGGTATCCATAAGGACAAATACAAGGTTGGAAAATTGAGCGGACAAAGCATAGAGGCACCATGTAGATACCAAACACCAAGAAAGTGCCAAGTGGTGGCCAAGCAAGAAAATTTCTAAAGGAAGCTCCAGTTAATTGTACGAGCTAGATAGCTCCTTGTTTTTTTCATTTTTAGCCTAAGCCAAGCATTATAAAAGGAGGTAGATGTTCATTTTTTGGGGTCTTTTTTGGACCAAGAGGGCTTTTTTTCCAAAGAGAGTGATTGGAGTTTTTCAAGCCTTTGTATTGAAAATTGACTACCACTGAAAATTGCAATATCAAATGATACTGTGGGGAATGATTGTTGTAAGTGCTCAAAGCAATGTTTTGTCAGTGTATTGACAAAATCATTGAAACTAGAAGGCACTGCAGTTTCGAAAAATCGACGCAATTGCTTCTCTTCCACACCATGTAGATAGCGAACAATAGCTTTAGTGGTGGTTTTTGGATGTGCTCGTGGTAGCTTCGTCTCTGACATGGCTATTAAAACAAACAATGATATATTGACACCAAAAGAATAATTCAAATTTCAAACATGTTGAAATATGAAAATGTTTGATATAATATTTAGACATATTTAATGTGAACGATTTGTTGCAACAAATGAAATATATACAATTTTTAATGATGATGATTTTAGAATAAGATTTTGTTATCGATAATTGAATAAATGTACAATAATTTAACTGTAATGCAATGGAAGATAAAATTTTGGAAAAAGATCAATAAAAGTTAACGTTATGAAAAAGAGTCCAACTGTGTGAGTTAAAAACTCTAACACAAGTGTGAACACTAATAAACACAAAACACTAGAAGTTTATGTCACACAAAAGTAGTCTATTAGATTACAGATAGTGTACGTTATGCACTAGTAGCCCAACTATGTGAGCTAATAGCTCTAACATAAGAGTGGTCACTATTATGTAATTGATTGAAAGATTAAATAATCAATCTCATCACTGTTGAAGTGTGAAAAAATGTAAGGTTTTTAGTTTCTAAAACCTTAGAAATTGTACAAAGCCTGATCAAATTAACTTGGTTGTTAGAAAAACACTGTAGGGTGATCCAACTATGGTAAATATTGGTATTTTTGGAACCGTAACCAGAGCTTTACTAGGGTTAGAATTTTTCAGAACCGAATTTTGATAAAATCTAGAAAAGTTACGGGCTCTAGAAGGTTACACTATGAAATTAATTAGTTAAGTAAAATTGAATGGTTTCAGTAATTATTATTGCTAAAGACTTTTTATCCTAAGGTTCTAGAAATTGCAGATATTTCCAAAATTAATCATTAAAAGTCAACAAACTAGCAGAAAATTGATTCTGTGTATCTGGGAGGCTGTGTGGGATAATGATGAACTTTCCTGGACTAGATTTAGCAGCAGGGGGCGTTTTTGGAGCTGTAGAGCTGCTTCGGATGCAAGTTACTGCCGTTTTCCAGCCTGTGAGTGCCCAAAAACCTATAAATATGACCCTTGCTTCACAATTTCAGACAGACTCGGAGCCTTGTCACATTCTCTCTCATCTAGAGAGACCTCTACGCAGAAATCACTAGAGAGCAAAGCTCTAGTTGGTAATTAGCACTAACCTTTCTTAATTAGCAAAGCTAGGTTAACCTATTTACAAATTCTTTAATTAATTGAAGATTAAATCTATGTATACTCAAAAATCCTCTCTTAATTCAAAATTCTCTGTTGATTATTGTGATTAAGCTTAGGGATACTAAGCTAATTAATTATTATATCATATTAGGCTGAAATTACTCATTTTAACCATCAATTAATGATAATTATACTAATTAAATTTAGATTAAGATGAGATAATTATTAGAGCTATGTTAAACTGTCATTATGCTAGGAAAATTATCTTGTAATTTTTTGAGTAGTTTTCATAATTAATTAAGCAAAATTACACTATTTTTGAGAGAAAAGTAAAGGGGAAAATGATCAAACTAATCCAAAATGCTTTGAGATATTTATTAGACGTAAATACATTCTAGGGAACCCATGATAATTATCTTAACCTTAGATAATTAGTTTACTTAATTATCTTAACAAAATTATACTATTTTTAGGACAAATTAAAAGGAAGAAAATAATAAATTAATTCAAAATTCTTTAGAATAATTATCAAAGGTAAATTTCATCTTAGGAAACTCGTGAAAATTATGTTAACCTTAGATAATTAGTTTACCTAATTATCTCAGCATAATCACACTATTTTTAGGGAAAATAAAAGGAAAAAAATAGCAAACTAATCCAAAATACTTTGAGATAATTATCAAAGATAATGACATCTTATGGAACCCATGATAATTATTTTAACCTCAGATAGTTAGTTTAACTAATTATCTCAATAGAATTACATGGTTTTTAGGGGAAAATAAAAGGGGAAAAATAGTAAACTAATTTGAAATGCTTTGAGATAAGCATTAGAGTAAAAACACATTTTTTAAAACTCATGACAATTATCTTAACCTCAGATAATTAGTTTAACTAATTATCTCAATAGAGTTACATAGTTTTTAGGAGAAAATAACAAACTAATCCAAAATGCTTTGAGATAATTATCAGAGGTAATGCACATGTTATGAAACCTGTGATAATTATTTTAATCTTAGATAATTAATTTAACTAATTATCTCAACATAATTACACTGTTTTTAAGGGAAAATAAAAGGGGGAAAATAGCAAACTGATCCAAAATGCTTTGAGATAATTATTAGAATACATTTTAGAAAACCCGTGATAATTATCTTAACTTCAGATAAATAGTTTAACTAATTATCTCAATAGAAAAACACTGTTTTTAAGAAAAAATTAATGGAGAAAAATAGTAAATTAAACTAAAAATATTTTAGATAATTATTAGAGGTAAATCACATCTTAACAAATCCGTGATAATTATCTTAACTACAGATAATTAGTTTAGCTAATTATCTTAGTAGAAAAACACTATTTTGAAGGTAAATTAAAGGGATAAATTAGTAAATCATGTGATATGATTAATTTGGAAAATTAAAAGATAATTACCAGAGGTCAAAAGTACCCTTATTTACTTGTGATAATAATACTATTGTTAATTAGTGAGTTAGAAAATTATAATTGACCAAGAGTCCTATTTTTAGCAAAAGATTAATTAAAATAAATAGACTTTGCGGTCAAATTTTTTTAAGGAAAATTATAGTATGTATAAAGCTATGATATAAAGTTGAGAAAATAAAATCTTTGAGAGAAAATAAATATAATAAATATTAAGCTCAAAATAAGCAGATTCCAAGCTTAAAAATTTGATAAAAAAATTAGAAAAAAGATATACAAAATTATAAGAAAATTAGGATAACCTTAGGGAAGCTGTGGAAAAAGTTATCATGCCTATATAGGAAAATAAGAAATTATCAGGTCAAGAATTTACCAATTAAGACTATAAATTTAACATAGATTTGGGTAGAATTGGATACAAAGGTTAAGTTTAGCTTTCAGATTATTTACCTAATGATTAGACGTCTCTTTTATAAGGATAAGAAGTTATGGCACCTAAAAGGGCCCGAGCCAATCCTACATCTGATTATGAGGGCAGAGCTCTAAAAAGAACTAGAGCATCACACGACGATGAAGATGGTCCTAGTAGTAGGATTACGGAAGAGAATCTTCAGGCGCCAACGCAGCAGTAGATGGCCGATCAGTTCCAGGTGGGTTTCCCATTATTCAATTAAGTCTTTAAATAGTTTAAGTTCTTTTATAAGTTAGCATTGCATACATAAGGAGTGAGTAAGAATCAGAAAAGGAATAATTGACCAAAAACGGAAGGTAACTTCCAACGTGCATCTGTTTATAATGTAGGAAAGAATTGTTTGGGTTAAAACTGATTGAATTAGGACAGATATGATTGATCATCCTTAAGACAGCTTGTCTCAAGACACCTCCGACTCCTTGATATAAATTGATGATAATGATGGCTTTCCAGCCACGGATAAGTCGGTTACCCCCATGAACGATGAATTTCTACTCCGTGTCATGTCTTGATGTTTCTACATAAGTTAGGATACCGTTTTTTATCCTAGGGGAGCCGCCCGGTTGTATGGGCAACTGGTTTGGTGTATGGGCACCCGGAACCTTGGGTGGGGGTTTATCCACTCCGGATTGTGAATAAGGAATGGGTGCCATTTTTTCACCCTTAGGTGGTCTTGAAACAAGAAGAGTACTCGTCATGGTTATTATGGATAATGTTTTGATTGACAGTACCCTGTCTTAAGTTTAAAGATGTCTGTTTGCAAAAAGAATGTTTTCAATATTGTTTTCAAGGACTGTTTTAATGAAATTTGGTTATGAAGGATAAAAGAAATCATTATTTTAATTGTGATAAGAACGTGGTAGTAATTAAATAACAAATGAATTATATGTGAGTGCGGGGTGGTAAGTGGGGATTGACTAAGGTTGTCAATCATGGACAGGTGGACCTAATTAGTCAGGTAACTATCCATTTCCGCGCACTAAAAACGTTTGGAAAACTTCTTCACTTGGAAGAGGAGTCCACCAGCGGCTGTGCCCTCACATATGTTAGGGGGAAAAAAGCGTTGGTTGAGGATACCTTAGCCCTATTTGTGGAAGTTATAGAGCCGAAATAGTTTTTTGGACTTTTAATATGTTCTCCCATTTCCGTTGCGAGACAGGACTAGATCTTCTTCTAAGGCTATAGACCCAAGCCATTGTTAATGGTAAAGGTATATACCTCGGATTTTTCTTGTTTAGAGACTCTGATTTTTATCAGACCTAGAGACCTGTCAAGGATCCCATCCCGATCTTGATTTTGGCGGGTTGGGGTCCTCACAGAAAATCTCTAACACAAAGCAACAATCAAACCATTAATCATCACATTTGAAAAAAGGCTACTTGTCGATACTTACCAAAAACATGTAGAGAGTATAACTTAACTCACCTATTGCAAGTAGCAGACAATGATGAAAAGAGAAGCAAAGCTTCAACTTAGCACTCATTATCTGGTACTATTGCTTAGGTGAGTTGGATATGTAAAACGAAAGTGTAAACATTAGTGCAAACAAAAATATAAACATTGATACATTTGTAGATGAAGAGAAAGATAAACTTAAGTCTTCACTCTTCACTCTTCAAATGTGAAAATGTGTATACTTTATTTATACTAGTCTCTAGCGTGTAAAGTAAACTATATTGGATAGGAAGATTCTAGATATGTTTGTATATTTTGCCAACTTCTGAAGTGTGAGTATTCTCATACACAACACGAAGTGACAAACTCCTACCCCCATCTCTGAAGTGTGAGGAAGGAACCTTTACACATCACGAGTGGGATTCTAAACTCCTTATGGCTCTCTCTAGAGTGTGACCGATTGATCTACATAACCACGAGACAAAGCTCTAATGTCTATTTATTCCAGGAGTGTGACTTGGTCTACACAACCTTGGAATATTCCTACGCACCTGCGAATTAATTCGGAGTGCAAGGTGAACCTCTAGCACAACACGAATTAGCAAAAAAAAAAAAGTTAATAATAAAATTGAAAAATGAATTGTACCTACATGCTCTGTCTCCTCTATCTCTAGCAATGCGCTCTTTCGATCGAAGAGGCGTATATAATATACGATTCTTTGATCAAAGAATTCCTTTGATTATACGTTTTACAATGTATTATTCAAAAAAACAATGTAAAATCTGAATATTGCATATAATTTTCATTATGCGGCTGTATAAATGCAACCCAATTGATAATCAAATGGTCAAATCGGGCTCTAATCGGGCTCTAATCGTGTGCAAGCGTGTGACCAATGGCTAAAATCAAGTCAAGTCAAGATCTCACTCGTGAATGGGCTCTAACTAGTGTACTCTCATCAATGTCAAGGCCAAAAACGAATCTCTATAGCTAATCAGGGTCAAATGTCGTTATACGCAGAATCTGAAATCAAATCGAGTAAAAGTCAAAATATGCGTGTGAACAGGCTCTGAAGCTTGTGAACTGACAAAATGTAGACCAAAATTGTAATCCATCTATGTGTGCAATCTGGCTCAAATCGGGTGTAAATCTAATGTATTCAAGCAAAATCTGACAAAAATCAGGCTCTCCAGGCGTAGCTACTCTAAACGTGCCTAATCGTGTGTACCTGCGCATGAACAGACTGTGTAGAGGGTACGAGATGCGTGTGTGAAAAAAGGAAAAAGGTTCGGAAAGAGAAATGCAAATTTTTTTGTTTTTTGAGGTTTTGGTATTTTTATTTAAAAAAACAAAAATAAATAAGAAATGGAAAAGCAATGAATAAGAACCAAACCGAATGAAAAAAAAATTTAAAGTGAAATTAAATGAGACTAAATTGAAATGAAATGAAATGAAGTGGAAATTAAATGAAATAAAATGGATTGCAGTGAAAATGAAATTTACTTTGATTTCACACAAAAGACAAGTCAACCCAAGGCCAGCATTGGCACAGATCGTGGAAGGAGGAGGGCGAGAAATGGGCCCCACCCTGGCGTGCTGAATGTGGAAGGAGCATTGCAAATCAAGGGGGACTGTTGCTAGCATGGCAGAGAGAGAGAGAGAGAGAGAGAGAGAGACAGAGAGAGAGAGAGAGAGAGAGAGAGAGAGAGAGAGAGAGAGAGAGAGAGAGAGAGAGAGAGAGAGAGAGAGAGAGAGAGAGAGAGAGAGAGAGAGAGACGTTTTTGACTTTTTCTTGCTGTTGCTCTCGTTTGTTTTGTGTGTTAGTGTGTGTGCCCACATGAGTGTGTGTGAGCACGTGTCAGGTGGGTGGGGTGAGTAAAAATGTGTGTATGTGTGAAAATGTGAATGTGAGTGTTTGTGTATACTTTTAATGTTTTTTTAAAATCCACTTCTTTATTTATTATTTATTATTTTTTAATTTTCAATTTTTGATTGTGTATATTTTTTTATAAAGTTTTTGGTTTAAAAATGTCTTTTTTTGGGGGGGGGGGGGGGGGGGGGGGGGGGGGGGCGGGGTGGGGGAATTGTTTTGAGTGATTTAAAATTAAAAAAAGCAAAGAGAAAAAGCGAAAATTAAAATTAAAGCCAAAAATAAGAAAAATAGATAGAAAATTTAAAAAAATTTGAAACAGAGAAAAGCAGTGGTGGAGTGATATGGTGGGTGTGTGTGTATGTTTTTTTACTTTTTTCTCAACAAAAATCCAAACAGTGCAAAAAAGTTTAAAAAACTACCCAAGACTCAAAAATACGCTAAAAATGCAAAAATAGCCAAAAAAATAGAAAAAACGCAAAAAGTTTCAAAGCATGCTCCATGTTGACAATTCACATCAGATTTTTTCCAATTTCATCATTTTTAGATAAAAAGTAGCAAAAATTAGCAATTTTAGGCAATAAATTAGCTAAAAAATTGCAAAAAATACCTTTTTTAAAATGAAAATTATGTGGCTAATTCAACTTAGTTTGCAGCATGTAAAAATGTCATTACATCATCCAATCAATCAATTATAAATATGCCATTCAAATTTGAATCTTTTTTTCTTGTTTTCTACTCAATTTTGACCCAAAAATTCATCTAATTAATGGTCTCATTAAAAAGATTACACATTGGCCTAGCAATCACAATCAAACCAGCATTTTCAACATCTCATTTGTGAATTAATGCAATTGTTCAAATCAATTTAAAATTCTGTAATTATGCACAATTAAAATACTGACAAGCTTACACACATGATTTTAGAGCAATTTTGACAGCATATAACAATTCACCATAATTATTTTGACAACCATAAATTTTCGATCAATTTAAATCAATCAATTGGCATCAAGAGTGCCACACAATTGCACTCAAGTTTGTGCACTTTGCCTATACATAGGCGCATACCAATACACACAAAATTGAACCAATTTTGATGTGTATAATTTTCAATCAAAACCTGCACATAAATCAGCACTTGAGTGGGTTAGTGCACTCACAATTATGTCAAGGGATCGCATCAAATTTCCACTCCAAATGACGATTTCACCGGTGTGTGTATGTGTGTATGTGTACTTCCAAAACTGCTTTGACCTACACACACCAACACAAAATCTTATGTGTAGCTTCCATTTCAACAAAATTAAATGCGTAAGATTAATGAGAACACATTTAATTATAGAATTATCAATGTGTAGCATTAAAATCACATGAAATTAGTGAGTAATTAGAGGGGATAATTAGTGAAAAATCCCTTAATAACACACTAAAAATATTCAAATCTACATGAAAATTTTGCAATTTTGTTTCGAAAGAGTGATTACCAAGCCACTAATAAAGCATGCACACATGTAAAACACTCCAACTATTAGCGGATTAGTATCAATTTAGTGATTACTTAGTGAAAAATTGGGGGGTTTTACACCTCAACCTACTCTTAAACACTCAATTTTCTCAAAAAATCTTCTCTAGCTTAGGCTACCGTCCCCGACAACAACGTCAAATGTGGCTCCCTTTGTAGCATAGCTCCAACGGATCAACAAAATTATCAATCCATGGATGGTAGTGACTCGGTGAGGGCATGGAAGCATCACATGTGGGTGAGTGTGAGAGAGTAATGAGATAGAAATGAGTGGGGAAATCATGAGAGACCATATAGATTAAAGAGAAGAGAGAATTAATGAAAGGGATTAGTGTTACACACACACTAACTTTATGCAAATCACACAATGATTTTCTTTGCATTCTCTACCAATCCTTGTAGGCACATCCTAATCACGAGCTCATCCAAGCTCACGGGGTTATGATTAGGCCAATGCATACACGAATCCTAATTTGCACACTAATCTAATCATGCACACATTACCATAATAAAAAACACGATAGGGAGTCAAGAATTAGAGAGCATTTAGTTCTTAATCTACACACATCAAGACACTAATACACAATCTCATTTGCTACAAAAGTCCTTAAATTTAGTGGAGACACACTATTCCCCATTGTCAGTTCACAAATCCTTCAACTTCTTGCGTGATTGGTTTTCTACCATAGCCAAAAACTTTTGGAAGACATTAAAGACTTCTTATTTCCTCTTTAAGGTAGATCCACACCTTTCAAGTAGAGTCATCAATGAAAATCAAGAAATATATTGCCCCCTAAAGACTTATGCGGCATAGGCCTAAATTATTCACTATGAACCAAATCTAAAGGATTTTTTAACTTCCTATCCAATGGGGATGAGGTTGTTGGAATTAGGGTTGCAGGAAAACACACACAGCTTGGAGAAGACAAAGGAAGCTCAAGGCACACAACAAAGAGTGTATTACTTAGTGTGCAATGGAAAGATAGATAGCCCTAGAATGAATGGGCGTATATACAATGCATGGGGGAGAAAACCTCCTAGTGAGGGAAAAATGCCCCGGCGGTCCTAAGTGTGTTTACACACATCACTACCACATGTATATGGTAACAAATCCCCCCTGGAGTGATGTGGGGAACGAGAGCTGGCACATGAGTAAAGGGAAGTGCCATGCCCTGAGGACATGAACAATCCACAAAGGGGAGTAAGCCCAAAGCTTTGTGGAAAGCTTTGAACTTTTCATGAGACAATGCCTTTGTGAAAAGATCTGCAAGGTTGTCCTATGTTGGCACATAAGCCAAGATGATCTCCCCTACTGAGAGCCTCTCCCTGACATAGTGGTAATGCACCTCAATGTGCTGTGTGTGAGCATGAAAAATTGGGTTCCTTGCAACTGCCAATACGCTCTGATTGTCAGTGTAGATAGTGTTGGTAGTAGTGTCATGTCCAACACCCAAATCAACCATAAGGCATCTAAGCCATACACACTCAAGCGTAGCTGTGAAGACTGCCCTGAACTTAGCCTCACAACTCAAAGTGGCCATAGTAGGTTGCTTCTTGCTGAACCATGATATACATGAATTGCCAAGCATGAAACAAAAACCACTTGTGGACAGTCACTTGTTGAAATGACCAGCCCAATCTGAGTCCAAAAAAACATGTAAGTATGGCGGCAATGAACCCCCCTTGGGATAAAACAAGCCAAGGTGTATAGTGCCACTCAAGTAGCGAAAAATCCTCTTGACAGCTTGCCAATGCTTAGACCCTGGGCTATGCATAAATCTACTGACCTGTGAAATTGCAAATGGAATATCCGGCTTCGTGTTGTATACATAAATGAGGCATCCAACAACAATTTGGTAAAGAGTGACATCTGCAGGATCACCAACATCATGAAGACTCAATTTCAAACCTGTTTCATGGGAGTGGCAATAGGTTTGCAATCCTCAAGTCCAAACTTACATAGCAATGTCTCTATGAAACTTTTCTAACACAAAGCAATACCACCACCACACTACTTAACTTGTATACCCAAGTAATATTTCAACAACCCCAAATTTTTCATCTTGAAAGTAGCATTCAAATCAGCCGTAAATTCAACAATATGTCTCTCATTTGGACCAGTAATCAACAAAATCATCTACATAAAGAACCACAATGAGAAGTACATCACCCTCACGCTTTACATACAATGTGCTTTCTGTTGGACTGTTACAAAAGCCTCGTTTGACCAAATGAGTGTAAGCTTTCTCATACCAAGCAAGAGGAGATTGCTTCCACCCATACAAAGCTTTGTTACATTTGCACACCTTATCCTCTTGTCCTTTCTTGACAAAACCACGAGGCTGACTGATGTACATCCCACCAAAATGAGCTGCCAATGCACATAGAAAACGCACATTAGTCATACAACAAGTGGGAGAAAAAGTCTCTTCATAATCTATGCCATTTTGCTATGCATAACCCTTTGCACAAGTCGCGCCTTATAGCGATCAATCTCACAATCTGGCTTGCATTTCAACTTGTAAACCCACTTTGTACCAATGGCCTTTTTGCCAGGAGGAAAATCACATAAAATCCATGTGTCATTTTCTATAATTGCATCATATTTTGATTGCATGGCAGCCATCCAATTTTTTGAATTTTGTGCTTCATCAAAAGACAGAGGTTCCTCAACATCATGTAAGCTAGACACAACCAAAGCATAACAATTTGATGCATATGATGCATGGTGAGAGCCTGAACGAGTATGACTAGAAAAATGTGCATCCAATTTACTGTCATGCAATGTATGCACCAGCCACTTCGTCATACCTTTAGTCTGGTCATTTTCAATCCTTTCCTCATCAAGTACATCATGTACATCTACATCAATAATAGGCTGATTTGTAACATTTTTAGAAACCCCCATAGGCTGTACATTTGCCTCATTGGAATTTACATTTGTACTTCCACCAATGAATAGAGATAACATAGTGTCATAAATTTCATGTGAGCTTATATTACTATCTCTAGTACATGACAGCAAGGGCTGAACAGAATCTTCCACAAACACTACATCCCGTTAAACCAGAATATGCTTTGTTTGCGGATGATACAACCTGTAACCTTTTCTTTCAGCACTCTAACTAGCAAAAATATATTTGATAGCCTTATTATCCAATTTTTTTGCATTGTGTTTGTGGCATCAAAGCATATGCAAAAGAACCAAAAACATACATGTGATCAATAGAAGGCTTTCTATCATGCCATGCTTCATATGGAGTAATAGACTGCAAAGATTTTGTAGGACACCTGTTTAGTACATAAGTGGCACACATGATGGCCTGAAGCCAAAAAGAATGCGGCAAAGCTTGACTTTTGACTATACATTGTGCCATTTCTGTAAGTGACCCATTTTTCCTCTCAACAATACCATTTTGCTGAGGTACATAAGGCACTATACATTGGTGTTTTATCCCACGACTAGCCAAAAATGCATTAAATTCATGAGACATATACTCCCCCCCTCGATCAGAATGGAGGGTGCCGATAGTACATTCAAGACATTTTCAACCATAGCCAAAATTTGTTTGAAGCACATAAATACTTTGGACTTCGCTTTAAGTGGAAATACCCATGCATGCCTGGAGTAATTATGAATGAAAGTCACGAAGTAAAGGTAATTTCCTAAGGACGGAGTTTGCACGGGCCCAAAAACATCACTATGCACAAGCTGCAATGTGCATGGGGCCCTAATTGAACCATCCTTTGGAAACTTAGAACGTTGCATCTTACCCAAAATACAGCCTTCAGAAACATGTTTGATTGGTGCTTTAAGAGGCGGCAAAGAAGCAACCATATCAGATTTATGCAAACGCAGCAAATTGGCAAAATTCAGATTTCCAAAACGTGCATGCCAAAGTTTTGCATATGAAATAGCCTTAGAATCCACAACTGCATTTGCAAAATTCTACCCACACTTGTCATACAAAGTGAGCTTATACAACCCACGACATAAAATGCCAGATGCAACAATTTCATCACCAAAACTAAGATCATGTACTGTACATCTATCATCCACAAACTTGACTACAAGACCAAGTCTAGCAAGTGCAAATGCAGACAAAAGATTCTTCTTGATCCTAGGTACATAAATTTCATCAACAAGTGTAAAAGAACTACCATTTGTAGTAGTAAGCACAATCTTTCCAACTCCTTGAACCAGATGTAGTAGTAAGCACAATCTTTCCGACTCCTTGAACCAGATAAGAGGCGTCGTTGACACAAGTAACTGAATTGCCATGAGGGACAAACTCAAGAGAGGTGAACAAATCACGATGTGAGGTAATGTGCTTTGTAGAGCCACTCTCAAGATACCACACATATGAATCTGCAGGCAACTGACATGCATACATCATGGACATCAGGATTATAGGTACACACACACAGTGTACGTCAAGTCCCTTGCTTTGACAGTGCGACAAATGCGCATATTTTTGACGTCGTTGCCAGGGAAATGCCCTGAACTAAGCTCAAATAGCACTTTATGCTGCTTTGTGGTGCATTATGAAATGTAGGAAAGGTAGAGAAAGAAGGTGTGTGGCTTGTTGAGAAGGATTTGTGAAGTTTGTTTTTGCTACAATGTACCATTTTCTGTTAATAAGGTGTTAGTTTTTTGCTATAAGGTACTATTTTCTGTTGATAAGCTGTTAGCTTTAAGGTATTAGATCTATAATGTTAGATCCGTAAGGTACAGTAAGTAGATCTTTTAGTTAATTAGTTGTTGTAGTACTGTGTTAGTGTGTAACAATAGCTCTGTTAGTTGCAAGTAGGTAGGTTAGGTGTGTGTGTGCTCATGTGCGCAGCGTGGCCGTGACGATCTTATCCAAATAAAAAATAAAAAATAAAAATAAAAATTTAAAGGTAGGACTGGGATCAAGAACATTCCCCAAGCCCACACTTAGGCTCAGGCCTCAATCACCCTTTAGAACTATTTATTTTAGCCTCAGGCTTAAGTAAAAATCGACCCTTTTGAGTACCAACGGAGCTTCGGATAACCGAACGCTGTGTTGTAAAGCACACCATGACTCCCTAAGCGATACGCTCATTTTGAGCTATCACACTCTCTACTCCAAAAATTAATCGTAAAAAGATATTATAAAACATCAAAAAACGAGTGAAAAGGGGGTGCAAAACGCCCAAAAAATAAAGCGGTTAACTTCGAGGGTATTCGTCGACGCTTGTAGGATGCCAAAGGCACATGCATCTACGCTCTGGTCATGTGCTAGAGGCTGAGCAACTAGCAAGCATTTTGACTTACGCGAGTTCTGAATACCCACCTACCTTAGGTTCCGGGCTCTCAACGAGAAACCAAGGTAGTACCACTCAGGACCCGCATATCGCGTCTACTGACCCTTCTTGTTAGCAGCAAGCTAACACGGACACCATTTTTTGGAGTTCTCTTTGTAAAACAATTATTATTTTGATAAATTGGAAATATTGTAACTTCTATTTTCTCGGATAAACTTTGTAATTAATGAGCCGGGGCTACAAGCTTCCAGATTGTATCAGCCAGTCATTTCTCAGCTTTGGTAGAACTCCCGATTATTAGTTTTGACCACCCAAGAACCTTGGCTAAGGTATAAAAGCCAATTTTTGTAAGTTTTTAATAAGTTTTTGGATAAGCAATACATAGTGTGAGCTAACGGCGCTCACTTCTCTCCTTCTCGTGCTTCTTATTCCCTCTCCGGTTGTCACATTGCGATTGTGTTTCTTGCATTGCAACCACAGGTAAGAGCTCTACGCATTGACGTAAGCCATTCACAGTATTTCGTAGCTTTTGGCGTCGCTGACCCGTGGCCTAATTTCATCATAACTAGGAATTTACACTTTTAAATCGAAAACTAAGCATAGGCAGGAAATGGGGCATCATTGCTAAGCATTTAGATGCATTCTGGGTCAAAAACGACTAGGTCAAAAATCCACTGTTGTTAATAATCGCGATTTTGGAACTTGACCTAAAGTGGGGTTTGAGGCCATAGGCATGTGTGTTTAGGTCTTATAAACTTGTCCTAGAAGTTCCGTTACGTTTGGATGTCATTTGATGCTGTAATGGATGTGATTTGCTTGCCGATGAGCGATTGGCTTTTGGTGATTTCAGTCACTTGAGTGTAGCTTGAGTTAGATGCGAGTTGTTAGTTGTTTTCCGAGAGATTGACAACCTCTTATAGCCTCTATGCACTAGTCGAGTCAGCTTCGTCCCATGGTTTGACAAATTAATCGTGGTTCTCGCTAATACTGCAATAAGATAGGATGGTGAGGTTAGACATGCGTCCCACATTTGGCGCCGTTGCCGGGGACGAATAGACCTAAACTAGGGAAAACAAGAGCGTCATGTGTAGTTGTCCATTAACTTCCTCTAGGTTCACCTAGAGTAAAACTTTCTTTTTAAAAACCGCATAGCTTAAGATTGTCGTCTTTTGCTGTGTAGAGGTAGCTTGAAGGTAAGTTGTACTTGCCGAGTGCATTTAGGATTGTAGGATTGTAGATTTAGATTAGGTTTTGGAGAATGGTTGGTAGACGAGACAAGTCTTAAAATCAAGGCTCTAAAAAACATAAAAAAACACAAAAAAATGAGTGTTTATGGACATTTTTCAAAACCCCATTGCATGAGAATCTAGGAGTAGGGTAAGTAGGATCCAAGGTGGATTTCAGAACATTGCTCTCTTTGAAAGAATCAAGTGTGAGTTGTTATTGGAAGTTGGAATTTCAGGTCTACGGCTAGAAATAGCTTAAAAGATTCGAATCCACTTAAACCGACTGGAGAGTAAGCCTAAGAGTTGCCTGAACCAATGGGTAAGCTCAAAGACACTTCGAGGTAAAAATTTCAAGAGTTGGCCAAAACTCAGATTATTTACTTTTTCTTAACATTTTAGGCCAAATTAAGTTTTGACTTGATTCATAGGCTTAAAATACATCATGTAAAGACTGTCTTTGAGAAAATTGCAAAAAAGTGCTCATTTTAAGCTTAAAGTAAATAATCGTGATTATTAACTTTCTACTCTAAATTGGCTAGGTTCATACCATTGACTCATGTGTACAAACAACTTTTGTAAAGGCCCAAAAGATTTGGATCACTAAACTGGCAAAACACTGGGTAAAAACTAAAGTTTGTACTGACTTTTTGAAACTTGATTATAAATTGGGGAAAAATTTATCCAAACTTGTTGAAATTTGATTCATAGGCTTATGTTGATGTGATAAACATGTGTATATGCTCAGTTGACCAAAAATTTATAAAAATTTGTTAGAAGTAAATAATTACGATTATTTACATCTGCCTTATTTTTTAACTTTTTTGACCAAGTCAGCATACCACTAGCTTCACCATGTTGTAATAAGCCCACAAACAAAATTTGGTAAGATTTGGACCACTGGATTGAAATTTGTGACTAAAATTGCAAAGTAAGTCCGCGAACAGATAATTGATGACCATTTGACAAAAAATGTCCAATCTTGATGAAACTTGGCTAGTGACCTTAACTTAAGGTGCTTAACAGATCTGTGTCAAAGTTGGGACAAGAACTTGCAAAAATCTAGCTGGAGTAAATAATCACGATTATTTACATCCGCTTCACAACTTGATGATTTTGCAAATTTGAGTATACCACAAGGTCAAGCACATCAAGTAGACCTCACACATTAATTTTGGTGAAATTTGGATCCCAAAAGTGAAACTTAAGCCAGATTCTCAAAATCAGAGTCTGCGGACACCAAACAATTGATAAACTTGATCAGATTTTGTCCAAACTTGTTAAAACTTGTCCAGGGACTCTAACAAGTTGTATACTTGCCAAACCTATAAAAAAGTGTAAAAAACTGACAAAAGTAAATAATCACGATTATTTACTTCTGCTATCCAGAGACATCATTTTTGACTTTTGAACTTATATAGTGATAGACCGTAGAATAGACCTTTGATTTTTTGCTAAAGTCAAATTTGAAAGTCAAATTTTGACTCTCAAAGCTCGATTTGAAGTGATACACAGAGACCAATCACGAGAATAGAAAAAACTCAACTGTCTTTATAGAAGAATAGCTAACTTAATCAAATTTATACAAGAATCAGGTTGCAGACGAGGAATCAATGGCTTGACAGAAAGTTGCAATTGAATCGAGTGGAAATTGACGACAAGTCAATCCAAAGGTGAGTACTCTATCCAGTGCTTCATAAGTCTATATGAATCTTAGATCTGGTCGTGTACTAGGAAATCAGGGCATACTCGAAGAAACCTCCAGTAGAGTATCCACCGAAGAAAGCGTGAATCAAGGCAATTCCCTGCACACAATTCCTGAAGAAGTCTTAGACAATTTTTCAAATTCAACGTCCAAAATGTCTTCTTACTCGACTCACTCGGAAACCGGAACGACAGTGAGCTATAAGCATATACTATCTTTTTACAAGACTAACTGTCATGGAGCCAAGGTTTACTTGGACCCTAACGAGGAGTATGCTATTCGCATTGATGACCATGGCATTGAGTTCGAAGAAGAGGTTAGGCGGCAAACAAACAAGGAAAAATGTACATGGATCTAAACGGAACTCAATATTTACAGGTCAAAAATCCTGATGTGATAGACAAATGGGGGTTAGAAGTAAAGACCATAATCCTAGATATGTCAGCAAAAGAAGGACCACCAACTTTAGAATTCGAGAGATACGATCAAGTAGACTTGAAGCCTTTGAATCGTCTTAGTATGGATAATCCTAGGATTGGAGCCTATTGTTGGGAAGATAGAAACATAAAAGCTCTTTTGTGGACTTCTCATGCCAAACCAGGACAATTAACGGCCATGAAGATCATCTATATCTTCAAGATCAAAGATAAGGGATCAACAAACCTACCAACCTACCTATTTAGGGATTTTTATAACAACAACTCTGTTGTGATGACTCCTGAGGAGGTAGAACAAACCAAATACCAAGGGTATTCCATACAAGGTTGAATATTGGGGCAAGGACCAGAAAAATTCCAAGGGATGAACACCGTGAGAGATCATATGAGAGTAATGTGAAGAAACCAGAAACCACCTCATCACGTAGAAAACTGGGTGACACTAAGGCCAGTTCAGGGCTACATGAGTCACTATTTCCAACAGACTGGTTGACTTGGTTTGAAGGACTCGGAACAGAACCAACTCCCAGACGACCTGGAGTTGAACCAAATAGACGCGTCAGACCAGTTGAGTTTTAGAAATGGGTCAAAAAATACTGTGGATCAAGGGATCCATACGACCACTTAGCAAGCTTTAAGAAAGTGCTAAGAGTAGAGCGTATATTCGATTTCCATACTCAATTCGAGGGGTTTGGAATGACATTAGAAGGAAAACCTTTGACATGGTTCCAAAACATTCCACCAAGGCCAATCATGGACTTGAACACATTAGCTCAAGGATTTGTAGCTGCATGTTCCAAAACGGAGATTAAACATAATACGGTAGCTCAAATTTACAGCTTTAAACAGAAACATGGTGAGTCTCTTAGGGATTGTGCAACTCGAATGAAACAATACATTGCCAGATGCCTAGAGATGGAGATACTTGCAGAAGAACGACTTCTATCTGTTACCATATACATGTGGTAGTGATGTGTGTGAACACACTAGGACTGACGGGGCATTTTTTTCCCTCTTTAGGAGGTTTTTTCCCCCGAGCATTGTATATACGCCCATCACTCTAGGGCTATCCATCTTTCCATTGCACACTAAGTAATCCACTCTTTATTGTGTGCCTTGAGCTTCCTTCATCTTCTCCAAGCTTTGTGTGTTTCTCTGCAACCCTAATTTCAACAATTGGTATCAGAGAAGGTTACGTCCTCCCGGGCTTAGTCTCCAGCTTCTCTAGCACACTCTTGCTCACTTTCTCCAATTACAGTGAGGTTTGGAGAGCCTTCGCAGGTCGACAAATATTTCGGGTGGGCTCGTAGAGCTCGGTCTGCTCAGATTTGTGATTCGGGCTCATTTCGGCCTCCGTTTCCACTAAAGGCAGGTCTGCATAGGCTATTTTGTCATTTTGTGCAAAATTTTTGTCAGTGCCATTTTCTGCATAATAGGTGCCTTACAGTCTTCTACGGTTTGTGCTATATAGCACATGTTGTTCTCGCCCTCTTTTTGAGCAGTTTTCACATGAGGTGCAACATTTACCATGGTTGACAACAACACAGATGTGTTCAAGATGTTTGCTGCTGAGGATAGGTTAGATGGAGACAATTACCCTATGTGGGCTTACATGATGGAACATGTTCTTGTGTCAAAGGGCGTCTGGAATATTGTGCAGGGCATTGATGTACGTCCTGGTTCTGAGGATGCAGGCGATGTTGAGGATGTTGCAGGTCTTGCTGCTATTAGAGTTGTTTTGCCTATGACAGAACAAGCTCGTTGGGATGTAAAGGATGCGCAGGCTCATGCATTGATTGCGTTGTCTGTGAAGTGCACCATTGTTCCTCACATCCGTTCAGCAAAATCTGCAAAACAGGCTTGGGATATTTTGGCTGGTCTTTATGCAAGTCGCAATGAGGCTAAAATTCCTTTGCTGAGTAAAAAGTTGGAGTCAAAGATTATGCATGAGGAGGATGATATGGACACTTTCCTTGCTAGTATCAAGGATATCAATGAGCAACTTAATTCTGCAGGTGAAGTCATTTTAGACAGTTCCCTTGTGCAGACTGTTCTTGATGATTCTTACCAGACTTTTGCTAGTACTTGGAGACTTATGACCCAAGGAAATCCAGAAGTTGTCAAGTTTGATGCATAATGCACATTGCTATTGCAAGAGTCACTTCCCAAAAAAAACAGGACTAGACAGCATGCAGTTGAACATGCTTTTATTGCTTCTCAAAGAAAGGGTGGTAACAACAATGCAACCACTTCTTATGGTTTTGTTGCGAGTGGAAAAACGTTTGTTCCTAATGCTTCTGCTGGCAGCACTTTGTCTGGCAATTCTGGTGATAAGGGAAAAAAGAAGATGCGTTGCCATTATTGTAAAGCTAACGATAACTTGATCAAGTTGTGTCCTAAGTTGAAGGCCAAAGAGGCTAAGAAGAAAGAGGGTGGTTCCACTGCAAATGCTGGTTCCACTAAAAATGTAGCCATTGTTGAGTCTTCTGTAAAAGGAGACTGTAATGCTGATGTTGATGCAGAATGGGCTTTTAGCACAGAGTGCCTACTGTCCATGATGTATGCTTGTCAGTTGATGCTGTAGATTCACATGTGTGGTATTTTGACAGTGGTGCTACAAAGCACATTACCTCACATCGTGAATTGTTCACCTCTCTCTTGTCTGTCCCTCATGGGAATTCAATCACTTGTGCCAACAATGCCTCTTATCCGGTTCAAGGAGTTGGAAAGATTGTGCTTACTGCTGCTAATGGCAGTTCTTTCACACTTGTTGATGCACTTTATGTACCTGGGATCAAGAAGAATCTTTTGTCTGTATCCGCACTTGCTAGACTTGGACTTGTAGTCAAATTTGTGGATGACAGATGTACAATTCATGATCTCAGTTTTGGTGATGAAATTGTTGCATCTGGCCTTTTGTGCCGTGGACTGTATAAGCTCACTTTGTATGACAAGTGTGGACAAAATTTTGCAAATGCAGTTAAAGATTCAAGGGCTATTTCAGATGCACAAATTTGGCATGCACGTTTTGGTCATCTGAATTTTGCCAGTTTGCTGCGTTTGTAGAAATTTGATATGGTTGCTTCTTTGCCACCTCTTGAAGCACCTGTCAAACATATTTGTGAAGGCTGTATTTTGGATAAAATGCAGCGTTCTAAGTTTCCAAAGGATGGTTCAGTCAGGGCCACATGCAGGTTGCAGCTTGTGCATAGTGATGTTTGTGGGCCCATGCAAACTCCGTCCTTGGGAAATTACCTGTACTACGTGACTTTCATTGATGATTACTCTAGGCATGCATGGGTATTTTCTCATAAAGAGAAGTCCGAAGTTTTTATGTGCTTCAAACAATTTTTGGCTATGGCTTAAAATGTCGTGAAATGTACTATGGGCACCCTCCGTTCCGATCGAGGGGGGGAGTATATGTCTCATGAATTCAATACATTTCTAGCTAGTCGTGGGATAAAACACCAATGTACAATGCCTTATACACCTCAGCAAAATGGTGTTACTGAGAGGAAAAACAGGTCACTTACGGAAATGGCACGATGTATGGTCAAAAGTCAAGCTTTGCCGCATTCTTTTTGGCTTGCGGCCATCATGTGTGCCACTTATGTACTAAACATGTGTCCTCTGAAAGCTTTGCAGTCTATTACTCCATATGAAGCATCACATGATAGAAAGCCTTCTATTGAGCACATGCGTGTTTTTGGCTATTTGGCATATGCTTTGGTTCCACAAACACAGCGCAGAAAATCGGATGATAAGGCTATCAAATGTATTTTTGTTGGTTATAGTGCTGAAAGCAAAGGTTACAGGTTGTATCATCCGTAAACAAAACGTATTCTGGTTTCACGGGATGTAGTGTTTGTGGAAGATTCTGTTCAACCCTTGCTGTCATGTACTAGAGACAATAATGTAAGCTCACATGACATTTATGACACTTTGTTGCATCTTTTTAGTGGTGGAAATATGAATGTAAGTTCCAATGAGGCAAATGTATAGCCTATGGGGGTTTCTAAAAATGTTACAGATTAGCCTATCACTGATGCAGATGTACATGATGTACTTGATGAGGAAAGGGCTGAAAATGAGCAGGCTAGAGGTATGCCAAAATGGCTGGTGTACACTTTGCATGACAGTAAATTGGATGCACCTTTGTCTAGTCGAACTCGTTTAGGCTCTCACCATTCATCTTATGCATCAAATTGTTATGCTTTGGCCGTGTCTAGCTTACATGATGTTGAGGAGCCTCTGTCTTTTGATGAAGCACAAAATTCAAAAAATTGGATGGCTGCCATGGAATCAGAATATGATTCACTTATAGAAAATGACACATGGACTTTATGTGATTTGCCTCATGGCAAAAAGGCCATTGGTACGAAGTGGGTTTACAAGTTGAAACGCAAGCCGGATGGTGAGATCGATCGCCATAAGGCTCGACTTGTTGCAAAGGGTTATGCACAGCAAAAAGGCATAGATTATGAAGAGACTTTTTCTCCCACTTGTCATATGTCTACTATGCATTTTCTATGTGCATTGGCAGCTCATTTTGGTTGGGATGTACATCAATCAGACATTGCTACTGCTTTCTTGAATGGTGACATATTTGAGGAAGTTTATGTAACGCAGCCTCACGGTTTTGTCATAAAAGGACAAGAGAACAAAGTGTGCAGATGTAAGAAGGCTTTGTATGGGTTGAAGCAATCTCCTCGTGCTTGGTATGAGAAAGCTGACACTCATTTGGTCAAATGAGGGTTTTGTAACAATCCAACAAAAAGCACATTGTATGTAAAGCGTGAGGGTGATGTACTTCTCATTGTGGTTCTTTATGTCGATGATTTGCTGATCACTGGACCAAATGAGAGACATATTGCTGAATTTAACGCTGATTTGAATGCTACTTTCAAGATGAAAGATTTGGGGATGTTGCATCACTACTTGGGTATACAGTTTAAGCAGTGTGATGGTGGCATTGCCTTATGTCAAAAAAGTTACATAGAGACATTGCTATGTAAGTTTGGACTTGAGGATTGCAAACCTATTTCCACTCCCATGGAAACAGGTGTGAAGTTGAGTCTACATGATGCTGGCGATCCTGCTGATGTCACTCTTTATCAAACTATTTTTGGCTGCCTTATTTATGTATGCAAAACGAGGCCGGATATTCAGTTTGCAGTCTCACAGGTCAGCAGATTTATGCATAGCCCAGGGTCCAAGCATTGGCAGGCTGTCAAGAGGATTTTCCACTACCTTAGTGGAAATTTACATCTTGGCTTGTTTTATCCCAAGGGGGGATCATTGCCGATAGATTTACATGATTTTTCGAACTTAGATTGTGTTGGTTGTTTTGACATGCGAGTGTCCACAAGTGGTTTTTGTTTCATGCTTGGCAATTCATGTATATCATGGTTGAGCAAGAAGCAACCTCCTGTGGCCACTTTGAGTTGTGAGGTTGAGTACAGGGTAGTCTTCACAGCTATGATTAAGTGTGTATGGCTCAGACGCCTTATGGCTGATTTGGTGTTGAACAGGACACTGCCAACACTATCTACACTGACAGTCAGAGCGCATTGGCAGTTGCGAGGAACCCAATTTTTCATGCTCGCACAAAGCACATTGAGGTGCATTACCACTATGTCAGGAAGAGGCTCTCAGCAGGGGAGATCAGCTTGGCTTATGTGCCAACACAGGACAACCTTGCATATCTTTTCACAAAGGCATTGTCTCGTGAGAAGCTTGAAGCTTTCCAAAAAGCTTTGGGGTTACTCCCCTTTGTGGACTGATCATGTCCTCAGGGCATGGCACTTCCTTTTACTCATGTGCCAGCTCTCGTTCACCGCATCACTCTAGGGGGGATTTGTTACCATATACATGTGGTAGTGAGGTGTGTGAACACACTAGGACTACCGGGGCATTTTTTTCCCTCTTTAGGAGGTTTTTCCACCAAGCATTGTATATACACCCATCACTCGAGGGCTATCTATCTTTCCATTGCACACTAAGTAATACACTCTCTATTGTGTGCCTTGAGCTTCCTTCGTCTTCTTCAAGCTGTGTGTGTTTCTTTGCAACCACAATATCTTTGTTTCTAGAGGGATGCTAAACAAAGAACTTCATGCTATACTCTATAGTAAAAAGCATACAATCGTAGAAGCGTGTGTGTTTGATGCTATTGACCTAGGAGACAATTGTGAGATTTTCAATGAAGAAGATGTTCCTAAGGATAACCAAAGTGAGAAGACAGCGTCCACAAAACCAGCACAAGTGGGAATGGCTGCTGCGGCACCACTCTCAGCCATGGAAGATATGCTTAAAAGGATGAACGACATGATGAACAATATGCAAAAAGCACCTATGAGAGGACCATGACAAGGGATAATCCCATAGGGATAACCAATTAGGCCACAAAAATGGTGTGAAATCGAGGGAAAATGGACCAACCATGAGACCCACGAGTGATACTTCAGACCAAAGTATGATGGGAATGTTCAGTAAGTGCCCATGAGGCCACAAGGACAACCCATGTACAGATATCAACCTAATATGGCCCCAGCTCAAGGACCACCAATGGGTATGGAAAGACCTCAACCTGTGTTGGGACAACAACCTATGTATCTAGGACATAATGCAGTGCCTGTAAAGTACATGCACTCTGAAGGAGTCATAGATGAACAAGCATTAGTGCCTGTTACACCCTATGCGGAGTCTAGTCTATCTACAGTACTGGTAGAGGGAGATTGGTATATTCCACATCCACCACCAATGGAAGAAACCGTGACTTATGCTCCACCAGAGCTAGCATTGATGTATTATGTAGCTAATCATGGTGTCAGGCCTCCCATGGGAAGACCCATGATGAAGCCGAGAACAGAAAACTGTCATAACTATGGTGCTGATGACCATTGAAAAAACGAATGTTCAGAGCCTGACAAAAACCTCAAACCAATTGAAGCCTATTGCATACAATGTTGCAAAAAGGGAGGACACTTTCCGGAAGATTGTCCTAAGAATCCTTTGAAGAAGGGTAAAACCGTAGTAAACGTAGTCCAAGTGATGCCTAGTAGCTCATCAGAGAATGAACCGATTGTTCCAATCAAGGTAATCACTAGAGCCAGGCAAAGAAAAAGAAACACAACTCCTCTGATGATTCGGAGAACACAAAAGTTTCTTCTTAAAGAGTCAAAAGGAGTAGAAGCAAAAGATATGAGATGAGAAAACAAAAACAACGGGTTGAAATCGAAGAGAAAGCAAAAATGCTAGCACAGGACAAGCTAAAAGAAACTGGTAGTGAATTCAAGGAAACAACCGTGAAATCTGGAGGATCCATTCTGGTTGATAAAATTTTTGAGCCTATTAATGCCGCCTTGGACGTCTACCAAGCAGGACTTAAAGCAGGACAAAACATAGAAAACAAATGGAAAAACTATCCATCTCTAGACATGGAAGCAGCTAAGCTGGAAGCTTATCAAAATTTGGTAAGAATCACTCAAGAAATGCTGAAAAAACAAAAACCCAAGCTTGAAAGTATTGCAAAACCTGAGGAGCTTGTGATAGAAGAAACGAAAGCAAAATCCAATGTGGTTGCAGAACCCCACCTTCAAACAAATGAACCAGCGCTTATAGTGCTTGACTGCGAAGATGCCTTAGACGGAATTCCATTCATAGAGGAAGTCTGGCCAGGACACTTATGGAAAAAAGTGAGAGAGATCAATGATGGGAGCCTAACTCTAAAGTCATCCCCTATAGAGGAAGTTTGGTGGGATAACCTACCTTCTGATATGAATATAAATTTACAATCCTTGTACGGGGGTTGTGGATCAGAAATTTCAGGAATGTCAAAACCATTGACATCAAAAACATTACCTTCTTACTTGGGAGATAACGAAGATGAATCCATTGTGTGCAAGACCACTCAAGTAAAAAGAGCTAAACAGAACCTAGAAGTAGACAACATTCATTCAATCATGTCTACACCCATCCAATGCACTCTTACCTTGGGAGAACTGTTAAAACTCAGACCATACTTGTGGAACGATTTACAGAAAACCCTAGAGAAAGTGGGGATAACGGGGTTATTTGAGCCATTTGAGTGGAATCAAATTCTAGCGACAATGGATGTATGTGTGAATACGTCTATGCCTACTCAATTTTGCAATGAGGATGACTACGATATAACTCCCATCTAAATGATTTCAATCCTCAACATTGAAAACAAAGATGAGGAATCCAAGGACTTGATGAAAGCTCAACAAGTCTTTTCAGACCTCTATTACGATGCAACTGATGAGTTAGATGAACACTTAACATTCAAAACAAAGATGAGGAATTCAAGGACTTGATGAAAGCTCAACAAGTCTTTTCAGACCTCTATTACGATGCAACTGATGAGTTAGATGAACACTCAGCTACCTCAGAAGATTCGGGGCTAGAAAAAAAGCATACGAGAGATAAGTTACTCTTAAAGGGAGGGGAGAAAAAGTTTTTTGACTTTCCAGACCAGAAATCAAGAAGACAAAAATGGTATAGACGAAAGAGAGACACCGGAATTGTGAAAACACGACCTATGCCATCAGTCTCCAGTAAAACACAATTTCTGATGTAGATAGATGCTAATGATTGTGTCAAGGATAAAATAAATGGTAGATATCCTTCAACCAAAAACTTAGAAATGCCTCAGAACATTGAGAAAAACAAGGAAGGGTACTCAAGAAAAATCTCAGGATAAGAAACCACTCATGACCAGAGTTGAGTGGAAAAATAAGTATCAAGAGTTGAAAAAGGCTCTAAAGGAGATATACACAACCGAAATGGAAACCATGGAAGAGGATGGTAAGGATGCAATGCATGTTCCATCCCATTACAAAAAGTATACTCACCAAGATCGGAAAATCATAATTGAACAACTTGTTAGAGAACTATGGAAACAAGGCGAATCTTACGAAGGGCCTGAAAATGCTAAAAGGGTAGACTTGGCTGAACTAGGAGAAGAGCCTAGATCTGCTTACATTGCGAATGACCTAACAGAAGAAGAAGAAAAGCTTTTGCTGAGCTTGTTAAAGGAATACCAAGATATCTTCGCTTGGTCTTACAAGGATCTCAAGGGTGTTGATCCAGAAATCTGTCAACATACCATACCCATGAGAGATGATGAGAAACCAAGTAGACAGAGACCATACACATGTATAATGAAACATTTTATAGGAAGACCAAAGAAGAGATTGAAAAACTAAAGGAAGCTGAATTTATTTATGAAATTGAACACATAAATTGGGTGTCTCCAATTGTGGTAGTACCCAAGAAGAATGGAAAATTACGAGTGTGTGTTAATCTCAAAAGGGTGAATGCAGCCACCATTAGAGACAAATTTCCTCTTCCGATAACTGAGCATGTTTTAGAACGAGCTGCAAGAAAAGAAGCTTACAGCTTCTTAGACGGCTTTTCGGGATACAATCAACTTTTGGTTGATCCAAAAGATCAGCATAAAACTGCTTTTGCAACAGAATGGGGTATATTTGTCTATCAGGTTATGCCGTTTGGGTTAACTAATGCTCCAACCACGTTTCAAAGGTTGATGAGTCATGCTTTCAAAGAGTATCTTCGGAAATTCTTAGAAGTATATATGGATTATCTATGTGTACATTCATCAATCCAGGCTGATCATTTTGAACACCTCAAAAAGGTAATTGAAAAATGTAGACTTTATAGGATTTTCTTATAGGATTTTCTTAAATCCTGAAAAGTGCACATTCATGGGAAGACAAGGGAAAATTCTTGGACATACAGTGTCTAAAATGGCATAGCTACTACTGATATTGAGAAGATTCATGTCATTGCTGATTTGCCTAGACCAACAACAGTCAAGGGGGTACAACCCTTTATGGGACATTGTGGATATTACCGACGGTTCATCTACATGTACGCTATAATTGCAAAACCCATGTATAGCTTGATTATGCACTTTGAATGGACCGAGGCATGTGAAGAATCCTTCATGAAGCTTAAGAAAGCTCTCACCTCAGCTCCAATATTGAAAGCACCAGATTGGGATAAGGTATTCCACGTACATGTAGATGCTTCTAATTTTGCTATCAATTGTACACTAGCTGGTTCCCGTCTCCTAGTATTTATGCATTAACCCTGAAGAAAAAGAATAGTACCTAAGTCAAGCACATGTTACCATAGTAGGACTTCACTTTGTAGAGGACCAGTGTGCGCGTATGTCGCACGTGTCAATGCAAGGAACTTGCCGATACACCGCGTGCGAGCCACAAATGGCTCCAAGCACACAACAAGCCTAAACTAGTAAGCTCAAAGATGACAATGGTGTGTCACTCACCGCTCTACGCTTGCTTCGTGGAGGATTCCTCGCCGCAAAGAAGAGGGAGACGTCGCTACGTCGTGTTCAACCGCCTTGTCGCCGTTGTGCCGCCGCAATGCTCGATTGCACACACACTCTCTCTCTCTCTCTCTCTCACACGCATACACACACACACAAGGAGATGATGAAGAAGAAGATGGATATGGAGCAAGAGTACTCTTCAATTGCACAAATGAGATAATGAGTGAATTTTAGGTTTAGTTGACTTTTATATGAGCTCACCCCATTCACACTTGGGCGCCCATGCTTAGCCAACTAATCCCTTGAATGTTCCAGTTAGAGTGCGCCTCTCATCGGCGATCACTCTTACCCTTTTCCTATTGGACCGACAAGCCCGATACCTAACTCTACAAGTAAATAATACAACATCCGTCGTAGGTGATAGGGTGTCTATGAGCCGTGAGGGTTAACATGCCCCCTTTCCTGATGTAGATTCCGTCCTCGGAAGCTATTGAGTTGAAGCTCGTTTGTCAAGGTGGAAGAGCATTTGAGATGAATGTCCTTATTCTTCTTCAGTCATCACTGCAAAATCAAACAACATTGGCACATTAATTGCATTCTCATATAGAATTAAAAAGCATATGCAATTGTAGGCAAACAATGTGATTGGTAACAGAATTTTAAACCATTTGTCAGCAAAATAAAGATTAAATTGCAATATAATCAAATGCATAAACAGATGTAAAGGTAAAAAATTAAACAAGTCTATGGTCGCCAATTTAACGGTTGAAAGGCACTAAAGATCGACTATTAATACCATGGGTAAGCTTCTTAATTTTCTCTGGTCAATTAAGTTGTTTAATCGCGAGAGCCAAGTATTTCATCTTCGAGAGCTGACTAGATGCTATACCTAGAAGACCATGTAGTTAAGCTACGATAAAAGGAATTTCATGAAATCATCGCATGACTGATTACCTTTTCTTTGACCCCCCAAAGTATTTTCACAGTGATTCAATTTTGATGTGTGTGCTTATTTTGTATGCCTTGGGTTTTGTGCTTTTCAAGGAAAAGCGGCCACACTGGGAACCTCTAGGGCTCTAGTACCATAGGCGATACATGTGAGTGAAGTACCAAATCAAGCTGAGATTTCTCTTCCAGTTTAAGATTTTACATTGTGGCACTTTGATTTTTTGTTTGTTCATTTTCAACATTTTAATTTTGTAACTTTGGGGGGTCATATGACACTGTTACACCTCCCCAGGCTCATCACACTAGTAAACTCCCTTTATAATACTTAAGCTAAAGGTCAATAGGGACTAAGCCCACTAGAAAGCCCTAGTACATTTCACACAATGCTGCCTAAATCGGATTAAGAACCTAAGTAACCATTGATTATTAGGAAGGTATTCCCCATGGTATTAAGAGAAGATCTCTAACACCTAACTTGGTCAAACTAGCTTAGTCGGACTGCTTGATTTTTAAATCTAAACAAGTGATTATGACAAAAAATTACATTGAATTAAATGTTTGATACTAAGCAAATGCGATGAATATTATGCTACCAATCACAATCAAAGCAGACAAACATGGATGCAAAAAAGATAAGGGGCAATGCTAATGGACAAGAAACACCTGTTTGTGTTGATGGTCGCACTTGATTTGAAGTGTGAACGAGAGAAAGATCCCATGAAGGTCCAAATCCTAACCACAACAACACGTTCCGGTACACACTAGGAAACACAAAGAATACCTCTAGGAGACACATCAGTGGGAAAAGGTACCAACACTTATTGAACACAACAAAAAACATAAGGAACCCTAACCTAATTATTTGCACTCCCCCTAGAGAGTCAAGGGAATAGGATATTGTAGAAATTGGGGGGAAACCCTAAGGCTAAACCCCTATCCTCGTTGTCGAGATAAACAAAGTCATCATCCATGAGACCATATGTGCCATCTGTGTAGTCATGTAAATCTTCTTCTTCGTCATAGGTACCCATGTTTACTAAGAAGGTCACTAGACGCCTATAGTCATCTTGGTCAAAAGGGTAGGCTTATGAAATGGGAGATACACTCTCTACTAAGTATGGATCAGTCGTGGTCAAGAGAGGTATTAGCCATTCCAACTCCTCGAAATTCCTCTCACATACTAGTGTACCTACCAAATCCCAGTCACCTGCAAGCACCGGAAAGACCATGTGAAACATTTGTGAAAAGTAACGAGGGTACCTCTCACCCAAGGCAGGAGTGGATGACTCTGTAAAGAAAGAGAATGCAAGAGAGCTACACAAGACAAGCACAAAGCACACAGAGATGGAAAGCTTCTTCTTCTTCTCACAGAATAGAGAGTACAAAATGACTAAGTGCTAAAACTGAAAAGTAGCACATATGTACATGTGGTCACTAAGTGTGAAATCACTAGAAGCGTACTAGGCTGGCACTATAATTGTAGTCCAGCCGTAGAATCACTGGCAGAGATCCTCCGTGTCGGTCACCTAATGCGCCAGTGAGTAAATGTCGTAAGCGGCCAAGACCCGTAGTGGATGCCAGCTCAAGATGTAGAGCTCGACATCTCAACACTCCTCCTCGAGCTCTGCATGTCGCAGAGTCCAAGCATAGTCCAGAAACGTCGAAGCTTCTCAGCTCCGAGGGCCTTGGTAAAGATATCCGCGATCTGCTCCTCTGTGCTGACGTAGACCAAGTCGATGTCGCCCGCCAACACTCGCTCTCGAACGTAGTGGTAATGGACCTCTATGTGCTTGGTCCTGGCATGGAACACTGGGTTCCTAGCCAACTGCATGCTGCTGAGGTTGTCACAATGGATGACAATCTGCTACTCCACCTGCACTCCCAAGTCCTCAAGTAATGTGCGTAGCCAAGCTACCTCGCACGCCGCAACTGCTGCACCTCTGTACTCGGCCTCTATGCTCGATAAAGCAACCGTAGGCTGATTTTTGCTGCTCCAAGTAACAACAGCAATCCCAAAAGAGAACATGAAGCCACTCGTAGATCTCCTATCAACAATGCTACCTGCCCAATCTGCATCTGTATACCCATACAATGCTAATGGCGCATCTGGTACATAGAGCAATGCGTAGTCAAGAGTCCCTTGCACATACTGAAGTGTGCGTCGTACTCCATCCAAATGTGGCATCCTCGGAAGTTGCATGAACTGACTCTCCAAGCCTACTGTGTAGCTCAAGTCTGGCCTCGTAATAGTCAAGTAGATTAGACTACCCACAATCTTCCTGTACATCTTGACATCCTCAACAACATCACCCTTGCTTTGCATTCACATCCAAGGGAATAGAAATTGGCTTACAATCAGCCATACCATACTTTGACAACATGTCCAAAGCATATTGTCTCTGTGACAGCCATACACCCTCTGGAGTCCTGATCACCTCAATGCCAAGAAAGTAGCGCAACTCGCCCAAATATTTCATTTCAAACTCCTGTTTGAGAAGACCCTTCACATGGTCAATCTCCATAGCATTGTCACCCACAATAATAAGGTCATCTACATATATGGTAATGACCACAATCCCCACATCACTCTCACGTACATAGAGTGAATGATCAGTATGAGCTCTCCTAAAACCAATACTGACAAGATACGTGGCAATCCTGTCATACCATGCTCTAGAGCCCTTCTCAAACCATACAAAGCTTTGAGAGGTCTGCATACATAATCTGGGTAACCTGGATCGACATAACCAGGTGGCTGATCCATATACACTTCCTCTTTCAACTCACCATTCAAGAAGGCATTCTTTACATCCATTTGATGCATAATCCAACCTCTAGATGCAGCCACTGCTATGATAGCTCTCACAGTCGTCATCTTTGCCACTGGAGCAAAGGTCTCCTCATAGTCTATGCCATACGTCTGTGCATAGCCCTTTGCGACCAGCCTTGCCTTGTGACGCTCAATGTTACCATCAGCCTTATGCTTGGTTTTATACACCCATTTACAGCCAATAGCTTTCTTGACACTTGGCAATGGCACCAACTCCCATGTGTCATTTGCTTCCAATGCAGCCATCTCTTCATTCATTGCATCATACTAATGCACATTTCCAACTGCATCCTCAAAACATGTGGGCTCCACATCCTGTATCACCTTAGCCATGTAGGCTTGGTGATGCGCTAGATACCCATCATAAGTCAATTTCTGAACTGGATTTCTGACTCTATTAGATCTGCGCGGTCCTGGGTCACTCCTTTGCCCTCTAGCATCTTCTTGTACTTTCCTTACACCAGGTGTCCTGACAGCCGGAATTCCAAATTCTTCATCAAGACTTTGTTCAGAACCATCTGAATCCATGTCTACATGTGAAAAACCTGATGATTCATCAGCCATAAAGGGAGGTTCATCAACCTTTTCCTTTCCTTTTTGTGATACGTTCCCTGTACCTGCTGGTGGAGTAACCTGCGTACGTAGTCTACCATTCCATGGCTTCGACTGTGGCCTCACATTTTGTACAACCACATCATCTTTTACATCAGCCCCAATAGTGCCATGTGTATTACTGTACCAGCTGCTCATCTCATCAAAGACTACATCTCTGCTCACTCGTAATTCTCGTGTAGTAGGATTGTAGCACCTGTACCCCTTTTGTTCAAGGGAATATCCCACAAGAATACATTTCTCTTCTTTAGGATCCAATTTCCTACGCAACTCATCTTGTACATGCACGTAAGCTATGCAGCCAAACACTTTCAAGTGTGCCAAATCAGGCTTTGTACCTGTAAAATTTTCCTCAGGTGTTACATCATGCATCGCAGCTGTAGGTGTCCTGTTCATAATGTACACAGCTGTATTTACAGCTTCAGCCCAGAAATGATGAGGCATGTTCTTCTCATTCATCAATGCACGTGCAACCTCTGCAATGTGCCTGTTTTTCCTTTCTGTGACCCCATTCTGCTGTGGAGTATATCTGCATGTAAATTGCCTGCGTATACCATGCATTCATAGAAAATCTGAAAACTCATTGGAGAAGTACTCTCCCCCTCCATCTGAACTCAATGTCTTGATTTGCATATCTGTCTCCTTCTCAATCATGACTTTGAAGTCTTGAAAGTGACCAAACACTTCACTTTTGTTACGCATGAAGTAGACCCATACTTTCCTTGTATGGTCATCAATGAAAGAGACATAATACCTGCAACCATGTATACTTGCAGTATCGGTTGGACCCCAAACATCTGTGTGCACCACCTCAAGTGGTTTTTTACATACATTGCGCTCATGTGGAAATGAGCCCTTTGATTGTTTTCCAAACTGGCATGCTGCACACACTTTATGCATACCATCCACCTTGAATTTGGGCAAACCTTTTACAATCTGTTTTGATTGCATGCTGCGCAATCTCTGCTCATTGACATGGCCAATGCGTTTGTGCCAAATGTCAACATCAGCCACAACACCTGTGCCCTGTGCAAATAATGCAGCTTTTACCTCAGGCATGTCTACATTCAGCGTAAACATTATGCCCACACATTTTCCCTTTGTGATCAGCTTACAGCCATTCTAGAAATCTTCTACATAACAGCCATTGGGATTGAAGCGAACCTGCAAACCCTGCTCAACCATTTTTCCACAATAGAAACAAGATTCTTTGTAATGTTTGGGACATGAAGTACATCTGCTAAGTGCTTTGATTTCCCACTCTTCGTATTTAGAGGTATGTCCCCTACATGAGCAATGCGGTGAGCTATGTCATCTCCTGTCTGCACATAGCCTGACACATCTGGTTTGCGCATATCTCTAAACCACTCTGCACGAAACGTCATGTGATTAGAGGCACCTGAATCCACATACCAAACATCATCTTGGGTGGAATTCTCTGCAGTCATTGTATTCATTACATGCTGCATAACAAACATGTGCTCATTTTTGCTGTCATCTGCATCTTTGCTAGTAGATGCATAGTTGACTTGTTCTCTCTTTCCACTTGCTTTTCCCTTTGGACAGTCACGTGACATGTGACCTCTTTCACCACAAGTCCAACATTCTCTGCTATCTGCAGTATGTTGCTTCCTGCTTGATCCTGCACCACGACCTCTTTGACTCCCCTTTCCTTGAGACTGGTTTCCCCTGCCACCTGTATTATTTTGATTTGATTGGCCTTCTCTAAATTGGCCCCTGCAACCACTTGGGCCTCGACCACGACCTCTACCTCTACCTCTACCTCTACCTCTACCTCTACCTCTACCTCTGTTGGAGTTAGAATAGAAGGCCTGTTCAGAATTATTTCTGCCATGAGAAGAAGACGTGTCAAGGTTTTTCTCCTCAAGAATAAGCATAGAAATCAAATCTTGGAACACGGGGATGTCGTCTCTTGTATTCATGGAAGACCTAAAATGTACATACTCATCTCCTAGACCATCCAAGCATGCACGGACAATGTCATCGTCTTCCACTGAGACTTTAATAGATCCAAGAGCCTCGATGATACTCTTGATCTTCAAAGCATAATCATTGATGGAGAGGTTGTTCCTCTTAACCTGATTTAGCTCCGACTTTAGTTGAAGCTTCCTGGCCTTGGTGTTCACCTCGAACACTCTGCCTAAGTTTTTCCATGCAATAGCGGGGGTTTCAGCATCCTGTAGATAGCCCATCATGCCATCTGTGATGCTCATAGAAAGCCGATACATCACTTTTCTCTGGCCTTGTTGCCAGTCCCTCAAAGCTTTCCTTTGTTCTGTTGTAGCATTTGCCTCGGGAATCTCTGGTTCCTTTTCATTGTCTCCTTCTACATAAGTCCCAATAACCTTTTCCTTTTAGGAAATTAGTTATTCTGAACTTCCATGCAGGGTAGTTATTTTTCTCAAGCTTCTCAGTAACAATTTGACTGAAACCATCAGACATCTTGAAGCACTAAGACAAAATAGATGCAATCTGCAAAAACCTGCTGAACCTGCTATCGTGGTACCTGTAACGCTTTCTACACTCAACGAGTGTCCACAATCAAGCGTACATACAACCACTGTACTTGTACAATAAATCTCTGTATACTGCACTTTGGAGACCTATTCAGAAACTTGTACAAAAAACCCCCAAAATTGGCATTTGAAAGGGTTTAAGGAGATGCGATACAATCTACACTTCTCAAAAACTTTTTGTAAGCATGATAGATGTTATTTCCAAGAGTAATAAACACAAAGGTCATCTAAGAAAGCTTCACAAAACTCCCTCAAATATTCTCTAAAAGTAGTGTTTATTAATCTTTGAAAGGTAGCAGGGGCATTGGTTAAACCAAAAGCCATAACACGAAACACGAACACTCCAAATTCGGTTATAAGGGCTGTTTTAGCTTGGTCCTCCAGCGCAATTGTGATTTGATTGTAGCTAGAGTACCCATCTAAAAAGCTATAAGCTTCCTTCCCTGCAACTCTTTCAAGCACGTGTTTTGAATATGGCAAGGGGTAATGGTCCCTCCTAGTGGCGGTGTGAGCGGGATGAAAACACACACAGCGCCTCTATAACGACCCGAAACACACTCTTGGGAAGATACACACACACACACACACTATGGGGCACCACTCGGCATAGACAACACACCTGGCCGAGACAGGGAACACACCTCTGGAGTGAGAGGAGAGAGACTATCCACTTGCCCACTCCACACAGACACACACACACACACACACACCCAAAAAAAATCAGCTCAAAAGAGGAGAATTTATGATTTTTAGATACAAATGAGCTTGGGCCAACACCAATGGGGCAAATAGCTCACACAATATGGGTAAAAGATACCAGATACAATCACAAACTGGAGCAGAAACTTCGCTCATAGGAGAAACTTACACAGAAAAACAGCAGGAAAAGAGTGAGGAATTTGGCAAAATGGACAGCGCCATCGCGTCCGGAACGGCCCAAAACCCCAGTCTACAATGTCAAAGTGCTCAAATCCGACCTCGGATGAGCAGTTTACGGCCAAAACAGGCTCCAAAAACACCAAAAACACACCTGCGGCTGTTCCTCCTCTCTTCTCCATGTTTTTTCTGGTCTTCTCTCTTTTTTTTTCAGTTCCCACACTTAGCTTTTTTAGTTGGGCACCCTTGGCCTTTTAGATGACCTCAAACGGACCCCGAACAGGCCAAAAACTGACCTCGCAGTGCATAGTTGTCACCTTTTTGCATCATTCGCACACCTGGCACTCAGCTTTTTTCCAATAATGCATCCCGCAACCACGTGAAGTGGCCCCAAAAAGTGGTCCTCATGATGACCTTTCTGCATAATTCTCACAAGAAAACATCCACGTTGTGTCCGTCCTCATCTGCGTGCAAATATTGACCTTGTTCGCCCTCCTGACGCCACTAGATGCCATCTGACGCACCTGCTTACCTCATGTCGTCGGCCCGTGGATAGCTTCCTCGAGAAGTTTTACACGCTATAAACTCCTCATTATTGTAGAAAAACACAGTGGTACTGGTAATAGTGAAAATCGATGCACTATGTACACCCTGTCCTACCTGTACACATGTGGGCCCCAAAAAGTGGTCCTCATGATGACCTTTCTGCATAATTCTCACAAGAAAACATCCACGTTGTGTCCGTCCTCATCTGCGTGCAAATATTGACCTTGTTCGCCCTCCTGACGCCACTAGATGCCATCTGACGCACCTGCTTACCTCATGTCGTCAGCCGGCGGATTGCTTCCTCGAGAAGTTTTACACGCTATAAACTCCTCATTATTGTAGAAAAACACAGTGGTACTGGTAATAGTGAAAATCGATGCACTATGTACACCCTGTCCTACCTGTACACATGTGGGCCCCACATAACCACCTGGCTAAGAAAAATGGGCAATCCTTTATTTGATGCACCATGCATGTATATGTACATATGCGCAATCTCTTACTCCAAAAAACTCCTGACATAATTTGCCCATCCCCTAGCCTGCTAGAGCATTCATGCTCAACAGCAACAAAAAGAGATATTCATTCCACCTGGATCCCACACAAAAACACTTGGTATTCCCTGCCTTAAAAACTTAATCAAGCTTCCACCTGGTTCCCAAGGAAAACATGTAGAGATTCCATATATCAATCTTGCATCAAGAAAAGCATCAAATACTTTGGTATAGATCGGCATGTGCAAATATATTCCCTTCTCCATAGCTGAGAGGTCTCCACCACTGATCATTTGTGTCATCAATTCATGCTTCTTTGACAACTCAACCCTCGTTTGCATCAGCCCTTCAATCACTTCATAAGGCCCTTCACTTTCATCTTCAACCCCATTCGCAAATGCAACTAAACCAATCTCCTGGATTTCTTTGTCCATCAAAAGAAATGCAACATCAGCATCCTCATCACTGCTGGTAGTGCTATCACTGTCCTCATCTGTCACCGTGGAAGAGTCTTCATCACTAGACTCATCCTCATCTTCATAAGGATCTTCTAATCGTTTCCTTGTGTCCATATTATAAAGCTTCTTGGTACCTGTCTTTCCATAGAGGCTAATCGTACCATGTCGCCAATCTTGAATGGATCCCACTGCACGTAACCATGGTCTGCCCAGTATAATAGGATATGCTCCCAACCCTGCTGGCATCACATGAAAATCAACCACTGCCTTTGCATCATATGCCTCCACTTATAAGCTCTTTACAACACCTAAGCATTTTACTTTTTGATGGTTTGCCAATCTGATCCGAAAACCTGACACCCCAGCCACTGTGAGACCCATCTTCTCAACGCATGAGTGTGTTATGACGCATATTTGGGCTCCGCCATCCACATAACCTTGTCCCAAATTTTTCCTTTTATGCCACACATCTACTATTGGACAAATGTCTGGTAGCTCGTCCATTGCCAACACCTTCACTGAACCTCTCTCTGGCTCTTTCTCCATTGGGTTAACCATCCTCTTCCACTGTCGCTTTAGCTTAGGCACCATCTCTATAAGCTGCCCAAAAGTAACATCTGCCTTCCTGCTCGTCAAATCCTCCTTCAAGTCATAGCTTAATTGCCCATCCCCTAGTGGAAAATATGAAACATGAAACTTTCGACGAGCTCTCCTTTTCCTCTTGGCCTTGACATCCTCGCCTTCATGGCTCTTTCCTTTCTTCTTACTAGGACCTGGGGTACTTCTTCCTTCCTTATCCTCTGTGGTCCTCTTCCCAATAGGCATCACTAATGTATCCTCTAGCTTTGATGCCTTCTCCAAGGTGACTACACTTAGCACTTTTGTCTTTCCTTTTTCCTCCTGGGTCAGTCCACTGGTTCCTTCGTCTCCCTTAATTTCGATGCCATAATCATTTGACCTAGTTAGCACCTGTCTTGGCAATGGATACATGTCTCCCCCCATCCTTGGTGGCTTATCACATTGCGGGCTGATGTGACCCAACTCTCCACAATTATAACATGTGGGCGTCTGCCTCCAAAACCTACCATTGCTTTGTCCAACACCATTCCTAGGTCTTTCTTCACCTCCTGGCTGATTTGCATACCTCCCTCGACCTCGATTATTTCCCACTTGACCTAGCATGTTTAGGCTGAGATTCTTCATCAAATCTACCATTTGCCTCATGTCTTGCCTTAGCCCATCATCTTGCACTGTTGTAGTGACCACTGCTGGCATAACCTGAGTAGTAACAGGAACTACTGGTTCATGATAAACCCCTGGCATGCGCCCTTGTAAAGACTCTATAGGCTGAAATTCAGACCTCATGGGCAAAGACTCCACCCCTAACTGGCTCATTTTCCTCAGCTTCCACTCTTTGTTCCTTGCTACCTCTAGTGCATCCTCATATGTCCTAGGCTTCTTTAGCTCCACCCTCCAATGTATATTCTCCCAAAGACCAGCCAAGAACCTGTCCTTCTTCATCATGTCAGGCGGGGGTACCTGTGGTGCTAAAGCCTTGCACATTCGCTCCCATGCCAATGAAAACTTACGTATGTACGGATCTACTGGCTCACCTTCCTTTTGCACCAAACCTTGTACTTCTTGCCACACTTTGTCAGGATCTTCTATCTTCACAAACTCCACTTCCAACCCATGTCGTAGATCGTCCCAACTCAACCTTACAGGTGGATCAGCCACACGCAACTCCTCTTCAAATGCTTTAGACCAAACTCGTGCATCACTCTTCAAACAAATTTGGAGAAGGCGTAACATTTGCGTAGGGTCATGAATCTGGTTGCTAATGCAGGCAACCTCCATCTTTTCCAAAAAGTCCTCCACATCTTCATCACTTCTTCCATGAAACTCCGGATAAGAGAAAGCCATGGCTAGAGAACCCCTTCAAACACACGTGCAAGAACCCAAAACTTTTCACTACCCAATCCCTAGAAACTTCAATGGAGCTCAACTTTAGATAAGGACAAACACATGCACATCAAATGAGTTTTCATAGTTAATCATCGGAATGACAACAGGCAAAGGACATTCCAGGATCTCTCTCAATCTTCTTGGCCCAAACATAAAGACTATGCGCTGCTGGAAAAAGATCTTCCTGGACACATGAACATTAATCTGAATCCTTTGAGTTAAATGAAAAGGAGTGAAATGAGGGCCATTTTGATCATCCATTAAAGCCAACCATGAAGCTCCCAAGAAGGCACACCTGACTTATCCTCTGATTTTTGCCCAAATTTCAGCAGCATAACAACATAAATGGCTCAAAATACCAAAAAACCAGCCATCATAACTTGGGAAAATTTCGACAGAGTTTCCCCAGAAGTAGAGCAGTAGGAACCCAAAATATAGACTGTCTATGTATGCATAAACTGTCAACAATAGAACCCGAGCATCAAGTAGGACTCACTAGTACATAGCCTATGGCGAGGTCACAAAAAGGGTGCTCCAGCTACCTGTATCACCAAAAGGATCTCCACATTTGAGAATCCCCCAGCTCAATAAAAACCTCACGCTATCGACCCTCACACGAAGGCTAATGCAAATCGCATATAGTCAAGTCTCAGAAATGACTATCTTCCAGACCAAGTCTCAGAAATGGCTGGGACTGCCAAATACAACCAAGTATGGCTCCACAAATGCATACAATGGCAGTTTCCACAAGTAACGTACAATCCAGCAGACAATGCGCTCAAATAGGCGCCAAGTGATACATTCCCACAACAACTGCAAGTGACATCACTGCTAGTATATCACTGTACTCCAGCTACCTGTACCTGTGTGAATCACCTGTACCTGTACCTGTCCCTGTAACCTGTAATCTGCAACCTGTAACTTGTAATCCCGAAGCTCGAAGCTCGAAGCTTGAAGCTCGAAGCAGAAGGTACTCGAAGAAGATCCTCCGTGGGGGCGCCAAAAGAATGTGAGCGGGATGAAAACACACACAGCGCCTCTATAACGACCCGAAACACACTCTTGGGAAGATACACACACACACACACACACTATGGGGCACCACTCGGCATAGACAACACACCTGGCCGAGACAGGGAACACACCTCTGGAGTGAGAGGAGAGAGACTATCCACTTGCCCACTCCACACAGACACACACACACACACACACACCCAAAAAAATCAGCTCAAAAGAGGAGAATTTCTGATTTTTAGATACAAATGAGCTTGGGCCAACACCAATGGGGCAAACAACTCACACAATATGGGTAAAAGATACCAGATACAATCACAAACTGGAGCAGAAACTTCGCTCATAAGAGAAACTTACACAGAAAAACAGCAGGAAAAGAGTGAGGAATTTGGCAAAATGGACAGCGCCATCGCGTCCGGAACGGCCCAAAACCCCAGTCTACAATGTCAAAGTGCTCAAATCCGACCTCGGATGAGCAGTTTACGGCCAAAATAGGCTCCAAAAACACCAAAAACACACATGCGGCTGTTTCTCCTCTCTTCTCCATGTTTTTTCTGGTCTTCTCTCTGTTTTTTTCAGTTCCCACACTTAGCTTTTTTAGTTGGGCACCCTTGGCCTTTTAGATGACCTCAAACGAGGCCCCGAACAGGCCAAAAATTGACCTCGCAGTGCATAGTTGTCACCTTTTTGCATCATTCGCACACCTGGCACTCAGCTTTTTTCCAATAATGCATCCCGCAACCACGTGAAGTGGCCCCAAAAAGTGGTCCTCATGATGACCTTTCTGCATAATTCTCACAAGAAAACATCCACGTTGTGTCCGTCCTCATCTGCGTGCAAATATTGACCTTGTTCGCCCTCCTGACGCCACTAGATGCCATCTGACGCACCTGCTTACCTCATGTCGTCGGCCCGCGGATAGCTTCCTCGAGAAGTTTTACACGCTATAAACTCCTCATTATTGTAGAAAAACACAGTGGTACTGGTAATAGTGAAAATCGATGCACTATGTACACCCTGTCCTACCTGTACACATGTGGGCCCCAAAAAGTGGTCCTCATGATGACCTTTCTGCATAATTCTCACAAGAAAACATCCACGTTGTGTCCGTCCTCATCTGCGTGCAAATATTGACCTTGTTCGCCCTCCTGACGCCACTAGATGCCATCTGACGCACCTGCTTACCTCATGTCGTCAGCCCGCGGATAGCTTCCTCGAGAAGTTTTACACGCTATAAACTCCTCATTATTGTAGAAAAACACAGTGGTACTGGTAATAGTGAAAATCGATGCACTATGTACACCCTGTCCTACCTGTACACATGTGGGCCCCACATAACCACCTGGCTAAGAAAAATGGGCAATCCTTTATTTGATGCACCATGCATGTATATGTACATATGCGCAATCTCTTACTCCAAAAAACTCATGACAGCGGCATTGACCTTCTTGAGATCCACGCACACTCTGAGTTTCCCATTCTTTCTTGGCACAATCACTATTGGTGACACCCATTCTGAGTGCTCAATAGGGTATATGAATCCGCATTCCACAAGCTTTTCAATCTCTTCTTGAATTATTTTTGCATGTTTAGGATTCATTGGGTAGGATCGTTGCTGAACTGGTTTAGCCATGCTATTCATGGGGATTGTGTGGTGCAGCACGAAAGGTGGAACACCTTTCATATCATGATATGTCCAGGAAAATATATCCCTGAATTCCTTGAGAAGTTCTTTAAGTACACACTCGTCAGTCTCGGTCAGATCCTTGGCAATGAAAACAGGTTTAGACTTTTCTCCTGGTTCTGCTAACTCTATTTTCTTAACTATCGTTGGACCGTCATAGATTCCATTGCTCCCATCGATAGGTTTTCTTTGAGCCTTTTTATACACAACCTTACGTTCCTCTGTGGTCCTGTTGTTCTGTGGACTGTGATTTCACTTCTCAGTTACGGTCGATTTCTAGTGAAGAGTCACTAGACGAATCACTACTTGTGTCTTCTGCTCCCTTGGATAGATTATCATCTAGGTTACCACTGGACCCTGAATGGTTTGTCCCCACATTTGCACTAAGATTTAACTCAGATTCTTCGTTCTTAGAGTCAATTTCAATTGATGATTCTGACCCGAAATCGTGTGGGCTATAGTCTGGTGAGGCGCTATTGGTTCAAATGCCAGTCAAACTTTCATCTTGTAGGTCATCAGAAGCTATATGCATTGCTTCTAGCATGTTTAAGGGTACGAGTGGTGGCATTTCATCCCCCTCAGGTGTTACCTAGGTCGTCCCCCTATTTCCCCAAGTGCCTATGGTTGCTGCTAGGTGGACCCAATCCACATTGTCCGACTCAGTCATCCCAGGTACTACATCATATAAGGAGAATCTTCCCCAACATCATTGTCCGCTTTACACGTATAACAATACTACAATGGGGCCAACTGAACTGTGGAATCAGATCTATGATCAATTATAAACCTGTTTACTAGAGGATGTGCTTGACCCGCCTCAAGATCCACTCGAATGACAGAATCTTGGAACTGCAGGTAGACATGGTTTTTAGACCAGTCATGCACCATTTTTGCTTCCCTCATGAAAGGACGTCCTAAGATCATCTCCGATGCCATAGTGTGTTTGGATAAATCCATAACAATGAAGGTAATCCTTATTTTATGTCCAAAGACCTTGATCTTGAGATCTTCTAGCATCCCAATAGGTTTAACAATAGACCCATTGGCCATCTTCACTACTATAGTTGTGGTCGCAAGGTGAGGTCTTCCCATAGTTTCCCATCAATTTTTAGTCACAATGCTAACCCCAGCGCCACCATCAAGGATTCCCTTCACAGTTAATCCCTTAGTAGTGATTGGTATGGTCACATTGGATTCATCACCCTCAAAGTATTGTCCCAACTTGTTAACAGGTATTTCTATAACAAGGTTCTCATCTAGGTTGGGTTGTGCAAGTGTTCCTCCTCTATTTTCATCTCCCCAGCTCCATCCATCTGTGCAAATTGTGGTAGCCCAAACTTTAGTTCTCCATTGAGGAAGGCTTGAAGAGTTGAGACTATCTCAGGATCTTTATATAGTTTGGACATGATGGTGGTTCTAACTTCTGAAGACATGAAATCCATCAATTTGTCAATGTTTAACGGCACCTTTTGGACTTCAGTCCCTTGACGTGGGGAAGATGGGATCTCCATTTCTTCGATAGGATCAAGTAGTCCCTCTGTAAACATTCTTTCCATCAAGAAGTGAGTATGCCCACTTTCCCATGACTTTAAGTCACTTTCTTCTTGGATGACACTAGGTATGGCTAAGGGTCTATGGTCTTGGTGAGGTTGTTGTTGCGTAGGGAACACGGTGTCTGTAATCTAGATCTTCCTAGGTGCTGGTTCTAGATCCCTTTGGGTATCTTCTACCAAACTCCTTAATTGCTTGACTCCCTCAATCTCCTCTGTAGGGTTTGGATAAGTTCCTATCTTCTTCTTGGATCCCTGCCATTGTGGCTCATGAAGATCTTCCTTGTTCATTTCTATCTTAGTGGTCGTTTTGGTCTCCATGGTTTCTCCTAAATCGTTTTGGTCTCCATGGTCATACATATATACAGGGTTGTCACCAGTCCATATGTTGGTCTTTAAACTAGTGTTGAGAGGCACATGCTAGAAAATGACTCTGAATAGCTAAGTCGGATTTTGACTTATCGGATATTTACTGAGCTGTATTTTGCTAAGTCGGATGTAACTGTCTTTCAGTTGCAGTCTGCTGAATGTCTTGTGACTGGGTAGTTAAGTCGGATTTATCTATATAAGTGGGGAATGTATCTGCGCACGATGTATCTATTCTCTGATATGAATGTGATGATGATGGTGCAGTGCAGCAACTATTCAGTGTATTGTCTCTGCTTACTCTGATATTCTTTGAGTAGTTATGTTTACTGTGTTTGAATTGTTGTTGATGAAGTATGGTGGAGTAGATGGTTATTCTTGCTGTGTATGATGTTCATGTGTTGACCTAACCCACAACACATTTGGCGATCTGCTGGGTTAACGTTTATTTTCAAGTAATGATGCATATCAGAGGGAGACAGGAGAGTAGGAAGAGTGTACTACACAAGGGCTCAAGCACAGGCTGGAAACATTGATCCATTTAACTATGATCATGACAATCAACAATCACCCGATGCTCAGGGGCAGCAACCTGTAGACCAAGGAGGGGTAGGATCAGGAGCAGCAGGAGAAGAGAGAGTGAGGCAATTTATTGGAGCTTTATTCCTGGCAAGAAGAACCACCAGGAGAAGGATCCAGTTTGACCCACTTTAGGGGGCTACCAGGCAAAGACCTAGGAGACCACCACAACCCATTCCAATGGTCAACCACCACCCAACCCAAAGGTCAAGGCAGCCAAGTTTAGAGCAGGGAGTAAGGAAGATGCTGACTGTCATGTGGCACAGTTTGAAACTAAGTGGCAGGCAAGTGGCTATTAGGTGATGTATGCTGATGGAGTGAAGATGGAACAGTTTGCTGCCACATTGGAAGGTAAGGCCATGAGTTGGTTTAGCCAATATGGCATTGCACATTTTGCTACTTATAATGCTTTGAAGCAGGCATTTCTTCAGAGATTTAGAAAGGAGAAGACTCCGACTGATGTCCTGAGAAAACTCAGAGACATTAAGCAAAATAAGATGCTGGTTGAAGACTATGCACAGAAGTTCAGAATTTTAGTAGAAAGATTGCAGGGGAATGAAAGACCCACTAATGAAATGTTATTAGGTTATTTTTTGAAAGGATTGAGAATCAGCTTAAAGGGAGCAGTAGCTAGCATTGATATTGCTGGAGGTCTGGATGACCTTGTTACTGCTGCTGCAAGGGTGGAGAAGAGACTTGGCATGACCAAGGCAAAAGGAAAAGAAGACAGTGACTCAGATTCAGAAGAAGCATCTGAAGACACAGATTCCAGAGGGAACTCAGATTCAGGCTCACCATCAGACAGTGATGAGGAAACAGAAAAAAGAAAGAAGAAACAGAGCAGTAAGAAGAAGAAAGTCAAGCAAAAGCAGAGCATTGAGCAAGATTTGGTAGGCAAACTTAAAAAGTTTGGTTATTCTGTTGTAGCACCTAAAGAAAAAGTGTATTGTCACATTTGTGAAAGGGATGGACATAGTACTGCTAGCTGTTGGTATAATCCAAAGAATAGAGGGCAGACAACACCTAACATAGGAAGAGGAAGACCAGAAATTGGAGCAAATCAAGCAGTACCATTTAGGGGAAGACCACCATTTCAGAGGACAAGACCTCCTAGACCTCCTTGGAGAGAGCAGGAGAACAATAATAATAGGAGACCTTGTGTGTACTGTGGTGCACCAGATCACTGGGTAGGTCCCAATTGTGCTTTATGGGTGAAGAATAGGGAAGAAAGGGGAATGCCCATTGTGAGATATAATCAGCCCAATCAACCTGAAAATCAGCAACAGCAGCAGCAGCAAAATCAGCCAGCAGCTCAGGCAAATGTAATCTTGTTTGATGTGTTTTCTCAGGATGAGAAGCTTCAAGATACTGACCAAGAACAGGAGCAGCAAGGGAATGAAGAGGAACATCAATGGGCTTGTGACTGCAACCAATGTGTGCAGGAGGATCATGTTGAAGTTCTAGCAGTGACTAGGTCTAAGGATAAAGCACCTTTGGATTGGAAGGAGCAAAAAGGGGTAAGAGACCAGGTTACAAAAAGGATTGCCAAACACCAGGCAAAGCAGGTGGATATTGAGGATGACCCAAAAGAAAAGGAAGAGCAGAATAATGGGAGCAAGGAGGTGGAAAATAAACAGGATAAGGATTGGTTTGAAATACTTATTAGCTCACCTCTTCAATTATCTTTGGATCAGTTGTTGCAATTGGTTCCAGCTTTCAAAGACAGATTGTTCAGAAAGCTGCAGAACCTGAATGGACTTGGCACAATGGACAGGCAGTTTTCTCCAGCAGCAGCAAATAGAATTGATCCAGCAGATGTGGACTTTGTGGTACCAGTTATTAAAGTACACTTTCTTGGAGAAAATTTTGATGATGTGTTATTGGATGGAGGCTCTGGGGTGAATATTTTACCAGAGGCAGTGTACAAAAGAATGGAGTTGGGAGCTCTGGCTCCAGCACCTTTTCAGGTGAAAATGGCAGACCAATCTAGGGTACAACCTTTGGGAATTCTCAAAGCACAGGAAATTCAGGTGTCAGGATTATCCTTTTTTGTTAATTTTGTGGTACTCAGAATGTCAGACTCAGCAGCTGCATATGAAATGCTATTAGGAAGGCCTTGGTTCAGATTGGCTAAAGTAAGACAGGACTGGGGAGAAAATGTTGTCATATTGAAAAAAGGGAAAAAGAAAGTAACCATACCTATGAGGGGAAGGAAGATGGTTCCATTAAGTGAGAAACCACTGTTTGCTTAGACTATTAATTTTGCTGATGAGGTCACAGATGACCAAGAGGAAGAGTTCTTGAAGGCCAATCCAACTGTTGTACCTGTGTTTGAAGTAGATGTGGAAAGCATGTTACAGCAAGGTAAGGAACAGGATGAGCCAGATACAGGTTTAGCACCAGGATAGACAGTGCAGGGTAAGGAACTGTTACAGTTGGTGGACCAGAAATATGCTATGTCTGATAAGAAATAGATTCAGCAGGAAGAAAAGGAGGCCAGGGATATGGCTGAGAAAATTTATGAAAAGAAGTTTGGGGCATCTAGCAGGGTAGAAAAGGATGAACTTCAGGAGCTGAATTTAGGAACAGAGGCAGAACCAAGAATGGTCAAAGTGAGTGCACACATTCAAGGGGAATTTCTGGCACAGCTGTTGCAATTATTGGTTGATTATAAGGATGTGTTTGCTTGGGATTATTCTCAGGTGAGAGGCATTGACCCAGCACTACATCAGCATAGGATTAATTTGAAAGAGGGTGCAAAACCAATTGTGCAGCAAAGATATAGAATGAATCCTAACTTTGCCAAACAGGTGAAGGAGGAGCTTGATAAGCTCCTGGAAGTAGGGTTCATTAAACCTGTACATGAAGTATCATGGTTGTCTCCTATACTGGTTGTGCCAAAGAAAAATGGAGCCTTAAGATTATGTGTGGATTATAGAAAATTGAATGCAACAACCATTACTGATCCCTTTCCTATGCCATTTTGTGATGCTGTGTTGGATGCAGTAGCTGGTCATGAAATGTACAGCTTTTTGGATGGTTTTTTTGGTTATAATCAGATTAGTGTTGCTGAGTCGGATCAGCATAAAACAGCTTTTATAACTGAATGGGAAGCCTTTGCCTACACAGTGATGAGTTTTGGGTTAACCAATGGACCACCTTCATTTAATTTTGTTGCTCATAAGGTGTTTGAACCTTACTTACAGGACTTTATGAGAGTTTTTGTGGATGATTTCTCAGTGTTTGGAAAGAAGGATAAACATCTGCTACATCTGAAGCTCTGTTTTGAAAGATGCAGACAATTCAGGATGGCTCTGAATCCTTATAAAAGTGTAATTGCTGTGAGGAGTGGAATACTTTTAGGACATGTGGTGTCAGAAGCAGGAATGGCTATAGATGTCAAGAAAATAGAAGCCATTCAAGCAGCACCAGTTCCTACCAATGTTAAAGAGTTAATGAGGTTTGTTGGACAGACAAAGTGGCACTCCAGATATTTGAGGTATTTGTCTAATGTATGCTTGCCATTAACTCAATTAACAAAGAAGGATGTGGCATTTGTATGGGATGAGCCTCAGCAGAAATCATTTCAGATGTTGAAGAAAATGATATCAGTAGCACCAATTTTGCAGCCACCTGATTGGTCATTTCCTTTTCATGTGTTTGTTGATGCCTCGGATATAGCAATAGGAGCTGTACTGATGCAGGAGAAGGAGAAGGGATGGTTCAGACCTGTGTATTATGCAAGCAGGGTTCTCACAGGTGCAGAAAGAAACTATCCTGTGACAGAAAGAGAAGCTTTAGGGATGGTATATGCATTGAATAAGTTCAGGCATTACTTGTTGGGGAACAAGATAGTTTTTCATGTTGATCATCAGGCCTTGTTGTATTTGATCAAGAAGCCACTTCTTACTAGAAGGCTTGCAAGATGGATGTTGTTGTTGCAAGAGTTTGACTTTCAGATTGAGCATACTCCTGGGAAGGAGCATGTAATTGCAGATTATCTAAGCAGGATTAAAACAGGTGAAGCACCTACTGGGGTAGATGATGCACTTCCTGATGCTCAGCTGTTTGATGTGCAGACTGCTGTGACTGATTCTTGGTATGATCAGTTGCTGATGTTTTTGACTGATGGAACTATACCAAGGGAGTTCAATGCTGATCAGAGAAGAAAATTTGCACTGAAAACCAGACCCTATTTAGTTATTGCAGGGGCACTATATAAGAAAGGAATTGATCAAATGATAAGAAGATGTGTGCCAGAATTTGAGCAAAGTGCGGTCTTGCAGGAAGCACATTCAGGCACAGCAGGAGGGCATTTCTCTAGAGATATTACAGGGAAGAAGATTTTGCAGGCTGGATTATGGTGGCCCACAGTTTTAAAGGATGCACATGATTATGCCAAAAGATGTGTAATTTGTCAGAAAACAGGTCAACCTGATTCAAACAGGGATAGGATGGGGGATCATCCTATTTTGCCTTTGGAACCTTTTCAAAAGTGGGGTTTGGACTTTGTAGGACCTGTCAAACCAACTTCCAAGAGGGGATGCAGATACATTTTAGTGGCTACAGATTATTGCACTAAGTGGGTAGAAGCAGTAGCATTGAAGGATAATAAAGCTTCAAGTGTGGCCAGATTTCTTTATCATAACATTATGACCAGGTTTGGGTGTCCAGTGGAGCTGGTAAGTGACAGAGGAACTCATTTTCTGAATGAAGTAATTTCAGAGCTAACAAGGACACATATGATTATGCACAAGAAGTCTACAGCATATCATCCACAGGCTAATGGTCAGGCTGAGAGCTCCAACAAAACACTGGTAAGGATTTTGAAAAAGATTGTGACAGAGAATCAGAAGGATTGGGATGATAAGTTGGATTCTGCCTTATGTTCCTTCAGAACAACTTTCAAAGTCACTACTGGTATGACACCATTCAAGCTGGTGTATGGGCTGGAAGCTGTGGTGCCTATGGAGTTTGTGGTACCAAGTTTAAGAGTCTCAGCAAAGAAGCAGTCTCCAAAGTTGTCAGTACTACACAGGAACAAATATCTGATGCAGCTGGAGGAGGATAGGTTGGTAAGCTCTTACATTACTGAAGTCATACAAAGAAGAAGACAAGCATGGGTGACCAAGAATGTGAAGTTCAAGATCTTTCAGGTTGGAGATTGGGTAATGTTGTACAACTCTAAGCTGGGACCACATCCTGGTAAATTGTCATTGAGATATCAGGGACCATATCAGATTGTGCAGGATAAAGGACAAGGGACATTCATCATAGCTGATGTGTTTGGTACAAGAGTGGAAAAGGCAGTTAATGGTTTCAGGCTGAAGAAATTTCAGGGAAAGCCACCTCATTTGGACTGGCCAAGTGTAGCCTGTATGACTGTAATACCCCTACAGCCAGGAGATTCAGAATCAGCAAAAGGAAAAGGAAAAATGCTGGCTTGCATGGATTTGAGGAGGTCTTTTCATAGTATCCCATATAATTCACAGGTTGGAGGAAGTAGGCAGTTCCAAAGTGCACATCCGATTCAACATTGCAGATGTTGGAAGAGTACCTGTGTCGGAACTGACCAAGTCGGAATTTTTAATAAGAAATTATTAGGCCCGATTAATAGCCTCGGGGAGCGTGCTGAAAAGAAGTTTCGTAGCACTTCAAGGATACCGGGTGGAGATATGTGTGCATGGTGCAGCGAGTATAATCATACATGCAACAAAAGTTCAGTACGTCCAGTTCACATGCAGCAGCGCAGAGGATTCGGGTTTTCGCTTGAAGAAGCCTTATTCAGTCCTGCCATGCCGAAAGCAAAGCAATTGGTGGCCATGCAACCACAGCCTGATGAGGAGCAGACCGAAGGTTCGGGGCGACGTTTGAGAAGCAAAGCTTTGCCTATGCGGCTTGACGTTAGCAGTGCAGACGAAAACAGTGACTCTGCAGAAGAGGAAACGCCAACGCCGACTCCTGTGTCAGAAGGTAAGGTGATGCAAGCATTAATGGATCCTTTTATGGACTTCAAAGTTGACATAGATTGTCAGGCAGAGCGCAACGCCATATGGTTGCAGCAGGTAGGATTGTATGATTTTGCGATTCTGCCTTGGGAAGAATGTAGAAACAATGTGTATGCAAAGTCTCAGTTGGAAATACTTAGGAAGACTAAGGGGAGAGTGTCACCGCATGTGGTACTTAGTGTGGAGTTGGTGTCTGAGGTGTTCAAGCTGCCTTTGTATCCCAATACACCTATTCCAAAGTGTTCAGAGGAAGCACTGAAAAAGGAGTTTGGTCCAAGAGAAGGAGGCAGGCAGTATTACATGTTAAAGAATGTGGCATATGCTAGGAGAGAGCAGCTTAAGTGGTACTTGGAGAGGCTATGCTTTATTGTGAAGTTTGACTATATGTTAAAAGAAAACTTTGCTCCATTGAGCTATGCAGAGCAAGGAGGAGAAGTGAGCTGGGCTCACTGGGTGTATGAAAAGTTGGCAGCAGAGATTCATTCTTCAGACAAAAGGAAGACACAGGCAAATAGTAGGTTATGTGGTTACTTGTCAGCATTGTTCTTTTTTGCACAGAGAGTACAGAGTGGTGAAGCAAGGTGGCCTGTGAAAGCAGAAAAACTGGTGCAGGAGAAGCAGCAGCCAGTTCAGATTGAGCAGCCTATCATGGTGCATTCTGAAAAGATAGGATTTGTGAAGTTTAATGCTAAGCATATGGAGGCTTATGAGGATTTGGTGAAAGCCAAGTATACTCCAGGAGAGGCCTTTGAAGAAATCACAGCAAAAATGCAGTTTGCAGATTTTGGCACCATGGATGTTGATTCACCAATGCAGGTAAAAGCAGAGGAAACACCAATAAAGCTTGGTAAGGCTTTCACATTATCCAACAAGAGAAAGAAGTCTGAACCAGTCAGCAGAGTGTTTTCCAGATTAGACTTTAGTGCTGAGGAAGTCTCTGGAGTATCAGTAGATACTGGGAAATTGGACAGTGATAAAGTAGTTCAGATGCTGCAGCAGGTGCAGGAATTTGTGAGGCAGCAGAATAATATGCTGAAGGTTCAGAGTATGCAAGCTGAAAGGAATGCAGAAAAGTTGATGGAGTTTAAAGGACAGGTGTCACAGGTGAAAGAGTTTGAAGAGCAGATAGCTATGATGAAAGTAAATTATGAGCAGGATATGGAGGAAACAGTGGGGAAACAGAAGATGGAGTTAGCAAAAGTGAAGAGATCATTGGGGGAGTTTAAGCAATGGACTGAGAAAGTGGAGGCAGCAGTTGCTTTGGAGTTGGATGACATGGCAAAGAGGAATGCAGAGTTACAGGTCACTGTGGAGATGAAGAGGTTGAGATTGGAACCTTTGCAGGTACTAGAGCAACATATGTTGGCACAAGAGGAAATTAGCTTGAGTGCAGTATTAATGAAAGAAGGAGAAGTGTCTATCCTCAAGCAGCAGTTAGCTTTGGTTGCACAGGAGATGTGGCAAAAGACCAAGGAAAGAATGAGATTTGTCATTAAGTATCCATATGAGGTGCTAAAGGCAGGGTTAGTGCATGAGGTAGAAGCACAATTGCTGAAGGAAGTGGAGGAATTGCAAAAGGAGAGAGACTGTTTGAAGCAGCAGGTTCAGCAGATGGAAGAGAATCAGAGACAGCAGCTTGCAGAGGCAGAAAAGAAAGAGGAGAATTTTACTAATAGTTTTTTGATGCAGGATGTAGCTGAGGAGAAAGTTGCAGAAGAGCAGATTGATACTGTGATTGCAGATATAGCACAAGAGGTGGAAATGGGAAAAGCTGATGCAGCAGAGTCAGATGCAGTAAAGGAAGCAGAGCTGGTGGATCATAAAGTGAATGCTGAGGACCAGAGTAAGGAAGAAGCTGTGCAGCAGAGGGTGGATTCCTAATCAAGGGATCTGTGGATCCGGGTCAGATTTCTGCGAAATCTACCACCGGGGCGTGCCATGTGTTGAGAGGCACATGTTAGAAAATGACTCTGAATAGCTAAGTCGGATTTTGACTTATCGGATATTTACTGAGCTGTATTTTGCTAAGTCGGATGTAACTGTCTTTCAGTTGCAGTCTGCTGAATGTCTTGTGACTGGGTAGTTAAGTCGGATTTATCTATATAAGTGGGGAATGTATCTGCGCACGATGTATCTGTTCTCTGATATGAATGTGATGATGATGGTGCAGTGCAGCAACTATTCAGTGTATTGTCTCTGCTTACTCTGATATTCTTCGAGTAGTTATGTTTACTGTGTCTGAATTGTTGTTGATGAAGTATGGTGGAGTAGATGGTTATTCTTGCTGTGTATGATGTTCATGTGTTGACCTAACCCACAACAACTAGGGTCTGACTTCGCTGCTTTTTGCGATCTTTTTCTTCGTGTTTTCTTATTTTTCTGAGATTGGGCGATTGATGCCGTGTCTCTTTCCTCAAGAATATAATTTTGTTTTTAACACATTGATCGTGTGAGTACGTTGACTGGTACCACAGGTGTACTTTGTGATGGCTCCTTGATAACTTCAATCAAGTTTAACGGCGTGATCTTCGGTGCATTTGAATTATTTGGACCTTGGGCAATCAAATGATCTATGCCACATCGATTACACATGAGTATCGGCATTGTAGATGTGCTTGCTTGATTGGTTTGCATTAGTGTGGCTTTCTTTTGTAGCCTAATAGGACACTCAGCTACACAATGTGGACCTCCACACTCATAGCATTGAAGAGGTGGTCTCTTAGTGGTGTAATTGATAATTTGGCCTCTTGCCGCAAGAGCAGCTACTTGATATACATGTTTGACTTGTCCCCAATAGTCCTCCATGTAGTATTGTGGACTTTCTTCAAGCACATCCATCCCATAGGCAATATTAGGATCTATATCTTCCTCACAGCCTTCCAAACAAGAAATAGATGACTCACAACCCACTTGATTCACAGAAGTGATTCTCGGATGTGGTGGTTGCGGTCCTAGCACTGGAGGTGGTAAAGGTGTTGTTTGAACAACATTTTGGGCCCTAGGGACCATGTGTAGTGATGTTTGTTCAAGAGGTGGGGCCGGCATCAATGCAGGCACTCGAGGTGTGTTTGTCCATGCTAAGGTTGGTCTATTGGCCATTGCGCGCTTAAATACTATGCAATCCTTAGCTTGATGACCATACCTTCCACAGGCATTGCAGTTCCCATTGAATTTTACTTTAAAAGTAGGGCATTCACTGGTACTATGCGGTCCATAGCATACCAAGAACCATTGTTGCTCCCTTCTTGGATACATATTATTGTTTTGCGGAGCACGATTGTCTCTAAGACTCTCTTGAATAGCCTTGGTGAGATCTGCTAAAGTCATCTCATATATCTTTGGCTCCTTAGCAATAGACTTTAGGGTCATTGGCTGATGCCCTGATGCTTGCGAGCTAATAGATTTAGGCTCAACAGACACTCTTTCTCCTTGAATCATTAAATTATCCTCCAATTGGATCGCATTGGTGGTGACTGCTTCCCAAGTGGTGATACCTCTAATGACTAAGCCATTGTAGATATCCTCATGTCGTAATCCCCGCCGGCTCAGTGTGATTGGCGGCTTTCCCATCATGATCCATGTTCCATAAGTCATTATATTCTTTGTTGCTTTTGGATCTATCAGAGCTGAACATGTGATTTTGAGTCCTGTTTCTCTTCATATGCTAAATTTGATCATTGTAGGAGACAATCGATCTTCTTCCTTGTCCTTGTTATTCTTTTGATCTTGCATTTTTTGAACATTTGACGTTGAATTTGGAAACTTTTTTCTTTCATGTGCTTTCATTTGCACTTTTTCTGGACTCGGCCTTTTTGAAACAAGTTTTGTCAATTCTTCAGGTATGTCAATAATGACATATTCTTGTGGTTGCTCTACTTCCTTCGTTTGCACCTTGGAACCATGCTCCATGATGTAGCTATCTGTTTCACCTTTTCTGCTTCCTTCAACACCTTTATCGTAAATACGGGAGTTATATCATACCCTTTCTCATCACAAAATTTAGTCAGGGTCACCTCATTCACGCAAACATCAAGAGTCGCCAGTATTTGATCCCATCCAAAGGGTTCAAATAACTCTGGAAAAGGCTCTAGAATATATGTCTCATCTTCTACTGGTCTCTCTAGGATGCAATCTTCCTTTCTAAGACTTACACTCTCAGGAGCTCCGTACATCCAAATATGCGCATTGCTTTCCAAATCAGTTGTGGAGTTTTTCTTCCCCCGGGGTTCTCACTTAGAGCTGACGCATGAATGGTCTGCCCAATATGACATCAAAGTTGCTGCTCTTGTAAAAATTCATTATGGCAAAGGTGTGCTCATACTCGATCCCACACGAGGATACAATGATTTTTTTCTAATATTCCAATCGGTTTCTCCATGTATGCATCAGCTAATTACATTTTCATTCGAGTTTTCCTAAGAGCATGCTTTTTCCATTTTTTCCATATTTCTTTGGTTGCAATGGAAATTCCTGTCCCACTATCTAATATAGCAACCGTCTTTACTCCTTTATACTCAAGTGGTAAGGTGGCGTTTCCTTCTTCTCCTTCACAGTAGTCACCCACCTTATTTCCTGGTATTGGCTTTGTCTGTGGCTTCTTAGGCGAGGTGTCATCTATGTTTTTGTCAGCAAGTTGGTCATGTGAAGGGATTTTCAACCCCATCTTTTCCAGGTGTTTGCCCATTTGGCCCCATAGACGTGGTCTAATTTTTAGTAGCTCTGAGAGGTAAAGTGTGCATTGTATAGGAGAAGACATCAATTCATGCAAGCTCTTGGTATCCATCATTTTTGGTGTGGCTTTCCACTGAGAAGGTACCATTTTAACCTCGGATTTTGTCTCGTGCTCTCCTATGAAAGATGGCAAAGTTTTTAGAGAGCATGGTTTACTCTCTTCAGATGTGATAGACCCGAAATCCCCGTATAGAGATCGTAACCTCCCGAGTTAGTCTTTGACTCTTTAGGTCCCTTTGCATTTTTGTTCCTTTCTTGCTCTTGGCTAAGCTGCTCTCTTGTTTGATTCAGTTTAGTTTCCAAAGCCGCTTTCTCCTTCAGCCTCTTCGCTTTTATTTTGTCTTGTTTGCCTTTCCATGATCTTCTTTCGAAAGTTCTCAGCAATTGGTTCTCAATTTGTGTTTGAACAGGCAATGTGGCTTTTTCAGCTGGTTTGTTTTTGGCAGCTTCTTGAGCTTGAGCTCGAGTCATCACGTTTAAAGGAATAGAGGGCTCTACCTCAGATCCGCTTGAAGAAGGCATTATTCCTACAACGTTGATTGTTGCTTTCCCATTGTCGTTTGGATTCTTAGCACAGTGTTGGCGCAGATGGTCTGTCCCACAACGTTCACAAAATACAAATAATTTGATTTCTGAACCCTTGTTTGGACAACTTTGTGCCCAATGATCACCTCCACACTCATAGCATGGACCTTCTTGTTTTACAGCTAGTGATCGAGCTAATGGTTGTTCTTGCCTTGTGAGGATGTTCTTTGAACCATATTCCTGTGAATGATTGGCAATGAACATGAGTGTATTCGCATCCATGGAGTACTCGTTTCTCATGGGTTGTGGCATATGCATTGGTTGAGCGTAGTTGACTATCACTCTCCCATCATTCAAAAGTGGTGGTTGTTGCCCTAGCATTTGTTTCCTTGGTTGAGTGCTACACCATGGAGTGGGATGATCCCCTCCACAAGTATTACATCTCCTCAATTGAGGTTGTTGCACATTTAGGTTTTGTTGGTAGCCTTGATTTATTATTTTGATTACCCCCTCAACCACTTGTTCTATGATTGGTTCCTAGAGAGTTTGAACATCTTGATTTGTGGTTGATTCGCTCTTCGGAGATGAGACACTACTGGTCGTGCTGTCTGTATCTTCAGTCACCTCTCCATTGGCCTTGCAATTGTCAACTAGATATAGAGCTTCTCTAGCGACTTGCTCAAATGTCGTACATCCCTTCAAATGTGGGTCCTTTTTGAGAGTTTCATTCCTCAAGACCTCTATGAAGAGAACTGACAATCTCTCATCTTGCAGTAGCTCTCTCACAGGACATCTCTCTATGTATTGTTTGAAGCAAAGCAAAGCTTCCTTCACTCTTTCGTTCGTTTTTGTTTGAAAGCGTAGATTTGAGACACTGTGTTATATTTGATTCCCCTTTTTGAGAATTCCTCTACAAACTCTTGTAAGAGTTTTGATATTTTTGGAAAATCATCTCTATTTAGTGGTTGGAACCAAGCAAGGTTTTTCCTTCCAATGTTAACCCAAATCCCTCATATTGAGTATGAAAATCCGCGATTTGTTCAGCTCTCAACACTTGTTTGAAGAGCGAGACATGAGCATATGGATCCCCTGATCCACTGTACTTTGTCTTGACACATTGAGCCACTTGATATGGTCTTAATCGTTGTGGTTCAGTCACCAATTTAACCAATTCGTGGTCTCTTGGAAAGACATCTCTCACCCTATCCTCGTGTCTTGGAGAGAATCCCGATGGAATCCTCTGTGATGTGTATTGTGGCATCGTTATTGGATGAAATCAAGTAGAGATCGGAGTACCCTTGTATGTGTATTGTTCTAAGTCAATTGGATTGACAAGTTTGTACTCACGTCCATACTTATCTACCATCAAAACTTGCACTCCATTGGCATCTGTGTACGTGAATGCATAGAGATTCTTATGGGTGGTCAACTCTCTAGCATTGGGCTCTACACACCTGTAGAAGATGTATGGATCCCCATTTGTGAATCTATATAAGCACTCATGAGTATAATATGTAAGCACTCTCCTGGATTCATTGGCTTTGATGAATCTCACGTTTGGTTTGTTGATTAGAGGATGCCTCTCCTCTAGGTATTCTCCCAATCCCCCTATTGAAGGCATTGCAGCGTTTTTCATGTCTTTGAGTTGAGTAGAAAATGAATGATTTATCATGATTAAGGATCACTCAAATCTCTCAAGATAGTCCTTGACAAGCTCACTTTGGCTTAGTGCACCTTATCCCTTTTTGCCCTTGATGAGGTCTCTCAGAAGTTAGGAATTTTTGACTTTTTGGTCTCTGGAAACTGGTCTTAGGGTACCCTAAAAGTTTGGATTTAGGAAACCTAGTAAAATTCAGCTCTAAAACCTAGTAAACCTATTGCCCACAAGCTTTCTTCCTAGCTATACCTGACTCAATTTGGAGTTGTCTATCAGAAGTTAGAGCAATTTTAGTGAACTGCACTTGAAACAACACTCAAAACAGTCTCAAGAGCAAAAAACAGGAACTTTGGCTTGTATCTGGGTGTCGAGAAGGTATTTTTAGCTCAAACTTGAGATTTGGGATATACTCAAGTATGTATACAAGATCATCGAGTTAGATACCCCCACTATGCTGAGAGGTACATGGATCGCAATCCATGTTCCTGTCTTTTTTTTTTTCAAAATTTCCCAAATTTTGACTATGTGTAGACAAGGTCATATGCAAGCTATATACCAATTTTCAGAAAATTCTGAGGTTGAGGTAAGTGATCCGTGTTCAACTGGACTTGACCTCTTGGCAGCTTATTGCACTCTATGTCCACAAGCTAAATCTCAAATCTTTTTGGATTTGGACTTGTTTTGACAGGCCAAATGGTCAATATAAGGTCTGCATTGTGGTTTTCAGTCTGTCACCTGTTTTGTTCCCTTTTGACCCAAATTTGCTCAATTTTTTCCAGAATTGGACTTGGGGATATGTTTCCTTGTATATGCACTACTGATTTGGAAAATTTTCAGGTTAAGTTGTCACTAGGGTACATGGATTGCGATCCATGTTTGGAGCCCAAATTGACTTCTCTTGGTATCATCAGATTCACCATGCTTAGGAGGTCCTATGGTATCAATTTTTTTGAAAATGGACCTCAGGATTGAAAGTTAGGTCAGTTCTGGCAGTTGCACATAGTATTTTGCAGTTCTGGGCTTTTGGACAGGTTTTCGATATCCAATTTTACATTTGAAAAGACCACTAGACTCCTTGTGATGGGCTCTATCTATGGTGCAAATATGGTATGAGTCTGTGACAAAGGAACATGGATCGCGATCCATGTACCTATGTGTCACATTGCACTGAAACTTGGCACACAGCTTGTGCTTGGTCTCCTGATGCTAGATATGTGTTTTTTGTGTGATTTGGACTTGTTTAGGCTAGGCAAAAGTCAATCCCTAAGTCTGTTTTAGGGTCTTCCTCTTTGAACAGTTTTTGGTTCTTTTCACCCACTTTTTGAACTTTTTTGACAAAATTTCCTTGGGGACTTTTGTTCACAATGGTCTCTGCTATAGGTTGGAAAAGTTTATGCCCAAAAATTTCTCAAGGGTACATGGCTCGCGATCCATGTTCCACCACTTTTGGATCTGAATTTTTGGTGTGCTGATAGCTTATGATGTTTGTAGCTTGCTCACCAAGAATTTTTGGATTTGGATCAATTTTGCCCTATCAAATTTGACTTCTACAGTCTGCTACGACAGTTTTGACAACGTTCTGTTTTTGGCTCTTTTGACAACTTTCTGCAACTTTTTTGCATATGGTTCTTTTGGGAAAGTTGTTCCAAATGATACCAGCTACCTATTGCTCAAATCTTAGCCAAAAAAATTTCAAAATTTTTTCATGAGGTACATGGATCGCGATCCATGTTTGGAAGCCAAACTGACATTTCTTGGTACCATGAGAATCAGCATGTTTACTTGATGCTATGGTATCAAAAGTTTTTGATTTGGATAAGTTTTTGTCATTCAAAAGCAAGTTCTTCCGTATGTCCTGTGATTTTTCACTAGTTTCTGTATTTGGCTATTTTGACCAACTTTTTTTAATCTTTTGACATGCTGCCTTTTGGGAAAGTTGTTCCAAATGATATCAAGGATTTACTTGTCAAATATCAGCCCCAAATGTCAAAAAGGTACATGGATCGCGATCCATGTTTGGCAGCATTTTTTCATGAATTTTGTTCTGTACGTTTTCTATGCCCTGTAGAAGCCAAATCTCATCCCTTTTTGAATTTGGATCCCAAAATCTCAAGATTTGTCCAATTTTGTGTCTACAATGCCTGTTTTGTTGTTTTTGCCCTTGCAGTCAATTCTGATGTGATTTTTGAGTTTTTCAAGGAAACTTGATCAGAGCAGTTTCATACTAATGGACAATGTCACTTGTCACTTTTCACCAAAAATGGCCTTTGGGGTACATGGATCGCGATCCATGTTCCTCCACAGATTCTTGCCAGACTTTCCAGGTTGCTTCTCGAGAGTCTGCTAATGCCCTAGATCCACAAATTTTTGAATTTGGATCACTTTTGAGATCAAATTTTCAAATTTTCAGAGTTATGGTCATTTCGGTCAAAATATGGTTTTCACCCTTTTCTCTCTCAATCTTTTAGCCCCTACTTACCCTACTCCTAAGTACTGAAATGAAACATGAAATAAAAACAAACAGAACAATACAAAATAAAGTTGAAACAAAAAATGAAACAACACTCTGAAAGCGTAGAGAAAATCGAAGAATGAAATGCTTTTGGCTATCTCACTCACAACCCTTTTTACCTATTGAGAATAGGATCTAGCAAGTCCTCGACTTCTAGACTCTACCAAACACTTAACCCCATGTCTAGCTGCTTCACTGCTAAAGTGTAAATGGAATGGAAGACAAATCTTTAGAAAAAAAAACGCTCTAAAAATGCACTAGGTCACTCACCATCGAAGGATCACATCCCCGGCAGTGGCGCCAATGTTAGCGGGTCGCCGTGACGGACGTCCGCAGCATAGCTTTCTAGCACTAACATAATGTCAATACTCAGGGAAAGTGACTCGGATGGGGCACAGAGACTCTTTGAGATCTTCAATCTCAAGAAGTGAACCTTAACAAGCAAACACAATAGCTCAACGAGCAAACCAACACTCAATGATCAGGGAAATCTACCTATGTCCTTTCTCACAACTCTAGGTCATCATGCCATTTCAGCACTCGAACGGACTCGAAATGCAACGAAACTTTAGGAGGAGGTCTAGGACACCTAGGGGCACTATCCTATCAAGTCTGGTTGCAATCCGACAAGCTACCAAAATCACGATCCATCGTGAAAAAGGTCCTGAAAACTCCAACAGATCAGTCTAGAAAGGTTTTCCTATGGTCTAAGAACACTCTCCTATGGTCAAAACAACTAAAAACAATGATTTAAGCACTCAAATATGCAATTATAGCTCACAGATGCGTAGTCATGAACCACAACAAAACTGACAATGCTTACACTTAATTTAAAGATCAAAGAGAGAGGAACACAATGCAAGTTTTGGATTTTAAAATTGATTACCCATTCATTAACTGCGTTGATTACAACGTTGGAGCAGCTCGTAGCTTGAGCGTATGTTTTTTGAGCTCCCTTCTTCTTCTAAAGATAAGCCTTCTTTCACATTAAGGTCACTGACCTTTATACCTAGGAATTTCTAAATGGCCAGTGGGGGGCTCACACGGACCTTTACAACCCTGTCATGATAGAATTACAACTCGGGGAATTGACTGCTACTCTGGAATTAGAATTTACACAGAGTATTACTACACTAGCTCGGGAAACTAATAGAGTACAAATGTGGTGTCCGGCTACGTGTCCGGCCAGGTGGGCGCCCGTTCGGTTTGTCCTCAAACGTACTTCTAGGTTCTCTATCAGGCGTGTTACGCATATTTTCAGTAATAGATCGACCAATAGCTTGAGCAAATATTTCCAAGTCACCTAAGTGAGCAGGCACCATGGGTGAAGGCGCTCCAAAGACTACATGTGGAGTAGGTATTGGCATTGGGGTTAGCGCATAGGAAGCCCTTGGGTTCCACGTGTGGTACGGTGTTGTGCCATGTGGCGGCCCAAAGTTCATATGTGTGGCCCTAGGCATAATAGACATCGACGGATGTGACATGCTAATAATAGCCGGTATGGTCCCATGGAAATAAGAGCTTGGGTGTTGTGGTTGTGGAGCATAGGTTGTTGAAACAATGGGAGGAGTAGAAACTACATGAGTACGAGGACCCATAGGTGTATACGATTGGTACACACTTGTAGGTACTATTGCAAGCATTGAGCTACCATGTAGTGGTGCTTTACTAACAAATGAGGTCACCCATGGCGTGTTTCTTGGCATGCCCATCATTGGGGTAGGCATGGTAGCTGTGGTGTCATCAAGGGAAAGATGAGCTAGACTTGGAAAAGTAAAGCTATCACTTGTGGGCTCAGATTGCACTGAGACCCCTAGTGAAACAACATATGGAGGATCCATCGGACTTACAGAGGGAGTCTCCATTTGCGATAAGGTAGGTTGTTTAGACTTCCTTGTATCCAAGAATCTCATGAGACCCGTTGAAGGCATGTGGATCCACTTGTTTTGTCTCTCTAGCTCAATAACCCTATGGATGACCTTACAAATTCTTTTTTGTTGATCCTCCACACTAGTAGCACCCGTTGTGGATTGTAGGACATCTAACCAACCCACGTGATAGGTGTGACCTGTGTATAGGTCAGTTAGAGTTTCCGTTTGTAGTTCGTACTCCCAATTCTCATTGAAGAACGCTCCATCTAGGATTGAGGTGCGAGGGTTGTCTTTTGAAGTAGATGCGATGTGGCTCTTTATGGGTTGACCTTAGTGGTCGCTAGTTTAGGAGCACTTGATTGCTCTCCTAGCAAGGATATTGATATAGGAGCTTTCTCTTTTAAATCTCTTTGTTGCTCCGCCTTGCGTAAGCTCTCAATTTCCTTTTCTCTAGCCGCAATGATATACCGCTCAACTTCTTGTACTTCGGCAAGGCTTCTATTATCAGGAAATATAACCTCGAAGGGGAATAGCTCTGAAGAGTCAGGGGGTGCAGTGAATGGAGTATTCACGTGCACACTCTCTAAGAGCATGGGGTCTACGTTGGTCATGAATGGCGAATTTACTTCCCCACCCCCCTCATTTACATCGTTAGCTCCATGTTTGGAGGGAGTGGCTCTATTAAAGGTTTCCTTCAAGCGGCTAAGTACGCTCGGCCCATACCGTGGGCCCATGACATGCATGTCTTAGCTTCAACTATCATGATTAGGCATTGGGTAACCCTCCATGACATCGTAGTTAGAGGAAGAGTCACTAGACGCTATATGTGGGTCCTGAGTGGTACTACCTTGGGTTCCCACCGAGGACTTGGAACCTAAAGTAGGTGGGTATGAAGAACTCGCGTAATTCAAAATGCTCGCTAGTTGCTCGGCCTCTAGCACATGACCAGAGCGCAGATGCATGTGCCTTTGGCACCCTACAAGCATCGACAAATACCCTCGAAGGTTAACCGCCTAATTTTTTGGGTGTTTTGCACCCCATTTTCACTCGTTTTATATGTTTTTAAATAATTTTTTAATGATTGATTTTTGGACTAGAGCGTGTGATAACTAAAAACAAGCACATTGCTTAGAGAGTCGTGGTACACTTTACAGTGCAGCGTTTGGTTACTTGAAGCTCCGTTGGTCCTCAAAAGGGTCGATTTTTTCTTAGGCGTGAGGCTAAAATAAGTAATTCTAAAGGGAGACTTAGGATTGAGCCTGAGCATGGGCTTGGGCTTGGGCCTGAGGAATATTCCCGATCCCGCTCCTACCTTTAAAATAATTAATTTTATTAAGAAAATGTTTTTTTTTTGGGATAAGGTTGCCACGGTCTAGCTGCGCGCGCGAGCACACACACACCTAACCTATCTAGTTACAACTAACAGAGCTACTGTTACATACTAACACAGTACTACATCAACTCATTAGCTAACATATATACTTACTGTATCTTACAGAGCTAACATTATAGATCTACTACCTTAATTGTAACACCTTATCATTAGAGAAAACACAAAACATAGTACCTTTCAACACCTTATTAACAAAAACAATATACTAAAACACAACAAAGGTCACAAGTCCTTCTGAACAAGCCACACACCTTCGTTCTCTACCTTCCCTACTTCTCAAATTGCACCACAACTCATTAGCTAACAGATCTACTTACTGTATCTTATAGAGCTAACATTATAGATCTACTACCTTAATTCTAACACCTTATCAACAGACAAAACACAAAACACAGTAACTTTAAACACCTTATTAACAAAAACAGTACATTGCAGCATAAGAAAGGTCACAAATCCTTCTGAACAAGCCACACATCTTCCTTCTCTACCTTTCCTACTTCTCAAATTGCACCACAAAGCAGCATAGTGTGCTTTTCGAGCTTAATCCATGGCATTTCCCTGACAGCGGTGCCAAAAATGTGCACGTCTATTTCACATGTCAATGCAAGGGACTTGCCGTACACTGTGTGTGAGCCACAAATGGCTACAAGCACACAACCAGACTAATCTAGCAAGCTCAAGAGAGCAAGGGTGTGTCACTCACTGCCCTACGCTCGCCTTCGTGGAGGATTCCCCGCCACAAAGAAGAAGGATCTACCGCCATGCCGCACTCAGCTGCCTTGCAGCCACCGTGCCATGATCGCAATGCTCAATCGCACTCTCTCTCTCTCTCTCTCATGCATACACACACACACACACACAAACACACACACACACACACACACACACACACACACACACACACACACACACACACACACACACACACACACACACACACACACAGGGAGATGAAGAAGAAGAAGACGGAGATGGAGCAAGAGCACTCTTCAATTGCACAAATGAGAGAATGAGTACTTTTTAGGTTTAGGTGACTTTTATATGAGCTCGACCATTCACACTTGGGTGCCCATGCTTAGCCAACTAACCCTTGAATGTTCCAGTTAGAGTGCACCTGTCATTGGCGATCACTCTTACCCTTTTCCTATTGGATCGACAAGCCCGGCCCATGACTACTAGAAGTGGACGCCAGTTAACACCTTGAATTTGCAACTACATTTGTAAAATTTTGTCCACACTTGTCATACAAAGTGAGCTTATACAGCCTACGCCACAAAATCCCAGATGCAACAATTTCATCACCAAAACTGAGATCATGAACTATACATCTGTCATCCAAAAATTCGACTACAAGTCCAAGTCTAGCAAGTGCAAATATAGACAAAGGATTCTTCTTGATCCCAGGTACATAAAGTGTATCAACAAGTGTGAAAGAAAACATCTTGAACACATCTGTGTTGTTGTTAGCCATGGTAAATGTGGCACTTGATGTGAAAATTGCCCAAGAAGAGGAGAAACGAAGCGGGAATAACACATGCTATATAACACAAACCGTAGAAGATTGTAAGGCACCTGCTATGCAAAAAATGGAACTCACAGAAATTTTGCACAAAATGACAAAATACTCTGTGCAATACTGCCTGTAGTGGAAACGGAGGCCGAAATGAGCACGAATCAGAAATCTGTGACCTATGAACGCTCGCCAAATCTCACTGAAATCGGAGAAAATTAACAGGCGTGTGCTGGAGCTATTGGCGACTAAGCCCGAGAGGACGCACCCTGCTTCGATACTAATTGTTGGAATCACAAACTTACACCCTGCACCTGAACATTTCAAATCCTACACCACAGAGGAACGTAAGGTTGTGTATACAAAGGCTCAAAGAAAACCTATCGATGGAAGCAATGGATTTTATGACGGTCTAGTGATAGTTAAGGAAATAGAGTTAGCAGGCCCAGGAGGAGAGTCCAGACTTGTTTTCATTGCCCAAGATCTGACAGAGACTGATGAGTGTGTACTTAAAGAGCTTTTCAAGGAATTTAGGGATATATTTTCTTGGACATATCATGATATGAAAGATGTTCCACCTTCTATGGTGCAACACACAATCCCCATGAATAGCATAGCTAAACCAGTTCAGCAATGACCCTACCCAATGAATCCTAAATATGCAAAGATTGTTCAAGAAGAGATTGAAAAGCTTGTGAAATGCGGATTCATATACCCTATTGAGCACTCAAAATGGGTGTCTCCAATAGTGATTGTGCCGAAAAAGAATGTGAAACTCAGAGTGTGCGTGGATCTCAAGAATGTTAATGCGGCCACTAGGAGGGACCATTACCCCTTCCCATATTTAGAACATGTTCTTGAAAGAGTTGTAGGAAAGGAAGCTTATAGATTTCTAGATGGGTACTCTGGCTACAATCAAATCACAATTGCGCTAGAGAACCAAGCTAAAACAACCTTTATAACCAAATTTGGAGTGTTTGCATTTTGTGTTATGGCTTTTGGCTTAACCAATGCCCCTGCTACCTTTCAAAGATTAATAAACACTGCTTTTAGAGAATATTAGAGGGAGTTTTGTGAAGCTTTCTTAAATGACCTTTGTGTTTATTCCTCTTGGAAAGAGCATCTATCATGCTTATGAAAAGTGTTTGAGAAGTACAGATTGTATCGCATCTCCTTAAACCCTTTCAAATGCCAATTTTGGGTTAAACATGGAGTCATTTTAGGGCATATATTGTCCAAATATGGGATTTCCACAGATGAGAGCAAAATTAAAGCCATTGCTAAATTTCCACCACCTACAAACTATAAAGGAGTTCAAAGGTTCATGGGCCATGCTAGTTATTACCTGCGGTTTATTTTAAACTTTGTTGAGATATCTCGTCCATTGTACAAATTTCTTATTGAGTTTCATTGAACCGCGGATTGTGACCATGCTTATGAGTCATTGAAAAAGACCTTGACTAGCACTCCTATTCTATGAGTGCCCGATTGGAATGTAATTTTCCATGTGCATATTGATGCATCGAACTTTGCTATTGGGTGTGTTCTAGCTCAACCAGGAGAACATAAACTAGACTACCCCATTATCTTTGCAAGTCGTTAATTGAATGATTCCGAGAGAAACTACACCACTACAGAGCAAGAAGGTTTTGCTATGATTTATGCAGTAAAGAAATTCTGCTACTACCTTCTTGCCAACAAGTTTGTTTTCTACGTGGATCATCATGCCTTTTTTTATCTAGTAAATAAACCTTGTTCCATGGGAAGAATTACACGATGGTTGTTAATTCTCCTTGAGTTTGATTTTACCATTGTGGTGAGACCTGGTAAAAGACATGTCATGGCGGATCATTTATCTCGCATACCCAATGGTGAAGCCCCTAATGAAGTCAATAATGAATTGCTTGATACTTCTCTATTCCTAGTCGAGGCCATACCTAAATGGAGTGAGAAGATTGTGAACTTTCTAGTTGATGGTTTTCCACCCAAAGAGCTTCGTAAGGACATAGCTCAAAAGATGTCAAAAGAGTGTGAACCTTATTCTCTCATCGTAGGAACTCTCGACATGTTAGGGAAGGATGATATTCTTAGACGTTGTGGCCGTGAGGATGAATATTTATACATACTGTAAGAAGCCCACATGCGTATAGCCGGAGGACATTTCTCAGGGGAACTAACAGCTAGAAAGGTGTTGCAATTGGGCTATTGGTGGCCTACCTTATTTAAGGATGCATCACTTTTTGCAAAAGGATGTGATGAATGACAACGTTACGAGATCACACAACGAAAGGATAAGATGCCCTTACATCCTGTTAAAGTGACTCAACCATTTGAAAAATGGGGTTTGGACTTTGTAGCCCAATTAGTCCAACAACTCGTAGCACTCAATGTCGATATGTTATTGTTGCCGCTGACTATGTAACAAAGTGGGCGGAAGCCAGGGCAACACATAAGGCTAATGCAAGGTGAACTTCCAAGTTTCTCTTTGAGAACATTATTACAAGATTTGGTTGTCCCTTTGAGATTGTGAGTGACAATGACACTCATTTTATAAATGCGATGATAAAGGAACTCATTACCAAATTTATGATAGCTAACCATAAGTCCACGCCTTATTATCCACAAGCAAATGGCCAAGTTGAGAGTAACAACAAAACTCTCATCTCCATTTTGACAAAGACAGTTGAGTATCATCGTACAAATTGGGATTTAAAGCCTACATCAGCTCTATGGTCTTATCGCACTTCTTACAAAGTGGCTATTAATTGTATACCATTCAAAATGGTATATGGCCAAGAAGCAGTTATGCCATGGGAGTTTGTCATTCCTAGTCTATGTGTAGCTTCACAAGAAGGTTGGGATGGTAACCCTTTAGTTGAGCACTTATATGTCCTTGAGAGGTTAGATGAAGAAAGGCAATTGGTTGTGCAAAATGCACTTGTGGAGAAGGATAGGAGGAAGAAATGGTTTGATCATCATCTAAAGAACAAAGATATCAATGTTGGTGATAAAGTCCTTATGTATGGAGTGCGTAACAAAAAGAAAAAGTTGAAATATGCAAGAAAAGAACCATATAGAGTATGTGAAATCACCCCACAAGGTACCATTCATGTGGAGACTCTTGATGGAGTTGAGACCATTGGATTCCTCAATGGGAGCAAACTTAAAAGATACTATGATCCTTTAAGCCCAGAGGAACTACGTGCCATCCATAAAAAAAAGGCAGCGAAGGCACAAACAGAATTGAAGAAGATACAAGCTCAAGCTGAGGCTAAACAACGACAACAATGCATAAGACGCCAACGAGAGGCCAACCTCGGAGTTACATATGCATTCCACATTGAAACAAATGATGATTGGTTGGACTCTGATACACCTCTACAATACCCTATTGAGCTAAATAGCACCTATGGAAAAGTGCTATACAACACCTTATTGGACACGGGTGCTAAGTATAATCTGCTATCATATGGGGTGTGGTGTCACTTAGGGAAGCCACCTATGATCTGAGAGTATTATCCAAGTCAAGGGTGTCAACAAGAAAAAAACTGTGGTTTTTGAAATCTGGCACACTTCTATTAGTTATGACAATGGGGTTATAGCTCAAGAATTTTTGGTCATGCCTGCTGGAACTATGGAGGGTAATATAAACCTAGGATGCCACGTGGATGATATCCACCAAATGCACTATTGATTGGGGAACTGGAGGTGTTACAATGCACAAACCAACTCTTAGCCCTGCCACTCAAGCCATAGTCCCTCAGATATTGCCTCTTAAGGAAATAAAACCCAAAACATTGCATTTCCAAGAGGTTGAACCATATGTCCCCATAGCCCAACTCTCTAGAGCTTCAACTGCTGAGCTTCAACTACTGTAGTTGAAATAAATCTTGAGACACACAAGACCCATCCTAATATAACAAAGAAAACATACAAGTGGGTCCCTAAAGCTTCTTTAACGACCATAGCTAGTGCTAAAATACAGGAGCCTGGTAAGAGACATCCCACTCACCCCAATAAATTTAATGAAACGTTGCATTGGATTCCTAAAAAACTATTGGAAGCCCAAGGCTACTATGAAGGAAATTATCAAATCTAGGTGCCAAAACGTAAATTGTGCTTTTACATATCACCTGACCCATGTGAGACGCTTCCTGTAGCTCCAAGAAAAATTGAAGATCGCGGAAAGGAAAAAATCATAGAATGCTACACACCCACTCCAGAGCTAGTTTGGGTACTGAAGAAAGAACAATTTGTTCCACCTAGCTTAGGAACAGGGAAGTCAAATGAAGCTTCTTGCTCGTTGAGTAGTTGCTATACGAAAATAGAAGCTTCGACACAATCTCCACCTACCATTGTACATATCCAGGAAGAATTTGCACCTCTTGTTGTAAGCTCACCACCTACAACAACGTTGCAAATAAAATCATGGGAGAGTACCTTACCACCCTTGCAACTAGATGAAATGCCTAGGGTGGACGAAAACTATTGGTCAAAGTCCTCACCCATAACAACTTGGAACATCGGTTTTAAAAGGTGACGACATCATTTCAAAAGGTACAATCTACCGAAGGAAGGGGGGAGTGTTTGCTAACATTCATCATTCACTCACTCCCCTCTCAACCTTCCTCTCTGACCTCTCAATCTCCAATCTTAGGGAATGTATATATAAAGCCTTAAACTCACAAGACAAAAATAAAAAAGTAGAAGAGCAAGAGCCACCAAACAAAAATTTGGAAACCTACAAGTTCTAGTACATGACCCAAAATCATAAAAACACATTATGCACAAGGACACGACCTTTTGGCACGACCCTTATAATATTTTCACTCTAACAATCATCTATCTGTGTGTACAAATATGGCTAGTACGCTAGAGTCATCCACTCTTGCTTTGGGTGAGATGTACCCTTGTTACTTTTCACAAGTGTTTCACATGGTCTTTCCGGTGCCTTCCACTGAATGGGATTTGGTAGGTATGCTAGCATGTGAGACAAATTTTGACAAGATAGAATGGCTAATACATCTCTTGACCATGACTGGTCCATACTTAGTAGAGTGCGTTTCTCCCATTGCACAAGCCTACCCTTTTGACCAAGATGACTATAGACATCTAGTGACCTTCTTAGTAAACATTGGTGCCTCTAATGATGAAGAAAATTTACATACTCACACGGATGACACATATGGTCTCACGGATGATGACTGTGTTTTTCTCGACGACAAGGATAAGGGTTTAGCCTTAGGGTTCCCCCCCAATCTCTACAATATCCTATTCCCTTGACTCTCTAGGGGGAGTGAAAATAATTAGGTTAGGGTTCCTTATGTTTTTTAATTGTGATCGATGAGGGTTGGTACCTTTTCCCACTGATGTGCCTCTGGAAGGTGGATGTTTGGTGGTGACTATTGTGCAGTTTGTGACTACATAAGGATGCCTTTGAAGGACAACGATAATGGATGTTACATGTTACAATGGATGTTCTCCATTATATCATGTGTAGTACTTCTTTTTACCTATGCTTTCTATAGTTACATGCTGGCATCTTGTCATTTGAGTTTCTAACAATGCATAAAATTTATGAAGGTGTGACATTGCCAATTTAGATGCTATAATTTTTTCAAACTTCTAGTACCTTGTTCTTTTCTTTGAGTTTGGTCTATTAGTTGGCTTTAAGGAGGTATCAAGACCTTAGGCTAAACTAGGCCACGTAATTGTTGACTTTAATTCCTAAATAGTCTATTAATTGTAGTAACTTTAGTAATGTTTTAGGCTATGAGGATATAGTTCTCTCTAGATTATTCCACCTGAGTGTGACTTGTATTGTGGAAGTCCATGTGTTAAGCTGGTATTTGAGAGCTCGAGTCTCCCGGCTAGTTTATGCTCAAGCTGGGTTAAAAACATTACCTTCTACTTGGAAGATAACGAAGATGAATCCATTGTGTGCAAGACCACTCAAGTAAAAAGAGCTGAACAGACCCTAGAAGTAGAAAACATTCATTCAATCATGTCTACACCCATCCGATGCACTCTTCCCTTGGGAGAACTGTTAAAACTCAGACTATACTTATGGAATGATTTACAGAAAACCCTAGAGAAAGTGAGGATAACGGGGTTAATCTCGAAGAATTTGGGAAAATTGAAAAAAATGAAAAACAAAGAGATTCGATCAGTTCCCATGAACAAAGTCGGAGAATATTATGAAGGGGAAGAAGGAAACACCACCCTCCCAGTGAAATATAATGACATTGAAACCATGGCGATACTGGATAGTGGGGCTAGCATAGCCATAGCCACTAAAGCAGTATGGGAATCTTGGGGACAACCAGCCATTAGACAAACTCAAATGAAATTGCAGTTGACTAACGGACACATTGAGAGACCTTTATGGCTACTTGAAAAAGTGATAGTCAATTCTTGTGGAATTGAATATCAACACACTTTTGCCATAGTAGACTTTGGGAAAAAACTCAACTATGAAATCATAATGGGAAGACCTTTCATGCGACAGGTATAGCTTATCCAAGATTGGGGAAACAATTATCTGTACTTGAACCAAGTGGGATCTATAACAAGAGTCAATCTAAAAGATCACACTTATAGAGATGTCTTGAGAACACCCATCCAAGAGTTTGGTTCAGTCTCTTCGGCTAAAACTAAACTCCCATCCTGGTTAAACAAAGACACTCCTATTTGGATGTGTGGAGCTTCAGAAAATGGAAGCTTAAGACGAGAAGAGTGTATCCTAGAAAGGGACTACACAGACGAAGCCTACTTACTTGAACCCTTTCTAGAACATTTATTTGAGCCATTTGAGTAGGCTCACATTTTAGCAACAATGGATGTATGTGTGAATACATTTATGTTGGAATTAGGGTTGCAGAGAAACACACACAGCTTGGAGAAGACGAAGGAAGCTCAAGGCACACAATAGAGAGTGTGTTATTTAGTATGCAATGGAAAGATAGATAGCCCTAGAGTGATGGGCATATATACAATGCACGGGGGAAAAAACCTTCTAAAGAGGGAAAAAATGCCTCGGTGGTCCTAGTGTGTTCACACACATCACTACCACATGTATATGGTAACAAATCCCCCCTGGAGTGATGCGGTGAACGAGAGCTGGCACATGAGTAAAGGGAAGTGCCATGCCCTGAGGACAGGATCAGTCCACAAAGGGGAGTAAGCCCAAAGCTTTGTGGAAAGCTTCAAGCTTCTCACAAGACAATGCCTTTGTGAAAAGATCGTGAAGGTTGTCCTGTGTTGGCACATAAGCCAAGTTGATCTCTCCTGCTGAGAGCCTCTCCCTGACATAGTGGTAATGCACCTCAATGTGCTTTGTGCGAGCATGAAAAACTGGGTTCCTTGCAACTGCCAATGCGCTCTGAGTCCAACGCCCAAATCAGCCATAAGGCGTCTGAGCCATACACACTCAACCGTAGCTGTGAAGACTGCCCTGTACTCAGCCTCACAACTCGAAGTGGCCACAGTAGGTTGCTTCTTGCTCAACCATGATATACATGAACTGCCAAGCATGAAACAAAAACCACTTGTGGACACTCGCGTGTCAAAACAAGTAGCCCAATCCGAGTCCGAAAAAGCATGTAAGTCTGGCGGCAATGATCCCCGCTTGGGATAAAACAAGCCAAGATGTAAAGTGCCACTAAGGTAGCGGAAAATCCTCTTGACAGCCTGCCAATGCTTAGACCCTGGGCTATGCATAAATCTGCTGACCTGTGAGACTGCAAACTGAATATCCGGCCTCGTGTTGCATACATAAATGAGGCAGCCAACAACAGTTTGGTAAAGAGTGACATCAGCAGGATCACCAGCATCATGTAGACTCAACTTCAAACCTGTTTCCATGGGAGTGGCAATAGGTTTGCAATCCTCAAGTCCAAACTTACATAGCAATGTCTCTATGTAACTTTTCTGACACAAGGCAATACCACCATCACACTGCTTAAACTGTATACCCAAATAATGATGCAACATCCCCAAATCTTTCATCTTGAAAGTAGCATTCAAATCAGCCTTAAATTCAGCAATATGTCTCTCATTTGGTCCAGTGATCAACAAATCATCAACATAAACAACCACAATGAGAAGTACATCACCCTCATGCTTTACATACAATGTGCTTTCTGTTGGACTGTTACGAAAGCCTTGTTTGACCAAATGAGTGTCAGCTTTCTCATACCAAGCACGAGGAGATTGCTTCAACCCATACAAAGCCTTGTTACATTTGCACACTTTGTCCTCTTGTCCTTTTATAACAAAACCGCGAGGCTGCGTTACATAAACTTCCTCAAATATGTCACCATTCAAGAAAGCAGTAACAATGTCTGATTGATGTACATCCCAACCAAAATGAGCTGCCAATACACATAGAAAACGCACAGTAGTCATACGACAAGTGGGAGAAAAAGTCTCTTCATAATCTATGCCTTTTTGTTGTGCATAACCCTTTGCAACAAGTCGAGCCTTATGGCGATCGATCTCACCATCTGGCTTGCGTTTTAACTTGTAAACCCACTTCGCACCAATGGCCTTTTTGCCAGGAGGCAAATCACATAAAGTCCATGTGTCATTTTCTATAAGTGCATCATATTTTGATTGCATGGCAACCATCCAATTTTTTGAATTTTGTGCTTCATCAAAAGACAGAGGCTCCTCAACATCATGTAAGCTAGACACAGCCAAAGCATAACAATCTGATGCATAAGATGCATGGCGAGAGCATGAACGAGTACGACTAGACAAAGGTGCATCCAATTTACTGTCACGCAAAGTGTGCACCAGCCATTTTTGCATACCTCTAGCCTGCTCATTTTCAGCCCTTTCCTCATCAAGTACATCATGTACATCTGCATCAGTAATAGGCTGATCTAGAACATTTTCAGAAACCCCCATAGGCTGTACATTTGCCTCATTGGAACTTACATTCGTATTTCCACCACTGAAAAGAGGCAACAAAGTGTCATAAATGTCCTGTGAGCTTACCTTATTGTCTCTAGTACATGACAACAAGGGCTGAACAGAATCTTCCACAAACACTACATCCTGTGAAACCAGAATACGCTTTGTTTGCAGATGATATAACCTGTAACCTTTGATTTCAGCACTATAACCAACAAAAATACATTTGACAGCCTTATCATCCAATTTTTTGCGCTGCACTTGTGGCACCAAAGCATATGCCAAACAACCAAAAACATGCATGTGCTCAATAGAAGGTTTTCTATCATGCCATGCTTCATATGAAGTAATAGACTACAAAGCTTTCGTAGGACACCTGTTAAGTACATAAGTGGCACACATAATGGCCTCAAGCCAAAAAGAATGCGGCAAAGCTTGACTTTTGACCATACATCGTGCCATTTCTGTCAGTGACCTGTTTTTCCTCTCAGCAACACCATTTTGCTGAGGTGTATAAGGCACTATACATTGGTGTTTTATCCCACAAATAGCCAGAAATGCATTAAACTCATGAGACATATACTCCCCCCCTCGATCGGAATGGAGGGTGCCCATAGTACATTTCGAGACATTTTCAGTCATAGCCAGAAATTTTTTGAAGCACATAAAAACTTCGGACTTCGCTTTAAGCGGAAATACCCATGCATGCCTGGAGTAATCATCAATGAAAGTCACAAAGTACAGGTAATTGCCCAAGGACGGAGTTTGCATGGGCCCACAAACATCACTATGTACAAGCTGCAACCTGCATGTGGCCCGAACTAAACCATCCTTTGGAAACTTAGAACGCTGCATCTTACCCAAAATATAGCCTTCACAAACATGTTTGACAGGTGCTTCAAGAGGCGGCAAAGAAGCAACCATATCAGATTTCTGCAAACAAAGCAAACTGGCAATATTCAGATGACCAAAACGTGCATGCCAAAGTTTTGCATCTGAAATAGCCCTTGAATCTGCAACAACATTTGCAAAATTTTGTCCACACTTGTCATACAAAGTGAGCTTATACAGCCCACGGCACAAAAGGCCAGATGCAACAATTTCATCACCAAAACTGAGATCATGAACTGTACATCTGTCATCCACAAATTTGACTACAAGTCCAAGTCTAGCAAGTGCGGATACAGACAAGAGATTCTTCTTGATCCCATGTACATAAAGTGCATCAACAAGTGTGAAGGGACTGCCATTAGCAGCAGTGAGCACAATCTTTCCAACTCCTTGAACTGGATAAGAGGCGTTGTTGGCACAAGTGACTGAATTCCCATGAGGGACAGACTCAAGAGAGGTAAACAATTCACGATGTGAGGTAATGTGCTTTGTAGCACCACTGTCGAAATACCACACATGTGACTCTGCGCTAAATGCCCATTCTACATCAACATCAGCAACATAGTCTCCTTTCACAGAAGACTCAACAATGGCTGCATTTGTAGTGGAACCAGCATTTGCAGTGGAACCACCCTCTTTCTTCTTAGCCTCTTTGGCCGTCAACTTAGGACACGACTTGATCAAGTGATCATTGGCTTTACAATAATGGCAACGCATCTTCTTTTTGCCCTTATCACCAGAATTGCCAGACGAAGTGCTGCCAGCAGAAGCATTAGGAACAAAATTTTTGCCACTCGCAGCAGAACCATAAGAAGTGGCTACATTACTGTTACCACCCTTTCTTTGAGGAGCAATAAAAGCCTGTTCAACTGCACGCTGCCTAGTCCTGTTTTTTTTGCAAAGTGACTCTTGCAACAGCAATGTGCATAATGCATCAAACTTGACAACTTTGGGATTTCCTTGGGTCATAAGTCTCCAAGTACTAGCAAAAGTCTGGTAGGAATCTGGTAAGGCATCAAGAACAGTCTGCATAAGGGAACTATCTGAAATGACTTCACCTGTAGAAATAAGCTGCCCATTGATATCCTTGACACTAGCAAGGAAAGTGTCCATATCATCTTCCTCATGCATAATCTTCGACTCCAGCGCTTTACGCAGCAAAGAAATTTTAGCCTCATTGCGGCTTGCATAAAGACCTGCTAAAATATCCCAAGCCTGTTTTGCAGATTTTGCTCAACGGATGTGAGGAACAATGGTGCGCTTCACAGACAACGCAATCAATGCATGAGCCTGCGCATCCTTAACATCCCAACGAGCTTGTTTTGCCGTAGGCAAAACAACTCTAACATCTGCAATCCTTGCAGCAAGACCTGCAACATCCTCAACATCGCCTACATCCTCAGAACCAGGACGTACATCAATTCCCTGCACAATGTTCTAGACACCTTTTGACACAAGAACATGTTGCATCATATAAGCCCACATAGGGTAGTTGTCCCCATCCAACCTGTCCTCAGCAACAAACATCTTGAACACATCTGTGGTGTTGTTGTCAGCCATGGTAAATGCTGCACCTGATGTGAAAACTGCCCGAAAATAGGATAAACGGAGCAAGAACAACGTGTGCTATATAGCACAAACCGTAGAAGACTATAAGGCACCTGTTATGCAGAAAACGGCACTGACAGAAATTCTGCACAAAATGACAAAATAGCCTGTGCACTACTGCCTGTAGTGGAAACGGAGGCCGAAATGAGCCCAGATCGAAATTCTGAGCCCAAAAAATTTGTCGACTTGCGAACGCTCACCAAAGCTCACTGAAATCGGAGAAAGTGAGCAGGCGTGCGCTGTGTCACATGTTCCTAAGTGGAGTAATTATCTGGTTACTTACTTATCGAGCCAAACATTTCCTGTGGATATGAGTAAATGCCGTCAAAGAGAAATTGAAACTGAATCAAGAGACTATGCTCTTATTGGGAACCAATAAGAGCATAGTCTTATTGGGAACCAATTGTATCGGAAAGGTAAAGATCAACATTTGCGTCTTTGCACAAATGAAAATGAGTATATTTCGATTATAGAACAAGTACATGTTGGATTAGCTGGAGGTCACTTTTCTAGTGAGACCACCACAAGAGCAATCTTGATGGCAGGCATATGGTGGATAACACTTTTTGCAGATGCCAAAGAATATGTTCAAAGATGTGATGCTTGTCAACAACAAGAAAAAATGTCAACACGAGTAGATAGCATGCCCTTAAGACCAATGATGGGGGTTAGAGCTTTTGCAAAATGGGGTATAGATTTTGTTGGACCAATATAGCCACCTGCTTATAGCACCCAAGCTCAATATATCATTGTAGCTACGGACTATTTGACCAAGTGGGCTGAGGCTAAAGCAACTCAAAAGAATGATGCCAGAACCACTGCTGCATTCTTATATGAGTATGTATTCACGAGATATGGACTGCCAATAGAGATTGTCAGTGATCGAGGAATTCATCTCCTCAATGAGGTAATAGAGTATTTGCTTAATGAGTTTATGGTCATTCATAACAAATCAGCTCCCTATCACCCACAAGCAAACGGACAAGTTGAGCATACGAATAAAATTCTTAGCTCGGTGTTGACTAAAGTGGTTAGTTCAGGAAGGACAGACTGGGAAATGAATCTCCATGCTGCTCTATGGGCTTATCGAGTTTCATTCAAAACAGATCTAAATGCTACACCCTTTAACCTTGTTTATGGTCTTGATGCCATACTGCCAATAGAATTTCTATTGCCGACATTAAGGGTAGCACAGAATCTTGAGTGGATTGGACATGAATTTTCAGAAAGACTTGAAGATTTGGAAAATCTAGACAAGCAAAGGCTAACTGCTGTAGCTCATATCTATGCACAAAAGCGGAAACAAAAACAGTTTTTTGATTCCCACTTAATCACAAAGATCTACAAGAAAGGGAAATGGACCATTTATCATTGAAGATGTATCTCCAAGTGGAGTAGTAAAATTGTCCACCCTAGATGGTGAACCAATGGCTAATTGGATTAGTGGATGTCGTTTAAAGAAATACAATTTGCCACTAACCAATGAATTGCTAGAGAGAATGCATGCAGCCAAACAAAGGAAGATCAAACGACAACAGGTTATTGATGAAGCCCAAGAGGAAGCTAGGCTTCGGGTACACAAGCAGAAAGCTGCTCTCAAGAATCAACAGATACCGATTCCATCAACACTTTGGAAATAGATGATCGACAATGGGAATTACCTAAAGACGCAGTTTCAACAGATGGTGACTCGTTAGATGGAATGGACCTGTGTATCAAAGTACAACTCAACAATCAAAGCACCAATGCTTTGGTCGACACAGGAGCTAGAGTAAATGCTTTGGTCGACACAGGAGCTAGAGTAAATGCAGTCAGTTATTCCACATACAAGAAGGCAATAAGTCAAGCATTGACGGCAAGAATAGCGACAATCAAAGGATGCAACAAGAATCCGACTCCAACATTGGGAATAGTCAACTTGAACATGATAGTACATGGATGTTTATGTCCTCATCAGTTTGTATGCTTTCCTGATGAACACATGAATGAGATGATGATTCTTGGAATTCCCTAGATGCATACATACAAAGAAGTACCAGATTGGGATATGAATCAGCTAAAGCTATCACCTAAAGGAGGGCAACTCATTGTTCCAATTGCACCAATCAAGGAGGAATGGAAAAGAAGCAATCAGTAGACCAAACCACGGAGTAGTCAATCGTCTCCATCCCCGCGACAATCAAATGCTACATATAGCATGCAAGGAGTCAGGAAAATTTGGGTACCAAAAGCATAGCTTAAGGATAAACCGATTTAGGTCTGGGTGCCTAAAACTTCACCGCGACGAAACAAAAAAAGGTTACAAGGGTTTGAACACATAGACGAACATCTCCGAGCAAGGAACCTAACATGGAAATGGTTTGGAAGAAAAAGGAGCACTTATCTTCTCCACAACCCGCGAAACCAATCAAGCAATGGCGAGTTAAGTCTCAATAGACTCCACCACACTATGCAGCACCATGCCGACCAAATTACCAATGGCGAGAAAAATCTCGACAACAGCCAAAAGTGCTACTAACACCTCAAGCAATCAGCGTGCTAAAGCATCCTGATGATACAATCAAACAGAGAGCACACAAACTACAAGATTTGCTGTTTGGAAGACATCAGCAACAAACCTCGACATCGAAAACCCTTGAGTTAATTACTGAAGACACAGCTCTTGCATAGCATATTGGTTTGAATTGTATTGATCTTCATATCATGGTAGAGCCAACCACGGCTATGCATAGACACGGTTGTTCAACCATGCACACAGTCATCCCGGAGTACGCCATCTAGGAGGGGTGGAAGGGCACTAAGAACTAAGTACTAAGTACTAAGTAATTAAGGGCAATGTTCGAAGAGGGAGGAAAAAGTTCTATGTTAACGTGTGATTTTTTTGCAAAATTACCTAATAATGCCCTTATAATTCATTACCAAGGGAAAATTCACAGATAATATCTCCCCGATGAGTGTAAATAGTGTATATACTATCAAAAAACCATAAAAAATGGTCCTTTTTTTAGTATTTTTATAATTTTTGTTACTTCGTTAGCGTAGTTTGCCATTTCGGAATCCCTCGCCTGTCATAACTCCACGTGGCTCTAGCGCTTAGAAGCTCTAAAAAAAACTACGCCGTCAAAAGCCCAGGGTTGAAATACCACAACCAAAAAAACTATCTCTCGCCTGTGATAACTACACGTGGCTCCAGCGCTTAGAAGCTCTAAAAAAAGCTACGTCGTCAAAAGCCCAGTGCTGAAAAGCCACATAAAAGAAAACTACGCCTTCAAAATCTAACAAGTGAATAAAATAAAAAAATCATTCTGCGTTGCTCTCAGGAGCAATTCGATCTTCTCCACGAGTAGTTCGCACGTTCCCAGAAGTAAGCAACGTTGCTCCCAAGAGCAATTCCATCTTCTGTACAAGCAGTTCAAATTCGATCTTCTCCACAAGCAGTTCGCAAGTTCCAGAAGTAAGTAGTTCGCAAGTTGCAGCCACAACAATTTGATCTTCTCCACGAGCAGTTCGCAAGTTGCAGCCACAAGCAGTTCGCAGGTTGCCATAAGCAACTTCGAGCTTTGTCTATAGGTTTGTCTCTAGCCATTGCTTGTGTGTGTGTGTGTGTGTGTGTGTGTGTGTGTGTGTGTGTGTGTGAGAGAGAGAGAGAGAGAGAGAGAGAGAGAGAGAGAGAGAGAGAGAGAGAGAGAGAGAGAGAGAGAGAGAGAGAGAGAGAGAGAACGCTATGAAGCTAGTAGCATCTTTTGACGCTCCTCCTTTCAACCAAAGCCATCATCGCAGCACGTTAAAATTTCCACACACACATACTCACAAGATTAATTGCTACACGAGGCTACGACTTCTTTCTAGCTAGTACTATAGGAAGTAAGCAAGCATTGCTGCATGTGGGTCTACAGATTACCCTTCTCTTTCCATGCTTTTCTTATGTGCTCCAAAATAGCTCGCCTTTACCCTACGCTTAAGCAACTTATTAGGAGGTTAATAAGCAGCTTCTACTCACATATGAAGTCATATAAGAGAAAGCTATGGAGAAAAAAGTTAGAAGTCCTTATTCTCGCAGAGCTTTAATGGAACCATCGGACCCTTCTGCCTTCAACTCGTTCTCTGATCTATGATGCTGGGAGTGGCAACACCCATCTATGGTGTTGGAAGTGGCAACGCCAGCTAGCTATTGTACTGGCACCTTATACGTGTTCACATGCAAAGAGCCATGAAGAAAAGCCTACCTCGTCAACATGGCGAGAGCATTCTTCAATATCATAGAGTTTGTAGGCCAAGCTCCTCCCTATTCATTCCAGCAGTAGAAGGTCGACAATGTCACTGTTTGACTCATCGGCATATTGAAATCGACCTTCTTTTGCAGTAAAGCCTCTACGCCTTCCTTGCATAGCAATCATAGTAGCTTTGTGTGTAACAAGACACAGTGGCTAGTTGAACGGTATGTCCAGATTCAACTACCTTACTCAGCTTGTTTCTACAGGTGCAACTAGTTATGGCCAGCATCATGCCGCTCCAAGTATAGCTCATGCAGATTTAGCAACCCTGTGCCCTCGGCCATCCTTCAATGTTCATGGAAATGATATACAACAGGTCCCATGCCTAATCCTCAAGATTCACACCAGTTCTTTTCCACACAGTATGCCCGTGTAGGAGCAAGCCGAACAAAACAAGAAAGGAGTGTCAAAGATCTTTCAAACCCTCGTAATATTTCGCAGATCATCAAGCTGGAGATTACTTCGGATGCTTGCCGACGTGATGAGCACTCCCAAAGCTCAGATATTTTGTGCGATCAACCCATGGCAGAGGTATGTTCTACTAGTGCTACTGAAGCAGAAGATATCAGATTTCAATCGATGATCAGTTAGTCTGATCTGTAGTCGAATCACCAAAACTCATTGCCTTTGCTGGCCTGTTCAGCACATTCTTTTGTTGATGCTATCGGTTGAAGCGAAGGATACACAAAAAGATGATGCAAAGTGAGGGCATCTCTCCGGATGAAATCTCCTATGCTTTGGTCTTAAAGGCTATCTTGATAATAAAGACTCTCCCTAGTCGTACCCTCACAAAAACACAAACAGACCATGCGGGCATTCTCTTCGAGATGTCCCCTACTGAAATAAGTTGACTGCATAGTACTGTTGGCATGGACCTGGAAAGGAAGCTCTGGAATATTTCCGAGAGCTACAAAGTCGTTAGAAGAACTATCTTGGAGTGCTCGTGGAGACAAATATGCAAGGACTTTCTCCAAATGCATTCACCCATGCTCTCACGTGGAAGGCACGTGGCCTTACGCCAAGCTTTGTATTTTCAGTCTATCAGTCCTAGCCTCTCGCATCGGGTGCGCATTCTAGCCGTTGGTATCCGTCAACAATCCCCCATTGAGAAGGATTCAAAGCTGCATCAAACCTTTCCCGAAGGTGCTTCATATTTAAGAGTTACCGCGGAGACATTCCCCATTTGAGTTGTTATTAGAGTTTTCCATGCTCTGCAGATCCTCCCATCAATGGAGTTAGAGAGTGGCAGGTACTGTGTTAGCTTCCCACTTCAATGCAAGGACAACAACTTGTCAAGCTACCTTCCTAGATACATCAGCAGAGGAATTCCATGAGTATGACCATGTGGATCTTTGCATGGTTGACTTTCAAAGCACATTTTGGCCGATATAAAAAAGGGATGCTCTCCTTGTGTTTTCAGACAAAGAAGGGGCGTTAGAATGAGTAGCTAGCCAGCATCTGTTCACCGTCCCGCTCGTGTTCTGCTAGCTACTGCAAATCAGCCCTGCTGCTTGGCAGTCACAACATATTAGCCTAGTGTTTCTTCTTCGAATTTGCCTATTCTCTCAGCCTACAATAGATCAGTCAGTGATCTCAATTTGGAGCCCATTCCCCATTGATGGAACGGCTCGTACCTGCCTTCTCAATAATTTCGTTGCGGTCCGGTGCTTGGTTAGCCCGTTGGGCTTCTCCTTGGCCATTTCCTCACCAACAACGATTGCTGGATTGTTGTCCATCATCGGCAACGCCAAGATCTACATTTTGAGTCCTTCATTCCTCTCGCATTGGGTGCACATTACAGCCATCGATGGCCATTGGCAATTCCGCATCGAGAAGGATTCAAAGTTGCATCAAATCAGCCCAGGATGTGCTTCATATCAAAGAGTCCTTGCGGTCGGGGATATTCCCCATTTGAGTCATTAGAGTTTTCCATGATCAGCAAATCCTCCCATCATTGCAGCAGAGCGTCACAATCTGCAGGAGTTCATTGCATGTCATCGCTTGGAATGTGATGAGATTTCCAGCCAGGGGCTATTGAGAGGAGATATTGCGCTTGGCGGCTCTTTGGTCCATATGTATACCAAACGTGGTCCGCTTGAGAAAGCAAAAAAACTGCTTGAGGAGATTTTTCCTGAAACTTCGCCTCTTGGAGTCCACTAAATACTGTAATTCAGCTTTTTATTCCACTGTTCTTCATGTGCCCCATTCAAACCTGTGACAACCCTACCTCTATCGTGTTTCATTGCAAACAGATCAAGAGAAACTTGGACACATCTCCTCTACATTTGCAACGACAACATATTCCAGTGTGCGGTGAGTAAGAAGTGCCACATTCTAGTCTTGAACGCTGAGAACATAGTAAAAAGAACACACCAAAAATTGTATGCTGCCGTCGGAATGGCACGTTCCCTCGTATTATAAAAATTGGGGAGGATTGTGCAAACTCCCTCGTGCAAGGACACCAACACATTTTCTTTTTTTTCTATAACATAAGAATGAAAGAACACATACAAATAATGAGATTACTCTAAGAACCTTCAACATTGTGCTATTACTTTTCTAACACTTTGTACTTATTCTTTGCAAGGGACATTCGGGAAATCAGCTATCGCTTGCCTCTTCCCAGCTCGAATGCCCACAGCAGAACAATCGAGCACCAGGTACATGTTTTTTTCAAAGGCTTGCATTGTTTGTTGCTTAGACGTGACTGCTAAGTAAATATCACAAGGTTCTCATCGCATTGAATCATTCAGATTGAGTCCAACTTAAGACTTGAATGAACCATCACCGAAAGCATAGGATACACCTCAACAGATCAAAAGCGAGGCATCGCACTCCAATAAATAAGAAGACTAGATTTCTATCGTGCTCACACTCATGGATTGATATAGTCAGTATAGTCTACCGATGAAGTTCAGATGTTGCAGCAATATTTAGACCTTTAAGCATTTGCTTTGTTTGTGGTGTAGTTTTCATCCAAAGAAGTTCCTCTTTTGATTGTACTCGAGCTCTAGACGAGACATCGATTGCAATGTTTGATAGCAATCTATTGGTATCCAGCTGAGAGGCTACACAAATACAAACACAATGGGTGCAGTTCTCCACTTGTGAGAACTGAAGTGCAGTTGCAGATATTGTGTGCCCTTACTTCTAGACTACACAAGAAGAATATTGAACAGAAATCAGCTTCACATACAACTACTGATCATCATTCACATATCTGTGAATGCCATCTTAACAGTGACAACAATTGCATGAGGTACACTAGACAAACATTCAATATTGGATAACCCTTTGCTATCATGGAGTAAAGAGCATAGAACAACCTTCACAGAGCAAGATCTAGCTACATCACAAGTGGCAGACATACTTGCATTCAATCTCGAGAACAACTTCGTACTACAGAAGTATATGTCGATGGCTGAACGGCCGAATAAAAAGCTTGGCCTCTGCATACTAAGTCAAGATAGTGTGAGAAAGATCATTCAACAACAACAAGACAACGCACCATTTGCACTGATGGTGCAGCTTGACAGAAGTTTGATGTTTGGTATCATCAAAAACATCGTTGAACCAACCAGGAGAAGAGCATTCCACGCTAGCGATACTTACAAATTTGCTTCTCTGCAGCTCCGTGGCCGTCAACAGTTGCGTGAGAGAAAAATTACTTTCAAGCCTAACGGCATGCCTACCCCATCAAGCTTTGCAAACGATATCACAATAGAGACAATAGTGTTTCCATTCCTATTCCCTTTTGGGAAAGGCCAGTATGATGGTAAAATCAACTTCAGTATATATGTAAAGATACGTGCATGGACTCTGTTCTCCGTTTACACCCTGTACAAGCCATACCTGCTCATAATGTACCAACTAAAACAAGCACTTATGTTGGCTAACAATACACACACGAGCTTGTTGCAAAAGGACATTGACAACTACAAGAGGGCCAATCGTACATCAACTGACGAAGATACTATGAGGCATGTGCTTCGATACAACACCCCATCCACCATGCCACGCTTCTGCTTGTGGCACTGCAAGAACCTAAAGGACTTGATAGCAATGGTGGACGAATTGGGAATGCATGATTTCTTCTTGACTTTCACTGCCGATGAGGTCACAGACACAAGATGGCATGAGATTGACACGATCGAGCTAATTGCACATTAGTTAAATGCCTCCTTCACTTGGAGACACTGCCGAGTCAAATGCGCCCTCACCTTCCACTCTAAGTTCCAAATGCTTATGTCCAAATATATACTTGCGAAAGGTGTGTTGGGCCGTGTGCAACACCACTTGATTAGATATGAGGTTCAAAATAGAGGATCAATACATGCTCATGTCATACTATTGATGCATGAAGAAGACAAAGAGCAACTATTTGATGAAATAGCTGCATACATCCCAACAGAAACTGGCTCTGTGGTCTTGCCAAAAATAAGACAGCTCCGAGAACTCGTACTCAGGAAACAACTTCACAAGTTCCGTACCATTTGTTACCACGATCAAAGAGATGGAGTATGTAAACACGGGTTTCCATTTCATGTGCAGCCGAATCCAAACCCAGTCTTCAACGAACAAAATCACAGATGGTACTACTTCAGGCCCCGACATGAAGACAAAAATGTCGTACCTTACCACCGTACACTGCTCTTGCTATGGGGTGCACATATGAATATACAACGGGTCACCAATTCATCGCTCTCCTACTACCTCTTGAAGTATGCACTCAAAACTGAACCAATGGGCCATCTCAACATCCACTCAAAAGATGCAGAGCGCTTAGGCCTAACTGGCCTCGACATTGTAAAATTGAATCTGATCTCAACCTCTTTACTGTCGAAACCTATGTCAACAGCATAAGTGGCATTAAATTGTTTGCAAATCTCAATCATTTCAAAGAGCGATAGCGTCCAATATGTTGACTCGTTGTCCCTGGCACTACGACAATGAATCATTTCTCACAACAATGATGTCGTGTTGCACCCTGTTGATCTGTATTGCGCACAACCACGAACTCTGGAGAAGCTTACATTTTACGACTTCCACAAGAATTACATAGTGACAAAGGGAAAAGAAAGGAAAAAAGGTCTTTCAAAGGAGAATACCTACGGCCAATTGCTGCAGCGGGAACGCCGATTGGTCCGTTTCACAGACTTTCACCCAGGGAATCATCCGGAGGCTTTCTTTTACAACGTGTTGCTAAAGAGCATCACCTTCAAAAATTAATCCCAGCTGTTCTCACCTGAGAACACATGCAAGTCATACTATCTTGAGTGCAAACTTAGAAATTTGATACTAACAGATGAGGACCTTGAGATGTATATCATAGAGTACACATAGAGAAATATGCTCATGACAGATCAAACACACCAATTTCAAAACATGATACTATAGAAGACATCCTCAACAAAGGCTGCCTCATTTCAATCTCCAGATGTGCAAATAGACTACGAGCAACAGGATACGTCATCTCGTATCTCTGCACTTCTGAACGAGCTTCAAAATGTCCAAAACGCGTCACTAACAACTGAACAAGTAGAGATCTACAAGAAGCTCACAACAACAAAGGGTGGACTGTATGTGATCATAGGCACTTTTGGGAGTGGCAAAAGCTTCCTCATAAGATACATCACAATCCAACTCATAATGCAAGGAAAAACTGTCACACTCGCTGCTTCCATCGGTGCAGCAGCCACGAGGTTAAGTAGCATCGCAATAACTATCCATTACCAATTCAAGATACCAATGCATACACAACAGTATCCCCTGTCAATCTCCAAAACTGATGACAGATACGTCACTATTAAAGAAGCAGACGTGATTATTGTAGACGAGATTTCTATGTTAACAAATCAAAATTTTGATCTCATAGTATGACAAATTGTGAATGTTACCAACGGCACACTGCTAGCCCCATTCAAAGATAAACATGTCTTCTTGTTTGGTGATTTAGCACAGTTGCCGCCGGTATGTAGGCATCAAAGTGATCAGTGCTACTTGAGCCACATCACAAGCTCCACTTAATGGTCCTCTGCTACTATGTACATTATGTCTTGCTCAGTGCACCATGCAAAAGATATCTCTTTCATAGAGTTCCTCAATACAATAAGAGTCAATCCACAAAGAAAGAGATTGACGATGTGCTCGGTGATTGCACCATAAAGCAGGATGAAATAGAACAACACATGGATAGGAACATGACAATCATTTGCACACACAAGAGTGACGTTCGATATTATAATAACCTTCTCTTGGAACGCTTCCATCGGCATAGTCACATCATCCAAATCGGCCTCAAGACGAATGCACACAACATCCTTGACCTCCAAGAATGGCTTGAAGATCTTGACTTCCATGCAATTGACAGAATAGCAAAAGGAGAAAAGACGCTGATAACAGAGAACATAGTTTTAACAATTGGAGCAGCCAATGGATCATTATGTCACCTAGACGAAATCCTCCAAGATGAAGATGGCGGCGTCAAAGCAATCAAAGTGATGCTGGATACATCCAAACAGGAACTTACACTTCGTTGGTCAAAGCATAGCAGGTAGACATCAATGGGCACTGGTACCATAAGTCCACATTCCCAGTAGCTCTCACTTATGATATGACTGGACACAAGTCCCAAGGTGAAACAATCAACACAAACGTCTTGCTCATTGTAAAAGAAGTTTTCACCCTTGGCCTTCTGTACGTGATTCTCTTGCGCGTCACTGAGCGAACCCGGCTACATTTACTACAGCTTTCTAGGCTAGAGATGTTCACACCATCTAGATTTTTTACCATCTCAATGTGAAAGTTTCCTTCCCCCTCTTCAGTATCAGTTCCTCTTTCTATTAAACTGATTGAATTGCCTTGTATATAAAACGGAAATTTTTGTTCGACTGCTTATCTTTTCTTATGTTGACTTCTCATGTTCAATATGTTATATTGCTGAGATATCTTCTCTATCACCTCTGCTCACTCTGACCCACTTTTTGCAAATTTACTGTTCTTCCCTTCCTCACTTCATTCATTTGTTTTTAAACATTTATCATATCTTATGCTTCACAAATACTGTAAGAGATCACCAAAATAATTATTTCTATATGCAGGAAACTGAATCAAAAAATGGATCACAACACGGTACGTTCTGCACGCTTGTCTGATCTTGCATCTGTCTATATATACACATGCAATTCAATCACTCATCTTATTGTGCAGCTCTTCAAGAAATACATGAACAATGCAAAGGAAACGCAACCCATGATACAACCTAAGAGATTTTACCTCACGACTAAGCAGATGAGGTTGGCTAACTCAGTAGGCGAGAAACCCCATACGTACGTTGAGGGGTTCCATACTTTTCAAGAGTGTCGTAACTTCATGAATAAGTGCGATGCAAGATATAAAGCTCTAAAACAAACGATGGCCACACCAAACACAGATAGAATGACAACAGGTACTATTAGAAAAGAAATATCTAATGCCTTCTATCTGTCATGCTAATCAGCTTGCTTCTACATCCTGCAGGTCTCATGAAGCAAATACTTGAAGAGCTGGATATCGAGTATGAGGATGATGAGATTATACTACGTAATGTTGAAGCACAACAACTCCTCGACACAAAAACCGAAGGAATTACATTGTATACAATGGAGCAGCTACAGTTTGGGTACAACATTGATTTGGTTGAAGTTTCAAAATCTTCTCAAGAAAACTGTGCCACTATCTTGCGGAATTTCATGACTTTGGTAAACCACACGCACGATGCAACTAATCCACATATCACAATCTAGAAGGTAGCGTGGCACTACAGCAAACACAAGGCAGTAAGTTATGGCCAACCAGCCTCCCCATACGAGCCAGTTGCAACAGACCAAGGCAAGTATGGATAACAAGTACCACTAGCTTCCATTCATTTCTCCATAGCACCGTCAGTTTTTTGCTGACCATTCAATTTTCATGGACTACAGATCTAGACACTCATCAACAACCAGAGATAATCATCGTTCCTCCACTCTAGAAAAATCAATGTCGCGGGAAGAATACATAGTCTACAATATACGATGCACGAAAAATGATAGGAGATATATTGGAGTTACAAACAACATCCATAAACACGTTGGCTAGCACAAACGCAATCCTTCAAAGAGAATGCAAGCGGAAATGCACATAGTCCTTTCAAGGACAATTTTGAAATTACCACTTTAGCAGCTAGTACCAATATACATAAAGCTAGAAACTTAGAACGTTTCTATATTAAATAACACAAAACAACAACTACATTAGGTTATAATGTTTGTTCTGGACATCCACCAAGGTTGAGAAAACATTATTTTTTCAAAAAACACAAGAAAATACAGCTGTGAACTTCATTTGTCTTTATTTCATTGTTTTGTTCACTGTCTTTGTCACATAGCTTTGATCATTGGCTACAACATTTTCTTTTTGTTGACATTCAAACTATGACAGACATAAAAACTTATATCAACTGCTTTGTTTTAAATGCTTTTTCTTTTTCCATTCAAAATGGGTAGGCCATGATCTGATTGAGCAGCCAGACAGAATTTGAGATGCAATGTATAAGTTGCAATACTGTCTTTACCCAAATTTGCAAGAGCGGGTGCTCAGACACTACATGCATAAATGGAGTGATTTCATTCCATGGCCATTTCAACCACCAACCCCATGGCATCCACATTACATCACTTGGAATACACTTGACCGACAAATCACCAGCGACATCGTCGTACTGGCTAGTTGCTCCACAAAACACCACTGTATGTTGTTCGTACAGATTGCAAACGTGCTCGGCCTACTCGTGACTATAGAATTAAATTAATCTACTGTGGTCCCCAACCACCTTCAGTCAGCTAAACATTTTGTTTCATGCTACTTTCCTGACAACCGATTAGCCACACGCGCAACTTTGAACAACATCTTACCGATATAGCCCTTTCTTCTTGCATCAAAAAATCCCACTGATATGTGTTGTTACCTAGTCCTCCTCCGCTTCTCCACAAAAGTTTTGTCCACTGCATAGCAAAGCAATCATTGCATGCTACATTCAAGGTCTTTCCAACTCTCGCTTGCTTAGTTCCGTTCTTAATTCATCAACATTTTTTTTCGCATATTCTTCACACCAAATCGTTTCAGTGACCTATACGCACTTAAAGTAAGAAGTTTGTGCAAAAAAAATAATAAGCTCTCTCTCTCTCTCTCTCTCTCTCTCTCTCTCTCTCTCTCTCTCTCTCTCTCTCTCTCACCTTTCATTTCTACATTCTTCTTTACGGATGTAGACTCTTGTTCAGTGCTTTTATGAGAACAAAACAATAAATACAATCTTGTATGTATGAGTGACTTCTACTCACTTAGGGTAACAAGATTTGTCGAAAACAAATAATAAGCGCACACACGCTCTCTCTCTCTCTCTCTCTCTCTCTCTCTCTCAACTTTCACTTCTATGTTCTTGTTTACTAATGTATACTCTTGTTCAATAATTTGATGAGAACAAAATAGTAATTACAATAGTGCCCTTGCTCTCCATTCATTTCCATACACATGCAGCTACCAAAGAGAAGCTCTCTCTCTAATTGCCATCGCCTTGAAGGCTTCTACCGTTCCACCAGTTTGTTATCCACTTGCAGTCATGCAGGCTAACGAAGCACTCTAGTTGATAATGAGGCTTAAAAATAGATAAATCCAATAAAAAACAATAAAGTTAAGTTTTTCAAGGTATTTTCAAAGGCAGCAAAAGATACTCAAAAGCCAGAAGAGAAAAAGGCAAGTGGATTTGAACAAGAGATTGATAAAGAAGCACATGCGGGAAAAGAGTCTACCACTACACATGAGACAGGACCTGAGCCAGAGAAGGAAGAAAGACCGGCACCTGAAGAGACAGCAAGGGTTGAGACAACACCCTCTACTTCTACTCAACCAGAAACTGTCGAGGCATCAAAGCCTCAGGATGGCCAAGAAGAAGACCGACCATCTACCTCCACACAAGAACCACCAGCAGTTACGATGCAGCAAGAAGCAACACATGAGGCTGCAGGCACATCTCAGTTGGCACGACAGGAGGACTGGCAGTCAAAAAACGAGGTAATAGTCCAAGTCAATGAATATGCACGTCAAATGCAGAAAATGACGGAGAGACTCTATTCAGCAGCTTTAAACCGTAGCACAAAGGCCAAGGAACTTGAAATGGTGATCGACGCTCTCCAAGGAGAGCAAGAAGACAGGATGAATATCATCATTGATCTCCAAAGGCAGGTGCAAGAGCTGAAGGCAGAAGTGGAACAACATCAGTTAGCCAGAGATAGGCAACAAAAAGAAATGGAGGAGTTAGGTGATCTACTCACCAAATTATCTGATACCTGCAAAGCAAAAGATGAGCAGCTGACAGAGGTTACGAATGAACTTCTTACGACCTCTCTATTAGCTCAAAAAATTCATGTGCGATTAGATGTTTCCAATGCTTCTCTACAATATTCTGAACAGAGGATCAATGTTCAGGCCATTTTCTTATGGAAAATCAGAGAAAATCTAGCCGTGGCCTCGATCAAAGGAACCGACAAAGTGTATAAGGCACTTGAAAAGAAAACCAAAGACCTAGAATTGGAATTAAAGCTAGAACAATCACTGCGCAGGGACCTGGCATTGATGCGGGTTCATAGAGAGGAAGAGCTTCTAAAGGAGATAGCAGAACTCAAGCGGATAAATCAACGCCTCAGAGATGGAAAACCAGACACGCAGGAAGAGGCAGGCACTTTAGAGCCGCCATAGATAGACATACCCTTGGTCTTGTTTGCTGAGTTTGAGACACAGTCAATAGCAGAGCCGAATGGTAATGAAGATTTTCAGATTAATATCACTGATGAAGACACAGTGCCAATGGTCCAGTTGTCAAAAGCTGAAGAAGATGCATAGAAGGAGAAGATCACCCTAGAGGTGGATGAGCAGTGGAAAGCCGCTCTGGATTGGGAGTTGAGAGTTTTACACTCTGTCAATGTCACTCAACTCACTCCCAATCAGATCAACACTCAATGGCACCAACAATCCCTGCCGTACCCTCTCATCAAAGTAGAGCTATTACAGGTGAAAGAAAGGTTGTACAAGGATATGCAAGAAGATGGTGCAGATAAAGACCACCCAAAGTGGAGGTTAAGCTGGCTAAACAAGAATCCGAGATACTTGATTCTGTTCACAAGAGCACCTGCAGCCCTTCAAAGACATCCAACCTTCTATCCTGTACCCAGAGTAAGGACATGGCAAGCGCATGAAGCACTGCAAAAGAAGAGGCCAACTTGGCTCAACTTCCCTAGGCTACCAGCTCCAGAGAGAGGCCAAGCGATGAAGGAATACATGGTGAAAACCCTAACGGGCGCCATGTCTTTCTTCAAGAGTCTGCCAGATCTCTCCTGTGCCATGTTATGTAAGATTTGTAGAATGTTGCTCACATGTATACAAGTTTTTGATGAGCCTGAGCAAACAGGATCCCCATGGCTATCATTCTTGGAAGGGAAAAAAGGCTTATGCTACGATCTGAGTGGGCAACCTTCAGAAGACGGATTCTATGCGAGATGCATGTTCTTGCCATCAAATAATATGCTGGACTTTGAAGAAGCTTTCTACACTGGATTCTTCACCTGGAGAACGAAAATATTTGCACAGGTGATCAGCAACCTAACATCCAAGTTTGTAGGCTACTCAGCGGTGGAGCTGAAGAATCGAGTAACAATGCAGTTTTTGTAAGTGCCCAACAAAGAACGAAGAATCAAATACCAGAAGGCACTGGACACGCTTAAAGAACACCTCGCCAGCCGTCAACCCGAAGACTATTTCAGTCCATAAAGCTGTGTCAAGGAACGACACACACGCAGCAAGCTAACACGGACACCATTTTTCGGAGTTCTCTTTGTAAAAGATTTATTATTTTGATGAATTGGGAATATTATAACTCCTACTTTCTCGGATAAACTCTGTAATTAATTATCCGGGGCTACAAGCTTCCAGATTGTATCAGCCAGTTCATCACCCAGCTTTGGTAGAACTCCAGATTATTAGTTTTGACCACCAAAAACCTTGGCTAGGTATAAAAGCCAATTTTTGTAAGTTTTTTAATAAGTTTTTGGATAAGAAATACACAGTGTGAGCTAATGGCGCTCACTTCTCTCCTTCTCGTGCTTCCTACTCCCTCTCCGGTTGTCACATTGCGATTGCGTTTGTTGCATTGCAACCGCAGGTAAGAGCTCTACGCATTACGTAAGCCATTCATAGTATTTAGTAGCTTTTGGTGTCGCTGACCCGCGGTCTAATTTCATTATAACTAGGAATTTACACTTTTACATCAAAAACTAAGCATAGGCGAGGTATTGGGGCATCATTGCTAAGCATTTACATGCATTCTGGGTCAAAAACAACTAGGTCAAAAATCCACTGTTGTTAATAATCGCGATTTTGGAACTTGACCTAAAGTGGGATTTGAGACCATAGGCATGTGTGTTTAGGTCTTATAAACTTGTCCTAGAAGTTTCGTTACGTTTGGATGTCATTCGATGTTGTAACGGATGTGATTTGCTTGCCGATGAGCGATTGGCTTTTGGTGATTTCAGTCACTTGAGTGTAGCTTGAGTTAGATGCGAGTTGTTAGTTGTTTTCCGAGAGATTGACGACCTCTTGTAGCCTCTATGCACTAGTCGAGTCAGCTTCATCCCATGGTTTGACAAATTAATTGTGGTTCTCGCTAATGCTGCAATAAAATAGGATGGTGAGGTTAGACATGCGTCCCACACCTATGTAATTAAGCAAGTAATATATGGTCGGTCTCCCAAGAGATTGACAAATATGTGATAATTTTTTTTTGGGAATAGCGGCGCTTAAACGACATATTGAACAGTACGTCACATAAACGACTCCAAAAAATCATTATTATTTACGTTGCTTAAGCAATGATGGGAGTTGTATAAGCGACACCATTTTTTATTGCTTCTACAACACTTTTGTATCTCAATAAGTGTTACTTATACGATGGTTCTTGAGCGATGCTGATAGCGATGCTATTTTTGTCGCGTATGCGCCTCAAAAAAGGCTCCCGGGTGACAAAACACCCTACTAGTGGCCGTACCTGCCAAACATGCCGCTCCGTGCCATGGGCAACAACCTTTAGTTGGGTAGGGTCCAAAAGAAAAATTAAAAACTTCGTATCTAACAACAACAATGATGACAATGAAGTGTTAAGTAGACAGAGAGACTCCCGAAATTGGAAGGAGATCCTCATGGAACAAAATTTGCTTTGCACGGTGGCACAAATTCAAAGATTTTGCTTGCCTGGCATTCTGTGATGCTCCATCTTGGCTCATTGCCCTCCTTAGGATCAAGTCCCGAATTCCACCTCCACAATCCTCCTTGTTTTGATTGCATTCCCATGTCTTCCTCCATCCTCAAGGCAAGAAAGAGAGAGAGAGATCGCCAAACGAGGACATGCCTCCAAGGCTTCACTTCATGTGGAGAGAGAGAGAGAGAGAGAGAGAGAGAGAGAGAGAGAGAGAGAGAGAGAGAGAGAGAGAGAGAGAGAGAGAGAGAGTCCATGCCCTATGTTCTTCTCCTCCTCCATTGATGTTGTGCCTCGAGTGCTAATACCAATATGAGACCGATGGGACTGGCACATGAAACTTACCACCCAACCATGCCCTATAGAGGCCCTTGTCCATGCTATTTATAGGACCCCCTTTACCTCATGTCTGCCTTGGCCCTTGGCCTGCCCGATCTTACCCTAGGTCACACACACACACACACACACACACACACACGCATTGTTGAAGATGATGAAATAGGAAACAGAAGGAAGACAGCAACTCAGAGTAGGAAGAAGATGGAGAAGGAGAAGACACAGAGCTTGCTTACGAGATCTTTGTAGTCTATCTCTCTGTATTAGAATAATAGAGTATATACAAACTCAGAGCTACAAAGATTATATGAGACCCTAAGAGATAAGGTGTCCTTTCACACCAGATGTCCAGGGGGAACAACCCAGTGGGAGAAAAGTGCCCCTGGTGAAGCGCGTATACACACTAACACTACTACATGTCTACAAATCCCCCCTGTAGTGATAGTGTGAATCCGTACAAGGTAGCAGATCATCATGTGTATGAGAGTAAGCCCAAATCTTTTCGGAAAGCTTCAAACTTTTCTCGTGATAACGCCTTCGTAAATAGATCTGCAATGTTATCCTATGTAGGACAGTAAGTTAGTGCGATCTCCCCTGCATGTAGCCTTTCCCTGACATAGTGGTAGTGAACCTCTATGTGCTTTGTTCTTGCATGAAATACTGGATTCCTTGCAACTGCCATAGCACTCTGACTGTCAGTGAAAATGGTAGTGGGTGCCTGTTGACACTCACAAAGATCTGCCAATAACCTGCGTATCCATACACAATCAATTGTTGCCGTGAAAGCTGCCCTGTACTCAGCTTCACAAGTTGATGTAGCCACTGTGGGTTGCTTCTTGCTTAGCCAAGATATACATGCATTTCCCAAGAAAAAACAATTCCCACTTGTGGAATGTCGTGTGTCAAAATCACCAACCCAATCTGAATCGCTGTAACCAAGAAGCTGCATAGAACTGTGCTTTCCATACATATCCCCCCTTGGAAAGAACATGAAAATATTAGGGGTACCTGAAAGGTAACGAAGTATGTGCTTCACAGCCTGCCAATGATGCATACCTGGGCTGTGCATAAATCTGCTTGCTTGTGAAACCCCAAATTGAATGTCTGGACGAGTGTTGCCTGCCAAATATATCAAGCAACCAACCGCTACTACAGAAGAATGTACATCAAAAGGTTCTCCAGCATCGTGCATGCTCAACTTTGATCCAGTTTCTACGGGTGTAGAGATTGGTTTACAATTTTGCATACCAAACTTGTCCAAAATTTTATGCAAATATTTTGCCTACAACATGTATATGCCATCCTCTGATTGCACAAACTGAATACCCAAGTAATAATGTAGCAAACCAAGATTAGACATCTCAAAGGTTTTTCTCAAAGCATCTTTAAACGCTTCAATTTCATCCGCAGTATTGCCTATAAGAAGCATATCATCCACATAAGTGTTAGCATAATGAGAACTCTACCTCTCTTTTTGACATACAAAGTACTTTCTGTTGGACTATTCTGAAATCCCTGGCCAATCAAATAAGTATGTATCTTCTCATACCATGCTCTTGGAGCCTGTTTGAGACCATACAAAGCTTTACGCAATCTACATACATTTTTCTCTTGACCTTTTACAACAAAACCACTTGGTTGACTTACATAAACTTCTTCCTGCAAATCACCATTCAAAAAAGCAGTTTTGATATCCAACTGATGCACTTTCCAACCATGATGAGCAGCAATTGCAACTAGTGATCTAACTGTGGACGCACGAGAAGTAGGAGCAAAGGTTTCATCATAATCTATGCCTTTCTGTTGCGCATAGCCTTTTGCCACAAGCCTTGCTTTGTACCTGTCAACAGTACCATCTTGTTTCCTTTTTACCTTAAAAACCCACTTTGTACCAATAGGCTTTTTACCTGTAGGCAAGTCCACTAGATCCCATGTATGATTCTTATGAATAGAATCAATTTCTTGCTGCATAGCATCTTTCCACTAAACACACTCTAAAGCTTGTTCAAATGAATCAGGCTCATCTGCATCACAAAGAGTGCTAAAGCAAGCCAAATCTACTTGCTCTCTGCCAAAAGTAGTTCCAGCACATGTTTTTTGTGGCAACGGTGCATCCAACTTGCTATCCTGCAAAGTTTTTTGAACCCATTTAGGCAAGGTTCTTTCTTCCCTGAGAACTTCTTGCTCTTCACGCACAATTTTGTCTACATCATGAGGTGTCACATGCTGATCAAAAGATTGATCAAGATTATCAACCTGTTGTGATTCTTGATTCTCCACAAAAGAAGGAAGCAAACCTTCAAATACATCATGTGTCTGCATATGAGGTACATCAAAAGCAACCATAGTTTGAGCAGTAGTTCCTGCAAAAATTACATCACGACTTTCAAAAATCTTGTTTGTAGCAGGATTGTAAAGTCTATAACCTTTACTTCCACTATTGTACCCCACAAATATACATTTGATTGCCTTATCATCAAGCTTCCCACGTAACTGCTGAGGGATGTGAGCATAAGCAAGACAACCAAAAACACGAAGATAACTGACTGAAGGTTTTCTGTCATACCAAGCTTCATATGGAGTAATGGTCTTCAAGGCACGAGTAGGACACCTATTCAAAACATGTGCTACACAAGCAACTTCCTCCATCCATAGCTTATGAGGCAAACTCTTAGCCTTGAGCATACATCTAGCCATCTCCATTAAAGACCTGTTCTTCCTTTTTGCAACACCATTCTGTTGTGGTGTGTATGGCATAGTGCATTGGTGTTTAATGCCTTTCTTTCCTAAAAAATCCTTAAATGCACCTGACATGTATTCACCTCCTCGATCGGTACGAAGAGTCTGTACTTTACAACCTGTTTCATTTTCAACCATGGCGACATAATGTTGAAAAACTGCAAATACATCTGACTTTGCTTTGAGTGGATACACCCAAAAAAACCTAGAAAAGTCATCAATGAAGGTCACAAAATAAAGGCTGTTTCCTATAGATGGCGTCCTCATAGGACCACATACATCACTGTGTACAAGCTGCAACTTTCGTGTCCCACTAACTGAACCATCCTGCAAAAATGCAAATGTGTGCATCTTTCCAAGAACGAAACCTTCACATACATGTCTTGGTGGCATCTCCAATAAAGACAAATCATGCACCATATTATGACGTTGTAAAGTCATCAAACTGTCATATCCAACTTGCCCAAATCTAGCATGCCACAACTCAGCATCCTGCATGGCCTGAGTCTTTGTTTCTGCAATACATACCTGAATCTGCTTTTCATAACGATCTAGCACAAATAGTCCATTTTCCAGCGTACCTGTAGTGATAAGAGAATAACCATTCTCTCGATCTCGTACAACACATCTGTCATCCTCAAAAATGACCCGAAGACCATTTTTTGCAAGAGAGGATACAGACAACAAATTCTTCTTGATCCCTGGAACATATAAGACATCTGGCAAGCATAAATCTAAACCATCCGAAATGGTAATCAAAATCTTACCAACGCTTTTGATTGGATAAGAAGCATTATTTGCACATGTCACCTTCTTTCCTGCTGGAGCTGCATCCAATGAACAAAACAAATCCTTCCTTGAAGTAATATGCATGGATGCACCACTATCAAAGTACCAAATCATTTGTGTCTCGTCAACACTGTAAGTAGAAAAATCTGAACATACTACGAAAGCACAAGAATCCTGCACAAAGTTTGCAGACTCTTCTTTAGCTGTAGAAGAATCACCAGAAGCTGAAACAACCAAACTTGAATCTTTCTTCTTTTCTTTAGAAATTCGCTTTTTACACTCACTAATGTAGTGACCAGGTTTCTTGCATTAGTGACATTTACCTTTCTTCTTGGACTTGTCGGAATCACCTTTAGACTTCTCTGAAGACTGTCCTGCACCAGACTTGGAGTAATGAGCACTTTCTTTACCCTTATTTTTGTTCTGTACAACAAGAGCATGACCCATACCATCCACCTGTAAAGACTTATTCTTACGTGATTGATCCTCCTGCAATAGCAAAGCCACTAACTCTTCAAAATGAAGAGGCTCAGGATTAGCTCGCAAAGACAGAGTCAAAGAAGTATGAAAAGTCAAATAAGATGGTGGTAGTGAATTGAGTGTTTTGGAAACCAAGTCCTTCTCTCGAATCACTTCATCAATGCTAAGCAATTTCTCTTTAAGATCCCTGATTTTTGTAAGATGCTCGACGATATCGTCACCTTCGTCCATCTGTATTTTGTCAAGTTGTTTCTTCAAAAACTCTATTCTGGCAGCGTTTCTTCCTCCAAACATAGCTTGCAGAGTGTTCCAAGCATCCTCAGAAGTTCTGCAAGATCTGATATGTGGTGTGATTGTCCTCTTTATGGTTAAGCCAATCACAGCCATAGCTTGTGCATCTTTAGTATCCCATTTCTTTTGCTCTGGAGTGACTTGTGAGGGTCCTGCACCAACAGCTGCACCATGACCAAGCGTGGCAGGTGCAATGCTACCTGGATGAACTTCATCTCCAGATACATAATCCCACAATCCTTTACCAACTAAAACATTTTTGGCCATAAAAGACCAAAGAGAATAGTTGGTACCATCCAATTTGTCTTCAGATGTAAACGCACCAAAAATCTCTTTCTCCGTAGATTGAGCCATACTGTGGATGCACACAAGAGAGCAAAAGAACCTCCAAGAGATTCACAAATCTCCTCTCCAATGCAAGAAAAACTCTACACAAAATCTCAGCACAAGGCTAAGACAAGCTGCCTCCCAAAAGAGCTGTTTACCTTAAGAAAATATGTCAAAAAGCACACCCTCTTGATCTAAATGCCTCCGAAAAGTAACTTCTACTACGCTGCTCAGAACAAAATTCTGAGGGCTCAAACGGCTTCAAAAGGGGGGTAAAACCCCAGGTCAAAACCGCAGGTCGCCTGAACAGAATACTCCCAGAACGTCGAGGATGCTCCCACGAGCAAATTTTTCGAAAACTGCCTGAAAACTGCGATTGCGCGCGCGGACGCGAAAACGCAAGTAGAGGCTCTGGAAATCACCTTGCTCTGATACCAATTGTTGAAGATGATGAAACAGGAAATAGAAGGAAGACAGTAACTCAGAGTAGGAAGAAGATGGAGAAGGAGAAGACACAGAGCTTGCGTACGAGATCTCTGTAGTCTATCTCTCTGTATTAGAATAATAGATTATATACAAACTCAGAGCTACAAAGCTTATATGAGACCCTAAGAGATAAGGTTTCCTTTCACACCAGATGTCCAGGGGGAAAAACCCAGTGGGAGAAAAGTGCCCCTGGTGAAGCGCGTATACACACTAACACTACTACATGTCTACACACACATCAATATCATGTCACTCTGTCTCCTCTGCTAAGTGATGGTCTCTCTCTCGAATTGCCTGCTCAATTTTTACCTCCAAAGTCATCGATTTTCTGACTGCAGATCTTCTCCCCTGCCTTGGTTTACTAGCCCAACTTGCTTGCCAGAGCACGTTGCATCCTCCCGGGCTTAGTCACCAACAGCTCCAGCACACGCCTGCTCACTTTCTTCGATTTTGGTGAGCTTTAGCGAGCGTTTTTCAAGTCGACAATATTTTGGGATTGCTTGAAGAGCTTAGCCTACTTAGATTTTTTATTCGGGCTCATTTCGGCCTTCATTTCCACTATAGGCAGTACTGTGGATACTATTTTGTCATTTTGTGCAAAAATTCTATTAGCCGTTTTTTACAAATTAGGTCTCTTACAGTCTTCTATGGTTTGTGCTATATAGCACATTTTGTTTTTGCTTTCCTTCTCCTCTTTTCAGGAAGTTTTCACATCAGGTGCAACATTTACCATGGTTAACAACAACAAAAATGTGTTCAAGATATTTGCTATTGAGGAAAAACTGGATGGGGACAATTACCCTATGTGGTCTTATATGACACTTGTGTCAAAGTGAATTTGGAACATTGTGCAAGGAATTGATGTACATCTTGGCTCTGAGGATACATGCGATGTTGAGGATGTTGTAGGTCTTGCTGCAAGGATTGATGTTGTTAAAGCTGTTTTGCCTACGATTGAGCAAGCCTGTTGGGATGTAAAAGATGCACATGCTCATGCATTGATTGTGAAGCGCACTATTACTCACATTCATTTAGCAAAATAGGCTTGGGATATTATAGCTAGTATTTATGCAAGTTTCCAATGAGGCAAAAATTGCATTGCTGCGTAAAGAGCTGGACTCGAAGATTATGTATGCGGAAGATGACATGGAAATTTTCCTTGCTGGTGTCAAGGATATCAATGAGCAACTTATTTCTACAACTGAAGTCATTTCAAACAGTTACCTTGTGCAGACTATTCTTGATGCCTTACCAGATTCTTACCAGATTTTTGCTAGTACTTGGAGACTTATGACCCAAGGAAAACTTGAAGTTGTCAAGTTTGATGCATTATACACATTGTTGTTGCAAGTGTCAATTTTTTTTAAAAAAAAGGACTAGACAGCGTGCAATTGAACATGCATTTATTGTTGCTCAAAGAAAAGGTGGTAACATCAATGCAACCACTTCTTCTGGTTCTTTTGCGAGTGGAAAATCACATGTTCTTAGTGCTTCTGATGGCAGCAATTTGTCTGGAAATTATGGTGATAAGGGACAAAAGAAGATGCATTGCCATTATTGTAAAGCTAACAATCACTTTATCAAGCAGTGTCCTAAGTTGACAGCCAAAGAGGCTAAGAAGAAAGAGGTTGGTTCCGCTACAAATGCAGCTATTGTTGAGTAAGGAGTGTGTGATGCAAATGTTGATGCAGAAAGGGCTTTTAGTGCAGAGTGTACCTATAATAATTTTCATGATGCATGCATGTCAGTTGATGCAGATTCACATGTGTGGTATTTTGACAGTGGTGTTGTTTGAGTCTATCCCTCATGGGAATTCAGTCACTTGTGCCAACAATGCCTCTTATCTAGTTCAAGGAGTTATTAAGATTGTGCTTACTGCTACAAATGGCAATTCTTTCACACTTGTTGATGCACTTTATGTACCTGGGACCAAGAAGAATCTTTTGTTTATTTTTGCACTTGCTAAACTTGGACTTGTAGTCAAATTTGTGGATGAAAAATGTATTGTACATGATGTCAATTTTGGTGATGAAATTGTTGCATCTTGCATATTATGTCGTGGGTTGTATAAGCTCACTTGTGGGCAAAATTTTGCAAATGCAGTTGTGGATTCTAAGGCTATTTCAAATGCAAAACTTTGCATGCACATTTTGGGCATCTAAATTTTTCCAGTTTGCTATATTTACAAAAGTCTAAAATGGTTTCTTCTTTGCCGCCTCTAGAAGCACCTCTTAAACATGTTTGTGAAGGCTATGTTTTGGGTAATATGTAGCGTTTGAAGTTTTTAAAGGATGGTTCAGTTAGGCCATATGCAGGTTGCAGCTTGTGCATAGTGATGTTTGTGGGCCCATGCAAACTCTGTCCTTGGAAAATTACCTTTACTTCGTGACTTTAATTGATGATTATTGTAGGCATGCATGGGTATTTGCTCTTAAAGAAAATTCTGAAGTATTTATGTGCTTCAAATTTTTTTTTGCTATGGTTGAAAATGTCTCAAAATGTACTATGGGCACCCTTCATTCCGATCAAGGGGGGGAGTATATGTCTCATGAATTTAATGCATTTTTGGATAGTCATGGGATAAAACACCAATGTGCAATGCCTTATAAGCCTCAACAAAAAAGTGTTGCTAAGAAGAAAAACAGGTTACTTACAAAAATGGCACGATGTATGATCAAAAGTCAAGATTTGCCACATTCATTTTGGCTTGAGGCCATCATGTGTGCCACTTATGTACTTAACACGTGTCCTACAAAAGCTTTGCAGTTTATTACTCCATACGAAGCATTGCATGACATAAAGCCTTCTATTGAGCACATGCGTGCTTTTGGCTGTTTGGAATATATTCTTTGGTGCCACAAACACAACCCATAAAATTGGATGATAAGGTTGTCAAATGTATTTTTGTTGATTACAGTGCTGAAAGCAAAGGTTATAAGTTGTATCATTCGCAAACAAAGCGTATCTTGGTCTCATGAGATTTGTGTTTATGGAAGATTCTATTCAGTCCTTGTTGTCATCTATTAGAGACAATAAAGTCAGCTCACAAGACATTTATGACACTTTGTTGCCTCTTTTCAGTGGTGGAATTTCAAATGTAAATTCCAATGAGGCAAATGTACAGCCTATGGGGGTTTTTGAAAATGTTACAGATCAGCCTATTACTGATGTAGATGTACATGATGTACTTGATGAGGAAAGGGGTGAGAATGAACAACCTAGAGGTATGCCTAAATGGATGGTGCATACTTTGCATGACAGTAAATTGGATGCACCTTTGTCTAGTCATACTCGTTTAGGTTCTCGCCATGCATCAAATTGTTATGCTTTTTCTGTGTCTAACTTACATGACATTGAGGAGCCTCTATCTTTTGATGAAGCACATAATTCAAAAAATTGGATGGCTACCATGCAATCAATATATGATGCACTTATAGAAAAGGACACATGGTCTTTACGTGATTTGCCTCTTGGAAAAAAGGCCAATGGTACAAAGTGGGTTTACAAGTTGAAACGCAAGCCGGATGGTGAGATTGATCACCATAAAGCTCGACTTGTTGCTAAGGGTTATGCACAACAAAAAGGCATAGATTATCAAGAGACTTTTTCTCCCACTTGTCATATGACTACTGCACGTTTTTTATGTGCTTTGGCAGCTCATTTTGGTTGGGATGTACATCAGTCAGAAATTGTTATTACTTTTTTGAATAATGACATATTTGAGGAAGTTTATGTAATGCAGCCTCACAATTTTATCAAGAAAGGACAAGAGGATTAAACGTACAAATGTAAGAAAGATTTGCATGAGTTGAAGCAATCTCCTTGTGCTTGGTATGAAAAGGTTGACACTCATTTGGTCAAACGAGGATTTTGTAACAGTCCAACAGAAAGCACATTGTATGTAAAGTGTGAGGATGATGTACTTCTCATTGTTGTTCTCTATCTAGACTATTTGCTGATCTCTAGACCAAATGAGAGACATATTGTTGAATTTAAGGCTGATTTGAATGCTACTTTCAAGATAAAAGATTTGGGGTTGTTGCATCATTACTTGGGTATACAATTTAATCAATGTGATGGTGGTATTTCCTTGTGTCAAAAAAGTTACATAGAGACATTGCTATGTAAGTTTAGACTTGAGGATTGCAAACCCATTGCCACTCCCATGGAAACAAGTTTGAAGTTGAGTCTTCATGGTTCTGGTGATCCTGCCGATGTCACTCCTTACCAAACTGCTATTGGCTGCCTCATTTATGTATGCAACAGAAGGATGGATATTCAGTTTGCAGTATCACAGGTTAGCAGATTCATGCATAGCCCAAGGTCCAAGCATTGACAGGTTGTCAAGAGGATTTTTTGCTACTTGAGTGGCACTTTACATCTTCGCTTGTTTTATCCCAAGGGGGGATCATTGCCACCAGACTTACATGCTTTTTTCAGACTCAGATTCGGCTCGTTGTTTTGACACGTGAGTGCCCAAAAGTGGTTTTTGTTTCATGCTTGGTAGTTCATGTATATCATGGTTGAGCAAGAAGCAACCTATTGTGGCCACTTCTAGTTGTGAGGCTAAGTACAGGGTAGTCTTCACAGCTACGATTGACTGTGTATGGAGTAGATGCCTTATGGCTAATTTGGGTTTTGGACATGACACTGCCAACACTATCTACACTGACAGTCAGAGCACATTGGCAATTGCAAGGAACCCAGTTTTTCATGCTCGCACAAAGCACCTTGAGGTGCATTACCACTATGTCAAGGAGAGGCTCTCAGTAGGAGAGACAACCTTGGCTTATGTGCAAACATAGGACAACCTTGCATATCTTTTCACAAAGGCATTGTCTTGTGAGAAGTTTGAATCTTTTCACAAAGCTTTGGGATTACTCCCCTTTGTGGACTGATCATGTCCTCAGGGCATGGCACTTCCCTTTACTCTATGTGCCAGCTCTCATTCACCGCATCACTCCAGGGGGATTTGTTACCATATACATGTGTTAGTGATGTGTGTGAACATGCTTAGGACTGTTGGGGCATTTTTTTCCTCTCTAGGAGGTTTTCCCCCCCTGCATTATATATACGCCCTTCATTCTAGGTCTATATATCTTTCCATTGCACACTAAGTAAAACACTCTCTATGGTATGCCTTGAGCTTCCTTTGTCTTCTCCAAGATGTGTGTGTTTTCCTACAACCCTAATTCCAACAAAGGGGGAAGGAGATAAACAGACATAGAGCACTTGGTGGAGCACTAGAGAGAATACGCCTCTCTACTCTTTATTTGAATTACGAACAAATGAATGGTAAGTGGATGGGTCCTCGGTCAAGACCGGCCATGGGGCCTAAAACCTAACACTCCATGGACTGTGTGTACACCACAAGGATGGGCTCGCCATGATTGCTTATCCAAGGCACACAGCAATAAAGATAACTACCAAACAAAGTGAAGATTCATGTGGGCCTTTTGAAACAAGGGAAGATTTCAATGCTTCACATCTGACCATTAATCTCCTAGACTAAAAAAACAAATTTTCTTTCTTGTCTTCATTCTCCTACAGGACGAGTGTTACCATTCATCGAGCGAGGTTTTCTGAGCGAGTCAAAAAATTGAGCAACATCCTCAAGGAAAACTATACCTATAACTGCCTATCCTATGCAGGTGACACTATAGCCTTGCTACATCTTGCCCTCAACTTGCAATAGAGGTGCTCTATATACAAGATTTTTTCTACGGAGTGCTTCAACAACCCTCCACATTCACAAAAGGCCCTTTTGATGGGTTGCAGGTGGGAGCTTTCAACGCATCGTGCAAGTTGACTTGTTGACCAATGCATAGAAAAATGGCTCTTCAGTACTAATGGGCCTATGGGGGAAGGCTTTACCAATAACAACAACGGCCCATTTTTTTAAATGTTGAACTGTGTGGCCATACCTTTAATCAAACTAATATTGGGTCCTTTTCATTAATACCCAATGAATTTTCTCTAGATATTCCCAACAAATCTAGGAATTGAAGGCAAAAGATATACTTGCGATGCCATCATCAGGTTTGCAAAGCGCCCCCCCCCCCCCCCCCCCCCCCCTTTCTATCATCATCTCGATACAGATCTTTGCCCTTTTTGTTCCCACATTGTGCATTCCTACCTCCACCATAGAACGCTTCCTTTGGTCCTATATGTGTCATGCCTTGTAGCTTGTGCACAAGAGGGCAAGGCAACGGACATCTCATGATGGCATTGTGATAGACCAAGCACAACTGCCATATTCAATCAAGCAGGCACATACCAATGACCAATAAGCCACAGAGCATCAATGAAATGAACAAGGGAGAGTCCACATAGACCATGAAAAAAATCCCTATCTCTCTCTCTCTCTCTCTCTCTCTCTCTCTCTCTCTCTCTCTCTCTCTCTCTCTCTCTCTCTCTCTCTCTCTCTCTCTCTCTCTCTCTCTCTCTCTCTCTCTCTCTCTCTCTCCCCCCTCCATGTGCCATCCTCTAGCTTCGAACATCTTCATACATTCTTCTAATGGAAGCATTTGAAATTTTTTTGTATCCCCTTGCCTTGCCCATCTCTACCCTGTTCTTAGCCTACACTATCGAGCGATGCCACTCCTCACCATCACCACAAGTACAAAATGCTGAACTCCCATCTTGCTCGTCACCTAATCACCATCACCCGTAGGAAGATCTACTCTAGCCCAATGCTTTGTCAGCATCATTTCCATAGCCACCGCATCCGCAGCTATAGACAAACGAAGAGAGAGAGAGAGAGAGAGAGAGAGAGAGAGAGAGAGAGAGAGAGAGAGAGAGAGAGAGAGAGAGAGAGAGAGAGAGAGAGTATGAACTTCCATGTGCCAGTAGTGGGTTGGGTCAGGATACACTTTATATGCTTGCATGGAAGTTGTTACAAAAGGTTCCAATCAAGTCTAACGATCAAGCCAATAATGTAATCAACCGCACAATGGAGTTCACCTTCTCATACGGATCCAAACCGCTAGACCATCCCACTTGTGTTATTTTTTTCAACTTTGAACGGAACGGTGATAAATGTTACCATATACATGTGGTAGTGATGTGCGTGAACACACTAGGACCGCCGGGGCATTTTTCCCCTCTTTAGGAGGTTTTTTCCCCCGTGCATTGTATATACGCCCATCACTCTAGGGCTATCTATCTTTCCATTGCACACTAAGTAACACACTCTCCATTGTGTGCCTTGATCTTCCTTCGTCTTCTCCAAGCTGTGTGTGTTTCTCTGCAACCCTAATTCCAACAATTGGTATCAGAGCAGGTCACGCCCTCCCTGGCTTAGTCGCCAGCTGCTCCAGCACACGCCTGCTCACTTTCTCCAATTTCAGTGAGCTTTGGCGAGGGATCACAAGTCGAAATTTTTTTTGGGAAGGCTCAAAGAGCTTGGTCTACTCAGAATTTTGATTTGGGCTCATTTCGGCTTCCGTTTCCACTACAGGCAGTACTGCACAGGCTATTTCGTCATTTTGTGCAGAATTTGTGTCAGTGCCGTTTTCTGCATAAGAGGTGCCTTATAGTCTTCTACGGTTTGTGCTATATAGCACAGGTTGTTCCCGCTCCGTTTCTCCTATTCTCGGGCAGTTTTCACATCAGGTGCAGCATTTACCATGGCTGACAACAAGAACACAGATGTGTTCAAGATGTTTGCTGCTGAGGACAGGTTGGATGGGGACAACTACCCTATGTGGGCTTATATGATGCAACATGTTCTTGTGTCAAAGGGCGTCTGGAAAATTGTGTAGGGCAATAATGTACGTCCTAGTTCTGAGGATGTAGGCGATGTTGAGGATGTTGCAGGTCTTGCTGCAAGGATTGCAGCTGTTAGAGTTGTTTTGCCTACGGCAGAACAAGCTCGTTGGGATGTTAAGGATGCGCAGGCTCATGCATTGATTGCGTTGTCTGTGAAGCGCACCATTGTTCCTCACATCCGTTCAGCAAAATCTGCAAAACAGGCTTGGGATATTTTAGCAGGTCTTTATGCAAGCCGCAATGAGGCTAAAATTTCTTTGCTGCGTAAAGAGTTGGAGTCAAAGATTATGCATGAGGAAGATGATATGGACACTTTCCTTGCTAGTGTCAAGATATCAATGAGAAGCTTATTTCTGCAGGTGAAGTCATTTCAGATAGTTCCCTTCTGCAGACTGTTCTTGATTCCTTACGAGATTCCTACCAGACTTTTGCTAGTACTTGGAGACTGATGACCCAAGGAAATCCAGAAGTTGTCAAGTTTGATGCATTATGCACATTGCTGTTGCAAGAGTCACTGTCCAGAAAAAACAGGACTAGAAAGCGTGCATTTGAACAGGCTTTTATTGCTTCTCAAAGAAAGGGTGGTAACAGTAATGTAGCCACTTCTTATGGTTCTGCTACGAGTGGCAAAAATTATGTTCCTAATGCTTCTGCTGGCAGCAATTCATCTGGAAATTCTGGTGATAAGGGCAAAAAGAAGATGTGTTGCCATTATTGTAAAGCCAATGATCACTTGATCAAGTCGTGTCCTAAGTTGAAGGCCAAAGAGGCTAAGAAGAAAGAGGGTGCTTCCACTGCAAATGTTGGTTCCACTACAAATGCAGCCATTGTTGAGTCTTCTGTGAAAGGAGATTGTAATGCTGATGTTGATGTAGAATGGGCTTTTAGTGCAGAGTGCACTTACAATCCTGCTGTCCATGATGCATGCTTGTCAGTTGCTGCAGATTCACATGTGTGGTATTTCGACAGTGGTGCTACAAAGCACATTACCTCACATCGTGAATTGTTTACCTCTCTTGAGTCTGTCCCTCATGGGAATTCAGTCACTTGTGCAAACAACGCCTCTTATCCAGTTCAGGGAGTTGGAAAGATTGTGCTCACTGCTGCTAATGGCAGTTCCTTCACACTTGTTGATGCACTTTATGTACCTGGGATCAAGAAGAATCTCTTGTCTGTATCCGCACTTGCTAGACTTGGACTGGTAGTCAAATTTGTGGATGACAGATGTACAGTTCATAATCTCAGTTTTGGTGATGAAATTGTTGCATCAAGCCTTTTGTGCTGTGGGTTGTATAAGCTCACTTTGTATGACAAGTGTGGACAAAATTTTGCAAATGTTGTTGCAGATTCAAGGGCTATTTCAGATGCAAAACTTTGGCATGCACGTTTTGGTCATCTGAATTTTGCCAGTTTGCTGCGTTTGCAAAAATCTGATATGGTTGCTTCTTTGCCGCCTCTTGAAGCACCTGTCAAACATGTTTGTGAAGGCTGTATTTTGGGTAAGATGCAGCGTTCTAAGTTTCCAAAGGATGGTTCAGTTCGGGCCACATGCAGGTTGCAGCTTGTGCATAGTGATGTTTGTGGGCCCATGCAAACTCCGTCCTTGGGCAATTACCTGTACTTTGTGACTTTCATTGATGATTACTCCAGGCATGCATGGGTATTTTCGATTAAAGCAAAGTCCGAAGTTTTTATGTGCTTCAAACAATTTCTGGCTATGGCTGAAAATGTCTCAAAATGTACTATGGGCACCCTCCGTTCCGATCGAGGGGGGGAGTATATGTCTCATGAATTTAACGCATTTCTGGATAGTCGTGGGATAAAACACCAATATACAGTGCCCTATACACCTCAGCAAAATGGTGTTGCTGAGAGGAAAAACAGGTCACTGACGGAAATGGCACGATGTATGGTCAAAAGTCAAGCTTTACCGCATTCTTTTTGGCTTGAGGCCATCATGTGTGCCACTTATGTACTTAACAGGTGTCCTACGAAAGCTTTGTAGTCTATTACTCCATATGAAGCATGGCATGATAGAAAGCCTTCTATTGAGCACATGCGTGTTTTTGGCTGTTTGGCATATGCTTTGGTGCCACAAGTGCAGCGCAAAAAATTGGATGATAAGGCTGTCAAATGTATTTTTGTTGGTTATAGTGCTGAAAGCAAAGGTTACAGATTGTATCATCCGCAAACAAAACGTATTCTGGTCTCACGGGATGTAGTGTTTGTGGAAGATTCATTTCAGCCCTTGCTGTCATGTACCAGAGACAGTAATGTAAGCTCACAGGACATTTATGACACTTTGTTGCCTCTTTTCAGTGGTGGAAATAAAAATGTAAGTTCCAATGAGGCAAATGTATAGCCTATGGGGGTTTCTGAAAATGTTTTAGATCAGCCTATTACTGATGCAGATGTACATGATGTACTTGATGAGGAAAGGGCTGAAAATGAGCAGGCTAGAGGTATGAGGAAAGGGCTGAAAATGCAGATGTACATGATGTACTTGATGAGGAAAGGGCTGAAAATGAGCAGGCTAGAGGTATGCCAAAATGGCTGGTGCACACTTTGCGTGACAGTAAATTGAATGCACCTTTGTCTAGTCGTACTCATTCAGGCTCTCGCCATGCATCTTATGTATCAGATTGTTATAGTGATGAAAGCAAAGGTTACTGGTTGTATCATCCGCAAACAAAACGTATTCTGGTCTCACGGGATGTAGTGTTTGTGGAAGATTCTGTTCAGCCCTTGCTGTCATGTACCAGAGATAGTAATGTAAGCTCACAGGACATTATGACACTTTGTTGCCTCTTTTCAGTGGTGGAAATACGAATGTAAGTTCCAATGAGGCAAATGTACAACCTATGGGGGTTTTTGAAAATGTTTTAGATAAGCCTATTACTGATGCAGATGTACATGATGTACTTGATGAGGAAAGGGCTGAAAATGAGGAGGCTAGAGGTATGCCAAAATGGTTGGTGCACACTTTGCGTGACAGTAAATTGGATGCACCTTTGTCTAGTCGTACTCGTTCAGGATCTCGCCATGCATCTTATGTATCAGATTGTTATGCTTTGGCTGTGTCTAGCTTACATGATGTTGAGGAGCCTCTGACTTTTGATGAAGCACAAAATTCAGAAAATTGGATGGCTGCCATGCAATCAGAATATGATGCACTTATAGAAAATGACACATGGACTTTATGTGATTTGCCTCCTGGCAAAAAGGCCATTGGTACGAAGTGGGTTTACAAGTTGAAACGCAACCGGATGGTGAGACTGATCACCATAAGGCTCGACTTGTTGCAAAGGGTTATGCACAGAAAAAATGCATAGATTATGAAGAGACTTTTGCTCCCACTTGTCGTATGACTACTGTGCGTTTTCTATGTGCATTGGCAGCTCATTTTGGTTGGGATGTACATTGTTACTGCTTTCTTGAATGGTGACATATTTGAGGAAGTGTATGTAACGCAGCCTCACGGTTTTGTCATAAAAGGACAAGAGGACAAAGTGTGCAAATGTAACAAGGCTTTGTATGGGTTGAAGCAATCTCCTCGTGCTTGGTATGAGAAAGCTGACACTCATTTGGTCAAACAAGGCTTTCGTAACAGTCCAATAGAAAGCACATTGTATGTAAAGCGTGAGGGTGATGTATTTCTCATCGTGGTTCTTTATGTTGATGATTTGTTGATCACTAGACCAAATGAGAGACATATTGCTGAATTTAAGGCTGATTTGAATGCTACTTTCAAGATGAAAGATTTGGGGCTGTTGCATCATTATTTGGGCATACAGTTTAAGCAGTGTGATGGTGGTATTGCCTTGTGTCAGAAAAGTTACATAGAGACATTGCTATGTGAGTTTGGACTTGAGGATTGCAAACCTATTGCCACTCCCATGGAAACAGGTTTGAAGTTGAGTCTACATGATGCTGGCGATCCTGCTGATGTCACTCTTTACCAAACTGTTGTTGGCTGCCTCATTTATGTATGCAACACGAGGCCGGATATTCAGTTTGCAGTCTCACAGGTCAGCAGATTTATGCATAGCCCAGGGTCTAAGCATTGGCAGGTTGTCAAGAGGATTTTCCGCTACCTTAGTGGCACTTTACATCTTGGCTTGTTTTATCCCAAGGGGGGATCATTGTTGCCAGACTTACATGCTTTTTCGGACTCAGATTGGGCTAGTTGTTTTGACACGAGAGTGTCCACAAGTGGTTTTTGTTTCATGCTTGGAAGTTCATGTATATCATGGTTGAGCAAGAAGCAACCTATTGTGGCCACTTCGAGTTGTGAGGCTGAGTACAGGGCAGTCTTCACAGCTACGGTTGAGTGTGTATGGCTCAGATGCCTTATGGCTGATTTGGGTGTTGGACAGGACACTGCCAACACTATCTACACTGACAGACAGAGCGCATTGGCAGTTGCGAGAAACCCAGTTTTTCATGCTCGCACAAAGCACATTGAGGTGCATTACCACTATGTCAGGGAGAGGCTCTCAACAGGAGAGATCAGCTTGGCTTATGTGCCAACACAGGACAACCTTGCAGATCTTTTCACAAAGCCATTGTCTCGTGAGAAGCTTGAAGCTTTCCGCAAAGCTTTGGGCTTACTCCCCTTTGTGGACTGATCCTGTCCTCAGGGCATGGCACTTCCCTTTACTCATGTGCCAGCTCTCGTTCACCACATCACTCCAGGGGGGATTTGTTACCATATACATGTGGTAGTGATGTGTGTGAACACACTAGGACCGCCGGGGCATTTTTTCCTCTTTAGGAGGTTTTTTCCCCCGTGCATTGTATATACGCCCATCACTCTAGGGCTATATATCTTTCCATTGCACACTAAGTAACACACTCTCCATTGTGTGACTTGAGCTTCCTTCGTCTTCTCCAAGCTGTGTGTGTTTCTCTGCAACCCTAATTCCAACAATAAACCAAAAAAAATGAAACGTGACCTGTTGAAACCTACATGTCATTGTTACAGTGATATTGAACCACGATCGACTACTGGGTCACGACACACAAGCACCAGAGAGAGAGCTTACATGGTTTGAAATTTGCACCTCAGAAGTAGGAAAACACACAGGCTTCATATAATATTTAAAATAATTATCGTCTGTACTCCCCAGCTATGCTACACCCTCCTGCAACCACATGATTATATCCTACCGGCTACTTGGCTTCCTCCTGCCTACCTGCTCCCACACAGCCTCGTTCTGATGTTTGCTTCATTGTGTGCTCCCGACATTAATGTGTGCTTATCCGCCACCAGTTGCCTATGTGATGTCATTAGTAAGCCTTTATATTTTCTTTTGTTCCCATTCTCATCCGCTTTGTACCAGATCTGCACTACCCAGTTTGCTGCAAAATGTGGGATCTATGAATGCCCCAGATCAATCCGCATCGCCGTGGATTGATTTGAAGGGGTTTTGGATGCTTAAAAGATTAGTTAAGGCCCCAATCACACATGTTGAAATGGAAAATTTTGATTCAACGTTGTGACGTCCATGGGTTGGTGGAGCTAGTTGGCTTTGTAGGAGTGTGGGGAGCGAAGCCCCCATCGGGGAGAGCGAGCATGTGTGCTCCTCACTTCGTGCACAGGTAGACGAGAGAGAGAGAGAGAGAGAGAGAGAGAGAGAGAGAGAGAGAGAGAGAGAGAGAGAGAGAGAGAGAGAGAGAGAGAGAGAGAGAGAGCGAGAGAGAGAGAGAGGGGGGGGGAGGGGGGGACACGAGGAGGTGTGTTTGAATGCCATGTTGTTCATTAGGCGTCGATTACATAACTACGCATGTGAAGTAACGATTGGCATCTTTTGATGATGATGTGGATTATATAAATCTATCAGGCTCGACCCCCTTGCCCATTCCAAAGGGTCATCAGACACAACCAAACGCAAGGGCGTAAGGCTTAAGCTGACTAGCTACAAAGTAGTGCTCAAATACCTGGATGGAAAAACGTCTTCTTGACCAGACGGTACCATTTCTCAAATTTTTGGTTTATGTGGATGGAGTTAAATTAAGTTTTGATTATTGAGAGAGAGAGAGAGAGAGAGAGAGAGAGAGAGAGAGAGAGAGAGATTCCTTTATCGTTCTCAAAGGTGAAATACAACCTCTAGGACCAAAATTACAAAAAAAATCATGTGAGAATGCAGAGCAGATTATTAGTGACTCTCAATGCCTATAAAAGAGAGAGAGGGGGAGAGGGAGATATACATGGAATATGAGCACCTATAAGAAAATTTGGTTTTTCTTGCATATGTGCAGATGCCTCTAGATGTAGAGAAATATAATAAGAAAATTTTATATTGTTTACTAACTTTATGAAATTTCACATGAAATTAAGTACTGTCAAAATGTACCAAGAGTTAAAAATGCTATGTATGCTATTATCTTTGATTGGTTTATTTTGCTTGATTTTTGGTTTGCTTGACAAGTCTTTCTCGGTCTTTGGAATTCCTCTACAGGACTTGTTAGAGTTGGGTCTCACTAGGCATTAGTGGTTTTCATAGTACTTAAGGAAATATTCATTTTGTTGTTACTTGGAGGACAACTTCCTTGATTTTAGTAATTTATGAGGATTAGCCCACATTTTGGACATCTGCTAGTGAGGGAAATTTCAAATAAAATAGTGCACGTACCATATATTAAGCATGCAACAATCATGTAACTAGTCCTTTTTGGGCAACTTATAGTGTGACACCAACACAACTTACTCTATAATCCTAGTAAGAGCCCTTATGACTTAGAGTAGAATTAGAAATATATAGTCTTATGGAGTAGTCCCGATTCACGTTGATAGAAGAAGATGCTTGAAGAAACTTTTTCAAAAATTAGACAAGCATTTCACATGATGTGATCAAACTCAAACTTGGCATGCCATTGGATAGTGCCCTTCCGAAACGTCTTAATACAAATCTTATCCTAAATATCACTAAATTCAAAAAAACTACATTTTATAACTAGAATTCAGTAAAACATTATCTCTCAAACATTTTATAACTAGAATTCAGTAAAACATTATCTCTCAAACATTATATAACTAGAATTTAGTAAACATCATCCCTCAAATTTAAGAATACCCAAATTGCCCCTCATATTTTGTAGAAATTTCAAAAATGCCCTTGATTGTTTCCAAACTTTTCAAAATACCCCTTGTTAGTCATTCAAACATCTCTAGACTTCTCTTTTTTGCAACCCTTCATCAAGTGATTCGTTCTCATAACCATTTGAGGGATATGTTCAAAACAGTGTCCCTACCATATATATGATGTGGAAAAAGAGCATGTTTTTTATGTATCTACAATAGTGTACACACATTACATTAGCAATCTAAACATGATTATAGAAGCATGAATCAACATCATACACTTTTTTCATGCCCATACATGCCTACAGAGCAAAAACAAAAGTAGAGAGAGAAACAAATGTGGCTATGGAGTTTAGAGCTCTTTACTGTAATCCAAGAGTAGTTTTGGTTGTCAAAAGGTTTTTGTGTTTCCACAAGAGAGTGGTCACGAGATTTTTATAAAGCTATATGCCATGTGGTTGTTGATGTAGATCACAATCAGCATGAAACAAGAAGAGAAGATAGTAGAGAGAGTGGGGGAGGGTCTTTTTTCTTCTTGCATGTAACAAGTGAGAGCTTATACATAGGATACAGAGATGGCGATCAAGAGCTTGCTTCACCTCTAGTATGTACGGATGTAGAGTTCTTCTAAGTTTGTATGTCATGGTGTGTACCTTGCGTGTGAACTCTTACACTCCTTATGTAGGAAAAATTCAAATCACCCCTTGAAGTAAAAGATTTGACCTTCTTGCGCATAGCTTAATCCACAATAATGCCAATATTACGGTGTTCAGGCAAATTGAGATTCTAATGCATTTAGAAGATATGATAGAATGTATACTTGTGAAATCAAACAGTAAGATAAAAGGTTTACCTTCATACTCTGTTGGAGTCTAAATCATGCAAAACTATTTATTTGATTATTATTATTATTATTGTCGTTGTTATTTGGTGGTCCCTTCCTTGCAAAAGGTGGAAATGCATGGTCTAAAATTTTGTTGATTTTTGGGGGTAGGCTAAAGTTTCTCAATTTTTCAATCAGTTTTGGATTCCCGGTCTCATGATGTTCTCCTAATTTTGTACCATCTAAGTCCTTAAATGAACAAAGGACTAATTGTTGAGATAAAGAAAAATGAAGCAAATTTGACCCCTTCTAGCCTGCATGCGTAGCATGTTTTCTCGTCTCAAAAAATTTGATGGTTTTGGCTCACCTTGTGGTTGAGGTGTCTTGAGCTCATGACTTGGGACAAGCATAGTCTTCAATGGATTGTGTAATCCAGACACAAAATGTGATATCCTGACCTCATAAGTCATCCCACTACAAGAGGTCACTTAAATTTCGACGTCAAATTACCGGCGCCAATGGCGGGCGTCGGTATATGTGTAGGTAAGTAGGAAGGGAGATGAGATTTTTTTAAAAAATCATTTTTAAATTTTTGACGGGGCTGTTCCGATGTATCTTTTGACACCGTATCGATACCTGTTTCGACGCTTGTACCGATTTCTATACGGTCGGACCCTGCAAAAAACGTACTCACGGGCTTTCACTGTGCATTTCTCTTATTCTTGCGCCTTTTCTCTTGCTCTCTTCCTCCTCACCTCTTGCAGATCTATTACGAAACAAGTTGTCAAAGGTGCTAATCTTGCTCGTGGACTACTCCATAGCACTAAGGTAAGATTGTTTTCAAGTTTACTTGTAGGTTTACGGTTTAGGGTTTAACATGGTGTATGTGTGTTTGCGTTTTTTGCATGTTCGAGGAAATTTACAACACCTTTTCTTGCTCAAATAGGCCCCATGCGAGTGCTTGAACTTTTAATGCATATTAAATTTATTTAAATTAATTTGTATATTGATAAAAGAAAATTTTATGTTTTAAACTTTCAATGTTTTAAAAGAAATTATGGTTTGTGTTGTGACATTTTGCTTTGAATTAAGAAAAAAAATCGTTTTGGTTTATGAAAAAATCTTGTTTTGAAGAAATTTCGTTTTTAATTATGTCATTTTTGAAATTATCGCTTGATGAAGTTTAGATTTTAGGTTTTGGTTAGGTTTAGTTTAGATTATATGTTAGGTTAAGGTATATACAGGTTGTATGTTAAGTTATAAGTTAGGTTATATGTTAAGTCATGTTAGCTTAGGTTAGATTAGGTTAGCTTATAGGTTAGGTTCTAAGTTAGGTTTAAATTAAAGGTTAAATTAAGTTATAAGTTAAGTTATAGGTTATAAGATAGGTTAGCTAGATTATAGGTCAGGCTTAGGTAACAAGTTAGGTTATAGGTTAGGTTAGGTTAGGTCATGTTTAAATTATAGATGAACGTTGTGTTCAGACAGTTAGAACTTATATACTTTTATGTTAATCTAAACACTTATCGATGAAACGTCCAAACACGACCATCTACCAACATCTAAACCATAACCCTCTAACCCTATTAGCAGACTGAAATGGCCAAGCGCTACAGTACTAATTGGATTTGGAGCAACCAAATCAAAAGTTGCCAAACCTAAGCGGATCTACATAGCCTACCCTAATGCTCTAAATATAGTAATGTATTAGTGGCCAAAACAAAAGTCTCTAATCTAAAGCCGATAACCCTTAGCAGAATAAATGGCTTAACGACACCCTAATATGTTTTAGAGCGCTTTACCTTGGCGGCTTTACATAGTGTGCCCTAATGCACCGTCCAAACACGGTGCACCGTCTATTAGCGGCCAAACTAGAATCCATAGAGCCCTAGGCAGCTAGCTCTAAGCAGATTGAAATGGAAAGATGCTACACTAATCCAATTTGGAGCGGCCAAACTTAGGCAACTTTACATAGCGCACCCTAACACTCCAAAATACGGCCATCTATTAGCGGCTAAACCAACAATAGTCCTAAGAGGTTAACCCTAGGTGGCTAGCCCTAAGCGGATTGAAATGGCTAATTGCTATCCTAATCCAATTTGGAGCAGCCTAGCCTAAGCACCTTTACACACCATACCATAAGTTCTAATTGTCTGAACACAATGTCCATCTATTAGCGGCCAAACGAAGATGACTTGTGTACTTCTAAAAACGCAAATGGACTTCGGTTAGGTTAGGCTATATGTTAGATTTAGGTTATAGGTTAGGTTAGGTTATAGGTTATAGGTTAGGTTAGATTATAGGTTAGGTTAGAGCTAGCAACAAATAGTAGAAAAAACGCAAACAGACTTTGAAGATGACTCGTGTACTTCAAGAAATGCAAACGGACTTCGGTTAGGTTAGCCTATAGGTTAGGTTTAGGTTATACATTATGTTAGGTTTAGGTTATACATTAGGTTATGTTAGGTTAGGTTCGGTTTAGGTTATAGGTTAGGTTAGTGCTAGCAACAAAAAGTAGAAAAAACACAAACGGACTTCGAAGATGACTAGTGTACTTCAAAAAACAAAAATGGACTTCGGTTAGGTTAGCGTATAGGTTAGGTTTAGGTTATAGGTTATGTTAGGTAAGATTAGGTTTAGGTTATAGGTTAGATTAGCCCTACCGGCAAATGAATAGTAGAGAAAACGCAAACAGACTTCGAAGATGACTCGTGTGCTTCTAAACATGCAAACGGACTTCAGTTATGTTAGGTTATAGGTTAAGTTTAGGTTATTGGTTAGTTTACGTTAGGTTAGGTTCGGTTTAGGTTATAGGTTAGGTTAGATTATAAGTTAGGTTAGAGCTAGCGGCAAATAGTAGAAAAAATGCAAACGGACTTCAAGAATGACTTGTATACTTCAAAAAATGCAAACGGACTTCGGTTAGGTTTTGTTTTAGGTGAAGTTATAGGTTAGATTTAATTTGGTTATAGGTTAGGTTATAGTTTACATTATAGGTTAGGTTAGGTGCACACAAACTTCAAAAACGCTAATATATAGTCATTGACCCTGTGGTCCTAATCTCCGTGCACCTCTAGACCGAGGTGTTCGGGGATCGGATGTGAGATTGTTAGAGCTCGAGCTAGCAGCAAATAGTTGAATGTGAGATTGTTAGAGCTTGAGCTAGCAGTAAATCGGACTTCAAAAGTGCACACATACTTCAAGAACATTAATATATAGTCATTGACCAATAAAGACGAGATTATTACCCTGTAGTCCTAATCTCGGTGCACCTCCAGACCGAGGTGTGCGGGGATCGGGCTTGGCTAGAGAATGTGAGGTTGTTAGAGCTAGCAACAAATAGTTGAAAAAACACAAGTGGACTTCCAAAGTGCACACAGACTTCAAGAACCTTAATATATAGTCATTGACCAATAAAGACGAGATTATTACCCTGTGGTCCTAATCTCCGTGCACCTCTAGACCCAGGTGTGTGGGGATCAGGCCTGGCTAGAGAACCATGGATAGAAAATTATGAGAATGATTTGTCTAAACCATGTTGACTCTATGTCGTTCAAATTGCTCCACGTAGCAAGCAAGTGTGTGAAGGATTGGACGTAGAGGTCGAAGAGGTGATTCATGAACAAAGCACAGGACCGACGCAAACTTTAAGTTTAGATTTTGAGGTGGATGTCAACAGTGAGAAATTGTCTGAACCTAGAGATGAGGTGTCAAAGACTCAAGCTGATGCGGAGAGCGACAAAGAAGTAGAGTTCGATGATGGAGATGCAGAAGTACAGATTGAGATAGACATCTTTGGTGCATCAGATCTCATAGAGATGAGAGATTAACTAATGATTTTTGCTAGGAACTCTTTTATAAAACTCTTTTTATTAGTCTACAATACACTTTAGATTCATTCATTTGTGTTGCACCTTTGTTGATTTGTTATTTATATTGATTAAGTATTTCTTCTGTAAACTAACGTATTTTGTGGGTGTTATTTTTGTATGATTAGCCATGGCCGATGATGTTATTTTGTGGGTGTTATTTGTGTATGATTAGCCATGGCCGATGATGATGAGCCATACTCTCCTAGTTTTAGTGTTCTTGTCACTTCGATCGGCATGTCACCCGAGCAGATGGGCTTGTTTTTGTCTCAGTTCACACAAGAGCAGATTACAATGGCACATCACGTTTGGGCAGCAGGTCCCTCTAGACCTACTACAGACAACCTATGCCCGGACTAGTGTGGTCCCTACACTGAGCGGCCCCACACCTCAGTCTAGTGTGCCTCCTACGCTTAGGACTCGTGTGCCCCCTACACCGGTGGGTGGTTCATCCTCAAGACAAGGTAGGCCTTGTACTGGAGGTGGTGGTTGTTGTGGTAGTGGTTCTACCGATGCATTCACACCACCGAGAGAGCATCCACCACTCTCTTCAGTAGATAGTTTACCAATTGGCACACCACGTACACCTTGGGGGATCATACGAGCATGATCCTAGCAAGGTGAACAAGAGCAAGGATGGGGCTATTGTGGCGGATAGGGTTGGAAAGGCCATGCGATAGAGGATTCGACAGCTCTGTACGATTCAGTTTGGTCACTGTGTGATGGAGGTTTGGGATAACCTCAATCTTGAAAGAAATAATTACATCGTCGAGGCCATTCACAAAGAATACAGGCCGGTGAGGGGTACGATCCAGTCTCGAACCCCTGGATTATGAGTGTGGCAAAGTCCACAATGTTACACCATCAGTCAGAGGCGAGAGACACGTACAATGACGGCAATCCCAAGCCGGCATGGTTGGACGTAGAGGAGTGGGCGGGGATTGCACGAGAGACACAAGACAATCCCAAGAGATTTCAGTATAGCAGAGAGATGCAACCAAAGCACGTTTGGAGTCTGTTGGAGCGTCACATCTTGGGAGTGGGGACTATGATATGCTTCAACGTGAGTTTGTAAGTATTATATGTATGCTTTAGATTATTAAAAATATATATGTTATTTAAAGATTTATCTAATGATTAAACCATAATTTTGTAGGAAGTTTCCGTGAAGCGCCCTCTGACACGCCGAGAGCAGAAGTATGGGTATAAGCATGGACTTGTGGCCCTTTTGACCCAGCTGTTTTTGCAGGAGGAGGGAGAGGATGTCAACTCGGAAGCATTACCATGAGGGTCTTCTCACTCAGTGATTGATTGCATATGTACAGTTTTGTAGTGCTTATGTTTATGGTTTATGGTTATGTTTATGGTATGGCATTGATGTTATGGTTAAGGTTTGGCAGTCAAGTTAAATTATGGTTTTGCTATGATGGTATGGCAATCATGTGATGGTTATGGTTATGGTTATGGTTATGATCATGGTTATAGTTATGGTTATGGTTATGGTTATGGTTATGGTTGTGAAATGATGGTATGGCTATTATGGTTATGGTATGACAAGCAAGTTATGGTAATGGTTATGGTATGGAAAACAGGTTACGTATACACTTCGGAACAAGCGTCCGAATATCCTTTACAATTTTTGGCGGTTATTTCATTGCATATCCGATGCTCATTTCATAGTTTATTCCGGCGCATAATATACCGGTACTTATACCAACGTCACGATACCGGCGTCTTTTTCGAGGCCGCTTTTTAGTTTTAAAACTAACTTTATTTTGTCGGTATCTATGCCGGTTTCTGTGCGTTGTTTTGTAGGATCCCTACTGGAGCGTACTCGACTAAGGTCAAGAAGTGTTGTTAGTATAGTCTCTGGTTCCCTGAGTACAATCAAAGAACTCATTTAATCCTCAAGAATCTTTCCCACAAGACTTTTGAAGCAGTTATGGCTTTTTTTCTATGGGTGAATGAGGTAAGTCAAAATAGTCATCCAAGCACTCAATTTAATCCTCAAGAATTTTTCCCACAAGACTTTTGAAGCATCACATCAATACATCAATGATATTGTGCTTGGTGTGGCTAGTACATTGGCATTAGTAGCCATGCCATTTCCTCTTAAAGGCATTAATAGTTACTGTCTCATGCCAAATTTATATAGCTCTTCTTGGTTTATAAATTTCATTCCTTTCATTGCAACCCCTCTTGTGGTAAAAACTTGAAACTAGAGATTAGAGAAACAAAAGAGATAGGGATAGATAGATAGATAGAGAGAGAGAGTGTGTGTAATAAACCCCTGTTAAATCAAAAGAATAAATGAATTGGTGACTACAAAAAGATGTTCAAGATCAAAAGAGTCCATAACATCGTCTACAATCAAATCTCAATATTTTTTAAAAGCCCTTATCCCATGAACTTTGTGAACACCGTTATGACAAACATGGATAATTGATTCAAAGTCAGTCCATTGTTTAAGCATGTTTTTGGGAGTATCCCATCCATCTCTTGCTACTCTCTAGGCTTGATTCTCAAACATATACGGCTTGTCATTTTGGATGTACCACTCTAGAATAAGTGATCTATTTGATATTGATATTCGTAAAAGTTATGAATCATGGTCGTCTATCAAGTAAAATAATCAATAAGAATTATGAATCGTCAAGGTAATTTATCTGGAAGTACCCAACCATCTTGTACAAAGTCCATAATGCACTGGGATCTATTGTAACCATTGAACATAATCTTAATGTTATATGGATTTCAGGCCAACATCCTTTTGAAGTGTTGTCATTGATACATGGCTAAATGTGTTGTTACTATTACTAATACATATTCGGTTCTAAACATTAGATATGATATCAAAAGAACCCATTGCCAACATGAACAGAAAGATAACTCGCCATATCCATGTCTCTTCTGAAAGTTTCAAAAGCAACTTGTATACATCAATGTACAATACCCTATTTGTGATACGTATCTTATCACTCACCTTGGATTGAATCATAATTGATGATAGGACCATAAGTCAATTGGGAAAAACATTTACATGTTGCATTAAAAAAGGGTGTGTTTTATTTATGAAAAATTCACAAATAAGGATTTTAAGAAATATCTCGTGAACGCACTCGATATACACAATTTATACATAGTGATCCACTTGACCCTCTCCCCCCCTTTCCTTGGTCCCCGTGAGGGGAGATCTGGGATGAGGTAATCCCTATTCACTCTTGAAGCTCAAACTACTTTAACTTCCAATACACATTGAACCCAACTGTCTAGTTGAGAAAGATATTCCTCGTGAAGTCACACGGTAATTCATCTAAGCAATTTAACAGATCCAGCTAGTGATAAGAGAAAAAAGAATCTAGTTAGCACATTTGAATGTCAAAAATTGAAGCTATGCTTTTTAATCATCAGAAAAAGTTTGAGAGGTTTACATCATCATGAATTATGCTAGCCTAATTCTATGAATGGTCTTTGAGTTGTCATCACTGCAAAATCTCCTAGAGCTCTCACAAGAAACTTGGGTCTATAAATACTTTTAATTCTTTCCTTTCCCACAATTTCTACAAAGTGCTTCGAAATTCTTGACAAATGTAGCTAATTATCCTAAAGGTTAACCATATGTGATAATATATGTTGTCTATCACATCCTAAGTTGAAGTGATCTTAGATATGGGAATTGACCACTCGAATCATCTTTAAGTTGGATAAAGAACCGACGAAAGATTCTTGGCATAGAGTGAGATAACCATGGAAAATGGCCTTCCAATAAAATTTCATACTTGTTCTTAAAAAGATCTTGGTTGTGACTTCAAGGTAGAAGATTTCTCTTTCATCCCTTGGCAACTGCATCGCCATGTTGCTGAAATATTGTGGCCAAGACTTCATTTTCTTTGCTAAAGCACTTAGACGACATTTGAGAGGCCATTGATTACTCTAAAACAAACAATTAAAGAATCTTAATACACTTGTCTAATAACCCAACCAAGTCATTGCAACCAATCCCATTTAGACCTTACATAAGGGAGACAACTCTAATCCGCGTTCATACTCAAATGAGTCTTACTACCAATCAATGCCAATCATTAACCTTCATGAAAACACCTCAAGACTAAGTGATCACAACATAATCATTTTGCAAACAACATTTATGAATGCGTACATAATGCATAACTAGCCGGTCTAATACCAGTCTTTGTGCTATCCCTAGAACATTTAGCTCTGATAACATCCCCACCACATCGTAATATGCAAGAAATATACGATCCTTTCATCAATATAAAAACTCATAATACATTAGAGTGTAGAAACAAATTATAAGAGAGGGAATTCTTACATTCGACATATTATGGAGTCTAAGCCATGAGCCAGACTGCATCCGAAGATACTTACCGATTAGTCCTACCCCTAAATGTGTATGGATGAAAGAGAACTAAAAATGACTAAATGAAGGTTGAATATATGTGTACACCACTTTGCGTCAGAGGAGAGAGAGAATAGTGGAGGGTGAACTCTATTGCACACATGGATACATGAGAATGCATGCGAGAGAATTCAATGCCCCCGCTAAAATGAAACATGCATGAACCATGAATTCATAGAACATTTGGATGCCTCTTCCTCCCATCCCCTCTTGTTTCCTACTTTCTTTGGACTGATACACACATGTTTTCTTCCTTGATAGTTGAGGGGACTTTTTGCACTACTGTGAATTATGAAAAGTCATTTTGGCCTCATGGGAGTTGTAGTCTAATTGAAATGGCTTGTTTTTTCTCTCTTACAATTGCCACTAGTTGGCTACTCATGTTGCTTATGTGCTTCTGATCGGAGATTGCTATGTAGTGTTGAAGGCTTCTACATGATGGATGGCTTGGTTGCTTGTGTTTTTACTGATAAAATCTTAATAATCTTGTCTGTATTGGAAATTACATGCTTGGCCTTTGGTGTTGCATCATCATGTAGGTAGCCTCTATTGCCTCCTCCCCAACTGGCTTATAATACATTGATTAAAGGAACTTTCCCTATCTAACCTTGTATAGAATCCTCCATTGATTGATTGGTGTGACTAGGATCTATACTGGCTTAATAATCTGAATGTGGAATATGGGACGACTAGCCCAAGCCCAGGGCCTGCCTTAGGCTGCCTATATAAAGGTGAGGGATTTTGTTATCCCTCACTTCGTCTTAGATTGCATGCTATTTTTTGGATTTCAAGCTAGAGAGTGAGTGTAAGTGCTCTATGGTGGTGCTATTTGATTGTCACTACTTTGTGTGGGCTTCAGTGATCTTGCAGCTCATTGGAGACTATTGAGGGATCATCATCTTCACATGTCATCCTTAAAATTTCAATTTCTACTTTTGTTTCACCTCTATCCCTATAATGTGGCTATTGTTTCTACAAAAAAAGACCGTGCTTGGCTTACTTCAATTTGGAAAGGATGACCATGTTACATCTTACTTTTTATTAGCACATTGCTTTGGCATGGCTTATATTTGCTTGATATACTTGGCTAGTCGTGATATCTTGGCATACTAATAATTGGTTTAATTGACTGAGGGTGTAGAAAGAAGTTTTTGTGCATTGTGGGCTCCCTCCCCCTCTCTTGAAATCATGGTATTTGATGGAAACGTTCTTTACAATTTTTTACTGGTTACACTTTAAAGGTCTATCTAGTAGTGGGTCCTCGTTGGTTATGATGTATGGTTTTGACACTAACATACATGTATGGGTGCAATTCTAATGTTGGTTTCTCATCATTGCACTTTCAAAAGATGATTAACAATGCTCTAAAAACAACATTTTACTATGCACTAGCTGGTTGTACTATGTTTTGTCCTTTTTCGATCTACAACCCTTGATAAAGTGGGATTACTTGGCTTAATGGTCTGTCACTTGTTGGAAAGTTTTTTATATCTCATTGTGATTGGCTGCGATTTGCTTGTACTAACAACTGAACTATAGATTTGCTTATTGAATTGTAGATTACTTAGGAGTGGTTATCGAATTTTGGTTGTACTACTCTTGATAAAACTTATAGTGCTGAACCTTCTGATGGTAGTAGCTCTTAGACTTTTATATTTTGGTGGATTCTTGCTCTGGCAATGCTTAAGCATGAGCTTTGATATGGTTTGCCATTCCTTTTCCGTTACCAAGCCATTGATGATTTATATTCTTGGCAATAGGTAACATTGGGGTTAGGAGCTTCTGTTTCACTGGTCCATATCTCTGAAAGTTGGATATATGTGTTGGCTTACTGGCGATTTGTTAACTAGTTTATGTAATTGAAATTTATCTAGGCACTTTTGTAGTACTAGAGGCTACTGTCCTAGGCATGAAGTCCTTGGCATAAAGATGTTGTGGGTTTCCCTAAAACATTTATACCTTAGACATGGGTTTTCTTTTGGTTCGTCTAGCTGACTATTTGTAATAAACATTAGGGAATAGCCTGTCTCATCTACAGTATGCACTTGCTAGGGAATCTTCAAAATTGGGTCACTACTAGGGTTATGATCTTCTTGGGAAGATCAAGGTTACCTAGAACAAGGAGCACTCAACAATAGTAATGAATTCAACAATATCTAAAGAAATTCTTGGTTGTGTGATGACTTGGAACAAGCCATACTTTGCACAAAAACCATTCAAATTAGGCTTGTGCAACACATTGCGAATAGTATACTTTGTCAGGGCATGGACAATATGCTTGGTAAACAACTAGATGTAATCTCGTCTTGGAAGAGCTAGAATGACATTCAATGTGGTAAGGAAAATACATTCTATGCTAAGATTAGATGCCTTTGAGAGAATACCTCTGCAAGAACAAGTTGAGTAATCTTGGGGCCACTGCATCCATAAAGAAGATTTTTATTTATTTTTTTGGGGAGGGAGGGAGGGAGGGGCCGGGGGGGGGGGGGGGATGTTGTTCAACAAGTTCTTTGTGCTCTCTATGCCCCTAACAATTGAAATGTACAAATATAAAGTATCCTTCTCTCCCACACTCTCATCACGATTTCTAGACTTACACAAGTTGATGAAGTAGCCGCAATGGCCTTGTCTAGACCTAAAGGAATTAAAAAAAGATTCAACAAAAGCAAGAAATTTATTGTCTAATAATGTGACCAAAAAGTCGGGCGTAATGTTTAACCATGTCACATAGGCTATATATTGGCGTTTTGAATGTATTATTATTATTACTCTAATAATTTGAGCGATGGCAGGTTGGCAGCAGGGAGCCTACGTAGTCATTGATATTAACGCGCTGGAGCGTTTGCAGCAGAATGTAGGGAGGGCGGCCAACCAGGTGGCGGCCCTCACGTCTCCATCATTTGCTGTGCCGCCGCCGCCGCCGCATCCCTCACCAAGCCCCACCCAATCAGCTGACGATCATTTTATGCCATCATCAAGTCTATCTGGCTCGCAGGCCATTGTGCCAGTGCCTTCAGTTACTCTACCTAACGCAGAGCCTCTTGAGACGGTCCAGGATCGCGCTTCATGACGTCCTTGATGGAATGCCGTTTTTCACGACATTTTTGTTGCGTTTTTGAGCACTTATGCTCACATCTATATATCGTAGCCTAGTTTTATATAAATCCTACAATGGAGGACACCACATGCAACTTTGGCTTAACTTTGGCTTGTATTTGGATCCCAAAGCTCACATTTGATTTTGCCCGTTTTTCAATGAATGAATGTGTGTGTGTGTGAGTGAGAGAGAGAGAGAGAGAGAGAGAGAGAGATAGATAGATAGATAGTTCTATTATCGTCCTGGGAGGTCAAATATGACCTATGGGACCAAATGAACATGTCACGTGGTGTGAGTGGAGTTCATAAGTGACTCTCGATGCTCAAAAATGGCTGAAATGAGCGTCGCAATAGAGAGTCCACATCGTGGTTGGGAGAGAGAGAGAGAGAGAGAGAGAGAGAGAGAGAGAGAGGGAGTGTGGTTTGCTTGCATGTTGTCATATGGCTATGCTCCTTAAATTTCCTTGTGCTTGAGCTCATGGATACACCCAATTGGTGCCCCTTACTCGTGCAATGCACTTGGAAGAAGGCGATGAATTAATAGCAACTCTCGAAGGCCAGCTCTATGGAGTGCTGGTCAATGAAGATCTGTGATTTCACTAGAAGGCTCTATTACTCTTATCTCTAATGAAAAATAGGCTACTGTCTATTCGGTTTTATGTTGTAGTTTCCTTACTTGATCCGAATCTATTGAGATAAAATCCCCTCTCTTGCTTATGTCTCTTGGCAAATACATTTCAATCGATGGATATAGTGGCTAGAATGGATCCATATGACCTACCCCTTGTTGAAGATCCATAAGCCAAACTCTAAGGCATCGCTTGCACAAGAAGTTTTGGACAGATTCTCACAATAATTCCCACATTATGACTTAACTCAACATCATGAGCTTCTGTGAGGGAGAGCACGGCATACCTAGCTAGGTATGCCATGCTCTCCCGAGCCGAAGCTCTTGATGCTATCACTACAAGAGGCTATTCATATTAGCGACGCTCAAAAAAAAAATTCCCGGCGTCGCTATGAGCGTCGTAAATTTCTTTGTAAATTTGCGACGCTCATAGCGACGCCGGCTGGACTAAAAAAATAACCGAGCGCGCCCAAAAACTCAGATCTCAGATCTGAGTTTTTCGGCGCCCTCAAGCAAGGAGCAGGTAACGCTCTCCCTCTCTCTCTCTCTCTCTCTCTTTTTCTTCTCCACACACACACACACACACACACGAGGAGAGGAAGGAGAGCCAGGTATGCTCCTTCCCTCTCCTCATTCTCATGTTCCCTTCCCCTCTTTCTCTCTCCCTCTCTCTCTCTCTCTCACACACACATACACACACACATAGTGTTTTTGAGAGAGAGAGAGAGAGAGAGTACAAACAAAAACAAAAACGCACACACACATAAATAAACAAAGAATGTGCACACACATTGAGAGAGGAAAAGAGAGAGAGCATGCATAAACAAAAACCGCACGCATTGAGAGAGGAAAAGAGAGAGAGAACATGCATAAACAAAAAACGCACACATTGAGAGAGGAAAAGAGAGAGAAAACATGCATACGATCCAAAAAAACGCACACACATTGAGAGAGAAAGAGAGAGAAACTAATTTAACGTCGTAGGAAACTAATTAAAATTAAAAGACCTAAAGATCTAGCCGACGAGAAGTTGAACTCAAGACCTATTATTCAAGAGGGAAATGGCATAATCAATCTATCATACTTGGCATGGGTGATAGAAAGGTTATACCATTTATCTCTTTTTATTGGCACACACATCCACACACGCGCACACACACAAGAAGAAGAGAGTTATAACGTCGTAGGAAACTATCTTAAAAGACGTTAAAGATTACGTTATATGTAGACTTACATTAAATTAGATTTAGGTTTATTTTTAACTAGATTTACGTTTATTTACGCTAGATTTAGATTTATGTTATATTAGATTAGATTTAGGTCTCCATAGACTGTGATGCCTGCATGAAGCGGGTGAAGAAAGCCCTCAATGGAATATAGGGTATTGCTGCCTTCACTCATGGTGGGCTCCGTTGATCCAAAAGTACTGGTGAAATGTCTTCAGAAGATAGGGAAGAAGATGGATCTTCAGGGCGGCAAGAGTCACTACATCCCCGACACAATGACCATCTAGACAACCTCTAGTCATTCAACAGCAACTTCAAAGTTAGTAACAAGAGCAAGAACGGTCTAAAGGGCCAATTGTTGTCGTCAGATGTGGATAGAGATGAGGCCGCGTCACCGTTGGAAGTTAAGTCTCACATCTTTAGTAATGAGAATGCCAACTCTTGCCGAGTTATGTGAAAAATTATGTGTTAAATCAGTTTTAAGGTTCTCATAATCCCTGTTAGTTTAGTTCTTTGTTTTTAATATAACATAATTTACGTTAGATTTAGATTTATGTTATATTAGATTAGACTTAGGTTTATTTAGGTTTACCCACACACACACACACACACACACACACACACACACACACACACACACACAAGAAGAAGAGAGTTTTAACGTCGTAGGAAACTATCCCAAAAGACGTTAAAGATTAGGTTAGATGTAGACTTACGTTAAATTAGATTTAGGTTTATTTTTAGTTAGATTTACGTTTATTTATATTTACGCTTATTTACGTTAGATCGAGTCCACGCAAGAATTACTTACGGTTTAGGGTTTAGAGTTAGACGAACAGTGAAAAGATCTACTGTGAAAAGATGTTAAGATGCTGTGAAGTGCTACAGCTAGAGAAGAGGCAAAGGGGTTTTGTCCACTACATGCAGTATCATGTAGACGTGGGTGTGTAGATTTCTTGTACCCACAAATATAGGTATTGACCAATAAAGACGAGATTATAACCCGGTGGTTCTGATCTCCGTGCACCTCTAGACCGAGGTGTGCGGGGATTGGACATGACTAGAGAATGTGAGGTAAAGAGAGAGAGAGAGACAGAGAGACAGAGAGAGAGAGAGAGAGATAAGATGAAGAATGCCAATAGAATATTAAATTTGTTGTCCAGGTTATAAGTTTTTTATCCTCATTATGAGTAGTGACGAGGATGTGGGACCGTCCAACCGAAACACCTCTCTCTCAACGAGGGTCTTATGTCCTTGTAATCAATGCAAGCATGCTGTGCAACGGACAAGACGTGTTTCTTTGCAGCACGTTCGCGAATTTGACGAGTTCGATCCATCTATTATAGATCGAGTTGTTGCCAATTATAACTCGTCGGACTCTGACGCTGGCCAACAAGCAGCAATCTTGCAACCCAATAGACGTGTTCGCAGGCGCTTTGGTCAAGCAGCATATGTGAGGCCACAAGATGTAGCCTCTGACAGCTCGGGGGATGATCATGCAGAGCACATTCCCAACGAGGCAATGTTTGAGCCCGAGATTGATGAAATGATCGAGACGATCATGGATTCAGAAAGGCTTATCTATGATGATATGAAAAGTGAAGCCAATACGCCATTGTATAATGGAGCACGTATGTCTAGATTGAAAGCACTCCTGGTTCTTCTCAACATGCAGGCAAAGTTTGGATGGAGTGACACTAGCGTCACAGCGCTTTTCAGGTGATCTATTACAATTAGTTTACTTTAATAAAACTCTAAATGTATAATGATCTGATAGATTTTTACACGACTGTATCATATTTTTATGTTGTGTAGATTGCTGAAAGAGCACATACTACCAGCTGACAATGTGATGCCAGATTCCCGAGATGAAGCAAGAAAGATTTTGCGAAACTTGGGGATGGATTACAATTCTATCCACGCTTGTCCTAATGACTGCATTCTTTTCAGAGGGGAATACATAGACATGGAGAAGTGTCCGAAATGTGATTCCGAAAGATATCGAGTAGATCTCCACGGGACAAAAATTCCACAAAAGGTTTTGCGACATTTCCCTCTGCTTCCTCGCATCAAGCATTTCTTCGAATGTAAGTCCATGGCCGCCCTAGCATCATGGCATGAGGAGAATAAATCTTCGGATGGTGTGCTACGAATTCCTGCAGATTGCGTAGCCTGGAAACATATAGACGGAACATGGTCGGATTTTGCCAGGGAAGCTCGAAATTTGCGCTTAGTCCTGGCTATGGATGGCGTAAATCCATTTGGTCAAAGATCAACATCTTACAGTGTATGGCCCGTTGTCATCGTCAACTACAACATTCCCCCGTGGTTGACTACGAAGAAGGGGCACCTATGGCTAAGCTTGATTGTGCCAGGGCGATATAAAGTGGGGAATATGGATGTGTATCTTCGTCCACTATTGGAAGAGCTACAACAATTGTGGATTGGCATAGAGGTGGTGGATATGAGCCGACACACAGGACGACGAAATGCTTTGATCAGACGCATTCTAATGTGGACCATGCATGACTATCCCGGGCTAACAGAATGCTTAGGTGATCTATTGACACTCCTCACTCAGACACTGTAAATCTTGTTTTTTCCCATAGTTGATCTATTATCATGTGTATACATGCAGGGCTTCAAACAAGCGGATACAGAGCATGTGTCACATGTGGACCTAGACTGAATGCACGTAGGGCACCCTCACTGAAGAAGCAAATCTACGAAGGTCATCAAGCGTATCTTCCAGAGAATCATGTGTTACGCGACGGCTTTTTGGGAAGAGAGCCACCAAGGATGTCTGCACAAGCATGGTTAGAGCAGAAGGAGATGTGCGATGACGGATTGCCTCCAGGGATGAAGAGACTATCTCTATGGTACGAGTTACCATACTGGCCCCGACTCATGATCAATCACTTGCTGGATCCAATGCACATATTCAAGAATGTGGGTAATCTACTATGGGACCATCTGACCGGCAAGAAAGATACTTTGGGAGCCAGAGTTGACCTTAGAAATGTGGATCGTATGGAGCAATATTGGCCGCAAACAGCATCTGATGGATCGATAAAACTCCCTAAAGCACCATGGATTTTCACAGGAGCCCAAGAACGCAAAGTAAAAGAGACCATTCGATCTTTGCGGACCCCCACTGGCGTAATGCACTCGCTCCGAACGTGTTTTACTAAAGAAGGAAAGCTTACCGGTTTGAAGTCATACGATTGGCATAAAATGTGTCAGGTACGTTCATAGTGGACTTTAATATCATTGCATAAAATGTGGACTTTAATATCATTGTTGCACATACTTTACAGTTTATTTTACCGGTTGCCATTGAGGGATGTTTGTCTCTCGACATCCGTAACACAATCTACAAACTTGCAAAGCTGGTGCAATGGATCTCACAAAAGGAGATCAACGTAGACTCCATACCATTCGCCAAACTAAATGCTGCGGAGCTTGTGTGCATGTTTGAGAAACATTTTCCTACTACAATGCTAACCATTCAGGTGCATCTTCTTGTTCACATAGTTGATGAGGTGGAAATAGCTGGCACAGTTCATTCCAGATGGATGTTCTTCTTAGAACGTTTCATGAAAACGCTTAAGGGATATGTGCGTCAAAAGGCACGTCCGGAGGGTAGCATGGCAGAAGGTTGGTTGGTATCAGAGTCCTTAGTGTACATTGGAGAGTGGCTAGACAGATTTGATAAAGCCCGAGACACGCTATGGCGAACCATAGATGATGAGCGCATATCTGGGATTGTCATGTGCAATCTCGGTGTTGAGAAGAAGATGACGGAAGATCTAGAGGCTAAAATCAACCGATTTTGCATGCTTCACAATCCAGTGATGCAAAAGTGGATTTCACAATATGAGGATGCAAAGCAAGAGCGACAAAGGGCACGAATCGAGTGGAGACGGGGAAGACGACCACCGATGCACTATCCGGCGGTTCTGGAGAGCCTACCAACCTTCATGAGCTTCAGATGGTTGCACAACCAATTGAAAAGCGCACAACAATGCGGTGACGAAGTGACTGAGGAAGCGTGGGAGTACTCTCGGGGTTGCGCGACCAAGGTAAGTTTGCAATGTACGACTAGCAAGTGACCTTATTTATAAACGTTTGAACGGCCACTCATAATCTTTGTTCGTTGTAGTATAAGTCATACACAGCAGCATGGTGTAAAGGTCGACATTTTAGGGTGGAACGAATCGACAAAAAGCGTTTTACTCAAGATTGTGGAATCATGGCAAAATTTGAACAGTCTAGTCGACGACGTTCCTCTGATGCAGATCCTGTGGTGGCGGAACTCACTTACTTCGGCACGCTGCAAGAGATTTTGAGGATCGATTACAGAGGATTTTTTGTCGACTTGTTCGACGTGCAATGGTTCAAAATAATCATGGAGGGTCGCAACGCTACTGTGCGTAGAGGAGAGTCTGGTTTTCTTGAGGTGGATTCTACTAAGAAATGGACTGACCTAAGAGACACTTTCGTACTACCCGAGCATTGTGAACAAGTAAGTATGTAAATAGTTAACATCCTCCTTTTACAAGTTATGTGCTTGAAAGCTCTCATGTAAGTTATGTGGCTCTGGCAGGTAATATTTCATCCTACAAAGTCTACATCAAACTGGTGGTACGTCATAGAGGTAGCCCCTCGTAGTGCAAGGACGTATGAAGGCTACCATGTGTCAATCACAACGGCATCAATGGAGGAGATCAGAGAAGATGCTCAATCAGAAGCCGCTGGGGTGGTGCCAGACGAGCATCAAGATGCTACTACTCTATATGGGGTGCATGCAGAGGAGCTACAAAATGAAATAGAGGATATGTGTTTAAACAGAGAGCTCTATATAGATATAGGAAGTTATGCTGAGTTATGCGAGGATGAGAGAGAGATCTCTTAAAGCCACAAATATTGTATTTGAACAATTTTGCTCCGTGTTGTAAAAGCTCTGGCTCTCTAAGTACCTTCCATGGTGTATAACGCTCTTTTCTACTCGCGCTCACACCTTTTGATTGAAAATTCTGAGTTTTCGACTTGCCTCTTCTATCACTCAATTCATTGCATCATTGTATTTATATGCGTCATTATGTCATTGTATTTAATGGTCTTTGCGTCATTGTCTACTCTATTCATTCAATATTAAGTTTAAATATTCGTGTGTTTAATGCAAGTATGGATGATGAGGAGTTTTTTTCTTCTTTGTCACAGCAGCAGAGACAGTGGTACGTGGAGCGTCATCGCTCTGGCGCATCATCGCGCGTTCCTACTCCATCCGCATCTCCCTCTCTTTCGGAGCATTCGGCGCGCTCCTAAGCTTCGGCATCGACGAGACGAGCTTCACACTCGTCTAGACACCGGCGCTCTAGTGGCGGAGGTGGCGGTTGTTGTGAGGATTCTGCCACCGATGCCTCCACACCGCCTCGTGTTCGACGAGGCTCTTTACCCTCCCCTTCTTTGCCCGCCCCCACACCAGCCACAGCATTGCCATCTACGCCAGGTTTTGCACGGCTGACTGTTCCTAGAAGCTACACACCTCTACCTACTCCGCCAGGAGCCACCCCACTCGACACTCCTCGCTTCGGGGCCCAGACACCGGTGGAGACACCTGACGTCCGTACCCCCATCGACACGCCGCTAGAGACCCCTGTCGGGACACCCAGGTTCACGCGTCACCGGCCAGAGGGCTTGTCTTACTCCATCGACTTCAGCGGCGGCATCATCATGGATGATGACGGCAAGAAGGTGATCTCGCGCATGCGTGGTCTTTGCTCTTAGCTGTTTAGACACTACATACTAAACAAATGGAGTGAAGTACCAAGTGATTTAAAAAACAGAGTCATCAGCATACTTCATGATAAGTTTCCCGTTCCAACACGGGATCAGCGCTTCAATGAAGACCTGATGAAGATTAGAATGCGTGAATACTGCAAACACAAGCGTTCCAAAGTGCAAAAAGCAATCAAGAATGGGTGGAACAGGCCAGATTGGCTGGCCAAAGAAGATTGGAAGAATGCGAAGAAAGCAGCGCGCGAGAATCCCGACCAGTGGAAGCAACAAAAGGATGCAGCCAGAGCGCGAGTAGAGGCAAGGAGCTCGCACCACTTGGGGAGCGGTGGATGGGCATCATTTGAGGTCGATTTTGTAAGTGTTTTCACATTGCTCTTTATGTTCGATAGTTTAGGGTTTATGAGTTTTTTAATTCTAACATAATGAAATCTTTGTATGTTTTGATAGTGGTCGATGACAGGACGTGATCCCACACCGTACGAACGCGAGTACGCAGGCAGGAAGGGCTTAAACGCCCTGATGGATATTCTCAGTTCTCGCGGCGGCATGGTTAGTATTAGGGTTTACTCTTTTTTATTTTTTGTATTGTTTTATAAATGTCGTTACATGTTTATACTTACTGAAAGCTGTCTTATTGTCTTTTTTTGCAGAATCCGACAGATACGCCGCTTGGACGCGATGAGACGTTTGACTAGACGACGTCAGTTTAACCGTAGCTAGATAGCATTAGTTTAGGGTTTCTCATAGCTTATGTATCATGAGATGGATTTTATACGTCTTTTTGAACCATGTATATTATTACATTTGTCACCGGAGTTCCTTTTGCCAATCAATTCTTTATGCCTATGATGTTGTACAATTGTCATTATTACATTTGCCAATCAATTCATTTTGCCTATGATGTGTACAATTGTCAATTTTGCAAACAATGCATCTTGTGGGTGACTATTTTGGGTCTATTATCTACCCTTGCACTTTTTTAAAAAAGTGAATCAAGTACAATATGGTTGATGGGTGGCAGGGCATTCAATGCCCTGCCACCAAAAAAAATTTCTCTCGGGCGTCGCTATTACCGTCGCTATTTATGGCTCTGTAGCGTCGCTATGAGCGTCGCTATAGTCTGCAGTGTAAACGTCGCTATAAGCGTCGCTATGAGCGTCTCTATTTAGCGACGCTCGTAGCGACACTCGTAGCGACGGTTTTAGCGACGTTGGGGGTTATAAAAACCCAGTGTATTTCCGTCGCTAACAGCGTCACAAGAGCACACAACCTCTTGTAGTGTATGCATTGTATGAAAAACACTGAAAAAGTCTCCCTTTTCCTACATGAGAAAATCTCTAAATCTTCTTGTGTTGGTATGGAGGATACATTTCTGGTTTGTTCTCAAATCCACACTTAAAGATGCTCCAAGATTTCCCTCAATGTTCAGAAAAAGTGTCATAGCTGCTAAATGAAGCTCAAAGATTAGTGCAACGATTCTTTCTTGCCCCTTGTGAGGTCTTTGGATAGTTAGCTTTTGGTGGTCTCTCTCCCTCTACTAGTTTGGTCCTCATGTGAAGATACCTAGGCTGGACACACTAAAATTTTCAAATTAAGAGTCCTACTAGTTGCAAGATTTCTCAAGGTTTTTACCTAGCTATACCTTCCTCAATTCTAAGTTGTGTGCCAAAAGCTAGAAGAGTTTTGGTGAACTGCACTTGAAACAACTTCAAGGTTACTTACCAAGATCAATAACAATCAGTCAAAAGGATTTTAGAATAGTTACCCCCTTTCTATGGGATTTTTTGGAAAACATCTATAGGACTAGGCTCCTCATGAGACAATAATTTAGACTACACCGCTATGAAGAAGCCCATGGTTAGCAGTCATCTGTTTCCTAAATTTTTTCATGTGACCTAACCACTCTCTTGTACTAGTCTTTTGTTGCCTGTTGATATAGGTTTTTGATGGATTGGATCCAGATTTCTTCCAATTTCAACTAATCCACTTCTTTGGTACAAGTTTCCCACTTTTGAGCCTCCAAAAATTTTTTGAGACTATTTTTCATTGGTACTTTAGCAGGCACTTATTCTACATTAGATCTATGAGATGTTAAAGTTTCATGTGCTCATGTTTGAATGCACTACAAGTTTGAATGGTTGGACTAATCGCAAAAAGAAACCTCGTATAGAATGCTCATCTCTCCAAGTCTAGATCCATTTTTTGTAGAATCCATTGACACATCACTAAAGGAGCAAACAATGGGGGCCCGAGCATGTGATAACCATAGTGATAGACAATGCAGTAAACTACAAAGGGGAAGGGTGTGCCATTGAAGAGAACTCATCAGCTTACATGGGTCCCATGCACTACCCATACCCAGGCCCATACCCTCAATCTACTATTGAAAAACAATAGAACAATGTCTTTAGAAAGCAAACCTTGCTAGACACTAAGCATGCAGTCAAGTTCATAAAAAAGGATCGGTTTATTAATGCTTCTTTTCAAATGAAGTCACCACAAAAAGCTCTCTATATATTTTGAGCTATTGATTCGCTATAGCTTTTTTTTTGTGTGTGTGTGTTGCAACGAGTGTGGTTGTTGCTTGGCAAAACTATGGTAGCAGATAGACATTGGGATATGTGGCTAGAGAAGAATCCTATTTATGAGGATGGTGCCACCAAATGGTGGAATGCGGAGAATTTTTGGGTGTAGCAAAGAAATTTTTAGATCTTCAACTTGCTGACAAAGATAACTTCACGTTTGGCAAAGGATATTGGTATATGTCTAAGGCTATTCAAAGGATGAGGGACTTTAATGGCTACATTACTAGGCAATTTCTTTCTTTACTTGTTGTGAAAAATTTTCACTAGATTTTAGTTGCATACACCTCTTCATAGCCTTTGTATTAAATTCAGGCTATAATCACACACACATGTAAAAGTAGGGAAGACATGGGAAACTTCAAGAAGGTGTACATGCAAATCTTGATAGGAGAGGAGAGTAAACATGCCTTTCATCAGTGAGGGGACTATGTAAATATAATTGGTATGTTTTAAGACCCGTGGCACATCAATGCCATCAATTTGCATCCTCCTCAACACTTGCCAAATCTACATGATTTAAAAAAGCATCTAGAAATGGCTGCATTTGCAAGTTTCTTATGAGCCTCTTTAGCCTAAGCTTAGGACATTGCTTGATGAGATGATCCATTTTCTTGTTGTAATGGATATCTGACTTCTTCGCGTGCCTTTACTGCCAGACTTGAGTGCTATCGTGTAAGGGTTGACAATGAGCAATGACAAGAAAGCGAGGGTATGATATCATCAAATTCCTATATGGATTTTGAGCATTGTTGGTTGAAATAAAAAAAGATGAGCTAGATTTGATAGAGTCATTCATCAAAATCCACTAGATTTTTTATAATGCCTTGCCAATGCTAAGAACAAGACTAGTCAAAAGCCATCGTAAAGGCAAGTATAAGAGTTTGATAAAGAAAAAATATCAATTAAGGAATGCCATGTTAAAGTCTTAAGACAATGGATGCCAAGCAAGTCAACTACATTTTGAGTATCATGTACCTATCATAATTGATTGTTCATATATATAAGAATCTCATGGACCTATTGTGATTGAATACCCATAGATATAAGGTCTTTAGAAAATGAGAAACTAATCAGTTTGGAGGTGTAACCGTTTTCTTCAGCCTAATTAAATTTCAATAATACTTTTGTTTCAAAGTGGCTCTACTATAAATATGATTGACAAACTCCACCTACTATGGCCATTTCAATTGAGCATGGATTTGTAAGTTCTGATAATATAATATCTCGGGGTCTTCACTAAGGATTATCGTATGGTGTCACGTGAGTGTACAATAGGGGGGTTTATGAGGCCAAAAAGGTAAATTTTACAAAGGAAGGTACCATATATAGGGGTAAAATGGCAGATTTGGTGCACGCAGGTGACGTCTTCCTAGTACTAATAGTGAATCCCCCGGGTATAATATACACCACTCACATTTGTAAGCTTGGCAGAAAAAGAAGAAGCTTTCAAGTAATATGTGTGAGCAAGCATTGAGCATAGGTTACAGCTATTGAGCCACTCTCATGCCGGTAGTTATTGAGACAGTCTAGAGGTAATCAAAGAGCACATGCCATTTATGATCTTTTTCTTCAAAGGTGCTTGATTAGTTTTCCCACTAGTTGTGGTGAGCAATAGCAATCGTTATAAACATTTATCTAGGAATATTTTACATTCTTTAGCAACATCACTCTGGTTTCCAACAATAAATTAACCATGAGATGTTGTAAATCCTTAAGGTTTAAGATCCAAAATCCCTTGAATGTACCTTCTTAACATCTTTCTACATTTTATATCCATTCCTTGTTGCATGCCATATTTTGCAATTCTATAGGGCTCCCTTTTCCTCTTTTTCTCCATATATCCTCTCTTTTGTGTGCATATTTCGAGAATCGTCTAAAAAAGGTAATTCAAACTTGAACAATCATAGTGACCATTTGCAACTCCTAATATAAGTGCTCACCCTTTTGTTGTTTAATTCTACAATCATTGTGATGGCTTTCTGTGAGTATGTTTTGTTCTAATCTAGTATTCTATATCATGTATTGAATGTTGTCAAAACTTCTAATCAAGTTTTGTCGAACACATATTCTATCTAATCATCCCATTTTTATTTTTTTTGTCCACACCAGTGTTGAGATGCTTACCACTTCACATATTGAACTTACAACAACAAGCATCATCATCAAGACCTATGCAATTAATGTCTGATTGTCTTGAAGAAGAGTATGTGATTTTGTATGTATTCCATTGAGGTAGTGGTTCATACCCTTGGTGCCATGGAGGTATGCTTGCTACACACTTTTGGGATTTGTTACCATATACATGTGGTAGTGATGTGTGTGAACACACTTAGGACCGCCAGGACATTTTTCCCTCTCTAAGAGGTTTTTTCCCCCATGCATTGTATATACACCCATTCATTCTAGGGCTATCTATCTTTCCATTGCACACTAAGTAATATACTCTCTGTTGTGTTCCTTGAGCTTCCTCCGTTTCCCTGCAACCCTAATTCTGACAATTGGTATCAGAGAAGGTTGTGTCCTCCCGGGTTTAGTGGCCAACAGCTCCAGCATACGCCTGCTCACTTTCTCAAATTTCAGTGAGCTTTGGCGAGCGTTCATAGGTCAACAAAATTTTTGAGAAGACTCATAGAGCTTAGTCTGCTCAGATTTCTGATTCGGGCTCATTTTGGCCTCCGTTTTCACTACAGACAATACTGCACAGGCTATTTTATCATTTTGTGTAGAATTTTTTGTCAACCCTCACGCACATTCCTATCACCTAAGACGGATGCCGTATTATTTATTTGGTAGGGTCAGGTACTGGGCTTGTCGGTCCAATAGGAAAAGGGTAAGAGTGATCGTCGATGAGAGGCGCACTCTAACCGGAACATTCAAGGGATTAGTTGTCTAAGCATGGGCCAAGTGTGAATAGGACGAGTTCATATAAAAGTCAACTAAACCTAAAATTTACTCATTCTCTCATTTGTGCAATTGAAGAGTGCTCTTGCTCCATCTCCATCTTCTTCTTCTTCATCTCCTTGTGTGTGTGTGTGTATGCGTGAGAGAGAGAGAGAGAGAGAGTGTGTGTGTGCGATCAAGCATTGCGGCGGCGAGGCAGTTGAGCACGGAGTAGCGGCGTCTCCCTCATCCTCGCGGCGAGAAATCCTCCACGACATCAAGCGTAGAGCGGTGAGTGACACACCATCGCCATCTTTGAGCTTACTAGTTTACGCTAGTTGCGTGCTTGGAGCCATTTGTGGCTCGCACACAATGTATCGGAAAATTCCTTACATTGACACATGCGACAAACGCGTACATTTTTGGCGCCGTTGCCGGGGAATGCCATACACTAATCTTGAATGGCACTCTGTGCTTCTTTTGTGGTGCAATTTCAATTGTAGGAAAGGTAGGGAAGGAAGGTGTGTGTGTTGAGAAAAAGGATTTTGTTTTTGTTACTGTGTATTTCTTTGTTAATGAAGTTTTGAAAGGTTATTGTGTTTTCTTTGTGATAAGGTCTTAGTATTAAGGTTGTTAGTTCTGTGTAATGCAAAGTACAATCAATAGGAAGTAGATCTGTTAGAGCTAATGAACTGTGTTAGTGTGTAACAGTAGGTGTATTAGTTGTAAGTAGGTAGGTAGAGAGTGTGTGTGTGTGTTCGCGCGCAGGCCACGGCAACCTTATCCCAAAAATATATATATATATATATTAAAATTATTTTAAAATTTTAAAAAAAAAATTAAAGGTAGGACCGGGATCGAAAATATCTCCTAAACCCAAGCCCAAACCCAAGCCCAAGCTCACGCTCAGGCTCAGGTCTCAGTCGCCCTTTAAAATTAGGTATTTTAGCTTCACACGTCGCTAAAAATTGACTTTTTTGAGGACCAACGGAGCTTCAGGTGACCGAACGTTGTGTTGTAAAGCACACCTCGACTCTCTGAGTGATAGGATCGTTTTAAGCTATCACACACTTTAATCAAAAAATTGATCATTAAAAAAACATAAAAGTAAGCGGTTAACCTTCGAGGGTGCCAAAGGCACATGCATCTGCGCTCTGGTCGTGTGCTAGAGACGGAGCAACTAGAGAGAATTTTGACTTACGTGAGTTCTCATTATCCACCTATCGTAGGTTTTGGGCCCTTGGCGGGAACCCAAGGTAGTACAAACCAAGACCCGAACATAGCGGCTAGTGACTCTTCCTCTGACTCCGACGTCATGGAGGGTTTCCCAATGCCTAATCCCGATAGCTCAAGCCAAGACATGCATGCCATGGGCCCGCGGTTCGGGCCGAGCGTGCTTAGCCGCTTGTGAAGGAGTACGAGCGGAAGTGCGACGCGAGAGAGAGTGCGAGAAGAAGAGCACGATGATATGGTGAACTCGCTCTACTATAATGTGTAGAGCATAGTGAGTTCTCTTATTAGGTTTTCACAAAATAATATGTGTACATACCTGGCGGCCCGCCCACTTACCTGGGCGACCACATTGGGCTTTATACCCCAACAACCTCCCACTTAAAGTCCAATGTGGTACTTTAAGAGAGAAGCTACTATACAAGCTAATATACAAGAGATGTAGAGAAGTGATGTACTACCCTACACCTAACTGCTTGCGAAAATGTGCAAAGCTCTTTGAGGGAAGTCCTTTTGTAAGTAGATCAGCAGGATTTTGTGTGGTGTGAACTTTGACAAGCTGAAGTTGCTTATCCTCGAGCATTTCCCTGATGAAATGATACTTCACATCCACATGCTTTGTCTTTGAGTGATAAACTGGATTGCGAGCCAATTGTATAGCACTTTGACTATCACAATATAACACAGGCATCTCTTCTTTGATTCCCAAATCTGTTACTAGTCGATTAAGCCAAATTGATTCTTTGCATGCCTCTGATGCTGCAACATATTCAGCCTCTGTAGTAGACTGAGTAACAAAATCTTGTAATCTAGAACGCCATGATACTGCTCCACCAGCCAATGTAAAGACATACCCTGACGTAGACCTTCGGTTGTCTAAGTCACCTGCATAATCTGAGTCTGTAAAACCCTTTACACTTAGCTCCTCACTCCCATAGCATATACGCATACTCTTTGTAGCTTTCAGCTATCTCAATATTCATTTCACTGCCTCCCAATGTTTCTTGCCTGGGTTTGACATGTATCGACTTACTACTCCCACTGAAAATGCAATGTCTGGGTGAGTAGCAATCATTGCATACATTAAACTACCCACTGCAGAAGCATATGGAATCTTATCCATTTCAGCCTGTTCTTCCTCAGACACAGGACAATCTTGTTTGCTAAGTTTCACATATGGTGGCAATGGAATACTCAATGCCTTTCCCTTCTCCATATTGAAACTTTGCAAAACCTTGTCAATATACTTTGTTTGAGATAACCAAATCAACTTCTTTGATCTGTCTCTCTCAATGCGCATACCAAGTATATGACTTGCCTCACCCATGTCTTTCATGTCAAACAATTTTGGCATCTTTGACTTCAAAGCTGAGATTTCTTCCAAGTGCTTGCCAGCAATCAACATGTCATCCCACATACAAAATAAGGATCAGCCAACTGCCATCCTTAGCTCTCTTTGTATATAGACAGTGATCGAACTCACTATGTTTGTAGCCTTGAGAAAGCATAAACTTGTGGAACTTATGGTACCATGCCCTCGGTGATTTTTTAAAGCCATAAAGACTCTTTAACAATTGGCATACCCAATCTTCCTTGCCTTTCTCAACAAACCCTTCTGGCTGCTGTATGTAAATTTCCACATCTAAATCACCATGCAAGAACGTTGTCTTGACATCCATTTGGTGCAACACCAAATCTAATATGGCAACCAATGCAAGAAAGCATCTCAATGTAGTCATCTTGACCACCGGAGAGAAGACTTCATCAAAGTCAATGCCTTGTTCTTGCTTAAAGCCCTTGGCAACAAGCCTTGCTTTGTACTTTGGCTGACTATCATGAGCGGTGATCTTATACCTGTAAACCCATTTACAAGGTAGAGCCTTTTTGCCCTGTGGTAATTTAACTAGCTTCCATGTCTGGTTTTTATGCAGAGCTGTCATCTCTGACTGCATGGCCAATTGCCAATTCCTGGAGTCCTTCATTTGCACTGCTTCCTTGTAAGATGAAGGCTCATTGCAATCAGTCAACATGACATAGTTCATAGATGGAACAAACCTATCAGGAGGTCGCGTGACACGTCCAGATCTATGCACAATAGATGGCTCAGGCTTAGCCACAACCTGTGGTTCCACTCTATCCTGTCCTTGCTCCTCTTGAGCCCTGACATTTTGTCTTGCACGTGCAGGTCCATCTTCTTGGAAGACAACTCTTCTGATCTCCTCAACCCTCTCTGGTTTAGAATGATATTTGGCTTCATTAAAGTGAACATCATTGCTGCGGATAACCTTTCTGCATTCACGATCCCAAAGTCTGTACCCCATCTCACCAGAATTACCATAGCCTAGAAAGATGCCCTTTCTACTCTTTGGCTCAAGGTTGTTCCTAAATTCCTTTGCAACGTGAGTATATGCCTCACAGCCAAAGACTGTGAGATGCGTGTATGAGGGCACCTTGCCTGACCATACCATCTCTGCCACTAACTCCTTCTGCAAAACCTTGCTAGGAGATCTATTTATAAGATGAACAGCTGTTGATACAACTTCAGCCCAAAACCCATTTGGCAGTTGTGCATTAGACAACATACTTCTGACCTTCTCTTGTATGGTCCTATTCATCCTCTCAGCAACACCATTTTGAGGAGGATTGTAAGGAGCAGTAATTTCACGTTTTATACCTTTTGACTCACAAAAGTCCTAAAAGGCCTTTGAAACATACTCTCCACCATTGTCAGTGCGTAAGCATTTAAGCTTCTTGCCACTCTGATTCTCCACAAGTGTCACAAACGTTTTAAAAACACTAAACGCTTCATCCTTGTGCTTGAGAAAGTAAACCCATACTTTCCTCGAGTAATCATCTATAAATGTCATAAAGTAAGAATCTCCCCCTAGAGATAGGTTAGGCATAGGTCCACACAAATCATTATGAACAAGTGCCAACTGTGTATCTCTTCTACTGCTTCTATGCTTACGTGGTTGCTGTGTTTGCTTACCATACAGACAATGTTCACAGAATTCAAAATCATTAAATGAAAAGCAAGGCAAATAACCAGAACGAGACAAGATTTCCATTCCCTTCTTGGACATATGTCCTAACCGGCTATGCCACAAAGAAACGTTCGGCTACTCGATTACATTGATTACATTTTTAGAGACATTTGATACATAAATCATGTAAAGTCCTCCAGACTTTACTCCATGTGCTACTGTCATAGAACCCTTGGATATCTTCCACATGTTCTATCCAAAAGTGGTGACGTAGCCAGCATCATCAAGTAAACCTGTGTTGATCAAGCTCTTTGTAATTGCGGGAACATGTCTCACATTCTTCAGCGTGAAAGAAGAGCCATTCTGAAACTTTAATTGAACATCTCCAACGCCTAAGATCTCACATGTCTGCCCATTGCCTAGCCGAACATGATCTTTAGTGGTCACATAAGAGGTAAACCACTCCTTGTTTGGAGACACATGAAGTGATGCCTCTAAGTCTATAATCCACTCACTCATTGCATTTCCATCAGATGTTGTAAGAAGAGCTGAGTCCATTGTATTCTTCAAGAAGTAGATGTCTCCTGACACTAGACTGTCATCGTCTGCAACAGTGTTTGTCACATTTATTTCTTGAATCTTCACTGAGGACTTGTTCTTCTCACCATGGTCTTCATTTTTCTCTTTGCCTTTTTCTGGTTTCCATTCTCTGCAGTCTCTTTTCATGTGACCCTTCTTGCCACAATGGTAGCATTCTATGTCACTCTTGCCTTTAGCACTGCGGGACTTGCTACGAGACTGATTCCTCTTTCCACCTTTGTACCTTTCTTTGGTCCTTCCCCGGACAACTAAGGTTGTTCCTTTGCCTTTGTCCATTGTCTTTCTATTGGTTTCTTCAGTAAGCAGATTTCCTTCTACACCTGCTATGTTCAAACCATCTGGAGGTGCAAAATTACTCAAAGCCGTACGAAAAGTGTCCCAACTTTCCGGCAATGTGATCAATAGGAATATAGCTCTAACAAGTTCATCAAACTTGACACCTTGAGCTGACAACTGACTATAGATTGTGTTGAATTCATTGAGATGATTGGACATAGGTGTCCCTTCTTTCATCTTCAAGTCAACAAGCTTCTTAAGCCAGTATACCTGTGAAGCTGCACTCTGCTTCTCATAAAGATCACTCAGCTTTGTCCATGCTCCATAAGTCGACATCTCGTCTGCTACATTGAAGTAAACGCTTTTCGCCAAAGTCAGCATAATGGTAGAAAGTGCCAATTCATCCATTTCGCTCCATTCATCTTCGTCCATATCTTCTGGTTTTATCCCCTTGAGCTTTATAGGTTTGATATGCTTCTTTTGTACCAACACGTGCCAAATCTACTTCTTCCACAATGGGCAATTGGTTCCATCTAGCTTCTTGATATTGTAAAGAGCAGTGTCTTGTGATCCAGCCATAGCTACACTTCACAGTAGTTTACTTTCTTGGGAAAAATTCGGCAGAGTTTCCCCTGTAAACTGACCTCTGAACCAATATCAACCTGTCAAATGAACCAAGAAAGCTTCAGATTCTGCAGAAATTTCGGTAGAGTCTCCTTTGTAAAATGGCTCTGGTGTACTCAAAAAACAGACCAAAAACAGCTCAAAAAACCACTATTCTGCAGAAATTTCGGCAGAGTCTCCTTTGTAAAATGGCTCTGGTGTACTCAAAAAACAGACCAAAAAACAGCTCAAAAAACAGACCAAAAAGAGCTCAAAAAACCACTATCTCTCTAACACTGTAAGCTATGGGTAAACCTATCTTGCACCTGTACTGTCTCTCACTGTCCTGTCTTGTCCTGTCATTGTCCTGTAAGCATAGACTCCAACAATGCCTCAACGGCAGTAAAGCAAAGATGCAATCCCAACTGTCTAACTCACAGTCAATACATCCTAGCTGCCTATCTAAGGGTGCTCGAGGGATCGATCCAAGACCTGTATCACCGAAAGGACCTGAACATTCGAGAATCCCCCAGCTCAATAAAACCTCACTCGACCCTCAACAAAGGCTGTAGTAAATCTGACAGTACATAGACTTCCCACAAAGTCATACATCCACAAATTTCCCACTGTATGCTATAACCGCTGCGGCGGTTGTTTGCTGTGTGACTCACAGCCAGCAAACCCTCAACAGACATACATCATCTCTGACAATACAGCCCATGTGGAAGTACCTGCAATGTCAAGATGAAATCTGGAATATCAAGCAGCAAACACAAGCTACCTTATGAACTAGTGGATGTCGCCTACAGTCTGTGTGTAGATGTACCCGTGTCGTATGTGGCACGCCTCCAAGAACTGTGAGCCGTCCTTCGATGTGTAGACAGCCACAAATCAACACTCTGGGAGTGTCGATATCCTCAGCACTTGCAGTCGTAGGCCGAAAACCCCAAATTTGCAGAGTCGGATCTGCACCCGCTGAGACCACGTAGTCAAAAAATGGCCTGCGCAGGACTTTGTCGCAGCCGAACAGTGGCCGAGATGACCTCAGAATGAAATTCTGAGAACACCAAGCATTCCGGTCTTTCCCATAGGATATGGGGCCATGTCTTTGCCTGTTGAATTTCACTCCAATCTGAGCTGGTGACTCTAGCCTCCTGCAGTGCTGCCCCGAGCCTCGATCTGAGCTCTGATACCAGTTGAAGGAGTACGAGCGGAAGTGCGACGCGAGAGAGAGTGCGAGAAGAAGAGCACGACAATATGGTGAACATGCTCTACTGTAATGTGTAGAGCATAGTGAGTTCTCTTATTAGGTTTTCACAAAAGAATATGTGTACATACCTGGCAGCCCGCCCACTTACTTGGGCGACCACATTGGGCTTTATACCCCAACATCTTGAAGGAAACCTTTAGTAGAGCTACTCGCTCCGAACATGGAGCTAATGATGTAAATGAGGGGGGTGGGGAAGTAAATTCTCCATTCATGACCAATGTAGACCCTATGCCCTTAGAGAATGTGCACGTGAATACTTCATTCACTATACCTCTTGACTCTTCAAAGCTATTCCCCTCCAAGGTCATATTACCCGATGGTAGAAGCCTTGCCAAAGTGCAAGAGGTTGCGCGATATATCATTGTGGCTAGGGAAAAGAAAATTGTGAGCTTACGCAAGGCAGAGCAATGAAGAGAGTTAAAAGAGAAAGCCCCTATGTCAATATCTTTGCTAAGAGAGCAATCGAGTGCTCCTGACTTAGCAATCGCAAAGGGCCAACCTCTAGAAAGCAACATTGCATCTAGCTCAAAGGACTCCCCTAGCACCTCAATCCTAGATGGAGCGTTCTTAAATGAGAACTGGGAGTAAGAACTACAAACAGAAACTCTAACCGACCTATACACAGGTCACACCTATCACGTGGATTGGTTAGATGTCCTACAATCCACAATGGGTGCTACTAGTGTGGAGGAAGAGTTTGTGAGGTCATCCATAGGGTGATTGAGTTAGAGAGACATGCTTTCAACGGGTCTCATGAGATTCTTGGATACACGAAAGGCTAAACAACCGACCTTATTGCAAATGGAGACTCCCTCGGTATGTCCAATGGATCCTCCATATATTGTTTCGCCAGGGGTCTCAGTGCAATCTGACCCACAAGTGATAGCTTTACCTTTCCAAGTTTAGCTCATATTTCCCTTGATGACACCACGGCTACCATGCCTACCCCAATGATGGGCATGCCGAGAAACATGTCATCGACCTCATTTGTTAGTAAAGCACCGCTACATGGTAGCTCAATGCCTGCAAAACAGTACCTACAAGTGTGTACCAATCGTATACACCCATGGGTCCTCGTACTCATGTAGTTCCTACCCCTCCAATTGTTTCAACTACCTATGCTCCACAACCACAACACCCAAGCTCTTATTTCCATGGGACCACACCGGCTAGCATTAGCATGTCACATCCGATGTCTGCTATGCCTAGGGCCACACATATGAACTTTGGGCCACCACATGGCACAACATCATACCCAACGTGGAACCCAAGGGCTTCCTATGCGCCAAGCCCAATGCCAATACCTACTCCACATGTAGTCTCTGGAGCACCTTCACCCACGGTGCATGCTCACTTAGGTGACTTGGCAACATTTTCTCAAGCTATTGGTCGATCTATTGCTGAGAATATGTGTAGCACGCCTGATAGAGAGCCTAGAAGTAAGGCAGTACAAATAGCCAAGCTCACACAAAAATTTAGCGGAGACGGGGACGTGAGAAAGCATATCAAAGTGTTTGAACAAATATACGATTATCTAGGAGAACACAATTACCTGCATAAGATTAATGCTTTCAGCTTAACCTTAAGTGGGTGTCAGGACACCGGCAAAGCCGGACTAGACAAGGGCAGGGCCGGGCTAGGCGGTGTGGAACGGGGAGTCCAACTAGGGCAAAGGTCCAGGGGGTTGCCTATATAAAGGGTGGTTGGGTGGTGGACTCTCAAGCTCTAGTCTCCCCTGTCTTACATTCGTATCAGAGCATGGTCTATTTTGGGCAAGAGGCCATGGAGCCACTGAGTTTTTGCATGTTCTTCTACTTGAGGGCGTGAAAAGCCGCCTGCTAAGCGAGGAGGCCGAAGAAACACACAGTGTGTGCAGAGCCACTTGTGCCAAGGAGGGAGAGACCCTCGACCTCCGCCATATTGTGTGTGGCCCGGCTTTGCGGACTCGTTCTGCGAGGGAGCAGGTCACGTCACTGTGGCGACACCCGGGACGCATCGCACAAGAATCTCTCTCTCTCCCTTGCCCTCGCGGCGATGTTGGTCGCCATATTCAACTGTGTGCAAAGTCTTTTTCACACTAAAAGGGCCCTAAGGCCTTTGGCCTTGGGCAATTTCATCAATTAACTCAAGCAAGGGTGCAGAACACAAACTGGACTAGATGTACCGAAAACGAACTGAATTGACTGTGCTGAACCGAACTGTAAGCCAAAATCGAAATGTGCAAACTTGTTGTGAGCTCAAACAAAACTGTGTGATCTGCAACAGAACTGTAATAGACTGTGCAAATAAACAGACCTTTCATACACTAACCCACAACACAAAACTCTTGCAAATCTACACAAGGCTTCTCTTTCTTCCTTCCTACTTAAGCTTAGTGACTCCACGGGGCAACACAGAGTGCTTCCCGAAGCTTGGTGCAGGGCAAATCCCCAGCAACGGCGCCAAAAATGTGCGTTTCTGCCGCACGTGTCAGAGCTATGGACTTGCCGAGCACTGTGTGCGAGCCACGAAGGCTGCAAGCACACAACTAGCAGGCCTAGCAAGCTCACAGAGAGCAGGGGTGTGGCACTCACCTCCCTGTGCTTGTCGCCGTGAAGGATTCCTCGCCGCGAAGAAGAAGGAGCCGCCGCTTCGCCACGCTCAACCGCTTCGCCGCCACCGTCGTGCCTTCGTAATGCTCGATCGCCCACACTCTCTCTCTCTCTCTCTCTCTCTCTCTCTCTCTCTCTCTCTCTCTCTCTCTCTCTCTCTCTCTCTCTCTCTCTCTCTCTCTCTCTCTCACATACACACACACACAAGGAGGTGAAGAAGAAGAAGATGGAGATGGAGATGGAGCAAGAGCACTCTTCTATTGCACAAATGAGAGAATGACTCAATTTTAGGTTTAGGTGACTTTTATATGAGCTCGCCCCATTCACATTTGGGCGCCCATGCTTAGCCAACTAACCCTTGCGTGTTCCAGCTAGAGTGCGCCTCTCATCGGCGATCACTCTACCCTTTTACTATTGGACCGACAAGCCCGGTGCCTGACTCTACTAAATAAATAATAAGGCATCCGTCGTAGGTGATAGGGTGTCCGTGAGCCACGAGGGTTAACATGCCCCCCTTCCTGATGTAGATTCCGTCCTCGGAAGCTATTGAGTTGAAGCTTGTTATGTCCATGTTGTAGAGCATCTGGATTTGAATCTGCAGGGCAAAGTCACTGTTTCAGCAAGCGAAATTATATGGCCATAAATGAGGAGGGGAATGTAAAGTACATGTGGAAATGAATAAATGCAAGATTTATGAAATGTTAGACTGCCATTAAGGACAAATAAATCGCACTTTGAGTAAATTAATTAATTAAGAGTTTTGGGCTTATGGGTTAGTCTATCAATTAGTTAGCTATGACTAAGGTTAAAACAACTCCTCTAGTACTAGCTAAGCTAATAAGATTATCTAAATGCAAGATTTCCTAATTGTGCTTTTCAGCTTTGATTAGTCAACTAGCTCTCACAACTGCAAACAAAAGCTTGAAATGTTAACTGTAAGCGCGATGGAAGTCTTTTAAATGTCATTCATTTTTTTTCTTTTTCTTTTTTTTCTTTTTTTTTCTTTTTTTTTGTTCACTATCATTTGACGTGTGTGCTTATTTGTATGTCCGGGGCTTTTTGCTTCTCAAGGAAAAGTGCCCACACTGGGAATCTCTAGGGCTCTAGTACCATAGACAATACATGTGAGTGAAGTACCAAATCAAGCCAGGATTTCTCTTCCAGAATTAGATTTTTCATTTGTGGCACTTATGTTTTTTTCTTCCATTTCCTTTGTATTCTCACTAGTGTTTTGTTGTTTAAGTGAGCAAGCTTCTCTATGCCTTAAACATTCCTAAGTCTCAAATACTCAGATAATTTTATCAGCTAGGCCTAGTGGTCAAGTAAATGAGTTAACCTAAAGTCACGGTCTTCTAATCTCAAGGCTCATCCATAAGATTAAACTCTAGTTCCATCAACTTAAGCAAAGACAAATTTATACATCTATAATGGCAGATAACAAACATAACTATTGTACTCAAACAAACCATGAAAAATCATTATTAGCAATTATACATATCCACCAACATGAATCATGGAAAGTAGTACACCTGGAGGTATGGAGTTGCTCATTTCGTCGAAGCAGATGTCCTCAGTCATGTGGATGGAGATACATATAAGTCCTACCTAACACATCCAAAAAACAAGCACTATACCTCTAGGAGGAATGTTAGTGTGAAAAAATTAAAACTCCTAGAAAATAAACTCAAAACACAATCCAGACCCCTGACCTATCTATCTGTCATCCCTTTTAGAATCAAGGAAAGAGGATATTATATAAACCGGGTGGCCACCCTAAGGCTAGGCCTCTATCCTCATCATCTAGATAAACGAAATCATTTTTCGTGAGGCCATAGTCTTCCTCGGTCTCTATTATTTCTTCTTCATCATCCTCTTGCGCAAGCGTGTTAATCAAGAACCTCGCGATGCGTGGATACTCATCCTGTGCAAAAGAATAAGGATGTGCCACCGGAGAAACATTCGCTACTGGGTAGGGATCACTAGTTATCCATAGACGTATCAGCCATTCTAACTCCTCAAAATTTAGCTCACGTGCAAGTCTCTCTACCAAATCCCATTCGCAAGAAAGTACAAGGTAGCAGATGTGAAACACTTGAGAAAAATAAAAAGGGTACCTTTCATCAAAAATAGAAGCGCATGCCTCTGGTGAACTAGCCATCTCTGAGAATACAAATAGATTTGGTTAGGTCTTTAAAACATGAGTTGTTTTTGTGTGTTGCTTGATGTGACATGCTGAATTTAGACTTATGTGTAGGATCTGATAGGGTGCTCTCTCGTTGCTAGTCGCTCTTGCTCTTTTACTTTTTTATCTTGTTTTTGTGAGTATAAGGCTTTATATATACATTCCCTAAGATTGGAGATTAAGAGGTCAGGGAGAAAGGTTGAGAGGAAAGCAAGTGAATGATGGATGTCAACAAACACTTCCCCCTTCCTTGGGTAGATCATACCATTTGAAATGATTTCGTCACCCTTTGAAACCAGTTGTTCCAAGTTGTTATAAGTGAAGGCTTTAACCAATAGTTTTCGACCGCTCTATGCGTTTCATTTAGTTGCAAGGGTGGTAAGGTACTCTCCCATGATTTTATTTGCAATATCATTGTAGGTGGTGAACTTACAACGGGAGGTGTAAACTCTTTCTTGCTTGTATGGATATGTACAATGGTAGGTGGAGGTTGTATCGAAGCTTCTATTTCCGTATAGGAACTACATGAAGAGCAAGAAGCTTCATTTGCTTTCCCTGTTCCTGAGCTACGTGGAACAAATCGTTCTTTCTTTGGTACCCAAACTAGCTCTAGAGCAGGTGTGTCGCATTCTGTGATTTTTTCCTTTCCACGATCTTCAATTTGTTTTGGAGCCACAGGATTGAGCTCACATGGGCCCAATGACAGGTAAGAACACAATCTACGTTTTGGCACCCAAATTTGATCATTTCCTTCATAGTATCCTTGGGCTTCCAATAGTCGTTTAGGAATCCAACGCAATGTTTCTTTACATTTCTTGGAGTGAGGGGGACTTTTCGTACGAGGCTTCCGTTTTTTAGCATCAGCCATGGTTACTAAAGAAGCTTTAGGGACCCACTTGTATGTTTTCTTTGTTATATTAGGATGGTTCTTGTGTGTCTCAAGCTTTCTTTCAACTACATCAGTTGAAGCTCTAGAGAGTTGGGCTATGGGGACGTATGGTTCAACCTCTTGGATATGCAATATCTTGGGTTTTATTTCCTTAGGCAATATCTTAGGGACTATGGCTTGAGTGGTAGGGATAAGAGTTGGTTTTTGCGTTGTGACACCCCCAGTCCCCCAATCAATAGTGCATTTGGTGGCTATCATCCATGTGCGTCCTAGGTTTATATTACCCTCCATAGTTCCAACAGGCATGACCAAAAAGTCTTGAGCTACAACCCCATTGTCATAATTGAAAGAAGTGTGCCAGATTCCAAAAACCGTAGTTTTTTTCTTGTTGACACCCTTGACTTGGATAATACTTTCAGATAGAGGTGGCTTCCCTAACTGACACCACACCCCATATGATAGCAGATTATATTTAGCACCCGTGTCCAATAAGGTGTTATATAGCACTTTTCCATAGGTGCTATTTAGCTCAATAGGGTATCGTAGAAGTGTGTCAGAGTCCAACCAATCCTCGTCGATTTCAACGTGGAATGCATGTGTGACTCCAAGGTTAGCCTCTCGTTTTCTTCTTATACGTTGTTGTCGCTCCTTAGCCTCAGCTTGAGCTTGTATCTTCTTCAATTCTATTTGTGTCTTGGCTGCCTTTTTTGTATAAATGGCATGCAATTCCTCTTGGCTTAAAGGATCATAGTATCTTTTTAATTTGGTCCCTTTGAGGAATCCAATGGTTTCAACTAAATCAAGAGTCTCCACACGAATGGTTCCTTGTGGGGTGATCTCACATACTCTATATGGTCCTTTTCGTGCATATTTCAACTTTTTCTTTTCATTTCGCACTCCATACATAAGGACTTTATCACCAACATTGATATCTCTATTCTTTAGATGACGGTCAAACCATTTCTTCCTCCTATCTTTCTCCACAAGTGCATTTTGCACAGCTAATTGCCTCTCTTCATCTAGCCTTTCAAGGATATATAATCTCTCAACTAAGGGGTTACCATCCCAACCTTCTTGAGAAGCTACTCGAAGACTAGGAACGACAAACTCCCATGGCATAACCGCTTCTTGGCCATACACCATCTTGAATGATGTGCAGTTAATGGCAACTTTATACGTAGTACAATAAGCCCATAGAGCTGATGTAAGCTTTAAATCCCAATCTGTGCGATGAGCTTCCACCGTTTTGTTTAAGATAGAGATTAAAGTCTTATTGGTGCTCTCAGCTTGGCCATTTGCTTGTGGATAATAAGGTGTGGATTTATGGTGAGCTATCATAAAGTTGGTAGTGAGTTCTTTTATTACTCCATTTATAAAATGAGTACCATTGTCACTCACAATCTCAAAGGGACAACCAAATCTTGTAACAATGTTCTCAAAGAGAAACTTGGCAGTTGACCTTGCATCGGCCTTACGTGTCGCCCTAGCTTCCGCCCACTTTGTCACATAGTCAGTGGCAACGATAATATATCGAGATTGAGTGCTACGAGCTTCCGGACTAATTGGGCCTACAAAGTCTAAACCCCATTTTTCAAATGGTTGAGTCACTTTAACAGGATATAAGGGCATCCTATCCTTTTGTTACGTGATCTTGTAACGTTGGCATTCATCACATCCTTTTGCAAAAAGTGATGCATCCTTAAATAAGGTTGATCACCAATAGCCTGATTGCAATACCCTTCTAGCTGTTAGTTCCCCTGAGAAATGTCCTCCGGCTATACCCATGTGGGCTTCTTGCAGTATGTATAAATACTCATCCTCACCGGCACAACGTCTAAGAATATCATCCTTCCCTAGCCTGTAGAGAGTCCTTGCAATGAGAGAGTAAGGTTCACATTCTTTTAACAGTTTTTGAGCTATGTCCTTACGAAGCTCTTTGAGTGAAAAACCATTAACTAGAAAGTTCACAATATTCTCACTCCATTCAGGTATGGTTTTGACTAGGAATAGAGAAGTATCAGGCAATTCATCATCGACTCCAGTAGGGGCTTCACCATTGGGTATGCGAGACAAATGATCAGCCATGACATGTCTTTTACCAGGTCTCACCACAATGGTAAAATCAAACTCAAGGAGAATTAACAACCATCGTGTAATTCTTCCCGTGGAACAAGGTTTATTTACTAGATACAACAAGGCTTGATGATCAACATAGAACACAAACTTGTTGGCCAGAAGGTAGTAGCGAAATTTCTTCACTGCATAAATCATACCTAAACCTTCTCGCTCTATAGTGGTGTAGTTTCTTTCGGCATCATTCAGCTGACGACTTGCAAAGCTAATGGGGTAGTCCAGTTTATGCTCTCCTGGTTGAGCTAGAACACACCCAATAGCAAAGTTCGATGCATCAATATGCACATGAAAAATTACATTCCAATCGGGCACTCGTAGAATAGGAGCGCTAGTCAAGGTCTTTTTCAATGACTCATAAGCATGGTCACACTCCGTAGTCCATTGGAACTCAATAAGAAGCTTGTACAAAGGACGAGCTATCTCGGCAAAGTTTAAAATAAACCGTCGGTAATAACCAACATGGCCCATGAACCTTTGAACTCCTTTATAGTTTGTAGGTGGTGGCAATTCAGCAATGGCTTTAATTTTTCTCTCATCTGTGTAAATCCCATTTTTGGACACTATATGCCCTAAAATGACTCCATGTTTAACCCAAAATTGGCATTTGAAAGGGTTTAAGGAGATGCGATACAATCTACACTTCTCAAACACTTTTCGTAAGCATGATAGATGTTCTTTCCAAGAGGAATAAACACAAAGGTCATCTAATAAAGCTTCACAAAACTCCCTCAAATATTCTCTAAAAGCAGTGTTTATTAATCTTTGAAAGGTAGCCGGGGCATTGGTTAAGCCAAAAGCCATAACACGAAATGCGAACACTCCAAATTCGGTTATAAAGGCTATTTTAGCTTGGTCCTCCAGCGCAATTGTGATTTGATTGTAGCCAGCGTACCCATCTAGAAAGCTATAAGCTTCCTTCCCTACAACTCTTTCAAGCACATGTTCTGAATATGGCAAGGGGTAATGGTCCCTCCTAGTGGCGGCATTGACCTTCTTGAGATCCACGCACACTCTGAGTTTCCCATTCTTCTTTGGCACAATCACTATTGGAGACACCCATTCTGAGTGCTCAATAGGGTATATGAATCCACATTCCACAAGCTTTTCAATCTCTTCTTGAACGATCTTTGCATATTTAGGATTCATTGGGTAGGGTCGTTGCTGAACTGGTTTAGCCATGCTATTCATAGGGATTGTGTGTTGCACCACAGAAGGTGGAACACCTTTCATATCATGATAAGTCCAGGCAAATATATCCCTGAATTCCTTGAGAAGTTCTTTAAGTACACATTCCTCAGTCGCTGTCAGATCTTGGGCAATGAAGACAGGTTTAGACTCTTCTCCTGGGTCTGCTAACTCTATTTCCTTAACTATCGTTGGACCATCATAGACTCCATTGCTACCATCGATAGGTTTTCTTTGAGACTTTGTATACACAACCTTACGTTCCTCTGTGATATAGGATTTGAAATGTTCAGGTGCAGGGTGTAAGTTTGTGGGGTCCTATTGTTCTATGGACTTTGTTTTAACTTCCGATTCCTTCTGTTGTTGAGCTAACTCTTGATTTTGTCGTCTCCTTACGGTACAGCTCAACTTTGGCTTATCTATAGCCTCTAGTTGTGCGATGTCAATGGGTTGTGGACTACACCACATAATGCTTTGAAGGTATTCACCCCAGTTATCTACCAACTTTCGATGAGCATCACATGCCCCTATATAATTAAGCCATTCTGTGGTAGATTTCTTTTCATTTATTCTAGCACGAACATTTGCTCGATATCGTCGCCTCTTATATCTCTTACTCTTCTTGTTTAATTCTCGATTACGGTCGATTTCTAGTGAAGACTCACTAGATGAATCACTACTTGTGTCTTCTGCTCCCTTGAATAGATTATCATCTAGGTTACCACTGGGCCCTGAATGGTTTGTCCCCACATTTGCACTAAGATTTAACTCAGATTCTTTGTCCTCAGAGTCAATTTCAACTGATGATTCTGACCCCAAATCGTGTGGGCTATAGTCTTGTGAGGCGCTACTGGTTTCAATGCTAGTCAAACTTCCATCTTGTAGATCATCAGAAGCTATATGCATTGATTCTAGCATGTTTAAGGGTATAAGTGGTGGTAATTCATCCCCCTCAGGTGTTACCCAGGTCGTCCCCCTATTTCCCCAAGTGTCTATGGTTGCTGCTAGGTGGACCCAATCCACATTGCCCGACTCAGTCATCCCAGGTAGTACATACATATAAGGAGAATCTTCCCCAACATCAGTGTCCGCTTTACACATGTAACAGTACTGCAATGGGGCCGAGTGAACTGTGGTGTCAGATCTATGATCGATTATAAACCTGTTTCCTAGAGGATGTGCTCGACCCGTCACAAGGTTCACTCAAATGACAGAATCTTGGAACTGCAAGTAGACATGGTTTTTCGACCAGTCATGCACCATTTTTGCTTCCCTCATGAAAGGAGGTCCTAAGATCATCTCCGATTCCATAGTGTGTTTGGAGAAATCCATAACAATAAAGGTAATCCTTATTTTATGTCCAAACCTTGATCTTGAGATCTTCTAGCATCCCAATAGGTTTAACAATACACCCATTGTCCATCTTCACTACTATGGTTGTGGTCGCAAGGTGAGGTCTTCCCATAGTTTCCCAACAATTTTTAGTCACAATGCTAACCCCAGCGCCACCATCAAGGATTCCATTCACAGTTAATCCCTTAGTAGTGATTGGTATAGTCGCATTAGATTCATCACCCTCAAAGTATTGTCCCAACTTGTTAACAGGTATTTCTATAACAAGGTTCTCATCTAGGTTTGGTTGTGGATCTATGTATTCCTCCTGTATTGGCATCTCCCCAGCTCCATCCATCTATGAAAATTGTGGTAGCCCAAACTTCAGTTCTCCATTGAGGAAGGCTCGAAGGGCTGAGACTAGCTCGGGGTCTTTATATAGTTTGGACATGATGGTGGTTCTAACTTCTGAAGACATGAAATCCATCAATTTGGCAATGTTTAACGGCACCTTTTGGCCTTGAGTCCCTTGACGTGGGGAAGATAGGATCTCCATTTCTTCGATAGGATCAGGTAGTCCCTCAGTAAACATTCTTTCCATCAAGAATTGAGTACGCCCACTGTCCCATGACTCTAAGTCACTTTCTTCTTGGATGACACTATGTATGTCCAAGGGTCTATGGACTTGGTGAGGTTTTTGTTGCATAGGGAACACGGTGTCTATAATCTGGATCTTCCTAGGTGCTGGTTCTAGATCCCTTTGGGTATCTTCTACCAAACTCCTTAAATGCTTGACTCGCTCAATCTCCTCTGTAGGGTTTGGGTAAGTTCCTATCTTCTTTTTGGATCCTGGCCATTGTGGCTGATGAAAATCTTCCTTGTTGGTTTCTATGTTAGTGGTCATTTTGGTCTCCATGGTTTCACCTGAATCAGAATCTTCTTCAGCGTCGTTCATATATACGGGGTTATCACCAGTCTCTATGTTGGTCTTTGAACTGGGGTCTGATTTCGTTGCTTTTTGCGATCTCTTTCTTCGTGTTTTCTTCTTTTTTTGAGATTGGGCAATTGATGCCGTGTCTCTTTCCTCAAGAATATAATTTTGTTTTTGGAGCATCGATCGTGTGAGTACGTTTACTGGTACCACGGGTGTACTTGGTGATGGCTCCTCGGTAACTTCAATCAAGTTTAATGGCGTGATCTTCGGTGCATTTGGATTATTTGGACATTGGGCAATCAAATGATCTATGCCACATCGATTACACATGAGTATCAGCATTCTAGACGTGCTCGCTTGATTGGTTTGCATTAGTGTGGTATTCTTTTGTAGCCTAATAGGACACTCGGCTACACGATGTGGACCTCCACACTCATAGCATTGAAGAGGTGGTCTCTTAGCGGTGTAATTGATATTTTGGCCTCTTTTCGCAAGAGCAGCTACTTGATATACAGGTTTGACTTGTCCCCAATAGTCCTCCATGTAGTATTGTAGAATTTCTTCAAGCACATCCATCCCATAGGCGATATTAGGATCTATATCTTCCTCATAGCCTTCCAAACAAGAAATAGATGACTCACAACCCACTTGATTCACAGAAGTGATTCTCGGATGTGGTGGTTGCGGTCTTAGTTGTTTGAACAACATTTTGGGCCCTAGGGACCATGTGTTGTGCTGTTTGTTCAAGAGGTGGGGCCTGCGTCAAGGCAGGCACTCGAGGTGTGTCTGTCCATGCTAAGGTTGGTCTATTGGCCATCGCACGCTTAAATACTATGCAATCCTTAGCTTGATGACCATACCTCCCACATGCATTGCAGTTCCCATTGAATTTTACTCTAAAAGTAGGGCATTCACTGGTACTATGCAGTCCATAGCATACTGAGCACCATTGTTGCTCCCTTCTTGGATACATATGATTGTTTTGCGGAGCACGATTGTCTCTAATACTCTCTTGAATATCCTTGGTGAGATCTGCTTAAGTCATCTCAGATATCTTTGGCTCCTTAACAATAGGCTTTAGGGTCATTGGCTGATGCCCTGATACTTGCGAGCTAATAGATTTAGTCTCAACAGACACTCTTTCTCCTTGAATCATTAAATTATCCTCCAATTGGATCGCATTGGTGGTGACTGCTTCCCAAGTGGTGATACCTCTAATGACTAGGCCATTGTAGATATCCTCATGTCGTAACCCCCTAATGAATCTATCAAGCAATTGGTTATTGTTGAAGCGCTCATTTGGATTACAACGAGAATTCAAATGCTTCAAGCGACTTATAAAGTCTCTCACCGACTCTCATTCCTCTCGTTGGGCTTTCTGGAGCTGAGAGGCTACACCCCAAAGCACTCCCTGTCGTATGTATTCTTTTAAGAACAGTCTCCTACGAGTAGGGTAAATCATTTTTTCTTCCACCCTTAGGGTTCTATACCAATCCCCAGCCTTTCCACTTAAGGTTAGGCTTAAAGCATTTCTCTTATGTGTGTTCTCCTAGAGAATCGCATATTTGTTCAAACACTTCGATATGCTTTCTCACATCCCCGTCTCCACTAAATTTTTGTGTGAGCTTGGCTAATTGTACTGCCTTACTTCTAGGCTCTCTATCAAGCGTGTTACCCATATTCTCAGCAATAGATCGACCAATATCTTGAGCAAATGTTGCCAAGTCACGTAAGTGAGCAGGTACCGTGGGTGAAGGCGCTCCAAAGACTACATGTGGAGTAGGTATTGGCATTGGGCTTGGCGCATAGGAAGCCCTTGGGTTCCACGTTGGGTACGATGTTGTGCCATGTGGTGGTCCATAGTTCATATGAGTAGCCCTAGGCATTGGAGACGTCAAATGTGACATGCTAATGCTAGCCGGTATAGTCCCATGGAAATGAGAACTTGTGTATTGTGGTTGTGGAGCATAGGTAGTTGAAACAATGGGAGGGGTAGGGACTACATGAGTGCGATGACCCATAGGTGCATACGATTGGTACACACTTGTAGGTACTGTTGCAGGCATTGAGCTACCATGTAGTGGTGCTTTACTAACAAATGAGGTCCATGGCGTGTTTCTCGGCATGCCCATCATTGGGGTAGGCATGGTAGCTGTGGTGTCATCAAGGGAAAGATGAGCTAGACTTGGAAAAGTAAAGCTATCACTTGTGGGCTCAGATTACATTGAGACCCCTGGCGAAACAACATATGGGGGATCAATGGGACTCACTGGGGGAGTCTCCATTTGTGACAGAGTGGGTTGTTTCCCTTTGCTCGTGTCTAAAAATTGCATAGAACCCGTCGAAGGTATGTTCATTCCTCGATTTTGCCTCTCGGACTGGATAATTCTATGGATGACATTTCAGATCATGTGTTGTTGTTCCTCTAGACTAGTGGCACTAGATGTGGATTGTACAACTTCTAACCAACCCACATGGTATGTGTAGCCCATGTATAGGTCGGTCAAAGTCTCCGTGTGTAGGCCATATTCCCAATTTTCATTGAGAAATACCCCATCCAAACTTGGTGTACTAGAGGGTTGCCGTGAGGTGGATGCAATGTTGCTTCCCATGTTTTGACTTTTAGTCACGGCTACCTTAGAGGCAACTTTGGAAGGTGGTAGCTCAGTAGGGCCCTCATTAAATGAGGTAGGTATAATGTCCATGTGGACACTCTGAGGGAGTGTGGGATCTACAGAAGATGTGAATGGTGATTCTACTTCTCCACCCCCTTCGTTTACTTCACTAGCTGTAGGTTCAGAGCGCGCAGCTCTACTAAAAGTTTCCATCAAACGGCTAAAAACACTAGTTCCAGGTTGTTGGGCCCAGCTAGGTATGGTTTCATTTGTTTCCCCGAGGCTTTGTGTAAGATTCTCTTCCATAATATCGTAGTCAGAGGAAGAGTCGCTAGCCGCTATATTTGGGTCTCGGGTTGCACTACCTTGGGTCCCCGCCAAGGGCGTAGACCCTAGCGTGGAAGGATAGTGGGTACCCCCGTAAATCGAAGCACTAGCTAGTTTTTCGGACTCTAGCACACAACCAGAGCGTAGATACATGTGCTTTGGGCGCCCTACAAGTGTCGGCAAGTACCCTCAAAGGTTACTTGCTTTGTTTTGTGGGTGTTTTGCACCTCGTTTTCTACTTGATTTTTTTTTGTTTTTGATGTTTTTTGAGGTTCAAAAAACGGATTGGGACGTGCGATAGCTCGAAACGAGCGTATCGCTTAGGAGATCTAGGCGCACTTTACAGAACATTGTTTGACTATCAAAAGCTCCCAAAGTCCCTAAAACAGTCAATTTCTCCTAGTTTCTACTTGGGCACATGGCTTAAAATAGAAAGTTGAAGGGTGACTTGTGGAGGGAAAGGTGAAGGCTTTGCCCCACATGCTTTCTCCTTTCACTTGAGCACTAGCCTATATATAGTGAATAGCATTTACCTTATATCATAAGACCAAGACCAAGCCCAAGCTCAAGCTCAAGCTCATCAAACGATCTCGATCTATCTTTTTGGGACAAACTTACAACTAATTTTTTTTGTGGAAATAAATATTCCCCTCACAAGAGACCTCGCCCAAAAAAAAGATTTTTTTTTTTTAAAAAAAAATAACAATTGTTTTTTTCTATTTTTCTGTTTTTTGAAGATAATGTTGACAGAAACGTGCTGATCTGTGGGGCGTGAAACTGTTGCGCACTGGATTGAACTATGTGCGGATAACAGGATCGTGCAACCAGATCTGAGCCGTTCCAATTGTGCAGAACACAAACTGGACTAGATGTACCGAAAACGAACTGAATTGACTGTGCTGAATCGAACTGTAAGCCAAAATCGAAATGTGCAAACTTGCTGTGAGCTCAAACAGAACTGTGTGAGCTGCAACAGAACTGTAATAGACTGTGAAAATAAACAGACCTTTCATACACTAACCCACAACACAAAACTCTTGCAAATCTACACAAGATCTGCGCACACAGTCACCAGGCTTCTCTTTCTTCCTTCCTACTTAAGCTTAGTGACTCCACGGGGCAGCACAGAGTGCTTCCCGAAGCTTGGTGCAGGGCAACTCCCCGGCAACGGCGCCAAAAATGTGTGCGTCTGCCACACGTGTCGGAGCTAGGGACTTGCCGAGCACCGTGTGTGAGCCACGAAGGCTGCAAGCACACAACTAGCAGGCCTAGCAAGCTCACAGAGAGCAGGGGTGTGTCAGTCACCTCCCTGCGCTTGATGCCATGAAGGATTCCTCGCCGCCAAGAAGAAGGAGCCGCCGCTTCGCCACGCTCAACCACTTCGCCGCCGCCGTCGTGCCTTAGTAATGCTCGATCGCCCACACACACACTCTCTCTCTCCCTCTCTCACATACACACACACACACAAGGAGGTGAAGAAGAAGAAGATGGAGATGGAGATGGAGCAAGAGCACTCTTCTATTGCACAAATGAGAGAATGACTCAATTTTAGGTTTAGGTGGCTTTTATATGAGCTCGCCCCATTCACATTTGGGCGCCCATGCTTAGCCAACTAACCCTTGCGTGTTCCAGTTAGAGTGTGCCTCTCATCGGCGATCACTCTACCCTTTTCCTATTGGACCGACAAGCCCGGTGCCTGACTCTACTAAATAAATAATAAGGCGTTCGTCGTAGGTGATAGGGTGTTCGTGAGCCACGAGGGTTAACAGCATCTTCAAGCCTAATTGATTCAACTATCAAGAGCTCGTGGAATTCCATATACGGTGGACAACTCTCGATTTTGACGAAGTTAGCACGGCTACTATACTTTGCAAGTGCTCTCAATATCAGGTATTTTTTGTGATTTCACTGCACTGTGTAGCCATGGATGCGGATATCAATATGACATTTGATTTTGAGCAAAGTACTCCTGATCCTACCAATAATGGCCCGCGGCCGGATCCTTTCAAGGAGAGTACCCGCGACGCTACGACAGGAAAGGATACTTATGAATTTCTCGATATTCAAGAATTTCGTGCACTTCAGACACGCATGACAGTCATAGATGAAAATTTTAAAGCTTTAAATGAAAATGTTACCAAACTATCCACATTAGTAATTCAATTAATGCATCAGCAGTCTAAGACTCATGTTGACACCCACATGCATGAGCACGTTGACACACAAGCACAAGGCCCAACTACTGATACATTGCATACTCTCACTGCCAAAGAGGTGGATGACTTACTTTAAACCACTAGTCTTTAAGGGAGAAGACCGAGACCGCAATAAGGATGCAGTGGAATCAGCAAGTGGGATGGAATTCACGCCTTACGACGTACTCCGGATGCAGTCAGAGCTTTGCAGACGAGCTTAACTGTGGAAGGCAAGGCCTGCTAATGGTGGATGTCTCTCAAGGAGAAGAACATCATACCACAGAGTTGGGCAGCTTTTGAAGCAATGTTTAGCAAGTAATTTTTGCCTACAAATGAGGCCGATCGGAATTTGACGGCTTGGGACACATGTTCCATGCGCCAATACCCATCACTCCTGAAATATATCTCTCACTATCGGGATGTAATCCTCAAGCTGGAAGGCTTGGATACCTTTTAACAAGTACGAGGGTTCATACAAGGTCTAACACCCGAACTTAAGAAGTATGTCAAGACCCAAGATCCTAAAACACTTGAGGAGGCCATAGTAAAAGCACATATTCATGATGATCCTGATGAGAAGAAAACACATAATAGTCACGTGCCTACTAGCATACATGGTAATACACGCACTCAGTATGGGCACAATAAAAGAAAATTTCTAGTTGCTAATTCAGATGCATCTAAAAAACCCAAGGGGTCCCGGGGTCCTCTCTCTCCTGAGGATTTTGATAAAGCCAAGAAAGAAAAGTTATGTTTTCAATGTTTAGGAAGAGTTTTCGTGGTGGACTCTCACGCTCTAGTCTCCCCTGTCTTGCAGTGGAAAGGTAGGGGATTGGTATTGAACCCTAAGGGTCAAAGAAAAAACGATTTATTCTACTCTTAGGAGACTGTTCTTAAAAGAATACATACGAAAGGGAGTACTTTGGGGTGTAGCCTCTCAGCTCCAGAAAGCCCAACGAGAGGAAGGAGAGTTGGTGAGAGACTTTATTAGTCGCTTGAAGCATTTGAATCCCGTTGTAATCCAAATGAGCGTTCAATAATAATCAATTGCTTGATAGATTCATTAGGGGATTACGACATGAGGATATCGGCAATGGCTTAGTCATTAGAGGTATCACCACTTGGGAAGCAGTCATCACCAATGCGATCCAATTGGAGGATAATTTAATGATTCAAGGAGAAAGAGTGTCTATTGATCCTAAATCTATTAGCTCGCAAGCATCAGGGCATCAACCAATGACCCTAAAGCCTATTGCTAAGGAGCCAAAGATATCTGAGATGACTTTAGCAGATCTCACCAAGGCTATTCAAGAGAGTCTTAGAGATAATCATGCTCCGCAAAACAATCATATGTATCCAAGAAGGGAGCAGCAATGGTGCTCAGTATGCTATGGACCGCATAGTACCAGTGAATTCCCTACGTTTAGAGTAAAATTCAATGAGAATTGCAATGTCTGTGGAAGGTATGGTCATCAAGCTAAGGATTGCATAGTATTTAAGCACGCGATGGCCAATAGACCAACCCTAGCATGGACAGACACACCTCGAGTGCCTGCATTGATGCCGGCCCCACCTCTTGAACAAACGTCACAACACATGGTCCCTAGGGCCCAAAATGTTGTTCAAACAACACCCTTACCACCTCCAGTGCTAGGATCGCAACCACCACATCCGAGAATCACTTATGTGAATCAAGTGGGTTGTGAGTCATCTATTGCTTGTTTGGAAGGCTGTGAGGAAGATATAGATCCTAATATTGCTTATGGGATGGATGTGCTTGAAGAAATTCCACAATACTACATGGAGGACTATTGGGGACAAGTCAAACCTGTATATCAAGTAGCTGGAGTCTTGCAACAAGAGGCCAAAATATCAATTACATTGCTAAGAGATCACCTCTTCAATGCTATGAGTGTGGAGGTCCACATCGTGTAGCCGAGTGTCCTATTAGGCTACAAAAGAATGCCACACTAATGCAAACCAATCAAGCGAGCACGTCTACAATGCCAATGCTCATGTGTAATCGATGTGGCATAGATCATTTGATTGCCCAATGTCCAAATAATCCAAATGCACCAAAGATCACGCCATTGAACTTGATTGAGGTTACCGAGGAGCCATCACAAAGTACACATGTGGTACCAGTAAACGTACTCACACGATCGATGCTCCAAAAAAAAATCTATTCTTGAGGAAAGAGACACGGCATCAATTGCCCAATCTCAAAAAAATAAGAAAACATGATGGAAGAGATCGCAAAAAGCAGCGAAGTCATACCCCAGTTCAAAGACCAACATAGGGACTGGCGACGACCCCGTATATATGAACGACGGTGAAGAGAGTTATGATTCAGGTGAAACCATGGAGACCAAAACGACCACTAAGATAGAAACCAACAAGGAAGATCTTCATGAGCCACAATGACCAGGATCCAAGAAGAAGATAGGAACTTATCCAAACCCTACAGAGGAGATTGAGCGAGTCAATCAATTAAGGAGTTTGGTAGAAGATACCTAAAGGGATCTAGAACCAGCACCTAGGCAGATCCAGATTACAGACACCGTGTTCTCTACGCAACAACAACCTCACCAAGTCCATAGACCCTTAGCAATACCTAGTGTCATCCAAGAAGAAAGTGACTTAAGGTCATGGGAAAGTGGGCGTACTCACTTCTTATGGAAAGAATGTTTACAGAGGGACTACCTGATCCTATCAAAGAAATGGAGATCCCGTCTTCCCCATGTCAAGGAACTGAAGTCCAAAAGGTCTCGTTAAACATTGCCAAATTGATGGATTTCATGTCTTCAGAAGTTAGAACCACCATCATGTCCAAACTATATAAAGACTCTGAGCTAGTCTCAGCTCTTCGAGCCTTCCTCAATGGAGAACTAAAGTTTGGGCTACCACAATTTTCACAGTTGGATGGAGCTGGGGAGATTCCAATAGAGGAGGAACACTTAGATTCACAACCCAACCTAGATGAGAACCTTGTTATAGAAATACCTGTTAACAAGTTGGGACAATACTTTGAGGGTGATGAATCCAATGTGACCATACCAATCACTACTAAGGGATTAACTGTGAAGGGAATCCTTGATGGTGGCGTTGGGGTTAGCATTGTGACTAAAAATTGTTCGGAAACTATGGGAAGACCTCACCTTGCGACCACAACCATAGTAGTGAAGATGGCCGATGGGTCTATTGTTAAACCTATTGGGATGCTAGAAGATCTCAAGATCAAGGTCTTTGGACATAAAATAAGGATTACCTTCATTGTTATGGATTTCTCCAAACACACTATGGCATCGGAGATGATCTTAAGACGTCCTTTCATGAGGGAAGAAAAAATGGTGCATGACTGGTCTAAAAACCATGTCTACTTGCAGTTCCAAGATTTTGTCATTCGAGTGGATCTTGTAGCTGGTCGAGCACATCCACTAGGAAACAGATTTATAATTGATCATGGATCTGACACCACAGTTCACTTGGCCCCATTGCAGTATTGTTACACGTGTAAAGCGGACACTGATGTTGGGGAAGATTGTCCTTATATGGATGTACTACCTAGGATGACTGAGTCGGACAATGTGGATTGGGTCCACCTAGCAGCAACCATAAACACTTGGGGAAATAGGGAGACAACCTGGATAACACTTGAGGGGGATGAAATGCCACCACTCGTACCCTTAAATATGCTACAAGCAATGCATATAGCTTCTGACAAGACTCATCCTAATAGAACGAAGTAAACATAAAAGTGGGTCCCTAAAGCTTCTTTAGCGACCATAGCTAGTGCAAAAAAACAGAAGCCTTGTAAGAAACGTCCCACTCGCCCCAAGAAATGTAAAGAAACATTGCGCTGGATTCCAAAAAACTATTGGAAGCCCAAGGCTACTATCAAGGAAATGATCAAATCTAGGTGCCAAAACGTAGATTGTGTTCCTACCTATCACCTGACCCATGTGCGCCCAATCTTGTAGCTCCAAAACGAATTGACGATCATGGAAAGAAAAAAATCACAGAATGCTACACACCCGCTCCAGAGCTAGTTTGGGTACCGAAGAAAGAACGATTTGTTCCACCTAGATCAGGAAGGGGGGAGTCCCATGAAGCTTCTAGGTCCTCATGTAATACATCCATAGAGGTAAAAGCTTCTCCACAGCCTCCACCTACAATAGTGGACCTCCATAAAGCTACAAAGGAATCCACACCTCCCAGTGTTCAAAAATCACATGATGAACCACTTCAAGTTCGATCCTGGGAGAGTACCTTACAACCCTTGCAACTCGACGAGGCACCTATGGTAATAGGAAACTACTGGCAAAAATCCTCACCTATTACCAACTGGCAACTGGAACAATTGGTTTCAAAGGGTGACGAGCACATTTCAAATAGTATGACCTACCCAAGGAAGGGAGGAGTGTTTGCTGACAGTCATTATTCACTCACTCCCCTCTCAACCTTCCTCCCTGACCTCTCAATCTCCCAATCTTAGGGAATGTATATATAAAGCTTTATACTCACACAAAAAAAAAAAGAGCAAGAGCAATTAGCAAACGAGTATGCACAATAAAAGTCAAAATATTGACCCAGACCTACACATTCTCATCCGGTACACTGAAACAAAAACCTATGTCATCAAACACCTTTGATCCTCATCACTCGATTGATGGAGGGTAGGTAGGATTAGTATGATAGGAGTTCTGTTTTAGAGTTTAGTGATTAGCAAAGTTCTTTCTTCCCATTGATGTGCCTCCTAGAGGTATTCTTTGTGTTTCCTCGTGTATACAAGAACATGTTGCTCTAGTTAGGATTTGGACCTTCATGGAATCTTTCTCTCATTAACACTTCAAATCAAGCACGACCATCAACACAAACAGGTGTTTCTTGTCCATTAGCATGGCCCCTTATCTTTTTTGCATCTATGTTTGTCTGCTTTAATTGTGATTGGTAGCAGTATCAAACATTAAATTCAATGTAGTTTTTTGTCATAATCACTTGTCTAAGTTTAAAAATCAAGCAGTCCGACTAAGCTAGTTTGACCAAGCTAGGCATTAGAGATTTTCTCTTAATAACATGGGGAATGCCTTCCTAATAAACAATGGCTACTTAGGTTCTTAATCTGATTTAGGCAGAATTGTGTGAAATGTACTAGGGCTTTCTAGTGGGCTTAGTCCCTATTGACCTTTACCTTAAGTATTTTAAAGGGCGTTTACTAGTGTGATGAGCCTCGGTAGGATAACAGTGTTATATGACCCCCCAAAGTTACAAAATTAAAATGCTGAAAATGAACAAACAAAAAATCAAAGTGCCACAATGTAAAGTCTTAAGCTGGAAGAGAAACCTCAGCTTGATTTGGTACTCCACTCACATGTATCGCCTATGGTACTAGAGCCCTAGAGGTTCCCAGTGTGGGCGTTTCTCCTTGAAAAGCAAAAAACCCAAGGCATACAAAATAAGCACACACATCAAAATTGAAACAATGTTAAAAGACTTTGGGGGGTCAAAGAAAAGGAAATAAGTCAAGCGATAATTTCATAAGCAATTCCTTTTATCGTAGCTTAACTACAAGGTCTTCTAGGTATAGCCTCTAGTCAGTCCTCGGACATGAAATACTTGGCTCTCGCGATTAAACAACTTAATTGGCCAAAGAAAATTGAGAAGCTTACCCATGGTATTAATAGTCGATCTTTAGTGCCTTTCGATCGTTAAATTAGCGACCCCAAACTTGTTTAATTTTTTACCTTTACAACTGCTTATGCGTTTGATTATATTGCAATTTAATGTTTATTTTTAAGAAATGGTTTAAAATTATATTACCAAACAATCTGTCTGCCTAATACTACATATGCTTTTTAATTGTCTATGAGAATGCAATTACTGTGCCAATGTTGTTTGATTTTGCAGTGAAGGAGGCTAAGGACATTCATCTCAAATACTCTTCCACCTCGACGAACGAGCTTCAACTCAATAGCTTCCGAGGACGGAATCTACATCGGGAAGGGGGGCATGTTAACCCTCATGCACATTCCTATCACCTAAAACGGACACCGTATTATTTATTTGGTAGAGTCAGGTACCAGGCTTGCTGGTCCAATAGGAAAAGGGTAAGAGTGATCATCGATGAGAGGCGCACTCTAACTGGAACATTCAAGGGATTAGTTGGCTAAGCATGGGCGCCCAAGTGTGAATGGGGCGAGCTCACATAAAAGTCAACTAAACCTAAAATTCACTCATTCTTTCATTTGTGCAATTGAAGAGTGCTCTTGCTCGATCTCCATCTTCTTCTTCTTCATCATCTCCTTGTGTGTGTGTGTATGCGTGAGAGAGAGAGAGTGTGTGTGTGCGCGATCGAGCATTGCAGCAACACGACGGCAGTGAGGCGGTTGAGCACGGCGTAGCGGCATCTCCCTCTTCTTTGTGGTTAGGAATCCTCCACGACAACAAGCATAGAGCAGTGAGTGACACACCATCGCCATCTTTGAGCTTACTAGTTTAGGCTAGTTGCATGCTTGGAGCCATTTGTGGCTCACACATAGTGTATCGGCAAGTTCCTTGCATTGACACGTGCAACACACGCACACATTTTTGTCAGTGCCGTTTTTTGCATAATAGGTTCCTTACAGTCTTCCACGGTTTGTGCTATATAGCACGTGTTGTTCCCACTTTGTTTCTCCTCTTTTGCTTTAAGAGCATCGGGCCTTGCCTTGTTGGCCCCAATTCTCAATTGATCACTTGATGTGAGCGAGTTTTCCAATTCTTGGTTCGGAGGCGATTTCCAAGAGAGAGATCTGCAATCTTCCCTTCTTTGGCTCAAAGTCGGTGCAAAATTCCTGCACCAAAGTTTGAAGATAAATTATGTACTTTGCTGCTCGCATGCCTTACATGTTAATGCATGTGACCTTGATGGAATTTCCATGGTCTGAACAGGCCTTTCTATTTCAACAGCACCCTCAATCGGGGCTTGTAGCCGTGGTTTTCAGTAAGACAAGCAAACTGCGTGCCTACAAATTTGTTGAAAACATGCTTGTCCACACCAACTGTCAATGGCTTGCTCCATGGGACAGCCCTTTGGGTTGCACTTGCTTGACATAATTCCCCTGGCATGACCTTCATAGGCCTTGAGTTTGTTGAGCCTTGGGTTGTTGTGGGAACAAACCTCATCTTGGGAGGATGCCCCAAAATAGGATGCCCCTATTTTTGCTATTAAAAAAAGAGCATCTTCTCTGTTCTTCAGCAGCGATGGCTGTCAACGAGATGCGCTCACTGTGCTTGCCTTGCTTGCTATCGGCCCTCCACGCAGTGACAAAAAATAAGCCTTGTGCAAGGGCCATCCCTTCCGGCACCAGTACGAGCTCCTTCTATGCAGGTCTCCATGCGGCATTTGTTGTTGGCTTTAAGCTCAAAATTTAATACAAGCATCCGATCCCATGTCCTCTGTGATCCACACACACACACACAAAGAGAGAGAGAGAGATCAGAGAGAGAGAGAGAGAGAGAGAGAGAGAGAGAGAGAGAGAGAGAGAGAGAGAGAAGCCATGCATCGACATGCAAGGCACCACGACCCTTCTCCTTCCCTGCCACCATGATTGCCTTGAGTCCTTGATACCAATCTGAGAGTAGAGGGGACTAGACCATCCAACTCACCACCCAATCATGCCCTATATAGACCCTTGGCCATGCTAATAATAGGGCCCCCTTTACCGCATGTCCCTTTAGCCCTTGGCTGCCTGGTCTTACCCTAGGCGTGACATCAAGTTTCTCCAAAATCTTCCAAGACTTGAAAAATTTGATGCTTGATTTTCCCTTTTCTTCTTTTCTTTTGAATCAATGCCTTGTCTGTATGCAAATGACTTTGATAGTTGTCTTTTGTCTATAGCTGCATCAAGCTTTATCAAGGAATGTCAAGCATCTTGACATTCTTTATCAAACCACTTTTACATGATCTATCTTTGTTGATACCATGGATATGCTTTTTGGAAAAGCATTCTTCAACACAAGAACAAATAGATGGGATGCATGACACTTGATCAAGGATGCATCGATCGACTCCCAAGTTAATGAGGCCTTCTTACAACGCCAATGTATCACGACTTGGGAGAAATTTGAAGGTTCTCGCTTCAGCCATTACACCACACACATTGCCCCAAACTACAAATCTCTCTTCTTCTTTGAACAAGGTAACCGAACCCATCCTTACATCCTTGAGCCCATCTCGTTGAGTGCGATCCGCACCATTGCCTCCATTCATCTTAGCTCCCATTCTCTATGCTGCGAGATAGGACGTTGGGGCACTGGCGAGGAGTCTCATCGACTTTGCACTTTATGCCCTCGTCAAGTGCGAGAGAGTGAGTACCATACACTACTTGAGTACTCAGCTTTTGACCAAATTAGGTCCTCTTTTCCCCATATATTCAGCCATGAGCTCTCCCTACATACCTTCCTCTCCCAACCACGATATGGACTCTCTATTGCGACTCTCATTCAGCCATTTTTGAGCATTGAGAGTCACTTATGACCTCCACTCACACCATGTGACATGGTCATTTGGTCCCATAGGTCATATTTGACCTCCGAGGATGATAATAGAACTCTCTCTCTCTCTCTCTCTCTCTCTCTCTCTCTCTCTTCCTTCCTTTCCCTCCCCCTCTTTGCGTCTATTATCTCTCTTCGTTTCCCTCCCCCTCTCTGCATCTAATAGACGCAGAGAGGGGGAGGGAAAGGAAGGAAGAGAGAGAGAGAGAGAGAGAGAGTAAGAGAGATTTTATTATCATCCTCGAAGGTCAAATATGACCTATGGGACCAAATTTACATGTGATGTATTATGTTTCCATCCGATGAGTGATTCTCAATACTCCAAAATTGTGGTGATGAGAGTCGCAATGGAGAGCCCAAAATTAAGCACTCTAGTAGTGTGTGATAATGGGACTCAAACTTGTAGTGAGCATAATGTGCACAATGGATTTGACTCTTCTCCATTGCCCTCTTCAATGCCTTATTCTTGCATAAATTCAAGTACCATTTGTTCCAATTGATTGATGCATATAGCAAAGAGAGTCGGCGACAATAGACATCCTTGTTTATCCCCAAAAGTCCTTGCAAAAATTTCTAAAATTCCATGCACAATTGACACATCACCTTCTCATAGATTCAAGAAACCGCAAGCATAAACTCACTTGGCACTTGGATTTCTTCTATCCTCCACAAATTGTTACGTGGAATCACATCAAAGGATTTCTTGAAGTCGAGAGAGAGATAGAGAGTGCGGAAGAGAAAGAAATAGGGAAATCAGGAGGGCAGAGAGAAAAAGAGACAGAGATAGAGAGAGGGGGGTGCGAGAAAGAGGAAGAAAAAGAGTGAGAGGAGAGAGAAAGAGAGAGAGAGAGAGAGAGAGAGAGGGGGGGGGGGGGGGGAGGTAGAGGTAGATAGGGATAGAGACAGAGAGACAGAGAGAGAATTATAGTTGTGTTTTATAGCTACTTTTGAAGAGATTTCAAATAGCACCTACAAAGAAAGCTGGCGTCGAAATTTTTGTCATGTTCATTTACAACAAAGAAGTAATTTGGCAACGAAAAATTGTGATGACATCCGAATTTGCCTAGTTACATGGAAGGTACCATCAAGTTGTTATTCAGACTTCGGCGTTGAAGAGTACAATGGCAAAGATGCTCCCCTTCCACATGTGCCCCCTATGGACATGCAAACTAACACCTTAAAGAAGATAGAGAAAATTATCATCATCGCATGGTCAAAAAATGATTTGGTAAGATATTTCAATCTTTGCTCTTAGTAATATTTTGAATTGCCACAAAATAATTTGAGATTCAAACATTGTTCAAATTATTTGTAGTGAAATTCAAAGACAACAAGAAAACAAGATAAACAGTCTGAGATGTCTCCAACATTGTTTCAGTTTCCTAGACCACACGTGTCGCTAGTGTGCCCATACCACCCACTTCATCAAAATTTCTACTCACCAAGGCTACGAAAGGGAAGGCTAACATGCATGAGGGTACCTCCCCTAGCGTTGTTGATGCAGACGTGGAGGATTCCATAGATGAAATCTACGATAGAGAGATAGAAGCATACATGATAGCACAAGTTAATATTGGTAGCGACTTTCCAATTAATGAAGTTACTCTACGTGAGGATATTTTTTTAAGAATCTAAAGGTACTTATTATTAAATTGGATTAGCCAAATATCTGTAGTAAAATATGATCTATGAAACAATGCAAAACACATAGGATGAGCGAGATACTCCATTGTTGTATTTTCCACTATGTCGATTGACAAAGCTAGAGAAAGCAAAGCAGGTGAGTTGGGACCCCAATCAATTGAAATCATTGGAAAACATATTCTTGCTTGGAGGGTATTATGAACCCAAGGGATCCTTTCTTTGTTTTCTAGATGCACCAGAATACCCATCAATCCACGTCGATGACAAAATCACGCAATAATGGAACCCTTTATGGCAATAATTCAATAATGAGTTTGTAGATATCAAGGATACTTATTGGCCCGATTTGTCTAGAAAATGTTATGCACCTAGGATGGAAACCATAGATTGGCTGCTTGGATGGGGATCATGAAAGCTAGTATGTTTTTGTATTTTATAATACCTTACGAGTAGAATGGCAATCAATACAATCCTCTAATAATGCTTGCGTTTTGTTTTTTTCACGTACAACTTATCAAACAGCATAAATATATACCCCAGAGTTCAAGTTGAGCTAGTGACAGTGAACTCAACAAATGAGATAGCTATGTTGAGTATTGTGATGCATATAAATAAGTAGGTCACACTTCTATTTTGAATTTGTATTTGATATCCACCTAAATTAAATTACAGATTAAACGAAATTGGTGACATGGTAACCTCATACACAATTATAGATGGTGTGCGCAATGGGTCTAGATTTTAAAAAATATTTCATGGTTAAGCTCCCATGCATTATATACAGTTGTATACAATGGGTCAAGCTTCTAAAGAAGCTGTCATGGCTAATCTCTTATGCATTGTATATAGTTAGATGCAGGCAGACATAGATAGAAGAGTTGGAAACAAGGCATGGTACAATGTTCCTGTGGCTATAAATTCACAACTACTACATCCGGTAAGTGCCTTTATTTATTTGGAATATAAAGGACTTTGCAAAACATATGGAACATATGTTGGTGATAAATGATAGATGGATGTTTATATAGGACAAGTAAGGTCTAGCCCTAAAGAAGATTATGGCCGAAAAGGAGTCCATGCTCCCATCCGAGTTCCAACCTGAATACAAAAAAGCACTCTTTGAAATAGATGGTCCTTCCCAAAGAATGACAAAGAACTCACTAGACATAGTTGACCTAGCCTTAGGAGACAATTGGTGGAGGTGTGTTATGATTGCTTGGTTTAGGATTTTTTGAATACTAACTTGGTGTTAGGTTTAATTATTCCATGCTTGTATTTTGAAATTTGTATTTTATATAATTTTGGATCTACGAGACTTTGCACACGATCAAATGGAACTCGCAGCTAAAGTGGGTCCAAGAAGAGTGCTTGTATGGATTGGCTTGCACAGACCTGCCTTCAAGTAAGAAGACTTACATTCTTAAAGCTATGGCTTCAAGTGACCCTCCAAATGTGAAGAGTCTTGAGAGGTAAAGAGTCTTGACATCCATCAAGCCGGTACTTGTATTATTAGTTCATACTTTTTAGTTGAGCTTGAAAATAAATTTGCCAACTGATTGAACCTAAGAGGATTTTTAAATCAGGGGAATTAGCTGTCTTTTGAGAATGGTTACACATTGAGGTTTGGTGGACATCAATTGAAAGGGAGGCACAAAACCTATAGTGACTCAATCAAAAGCATTCATTTGAAACCTATTGAGGGCAGGAACCTGGATTCGTTCCTTGAAGATGCTAAGCAGCAACACAGGAATAAGTCTTTTCTTATGATCTTGGACTTATGAAGAAAAGAGCATCGGCCGATGTGAAAAATGTGTTGACACATGCAAGAAAAAGACATCTTTGCAGGTAGGCATAAAACAATGAATGTTATAGTATGCTACTATCAAGTTCAATATGAGAACTAATGATACACAAGTTGTTCAGATGGTTAAATAAACATAAATTCAACATTAAAAGTGTCAAAAATCTATATATGTTGTTGGATGAGAAGAACCCATACAACATTTTCACTCATATCCAGCTCGTAACTTCAAGAGAATCGTATACATGACTTTATTGTGGTTCTTCGAGTATAGCAAGGGCACCTTTCTCCAAACAAAGAAATGGCACACGATGATGCTATGAAGGAAAGGGAGGATCGTGCTGGATAGGCATCACAGCATGTACCTTTCTCAACAACCTCAAAATTTATTGCGGCTCAAGAAACCCCTTCAAAGCCAACAACTTTTGAGTCTAGTGTGTAGGTTTTGCAAAGAGATGATATAGCCACTACATCACAGGTGTGTAAGTGATGACTATCATATCAAAACTTACTATTGGTTTACTATTTGTCACGTATTTGCTTGCACTTTGTTATAAAGCAGCTTGAGGGAACTGCAAAGGCTGGAGGTTCACAGCCACAATCTGTTGTTCTTGGACCCGCCTCAGGATGCATGTTGGGAAATTGGATCAAGTTTAATAGGGGTCTGATTGCTGGTGCTCAGAAAGGGCTCTTGCATGTGCTTTATAGGGTTCGAATCGAGCAAAAATTGCTCAACTTATGGCCGGATCAGTTTTCTTGGCAATCTTGGATATCCATAAGCAGGAAAAATTTAGAGTAGATATAGTTAAATGTTATGCTTGTCACCACCTTGGTTGATATGTGGGCTAAACTAAGTGACTCACATTGCTTTGGATTGACAGGTATGCTAAATTTGAATCCCTCTCGAAAGCAGTTATGGTTTTTGAAGGACTACCTATCCAAACTGTCAACTCTTTCCATGCATTGACAGTCGGATATCCTAAATGATTATGCTTAGAAATGCTTTGGTTGCAATTTTACAAAAAAAGTGCTCGGCATTGTCGTGATTGATAAGTGTGCTTATTGTGGTGCATCGGAAGCATAGTCATACTTGGCAATGGGAAAAGCATGTTTAATGTGGTGCTCTTACAAAAGCAGGATTAGCTTATGCTAGGCAATGCTTTGGTCGAGTATGTATGTGATTAAGGTGCTAATGGAGCCACTTACTGTGCTAGGCGATGCTTTGGTTGATATATAAGCCAAATGTGGTGTACCTCAAGGGTGGCCGCCCAAGGCCAAAGTCAAAGACTGTCCAAAGAAGCCAACCGCCCAATTGATTAAAAATGGGGTTATTAAGTCTCTCCAATCTCGAAAAAAAAAAAAAAAAAAAAAAACATAGCAAGTGTGTAAGTGAAGGTCGAGATTAGGAAATAAAAATATAGATGAAGGTGGAAATTCAAAAGACTTATGAAGGTGGAAAGTCAAAAAACCTTTTGTGTCCATATCACATTGTACATATGTGTTTCTCTTCTACTTTATTTTTCTTTTAGCATTTTCTTGTCTTTAAAGTTTCCTCTCTCTCTCTCTCTCTCACTTTCTCTCTAAGTTGTATCTGTCCTTCCCATGTCAAGTTGATACTATTGCAAATTTACGTGCTTTGTCATTGCCCATTATTGTGTGCTATAGACTAGCACATTATTTTTTGTTTTTATTGAATGAATCTTTGAATAAGGAATACATTTTAATTTTTTTGAAGCCATTAGGAATACATTAAGATTGGGGTTAATAAGTGAAGGGAAGAAAAACAAGAGGCGATAGCGTGAGCAGCACAGCAAGCAATGGGGGGGAAAGGAAAGGGCTCATGTCGAGCTGTACAGTGCTCGAACGAGCTCGTGCATGAAGAGAAGATCAAGTAGTAGCTTGCGCCGCCCATGTCTCGCTACTTTTTGTGCAACTCCGTGTCGCCATGCCACATCATCACACTCGCTTCCCACGACCCTAGCAAGGACGGCACCATCGTTGCTTAGGGAGGGGCTATTTTAAGAAAGTTTTTTTGGCATGCAAGAGGGAAGGAAAAACACGTGAAGAGGAGGGAAAAATCTCGTGACTTGGAGGAAAAACAGGGAGGAGCAGTAGGGTGTGAAAAAGACAAGCTCTTGAGAGCTTTGGAAAGGGTAGGAAACGTGAGGGAGATAGGGAAGGAGGAGATTGGAGCGGAAAAAGAAGGTTGGCAAGGAGAAGGAGATTAGGAGAGGGGAAATATTTCTTGGTGGAGAGTTCTCTCTCTCTCTCTCTCTCTCTCTCTCTCTCTCTCTCTCTCTCTCTCTCTCTCTCTCTCTGGGGGAGAATCAGCAAGGAAGAGAAGGAACGGGAAGGAGAGAGGAAGGGAAGGATAAGGGATTGGGTGGAGCTCTTGATTTCTCTCATGGTAGGGAGTCTCTCTCTCTCTCTCTCTCTCTCTCTCTCTCTCTCTCTCTCTCTCTCTCTCTCTCTCTCTCTCTCTCTCAACTTCGACCTCGACAAAAGCAAGTAGGGTTGCTACAAAAGGGAATTAAAGGAATTTAAGCAGAAATGGGATGTAAAGTATGAAAGAAACGAGGGAAATAATCAGGGGATTGTGTCCCCATGTCTCCTCATAACCAGCTCCTAAAGCTGTAATTGCACGTATAAGCAGGAGATTAGTACTTTTGATCAAATTTGTGAGGATTAAGCTCTCATAAATTGTAGTGTTGTTAACGACAAGATTTGTAATTAGAGAGAAGCTTGGGAGAATTTTTGAAGTGAAAAAGCTCTCAGAGGCGGTCATAGTCGTGCAAATCAAGGGAAACTTGGGTGGAATTTATGTCTAGCAAAAATAGATTATTTCCATTGGGTTGGGGATTTTTTATTAGGGTTTGCAAATCAAAAGGCATACCAATGATGGCATATGCAACCGTTTTGTACCAAGGTTATCGAAAATAAAAAATTGGAATTATATGTTGATCGCCATCATCAATTAAGTGCCATTATCTTCTTGCAATTTTTTCTTAGTCATTATTTGTGTTCTGGGTCGTGATTTTCTTCCACATATGCTCTCTAAGTGTCACTATATCTTCTTCATAACACCAAATCACTCCTAACTGCACTCAATTCTCTTGGTTTACGCCTTGGATGATTATTCATCTATAGCTAGAAGCCCGACGCTTTCTCGGTCAACCCTGGAGAACCATGCACTAAGACATCTTTTTGGTGAATTCGACACGAAACTAACCGGGGTAGACGGGACGAGCCATGTCGACAAGCCAAGAGAAAGAGATGCAGTAGATTATGAGACTAATGGCTGCTATTTTCCATGAGAGAGAGATGTACAAGGGACTGAGAGAGAGAGAGAGAGAGAGAGAGAGAGAGAGAGAGAGATGTATAGGGAAATAGAGCTAGAGAAAGTGTGAGGGATGTATAATTTTACAAAGAGAGAGAGGGGGGGGGGGGGATTGGAGAGTGGAGATAAAAAAATAGCGATAGCAATAGAAAGCCAGATTGAAAGAGAGAAAGAGGAATAGAGCAAAGGATGTCGAAAGCAAGACATATATGTTTAGGTAGAGAGAGAGAGAGAGAGAGAGAGAGAGAGAGGAGGGAGAGAAGTATGGAGCAAGATTTTTGAGGGGGGTTCTCTTGATACCTGATTCAAACGAGCTTTTTGGAGTGAACTTTAAGAGAAATATTTTTTAGTAGATTTGATTAGTAGAGCAATTTTCGACAAAATCTCCCTGTAAAGCTCGCTCCAAAAACTTGATCAAAGTCTCTACTCAAAACTTGGTTGTAACATGGGCATTGTTCTTCAACTAGTTGACCCTTGATTGCTTCATCCTAAATAGTGAACAAATCAATGGTGATAACTATTGACAAGCAAGAATTTACTACATTTTTTTTAATCCGAACCCTTTAGATAATTCTCTACTTACTGCTTCAAGTGGGATGACCATTATAAAAGGGAAATCAAAGACAAGTTTTCTCCACTTTGGCACCCATTCAATAGTGTGAGGCCCTACCAATCACGGTACCAACCATGGAGATCAAGTAGATTTATAGGTCTCTAGGCCATATGTAGATTTATGAATCCAATGGACAATACATTTGCAACTCAGTAGCTTGAGTTCAAAGTAGTAGACAAGAGGGTCTACTCATGTCTTGCAAAGTAGAAACAAGAACCCAAGAACCCTTAAAAAGAAAGCCTTAATAAATGCTATTTTACCCCTTGTTAAGACGCACAACCTGGGATGTTACTTTCTCCTGATAGACCAAGGATTGTGTAGTAGAATACTTATTGGGTCCACCCATCCTTGAACAGTATTGTCGGGATACTATTCTCTCCCTTTCCACCTTGCACTCCCTTTGTTTCCTAAGTATTACCACATTTTTGTTGCAAACATAAGTTCTAACCGCCCTTGAGACAATAGCAAACAAATTTTCTACAAACACCACACCTTACTTTATATTCAAATCCAGCACTCTAGGTACTCAAAACTCCAGCAAGACAATTTGATACCCATGCATTCATATAACTCTCACAATCGAGAAAATTCAAACCTTTGTTCCATTTTTCAAACTTCTACCACCCTTGTGGGCGAAAGCATTTTAACGTGACATGTTTTAAGCTATCTCGGACAGAACTATTACAATAACATAAGCTAGATCTCTAAGATTTATGATGCATGATATATCAATAAAAAGCTCCTAAACAAAGAATCCAAATGTACAAACTCTGATAAATCTCGATAGTATTTGTGAAAATTTTATCGTGTGCCCAAGTTTTTTTAGGTGTGCTCATTTGAATATGCTAACTAGCACAAAAGACATGTCACATTAACATGCTTTTACTCTTGTACACAATTTTCTACAATGTCAATCTTGAAACCTCCAATGGCTTTGCGATTGTGTTCGAATCTCCATTGAGATTATCATCCAAAACAGGGTAACTAGAAAAATCGCTATGGATTTTAGATAAATGTAAGGTTGAGAGTGGTTTTCCCGAGGCCCAAAGTCTTTCCTCAAACAAACTGTTTCCTTTCATTGAGGGGCTTTTTAGTTACGGTTTAGGTTGCTTAAAATCATTAATAAGATTTTCCCTAGAGTTATTATAGGAAGTGAACCTAGAACAAACTTGATTGAAACCCAATGAGTCGTCACCATGGTGCCTTGCAAGGTCAATGGCATGTCTTCTCCATTCGCTCCTCATCTTTGTCATTGTAGGTGCTATACTTGCCTCATGGTCATTTGTTATTACAGCTACCTGAGCTCTTTTGAGTGCCATACTTTACTAGCGAGAGGAGAGTTCTAAGGGCTATGGTTTGCCTTTGTCCATTGTCTTTCTGTTGGTTTCTTCAGTAAGCGGACTGCCTTCTACACCTACTATGGTCAAACCATCTGGAGGTGCAGAATTACTCAAAGCTGTGCGAAAAGTGTCCCAACTTTCTGGCAATGTGATCAACAGGAACATAGCTTTAACAGGTTCATCAAACTTGACACCTTGAGCTGACAACTGACTGTAGATGGTGTTGAATTCATTCAGATGATTGGACATAGGTGTCCCTTCTTTCATCTTCAAGTCAACAAGCTTCTTAAGCCAGTATACCTGTGAAGCTGCACTCTGCTTCTCATAAAGATCACTCAGCTTTTTCCATGCTCCATAAGCCGACATCTCGTCTGCTACATTGAAGTAAACGCTTTCTGCCAAAGTCAGCATAATGGTAGAAAGTGCCAATTCATCCATTTCCCTCCATTCATCTTCGTCCATATCTTCTGGTTTTATCCCCTTGAGCTTTATAGGTTTTATCTGCTTCTTTTGTACCAACACGTGCCAAATCTGCTTCTTCCACAATGGGAAATTGGTTCCATCCAGCTTCTTGATATTGTAAAGAGCAGTGTCTTGTGATCCAGCCATAGCTACACTTCACAGTAGTTTACTTTCCTGGGAAAAATTCGGAAGAGTTTCCCCTGTAAACTGACCTCTGAACCAATATCAACCTGTCAAATGAACCAAGAAAGCTTCAGATTCTGCAGAAATTTCGGCAGAGTCTCCTTTGTAAAATGGCTCTGGTGTACTCAAAAAACAGACCAAAAACAGCTCAAAAAACCACTATCTCTCTAACACTGTAAGCTATGGGTAAACCTATCCTGCACCTGTACTATCTCTCACTGTCCTGTCGTGTCGTGTCACTGTCCTGTAAGCATAGACTGTGACAATGCCTCAACGACAGTAAAGCAAAGATGCAATCCCAACTGTCTAACTCACAGTCAATACATCCTAGCTGCCTATCTAAGGGTGCTCGAGGGATCTCTCCAAGACCTGTATCACCGAAAGGATCTCAACATTCAAGAATCCCCCAGCTCAATAAAACCTCACTCGACCCTCAACAAAGGCTGCAGTAAATCTGACAGTACATAGACTTCCCACAAAGTCATACATCCACAAATTTCCCACTGTATGCTGTAACCGCTGCGTCGGTTGTTTGCTGCGTGACTCACAGCCAGCAAACCCTCAATAGACATACATCATCTCTGACAATACATCCCATGTGGAAGTACCTACAATGTCAGGATGAAATCTGGAATATCAAGCAGCAAACACAAGCTACCTGATGAACTAGTCGATGTCGCCTACAGCCTGTGTCGTAAGTGCGTCCGTGTCGTATGTGACACGCCTCCAAGAACTGTGAGCCGTCCTTCATTGTGTAGACAACCACAAATCAGCACTATGGAAGTGCAGATATCCTCAGCACCTATAGTCGTAGGCCGAAGCCCCAAATTTGCAGAGTCGGATCTGCACCCGCCAAGACCACGTAGTCGAAAATGGCCTGCGCAGAACTTTGTCAAAGCCGAACGGTGGCCGAGATGACCTCAGAATGAAATTCTGTGAACACCCAGTCCTTTGGGCTTTCCCACAGGATTTGGGGCCGTGTCTTCGCTTGTCGAATCTCACTCCAATCTGAGCAGCTGACTCTGGCTACCTGCAAATGCTGCCCCGAGCCCGATCTGAGCTCTGATACAAGTTGAAGGAGTACGAGCGGAAGTGCGACACGAGAGAGAGTGCGAGAAGAAGAGCACGACGATATGGTGAACTCGCTTAACTGTAATGTGTAGAGCATAGTGAGTTCTTATTAGGTTTTAACAAAAGAATATGTGTACATACCTGGCTGCCCGCCCACTTACCTGGGCGACCACATTGGGCTTTATACCCCAACAGTATATGCCTAAGCAAAATGCTGTTGCTGAGAGGAAAAGCAACTCACTTACAAAAATGGCACGATTTATGGTCAAAAGTCAAGCTTTTCTGCATTTGTTTTGGCTTGAAGCCATCATGTGTGCCACTTTTGTACTTAACAGGTGTCCTAAGAAAGCTGTCTAGTCTGTGACTCTGTATGACGCATGGCATGATAGAAAGCTTTTTATTGAGCACATGCATGTTTTTGGTTGTTTGGCTTATGCTTGATGCCACAAACACAGCTATGAAAATTGGATGATAAGGTTGTCAAGTGCATTTTTGTTGGTTACAGTGCTAAAAGCAAAGGTTACATGTTGTATCATCTGCAAACAAAGTGTATCTTGGTCTCACGAGATGTTGTGTTTGTGGAAGATTCTATTTAGACCTTACTGTCATATACTAGAGACAATAATGTAAGCTCACAGGGCATTTATAACACTTTGTTGCCTCTTTCCAATGGTGGAAGTTTGAATGTAGATTCTAGTGAGGCAAATGTATAGCCTATGGGGGTTTCTGAAAATGTTGCAGATCAAACAATTTATGATGCAGATGTACATGATGCACTTCATTGGGAAAGGATTGAGAATGAGCAGGATAGAATTATGCTAAAATGGATGGTGCATGCTTTGTGTGACAGTAAAGTGGATGAACCTTTGTCTAGTCATACTTGTTCATGTCCTCACCATGCATCTTATGCATTAGATTGTTAAGCTTTGGCTGTGTGAGAAACATCTATCTTTTGATGAAGCACAAATTCAAAAATTGGATGGCTGCCATGCCATCAGAATATGATACACTTATAGAATGACACATGGACTTTATGTGATTTGACTCCTGGCAAAAAGTCCATGTGTCATATTCTTATGCATTAGATTGTTAAGCTTTGGCTGTGTCTAGCATATGTGATGTTGAGGAACACCTGTCTTTTGATGAGGCACAATATTCAGAAAATTTGGGTGGTTGCAATGCCATCAGAATATGATACACTTATAAAATGACACATGGAATTTATGTGATTTGACTCCTGGAAAAAAGTCCATTGGTACGAAGTGGGTTTACAAGTTGAAACGCAAGCCGGATGGTGAGATTGATTGCTATAAGGCTCGACTTGTTGCAAAGGGTTATGCACAGCCAAAAGGCATAGATTATGAAGAAAACATTTTGCTCCCACTTGTCCTATGACTACTGTGCATTTTCCATGTGCATTGGTAGCTCAATTTGGTTGGGATGTACATTAGTCAAACATTGTTACTACTTTCTTGAATGGTGACATATTTGAGGAAGTTTATGTAATGCAGCCTTGCGGTTTTGTCATTAAAGGGTAGGAAGATAAAGTGTGAAAAATGTAAGAAATCTTTGTATAGGTTGAAGCAATCTCCTCATGCTTGGTATTAGAAGGTTGACATTCATTTGATCAAACGAGGCTGTCGTAATAGTCCAACAAAAAGCACATTGTATGTAAAGCGTGAGGGTGATGTACTTCTCATTGTGGTTCTCTATGTGAATGATTTGCTGATCACTAGACCGAATGAGAGACGTATTGCTGATTTGGGGTTGTTGCATCATTACTTGGGTATACAGTTTAAGCAGTATGGTGGTAGTATTGCCTTGTGTCAAACAAGTTACATAGAGACATTGCTATGTAAGTTTGGACTTGAGGATTGCAAACATGTTGTCACTCCCATGGAAACATGTTTGAAATTAGGTCTTTGTGATGCTGGTGATCCTTCTGATGTCACTCTTTACCAAACTGCTATTGGCTGCCTTATTTATGTATGCAACACAAGGCCGGATATTCAATTTACAGTCTCACAAGTTAGCAAATGTATGCATAGCTCAGGGTCTAAGCATTGGCAGGCTGTCAAGCAAAACTTGTGGAAATTTATATCTTGGGTTGTTTTATCCCAAGGGGGGTCATTGCCTCCAGATTTACATGCTTTTTTGGACTCGGATTGGGCTAGTTGTTTTGACACACGAGTGTCCATGAGTGGTTTCTGTCTTATGATCGGCAGTTCATGCATATCATGGTTGATCAAGAAGCAACCTACTCTGGTCACATCCAGTTGTGAGACTGAGTACAGGTAGTCTTCACAACTATGGTTGAGTGTCTATGGCTCACAAGTCTTATGGCTTATTTGGGTGTTGGACAAGACAATGCCAACACTATCTACACTAATAGTCAGAGTACATTGGTGGCAGTTGCAAGGAACCTAATTTTTCATGCGCACAAAGCACATTGAGGTACATTACCTCTAATTTAGGGAGAGGCTCTCAGTAAGAGAGATGAGCTTTGTATGAGCTTCTACCACACATGTCGGAGGCTGAGGATGTGTCGCGAGCACTGTATACGAGCCACGAATGGCTACAAGCACACAATAAAACTATCCTAGTAGGCTCAAAGGGGGCAATGGTGTGTCACTCACTGCTCTATGCTTGCCGTCATGAAGGATTCTGTGCCGCAAAGAAGAGTGAGCCACCATCGTTGCGCTCAACTGCTTCGTTACCACCACCATTGCAATGCTCTCTCTCTCTCTCTCTCTCTCTCTCTCTCTCTCTCTCTCTCTCTCTCTCTCTCTCTCTCTCTCTCTCTCTCTCTCTCTCTCTAAAGCATACACACACACACACACACACACACTCGTGAGCACACGATGGAGAAGAAGATAGAGATAGAGCATTAGCACTTCTTTAGCATGCACCTCAAGAATGAGGATTTTAGGTCAAAATGGACCTTTTATATGAATCTGACCCGTTCACACATGGACGCCTATAATGGCCGATCATAGCAAAAATAATGTAAAAATGAGATAAGTGGTGTGCCTCTCAGCGACGGCAATCACCTACGCACCTATAGGACCGACAAGCCCAGTCCATGACTCAAATAAAGTGATAAGGCGCCCGTCAAAGGTGATAGGGTGTCCGTAAGTGGTTAACATGCCCCCCCTTCCTGATGTAGATTCCGTCCTCGGAAGCTAGTGTGGTGAAGCCCGTTCGTCGAGGTGGAAGAGCATCTAAGATTGGATGTCTTTAGCTTTCTTTAAACACTACAAAATCAACCAAAAATGGCACATTAATTGTATTCTCATAGAACATGTATAATTAAAAAGCATATGCAGTGAATAGGCACACAGATTGATTGGTAACAAAATGTTAAACAATTTTTCAGCAGTAAGTATTAAACTGTAATATAATCAAATGCATAAGCACTTATAAAGGTAAAAAAATAAACAAGTCCAGGGTCGATATTTTGACGGCCAAGAGGCACTAGAGGTAAACTATTAATACCATGGGCAAGCTTCTCAATTCTCTCTGGTCAATTAAGTTGTTTAATCACGAGAGCAAGGTATTTCATGTCTGAGGACTGACTAGAGGCTATACCAAGAAGACCTTCTAGTTAAGCTACGATAAAAGGAATTTCATAAGAAATCATCGCATGAATTATTCTCTTTGTTTGACCCCCCAAAGTGTTTTCCACATTGATTCAATTTTTGACGTGTGTACTTATTTTGTATGCCTTGGCCTTTTTGCTTTTCAAGGAAAAGCGCCCACACTGGGAGCCTCTAGAGCTCTAGTACCATAGGCAATACATGTGAGTGGAGTACCAAATCAAGCTGGGATTTTTCTTCCAGCTTAACATTTTATATTTTTGACATTTTTGTTTTCTTGTTTGTTTGTTTTTTACTGCATTTAAATTTTGTAACTTTCAGGCGTCATATTGACATTGTTACCCTCCCCATGCTCATCACAATAGTAAACTCCCTTTATAATACTTAAGCTAAAGTTTGAGAGAATTAAGCCCATAGAAATCACTAGTACATTGCACACAATGCTTCATAATATTGGATTAAGAACCTAAAGTAACCATTGACAATTAGGAAGACATTTCCCATGGTATTAAGAGAAGATCTCTAATGTCTATCTTGGTCAAACTAGCTTAATCAAACTTCTTGATTCATAAACCTAGACAAGGGACTATGGCATAAAATTATAGTGAATCTAATTTTTAATACTAAGCAAATGTGCTGAATATTGTGCTACCAATCACAATTAAAGCAGACAGACTTGGATGCAAAAAAAGACAAGAGGCAATGATAATGGACAAGAAACCCTTGTTTGTGTTGATGATCGTGCTTGATTTGAAGCGTGAACTAGACAAATATTGCATGAATTTCAAAATCCCAACTACTACAATGCGTTCTTGTACACACTAGAAAACATAAGGAATACCTCTAGGAGGCACATCAGGGAAGAGGCACCAACCTTTATTGAACACAATCAAAACAACATAAAGAACCCTAACCTAATGTGCGCTCCTTGCCGCACTGTCGAAGCAAGGGACTTACCAATACACCGTATGCGAGCCACAAACGGCTCCAAGCACACAACAAGCCTAAACTAGCAAGCTCAAGAAAACAAAGGGTGTGTCACTCACCGCTCTACACTCGCCTTCGTGGTGGATTCCTCGCCGCGATGAAGAAGAAGCTGCAGTCGTGCCGCGCTCAACCGCTTCGCCGCCGTCGTGCCTTCGTAATGCTCGATCGCACACACACTCTCCCTCTCTCTCTCTCTCTCACACACACACACAAGGAGGTGAAGAAGAAGAAGAAGATGGAGATGGAGCAAGAGCACTCTTCAATTGCACAAATGAGAGAATGAGTAAAAATTAGGTTTAGTTGGCTTTTATAGGAGCTCACCCCATTCACACTTGGGCGCCCATGCTTAACCAACTAATCCCTTGAATGTCCAAGTTAAAGTGCGCCTCTCATTGGCGATCACTCTACCTTTCCCTATTGGTCCGACAAGCCCGGTACCTGACTCTACCAAATACATAATACATGTCCGTCGTAGGTGATGGGTGTCCGTGTGCCGTGAGGGTTAACATGCCCCCCTTCCTGATGTAGATTCCGTCCTCGGAAGCTATTGAGTTGAAGCTGGTTCGTCGAGGTGGAAGAGCATTTGAGATGAATGTCCTTAGCCTTCTTCAGTCACTGCAAAATCAAACAACATTGGCACAGTAATTGCATTCTCTTAAAAAGCATATGCAGTTTTAGGTAGACAAATTGATTGGTAAAAGAATTTCAAACAATTTGTTAGCAATGAACATTAAATTTCAATGTAATCAAATGCATAAACAGATGTAAAGGCAAAAAATTAAACAAGTCTGGGGTCACTAATTTGACGGTCGAAAAGCACTAGAGATCAAGTATTAATACCATGGGTAAGCTTCTTAATTTTCAGTGGTCAATTAAGTTGTTTAATCGCGAGAGCCAAGTATTCATGTTCAAGGGCTGACTAGAGGCTATATCTAGAAAACTTTGTAGTTAAGCTACCATAAAAGGAATTTCTCATGAAATCATCGCCTGGCTGATTACTTTTTCTTTGACCCCCCAAGGTCTTTTCACAATGATTCAATTATGAAGTGGGTGCTTATTTTGTATGCCTTGGGTTTTTTGCTTTTCAAGGAAAAGCGCCCACACTGGGAACCTCTAGGGCTCTAGTACCATAGGCGATGCATGTGAGTGAAGTACCAAATCAAGCTGAGATTTCTCTTCCAGCTTAAAATTTTACATTGTGGCACTTTGATTTTTTGTTTGTTCATTTTCATCATTTTAATTTTGTAACTTTGGGGGGTCATATAACACTGTTACATTCCCCAGGCTCATCACATTAGTAAACTCCCTTTATAATACTTAAGCTAAAGGTCAATAGGGTCAAGCCCACTAGAAAGCCCTAGTACATTTCATACAATGCTGCCTAAATCGGATTAAGAACCTAAGTAACCATTGCTTATTAGGAAGGCATTCCCCATGGTATTAAGAGAAGATTTCTAATACCTAGCTTGGTCAAACTAGCTTAGTCGGACTGCTTGATTTTTACACCTAAACAAGTGATTATGACAAAAGATTGCATTGAATTAAATGTTGGATACTAAGCAAATGCACTGAATATTATGCTACCAATCACAATCAAAGCAGACAAACATGGATGCAAAAAAGATAAGGGCAATGCTAATGGACAAGAAACACCTGTTTGTGTTGATGGTCGCGCTTGATATGAAGTGTGAACGAGAGAAAGGTTCCATGAAGGTCCAAATCCTATCAATAGCAACACGCTCCTGTACACACTAGGAAACAAAAGGAATACCTCCAGGAGGCACATCAGTGGGAAAAATTAAAACTCCTAAAAAACAAACTCAAAACACAATCTAGACCCCTAACCTACCTATCTGTCACCCCTTTTAGAATCAAGGAAAGAGGATATTATATAAACCGGGTGGCCACCCTAAGGCTAGGCCTCTATCCTCATCATCTAGATAAATAAAATCGTTGTCCGTGAGGCCATAGTCTTCCTCGGTCTCTATTAGTTCCTCTTCATCATCCTCTTGTGCAAGCATGCTAATCAAGAACCTCGTGATGCGTGGATACTCATCTTGTGCAAAAGAATAAGCATGTGCCATTGGAGACACATTCGCCACTGGGTAGGGATCACTAGTTAGCCATAGACGTATCAGCCATTCTAACTCCTCAAAATTTCTCTCACATGCAAGGCTCTCTATCAAATCCCATTCGCAAGAAAGTATAGGGTAACATACGTAGAACACTTGTTGAAAAGACAAGGGGTACCTTTCATCAAAAATAGAAGTGCATGCCTCTGGTGAAGTAGCCATTTCTGACAAGACAGATAGATTTGGTTAGGCCTTTAAAACATAAGAGTTGTTTTTGTGTGTTGCTTGACTTGACACGGTGAATTTGGACTTATATGTAAGATCTAATAGGGTGCTCTCTCATTGCTAGGCGCTCTTGCTCTTTACTATTTTTCTTTTTTTGTGAGTATAAGGCTATATATATACATTCCCTAAGATCGGAGATTAAGAGGTCAGGGAAAAAGGTTGAGAGGGAAGCAAGTGAATGATGACTATCAGCAAACACTCCCCCCTTCCTTGGGTAGATCATACCGTTTGAAATGAGCTTGTCACCCTTTGAAACCAATTGTTCCAGTTGGTAATAGGTGAGGATTTTTGCCAGTAGTTTGCTATTACCCTAGGTGCCTCGTCAAGTTGCAAGGGTGGTAAGGTACTCTCCCAGGATCGAACTTGAAGTGGTTCATCAGGTGATTCTTGAACACTGGGAGGTGTGGATTCTTTTGTAGCTTCATGGAGGTCCACTACTATAGATGGAGGCTGTGTAGAAGCTTTTACCTCTATGGATGTATTACATGATGAGCTAGAATCTTCCTGGGACTCCCCCCTTCCTGAGCTAGGTGGAACAATTCGTTCTTTCTTTGGTACCCAAACTAGCTCGGGAGCGGTTGTGTAGCATTCTGTGATTTTTTTCTTTCCACGATCATTGATTCGTTTTGGAGCTACGGGATTGGGCTCACTTGGGTCAGGTGATAGGTAAGAGCACAATCTACGTTTTGGCACCCAGATTTGATCATTTCCTTGATAGTAGCCTTGGGCTTCCAATAGTCGTTTAGGGATCCATCGCAACATTTTCTTACTTTTCTTGGAGCGAGTGGTACGTTTCTTACAAGGCTTCTGTTTTTTAGCACTAGCTATGGTCGCTAAAGAAGCTTTAGGGACCCACTTGTATGTTTTCTTCGTTACCTTAGGATGAGTCTTGTCGGAAGCGATATGCATTGCTTGTAGCATATTTAAGGGTATACGCATTTCATCCCCCTCAGGTGTTACCCAGGTCGTCCCCCTATTTCCCCAAGTGTCTATGGTTGATGCTAGGTGGACCCAATCCACATTGTCTGATTCCGTCATACCCGGTAACACATCCATGTAAGGAGAATCTTGGCCAATGTCTGTATCCTTCTTACAAGTGTAACAATATTGTAGTGGGGTCGAGTGAACTGTGGTGTCAGAGCGATGATCAATAATGGTTTTACTCCCTAAGGGGTGTACCTTACCAGTCACCAAATCCACTCTAAGGACAGAGTCTTGGAATTGCAAATAGACATGATTTTTAGACCAATCGTGAACCATTTGTGCTTCCCTCATGAATGGTCGTCCTAAAATCATTTCATATGACATAAGGTGTTTAGAGAAATCCATTACAATGAACGTATGTCGTACCTTGTGTCCTAGAACTTTGATCTTAAGATCCTTGAGCATCCCCATAGGTTTGGCTATGGTACCGTTTGCCATCTTTACCACAATGTTAGTAACACTGAGGCGGGGTTTTCCCATGGATTCCCAACAATCTTTTGTAACGATGCTAACTCCCGCACCACCATCAAGAATTCCCTTTATAGTTAATCCCTTGGTAGTGATGGGTAGGGTCGCATTAGACTCGTCGCCTTCAAAATACTGCCCTAATTCGTTAATGGGTACCTCGATCACAGACTCGTGTCCATCTAAGTCAAGTGATTGCACATGATTTTCCTCATCAATCATAATCGAGTCAGGCCTATTTGGTTGCGCAAACTGCGGTAATCCCGTTCGTAGCTCTCCGTTAAGGAATGCTCGAAGTGCAAGGAATAACTCAGGATCTCCATACAGCTTTGCTATGATCGTGGTTCGGACCTCAGAAGACATGAAGTCCACTAGTTTGGCAACATTCATTGGCGTTTTGCAGGGTGTAGGCCCTTGACTAGGAACTGGTGAGGATTGAATCTCATATTCCTCAATGGGATCAGGTATTCCTTCGTTAAACATCCTTTCCAATAAGAAGGGTGTATGCTCACTTTCTGATGTCCCGTCCTCACTCCCTTCTTGGATGATACTAGATATGGCTAACGGTCTATGGTTCATGTGGGGTGGATGAACTTGCGTGGGAAACACTGTGTCATGAATTTTTACATGCATGGGTTCTGGTTCTAGTTTCCTTTGAGTCTCCTCCACTAAACCTCTTAGATGTTTCACCTGCTCAATCTCGTCTACTGGGTTTGGATACGTCCCAATCTTCTTTTTATGATTTTTCCCTTTTTGCCCCTGCGGTTTATCTTGGGGGTCTTGGATTGGATTTGGAAACACTTGTGGTGTTTTCAGAGGCTCTTTATGGTTTTCTCTCATTCGGTTTTCATTTGGTTCCATGTTACGGTTTTCTTTGTCGGTCTTTCCCTTTGTGGTATTGGTTCTAGTCTCCATTGTCTCGACTGAATCTGAATCATCCTCGAGGTCATTCATATACACGGGGTCATCTCCTGTTCCTATGTTTGTTTTGGAACTTGGCTTTGAATTTTCCGTATTCTGCGACTTCTTCCTTCGTGTCTTCTTTTTCTTTGCTTGGATAACTGACGCGGTATCTCTCTTTTCGAGGATATGTCCTGGCCCTTGAAGCATGGACCGTGTAATCGCATAAGCGGGTGCGACGGGTGGTATTGGTGACGTCACACTAGCAATTTCGACCAAATTCAGGGGTGTGATTTTAGGCGCATTTGGGTTATAGGGGCATTGGGCAATCAAGTGATCTATGCCACAACGATTACATGTGAGTATTGGCATTGCAGACGTGCTCCCTTGATTCACTTGCATCTGTGCAGCATTCTTTTGCAGCCTAATAGGGCACTCCGCTACTCGATGTGGTCCACCACACTCGTAGCATTGAAGAGGTGGCCTCCTAGCCTGGGTGTTGATATTTTGACCTCTGGATGCGAGAGCAGCAGCTTGATAAACCGGCTTGACTTGTCCCCAACAATCTTCCATGTAGTATATAGGACATTCTTCCAATGTATCAAGTCCGTAGGCAATACTAGTGTCTATTTCCTCCTCACAACCATCTGCATAAGCGTTTGATGGCTCGCAACCCACTTGGTTCATAGGGGCGACTCTTGGATGCGGGGGCTGCGGTCCTAGCACAGGAGGTGGTAACGGTGTAGCTTGTACAACATTTTGAGATCTAGGGACCATGTGTTGCGGTAGTTGCTCAACAGGTGGAGCAGGCATCAATACAGGAGCTCGAGGCGCATCCGTGTAGGCTACAGGTGGTCTATTTGCCATCATACGTTTGATCATTAAACAATCCTTAGCTTGGTGACCATACCTACCACATGCGTTGCAAGTTCCATTAAATTTTACTCTAAACGTAGGGCACTCACTAGTGCTATGTGGACCTAAGCAAATGGAACACCATTGTTGCTCCCTTCTTGGATACATGTGACTATTTTGAGGGGGTCGATTATCCTTAAGAGACTCTTGGATTGCCTTGGTGAGGTCTGTCAAGAATGTCTCAAATACCTTTGGCTCATTGGCAATGGGCTTTGCAGTCATGGGTTCATACTCAATGGCTTGTGAGCTAGTGGATCTCGTGTCAGTAGACACCCTCATGCCTGCTATCATCAAGTTGTCCTCTAATTGGATTGCATTGGCAGTGACATCTTCCCAGGTTGTGATACCTCTAATCACTAGTCCATTATAGATTCCTTCATTCCTCAACCCTCGAATGAATCGATCAAGCAGTTGGTTATTGTTGAAGCGCTCATTTACAGGGCAACGAGAGTTTAAGTGCTTTAGACGACTAATGAAGTCCCTTACTGACTCTCCTTCCTTACGTTCGGCCTTCTGTAGCTGAGATGCTACACCCCAAAGCACACCTTCTCGTATGTACTCTTTTAGAAACAACCTTCGAAGGGTAGGGTAGATTGTTTTCTCGTCCACCCTTAGGGTCCTATACCAATCTCCAGCCTTCCCACTTAATGTCAAGCTTAAGGCATTGCACTTATGTAGTTCGTTGCGTTCCCCTAAGGAATCACATACTTGTTCAAACACTTCAATGTGTTTCCTAGCATCTTCGTCCCCATTGAATTTTTGCGTGAGTTTGGCAATTTGTACTGCCTTACTTCTAGGCTCTCTATCAGAAGCATGACGCATATTTTCCGCGATAGATCGACCTATGGTTTGAGCAAACGCTGCCAAGTCACCTATGTGAGGAGGCAGGGCCGGTGGAGGTACTCTTGGAATCATATGTGGGAGAGGAACGGGTACCGGTCTTGGCATATGTGTGGATGATGCAGGATATGGAACATAACCGGGCATAGGTCCACTCGGATAAGAGCTAGGGAGCGGCACTCGAGGAGCATAAGCAAGTGGTACAATTGGAGGTGTGGGGGCCATGTGTGCATAAGGGGCTAGAGGCACATATGGTCGAGGCCCCATATTAGGTACTACGACACTAGGTAGTGGCACTGCGCTAACCGTAGATGTCATCGGTACATTCTCTGTCAGGCTTATCCCTGGAGTGAGCACTGTGTTTTCCTTAATAGAGGGTTGAGCGAAGTTAGGGAAGCTAAAGTTTTCGCTCGGAGGCTCAGATTGCATAGAGACCCCAGGTGAAATGACGTAAGATGGGTCCATGGGGCTCATTAGAGGAGTCTCCATTTGAGATAGAGTAGGCTGTTGAGCCTTGCTCGTATCCAGAAATCTCATGGGGCCAGTTGAGAGTATATTTACCCCTCGGTTTTGCCTTTCTGATTGAATAATGCCATGGATAACATTACAGATCATTTTCTGTTGATCTTCGATGCTCGTGGCACTAGAGGTGGATTGTACAATCTCTATCCATCCTACATGGTAGGCGTGGCCAGAGTGTAGATCCGTCAACACCTCAGTGTGGAGGTCGTATGTCCAATGATCATTAAAGAACAATCCTTCTAGAGTCGACGTGTTAATGGTTTCTTGTGAGGTAGAAGCAATGTTGCTCCCCGTGGTTTTACTTGTCACCAACGGTACTCTAGAGGGAACTTCTGAAGGAGGCAGCTCAACAGGGCCTTCTTGGTAAGAAGTTGGTAGGATATCCACATGGACACTCTTTGGGGGTGTGGGGTCCACGGGCGATGTGAAAGGAGATTCCACTTCCCCACCCCCTTCGTGTGCTTCATTTGCATCAGGTTCCGAGCGAGTAGCTCTACCTAATGTTTCCATGAAACGGCTAAACATACTAGTACTAGGCTGTGGAGCTTCGGGAGGTGCATGGCCTTCTCTCTCAGTGTTTTGGGTAGGGTATGCTTCCATGATTTCTGAGTCGGAGGAGGAATCACTAGCGGCTATTTTAGGGTCTTGGGTGGTGCTACCTTGTGTCCCCGCTGAGGGTCTAGAGCTTATCGTGGATGGGTAATGGGTGTCCGTATGAACAGAGGCACCCTCAATATGCTCGTGTTCTAGCACCCGCCCAGAGCGTAAGTGCATGTGCTTTTGATACCCTAAGGTGTCAAAAAGCTGCTCTAGGAGGCCTTGTGACTAGTTTTTAGCGTGTCTTTTGTTTGTTTTTCTGCTAGATTTTTTTGAGCGTGTCATGGAATGGGCCGTGTGATAGCTCAAAACGAGCGTATCGGTCAGAGGGTCGTGTCGTGCTTTACAGCCCTCCGTTTGGTCACTCTATGCCCTCGGAATCCCTAAAACTGTCAATTTCCAGTAGGGAACTAGGCCCAAACTAGAAAGTCTAAGGGTGCAAGTGGGAAGAGAAAGGAGGAGAGTGGAGGACTTGTCCCACATGCTCTCATTCTCTCTTGAGGGAGTAGGGTATATATATAAGAGTGAGTCTAGTATATATCATAAGACTGAGGACTGAGGCCTGGGCCTGGGCCTGGGCCTGGGCCTGGGCTTGGGCTTGGGAAAATGATCCCGATCTATCTTTTATACAAACCAGCCCGTACGTTTTAAGAGTCGTGTTTTTTATTTTCGGAAAAATTTCGCCGCCCGCTCGCTCGCGTTTTTAATTTCCGAAAATTTCTTCTTTTAAAATAATTTTTTCGAATTTTTTTTTTCCCCAACAAACCTTTTTTTTTTTTTTTCAAAGATTTTTTTTTCTACAGAAAAACGCAGAAAATGCAGAAAAAACGCAGAAAACACAGAAATTGCAGAAAAAGCACAGAAATTGCAGAAAAAGCGCAGAAATTGCTGGAAATGCAGAAAATGCAGAAAAAACGCAGAAAATGCAGAAAAAACGCAGAAATTGCAGAACTTGACAGAAATTGAAAACGCCGAACTTGAAATTGCAGAAATTGAAAACGCAGACAACAGCAGAAATTGAAACTTGACAGCAAATGTAGAAAACGCAAAAAACAGAAATCTCCACACACCCCTTCCCTGCCTTTCCTATGATACAAATTGCACCACAAGGAAGCGTAAAGTGCTAACCGAGCTTAGTGTAGGGCATATCCCCGGCAACGGCGCCAAAAATGTGCGCTCCTTGCCGCACTGTCGAAGCAAGGGACTTACCAATACACCGTATGCGAGCCACAAACGGCTCCAAGCACACAACAAGCCTAAACTAGCAAGCTCAAGAAAACAAAGGGTGTGTCACTCACCGCTCTACACTCGCCTTCGTGGTGGATTCCTCGCCGCGATGAAGAAGAAGCTGCAGTCGTGCCGCGCTCAACCGCTTCGCCGCCGTCGTGCCTTCGTAATGCTCGATCGCACACACACTCTCCCTCTCTCTCTCTCTCACACACACACACAAGGAGGTGAAGAAGAAGAAGAAGATGGAGATGGAGCAAGAGCACTCTTCAATTGCACAAATGAGAGAATGAGTAAAAATTAGGTTTAGTTGGCTTTTATAGGAGCTCACCCCATTCACACTTGGGCGCCCATGCTTAACCAACTAATCCCTTGAATGTCCAAGTTAAAGTGCGCCTCTCATTGGCGATCACTCTACCTTTCCCTATTGGTCCGACAAGCCCGGTACCTGACTCTACCAAATACATAATACATGTCCGTCGTAGGTGATGGGTGTCCGTGTGCCGTGAGGGTTAACAAAGCTCCACAGCCTAGTACTAGTATGTTTAGCCGTTTCATGGAAACATTAGGTAGAGCTACTCGCTCGGAACCTGATGCAAATGAAGCACACGAAGGGGGTGGGGAAGTGGACTCTCCTTTCACATCGCACGTGGACCCCACACCCCCAAAGAGTGTCCATGTGGATATCCTGCCAACTTCTTACCAAGAAGGCCCTGTTGAGCTGCCTCCTTCAGAAGTTCCCTCTAGAGTACTGTTGGTGACAAGTAAAACCACGGGGAGCAACATTGCTTCTACCTCACAAGAAACCGTTAACACGTCGACTCTAGAAGGATTGTTCATTAATGATCATTGGACATACGACCTCCACACTGAGGTGCTGACGGATCTACACTCTGGCCATGCCTACCATGTAGGATGGATAGAGATTGTACAACCCACCTCTAGTGCCACGAGCATCGAAGATCAACAGAAAATGATCTGTAATGTTATCCATGGCATTATTCAATCAGAAAGGCAAAACCGAGGGGTAAATATACTCTCAACTGGCCCCATGAGATTTCTGGATACGAGCAAGGCTCAACAGCCTACTCTATCACAAATGGAGACTCCTCTAATGAGTCCCATGGACCCATCTTACGTCATTTCACCTGGGGTCTCTATGCAATCTGAGCCTCCGAGCGACAACTTTAGCTTCCCTAACTTGGCTCAACCCTCTATTAAGGAAAAAACAGTGCTCACTCTCGGGATAGGCCTGACAGAGAATGTACCGTTGACATCTACGGTTAGCACAGTGCCACTACCTAGTGTCGTAGTACCTAATATGGGGCCTCGACCGTATGTGCCTCTAGCCCCTTATGCACACATGGCCCCCACACCTCCAATTGTACCACTTGATTATGCTCCTCGAGTGCCGCTCCCTAGCCCTTATCCGAGTGGACCTATGCCCGGTTATGTTCCATATCCTGCATCATCCACACATATGCCAAGACCGGTACCCGTCCCTCTCCCACATATGATTCCAAGAGTACCTCCACCGGCCCTGCCTCCTCACATAGGTGACTTGGCAGCGTTTGCTCAAACCATAGGTCGATCTATCGCGGAAAATATGCGTCATGCATATGATTGAGAGCCTAGAAGTAAGGCAGTACAAATTTCCAAACTCACGCAAAAATTCAATGGGGACGAAGATGCTAGAAAACACATTGAAGTGTTTGAACAATTATGTGATTCCTTAGGGGAACGCAACGAACTACATAAGTGCAATGCCTTAAGCTTGACATTAAGTGGGAAGGCTGGAGATTGGTATAGAACCCTAAGGGTGGACGAGAAAACAATCTACCCTACCCTTCGAAGGTTGTTTCTAAAGGAGTACATACGAGAAGGTGTGCTTTGGGGTGTAGCATCTGAGCTACAGAAGGCCGAACGTAAGGAAGGAGAGTCAGTAAGGGACTTCATTAGTCGTCTAAAGCACTTAAACTCTCGCTGCCCTGTAAATGAGTGCTTCAACAATAACCAACTGCATGATCGATTCATTCGAGGGTTGAGGAATGAAGGAATGTATAATGGACTAGTGATTAGAGGTATCACAACCTGGGAAGATGTCACTGCCAATGCAATCCAATTAGAGGACAACTTGATGATAGCAGGCATGAGGGTGTCTACTGACACGAGATCCACTAGCTCACAAGCCATTGAGTATGAACCCATGACTGCAAAGCCTATTGCCAATGAGCCAAAGGTATTTGAGACATTCTTGACAAACCTCACCAAGGCAATCCAAGAGTCTCTTAAGGATAATCGACCCCCTCAAAATAGTCACATGTATCCAAGAAGGGAGCAACAATGGTGTTCCATTTGCTTAGGTCCACATAGCACTAGTGAGTGCCCTACGTTTAGAGTAAAATTTAATGGAACTTGCAACGCATGTGGTAGGTATGGTCACCAAGCTAAGGATTGTTTAATGATCAAATGTATGATGGCAAATAGACCACCTGTAGCCTGGACGGATGCGCCTCGAGCTCCTGTATTGATGCCTGCTCCACCTGTTGAGCAACTACCACAACACATGGTCCCTAGATCTCAAAATGTTGTACAAGCTACACCGCTACCACCTCCTGTGCTAGGACCGCAGCCCCCGCATCCAAGAGTCGCCCCTATGAACCAAGTGGGTTGCGAGCCATCTAATGCTTATGCATATGGCTGTGAGGAGGAAATAGACACTAGTATTGCCTACGGACTTGATATATTGGAAGAGTGTCCTATATACTACATGGAAGATTGTTGGGGGCAAGTCAAGCCGGTTTATCAAGCTGCTGCTCTCGCATCCAGAGGTCAAAATATCAACACCCAGGCTAGGAGGCCACCTCTTCAATGCTACGAGTGTGGTGGACCACATTGGGCAGCGGAGTGCCCTATTAGGCTGCAAAAGAATGCTGCACAGATGCAAATGAATCAAGGGAGCACGTCTGCAATGCCAATACTCACATGTAATCGTTGTGGCATAGATCACTTGATTGCCCAATGCCCCTATAACCCAAATGCGCCTAAAATCACACCCCTAAATTTGGTCGAAATTGCTAGTGTGACATCGCCAATACCACCCGTTGCACCCGCTTATGCGATTACACGGTCCATGCTTCAAGGGCTAGGCCATATCCTCGAAGAGAGAGATACCGTGTTAGTTATCCAAGCAAAGAAAAAGAAGACACGAAGGAAGAGGTCGCAGAATACGGGAAATTCAAAGCCAAGTTCCAAAACCAACATAGGAACAGGAGATGACCCCGTGTATATGAATGACCTCGAGGATGATTCAGATTCAATCGAGACAATGGAGACTAGAACCAATACCAGAAAGGGAAAGACCGACAAAGAAAACCGTAACATGGAACCAAATGAAAACCGAATAAGAGAAAACCATAAAGAACCTCTGAAAACACCACAAGTGTTTCCAAATCCAATCCAAGACCCCCAAGATAAACCTCAGGGGCAAAAAGGGAAGAATCGTAAAAAGAAGATTGGGACGTACCCAAACCCAGTAGACGAGATTGAGCAGGTGAAACATCTAAGAGGTTTAGTGGAGGAGACTCAAAGGAAACTAGAACCAGAACCCATGCATGTCAAAATTCATGACACAGTGTTTCCCACGCAAGTTCATCCACCCCACATGAACCATAGACCGTTAGCCATATCTAGTATCATCCAAGAAGGGAGTGAGGACGGGACATCAGAAAGTGAGCATACACCTTTCTTGTTGGAAAGGATGTTTAACGAAGGAATACCTGATCCCATTGAGGAATATGAGATTCCATCCTCACCAGTTCCTAGTCAAGGACCTACACCCTGCAAAATGCCAATGAATGTTGCCAAACTAGTGGACTTCATGTCTTCTGAGGTCCGAACCACGATCATAGCAAAGCTGTATGGAGATCCTGAGTTATTCTTTGCACTTCGAGCATTCCTTAACGGAGAGCTACAAACGGGATTACCGCAGTTTGCGCAACCAAATAGGCCTGACTCGATTATGATTGATGAGGAAAATCATGTGCAATCACTTGACTTAGATGGACATGAGTCTGTGATCGAGGTACCCATTAACGAATTAGGGTAGTATTTTGAAGGCGACGAGTCTAATGAGACCCTACCCATCACTACCAAGGGATTAACTATAAAGGGAATTCTTGATGGTGGTGCGGGAGTTAGCATCGTTACAAAAGATTTTTGGGAATCCATGGGAAAACCCCGCCTCAGTGTTACTAACATTGTGGTAAAGATGGCAAATGGTACCATAGCCAAACCTATGGGGATGCTCAAGGATCTTAAGATCAAAGTTCTAGGACACAAGGTACGACATACGTTCATTGTAATGGATTTCTCTAAACACCTTATGTCATATGAAATGATTTAAGGACGACCATTTATGAGGGAAGCACAAATGGTTCATGATTGGTCTAAAAATCATGTCTATTTGCAATTCCAAGACTCTGTCCTTAGAGTGGATTTGGTGACTGGTAAGGTACACCCCTTAGGGAGTAAAACCATTATTGATCATCGCTCTGACACCACAGTTCACTCGGCCCCACTACAATATTGTTACACTTGTAAGAAGGATACAGACATTGGCCAAGATTCTCCTTACATGGATGTGTTACCGGGTATGACGGAATCAGACAACGTGGACTGGGTACACCTAGCTGCAACCATAGATACCTGGGGAAATAGAGGAACCACTTGGGTCACACCAGAGGGGGAAGAGGTACCACAAATTGCACCTCTGAACATGATAAGTGCCATACATGTATCTTCTAAGGGCAAGGCAATTGTAGACCAATCTGACAGTGACACCGATAGCTCAATAGAAGACTTTGATCAACACAACTCAGACACGGACTCCCAGAGTGAAACGGATTCTGAATCTCATGAATTAGATAGTGGAGCAAGTTCAGAGTCAAAACATTCGAAAGGACCGAGCACATCAACTGATGATAGCTCCTCCGAGAGTGAAGAGGACACCAACGAGGACTCCTTTAGTGAGCCAGATCTAAATGCAAATCAAAAGCAGGTCTCAAATAAGAAAAAGAAAAACTTTAAGAGGCGTCGATATCGAGCCAATGTACGTGCTAGGAGAAAAAAGAAGAGATCCTCAACAGAATGGCTCAGTTATATAGGAGCATGTGATGCTCATCGAAAATTGGTAGACGATTGGGGTGAATATCTCCAAAATGTTATGTGGTGTAGACCACGACCCCATGACATAGCCCAATTAGAGATCATAGACAAGCCAAAGTTGAGCCGCACTGCAAGGCGGCGTCAAAACCAAGAGTTAGCTCGACAACACAAGAAAGTAGAAATAGAAGCACATACCAAAGCACAACCAGAATCCACAGACTTGCATCCTGCACCAGAACATTTCAAATCTTACACCACAGGGGAAGCAAAGGTTGTGTACACAAAAGCCCAAAGAATACCTATTGATGGGAATAATGGAATCTATGATGGTCCGGCAATAGTTAAAGAAATAGAATTAGCCGACCCCGGTGAAGAATCAAAACCTGTTTTTATTGCCCAAGACCTCACAGAAGTTGAAGAGGCGGTCCTCAAAGAGCTTCTCAAGGAATTCAAGGACATATTCGCTTGGACATACCATGATATGAAAGGTGTTCCACCTTCTGTGGTCCAACATACAATCCCTATGATTAGCACTACGAAGCCCGTACAACAAAGACCCTACCCGATGAATCCTAAGTACGCAAAGATCATTCAAGAAGAACTAGAAAAGCTTATCAAATGTGGGTTCATATATCCTATTGAACACTCTGAATGGGTGTCTCCAATAGTTATCGTGCCAAAAAAGAATGGGAAACTCAGGGTGTGCGTGGACCTCAAAAAAGTTAATGCAGCTACTAGAAGAGACCATTACCCCCTACCATATTCCGAACATGTACTCGAAAGAGTTGCAAGCAAGGAAGCTTATAGCTTTCTAGATGGGTACTCAGGCTACAACCAAATCACGATAGCGCTAGAGGACCAAGCTAAAACTGCCTTCATCACAGAATTTGGCGTGTTTGCATTTCGTGTGATGGCTTTTGGCTTAACAAATGCCCCTGCTACATTCCAACGATTAATAAACACTGCTTTTAAAGAATATTTGAGAGAGTTTTGTGAAGCTTTCTTAGACGACCTTTGTGTTTACTCTTCTTGGAAAGAACATCTATCATGTTTGCGGAAGGTGTTTGAAAAGTGTAGGTTATATCGTATCTCATTGAACCCGTTCAAATGCCAATTTTGGGTCAAGCATGGAGTTATTTTAGGGCATATAGTATCTAAGAATGGTATCTCAACCGATGAGAGCAAAATTAAAGTGATTCTAGAGTTACCACCACCAACCAATTACAAGGGAGTTCAAAGGTTCATGGGACACGTGGGTTATTATCGACGGTTTATTTTATTTTTCGCTGAGATAGCACGTCCTTTGTACAAGCTTTTCATTGAATTTAAACGGACTGAAGAGTGTGACCAGGCCTATGAACAATTGAAGAAAACACTATCAAGTGCTCCGATTTTAAGGACACCTAACTGGGATGTCATTTTCCATGTGCATATTGATGCATCAAACTTTGCTATTGGGTGTGTTCTCACTCAACCAGGAGAACATAAATTGGACTATCTCATTAGCTTTGCAAGCCGTCAATTGAACGATGCTAAAAGGAACTACACCACTACATAGCGAGAAGGTTTAGTAATGGTTTATGCAGTAAAGAAATTTCGCTACTACCTTCTGGCAAACAAGTTTTTATTTTATGTGGATCATCAAGCGTTGCTGTATCTGGTAAACAAGCCATGCTCCACAGGAAGAATCACACGATGGTTGTTAATTCTTCTGGAGTTTGATTTCACGATTGTAGTGAGACCCGGTAAAAGGCACGTCATGGCTGATCATTTGTCTCGCATACCCAATGGCGAAGCCCCTACAGGAGTTGATGATGAATTACCCGATACTTCCCTATTTATAGTTGAGACTATGCCTGAATGGAGTGAGAACATTGTTAACTTTTTAGTTAATGGTTTTCCACCCAAGGAACTTCGTAAGGATATCGCTCGAAGGCTAGTAAAAGAATGTGAACCCTATTGTTTGATTGCCGGAACTCTGTATAGACTAGGCAAGGACGATATTCTTAGGCGTTGTGCCCGTGAGGATGAATATTTGTATATCTTGCAAGAAGCACATATGGGCATAGCAGGAGGACATTTTTCAGGAGACCTGACTGCTAGAAAGGTGCTGCAATCAGGCTATTGGTGGCCAACTTTATTTAAGGATGCATCACTTTTTACAAAAGGGTGTGATGAGTGCCAATGTTGCAAGACCACACAGCACAAAGACAGAATGCCCTTACATCCTATTAAAGTAACCCAACCATTTGAAAAATGGGGCTTAGACTTTGTAGGTCCAATTAGTCCCGCAGCTCGCAACACTCAATCTCGATATATTCTAGTTGCTACGAACTATGTAACAAAGTGGGCTGAAGCTAAGGCTTCACAAAAAGATGACGCGAGGACAACAGCTAAGTTTCTTTTTGAGAACACTATCACAAGATTTGGTTGCCCTTTTGAAATTGTTAGTGATAATGTTACCCATTTTATAAATGAGGTAATAAGAGAGCTTACCACGACCTTTATGATATCCCACCATAAGTCTACACCTTATTACCCGCAAGCTAATGGACAAGCCGAGAGCACCAACAAGATTCTAATCTCTATTTTAACCAAGACGGTAGAAGCTCATCGCACTGATTGGGATTTGAAGTTGACATTTGCTCTATGGGCTTATCGTACTACTTATAAAGTGGCTATTAATTGTACGCCATTCAAAATGGTATACGGCCAAGAAGCGGTTATGCCTTGGGAGTTTGTCATTCCTAGTCTTAGGGTAGCTTCGCAAGAAGGATGGAATGGTAACCCCTTAACCGAGCGTTTGTATATCTTAGAAAAACTAGACGAAGAGAAACAGTTGGCTGTGCAAAATGCTCTTGTCGAAAAGGATAGGAGAAAGAAGTGGTTTGATCGCCATGTGAAGGACAAGGACATCAAAGTTGGTGATAAAGTCCTTATGTATGGAGTATGTAAAGAGAAGAAAAAGTTGAAATATGCTGGTAAAGGACCATATAGAGTATGTGAAATTACCCCACAAGGTACCCTTCGTGTGGAAACTCTTGATGGAGTTGAAACCATTGGATTCCTCAATGGGAGTAAATTCAAAAGATATTATGATCCTTTACGCCAAGAAGAACTACGGGCCATTCATCAAAAGAAGGCCGCCAAAGCAGAAACCGAGTTAAAGAAGATACAAGCTCAAGCTGAGGCTAAGGAGCAACAACAACGTATAAGACAAAAAAGAGAGGCTAACCTTGGAGTCACAAATGCATTCCACATGGAAATCGAAGAGGATTGGTTGGACTCTGACACACCTCTACGATACCCTATTGAGTTAAATAGTGCCTATGGAAAAGTGCTATATAACGCCTTATTGGACACTGGTGCTAAATATAATCTGCTATCCTATGGGATGTGGTGTCAGTTAGGGAAGCCACCTCTATCTGAGAGTATTATCCAAGTCAAGGGTGTCAACAAGAAAAAAACTACGGTTTTTGGAATCTGGCACACTTCTGTCACTTATGACAATGGAATTGTAGCTCAATACTTTTTGGTCATGCCTACTGGAACTATGGAGGGTAATATAAACCTAGGACGCACGTGGATGATAGCCACCAAATGCACTATTGATTGGGGGACTGGGGGTGTCACAACGCAAAAACCAACTCTTATCCCTACCACTCAAGCCATAGTCCCTGAGATATTGCCTAAGGAAATAAAACCCAAGACATTGCATGTCCAGGAGGATGAACCATACGTCCCCATAGCCCAACTCTCTAGATCTTCAACTGATGTAGTTGAAAGAAAGCTTGAGACACACAAGAACCATCCTAATATAACAAAGAAAGCATACAAGTGGGTCCCGAAATCTTCTTTAGTAACCATGGTTGATGCTAAAAAACGGAAGCCTCGTAAGAAACGTCCCACTCGCTCCAAGAAATGTAAGAAAACGTGGCGCTGGATTCCTAAACGACTATTAAAAGCCCAAGGATACTATAAAGGAAATGATCAAATCTGGGTGCCCAAACGTAAATTGTACTCTTACCTATCACCTGACCCATGTAAACCAAATCCTGTGGCTCCAAAACAAATTGAAAATCGTGGAAAGGAAAAAAGCACGGAATGCGACACACCTGCTCCAGAGCTAGTTTGGGTACCAAAGAAAGAACGATTTGTTCCACCTAGCTCAGGAACAGGAAAAGCAAATGAAGCTTCTTGCTCTTCATGTAGTTCCTATATGGAAATAGAAGCTTCGACACAACCTCCACCTACCATTGTACATATCCATACAAGCAAGAAAGAGTTTGCACCTCCCGTTGTAGATTCACCACCTCCAAAAATGTTGCAAATAAAATCATGGGAGAGTACCTTACCACCCTTGCAACTAGATGAAACACATAGGGTGATCGAAAACTATTGGTTAAAGCCTTTACCCATAGCAACTTGGAACAATTGGTTTCAAAAGGTGATGACATCATTCCAAAAAGTATGATCTACCCAAGGAAGGGGGGAGTGTTTGCTGACATCCGTCATTCACTTGCTTCCCTCTCAACCTTCCTCCCTGACCTCTCAATCTCCAATCTTAGGGAATGTATATATAAAGCCTTATACTCACAAAAACAAGATAAAAAAGTAAAAGAGCAAGAGCCATAACACAAAATAATAAAAACAAATTATGCACAAGAACACGACCCTTGTAATATTTGCACTCTAACCATCATCTATTTGCGTGTATAGATATGGCTAGTACGCTAGAGTCATCCACTCCTGCCTTGGGTGAGAGGTACCCTCGTTACTTTTCACAAATGTTTCACATGGTCTTTCCAGTGCTTGCATGTGAATGGGATTTGATAGGTACGCTAGCATGTGAGAGGAATTTTGAGGAGTTAGAATGGCTAATACGTCTCTTGACCACGTCTGATCCATACTTAGTAGAGAGCGTTTCTCCCATTGCACAAGCCTACCCTTTTGACCAAGATGACTATAGGCGTCTAGTGACCTTCTTAGTAAACATGGGCACCTATGATGAAGAAGAAAATTTACATGACTACACGGATGGCACATATGGTCTCATGGATGATGACTTTGTTTATCTCGACGACGAGGATAGGGGTTTAGCCTTAGGGTTTCCCCCCAACCTCTACAATATCCTATTCCCTTGACTCTTTAGGGGGAGTGCAAATAATTAGGTTAGGGTTCCTTAGTTTTTTGTTGTGTTCAATAAGTGTTGGTACCTTTTCCCACTAATGTGCCTCCTGGAGGTATTCCTTTTGTTTCCTAGTGTGTACAGGAGCGTGTTGCTATTGATAGGATTTGGACCTTCATGGAACCTTTCTCTCGTTCACACTTCAAATCAAGCGCGACCATCAACACAAACAGGTGTTTTATGTCCATTAGCATTGCCCTTATCTTTTTGCATCCATGTTTGTCTGCTTTGATTGTGATTGGTAGCATAATATTCAGCGCATTTGCTTAGTATCAAACATTTAATTCAATGTAATGTTTTGTCATAATCACTTGTCTAGGTTAAAAATCAAGCAGTCCGACTAAGCTAGTTTGACCAAGCTAGGTATTAGAAATCTTCTCTTAATACCATGGGGAATGCCTTCCTAATAAGCAATGGTTACTTAGGTTCTTAATCCGATTTAGGCAGCATTGTGTGAAATGTACTAGGGCTTTCTAGTGGGCTTAACCCTATTGACCTTTAGCTTAAGTATTATAAAGGGAGTTTACTAATGTGATGAGCCTGGGGAGGGTAACAGTGTTATATGACCCCCCAAAGTTACAAAATTAAAATGCTGAAAATGAACAAACAAAAAATCAAAGTGCCACAATGTAAAATTTTAAGCTGGAAGAGAAATCCCTGCTTAAATTGGAAAAACTCACTTTTATCGCCTATGGTACTAGAGCCCTAGAGGTTCCCAGTGTGGGCGCTTTTCCTTGAAAAGCAAAAAATCCAAGGCATACAAAATAAGCACACAGATCAAAATTGAATCAATGTGAAAAGACTTTGGGGGGTCAAAGAAAAGGTAATCAGTCAGGCGATGATTTCATGAGAAATTCCTTTTATCGTAGCTTAACTACAAGGTCTTCTAGGTATAGCCTCTAGTCAGCCCTCGAACATCAAATACTTGGCTCTCGCGATTAAACAACTTAATTGACCAGAGAAAATTGAGAAGTTACCCATGGTATTAATAGTTGAGCTCTAGTGCCTTTTGACCGTTAAATTAGCGACCCCGGACTTGTTTAATTTTTTACCTTTACATCTGCTTCTGCATTTGATTATATTGCAATTTAATGTTTATTGCTGACAAATTGTCTAAAATTCTGTTACCAATCAATTTGTCTGTCTAAAATTGCATATGATTTTTAATTGTATATGAGAATGCAATTACTGTGGCAATGCTGTTTGATTTTGCAGTGATTGAAGAAGGCTACGCACATCCATGTCGACTGCTCTTCCATCTCGACGAACGAGCTTCAACTGGATAGCTTCCGAGGACGGAATCTACATCAGGAAGGGGGGCATGTTAACCCTCACGGCACACGGACACCCTATGATCTATAAACGTTGTATTCTTTAGAGTCAGGTACCGGCTTGTCGGACCAATAGGAACAGGGTAAGGGTGATCGCCGATGATAGGCGCACTCTAACTGGAATATTCAAGGAGTTAGTTGGCTAAGTATGGGCACCCAAGTGTGAATGGGGTGAGATCATATAAAAGCCACTAAACCTAATTTTTACTCATGCTCTCATTGTGCAATAGAAGCCGCTCTTGCTCCCTCTCCACCTTCTCCTTCACCATCTCCTTGTGTGTGTGTGTGTGTGTGTGTGTACGTGTGAGAGAGAGTGTGAGAGTGTGTGTGTGATCAAGCGTTGCGGTGGCACGACGGCGGCGAGGCGGTTGAGCGCGGCGTAGCGGCGTCTCCCTCTTCTTCACGGCGCGGGAATCCTTCATTCGCAACTACGCAGGAAGGTGAGTGACACACCATTCTTCCTTGTGAGCTTGTCTGTTGTATGACTGTGTGCTAGGAGCCTTTGTGGCTCGCACACGGCGCATAGCAAGTCCCTAGCCTTGACAAGAATTGAAAGTCAGGCTACCACAATTTGCACAGATAGATGGAGCTAGGGAGGTGCCAATAAAGGAGGAACACTTAGATCCACAACTCAACCTAGATGAGAACTTTGTTGTTGAAATACCTATTAATAAGTTGGGACAATACTTTGAAGGCAATGAATCCAATGCGACCATACCAATCACTACCAAGGGATTAATTGTGAAGGGAATCCTTGATGGTGGCACTGGGTTACCATTGTAACTAAAAATTTCTTGGAATCTATGGGAAGATCTCACCTTGGGACTACAAACATAGTGGTAAAGATGGTCAATGGGACTATTGTTAAACCTATTGGGATACTAGAAGATCTCAAGATCAAGGTCCTTGGACACAAAATAAGGCATACCTTCATTGTTATGGATTTTTCCAAGCACACTATGTCATTTGAGATAATATTAGGACTTCCTTGCATGAGGGAAGCAAAAATGGTGCATGATTGGTCTAAAAACCATGTCTACTTACAGTTCAAAGACTCTGTCATTTGAGTTGATCTCGTGATTGGTTGGGCACATCCTCTAGGAAACAATTTTAATTGACCATCGATCTGACACCACAATTCACTTGGCCCCATTTCAGTATTGTTATACGTGTAAAAAGGACACTGATGTTGGAGAAGATTCCCCTTATATGGATGTTCTACCTGGAATGGTTGAGTATGACAACGTGGATTGGGTCGACCTAGTAGCAACCATAGACACTTGGGGAAATAGAGGGATGACCTGGGTAACACCTAAGGGGGATGAAATGCCACAACTCGTACCTTTAAATATGATAGGAGCAATGCCTATAGCTCGCAGGGACCTACAAGGTGAAGGCTTGACTGACATTGGAACCAATAGCGTCTCAAAATACTATAGCCCACATGATTTGGAGTCGGAATCATCAGTTGAAATTGACCCTGAGGACGAAGAATCCGAGTTAAATATTGGTGCAAATGTGTAGACAAACCATTCAAGGCCTAGTGGTACCCTACATGACAATCTATCCTAGAGAGGAGAAGACACGAGTAGCGATTCATCTAGCAACTCTGCACTAGAGATCAGCCATAATAAAAAATTAAACAAGAGAAGTAAGAGATTTAAGAGGCAATCATATCGAGCAAATGTGCATGCTAGTATAAATAAAAATAAATCTACCGTAGAATGGATTAATTATGTGGGGACATTTGATGCTCATTGAAAGTTGGTAAATAATTGGGGTGAATATCTTCAAAATGTCATGTGGTGCAGTCCACAACCCATTGACATCACACAACTAGAAGCTACAAAGAAGCCAAAGTTGAGCCGTACTATAAGGAGACGACATAATCAAGAGCTAGCTCAACAACAAAAGGCAACAGAAGAGAAATCACATTCCAGAGAACAACAAGACCCCCCATAGATTTACATCTTGCACTTGAGCATTTCAAATCCTTCACCATGGAGGAGTGTAAAGTTTTGTATACAAACACCCAAAGAACACCTATTGATGGAAGTAACAACGTCTATGATGGTCCAACAATAGTTAAGGAAAGCAGACCTAGGTGAGGAGTCCAAACTTGTTTTCATTGCCCAAGATCTGACAGAGACTGAGGAATATGTACTTAAGGAGATTCTCAAGGAATTCAAGGATATATTTTCTTGGACATATCATGATATGAAAGGTGTTCCACCTTCCATGGTGCAACACACAATTCCCATGAATAACATGGCTAAATCAGTCCAGCAACGACCCTACCCAATGAATCCTAAGTATACAAAGATTGTTCGAAGATATTGAAAAGCTTGTCAAATGTGGATTCATATACCCTATTGAGCACTCAAAAAAACTCAAAGTGTGCGTGGATCTCAAAAAGGTCAATGCTGCCACTAGGAGAGACCATTACCCCTTGCCATATTCGAAACATGTGCTTGAAAGAGTTGCAGGGAAGGAAGCTTATATCTTTTTTGATGGGTACTTTGGCTACAATCAAATCACAATTGCACTAGAGGACCAAGCTAAAACTGCTTTATAACCGAATTTGGAGTGTTCGCATTTTGTGTTATGGCTTTTGGCTTAACCAATGCCCCTGCTGCCTTCCAAAGATTCATAAACATTGCTTTTAGGGATTATTTGAGGGAGTTTTGCAAATATTTCTTAGATGACCTTTGTGTTTATTCTTCTTGAAAAGAACATCTATCATGTTTACAAAAAGTGTTTGAAAAGTGAAGATTGTATCGCATCTCATTAGACCCTTTCAAATGGCAATTTTGGGTTGAACATGGAGTCATTTTAGGGCATATAGTGTCCAAAAATGGGATTTCTAAAGATGAGAGAGAAATTAAAGCCATTTCCAATTTATCACTACCTGCAAACAATAAAGGAGTTCAAAGGTTTATGGGCCATGTTGGTTATTATCGACGGTTTATTTTAAACTTTGCCGAGATAGCTCGCGCATTGTACAAGCTTATTGAGTTCCACTGGACCACGGAGTGTAACCATGCTTATTTGTTATTAAAAAAGGTCTTGACAAGTGCTCCCATCCTACAAGTGCTCGATTGGAATGTAAATTTTTCATGTGCATATTGATGCATCAAACTTTGCTATTGGATGTGTTCTAGCTCAATCAAGAGAACATAAATTGGACTACCCCATTAGCTTTGCAAGTCGTCAATTAAGTGATGCTGAGAGGAACTACACCACTGCAAAGCAGGAAGGTTTATCTATGATTTACAAAATAAAGAAATTTTGCTACTACCTTCTTGCCAAGAAGTTTGTTTTCTATGTGGAACATCAAGCCTTGTTGTATCTAGTAAATAAACCTTGTTCCATGGGAAGAATTACATGATGGTTATTAATTCTTCTTGAGTTTGATTTTACCATTGTGGTGAGACTCGATAAAAGACATGTTATGGAGGATCATTTGTCTTGCATACCCAATGGTGAAGCTCCTACTGGAATTGATGATGAATTGCCCGATACTTCCCTATTCCTAGTCGAGACGATGCCTGAATGGAGTGAGAAGATTGTGAACTTTCTAGTTAATGGTTTTCCACCCAAAGAGCTTTGTAATGATATAGCTCAAAAACGATTAAAGGAATATGAACCTTATTCTCTAATTTCACGAACTCTCTACAAGCTAGGTAAGGACAATATTCTTAGACATCGTGCTCGTAGGATGAGTATTTATACATACTACAAGAAGCCCACATGGGTATAGCCACATGATATTTTTCAGGGGAACTAATTGCTAGAAAGGTGTTGCAATCAGGCTATTGGTGGCCTACCTTATTCAAGGATGCATCACTTTTTGCAAAAGGGTGCGATGAATGCCAATGTTACAAGATCACACAATGAAAGGATAAGATGCCCTTACATCTTATTAAAGTGACTCAACCATTTGAAAAATGGGGTTTAGGCTTTGTAGGCCCAATTAGTCCAACAACTTGTAACACTCAATCTCAATAAATTATTGTTGCCACTGACTGTGTGACAAAGTTGGTGGAAGCCAAGGTGACACGCAAGGTTGATGCAAGGTCAACCGCTAAGTTTCTCTTTGAGAACATTATTACACCATTTGCCTAAATGGAGTGATAAAGGAACTCACGACAAACTTCATGATACCCCACCATAAATCTACAGCTTATTATCCACAAGAAAATGGCCAAGCTAAGAGCACTAACAAGACTTTAATTCTATCTTGACCAAAATAGTGGAAGCTCATCGCACAGATTGGGATTTGAAGCTGACGTCATCTCTATGGGCTTATCGTACTGCTTACAAAGTGGCTATTTATTTTACTCCATTCAAGATGGTATATGGCCAAGAAGCAGTCATGCCATGGGAATTTGTAATTCCTAGTTTGCGGGTAGCTTCACAAGAAGGTTGGGATGGTAACCCTTTACTTGAGCGTTTATATATCCTTGAGAGGCTAGATGAAGAAAGACAATTGGCTGTGCAAAATGCACTTGTGGAGAAAGATAGGAGAAAGAAATGGTTTGACCATCATTTAAGGAACAATGATATCAAGGTTGGAAATAAAGTCCTTATGTATGGAGTGCGTAACGAGAAGAAAAGTTGAAATATGCAAGAAAAGAACCATATAAAGTATGCAAAATCACGTCACAAGGTACCATTCGTGTGGAAACTCTTGATGGAGTTGAAACCATTGGATTCCTCAATGGAAGTAAATTTAAAAGATACTATGATCCTTTAAGCCAAGAGGAGCTACATTCCATCCATAAAAAAAAGGCATCCAAGGCGCAAGCAGATTTGAAAAAGATACAAGTTCAAGCTGAGGCTAAGAAGCGACAACAATGTATTAGACGCCAATGAGAGTCCAACCTTGGAGTTACACATGCATTTCAAGTTAAAACAGAGGATGATTGGTTGGACTCTAACACACCTCTATGATACCCTATTGAGTTAAATAGCACCTATAGAAAGTGCTATATAACACCTTATTGGACACATGTGCTAAATATAATCTGCTATCATATGGAGTATGGTGTCAGTTAGTAGGAAAGCCATCTCTATCTGAGAATACCATCCAAGTCAAGGGTATCAACAAGAAAAATACTACTTCTTTTGGAACCCGACACACTTTTTTCAGTTATGACAAAGAGGTCATAGCTCAAGACTTTTTGGTCATGCCTGCTGGAACTATGTACGGCAATAGAAACCTAGGATGCAAGTGGATGTTAGCGACCAAATGCACTATTGATTGAGGGACTGGGAGTGTCACAACACAAAAACCAACTCTTAGCCGTGCCACTCAAGTGATAGTCCTTGAGATATCAGAGGAAATACAACTCAAAACATTGCATGTCCAAGGGGTTTAACGATCTGTACCTATAGCCCAACCCTCTAGAGCTTCAACTTCTGTAGCTCAAACAAAGCATGAGACACACCAGACTCTTCGTAATATAACAAAGAAGACATAGAAATGGGTCCCTAAAGCTTCTTTAGGGACCATTTATGACGCTGAAAAATAGAAGCCTTGTAAGAGAAGCCCCACTTGCTCCAAGAAATGTAAGAAAACGTTGTATTGGATTCCTAAACGACTATTGGAAGCCCAAGGCTATTATGAAGGGAATGATCAAATTTGGATGCCTAAACGTAAATTGTGTTCTTACTATCACCTGTAGACCCACGTGAGTCAAATCATGTAACAATAAAGCTGATTGAAGATCGTGGGAAGGGAAGATCACAGAATACTATACGCCGGATTCGGAGCTAGTTTGGGTATCCAAGCGAGAACGACTTGTATTGCTTGGCTCAAACATAGAAAAAATAAATGAAGCTTCTTACGCTTCATGTAGTTCTTCTATATAAACACAAACTTCTTCACAACTTCCATCTACCACCAAAAATGTACAAAAAACAAGGAAAGAATAGCACCTCCCATGGTAAATTCATCACCTAAAACAACGTTTCAAGTAAAATCATGGGAGAGTACCTTACCACCCTTGCAACTAGATCAAATGCCTAGGGTGGTGAAAAACTATTGGTCAAAGTCTTTACCCATTACAACTTGGAACAATTGGTCAAAAGGTGACAACATCCTTCCAAATGGTATGATCTACCCAAGGAAGGGGAGAGTGTTTATTGACATCCGTCATTCACTTGCTCCCCTCTTAACCTTCCTCCCCGACCTCTGAATCTCTCAATCTTAGGGAATGTATATATATAGCCCTATACTCAAGAAAACAAAAAGTAAAAAAATAAAAGAGCAAGAGCCATTAAACAAAAATCTTGAAACCTACAAATTCTAGTACATGACCCAAAAATCATAATAACACATTATGCACAAGGACACGACCTTTTGACATGACCCTTATAATTTTTGCACACCGACCAAAATCTATTTGTGTGTACAGATATGGCTAGTACGCTAGATCCACTCCTACCTTGGGTGAGAGATACCCTCTTTACTTTTCACAAGTGTTTCACATAGTCTACCCGGTGCTTTCCTGTGAATGGGATTTGGTAGATACACAAGCATGTGAGAAAAATTTTAAGGAATTAGAATGGCTGATACGTCTCTTGATCACGACTGATCCCTGCTTAGTAAGAATGTCTCTTTGATTGCACAAGCTTACCCTCTTGAGCAAAATGATTATACACGTCTAGTGACATTCTTAGTAAACATATGTGCATCTAATGATGAGGAAGATTTACATGATTACACGGATGACACGTATGGTCTCACTGATGATGACTTTATTTTTCTTGACAGTGACGAGGATAGGGGTTTAGACTTAGGGCTACTTGCCCATTTATACAATATCCTATTCCCTTGACCCTCTAGGGGGTGCAAATACTTAGGTTAGGGTTCTTTATGTTGTTTTGATGAGGAAGATTTACATGATTACACGGATGGCACGTATGGTCTCACTGATGAGGACTTTATTTTTCTTGACAGTGACGAGGATAGGGGTTTAGACTTAGGGCTACCTACCCATTTATACAATATCCTGTTCCCTTGACCCTCTAGGGGATGCAAATACTTAGGTGTTAACCCTCACGGCACACGGACACCCATCACCTACGACGGACATGTATTATGTATTTGGTAGAGTCAGGTACCGGGCTTGTCGGACCAATAGGGAAAGGTAGAGTGATCGCCAATGAGAGGCGCACTTTAACTTGGACATTCAAGGGATTAGTTGGTTAAGCATGGGCGCCCAAGTGTGAATGGGGTGAGCTCCTATAAAAGCCAACTAAACCTAATTTTTACTCATTCTCTCATTTGTGCAATTGAAGAGTGCTCTTGCTCCATCTCCATCTTCTTCTTCTTCTTCACCTCCTTGTGTGTGTGTGTGTGAGAGAGAGAGAGGGAGAGTGTGTGTGCGATCGAGCATTACGAAGGCACGACGGCGGCGAAGCGGTTGAGCGCGGCACGACTGTAGCTTCTTCTTCATCGCGGCGAGGAATCCACCACGAAGGCGAGTGTAGAGCGGTGAGTGACACACCCTTTGTTTTCTTGAGCTTGCTAGTTTAGGCTTGTTGTGTGCTTGGAGCCGTTTGTGGCTCGCATACGGTGTATTGGCAAGTCCCTTGCTTCGACAGTGCGGCAAGGAGCGCACAAGCTTCGGGAGGTGCATGGCCTTCTCTCTCAGTGTTTTGGGTAGGGTATGCTTCCATGATTTCTGAGTCGGAGGAGGAATCACTAGCGGCTATTTTAGGATCTTGGGTGGTGCTACCTTGTGTCCCCGCTGAGGGTCTAGAGCCTATCGTGGATGGGTAATGGGTGTCTGTATGAACAGAGGCACCCTCAATATGCTCGTGTTCTAGCACCCGCCCAGAGCGTAAGTGCATGTGCTTTTGATACCCTAAGGTGTCAAAAAGCTGCTATAGGAGGCCTTGTGACTAGTTTTTTGCGTGTTTTTTGTTTGTTTTTTTGCTAGATTTTTTAGAGCGTGCCGTGGAATGGGCCGTGTGATAGCACGAAACGAGTGTATCGCTAGGAGGGACGCGCTGTGCTTTACAGCCCACCGTTTGGTTCTATTTTGCTCCAGAAAAGCCCGAAACAATCTTTTCCTAGCTGGAGAACTAGGCTCCAAATAGCAAGTCCTAGTGTGCAATGAAGGAGAGGAGAGTGTAGGACTTATCCCACATTCCTCACTCCCTCCTTGTGAGTCTAGCCTATATATATAGGAGTGAGACTACCCTATATCATAAGACAGTGCCTGAGCCTGGGACTAGGACTGGGACTTGGACTGGGATTGGGATTGGGTCAAACGATCCCGATCTCACTTTTATACAAACCAACCCGTCCGTTTTTATAACCTCCCCCTCACGTTTTTATTTTTTGAAAATTTTTTAAAATATATATATATTTATTTAAATTTTTTTAAAGATATTATTTGGTACGCGTTTTGGTGCGCGTTGACCTCACCTACCTATTTATTGTCTCACCTACCTACTGACCTGCTAATCAGTGGTTCACTTAATTACTAACCTACTTAATTAACTAACTGTGCGCCTAACTATGCACAAACCAGAAAACATAGAAAATGCAGAAAATTGAAACTTGACAGAACTGTGCAGTGCAAACCAAAAAATGCAGAAAACGCAGAAACGCAAGAAATGCTAACTGTGTAAGTTGAAATCTGAGCTTAATAGAACTAGCAAAACAGAGCTTAACAGAACACAGAAAACTTGAATGCAGTCAACAAAATTGTGTCTTTCTCTACTGTTTTTGCATAACAACAATAATCAAACTTAAGCCGCGCCTTTCCTACATAAAAAATAGCTTCAATACAATTTACAGGTCGCCATTGGAGCTTCACGCGCAGCAGCTCCCCGGTAGCGGCGCCAAAAATGTCAAGGCTAGGGACTTGCTACGCGTTGTGTGCGAGCCACAAAGGCTCCTAGCACACAGTCATACAACAGACAAGCTCACAAGGAAGAATGGTGTGTCACTCACCTTCCTGCGTAGTTGCGAATGAAGGATTACCGCGCCGCGAAGAAGAGGGAGACGCCGCTACGCCGCGCTCAACCGCCTCGCCGCCGTCGTGCCGCCGCAACGCTCGATCTCACACACACACACACACACACACACACACACACACACACACACACACACACACACACACACACACACACACACACACACACAAGGAGATGGTGAAGGAGAAGGTGGAGAGGGAGCAAGAGCGGCTTCTATTGCACAATGAGAGAATGAGTAAAAATTAGGTTTAGTGGCTTTTATATGAGCTCACCCCATTCACACTTGGGCGCCCATACTTAGCCAACTAACTCCTTGAATATTCCAGTTAGAGTGCGCCTGTCATCGGCGATCACCCTTACCCTGTTCCTATTGGTCCAACAAGCCCGGTACCTGACTCTAAATAATACAACGTTTATAGATCATAGGGTGTCCGTGTGCCGTGAGGGTTAACAGTTCTCCATTGAGGAAAGCTTGAAGAGCTAAGAATAGCTCGGGGTCTCCATATAGTTTAGACATGATGGTGGTTCTAACTTCTAAAGCCATGAGATCCATCAATTTGACAATATTTAATGGCACTTTTTGGGCTTCAATCCCTTGACATGGGGAAGATGGGATCTCCATTTCTTTGATAGGGTCGGGTAATCCCTCTGTAAACATCCTCTCCAACAAGAAGGGAGTACGCCCACTTTCCAATGACTTAGTCACTTTATATATTGGATGACACTAGGTATGGCTAGTGGTCTATGGTCTTTGTGAGGTTGATTTTGTGTAGGGAACATTGTGTGTGTAATCTAGATCTACCTAAGTGCTGGATCTAGATCCTTTGGGTCTCTTCTACCAAAATCATTAATTGTTGACTCGCTCGATCTTCTCTATAGGGTTTGGGTAAGTTCTTCTCTTCTTCTTGGGTTCCTTGGGTCCTGGCCATTGTGGCTCATGATGATCTTCCTTGGTTGTTTCTTTCCTAGTGACCGCTATCCATAGTCTCATTCAAATCAGAATCCTCTTCAATTGTGTCGTTCATATACACAGGGTCGTCACCAGTCCCTATGTTGGTCTTTGAACTGGGGTCTGACTTCGCTGCTTTTTGCGATCTCTTCCTTCGTGTTTTCTTCTTCTTCTGAGATTGGGCAGTTGATGTTGTGTCTCTTTCTTCAAGAATATAATTTTGGTTTTGGAGTATCGATTGTGTAAGGACATTTACTGGTACCACATTTGTACTTTGTGATGTCTCCTCGGTAACCTCAATTAAGTTCAATGACGTGATCTTTGGTGCATTTGGATTATTAGGACATTGGGCAATCAAATGATCTATGGCACATTGATTACACATGAGTATCGGCATTGTACTTGTACTCGCTTGATTGGTTTGCATTAGTGTGGCAATCTTTTGTAGTCTAATAGGCACTTGGCTACACGATGTGGACCCCCACACTTGTAGCATTAAAGAGGTGGTCTCTTGGCAGTGAAATTGATATTTTGGCCTCTTGCCTCAAGAGAAGCTACTCGATAGACAGGTTTGACTTGTCTCCAATAGTCCTCCATATAGTATTGTGGACTTTCTTCAAGTGCATCAATCCCATAGGCAATATTAGGGTCTCTAACTCATCCTTGCAATCCACACAAGCAATAGATGACTCACAACCCACTTGATTCAAAGAAGTGATTCTCGGATGTGGGGTTTGCAGTCCTAGCACTGGAGGTGGTAATGGTGTTGTTCGAACAACATTTTGGACCCTAGGGACCATGTGTTGTGAGGGTTGTTCAAGAGGTGGGGCCGGTATGAATGCAGACACTCGAGGTGTGACCATCCATGCTAAGGTTGGTCTATTGGCCATCTCTCATTTAAATACTATGCAATCCTTGGCTTGATGACCACACCTCCCACATGCATTGCAATTCCCATTAAATTTTACTCTAAATGTAGGGCATTCACTAGTGCTATGTGGTAAATTGAGCACCATTGTTGTTCCCTTCTTGGATACATATGATTGTTTTGTGAGGCACGATTATCTCTAAGGCTTTCTTAAATGACCTTGGTGAGATCTGGTAAAGTCATATCAAATATCTTTGGCTCCTTAACAATAGGCTTTATGGTCATTGGCTCATGCCCCGATGCTTGCGAGCTAGACTCAATAGACACTCTTTCTCCTTGAATCATTAAATTGTCCCCCAATTGGATTGCATTGGTGGTGATTGCTTCCCAAGTGGTGATACCTTTAATGATTAGGCCATTATAGATATCCTCATGTCGTAGTCCTTGAATGAATCTATCTCGCAATTATTTATTGTTTAAACGCTCATTTGGGTTACAATGAGTGTTCAAATTCTTCAAGAGACTAATAAAGTCTCTCACTGATTCACCTTCCTCACGTTGGGCTTTCTAGAGTTGAGATGCTACACCCCAAAGCACTCCTTCTTGTATGTACTCTTTCAAGAATAGTCTCCTAAGTGAATTTTTTTCTCTTCCACCCTAGGGTCCTATGCCAATCCCCAACCTTTCCACTCAAGGTCAGGCTTAAAGAATTACTCTTATGTAGCTCATTATGTTCTCCTAGGGAATTGCATATTTTTTCAAATTTACTTCGATATGCTTTCTCACATCCCCATCTCCACTAAAGTTTTGTGTGAGCTTGGCTATTTGTACTGCCTTACTTCTAGGCTCTCTATCAGGCATGTCACACATATTTTCAGCAATACATCGATCGATAGCTTGAGCAAATGTTGGCAAGTCACCCAAGTGAGTAGGTATAGTGGGGACATGTGCTCTCGAAATTGCATGTGGAATGGGGATTGGCATTGGGTTAGGCATACGGGTGATCCTCGAGTCCCAAGCTGGGTACGATGTTGTGCCATGTGGTGGCCCAAAGTTTATATGTGGCCCTGGGCATAGCAGACATGGGATGTGACATGCTAATGCTAGCTAGTATGGTCTCATTGAAATAAGTTCTTGGATGTTGTGTCATGGAGCATAAGTTGTTGAAATAATGGGAGGGGTAGGAGCTACATGAGCATGAAGACCCATAGGTGTATATGATTGATACACACTTGTAGGTATTGTTGTAGGCATTGGGCCACCATGTAGTGGTGCTTTACTAATAAATAAAGTCCATGGCATTTTTTTGTCATGCCCATCACTGGGGTAGGCTTGGTAGCCTTGGTGTCACCAAGAGAAAGATGAGCTAAACTTGGAAAGGTAAAGCTATCATTTGTGGGCTCAGATTGTACTGAGACCCCCTGGCAAAACAACATATGGAGGATCCATCGAGATGATCGAGGGAATCTCCATTTGTGACAAAGTTGGTTGCATAGCCTTCCCCATATACAAGAATCTTAAGAGACCCATTTAAGGCATGTGGATCCCTTTGCTCTGCCTCTCCAACTCACTAAACCTATGGATGACATCACAAACTCTTTGTTGTTGCTCCTCTATGCTAGTAGCACCCAACATGGATTGTAGGACATCTAACCAACCGTTGTGATAGGTGTGACCTGTGTATAGGTCGGTTAAAGTCTTTATTTCTAGTTCATACTCCCAATTTTCATTTAGAAATGCTCTATCTAGGATTGAGGTGCTAGGGGTGTCCATTGAACTAGATGCAATGTGGCTCTTTATGGTTTGACCCTTAGTGGTTGCTGATTCAAGAGCACTTGATTGCTCGACTAGCATGGATGTTGACATAGGGGACCTCGCCTTTAGCTCTCTCCGTTGCTCTGCCTTGAGTAAGCTTTTGATTTCCTTTTCCCTAGCTGCAAGGATATATCACTTAACCTCTTGCACTTCGGCAAGGCTTCTACCATCAGGTAATATAACTTCGGAGGGGAATAGCTTTGAAGAGTCAAGGAGTGCAGTGAATGGAGTATTTGCATGCACACTCTCTAGGAGCATGGAGTCTACATTAGTCATGAATGATGAATTTACTTTCCCACCCCTTTCATTTACATTGCTAGCCCATGTTTGGAGTAAGTGGCTCTACTAAAAGTCTCTTTCAAGCGGCTAAACATGCTTGGCCCGGACCGTGGACCCATGGCATGCATATCTTGGCTTGAACCATTAGGATTAGGCATCGGGTAACCTTCCATGATGTCGTAGTCAGAGAAAGAGTCACTAGATACAATATGTGGGTCATGAGTGGTACTACCTTGGGTTCTCGCTAAGAGCCTAGAGCCTAATGTGGAGGAATAATGGGTGCCTGCATAAACGGAGACACTCTCTATATGATTGTCCTCTAGTACACGACCAGAGCGTAGGTGTGTGTGACCTCAACACCCTAGAAGTGTTGGTGAGTGCCCGTGAAGGCCGCTCACCTAATTTTTTGGGTGTTTTGCAATCCAAATTTACTCTCAATTTTTTGTTTTTTTGCCCTTTTTTTTACCAAGCCACGGAAGATGGTGTGTGATAGCTCAAAATAAGCGTCTTGGTTAGAGGGATGTACCGCGCTTTACAACCCCCGATTCGGTTACTTAAGGCCCTCGGAATCCTAAAATCAGTCTTTTTCTAGTCGAAAAGAAGGCTAAAATTAGTAAGTCTAAGGGTCTAAGTATGAAGGGAAGGGTGGAGGACTTGAAGGACTTGTCCCACATGCCCTCCCTTTCTTTTGAGGAGGTACTCTATATATATATATATAGTAGTATCTATACTATATCATAAGACTGAAGGACTGAGGCCTGGGCCTGGGCTTGGAGAATGATCCCGATCCCTTTCTTTTAATATAAGCTTTTTCTTTTTTCCTTTTCTTTTTTATTTCAAAATTTTCAGGCGTTTTTTATAATAATTTATTTATTTTAATTTTTTAAAATATTTTTTCTTTTTTCGTGGATAAGGTTGTGCTACGTGGGTGCCAACCTCACGTGCACAGTGTTAAGTATGGAGCCTGATTTACCCTTGTAATTTTCTGTGGTAAAAGCGCACATTTGTAAGGCCCCCATTATGAGGAGAAGCCATTGTGCGTGAAGGAAAATCACTCACCGGAAACCAAAATTTTCACGGACAAGAATCAGGAGCAACTTTAGAGGGCTCGGGGGCCTCCGCCCCCGAGACTTTTTTTTTCACCGGAATATTATGGCCGGACGGCGGCCGAAAAGTGGTCGGAAAACAACCAGTCTGTTGGCCGGTGGCCGGTAGTCAATGGCCGATGGCCGGTGGTCGGAAGTCAATGGCCGGTGGTCGAAAGTCAATGGCCGATGGCCGGTGGCCGAATTCAAAAGCGGACTTGTCTTCTCAAGGGCAGCCACACATGGGCGGATTGGAGGGTCCGATTTGGACTTATTCGCACAAGGGCGGCTACACATGGCTGTCTCTCATAAGAGAGGGCAGCCCTTTTGGCCTATAAAAGGAGGCCATTTCTACACACATCTCATAGTGTGAAGTTGATGCAACAAGGTGAGTGTGAGGTGGTGAGAGTGAAGCAAGGCAGGAGCTCTATCAAGGGTTTAATCCCTTTGTAAACTACTTCTTCTTTTGAAGTGCTAAAGCCATTGAGTGGCTGCTTTCCTGTGGACGTAGCCCACATTGGGTGAACCACGTATATCGTGTCTACTCTCTCTCTCTCTCTCTCTCTCTCTCTCTCTCTCTCTCTCTCTACTCTATAATCTCTTGTGTGTGAAATCTATTTCTCTCCATTAAGTAATCTACTCAAAAATCTATTTAGCTACGTCTTATTTCCTAACAACTGGTATCAGAGCAAGGTTTGCTCGTAGCTAAATTATCTCAAAGAAAGGATTCCTTGAATTGAGAGGGAGTTATGGCAGAGGAAGGGAAGCTCAAGATTGAGAAGTTCAATGGCAAAAACTACCAACATTGGAAGATGCAGATTGAACACTATCTCTACCAGAAGGACCCCTATTTGCCACTAGGTGGTCTTGCGAAGAAGCCCGCAACAATGGCAGATGAAGCATGGATTGTCCTTGATCGAAAGGCACTGGGAACAATCCGGTTAACCTTGGCGTCAATGGTGGCCTTCAATGTTTCGGAGATGAAGACCACGGAGGACTTGATGAAGTCACTTGACGACTTCTACGAGAAACCATCGGCATCCAATAAGGTATTTCTTATGAAGCGCTTGTTCAATCTAAAGATGGTAGAGAATGGTTCAGTTGCAGAACACCTAAATGACTTTAACACAAACATAAGTCAACTTCGATCAGTGAAAATCAATTTCGATGACGAAGTGCGAGCTCTCCTTATACTATCATCTCTACCGGATAGTTGGGACAGCCTTGTGATGGCTGTAAGTAATTCTATCTCTGGCACAAATACTCTTAAGTTTGATGATGTTGTTGGTGTTCTCCTAAGCGAGGAAATGCGAAGGAGAAGCACAGGAGAATCATCAAGTGCTGGAGTATCAAAGGAAACAAGAGGAAGGCCTAAGGAGAGGTTCAAAAACCAAAAGGGTCGTGATCGCTCAAGGCGGAGCAAGTCACGCACAAAGTCAGTTCTTGAATGTTGGAACTACGGCAAGAAGGGCCACGTCAAGAAGGATTGCTGGTCCAAGCAGAAGAAGGAGACAGAGTCTCAAGACAACAAGCCAACATTGGAGGCCAATGTGGCAGGTAAAGTAGAGCAAGATGCTCTAATTCTCTCATTAGACAATGTGTCTAATTCCTGGATAGTAGATTCCGGTGCTTCATTCCATGCGACACCACACAAGCAACATTTCCAAGACTACACCAAAGGTAATTTTGGGTATGTATACTTGGGAGATGATGAAGCTTGTGAGATTGTCGGGAAAGGTACAGTTTCTGTCAAAACTACTAACGGAAATGAATGGAAGCTTAAAGATGTTAGGCATGTTTCTTCTCTTCGCAAAAATTTAATCTCTACAGGACAATTAGACGATGAAGGTCACAACATTGCATTCGGAAACAAACTGTGGAAGATCTCAAAGGGATCTTTGGTGGTTGCCAAGGGAGAAAAGGTCGGTACACTTTACTTGTGTACTGTTAGCACGCAACCTTCAGCTTGTGCAGCAACTACAGAAGGTTACATTGCAGTGTGGCACTACCGGCTTGGGCATATGAGTGCCAAAGGAATGCAAATCCTTCAAACAAAGAAGCTTCTACCAGGTTTGAAAGAAGTGGACTTAGAGTTCTGTGAAGATTGTGTTTATGGTAAACAAAAGAGGGTAAAATTTCAAAAATCAAGAAATGAAAGAAAAAATAAAAAACTTGAGTTGGTTCATTCTGATGTTGGGGTCCTGCAAGTACACCATCACTTGGTGGCTCATTGTACTATGTAACATTCATAGACGATACGACTAGAAAAACATGGATTTATGTCATGAAGAATAAATACGATGTATTTTCCATATTTCAAAGGTGGAAAGCCTTTGTGGAGAATGAAACAGGTACCAAGGTTAAATGCCTCAGATCCGACAATGGAGGCGAATATTGCAGCCAAGCTTTTGAAAGCTTTTGTGCTAGCAATGGCATTCGGAGGCAAAGGACAACCCCAAGGACACCTCAACAAAATGGGATTTCGAAAAGGATGAGCAGGACAATCATGGAACGAGCACGAAGCATGCAGCTACATGCAGGCCTACCGCTTGAGCTTTGGGCGGAAGCTGTAAGTACGTATGTGTACTTAATCAATCGGTCACCCTCAACGGCATTGAATGGGGGAGTTCCAGAAGAGGCATGGACAGGTAAACCGGTGAATTATGCATTTCTCAAAGTTTTTGGGTGTGAGGCTTTCATGCACATAGATAGAAGCCTAAGATCAAAGCTAGATGCAAAGTCCAAAAAGTGTTTCTTCATTGGCTATGGAGAAGGAGACTTTGGGTATCGCCTATGAAATCCTGAAGATGGTAAAATCTTAAGGAGTAGGGATGTAATTTTTAACGAACAAAATATGTTCAAAGATTACTTGGAAAGACAACAAACAAAAGAAACAGGTGATGAGTACATGGAGCTTGAGGAGGGTGAAGACTCAAGGACTGCAAACGGTGACAATGTGCAACAACGTCAACCAAATGAGGAGCCTCAACCTATTCCCCGAAGATCTACAAGAGCAAGTAGACCTCCAGAAAGGTTTGTTCCTTCCTTCAACCATCTCTTGATCTCAGATTCTGGAGAGCCGGAATCATACGAAGAAGCTATGCAACATGAATCCAAAGAAGAATGGACGAAGAGCATGCAAGTGGAGATGGACTCACTACATCGCAACCAAACATGGGAGTTGGTTGAGTTGCCTAAAGGTAAGCGGGCACTTCAAAACAAATGGGTGTACAAGCTGAAGGAAGAAGAAGGTGGGAAGAAAAGGTACAAGTCTAGGCTTGTGGTAAAAGGTTTTTCTAAAAAGAAAGGTATTGACTTCAATGAAATATTCTCTCCTGTTGTAAAAATGAACTCAATTAGGCTTGTCTTAAGCCTTGTGGATACTCATGATCTAAATCTCGAGCAAATGGATGTAAATACGGCATTCCCTCATGGTGACTTAGAGGAGGAAATCTACATGCTTCAACCAAAGGGGTATGAAGTAAAAGGTATGGTTTAAAGAAGAGCTTGTATGGTTTAAAGCAAGCATCAAGACAATGGTACTTGAAGTTTGATCGATGGATGTTGGATCATGGATTCATAAGATGCAACTCGGATCACTGCGTCTACATGAAGAACTTGGGAGATGGGAAGTTCATCATCCTAATGTTGTATGTTGATGACATGCTGATTGTAAGTGCTAACATGCAGGACATCAAAGACCTAAAAGAGGAGCTGTCTAAATCTTTTTCAATGAAAGATTTAGGTGCTGCGAAGAGGATACTTGGTATGAAAATATCAAGGGACAGGACGAAGAAGACAATAAAGCTATCTCAAGAAGATTACATCAAGAAGGTACTAGAAAAGTTTGCAATGCAAAATGCAAAACTAGTTTCTACACCTTTGGCTGGTCATTTTAAACTAACGAAGGATATGTGTCCAAAGACACAAGACGAGCTAGCCTATATGTCTAAAGTTCCATATGCTGTAGCGGTAGGTTCTCTAATGTATGCTATGGTCTGGACAAGGCCGGACATTGCACATGCAGTTGGAGTTGTGAGTAGGTTCATGGACAACCCAGGTAAAGAGCATTGGCAAGCTGTGAAGTGGATACTTAGGTATCTAAAAGGGACAACAACAAATGCTTTGTATTTTGGAGGAACTGATATTTTTCTAGAAGGGTATGCTGATGCAGATATGGCAGGTGACAAAGATACTCGAAGGAGAACTACTGGCTATGTGTTCATGGTTGGAGGCACAGCAGTAAGTTGGGCTTCAAAGCTGCAGAAAGTGGTTTCACTTTCTACCACGGAAGCAGAGTATGTAGCAATGATGGAGGCAAGCAAAGAAACTCTGTGGCTTCACAGATTCTTAGAAGAGCTTGGATTCAAACAAGACAATTGTGTTTTGTACAGTGATAGCCAAAGCGCTATCCATCTTGTGAAGAACTCAGCCTTTCATTCAAGGACAAAGCACATTGAGGTGAGATATCACTTCATACGCACTCTTTTGGAAGAGGGACAACTAAAGCTAGGAAAGGTGCATACAAGTGAAAATCCTGCAGACATGTTTACAAAGGTGGTCAACAAGGAGAAGTTGAGCTTTTGCTCATCTTCAATCGGCATTCAAGGATAAGAAGCCAGAATGGAAAGCAGTCACAGGTTTGGTTTGGAGATCAGTCTCCAAGTGGGAGATTGTTAAGTATGGAGCCTGATTTACCCTTGTAATTTTCTGTGGTAAAAGCGCACATTTGTAAGGCCCCCATTATGAGGAGAAGCCATTGTGCGTGAAGGAAAATCACTCACCGGAAACCAAAATTTTCACGGACAAGAATCAGGGGCAACTTTAGAGACCTCGGGGGCCTCCGCCCCCGAGACTTTTTTTCGCCAGAATATTATGGCCGGACGACGGCCAGAAAGTGGTCGTAAAACAACCAGTCGGTTGGCCGATGGCCGGTGGTCGAAAGTCAATGGCCAGTGGCCGGTGGTCTGAAGTCAATGGCCGATGGCCGGTGGCCGAATTCAAAAGCGGACTTGTCTTCTCAAGGGCAGCCACACATGGGCGGATTGGAGGGTCCGATTTGGACTTATTCGCACAAGGGCGGCTACACATGGCTGTCTCTCATAAGAGAGGGCAGCCCTTTTGGCCTATAAAAGGAGGCCATTTCTACACACATCTCATAGTGTGAAGTTGATGCAACAAGGTGAGTGTGAGGTGGTGAGAGTGAAGCAAGGCGGGAGCTCTATCAAGGGTTTAATCCCTTTGTAAACTACTTCTTCTTTTGAAGTGCTAAAGCCATTAAGTGGTTGCTTTCCCGTGGACGTAGCCCACATTGGGTGAACCACGTATATCGTGTGTACTCTCTCTCTCTCTCTACTCTATAATCTCTTGTGTGTGAAATCTATTTCTCTCCATTAAGTAATCTACTCAAAAATCTATTTAGCTACGTCTTATTTCCTAACACACAGAGCTTGTCTAACACGTACAGCTGCACCTTGCAGCTCTATCAGAACTACAACTACATGCTCCACGCCTATAGCAGAACTAATTAACAGTACACACTGCAACACTAACATAACTAACAACTTGCTCATTGTCCACTGCAAAAAACTTGCACATTACAAAGCTACTAACACTAATAGACATGCTCAAACCTGCACATTATAGAGCTTAAACAGATCTAACAAAACCTGCACAAAACTACACCTTGCAGCACTAACAGGTCTAATCAAAACTCAAAAAAAAATCGAAAAGGACGGAAATGAATGGCTTCACGACCAGCACTAAGTGCTTCTCGAGCTTGGTGCCGGGCAATCAAAGCAATGGCACAAAAAATGTGCACTTCTACCACACGTGTCGGAGGTTGGGGACTTGCCGAACACTGTGTGCGAGCCACGAATGGCTACAAGCACACAACCAGACTATCCTAGTAAGCTCAAAGGGGGCAATGATGTGTCACTCATCGCTCTATGCTTGCCATCGTAAAGGATTCCGTGCTATGAAGAAGAGGGAGCCGCCACCACCGCGCTCAACCGCCTCACCGCCGTTGATGCCACCGCAATGCTCGATCTCTCTCTCTCTCTCTCTCTCTCTCTCTCTCTCTCTCTCTCTCTCTCTCTCTCTCTCTCTCTTTCTCTCTCTCTCTCTCTCTCTCTCTCTCTCTCTCTCTATATATATATATATATATATATATATATTATATATATATATATATATATATATATATATATATATATATATATATATATATATATATATATATATATATATATATATATATCAAGCATACGCACACGCACACACTCACTCGTGAGCACACGATGGAGAAGAAGGTAGAGGTAGAGCAAGAGCACTTCTTTAGCATGCACCTCAAGAATGAGGATTTTAGGTCAAAATGGGCCTTTTATGTGAATCTGACCCATTCACACATGGGCGTCCACAGTGACAGATCATAGCAAAAATAATATAAAAATGAGATAAGTGATGTGCCTCTCATCGGCGATCATCTACGCATCTATAGGACCGACAAGCTCAGTCCATGACTCAAATAAAGTGATAAGGCGTCCGTCAAAGGTGATAGGGTGTCCGTAAGTGGTTAACACTTGGCTAATGTGCCAACACAGGACAACCTTGCAAATCTTTTCACAAAGGCATTATCTTGTGAGAAGTTTGAAGCTTTCAGCAAAGCTTTGGGATAACTCCCATTTTTGGAATGATTATATCCTCACAAAGCATGGTACTTCCATATACTCTATGTGCCAGCTCTCATTCACCGCATTACTCCCATATGGGATTTGTTACTATATACATGTGGTAGTGATGTAGGAGAACACACTTAGGACCGTCGAGGCATTTTTCCCTCACTAGGAGGTTTCTCCCCCCGTGCATTGTATATACACCCATCACTCTAGGGATATCTTATCTTTCCATTGCACACTAAGTGATACACTCTCTGTTGTTGGCCTTGAGTTTCCTTCATCTTCTCCAAGTTGTGTGTGTTTTCCTGCAATGCTAATTCCAATGAAAAGCAATAGTGCTTTTGATTTAAATCAATCAACTCTCTCTCCTTCCCACCCTTTCTCTCTCTCCCCTCCACCTCCCACAAGAGAGAGAGAGAGAGAGATTGATTGATTGAATTATCGTACACGGAGGTCAGATATGACCTATGGGGCCCATAACAAAACATTATAACTGCTTCGTCGAGTTGAGAGTGTGGGATACATATCAACTAAGGATTGAGGGTTCGTCAAGGGATAAAAGAGAGGGAAAGAAAAGGAAAAGGAAAGAGCATAGGGGAAATTAGGCGGGAAAGGGGCTGGTTTGGGAGATCGAAATTCTTAAATGATGGCTTTGCTGGAGGAGATATAAAGAGGGGGGGAGAGAGAGAGAGAGAGAGAGAGAGAGAGAGAGAGAGAGAGAGAGAGAGAGAGAGAGAGAGAGGAGAGAGAAAGAGGTATAAAGAGATAAATGGAGAGGTATAAGAGAGAGAGAGAGAGAGAGAGAGAGAGAGAGAGGTAGAGATAGAGAGAGATAGACAGAGAGAGGGGGGGAGATACAAAGATAGGGGGAGATAGCGAGAGTGAGATAGTGAGATGGATGGAAGGAGGGATAAGCAAAGAGAGAGAGAGAGAGAGAGAGAGAGAGAGAGAAAGATAGACAGAGAGAGTGTTTGGAGTGAGAGAGGTAGAGAGAGAAAGGGGGTAGGGAGAATTAGAGAAAGAGGGGGTAGAGAGAATTAGAGGAAGAGAAAGAGAGTGGGGAAGAGAAAATAGAGAATGAATGATGGGAAGAAAGACTAGAGAGAGATAGTGGGGTAGAGAGAGGTATATATATATATATAATATAGATAGAGAGAGAGTACATATATATATATATATAGAGAGAGAGAGAGAGAGAGAGAGAGAGAGAGGGGGGGGGGGGAGAGAGCCATAGATAGAGGGGGTAAAGAGAGGGAGGTAGAGAGAGAAATATGGATGGGAAGAAAGAGATAGTAGGGGGGGGAGAGAGAGAGACACAGAGAGAGAGAGAGAGAGAGAGAGAGAGAGAGAGAGAGAGAGAGAGAGAGAGAGAGAGCCGGGCAGATAGAAAGAGGGAGTTGAAGGAGATAGAGAAAAATAAAGGGGAAGAGAGGTAGATAGAGAGGGGAGGAAAAAAGGTAGAGAGAGAGGGAGATGGAGATGGAAAGAGAGAGAGAGAGAGAGAGAGAGAGAGAGAGAGAGAGAGAGGGGGGGGGGGGGGGGGGGAGAAAAAGAGAGATAGAGGGTTGCGAAGAAAGAGTGGGGGAGAGAGATAGTGGGGATGAGAAAAGGGGGCAAATAGACAGAGAAAGAAAGAGAGAAGATAGAGGTAGAGAGAGAGAGAGAGGGGGGAGAGTGGCCCATAGATAGTGGGGGTTAAGAGAGATGGCGATAGAGCTAGAGAGAGAAAGGAGGGAGAGGGATAGATAAAGTGAGGAGAGACAGATGGGAAGAAAGAGTGGGGAGAGAGAAAGGGGGCTAATAGAGAGAGAGTGGGAGAAGAGGGGTAAAGAGAGATGAAGATTGAGAGAGAAGGGAGAGGTAGAGAGAGAGAGAGATATAGACCTCAACATGCAGGGTTCTCTACAAGATATACTTGATGATAGAGTAACATAGAGAGAGCTACAATGTTTGGATTTGAGTGTGTTGATTGTCTATAAATACAGGCTTGGGTGTCAACTAAATTATATCTACGGTTGAGAAGTTTCTCCCAGTGATGGCTTCCTCTTCATTCTGCAAGGTGAGTTTGTCCTTGAATACTATTTGTGGTGAACCTTTGTTGTTGGATTGCCCTACAAGATTTGCCATGGTTAGTCCAGTAGATTATGGGGGTAGTAGTAAGAGTGAGATGTTTGACATCATTTCCACTTCTGATGGCAACATTCAAACTCAGGTGAAAGATGGTGTGACATTAGGTGATCAATTTCAATTTATATTGGATTCAACCTTGTCTACAAACTTTATGTTGGTCACAGACATGGGTGTGGAAGTTTCTTACATCAATTATGTCAGTTTGATATGTTGAGCTCAGAAAATGGAACAATAAGGTGCTTCCACAATGGTCAAAGTCCAGTTCTTCTTTAAGAGTGTTCGTGTAGTGTCTATTACCTATTGCCCGAGAACAACCAGACTTGATTGTTCATCCACATTGGAAGCCGTAACCACCCCGTCGCAAAGGGTGTTTTGTGATCGGCAATACAATGGACGAGAGAACTTGTGTCTCGCATGTGTCCGATTCTCCAACGACTGGACCTAGGCGTTTGCAATTGAATCTTGCAAAGCATATGGTAATGAGAGCGGTGGTTTGAGGGCTTCTAGAAAAGTGTCTAACTATAACTTGTCGCAAATGGAAAATTGGCTAAGTTGGTGGCATGCACGGTACCCTTGCTAGAGAAAACACTTTGTTGGGGTAAACATTTGCAAGGAATATTTGACGGTGGACTTTATTTTAGTGTTTGAAAGCTATCTCTAAATAAAAATGTGTTGCAGGAAGTGGATGATCTATCATACATTCCTACTACAAACCTTGCTGAAACAAAGCACGCGAGTTGGCTTGATGGCGAGGTAAACAAATAATCGTTAAGCTTGTATGATGCATGCGTGTCTGATCTGTCAAACACTTTGCTTCAAAGCGTGAAGATGCTTGCTTTTTTGGAGGTTAGATATCATTGGGTTGGACCTTCTCGAGAAAAACTTGCTTGTCAGGCACAACAAGGCTGAGCACCAAGTCAAGGTAATGTTGCTAGAGAGATTGATGATGAGCTCAAAGGTAGACCACTGTATCAACAACCAGCAGTGGAGGGGACTAATATTACAGTAGCCAAAAAGAAAAACGGGATGGGGAGTAAGTAGTGAGGAGAAGAATGCTTCACATTGACTAGAGTATCTCACACAAAACATCCTACGCAATTGTAAGGGTCTCCAAGAAACTACCGAAGTGGCCGGCCACGTAGGTGATGAACACGAGGGTGGGCTAGTGATAGATGAGAGAGACATCCATAAGACAATGTGGGCAATCCGCCATATACCAAAGGAAAGTAGGGTTCAATATTAAGGGTGGGTAGGATCTAGAGTTGTTAAATGCAAAAAAAAATATAAAGAACACGGGTGCAAGTGCTGTTGCACCATCCTTTTGGGGTATTTGGACATGGGCAAGAGGGGATGATAGTGCTCAGGGTAGCGGTTCAAATGCACAATTCATGTGGTTTTGAAATGATAATGTGGATCACACATGGCAGATCTGTAATACAACCACTCAATGCCCTGCTAGAGTCCCCAATATATGGCCAATGGAAAAAGGAACAAACATGATTGCTTCAGAGTTGCTAGAATTGGAGATAGAAGGCTTTACAATAAAGAAGATTGTAGCTAAGGAAACCAACAATGTGCGTTATCATCCAAGAGTATCAATTCAAGCCTCCAAGAGAATTGAATCAGCAGTAACCATGGAGGGCCGGATTGTATAACACACTGTAGTGTATACAAGCATGCATGAAAAATTGATGGTTGAAACATCTTCTTCACAACTATGGAGCGAGAGGTATGAAGTTCGTATTGCAAGTAGCCCAATGTGTACATGCGGGGACTTCGCAAAATGAGTGGCACAAAGCAAACCCTGCATGGCGTGCAAGCATATTTACTTCATCTTCCTTCGAGACTTTGGCTTGGATTTAAACCACAATATGTTTATCCATCAGAGCAAGCTAACAAATGAGGATCTACTTCATGTGTTCAATTGTCGTTGTACAGCATAAAAAAGAAGTGGAATTGAGTTGTAACACTCACATCTCCTAGTCCTGATATGTAATTGTATCGCACAAACTGTAATTGCTATTTTGATATTGTAATTCTTTTTGGGGACATTCATATATGATGGTGTCATGTGTCTTTATGTTCTTCTCTTTTGGTAAAAGGCTTAGAAAAATCTTACTTGAAACTCTCTCCAAAAGGTCCCTCCATTCCCATCCCCCACTTACATGTATCAAGTAAAAATCCCACACAACTAAAGCCCATAAATCCTTTTTGACACACGATAACATATCCATACATTCAAATTTACAAAAAACGGGGTGTTCAGAAACGCACGCAACATCGTGTAAATCTTGATAAAGTTGGCCGCTATAAATTGGCTTTGGTTGCATTGGATTGACTGTTTCGATTCGTTAAGTGTTTGGTGGATACAGTGGAATGTCACTTAGAAGTCGGATATACACCAAACTCTGTTGTATTCAATCATTTTTCTTTAAAGTAGCTGTATAATTCTATTGTTGATGATTCTCAAATTGTAATATAGTCTATCATTCCCTCTTAATCTCTCTAAGCCTACAAACCATGCCAAATGGCCGTGGGAAAGGGTCCCAAATTTTTAAGTCAAAACCCTTGGTTTTAAAAGACACATTATCATTATCTTTGGAATTATTCGACGTCGATTGAGAGTTGCATCGCTGCTACAAGTTGTAATCAATCTTTCTACTTTTCTGGTAATCAAAATTCGATTTCAAATAGCACATTGTGTTCCTTGTCTCTTGCTCTTTAATCCAAATTTAATTATTCTCAACTTTGTTGTAGTTTGCACATCTTGTCTGTGAGCTAAATGCACTGATTTGAGGTCTTGTATGGTTATTTTTTTATGTTTTGACCTTGAAAGAGTGTTTCTAAGCTTGAAGAGTACCTTTCCGTGTACTTCTATTTCAATTTTCTATACATTTTTTGGGATGAATCGTGATTTATGTACCCTCATAGATGACTGTAGAACTTGGTAGAGACATGCCCTTAGGCATTTTAACACCTCTCCTTAAGTTTGGTTGAATTCCGGATTCGGTTGGATGTTGAAAAGGCGTGATGACCTAGAGCGTTGAGATTGGGCATAGACTAATTTTCTGACTAGGAAGTGGTTGATTTGCTTTGTAGCGTATGAATAGTCCTTTAGGTTCACTTTTGTGAGATTGACGATCTCATTGAGTCTTCATGCCCCATCCCGAGTCACTTCCTTGCATATTGACATTATGTTAGTACCAAAAATCTATGCTGCAGACGTCCTTCATCGACCCGCTAACATTGGCGCCGTTACTCGGGGAAGGCGATCCTTAGGTGGTGAATGACCTAGTTGTACGAAAAATTCTTTCCAAATATTTTTGACACCCATTTCGTTTACACTTATACAGTAAAGCAGCTAGACATAGATTTAGTGCTTGGTAGAGACTGTAGTCGAGGACCAGCAGTGCTACTCCTTATGAGCAAAGAAAGTTGTAAGCGAAGTACAAAAAAGTATTTTGTTCTTTGATTTCTCCATGCTTAAAGAGGACTATTTCACCATACATTTTGTTGTCATTTCTGTACTATTAAACTTATTTATGTTAGTGCATATACTTCAATTTATAGGAGTAGGTTAAGTAACAAATTCCACCATCAATCGGGGCCAAAAGAAACAGGGTACAAACTGTCCAAAACCTTATTTTGGTGCCGAAGATCATAACTCTGAAAAGTTATAAAATTGATGGTCAAAGCTTCAAAGATGAAGTAAACTCAACAAAACCTGGCGAAAGGGGATATACAAGCTTGCAGGAGACAAACTGAGCAGATTTTTCTTAGTTTGCCTGCCCAACATGGATCGCGATCCTTGTACCTTTTAGGCCCACTGAGTAGAAACTATCTGTATTGCTTAGAACTGACTCTCAGACACCAGAATCTTGAGTTAGGTAAAAAAATAGGGTGCTAAAAGATCATCCAAATCAAGGAGTTAGGCTAAGCTTAACAAAACTGTGAAAATTGAAAAAATGGGGAGAAACTGAACTTTTATTTGTCCAAGTTCAAAAAGGGGGTGAGAATTGGGTTCATCTAAAGTTAAGAAACTAGCAACAGAAAATTCATGACCAAATGGTGTCAAACATGGATCACGATCCATGTACCTAGTTGACATTTGTACATGATCATTGATCAATGCACTCCTGAGAATTGAGGGAACAACTTTTCCAAAAGGGTCCACAGCAAAAAAGTGTAAAAACCTGATCAAAACACCAAAAAATAGTTGTTTGCAAAAAACCACAAAGCAGACACAAAATCTTACATTTGGCTTGGAAAAAGTGGGTCAAATCCAAAAAGATTTGGGGAAAAATATCACCATAACCACTATTACAAACTCACCAAATCTCATGCCAAAATGATGTCAAACATAGATCACGATGTACCTTCTAGGGTGAGCTGATATTTGATAGGTGGACAAGTGATAAGATTTGAAGTACTTTTGCCTGAACAACTATTGTCAAAAAAGTTCAAAAAGTGGGTCAAAAGGGTAGAAAATAGCTCAAGGTGCAAATCACTCGAACAAGATAGAGGATTGACCTTTGGTTGACCTAAAAAAGTCCAAATTCTACAAAAACCATAAGGTTGACATCAAGGAGCCAAAAGGAAGCATTGAGCTAACTTTCAACTCAATCTACCAACTAGGAACATGGATCGTGATCCATGTTTCTCTGACATAGATTGATACAAAACTTGTACCATATCTAGGGAACATCCCAAGGACTCTAGTAATCATTTCAAAACCAAATTGGGATATCCAAAATCAAGCCAAAAGCCCAGAACTAGAAAGCATTTTGAGCAAGTGCCGGAACTGACGTAATTTTAACTCCAGAACTCCATTTTCAGAAATCCTAGTGCCAAATGACCTACTAATCATCGTGATTCTGTTGGTACCAAGAAAAGTCAGTTTAACCTCCCAACATGGCTTGCAATCCATGTTTCTCTAAGTCAGTATAAGAGCAGAATTTGACAAAAGAGATAGATAGTCCCTAGGACCCTGGTGGCTTTTTCAAATTTGAAATTGGACCTGAATTGTTGATATTGCGAGCAAAATTGTGAATTATTGAAGTATCTGATGAAATTTTGTCGGTTGAAAGCTTGAACTAACAGGAGCGGCTATAAACTCATAGCCATCAAGCATTTTTTGACAGGTTGCAAGTGCTAGAGAGTACGACCCAACAAGTAAGACCAAATCGGGAAAATTAGCCAATGAGGTAACAAGGTTTGGATTTTGTAAGATCAATTCTTCATGTATTTGCAATCAGGAAGATTGTACCAGAATAGGAATCCCAGCATCATAGACCAAGTGAGCGATCACTCAACTCAAGGTAGCGTGAATCAAAGACCATTGCATCCTCTAGAAGCTATTATAGAGGAAAGTATCATACACCATAATAACTGAGGAATCCAACAAGGTGAAACCTAAGGAAGGAACTTCCATGGGGGAAAGTCCTTCACAACCTGCATCTGACGTAAAGTTGTTGTATCTAAAGTTTCAATTTGAGAATGTGCTTAAAGCCAAAATCTATAAGGATGGAATGGACCGTACTATGTTAAGTTGGAAAACAATCCAAGCGAGTTCAAGGACCTTGTAGATGTGGACTATGACGGAGAAAAATAATTTGACCGAGAGGGAATGATGTACCTTGTGGTTCATAACCCCTTTATTGTGGACAAATGGGGAATGACTGGCACCAAGGACAAGGTGGATGAAGGGTTAATAGATGAACCACCTAAAATGGACAAGCAAAACACTATGCTTAGGCGCACTATGAGACAGAGCGGCTTAACATAGGCAACACTTATGTGGAGCTATATAAATTCAACAATGGAGAACAGACACTCTATTATAGATGTGATGAACCCCGCATCAAGGAGCTAATTGACCGCAAAAGACTATACGTTTTTACTTACACAGAGGGGAGAAGTATCCACGTAGTCACAATGGATAAGCATGGTTGAAAATACTCTCCTATGGATCGTAAGGAGCTAGAGAAATATAAATATTTTGGTGGAGCACTCCACCAATACTATGTAAATTCAAAGGAAGTTAAAACCACGACTACTCAAACGAGACCAAAAACTGGGTATGTAAGTCCAAAGAGAACTAGAGTGGAAGATTCATTTGGGTACCAATGATTCCCGAACATAGGGCCCATGGGATCAACAAGGTCTAGGGCTTCTATGAACACACACAGGGGCAATGTAGCACTTGATTGAGAGAAGTTAAAACCACGACTACTCAAATGAGACCAAAAACTGGGTATGTAAGTCCAAAGAGAACTAGAGTGGAAGATTCATTTGGGCACCAATGATTCTCTAACACTGGGCCCATGGGATCAACAAGGTCTAGGGATTTTATGAACACACACAAGGGCAATGTAGCACTTGATTTGACTTACACAACTAGAATCCATCCAACTATTACACGGTATTGAACAGAACAACTTGATGAACGTATGGCGAAGAGGACACCGATTGTAGTGACAAGAGGAGAATACGGAGCTAGAGAGAGTGCATTAGGAGGACCAAGGATGGTTAAGATGGTTGCAAAGTCTAGACGCATGTGACTGTCTCAAGTGGAAAAGTGCGTACCCAAAAAGTATAGTGGATCAGGAGATCCGTACGCTCATGTATTTATCTTCAAACAAGTGTTGAGGGTTGAACAGGTAACCGATTCCATACTCAATATGAAGGATTTGGATTGACCCTAGAAGGAATGGCCTTACCTGGTTCCAACCATTAAACAACCGAGAATTCCCAAGTATTGAGCAACTTCTCCGAGAATTTGCTGAGGAATTCTCAAAGAGAGGAATTAAGCATAATATTGTCTCCTAGATCTATGCATGTAGACAAAAGGAGAAGGAAAAGGTGAAGGAAGTCTCGCTTCAATTTAAGCAATATATAGAAAGATGCCTTGTTAGAGAACTGCCTTGTTAGAGAACTACCTCAGGATGAGAGAATGTCAGTCCTTTTCATAGAAAGATTGCAAAATGACACTCTCAAAAAAGATTTGCACTTAAAGGCACGTGTTACTTTTGAGCAAGTCGCGAAAGAGGTTGTATTTTGTAGACAATTGTAAGGCATACGGGGAGGTGATGGAGGACACAGATCAACGGACGAGTACTCTTCAATCGCTAGTGAATCCACAATGAAACTAGGTGGTCAAAACCCAACTGTGTCGGATGTTGATCAAGTGATCGAGGAAGTGATCAAAAGGATGAACCAAGGAAACAGGACAAACCCAAACACATGACAACAACCCACACAAAAATGTGACACTTGTGGAGGAGATCATCCAACTTAGTGGTGCAACATACAGCCAAGTCTAGGAGCAAATATACAGCGTGTAATGACTTGGAGTGCTATTGAATAAAAATGGACCAACCATGAGACCCACAAATGTTTCTACAATAGAAACTATGTTAGAGAAAGGCAATATGGGCCACATGGAGGGCAACAGTTACCACCCCCTCCAAGATACCAAGTATTACAAAATAACACAGTCCAAGGGCAGGAAAAACCTCAACCTGTGTTCGGACATGAGCCTCCTTTACCCCAGGAAAACAAGGCCATGGTAAGAATTTCACAACCTATAGAGGCACCTGCTGATCAAAGTATGGTCCAGGTAGTTTCCTACCGAGAAGATTCAGACAATTCCTATGAGAGACGGTTTGATGGAAATCCCTATGCTTCTGATGGGAAAATTCCATGGATAGTTTCTAAGGAGATATCAGAATCATCATACATAGCACAACCAACAAAAAACCACAACTTGGTCGATGAAAATATGCTTATGTTCATGGCAACCCAGAACTACAAATCTAGGGGATCTCCTCCTAGAACTGGACAACCGATGGGGTCTCCACACAAAAGAGAGCATATCAAAGTCTTTGGGTACTGTGAGGGGTGTACAAATGACCATCTCATTCCACATTGTCCGAAAAACCATGATAACAAAGGGAAAGCTACCATGAACAAAATTGGAATTGTATTAAGCTCGAGTGAATCAGAAACAGAATGAAGTCTTCCAATAAATGCGGTAACGAGAGCACAAGCACAAGAGGCTGCAAGGAACATCACAGCCAACCAAACTGAGATAGAGAATTTTTCTGTTAGAACCCCTAGGAGATCTTGGAAGGAAAAAAGGGACAAGATGAAAGCCAAAAGAGTGAAAGAAAAATTAGCTTTGGAAACCAAATTGCAGCAAAATGAGGAACAGTTGATAATGGAAAGGGACCTTAAAGAAAAAGGTCGATATAGCAAAACCATCAGTAATACAGTTGGGGAATTTTTCTTGGCGGACAAGGTCTTTGAACCATTGGATGTGATATTGAAAGCTTATGAAGCTAGGTTAAAGCCCAACCAAATCCAGGAGCATAGATGGTTAACGTATCCTCACCCAAGGTATGAAAAAGAGAGGTTAAAGATGTGCAAGTAACTCATCCTGGCAGCTCAAGCTCTTCTGGAACCACCTGTTCCCGACTGCTCCAAGGACTGAGGTGTTAATCCGCAAAATAATCCAAGAGTTAAAGGAGAGAGGTATCAAAGACAAAGAACAAAAAGAATCGGTAGTTGAAACACCTTTGGATATGAGGATGACAGCCGATACAACAAATGGGGTGTATTCACAGGCACCTATGCCAATTCTGAAGTGGAAGAACCATGGCCACAGGATCTGTGGGAGGATATCAAAAACAAGAAAGATGGAATTGCAACACTTCAGTTAGCTCCTATCACCGAGATCCACCTCAAACATGAGCTCTATCCAAATGATATCAGATCATTGTATGGTGATGCAAGTACAGAAATTTCGAAAGACAGCAAACCTCAGTCATTGAATACATTACGTTCATTCATTGGCAACCATGAAACCAGATCAGAAGTAAGGAAAGTACCATCTCAATGGAAATATGGTCCTAAGATGATGAATACCAAAACTCTTCATGAGCTGATGTCGTCCCCTATCTATTGTACACTAACTCTATCTGAGTTATGAATGTAAGACCTCATCTTTGGGAAGAGGTTGGAAAATTTTTGGAGAAAATAGGTCTGGTAATTCCGCCACCAATCGTTTCTCCAAAAACACTGAATAACCAAACCTCAAAACAAACTAAACATGAGACATTACCAATGAATAACGTGGGAGACTATTGTGAAGGAGAAGAAGGGAACACGACCTTGCCTGTGGATTACAAAGGAGTAAAAACGATTGCTATATTGGATAGTGGAGCCGAAATTGCCATAGCCACCAAAGCAATGTGGGAAAAATGGGAAAAGCCTGCTCTAAGGAAAACTAGAATGAAACTTCAATTAGCGGATGAGTACTTGGAGAGACCTATTGGCATTTCGGAGCAAATCGTAGTAACCTCTTATGGAATCGCATATGAACACACCTTTGCTATTATGAATTTTGATGAGAGTAGTAATTTTGATATCATATTGGGCAAACCATTTAAATGTCAGCTCAAAATGGTACAAGATTGGGGCTATGACTATATCTACTTAAGACAAAAGGATGTCAGTACGAAGATCAGTGTCACAGATTATAGTTATAGATATGTGGAACGAACCCCAAGAGAAGAATTAAACTCCACAATTGACCAAGAAGGAGGAATACCTGCTTGGTTGCAAAACAAAGCTCACAATTGGACGTGTGAAGCTTTTGAGGAGGGTGGCAGTTTGAAAAAAGAGGATTCTATTAATGATTCGTCAGTACAAGACGAGGTATATGTCCTAGAGCCTTTTTCAGAAGAGATGTTTGAACCTTTTGGATGGCAGAAAATACTAGCCACTCTTGATGTATTTGTGAATGAGATGACCCTGACTAAATTTTATGATGAGGAAGGATATGATATGATTCCATTCTAGATGATGAGTGGCAGTCGAAGTCCAAAATCAAGATCAAAAGTCCTTGACATGGAGGGAGTTACAGATTGCCGACGCATAGTGGATGAGATCTCCGTAAGGGACCTTGATCAAACTGTTGAGGAAGCATTCCAAGACTCCATAGACAAGCCTTTAGAAGACAAAGTGGACGACGAGCTTTCTAGTAGCTCAGACCAGGATATCAAACAGAAGGACAACAAGTGGTCTACTATGATTTTCCAAACCAAAATCCTCAAAGACAATGTAGATATCTGAATAGACGAATGAACAAACGAAATAAGACAAAAGAAAAGTTTGTACCTCTTTTAAACGACAAAACGTAATATTTGAGGCTGATTGAAGCTTCTGTCAAAGGAGATTGTGATGTTGATGTTGATGCGGAATGGGCATTTAGTGCAGAGTGCACTTATGATCCTATTGTCCATGATGCATGTATGCAGATTCACATGTGTGGTATTTTGACAGTGGTCGTGCTACAAAGCACATTACCTCACATCATGACTTGTTTACCTCTATTGAGTCTATCCCTCATGGGAATACAAAGACTTGTGCCAACAATGCCTCTTATCCTGTTCAAGGAGCTGGAGAGATTGTGATTATTGATGAAAATGCCAGGCCTTTCACACTTGTTGATGCATTGTATGTACGTGGGATCAAAAAGAACCTTTTGTCTGTATTTGCACTTGCTAGACTTGGTCTCATAGTCAAATTTGTGGATGACAGATGTACAGTTCATGATCTCCGTTTTGGTGATGAAATTGTTGCACCTGGCCTTTTGTGTCGCGGGTTGTATAAGCTCACTTTGTATAACAAGTGTGGACAAAATTTTGCAAATGCAGTTGCAGATTCAAGGGTTGTTTCAGATGCAAAACTGTGGCATGCACATTTTGGGCATCTAAATTTTGCCAGTTTGCTACGTTTGCAGAAATCTAATATGGTTGCTTCTTTGCCACCTCTTGAAGCACCTGACAAACATGTTTGTGAAGGATGTATTTTGGGAAAGATGAGATTTAAGTTTCCAAAGGATGGTTGTGCGCTCCTTGCCGCACTGTCAAAGCAAGGGACTTGCCTAACACTGTGTGCGAGCCACAGACGGCTCCAAGCACACAACTAGCTTAACTAGTAAGCTCAAAAGAGGGCAATGGTGTGTCACTCACCGCTCTATGCTCCTGCCGTGGAGGATTCCTCGCCGCGAAGAAGAAGGAGACGCCGCTACTCCGCGCTCAACCGCTTTGCCGCCGTCGTGCGGTCGTAATGCTCGATCGCCCTCTCTCTCTCTCTCTCTCTCTCTCTCTCTCTCTCTCTCTCTCTCTCTCTCTCTCTCTCTCTCTCTCTCACACACACACACACACACACACACACACACACACACATACACACACACACACAAGGAGGTGAAGAAGAAGAAGATGGAGATGGAGATGGAGCAAGAGCACTCTTCTATTGCAAAAATGACAGAATGAGTGAATTTTAGGTTTAGTTGGCTTTTATATGAGCTCACCCCATTCACACTTGGGCGCCCATGCTTAGCCAGCTAGTCCCTTGAATGTCCCAGTTAGAGTGCGCCTCTCATCCGCGATCACTCTTACCCTTTTCCTATTGGACCGACAAGCCCGGTACCTGACTCTACCAAATAAATAATACAATGTCCACCGTAGGTTACAACGTCCGTCTCGTAGGTGATAGGGTGTCCGTGCCCCGTGAGGGTTAACATGCCCCCCTTCCTGATGTAGATTCCGTCCTCGGAAGCTATTGAGTTGAAGCTCGTTGGTCGAGGTGGAAGAGCATTTGAGATGAATGTCCTTAGCCTTCTTCAGTCACTGCAAAATCAAACAACATTGCACAGTAATTGCATTCTCATAAGCGATTAAAAAGCATATGCAATTTTAGGCAGACAATTGATTGGTAACAGAATTTTAAACAATTTGTCAGCAATAAGCATTAAATTGCAATGTAATCAAATGCATAAACAGATGTAAAGGTAAAAAATTAAACAAGTCTAGGGTCGCTAATTTAACGGTCGAAAGGCACTAGAGATCGACTATTAATACCATGGGTAAGCTTCTTAATTTTCTCTGGTTAATTAAGTTGTTTAATCGCGAGAGCCAAGTATTTCATGTTCGAGGGCTGACTAGAGGCTATACCTAGAGGACCTTGTAGTTAAGCTACGATAAAAGGAATTTCTCATGAAATCATCGCCTGACTGATTACCTTTGCTTTGACCCCCCAAAGTCTTTTCAGAGTGATTCAATTTTGATCTGTGTGCTTATTTTGTATGCCTTGGGTTTTTTGCTTTTCAAGGAAAAGCGCCCACACTGGGAACCTCTAGGGCTCTAGTACCATAGGCGATACATGTGAATGGAGTACCAATTTAAGCAGGGATTTCTCTTCCAGCTTAAAATTTTACATTGTGGCACTTTGATATTTTTTTGTGTTGTTTGTTTTCATCATTTTAATTTTGTAGCTTTGGGGGCTCATATAACTCTGATACACCTCCCCAGGCTCATCACACTAGTAAAGTCCCTTTATAATACTTAAGCTAGAGGTCAATAGGGTCAAGCCCACTAGAAAGCCCTAGTACATTTCACACAATGCTGCCTAAATCGGATTAAGAACCTAAGTAACCATTGCTTATTAGGAAGGCATTCCCCATGGTATTAAGAGAAGATTTCTAACACCTAGCTTGGTCAAACTAGCTTAGTCGGACTGCTTGATTTTTAAACCTAGAAAAGTGATTATGACAAAAAATTACATTGAATTAAATGTTTGATACTAAGCAAATGCGGTGAATATTAGGCTACCAATCACAATTAAAGCAGACAAATATGGATGCAAAATAGATAGGGGCAATGCTAATGGACAAGGTACCAACACTTATTGAACACAACAAAAAACATAAGGAACCCTAACCTAATTATTTGCACTCCCCCTAAAGAGTCCACAAACAATGGATGTCCACAAACACTCCCCGCTTCCTTGGGTAGATCATACCGTTTGAAATGATGTCATCACCCTTTGAAACCAGTTGTTCCAAGTTGTTATAGGTGAAGATTTTTGCCAGTAGTTTTCTATTACCTTAGGTGCCTCGTCGAGTTGCAAGGGTGGTAAGGTACTCTCCCAGGATCGAACTTGAAGTGGTTCATCACGTGATTCTTGAACACTGGAAGGTGTGGATTCCTTTGTAGCTTCATGGAGGTCCACTATTGTAGGTGGAGGCTGTGTAGAAGCTTTTACCTCTATGGATGTATTACATGAGGAGCTAGAATCTTCATGGAACTCCCCCCTTCCTGAGCTAGGTGGAATAAATTGGTTTTGCCTTGGAGCCCAAACTAGCTCTGGACTAGGTGTGTAGCAATCTGTGATCTTTCTCTTCCCACGGTCTGCCATTGGCTTTAGCGTTACACTGTTTGACTCATATGGGTTTTTTGTCGATAGGGAAGGACACATTTTACGTTTAGGTACCCAAATTTTCTCATTTTCATCATAGTAGCCTTGGGCTTCTAATAGTCGTTTTGGAATCCACCGTGATATGGTCTTGACTCTCCTAGGGCGCGCTCTTGGTTTTCCAGGGAAATTTTTTCTTGGAATGGATGGGAGGGTTGAGGTAGTTGGAAGTAAGGCCTTGGGGACCCATTGATATGTACTCTTAGGTCGTGCAAGTTGAGTACTTGCAATATTACTGCTTGCTGCAACTACAAGTGTTGAAGTGCTAGGTTCATGGGTAGCCGGCAAAGACGAGTTAACCACCTTGGCTTGTGAATGTTGGCTATCCTTCAACTTTGCTAGAGTTTGCAACGTAGGTGACTTTGCTTGAATGATAGGGGTAAGAGTCGGTGGTCGCGTCGTGACACTACCAGTATCCCAATCAATAGTGCATTTGGTTGCCAACATCCACGTGCGTCCCAGCTTTACGTTGCCTTTCATAGCTCCCGCGGGCATGACTAGAAACCTCTGCGCTATGCTTCCATTGTCATAGACAACAGGGGTTTGAAGGACTCCAAGAATAGCAGTTTTCTTTTTATTAATGCCCTTGACTTGCATCGTACTCGGGGATAGGGTCGGTTTCCCTAATTGACACCAAACTCTATAGGATAACAAATTGTGTTTAGCTCCCGTATCTAATAAGGCATTGTATAGTACTTTCCCATAGGGGCTATTTAGCTCAATTGGGTATTGTAGGAATGGCTCAGATTCTAATGAGTCGTCATCTGTGTCCTCGAAAAATGCTTGCGTGATTCCCAGATTAGCCTCTCGTTGGCGTCTAAGACGTTGTTGTCGTTCTCGAGCCTCAACTCTTGCTTGGATTTTTCTAAGCTCTGCTTGTTCCTTGGCAGCCTTCTTTTGATGGATGGCTTGCAACTCTTCCTGGCTTAGAGGATCATAATATCTTTTGAATTTACTCCCATTAAGGAATCCAATGGTTTCAACTCCATCTAGAGTCTCCACACGAATGGTACCTTGCGGGGTAATTTCACACACTCGATATGGTCCCTTACCAGCGTATTTCAATTTCTTCTTTTCATTACGTACCCCGTACATAAGAACTTTATCACCAACCTTGATGTATTTATCCTTTAAATGGCTATCAAACCACTTCTTTCTCCTATCCTTCTTCACTAGAGCATTTCGCACAGCTAATTGCCTTTCTTCATCTAGCCTTTCCAGGATATATAATCGCTCCACTAAGGGGTTACCATCCCAACCTTCTTGAGAAGCTAATCGAAGACTAGGAATGAAAAACTCACATGGCATAACTGCTTCTTGGCCATACACCATCTTAAACGGTGTGCAATTAATAGCAACTTTATACGCAGTACAATAAGCCCATAAAGTTGATGTAAGCTTTAGGTCCCAATAAGTGTGATGAGCCTCAACTGTCTTTGTCAAAATGGAGATGAGAGTTTTGTTCGTACTCTCAGCTTGGCCATTTGCTTGGGGATAATAGGGTGTAGACTTGTGGTGAGATATCATGAAGTTTGATGTGAGTTCTTTTATTACTTCATTTATAAAATGAGTTCCATTGTCACTCACAAGTTCAAAGGGGCATCCAAAACGTGTGATAATGTTCTCAAAGAGGAACTTAGCTGTTGTTTTTGCATCCGCCTTTCGTGTTGCTTTTGCTTCAGCCCATTTGGTTACATAGTCGATAGCCACAATGATATATCATGATTGTGTGTTACGTGCAGCCGGACTAATCGGTCCTACAAAGTCTAAGCCCCACTTTTCAAATGGTTGGGTTACCTTGATGGGATGTAGAGGCATCCTATCCCTTCTTTGTGGCTTGTTGAAGCGTTGGCATTCATCACATCCCTTTGCAAAAAGTGATGCATCCTTAAACAAAGTGGGCCACCAATAGCCTGACTGTAAGATCTTTCGGGCAGTCAACTTTCCTGAAAAGTGACCACCAGCTACGCCCATGTGTGCCTCTTGTAGAATATATAAATACTCATCCTCACAGGCACAGCGTCTAAGAACATCGTCTTTTCCTCTCTTATAGAGAGTTCCAGCCAGTAAGCAATAGGGTTCGCATTCCTTGATTAATTTTCGAGCTATATCTTTTCGCAGCTCTTTGGGTGGAAAACCATTAACTAAGAAGTTAACAATCTTTTCACTCCATTCAGGCATTGTCTCAACAATGAACAAAGGAGTATTAGGCAATTCATCATCAACCCTCGTAGGAGCTTCGCCATTAGGGATACGAGATAAATGATCTGCCATGACATGTTTCCTCCCATGCCTCACAACAATGGTGAAGTCAAACTCAAGAAGAATTAACAACCATCGTGTAATTCGACCTGTGGAACACGGCTTGTTTACCAAATATAGCAATGCTTGATGATCAACATAAAACACAAACTTGGTAGCAAGAAGGTAATAGCGAAATTTCTTGACTGCGTAAATCATAGCTAGACCTTCGCGCTCTGTAGTAGTGTAGTTCATCTCGGCGTCATTTAATTGGCGACTTGCAAAGCTAATAGGGTAGTCCAATTTATGTTCTCCTGGTTGAGTTAGAACACACCCAATAGCAAAGTTTGATGCATCAATATGCACATGAAAAGGTACATTCCAATCAGGTGTTCGCAGGATTGGAGCACTTGTTAGGGCGTTCTTTAATAACTCATAAGATTGATGACATTCTTCCGTCCAAAGAAACTCGATAAGAAGATTGTACAATGGACGCGCTATCTCGGCAAAGTTTAAAATAAACCTTCGATAATAACCAACATGGCCCATAAATCTTTGAACTCCTTTATAGTTCGTAGGTGGTGGAAAATCGGCAATGGCTTTAATCTTACTCTCATCTGTGGAGGGTTAATTTTATTTGCGAGTTAATCAATTCGTGTTTTTTTGCTACAGGTGATGCTTTTTCGAGTTTATAGAAGCATGGATTCCACTCATATGTATGCTCTCTAAGGTGGCGTTGTGGTATGTTAAATAAGTACCGAGGGAAGGAGAGAGAAGAAGGATTAGACGGAGAGAGAAAAACATACTTGTGAAATAGAGATAGGATCGGGATGTGAGAGTACCGACAACGAGAGAGAGAGAGAGAGAGAGAGAGAGAGAGAGAGAGAGAGAGAGAGAGAGAGTGGGAGATGAGGGGGAGAGAGGAAAGATAGGTTCAAAATGAAAAAAGTCCGGCTAAAGTTTGGGCAAGAAGGTTCTCAAGCCGGTTCAAATTATTTCATTTAGTAACTTGGTATAGAATTTTTTATGTGTTGGTTTAATGTATATATTTTATAAATATCCTACATTTTAATTGAGATGAAAGTGGAGTTAAGTAAAAGTGGAGTTTTGTTGTGAAGAAGGAGGTTGTGTGCACGTTTTCTACTCACATGTGTGTGTGTGTGTGTGTGTGTATGTGTGTGTGTGTGTGTGTGTGTGTGTGTGTGTGTGTGTGTGTGTGTGTGTGTGTGTGTGAGAGAGAGAGAGAGAGAGTGGGAGATGAGGGGGAGAGAGGAAAGATAGGTTCAAAATGAAAAAAGTCCGGCTCAAGTTTGGGCAAGAAGGTTCTCAAGCCGGTTCAAATTATTTCATTTAGTATCTTGGTATAGAATTGTTTATGTGTTGGTTTAATTTATATATTTTATAAATATCCCACATTTTAATTGAGATGAAAGTGGAGTTTTGGTGTGAAGAAGGAGGTTGTGTGCACGTTTTCTACTCATGTGTGTGTGTGTGTGTGTGTGTGTGTGTGTGTGTGTGTGTGTGTGAGAGAGAGAGAGAGAGAGAGAGAGAGAGAGAGTTTTCCTATTCATATGCGTGTGAAAAGGTTCCAAAGCCGGGTCCACAAATAATGTTTTCGGAGCCCTTAGAGAGGCAGTTTGTGGTGGTTACTCATTGCACTATTATATGCCTATAGTATTCATAGAAGAATAATAATCATAGTGTTTCCCGAGCCCTTAGAGAGGCAGTTAGTGTTGTCTACTCATTGCACTTTTAGATGCTGATAAATCTTATAGGGGAATAATAATCGTAGTGACAAATCATGCATATTTTATTGCACACCCCACTTTAAAAGTTAGTGGTAGAGTAGTAGACGATTATAATATTCATATTGACAAATCATGCATATATTATTGCACGTTCCAATTTAGCAGTTAGCATATGCTGCGTGGGACCCCTCATGTCACTAACACATGCCACTCTTCCATCACTATCAATGCTTTTTGAGAGCATGGTGCTTTAGCCCATATAAATGTTACAAGGCAAGCACCATGTGCTGCACAAGTGAATCGGAGGTGCTAATCAAGAGAGATTTTTTCATTTTCCCTGTACTTATACAATGCCTATAGGATATGCTAGTACTGGTAATGAGGTAGTTTCAAAAATCCATGAAGAGCTTCACAAACTCCCCCCCAACGCACCCCTTGAAGAAAAGAAGATGTTTACACAAAGAGAGCGTGACACAAACAAGGCGATCCGGATGTTCAACCACCTTAATCGCACTCGCAACACCGGAGACCGGGAACTCAATGATGGCTTTGAGACAATGCGGGAAGCTCTGGGCAAGTGGGAGACATGGGGGTACATAGATAGCTCTCGAAGGGCCGCTTTACAGGCGGAGATTGACCATTTGCTTGTCTGCAAACGCACAATCAACCTGGTCGACATCTCTGGCTCTAATGTGGTAGAAGATTGAGGCAAGATTTAAATAATTATGCACTAAATAATATAGTAAAATAAATATACACTAGCACATGATAAATTGTACTAGTGTGATGCAAGTTGTACTCTGTGTGTGTGTGCAGGTTTGATTCCCTACGTAATCATGTAAAAAACTTATTTTAATTATATGATGCTTATTTTAACTATATGATGGTGTTCCACTCTTCAGTGCCTTGGCGAGAATAATTCATATGTCTCTGTCTGACTTATTATTATTGAAGTAGCTGTGATACTTTTAATCGGCCTGGTCTACTAACACATCTTCAAGATCTGTCATAATTTAGGATATTGTTGATATCTTGTAGCTAAACTGAACCGTCAAATGTAACTACAAGCTGTTTGAAAGCCAAAAATGTAAAGAAAATCTATGTGAGTTTTTTATATAATGCAAGAAAAAGATGAGCATGTCTTTAGTATTTACCCTACTTTTAGTAGAATATACTTTCCTGTCCATGTAGGTGTTGTTGCAAACAAGGATGAATGCCTAATAAGCCAATTTGAAACTAGGAATCTAAAAAATATCGATGGTTGTACTTGTTTGGGCGAAGACCTCAAAGTAATGAAACACGCATAGACTCTTGCATATAAAATAGTAATTAAGAACACTTTACTGAGTTGAAGAATTGCATACGTACATAAACACACACGTATAAATAACTATATATATTGTATAAACAAGTACTTAAAAACAATTTACCGAGTTGAAGATCTCCTTACGTACATAAACACACACATATAAATAAATAAATAAAAAGATATTATATATATAATATAGATATTATATATATAATATAAATATTATATATAAAACTATATATATTCTTAGACCGACAGTGTAAAGAAATACTTACAAGCAAATGAAATTTTGACAGCATAACAACGTGAAAAATAAAAATAAAACCATTCCATACTTGCTTCTGTGAAAGCTTGCCTAACTTTTGTTAAGCTTTCCTATTCTATACTTGCTTCCGTGAAGCTTGCCTAACTTTTGTGTATACATGAAACCATGATTATGTTTCTAAACATGAACAAAAAGCATGATTATATTCACAAGCAATCAAAATTTCGACAGCATAACAGCGCGAAAATACAAACAAAAAAATTTTCCATTCCATACTTGCTTCCGTGAAGCTTGACTAACTTTTCTGTATACGTGAAATCATGATTATGTTTTCAAACATGAACAAAAAGCATGATGATATTGATAAGCAATCAAAATTTCGGTAGCATAACGGTATGAAAATTCAAACTAAAAAAATTCCCATTCCATACTTGCTTCCGTGCAGCAGCGAATGCTCACGGGAAGAAGAAATTACATAAGCAAAAAAGCATATGTTGGTATATTACTTTGGTAAATCCAAAGCTCTCAACAAACTTCTATCTAGTATAATAAATATGAAATCATGGCTGAATTGATAAGGATGATCAACACCAACAACATGTCTTCAGTAATATCAAAAAAGTGGCACCCAAACACCATGGTCACACGTCGTTCCATAAAAATCACAAACTAGAAAAAATGATAGATAATACCAATGTTGATGTCAATCAAGGGCAATGTGATCCGGGCTCATATTGTTGCCAATCAGTCTCCTCATCGCTATCTGCATCAACTGCTGAAATAGCACGTACACATGGAGCCTTGAAGCGTGAAAGATGTTGATGGAAGACCTCTGGATCACTATCTATGCAGAGACAGTGTCTAGACAACTCAACGCAAACATTGCCCAAGCCACCACATCCAGAAAACATATCAACAATGTAGGTGTGCTCCGCAGTAAATGTCCGCACAAGCCAGCTAAAAAAAGCAAAAAATATGCGTATTTTTACTTTATGTAACATAGTCCAATAACGCATAGTAGGAAGCATATATTCTTACCGAAAGAAGTCAAGGCTAAGCTCGGCGGCACCTCTAAGAGCGTGTCCTCCAATGTACTCTCCGTCGACGCGCTCCACCAGTATTCCGGACTTGGCATCGAAAGAGTTGTTGTCCACGCTCTCTCCATCTCGTCGATCGTAGATAGGACGTTGACCCTTACGATAAAACAATCCTAGCAATAGTGTTTCCACCTACAAATTACAACTATAATGTGATCTAATTGAAGAAAACTACAAGCATGCTTTTCAATCAACAAATAAATTTACTTACTCTCTCAATCTCAATGGTCTTTCGCACATAACCATCGGGGATCAAAATAAGGATGGTGTGCATCATTTTGAATCCCATCTCGATGGCATGGCTAGACACAATGCCAAAGTGATCAGTGGAGCTTAGGGTGATGTACCACCCATTGTCTGCCACATACTTTGAAGCTATTACGGCCACTTTCTTACTTAATTTTCGAAAGAATTGATTCCATGGAGGGACCTGGATAATACGCATTGTTAATTTAATTAAAGTTCCAAAACTATCATAGACTGTCCATTGTGGTTTTGAAGGATGCATACCTCGTTCTCTGAAAAATTTTCAACTTTAAAGTTTGTTGGAAAATCCGCAAACAAAAGAGAGGCCACTTCATTGCTCTTTTCCCCATCAACATGGGCTGAATGAAGAAAATCCAAGATCCTGCATACGATCAAATAAATGTATTTCAAACATTCACAACACACACCACACATAGTTAGTCTTTCTTTTCACATGTGTTTACCATTTCTCATCATCGAGAGAAATTTTGTAAACATCTATCATGTTCCTAATAACGTTCACATCACAATCTATGGAAGGCACTGCATAATCAAAAAATAAAATATTTCATCAAGAATTGTTGAGTAGAAAAAAAGTGACAGCTAGATATCTATACAAGCAAGTTTACCTGTGGAGCCTTGAGCACCTTTTTGGTTCTTTTTGGGAGACTTCTTGGGCTTCTTGGATCTAACAAAATCCAATCATTTCTTTATAGAGGAGATTGTACTATTGTTTACTCTTTTCGAAGAGGTGGCTTTCTTGGAAGCTGAGCCAATCTCCTCAATACCATTTTCATTTCTTTCAAGAACGTGCTCTAAAGCAAACAAAAATATATTTCTCACAAACATAATCTAAATAGTATGAGCACTTTAACAATTTTGTAGTTTTTATAAATGCCAAAAATAACCTTTATATAAGTTCCCTTCATCACGTGGGTAGGTGCCTCGAGTGTAATCTAGCCACCAAGGGCAATACTCAATTTCCCAAGCAATCAAACCATAATCTCTCATCCATAGTGGATACATACACTCCTCACAAGAGAGGTCCCTCCAACTTTCAACAGCAATTGGCAACTTCTCCAACAAAGTTTGATCGTAAAGCTGAATTATCCATCTACATAAAATGCAGTTAACTTTATTTGAGCTCCTTTCCTAAGTGACTTATTTATTATACAAACTCTAAGTAAAAAATAGAATAACAACCATAAAGATATCAATTGTATTACCTGAATAATACTCTCCTTGAAGATTCCATAAGCTCTGGAATTTTTTCATCCGACTCTTTTGTGTTGAGCTTACTCCAAAGCTCCACAAAAGCTTTATCAATGTGGTCCCTCAATTGGTGATGAAACCATGTTTCAAAGCCCTCCGGCATTTCTTCAATCATTTTCCCTTTGATCCTCAAGCATTGCTTCAAGATACTTCCCCGATACCACTCTTTACGCAAGTACATTCTAAATTTCATTGCACTAATATAACGCTCATAAGTAACATCATCTACACGGCAATGCATCAAAGAGTGCAATATTTCTTTTTTCCTATAGAGCAAACAATAAACAAACCATAAATGCATTGATTCATTTGATGATTTCATGTGTATTTTTTATCCAAAAATTATTACCTCTCTGGTGATATTTTAGAAGTTGCCAAAGAGTGGACTTTGTCTCTTGTAAGGCCCACTTGATCCTTTTCTCTTATCCAATTGAAGTTGAATAATAAAGAGAAGAACCCTTGGCCATTGGCGGGGTTGGCAATGGCCAACATCTATGTTACATTAGCACGAGATCAAATCAAATCAATTTTTCAATCAAATATATCAAATTCAAATGACATGTCAACTTACAATTTTGTAGAAATTCAAACATAAACGGGGAGAAGAGAAAGTGTTTACCTTATAAGCTCTTTCTTTGAATATTTTTTCTACTCTTCCTCGAGCAACCATTTCCTTTTCTGGCAGTGATATTGAGGGATCATTGATCTCTTGCATCTCTTTGATAAGAGACAAGTCAAAGTCTTCCTTTTGTAGAGCAAATGAAAAAAAAAAGTAAGATTTTACAAAATAATGTCAAGCTTTAGAAATTACATAAAAAGTGTACTTTAAGGCAAAAAAATATACCTTCCATATGAGCATTGCTAATAAAAGAGCAGGAGCATTGTACCAACTCCCTTTAGATGCCTTCTTCTCACAAGCAAGCTCTACCTCTATCCATCGAATCCAATCTTGGGGAAAGTCTTTCATTAAAGAATCTTTGCTTGCCACAGCCAGTTTTTGGAACAAGAAGATCTCCTGCCCAAAATTTGTGCTCACAGTGGTTCTACCAATCTTAAACCACAATATCTTAAATTAAATGGCAGTAGAATGACATCGATAAAGTAATAGCAATAACGTTCAAAACAACAAATGTGCTTACTCATTTTGAGAGCGCAAAGCTAACATAAGCTCCCCCTCTGCACTTCTATCAACAAAGACAAATTGACATTTCACAGAACAATGTCTCCACTTTATCATTGAAAATTCTACAACAACAAAAAAGAAAATTAGAAAGCATAGAGTAATACAAGTCAACTTTACATTAAACAAAAAAGAAATCACTTACGTGTTTTTATTAAGCGCATCCAAGTTTTCAAACGGTGATTACCATCCCAAACGATAAATTTTTTTCCCCTTAAGTCTTCCCACTCAAGGAGAAGGGAATTATCAAAATCATCGCTTATTTCTCGCCAAATAGGCCCCCATTCATCTTTGTCTAAGTCGGAAACATAATGTTGATCATGGCCTGGCTTCTTAAATGACACAAGAAATGGAGCTCCAAGCACACTGTATCCAGACATCTCAAACCTTTTCACCAAGCCCTTAGTGCCTGGACCCACCACTCTAATGGCTTCATTTTCCATCAATCTACAAAGAGGAATTCGAGGAGGTTTCCCACCTCTCTTTACAATAAAACCCTCTACAATCTCCTCTAATATTCGACCATGAACATCCTTTCCAAATACTGTTGGATGATCGAGAGGTTTAGCAACAATTGTTGTTGCTTCAGACACGCTGTGAGCCACCAATTCACCTTGTGTAGCATGAATATCTATGAACACCTCTTCTTCATGCACATCACTCAATTTATCCTCTTCTTCATGCACATCACGCAAAATATCCTCCTTTCGATGGACATTGGAAGAAGCAATGGAAGATCGTGCATTGGCCCTATGCCCTGTAGTGCCAGACCTTGATGTGTATCCTAGTCCTACAAGCAAAAAACAATAAGAACACAAATAGTTTAGTGAGTATGATGAGACAAAAGAAAAGAAAACAAATAGCTTAATGTATTTGAACTTACTTTGAGAGATACCTATCCTGCCACGTTTAGATGGTGTACGAGCCATAATCTATTAACCACAAACAACAAAAATCTTCTTAGCAATGACAATACAAATATAAAATTCTAAATTTCGACAGCATAACGACGTAAAATGCAAACTATAAAAAAAAAACCATTCTCAACTTGCTCATGGCAAGGAAAAATACAAATCCACTTTGACATTTGTATACCTCTTCTCTACAACGACCTGTTCTTACATCATTGTAATTGTTACTGTAAGTGTGTATGCAAGTGTGTTAAAGTGTGTGAATGCAAGTGTTTATATGTGTGTGTGTGTGTGGATGTATGCATGATTGTGTGTGTGAATGTAAGTGTAATATGTGTGTGTCTTTATGCATGATTGTGTATGTGTTTGTGCTATGTATGCAAGTGTGTTGATGTTGTGAATGCAAGTGTTTATATATGTGTATGTGTGTATATATGCAAGTGTGTTGATGTTGTGAATGCAAGTGTTTATATATGTGGGTGTATGTATGTATGTATGTGTGTGTATGCAAGTGGATGTGTGCATGATTATGTGTGTGTGAATGTAAGTGTAATATGTGTGTGTATACAAGTGTGTTGATGTTGTGAATAAAAGTGTTTATATATGTGTATGTGTGTATATGCTTGACAATACAAATATAAAATTCTAAATTTCGGCAACATAACGGCGTAAAATGCAAATTACAAAAAAAACCATTCTCAACTTGCTCATGGCAAGGAAAAATACAAATCCACTTTGACATTTGTATACCTCTTCTCTACAACGACCTGTTCTTACATCATTGTAATTGTTACTCTAAGTGTTTTTAATATGTGTGTATGCAAGTGATTTGATGTGTGTGAATGCAAGTGTTTATATGTGTGTGTGTATGGATGTATGCATGATTGTGTGTGTGTGTGAATGTAAGTGTAATATGTGTGTGCATGTATGCATGATTGTGTGTGTGTTTGTGCTATGTATGCAAGTGTGTTGATGTTGTGAATGCAAGTGTTTATATGTGTATGTGTGTATGTATGCAAGTGTGTTGATGTTGTGAATGCAAGTGTTTATATATGTGGGTGTATGTATGTATGTATGTGTGTGTATGCAAGTGTAATGTGTGTGCGTATACATGACTGTGTGTGTGTGTTTGTGCTATGTGTGCAAGTGTTTTGATGTGTGTGTATCACTGTGTGTGTGTGTGTGTGTGTGTGAGTGTGTGTGTGTGTGTGCTTACCTGGACACGCTCGCCCGATCCACCGGAGGAGGTCCAATGGAAGCTCCATTGGAGCTTCTCCATGCCTTGAAAGGCATGGTGAGAAAGCAGCGCGCGCGCTACCCTCTCACCATGCCTTTCAAGGCATGGAGGAGGTCCAATGGAGCTCGTATTGGAGCTCCCCCATACCTTTCAAGGCATGGGGGAGCTCCATTGGACCTCCTCCGATGGATCGGGTGAGCGTGCGCAGGTAAGCGCGCACACACACACACACACACACACACACACAGAGTACCTTGTCTTCTCTTACTCCTTCTTCTTCACAGCAAAACTCCACTTTCTCTTCACTCCACTTTCATCTCCTTCTTCACAGAAAAACTTCACTTTCACTAGCTTCACTCCACTTCAATCTCAATTAAAACTCCATTTAAACTTCACTCCACTTTCATCTCAACTACTACTTTTTTCACACACACCATATATTACAAAAATGATATTGTGGTATAAACACTCACACACACACATTCATTTATATATATATATATATATATATATATATATATATATATATATATATATATATATATATATATGTATGTATGTATATGTATATACACACACAAAGATACACACAAAATGGATTCATATATATAGTTTTACTAAAAAAATACTATGTTTTTTTTACACACACACACACAACCATATATTTAAAAAAATGATTGTATGTGTTTGTGTGTATAAAAAACGTAGCATTCTTAAAGTTAAGTCATGCACACACACACACACACACACACACACACAAAATGTAAAAACTATGTGCACAGTTAAATATCTTATGTGCACATACACTCAACTTAAATATCTTAACTTAAAAAAATGCACATACACTCAACTTAAAAATATCTTAACTTAAACTATGTGCACATACACTTAACTTAAATATCTTAACTTAATAAAATGCTACGTTGTTTACACACACCCACAAAATCATTTATACACACGCACAGTAATGTATATAACTTAACTAAAATAATTATATATACACACTATCAAAAACACACACACATATATATAAAATGGCAAGATGGAATCATATATATAACTTAACTAAAAAAATTGCTACGTTTTTTATACAAAGTCAGTCATATAGAATGTTACGTTTTTTATACACACAATCATATATATATATATATATATATATATATATATATATATACACACACACACACACACACACACATACACAAAAGATGAAGACACTATTAGACTGCATTAAATACAGTCCTTGAACCACCATTTAGAAATTAAATGGCCCCTCAAATTTGATGACATATTCCACTACACATACATTCAGAACCGTCATATATTAAATGCACTTCTTCAATTATGATTTTCATTATTCTTTGAGCCATCACAAGATCTTATGCAACTGTCTTTTCGTCTACCTACCAATCTTTCACTTTCATTAACCTTCACATCTTTCATTAACTTTCACCAGTTTCATTAACCTTCACTTTATCTTTAACTTTCATTAACCTTCACCGCCTTCACTTAATCCACCATAGTTTTCTCGCATCTCCACCCTGTAATCTGTTGCTTGAGAGAATATGTCCAACATGAAAGTAACAATAACTTGGAAGGTTGGTGGTCAGATAGTCAACCGCGACATTCAGTTGAAGGGAAACTCATTGTTGCTTAGTGCTTACTATTTGCAGAGTTTGCTGCCTCCATCTTGCCATTTTCAGTCACTATCTGCTCTTATTGAAAGTGATTGTGGCCTAACAAAAGTCTTGTTGCAACCACAGTGGGATATAGAAGGTCATCAACATTTCTTAATAGATGGTTCTTTTTCGAGCTTGTTTGAGATGCTTCATTCAGACACATTTATATAGGTATCTGACAATGAGAAAGGAAATGACAAAGAGATATCTGAAGATGTTTTAAGCATTGTGCATCTTGAAAGTAGTGGTGACGATATAGGACAGCTCAAAACTCAGTCAATCGTCATTTGGATTCAACAAAATCCAGGGGTAAAAAAGTTAAATGATCTGTTAACATTATGTGGAGCTCCTTTGCAAGTTGCTGAACTTCCACAACATTATGATGGAAATTTGTGTTTTGAGTTACCTGCGACTCAGGATAAAACAAAACGAATGACAGGGATGGAACAACGCTTTGATGGTCACTTGTGGACTCGCCCATCTGTGACAACCATGGCAATAGCATGCACAATTCCTCTAAGCCACTGTTTGGGATTCATGCAGTGTAATTATTCAACGTGTCCTCATTATATTAAGGAACAAGAATTCAATAGTAGAGATTTTCATGGATATTTGGACAGACAGGTGAAAAAGGACTACCTTGCAATGGAAGAGAATACAACAATAACTTGTCATTATTGTCAGAAGGTTGTTACTTGTGTTGCTGCTTGTCCCTACAAAATCTATTATGTTTTGCCTAGAGATGGTACAATGTCGCGACTGGCAATACATGTTGGTAAACATTGTCATAATGTTAAGGCAGGAACCTCTAGGGCTGCTATTTCAAGAGTGCGGAAACTGGTAGGTGCAGTACTAAAAATAGAAAAGGGTGGCCCAAAAAAAATTCAAATGTTGGTGGCTCAACAACTTGTTCTTCACTCCTTGATTGGTGAGGAAGTTGAAGCTACATCCAATGTACAATTCAATGATTTTTTGGAAGAAATGATGCCACTGGTTCAAACCAAAGGGTAAGAAAACTCAATTTGGTTCTTTGAATTTGTTAATTTTTTAACTATTATAAATTTAGCCTTCTTGTGATGCATCGTGTAGGTTTTCTTCAATTGTTTCAAAGGAGAGAAAGAGTCAAGGTGCTGTTATTGGGGATGGATATGACAATATTTTATTGCTTCAAAAAAAGTGCATGTTTCCTTTTTTTCATGGGAGTAGATTTCCTGGACAGGGTGAAGAGGATGACAAGTGCTTCCTATTTAAAATGTCCACTAAAGGATCAGGTTCTGGGATTGATCTAGTAAATCGGATGAAAAGAACTGAAACTGGTGACTTGAGAAATGCATGGGTACATTTTGATTTTACCCATAGAATAGATGGATGGGCAACAATTTCATGCTCAGTTTATGATCCAAGGTAATCTTTAAGTATTTAAATATCTCGTATTTTTTTATCATTAAATAAAAGAAGATGTGTGAAAATGTTTATGTTGAATATCTTGCAGCATACGATCACTACAAATAATTGCTATATGTGAAACTAAAGAGGAGGATGCAAAGACTCAAGTTATTTTTTGGAAGAGCCTTAATTCAACAATGGAAAAGTACAGACATGGTGCAGCTAACTTTGCAGGTTTTATGTTTGATGAAGCTGGTGCAAATTGGAATGCTATTCGAACAGTCGTCAATGGCGGGCCAGATAATATCATGGAGGGACGTGAACGATCATGCCTATTTCATTGGGAGCAGAGTCTCCACAAATATGCTAAAAAGTGGATACCTCAACATCTAACAAATCAACACATTGATATGTGTGAGGACTGGAGAGCTTGTAAGACCATTGTGCTTGCATCTCAAAAGGCACTTTCAATTCAAAAGTGGTGGAGACAACATCTATCTACAGAGAGCATCACAAGAGTGAGCAGATGGTTTAAATGGTGGGAGCAACGAATTTCACACTGGGGAGGAATTGGAACAGATGTAAGTACCTTTATGACAATCTATATTTTTAGAAAAATTTCTTTTCATACATGAAATTTATAAATTTTAATTCATGTTTTTTTGCATTTCATAGGGTGGTCTAAGTCCGTGGGAGCGGGCACAAATTCCCAATGTTAATTTATCAGAAAGTGTACATGCCAGTTGGTTAGCAGGTGAAGGTGGAAAGGGAAAAATATCCTTGTATGATGCATGTGTAACAGATGTTATAAACTCATATATTCAATGTGCAAAGCGTTTGGGATATACTACTGGGCGTTATATAGGAACGGGTCCCACAATGGAGACCTTGCTTTCTCGAGTTGAATTTCAGCAAACTCCAACTCCAACCAACGTGGCCCATCTATTACACGAGGCTGTTGCAGGGACTCCCATGTATGCGCAGCCAATTTTGCATGGAGACAAAGAAACAGTACAACGCAAAAAGAGGGGCAGAACAGGAACAAGTAGCTCCCATCGGCCGGAATATGTCATGGAATCTAAGCAACGAAACCATCGCGGTCGACCAAAAAAAATCAAGTTTGATACCCAAGGACCAGGTATTTCTAACATTCCGCTGCAAATTAGTGACAGTGATGATGATATTGGATCTCAAAAAGAAACAACCACACCTTTGTCATCTAAAACAAACAATGTGTTTGAGAGTGATGTGCCACGCACTCAGTGGGCCCTCAGGAGAATGCCCATTCAAAGTCAAAGAAAATGTTTTGGAACAGTAGGGAGAAAAAATTGTGACAATATCTTGCATAGTCGCTCAATTGGTCTTGTTGCTCCATGTATATGGTCCGAAAGAATGTTCAAGGGTAAAACAATCGAGCAATGGTTATGGATTTGTAATCATGATATTTTGCATACCCAAGCAATCAAAAGACAAGTCAAAGATTTACCTCCTACTCCAAATGTTTGGCTAGTAGCAAGAGGGACAGATATCTCCACACAGGAACTTGCCGCGCTGCATCAGAGTGGATTTCGGACAGAGAATTCAATGGTAAATCCACAACCTCTTGCTGGCGACTACAAAGAAGGTGGTGGCAACTCGAGGAAGAAAAAGTGGAGGCATGGAATCTCTAAAGAGGCCATGAAGAAATTGGAAGCATGTAATAGTATGACAATTATATTTTTGGATGATGTGAAAAGGTCTCAAGAGCATGTAATTTTCCGAGTTCTCACTGAAAATAGTTATGAGATTCATATAAAACAGAGTCCAGCGTGCACGTGTCCGGATTTTCAGAAGCGAGAGAATACCAACAAATCCTTTTTGGCATGCAAACATATGTACTATGTGTACACAAAAGTGCTCGGACTTGAACCTAAGGAGCACATGATTATTCATCAACCAACCCTCTCACCAATGGACATCGCTTTTATTCTTGGACAACCAAGGATGATTTCTCCCTCCATTTAATTACAACTGGTTTGGTATGCTTCTTTCACTCAACTAGAATATTGATCTATGATATGAAAGTGTTTTTCTGTATTTATTTTGGTTTATTATACTTGTGATTATTTATCTTGAAAAAACATTGTTTATGCAGCAAAGGATTTCAAATTTCAAGCAAAAGATATGAAGCATCTTGCAAGCTATTTGGGAGCAAATTACTTGCCTTTTAGAGTGACCATTACATTTATGGCGACTATCATTTTTTGTACTCTAATTTTGATCTTATCCTGTGGTAGTTTTGCGAATGTACTTACATCCTCAAACTTATGTTGTTTCAAAAAGCAATTGCTTGGGAAAATTAGTATTGTCTCTATCTGGCATTATTTTTTACTTCATCACATTTATATATGTTGTGGATTATATTTAACTCTGAAATTAGTGTTGTCTCTATTCTGCATGATTTTTTACTTTATCGCATGTTTATATGTTGTGGATTATTTGACTCTGATCACATGCGTTACGAGCATATTTGACTCTAATAGCATGAGTTGTGAAATGGTGATTTTATTTGTTTACATTTTTTCCGTCGTTATGCCCTCTCGGTCTCTCTCTCTCTCTCTCTCTCTCTCTCTCTCTCTCTCTCTTTCTCTGCGTAGTGATATACAACTCTATGATTTTACTTTCTCTCTCTAGAAGAGAAGTCACTCTCTCTCTCTCTCAAGGATTATGATCTCTTCTTCCAATGGTAACTCGCATAAATACTATCTCTCTAGAATTTATACTTTCTCTCTCCGTCAACCACACATATGTAGTCTTATGACGATTGAAAATTACATTAAATAGATACTTTATGCTATGACACATATTTGGTTAAAAAAACTCTAAAGATTGCTAAAATTGTCAAAAAAACTTGAAATGAAAAACTCGCAAATGTTAAATCCCCATCTGTGGATATCCCGTTCTTGGATACTATATGCCCTAGAATGACTCCATGCTTAACCCAAAATTGGCATTTGAAAGGGTTCAATGAGATGTGATAAAATCTGCACCTTTCAAATATTTTTCGTAGATATAACAAATGCTTCTCCCAAGAAGAATAAACACAAAGGTCGTTTAGGAAAGCTTCACAAAACTCCCTTAGAAATTCTTTAAATGCAGTGTTTATTAATCGTTGGAATGTAGCAGGGGCATTTGTTAAGCCAAAAGCCATAACACGAAATGCAAACACTCCAAACTCTGTGATAAAAGCAGTTTTAGCTTGGTCCTCTAATGCAATTGTGATTTGATTGTAACCAGAGTACCCATCTAAAAAGCTATAAGCTTCCTTGCCCGCAACTCTTTCAAGCACATGTTCTGAATATGGCAAGGGATAAGATCTCTCCTAGTAGCTGCATTAACTTTCTTGAGGTCCACGCACACTCTTAGTTTCCCATTCTTTTTTGGCACAATGACTATTGGAGAAACCCATTCTGAGTGCTTAATAGGGTATATAAATTCACATTGGATAAGTTTTTCAATCTCCTCTTGTACAATTTTGGCGTACTTAGGATTCATTGGATAGGGTCGTTGCTGGACGGGTTTAGCAATGTTGATCATGGGAATTGTATGTTGCACCACAGAAGGTGGAACGCCCTTCATGTCATGATATGTCCAAGCAAAGATATCCTTGTATTCCTTGAGGAGCTCCTTAAGTACAGCCTCTTCAGTTTCAGTAAGGTCTTGAGCAATAAATACTGGTTTAGACTCCTCACCTGGTTCTGCTAATTCTATCTCTTTAACTACCGCTAGACCATCATAGACTCCACTGCTTCCATTGGTAGGTATTCGTTGGGCTTTGGCATACACAACCTTTCGCTCCCCCGTGGTATAAGATTTAAAATGTTCAGGAGCCGTATGTAAGTCAGCAGGCTCTTGTCTTGACAGAGACCTTTCTTTTATTTCTGCCTCCTTTTGTTGTTGTGCTAACTCTCGGTTTTGATGTCTTCTTATAGTTCGACTCAATTTCGGCTCTGTAACCTCCAATTGAGCGAGGTCAATGGGTCGCGGGCTGCACCACATGACACTCTGAAGATGTTCACCCCAATTGTCTACTAGCTTTCGATGAGCATCACATGCCCCTAGATAGCTAAGCCATTCTGCAGTAGATCTTTCCTTGTTTATCCTAGCTCTCACATTTTCTCGATATCGTCATCTTTTATATGACCTTTGTTTCTTGTTAAGGTTTTGATTTTGGTAAATGTTTGAACTCGACTCGCCTGATAGGTCTTCACTTGTATCTTCTTCACTCTCATATAAATTACCATAGACGGTCGTACTAGGCCTTGAGTGTTTAGTTTCTATACTTGGTTCACTCGATGTTTCCTCAGGTTCTGAATCCATTTCTCCCTGAGATTCCGTTTCTGATGTGTATTGGCCTGAAGCCTTTGAGGAATCATCAGTTTCACTCTCAGGTAGGTGTGCCTCTTTCTTATCATCGGGTGTTACATGTGCTACACCTAACATGTTTACTGGTGCAATGTGTGGTATCTCTTCCCCATCTGGTGTTACCCAGGTTGTTCCTCTCGATCCCCATGTATCTATAGTTGCCTTTAGGTGCACCCAATCGACATTGTCTGACTCAGCCATTCCGGGTAGGATATCCATATAAGGAGAGTTCTCCCCAATATCCGTGTCTTCGTTACACGTGTAACAATATTGTAATGGAGCTGAGTGAATTGTTGTGTCTGATCGATTATCAATGATGAATTTATTTCCTAGAGGATGCGTTCGACCGCTTAAAAGATCAACTTGAATGACAGAGTCTTGGAAATGTAAGTAGACGTGGTTTTTGGACCATTCATGCACCATTTTTGCTTCCCTCATGAATGGACGCCCTAAGATCATCTCAAATGACATAGGATGCTTGGAAAAATCCATAACAATGAAAGTTTGCCTTACCTTGTGTCCCAAGACCTTGATCCTGAGATCCTTTAGCATTCCAATAGGCGTAATAATAGATCCATTAGCCATTTTTACCACTACGCTTGTGGCTTCAAGGTGAGGTCTCCCCATCGACTCCCAACAACTCTTTGTCACCATGCTGACTCCCGCACCACCGTCAAGGACCCCCTTTACAGTTAATCCTTTAGTAGTGATTGGTAGAGTAGCATTAGATTCATCACCTTCAAAGTATTGCCCCAACTTGTTAACGGGTATTTCAATTACAGATTCATGTCCCGCTAGGTCAGATGGTGGTGCTAAATGTTCCTCATCATTCATTACCGAGTCAGGTTTGTTCATATGTGCAAATTGTGGTAATCCGGCCTGTAATTCTCCATTGAGGAAGGCTCGAAGAGCTGAGACTAGCTCGGGGTCTTTATATAGTTTGGACATGGTGGTGGTTCTAACTTCTGAAGACATGAAATCCATCAATTTGGCAATGTTTAACGGCACCTTTTGGCCTTGAGTCCCTTGACGTGGGGAAGATGGGATCTCCAGTTCTTCGATAGGATCAGGGAGTCCCTCTGTAAACATTCTTTCCATCAAGAAGTGAGTACGCCCACTTTCCCATGACTTTAAGTCACTTTCTTCTTGGATGACACTAGGTATGTCCAAGGGTCTATGGACTTGGTGAGGTTGTTGTTGTGTAGGGAACACGGTGTCTGTAATCTGGATCTTCCTAGGTGCTGGTTCTAGATCCCTTTGGGTATCTTCTACCAAACTCCTTAAATGCTTGACTCGCTCAATCTCCTCTGTAGGGTTTGGGTAAGTTCCTATCTTCTTTTTGGATCCTGGCCATTGTGGCTCATGAAGAGCTTCCTTGTTGGTTTCTATGTTAGTGGTCGTTTTGGTCTCCATGGTTTCACCTGAATCAGAATCTTCTTCAGCGTCGTTCATATATACGGGGTCATCACCAGTCCCTATGTTGGTCTTTGAGCTAGGGTCTGACTTCGCTGCTTTTTGCGATCTCTTTCTTCGTGTTTTTTTCTTTTTCTGAGATTGGGCAATTGATGCAATGTCTCCTTCCTCAAGAATATAATTTTGTTTTTGGAGCATCGATCGTGTGAGTGCGTTTACTGGTACTATGTTTATAGTTGGTGGTGTCCCATCAACAATCTCTATTAAGTTCAATGGTGTGATTTTCGGTGCGTTTGGATTGTTAGGACACTGTGCGATCAAATGATCTATGCCACAATGATTACAAGTGAGTATTGGCATTGCTAATGCACTCCCTTGACTTGTTTGCATTACTGCAGCATTCTTTTGCATTCTAATGGGGCACTCAGCTACTTGATGTGGTCCACCACATTCGTAGCACTGAAGAGGTGGTCTCCTAGCAAAACTATTAATGTTTTGGCTTCTTGCTGCTAGCGCAGTAGCTTGATATACTGGTTTGATTTGTCCCTAATGGTCTTTCATATAGTACATGGGACACTCCTCAAGCATGTCGACTCCATAGGTGATCCTAGAGTCTATGTCCTCTTCGCAATCTACGTAAGTACTAGATGACTCGCAACCTATTTGGTTCATAGGTGTAACTCTTGGATGAGGGGGTTGCGGTCCTAGCACTGGAGGTGGCAAAGGTGTGGTTTGGACCACATTTTGGGTTCTAGGGACCATGTGTTGTAATGGCAATTGTTGCTCCATGCGTGGGGTAGGCATCAATGCAGGAACTCAAGGTGAGTCTGCCCAAGCTATAGGCGGTCTATTTTCCATGATGCGTTTAAGCATTAGGAAATCCTTCGCTTGATGGCCATACCTACCACACACGTTACAAGTCCGGTTAAACTTTACTTTGAAAGTAGGGCATTCACTCGTAGTATGTGGGCCCAAGCAAATTGAGCACCATTATTGCTCCCTTCTTGGATACATATGAGTGTTTTGTGGAGCACGATTGTCCCTAAGGCTTTCTTGGATGGCCTTGGTGAGATCTGCCAAAGTCATCTCAGATATCGTTTGCTCTTTCATGATTGGCTTTATCTTCATTGGCTCATGCCCTGACGCTTGCGAGCTACTAGACTTCGGCTCGGCAGACACTCTTTCTCCTGCAATCATTAAATTATCCTCCAATTGGATTTCATTCATGGTGACTGCTTCCCAAGTAGTGATACCTCTAATGACTAGGCCATTATAGATACTTTCATGTCGTAGTCCCCTAATGAATCTATCGAGCAATTGGTTGTTATTGAATCGCTCGTTTGGATTGCATCGAGAATTCAAATTCTTTAGGCAACTAATGAAGTCTCTCACGGATTCACCTTCTTCTCGTTGGGCTTTCTGGAGCTGAGAGGATACACCCCAAAGTCCTCCCTCTCGTATGTGCTCTTTCAAGAACAATCTCCTAAGAGTAGAGTAGATCGTTTTCTCTTCTACTCTTAAGGTTCTATACCAATCTCCAGCCTTTCCGCTTAGGGTCAAACTCAAAGCCTTACACTTATGTAGCTCATTGTGCTCTTCCAAGGAATCGCACACATGTTCAAAGACTTCCATATGCTTTCTAGCATCTCCGTCTCCATTGAATTTATGTGTGAGCTTAGCTACTTGAACTGCCTTGCTCCTAGGCTCTCTATCAGGTGCACTACGCATGTTTTCCGCAATAGAGCGACCAATAGTTTGAACAAATGTTGCCAAATCTCCTATTTGAGCAAGTATAATGGGTGTATGTGCTCCTGGAACCACATGTGAGATGGGAGTTGGCCTTGGCCTTGGCATACGCGCGGCTCTTGGGTCCCATATTTTGTATGGTGGTGTACCAGACGGTGGTCCAAAGTTTACAGGCGTGGCCCTAGGCATAGGGGGTGCCTGATATGGCATGTTATTATTAAATGGCATGGCTCCACTTGTATAAGAGCTTGGATAATGCCATTGTGGATTGTAAGCTCTTGGAATAATCGGAGGTGTAGGAGCTACATGAGGCTGAGGTACGACAGGTGCACATGATTGATACATACATGTAGGTATAGTTGGGGGCACTGTGCTACTAGGCATCGGTGCAGTGTTAACAAATGAACTCCATGGTGTACTTCTTGTCATGCTCACCACTGGGATATGCATGGTAGCCATAGTGTCATTAAGAGAAAGATAAGCTAGATCTGGGAAGGTAAAGCTGCCACTTGTGGGCTCAGATTGTACTGAGGCTCCTGGCGAAACATCATATGGAGGATCAATGGGGCTCACTGAGGGAGTCTCCATTTGTGATAGGGTTGGTTGGTTGGCCTTTCCCGTATCCAAGAATCTCATTAGGCCTATTGAAGGCATGTTGATCCCTGTGTTCTGTCTTTCTAACTCGACAATCCTATGGAGGACATCACAGAATTTCTGTTGTTGCTCATCTATACTAGTAGCACCCGATGTGGATTGTAGAACATCTAACCAACCCACATGATAGGTGTGTCCTGTGTACCGATCAGTTAAAGCTTCTGCTTGTAGGTCATACTCCCAATTTTCATTTAGGAATATCCCATCTAGGCCTGGCGTGCTGGAGGTTTCCCTCGAAGTGGAAGCATTATTGCTCCCCATCGCTTGCCCCTCCGTGACTGCTACCTTGGGAGCACTCGGTTGCTCGGCTGGCATGATTGTTGTCATAGGAGCCTTTGCTTTCAGGGCTTGACTTTGTTCTAGCCTTCGTAGGTTCTCAATTTGCCTCTCCCTTGTTGCTTGCATATAGTGTTCGATCTCTTGTACTTCGGTAAGACTCCTACCATCGGGTAGTAGAACCTCAGAGGGAGATAGTCCTAAAGGATCAGGAGGTGCAGTGGATGGAACATTCACATGCACACTCTCAAGAAGCATAGGGTCTATTTTAGACATGAATGACGAATTTACTTCCCCACTCCCTTCATTTATTTCATTAACCGCATGTTCGGAGCGAGTAGCTCTACTAAGGGTCTCTTTTAAGCGGCTAAACACGCTGGACCCGGGCCGTGGGCCCATGGCATGCATGTCTTGACTTGAACTATCAGGGTTTGGTGTAGGATACCCCTCCATGACTTCGTAGTCAGAGGAAGAATCACTAGACGCGATATGAGGATCTTGGGTCGCGCTACCTTGAGTCCCGACCGAAGGTCCAGAACCTAGGGTGGAGGAATAATGGGTGCCCGCGTAAATGGAGGCACTACCAATATGCTCGTGCTCTAACACTCGTCCAGAGCGTAGGTTCATATGACTTGGATCCCCTAGAAGTGTCAGTGAGTGCCCGTGAAGGCTGCTCACCTAGTATTTTTGGGTGTTTTGCAACCCAGGTCTTTTTTTTTTTTGGGTCCTTTTTTTCTGACCCAGCTATAGAATAGAAAGTATGATAGCTCAAAACAAGCGTCTCGATCAGAGGGACGTGCCGTGCTTTACAGCCCTCCGTTTGGTCACTTTATGCCCTCGGAATCCCTAAAACCGTCAATTTCTAGTAGGGAACTACGCCCAAATTAGAAAGTCTAAGGGTGCAAGTGGGAAGAGAAGGGAGGAGAGTGGAGGACTTGCCCCACATGCTCTCATTCCCTCTTGAGGGGGTAGGGTATATATATAAGAGTGAGTCTAGTATATATCATAAGATTGAGGAATGAGGCCCGGGCTTGGGCTTGGGCTTGGGCTTGGGGAACCGATCTCGATCAAAATTTTAGTGTAGCCCCCCAGTCACTCACGCTTAAATATTTTCGGTTTTTTTTTTTTTTTTGCGACAATCGCACGCGGTTTAGGTGACACTTTCTTGGCCACACACACTGTCAACACCTACCTAACCTCTCTGTCCACAGCTCACAGCTCACTACCTTATCTACTTACTAACAGTGATGCTAACCACTAACTAATCTGTTAACCACTCTGCTAACTGCTTACTGACAGTGAGCTAACTGTCCACCTACTTCCTCTCTCACTACCTTACTGTTCAAAGACTGTGTGCAGGCAAACCTTGACTGAAAATTGTGTACAGACTGTGTGCGAACAGAAATTGCTAATTGTCTACCTACTTACTCATTCACTGCGAACAAGCTAATGACTACTAATTGTGCAAAGACTGTGTGCAAACAGAAAACACAACATTATGCAGAAATCACACAACTTGCAGACAATACAGAAATTAACAACTTGCAGAAAAATAACTCATTCCTCTTCCTCTTCCTCTTCTTTCCTACTACAAACAACTCATAGAAGAAGCACAAAGTGCCTCTTGGGCTTAGTGCAGGGCGATTCCCCGGCAACGGCGCCAAAAATGTGCGCTCCTTGCCGCACTGTCGAAGCAAGGGACTTTCCTAACACTGTGTGCGAGCCACAGACGGCTCCAAGCACACAACTAGCTTAACTAGTAAGCTCCAAAGAGGGCAATGGTGTGTCACTCACCACTCTATGCTCCTGCCGTGGAGGATTCCTCGCCGCGAAGAAGAAAGAGACGCCGCTACGCCACGCTCAACCGCTTCGCCGCCGCCGTGCCGTCGTAATGCTCGATCGCCAACTCTCTCTCTCTCTCTCTCTCTCTCTCTCTCTCTCTCTCACACACACACACACACACACACACACACACACACACACATACACACACACACACACACACACCAGGAGGTGAAGAAGAAGAAGATGGAGATGGAGATGGAGCAAGAGCACTCTTCTATTGCACAAATGAGAGAATGAGTGAATTTTAGGTTTAGTTGGCTTTTATATGAGCTCACCCCATTCACACTTGGGCGCCCATGCTTAGCCAGCTAATCCCTTGAATGTCCCAGTTAGAGTGCGCCTCTCATCGGCGATCACTCTTACCCTTTTCCTATTGGACCGACAAGCCCGGTAACTGACTCTACCAAATAAATAATACAATGTCCACCGTAGGTTACAACGTCCGTCTCGTAGGTGATAGGGTGTCCGTGAGCCGTGAGGGTTAACAATGGTTCAATTATTAGGGCCACATGCAGGTTGCAGCTTGTGCATAGTGATGTTTATGGGCCCATGCAAACTCCGTCCTTGGGCAATTACCTTTACTTTGTAACTTTCATTGATGATTACTCTGCATGGGTATTTCCGCTTAAAGCGAAGTCCGAAGTTTTCATGTGCTTCAAACAATTTCTGGCTATGGCTGAAAATGTCTCAAAATGTACTATGGGCACCCTCCGTTCCGATCGAGGGGGAGAGTATATGTCTCATGAACTTAATGCATTTCTAGCTAGTCGTGGAATAAAAATACCAATGTATAGTGCCTTATACACCTCAACAAAATGGTGTTGTTGAGAGGAAAAACAGGTCAGTTACGAAAATGGCACGATGTATGGTCAAAAGTCGAGCTTTGCCACATTCTTTTTGGCTTGAGGCCATCATGTGTGCCACTTATGAACTAAACAGGTGTCCTATAAAAGCTTTACAGTGTCATAATAATCAATATCTAATTCTCCTAAATGATTTTCTCATGTTAAACTGATCATTTAATATGGGAAAGTGCCAGGGGAGAAAAGGCTAGAATATTGGTTAAGCTAGCAGACCAGCCACACTAGGGATCCAAAGGAGGGAAAATAGGGATCCAAAGGGGGGGCCATCTGCAAAAGAGCCATGTGCAACAATGGGCTAAAAAGACCCTAAGGTTCAGCCCATTAAGACTTCCAAAATGCTAAGGTTCCAAAATTCAAAGGTTGTGTCCAAAGGTCAACCATGGGGGGAATTGGATGCTTTGTGTGTGTCCCAAAAGTCTTTTCAAATCCCTACATAGGAGGGGGCGAGCCTAGCTTGTAGGGGATGAGAGAGAAAGTCACACACACACACACACACAAGCTCCCTTTACACAAAGGGAATGAGGGACACATGTCAGCTCCCTAGCCCAGATGCCCACAAGGTGTACCCAATTCCTATTGGATGGCCTTGGAGGTGGACCAATGAGAATTAGGCTAGAGTAAATCTAGTTTAATTAATTTAAAAACTCTTAATAAAAGAACCAATGAGAATTAAGTCATCTAGAAGACTATTGGACAGTCTCCCAAGGGGTCCAATGAGCATTGAGCAACCCAATGGCTTGCCTGATTCCTATTGGCCAGGAGGAAAAGAGGTCCAATGACAGTTTAGTTGAATTATTAAATTACCTAAAGCTCTCACAAAAGGGGAAAGGGGGACACATGTCAGAAGGCTATCACTTATTTTGCTTAATTACCATTGGCTAGGCGTGGGGAGGTCCAATGAGAGTAGAGCATGAGCAAATAGCAAGGGGGCTCGACCAAGAGAGAGAGAGAGAGAGAGAGAGGGCTGATTTTTGCAAGGCATTATCACACACACACTCACACAATCTCATGTATGAAGAAAAGAAGACTCTCTCTCCTTCTCAAGCTTTAATGGAAAGCTTATCACCTACTCCAAGCTTGTGAGAAGGGAGGCCTACACCAACAACTCTTGGCTTTGTGATGCAAATCCAACCAAGAGCCAAGCTTCAATGCATGCTCATCTCCTCTACCATACTAATTACTAAGCTAAGCTATGCTAATATGAGTGATTATGTGAGGAGATGTATATCTTTCTCGTAAGAATACTCCTTCTTCCTCTCAATCTACTCTCATACCCTACTAGCTCTCACCATCTTTGAAGGTGTGTGAGGTCTTGGGTCTGAGACCGGGGATAATTGATGTTGTGTTTGCTAAGTGTTTTGCTTAGTGCATGAAGCTTTCATCTTCATTGCACTAGCTAGTCTTGAAGGAACACAAAGAATTGTATTGTACAATGTCTCTCTTGATGGGAGAAACCATAATACAAAGCCTTTTGGAGGGGGGACCGGCTCCATGCAAATCCGGTCCTCAACTGTTCTCAATAGCTTAATTTCTCTCTCTTTTGAAATTATTGTTCATGCTATCTAACTAGGTGTTATGCTTTTTGTTGCTCTCTCCACCCAAGCACTCTTGTAATTCTCATTAGGAATCTATTCTAATGAAATGCCCACTATGTTCATGCTAATTTCCGCTACACACAAGTTTTTAGGCCATTAAATGTTACATTGGTATCAAAGCACAAGGTTTCTCTTTTCTTGCTGAAGAAGGGAGGTCCTCAAGCTAGCTATAAATGGTTGGTATTATTATTTGCCTGTGAGTAAGTAGAATAGGGATTTTTCAGCCTTGCAGTGCGCCTGCCTTTGTGCAGTTAACGGGGCATCACCGTCGAGAGCTATGGTCTTAATAGTGGAGTCCTACGGGGCTTGCCTACGGCTTAACCACTATTGAGCTAATTGAAGCTTGACAGGAGCTGGTGCTATTTTGGTGTTGAACGACCCTCTCTTCTATTCCTTGCAATTAATGGTATTTGAGCCACGGGTACAGTAGCTTGATTGCTTTTTCTAAAGGGGTAAAGAGGAGTAGCAACTAGGGCTTGAAGTGACAAAGTACACCTAAAAAGTTTACACCTAAAAATTGTTAGAATGGCTGACAATAGTAAAGAGAGTGAAATTAATGTTGATAACTTTGATTTTGCTAATGATTAAGCTACTAATGATGCTCCGATGCTTGTTAACTATCTTGTTTCTAGGCTTCAACAAGCCATGGGCAATCCATCTCTCCAAAGTGAAGTGCAATGGCAGCTCCATGCTCATGGGATTCTCCAAGCTCACCACCATGATGAGAGAACACCTAGGAAGCCTCCTTGTGAGACTTCCAAAAGAGGTCTCTCTCCAATTCGGGAAGAAGAAGAGAATCCATACGAAGGGTTCAAGAATTTACTTCTTGATGATGCATCTCCTTTCCAAAGAAGAACTCAAGAGCCGCCACCGAAGGAACGAGAAAGAAGTGAGTCTCCTGCCACCTCGGCGGAGATGGCTCCATGAAGACGGCGGGCTAAACGCTCTCCATCACCACCAAAGCGGAGAAGACCATCGCACCCTTCTCCACACCATAATTCAAAGAGGGATGATAAAAAGCAAGAGAAGAAAAAGGCGAGAAAGAGGACACCCTCTTCTCCATCTTCTTCATCCTCTTCCTCTCATGAAAGTGATGGTGAAGACGACAAAGATCAAGACAAGAAAAAGGCGAGAAAGAGGTCACCCTCTTCTCCACCTTCCTCAAATTCTTCACCTTCTGAAGAAAGTGATGGTGGAACCTTTGAACCATAAAAAAGAAGAGGCCATAGGAAATCCTATGCCGCATGGAAGAGGTCGTCCAAGCTGAAGAAGTTCAAAGAGGGAGGGAAGAGCATCTCTTTCCTTACCTATGATGGCACCTTTGGTGCTACGCACAAAGTCGGCCTTTATCCAACAATTTGATGCGGCGTTTGGAGATGAGGGCTTTGCGGAGTCCTCTAAGCTACGCCATGTAGCTATGCACTTTCAAAAGTCCACCAGGCAATGGTGGTCTAGCCTACGAGCCAACGGTGAAGCTCCGCGAACATGGAAAGCTTTAAGAGCTTCCATTATGAAGCAGTTTTTGGCCACCGATGCCAAAGACAAAGTACTCACCGAATGACGAAGCTTAAAGCTCTCTCCCTATGAATCCATCCACAAATATGTAGACAAGTTTTAGGACCTACAACTCAAAGCCACTGTCTTCAAAAAGTTGGATTTTGGAGAGCAAAAGCAACAATTTTGTGTGGGCTTAACCGAAGAAATGGTGGAGTATGTCAACTCCCAAAGGCCACATACCATATCGGCGGTAATACACCATACTATGGTGGCCTCTCGAATCAATTTCCAAACGGGGGCTAAAAGAAATAATAAGCCCACGGAAAACAAGGGTTCTAACGAGCCTAAGGGGAAGGACAATGTCCAAAAGTCTCCTAAGGGCAACTCCAACAAAGCTAAAGAGAAGGGAGTTTACAAAGGTAAAAACGAACTCTCTACTGAAGAGCTTGAGTGTTATCGCAAGGATAACCGGTGTTTCAAGTGCGGCGAACAAGGGCATGCGTACCGCGCTTGTCCCAAAAAGAACAACCGTCAAGATCCTCCTAGAGCTACCTTGGTTGAAATCGAAGAGGAGGAGACTCACCAAATTCACCACAAAGGATCTCCTCTATGCCATGCTTGGGGAAAGGTAAGAGAACATGATGCTTTTATTCTCTTTGACCCTGGTTCTACTCACAATTTTATATCTATAGAGTTGGCCACCAAGCTAGCCATACAAGCCTATGAGATGGGAGATGTTCTGCCCGCAGACAGTGCTTTCAAGGGGCAAGAAGCTTCAGTCACTCCCTTAATCGGGAAATTGAGGCTTCATGTCCAAAGCTATGTGGACAAAGAGGACTTCTTTATCTCTCCTCTCAAGCATGAGGATGTAATCCTAGGGGCACCATGGTTTGATCGCCTGGCTCCCAATGTTAAATTCCATGAAAGGAGAATCTCCTTTAAGTTCAGGGAAAAAGACATGTATATAGATGCTAAGGAAATGGGTAACACTATCCCCATTGTACATACACCAGCTTTCAACAAGTCAATAAAGAGCTCTATTTCCGTGTACATGATTTTTGTTACAGATTCTCAAAATGAACCTAATGCTTTAGCAAAAGAAAATAAAAGCAACCAAAAGGAATTAGAGTTATCCAATTTTCTCAAGGAGTTTCAAGATGTTTTTATTGACGACATCCCTTGTGAGCTACCTCCTAAACGAGGTAATGATGACCATGCAATTGAACTTCTTCCAGGAAGTTCACCGCCTAACAAACCTCCTTATAGAGTTTCTCAAGCTCAACAAGAGGAGATTATGCGGCAAGTGCATGAGTTAGTTGATAAGGGCATGGTTAGGCCTAGCTCATCTCCATTTTGCTCACTGTGCTATTAGTGCAAAAGAAATACGGCATATATCGTATGTGTGTCGACTATAGAGCACTATTAGGATCACTATCAAGAATAGGTTTTCCGTTCCACGGGTAGAAGACCTATTTGATAAGCTACAAGGATCGACCTACTTCAGTAGGATTGACCTAAAAAGTGGCTATCATCAAATAAGGATAGTTGATCAAGACATTGTAAAGACCGCATTTCGCACCACATTTGGTCTGTACGAATACATTGTCATGCCTTTTGGCTTGACCAATGCACCAGCCACATTCAACCGCTTGATGGACAAGCTGTTCAGGCCTCATCGAACCTTCACTGGAGCGTTCTTTGATGATATTATCATCTACTCTAATACATTAGACGAACACAAGCAACACCTCCAGGTAATATTTCAAGTTTTAAGAGAGAATAAACTTTATGTTAATCGAAAGAAAAGTGAATTTTTCTTGCAAGAGATTCAGTATTTAGGTCACATTATCTCTCAAGATGGCATCCAAATGGATCCATCAAAGTGAGAGGTAATAAAAGGATGGCCTAAACCAAAGAATCTTCATGAACTAAGAAGCTTTATAGGTATGTGTGCATACTATAAACACTTCATAGAAAAGTTCTCACAAATTGCGGGACCATTACATGACCTAACAAAGAAAAGCGTTAGGTACACATGGTCTGCTAAGGAGAACAATGCTTTCGAAAAGCTTAAAGAAAAGCTTATCTCTCAACCTATGCTTACACTACCGGATCTCTCAAAACCATTTGAGGTCCAATGATGCTTGTGGTGATTGCCTTGGAGCTGTTTTGCTCCAAGAAGGGCACGCCATTGGCTATGAAAGTCGAAGGCTCGACCCTGTTGAGCAAGCTCTAGGCATATATGAAAAGGAACTCCTTGCAGTTCTACATGCCTTAGATTCATGGAAGCACCATGTATTGGGGACTCCTTTCATTCTGCGAACGGATCACCAAAGTCTTAAGTACTTCATGACGCAAACCAAACTCTTCGACAAACAAATGAGGTGGGCAAATTTCCTTTCGCAATTTCATTTTCATATTGCTCACATTGCTGGCAAGCATAATCAAGTAGCTGATGCACTCTCAAGACGGCCGAGAGTGAATGCGGTTTCCATAGCAACTCACAGTGATCTATATTCAATGATAGATGAATATGCTATTGATCCCGATTTTAGAGATGTGATTTCAGCCCTTGCATTAGGGAAGAAAGAAGAACCATTTACTTTACAAGATGGTTAGCTTCTCTATGGCAATAGACTATGTGTTACTAACTCACTACGTGAGAAAGTAATGTATGAATCTCATGCTCCACCTTATGCAGGGCATAGAGGGATTCGGTCTACCTTAAAGGGAATTGAAACATATTTCTATTGGCCTACCATGAAAGTGAACATACAAGAGTATGTTTCTAAATGTGTGGTATGCCAAAAGACAAAATTTGATAGAGGGAAGCAAATTGGATTGCTTCAACCCTTGCCAATCCCTAATTCACCATGGGAGAGCATATCCATGGATTTTATCTTTGGATTGCCTAAGTCTATCCATGGGAATATGGGAATATGGAGGATAGTAGACAGGTTCAGTAAACAAGCTCATTTTATACCTATCATAAAGACTATCAAAGCCCATCAAATGGCAACCCTCTTCATTTCATAAATTTTCAAGTACCATGGCTTGCCAATGTCCATAGTGTCGGATAGAGATCCTAGAATGACCAGTAATTTCTGGAAGGGTCTCTTTGAGAATTTAGGGACAAGGCTAAACTTCTCTTCAGCCTATCATCCACAAACAGATGGCCAAAGTGAAATAGCTAACCTAACAATTCTTGATCTACTAAAAGCCTATGTAACGGAAGTAGATCAAAGATCCCAATGGGAGAAGTACTTACCCTTAGTGGAGTATGCTTACAATAACACTATACATACTTCCACGGGAAAAGAACCTTTCGAGGTAATTGAGGGAAGATCAAAAAGTCCCTTGCTACTTAAGGTACATGGGAAGATCTTCGCTGCAGATGAGGATAGCCGAGACATACAAGAATCTTTTCAAAAGATTAAGGATGCTATCTCTATCTCACAGCAAAGGCAAAAGGCTGCTGCTGACAAGCACAGAAGAGCCCAAGCCTTTAAAGAAAATGATTGGGTCTTATTAAAGTTTCCCAAGGCTCGATTAAGGCACACGACGGGCAAGAATCCTACGGGACACCAAAAGTACTATGCTAAACTAGCAAAAAGGTACTATGGTCCCTTCCAAATTCTTAGGCCAATCAATGAGATGGCCTATCAACTCAAGTTGCCCAATCATTGGCTCATACACAATGCTTTCCATGTGAGCCTATTAAAGCCTTACAAAGGAGAGCCACCTCAAGAACCAATTATTGAAGACCCACCGGAGATCGAGGACTAAGAAGAGGTGCTGCAACCCAAGTCCATTCTCCGACATGAAGACAAGGTACTAAGAGGCGGTAAGACTATCGGACGATATCTTATTAAGTTTAAGAATTATCCTTTTGAAGATGCTAGATGGATGCAAGGCATACAATTAAAGGATAACCTAAACCTTGTCAATGCTTCCCAAGAGTAAGCAAATGTACAAAATGTTCAAAATGAACAAAGTTTTTGTCTTATAAGACTCTCTTTTTCTTTATTGTGCACAAAAATGAAGTAGTATGCATGCTTAGATCAAGTTTGTGTAGACGACGTCTCCCAAACACCAAGTAGAGCTTGTCACTCTACTATGGAAGATTGATAGGACTAATGTGCAGACATGCTTGCGGCAGCCTCAGGCTCTCAAGCGCCAAATGGACTAGTCATCCATTGTGGAATGATGTCATAGGGTAACATAGGGATCCTCTACCCGCTAAGAAAAGGACTCATGAATATGCTTTATCTTCTCTACACCATAGTCGAGGACGACTATGATTTCAAGAGAGAGGTAATGTCATAATAATCAATATCTAATTCTCCTAAATGATTTTCTCATGTTAAACTGATCATTTAATATGGGGAAGGGCCAGGGGAGAAAAGGCTAGAATATTGGTTAAGCTAGCAGACCAGCCACACTAGGGATCCAAAGGAGGGAAAATAGGGATCCAAAGGGGGGGCCATCTGCAAAAGAGCCATGTGCAACAATGGGCTAAAAAGACCCTAAGGTTCAGCCCATTAAGACTTCCAAAATGCTAAGGTTCCAAAATTCAAAGGTTGTGTCCAAAGGTCAACCATGGGGGGAATTGGATGCTTTGTGTGTGTCCCAAAAGTCTTTTCAAATCCCTACATAGGAGGGGGCGAGCCTAGCTTGTAGGGGATGAGAGAGAAAGTCACACACACACACACACACAAGCTCCCTTTACACAAAGGGAATGAGGGACACATGTCAGCTCCCTAGCCCAGATGCCCACAAGGTGTACCCAATTCCTATTGGATGGCCTTGGAGGTGGACCAATGAGAATTAGGCTAGAGTAAATCTAGTTTAATTAATTTAAAAACACTTAATAAAAGAACCAATGAGAATTAAGTCCTCTAGAAGACTATTGGACAGTCTCCCAAGGGGTCCAATGAGAGTTTAGTTCAATTATTAAATTACCTAAAGCTCTCACAAAAGGGGAAAGGGGGACACATTTCAAAAGGCTATCACTTATACTGCTTAATTACCATTGGCTAGGCCTAGGGAGGTCCAATGAGAGTAGAGCATGAGCAAATAGCAAGGGGGGTCGACCAAGAGAGAGAGAGGGGGCTGATTTTTGCATGGCATTATCACACACACACACTCACACAATCTCATATGTGAAGAAAAGAAGACTCTCTCTCCTTCTCAAGCTTTAATGGAAAGCTTATCACCTACTCCAAGCTTGTGAGAAGGGAGGCCTACACCAACAACTCTTGGCTTTGTGATGCAAATCCAACCATGAGCCAAGCTTCAATGCATGCTCATCTCCTCTACCATGCTAATTACTAAGCTAAGCTATGCTAATATAAGTGATTATGTGAGGAGATGTATATCTTTCTCGTAAGAATACTCCTTCTTCCTCTCAATCTACTCTCATACCCTACTAGCTCTCACCATCTTTGAAGGTGTGTGAGGTCTTGGGTCTGAGACCGGGGATAATTGATGTTGTGTTTGCTAAGTGTTTTGCTTAGTGCATGAAGCTTTCATCTTCATTGCACTAGCTAGTCTTGAAGGAACACAAATAATTGTATTGTACAATGTCTCTCTTGATGGGAGAAACCATAATACAAAGCCTTTTGGAGGGGGGACCGGCTCCATGCAAATCCGGTCCTCAACTGTTCTCAATAGCTTAATTTCTCTCTCTTTTGAAAGTATTGGTCATGCTATCTAACTAGGTCTTATGCTTTTTGTTGCTCTCTCCACCCAAGCACTCTTGTAATTCTCATTAGGAATCTATTCTAATGAAATGCCCACTATGTTCATGCTAATTTCCGCTACACACAAGTTTTTAGGCCATTAAATGTTACATACAGTCTATTACTCCATATGAAGCATGGCATGATAGAAAGCTTTCTATTGAGTACATGCGTGTTTTTGGCTATTTGGCATATGCTTTGGTGCCACAAACACATTACGGAAATTTGGATGATAAGGCTGTCAATTTTATTTTTGTTTGTTATAGTGCTGAAAGCCAAGGCTACAGGTTGTATTATCTGCAAACAAATCATATCTTGGTCTCACGAGATATTGTGTTTGTGGAAGATTCTGTTCAGCCCTTGGTGTCATGTACTAGAGACAGTAATGTCAGCTCACAGGACATTTATGACACTTTGTTGCCTCTTTTCAATAGTGGAAGTTCGAATGTAAATTCCAATGAGGCACATGTACATCCTATGGGGGTTTCTAAAAATGTTACAAATCAGCCTATTACTGATGTAGATGCACTTGATGAGGAAAGGGCTGAAAATGAGCAGGCTAGAGGTATACCAAAATGGATGGTGCATAAATTGCGTGACAGTAAATTGGATGTGCCTTTGTCTAGTCGTACTCGTTCAAGCTCTTGCCATGCATCTTATGCATCAGATTGTTATGCTTTGGCTGTGTCTAGCTTACATGATGTTGAGGAACCTCTGGCTTTTCATGAAGCACAAAATTCAAAAAATTGGATGGCTGCCATGGAATTAGATTACGATGCACTTATAGAAAATGACACATGGACTTTATGTGATTTGCCTCCTGGAAAAAAGGCCATTGGTACAAAGTGGTTTTACAAGTTGAAACGCGAGCCGAATGGTGAGGTTGATCGCCATAAGGCTTGACTTGTTGCAAAAGGCTATGCACAGCAGAAAGGCATAGATTATGAAGAAAATTTTGCTCCCACTTGTCATATGACTATTGTGCATTTTCTATGTGCATTGGCATATCATTTTGGTTGGTATGTACATCAATCTGATATTGTTACTGCTTTCTTGAATGGTGACATTTTTGAGGAAGTCTATGTAACGCAGCCTCGCGGTTTTGTCAAGAAAGGACAAGAGGACAAAGTGTGTAGATGTAAGAAGGCTTTGTATGGGTTGAATCAATCGCCTCGTCCTTGGTATGAGAAAGCTGACACTCATTTGGTCAAATGAGGCTTTGTAACAGTCCAACAGAAAGCACATTGTATGTAAAACATGAGGATGATGTACTTCTCATTGTGGTTCTTTATGTAGATGATTTGCTGCTCACTGGACCAAATGAGAGACATATTGCTGAATTTAAGGCTGATTTGAATGCTACTTTCAAGATGAAAGATTTGGGGTGTTGCATCATTACTTGGGCATACAGTTTAAGCAGTGTGACGGTGGTATTGCCTTGTGTCAGAAAAGTTACATAGAGACATTGCTATGTAAGTTTGGACTTGAGGATTGCAAACCTATTGCCACTCCCATGGAAACAGGTTTGAAGTTGAGTCTACATGATGCTGGTGATCCTGCTGATGTCACTCTTTACCAAACTGCTACTGGCTGCCTCATTTATGTATGCAACACAAGGTCGGATATTCGGTTTGCAGTCTCATAGGTCAGCAAATTTAGGCGCAGCCCAGGGTCTAAGCATTGGCAGACAATCAAGAGAATTTTTTGCTATTTGAGTGGCACTTTGCATCTTGTCTTGTTTTATCCCAAGGGGGGATCATTGCCGCCAAATATACATGCTTTTTCGGACTCAAATTGGGCTAGTTGTTATGACACGCGAGTGTCCACAAGTGGTTTTTGTTTCATGCTTGGCAGTTCATGTATTTCATGTTGAGAAAGAAGCAACCTACTATGGCCACTTCGAGTTGTGAGGTTGAGTACAGGGTAGTCTTCATAGCTACGGTTGAGTGTGTATGGCTCAGACACCTTATGGCTGATTTGGGTGTTGGACAAGACATTGCCAACATCATCTACATTGATAGTCAAAGCGCATTGGCAGTTGCGAGGAACCTAGTTTTTCATGCTCGCACAAAGCACATTGAGGTGAAGTACCACTATGTCAAGGAGAGGCTCTTAGAAGGAGAGATCAACTTGGCTTATGTGCCAACACAGGACAACCTTGCAGATCTTTTCACAAAGGCATTGTCTCGTGAGAAGTTCAAAGCTTTCTGCAAATCTTTGGGCTTGCTCCCCTTTGTGGATCGATCATGTCCTCAGGGCATGACACTTCCCTTTACTCTTCGTGCCAACCCTCGTTCACTCCATCACTCCCATGGGGGGATTTGTTACCATATACATGTGGTAGTGATGTGTGTGAACACACTAGGACCACCTAGGCATTTTTTTCCCTCTTTAGGAGGTATTTTCCCATGTGCATTGTATACATGCCCATCACTCTAGGGCTATCTATCTTTCTATTGCACACTAAGTAATACACTCTCTGTTGTGTGCCTTGAGCTTCCTTCATCTTCTCCAAGTTGTGTGAGTTTCCCTGCAACCCTAATTCCAACACCTCTCTCTCTCCGTCAAAACAACCATTGTATTTAAGGTGGCCCAGGTAGTTGTATGTAGCCCCTATGTAGCTCCCCCCCCTCCCCCCCCCCCCCCCCCCCCCCCCCCCCCCCGCGCGCCCTCCCTTATGTATACGGTATGAGTATGAAATAATGAGTAGCTACCCCTATTGTATACACTTATGTACAAAATTCAAGACTCCCCCTCTTGTACACTCACGTGGTATTGTACGAAAAAACACAGTGAATCCCTCGGGTTAAGGTTAGCCGCTCTAAATCAACTTAGAGTAACATTAGTTTATCCATTTCAATTCTCTTAGAGCTACCCGTTTAGGAATAACAGCTTATGGTTTCAGTTCTTCTTGGTTTGGTTGTTTCAATCCGCTCAAAAGAGTCAAAAGAAGTTATGAGAGAGAGAGAGAGAGAGAGAGAGAGAGAGGGAGACGTGTTTATGTATCATAGTTTAATGTTTTTTTTATGTTTGTACAATTGTTTTGGGAAAGGTTTGAAATGGCTTCTCCAAGGAAACCTAGTGTTGGAGCTTTTGTCGTGTTCATCCCCATGACCCCCACTACCTCATTCCCTTCGTCACTCCCCTTCCCATCTCCCCCTTCTTCGTGATCCTCTTGACCTTCTTCAACACTCCCTTCCTCACTCCCTTGGTCATCACCAACTTCTTCATCATCCCCACCGTCATCATCACTGCTACCATCTTCCTCCCCTTTCTCTTCATTCTCACATGGGGGACTCAAGCTCCAAACATGCCGTTGCACAAATATGTTATGTACACCCAGGCAATGCTAGACAATGTAGACCTTGGAAATGGTGGGCAGGAAATAGAGAGAGAGGGAGAGAGACTCACATGGCATTTCTAGCCTTGTCGTATCTTCCTCACTATAACATCTTTCTTGATGTCTTGCATAACATCAGCCTTTTGCATACGAGCCGCCACAAATTCAAGGAGAAAGTAATCTTTGCTGCATCATACTTGCTTATTGTGGATACAATCCTATGCCTCCAAGGCCCTAATGAGGGACCTTGCTTGAATAGCCTTGCGAATCAGCTCATACTTGTGATCCACGTCTTCAAATTGATTTTGCGTGTGTAGCCTATCTCTGTCTAAAGACTTTGGAATGGGGTTTAAGGGAGCACCTGTCACCCTCCCTCCCACTCTATGTAGAATCTTGAGTCTCAGCCCATGTTGCTTACAAATGTGGTCCACCATACGTTGCCACTTCTCCATCTATGTGTTTCTACTTGGGCAAGTTGGATCTGCTCGGCACCTCCGTACGAGCTTGTCTGCATATGGTTGTGATGGCAACAATGACTTGGCTCTCCTCACATGTATAAAGAACATACCTGCATAACTTTAGAAATGGTAGGCAGGCTGTGTTAACCTAACGTGAACCCGGGCATGCCTGAGACTAAGTGTAGACATGAGACAGAGAGTGACTTACACTATTCTGCTCAATGGGTGAGAGGTTCCGATCGTTTCTCGCTTGGATGTAGACCCTAAACTAGCCACTTCTTCAATAAGCTTTCTCTTGCTTCCCTTGGCTTCTATTGTGGTGGTAGTTGCAACTTTTGCCTTGGGCTTCTCTTGTGAGTGAAGCTTTTTCTTTCCCCTTTCAATGGTCATCTTGGCCTACTTCTCTACCTCACGACCCTTCGAGTGGATAGTTGAGGGCTTTTGAACCATGTCAAAACCCTTCATAGGGACCTTCTCCTTGGGCTTCACAAGGGGTTTCTTCGTGTCATAACCCTTCATTTGGACCTTCTCCTTGGCTTCACAATAAGCCTCTTCCCATTTGCACTCTTAGATTGTTCTCATTCGGCTTTGATATCTGGGCCTTCATTAACCTTGGTCTTTGCCTTTGTCCACAGGCAAAACCTTGGGATCAACCCACCTTATAAACAAAAGCTATTACATGTAAACTTTTAGCACCACATACTTGACAAATAAACCCGGGTAATCCCGATTTGGCATAAAACTCGGGCAAGCCCGACGTGCACCCAACGTTGTCGTGTTGTGACACGTACATAGGGGGAATGAATGCTACAAGGTCTATATTGCACTTTTTTAGATACATAAGTATATTTCCTATAATGTACAGATGCATACCTAAGTATATAAGCTTTCCATGTCATCCTATTATTTATCTCAAGGGTAACATATTCTTCCTTTACCGTTAGAAAGTACCATGGGAAAAAGTGTCAATAACTCTGCCTCTTTAACTTGGGGGCAAAAAGCATTGGTTCTTTCTTTGTACTATCTCATTATCATCTCACACCCTAGTTAGATCATGTATATAAGGTAACTTTCAATATATATATACTCTATGTATTTTTCTTATATTTCTTTTTAATAGACCAAATCCTAGTGGGATACTAGCTTGCATGGTTTTCAAAGATACTAATGCATTATTTCAAGGATGCTTTAAAAAATTTGTCAAGGAGCAATGTCATGTTTTAATATTGCATGAGGTGTCCATTGGAATCAAATGAAAGTTTAGGCTAAGAGGACCACAAGAAGACTTTTGCTACAAAAAATGTACTTTATTTTGATGATTTTTTTACACAAGGTTCCAATCCAAATTCAAATTGAAAAAAGTATATATAATAGAAGTTGTAGCTTATCAGCTGAATTTTCTTTCCCTATTTTTTATTTTTTATTTGGAGCCACAATTGGCGAGATATGATCAAAATGGTGGACCCCAGTCTACCCACATCATGCAGGGACAATCCATTTCAAACTTTGCCAGTTCATGCTCACACTGGCTCTTCTCTTTCTTCTGTAACCCTAGGGGGTTCTCTTCACCTATAAAAGGGGACCTCTTCTTCATTGAAAACCATTCATGAGGGAGTGAGAGTATTAATGCGTAATTGTACTTATCCATAAACATAAGCTTAAGGCTACACTTGCTTCTTGAAGAATACTATCCAATCTTGTAAACAATCCTTGTAAGGTCAATTGTAACAAAAGAAGGACTTGGATTTGGTGCATCATTCAAAGTTTGAAGTCTTCCCTCTTCTTTTCTCTCCATCAAATTGACGAATAAATATTGAGGGGTTATCAAACAAGGTGTGTTATTTTATTTTTTTGTTGGTTTCTTGATGTTTTGCTTTTCATCTCTAGCCCAGTCCTTACCTCTATCTCTATTTCCAAATCTATTCCCTAGCCTAGATATTATCCACTTCTAGTTATACACCTATCCTTATCTCTATCTCTCTTGTGTCCTAATTACGGAAGGCATCAAGCTACAACACTCTGCCAAAGCTATGATCAACCTTCTTAGAGAGCTATGCTAATACACAAAATGAGTAACCATACCATTACAGTCTCACAAATCTCTCTGACTCTTAGAAGCCCGTTCTCTCTACAAACTCTAGGCTCTCCTTGCTACAGGTACATTTCTCCCCGCAGTATCCTTATTGCCTACGGGCAAGAATTGGGCTTCGAAGGGAAACTTCTCTTCTCTTCACTTCTCTTAATCTACATTTTTCAATACTAGAGTTATCCTGGATGAATAATCCACATGATGTTAATTTCTATTGCTTCCACTGTGTGCGATCTATTATAATTAATGTATGGATTAGACGTAAAATACACTTTCAACAACGTATAGTGTTTCTCTTTGCCCCATAAAGGCTTAATGAAATACTCCTTTCACCGGACCCTATCATACTACCCCTTCTAAACTATAACTTTTTTTATATTAATACAAGTGTAGTTATCTTGCTATGAACCAAGAAGATTTGTACACACAATTAACCCCAATCACTAGACAAAACATTTATATCATAGTAAGCACTAATCTACAGTCCTAAACAACAATTCGTAACTTGTTTGGTTGGAAAAGATTGAATACCATTAACTCATCTATTAATCCTTTCATCTTACCCATGATAAGATATGACCAAAGCCTTGACGTTTTCATTTTTTTGTTGTTTTGATTTTCTCTTTGTGTTCTTTCTTTGTGTATGTGAGGGCAAAAGAGAGAGAATGGGGCTTCTTTGATTGCACTCCCTACCAAACTCTAGACTTCATGGCATCTATGACATAACTCCTTCATATAGTTTTGGAGTTAGCTCACAAATTCTCACAGTAAGAAGTCCAGTGCTTTCCTGGCAAGACTGCAAACTTCTCGACAACGTGTTTGCTATCTCCTTGCCCTTCTCAACACACTACATAAAGAGTTGAGTTAGAGCGTGCCCCAATGGTCGTGAGTAGGCATAAACTTGGACATACCCGGATACACGTGCTTTTTGTTGGCAGTGACCTCATGCAATATTTGACCCTCTGGAGATATGGATGTTTCTTTCTTCTTCTCAGCACCCTACAAAAAATCAAAAGTAGATTTTAGTGAGCACCCCCCATGGCCATGTGCAAGTGTAAACCTAGACATACCGGATTTTGGCTGACAATGGCTTCTATCTCATCTCCAAAATGAGGGCTTACCATAGCATGTCTATCCCCACGAAAGTTTGATTTTATTTTCGGAATTTGCCAAGCTTTGAGCTCATGTGTTTCTTTCTTGTGCATGACCGTGCTTCACACCCTTACCCCCCTGACAAGGCGCTTACTTGGGCTCTTTTTCATAGGAGGAGTGGGAGGGGGATCCTCCCCCTCCTCCTCCTCGGACACCACTACCGGTGTCGTGTCTCGTGCAACCTGGTTTGTAAGGATGAGAGTCCCATGACCACCCCACTCACCCCCTGCCCCATAAACCCAAGCTGATTGGGCAACGTCCAAAGGCCTTACCTGTTCACTTTCAGGCATGTCTGCTTCCCCTCCTTGTGACGAAAGGTCCTCCTCCTGGGTCGTCACCTACAAAAAGGGAGCACGGGTTAAGAGGCTAGCCAATTCCAATCCAATGTAATCGATGCCAAAAATAGCATCCCCTCTTCGTGTTACCTGCAACCGAGCCTTGCTTCTACCTCTGCGGGTTCCCCCATTTGCAACCCTAGCCGGAGGAGTGGAGTAGGCACCCTGCATGGCGGTGCCCTTTGTCTTCCTTGTGGTTTTGCCACCTGCCATTAGCCTTGGAACTCAAGCTTTGGCAATGGCTTCCACCCCCTACAACCGACTGTCAACGATCCTCAATACTCCTCTACATGTAACCCCAAGTAGGATTGAGAGGAGTAAGACTGGAGAGAGAGAGAGAGAGAGAGAGAGAGAGAGAGAGAGAGAGAGTAGGCATTGAATGCCCACCCTCATGCCATTCTACCGTTGAGCCTCGAGGCATGCGTGAAGAGACTATATGCCGTCCCATCCCCCTACCCTAATGATGGCTGTGGCTGGCTTAGTCATCCTCCACTTATTCCACCGTGGCATGCCTTGTCACCCCCCAGTGCCCCGCCACGTCGGCACTCCGTGGCCCCCCGCCTCATTTGGGTTCATATCTAGCAGTGGGCAACCCCACCCCTCACACCGTCAAGCCCCTCACCACGTGGCCGGTCGAGATCACCTCACTCCCCATGCCGGACTTGCACACACTACACCCTCAGCTGACGCCATCAAAATGGCTTGCCACCATCATAAGGCATATAATCGTGAGAGTGTCCTTAACACTAGGGCTGTGTGAACATGAGCCACTTTTGTGGCTACTAGCTCACGCGACCCGCCTACTGGCGGGTCTTGCTCGCTCTGACCACCTCACTCTGTATGTGTTTCTGTGTGTGTATCTTTATACATCTCTCCATGACACATACACGATCGAAACTATCACCAATAACCTATGGATACTTATTTACCCATTGTTCAAATGCAAGTTTTTGTCTCGCTCTGTCTTTGGCCCCTTTAGACTACTCCTCCTCCATTTAACCTTTTTGCATCTCTCTCTTCTCCTTCCCCCTTTTGCGCGCGCGCGCGCACACACACACACACACACACACAGAGAGAGAGAGAGAGAGAGAGAGAGAGAGAGAGAGAGAGAGAGAGAGAGAGAGAGAGAGAGATTACATAAAAGCACATCACTTAAGAAACATGCTTAAGAATATATCTACATAGCAATCTTAGTCGTGCTATTTCAATAGTATCAAGATATTGAGCTGGAGCTAGACACACTTCTCTTGAATCTATATTTTGAACCGAGCTCAAGTAAATTTTGTAATGACAAATCAACCGAAGCTCTTGCTTTAAGAGCATAAGCCTAAGATTGAGAAAGAAAGAGAGATCAAGCAATCTGATGTAAATCATGTCCAACTCTTCATCTATATATGACCCCTACATAGTGTAGTTTTTCTTGATCACTTCCCATGCCCATTGCCATCCCTATTTAGTAGGTAACAAACGTTCTTCAAAGGCATCAACAATAAGATTTTTTACACTTGAAAAAATATTCACAATTTTGTGGGCCATTTATTTGGCTGCAAGAAAAGAGGGCAACATTAGTGCTCAAAGCTTAAAATTATGGAGAGAGAGAGAGAGAGAGAGAGAGAGAGAGAGAGAGATGATCAACACTTAAGAAAAGTATAAGTGCAATACGAATACTTCAGTTACTCAAATTCATTCCAAAATAGGGATGCATTGCCAAAAAGTTTCAAGAGATCCATTAGGTCACCCAACCTCAATGTTTTTGTTTACAACAACTCATATTCTACTCTATGGTTGGACGGTTGAGGATCACTCCAATATATCCCATTGACAAACTTCACAATTAATTTTAAAACTTCAAACTCTTTATATGAAATATAAGATTGATGATTGTGATATTTCTTTCACAACTGAATATCACTACCACATAATAAATATCAACCATATGTAGTTCTTGTAGGACTCTCATCAATTTTATCTCGCTCAATATTTGTGACAGTTTGCATAGTGAAATGCTTAAGCGTCCGCAAATTCCATACCACCCATCAGCATATGAATACACCTAATGATGCCACCAGCACCATGTACTATTTCTTTGACAAACATACTCATCCTTAACCTTCAAATAAATAAGCATCTTTAAATGTATTGGGAGAATTGCCAATACATCATGACCCATGTTAACCTACATTAGCAATTAGCAAAGTTCTCTCTCTCTCTCTCTCTCTCTCTAACCTATATAATAAATAAATTCAATCCCAAGTGGCATGATGTATAGAACACCCAGGGGTGGTATCTTATTATTAAGAATAAGATGTTGATTATTCAAATGCCCTCTTGGGTATCATGCTTTCATTTCAAAACTCGTTAGAGTTCTTCATGACTAATAGTCTCAATGCTAGCATCATGGCTCAACGTGTATAGTGAGTGGGTGCTCATTCAACTTCAAGCCTTTTCTTGACTTGGTTCACTCCCTCTCTTTTATCCTTTCTCCTACCTGTCTGTGTCTACTTCTCTCTTTCTCTCTCATAAATTGAATTGAATAAAAGATTCAATTAAATGAACAAATAAAAAATCTCTCTCTCTCTCTCTCTCTCTCTCTCTCTCTCTCTATATATATCTATATATATATATATATATATATATATATATATATATATATATATATATATATATCTATCTATCAGAATGCAAATGAGGATGAAATCTAGTAGTAGTAGTAGTATTTTTGTTCCAGTCTTTTTGTACCCAGACATGGTATTAGATTCACAATATTGTAACAGTTTGGTCTCATACGTCATTTTGGCCGTTTGAAGACGTTAATATAACATTTCATTTCTCCCCCCCCCCCCTTCTTCCTATTCTAGTCTCATAGACCATTCAACTCTTCTAAGGAAGTTAACCCCCCTTCTTGCTCTTCTTGAATGATGAAGGTAAGTGATTCATTAAATCAACAAACCACCTTGTTGACACAAAATTTAAAGGCACACCAAATTTTTCCCAACAAACTCTCCTGTCTCATCATGATATTTCTTGCTTGTGTCAACCTCTTGCATAATGTCCATCTGTTCAAATGCATATAGATGCGGTTACCTACCTTTGGAGAAAATCACTCGCTCAAGAAATGCTCACTTCTCATTTGCTAAGAATCTTCCTCGCCTTGCCATGTTGGCCATATTGGTTGCATTTTAGGAGATTGCATGCTTGAAAGTACAACCACATTTAACATACATACCAAAGGCAGCTAATTACATAAGCGTGGTGCTGAGTTTTTAATTCCCTTGTCCTCTCTCTCTCTCTCTCTCTCTCTCTCTCTCTCTCTCTCTCTCTCTCACGCTCAAACTTAGCCGATGAGACTGATCTCTAGCTAACTACAATTATGTGCAGGGCTAACAACCTTTTGCCTACAATCATCTGTAGCTGTAAGGTACCGTAGCAATGTCGTAAGAATAAAAGAGGTGCTTGACACCACAGGCCATGTCCCATTGTGGTGAGCTACCCAACTGCTTGATTGTCATGGGCACACGATCTTTCATCTCCTTCTCTTGTACCGGCCAATTGTCATGTAGTGTCTGCTCTTGCACATTTCCTTGCATTATCTGCTCCTATAATACTACCACCATCTCATCAACCACTAAGCCATGTCCATTTGTATATAAAAATGCAAGAATATCGAGTAGAGAGAGAGCAAGAGAGATTTGCTGCTTGCAGGTGATCGTACCTGCTTGGCGAGAGAGAGAGAGAGAGAGAGAGAGAGAGAGAGAGAGAGAGAGAGAGAGAGAGAGAGAGAGAGAGAGAGAGAGAGAGAGAGAGAGATCAATATGCAGGAGCATCAGAGCCGCTACAATGGGGGTAGCATGTACTACATTTGGTCGGCATGAGTCTATATGACCATGTCTCAGGTTGCCATTCAGATGTTTGCATGTGCGCACCAGTTGCATACTACTCACATTAATCCCAATTCTCTCCCTTCATCATCACTGTATGTAGAACTTGCACGGATTGAACTGCTGGACAACACCCACAAACAACAGCTATTTCCAAACTCATTATCTATTTTATTAGTTTCTCGGCGCCTGCAGTGTGCATTCTCGGTCTCCAAGGCTTATGAACCCTCACGTCTGGAGTATTAGGTGCAGGTGGAGCTCGGTTTGCCGGACATGTGTGTGTGTGTGTGTGTGTGTGTGTGTGTGTGTGTGTGTGTGTGAGAGAGAGAGAGAGAGAGAGAGAGAGAGAGAGAGAGAGAGAGAGAGAGAGAGAGAGAGAGAGAGAGAGAGAGAGAGAGAGAGAGAGAGAGAGAGAGAGAGAGAGAGAGAGAGAGAGAAATTCTAAGACACAGGAGGATATAGACCTTATGCTTTGCACGCTTTTGCTACATCAAAGCAGCATCAATAGTAACACCCTTTATTGCCTCTAATGCATCGGCAGTAACCCCATCATCTAGTGCCAGGTTTGTCCCTATGGCGTCTTCACTCAAGACGGCATCATCTGTTGAGGCTAATTCACAGCAGCAATAGTAACACCCGTTGTTGCATCAATGCCTCTAATGCATTGGCAGTAACCTCGTCATTTAGTGCCAGGCTTGTCCCTATGGTGTCTTCACCCACGACGACGCCATCTGTTGAGGCTAATTCATTGCGCCCAAAAGTAGCACCTTCTCCCTTCCCATTAGCTAGGCTCTCATGGGTCGTCCCCTTCACCATCCGATTCAACTATAAAAGGAAGGGAAGGCACAGAGTTGAGCTCCTCTCGAGTTGTGGGAAGCCAATATGCAAGCGCTTGAGCTGCAAGAAGAAAGATCTCGATGCATTGGTAGTAACCACGTCATCTAGTGCCAGGCTTGTCCTTATGGTGTCTTCACCCACGACGACGCCATCTGTTGAGGCTTATTCATTGCGCCCAAAAGTAGCGCCTTCTCCCTTCCCATTAGCTAGGCTCTCATGGGTCGTCCCCTTCACCATCCGATTCAATTAAAAAAGGAAGGGAAGGCACATGAGAGTTGAGCTCCTCTCGAGTTGTGGGAAGCCAATATGGCAGCGCTTGAGCTGCGAGAAGAAAGCTTTCCATTTGTGGGATATGAGCAAGGGAAGGGAATACCTGTGTCTCTGCGTTTGGCTCTCTCTCTCTCTCTCTCTCTCTCTCTCTCTCTCTCTCTCTCTCTCTCTCTCTCTCTCTGAGCACGAAATATGAGTGAGCAAGGAGTTCGAGTTTTGTTCGTCACCGAGCAACTAAATGAGCTTGAAAGCCTTAAAAGCCTTGCAGAGCCGCCACCACGCAGCTGGAAAATATTCATTTGTGCAGCCGACACCAAGCAGCTCGAAAATATTCGTTCGCATCTCTCTTTTTTGGATGTAGCCTTCATATTGTAGAAGATGACACGTGGAAAGGGCAACCACGGCCGCCATATTATGTTAGTAGATAAGCAACTTTTTGTAAATTCTTGTTCTCACAGACTGCAAAAACCTCATCAATATCTTTCAAGGATTTGTTCTCAAGGCATGTAGGGAGTTGAAAAAAAATAGAAACAAATAATTTTATGTAAAATTGTTATTTTCTAAGAGCCATCTTTTAAGTACAATCAAACAAAAATCGCTCAATTTTTTTGATATCCCTTGTAGACCCCTTAAAAACTTTCAAAAGCACATTGAATTTTTTTTAAAAAAATACATGGACATGTATGCAATGAGAATCTATGCATATACTATTTTTAGAAAAAAAAACTATTGACTTGTTTTAGGCCTCAAAAATATGTATGCTGTTAAATTTAAAAACCACTTTTGAGGTTTCTTACAATTTTTAAAAAACTAATGTTTTTAATTTTACATTTTTTTTTGGGATAAACGGTATACTAAAATTTTACTCTACGTCATAAGATCTCAATGATATCCTGTGATCTGGGTTTTTCGAAAAATAGACAATCTTATAGAATGAGGTGCCAAGCCACTTAAGTGGCTCAAGCACAAACTTAGTGTTAATGTTTTATTGGATTTGACACGGACCTTATAGCCCGGCGAATGGGCCAATCAAATACCTGGAAACACGTTGTCCACTCTACCGTTCCCTTGTTAACGAAATTTTTGTGCCCGACTGGCGACTCGCGAGTGGCAATGGCGGGGGGGAATGTTCTCTTTTGTGCTACCTTTGCGTCTTTGCTATGGCTTTCACTCTTCAGCCATGGCTCTGCAGCAGTCACCGAAGAACTTAAAGAGGTACACAAACTATCTTTTTCCCTGCCCTCTAAACACCGGTTTTTACCGCAGAGTCCTCATACCCACAAGCACATTTCTCGTGCACACGCCTATGCGATCATCTGCACATGCTTGATGCATGTGCACTTGTCCGTTTTACATTTTGCGTTTCAGTAAGATTTTTTGGTTATTTATCATTTGTTAACAGGCACGTTCTTCTTCTTTGTCTTAGATTTGCCTAATCAGTAGCAACTTGGCTACTGGATCAATCTTACGGCTGTTGCCATGCGTCTAAACATCTGATTTAGGTGAACCGGTGGACTGGTGGTGGTCCGTGTGGTCTATTGGTGACTGTGGCAATATATGGTAGCCTCGGCTTCACCTTGATCATCTATGTGCATATGATCTTTGGGAGATCAATTCATTCCAGACCTTTCTCGGCGGTGCCACATACCAGAGGGGGTTTTGACTTGGGATTGTTTTGGACACACGTGAACTTGTTAGAGCAGGACACATGAGAGATGAACGTGAGAGCGGCATATGGAATCACGAGGTTTCCACAAATGACACCACCACTTTGGGGGGATGGAGACTCACCGCCTTGACCTTTGCAAGCCAGATCCCTTGTCTACAAAGGATCATTATCATGGACTTAGGAAGAGGATCTGTGATCCCTTCTGGGGCAAGTTAATTGCCTCGGTCTACAAATTGGAGTGTGGCTTTAGTGTTTTGGAACCTATAGGATATAGGAGATCATGCATGATACATCCACAGTAAAAAGCAGGTTTATTCAGCTTTCTTCTGAATTTGAATAAAGCTGGTTCTTGAAGATACTATCTTTTCTTTGAGGTCCAAGGTTCTGGATGGATTAATTTCTTCTACTATCACAACTGTGATTTGATAGAGCTTATGATCATTATAAGATTGGTGGATACTTATGGAATCACTATGAATGCTGTCTTTCCTCTGTTTTCAGCGCTCCAGTGGCTGTGCACACATAACATTACCCTTCTTCGACCCTCTACACCACTCTCATACCTAGCGGGGGTGTACGAGCACGGTGAAATCCACATTTTAGCTGCTCCTCGAAGTTGCATTGTTGGGTGGGCAACAGCTTATTGGCCTGCGTTTTGTGCATTGGGGGTGCTACCTCTTGACCTGACACCATCAGGTGGACCGGTAGATTGGTGGTGGTCCGTGTGGTCTATTGGTGACTGTGGCATTATACGGTAGCCTCGGCTTCACCTTGATCATCTATGTACATATGATCTTTGGGAGATCAATTCATCCCAGACCTTTCTCGGCGGTGCCACATACCAGAGGGGGTTTTGACTTGGGATTGTTTTGGACACACGTGAACTTGCTAGAGGAGGACACATGAGAGATGAACGTGATAGCGGCATATGGAATCACGAGGTTTCCACAAATGACACCACCACTTTGGGCGGATGGAGACTCACCACTTTGACCTTTGCAATCCAGATCCCTTGTCTACAAAGGATCATTATCATGGACTTAGGAGGAGGATCTGTGATCCCTTCTGGGCAAGTTAATTTCCTCGGTCTACAAATTGGAGTGTGGCTTTAGTGTTTTGGAACCTATAGGATATAGGAGATCATGCATGATACCTTGCATTTGGAGTGGCCCGAAGATTGGCTTGGATGGCAGTGTAGCTGCTCTTCTAGCCTCTCGATCTGCTGGATTGTTACCTTCCGAGTCTACCCTCACCCTTTCTAACCTTGCAACAAACTCATGCCTTACTTTAGAGTATTCAACACTCCTGTTGCTTTGCCTTGGTCTAGAGCATACTTGTAGGGCTAATGTGTCTCCTCGGAAAAGATGTAGATTGTCGTCCCTTGTGTGAATGCTTCCTTTGCTTCATCAATTTAATGACTTGGTGCTCCACTGCTCTCTAAGGCTCCTTTGAAGAGGTGGAAGGATTAGAATTCTTTACAACTCTAGGTCTGCTTTAACCTTCATTGTTGACTTGAGAATAGGGTTGGCAAGCTTCCGCTACCTCTTGCATACTTTAGTTTGGAGTTGGTACGTGTTTCACATATAGAGGACCTTCAGTAAACTTGAGAAGTCGATTGACACAAGATTTGACTTACATCTGACCGATTGGAAACAGAGAGATAACTGCAATCTACACCCTTGGCAACACTTTAGCACTTCAAAACACGTGAATAACTGTGAAAGAAGGAGAGAGTAGATGATACAACTCGGCGGAGTTTTGAGCAAAGATGCACCAGCCCTAAAAACTGTCGTCCCTTTCGGCATTTCTTTATTATACACTTTGCAAAGTACAACTCCCAAGGGTCCAACTCTCTCCGAGACTCTGCGTCCAGATGCTCTACAGAAGAGTGGCCCTCTAGACACTTGTAAACTTACAAGGGATGTCCAAAAGTAGAGCCCCAAAAGCAGAAGATACAAAAGTATTTAATCCCAAAAGCATCTGCATTCAAAAGCTAGCGCTGAAAATTGTCAAAAGCTAACAACTCAGTTTGCGGAAATTTGTATAGCAGTGCGAGCTGGCAGGTCAGCGCGATTTGCAAAAATCAGCTTCGGAGTTCAAGCTTTTGATTTTTGGGTTTAAGGCCTCTCGACTAAGTTGGTTGGGGTTTGGATTATTATTTCCTAACCCTTAAGTTTCTTTGGGCCACTCGGTGGGACTTTTTAAGTTGGGAATTCTTCTGTTTCTTCTATTTCTTATAGACCTTAGGCCTCGACCGGTTCCTGCAAAACTCAATCAAATTAGTCCATGACCCGAAGGTCACACAGATGTTTCTACCATCATGCAGATGCCTTTAATGCAAATTCACATAGAGAAATCTGCTCATTGCACAATGGATTCCGGCTTTGATCAAGAGATTGGTATGGACCTGTAACAAACTGCTGACGTGTCGAAGCCTAAAGAATGGAGCCAACTTACAGATGCGGGCCGAGGGGCCTAAACTCTAAGAAGAACAAGCAGTAGAAGAAGTGTCACAGAGTGAGGACGTGGTTGCCCGAGTGCAGAAAACCCTAACCCTAATTGCAAAAACCCTAATTTTGAAAACCCTAATTGTTGAAACCCTAATTCTGGAAACCCTAACCCTAAGGCAGCAGACAAATTCCGAAGATTGCGCTGACATGATGACGTGGCAGGCTGTACGGATTTCCGCGTTTTGCACTGGCTGATGACGTGGCAAGCTGTACGGATTTCTGTAAATTGCGTTGGCAGCTTTTGGCATTGCTTTTTGGACCAGAAGTTTTTGAAAACTTTTTATGTTTTTTGGACGAGAAGCTTTTGAGTTTGAAAGCTTTTCATATAAACTGCTTTTTCAGGCCAAGGGCCTTTAAATATGAGGCTAGGGCTCATTCTTTGGCATGCTTCTTGGAGAAGGTGCAGAGTCTGGAGTACTGGCTTGTACTTTGATGATGCAATATAAAGAAATATCGAAAGGGGCGCCAAGGTTTGGGGCCAATACTCTTTGGGGTGGAATTCCGCCACTCCGTGTCGCGTGTCGTCTCTCTCTCTCTCTTTCAGTTCAGTTGTTATTGAAGTGCTAAAAGTCTGTTTAGTCTGTTCTTTTCTATTGGCACGTGGTGCCCGCCTCGTGACAGTGGTATCAGAGCATCAGGTGTGTGCTTTTCTGAAAGCATACCGGTCCTACAAAAGAGCAGACAGAGCTTTATTCGAGGATATCTTCGCCCTCCAACCCGGACTTATTAAAGAGCAGACAGAGCTTTATTCGAGGATATCTTCGCCCTCCAACCCTGACTTATTAAAGAGCAGACAGAGCTTTATTCGAGGATATCTTCGCCCTCCAACCCGGACTTATTAAAGAGCAGACAGAGCTTTATTCGAGGATATCTTCGCCCTCCAACCCGGACTTACTAGCCACTCCCACCCTTACTTCATCGCCCTCCAACCCGGACTTACTAGCCACTCCCACCCTTACTTCATCGCGCATCGGGCGCGCTCCTGTCTTTACCGCAGTGTCTTACAGGGCATAAGCCAATTAAGAACCCAATACTTGGAATTCATGGATTCAGCAGAATATTTGCAGTTCCTGCTCAACGAACTCCACGACATTCTTTTGCTCCATCCTCAGCAGAATCTTCCAATGCTGCAAAGTTTTCAACAATTTTTGAACTTCATGTTACCCCCTCTGCTGCCCCAGGTGGTACCTCCTCCTCCGGCACCAGAAAGTACGAGAGCTTCTAATCGGCAACCTTCTCAGCCGTCTGTTCCAATCGGGGGAGTCTTCAGGAATATGGTGCAGCCATCTGACCCTGATCCAGTGCAACCGCCTTTGCCACCGCCATTGCCACCACCTCCACCACCATCGCCACCAGGGTACAATGGTTGGAGCCCATATGGATACCTTTATTATCCATACTCGGCATATGCGCCTAACCAACCCAAAGATTTCAAGGATGGTGGCACGACAATCAAAATTTTCACTTTTTCTGGGGTGAAAGATCGCAAGAAAGCATTGCAGTTTCTACAGCAATTCGACAACATCTATGCTTTAGGGAACTATACAGAAGAATCCAAGATTTCTCGAGCAGCGGGATTTCTTAAAGATAATGCTATGCAATGGTGGAGTTCAATCGCGACACAACCGCATGCTCCAAGGACCTGGCAAGCTTTCAAGACAGTTTTTGCACGTAGTTACATGACTTCTATGTTTGAAGTGCGGATTTTGGCAGAATGGGGCAACTTGAAAATGCTTGCCACTGAAACCATGGACGAATATAACCAAAGGTTTCTCGATGTGTACCTTCCGGTGTCCTTCTTTAGATTTGTTCCCTTGGAGGCCCAATGCGAGCAATACACCATTGGACTACCATCACCATTGCAGGAATATTGTCTATCCAAGCAAGTCTCTACCATGCAAGAACTTATGGACCATGCCGCGGTCGGCTACAAACTGATGAAGGGAAAGCTAGAGTTTACCACAGAAGAATCTCCGGCCACTAACCACAACTCTCGGCAACAACGAACAAATTCTCGAGAGTTTCGTGAAAATCAACCGCAAAGGCTTCGTTTGACGCCTCAACAACGAGACACCTTACTACAAGAAGGCCAATGCTTTGGATGCTTTCAAACAGGGCACAATCATTCTAATTGTCCCAAACGCACTGATAGACCAGAGGGGCCGACGCCCGCACCATCGGTCGACAGAACCCCGGCGCCACCTCCTGCTGAGAGAGCTAGACCCGCTATTGGACTAGTTCCTGATATTTATGGCATACGCCTTGAGAGTACAAACAAATTGTGTCGAGCATATGGCAAAGTCAATGGTTTCAAAGCCCTTATTTTCTTTGACCCCGGAGCTACAGAGAACTTTATCCATCCAGAATTCTTAAAGCAGATGCACTTTGATTATGATGCAGAGGGTGGAGAAATTGAAGCTGAGCTAGCCACAGGGCAAACTCAGAAAGTAGTACCGCTCATTGATGCTCTTCCAGTGACTATTCAAGATTATCATGGAAAAGCTGATTTCCACATCATGAAGTTGGGCAATTGTGACGCTCTATTAGGCATGCCTTGGCATGACAAGAATGATGCGACTCTCCAAGTCTGGAACCGAACCATCACTGTGATGTAGAAGGACAAGCAAGTCGTCCTCAAAGTTCGGTTGTCCGAACAAAAGCCTGAATGAACTCTCTAGTTGTTTTATAGTTAGATACTTTTGAACTTTGTTTAAGAAAGTATTGTTTGAAACTTTGTTTGAAATGGATGGTATCTGTTTTGAACCTGTTTTGGTGCCGATTTGAATTGTTTGACTCTGGTTTGATACTGGTTTCAATGATTGGTGAGTTTACTCCCGGGTGGAGAAGTGGTAAATACTGTTTTGGTATTGTTTAAACCTCCGTACGACGCAGGCCGATGCCTGGGGAGTGTTTGGTTGTATGCTTGTAAAATAATTGTTGTTGTGACTCCCGGCCCGGACCTGGATGGTTATGCGGGAGGAGTATTAAGAAGTCTGAGCAGTGGTTACTCTCAGCACCTCCAAACGACGCAGGCTGCGGTCTGAGGTGCGTTTGGTTGTAAAAGGCCTCTATATCTCCCGGCCCGGACCTTTTTAGGTTATGCGGGAGGAGTGATGAGGGAGTTGTTGAATATCTCCCGGCCCGGACCTTGTTAGGTTATGCGGGAGGAGTGTTCATCGGCGGCTTTATGTTTCTATGTCTTGTAACATGCATATGTGAGCATTTGTGTTGCATTGTGATGTGCCAACCACTGAATATTCCTAATTGGATGAGATTGCCTGGGTATGTAATTTTAGTGCATCAAGACACCCGAGGAAGATCAGTACGGTCTGGGTGTGATGGCTAATTTTACTACGCCGGAATATCAAGAGTTCCGATCTGGACGAAAGGAGAAGCTAACTCCTTGATCAAAACAGCCGATAGGAGCAGCTAACTCCTTGATCAAAAGAGCAGAAAGGAGAAGCTAACTCCTTAATAAAAAGAGCAAACTGATTGTCCCTCGGAAATTTTTGAGCTAACTTGAGTTGTTTTGCAGATATGTTGTAATCGCGGACGATTACTCTCTTCAAGAAGGCGAGATGTAACAAACTGCTGACGTGTCGAAGCCTAAAGAATGGAGCCAACTTACAGATGCCGGCCGAGGGGCCTAAACCCTAAGAAGAACAAGCAGTAGAAGAAGTGTCACAGAGTGAGGACGTGGTTGCCCGAGTGCAGAAAACCCTAACCCTAATTGCAGAAACCCTAATTCTGAAAACCCTAACAGCAGAAACCCTAATTGCTGAAACCCTAATTTTGGAAACCCTAACCCTAAGGCAGCAAACAAATTCCGAAAATTGCGCTGACATGATGATGTGGCAGGCTGTACGGATTTCCGCGTTTTGCACTGGCTGATGACGTGGCAGGCTGTACGGATTTTCGTAAATTGCGTTGGCAGCTTTTGGCATTGCTTTTTGGACCAGAAGTTTTTGAAAACTTTTTATGTTTTTTGGACGAGAAGCTTTTGAGTTTGAAAGCTTTTCATATAAACTGCTTTTTCAGGCCAAGGGCCTTTAAATATGAGGCTAGGGCTCATTCTCTGGCATGCTTCCTGGAGAAGGTGCAGAGTCTGGAGTACCGGCTTTTACTTTGATGATGCAATATAAAGAAATACCGAAAGGGGCGCCAAGGTTTGGGGCCAATACTCTTTGGGGTGGAATTCCGCCACTCCGTGTCGCGTGTCGTCTCTCTCTCTCTCTCTTTCAGTTCAGTTGTTATTGAAGTGCTAAAAGTCTGTTGAATCTGTTCTTTTCTATTGGCACGTGGTGCCCGCCTCGTGACAGGACCACCTTTCTAAGGGAAGGGAGTGTGGGGCGGGTCAAATGAACGCATTGATCCGATGCATCTATGACCTTGACGCAAAAACCCTAACCCTAAAACCCGTTACACAAGCTCCATGCAAAATTTATCTCCCCATAGTTAGCTGCAATATTAGGCGTCGATGAATATGACAATGGAATGCAGATCGAAGCACAAATGGTTTATGAGACTTACACATCATGACACCATTGATTGGATCACTTCCACTTTTAGTTCATACATTTGTAGATCCAGTTCTCTCCTACATTATGGATTTGGGAGGATGTGATGTTCTATTGGGCATGCCTTGGTTCTACAAGTATCATGCCCGATTTGACTCGAGAACAAATCCAATCGAAGCACAAGAACATAGAGTTATTGTTGGACTTCAATATTCCAGCTACTCAAGGAGCGACAACAAGCTAAGAATCACGAGAGGGGTGTTAGACTTACACCACTTTGCTGCTTCACAGGTCTAGGGCATGCATGTACGGCTAGTATGTCTCCGGGCTGGCCGCCCACTACACTGTCCGACCGCCCACTTTGGGCCGGCCGCCCTATATTCTTTTCTTGCTGGGTCGTGGGACCTTTTATTTGGCATTGCCCTACCTCCTCTTGGGCTCCTATATATGGGGCCAGGGGGGTACCTACAGATTATTTGACATAGGTTGTATCTGTAGGTCTTGTGGTTGATGGTAGTCATGGGGGGTTGATCACCGCCTCCTCACACCTTGCATTTGTCTCTCTCCCTCTTGAATAACAGGTCTTGAGTTTAACTCCTCGTCGGCTAGATCTTTAAGGTCTCTTGGGATAGTTTCCTATGACGTTAAAACTCTCTTCTTCTTCTTCTTCTCTCTCTCTCTCTCTCTCTCTCTCTCTCTCTCTCTCTCTCTCTCTCTCTCTCTCTCTCTCTCTCTCTCTCTCTCTCTCTCTCTCACTCACACTCACTCACACACACACACACACACACACACACACTTCCGCACACGTGCACTCACAATTTTGTGCTGGTAGCAAGGGGTAGGTTTTTATGTGAGCTTTTGGATGCATATGCCTTTAGGAGCAAGTGCTTTTGAATCTCATGCTTTTGAGGCTCTCCTTTTGGGCATCCCTTGTAAGTTTTTAAATGCCCAAAGGGCCACTCCTCAGAGAGCATTTGAATTTTGGACGCAGAGTCTCGGAGAGAGTTGGGCCCTTGGGAGTAGTACTTTGCGAAGTGAAATAATAAACAAATACCAAAAGGGCGCTAGTCTTTGGGGCGAGTGCCTTCTAAAGGTGGAACTTCGCCACTTAGTGTCTCGCATGGATTCTCTCTCTTCTCTTTTATGAGTTGTTTTGAAGTACTGCCAAGTGTTCAAGTTACAATTATCTCTGCGTTTCTGTTCGATCACTCACTTGAAGTGATTACAATAACACGAATTGTGAAACAATTGTAGTCGAGACTCGACTCGACGGAGTTCCACCTCTAGATGCATTGGCTCCAAAGTCTTGTGCCTCTTTCGGTATTTCTTTTATAGTGTTCAATCCACAAAGTACAACTGTTGGGGAGTCACTCTGCACGTGCGTTACTGTCACCGGACGACACCACATGCCAACGGAAAAGAATAGACTGAACCGACTTTTAGCAATTCAATAACAATTGAACTGGAAGAGATAGAGTGCACGACACACGAGACGGAGTGGTGGAGCTCCACCCCAAGAGAGCACTGGCCCCAAACCTTGGCGCCCCTTTTGGTATTTCTTTATATTGCTTGAACTCAATACTACACCGGTACTCCATTCTCTGCACCTCCTTGTGGAAGTTAAAATCTCATCTGGTAAGGAGTATTTAGTGGTTGGCACATCACAATGCAACACAAGTCCTCACATATGCATGTTACAAGACATAGAAACATAAAGCCGCCGATGAACACTCCCCCCGCAAATAACCATCTTGGTGCAGGCCATGAACTGTTCAACGATTCCCTCATCACTTTTCCTGCAAATAACCTAAAAAGGTCCGGGCCATGAGATACAGAGGCCTTTTACAACCAAACGCCCCCCCAGACTGCAGCCTGCGTCGTTTGGAGGTGTTGAGAGTTACCACCGCTCAGACTCCTTAATACTCTCCTTGTAAATAACCATCCAGGTTTGGGCCATGAGTAAACAACAACAATACTCCCCCCGTAAAAACCACAAGGGTTCGGGCCATGAGTAAAAACAACACTTTTCAAACATTCAATACTCCCCCCGCAAATAAACACAAGGGTCCGGGCCATGAGTATGTGCAAGCATTTCTCACTACTCCACCCGGAAGTAAAACACGAAGCATTGAAACCAGTTGAAAGGTGCAGCGGAAGTGAATGTTGACTTTGCTCAAGATGAGTGCTCTGAACTGTGCTCAAGGGTACAGTTCCTTTTACTTACTGAAGGGGGAGCCTTCCGTTCCTTTAGTGAGAGAGTTCAATGATCACAAACAAAGTGAATGCTACTATGAATGAAGGTGCTGAGAGAGAGAGAGAGAGAGAGAGAGAGAGAGAGAGAGAGAGAGAGAGAGAGAGAGAGAGAAGAATACGACACCAGACGGTTCTCAAATCCTCCTCCAAGGGCCCCCCTCTCTATGGCGAGAGAGGTCTATGCTATAGATTGCACAAATTTGGTACAATGGTCTAGATGCAATGGACTTGCCGATGATGTCGACGACAATGATAGGGCCGTCCGCAGATTTCAGCATCTGCGTTTTCAGCGCATCGTCCTCGCGTCGTCGCCATCGCCGTCCTCGCCGACACAGTGTCAGTAATCAACAGAAAGTCAGAAGTTTGCAGATTTTAGCTTTTCAGCCCTGGGCTGAATCTAAAAACGTTGGCTGACTTGACGGTATGGCGAGGATCTACTGCGGGTAGGTGAGATCTGCGAGGCTAAGGGCTAATCTGCAATGAAAGAATGCTGAAAACTGAAAACGCTGAAGTGCTTGGCTGATCTGATGCCGGAATCTGCAAACGCTAGGCTAGGTCTGCAAACTGAAAAACGCCAGGCTGAATTTGCTATTGATGAAAAATGCTAGGCCGAATCTGCTGCTGAAAACGCTAAGGAGAGAATCCCCAAAAATGTTGTCTGTGTTAGGGGAAAGAAAATACGCTTGGCGAGGAGACCGTTGAACCAAAGTCGAAGCGAAGGCCCTGCTCCAATGTAGACTCTCCAAGCGAAGAGACTTACCCACAGAGGATTATCGACCATTCCAAGCCAAATGCGAGTGACAACCTTCCAATCAACAATTAGAGAAGAAGTAAAGGGACATCCAAGAATGTGTCCTTCACGCTTCCCAAAAACACCCCAATAAGTCGGTTTCCAATGACCAAAAGATGGGGTGATAATGTGCGTACACAAATGTGTGACCATGAGAGCCCATGGTTGCTGCTGCTCCACCAAAACTGGCAACAACATAGCTTTCCGAGCTAGAAGATGACATCTCAAGTCCAAAATATTTAATAGAAGCTGAAGACCCTTCTTGCTAGACGAGGTCCGCCAAAAAATGCTCTAAAATATTGGACATGAGGGATTGCAAGCACAACTGAGGCCAGGATAACAAAGGCAAGTAAAATTGCACATAAGCCACAAGGATGCATTAGACAATCTTGAGAGGCACATGAAGTGGCCACGTGGACAGTTTCCAATAATTCAACTTGGAATTCAGACGTTGGAGCATCCAATCCAGTTTCTGCATAGCCGATACATTCCAACCCAGTGGATAACCCAAATGGCGAACCAGCTGTACATCATCATAGTTATTGCGAGGCATGAACAAAGAGTCATCCGCACGGTGCGTAAGCCTAACCAGCAAACTGCCGTCCAAAAGTTAAAGTCAGGCCATGTAGCCTACTAGTGGAAGTCAAGGAATCCAAATACATAAACAAGGGGTGAGTAGCGATCGCATAAAGCAAAGCACTCAGAGGGAACCCCTGCCTTACCGACCGTTCCAAAGGCCAAGATTGTGTGAGAGATCCATCCAGCAAGCATGCAGAAGTGCTGTGTGCATACAAGAAAAGCACGACACAAGATAGCCTGGGCCCAAAGCCCAAGTGTTGCATGGTATCCACAATATAATCCCAAAGAACAATATCAAATGCTTTTTCAATGTCGACTTGCATGACCAAGACATCCTGTTGAGTATATTTTGCATATTCCATTCCAATGATGACATTCGCAAGGTTATCAATAATTTGATGTCGTGGAATGAAGTCGTATTGAGATTGATGCAAGCCTTCATGCAGAAAGCACTTGAGACGGTTAGCAAGCATTTTTGCCATTAATTTATATACCACAAGCATGAATGTAATAGGTTTCCAATGAGAGAATTCTTCACACAATGCATGCTTAGGTACCAGCTTGAGCAAACCTTCTTTCCAAGAGGAGGGCAATTCCTGTTGTTCCCGAGTTGTATTTATCATGAACAACAGAGGCAACTTCAAATAATCCCAGAAAGACAAGAAAAATTCCACAGAGAGACCATCCCAACTAGGAGCTCTCCGTCGACCCAAATCAAGCTGGCAGACAATTCTGACTCAGTGAAAACAGCTTCCAAGTCTTGAGCCTGCCGCATCGAAAGAATGGGAGTAACATGCAATAGAAACATGTGATGTGCTTGGCGAGCTTCTCTCGTGGGAGAAGAAAGGGGCCTCAAAAATCTTGCCATAATGAGAGTGTAGGGCTAGTGCTAGCTTTCGGAAAGTGGAGGTCCACTCCCCTAACGGTAATTTAACTCTCCGTATAACTGAGACTGCTTGGAGTGATGCAAATGCTGGAAGAATTGCTCAGAAGCACATCCTTTATCTGTAAAAGCTTGTTGACGAGCTCGAGTCTGCCATTTGGCCAATTTCCTCTCATCATTGTGACGTAACATAACGCGAGCAGAAAGCAACTTAGTCATTTGAGTGGCAGTAAGAGAAGAATGATTGGCCAAGTGCATTAATCTGCTACAAGCATCCTTTGCCTGATTAACCTGTTCCCTTAATTGTGACAGATAATCCTTGCCATAATCTTGGATAACACATTGAACACGCATAACAAAGCGGAACCAAGCTATGTCCATGTCACAAAAATACGGAAGCGTAAACTGACGTTTAATTGCACTTCAAATACTCAAGAGAATTAGAGGGAGCGAGAAAACTTGACACTTCATTGGGGCCAGAAGATGGGCTGGTCCCCCCCCCATAAAGAGAATATCTTTATTACTAAGGGAGAATCTTTACAAGCACAGGAACGGGGCATACGCCCGTCCTCTATTCTTTCTTCTGTTCTGTTTTGACTACTGATTGAGAAAGTGTTTCCACTTTCTTACTGCTTAGGGGATTTCCCCTCTTCTGCGAGACTGGTTGGAAGCTCTCGAAAAGAGAGTCTATCTTCCGAAACAGCTCATCGGAAGCTCTCACAGAGGAGAGTCCATCTTCCGTTATGTGTTGCCTTCATGCTCATTCATTCATGCATCGAACACAAAAGAGAAACAAGCAAAATGCACACACACATGCTTGCTGTAATTTTCTGCACATAACCTGAAATTCTTACCTGTGCACACCCATACGCCGAAACAAAAGTCTTCTTCGCGATGGAATCGCGCCAAACTTGATGTAGACTTAGGATAAGGAGAGAGAAGAGAATTTCTATGGCTGATCTGCTGAAAACAGCCCTAATCTAGGTGATTAGGGGCTGAAAACAGAGAATTACAGCAGCCGCCCTCTGCTGAGAGAGCGTCTACAGCAGCTTCTCGCGATGAAACTTCACCAGAAGGTGTCTATGACTGTGAGATCCCTTGTTCTTGACAATGGGAGCACAAGGCTACCACATATGTCGCAAGGGGCTGCTCTCAAGCTTCAATGGAGGGCTCCACCGCGTAGAGCACGCTCACATTAGGGGGGGTAGGTGCACTGCCAGCCCTGAAAATGGGGGAGGGGGGCTTCTAAATAGCCATCAGGGAGAGGGGGCGCTAGGAAGAGAGAGAGGGTGAGAGTGAGAGTGAGAGAGAGTTAGTTTGCATTGGTAAGTGTGCCACTTGGCACACTTACTTTAAAAACTTAAAAACCATTCAACTTTTGACTTTAAAAACTTCTAGCTCATTAATTAAAAAAATGTGCAACTAACTAACAACTGCTACCAATGATTCTTTTATGAGAACACCAAAGGTCTGCCGGCGCAATGCCGCACTGGCACTGCATCGCCTTTACCTGTTCACACTTGTCCGGCCGCCTGCCCGGGCACGGACCGTTAAATTTAATTTAACGAAACTTACCCTAAGGCTTTATTAGCTTTATTAGCCTTAGGGTCACTGTTCTAAGGACCCCATCTCATTCATGTGCTTGTACTGACGCGCGTATTTTTCTGAGCCTAAAATCTGAGGCTACTGCTTACCCCTTTCTGAAGACCCGATTTCCCAATCACTAGGGCTTCAGGGTAATTTCTGCTAAGGTCCCTCTGAGGTGTTCTAGCCCGCATTTAGGCCCACCTGAGGCCTTAGAACTGCTAGGTCTATTCTGGTGTGCACACAACTAATTAGATAATTCTTTTCTCGTAAATAAATAAATTATTTACAAAGTCTGACTTACTTACATCCCTCTTGGTTCTAAACAGTTGACCTCAACTGTAGAGCGTCAACATAACTGTGCAAGATGTCAGGGTAGTCCTTAAGATCGGACTCAGTCATCCACTTTGCATCTAAAGGAGTGTAATTTTTGAACTTGACTAAATACTTTCGATGTAGACTCCCCGACTTGAGTTGTCTCTCCGAGTGGTGTATTATCTGTTCAGGTTGAAGGATTTCCTCAGTCTCTTCGACTTCTCGAGGATCTTCTTGTACGGGCGCCACTGGAGGAGGTCCAACATATGGTCGGAGGAGACTGACATGAAAAGCATTGTGGATGCGCCAGTTAGAAGGCAAATCCAATCTGAAAGTCACATCATTGACTTTATCTGTAATTTTGAAAGGGTCGTAGAATCTATGGGAAAGTTTGACAACTTTCCCTTTGCCGACCCGCTTTTTCAATCTAGCTTTCTCAAACTGAAGCAGGACATATTGTCCTTTTTCAAGATTGAGATTCCTTCTGTGCTTGTCTGCTTTTCTCTTTTGTTGCTCTTGAGTACGAAGAATCGCTTGCTTTACTTGTTGATGGGCAATATCAATATTGCGTACAAATTCATCTGCGGCAAAGATGTTTTCTTTGGTCACCATAATAGGAAGTAAGAGTGGCTTCCCGTAAATAATTTCGAAGGGGGCTTTACCAGTTGAGGAATGTATGGTATTATTATACGCAAACTCAACTATTGGTAAGTACTGTTCCCATTCGGATTGTCGTTCCGAAACATAGCACTTGAGGAGATCTAAAACAGTGGCATTAGCGATTTCGCTTTGACCATCTGTTTGAGGGTGATAAGCTGATGAAAAATCAAGCTTAGTTCCCAAGTCTTCAAACAATGCCTGCCAAAATAGACTAGTCATGCGGGGATCTCTGTCGCTCACAATAGTCTTTGGCAATCCATGGTGTTTAAAAATCTGAGCTAGTAATATTCTAGCCATGTGATCAGCTTTGATCGTCTTCTTTACTGGAAGGAAATGGGCTTGCTTACTGAATCTGTCTACTATAGTCCAGATTGCATCATTTCCATTCTTGGATCGAGGAAGATCCGTAATAAAATCCATGGCATTACTTTCCCATGGCGTGTTAGGCACAGGGAGCGGCTGAAGCTTGCCATAAACTTTATGTCTGTCATATTTTACCTTTTGGCAGACTAAACACTCACGTACATATTTTTCAATGTCCGCACGGAGTGTTGGCCAAAAGAAATACCTTTCGAGGGCACTAGTGGTGGAAGCAATTCCCCGATGCCCGGCATAAGGAGAATTATGTGCTTCATCCATCACCTTTTGTCGTAAGGGCTGAGCTATGCATATTGCTTGTTGACGATAGAGTGTATTATCCCTGATACAATAAGGTGGCTTTGAATGACCAGCTTGAAGATCTGCCCAAATTGTGGCGAAGTCTGGATCTTGAGGATACATCTCGCTGAGAGATTCTAGTTCCTCATGATAAATTGTTGTTAGTGCATTGATCTTTGGACGCCTGGAGAGAGCATCTGCAACTGCATTCTTTGTTCCAGAAGTGTGTAAAATCTGAAAATGAAACATTGAAAGAAAGTTGGCCCATCTCATCTGCTTTTCTGATAACTTTCTCTGTGTGAGAAAGTAGCGAAGACTTTGATGATCTGTCTTGATAATAAAATCAGCTCCTAATAGATAGTGTTTCCAAATGGAAAGAGCATGAATTACTGCAATTAGCTCTTTCTCGTATATGGAGACATGCAACTCTGCATCTTTAAGGCGCCGACTTTCATAGGCTATCGCGTGACCCTCTTGGTTCAAAACTGCTCCTACACAATCTCCAGATGCATCGCAGTATGCCTCGAAAGGTTTGCGAAGATCAGGGACGGTGAGAACAGGTCCGTGACTGAGTAGATACTTAAGCTTTTCGAAAGCTTGTTTTTGTCCAGACCCCCAATGGAATGGAATCCGCTTCTTTGTCAGGTCATGGAGGGGACCTGCTATCGCGGCAAAAGCTCGAATGAAACGCCGATAATAAGAACAGAGGCCGAGGAAACTTCGTACATCATGTACTGTAGTTGGCGTAGGCCATTCTACAACTGCTTGAATCTTATCAGGGTCCATTCTCACCTGATTGTAAGACACTATATGGCCCAAATAGTGGATTTCTTTTAAAAAGAATTCACTCTTCTTAGCATTCACAAATAATTTGTGTTTGCGTAATTCTTCAAACACTAAGGCGAGATGCTTATAGTGTTCGTCTTCCGACTTTGAGAAGATTAAGACGTCATCAAAGAAAACGCCTGTAAAACTTCTATATGAGTGGAAGATTCTATCCATCATTCTGTTGAATGTAGCTGGTGCATTAGTGAGTCCAAAAGGCATCACTAAGAATTCATACAACCTGAAGGTTGTTCTAAATGAAGTCTTATGCACATCCTGAGGAGCTATGCGGATTTGATGATAACCGCTCTTCAAGTCTATACGACTGAAGACACTTGCTCCGTGTAACTTGTCAAGAATGTCGTCAATCCGAGGGATTGGAAATCGATTCTTGATTGTGATCTTGTTTAGAGATCTATAGTCTATGCACATGCGGAATGTGCCATCCTTTTTCTGTACTAGCAAGACAGGTGAACAATATGGAGAAGTACTAGGCCTTATTAAGCCCTTCTCCAAAAGTTCGTTAACCTGCTTGAGAATTTCCTCTTGCTGCATTAGACTAACTCGATAAGGGGGCTGATTTGGAGGAGAACTTCCTGGGATCAAATCAATGGTATGATCCTCAGGTCGCGAAGGTGGGAGTTCATTTGGAAGTTCATCTGCAAAACAATCTTTATATCTTTCTATTAACTTAAGTCTTTTTTGCTCTAAAGAGGAAGAAAGTTGTGAAACAGACACATCTCTCTCTCTTGCAAAAATCAAGTACGCTGAAACACAGTTTTTCATTTCTTTCTTGATGGCAATGTGGTTGGCGATAGGAATACGCCAATCACCTGCATCTGCAAGTACAAGATACTCCTTTCCTTTATGAGCAAAAGATAAGGTTTTCTGAACATAGTCAGGAAAGGGATGCATCTTGTAGTGCCAAGGCATTCCCAAGATAACATCGCATACTTCAAGTGAAGCTAGTAAGAAAGACTCTTGATCCTTGTAGTCGTCGACCTTTAGATTCAACTTCCCTATGATTGGAGTAGAGTTTGAGTTCTGCCCTTTGAAAGCAGATTGCGCTTGAATAGAGACTCCGAAACGATTGGGCTGCAAGTTCAGGTCGTCAGCTAGCTTGGTAGAGATGAAGTTGTCTGTGCTACCATGGTCAAACAAAATAAGAGCCCGTTGGTTGTTGATACTACCCCATGCTTTGAGAAGAGCTCTTTCTTTTCCATCCTTGGTTGTATTTCCTTGTACATCTGGGACTGCATTGGAAGAGGGTGGTTGTGGAGGTTTGGTTGGACAGTCACCCTTCATATGACCAACTTGTCCGCACTTGAAGCATCTTCCTTCACTAATGTAGGTTCGCAACTCAACAGGAGAGAGATATCTCCCTTTCTTGGGCTGATTTGGCTTTGCTTCTGCTTCGGAGGCGGTTCTTTTCTTCTTTTGAGAAGAAGTAGAAGAGGTAGGCTGCTCATGGAGAGCCTTCTGCTTAGCATGGTAAGTGCTTTGCTCCATCTTCCTGGGAGTACCCTTGTCATGTATTCCATCAGCTATGCGGGCTGATTCGATAAGTATCTGCAAGTTATCTCGAGGGTAAAGCTTCATAGCCTTTTGCAAGGCTTCATGCAAACCTGCTTCAAATTTGCGCATCTTCTCCGAATCGTCAATCTTCTTGAATGGAGTGACTTTCAAGAGAACGTCCCAAAACCTATCCACATAGCGTGGAACAGTTTCGTTCTCTGACTGTGAAAGTCGATCCCATTCTTTCTTTACCTCTTCCTCATAGTCTGGAGGAAGGAACTGTGCGTAGAACTCCTTCTTGAAAGCGGTCCAATCTTGGGGTTTGCGATCTTCCAGGATAAGGGTTAACCACCAATTGCTGGCGGTGCCTTTCTGGTACAAACTAACATGGCGAAGCTTGGATCTTTCTTTAAAATTCCCTTCAGCAAATGCAACTTCAAATTGGCGGATGAAAGCCAAAGCTTTGTCATTATCACGCCGTCCATTGTAGGTGTCGAATTTCACATCTTTATCTTCCGATTTGAATGTTTTCTGCCTGTGGTGCTTCTTCTTATGGTGCTCCTTCTTTCGATGCTTAGACTCCTTGGGGACAGGAGTCCTTTCCCTTGAATGTACTTCTTGCTGTGACGGATCGTCGAGAAACATGTCTTCCGGAGAAACTATGTCTTCCAGATCCTTCATGAAAGAGAACTGAGGGGAATCAGGGAGATCCTGCTCTTGAACTTTTGGATTAAACCGCACATGACGTTCTGGAGATTTCTTCTGCCTCTCGTGCATGCGGGAAGTTCCAATCAAAGGATCTTTTCTTGGTTGTGGCGCCTTTGGGTTCTACGGGATTTCTCCCGACCCCATCGGCATTTTCTCCTTTCCTTTTTCAAGAGTATGGAGAATCTTTTGGACTTCTGGATGGGAGAGAGCTTTCTGCAACTCTTCCACCTGCTGTTGAAGGAGAGAGAACTCTATCTCACGTCCTCCCATTTCTGCAGTCTGCCAAGAGTCGTCAATCCCTTCAGGAAGAGAGAGAGGACCTTGCTCTGATACCACTGTCACAAAAATACGGAAGCGTAAACTGACGTTTAATTGCACTTCAAATACTCAAGAGAATTAGAGGGAGCGAGAAAACTTGACACTTCATTGGGGACCAGAAGATGGACTGGTCCCCCCCCATAAAGAGAATATCTTTATTACTAAGGGAGAATCTTTACAAGCACAGGAACGGGGCATACGCCCGTCCTCTATTCTTTCTTCTGTTCTGTTCTGACTACTGACTGAGAAAGTGTTTCCACTTTCTTACTGCTTAGGGGATTTCCCCGCTTCTGCGAGACTGGTTGGAAGCTCTCGAAAAGAGAGTCTATCTTCCGAAACAGCTCATCGGAAGCTCTCACAGAGGAGAGTCCATCTTCCGTTATGTGTTGCCTTCATGCTCATTCATTCATGCATCGAACACAAAAGAGAAACAAGCAAAATGCACACACACATGCTTGCTGTAATTTTCTGCACATAACCTGAAATTCTTACCTGTGCACACCCCTACGCCGAAACAGAAGTCTTCTTCGCGATGGAATCGCGCCAAACTTGATGTAGACTTAGGATAAGGAGAGAGAAGAGAATTTCTATGGCTGATCTGCTGAAAACAGCCCTAATCTAGGTGATTAGGGGCTGAAAACAGAGAATTACAGCAGCCGCACTCTGCTAAGAGAGCCTCTACGGCAGCTTCTCGCGATGAAACTTCACCAGAAGGTGTCTATGACTTTGAGATCCCTTGTTCTTGACAATGGGAGCACAAGGCTACCACATATGTCGCAAGGGGCTGCTCTCAAGCTTCAATGGAGGGCTCCACCGCGTAGAGCACGCTCACATTAGGGGGGGTAGGTGCACTGCTAGCCCTGAAAATGGGGGAGGGGGGCTCCTAAATAGCCATCAGGGAGAGGGGGCGCTAGGAAGAGAGAGAGGGTGAGAGTGAGAGTGAGAGAGAGTTAGTTTGCATTGGTAAGTGTGCCACTTGGCACACTTACTTTAAAAACTTAAAAACCATTCAACTTTTGACTTTAAAAACTTCTAGCTCATTAATTAAAAAAATGTGCAACTAACTAACAACTGCTACCAATGATTCTTTTATGAGAACACCAAAGGTCTGCCGGCGCAATGCCGCACTGGCACTGCACCGCCTTTACCTGTTCACACTTGTCCAGCCGCCTGCCCGAGCACGGACCGTTAAATTTAATTTAACGAAACTTACCTTAAGGCTTTATTAGCTTTATTAGCCTTAGGGTCACTGTTCTAAGGACCCCATCTCATTCATGTGCTTGTACTGACGCTCGTATTTTTCTGAGCCTAAAATCTGAGGCTACTGCTTACCCCTTTCTGAAGACCCGATTTCCCAATCACTAGGGCTTCAGGGTAATTTCTGCTAAGGTCTCTCTGAGGTGTTCTAGCCCGCATTTAGGCTCACCTGAGGCCTTAGAACTGCTAGGTCTATTCTGGTGTGCACACAACTAATTAGATAATTCTTTTCTCGTAAATAAATTAATTATTTACAAAGTCTGACTTAGTTACAGTCCATATCAACATACATATGGGAGATCAAAGGCAGGATGATATCCACAATCATAGTGCGAAAAGGCTCATGCTTGAGATAAACATTATTGAAATGCAAAAGTCTCTTCTTGGGTAGGCGGTCATTGACATTAAAAGAGCCAAAACGAAGTTCCAAACATACGGGAAAGTGATCCGAGTGACATATAGCATAATCAATCCTCATCTCGCATACAAAGTCATCGTACTGTTGCATGTGAAAAAGATACCAGCGATCCAGCCGAGCGCGATACATAAATTGAGCATTATGCTGAAAAGTGAATCTTGGATCAGTCGCATGCAAAAAGGGCCACAAATCAAGGCCATTACATGTCATCATAAATTGGTCCCATGATTGCCGTTCCATATGAAGCATGTGAGAATGGCCAATAGTATTATCCGCAAGGTTTGGTGCATTATTAAAATTGAAGTGATAGAGGGGCTGGGGATGGGTGTAGCAGACCACACGAGCAGAGAGAGAGAGTGCGAGCGTTGTTGCAGAGAGAGAGGGAGAGAGCGTACGATTTCAATTGTGTTTCTTAGGCACACAACTAAAAGCCCTATGTTTTATTATCAAGGGTACAAACTTGTGACCATTTAAATGGCCTTTGGGTGTGAACACACCGAAGTATAAAAGAATGAATAAATGAGTAAGAGAGGCTATAAGAGGGCCTTTAGACCCAACAACCTCCCACTTAAAGGCCCGATGTGGTACCTTTAAGTAACTCCCACTAAGTGTAAGCAATGCTGATGTTGTGTCTTAGCAAGACACTTAGTGAGAACATCTGCAGGGTTATCCTGTGTCTTGACCTTTGTCAGTGTGACAAGGCCATCATCCAATACCTGTCGTATAAAATGGTACCGCACATCAATGTGTTTGGTACGAGCATGGAACATGGCATTCTTAGCCAGGCATACAACACTCTGACTATCACAACCAAGCACCGGAGCATATGTAGGAAGGCCAAAGTCTCTGACCAACCTGCCAAGCCAAATAGCTTCCTTAGAAGCCTCTGTGGCTGAAATATATTCAGCCTCTGTAGTGCTCAGTGCCACAATCTTCTGTAACCTTGAACACCATGAAATAGCACCTCCAGCAAGTGTGAATACATACCCATTGGTAGACTTAGTGTCAAGATCACCTGCCATGTCCGAATCACAGAATCCCCGCAATGATAGTGTACCCTTGCCATAACATATACATGTGTCCAGTGTACCTTTTAAGTACTTGAATATGCTATTCACGTCCTCCCAATGTGGTTTGCCAGGATTAGACATGAACCTGCTAACAACTCCCACTGCATAAGCAATGTCTGGTCGTGTAGCAACCATGGCATACATTAATGAACCACAAGCTGGAGCATAAGGAATGCCTTTCATAGCATGAGCAGCTATATCATCTTTTGGGCAATCAAGCTTGCTAAGCTTTGTGTGCGTAGGTAAGGGTACACCAAGAGGCTTAGCATCAGCCATATTAAATCTCTCAAGTACTTTCTTGACGTACTTGTCTTGAGAGAGGAATAAAAGACGCTTCTTTCTATCCGTCCTAATACGCATACCCAAAATATGTTCAGCTGCACCCAAATCTTTCATCAAGAAAACTGAATTCAGCTCCTTTTTCAAAGCATTCAAAGTCTCCTTATGCTTGCCAGCAATCAACATGTCATCCACATATAGGACTAGCACAATAAGACTACCATCAGGAGCCTTTTTAGTGTAAAGACAGTGATCTGCTTGACTGCGTTTGAAACCATGATTGAGCATAAAAGTATCAAACTTTTTGTACCACTGTCTAGGAGCTTGTTTCAGCCCATACAAGCTGCGTTTTAGTTTGCATACCAAATGCTCTTTCCCTGGAATGACAAAGCCCTCAGGCTGCAGCATATACAGCTCCTCATCCAAGTCACCATGTAAGAAAGCAGTGATCACATTCATTTGATCAAGCTCCAAATCCAAGATAGCACATAGAGCAAACAACACACGGAGAGTAGACATCTTCACTATAGGTGAGAAGATTTCCTGGAAGTCAATGCCTTCCTTCTGTGCATAACCCTTGGCAACTAAACGTGCTTTGTATTTGGGTTTGTCATCAACACATTTGATCTTATAAACCCACTTGTTAGGAATAGCTTTCCTACCTTTGGGCAAATGCACAAGCTCCCATGTATTATTTGCATACAGTGATTGCATCTCAGATTTCATAGCAAGCTCCCACTTACTTTTGTCGTCACAAGACTGGGCCTCTTTGTATGTAAGAGGCTCTCCCTCATCAGTCAACAAAACACAATCCAAAGATGGCTGAAACCTCTCTGGTTGACGTCTCTGATGTGTAGATCTCCTCACCCAATGATCTACATTTGCCGGTAAAGGGTCTACATCCTCAGGAATGATTCTGTTATCATTTAGCGGCTGATTTTCAACATTTATACCCTTCTGTAAATCATTTTCAGCCTGCTGGTCATTGTGTTCTACCCCATTTTGTGCATCTATTTGCTGTCCATTCTCTTCTGGCTGTTGCACAAATGGTTGCTGCTCATTTTCAGCATCAATAGGCACCATATTTTCAGACAAGGAAGGCTTCATGGCTGGCCGGTCATTATGAAATTTGACCCTCTTTTTATCATGGTCTACATGTGTAGCATTTTGGAGCCATTTAGCCTCATTAAATACTGCATCTCGGCTGCGTACAACCTTCCTGTAATCAGGTAGCCATACTCTGTAACCCATCTCACCCTCATCTCCATGACCCATGAAAATGCCTCTGATGGATTTCATGTCTAGCTTAGTCCTTTGATCTACAGGCACATGCACAAATGCCTCGCAGCCAAAAACACGCAAATGGTCATATGAAGCAGGTTTGCCAGACCAAACCTCTTCGGGGATGCCATTGTCCAAAGCACGATTTGGAGAACGGTTGCATACATGAACTGTAGTTTTCAAAGCCTCTCCCCAAAATTCTTGCGGAAGATTAGCTGTGGACAACATGTAACGTATCCTCTCACAAATTGTGCGATTATATCTCTCAGCCACGCCATTAGATGATGGATTATAAGGGGTTGTTAACTCCCTTTTAATACCATGCATCTCACAAAAAACATTAAATCCACGTGATACATACTCTCCCCCATTATCTGTTCTTATGGCCTTTAACTTGAGACCCTTTTGTGTGGTCACAAAATCATGAAATCTTTTAAAAGCGTCAAAAACATCACTCTTGTTTTTAAGTACATACACCCAAGTCTTTCTACTGAAATCATCAATGAAAGATACAAAATAGCGTGCACCACCATGTGAGCTCATAGGCATAGTGCAAACATCTGAATGTACTAAATCAAGAGCATGCAACTTTTTAGAGACACCATACGAATAAGAGAACTTCACTTGTTTACCATAGACACAATCTTTACAAAATTCAAGGCAAGGACCTTTTACATCAAATCTCCCAAGAGAGGAGAGAATCGGTAGTCCTTTCTCACTCATATGGCCAAGTCTCTTATGCCAAAGTTCCATTGGACAATGAACTTCAGCCATAGCAACAAACTTGCTAGGTAAGGCTTTGCAATGCAAATAGTATAAAGTTCCCCTTTTGCTGCCCTTCACAATCAACATAGAACCCTTTTGTATTTTCCAAGAGCCACCACCAAAAGTAGTGAAGTAGCCCTTTACATCCAGCTGCCCAATTGATAGCAGACTCTTCTTAATGCTAGGCACATACCTAACATCATGCGAAACAAGTTCTTGACCATTTTCCAAAGCCAAGTGAATGGTGCCAACACCCTCAATGTCACATGCATAGTTATTACCCAAGTTAACTTTACCCAGGTTACCTGTAGTGTATGTGGCAAAAGACTCCAAAGGAGTTACATGAAATGAGGCACCACTGTCTACTATCCAAGATTGGGACAGCCCATCATGTGTTGAAAGCAAAGCGTCAATAAGATCTGGCTTCGTGATATACATATCACTTGCCATAGCCACAACATCATCAAAGACACTCGAAGCTACGACAAGTGCTTCGTCCACATCAACAATTTCCTCTATGACCACACTAGAGGCCACATTGGCCTTGCCAACATCCTTGGAAGAAGAGGAGGTGTCATCATCACCTTTAACATCTTTTACATCCTTCTTCTTCTTACCCTGTTGGTGCTTCTTCCTCTCAAGCTCTTGCTTGTAAAATCTGCAATCAGGCTTTTTATGCCCTTTGCGTCCACATTGATAGCAAGTTATATCTTGAGATTTTCCCTTGCTCTTACTTCTACTCTTGCCCCTGTTAGCTACATTGTTCCTTTTCTTTGACCTGCCCCTTACATGATAAGCTGTGCCATTGCCTTCACCACTGGCTTTCCTCCTAATCTCCTCATTGAGAATGGAGCCTCTTACACCATCATAGGTTAAGGCAGCATTGTTTGACAATGACACAACAAGAGCTTCCCAACTGTTGGGCAAAGTCATCAAAAGAAAGATAGCTTTCAACTTGTCATCAAATGGTTGCAACCCTGAATCCTGAAGTTGACTCAAAACACCTGTAAACTCATTCAAATGCTCAGATGCAGGCTTTGCCTCATCCAGTTCCATGTTTACAAGTTTCCGCATGAGATGAACTTGATTTACAGGAGTTTTATTCTCATACGTACTAGTCAACTTCTGCCAAATAGCATGTGCAGTGTCAAGACGCTTAATATCAGTAAGCACATCATCTGACACAGCCATTTTGATATAAGCAATAGCCTTTTTGTTCAGCTTTGCCCAATCTGCATCTGACAAGTTTTTAGGTTTTGCTGCGAGCAATGCATCTTCGCAATCTTTAAGGAATAGAATGCCTTGCATTCTTTCCTTCCACAAATCAAAGCCAGTGCCATCAAATCTTTTGATTTCCATCAAAGACTTTGACTTACTGCTACTTGTAGATGCATTGGAAGCCATTTCGATGCAAAATAGACCAAAAATTCACTGCTGTAATTTTATAACAGCAGGCTGCAAGTTGCAATTTTAGCCTCTTAAAGGCTCAGAGAACACTATAGAAGTGCAAGGAAACGTAACACTGGATTACAAACACTTTATTCAAAGTGTACAGCAGTAAAAGAGATAAATTTCAGGAGTAAATACTGAAATTTCAGCACACATATGAAGCATACATCCTGTGCATGAATGCTCCAACTTCAGCAGTAAAACCAAAGTGCATTTGCAACAACCTCAAACCTGCAACTGAGGTAAAAGCTGCTGCAAAATGTATTTTCAGCAATACATAGACTCAATGGGAAGCATCCACAAGTAAATGCATGTGTTTATTGTCACATAAACCTCCTGTATATGTGAGAGAGGTCTCAAACTCTACTCAATTGTACCACAAATTGCAATACATGACACAAAATGTCCAGAATTGCATCACATTTGCAAAAGCCCCAAAAGTTACTGCACAATTTGCTGAAATTTCTGAAAAATCAGCAAAAGCCCTCAATTTCTCAACTCGAATCTCCGAGAATTTCTCCTGTAATTACACCTGTAGGCGTAGACTTGAATAATCTTGCACTAATGTGCAAAACCCCAAGTTTAAAGTGACAATTTGCTAAAAATTTCAGCAAATAGGGCAAAATCCCCAATTCTCTGGGTGGATTGGTGTTGCCCAAAGTGTCCCAAATGTACCTGTAACACTTGTGCTTGCTGTAATTAATAGAAAAAACTTGTTTTTGAAGAGAAACAGCCCGAAATGACCTGTTTTCAACCTGTTTTCAACATATAAGCACTTGTGGGTTGAGGTATTGTCTTCCCTGAGTCCGGGGAGGAGAGAGAAAACACCTGCGCTTGCTGTTTTTAGAGAGAGAAAACTGCGCAGGAGAGAGAAAATGAAGATTTCTCGCGAGGGAATGCGCGCGGGAGTAGGGAACTTGGCTCTGATACCAGTTTGAAGTGATAGAGGGGCTGGCGATGGGTGTAGCAGACCACACGAGTAGAGAGAGAGAGAGAGTGCGAGCGTTGTTGCAGAGAGAGAGGGAGAGAGAAGGTACGATTTCAATTGTACGTACGATTTCAATTGTGTTTCTTATGCACACAACTAAAAGCCCTATGTTTTATTATTTTGTGACCATTTAAATGGCCTTTGGGTGTGAACACACCCAAGTATAAAAGAACGAATAAATGAGTAAGAGAGGCTATAAGAGGGCCTTTAGACCCAACAAAAATCCCTGCAGAGAAAGGCATTGGAACCATAGTTACCCGGAACGCGGAACGGGAACGGCGACGGGATCCCCCGCGGAACGGGGGAACGGTGAGGGGTCCGGAACGGGAACGGCGTGGAACGGGAGGCATAAAAACACCCAAATAATGCAATTTTAAGCTCTGTGTGATTGAATAATAGTAGTGTCAGAGTCCTTTGACTCTAATACTTACAAAAAACTTGATTTGAAGACCATTCAACCTTACTATGGCTAACGTATGTCGTATAGGCTTGAGAGCTTGAGGGGAGAGGGACGCGGAGAGAGAGAGAGAGAGAGCTTAAAAGTGGGAGACTCGACTCTCGAGAGAGCTTGAGAGAGAGGGGGAGAGCCTTGCCGACTCTAGAGTCTAGAGTCTATACTAACAAGGCTAGAGCTTGAGAGTCAAGATTCGAGACTCGAGAGGGTAGAGCTTGAGCTCACCCTTGAGAGCTTGTGTGCACTGTGAAGGTAAGGGGTGGGGGGAAGGGCATTTAAGAAGGGGGAGCCTCACAAGATAAAGCTCAAAAATCTGAAAATCTGCCATTCCCAGCCGTTCCGGTACCAAAAACCCCTGCGGAACGTCTGGCCGTTCCGGGACGTTCCGGGCCATGAAGACCCTCCGGAACGCCGTTCTGGCGTTCCCAACCCATAGGGAGGCGTTCCCTGGTAACTCTGATTGGAACGCCAACAATAAGAGGAGATAGCACTCCACAACCGTGCCCTATCTGCAGAAGTTGTGTATGCATATAATCCTCCAAATTCGAAAACTTTCCCATTAACAATACATTGGATGACCATCCATCTCCCAGCCGGGTCATTGAAAACCAAGGACAGAAAGAGTTCATGTCGAACAAGTATAAGCACTCCAAAATAGCCAGCTGATCCTGCATAAGCTATCCATTAGTCCGCAAAGTAAGAAGTTTGTCCTGCAAATTGATGTTGGTTATGCTCTTGAAGAACCACAATGTCCGCTTTACATGTATGTACATAGTGCCAGGTAAGCCGCCATTTGTCGTGATTGCATAACCCATGCACATTGCAGGAGATGCAATTCAAAGACCTATGCATTCTATATGGTATATACAGTGGCCGAGGAAACGGGAAAAAGCGGAGAAAAATCTAGTACCAGTGCCCATGGACACATCCTCCCTAGTTGTAGGGACTTGAGGAGGTGGGTCAAGACCTGGACCCAGATGATTGAAAATAAAGGCACCTTGCGATGAAGAGGCTTCTCCTGTAACAACTTCTTTGTAAGAGCGAACCACCTTGTCCCAAGCTTCAGCCAAAGAAGTGTTGTCATTACAAGGGAGTTTTTCCTGAGCAACATTCTTCAAAGGGGGCACATAATTACGAGAAGATGCGGGAATACGGGCTGTAGAAGCTTTAGCGGGTTTCTTAGGCACTATCCAAGTTTGTGAGGTCAAACCTGTTCTTTTCCTTTGTCTTTAATATTTGTAGAAGCAGAAAGTGCAGACAATTGTAATTGTTTCCCTTCTCCTTTATTCGCACCAGCTGTTGGGGTGGAGGTGGAAACACCTTTGGTTTGAACCTCAGTAGAAGATTTCGGAGGTGAGAGAGTGAGGAGTAGGGACGGCTGAAGGAGGTGGTTGCAGATTTGGTTCCGGACATTCGGATTGCATATGACCAAATTTGCCACAGCGGAAGCAAGAATTTGTAAATTTGCCCCATTTAAGCTTAAATGGACGCTTTCCAAGTACTGCATCCTTAGAATCGATCGAAATACCTGTTGGTGTGGGGATATCTCTGTCCCATAGAATACAAAAAGGGTTTGTGTTTGCATCCAGCTTAGGAGGGCTAATGACTTTACCCAGTTGAGCAGCCAACAAGGGGAGAAAGTGACGCCAAGTGCGAGGAAAGTCGACCACCTCAACCCAAACGGGACACTTGTTACGAATGGGACTCTGATAGTCCTTGGTGAGAGCCCAGGGCAGTACATGAGTCATCTGTGTATTGAAAAAAAGAGGAGACCTTTAAGCAGAGCATCCCGAGCATCCGTGTTGGCCAGCAAGACTTCATAGAACCCTCGTGCGCCAAAGAAAACCCTTTGGATTGCTTGCTATTTGAGTAGAAAATCAACCCATTGGCCTACATCCTGAGCCGTAGGCATTCTACCCGGGAAAAAAAGAATCACCATGTTAAGTGCATATTGAGCAAGAGGATCCACAAGCTCCTATATAGGGATGCGCACTTCTATGATGGGAGCGGATCCTTCCCAGGCTTGACATGCATCCTCGAAGTCCTCATGCAAACATTCTTTGATAAGGCTTAAAGCATCCATATCGGAAGATTCCATGGTTTTCCGGCGTTTGTATATACACTGATCTGTCTAATCCATGTGAAGCTCACACACACACACACACACACACACACACACTCTTTTTTTGGGGTTTTTGATATTTGATTGCTATTGACACAGACAGACACACAGGCTGGCCGTACAGAAATCTGCCGCTTGAAGACCTTAATCAAATTGAAAGCCTAACGATTTTACAGAACCAACAAATATACACACTCAAACTCACACCTCTCTGTGTCTCACACAAAACGACAGAAGGACCGTGTGCTGGCGAAATCAAACTTCAACCACCAGTGCGTTGTGAAGGGCCTGCACAGGGTAGATGTTGTGCAGAACAGAGTCGCGCGACAGACGAGTGGCAGAAGGACTTACACCCAAATCCCCCACGTGCACGCACACACACACACACACACACACCCCCACAGCGCTGACACTGAAGACCAGCCTTCACACACACACACACCAATTTAGAGCACAATCTGAATAGAGCTCTGCTGGTCCACTGCGCAAGGGCAGCCTTCTGCATTGAGAACTGACTGTAGCAAGCGAAAGGACAGGGCGTTCAGAGCAGGCAGTTCACACAGTCGCGCAGGGCTCGAAGAGGCAGAGGGGGACACAGAGCATGCAGCGGCTACCACACACAGACACACACAGTGCTTGATTCACACACACACACACACACACACACACACACACACAGAGAGAGAGAGAGAGAGAGAGAGAGAGAGAGAGAGAGGAGTCTAGAGTTACCTTACTAAAGCCAGGTTAACAAATATTTAAATTCATTGTTTCCCTTGTCACAAGGGAAGCGAACATCAGAAACGTAGAGCGTTCTTTGTGGGAACGCAAATAGGGAATGCTCTCTAAACAAGGGTAAAGGGTTCCCATTTGGGAATGGCCGTTCCTCCATTTTGGGCCTTTGTTCCTTATGGCTATGTTCAAAGCTTGTTTTATAACCAACTTGGGCTGTCTATATAAGCCTGCCTCACACTTTACCAGACCTTCATATGCACTCTCAGCTGGCATTCATTGGCCAAGTTTTCGAGATTCTTATTGATGCTTAGTTATTTTTCACTTGGCTGTTTCTACTGGATGCCACAGTACCAGCCTCTTTACCAGATCTGCATCTGCATTCCCATCTGAATTTGATTGGCCAAGTTGATGCATTTGTTTTTTTTAATTCAGCATCTCCCTGACCTAAAACAGCTCTAGAATTTGTGAGAAAGGTAGAATATGGTAGAGTACAACTTATATGATGGGTGATGAAATGGACATTTGTAAGAGAGTTTTAAATATCGTGTAGTATCAACCTGTGCTTTCTCATTACCTGTGGGGTTATCACTGCGCAGGTGACTTTTGGAACTGTTTTAAAACTGATGCATGAACGTACCAAGTTTAGACTACATTCCCACGATGTACCTTATGGATCAGGCAGTGGACAGCAGTCAATAACAGGTTTTGGAGGAGTGGAGGATGCCAACAGTTACTGGGTATGTAAAAGCTCAAAAAATCTATTGTTATAGACTGATGTCACAAGTCGCTAGTGTATAGAGTAAAGCTGTGCTTTGGGTTCTTGCTTCTTTCAAGAAGCTTTTTATGTTTGTAGATTGTGAAAGCTCCTGAAGGTTCTGATGCTCAACAAGGTGATATCGTATCTGAGGGAGCAGTCATCAGGTTGCAGCACATGAAAACTCGCAAATGGTTGCATAGTCATCTGCATGCATCACCCATTTCAGGAAATGCTGAGGTAACAGGTCTTTCTTGTCCAAATTTTGCATACATTTATTCGCCTTGTTTACTCAGTTTGTTGATGATACAGGTGAGCGGTTTTGGTGCAGATGATCAAAGTGACACAGGAGATCTTTGGATGTAAATTCTTTCAATACCCATTTCAAAGCTCTTATTGTGTGAATGAAGCTAATGGGCATTAATAGTTCCATCTGATGCAGACTGGAGATAGAAGGGAAGGGCAAGATCTGGATGAGAGATCAAAGAGTAAGGCTGCGACATGTTGACACAGGTGTTTTTCTTCATAGTCATGATAAGAAATACCAGAGAATAGCAGGTGGTCAACAAGAGGTACAATGCTTAAATTATTCCTATCTTCTAAGACATTCTTGCAAGGCTTGGAAACGTAATACCATGCATAATATATACTATATTACATGCTACATCTTGCCAACATCATTGCTCGTTCGTTTGGTGATTATTATATGCTGTATGAGCAATTTTTGGGGCGGTCCCTCATCAAAAGCTCCCTATATAATATGTGTTCAAGATAATACCCCTATATCATGTTATATTTACACAATGGGCTTATGTAAAAAACCCCTACCTCCCTCAAATGTACATTGTATTCATGAAAGTTTACATTTTTGAGTATTAATAATCCTCTCTGGTCAACTCCCACAATATGATACATGTTTTGAAAAGTGGCAGCCCCAGGAGTCATGTTTATACGTTAAGATTGAGAAGCTTGTGCTTGTGGCCTTCTTATAGATTGCTTATCCAGAATGATAAGGTGCGTAGTGTAAGAATTAAAATGTTTTACGCAATTTGTAGGTGTGTGGCGTTACAAAACGAACGGCAGATAATATATGGATTGCTGCTGAAGGCGTTTACTTACCTACGACTAAAAAAGACAAGGTGTAAATGATTTCAAAGAGACTTCAAAAGGAAGAGCATTGTGATTACTGCCACTTTGGATCAGAAGATGTAGCAAGCCAAGGGAAGGCATAGGGAAAGGGGTGATACAATTGAGCAGTGCAAACATGTGGATGTGTTTTTTCCCCATCACTTGCAATTTTGAACTCCTAGTATACTGGCTGTTTTATTTTCGCTTTATTTATAGTCGGAAAAATATTTTCTTGTTGAGACACTTGCTTTTAGGAATCTAAAGAGGAAGATGGGTACACTTATTCAGAATCATGTTTCAATGCGATGCCTGTGCCATTTTAGATGAGTGCTCCTTTAAATCAATTGTTCCCCTATCTTATTGCAATACATTCAACGTAATCTGCGAGTATGGACGGATATGTTTTAGCATTTGAGTGCAATTTCTTTTGCATAATTTCAATGTGGGTGAGGCATGGGTGCATATTGATAACTCATAATAAAAACCTTTCAACTTCAACGGAAATTGTTAGACTACACTATGCACTTATTACAAAGCTTGGCTTCACTTCAGAGCCAAGTGCAGGATTGATGGTTCAATCTATATTTAACTGATTGCACACGTGCTTAGACGTTTTTCAGTCTTGGGATAGAACTCCACTTGTGTCAGCCTCACATTGGGCACATAGAAGCGGAGAATCCCTAATTTGTTGACCTTTGGAATACTCCAGTGCTATTATCATCATTGAGAAAGGGTCTATGCATTCGACGAGTGCACAAGAAGAATTTTATCAGGTGCAGCTAGGCTACGACCAGCTTACATGCCTTTTTTTTGTGTGCACGATTGTGCGTGTGTCAGAGAAATGAATGAAATGATATATTGTATTAATGCCTTCTAAAGGCTGAAATGACCTATGAGACCAAAGAGTTGCATCATGGTGAATTTGATACAAGGTCTGGATAAAATGAGAGAGACCAACTAAATAGAAACACTACTGGAACTATAAAAGGTGGCTATCAAGAGCTTGAGGGGTACACATACAGGAGTTGGGTGTGTATCTTAGTTGGCAGATACAAAATGGTGGATGTGCGTGTATCAAAATCTGGAGATAGCTCGCATCAGTTGGTCCATGATCGTGTCGATATTCTCCATGGTGAGAGTTTGCACTGGGTATCTCCCATGTCTTGCCAATATAGATTTGATCCTCTGTTGCAACCTCCTTTGGTGATGGGAGCATCCCCTCATCTTGGGCCTCTTGGATCTACCTAGTTGAGAGAGAGAGAGAGAGAGAGAGAGAGAGCTACCTTCCTAAGCTATGTTGCAGTGCGACGGAATTCCAATTTTGCTGGCATCTTAGGGCCGTTTAGCACACTTTGCCAAAAATCTTGCTGAATGTGTGCTCAATCACTATGATGGTAGAACCTAGTTTAGTTAACAGCTTTAGATGGGCAGTTGATTATCCCCTTCTTGTATCGTTTCGGTTATATATGAATTATAGATGTAGATAATATACAAAATTCCTCTACCATGCTCCTCTAGATAATCCAAGAAACCTCCTCTATGATATGATACGAGTCAAGCCCTCCGTAAGCACGCCAAAATTCTCCTACACATATGCCGAAGTTCGTTGATCAAGCTCTTCTTCCTTTACTCCTCTGTTGCCACTAGTATGCCAAAAAATAAGTTTTTTTTTTTTCAAATCTGCCTTGAGCTCACTCAATTTAAAGCCCAAGTCAACCAACCAATTCCATAAGAGGAAGAGATCAACCAAGTGGCCGGTGGTTGTCCACAATATCAATGGACAGAGGAACATGTGCCATCCAGTAGCCACAACATCCCAACCGGTAGCACACCGCCCAAGTACATCAATGAATGGCACCATACGTCATAACCGTAATACACATGGCTGCTTTGATCGCAAGCTCTTGAAGGGAGCTCCTCTCCTCCGCTGCCCACAAGAGAGCTCTCCTTTTGAATCTAGACTTTTTCAAACCCACGCTTCATTATACATGTGGGTTTATTGTCTTGCCACATGGCAGCTCTCTGAGAATATATCCCAAAAGTCTCCCAAACTCGCTATAGGCCTATAGGAGGTAAAACCTGGCACATTGACTCTCAAGCCATAAAATCTCCTCAAGGGTTGCATAAGGCCGCTTCAAACATAACCCACCAACTTAGAACAAAGTTCCAAACAATTTTTTCACAGATTTTCAGTTTGTGGATGCAAAGCATGATGGACCTTGTTAAAAAAGGTCCTTGGAATCACCTTCATTAATATGGTCACTTTCAAATTTTTTACAATGCTAAGGAACATAATGTTTGTTTATGTCATGATACAAATTTTCCATTGTATTTCAAGCATCCTTTATTGTCGTATAGGGTCAATTGGGTGGAATAGTAGAACTTTTGATACATCTCTACCATCCTAATGAATCCCTTCAGTGTAGTAGATGAATCAGAACATGTGAAGTCCTTTATCACTACCCTACTTATTTGCATTATATGTAGATGAAATATATCTATAGATTCTATCATAGATGTGAGACATCCCTACACAATGTTCCTCAAACCCTTTGAAACCAACACATGAAACCAACAATGTAAATTTGGGCTCCACCCATATCAAATCCTTGGTCCTCCATGAAGTTATCAAGGCTCACTAGAAAGCACTCTACTCAAGAGTCAAATGTGCTATTAAAAGACAGACACCCCACCTTCTGTGGAGCAAAAGTGAACATTTCAGCTTGCCCTCAAACAATGGTTTTTCCCTTTTTCTTTTGCCCAAAAGTGGCTCATACTCTCTTTTGTCTTGGGTGTCATGGCAAATTTTGGAGCTTTGTGAGGAAATATTGGCTTTGGGTTTCATGGTAGTTTTCTCAAAACTTGATTTGGACTCCTCTAGCTCCAAATATTTCTTGTTTTGCTCTTGGCCTGTTGGTGCATATTTCTCTTGTCCAAATCAAAACTTGGATTTAGTCTCCTCTAGCCCCAAATATTTCTTGTTTTGTTGTTAGCCTATTGGTGCATATTACTCTTGTTATGAGATGTACTGTAGTTTTCTTCTTCTTTTGTGCCCTCTTGGCTTTTCTTTGATCGTCTTGTCCTTCCATTTATGGCCATTAATTGATAGCATTAAATCTATCTAGCTTAGATATAGCTTTCAAATAATCTCAAGCCATTTATTCATGGTATAATACCTCACTTTCTTTTGCAAAGCCCTGGATTATTGTCCTTTTTAAGCCATTTAAAAAGATAGATTTATGACGTTACAAGTTAGTGATATTCTTTCCCTAAAGAAATAGATTAGGTTACAATTTTGTAAAACAATCTCAAGTCTTACTTGTGGCAATAGATATTTATTCTTGGCAATTCATTTAAAATAAGTTCAATGGTTACTTAGCATATACCTTGCGACCCTGGAACATCCTTAGTTGTCAGGGGAAGGACCAAAGAAAAGTACAAAGGTGGAAAGAGGAATCAGTCTCGTAGCAAGTCCCGCAGTGCTAAAGGCAAGAGTGACATAGAATGCTACCATTGTGGCAAGAAGGGTCACATGAAAAGAGACTGCAGAGAATGGAAAGCAAAAAAAGGCAAAGAGAAAGATGAAGACCATGGTGAGAAGAACAAGTCCTCAGTGAAGATTCAAGAAATAAATGTGACAAACACTGTTGCAGAGAATGACAGGTTAGTGTCAGGAGACATCTACTTCTTGAAGAATACAATGGACTCAGCTCTTCTTACAACATCTGATGGAAATGCACTGAGTGACTGGATTATAGACTTAGGGGCATCACTTCAGGTGTCTCCAAACAAGGAGTGGTTTACCTCTTATGTGACCACTAAAGATCATGTTCGGCTAGGCAATGGGCAGACATGTGAGATCTTAGGTGTTGGAGATGTTCAGTTGAAGTTTCAGAATGGCTCTTCTTTCACGCTAAAGAATGTGAGACATGTTCCCGCAATTACAAAGAGCTTGATCATCACAGGTTTACTTGATGATGCTGGCTACGTCACCACTTTTGGACAGAACATGTGGAAGATATCCAAGGGTTCTATGACAGTAGCACATGGAGTAAAGTCTGGAGGACTTTACATGATTTATGTATCAAATGTCTCTAAAAATTTAATCAATGTAACCGAGTAGCCGAACGTTTCGGCATAGCCGGTTAGGACATATGTCCAAGAAGGGAATGGAAATCTTGTCTCGTTTTGGTTATTTGCCTGGCTTTTCATTTAATGATTTTTAATTCTGTGAACATTGTCTGTATGGTAAGCAAACACAGCAGCCACATAAGCATAGAAGCAGGAGAAGGGATACACAGTTGGCACTTGTTCATAGTGATTTGTGTGGACCTATGCCTAACCTATCTCTAGGGGGAGCTTCTTACTTTATGACATTTATAGATGATTACTCGAGGAAAGTATGAGTTTACTTTCTCAAGCACAAGGATGAAGCGTTTAGTGTTTTCAAAACGTTTGTGACACTTGTGGAGAATCAGAGTGGCAAGAAGCTTAAATGCTTACGCACTGACAATGGTGGAGAGTATGTTTCAAAGGCCTTTCAGGACTTTTGTGAGTCAAAAGGTATAAAACGTGAACTTACTGCTCCTTACAATCCTCCTCAAAATGGTGTTACTGAGAGGATGAATAGAACCATACAAGAGAAGGCCAGAAGTATGTTGTCTAATGCACAACTGCCAAATGGGTTTTGGGCTGAAGCTGTATCAACAACTGTTCATCTTATAAATAGATCTCCTAGCAAGGTTTTGCAGAAGGATTCAGTGGGGCAAAGATGGTATGGTCAGGCAAGGTGCCCTCATACAAGCATCTCAAAGTCTTTGGCTATGAGGCATATACTCACATTCCAAAGGAATTTAGGAACAAACTTGAGCCAAAGAGTAGAAAGTACATCTTTCTAGGCTATGGTAATTCTGGTGAGATGGGATACAGACTTTGGGATCCCGAATCCAGAAAGGTTATCCGCAGCAATGATGTTCACTTTAATGAAGCCAAATATCATTCTAAACCAGAGAGGGTTGAGGAGATTAGAAGAGTTGTCTTCCAAGAAGATGGACCTGCACGTGCAAGACAAAATGTCAGGGCTCAAAAGGAGCAAGGACAGGATAGAGTGGAACCACAGGTTGTGGCTGAGTATGAGCCACCTATTGTGCGTAGATCTGGACGTATCACGCGACCTCCTGATAGGTTTGTTCCATCTTTGAACTATGTCATGTTGACTGATTGCAATGAGCCTTCATGTTACAAGGAAGCATTGCAAATGAAGGACTCCGGGAATTGGCAATTGGCCATGCAGTCAGAGATGACAGCTCTGCATAAAAACTAGACATGGAAGCTAGTTAAATTACAACAGGGCAAAAAGGCTCTACCTTGTAAATGGGTTTATAGGTATAAGATCACCACTCATGATAGTCAGCCAAAGTACAAAGCAAGGCTTGTTGCCAAGGGCTTTAAGCAAGAACAAGGCATTGACTTTGATGAAGTCTTCTCTCCGGTGGTCAAGATGACTACATTGAGATGCTTTCTTGCATTGGTTGCCATATTAGATTTGGTGTTGCACCGAATGGATGTCAAGACAGCGTTCTTGCATGGTGATTTAGATGTGGAAATTTACATGCAATAGCCAGAAGGGTTTGTTGAGAAAGGCAAGGAAGATTTGGTATGCTAGTTGTTAAAGAGTCTTTATGGCTTAAAACAATCACCGAGGGCATGGTACCGTAAGTTCCACAAGTTTATGCTTTCTCAAGGCTACAAACGTAGTGAGTTCGATCACTGTCTATATAGAAAGAAGGCTAAGGATGGCAGTTGGATGATCCTTATTTTGTATGTGGATGACATGTTGATTGCTAGCAAGCACTTGGAAGAAATTTCAGCTTTGAAGTCAAAGATGGCAAAATCGTTTGACATGAAATACATGGGTGAGGCAATTCATATACTTGGTATGCGCATTGAGAGAGACAGATCAAAGAAGTTGATTTGGTTATCTCAAACAGAGTATATTGACAAGGTTTTGCAACGTTTCAATATGGAGAAGGGAAAGGCATTGAGTGTTCCATTGCCACCATATGTGAAACTTAGCAAACAAGATTGTCCTGTGTCTGAGGAAGAATAGGCTGAAATGGATAAGATTCCATATGCGTCTGCAGTGGGTAGTTTGATGTATGCAATGATTGCTACTCGCCCAGACATTTCATTTGCAGTGGGAGTAGTAAGTCGATACATGTCAAACCCAGGCAAGAAACATTGGGAGGTAGTGAAAGGAATATTGAGATACCTGAAAACTACAAAGAGTATGCGTATATGCTATGGGAGTCAGGAGCTAAGTGTAGAGGGTTTTACAGACTCAGATTATGCAGGTGACTTAGACAACCGAAGGTCTACGTCAGGGTATGTCTTTACATTGGCTGGTGGAGCAGTATCATGGCGTTCTAGATTACAAGATTGTGTTACTTAGTCTACTACAGAGGCTGAATATGTTGCAGCATCAGAGGCATGCAAAGAATCAATCTGGCTTAATAGACTAGTAACAAATTTGGGAATCAAAGAAGAGATGCCTGTGTTATGTTGTGATAGTCAAAGTGCTATACAATTAGCTCGCAATCCAGTTTATCACTCAAAGACAAAGCATGTGGATGTGAAGTATCATTTCATCAGGGAAATGCTCGAGGATAAGCAACTTTAGCTTGTCAAAGTTCACACCATAGAAAATCCTGCTAATCTACTTACAAAAGGACTTCCCTCAAAGAGCTTTGCACATTTTCACAAGCAGTTAGGTGTAGGGTAGTACATCACTTCTCTACATCTCTTGTATATTAGCTTGTATAGTAGCTTCTCTCACACTTAAAGTACCACATTGGACTTTAAGTGGGAGGTTGTTGGGGTATAAATCCCAATGTGGTCGCCCAGGTAAGTGGGCGGGCCGCCAGGTATGTACACATATTCTTTTGTTAAAACCTAATAAGAACTCACTATGCTCTACACATTACAGTAGAGCGAGTTCACCATATCGTCGTGCTCTTCTTCTCGCACTCTCTCTCGTGTCGCACTTCCGCTCGTACTCCTTCATATACGGAACTTTACATTGGTTTTTTATCCCACAACTAGCCAGAAATGCATTAAATTCATGAGACATATACTCTCCTCCTCAATTTGAACGGAGGGTGCCCATAGTACATTTGAGACATTTTCAGCCACTGCTAAAAATTGTTTGAAGCACATAAACACTTCGGACTTCACTTTAAGCGGATGCACCCATGGATGCCTGAAGTAATCATCAATGAAAGTCACAAAGTAAAGGTAATTGCCCAAGGATGAAGTTTGCATCAATTTACAAACATCACTATGCACAAGTTGCAACTTGCCTGTAGCCCTAATCGAACCATCATTTGAAAACTTTGAATGTTGCATCTTACCCAAAATATAGCCTTCCCAAACATGTTTGACAAGTGATTCAAGAGGCAGCAAAGAAGCAACCATATCAGATTTCTGTAAATGCAGCAAACTATAAAAATTTAGATGCCCAAATCATGCAAGCCAAAGTTTTTCATTTGAAATAGCCTTAGAATCCACAAGTGCATTTGCAAAATTTTGCTCAAACTTGTCATACAAAGTGAGCTTATACAACCCACAACATAAAATGCATGATGCAACAATCTCATAACCAAAACTGAAATCATGAATTGTACATCTATCATCCATAAATTTGACTGCAAGACCAAGTCTAGCAATTGTAGATACAAACAAAAGATTTTTCTTGATCATAGGTACATACAATGCATCAACAAGTGTGAAAGAATTACCATTTATAGTAGTAAGCACAATCTTTCCAACTCCCTGAACCGGATAAGAGGCATTGTTAGCATAAGTGACCGAATTCCCATGAGGGATAGACTTAAGAGAGGTAAATAAATCACAATGTGAGGTAATGTGCTTTGTAACATCATTCTCAAAATACCACACATGTGAATCTGCAGCAACTGACATGCATGCATCATGGACAACGGGATCATAAGTACACTCTGCACTAAAAGCCCCCTGTGCATCTACATTAGCATCACAATATTCTTTCACAGAAGACCAATAGCTGCACTTGTATTGGACCCTATAGTTGATATAGCATCCTTCTTCTTAGCCTCTTTTGCCTTCAATTTTGGACACTGCTTGATCAAGTGATCATTAGCTTTACAATAATGGCAACACATCTAATTTTTGTCCTTATCACTAGAATTCCTAGACAAAGTGCTACCAGTAGAAGCATTAGGAACATAAGATTTTCCACTCGCTAAAGAACCATGAGAATTGGTTACATTGTTGTTACCACCTTTTCTTCGAGGAGCAATAAAAGCTGATTCAACTGCAAGTTGTTTAGCTCTACTTTTTTTGGAACGTGAGTCTCGCAATAGCAATGTGCATAATGCATCAAACTTGACAACGTCTGGATTTCCTTGAGTCATAAGTCTCCAAGTACTAGCAAAATTTTGGTAAGAATCTAACAAAGCATCGAGAACAATTTGCACAAGGAAACTGTCTGACATGACTTTGCCTGCAGAAATAAGTTGCTCATTTATATCCTTGACACCAGCAAAGAAAGTGTCCATTTCATCTTCCTCATGCACAATCTTTGACTGCAGCTCTTTGTTAGATTTACACCACTTTGCTGCTTCACTCAGGTCTAGGTATGCATGTACGGCTAGTATGTCTCCGGGATGGCCACACACTGCATTGTCAAGCCGCCTTTTTTTTGTCCAGGCACCCTACTTTATATTTCATGCTGGGTTGTGGGGGCATCTCATGCACTACTAGACCTCCCCGTTGGGCACCTATATATAGGGCCAGAGGGCTACCCACTTCTCAGTCATAGATCATCTGATCATTGTACGTGTCTTCTGCTCTGGTAGTCATGGGGGGCTGATTGCCCCCTCTTCCCCATATCAGTGTTTTGTATTTGTGTTTTACTCTCTCTCTCTCTCTCTCTCTCTCTCTCTCTCTCTCTCTCTCTCTCTCTCTCTCTCTCTCTCTCTCTCTCTCTCTCTCTCTCTCTCTCTCTCTCTCTCTCTCTCTCACGCTTTCGCACATGCGTACTCTCACATGGTATCAACAGCGTTAGATTTCCGTGGTTTGGGACCAGGTGCTTCATGCACATCAGGTTTCTCTCCCATGGGCTTGATCAACCAGCATTTCTACAAAATTTTCCAGCATTTTAGGCACAGCTAGGAAAGTGAAGGAGTTCCCGGTGCTTCTGTCATGGAGGACTCCATCTCCACCTGCATTTTGGCCTCTACATCTGGCGATCACCCTCCTGGCAGTCAGCACCAGCCTTTTCAAGCACCTTCGTCCTTGAAAAACCCTCTCTACCACCTGCGTTTTTAGCCAGCAATTTGCATTTTTGGCAAATCTGCGTTTTTAGTGCTGAAATGTCTACGTTTTGGGACAACAGGGCAACATTTTTGCAAGAGAGGGGGAGCGCTAGACACACTCACTTGGATCTTGCCTTCCTACCCGGCTTGGCATCTGGTGCAATCCTCTTCAATCCTTCAAATTTCAGCCATAAACACCTGCTTTTTTCTTTGTTTACAGCCCATCAAGGGCAGTGACTTTGATTCACCACCATCTCCAGACCCTTTGCATCGCTTCGGACCTTGCCAAGAGTGTACAAGCACACTAAAAATCAATGGAAAATAGTGTTTTTATCACCTCGTAGTTGCATTTTTGGGTGGACAATAGCCACATGGCTTGTGTTTTTCATAGAGGATGAAGTTATCTCCTGCTAGGACACCATTTAGTGGTGGTTCGTGCAGTCTTTCAATGACTGTTGCAATACACGGTATCTTTGACATCGGCTTGATCATCTATGTGCGTATGATCCTTGGGAGATCCATTCATTCCAGCCATCATTTGGTGGTTGCGCACTCTAGAGGGGGTGGTGACTTGTGGTTTGCTATGGACACACCTATGCACTCATCAGAGGAGTTCAAAAAGATATGACCATGCTCATAGCATATGGGATTCCGACATTTCAAGAGAAGACACCACCATCTTTGGTGGACAGTCACTTACCACTTGACCTTGACATGTCAGATCACTTGCTTACACAGAAGCATCTATATGGACTTAGGTAGAGGATCTTGGATCTCTTCTTAGACAGTTTCATTGCTTGGACTTCAGTTCTTTAGACTCTCTTGGAGAGTTTACCTGCTAGATGCGGGAGATCAGGCATCCTGTGATCCGGAGTCACTCGGAGGTTGCCTTGGATGGTAGTGCAGTTGCTCTTCTACACTCGTGATCATTTACTTACAATCACCCTCGATAACCTTACAACATACTTATTCCTCGACGTGGGAAGTAGGCCACTCCCAACTCATTCACATTGAGAGCCACACTTAGATGTGGTTTGGTGGCATTGTTGGCGTGGATTATGTTTTGGTTAACATTGGAGGCAGGAGATACAGCAAGACGGTGTAGATAGATTGGTCTAGCTTCCCTTCTTCATACAAGATGGTTACAGTCCAGACATCTTGGTCTGACCACACCTCTTCCAGGTTTGCACATATTTCATTAGCGTTGGGCATCTCATGTACGACCTACTAGTGTTGAGGCCTGACTAGCAGTTGTAGTGGGAGCATTTGCAGCAGGGATTGTCAATTGTACGATGGCTGACACTAGCATGATGCATAATTGAGTCGTAGATCATAAAATATTGTCGGTAGGATTTACATGCAAACTCTAGCATGGGTACACACGCTCGCCTTCCACTAGAGCTGAAACGGTTGCATGTAGATTCACTGAGCGATCAAGTGGGTGTAGGTTGAGAGGGTCTCTTACCTATTTTCTTGTACATACTAGTAGTTTATCTAGTAGGACCCACTTATGGGCACATTCACCTTTAAGTGGGAGATTGTTAGTGTAAAGGCATCCGTGCCTTGCCCGGTCGCCCATGCTATAGGCGCTCGCCCACTGCTCACCTTATTGTGTGTACATATATACAACAATAAGGAATAGCTCATTTTGAGCCCTACTCCACCCACATAGTAGTCTAGTCTCTCCTTCTCCCCTTTCCGCACACAACACATCCCACACATTTCGCAGCACTATGCACTCTTCAAAAATGCCATTAGGACCTTGATGAGAGCAAGAGATTTTTCCAAATGGGAGATAGACTTTGTTGGACCTATCACACCGCTTGCTTATAGGATGCATGTTCAATTTATAATGGTGGCCACAGATTATCTAGCCAAATGGGTAGAAGCCAAATCACAAACAACAACACAATTACTATACAAAAATATCTTCACAAGATACAAGCTACCGATTGAGATAGTGAGCAACTGAGGGACTCAATTTCTAAATGACATGATTGAATTCTTATCGTCGGAATTCATGGTGCTCCATTGTAAATGAGTACCACATCACCCTCAAGCAAATGGACAAGTGGAGAGCACAAACAAAATTCTATGCACAATGCTCACAAAAATAGTGGATGAAGCAAGAACAGATTGGGACCAAAAGTTACATTTAGCTCTTTGGGTGTATTGAGCTACATACCAAACAACACTTGGGACAACACCTTTTTAATGCCATACTGCCCTTGAAATTCTTGATTCCTACACTACGAGTAGCCAAAAACTTAGGATGGATAGGTTGTGAACTATTTGACAAGGTTGTCGAGCTAGAAAAGCTCGATGAATTGCAACTCAAAGTGTTGCTGCCATCTATGCACAAAAACGGCACATGAAAGGGTTTCCATGATCAACAAGGAGTTTCAAAAGGGGGACTATGTATCAATCTAAACCTTGAAGCAACATGTGATTAACAAGAAGGTTTAAAAGAGGGACTATGTATTAGTCTACACCTTGAAGCAACACTCCAAAAACTTGCAAAAGCGAGGTAATGGCCCATTTGTGAATAGGGACATATCATCTAGTGGTGCCATAAAACTTGCGACATTAGAGGGAGAGGAAACACCTAACTAGATTAATGGTTGTAAATTAAAGAGATACAATTTACAATTAATTGTTGAAATGCTTAACTAGATTCATCAAGTAGTAGAGCAAAAGCAAATTCCTCAAGCCATTGAAGCCCACGCAAACGAGAAAGAAAAATTGTAGATTTTCAAGCCCAAAAGAGGACAAACCACAACCAAAAATTTGACAACTAGAAACCCCATCTCCTCTTATCAATGCAATTCCAACAAAGCTAAATTGGCTTGGAGGTATGGTTGCATGCACAATATCCAGCTAGCTGATGGATCAATAGAAAGGCACTTGTTGTTGATACTGGGGTGCACGTTAATGCCATGCAATACTGTACATACCTCAAGCTATCCAAGGAAATATTGACACCAATCAAGATCAAGCTTAGAGTAACAAAAGAAGGGACAACGATTAGCCTAGGTCAAGCCAATGTATCCATCAACATAGACGGCCATCAGTACCCACACCAATTCCACGTAATGACGGATAGTGAGCTTAATGAAGCAATCATCTTGGGAGTCTTGTGGATGCAAATGTACAAAGGAGTTCCAGATTGGCAGGAAGACACCTTAAAGTCCAACCTTAAGGGAACCTCTTATATCACTCCCTTGACACTAATATATCATATTTGGAATGTACAATGAGTTCAAACAAAACAACAGCCTGAGTCGTAGCCTAAATGTGCTCAACACCCCATGGTCAACAAATCAAGAAGTCTAGGTAAATAAGTAAATCATGGCAAACAAACCAACGAAGATGTGGTTACCCAAGAAATAAGCTTCAATTATTCCTTCAAGCTCTACCCGGCAACAACCAGCATAGAACCGCACCCCTCACAAAAGTCATATTTAGAAAGGCAAGACAAAACAGTGGACCAACAATGTATCCAACCAACCTAGATATAAATGGATTCCCAAATGCAAACCAAGGAAAAAACCAACCGACAACAAACCAACTTGGCAATGGAGACCCAAGCAATCAAATATACAAAAACATTCACCATCTCTACAACAAGAACATAAGTGGGTACCGAAAGATAAACAAGGCCAAACAATCATCTAGCCAAGGGTACTCAATCAAAGAAAGGGCGCGCCATCTTCAACAGCTTCTATTCAAAAAATGCAACTCAACTGAAACCTCACCAATGAAAGCCATTGAAAATTAAGCTCAATACACGCATCTTGCACAACATATTGTTACCCAATGCATCTCTTTCATTGGCATAGTAGAGCCACAAGGATTAGCACAAGTAAAAATTTGGGATAACTTACGATAGATCAAAACACTAGACAAAATCTGGCCATGTAATCACAATGCAAATATCAGCTAGGAGATGTCACCTTGAAAATTTGAGTGAAAATGGAAACAAATTGACCCCAAATACTTGGTGAAATGGAAAGTGAGTTTTGCAAATGTCATTTTGACACTGGAAATGAAAAAGTGACCAAAACTCCAAAATATTATGACCAATAGCTCAAGAGAAGTAGTAGGAACCTTCCCACCAAGTTTGGTGAGATTTGATCACAAAGCATGGATTGCAATCCATGTACCTGAGGGGCAATTTTGGCAGAAATTGGGTAGTAGTGCTTGTACAAACTAATGATGGCAGGGTATGGCAAGTTCTCAAGGTTTTATGCAAAGTTGGTTTATAGTTCAATATTGAGCAGTTTTAGAGTGCCAAGTGTTACATTCAAAAACATTTGCAAAGAAAATGGAATCCAAAGTATGGTATGCCCAAATATGTCACAATGTGATGCAAAAATGATGGAAAATTTTGGCTAGCACATCCAATCAAGCTCCAAATGATTTGAAAATTGACACACAGGTAGTTGAGAGTAAACTTCAACTTCCAATCATGAAAACTCCAAAACTCAAATTAGTCTAGCCACAAGAATCAACCAAAGTTGGCATAAAAAATCCAATATGGCAAAGCCAAAGCCAAAACAAACTGGGCGATCTAGTGGGAAATTGGGTAAACTTAGGAAAAACATATCCAAATTTGAAAATATTTCACCAGTGTGCTAGGATAGGCTATAGGGACATGCCTACAAAGTTTCATCCCAAAATGTGACGATCCATGTATCGTTTTCACTTTTTCGAGCCAAAACCTAACCAACAACTCCTAAATGCCAAGTAAAGTCCAACTTTAGAGTATCAAGTCATTTGGACATCAAAACCCTAGCAAAATTACCAAAATCCTCTAAGTTTGTGGAAAATTTCCAAATTTTGTCATAGATCTCTAACTAATGAACCAAATCACAAAAGTTTTAAGCCATGGCATCACCATAACATACTTTATCAAATGGTGCAAGCATATTTTCAAAATGTGTTCCAACCAGAATTGACTTATAAACCAATGTCCTAGTGCCCAAAGTCTTCCTAGTTGCACTGGTGAAGTTTAGTTAGATTTGAAGTCGTTTTGATCAAGTTATTCTCAATTTCCATTTTATGGTCAAGTTTGTGTTTTTTAAAAACTTTCTCGACAACCTTTTGACTAGTTTTTTAAGCTATATAGTTGAATTTTTGATAGCAAAGTTCCTCGATGGAAAGCTCGAAACGAGTGGGAAGATGCTCCTCGTGAGGTGATGGACATATCACCAAATGAAAAGACACATATCACATATGAAGAGCTAGCCAAGATCCCCACAAATGTGCTCATCGAGAAGTTTCAAGTAGCTAATGCCACCAAAGTCAAAACCACCATCTTTCCAAGAGAGATGTGTACATTGCACCAACAAAGAGAAATTATAGAAGGGTTGAGATGCTTATAGTTAGACCAACTGATGGACACAGATGATGTCATTGTCAAACTGAGAATCACGAATGAGCTCATCAACCAAGCTCTCCATTTTCCCAATGGAAACCACAATCTGCTGAACAAAACCAAATTCATAGATAACGACAAGGCAAGGTCACAAATTTACATACAAGGATCTAATCTACTCAGAGATTGAGCTACCTTTACGGCTAATTTCACAACATCTCAAAGTATAGAAGCCATCAAAATACACAAAGACAAATCTACACATTGTTGCAATGATGGCAATGGGGCTAGCAAAGAGGAGGGTGATCCGATGTGATCTCGGGAACTACATTCTCAAGAATCTAGATGAAGCTAAACTCAAGGGTAGTAACAAGGATGAGACCTACATGAATATTGGTCTAGTTCTCACTAGAATAGCTTATCATGACCTAAGGATGATTGATCTGTTACCTGCAGTAGAATCACATTTGGACTTCCTACATAAAGCCAAACATGCTATCCAATCTATGGGTAGTTCCTCTACAACAATGACAAAGAGAAAAACAAGGGGAAGGGGTTTAAGGGCCAAGACAACAGATATTGAGGCCACAAACATAGATTTTGAGCTCAACAGAGCAATCAAGGGAAGGAACCCCGTGATACTCCCTTGAAGTATCAATCCATTGATGAAGAGGATGATATTACAGTCCCACTGATCTCCAAAAAAACCCAACCAACTGAACATATCCCAAAGACTCAAGTTCAAAGGTCGATGGAAGAATCTCAATGACTTAGAGGAGAACGGCTAGCAATGATAGCATTTGAAAAGAGAAAGGTTGAAGCAGTTGTCTCAAAAGATGACAAAGAGGATGATATTGAGCTCAACAAGAAGCTCAAAAAGATCAAAATCGAGAAGCTTCAGAAAATAAAGTGACATAGATGCAAGTAGGCACATGAATAGGCAGAGCTAGTTGGATCTAGCAAAAAGCTAAACATAGGGAAGAACAAGACTCCAAGAGTCAAAGGACCAAAGATTTAGAGTCCTCAATAGATTCATCAAAAAGTCAACAATCTATGCATGAAGATCTTCCTAAAGATGGAGCTATAAGTGACCAGCAATAGGAGACAGAAATGGAGACCGAACAATAATAAGTCTCCCCAAAACTGGCAACTCCTCCTCCTGCTACTAAAAATCAAGAAGAGATGAAAGATCAAGAGGATAAGAAATACCAAGAAGGAAAGCAAGCAAAACAAAAAGAAACTGAGAAGACAAAGACTGCTCAAGACCAACAAGAAAGGGAACAAGAGCAACCAAGAGACCAGCCCAAGAAAGATGCGCAAAAGAAAGAGTCTATGTCGGAGACTTCTTGACAACCTACCACTCAGATGTTGAGAGAAGATCTGTAGATATCAAGAGCCACAACTGAGGAGGCCAGCAAGCTCATTCTCAAGTTTGAGATAGAGGAACATTTGGAGATGATTTGGCTCCAATTCTAGTGCCAAAGAGCAGTTTCACAAATGAGGGAATTGGATGCCAGGGGATGCAAAAGCTAAGGCCGATGCGGCTATAAGACAGATTGAGAGACTATGACAACATACAAAGTGCCTCCAAGAGGATAAATAGAATCTCCAAGATGCCCTAGAACGTGAAAAAAGAGATGTGACTAGCCTCTTTTAAGACCTACTATTTATCATATTGAAGTGAATAATGAGCTTCAAGTGGGACAGTTGGCCTTAGAAGAAACTCTGGCTGGAGAACAAAAGAAATACAAAAAGTTATGCGACTCGTATGATGGTTTTAAGAACACCTTGTCAACCCTCTTGGCCATGTAAGATGTCCTCACTCCTGCCTCAACCTCTCAAGCTCCTACTACCACACCAAAGGAGATTAAAGTGGCGGAGTTAGCACATGAAAAGCTTCAAAGCCAAATGATACTAGTAGGACAAATGGCCACACAGACACAAAGAGACCAAGAGATCAAAGAGTTAGAAGAACAAATAACAAAAGCTAAAGTTGATCTAGCCAGCCAAGCAAAAAAGTATGCTCAAGAATCGCAAAGCAAAGATTTGGCAATCAGTGCCCTGTAATCAAAGGGAATAGTACCGGTCCAACAAACCGCACAATCTGCAGTAGAGTTTGAAAGAGCAGAACTACCCCCCTTGGACCTACCAAGCACATCTACAAGGGGTGGGCTACATGATTTTGTTGAAGACACTGAGAAAGAAAATGCCAATGAGGAGCTCATGAGGTGGATGGAGGACATTCCTGACAACTCACATAAAGAATATATACTCTATCATCTCAAAGTGCTCGAGTCAGCGGCCCTCCTAATGATAAAACCAGATGAAGTGGTCAAGAACTTTGGACATGCAACGATTCCCTTTCCTATTGATGAAACAAGAAGTCCTCCTTTAGAGAAAGAAACTTTTACCCTCTCTAGAGCCAAATGCAAAAGGGGACTACGAGGATGTACTGGTCACTACGGATCAGGTGCTCCTGATTTTAGAAAGTCAATTCTTGTGGAGGAAAAGTGATTCGAGAAGCGGCGGCAAGATGAGACTATGTACAAAAATGCACCAAATCATCTCAAGATTGACCGTACATTTTGCCCAATTTCTTGACAATGGTTCTTTGATAGCTACTTTATATGGAAGAGTCGCAAGACATTAGTGCTAAATTACCCAATGTTGTCAAAGCTCATGAACAACTACAAGTCAAGAGAGTCTTACATGGTGCACACTATGCAAGCAATTATTAATCAGATGAAAGATGTGCCATTTTGACATGCCAAATGCTAGATATTGAAGTCACATGCCAACTATAGGCATCGCATGGAACCTAGAGATTGAAGTCCCCAACAAAAACATACATGCACGCACAGATTATGTTTCTGCCCTCTATTATATGAAAACCATCGAATGGGCATACATGACGGGATTATTTGAAATGGATTCTACCATTTTCAATCATGGCATATTTTCAATCATGACGTTTAATGCTCGTTGCACATTATAGGTCACACAAAATTTAGAGATTTAGAAAGGACATTGCAAGAGTGATCAATGTTCATTGCACATTGTAGCTTTCTGGAATTTTATCATTTTTTAAAACTTTTAATATTTGTATCATTAACGATTAGTTTTCTTGTCATTGATTTAGATTGACTGATAGGAACTTTACTGTGGTGTTTCATAGCAATGGTGGTGCTAGTGAATTTACTGAACGTGGTCAGTTCTTTGCCATGTAGTCACAATGCTAATCCCATTCTTCTACAAATTGTTTATTTGGGTTATTTCCTTACTATTTAGTCATGTTCTTATTTTTCTTGCTTATAGCAATGTCAATAAAGTGTTGTACTTCGTAACCTTTGGAATATGTCATGAAGTATATAGCTATGAGAGCTATTGTGGTGCTAGTAAACTATCTGAAAATAGTCAGTCCCTTACAGTGTAGTCTTGTTCTTACGCTCATACCCATATCAATGTTGAAAAAGTGTTGATCAATTTTTGAAAAGCTATAAGTTTCTTACCATGTTGCCATGTTCCTAATTTCTTGCTTATAGCAATGTCAAGAAAGTGTTGCACCTTGTAACCTTTTGGAATATTTGATGATTTATAGAGCTATGGGAGCTATTGTGATACTGATTAATTATTTAAAATTGATCAGCTTGTTACCATGTAATCTTTTCCTAGTCTCATGCTTATATAAACGTCAAAAAAGTGATGTATCTTATAATTTTTAAGAATACTTGATGGATTATATATCTATGGAAGCTATATACATATTGCGTGATTGTGGGGTGTGTTCATCTCTTGTAGGTATGCATGTGGATTTCCATATGATGTCCATGGAACTATCTTGTAAGTCTAGGAGTGATCTTTGTTAGTGAGCCTTTTTGGAAGGGAAAGGCCGTGTCGCATAGAAAAGTTTAAAAAGATTTTTCATAGCTCACTCGCAAAGCTCGCTCAAAACGTGCACTTCAAAAAATAAGACAAACAACAAACAACAATGCATAAAGGAAAGAACCCATTCATGTAGTTATGGCAAAATTATTACATGTGAAGTACGCCTTTACGGTTCATAGTAATGAACAAGGAGCTCTAAGGATTTCACTTTCTTGGTTCATGTAATCATGAGCAAGGTAGTTATAAAAGATTCCTTTAAAGGAGAAGTTACCCTCAAAAAATACAATCCTCTATATTGTGTTTCTTATCTATATTGCAATTTTTAATGTGTCGAAAAAGCGCTTAATTTGCAGTGTTTTTTATTATAATTGTCACCAATTAATTAAGTTAAAATTAATTCTCTTACATCACATAAGGTGCCCAATAGCTTGCACACTTGAAATATCTCCTGACCCTTGTGGTTCAATCTACGCAACCTTAGGTGCGTGGTGTTTGTGTCACTAGCAACAATAATGAAGCAACCATTGGCTCACTTTTATGCCCTTTGGCCACCCATGGGCATAAAAGTGTTAAGTATGGAGTCTGATTTACCCTTGTAATTTTCTGTGGTAAAAGCGCACATTTGTAAGGCCCTCATTATGAGGAGAAGCCATCGTGCGTGAAGGAAAATCACTCACCGGAAACCAAAATTTTCACGGACAAGAATCAGGGGAAACTTTAAAGGCCTCGGGGGCGGAAGCCCCCCATACTTTTTTTTTCGTCGGAATATTCTTTTTCGCCGGAATATTATGGCCGGACGGCGGCCGAAAAGTGGTCGAAAAACAACCGGTCGGTTGGCTGGTGGCCGGTAGTCAATGGCCGATGGCCGGTGGTCGGAAGTCAATGGCCGGTGGCTGGTGGTCGGAAGTCAGTGGCCAGTGGCCGGTGGCCGAATTCAAAAGCAGACTTGTCTTCTCAAGGGCGGCCACACATGGGCGGATTGGAGGGTCCGATTTGGACTTATTCGCACAAGGGCGGCTACACATGGCTGTCTCTCATAAGAGAGGGCAGCCCTTTTGGCCTATAAAAGGAGGCCATTTCTACACACATTTCATAGTGTGAAGTTGATGCAACAAGGTGAGTGTGAGGTGGTGAGAGTGAAGCAAGGCGGGAGCTCCATTAAGGGTATAATCCCTTTGTAAACTACTTCTTGTTTTGAAGTACTAAAACCATTGAGTGGCTGCTTTCCCGTGGACGTAGCCCACATTGGATGAACCACGTATATCGTGTGTACTCTCTCTCTCTCTCTACTCTATAATCTCGTGTATATAAATCTGTCTCTCTCCATTAAGTAATCTACTCAATTATCTATTTAGCTACGTCTTATTTCCTAACAAAAAGTGAGGCCTCTATATCCCATGGAGGGCAAAGATCCACATGAATATTACACCCATGTAGCCTTGACAGCCACGCCACATCAAGGGGTTGGTCCCTAGTTCCATTCCAGTTCCATCAGAAGCCCAAATCTATCTGGCCTTAGTGATGTTGTTTACTACAAAATGCTACATGTGACATAAAGAGTGACAAAGATTGTTCATATACAAAGGTAAGCAATTAATGTGTCCCTTGGCCTTACGATATGATCCTCCCATTTACAAACACACAAGGGGAAAGACACTCCTAGTTTTCTCAAGAGAAGACATAGTATAGAGAAAGTGCAAGATGAAAAGCAAGCCTCACAACTCAAATATCAAGAGGCTTCTAAAGGATTAGATAAGCATAAATACAAGAGACATCTTTCAACAGGAAAAAGAAGATAGCACTTAAAAGAGCCACCAATGCTTTTGCTCCACAGTAAAATTATACCCAAAATATCTAATGGTTCATGCAGAGTTTTTTAAAGCTACAACACCATTAAAAGAGTACCGAGCTAATAATTTGAAAAAGTCCTTTATCCAAACTTGCAAGGACATACTTACTCCAAAGCTATCACACCAAGTTTTGTACATAGGCAATGGCTATAGAGATACCTTTCTCACGATGGTAACGTTGCATAATTCATGCATGCAATGTTGGTTGGCCATGAAAAAAAAATGCATATAACTAGCCTACTACATGCTAGGGGAAAAGAACTAGCTTTCTCTATTTAAGCTAGCCGTTTTCCTTGTTGAAATCAGTGCCATTGAATGGCTTGTTTTGCATCACTCGATAATAATTAAAATTGGTGGCATTGTAAACCAGTGTCCAAGAATTGGATGTCTTGAATATTTCTTTACTAAAAGGGGTTGATGATGGAAACTTGGTACACTACATGCACACATTCATGCTAAGTTGTCACTTACATTTGCTCAGTTGCAAATGTAGGCCTAGATATGGGTAGGAGATTTATCTTCCAAACATGCCATTTCTTATGGGCCTGTAGGATGTCGAAGGCCCATAAGGCCCACCACAAGGGTAACAAAAAGACCATACATTGATTAATTTTAAATTTCAAAATGAAACTAATCAAAGATTAGTAGTTAATGGCACTTCTTGACATACCTTGCACGATTATAATTTGCATTGTACAATGTTCAACTTGAAGAAAATAAGGAGATTAGTCAAATTAGATGTGAGTTCAAAAGCAGACGGACATACTTTGTAATGAGTTTTGATTCATAAAAACTCAATGTGGGAAGCTCACGAATTTAGAAGGATTTATTCACGTAATTACCTCCTGACTGGATCATAAGAGAGATCTAGACCTACTAGAAAAGTCAAAGAGCAGTATAAGTAGGTCCAAACATGTAGGATTCTATCAAAATCACTCAGGGGAGGTTAGATAATGCAAAGCATCTTTCACTAGTTAGAAGATTGAGGTTGTCTCAAAATCTAAAACGTAAGGAGTGGATATGCTATCAATAGCCACCCCTTGTACTACGTGAACTAATATTATTAGCATACATGCAATGGATCAATGCAACACATAAAAAGACAAAAGGTGTCATAAAATCTAATATCTAGCCAACCCAAATGATTTTCCCATATTAAACTGATCATTTAATGTGGGAGAATAAACGGGAACAAGGGTTAGAATATTGACATGTGCTTATGGATCCATCTCAACACGGGGCCAAGGTTAAAGGGGTCCAAATGCGAGAGGGTCTGTCAAAGAGCAAGGCTACCTAATGGAGCTCAAAGACCTCCAAAGGTTAGTGTTATAAGTCCTTTGACCTTAGGCAATCTAGGGCTGTGTTGGAGGTGGGAACCTGGCCCAAGCTTAAGGTGCTTGTCGTGCTTGCTGACTAAGGTGCTTGAGGTGCTTGTCGTGCTTGAGGTGCTAGGGCGGAGCTTGAGGTTAGAACCTTGCCAAAGCTTGAAGAGCTCAAGGTGTTCCAAAAAAGTCAACAAAATCCCTACTCAAGGGGGGCGAGCCCTCATTGTAGGAGCTTAGAGAGAAAACATACACACCCTCACACAAGTCAAGCCTTGCCTAATGAAGCAACAAGGACACATGTCAAGTTCCTCTCCATGTTGCACTCACAAGGTGCTTAAAGCCTATTGGTTGGCCTCTCAAGGGGTCCAATGATAATTTACCTAATTTAATTAATGATGTATGAATTTATCAAGTCCTCTCTCTCAAAGGGGATAGGGGGACACTTGTCCCAAGGCTAGCATGCTTGCTTGATATGCACTCTATATGTGATTGGCTAGGCTTGAAGGGGTCCAATGAGCTTCCACCAAGAGCTAGAAGAGGGGGTCAACCAAAGCAAGTAGGGGGCTAGCTTGGGGGGTATACTCTCCCACACACACACACACACACACACACACACACATACACTCTCTCTCTCTCTCTCTCTCTCTCTCTCTCTCTCTCTCTCATTGTGTGAGGTGCAAAGTGCAAGAGCTCCATCTCCTTCTCTAAGCTTGTTGAGAAGTTGAGAGGCTACACCAACACTCTTCGCTATGGAATGCAAATCCAACCAAGAGCCATGCTCCAATGCTTCAGCTTGCCATCTTCTCCATCTTCATTATTTTGCTATTATGCATGCTAAGCAAGAAGAGTGATGATAAGTGAGGAACTATTTCTTTCTCCTATGAATGCTTCTTATTCATCTTCCCTACCCTCATTCCCCGCTAGATCTCTCCACCTTTGAGGTGTTTGATGCCTTGGGACTGAGGCCACGGATGGTTAATGCTTTTACAAAGTTTATGTTATGCTTGTGATGCATGAAGCTTTTGATCTTCATTGCATTACCTAGGTCACAAAGAACACAAATATTGTATTGTACCAAGTCTCTCTTGATGGGAGAATCTATAATAAAAGAGCCTATTGGAGGGGGGACCGGCTCCACATAAATCCGGTCCTCAACTGTTGCCATGTTCTCTAATTCTCTCTCTTGCAAAAGTATAATGGTTAATTAAGTATAATGGTTATGTTGCTACCACTAATTAAGTTCACCCTCTATGCTTTCAAAGTAGTCTCACCAAAAACCTCATTCTAATTCTCTTAATTCCACTATTCTCAAAGTTTATAGGCCATTTTCATTACAAAAGGGTTCACCTTATTGACATGTCGGTGTTGTGAAACGCATGCCATGCAATTGCACAACCCATTCTCATTGAGACCATGCATAAATTTTCTAGATTTGAAAAGATACTTGGTGATACTTTCTCTTCTTATCTTTCAATAAATCTTGTGATTGTGAATAGTCTTTCCCTTCTTGACATAGGTTTATTTATGGCAAGTGTCATGCATACCCTACTTGTGGGACATTTCTAGCACCCCTCTAGCAATAGAGATTGCAAGATAATCTACCCCAATAACCATCACTTCCCATCTTTCATGCATCATTGGTAGAAGCCTCTCTTGAAGGGTGTTACTTCATTAATAAATAAAATGGCAAATTGAAACGTACCAGAGGAGCACCAAACCTCCATTCCACCCATTGAAGCAATGCGTGCCTTTATTTGATGAGATTCTTTTATTGTGTTTTGTAAATGTTGTGGTTTTTTTTAGCTTTTTTGAGTCATTCTCTAGCACCATAAAACCCAAGTAGTATGCAAAAGCTTACTTGTAGAGCAATTATGTATGTTATAAACAATAGGACCAAAATTGCATGACAAGATTATGCTTGAGTTTTGTGTCTTGTAGTATGTGCACAAAAGCACAATGGTACTATCAACACACTAAATTTCATGAGCCAAAAAACCATAAAAATTACATGTTGCATCATTCAACATAAAAACTACTAGAAAACCAATCTTGTGTGATAAAAAACTTGAGGATTAAGGGTTCACTAAATAGGGGGAGAGTGGCAATATAGGGTTTCCTATTTGTGGAATAAAAGCTTACAGTTTCACATAATCGGGATCGCAATATGGGGTTGATGAAGTAGGAAGGAAACATCCATCAGGGTCAATGTAGGTTGATGGACTACTACGTGTTCCTTGGGTTGTTGGCCCAAAGTATGCACATACACATAATCCATGTGTTTACAAGCAACGAATGACTTTTGGGCTATCACTCTTTTCTAGAAATTTGGACATGTACAACTTGGCTCACCTTTGATGTGAACATCATAACAACTTCCAGTGAGTACACAAAACATGACATGTTCCTTTAGTATCATAGAGACTTCCTCTAAGAAGGTTGCAACCATCCTTCCAACTATCTCAATTGTTTCTGTGCTTATTTTGAAATACTATGCCTCCATTGTCATCACCTACTACTTGAACCTCCTTCTCCACATTGCGAGGAAACCCTATTTTCCTAACAATCTGGTGTAGTAAGGCTAGAAACTTGAAAACCCGCCATTGTAAGAAAATACAACTCTTCTTTGAACATTTTTGTCCCCCTTGCAATAGGCAAGAGCATAGGGGCAATCAAAACCTCCTTCACTTGCCTTTCAACTACCTTTGTGTAGTCCACATCATGACTACAAAACTGTAGCCATTGCGCTATGGTTTTGTATTTTTAGGATCTTTTGAATCAAAAGTATGGTGCAACCAAACCTCTACCTCAACTTTTAAGAGGTTATCACAATTTTTTAAGCCTTTTACACCAAAACACTTCCTACTACAATGAATGGATATCCTACGCAAGGCCCATTGTTCTTAGGGAACATCAGATTCCTTTGCATGCATTTGAGTTGTCCTCATTGTATGTCAAATGCTAATTTCTAGGGATACAATCTATTTCAATATCTTCTTTACTATTGCTTGAGTCCATGGTTTTAAATCTAATATGTTGTGGACAACCCCAAACTTTGCACTGTTTCGACTCCATGTAGTGTCGGCTCTTCATATGTTGGGGTGTCTACGATAGAACCTTGTACCAAGTTTGTAACAACAGCTGGACTTTGAGGTTTTTATCTCTCCTCTCTTGAGAGCATTGGCCCAAGTGGCCCAATGCCTATAAAATAGCATGTCAAGAATCTCAAACGCTTTGCACATTGTATATAGGATATTAAGACATAACTAACACATGCATCATATAATGAAATCTTTCTTCTTCCCCCCTTCACAAGCTAACCAACTAGCATGGATTCTCTCAAACAATTTTATGCTTGAAATATGTGCATGCTCCCATGGAATTTTATTAGCATATTCATAAAACCATAGTTGAGTAATTGGGTATGTCTTTTCTTGGACCATAAAGAAAATAAATATAAACTCACATTCTTGTTGATGTTTCCCAAATGTTCAATTCATTGTTCCCACTATTTAAACCTTCAATCTAGTGCCTCTATATTTTCATTTGGGACACATGGACCAACCGCCAATCTCTGGTATGCCTCGCTTGAATTGTAGCCTATTCTGTAGTTGTTGAGCATATCCATGCTTCACATATCCCAATATGCTATTTTTGCTTTGGTGCATGCACCAGCTTTCTAGTGTACTTTTGCAAGATCTATTCCTAGTGAAAAAGGCAAGAGTGCTCTCTACCTTCCATAACATTGAGTGGGCCTCCATTGTATATTCTCTTTATTAGCGGGTAGCCGCGATCAACGTCTGCAACATAGTTGGATGGCACTAACATAATATCAATACTCAGGGAAGCGACTCAGATGGGGCATGGATACTCTTTAAGTGTGTCAAAAGATATCATCACCACGAGAAAATCTATCACTCTCTAATATGGAAAATCTACCTCTATCCCATCTCATTTCTCTAGGTCATCACGCCATTTTGCCGACCATCCGTACTCAGAATGCAATAAAACTTTAGGAGGAGCTATAATAGGCCTAGGAAAAGTATCCTACAGAGTTTGGTGGTCATCTGCAGTCATCCGACAAGGTACCAAAATCTCGACCCATCATGTTCCAAGTCATGAAAACTACAACAAAGCTATCCAAAAAGGTCTCCCTATGGTCTAGAAACACTCTCCTATGGTCAAAAAGTCAAAAACCAACCATTTTTTGCACTCAAAATTGCAGATTTAGCTCACAGATAGGTAGTCACAAACCACAACAAAATTGAGAATGATCATACTTAAATGAAAGAGCAAGAAATAAGGAACACAATGCAATTTTTTGAAACTAAATTTTGATTACCAGAGAAGGATAAAAATTGATAGCAATGCGTTGCTGATCTGCCGTTCACAGTCATACGTACAAAGCTCTTCCAAAACTTAGATAATGCTACAATGGTGTGTTCAAACTAGAGATTTTGAACTTTATACCTATGGCTTCATGATGTCTCTTTTATACATAGATTTTTGAAAAAAAAGTTATGAGTACATTAAAATTGTGGGCATAGAGGAGGTGTGGTAGACTAAGAGGGTGCCCGTTAAATGTTTTTGCCAAACATTCCTCCCTTCCTAGCCTTTGCACGTCCTCGTGCAAGCCTTTTTGGTTGAGCTTTAGTAGTCGAACTGCTGCTTCGTGTTGCGTATGAACTTGGCAGCCCAAGGTGGTCTACGCTATCGTTGCAAAATCACATGTACTCAACTTTTGTCCCTTGTCCCCTCCCACCCTCATTTCCATTGTCTCAAGTTCTAATACTCCAAAATGATGGTGTTATAGTGCCAATACCCATAGTTTTAAGATTCTTCTTATATTTTCCAACTTGCCCACCCAACCATCCTTGACCTCATTCTCTACTACCTTTAGGGACTCTTTGAGAATTGCTGACTGTGGATTTTCAACCATCTCATCATTGTTATCTTCCTCCAACATTATGGTTGGTGCTTGAGGTGATTGCTTCATTTCTTAGAATATTTTGAGTTACATTTTCTGTCCATTATGTCTCATTTTGAGGTGTACTTATTTCTATTCTTGGAATACTTTTGCGCTACATTTTCTATCCATGATGTCTTGTTCGGTCTACCCGTATGGGCTTTAATGGGATATACACCATTATTGTACATTAGGTGACCTTCGTATCTAATTAGCCTTATCATAGTAGGGGACCTCACTCTTGTTTGGACTGGCTCCACCCAACAATTCTCATCATACCTTTGTTTCATCCTCACCATGATTGAACTATCGAGAGGAAGTGGGAACGATTCATACACACAATTACCATAATAGTGTTGAAGAATCTATTCAACTTGTTCAATATTTGTGCAACTTGAAATAATTCTACTTATTGTATGATACTTATGCCTAGCCAAAATAATACACTACAAAGTGCTTTCCATGACGATGTTTCTTGGAAGTTATTATCAAACAACATGAGACCAGCTCACGAATCCATAAACCTGGTAGCTTCTCTATTCTTTACTAAAGTGAAATTGTATATAAATTGACTATGGTCATCATTTTATTATGCATCTTATATCTTGACATGCATACATAGGAGGTCTGAAGTTGTATTACCTTCAAAGCATTGATAATGTGATGAGTTCTAGCTGCAAGTAATACGATTCATAGCTTTAGCCATTTCACTTTGCAAAGAGCCTCTATGTTTCATAGCACTTACATGGGGAGGTTGGCCCTCTATTGTAATGGTGGATCACCTTGGACCATCTTGGAGACGACTTTAGAGATTCTTAGCCGATCTTTAATCTCCCTAAGTTTAGTTATGACATCTTCTTGGAGATTTGCTACACAAATATAATTTTTTGATCCTTCACTTGTGACTCTTGTTTCAGCTCTCCAACAAAGCTTCCTAGTAACCTCTTAAAAGAATGCCGAAGAAATCTCTAGTTATAAAGTAAGCCCAAAAGTGTCAAAATCCACCGACCACAACCCAATAGCCTTTATGAAAACCAAAAATTTCATTTTACTTAGAATGTGCATTTCTATATGCACAATAGAAATAGTGAATTATGTCAATAGCTTAGAAATTTGAACTACTGATAACAAAAAAAATTGTAGCTTAGAAATATGTGCTAGTGATTTTGAAGAAATGTGTTGGCTATTTATTTAGTGTCACAAATAAATGGGCTTGTGGTACTTGTTCTGATGGAGAATTGAGATCATGTCGTTTTATTTCCATCATATTGCCATTTGCAAAAAATCATTGTTAAGCTTCCTTCATGGGAAATTTTACGAAATCTCCAACCATGCCACACTAACTTTACATAATGATAGAGCTTTATCTTAGCCACAACCAATATGGCAAGCCTGCTAAAATTTTCACGTGTCAACAGCCTAGAAACATGTACTAATGATTTTGAAAAAAAATGTGAAGCTTAGAAATGTGTGCTAACAATTTTAAAGAAATGTGTTGGATATGTGAAGAGCTATTTATTTACTGTCACCAATAAATGGATGGTGGTGTTCTAATAGAGAACTAAGACTGTGTTGTTTTATGCTCTCAATGAAATCTCCAACCATACAACACTAGCACCTCATAATGATAGAGCTTTATCTTAGCCACAACTAATATTGCACTTCTAAGTTAAATGTGTATCCTAGAAATGTCTACTAATGATTTCAAAGAAAAAAGTTGGCTATTGTGAATAACTAGTGTCACAAGTATATGTACTTGTGGTGGTGATTTATGCCATCGTAGAGGAATGTCTAAAGCGCAAGAAATCCTCGTGAATCTTCTACTACCAATAGCCTAGAAATATGTAGTAGCTATTTTAAAAGAAAAGTGTGCTAGTGATTTTAATGAAATGTGTTGGATATTGTGAAGAATTGTTTACTTCTTGTCACAAATAAATGGACTTGTGGTGGTGGTCTTATATTATGTTGTTTTATGCTCCCAATGCAACTTACAATCATAAAACACTAACAGCTCATAATGCTAAAGCTTTATCTTAGCCACAACAACAAATAAGTCAATCCTTGTAAAATCTCTAGATTAAAAATGTGTGATAGTGCCATCATATATGCCATTGTAGAGGTACTTCTAGGGCACAAGGAATCCTTGTGAAACTTCCTACATGGAAAGTTTTATGCTCTCTATCCAATATCCGACCAACATGCCCTCTCCACATTTCTCAGCTATACATTTCTTGAAATCACTAGTACGCATTTATAGGCTATTGGCAAAGGAAAAATTTATGCCCTCGGGATAGAGGAATTTGATGGTAATTTTATTGCCATCATATATACCACTGTAGAGGTACTTCTTAGATATGTGAAGTGGTGTTCTGATTGACAATTGAGATCATGTTGTTCTATTGTCATCATATATACCATTGTAGAGGTACTTTTGAGACTAGTGAAGGTAGTAGGCTTGGACATGTAACACCCTAGCAATGGGAAAATGAAACCTAAGTAATAAGGGGGTAGGTTGGGGCGCTTAAAGTCCTAGCAATCCTCAAAGACTTCCTGGACACACCACATAACCATATCATGCTACTTATCGTATCAAATTCATCTTGCTTAAAATAAAAATATCCATTTGTGAATCCTATAAGTGAGGTGCAGGGTGGGGTGCCTAGCACCCTAGCTTACTGCATGGGAAGTTTTAAGATCTCTATGCAACCTCTAGCCTACAATTCTAACTTTACATAATGATAAAGATTTATTGTGGTGGTGTTCTGATTGAGAATTGAGATCATGTTATCTTATTGTCATCATATATGAGAGTGTAGAGACTAATTGCTCTGCAAAACCTCAAAACCTTTGCAAAACATCAAGTAGATGTATCAACAAAGACTCCAACCGATATGTGTAAGGTGCAGCGGAATGAATGTTGTACTCTCCACAAGATGAGTGCTCCGAACTGTGCTCAAGGTTCCTTTTTCTTATGGAAGGGAGAGCCTTCCGTTCTTAATGAGAGAGTGCAATGGACATAAACAAAGCGAATGGACAATGTGAATGGAAGTGCATGAGACTGAGAGATAGAGAAGAGAATACGACACCAGAGACGTAAAACCCTCCTCCAAGGGCCCCACTCTCTATGGCGAGAGCGGTCTACTATTGATTGCACAAATATCTACAATGCTTGGGACTTGCCGACGATGTCGACGACGATGAGGATGATGACGAGACGGGCTGAAATTTGAAGACGCTAAGGGCTGAAATCTACAAATCTTTATCTGCTGAATTCTGACTCTATGTCAATGACGACGATGCGATGACAACGCACTGAAAACGCAGATGGTGAAATCTGCCTTTTTCGAGCTAAATCTGTAAACTTCGCGGAATCTGACCGTGCAGCGAGGATCTGCTGCGGGAAGGCGAGATCTGCGAGGTACGGGGGTTCTACTGCTGACTGCTGAAAACTGAAAACGCTGATGCTTAATGAGGTTCCGTTGCAAAGATCTGCAAAAACGCTAGGGATGATCTTTGTGCTGATGTAAAAACGCTGGCTCTCCTACTGTTCTGTTGTCGCTAGGGTCTCTCTATCGCGGGCAAGTCAAGGTAGTAAGGATCTGCTACCACAATGGCTATGCTATGAAGTCGTAGGGTTGAAAACTGGAAAATGCTAGCAAATTTGCACCATGCAAAAACACTAGGACTGATCAGTCTCTGACAGGGGAGGTCTTGATTGGGCTTTATACCCCAACACAGTGCACGCGTTTTTAAAAAAAAGGCATAGCGAGAGAAAAAAAGAAACAAGAACGCCAGAGACAAACCTGTAGACAAAGCTCTGAGCTGCTTCTGGCAACCTGCGAACTGCTTGTGGTTGCAACTTGTGAACTGCTTGTGGCTGCTTTTGGGAACCTGCAAACTGCTTGTGGAGAAGATCGAATTGCTGCTGAGAGCAACATGGAATGCTTTTTTGATTTTATTCACTTGGTAGCTTTTGACAGCGTAGTTTTTTTTAGGTCTTTTCATCGTTGTTTTAAAAAAAATAAGAAGAGCCACGTGGGTTAACGAGAGGCTAGGGATAGGAATGCCTTTTTTATTTTATTCACTTGGTAGCTTTTGACAGCGTAATATTTTTAAGAGCTTTTCATCGCTGGGTTTTTTGAAAAATAAGAGGAGCCACGTGGGTTAACGAGAGGCTACGGATAGGAATGCTTTTTTCATTTTATTCACTTGGTAGCTTTAGACAACGTAGTTTTTTTAAGAGCTTTTCATCGTTCGGTTTTTTGAAAAATAAGAGGAGCCACATCGATTAACGAGAGGCCAGGAATAGGAAAATGCCCCCTACGCTAACGAAGTAACTAGAGTGCTTCGTTAGCCGCATTTGTATTGAATTGAGATCGAACAAAATATTGGAAACACAGAGAGAGAGAGAGAGAGAGAGAGAGAGAGAGAGAGAGAGAGAGAGAGAGAGAGAGAGAGAGATTTTTCATGAAAGCGTGTTAGATTTTTCTACCTGAGAGTGTTTGGGATACCGATTGTCGTGGTTCACAAGTGTACCTCCGCATAAATTGGATACCGATCGTAGTGCTTCAGAGGGGTACCTCGCCAAAAACCACAAGGAGTGTTGGAGTTTTGTCAAGCTCAATGTTCATGTGAATTTTTAAGCCCATATCAACATCTTGCATGGAGCCATATGCCTTTAAGATGCCTGTGTAGGTGATTGTGATTGCATGTGCTGCCGACCCAAAAGCCTTCAAGATGGTTCTAGAGAGGGAGCTCCTTTGTGCTTTCTCAAGCGCATCGGATAGGAAGCTAAAAATAGCATGGAGCTTTCTGGCCATGTTCTTGTTGTGCGTATCCCATGACTAGTGCATTTTGATGCTTTGCATCCAGTAAAAACAACCTAAACTTTCTAGCCCTGGTCTTGTTACACACATCCCACGCTTAGTGCATTCCAAGAGGCGACATGTCTGTCAGGACCACCTTGTGATACACGCACCACATTTGGCATACATATCGACCAAGGCTTTGCCAAGCTCGAAATCGTTTTTCATCGATAGCCCCTGACTAATAATATCAGGCTGAATTTTTGTGCCCATACAACATCTTGTGTTGCGGCTAAAATGATGCATACTTCCCTTGCAGTTCCTTGTCATCACATTGGCAAATTCCTTGTCATCACATTGCATGCGTCCTTTAGGAAAATTTGATGCTCCTACTATTTCGGCCCATGCCAGGCAATTAGAGAAAGGCCTTTCCTTTGCATCTGGTAAAAAAAGCCTAGAGATTTCTTGCCACAGCAAGGTTACCCCTCATTTGGCATACATATCAACCAAGGCAATGCCAAGCACAACATATGTTTTCAACAACCTCTGACTAACAATATAATTGTGCCTATATCAGCATCTTGCGTAGAGCCACATGCCGTCAAGATACATGTGTGGGTGATTGCATCTGGAGAGAGGCCCTTGCTTTGCATACATATCGACAAAGACAATGCCAAGCACGATATCTTTTTTATAGCTAGTACCTCCGACAAAATCTACTTGTCAATTCGAGGAGTGTCAAACCATCTCCCATCTCATACCTGCATACGTAGGTGATTGCATCTAGAGAGAGGCCCTCGCTTTGCATCTTCTGAAAACGGGCTAGAGCTTTCTAGCCATATTGAGTGGGGCAAATATTGCAATCAATGCATTCCAAGAGTCCACACTCTGGATAGGAAGCTCCTCGAGCACTTGTGTAGAACCACATGCCTTCAAGATGTTAGCATAGCCTTTAGGACGAAAGTATAGGTGACTGAATTTGGAGAGATACACTTGCTTTGCATCCGATGGAAATGCTGTAGATTTTTTTGGTGCTGCTCTTGTTGCGCACATCCTGCAATCTGTGCATTCCAAGAGATGACATTGCGGATAAGAAGCACCTCAAGCACTTTTTGTGCTTTCTCAAGCGCTCCATATTTGGCATACATATCGCCCAAGGAAATGCCGAGCACGACATATGTTTTCAACAGCCTTTGACTAACAATATAATTGTGCCCATATCAGCATCTTGCGTAGAGCCACATGCCTTCAAGATACATTCGTGGGTAATTGCATCTGAAGAGAGGCCCTTGCTTTGCATTCGTTGAAAACAGCCCAGAGCTTTTTGGCCATATATCAGCATCTTGTGTAGAGATACATGCCGTCAAGATACATGTGTGGGTGATTGCATTTGGAGAGAGGCCCTTGCTTTGCATACATATCGACAAAGACAATGCCACATGTCTTCAAGATGCATGCGTAGGTGATTGCATCTCTCTTTCATGCAATGCGAATTCTTGGGCCCTTGCTTCGCATCTGCTGAAAGGGAACATAATACCGAACGACTGCAATTGATAGACAACTGTGACAGTCATTGGCGCAACTTCAAGATGCATGCATAGGTGATTGCATCTGTCTTTCATGCAATGCGAATTCTTGGGCCCTTGCTTCGCATTTGCTGAAAACAGACTACAATTGATAGACATCTGTGACAGTCATTGGTGCAACGACGATTGGTATAGAGCTGTCGTTGATCGATGTTAAAAATAACGAAGACTTTTTTACTTTCGTGTTTCGAAATCTTGACAAGTGGAGGCTTTTGAGCTGGAGAATTCAAAAGAGCCTGCTACGCTAACGAAGTAAACAAGTAGAGATTGCCGATTAGCCACAGTATATTTTATTGGCCGCTCGGCGCTAACTGGCCGCATGGCTAGAGCGAGCACATAGAATGGAGGTCTGCGGGTCGAGTGCTGACGTGGAGAGCACTTTTTGTTGGCTGGCTGGCCGGGTGTAGCCCCCGGCAGGCTTGCTTCACGCAAGTCTGTCTCATCCCGCCTCCTTCTCTCCTAGCTGACATACATCAACCAACGTAAATAAGCATGAGATGAGATCCCAAAACTGCTGCTCAGTACAAGGCTCAAGCGCGTTTTGCCCCCCAGTCTACAGCTCTTTGCCTTGTAAAGCAGTCAAGAGTCTCTCTCTCTCTCAGCAGGCAGTGCCGCCGTCAGCGCGGTAGTGATGGCCCTTGTCAGACAGACTTTTGCAGAATTTTTAGCAGGCAGGAAAAAAAAAACAGACGTTGATGAACGAAATGCGTAAGGCCGATTGTGTTGAAGCGTGTGTGCACGGGGTATGAGAAGCAGCTCAAAGAAGAATGTCAGTGGCTCAGATTCTCTTAGCACTTTCGTTCTTGCGTCTATAATCAAGCACACAAGGTCTGCCTCTCAAGGGAAGATTTTGCACAATTACCTCGTTCAACATGGGCAAATCCAGATCACTTTTCTCAGAAACTGTCTTATTGAAATGTATGGCAATTGTGGCACCATTGCAGATGCTCGCTCTGTTTTCGACAACATCCAAAACCCCAACCTCTACTCTTATAACCTCATGATCAGAAGTTATGCGCTTAATGGGAATGCTGATGATGCCCAAAACCTGTTCAATCGAACACCTAACCCTGATGTTTACACTTGGAATTTACTTTTGAAGGCCTTCATCAAGCATGGTGCTTTGCATGATGCACGTAAAGCATTTGAATGCATGCCGTATCACAACATTGTGGCATGGACGGCCATGATCGCTGCATTGGCACATGATGGCCGTGGCCAGGAAGCACTAGAACTGTTTTACCGTATGCACACACAGAGTTTGCAAGTGGATCAGGTCACTTTCCTTCGGGTCCTTGATGCATGTTCCAGTTATTCCGCCCTTACTCAGGGCCAGGAGATTCATGCTGCCATTGTTGAGAATGGGTTTGGAGACGATTCTGTGGTAGCGACATCCCTTGTCAGCATGTACGGGAAATGTGAGAGCCTTGCCCATGCAAAGGCTGTTTTCTTTAGAACAAAGAAGAAGGACATTGTTTGTTGGACAGCGGTAATGACGGCATGTGCTCAGAATGAGCATCACGAAGAGGCTTTGTATCTTTTCCTTGAAATGCAAAATAAAGGAATAGTTCCAGACAGTCACACTTATGTTTGTATACTCAACGCGTGCAGTGGCCTATTGTTACTTGAAGAGGGCAGACACATTCACGCTGTTGTTGTTGAGGAGGGACTAGTGCAACAATTCATGATGGGAACTGCCCTTGTCAATTTCTATGGCAAGTGTAGACATTTGCAGGATGCAAAGAGTGTCTTTGGTTGTTTCACACATCGGGATGTTGTTTCTTGGAATGCCATGATCTCAGCATTGGTTGAGAGTGATTGCAATAAGGAAGCCATGCATCTGTTTTGGCAGATGCCCCTTCATGCTATCAAAGCAGACAATGTCACATATTTATGTGCCCTAAATGCATGCAGCAATTTAGGTGCTCTAGAGGAAGGTCAGGAAATTCATATGGCCATGGCTGAATGTGAAATTTTTGGTGATGTCATGCTCACAAATTCTCTTATCAACCTATATGGGAAAAGTAGACGCTTGCATGATGCAAACTATCTCTTCCATGGCATGGCAGATTATCAGTTAATTTCTTGGAATATTCTAATTTCTGTACACGTCAGCAATGGTCTTGCAAAGGAGTCCCTAGTTCTTCTCCAGAACATGCAACAGGCAGGTATAGAAGCTGACAATGTCACATTTGCATATGCTGTCGAGGCATGTTCTTCGCTTGCAGATTTAAAAGAAGCCCAGGAAATTCATGCAAATCTTGTGGAAAGTGGTTGTGGAGAAGATCCCATGATTTGCTCAGCACTTTTAAAAATGTATGGCAAGTGCAAAAGTACCCACGATGCAGTCTATATTTTTGAAAATATGAAGGAGGTTGACGTAGTGTCATGGACAGCCTTGATTGGAGCTTATGTTGAGAATGGTTCTAGTGAGGCAGCATTGAGTGTCTTTCGTCAAATGCAGGGGAAGGGCCTACAGCCTGATGACACGGTGTATGTTTGTGCTCTTGATGCATGTGCTAGCCTTGCAGCTTTAGCCCAGGGGGAAGAAATACATGATGCTGTTCAAGAGAAAGGGCGCGAAAAAGAACCCATGGTGGCAAATGCTTTGATCCATATGTATGGCAATTGTGGAGATATGAAAAGGACACAAGCTATTTTTAAAAGTTTATCTGAACCGAATCTTGCTACCTGGAATGCAGTAATTGCAGCCTTTGCTCACAATGGTCAAGGAGAGGAGGCTTTGGGATTTTTCAATAAAATGCTCGATAAGGGTGTCGAGCCCGATGGGATTACTTTTGTTTCAATTCTCACAGCATGCAGCCATGCAGGATGGATCAATGCTGGCAGGCATTATTTTTCTCGCATGAGATCAGATTTTAGAATGCTGCATGTAGAGGATCATTATGTTTGTGTAATCGACATTCTAGGTCGTGCTGGGCAGCTGGAAGAGGCGGAGCATATATTGCAGCATCTTTCAATTCAAAAGGCTGATATGGCCTGGTTGAGCTTGCTTGGTGCCTGTAGGATCCATAATGACTATGAACGTGCTCTGCATGCTGCAGAAAAGCTATCGGAGTGGGACAATGAGAACTCAGCTCCATTGTTAATGCTTGCAGGAATGTTTGCTGCTAGCTAGTTTCTGGATACTTACGTCTAAGAGTCTTTATGGCAGCCAATCTGCAACCTCTTCCTCAAGTGATGAGGAAGTCTTCAATAGATGATTGCACAATGATGGTTGTAATGAAGAATCTCGTGTTAAATGAAGAAAAGCTTCCCAAGTCTACAAAACAACCCACCTTTGACAACGAAAACTGTACAGTAAGGAGATGAAACCCCAAACACATCTCAGCCAGTTTGTAAGCTAGCTCAAGTATGAGCACATTGTAAGGAGGAAAGTTAGGTACGCCTCGCCCTTCAAGACACTTGTACTATGAGCTTACCTGCAGACTTGAACCGACTAGGTAAGGTGCCTATTACTTGCATATTTAATGTCACTGGTGTGGGGCCAGTTGTTTTTACTCTTTGCAAACTTTTTAATTATCTTGCACTGTGTTCCAAACGACACACAGATGGAAAGATTCACTCAATTCCTTCTCTGGTGACCAAGGAGTCGTAGGAAGAAGCACATGACAGCTTCGGTGGAGGAACAGCTGAATCAATTAGACAACTTTTGAAAGATGTTGGTACCATTGGCTCCAAACATCTGGTTTCTTGGAAAAGTTTCTGCAATCTACTTTACTCTTTGGCTAGATATATCATGCAACTGATTCCATCCTCTGTAATGGAAGAGGTTCTGTCATATTTCTGAGAGCATAAATGCTTTTTCCAGGGCATAAAAGGCTAAATGCTTGGGATCAAAGGAGCCTTACAGCAAATGGCATGGGCAGCACAAGTTGGTAAGACCCGAACATCCTTGGATATCTAGTAGCTTAACAAGATTTAGAATTCAGTTTTTGTTGTTTTAGCAATATACAGAATGCAAACAATAGCTTGATTTTGTCAACTATAATTATATACCTTGATCATTATAGCTTATGCTATATTTCAAAAATAAAAAGGACACTTGAAATGAAATTTTCTATCCAATTCCTTTTTTTGGTTTTGTTTTTGATGTTTACAACCAAAACATTTTGTGCAAAATTTGTTTGTGGAAGTGCAGCAAACATTAAGGCTTATAGTGGCAAGAATTTAAGAAAGGTTACCCTTTATTTTGATTGTCAAGACATACCAAATAGCTATGTATTGGTTCTCGCAATAATGTGCAACTCTAGCTGACTTGATGTTTGTTGCACTAGCGCGTTCACATGGGAAGGAACACTCCCCTACTCATGTGTCTTGACATCCTTCGGTAGACCACTTATAGTCTGCTTCCACACGGGAGGGAACACTCCCCTACTCATGTGTCTTGACATCCTCAGATTCTGTAGACCGCTTATAGTCTTGTTCATATTGGCTCAACTCCACAGTACTGTATTTAGGATCGGTCGAAGAATAGAAGATGGGTATCTGGCCTGCACCGGATCCAGGAACCTCATGCATATCACTCAAAGTGATAAGACTGTCCATGAGGACGCTGAAGAAAGCAAAACCAGTCCCTCATGGGAGTCATGTGGGTTATAACACCGTTGTCAACAATCCAAGCTCCCGAGTGAGACGAAGTGATAGCTGTCTCTGTTGCAGCAAGCAATGACACACCCTCTGTAACAAACTTGGACACCCCAAGTCAAGATTTTACCGTGACAGTAGAGATTCACTTCAAAACACTTCACAAATCAAAAGAGAGTCGACACAGCCTGGCGTAGTTTTGTGCCAAGAGGTACTGGCCCCAAAGACTGGCCCCCCTTTCGGTATTTCTTTTATATTAACCTTTAAGCAAAGTACAATAGCCCGCGGGTGCTCGCTCTTAGACTCTGCATCCAGATGCTCTGCAAAGTGAGCCCCTTGGGTCACTTATAAAGGGTTTACAGGGGTTGCTAAAAGCAGAGCCCCAAAAGCATTTATAAGGGGTATGAGCCTCCCGAAGACCGGCCACGGGAGGGGACCCCCCACCTAGGCACGTTAGCCTCACTCCACGCACTCGCGCACCGTGGGGACTCCACGCAAGGTTCCCCGGGGCACGCTATGACCCGTCGGCGGTGCGGCGGAGCCTGAGGCTACGTGGGGCTAGGGACCCGAGACGCGAGACCCGCGAAGACCCGCGAAACACAAACGGCCGTCGACCCATGGAACGCAACCACGCCCGAGCCGGCCCCGTCCGAGCCGGGCCCTCCTGAGCCGGTGCCGTCCGTGCCAGGACCCCTTGAAGCAACACCTTGGTCCCTTGGCCGCGCGCGGGTCTAAATCCCCGCCGGGCCCCTTGAAGACAGAAGTTTCCTCGGCTGCGTGCGGGTATGAATCCCCGCCGGGCCCCCTCCCCGACGCGCCCAGAAACTGGGGCGTCACACTTGGTATCAGAGCTCCAGAACGAGCTCCTGGAAACGAGCCGAAGACTAACGTGCCCGACGCGCACGATACTCACGACTACTCCAACCGCAATGGCCCGGGTCGTCAAAATCCTGGTGAAGAGAGCTCCAGAAAGCAACCACACACCCTCCGCACCGTGACGCGTTCCCTGAACACCGGGCCGTCACTCGTGACCCGCGCCGGGCCCGATCCGAGCCGGGCACCTCCATGAGGAAAAGGAACGATGCGAGCCAGACAGGGCTCTTCGTGACGCGTCCAAACAACGGGCCGTCACCCGTGACCCGCGCCGGCCCCGATCCGAGCCGGGCACCTCCATATGACAAAAAGCAAAGATGTGAGCCAGACAGGGCTCTCCACACGAAGAAAAGGCAGATGCGAGCCAGACAGGGCTCTTTATGACAAAAACAGAGAATCACCAAAAACGCGACGAACCAAGCCAACGGTGTTCGTCGCGCCCCGGCCACGTTTTGTGGCCCATGCTGAGCTAAAGATCCAAACGACGTCCAAACAGGGACCAACTCGCAAGTGCTGCATTGCGACGGAACGCTCTTTCAGATTCGGCTTTCAAGAAGCCTCCGCGCGGACCAACGCAGCAGGTGGCTCCGCGCACATCGGGTTACCTATTCGGGGAACGCTCAAGTACGGGGAATTCTACTTGGGTGTTCAAAGCATACTTTTTCAGCCTTCTGCCAAAACCCCAAAAATACACTCACTCACTTTCAAAAAGTACAAAAACAAAGCATGCCTACTTACTTGCATTTGGGAACAGTTTTTGATCACTTGCACTTATATGCACCCCTTTGTCCCCACGGCCTCATGCATAGCCGAGCACTCTTTTTCCACGTTCGACGCGGTCGTCGAACTCTCTTCAAACGGGGGTGTATATAAGGGGTATGAGCCTCCCGAAGACCGGCCACGGGAGGGGACCCCCCACCTAGGCACGTTAGCCTCACTCCACGCACTCGCGCACCGTGGGGACTCCACGCAAGGTTCCCCGGGGCACGCTATGACCCGTCGGCGGTGCGGCGGAGCCTGAGGCTACGTGGGGCTAGGGACCCGAGACGCGAGACCCGCGAAGACCCGCGAAACACAAACGGCTGTCGACCCATGGAACGCAACCACGCCCGAGCCGGCCCCGTCCGAGCCGGGCCCCCGAGAAGGCAACTTGACCCGAGCCGGCCCCGTCCGAGCCGGGCCCTCCTGAGCTGGTGCCGTCCGTGCCAGGACCCCTTGAAGCAACACCTTGGTCCCTTGGCTGCGCGCGGGTATAAATCCCCGCCGGGCCCTTGAAGGTAGAAGTCCCCTCGGCCGCGCGCGGGTCTAAATCCCCGCCGGGCCCCTTGAAGACAGAAGTTTCCTCGGCTGCGTGCGGGTATGAATCCCCGCCGGGCCCCCTCCCCGACGCGCCCAGAAACTGGGGCGTCACAGCATTAAAAATCAAAAGCAATGGCTCCCAAAAGCATATTCTCTCAAATCTGCCAGCAAAAACAGCCAGTGGTAATTGCGGAAATCCGTACGGACTGCCACGTTAGCAAGTCAGTGTAGGCTGCGGAAATCCGTACGCACTGCCATGGTAGCAGCCAGTCAGCGCTTTTTCCGCCCATCCGTATTGTCAGCGTGAATTACAGGATTCCGTATAGCTGCCATGTCAGCCCGTCCGTGCTGCCAACCCGTCAGCATGTATGTGTGTCCGGGCACTGCCACATCATCAATTTGTGACATACTCCCCTCTTGAAAGAATTGTAATCACCCTTAATTACTCCTGTAAAATAGATAGAGGCCATAAATTGTCTTAGTAGACACTGACTGTTAGTATCGACGCACTAAACACTGTTAGGTTTCTAGTTAGGTTTCCAAGCTCGTGGGAACAAGCCTCATAAGGCATGCAGTTAAGAGTCAGTTATTTGTAGAAGTGTGCATGGCAAGTTTGGCTATATACCTTGTAAGGTTTACAAAGATATGAATATAGCGTGTGATTTTGCTGCTTAGTGTCGAATTCTCTCTCTCTTTTGTCCTCGCTCTATTGCACCTGCTCCTGGCCATGGACTGCATCCGGCACCATCCACCATAAGCTTCATCAACTAACGCGACACATCTAGCACTTGTACAAAACGACAGTCACATCACAGGACATCATTCGACATCGCAAGACATCACATGACAAATCACATAAAAATTCATTCCAAATCTCAGATTATGACTGCAAGCAGCGTATTTAGTAATCCCATCTAGATCCAGTCCGGACGTCACTGATGCCCGGTTAACTAATCCTTATTGCGATCATGTCTATGGAGATTTATTAGACCAAAATGCTACAATCATTTCGTCTTTCAGTTCCTGCACTCAAACAAATCAAGTGAGAGAGTACAAATCAATCATATTCATTTTCGAGAATTCCATGTTGTAAAGTCATACAGCAGAATATTGGTTAGCCCATTAGTATCCCTGAAACTCAAAGGGGACATTAGTGACCTTATTAAAAAAATCGGGGTGATCTGTTGACAAAGGAGCGGAGTGACTTCCCCTCTTGTGCAAATCCGCTGCACTAGATTCACCTTTGCTGAATTCATGGTTCTATCGAAGTAGACTATGCTAAACCGAATGCTTAAGGTAAAGTTCCAAAATCTGAGGAGTATCTGCTAGGTCCTCTTCCTCCTTCCACTTCGCATCCAATGCGGGATAGTTCTTGAATTTAACCAAGAACCGCCTTTTATTTTTCTTTCCTTGTGTGCCAAAATCTGTTTTGGAATGAGTATCTCTTCGATTTCCTCCATTTTGGGTTGCTCATCAGGCTCCCCGTCAACTAGCACAGCACCTTTACAAGGCTTCAATAGACTCGCATGGAATGCATTGTGAATCTTCCAAGTATCGGGCAGCTTGAGTCCTCCCCATTCTGTATTCGAGTGAATACATTGAAAAAATCCGGATCGGTGGCGTACTATCAATCATATCCTCGAAGCTTCTATGATGAATCCCGGAAATAGCCAAGAGTAGGGGCTTCCGAGACAATGGATCTGCCACCAAGTTTTTATGTCCTTGAACATGGACAATCTGGAATTGAAACTGTGACAAGATGTTAGCCCACCGCATCTGCTTTTCCAAAAGCTGCTTCTGTGGCAAGAAGTAGCGTGAACTCTGATGATCAGTAAAGACCGTGAAATCGGCTCCAAGTAGGTAATGTCGCCACTGAGTAAGAGCATGGATCATGGCCAATAGCTCTTTCTCATAAATCTGTGTTGTCAATTCTGGCCTTGAAAACAATCGGCTTTCATAGGCAATCACATGGCCTTCTTGCATTAAGGCCGCTCCCAAAGTACGACCACAAGCATCACAATATACTTCGAATGACTTTTGCAAGTTTGGCAGAGCCAACGCTGGTCCAGTAGTCAATTTTTCTTTAAGTGTTTGAAAGGCAGTCACCTCTGTCTGTCCCCACGAGAAAGGGACTCCTTTTTGAGTCTATGTGCAAAGGGAAAGCTACTTCGGCAAACCTCCGAATGAACCACCGGTAGTAAGAACACAAGCACAAGAAGCTCCTAACTTCATGAACATTCTTCAAATATGGCCAATTGCGGATAGTCTCAATCTTGGCCGGGTCCATCTATACTCCTGTTGTTGAAACGATGTGTCCCAGAAAGTGTATTTCCAGCAAGAAAAATTCACTCTTTTTTGGCATTGATAACTAATATGTGATCACGCAATGCCTCAAAGACCTGTAGCAGATGGTGTCGATGATCTGCTTCATCCTTGGAGAGAACTATAATATCATCAAAGAAAGTGCCCACAAAAGATCTATGCTATCGGAAAATCCTATCCATCATTCGGTTGAAAGTGGCTGGAGCATTGGTGAGTCCAAAAGGCATCACCAAAAATTCATATAAACCGAAACTTGTCCAAAAGGCTGGCTTGTAGACATCTCCCGGAGCGATTCTGATTTGATGATATCTGCTTTTCAAATCAATCCTGCTGAAACAAGAGGATTCTGAAGTTGGTCAAGAATATCATTCATCCCTGGAATCGAAAATTTGTTCTTGATAGTGATTTTATTGAGAGCTCTATAATCAATGCACATTCTCCAAGATCCGTCTTTCTTTAATACTAAGAAGAGTAGTAGGGTGAAGTACCCGGCTGGATAAGGCCCTTTTCCAGGAGGTCTTTCACTTGGTTCATGATCTCTTCATTCTGGGCTTAGCTAACACGGTAAGGGTGACCGGTTCGGTGGTGTGCTTCCAGGAATCAGGTCAATAGTTGGTGATGTGGCAGAGCCACCCGGACACACGCACTTGGTGACGTGGCACAGGCCCCGGAAAATGCACTGACAGGCTGATGTTGCAATATGGAATTCTGCGAGACTTGCGCTAACTGGCTGTACGGATTTTCGCGATATGCGCTGACAGGTGCTGACATGGAAGATAGTACGGACGTCCGCTTTTGCGCTGACAGGGCGTACGGATTTTTCTCAAATTACGCTAACAGCTTTTTTTGCAGTTTTTAGCTCTGGTAGCTTTTGGAGATCATTGCTTTTGAGTTTGAAGCTTTTGGGGCTCTGCTTTTAGCATCTCTTGTAAATTCTTTATAAGTGGCCTTAGGGGCTCACTTCTCAGAGCATCTGGACGCAGAGTCTGTGTCACAAACTGCTGACATGTCAAAGCCCTGAAGAATGGAGGCAACTTGCAGATGCCGGCCGAGGGGCCTAAACCCTAAGAAGAACAAGTAACAAAAGAAGAAGTCCTACCAACTTATGGGGACTTTGTCCGATGGGGCCCCAGTGACATAAAGGAAGAAAAATAAAGCAGGACCCACACACACACTCACGCAAAATTGATGACGTAGCAGCTGTACGGACGCTCCACGTTTTGCGTTGACTGCTGATGTGGCAGTTGTACGTAATTCCGCAAAACGCGCTGCAACTTTTTGGCATTGCTTTTGGATTAGAAGCTTTTGAGTTTTGAATGCTTTTCACTGTAATTGCTTTTTTAGGCCAAGGGCCTTTAAATATGAGGTTAGGGCTCATTCTCTAGCATGCTTCCTGGAGAAGGTGCAGAGTCTGATCGACCTCCGACGACTTCTGGAATTTATATGAGGTATCTTCGGCCTCCGACCCCGGACTTATTAGCCACTCCCACCCTTACTTCATCGCGCATCGGGCGCGCTCCCATCTTCATCGCCTCAGGTGGTACCTCCTCCTCAAGTACCAGAAAGTACGAGAGCTTCCAACCGGAAACCTTCCCAGTCGTCTGTTCCGATCGGGGGAGTCTTCAGGAATATGGTGCAGCCATCTGACCCCGATCCAGTGCAACTGCCTTTGCCACCACCGTTGCTCCCACCTCCACCACCACCACCACCGCCTCCAGGCTACAATGGTTGGAGCCCATATGGATACCCTTATTATCCATACCCGGGATATCCCCCTAACCAACCCAAAGATTTCAAGGATGGCGGCACGACAATCAAATTTTTTACTTTTCCAAGGTGTGAGATCGGAAGAAAGCATTACAATTCCTATAGCAGTTCGACAACATTTATGCTTTGGGCAACTATACAAAAGAATCCAAGATTTCTCGAGCAGCGGGATTTCTTAAAGATAATGCTATGCAATGGTGGAGTTCAATCGCGACACAACCGCATGCTCCAAGGACCTGGCAAGCTTTCAAGACAGTTTTTGCACGCAGTTACATGACCTCTATGTTTGAAGTCCGGATTTTGGCAGAGTGGGGCAACTTGAAAATGCTTGCCACCGAAACCATGGACGACTATAACCAAAGGTATCTTGACGTGTACCTTCCCATGTCCTTCTTTAAGTTCATTTCCTTGGAGGACTAGTGCGAGCGCTACACCATTGGACTACCATCACCATTGCAGGAATATTGTCTCTCCAAGCAAGTCTTTACTATGCAAGAGCTTATGGATCATGCCTCGGTCGGCTACAAACTGATGAAGGGAAAGCTAGAATTTACCATAGAAGAACCTCCGGCCACTAACTACAACTCTCGCCAACAAAGAACAAATTCTCAAGAGTCTTGTGAAAGTCAACCACAAAGGTCTTGTTTGACACCTCAACAATGAGACATCTTACTACAAGAAGGCCGATGTTTTGGATGCTTTCAAATAGGACATAACTATTTTGGTTATCCCCAATGCACTGACAGACTTTCGGAGCTGACTCTTGTGTCGACGATCGACAGATACCCAGGACCATCTCCAGCCAAACGGGCTAAACCGGCCATTGGATTAGTACCTGACATCTATGGCATACGCCTTGAAAGTACAAATGAATTGTGTCGAGCATATGGCAAAGTCAACGGTTTGAAAGCCCTAATTTTCTTTGACCAAGGAGCTACAAAGAACTTCATCCATCCACAATTCTTGAAGCAGATGGACTTTGATTATGATGTAGAGGGTGAAGAAATTGAAGCTGAAATAGACACAGGGCAAACTTAGAAAGTGGTACCACTCATCGGTGCTCTTCCAGTGACTATCCAAGATTATCATGGAAAAGCCAATTTCCACATTATGAAGTTAGGGCAATTGTGACGTTCTATTAGGCATGCCTTGGCATGACAAGAATGATGCGATTCTCCAGGTTTGGAACCGAACCATCACCACGATGCAGAAGGGCAAGCCAGTCGTCCTCAAAGTTTTGTTGTCCAAACAAAACCCTGAATGAACTCTCTAGTTGTTTTATAGTTAGATACTTTTGAACTTTGTTTGAGAAAGTATTGTTTGAAACTTTGTTTGAAATGGATGGTATCTCTTTTGAACCTGTCTTGGTGCCAATTTGAAATGTTTGACTCTGGTTTTAATATTGGTTTCAATGATTGGTGATTTTACTTCCGGGTGGAGGGTGAGAAATGATGTTTGAGAATGCTTGTTCATATTCATGGCCCGGACCCTTGTGGTTATTTGCGGGGGGAGTATTGAATGATTGAAAAGTATTGTTTTTACTCATGGCCCGGACCTGCATGGTTATTTACGGGGGGAGTATTAAGAAGTCTGAGCAGTGGTTACTCTCAGCACCTTCAAACGACGCAGGTTGCGGTCTGGGGGGCGTTTGGTTGTAAAAGGCCTTTATATCTCATGGCCCGGACCTTTTTAGGTTATTTGCGGGAGGAGTGATGAGAGAGTCGTTTAACAGCTCATGGCCCGGACCTGGATGGTTGTTTGCGAGGAGAGTGTTCATCGACGGCTTTATGTTTCTATGTCTTGTAACATGCATATGTGAGTATTTGTGTTGCATTGTGATGTGCCAACCACTGAATATTCCTAATTGGATGAGATTGCCTGGGTATGTAATTTTAGTGCATCAAGACACCCGTAGAAGATCAGTACGGTCTGGGTGTGATGGCTAATTTTACTATGCTGGAATATCAAGAGTTCCGATTTGGACGAAAGGAGAAGCCAACTCCTTGATCAAAAGAGCCGAAAGGAGAAGCTAACTCCTTAACAAAAAGAGCAAACTGATTGTCCCTCAGAATGTCCCTCGGAAATTTTTGAACTAACTTGAGTTGTTTTGCAGATATGCTGTAATCGCGGACGATTACTCTCTTTCAAGAAGGGGAGATGTCACAAACTGCTGACGTGTCAAAGCCTTGAAGAATGGAGCCAACTTGCAGATGCCGGCCGAGGGGCCTAAACCCTAAGAAGAACAAGTAACAGAAGAAGAAGTCCTACCAACTTATAGGTCTGATGGGGCCCCAGTGACATAAAGGAAAAAAAATAAAGCAAGACCCACACACACACACGCAAAAACTGATGATGTGGCAGTTGTATGGATGCTCCACGTTTTGCGCTGACGGTTGACGTGGCAATTGTACGGAATTCCGCAAAACGCACTGGCAAATTTTTGGCATTGCTTTTAAACCAGAAGCTTTTGAGGTTTGAAGGCTTACACACTGCTTTTCAGGCCAAGGGCCTTTAAAGATGAGGTTAGGGCTCATTCTCTGGCATGCTTCCTGGAGAAGGTGCAGAGTCTGGAGTACCGGCTTGTGCTCTGTTGATGCAATATGAAGAAATACTGAAAGGGACGCCAAGGTTTGGGCCCAATACTCTCTAGGGTGGAATTCCGCCACTCCGTGTACGTGTCGTCTCTCTCTCAGTTTAGTTGTTATTGAAGTGCTAAAAGTCTGTTCAGATTGTTCTTTTTTATTGGCACGTGGTCCCCGGCTTGTGACAGTCTGAGAGCGAGCACCCACGGGCTCAATTGTACTTTGCTCAAAGAGTAATATAAAAATAAATACCGAAAGGGCGCTAGTCTTTGGGGCCAATATCTCTTGGCACTGAATTACGCCCGGCCGTGTCGACTCTCTTTTGTTATGTGAGTTATTTTGAATTGAATTTCTGCTGTGTCGGGCAGAATCTTGACTTGGGGTGCCCAAGTTTGTTACACTGGTATCAGAGCACGACCAATTTCTTTTCTATCGGGAAATCCGATCCCTTATTTCGCGACACTTATGGACTCCGAAAAGAATCAGTCGACTTCTTCTGCATTCATTGATGCGGGAGGAGAGCACGCAGAAGATTTAAACGAATTAAGAGAGGAAGAGTACGGGCCACCTCGTGTCACAAACTGGTGACGTGGTAGGTCCCCGGACACACTCACACACCCTGCTGACGTGGCAGCAGCCCGGGAATTGCACCTACGGACATTTGCAAAATGCGCTGACATGCTGACGTGGCAGCGTACGGAATTCTGTGATTTACACTGACAGTACGGATTTTCGCAAATCATGCTGGCCAACTTTTGGGGATGAATGCTTTTGAGTTGAGAAGCTTTTGGAGATCAATTGCTTTTATTTTAAACCGATTTTGGGGCTCTGCTTTTGGGCATCCCTTGTAAGAATAAGTAAGTCCAAGGGCCTCACTCCTCAGAGCATTTGGACGCAAAGTTTGAGTGTGAGTTCCCGTGGAATCTCTTGTACTTTGCACACAAGCCTTTGGGGCCAATACCTCTTGGCACGGAACTACGCCGGGGGTGTCGTCTTTTGTGAACTCTTTTAAAGTGAATCTCTATTGTGTCGTGGTAGAATCTTGACTTGGGATGTCCAAGTTTGTTACAGTGGTATAGAGTGCGGCAGATTTCTCTTCTACCAGGAAATCCGATCCTTTTCTCGTGACACTCATGGATTCCAAGAAGAATCAATCAACTTCTTCTGCATCTGCTGATGCGGGAGGAGATCACGAAGAAGATTCAACCGAATCAACAGAGGAAGAGTACGGGCCACCTCGGCCTACTCAGTACGGACTTCAAGAGATGGAACGTCAACAACAGGTTGACGAGTGCACACAGCAGATGATCAAATTTGCGAAGGACCCTCAGTTTGCAAATTTTTTGTCTCAGTAGTCCATTGTAGAAGTGCACACTTAGTGGCAGAAAGCCACAGAACCACCTATTAAAACGGCAATCAAGAAACCTCCTTCTCCGAGGATGTTTACAGAACAAGAACTACAGGAGGTGGTTCAGACTCAGATGAGTTGGCTTTTGGACGTGAACAACCAATCCAAAAAGCAAGTGAAAAAGCGCAAGAAGGGGACTGACTACCGTGGTTATTTGGGCCGTCAATTTTCTTTTGCATGTGCAAGAAAGCAAAAGAAGCGAGTACGCTTTGAAGGACTACCCAATTCTTCTTCTTCTTCTTCTTCTTTTGTCAGTTCTTCTAGCTCTTCTGACTCGAGCGATGAGGACAGAAAGGGCAAAAAGGGAAGCAAAAAGCAAAGCTTCGGAAAGGGCGAGAAAAAGGCAAAGAAACCTAGATTTTGCCTAGTTTTTGACAGTTCTACAGAGGAGTCATCCTCTGACAGTTCGGACTCCGATGACCATATGTTTTATGCAAAGAAGAAGCATTTTTACAGAGCCAACCAATGTGACTTCTTCGAAGACAAAAGCAAGAAAGCAAAAGAATTCAAAGGTGGACAGTCGATTAAATTTGAATCCTTTTCTGGGTTCCAAGATGCTCCGAAGGCTTTTGGCCTTCATTCAGCAGTTTGACTAGCCTTCTCTGGAGGGCACTACTCAAAGCACTCCAAGATTAGGAGGGCTACATCTTTTCTTAAAGGCAATGCTCGAACATGGTGGTCCACTCTTCTTCTGAGGAAGGAAGCTCCAGTCAAGTGGTTGAAATTTAAAAGGCTCTTTATATGTTCTTGGCTGACTCCGGAGTACGAACGAAATATACGAACTGCTTGGAACCATCTTCGGATGACCAAGGGAGATTCTTTGGTGCGAGAGATTTTGGAAATCTTTTCCACCAACCTCTTCATCTAAGGTCTCTTTTAAGGAACAGATTGAACGGTTTTGCTGCCGACTCCCTTGGTCATCTTCGGATGACCAAGGGAGATTCTTTGGTGCGAGAGATTTTGGAACTCTTTTCTACCAACCTCTTCATTTAAAAGGTCTCTTTTAAGGAACAAATTGAACGGTTTTGCTGCGGACTCCCTACAGAGATCCGAGATTACTGCCTTGAACAAAAGTCAAACTCTGTTCAAGAATTAATGGGTCATGCAAAACGGGGTTTCTCAATACATTTGGGAAATTTGACTTACCCCACTGATGAGATTTTGACTCAGAGAACCCGACAGACCTCCAACAATGGAAGTAGAAAGAAAAAGAGTTCTCAAGGAAAGAAGGATAAGATATACGACCCCAGCTCACTCTTTGAGAGAGGGCCAATTATACATAGAGGGGAAGTGTTTTGGTTGCGGGGAACATGGGCACATCTCCGCAAAGTGCCCCGAAAAGGCACAGTAAGAACAAATTGAAGGCAGACCAGAGAGTTCGAGAGCAGCAGAGAAATGTGGTAGAAAAAGCAAGATAAAAACAGGACTGGTACCAGATTGCATGGGTACTGACCCAAGCCTGATTGATGAAAGTATAGAACTTTGCCGAGCTTGGGGGCTGAGTGAAAGATCAAGAAGCCCGGATTTTCTTTGATGGAGGAGCCAAGGCCACCTTCATTTCACCTGAATTGGCGGCACAGCTCGAGATTACACCCGACAGGATGGCACCACCAGCAGATGCAATTATAGCGGCACCTGGACTGGACATAGCCATTACACCTGTCATTGGCAAACTTCGGTTGCATTGTCAAGGGTATTTGGGGCCCGAGGACTTTTACATAATGCCCTTGGAAGGCTGTGACGTCCTCCTCTGAGCCTTGGTACCATAAGAACAACGCCGTGGTCGATTATCGGGCAAAGAAAGCGACTTTGACAAATGAAAAGGGCGATAGTGTTGAAGTGGGTACTCCCCTGGCCTTATAAATAGGTGCCCAAGGGGAGGTAGGGCAAAGCCTGGAAAAATCCCCCATGACTCAACAAGAAATAAATGAAATATGAGGGCGTCCGGACAAGGTGGGCGGCCGGACAATGCAGTCTAAATGCATATGCAAAGGGTGGCCAGCTCGGAGGCACACTAGCCGTACATGTATGCCCTAGACCTGTGAAGCAGTAGAGTGGTGTAAGTCTAACAATTTTGAAATTGCCCTATTTTCCCAAGATCCGGACTTCAAACAAAGAAGTCATATAACTGCATGAAAATACTGTCTTGAAAGCTTGCCAGTTCCTTGGAGCATGCGGTTGTGTCGCGATTGAACTCCACCACTACATAGTATTATCTTTAAGAAATCCTGCTGCTCGAGAAATCTTGGACTCTTATGTATAGTTCTCCAAGGCATAGATGTTGCCGAATTGTTGTACAAATTGCAATGCTTTCTTCCGATCTTTCACTCCGGAAAAAGTGAAAAATTTGATTGACATGCCGCCATCCTTGAAATATTTGGGTTGGCTAGGCACGTATCGCGGGTACCGATAATAAGGGTATCCATATGGGCTCCAACCATTGTAGCCTCGTGGCGGTGGTGGAGGTGGGGGCAACGGTGGTTGCACTAGGGTCAGATGGTTGCACCATATTCTTGAAGACCCCCCCGATCGAAACAGACGGATGGGAAGGTTGCCGGTTGGAAGCTCTCGCACTTTCTGGTGCCGGGTAGGAGGTACCACCTGGGGCATCAGAGGGGGTAACATGTAATCCAAAAATTGTTGAAAACTATGCAACATCGGAAGATTCTACGGAGGATGCCGTGAAAGAATGTCGCGAAGCTCGTCGAGAACAAATTGCAAATATTTTGCTGAAATTATGAATGCCATGTCTTTATGGCTTATGCCCTGTAAGATAGAGCGGTGAAGATGGGAGCGCGCCCGATGCGCGATGAGGTAAGGGTGGGAGTTGCTAATAAGTCCGGGGTCTGCGCACGAAGATTCACGAAGAGTGGCTAATAAGTCCGGGGTCGGAGCACGAAGATTCACGAAGAGTGGCTAATAAGTTCGGGGTCGGAGCACGAAGATTCTTCAAATAAAATTCCAGTAGCCTTTGGAAGCGCCGGTTTACTCTGTTTGCTCTTTTCTAGGACCGGTACGCTTTGAGAAAAGCGCACTCGTGATGCTCTGATACCACTGTCACAAGATGGGCACCACGTGCCAATAGAAAAGAACAAATTGAACAAACTTTTAGCACTTCAATAACAACCAAATTGAGAGAGAGAGAGCACACGTGACACAGAGTGGTGGACTTTCACCCCAGAGAGTACTGGCCCCAAACCTTGGTGCCCCTTTCAGTATTTCTTTATATTACTTGAACTCAGTACAATACTTGTACTCGCGCTCAGCACCTTCCGTCAGAAGAGTACCAGAGATTGAGCCCTCTGCACTTATTTAAAGGCCTTGGCCTTGAAGAGCAGTTTACATGAAAAGCTTGAAACTCAAAAGCAACTGGCTCAAAAGCTGGAGCCGAGCCCAAAAACAGGTACCGCGTTTTGCGGAAATCCATACAAGCTGCCACGTCAGCATGTGAGCGCAATTTGCGGAGCGTCCGTACTGTTGCCACATCATCAACTGCTACGCAAATATCTATGTGTGAGTGTTGTTCTTGCTTTGTTTTAATGTCTTTGGGTTACTTGGGCCCCATCGGACAGGGTCCCATAAGTTGGCAGGAACTTCTCTTTAAAAATAGGCCTCTCGGCAAGACTTCTTATGCTGCTATTGCTTCTTCACTTAGGGTTTAGGCCCCTCGGCCGGGATCTGAAGGTTGGCTCCGTTCTTCAGGGACTTGACACGTCAGTAGTTTGTGACAGTTTTCCTTAATGGTGTAATTGGTCTCATCCAACTTCGTCGTAGCTAGAAAAGTAGGGAATGCCTGCAATGGGGACGCCATATCAAAGTACGCTCCAAAGCAATCCACAAATTCTGCCCCCTCTCGAGTCAACAACAGCTGATGTTTATTGGATTGGAATGAATGGATTGAAGGATCACATGCCCATGTGAAAGATCAAGCCAAGATAGAGGCTATCGAATGTTGCAACAATCATCGATAGACCGTACAGAAGACCACCAGATGGTGTCGTGTCAGGAGGTAATTGAATCCAATGCACAAAGGGTAATTTTCTGCCTGCGTCTGCTCCGAAATCAACCTATGAGGGGCTGAAAAAGTTGCTGTACAACGAATTTCAGCGTGCTCATACCTAGTGGCTAGGTGACGGTACTCTGCATGTCGCATGCACATCTAACCCTCTGTGCATGTGGACAAGCCGTAACTTCTACTTCTAGGGTTTAGGACAGCCTAGGAAGTGTTCTGGCACCTCTGTGAGCCTTTTCATAGGTCCTGCATGTCCAGGCACCAGACATGCACCGTTGTTGTCTGCTAGGTGTAGTCATTGGGGAGTGTTCCCATTATAGGACCCTAGTCATTAGAAATAAGCCTAGGTAGTTATAGCATGTGAAGCAACCCTTATTGATAATAATAATATTATTGTTTATAAGGGACCTTGCCAATAGAAGTCGTTGGGGGGATTTACTGCTCAACCTAGCATCCCTGGAGCTATAAAGGGGACCCCTTGGCTTAGTTTTTGCCCATTAGATCATCAGTATCCCATGGACAGCGAGAACCCTCAACAACCCGTTCGTTTTCACCTCCATCCAACACTTGGAGTTTACAACCCAAGTTCCAGTGTTTTCAGCATTTGCCAGCAGATCAGCCTAAGTTTTGCATTTCTCATCAACCCACCGATAATCAGCCCTAGAGTTAGCACTTCCAGCCTCAGCGTCAGATTTCAACCCTTATCGTTTTTACATCAGCGATCAGCATCAAATTTCATATGGACAAAATGAACAAAACTATATACAACTCTTGTGGAATAGTGGAATCAGCCAACCAAATCAACTTTTCTTTTTGCATGGGATGATTTAAGATCTCCAGGGACCCTTTTCCTTTCTTGTTTGTTGTGATCAAATGTTACTGAAAGAGGTTCAAGAGGGGGTTTTGGTGACTTGAGCTCGCGAGGGGTTCACATGGAAGACTTGGGGGTGGTGAGTTGGGCTCCTAAGGGGTTGGATTGTTAGACTTTGCAATGGGTGCCCTAAGGGTGGTGAGTTGGGATTCTGAGGAGTTGGCTTGGGAGACTTGGCAACCATCTTGGCAGACATGATTGGAAGATTGAAAGGGGAGCCAAGCTTGGCCCCTTACTTTCTTAGATGACCGACGCATCTGAACTTTGAATTTTAGTGTGAGTGGAATGGAGGGCCCGTTCACCGAGAAAAGTTTAGTAGCCCGAACGACATAAGGAGGGAGCTTCTTGGATTCACAAACACCCGTTACTGTGTCGTGCGAGGAGGGGGACAAACTTGAATGAGGAACATGTGCTAAGTAGCCCACAGTGTCATCAGGAAGAGTCCATAAGTCCGAACGACACGATGAGAGAGCTTCTAGGGATCACAAACGAGTGTTATTGCGTTGTACGGGGAATAAGGAATGTAGCCCAAACAAAGCGAATAGAGGGATTTTTAAAAGTACGAGATGGCCGTATCATAGAGAATGAAGCAATGCTCAAAAATAAAGGGTGAGAGTTTTTGTGGTCGGTGAAAAATGAGCACGCGTAGAGGTTTTTATTTTCTAACAAAACAAGATAAAAGTTTTACCCCAAAAATCATGGTTGTCTAGTTCATAAACATGAAATCTCAATTACCTCACAATATATAAAGCTATAAACTTGATGTTTTTGACATCACCAATGCGTTCAGGACGCCCAAAACCCCCAGAAACGACGGCTACATGCCCCGTTTAGACACCCGGAGAGACTGTTAGGCCCAAAAAAAGGCATCTAGAGGCCCTGTCCCACTGTTGGAATTAGGGTTGCGGGAAAACACACACAACTTGGAGAAGACGAAGGAAGCTCAAGGCACACAACAGAGAGTATATTACTTAGTGTGCAATGGAAAGGTAGATAGATAGCCCTAGAGTGATGAGCATATATACAATGCATGGGGAAAAAAAGCTCTTGATGAGAGAAAAAAACGTCTCGGCGGTCCTAGTGTATTCACACACGTCACTACCACATGTATATGGTAACAAATCCCCCCTTGGAGTGATCTGATGAACGAGAGATGACACGTAGAGTATAGGGAAGTTCCATGCCCTGTGAGGACATGATCAGTCCACAATGGGGAGTAAGCCTAAAACCTTGCGGAAAGCTTCAAACTTCTCACGAGACAAGGCCTTTGTGAAAATATCTGCAAGGTTGTCCTGTGTTGGCACATAAGCCAAGCTGATCTCTCCTGTTGAGAGCCTCTCCGGTAATGCACCTCAATGTGCTTCGTTTGAGGATGAAAAACTGGGTTCCTCTCAACTGCCAATGCGCTCTAACTGTTAGTGTAGATAGTGTTGGCAGTGTCCTGTCCAACACCCAAATCAGCCATAAGGCGTTTGAGCCATATGAAGGAGTATGAGCGGAAGTGCGACGCGAGAGAGAGTGCGAAAAGAAGAGCACGACGATATGGTGAACTCCCTCTACTGTAATGTGTAGAGCATAGTGAGTTCTTATTAGGTTTTTACAAAAGAATATGTGTACATACCTGGCGGCCCGCCCACTTACCTCGGCGACCACATTGGGCTTTATACCCCAACAACCTCCCACTTAAAGTCCAATGTGGTACTTTAAGTGCGAGAGAAGCTACTATACAAGCTAATATACAAGAGATGTAGAGAAGTGATGTACTACCCTACACCTAACTGCTTGCGAAAATGCGCAAAGCTCTCTGAGGGAAGTCCTTTTTGTAAGTAGATTAGCAGGATTTTCTATGGTGTGAACTTTGACAAGCTGAAGTTGCTTATCCTCGAGCATTTCCCTGATGAAGTGATACTTCACATCCACATGCTTTGTCTTTGAGTGATAAACTGGATTGCGAGCCAATTGTATAGCACTTTGACTATCACAATATAACACAGGCGTCTCTTCTTTGATTCCCAAATCTGTTACTAGTCGATTAAGCCAAATTGATTCTTTGCATGCCTCTGATGCTGCAACATATTCAGCCTCTGTAGTAGACTGAGTAACACAATCTTGTAATCTAGAACGCCATGATACTGCTCCACCAGCCAATGTAAAGACATACCCTGACGTAGACCTTCGGTTGTCTAAGACACCTGCATAATCTGAGTCTGTAAAACCCTTTACACTTAGCTCCTGACTCCCATAGCATATACGCATACTCTTTGTAGCTTTCAGGTATCTCAATATTCCTTTCATTGCCTCCCAATGTTTCTTGCCTGGGTTTGACATGTATCGACTTACTACTCCCACTGCAAATGCAATGTCTGGGCGAGTAGCAATCATTGCATACATCAAACTACCCACTGCAGACGCATATGGAATCTTATCCATTTCAGCCTGTTCTTCCTCAGACACAGGACAATCTTGTTTGCTAAGTTTCACATATGGTGGCAATGGAACACTCAATGCCTTTCCCTTCTCCATATTGAAACGTTGCAAAACCTTGTCAATATACTCTGTTTGAGATAACCAAATCAACTTCTTTGATCTGTCTCTCTCAATGCGCATACCAAGTATATGACTTGCCTCACCCATGTCTTTTATGTCAAATGATTTTGCCATCTTTGACTTCAAAGCTGAAATTTCTTCCAAGTGCTTGCCAGCAATCAACATGTCATCCACATACAAAATAAGGATCAGCCAGCTGGCATCCTTAGCCTTCTTTGTATATAGACAGTGATCGAACTCACTACGTTTGTAGCCTTGAGAAATCATAAACTTGTGGAATTTATGGTACCATGCCCTCGGTGATTGTTTTAAGCCATAAAGACTCTTTAACAACTGGCATACCCAATCTTCCTTGCCTTTCTCAACAAACCCTTCTGGCTGCTACATGTAAATTTCCACATCTAAATCACCATGCAAGAACACTGTCTTGACATCCATTTGGTGCAACACCAAATCTAATATGGCAACCAATACAAGAAAGCATCTCAATGTAGTCATCTTGACCACCGGAGAGAAGACTTCATCAAAGTCAATGCCTTGTTCTTGCTTAAAGCCCTTGGCAACAAGCCTTGCTTTGTACTTTGGCTGACTATCATGAGCGGTGATCTTATACCTGTAAACCCATTTACAGGGTAGAGCCTTTTTGCCCTGTGGTAATTTAACTAGCTTCCATGTCTGGTTTTTATGCAGAGCTGTCATCTCTGACTGCATGGCCAATTGCCACTTCCCGAAGTCCTTCATTTGCACTGCTTCCTTGTAACATGAAGGCTCATTGCAATCAGTCAACATGACATAATTCATAGATGGAACAAACCTATCAGGAGGTCGCGTGACATGTCCAGATCTACGCACAATAGGTGGCTGAGGCTCAGCCACAACCTGTTCCACTCTATCCTGTCCTTGCTCCTCTTGAGCCCTGACATTTTGTCTTGCACGTGCAGGTCTATCTTTTTGGAAGACAACTCTTCTAATCTCCTCAACCCTCTTTGGTTTAGAATGATATTTGGATTCATTAAAGTGAACATCATTGCTGCGGACAACCTTTCTGGATTCGAGATCCCAAAGTCTGTACCCCATCTCACCAGAATTACCATAGCCTAGAAAGATGCACTTTCTACTCTTTGGCTCAAGTTTGTTCCTAAATTCCTTTGGAACGTGAGTATATGCCTCACAGCCAAAGACTCTGAGATGCTTGTATGAGGGCATTTTGCCTGACCATACTATCTCTGGCACTGAATCCTTCTGCAAAACCTTGCTAGGAGATCTATTTACAAGATGAACAGCTGTTGATACAGCTTCATCCCAAAACCCATTTGGCAGTTGTGCATTAGACAACATACTTCTGACCTTCTCTTGTATGGTCCTATTCATCCTCTCAGCAACACCATTTTGAGGAGGATTGTAAGGAGCAGTAAGTTCACGTTTTATACCTTTTGACTCACAAAAGTCCTGAAAGGCCTTTGAAACATACTCTCCACCATTGTCAGTGCGTAAGCATTTAAGCTTCTTGCCACTCTGATTCTCCACAAGTGTCACAAACGTTTTGAAAACACTAAAAGCTTCATCCTTGTGCTTGAGAAAGTAAACCCATACTTTCCTCGAGTAATCATCTATAAATGTCATAAAGTAAGAAGCTCCCCCTAGAGATAGGTTAGGCATAGGTCCACAAAAATCACTATGAACAAGTGCCAACTGTGTATCTCTTCTACTGCTTCTATGCTTATGTGGCTGCTGTGTTTGCTTACCATACAGACAATGTTCACAGAATTCAAAATCATTAAATGAAAAGCCGGCAAATAACCAGAACGAGACAAGATTTCCATTCCCTTCTTGGACATATGTCCTAACCGGCTATGCCACAAAGAAACGTTCGGCTGCTCGGTTACATTTATTACATTTTTAGAGACATTTGATACATAAATCATGTAAAGTCCTCCAGACTTTACTCTATGTGCTACTGTCATAGAACCCTTGGATATCTTCCACATGTTCTGTCCAAAAATGGTAACGTAGCCAGCATCATCAAGTAAACCTGTGCTGATCAAGCTCTTTGTAATTGCGGGAACATGTCTCACATTCTTCAGCGTGAAAGAAGAGCCATTCTGAAACTTCAATTGAACATCTCCAACACCTAAGATCTCACATGTCTGCCCATTGCCTAGCCGAACATGATCTTTAGTGGTCACATAAGAGGTAAACCACTCCTTGTTCGGAGACACATGAAGTGATGCCCCTGAGTCTATAATCCAGTCACTCGGTGCATTTCCATCAGATGCTGTAAGAAGAGCTGAGTCCATTGTATTCTTCAAGAAGTAGATGTCTCCTGACACTAGACTGTCATCCTCTGCAACAGTGTTTGTCACATTTATTTCTTGAATCTTCACTGAGGACTTGTTCTTCTCACCATGGTCTTCAGCTTTCTCTTTGCCTTTTTCTGCTTTCCATTCTCTGCAGTCTCTTTTCATGTGACCCTTCTTGCCACAATGGTAGCATTCTATGTCACTCTTGCCTTTAGCACTGCGGGACTTGCTACGAGACTGATTCCTCTTTCCACCTTTGTACTTTTCTTTGGTCCTTCCCCTGACAACTAAGGCTGTTCCTTTGCCTTTGTCCATTGTCTTTCTATTGGTTTCTTCAGTAAGCAGACTTCCTTCTACACCTACTATGTTCAAACCATCTGGAGGTGCAGAATTACTCAAAGCTGTGCGAAAAGTGTCCCAACTTTCCGGCAATGTGATCAACAGGAACATAGCTCTAACAGGTTCATCAAACTTGACACCTTGAGCTGACGACTGACTATAGATTGTGTTGAATTCATTCAGATGATTGGACATAGGTGTCCCTTCTTTCATCTTCAAGTCAACAAGATTCTTAAGCCAGTATACCTGTGAAGCTGCACTGTGCTTCTCATAAAGATCACTCAACTTTAACCATGCTTGATAAGCCGACATCTCGTCTGCTACATTGAAGTAAACGCTTTCTGCCAAAGTCAGCATAATGGTAGAAAGTGCCAATTCATCCATTTCGCTCCATTCATCTTCGTCCATATCTTCTGGTTTTATCCCCTTGAGCTTTATAGGTTTTATCTGCTTCTTTTGTACCAACACGTGCCAAATCTGCTGCTTCCACAATGGGAAATTGGTTCCATCCAGCTTCTTGATATTGTAAAGAGCAGTGTCCTGTGGTCCAGCCATAGCTACGATTCACAGTAGTTTACTTTCCTGGGAAAAATTCGGCAGAGTTTCCCCTGTAAACTAACCTCTGAACCAATATCAACCTGTCAAATGAACCAAGAAAGCTTCAGATTCTGCAGAAATTTTGGCAGAGTCTCCTTTGTAAAATGGCTCTGGTGTACTAAAAACAGACCAAAAACAGCTCAAAAAACCACTGTCTCTCTAACACTGTAAGCTGTGGGTAAACCTGTCCTGCACCTGTACTATCTCTGACTGTCCTGTCACTGTCCTGTAAGCATAGACTGCGACAATGCCTCAACGGCAGTAAAGCAAAGATGCAATCCCAACTGTCTAACTCACAGTCAATACATCCTAGTTGCCTATCTAAGGGTGCTCGAGGGATTGCTCCAAGACCTGTATCACCGAAAGGATCTCAACATTCAAGAATTCCCCAGCTCAATAAAACCTCACTTGACCCTCAACAAAGGCTGTAGTAAATCTGACAGTACATAGACTTCCCACAAAGTCATACATCCACAAATTTCCCACTGTATGCTGTAACCACTGCGGCGGTTGTTTGCTGCGTGGTTCACAGCCTGCAAACCCTCAACAGACATACATCATCTCTGACAATACATCCCATGTGGAAGTACCTGCAATGTCAGGATGAAATCTGGAATATCAAGCAGCAAACACAAGCTACCTGATGAACTAGTGGATGTCGCCTACAGTCTGTGTGTAGATGCGCCCGTGTCGTATGTGACACGCCTCCAAGAATTGTGAGCCGTCCTTCGATGTGTAGACAGCCACAAATCAACACTTTGGGAGTGTCGATATCCTCAGCACCTGCAGTCGTAGGCCGAAAACCCCAAATTTGCTGAGTCGGATCAGCACTCGTCGAGACCACGTAGTCGAAAATGGCCTGCGCAGACCTTTGTCGAAGCCGAACGGTGGCCGAGATGACCCACGAGATTTGGGGCCGTGTCTTCGCCTGTCGAATTTCACTCCAATCTGAGTTGGTGACTCTAGCCTCCTGCAGTGATGCCCCGAGCCTCGATCTGAGCTCTGATACCAGTTGAAGGAGTACAAGCGGAAGTGCGACGCGAGAGAGAGTGCGAGAAGAAGAGCTGGACGATATGGTGAACTCGCTCTACTGTAATGTATAGAGCATAGTGAGTTCTTATTAGGTTTTTACAAAAGAATATGTGTACATACATGGCGACCCGCCCACTTACCTGGGCGACCACATTGGGCTTTATACCCCAACACCATACACACTCAACCGTAGCTGTGAACACTGCCATGTACTCAGCCTCACAACTAGATGTGGCCACAGTAGGTTGCTTCTTGCTCAACCATGATATGCATAAACTGCCGAGTATGAAACAAAAACACTCGTGGACACTCGCGTGTTAAAACAACCAGACCAATCTGAGTCCGAAAAAGCATGTAAGTCCGGTGGCAATGATCCCCCTTGGGATAAAACAAACCAAAATGTAAAGTGCCACTCAAGTAGCGAAAAATTCTCTTGACATCCTGCCAATGCTTAGACCTTGGGCTATGCATAAATCTGCTGACCTGTGAGACTGCAAACTGAATATCCAGTCGTGTTGCATACATAAATAAGCCAACCACCAACAACATTTTAATAAAGAGTGACATCGACAGGATCACCAGCATCATAAAGACTCAATTCCAAACCTGTTTCCATGGGAGTGGCAATAGGTTTGCAATCCTCAAGTCCAAACTTACATAGCAATGTCTCTATGTAACTTGTTTAACACAAGGCAATACCACCATCACACTGCTTAAACCGTATGCCCAAGTAATGATGCAACAACCCCAAATCTTTCATCTTGAAAGTAGCATTCAAATCAGCCTTAAATTTAGCAATATGTTTCCCATTTGGTCCAATGATCAGCAAATCATTCACATAGAGAACGACAATGAGAAGTACATCACCCTCACGCTTTACATAAAGTGTGCTTTCTGTTGGACTGTTACGAAAGCCTCGTTTGACCAAATGAGTGTTAACCTTTTCATACCAAGCACGAAGAGATTGCTTCAACCCATACAAAGCTTTCTTACATTTGCACACTTTATCCTCTTGTCCTTTCTTGACAAAACTGCGAGGCTGCATTATATAAACTTCCTCAAATATGTCACCATTCAAGAAAGCAATAACAATGTCTAATTGATGTACATCCCAACCAAAATGAGTTGCCAATGCACATAGAAAACGCATCATATGACAAGTGGGAGAAAAAGTCTCTTTATAATCTATGCCTTTTCTATGTGCATAACCCTTTGCAACAAATCGAGCCTTATAGCGATCAATCTCACCATCCGGCTTGCGTTTCAACTTGTAAACCCACTTTGTACTAATGGTTTTTTTGCTAGTAGGCAAATCACATAAAGTCCATGTGTCATTTTCTATAAGTGCATCATATTCTGACAACATGGTAGCCATCCATTTTTTTGAATTTTGTGCTTCATCAAAAGACAGAGGTTCCTCTACATCACATAAGCTAGACACATCCAAAGCATAGCAATTTAATGCATAAGATGCATGGCGAGAACCTGAACAAGTACGACTAGACAAAGGTGCATCCAATTTACTGTCACACAAAGTATGCACCAACCATTTTGGCATACTTCTGGCCTGCTCATTCTCAACCCTTTCCTCATCAAGTACTTCATGTACATCTGGATGAGAGTGAGAGAGAGAGAGAGAGAGAGAGAGAGAGAGAGAGAGAGAGAGAGGATTCAAAAGTGAAGAAACAGCTGTTTGCCCTAAGAACAAACTTCGAGATGTACCACAAAGGAATAATGTGAAAAGGATATCTTTTTTAATTTCTAGAGATATGTACCTAGATACGCATTAAATGTTCAAAACGGCAAAATTTAGAGCCGTTTTGACCATCAATGACTCCGCTAATTAGCAAGTTAACCAATTCCTTACACAATCCTTTTTGAGTCGTTTTTGACTCTAATTCTAAATCTAGCATAAGGATTTAACTAATGTAATCAGAAGATACTAATTACTTGCAGACTCTGATACCATATGTAAAGCTATAGTGGGTAGACCAATGAGGCATTCATGGTTGCACCATAGCCAATAGAAAATTAGGAGTAGATTAAAAAGTGAGTTCAATACACAATATATAATGAAAACAACTTGCTTGATTAATTGGAATTGGAGAGAGAGTTACAAGCTTTGGATAGTTGCCATTTATAGGCTCAATGTGGAGAAGGAGTGCATTCGATGATTGGATGGACATGCACCACAAGTGGAAATGGCAAGGGTCATGTGAGCTACCACAAATGGCATGTGGCCATCAAGTGTGTAGCATGTGTGTAAGGAATGAGTAGCATGTGTGAAGCTTTGTAGGTTCCGTAGGAGAAGGTGACTATGCACTTAAATGGTGCATGCTTGGCTTTTAGGGAGTGTTCTCACTGTGAGTGTAAGCTAAGGCTTACGTCAACATTAGCCATCCGGAAGCTCTTGTGATGTCTCTCACCATTGCATAATCATCTGCTTGGCACACAATGACAAAAACTCCTCTATCATCGGCCGTTGCATGTGCAAGCTGCACACATCCATGTTGTTCCATGCGGAATCATTCGATCTAACAACCCATGAATAAGACTCTTGATCGAAAGGAACAAAATTGAAGCATTAATCTCGCAGAATCCAAAGAGATATCACAAATTGTACCGAGGTCATGTGGTCGATGAGGCGTAATAGAGCGTTTTTCGTCTCTTCCTCTGTTTTGTCTGGACTATAATGTGAAATCTGAACACGTCTACCATTAGTACCTAAAACATTTCAAATATCATATGTACCAGGTTCAGGTTCAACTCAAAAAAACACCTAATTTATAATTATATAAGATATCTCATGAATATACCAACTATGTCATAAGAAGACGTACCATATGGTGAGTATATCACTATTGGTAGATCTGATACACCTAGTATTTCAATTTCCATACTTGTCGCAAATCAATGATGTCTTTGGAGGTCATGCCGATCACCTTTCTCCCTAATAGAAAAAGAAGACCAAAAAACAATTTCGTCTCAAGCTATGGTATCTCTATAACAATTTGTACACAAGGGAAAAAATGCATTGAAACCTACTGATTGCTTTTGTGCGGGCTTGTTGTTGTGAGCCTCTAGTCCCTGTGGGTTGCTCAAGTTGCATAGTAGAAGTATACTGCGAGTCACTTAACATCAAAACAGCATCTCGAAAAGCAGTCAATCATCAATTTTGATATGAAAGTATTCAATTCCACACGTGAGATGTAGTTGTCGTATTGTCTCTTTGTGAAACCTGCACACTGGACTCTGTAGTTGTAGGGTTTGCAGGAACTTCCTGAGCAGTAGTAAATTCGAAGGTGGTTGAGAGAGGAGCATGCTGGCGAGGACGTTCTTCTTTGTTCTTAACAACATCGTTGTGTGCCAACTCTTCGTTCGGAGGCAAGATGCCCTCGCTATATTCAAGAAACCAAGGGAGAGACGTACATACGGTCTTCTTGAAGTTGCGAGCAAGTTACAGAAGGGTGAAAATGCTATCCGGACTATTATCATGTAGCAACTTATACAAATTTAGTACACTTTTTATATTAAATTTTTGTTTATTCAACCATCTGAAGCAATTTAGAAACATTAGTTCTCAAGTTGAACTTAGTAGTATTGAACCCTAACATTGTGACACACTTACCTGTAAAGATATTGTTTTCGTGCATTCATCAATACCTTATTCACCTCGTTTGATGTTCCTTTCTTCGTACCAAGCTTGTAAGAAAATGACTTATTCTTGTGTTGTTGCCTGGCATCTTCTAGAAACAAGTCCAAATTGGCACCCTCAATAGGTTTCATATAAATGCTCCTAATCGAGTTGTACAGTCTTGAGCTTCTCTCTCAATCAAAGACCACAAAACCTCAATATGTAACCATTCCCAAAAAAAAGGTTGACTCTCCTGAATCAATATACCTCTCAGGCCAAGCACATAAGCAGTTAATGTTCTTATGAAAAAATATAAATAACCATGTACGTACTATATTAGGAAGAGGATGGGGTGTAGGAGGGCCTCTTTATTTTCCATGAGCTTATGGAGGTGATTAATATTTTGACAAATAGGTGTACGCCATGTGTGCAAGAATGGTGGGTGTGTAAGATATGTGTAAGAATGGTCAAAGGAGGCACTTTTCCCATAACTCCCACATATGATATCCGATTTGAGCGGAGATCATATATCTGCAATCTACACGTTGAGCTCTTTTCAGAGATATGCTACATGATATGGTTTTATCCGCCGCTAGATTTTAAATTCCATTTTGGGGGGAAACTTTGAATTAAAAAAAACTAACGTTTTGTCTGTTTGAGTTCAAAAGCTGTCCTTTGATTACTATCTTAATACTAAAGCTTTGACTTCCTTAAATTGCCAAATAAAGAGGCCCTCCTAGACCTCATTCTCTCCCTAATGAATACAAACTTACTGCATGTACTTAATCAAGACATGACAGAGTAGAGACTCATTGTTCATGGGGGTAATCGATTTAAAAGTGACCTTATAGCCATCCTTATTCATCAAATATACCAAGGAGTTGGAGGTGTCTTGAGATAAGTTGTCTTAACATTAGAATGGTAACCTAACAGGACATAAAAGTGTCCTTTCAGGGTTTTGGGAAAAAATTCCAAAACCATAGTAGATCCACTCATTTTGAAAAATCCTTTCATGAGCTTATAGTTCAATAACTACTACATATGGAAAAAATGAGAAACTTGTAATTTTTCTCATCCCTTGGTCACTACAAGCTTCCAAAGTTGATGGACCAGTGCATTTTGCCCAAAACAGCAATTTCTTACGGTTGATTGCATATAAATAAGAGTGGGGATTTTTGTAGGACATGAGATAAAATGCCCCGTTAACTTCAATGGGTTGGTGACCAAAACATATGGTTGCTTTTACCTCACTAATTTTTTTTTTGGGCAAAAAAAATAGGTACAAAAAAGCTGCATTTTTGCCATTCTGTGGATCTATCATCAAAGTTTCTATAGTCATGCTCAATACAGATAATATATACATGTTTTCTTCGTTCCCTTTCGGCCTTTGGATTCAAAAGGAGCCATGGAGCATGTCAAAAGGATAATGGATCTCTTACAATTGGAACCTTGGGGGTAATGATAAAGTGCTAAATACAGCAAACATGAAAAAACTGGGTTTAGCATTATGACCTCAGAAACCCATAGAAACTACTTAATATCTAGCCAAGTTTGTAGTCTATGATTAGATATGGTTACTACCTACAAAATACACACAATTGACCTAAGAAACTAGCAATATTGAGAAAGTTATACTTGCTACTCTAAAATGTATCGTATTCTTCAGCAATCAAAAAACTCGACCATCATCATATACTATGCTATATAGCATATTAGGTCCCCCAAAACTCAAGGAAGATTAGCTTTATGTTATACATTACACTTACACAATCAAAATTGAATTTGGATATCAAGAAAGCCACCAAAAAAATCATAAAAGTGCTAATTTTGGCCAAAAAACAGGATTATGCAATTCTTGTAAATTGGTCATAACTTTCAATTTTAACACTTAGCTCTCCCTACAAGCATCAAAACATGTTGATAACTATGAAGGCCTAACCTCTAGCCATCTAAACGTCACAAACATGAAGTTTAGAGTGGTATAGTTGCCAAAAATTGAAAAAAAAGCCAAAAACAGGACCTATTTTTTCACACAGTTTAGGTTCAAAAATGTTGTGCAAGAGTAAGGTTAATGATGAGATCGATACTCCAAAAAAAATGCTAAGTTTTTTTCAGCTCGTAAGGCAACTTTGTGGATATATAGCACCTAGAATATCATTTTCATACTCTTCAAATAATTCAAGCAAAATGGTCACATAACAGGACACAAAAGTGTCCAAGGACATAAAAGTGTCGTGTTACCATTCTTGTGTTAAGGATCATATCTTTCTTAGTTCAATCCGGGCTAATCCAAACATTTCTTTCCTAGTTTACAAACAAGTGTCCGATGTTTCTTGGAAGAATACCCTTCCGTTTTCGGTCTATTCAATAATTCCTACTTACTTTGTCCCCTCTTTAACAGATGCAATGTTATAACTTAAAAAGAATTTGAACTACTTATGAACTTAATTTTCAACCAAGACCCACATGTGACTGATCCAGGATCTGTTGAAGTTCACGTTCCCAAACTCTCATCCGAGGGTTTGCTGCTCGGACCGGCCTTGTGATCATGTGAAGCCCTGGTCCTCTTTGTGTTGCTATCATCCTCTTCTGTCGACTGATTTGCCCGGATCCTCTTGGGAGCCATGATCTTTATCATTATAAAAAGATTTCTAACCATTAGGTAATTTACCAAAACTCGAACTTACCATAGAATTTTCATAACGTACTTCCATGAATTTCCTAATTCCTTTTTACTAAAAGCGCAGTACAGTTTATCGGTTTATAATATTATAAGTAGATTCTTGTGGGTTGATATCATTCTCGAGATCCCTTATACCTTAATTTAGCCCTAAGAATCTATGCCTAATTTTTGGAAACTAATCTGCTAGCTTTTTCTTGTAGTTTGTAGTTAGAATTAGTAACTTCTTGACATAGTAATTTTCTAACTACTTATATGCGTAAGATATTTTTATCCTAACTTTCGTATAATATTTGTGAGCTCCAGTAATTATCTTATAATATTTTGAGTCGATTTCCTAATTTTCCTCTTTTAAATAAGATAAAAAATGGATTATCTTTTGCTTAATATTTCTTAGAGTAATTATCTCATAAAGATATATTTATCCTAGCGTTCTAATATAGTAATATATCTCCAAAAAGTATCTTAGAAATTTTTAAAGTAAATTTCTAATTATCCTCTTTACTTTTCAGTTAAACATAGAGTATTTAAAAAAGGATAAGTAGTAAAATTGATATATTAATTATGAGATAATTATCACAAGTTTTTGACAATTTATTATTTCTTTAAAATTATCTCACTAACTTGTAAATATATTTACTAATAATCTTGCTTAATTTTTAGATAAAAATAGAGTATTTAAGTAAGAATAATTATTAAAACCAACTAACTAAGTATAAGATAATTACCATAATTTCTTAACACTATAATCTTTCTTTAAAAATTATCTCATTAACTTTTAAACACATTTACTAATTATCTTACTTAATTTTCAGCTTGAATTTTGAACTAATTAAAGAATTTTGATATAATTATTATAAGTTGTTAACACTATAATCTTTCTTGAAAAATTATCTCCCTAACTTCTAAACATGTTTATTTTGCTTAATTTTTATAATAATTAGCAACAATAATAAAATAATTATGATATAATTATCATGGATAATTAACATCATAATTGTTTTTTGAAAATTATCTCACTAACTTTTAAACTCATTTTTTAGTTATCTTGCTTAATTTTTAGCTAAAAATAGAGTATTTAAGCAATGATAATTAGCAAAACTTATTATCTAATTATCAAATAATTATCACAAGTTTCATCTTTCTTTAAAATTACATAATGATTTAATAAACTATATTCCTTTTTTAAAAAAAAGACTAAAACTTGATAATTTTTGCCGAATTAAATATTAAAATTAATTTAAAAATTACACCATAATTTTCGTAGCTTTCTAACATTGTGTACAAGCTCAAAAAAATAACTCGTAATTAACTAAACTTAATTATTTTTCGTTAATTTTAAAAAAAATTAATTTATTTTCAATCTTAATATAGGCTATATAAGTAATTAGATTATTAATTATAGTTAGAGATTAAGTAATTACTAGTGTAATTAAAATATAAGAGAATAATTAATAGTAGAGAAAGATTTATTCTTTCCTAATTAGCTATATAATTAAAAAAAAATAGACATAAATTAACATTCATTCTATTAATAAACTTAGATTAGCACTAATTACCTTGATTAACCACTAGAGGTTTGCTCTTTGAGTGATTTTTTAGAAGAGACTCTCTAAGTACGAGAGATTTTGCCAAGGTCTCGGAGTCCGACTGAAAAAGTGAAGCCTAGGGCTCTATTTATAGGTTTCTGGCAGCAAGGGCCTACAATTAGCAGTCCAGCTCTCCAAGGTAACCTTCAGCTGCTCCTAGCACCCCCTACTGCTATTTTTGTCCATAGCAAGTTGATAATGTCACCTTCTAACATGTGCCCAGCTTGGTTGGTGAATTTTGCCATTTTGGGTGTATTTTATGCTTTTTTTGTAAATATCTGGTAATCATGTGTTAGGCCATGTGACTAAATATCTTCTAGGCCATGTAGAATAATTATCTTTTAATGTTTCTAAATTTTTAATTTAATTAAAGTGACCAAGAATTCTTTCAAGGGAATAGCAGGGTCAATTTTTGCCTGAATTGAGTTCTGAAAATTTTTGGTTATAATATTGTCGTGCTTATGATTCCAAAAATACCAATTTTGGCTGCTTTTGAGATAGTGGTTTAACAATTTGTTGGTCTACTGTTCTCAATTTCAGATCAAGAGTTGCTTTCCTAATTCCTGAAAGGTGGAAACCTTACACATTTAGCATGTATAGCAAACCAATAAAGGTAATGTATAATTTTGCGAGTACTAAGTAATCAAATTAATTGCTTGTTGGAAAATATATTAGCCCATTAATGCACATTATTGTGCTCAACATGTCAATTTTGTTGGACTCGTCCACCTTCACGAGTTACACTTGTATTTTTAGGTGAAGCGTCGTCGTGATATGCCAATGTTGCACGTAGTTAATTTTAAGCAATACATGGGAGACTCTAACTACCAAATGTTAACATTTTAAACAAGAACACATATGTTTGCAAAACTCTTATCTAGGCTGTTACGCAATGGTCTACATCAAAGTGCATAACATCTTCCTAGCCAAGTTTCTCCATCAAGCGTTTGCAATTTCATACTTAAAATTTCATTGGCTAGCAGCCATAGTGGGTCCCATTGCTCCATGATCTTGTTGTTTACTACGATTGATAGGTAGCCAAATGCATCGATAAATCAAATAAGAAAACCTTTGGTTTCAAAGTGTCCCTTGAACAAAAACATTCGACCAATAGTTGCAACCTTCTAGGATTCCATCTAACTTGCCTTGCCTTTTTTAATTTCACGAGAGGAAAAAGCAACACCCATGGTAATGGCATGTCACACTCATCCTGGGTAAAGAATAGTTAAAATAGGTTTGAAGAATAAATATAGATACATGGAAAAAAATACAATTCAAAAAGATTATTTATTTTCAATTTTGTGAGATGGGTTAAAAGAATTTCTTGCCAAAGAGTTACGTCTTTATTTATGGAAAACTCTTCGTTCGCATTAGTGTCCTCCTCAATGTACGCTTTTAACTCTCCTTGTGAAGCTCTTACTTTGAATCCGTTTTTGCTACTTGTTTTCTAGCTAACCCTTTTGTAATATTTTCCTTCCTCTGGTATATGTGCGAAGGATTGACAATAGTAGTATGCAACATGGTCTCACTCTCTCCACCTAATTATGACTGTGTTGGCATATTGTCACGTGACACATCCAACCCTATGTGTCCGTGGACAAGCCACAACATGACCAGGGTTCAGTTCTGTCAAGTCAATCTAGAATAGGAAGTGATCTGGCACTTTTGTGAGTTTGTTCGCAGACCGTGCATGACCAGTCACTTAGATTCGATGCATATCCTCCGGTTGCACACAGCATGATCATAAGCATTCCCATCAGAATCCATCAGGGGAATTTTCCAGTGTATTAGACCTATTTTCCCTATTTTTGACATTTTTCACTTATTATTTTTTAAGTGACTTTTGTTGGAAAGTAGGTAGGGTAATTTTGCTAAGTTGCATATAAGAAAACCTATCGCTAGCACTTTCTGGTAGAAGAAGCAGCAGGAGCACCTTGCTCAACAGACAACTTCTCAGCAAGACCCCCCCGTCAGAGACTGATCAGCCCTAGCGTTTTTAAATGGTGCAAGTCTGCTAGCGTTTTTCAGTTTTCAGCCGTACGACTTTGCAGCATAGCCATTGTGGTAGCAGATCCTTACCGCGTTGACTTGCCCGCACGACAGACAGACCCTAGCATTAGCAGAACTGCAGGAGAGCCAACGTTTTTGCATCAGCACAAAGATCATCCCTAGCGTTTTTGGATCTGCCAGACAACTCAGCGTTTTTGCAGATCTTTGCAACGGAACCTCATTAAGTACCAGCGTTTTCAGTTTTCAGAAGTCAGCAGTAGAACCCCCGAACCTCGCAGATCCTCGCCGCACGGTCAGATTCCGCGAAGTTTACAGATTCAGCTCGAAAAACACAGATTTCAGCATCTGCGTTTTTAGTGCGTCGTCGTCGCATTGTCGTCATCGACATCGTCACCGACATAGAGTCAGAATTCAGCAGATAAAGATTTGCAGATTTCAGCCCTTAGCGTTTTTAGATTTCAGTCTGTCTCGTCGTCGTCCTCATCGTCGGCAAGTCTAAGCATTGTAGAGATGTGTGCAATCAATAGTAGACCGCTCTCGCCATAGAGAGTGGGGCCCTTGGAGGAGGGTTTTACAACGTCTTTGGTGTCGTATTCTCTTCTCTATCTCTCAGTCTCATGCACTTCCATTCACAGTGTCCATTCACTTTGTTTATGTCCATTGCACTCTCTCATTAAGAACGGAAGGCTCTCCCTTCCATAAGAAAAAGGAACCTTGAGCACAATTCGGAGCACTCATCTTGTGGAAAGTATAACATTCATTCCGCTACACTCATCTTGTGGAAAGTATAGCATTCATTCCGCTGCACCTTACATTGGTATCAAAGCTTTGGTAGTGTTCTGTATCACTCAAGAAAAGAACCACATAATTTTTTTTGCTTGTTGAGGTAGCACGAACCCAAGTTCACTTGGGCGTGTCGATTTCTAATCATGTTTTTGAAGAGTGACAGGAAACCCAAGAAAGAAGGGCTTGTCCAGCCTCCCCTTGTGCCTTCTTTTTACTCATTGAGAGCGGATCGTGCACTTAGCGACCGACCAATCGACATGAGGTGGGAAAAAGAAACCTTGGTGTGAGCGCAAGGCTGCCAAGGGGTGTGCCCGCGGAAAAGAGCAGAACTCGGGTGAAGAGAAGATCCTTCTCTAACATAGATTGCAAGCGAAAGAAGAACCTCAAGAACCCTAAGAACTCAAGACCTTCAAGACCCCAAGAACCCAAGTCCTCGTGAACTTAAGAACCAAAGATCACAGTGCGTGGTCATCACCCGAAGCGGAATGGATACTTCGCATGGAGGTGATGGGCATGAAAGTAATGTAGAAGAATTTCCTCACCATGGAGGTTTTCCTGGCCCTCCCCCTTCGCCATCTACGCCAGGGATTGCACCAAATCCTATGGAGCCCTTGGTAAAATCAATGATGGACATGATGGCACAACAACAAGAAGCAAATCGCGTTGCATTGGAACAACAACAAGAAGCGATCGTGTTGCGCTGGCACAACAAGAAATGACTCGCATTACTTTGGAACGCGAGTGCGATGCACGAAAAGAAAGAAAAGCACAAAGAAAGGAGGACGCCGAAGCAAGACGAGCGGTCTTTGAGGCCGATTGTGAGGCTCAGAGAGACCTACGCACGCAAGAATTGGTTCGGCAGGTTCTTGCTTCGAAGTCCAAACCAGCCAAAGATGTTGGTAGTTCCTCAAGTGGCGCAAGCTGCGATTCGGACTCCAAAAACCAAGTCACAGAGAAGTTGACTTTTAGTAAGTATGATGGTAAGATGGATGCTACGGTTATTCATTCTTGGTTGCATTAATTTAATACTTATTTTGCGAGAACTAAGAAGGCAGGAAATAGCAAGGTTTTGACGACAGCTATGTACCTTACCGATGATGCCATCAATTGGTACTACGCATGGCAAGAGGCACAGTTAGCCGTGCACCTAGACGAAGCCGACGAATTCACGCCCCTTTCCTTCAATTGGGTTTTCGAGACAAGCTCAAGGCGCGGTTTATGCCACCTCAGTACCTCGCACGATTGAAGGACGATCGGCACGGTCTCAAGAAAAATGGTATGCCAGTTATTTCTTTTTCTAATCGTGTTTTGCAGTTAGGTACCCAATTACGCAAGTTGGATGACGAGCGCAAAGAGGCATTCCTTTATGGATTGGACGAGTATATCAAGTATGATGTCGAGGTGCTCGATCCAATCGATCTAAACAAGGAGGTAGCGATTGCTCTCACACAGGAGATAAAGCACAAAAGGGAAAGCCTGAGGAGAACAAGACTTCGACAAGTACCTCTCAGACTTCTCAGAACCCTCAAAACAGTAAGAACGGTAAGAATGGTAAGAACAGTATCTCTTCTAACCAATCTTCCAATAGTCTCTCAGAAAAGAACTCTCAAAGTGAACCTAAGGGTAAGGCTAACACAATTGCTAAACCTAAGCTCACTCCAGATGAAAAGGTAGCACACGGAATTTTAGGAGGATACATCACGTCGGAAGAGCAAAGCACTTATTCTAAGGAAGGTCGTTGTTTTCATTGTCACATTAAGGGTCACATAAAAAGAACATGTCCTAAGCTTGACTCTAATGAATCTAAAGAATCCACAGAACCCACTTCCTTTGTCAATGCAATCAATGACAACACGAGTGTGCCCTAAGTTTCTCATGACCCTCCCATTGATGAGTCTCTCATTAAATGTTATGGTCATATGAAGGGGCATCGTTTTGTCATATTGTTTGACCCAGATAGTATGCATGATGTGATTAGTGCCTCTTGTTAAGAGAGCCCACCTAGAGGTTAGTCAGAAATCTCCTCTTGAGGCTCCCGGTATGGACTCTCTCATCACAAAAGAGTGCCTTGATGTGTTGTTTACAGTTCAACAAGCTGCTTTCCGTAGAATTTTTTTTGTCTCTCCTCTCTCGGGATGTGATATGATTTTGGGCATTCGATGGTTTCGTGAGCATAACCCTCTCATTGATTGGGCGGAAAATACGTTCACTTTCAATGCCAAAAGTGACTCTCCCATTGTCGTTCGTGGGGAGCAAGTCGTTCATTCTCCATCTCTCATTTCTAATGTGCAGGCAAAGATTGAACGGATTCAGGAGAAGGAGACTCTCTCGTTCTCGTCTTCTCTAAAGCATGATACACAAGATTTGCATGATGATAAGCATGATGATTTGAATGATAATGATGAGCATGATGATTTGGATGACAATGACAAGCATGATGATTTGCATGATCAAGATGTGATTTCTCACAAGCATGATGATTTGCATGAAGAAGATGTAATTGTTCACAAGAAGGATGAGTTAGTGGATACTTTTTTTAGCGAAGCTAACCTCATTGCAGATTCGATCAAACACGAAGAACCGATCTTGGCTCTCGAGCCTTGGTCCAAAGAACCCCCACAGGAAGTACTATGTCTTCGAATAATTAGTCAGCATGCATTGTTCGAGTGTTTCATTCATGATCGTTTCTTGTATTTTAGTCAGCGTCCTTTTCCTAGGCATGACATATTGTACGTTGAGCACGTCTCACTCATGACGAGCACGGATGTATGTGGATTCTTCATGAAAAGCTGAAAAGTATGCATTCAAGGAAGTCACATTCCATGTCTCTTCCTTGGCACGACACAGTTGTAGAAAGAGCGCATGAAAGTATGAGCACCAAGCATGGGCATTTCCGTTGTGAATTGCCACAGTTGATTGCTTTAGACCAGAAGAGAAAGATTCGATCTCATTGTTTGCGTATGTGTGGTGAACGGTTTGGCACTCCGTTTCTTTGTTCCTCTACATTGCATGCACAGTCTTTGTGGGAGAATATTTTTTCTAGTCACTTTACATGGAATAGGTATGTTCATGTTTTTGTGTTGGAAGTGGTTTCAGGAATTTTCAGCCATGGAGATTCTTGAAGCAGAAACAAGCATGACTCTAAACGAAGTTGAAGCATTGAAGGAGCCACAAAAGACTTTGTGTCGCTTTCGGCGTGGCCCAAAGAAGCAAATAGTTGCAGACCTTTATGAAGTTCAAGTAGCGCACAACCCACACATCAGAGTGAGCCGGCGAAGAGTCCCTTCCAGGATTTCGGATGCTATTGGCGATCTCCCTCGACGCCATACAGTTCGGTACCAGTACCTCACTTTGAAAAGGAGGGGATGTCACGTGACACATCGAACCCTATGTGTCCGTGGACAAGCTACAGCATGACCAGGGTTCAGTTCCATCAAGTCAGTCTAGAATAGGAAGTGATCTGACACTTTTGTGAGTCTGTTCGCAGACCGTGCATGACCAGTCACTTAGATTAGATGCATATCCTCCGGTTGCACACAGCATGATCATAAGCATTCCCATCAGAATCCATCAAGAGAATTTTCCAGTGCATTAGACCTATTTTCCCTATTTTTGACATTTTTCACTTATTATTTTTTAAGTGACTTTTGTTGGAAAGTAGGTAGCGCAATTTTGCTAAGTTGTATATAAGAAAACCTAGCGCTAGCACTTTCTGGCAAAAGAGGCAACAGGAGCACCTTGCTCAACAGGCAACTTCTCAGTGGTCGCCTAGGTAAGTTGGCGGGCCGCCAGGTATGTACACATATTCTTTTGTAAAAACCTAATAAGAACTCACTATGCTCTACACATTACAGTAGAGCGAGTTCACCATATCGTCGTGCTCTTCTTCTCGCACTCTCTCTCGCGTCGCACTTCCGCTCGTACTCCTTCAACTGGTATTAGAGCTCAGATCGAGGCTCGGGGCAGCATTTGCAGGTAGCCAGAGTGTCTCCTTCTTCTTCGCGGCGAGGAATCCTCTACGACAGCAAGCATAGAGCGGTCAGTGACACACCATCGCCATCTTTGAGCTTACTAGTTTAGGCTAGTTGCGTGCTTGGAGCCATTTGTGGCTCGCACACAATGTATCGGCAAGTTTCTTGCATTGACACGTGCGACAGACGTGCACAATGTACATGTCATTGTACGCATACTCTAAAAGAGGTAGGTACTTCTCTCATTGAGAACGTTGATCTACTTCCATGACATAGGCTTTTAGTAGATTCAAAACTCGTTAGATTAGTTATTTCACTTTGGTCATCCGTTTGTGGATGATAGGCCGAAAGAGAAATTGAATCTACTTCCTAGATTCTCAAAGAGACCCTTCTAGAAATTACTGGTTATTCTAGGATCTATTTCCGACACCATGTGCCTTAATAGTCTTTTTAACAGGCATAGAGTGTGTTTTCTTGCTAAGGCTGTCGATTGAAACAATCTAAGTTGCTTCCCTTGGTCAAATTTCAACTTTTGGCATACCACGCATTTTGAAACATATTCTTCTATGTTTATTTTTCATGGTAGACCAACAGAAATACATTTCTACTCCTCGACGAGTAGATTATGGAATCCCTCTTTGCCTCGCATAAAGAGAAGCATGGGATTCATACATGACTTTCTTATTGTATGGGTGAGCCTATTGCCATTTAGAAGAGAACCATCCTCCAAGGTGAACGGTTCTTCTTCCCTAATGCAAAGGCTATAATTACATACTTGAAGTCTCGATTAATAGCATACTCATCTATCATAAAAGATAGATCATTGTGAGTTGATATTGACACCACATTTACCCTTGGCAGTCGCGCGAAAGTGCATCGACCACTTGATTGTACTTGTTAGCAATGTGGGCAATATGAAATTTAAATTGAAAAAGAGAATTTTCCCACCTCATTTTTTTTGTCGGAGAGCTTGGTTTGCGTCATGAAGTTCTTGAGGCTTTGTGATCCATTCGTAGGATGAATGGAGTCCCCAAGAGATAGTGTTTCCACATGTCTAGGACCTATAGAACAACTAGTAGCTCTTTTTCGTATTTGCCCAATACTCGCTTATTAGAGTTGAATCTTTGACTCTCATATGCTATGGCATGCCCTTCTTGAAGCAAACTACTTCAAGGCAATCGCCACAAGCATCACATTGGACCTCAAATGGCTTTGAGAGATCTAGTAGTGTGAGCACAAGTTGAGAGATAAGCTTCTCCTTAAGCTTCTCAAAAGATTCTTGCACTTTTGTAGTCCATGAAAACGATCTTTTTTGTTAAGTCATGTAATGGGCCTGCTATTAGTGAGATTTTTTTTTTGAATCATCTATAGTATGCACACATACCTATAAAGCTTTGTGCCTCCTGTAGATTCCTTGGATTAGGTCATCCTTTTATTACCTCTAACTTTGTTAGATCCATACGGGTGCCATCTTTAGAGATAATGTGACCTAAATATTGAATCTCTTGTAGGAAAAATTCCCTTTTCTTTTGATTAATGAAAAGCTTATTCTCTCTCACAACTTGAAAGATTACCTGTAGGTGTCGCTTGTACTCCTCAAGAGAATTTGAGTGGCCTGAAGATTTTTTTCCATCATGAGTTTGAAGCGGCTAGAGCATTTGTTAGCCCAAAACTTGTAACTTATCAAATAGATTTTCTACTCGTGGCACGAGTTTTTTTTTTTTTTTCAATAGTGATCCTATTTAGTGCTCTATAGTCAACACACATGTGACATGTGATGTCTTCCTTTTGCACTAAAAGTACTGGTGAATAGAATGGAGAGGAACTAGGCCTAATCATCCCTTTTTCCACCAATTCATGCACTTGCCTCATGATCTCCTCTTGTTGAGCTTATAAAACTCGATAATGAAGTTTATTAGGCAAGCTTCCTGATAGAAGCTCTATTGCATGGACATCATCCCTCATTTTGGAGGTAGCTCACTAGGGATGTCATCGTTCAAAACATTTTGGAATCCATTTAGGAAATTAGACAACTTTAAATCCTTTTGATTTCCTTTATTGCTACTTGTGAAAACATTGGAATCAGTTACAGATTCTCCAACAAAAATCTTATGTGTAGAAGTAGAGATTTTCATGGACTTATCAAAAGCAAGCGTATTTACCAGGGATATGGTGTTCCCCGATTCATTAGCATCTATATACATGGCTTTTTTCTTGTCATTGAAATACATTATCCTTTTAGGGAACTTCATAGTGGTAGCCATGCGAGTGAACCATGGTGCCCCTAGGATGGAGAGGAGAGATTAAAAGAAGTCTTCTTTGTCGATGTAGCTTTGGACATGAAGCCTCAACTTCCCAATCAAGGGAGTAACGGAGGCTTGTTGTCCCTTGAAGGTGGCATCCATGGTTACAACATCTCCCATCTTGAAAGATTGAATGCCCAACTTGGTGGCCAAATCCATTGATATGAAGTTGTGAGTAGAGCCAGGGTCAAAGAAGATGAAGGCATCATGCTCCCTTACCTTTCCCCAAGCATAGAAAAGACGTGATCCTTTGCAATGAGCATCCTCTTTTGGAGCTTCGATGGCGGAATCTATAGGAGTCTCATTGCGGCATTTCTCTTGGGGCAAGAACAATAGCCATGTCCTTGCTCCCCACACTTAAAACATTTGTTGTCCTTGCGAAAAGCGTCAAGCTCTTCATAAGAGAGCTTATTTTGCCCTTTGTAAACTCCCTTCTCCTTGGACCGATTGTTGTTGTTGGAATTGCCTTGGGAAGAATTTTGGGCATTGGTCTTCCCCTTTGCATCACTTTTGTCTTCGTTTTCCATGGGTTTGACATTCCTTCTAGCCTCTTGTTGGAAATTGATGCCCAAAGCAACCATAGTGTGGTGGATTACTTCGGTGATAGAACCAGGCCATTGGGAATTGATGTACTTGGCAACCTCTTCAGGTCATCCCACACAAAATTGTTGCTTTTGCTCGTGTTACCATATACGTGTGGTAGTGATGTGTGTGAACACACTAGGACCGTCGGGGCATTTTTTCCCTCTTTAGGAGGTTTTTCCCCCCGAGCATTGTATATACGCCCATTACTCTAGGGCTATCTATCTTTCCATTGCATACTAAGTAACACACTCTCTATTATGTGCCTTGAGCTTCCTTCGTCTTCTCCAAGCTATGTGCGTTTCTCTGCAACCCTAATTCCAACAATTGATATCAGAGCAGGTTGCGTCCTCCCGGGCTTAGTCGCTAGCTGCTCCAGCACACACCTGCTCACTTTCTCCGATTACAATGAGGTTTGGCGAGCGTTCGCAGGTCGACAAATATTTCGGGGGAGCTCGTAGAGCCTATTCTACTCAGATTTTTGATTCGGGCTCATTTCAGCCTCCGTTTCCACTATAGGCAGTACCGCATAGGCTATTTCATCATTTTGTGCAGAATTTCTGTCAGTGCCGTTTTCTGCATAACAGGTGCCTCATAGTCTTCTATGGTTTGTGCTATACAGCACGTGTTGTTCCTGTTCCGTTTCTCCTATTTTCGAGCAGTTTTCACATCAGGTGCAACATTTACCATGGCTGACAACAAAAACACAGATGTGTTCAAGATGTTTGCTGCTGAGGACAGGTTGGATGGGGACAACTACCCTATGTGGGCTTATATGATGCAACATGTTCTTGTTTCAAAGGGCGTCTGGAACATTGTGCAGGGCATTGATGTACGTCCTGGTTCTAAGGATGCAGACAATGTTGAGGATGTTGCAGGTCTTGCTGCAAGGATTGCTGCTATTAGAGTTGTTTTGCCTACAATAGAACAAGCTCGTTGGGATGTAAAGGAGAGTGTGTTGCTGATGTTGATGTAGAATGGGCTTTTAGTGTAGAGTGCACTTACAATCCTCCTGTCCATGATGCATGCTTGTCAATTGCTACATATTCATATGTGTGGTATTTTGATAGTGGTGCTACAAAGCATATTACCTCACATCGTGAATTGTTTACCTCTCTTGAGTCTGTCCCTCATGGGAATTCAGCCACTTGTGCTAACAATGCCTCTTATCCGGTTCAGGGAGTTGGAAAGATTGTGCTTACTGCTGCAAATGGCAGTTCCTTCACACTTGACCTGCTCAGATTGGAGTGAGATCCGATAGGTGAAGACACGGCCTCAAATCTTGTGGGTGAGCTTGAAGGGCTCGGAGTTCTCAGAATTTCATTCTGAGGTCATCTCGGCCACCGTTCGGCTTCGACAAAGTTATTCGCATGCCATTTTTGACTACGTGGTCTCAGCGAGTGCAGATCCGACTCTGCAAATTTGGGGTTTCGGCCTACGACTGCAGGTGCTGAGGATATCGGCACTCCCAGAGTGTTGATTTGTGGCTGTCTACACATCGAAGGACGGCTCACAGTTCTTGGAGGCGTGTCACATACGACACGGGCGCACCTACACACAGACTGTAGGCGACATCCACTAGTTCATCAGGTAGCTTGTGTTTGCTGCTTGATATTCCAGATTTCATCTTGACATTGCAGGTACTTCCACATGGGATGTATTGTCAGAGATGATGTATGTCTGTTGAGGGTTTGCTGGCTGTGAGTCACGCAGCAAACAACCGTCGCAGCGGTTACAACATACAGTGGGAGATTTGTGGATGTATGACTTTGTGGGAAGTTTATGTACTGTCAGATTTACTGCAGCCTTTGTTGAGGGTTGAGTGAGGTTTTATTGAGCTGGGGGATTCTCGAATGTTGAGATCCTTTCGGTGATACAGGTCTTGGAGCAATCCCTCGAGCACCCTTAGATAGGCAGCTAGGATCTATTGACTGTGAGTTAGACAGTTGGGATTGCATCTTTGCTTTACTGCCGTTGAGGCATTGTCGCAGTCTATGCTTACAGGACAGTGACAGCACAGTGAGAGACAGTACAGGTGCAAGACAGGTATACCGACAGCTTACAGTGTTAGAGAGACAGTGGTTTTTTGAGCGGTTTTTGGTCTGTTTTTTAGTACACCAGAGCCATTTTACAAAGGAGACTGCCAAAATTTTTGCAGAATCTGAAGCTTTCTTGGTTCATTTGATAGGTTGATATTGGTTCAGAGGTCAGTTTACAGAGGAAACTCTGCCGAATTTTTCCCAGGAAAGTAAACTACTGTGAAGCGTAGCTATGGCTGGATCACAGGACACTGCTCTTTACAATATCAAGAAGCTGGATGGAACCAATTTCCCATTGTGGAAGAAGCAGATTTGGCACGTGTTCGTACAAAAGAAGCAGATAAAACCTATAAAGCTCAAGGGGATAAAACCAGAAGATATGGACGAAGATGAATGGAGCGAAATGGATGAATTGGCACTTTCTACCATTATGCTGACTTTGGCAGAAAGCATTTACTTCAATGTAGCAGACGAGATGTCGGCTTATCAAGCATGGTTAAAGCTGAGTGATCTTTATGAGAAGCAGAGTGCAGCTTCACAGGTATACTGGCTTAAGAAGCTTGTTGACTTGAAGATGAAAGAAGGGACACCTGTGTCCAATCATCTGAATGAATTCAACACCATCTACAGTAGTTGTCAGCTCAAGGTGTCAAGTTTGATGAACCTATTAGAGCTATGTTCTTGTTGATCACATTGCCGGAAAGTTGGGACACTTTTCGCACAGCTTTGAGTAATTCTGCACCTCTAGATGGTTTGACCATAGCAGTTGTTGAAGGCAATTTGCTTACTGAAGAACCAACAGAAAGACAATGGACAAAGGCAAAGGAACAGCCTTAGTTGTCAGGGGAAGGACCAAAGAAAAGTACAAAGGTGGAAAAAGGAATCAGTCTCGTAGCAAGTCCCGCAGTGCTAAAGGCAAGAGTGACATAGAATGCTACCATTGTGGCAAGAAGGGTCACATGAAAAGAGACTGCAGAGAATGGAAAGCAGAAAAAGGCAAAGAGAAAGCAGAAGACCATGGTGAGAAGAACAAGTCCTCAGTGAAGATTCAAGAAATAAATGTGACAAACACTGTTGCAGAGGATGACAGTCTAGTGTCAGGAGACATCTACTTCTTGAAGAATACAATGGACTCAGCTCTTCTTACAGCATCTGATGGAAATGCAGTGAGTGACTGGATTATAGACTCAGGGGCATCACTTCATGTGTCTCCAAACAAGGAGTGGTTTACCTCTTATGTGATCACTAAAGATCATGTTCGGCTAGGCAATGGGCAGACATGTGAGATCTTAGGTGTTGGAGATGTTCAATTGAAGTTTCAGAATGGCTCTTCTTTCACGTTGAAAAATGTGAGACATGTTCCCGCTATTACAAAGAGCTTGATCAGCACAGGTTTACTTGATGATGCTGGCTACGTCACCACTTTTGGACAGAACATGTGGAAGATAGCCAAGGGTTATATGACAGTAGCACATGGAGTAAAGTCTGGAGGACTTTACATGATTTATGTATCAAATGTCTCTAAAAATGTAATAAATGTAACCGAGCAGCCGAACGTTTCTTTGTGGCATAGCCGGTTAGGACATATGTCCAAGAAGGGAATGGAAATCTTGTCTCGTTCTGGTTATTTGCCTGGCTTGTCATTTAATGATTTTGAATTCTGTGAACATTGTCTGTATGGTAAGCAAACATAGCAGCCACATAAGCATAGAAGCAGTAGAAGAGATACACAGTTGGCACTTGTTCATAGTGATTTGTGTGGACCTATGCCTAACCTATCTCTAGGGGGAGCTTCTTACTTTATGACATTTATAGATGATTACTCGAGGAAAGTATGGGTTTACTTTCTCAAGCACAAGGATGAAGCGTTTAGTGTTTTCAAAACGTTTGTGACACTTGTGGAGAATCAGAGTGGCAAGAAGCTTAAATGCTTACGCATTGACAATGGTGGAGAGTATGTTTCAAAGGCCTTTCAGGACTTTTGTGAGTCAAAAGGTATAAAACGTGAACTTACTGCTCCTTACAATCCTCCTCAAAATGGTGTTGCTAAGAGGATGAATAGGACCATACAAGAGAAGGTCAGAAGTATGTTGTCTAATGCACAGCTGCCAAATGGGTTTTGGAATGAAGCTGTATCAACAGCTGTTCATCTTGTAAATAGATCTCCTAGCAAGGTTTTGCAGAAGGATTCAGTGCCAGAGATGGTATGGTCAGGCAAAATGCCCTCATACAAGCATCTCAGAGTCTTTGGCTGTGAGGCATATACTCACGTTCCAAAGGAATTTAGGAACAAACTTGAGCCAAAGAGTAGAAAGTGCATCTTTCTAGGCTATGGTAATTCTGGTGAGATGGGGTACAGACTTTGGGATCCCGAATCCAGAAAGGTTGTCCGCAGCAATGATGTTCACTTTAATGAATCCAAATATCATTCTAAACCAGAGAGGGTTGAGGAGATTAGAAGAGTTGTCTTCCAAGAAGATAGACCTGCACGTGCAAGACAAAATGTCAGGGCTCAAGAGGAGCAAGCACAGGATAGAGTGGAACCACAGGTTGTGGTTGAGCCTGAGCCACCTATTGTGCGTAGATCTGGACGTGTCACGCGACCTCTTGATAGGTTTGTTCCATCTATGAATTATGTCATGTTGACTGATTGCAATGAGCCTTCATGTTACAAGGAAGCAGTGCAAATGAAGGACTCCGGGAAGTGGCAATTGGCCATGCAGTCAGAGATGACAGCTCTACATAAAAACCAGACATGGAAGCTAGTTAAATTACTACGGGGCAAAAAGGCTCTACCCTGTAAATGGGTTTACAGGTATAAGATCACCGCTCATGATAGTCAGCCAAAGTACAAAGCAAGGCTTGTTGCCAAGGGCTTTAAGCAAGAACAAGGCATTGACTTTGATGAAGTCTTCTCTCCGGTGGTCAAGATGACTACATTGAGATGCTTTCTTGCATTGGTTGCCATATTAGATTTGGTGTTGCACCAAATGGATGTCAAGACAGCGTTCTTGCATGGTGATTTAGATGTGGAAATTTACATGCAGCAGCCAGAAGGGTTTGTTGAGAAAGGCAAGGAAGATTGGGTATGCTAGTTGTTAAAGAGTCTTTATGGCTTAAAACAATCACCGAGGGCATGGTACCATAAATTCCACAAGTTTATGCTTTCTCAAGGCTACAAACGTAGTGAGTTCGATCACTGTCTATATACAAAGAAGGCTAAGGATGCCAGTTGGCTGATCCTTATTTTGTATGTGGATGACATGTTGATTGCTGGCAAGCACTTGGAAGAAATTTCAGCTTTGAAGTCAAAGATGGCAAAATCGTTTGACATGAAAGACATGGGTGAGGCAAGTCATATACTTGGTATGCGCATTGAGAGAGACAGATCAAAGAAGTTGATTTGGTTATCTCAAACAGAGTATATTGACAAGGTTTTGCAACGTTTCAATATGGAGAAGGGAAAGGCATTGAGTGTTCCATTGCCACCACATGTGAAACTTAGCAAACAAGATTGTCCTGTGTCTGAGGAAGAACAGGCTGAAATGGATAAGATTCCATATGCGTCTGCAGTGGGTAGTTTGATGTATGCAATGATTGCTACTCGCCCAGACATTGCATTTGCAGTGGGAGTAGTAAGTCGATACATATCAAACCCAGGCAAGAAACATTGGGAGGCAGTGAAAGGAATATTGAGATACCCGAAAGCTACAAAGAGTATGCGCATATGCTATGGGAGTCAGGAGCTAAGTGTAAAGGGTTTTACAGACTCAGATTATGAAGGTGACTTAAACAACTGAAGGTCTACGTCAGGGTATGTCTTTACATTGGCTGGTGGAGCAGTATCATGGCGTTCTAGATTACAAGATTGTGTTACTCAGTCTACTATAGAGGCTGAATATGTTGCAGCATCAGAGGCATGCAAAGAATCAATTTGGCTTAATCGACTGGTAACAGATTTGGGAATCAAAGAAGAGATGCCTGTGTTATATTGTGATAGTCAAAGTGCTATACAATTGGCTCGCAATCCAGTTTATCACTCAAAGACAAAGCACGTGGATGTGAAGTATCATTTCATCAGGGAAATGCTCGAGGATAAGCAACTTCAGCTTGTCAAAGTTCACACCACAGAAAATCCTGCTGATCTACTTACAAAAGGACTTCCCTCAGAGAGCTTGGCGCATTTCCACAAGCAGTTGGGTGTAGGGTAGTACATCACTTCTCTACATCTCTTGTATATTAGCTTTTATAGTAGCTTCTCTCACACTTAAAGTACCACATTGGACTTTAAGTGGGAGGTTGTTGGGGTATAAAGCCCAATGTGGTCGCCGAGGTAAGTTGCCGGGCCGCCAGGTATGTACACATATTCTTTTGTAAAAACCTAATAAGAACTCACTATGCTCTACACATTACAATAGAGCGAGTTCACCATATCGTCGTGCTCTTCTTCTCGCACTCTCTCTCGCGTCGCACTTCCGCTCGTACTCCTTCACACTGCTTGGTCTCTCTCTCTCTCTCTCTCTCTCTCTCTCTCTCTCTCTCTCTCTCTCTCTCTGTCTCCCCTCCCAAACAGGACATGAGCTAGAAGAACTGGTCACTAAGCTTCACAATAGTATAGACGCATATTCAAAGAGCACAATGTTGAGAAGTTCTTGATAGGCTTCTTAGCCGGGAAGCCTATCAAGAAGCAGGTTCCCAGAAGCAGCCACAAGCAGTTCGCAAGTTGTAGCCACAAGCAGTTTGCAGGTTGCCAGAAGCAGCTCCGAGCTTTGTCTACAGGTTTGTCTCTGGCTTTCTTGTTTTATTTTCTCTCGCTGTGCCCTAAAAAAAAACGCATGCACTGCTCTCTCTCTCTCTCTCTCTCTCTCTCTCTCTCTCTCTCTCCCCCCCCCCCCCCCCAAACAGGACATGAGCTAGAAGAATTGGTGATTGAGCTTCACAATAGTATATACGCATATTCAAAGAGCACAATGTTGAGAAGTTTTTGATAGGCTTCTTATCCGGGATGTTGAATTTTGTTATGCAATGATTTCCGGAATGCATGGCAGTGGCAAGAAAGCACTTTGGTGTAGGCCTCTCTGTTCCATTGAAAAGAATCACGCGTTTTGTATCCACGGTACTAAATCCACTATAGAGAAGAAGCAATATTCACTACACAAGTCAAGCATAGACAGGAAGAGCATGCGTTGTTGCAATGCTTTGGTCTATATGTATGCCAAATGTGGTGCCATTGCGAAAGGATGAAAGGTTTTTGTAGGTTTTCTCTCCAAAATGTCATCACTTAGGTCGCATTGATTTCAGGATATGCCCAATATAGTTGTGGCAAGGAAGCTTTGGGCTTTTCCACCAACTCCAAGGGCAAGGCCTCCCTCTAGATGCAATCACTTTTCCTTGCGGGCCTTCTTCACATGGGCAAGAGATTTCATGATGAGATTTGTAGTCAAGGGCTATTGAAGGAAGATGTCCAATGGCAGTGCTTTGGTCGATACTAATGCAGTCAAATGCAAGAAATGCCCAACATGGCTAGGAAAAATGAAGCTATGGTTGTTCACCTTAAAGATGTGGCAAAACCTTCACATGGGTGAGACTATTCAGAATGAGATTGCCAGTCAGGGTTTGCTAGTCAGGGTTTGCTGTATGAAGATGTCGTGTGTAACAATGCATTGGTTGATATGTATTTCAAATGCAAGTGCCTCACGAAAGAAAGAATGGTCTCGATGCACATTCTATTCAGGATCTCATTATTTGGACAACATTGATTGTAGGATATGCCCCACCATGGATGCGGCAAGGAGGCTCTAGGTTCTTTTCACCAATACCAAAAGGAGGGCGGACTCTCTCGAAATAAAATCATTTATGTTTCCACCTCCAGGCATGTGGGCATACACAAGATTTTCATACGTGTAAGATAATTCACTATCAGATTTCTACTTAGGGGCCATCGTTGCAGAAAAATGTGCTTGACGATGCTTGGTTTGATATGTATGCCAAATGTGGTGCGTCACAAAAAATTCTAATTGGCATCCTCTCTAGAAGGTCGTCATTTTGAATGCGTTGATTGTAGGATATGCCCAACATGGCTTTGGCATTAAGGAAGCTATTTCACCCTGATATGAAGGGAAGACCTTTCTCCATGTGGCCTTTGGCAAAAGCTTCAAGTGGATGCAAGATGCTGATATAGGCACCAAAATTCACAATTATATTGTTAGTCAGAGGCTACTGGAAAAAGATGTTGTGCTTGGCACTGTCTTGGTCGATATGTATGCCAAATGTGGTGCGCTTGAGAAAGCACAAGCAGAATGTCGCCTCTTGGAATGCATTGATTTCAGGATGTGCGCAACAAGAGCAAGGCCAGAGAGCTCTACGTTATTTTTGACGGGTGAGATGTTGTACTTGGCACTTCTTGGCCGATATGAATAGTGCGCTTGAGAAAGCATGAAAAATGCTTGAGATCCTTCCTGTCTAGAATGTCACCTCTTGGAATGCATTGATTGCATGATGTGCGCAACAAGAGCGGGGAAGATCTAGGCTATTTTCAACTGACAAGATGTCATGCTTGGCAAAACTGCTTGAGGTGCTTCTTGTGCGGAATAAGCACAAAAAGTGCTTGAGGAGATTCCTGTCCGGAATGTTGCCTCTTGGAATGCACTAATTGTGGGATGTGTGCAACAAGAGCAGGGCCAGAAAGCTCTAGGTTGTTTTCAGCGGGTGCCAAGCAAGTGTATTTCTCCAAATTCAATCACCTACACTTTTGTCTTGAAGGCTATGCTTACATCTTGAAGCCATGTGGCTCTATGCAAGTGCTCGAGGAGCTTCCTGTCTAGAGTGTGGACTCTTGGAATGCACTGATTGCAAGAATTTCCCCCCTGTTTGGCATTGTGTTGGTCGACATGTATGCCAAATGTGGTACGCTTGAGAAAGCACAAGTGCTTCCTGTCCAGAATGTCGCCTCTTGGAATGCACTGATTGCAGGATGTGCAACAAGAGCAGGGCCAGAAAGCTCTAGGCTATTTTCAGTGGGTGAGATGTCGTGCTTGGCACTGTCTTGGTTGATATGTATGCCACATATGATGCGCTTGAGAAAGCACAAAAAGTTCTTGAGGTGCTCCCTGTTCCGAATGTCGCCTCTTGGAATGCATTGATTGCAAGATGAGCGCAACAATAGCAGGGCCAGAAAGCTCTCACCTATTTTCAATGGGTGAGATGTCATGCTTAGCACTGTTTTGGTCGACATGTATGCCAAATGTGGTGCGTTTGAGAAAGCACAAAAAGTGCTTGAGCTGCTTCTTGTCCAGAATGTTGCCTCTTGGAATGCACTGATTGCGGGATATGCGCAGCAAGAGCAAGACCAGAAAGACCTAGGCTATTTTCAGCAAATGCAAATTTAGTCACCTACACTCTCGTCTTGAAGTCTATGCTTACATCTTTCACAATTATATTGTTGGTCAGAGGCTGTTGAAAAATAGACAAGCAGAACATGATGAGGAGTTAGAAGGAACGGGTTTTTCTTTTCTGACCAGACTCATTGCAAGATATACCGAACCTGGCTCTGGCAAGAAAGCTCTGGGCTGTTTTTACCAGATGTGAAGGAAAGGCCTCTCTCTAATTGTCAGGCCTGGGCCAAAATAATGGCATCCCGGGTGGAATTAGGAGGTTTCATTAAATTTTAAAAAATTGATTAGATTGTGCAAGATTCGCAAAGGACACATGCATGCAAATCAGTTGCCAGATCATTTTGTGATATGAACTTCTGAAGTGCTTCTCTTAGGTAAGTGGTTATGTTCATCTCTACAGCTCTGAAGCTGACTCTGAATCTCATTAAGGAGCCTTGGGTGATCCAAGATATTACCAGGGTCAAGGACTGGAAACGACTCTCCACCACTTCCATCGGCTGGCCAGGAAAGCATGCATCATTTCAATCGCAACACAAGATGCTTGTATGGGCACAAAATTGAGCCTGATATTGTTATTACGGGCTGTTGATGAAAAAGGATGTTGTGTTTGGCAATGCCTTGGTCAATATGTATGCCAGATGTAGTGCACGTTTCACAAGAAGGTCTATCGGGAATGTTGCCTCTTCGAATGCACTGATTGCAGGATGTGCGCAACAAGAGCAGGGCTAGAAAATCTAGGCTGTTTTCAGTGGATGCAAAGCATCGAAGTGCACTGGTAGAAAGATACACACAATAGGAGCAGGGCCAAAAAGCTCTATGCTATTTTCAGCTTCCTCTTTAGATGTGGACTTGTGGAATGCACCCATTGCAAGATTTTCCATAGGAGAAAGCTCTAGTCTGTGCACATCTTGAAGGCATGTGGCTCTATGCAAGATGCTCATATAGCAATAAAAATTCAGCCTGATATTGTTAGTCAGGGGCTGTCGGTGAAAAAGGGTTTCATGCTTGGCAATGCCTTGGTCGATATGTAATCCAAAGGTGGTGCACTTGAGAAAGCACAAAAAGTGCTTGAGGAGCTTCCTGTCCGGAATGTCGCCTCTTGGAATGCAATGATTGCGGTTTCCGCACAACAAGATCAGGGCTAGAAAGCTCTAGGCTGTTTCCAGCGGATGCAAAGCATCGAAATGTACGGGTTGCGGGATACACACATCAGGAGCAGGGCCAAAAAGCTCTAGGTTGTTTTCAGCTTCCTAGCTAGAGTGTGGACTCTTGGAATGCAATGTCTGCACGATTTTCTCCACGGCAGAAAGCTCTTGTCTATGTTAGCAGATACAAACACCTATGCATGCATCTTGAAAGCATATGGCTCTACACAAGATGCTGATATGGGCACAAAAATTCAGGCTAATAATGTTAGTCAGGGGCTGTTGTTAAAAAAAGATGTCGTGCTTGGCAACTCCTTTGTCAATATGTATGCCAAATGTGGGGTACTTGAGAAAGCACAAAAAATGCTTGAGGAGCTCCCGTCCGGAATGTCCCCTCTTGGAATGCACTGATTGGGGGATATGCACGACAAGAGCAGGGATAAAAAGCTCTAGGTTGTGTTTAGCGGATGCAAAGCAAGTATACCTCTTAAAATTTAGTCACCTATACTTTCATCTTGATGGTTTCTTGTTAGGCGAAAGCTCTTGGAGTACTCTTATAGAAGTTTGATACCCAACTCGATCTTATTAAGAAAGCTGTGAACTCTTTCTTTGATGTAACACAAGGTCACCTCATCAACATTGTTTATTGAGTCATTTCTTCATGGAGAGTATTGATTGATCATTGCAGTACATGCAAGTGTTCAGAGGATGGATTTGTACCAAGTCAAGAGGATAAACAGTGAGCTCCTCAACAACGGGTTACTTAAAAAAGACACATATTTAAGAAGCACATTAGTGAGTATGTATGCCAAATATGGTACCCTCACGAAAGCACAAGTTCGTTCTCGATGGGCTTCTTGAATTTCATGGTTTACATGCCCAACACAGTTGTGGAAAAGACGCACACCGGATGCGAAGGGAAGGCCTTTTTCCATATGAAAAATGACATGCTTGGTGACACTGTGGTTTGTTCTCTCTAGACTTTTATCACTTGGAGTGTATTGACCACATGATATGTCCAACATGGCTATGGCAAGGAAGCTCTAAGTGGCTTTAACCAAATGTAAAGGGAAGAGTACTTTTCTCCTAATTCAATCACCTATGCTTGCACCATGAAGGCATATGGCCTAATGCAAGACACTCACATGTGGGAGAGAACTTATGACAAGACAAAGACATGCCGACTCTTTGTGAGACAAATGGTGGGATCCACTACTCTTTAAGGACTTGCATCTGTCTGAAAATTGTAGTTTAAGGTAGGGTGCATTGGTGCCATTGAAACAGAGGGCGCATTGCTTGAAGGACTTCCTATCCTCCGACTGTTCCATTGGAACGCATTGATGGAGAAGGATGTCATTCTTGTTGAATCTTTGCTCGCTATGTATGCCAAATGTGGTTCCCTCACAAAAGCGCAAGAATTTCATGATGGGCATCTCTGTGATACCGTCTCCCAAAGCGTGTTGATTTCAAGATATGTCCAACGTGGCTATGGAAAGGAAGGGAAGGGAAGGTCTTTCTCGAAATGCAGCCTTGACGTCATCATCTGATCATCCTTCTGCTTGGTCAGCTCTTTGAAAGCTTGTGGTCTTACACAAGACCTTCACACAGATGAGAATCCACAGTAAAAATTATAGCATTTGCATGGTTCTTTTGCGAGGTACATTGACCAAAATTGGGGCTTCCGTATTGTATTAAGGAAGGTATCAATCAAAAAACAAGGAAACATGCTTTGATGAAAGGTAACAAGCTCTTTCTTTCTTCCATTTTCTTCTTCAAGGACATACTCTCTTGTTGAATCTTCATATTACACAACCACACTTACACAAATGACAACAATGCATACAATAGGGCGAGATTGAATTAAAAATTCAATACAATCTAAAAACTAAGGACAAATTTAGACATATCAAAGTTGGGGCATGTAGATCATGGCATTGTGAACACAAGACCATCTCAACTTGAGATAACAAGATTTGTGGAAAACAAAGCACAAGCTCTCTCTCTCTCTCTCTCTCTCTCTCTCTCTCTCTCTCTCTCTCTCTCTCTCAAGCTTCTCTTCTAGGTTCTTGCTTTCTCTTACTCTTGGACTCCCTTCAATCCAATACAAATGCGGCTAACGAAGCACTCTAGTTCCTCTACTTGTAATATCGATTTTTGTAGTATTTGGCATGCGTTGATTTGAGAGGCATCAATACTCTCTACACAAGCAAACTCGTAAAGCTAAGTTTGGAGCGCAAAGCCTGTAGAGGTCGACCTCCTCGTACGCAATTCTTCTCAAGTTCTTTGTCGGCTTTGATTGTTTGCAACAGCGGACAGGTACAAGGGGCTTCGTGACTGGTGGGAAAGACTGTTGGCCCCAACCGCGCCTATTCAATTTTTTGATGTACGTATACAAGAAAAGCTTGGATGTACATATACAGGACAAGCTTCAATTTTTTGATGTACGTATTTCGGACAAGCTTGGATGTGATCGGCCTAGCAAAGCTATGGACTGGTTGATCAAGAATGCAAGGGTTGCCATTGATGAAGCTCCCACAAAGGGAGTGATGGTCAGGGACGAGATTTCCAATAAACTTATGCATGAACAAAAAATGGGCAAAGCTATGACCTGGTTGATCAAGAATGCAAAGGTTTCCATTGATGAAGCTCCCATAAAGGGAGTGATGGTCGGGGACGAGATTGCCCATAAACATATGCATGACCAAAAAATGGACCATGATCTTCATATGCCCTTTGTGAAGGTAAAAGATGTGGAATAGAGACTGGCTGAAGCTGCTGGGAGTGGAGCTCATGCAGAGTCACAGGCCAAGGCTAGAGAAAGAGCAAGAGGGAAATCGGCAAAGGGGAAGACTATCATGTTGATACATGGGTCTTACTATAAGCAACACATCCGTAGAGATTGCTTGCATATCTTCTGTTGCTGCTTCGACACTAGCATCACCGTTCACTTATCTGCCGAATATTATTTTGCTTTCTAGGGGTAAATTGAAAGCTATTTGATGGGTGTATCGCCCCTCTCACCTTTCCTCAATGCTTGCGCATTCGATCCATTCTGCCAAGCCCTCACCACGGCATCATTCATGATTCCAGGCAACTCATCGAGCTAAGGTACTCTTCAGTACGTTTGTAGTAGTTTTGTCAGTTTCTCAATGCAAGGTCATGTGTAGCCCATGTCCCCTCTCATGATGATGATAGGGAAAGCACATGCATATGGAATGCTCCTCCAACATGAGCAAAGAGATAAGCTTGAGCCCTTTTACATAGATACATATAATTTTGCCATATTTAATTTTTAGCATGTATTTTGCAGAACACATGATCAACAACACACATGAGTAGTATATATATTGAATTTACATTTCTTGCACATTTTTATTGGTATCAAACATAAGCTCATGATGGTTTGACTCAATGCTGCATAACTTCTATAACACTTTGTGCAACATTGCATTTGATGTTTGTCCAGACAATAAAATGCCTTACATTCATGTCGCATGGACTTTTATGCTTGCATAGAGGAGGGAGTGATCGTAATTTCTTCAACATGTGATTCGACCGACTTGATTCCTCGTATGCACATAGGGATATGGGAGGCCTGCAAAAGCTATGACACGGCTGACGTGGAGCTCGCTAGTTCCTTGCCTGCCTTGTGCCTTGAAGGTCATCAATAAGTCATCTCCAGCTTTGCACGAACGGTTGACATCATGTGCGCAAAGCAGCAGTCAATCCAAGCACATTCATGGTGCCAACGACCGAACCATGAACGCCTCATGTGCGCGTAAGGTGGTGCACACGTACTAGCTAAAATAAAATTGATTGCCATTAACATTATAAAAGAAATTATTTATAGAAATACACATATAAAAATATATATGGAAATGCAGGATTGATGTTGTAAAGAAAATAATCTATGTTATCTTCTTGTTTTTACCATGATTTTGTGATGCCATTTTTGCGAGTATACTAGATATAATGGGGGAGTGATTTTGACAAACACGTGTCCTCATATCCCACTTCAGGCCAGTGCACAGTGGGCAACACAGTCAGAGCAATAGAGAAATATAAATAAATAAATAAATAAATAAATAAATATATATATATATATATATATATATATATATATATATCTATATATATATATATATATATATATATATATATATATATATATATAGAGAGAGAGAGAGAGAGAGAGAGAGAGAGAGAGCAATGGAAGGGTTCTTCCTATGAATGGATTCAACACCATCTAGTGTTATGGGGTCATCACCATGGCACCTGCTCTGCTGAAGTAGAGGCCATTGCACACCACTTTGCTGAGACAAAATTGGATCAAACCTTGCTCATTGATTGCTAAATATGGTGAGTAATGTTGCTTATGGGTGAAGTTGCCTCATTTTTCCACTACAACCTTACAGGTATTGCAAGCATGAGCGCCTACTTTTTTTCCCTCTTCCATAGATGGACAACCTTAATGTATAGATATGTAGATCTAAAATCATCACCAAAGTGTCCAAATCTCTCTCTCTCTCTCTCTCAACCCTAGCGGGTACAGCAGCCGCAAGCTCCTCCATCCTTCTCTCCCTGCATCATCCGACGCAATTCCCTGTGGGTGCAGCAGAAACAATAGCCAGGCGCCCTACGGGTATAGTACACAGCAGCCCCTGCGTTTGCTTCCACCTCATCTACTCATCGCCAGTAGCCCCTGCGTTTGCTTCTACTTCATTTGCCCAAACGTTTACCTTCTTTATTTTAAACCTTCAAAGTAATTTTTCATTAAGCTTAATAACTTGTTCACGCCTCAATGCAATGTCCTCTTTTGGTACTCCGGCTTCCAACACCCGCAAGAGTTCTCTTGCGGTGGCAGCTGCGCCAAGGAAAGACCCAAGCACTCGACAAGAAGCAAGGATTACAGATTTGAAGGCCAAAGTTCAAGAGCTCATCGAGGAGAATGAAAAACTAAAGAAGCGCCTGCGCAAACTTGAAGATGGGAAGGAATCACAGAGTCTGGCTGAAGTAGACAAAGCCAAGGTTTCCCTCACCGAGATTGTCATGTCCATTGAGGAAGGAGCCCACGAGGTAGCACATCAAAAGATTAACACTAAGATATAAGCAGCCATTCAAGAATGCCGACTTCAAGAGTCTTTTGGGCTCAAAGTCAGGAGTAGGGGGCTTGATCCACCATGGTGCACCGACGAGCACAGTTTAGAAGAAGCAATCATCAAGCTTAATGACATTCTTCAACCAATCAACATTAAACCCAAAATTGTGTCCTGGATCAACAACACACACAAGCAGGCGCCACCCAAGCAATGTATCCTCACTTGCAAGGATAAAGAGAACGGACGAAGTTGCTACGCCAATCCCGAATCTTGAAGGGCACAAAGCTTTGGATTGCCAAGGAATTGACCATGGCTCAACTCAAGATAAAATCAAGCGAACTCAAGGAGATGCATGAAGCTCGCAAGCAAGGGAAATGGGCAGTCTATCGCGGCGGGAAAGCCATCATCCAAGAATTTTGAAATCCCAAACTAGGCCTCTCCGCACTTGATCCCCCTTAGGTTTTCTTTTCTTTTTGTTTACCTTCTCGATGGACTCTCAGTCCTAAACTGATATGTACCTGATGCATTCACTTAGAAGAAGCCATTGTGATGTTTGTTTTTGGTCCCATGGGTCATATCTGACCTCCGTGGACGATAATTCAATCTCTCTCTCTCTCTCTCTCTCTCTCCCCCCCCCCCCCCCCCCCCCCCCAGTAGATAGCAATTTCACTCTTTTGATTATAACTTCTTCATCCAAACTCATATTCAAGTCATATATAGCTTCAATCAAAGAGAACAACGGCCTCTACACATTAATGTTAAAAAAAAAAAAACCACTGGAAGGCTTTTTTACATCAGCATTTTTGAAGTGAACAAGTTCAAAGAAGTTGATTCTCATCTCTTATTTTGTATACAATGTCTTCCAGCACTCATAAGAGTTCTTGTTCTTCAACAAGGTCCATAATAATTGTAGAAAATGATCCAAAATCTCCTAAGAATGGAGATAGCAACACAACCACTCCACCAATAACATCAAAAACCATGATTATGACATACTTAATATCGTTGCAAGAGACCATATACAAGCAAGGTGAAGACTTAAGGGAACTTGCAATGGAGAATGGCATGCTAAGGGTTCTTGTTATTGAGAATGAGCATCTCAGAGAACATTGAGAGGCAAGCAATACGTGTGATACAACTTGAAGAGGAAGTCAAAGAATGTAAACTCTCCCTTGTGGACTTGAATGCTTTGAAGCAGTGCATGAGCAAAGTGGAGTATGACCATGTATTGAAAGAAGAAATTTGAAAGAGGAAGTCAAAGAATGTAAACTCTCTCTTGTGTACTTGAATGCTTTGAAGCATTCCATGAGCAAAGTGGAGTATGACCATGTATTGAAAGAGAAGAAATTTGACACCATGAGTCGTGATGTATGCGACATGAAAAACATACCTTCTCTCATGTCGATCATACCTACCACAATCTCCATCATTTGTGTCAACCATGTCTACCACGACCTCCATCATCATCTCTTCTACAACTTCATTGTATCTATCCCGGTCTCGGGGGGTTCACTATGTGTAAAACTACCATATCACGTGCGTTCAAGACATGTTTGTAAAACCCCTTATCTGTGAATTTTGTGAAGAATATGATGTACCCTTTTCTTCTAAAATCTGTAAGTTTTTTTTGAATTTGAAAAAAATATAATGCCCTTCTGTATATATATTTCTGTAAGTTTCAAGAACTTTAAATACCCTTCTGTTGAACTCACGTAATATGTTACATTTTTATTAGGTGACCTCCCCGGGATCCCGGTGATCATCATGCTCTATGTGAGTCCTTCAATCATTATCTTGGTCCTATGATCCCTTCTATATTCATCCTCTTTATCGTGGTCCTACATTGCTCTCGCTCTATGATTCCTTTGATCATTATTCATGGGTCTACAATCCCTTCTATATTCATCCTCCATGTCATGGTCTCGTTGTCTTTCATACCTTCTTTCATGTTGATCATGTCTACCGCATTCTCCATGATTGTGTCGATTATGTCTATCCTGATCTCCATCATCATCTCTTCTATGACTTTGTTCTATCTATCCCTACGATCATCATGCTCTCTATGAGTTCTTATATCATTATCTATGTAGCTACACTCCCTTCTATATTCGCCCCCTTTTTCATGGTCCTACATTTCTTTTGCTATGTGAGTCCCTTAATTATCCCTGGTGCAAAGCTATTATGGGTAGTAGCTACCATTAATTGTGGAAGCCTCTCTCTCTCTCTCTCTCTCTCTCTCTCTCTCTCTCTCAGCAACATGCCAATGCAAGCTTTTGCTCTGTCGATTCACAACAATGCCAATTTCTATACATGAGGGCCACGTGGAGTGCTATCCAACCTTTCACCAAAGAAGACCTTTTGTCAGGAGCCGAGTGAAGTTTGGAGGCCCCTATGTGACATTCTAGGTAGTGAAAGGAAACCTTGCTCATCGCATGTCATTTTCTTGTCTTGCCATGTGCCGCATGCTTCTCTTATGATTCCACCTTTCTTTTGCTTGGGTGGACGCTGCTTCCATTGGTGCCGATCACTTTCAATATAGTAGCTACTACTAGGACTCGCTCCTTGAATGTTGTCTTGCAGTGGAGGCTTTGAACGATCATCAAGCTACTTTTCGCTACTATTAAACAAGGTGAGGTCTCACAGTGGCATGCATATAAGAAGGAAAAATTCCCATGCAAAGAAGAGTTCTTTTCCCTTCCTAAGTAAGAAAAGAAACACACTATGATCTTATATAGTAGCTTGATTTACTCTTGCAAAAAAATTTGCAGGTGTTGCTTCACTCTTGAAATCCAAGTGAACATCACCAATCACAAAAACTTGAACGTATGTCTTGTTTTGAGGTGCATTTCACTTGTCAAGTTTCTTTTTACTTTGCAAGGAATGTACTAGATTACCAGTCTTGGAGATGATGTTAATGAGTGACCATTTAATCTAGCATCCTCTTAGTGCAGACATGAAAATAAGGTATTTGGTTGAGGGCCCAAGAATGAGAACTCAAAAATTGAGAAAATTGAATTTGTATATGGATACTCAATTTTCTAGCAACAAGGAGGCTTTTTAATATGATGTTTATGGGATTACAATAACAAAATAAGAAAAAACTAATACCATGTAATGGAAATGGCCTATGAACTTAGAGAAAAGCGGAATTGAGAGAATTAGGTGAGCAACTTTGAGAGCATAGAAGGTGAACTTAATTGGTAGTAGCAACTTAATCATAGCACTTAATTAACTAGGCATGAGCAATACTTTTGCAAGAGAGAGAGTTTAGAGAATATGACAACAGATGAGGACCGGATTTATGTGGAGCCGGTCCCCCCTCCAAAAGGCATTCGTATTATAGATTCTCTCATTAAGAGAGACTTGGTAGAATACAATCTTTGTGTTCCTTGAGACCTCTTTGGCGGTATGAAGATGGAAGCTTCATACACCAAGCTTTTGCTTAATAGCAAAAGCTCTCTCTCTCTCTCTCTCTCTCTCTCTCTCTCTCTCTCTCTCTCTCTCTCTCTTTTTCTTCCTCTTTCTCTCACCCCCCTCTCTCTATCTCTGTCTCTTTTTCTCTCTGCCCTCCCGCTTTCCCTATTTCTTTCTCTTCCGCACTCTCTACCTCTCTCTCTACTTCAAAAAAAAACCTTTGATGTGATTCCACATAACAATTTGTGGAGGATGGAAGAAATCCAAGTGCCAAGTGAGTTTATGCTTGCGGTTTCTTGAATCTATGAAAAGGTGACATGTCAATTTTGCATGGAATTTTAGAAATTTTTGCAAGGACTTTTGGGGATAAACAAGGATGTCTATTGTCGCAGACTCTCTTTGTTATATGCATCAATCAATTGGAACAAATGGTACTTGAATTTATGCAAGAATAAGGCATTGAAGAGGGCAATGGAGAAGAGTCAAATCCATTGTGCACATTATGCTCACTACAAGTTTGAGTCTCATTATCACACACATTAGGGTCAAACAAGGATGTCTGTTGTCACCAACTCTCTTTGATCTATGCATCGATTGATTGGAACAAATGTTACTTAACTTTATGCAAGAAGAAGGCATTGAAGAAGTCACTATTGGCAATGCGGTAATCATGCTTTTGTTCTATGCGGATGCTGTAGTGATTTTAGTGAAGGAGTACGAGCGAAAGTGCAACGCGAGAGAGAGTGCGAGAAGAAGAGCACGACGATATGGTGAACTCGCTCTACTGTAATGTGTAGAGCATAGTGAGTTCTTATTAGGTTTTTACAAAAGAATATGTGTACATACCTGGCGGCCCGCCCACTTACCTGGGCGACCACATTGGGCTTTATACCCCAACAACCTCCCACTTAAAGTCCAATGTGGTACTTTAAGTGTGAGAGAAGCTACTATACAAGCTAATATACAAGAGATGTAGAGAAGTGATGTACTACCCTACACCTATCTGCTTGCGAAAATGCGCAAAGCTCTCTGAGGGAAGTCCTTTTGTAAGTAGATCAGCAGGATTTTCTGTGGTGTGAACTTTGACAAGCTGAAGTTGCTTATCCTCGAGCATTTCCCTGATGAAATGATACTTCACATCCACATGCTTTGTCTTTGAGTGATAAACTGGATTGCGAGCCAATTGTATAGCACTTTGACTATCACAATATAACACAGGCATCTCTTCTTTGATTCCCAAATCTGTTACTAGTCGATTAAGCCAAATTGATTCTTTGCATGCCTCTGATGCTGCAACATATTCAGCCTCTGTAGTAGACTGAGTAACACAATCTTGTAATCTAGAACGCCATGATACTGCTCCACCAGCCAATGTAAAGACATACCCTGACGTAGACCTTCGGTTGTCTAAGTCACCTACATAATCTGAGTCTGTAAAAGCCTTTACACTTAGCTCCTGACTCCCATAGCATATACGCATACTCTTTGTAGCTTTCAGGTATCTCAATATTCCTTTCACTGCCTCCCAATGTTTCTTGCCTGGGTTTGACATGTATCGACTTACTACTCCCACTGCAAATGCAATGTCTGGGCGAGTAGCAATCATTGCATACATCAAACTACCCACTGCAGACGCATATGGAATCTTATCCATTTCAGCATGTTCTTCCTCAGACACAGGACAATCTTGTTTGCTAAGTTTCACATATGGTGGCAATGGAACACTCAATGCCTTTCCCTTCTCCATATTGAAACGTTGCAAAATCTTGTCAATATACTCTGTTTGAGATAACCAAATCAACTTCTTTGATCTGTCTCTCTCAATGCGCATACCAAGTATATGACTTGCCTCACCCATGTCTTTCATGTCAAACGATTTTGCCATCTTTGACTTCAAAGCTGAAATTTCTTCCAAGTGCTTGCCAGCAATCAACATGTCATCCACATACAAAATAAGGATCAGCCAGCTGGCATCCTTAGCCTTCTTTGTATATAGACAGTGATCGAACTCACTACGTTTGTAGCCTTGAGAAAGCATAAACTTGTGGAATTTATGGTACCATGCCCTCGGTGATGGTTTTAAGCCATAAAGACTCTTTAACAACTGGCATACCCAATCTTCCTTGCCTTTCTCAACAAATCCTTATGGCTGCTGCATGTAAATTTCCACATCTAAATCACCATGCAAGAACGCTGTCTTGACATCCATTTGGTGCAACACCAAATCTAATATGGCAACCAATGCAAGAAAGCATCTCAATGTAGTCATCTTGACCACCGGAGAGAAGACTTCATCAAAGTCAATGCCTTGTTCTTGCTTAAAGCCCTTGGCAACAAGCCTTGCTTTGTACTTTGGCTGACTATCATGAGCGGTGATCTTATACCTGTAAACCCATTTACAAGGTAGAGCCTTTTTGCCCCATGGTAATTTAACTAGCTTCCATGTCTGGTTTTTATGCAGATCTGTCATCTCTGACGGCATGGCCAATTGCCAATTCCTGGAGTCCTTCATTTGCACTGCTTCCTTGTAACATGAAGGCTCATTGCAATCAGTCAACATGACATAGTTCATAGATGGAACAAACCTATCAGGAGGTCGCGTGACACGTCCAGATCTATGCACAATAGGTGGCTCAGGCTCAGCCACAACCTGTGGTTCCACTCTATCCTGTCCTTGCTCCTCTTGAGCCCTGACATTTTGTCTTGCACGTGCAGGTCCATCTTCTTGGAAGACAACTCTTCTAATCTCCTCAACCCTCTCTGGTTTAGAATGATATTTGGATTCATTAAAGTGACATCATTGCTGCGGACAACCTTTCTGGATTCGGGATCCCAAAGTCTGTACCCCATCTCACCAGAATTACCATAGCCTAGAAAGATGCACTTTCTACTCTTTGGCTCAAGTTTGTTCCTAAATTCCTTTGGAACGTGAGTATATGCCTCACAGCCAAAGACTCTGAGATGCTTGTATGAGGGCATTTTGCCTGACCATACCATCTCTGGCACTGAATCCTTCTGCAAAACCTTGCTAGGAGATCTATTTACAAGATGAACAGCTGTTGATACAGCTTCAGCCCAAAACCCATTTGGCAGCTGTGCATTAGACAACATACTTCTGACCTTTTCTTGTATGGTCCTATTCATCCTCTCAGCAACACCATTTTGAGGAGGATTGTAAGGAGCAGTAAGTTCACGTTTTATACCTTTTGACTCACAAAAGTCCTGAAAGGCCTTTGAAACATACTCTCCACCATTGTCAGTGCGTAAGCATTTAAGCTTCTTGCCACTCTGATTCTCCACAAGTGTCACAAACGTTTTGAAAACACTAAACGCTTCATCCTTGTGCTTGAGAAAGTAAACCCATACTTTCCTCGAGTAATCATCTATAAATGTCATAAAGTAAGAAGCTCCCCCTAGAGATAGGTTAGGCATAGGTCCACACAAATCACTATGAACAAGTGCCAACTGTGTATCTCTTCTACTGCTTCTATGCTTATGTGGCTGTTGTGTTTGCTTACCATACAGACAATGTTCACAGAATTCAAAATCATTAAATGAAAAGCCAGGCAAATAACCAGAATGAGACAAGATTTCCATTCCCTTCTTGGACATATGTCCTAACCGGCTATGCCACAAAGAAACGTTCGGCTGCTCGGTTACATTGATTACATTTTTAGAGACATTTGAGAGATAAATCATGTAAAGTCCTCCAGACTTTACTCCATGTGCTACTGTCATAGAACCCTTGGATATCTTCCACATGTTCTGTTCAAAAGTGGTGACGTAGCCAGCATCATCAAGTAAACCTGTGCTGATCAAGCTCTTTGTAATTGCGGAAACATGTCTCACATTCTTCAGCGTGAAAGAAGAGCCATTCTGAAACTTCAATTGAACATCTCCAACACCTAAGATCTCACATGTCTGCCCATTGCCTAGCCGAACATGATCTTTAGTGGTCACATAAGAGGTAAACCACTCCTTGTTTGGAGACACATGAAGTGATGCCCCTGAGTCTATAATCCAGCCACTCAGTGCATTTCCATCAGATGCTGTAAGAAGAGCTGAGTCCATTGTATTCTTCAAGAAGTAGATGTCTCCTGACACTAGACTGTCATCCTCTGCAACAGTGTTTGTCACATTTATTTCTTGAATCTTCACTGAGGACTTGTTCTTCTCACCATGGTCTTCAGCTTTCTCTTTGCCTTTTTCTGCTTTCCATTCTCTGCAGTCTCTTTTCATGTGACCCTTCTTGCCACAATGGTAGCATTCTATGTCACTCTTGCCTTTAGCACTGCGGGACTTGCTACGAGACTGATTCCTCTTTCCACCTTTGTACTTTTCTTTGGTCCTTCCCCTGACAACTAAGGTTGTTCCTTTGCCTTTGTCCATTGTCTTTCTATTGGTTTCTTCAGTAAGCAGACTTCCTTCTACACCTGCTATGTTCAAACCATCTGGAGGTGCAGAATTACTCAAAGCTGTGCGAAAAGTGTCCCAACTTTCCGGCAATGTGATCAACAGGAACATAGCTCTAACAGGTTCATCAAACTTGACACCTTGAGCTGACAACTGACTATAGATTGTGTTGAATTCATTCAGATGATTGGACATAGGTGTCCCTTCTTTCATCTTCAAGTCAACAAGCTTCTTAAGCCAGTATACCTGTGAAGCTGCACTCTGCTTCTCATAAAGATCACTCAGCTTTAACCATGCTTGATAAGCCGACATCTCGTCTGCTACATTGAAGTAAACGCTTTCTGCCAAAGTCAGCATAATGGTAGAAAGTGCCAATTCATCTATTTCGCTCCATTCATCTTCGTCCATATCTTCTGGTTTTATCCCCTTGAGCTTTATAGGTTTTATCTGCTTCTTTTGTACCTACACGTGCCAAATCTGCTTCTTCCACAATGGGAAATTGGTTCCATCCAGCTTCTTGATATTGTAAAGAGCAGTGTCCTGTGATCCAGCCATAGCTACGCTTCACAGTGGTTTACTTTCCTGGGAAAAATTCGGCAGAGTTTCCCCTGTAAACTGACCTCTGAACCAATATCAACCTGTCAAATGAACCAAGAAAGCTTCAGATTCTGCATAAATTTCGGCAGAGTCTCCTTTGTAAAATGGCTCTGGTGTACTCAAAAAACAGACCAAAAAACAGCTCAAAAAACACTGTCTCTCTGACACTGTAAGATGCGGGTAAACCTGTCCTGCACCTGTACTGTCTCTCACTGTCTTGTCACTGTCCTATAAGCATAGACTGCGACAATGCCTCAACGGCAGTAAAGCAAAGATGCAATCCCAACTGTCTAACTCACAGTCAATACATCCTAGCTGCCTATCTAAGGGTGCTCGAGGGATCGCTCCAAGACCTGTATCACTGAAAGGATCTTAACATTCGAGAATCCCCCAGCTCAATAAAACCTCACTCGACCCTCAACAAAGGCTGCAGTAAATCTGACAGTACATAGACTTCCCACAAAGTCATACATCCACAAATTTCCCACTATATGCTGTAACCGCTGCGGCGGTTGTTTGCTTCGTGACTCACAGCCAGCAAACCCTCAACAGACATACATCATCTCTGACAATACATCCCATGTGGAAGTATCTGCAATGTCAGGATGAAATCTGGAATATCAAGCAGCAAACACAAGCTACCTGATGAACTAATGGATGTCGCCTACATTCTGTGTGTAGATGCGCCCGTGTCATATGTGACACGCCTCCAAGAACTGTGAGCCGTCCTTCGATGTGTAGACAGCCACAAATCAACACTCTGGGAGTGTCGATATCCTCAGCACCTGTAGTCGTAGGCCGAAAACCCCAAATTTGCAGAGTCGGATCTGCACCCGTCGAGACCACATAGTCGAAAATGGCCTGCGCAGACCTTTGTCGAAGCCGAACGGTGGCCGAGATGACCTCAGAATGAAATTCTGACAGGATTTGGGGCCATGTCTTCACCTGTCAAATTTCACTCCAATCTGAGTTGGTGACTCTAGCCTCCTACAGTGCTGCCCCGAGCCTCGATCTGAGCTCTGATACCAGTTGAAGGAGTACGAGCGGAAGTGCGACGCGAGAGAGAGTGCGAGAAGAAGAGCACGACGATATGGTGAACTCGCTCTACTGTAATGTGTAGAGCATAGTGAGTTCTTATTAGGTTTTTACAAAAGAATATGTGTACATACCTGGCGGCCCGCCCACTTACCTGGGCGACCACATTGGGCTTTATACCCCAACATTTAGCACACACTTTAGACGATGCACAAAAGCTTATGGCTATCCTTGAGAACTTTGGCTTGAATAGTGGGTCGCTTGTGAATGAATTCAAAACAAAGGTTATGCTTGTGAAAACCAACCATATGGAGAAGGCATGCATTGTTTACAACAATGAGACCCTTGAAGTGTGTGAGAGCTATAAGTACCTTGGTCATGAGGTTCCGACCAATTACAAGTGGCATGAATGAATGTGCTATGTGTCTTTTGGAAGCTGGAAAGAGAGCGTACTATGCATTTGAGAACATGTGTAATGCAGGAAACATCAAGTGTTGGGTTCTCAAGAAGTACATTTTTGACACATTGGTGACACCGGTTCTTCTTTATGGAGTTGAAGTGTGGGGTGGGAGAATCTCAAAGTCTACTTGGAAAGAGTTTGAGAATGTCCAAAACTGTTTTCTTACAAAATTTCTCCAAGTTAAGACACAAACACCATATATGCTCCTACTTCTTGAGTCAGGATCTCTTCCAATTGAGGTTATGGGCATGGAAAGGGTTGTGGAGTATTTGATAAAGATGCATCAAAACCCATGACATCAACTTCCTACAATTTCATGGGAAGCAAGAAAAAAAAATCAAAAGATGCATAAAAGCAAGATCTTGAGCACGAGATGGATGCAAGACATGAAGAAGTGGTTTGGGAGATGGGATGCATTACACTTGCTACATGATGCCTAAATAGACTCTCAAGTGGATGAAGCTTTTCTACAATGCCAATGTATTATGGCTTGGGAGGAATCCGGTGGATTTACACTTTATACATTATACCACCCATATTGCCATCAACTACAAAACCACGTTCTTTGCGAAAGAGGAAACCATACTCACCTTTATATGCTTGAGCCTATTCCCTTCTCACTGATATGGACTAGCGTAGCAATTTGGCTTAGGTCCCACTCCCTTTGATGCAAGATAGAGTGTTGGGGCAATGGGGAAGAGTCAAATTGATTCTGTACATTATGCTTGGTGCAGTTCAAGAGTCTGAGTACCACACATTACTAGAGTGCTCAAATTTTGGTCACATCCAAACTTGATTCCCTCACATGTTTAGTCATGACTTAGACTTACAACACTCATCATCTGCACACATACTACATCACATGTAACTTTGGTCCCATAGGTCATATTTGACCTCCGAGGATGATAATTATCTCTCTCTCTCTCTCTCTCTCTCTCTCTCTCTCTCTATCTCTATCTCTCTCTCTCTCTCTCTCTCTCTCTCTCTCTTCATGCATAGAGCAAGTGGGCACTACCCCTCCCTGTGTGTGTGTGCGTGTGTGTGTGTGTGTGTGTGTGTGTGTGTGTGTGTGTGTGTGTGTGTGTGTGTGAGAGAGAGAGAGAGAGAGAGAGAGAGAGAGAGAGAGAGAGAGAGAGAGAGAGAGAGGTGGGCACTACCCCTCCCTGTGTGTGTGTAGTTGTTTAAATCTTACTTAATAAGACATAATTGAACTTCTACATTCAAAAGACAACTGGCCAAGGAACAATGCACTGATTTGTACAAAAATAACTCAGTATCAGAATTATCTAAGTACAATGATTGTAAGAAAGAGGTCCTCTTTCAGTGGGGTTGGTAGTAAAAAAAAACTTCCCCATTCTTCAGTGGATATTTCATAACAGTAATGTTGCTTGCCAAAGAAAAGAAACCCTCCAAGATAAGATAGAGTCCTTACCTGCATCCATCCAAACAAGACAACAATTCAGTTAGCATTGGATGTGTTTTATAGGTATTAATGGACCATATTAGGTTTTATCCATGTCCATCTTATCAGTTTTAGTTACTTTAGACAAGCTAGGTTATTTAGAAATTAGTATTTTTAGCAATCTTTTCTTATTCTTTCAAAAACGAGTGTTTATAATGTACTTTTTTACATGGTGAAGTCCATTAAGAGTCAAAACTATTTCAAGATCCATAGCTCAGTAACCATATACTTACCTTCAGAATTAAAACAAATGGTATCAAAGGTACTCCTTTAGCTAAGGAGATGTGAAATCCGACTTACTTTTTGTCTACCAATGGTACCAAATGAGGGTGATACCTACCTCACTTTTTTTAAACAAACCACCAATAAGATGCTAGCATAACCGGTTAGCAAGACTGCTAGGTATACTCTTTTTCGAGCTTCTGTTGAAGCCAAAAACTGCCATATACTTACCTTCACCAACCGTTTGAATAGAGAACCATTTCATAAACCATAAGCAAACCCAAAACGTTGGGTTATATCCAACTTTATTTTCAAATATAGATGATGATCCTTTCCTTAGAATGTGAGCAAGCACCGTGATAACAAGTACTTAGTGCCTCAGTTTTGCTATAAAATCTAGGAGTCACCTCATTTTTTAAAAAAAACCAGTTATGCCGATACTAGGGAATGTGAGAACCCACAGTAAAGCAAATTTAAACAGCGCCTTAGTTATTAGAACCCCATTTTTTTGAGAAAAAAAAACCCAGTCATGCCGAAATTAGGTACAGCATGCAGATGGTGATGCCCTGCAGTGGTTTAAAAGGAAACCCATCTATAATATCATATTGCAGCTTTTCAGCCCTGCTGCACATAGTGCCTTTCCAAAAGAATAGCAGAAAAAACCTATCTACCAATGTATGACAAATCATTCCAGCCAATTCCTCTTTTACTGGCCTAAGAGGTGCCAACTATAAATAGTATGAAGAGCCGATAGGCCCCGACAGTTTACCAAATTAATCAGCATCGCTGTTTTACCAAAAAAAATTCATAGTAGAGAGATGTATGTGTTGCATGCAGTCTCTTTCCAGAAAACCAGTAGGCAGAAACCCCTCGACTGTAATCCAACAGTGGATATCAACTACTTTTAGCAACCAACTCCTATGCAAATATCTTGATGTCGCTGATGTTTAAGAGCAGCCAATAAGCCAAACCACCCATCATGCTTCAATCCATATACCCCTATATACACATACATCCTGCCTCATATAAAAACCTATTCATTTAAGCATAGGTGAAGTACTTCGGCTGCTTTTTATAGAGCCATTTTCAAAAAATCCTGTGGCAAGACCCGGCTATTATGCAGAAAAAAACAGTGGAGAAAAAACCTGTATATGGAATTCTCCTGCACATGGATTAACAAAACATCCTTTCCTATGATCATAAGCAATTAATGAGTTCGACAGTTCTTAGTTACTTTCCACACCAAGCAGCAGAACAACCATTAATCACCAATATATGCCATGGTATTACCTCTATTTCTTTTCATTGCCCGGATCAAGAGGAGCCAATCAATCCCATTATGTAAAGACAGTCAGTCTCTGATAGTAAATCATAGAGGAAGCAAACGAGAGTTTAGGTAGACCACAGTACCTGAGGAGTTTGAGCTGCAAGCTCCATAGCTTTAGGAAGTTCAAGTAGTAACAACACAGAGCGGGATAACTACAACCAGAAACTAAATCTCAAGCTAAGTGAGGGCTAAGGAGTGGCCTCACCTTAGTATTTATAGGTTGGTTTGCACGCCTCCTGAGCGCCCGAAGTGAAAGAGCAGAGCCGCCCTTTGCTGTGAGATCCCCTCAGGCGTCAGAAGATATTATTGCCTGGGGAGAGAGCGCCAGTACATGGTCCGAGGGTGGAAGGAGCCGCCTTCCCTTTGTGATGATAGCTGAGGATTTCCTCTTGCTCTTTTACAAAAGAGTCCTTATATATTTTATCCCATATCAAAAAGAGTCGGTGGCACAGTGAAATAATGAGGGCCCTATTTTGCCAATAGGGGGGGGGGGGGGGGGGGGGGGGGGGGGGGGGGAAGGGGGTTTTTTATGGAAAAAACCCCATAGGAGGAGGACAAAATTAACTCCATAGTATTACCACAGTGTGTGTGTGTGTGTGTGTGTGTGTGTGTGTGTGTGAGTGAGAGAGAGAGAGAGAGAGAGAGAGAGAGAGAGAGAGAGAGAGAGAGAGAGAGAGAGAGAGAGAGAGAGAGAGAGAGAGAGAGAGAGAGAGGTGTTTCAAAAAAACAAAACAGAAAAATACCTTGATGTAGCACTTATCTTTTGTTTGCATCAACACAAAAAAAACCTTTGTAAAAAAGACCCCCCACTACTCTTATATAGATTTAAGAAAAAGCTATAATCACTCTTTTTGAGTTGCTTTTTGCAATCTTGTCTCTCTACCTCTTTCTTTCCTATCTAGCTTTCTGATAGTTTCCCCCTCTTCTTCTTCTTCTTCTTCTTCTTCTTCTTCTTCTTCTTTCTTTCTTTCTCTCTCTCTATGCATTGTGCAATGCATAGAGATAGATAGATATATGTATTTTGTTATCATCCTCATTCAAATATGACCTACGGGACCAAAGTTACATGTGATGTAGTATTTGTGCAAGTGATGAGTGATTCTCGATTCTCCAAAATTGTGGTGATGAGAGTCACAATGGAGAGCCCACACTATGGCTGGGAGAGGAAAGTGTGTAGGTCTAAGTCATGGGTGAAAATGTGAGGGAAGCAAGTTTGGATGTGACCAAAAGTTGATAGCTCAAATAGTGTGTGCTACTCAAAATCTTGAACTTGTAGTGAGCATAATCTGCATTTTACTCTTCTCCACCACCCCAATGCCCAGTCCTAGAGCTCAACAATGTCATGTTTTTGGGGACGGGTATTGAGATAGCTTTTGAAGGAAGCTTTTGAGGGAGCTTCTTTCTGTTCCTCTACTTGGGCAATCTTTTCTAGCCAAAAGCTCTCCATGTTGTGGTGGCTGAAGAGAACTTGTTGGAGGGAGGTTTTTTTGTTATTTATCAATCCCTTAGAATATTCAAACTACCATTTTCTTTGATAAAAATTATGCTTGAAACATATTTGAAGGACAATAAGATACAATCCACACTTTTAGGACATGTGAGCCCCAACACAAACCACACTTTTAACTCAGCACATAGCATCCACTAACAAAGAAATATGTTATGCACAAAGTAGACAAACTATAAAACAATTTCAACCCAGCACATAGCATCAACAAACAAAGAAATATGATATGCTCAAAGTAGACACTGCAAAACAATTTTGACTCAGCATATTGCATCCATTAACAAAGAAATATGTTATGCACATAGTCGATGATTTTAAAAACAAAAGACATTACATCATCCCGAATCAAGAATTCTCATTAAAAGAGTTTCAATACCAAATCAACCCACAATTACATACAAAATTAAAAGCACTCAAGGGCAATTATGTTGCATGTCAACAATTGAACACATGTAGCAAATCTTCATTTGTCATCTTGCTCTGATGGACGAACATATTGTGGTTCAAATCCAAGACAAAATAGCGAAGGAATATATAGTAAATATGCTTGCAGGCCATATATGGTTTACTTTGTGCCACTTGTTCTAAAAAGTCTCCTAGCTACACATCACTTTATTGGGTAACATGAACTTTATGCCTCTCTCCTTGAACTTGAGAAGAAGATGTCTCCACCATGAATTTTTCATGCATGCTTGCCTTTACAATAGTGTGTTGAACAACATGTGCCTCCATGGTTACGACCAATTCAATTATCTTAGAGGCCTGAATTGATACTCCTGGTCGATAACGCACATTGTTGGTCTCCCTTGCTGCGATCTTGTTTATGGTGAAGGCCCTTGTCTCCAAATCCAATAGCTCCAGGCATTTATGCTTGTTCCCTTCTCCACAGAACAACTTTTGGGTACTCTTGCAAGACATTGAGTGATTGTGTTACAGATTTTCCATGTGTGATCCACACTATTGGGCCTTCTAGCTACTATAATATTATCTCCCTCCATTGCTTAGAGGGGTGTACCTCCTAGCCCATATTTAATCTCTTTAGCAATAGTTGCTACACTCGGTGCTCTTTCTTGTTGTGCACGCCGAGACCAAGTTTTTCGACTGAAGGGCCTGCTCCTGCCTGCTTCTGATATCTACCCTCGATAAAGTAAGCATCTTCAACTTTGCAACAACATGTTTGATATATCAAAAACGCATGCATCGTACAAGCTCAACATTTCTTTGTTTCCCTCGCTAGCAAGCCAACTTGCGTGCTTTATTTCTGCAAGGTTTGTAGTTGGAATGTATGACAAATCATCTACTTCCTGCAACAAAAAAAAATCTTGTAAATGCATTGAAGCAAATAATTATACATGCCATCAAGATAGCATCCCACATAGTTTTACCCCAAAAAAGTGCTTTCTCCAATGAGGGTAATGCACATGCCACCAATTGAGCCAACAATCCATCTACGACAAGTTATTGTCAAATACTTTTTCAGTTGCCCACCAAGCTCGAATAGTCCTGTACAAACTTGTTGCCTCCTCCTCGCTCCTTGCACATTGCCAAAGTTTACACAGACGCTTGTGCTCATCTTGGAAATTTTTATGCACGTATTGCATGATGTGAATGTGCAAGCTTTGCTCCCAATGAAACAAGCAAGAACGTTCTCTTCCCTCCATAAATATTGTCAGGCCCTCCATTGAATACAATAAACAGCTCTCCAATTTGCCCCAACCTCATCTTCCATGAATCCTCTAAAATCTGCTAGAAGGTGCCCACTTTCCAAAAGCACAGAATTCATCATTTCCCAAAACATGGTTTGCACATGTGTGTCCTCTTCCTTCATCTTGAAGATGGCTATTGTCTGCATTTCTTGGATCCTGCAAAGTGCATTGATTATGCATTGTCTCAAAAAAAGCAAAAGAAGAGGGATGATATGTTAGTAGGTCTTACGCAGGGTCGTAGACATGGGCTACCATTGTTGTCCACCCTGCTACACTATGAATGTGATCAAAGCAAACCCAACTATTATGGAGGTCTCCACTATCGTCTTGTCGCATTTTGTTTACAAGCTTGACACCAAATCCTGGGCCATTGACTGACATTTTGAACACATGACATCTTTTGCTATGATCTGTGGATTGTCTCGGAAAAAGAAAACCATGGAAATACTTGTAGCCGCAACTTTTTCTTAGTCGAATCAATTGGGACTCTACACCAACACCAATCCGTGCAGTTGTAGCTTCTTGCATCCAATGTTTGAATCTAAGTTACAAACAACAAAGATGCAAGTAAGAGCTCGCAGAGGGAGCAAAATTGATACATATATCAGATAGAAATTCAATACCTCTGTGTATGAATCAATGGCTGCATCTCCTCTAATATATAGATGAGATCATTGCTATTCAACTACTCCCCATTTTCTCCTACCACCGCCCCCATAACCATCTGCTTTGCAATATTTCATTGCAAATGCCTAGGGCCAGTCACACTGGGCTTTTAGACAACACACGTGACACAAGTTCCTAGTCTGTCTGATTGCTGATTGCAAAACTCCCTTTGCTACGGTATGATTATGCCTTCTGATGTGGATAAATAACCAAGTCTAGTTGTAATTAGCTAGTAGGTAATAAACAATGCATGGACACTCTTGAAGAAGAACTGGACAGCTACCACAATGAAAGCAACATAGTGTTCCATTTTTTGAGCTAAATATACCAACCAAAGCATTTGATGTTAGCAATTTCCCCATCCAAGAAGTCTCGTTTGGTAGCCCATTCATTGTATTTATTGCGCATGATCTATTCTTACAAATGTGTTACCCACCACATTACTTCTCTTGATCAAAGCTAGATACCTCATTCTACAATGGACGGGCTTAACCAAACAATGGCAATTCATACTTTTGATCCATCCCCAACATTTTGGGAATGCCATCCGGAACAACACCGAGCTCATAAACGCAGTCCCCATTGTATATTTGAGGAACATCATCAACATGCTTCTTAATTGAACATTTAAATATCATTCGGCTTAACTTGGGGTACGTGTGGCTATTTAATGCAATATAATCTAATGTACTATGGGTTTTTTCCACATGGTCAAAACCTGCCCCATTTTCTTTTGTTTTTTGTTTTATCCTCCCTAATTTTTCCTGCCGTTCCTTCATTATAGTCATAAAAGGAATCTTTAGTCTTACAAAATGAAATTTCGGCGGACCTTTCTCCTTGCTCTACAATGGAGCTGTCAGGCAACTCTACTATTGCCACCTTTGGTGTTGAGGACATTTTCATGCTGTTGTGCGTGACCAACAGAAACTTTGAAGACAAGGTTGTATCTAACACAAATTGAAACTGTTGACCTACTTGCACACCATCTTTCACCTTTTTTTGAATTTCACCATCCGGAGTTGAAATGATGGCAAACATCTTACTGTCAGTACAACCTCCGTAGTAGTCCCTAGGATTCACCATTGAATATCTTGTTGGGCTATCAAGCAGCAATGGAAATCGTTAACATTATTCAAAAGCAAACTCACCTTGCTTGACAAGGATGAAGCCATTGCTCAACAAATCTAGTAGATGCAAATGGATTTCTGTGAATGTCCAAGATCCCCCCGTACCATATATTTATAGGAATTTGAGTTACTCAATCAGAGATGAGGAATCTCAATCTATCATATCATAAATTAGATGTGGAAGTCAGAGACCATATTAGTATCAATTACTCCCATTTACATATAAGTTAGTCTACCCCCACCTATATTATAGTTTTTTCTCCCTCTTTCCTACTCTCTTAACCTTAGTCTCCTAAATTTTATCTCAATCTCTCCAACTCCAATTCTTCATTCATCCCATTCTTTTACACCCGTCCTCTATCTTCCATTTCCCCTACTCCCATTTCCCTCTTACTTTCTTATCCACTTTTTCTACACCCTTTCCCTATCTCCCATTTCCCCTACCCCTAAATTTCTATCTCAGACACCTCTTCCCTTTTTCTCTAAGTTTTATGTTTGTATCCATCTAGTGCTCATAAACTCTCCTCCTTCTACTTCAACCATCCTTTACTTTCTCTCTATCTATTTCCCTCACTTTGTCTATCATTTTCTTCTACCTCTCACTATTTTTCACCCTAACTCTATATATCTAACACTCCTACTTGTTGATCTCTATCTATTTCTCTTCACTTTATACTCTATTATCCTGGCCGTCTTGTTAAAGTTTGCCCTCAATCTTTATAACTGACTCCTCTCTATTCTCTGTTTTACCAAAATTCTAAAACTTTGAAGACAAGGTTGAATGTAATACAAATTGAAACTGTTGACCTACTTGCACACCATCTTTCACCTCTATCTGAATGTCACCATCTGAAGTTGAAATGATGGCAAACATCTCACTATCACTACAACCCCCGTAGTAGTCCCGAGGATTCACCATTCAATATCTTGTTGCGCAGTCAAGTAGCAATGGACATCGCCAACATTATTCAAAAACAAACTCACCTTGCTCAACAAGGATGAAGCCATTGATCAACAAATCTAGTAAATGCAAATGGATTTTTGTGAATGTCCAAGCTTCCCCCTTACCATATATTTATAGGAATTTGAGTTACTCAATCAAAGATGAGGAATCTCAATCTATCATATCATAAATTAGATGTGTAAATCAGACACCATATTAGTATCAATTACTCCCATATACATATAAGTTAGTCTACCCCCACCTATATTATGGTTTTTTTCTTCTTCTTTCCTACTCTCTTAACCTCAGTCTCCTAAATTTTATCTCAATCTCTCCAACTTCAATCCTTCATTCATCCCATTTTTCTACACCCGTTCTCTATCTTCCATTTCCCTCTTACCCTCTTATCCACTTTTTCTACACCCTTTCCCTATCTCCCATTTCCCCTACCCCTAAATTTTTATCTCAGACACCTCTTCCCTTTTTCTCTAAGTTTTATGTTTGTATCCATCTAGTGCTCATTAACTCTCCTCCCTCTACTTCAACCATCCTTTACTTTCCCTCCATCTATCTCCCTCACTCTGTCTTCAACCATCCTTTACTTTCTCTCTATCTATCTCCCTCACTCTGTCTATCATTTTCTTCTACCTTTCACTATTTTCCACCTAACTCTATATATCTAACACTCCTACTTGTTGATCTCTATCTATTTCTCTTCATAATATACTCTATTATCTGGCCCTCTCGTTAAATTTTGCCCTCAATCTTTATAACTAACTCCTCTCTATTCTTTGCTTTACCAAAATTATGAAACTTTGAAGGTAAGGTTGAATCTAACACAAATTGAAACTATTGACCTATTTGCATTACCTCTGTTTTGAATGTCACCCTCCGGAGTTTAAATGATGGCAAACAACTCACTGTCACTACAACCCCCATAGTAGTCCCTAGGATTCACCATCAAATATCTTGTTGGGAAATCAAGTAGCAATGGAAATTTCCAACAACCCCCGCGAGGATGAAGCCATTGCTCAACAAATCTAGTAGATGCAAATGGATTTCTGTGAATGTCCAAGCTTCCCCCTTACCATATATTTATAGGAATATGAGTTACTCAATCAAAGATGAGGAATCTCAATCTATCATATCATAAATTAGATGTGGAAATCAGAGACCATATTAGTATCAATTACTCCCGTATACATATAAGTTACTCTACCCCCACCTATATTCTGGTTTTTTCTCCCTCTTTCCTACTCTCTTAACCTCAGTCTCCTAAATTTTATCTCAATCTCTCTAACTCCAATTCTTCATTCATCCCATTTTTCTACACCCATTCTGTATCTTTCATTTCCCCTACTCCCATTTCCCTCTTACTCTCTTATCCACTTTTTCTACACCCTTTCCCTATCTCCCATTTCCTCTACCCCTAAATTTCTATCTCAGACACCTCTTCCCTTTTTCTCTAAGTTTTATGTCTGTATCCATCTAGTGCTCATTAACTCTCCTCCTTCTACTTCAACCATCCTTTACTTTCTCTCTATCTATCTCCGTCACTTTGTCTATCATTTTCTTCTACCTCTCACTATTTTCCACCCTAACTCTATATATCTAACACTCCTACTTGTTGATCTCTATCTATTTCTCTTCACAATATACTCTATTATCTAGCCCTCTCGTTAAATTTTTCCCTCAATCTTTATAACTGACTCCTCTCTATTCTTTATTTTACCAAAAGTCAAATTTTTCACAAATATCTCTTCTCTTTTTTTCAACAAATGAAATTTCTCTCGTCCACACTCCACAACCCTCTCTCTCTTTCACCACTCTTTTATGGTTTGATTAGTGCTGAGAAGATATTATCAATCATTCAATTAGTATATGTGTATGTCTTCACGTAGGAGAGCTTACAATTGCATGTTGTTGTATAGAGTGATGGAGAGAGAGAGAGAGAGAGAGAGAGAGAGAGAGAGAGAGATAAGCAAGAGATTAGGATGCAAGAGCTTAAGGTGAAAGTCTTTGAGAGAGAGAGATACTTGACTTGATTGCTTAAACAATTTTTAAGATGGACAAATCTCTCTCTCTCTCTCTCTCTCTCTCTCTCTCTCTCTCTCTCTCTCTCTCTCTCTCTCTCTCTCTCTCTCTCCCTCAAGGTCATCTCATGAAGGTTGATAAGGAAGAGAGTAGGGTGAAAGAGGGAGGGAGAAAGTGCTTCATTGACATGTTTGATAGAATTTCGGGCCTAGGGAGCTAGTGATATATAAATACAACTAGATAGTGGTGTAGCCAAAGAAAACAAAAGAGCCAATTCAAATTTATTTACTTCCAATTTAAAGTCTTTCTCACTCCCTCTATCACAGTAAACTCTTGCAAATATCTCCCCCCCCCCTCTCTCTCTCTCTCTCTCTCTCTCTCTCTCTCTCTCTCTCTCTCTCTCTCTCTCTCTCAAACTCATAATGAAGTCTGAGCGCTAGCGCTCAGACTTCATGATGAGTTTGAGGGAGAGAGAGGGAGATATTGGTACTGTTAATTATGCATGTTTTATAACTATATCTAGCAATTGTCCTTCATGCAAGTACTTTTATGCTGGCAAGGCTTAAGAGTGATTGTGCTTGCAATCAAACATGATCCCTCTATACTTCTCACTTTCAAAATCTCTCTGTCTCTCCCCATCACAATCTTCATGTGGGCTGAGCGCTAGATTTTGAAAGGGATAAGTTTAGAGCTTGATGGGGATAGAGCGAGAGAAATTAAGGTGAAATGGATTATGATATAGGTTTTGTTTGTGATGAATTCCCCTTTATTTTCTCCCTCCCTCTATAACACTCTATTCATGCAAAGATCACCCTCTCTTTCTCTCACTAAAACTTATCATAAAGATTGCACCAAAAACACTAGTCAGTGAATCTGAAGAGAGAAATTGCTCGCAAGGGGAGTTGAAGGCCGCTCGCAAGCAAAGGGAGTCAATGATTATTTTTCCAGGTTATCCTTCAATTCCATATTTGTGATATTTTCCCTTGCGTTCAGACATCATGATGAGAAATAGGGTGAGAGAGAGAGAGGTAGATATACACAAGAGGATATGGTCATAGAGCAATGGAAAATGCCTATATATAGGGGTTCATCATGGATATGTTGAGAGTCGCAAGATTAGGTAACATTGAGCACGTGATTATTTGGTAATGATCCCCTTGAAACTAATACTTGCTCCCTTTATTACCCTCCTCTATTCCCTCTCTCTCTCTCTCTCTCTCTCTCTCTCTCTCTCTCTCTCTCTCTCTCTCTCTCTCTCTCTCTCTCTCTCTCTCTCTCTCTCTCCCTCAACGTCATCATGTGTTGACGATGCTATCACGCAAACGTGGGATCCATTGTGGAAAATGGTCAATGAAGAGTTTGAGGCCAAAATCAAAGATACATGTTGGGGTGAACTTTGTGGAAATATGTTATATATGTGGGATGGGAACAATGGATTAGCCGTTTGGATGGAAGTTCTTAAACATGGTAAGTTTTGTTCTCTATGTGGTTAACTTGAATGCACATTTTTGGGTTTACTACTTTGTGATCTTTCGTATGATTGTAGGCGTAGCCTATGAAAAAGATAGCGATTTTCATCCAAGGGTTTGTGTCGAGCTTGTGGAGGTAGGCTATTCAAATGAGGCTGACATGTTGAAAATTGTGATGCGTATAAACAAGTAAGTACCTTTAGGCAGGTTCAATTCAAGTGCTGCTTTTACAATCAAATAATACTATCATTATATGATTGTCAATCCAATTTAGATTGAATGAGACGGGATACATTGCAACATCCTACAATGATATGTTATGGATGGTGTGGGCGATGGGGCTTGCTTTGAAGGAGGCAATCATGAAGAAATTAACATGTGTGGTCTACAGCTAAATGCAGGCAAACATTGACAAGAGGGTAGGGAGAAAAGCATGGTATAATGTGTTTGTGTCTTTGATGTCTCAACTTCTACATCTAGTGAGTGCCACTGTAGTTTTTTTACAAGAGTTTGCATAAGATTTTGCATCTTGCAACATGTATTTATCAATAATACCATACATGCAGGAAAAGTACACTCTTGCATTGAAAACGATCGTCACCGCAAAGGATAGAATGTTTCCTTTGGAGTTTCAAAGAAATTATAAAGAGGCATTCTTTGAAACAGATGCACCAATTAAAAAGATAACAAGAAACACATTGGCCATTGTTGATCCAACTTTGAGAGATGATTGGTGGAGGTATATTGTTTTGACCTCCCATGTGCTAAAAAATATGGAATCGATCCTTGTTGGCTTCAATTTAGGACCAGTCGACCAAAGTGGCTAACTAAGGAAAAAATGTATGGGTTGGCATGTGCGGATCTTCTACCTGTGAAGAAAACATTCTCTCTCCGTGCAATGGCTTCTACTGACCAGTCATACATTAAGAGTTTGGACATACCGCATACAGGTGAGCACATTTGGCCATTGCCTTAACAATCTACCTCTCCAGATTGGCATGGAATCCAATTATCATGGCAGATGGTTTCACAACCCCCCAAGAGAGTCAGCTGTGTTTAGGGAGTGGCTGTGGGTTGAGGTTTTTTGGTCGTTGATTGCAAGAGAAGTAGGGAATATACAAAGAAGCATCCAGAGTATAAATTTGACATCCATGCCTGGTCTTGACCTTTATTCCTTCCTTGATGATGCCAAGCTTACTCATAGAGGAAAGAGCTTCGCTTATAACCTGGCTCTAATGAAAAAGGGAACTCAATCAGAGGTGGTCAAAGCGTTGGCGAACGTAGGGAAAAGATGTCTTTGCAGGTTATATCAATATATATTATTGCCTACAAGAAACAAAATATATTTTTGAGTACTTGTGATTTTGTAACCTGACTAGATGGTTGCGAAAGTGTAAGTTCAACATCAGAGGTGTTCCAAGCTTGCAAAAAGTCCTTGAAATTAGTAAACCAGAGCAAGTGTTCAACCCTTTGCAAGTGGCCTGTAACTTCAAGGGGAGAGTTTACCAAGACCTACCTTGGTTCTTGGAGTATGATGAGGGATATTTCCCTATAGGTGAGGAAAAAGCACACAACGATTCAATGAGGGAAAGAGAAGAAAAAGCACATGCAGGGAAAAAAAATTCCACAGTAGTAGAGTCTAGTGTGAAATGTCCTCGAGGGGAGGATTTGATACGACTTCACAAGTACCATCATTCCATGATTTAAAACTCTTCACTTATAAGCATGGTCAACATGGTGGCATTTCATTTTCACTAAGCAATTCGACTTCGTTATGCAGATCGAACATTCCAATCGCTCTTCCAGCTCACAACAAGAGGCTAGAATGAAAGAAAAACATGAGTTCTCTTGATGTTCGTAAGCATCATATTCTTGATTGTTTAGCTTATTAATATGGTCTTGTTGTTCATAAAAAAGAAGTGAGATGTCTGCAGAGGAGGTGGTAGACTTTTCCACGATTCTGGAAATAGAAATATTGCATGTCTCGGACTTGCCACTAGTTACAATACCGTCTATTGGTAATTTCTAATCTCGAGTGAATGGTTTTTTAGGAATGATTCAAGAGCTTGTTTGCTCAGTTCATGTTTTTGTTTTGCATCTAGCTGTGGTGACGGTGTCTAGATTTTGCATCTTGACTGTAACAAGACAAGAAAAATGCGTTATTGAGCAATGTCAAGCCTCACGTGGTGGAGAAGTGTTATTGCCATTGCAAGTTGGGTCGGCTGTGTTGATTCATTGATGAACGCATCTATTCTTTTCCTACCATCAAACATGCATGTGTATGGGTTGTCTGAAACAGAAGTCCCTGATTGGAACAAGATGGAAGCATGCCATTTTGGACGACTAGCAGGGCTTGCATTGGAAACAACCGATGACAAATTTATGATCGTGGTTGTTTGTCCGTTAGATAATTATGGAATGGTGCATGATATGGCATCACTGTTGGTTGGCGAGAATATCACTTGAATGTGGTTTTGTGTAAGACACCTCTGTGCAAGACAAAAAGTAGAACCGTGAACATATTGTTGGTGTCATCAATGAGAAAAGAGCAGACTTGGACTTTAGAGGCCATTGACATTCCATCAGACGATGCTTAGTACGATTCGTTGTAAGAGGATGATGGACGCGAGAGGAGGATGGGACACTAATGCGAGGTACAATCCGTCATTCATTGGCTATATGTATAGTTTACCTATGTACTATTATTAAATCCTTTGACAAATATTTTTTGTGTAGGGGTTATGGAACGTGGGCATTGGTTACTTTGGTTGTTGCTAGCACAATACACAAATAAGAACAACATTTTCATTCAATACAGGGGTGACTGCGGTGCATTGGCCTTACTGGATAGCCATATGGGCCGTATGATGACAATGTTTGAGAGCAATGAGGATGTCTTTAGTAGACTAAACAATGTTTTGGAGATGCAAGCCCATCAACTACCAAAGATTCAGGAGCAAGACAAGAGACTAGCAGATGAGGTGGAGCGTTCCCTGAAGGCAACATCTCTTGTGGAGCCGCATCTAAACATTGTGGAATTGGATCCACTAGCCCATCCAATAGTGTAGACTAACAACAAGATACTTCACATTTTGTAGACGATGATGTTTGTGGTCTGCGTCTATATACGCATGCTTTGAACATTCTGTGAATAAATAGATGTGTTTTGTTTGCTCACAAATACTTGTAAAGATGGAGTTTACTTGTTGTCATAAACCAGATCATGTACAATGAAAGAGGATGTAAAAACTTGTTTGTTTTTGGTTTCTTGGATACTACGTGTATTTTTGGCTATTTTGTAAGCACAATTAATCACTATGGTTGTCCTAAGTAGGTGCTACATGGATAAGAGAGAGAGCTTTTTTGTCTTTTTGACTCAATCCCCTAAAACAACTATAGAGAAAGCTGTTTCAGAAAAATAATAAATTTTTCTATTTTTTTAAGAAAAGCTTTCTAAAAAGCTCCCTCGAGAAGCTTCCTCCAATCCCCTACTCCTTGTTTGCTTGTGTACCGAGTAAGAAGTTATCACATAAGTCCATGCCCGCATTCCATACCTCCTACAAAATCAAACTTGCTCAGAAAATAATATCAAACCTCATTTCTACTTGTTTACAATGCTCCAGTTTACCTCTCAATGGTGTGCCATCTTCTTGTTTTGTCCATTTACCTTCCTTGAGTGGATCAAACGAGTCGTCCTCTCATGGTCATCCAATGGACATAGTTGACGGTGAATGACTCTTCATTATTATGGAGATGAGCAATGAACACATAATTTTGTTGTCCTTTTTGTAAACTGCACAAGAGTATTGGTGAGAAGGAATAAAATCAAAGCATAATTTATGAACCATGGAACCTACTATTGACATCTCTTCACGAAGTGGACAGAGGCCTTTCTCGACTATATGTGGATCAACGATACTTAATACTAGCATTCTTTGTCTCTTCCTTTGCCTTGCCAAAATTATACTGTGCAATTTGAACACGATCACCATTAGTACCTGAAACTTTACAAACATCACACTTTGTTCAACTAGGTATCATTCAACATACACCACAGTCAAAATCAAGTATGCAATTCAACAGATATATCAACTCTGATACTAGGAGACTTACTAGATGATGAGCACATCACTATTGCCCGATCCAACACATCCATTATCTCTATTTCTAGACTCATTTGCAAAATCGATAATTTCCATTGAAGTCAATCCAAACTCCTCTCTCTTCAATATACAAAGTACCAAAAAGCAATGAAACCCCTTTCAAAGTCCCGTCTCGTTTTCAAAGAATCTTCACAACAATAAACTGCACTATAACCTACTATTCTCCTTTGTGCAAACATGCGGCTGTGAACCTCCAGCCTGTGCATTTCCCTCAAGCTACATTGAAACAAAATGCAAGTAAATTATGTGACGAGTAGTAAACCAAGAGTATGTTTGGATATGCTCATCACTTACATACCTGTAATATAGTGGCTATATCATCTCTTTTTGAAACCTGCACACTAGTCTCAACAATTGTTGGCTTTGCAAGGGTTTCTTGAGCTACAATAAACTGTGAGGTTGTTGAGGGAGGTACATGCTATGATGCCTATCGAGCACAATCCCCCCTTTCCTTCACAGCATTGTTATGTGTCATTTCATTGCTTGGAGGAAAGGTACCCTCCATTAGGAAGAGAATGGAGTCTAGGAGGGACTCTTTATTTGGCAGTTTAAGGGAGTCAAACCTTTGGTATTAAGAAACAAATCAAAGGACAACTTTTGAATTCAAATAGGTAAAACGGCTAGTTTATTTGAATTCAAATTTTCCCCCCAAAATGAAATTTAAAATCTAGCGAGAAAAAGTATATCAAGTAACATATTGATGGAAAGAGCTCGACGTGTAGATTCTAGATCTATAATCTCTGCTCAAATCGGAGATCATATGTGGGAGTTATGGAAGGCTAAAAATCATAATTTTGTCCTCCTCCCCCTTTTAAGGGGGGAAGTGCATCCTTTGACCACTCTTACACCTCTCTTACACACCCACCATTCTTGCACACATGGAATGTATCTATTCATCCATATGTTAATCACCTCCATAATCTCATGGTAGATAAAGAGGCCCTACTAGATCCCATCCTCTTCCTGATGACTCCAAGAACCACAATAGAGTTGTGTATAAGGTTTTCTTGAAGTTACAAGCTGCATAGGAGTGAAAATGCTATCTAGATTCTTCTCATCTAGAAACATACATAAAATTTTGACACATTTAATGTTGAATTTATGTTTATCTAACCATTTGAAATAGTTTCTGTATCATTAGATCTCAAACTGAACTTGATAATGGCGTACCATAACATTCATTATTTTATACCTACCTGCAAAGACATATTTTTGTTGCATGTGTCAACACCTTTTTTGTAAGAAATGTGGAATACAATAAGGATTTAGTAGCAAGGAGAGTAGAGAGAGATACGATGAAAAGTAGATTAGTGGCAAATTAAAAACTTTAGATTAACACATAATTACAAAGTGATGGCAGCATCCACGCATGTGCTCTCAAGATAGAGCTTAGATGGCGATTTAGACAACTAGAGCAAGTAGGAAAAACAAGGGGCTAACAATCCTTCAACAAGGATGTGCATGTGTATGTCAAGTGTTCACAACTCTAATGTATAGTGCTCAAAATATTCATGGAGAAGGCCTCCTTATATAAATGTAAAGGAGCTTCTAAACACCCATATATATCCTCCCTTAGATAGCCAAGTCCAAGTAGCAATTGGACATGCATCCATGTGTGTGGTTGCCCTTATGTAACCAAGTCTAAGTAGGAATCTACCATGCACCCATGTGTAGCTGATTTTGGGTAGACAAGTCCACCTAGAACTCGGCCACCTGCCAAAGACCACAGACAACCGCCCACCGGACAATCATTTTCTGATTGTCTTTTGGTCACCATCCGGTCAAGATTTTCCAACAAATGAAATATTTTGGCCCTAAATTTGCTCCGTACCATCCATGATCACAAATAAAGATCTCATTAGCATGCAAACCTGGAATCCACCAAATATGTGTGCACTATTGGCTTCTCCTCATATGGGGGCCTTAGAAATTGTGCAACATATATTGAGGTGGAAAATTTGAGAGAGGTGAACAATGCAAGTATACCAACACCCCCCTCCATGAGCACCCAAAGCTGCTCTATGTTGGATGTGTGCCAACTCCAAGTTGATGAAGATTTGAAGTAGCTGGTCTTTCCCTAGAGCTTTGGTGAAGATATCTACACAATCAATCGCCATGCAACTCTAGTTGTCGCATTGAAATGTTGTTGCTAAATCAAAAGAAACACCTAAGTCCATGAGAGCTTGCTTGAGCCAAACTACTTCATAAGATATAAAACAAGTAGCTTTGCACTCTGATTTCGTTGAAGAAAGAGTGACGGTTATCTGCTTCTTATTGATCCAAGAAAACACTCCAACCAAGTGAGAAACAAAATCCAAAGACTGAATTTCTAGAATCACAATCTCCTGCCCAATCAGATCCATAATATCCACTAAGAGTATTTGTGCCAATGCCATAGACAATGTTGTGGCCCAAAGTACCTTTGATGTACTTAAGAACATACATACCTACCTTCTAGTGAGATTCCCTTGGTTGGTTGGAAAACTTGCTTAAAACACGTACTACAAAAGAAGTATCCGACCTAGTGTTACACAAGAAAATTAAGCTTCCCACAAGTTTTGTGACTTTTTGATGTAGACTAAGGGAGAAGAATCTTCCATGGAGAGTTTTGTTACCATATACATGTGGTAGTGATGTGTGTGAACACACTTAGGTCCACTGAGGCATTTTTTCCCTCTTTAGGAGGTTTCTTTCCCCATGCATCGTATATACGTCCATCATTCTAGGGCTATCTATTTTTCCATCGCACACTAAGTAATACACTCTCTGTTGTGTGCCTTGAATTTTCTCTATCTTCTCTAAGCTATGTGTGTTTTCTTGCAGCCCTAGTTCCAACAATTGGTATCAGATCAGGTTGCGTCCTCTCGGGCTCAGTTGCCAGCAGCTCTAACACGTGCCTGCTCACTTTCTCTGAGTTCAGTGAGCTTTGGCAAGTATTTGCAGGTCAACAGATTTTTTGGGAAGGCTCAAAGAGCTCGGTCTTCTCAAAATTTTGTTTTGGACTCATTTCGGCCTCCGTTTCCACTACAAACAGTACTACACAGGCTATTTTTTCATTTTGTGCAATTTTTTTGTCAATGCCTTTTTTTGCATAACAGGTCCCTTATAGTCTTCTACAGTTTGTGCTATATAGCACGTGTTGTTCTTGCTTTGTTTCTCCTTGTTGGCAGCAAGCTAACTCGAATAACATTTTTTGGAGCTTTCATTGTAAAAGCACTAATTATTTTGATGATTCGAGAATATTGTAACTCCTACTTTCCATATAAAAAATATAATTGATGAGCCGGAGCTACAAGCTTCCAAATTGTATCAACCTGTCTTTAGTTAGAGCTCCCAGATTATTAGTTTTGACCACAAAAAGATTGGCTAAGGTATAAAAGCCAATTTTTGTAAGTTTTTTATAAATTTTGGATAATAGAAACACAGCGTGAGCTAACGGTGCTCACTTCTCTCCTTCTCGTGCTTCCTACTCCCTTCCCGGTTGTCACATTTGTAGTGCAATTTGTTGCGTTGCAACCACAAGTAAGAGCTCTACGCATCGACGTAAGCATTTCATGATAATCTGTAGCTTTTGGCGTCGCCGACCCACGGCCTAATTTCATCATAAGTAGAAATTTAAGCTTTAAATTAAAAAACTATTTATAGGCCGGGTATTGGGGCATCATTGCTAAGCATTTAGATGCATTCTGTGTCAAAAACGACTAGGTCAAAAACTCACTGCTATTAATAATTGCAATTTTTGCACTTCACCTAAAGTGAAATTTGAGACCATAAGCATGTGTGCTTAGGTTTTATAAACATGTCCTAGAAGTTTCGTGACGTTTGGATGTCGTTTGATGCTGTAATAGATGTGATTTGTTTGCCGATGAGCAATTAGCTTTTGGTGATTTCAATCATTTGAGTGTAGCTTGAGTTAGATGCGAGTTGTTTGTTGTTTTCCAAGAGATTGACAACCTCTTGTAGCCTCTATGCACTAGTCAAGTTAGCTTCGTCCCATGGATTGACAATTATATTGGTGGTTCTCGCTATGTCTGCAATAAGATAGGAGTGAGGTTAGACACCCGTCCAACATTTGGCGCCGCTATCGAGGACGAAGAGACCTAAACTAGGGAAAAACACGAGCGTCTTGTGAAGTTATCCTTTAACTTCTTCTAGGATCACCTAGAGTCAAAACTTCTTTTCAAAACCGCATAGCTTGAGATTGTCGTCTTTTGCTATGTAGAGGTAGCTTGGAAGTAGGTTGTACTTGCTAAGTACCTTTTAGGAATGTAGGATTGTAAGATTAGATTAGGATTTTGAGAATGATTGATGGACGAGACAAGTCTTAAGATCAAGGCTCAAAAAACCCAAAAAAACAAGAAAACGAGTATTTGTGGACACTTTCCACAACCCCATTTTAGTATAATCTAGGAGTAGGGTAAGTAGAATCTTAGGTGGGATTTCAAAACATTGTTCTCTCCGAAAGAATTAATTGTGAGTTGTTTATGTGAAGTTGCAGAATTTCAGGTCTACGGCTAGAAATAGCACCAGAAGGTTGTCAACCATTGAATCCAACTGGAGAGTATGCTTTAAAAGTTGTATGAACCAGTGGGTAAGCTTAAGGACGCATTGAGGTAAAAATTTCAAGAGATTGTAAAAACTCAGATTATTTACTTTTCCTTGACATATTAGGCCATATTAAGTTTTGACTTGACTCAGAGGCTTAAAATAGCTCATGTAAAGACTGTCCAATGAAAAAATTGAAAAAAGTGCTCATTTTAGGCCTAAAGTAAATAATCACAATTATTTACTTTCAGCTCAAAAGTGACCAAGGTTGACACCAGAGACTCTGTGCATGTGTACAAATATCTTTTGTAAAGGCCCATAGAATTTGGATCACCAAACTGACCAAAAACTTGGCAAAAACTAAATTCTATACTAACTGTGGAGAACTTGAGTATAAATTGGGAAAAAAAAATTCAAACTCAGTGAAACTTGACTTATAGGCTTATATTGATGTGTTAAACAAGTGTACATGCTCAGTTAACCAAAAAGATGCAAAAATTTGCCAATAGTAAATAATCACGATTATTTACTTTTGTCCCATTTTTTATTTTTTTTACCAAACCAGCATACCACTAGTTTTAACATGTTATATTAAGCCCACAAACCAAATTTGGCAAGATTTGGATCATTGGATTGAAAATTGTGGCCAAATTTGCAAAGTCAATTTGTAGACACAAAATTGTTGACCATTTGAGCAGAAAACTATCCAAACTTGGTTGGGGAGCTTAAGTTGAGTTGTTTAACTGATCTTTGTCAAGATTGTGGTAAAAAATTGCATAAAAATAGCAGGAGTAAATAATTACGATTATTTACATCTACTACAAAATTTGATATTTTGCTTATTTGAGTATACCCCAAGGTAAAGCATGTCAAGTAGACCACACAAATTAATTTTGGTGAAATTTGGATCATAAAAGTGAGACTTAAGTCAGATTCTCAAAAATTGAGTTTGCGGATACGAAATAGTTGGGATAACTTGAACAAATTTTGTTCAAACTTAGTGAAACTTGTCGAGAGACCTTAACAAGTTGCATACTTGGCAAATCAAGCCAAAAAGTGTGAAATTGAGGAAAGTAAATAATCGCTATTATTTACTACTGATACACAGAGATAGACTTTTTGACTTTTGAACTTGTACAGTGTTAGATCATCATAATACAAGGCCACGGGGCAATTGTGGGTTCAATCGGATCCAAATTAGTACATGTTCACTCAATTTCCAAGTGGCAGATTAGTTCTTTGGGCTTTTTGCAAAAGTAGAATCTAAAAATCTCAATTGCTGACTCACTTAGCTCAAATTGAAGTGATACACATAGACCAGTCACAATAGTTAGCAAGAACTGTATAGTCTTTGTGAAAGATTAGCTAACTTGATTAAAACTGATACAGGATCACGTTGCACACAAGGAATTGAAAGCTTGAGAGAAGTTGCAATCAAGCCAAGTGGACGAAGTTGACAACAAGTCAATCCGATGATAAGTACTCTATCTAAGGCTTCACAAGTCTATATGAACGTTAGATCTGGTCGTATACTAGCAAATCAAGGTATATTTGGGGAGACTACTAGTAGAGTATCCACCAAAGAGAGTGTGAATCAAGACGATCACTTGGACACTATCTTTGAAGAAGTTTGAGACACTTTTTCAAAATCAACATCTGAAATGTCTTCCTATTCAGCTCATTCAAAAACCAGAACGACAGTGCAATATAAGCACATACTCTCTTTTTATATTTTTATAAAACTAATCGCCATGGAGCTCAGGTTTACCTGTATCCTAATGAAGAGTATGCCATTCGCATTGATGACCATGACATAGAGTTCGAAGAGGAAATCAGGGCAAAAGAACAAGGAAAAATGTATTTGGATAAAAATGGAACTCAATATTTACAAGTTGAAAACCCTGACATGATAGACAACTGGGGGTTAGAAGTAAATACCATAATTCCAAATATAGCAGCAAAAGAAGGATCATCGACTTTAGAATTTGAGGGATACGATCAAGTTGATTTGAAACCTCTGAAACGGATTAGCACGGATAATCCTAAGATCGGAGTCTATTATTGGGAGGATAGAAACGTCAAAGATCTTCTATGGACTTCTCATGCCAAATCAGGACAGTTAACGCCTATGAAGATCATCTATATCTTTAAAATCAAACACAAGTGTTCAAAAAATCTACCAACCTATTTGTTTAGGGATTGTTATCACAATAATTTTTTTATGATGACTCTTGAAGAGGTGGAACAAACCAAATACCAAGGGTACTCCATAAGAGATTGGATATTGGGCCAAGGACCAGAAACTATTCCAAGAGATGAACTCCACGAGAGATCTTATGAGATCAGTGTTAAGAAACCAAAAACTGCCTCATCACGAAGAAAACTGGGTAACACTAAAGCCAGTCCAGTGCTACATGAGTCACTATTTCCAACAAACTGGTTTGAAGGACTCGGAACAAGACCAACTGTCAGGAGACCGAGAGTTGAACCAAATAGACGTGTCAGACCAGCTGATTTTCAAAAATGGGTCAAAAAATAAAGTGGATCTAGGGATCCATATGACCAATTAGGTCTTATAAACTTGTCCTAGAAGTTTCGTTACGTTTGGATGTCATTTGATGCTGTAACGGATGTGATTTGCTTTACCGATGAGCGATTGGCTTTTGGTGATTTGAGTCACTTGAGTGTAGCTTGACTTAGATGCGAGTTGTTAGTTGTTTTCCAAGAGATTGACAACCTCTTGTAGCATCTATGCACTAGTCAAGTCAGCTTCGTCTCATGGTTTGACAAATTAATCGTGGTTCTCACTAATACTGCAATAAGATAGGATGGTGAGGTTAGACATGCGTCCCACATTTGGCGCTGTTATCGGGGACGAAAGACCTAAACTAGGGAAAACATGAGCGTCTTGTGTACTTGTCCGTTAACTTCCTCTAGGTTCACCTAGGGTAAAACTTTCGTTTAGAAACCGCATAGCTTAAGATTGTCATCTTTTTCTGTGGAGAGGTAGCTTGGAAGTAATCGTACTTGTCGAGTGCCTTTAGGATTGCAGGATTGTAAATTTAGATTAGGATTTGGAGAATGATTGGTAGACAAGACAAGTCTTAAGATCAAGGCTCTCAAAAACATAAAAGACAGAAGAAAACGAGTGAAGTATATGACCCTAGAAGAGTGTGCGTCAGATGCTATTGACTTAGGAGACAATTGTGATATTTTTAATAAAAAAGATGTCCCTAAGGATACCCAAAGTGAGAAAACAACATCCACCAAACCGACACAAGTAGGGATGGTTGTTGCAGCATCGCTTTCAGCCATAGAAGACATGCTCAAAAGGATGAATGAAATGATGAATAACATGCAAAAAGCACCTATGAGGGGAACATGGCAAGGGATACCTCAACAGGGACAACCAGTTAGGCCACAAAAATGGTGTGCAATTGAGGGAAACTGGACCAACCATGAGACTAATGAGTGCTATTACCAACCAAATTATGATGGAAATGTTCAATACGTGCCTATGAGGCCACAAGGACAACCCATGTACAGATATCAGCCTAATATGGCCCCAGCTCAAAGACCACCGATGGGTATGGAAAGACCTTAACCTGTGTTGGGTCAACAACCTCCATATCTTGGACATAATGCAGTGCCTGTAAACTACATGCATTCAGAGGGAGTTATAGATGAACAAGCACTAGTGTCTGTTACACCCTATGCTGAGCCTAGTCCATCTACAGTAATGGTAGAAGGAGATTGGTATAATTCACATCCCCCCACCAATGGAAGAACGTGTGACTTATACTACACCAGAGCTTGCACCGATGTACTATGTAGCTAATCAAGGTGTTAGACCTCCGATAATAAGACCCATGATTAAGCCGAGAACTGGAAACTGTCATAATTGTGGTGCAGATGATCATTGGAAAAATGGATGACCAGATCCTGACAAGAACCTTAAGCGAGTTGAAGCTTATTGCATACAATGTTGCAAAAAGGGAGGATAATTCCCTGAAGATTGTCAAAAAAAATCCTTTAAACAAGGATAAAATAGTAGTGAACGTAGTCCAAGTGATACCTAGTAGCTCATTCAAGAGTGAATCGATTGTTTCGATCAAGGTAATCACCAGAGTCCAGGCTAAGAAAAAGAAACATAACTCCTCTGATTATTTGGAGAATACAAAAATTTTCTCTCAAAAGACCAAAAGAAGTAGAAGCAAAAGGTGTGAGATGAGAAAACGGAAACAAAGGGCTGAAATCAAAGAGAAAGCAAAGAAACTATTCCAAGAAAAAAAAGAAACTGGAAATGAATCAAGCAAACCATAGTGAAGTCTGGAGGATCAAATTTGGTAGACAAAATTTTTGAGCCAATCAATGTAGCCTTGGAAGCTTACCAAGCGGGACTTAAAGCAGACCAAAACATTAAAAACAAATGGGAAAAACTATCCTTCTCCGGATATGGAAGTAGCTAAGCTTGAAGCTTATCAAAATTTGGTAAGAATTACTCAAGAGATGCTAAAAAAACGAAAACCCAAGCTCGGGAGTATAGCAAAACTTGAGGAGCTTGTGGTAGGAACCAATAAAGAGAAATCAAAAGTGGTGGTAGAACCCCACCTTGAAACAAAAGAGCCAGAACTCATAGTGCCTGACACCAAAGATGCCTTAGATGGAATTCCATTAGTAGAAGAAGACTGGCCAGGACACTTATGGAAAAAAGTTGGAGAGATTAATGATGGGAGCCTAACTCTGAAGTCAGCTCCTATAGAGGAAGTTTGGTTAAACAATCTACCTCATGATATGGACATGGATGTACAATCCCTGTATGGGGATTGCGGCTCTGAAGCTTCAAGAATGTCTAAACGAAGATGAATCCATAGTGTGTAAAACCACTCAGGTAAAGAGAGAGGAATAGACCCTAGAGGTAGACAACATCCATTCAATCATGTCTACACCCATTCAATGCACTCTTATTTTAGGAGAACTTTAAAAAATCAGACTATATTTATGAAATGATCTACAAAAAACTCTAGAGAAGGTGATGATAACAGGGCTAATCGCAAAAAATTTGGGAAAATTGAAACATGAATTGGATAACAAAGAGATTCGATCTGTTCCAATGAACAAAGGCGAAGAATACTACGAAGGAGAAGAAGGAAATGCAACCCTTCCAGTGAGATATAATGATATAGAAACCATGGCAGTAGTGGATAGAGGGGCATGCATAGCCATAGCCACAAAAACAGTATGGAAATCATGGGGACAACCAACCATTAGACAAACTCAAATGAAATTGCAATTGGCTGATGGACACATCGAAAGACCCTTAGGACTGTTTAAAAAAGTGATAGTTAATTCTTGTGGAATTGAATATCAACACACTTTTGCAATAGTGGAATTTGGAAACTCGATTATGAAATCATCTTGGGAAGACCTTTCATGCGACAAGTACAACTTATCCAAGATTGGGAAAACAACTATCTGTACTTGAAGCAAGTGGGATAAAAAATAAGGGTTAATCTAGAAGATCACACTTATCGAGATGTCATGAAAACACCCATACAAGAATTTGACTCAGTCTCTTGGGATGAAACTAAGCTTTCATCTTGGTTGAACAAAGACACACTTATTTGTATGTGCGGACGAGAGCTTAAAACAAGAAGAATGTATCTTAGAAAGGGATTGCACAGACAAAGCCTATGTACCTGAACCCTTTCCAGAGCATTTGTTTGAGCCATTTGAGTGGACTCAAATTCTAGCAACAATGGATGTATGTGTAAATACGTCTATGCCTACTCAATTTTGCAATGAAGATGACTATGACATAATTTCCATACAAATGATCTCAACCCTTCACATTGAAGAAAAACTTCAAGAATCCAAGGACTTAATGAAAGCTCAACAAGTCTTTTCATACCTCTATATGATGCAACAAATGAGTTAGAAGAGCATTTAGCTACCTCAAATGATTCGGGGTCAGAAAAAGAACATGTGAGAGCTAAAATACTCATGAAAGGAGGGGAGGAGAAGTTTTTTTACTTCCCAAACCAGAAACCGAGAAGACAAAAATGGTATAGAAGAAAAAGAGACACAAGAAATTTGAAAGCTAGACCTATGCCATCAATCTCCAATAGAACATAGTTTCTGATGCATATAGATGCACATGATTATGTCAAAGACAAAATCACTGGTAGATATCCTTTAAACGAAAAGCAGGAAATATCAAAAATATTGAGAAAAACAAGAAAGAAAACTCAAGCAAAACCTAAATACCGGGACAAGGATTCAACCATGACACGAGTCGAACGAAGAAAGAAATATCAAGAGTTGAAAAAAGCTCTAAAGGAGATATATACAACTGAAATGGAAACCACTGAGGAGGAAGGTAAAAATGTAATGAGTGTTCCATCCCATTAACAAAAATATACTCTCCAAGACCAAAAAATCATAGTCGAACAACCTGTCAGGGAACAATGAAAACAAGGCAAGTCAAAAAACAGGGAACAATGAAAACCCAAAAAAAAAAAGATCTGGCCGAACCAGGAGAAGAGCCTAGACCTACCTACATTGCAAATGACCTTACGGAAGAAGAAGAAGATATTTTTTAAAGCTTACTGAAAGAATACCAAGATATCTTTGCTTGGACTTATAAGGATCTCAAGGGTGTTGATCCAGAAAATCTGTCAACATACCATACCTATGAGAGATGATGCAAAACCAAGTAGACAAAGGCCATACACATATAATGAAACCTTTGCCAGGAAGATCAAATAAGAGATTGAAAAGCTAAAGGAGACCCAATTCATTTATGAAATTGAACACACAGATTTGGTGTCTTCAATTGTGGTAGTACCCAAGAAAAATGGAAAATTAAGAATGTGTGTCAATCTCAAGAAAGTGAATGCAGCTATCATTAGAGACAAATTTTATCTTCCAATCACTGAGCATGTTTTAGAATGAGTTGCAATAAAATAAGCTTACAGCTTTTTAGATGTCTTTTTGGGATACAATCAACTTTTGGTTGACCCCAAAGATCAACATGAAACTGCCTTTGCAGCTGAATGGGGTATTTTTGCCTATCGGGTTATGCCTTTTGGGTTAACTAATGCTCCTACCACCTTTTAAAGATTGATGAGCCATGCTTTTAAAGAATACCTTCGGAATTTCTTGGAAGTATATATGAATGATTTATGTGTACATTCATCAATCCGAGCTGATCATTTTGAACATCTCAAAAAGGTATTCAAAAAATGTAGACTTTATATGATTTTCTTAAATCCTGAAAAGTGCACATTCATGGGCATACAAGGAAAAGTTCTTGGACATATAGTGTCTAAAAATGGCATAGCTACTAATATGGATAAAATTCATGTTCTTTCTAAGTTGCATAGACCGACAACAGTCAAAGGGGTTCAAGCTTTCATGGGACATTGTGGATATTACAGACGATTATTTACACGTACGCTATAATTGCAAAACCCATGTATAGCTTGATTACACTCTTTGAATGGACTGATGTGTGTGAAGAATCCTTCATGAAGCTTAATCAAGCTCTCACTTCAGCTCCAATATTGAAAGCACCAGATTGGAATAAGATATTCCACATACATGTAGATGCTTCCAATTTTGCCATTGGGTGTATCCTAGCTCAACCAGAAGATGAGAAAATTGAATTTTCTATTTCTTTATGCTAGCAAACAATTGAATATGGCAGAGAAAAACTATGCAACCACCAAAAGGGAAGGATTAGGAATGATCTATGTTGTAAAAATATTATAGACATTACATATTAGCAAACAAATTTGTGTTCTTTGTGGACCAGATTGGAATAAGATATTCCACATACATGTAGATGCTTCCAATTTTGCCATTGGGTATATCCTAGCTCAACCAGGAGACAAGAAAATTGATTTTCCTATTTCTATGCTAGCAAACTTGAATATGGCAAAGAAAAACTATGCAACCATTGAAAGGGAAGGATTAGTAATGATCTATGCCGTAAAAAAGTGTAGACATTACCTATTAGCGAACAATTTGTGTTCTTTTTGGACCACCAAGCCTTATTGTACTCGGTCAACAAGTTATGCAACACTGGAAGAATAGTGAGATGGTTCATCATTGTTTTGGAAATTGATTTCACTGTAGTTGTGAAAAAGGGCACCGCTCACAAAAGAGCAGATCATTTGTCAAGGATTATATCAAGAGAACCACCAAAGGGAGTAGACAATGATCTATCGGATGCATATCTGTTCTACGTGGAAATGATACCTCGATGGTCGAAAAATATGGTGTCCTTGATGACCATAGCTCAAGCGGATTCACAAATATCACTTCCTATTACAACTGGATTAATTGAGAAATCGGCTATGTATCAATTACTAGCTGAAAGGTTGTACAAAAGAAATCGAGATGGAATATTGCTTTTATGCTTTAATCCTGAGGAGAAAACCCAATACCTAAGTCAAGCACATATTACCATAGCAAGACTTCACTTTGCGGAAGATCAAACTATGCAACGGATCTTGAGACTTGGAGTATTTTGGCCAACAATGAGGAGTGATGTTCACTCATTTGTAAAAAAATGTCCTCAATGCCAAAAACAATCACCCATACCTGATGTGACATTGTTCCAAATATCACTTATTCCTAAGTGGAGTAACTATCTAGTTACTTACTTATCAAGACGAACATTTCCTGAGGATATGAGTAAATGCCGCCAAAGGGCAATTGAAACTGAAGCAAGAGACTATGCTCTTATTGAAACCAATTGTATTGAAGAGAAAAAAAACAACATTTGCGTATTTGTGCAAATGAATACGAGTATATTTCCATTACAAAACAAGCACATGCTGCCTTGTTTATGGTCTTGATGCCATACTGCTGATAGACTTTCTATTGCCTACACTAAGGGTAGCTAAGAATCTTGAGTGGAATGGACATGAACTGTCACAGAGGCTTGAAGATTTAGAAAGCGTGATGAGCAAAGACTAACTGCTGTAGCTCACATCTATGCACAAAAGCAAAAGCAAAAACAATTTTTTGATTCCCATCTAGTCACAAAAATCTTCAAAAAAGGGGACTTAGTTTTAGTCTATTCCCTTAAGCAACACATTTCCAAGTTTGAGAAAAAGGAAAACAGACCGTTTATCATTGAAGATGTATCTCCAAGTAGAGCAGTTAAGTTTTCCATCCTAGATGGTGAACCAATGGTTAATTGGATTAGTGGATGTTGTTTAAAAAAGTACAATTTGCCACTAACCAATGAATTGCTAGAAAAGATGCATGCAGCAAAGCAAAGAAAGATAAAACGACAACAGGTTATTGATGAAGCCCAAGAGGAAGCTCAGCTTCGAGTACTCAAAAGGAAAGCTGCTCTCAAAAATCAACAAATGCCTATTTCCATCAACACTTTGGAATTAGATGAACGACTATGGGAATTACAGAAGGATGCAGTGTCGACAGATGATGAATGGTTAGATGGAATGGACCTTTGCATCAAAATACAACTGAACAATCATAGCACAATGCATTGGTTGATACAGGAGCTCGAGTAAATGCAGTCAGTTATTCCACGTACAAGAGCAACAAGTCAGTCTTTGACAACACAAATATCGACTTTTAAAGGATGCAACAAGAACCCAACACCGACACTAGGAGTAGTCAACTTAAATGTGATAGTACATGGATGTTCATGTCCACATCAATTTGTATGCTTACCAGATGAACACATGAATGAAACAATGATTCTTGGAATCTCATGGATGCGGACTTACAAGGTAGTACCAGATTGGGATACCAATCAGCTCAAGCTATCACCTAAAGGCGGACAACTCATTATTCCAATTGCACCAAGCAAGGAGGAATGAAAAGGAGGCTACCAGTAACAGAGCAAACCACGAAGCAATCAATCTTCTCTATCCTATCGACAAGAAAATGCTACAAGTAGCATACAAAGAGTCAAGAAAATTTGGGTACCAAAAGCACAGCTTAAGGACAAGCCGATTCAAATTTGGGTGCCCAAAACATCATCTACTATACCAAAGATGGTTCCAAGGTTCAAAACACAAAGAGGAGTATCTTCGAGCAGAGAACCTAAAACAAAATGGATTTGGAAAAAAAAGGAGCACTTATCTTCTCCACAAATTGTAAAACCAATAAACCAATAGAGAGGTAAGTCTCCCTAATTTAACTAATAACATCTCCCTAATGAGTGTAAATAGTGTATATACTATCAAAAAATGGTCTCATTTTCATTAATTGCCCATTTACAACGTCGTCTCACATGAGACATGAGGGATAAGTTCTAAGCTTATGAATGATCAATTCTAAATGGCCGGTAGCAAGTCTAGGCTCAAGAAAAAAACCATAGAAATCGAGCAGTGCACGAAGTCCTACGACCAAAAATTGACCATAGCAGCCTGTTAGCTCAACCAAATTGGACAAGGCTTGAACTGTAGCATGCCCCTATATAATAGAACACTTCTATATCACCAAATGGCCATTTGACAAGGGTCAATGGGGGTCCCAAGTAGAAATTCTAGGTTTTTACCAGATGCCAAAATTGCATTCTGATTCCACAAACAGCTTATAGCTTGGGTCTATACACAATGTACATGGATGGTTTCATGAAAATAGTCAAGGCAATCTCTTGAACAAGAGAAAACAGCTCAAAGGCTGCAAAGCGTCATTTTTGACATATGAAGTCAGATTGACTCCAAATGGGCCAAAACTGGATGGGTAGCTTTAGGACTATGTAGGGGACAAGTTTATAGCTTCAAAAAGTGACTAACCAACTCCACAGGCCATCTAGTCACAAAAATCAGTGATTTTAGAGTCCACAAAGTACGAAGTGATGCCGACACAACAAAAATTTACCAAATTCACTTTAGGACTTGTTATAGATGTATTGAATATGTTTAGGTCATAAATTGTCAAGTTTTGCAAAAAAAATGACTGTTGTAAATAGTCACGATTATTTACTTTTGTACTTTTTTGGCTTGAAAATGGTACCTTCACTTCACCTATCACTTGTACACATCTATTACATGTCACATTTCAAGTATGAGCCAAAATAATCAAGAAAAACTTCGAAAATTGTCAAAAAAACACAAAGAAGTCTGTCCAATCCAATTTTTGAGTTATCTGTCACATTTTTTGATCCAAATCAGCTCATATCTCATACATAGAGTCTATATCATGCCTAGAACCAAGTTGCACCAAAAAATGCACATTTTGATGCAAAAGTTAATAATTGCGGTTATTTATTTTCTTGCCAAAATGGGAGAAAATTGCAACTTTGACTTTATGGGACCAAAGCAAAACATGTCCCAAGCCCATTGACCAAGTCTGAGCAAGTTTGGATCTCAAAATCTCAAAATCCCTTTATATCTATATTTTCAGAGACTAAAAGCCTAGATATGGCACCATTTCCTCCCAGTGCACTCAATTGAGTCCACACTTCACACAGAGCACCTAAATGCTATATATTTCAAGCCTATCATTCAAAAATGCAAAAAGTTGGAAAAAAATCCCAGTTATAAATAATCGTGATTATTTACTTTTGTTGCAAATTTTTGCTTGAACTGTATGATTTTGATCTTTACATGTTTTTATGCATCTATGCATGCTCCAAAATTGATGTGAAGCAAATTGGACTCAATTTGTCAGCAATTCAGACTCAGGGGCATTTTAGAGCAGAATTTGCAAAAAAAATTAACTTTGGCACTATATTCCCCTAATAGGAGCAATGCAAGCTGTCGAGAAGGCCAAGAAAAGGGTGTCTTAGAAGAAAAAGTTGCAAGAACTACCACCCTACCAACTGGACCCAAGTTCAGTAAAGACGGCCAAAGCAACTTACTTGTCAAGAGAACAGCTCGAAGAAAACAACACCACGATTTTCACAGGTAGGTTCAAGAGTGAAGAAGGACACCAAGTAGAGCTGCAGATGCTACCAAATGAGATCTATAATGTAGCTACTAAGCCAAACAAAAGAAGCCAACAGAAGGTTGGGCCTCAAGGACTTCTACGACCAGGAACCATGAGGCATAGATTTCCAAAAAGCCTATGAGTTATTGTCTACTATCAAAGAGGATGGGTCAGCCCAAATCACCGACCAACAAGGATAGAAAGTCAAAGTAGTAATCACCAAAGAGATTGCGATCGAGGCACTGAAGCTGTCGACTGAAGGGATGAAAATGCGGGTCCGAGACAGAAAGACAGCAAACACATTCACCAAAGAGACTACTGCTGCAACTTTTGCCAACCTCATCCAAAGGCAAGTGGAAGAACTAGCACACCTATACCATCAGCAATTTCGCTTTTTAGCAAAGAGACCGCCATGATACACCACCCCAAACCATGTGGTTGCAACCACCTTCACCCAAGTGTTGAAGTCAACAACTAGGCAGCCAATTGATCATGCACAGTATGTCCTGACAACGCTGAAGGGCACCAAGAAAGAAGGAAAAATCACCTATCTAGGCGCACTTGAAGTACTGACAAGAATAGCATATCATACTATTGGCATGACCAAAACTTTTCCACCAGTCCCAGATCAGAACACATGGATTGTATCTGCACAACCTTCTCTACGAACCACACGTTCATCCAAAAGAGTGTATAAGTCAGACGAAGAATCTGCAGAAGACTCTCATGAAGCTCATAGCAGTGAGAGTTCACACAATGAGGAAAGAAGGGCCAGAATTGAGGAGATGAAGATGAAAGCAGTAGCTGCATATCAAGAAGAACCTCACCAAAAGAAGGCGAGGTTTGAAAGGGAAAAACAAACTTATGAAAGAAGCCACCAAGCTGCAGGTGAGGACCCGAAAAGGTGGGTTCCAAGAGAGACAAGGGGACCCCAGAACCAAGAACCCTACAAGGAAAGAAGCAGAGGAGCCTGCAAAGTTTCTTGAATGCATGTACGCAGAGATAGGAGCCCTAAAGTTAAAAGAAGCTCAAGAAGTTGAGAGGAAAGCAAAGGAAGATGTAGCCGAGCAACAGAGACAAGCGGAGGCTATAGAACAAAGTGAGACACAACACTACCAGGAGGAGATTTCTCCGAAGCCCTCTTAACCAGCTACGAACATGTAGACCATCCAATGCCAAGCCCTCACCCTTCACCAACAGCTAAACCCAATGAGGGAGAGGAAGCCAAAGAAAAAGAGCCTGAACAATAGGCAACAGCCAGTTTTGAGGAGTCCAAAGCAACAAAAACAAAGGTAGATCCATCTATGACCACCCAACAAGAAACAGCCGAGGCATCCACGAAGCCTCAAGAAGCAAAAACAGCCGAGGCAACCGCAACACCTCAAGGATAAGTAGAACCCCCACCGCAACCACAAACAACCACCACAGAAACACCCAAGGAGCCACAAACTGAAATGTCTGAAACATCTAGGCAACCTACAGATTCTGAAGAATGGGAGACAAACGACAAAGTCATCATGCAAGTAAATGAATGTGCCAAGCAGATGCAGCAGATGATAGAAAAAATGCGAACAATAGTACTTAGCCGCAGTGCTAAGGCTAGAGAGCTAGAAGTAGTTATTGATGCTCTACAAGGAGAGTTGGATGACAGGATGAATATAATCTCAGATCTACAAAGACAAATCAAAGAGCTAAAGGATGAAGTAGAATAGCACCAGCTGGCCAAAGAGAAGCAACAGAAAGAAATGGAGGAGCTAGGTGAGCTCCTAACCAAGTTATCCAATGCATGCAAGACCAAAGATCAACAACTGATAGAGGTAACAAATGAACTCCTAACCACGACTCTATCAGTACAAAAGATCCAAGTGCATCTCAATGTAGCGTATGCTTCTCTACAATACTCAGAGCAAAGGATTAATGATCAAACAATTTTTTTGAGATAGATAAGAGAAAAGTCCTACCGTTGCCTCGATCAAAGATACAGATGAAGTCTATAAGACTTTGGAAAAGAAAAAGAAGGATCTCGAGCTAGAGCTAAAGCTAGAACAATCACAAAGAAGAGACCTTGCATTGATGCGGGTACAACAAAAAGAGCAACTACTCAAAGAGATAGCTGAACTAAAGAGAGTCAATCAGCTGCTGAGAGAGGGACAACCATAACATTAGGAAGAAGGCGGTACCTCTAAGAAACCAACTCTTGACATTTCCTCAGTCTGTTTTGCTGAGATGGAAACACAACCAACATAAGAGCTAGGAGGAGAAGAAGATTTTTAGGTACCACTGACTGATGCTGAGCAAGTGCCCATGGTCCAACTATCTAAAGCTGAGGAAGATGCACTAAAGAAACAGGTTACCCAAGAGACAGATACAGAATGGAAAGCAGCGATGGATTGGAAGTTGAGAGTTCTACACTCATTCAATGCATGTTGATTTTGGTGGTACCAAGAAAAGTCAAATTGGGCCCCAAACATGGATTGCGATCCATGTCCCCATAGTGAGAGCTTGACCTAAAACTTTCCAAATCAATAGTGCATACACAAGGAAACATATTCCAAAGTCCAATTTTGGAAAAAAATCAGCAAATTTGGGTCAAAGGGAAGTAAAACAAGCAATAGATAGAAAACCGCAGTGCAGACCTAATGTTGGGCATTTGACCTATCAAACCAAGTCCAAATCCAAAAATATTTGAGATTTAGTTTGTGGACATAGTCAAGAACAAACTCCTAAGAGGTAAAATCCGGATGTGGTTGAACATGGATCACGATCCATGTCTCCCAACCTCAGAATTTGATTAAACTGGTACAGAGCCTGCATATGACCTTGTCTACATACTGTCAAAATTTGGGCTAAAAATTAAACAGGGGGTCATGGATCATGATCCATGTACCTCAGCATAGTTGGGGTTTTTGAATTAATGAACTTCTATACATGGTTTCTTAGTTGATGAACTTTCTAGACATACTTGAGAACATCTCAAATCTCAAGTTTGAGCTAAAAATACCTTCTAAAGACCAAGATACAAGTCAAAGTTCTTGTGTCCTGGTCTTAAATTTTGTTTGAGTGTTATTTCAAGTACAATTCACCAAAATTGCTCTAACTTTTGATAGACGGCTCCAAATTGAGTAAGGTATAGCCAAGAAGAAAGCTTGTGAGAAATTTTTTAAGGTTTTAGAGATGAATTTTAGAGCTGAATTTTTTCAGGTTTCCTAATTTTAAACTTTTAGGGTACCCATAACTAGTTTTCAGAGACCAAAAGAGTCACATAGACCTGAATTTTGAAAGACCTAGTTAGGGGCAAAAGGGATAAGTTGCACTAAGACAAAGTGGGCTTGTCAAGTACTACCTTGAAAGTTTTGAGTGAGTCTTAACCATGAGAAATCATCCACCACCAAGGTTTTGTGACTCCACTCAAAGACATGAAAAACGCAAGAAACACTACAATGCTGAGAATAGTGAGGATCAATGAGGACCTAGAGGGAGGCATTCTCTAACCAGCAAACCAAATGTGAGATTCATTAAAACCAACGAGGCCATGCGAGTTCTAACAGATTATGCTCATGAGGGCTTGTATAGTTTCACAAATGGAGATCCATATATCTTCTACAAGTGTGTAGATCCCAATGTTGGAGAGTTGACGGATCATAGGAACCTCTATGCATTCACGTATGCAGATGCTCACAAAGTGCAAGTTTTGATGGTAGATAAGTATGGAAGAGAGTACACACTTGTCAATCCAATTGACTTAGAATGATATACATACAAGGGTACTCCAATGTCTACTTATTTCTAGTAAAAAAACAATGTGAGAGCACGCATTAGAGAGGATTCCACGAAGATTTTCTCCAAGACAAGAAGAGAGAACGAGACTTCTTTGCCAAAGACCACAAACTAGTTAGATTGGTGATTGGACCACAATGACTAAGACCAAATCAAGTGGCCCAATGTGTGAAGACAAAGTACAACGGGTCAAGGAATCCATATGCTCATGTCTCACTCTTCAAACAAGTTTTGAGAGCTAAACAGATTGCGGATTTCCATACTCAATACGAGGGGTTTGGGTTGACATTCAAAGGAACATCTTTGACTTGGTTCCAATCACTTAACAGAGATGATTTTCAAAATATAGCATAAATCTTAGAAGAATTTTTAGAGGAGTTCTTGAAAAGGGGAATCAAACACAACACGATATCACAGATCTACGCTTTCAAACAAAAAAAGAACAAAAAAGTGAAGGAAGCTTTGCTTCACTTAAAACAATACATAGAGAGATGTCATGTGAGAGAGCTACCGCAAGATGAGAGGTTATCAATTCTCTTCATAGAGGGATTGAGGAATGAAACTCTCAAAAAGGACCTACATTTGAAAGGATGCACGATGTTTGAGCAAGGTACTAGAGAAGCACTATATCTAGTTGACAATTGCACGGCTTATGGAGAGGTGACTGAAGATGGTGGGGATGCGACTAGTAGCACCTTATCTTCAAATAGAAAACCCACAAAAAAGCAAATGTTTCAAATTCCTACAGAGCCGAGCATTGATTAAGTGGTCAAGGAGGTGATTGGAAGAATAAACCAAGGCTACACTCAGAACTTGAATGAAACAACAACCTTAATTGAGGAGATGTGAGACCTGCGGATGGGATCATCCCACCCCATGGTGTAACACACAACCAAAACCGCAACATATGCCAAAGGAACAACCGCCTCTTATGAATGATGGTAGAGTAGTAGTCAACTACACTCAACCAGTGCATGTGCCACAACCCATGATAAATCGATATTCCATAGATGCAAATACGCTCATGTTCATAGCCAATCAAGATTATGGTTCAAAGACCATCCTCACTAGACAAGAACAACTAATGGTTGGATCACTAGCTGTGCAACAAGAAGGTCTAGCTATAAATGTGAAGGTGACCATTGGGCACGAGGTTGTCCAAACAAGGGTCAACGAATAGAAATTTTTGGATTCTGTGATGGTTGTGGAAGGGATCATCTACTGTGCTAAGAATCCAGACTAGAAGGGAAAAGTAACAATGAATGTTGTAGGAGTGATGCCTTCTTCAAGTGGATCTGAGGTAGAACCCACAATTCCTTTAAGGGTTGTGACTCCAGCTCAAGCTCAAGCTCAAGAGGCTGCAAAAAATGTACCCATTGAAGACAAAAAAACATATTGCTGTCTCAAATAGAAATCGAGAACTTATCGATGAGAACTAGAAGAAAATCATGGAAAGCAAAGCGAGAAAAAATGAAAGCAAAGAGGGTTAAGGAAAAAAGATCTTTAGAAACTAAAGTGAACCAAACCAAAGAACGGCTTAAACATGAGCAAGAAAGTAAGAAAGACGCAAAGGGAGCGGAAGAGTTCAAGACTCACTCAAGTGGTTCATTCTTGGTGGAGAAAGTGAACGAGCACTTAGACACAATATTGCAAGCATATGCAGCAAGGCTCAATAACAAACAAACTCTAGAGAGAAGACTATTGACCTATCCGCATCCATAAGATGAATACAAAAGAATGGAAGTCTATAAGAGACTGCTCAAACCTTGATGGATCCTAGAGGTCCAAAATTTCCTAAGCCTGTAATGCAAGATATGGGGAAAGAAAACACAGGAACACATGTGGAAACCAACACAGGTGAAGAAGACAAAATTCAAGGATTGTGTGACTGATGCGAAAAAGATCACTGATGCATGGTTTTTAGGACCCCTTCTGAAGATGCAATAAAGGCACAGTCAGTTGTTGGGGAGATGAGGATACTCTAGTCCAAGGGATCTCGAAAGGGAAGAAAAATCTACTTCACAAGCACCAAAGAGTAAAAAGTGCCATGGACAGAAGATACGTGGGAACGAGCTCTTATGCATGCCTACAACCTATATCTTACAGAGTAGCCCATTCTAGGTGTGAATTTCTAGTGAAATTTACACGAGGATGTTCGTGTGGACTCACAGCACAGCATACTCCGTTTTCACTTTTTTACCGACAGTAAATATTTTTTACCACAGTAAATATTTTTTACCTACAGTAAATATTTTTCACATACATGGTAAATACAAATCACTTTTTACCTACAGTAACTTTTTTTTACCCATGGTAAATATTTTTTACTGCACCATAAGTATTTGGTAGGTAACAGTTCACTGTTACTAGAAGCAGTGATTGGGCATCAACAATGCAGTTACAGGAGGAGAAAAGGGGAAAATCTTATGGTAAAGGTGAGTCAACAGGGATAAAGACTTTTGAGTTGAAAAGAGACATGCTGATTTTTTCAAAGAACACATGTCAAAAGAAGCCATGGTTGAGGATTTTTTGAGAATTTGATATTCAGGAGGACCCAGCTGACATGTGCAGAACCTCCAGTTTCAACATCCACCTTACCTGCTCTTAAATGCTGGTCAAGGCCTTATCCCCATGTGTCACAATCAGAAAAATCAACATTTACCCTCCCCTCTCACATCACTCTAGAGAATATCTTGATGGTGACATATCAGGTGACCTCAATCTGTTGACCACCCTAAGCAAAAAGTAACCCCAATCAGCGGATTTAAGCATGTTTATCCCTAATCCTAAACCCTCTCAGAAACCTATATAAGGAGGCCTTCTCTCACTCAAAACACAACACTTCACCCACTTCACCAAGCAACGAAGCTATGACGACATTGCTCACAACAAGGAGCTATGGATGGAGCTCTACTCTCTCTCCCTCTCTCTCTCTCTCTCCCTCTAGTATGCTACATTACTAGCCCTAAAACCTAAATAAGGAGTCTTCTCTCATGCTCCATGGCCACCATCCTCGCCATCATTCTCTAAGGTATTGATGTGTTGCTAGTAGGATCATACCTACTTGCTGGGTTGATTGTTTTTGACAAGGGATTATGCCATTCTTGGCTTGCTTCTTTATATCCTTGTCATGTATGATCAGATTTCGTTGTATTGTTAAGCTGATGTCTTGTGTATATATATGCTACATAAGGTCCCTAAGCTTCGTTTCTATGTGTTTTGCCATATGTTTTGATGCCATCATAATGCCAGAAGTCTCACTTGCCTATGTGCATTATGTGTGAGGTCCCTAAACCTCTTAATTTAGGGTGGTGTCCCCTTTGTTTTGTTCTTCGCTTGTTTGCATGAGGCGTGGTTTGTGGAGTGTGCACGAGTACAGAGGCCACCCGATTGCACTGCTCTTTTTCCCGCTATCAATCACTTACTCATGAATTGTGCTCAAAATCTAGATAATAAAATAAAACCTGTGGAAACAAACAAAGAGGAGCCACTTACTACCGGAATTATCGCAAAAACACAATGGATGAGGCCAAATCTTATGAGATGGAGCCAATTCTTGAAGTGGACAAGTCGTGGCCACAATCCTTATGGGAATTGATCAGAAACCAAAAAAGATGGTAGTGCTACTTTACAGTCAGTACCTATCCATGAAATTAACATGGAACATGAATTTTTCCTAGGGGATATATGATCTCTATATGGGGATGCCGGGTCGGTAGAATCTGAAGAGAGATAAACCACACTCTCTACAAAATTTTCCATCTTGCGTAGGAGAACTCAAAACAAAATTTGACGTTAGACTGGTACTATATATATAGTCGGGTCTATACTATATCATAAGACTAAGACGTGAGACCTGGCCTTGGGCTTGGGATTAGGCTTAAGGAATGATCTCGATCCCGATCCCGATCCTTCTTTTAATATGTACTTTCCTTGTTCTTTTTATTTAATTTTTATAAATCTGAAGATAAGGGCCATGTTAGTGCAAGCTGTGTGTGGTTGTGAGCTCGTGTGAACCTTCCAGAACTTTCAAGACTTCAAAGTCATGATTGAGAAGGAGACAGATATGCAAATCAAGACATTGAGGTCAGATGGAGGGGGAGAGTACTTCTCCAATGATTTTTCAGATTTTCTGCGAATGCATGGTATACACCGGCAGTTTACATGTAGATATACTCCACAGCAGAATGGGGTCGCAGAAAGGAAAAACAGGCACATTGCAGAGGTTGCACGTGCATTGATGAATGAGAAGAACATGCCTCATCATTTCTGGGCTGAAGCTGTAAATACAGCTGTGTACATTATGAACAGGACACCTACAGCTGCGGTGCATGATGTAACACCTGAGGAAAAGTTTACAGGTACAAAGCCTGATTTGGCACACTTGAAAGTGTTTGGTTGCATAGCTTACGTGCATGTACCAGATGAGTTGCGTAGGAAATTGGATCCTAAAGCAGAGAAATGTATTCTTGTGGGATATTCCCTTGAACAAAAGGGGTACAGGTGCTACAATCCTACTACACGAGAATTACGAGTGAGCAGAGATGTAGTCTTTGATGAGATGAGCAGTTGGTACAGTAATGCACATGGCACTATTGGGGCTGATGTAAAAGATGATGTGGTTGTACAAAATGTGAGGCCACAGTCACAGGTTTTGAGTGGACCACAAGAGTCCTCTTCTCGTGGCTCTGTTGAGAAACCATGGAATGGTAGACTACGTACGCAGGTTACTCCACCAACAGGTACAGGGAATGTATCACAAAAAGGAAAGGAAAAGGTTGATGAACCTCCCTTTATGGTTGATGCATCATCAGGTTTTTCACATGTAGACATGGATTCAGATGGTTCTGAACAAAGTCTTGATGAGGAATTTGGAATTCCGGCTGTTAGGACACCTGGTGTAAGGAAAGTACAAGAAGATGCTAGAGGGCAAAGGAGTGACCCAGGACCGCGCAGATCTAATAGAGTCAGAAATCCAGTTCAGAAATTGACTTATGATGGGTATCTAGCGCATCACCAAGCCTACATGGCTAAGGTGATACAGGATGTGGAGCCCACATGTTTTGAGGATGCAGTTGGAAATGTGCATTGGGATGATGCAATGAATGAAGAGATGGCTGCATTGGAAGCAAATGACACATGGGAGTTGGTGCCATTGCCAAGTGGCAAGAAAGCTATTGGCTGTAAATGGGTGTATAAAACCAAGCATAAGGCTGATGGTAACATTGAGCGTCACAAGGCAAGGCTGGTCGCAAAGGGTTATGCACAGACGTATGGCATAGACTATGAGGAGACCTTTGCTCCAGTGGCAAAGATGACAACAGTGAGAGCTGTCATAGCAGTGGCTGCATCTAGAGGATGGATTATGCATCAAATGGATGTAAAGAATGCCTTCTTGAATGGTGAGTTGCAAGAGGAAGTGTATATGGATCAGCCACCTGGTTATGTCGACCCAGGTTACCCAGATTATGTATGCAGACTTCTCAAATCTTTGTATGGTTTGAAGCAGGGCTCTAGAGCATGGTATGACAGGATTGCCAAGTATCTTGTCAGTATTGGTTTTAGGAGAGCTCATGCTGATCATTCACTCTATGTACGTGAGAGTGATGTGGGGATTGTGGTCATTACCATATATGTAGATGACCTTATTATTGTTGGTGACAATGCTATGGAAATTGACCATGTGAAGGGTCTTCTCAAACAGGAGTTTGAAATGAAAGATTTAGGCGAGTTGCGCTACTTTCTTGGCATTGAAGTGATCAGGACTCCAGAGGGTGTATGGATATCACAGAGACAGTATGCTTTGGACATGTTGTCAAAGTATGGTATGGCTGATTGTAAGCCAATTTCTATTCCCTTGGATGTGAATGCAAAGCTGAGTGCAGAGAAGGGTGATGTTGTTGAGGATGTCAACATGTACAGGAAGATTGTGGGTAGTCTAATCTACTTGACTATCATGAGGCCAGACTTGAGCTACACAGTAGGCTTGGAGAGTCAGTTCATGCAACTTCCGAGGAAGCCACATTTGGATGGAGTACGACGCACACTTAGGTATGTGCAAGGTACTCTTGACTACGCATTGTTCTATGCAGCAGATGCACCATTAGCATTGTATGGGCATACAGATGCAGATTGGGCAGGTAGCATTGTTGATAGGAGATCTACGAGTGGCTTCATGTTCTCTTTTGGGAGTGCTGCTGTTACTTGGAGCAGCAAAAAGCAGCCTACGGTTGCTTTATCGAGCACAGAGGCCGAGTACAGAGGTGCAGCAGTTGCGGCGTGCGAGGTAGCTTGGCTACGCACATTACTTGAGGACTTGGGAGTGCAGGTGGACCAGCAGATTTTCATCCATTGTGACAACCTCAGCAGCATGCAGTTGGCTAGGAACCCAGTGTTCCATGCCAGGACCAAACACATAGAGGTCCATTACCACTACGTTCGAGAGCGAGTGTTGGCGGGCGACATCGACTTGGTCTACGTCAGCACAGAGGAGCAGATAGCGGATATCTTTACCAAGGCCCTCGGAGCTGAGAAGCTTCGACGTTTCCGGACTATGCTTGGACTCTGCGACATGCAGAGCTCGAGGGGGAGTGTTGAGATGTCGAGCTCTACACCTTGAGCTGGCATCCACTACGGGTCTTGGCCGCTTACGGCATTTACTCACTGGCGCGTTAGGTGACCGACACGGAGGATCTCTGCCAGTGATTCTACAGCTGGACTACACTTATAGTGCCAGCCTAGTACGCTTCTAGCGAGTTCACACTTAGTGACCGCATGTACATATGTGCTACTTTTCAGCTTTAGCACTTAGTCATTTTGTACTCTCTTTTCTGTGAAGAAGAAGAAGAAGCTTTCCATCTCTGTATGCTTTGTGCTTGCCTTGTGTAGCTCTCTTGCATCCTCATTCTTTACATTCAAGCACTCAGCCACGCTAGCCTAGCAGGCTCAAAGGGGCAAGCGTGTGTCACTCACCGCTCTATGCTCGCCATCGTGAAGGGTTCCTAGCCACAAAGCAGAGAGAGCTATCGGCACCGCGCTCAACCACCTTGCCGCCGCAATGCTCAATCACACATACTCTCTCTCGCTCTCTCTCTCTCTCTCTCTCTCTCTCTCTCTCTCTCTCTCTCTCTCTCTCTCTCTCTCTCTCTCTCTCTCTCTCAAGCATACACACACACGCACACACACACACACACTCGTGAGCACACGATAGAGAAGGAGATGGAGATATGGCAAGAGCACTCTTCTTTAGCATGCACCCTCCAAAATAGGGGATTTAGGTTACAATGGCCATTTTATATGAGTTTGGCCCATTCACACATAGCTGGCCGGTCAAAGTAAAAATAGTGTCAAATGAGATATGTGGTGTGCATCAGCGATCACCCAAGCACCTATAGGACCAATAAACCCGACCCGTGACTCAAAAGAATGTGATATGGCATCCGTGGGTGTTAGCTGAGATGACGTCCATTTGCCAAGGTTAGAGCCAAGAGATGGGGAGATTTGGGCAATCACTAAGCCTCATATTTTCCACGTGTTGACTCCACTATCGCTTGTGATGACTTTAACACCAAGGTCAGCACCAAGCAATGGGGAGCATTGGGCAATCACCAAGCCTCCTATTGACCCGGCGTTGACTCCATTGCATAACCTGTAATCACATCACCACAAGGGTCTCCTTTGTCGGTTAACACCCATGCAATTGTAGGAAGTAGATGTGAGGGGTTTGGACGCATCTTTATCATGTACTCCACAACCCTTTACATGCCCATAACCTCAATTGGAAGATCCCAACTCAAGAAATAGGAGCATATATGGTGTTTGTGTCTTTACTTGGAGAAAGTTTGTAAGAAAACGTTGTTGGACATTCTCAAACTCTTTCCAAGTAGACTTTGAGATGCTCCCACCCCACACTTCAACTCCATAAAGAAGAACCAGTTTCACCAATGTGTCAAAAAAGGTACTTCTTTAGAACCCAACACTTGATGTTTCCCACATTACTTATGCTCCAAATTTATAGTATGCTCTCTTTCCCACTCCCAAATGACGCATAGCATATTCATGCCACTTGTGATTCGCCAAAACCTCAAGGCCAAGGTACTTAAAGCTCTCAACAACTTCAAATGTCTCATTGTTGTACACAATGCATGGCTTCTCCTTATGGTTGGTTTTCACAAGCATAACCTTTGTTTTGGATTCATTACAATCAGCCCACTATGCAAGAAAAAGTTCTCAAGGACAACCATAAGCTTTTGTGCATCTTCTAAAGTGTGTGCTAGAAGCACTACATCATCCTCATACAACAAAATCACGATTACCACATTGCAAATAGTGACCTCTTCAATGCCTTCTTCTTGCATAAAGTAAAGTACCATTTGTTCCAATTGATCGATGCATAGACCAAAGAGTTGGTGACAACGGACATCCTTGTTTAACCCCAATAGTGCTTACAAAAATTTCTGAAATTCCTCTTTCCATGTGCAATTGACACATCACTTTCTCAAAGATTCGAGAAACCGCAAGCATAAACTCACTTGGCACTTTGAGTTCTCCCATCCTTCTCCACAAATTGTTACGTGGAATCATATCAAAGGCTTTCTTAAAGTCCACAAAACAACAATACAACCGCTTGCCTTTCAACTGACTTTCCTCCATGAGAACACAAAGAGTGAAAAGATGATCAATGGTGCTATGGCATTGACAAAAACCCGCTTGTCCTTTTGCACACCTTTCATTATCTTTAGCCCAATCACCTCAATTTTATCTCCATTATGCACCCAAACAACTTTTCCATAAGAGACCCAACCATTATAGTCCGGTAGTTTTTTACATTCTTTACATCCCCTCCTTTATGCAAAGACCTGACCCAATTAGTACTTCAATCATAAGGCATACCATGTTGAAGTGCAAGGTTGAACATATCACATATCCACTCATGTGTAAAATCTCTCGTCCATTTGATCATCTTCGGCTTGATACCTTAAAGATCTCCCGCTTTGCGAGTGGCCAACTTTTCAAGCCCACCACATACATCCTCAATAATTAAAAAAGAGGTCATACATGGGAGTGAACCATAAAATGATATTTTTTCAACATTTGGTTGCTCATATAATACAATCTGTGTGCAATCTGCAAGACTCAAGTTACCAAAATTCTCAACCGCTTGCCCCTCAAGTTTCTCCAAAATCTTCCACATGCATGTGCCTTTTCTTGCACTTGAAAAAATCGTTTCTTTACTTCCCATCATCTTCTCTTCTTTTGATCAATGCCTTGTACGTATGCAAATGACTTTGATGGTTGTCTTTATCCATAGTTGCATCAAGGTTTATCAAGGACTTTTAAGCATCTTGACATTCTTTATCAAACCACCTTTTGCGTGATCTATCTTTGTAACAATATGGACATGCTTTACGGCGAAGAACTCTTCGGCACAAGAACAAATAGCTTTCTTAAAAGCTTCCCATTTAGTTTCCAATGATGCACCATATTGAAGTTTTTTCATCCATAACTTCTGCTCAATCATTTCAATGTACATTGGTGCCCGTTTGAAATCCATACATAGAGATACTTCTCTTCCCTTTGGCTGATATTATCATGCTTAGTTGCTCTTCCACATGAAAAGTCAATACATAAGGTCCAATGGTCTAATTCCCGGGTCCATTGGCCAAACATAAAGCTCTTTATGTGATACATGATGTCTTTGGAGAGTAGTATATGTCAACCACACTATCCCCATTATGTTTTCTACATGTAAATCCATTGGCTCCACTCCACAAAGATACACCATTGCAAATGAGCATACACGTGCTACTACACATGTGTAAAAGTAACTTTTCCTAGTGATCCGGCACTTTCTTATCCTTTGAAGTACAATCATACAAGTGAACTTCCTCCAATTCCCTTGAAATGTATGGCATATCAAATTGTTGAGTACCATGTTGCAATGTTTTTGTGCGAGCATTCATATCCCCAAAGATAATAATATCATCTTCGTCTTTGAAACAATGAATTTCCTCTTCTAAATCAAAAAAGGGTTGATCTCTATCCATGCGAGCATAAAAGGGGGAGTCATGATAAGGAATGTAGCAACCGGCTACAAAAATGGGTGCTCTTTTTAGTGTCATAATTTTCAGCCATATATAACGTTTGTATTTGTCATCTTTCACAATTGGTACAAAATCTTCCAATCCTTTCTTAACCATACATGCTACCCTTCCTTGCCCTCTTCGTTGCTTGAGATTCTTTGACCACATCAATGAATGTACATTGTAATCCTCCAAGCCATTAATCCTTTGTGTATCATGCTCCCAAGTTTCAACAAGAAGTACAACATCGGCTTTGCTTGTTAGTTCATCAATGCCAACCCCCGCATTCCATAGGTATCCATTGCAAGCCTAGAAGCATACTTTCAATTGTAACTCACCCTCATAGGTTGTGCATTTCTATTTTCTTGAGGGACTTTCCTCCTCCTTGGACACATTTTTTTCGTGAGATATCTCCTTGTTTTTCTTATTTCTTTCCTCATATGCCTTGGGATGCATATTTTATTTCTTGATAGTACGATCTTCACATATATAGAAAATTGTATCCCAGCATGGTGCATACAATTGGTCGTTCTCCCAAGCGAGGAGCTCCTTGCTTACCTACTCTATGTGCTCCATAGATCATAACTTTGGGCATACCAAAGTGGGTTTTGAAGAAATCTTTGATAACAATGGCAAGAGAAGGAGGCATCTCTAACTTCTCTTTGGCAATTCCACGAATAACAATGTTCTTGGAATGTCACTCCCATTCCTTGAACTCCTTCACATCCACATTCTCAACATTCTTTGTTTGAGCCATAGCTTGCATGAGGGAGGAGTTAGGAACCACATTGCAACCGCATACATCAGCCCAAGACTTGTTTGTGTATTCATTTTTCATGTCGCATACATCTCGGCTCATGTTGTCAAATTTCTCCTCTTTCAATACATGGTCATGCTCTACTTTGCTTATGTGCTCCTTCAAAGTATTCAAGTCCACAAGAGAGCGTTTACATTCCTTGACTTCCTCTTCAAGTTGTATCAAACATGTTGTTTGCATCTCAAGTGTCTTGTTGAGATTCTCATTCTCAACCACAAGAACCCTTAGCCTATCATGCAAGTGCTCATATGTCTTCACCTTGTTTGTTTACGATCTCTTGCAACGATACCAAGTATGCCATGATCATGGTTTTCGATGTCGTTGGCTGAGTGGTTGTGTTTCTATCTCCACACTTACGAGATTTTGGATATTTTCTACAATGGTTTTGGACTTTTTTCAAGAAGAAAAACCCTTGCAAGTGCCGGAAGACATTGTATGTAAAATAAGAGATGAGAGTCAACTTTCTTGAACTGTTCACTTCAAAAATGCTGCTACAAAAATGCCTTCCATAACTTTGGATTTTTTTTTTCTTTACATCAATGCATAGAGGGCATCGTACTCTTTGATTGAGGCTATAGATCACCCAAATCGGAGTTTGGATAAAGAAGTTATCATAGAGAGAGAGAGAGAGAGAGAGAGAGAGAGAGAGAGAGAGAGAGAGGAAGATATATATATAAATAAATAAATAAATATAAATATAAATATAAATAAAGAACTATATATATATATATATATATATATATATATATATGTATATATATATATATATATATACATATATATATATATATATATATATATATATATAGAGAGAGAGAGAGAGAGAGAGGAATAGAGATGGGCATGGAAAGAGGAATTTAAAAAAAAATTTGCAAGCACTATTGGGATAAAACAAGGATCTTTGTTGTCCGCCAACTCTCTTTGGTATATGCATTGATCAATTGAAACAAATGGTACTTGAATTTATGCAAGAGGAAGGCATTGAAGAGGTCATTATTTGCAATCCGGTAATCATGCTTTTGTTGTATACAAATGATGTAGTGACTCTGGCACACACTTTAGAGGATGCACAAACTTATAATTGTCCTTGAGAAGTTTTTTTGCATAGTGGGTTGATTGTGAATGAATCTAGAACAAAGGTTATGCTTGTGAAAACCAACCATAAGGAGAATCCATGCATTGTGTACAACAATGAGACACTTGAGGTTGTTGAGAGGTTTAAGTACCTTGGCCTTGAGGTTCCTTCCAATCATAAGTGGCATGAATGTGCTATGCGTCGCTTGGAATCCAGGAAGAGAGCGTATTGAGAACATGTGTAATGTGGAAAATATCAAATGTTCTGTTCTCAAGAAGTACCTTTTTGAATCATCGGTGACACCAATTCTTCTTTATGGAGTTGAAGTGTGGGGCAAGAGCATCTTAAGTCTACTTGGAAAGAGTTTGAGAATGTCCAAAAATGTTTTATTACAAACTATCTCACAGTTAAGACACAAACATCATATATGCTCCTACTTCTCAAGTCAAGATCTCTTCCAATTGAGGTTATGGGCATGGAAAGGGTTATGGACTTACATGATGAAGATGCCTCAAAAACCCTCACGTTGACTCCCTACAATTACATGAGAATCAAGCAAAAAAGTACAAAAGATGCATAAAAGGAAGATCTTGAGCACGAGATGGATGCAAGACTTAAAGAAGTGGTTTGGGAGATGGGATGTATTACACTTTCTACATAGTCCCTCAATAGACTTCCAAGTGAATGAAGCTTTTCTACAATGCCAATGCATTATAGCTTGGGAGGAATTCAGTGGCTCACGCTTCATACATTACGCCACCCATATTGCCCCCAACTACAAAAGCATGTTCTTTGCTGTTGAAAGAGGAAACCATACTCACCCTTATACGCTTGAGCCTATCCCATTGTCAGTGATACGCACTATCACAACCATTTGGCTTAGCTCTCACTCCCTTCGATGCAAGACATGACATTCGGGCAATGGACAAGAGTTAAATTGGATGTGCACATTATGGTCACTATAAGTTCGAGAGTGTGAGTGCCACACACTACTAGAGTGCTCAAATTTTGGTCACATCTGAACTTTCTTCCCTCACATTTTTAGCCATGACTTAGAACTTCCAACCATAAACCGCAAACATAATCTCACTTGATACTTGTAGTTCTTCCATCCAATTTATAATGTGGAATCATATCAAAGGCTTTCCTGAATTCCACAAAGAAACAATACAATCGCATGCCCTTCAGCTGACTTTTGTCCACGAGAACATGCAGAGTGAAAAGATGGTCAATGGTGCTATGGCCTCGATAAACTTGCTTGTACGTTTCCACGATTGCCATTCTTTCATCTCAAACACTTGATTTTATCTTCATTATGTACCCAAAAAACTTTTCCATAAGAGATCCAATCATTATAGTCCGGTAGTTATTTATATTCTTTACATCCCCTCCCTCATGCAAAGGATTGAACCAATTAGTGCTCCAATCACAAGGCATACCATGTTGAAGTGCAAGGTAGAGAGAGGGAGGGGAGAGAGATATAGAGATAGATAGGCTTTATTATTGTCATCAGAGGTCAAATATGACCTATGGGACCAAGATTACATTATGGTCAAATATGACCTATGGGTCATGAGTGACTCTCGATGCTCCAAATTTTTTTTTATTAGAGTCGCAATGGAGAGGCCACACTATGGCTGGGAGAGGAAAGTGTGTAGGTCTAAGTCATGGCTAAAAATGTAAGGGAAGCAAGTTTAGATGTGACCAAAGGCTGAGCACTCTAGTAGTGTGTGGTACTTAGACTCTTGAACTTGCAATGAACATAATGTGCACAATTTATTTGACTCTTCTCCATTGTCCCTACACCCTATCTCATATCAAAGGGAGTGGGACCTAAGCCGAATGGCTGCAACAGTGTGTTTCGCTGACAAGGGGATAGGCTCAAGCACGTAGGGTGTGTATGATTTCCTCTTTCAACAAAGAACATGGTTTTGTAGTTGGGGAAAATTTGGGTGGCGTAATGTATGAAGCGGGACCCACCAAATTCCTCCCAAGCCGTAATACCCCAATCACTCACTTTTATCTCCATTATGCACCCAAAAAACTTTGCCATAGGAAACCCAATCATTATCATGTCACGTGTTCAAAATGTCGACCACTGGGCCTGGATCAAGTGTTGAGCTAGTTAATATAATGCGATAAGATGGAAATTGAGACTTGCAAAGAAGTTGGGTTTGCTTTGACCACATTCGCAGGGTTGTGGGCTTGACAACAATGGCATTACGTGTATATGATCTTGCATAAATGTTTAATACTAAAGAAATTAATCATTTTTTCTATATATACAATCTACAAAACCTATACCTATATCATATAGGATTCAAGAAACGCAAACAATTGCTATATGTGAGATGAAAGGAGAAGATATTTAAGTGCAAATCATATTATGGGAAATGATGAATGTCGTGCTGCTTGCCAACGGACATCGCTCATATGATTTTAGAGGTATCATGGCCGATGAGACACGAGAAAACTAGAGAATAATTTGCACAGTATTTAACAGTGGGCCTTGCAAGATAATGGAGGATAGAGAGAATTCTTCTATGTTTCATTAAGAGAGGAGACGTGTCAAGATAATGGAGGGTAGAGAGCATTCTTTTCTATTTTCATTGGGATCATTCTTGTATGTTTTGTTGGGAGAAGAGCCTATAGATCCACACTAGTCGATACACAAGAATTTCAAAGATGAGCACAAGCGCCTATGTGAATTACGGATTTGTGCATGAAATGAGGAGGAAACCACATCCTTGTATAGAAATACACGAGCTTGGTGGGCTTTGAGCAAAGTGGTGGACCCAAATAAAGTGCAAAAAGAGCATCAAAAACACCGGTATAGGGACAGAAGCTCTGTTGTTTTGGGGGATCAAAACTGGGATAATCGAATTGACAATATCTACAAAAGAGACTCAAAGGCTCAATTCATGTGGTTCCACAGATGACAGTGTGGATCACACGTGGCAGATTTACAACACAATCACATAGTGTCCAGCTATAGTGCTAAGGATATGGCCCATAGAGAAAGAAAAACAACTATTGAAATGATGAATTTGGAGGCTGCAATATACACAATGAAGAAGAGTGATTTACAAAATATTCATTAGCTATTGAGTTTCCATGCCCTAGTAGAGTCAATCAGTGGGTACACACTCTATAGCATGCAGGGAAAGTTCAGTTAAAAGTTGAGTTTTGCATGGAAATTACTCCTCCACATATGTAACTCTTTTTTAATCAAAGAAATATTAGTGTTTTTATCTTCCATGTCTTGCTTCTCTCTCTCTCTCTCTCTCTCTCTCTCTCTCTCTCTCTCTCTCTCTCTCTCTCTCTCTCTCTCTCTCTCTCTCTCTCTCTCTCTCTCTCTCTCTCTCTCTCTCTCTCTCTCTCTCTCTCTTTCAAACTCTGCACCTGCACAATCTTCCTCAAGCTATGGCCACAGCTCATCGTCATCCACCCTAGCATGTCCCCTTCACGTGGTATTAGAGCCAGCCAAGACAAGGAGGCGCTACAAGTCGATGTCTTGAAAGGTGTCACTTGATGTCTTGCACATTGATATGAAGGCAAAAGCATCCCAATGTCTCCATGTTAGCGTTCTCAATTTTTTCAAGAGCAGAGGTGATGTCGAAGAGACCATAGGCACAAGAGAACAGGCATAGCAAGCTTGCATCTTGAAATGATGCCTTGTAGCGGCGGTGATCCATCCCAAGCGTTTCAAAATGCTATATGCAACGGTTAGGGTTGTGGTGGTGCAGCATGGCTGCATATCAAAATGCCTACTACAAACGACCAAGGCGGTTCTTCTCCTTTGCTCCAAAACAATGAAGGTGCAGCAAAGCAAAGAAGGTTGCCAAACAACATCTCAAAAGGTTGACGGTTTTTTTGTGGCATATCACAAAGCTTGAAGATAAGCTACCAGTGGGTAAATTCTTGCTAGCATATCAAAAGAAAGCTACTACAAACTTTTGTCTGCAATGATTAAAGCACTCCTCTTTAATCTGCAAAGTATATCGAGCATGGCATCAAAGGTGGACAAATTTAATGGATCCGGCTTTCATACCTAGAAAATTAAAGTGAAAGGCTGTCTAATGCAAAAGAATCTCTGGAGCGTGGTCAAACCCCTTTCGATCGACGAATCATGCATATCGGTTGCAATCATGAGAGCGTTATCTGCCAAGCAACAACGCAAGGATGAGCAAGCATTAGCTATTATTCTGACATCTCTTGAAGATCACTTTATTCATTATTTAGATGACGTGCAATCTTCAAATTTTGCTTGGATGGAATTAGAGAAATTTTTTCAGTCCCAAAGCCAAGTACTGTTAAATGAGCTTAAAATGGAGCTATGTTCTCTGTCCATGCGTGATGACGAAAATATTGTAGCTTTAGCTAACAGATTGAAAATCATCCACACTCAGTTAATTTATGTTGAAGCCCTTATTCCAGATGAAGATCTTATAGCTGTTTTCCTTATAGCCTACTTGCATAATTTTGTCATATTGTAACTATTTTAAAGGAGAAAAATCCGCTGCCTTCTTTGGATGGTATCATTAATTCATTGTAGGAAGAAGAGAAGCGAGTATCACGTGTCCGTTCTGACACAGTTCCCACTACATATGTAGCTCGTGGTTGCACTTCGAATGTAGCTTCAACCAGACCTACTACCAGCACTAGACCTTGTGTGATCTGTGGCCGCAACAATCATCAAATCAAGGACTATTTTAGCAAAAATCCTTGCATCCAGTGTGGAAAGACCAATCATCCTTCAAATAAGTGTTTTAAGAAGCCTAAAACGACAAATAAACATGGTTGATGGTGATGAAGCACCGATGCTTCTCGCAGATAGTGATCTCCTGCAGTTTTTAGTTTGTCTTTATGTTGCCCTTTTATGTTAGACATTTGTCAATGAATTGTACGGGTTATAGACACTACCACACATTACTAGTAAGACCTCCCATTTTCGTGTTTGGTCGAGTTCTTGTTGTCTCACTCTGATAGTTGTTTGAGGGAAGTGCACACACACACCTATGTCGTTGTTGGGAAGGGGGGGGGGGGGGGGGGGGGGGGGGGGTTGCTGGGTTTCCAAGACCTTGTAGTGTCAATCTATGGGTATACACTTGATAGCATGCAAGGAAAGGTCAATTAAAGGTTGAGTTTTGCATGGCAACTACTCCTCTATATATGTAACTCCTTTTTAATCAAAGAATAAATAGCATTTTTATATTTCGTGTTGATCTCTCTCTCTCTCTCTCTCTCTCTCTCTCTCTCTCTCTCTCTCTCTCTCTCTCTCTCTCTCTCTCTCTCTTACACACACACACACACAGCACCTGCACAATCTTCCTCAAGCTATGGCCACATCTCTTCGTCATCCACCCTAGCCTATCCCCTTCATTACCGACCTGGAATCTCTATTGCAATTTCAAAGCGAATGGACTCAACAATTACAATGGAGGCTCAAATTGGGTCACGTTGTGTTTAAGGCCAACATGCATGAAAAATTTGTGGTTGATGAAGGAGTACGAGCAGAAGTGCGACGCAAGAGAGAGTGCGAGAAGAAGAGCACGACGATATGGTGAACTCGCTCTACTGTAATGTGTAGAGCATAGTGAGTTCTGATTAGGTTTTAACAAAAGAATATGTGTACATACCTGGCGGCCCGCCCACTTACCTGGGCGACCACATTGGGCTTTATACCCCAACAACCTCCCACTTAAAGTCCAATGTGGTACTTTAAGTGTGAGAGAAGCTACTATACAAGCTAATATACAAAAGATGTAGAGAAGTGATGTACTACCCTACACCTAACTGCTTGCGAAAATGCGCAAAGCTCTCTGAGGGAAGTCCTTTTGTAAGTAGATCAGCAGGATTTTCTGTGGTGTGAACTTTGACAAGCTGAAGTTGCTTATCCTCGAGCATTTCCCTGATGAAATGATACTTCACATCCACATGATTTGTCTTTGAGTGATAAACTGGATTGCGAGCCAATTGTATAGCACTTTGACTATCACAATATAACACAGGCATCTCTTCTTTGATTCCCAAGTCTGTTACTAGTCGATTAAGCCAAACTGATTCTTTGCATGCCTCTGATGCTGCAACATATTCAACCTCTGTAGTAGACTGAGTAACACAATCTTGTAATCTAGAACGCCATGATACTGCTCCACCAGCCAATGTAAAGACATACCCTGACGTAGAACTTCGGTTGTCTAAGTCACCTGCATAATCTGAGTCTGTAAAACCCTTTACACTTAGCTCCTGACTCCCATAGCATATACGCATACTCTTTGTAGCTTTCAGGTATCTCAATATTCTTTTCACTGCCTCCCAATGTTTCTTGCCTGGGTTTGACATGTATCGACTTACTACTCCCACTGCAAATGCAATGTTTGGGTGAGTAGCAATCATTGCATACATCAAACTACCCACTGCAGACGCATATGGAATCTTATCCATTTCAGCCTGTTCTTCCTCAGACACAGGACAATCTTGTTTGCTAAGTTTCACATATGGTGGCAATGGAACACTCAATGCCTTTCCCTTCTCCATATTGAAACGTTGCAAAACCTTGTCAATATACTCTGTTTGAGATAACCAAATCAACTTCTTTGATCTGTCTCTCTCAATGCGCATACCAAGTATATGACTTGCCTCACTCATGTCTTTCATGTCAAACGATTTTGCCATCTTTGACTTCAAAGCTGAAATTTCTTCCAAGTGCTTGCCAGCAATCAACATGTCATCCACATACAAAATAAGGATTAGCCAACTGCCATCCTTAGCCTTCGTTGTATATAGACAGTGATCGAACTCACTACGTTTGTAGCCTTGAGAAAGCATAAACTTGTGGAATTTATGGTACCATGCCCTCGGTGATTGTTTTAAGCCATAAAGACTCTTTAACAACTGGCATACCCAATCTTCCTTGCCTTTCTCAACAAACCCTTTTGGCTGCTGCATGTAAATTTCCACATCTAAATCACCATGCAAGAACGCTGTCTTGACATCCATTTGGTGCAACACCAAATCTAATATGGCAACCAATGCAAGAAAGCATCTCAATGTAGTCATCTTGACCACCGGAGAGAAGACTTCATCAAAGTCAATGCCTTGTTCTTGCTTAAAGCCCTTGGCAACAAGCCTTGCTTTGTACTTTGGCTGACTATCATGAGCGGTGATCTTATACCTGTAAACCCATTTACAAGGTAGAGTCTTTTTTCCCTGTGGTAATTTAACTAGCTTCCATGTCTTGTTTTCATGCAGAGCTGTCATCTCTGACTGCATGGCCCATTGCCAATTCCCGGAGTCCTTCATTTGCACTGCTTCCTTGTAACATGAAGGCTCATTGCAATCAATCAACATGACATAGTTCATAGATGGAACAAACCCATCAGGAGGTCCCATGACACATCCAGATCTACGCATAATAGGTGGCTCAGGCTCAGCCACAACCTGTGGTTCCACTCTATCCTGTCCTTGCTCCTCTTGAGCTCTGACATTTTGTCTTGCACGTGCAGATCCATCTTCTTGGAAGACAACTTTTCTAATCTCCTCAACCCTCTCTGGTTTAGAATGATATTTGGACTCATTAAAGTGAACATCATTGCTGCGGACAACCTTTCTGGATTCGGGATCCCAAAGTCTGTACCCCATCTCACCAGAATTACCATAGCCTAGAAAGATGCACTTTCTACTCTTTGGCTCAAGTTTTTTCCTAAATTCCTTTGGAACGTGAGTATATGCCTCACAGCCAAAGACTCTGAGATGCTTGTATGAGGGCATTTTGCCTGACCATACCATCTCTGGCACTGAATCCTTCTGCAAAACCTTGCTAGGAGATCTATTTACAAGATGAACAGCTGTTGATACAGCTTCAGCCCAAAACCCATTTGGCAGTTGTGCATTAGACAACATACTTTTGACCTTCTCTTGTATGGTCCTATTCATCCTCTCAGCAACACCATTTTGAGGAGGATTGTAAGGAGCAGTAAGTTCACGTTTTATACCTTTTGACTCACAAAAGTCCGGAAAGGCCTTTGAAACATACTCTCCACCATTGTCAGTGCGTAAGCATTTAAGCTTCTTGCCACTCTGATTCTCCACAAGTGTCACAAACGTTTTGAAAACACTAAACGCTTCATCCTTGTGCTTGAGAAAGTAAACCCATACTTTCCTCGAGTAATCATCTATAAATGTCATAAAGTAAGAAGCTCCCCCTAGAGATAGGTTAGGCATAGGTCCACACAAATCACTATGAACAAGTGCCAACTGTGTATCTCTTCTACTGCTTTTATGCTTATGAGGCTGCTGTGTTTGCTTACCATACAGACAATGTTCACAGAATTCAAAATCATTAAATGAAAAGCCAGGCAAATAACCAGAACGAGACAAGATTTCCATTCCCTTCTTGGACATATGTCCTAACCAGCTATGCCACAAAGAAACGTTCGGCTGCTCGGTTACATTGATTACATTTTTAGAGACATTTGATACATAAATCATGTAAATTCCTCCAGACTTTACTCCATGTGCTACTGTCATAGAGCCCTTGGATATCTTCCACATGTTCTGTCCAAAAATGGTGACGTAGCCAGCATCATCAAGTAAACCTGTGCTGATCAAGCTCTTTGTAATTGCGGGAACATGTCTCACATTCTTTAGCGTGAAAGAAGAGCCATTCTGAAACTTCAATTGAACATCTCCAACACCTAAGATCTCACATGTCTGCCCATTGCCTAGCCGAACATGATCTTTAGTGGTCACATAAGAAGTAAACCACTCCTTGTTTGGAGACACATGAAGTGATGCCCCTGAGTCTATAATCCAGTCACTCAGTGCATTTCCATCAGATGCTGTAAGAAGAGCTGAGTCCATTGTATTCTTCAAGAAGTAGATGTCTCCTTACACTAGACTGTCATCCTCTGCAACAGTGTCTGTCACATTTATTTCTTGAATCTTCACTGAGGACTTGTTCTTCTCACCATGGTCTTCAGCTTTCTCTTTGCCTTTTTCTGATTTCCATTCTCTGCAGTCTCTTTTCATGTGACCCTTCTTGCCACAATGGTAGCATTCTATGTCACTCTTGCCTTTAGCACTGCGGGACTTGCTACGAGACTGATTCCTTTTTCCACCTTTGTACTTTTCTTTTGTCCTTCCCCTGACAACTAAGGCTGTTCCTTTGCCTTTGTCCATTGTCTTTCTGTTGGTTTCTTCAGTAAGCAAATTGCCTTCAACACCTGCTATGGTCAAACCATCTAGAGGTGCAGAATTACTCAAAGCTGTGCGAAAAGTGTCCCAACTTTCCGGCAATGTGATCAACAAGAACATAGCTCTAATAGGTTCATCAAACTTGACACCTTGAGCTGACAACTACTGTAGATGGTGTTGAATTCATTCAGATGATTGGACACAGGTGTCCCTTCTTTCATCTTCAAGTCAACAAGCTTCTTAAGCCAGTATACCTGTGAAGCTGCACTCTGCTTCTCATAAAGATCACTCAGCTTTAACCATGCTTGATAAGCCGACATCTCGTCTGCTACATTGAAGTAAACGCTTTCTGCCAAAGTCAGCATAATGGTAGAAAGTGCCAATTCATCCATTTCGCTCCATTCATCTTCGTCCATATCTTCTGGTTTTATCCCCTTGAGCTTTATAGGTTTTATCTGCTTCTTTTGTACCAACACGTGCCAAATCTGCTTCTTCCACAATGGGAAATTGGTTACATCCAGCTTCTTGATATTGTAAAGAGCAGTGTCCTGTGATCCAGCCATAGCTACGCTTCACAGTAGTTTACTTTTCTGGGAAAAATTCGGCAGAGTTTCCCCTGTAAACTGACCTCTGAACCAATATAAACCTGTCAAATGAACCAAGAAAGCTTCAGATTCTGCAGAAATTTTGGCAGAGTCTCCTTTGTAAAATGGCTCTGGTGTACTAAAAACAGACCAAAAAACAGCTCAAAAAACACTGTCTCTCTGACACTGTAAGCTGCGGGTAAACCTGTCCTGCACCTGTACTGTCTCTCACTGTCCTGTCACTGTCCTATAAGCATAGACTGCGACAATGCCTCAACGGCAGTAAAGCAAAGATGCAATCCCAACTGTCTAACTCACAGTCAATACATCCTAGCTGCCTATCTAAGGGTGCTCGAGGGATCGCTCCAAGACCTGTATCACCGAAAGGATCTCAACATTCGAGAATCCCCCAGCTCAATAAAACCTCACTAGACCCTCAACAAAGGCTGCAGTAAGTCTAACAGTACATAGACTTCCCATAAAGTCATACATCCACAAATTTCCCACTGTATGCTGTAACCGCTACGGCGGTTGTTTGTTGAGTGACTCACAGCCAGCAAACCCTCAACAGACATACATCATCTCTGACAATACATCCCATGTGGAAGTACCTGCAATGTCAGGATGAAATCTGGAATATCAAGCAGCGAACACAAGCTACCTGATGAACTAGTGGATGTCGCCTATAGTCTGTGTGTAGATGCGCCCGTGTCGTATGTGACACGCCTCCAAGAACTCTGAGCCGTCCTTCGATGTGTAGACAGCCACAAATCAACACTCTGGGAGTGTCGATATCCTTAGCACCTGCAGTCGTAGGCCGAAAACCCCAAATTTGCAGAGTCGGATCTGCACCCGCTGAGACCACGTAGTCGAAAATGGCCTGCGCAGACCTTTGTTGAAGCCGACGGTGACCGAGATGACCTCAGAATGAAATTCTGAGCACACCTAGCCCTACGGTCTCCCACAAGATTTGGGGCCGTGTCTTTGCCTGTCGAATTTCACTCCAATCTGAGCTGGTGACTCTAGCTTCCTGCAGTGCTGCCCCGAGCCTCGATCTGAGCTCTGATACCAGTTGAAGGAGTACGAGCGGAAGTGCGACGCGAGAGAGAGTGCGAGAAGAAGAGCACGACGATATGGTGAACTCGCTCTACTGTAATGTGTAGAGCATAGTGAGTTCTTATTAGGTTTTAACAAAAGAATATGTGTACATACCTGGCGGCCCGCCCACTTACTTGGGCGACCACATTGGGCTTTATACCCCAACAGTTGATACATCCAACTCACAGGTCTGAGGCGAGTTCAATTTGTACATGTCGAGACTTTACAAATCGCATAGCGCAAAGCAAACCATACATAGCTTGCAAGCATATTACTTTCTCTTTTAGCATTACTTTGGATTGGATGTGAATCATAACATGTTTATCCATCAAAGAAAGCTTACCAATCAGGATTTACTTTGAGTGTTCAATGGTCGTCGTACTATATAGTCAAAGATAAGGATCACCCTAAAAGAGGGAGATGCCACAAACAGTCATGCCTTGTGTTCTAATTGTACCTTGAAATATTGCTTTGGATATTCAAAACATTTACCTTTAATTCATTGTCATAATGTTGTTTTGTTGATTTGTACATAATTGTAAACTATATTGTCTCACTCAATGTGTAACTTTTGAGAGAGAGAGAGAGAGAGAGAGAGAGAGAGAGAGAGAGAGAGAGAGAGAGAGAGAGAGAGAGAGAGATTTTATTATCATCCTCAAGGGTCAAATATGACATATGGGACCAAACTTACGTGTGATGTAGTATATATGTGGCTAATGAGTGATTCTTGACGTTCCAAAATTGTGGTGATGAGAGTCGCAATGGAGAGCCCACACTGTGGCTAGGAGAGGAAAGTGTATAGGTCTAAGTCATGGCTAAAAATGTGAGAGGAGCAAGTTCGGATGTGACCAAGATCTAAGCATTCTAGTAGTGTGTGGCACTCAGACTCGAACTTGCAGTGAGAATAATGTGCACAACCGATTTGACTTTTCTCCATTGTCCCAATGCCCTGCCTCACATCGAAGGGAGTGGGAGCGAAGCCGAATGTCTACGATAGTGAGTATTGCTAACAAGGGAATAGGCTCAAGCATGTAAGCATGAGTACGGTTTCCTGTTTCAGTGAAGAACACGGTTTTGTAGTTGCGGGCAATATGGGTGGTGTAATGTATGAAGCGTGACCCACCAGATTCCTCTCAAGCCGTAATACATTGGCGTTGTAGAAAAGCTTCATTCACTTGCAAGTCAATTGAGGCATCATAGCATAATGCATCCCATCTCCCAAACCACTTATTTATGTCTTGCATCCATCCCATGCTCAAGATATTGCTTTTATGCGTCTTTTAAACTCTTTTGCTTGCTTCCCATGCAATTGTAGGAAGTCGATGTAAGTGGTTTTGATGCATCTTTACCATGTACTGCACAACCCTTTCCATGCCCATAACCTCAATTGGAAGAGATCCCGACTCAAGAAGTAGAAGCATATATGGTGTTTGTGTCTTAACTTGGAGAAAGTTTGTAAGAGAATGCTTTTGGGCATTCTCAATCTCTTTCCAACTAGACTTTGAAATGCTCCCACCCCACACTTCAACTCCATAAAGAAGAATTATGGTCACCAATGTGTTAAAAAAGTACTTTTTGAGAACCCAACACTTGATGTTTCTCGCATCACACATGTTCTCAAGCACGTAGTATGCTCTCTTTCCGACTTCCAAACGACATATAGCGCATATATGTCACTTGTGATTGGCTAGAACCTAAAGGTCAAGGTACTTAAAGCTCTCAACAGCCTCAAGTGTCTCATTGTTGTATACAATGCATAGCTTCTCCTTATGGTTGGTTTTCACAAGAATAACCTTTGTTTTGGATTCATCCACAATCATCCCACTATATGCAAGAAAAAATTCTCAAGGACAACCATAAGCTTTTTTGCATCCTCTAAAGTGTGCTCTAGAAGCACTACATCATCTACATATAACAAAAGCATGATTACCGCATTGCAAATATTGACCTCTTCAATGCCTTCTTCTTGCATGAAGTCAAATACCATTTGTTCCAATTGAGCGATGCATAGACCAAAAAGAATTGGTGACAACGGACATCCTTGTTTACCCCAATAGTGCTTGCAAAAAAAATTGAAATACTGGCAACTATAAGAATTCTTCCCTCTATGGCATCGTGCATCAGTGATCAAGTGGTCTATTTCAATGACATTGCATAGATATATTTGGCAGGGATAGGTACCACCCCATCTTTGAGGTAGGATCTCCCTTCACACAGATTTGGCATCACATAATGGATATAGAAGCTATTCAATATTTCAGATGCTAGGGATTTCACATTGGCACATCAAGACTAATATGAAGAAGAACCTAAGGACTATTTTTAAAACTAATGGGTGAAGGAGACACCATCCAAACTAAGACTAGCAAAAGCTCAATCTCAACAATGGGATGAACAAGCATTGGAAATCATCCTCATTGCTATGGATTACAACTTTTCCCACAACTTGGGATGATGCTAATATAGCCTTTGAAACTTGGTACAAGATGAATCGGCTTTTTTGAGGCAATGATAAAAATTCTACAATCTCCTTAAAGATGCATATACCTTTGGTTGGATGTTGCAAGATGTAGCAGAGATAGCTAACTTTGCTAGTAGGTTGAGTTTAAGATGTACTCAATTGGTTGTATTTTACTATTTTGGAATCGAGAGAGATTTTTTAGCGAGCTTCTGAGCCAGTTTTTCTTCTCTTTCTCCCCCTAAACTCTAAAATTAATCGAGAATGCTCGCTCAAGAGGCAATTAGAGCAAGCTTTCATGGAGAGAGTTTTTTTTTTAATCATACATCTCTCTTTGTATCCTAAGCTTAGCTCTCTCTCTCTCTCTCTCTCTCTCTCTCTCTCTCTCTCTCTCTCTCTCTATATATATATATATATATATATATATATATATATATATATATATATATATATATATATATATATATATATATATATATATCCATCGATGAATGATGCAATAGGAATTTTACCAACAATGTGCCCGCCAATATTTGGATTCCCTCTCCCCATCAACAATATCCTGGTATAGTGTAAATTGAGGCTCATAGAGGAGTGGGTGGTTTGGCTAATACAAAATCCCAAAGATAAAGACACTAGGATATGTGTCCACAATTTCATGTACTATCTCTCTCTCTTCCAACTCTCTCTCTCTCTCTCTCTCTCTCTCTCTCTCTCTCTCTCTCTCTCTGTGCTACTATCTGAAGCCATCATGTATCGTATAGAGAGTTTTACAATTAGTTAATGGTTCCCGGAATCAGACCATTGGACCTTATGTATCGACTTTGCATGTCGAGAAGCAACTAAGCATGATAATCTTAGCCAAAGAAATATCACTATGTATGGATTTCAAATGGGCACTTATGTATATTGAAATGGTTGACCAAAAGTTACGGATGACAAAGCTTCAATATGATGCACCATTGAAAACCAAATGGAAAGCTTTCAAGAAGGTTAGTTGTTCTTGTGCCGAAGAATGCTTTGCCATAAAGCATGCCCATGGTATCAACAAAGATATATCACACAAAAGGTGGTTTGATAAAGAATGTCAAGATGCTTGAAAGTCCTTGGTAAAGCTTGATGCAACTATGAACAAAGATGACACTGTCATTTGCATATATACAAGACATTGATTTAAAAGAAGAGAAGAAGATGTGAAGTAAAGAATCACATTTTTCGAGTCCAAGAAAACACACGTTCATATCAAAGATTTTGGAGAAACTTAAAAGGGCAAGCCGATTGAGATTTTTGGTAACTTGAGTCTTGTGAATATGTACACATATTGTAGGTAACTATACCAGCAACCAAATGCTAAAAAAATTTCATTTTATGGTTCACTTCTATGCGCTCTTTTTTTACTATTGAGGATGTATGCGGTGGGCTCAAAAAGTTGGCCACATGCAAACCAGGAGATCTTCAAGGTATCAAGCCGAAAATGATTAAATGGATGGGAGATTTTACACAGGAGTGGATGTTTGATATGTTCAACTTTGCACTTCAACATGATATGCCTTATGATTGGAGTACGGACTGGATCAAGCCTTTGCATAAAGGAGGGGATGCAAAGAATGTAAATAACTATCGGACTATAATGATTGGATCTCTTATGAAAAAGTTGTTTGGGTGCATGATAGAGATCAAATTGAGTGGTTGGACTGAAGAGAATGGCAAGCGTGCAAAAGGACAAGCGGGTTTTTGTCAGCGCCATAGCACCATCAATCATCTTTTCACCCTTCTTTTTCTCATGGAGGAAAGTCAGTTGAAAGGCAAGCAATTGTATTGTTGCTTTGTGGCCTTTAAGAAATCCTTTGATATGATTCCATGTAACAATTAGTGGAGAAGGATGGAAGAACTCCAAGTCCCAAGTGAGTTTATGCTTGTGGTTTCTCAAATCTATAAGAAGGTGGTGTGTCGATTGCGCATGGAAGAGGAACTAACGTGCATATCCACCCACACCTCATATCTGGACCATGGTTGAGCTCCCACCATCTTGGGCACTTACATCTGCATTTAATGCGCTCTCCTCTCACGAAAGGTATGTTTTCTATTTGTGTTTTACTTTTATGTCATGCATTTTGGAGTTTTAGAGGTACTTGCTTGTTGTTACCTCGTTATCTTTCCACACACGCGCGCATGCGCACATTTATGCATTGAATTGTACATGCACAAAGGAATGCGCAAAAACATAAACATGTGCACGTGCACTCGCACACACACAACACTCACTCTTAGACCAACATATACACATGCAAAAAACACATGCATTTAAACACAAATTTGCAAGTGCATAAAAGATACGTGTTACTGGGTAACCGCCGCTATGTACAATGTAGCATAGCTATCTGAGCACTAACATACCAAGTGTCAATACACAAGGAGCCGACTTGATTGGGGCACGGAGACTATCTCGGCATGTCAAGCACAATGGAATGGCCTATCCACACTAAAGAGCAGGCCAACGGACAAAATCAACAAATCAAGTCTCAACCATGCAATCTACTTGCATTTTAATGTACAAACGAACTCGAAATATAACAAAACAAAAGGGGAAGACCATAAATCATCTACTCGAATTGTCAAAACATAAATATGAGCATGCACAAAATTGCAACCCATGGTTTCTAGAGTGCTCAAAAACAGCTCGAATGGCGTCTAAAATCACAGTACTACTTCTCCAACCCTTGTCCCATCAAAATTAATGAAAAATGCTTCATTTTAACCACTTAAACAATAGATTAAGCTCGATCGAAGATCACCACAAACCATGCAATTTAAGTGTAATCTGAGCAGAGAAGATTTTTAATATGCAAACGCAATCAAAACAAATGCTTCTGATGCAAGAAATTCTGAATTGAAATTAGTGGATAAGCTCTGTGTCACACCTTAAAATTGACCCTTTACAAAATGGATAGAGCTCACTTTTATGCTAAAAGATGAATTAAAACAATTTTATGAAAAATGTTTGGTAATGGGACAGTTTTTTTGTTGATTGTTGCAAAATTTATTTTCTTTTAAAAAACTTTGCTGTTGTTTCAATTCCAATGTTGCGTTGTCGTAACAATTTCCCCCGTCCCTATCTGATATGTGTCCATGAGCATCCTTTAAGGGCATAGTAGCGGGGTTGCTTCTCTAGGTACTTTATGGCCTTTTGGAATTGGATGATTTTTTTGTCAGGTAAACAATCTGAATGGATTTGCAACCAGCTTAGCAGACATGGCGTGCTTCTAAATGCGTTGAAAGGGGATTGAAGATAGCAATGCCAAACTTGGAGAAGCCAATTACTGTCTCTAGCTAAGGCCCATGCCGATGCCTGCTTATTGTCACCTGTGTCGATTGTTGTTGATGATATTGGCCATGCCGCATGCTTTAGTCCAGGCAATCGGTGATTTTCTTACATCCAGTGGGTCTTGATTGTCATCGGCTTTCTTTCAGTTTTCTTATCCTCACCATCAATTTACCCTGCTTGATTTTTGGTGGTGCTTCACAAGGGGCGTCAGAAGGTTGTCTTGTCTGCATGTCTTTCTTTTTGTTTGATTTATTGATTTGGTTTCTTCTTGTTTTTTTTGTGTGGTGGGGTGTGCTTGGGTAAGAGCTCTACTATCTCAACCAAGTTTCCTGCTGATGGATCTCTTTTGATTGGCCCCAATGTTTCCTCTACTATCTTCTTGGAGTTAGCACTCCAACTTTGAATTACAATAGCCATCTTCCAACTCCGCTAGCAATTGGATTGTCTTCTACAATGACAATGGCCAAGACATCCTTGGTAGCTCCATTCTACCTCTTGGTTTCCTTCACTTGGTCTCTTGGTGATGCCACTTGCTTCTTAGCTCTCATCTTCGTCATCATTTGTTACCTCTCTTCTTTGCCTCCTAAGAACCATGGCTTTATATGGTACTACTCGGTGGCCTTTTCACTCAACATTGGGCAGCTTCCTTGGCAACAACTTCCTTGTACTACTGCTGGATTTCTAATTATCCTAGGATCTTGGAGTGAAATTACCGTGAGTACTTTTGGTGGGAAGTGCCTTTCATTTCAAAGGTAACTGTCATCCTCTCACATCTTTACATGCACTCTTACTCGGGTTTCTTCAATTGGCCTTCTCTACTACTTATTCAATGATTCAATTTTTTTCCATATAGCCAGTTGTATATGGTTTTGTGCGCTGTCACCTTCGAGCATGCTTTGTACTTCAATCATGTACCTGCCCTTAGAATTGGCACCATTTGAGCATTGAGGGGTCAAGCAAATAGAAATCAACCTCCTTTTCTTTTGTGTGTGTGTGTGTGTGTGTGAGAGAGAGAGAGAGAGAGAGAGAAAGAGAGACGTGTTCCGAAGAGCGCTTTCTTGTAGAAATCCAAATGGGGAACGATACTTGATCCCTCCACTTTTGCAACTGTGTATAACGGTCTTGGACTGTGTGTGTAAGGTTGCCTCACACTTCACCAGACCATCAAAGGCTGCCACAGTACCAGCCAATTCACCAGATCTGTGTTTGCATTCCCAGTTGACGTCAATTAGCCAAGTCGATGTTTTTGTCTTTTCCAATTCAACTTCTCCATGACACAAAAAGCTTAAGAATTTGGGGGGGGAGGTAGAGTACACCTTTTAAGATGGGTTATGAGATGGGCACTGTAATAAAGTTTTAAGGGTTAGGTAGTATTAGCTTCTGTTTTCTCATTACCCATGGGGTTACCATTGCACAGGTGACTTTTGAAACTGTTCTAAAACAGGCGCACAGACATACCAAGCTTAGACCTCAATCCCCATATAGATCAGGTGGTGAATGGCAGCCAGTAACAGTTTTTGGAGTAGAGGACTCCAGTAGTTACTGGGTATGCGATGGTCTTTAAAAAAATGACTGCCGTCACAAGTCGCTAGTGATCAAAGGTAAGCTCTGCTTAGTCAGTTGTAATAACAGATAAGCTCTGCTTTGGTTCTTTGATCCCAGTCAAGTGCTTTCAAGTGGGAGCTCTTTTGAATATAAGCATCTTTTTGAATGAATCATAAATTTGACAAACAAATGTGAGTCCACAATTTTAACTCATTTGAAGTAGGGGCTGAACTCTCAATGCCTCTTTCGCAAGGCAGCCGTATTGTGCACAGATAAAAAATAGGCTGAAATGTTAAAACTGTCAAATCTTTTAGTCAAAATTTGGAGAATTCAAGAGCTGCAGTGACATTCGTTGCTATTCCTGTAAGGTACAACGGGAAAGTTTTGCCTGGAGTCCCAAAAGAAAGAACCCCTTGTACTTGTATTCTTACAAAAACTGCTTGCATGAGGCCATGGAATGAATGCTCCAGTCCTCAATGCTAAAAAACACTCGCAGTGTTGGCCGTGTTTCTTAGTGGCTTTCGATTTCTAAGCCATTGACTTTTCAATCGTCCCAAGCATCATCGGCAGCACCAGCTCCTTTCTTTGGGTCCACGGAGGAGACAAGCATATGCTTGTATCGGTCTTCCACTCTAACTGTTGCATTCCCTACCACTCCAACCCCAGTTGCAGTAAGCCTACCTTCTCGAAAAGCTGCTGCTTGTTCTCTTTCTTTTTTACGTGCAGCCTGCATGTGACACTAATTTTAAGCACCACGGCAAGCATCTCAAGCTTAACAATTTTTCAAAAGAGTCCTACTTACCCTTCCTGTTGCAAATGCCATCGTATTTCCAGCCTCTGCTTCAGTTATAGCTTTTCGAATTTGAGCTACAAGGAACTGAGATGAAAGCCCATTAAATATTTCTTGCATCTTGATCTTCGTTAGTAAAGAAAAACCAAACCAAACGAAGTTTAACTTACACCATCTCGATCAGTAAAAAAGGAGGTAGCCCGGCCCATGGCTCCTGCCCGGCCAGTTCTGCCTATCCTGTGCACATAGTCCTCCATTGTCTACACATGAAAAATTTCGGTCAGAAAATAAAACTGAACTTAACAGCATCCTGCAACAACAAGAGCATAGACATGCTACCCAAGAGGAATGACACAATTTTCAAGTGCTTCTCATTCCCTCAAAAACTAAGAAAGAAATTGCTACTCTAGTTCACTGGTGAAGGTATGGATGTCAAAAGATAAAACCAACCCAAAGGCATCTTCAGCCTCTTATATGAGCTGATTATGTGCTGGTATTGTAATACTCATTAATACCACTCCAGTAGAGCTTAGAGAAGCTACTGTTTGCAACACTCACCGTCAAGGACCACCACACAACCTCAGTTATCTAATTTTGCTATCCTCCTGAACTACATGAAGCCATCGTATATTTCTGAGCTGATATAAAACAATGTACATGCTAGCTTTTGGAGCACTTAGATGACACAAAGGTGTGAACAGCTACTCTATTGAAAAGCCTCTCGCAAAGCTGCAGAACCTTAAAAACAGATTTAAAATATGCAGTAGAGTTTCTCTTTATTACAAGCTGATATCAAAGCCTTTTAATACACATTACAATCCATTGTGAAACTACTAATTAGTTCAGTCAAGAGTGTTGGTTTGTGCTCATCAAATCAGAACAGATTCCTATTTTGACGCTTGCACCTAAAAAGGAAAAGGACAAAGGGGCCTCACAGTTTTTGGTCCCTGATTAATGTTGTAATAACCCAGAAGTGGCAGGGATAAGAGTTTTCCCCAGAGAAGCAAAAGGGTTGAAGTACCTTGATTCAGGAACACTAAATAGAAACTTTACTAATGCACTTGAACAATCGCAGCCGGAATGCTACAGAATAGTGCTAGAGAGACAATATTGAAAGGTGAAACAAAAACAAACCATGTGCAAAGTCACCACAAGAGGTGCACACTTCGAAATCTAAATTACCCCTTCTACCCGCCTTTCTAGCCTTTACAGACAATAACATTGTCATTTGGTCACACAACCAGATAAGAAAATTTCCTTTTGTTGCAGGGCCCAAAAGCACAATCATTGCCTATATTTAAAGTGGGTTCAAAAGATGACAAGCACACAATGACCAATCTACAGTAAGCTTTGACTCTGAACTCAATATGCTCGGACAAGATAAAACAAAAAGGGTCGATCTTCCATTTGCGTTGCTATGTATGACAGTTTACAACTGTCACACAGAGCAGACAAAGAGGTGGGATCATTTTTTACCGTACTTGATTTTATTTTTATTTTTTTTTATTTTGGGAGGGAGGGGGCGCCGGGGGGGCGGGGGGGGAGTGGAATTAAATTGAGGAAAAAAAAACTGTACAATGTACCCCAAAGGTAAGGTAAGCCGCAGACCAGGAGAAAACAATACAATGAGCAATCGAACCAAACTTGGTTTGTTCAACAAGAAGGAACCCTTCAAAAGGCGTATATTTATGGGACTAATTTCCTCATACTTTTAAACTTGATGAAAACCTTGTTGCTTTTGAAGCTATCCTGGAAACTAGGTGTCTTGTTTCCATTTCTTTATTAATAACTAAAGAAACATGGACATTCATCAAATTTGACATCAACTGCACCACAACTGCAACTAATTCTGCTACGCATTGGGATAATACAATGAACGCCTATTGCTTTGAGCTGCGGAGCCTCATGTAACAGCTTTGACAAAGTTTTGATCTTTGACAAACTAAACTACTTATATGGCCCTGAAACGCCTTCAACCTTAGAAATATTTCCCCGCCCCTCGTTGATCATGTTTACGTACACAGGCTATGGCGGGAGAGTTAGTGAGCCACTCGTGATGTGCAAAGAATAACAGAACAAATCAACGCTATAATTTATCACTTGAAGTGGTCCTTTTATGGGCCATATACAAAGCATATGTTTACAAAGAAATCAAGGAGATAATTTGGGGAAAAAAGGTGGCTCCTGACCAGAGGTTATCTTTGCATCTACATTATTTTTCAAATACGACAGTCAGCATATGTTTTGTATATGGACATTCATCAAATTTGACATCAACTGCACCACAACTGCAACTAATTCTGCTACGCATTGGGATAATACAATGAACGCCTATTGCTTTGAGCTGCGGAGCCTCATGTAACAGCTTTGACAAAGTTTTGATCTTTGACAAACTAAACTACTTATATGGCCCTGAAACGCCTTCAACCTTAGAAATATTTCCCCGCCCCTCGTTGATCATGTTTACGTACACAGGCTATGGCGGGAGAGTTAGTGAGCCACTCGTGATGTGCAAAGAATAACAGAACAAATCAACGCTATAATTTATCACTTGAAGTGGTCCTTTTATGGGCCATATACAAAGCATATGTTTACAAAGAAATCAAGGAGATAATTTGGGGAAAAAAGGTGGCTCCTGACCAGAGGTTATCTTTGCATCTACATTATTTTTCAAATACGACAGTCAGCATATGTTTTGTCTTGCCACCTCTACCAGAAAACTCTGAGAAAGTTTTGAGTGATTCCAAAACAGGGATTTGATATTAAAAATCAAGGCTTCGGTGGAGCAAACTAGCTTAGACACTCACAAATACAACATTTGCATTCTTGATAGAAAGAGTAGAGTTTTACTGATGAGCTATATCCTTGGTACTGTAAATCAAAATTTTGATGCCTTCAGCTAACTACTGAATTCTGTCTTGACCTAAGACCTCGTGCAAGTGCACTGTGCAGCTTGTTGTGGAAGGTTTATGATTGCAGAGTACGAAAACAAAAAATACAAGTATTAATCAATTATTGGCAATGGCGGTAAAAATCAGTCACTTAGGCCATACCTTGGGCAGATCAAGGTTCACTACATGGGCCACACCACTTACATCCAATCCACGTGATGCTACATCTGTGGCCACCTGCACATATTTTTACACCAACTCAATAAATGAGATTTAGACTTCAAGAACATTGGTAAATATAAAAAACCAACATAGGCTATCAGTAACAAAAACCTTTCGTCATCCGTATAGAACTTATTGATATAAACGTATGTCGGCCTACTAAGGGAATAGCTGTTGGTGTCTGATGGATCTTCAAGACCACACGCTTGGGAAGTACAAGATACAGTGTATCACCAAATGGAAGATGCTAACCATAGCCTTCTAGTGTAGAATTTGAACGACCTTTTCTTCAACTTGCTATAAGTCGCGTCTTGATCATTCTTGCACTGAATGTACATCAAAGCCAGCCCGTCTTTCACATGGACATAAAAGTGCTTTCTAAATGGGGCATATATCCAACAAGAGATGCTAACAACCAACAATCTCATTTACATCTTAGTTCTCGTCGAGACCTTCGACACAAAGACCTTAGACACAAACTATGATCACAATGAGTCAGTCAGTCATCACATACATGCCTCATCGACCTCTCATAGATGTTTCGATGCACTAAGTTCATCAGTATCACCCCTAAAGGCGAATAGAGATAAAATGCTGCAAACATTCTATCTCACATATACTCAAACCATACAATTAGAAAAAGTACACAACATTTGTTTTAACATATTCTCAAATTCTAACAATAACATCACACATCATGGTAGACTCTATACATATGATATAGTAGTCGCCAAGTAGAGTACCGTCAGCACATCAGCATCCCCAAAATGTCAAACACAAAATGGTTGACTCTCTCGCATTCTCTTGTTGATCTGTGACAAAAGAGGAAAGGCCGTGCTAGACTCACATGAAAAGCATTGTGAATCCTCCCAGTAGCTGGCAACTCCAGTCTAAAGAGACCTCACTGATCTTTTCCAAGACTTGAAAGGGCCCACAATATTTCATACTAGGCTTTGGATAAAGTTTCTCCTTACCCTTCATCTTTCTCAATCTAGCCTTCTCAAACTTGAGAAGCACCCAAATCACCTCTCTTTAACTGCAAGTCGTGTCGATGTTTGTCTGCTGCTTTGTTATGCCATACTTGAGACTTCTGCAAAGCCTCGTTACCTTGGCAAATGATGTGGCTAGATCCTGTACAAAATGATCAGCCTGAAAGATCTTATCCTTGGTGCACATCAGCCTGAAAGATCTTATCATTGGTGCATAAAGCCATTAAAAATCCCAGATTACACATGAGTTTTGGTGAAGAATCTGACAGAGATGACACCTCTCAGTGGGAAGGCAAAGAAATGTTGAAGATCACGCGCTGAAACTGAAGAAAAGAATGAAGATTTGGGCAAATTTTATTTTTATCGGACAAGTTTGCCAGAAAAGGAGTACAAACCTCAACTACAGATTGGCATATGTGTGAACAGATTGATTAAGTACTCCAAGAACCCGAGATTGGTAATACACCTACAGAATTACCCGATTGATACGATTTACTCGAGATGGCGTGTGGCCATTGCTTTTACTCTCAAGAAGGGAGTAAATCCGAAAAGACAGACGAGTGCAGAAAAGCAAAAGCTATACTCGCAGAAAGACATGGACAAGCAAAGCTTCAGAAAGGGCAAGAAAAAGGCAAAGAAGCCTAAATTTCGCCCAGTTTCTGACAGTTCTACCGAGGACTCATCCCTCAGATACTTCGGACTCTGATGATCATATGTTTTATGCAAAGAAGAAACATTTTAAGCCAACCAATATGATTTCCTCGAAGATAAAAGCAAGAAGGTCAAAGAATTTAAAGAAGGTGGACAGTCGATTTGAATCCTTTTCTGGGTTCCGTGATGCTCAAACATGGTGGTTCACTCTTCTACAGGGAAAGGAAGCTCCGGTTAAATGGTTGAAAGGCTTTTTATTTCTTCCTGGGGCTGACTCGAGAGTACGAATGAGATCTACGAACAACTTGGAATCATCTTCGGATGACCACGGGATATTCTTTGGACGCTGATTGCGAGAGATGTTGGAGCTCTTTTCTACCAGGCTCTCCTTTTATGAAGGTCTTGTTTAAAGAGCAAATTGAGCGGTTTTGTTGCGGACTTCCTACAGAGATCCGAGAATATTGCTTGGAACAGAAGTTGAATTCTTTTGAGGAATTGATGGGTCATGTGAAACGGGGTTTTTGCAATACATTTGGGAAATTTGACTTACCCGACTGATGAGATCTTGACTCAAAGAACCCAACAGACCTCTCACAATGAAAGTAGAACAAGAAAGAGTTCCTAGAACAACGAAAAGAATGATACACGTCCCCGAAAGACTCTTAGAGAAAGGGTTATCTATCTCAAAGAGGGGAAGTGTTTTGGATGTGGTGAACATGGGCAATCTCCGCAAAGTGCCCCAAAAAGGCACAGCAAGAACTGACTGCATACAGGCCAAAGAGTTCTAGAGCAGCAAAGGAATGTGGCGGAAAAGGCAGATGAAAACAAAACTGGTACCGCATTGCGTGGGGCTCGAACCGAATCAGATGAACGAAAGTACAAACTTTGCCGCACCTAGGGCGAAGTGAAAGAACAGGAACCCCGAGATACACTTGAGATACACTTGAGATACACTTTTTGGGACACATTGTCTCAGCAGCAGGAGTGCAGATGGACCCGGCCAAGATAGAGACTATCCGTGATTGGCCCGATTTGAAGAATGTCCATGAAGTTAGAACCTTCTTGGGCTTGTGTTCGTACTACAAGCGGTTCATTAGAAAGTTTGCAGAGGTTGCTTTCCCTTTGCATATCTTGACACAGAAAGGAGTCCCTTTCTCGTGGGGACCCACAGAGGTGACTGCCTTTCAGACATTGAAGAGAAATTGACTACAGGACCGGTTTTGACTTTGCCGGATTGCAAAAGTCATTCGAAGTATATTGTGATGCTTGTGGTCGTAGTCTGGGTGTGGTCTTAATGCAAGAAGGCCATGTCATTGCCTACGAAAGCCGATTGTTTTCAAGGCCGGAATTGATAGCACAAATTTATGAGAAAGGGCTTTTGGCGATTATCCATGCTCTTACTCAGTGGCGACATTACCTACTCGGAGCGGATTTTACTGTCTTCACAGACCATCAGAGTTTACGCTACTTCTTGTCACAGAAGCAGCTATCGGAAAAGCAGATGCGGTGGGCGAACATCTTGTCACAGTTTCACTTCTAGATTGTCCATGTGCAGAGACACAAGAATTTGGTGGCAGATGCTTTGTCCTGGAAGCCGTTGGTTCTAGCTATTTCCGCAATATATCATAGGATCTTCGAGGATATGGTCAATCTGTATGCCACAGATACAGATTTTGCAGATATTTTCACTCGGGTACGGAATGGGGAGATAGTAGTGGGATATTCCATTCGGGATGGCTACTTGATGCGGAAAACCATGTTGTGTGTTACACAGCCGTTGAGGGAAAAGGTTATGACCGAATGCCATTGTCCACCTTTTGCGTATCACCGCGACATTGTTACCACCTTGAAAGGTGTGGAGAGATACTTTTGTTTGGCCGAGACTCAAGAAGGACGTGGACGATTTTGGTACGCAGTTGCTTGGTATGCCAGAAGGTCAAGTTTTGACAGGCATAAAGCAAAGGGATCGTTACAACCTTTACCCATACCCACCCGCCCTTGGAAAAGTATTGCAATGGATTTCATTTTTGATCTCCCGAGAACGCAGCGTGGGCACGTTTATTTATTGCCCAAATATTCAGATTACATCGCATGCCTGAGACGATTCTCTCTCTCCAACACAGACCCCAAATTCACGAGTTTGTTTTGGCAGGCTATTTGGGAGAACATTGGCACGCGATTGCAGTTATCGTCATCGTTCCACCCGCAGACTGACGAGCAATCAGAGATTGCTAATTCAGTGGTACTGGATTTGTTGAAGTCTTCTTCTTTGAATCTGAATACTTCATGGGAAAAGAGTTTTTACCTTTGGTGGAATATGCCTACAGAAACACGATTAACTCTTTGATGGGGAAGGTGCCATTTGAGCTTATTGAAGTTGCTATGAAGGTTTCACCCTTCCTTAGCACGAAAGATAAGATTTTTCTTTGAATTCGACCAATTCACGAAGGACTTGGACTTGGTCCGGAAGGCTTTGCAGAAATCTCAAAAAAAGGCAGCAGATCGACATCGCCGCGATTTGAAATTGAAGGAGAACGATTGGGTGCTCTTACATTTTGAGAAGGCACGCCTGAGAAAGAAAAAAGGGAAAGGAGTGGCTTTCTCGAAAGCTTAGCATGAAATACTATGGACCTCTCCAGATTCCCAAAAAGATAAATGATGTCTCCTTTATACTGAAGTTGCCCGATACTTAGAGACTTCACAATGTTTTCATGTGAGTCTCTTGAAGCCTTTTGAAGGCGATGTGCCCAATGATGGGGAGCCAGATGAGCAACCCGAATTGGATGAAAACGAGCAGATACTCATTCCATAACAAATAGGAGGAGAACCTGGCAGATACTCCTCAGATTGTGAATCTTTACCTCCAAGCGTTTGGTTTAGCATAGTCTATTCCAAATGGAACCCTTTGAGTTTCAGGGATACTGTGAGCTGACAATATTCTGCTGAATGAGTTTATGAACTGGAATTCCCGAACATGATACTGACTTGTTCTTGACTTGTTTAAGTGCAGGAACTGATAGACGAAATGACGACAACATTTCGATCTGAAAGATCTCGATAGACGTGATTGCAATAAGGATTGGTTAATGGGGCATCTATGAGGTCTCGAGTGCATCTAGATGCGATTGCTAAATACGTTGCCGATTGATCATGGTCTGAGATCCGAATAAATTTTGAATGTGATTTGTCATGTGATGTCCTGTGATGTGACTGTCGATCGGTACATGTGCTAGATGTGTTTCCCTAGTGCATCGGTACTAACAGTCAGTGTCTGCTAAGTATGGCCTCTGTTTGTTTTGCAGGCGTAATTAGGGCGATTACAATGCTTTCAAGAGGGGGGTATGTCACAAACTGGTGACGTGTCATGGCCTTGGAAATTGGAGCATCAGTGGACAGCCGGAAAACACGCCCGAAAATTAAGCAACTGCTGTATGGAAACCCATGAATTGCGGCGCATTCTCCGCTGACATGCTGACGTGGCTGAGCATACGGAAGTCCGCTTTTTGGGCTGAATTGTACGGAAAAGCAAGGCTGAAAATTCTACGCAATTTTTGGGAAAGCTTTGGGAAAAGTTTTTTTGCTTTAAGTTGATTTTAAAAGAAGCTTCTGATTTTGAAGCTTTTGGGGCTCTGTTTTTAGCATCCCTTGTAACCTTTATTAAGAACCCAAGGGGGCTCCCTCTGCATAGCATCCGGACGCAGAGTCTGAGAGCGAGCACCCGCGGGAGTTGTACTTTGCTCAAAGATTAATATAAAAAGAAATACCAAAAAGGGCGCCAGTCTTTGGGACCAATACCTCTTGGCATGGAACTACACCAAGACGTGTCGACTCAAGTGTGAATTGCGAACTGTTTTGAAGTGAATCTCTGCTGTGTCACGATAGAATCTTGACTTGGAGTGTCTTAAGTTTGTTACAGCCACTCGTAATCAAAGAAGAATAAAAGTTGGTATAACGAGGAATGGCCATGACCTCCGAACTGAACCTCTTGCCCATATGGAGTCTCTCATATTGGAGTTCCTACATCTTGTTGATAAGGTCCCTCGTGGAAGTCTGCTTGGCATCTAGGGTCCACAATTACACCTTCAAAGCAATTTGCTTCATTGGAGACACTCAATCGTGTAAAGATGCAAGTTGATCTTCGCATCCTCCATCAATCGGATGTGACTCATGACAAATGGTGTATTGTTGAGGATAATAAATGAAAGAATCCAAGCACTGACACGCTCCCAAAGCTTTGGGTGTATCTACATTTGATGAATCTGGACCATAGATCAATCTTAGGGAAATAACGAGCACTAGAGAGTTGATCTAGGACGCGTCCATCCAAGGCAACGAATACAATCTTGCAAGACATGCTTAGCTATCCTGTCATCCTTTGTCTTAGAAGCAAGAGCGACCGCATGACAAACACGATCAAACACAAAGAAATGGTAAGCCCATAATGCGGGAGTCAATATGACTTCAGATAGTGCTAAAATTGGAGGTCCAGCAGCTGTATAAGCGTAGTCCATCAATCTGAGTCTCGATGCTCTACCCAATGGACCACTTAGGGCGATCGTTGGACCTCATGTCAAGCTTAAAATGATGTATCACATAACAAAAAACCAAATTATGAAACCCATCGGCACCACCTGCCAACTGATAAGAACAAAATTGAACAGACTTTAGCACTTCAAACATAATTGAATATATATATATATATATATATATATATATATATATATATATATATATATATATATATATATATATATATATATATATATATATATAGAGAGAGAGAGAGAGAGAGAGAGAGAGAATCCACATGGTAGACACGGAGTGGCGGAGTTCGACTCTCAATTGCTGTCGCCCCAAAATCTTGGCGCCCCTTTCGACATTTCTTTTATATTGCTCTGACAAAGATACAACTGCCAAGGAGTGCCTCCTTTGCAATTTGCACACGCTAGACTATCAAAGACAGTCCCCCGAGGCACATATTAAGCGGCCTTTAGGCCCTAAAAGCATCAGATAGAAGCTAGAGCCAGCAAGGTAACATCCCCATTTTGAGGGATTTCCGTATGGCCTCTGCGCTTTGCGTCGCAAATCTCGGGATGTCGTACAATTAAACCAGTGAGCCGGTCCTCGTCAGTTTGGCCACTGACGGATGCTTGTAGCAAGTCCTCTTTACTTGGTAGGCCACGCCATCACTTTATAACATTAACTCTCCTCGCCAAACCCCCCCCCCCCCCCCCCGTGTTAGAGAAAGAGTAATCACCCACGATTAGAACTGCAAAATTCAACCCGATTCTTTAGTAGACACTGCCTTCATGCATACATTCTAATGACCATCATCACCAAACAGCACATTCTCTAGCATGTATTACACCTACAGTTCCACAATCAGATTTTCATCCAATCATCTCATCCACATCACAACTCGTTATATTCCGGCATAGCAATATTAGCCACCACACCCAATCCGTTCTGATCTTTCGGGGGTGTCTCCATGCACTAAGACCACATACCCAGGCAATTTCATCCAAATTGGAACTAATGATACATCAAATTCATATGCTTCACATAATGCTTTACAAATGACACACATTCACATGTGTAGTCACAAAACATAAAGACATTTAGATACAACCAAACATTCCCCAGCCCGTAGTCTGCATCGCTTAGAGGATTCCATATACAACCAAACACTCTCTAGATCGCAATCTACGTCATTAAGAGGTTTCCATCTTCAAATAGATTCTCCCCAAACCGTAGCCTGCGTCGTTTAGAGATTCCAAGTACAACTAAATGCCCCCAAAGGTCATCATGTCAGCATCATTCGAAGGTTCTCAAAAATGAAACCAGCATTACGACCATAATAAATTCAATTAGCACCAAGACAAGTTCAAAACAGATGTAATCTATTTCAAACAATTTGCAGACAGTATCGCAAACAGTGTTCCAAAAAATATATAAATGCAAAGCAAAACAAAAATCATTCGAGATTTGTTTCTGTCGGTACTGGCGCTGGTTCAGGATGATGACTCTATTGCAGACTTGAATGGTAGCATCGTTTTGGTCGTGCCGAGGCATTCGCAAAAGAGCGTCGTAGTGCCTCAACTTCATGATGTAAAAATCAGCCTTGCTGTGTTATCCTTGAATGGTGACAGGAACGGCACCAACAACTGAGACAACTATGCTGGTATCTCCTGTAGCCAGCTCTGCCTTAATATCTCCAGCAAACCGGTCGTACTCATAGTTCATCAGCTTGAAGATTTTGGGTGGATGAAATTTTCGATGACTCGAGAATCAAAGAAGATAGGTGCTTTGTGGCCACGAATCTTTCTATAAGCTCTGAACTCTTACTTAGAAGTATCAGGTACAGAAATTGCATAAATGTCTGGAACAAGTTCCGCTCTCTTTCTTGCTTTCTTGGCAGGAGGTTGGTTCGGAGGTTTATCTCCTTTGTGGGGACTGTCACAAGACAGGCACCACACGCCAATAGAAAAGAACAGACTGTTAGCATTTCAATAACAACTGAACTGAGAGAGAGAGAGAGAGAGAGAGAGAGAGAGACGACACACGACACGGAGTGGCGGAATTCCACCCCGGAGAGTATTGGCCCCAAACCTTGGCGCCCCTTTCAGTATTTCTTTATATTGCATCAACACAGTACAAGCAGGTACTCCAGATTCTGCACCTTCTCTAGGAAGCATGCCAGAGAATGAGCCCTAGCCTCATATTTAAAGGCCCTAGGTCCCAAAAGCAGTTTTACATGAAAAGCCTTCAAACTCAAAAGCTTCTGGTCCAAAAGCAATGCCAAAAAGCTCCCAGCGTAAATCACGGAAATCTGTACAACAGTCAACGCAAAACGCGGAAATCCGTACAGCCTACCACGTCATCATGTCAACGCAATTTTCAAAAATCTGCCACGTCATCAGTTTGTGTGTATGTGCGGGTCTTGCTTTATTTTAATCCTTTATGTCACTTGGGGCTCCATCGGACGGGGTCCCCATAAGTTGGTAGCACTTCTTCTTCTGTAACTTATTCTTCTTAGGGTTTAGGCCCCTCAGAAAGCATCTGTAAGTTGGCCCCATTCTTTAGGGCTTTGACACGTCAGCAGTTTGTGACATCTCCCCTTCTTGAAAGAGAGTAATCGTCCACGATTACATCATATCTGCAAAACAACTCAAGTTAGCTCAAAAATTTCCGAGGGTCATTTCGAGGGACAATCAGTTTGCTCTTTTTGTTAAGGAGTTAGCTTCTCCTTTCGGCTCTTTTGATCAAGGAGTTAGCTTCTCCTTTCGTCCAGATCGAAACTCTTGATATTCCGGCGTAGTAAAATTAGCCATCACACCCAGACTGTACTGATCTTCCACGGGTGTCTTGATGCACTAAAATTACATACCCAGGCAATCTCATCCAATTAGGAATATTCAGTGGTTGACACATCACAATGCAACACAAATGCTCACATATGCATGTTACAAGTAGTAGAAACATAAAGCCACCAATGAACACTCCTCCCGCAAATAACCATCCAGGTCTACAGCGTTGCGCCATGAGTTGTTCAACGACTCCCTCATCACTCCTCCCGCACATAACCTAAAAAGGTCCGGGCACGGGATATAGAGGCCTTTTACAACCAAACGCCCCCCCAGACCGCAGCCTGCGTCGTTTGGAGGTTCTGAGAGTAACCACTACTCAGACTTCTTAATACTCCCCCCGTAAATAACCATGCAGATTCGGGCCATGAGTAACAACACTTTTCAATCATTCAATACTCCCCCCGCAAATAACCACAAGTGTCCGGTCCATGAGTATGAACAAGCATTCTCAAACATCATTTCTCATCCTCCACCCGGGAGTAAAATCACCAATCATTGAAACTAGTATTAAAACCAAAGTCAAACATTTCAAATCGGTACCAAGATAGGTTCAAAACAGATACCATCCATTTCAAACAAAGTTTTAAAGAATACTTTCTCAAACAAAGTTTAAAAGTATCTAACTATAAAACAACTAGAGAGTTCATTCAGGGTTTTGTTCGGACAACCGAACTTTGAGGAAGACTGGCTTGCCCTTCTACATCACGGTGATGGTTCGGTTCCGAACCTGGAGAGTCGCATCATTCTTGTCATGCCAAGGCCTGCGTAATAGAACGTCACAATTGCCCAACTTCATGATGTGGAAATCAGCTTTTCCATGATAGCCTTGAATAGTCACTCGAAGAGCATCAATGAGCGGTACCACTTTTTGAGTTTGCCCCGTGGCTAGCTCAACTTCAATTTCTCCACCCTCTGCATCATAATCAAAGTGCATTTGCTTTAAGAATCCTGGATGGATGAAGTTCTCTGTAGCTCCGGGGTCAAAGAAAATAAGAGCTTTGAAGACATTGACTTTGCCATATGCTCGACACAATTCGTTTATACTCTCAAGGCATATGCCATAGATGTCAGGTGCTAATCCAACAGCTGGTTTAGCTCGTTTGGCCGGAGATGGTCTTGGGTTTCTGTCGACCGTCGACGCGGGAGTCGGCTCCACGGGTCTATCAGTGCATTGGGGACAACCAAAATAGTTATGTCCTGTTTGAAAGCATCCAAAACATTGGCCTTCTTGTAGTAAGGTGTCTCGTTGTTGAGGTGTCAAACAAGGCCTTTGTGGTTGACTTTCACGAAACTCTCGAGAATTTGTTCTTTGTTGGCGAGGGTTGTGTCTTTTGTGGTAAACTCTAGCTTTCCCTTTGTTGCTAATTGGACTATTTCCTTATTTTTTAATGATTAATCTTTTTTTTAGGATATTTTATTATGTGCACTAAGAACTGTTAAAAGATTGTAGCTACAGGAACTGCCATCAAGAACGGACAAACTCTGATGTGTCATTTGATGGGTGACGGTAAACATCGCGAAGGAGTTTCCGTAAGTTTGGTGGAAAGGGCCGGGTTACGAGTGCCCCTGATGCGTCACATGATGGGTGACGGGTGCATCAGTAAGGGGGCATCCCGTAGGCTAAGAAGGAAAACCGAACTGAGTAAGAAAATACGCGTAAGAACGCAAGCACAAGAATAAACATGGGTTCAATGAAGCTTTTTACGAAAAGGAGGAACGGTCGCGGGAGGACAGATGTTTTCCCGCGAGGAGTCTGTGTCTGCATTGCATCTGTGTCGTGTCCTGCATCCGGGGACGCCTGGAATGTGTCCGTGTAGCATTATTTTAACTAACTGAGTGAGTTTTTAAAGTTTGAACAGGTTCACACTTTATTTTATAAAGTAGCCGGTCACATTAAAGTGACCAGCCCTTTTATTAATAAAATAAAGCAAGCAAGGCCCTTATAAAGAAAACCAGCGCTAAAACCAAGGCAGGGGGCTGATTTGCGATCTCTCTCTCTCCTCTCTCTAGAAAACGCGATTTTCTCTCTCCTCTCTCTAGGAGCGCCCAGCTCTGCTTTTCGACCCCTATTCCTGCCGGGTGTCAGACCCTATAAAAGGCTAGCCAGCGTTTCAGTTTGGAAGGGCCAGAATTAGCAGAAAGTGCAAGCACTGGGATTCTGGAGCAAAGCCTGGCGACGCAATTTGCAAGTGTTCACGTGACGACTGAGTACGGAGGTCGATTCTCCGAGCAAGGAGCGACAGGTATAAGGTGTTGATACGCATTGAGAATTGTTGCTTCATGTGGTTTGTTTTGCAGGAATCTCCCGTCTTACGGAAGGCCCTTCACAGGAAGTACGGCTTCACGCCTAAGTCCCTTACGTGAAGGTACGACTTCGCGCCTAAGTCCCTTACGGGAAGGACGGCCTTGTGCCTAAGTCCCTTACGGGAAAGTACGGCTTCGCGCCTAAGTCCCTTATGGGAAGGACGGCCTTGTGCCCAAGCCCTTTACGGGAAAGTACGATCTTGGGGTCTAAGATTACAGAACGGAGGGGTTTCCTCGGGTTCTCGTGCTTGTATAAGAATTCTCCCTGAATAAAAGAATACTCTTTACGGAGGGGGACCAACCCATCTTTTGGTCCCCAATACTGTGTCGATCTTCTCCCTTCTCTCATGCTTTCAAAGAATTATAATTTTCAGACTTTCTAAGTGCTCGTGTACGCTCCTGTTTTGTGACAGTGGTATCAGAGCTCGGACTCTCTCTTTCTCTGCAAAGAAGGACGATTCCGGGAAGAACGGGAAGAACCATGTCAAGCCAAGGGAGAAGCGTTGAAGAGGAGCTTAAACAAGTGCAAGCTCAGCTTGCGGAGTTGCAACAAATCTTACTGTTGCCGGACGTCCAAAAGCTTTTGGGCAGAATAAAGAAAACGAATGGAACTGATGCAGCCAAAGCATCCCTACAACACTGTTGGCGTGAGACCACAGGAGGCAAGAGAAGAAGCACGTGCCGAGGTGCACAAAGGATCTCCGGATCGGAATGAACGGCCTACTTCAAGGAAAGGCCAGGAAAAAGCGCTCTCTCTGCTAGACGAGAGCAAGGATATCTCTATCTCATCTCCATCTTACTCTCCTGATTATACTTCTACTTCTCGATCATCTCGTCAGAAGAACAAAGCGGCTACTACCGCCACTACCATACATCAACCTAAAGATAAGCCTCGATTCAAGAAGCAAGGTCGCAAGTCTCAACATCGCATCAGAGTCTTCAAATCAGGCGACAAGGACATCAAGTTCGAAACCTACAACGGACGGAGAGACATCTCCAAAGCACTGTCCTTCATCAGACAGTTTGAAGTCGCCTTTACCAATGGGCACTTCACAAAAAAATCCAATTTACGCCATGTGGGGATGCACCTCAAGGAAACGGCAAGTAATTGGTGGTTAGCCAAGATTCTGGAAGGTTCTCAGGCCAGAACTTGGGAGAGCTTGAAATCTGAATTTTATGAACAATTTCTTCCGCCTGGCTTCAAGCACGACATACGAAAGGAATGGGACTGGCATGCCTAGAAGGAACATGAAAGAGTAACGACCTATGTGGACAAGTATTGGTCGGTACTTCTGAAGGTCACTCCCTTCATGAAGATTGCCGACGAGCAAAAGAAACGAAAGTTCGAAGCGGGTCTCCAACCGCAGCTTCGAAAGAGTATGAAGGTGTATCCACATGATACTCTTCAGAGGATGATGGAGTCAGCAATCATTGCTGAGGATTTGCACTCAACTGGGACGCCCAGAAAGATGGAGCATAGCACTTACCGTGCAAGGCAAAGAGGGGTCTACGATGACTTTGAGGGCCAAGGAAGAAAACGTCCTCCATCTAGAGACGATGATCATTCTAAGAAGCCAGAGGGCACTAGCAAGCGAACTAAGTACCTTTCTCCTACTCAACTTCAAACTTTCAGAGAGGAAGGAAGATGCTTCTATTGTGGCGAGAAAGGACATATGAAACCGGACTGCCCGCTAAAGCAGCAACGGCAAGAGCAAGCCTCTACGAGGCAAGAGAAAGCAAGGAAGGAACCCGCACCACCAAGCTCGAACTCAATTCCAGATGTTCAAGGAAACACAGAAATGGAGAAAGGGAAGCGTCAACTTCTGAAGGGCTGGGGGTCTTTGAACAACCAAGGAGTACTGATTCTTTATGATCCAGGATCCACGGATAACTTCATCTCCCTGGATACTGCGGAACGATTGTGCCTCACACCGGCTCAGCTTGGCACACCGGTTACATCCGGATCGGCATTCGAGGGGTTGACAACCAATGCAACTCCCGTGCAAGGACAGCGCAATCTTCGGATTGGCGAGTACAAGGACCGCGAATCATTTTTGATGGCACCTATCGAGGGATGTGATATCATCTTGGGTATGCCATGGCATTTTCACATGACACCTATTCCTGATTATGTGGAAAAGACCCTCACTTTTGATCATGGGGGTAAGAAAATAAAGATTCAAGCTGATGCAGGAGATTGGCAGTTCCCAATTGTAAGCCATATCTCTATTATGAAACAAATAAAGAAGTGTGTTTCTGGTTACTTGATTTTTGCAAAGGATAAAACTAGTAGGGACTCTCTCTCTAGTCTGGAAATTAAGCGTCTTCAATTTATTGAAAGGTACAAAATTTGTTTCAAGGAAACACTTCCTGATGAACTCCCTCCGGTACGCCCAGAAGATCACCGCATAGATCTCATACCGGGTAGCTCGCCTCCCAATCAACCCCCTTATCTGGTGAGTCTTGCTCAGCAAGAGGAAATTATGAAGCAAGTCAACGAGCTTCTAGAGAAAGGGTTAGTACAGCCAAGTGCTTCACCCTACTGCTCTCCAGTTCTGCTAGTGCAGAAGAAAGATGGCACGTTCCGAATGTGCATAGACTATAGGTCTTTAAACAAGATCACGATCAAGAATCGCTTTCCGATCCCTCGGATTGATGATATACTTGATAAGTTGCAGGGTGCAAGTGTCTTTAGTCGCATAGACTTAAAGAGTGGGTATCATCAGATACGGATCGCCCCTGAGGATGTCCATAAGACTGCTTTCCGCACAACCTTTGGACTATATGAATTTTAGGTAATGCCTTTCGGCTTGACCAATGCTTCTGCGACGTTCAATCGCATGATGGACCGCATTTTCAGCCCGTATCGAGCTTTTACGGGAGTATTCTTTGACGACATACTCATCTTCTCTAAGTCAAAAGAAGAACATCGGAAGCACTTGGACTTAGTGTTTCAAGAATTGCGAAAGCATGAGTTGCATGTGAATGCAAAGAAGAGCGAGTTCTTTCTCTCAGAGATACACTATCTCGGCCATATAGTCTCTCACAATCAAGCGAGTATGGATCCTGCCAAGATCCGAGTGGTAGAAGATTGGCGTATTCCCACTACGATACATGATGTACGTAGCTTCTTGGGATTATGTTCGTATTATCGATTTTTTGTCCGAGGATTTGCTCATGTAGCAGGACCGCTTCATGATTTGACAAAGAAGAAGATTCCTTTCAGATGGGGATCGAGACAACAAGGAGCTTTTGATCGGCTCAAGTACTTGCTAAGCCATGGACCTATTTTGATAGTGCCTCACTTTAAGGAAACCATTTGAGGTGCACTGCGATGCTTCAGGCGATTGCATCGGAGCAGTGTTGAACCAGGACGGCTATGCAGTGGCCTACGAAAGCAGACGGCTTAAGGATGCAGAGTTGCATGCATCAATCTACGAAAAGGAACTCTAGGCTGTGATTCACGCCTTATCCAACTGGAAGCACTATCTTCTAGGAGCGGATTTTGTGAATCACCAGAATTTGCGGTATTTTCTTACGCAATGGAAACTATCTGAGAAGCAGATGAGGTGGGCAAACTTTTTGTCTATGTTTCACTTCCAGATCCTTCACACGGCTGGGAGTAAGAATGTAGTCGTAGACGCATTGTCTAGGCGGCCAAGGGTGAACGCTATCACTTCGGTGTATCACCAAGAATTAGAAGCACTACCGGATTTGTATCCAAATGATCCAGACTTCTCCACCATTTGGGAAATGCTACATCGTGGAGAGAATGAGTTTCCCTATTCCATTAGGGACGGTTATCTATACCACCATCAGGCCATATGTGTGGCGGAACCATTAAGAAAGAAGATCATGGATGAAGCACACGCTTCGCCTTATGCGGGTCATCGGGGTATTCTCCCTACGACCTTAGCAATGGAAAGATATTTCCTTTGGCCTAGCCTTAAAGCAGACATTGATAAGTATGTCACGGAATGCCTGGTTTGCCAAAAAGTGAAGTATGATCGGCATAAGACGCCTGGGTTGCTACAACCTTTGCCTGTGCCTAACGAACCTTGGGAAAGTATTGGCATGGACTTCATCATCGACCTCCCTAGAACTCAGACTGGAAATGACGCGATCTCGACCATTGTGGACAGGTTTAGCAAGCAAGCACACTTTATACCAGTCAAGAAAACGATCAAAGCAGATCATATGGCTAGGGTCTTTCTAGCACATATCTTTAAGCATCATGGAATGCCTAAGACTATTGTGAGTGATCGAGATCCTCGCATGACAGGAAATTTTTGGCGTGCCCTAATGGATAATCTTGGTACAAAGCTGAATTTTACATCTGCCTACCATCCTCAAACGGACGGGCAAAGTGAGATAGCCAATTCCACAGTATTGGATATGTTAAAAGCTTATGTGTCAGACCGGCAATCTGACTGGGAGAAATATTTGCCTCTTGTCGAGTATGCGTATAACAATATCATACACTCATCGACGGGGAAAGCACCTTTTGAGATTCTTTATGGTAAGCCTTTGCTTCCACCCATCCTTTTCACTAAGGATAAGATCTTTGCAGCAGATGAATTTGTCCGGGATTTGGACACCGCCTACGGGCAAGTTAGGAGAGCTATTCTACGCTCTCAAGAAAAGCATAAGAAAGCTGCAGACAAGCACAGAAGGAATCTAGACTTAACAGTCAAACAGTTAGTCTTACTCAAGTTTGAGAAGGCAAGACTTAAGAAACAAGCGTCTCATAAGGGGAAAGTGGTAAAACTTTCTACCCGTTATTATGGGCCGTTTAAGATCACTGAGCGAGTGAATGATGTCACTTTCCGATTAGAGCTACCGCCTAATTGGAAGATCCATAATGCTTTCCATGTCAGTTTACTCCGGCCGTATGTGGGACCGCCCCCAAGCCAGCCTAGTGCTGAGGAACCTCCTGAGGTTGAGGAAACAGAAGAAATACTCCAACCGCAGCAGATAGTAAGTCATCAGGAGCGGTCTCTCAAATCCGGAAAGATAACACGGAAGTATTTGGTTAAGTTTAAGAACTATTCGAATCTAGATGCTCAGTGGATGACGCAGGAGGAATTAGCAGCTTATCCCGAGATACTGGAGGTATATGTCCAAGCACTATAATTGAGGTCAACTGTTTAGAAGCCAGAGGGATGTTGCTAATTGGACTATTGCCTTATTTTTTAATGATTAATCTTTTTTTTAGGATATTTTATTATGTGCACTAAGAACTGTTAAAGGATTGTAGCTACAGGAACTGCCATCAAGAACGGACAAACTCTGATGTGTCATTTGATGGGTGACGGTAAACATCGCGAAGGAGTTTCCGTAAGTTCGGTGGCAAGGGCCGGGTTACGAGTGCCCGTGATGCATCACATGATGGGTGACGGGTGCATCAGTAAGGGGGCATCCCGTAGGCTAAGAAGGAAATCCGAACTGAGTAAGAAAATACGCGTAAGAACGCAAGCACAAGAATAAAGATGGGTTCAATGAAGCTTTTTACGAAAAGGAGGAACGATCGCGGGAGGACAGATGTTTTCCCGCGAGGAGTCTGTGTCTGCATTGCATCTATGTCGTGTCCTGCATCCGGGGACGCCTGGAATGTGTCCGTGTAGCATTATTTTAACTAACTGAGTGAGTTTTTAAAGTTTGAACAGGTTCACACTTTATTTTATAAAGTGGCCGGTCACTTTAAAGTGACCAACCCTTTTATTAATAAAATAAAGCAAGCAAGGCCCGTACACGTCGAGAAACCTTTGGTTACATTTGTCCATGGTTTCAGTGGCAAGTATTTTCAAGTTGCCCCACTCTGCCAAAATCCAGACTTCAAACATAGAAGTCATGTAACTACGTGCAAAAACTGTCTTGAAAGCTTGCCAGGTCCTTGGAGCATGCAGTTGTGTCGCGATTGGACTCCACCATTGCATAGCATTATCTTTAAGAAATCCCACTGCTCAAGAAATCTTGGATTCTTCTGTATAGTTCTCCCTAAAGCATAGATGTTGTCAAATTGCTATAGGAAGTACAATGCTTTCTTGCGATCTTTCACCCCGGAAAAAGTGAAAATTTCACTGTCGTGCCGCCATCTTTGAAATCTTTGGGTTGGTTAGGTGTATATCCCTTGTATGGATAATAAGGGTATCCATATGGGCTCCAGCCATTGTAGTTTGGTGGCGGTGGTGGTGGTGGGGGGGGCAATGGCGGTGGCAAAGGCGATTACACTGGATCAAGGTCAGATGGGTGTACCATATTCCTGATAACTCCCCCGATCGGAACAGACGGCTGAGAAGGTTGCCGGTTGGAAGCTCTCGTACTTTCTGATGCCGGAGGGGAAGGTATCACCTAGGACATGGCATCAGCGGTTGTAACATGTAGTTCAAAAATTGTTGAAAACTTTGCAGCATCGAAAGATTCTGCTGAGGATGCCGCGAAAGAATGTCGTGAAGTTCGTTGAGCAGAAACTACAAATATTCTGTTGAAACCATGAATTCCAAGTCTTGGGTTCTTTATGGCTTATGCCCTGTAAGACATGAGCGGTGAAGAAACTTTGGAAGTGCAATCTTGCTCTGTCTGCTCTTTGGTGGGACCAGTATGCTTCCAGAAAAGCACACGCGTGATGCTCTGATACCATTGTCACAAGACGGGCACCACGTGCCAATAGAAAAGAACACACTGAACAAACTGTTAGCACTTCAATAACAACTGAACTGAGAGAGAGAGAGAGACGCGCGACACGAAGTGGTGGAATTCCACCCGAGAGAGTATTGGCCCCAAACCTTGGCGCCCCTTTCGGTATTTCTTTATATTGCAGCAACACAGTACAAGCCGGTACTCCAGACTCTGCACCTTCTCCAGGAAGCATGCCAAAGAATGAGCCCTAGCCTCATATTTAAAGGCCCTAGGTCCCAAAAGCAGTTTTACATGAAAAGCCTTCAAACTCAAAAGCTTCTGGTCCAAAAGCAATGCCAAAAAGCTATCAACGTAAATCGCGGAAATCCGTACAGCAGTCAACGCATAACGCGGAAATCCGTACAGCCTACCATGTCATCATGTCAGTGCAATTTTTGAAAATCTGCCACATCATCAGTTTGTGTGTGTGTGCGGGTCCTGCTTTATTTTAATCCTTTATGTCACTTGGGGCCCCATCGGACGGGGTCCCCATAAGTTGGTAGGACTTCTTCTTCTGTTACTTATTCTTCTTAGAGTTTAGGCTCAATTGAACAGGGATCAAAATAATTTCAAGAAAGATTGTGTTTGCATAGCCAAGCCCTATGAGTTGCATGCTTAAGAATTGAAAGATACGATCTAAATCTAGTAGCTTGTGATAAAAATGAGCAATTTAGTAGCACTAAGCTATATTATCCATACCAGGATTGAAATGCTTCCTTTTCTGAAATCATGTAATGCTGATTCTCGTTCTGATTGACTCCTGCCACCATGTAAAGCAGCAGCCTTAAGGCCTTGTGCCACCAATGCATCCGAAATTTCATCACATCTTGTCTACAAAGACAAAGCGAAAAAAAATTTAAGCGAGTACTCACACAATGAATCAGAAGAAAAATGAAAGTTTAGGATACCTTTCGTTCAACGAAGACAATAGTGAGTGGTGACGGATGTCCTGCTCTTTCTGCTTGACTCGATTCTTCAACAAGGAGTGCTAACAGATGGTCCACCTACACACAATGTACCGTTTTTATTGCAACAAGAAAAAGAAAAGACCGGCATTTCTTTCAAATTTGAAAAACTAGCTCTCGTTCATTCTTAATAGCTTCTATGAGCCCCACATTTCCTGAAGTGAAATAAAAAATTTCAGCTACTCCACTGTACACAACCACTCTTGAAGATACTACCTGAACAGTGCATAATTGACGTGATCCATAGACATTGGCTTTTCAAATAAAGCTATGCAAAGTTGGGTAGCGTTACAGAAACTTAGTTTTAAATTATGACAAGCTTAATTGCTCTAACTTGGCCCACATTTAACACTTCCATAGCTCTCCCTTCACTCAGAGAAGAACCAATAATCTCTCTGCCGACAAAAACCTATGACCTCGAATCAATCAGAACAAGTCACCACACGTTTAGACCACCAAAAATTTGGCACACAATACATCAATCAATCTTTTCAAAAGCACAAGCTGCAGTTCCGAATTCCCTTTGTTATTTCAACATTTACAGCTTTGATAGAAATAATTTTATGACGTAGCAATTTTGATACAAATACAGTATATAGCTAACACGTCATATCAGCATTGTAAAATAGCAGATATTGTAAATGACAAATTACCGGCTTTACCTTTTCTTCATCGGTAACTTTGTTTAGACTTTGTGATACATTTGCTGTTGGGCTGCTAACTTTTCCAACCTTCACTCGTATAGGGTCACTCAAATACTCCTGCAAATCCGCTCCACAAAAACACGTTCCATAAGAATAAATTTTACTTTTAAAATGGCATGATTTCTTAGAGTTTTGTTGGCAAGCTGCAAAGTACCTGAGCTAGTGCTTCGATCTCTTCAGGCATAGTTGCACTAAAAAGAAGTGTTTGATGCTTTTTCGGTAAGTTTTTCATAACCTACAAAGTCAAAATGACTCAGTAAGGAGGCAAACACCTCTTTCAATGGCAATTAAAAAGCAATAGAGACTTAGACCATGTATTCTCAAGAAGCTTCTTCAACTTCAAAGTAAGGTAGCACACAAACCAATAGCAATCTCAGATAACCAAAACTTACAATGATAGCAACAATTAAAGTATGCAAGCTAATCATAACAGTGAAAAACACACCCCTTCAGAGAAGTTCTTGCATTTCTTTAATAATGTACAAAAAACATTTCTTAACAAAATTATTTGATCCACTTACTAAAGACATCCTACTCGGGACAAAATTATTACTTAGGACATCCTACATTTCTTAACAAAATTATTTTATCCACTTACTTAGGACATCCAATCTACTTACTTAGGACATCCTTGTTGGGGTTGATGCCCAAACATCACCTCCGGACCATTTCCACCATGTAGCTCTGATCGAGAGCTTCACAAATATATTTTCTATATATTTTTGGCCCACTATTTGGGGCCTATACAAGAATTATGTCACAAAGTGATGACGTGGTATGACCACTCTGACAATCCTTGACAGATAAAATGATTTTATAAGTAATTCCAACTTAAGGGGTCCCATCCGATGGGGCCCAGGAAACATAAGAAAGAAACAAAAGACCTTAGCACTGGTTGTTGACGTAGGAGGCTGTACGGACGCCTGAAAAACGCGCTAGATGGTGACGTGGCAAGACTGTACGGATTTTCTGTAAATTGCATTGATGTGCTCACGTGGCAGCTTGTACGGATTTCCGAAAATTACGTAGGCTGCTTTTGGGAGTCCCCGACGCTTGCTTTTGAGAGCGAATGCTTTTGGATTTAGTGCTTGTGGATCGGGTGCGAGAAATGAAGAAAAGAATGAAGATTTGGACAAATTCTTGGCGGAAAAATTTGCCAAAGCAGAGTACAAACGTCTCCTGCAATTTGACACGTGTGAAAAGATTGATCAAGTACCCTGGAGACCCAAGATTTGTGAAACACCCGAAGAATTACCCGATTGATGAGATTTACTCGAGATGGCAGAGGTCATTGATTCTCTTCTCAGGTCAAAAGGAAAGCTAAAAGGACAGATGAGTGCAGAAAAGCGAAACCTGTACTCGCAGCAAGAGCTGGACAAAATTCTTGAAAAGAAGAACCAAAGGACCACAAGAACACAAGCCAGGGAATTTGAGAGCGGCTGAAGAGCGCGGAAAAAAAGGAAAGACGAAAGCAGGACTGATGCAAGACTTTGTGAGGACCGCCCCTAATCAGATAGACAAAAGTACCGAACTTTGCAAAGCATGGGGCAAAGTGCTAGACCAAGAAGCCCTTATCTTCTTTGATGGAGAAGCCAAGGCCAAGTTGGAATTACGCCCGAGGAAATGCGGCCATCGGCCGAGGCTATTCTAGAGGCGTCGGACCTGTCCTTGGCAAACTACGTTTGCATTGTCAAGGGTATTTAGGGCACAAGGACATTTAAATCATGCCTTTGGAAGGGTGTGACGTCCTCAAAGGAATCCATTGGTTCCCCAAGAGCAGTGTCGTGGTCAATTATAGGGCAAGGAAAGCCATCCTGAAGAATGAGAAGGGCAAAAGAGATTGTACTTGATGTATAACTGAAAGGCAAGTCCGTCCACTTGATGAAATCCAGTCTTTTTGAAAGAACTGAATGATGATCAAAGGTCAAATATGTCTGACCTCGACAAGGAACGACAAGAATTTATGCAAGCTCAGGCTGACTGTTTTCTCTGAAAGCTTACCAGCCTCCAGGGGAGTTACCTGTTGCTCATCCGAAGGATCATACGATTGATTTGCTTTTCGATAGTACACCACCCAACCGGCCATCTTACCGACCTAGCCGAGCCCAAAATGAAAAATAATGAACCAGAACTAATTCTCCATTCCAAGGATCGATGATATACTCCACAAATTTCAGGGTTCCACTTGCCGTATTAATCTGAACAGTGGTTATCATCAGATCCGAATTGCTCCTAGAGAAGTCTACAAGACAGCTTTCAGGACGACTTTTGAGTTTGTATAATATTTGGTGATGCCATTTGGCTATACAAATGCTTCAGCTACATCCACCGCATGTTTCAAAGAGTATCGATCATTTGTGGGCACTTTCTTTGACGACATCCTCGTCCTCTCCAAGAGTGAGGCAACGCAAAGACACCATCTCTTACGAGTTTTACAAAAACTGCCGCAACATAAACTGGTTGTAAATGCGAAAAAGAGCGAGTTTTTCTTGTGAGAGGGATACACTTTCTAGGACACATCGTCTCAACAAAAGGTGTGAAGATGGACTCGGCCAAAGTTGAGACCATTTGTGATTAACCCAAGTTCATTAATGTTCTTGAAGTTCGAAGCTTTTTGGGTTTCTGCTTCTATTATCAACGGTTCATTCAAAAATTTGCACAAATAGCTTCTCCTTTGCATATGTTGATTCAGAAAAAGGTTCCTTTTACTTGGGAACAATCAGAGATTGCAACCTTTCAGACTCTCCAAGTGTCACAAAATGGTGACGTGGCAAATCCTAACACACACCCCCTCCCTTGGTATGGGACAGTCCTTGGCGGAAAGAAAAGATGACGTGGCTGCAGGCTGTACGGATCCCTCAAACTGCGGAGAGCATGACACGTGGCAGCAGTCGTGATTTCCGACGCAATCAGCGCTTAGCTTTTGGCAGCTTTTTGGCTACGCAATTGAGAGTGGGGGGGGGGGAGAGAGAGAGAGAGAGAGACTTGCTTTTTCTACGCAAGCTTGAGAGACAGCTCTTCTGCTTTATATTAAAAGCTATTTTTATGGACAGCTTTTTGGACTTGCTTTATTTGACAAGCAAGAGAGAGAAAGAGCCTTTGCTTTATTTTTGGGGCTTTTGATTTTCAGCTTTTGGGCTCTGCTTTTGGCATCCCTTGTACTCTTCAAATAAGTGGGTAGGCCACTCACAACTCAGAGCATCTGGACGCAGAGTCTGAGTGTGAGCGCCTACCCGCACTCTTGTACTTTGGACTCAGATTAATAGAAAAAGAAATACCGAAAGGGGCGCCAGTCTTTGGGGCCAATATCTCTAGGCACGGAACTCCGTCGGGCAAGTGTCGAATAAATTGTGAACTGTGAACCGTTTTGAAGTGGTTATTTGGTGTTGTCGCAGTAGATTCTTGACTTGGAGTGTCCAAGTCTATCATAGTGGTATCAGAGCACGGCCGATTTCTCTCCTACGGGAAATCCGATCCCTAAATTTTATTCTATTTTCCGTAGCACCTATGGCTTCAGGCAAAGATCAATCGACTCCCTCTGCATCCGAACATGCGGGAAGGGGTCACAATGAAGATTCAGGCAAGGAGTATGGCCCGCCTCGGCCTACTCAGACGGAGCGTCGAGAGATGGAGCGTTGTCAATTGATCGGCGATGCAACAAAGATGATGCTTAATTTTGCCAAATACCCGAAAATGGCAAAATATATGAGGACGACCTCTTTGGAGGAGGTGCACACACAGTGGCAGAAAACCACAGAACCACCCCAAAAACCCGCTCTCAAGAAACCTCCTACTCCCAAGAAGTATACAGAGAAAGAATTAGAAGAGGTGGTTGATGCACGAATTGCTCAGCTTTTTGACGCGCAAAACAAAGCCAAAAAGCACGGCAAAAAGTAGAAGAAAGGCACTGACTTCCGGGGCTATTTAGGTCGTCAGTCGACATTTGTAAAGGCAAAGAAACAGAAGAAGCGTGTTCAATTTGAAGGAGTACCCAGTCCTTCTTCTTCTGATAGTTCTAGCTCATCTGACTCGAGCCAAGAAGACCGAAAAGGCAAAAAGCGAAGCAAGAAGCAACGCTTCGGAAAGGGCAAGAAAAAGACAAAGAAGTCTAAATCTCGCCGAGTGAGTGACAGTTCTACAGAGGACTCGTCTAGTTCGGACTCGGATCACAGCAGCTTTTATGCAAAGAAGAAGAATTTTTATAAAGCCAACCAGTGACTTTCTGGAAGACGAAAGCAAGAAAGTTCGAGAGTTTAAGGAAGGTAGATTGTCAATTAAATTTGACACGTTTTCTGGTTATAGAGATGCTTCGAAGGCTTTGTCTTTTGTACAGCAATTTGACATCGCTTTCGCGGGAGGACGCTACTCAGAGCACTCTAAGATTCGGAGAGTTGTCTCTTACTTTAGGGGAATGCTCGAACTTGGTGGTCCACGCTTCTATTAAGCGAGACTGCGTCAGTTAAATGGCTGAAATTTAAGAGGCTTTTTATTTCTTCTTGGCTGACTCGAGAGTAAGAACGTGATATACGAACTGCTTGGAACCATCTTCCAATGACCAAGAAGGATACAGTGGACGCTTATTGCGAGAGACTCTGGAGCTCTGTTCTCCCCGCCTCTTCATTCAAGAAGATCTCGTTCAAGGAACAAATTGAGCGGTTTACCTTGGGTCTACCTACAGAGATCCAAGATCACTGCTTGGAACAAAAGTCAGCTTCTATTCAGGAGTTGATGAGTCATGCGAAACGGGGTTTTACCATTCACTCTAGCAGTTTGACCTACCCCACCGATGAGATCATGACACAAAGAGCCGAACAGACTTCGACGAATGAAAGTAGAAAGAGGAAGAGCAACCTAGAAAAGAAGGATGCACGACCCAAGCTTACTCCTCAAGAGCGGGCTCGCTTCATCAAGGAAGGGAAGCGCTTTGGATGCGGGGAAACTGGACATATCTCCGCAAAGCACCCTAAAAAGGCACAGAAAAAATAGAACAAGGACGACGAAAGGCCCGAGAGATCGAGAGCAGTTGAGGAACGTGGAAGAAAAGGCAAGATGAAAACAGGACTAGTTCCAGATTGTGTGGGTGCCGATACCAGTACATTGGACGAGAGTACAGAACTTTGCCGAGCTTGGGGCAAAGTAAAAGACCAAGAAGCCCTGATCTTCTTTGATGGAGGAGCCAAGGCCAACTTCATTTTACCGGAATTGGCGGCGCTGCTCTAGAATTGGATGGAACCACTTGCGGAGGAAGTTCTAGCGGGACCCCGCAGGGACGTAGCCATTACACCTGTCATTGGCAAACTTCGGTTGCATTGTCAGGAGAATTTGGGGCATGAGGCCTTTTACATAATGCCTTTGGAAGGTTGTGATGTCCTCTTGGGAATTCCCTGGTTGGTACCACTAGAACAATGCCGTGGTCGACTATCGGGCGAGGAACGCAACATTGACCACAAAGAAGGGCAGAACCATTGTAATTGACATTAAACTTAAGGGCGAGTCTATCCCTATTGTATCGGCTTCGGCCATTTCAAAGTTAATGAAATACAATCTGTTTGTTTACTCGATATTTATGAAAGAATTGAGTGATGCGGATAGGACGAATATGTCTAAACTTGATAAAGAACGCCAAGATTTTCTCCACTCTCACGCCGATTGCTTCTCAGAGGATCTGCCAGGCGAGTTACCACCTGCTCGACCTGAAGATCATACCATTGATCTGATACCTAGAAGCACACCACCGAGCCGGCCACCTTACCGTGTGAGCCGAGCCCAGAACGAAGAGATTATGAACCAAGTGAAAGACCTCTTGGAAAAGGGTCTTGTCCAACCTAGTACTTCACCATATTGCTCTCCAGTGTTGTTGGTTTGGAAGAAAGACAGATCTTGGAGAATGTGCATCGATTATAGAGCTCTCAACAAAATCACCATCAAGAACAGATTTCCGAATCCTAGAATCGATGATATACTTAACTTACTTCATGGATCCTCGTGCTTTAGCAGGATCGACTTGAAAAGTGGATATCATCAGATCTGAATCGCGCTGGGAGACGTCTACAAGACAGCCTTTCGGACGACTTGGGTTATTTGAGTTTTTGGTGATGCCTTTTGGCTTAACCAATGCTCCTGTGACATTTAACCGGATGATGGACAGGATTTTTTGAGAGTACAAGCTATTTGTTGGCACTTTCTTTGACGATATCATTGTTTTTTCCAAGAATGAGGCAGAACATAGAGATCATCTGCTTCAGGTCTTTCAGGCATTACGAGATCACAAGTTAGTGATTAATGCGAAGAAAAGTGAATTTATCCTACCAACGATACACTTTTTGGGACACATTGTCTCAGTAGCGGGAGTGCAAATGGATCCGGCCAAGATAGAGACTATCCGTGATTGGGCCAATTTAAAGAATGTCCATGGAGTTAGAAGCTTCTTGGGATTGTGTTCGTACTACAAGCGGTTCATTCGAAAGTTTGCATAGGTTGCTTCCCCTTTGCATATCTTGACACAGAAAGGAGTCCCTTTCTCGTGGAGACCCCCAGAGGTGACCATCTTTGAAACTTTGAAAAAGAAATTGACTACGGGACCAATGTTGAGTTTGCCGGACTTGCACAAGTCATTTGAAGTATATTGTGATGCTTGTGGTCGTAGTCTGGGTGCGGTCTTAATGCAAGAAGGCCATGTCATTGTTTACGAGAGCCGATTGTTTTCAAGGCAGCAATTGACAGCACAGATTTATGAGAAAGAGCTTTTGGCGGTTATCCATGCTCTTACTCAGTGGCAGCATTACCTAGTCGGAGCGGATTTTACTGTCTTTACAAACCATCAGAGTTTGCGCTACCTCTTGTCACAAATGCAGCTATCGGAAAAGCAGATGCGGTGGGCAAACATCTTGTCACAGTTTAACTTCCAGATTGTCTATGTTCAAGGACAAAGAAATTTGGTGGCAGATGCTTTGTCTCGAAAGCCATTGGTTCTAGCTATTTCCGTGATACATCATAGGAGCTTCGAGGATATGGTCGACCAATATGCCACAGATCTAGATTTTGCAAACGTTTTCACACGGATACGGGTTGGGGAGACAGTAGCGGGATATTCCATTCGGGTTGGCTACTTGATGAGGAAAACCATGATGTGCTTTACACAGCCGTTGAGGAAAAAGGTTATGACTGAATGCCACTGTCCGCATTTTACGGGTCATCGCGGCATTGCTACCACCATGAAAGGGGTAGAGAGATACTTCTTTTGGCCGAGACTCAAGAAGGATATGGACGAGTTTGTGCGCAGGTGCTTGGTATGCCAGAAGGTCAAGTTTGACAGGCATAAAGCACAGGGATTGTTACAGCCTTTGCCCATACCCACCCGCCCTTGGGAAAGTATTGCAATGGATTTCATTTTTTGTCTCTTGAGAACACAGAGTGGTCACGATGGTATCTGAACTGTTATTGACAAATTTAGCAAGCAAACTCATTTCATTCCAATGAAGAAAACAGTCAAGCCGAATGACTTAGTGAGATTGTTTGTGGCCCAGATTTTCAGATTACATGGCATGCCTATGACAATTGTCTCCGACAGGGACCCCAGATTTACGAGCTTGTTTTGGAAGGCAATTTGGAAGAACGTTGGCACGCGGTTGCAGTTCTTGTCATCTTTCCATCCGCAGACTGACGGGCCATTTGAGATTGCCAAATCAGTGGTTTTAGATTTATTGAAGTCTTATATCTCGGATCAGAAGACTCAATGGAAAAAGTATCTACCTTTGGTGAAATTTGCCTACAACAACACGATACACTCTTCGACGGGGAAGGCACCCTTTGAGATTGTTCAAGGTGCTGCGAAGGTTCCATCCTTCCTAAGCACGAAAGACAAGATTTTTGAAGCGGATGAATACACGCGCGACTTAGATATGGCTTTTGCCAAAGTCAGCGAGGCTTTGCAAAAATCTCAAGAACAACAGAAAAAGGCAGCGGATCGCCATCGTCACGATTTGAAATTGAAGGAGGATGATTGGGCGCTCTTATGTTTTGAGAAGGCACGCCTGAGAAAGAAAAAGGGAAAGGAGAGGCTTTTTCCAAAGCTTAGTATGCGATACTATGGACCTTTCCAAATCTGTGAAAAGATAAATGATGTCTCCTTCCGACTGAAACTGCCTAACACGTGAAGGATGCACAATGCATTTCATGTGAGTCTCTTGAAACCTTTCAAAGGTGATGTGCCTGATGATGGGGAGCCCGATGAGCAACCCGAAGTGGAAGAAAACGAGGAGATCCTTGTTCCTGAACAGATTTTGGCACATAAGGACACAAAGAATAAGGGTAAAGTAAGAAGGCGGTTCCTAGTTAAATTCAACAACGAACGAACGAGGAGATGGATCTCCCGGCTACACAGACCGCCTACAGATACGCGTCGGAGGAACCACCCGACCATAGCCACCGTCCGACAGCTCCCCCGTGCTGGGGCCAACGTCCGACTGTACCTGTAAGACCATGAGTCACAAGACGGGCACCACGTGCCAATAGAAAAGAACAGACTGAACAGACTTTCAACACTTCAATAACAACTGAACAGAGAGAGAGAGAGAGAGAGAGAGACGACACGCGACACGAAGTGGCGGAATTCCACCCCAGAGAGTATTGGCCCCAAACATTGGCGCCCCTTTCGGTACTTCTTTATATTTGTGCTGATTCGCTAGGAAGCACCTCCTCTGCAATCTGCGCGCTGAAGAGTGCCAGAGAGGGCCCCCAAGGCTCCTATTTAAAGGCCCAAAGCCTAGAAGCATCAAATATGAAAAGCAAACCCCAAAAAATCACTTTCTTAAAATTTCGGAATTTCCCTAAAAATTCGCAGCGAATTCCGGAACGTCCGTACAGGTGCCACATCATCATATTTTGATGTGCAAAGTCTTTTGAGTGTGTTCTGCTTTATTTTTAATGCCTTTATGTCACTTGGGGCCCCATCGGACGGGATCCCCATAAGTTGGTAGGACTTCTTTTTCTGTTACTTGTTCTTCTTAGGGTTTCTAGAATTAGGGTTTGCAGTTTTTAGGGTTAGGATTTTTAGAATTAGGGTTTGCAGGTTTTAGGGTTAGGATTTCCAAAATTAGGGTTTCATTAGCAATTAGGATTTAGGCAGTTAGGGTGTCTGACAGAAATTAGGGCTTAGGCCCCTCGTCACGCATGTAAGTTGGCTCCATTCTTTAGGCTTTGACACGTCAGCAGTTTGTTACATCTCCCCTTCTTGAAAGAGAGTAATCGTCCGCGATTACAGCATATCTGCAAATCAACTCAAGTTAGCTCAAAATTTTTCGAGGGTCATTCTGAGGGACATTCCGAGGGACAATCAGTTTGCTCTTTTTATTAAGGAGTTAGCTTCTCCCTTCTGCTCTTTTGATCAAGGAGTTAGCTTCTCCTTTCGGTTGTTTGATCAAGGAGTTAGCTTCTCCTTTCGGTTGTTTTGATCAAGGAGTTAGCTTCTCCTTTCGTCCAAATCGGAACTCTTGATATTCCGGCGTAGTGAAATTAGCCATCACACCCAGACCGTACTGATCTTCCACGGGTGTCTTGATGCACTAAAATTACATACCCAGCCAATCTCATCCAATTAGAAATATTCAGTGGTTGGCACATCACAATGCAACACAAATGCTTACGTCTGCATGTTACAAGACATAGAAACATAAATCCGCCGTTGAACACTCCTCCCGCATAACCTAACAAGGTCCGGGTCGGGAGATATTCAACGACTCCCTCATCACTCCTCCCGCATAACCTAAAAAGGTCCGGGCCCGGAGATATAGAGGCCGTTTACAACCAAACGCCCCCCAGACCACAGCCTGCGTCGTTTGAAGGTGCTGAGAGTAACCACTGCTCAGACTTCTTAATACTCCTCCCGCATAACCATCCAGGTTCGGGCCGGGAGTCACAACAACAATTATTTTACAAGCATACAACCAAACGCTCCCCAAGCATCAGCCTGCGTCGTTCCGAGGTTCAAACAATACCAAAACAGAATTTCACACTTCTCCACCCGAGAGTAAAATCACCAATCATTGAAACCAATATCAAACTAGAGTCAAACAATTCAAATCGGCACCAACACAGGTTCAAAACAGATACCATCCATTTCAAACAAATTCCAAACAGGATCATCAAACAAGATCAAACACAACTCAAACTTAAAAAGCAATCTCGACATCAGTCGAGCTCGAAAAGTCGACTGACTTTCCATCCTGAAACCTGCACCAAAAATTAGGGTTAGGTTCATTCCATAAGGTCGTAGCCGAGAACAGCATGGTCCATCAGCTCTTGGACAAAACAGTGTTTTCGTTGGCAGCGATGGTAGTCCCAAGATTGCAATCGCACTGGATCTCCAAGGTTATCTACTCGTGAAGAGACATCCACTCAGAAATTTCAAGATATAATCTGCTAGGGTTTCCATGGCAAGCATTTCAAGATACCCCACTCTGCCAGAAGTTGCACTCCGCAGGAAGATGTCAGAAACCATATAACTTCGGGCAAAATTTTTCTTGAAAACTTGCCAAGTACTTGGAGTATGCTGCTTGGTAGCTATCTACATCTGCATGGCCTGCCTATGAGAAAAACAGTGACTCGAAACAAATCTTGGATCCTTCTTTTGCAAGTGATCTTAATGGCTTATGCCTTGTAAGACATGAGCGGTTTGCTCTGTCTGCTCTTTTGTAGGACCGGTATGCTTTCAGAAAAGCACACGCCTGATGCTCTGATACCACTGTCACAAGGCGGGCACCACGTGCCAATAGAAAAGAACAGACTGAACAGACTTTCAACACTTCAATAACAGCTGTTCAATAACAACTGAACTGAGAGAGAGAGAGAGAGAGAGAGACGACACGCGACATGGAGTGGCGGAATTCCACCCCAGAGAGTACGCCCCTTTCGGTATTTCTTTATATTACTGTTGATTCGCAAAGTACAACAGTCGGGGAGCACCTCCTCTGCGTTCTGCGTGCTGAAGAGTGCCAGGGAGGGCCCCCAAGGCTCCTATTTAAAGGCCCAAAGCCTAGAAGCATCAAATATGAAAAGTTGACCCCAAAAAATCACTTTACTAAAATTTCGGGATTTCCCTAAAAATCCACCGCGAATTCCGGAACGTCCGTACAGGTGACACATCATCATATTTTGATGTGCAAAGTCTTTTGAGTGTGTTCTGTTTTATTTTTAATGCCTTTATGTCACTTGGGGCCCCATCGGACGGGGTCTCCATAAGTTGGTAGGACTTCTTTTTCTGTTACTTGTTCTTCTTAGGGTTTCTAGAATTAGGGTTTGCACATTTTAGGGTTAGGGTTTCCAAAATTAGGATTTGTAGGTTTTAGGGTAAAGGTTTTCCAAAATTAGGGTTTCATTAGAAATTAGGGTATAGGCAGTTAGGGTGTCTGGCAGAAATCAGGGTTTAGGCCCCTCGGCCACATCTGTAAGTTGGCTCCATTCTTTAGGCTTTGACACATCTGCAGTTTGTTACACCCGGCGTCCCATACCACCCAGCCTCACCTCCTCAAGGTGACCTCGCGCACTCCTAGCCTCGTGGGCTAACCACTGGCGCTCTGCCAGTGGGGGTCGATAACTGTAAATGAGGCTTTGGCCTCCCTTTTATAATAATGGCCGGCCACACTGGCCGGGTTCACACTACTTCCGCCCGGACACTGGACGCCCATCCCGACGGCATCTGGGCTAGATACCCTCTCCTGTGAGCGGGACATAACATACTTCCCCCCTTAAGAACCATTGATGTCCTCATCAATGAAGTGGGGATACTGAGTCTTCAAAGCTCTAACAGGTTCCCAAGTAGCAAACCTTTCAAATTGACCCTTCCATTTAATTAAATACTCGTCATAAGCCTTTTGGCGCGAATGACGGGTATGATGATCTAAAACTGCTTCTGGTTCTCGAGGAATATATTCAGTTCGCATATCTTGCCATACATTTTCCTCGATGAGCAAAACAACGTTGGCCTCGCCCAATTTTACTTTAAGGCGGCTGACATGAAACACTGGATGTACACTAACATCCGAAGGAAGAGCCAGTTTGTAGGCAACTTGGCCAATTTTCTTTGTGATCAAGAACGGACCACAATATCTAGCTGAAAGCTTATAATGCTTTCTTGTTCGCATAGTCTTGGAATCCTTGGGTATCTTCAAATAGACCCATAGTCCCACATCTAGAGTCCTTGGAGATCTCTTTTGATCAAGATTCAACATAAGTAGTGACTCGATCACGAGCTGTTCTTATACTATCCTTAGCCAATTCGAGCATTTCCTGCATGTCATACAGGAAATCACGAGCTTGGCGTTCCTTGACTTTCTCTAAGCCAATAGCAATTGGAGATTTAGGCTCAAATCCATACATCAACATGAACGGGCTAAATCCAGTAGCAGAATGCTTGCTACTATTATAGGCAAACTCTAATTGTGGAAGATACCTTTCCCAATCAGATTGCCTATGAGAGACATAGGCTCTCAACATGTCCTCTAACGTCTGATTCATCCTCTCAGTTTGTCCGTCGGACTCAGGATGGTCAAAAGACGACATATTCAACTTCGTCTGAAGATGAGCAAACACATCTCGCCAAAATCGGTCAGTGACTTAGTATCTTCACTGACGATATCCTCTGGTAGACCATACAGCTTATAAAGCTGATCGACAAATAAAACCACGAACTCATGGCTTTTTACTGTCGACTTAGTTGGTATAAACTTCGCCATTTTTGTGAGTCTATCGACCACAACCCAAATAGCGTCATTGCCCCGACTAGTATTTGGCAACCCAACAATGAAGTCAATGGAAATACTTTGCCACTTGGCATCTGGGATTTCCAATGGGTGTAGCAGGCCAGCTTTTCTAAGGCGCTTTGCCTTATTGACCTGACACTGAGCGCATCTTTTCACATAGCTCTCTATGTAAGAGCGCATCCTTGGCCAATAGAAATATCGCTTGACAAAAGCCAAAGTTCTCTGGATGCCTAGGTGCCCAGCGCTAGGAACATCGTGGCATTCGCACAAAATCCTTTGTCGAATCTCATCAATTTCGGGCACGCAGACTTTACCATTTCTGAACAATAGTCCACCTCTAATGGAATATTGTTGCTGTCTCATCTCTCCAGCACGACTCACTTGGGTCTCCGGACCACCCAAGCGTGTATGCGATCATGCCCCGCTTCAACCTCGTTCCATATCTTGCCAAAATGGCCATCGGAACGACATAGCCCTCGGAGAGAGAAATAGAAATCCGTCGAGATTTCATCCATAGACAAGGCATTAACCTCAGGAATCCTGCTGAGCGCATCCGCAACTCGATTGCTGGATCCTTTTCTATAACGGATCTCAAAGTCAAACTCTTGCATAAGCTCAACCTATCTAGCCTTTTGGCCTCTGAGATCACCTTGATCACAGACATAGCGCAAGGAATGATGATCTGTCCATGCAACAAACATAGAGCCATACAAGTAGTGCCGTCATTTCCTCAAGGCGTGGACCACGGCGTAAAGCTCCTTTTCATATGTTGGATAACGCATCTCAACGTCAGAAAGCTTCTTACTTTCAAACGCAACAGGACGTCCATCCTGGCATAATGTCGCACCAATAGCATAATCACTAGCATCCGTTTCAACCACAAACGGTTTGCTAGGATCCACAATGTGTAATATTGGCGCAATAGTCACCAAGTGCTTTAGTGTCCGAAAGCTCTCGTCGAGAAGCTCATTCCAGACAACAGGGGGATTACCTTTACGATGAGGACCCGAAGTCTTCGGACCTTTCACCCTCCTTTTAAAAGTTGCGTAAGCGGAGCAGCAACTTTAATATATTCCCTAATAAACTTGCGAAAGAATCCAGTAAAGCCTAAAAAGGACTTCACTTGGCGTACATTCTTCAAAATGGGCCAATTTCGCACTTTATCCAATTTTTCAGGGTAAACGCGAATTCCATCGCGAGTAATGATATGATCCAAATACAGAAGCTCTTTCCTAAAGAATTCACACTTAGAAACCTTAGCGTAAAGCTTCTCAGTTCTCAATACTTCGAGAGCAACGCGTATGTGCGCTAAGTGCTCAGACAAACTTCGGCTGTAGATCAAGATATCATCGAGAAATACAACAACGAAGTTGCTTAAAAATGGTCTCAGCAGATCATTCATCATCTGCTGAAACGTAGCCGGAGCATTGGTCAAACCAAAAGGCAAGACCAAAAACTCGTAGTGACCATAACACGTATGGAAGCCTGTCTTAGGAATATCTTCCAGTTTGATCCGTATCTGATGATAGCCTGACCGCAGGTCTATCTTCGTAAAATACAACGCTCCATGGAGCCCATCTATGAGATCGTCTATACGCAAGAGCCGCGAGCAGATACTTGTTCTTGACAGTGAGCTTATTCAAGCCCTTGTAATCCACGCAAAAGCGCATAGTGTTATCCTTCGTTCGAGAAAGTAGCACTGGCGCTCCTCACCGGGATTTGCTAGGCCGAACAAAACCCCTGTCGAGGTAATCCTTTAGTTGTCGCCGAATCTCGTCCTCCTCCGTTTTACTAAACCGATAGGGTTGCTTTGAGAAGGGCTGACTACCAGCCACCAACTCAATGCCATGATCTACTCCTCTCAAAGGCGGCAAGCCAGGAGGTAGATCATCAGGAAAAACATCCTCGAAATCAGTCATGATTTCTCGGATAAGGTTGGATTCGTCGGAATCCCCAAGTTCAACAGAGTAAGATGAAACATTGTTACGAAATTCAGTGACAGAAGTACCAAGCAATCAAGCCAAGCAGACGGTACACATTGATAAAAGTCAACATCAGAAGACTTTATTTCTTTATACATTTCCAAAGCAGTAACAACTTTTATTGCAAAACCATTATTTACAGACTTCTGATTACAAAGCGACACAGATACATGAGGCATGTTCTGCTTAACAAAAACAAGAGAGTGATGTACATAGTAAGAGAGTGATGTACATAGTCTATATACAATGAGTCTTGTTTATCATAAAACCATGGAATTCCTAAAATAACATCTGCTCTGTCCAAGCGCATGATGTGGAAACCCAAGTTCTCTTTGTAATCAGCCAGCTCGAGCGACAAGTCTGGAACCATCAGATTCCATATATCCGTATCCACGCCACGAGCCATCTTCATGTGATACTCATGGTCATTGTCCCACGTCCGCCCACGAGCCATCTTCACGTGATACTCATGGTCATTGTCCCACGTACGCAGGCTCAGTTTCTGCACCAATTTTGCATCCACAAAATTGTGTGAGCTTCCATTATCAAGGAGTACGGTCACGTCGTGACCATTGATCTTCCTGGGGAAACGAAGAAGATCATGCTTATCAAACACTTTGGTGCTAAAAGTACAGTTAGTGCATGAACTCTGCGCTACATGATGGATTTCAACTTGAATGACATCAGAGTTATCTCAGATCTCGTGAATCTGAATCGAAGGACGACCTTGCGGTTTCTGTGTCTTCTTCTTTTTGGGGCAATCCTTGATTTGGTGACCCGTCTGGCCACATCCGAAGCAAGCCCCCTTCTTCACAACATCAGTAATTGAAGCATTTCTGGCTTTCTTCTTCTCTTGAGAAGATCTCGGCGGTGATTTGGACTTATGTTGGAATCGGGGTCGCTTCCTCGAAGCACCCTCACCAGATTGATGGTCTGCACTTCTTTTCTTCTCATAATTTGATCCATTTATTAAATGGAACGTCCTGGCCTTTGCCACTGCATCCTCGACATCAGTCGAGGCTTTGTCTTTGATTAAGTCCCAACGGTAATCCTCATGTAGTCCCAGCAGATACATGTGCACAGCGTGCGTAGAGTCCACCGTGCAGAAGGTGAGCGCCTCTTTGAAAGCTGTCGTATATTTATCAAAAGACAGAGTTTTCATCTAAGGACTCTACAGTTTAGCATAAGCTTTCAAAGGGTCCATCTTAGCAAAATCCCTCTTGAATTTCACACAAAAATCAGCCCACGTTGTAGGCTTCTCTGTCATGTTGCGCCACCAGGGAAGCGCCTTACTGCGCAAATAGAGAGGAATCGTCTGAATCCTCCGTTCGTCATGCTCCCCATGGAGATCAAAGTATGTGGTCCACTGGTGCAGCCAGTTATTTACAGCCAGTTCCGTACACTCCTTCTCTTCACCTAAGAAATTTGTAGTTTTGTACGGAATTGTGGCAGTCGGACCACCCTGCGAACACCTAAAAGCAGCAATCTGCATCCGCAATTGCTGGAGATGATTTTCGCCCTCGGAAATACGTGCAATCGTCAACTGAGCCATATTTTCGAGAGTAGAGAGTCGGGAACTGAGCCCCTGCACGAACCCTTCAAGAGAGGCCGAGGGAATGTTCGTCTGAACGTTCGCGTTTTCCAGAGCGGTAACACGCTGGTCGAAACTCTGCAAAGTAGTTGTAATCCATATGTAGAGAGCATGAGTGAATGGAATTTGGATATTACCTGCCGCGTCGTCACGCTGCACATCTGAGTTGGAGGAATCCATGGCGAAGTGCGTGAAAAACTGAAAATTTCACGCAAAACCGGGCCTTTTCTGCACTTTTGAGTCGCGAAAAGTTGAAGTTTGAGGAGCTCCACGCGTCGGCGTGAGCGTCTGAAGGCGAGCAGGTGATGGCGAGAACGCAGGAGTGCGAGCAGATGAGAGAGAGTAGGCTTTCGAGAGGAGCGGGAGAGCCAAAATTGAGTGTTCTGTAAGCTCTACAGGTTTCTGTAAGTGAGTTTTTTTTAAGTCACAGGTTTTAGACCAATACTTTAAAAAAAACAAAATGTCCTGGCCACTTTAAAATATTAAAGTGGTCACTTGATTTAAATAAACCAAGGGAAAGTGCTAGCATAAAACAAAACTCCAGCACAGGCTACAGAAAAAATCGAGCGCTGGTGTGCCCTGCAGATGCCGCGTGGAAGCATAAAGCAGAGCACGCGTTAATTCATGCCGCACACACGATGAGCGCTCAACACAGCATCCACGCTGGAAGGAAAAGGATCCACGTTGGCATAAATCTCTCTGCGCAAGGATCCTCTCACACTTCGAACCATCTTAGAGGTAACACAGAGGAGAGCCTCTCTCTCTCTCTCTCTCTCTCTCTCTCTCTCTCTCTCTCTCTCTCTCTCTCTCTCTCTCTCTGCGCTTCACATAGAGGAGCATGACAGAGGGAGATGTGAAAGAATACAGTATGCTGAATTTTGCACTTCACCTGCTGAATTGCTGAATTTGATCAAAAAATCAACAAAGAAGACATTAAATTTCACCTGCAAACATGCTCATGAGAAGAAAAACAATTGATTAAATAGCCAATTCATCATAAATTGCATGAAATAAAGACTATACGACTTAAACCAGTCTGTAGGTGTGCACACAGTCCATCCCGTAGCCAAGCCGGCTCTGATACCATGAAACGAACGAGGAGATGGATCTCCCGGCTACACAGACCGCCTACAGATACGCGTCGGACGAACCACCCGACCATAGCCACCATCCGGCAGCGCCCCCGTGCTGGGGCCAGCGTCCCAGGACGTAGGCGTCCACCTGTAAGACCCAGCGTCCCATACCACCCGGCCTCACCTCCTCGAGGTGACCTCGCGCACTCCTAGCCTCGTGGGCTAACCACTGGCACTCTGCCAGTGGGGGTCGATAACTGTAAATGAGGCCTTGGCCTCCCTTTTATAATAATTGTCACGAGGACGTGGCAACTGCTAACCTTAGTTGTTGGTTTCTTTCCAATGATTTTTGTTTAATTTTTGAGACCCTCTTTTTGAAGTTGCAAATGGTCGGACATTGTATGGCCAATGTGAACGATAGTTGATGTCTAGGCTCAGTTCAAGATCATGTAGGTCCCCCTGTCCGACTTAGCAAGTTGGTGGATACTAGGAAGTGAACTCAATAAAGGCATAAAGTCAAGGTGGGATCACCAACAGAAAATACCCGACAGTTGGGCCACATTGCACTTTTGGATACGGTCCCAATGGGGATAGATAGTCAGTAGACCAGTGGGAGCCCAGCGGAAGCATCTCCTAAAATTTAGGGAACTGCTATTTTGGGCCATGAAATCTGTTCGCGTCATTAGCATCAGAATGACAAGGGAACATTTTATTACTCTGCTGCAAAGTCAATTGATGCACCAGTTGAGAGATTTTTAAGCAGGAAGCCCAATGCGGAGAAATTGCATGCATAAGTGCCAAGTGGCACTTTTTGGACGATTTACCAAGTTTGGGAGAAGAGAACTCGTAACTGACTTTTTGGAGCAATTTTCAAGGCTGTTAACTCTGCTTTTCAGCCATTTCTCTCCATTTTTGGCTTCCCATGACTTTACCTAGGTCCAAGGAGCTCATTTTCAGCATTGGAAGGCATCAGATGCATGTTAGAGGGCTGTTTTGCTACGTTTTCAGCGATACGCGGGTTTTGGCAGCCATGGAAATCTTCCCCTTTTTGCATCTATTTGTCCACCGATGCATTACACGTTAAGGGCAGAAGAGGGGGCGCTCGATTTATGATGGGAGGATGCCTCATTGAGAACCAGTCAAGGTTAAGAGCTATGGAGTGCTTTCTTTCCCTCCCATGTACAGTGTGGTGCTAGGAGTGATGCCTTGCACGCTACACACTGCTCTTTCTCTCCCCTACGTGCAGTTATGTGATGCCCCACAAGAGGGCTCTTCATTTGACTGATGTACAGCTGTGTGGGTTCATGCTTTTGTAGTGAGGTAAGAGCCTCCTTGAGCAGGAACATGGGTAGCTAGCTGCTCCTCCAAAGCAGGCACCGGTGAAGGTCATAACTTCACCGTACAGGTGCAAATTCAGCACTGTTTATGTGCAGAAAATTGACTGTTTTTCAGCCAAACGGACACTCGAACCTTTGGGAATCGTGCCCCACTGACAGAGAACAGTTCGGGGACTGTTTAGGGCTGGAAACAGGGCAAAAACCAGTAAATACAGCGAGCTGAATTTACTATTTTTGGGCAGGAATCAGAGGGTTTACGCCAGTGCAAGTGAGATCCGGCAGGGGAATTGATATCTCGCAAATTTTGGGGTTGTTATGCTGCCGAAATTTGGCCAAATCAGGTAGTATCTAGTGTGATACAGGTAAAGGAATTCCTAGGACCTTACTTTGTAATTTTCCCTCTCAAAGAATAAAGAAATACCGAAAGGGGCGTCAATTTTGGGGCCTACAGGTTGTCGGCGTCTGCTCGGGGCATTCTAGCTTTCGAGCCGTGTGTGTATTCAAGTGTTAATTCCCGACGCAGGTTCTCTTTGCAAAGTGCTCTAAGTGTGTCTAAAGTAAAGAATTTCGGGTGAAAGCCAACGGCTACTGTCACCAGCGTGTGACTACTATCTATCCTTTTTGTTGATTTCTTTCTTATTATTTATTCATTTTCACTTTTTGGAAACACCCCTTGGGAAATCTAATTGCCCCGCATTGCATAGCTACTGTGGAACTGTTCAGAGGGAGTCGAGGCCTGAGGGCAAGAGAGCACTAAGGTTGGACAAGGACTATGGTTAGCCAAGGTGGGATCATTGACTAGCCAAAGTGGAATCCTTTGCTACAGAGGCTACATCTTGTTCTGGGTGTGGCTATAGTGTATAAAGGGGGTCAGATGACTTAGAAAGATAGAATGGCAGCATCTCCTAAAATTTCGGGAACTGCTATTTTGGGACCTGAAAATGTGTTCGCGTCATTATCTCCGGACTGACAAGGGGAACATTTTACAACTCTGCAGAGAAGTCAACTGGGCAACCGGTCAGGATATTTTTAAGCGGCGAACCCGAAACGGGAAAATGCTTGTAAATGCGCCAAGTGGCACATTTCTGTGCACTTGCCTCTTCAAGAAGAAAGGGCGCTGAATTTTAAGCTGGGAGAGGCCTTCACTTGCGTTCTGTCACAGGTTGAGAGCTATGGAGTGCTTCCTTCCCTCTTATGTACAGTGCTAAGCTAGGCGTTACTTGGTAAGCTTTAAAGTTCAGAAACTATCCACCAATGGATGATAAGTGGATGGAAGAAGGTGAACTTGCAGAGTCACCAACTGTGTTATCACTTTACCTTGAAGCCTTCGATTTGTAACCTACCTTGACCCCTTGAGTTTCAAAGCTACATGGATTGTCAGAGTGACAATGGCTTCTGAAAGAAATGATGTACATGGTATTTAAAGTGAGCTCACATCAAGTACATATTACATGAATGTTAGAGCTATACAGATTGTCAGTTTGGCAATTGCTCTTACGGAATGTCCAAGAGTGTGGTTAGTGCTATAGAAGTGAGTATTTCTTGTCAGTTTGTAAAGGATACAGTAATTGCTTCTATTAAAGGGTACACGTGTAACTGCATTCTTAAACTGTCGGTTTGGGTATGCTCGAAAGTGTTACTGGATCCAACGTGTACTAAAACACAGTGGCAAAATGCGTAGCTACCATTTTGTCATTGGAAAGTTGATGACTCAAAGCAATGGCAGAGTGCGAAGCTACCACTATGTCATTGGGACAGGGTTCACACGCAGGCAATACATGTGTCGACAAGGTGTTGAATACACCAGGGTTGACAATGAGCATGTATGTGTCATACATGTGCCGACAGGTGTTGAAAGGACCAGTGTTGACTGTGAGCATGTACGACATAGATGCAAACGAGGACGTTTGAGATTTCAAGAGGGAGGTATGTCACCAGCGTGTGACTACTATCTATCCTTTTTGTTGATTTCTTTCTTATTATTTATTCATTTTCACTTTTTGGAAACACCCCCTTGGGAAATCTAACTGCCCTGCATTGCATAGCTACTGTGGAACTGTTCAGAGGGAGTCGAGGCCTGAGGGCAAGAGAGCACTAAGGTTGGACAAGGACTATGGTTAGCCAAAGTGGGGTCATTGACTAGCCAAAGTGGAATCGTTTGCTACAGATGCTACATTTCAGTTCTGGATGTGGCTGTAGTGTACAAAGGGGGTCAGATGACCTAGAAAGATACAATGGCAGCATCTCCTAAAATTTCGGGAACTGCTATTTTGGGACCTGAAAATGTGTTCGCGTCATTATCTCCGGACTGACAAGGGGAACATTTTACAACTCTGCAGAGAAGTCAACTGGGCAACCGGTCAGGATATTTTTAAGCGGCGAACCCGAAACGGAAAAATGCTTGTAAATGCGCCAAGTGGCACATTTCTGTGCACTTGCCTCTTCAAGAAGAAAGGGCGCTGAATTTTAAGCTGGGAGAGGCCTTCACTTGCGTTCTGTCACAGGTTGAGAGCTATGGAGTGCTTCCTTCTCTCTTATGTACAGTGCGGTGCCAGAAGTGATGCCCTGCACGCTACGCATTGCTCTCTCTCTCCCCTATGGCTTTTCAATTGACCAATGTACAGTTGTGTGGGTTCATGCGCGATTCCCGAGGCAAGAGCCTCTTGCACAGGTAATGGATTAGCTAGCGGCTAATCAACCGCAGATACAGGTGATTCGGAGAGCTTTCACGTGCGAAATCTCGTCCCATTCAAAGGGCAAGTAGCCCTACAGGTGCGGGAGCTCAAAGACTTGATGCGACCGGCACGCAAAACGGAGCCCGAAACAGTGAATTACAGCCTGTTGTGTATTTTTGCAGGTTTAGGGTTTTGGCCCTAAACAGACCCCAATACCCCCAAGAGGTTCAGGGACGCGAGGGGACCGCTGTACAGGTGATCTGGCACATTTTCGGGGCAGAAAACAGAGAATTCAGCGTGCTGCAGATTCTCGCCAGGTTTTACAAAGTGTCCGTATGTGTCGGGAAAGTCATCCAATGCGTGGGAATACTGACTCTGAAGGATCCTAGTACAGTTATGCTGCCGAAATCGGGCCAGAACAGTTGAAATTCAGCCAAGGTTGTTCGGGGCAGCTTGTAGGGAACCACAGCTTTTATTCCCTCTGTTAAAGAATAAAGAAATACCGAAAGGGGCGCCTAATTTAGGGGCCAGTCTGGTGTCGGTCTTCTCATACAGGTGCAATCTAGCAGCCTGTATCCCTTTCCCCTTTGTTGTGTCTTGAAAGTACAGGTAAAGTGGGCGAAAAATTAAATGGGTGAAAGCAAATAAGGTTTAAGTCTAAGGTCTACCGCCCTTTTTGCATTAAACAGGCCGGTTTCATGATTCCATCGCCGGGATTAAATCACTTTTTCCCATAGAAGTGAGCCTTGGTCAGTTTGGGCTTGAAGACACAGGGGATCATAGATCAAGACAAAGGAGATTGCAATTATGGCTGACAGACCAGATGATGTGACTGAAGAGGTTTCCTCTTCGCAGGGTCAACAGAAACATGAAGTGGGTGAGTCTTCAAGACCACCATAGAGGGATGATGATATATTCAAGACCCAGTTGGCTACTGCTGTGGCTATGTTCACACAGGTAATGCAGAACCTGAGGTTTTTAGCCTTTCTGCAACCTCCTCTTCCGTCTCAGCAAGTTGGGTCACTCGATCATATTCAAAAGCCTGTTAAGCCTCACGCACAGGTGATTTAAACTGCAGACTCAATGGAAACAACTGTACACTTGATGGAGAACATGCAGTCTCCACAACCTGTGCCTAAGGTGCAAGAACAGGTGGATGAAATGCCAATCTAACAAGCTGTACCAGTTCAGCCAGCCACCTTTCAGCAGCATATAGCTGGTTCTAATGGGCAGAGAAGCAACCTACAGGCTTTGCAACAAGTCTTCCCACCACATTCAGTACACCCTAGCTATTTTGGAGGTGGATCGGTATTCCAGAGCATGGCTGGTCATGCACCTGGAAATCAGTTTTACAGGCCAGAAACAGTGTTCGGGGGTGCTCAAACAATGATGCCTAACCCCATGTATGGTGTCACGGGCATGCTACCAGGGTTTCAAAGCACTCGGGGCCAATTTGGGATGCCACAGGCAAATTTTGGTATGGCTGGAATTACAAATCAGCAGCCAAATATGGCATTTCCAAGTCAACTTAATTGCGGTCAGGGAACACAAATGAACCCTAACAGTGTTCCCATGTTTCAGTCACTTCCATATGACAACTTAACGCCGCTGGAGAGGCCAACTCCGTACAAAGAAGGTGGCAAAGGTGTGACATTCACGACCTTTACAGGGTTTGATGACAGGAAGAAGGCTCTCTCATTCCTCCAACAATTTGACAAGGCCTCTGCAGGGGGAAACTTTACAGAGGCTTCAAAGGTCCACAAGGTAGCCACTTTCTTGACAGGGAATGCGGGAGGATGGTGGACAACTTGATTGCTTCAAGGGCAAGCTCCGTCCACATGGATTTACTTCAAGCAGATTTTTGCAGCAGCATGGTTATCTGATGACTTTGAAGCAGATGTCATGACAGAATGGCACCAGCTTAATGCTGTTACTTGCAAGAATCTGGATGATTACAATCGGAAGTTTTGGGAAAGCTCTACTTCCAGTAACTTCCTATAGGTTTGTGCCATTGACAGAACAGATTGAAAAATACTGTTGTGGCCTACCCAAAGGATTGAGAAAGTACTGCACGAAGACCAAAGTCACTACTTTGACGCACCTCATCGAGGTAAAAAACACTGGCAATGGTTTGCTCAAGGGAGAAGATTGTGAATTCAATACTGGCGTCAAGGAAGGATCAGCCAAGAAAAATTCAACGAAGAAGCACGTTCCCAATGAGGTTCCTAAAGGGACTCAGGAGCCAGCCAATGCAGGGAAAGACAAAGCTATGGCTAAATCAGAAAACGGACCAGCGAAGAAATGGAAAAGACGTTTTCCTCGCAAGTCGGAGGAGCAAAAGAAGGTCCTGAGGTCAGAGAACAAATGCTTTATCTGTGAGCAGCCTGGCCACATTGCTTACAATTGTCCTCAAAAGAAAAGGCCAGCTGATTCTGAAGACAAGGAAGACAAGAAAGGAAAGAGGCCCATGGCTGGTCTAGTGCCAGATATGGTGGGCGACAAGCCAAATTTAGATGCAAGTGAGCTTTGCAGAGCATGGGGAAAGGTCAGGGATCAAACAGTGCTTATCTTCTTTGATCCAGGTGCCAAAGCCAACTTCATTTCCCCAGAATTCGCTTCATAGTTGGGAATCAGACCTGAAGAGATGGGGTATACAGCAGAGGCAGGTTTGGCATGTCCTGGCCATACAGAGGCTGTGACATATCCAGTCCTATGTAGATGCTGAAGAATTTTACATCATGCCACTCGACGGATGTGATGTGTTGCTAGGTATTCCTTGGTTGTTTCGTGTACAGGAAATCATGGATGCCTAGAACAAAAAGATCACTCTACAGAGCAAGGGAAAGACTCACATTCTGAATGTAATGCTTAAAGGGGAGTCTATTCCCACTGTATCAGCTTCTGCTATTACTTCTGTAATGAAAAAGCATCTTTCCGCATACTTGGTTTTTGCACGTGAAGTGTCAGACTGTGATGAATCAAATTTATCTGTGTTAGATAAAGAAAGGTTGATGTTTTTATAACAGTATAGTGACTGTTTTTCCGATTCATTACCGTCTCAATTACCGCCAGAGAGACCCGAGGACCATGCCATAGATTTGGTGCCAGGCAATAGCCCACCAAATAAGCCTCCATACATGGTTAGTGAGGCTCAGCAGAAAGAGATAATGAACCAAGTACAGGAGCTATTAGAAAAGGGGCTGATTCAGTCCAGTTCATCTCCATTCTGATCTACAGTATTGTTGGTGCAGAAAAAGGATGGCTCATGGCGTATGTGCATCGGCTACCGTGCACTGAGCAAGAATACCATCAAGAATAGGTTCCCTATACCTAGAATTGATGATATTCTGGACAAATTAGAATGTTTAGCAGGATAGATCTAAAGAGTGGGTACCATCAGATCCGTATTAGATCAGAGGATGTGCACAAGACTGCGTTTAGAACGACGTTTGGCCTTTACGAATTTCTAGTGATGCCCTTCGGTCTCACAAATGCTCCTGCTACTTCAATAGGATGGACAGAATTTTCCGTCCATACCAGCAGTTTGTTGGTACATTCTTTGATGACATGATAGTCTACTCAAAGAATGAAGAGGAGCATAGGCATCACTTGGCCATTGTGTTCAAAGAGCTACGCAACCATAGCTTGCTCATCAATGCAAAGAAAAGTGAATTTTTTCTGGAAGAGATTCATTTTCTCGGACACATTGTCTCAAAGGATGGTGTCAGAATGGATCCTGCAAAAGTTGAAGCGATCAAGTCATGGCCAGATTTGAAGACGGTGCATGATGTCCGAAGTTTCTTGGGACTATGCTCCTATTACAGAAGGTTTATCCGAAATTTCCCTGAGATTGCTTCACCTTTACATGCTCTTCAGAAAAAGGCAGTCACCTTCAGATGGACACAAAACGAGATTTCAGCTTTTAATCTCTTAAAGGAAAAGATGACTTCACATCCAGTCATTGTCTTGCCAGATCTGAGAAAGTCATTTGTGGTCCAGTGTGACGCCTGTGGTAGTAGCATTGGTGCATTGCTAATGCAAGATGGCAGGGTAGTAGCCTATGAAAGTAGAATCTTGCAAGGGCCAGAAAAGACTAAGCAAGTCTATGAAAAATAACTGCAGGCCGTGATTCATGCGCTCTTAAGTTGGAAACACTACCTACTAGGTGCAGATTTCGTTGTCCAAAAGGATCACCAGACCTTGCGATAGTTCTTAACACAGGCAAAGTTATCTGAGAAGCATATGCGATGGGCAAATATCTTGTCCATGTTCCATTTTCAAATTGTGCATGTGGAAGGCAAGAAGAACGTTGTGGCTGATGCCTTGTCAAGGAAGCCACAAATTTCAGCTGCGTCAATTCCTTATCATCATGAACTTGATGATATGAGGGAACAGTATGCAAATGATGAAGATTTTGCAAGGGTCTTCGAGCCGCTAATGGATGGACAACGTCATGAACACTATCTTCTCAAAGATGGGTTCATGATGATGCATGGCAGATTGTGTGTCACAAAGCCATTGCGACGCAAAGTTATGGAAGAGAGTCATGTCCCACCGTATGCAGGGCATCGTGGTATCGATGCTAAAGTTAAAGCAGTTGAGACATTCTTCTATTGGCCTTCATTTAGAAGAGATGTGGATGCCTTTGTGCAAGAATGCCTAATTTGCCAGAAGGTCAAGTTTGACAGGCAAAAGGCACCAGGGTTATTGCAACCACTACCTATTCCAGATAAACCATGCGAAAGTATTGCTATGGATTTTATCTTTGATCTTCCGAGAACGCAGACAGGAAACGATGGTATTTGGACCATCAATTGCAGATTCAGCAAGCAGGCTCCTGTCAGGAAGAAGATAAAGCCAGATCAGATGGCACGCTTGTTTATGAGCAAATTTTTCAAGTATCATGGCATGCCACAGTCGATTGTTAACGATCGTGATCCACGCATGACAAGTTTGTTCTGGAAAGGCTTGTTTGAGAATATGGGCACAACGCTCAAATTCTCTTCGTCATTTCATCCTCAAACAGATGGGCAGTCAGAAGAGGCAAATTCTACTTTCTTAGATCTGCTGAAGTGCTATGTGTCAGAGCATAAAGGAAAGTGGGAGCAGTATTTGCCATTGGTGGAGTATGCATACAATAATACAATGCATTCATCAACTGGCAAAGCACCTTTTGAGATAGTTGAAGGTGGCAAGAAAGTTCCTCCCATACTGCATACAAAGGACAAGATATTTGAAGGAGATAAGTATGTTCAGGACATGGATGAAATGTACAAGAAGGTCAGCGGACTTAGAAAAGACTAAGGTAAAGCAAAAGAAAGCAGCTGACCGTCACCGTCGTGAAGTGGTATTTTCACTTGGTGATTGGATGCTTCTACGCTTTGAAAAGGCAAGGTCAAAGAAGATGAAGGGCAAGGAAAGACTGTTTCCAAAGCTCAGCATGCGTTACTATGGGCCTTTTCAAGTATACGACATAATCAATGATGTTGCATATAGGCTGAAATTGCCTGAGAGTTGGAAGATTCACAATGCGTTTCATGTGAGTCTTCTCAGACCCTATGTGGGTGATGTGCCAGAAGAAATGCCAGTTGAAGATCACCCGGAACTCGAGGAACTTGACGAGATCTTGGTCCCGAAACAGATTTTGGCACATAAAGAAAGAAAAGTCAAAGGCAAGGTTGCTAGGCGTTACTTGGTAAGCTTTAAAGTTCAGAAACAATCCACCAATGGATGCTAAGTGGATGGAAGAAGGTGAACTTGCAGAGTCACCAACTGTGTTATCACTTTACCTTGAAGCCTTCAATTTGTAACCTACCTTGACCCCTTGAGTTTCAAAGCTACATGGATTGTCAGTGTGACAATGGCTTCTGAAAGAAATGATGTACATGGTATTTAAAGTGAGCTCAAATCAAGTACATATTACATGAATGTTAGAGCTGTACAGATTGTCAGTTTGGCAATTGCTCTTACGGAATGTCCAAGAGTGTGGTTAGTGCTATAGAAGTGAGTATTTCTTGTCAGTTTGTAAAGGATACAGTAATTGCTTCTATTAAAGGGTACATGTGTAACTGCATTCTTAAACTGTCGGTTTGGGTATGCTCGAAAGTGTTACTGGATCCAACGTGTACTAAAACACAGTGGCAAAATGCGTAGCTACCATTTTGTCATTGGAAAGTTGATGACTCAAAGCAATGGCAGAGTGCGAAGCTACCACTATGTCATTGGGACAGGGTTCACACGCAGGCAATACATGTGTCGACAAGGTGTTGAATACACCAGGGTTGACAATGAGCATGTATGTGTCATACATGTGCCGACACGTGTTGAAAGCACCAGTGTTGACTGTGAGCATGTACGACATAGATGCAAACGAGGACGTTTGAGATTTCAAGAGGGAGGTATGTCACCAGCGTGTGACTACTATCTATCCTTTTTGTTGATTTCTTTCTTATTATTTATTCATTTTCACTTTTTGGAAACACCCCCTTGGGAAATCTAACTGCCCTGCATTGCATAGCTACTATGGAACTGTTCAGAGGGAGTCGAGGCCTGAGGGCAAGAGAGCACTAAGGTTGGACAAGGACTATGGTTAGCCAAGGTGGGATCATTGACTAGCCAAAGTGGAATCCTTTGCTACAGAGGCTACATTTCAGTTCTGGGTGTGGCTATAGTGTATAAAGGGGGTCAGATGACTTAGAAAGATAGAATGGCAGCATCTCCTAAAATTTCCGGAACTGCTATTTTGGGACCTGAAAATGTGTTCGCGTCATTATCTCCGGTCTGACAAGGGGAACATTTTACAACTCTGCCGCGAAGTCAACTGGGCAACCGGTCATGATATTTTTAAGCGGCGAACCCGAAACGAGAAATGCTTGTAAATGCACCAAGTGGCACATTTCTGTGCACATGCCTCTTCAAGAAGAAAGGGCACTTAATTTTAAGCTCAGAGAGGCCTTCACTTGCATTCTGTCACAGGTTGAGAGGTATGGAGTGCTTCCTTTCCCTCTTATGTACAGTGCGGTGCCACGAGTGATGCCATGCACGTTACGCACTGCTCTCTCTCCCCCTATGGCAGTATGTTATGCCCCTCTAGTGGGCTTTTCAATTGACCAATGTACAGTTGTGTGGGTTCATGCGCGATTCCCGAGGCAAGAGCCTCTTGCACAGGTACTGGATTAGCTAGCCGCTAATCCCCCGCAGGTACAGGTGATTCGGATAGGTTTCACATGCGAAATCTCGTCCGATTCAAAGGGCAAGTAGCCCTACAGGTGCGGGAGCTCAAGGACTTGCTACGGATGCGACCGGCACGCAAAACGGAGCCTAAAACAGTGAATTACAGCCTGCTGTGTATTTTTGCAGGTTTAGGGTTTTGGCCCTAAACAGACCCTAATACCCCCAAGAGGTTCGGGGACGCGAGGGGACCGCTGTACATGTGATCTGGCGCATTTTCGGGGCAGAAAACAGAGAATTCAGCGTGCTGCAGATTCTCGCCAGGTTTTACAAAGTGTCCATATGCGTCGGGAAAGTCGTCCAATGCGTGGGAATACTGACTGTGAAGGGTCCTAGTACAGTTATGCTGTAGAAATCGGGCCAGAATAGTTGAAATTCAGCTAAGGTTGTTCGGGGCAGCTTGTAGGGAACCACAGCTTTTATTCCCTCTGTTAAAGAATAAAGAAATACCGAAAGGGGCGCCTAATTTAGGGGCCAATCTGGTGTCGGTCTTCTCATACGGGTGCAATCTAGCAGCCTGTATCCCTTTCCCGTTTGTTGTGTCTTGAAAGTACAGGTAAAGTGGGCGACAAATTAAATGGGTGAAAGCAAATAAGGTTTAAGTCTAAGGTCTACCGCCCTTTTTGGATTAAACAGGCCGGTTTCACCTAGCGCCCCACCACGGGCCGGTTTCAATAATGGCCGGCCACACTGGCCGAGTTCACACTACGTCTGCCCGGACACTGGACGCCCATCCGACGGCATCTGGGCTAGATCCTCTCTCCTGTGAGCGGGACATAACACTTATCCTGCATTGGATGCGAAGTGGATGGAGGAGGAGGACCCAAAGTTACTTGGAACTGGAACGAGGAACGGGAACAGGGGGCTCCGGAACGGTGCCCGAATGTGTAGGCGGGAACCGGAACGGTCCACAAAAAAAAGCTGAAAATATCCTCAAAACAGCCTATAAGTTAGGAAACAACTATAAGCCAAGCTTCTAACACCTAGTTGGACAATTAGAATCATGTTCAAGCATGTTTCAAGTTTCAACATGTCGCTTGTGTGCATTAGTGGTTGTGGACGGAAATTCAATTTACCGCGGTTGTAGACACCTCACAACATCTTAAGCGCATCACAAATAACATTATCTAGGAAGGGCAAAGATTGAAGAGCTCAATAGACAGAAAGACGGAGTAAAAAGACCATGACTATGAGTTCAAGTGTGGCTTATAAGGCCAGCCAAGGCGCTACAAAAAGGTAAGCACTGAGAACTCAAAAAAAAGATAAGAGTCGAGGTTCAAGAGTCCAGACTAGCCGCTAGGGACTCAAGAGCTCAATACATAGGTGCCAAAATGCCAAAATGGAAACATGTCAAGGGCCAAGGCTCAAGGACGAGTGGCAAAAGAGCCATCCTGCCAATCTGTAGTGGTGTCGTGGAGATTATGGATGTCATCCCAATCCTCATCTCCAACAGGCTCGTCCGCATCATCCACTTCATGTAAAACTTCTGTAGATCCACCCTCCCCAAGTATCTCCGCCTATGCCTCCATCTCTCACTATAGAAAGGGATCTGATACTTTGGATTCCGACTTGCAAAGCATACACAAGTTTGCACTCACAAATACAAGATCATTTGCTTTCTCCACGGCAAGTCGGTTTCTCTTCCTGGATGCAACGTGGCTGTAAACACTCCACAGTTGCTCCAAGCAAGAGGAGCTATGTAACAGACTTGGACACTCCAAGTCAAGAATCAACCGCGACAGCACCAAATAACCACTTCAAAACAATTCACAGATCACAATAGATTTGCACTGGCCCGGCGGAGTTCCGTGCCTAGAGATATTGGCCCCAAAGACTGGCGCCCCTTTCGGTATTTCTTTTTATATTAATCAATCATCAAAGTACAAGAGAGCGGTTAGGGTTTCACTCTTAGACTCTGCGTCCAGATGCCCTGAGAAGTGAGACCCTCACCACTAATTTAAAGGTTACAAAGGATGCCCAAAAGCAGAGCCCCAAAAGCTTCAAATCAAAAGCAATTGCTCTCTCTCTCTCACAGAGAGTCAAAACATGAAAGCAAAAGCATTCTCTCTCTCTTTCTCATTTAAGTAGAGAAAAAGCGAAATTTGCGTCGCTCATCATTTTCCAAAAAAAAAAATTGTTTTATTTTTTTTTTTAATAATCCGCCTCCGCGATTTCCGGAAATTAGGGTTTCTGGCAGAAATTAGGGTTTGCAGGAATTTTAGGGTTTCTGGCAGAAATTAGGGTTTTTGCTGTCCGCCACGTCATCACTTTGTGACAAGCTAACCGCTTGGCTGAGGATGCAGATAGCGAGTCGTTGAAGCTCTGGCCCATCTGAGCCATAGTCCTGCCACCACAAAACTGAGGAGATCTTCGTGCGATCAACTTGGGCATCGGCAAGCCGAAATGATTAAGATCTCGTTCCATTGCTTGGTCACCTCCCCATCATCCTCCTGTCCTACACATTGAAACTCTGGATCCAGTATAAAAGCCGCACCATGGAAAGGGCAAGCATAGGAGTCCCATTTGCTCTGACAAAGCACGCTAATCTCCTCAAACCTGTCTGCATCTGGCTCAAGTGTTTGGAGGGCCTCCACCCTGCGATCCATGGCCTCATAAACCTTGCCAATGCAAGGTTGCATGCCATCAACTACTCGAAGCAAGTGGAGTACCGGCTGCACCATTTGGTTTATAGTCTTCAGTGACTCCCAAAACTGAGGATCCTCTGACTTGCCTGCACATAAGATCCCTCCGACTGAACCTACGTAGGATGAGGAAGTGTACTCCGTACTGATGAGGATCTGCCGCACTGCACTCTGACATTCGCATAGGCGATGAACCATTAAATAGTTGTAGGCAAAGCGGATCTCACAGTACTTCAAGAGAACCTTGCCCCCTGACCGCTTCAAGAATGCAGCACGAAGGAGATTGTGATTGTTGATGAAGGACACTAGCTTGGACGCACTTGTAATGAGAGGCTCAATCCAAGGTAGGCGCCCTATATCCTTTAAAAGGTTGTTAAGGCAATGTGCCATACAAAATGACACTTTGATGCGAGGATACATGCCCTCCAAAAATGGTGTCGGCTGCCCTGTTTGAAGCCTCCCCATCCGTGACAAGCTACAACACCACCTCTGGGCCCATGATCTCTATGGCAGACGCCCACTCTCCTGCAAGCACATCGACGGATTTTCCTGTTTCTGTGGCTTCATGTGAGTGGGCAAAGTACATCTTTCCCTTGCAATAAGCCACAAGCCCATGAATGGATCTCCTCCTAGTGTCGCTTGTTAAGCCTCACGGCTCACGGACACCCTATCACCTACGACGGACGTTGTAACCAACGGCAGACATTGTATTATTTATTTGGTAGAGTCAGGTACCGAGCTTGTCGATCCAATAGGAAAAGGGTAAGAGTAATCGCCGATGAGAGGCGCACTCTAACTGGAACATTCAAGGGATTAGTTGGCTAAGCATGGCAGAGTTACCGGGGAACGCCCCCTAGCCCCCGTTCTGACGTTCCGGGGGGCAGTTCCCTTCACGAACGTTCCGGACTGTCTGACGTTCCGGGTGGCCATTGCAAACCAAAACGGCCGTTCCAGAACGTTCCGGACCAGCTACAAACAAATTTGGCAAAAATTAAAAAATTGAAGTAAATGTTTGTGCTTCTTTTTGAAGTGTACAAGGCCTCAAGGACTCATAAAATGCACCCCCCTCCCCCTTTCTCTCCACAAGCTAATCCTCAAGGCTCAAGCTCTCTCCCTCTCACACTCTCAAGATCTCTCCCTCTCAAGACTCCCTCTCTCAAGGCTCAAGGCTTCAAGCCTTCAAGCTCTCTTCCTCTCCCTCCCACTCTCTCAAATCTCTCCCTCTCCCTCTCACTCTCTCGAGTCTCTCCCTCTCACTCTCTCTCTCATCATCTAGTCATAGCAAGGTCGAATGGTCTTCAAAACGAGTTTTTTGTGAGTATTAGAGTCAAAGCACTCTAATACTCTTTTGTATTTAAACACAAGGAGCTAAAAAATGCACAATTTGGGTGTTTTTTATACCTCCCGTTCCGCGCCGTTCCCGTTCCGGACCCCTAGCCGTTCACCCGTTCTGCGGGGATCCCGTCGCTGTTCCCGTTCCGCGTTCCGGGTAACTATGAAGCATGGGCACCCAAGTGTGAATGGGGCGAGCTCATATAAAAGTCAACTAAACCTAAAATTCACTCATTCTCTCATTTGTGCAATAGAAGAGTGCTCTTGCTATCCATCTCCTTGTATATGTGTATGCGTGAGAGAGAGAGAGAGAGAGAGTGTGTGCGATCGAGCATTGTGACGACGGCACGACGGCGGCGAAGCGGTTGAGCGCGGCGAAGTGGCGGCTCCTTCTTCTTCGCGGCGAGGAATCCTCACAAAGCAAGCGTAGAGCAGTGAGTGACACACCATCGCCTTCTTTGAGCTTACTAGTTTAGGCTTGTTGTGTGCTTGGAGGCATTTGTGGCTCACACACGGTGTATGGGCAAGTTCCTTGCATTAACACGTGCGACATACGCGCACATTTTTGGCGCCGCTGCCGGGGATTGCCATACACTAAGCTTGAATGGCACTCTGTGCTTCTTTTGTGGTGCAATTTCTATTGTAGGAAGTTAAGGAAGGAGGGTGTGTGTGTTGAGAAGAGGGATTTGGTGTTATACTCTGTGTTTTTTTTGTTAATGGAGTTTTCAAAGGTACTGTGTTTATTCTCTGTGTATTAAGGTTGTTAGTTTTCTTTGTTAATGGAGTTTTCAAAGGTACTGTGTTTATTCTCTGTGTACTAAGGTTGTTAGTTTTCTGTGTACAGTAAGTAGGAAGTAGATCTGTGAGAGTTAATAGAGTGTGTTAGTGTGTAACAGTAGGTGTCTTAATTAGAAGTAGGTAGATAGAGTGTGTGTGTGCTCTCGCGCAGGCCGCGGCGACCTTATCATATAATAATACAAAATAATTTTTAAAAAAATAATAATAATTTTAAAGGTAGGACCGGGATCGGGAATATCTCCCAGACCCAAGCCCAAGCTCATGCTCAAGCCTAGGCCTTAGTCGCCTTGAAAAAAACAAATTTTAGCTTCACACGTAGCTAAAAATCGATTTTTTGAGGACCAACGGAACGTCAGATGCCCGAAAATTGTGTTGTAAAGCACACAGCGACCCTCTAAGTGATACGCTCATTTCGAGCTATCACACACTTTAATCAAAAAAATGAAACATTAAAAATGTAAAAAACACGAGCGAAAACGGACGCTTAAAAAAGGTAAGCGGTTAACCGTCAAGGTTATTTGCCGACGTTTGTAGGGTGCCAAAGGCACATGCATCTACGCTCTGGTCGTGTGCTAGAGACGGAGCAACTAGAGAGAATTTCGACTTACGCGAGTTCTCAATATCCACCTACTTTACGTTCTGGATCCTCGGCGGGGACCCAAGGTAGTACAAACCAAGATCCAAACATAGCGGCTAGTGACTCTTCCTCTGACTACGACGTCATTGAGGGTTTCCCAATGCCTAATCCCGATAGCTCGAGCCAAGACATGCATGCCATGGGTCCTCGGTCCGGGCCGAGCGTGCTTAGCCGCCTGAAGGAAACCTTTAGTAGAGCCACTCGCACCGAACATGGAGCTAATGATGTAAATGAGGGGGGTGGGGAAGTAAATTCTCCATTCGTGACAAACGTAGACCCTATACCGTTAGAGAATGTGCACGTGAATACTTCATTCACTGCACCTCATGACTCTTCAAAGGTCATATTACCCGATGGTAGAAGCCTTGCCGAAGTGCAAGAGGTTGAGCGATATATCCTTGCAACGAGGGAAAAGGAAGTCGAGAGCTTACGCAAGGCAGAGCAACGAAGAGAGTTAAAAGCGAAAGCTCTTATGTAAATATCCTTGCTAAGAGAGCAATCAAGTGCTCCTGATTTAGCAACCACTAAGGGCCAACTCCTAGAAAGCAACATTGCATCTAGCTCAAAGGACACCCCTAGCACCTCAATCCTAGGTGGACTGTTCTTAAATGAGAACTGGGAGTACGAATTACAAACAAAGACTCTGACCGACCTATACACAGGTCACACCTATCATGTGGGTTGGTTAGATGTCCTACAATCCACAATAGGTGCTACTAGTGTAGAGGATCAACAACAAAGAGTTTGTGAGGTCATCCATAGGGTCATTGAGTTAGAGAGACAGAACAAGGGGATCAACATGCCTTCAACGGGTCTCATGAGATTCTTGGATACAGGGAAGGCTAAACAACCGACCTTATCGCAAATGAAGACTCCCTCGGTAAGTCCGATGGATCCCCCATATGTTGTTTCTCCAGGGGTCTCAGTGCAATCTGAGCCCACAAGTGATAGCTTCACCTTTCTAAGTCTAGCTTATCTTTCCCTTGATGACACCACGGATACCATGCTACCCCAATGATAGGCATGCCGAGAAACACACCATGGACCTCATTTGTTAGTAAAGCACCACTACATGGTAGCTCAATGCCTGCAACAGTACCTACAAGTGTGTACCAATCGTATGCACCTATGGGTCATCACACTCATGTAGTCCCTACCCCTCCCATTGTTTCAACTACCTATGCTCCACAACCACAATACACAAGTTCTTATTTCCATGGGACTATACCGGCTAGCATTAGCATGTCACATCCGACGTCTGCTATGCCTAGGGCCACCCATATGAACTATGGACCACCACATGGCACAACATCGTACCCAACGTGGAACCCAAGGGCTTCCTATGCGCCAAGCCCAATGCCAATACCTACTTCACATGTAGTCTCTGGAGCGCCTTCACCCACGGTGCCTGCTTATTTAGGTGACTTGGCAACATTTGCTCAAGCTATCGGTCGATCTATTGCTGAGGATATGCGTTACACGCCTGATAGAGAGCCTAGAGGTAAGGCAGTACAAATAGCCAAGCTCACACAAGGATGTGAGAAAGCATATCAAAGTGTTTGAACAAATATGCGATTCCCTAAGAGAACACAATGACCTACATAAGAGCAATGCTTTAAGCCTAACCTTAAGTGGAACGGTTGGGGATTGGTAGAGAACCCAGAGGGTGGAAGAAAAAACGATTTACCCTACTCTTAGGAGACTGTCCTTAAAAGAATACATACGAGAGGGAGTCCTTTGGGGTGTAGCCTCTCAGCTCCAGAAAGCCCAACGACAGGAAGGAGAGTCGGTGAGAGACTTTATAAGTCGCTTGAAGCATTTGAATTCTCGTTGTAATCCAAATGAGCGCTTCAACAATAACCAATTGCTTCATAGATTCATTAGGGGATTACGACATGAGGATATCTACAATGGCCTAGTCGTTAGAGGTATCACCACTTGGGAAGCAGTCACCACCAAGGCGATCCAATTGGAAGATAATTTAATGATTCAAGGAGAAAGAGTGTCTGTTGAGACTAAATCTATTAGCTCGCAAGCATCAGGGCATCAGCCAATGACCCTAAAGCCTATTGCTAAAGCGCCAGAGATATCTGAGATGACTTTAGCGGATCTCACCAAGGCTATTCAAGAGAGTCTTAGAGACAATCGTGCTCCGCAAAACAATCATATGTATCCAAGAAGGGAGCAGCAATGGTGCTCAGTATGCTATGGACCGCATAGTACCAGTGAATGCCCTACTTTTAGAGTAAAATTCAATGGGAACTGCAATGCATGTGGAAGGTATGGTCATCAAGCTAAGGATTGCATAGTATTTAAGCGCGCGATGGCCAATAGACCAACCTTAGCATGGACAGACACACCTCGAGTGCCTGCATTGATGCCGGCCCCACCTCTTGAACAAACAGCACAACACATGGTCCCTAGGGCCCAAAATGTTGTTCAAACAACACCCTTACCACCTCCAGTGCTAGGACCGCAACCACCACATCCGAGAATCACTTCTCTGAATCAAGTGGGTTGTGAGTCATCTATTTCTTGTTTGGCAGGCTGTGAGGAAGATATAGATCCTAATATCGCCTATGGGATAGATGTGCTTGAAGAAAGTCCACAATACTACATGGAGGACTATTGGGGACAAGTCAAACCTGTATATCAAGTAGCTTCTCTTGCGGCAAGAGGCCAAAATATCAATTACACTGCTAAGAGACCACCTCTTCAATGCTATGAGTATGGAGGTCCACATCGTGTAGCCGAGTGTGCTATTAGGCTACAAAAGAACGCCACACTAATGCAAACCAATCAAGCGAGCACGTCTACAATGCCGATACTCATGTGTAATCGATGTGGCATAGATCATTTGATTGCCCAATGTCCAAATAATCCAAATGCACCGAAGATCACGCCATTAAACTTGATTGAAGTTACCGAGGAGCCATCACCAAGTACACCCGTGGTACCAGTAAACGTACTCACACGATCGATGCTCCAAAAACAAAATTATATTCTTGAGGAAAGAGACGGCATCAATTGCCCAATCTCAGAAAAAGAAGAAAACATGAAGAAAGAGATCGCAAAAAGCAGCAAAGTCAGACCCTAGTTCAAAGACCAACATAGGGACTCGTGACGACCTTGTATATATGAACGACACTGAGGAAGATTCTGATTCAGGTGAAACCATGGAGACCAAAACGACCACTAACATAGAAACCAACAAGGAAGATCTTCATAAGCCACAATGGCCAGGATCCAAAAAGAAGATCCAAACCCTACAGACGAGATTAAGCGAGTCAAGCAATTAAGGAGTTTGGTAGAAGATACCCAAAGGGATCTAGAACCATCACCTAGGAAGATCCAGATTACAGACACCGTGTTCCCTACGCAACAACAACCTCACCAAGTCCATAGACCCTTGGACATACCTAGTGTCATCCAAGAAGAAAGTGACTTAAAGTCATGGGAAAGGGGGTGTACTCACTTCTTGATGGAAAGAATGTTTACAGAGGGACTACCTGATCCTATCGAAGAAATGGAGATCCCATCTTCCCCACGTCAAGGGACTCAAGGCCAAAAGGTTCCGTTAAACATTGCCAAATTGATGGATTTCATGTCTTCAAAAGTTAGAACCACCATCATGTCCAAACTATATAAAGACCCTGAGCTAGTCTCAACTATTCAAGCCTTCCTCAATGGAGAACTGAAGTTTGGGCTACCACAATTTGCACTGATGGATTGAGCTGGGGAGATGCCAATAGAGGAGGAATACATAGATCCACAACCCAACCTAGATAAGAACCTTGTTATAGAAATACCTGTTAACAAGTTTGGACAATACTTTGAGGGTGATGAATCAAATGCGACTATACCAATCACTACTAAGGGATTAACTGTGAAGGGAATCCTTGATGGTGGCGCTGGGGTTAGCATTGTGACTAAAAATTGCTGGGAAACTATGGGAAGACCTCACCTCACGACCACAACCATAGTAGTGAAGATGGCCAATGGGTCTATTGTTAAACCTATTGGGATACTAGAAGATCTGAAGATCAAGGTCTTTGGACATAAAATAAGGATTACCTTTATTGTTATGGATTTCTCCAAACACACTATGGCATCGGAGATGATCTTAGGACGTCCTTTCATGAGGGAAGCAAAAATGGTGCATGACTGGTCCAAAAACCATGTCTACATGCAATTCCAAGATTCTGTCATTCGAGTGGATCTTGTGACGGGTCGATCACATCCTCTAGGAAACAGGTTTATAATTGATCATAGATCTGACACCACAGTTCACTCGGCCCCATTGCAGTATTGTTACACGTGTAAAGCGGAAACTGATGTTGGGGAAGATTCTCCTTATATGGATATACTACCTGGGATGACTGAGTCGGACAATGTGGATTGGGTCCACCTAGCAGCAACCATAGACACTTGGGGAAATAGGGGGACGACCTGGGTAACACCTGAGGGGGATGAAATACCACCACTTGTACCCTTAAACATGCTAGAAGCAATGCATATAGCTTCTGATGATCTATAAGATGAAAGTTTGACTGGCATTGAAACCAGTAGCGCCTCACAAGACTATAGCCCACACGATTTGGGGTCAGAATCATCAGTTGAAATTGACTCTGAGGACGAAGAATCTGAGTTAAATCTTAGTGAAAATGTGGGGACAAACCATTCAGGGCCCAGTGGTAACCTAGATGATAATCTATCCAAGGGAGCAGAAGACACAAGTAGTGATTCATCTAGTGAGTCTTCACTAGAAATAGACCGTAATCGAGAATTAAACAAGAAGAGTAAGAGATATAAGAGGCGACGATATCGAGCAAATGTGCGTGCTAGAATAAATGAAAAGAAATCTACCGCAGAATGGCTTAATTATATAGGGGCATGTGATGCTCATCGAAAGTTGGTAGATAACCAGGGTGAATACCTTCAAAGCGTTATGTGGTGTAGTCCACAACCCATTGACATCGCACAACTAGAGGCTGCAGAGAAGCCAAAGTTGAGCCGTACCGTAAGGAGACGACAAAATCGAGAGTTAGCTCAACAACAAAAGGAATCAGAAGTTAAATCACAGTCCACAGAACAACAGGACCCCACAGACTTACACCCTACACTTGAACATTTCAAATCCTATACCACAGAGGAACGTAAGGTTGTGTATACAAAGGCTCAAAGAAAACCTATCGATGGGAGCAATGGAGTCTATGATGGTCCAACGATAGTTAAGGAAATAGAGTTAGCAGACCCAGGAGAAGAGTCTAAACCTGTTTTCATTGCCCAAAATCTGACCAAGACTGAGGAGTGTGTACTTAAAGAACTTCTCAAGGAATTCAGAGATATATTTGCCTGGACTTATTGTCACGATTGTGACTATGTTCACAGCATTACATCTACTCCTAGTTGCAGATACGCGAAGTGCCATGCCAAGGAGGACCCCTGCGCTTGGATGGTCACACCCCTTCACCCAAAGGACGTGTCTCTTCGCCAAAAGCCACACTCCTTCGACGACTGGTCACACCCCTTCGCTCTACGGGTGCGACTCTTCGCCCAATGGTTGCAGCTCTTCACCGAAAGGATGTGTCTTTACGTCTAAAGTCGTGTCTCTTCACCAAGAGACGTGTCTTTTCATTTGTCTCTTTTGTCTTCTATATAAGGAGCCCTTGTATCACACAATCAATCAATCAAACACAGAGTCTTCTAAGTCTTGTTCTAAATTCAGTTTCAGTTTCTTAAGTCTTAATCATGAGTTTAAATACTTAATTAAGGATTAGCACCTAGAATCCTTACACTTATCATGATATGAAAGGTGTTCCACCTTCCGTGGTGCAACACACAATTCCTATGAATAGCATGGCTAAACCAGTTCAGCAACAACCCTACCCAATGAATCCTAAATATGCAAAATCGTTCAAGAAGAGATTGAAAAGCTTGTGGAATGCGGATTCATATACCCTATTGAGCACTCTGAATGGGTGTCACCAATAGTGATTGTGCCAAAAAAGAATGGGAAACTCAGAGTGTGCGTGGATCTCAAGAAGGTCAATGCCACCACTAGGAGGGACCATTACCCCTTGCCATATTCAAAACACGTGCTTAAAAGAGTTGTACGGAAGGAAGCTTATAGCTTTTTAGATGGGTACTCTAGTTACAATCAAATCACAATTGCGCTGGAGGACCAAGCTAAAACAGCCTTTATAACCGAATTTGGAGTGTTTGCATTTCGTGTTATGGCTTTTGGTTTAACCAATGCCCCTGCTACCTTTCAAAGATTAATAAACACTGCTTTTAGAGAATATTTGAGGGAGTTTTGTGAAGCTTTTTTAGATGACCTTTGTGGTTATTCCTCTTGGAAAGAACATCTATCATGCTTACGAAAAGTCTTTGAGAAGTGTAGATTGTATCGCATCTCCTTAAACCCTTTCAAATGCCAATTTTGGATTAAACATGGAGTCATTTTAGGGCATATAGTGTCCAAAAATGGGATTTCCAGAGATGAGAGCAAAATTAAAGCCATTGCTGAATTGCCACCACCTACAAATTATAAAAGAGTTCAAAGGTTCATGGGCCATGTTGGTTATTACCGACAGTTTATTTTAAACTTTGTCGAGATAGCTCGTCCTTTGTACAAGCTTCTTATTGAGTTCCAATGGACTGCGGAGTGTGACCATGCTTATGAGTCATTGAAAAAGACCTTGACTAGCGCTCTTATTCTACGAGTGCCCGATTGGAATGTAATTTTTCATGTGCATATTGATGCATCGAACTTTGCTATTGGATGTGTTCTAGCTCAACCAAGAGAACATAAACTGGACTACCCCATTAGCTTTGCAAGTCGTCAGTTGAATGATGCCGAAAGAAACTACACCACTACAGAGCGAGAAGGTTTAGGTATGATTTATGCAGTGAAGAAATTTCGCTACTACCTTCTGGCCAACAAGTTTGTGTTCTATGTTGATCATCAAGCCTCGTTGTATCTAGTAAATAAACCTTGTTCCACGGGAAGAATTACACGATGGTTGTTAATTCTCCTTGAGTTTGATTTTACCGTTGTGGTGAGACTTGGTAAAAGACATGTCATGGTTGATCATTTGTCTCGCATACCCAATGCTGAAGCCCCTACTGGAGTCGATGATGAATTGCCTGATACTTCTCTATTCCTAGTCGAAACCATACCTGAATGGAGTGAGAAGATTGTGAACTTTCTAGTTAATGGTTTTTCACCCAAAGAGCTTCGTAAAGACAGAGCTCGAAAACTGTTAAAAGAATGTGAACCTTACTCTCTCATTGCGGGAACTCTCTACAGGCTAGGGAAGGATGATATTCTTAGACGTTGTACCCGTGAGAATGAGTATTTATACATACTGCAAGAAGCCCACATGGGTATAGCCGGAGGACATTTCTCAGGGAAACTAACAGCTAGAAAGGTGTTGCAATCAGGCTATTGGTGGCCAACCTTATTTAAAGATGCATCACTTTTTGCAAAAGGATGTGATGAATGCCAACGTTACAAGATCACACAACAAAAGGATAAGATGCCCTTACATCTTGTTAAAGTGACTCAACCATTTGAAAAATGGGGTTTAGACTTTGTAAGCCCAATTAGTCCGGCAGCTCGTAGCACTCAATCTCGATATATTATCGTTGCCACTGACCATGTGACAAAGTGAACGGAAGCCAGGGCGACACGTAAGGTCGATGCGAGGTCAACTGCCAAGTTTCTCTTTGAGAACATTATTACAAGATTTGATTGTCCCTTTGAGATTGTGAGTGACAATGGCACTCATTTTATAAATGAAGTAATAAAAGAACTCACTACCAACTTTATGATAGCTCACCATAAATCCACACCTTATTATCCACAAGCAAATGGCCAAGCTGAGAGCACCAATAAGACCTTAATCTCTATCTTAACCAAAACGGTGGAAGCTCATCACACAGATTGGGATTTAAAGCTTACATCAGCTCTATGGGCTTATCGTACTGCGTATAAAGTTGCCATTAACTGCACACCATTCAAGATGGTGTATGGCCAAGAAGCGGTTATGCCATGGGAGTTTGTCGTTCCTAGTCTTCGAGTAGCTTCTCAAGAAGGTTGGGATGGTAACCCCTTAGTTGAGTGATTATATATCCTTGAAAGGCTAGATGAAGAGAGGCAATTAGCTGTCCAAAATGCACTTGTGGAGAAAGATAGGAGGAAGAAATGGTTTGACCGTCATCTAAAGAACAAAGATATCAATGTTGATGATAAAGTCCTTATGTATGGACTGCGTAACGAAAAGAAAAAGTTGAAATATGCGAGAAAAGGACCATATAGAGTATGTGAGATCACCCCACTAGGAACCATTCGTGTGGAGACTCTTGATGGAGTTGAAACCATTGGATTCCTCAATGGAAGCAAATTTAAAAGATACTATGATCCTTTAAGCCAAGAGGAGTTGCGTGCCATCCATACAAAAAAGGCAGCCAAGACACAAATAGAATTGAAGAAGATACAAGCTCAAGCTGAGGCTAAGGAGCGACAACAACGTATAAGACGAAAACGAGAGGCTCACCTTGGAGTCACACATGCATTCCACGTTGAAATCGACGAGGATTTGTTGGACTCTAACACACCTCTACGATACCCTGTTAAGCTAAACAGCACCTATGGAAAAGTGCTATATAACGTCTTATTAGACACGGATGCTAAATATAATCTGCTATCATATGGGATGTGGTGTCAGTTAGGGAAGCCACCTCTATCTGAGAGTATTATCCAAGTCAAGGGTGTCAACAAGAAAAAAACTGCAGTTTTTGGAATCTGACACACTTCTGTCAGTTATGACAATGGGGTTGTAGCTCAAGACTTTTTGGTCATGCCTGTTGGAACTATGGAGAGTAATATAAACCTAGGACGCACGTGGATGATAGCCACCAAATGCACTATTGATTGGGAGACAGGGGGTGTCACAACACAGAAACCAACTCTTAGCCCTGCCACGCAACCCATAGTCCCTGAGATATTGCCTCTTAAGGAAATAAAACCCAAAACATTGCATGTCCAAGAGGTTGAACCATATGTCCCCATAGCCCAAGTCTCTAGAGCTTCAACTGATGTAGCTGAAATAAAGCTTGAGACACACAAGACCCATCCCAATATAACAAAGAAAACATACAAGTGGGTCCCTAAATCTTCTTTAGGAACCATAGCCAATGCTAAAAGACAAGAGCCTGGTAAAAGACGTCCCATTCGCCCCAAGAAATGTAAAGAAATGTTGCATTGGATTCCTAAAAAAATATTGGAAGCCTAAGGCTACTCTGAAGGAAATGATCAAATCTGGGTGCCAAAATGTAAATTGTGCTCTTACTTGTCACCGGGCCCATGTGAGCTCAATCCTGTGGCTCCAAAACAAATTGAAGATCGTAGAAAGGAAAAAATCATGCAATGCGACACAGAGCTAGTTTGGGTACCAAAGAAAGAACGATTTGTTTCACCTAGCTCAGGAACAGGGAAAGCAAATGAAGCTTCTTGCTCTTCATGTAGTTCCTATACGGAAATAGAAGCTTCGACACAACCTCCACCTACCAGTGTACATATCCATACAAGCAAGAAAGAGTTTACACCTCCCGTTGTGAGTTCACCACCTACAACGACGTTGCAAATAAAATCATGAGAGAGTACCTTACCACCCTTGCAACTAGATGAAACGCATAGAGTAGCCGAAAACTATTGGATAAAGCCTTCACCTATAACAACTTGGAACAACTGGTTTCAAAGGGTGACGACATCATTTCAAATGGTATGATCTACCCAAGGAAGGGGGGAGTGTTTGTTGACATCCATCATTCACTTGCTTTCCTCTCAACCTTTCTCCCTGACCTCTTAATCTCCAATCTTAGGGAATATATATATATAACCTTATATTCACAAAAACAAGATAAAAACGTAAAAGAGCAAGAGCCATAACACAAAATCATAAAAACACATTATGCACAAGAACACGACCCTTGTAATATTTGCACTCTAACCATCATCTATTTGCGTGTACAAATATGGCTAGTACGCTAGAGTCATCGACTCCTGCCTTGGGTGAGAGGTACCCTCGTTACTTTTCACAAATGTTTCACATGGTCTTTCCGGTGCTTGCATATGAATGGGATTTGGTAAGTACGCTAGCATGTGAGGAATTTTGAGGAGTTAGAGTGGCTGATACGTCTCTTGACCACGATTGATCCATACTTAGTAGAGAGCGTTTCTCCTATTGCACAAGCCTATCCTTTTAACCAAGATGACTATAGGCGTCTAGTGACCTTCTTAGTAAACATGGGTACCTATGATGAAGAAGAAGATTTACATGACTACACGAATGGCACATATGGTCTCATGGATGATGACTTTGTTTATCTCGACGACGAGGATAGGGGTTTAGCCTTAGGGTTTCCCCCCAATCTCTGTAATATCCTATTCCCTTGACTCTCTAGGGGGAGTGCAAATAATTAGATTAGGACTCCTTATGTTTTTTTTGTCGTGTTCAAGAAGTGTTGGTACCTTTTCCCACTGATGTGTCTCCTAGAGGTATTCTTTGTGTTTCTTAGTGTGTACAGAAACGTGTTGTTGTTGTTAGGATTTGCACCTTCATGGGATCTTTCTCTCATTCACACTTCAAATCAAGCGCGACCATCGACACAAACAGGTGTTTCTTGTCTATTAGCATTGCCCCTTATCTTTTTGCATCCATGTTTGTCTGCTTTGATTGTGATTGGTAGCATAATATTCAGCGCATTTTCTTAGTACCAAACATTAAATTCAATGAATTTTTTGTCATAATCACTTGTCTAGATTTAAAAATCAAGCAATCCAACTAAGTTAGTTTGACCAAGCTAGGCGTTAGAGATCTTCTCTTAATACCATGGGGAATGCCTTCCTAATAATCAATGGTTACTTAGGTTCTTAATCCGATTTAGGCAGCATTGTGTGAAATGTACTAGGGCTTTCTAGTGGGCTTGACCCTATTGACCTTTAGCTTAAGTATTATAAAGAGAGTTTACTTGTATGATGAGCCTGGAGAGGTGTATCAGTGTTATATGACCCCCAAAGTTACAAAATTAAAAATGTTTAAAATGAACAAACAAAAAATCAAAGTGCCACATTGTAAAATCTTAAGCTGGAAGAGAAATCTCAGCTTAATTGGGTACTTCACTCACATGTATCGCCTATGGTACTAGAGCCCTAGAGGTTCACAGGGTGGGCACTTTTCCTTGAAAAGCAAAAAACCCAAGGCATACAAAATAAGCACACACATCAAAATTGAATCACTGTGAAAAGACTTTGGGGGATCAAAGAAAAGGTAATCAGTCAGGCGATGATTTCATGAGAAATTCCTTTTATCGTAGCTTAACTACAAGGTCTTCTAGGTACAGTCTCTAGTCAGCCCTCGAACATGAAATACTTGGCTCTCGCGATTAAACAACTTAATTGACCAGAGAAAATTAAGAAGCTTACCCATGGTATTAATAGTCGATCTCTAGTGCCTTTCGATCGTTAAATTAGCGACCCCAAACTTGTTTAATTTTTTACCTTTACATCTGTTTATGCATTTGATTATATTGCAATTTAATGTTTATTACTGACAAATTGTTTAAAATTCTGTTACCAATCAATTTGTCTGCCTAAAACTGCATATGCTTTTTAATCGCTTATGAGAATGCAATTACTATGCCAATGTTGTTTGATTTTGCAGTAACTGAAGAAGGCTAAGAACATTCATCTCAAATGCTCTTCCATCTCGACGAACGAGCTTCAACTCAATAGCTTCCGAGGACGGAATCTACATCAGGAAGGGGGGCATGTTGACCCTCATGCCTCACGAACACCCTATCACCTACGACGGACGTTGTAACCTACGACGGACATTGTGTTATTTATTTGGTAGAGTCAGGTACCGAGCTTGTCGGTCCAATAGGAAAAGGATAAGAGTGATCGCTGATGAGAGGCGCACTCTAACTACAACATTCAAGGGATTAGTTGGCTAAGCATGGGCGCCCAAGTGTGAATGGGGCGAGCTCATACAAAAGTCAACTAAACCTAAAATTCACTCATTCTCTCATTTGTGCAATAGAAGAGTGTTCTTGCTCCATCTCTATCTTCTTCTTCTTCATCTCCTTGTGTGTGTGTGTATGCGTGAGAGAGAGAGAGAGAGAGAGTGTGCGATCGAGCATTGCGACGGCGGCACGACGGCGGCGAAGCAGTTGAGCGCGGCGAAGCGGCGGCTCCTTCTTCACGGCAAGGAATCCTCCACGAAGCAAGCGTAGAGTGGTAAGTGACACACCATCGCCTTCTTTGAGCTTACTAGTTTAGGCTTGTTGTGTGCTTGGAGCCATTTGTTGCTCGCACACAGTGTATCGGCAAGTTCCTTGCATTGACACGTGCAACATACCCGCACATCGCTCCATCCATCTGCAATGAGTGTCACTCCATACTTGGCCCATTGTCGCTTCATGTTTACGACAACCATCTCCACAACGGCATTCTCTCTATCAAGAAGAGTAGTACGGAGGGCCTCTGAAGTGGGTGGCACGTAGCGTGGCCCGTAATCCCCAATCCTTGTGCACATTGCCTTGAAGTCGTCCGATCTATACAATGTACATGTCACAAAGGTCAAAAGTGAAGACAATGTTAAATGGAAAACAAACATACTAGTTATGGTCATAATATGAAAGAGCATTGAGAACTTGAAACTTACCGAGCCTTTATGAAAGGGATATGGTCGTGATAAAAAAAGCGAGCAACGACGACATCCACATCCTCCTTCTTTTTCGGATCCCATGACGCATCTAGAGTTTGTTGACGATGGGTGGGAAGAGAGGGAGTAATCGTTTGAAATGATGTTTGAGCCGCCGCACTACTACCTCCAACGGAAGCTTGCGAATGAGTGGTAGAAGAAGGAAAAACCAAGTGATTGGGGTCAATGGCTTGCCACTTGGGTCGATCATTTGCTTTGGCTCTCATGATGGCATCCTTGATCTCAAGCTCCTTCTTCTTCTCGGCTGTCACATTCTTGCAATGCTTCACTTGTTCCCCCACTATGTGAAGGAGGTGTGCTCGAACCTTGCTTGTCCCGGATTTGCGTTGGAAGCTACATAGTTTGCACGTCCATGTTGCACCGCCTTCTTTGCCCAAGACTTCAGAGTGCACCTCATCCCACCATGAAGGCTCGTCCGTCTTTCCTATCTTACCAACCGAGGGACCTTCATGTGATGCAGAAGCTTGTGCCATATTGATGGCGCTTGAGGCTTGAGGCTTGAAACTCGAGAGAGGGATGGAGGGATGGAGCTTGAAAGTTGAGAGAGGGATGGGGCTTGAGAGAGGGATGCGATGAAGGAATGGAGCTTGCGAGAGGGATGAAGCTTCAAGCTTGAGAGCTTGTGGCTTCAAGCTTGAGAGAGAGGGTGAGAGTGGATTGAAGCTTCAAGCTTGAGAGAGAGTGCGAGAGTGAGACTCGAGAGTGGCTTCAAGCTTCAAGCTTGAGAGGGAGGGTGAACCGTGAGACTCAAGAGAGTGGCTTCAAGCTTGAGACTCGAGAGTGAGTGAGAGCTATGAAAGTGTGAGGAGTGAGGGCGAGCTTTTATAGGAAAAAAGATTTCCGATGGATGTCAAGACAGCGTTCTTGCATGGTGACCTTCAAGAAGAAGTTTATATGCAGCAGCCAGAAGGTTTTGCTGAGAAAAAACTCTTTTTGGTCTAAAACAATCATCAAGGGAGTGGTATCGTAAATTCTACTCGTTCATGCTCTCTCCAGGCCACAAGCGTAGCGATATGGACCACTGCCTCTACACTAAGCGAGTTGAAGATGGTAGTTTGCTGATTTTGGTCCTTTATGTGGATGATATGTTAATTGCCGGGAAATGCACGAATGAGATTTCGGCCCTGAAGTTAGAGTTACATGCGAACTTTGAAATGAAAGACATAGGTGAAGCAAGCCATATCCTTAGCATGCGCAATAGGCAAGAGATGCAAGAAATTGGTCTTTATGTCTCAATCTGAGTACATTGATAAAGTGCTCAAGCATTTCAATATGAAGAGAGGGAAGGCATTGAGTACTCCATTGCCTCCATATGTGAAACTTTCTAAAAATGATTGCCCTAAGTCTGAAGAGAAAAAAGTTGAAATGGCACAAGTGCCTTATTCATCTACAGTTGGGAGTTTGATGTATGCCATGATTGCTACACGTCCTGATATTGCTTTTGCAGTGGGAGTTGTTAGCAGATATATATCAAATCCAGGCAAGAAGCATTGGAGGTAGTAAAAGGGATTATGCGATATTTGAATGGTACAAAAGACATGTGCATTTGCTTTGGACAAAAGGAAGCATGTGGAACGGGTTACACAAATGCAGATTATGCATATTGCCATGAAACTGCACCTCCAGTGAATTCAAAGACATAGCCTGAAGTGGATCTTCTCTTGTCCAAATCTCCTAGTTTGCAAGATTGCATTACCTTGTCTACTAAAGAGGCTGAATATGTTGCAGCTTCAGAAGCTTGCAAGGAAGCTATATGGCTTGGTCGGCTACATCGATTCCTGTGTTACATCATGATAGCCAGAGTGCTATACAATTGGCAAAGAACCCAGTGTTTCATGCAAAGACAAAGCATGTGGATGTGAAGTATCCCTTCATTCGCGAGGTGCTTGAGGACAAGCAATTGCAGCTTGCCAGAATTCACACCATTGAGAATCCTATTGATCTTCTAACAAAGGGCTTACCTTCAGAGCAGTTTGCACACTGTCGGGCACTCCTTGGCATAGGGTAGATGATCATGGTCATTGTCTACCTGTACATATACATTGCCACCCCAGCTTAAAGGCACATTGTCCTTTAAGTGGGAGATTGTTGGGGTGGTAAAGCCCAATGTGCCGCGCCCAAGTGTTGGATGGCCGGACACTAACCGAGAACTAACACTGACCATTCATTCTACATAAAACAATAAGGACTCATAACCCTAAACACTATTATGTTTGTAGTCCACCACAACCTATGTCTCCTCTCTTCTTCTCTCAACTCCATTGTTGCACACACACGCGCGCTCTCGCTCACGCACTTCAAGGCTTTCGTCTTTTCTTTCTTCTATGCTCTTCGGTTGCTCTAAAATTCCCTGGCTTGTCTTTTGGTAGTCCTCTAGTTCTTCTTTCCAAGAATTTTGTCCACCTTTTTTTGCCAAGTACATGTTCCGCTTTTTCTGCACTCGTCTGTCCTTTCAACTTTGCTCTAGACCTGAGAGGAAAATCACTGGCCTCTCGCCATCTCGAGTAAATCTCATCAATCAAGTAATCCTTCAGGTGTTTTGCAAATCTTGGGTCTCGAGTACTTGATCAATGTGTCAACCTACAGTTGACGTTTGTACTGCGCTCTGGCAAACTTTTCCGCCAAGAATTTGTTCAAATCTTCATTGTTTTCTTCAGTTCCCGCGCTCGATTTAAACTTTTCTTTGCCTACCCACCGAGAGATATTCTCTCTGTCAGATTCTCCGCGAGAACCCATGTGTAATTTGGGGTTCTTTATGGCTCATGCCCTATAAGAGACAACGAGAAGACGGGAGCGTGCCCGATGCGTAATGAAGTAAAGGTGGCAATGGCTAATAAGTCCGGGGTCGGGACACGAAGATTCTTTCACATACAGTTAAAATCTCGACTATTCTGTCGTGTTCTCCTCGAGAATCTGTGTGGGTTGCAGAAGGGATCGGATCCTCTGTAGAAGAAGAAATGAATAGCAACACACGAACAGAAACTTCAAAATCACTGAACTTAAATAGAGAGAGAGAGAGAGAGAGAGAGAGAGAAATGAAAAATGAAATAAAAATAATATATTAACGTCTACAAAAGGCCAAAATGACCTATGAGACCAACTGATTACAATGATGAGTCTAGTACCAAGTCTGGGTACAAATAAAGAAAACTACAAACTAAGAACTGAGATAGGAGTGCTACCGACTCCTATGGGTGGCTGGTAGGCTGAGCAATGGTATAATGCCACAAAGGTACAAGTGGGGATAAGTGTCACCATGATATAATATAGCAATAGCATGAAGCCTATCCTGATCGGCACTCTGGGTGTCGTGCTAGAATCCTGTGGATCCTTTGCCGCAATCTCCGCCGGTGCTGCGTGGCTCCCCTCCTCAGTCGCGGTCATCTCGATCTCCCCAACTCTATAGCTCGGTCAATGAGAGTACTGCTGGTGTGTGTATGGGTGGGAACCGAGCTCTGTCATGATGTCGTCCCCTCTGCCTCTGTGGTACTCATACTGAAGAAATCTGAGATGCGTCTCTGGGACTGTCTCTGTCTTTGCCCTCTCAATAGAGAGTCTCTATGTCTATGTATCTCAAGTAGAAATAATCCGAGACATCTCTGATCCTGATATCTCATGACTCTATCTAACGAGTCAAAACCATCTCTGAATAAACAATGAAAGCGTCCCCGTATCTCATAGTAGACTGTGCAGTGACATGTGTAGTGAAACTTTGTCTTTGGCTCTGCATGGCATAACTGACATATCCTACTGTCTGTTGGTATGCCTCTGAATCTACCTGTCTCAATCCCAAGCTGGTGTGAAGATGTGTGAATCTGGCCTGTAGGCTATGGCACATCGTAACCCATGAGATAGATGTGTGTCCATGTAGCTGGGCCGTGTGACAAATCCGTCTGTCATGAATTGGAGAAGATGCTCTCTATAGAAAGCCCTCTTCGTAGCCAACTCCCGTGATGGCTCTATCCAAGTCCTCCAGCTATCAAGCTGGATAAGATCCTGCCGAATGAGTCTAGTAGTCTCCATCCGTGTAAGAGCCAAAGATGGTGCATCAAGAGAATATTGGAAAGGGGGCAACCTGTCCATGCTGAAACCATGCCTATGAAACCATGAGCTCATCTATGCATACCAACATGATGTATCTCCTTGTAATGCCAGCTGTCTGGATGACTCAAGAGCAAGCCTAGCATACCGTCCCTGGTGGTGTTCGATAAGCTGTGTACAAATGATACTGATCTGGTGAGTGCCTCAACCTCCATAGGTGGGGCAGCAAGCTCCGCTCGTATGATGTCATGTGGAACTGAGGCCTTGGCTCTAATCAGCCTAGAAATCATAGATATCAAGGGTCTCTCCATATTACTCCATCCAGCATTGTCAACAGACGGTCCCCAAACCTGAACCCCGTAGTGCATAACTGAAGCAACCAAAGTGTCGAAAAGCCAGAGCTTTGTTCGAGGTTCCTAGAACAGAACCTGCGAACAAATCCTCTCTAAGCCGCCTAGGGCTGCATAGGCACGAGTCAATCTAGTGTCTGCTGCCACTTTCAATGTGAACCTCGGTCCACTAAAGACCATCCCAAGATATGTGTATGCATCAATGTACTCAATACTGTCCTCCCCATATGTGAATGTAGGTGCTGATCTCCTAACCCACTGTGGCGTGGTATTAAATACCATGACCTTGGTTTTACCAAGGTTGACTATCCCCTGCAAAACTATGCAATGCGTCCAAATGTCTCTGCATACCCTCTGGCGAGTCTGATATCAACACGATATCGTCAGCATACAATAAAAGAGGGATCCATGTCCCCGCAAGCTGAGCACCTCTATCTCCTCCTTTGTCAATATAATCAGAGACCTCATCAACATACATACCAAATAAAGTAGAGGACAATGGGCATCCCTGTTTCACTCCGATAGTGAAGTGAACTATGTCAGATATCCCCTCTGATGTGCGTACATGACCCATCACTGAACTATACAATGCCATAATCCCCCATATCAGCTTTGTGGGTACCCCCAATTCCATAAGTCGGCGCATCAATCTCGCCCTCGGTACTGTGTCAAAAGCTTTGCGGAAGTCCACAAAGCTGCAATATATCCATCTACCATGTGCTCGACCCTCCTCAATGATGGCTCTGAGTGTAAAGACATGATCCAGTGTAGAGAAACCCCTCCTGAAACCAGCCTGCCCAGGTGCCCGTATGCCCATAATCTCTGCCCAACTGCTCAGCCTATGCTCAAGGATGGATGCATACAACCGTGCCAATGTGTGTCCTACCATGATAGTACAGTAATTCCCCGGCACTGTGGGGTCTCCTGTCTTGAAGATAGGTACAATAGTAAATAATCTCCCAAGACTCAGGAAAGCCCTCACACATGACACGGTTGAATAACCGTGCAAGCATCTCTGCCAACAAATCCCCAGCATGTATAATGTGCTCTACTACCAAACCCTCATGATCCTGTGCCCGTCTGGTCTTCATCCTGTCAATGGCCTCCTTTACCATCTCAATGGTAAAGAAGGTGCTTGTAGCCGGACATGGCTGTGGTGGATCTAGTAGTGGTGATTGTCCAGGTACAGTGTATAAAGATGCTGCATACTGCCCCCATATCTCTGTAGAAGTAATCACTGGTGGGGGAGACTGCTCATGGAATAGACGCCAAGCCTCTCCTGAATCTCTACTACGGAAGAGCTGATATAAATCTTGCTCCATCTAGACCAAGAAAGCTCGCTTCTTTCGTCGCCCTAGTCGTCGTGTAGCAATACGAGACTGTCCATAGGTGATCACTCCCAATGCAAGCTCCCGCTGTATCTGAGCTCTCCTCTGTCGACACTCCTCATCATACTAGCTGTTCTGAGGCATGTGCCCGGAACGACGTCTCTAACCAGGCAGAGTGTGTGGGTATGCCTCTGTCGCTGCCCCATGTAATGTCACTGTCAGCATAGATGTGATCTCCTCCACTGTGTATACTGGCTCTGATGTGCATAAAAGCCTACGTATCTCCTCTGCATAGACTAAGTCAGTCTCTGTTGTAAAAGTATAGCGTGGATGTCTACCACCCCGTGAGGCATGAGATGTATTGTACTCAAAGGAGACTGATAATGCCAAAAGTGCATGATCTACTGCTATCCCAACAGGCCTGGGCCCCACTGTGAAGTCCTGAATGTGAGATAAAGCTCGGATGTGTCAGAACATGGTCTACAGTATTGGACCCATGTCTGTGTGGAAAACAAGTAAAACCTGTAGACGATGGGAAAGTCGGTAAGCCATTCAGTATGGCTAAACTGTGAGTAGTCGTCATCTCCCTCGGGTATCTCCCATACTCTGTATGCTCTCTGTCGTGTGAGCATCTCTCAAGCCCCATCTCCTCTGGCTCTAGCTTTCTGAGCATCTCCTCTGAGGTGTCATAGAAGACCGTCTGTGAACCGCCTGTACGGGCATTGAAATCCCCCAAAAGTATGATGTCTCCATCCCTGGAGAACTCCCAGATATCATCATCAAGTACAGAGTAAGGAGAATGTCCTCTGGGTGAAGCATATACTGAAGTGCTGGGAGGAAAATAGCATATGGCGATGTACAAGAAACGTCCAATCTCTGCCCTCAGCCTCACCCACAAGTATCTGGCCTGATCATCTCTCAGAACTATGTGCAGTAGTCATTGGAGCTCCTCTCTGAAAAGAACTGCTACACCTCCTGATCCTCTAGTCCCATGCTTAGATCTGGTGCATGTCCGGCAGGCTGTCTCCCATTTGTATCCTGATATATGCGGCATCAACTGTCCCGGAGCCTGATGAGTCTCTGAGTAGAAAACAATGTCTTTGTCTCTGAAGCTGTCCTCAAAGGCTCCCACATCAAGTCTATACGAACCATTACAGTTCCAAATCGCCATCCTGAGAGTGGTCCCATAGGTCTCGCACCGTCATGTAGAGCGGTGCTCTGTAAACACTACTCGTCCATTTCTGTAGAAGGCTAACTTTCCCTTCTCCCTTGCTACTATAATCTCCGGCATGACCTCTCTCATATGTGCAAGCTGTGAGAGTGTAAGGTCATCTCCTAAAAAGATACTTGTTTTCTTGAGGGTTGGCCTCTTCTTTAAAAATTCTTTCTTCCATGGAGGGAAAGCGCAAAATGAGAGCTTGTTCTTTTGAACTCTCCCCATTATCTTCACTCTTCTTGCCCACTCTCCAAGCTTGTGTGTGCGAGGGCTTCTCCACCCCCATCATTGACATGAGGCTCTTCACCTCTTGGTCCACCTTATCTGAATCTTTTAGGCCAGTCACTCTCACGTGTAGAGCGCATACCCTTCTTCGTTGTTCCTCTTCTAGAGAGAGAGAGAGAGAGAGCCCGGTGTAGTTCCGTGCCCAGAGGTATTGGCCCCAAAGTCTAGCGCCCCTTTCGGTATTTCTTAATCATTAATCATTTTAAAGTACAACTCCCGAGGGACCTCTGCTCTCAAACTCTGCGTCTGGATGCTACCAAAAGGATGGAAGATACATAATGCTTTTCATGTGAGCCTTCTAAGGCCCTTTGTTGGTGATGTGCCAACGAATATGGTTCCAAAGGAACAGCCCGAAGTCGAAGAATTGGATGAAATTCTTGTTCCTGAACAGATAATGGCACATAAAGCAAGGAAAGTCAAGAGGGAAAGTTGCAAGACGTTACTTGGTGAAGTTCAAGAACTACTCACCAATGGATGCAAAATGGATGGAAGAGGCCGAATTGGAAGATCCCTTAAATTTGAGCCCAAAGAGGTACCTACAAGTTGCTTGGAGTTGGATAGCAGGTATTGCCCAGACAAGAGAGGACAGCCTGATCTCCAATTGCATCATTCCGTTGGAAGTAATCATCAAAGGTGCATCCTTAAAAGAGGACAATTCTATTGTATGACTTCCTTATGAAATAACACCTCTTGCTTCTCTCTCTGACATAAAAGGGTAATTTTCTACGAAGACAGAACCACTGAAGCGGATATTGTGTATGTGATGCGAGATCTTTCTCACGATTATCATCAGCTAAGTAATCATCAAAGGTGCATCCTTAAAAGAGGACAATTCTATTGTATGACTTCCTTATGAAATAAGCACCTCTTGCTTCTCTCTCTAACATAAAAGGGTAATTTTCTACAGAGACGGAACCACTGAAGCGGATATTGTGTATGTGATGCGAGATCTTTCTCACGATTATCATCAGCTAAGCACGACACTAAGGTCCTTGAAAGACTCTTGCCCTAGCCTGCCTAAATGTATGTCACATGAAAAGGGGCATACTTTACATTGGCCCTGTAAAGAGGAAGCCTAAGTATGCTTATTATATCCTGCCGTATTATACATCGCGTCCAGTACTTAGCTGCTATGATGCACATTGTTGGAATATCAAAACTAATTCAAAGATTCAGGGCCTAAGTTTCCAAACCAAACAACGTGACTTTCAAAGCAATTGGAACTAGTTATCAAATACAGCATTCCACTGTGCCACATTGTTTACCTCTCTTATTTGTGGTTCAAAGCCCATATCCAGCATTCTGTCAGCTTCATCAAGAACAACATAAGAGACTCTAGTCAGTGAACTATTGCCTTGCTGAAGGTGATCAATGAACCTTCCAGGTGTAGCTACGACGACTTCAACCCCAGCTCGGAGCTCAGACCTCTGAAACATACCATGGGGGGAAACATAAGGGCTGCTTATAATACAAACCCCTCCAGCAAATAAATACTCAGCATGTCTACCAACCTGTTCACCAATGTTTGTGCCGCCAACAACAATGGCTGTTCGAAAGCTGTTAAGAGACCTACTGAAAGCCTTCACCTGCAAAGACAGCAAAGTCCAAAAGCAACTTATTATCAACGTCCACACAAAACAGCCAAATTTTGATTTGCGAGTAATTCAATATAGAATTGTAGGAGGAATAGAGCTTCTGTTAGCTTTTACTTTCCACTTTATTGTGTGCCCATTTGGCACAGCCAAGCTTGTAAAGGCCAAACACGTTCATAAAACTATTCTGTACAGTCCTTCCAACTTAAACTGAACTGTACCAACCCACACTGAAAACTCGCCATAACATACATTCTCAGGAAGAGTCTGAACGTGGCAAGGACAAAAATTAAAATCAAAAGAGATATAATTGTCCAGTCAAGAATATATTAGGCCACAGACTTATCAAAAAAAGTTAAAGCCCACGATTCTGTTCCATGATTGATAAGAATAAGAAAAGTTTTGGTGTTGCTGGCTTAAGTGTGGAAGAAAACTTTTACTTACATATCCACCTACAGATGGTGCATTAGTACACGTGTACATATACCTAGATGAAAGAAAAATCCCAGATTCACCTATGAAGAAACGCAAAAACTTATAGACTAGTGGTAGTTATCCACAAGACAGAAAAATAATACCAACTCCACCAAACATGGTATTGACTAGCTACTATATCCCCACCAGTAACATCATCCATGACACGGAGGTAGAGCTGAATGTCAATACATGCTCTCGCTCTCCGTCTCTCTTTTACACACACCGCACGTAATACGTATGCAAGGACACGTGGAGCCCATACACACACAGATTGTCAGCAACAATGGATGCAAAAATAGATGCACACACACATACGTATACATGTATATTTATCCCTTCATTCTTGAAACACACTTATTGTAACATGAAAAGCATAAAAAAGAGATATACGGTTTTAAAATTGCATTCAATAAACTAACCAGCTATTAATACCCCCAACTGATTTTCAAATTCTACATGCTAGAACTTAAATGCAGTTTTGTGGCCTTGCCGATACACAGAAGCGACATACGAGTAGAACTTCTCTTATGGCTCTTTGTCCAATACACACACATCCTTTCTTCCCAGGACCAAGAATTTGAAAGAATACAGAAAAACAGCACTTTCGGATCAACACCTCTTTCTCGATTTGTTGTGCTAGCTCTCTTGTAGGAGCGAGAACCACAGCTAAAGGCCCATCCCCATGTCGAATAGAAGGCTGTGCTAAGCAATGCTGTAAAAGTCATTTAAAAAAAGGACAAAGGAACAAACTGCATCAACAAACAGTGAACACATAGCAACGAAATCTTTAAAGTTGCAAAAAAGAAGCACACTTTACCTGAATCATTGGAATCGAAAAAGCCGCAGTTTTACCACTTCCTGTCTCTGCACAGCCAAGTAGGTCTCTTCCACTCAAAGCAACAGGCATTGCCTGTGCCTGAATAGGTGTGGGTGTGGTGTACTGGTGAAAAGCAATGTCTTTCATAATACTGTGTTCAAGACACTGCATCAACGAATTGCTGGTAAGTCGACGATCAAGCGTGAATGTGTGCTCTAACGAACTTTCCTCAAACCATCAAGACACCATAAAACTCACCATATCTTCAAAAGTCTCAACTGGTGCAGGGGCAGGAGGTGTCCCTGCAGTAATCTCCACATCAACATTCAATCGCGCCCTCATCTCAGCAATCTGAACCAAAAAATTACCAAAAATTAAAGCTTAAAGAAGCACATGTGAAACTAAACTAAACAAGCGAAACTGGCCATTAAAGATTAAGATATGAGAGTGACACAAATTAAAGCTCATAATAATAGAATGATGCATCCAACGGTGATGTATGATGGCATATAAAATTGAACTCTATACAAAGATGTCAATGTAAGCTATCTACTCCTCTGTTTCTCATGACCATTCCTCCTACTCCAACTCTCAACGAGGGCACTCCAGATACGAGTTTTGGCCATATTAGAGCATTTTGGGCAGCCCAGCTTTTAGAAGGTTTGCTTTTGTTTTTTGGTCTCTTGAGGCTAATAAAGAGAGGCTTATGAGCCACTTCGTAAAAATCACAGAATTTTGTCGAAGATAGGCAAAGTGCTGGTGCAAACCCTAAATGTGCCTTACATCCCTGTCCAAAGTACGGGTGGCCTGTAAAACAGACTTGGACACTCCAAGTTAAGAATCAATCGCGACAACACCAAATAACCACTTCAAAACAATTCACAGATCACAATAGATTTGCGCTGGCCCGGCGGAGTTCCGTGCCTAGAGATATTGGCCCCAAAGACTCGCGCCCCTTTCGGTATTTCTTTTAGTATTAATCAGTTCAAAGTACAAGAGAGTGGCTCGGGTTTCACTCTTAAACTCTGCGTCCAGATGCTCTGAGAAGTGAGGCCCTCACCACTAATTTAAAGGTTACAAAGGATGCCCAAAAGCAGAGCCCCAAAAGCTTGAAAGCAAAAGCAAATTCTCTCTCTCTCAATGAGAGTTAAAATAAAGCAATTCAACTCTTTTTCTCATCCAAAATCCTTGCGTAGCAAAAAGCTAGGATTTGCGTCACTCATTTAAAAATTTTATTAAAAAAATAATTTTAAAAAAAAATCGCCTCCGTGATTTCCGGACATTAGGGTTTCTGGCAAAAATTAGGGTTTGTAGGAATTTTAGGGTTTTTGTTGTCCGTAGCCACGTCATCACTTTGTGACATACCCCCCCCCTTGAAAGCATTGTAATCGACCGCAATTACGCTTGCAAAACCGACAAAAGCCATAAACCGTCTTAGCCGACACTGACTGTTAGTACCTACGTACTAGGAACACACATCTAGAACATGTACAAAATCGACAGTCACATCACACGACATCACAGGACATCACCAGACATCACAGGACATCACATGACATTCAACATTCATTCGGATCTTAGACCATGATTTATCGGCAATGTAGCTAGCAATCACATCTAGGTCTAATCGAGACCTCATCGATGTCCGATTGACTAACCCCTATTGCAACCATGTCTATTCGAGATCAATCAGACCAAAATGTTGCAGTCATTTCGTCTATCAGTTCTTGCACTCAAAAGAAGTCAAAAACAAATCAATATCATTATCAGGAATTCCATTTCATAAAGTCATCCAACAGAATACTGTCAACTCTCAGTATCCCTGAAGCTCAAAGAGACATCAGTGACTTTAGTATCAAAATCAAGGCATCTGTTGACAAAGGAGCGGAGTAACTCCCCTCTTGTGCATCCCACTGCACCAGATCTTCGGCCAAGCTGAATTTCTGGGTTCCGTTATGAGTAGACTATGTTAAACCAAAATATCGAGGTAAAGTTTCACAATCCGAGGAGTATCTGCTAGGTCCTCTTCCTCCATCCACTTCGCATCAAATGCAGGAAAATTCTTGAACTTAACCAAGAACCGCCTTCGGACTTTACCTTTAGTCTTCGTATCCTTATGTGCCAAATCTGTTCAAGAACAAGGATCTCCTCGTTTTCTTCCACTTCGGGTTGCTCATTAGGCTCCCCATCATCAAGCACATCACCCTTAATAGGTTTCAAGAGACTCACATGCAATGCATTGTGAATCCTCCAAGTATCTGGCAATTTCAATCAGAAGGAGACATCATTTATCTTTTCAATTATATGGAAAGGTCCATAGTATCGCATACTAAGCTTTGGAAAAAGCCTCTCCTTTCCCTTTTTCTTTCTTAGGCGTGCCTTCTCAAAAGTAAGAGCACCCAATCATCCTCCCTCAGTTTCAAGTCGCGACGATGGCGATCCGCTGCCTTTTTCTGTCGTTCTTCAGACTTCTGCAAAGTCTCACGAACCTTGGCAAAAGCCATATCCAAATCTCGCGAATATTCATCCGCTTCAAATATCTAATCTTTCGTGCTCAGGAAGGATGGAACCTTCGCAGCACTTTTAACAATCTCAAATGGCGTCTACCCCGTCGAAGAGTATCTTGTTATTGTAGGCAAATTCCACCAAAGGTAAGTTCTTTTCCCATTGAGTCTTCTTTTCCCATTGAGTCTTCTAATCCGAGATACAAGACTTCAATAAATCTAAAACCACTGAATTGGCAATCTAGAATTGCCCGTCAGTCTGCAAGTGGAACGATGATGAGAACTACAGCCGCGTGCCAATGTTCTCCCAAATTGCCTTCCAAAACAAACTCATAAATCTGGGGTCTCCGTCGGAGACAATCGTCTCAGACGTGCCATGTAATCGGAAAACCATCGTGATCATTCTGTGTTCTCAGGAGATCAAAAATGAAATCCATTTCAATATTTTCCCACGGGCGGGTGGATATGGGTAAAGGCTGTAACAATTTCTGTGTCTTATGCCTGTCAAACTTGACCTTCTGACATACTGCGCACAAACACTTCCACATCCTTTTTGAGTCTCGGCCAAAAGAAGTATCTCTCTACCCCTTCATGGTGGTAGAAATGTCACAGTGACCCATAAAAGGTGGACAGTGGCATTCAGTCATAACCTTTTCCCGCAACGGCTGTGTAACACACAACATAGTCTTTCTCATCAAGTAGCCTTCCCGAAGGGAGTATCCAGCTACTATCTCCCCATCCCGTATCTGTGTGAAAATATCTGCAAAATCTGTATCTGTGGCATACTGATCGAGCATATCCTCGAAGCTCCTATGATGTATCGCGGAAATAGTCAAAACCAACGGCTACCGAGACAAAGCATCTGCCACCACATTCTTTTGTTCTTGCACATGAACAATCTGGAAGTGAAACTGTGACATGATGTTCGCCCACCGCATCTGCTTTTCCGAAAGCTGCTTCTATGGCAAGAAGTAGCGCAAACTCTGATGGTCTGTAAAGACAGTAAAATCCGCTCCGAGTAGATAATGCCGCCACTGAGTAAGAGCATGGATAACCACCAAAACCTCTCTCTCATAAATCTGTGTTGTCATCTCCGGCCTAGAGAACAATCGGCTCTCGTAAGCAATGACATGGCCTTCTTGCATCAAGACCGCACCCAGACTACGACCATAAGCATCACAAAATACTTCTAATGACTTCTGCAAGTCCGGCAAAGTCAAATCTGGTCCTGTAGTCAATTTCTCTTTCAATGTCTGAAAGGCAGTCACCTTTGTGGATCCCCACGAGAAAGGGACTCCTTTTTGTATCAAGATATGCAAAGGGGAAGCAACCTCTGCAAACTTTCGAATGAACCGTCTGTAGTACGAACACAGTTCCAAGAAGCTTTCAACTTCATGGACATTCTTCAAATCGGGCCAATCACGGATAGTGTCTATCTTGGCCGGATCCATCTGCACTCTTGTTTTGCTGAGACAAAGTGTCCCAAAAAAAAAACAGTATCTCTGAAGCATATTATCTCTGTGTTCTGCTTCATTCTTGGAGAAAACAATGATATCATCAAAGAAAGTGCCAACAAATAGCCTGTACACTTGAAAAATCCTGTCCATCATCCGGTTAAATGTCGCAGGAGCATTGGTTAAGCCAAAAGACATCACCAAAAACTCAAATAACCCAAAAGTCGTTCGAAAGCATGTCTTGTAGACGTCTCCTGACGCGATTCGGATTTGATGATATCCACTCTTCAAGTCAATCCTGCTAAAGCACGAGGATCCCTGTAACCTGTCGAGTATATCATCGATCCTAGGAATCGGAAATCTGTTCTTGATGGTGATTTTGTTGAGAGCGCTATAATCAATGCACATTCTCCAAGATCTGTCTCTCTTCAAATCCAACAACAGTGGAGAGCAATACGGTGAAGTACTATGCTAGACAAGACCCTTTTCCAAGAGGTCTTTCACTAGGTTCATAATCTTTTCATTCTGTACTCGGCTCACACGGTAAGGTGGCCAGTTCGGTGGCGTGCTTCCAGGTATCAGATCAATGGTTTGATCTTCAGGCCCTCTAAAAAAGCAATCGGCATGAGTGTGGAGAAAAATCTTGGCATTCTTTTGATCAGGTCAAAACGTATTCAACCTTTATCCATCGTTCAGTTCTCTCCCAAAAGAATGAGTAAGAAACTGAAGTTCATCAAGTACAATCTCTAAGCCCTTCATTTATCAAAGTCGTTTTCTTGGCCCAGTAGTCAACTACGGCGTAGTTCTTGTGGTACCAAGGGATCCTGAGTAGAACGTCACTTGTGTGCCCTGAACACCCCTGTCATTGCAAACGAAGTTTGCCAATGCTCGGTGTAATGGCAACATCCCATCCGGGGCCAGTCGAACTACCTCCGCTTGTGGCGTCAGTCTGTCGAGCGTAATTCCAAATCGAGCCGCCAATTCAAAGTGAAAAGAAGTTGGCCTTGGCTCCTTCAAAAGAGCTTCCTGATCCTTCACTTTGCCCCAAAAGCGGCAAAGTTTGTACTTTCATTCATTAGGTTCGGTGCAGGTCCCACGCCATGTGGTACAAGTTCTGCTTTTCTATCTGCCTTTTCTGCCACGTTCCTCAGCTGCTCTCGAACTCTCAAGCCTGTCGTCGTCTTTATCACTCTGTTCTTTCTGTGCCTTTTTAGGGCACTTCGAGGAGATATGTCCCTGTTCCCCGCATCCAAAGCACTTTCCCTCTCTGATGAAGCGAGCTCTCTCCTCATGAGTAAGCTTGGGTCGTGCATCCTTTTCCTCTGGGTTGCTCTTTTTCTTTCTACTTTCATTCGCAGAAGTCTGTTCGGCTCGTTGTGCCATGGCCTCATCTGTGGGATAGGTCAGACTGCCAGAGTGAATGGCAAAGCCCCGCTTCGCATGACTCATCAACTCCTGAATAGAAGCTGACTTCTGTTCCAAGCAATGATCTCGGATCTCTGTAGGTAGACCCAAGGTGAACCGCTCAATCTGTTCTCTGAATGAGATCTTCTTGAATGAAGAGGCGGGTAGCAAAGAGCTTTAGAATCTTTCACAATATGCATTGATTGTATCTTTCTTAGTCATCCGAAGATGGTTCCAAGCAGCTCGTATATCTCGTTCATATTCTTGCATCAACCAAGAAGCAATAAAAAGCTTTTTAAATTTTAGTCATTCAACTGGCACAGTCTTGTTTAAAAGAAGCGTGGACCACCAAGTACGAGCATTCCCCTTAAGGTAAGAGGTAGCTCTCCGAATCTTGGAGTGCTCTGAATAGCGTCCTCCTACGAAAGCGATGCCAAACTGCTGTATAAAAGACAAAGCCTTCAAAGCATCTGAGTATCCTGAAAAAGTATCAAACTTGATCGAGTGGCCACCTTCCTTAAACTCTCGGACTTTCTTGCTTTTATCTTCGAGAAAGTCATACTGGTTGGCTTTGTAAAAATTCTTCTTGTTCGCATAGAAGTTTCCATCATCAGAATCTGAGCTGTCTGTAGACGAGTCCGCAGTAGAACTGTTAGGCTCTGGGCGAGATTTAGCCTTCTTTGCCTTTTTCTTGCCCTTTCTGAAGCTTTGTTTCTTGCTTTGCTTTTTACCTTTTCTGTCTTCTTCATTCGAATCTGAAGAGCTAGAAGAACTGTCAGAAGAAGAAGAAGAAGAAGAACTAGGTACTCCTTCAAATCGAACACGCCTCTTCTGTTTCTTTGCCTTATCAAAAGTTGACTGACGACCTGTCACAAGACGGGCACCACGTGCCAATAGAAAAGAATAGACTGAACAAACTTTTAGCACTTCAATAGCAACTGAATTGAAAGAGAGAGAGAGAGAGAGAGAGAGAGAAAGACGACACGCAACACGGAGTGGCGGAATTCCACCCCAGAGAGTATTGGCCCCAAACCTTGGCGCCCCTTTCGGTATTTCTTTATATTACTGCTGATTCACAAAGTACAACAACCGAGGAGCACCTGCACTGCAATCTGCGCGCTAAAAAGTGCCAGAGAGGGCCTCCAAGGCTCATATTTAAAGGCCCAAAGCCTAAAAGCATCAAATATGAAAAGCTGACCCCAAAAAATCACTTTCCTAAAATTTCGGGATTTCCCTAAACATCCGCCGCGAATTCTGAGACGTCCGTACAAGTGCCACATCATCATATTTTGATGTGCAAAGTCTTTTGAGTGTGTTCTGCTTTATTTTTAATGCCTTTATGTCACTTGGGGCCCCATCGGACGAGGTCCCCATAAGTTGATAGGACTTCTTCTTCTATTGCTTGTTCTTCTTAGGGTTTCTAGAATTAGGGTTTGCAGGTTCTGGGGTAAGGGTTTCCAAAATTAGGGTTTGTAGGTTTTAGGGTTAGGGTTTCTAGAATTAGGGTTTCAACAGTTAGGGTTTCTGGCAAAAATTAGGGTTAGGATTTTTGCTCTCGGGTAGCCATATCATCTGTAAGTTGGCTCCATTCTTTAGGCTTTGACACGTCAGCAGTTTGTTACATCTCCCCTTCTTGAAAGAGAGTAATCATCCGCGATTACAGCATATCTGCAAAACAACTCAAGTTAGCTCAAAAAATTTCGAGGGTCATTCCGCCGAGGGACAATCAGTTTGCTCTTTTTATTAAGGAGTTAGCTCCTCCTTTCTGCTCTTTTGATCAGGGAGTTAGCTTCTCCTTTCGTCGAGATCGAAACTCTTGATATTCCGGCGTAGTAAAATTAGCCATCACACCCAGACTGTACTGATCTTCCTCGGGTGTCTTGATGCACTAAAATTACATACCCAGGCAATCTCATCCAATTAGGAATATACTGAGGTTGGCACATCACAATGCAACACAAATGCTCACATATGCATGTTACAAGACATAGAAACATAAAGCCGCCGATGAACACTCCTCCCGCATAACCTAACAAGGTCCGGGCCGGGAGATATTCAACGACTCCCTCATCACTCCTCCCGCATAACCTAAAAAGGTCCGGGCCGGGAGATAGAGGCCTTTTACAACCAAACGCCCCCCAGACAGAAGCCTGCGTCGTTTGGAGGTACTGAGAGTAACCACTGCTCAAACTTCTTAATACTCCTCCCGCATAACCATCAAGGTCCGGGCCAGGAGACACAACAACAATTATTTTACAAGCATACAACCAAACGCTCCCCAGGCATCGGCCTGCATCGTTCGGAGGTTTTCAAACATACAACGAAACGCTCCCCAGGCATCGGCCTGCGTCGTTCCGAGGTTCAAACAATACCAAAACAGTATTTCTCACTTCTCCACCCGGGAGTAAAATCACCAATCATTGAAACTAGTATCAAACCAGAGTAAAACAATTCAAATCGGCAACAAAACATGTTCAAAACAGATACCATCCATTTCAAACAAATTCCAAACAGGATCACCAAACAAGATCAAACAAAACTCAAACTTAAACAGCAATCTCGACATTAGTCAAGCTCGAAAAGTCGACTGACTTTCCATCTTGAAACCTGCACCAAAAATTAGGGTTAGGTTCCTTCCATGAGGTCGTAGCCGAGCACGGCATGGTCCATCAGCTCTTGGACAGACAGTGTTTCTTTGGCGGCGATGGTAGTCCCAAGAGATAGCAATCACACTAAACCTCCAAGGTCATCTGCTCGTGAAGAGACATCTACTGGGAGATGTCGAGAAACTTCAAGTTATAATCTGCTAGGGTTTCCATGGCAAGCATTTCAGGATACCCCACTCTGCCAGAAGTTGCACTCCGAAGGAAGATGTCAGAAACCATATAACTTCGGGCAAAAATTTTCTTGAAAGCTTGCCGAGTACTTGGGGTATGTTGCTTGGTAGTTGTAGACATCAACATCTGCATGGCACTGCTTCTGAGAAAAAGAGTGACTTGAAACAAATCTGGATCCTTCTCTTGCAAGGGATCTTAAATGGCTTATGTCTTGTAAGACATGAGCGGTGAAGACGGGAGCGCGCCCGATGCGCGATGCAGTAAGGGTGGGAGTGGCAGATACCTCAAATATAATTCAATTCCAATAGCTATGTCTGCTCTTTTGTAGGACCGGTATGCTTTCAGAAAAGCACACGCTTGATGCTCCGATACCACTGTCACAAGACGGACACCACGTGCCAATAGAAAAGAACACACTGAACAAACTTTTAGCACTTCAATAGCAACTAAACTGAAAGAGAGAGAGACGACACGCAACACGGAGTGGCGGAATTCCACCCCAGAGAGTATTGGCCCCAAACCTTGGCGCCCCTTTCGGTATTTCTTTATATTACTGCTAATTCACAAAGTACCACAACCGAGGAGCACCTGCTCTGCAATCTGCGCACTAACAAGTGCCAGAGAGTGCCCCCAAGGCTCATATTTAAAGGCCAAAAGCCTAAAAAGCATCAAATATGAAAAGCTAACCCCAAAAAATCACTTTCCTAAAATTTCGGGATTTTCCTAAAAATCCGCCGCGAATTCCGAGACGTCCGTACAAGTGCCACATCATCATATTTTGATGTGCAAAGTCTTTTGAGTGTGTTCTGCTTTATTATTAATGCCTTTATGACACTTGGGGCCCCATCGGACGGGGTCCCCATAAGTTGGTAGAACTTCTTCTTCTATTGCTTGTTCTTCTTAGGGTTTCTAGAATTAGGGTTTGCAGGTTCTAGGGTTAGGGTTTCCAGAATTAGGGTTTGCAAGTTTTAGGGTTAGGGTTTCTAGAATTAGGGTTTCAACAGTTAGGGTTTCTGGCAGAAATTAGGGTTAGGGTCCATTCTTGTTACACGTGAGCAGTTTGTTACACGACCCAAATATCTCGGGAAGTCAGTGCTTTTCTTCTGCTTTTTGCCGTGCTTTTTGGCTTTCTTTTGCACCTCAAAAAGCTGGGCGATCCGTGCATCAACCACCTCTTCTAATTCTTTCTCTCAATATTTCTTGGGAGCAAAAGGTTTCTTGAGAGTGGGTTTCGGGGGTGGTATAGTGGTTTTCTGCCACTGCTCATGCACTTCCTGAAAAGAAGTCTCGCTCGTATATTTTTGCAAATTTTGGGTCCTTCGCAAAATTGAGCATCATCTTTGTTGCATCGCCAATCAATTGACGATGCGTCATCTCTCTTTGCTCCGCCTGAGTAGGTCGAGGCGGGCCATACTCTGTCTGAATCTTCGTTGTGATCCCTGCCCGCATCTCCAAATACAGAGGGAGTCGACTGATCCTTGCATAAAGCCATAGGTGCCGCAGAAAAAAAATTGGGGATCGGATTTCCCGTAGAAGAGAAATCGGCCGTGCTCTAATACCACTGTAACAAACTTGGACACTCCAAGTCAAGAATCAATCGCAACAGCGCCAAATAACCACTTCAAAACAATTCACAAATCACAATAGATTTGCACTGGCCCGACAGAGTTCCGTGCCTAGAGATATTGGCCCCAAAGATTGGCGCCCCTTTCGGTATTTCTTTTTGTATTAATTAGTTCAAAGTACAAGAGAGTGGCTCGGGTTTCACTTTCAAACTCTGGGTCCAGATGCTCTGAGAAGTGAGGCCCTCACCACTAATTTAAAGGTTACAAGGGATGCCCAAAAGCAGAGCCCCAAAAGATTGAAAGCAAAAGCAAATTCTCTCTCTCTCTCTCAATGAGAGTTAAAATAAAGCAATTCAACTCTTTTTCTCATCCAAAATCCTTGCGTAGCAAAAAGCTAGGATTTGCGTCGCTCTTTTTTTTTTTTTTTTAAAGCCTTTGAGATTTCCGAAAATTAGGGTTTCTAGCAGAAATTAGGGTTTGCAGGAATTTTAGGGTTTCTAGCAGAAATTAGGGTTTCTGCTGTCCATAGCCACGTCATCACTTTGTGACATGGCCAACCCACAATGAACGGCCACTGCACATGTGATGAGAGGGCTGCAAGACGGAGGAAAAGCATCCGGAAGGTGTTAACACTCCCCCTCAACAACAAATAATGAGACGCTGCGAAGAAATCTTGACAAATTTGGAGAAGAAGAAAATCCCAAAGGAATGAGTACCAAAACAAAAAAACCACCACCCGTACAACACCAATGTGATGATGACCAAGGGTGAGATGATATCGATCACGTCGCACAAGAAAGCTGCTGGAGTGGCGAACTACGGAACAAGTCGTTAAAAATATTTATGAGAGGAAGAGACCAAAAATAAGTGTCGATAGCTAATCGGTGGTAATCGTGACTGAGATAGAGAAACCCAGTGTAGCAACAGGAGAAGAGGCAAAATGGGGACCCCGTGAAGAGGAGCATTCTGACCAAAAGGAGATAAATATGCCAAGGTGGTAAACTCGCAACAACTTACAAGTCCAAGTGGAGAAGTCTTTTGAATAGGAGGAAGGAAGTAAAAGCCACAAAACCACCTTAAGCTCTAGGATAGATAGAGGTGTTGGGCTACAAGCCCTTCAATCTTCTCAACACCAATTCTGAGGCTCCTATGAGGTAAGCACTCTTCTAGTTCTTGTTCTTGTAATCAATTCTTGCCTTGTAATTTAAGCTTTGTAGTCCCAAGTTTTGTAATCAAGTTTGTTAATCAAGTATTGAGTCTCGAAATCAAGAGTTTATAATCAAGTCTCGAGCTCTTGTATATTGTGAGCGCCCTCTCTCACTCTCTTCCAGCTCGGGACGTACTCGCAACAGTTTGGTGTCACGTGACACATCCAACCCTATGTGTCCGTGGACAAGCTACAGCATGATCAAGGTTCAGTTCAATAAAGTCAGTCTAGAATAGGAAGTGATCTGGCACTTTTGTGAGTCTGTTCGCAGACCGTGCATGTCCAGACACTTAGATTAGAGGCATATCCTCTGGTTGCACACAGCATGACCGTCAGATTCCGATCAGATCCCATCAAGAGCATTTTTATAGTGCATAGACCTATTTTCCCTATTTTTGACATTTTTCACTTATTATTTTTAAGTGACTTTTGTTGGAAAGTAGGTAGGGCAATTTTGCTTAGTTTGTATATAAGCAAACCTAGCACTAGCACCTTCTCGCAGAAGAGGTAGCAAGAGCACCTTGCTCAACGGGCAACTTTTCAGCAATAGCAACAAACGCGACAACTCTGGCGTTTTCTCTCACCAAAAGGCCTAGCGTTTTTGCATCGGATCAGCCACCGTTTTTGCAATTGCAGATTCTTCGCGACTGTAAGAAGCAAAAGACTCCCTCCCAACGTTAGCAGATTCTCCACAGCAAGACCATTTTCAGCCCTAGCCTTTTTGCATCTGCAAGACACTTCAGCTTTTTTGTAGAACTTCGAGACGGAATCCTCACAAGCATCAGCGTTTTCAGTTTTCAGCATTTAGAACCCGCAAAAGAAGTCCCAAACCTCGCAAATCTCACCTTCCCGCGCAGTTCCTCACCGCACGGTCAGATCCCGCGAAGTTTACAATTTCAGACCAGAAACCGCAGATTTCAGCATCTGCGTTTTCAGCGCGTCGTCGTCGTCGACATCGTCACCGACACAGAGTCAGAATTCAGCAGATAAAGATTTGCAGATTTCAGCCCTTAGCACTTTCAGATTTCAGCCCGTCTCGTCATCGTCCTCATCGTCGTCGACATCGTCAGCAAGTCCAAACATTGTAGGGATTTGTGCAATCAATAGTAGACCGCTCTCGCCATACAGAGTGGGCCCTTCAGAGGAGGGTTTGACAACATTCTAGTGTCGTATTCTCTTCTCTCTATCTCTCAGTCTCAACACCTTCATTCACAATGTTCATCACTTTGTTTGAGTCCATTGCACTCTGAAACCGGCCTGTTCAATCCAAAAAGGGCAGTAGACCTTAGACTTAAACCTTATTTGCTTTCACCCATTTAATTTGTCGCCCACTTCACCTGTACTTTCAAGACACAACACGAGGGAAAGGGAAACAGGCTGCTAGAATGCACCTGTATGAGAAGACCGACACCAGATTGGCCCCTAACTTAGGCGCCCCTTTCGGTATTTCTTTATTGTTTAAAAGAGGGAATAAACGTTGTGGTTCCCTACAAGCTGCCCCGCACAAGCTTGACTGAATTTCAATTGTTCCAGCCCAATTTCGACAGCATAACTGTACTAGGACCCTTCACAATCAGTATTCCCACGCATTGAATGACTTTCCCGACGCATACGGGCACTTTGCAAAACCTGGCGAGAATCTGCAGCACGCTGAATTCTCTGTTTTCAGCCCCGAAAATGGGCCAGATCACCTGTACAACGGTCCCCTCGCATCCCCGAACCTCCTGGGGGTATTAGGGACCGTTTAGGGCCAAAACCCTAAACCTGCAAAAATACACAGCAGGCTGTAATTTACTGTTTCAGGCTCCGTTTCACGTGTCGGTCGCATCCGTAGCAAGTCCTCGAGCTCCCGCACCTGTAGGGCTACTTGCCCTTTGAATCGGACGAGATTTCTGGCGTGAAACCTCTCCGAATTCACCTGTACCTGCGGGGGATTAGCTGCTAGCTAATCCAATACCTGTGCAAGAGGCTCTTGCCTCGGCAATCGTGCATGAACCCACACAACTGTACATTGGTCAATTGAAAAGCCCACTAGAGGGGCATAACATACTGCCATAGGGGAGAGAGAGGGCAGTGCGTAGCATGCAGGGCATCACTCTTGGCACCGCACTGTACATAGGAGGGAAAGGAAGCACTCCATAGCTCTTCACCTGCAGCCTCTGTTGACTTGGCCACAGAGTAACAAAATGATCCCCATGTCAAACTGCACGTAATGACGCGAAGACATTTTCAGGTCCCAAAATAGCAGTTCCCTAAATTTTAGGAGATGATGCCATTGTATCTTTCTAGGTCATCCGACCCTCTTTCTACACTGCAGCCACACCCAGAACTGAAATGTAGCCTCTGTAACAAAGGATTCCAGTTTGGCTAGTCAATGACCCCACTTGGCTAACCATAGTCCTTATCCAACCTTAGTGCACTCTTTCCCTCAGGCCTGGACTCCCTCTGAACATTTCCACACTAGCTATGCAATGCAGGGCAGTTAGATTTCCCGAGGGGTGTTTCCAAAAAGTGAATGTAAATAAATAATAAGAAAGAAATCAACAAAAAGGATAGATAGTAGTCACACACTAGTGACATACCCCCCTCTTGAAATCTCAAACGTCCTCGTTTGCATCTATGTCATACATGCTCACAGTCAACACTGGTGCTTTCAACACGTGTCGGCACATGTATGACACATACATGCTCATTGTCAACCCTGGTGTATTCAACACCTTGTCGACACATGTATTGCCTGCGTGTGAGCCCTGTCCCAATGACATAGTGGTAGCTTCGCACTCTGCCATTGCTTTGAGTCATCAACTTTCCAATGACAAAATGGTAGCTACGCATTTTGCCACTGTGTTTTAGTACACGTTGGATCCAGTAACACTTTCGAGCATACCCAAACCGACAGTTTAAGAATGCAGTTACACATGTACCCTTTAATAGAAGCAATTACTGTATTCTTGACAAACTGACAAGAAATACTCACTTCTATAGCACTAAGCACACTTTTGGACATTCCATAAGAGCAATTGCCAAACTGACAATCTGTACAGCTCTAACATTCATGTAACAGGTATTTCATTTGAGCTCACTTTAAATACCATGTACATCATTTCTTTCAGAAGCCATTGTCACACTGACAATCCATGTAGCTTTGAAACTCAAGGGGTCAAGGCAGGTTGCAAATTGAAGGCTTCAAGGTAAAGTGATAACACAGTTGGTGGCTTTGCAAGTTCACCTTCTTCCATCCACTTAGCATCCATTGGTGGATAGTTTCTGAACTTTAAAGCTTACCAAGTAACGCCTAGCAACCTTACCTTTCACTTTTCTTTCCTTATGTGCCAAAATCTGTTCGAGGACCAAGATCTCGTCAAGTTCCTCGACTTCCGGCTGATCTTCAACTGGCATATCTTCTGGCACATCACCCACATAGGGTCTGAGAAGACTCACATGAAACGCATTGTGAATCTTCCAACTGTCAGGCAATTTCAACCTATATGCAACATCATTGATTATGTCGCACACTTGAAAAGGCCCATCGTGACGCATGCTGAGCTTTGGAAACAGTCTTTCCTTGCCCTTCATCTTCTTTAACCTTGCCTTTTCAAAGCGTTGAAGCACCCAATCACCAAGTGAAAATACCACTTCACGACGGTGACGATCAGCTGCTTTCTTTTGCTTTGCCTGAGTCTTTTCCAAGGCAACTTTGACCTTCTTGTACATTTCATCCATGTCCTGAACATACTTATCTGCTTCAAATATCTTGTCCTTTGTATGCAGTATGGGAGGAATTTTCTTGCCACCTTCAACTATCTCAAAAGGTGCCTTGCCAGTTGATGAATGTGTTGCTAATTGGACTATTTTCTTATTTTTAATGATTAATCTCTTTTTTAGGATATTTTATTATGTAAACTAAGAACTGTTAAAATATTGTAGCTACAGGAACTGCCATCAAGAACGGGCAACTCTGATGTGTCATTTGATGGGTGACGGTAAACATCGCAAACGAGTTTCCGTAAGTTCGGTGGAAAGGGCCGGGTCACGAGTGCCCCTGATGCGTCACATGATAGATGACAGATGCATCAGTAAGGGGGCATCCCGTAGGCTAAGGAGGAAATCCGAACTGAGTAAGAAATACGCGTAAGAACGCAAGCACAAGAATAAAGATGGGTTCAATGAAGCTTTTTACGAAAAGCAGGAACAGTCGCGGGAGGGCAGATGCTTTCCCGCGAGGAGTGTGTCTGCATTGCATCTGTGTCGTATCCTGCACCCGGGGACGCCTGGAATATGTTCGTGTAGCATGGTTTTCACTAACTGAGTGAGTTTTTAATGTTTGAACAGGTTCACACTTTATTTTATTAAGTGGCCGGTCACTTTTAAGTGACCAGCCCTTTATTAATAAAATAAAGCAAGTCCCTCTAAAAAGCCAGCGCTAATAGGCTACGCAGGCTGAAATCTGCGATCTCTCTCTCTCCAAAAAACGCCAGCACCAACGATCTCTCTCTCTCTCTCTCCTCTCTCTAGGGCGCCACGGCTCTGCTTTTTCGGCTGCTATTCCCGCCGAGTACCAGAACCTATAAAAGGGCAGCAAGCGTTCAGTTTCCAACACGCCGGAAGCAGCAGAGAGTGCTAGCGCTGGGATTCTGGAGCAGAGACGGGCGACGAAAATTGCAAGTGTTCGCGTGACGACTGAGTACGGAGGTCGATTCTCCGATCAAGGAGCGACAGGTATAAGGTGTTGATACGCATTGCGAATTGTTGCTTTGTGTGGTTTGTTTTGCAGGAATCTCCCGTCTTACGGGAAGGCCCTTCACGAGAAGTACGACTTCACGCCTAAATCCCTTACGGGAAAGTACGACTTCGCGCCTAAGTCCCTGACGGGAAGGAACGGCCTTGTGTCCAAGGCCTTTACGGGAAAGCACGACCTTCGGGTGTAAGACTACAGAACGGAGGGATTTCCTCGGATTCTCATGCTTATATAAGAATTCTCCCTGAATAAAAGAATACTCTTAACGGGAGGGGGGGGGGACCAGCCAATCTTCTGGTCCCCAACACTGTGTCGATCTTCTCCCTTCTCTCACCTTTGCAAAGTATTTTCTTTTTCAGATTTCTAAGTGCTCGTGTACGCTCCCGTTTTGTGACAGTGGTAATAGAGCTCGGACTCCTCTCTTTCTCTGCAAAGAAGGACGATTCCGGGAAGAACGGGAAGAACCATGTCGAGCCAAGGGAGAAGCGTTGAAGAGGAGCTTAAACAAGTGCAAGCTCAGCTTGCGGAGTTGCAACAAATCTTACTGTTGCCAGACGTCCGAAAGCTTTTGGGCGGAATGAAGAAAACGAATGGAACTGATGCAGCCAAGCATCCAGACAACACTATTGGCGTGAGACCACAAGAGGCAAGAGAAGAAGAACGTGCCGAGGTGCACAAAGGATCTTCGGATCGGAATGAACGGCCTACTTCAAGGAAAGGCCAGGAAAAAGCGCTCTCTTTGCTAGACGAGAGCAAGGACATCTCTATCTCATCTCCATCTTACTCTCCTGATTATATACTTCTACTTCTCGATCATCTCGTCAGAAGAAGGAAGCCGCTACTACTGCCACTACCCTACATCAACCTAAAGATAAGCCTCGATTCAAGAAGCATGGTCGCAAGTCTCAACATCACATGAGAGTCTTCAAATCGGGCGACAAGGACATCAAGTTCGAAACCTACAACGGACGGAGAGACATCTCCAAAGCACTGTCCATCATCAGATAGTTTGAAGTTGCCTTTACCAATGGGCACTTCACAGAAAGATCCAAATTACGCCATGTGGGGATGCACCTCAAGGAAACGGCAAGTAATTGGTGGTTAGCCAAGATTCCGGAAGGTTCTCAAACCAGAACTTGGGAGAGCTTCAAATCTGAATTTTATGAACAATTTCTTCCACCTGACTTCGAGCAGGACATACGGAAGGAATGGGACTGGCTTGCCCAGAAGGAACATGAAAGAGTAACGACTTATGTGGACAAGTATTGGTCGGTTCTTCTGAAGGTCACTCCCTTCATGAAGATTGCCGACGAGGAAAAGAAAAGAAAGTTCGAAGCGGGTCTCCAACCGCAGCTTCGAAAGAGTATGAAGGTGTATCCGCATGATACTCTTCAAAGGATGATGGAGTCAGCAATCATTGCTGAGGATTTGCACTCAAATGGGACGCCCAGAAAAATGGAGCATAGCACTTACCGTGCAAGACTGAGAGGGGTCTACGATGACCATGGGGGCCAAGGAAGAAAACGTCCTCCATCTAGGGACGATGATCATTCTAAGAAGCCAAAGGGCACTGGCAAGACAACTAAGTATCTTTCTCCTACTCAACTTCAAACTTTCAGAGAGGAAGGAAAATGCTTCTACTGTGGCGAGAAAGGACATATGAAACCGGACTGCCCGCTAAAGCAGCAACGGCAAGAGCAAGCCTCTACGAGGCAAGAGAAAGCAAGGAAGGAACCCGCACCACCAAGCTCGAACTCAATTCTAGATGTTAAAGGAAACACAGAAACGGAGAAAGGGAAGCGTCAACTGTAACAAACTTGGACACTCCAAGTCAAGAATCAACCGCGATAGCACCAAATAACCACTTCAAAACAATTCACAGATCACAATAGATTTGCACTGGCCCGGCGGAGTTCCGTGCCTAGAGATATTGGCCCCAAAGACTGGCGCCCCTTTCGGTATTTCTTTTTGTATTAATCAATCATCAAAGTACAAGAGAGCGGTTAGGGTTTCACTCTCAGACTCTGCGTCCAGATGCCCTGAGAAGTGAGGCCCTCACCACTAATTTAAAGGTTACAAGGGATGCCCAAAAGCAGAGCCCCAAAAGCTTTTAAAATCAAAAGCATCAGTTCTCTCTCTCTCTTAGAGAGTCTTTTCTCTTTTTTTTTTTAAATAAAAAAAAGCAAAAGCAAAATTCGCGTCGCTCATCATTTTCCAAAAAAAAAAAATTTATTTTATTTTATTTTTTTTTTAATAATCCGCCTCCGCGATTTCCGGAATTTAGGGTTTTTGGCAAAAATTAGGGTTTGCAGGAATTTTAGGGTTTCTGGCAGAAATTAGGGTTTTTGCTGTCCGCCACGTCATCACTTTGTGACATACCCCCCTCTTGAAAGCATTGTAATCGACCGCGATTACGCCTGCAAAACCGACAAAAGCCATAAACCGTCTTAGCAGACACTGACTGTTAGTACCTACGTACTAGGAACACACATCTAGCACATGTACAAAATCGACAGTCACATCACACGACATCACAGGACATCACCAGACATCACAGGACATCACATGGCATTCAACATTCATTCGGATCTTAGACCATGATTTATCGGCAATGTAGCTAGCAATCACATCTAGGTCCAATCGGGACCTCATCGATGTCCGATTGACTAACCCCTATTGCAACCATGTCTATTCAAGATCAATCAGACCAAAATGCTGCAGTCATTTCGTCTATCAGTTCCTGTACTCACAAGAAGTCAAGAACAAATCAGTATCATAATCAGGAATTCCATTTCATAAAGTCATCCAGCAGAATACTGTCAGCTCTCAGTATCCCTGAAGCTCAAAGAGACATCAGTGACTTTAGTATCAAAATCGAGGCATCTGTTGACAAAGGAGTGGAGCGACTCCCCTCTTGTGCATCCCACTGCACCAGATCTTCGGCCAAGCTGAGTTTCTGGGTTCCGTTTGGAGTAGACTATGCTAAACCAAAACATCGAGGTAAAGTTTCACAATCCGAGGAGTATCTGCTAGGTCCTCCTCCTCCATCCACTTCGCATCAAATGCAGGAAAGTTCTTGAACATAACCAAGAACCGCCTTCGGACTTTACCTTTCTTCGTATCATTATGTGCCAAAATCTGTTCAGGAACAAGGATCTCCTCGTTTTCTTCCACTTCGGGTTGCTCATCAGGCTCCCCATCATCAGGCACATCACCCTTAACAGGGTTCAAGAGACTCACATGCAATGCATTATGAATCCTCCAAATATCTGGCAGGTCCAATCGGAAGGAGACATCATTTATCTTGTCAGTAATCTGGAAAGGTCCGTAGTATCACATACTAAGCTTTGGAAAAAGCCTCTCCTTTCCCTTTTTTTTTTCTTAGGCGTGCCTTCTCAAAAGTAAGAGCACCCAATCATCCTCCTTCAGTTTCCAGTCGCGACGATGGCGATCCGCTGCCTTTTTCTGTCGTTCTTGAGACTTCTGTAAAGTCTCGTGAACCTTGGCAAAAGCCGTATCCAAATCTCGCGAATATTCATCCGCTTCAAATTTCTAATCTTTCGTGCTCAGGAAGGATGGAACCTTCGTAGCAGTTTCAACAATCTCTCATGGCGTCTTCCCCGTCGAAGAGTGTATCGTGTTATTGTAGGCAAATTCCACCAAAGGTAAGTTCTTTTCCCATTGAGTCTTCTGATGCGAGATACAAGACTTCAATAAATCTAAAATCACTGAATTGGCAATCTCAGATTGCCCGTCAGTCTGCAAGTGGAACGATGACGAGAACTGCAACCGCGTGCCAATGTTCTCCCAAATTGCCTTCCAAAACAAACTCATAAATCTGGGGTCTCTGTCGAAGACAATCGTATCAGACGTGCCATGTAATCGGAAAATCATCGTGATCATTCTGTATTCTCGGGAGATCAAAAAAAATGAAATCCATTTCAATATTTTCCCAGGGGCGGGTGGGTGGGTATGGGTAAAGGCTGTAACAATCCCTGTGCCTTATGCCTGTCAAACTTGACCTTCTAGCATACCAAGCAACTGCGCACAAACTCTTCCACATCCTTCTTCAGTCTCCGCCAAAAGAAATCTCTCTCTACCCCTTTCATGGTGGTAGCAATGCTGCGGTGACCCGTAAAAGGTGGACAGTGGCAATCAGTCATAACCTTTTCCCTCAACGGCTGTGTAACGCACAACATAGTCTTTTTCATCAAGTAGCCTTCCCGAAGGGAGTATCCAGCTACTATCTCCCCATCCCGTATCCGTGTGAAAATATCTGCAAAACCTGTATCTGTGGCATACTGATCGACCATATCCTCGAAGCTCCTATGATGTATCGCGGAAATAGCCAGAACCAACGGTTTCCGAGACAAAGCATCTGCCACCACATTCTTCTGACCCTGCACATGGACAATCTGGAAGTGAAACTGTGACAAGATGTTCGCCCACCGCATCTGCTTTTCCGAAAGCTGCTTCTGTGACAAGAAGTAGCGCAAACTCTGATGGTCTGTAAAGACAATGAAATCCGCTCCGAGTAGGTAATGCCGCCACTACGGAAGAGCGTGGATAACCGCCAAAAGCTCTTTCCCATAGATCTGTGCTGTCATCTCCGGCCTAGAGAACAAACGGCTCTCGTAAGCTATGACATGGCCTTCTTGCATCAAGACCGCACCCAGACTACGACCACAAGCATCACAAAATACTTCAAATGACTTCTGCAAGTCCGACAAAGTCAAATCTGGTCCTGTAGTCAATTTCTCTTTCAATGTCCGAAAGGCAGTCACCTCTGTGGGTCCCCACGAAAAAGGTACTCCTTTCTGTGTCAAGGTATGCAAAGGGGAAGCAGCCTCTGCAAACTTTCGTATGAACCGCCTGTAGTACGAACACAGTCCCAAGAAGCTTCTAACTTCATGGACATTCCTCAAATCGGGCCAATCACGGATAGTCTCTATCTTGGCCGGGTTCATTTGCACTCCTGCTATTGACACAATGTGTCCCAAAAAATGTATCTCTGGTAGGAAAAATTCACTTTTCTTAGCATTAATCACTAATGTGTGATCTCGTAATGCCTGAAAGACTTGAAGCAGATGATCTCTGTGTTCTGCCTCATTCTTGGAGAAAAGAATGATGTCGTCAAAGAAAGTGCCAACAAATAGCCTGTACTCTCGAAAAATCCTATCCATCATCCGGTTAAATGTCGCAGGAGCATTGGTTAAGCCAAAAGGCATCACCAAAAACTCAAATAACCCAAAAGTCGTCCGAAAAGCTGTCTTGTAGACATCTCCTGGCGCTATCCTGATCTGATGATATCCACTCTTCAAGTCAATCCTGCTAAAGCACGAGGATCCCTGTAACCTGTCGAGTATATCATCGATCCTAGGAATCGGAAATCTGTTCTTGATGGTGATTTCGTTGAGAGTGCTATAATCGATGCACATTCTCCAAGATCCGTCTTTCTTCAAAACCAACAACACTGGAGAGCAATACGGTGAAGTACTAGGCTGGACAAGACTCTTTTCCAAGAGGTCTTTCACTGAGTTCATAATCTTTTCATTCTGTACTCGGCTCACACGATAAGGTGGCCGATTCGGTGGCGTGCTTCCAGATATCAGATCAATGGTATGATCTTCAGGCCCTCTCAAAAGCAATCGGCATGAGCGTGGAGAAAAAAAAATCTTGGCGTTCTTTTCTTCAGGTCAAAACATATTCAATCTTTATCCATCGTTCAGTTCTCCCAAAAGAATGAGTAAGAAAACTGAAGTTCATCAAGTACAATCTCTAAGCCCTTCATTTATCAAAGTCGCTTTCTCGGCCCGGTAGTCAACCACGGCGTAGTTCTTGTGGTACCAAGGGATCCCAAGTAGAACGTCACTCGCGTGCCCTGAACACCCCTGTCATTGCAAACAAAGTTTGCCAATGCTCGGTGTAATGGCAACATCCCATCCGGGTGCCAGTCGAACTACCTCCGCCAGTGGCGTCAGTCTGTCGGGCGCAGTTCCAAATCGAGCCGCCAATTCCAAGTGAAAAGAAGTTGGCCTTGGCTCCTTCAAAAGAGCTTCTTGATCCTTCACTTTGCCCCAAAAAAAAACGGCAAAGTTTGTACTTTCATTCATTTGATTCGGTGCAAGTCCCACGCCATGTGGTACCAGTTCTGCTTTTCTATCTGCCTTTTCTGCCACATTCCTCAGCTGCTCTCGAACTCTCAGACCTGTCGTCGTCTTTATCATTCTGTTCTTTCTGTGCCTTATCAGGGCACTTTGCGGAAATATGTCCATGTTTCCCGCATCCAAAGCACTTCCCCTCTCTGATGAAGCGAGCTCTCTCCTCAGGAGTAAGCTTGGGTCGTGCATCCTTTTTTTTTCTCTGGGTTGCTCTTTTTCATTCTACTTTCATTCCCAGAAGTCTGTTTGGCTCGTTGTGTCATGGCCTCATCTGTGGGGTAGGTCAGACTGCCAGAGTGAATGGCAAAGCCCCGCTTCGCATGACTCATCAACTCCTGAATAGAAGCTGACTTCTGTTCCAAGCAGTGATCTCGGATCTCTGTAGGTAGACCCAAGGTAAACCGCTCAATTTGTTCTCTGAACGAGATCTTCTTGAATGAAGAGGCGGGTAGAAAAGAGCTCCAGAATCTTTCACAATAAGAATTCACTGTATCGCTCTTGGTCATCCGGAGATGGTTCCAAGCAGCTCGTATATCTCGCTCAAACTCTTGAGTCAACCAAGAAGAAATAAAAAGCCTCTTGAATTTCAGCCATGTAACTGGCACAGTCTTGCTTAATAGAAGCGTGGACCACCAAGTACGAGCATTCCCCTCAGAGTAAGAGGCAGCTCTCCGAATCTTGGAGTGCTCTGAATAGCGTCCTCCCGCGAAAGCGATGTCAAACTGCTGTATAAGAGACAAAGCCTTCGAAGCATCTGAGTATCCTGAAAAGTATCAAACTTGATCGAGTGGCCACCTTCCTTAAACTCTCGGACTTTCTTGCTGTTATCTTCGAGAAAGTCATACTGGTTGGCTTTGTAAAAATTCTTCTTGTTCGCATAAAACTTTCCGTCATCGGAATCTGAGCTGTCTGTAGACGAGTCCTCAGTAGAACTGTCAGTCTCTGGGCGAGATGTAGCCTTCTTTGCCTTTTTCTTGCCCATTCCGAAGCTTTGTGTCTTGCTTCGCTTTTTGCTTTTTTTTCTGTCTTCTTCGCTCTAATCCGAGGAGCTAGAAGAACTGTCAGAAGAAGAAGAAGAAGAACTGGGTACTCCTTCAAATCGAACACGCTTCTTCCGTTTCTTTGCTTTGTCGAATGTCGACTGACGACCCAAATATCCCGGGAAGTCAGTACCTTTGTTCTGCTTTTTGCCGTGCTTTTTGCCTTTCTTTTGCACGTCGAAAAGCTGAGCAATCCGTGCATCAACCACGTTCTCCAGTTCCTTCTCCGTATATTTCTTGGAGGTAGAAGGTTTCTTGAGAGCGGGTTTCGGGAGTGGTGTTGTGGTTCTCTGCCACTCCATCTGTACCTCTTTCAAAGAGGTCTGGTTCATATATTTTACCATCTTCGGGTCCTTGGCAAAATTGAGCATCATCTTTGTTGCATCGCCAATCAATTGACGACGCTCCATCTCTGTTTGCTCCGCCTGAGTAGGCCGAGGCGGGCCATACTCTCTGTCTGAATCTTCGTTGTGATCCCAGCCCGCATCTCCAAATGCAGAGGGAGTCGACTGATCATTGCCTGAAGCCATAGGTGCCGCGGAAAAAAAAAAATCGGGGATCGGATTTCCCGTAGAAGAGAAATCGGCCGTGCTCTGATACCACTGTAACAAACTTGGACACTCCAAGTCAAGAATCAACCGCGACAGCACCAAATAACCACTTCAAAACAATTCACAGATCACAATAGATTTGCACTGGCCCGGCGGAGTTCCGTGCCTAGAGATATTGGCCCCAAAGACTGGCGCCCCTTTCTGTATTTCTTTTTGTATTAATCAATCATCAAAGTACAAGAGAGCGGTTAGGGTTTCACTCTCAGACTCTGCGTCCAGATGCCCTGAGAAGTGAGGCCCTCACCACTAATTTAAAGGTTACAAGGGATGCCCAAAAGCAGAGCCCCAAAAGCTTTTAAAATCAAAAGCATCAGTTCTCTCTCTCTCTTAGAGAGTCTTTTCTCTTTTTTTTTTTTAATAAAAAAAAGCAAAAGCAAAATTCGCGTCGCTCATCATTTTCCACCAAAAAAAAAAATTTATTTATTTATTTTTTTTTTAAATAATCCGCCTCCGCGATTTCCGGAATTTAGGGTTTTTGGCAAAAATTAGGGTTTGCAGGAATTTTAGGGTTTCTGGCAGAAATTAGGGTTTTTGCTGTCCGCCACGTCGTCACTTTGTGACATCAACTTCTGAAGGGCTGGGGGTCTTTGAACAACCAGCGAGTACTGATTCTTTATGATCCAGGATCCACGGATAACTTCATCTCCCTGGATACTGCGGAACGATTGTGCCTCACACCGGCTCAGCTTGGCACACCGGTTACATCCGGATCGGCATTCGAGGGGTTGACAACCAATGCAACTCCCGTGCAAGGACAGCTCAATCTTCAGATTGGCGAGTACAAGGACCGCGAATCATTTTTGATGGCACCCATCGAGGGATGTGATATCATCTTGGGTGTGGCAATTCCACATGACACCTATTCCCGATTACGTGGAAAAGACCCTCACTTTTGATCATGGGGGTAAGAAAATAAAGATTCATGCTGATGCAGGAGATTGGCAATTCCCAATTGTAAGCCATATCTCCATAAAGAAAGAAATGAAGAAGTGTGTTTCTGCTTACTTGATTTTTGCACGTGAGAAGGATAAAACTAGTAGGGACTCTCTCTCTAGTCTGGAAATTAAGCGTCTTCAATTTATTGAAAAGTACAAAGATTGTTTCAAGGAAACACTTCCTGATGAACTCCCTCCGGTACGCCCAGAAGATCACCGCATAGATCTCATACCGGGTAGCTCGCCTCCCAATCAACCCCCTTATCTGGTGAGTCTTGCTCAGCAAGAGGAAATTATGAAGCAAGTCAACGAGCTTCTAGAGAAAGGGTTAGTACAGCCAAGTGCTTCACCCTACTGCTCTCCAGTTCTGCTAGTGCAGAAGAAAGATGGCACGTTCCGAATGTGCATAGACTATAGGTCTTTAAACAAGATCACGATCAAGAATCGCTTTCCGATCCCTCGGATTGATGATATACTTGATAAGTTGCAGGGTGCAAGTGTCTTTAGTCGCATAGACTTAAAGAGTGGGTATCATCAGATACGGATCGCCCCTGAGGATGTCCATAAGACTGCTTTCCGCACAACCTTTGGACTATATGAATTTTAGGTAATGCCTTTCGGCTTGACCAATGCTTCTGCGACGTTCAATCGCATGATGGACCGCATTTTCAGCCCGTATCGAGCTTTTACGGGAGTATTCTTTGACGACATACTCATCTTCTCTAAGTCAAAAGAGGAACATCGGAAGCACTTGGACTTAGTGTTTCAAGAATTGCGAAAGCATGAGTTGCATGTGAATGCAAAGAAGAGCGAGTTCTTTCTCTCAGAGATACACTATCTCGGCCATATAGTCTCTCACAATCAAGCGAGTATGGATCCTGCCAAGATCCGAGTGGTAGAAGATTGGCCTATTCCCACTACGATACATGATGTACGTAGCTTCTTGGGATTATGTTCGTATTATCGATTTTTTGTCCGAGGATTTGCTCATGTAGCAGGACCACTTCATGATTTGACAAAGAAGAAGATTCCTTTCAGATGGGGATCGAGACAACAAGGAGCTTTTGATCGGCTCAAGTACTTGCTAAGCCATGGACCTATTCTGATAGTGCCCGACTTAAGGAAACCATTTGAGGTTCACTGCGATGCTTCAGGCGATTGCATCGGAGCAGTGCTAAACCAAGAAGGCCATGCAGTGGCCTACGAAAGTAGACGGCTTAAGGATGCAAAGTTGCATGCATCAATCTACGAAAAGGAACTCACGGCTATGATTCACGCCTTATCCAACTGGAAGCACTATCTTTTAAGAGCGGATTTTGTGATCAAGACTGATCACCAGAGTTTGCGGTATTTTCTTACACAAAGGAAACTATCTCAGAAGCAGATGAGGTGGGCAAACTTTTTGTCTATGTTTCACTGCCAGATCCTTCATACGGCTGGGAGTAAGAATGTGATCGCGGACGCATTGTCTAGGCGGCCAAGGGTGAATGCTATCACTTCGGTGTATCACCAAGAATTAGAAGCACTACCGGATTTGTATCCGAATGATCCAGATTTCTCAACCATTTGGGGAAAGCTACATCGTGGAGAGAATGAGTTTCCCTATTCCATTCGGGACGGTTATCTCTACCACCCTCAGGCCATATGTGTGGCGGAACCATTAAGAAAGAAGATCATGGATGAAGCACACGCTTCGCCTTATGCGAGACATCGGGGTATTCTCCCTACGACCTTAGCAATGGAAAGATATTTCTTTTGGCCTAGCCTTAAAGCTGACATTGATAAGTATGTAAGGGAATGCTTGGTTTGCCAAAAAGTGAAGTATGATCGGCATAAGACACCTGGGTTGCTACAACCATTGCCTGTGCCTAATGAACCTTGGGAAAGTATTGCCATGGACTTTATCATGGACCTCCCTAGAACTCAGACTGGAAATGACGCGATCTGGACCATTGTGGACAGGTTTAGCAAGCAAGCACACTTTATACCAGTCAAGAAAACGATCAAAGCAGATCATATGGCTAGGGTCTTCCTGGCACAGATCTTTAAGCATCATGGAATGCCTAAGTCTATTGAGAGTGATCGAGATCCTCGCATGACAGGAAATTTTTGGCGTGCCTTGATGGATAATCTTTCGTACGAAGCTGAATTTTTCATCTGCCTACCATCCTCAAACGGACGGGCAAAGTGAGATAGCCAATTCCACAGTATTGGATATGTTAAAAGCTTATGTGTCAGACCGGCAATCTGACTAGGAGAAATATTTGCCTCTTGTCGAGTATGCATATAACAATACCATACACTCATCGACGGGGAAAGCACCTTTTGAGATTCTTTATGGTAAGCCTTTGCTTCCACCCATCCTTTTAACTAAGGATAAGATCTTTACAGCAGATGAATTTGTCCGGGATTTGGACACCGCCTACAGGCAAGTTAGGAGAGCTATTCTACGCTCTCAGGAAAAGCATAAGAAAGCTGCAGACAAGCACAGAAGGAATCTAGACTTAACAGTCGGACAGTTAGTCTTACTCAAGTTTGAGAAGGCAAGACTTAAGAAACAAGCGTCTCATAAGGGGAAAGTGGTAAAACTTTCTACCCGTTATTATGGGCCGTTTAAGATCACTGAGCGAGTGAATGATGTCACTTTTCGATTAGAGCTACCGCCTAATTGGAAGATCCATAATGCTTTCCATGTCAGTTTACTCCGGCCGTATGTGGGACCGCCTCCAAGCCAGCCTAGTGCTAAGGAACCTCCTGAGGTTGAGGAAACAGAAGAAATACTCCAACCGGAGCAGATAGTAAGTCATCAGGAGCGGCTTCTCAAATCCGGAAAGATAACACGGAAGTATTTGGTTAAGTTTAAGAACTATTCGAATAGAGATGCTCAATGGATGACACAGGAGGAATTAGCAACTTATCCCGAGATACTGGAGGTATATGTCCAAGCACTACAGTTGAGGTCAACTGTTTAGAAGCCAGAGGGATGTTGCTAATTGGACTATTTTCTTATTTTTAATGATTAATCTCATTTTTAGGATATTTTATAATGTGCACTAAGAACTGTTAAAAGATTGTAGCTACAGGAACTGCCATCAAGAACAGGCAACTCTGATGTGTCATTTGATGGGTGACGGTAAACATCGCAAAGGAGTTTCCGTAAGTTCGGTGGAAAGGGCCGGGTTACGAGTGCCCCTGATGCGTCACATGATGGGTGACGGGTGCATCAGTAAGGGGGCTAGGGAGGAAATCCGAACTGAGTAAGAAATACGCGTAAGAACGCAAGCACAAGAATAAAGATGGGTTCAATGAAGCTTTTTACGAAAAGCAGGAACAGTCGCGGTAGGGCAGATGCTTTCCCGCGAGGAGTGTGTCTGCATTGCATCTGTGTCGTGTCCTACACCCGGGGACGCCTGGAATATGTTCGTGTAGCATGGTTTTCACTAACTGAGTGAGTTTTTAATGTTTGAACAGGTTCACACTTTATTTTATTAAGTGGCCGGTCACTTTTAGGTGACCAGCCCTTTATTAATAAAATAAAGCAAGTCCCTCTAAAAAGCCAGTGCTAATAGGCTACGCAGGCTGAAATCTGCGATCTCTCTCTCCTCTCTCTAAAAAACGCCAGCACCAACGATCTCTCTCTCTCCTCTCTCTAGGGCGCTAGGGCTCTGCTTTTTCGACTGCTATTCCCGTCGGGTACCAGAACCTATAAAAGGGCAGCAAGCGTTCAGTTTCCAACACGTCGGAAGCAGCAGAGAGTGCTAGCGCTGGGATTCTGGAGCAGAGACAGGCGACGGAAATTGCAAGTGTTCGCGTGACGACTGAGTACGGAGGTCGATTCTCCGAGCAAGGAGCGACAGGTATAAGGTGTTGATACGCATTGAGAATTGTTGCTTTGTGTGGTTCGTTTTGCAGGAATCTCCCGTCTTACGAGAAGGCCCTTCACGGGAAGTACGGCTTCACGCCTAAGTCCCTTACGAGAAAGTACGGCTTCGCGCCTAAGTCCCTTACGGGAAGGAACGGCCTTGTGCCCAAGCCCTTTACGGGAAAGCACGACCTTCGGGTCTAAGACTACAGAACGGAGGGGTTTCCTCGGATTCTCATGCTTGTATAAGAATTCTCCCTGAATAAAGGAATACTCTTAACGGGGGGGGGGGACCAGCCCATCTTCTGGTCCCCAATACTGTGTCGATCTTCTCCCTTCTCTCACCTTTGCAAAGTATTTTATTTTTCAGATTTCTAAGTGCTTGTGTACGCTCCCGTTTTGTGACAGAATGCACTGTATTATTGTATGCATACTCCACCAATGGCAAATATTGCTCCCACTTTTCTTTATGCTCTGACACGTAGCACTTCAACAGATCTAGGACAGTAGAATTTGCCTCTTCTGACCGCCCATCTGTTTGAGGATGAAATGACGAAGAGAATTTGTGCCTTGTGCCCATATTCTCAAACAAGCCTCTCCAGAACAAACTTGTCATGCGTGGATCAAGGTCGCTAACAATCGACTGTGGCATGCCATGATACTTGAAAAATTTGCTCATAAACAAGCGTGCCATCTAATCTGGCTTTATCTTCTTCCTGACAGGAATAATATGAGCCTGCTTGCTGAATCTACAAATAATGGTCCAAATACCATCGTTTCCTGTCTGCGTTCTCGAAAGATCAAAGATAAAATCCATAGCAATACTTTCGCATGGTTTATCTGGAATAGGTAGTGGTTGCAATAACCCTGGTGCCTTTTGCCTGTCAAACTTGACCTTCTGGCAAATTAGGCATTCTCGCACAAAGGCATCCACATCTCTTCTAAATGAAGGCCAATAGAAGAATGTCTCAACCGCTTTAACTGTAGCATCGATACCACGATGCCCTGCATACGGTGGGACATGACTCTCTTCCATAACTTTGCGTCGCAATGGCTTTGTGACACACAATTTGCCATGCATCATCATGAACCCATCTTTGAGAAGATAGTGTTCATGACGTTGTCCATCCATTAGCTGCTCGAAGACCCTTGCAAAATCTTCATCATTTGCATACTGTTCTCTCATATCATCAAGTTCATGATGATAAGGAATTGACATAGCTGAAATTTGTGGCTTCCTTGACAAGGCATCAGCCACAACGTTCTTCTTGCCTTCCACATGCACAATCTGAAAGTGGAACATGGACAAGATATTTGCCCATCGCATATGCTTCTCAGATAACTTTGCCTGTGTCAAGAAGTATCGCAAGGTCTGATGGTCCGTTTGGACAACAAAGTCAGCACCTAGCAGGTAGTGTTTCCAACTTAAGAGCGCTTGAATCACAGCCAGTAACTCTTTCTCAGAGACCTACATGATCATCTCTGGCCCTTGCAAGATTCTACTTTCATAGGCTACTACCCTGCCATCTTGCATTAGCACTGCACCAATGCTACTACCACAGGCGTCACACTAGACCACAAATGACTTCCTAAGATCTGGCAACACAATGATTGGATTTGAAGTCATCTTTTCCTTTAAGAGATTAAAAGCTGAAATCTCTTTCTGTGTCCATCTAAAGGTGACTGCCTTCTTTTGAAGAGCATGTAAAGGTGAAGCAATCTCAGCGAAATTTCGGATAAACCTTATGTAATAGGAGCATAGTCCCAAGAAGCTTCGGACATCATGCACCGTCTTCAAATCTGGCCATGACTTGATCGCTTAAACTTTTGCAGGATCCATTCTGACACCATCCTTTGAGACAATGTGTCCCAGAAAGTGGATCTCTTCCAGAAAAAATTCACTTTTCTTTGCATTGATGAGCAACCTATGACTACGTAGCTCTTTGAACACAATGGCCAAGTGATGCCTATGCTCCTCTTCATTCTTTGAGTAGACTATCATGTCATCAAAGAATGTACCAACAAACTGCTGGTGTGGACGGAAAATTCTGTCCATCATCCTATTGAAGTAGCAGGAGCATTTGTGAGACCAAAGGGCATCACTAGAAATTCGTAAAGGCCAAACGTCGTTCTAAAAGCAGTCTTGTGCACATCCTCTGATCTAATGCGGATCTGATGGTACCCACTCTTTAGATCTATCCTGCTAAACATAGCTGCTCCTTCTAATTTGTCCAGAATATCATCAATTCTAGGTATAGGGAACCTATTCTTGATGGTATTCTTGTTCAGTGCACGGTAGTCGATGCACATACGCCATGAGCCATCCTTTTTCTGCACCAACAACACTGAAGAACAAAATGGAGATGAACTGGGCTGAATCAGCCCCTTTTCTAACAGCTCCTGTACTTGGCCCATTATCTCTTTCTGCTGAGCCGCACTAACCCTGTACGGAGGCTTATTTGGTGGGCTACTACCTGGCACCAAATCTATCGCATGGTCCTCGGGTCTCTCTGGCGGTAATTGAGACGGTAATGAATCGGAAAAACGATCACTATACTGTTGTAAAAACATTGACCTTTCTTTATATAGCACAGATAAATTTGATTCATCACAATCTGACACTTCACGTGTAAAAACCAAGTACGCAGAAAGATGCTTTTTCATTACAGAAGTAATAGCAGAAGCTGATACAGTGGGAATAGACTCCCCTTTAAGCTTTACATCCAGAATGTGAGTCTTTCCCCTGCTCTGTACAGTGATCTTTTTGTTGTAGGCATCCATGATTCCCTGTACATGAAATAACCAAGGAATACCTAACAACACATCACATCTGTCCAATGGCATGATGTAAAATTCTTCAGCATCTACATAGGACTGGATATGTAGGCGCAACTTTCCAATGATGGGTGTCACAGCCTCTGTATGGCCAGGACATGCCAAACCTGCCTCTGCTGTATACCCCATCTCTTCAGGTCTGATTCCCAACTTTGAAGCCAATTCTAGGAAACTGAAATTGGCTTTGGCACCTGGATCAAAGAAGATAAGCACTGTTTGATCCCTGACCTTTCCCCATGCTCTACAAAGCTCACTTGCATCTAAATTTGGCTTGTCGCCCACCATATTTGGCACTAGACCAGCCATGGGCTTCTTTCCTTTCTTGTCTTCCTTATCTTCAGAATCAGCTGGCCTTTTCTTTTGAGGACAATTGTAAGCAATGTGGCCAGGCTGCTCACAGATAAAGCATTTGTTCTCTGACCTCAGGACCTTCTTTTGCTCCTCCGACTTGCGAGGAAAACGTCTTTTCCATTTCTTCGCTGGTCCCTTTTCTGATTTAGCCGTAGCTTTGTCTTTCCCTGCATTGGCTGGCGCCTGAGTCCCTTTAGGAACCTCATTGGGAACGTGCTTCTTCGCTGAATTTTTCTTGGTTGATCCTTCCTTGACACCAGTATTGAATTCACAATCTTCTCCCTTGAGCAAACCATTGCCAGTGTTTTTTACCTCGATGAGGTGCGTCAAAGTAGTGACTTTGGTCTTCGTGCAGTACTTTCTCAATCCTTTGGGTAGGCCACAACAATATTTTTCAATCTGTTCTGTCAATGGCACAAACCTATAGGAAGTTACTGGAAGTAGAGCTTTCCCAAAACTTCCGATTGTAATCATCCAGATTCTTGCAAGTAGCAGCATTAAGCTGGTGCCATTCTGTCATGACATCTGCTTCAAAGTCATCAGATAACCATGCTGCTGCAAAAATCTGCTTGAAGTAAATCCATGTGGACGGAGCTTGCCCTTGAAGCAATAAAGTTGTCCACCATCGTCCCGCATTCCCTGTCAAGAAAGTGGCTACCTTGTGGACCTTTGAAGCCTCTGTAAAGTTTCCCCCTACATAGGCCTTGTCAAACTGCTGGAGGAATGAGAGAGCCTTCTTCCTGTCATCAAACCCTGTAAAGGTCGTGAATGTCACACCTTTGCCACCTTCTTTGTACGGAGTTGGCCTCTCCAGTGGCGTTAAGTTGTCATATGGAAGTGACTGAAACATGGGAACTCTGTTAGGGTTCATTTGTGTTCCCTGACCGCAATTAAGTTGACCTGGAAATGCCATATTTGGCTGCTGATTTGTAATTCCAGCCATACCAAAATTTGCCTGTGGCATCCCAAATTGGCCCCGAGTGCTTTGAAACCCTGGTAGCATGCCCGCGACACCATACATGGGGTTAGGCATCATCGTTTGAGCACCCCCGAACACTGTTTCTGGCCTGTAAAACTGATTTCCAGGTGCATGACCAGCCATGCTCTGGAATACCGATCCACCTCCAAAATAGCCAGGGTGTACTGAAGGTGGTGGGAAGACTTGTTGCATAGCCTGTAGGTAGCTTCCCTGCCCATTAGAACCAGCTATAGGCTGCTGAAAGGTGGCTGGCTGAACTGGTACAGCTTGAAAGACTGGCATCTCAGCCACCTGTTCTTGCACCTTAGGCACAGGTTGTGGAGACTGCATGTTCTCCGTCAAGTGTACAGGTGTTTCCATTGACTGTGCGGTATGAATCATGTGTGATCGAGCCTTAACAGGCTTTTGAATATGATCTAGTGACCCAACTTGCTGAGACGGAAGAGGAGGTTGCAGAAAGGCTAAAAACCTCGGATTCTGCATTACTTGTGTGAACATAGCCACGGCAGTAGCCAACTGGGTCCTGAATATATCATCATCCGTATGTGGTGTTCTTGAAGACTCACCCACTTCATGTGTTTGTTGACCCTGTGAAGATGAAACCTCTTCAGTCACATCATCTGGTCTGTCAGCCATAATTACAATTCCCTGTGTCTTGTCTATGATCCCCTGTGTCTTCAAGCCCAAATTGACCAAGGCTCACTTCTATGGGAAAAAGTGATTTAATCCCGTCGATGGAACCATGAAACCGGCCTGTTCAATCCAAAAAGGGCGGTAGACCTTAGACTTAAACCTTATTTGCTTTCACCCATTTAATTTGTCGCCCACTTTACCTGTACTTTCAAGACACAACACGGGGGAAAGGGATACAGGCTGCTAGAATGCACCTGTATGAGAAGACCGACACCAGATTGGCCCCTAACTTAGGCGCCCCTTTCGGTATTTCTTTATTGTTTAAAAGAGGGAATAAACGCTGTGGTTCCCTACAAGCTGCCCCACACAAGCTTGGTTGAATTTCAACTGTTCCAGCCCGATTTCAGCAACATAACTGTACTAGGACCCTTCACAGTCAATATTCCCACGCATTGAATGACTTTCCAGACGCATACGGGCACTTTGCAAAACCTGGCGAGAATCTGCAGCACGCTGAATTCTCTGTTTTCAGCCCCGAAAATGGGCCAAATCACCTGTACAGCGGCCCCCTCGCCTCCCCGAACCTCCTGGGGGTATTAGGGACCGTTTAGGGCCAAAACCCTAAACCTGCAAAAATACACAGCAGGCTGTAATTTACTGTTTCGGGCTCCGTTTCGTGTGCCGGTCAAATCCGTAGCAAGTCCTCAAGCTCCCGCACCTGTAGGGCTACTTGCCCTTTGAATCGGACGAGATTTCTGGCGTGAAACCTCTCCGAATTCACCTGTACCTGCGGGGGATTAGCCGCTAGCTAATCCAGTACTTGTGCAAGAGGCTCTTGCCTCGGCAATCGTGCATGAACCCACACAACTGTACATTGGTCAATTGAAAAGCCCACTAGAGGGGCATAACATACTGCCATAGGGGAGAGAGAGGGCAATGCGTAGCGTGCAGGGCATCACTCCTAGCACCGCACTGTACATAGGAGGGAAAGGAAGCACTCCATAGCTCTTGACCTGCAGCCTCTGTTGACTTTGCCACAGAGTAACAAAATGATCCCCATGTCAAATTGCACGTAATGACGCGAAGACATTTTCAGGTCCCAAAATAGCAGTTCCCTAAATTTTAGGAGATGCTGCCATTGTATCTTTCTAGGTCATCCGACCCTCTATGTACACTGCAGCCACACCCAGAACTGAAATGTAGCCTCTGTAACAAAGGATTCCAGTTTGGCTAGTCAATGACCCCACTTGGCTAACCATAGTCCTTGTCCAACTTTAGTGCTCTCTTGCCCTCAGGCCTGGACTCCCTCTGAACAGTTCGACACTAGCTATACAATGCAGGGCAGTTAGATTTCCCGAGGGGTGTTTCCAAAAAGTGAAAGTAAATAAATAATAAGAAAGAAATCAACAAAAAGGATAGATAGCAGTCACGCGCTGGTGACACACTCTCTCACTAAAGAAACAGAAGGCTCTCCCTTCTGTAAGTAAAAGGAACCCTTGAGCACAGTTCGGAGCACTCATCTTGAGCAAAGTTCAACATTCATTCCGCTGCACCTAACATTGGTATCAGAGCTTTGGCAGTGTTCTGTATCACTCAAGGAAAGAACCACAAGAGTCACTATTTTTTTTTGCTTGTTGCGGTCGCACGAACCCAAGTTCACATGGGTGTGTCGATTCCTAATCGTGTTTTTGAAAAGTGACAGGAATCCCAGGAAAGAAGGGCTTATCCAGCCTCCCCTTGTGCCTCTTTTCACTCATTGAGAGCGGATTGTGCACTTAGCAGCCGGCCAATCGACGTGAGGTGGGAAAAAGCAACCTTGGTGTGAGCGCAAGGCCACCAAGGGGTGCGCCCGCAGAAAAGAGCAGAACTCGGGTGAAGAGAAGATCCTTCTCGAACACAGATTGCAAGCGAAAGAAGAACTCAAGAATCTCAAGAATCTCAAGAACCTCAAGAACCCCAAGAACCGAGACCCCGCAAGAACCCAAGTTCCTCATGAACTTAAGAACCCAAGACCACAAGAACCCACAAGAATCCACGACTTCAGTGGATGGTCATCGCTCGAAGCAGAATGGATACTTCGCTTAGAGGTGATGAGCATGAGAGAGGCGAAGAAGAATTTTCCCCACCAGGAGGTTTTTCCGGAAGCGCCCCTTTGACAACATAGGGTGCGTGTGCTTAGCGATGAAGACAATGAATGGAACAACAAACATACACTCAACCACAAGACATGACAAACACAAACTAGGTGGTCTCACCACTAACTAAACATGTCATAGCAATGTTTGGAACCTTACAACTTTATTAATCATAAAAGCTGCGAACTATTGTGTTAGGTGCAACGAAATGATTGTTTGCGCTTTGCTCAAGATGAGTGCTCCGAACTGTGCTCAAGGTTCCTTTTGTTCTTATGGAAGGGAGAGCCTTCCGTTCAATGAGAGAATGCTATGATCACAAACAAAGTTGAATGGACACTGTGCGTGCAAGTGTATGAGACTGAGAGATAGAGAGAGAAGAGAAATACGACACCAGAGACGTTGTAAAACCCTCCTCCGAAGGCCCCACTCTCGTTGGCGAGAGTGGTCTACTATTGATTGCACAATCTGGTACAAATGGTATGGATGAAACTGATGCAAGTCTAGGCTATGTCGGTGATGACGAGACCGACCTAAGGGCTGAAATCTTTCTACTGCTGTCCAAAACCGCTATGGGCTGAAATCTGCGAATGTTCTATCTGCTGAATTCTGACTCTATGTCGGTGACGATGTCGATGACGACGATGCGACGACGACGCGCTGAAAACGCAGATGCTGAAATCTGCGTTTTCCGGGCTGAAACTGTAAACCTTGCGGAAACTGACCGTGCGGCGAGGAACTGCTGCGGGGAGGTGAGATCTGCGGGGTTCGGGACTTGATCTGCGAAGTCTAACTGCCGAAAACTGAAAACGCTGGTCCTAGGGCTGATTCTGTCGCGATAGATCTGCAAAATGCTGAGGTTGCTGGCAGATGCAAAAACGCTAGGGCTGAAAATCTGTGTTTCTGTCGCCGTGGCTCTGCAAATGCAAAACGCTAGGGCTGATCTGAGGTCCTGCTGTCGCCAAAATCTGCAAGTGCAAATCGCTGGCTGATCTGGTCCAAAAACGCTAGGCTACTGCAATTGGAGCAAAAACGCTAGGTCACTTGGGGGGTTCTGCTGAGAAGGTGCCTGTTGAGCATGCGCTCCTGCTACATCTTCTGCCATTGAGTGCTAACTTGGGTTTGCTCATATATTAACTTAGCAAAATTGCCCTACCTACTTTTGTTGGAAAGTCACTTAAAAATAATAAGTGAAAAATACCAAAAATAGGGAAAATAGGCTAAATACACAGGAAAATTCCCCTGATTGAATCTGATGGATTCTGAAGGGAATACTGATGATCATGCTGTGTGCAACCAGAGGATATGCATCTATACCAAGTGACTGGGCATGCACAGTCTACGAATAGACTCACAAAAGTGCCAGATCACTTCTAATCTAGATTGATTGGATTGACTGAACCCTGATCATGGTGTAGCTTGTCCACGGACACATAGGGTTGGATGTGTCACGTGACATATTGACTCATAGCTTACAACTACCACAATTTTTTGGCAAAAGTTTCCTAAACTACATTTGTCGAGAAGAAGATTTGGAACACAACTACATCTATCGAGAAGAAGATCTGCAAAACGCTGAGGTTGCTGGCAGATGCAAAAACGCTAGGGCTGAAAATCTGTGTTTCTGTCGCCGTGGCTCTGCAAATGCAAAACGCCAGGGCTGATCTGAGGTCCTGCTGTCGCCAGAATCTGCAAGTGCAAATCGCTGGCTGATCTGGTCCAAAAACGCTAGGCTGTTGCAGTTGGAGCAAAAACGCTAGGTCACTTGGGGGGTTCTGTTGAGAAGGTGCCTGTTGAGCATGCGCTCCTGCTGCATCTTCTGCCATTGAGTGCTAACTTGGGTTTGCTTATATATTAACTTAGCAAAATTGCCCTACCTACTTTTGTTGGAAAGTCACTTAAAAATAATAAGTGAAAAATACCAAAAATAGGGAAAATAGGCTAAATGCATTGGAAAATTCCCCTGATTGAATCTGATGGATTCTGAAGGGAATACTGATGATCATGCTGTATGCAACCAGAGGATATGCATCTATACCAAGTGACTGGGCATGCACGGTCTACGAATAGACTCACAAAAGTGCCAGATCACTTCTAATCTAGATTGATTGGACTGACTGAACCCTGATCATGGTGTAGCTTGTCCACGGACACATAGGGTTGGATGTGTCACGTGACATATTGACTCATAGCTTACAACTACCACAATTTTTTTGGCAAAAGTTTCCTAAACTACATCTGTCGAGAAGAAGATTTGGAACACATCCAAAATAAATCGGCAGAATAAGTTTTGCATGTCGATAAAAACCCCCCACAGTTTGGCAAGTAAACTATAAGAACCAATACAATGTATATATAAATCCTTTGAGGCTCATGCACCAACTGACCTTACAAATCACTCAAAATAGTGGTGCATGCTCTACATGCTACATGAGACCTCACCCATGAGATCACTCAAAATAGTGGTGCATGCTCTACATGCTACACGAACCCTCACTGTCTCAAAGTCGTCAAAGCAGCAAAGGAAGAGTGAGATCCCGCACCCGAGGAAGCACCAAATTAATGCAAATCGGAGGTGGCCAAAGCCAATCACAAAAGTCAGGAAATTGCAGACGAGGCAAAATCACGCGGCTGTCCACACCACAAACACAACAGAAGCGGGCTGGTAGCGCGGCAAAGGCCCATGGTAGCAACAATCCTGACCCGGAAGCTCGCAAAGGGTGATAAAACAAGGAGGACGAGCAAAGCCTGGATGAAAACTGCAAATACAAGAATCCGATGAAGAGGTTGTCAAGGTCACGGAAGAGGAGCCACCGAGGCCGAGGCCGAGGCGAGAGGAGCCAGGACAAGGGAGAGTGGAGGCCTTGGCTGCAAATTGAAGGAGGGGAAGAAGCACTGTCCACGCAGAAAGAGCGTGCAGATCAACACGATATAAAAACCTTGCACCTACGTTGTAATAGAACACTATCCAGAGGTGTTTTTCCCCTTAAAAACGCAATAGCAGTTGGGTTAATAAACATTGACACGGAGTCTTTGTAAAACGCTGGGAAGCTGCGATTTTTATAGCGATGGCTCACATTTGAAGAACGCTGACGGAGAAGCACATCCACGAAAGAGAGAGACAATGGCACACCAGAGAGAGAAGAGAGCCAAAGGCTGGCGAGCCCAATAACTCCAAATGGCAAACTGTGTGAATGACACAAGACGAAGGACAGAGCCCCCTAGCCACATATCTAGTGAGCCACGGCAAGGTCCTGCAACTATCTTTGTCAAATATACCACGACCAAAAATAAAAGCCTCATCCTAAAAATAATGAAAATGGCCCCACATGTATAGTGTGATTTGCACATTCTGGGCCCTGACCACTTGAAGACACTTGAAAGGCGGCAAAATAAGACAAGGACACACTATTTAAGTTTTCCTAAATTATGGCAGACTTATTGTCATGAGTCACCAGTATAATGTTTCAAAAAAACAGTTTGGTGCCGATGCTATGGAATGGAATGGGTCGCCAATATGAGTATGGGATGTCACCTTGTTTGTGGTTCACCCATATTGCTTAGCAATACTTTCAGCAATCCAATTAACACAAGAAGTAAATTACATAATCATAATGGAAAAATGCACTTGGTCTTTATCCCAAGAAATAAATATCTAATGGGCACGTAACTTGTCAAGAAGCACGCACAATAGCGTGCACAACATATGATGTGAGTGTGTTTGCACGTGCATGCAGACCTTCCTGGAATATATATATACATACATATGTGAATTTCAATTCAAAACTCACCAACATATACTTGACACCAGTGAAGAAAACAAATAACACACTTTCTCTTTATTAAAAATCACAAATTGTAAAGATTGCCATCTGAGGGGAATGAAAAATAGATGGAAAGACAAACCTGCTCCTGCTGCAGCTGAAGGATACGATCAGAGGGCTGCCATGAAAACCAAATAGTTTCAGGAGGACCTAAACTTCGGGTATCACCTCGCCGGCCTGTACCATTCGCCTGAGGTGCCCCTGCACTTCCACTGCCTGCTCGAAAGGAAGAAGTTGTTGATGAACTCAATGATGATGACAAATCTCTGCTATTTCTGGGATTTGAGTAGCGTGAGACGTATGAATCCCTGCTTCCCCCAAAGTAGTTGTTGTTGCTGCTGTTGTTATCCCAATCACCTGAAGTAGTGCGGCGAGGAGGACCCGATGAAGAAGGCGATGGAGATGAAGCTGATGCTGCTGCTGAAGCAGCAGAGGAGCGCAGGTGTGGCGGAATGTAGGGCATGTCTCTCTTTGTCTGCGACAATTTGGCCTGATAGCACAAATCCAGTATAAAATGTAATCGAGGTCAAAGGAAGAATAAGTTTGAAGACGGGTTAATTAGTTTTAAGACCTTTTTTTTTGGGGAGGATCTCCGGATTAAACTTTGAAGACCGAGAGTGTGGTTAGAGCCCTGTCCCACTGAGGGGATAGGTTGGCTGATTTGTAATTGAGCCATCACACACAAATATCAGTTGCACTTCCAGAGCTTTGAGGGTCTGCACTATGTGTTGTAACCCCTACAAATGTATGCGTTGTAACCCCTACAAAGTCTGTAAATTAGCCAATATTGCAGCACATCACTTGGTGCTTGTGTTTTGACTGGCAATAGTAGGTAAAAAATGTTAATTTGAATTTGTTGCAATGCCCGCAAGTCTCTTCACTGGCAGCTACCAATTAAAAGTGGTCAAAAAGTGCATAGTTAATGCACGATTACAGCGCATGAATTAGTTACTCCAAAGCCCCTACACAAGCCCTTGGCAAGACGGGGTAGGTTTGAGATTGTTCTTGTTGAAATCCATTTGTTCTTTGAATTTTAAACTTTTCCAATTGAAAGCTAAAGTTTATTGGTAGACCTACTTGTTTAGTCTATATGGCTAGATGTGATCAGATGAAGATTGTAAAACTTTTGGAAATAAGTTGGGAATCCTTTCATAGACTGAGTGTATCTCCTCCTATTGTGGTTGATATATTGGTTTTGGTTGACCTAGCTTCAATTGGAATAACAAAATGTTGGAATTAAGGCCTATGTGCCTTGACCGGTCACCCAGGTCATGGGCGCCCGCCTACTGTTACCCTATACTTATAGTGAGTAGTATAGGGGGAGCTGCCACTTCACAGTCTCCCCACCCACATCATGTGTGTGTCTCCTTCTCTCTCTCACTCTCCGTTTGTGGTGCTCCCCGATCCCCTTCAATTGGTATCAGAGCGACAGGTGTGAGAGTGTAGATGGACGGCTTCGCGATGAACTCGCCGGCTATGGCGGAGAGGTCACAGATCTGAGCAAATAAATAGAGGAGGCTTGTGGACAGCCATACAGAGGCTTGCAGGAGAGCTCTCAGGAGCTTCCTAGTGCTCACAGATCAGTCCACAGTTCCTCTATAGATCAGCCCACTGTGTACAGCATTTTCCCTCTTCTCGGCAAGCTTTGCAACGGCTACATCGACAGATTGGAGCTTGGAGCTTCCATAGACATGGAAGCATTGTGAGATTGATACATTCAGCTCACGCATCAAGGTGGGAAGTGAGTTTGAGCCTTTCTATGAGCTCAAAGAAGCACAGAAGAAAGTCGTTCACTTTTTGGCAGTTTGACAGCAATCTACTGTTTTGCTCATAACTTAAGCTACAAAGCTCTGATTCCAAAACTTTTTGGTTCAAAACGGAGTTGGCTTCAAGCTCTACGACTTTGTAGAAGTTTTTTTCTGATTCGGAGTGCAGATGGGTCTCAAAATTAAAAACACAGAGACTGTTTTTCAGGACAGTTTTGGGCTCTGTTGTTTTCTTTGCTGTAGACAACTTACCCGTGCACACTGCAGGTAGTAGGCACATATGAGGTGGATTGGTTTGATTTGCTCGATTGTGAGCATTTGCAGGTGTTACAAGATCGGATTTGACTCCCAAGTACAGGTTGAGTCTAGTACTCCCACAGGTGTTTCTAGTTGCAGTTGAGTGGTTCTTCTGCAGTGTTGTGGCTTGCATACATGGTCTTTGAGCGGGTAATGCTCTATGTATGCTTATGTGGTGAGCAATAGATCTTGTGAGCAAGTGCAGAGGTTGGTTGTGGATGATATGTATGGTCACCTATGGTACTCTTTGTGAGCATTTGCTGGACACGGGTTTGCAGAGCTTATGCATGTATGTTGAGTGTAGTTTGATGCGCATTGATTACTCGTTGTATTGAGCTTGCAGAACAATGGTTATTTTGTGTTGATAGCCATTGTGCGTCGAAACTCTGGTGAAATTTTCCCAGGAGTTTTATGCGCATAAGTTGATGCGATCCAGGTTGTGATTGCGATTGCACTCAGTGATTACGTGGGTGTTCTCCGCAGGTGGGAGATTTGTGCGTGTGTATGCATCGATACCGCACAGTGTAGGGTTGGTGATTAGCTCACAGATGTATGCTCTATGACGGCATGTGTGCAGGTGATCTCCAGACCGAACAAGTCATAACTTCTTGGAGAAGTTTTGGGCTGATTCTTGATTCGCTACGGTTGGTAGTGTGGGGCTGAATTACGGACTATTTTTGGCCATGCAAGAGGGCTGAGAATTTTGTAATTTTGGGCTAAATTTCAGGGCTGATTCGGTGAAGATTATGCACATGGTTATGGTCGTCATGAATGCGTCTTGTAAGTAGTGCGTTTGATTGCAGTGTGATACTAGAGCAGGCGAGGCTTGTATTGACATTGCGGGAGCTCTATTTTGGAGTGTGTCTCACAGGTTTTACATTGTGTTTCTAGCCATATTTGTAGACAGTTTCCAGGTGTTGTTGGTGAGGTGGTTTTGCTATCTAGCTTGCTACTTGTGCTCATGGCAGAGACAGGTGATCGATCAGATTGTGACCTCTCATAGATACGCGTGTTTGATGGGTCAGACTTTGTGGCATGGAGAGATTGTATGCTTGATGCACTAACACAGCGAGGGTTGCATCGACCATTGAGTGGTGATGCAGGTAGACCTTCAAACATGTCTAACGATCAGTGGTGGCAGGAGTTAGAAGAGATGGCACTATCTACACTCTCTTTGCACCTTGCGGAATCTGTATATGCTCTTGTTATGTATGAGACTACTTCGAGAGCACTTTGGCGCAGATTACATGATATGTATGATAGATATGAGTCATCAAGGACTCGTGTGAGACATGTACATTCACAAGTACGCCGACGGGTGACATGTTGGTATTGTGGTCATTCTGGACACATTAGACGGCGTTGTTTTCGTCGTATGCGACATCGTAGGAGACATGTCAGTCTCAAAGATGTATGTAGTGATGCCATGGACTCAGTTGCTTTGACAGTTGAGACAGATGTAGTGTCGGAGTATACTAGTGACGGGGATGTCACTTTTACCTGGAGCTATGCACGAGATGCTATACATGTGGATAGTGCACTCCCTTCGTAGTGGTTGCTAGACGCAGATGCTATGTTTCATGTCACGCCGCATCGTGCATGGTTTTGTAGCTATTCTAGCGGGATGCTTGGCAGTGTACGTTTGACCGATGGATCGGTGCATGCGATAGCAGGTGCAGGAGATGTGAGACTGTCATTACCGAGTGGTGCATCTTACTTGTTACGACATGTGCGCTATGTACCAGATTTGACAGTGAGTTTGATCTCGATTGGTCAGCTTAGAGATTGTGGATGTTAGATTTCGCTACGAGAGCGAGATTTTGTGATGCATTTGGGTTCGCTAGTGATTGCGAGAGGTGCCAGGAGTGGTACAGGTTACCCATTGCATGTGGATCACGAGAGAGACGGTGTTGTCTCTGTGATCACGCAACCAGGTAGAGAGCGAGAGAGCAGGCGAGTCTCTTTTGCTTGTGGGTTGCAGGATGCTTTGCATGGAGTGCAGAGTAGTGAGCTCATTGTGCACACAGTTGGGGCACGACTTGAGCAGTCACACAGAGAGGTGACAGAGTCAGACATGAATGCTTTGCTAGTGACTGAGCAAAGCAGAGAGTCAGTTGTGCGAGATACTTCTATGCAGGATAGACAGGTAGAGCGGTCTTGCTCTAGTGAGTCACGACAGGAGGACGTTGTGCAAGAGTCTATGCATACGGAGTTAGAGCATGAGAGCTCTAGTGAGTCACAGTAGATTGAGTTGTCATGTTTGCAGTGGATGATTGAAGAGGAGACTGAGATGTCAACGATTATGCAGTCATTCCTTTCTATGCTCGACAGTGAGCATGGGGATATATTTGTGCAGGATATGTCTTCCAACAGACACCTAGAGCAGCTGGTTTGCTCTCAGGTTGCACGATAGGTTGATGCGTCTTTTGCGGACAATCAAGAGATGCATGTGGCTGACACGCCTTGTCAGTCAGAGATGCCTATTGCCAGGGATATATATGTTGATGCATGCTCCGTAGAGCTAGCAGGGCCCGCTAGCATTGCATCGGCATTCGGTGGTCTCATGTATGAGATGCCGATCTTGAGACCGGATATCGCAGCTGCAGTGGGAGCATTTGCAGTTGGGGTTGTCAGTCGTTTGTTGACTGATGATGGCATAGTGCACGAGGGAGATATGCAGGTATTGCATACATACTTGCAGTACGTGTGCGGTACATCTGGTGGTGTATGGACTTACACGGGAGCAGGACAGCCGGATGCACACGATCACAGCCAGCCAGTGGGCATCGGTTGAGAGCGGTTTTCTCTCACCTTTTGTAGTCTTTATACTAGGTTCCCTTGCTTAAAGGCACAGTCGCCTTTAAGTGGGAGGTTGTTGGGGTATAGACGCATGTGCCTTGCCCGGCCGCCCAGAGTCTGGGCGCCCACTGACTTGTATACCTTATACATACCATAAGTGTATAGGGGGCTGCTCACTCTTTGAGTCTCCCCACCCATATCTGTGTGTCATGTGTCTCCTTCTCCCTCTCACTCTCTGTCTGTGGTGCTCCCCGATCCCCTTCAGGTGCAGGTCATTACATGATACTTGCAAGGTATGCATGATGATTCTATCAGGGATATACGCTTCTGCACATTATTAGAGCCTACACAGTTGCATGTATTGGCCTCGAGAGAGCCGGTGGGGATAGGTTGACACGAGTTTTTGGCCTGCATAGAAAGTCATATTGGTTGCTATATATTAACATAAAAGATACAATAACTTATCTTCATTGGTTATAATATCTTAGCCATTAAATGTTGAAAAAGGTGGATTAGTTATCTCATAGTTATTATGTGGATCGGTGTTTTAAGAGTATGGGTGCCCAAAACCTTTTCAAATATACGTAACATTTTCACGAAACCCTTTGGGATATCTAAAGGTGAGTATACAAAACTAGAATTCGGTATTCCTAATGGCTCCAAAAAAAAAAAAACACTACCAAAGAAACCCTAAAGAGCTAGAAATGCTAGAGGAAAAGAAAACAAGAACAAAGTACAAATATATGAATACAACCCGAATCACCTGTTTATAAGTCTTTTGACTTCTGAGTGTCATGGGACTCTTCATTTCTTAAGCTCACCCTTCACTCATTCATTTGAGATGTTTTGAAAGGATTTTTATTTTTTTGAAATTGGAGGACCCTATGGGCCTCTTTTATACCCTTGTAATGCAAGTGATGTACAAGGTTTCTATATAGTGATCTCTTTGAGAGTAGTTGAATGTTGTCAAAGTGACCAAGTTAATTGTGTTTTGAAGCACTCTTATGAAGATTGTTTCGATCTTTCCATACCCAAATTGACCACTCCAAACAAAGTTACTAATGATTGCAAAACAAGAGGGAGCTTCTTAACTTCATAGGGCTAATAGCTTACCTTAAGTAATGATCTGGAACTAGGGCCTACACTTTCATAGTGGTAATAGATTCAAATCATGTATTAAAATGGTTTTTTCCATATTATGATATAGTTATTTGGGTGTTTTTCAAAGTACAATACTCCATCACGGTGTGAAGATCCCCTCTAAGTCATTAGCTAAAGCAAGCCTACATGTATCAAACTCTATCAATGATGCTAGACCACCCATGGTGAAATAAAGGCCAAAATCAAGAGCGGGGAATTGCCATAACTGTGGATTTGATGATCATTGAAAAAATGATTGTCGAGAGCCTGATAAGAATACTAGGCCAATTATTGCATGCAATGTGGAAGAAAAAAGTGGACATTATCTAGATGATTGTCGTAGAAATCTTGCAAATAAGGGAAAAAGGGCCATCAATATACTACAAATTATTCCGGTTAGCTCTCCTCAAACAGTGAACCTATGGTTCGAGTCAAGGTAATGACAAGGGCACATTCCAAGAAAAACAAATAGAACAATGCTAGTGAGTCAAATAGCAGTAAGAAGTCTTCCAACTAATGCTATAACAAAGGGAAGTTGAAGAGAAAGCCCAAAAGATGTTGGAGAAAAGAACAAAGTCAATGTCAACAAAGTTCAAAGAATTGAAGCCAAGATTGGGAGGATTAGTGTTGGTAAACAAAATCTATGAGCCCATCAATGTGGCCTTAGAAGCTTTCCAAGCAGGTTTAAAGCGGGTTAGACATTGAAACTAATGGGATGCATGAACTGCCAAGCATGAAACAAATACCACTTGTGGACACATGCGTGTCAAAACAACCAATCCAATCTGAGTCTAAAAAAGCATGTAAATCTGGCGGCAATGATCTCCCCTCGGGATCTATAGTTGAAAATGTCTCTAAATGTAGTATGGGTACCCTTCGTTCCAATCGAGAGGAGGAGTATATGTCTCATGAATTTAATGCATTCTTGGCTAGTTGTGGAATAAAACACCAATGTACAATGCCATATACACCTCAGAAAAATGGTGTTGCTGAGAGGAAAAACAGGTCGTTTTCGGAGATGGCATGATGTATGTTCAAGAGTCAAGCTTTGCCACATTTGGTTTGGCTTGAAGCCATCATGTGTTCTACTTATGTACTTAACAGGTTTTGTACGAGCATGGCACGATCAAAAGTCATCTATTGATCACATGTGCATTTTTGGCTATTTAGCTTATGCTTTGATGCCACAAACACATTGCAAAAAACTGGATGATAAGGTTGTCAAATGCATTTTTGTTGGTTATAGTATAGAAAGCAAAGGTTACATCTTGTACCATCCGCAAACAAAGAGTATCTTGGTTTCATGGGATGTTGTGTTTGTGGAAGATTTTGCTGTATAGAGACAATAATGTAAGCTGAGAGGGCATTTATAACAGTTTGTTGCATATTTTCAGTGGTGGAAACTTGAATGTCAATTCCAATGAGGAAAACGTACACCTATGGGGGTTTCAGAAAATGTTATGGATCAGTCAATTTTTGATGCAGATGTACATGATGTACTTGATGTGGAAAGGGATGAGAATGAGCAGGCTAGAGGTATGCCAAAATGGTTGGTGCATACTTTGTGTGACAATAAATTGAATGCACCTTGTCTAGTCATACTCATGTAGGTTCTTGTCATGCATCATATGCATCAAATTTTTATGCTTTGGCTCTAGCTTATGTGATGTTGAGGAACCTTTATTTTTTGATGAAGCATAGAATTCAGAAAATTGGATGGCTGCCACCATGCAATCAAAATATGATGCACTTATTAAAAGTGACACATGGGCTTTATGTGATTTGCCTCCTGGCAAAAAGGCCATTGGTACGAAGTGGGTTTACAAGTTGAAACGTAAGCTAGATGGTGAGATTGATTGTTATAAGGCTTGACGTGTTGCAAAAGGTTATGCACAGCAGGAAGGTATAGATTATGAAGAGACTTTTTCTCCCACTTGTCATATCACTACTGTCCATTTCCTATGTGCATTGGCAACTCATTTTGGATGGGATGTACATCAATCGGACATTGTTACTGCTTTCTTAAATGGTGACATATTTGAGGAAGTTTATGTAACGCAGCCTCGCGGTTTTGTCAAGAAAGGACAAGAGAATAAAGTGTGAAAATGTAAGAAAGCTTTGTACGGGTTGAAGCAGTCTTGTCGTGCTTGGTATGAGAAATTTGACACTCAATTGGTCAAACGAGGCTTTTGTAATAGTCCAATAGAAAGAACTTTGTATGTAAAACGTGAGGGTGATGCACTTCTCATTGTTGTTCTATATGTGGATGATTTGATGATTACTTGTTCAAATGAGGCACATATTGCTGAATTTAAGGCTGATTTGAATGCTACTTTCAAGATGAAATACTTGGGACGTTGCATCATTACTTGGGCGTACAGTTTAAGCAGTGTGATGGTGGTATTGCCTTGTGTCAAACAAGTTACATAAAGACTTTGCTATGTAAGTTTGGACTTGAGGATTGCAAGCTTATTGCCACTCACATGGAAACATGTTTGAAGTTGAGTCTTCATGATGCTGGCAATCTTGCTGATGTCACTCTTTACCAAAGTGCTTGGATACCTTTTTTATGTACGCAATACGAGGCTGGATACTTAGTTTGTAGTCTCACAGGTCAACAAATTTATGCATAGCCTAGGGTCTAAGCATTGGCAGCTTGTTAAGTGGATCTTTCGCTACTTGAGTGGAACTTTACATCTTGGTTTGTTTTGCACATGAACATTTTGGACTTTTCTTTAAGCGGATACACCCATGCATGCCTGGAGCAATCATCAATGAAAGTCATTAAGTAAAGGTAATTGTCCAACGATGGAGTTTGCATAGGCCCACAAACATCACTATGCACTAGCTGCAACCTGCATGTAGCCCTAACTGAACCATCCTTTGGAAACTTCAAACACTGCATCTTACCCAAAATACAACCTTCACAAACATGCTTCACATGTGCTTCAAGAGATGGCAAAGAAGCATCCATTTTAGATTTCTTCAAATGCAACAAACTGGAAAAATTCAGATGCCCAAAACATGCATGCCAAAGTTTTGCATCTGAAACAACCTTTGAACCCATAACTGCATTTACAAAATTCTGCCCACGCTTGTCATACAAAGTGAGCTTGTACAACCCATGGCACAAAATGCCAGATGCAACAATTTCATCACCAACTGAGATCATGAACCATACATTTGTCATCCATAAATTTCACAACAAGACCAAGTCTAGCAAGTGTAGATACAAACAAAAGGTTCTTTTTGATCCCATGTACATAAAATGCATCAACAAGTTTGAAAGAAATGCCATTCACAGTAGTCAACACAATCTTTCCAACTCCCTTGACCGGATAAGAGGCATTGTTGGCACAAGTGACTAAATTCCCACGAGGGACATCCTCGAGAGAGGTAAACAAGTCATGATGAGAGGTAATGTGATTCGTAGCAGCACTGTCAAAGTACCACACATGAGCATTTGCAGCAACCAACTGATATACATGCATCATTAATAGAATGATCATTAGTGCACTCTACACTAAACACCCTTTTTGCATCTACATCAACATCACAATCTCCTTTCACAAAAGACTCTACAATAGCTACACTTGTCGTGGAACCCACCTCTTTCTTCTTAGCGGCCTCTTTTAACCTTCAACTTAGGGACATTACTTGATCAAGTAATCATTAGCTTTACAATAATGGAAACACACCTTCTTTTTGCCCTTTTCACTAGAATTCACAGAAAAATTGATGCTAGCAGAAGCATTAGGAACATGTGATTTACCACTAGCAAAAGAACCATGAGAAGTGGCTACGTTATTGTTACCACTTTTTCCTTTGAGAAACAATAAAGGCATGTTCAACTGCACACTGCAGGGGCGAGTGGTGTTGGTCCTAGATTGTTGAACTCCTCACAAAACACAAAAGGATTATTTGCTGAAAGGGATGGGATCACTTTGGATTGGAGCATTGTTATGGGAAACTTTCCCCATTAGCAGGTCTTTGTAGAAGCAAGTTTTGAGAAAGATGATGCCTTTCCCATGTTCAATCAAATGGTCTCCTTGTCTTCCACTACCACCCATGGTGGAGGGAAGGTGTGGTCTTCACTCCTTGTTAACCCTCACGGCTCACGGACACCCCATCACCTACGACGAACGTGTATTATGTATTTGGTAGAGTCAGGTACCGGGCTTGTCGGACCAATAGGAAAAGGGTAAGAGTGATCGCCGATGAGAGGCGCACTCTAACTGGGACATTCAGGGGATTAGTTGGCTAAGCATGGGCGCCCAAGTGTGAATGGGGTGAGCTCATATAAAAGCCAACTAAACCTAAAATTCACTCATTCTCTCATTTGTGCAATAGAAGAGTGCTCTTGCTCCATCTCCATCTCCATCTTCTTCTTCTTCACCTCCTTGTGTGTGTGTGTATGCGAGAGAGAGAGAGAGAGAGAGAGAGAGAGAGCGATTGAGCATTGCGGCGGCACGACGGCGGTGAAGCGGTTGAGCGCGATGTAGCGGCGTCTCCTTCTTCTTCGCGGCGAGGAATCCTCCACGGCAGGATCATAGAGCGGTGAGTGACACACCATTGCCCTCTTTTGAGCTTACTAGTTAAGCTAGTTGTGTGCTTGGAGCCGTCTATGGCTCGCACACAGTGTTAGGCAAGGCCCTTGCTTCGATAGTGCGGCAAGGAGCGCACATTTTTGGCGTCGTTGCCGGGGAATCGCCTTGCACTAAGCCCAAGAGGACTTTGTGCTTCTCCTATGAGTTGTTTGTAGTAGGAAAGAAGAGGAAGAGGAAGAGGAATGAGTTGTTTTTCTGCAAGTTGTTAATTTCTGTATTGTCTGCAAGTTCTGTGATTTCTACATAATGTTGTGTCTTCTGTTTGCACATAGTCTTTGCACAATTAGTAGTCGTTAGCTTGTTTGCAGTGAATGAATAAGTAGGAAGGCAGTTAGCAATTTCTGTTTGCACACAGTCTGTACACAGTTTTTTGTCAAGGTTTGCCTGCACACAGTCTTTGCACAGTAAGGTAGTGAGAGAGGAAGTAGGTGGACAGTTAGCTCACTGTCAGTAAGCAGTTAACAGAGAGGTTAGGTAGGTGTTGACAGTGTGTGTGGCCAAGAAAGGGTCACCTAAACCGCGCGCGGTCGTCGCCTTTAAAAAAAATAAAAATAATAAATAAATATATATATATATTTATTTAAAAAAAAAAAATTTAAGCGTGAGTGATTGGGGGGCTACACTAAAATGTTGATCGGGATCGGGATCATTCTCCCAAGCCCAAGCCCAAGCCCAAGCCCAGGCTCCAGGCCCAGGCCCAGGCCTCAGGCTTCAGTCCTATGATATATACTAGTCTCACTCTGATATATATACCCTACCCCCTCAAGAGGGAATGAGAGCATGTGGGGCAAGTCCTCCACTCTCCTCCCTTCTCTTCCCACTTGCACCCTTAGACTTTCTAATTTGGACCTAGTTCTCTACTAGAAATTGACGGTTTTAGGGATTTCGAGGACATAAAGTGACCAAACGGAGGGCTATACAGCACAGTGCGTCCCTCTAACCGAGACGCTCGTTTTGAGCTATCATACGTTCTATTCTATAGCTGGGTCAGAAAAAAAAGGACCAAAAAATCAAAAAATAGAATAAAAAAATTTAAGAAAAGACTTGGGTTGCAAAACACCCAAAAATACTAGGTGAGCAACCTTCCGGGCACTCACTGACACTTCTAGGGGATCCAAGTCATATGAACCTACGCTCTGGACGAGTGTTAGAGCACGAGCATATTGGTAGTGCCTCCATTTACGCGGGCACCCATTATTCCTCCACCCTAGGTTCTGGACCTTCGGCCGGGACTCAAGGTAGCGCGACCCAAGATCCTCATATCGCGTCTAGTGATTCTTCCTCTGACTACGAAGTCATGGAGGGGTATCCTACACCAAACCCTGATAGTTCAAGTCAAGACATGCATGCCATGGGCCCACGGCCCGGGTCCAGCGTGTTTAGCCGCTTAAAAGAGACCCTTAGTAGAGCTACTCGCTCCGAACATGCGGTTAATGAAATAAATGAAGGGAGTGGGGAGGTAAATTCATCATTCATGCCTAAAATAGACCCTATGCTTCTTGAGAGTGTGCATGTGAATGTTCCATCCACTGCACCTCCTGATCCTTTAGGACTATCTCCCTCTGAGGTTTTACTACCCGATGGTAGGAGTCTTGCCGAAGTACAAGAGATCGAACGCTTTATGCAAGCAACAAGGGAGAGGGAAATTGAGAACCTACGAAGGCTAGAACAAAGTCGAGCCCTGAAAGCAAAGGCTCCTATGACAACAATCATGCCAGCCCAGCAACCGAGTGCTCCCAAGGTAGCAGTTACGGAGGGGCAAGCGATGGGGAGCAATAATGCTTCCACTTCAAGGGAAACCTCCAGCACGCTAGGCCTAGATGGGATATTCCTAAACGAAAATTGGGAGTATGACCTACAAGCAGACTTTAACTGATCGGTACACAGGACACACCTATCATGTGGGTTGGTTAGATGTTCTACAATCCACATCGGGTGCTACTAGCATAGATGAGCAACAACAGAAAGTCTGTGATGTCCTCCATAGAATTGTCGAGTTAGAAAGACAGAACACAGGGATCAACATGCCTTCAACGGGCCTAATGAGATTCTTGGATACGGGAAAGGCCAACCAACCAACCCTATCAAAAATGGAGACTCCCTCAGTGAGCCCCATTGATCCTCCATATGTTGTTTCACCAGGAGCCTCAGTGCAATCTGAGCCCACAAGTGGCAGCTTTACCTTCCCAGATCTAGCTCATCTTTCTCTTAATGACACTACGGCTACCATGCATATACCAGTGGTGAGCATGACAAGAAGTACACCATGGAGTTCATTTGTTAACACTGCGCCGATGCCTAGTAGCATAGTGCCCCCAACTATACCTACATGTATGTATCAATCATGTGCACCTGTCGTACCTCAGCCTCATGTAGCTCCTACACCTCCGATTATTCCAAGAGCTTACAATCCACAATGGAATTATCCAAGCTCTTATACAAGTGGAGCCATGGCATTTAATAATAACATGCCATATCAGGCACCCCCTATGCCTAGGGCCACGCCTGTAAACTTTGGACCACCGTCTGGTACACCACCATACGACATATGGGACCCAAGAGCCGCGCGTATGCCAAGGACAAGGCCAACTCCCATCTCACATGTGGTTCCAGGAGCACATACACCCATTATACCCGCTCAAATAGGAGATTTGGCAGCATTTGCTCAAACTATCGGTCGCTCTATTGCGGAAAACATGCGTAGTGCACCTGATAGAGAGCCTAGGAGCAAGGCAGTTCAAGTAGCTAAGCTCACACAGAAATTCAGTGGAGACGAAGATGCTAGAAAGCATATGGAAGTCTTTGAACATGTGTGTGATTCCTTGGAAGAGCACAATGAGCTACATAAGTGTAAGGCTTTGAGTTTGACCCTAAGCGGAAAGGCTGGAGATTGGTATAGAACCTTAAGAGTAGAAGAGAAAACGATCTACTCTACTCTTAGGAGACTGTTCTTAAAAGAATACATACGAGAGGGAGTACTTTGGGGTGTAGCCTCTCAGCTCCAGAAAGCCCAACGAGAAGAAGGTGAATCCGTGAGAGACTTCATTAGTTGCCTAAAGAATTTGAATTCCCGATGCAATCCAAACGAGCGATTCAACAAAAACCAATTGCTCGATAGATTCATTAGGGGACTATGACATGAAAGTATTTATAATGGCCTAGTCATAAGAGGTATCACTACTTGGGAAGCAATCACCATGAATGCAATCCAATTGGAGGATAATTTAATGATTGCAGGAGAAAGAGTGTCTGCCGAGCCGAAGTCTAGTAGCTCGCAAGCATCAGGGCATGAGCCAATGAAGATAAATCCAATCGTGAAAGAGCAAACGATATCTGAGATGACTTTGGCAGATCTCACCAAGGCCATCCAAGAAAGCCTTAGGGGTAATCGTGCTCCACAAAACACTCATATGTATCCAAGAAGGGAGCAGCAATGGTGCTCAATCTGCTTGGGCCCACATACTACGAGTGAATGCCCTACTTTCAGAGTAAAGTTTAACGGGACTTGTAACGCGTGTGGTAGGTATGGCCATCAAGCGAAGGATTGCCTAATGCTTAAACGCATCATGGAAAATAGCCGCCTATAGCTTGGGCAGACTCACCTCGAGTTCCTGCATTGATGCCTACCCCACCCATGGAGCAACAGTTGCCATTACAACACATGGTCCCTGGAACCCAAAATGTGGTCCAAACCACACCGTTGCCACCTCCAGTGCTAGGACCGCAACCCCCTCATCCAAGAGTTACACCTATGAACCAAATAGGTTGCGAATCATCTACTACTTATGTAGATTGCGAAGAGGACATAGACTCTAGTATCACCTATGGAGTCGACATGCTTGAGGAGTGTCCCATGTACTATATGGAAGACCATTGGGGACAAATCAAACCGGTATATCAAGCTACTGCGCTAGCAGCAAGAGGCCAAAACATTAATAGTTTTGCCAGGAGACCACCTCTTCAGTGCTACGAATGTGGTGGACCACATCGAGTAGCTGAGTGCCCCATTAGAATGCAAAAGAATGCTTCACTAATGCAAACAGGTCAAGGGAATGCATTGGCAATGCCAATACTCACTTGTAATCGTTGTGGCATAGATTATTTGATCGCACACTGTCCTAACAATCCAAACGCACCGAAAATCACACCATTGAACATAATAGAGATTGTTGATGGGACACCACCAACTATAAACATAGCACCAATGAATGCACTCACACGGTCGATGCTCCAAAAGCAAAATTACATCCTCGAAGAGAGAGATGCTACATCCATTGGCAGAGCGAGAAAGAAGAAAACATGAAGAAAGAAAACCCTTAATGCTTCTAGCTCAAAACCTAGTTCAAAGACTAACATAGGGACAGGAGAGGATCCCGTGTATATGAATGACCCTGAGGATGACTCAGATTCGATAGAGACCACGGAGACCAAAACTGTTACTACAAAGGAAAAAGCCAGTGAGGAGGATCACGAGAGGGAATTACGACGAACACCAAAAGAGTATTCAAAGTTAAACCACCCAGTTGCGAACCCCCAAGATAAGCCACGAGAGACAAAAAATGAGGATTGCAAGAGAAAGATTGGAACCTATCCAAACCCAACAGTGGAAATTGAACGAGTCCAACAACTGAGGGGTTTGGTGGAAGAAACTCAACGAGCATTAGAACCTGAACCCAAACATATCCAGATGTCGGACACAGTGTTTCCCACACAAGTTCAACCTCACAAGAACTACAGGCCGTTAGCTATACCCAGTATCATTCGGGAAGAGAGTGAGGGTAGGACATCTGAAAGTGGACACACACCTTTCCTACTAGAGAGAATGTTTGGTGAGGGAATGCCCGACCCCCTTGAGGAAGTGGAGATTCCATCTTCACCATTCTCTTGTCAGGGTCCTACAACCCACAAGATGCCATTAAATGTTGCCAAATTGATGGATTTCATGTCTTCAGAAGTTAGAACCACCATCATGTCCAAACTATATAAAGACCCCGAGCTAGTCTCAGCTCTTCGAGCCTTTCTCAATTGAGAATTACAGGCCGGATTACCACAGTTTGCACATATGAACAAACCTGACTCGGTAATGAATGATGAGGAACATTTAGCACCACCATCTGACCTAGCGGGACATGAATCTGCAATTGAAGTACCCGTTAACAAGTTGGGGCAATACTTTGAAGGTGATGAATCTAATGCTACTCTACCAATCACTACTAAAGGATTAACTGTAAAGGGGGTCCTTGACGGTGGTGCGGGAGTCAGCATGGTGACAAAGAGTTGTTGGGAGTCTATGGGGCGACCTCACCTTGAAGCCACAAGCGTAGTGGTAAAAATGGCTAATGGATCTATTGTTACGCCTATTGGAATGCTAAAGGATCTCAGAATCAAGGTCTTGGGACACAAGGTAAGGCAGACTTTCATTGTTATGGATTTTTCCAAGCATCCTATGTCATTTGAGATGATCTTAGGGCGTCCATTCATGAGGGAAGCAAAAATGGTGCATGACTGGTCCAAAAACCACGTCTACTTACAGTTCCAAGACTCTGTCATTCGAGTTGATCTTTTAAGTGGTCTAACGCATCCTCTAGGAAATAAATTCATCATTGATAATCAATCAGACACAACAATTCACTCAGCTCCATTACAGTATTGTTACACGTGTAACGAGGACACGGATATTGGGGAGAACTCTCCTTATATGGATATCCTACTCGGAATGGCTGAGTCAGACAATGTCGATTGGGTACACCTAGCGGCAACTATAGATACATGGGGAGCTAGAGGAACAACCTGGGTAACACCAGATGGGGAAGAGATACCACACATTGCACCAGTAAACATGTTAGGTGTAGCGCATGTAACATCCGATGTTAAGAAAGAGGCACACCTACCTGAGAGTGAAACCGATGATTCCTCAAAGGCTTCAGGCCAATACACATCAGAAACGGAATCTCAGGGAGAAATGCATTCAGAACCTGAAGAAACATCGAGTGAACCAAGTATAGAAACTGAACACTCAAGGCCTAGTACGACCATCTATGGTAATTTATATGAGAGTGAAGAAGATACAAGCGAAGACCTATCAGGCGAGTCTAGTTCAAACATTTACCAAAATCAAAACCTTAACAAGAAACAAAGGTCATATAAGAGACGACGATATCGAGCAAATGTGAGAGCTAGGATAAACAAAGAAAGATCTACTGCAGAATGGCTTAGCTATCTAGGGGCATGTGATGCTCATCGAAAGCTAGTAGACAATTGGGGTGAACATCTCCAGAGTGTCATGTGGTGCAGCCCGCGACCCATCGACCTCGCTCAATTGGAGGTTACAGAGCCGAAATTGAGTAAAACTATAAGAAGACGTCAAAACCGAGAGTTAGCTCAACAACAAAAGGAGGCAGAACTAAAAGACAGGTCTCTGTCAGGACAAGAGCCTGCTGACTTACATACAGCTCTTGAACATTTTAAATCTTATACCAAGGGAGAGCGAAAGGTTGTGTATGCCAAAGCCCAACGAATACCTACCAATGGAAGCAGTGGAGTCTATGATGGTCCAACGGTAGTTAAAGAGATAGAATTAGCAGAACCAGGTGAGGAGTCTAAGCCAGTCTTTGTTGCTCAAGACATTACCGAAACTGAAGAGGCTGTACTTAAGGAGCTCCTCAAGGAATACAAGGATATCTTTGCTTGGACATATCATGACATGAAGGGCGTTCCACCTTCTGTGGTGCAACATACAATTCCCATGATCAACACTGCTAAACCCGTCCAGCAACGACCCTATCCAATGAATCCTAAGTACGCCAAAATTGTACAAGAGGAGATTGAAAAACTTATCCAATGTGGATTCATATACCCTATTGAGCACTCAGAATGGGTTTCTCCAATAGTCATTGTGCCAAAAAAGAATGGTAAACTAAGAGTGTGCGTGGACCTCAAGAAAGTTAATGCAGCTACTAGGAGAGATCATTATCCCTTGCCATATTCAGAACATGTTGCGGGCAAGGAAGCTTATAGCTTTTTAGATGGGTACTCTGGTTACAATCAAATCACAATTGCATTAGAGGGCCAAGCTAAAACTGCTTTTATCACAGAGTTTGGAGTGTTTGCATTTCGTGTTATGGCTTTTGGCTTAACAAATGCCACTGCTACATTCCAACGATTAATAAACACTGCGTTTAAAGAATTTCTAAGGGAGTTTTGTGAAGCTTTCCTAGACGACCTTTGTGTTTATTCTTCTTGGGAGAAGCATTTGTTATATCTACGAAAAATATTTGAAAGGTGCAGATTTTATCGCATCTCATTGAACCCTTTCAAATGCCAATTTTGGGTTAAGCATGGAGTCATTCTAGGGCATATAGTGTCCAAGAACGGGATATCCACAGATGAGAGTAAGATTAAAGCCATTGCCGATTTGCCACCACCTACGAACTATAAAGGAGTTCAAAGATTTATGGGCCATGTTGGTTATTATCGAAGGTTTATTTTAAACTTTGCCGAGATAGCACGTCCATTGTACAAGCTTCTTATCGAGTTTCACTGGACGGACGAATGTCATCAATCTTATGAGTTATTAAAGAAGGCCCTAACAAGTGTTCCAATCCTGCGAACACCTGATTGGAATGTACCTTTTCATGTGCCTATTGATGCATCAAACTTTGCTATTGGGTGTGTTCTAACTCAACCAGGAGAACATAAATTGGACTACCCTATTAGCTTTGCAAGTCGCCAGTTAAATGATGCCGAGATGAACTACACTACTACAGAGCGCGAAGGTCTAGCTATGATTTACGCAGTAAAGAAATTTCGCTATTACCTTCTTGCTACCAAGTTTGTGTTTTATGTGGATCATCAAGCATTGCTATATTTGGTAAACAAGCCGTGTTCCACAGGTCGAATTACACGATGGTTGTTAATTCTTCTTGAGTTTGACTTCACCATTGTTGTGAGGCCTGGGAGAAAACATGTCATGGCGGATCATTTATCTCGTATCCCTAATGGCGAAGCTCCTACGGGGGTTGATGATGAATTGCCTGATACTCCTTTGTTCATTGTTGAGACAATGCCTGAATGGAGTGAAAAGATTGTTAACTTCTTAGTTAATGGTTTTCCACCCAAAGAGCTGCGAAAAGATATAGCTCGAAAATTAATCAAGGAATGCGAACCCTATTGCTTACTGGCGGGAACTCTCTATAAGAGAGGAAAAGATGATGTTCTTAGACGTTGTGCCCGCGAGGATGAGTATTTATATATTCTACAAGAGGCACACATGGGCGTAGCTGGTGGTCACTTTTCAGGAAAATTGACTGCCCGAAAGATCTTACAGTCAGGCTATTGGTGGTCCACTCTGTTTAAGGATGCATCACTTTTTGCAAAGGGATGTGATGAATGCCAACGCTTCAAGAAGCCACAAAGAAGTGATAGGATGCCTCTACATCCCATCAAGGTAACCCAACCATTTGAAAAGTAGGACCGATTAGTCCGGCTGCACGTAACACGCAATCACGATATATCATTGTGGCTACCGACTATGTAACCAAATGGGTTGCAGCAAAAGCAACACGAAAGGCGGATGCAAAAACAACAGCTAAGTTCCTCTTTGAGAACATTATCACACGTTTTGGATGCCCCTTTGAACTTGTGAGTGACAATGGAACTCATTTTATAAATGAAGTAATAAAAGAACTCACATCAAACTTCATGATATCTCACCACAAGTCTACACCCTATTATCCCCAAGCAAATGGCCAAGCTGAGAGTACCAACAAAACTCTCATCTCCATTTTGACAAAGACAGTTGAGGCTCATCGCACTGATTGGGACCTAAAGCTTACATCAGCTCTATGGGCTTATCGTACTGCGTATAAAGTTGCTATTGATTGCACACCGTTTAAGATGGTGTATGGCCAAGAAGCAGTTATGCCATGGGAGTTTGTCATTCCTAGTCTTCGAGTAGCTTCTCAAGAAGGTTGGGATGGTAACCCCTTAGTGGAGCTATTATATATCCTGGAAAGGCTAGATGAAGAAAGGCAATTAGCTGTGCGAAATGCTCTAGTGGAGAAGGATAGGAGAAAGAAGTGGTTTGATAGCCATTTAAAGGATAAAGACATCAAGGTTGGTGATAAAGTTCTTATGTACGGGGTACGTAATGAAAAGAAGAAATTGAAATACGCTAGTAAGGGACCATATCGAGTGTGTGAAATTACCCCGCAAGGTACCATTCGTGTGGAGACTCTAGATGGAGTTGAAACCATTGGATTCCTTAATGGGAGTAAATTCAAAAGATATTATGATCCTCTAAGCCAGGCAGAGTTGCAAGCTATCCATCAAAAGAAGGCTGCCAAGGAACAAGCAGAGCTTAAAAAAATCCAAGCAAGAGTTGAGGCTCGAGAACGACAACAACGTCTTAGACGCCAACGAGAGGCTAATCTGGGAATCACGCAAGCATTTTTCGAGGACACAGATGACGACTCATTAGAATCTGAGCCACCGCTACGATACCCAATTGAGCTAAATAGCCCCTATGGGAAAGTACTATACAATGCCTTATTAGATACGGGAGCTAAACACAATTTGTTATCCTATGGAGTTTGGTGTCAATTAGGGAAACCGACCCTATCCCCGAGTACGATGCAAGTCAAGGGCATTAATAAAAAGAAAAGTGCTATTCTTGGAGTCCTTCAGACCCCTGTTGTCTATGACAATGGAAGCATAGTGCAGAGGTTTCTAGTCATGCCCGCGGGAGCTATGGAAGGCAACGTAAACCTGGGACGCACGTGGATGTTGGCAACCAAATGCACTATTGATTGGGATACTGGTAGTGTCACGACGCGACCACCGACTCTTACCCCTATCATTCAAGCAAAGTCACCTACGTTGCAAACTCTAGCAAAGTTGAAGGATAGCCAACATTCACAAGCCAAGGTGGTTAACTCGTCTTTGCCGGCTACCCAGGAACCTAGCACTTCAACACTTGTAGTTGCAGCAAGCAGTAATATTGCAAGTACTCAACCTGCATGACCTAAGAGTACATATCAATGGGTCCCCAAGGCCTTACTTCCAACTACCTCAACCCTCCCATCCATTCCAAGAAAAAATTTCCCTGGAAAACCAAGAGCGCGCTCTCGGAGGGTCAAGACTAAATCACGATGGATTCCAAAACGACTATTAGAAGCCCAAGGCTACTATGATGGAAATGAACAAATCTGGGTACCTAAACGTAAAATGTGTCCTTCCCTATTGACAACAAACCCATATGAGTCAAACAGTGTAACGCTAAAGCCAATGGTAGACCGTGGGAAGGGAAAGATCACAGAATGCTACACCCCTAGTCTAGAGCTAGTTTCGGCTCCAAGGCAAAACCAATTTATTCCACCTAGCTCAGGAAGGGGGGAGTTCCATGAAGCTTCTAGCTCCTCATGTAATACATCCATAGAGGTAAAAGATTCTACACAGCCTCCACCTACAATAGTGGACCTCCATGAAGCTACAAAGGAATCCACACCTTCCAGTGTTCAAGAATCACCTAATGAACCACTTCAAGTTCGATCCTGGGAGAGTACCTTACCACCCTTGCAAATTGACGAGGCACCTAAGGTAATAGAAAACTAATGGCAAAAATCTTCACCTATAACAACTTGGAACAACTGGTTTCAAAGGGTGACGACATCATTTCAAACGATATGATCTACCCAAGGAAGGGGGGAGCGTTTGTGGACATCCATTATTCACTTGCTTCCCTCTCAACCTTTCTCCCTGACCTCTTAATCTCCAATCTTAGGGAATGTATATATAAAGCCTTATACTCACAAAAACAAGATAAAAAAGTAAAAGAGCAAGAGCCATAACACAAATCATAAAAACAAATTATGCACAAGAACACGACCCTTGTAATATTTGCACTCTAACCATCATCTATTTGCATGTACAGATATGATTAGTACGCTAGAGTCATCCACTCCTACCTTGGGTGAGAGGTACCCTCGCTACTTTTCACAAATATTTCACATGGTCTTTCCAGTGCTTGCATGTGAATGGGATTTGATACGTACGCTAGCATGTGAGAGGAATTTTGAGGAGTTAGAATGGCTGGTACGTCTCTTGACCACGTCTGATTCATACTTAGTAGAGAGCGTTTCTCCCATTGCACAAGCCTACCCTTTTGACCAAGATGACTATAGGCGTCTAGTGACCTTCTTAGTAAACATGGGCACCTGTGATGAAGAAGAAAATTTACAAGACTACACGGATGGCACATATGGTCTCATGGATGATGACTTTGTTTATCTCGACGACGAAGATAGGGGTTTAGCCTTAGGGTTTCCCCCCAACCTCTACAATATCCTATTCCCTTGACTCTCTAGGGGGGAGTGCAAATAATTAGGTTAGGGTTCCTTATGTTTTTTGTTGTGTTCAATAAGTGTTGGTACCTTTTCCCACTAATGTGCCTCCGGGAGGTATTCCTTTTGTTTCCTAGTGTGTACAGAAGCATGTTGCTATTGATAGGATTTGGACCTTCATGAAATCTTTATCTCGACTCACTCTTCAAATCAAGCGCGACCATCGACACAAACAGGTGTTTCTTGTCCATTAGCATGGCCCCTTATCTTTTTTGCATCTATGATTGTCTGCTTTGATTGTGATTGGTAGGATAATATCCAGCACATTTGCTCAGTAACAAACATTTAATTCAATGTAATTTTTTGTCATAATCACTTGTCTAGGTTTAAAAATCAACCAGTCCGACTAAGCTAGTTTGACCAAGTTAGGTGTTAGAGATCTTCTCTTAATACCACGGGGAATGCCTTCCTAATAATCAATGGTTACTTAGGTTCTTAATCCGATTTAGGTAGCATTGTGTGAAATGTACTAGGGATTTCTAGTGGGCTTGACCCTATTGACCTTTCGCTTAAGTATTATAAAGGGAGTTTACTAGTGTGATGAGCCTGGGGAGGTGTATCAGTGTTATATGACCCCCCAAAGTTACAAAATTAAAATGCTGAAAAGGAACAAACAAAAAATCAAAGTGCCACAATGTAAAATCTTAAGCTGAAAGAGAAATCTCAGCTTGATTTGGTACTTCACTCACATGTATTGCCTATGGTACTAGAGCCCTAGAGGTTCCCAGTGTGGGCGCTTTTCCTTGAAAAGCAAAGAACCCAAGGCATACAAAATAAGCACACACATCAAATTGAATCACTGTGAAAACACTTTGGGGGGTCAAAGAAAAAGTAATCAGTCAGGCGATGATTTCATGAGAAATTCCTTTTATGGTATCTTAACTACAAGGTCTTCTAGATATAGCCTCTAGTCAGCCCTCGAACATGAATACTTGGCTCTCGCGATTAAACAACTTAATTGACCACAAAAAATTAAGAAGCTTACCCATGGTATTAATATTCGATCTCTAGTGCCTTTCGACCGTCAAATTAGCGACCCCAGACTTGTTTAATTTTTTACCTTTACATGTGTTTATGCATTTGATTACATTGCAATTTAATGTTCATTGCTAAAATTGCATATGCTTTTTAATCACTTATGAGAATGCAATTACTGTGCCAATGTTGTTTGATTTTGCAGTGACTGAAGAAGGCTAAGGACATTCATCTCAAATGCTCTTCCACCTCGACGAACGAGCTTCAACTCAACAGCTTCCGAGGACGGAATCTACATCAGGAAGGGGGGCATGTTAACCCTCACGGCTCACGGACACCCCATCACCTACGACGGACGTGTATTATGTATTTGGTAGAGTCAGGTACCGGGCTTGTCGGACCAATAGGAAAAGGGTAAGAGTGATCGCCGATGAGAGGCGCACTCTAACTGGGACATTCAGGGGATTAGTTGGCTAAGCATGGGCGCCCAAGTGTGAATGGGATGAGCTCATATAAAAGCCAACTAAACCTAAAATTCACTCATTCTTTCATTTGTGCAATAGAAGAGTGCTCTTGCTCCATCTCCATCTCCATCTCCATCTTCTTCTTCTTCACCTCCTTGTGTGTGTGTGTATGCGAGAGAGAGAGAGAGAGAGAGAGAGAGAGAGAGAGAGAGAGGGAGCGATTGAGCATTGCGGCGGCACGACGGCGGTAAAGTGGTTGAGCGCGCCGTAGCGGCGTCTCTTTCTTCTTCACGGCGAGGAATCCTCCACGGTAGGAGCATAGAGCGGTGAGTGACACACCATTGCCTTCTTTTGAGCTTACTAGTTAAACTAGTTGTGTGCTTGGAGCTGTCTATGGCTCGCACACAGTGTTAGGCAAGGCCCTTGCTTCGACAGTGCGGCAAGAAGCGCACACTCCCTAATTTTACATCCTTGACCATATCAATGTGGAGGCTCATGCCTTGATTGCATTTATGTGTCAAAAATTCTAGTATCCCACACAATTGCCCATGTAAGGCAACTAAAGAAGCTTGAGATACACTGGAAAATTTGTAACATGTCATAAACAAAGATTATGTTGCTTACATATGCAACAAATTCAAAAGTGTATAAAGGTAATTCCAAAGGGTTTTTTTACAAGGACCAAAGATATCAAGGAACATGTCATCATTACATATTAGACCTTGCTTATTTATGCACTTGAGAATGTTCTAAGCACTCTTCTAGACACTTATAAAGGTCTATTTTTACCTCAAACTCATGATGCAAGGAAAATTCAAATGCCCTTTTGTTTGACGATTACAACTTATGTTTTTCAAAATGAGCAATGTTAAGAAAAGCATATTAGAAAGGCACACTTTGTAGTGCTAGTCAAACAAAAAAATAGCTTGATATAAATGACAAGAACGTCGGGGTAAAGGCGATGGAGAATAAGGAGCACTCACCATCACCAATTTAGCTTAAAAGGTGGGGGATTCAATCCTCGAAATGAAACAACAAAGGAAACAAAAAATAAGCAATGATGTGGTGTCCTCCAAGTACTCCAAGTCGCCCACCAAAGCGGAGCGAGGAGAGTACATTGAGGATGAAAAGAATGAGTACAAGCCTACCAAAAACGAGTGAGGAGAGTACATTAAGGATCGAAATCATATCCTTAAGGAAGCATGGGAGAATCTGGTCAAAAGAAGTGCTAGCAAGGGAGACAAAAACGCAAGCTTGCTAGCTCACTTTAAATGCTATACCATGCAAGACATAAAAATATTCTTGGAGAACGCCAAGAGAGATCCCATTGGACTAGGACATGTAAATCCTACAATGCACACAAAAGCCAAGCAAATGAACTTAGCCGAACCTGAAAAACCACCTAGGATGGTGTGTATCGTTATTGATTTGAGTGAGGCCAAAGAGAAATTTCTCATCTCCACATTCCAAGAGTATAAAGACATTTTTGCATGGTCATACAAGGACCTAAACGGTGTAAACCCATTGATCTGACAACACACCATCCCTCTCAAGAAGATGCTAAACCATGCATGCAACACCCCTACACATATAAAGATACCTTCACACACAAAAGGAGAGAAGCAAAATCTATCTATGAGATTGAACGTATGGAGTGGGTATATTATAGATCATGGTAGTCCCAAAAATCATTGGAAAACTCAGGTTTGTGTCAATCTCAAGCAGGTAAATGATGCTACCACCATTGGAGACAATTACCTATAGATTTCTAGATGACTTCTCCAACTACAACCAAAGTAAATAGCACCTCAAAACCCAAAACGGAGTTTTATAATGACTATGGCATTTTCAATTATAGGATAATTCCTTTTAGATTTAGCAATGATCATGTCACTTCAACAGCTAATGAGCCATGCCTTTAGGACGTATATATGAGACTTATTGGAAATATTTATGGGTCCCTATCTGTACACTCTTAAGAAAGGGAAGATCACATCAACCACTTGATACTAGTCTTTATTCAACGTCAAGTATATATAATCTGCCTAAACGCAAAAAATAATTAATTTATGGCAGACCGTGGCACAATCGAAGGTCTTCTCGTGTCTCGAGCACGGGATTAACACAATCTTGATAGGATCTTCATGATCGTAAATATGCATAGTCCTGATAGCTCGCATGGTATTCAAGTCTTCATCAAACATTGTGGCTATTATTGAAAATTTATTTGCATGTATGTCAAAATAGCCCGACCTTGTATCAACTACTAGTTTCATTTGAGTGAAGTTTTAATTGCAAAATTGGATTCAATAAAAACATAGCACTTGTTGGCACATTTATTTTGAAGGTACTGGTTTAGGGCAAGATATTTCATGTCGTTATAGACATGAGTGCCTACACAATAGGGTGTATACTAACTCAACCAAGGCTAGGCAACATGGACTTTCCAATCGCCCATGTGAGCAATCAATTAAACCGTGTGGATAGCAAGGTGGTTCACTATGCTACTTGAGTTTTCTTTCGAAGTTATAGTTAAGAAGGGTGTCAAGCAACAACATGTGAACCACCTCCCATGACTCACCTTGTGAGCTCACTAGTTGTCGAGCCTTGTCATAAAATCTAATATCTAACCAACCCAAATGATTTTCTCATATTAAATTGATCACTTAATGTGGGAGAATAAATGGGAACAAGTGTTAAGATATAGATATGTGCTTATAGATCTATCTCAACACGGGGCCAATAGTAAAGGGGACCAAATGGGAGATGGTCTATCAAGAGCAAGGCTAACCAATGGAGCATAAGACCTTAGGGTTAGCTTCATTGAAGACCTCCAATAATGTGTGTAAAAGTCCTTTGACCTTAGGTAAGCTAGGGCTAAGCTTGAGGTGGGAACCCGGCCCAAGCTCGAGGTGCTTGTTGTGCTTGAGGTGCTTGTCCTGCTTGAGGTGCTTGTCATGCTTGAGGTGCTTGATTAAGATGCTTGAGGTGCTTGACTGGCTCCATGCTTGAGGTGCTTGACTTGGTGCATGATTAAGGTGCTTGAGGTGCCTTGAGAAGCTTGCATGAGATGCTTGTGGGAACACCCCCTACTTCAAGTGCTTAGTCATGCTTGATGACTAAGGGGCTTGCTCATCCAAAGTCAAAAATATCCCTACAAGGAGGGGGGCGAGCCTACAAGGGGGGGGGGGGGATGAGAGAGAACACACACACACACACACACACACACACACACACACACACACACACACACACACACAAGGGAAGCCCCAGCTTGAAGAGGCAGTAAGGACACTTGTCAAGTTCCTCCCCATGTTGCCCTCATGGTGTGCCTGAAGCCTATTGGTTGGCCACCCAAGGGGTCCAATGATAATTTAGGATATTTAATTAATTGATTTTGCATTTATCAAGTCCTCTCTCTCAAAGGGGAAAGGGGGACACTTGTCCCAAGGCCACCCATGTTGCTTGTAATGGCTCCTGCTTGTGATTGGCTAGGCCTGGAGGGGTCCAATGAGCTTCAAGCATGAGCTACAAGGGGGGGTCGACCCAAGCAAGCTAGGGGGGTGCTTAGGGGGTATACTCACCCACACACACTCACAAACACTCTCATTGTGTACTATGCAAAGGACAAGAGCTCCCTCTCCTTCTCCAAGCAAATAGAGGTTGAGAGCCTACACCAACACTCTTGGCTATGGAGTGCAAATCCATCCAAGAGCCATGCTTCAATGCTTGAGCTTGCCATCTATTTCTTCTTCATTACTATGCTATTATGTATGCTAGCACAAGAGTTATGATAAGTGAAGAACTAGCTCTTTCTCGTATGAAATGTTTCTTCTTCCTCTTCCCTACCCTCATTCCCTGCTAGCTCTCTCCACCTTCGAAGGTGTTTGAGGTCTTGGGACTGAGGCTTGGTATAGTTAAAGCTTTCTCAAGTTTAGGTTATGCTATGATGGTGATGCATGAAGCTTTCCATCTTCATTGCTTCACCTAGGTCACAAGGAACACAAAGAATGTATTGTAACAAGTCTCTCTTTATGGGAGAAATCATAATACAAATGCCTATCGGAGGGGGGACCGGCTCCACATAAATCCGGTCCTCAGCTGTTGTCATGTTCTCTAAATTCTCTCTCTTGCAAAAGTATTGTCCATGCCAAGTTAACTAATTGCTATAATTATGTTGCTATCTTCAATTATGTCTACCTGCTATGCTCACAAAATCATTTCTTGAAAGTACTCTCATTAAATTCCGCTACTCTCAAATTGAATAGGCAAATTCCATTACAAGCCTTGCTATCTTATTGTAGAGATAGTGAGAGCCACGCATAGTGTAAAGGGGCCAATAAGTGGACATGCCCCTGTACCAAGTTGCATGCCCCCCAATAGAAAAGGTGAATTCGAACCAGTGTCGTACCCTCCTAGTGCGCATGGTGGTCAGTATGATAGTTGACATGTATGACACCGATTGGCTAGTAGGCGGGCTTGAACCTTGCTAACACTTTTGTCCTTGTTAACATGGGGGGTAGGTCTTCTTACAAGTGCCTCCTTTTTTTACACACACAAAACAATTTGCAAGCAGATCTCTTCCATGCTCCATCGTTGATGTTGCTACTTTTGCTCTAAGTAACCTAGCTCCAGACCTCTCATATGCACCCTTCAATGCTCAAATTGGATAAACATAGCAAACGTATGGGCTCCTCTCTCTTAGCGGGCTCACTACTGGCCCCTTTACCCTGTAAATGTCATACCATGGGACAGAGTCAACTCAACTAGTTCATGGAGGCTACAAGAGGTTGTCAACTCTTGTAAAACACACTCAATCCCTATCTACTCAAAGCTACACTCAATTGCATGTCAAGCAGCAAAAGATTACTACGATACCCGCAAGCAAATCCCCATGATTCATTAAGCAAACAAAGCCCAAACATGACCAAACTTGTAGGACGACTAGGTAATGACTAAGAACACATAGCTATGGCCTCAAATCCCCCTTTTGACCACTTGCCAAAATTGCAATTATTATCTACAAGGCAGATTTGACCTAACTATATCGGTCCCGGATGCACTCTATAGCTTAACAATAATGCCCTAGCACCCCTCCTATGCATAAAATACAGTTCTGTTATGTAAATCTTGAGTTATTAGTAGATTTAAAAGGAGGTTAACGTTGTGGTAGGTGGCGGTGGTGTTCCAACAATCAACCGGTGGTGGTGTTGATGATGATGTGGTAGCCCGACGGGCATTCACATGGGGCCCTCTCAGGGGGTCCCCCTTTTATTGGAGGGAAGGTGCACCCCCCCCTAGCAGTGACAATGCTGTCATTGCCTTGGGAGGGTAGGTGCATGCATGACTTGGGGAGCAAGCCAAGCCGTGTGGAAGTGGTGGTTCACATGCAAAGCTAAAAATAAATGAGCACTTTCTAAAAAAGGAGGGTGCAAAAAAAAAAAAGAGCGCACGCCCTGTAAGGGCAAATTTTTTTCCGTTTTGGTGGGCTCTTTTCACAGAGTTCTCAACAAGGAGACTTTAAGGAGAGGAAGAAAGAGGGTTCCAAGGAGGACAATCCAACGAGGGCTACCAAGGAGGAATTTTTCACTCGTCAAGGTGCATGCCAGTGAAGCAAGAGAGGCGAGGGAGGAGTGTGCCCCTCTTATGTAGCAGAAGTAGAGGTTGTACATGGTGTTTCTCATTAAAGAAGAAGCTAATCATTACCATTTTTTACATTCACTCCTCCCTTCCCCCTTTTTCTTCTTTGCTTTGTTGGTGACAAGATTTTGCAAAAATGGACTCATTCTGGAATTAGAGATAATAATCGTGCATCATGAGGTGGTTGACCATCATGTCCAATGCATTGAATGTGATTTTGCAAATTTTGGGATTTGGAAGTATTCCTTTGGGCTAAATTATGAAATCTGGAAGCACAAGTGCGTTTTTTGATGGTAAAAACAAAGTGAAAATGAATTTTGGATGTGATGCAGTATGTAAAAGAGATATATGATGAAAAAGTGCAAGTTAGGGTGAAATATGGGCTTGGAGATAATAAGCGCACTTATTATCTACCATTGGAAGTATTTGATCGAATTGATATCTAGTAATTTATAGTTGCAAAGTAGGCCTAAAGTAACCTTTAGCCCCCTTTTTGAACTTGTTTTGATTCCTTTAAGCTATTCTCTCCACTTGATCCTTTGACTTTGGCAGTTTTGCCCTTGACCCTTGTTGGTGGTCACTTTCTTTAGCTCAAGCTTATGAACATGTCCCACAGGTTGTAAGGAGCTTCCTAGTCAAGTTTTGTCCCATTTGGAGTAGAATTGTAGCCGTAGATAAAAAATGGCACTTTGTTGCCCTCAGACTTGATTTATATCGCCCTATTTTTGAATCTGTTAACCCTCATGGCTCACGGACACCCTACCACCTACGAGACGGACGTTGTATCCTACGGCGGACATTGTATTATTTATTTGGTACCGGGCTTGTCGGTCCAATAGGAAAAGGGTAAGAGCGATCGCCGATGAGAGGCGCACTCTAACTGGAACATTCAAGGTATTAGTTGGCTAAGCATGGGCGCCCAAGTGTGAATGGGGCGAGCTCATGTAAAAGTCAACTAAACCTAAAATTCACTCATTCTCTCATTTGTGCAATAGAAGAGTGCTCTTGCTCCATTTCCATCTCCATCTTCTTCTTCTTCACCTCCTTGTGTGTGTGTGTGTGTGTGTGTGAGAGAGAGAGAGAGAGAGAGAGAGAGAGAGAGAGAGAGAGTGGGCGATCGAGCATTACAAAGGCACGACGGCGGCGGCGAAGCGGTTGAGTGCGACAAAGCGGCGGCTCCTTCTTTTTCGCGGCGAGGAATCCTCCACGAAGCAAGCGTAGAGCGGTGAGTGACACACCATCGCCTTCTTTGAGCTTACTAGTTTAGGCTTGTTGTGTGCTTGGAGCCATTTGTGGCTCGCACACGGTGTATCGGCAAGTTCCTTGCATTGACACGTGCGACATACGCGCACATTTTTGGCGCCGTTGCCGGGGAATGCCATACATGAAGCTCGAGTAGCACTCTGTGCTTCTCCGTGGTGCAATTTCTATTGTAGGAAAGGTAGGGAAAGAGTGTGTGTGTGTGTTGAGAAGAGGGATTTGGTGTTATACTGTCTTTTTTTTTTGTTAATGGAGTTTTCAAAGGTTCTGTGTTTATTCTCTGTGTATTAAGGTAGTTAGTTTTCTGTGTACAGTAAGTAGGAAGTAGATTAGTGAGAGTTAATAGAGTGTGTTAGTGTGTAAGAGTAGGTATATTAGTTAGAAGTAGGTAGATAGAGTGTGTGTGTGCTCTCGCGCAAGCCGCGGCGACCTTATCCTTTATTATCTCCCAGACCCAAGCCCGGACCCAAGCCCAAGCTCACGCTCAGGCCTAGGCCTCAGTCGCCTTTTAAAAAAACGAATTTTAGCTTCACACGTAGCTAAAAATTGATTTTTGAGGACCAATGGAACGTGAGATGCCCGAAAATTGTGCTGTAAAGCACACAGCGACCCTTTAAGTGATACGCTCGTTTCGAGCTATCACACACTTCAATCAAAAAAATCAAACATTAAAAAAAATTAAAAAAACAAGAAAAAATCAAGTAGAAAACGGGGTGCAAAACACCCACAAAACAAAGCAAGTAACCTTTGAGGGTACTTGTCGACACTTGTAAGGCACCCAAAGCACATGTATCTACGCTCTGGTCGCGTGCTAGAGTCCGAACAACTAGCTAGTGCTTCGATTTACGGGGGTACTCACTATCCTTCCAGGCCCTATCTACGCCCTCGGCGGGGACCCAAGGTAGTGCAACCCAAGACCCAAATATAGTGGCTAGCGACTCTTCCTCTGACTACGATATTATGGAAGAGCATCTTACACAAAGCCCCGGGGGAACAAATGAAACCGTACCTAGCTGGGCCCAACAACCTGAAGCAGTCACCACCAATGCGATCCAATTGGAGGATAATTTAATGATTCAAGGAGAAAGAGTGTCTGTTGAGTCTAAATCTATCAGCTCGCAAGCATCAGGGCATCAACCAATGACCCTAAAGCCTATTGCTAAGGAGCCAAAGATATCTGAAATGACTTTAGCAGATCTCACCAAGGCTATTCAAGAGAGTCTTAGAGACAATCGTGCTCCGCAGAACAATCATATGTATCCAAGAAGGGAGCAACAATGGTGCTCAGTATGCTATGGACCGCATAGTACCAGTGAATGCCCTACTTTTAGAGTAAAATTCAATGGGAACTGCAATGCATGTGGGAGGTATGGTCATCAAGCTAAGGATTGCATAGTATTTAAGCGTGCGATGGCCAATAGACCACAACCTTAGCATGGACAGACACACCTCGAGTGCCTGCATTGATTCCGGCCCCACCTCTTGAACAAACATCACAACATATGGTCCCTAGGGCCCAAAATGTTGTTCAAACAACACCCTTACCACCTCCAGTGCTAGGACCGCAACCACCACATTCGAGAATCACTTCTCTGAATCAAGTGGGTTGTGAGTCATCTATTTCTTGTTTGGCAGGCTATGAGGAAGATAAAGATCCTAATATCGCCTATGGGATGGATGTGCTTGAAGAAAGTCCACAATACTACATGGAGGACTATTGGGGACAAGTCAAACCTGTATATCAAGTAGCTGCTCTTGCGGCAAGAGGCCAAAATATCAATTACACTGCTAAGAGACCACCTCTTCAATGCTATGAGTGTGGAGGTCCACATCGTGTAGCCGAGTGTCTTATTAGGCTACAAAAGAACGCCACACTAATGCAAACCAATCAAGCGAGCACGTCTAGAATGCCGATACTCATGTGTAATCGATGTGGCATAGATCATTTGATTGCCCAATGTCCAAATAATCCAAATGCACCGAAGATCACGCCATTAAACTTGATTGAAGTTACCGAGGAGCCATCACCAAGTACACCCGTGGTACCAGTAAACGTACTCACACGATCGATGCTCCAAAAAAAAAAATTATATTCTTGAGGAAAGAGACACGGCATCAATTGCCCAATCTCAGAAAAAGAAGAAAACACGAAGAAAGAGATCGCAAAAAGCAGCGAAGTCAGACCCTAGTTCAAAGACCAACATAGGGACTGGTGATGACCCCGTATATATGAATGACGCTCAAGAAGATTCTGATTCAGGTGAAACCATGGAGACCAAAACGACCACTAACATAGAAACCAACAAGGAAGATCTTCATGAGCCACAATGGCCAGGGTCCAAAAAGAAGATAGGAACTTACCCAAACCCTACAGAGGAGATTGAGCGAGTCAAGCAATTAAGGAGTTTGGTAGAAGATACTTAAAGGGATCTAGAACCAGCACCTAGGAAGATCCAGATTACAGACACCGTGTTCCCTACGCAACAACAACCTCACCAAGTCCATAGACCCTTGGACAAACCTAGTGTCATCCAAGAAGAAAGTGACTTAAAGTCATGGAAAAGTGGGCTTGATGGATTTCATGTCTTCAGAAGTTAGAACCACCATCATGTCCAAACTATATAAAGACCACAAGCTAGTCTCAGCTCTTCGAGCCTTCCTCAATGGAGAACTGATGTTTGGGCTACCACAATTTGCACAGATGGATGGAGCTGGGGAGATGCCAATAGAGGAGGAACACTTAGATCCACAACCCAACCTAGATGAGAACCTTGTTATAGAAATACCTGTTAACAAGTTGGGACAATACTTTGAGGGTGATGAATCCAATGCAACCATACCAATCACTACTAAGGGATTAACTGTGAAGGGAATCCTTGATGGTGGCGCTGGGGTTAGCATTGTGACTAAAAATTGCTGGGAAACTATGGGAAGACCTCACCTTGCGACCACAACCATAGTAGTGAAGATGGCCAATGGGTCTATTGTTAAACCTATTGGGATGCTAGAAGATCTTAAGATCAAGGTCTTTGGACATAAAATACGAGTCACATTCATTGTTATGGATTTCTCCAAAAACACTATGGCATCGGAAATGATCTTAGGACGTCCTTTCATGAGGGAAGCAAAAATGGTGCATGACTGGTCCAAAAACCATGTCTACCTGCAGTTCCAAGATTCTTTCATTCGAGTGGATCTTGTGACGAGTCGAGCACATCCTCTAGGAAACAGGTTTATAATTGATCATAGATCTGACACCACAGTTCACTCGGCCCCATTGCAGTATTGTTATACGTGTAAAGCGGACACTGATGTTGGGGAAGATTCTCCTTATATGGATGTACTACCTGGGATGACTGAGTCGGACAATGTGGATTGGGTCCACCTAGCAGCAACCATAGACACTTGGGGGAATAGGGGGACGACCTAGGTAACACCTGAGGGGGATGAAATGCCCGTACCCTTAAATATGCTACAAGCAATGCATATAGCTTCTGACAAGACTCATCCTAATATAACGAAGAAAAATACAATTGGGTCCCTAAAGCTTCTTTAGCGACCATGGATAGTACTAAAAAGCAGAAGCCTTGTAAGAAACATACCACTCGCCCCAAGAAATGTAAGAGAATGTGGCGTTGGATCCCTAAACGATTATTGGAAGCCCAACGCTACTATCGAGGAAATGATCAAATTTGGGTGCCAAAACGTAGATTGTGTTCTTACCTGTCACCGGATCCATATGAACCCACTCCTGTAGCTCCAAAACAAATCGACAATCGCGGAAAGAAAAAAAACACAGAATGCTACACACCCGCTCCAGAGCTAGTTTGGGTACCAAAGAAAGAAGGATTTGTTCCACCTAGCTCAACAAGGGGGGAGTCCCATGAAGCTTCTAGCTCCTCATGTAATGCATCCATAGAGGTAAAAGCTTCTCCACATCGTCGACCTACAATAGTGGACCTCCATAAAGCTACAAAGGAATCCACACTTCCCAGTGTTCAAGAATCACCCGATGAACCACTTCAAGTCCGATCCTGGGAGAGTACCTTACCACCCTTGCAACTCGATGAGGCACCTAAGGTAATAGAAAACTACTGGCAAAAATCCTCACCTATTATCGACTGGAACAATTGGTTTCAAAGGGTGACGAGCACATTTCAAACGATATGATCTACCCAAGGAAGGGGGGAATGTTTGCTGACAGTCATCATTCACTCACTCCCCTCTCAACCTTGTTTCCCTGACCTCTCAATCACCAATCTTAGGGTCCTTGAAAAGCAAAAAACCCAAGGCATACAAAATAAGCACACACATCAAAATTGAATCACTGTGAAAAGACTTTGGGGGGTCAAAGGAAAGGTAATCAGTCAGGCGATGATTCATGAGAAATTCCTTTTATCGTAGCTTAACTACAAGGTCTTCTAGGTATAGCCTCTAGTCAGCCCTCGAACATGAAATACTTGGCTCTCGCGATTAAACAACTTAATTGACCAGAGAAAATTAAGAAGCTTGCCCATGGTATTAATAGTCGATCTCTAGTGCCTTTCGACCGTTAAATTAGCGACCCCAGACTTGTTTAATTTTTTACCTTTACATCTGTTTATGCATTTGATTACATTACAATTTAATGTTTATTGCTGACAAATTGTTTAAAATTCTGTTACCAATCAAATTGTCTGCCTAAAACTGCATATGCTTTTTAATCGCTTATGAGAATGCAATTACTGTGCCAATGTTGATTGATTTTGTAGTGACTGAAGAAGGCTAAGGACATTCATCTCAAATTCTCTTCCACCTCGACGAACGAGCTTCAACTCAATAGCTTCCGAGGACAGAATCTACATCAGGAAGGGGGGCATGTTAACCCTCATGGCTCACGGACACCCTATCACCTATGAGACGGACGTTGTAACCTACGGCGGACATTGTATTATTTATTTGGTAGAGTCAGGTACCAGGCTTGTCGGTCCAATAGGAAAAGGGTAAGAGTGATCGCCGATGAGAGGCGCACTCTAACTGGAACATTCAAGGGATTAGTTGGCTAAGCATGGGCGCCCAAGTGTGAATGGGGCTGAGGCGAGTTCATATAAAAGTCAACTAAACCTAAAATTCACTCATTGTCTAATTTGTGCAATAGAAGAGTGCTCTTGCTCCATCTCCATCTCCATCTTCTTCTTCTTCACCTCCTTGTGTGTGTGTGTATGTGTGTGTGTGTGTGTGTGTGTGTGTGTGTGTGTGTGTGTGTGAGAGAGAGAGAGAGAGAGAGAGAGAGAGAGAGAGAGAGAGAGAGAGAGAGAGTGGGCGATCGAGCATTACGAAGGCACGACGGCGGCGGCAAAGCGGTTGAGCGCGGCGAAGCGGCGGCTCCTTCTTCTTCGCGGCGAGGAATCCTCCACGAAGCAAGCGTAGAGCGGTGAGTGACACATCATCGCCTTCTTTGAGCTTACTAGTTTAGGCTTGTTGTGTGCTTGGAGCCATTTGTGGCTCGCACACAGTGTATCGGCAAGTTCCTTGCATTGATACGTGCGACATACGCGCACAGAATCAATTTGATTACTTGTTTGGCCACAAAACACGCAAAAAGAGTAAAAAGTGCAATATTTTTCCATTTTTTGGTGATATTTACACACCTAGGGGTTATCATGCTACATTTTTCCCATTCTGTTTACTTTGAAGGACATTTCTCATGGATTTTCCAAAAAAATCCACACGTTAATATACAAAAAAATTCACACATTGCCCTTTTTCTAGCAGATTTTATATGTTCGGTTCCACATTCAAAATGCCTCCCCCCCTCCTAATTGGAGTCTTACGGGACAACAGTGTGTAGCCCGGGTACTGCAGTGCATGGGTTGATAAGTCATGTCTATGCATAGTCGTGATTGGCTCTACCATATTGATGAGGTCAATGCATTTTAAAACACGCTATAGAAGAGGACCATCTATTTGTGTTGGATCATAATGTTGAGAGATTAGTTGTTGGTTTGGTGGTTGTTGAAGATTTGGCACCCATTTGTAGACCAATTTACTAGGTTCCTTTAAGTTTGGCTTGGCCTTTGGTATCCAATTGTATACTAACTTGGTCAGTTACTTTGCTTCAGGCTTTTTCTTTCGCACCCACACCCGCTTGGTCTTTGGTGATGGCTCTTTCTTGCTGTTAACCCTCACAGCTCATGGACACCCTATCACCACCGCGGACGTTGTATTATTTACTTGTAGAGTCAGGTACCGGGCTTGTTTGTCCAATAAGAAAAGGGTAAGAGTGATCCCCCGATGAGAGGCGCACTCTAACTGGAACATTCAAGGGATTAGTTGGCTAAGCATGGGCGCCCGAGTGTGAATGGGGCGAGCTCATATAAAAGTCAACTAAACCTAAAATTCACTAATTCTCTCATTTGTGCAATTGAAGAATGCTCTTGCTCCATCTCCATCTTCTTCTTCTTCATCTCTTTGTGTGTGTGTATGCGTGAGAGAGAGAGAGAGTGTGTGCGATCGAGCATTGCGATGATGGCACGATGGTGATGAAGCGGTTGAGCTCGGCGTAGAGAGAGAGAGAGAGAGAGAGAGAGAGAGAGAGAGAGAGAGAGAGAGAGAGAGAGAGAGAGAGAGAGAGAGAGAGAGAGAGAGAGCGATCGAGCATTGCAACAGCGAGGTGGTTGAGCGTGGTGTAGCGGCGTCTCCCTCTTCTTCGCGGCGAAGAATCGTCCACGACAGGAAGCGTAGAGCGGTGAGTGACACACCAACGCCATCTTTGAGCTTGTTGTGTGCTTGGAGCCATTTGTGGCTCGCACATAGTGTATCGGCAAGTTCCTTGCATTGACACGTGCGACATACTCGCACATTTTTGGCGCCATTGCCGGGGAATGCCATACACTAAGCTTGAATGGCACTCTGTGCTTCTTTTGTGGTGGAATTTCAATTGTAGGAAAGGTAAGGAAGGAGGGTGTGTGTGTTCAGAAGAAGGATTTTATGTTGCTACTGTGTATTTCTTTGTTAATGGAGTTTTCAAAGGTACTGTGTTTTTTCTCTGTCATAAGGAATTAGTATTAAGGTTGTTAGTTCTATGTAATGCAAAGTACAGTAAGTAGGAAGTAGATATGTGAGAGCTAATGAAGTGTGTTAGTGTGTAACAGTAGGTGTATTAGTTGTAAGTAGGTAGGTAGAGTGTGTGTGCGCTCTCGCGCAGGCCGCGGCGACCTTATTCTTAAAAAATAAAAAATAAAAAATAAAAAATTTTATGGTAGGACCGGGACCGGGAATATCTCCAGACCCAAGCCCAAGCTTGCGCTCAGGCTCAGGCCTCAGTCGCCCTTTGAAACTACGTGTTTTAGCTTCACACGTAGCTAAAAATCGACTTTTTCAAGGACCAACGGAGCTTCAGGTGACCGAACGTTGTGTTGTAAAGCACACCGCGACCCTCTGAGTGATACGCTTGTTTCGAGCTATCAGACACTTTAATAAAAAACACCGATCATTAAAAAACATTAAAAACATTAAAAAACATAATAAATAAAAAAACGAGTGAAAAAGGACGCCTAAAAAAGTAAGCAATTAACCTTCGAGGTTGTTCACTGACGCTTGTAGGGTGCCAAAAGCACATGCATCTGTGCTCTGGTCGTGTGCTAGAGATGGAGCAACTAGAGAGAATTTCGACTTACGCGAGTTCTCAATATTCACCTACCTTAGGTTCCGGGACCTCGACGGGGACCCAAGGCAGTACAAACCAAGACCCGAACATAGCGGGTAGTGACTCTTCCTTTGACTACGACGTTATGGAGGGTTTCCCAATGCCTAATCGCGATAGCTTAAGCCAAGACATGCATGCCATGGGCCCACGGTCCGGACCGAGCGTGCTTAACCACTTGAAGGAAACCTTTAGTAGAGCCACTCGCTCCGAACATGGAGCTAATGATGTAAATGAGGGGGGTGGGGAAGTAAATTCTCCATTCATGACCAATGTAGAGTCTATGCCCTTAGAGAATGTGCACGTGAATACTTCATTCATTGCACCTCCTGACTCTTCAGAGCTATTCCCCTTCAAGGTCATATTACCTGATGGTAGAAGCCTTGCCGAAGTGCAAGAGGTTGAGCGATATATCATTGCGGCTAGGGAAAAGGAAGTCGAGAGCTTATGCAAGGCGGAGCAATGAAGAGAGTTAAAAGCAAAAGCCCCTATGTCACTATCGTTGCTAAGAGAGCAATCGAGTGCTCCCGACTTAGCAACCGCTAAGGGCCAACCCCTAGAAAGCAACATTGCATCTAGCTCAAAGGACACCCCTAGCACCTCAATCCTAGATGGAGCATTCTTAAATGAGAACTGGGAGTACGAACTACAAACGGAAACTTTGACCAACCTATACACAGGTCACACCTATCACGTGGGTTGGTTAGATGTCCTACAATCCACAATGGGTGCTACTAGTGTGGAGGATCAACAACAAAGAGTTTGTGAGGTCATCCATAGGGTCATTGAGTTAGAGAGACAGAACAAGGGGATCAACATGCCTTCAACGGGTCTCATGAGATTCTTAGATACAAGAAAGGCTAAACAACCGACCTTATCGTAAATGGAGACTCCCTCGGTAAGTCCGATGGATCCTCCGTATGTTGTTTCTCCAGGGGTCTCAGTGCAATCTGATCCCATAAGTGATAGCTTCACCTTTCCAAGTCTAGCTCATCTTTCCCTTGATGACACCACGGCTACCATGCCTACCCCAATGATGGGCATGCCAAGAAACACTCCATGGACCTCATTTGTTAGTAAAGCACCACTACATGGTAGCTCAATGCTTGCAATAGTACTTACAAGTGTGTACCAATCGTATGCACCCATGGGTCCTCGTACTCATGTAGTCCCTACTCCTCCCATGGTTTCAACTACCTATGCTCCACAACCACAACACCCAAGTTCTTATTTCCATGGGACCATACCGGCTAGCATTAGCATGTCACATTCGACGTCTGCTATGCCTAGGGCCACACATATGAACTTTGGGCCACCACATGGCACACCATCATACCAAACGTGGAACCCAAGGCCTTCCTATGCGCCAAGCCTAATGCCAATACCTACTCCACATATAGTCTCTGGAGCACCTTCACCCACGGTGCCTGCTCATTTAGGTGACTTGGCAACATTTGCTCAAGCTATTGGTCAATCTATTGCTAAGAATATGCGTAACACGCCTGATAAAGCCTAGAAGTAAGGCAATACAAATAGCAAAGCTCACACAAAAATTTAGTGGAGACGGGGATGTGAGAAAGCATATCGAAGTGTTTGAACAAATATGCGATTCTCCAGGAGAACACAATGACTTGCATAAGAGCAATGCTTTACGCCTAACCTTAAGTGGAAAGGCTGGGGATTGGTATAGAACCCTAAGGGTGGAAGAAAAAATGATTTACCCTACTCTTAGGAGACTATTCTTGAAAGAATAAATACAAGAGGGAGTACTTTGGGGTGTAGCCTCTCAGCTCCAGAAAGCCCAACGAGAGGAAGGAGAGTCGGTGAGAGACTTTATTAGTCGCTTGAAGCATTTGAATTCTCGCTGTAATCCAAATGAGCGCTTCAACAATAACCAATTGCTTGATAGATTCATGGAACTTCATATTGGCAGCCATGCTGTTGAACCATGGTGTAACATCCTCATGTTGGAGAGGGGAGATGAAAAAGTCCTCTTTGTTGATGTAGCTTTGGACAACAAGCCTCAAGTTCCCAATCACGGGAGTAATGGAGGCTTGTTGTTCCTTGAAAGCTCCATCCGCAGTCAATGTATCTCCCATCTCAAAAGCTTGTATGCCCAACTTAGTGGCCAACTCCACTGATATGAAGTTGTGAGTAGAGCCAGGGTAAAAAAGGATAAAGGCATCATGCTCCCTCATCACCCCAAGCATAGGAAAGGGATGATCCTTTGCAATGAGTATCCTCTTTTGGAGCTTCGATCGTGGAATCTCTAGGAGTCTCATTGCATGCATTTCATTTGGGTCAATAACGATAACCATGTCCTTGCTCCCCACACTTGAAACATTTATGGTCCTTGCAAAAAGCCTCTAGCTCTTCAGGAGAGACTTTATGTTTACCTTTGTAAAATCATTTCTCCTTGGTCTTGTTGTTGTTGTTGGAGTTACCTTGGGAAGAGTTTTGAGCACTGTTATTCCCTCTTGATTCATTTCGTTCTTTGTTTTCCATGGGCTTAGCATTCCTTATAGCCTCTTGTTGGAAATTGATACGCGAAGCAACCATAGTGTGGTGATGACTTCGGTGATGGTCCTAGGCCTTTGAGAATTGACACACTCAGCCATTTCTTCAAGTAGTCCCGCACAAAATTGTTTCTTTTGCTTGACAAAGTCTATCTTCTGGAAGACTGTAGCTTTGAGATGCAAATCCCAAAACTTATCCAATACTTGTGGATACACTCGTTGGGGAGTAGCTTTAAGCTTCACCATTCAGTGACCAATTTATCTTTGGCATCGCTCGCAATAAGTTTCTTCATGATGGAAACTCATAGAGTTTTCCATGTCTTTGGAGCTTCACCATTGCCATGGAGGCTAGCCCACTATTGTCGGGGAGACTTTTGGAAGTACATAGCTAAATGACGTAGCTTAGAGGATTCTTTGAATCCCTCATCTCCAAAGGCCGCATTGAATTGCTAGATAAAGGCCAAGACTTTGTCTGTAGCACCAAAGGTGCCATCATAGGTGAGAAAAGAGATTCTCTTTCCTCCCTCCTTGAACTTCTTAAGCTTGTAGGACCTTTTCCAAGCAGCGTAGGATTTGCGATGTCCTCCCCTCTTGTATTCTCTAGGAGAAAAATCGATGCTTTCATCGAAAGAGGAGGAAGATGGAGAAGAGGGTCACCTCTTTCTCACCTTTTTCTTCCTTTGATTCCTCTCTTCCCTTTTGGAGTGACGAGGAGAAGGACTATAGGGTGATCTTTTCCTCATGGGAGAAATTGATCATCGAGACCGCCGTCTTCATGGAGCCACATCTTCAGAAGAATTTGGAGATTCACTTCTTTCTCATTCATTGGATTTCTCTTCTTCTCTCACAGGAGAGAGTCTTCTTTTGGAATTCTCTACAAGAGGCTTCCTAAGCTCTCTCTCCATTTGGAGAGGTAGGGAAATCTCATAAGCACAAAGTTGCTGGGCAACTTTGGCTTGCAAAGAAGGGTCGTCATAGCTTGTTGCAGCCTAGTAATAAGATAGTTCACAAACATGGGGGCATCATTAGTAGCACCTTCATCTGCAAAATCAAAGTCGTCAATTTCTTTGTACTCTCTTTATTATTGTCAGCCATGCTAACTAAACTTATGTATATGCTACTTTGTGCTTTGGAAACTCAAAACTTTAGTTGCTACTCTTCTTTACTTTTGAAAATTAGCAATCAAGTAGCCACACCCGTGGTTTAGAGACTGTTGATTGCAAAGAGTAGTGGAGAGGGTCTAACATTTCTCGGTTCATTATGGTTCCCGTTGAGCTTGCTAGTAGCTCAATAATCGTTAAGCCAAAGGCAAGCCCCAAAAGACTCCATTGTTAAGTCTATAGTTCCCAACAATGTACCTCGAACCAAGTCCTATTCAACCAAGATGATAAATCCCTGTCCAACTTACCCTCTTGCAATGAACATGTCCAACCTTTCATGGACAACTTAAGGACCTCTCTTCTTAAGCAAGAAAAGAGAAACCAATAGCTGTGATACCAATGTAATGGAATTAGACAAATAACATTGAGAGTGGTGGAATAAAAATGATTGTAGTGAGCATTTCTTTAAGAGAATTTATCATGATCATAAGAAGAGTTCTTGATTGTACATAGCAAAATAACCATGATACCTAGTTAACTTGGCATGAACAATACTTGTAAAAGAGAGAGAGAATTAGAGAAATTGACAACAATTGAGGACCGGAATTACTTGGAGCCTCCAAAAGGCTTTTGTATTATAGATTCTCCCATGAAGAGAAACTTGGTACAATACATGCTTTGTGTTCCTCGAGACCTTGTTGGTGCAATGAAGATGGTAAGCATCATGCACCAAGATTATTCCCGTAACTACCTTGCAAAAACATTAGCTTGTCCCCAGCCTCAATCCCAAGACCTCAAACACCTTCAAAGGTGGAGAGATCTAGCAGGGAGTGAGGGAAGGAAAGAGGAAGAAGAAGTAGCTGTTAACCACCATCGTCCACTTCTAGTAGTCATGGGTCGGGCTTGTTGGTCCAATAGGAAAAGGGTAAGAGTGATCGCCGATGAGAGGCGCACTCTAATTGGAACATTCAAGGTTTATGTTGGCTAAGCATGGGCACCCAAGTGTGAATGGGCGAGCTCATATAAAAGTCACCTAAACCTAAAAATCACTTATTCTCTCATTTGTGCATTAAAGAGTGCTCTTGCTCCATTTTCATCTTCTTCTTCATCTCCTTGTGTGTGTGTGTATGCGTGAGAGTGTGTATGTGTGTATGGGTGAGAGAGAGAGAGAGAGTGTGTGTGTGTGTGTGTGTGTGTGTGTGTGAGAGAGAGAGAGAGAGAGAGAGAGAACATTGCAACAACGGTACAGTGGCGGCGAGGCGGTTGAGCGCGGCACGATGGTAGCTCTTTCTTCTTCGTGGCGAGGAATCCTCCACGAAGGCGAGCGTAGGGCGGTGAGTGACACACCCTTGCTCTCTTGAGCTTGCTAGATTAGTCTAGTTGTGTGCTTGCAGCCATTTGTGGATCGCACACAGTGTACGACAAGTCACTTGCTTTGATACCTTCGACAGACGCACATATTTTTGGCGCCGTTGCTGGGAAAATACCCTGCATTAAGCTCAAATAGCACTCTATGCTGCTTTGTGGTGCAATTTGAGATGTAGGAAAGGTAGAGAAAGAAGGTGTGTGGCTTTTGAGAAGGATTTGTAAACTTTGTTCTTGCTGCAGTGTATTGTTTTTGTTAATAAGGTGTTGCAATGCACTGTTTTTCTGTTGATAAGGTATTAGAATTAAGGTATTAGATCTATAATGTTAGATCTGTAAGGTACAATCAATAGATATGCTAGTTAATTAGTTGCTGTAGTACAATGTTAGTGTGTAACAGTAGCTCTGTTAGTTGCAAGTAGGTAGGTTAGGTGTGTGTGTTCTCGCGCGCGTGATGCGGCTGCGATGACCTTATTCAAACGTAGATCCCATGTTCTTAGAGAATGTGCACGTGAATACTCCATTCACTGCACCCCCTGACTCTTCAGAGCTATTCTCCTCCGAGGTTATATTACCTGATGGTAGAAGCTTTGCCGAAGTGCAAGAGGTTGAGCGCTATATCATTACCGCTAGGGAAAAGGAAATTGAGAGCTTACGCAAGGCGGAGCAACGAAGAGAGTTAAAAGTGAAAGCCCCTATGTCAATATCCTTGCTAGGAGAGCAATCAAGTGCTCTTGAATGAGAGACCACTAAGGGTCAACCCATAGAGAGCCACATTGCATCTAGTTCAAAGGACACCCATAGCACCTCTAACCGACCTATACATCGGTCACACCTATCACGTGGGTTGTTTAGATGTCCTACAATCCACAACGGGTGCTACTAGTGTAGAGGATCAACAACAAAGAGTTTTTGAGGTCATCCATAGGGTTATTGAGTTAGAGAGACAAAACAAGGGATCCACATGCCTTCAACGGGTCTCATGAGATTCTTGGATACAGGGAAGGCTAAACAACCAACCTTATCGCAAATGGAGACTCCCTTGCCAAAGGAGGTTCCAAGGTTCAAAATATGGAGACGAGCACCTCCAAGCAAGGAACCTATCATGAAATGGATTTGGAAGAAAAAGGAGCACTTATCTTCTCTGCAAACCGTAAAACCAATCAAGCAATGGAGAGTTAAGTCTCAGAAGACCCAACCAGACCAGTCTGCACCAAGCAAACCAAAATACCAATGGCAAGAAAAAGCTCAACAAGAACCATTTTTGATACTAAAAGCTCAAGCAATCAGCGTGCTAAAGCATGCTGATGGTATAATCAAGCAAAGAGCACACAAGCTACAAATTTGCTCTTTGGAAGACAACATCAGAAAGCCTCGACATTAGAAACCTTTGAGTTAATTAATCAAGACCCAACTCTTGCACATCATATTGGTTTGAATTGCATTGATCTTCAAAGCATGGTAGAGCCAACCAAGGCTATGCATAAGACACGATTGTTCAACCCATGCACACAGTCGTCCGGGAGTACGCCATATAGGAGGGGTGGAAGGGCACTAAGTAATTAAGGACAATGTTTGAAGAGGGAGGAAAAAGTTTGATGTTAATGTGCAATTTTTTGTAAAATTACCTAATAATGCCCTTATAATTCATCAATAGGAGAAAATTAATTGATAATATCTTTCCGATGAGTGTAAATAGTGTATATACTATCACAAAATCATCAAAAAATAGTCCTTTTTCGTTATTTTTCATCATTTTTCTTGATATTGAGACTTAAAAATGGAGGAATCCAACAAAAAACAATAAATCTGTGTTTTTCCATGGATTTTTTTAATTATTGGATTTTCACTTTGCTTTTTTAGCGCATTTTGTTTTTTTCTTTGATTTTTCTAATAAATGTTGGAATTAGGGTTGCAGAGAAACACACACAGCTTGGAGAAGACGAAGGAAGCTCAAGGCACACAATAGAGAGTGTATAACCTAGTGTGCAATGGAAAGATAGATAGCCCTAGAGTGATGGGCGTACATACAATGCTCAGGGGAAAAAAACCTTCTAAAGAGGGAAAAAATGCCCCGGCGTTCCTAGTGTGTTCACACACATCACTACCACATGTATATGGTAACAACTCTCCCCTGGAGTGATGCGGTGAAGGAGAGCTGGCACATGAGTAAAGGGAAGTGCCATGCCTTAAGGACATGATCAGTCCACAAAGGGGAGTAAGTCCAAAGCTTTGCGAAAAGCTTCAAGCTTCTCACGAGACAATGCCTTTGTGACAAGATCTGCAAGGTTGTCCTGTGTTGGCACATAAGCCAAGCTGATCTCTCCTGCTGAGAGCCTCTCCCTGACATAGTGGTAATGCACCTCAATGTGCTTTGTGCGAGCATGAAAAACTGGGTTCCTCGCAACTGCCAATGCGCTCTGACTGTCAGTGTAGATAGTGTTAGCAGTGTCCTGTCCAACACCCAAATCAGCCATAAGGCGTCTGAGCCATACACACTCAACTGTAGCTGTGAAGACTGCCCTGTACTCAGCCTCACAACTCGAAGTGGCCACAGTAGGTTGCTTCTTGCTCAACAATGATATACATGAAGTGCCAAGCATGAAACAAAAACCACTTGTGGACACTCTCGTGTCAAAACAACCAACCCAATCTGAGTCCGAAAAAGCATGTAAGTTTGGCGGCAATGATCCCCCCTTGGGATAAAACAAGCCAAGATGTAAAGTGACACTAAGGTAGCGGAAAATCCTCTTGACAACCTGCCAATGCTTAGACCCTGGGCTATGCATAAATCTGCTGACCTGTGAGACTGCAAACTGAATATCCAGCGTCGTGTTGCATACATAAATGAGGCAGCCAACAACAGTTTGATAAAGAGTGACATCAGCAGGATTGACAGCATCATGTAGACTCAACTTCAAACCTGTTTCCATGGGAGTGGCAATAGGTTTGCAATCCTCAAGTCCAAACTTATATAGCAATGTCTCTATGTAACTTTTCTGACACAATGCAATACCACCATCACACTGCTTAAACTGTATACCCAAGTAATGATGCAACAGCCCCAAATCTTTCATCTTGAAAGTAGCATTCAAATCAGCCTTAAATTCAGCAATATGTCTCTCATTTGGTCCAGTGATCAGCAAATCATCAACATAAAGAACCACAATGAGAAGTACATCACCCTCACGCTTTACATACAATGTGCTTTCTGTTGGACTGTTACGAAAGCCTTGTTTGACCAAATGAGTGTCAGCTTTCTCATACCAAGCACGAGGAGATTTCTTCAACCCATACAAAGCTTTGTTACATTTGCACACTTTGTCCTCTTGTCCTTTTATGACAAAAGCGCGAGCCTGCGTTACATAAACTTCCTCAAATATGTCACCGTCACCATTCAAGAAAGCAGTAACAATGTTTGATTGATGTACATCCCAACCAAAATGAGCTGCCAATGCACATAGAAAACGCACAGTAGTCATACGATAAGTGGGAGCAAAAGTCTCTTCATAATCTATGCCTTTTTGCTGTGCATAACCCTTTGCAACAAGGCGAGCCTTATGGCGATCAATCTGACCATCCGGCTTGCGTTTCAACTTGTAAACCCACTTCGTACCAATGGTCTTTTTGCCAAGAGGCAAATCACATAAACTCCATGTGTCATTTTCTATGAGTGCATCATATTTAGATTGCATGGCAGCCATTCAATTTTCTGAATTCTGTGCTTCATCAAAAGACAGAGGCTCCTCAACATCATGTAAGCTAGACACAACCAAAGCATAACAATCTGATGCATAAGATGCATGAAGAGAGCCTGAACGAGTACGACTAGACAAAGGTGCATCCAATTTACTGTCACGCAAAGTGTGCACCAGCCATTTTGGCATACCTCTAGCCTGCTCATTTTCAACCCTTTCCTCATCAAGTACATCATGTACATCTGCATCAGTAATAGGCTGATCTAGAACATTTTCAGAAACCCCCATAGGTTGCACATTTGCCTCATTGGAACTTACATTCGTATTTCCACCATTGAAAAGAGGCAACAAAGTGTCATAAATGTCCTGTGAGCTTACATTACTGTCTCTAGTACATGACAGCAAGGGCTGAACAGAATCTTCCACAAACACTACATCCCGTGAAACCAGAATACGTTTTGTTTGCGGATGATACAACCTGTAACCTTTGCTTTCAGCACTATAACCAACAAAAATACATTTGACAGCCTTATCATCCAATTTTCTGCGCTGCACTTGTGGCACCAAAGCATATGCCAAACAGCCAAAAACACGCATGTGCTCAATAGAAGGCTTTCTATCATGCCATGCTTCATATGGAGTAATAGACTGCAAAGCTTTCGTAGGACACCTGTTAAGTACATAAGTGGCACACATGATGGCCTCAAGCCAAAAAGAATGCGGTAAAGCTTGACTTTTGACCATACATCGTGCCATTTCCGTCAGTGACCTGTTTTTCCTCTCAGCAACACCATTTTGCTGAGGTGTATAAGGCACTGTACATTGGTGTTTTATCCCACGACTAGCCAGAAATGCATTAAATTCATGAGACATATACTCCCCCCCCTCGATCGGAACGGAGGGTGCCCATAGTACATTTCGAGACATTTTCAGCCATAGCCAGAAATTGTTTGAAGCATATAAAAACTTCGGACTTCGCTTTAAGCGGAAATACCAATGCATGCCTGGAGTAATCATCAATGAAAGTCACGAAGTACAAGTAATTGCCCAAGGACGGAGTTTGCATGGGCCCACAAACATCACTATGCACAAGCTGCAACCTGCATGTGACCCGAACTGAACCATCCTTTGGAAATTTAGAACGCTGCATCTCACCCAAAATACAGCCTTCACAAACATGTTTGACAGGTCCTTCAAGAGGTGGCAAAGAAGCAACCATATCAGATTTCTGCAAACGCAGCAAACTGACAAAATTCAGATAACCAAAACGTGCATGCCAAAGTTTTGCATCTGAAATAGCCCTTGAATCTGCAACAGCATTTGCAAAATTTTGTCCACACTAGTCATACAAAGTCAGCTTATACAGCCCACGGCACAAAAGCCCAGATGCAACAATTTCATCACCAAAACTGAGATCATGAACTGTACATTTGTCATCCACAAATTTGACTACAAGTCCAAGTCTAGCAAGTGCGGATACAGACAAGAGATTCTTCTTGATCCCAGGTACATAAAGTGCATCAACAAGTGTGAAGGAACTGCCATTAGCAGCAGTGAGCACAATCTTTCCAACTCCCTGAACTGGATAAGAGGCGTTGTTGGCACAAGTGACTGAATTCCCATGAGGGACAGACTCGAGAGAGGTAAACAATTCACGATGTGAGGTAATGTGCTTTGTAGCACCACTGTCGAAATACCACACATGTGAATCTGCAGCAACTGACAAGCATGCATCATGGACAGCAGGATTGTAAGTGCACTCTGCGCTAAAAGCCCATTCTGCATCAACATCAACAACACAGAAGACTCAACAATGGCTGCATTTGTAGTGGAACCAGCATTTGCAGTGGAACCACCCTCTTTCTTCTTAGCCTCTTTTGCCTTCAACTTAGGACACGACTTGATCAAGTGATCATTGGCTTTACAATAATGGCAACGCATCTTCTTTTTGCCCTTATCACAAGAATTTCCAGACGAATTGCTGCCAGCAGAAGCATTAGGAACATAATTTTTGCCACTCGCAGCAGAACCATAAGAAGTGGCTGCATTGCTGTTACCACCCTTTCTTTGAGAAGCAATAAAAGCTTGTTCAACTGCACGCTGTCTAGTCCTGTTTTTTCTAGACAGTGACTCTTGCAATAGCAATGTGCATAATGCATCAAACTTGAAAACTTCAGGATTTCCTTGGGTCATAAGTCTCCAAGTACTAGCAAAGGTCTGGTAAGAATCTGGTAAGGCATCAAGAACAGTCTGCACAAGGAAACTGTTTGAAATGACTTCACCTGCAGAAATAAGTTGCTCATTGATATCCTTGACACTAGCAAGGAAAGTGTCCATATCATCCTCCTCATGCATAATCTTCGACTCCAGCTCTTTACGTAGCAAAGCAATTTTAGCCTCATTGTGACTTGCATAAAGACCAACCAAAATATCCCAAGCCTATTTTGCAGATTTTGCTGAACGGATGTGAGGAACAATGGTGCGCTTCACAGACAACGCAATCAATGCATGAGCCTACGCATCCGTAACATCCCAACGAGCTTGTTCTGTCGTAGGCAAAATAACTCTAACAACTGCAATCCTTGCAGCAAGACCTGCAACATCCTCAACATCGCCTACATCCTCAGAACCAGGACGTACATCAATGCCCTGCACAATGTTCCAGACGCCCTTTGATACAAGAACATGTTGCATCATATAAGCCCACATAGGGTAGTTGTCCCCATCGAACCTGTCCTCAGCAGCAAACATCTTGAACACATCTGTGTTGTTGTTGTCAGCCATGGTAAATGCTACACCTGATGTGAAAACTGCCCGAAAATAGGAGAAACGAAGCGGGAACAACACGTGCTATATAGCACAAACCGTAGAAGACTATAAGGCACATGTTATGCAGAAAACGGCACTGACAAAAATTCTTCACAAAATGATGAAATAGCCTGTGCAGTACTGCTTGTAGTGGAAACGGAGGCCGAAATGAGCCCGAATCAAAAATCCGAGCAGACAAAGCTCTTCGAGCTAGCCCGAAGTATTTGTTGACCTGCGAACGCTTGCCAAAGCTCACTGAAATCGGAGAAAGTGAGCAGGCGTGTGCTGGAGCAGCTGACAACTAAGCCCGGGAGGACATAACCTGCTTTGATACCAATTGTTGGAATTAGGGTTGCAGAGAAACACACACAGCTTGGAGAAGACGAAGGAATCTCAAGGCACACAATAGAGAGTGTATAACTTAGTGTGCAATGGAAAGATAGATAGCCCTAGAGTGATGGGTGTATATACAATGCTCGGGGGAAAAAAGCCTCCTAAAGAGGGAAAAAATGCCCCGGCGGTCCTAGTGTGTTTACACACATCACTACCACATGTATATGGTAACAATAAACATGTCAAAAATTAATAATAAATAGCAAAGGAGCTCATATGGAAAAATTGAAGACACGGTGGTGATTAGAAAGACAAGGCGGACAAGCACAAAAAATTTCAATCAAATCGGCAGATGGAAGCGAAAAGCCTAAATTAGGCGGCCAGACCTACTTTTGGAGAATTCTTGTAGAATGAGCTACAAGAATCCGATTGGGAAATTTTTTGAGTCTAACATAGATTTCACGACCTAGTAGGACTAATAGGGGAATTTGGGGAAAAATGGTTCGGGAAGTCCGAGTATAGATACCCAAGGTAGGCTAAAACCACCTCATTTCCACTTGTTGCCTTTGGAGAGAGAGCCTTTCGAGTTCTTCGTGTGCACATTCCAGAGTCCACAGTCACCTGTTTTCAGCGCCGTCTCACACGAGACATGAGGGGTAAGTTCTATGCTTATCAATGATCCATTTTGTACGGCCGATAGCTAGTCTAAACCCCTGGAAAAAACCCTGGAATCCGAGCAGTGCACGAAGATCTACGACCAAAAATTGACCATAGCGGCCTATCAGCTCAACCAAATCAGACGAGACTTGGACTGTAGGATGCCCTAATATAATAGAACACTTCTTTATCAACAGTTGACCATTTGGCAAGGGTCAAGGGGTCCCCAGTAGAAAAGCTAGGTTTTTGGCTGATGCCAGAATTGAATTCTGACTCCACAGACAGCTTGTATACGAGGTTTATACACAATGTGTATGATTCGTTTTATAAAATCAATCAAGCCAAGCCCTCAAAAAGTAGAAAACGGCTCGAAGGCTACAAAGCATCAAATTCGACGTATGAGGTCAAATTGACTCCAAATGGGCCAAAATTGGATGAGTTGCTTCACGACTATGTTGCAAACAAGTCCAAAGCCTTAAAAGTGACTAACCAACACTACAGGCCAAGTAGTCACAAAAATCGGTGATTTCAGAGTCGACAAAGCACGAAGTGATGCCGGCAAGACCAAATTTTACCAAATTCAATTTAGGATTTGTTTTAGGTGTATAGAATGTGTTTAGGTCAAAATTTCCAAGCTTTGCAAGAAAATGTTGAATGTTGTAAATAATCACTATTATTTAGTTTTGCAATATTTTGGCTTGAAAACTGTATCATCACCTCACCTATCACTTGTACACACCTATTACATGTCAAATTTCAAGTATGAGCCAAAATGATCAATTAAAACTTGGAAAATTACCAAAAAATGCAAAGAAGTCCTTGCAAGCCATTTTTTGAGTTAGGAGCCACATTTTTTGATCCAAATCACCTCATATCACATACACAGGGGGTTTATACCATGCCTAGAACCAAGTTGTAGAAAAAAATGTTCATTTTGATGAAAAAGTTAATAATCGTGATTATTTACTTTTTGGCCAAAATAGAAAAAATTTGCAACTTTGCCATCATGGGACCAAAATACATGATGCCCTAAGCCCACTAGCCAAGTTCGAACAAATTTGGAGCTCAAAATCTCAAAATTCCTTTTCATCTACTGTTTCAGAGACCTAAAGCCTAAATCTGGCACCATTTTCATCCTGTGCACCCAAATGAGCCCATATTTCACTAAGAGTATCTATTTGGTATATACTTCAAGCCTATAATGTCACATTTGCAAAAAGTTGAAAAAATTACTCAGCTGTAAATAATCGCGATTATTTACTTTTGTTGCAATTTTTGTTAGGACTTTATAATTTTGATCTTTACATGTTTTTATGCATCTATGCATGTTCAAAAATTGATTTGAAGCAAATTGGACTCAATTTGTCAGCATTTCAGACTGAGAGACAATTCGGAGAAGAATCTGTCAAATTTGCTAACTTTGACACTCTATTCACTTAAGAGGAGCCATGCAAGCTACAGAGAAGGCTAAGAAGAAGCTCTCACAAAAGGAGAAGCTGCAAGAGCTACCAACCTACCAACTGGACCCCAGTTCAGTCAAAAATGCCAAAGCAACCTACCTGTCGAAAGAGCAGCTTGAAGAGCATAACACAACAGTGTTCACAGGTAGATTGACAAGAGCGAAGAAGGACATCAAGTAGAACTGCAACTTCTACCAAAAGATATTTACGATGTCGCCGCAAAGCCCGACACAAAAGAAGCCAACAAAAGGCTTGGGCTCCGAGAATTTTACGAGCAAGAGCCACGTGGAGTGGACTTCCAAAAAGCTTATGAGCTCTTGTCCACAATCAAAGAAGATGGGATAGGCCAGATCTCTGACTAGCAAGGAAACAAGGTTGAGGTGATTACAAAAGAGATAGTGGCAGATGCTCTCAAACTGCCAACAGAAGAAATGACCATGTAGACAAGAGATAGAAAGACGGCAAGAACTTTCATCAAGGAAACCACCACTACGACATTTGCCAACCTCATCCAGAAACAGGTGGAAGAACCTGCAAGACTATACCACCAACACTTCCACTTCCTCGCCAAGAGACCACCAAGGTATACGACACCCAATCATGCAGTTGCCACAACCTTTACACAAGTTCTCAAATCAACAACCAGGCAACCAACTGACCATGCACAGTACGTGTTGTCCACACTAAAAGGGACAAAGAATGAGGGAAAAATAACATATTTGGGAGCACTAGAGGTTCTAACCAGAATTGCCTACCATGCTATCGGCATGGCCAACAACTTTCCACCTTCCCTAGATCAGAACACTTGGATAGTGAAGGGGAGGAGCTGGGAGCACAACGGAAGAAGAATACGAACGCACACACACACACACACACCACCATAGTCACACACACAGGTTGAAGGGGGGGAGCCAACGTACTGTATGCCCCCTTTGTTTTTTTCCTTATCTTATGCACTAAGGCACAATACACATTGTACTTAGTGTTAGTGGCTCACACAAGTGTATAGCTGTACACTTAGGGTTAGTGGCAGTTAGTGATAGGTGGTCGGTCACATGGCCATTAAACCTAACATTCTCCCACTTGATGGCCAATGTGGGAGACTATAAGAATGGAAGAGAACCACTCTTCACCCAATGCCCATCAACCCACGACAGTGCTGAAACTGATGGCTGGAGAGTCTCTTAGTGAGTGCATCCACTGTGTTTTCTGACGTAGGAATCTTCACTAAATCAAGGCTCTTGTTTGCCAGGCATTCACGACTGAAGTGATAACGCACATCAATGTGTTTCATTCTAGAATGAAACACTAGATTGTTAGCCAAGGCAATAGCACTCTGATTATCACAATGAAGAACTGGTGTACACTGCTCCAATCCAAGATCTTTCACTAAGCAAGCAAGCCAAATAGCTTCTTTGCATGCTTCACTCAATGCAACATACTCTGCCTCTGGGGTAGAAATAGATGTACAATCTACAGATCTCCGAGAAATAACAGAACCAGCAAATGTGTAAATCCAACCTGTTGTTGATTTGTGACTGTCAACACAACCTGCATAGTCACTCTCTACAAATCCCTGAATGGATGACTCTCCACGACCATAGCATAACTGCCTATCTGCTGTGCCACTCAAGTATCTAAGAATCGACTTGACAACATCCCAATGCTTTTTACCAGGGTTAGACATAAATCAGCTGACAACTCCCACTGCATGTGCAATTTCAGGTCTTGTAGCCACCATGGCATACATGAGACTACCACAAGCTAAAGCATAAGGAACCTTAGCCATTGCAACTTTTTTCTCAGCAGATTTGGGACCATTGTTCTTGCTAAGTTTCAAATATGCAAGCAATGGAGTACTCAAGGCCTTCCCCTTCTGCATGTTGAAACGATCAAGAACCTTGTGTACATACTCTTTTTGAGAAAGGTACAACAACCTCTTCTTATGATCACGAGTAATGCACATACCCAAAATGTGATTGGCTTCACCCAAATCTTTCATGTCGAATTGACTTTTCAGCTTGGTTTTCAAGTCAGCAATGTCCTTCTTAGAATGACCAGCAATAAGCATGTCATCTACATAAAGGATAAGCATAATAAGCTGTCCATTCGGTTGTCTTTTCACGTAAAGACATGGATCCTTATTATTGCCCTTATAGCCTAGGGAACGCATAAATGCATCAAACTTTTGATACCATTGTCTGGACGATTGCTTCAAGCCATAGATACTTTTTAGAAGCTTATAGACCAAATGTTCCTTGCCCTTGAGCACAAACCCTTCAGGTTGCTGCATATAAATCTCTTCCTTGAGATCACCATGTAAGAAAGCTGTAATGACATCCATTTGATCAAGCTCCATATCTTCAGTGGCAACCAAAGCAAGCAACATTCTTAGTGTCGTCATCTTGACCACTGGAGAAAATATTTCCTAGAAATCTACACCATATTCTTGCTTGAAACCTTTGGCCACTAAACGAGCTTTGTAATTCTCAACATTGGATGCAATCTTCTTCTTGTAAACCCATTTACAAGGCAAAGCTTTCCTACCTTTTGGCAATGGAACAAGTTCCCATGTTTTGTTCTTTGCAATACTGGATAGCTCCCTCTTCATAGCATGTTCCCACTAAACTTTATCATTGGCTAGCATAGCCTCTTTGTAACAAGAAGGCTCACCACTATCTGTCAGCAACACAAAGTCCACGCCTAGAACAAACCGTTCTGGCGGATGTGAGACTCTTTGAGATCTCCTCGGCTGATCAGAGCTTGTACTAGCTTGTGTAGTAATTGGCTCTAGAGCTATCTGTACAGGAGGTGATACATCAAAAAACGTCACTTTCTGGAATTCAACCTCTTTCGTTGGCTGCCTATGCATCTTGGTCTCATTGAAGACAACATCACTGCTACTACGGATTACTAATCAACTTTCCAGATCCCATAAACGATAGCGAAATTGACCATCTACACCATAGCCAATGCATTTCGTGGACTTAGGGTCAAGCTTAGCACGCAACTCCTTGGGTACATGTGCATAAGCTTCAAAGCCAAATGTATGGAGTTTTTCATAAGACAACTTATGTCCTGACCATAACTCCAAAGCTACACGAAATTGTAGTGAAGCATGTGGTGATCTATTGATCAAATACACAATAGTGTATAATGCTTCAGCCCAAAACACTTGCGGTAAATTAGCCTGTGATAACATAGACATGATCCTCTCTTGGATGGTCCTATTCATTTGTTCGACAACACCATTTTGTGCAGGGATATAAGGAGCTATAAACTCGCACTTAATTCCCCTACTTGAACAGAAGTTTGAAAACTCTTTGGAGACATATTCTCCACCATTGTCTGAGCGTAAAGCTTTCAACTTATGTTCAGACTGAGTTTCCACACTAGATAAGAACTTAGGCCCACATAAATCACTATGCACAAGCGCTAAGGGCTTTCTTTCTTTGTCAAAAGACTGGGTACGATGTGCACATGTTTGCTTACCATATTGACAGTGTTCACAAAAGGGAAAATTAGAAAATGATAAAGACGGTAAGTAGCCCAAACGAGAAAGAGTTTCCATTCCCTTCTTTGACATATGGCCTAACCGGCTATGCCACAAAGCAACACTTGGCAGCTCTGTTATAGAAAGAACATTGTTTTTATCAGATACATAAAGAGGATAAAGTGAACCAACTATAGAACCACGGGTTATAATAAGATGACCCTTCGCAATACGCCAAGATTAATGATGAAAAGTGACTTTGTAACCCAAGTCATCAAGACGTCCAACCGAAATCAGATTGCGTGTCAAAGCTGGAACATGACGCACATTATGGATGATAAACTTCACCCCATTTGCCATAACCATAGCAATATCACCTATGCCCACAATGTCACAAGAGTAGCTGTCATCTAGCGTAATAGTGCCAATGGTTTCCTCGTATGTAGTAAACCAATGCCTATGAGGTGTGACATGCAACGAAGCACCCGAATCAAGAATCCATGTATGGAATACTTCACCACTAACAAGTAGCTCTGCTGGCATAGATCTCTGTAAAGATAGAGTTTCTTGTGCATCATAAAATACATCATTATTTTCAGTCACCATATTGATGTCTTGTGCATCACAATCATCTTGCACTATGTTTAGTTCTTCAATCTTAACCGAACTCTTTGGTTTCTCCTCTTTATCATCATTGTCTTTGCCTTTGCCTTTACCTTTGTCACGCTTCCAAGCATAACAATCCTTCTTTATGTTACCAAACTTATCACTATAATGGCATTGAACATTGCGACGACCAGGAGACTTTGATCTACCCTTTGAAGCATCTCTATTGCCCTCTTTCTTGGATTCACGATTCCAAGAACGACCTTTACGCGGTTTTCCATCCTTTTGCACATAATGAGCTTCGCCATGATGCGAGCTATCCATAACCTTGTGGTGCATTTCCTCTAACAAAAGAGAACTAGTGACATCAATGTACACTAGTGTACCCTTAGGAGCAGAGTTACTGACAGCTGTGCAAAAGATATCCCATGAGGGTGGCAACGAACAAAGCAAGAAGATTGCTTTCATCTCATCATCAATATTGATCCGTTGTGCACGAATCTGGGCAAATAGAGAATCAAAGTCATTAATATGACTGGCAACACTGGCTGACTCCTTCATACGAAGGTTAAACAGTTTTTGCATCATGAAAACCTTATTACTTGCCGTATCCTTTTCATAAGTGTTGCATAACTTTTGCCATAAAGCATAGGCAGATTGACATTCTAGCACTGAAAAGTACACTGACTCAGCAAGGTGCAATCTAATAGTAGATCTGCATAGCTCATCAAGCTCCTCCCACTGAAACTGAGTCAAATTCATCCCTTCAGTTCGTGTCGCATAAATAATAGGCAATTTCTGTTTCTTTTGAACAAGCACATCTTGCATCCGATTCTTCCAAAGCTGAAAATTAGTGCCATCAAACTTCTTTATGTCATAAATGTCACGGTCTTTGCTAGTAGACATGGTGACAAAACTACCAAAAGATTCTGGGAAAATTTCGACAAAGTCTCCTTTGTATTTGGGACTATGTCAACCAAAATACGAGACAAAATGACCAAGTATGTCACTCACAAAGCATAGAAGAGAGCAATGCCTCTCAAAAGCACATTGTATAGAGACCAACTGAGGTGCATAAATAGTCTAAATGACCATCGACCGCCAACTCGGCGTCAAAAGCACCTATACCACTCTATACATGTCCTATGGCAAGGCCTCGTAAGGGATGCTCCAGCTACCTGTATCACCGAAGGTATCTCCACATTTGAGAATACCCCAGCTCAATGAAAACCTCATGCTATCGACCCTCAACAACGTAGGTTGTGCAACAAAAACATATAGCCAAGTCTCAGAAATGGCTATCTTCCGGACCAAGTCTCAGAAATGGCCGGGACTACCATACTAGCCAAAAGATGGCTCCACAAAAGCGTACAATGGCAGTATCCACAAAGACGTACAAGTCTGTCAAGACGCTCAAACATGCATCAAAAGCATGTGCCTGCAACTAAATATCCTTGCGGGGAGTCAATCCGCTCTCAAAAGAGCTCAAACACTGTCAAAAGTGTCAACATATGCATGTACGCATAAACAATTGCTCCCACTGGAACCATAATATCGCAAGCACTAAAACCTGTAGCCTGTGAGTCGATGCCAATGTTGTAAGACCAAAGCCAAAAGCGAGGTCAGGAAGCACAAAGAAAGCTAACCAAGCCGCTCTATGTACCTGTACTTGTACCTGTAGTCGAAGAAGGGAATGCTGTCAATCTCCCACTCTATGTGTGTATGAGGCCACTCTGAAAGAGGCTACACACTCCTGAACGAGCCGTGGGCTCTCGTAGATGGAAGAGACTACAACAATGGTACCTGTTAACTGGCTATGGAAGCACTGCAGCACAAACTACCACAAGAGGGCTGAAAATTTCAGCTCCTGAACCGTAGCTCGAATGGGTTTTTGATGGCTCGAATGGCTCCGAAAGGAGGGTAAAACTTCAGGACACCTGCTGGAAATGCTCTCGGGAAGCTGAACTTGCCAATGGCGAAATCGAAATCCTGTTTGTACTCTTGAAAGTGCGCGTGCGTGCGGAAACAATTTTGGGAATGAAACCGCTCTGATACCAGATGAAGGGGAGGAGCTGGGAGCACAAAAGGAAGAAGAATACGCACGCACACACTCACACACACACCACCATAGCCACACACACAGGTTGAAGGGGGGGAGCCAACGTATTGTGTGCCCCATTTCTTTTTTTTCTTATCTTATGCACTAAGGCACAATACACATTGTACTTAGTGTTAGTGGCTCACACAAGTGTATAGCTGTACACTTAGGGTTAGTGGCAGTTAGTGATGGGCGGTCGGCCACATGGCCATTAAACCTAACAGGTAGTGTCAGCACAATCTTCCCCTCGAGCCACAAGATCTACCAAGAGAACATACAAGTCTGATGAAGAGTCTGTTGAGAGCTCGCTGGAACTCCATAGTAGTGAAAGCTCTGATAATGAGGAAAGAAGAGCACAATCGAGGAAATGAAAAGAAAATCCGTAGCAGCACATCAAGAGGAGCTGCAACAAAAACAGCCCAGGTTTGAAAGAGAAAAGCACTCCTACGAAAGCAGCTGCCAAGCACAAGGCAAGGACCCGGCAAAGTGGGTACCAATTGAATTGAAAGGACCAAGAACAAAGCACCATGCCAGGAAACAAGTAGAAGATTCCACCGAGTTACTGAAAAAAATGTATCATGAAGCAGAAGCTTTGAAGCTGAAAGAAGCCCAAGAAGTGGAACGAAAAGCTAAAGAGGCGACGGAGTAGCAAAAGCAAGCAGAGGAAGGAACTGCACAAGGAGAAGCACAACATGAACGAGGTGATATGTCTCCTCGACCTTCTTCAGAACAACATGATCACACTATGCCAAGCCCACCACCATCACCAACAGATAAAGCCACAGAAATTGAGCCCATAAAGGACACGGAGCCTGAACAAAGAGAAGTAGCTCAATCTGCACAACAGGCAACTACTACACAAGAGCAACAGAAAGAGCAAGAGCCAGAGCCAGAAAGGGCAGCAAGTCCTGCACCAGAGGACACCACAAAGTTTGAACAAACAAGAGAACACGATTCCGAGGAAACACCTTCTACATTCTACACAGCAAGAAAAGGCCGAGGCATCCACGAAGCCTTAGGATGACAAAGCAGAAGAGGCCCAAGCACAGCCTCAAGGGCAAGAGCAACCAGCTGCCACAACCCCACCACGAGAGACACAAGAGACGACCAAGACATCTAGGCAGTTAGCAAGAAATGAAGATTTACAATCAAACGATGAGGTAATCCTTCAAGTCAATGAATATGCAAAGCAAATGCACGATATAACGAAAACACTCCAAACATCAACACTTAGCCGCAACACAAAAGGCTAAAGAACTGGAGATGGTGATTGACGCTCTCCAAGGAGAGTTAGAAGATAGATTAAATGTCATCACTGATCTACAAAAGCAAGTGCAGGAATTGAAATCTGAAGCTGAACAACATCAGCTAGCAAGGGATAAACAGCAAAAGAAGATGGAGGAGCTCGGTGACCTACTTACCAAGTTGTCAGATGCTTGCAACGCCAAAGATGACCAACTGACAGAGGTTACCAACGAACTTCTAACTACAACTTTGTCAGCTAAGAAGATTCAAGTGAAGTTAGATGTAGCGAATGCCTCCTTGAAATACTCAGAGCAAAGAATAAATGATCAGGCAACTTTCTTGCGGAAAATATGAGAAAATCCAACAGTAGCCTCAATCAAAGGAACAGACGAGGTCTACAAAGCATTAGAGAAAAAGAACAAGGAGCTTGAGCTAGAGCTTAAATTTGAGTAGTCTCAGCGCAGAGACCTGGCTTTAATGCGGGTGCAATGAGAAGAAGAGTTGCTAAAAGAAATAGCTGAGCTTAAAAGAGTCAACCAACTATTGAGAGATGGACGGCCAGAAACGCAAGAAGAAGCAGGAACTTTAGAATAGCCACAGATAGATATCCTCAGTTTCTTTTGCTGAGATGGAGACACAGCCAACAAAAGGGCTAGGTGGCGAGGATGAATTCCAAGTACAAATAAAGAAACTGATACATTGTCAATGGTCCAGCTATCAAAAGCTGAGGAAGATGCACTCAAAGAAAAGATTACACAAGAGACAGATGAGCAGTGGAAAGCAGTGATGGATTGGGAGTTGAGAGTTCTTCACTCTGTCAATGTCACTCAACTCACTCCCAATCAAATCAATGGGTAATGGCATCATCAATCCTTGCCATATCCTTTGATAAAGGTGGAGTTGCTCCAAGTCAAAGAGAGGATTTACAAAGACATGCAAGTAGAAGGCTCATATGAAGACCACCCAATGTGGAGGGTGAGCTGGTTGAACAAGAATCCAAGGTATCTGATTCTATTCACAAGAGCACCTCTCGTACTACAAAAGAGGATCCCACTTTTTGTCCTGTACCAAGAGTAAGGACCTGGCAAGCACATGAGGCAATAACAAAGAAGCGGCCAACCTGGCTAAACTACCCAAGATTTCCAGCCCCAGAAAAAGGATCATCGACAAAAGAATACATGGTGAAAACCCTAACGGGTGCCATGTCCTTCTTCAAGAGTCTACTGGATTTATCATGTGTGATGCATTATAAAATCTGTCGAATGCTGCTCACCTGCATTGAAGTCTTTCATGAGCCAGAGCAAGCAGGCACCCCGTGGATGTCATTCCTCGAGGGCAATGAAGGTTTATGCTACGATCTTAGTGGTCAACCTTTTGAAGAAGTCCTCTGTGGCTTCTACGCACGGTGCATGTTCTTACCATCACATAGTATGTTGGCATTTGAGGAAGCGTTCTACACAGGGTTCTTCACTTGGCGAACAAAGATATTTGGGCCAGTGATCAGCAACCTGACTTCGAGATTCATCGACTACTGAGTAGTGGAGCTTAAAAACAGAGTCACTATGCAGTCCTTGCAGGTACCAAATAAAGAGAGAAAAATCACATACAAAAAGGCACTAAACGCACTTAAAGACCGCCTCGCCAGCCGTCAACCCGAAGACTATTTCAGTCCATAAAACTGTGTCAAGGGATGACACAGGCAAGGAGGGGGAGAATGTTAGCAGCAAGCTAACTCAGATACCATTTTTCGGAGCTCTTATTGTAAAAACACTTATTATTTTGATAAATCGAGAATATTGTAACTCCTATTTTTCGGATAGACCTTGTAATTGAGGAGCCGGAGCTACAAGCTTTCAGATTGTATCAACCTGTTATTACGCATCTTTAGTTAGAGCTCCCAGATTATTAGTTTTGACCACCAAAAACCTTGGCTAAGGTATAGAAGCCAATTTTTGTAAGTTATTTGTAAGTTTTGGATAATGAAATACACAACGTGAGTTAACGACGCTCATTTCTCTCCTTCTCGCGCTTCCTACTCCCTCCATGGTTGTCACATTGCACTCGCATTTGTTGCATTGCAACCGCGAGTATGAGCTCTACGCATTGACGCAAGCAGTTCACAGTATTTCATAGCTTTTGGCGTCGCCGATCCCTCGTTGACCCGCGGCCTAATTTCATCATAAGTAGGAATTTACACTTCAAAATAAAAAACTAAGCATAGGCGGGGTATTGGGGCATCATTGCTAAGTTGAAAAAAACTAGGACAAAAATCCACTGATGTTAATAATCGCGATTTTGACACTTGACCTAAGTGGGATTTGAGACCATAAGCATGTATGCTAAGGTCTTTTAAACTTGTCCTAGAAGTTTTGTTACATTTGGATGTCATTTAATGCTCTGCCGATGAGCGATTGGCCTTTGGTGATTTCAGTCACTTGAGTATAGCTTGAGTTAGATACGAGTTATTAGTTGTTTTTCGAGAGATTGACAACCTCTTGTAGCCTCTATGCACTAGTCGAGTCAGCTGCGTCCCATGGATTGACAATTTAATTGTGGTTCTCGCTAAATCTGCAATAAGATAGGAGTGAGGTTAGACACCCGTCCCACACCAATGCTTAGACCTTGGGCTATACATAAATTTGCTGACTTGTGAGACTGCAAACTAAATATTCGGCCTCGTGTTGCATACATAAATGAGGCAGCCAACAATAGTTTGGTAAAGAGTGACATTAGCAGGATCACCAACATCATGAAGACTCAATTTCAAGCTTGTGTCCATGGGAGTGGCAATAGGTTTGCAATCCTCAAGTCCAACTTTACATAGCACTGTCTCTATGTCACACTGCTTAAACTGTATATCCACAAATCTTTTATCTTGAAAGTAGCATTCAAATCAGCCTTAAATTTAGAAATATGTCTCTCATTTGGTCAAGTGATCAGCAAGTACATCACCATCACGCTTCACATACAATGTGCTTTCTGTTGGACTGTAACGAAAGCCTCGTTTGACCAAATGAGTCTCAACCTTCTCATACCAAGCACAAGGAAATTGCTTGAACCCATACAAAGCTTTCTTACATCTGCACATTTTATCCTCTTGTCCTTTCTTGACAAAACCACAAGGTTGTGTTACATAAACTTCATCAAATATGTCACCATTCAAGAAAGCAATAACAATGTTTGACTGATGTACATCCTAACTAAAATGAGTTGCCAATGCACATAGAAAGTGCACAATAGTCATACAACAAGTGGGAGAAAAAGTATCTTCATAATCGATGCCTTTTTGCTGTGCATAACCCTTTGCAACAAGTCAAGCCTTATAGAGATCAATCTCACCATCTGGCTTGCGTTTCATTTTTGTAAACCCACTTTGTACAATGGCCTTTTTGCCAAGAGGCAAATCACATAAATTCCATGTGTCTTTTTCTATACGTGCATCATATTTTGAATGCATGGCATGCATTCAATTTTCAAAATTTTATGCTTCATCAAAAGAGAGAGGTTCCTCAACTTCATGTAAGCTAGACACAACCAAAGCATAACAATCTGATGCATAAGATGCATGACGAGAACTTGAACGAGTATGACTACACAATGGTGCATCCAATTTATTGTCACGCAAAGTATGCACTACCATTTAGGCATACCTCTAGCCTGCTCATTCTCAGCCCTTTCCTCATCTAGTACATCATGTACATCTGCATCAGTAATAGGCTGATCTGTAACATTTTCAGAAACACCCATAGGATGTACATTTGACTCATTGGAATTTACATTCGAACTTCCACCACTGAAAAGAGGAAACAAAGTGTCATAAATGTCCTGTCAGCTTTCATTATTGCCTCTAGTACATGAGAGCAAGGGCTGAACTGAATCTTCCACAAACACAATGTCTTGTGAAACCAAGATACACTTTGTTTGTAGATGTTACAACCTATAACCTTTGCTTTCAGCACTATAACCAACAACCTTATCATCCAATTTCTTGCGCTGCGTTTGTGGCACCAAAGCATATGCCAAACAACCAAAAACAAGCATGTGATGAATAGAAGGCTTTCTATCATGCCATGCTTCAAATGGAGTCATAGACTGCAAAGCTTTCATAGGACACCTATTAAGTACATAAGTGGCACACATGATGGCCTCAAGCCAAAACAAATGCGACAAAGCTTGACTTTTTGACCATACATCGTACTATTTTGGTGAGGCGTATAAGGCACTGTACATTGGTGTTTTATCCCACGACTAGCCAGAAATGCATTAAATTAATGAGACATATACTCCCCCCTCGATTGAAACGGAGGGTGCCCATAGTACATTTTGAGACATTGTCAACCATAGCCAAAAATTATTTGAAGCACATAAACTCTTTGGACTTTATTTTAAGCGGATATACCCATGCATGCCTGGAGTAATCATTAATGAAAGTCATGAAGTAAAGGTAATTGCCCAAGGACGAAGTTTGCATGGGCCCACAAACATCACTATGCACAAGCTGCAACCTGCCTGTGGCCCTAACCAAACCATCCTTTGGAAACTTCAAACGGTGCATCTTACCCAAAATACAGCCTTCACAAACATGTTTGACAAGTGCTTCAAGAGGCGGCAAAGAAGCAACCATATCAGATTTCTGCAAACATGCAAAATTTAGATGTCCAAAACGTGCATGCCAAAGTTTTGCATTTGAAATAGCCTTAGAATCACAATTGCATTTGCAAAATTCTACCCACACTTGTCATACAAAGTGAGCTTATACAACCCACGACATAAAATGCCAAATGCAACAATTTCATCACCAAAGCTGATATCATGTACTGTACATTTGTCATCCATAAACTTGACCACAAGTCCAAGTCTAGCAAGTGCATATAAGACAAAAGATTGTTTTTGATCCGAGATACAAAAAGTGTACAACAAGTGTGAAAGAACTGCGATTTGCAGTAGCAAGCACAATCTTTCCAACTCTCTGAACCGGATAAGAGGAATTGTTGGCACAAGTAATTGAATTCCCATGAGGGACAGACTTAAGAGAGGTGACAAATCATGATGTGAGATAATGTGGTTTGTAGCACCACTGCCAAAAAACAACACATGTCAATCTGCAACAAGTGACATGCATGCATCATGGACAAAAGGATTATAAGTGCACTCTGCACTAAAAGCCCATTCTGCATCAACATCAGCATCACAGTCTCCTTTCATAGAAGACTCAAGAATAACTGCATTTGTTATGGAACCAACATTAGTAGTGGAATCAGCCTCTTTCTTCTAGTGATCAATATCTTTAAATAATGGCAACACGTCTTCGTTTACCCTTGTCACTAGAACTCCTAAACAAATTGTTGCCAGCGAAAGCATTAGAAACATGTGATTTACCACTCGTAGAAGAACCATGAGAAGTGGCTACATTGCTCTTACCACGTTTTCTTTGAGCAACTATAAAGGCATATTCAACTGCACATTTTCTAGTCCTATTTTTTCTGGAAAGTGACTCTTGCAATAGCAATGTGCATAATGCATCAAACTTGACAACTTCAGGATTTCCTTGGGTCATAAGTCTCCAAGTATTAGCAAAAGTCTGGTAAAAATATGGCAAAGCATCAAGAACAATCTGCACAAGGGAACTATCAGAAATGACTACACCTACAAAAATAAGTTGCTTATTGATATCGTTGTCACCAGCAAGAAAAGTGTCCATGTCATGTTATTCATGCATAATCTTCGGCTCCAGCTCTTTACGAAACAATGCAAGTTTTGCCTCATTGCGACTTGCATAAAGACCAACCAGAATATCCCAAGCCTATTTTGTAGATTTCATCGAACAAATGTGGGGGATAATAGTGCGCTTCACAGACAACACAATGATTGTATGATCTTGTGCATCTTTTACATCCCAACGAGCTTGCTCAACCGTATGCAAAACAAATCTAACAGCAGCAATCCTTGCAGCAAGATTGCAACATCCTCAACATCATGTGTATCCTCAGAACTAGGATGTACATCAATGCGCTGCACAATGTTCCAAATGCCTTTTGGCAACAGAAATATGTTGGATCATAGAAGCCTACATAGGGTAATTGTCCCCATCCAATATGTCCTCTGCAACAAACATCTTGAATACATCTGTATTGTTGTCAACCATGGTAAATGTTGCACCTCATGTGAAAGCTGCTTGAAAAGAGGAGAAACAAAGCGGGAACAACACATGCTATAGCACAAACCATAGTAGATTATAAGGGACCTATTATGCAAAAAACGATCTTGATAGAATTTTTGCACAAAAGGACAAAATAGCATGCATAGTACTAGTAACATGTAGTGGAAACGGAGGCTGAAATGAGCCCAAATAAAAAATCTAAGCAGTCAAGCCTCTATGAGCTCACCCGGAATATTTTTTGTAACATTTAATGGCCTAAAAACTTGTGTGTAGCGGAAATTAGCATGAACATAGTGGGCATTTCATTAGAATAGATTCCTAATGAGAATTACAAGAGTGCTTGGGTGGACAGAGCAACAAAAAGCATAACACCTAGTTAGATAGCATGAACAATACTTTCAAAAGAGAGAGAAATTAAGCTATTGACAATAGTTGAGGACCGGATTTACATGCAGCCGGTCCCCCCTCCAAAAGGCTTTGTATTATGGTTTCTCTCATCAAGAGAGACATTGTACAATACAATTCTTTGTGTTCCTTCAAGACTAGCTAGTGCAATGAAGATGAAAGCTTCATGCACCAAGCAAAACACTTATCAAACACAACAGTAATTCTCCCCGGTCTCAGACCCAAGACCTCACACACCTTCGAAGATGGTGAGAGCTAGCAGGGTATGAGAGTAGATTGAGAGGAAGAAGGAGTATTCTTACGAGAAAGATGTACATCTCCTCACATAATCACTCATATTAGCATAGCTTAGCTTAGTAATTAGCATGGTAGAGGAGATGAGCATGCATTGAAGCTTGGCTCTTGGTTAGATTTGCATCACAAAGCCAAGATTTGCTGGTATAGGCCTCCCTTCTCACAAGCTTGGAGTAGGTGATAAGCTTTCCATTAAAGCTTGAGAAGGAGAGAGAGTCTTCTTTTCTTCACACATGAGATTGTGTGAGTGTGTGTGTGATAATGCCTTGCAAAAATCAGCCCCCTCTCTCTCTTGGTCGACCCCTCTTGCTATTTGTTCATGCTACCCCCTCATTGGACCTCCCTAGGGCTAGCCAATGACAATTAAGCAGCATAAGTGATAGCCTTCTGACATGTGTCCCCCTTTCCCCTTTTGTGAGAGCTTTAGGTAATTTAATAATTCAACTAAACTCTCATTGGACCCCTTTGCCTCCTGGCCAATAGGAATCAGGCAAGCCATTGGGCTGCTGAATGCTCATTGGACCCCTTGGGAGACTGTCCAATAGTCTTCTAGAGGACTTAATTCTCATTGGTTCTTTTATTAAGTGTTTTTAAATTAATTAAACCAGATTTACTCGAGCCTAATTCTCATTGGTCCACCTCCAAGGCCATCCAATAGGAATTGGGTACACCTGGTGGGCATCTGGGCTAGGGAGCTGACATGTGTCTCTCATTCCCTTTGTGTAAAGGGAGCTTGTGTGTGTGTGTGTGTGTGTGACTTTCTCTCTCATCCCCTACAAGCAAGGCTCGCCCCCTCCTAAGTAGGGATTTGTAAAGACTTTTTTGACACACACAAAGCATCCAATTCCCCCATGGTTGACCTTTGGACACAACCTTTGAATTTTGGAACCTTAGCATTTTGGAAGTCTTAATGGGCTGAACCTTAGGGTCTTTTTAGCCCATTGTTGCACATGGCTCTTTTGAAAGATGGCCCCCCCTTTGGATCCCTATTTTCCCTCCTTTGAATCCCAACTGTGGCCGGTCTGCTAGCTTAACCAATATTCTAGCTTTTTCTCCCCTGGTGCTTCCCCATATTAAATGATCAGTTTAACATGAGAAAATCATTTAGGAGAATTAGATATTGATTATTATGACATTACCTCTCTCTTGAAATCATAGTCATCCTCGACTATGGTGTAGAGAAGATAAAGCATATTCATGAGTCCTTTTCTTAGCGGGTAGAGGATCCCTATTTTACCCTACGACATCATTCCACAATGGATGACTAGTCTATTTGGTGCTTGAGAGCCTGAGGCTGCCGCAAACATGTCTGCACATTAGTCCTATCAATCTTCCATAGTAGAGTGACAAGCTCTACTTGGTGTTTGGGAGACGTTGTCTCCGCAAACTTGATCTAAGCATGCATACTACTTCATTCTTGTGCACAATAAAGAAAAAGAGAGTCTTATAAGACAAAAACTTTGTTCATTTTTAACATTTTGTACATTTGCTTACTCTTGGGAAGCATTGTAAGCATTGACAAGGTTTAGGTTATCCTTTAATTGTATGCCTTGCATCCATCTAGCATCTTCAAAAGGATAATTCTTAAACTTAATAAGATATCGTCGAATAGTCTTACCGCCTCTTAGTACCTTGTCTTCATGTCGGAGAATGGACTCGGGCTGCAGCACCTCCTCTTGGTCCTCGACCTCCGGTGGGCCTTCAGTAGTTGGTTCTTGAGGTGGCTCTCCTTTGTAAGGCTTTAATAGGCTCACATGGAAAGCATTGTGTATGAGCCAATGATTGGGCAACTTGAGTTGATAGGCCATCTCATTGATTGGCCCAAGAATCTGGAAGGGACCATAGTACCTTTTTGCTAGTTTAGCATAGTACTTTTGGTGTCCCGTAGGATTCTTGCCGTCGTGTGCTTTAATCAAGCCTTGGAAAATTTTAATAAGACCCAATCGTTTTCTTTAAAGGCTTGGGCTCTTCTGTGCTTGTCAGCAATAGACTTTTGCCTTTGTTGTGAGATAGAGATAGCATCCTTAATCTTTTGAAAAGATTCTTGTAGGTCTTGGCTATACTCATCTGCAACGAAGATCTTCCCATGTACCTTAAGTAGCAAGGGACTTTTTGATCTTCCCTCAATTACCTCGAAAGGTGCTTTTCCCGTGGAAGTATGTACAGTGTTATTGTAAGCATACTCCACTAAGGGTAAGTACTTCTCCCATTGGGATCTTTGATCTACTTTCGTTACATAGGCTTTTAGTAGATCGAGAATTGTTAGGTTAGCTATTTCACTTTGGCCATCCGTTTGTGGATGATAGGCTGAAGAGAAGTTTAGCCTTGTCCCTAAATTCTCAAAGAGACCCTCCCAGAAATTACTGGTCATTCTAGGATCTCTATCCGACACTATGGACATTGGCAAGCCATGGTACTTGAAAATTTGTGAAATGAAGAGCGTTGCCATTTGATGGGCTTTGATAGTCTTTTTGACAGGTATAAAATGAGCTTGTTTACTGAACCTGTCTACTATCATCCATATTCCCGTATTCGCATGGATAGACTTAGGCAATCCGAAGATAAAATCCATGGATATGCTCTCCCATGGTGAATTAGGGATTGGCAAAGGTTGAAGCAATCCAAGTTGCTTCCCTCTATGAAATTTTGTCTTTTGGCATACCACACATTTAGAAACATACTCTTGTATGTTCACTTTCATGGTAGGCCAATAGAAATATGTTTCAATTCTCTTTCAGGTAGACTGAATCCCTCTATGCCCCGCATAAGGTGGAGCATGAGATTCATACATTACTTTCTCACGTAGTGAGTTAGTAACACATAGTCTATTGCCATAGAGAAGATAACCATCTTGTAAAGTAAATGGTTCTTCTTTCTTCCCTAATGCAAGGGCTGAAATCACATCTCTAAAATCGGGATCAATAGCATACTCATCTATCATTGAAGATAGATCATTGTGAGTTGCTATGGAAACCGCATTCACTCTCGGCCGTCTTGAGAGTGCATCAGCTACTTGATTATGCTTGCCAGCACCTCATTTGTTTGACGGAGAGCTTGGTCTGCGTCATGAAGTACTTAAGAGTTTGGTGATCCATTCGCAGAATGAAAGGAGTCCCCAATAAATAGTGCTTCCATGAGTCTAAGGCATGTAGAGCTGCAAGGAGTTCCTTTTCATATATGCCTAGAGCTTGCTCAACAGGGTCGAGCCTTCGACTTTCATAGCCTATGGCGTGCCCTTCTTGGAGGAAAACAGCTCCAAGGCAATCACCACAAGCATCACATTGGACCTCAAATGGTTTTGAGAGATCCGGTAGTGTAAGCACAGGTTGAGAGATAAGCTTTTCTTTAAGCTTTTCGAAAGCATTGTTCTCCTTAGCAGACCATGTATACCTAACGCTTTTTTTTGTTAGGTCATGTAATGGTCCCGCAATTTGTGGGAACTTTTCTATGAAGGGTCTATAGTATGCACACATACCTATAAAGCTTCTTAGCTCATGAAGATTCTTTGGTTTAGGCCATCCTTTTATTACCTCTAACTTTGATGGATCCATTTGGATGCCATCTTGAGAGATAATGTGACCTAAATACTGAATCTCTTGCAAGGAAAATTCACTTTTCTTTCAATTAACATAAAGTTTATTCTCTCTTAAAACTTGAGATATTACCTGGAGGTGTTGCTTATGTTTGTCTAATGAATTAGAGTAGATGATAATATCATCAAAGAACACTCTAGTGAAGGTTCGATGAGGCCTGAACAGCTTCTCCATCAACCGATTGAATGTGGCTGGTGCATTGGTCAAGCCAAAAGGCATGACAATGTATTCGTAAAGACCAAATGTGGTGTGAAATGCGGTCTTTACAATGTCTTGATCAACTATCCTTATTTGATGATAGCCACTTTTAGGTCAATCCTACTGAAGTAGGTCGATCCTTGTAGCTTATCAAATAGGTCTTCTACCCGTGGAACGGGAAAGCTATTCTTGATAGTGATCCTATTTAGTGCTGTATAGTCGACACACATACGATATGTGTCGTCTTTCTTTTGCACTAATAGAACAGGTGAGCAAAATGAAGATGAGCTAGGCCTAACCATGCCCTTCTCAACTAACTCATGCACTTGCCGCATAATCTCCTCTTGTTGAGCTTGAGAAACTCTATAAGGAGGTTTGTTAGGCGGTGAACTTCCTGGATGAAGTTCAATTGCATGGTCATCATTACCTCGTTTAGGAGGTAGTTCACAAGGGATGTCGTTAATAAAAACATCTTGAAACCCCTTGAGAAAATTGGATAACTCTAATTCCTTTTGGTTGCTTTTATTTTCTTTTGCTAAAGCATTAGGTTCATTTTGAGAATCTTTAACAAAAATCATGTACACGGAAATAGAGCTCTTTATTTACTTGTTGAAAGCTGGTGTATGTACAATGGGGATAGTGTTACCCATTTCCTTAGCATCTATATACATGTCTTTTTCCATGAACTTAAAGGAGATTCTCCTTTCAGGGAATTTAACATTGGCAGCCAGGCGATCAAACCATGGTGCCCCTAGGATTACATCCTCATGCTTGAGAGGAGAGATAAAGAAGTCCTCTTTGTCCACATAGCTTTGGGCATGAAGCCTCAATTTCCCGATTAAGGGAGTGACTGAAGCTTCTTGCCCCTTGAAATCACTGTCTGCGGGTAGAACATCTCCCATCTCATAGGCTTGTATGCCTAGCTTGGTGGCCAACTCTAAAGATATAAAATTGTGAGTAGAACCAAGGTCAAAGAGAATAAAAGCATCATGTTCTCTTACCTTTCCCCAAGCATGGCATAGAGGAGATCCTTTGTGGTGAATTTGGTGAGTCTCCTCCTCTTGGATTTCAACCAAGGTAGCTCTAGGAGGATCTTGGCGGTTGTTCTTTTGGGGACAAGCGCGGTACGCATGCCCTTGTTCGCCGCACTTGAAACACTGGTTATCCTTGCGATAACGCTCAAGCTCTTCAGGAGAGAGTTTGTTTTTACCTTTGTAAACTCCCTTCTCTTTAGCTTTGTTGGAGTTGCCCTTATGAGACTTTTGGACATTGTCCTTCCCCTTAGGCTCGTTGGAACCCTTGTTTTCTGTGGGCTTATTATTTCTTTTAGCCCCCATTTTGAAATTGATTCGAAAGGCCACCATAGTATGGTGTATTACCGCCGATATGGTACGTGGCCTTTGGGAGTTGACATACTCCGCCATTTCTTCGGTTAAGCCCGCACAAAATTGTTGCTTTTGCTCAGCAAAATCCAACTTTTTGAAGACAGTGGCTTTGAGTTGTAGGTACCAAAACTTATCTACATATTTGTGGATTGATTCATAGGGAGAGAGCTTTAAGCTTCGCCATTCGGTGAGTACTTTGTCTTTGGCATCGGTGGCCAAAAACTGCTTCATAATGGAAGCTCTTAAAGCTTTTCTTGTTCGCGGAGCTTCACCGTTGGCTCGTAGGCTAGACCACCATTGCCTGGCGGACTTTTGAAAGTGCATAGCTACATGGCGTAGCTTAGAGGACTCCGTGAAGCCCTCATCTCCGAATGACGCATCAAATTGTTGGATAAAGGCCAAGACTTTGTCAGTAGCACCAAAGGTTCCATCATAGGTAAGGAAAGAGATACGCTTCCCTCCCTCTTTGAATTTCTTCAGCTTGGACGACCTCTTCCATGCGGCATAGGATTTCCTATGGCCTCTTCTTTTTGATGGTTCAAAGGTTGCACCATCACTTTCTTCAGAAGGTGAAGAATTTGAAGAAGGTGGAGAAGAGGGTGACCTCTTTCTCGCCTTTTTCTTGTCTTGATCTTCGTCGTCTTCACCATCACTTTCATAAGAGGAATAGGATGAAGAAGATGGAGAAAAGGGTGTCCTCTTTCTCACCTTTTGCTTCTCTTGCTTTTTATCATCCCTCTTTGAATTGTGGTGTGGAGAAGGGTGCGATGGTCTTCTCCGCTTTGGTGGTGATGGAGAGCGTTTAGCCCACCGTCTTCGTGGAGCCATCTCTGTCGAGGTGGCGGGAGACTCACTTCTTTCTCGTTCCTTCGGTGGAGGCTCTTGAGTTCTCCTTTGGGAAGGAGATGCATCATCAAGAAGTAAATTCTTGAGCCCTTCGTATGGATTCTCTTCTTCTTCCCGAATCGGAGAGAGACCTCTTTTGGAAGTCTCACTAGGAGGCTTCCTAGGTGTTCTCTCGTCATGGTGGTGAACTTGGAGAATCCCATGAGCACGGAGCTGCCGTTGCACTTCATTTTGGAGAGATGGATTGCCCATGGCTTGTTGAAGCCTAGAAACAAGATAGTTAACAAGCATCGGAGCATCATTAGTAGCTTGCTCATTAGCAAAATCAAAGTTATCAACATTAATTTCACTCTCTTTACTATTGTCAGCCATTCTAACAACTTTTAGGTGTACTTTGGCACGTCAAGCCCTAGTTGCTACTCCTCTTTACCCCTTTAGAAAAAGCACTCAAGCTACTATACCTGTGGCTCGAATACCATTAATTGCAAGGAATAGAAGAGAGGGTCGTTCAACACCAAAACAACACCGGCTCAATAGTGGTTAAGCCGTAGGCAAGCCCCGTAGGACTCCACTATTAAGACCATAGCTCTCGACGGTGATGCCCCGTTAACTGCACGAAGGTAGGCGTACTGCAAGACTGAAAAATCCCTATTCTACTTACTCACAGGCAATTAATAATACCAACCATTTATAGCTAGCTTGAGGACCTCCCTTCTTGAGCAAGAAAAGAGAAACCTTGTGCTCTGATACCAATGTAACATTTAATGGCCTAAAAACTTGTGTGTAGCGGAAATTAGCATAAACATAGTGGGCATTTCATTAGAATAGATTCCTAATGAGAATTACAAGAGTGCTTGGGTGGACAGAGCAACAAAAAGCATAACACCTAGTTAGATAGCATGAACAATACTTTCAATAGAGAGAGAAATTAAGCTATTGACAATAGTTGAGGACTGGATTTACATGCAGCCGGTCCCCCCTCCAAAAGGCTTTGTATTATGGTTTCTCCCATCAAGAGAGACATTGTACAATACAATTCTTTGTGTTCCTTCAAGACTAGCTAGTGCAATGAAGATGAAAGCTTCATGCACCAAGCAAAACACTTATCAAACACAACATTAATTCTCCCCGGTCTCAGACCCAAGACCTCACACACCTTCGAAGATGGAGCTAGCAAGGTATGAGAGTAGATTGAGAGGAAGAAGGAGTATAAGAGAAAGATGTACATCTCCTCACATAATCACTCATATTAGCATAGCTTAGCTTAGTAATTAGCATGGTAGAGGAGATGAGCATGCATTGAAGCTTGGCTCTTGGTTGGATTTGCATCACAAATCCAAGAGTTGTTGGTGTAGGCCTCCCTTCTCACAAGCTTGGAGTAGGTGATAAGCTTTCCATTAAAGCTTGAGAAGGAGAGAGAGTCTTCTTTTCTTCACACATGAGATTGTGTGAGTGTGTGTGTGATAATGCCTTGCAAAAATCAGCCCCCTCTCTCTGTCTTGGTCGACCCCTCTTGCTATTTGCTCATGCTACCCCCTCATTGGACCTCCCCAGGGCTAGCCAATGACAATTAAGCAGCATAAGTGATAGCCTTCTGACATGTGTCCCCCTTTTCCCTTTTGTGAGAGCTTTAGGTAATTTAATAATTCAACTAAACTCTCATTGTACCCCTTTGCCTCCTGGCCAATAGGAATCAAGCAAGCCATTGGGCTGCTGAATGCTCATTGGACCCCTTGGGAGACTGTCCAATAGTCTTCTAGAGGACTTAATTCTCATTGGTTCTTTTATTAAGTGTTTTTAAATTAATTAAACTAGATTTACTCGAGCCTAATTCTCATTGGTCCACCTCCAAGGCCATCCAATAGGAACTGGGTACACCTTGTGGGCATCTGGGCTAGGGAGCTGACATGTGTCTCTCATTCCCTTTGTGTAAAGGGAGCTTGTGTGTGTGTGTGTGTGTGTGTGTGTGTGACTTTCTCTCTCATCCCCTACAAGCAAGGCTCGCCCCCTCCTAAGTAGGGATTTGTAAAGACTTTTTTGACACACACAAAGCATCCAATTCCCCCATGGTTGACCTTTGGACACAACCTTTGAATTTTGGAACCTTAGCATTTTGGAAGTCTTAATGGGCTGAACCTTAGGGTCTTTTTAGCCCATTGTTGCACATGGCTCTTTTGAAAGATGGCCCCCCCTTTGGATCCCTATTTTCCCTCCTTTGAATCCCTACTGTGGCCGGTCTGCTAGCTTAACCAATATTCTAGCTTTTTCTCCCCTGGTGCTTCCCCATATTAAATGATCAGTTTAACATGAGAAAATCATTTAGGAGAATTAGATATTGATTATTATGACATTTGTTGACCTGTGAACACTCACCAAAGCTCACAAAATCAAAGAAAATGAGCAGGTATATGCTGGAGCAGCTGGCGACTAAGCCCGTTAGGATACAACCTACTCTGATACTAATTGTTGGAATTAGGGTTGTAGGAAAACACACACAACTTGGAGAAGACAAAGGAAGCTCAAGGCACACAACACAGATCCAATTACTTAGTCTGCAATGGAAAGAGAGATAGCCCTAGAATGATGGGCGTATGTACAATGCACAGGGGAAAAAACCTCCTAGTGAGGGAAAAAATTCTCTTAATGTGAACTTCTTAAAAAGAGCAGAAACAAAGTGGGAACAACACGTGCTATATAGCACAAACCATAGAAGATTGTAAGGGACCTGCTTATCGACTCTCCTACTTGTGGTGCAGATGACATGCATGTTGAGAATATGGCTGAATCCCCCCCTTTCATATATATTGACATGGTATCCACATGACTAGTGGACATGTGGGCCCATTTTGGATTTTGAGATTGATGTTTTTGATGTTGATGATGCTATTAGTGGCACTGACTTTCCTGCTTAGTATGATTTTTATTGTAAGCAAGAGGTTGATTTGAGTGATGTGGATTGTGATGCTAGTCTTGATTGGGGCTTTGATTATCCGCAAGTTGAGATGGACGAGGAGATGCAGGTTAGTGTGTGCCACATATTGTCAAGGGTGAAAAAAGCTTAGGAAAACTTCACATGCATGTGTGGATGTGGAAGAGGATTGTAACTTGGAAAGTTGGGACAGCCATGATGACATGAATACAATGGATTTTTTTTCTTCGCTTAATAAGAGTGATACATCTCATGGTGGTAAGAATGTTTTTTCTTTTAGTTTGTATGACATGAATGCTAATGGTTCGAGCTCACTAGTGATTGATGATTGAATGCAAAGGATAATACTTTTCCATTTGATCGTGGTAATGGTATATGGTGTTGATGTCTTTGTACAAGATTATATTTGCACATAAGCTTGTGCATAGTCTATTGTTGCTGAGTATGAATGCTCTAGCAGACTTGGGGTTTGTCAAACTAGGTTGCGCACATTTTTTAGCACCCCTTTTTTTTTGTAAGTTTGTACAAATGGACATGATACCGTGTGCCAAAAAGGGCATGTGGGCCTTATTTTGTGGGATTTTTATATTGCTTTAGCAAGTACATGTAAATGCAGTGCAAGTCGCTAGTATAATAGCCAATTGTTGGGTTGCCTTAGATGCACAAAAGTGAGTTTTTTGAAGTGTCCCTTGTATTTAAATAAAAATCATGTACAAGAATAAAAACATTCAGCAAAATATCACAAATGTGTAGGTCTTTTCTCTTTGTGCCTTCTTCATGCTTTTTGATGTAGTTTTTTGCCCTTGACTAGCCTTACCTACTTGTGGTCGTGCTAGGGCATCTTGCTATTTGCATCAGTTTTGCACATAGAGGTGCATATATTTGAAATTTTTGGTCTTCAAAAATTTTGTTTCAAAAAGGCAGAGAATTTTTGAGGCTTGAAAGCATCCTTTTGGGGTTTTGGTTTGGGAGATACAGTTTATTTTTCGCAGAGTACATGATATAACCGCCCAAAGTCAGTTTGGTGTATGGTAGGTTGTGGAATCTCTCTTGTTTGGTGGTGTGTCTACACTTCAAAATTGTGGCTTTGAAGAATGATTTGATAAAGGGGTAAGTTCTTTTCCCCAATTGCATAGGTCGGCATGTGCTGTAAATCCATGCCAGGGCAGGTGATTCCTTGTTTTCATGGTGGTTTTCTGGGTGTGCGTGTGCTTTTAAATTCTAAGGGATCACTTGTCTTTGAGTTGTGGTCTTCTTGGGGTTCTTTTGATGCAATATGTGGTGCTAATCTTGTGTCTTGAGCGCTATTGGAAGACATTGCTATAGAGGTGACCTTTGCTCTTGTTTTTCCAATAGTGTTTTGGTGCTCCCACTAAGGAGTGTTGGCTTGAGGTACCTTCAATATTGGTGGTTCATACATAGAAACACAACCATGGTCAAGATCAATGATACCTTGTCAAGGATGAATGATATGATGAATATGTTATGGATGAGGGGGTTTAGGATTTGTACCTTGTGTACCTTGTAGACTAAGCCTGTGTACTAGGCATTGATCTAGCACCGTTAGATGGCAAAACTAGATCTTAGGACTCACAAAAAATGTAGCTGACAAGTGGCACAAGCTAAGGCTAGGAAAAGATATCACATTTTATGTACAGCTATGGCCATTTATGACTGGTCGACCAAAGTTTATTCTTTTTTTGAGCATTTGAGAATTTATAAATAAATACGTGCAAGAGAAAAAATGTTCACTCTTTCACGGGGGGAGATTGTACCCAGTGCTTGTGTGTTTCTTCTCTCCTCTCCTCTCTTCTCTCTCGCTATGCCGGTGTAGCACTCCGCTCTAGGAGGTGCACCTACACATGCTCTCTCGCTCTCTCTCTCTCGCTCTCTGTCTCTTTAAGATTGTGCATAGCTTTGATTATTTAGTGTACATTATGCTAGGTATGTAGATGATTTATTTTATGCCATGTAGAATGTTGTTTTTAGTATTTTGTAGGGCCTTCTATGCCTCTGTTTGTAGTAGTGGTATCATTTCCTTGGACTACACTCCTTGAAGTGCAAAATTCCTTACAATGAAGAACTTCTACAACATCATTATGTTTTGGTTTGCAATCATGGAAGATCTTTGCAAAAAAACTAACTTATTTTATTTTATTATGTTTTTTCTTTTATTTTATTAATCCTTATTCTTAGAAACTTGTGGAGACATTGTATGTCCTGTGCAATGAAGTAGGGAGGAAAATATGTATCAATATGTAGATTATAGTCTCCAAGGGCCATAAAGTAGGGCAGATGTATAGAAAGATCACTAGAATTACATGCGTTTTAATATAGGTAGGATTATCGATAGAAGTTGAAGAAGAAGAAGAGAGGGGGGAATCTATCATCTCATGAGAATGACAAATTTCTGAAAGAGATGGTTATTTGATCAAGTGAGATTATACTGCCCACAACATAAAATTCTAGATGCAACAATTTCACCACCAAAATTGAAATCATGTATTGTAAATCCATCATCCACAAATTTGACTACAAGAACAATTGTAGCAAGTGCAGATAGATCCCAGATACATACAATGCATCAACAAGTGTGAAAGAAAAGCCATTTTCAACAATAAGCACAATCTTTCCAACTCTCTAAATCATATAAGAGGCATTGTTGGCATAAGTGACTGAATTCCCATGAGGGACAAACTCAAGAGAGGTGAACAAATCACGATGCTTTGTAGCACCACTTTCAAAATACCACACATGTGAATTTGCAGCAAGCAACATGCATGCCTCATGGATAGCAGGATCATAAGTACACTCTACACTAAAATCCCACTCTGCATATACATTAGCATCATAATCTTCTTTCACAAAAGATCTACAATAGCTGCACTTGTATTGGACCTTGTAGTTGATTCAACCTCTTTCTTCTTAGCCTCTTTTGCCTTTAATTTTGAATACTCCTTGATCAAGTGGTCATTAGCTTTACAATAATGGCAACACATCTTCTTTTTTCCTTATCACCATAACTCCCAGATGAATTGCTGCCAATAGAAGCATTAGGAACGTGTGATTTACCACTCACAGAAAGAACCATGAGAAGTGGCTGCATTGCTATTACCACCTTTTCTTTGAGCAGCAATAAAGGCCTATTCAACTATACGTTTTCTAGTCTTGTTTTTTCTGGAAAGTGACTCTTGAAACATCAATGTGCATAATGCATCAAACTTGACAACTTCTAGATTTCCTTATGTCATAAGTCTCCAAGTACTAGCAAAAGTATGGTAAGAATCTGGCAAAGCATCATGAACAGTCTGCACGAGGGAACTGTCAAAAATGACTTCGCATGTAAAAGTAAGTTGCTCATTGATATCCTTGACACAGCAAGGAAAGTGTCCTTGTCATCTTCCTCATGCACAATCTTTGACTCTAGCTCTAAACGCAGCAATGCAATTTTTGCCTCATTGCGACTTGCATAAAGACCAGCCAAAATATCCCCAGCTTGTTTTGCAAATTTTGCTGAACAAATATGAGGAGTATAGTGCACTTCACAGACAACACAACTGATGTGAAAACTTCCCAAAAAGAGGATGTGAAACATCTCTGCCAGCAGAAATCCTGCCACCAAAATCTGATGTTAGAACTCCCAGAAAGAGGAGAAACAAAGCGGGAACAACAACTGCTATATAGCACAAACCATAGAAGATTGTAAGGGACCTGCTTGTAGAGGAAATGGAGGTTGAAATGAGCCCAAATCAAAAATCTGAGAAGACTGGCCTTTACAAGCTCATCCAAAGTATTTGTCAACCTACAGATGCTCACCAAAGCTCATAAGATCAAAGAAAGTGAGCAGGCATGTGCTGAAGCTGCTGGCAACTAAGCCCAAGAAGATGTAACCTACTCTAATACCAATTGTTGAAATTAGGGTTGCAAGAAAACACACACAACTTGGAGAAGACAAAGAAAGCTCAAGGTATGTGCAATGGAACGATAAGATAGCCCTAGAAATATGGACATATATACAATGCATGGGGAAAGAAACGTCCTAGTGAGGGAAAAAATGCCCCGATGGTCCGAAGTGTGTTTACACACATCACTACCACGTATATATGGTAACATTGTCAAGGGTGAAAAAGATGAGGAAAACCTCACATGCATGTGTGGATGTGGAAGAGGATTGTAACTTGGAAAATTGGGACAACCATGATGACATGAATACAGTAGATGTTTTCTCTTGGCTTAATGTGAGTGATGCATCTCAATGTGTTGAGAATGCTGATCCATGGTCTTTTGGTTTGTATGACATGAACGTTGATGGTTGGAGCTCACTAGTGATTCATGATTGTCCTTGTGACATAAAAGGATGCCATTATGTAAGCACCATGGATGCAGGGGATAATACTTTTCCATTTGATTTTGGTAAGGGTATATGGTGCTGATGTATTTGTACAAGATGTATCTTTGCACGTAAGCTTGTGCATACTCTACTGTGCTAAGTATGAATGTTCTAGCAGACTGGGGGGTTGGCAAACTATGTTGCACGCATTTTTGAGCACCCTGTTTTTTGTAAATTTGTACATATGGACATGATGTTGTGTGTCAAAAAGGGTGTGTGGGATTTATTTTTGTGAGATTTTTATCTTGCTTTATCAAGTACATGTAAATGCATTGCAAGTTGCTAGTATAGCGCGAACTGTCAGGTTGCCTTAGGTGCACCTAAGTAAGTTTTTTGAACTGTCACTTGTATATAACTAAAACTCAAGTACAAACAAAAAAATATTCAGCCAAATAACAAAATTTTTTAGGTTTCTTCTTGTTGTGCCCTCATCATGATTTTTGATGTAGTTTTTTGCCCTCGACTAGCCTTAGCTATGTGTGGTCGTGCTAGGGCATCTTGCTATTTGCACCAGTTTTGCACATAGAGGTGCATCGATTTGAAATTTGTGGTTTGAAAAAAGTTTGTTGAAAAAAATGGACAAAATTTTTTAGTCTTGAAAGCATCCCTTTTGGGGTTATGGTTTGGGAGATACACACTATTTCCCACAGGGTATAAGATATGGCAGCCCACAAGCAGTTTGGTGTATGGTAGGTTGTGGAAGCTCTCTTGTTTGGTTGTGTGTCTACACCTCAAAATTGTGGTTTTGAAAAATCATTTGTTGGTAAAGGGGAAAGCTCTTTTCCTCAAGTGCATTGGCCGGCATGTGCGCTTAATTCATGCCAGGGTAGGTGATTCCTAGTTTCCATGGTGGTTTTTTGGGTGGGCATGTGCTTGTAAATTCCAAGGAATCACTTGTATTTGAGTTATGATTTTCTTGGGGTTATTTTGATTCCATACATGGTGCTGATCTTATATCTTGTGTGCTATTGGGAGACATTGCTATAGAGGTGCCCCTTGCTCTTTTCCCAATAGTGTTTTGGTTCCCTCATTGAGGAGTGTTGCCTTGAGATACCTTCAATCTTGGTGGTTCATACATAGAAGTGCAACCATGGTCAAGCTTAGTGACACCTTGTTGAGGATGACTAATAAAATGAATAAGTTGAAGCCAAACAACATAGCAAAGTTAGACATGCACTACATGAGGTTTTTCTCTCTAAAGTAGGAGTTGAGATTCTTGAGGATATGGTTCTTGATGCAAAGGAGGATAGGTTCTTGCTCATTGGTACTTTGCCGTGATGTTTGTGCATTGAGGTTACTTGCACTGAACTGTTAAGTGCGAGGAGCATTGTTGATTTTTTGAACCAAGGTAGATGGTTCGAAGATGTCAATCAGCCTACCACTTCATCATGGGTTTCACACAAGAGTGCCTGTGCCACTAGTGATGAATATAGCAGAGATGGTGAGATTGAGTCAAATTTAGAAGATGAGGCTTTGTCTCTCGATGATGTAGATTTTAATGAGGATTAATGTGCAAGCAGTATTGAGAAGAAAAAACCTTGGAGTGCATGTATGATAAAGAGAGCAATGACATGGCTGATTTGGTTTTTGATACAAATGCTTTCAAAGATGAGGTCTTTCATACTTCTATGTATTTGGATCACATGCTTATTGGCTCTCCTACTTGTGTGCTACGAAATAGGGCATAGCTAAGTAGATATTAGAGTAGTTTACTTAATGGAGAGAGATAATTTTCACACACAAGAGATTATAGAGAGAGAGAGAGAGAGAGAGAGAGAGAGAGAGAGAGAGAGAAAACGATATATGTGGTTCACCCCATGTGGGCTATGTCCACAGAAAAGCACCCACTTAATGGATTTAGTACTTCAAACTAAAAGTAGCTACAAAGGGATTATGCATCAACTTCACAATTGTATTCTGTGTGTAGAAGAGGCCGCCTTTTATAATCCTTCTCTTGTATACCAAAGAAATGGAAAGATTTTCAAAAGCATAAATAAAAGGATTAGAAACATTAACAATCACAATAGAAAGGGATCAAATGTACATTGTGGAGGGAGCTAATGTGGGTTGAGAGTTTCCTGTAAATAATGTCATAGATCTACGACAAGCTATGCTTTCTAAAAATCTCACAAAAATGAAAGTAAATTATCTCTTTGAAATGTGATTTTGGATTTGTGTCAATTTTTCATTCATAAAACCTATTTTAGAATTTTTCTAGCTAGGACGAGTGAGAACTACCATGGCCATAGGTGCCACTTTATCTTTCAAAATTGGAGAAGGCAAGGTAAGTCATTTGGGATTCCAAAATAATGTAGCCTCTCATCAAAACATTTTTTTACCAATGGATACTTTGAACCCAAGGTTGTTTCATGATCTTATAGACATACTTGAGGACATCCCAAATCTTAAGTTTGAGCTAGTAATACCTTATGGAGACCAAGATACAAGCCAAAGTTCTTGTGTCTTGGTCCTGAGACTGTTTTGAGTGATGTTTTAAGTGCAGTTCACCAAAACTACTCTAACTTTTGATAGGACAACTCCAAATGGAGTCAAGTATAGCAAGGAAGAAAGCGGGCAATGGAAGTTTTGGATTTAGAGCTGAAATTTTGTAGGTTTCCTAAATCTAAACTTTTAGGATACCACAAGACCAATTTATAGAGATTGAAAGAGTCACAAAATTTTGACTTTTAAGAGACCTGACCAGGGGCAAAAAGGAATAGGTTGCACTAAGCCAAAGTGGGTTCGTCAAGGACTACCTTGAGTAGTTGGTCAAAACTACACCTGTGAAAATGATAGTATTTAAAATATTAAAATTGATACTACAAAAATCTGGCTCAGTGCTTGTCATCATATATAGATCTCCCTCCTGATCTAATAATTGCTCCAAAGGATTGGGAGTATTCTTTGAGCTCTTTGTCAGTTGGCCCGACCCCATCATACTCTGTAGTACAGAACAGTAAGACAAAAGGGCTACCCTCTCTCATGAGAGGCAGTTGTGTGTAGCCACCCTTATGTAGACAAGTCTGAGTTGAATTCTCCTATGGGTCGCCCTTGAGAAGACAAGTTTACCTAGAAATTGGCCACCGGCCACTAGCCACCTGACCAGCCATTTTTCAACCACTTTTTGATCGCTGTTCGGCCATAATATTTTGGCAAAAAGGGAATATTTTGACAAACCCTAGGCATGAATTTTTGGTTTTTGGCAAGTGATTTTTCTTACGCACAATGGCTTCTCCTCATAACGGGGGCGTTACAAATGTTCGTTTTTGATACTAAAAGTTACAAGGGGTAAATCAAGCTCCATGCTTAACAATTTCCCACTTGGAAACTGATCTCCACACCAATCCTATGATTGCTTTCAATACTGGCTTCTTATCCTTGAATGAAAATTGAAGATGAACAAACCCTCAACTTCTCCTTGTTGACCACCGTTGTAAACATAATCATGCATTTCTCAAAGTGTTTGGGTGTAAGGATTTTATGCACATGGATAGAATCCTAAGTTCAAAACTAGATGCAAAGTTCACAAAGTGTTTCTTCATTGGCTATGTTGAAGCTGACTTTGGGTATTGCCTATGGAATCCTGAAGATGGTAAAATATTTAAAAGTAGGGATATAATTTTCAATGAACAAAATATGTACAGAGATTACTTGGAAAGAAAACAAAAAAAAGATATAGGTGATATGTACATGGGACTTGAGGATAGTTAAGACTCAAAGTGCAAGTGGTGACAACATGCAACAACATCAACCAAATGAGGAGCCTCGATCTATACCCCAAATATCTACAAGAGTAAGTAGACCTCCAAAAAGGTTTTTTCCTTGCTTCAATCGTCCCTTGGTTTCAGATTCTGAAGAGCCGGAATCATACGAAGAATCTATGCAGCATGAATCCAAAGAAGAATGGATGAAGAACATGCAAGTGGAGATGGACTCATTACATTTCAACCAAACATAGGAGTTGTTTGAGGGTACTACAAAAAAAATGGGTGTGCAAGCTAAAGGAAGAAGAAGGTGGGAAGAAAAGCTACAAGTCAAGGCTTGTGGTAAAAGGATTTTCTCAAAAGAAAGGTATTGAATTCAATGAAATAGTTTCTCCTATCGTAAAAATGAGCTCAATTAGGCTTGTCTTAAGCCTTGTGGATACTCATGACTTAAATCTTGAGCAAATGGATGTAAATACGGCATTCCCTCATGGTGATTTAGAGAAGGAAATTTACATGCTCCAACCAAAGGGGTGATTGCAAGTGCTAACATGCAGGATGTCAAAGACCTAAAAGAAGAGCTGTCTAAATCTTTATCTATGAAAGATTCAGGTGATACAAAGTGGACACTTAGCATGAAGATATCAAGGGACAAGAAGAAGAAGACAGTAAAGCTATCTCAAGTGGCTTACATCAAGAAGGTATGAGAAAGGTTTGCAATGCAAGATGCAAAGTCACTTTCTACACCTTTGGTTAATCATTTCAAGTTAACCAAGGATGTGTGTCCAAAGACACAAGAGGAGATAGCCTATAAGTCTAAAGTTCCATATGCTGCAGCGGTACGTTCTCTAATGTATGCTATGGTTTAGAGAAGGCCTAATATTGCACATGCAATGGGAGTTGTGAGTAGGTTCATGGATAATCTAGGTAAAGAGCATTGGCAAGCTGTGAAGTGGATACTTAGGTATCTAAAGGGAGAAACAACAAATGCTTTGTATTTTGGAGTCACTGATATTTTTGGCAAGGGTATGTTGATGCAGATATGGCAGGTGACAAAGATACTTGAAGGAGGACTACTGGCTATGTCTTCACACTTGGAGACACATTAGTAAGTTGAGCCTCAAAGTTGTAGAAAGTGGTCTCATTTTCTACCACTGAAGTAGAGTATGTAGCAATGACGGAGATAAGCAAAGAAATTATATGGCTTCACAAATTCTTGGAGGAGCTTGGATACAAGCAAGACAATTTTGTCTTGTACAGTGACAGTCAAAGGACCATTCATCTTACAAAGAATTTAGACTTTCACTCAAGGAAAAAGCACATTGAGGTGAGATATCACTTCATACGTACTCTTTTGGAATAGGACAACTAAAGCTAGAAAAGGTGCACACAAGTGACAATCCTGCAGACATCACTCATTACTCCCGCTCAGAGGACTGGCAATCCACCCTCTATTTAAACAGGTGAGGGTGAGGGCAAGCTACCCTACTCTGGATGGAACACTCACTGATGGCTTGGGAAGTTCTTTTACTTTATGCATATTGAAAGGGGATCTCTTTCCTACAAGCATTGTTGTTAAATGATTCTAATACTGAGTTGTTTTTGTACATATCTATTCCTTGTTCCATTGCCAGCTGTCTTGTGAATGTAAAAATTCAATTATGTCTTATTATCTAAGATTTAACAGCTACACACACACACAGAGTACTGGTACCGGTACTGGTTCTACTACTCATACTAGTAGTACTGGTATTGGTACTACTGGGACGGTTACTATTATACTGCTATACTAGTACTAGTAGTAGTGGTACAATATATACTGGGACTACTATTGTTACTGATACTCCTATACTGCTACTAGTAGTACTGGTTGTACTGGTACAATATATACAGGTATTGGTACTGGTACTCACTAGTACTACAAGACTATATTGGTACTAATACTGACACTATTACGCTATTGTTATTGATACTCCTATAATGGTACTGGTAGTATTGGTTGTACTAGTACAATATATATTGGTATTGGTACTGGTATTTACTGGTACTACAAGACTATACTGGTACTGATACTAACACTATACACTACTGGTACTAATACTCCTATATTGCTACTACTGGTAATACTGGAGTTGTAATGGTATTGTATACTGGTACTGATGTCGATACCTTTTTGTACTACTGAACTATATTGGTACTGGTATTGATACACACACACACACACACACACACACACACACACACACGAGCGTTTTTAGTGTGTTATTTTCCTTGTATATCTTTACTAGGACGGTTGGCTTGGGGTACTGTTAGTGAGTAACTTGCTTCTTAAATTCACTATGTAACTTTTGTAGGGTGGTACCTTAATGGTACCTAACCCTTAGATAATAAATGGGTTATGGGACGGGCTAACGAGCTCTATAAATGATGTCTTCTTCTGCTTAATAGTGAGGTGGATCCCTCTTGATAGGTCTGCAATAATGCTCTCTCTCTCTCTCTCTCTCTCTCTCTCTCTCTCTCTCTCTCCCCCCCTGTTTCTCTCTCTGTACATGGTGGCACTATTATACCAGGCCACTCTTAAAGGTGGGCCCGCCATACGACTGAGAAGGAAGGTGGCCACTTGCTCCAAACCCTATAAAAAGGTAAGCTTTACATGTTCACTTAGCATTGGAGACATTAGGACTATGAGGATTTTACCTACAAAGGGGTAGTGTTAAGCATCAGTTCTATGGCAAATGGCATGGATAAGCAGGCTATTGTGGAGTTGGCTACTCCAACTCAGTCTCAGGTGACTTTTGGCATTGAAATGGACTGCTATCCGAACTATTTGATGGTTGTGAGTATTCCTCATGCATATGACAGTAGAGGCACTTGAATAGCTTCTTCTACTGAACTTTATCTCATGAGAGCTTGTAAAGCACAAGGGCCTCATATGTTTTTTCCCCTTGTAAACGATTTCATCTCTGAATATATGATTAGCTTGACCTTTCTTATTATTTTATCTTTAAAAGCAATCTCGTTGGGTGACATCTATAACATGTGGGATACCCATGCATCACTTGCATAAGGTACCAATGCTAACTAAATGTTGTGTTGTTTCCATGGGTGCAGGTGAGGGTTACCTTCTCAACTATGGTTTTCAAAGTTCCTTGACTTGAAGATTTGGACTATTATATCTTCGGGCTCTTGATTTCAGCACATGTGTATAAGACTGTTCCGTACTATGAATGGAATAATACCTTTTCATTGACATAGTTTCTAGTGTCTTTTGTAATCTGAAAGGATTCTTTGTTGGTGGATATGTTATATTGTTATTGAAATACACACACACATTTAAACGTGAGACAATGGAACTTCTCTTCCTTGGTTATCCTAACCACACAACATAGTGATACAGTTTGATCTCATTTTTCACTGTACATTGTTAATCTGTTGACTAATGATATATATTACAAAAGAACCAAGTTTTGGCAAGTAGAAAATCTGCCAACAATTTCACATCTTTGGGAAATAGGTGACAGTTTGATGTCCTACCATAGATATCATGAACCACTAAGGTATAATCTTACAACTACCGCCTATGCCTATGTATTGATTTAGCCTATTTTTAATATATTCGTTCCTTCACCTCAATGATGGGTATGTCTTGCATCTTTGAAATTTTTAAAATGCTACTGGTATATGGTATACATTGCCGTTTGTCATATGTGGTTTCATCGTAACCATTAAGTAAGGATACCCATAAAATGTATCCTTAAATGACGATCTAAGTTTTCTTGAATAAAATACAAGGGATGTCCGCTTAGGCCGCTATGGACTTCAATACCTGACCATACTACACACTAAACTTAGTGTATTTTGGACCTTCTCAACTAAAAGAAATAGTGAATTGATTAACATTATACTTCACGTCCCCTCACTTGGTAAATGTTGGTGTGAATATCATTGGAGGACCTTACAAACATTAATTTTTAAATAAAAGGGTGGGATACTCTCCTAAGAAAGAGCTGGTGTAATAGACAGTCGGATAATATTTAAATATGTATAGGTGGAAAGTTATAACACGCCATGCATGGGTATTATGACCCCATGTGCATACTTACTAAGAATATTGCGTAAAAACCTATGCAATACTCTTTCTGCACTCGTAATAGATTTTTTGCAGCACCATTGGGCACAGCCTTATCATCCCCCCACACACACACAACACACACCAGGCATGGGCGAGCCTCGTGCATTCACACACACACACACACCATGCGTGGAGGAACCCTGTGTACACACATCATGCACATGAGCTGAACAATTCTTTTCCCTACATAGCAACCCGTTTTCTCTGATGTGCTTGCGCATGCTTTGCACCTTGCTCAACACACACACACACACACACACACACACACACACACACACACACACACACACACACACACACACACACACACACACACACACATACACACACACACACACACAACCAACCAAGATGACGGTGTTGGAAGTTTGGCTACTGAGGATCTTCCATGGAGAGTAGTGCCGAGATGACCTTCCTATTTGTACATGCAGTCCACATTCACTATGCTACAATGGAAGCATAGCCACATTTTGACATCATCATAACAAGTAGGTGCCCGTGCACCTACTCAGGATGAATAACATGACTTAGAAGCTATGCACATTTGCAGTGTTTTTGCAGGCTCATTAGATGTATAGTAGTTGAATAATTTTGTTTTGACTGATGAGGCATATTCCTAATATTGATGTGTATTCCCTCTAAGCCGAAAATGGTACACGATAATGATAGTGTTTACTTATTTGTACTTTTTGGGTCCTATAATGCAATTTGATGATGGGTTACGGTTTTTCTTTTAAAAAATGATCAGAAACACAAGCAATTTGTTGGCACCTAAGTTTATTCTTTGACTTGCTAGATTTCTAGCTACTGGTGTTTTGGCCTCTTAACTTACTAGCATTTCGCGATAAAAATACTCTAGATTGTAATGATAGGTATTCCTTGTGGATTTTTACTGTATGCTGAGAATAAACATTGTTTGGGCTTTGGGCTGAGCATAAACATGGTTTTAGCTCTGGTATCCTCTTAAACTTTTACATGCTGACTGCAAAATGAGACTCAAACATCTACCTATCAACATGGCTCTGGTAGACTAGGTTTGGGGTCCTTTAAGCACACACATAGTAGGCATATACCTTCCATTGGTTTACCCCCATGGATTGCAGCTCGACACTCAGATTTGGTTTACATAGATTGGGTTAATTTTGATTTTTCACTTACTAGCTTGATGTATTATTGATCTTGCGAGCTCAATTAATTATATTGATATGCTTATGCCGTTGGGAATGATCTTGCAAGAAGTGGTAATGACGGAATTTTTTGAAAATACAATCTATATATAAGTTGCATGCTTCCCAATTTTCCTTTAATAGTAGTCATACATGTGGTAACAAGTAATATCATGACAAGGATGACATTATTCTATTTCTCTTGCACACATCACTTAAAACTTGGTTTCCATATCGTCCAATATTTTTGGTTTGCTCACTTTGAGACTTGCAGGGAAAAGTCTACATCAATTGACATGGTCTAGTTGGGAAATGGTTTTTGGAAATGATTGTCACTACTTGGGTTGCCTACAACCTTATGTGAGAGTCTCAGTGGGATGGCATTGACAGTTTTTTTAACGTAATGAGCAGATACTAAAGAGTGACTTGTATTTTGGGAAAACGTGCCAATCATGTGTGACTTGAGGATATTGTAGCGTCATTTCAGGGCTACCATACCCAACTTTATTAGTTGGGCACTACTTTAACTAGTGTTCAAGACCACCAGGACCGTATGCATAGCAGTAACATAGCAGATAAATGCCCTAACATAGTACCATAACTTTACATGAACTTGGTCCTGGACACAAAGTTCTTATACTTGACTTTTTATGCAGGAACTCAAATTTAATGAAGGTAAGTATATAATGGTGAATTCACAATTGTAAAGTGCTTATTGATGCTATAAATTACTTTGAAAATTGTCCAAAGGTTGTTAAAAGAGCCTTAATCGTCAAGTGTGGATCTCGGAGGAGATGGCAGTAGACTAGACTTTTGAGAATTGATCCAATTTACAAAGGAGATGTTGTCCGATTTTTTTTTGGAAATAAATGATGAAAACATTATCGAAAATAAATGGCTCATTCTCTAAACATAATATTTGATCTACGTTATGTTAGTTTTTGTTGTAATTTTTGACGCCGATAACAAGGGGAGGGAGTAGTTAACACATGTTTTCCCAAGTAATGCTAGTTCTGACGGGCTTGTGTTTCTTGGATGGTGATAGATAAGAGATTCTTTCCTTGGGATTACAACAACAACTACAACACTAATAGAAGATAATCCATTGTTCGGTTATTTTTATTAGTGATAGATGACCCTTGTATATGATTTTTTGATAATAACATGTAATACACTACATGTCAGTATCATGTTTAAATGTCAATTGTAGTCTTAACTTTATCTATTTGTTATCTAATGTATGCATAAGACTTGGTTATTTACACACGGACTAGTCTCTAGTCCCATTGTATGGTTCAATAGTTTGTGAAATCAAACTATTGTTAGATAATATTTCTTAAACACACACACACACACACACACACACACACACACACACTTATCTACATGTGCGCTATTCTGTGCAACCTTGGACTTGGCATTTACCTAGCTTGCTCTGGCTCATAGTATCCTTAACACACATAGAGAGTATCATAATGTTCTATGGCAAGGTCTTGGTTTGACCACTAGCAATTATCCGAGGAGATTCTCTTTCATTAATAGGGTTAGCTGAGACATAATGACATGCCCATTCTCTCTCTCACACACACACGCACACATCTACATGGGCAGAAGATAAGGTCCCATTTTTCTCATACTTACTGATGAGCCGCATTCTTCTATGCAACTTTGGACTTGGCGTTTACCTAGGTTGCTCTAGCTCACAGTATCCATAACACACATGGGGTTATCTGAGTCCCCACTGGCTGATTCAAAGGTACATTAATGCCCTCACACAAAAAAATGCATCCCAATTGGTGTACATAGACCCTACCATTGCCACATTGTTCGACTGGAAGGTTATTGGAGGTTGTCACTGGAGTTTGGTTCATTCAATAAATCTATGCAGCTTCCTATTCACGAATTTATGCCTACCGTGTATATACACATGGCTTGATACTGGTCAATAACGTACTTTGTAATCTTGTTCTAATTTGATTGATCCCTACTTGGTTTACAACCTGTATAATGGGACCGATGCAAGGTGGCCAACTTTATGTACAAAGGGATTCTCCGACCTAATTTTGGACTCCTTTGTTATGGTTTACCAAACGTGTTGGTGGTGGCGCGATTAAGTCAAATGCTTAGCTGTGCACATTCATAATCTCGCAAGCCTTGAATACATCTCCTACTACTATTTATACATTCATCCAAGTTTCTACAGTAACGCGTTCCTCACTCTTGTGCTCACACACGCGCACACACACGAGAGCGCAGTCTCTATCTCTCTCTTTCTCTATCGGGTACGCACACACTCACATCACCCTAAGATTTGCAATACTGATCTCCTCCATCTTGTCGCCTGTCTCGCTGCTCCAGTAAATATGGATAGCTTTTGTTCTCAGGTTCTCTCTCTATCTCTCTCTCTCTCTCTCTCTCACACACACACACACACACACACACACACACACACACACACACACACACACACACACACACACACAAGGGAATTGTTGTGTGTAGACTCCCTTGTCTCACCTACCATATAGTTGTTCCTGGTTGCATAGCATGAATACACATCGCAGGATCTGGCTCCTAAGATGACTATCATGGGGACACAATTTTTTGCAACTTTCTGTTGGAGGGCAATAGGTGTGGGCTCCATCAACTCCCTGGATATTGAAAGATGGCATCACTTGTAAATGTAGAATTGAAGAATACATCCATCTTCATGGTGCTGATTTGGTTACAGACATATGCTTTATTTGGAGATCTCGCAGACTTGAGATCTTGGGTTCTTCTGACCTTCATCACCAACTCTATGTATGTTGCATTAGAGAGTTACGCAATCCAGGTAGGTACAGCTGTACCTACTCAGTATAGATTATTATGTGCCGTATAATCAGTACATGTGTATTTGAATGAGCATCCCTCAAAAAGTGTATTCTACAGGTAGGTGCCACGCACCTACTCAATATTTGGGGTTTTGCATACTTTGTCTCAACACTTTGCTGATGCTGTCTGAAGCAAATTACCCATGCTGCTCATGTTTTGACTTGCAAGAAAAAGTCTACATAGATTAACTTGATCTGGTTCGGATATGGTTTTTGGAAATGATTTGTCACTCTTTCTCTTAGTAACCTCATGTGAGGGTATCGTACATGATGGCTGGGGCTGTTTTTTTTTATAAAGATTGAGCAGGTACAAAGGAAATGTTGTCGAAATTCCTACAAAAATAAAAAAGACATACATTATGTAACTTTAAAAAGAACATAGTATAGGGAATGATGACAATGAACATAGTATGGGGAACTATGAAATTGGGGTTGATTCCCTACGATACATATGGGATACATTTATATACGTTTATTGCATATTGCAATTCTTCATTTACAATCAAAATGGTGTTAGTTTTTCTATGTTATGGTGTTAGTTTCTGTTGTAATTTTTGACACCAATAACAAGGGAAGGGAGTCGTTGACACCTGTCTTCCCAAGTAATGCCCGTTCTGACAGGCTTGTGTTTCTTGGATGGTGACAGGTAAGAGATTCTTTCCTTAAGATTACAACGAAAATTGCAGCAGCAGACGATCGTCCAATGTACCAGCTGGATCCTTCTCCATGTAAATGTAGTGGAAGCTCATCCCAAAGGATGGGCGCATAAAGATACAACACTAAGATATTATATTATAGTGATCAAAGATCAAATTTTTTATTTGAATGATTTGTTTTATCCATTAGATACAGAATGTTGTATTGGTGTATAATAAATGATAATTGAGGTTTATGACATCTTCTTTTAAATTATTGTTATTTAATATATTATTTAATACAATTTTCTAAGTATGGTTCAATTATGAGGGGGATTTTCATACTTAAACACACACTCTTTTCCCTACTAGTCTTTGGTCGAGACTAGTGCCATACTTAGCAATTGTAATTAGATAATATATCAGATAATAATTTAGCTACTCCAATTTATCATGACTTCAATCAAACGATTTTTGTCAGGATATGGGTACTTATACCCTAAGAATTGGATTGCCTACTCTTTAATACAAGTTACATTATTACTAGCTTGATCCACCCAATCCAACGGGATGGGTCGGGGCTCTCACCTCCTAAATTGGTCAAGCATCTACATGTTTACATATAATCCATATACTGTAATCATTGACCACCCTCGAGAAGCTGTGGATTTTCAAGTTATCTTTATCTTGTAGTATCAGAGTATTGTATAGTAACCAACATCACGACATAATCCACAAATTTGGAGTGACATCAACCAAAATCATGAGATATCAGGTATGTAGTTTTCATAATACCTTACTCTCCTCCTTGGAGGACCCCTTTATCATACGGCAATTGGGTGTACTTACATCTAACTTCTATTCAACACATTACAAATGAGTAATCTCACATCTAAACCTTTTTAACACCGTACAAGTGATTGAGCTATAAAACATGGAAATTTATAGGAAACATTTACTACAATTGGTGGGGGATGGGTCCACTTGGTGGACCATCCTCCACCAAGTGGATCTCTCCTATGGGATGGGGGAGGGCCACACACACACACACACACACACACACTTATCTACATGGGCAGAAGATAATGTCCCATTCTCTCATACTTACTGACTTGCTGCACTATTCTGTGCAACCTTGGACTTGGCGTTTACCTAGCTTGCTCTGGCTCATAGTATCCTTAACACACATAGAGAGTATCATAATGTTCTATGGCAAGGTCTTGGTTTGACCACTAGCAATTATCCGAAGGAGATTCTCTTTCATTAATAGGGTTAGATGAGACATAATGACATGCCCATTCTCTCTCTCACACACACACATACGCACACATCTACATGGGCAGAAGATAAGGTCCCATTTTTCTCATACTTACTGAAGGGCGACATTATTCTTTGCAGCTTTGGACTTGGCGTTTACCTAGCTTGCTCTGGCTCACAATATCCATAACACACATGGGGTTATCTGAGTCCCCACTAACTGATTCAAAGGTACATTAATGCCCTCACACACAAAAATGCATCCCAATTGGTGTACATAGACCCTACCAATGCCACACTGTTCGACTGGAAGGTTATTGGAGGTTGTCACTGGAGTTTGGTTCATTCAATAAATCTATGCAGCTTCCTATTCACAAATTTATGCCTACCGTGTATATACACATGGCTTGATACTGGTCAATAACGTACTTTGTAATCTTGTTCTAATTTGACTGATCCCTACTTGGTTTACAACCTGTATAATGGGACCGATGCAAGGTGGCCAACTTTATGTACAAAGGGATTCTCCGACCTAATTTTTGACTCCTTTGTTATAACTTACCAAACTTGTTGGTGGTGGCGAGTAAGTCAAATGCTTAGCTGTGCACATTCATAATCTCCCGAGCCTTGAATATATCTCCTACTACTATTTATACATGCATCAAAGTTTCTGCAGTAACGCGTTCCTCACTCTTGCACTCACACACACACACACACACACACACACACACACACACACACACACGAGAGCTCAGTCTCTATCTCTCTCTTTCTCTATCGGGTACGCACACACTCACATCACCCTAAGATTTGCAATACTAATCTCCTCCATCTTTTCGCCTGCCGTTGCTGCTCTAGTAAATATGGAGAGCTTTTGTTCTCAGGTTCTCTCTCTCTCACTCACTCACTCTCTCTCTCTCTCTCTCTCTCTCTCTCTCTCTCTCTCTCTCTCTCACACACACACACACACACACACACACACACACACACACACACACACACACACACACACACACACAAAGGGAATTCCTGCGTGTAGACTCCCTCGGCTCACCTACCATATAGGTGTTCCTGGTTGCATAGCATGAATACACATTGTAGGAACTGGCTCCTAAGATGGCTATCATGGGGACACAAATTTTTGTAACTTTTTGTTGGATGGCAATAGGTGTGGGCTCCATCAACTCCCTGGCTATTGAAAGATGGCATCACTTGTAAATGTAGAATTGAAGAATACATCCATCGTCATGGTGTTCCTTTGGTTACATACATATGCTTTATTTGGCGATCTCGCAGACTTGAGATCTTGGGTTCTTCATCACCAACTCTATGTATGTTTCGTTGAAGAGTTACGCAATCCAGGTAGGTGTAGCTGCACCTACTCTGTACACTTTTTTGATATTGTAATGGCTTAGTATTTTGATTGTTTTTGAGGTTTTTGACATACTCTAAACTTTGTACATACGCGTAAACATTTTCTTAGAGGATTTTTTGGTTGCAGCTTTGCTTGAGTACATGCCTTGAATAAACACAATGGTATAAACATGTTTAGACATATATACATGTTATTATGTTCCGTATACTCAGTACATGTGTATTTGAATGAGCATCCCTCAAAAATGTGTATTCTACAGGTAGGTGCCATGCACCTACTCAGTATTTGGGGTTTTGCATACCTTGTCTCAACACTTTGCTGATGTTGTCTGAAGCAAATTACCCATGCTGCTCACGTTTTGACTTGCAGGAAAAAGTCTACATAAATTAACTTGATCTGGTTTAGATATGGGTTTTGGAAATGATTTGTCACTCTTTCTTTCAGTAACCTCATGTGAGGGTATCATACATGATGGCTGGGGCTGTTTTTTTGAAAAGATTGAGCAGGTATAGAGGAAATGTTGTCGAAATTCGTACAAAAATAAAAAAAGACATACACTATGTAAGTTTAAAAAGAACATAGTATAGGGAATGATGACAATGAACATAGTATGGGGAACTATGAAATTGGGGTTGATTCCCTATGATACATAATATACATTAGAATTTCTGATGGGATACATTTATACAGGCTTATTGCATATTGCAATTCTTCATTTACAATCGAAATGGTTTCAAAAGATTGAGCTTAGATGGTTAATCTGGCTATGTTGCCAAGAAACCTACTCAATAAAGTCTGGTTTTTTAATGGTTAATACTAATGTGTTGTCTCTCCGAGCTAATCAAACTTGTTACAAATGGATGTCGTAACCCTTTGAGCTTGATAGGTTGAAAACATTCTCTCCTTGATTGAATAGATGTATAACTTTTGAATTTAGTGTTAGTACTTTACTTTGAACATACTCCAATGTTTTTAAATAGAGCCTTAATCATCACGTGAGGGCTCGGATGAGATGGCAGTGGACTGGACTTTTGAAAATTAGTTCAAAATACAAAGGAGATGTTGTCCAATTTTTTTTGGAATTAAAAGATGAAAACATTATCGTAAATTAAGGATGCATTCTTTAAACTTAATATTTGATCTATGTTATGGTGTTAGTTTCTGTTGTAATTTTTGACACCAATAACAAGGGGAGGGAGTCATTGACACTTGTCTTCCCAAGTAATGCAGGTTTTGACAGGCTTGTGTTTCTTGGATGGTGAAAGGTAAGAGATTCTTTCCTTGAGATTACAACGAAAACTGCAGCAGTAACAGACAATCGTCCAATGTACCAGCTGGCTCCATCTCCATGTAGATGTAGTGGAAGCTCATCCCAAAGGATGGGCACATAGAGATACAACACTAAGATATTATATTATAGTGATCAAAGATCAAATTTTTGATCTAAATGATTGTATTATCCATTAGATACAGAATGTTGTATTGGTGTATATGAAATGATAATTGAGGTTTATGACATCTTGTTTTAAAATATTGTTATTTAATATATTATTTAATACAATTGTCTAAGTATGGTTCAATTATGAGGGGATTTTTCATACTTAAACACACACTCCTTTTCCCTACTAGTCTTTGGTCGGACTAGTGCCATACTTAGCAACTGTAATTAGATAACATATCAGATAATAATATAGCTACTCCAATTTATCATGACTTCAATCAAACAGTTTTTGTCAGGATATGGAACCAAACTCCAATGACAACCTCCAATAACCTTCCAGTCAAACAATGTGGTAATGGTAGGGTCTATGTACACCAATTGGGATGCATTTTTTTGTGTGAGGGCATTAATGTACCTTCGAATTAGCCAGTGGGGACTCAAATAACCCATGTGTGTTATGGATACTATGAGAGAGCAAGCTAGGTAAACACCAAGTCCAAAGTTGCACAGAATAATGTGGCCCGTGAGTAAGTATGAGAAAAATGGGACCTTATCTTCTGCCCATGTAGATGTGTGTGTGTGTGTGTGTGTGTGTGTGTGTGTGTGAGAGAGAGAGAGAGAGAGAGAGCAAATGGGCATGGCATTATGTCTCAGCTAACCCTATTAATGAAAGAGAATCTCCTTCGGATAATTGCTAGTGGTCAAACCAAGACCTTGCCATAGAACATTATGATACTCTCTATGTGTGTTAAGGATACTATGAGCCAGAGCAAGCTAGGTAAACGCCAAGTCCAAGGTTGCATAGAATAGTGCAGCAAGTCAGTAAGTACGAGAGAATGGGACATTATCTTTTGTCCATGTAGATAAGTGTGTGTGTGTGTGTGTGTGTGTGTGTGTGTGTGTGTGTGTGTACCTCCCCCATCCCAGAGGAGAGATCCACTTGGTGGAGGATGGTCCATCAAGTGGACCCATCCCCCACCAATTGTAGTAAATGTTTCCTATAAATTTCCATGTTTTATAGCTCAATCACTTGTACGGTGTTAAAAAGGTTTAGATGCGAGATTACTCATTTGTAATGTGTTGAAAAGGAGTTAGATGTAAGTACACCCAATTTTTGTATAATAAAGGGGTCCTCCAGGGAGGAGAGTAAGGTATTATGAAAACTACATACCTGATATCTCATGATTTTGGTTGATGTCACTCCAAGTTTGTGGATTATGTCATGATGTTGGTTACTATACAATACTTTGATCCTGCAAGATAAAGATAACTTGAAAATACACACCTTCTCGAGGGTGGTCAATGATTACAATATATGGATTATATGTAAACATGTAGATGCTTGACCAATTTAGGAGCTGAGAGTCCCGACCCGTCCCTTTGGATTGGGTGGATCAAGCTAGTAATGATGTAACTTGTATTAAAGAGTAGGAAATCCAATTCTTAGGGTATAAATACTAGTGTGTGATAGCATCAAAGGGCACGCAGATACCCATGAATGGGGAGATCCATAGCCACGGAGGAGACACCGCCTTCTCGGTGTAATGAGGACAAAGAATTTAATCACGCTCGACACGCAAGGGGAAACATATTTATACATTTTAGCTTATTACTCAAGGGCTGGGTCCCATGGTTTTTATAAGGTAATGGCATAATTTGAGGAGTATCACTAAAGTGACCCAGCAATTTCTGGGCTAGATCAAAGTTGGGGGGGGGGGGGGGGGGGGGGGGGGGGGGGGGGGGGGGGGGGGGGGGGGGGGGGGGGGGGTGTGTGTGCGTGTGTGTGCGTGTGCGTGTGCGCACGTGCGTGCGTGTGTGTGTGTGTGTACCCGCCTTATCCCAGGCGCCATACACAATGGGCCGGTAGTAGGCCCGTTGTGTATGGGCCTACTGCCTAATAAGAGAAATGAGATTCTCTTGTTTAAAGTGTTATCTAGGCCAGTTATGTTGGGTGAGAGCTTGTATGATAGTGTTACAAATCTGATTTCTATTAAACTCGTTAAGGCAATACTTTTTAATTAGCAAATAGACCTCCTCCTAGGCAAGAGAAGGGTTAGAGGAAGAATAGCAAATTAAGTGTAGCAGACAGATACAAGAGCTAATAGTAGCCTTGTAAGGCCTATTGATATTCTTTTTTATGAATTCTATAAGTGGTAGTTTCAGGAGATCCCTTTTCCACAAAAACCTTAGATCATACCCACCAATAGATGGGATATGAAGGGAAATCGAAAGGTTAAGAAATTAGACAGATGTGTAGAAAGCCCCATTGCGTGTGACGGTCTCATGGAGAGAGGTAGGTTCAATTTTAAGGCAGTGAGGGTAAATCAGACAAAATTCCTTGGGGAAGTCTCTATTGTTGACACTAAGTAAGTCATCCATGTGTCTATAAGTATGTTTGAACTATCGGAAGCTTATTCTTGTAAGATTCCATGGTCTTGAGACACCACTTGTATTCAAAGAAAGCAAGGTAAATATTACACATAAGTGGAGAGCATGAAAATCCCATGGGGATGCCTAGGCATTGGTTAAAGCAAAGACCACTTGAAACTATAGTGCAATTATTCAGCAGCCAGGAGATGTAGGAGAAAAGCTTAGCTTCATTAAAGTGTAGGGAGTGTACGGAGTGAGATAAGTGAATCCACCTAGGTTTTTTGGAAAGAGAGATGTAGAAAAGCTTCTTCTTTCTAGCATAGGAGAAAGCCAATTTAATCACCTTGGCAAGAACAGCCTTAAGGCCAAGATCCCCATCAAGGGGAATATTTTCGTAACATTGTGTGATGTCAGCAGTAAAGATGTGGAAGATCTGCTGAGGAAGGTTAAGCGAGACCTTTCTAGAGTTTTTTGTGAGCCAGAAGGGATTATACTTAACATGTAAGAAGTCCTGGCAGATTTTCTGTTTAGTGGCACATATAAGCTCAAATTCAGATAGAATAATGTCAAGGCAAAAAGTAATATCCTTGGTGATATCAGTAAAAATACAATTGGAGGCATCGGATATCCACCTGAACTTATGCTTATGAATTTTATAAGTGGGAAAAAACATTGGTAGCTTAGTGTTCAGCACAGAGTAGCCTAGAAGCCCTAAGTGTTTAGCAATTTTATTGGAGACAGTTTGAGGTGTAGAATTAATATGATAGAATTCCTTTCCAGATACTTGATTACGAGCAGCCTCCAAGCCAGGTATTTACAAACAATAGTGGGACAGTTAGAGCTTTTGTCAAGCCCGACAACAAACCATTTATCAGAGATATTTTGAAAATCAAGAGTTAGCTGAGAAGTAAGCCAAGAATCATTAGTTGATAAGCATTTACTAGGTAGTTGTGAAATTTTATGAAGGAAGCATTCCTTCACAACTTCCCTTAAGTCCGATAGGACTGTCATCTTGAGTCAGAGAGCACTGACAAGGTCAGTGAGACAGCTTAGTATAGCTGATAAGGCAAGGTATGGGTTTTTGGGAAAGTTAGGTATATGGTTGAGCCCTTTGGCCAAAATTCTACGTATTTTAGTATTTTCAGTAATGCTAAGATCACAAGTGCAAACATGGTTACCAAAAGCCTCAAAATTTCTACAAAAGGTGGTAAACTTGAAGGAGTACGAGCGGAAGTGCGACGTGAGAGAGAGTGCGAGAAGAACAGCACGACGATATGGTGAACTCACTCTACTGTAATGTGTAGAGCATAGTGAGTTCTTATTTGGTTTTTACAAAAGAATATGTGTACATACCTGGCGGCCCGCCCACTTACCTGGGCGACCACATTGGGCTTTATACCCCAACAACCTCCCACTTAAAGTCCAATGTGGTACTTTAAGTGTGAGAGAAGCTACTATACAAGCTAATATACAAGAGATGTAGAGAAGTGATGTACTACCCTACACCTAACTGCTTGCGAAAATGCGCAAAGCTCTCTGAGGGAAGTCCTTTTGTAAGTAGATCAGTAGGATTTTCTGTGGTGTGAACTTTGACAAGCTGAAGTTGCTTATCCTCGAGCATTTCCATGATGAAATGATACTTCACATCCACATGCTTTGTCTTGGAGTGATAAACTGGATTGCGAGCCAATTGTATAGCACTTTGACTATCACAATATAACACAGGCATCTCTTCTTTGATTCCCAAATCTGTTACTAGTCGATTAAGCCAAATTGATTCTTTGCATGCCTCTGATGCTGCAACATATTCAGCCTCTGTAGTAGACTGAGTAACACAATCTTGTAATCTAGAACGCCATGATACTGCTCCACCAGCCAATGTAAAGACATACCCTAACGTAGACCTTCGGTTGTCTAAGTCACCTGCATAACCTGAGTCTGTAAAACCCTTTACACTTAGCTCCTGACTCCCATAGCATATGCGCATACTCTTTGTAGCTTTCAGGTATCTCAATATTCCTTTCACTGCCTCCCAATGTTTCTTGCCTGGGTTTGACATGTATCGACTTACTACTCCCACTGCAAATGCAATGTCTGGGCGAGTAGCAATCATTGCATACATCAAACTACCCACTGCAGACGCATATGGAATCTTATCCATTTCAGCCTGTTCTTCCTCAGACACAGGACAATCTTGTTTGCTAAGTTTCACATATGGTGGCAATGGAACACTCAGTGCCTTTCCCTTCTCCATATTGAAACGTTGCAAAACCTTGTCAATATACTATGTTTGAGATAACCAAATCAACTTCTTTGATCTGTCTCTCTCAATGCGCATACCAAGTATATGACTTGCCTCACCCATGTCTTTCATGTCAAACGATTTTTCCATCTTTGACTTCAAAGCTGAAATTTCTTCCAAGTGCTTGCCAGCAATCAACATGTCATCCACATACAAAATAAGGATCATCCAACTGCCATCCTTAGCCTTCTTTGTATATAGACAGTGATCGAACTCACTACGTTTGTAGCCTTGAGAAAGCATAAACTTGTGGAATTTATGGTACCATGCCCTCGGTGATTGTTTTAAGCCATAAAGACTCTTTAACAACTGGCATACCCAATCTTCCTTGCCTTTCTCAACAAACCCTTCTGGCTGCTGCATGTAAATTTCCACATCTAAATCACCATGCAAGAACGCTGTCTTGACATCCATTTGGTGCAACACCAAATCTAATATGGCAACCAATGCAAGAAAGCATCTCAATGTAGTCATCTTGACCACCGGAGAGAAGACTTCATCAAAGTCAATGCCTTGTTCTTGCTTAAAGCCCTTGGCAACAAGCCTTGCTTTGTACTTTGGATGACTATCATGAGCGGTGATCTTATACCTGTAAACCCATTTACAAGGTAGAGCCTTTTTGCCCTGTGGTAATTTAACTAGCTTCCATGTCTTGTTTTTATGCAGAGCTGTCATCTCTGACTGCATGGCCAATTGCCAATTCCTGGAGTCCTTCATTTGCACTTCTTCCTTGTAACATGAAGGCTCATTGCAATCAATCAACATGACATAATTCATAGATGGAACAAACCTATCAAGAGGTCGCGTGACACGTCCCGATCTACGCACAATAGGTGGCTCAGGCTCAGCCACAACCTGTGGTTCCACTCTATCCTGTCCTTGCTCCTCTTGAGCCCTGACATTTTGTCTTGCACGTGCAGGTCCATCTTCTTGGAAGACAACTCTTCTAATCTGCTCAACCCTCTCTGGTTTAGAATGATATTTGGATTCATTAAAGTGAACATCTTTGCTGCGGACAACCTTTCTGGATTCGGGATCCCAAAGTCTGTACCCCATCTCACCAGAATTACCATAGCCTAGAAAGATGCACTTTCTACTCTTTGGCTCAAGTTTGTTCCTAAATTCCTTTGGAACGTGAGTATATGCCTCACAGCCAAAGACTCTGAGATGTTTGTATGAGGGCATTTTGCCTGACCATACCATCTCTGGCACTGAATCCTTCTGCAAAACCTTGCTAGGAGATCTATTTACAAGATGAGCAGCTGTTGATACATCTTCAGCCCAAAACCCATTTGGCAGCTGTGCATTAGACAACATACTTCTGACCTTCTCTTGTATGGTCCTATTCATCCTCTCAGCAACACCATTTTGAGGAGGATTGTAAGGAGCAGTAAGTTCACGTTTTATACCTTTTGACTCACAAAAGTCCTGAAAGGCCTTTAAAACATACTCTCCACCATTGTCAGTGCGTAAGCATTTAAGATTCTTGCCACTCTGGTTCTCCACAAGTGTCACAAACGTTTTGAAAACACTAAACGCTTCATCCTTGTGCTTGAGAAAGTAAACCCATACTTTCCTCGAGTAATCATCTATAAATGTCATAAAGTAAGAAGCTCCCCCTAGAGATAGGTTAGGCATAGGTCCACACAAATCACTATGAACAAGTGCCAACTGTGTATCTCTTCTACTGCTTCTATGCTTATGTGGCTGCTGTGTTTGCTTACCATACAGACAATGTTCACAGAATTCAAAATCATTAATAGAAAAGCCAGGCAAATAACCAGAACGAGACAAGATTTCCATTCCCTTCTTGGACATATGTCCTAACCGGCTATGCCACAAAGAAACGTTCGGCTGCTCGGTTACATTGATTACATTTTTAGAGACATTTGATACATAAATCATGTAAAGTCCTCCAGACTTTACTCCATGTGCTACTGTCATAGAACCCTTGGATATCTTCCACATGTTCTGTCCAAAAATGGTGACGTAGCCAGCATCATCAAGTAAACCTGTGTTGATCAAGCTCTTTGTAATTGCGGGAACATGTCTCACATTCTTCAGCGTGAAAGAAGAGCCATTCTGAAACTTCAATTGAACATCTCCAACACCTAAGATCTCACATGTCTGCCCATTGCCTAGTTGAACATGATCTTTAGTGGTCACTAAGAAGTAAACCACTCCTTGTTTGGAGACACATGAAGTGATGCCCCTGAGTCTATAATCCAGTCACTCAGTGCATTTCCATCAGATGCTGTAAGAAGAGCTGAGTCCATTGTATTCTTCAAGAAGTACATGTCTCCTGACACTAGACTGTCATCCTCTGCAACAGTGTTTGTCACATTTATTTCTTGAATCTTCACTGAGGACTTGTTCTTCTCACCATGGTCTTCAGCTTTCTCTTTGCCTTTTTCTGCTTTCCATTCTTTGCAGTCTCTTTTCATGTGACCATTCTTGCCACAATGGTAGCATTCTATGTCACTCTTGCCTTTAGCACTGCGGGACTTGCTACGAGACTGATTCCTCTTTCCACCTTTGTACTTTTCTTTGGTCCTTCCCCTGACAACTAAGGCTGTTCCTTTGCCTTTGTCCATTGTCTTTCTATTGGTTTCTTCAGTAAGCAGACTTCCTTCTACACCTGCTATGTTCAAACCATCTGGAGGTGCAGAATTACTCAAAGCTGTGCGAAAAGTGTCCCAACTTTCCGGCAATGTGATCAACAGGAACATAGCTCTAACAGGTTCATCAAACTTGACACCTTGAGCTGACAACTGACTATAGATTGTGTTGAATTCATTCAGATGATTGGACATAGGTGTCCCTTCTTTCATCTTCAAGTCAACAAGCTTCTTAAGCCAGTATACCTGTGAAGCTGCACTCTGCTTCTCATAAAGATCACTCAGCTTTAACCATGCTTGATAAGCCGACATCTCGTCTGCTACATTGAAGTAAACGCTTTCTGCCAAAGTCAGCATAATGGTAGAAAGTGCCAATTCATCCATTTCGCTCCATTCATCTTCGTCCATATCTTCTGGTTTTATCCCCTTGAGCTTTATAGGTTTTATCTGCTTCTTTTGTACCAACACGTGCCAAATCTGCTTCTTCCACAATGGGAAATTGGTTCCATCCAACTTCTTGATATTGTAAAGAGCAGTGTCCTGTGATCCAGCCATAGCTACGCTTCACAGTGGTTTACTTTCCTGGGAAAAATTCGGCAGAGTTTCCCCTATAAACTGACCTCTGAACCAATATCAACCTGTCAAATGAACCAAGAAAGCTTCAGATTCTGCATAAATTTTGGCAGAGTCTCCTTTGTAAAATGGCTCTGGTGTACTCAAAAAACAGACCAAAAAACAGCTCAAAAAACCTGTACTATCTCTCACTGTCTTGTAAGCATAGACTGTGACAATGCCTCAACGGCAGTAAAGCAAAGATGCAATCCCAACTGTCTAATTCATAGTCAATACATCCTAGCTGCCTATCTAAGGGTGCTCGAGGGATCGCTCCAAGACCTGTATCACCGAAAGGATCTCAACATTCGAGAATCCCCCAGCTCAATAAAACCTCACTCGACCCTCAACAAAGGCTACAGTAAATATGACAGTACATAGACTTCCCACAAAGTCATACATCCACAAATTTCCCACTGTATGCTGTAACCGCTGTGGTGGTTGTTTGCTGCGTGACTCACAGCCAGCAAACCCTCAACAGACATACATCATCTCTCACAATACATCCCATGTGGAAGTACCTGCAATGTCAGGATGAAATCTGGAATATCAAGCAGCAAACACAAGCTACCTGATGAACTGGTGGATGTCGCCTACAGTCTGTGTGTAGATGCGCCCGTGTCGTATGTGACACGCCTCCAAGAACTGTGAGCCGTCCTTCGATGTGTAGACAGCCACAAATCAACACTCTGGGAGTGTCGATATCCTCAGCACCTACAGTCGTAGGCCGAAAACCCCAAATTTGCAGAGTCGGATCTGCACCCGTCGAGACCACGTAGTCGAAAATGGTCTGCGCAGACCTTTGTCGAAGCCGAACGATGACCGAGATGACCTCAGAATGATTTGGGGCCGTGTCTTCGCCTGTCGAATTTCACTCCAATCTGAGCTGGTGACTCTAGCCTACTGCAGTGTTGCCCCGAGCCTCGATCTGAGCTCTGATACCAGTTGAAGGAGTACGAGCGGAAGTGCGACGCGAGCGAGAAGAAGAGCACAACGATATGGTGAACTCGCTCTACTGTAATTTGTAGATCATAGTGAGTTCTTATTAGGTTTTTACAAAAGAATATCTGTACATACCTGGCGGCCCGCCCACTTACCTGGGCGACCACATTGGGCTTTATACCCCAACAAAACTGAAAACATGTATAATGAGGGATAGAATCCTGTCGAAGAAAGTCATTATTATAGATCAACGTCTTTACGGGATGATGATATTTCCATCCTATGAGTATATTGTCGAGAAATTTGTTATTACCAAAAAAATAGATCAAAGCACTCACAAAAAAGATTTTTTGGTTGAATCCAATCGAGGAGTACATTGTGAAAGAGACAGTGTATGTAGATGAAACCATTATCTGAATTCACTTTGTTGAGAGTTCTTCTTCCACAAGGGCTTGTAGCAACCTGCAATATAACCAAGGTTTAAAATTCAGGGAAGTTCCTGAGGGGGGGAGACCTGCCTCTTCCTCTTGTAAAGCTACGAACTCTTCCTCGGTTAGAGGATGAACTAGGTGTTAGGAAGGAAGTGAAGGAGTTGGGGGTGATCAAAGAGTTAGCCCTTTTGAGAGCAAGGGAGTCATCCTCATCAATACAAGGTTTAAGAATACTAGTGATGAGCTTAACACCTTTAAAGGTAGCATAAGTAGTTAAGTAAATGCCAGGTTCATCAGCTTTTAACTCCTTCAAGATATCAAGCATTAGTCCACGGAAGATGTTGAAGGCAATCTGTGCAATTACAATTTGCTTAGCTTGGCCATCTAACCAAGAGCAAATGAGGGAGAGATGAAAATCCACAGGTTTCTCCGGGAAAAATAAGTCCAAATGGTTGAGAATAAACTAGATGGTATGATCAAACCACCTGATGTTGGATTCACAAGAGTCTTTAGGGTCAAGAAATCTGCAGGCACATTTCACATAAGGACGAAAGACATTCCAGATGGACTCAGTGTAAAAATCAGGGTTACTCTTGGCGAATTCCATGTTTCCTTTGGTACGGATGTACATGCCTGTATTTGAGGGGCACTTGGAGTGGTCAATGAGATTGAGATTGAAGGGTGCTTTGATGAGCTCACCTTTGTCCAAGAATTTCCCTCCTTTAAGAATTTTGAGTCTGCAATCTTCCACGGTAGAGGCAGGGAGGTTGGCAAGGCAAACCCAGGTTTCACTCAAAATAGGAGCTAAGAAATCTTTGTTGGGCAGGACCCAAAGCTGATGGTCAACCCCGAGGGATTCAATTTCAATTTGTCTCATGGGCAAGACAAGAAAAACTTTAGAAATTTTAGGCACCATCTCTAGGAGGTTTGAGTCATTGAGGGAGCAAAGATTACCCTGAAATTCCTTAACTTCTTCAAGGGCTGCACTATCCCGACAGAAGATTCGACCAGTTTGTGGAATAGAAGGAGTGGCCAGTGCACAGACAAAAGAGGGATTCAGCCCACATAACTTCCTAAGAAAGTTAGATAGATCCGCACCAGAGGAGGAGAACATAGCAAGCTCTTGCTGATATTGTGAGGATAATAGAGGAAGCTGGGCAATGTACTGGGAAATTAAATTTACTCCTTCCATGGAGTCTTTATCCAAAGTCGCTAAAATCTTGACCCAATCATTGAAAGACAGCATATGTAAGACAGATAAATTTTTGTCAGAGGTAAGAGCCGAATCATAAATTAGTTGCAAAGCATCCAAGCTACTAATACATCTGAGAACAAGAGAAGTGGCCACTGAGAGGGGCTCCGAGGTCAGTTCCAATCCTTGTGAGAGAGCAAGAGTCTGCAAAAACAGTGAGGTGAGGTTCACTTATACTTGCCATAGTAGGTAATACAATCTTTGGCTTTCCTAGAGAGGAAGGGTCTAGTTCTAACTGCCAAGGCATTCTTTGGTTTACGATCCTTAAGGTAAAGCTTAATTTGTTCAAGAATCTTTGCAAGATTCTCAAGGTTGTGATTAGTGCTCATGCGAACTGTCTTTCTATAGGGTAAGCAGTCCTGAAAAGGGAACAATGTAAACATAAATAGAGGTATAAACAGTAATTGTAATATTTTCGGGCCTCCAAACCTTCAACCGGCAAAATCAAAGACTATAGTAGCCATGAGCAAGGAACCAGAAAAAGAGTTTAAAAGGGACCACCTAACACCAGTCAATTGGTCAAGGGATTACAGACTGTGGGTTCAACTTAGAGCTCAATTTCAAAGAGAATTTTCAAAGCCAGCATCCCAGTTTCTCTTGGAAAGAGAAACCTTATGTATAGGAGGTGTGTGTAGCTGTTAAATCTTAGATAATAAGAGATAATTGAATTTTTACATTCAAAAGACAACTGGCAATGGAACAAGGAATAGATATGTACAAAAACAACTCAGTATTAGAATCATTTAAGTACAATGTTTGTAGGAAAGAGATCCCCTTTCAGTATGAAGAAAGTAAAAGAACTTCCCAAGTCATCAGTTAGTGTTCCATCCAGAGTAGGGTAGCTTGCCAAAGTAGAAAAACCTTCCAAGATAGAGTCCTTACCTGCATTCATCCAAACAAGACAACAATTCAGTTAGCGTTGGATGTGTTTTACAGGTATCAATGGACCATACCAGTTGTTATCCATGTCCATCTTACAAAACTTTTTTACCTTTAACAAGCTAGGTCCATAGTAAAACCTTTTTGTTTATAAGTTTAATTATCATTTCTAATCTAAGTGACATATTTCCCCTTCTAATCCGAGTGGTATATTCCCTTAAGAAACAAACTTCATGAGTTATTTATCTGTCATATTAGTGAGGTTCTAGCAGTAAACAAGCCTAAATATTTTCTTATAAGTAAAGAACTAATGTTGTTTTTATGTTTCAAATGAAGTCTATTGCAATCTATTCTTATAAGTTACAAACTTATAGCTAGCCAAGTGGTAGAGGCCTAGCCCATCCAACTGTGTTTTTTATATAAAAAAAAGGACAAACTGTGAATGCAAATGTTGTAAAGCATTGTCACAAACAATCCAAATCATAACGATCAGATCCTTACATAGAATGTAACGGATCATATTCCTTCCCAAAAAAGCAACATTAACTAGTACATGGGTACGAAAAATGTGGTACAACAGTTTAACACTCCCTCCATACGGAAGGTTTTACCAAGTCACAAAAGTGATAGACAACATGCCATCCATTAATACCAGCGATGGTATCAGTAGTAGGAATCCATCCTCATCTGGGGTACAACCCTTTCAAAGCTCTGCTCGGTTTCTTTCCATACAAATGTTAAGCCAAACTGCCATATACTTACCTTCCAAATAAGTGAACAGAGAACCCTTTCATAAACCATTAGCAAACCCAAATCGGTGGATTATACCCAGCTTACTACCAAGTATAAATGATGATCATTTACTCAAAATTTTAGTATGCACAGTATTACAAAGTACCCAGCGCCTCAGATGCTACAAAGGCCAAGAATAACCCCATTTTTTGAAAAAAACCAGTTTTGCCGGGACTAGCTAATGTCTGCAGATGGTAATACCCTGCAAAGGCTTGAAAATCCCAATTTCAATGGTACTCATATGATCATATAGCAATTTATAGGCATAGTTTGAATCGTGCTCTGCACAATTTTTTTCAAAAAAAGATAGTAGGACAAAAACCATTACCAACAGCAAAAAAAAACCCTTTTTTATACCGCGAATGAAATCAAGCAGTAGATGCCAACCATTTTTAACAACATATTCCATGTTGAGTACAATAATAACCTATTATTCATGAGTAATACATACACGCACAATGTAAAACAAAAACGACAGTCATCGACGGTTGTAAAAACCAATCAAGAACGCAAGCAGCAAATGCGTGAGATAAAACAACCATCACAATGCTATTGATAAGCATTTTTCCTACTGTGTTAACAAATAGCAGAATAATGCTTACTGTAAATAATTCCAACATAATTGGCAGCGAGGCAAAGTTAGGGTAGAAAAAAACCTGAGACGCTTGAGTGGTGAGCTCCATAGCTCTATTTGTGAAGCAGGCTGTAAATCCTCTCAAAAAAACACAACAGAACAATCACTGGCTAAGTAAGGGGCAGAGGTGCACCCTCACATGTTTAAATAGAGGGTGGACTGCTAGTCCTCTGAGCGGGAGTAATGAGTGAGCCGAGCCGCCCGCCTTTGTGAGTGTGTGGTAGCATCAAACGGCACGCAGATACCCATGAATGGGAAGATCCATAGCCAGGAGGTGTGTGTGTGTGTGTGTGTGTGTGTGTATCCGCCATATCCCAAGCGCCATACACAATGGGTTGGCATTGGGCCCATTGTGTATGGGCCTACTACCTTGTGAAGTAGATGAGAGTACCAAAGGTCGAGTATGAAGCATTAGCAGAGATGTGCCAAGTCAAAATGTCCTTGAAGAGGGTCAGATTAGTCTTATCAACACAATATCTAATATTTTCTTCAAGGAAGACATTACTCTTGTAGGAGTTTTAAGGCTTTGGCAGTCAGTTTGAAAAAAAAGTATGGTTGTCATTCATAGTCTATCAACGATATATCTTATGCTTTTGCTCCTGATCCCAAAGGAGTCCTCAAATGTGTAGTTTGTTGAAAAGTAACCTGTTCCTGACATCATCAGAAGAGAACTTGACTAACTCCCCTTTGTGAGCAAGTGTCAGGGTAAGAATGTTTTCAATGAGTTCAGATAACTCTAGAGTTGTTGACAAGTTGGGCAAGGGTATGGACACATTTATCAAACAACATGGTTTGAACCAAAGAGTTGGCTAGATTAATTGACGCCCCCGCTATCAGTTCAGATGCCATAGGGTCATGTATGCATCTAAGTACTTGAAGCAATGCTTTAGAAAGAGGCACAGTAGGAAGCTATATCCCTTGAGATAGTGTTAAGTTCTGCAAAGTCCATAAAACGTTAAAGATATATACCACCAAACGTAAGAATTGGTAGTCTCTTCAGCCTTCAACCGACCAGGCGAACTTATAAGGGCCATGGGAAGAGAGCCCCATCCCTCAGGATGAGTCCAACGTAAAATTATCTAGGACAGACATCGAGGGATTAAAATATAGTAGCTAGGTCTTTGAATAGTATCACTACTATCCTTGGTATTAGGTGTGTGTGTGTGTGTGTGTGTTTTTCAATAACAATATAACATATCCACCAAAGAATCCTTTCAGATTACAAAAGACACTAGAAACTATGTCGATGAAAAGAAAGTATATTCCATTCATAGTACAAAACAGTCTTATACACAAGTGCTGAAATCAAGAGCCCGAACATATAATAGTTTGCATCTTCAAGCCAAGGAACTTTGAAAACCATAGTTAAGAAGGTAACCCTCATCTGCACCCATGGAAACAACACAACATTTAGTTAGCATTGGTACCATATGCAGGTGATGCATGGGTATCCCACATGTTATAGATGTCACCCAACGAGATTGCTTTCAAAGAAAAAATAATAAGAAAGGTCAAGCTAATCATATATTCAGAGATGAAATCATTTACAAGGGGAAAAAAACATATGAGGCCCCTTGTGCTTTTCAAGCTCTCATGAGATAAAGTTCAGCAGAAGAAGCTATTCAAGTGCCCCTATTGTCATATGCATGAGGAATACTCACAACCATCAAGTAGTTCGGATAGCAGTCCATTTCAATGCCAAAAGTCACATGAGATTGAGTTGGAGCAGCCAACTCCATGATAGTTTGCTTATCCATGTCGTTTGCCATAGAACCAACACTTAACACTACCCCGTTTTGCAGGTAAAATCCTCAGAGTCCTAATGTACAGACACTTCTCCCAAATACGCACACCATGAATGCTAACTGAGCATGTAAAGCTTACCTTTTTATAGGGTTTGGAGCAAGTGTCCACCTTCCTTCTTAGCCGTATGGCAGGCCCAGCTTTAAGAGTGGACTAGTCTAACACTCGCCGCCATGTACAGAGAGAGAAAGAGGGGGGAAGAGAGAGAGAGAGAGAGAGAGAGAGAGAGAGAGAGCACTAAAGAGCGCAGTACGTAGACCTATCAGGAGGGAGCCACCTCATTATTAAGCAGAAGACGACATCATTTACAGAGCCAATTAGCCCGCCCATAACCCATTCATTATCTAAGAGTTAGGTATCATTAGATACCACCCTACAAAAGTTACATAGTGAATTTAAGCGAGTTACTCACTAAAAGTACCCAAGGCCAACTGTCCTAGTAAAAATATACAAGGAAAAAAGCAACACACTAAAAACAGCCATGTGTGTGTGTGTATCAATACCAGTACCATTATAGTTCAATAATACAAATAGGTATCAGTATCAGTACCAATACAACTCTAGTATTACCAATAGCAATATAGGAGTATTAGTACCAGTAGTGTATAGTGCCAGTATCAGTACCAGTATAGTCTTGTAGTATTAGAAAATACCAATACCAGTACCAATATATATTGTACCAGTACAACAAGTACTACCAGTATCAGTATAGGAGTATCAGTAACAATAGCGTATGATGCCAATATCAGTACCAGTACCTGTATATATTGTACTAGTTGAAATAACTTGTGTCTAAGAATGCACTTCATAGACACTCTTAATATTGTGTGTGTGTGTGTGTGTGTGTGTGTGTGTGTGTGTGTGAGAGAGAGAGAGAGAGAGAGAGAGAGAGAGGGAGAGAGAGAGAGAGAGAGAGAGAGAGAGAGAGAGAGAGAGAAAGAGAGAAGATTATACAAAAATAGAAAACGATGTGGTTGTCACACCCACAAGCTTCATCTTTTCCTACATCGAATTAAATGTTATGACAAAGATAAGACTTTGTGCTAGTGATTTTAATGTCTTACATCAACACACAAATCATACTTTTAAAGTAGAGGAACCAATACGGAGACACCCTTTAAAGACACTTATCTAATCCTATGGTGATAAAAACATCAATGTGCAAACAAGGTTATATTATAATTAATGTGATGATAAATTTTTTGATGGTGAGATGTTTGCATGTCTTTTCAACCACTCCTCTATGGCCTTTATTAGGCCAAAAACAATCAAATAAAAAGAAGTAAAATAGAGAAGACCCCATTACAAATTAAAAAGTAGATTTATAAGCATAAATAGTAAGAAAATAATTTCTTTTAAAAGCTTCTTAAATAAAAACATTCTTTCACAATTGAGATAATACTGGGATATCTCACATCATGGGATCAAAATTTTACGAATACCCTCCCTAACGTCTTGTTCTTTAAAGGCTTTTTTTTTAATGGCTTCATAAGAAAAGGTAGGTTTGAGCCCCTCTCTATGGTCCAACCCTTGAGGGCGCAATCCCATAAAAGTAGTCAAAGCGAAGCTTAGAACGACTATATTTTAGAAAAGTTAGGTTTCATAAGAGTAAGAAATAAGAAAACAATTTCATGAAATGTTATTTTAGGAGCTCCTTAAGTGAAAAGCAAAATATTGCAATATTTCACATCATGGGATCAAATTTCTATGAATGTACTTCTAATGCTTTGTTCTTTAAGGCTTTTTTAAGCCGTCCAAATAAACAAAGACACAAAAAAAACGATCAAGAGATTTAAATGGAGGACCAAATTACAATCATGGACAGACCCATTTACAATTTAAAAAGAAGATATAATATTTACAAAACTTTCTTTTTGAGTCCAAGAGGACATGTGTCCACCATTGACAACCTCTGCATCAACGGATTGACAACCTCTGCATCAACGGCTGAAAATTTGCACTTGTCCACCACCCCCATATGGCCTTCTTTAGGCCAAAATTCAATGTTGGGTAGGCTCGTTTTTTGAGGCTCCAGTATACTGCCGAGCCTGCAAGCCTGTCTCCATGCTCCTATGCCTTCCTTTGGATGCCCTCACCACCCTCGATGCCATCATTTTCCAGGCCTTGGCAATTGTCAAGTATGTGCTTGGCTGCCCTTTGGGGAGTGTTCACCATCGAGATTGTTTCTCTTTGCAACCAAATTGGCTCTTCCACTTCGTTTGTTCCTCTCTAGCTCGGATGTGCTTCATCTCTTCTCGTGACGGTGGAGCCCAAGCGACTTGGACTTCACATCAATCGATGGATTCGCTACAAGGATTTTTGGCTTCAGATCTTGGATCAGTTTGATGATGACAATAGCATCTCGGTGATTCTTTTCAAGCTATATGCTGATTTTTCTTTGTTTGCAACCTTCCAACGGACTCTGCACACGAAGATCTACCCTATTTGAACCTTCGCAACGCTTCGGTACAAATCAAGAGCGGACAAGCACATTGATTTTTGTTGGAGAGCGATATTTTTAGTCTCTCGCAAGCATGTTTTTGGGTCAATAGCATGCTTAAAGTTTTCTACTTTGCCTCTCCTACCATTTACCCACTTACGGGACATCATCTTGTAATGGCCATCGGTTTGTGTGATCTATTTGACTGATCCAGCTTGCGATATCCTTGACATTGGCTTCATCATTTCTTTTGTGCATGAGATTTAGGGGAGACTTTTCATTTCCAACACGGCATGATATGACCCTTCAACACAACACTAGAGGAGAAAACGGGTATACGAGGGAAGGGCGCATTCCTTGTAGTTTATTTAAACTAGATGAGGATGGTGCCACTTCCCCATCATATATACGTATGGTTTTTTCTTTTGTTAATGGACAAGTGTACGAGCACAGCATGCATTCTTTCTTCTTGCATCAAAAATACCAAAATTCAAATGAATTTGACTTGTGAAAACAAGATATACATATAAGTACTACAAATTTGGATGCAACAATTTTACGATTCATGTATGGATGTTCTACATTTGTAAGACTTAATGGTACTAATAAATTATGTTGTGTGCAATAATTTACAAGTCATTATATCTTTACTTGTAATTTGAATTGGATTGTTCCCTCCAAAGGAATCATGACACACTAACTGGATTGTTTCCTCAATAGGAATCATGGCACACTAGTGCTTCTCATCTCTCTCTCTCTCTCTCTCTCTCTCTCTCTCTCTCTCTCACACACACACACACATATGTGCGCACACACCCCCTATGAAGGAGATTTTTTAATGTCATAGGACCAATCTCAAGAAAACTTGAAGCATCCTATGTTTGGCATGGTGTGTCTAGGTATTGCATTTTCTTCACAAAGAAGAAGGTGAAATGTTCTACATAGAGATTAAAGAATGAAGCGACCACAAACGGCTTTGTAGTGGAGCATGTCCACATGCTTGTGAGACATGTACACCCACATTGGCTCACATATTCAATAGGGCAATTTTCGCAGGATTTTAAGCCATTATGATTAGCCATCTATTTGACTCATATATGATTAGTCTATTATAGAGCCGGTTTCCAACTTTTCGGTAAAGATGCATGTCATGAAATTAGCGGTGGGTGACACTGGATTTAGACTAAACTAATCACAGTGGGTCAAACAGATGGCTAATCACAATGGATATACAAGCTATATGATGACAATGATAAGCTACCTATTTAACCCATACATGATCAGTCTATTAAAGAGCTGGCGTTCGTCGACATCTGGGTAGAGATGCATGTCATGAGATTCGTGGTGGATAACGTTGGATTTAGAGAAGGCTACATAACACATGTGCCCACCACTTCCACTTGATAATTCAACCAACTCTCAAAGGAACTGGAGAAAATGTGGGAGCTTTTTTGAAATTGAAGAGGGTCAAGCATAGAAGAAAAGGATATATTGTTGATTTAGCAACAATTTGTTAGGGTGTCATGTTCAGTTATGATGTCCTAGGAGACTAGAAGTGATTAGGGTCTTCAAAACATATGCCTTACATGATAGCCAAGTGCAAGTCCCTGGTTGTCATTTCAAAAGTACAATCATTCTGAAACAAAGATGCTTGTTTTCATTGTGAGTCTGTATAGAAGAGGTCTCAAACCGGGTCGAGAGCTAGTTTAGTTGGGGTGTTGATAACAATACTAATGGCATGGTATTAGCAACTGGGTCACTGAAGGGACCTTAAGATCATTTGAATGCTTTGCAAGACTTTAGTGAATCTTCAAATAAAGAAAGTTGTCCTTCAACGTCTCAATTGCTTGAGTGACGAAAGTTCCATTAGAGCGGCAATGTCGCGTTTACAGTAATATGCAGCTCAGACCAAACTATGATTTTTCAAAACTAGTCACCATGAGAGAGACCTTGAGACAGAGCATTTTCATCTTACATTTTTTACTTGGAAAGATGGAGGTTCTTTTAGATGGGCAATTAATTATCTTTCTTTTGTTTTGCATATCGAGGTTATTGTTCTTTGCTTATGATTATATAATTTCCTGTATACCTACATGATGTTGCCAACTGATGTGAGTGGAACATGTGAGAGAGAGAGAGAGAGAGAGAGAGAGAGGGGGGGAGGATGTATATTTTCATTGTCGGCCCCTTTGATTAGCAATGCTACAAGTGGTAGGCCAAAACCATAAGCCAAACGAGGGAAGCACATCTCTATATATGCCAGACCTCAGCAGGCCCTTCAGCATACTGTAGTATACATCCTTCGATCACTTTTGTGATTGAAGTTGCTCCTGTTGAAAGAAAAAAATGGAGTAAGGCCATATGCATGTGCGTGTGCATGGGCGTGGGCATGTGCGTGTGCGTGTGCATGTGTGTGGGCGTGGGCGTGGGCGTGCATGTGTACATGCGCATGTGCCCACTATGTGCACGCGAGCCCTCACTCACTAGGACATGGCTTTTGGTCGTATATACAATCATGTAAAATGTAAAAACATGAAGAATGAATGCATTGTACATCCTTCTCTACACAGGTGCATTTAAATTAGAGGAGGAGGTTGTTGGAGTTACTTCTGAGACAAAGAAGGCATGGAAGCCATAGGGTACTCTGCAGGGAAGCTTGACAACACCAACGGGCTCAGGCACCATCGTCTTTGCATCATACACGCACACCTCAGATTTCCTGCATCAAATAACTCAGCATGTAGAGAAATTCAGATAGAAGCACAACTTTGTATCGCTCCATGACGCAAAGATAACTGCAAGCATACGGAAGCATGAAGAAAGACTCTCTGATCAAAACACCTAGACAATTCATGTGTGGGATTTATGTGAAAAAAAGAAACAACGGTCCTCTTTCACAGTTCAAAGTTTTTTGACAGAGGCTTCGCAGACAGTAAAAATGCCGTCTCAGGGTCATGTTTAGGTCATTTTGTTCCCCAAAAGAGTCCGTAAGAACCAATTGATAAATCTTCGCGGCTTGTGAATGTTTCTCTATTCATGCTTACTTCGTAGCCCATTTTAGATCAAATCGTTTCCTTCCTTAACTTAGAAGCCATTAATACAGTCCAAATCGATTGAATCTTAAAACAATGCAATTACCAAATGAGATTAAAACGAACATACCCAGTGCCCTCGTCATGTACAAAACAGATAAGGAAGCCATCATCTTCAGTTTCATCTTCTCCAGCAGATTGAGGTACAAAAATAGCTTCTGAGCCATACCTCCCCGGGCCAAATATAATCATACCTTTCACATTGCCTCCCACTTCAATCTTACATTTTCCCTCGAATGCAGGCTCTGCCCATAGATCAAACTTGACCAGCCCTTTCACTTTAGTAGAGTCCTCAAGCATAGTGCAATACGCATATTGCTGCTTCCTGGCATTAAAAAAAATTAAAAATTAAAAATTAAAAAAGGCAGTTATACAAAGAAAGACCCCACCATACCAAAGGCCAGGGCAAGTTTATAATTACCTTCCAATATGCTTCTCATTAACACGTGGAAAGTCAACAGCAGACAGAGACAGCTGCCTTTGTGACGCCTTCCCAGTCTTCATATTGAACCTCATCTCATACCTCACCATGCAAAAGAAGCTCATCACTTTAAATCACCCTCCCACCCAATTTAGCCTAGAATTATGCCTTCAAAGCACAAAGATGTGCTCAAAAATTCCGTTGAATGGTTGGCTATTCCCAAAAGCAGACATTTACAGTATAGACTTACAATTCATTTTGAAACCTTTTAAAACTGTCCTTCACAGACCCTGCAGCAATCTCAAGGTCGACTTCTGGCAGTCTACATGTGTAAAGGACAACTTCATCGTCTTCCTCCCAAGCATTGACTGAAAAAGTACCCACAATTGAGTATTACAAGCTCACGTTTCGTAATCTCTGTAGCAAATTGACAACAAAACGCGGGCATTGAACTCACCATTGTGGAATGCATAGCATGTAGGAAGCTCAAACCATTTGATTGTAGATTCATTCTTAGCATACCGAGGAAGAACCCCTATTCTTGCTGGTTTTGTGTCATCGAACTTTATGATCAACTCTCCCTTGGCCATTGCCTAAACATGCAAATTTTTCAAAGACTAACAAAACTACAACAACCCTTTCAAAACATTACATCAGTCTCCCACCTTGGGTTGAAAGTAGAGGGGCATATCCATGAAGATGGCAAAGTGCTCGGTAATGGCAAAGTCATGCATCATGGCAGGTCCAGATACAGTGATAGGGACTGCCTCTTGCATAAGCCCTTCCTTGGAAATGACCCGGTACGTGCAATAGGGAACCTCAAACTGATATCCAAACGTGAATAATTCCCCTGCACCAGGAAAAGAAGATCCTCACAACACTCAGCTTTGTTCAATACCACAAATTGGTACTACAGCTTAGGTATCCTCAAAAATTACCAATTTCAGACTTACCGGTTATCGGGTCCACCTTGGGATGTGCTGTAAAGGGGTGAGTCAGTCTCCTTTCATAGTCTAAGAAACCTATTGTTTGAAGATCCCCATCTTCTAAAACCCTAATGGCATCTGCAAGCATACATGCACATGTATACATGGCATGATAGATAACTAACAGTTTGCACTCAATAGCACGATGAGAAACCCACTGAGCTGAGAAGAAAAGACTTACATGGTTTGTCTCCTTCATGTAAAGCTAGAAGCTTCCCATTATGATAGGTCATGGCTGTGTTACCTACAATCCACACAGGAGGTCCATTTTTGTAAAATAGTCGCAGGTGTGGTTGGAGATAAAGTAAGATGAACTTCATTCTAATGATACATACTAATATACTAAAAGAAATCAAAAATATTATGTTGCACATCCCAGCAAAAGAAGCATTAAGTTGGCTGTACTTCTAACCAACTTGCTTTATCGAAGTGATCCTGCTTTCAATGTACATCAGAATGTTGGCAGCCACATTCCGTTAAAGAAAATTAATTCATGCATGTAAGAAGGATAACCATGCGAGCCTGTAAAAAAATTGACTTGGCATCCCTATGAATAAGACAGTGCTACGTACCTGTGCCAATTCCTTGTGAAAGATCAAGCACTTTGAACTTGCTACGAAGGGTGAAAATCTGCGCAATAAGGAGCCCAAACAATCCTTTCAAATCTCCAATCTGAAAATGATATACATCAGGACCTCAGAGAGCAACCTTCTTATTCAATATACTAAACTGGCAGTATCTGTCTATGCAGACTGGGACAAGGGCAAAAATCGTTCTTAAGTGACAAAGCAGGCCATTTCAGCACGGTCTTTCCTTGAAAGGTGCATCTGGGCTCTATCCTGGATTCATCTAGGTATATTTTGGGGGAGCTTTAAATTTTATTGCTGACTTAAGATTAGGGTTAATAACCTTCTGCCACCTCTAATACACTTCTATCAACGGTTGATCCCCAATGTGTCTCGCATAAAGAGAATTCTTTGAATCCGATTGGTTTTATTTGCATCTGCCGCCTTGTATCTGCCAGACTCGGATGCCGTGTCTTGCCGAAGTGATGCCTTTCCTCTTCTGATTTTGGGTGACTTTGGGATTATCATCATTTTGCACCGGCGCCGAGTCACTTCCATGTTCTTGGTCAGATCCACTGCTTGAGTCCATGGCATGTACTGCAAAAGTCGCACCGGATCCTCCATAGAAGAAGAATCAATTGAAGCTCCAATACCACCATAGAGAGAGAGAGAGAGAGAGAGCAGAGAGAGCAGAAGAAGAAGAAGAAGAAGAAGAGAAGAGAATTTCTAACGTCGTGGGAAACTATTCCAAGAGACCTCAAAGATAGAGAGAGAGAGAGAGAGAGAGAGAGAGAGAGAGTCTCCTGAACCAATCAACCTTGGCAATGAATAACTGATACAATGTACAATGGGGGCAAGGGGTCACATATATACCCACCTCAATAAATTGCCCTACCCAGACTTTGACAAATAAGTACCTAAAAGCCAAAATAAATAATGGGATCACTATGGGCAGTTCACTTGAGATGCCAAAACCCCCTCTGTGCAGCTCATAGTGGACATAAATAGTGAGACGAAGTCGATGAAGAAGCTACCATGGACACGTCACTCCCCAGTAGCTGCAGACTACTGGATACACCTCGGATTTGCTACCCTCAACTTTGTACCTTAGAAGAATGCCATCTTGAGCATCGGTTGCCTTCTAGAAAATTGAACTGTAGACCACACTACACCCAAGAATTCCCATTCGTGAATTGTGAACACATCACGTCCAAATACTCCTAGATAATGAACTTTGAAACACATCCTTCCCATAATCCAACCAACAACAATGGATTGGTGTACTCATCCATAGTATTTTAGATACATCTGATTGGTTCCCTGCCAGATGCATGTGCCTTGAGCCTCTCTCTCTCTGGCTGAAGCTAGTGGCGGCAACTGCCTCTTGACTAGAAATCTCGTGTTGTGGCCACTGTGGTGGCCACCACGTGTGCCAAGCCGATCTCCTCTGTCAAATCTTTATCACCGTTATCTCTCTTCACCTTGTCTTTGCCTTTGTCCTCCCATGAGTTCCTACTTTTGTTTTTGGCTTCAAACTCCCAAGCCAAACAAAGCGTCGTGTCACATTTATAACAATTATTGTCGAACCTCGTGGATACCGAGGTAGCTAACTGAGTACTGGTACTTCTGTCCTTGTCAAGCTTGACTTTGCCAGTGTCCTCTGGCGAACTCATCCATTTGCTTTTGGCTTCACAATCTCGAGCCAAACAAATCGACGGTTTAATTTGCCGATGCATAGACCCCTAACTGGGAATTGGTCGATCCGCTTTCCATAGCCAATGGTTGGCGTTGGTCTTATTTTATCCTTGGTGACGAGGCTTCGTTGGAAACTCAGGCTTCTTGGGAACAGCCATCTAGGAACTTCATAACGGAGACCAATCTTGCCCCAAAATTGTCGTCCTCTAGAGACAGTATGTTTGCATGGCTTCTCAACACTGTTGGAATCCTTGCCCTTCCCCTATCCAAAAGTGTCCACGCTCTCAAGCCTTTGCCAAATCATTTCAAAACACCACTTGAAGAACCCTCCCCACCGTGCATGTTGCATTGGAGACCTCTCCCCATCAAGCATTTCAAAACGCTGCATAACTGCAGCCCTTGGGGAAGTTGCCTGTTGGAGGCCACACTCAAGTGGGCGTTTCAAAACGCGAGTGTTCATGGCCATTTAACAAGCCATCTCAAAGCCCATCTTTCGTAGCGTTTCAAGATGATGTTGTTGCGATGTCCCCTGCCGGTCATCACCTCCACGAAACAAGTTGCGTTTCAAGACATTGTGGCAATGTGTCCTCCAAGCTCCCTGTCGACCATGCACCTACATCTCAAGATGTTGCCACCCCGCTAGCATATCAAAACGTTGGTTGAGCATCAAGAGAACTAGTGTCACAAAGTGATGACATGGCTGCCCGCTCTGCAGGAAACCCTAACCCTAACTGCAGAAAATCAAAAACCCTATTTTGTTGAAACCCTAATTTGCTGAAACCCAAACCCTAAATTGCTGACGTGTCGGACTGACACGTGGCTGCCCGCTCTGCTATACAGAATCTCCGGGATTCGCGGCGTATTTTGCAAGATTTTGCTGGCAGCTTTTGGGCGATGCTTTTTGCTACGCTTTTGCTAGCTGCTCATTTCTACGCAATTGAGAGAAAGCCTCTTTGCTTTATTAAGCAAGAGAGAGAAAGCCTCTTTGCTTTATTTTTATTAAGCAAGAGAGAGAAAAATCTTCTGCTTTAATTTTCAGAAAGCTTTGATTTTCAGCTATTGCGGCTCTGCTTTTGGCATCCCTCGTACCTTTAAATAAGCGGGCTGGCCTCTCACAACTCAGAGCATCTGGACGCAGAGTCCGAGTGTGAGCACCTGCCCGCACTCTTGTACTTTAAACTTAGAGCAATACAAAAAGAAATACCGAAAGGGGCGCCAGTCTTTGGGGCCAATATCTCTAGGCACTGAACTCCGTCGGGCCAGTGTCGAATAAATTGTGAACTGTGAGATTTTTTGAAGTGGTTATTTGGTGCTGTCGCGGTAGATTCTTGACTTGGAGTGTCCAAGTCTGTTACAGTGGTATTAGAGCACGGCCGATTTCTCTTCTACGGGAAATACGATCCCAATTTTTTTTCTGCGGCACCTATGGCTTCAGGCAAGGATCAGTCGACTCTATCCGGAGATGCGGGAAGGGATCACAACGAAGATTCCGGCAAAGAGTATGGCCCGCCTCGGCCTACTCAGGCAGAGCGTCGAGAGATGGAGCGTCGTCAATTGATCGGCGATGCAACAAAGATGATGCTCAATTTTGAAAAAGGACCCAAAATTTGCAAAATATATGAGCGGGACTTCTTTCCAGGAAGTGCATGCGCAGTGGCAAAAAACCACACCACCACCCCCAAAACCCGCTCTCAAGAAACCTTCTGCTCACAAGAAATATACGGAGAATGAATTAGAAGAGGTGGTTGATGCACGAATTGCTCAGCTTTTTGACGGGCAAAAGAAAGCAAAAAAGCACGGCAAAAAGCAAAAGAAAGGCAATGACTTCCCGAGTTATTTGGGTCGTCAGTCGACATTTGAAAAGGCAAAGAAACAGAAGAAGTGAGTTCCATTTGAAGAAGTACCCAGTTCTTCTTCTTCTTCTTCTTCTTCTTCTGACAGTTCTTCTAGCTCATCTGACTCGAGCAAAGAAGACCAAAAAGACAAAAAGCAAAGCAAGAAGCAACGCTTCGGAAAGGGCAAGAAAAAGGCAAAGAAGTCTAAATCTCTCCCAATGAGTGACAGCTCTACAGAGGACTTGTCTACAGACAGTTCAGACTCTGACAACAGCAACTTTTATGCAAAGAAGAAGAATTTTTATAAAGCCAACCAGTATGACTTTCTGGAAGACAAGCAAGAAAGTCCGAGAGTTTAAGGAAGGCGGACAGTCAATTAAATTTGACACGTTTTCGGGATATAGAGATGCTTCGAAGGCTTTGTCTTTTGTAGAGCAGTTTGACATCACTTTCGCGGGAGGACGTTACTCAGAGCACTCTAAGATTCGGAGAGCTGCCTCTTACTTTAAGGGGAATGCTCGAACTTGGTGGTCCACGCTTCTATTAAGCAAGACTGCGCCAGTTAAATGGTTGAAATTCAAGAGGCTTTTTACTTCTTCTTAGTTGACTCGAGAGTATGAACGTGATATACGAACTACTTGGAACCATCTTCGGATGACCAAGAAAGATACAGTGGACGCTTATTGCGAGAGATTCTGGAGCTCTTTTCTACCCGCCTCTTCATTTAAGAAGATCTCGTTCAAGGAACAGATTGAGCGGTTTACCTTGGGTCTACCTACAGAGATCCAAGATGACTGCTTGGAACAAAAGTCAGCTTCTATTCAGGAGTTGATGAGTCATGCGAAACGGAGTTTTGCCATCCACTCTGGCAGTCTAACCTACCTCACCGATGAGATCATGACACAAAGAGTTGAACAGACTTCGACAAATGAAAGTAGAGAGAGAAAGAGCAACTCAGAAAAGAAAGATGCACGACCACAAGCTTACTCCTCAGGAGAGAGCTCGCTTCATCAGAGAGGGGAAGTGCTTTGGATGCGGGGAACCTGGACATATCTCCGTGAAGAGCACTAAAAAGGTACAAAAAAAACAGAACGACAAGGACGACGAAAGGCCTGAGAGTTCGAGAGCAGCTGAGGAACGTGGAAGAAAAGGCAAGATGAAAACAGGACTGGTTCCAGATTGCGTGGGTACCAATCCCAACACGGTGGACGAGAGTACAGAACTTTGCCGAGCTTGGGGCAAAGTGAAAGACCAAGAAGCCCTAATCTTCTTTGATGGAGGAGCCAAGGCCAACTTCATTTCATCGGAATTGGCGGCGCGGCCCGAGATCACTCTCGATCGGATGGGACCTCTTGCGAAGGCAGTTCTAACGGCACCCGACAGGGACGTAGCCATTACACCTGTCATTGGCAAACTTCGGTTGCATTGTGAGAAGGGCAGAACCATTGCACTCAATATAAAACTGAAGGGCGAGTCTGTCCCTATTGTATCGACTTCGGCCATTTCTAAATTAATGAAACCCGGTCTGTTTGTTTACTCGATCTTTTTCAAAGAGTTGAATGATGAGGATAGGACAAATATGTCTGAACTTGATAAAGAATGCCAAGATTTTCTCCACTCTCATGCCGATTGCTTCTCGGAGGGCCTGCCAAGTGAGTTACCACCTACTCGTCCTGAAGATCATACCATTGATCTGATACCTGGAAGCACACCACCGAACCGGCCACCTTACCGTGTGAGCCGAGCCCAGAACGAAGAGATTATGAACCAAGTGAAAGACCTTTTGGAAAAGGGTCTCGTCCAGCCTAGTACTTCACTATATTGCTCTCCAGTGTTGTTGGTTTTGAAAAAAGATGGATCTTGGAGAATGTGCATCGATTGTAGAGCTCTCAACAAAATCACCATCAAGAAGAGATTTCCGATTCCCACGATCGATGATATACTCGACAGATTACAGGGATCCTTGTGTTTTAGTAGGATTGATTTGAAGAGTGGATATCATCATATCAAAATCGCACCAGGAGATGTCTACAAGACAGCCTTTCGGACGACTTTTGGGTTATTTGAGTTTTTGATGATGCCTTTTGGCTTAACCAATGCTCCTGCGACATTTAACCGGATGATGGACACGATTTTTCGAGAGTACAAGCTATTTGTTGGCACTTTCTTTGACGATATCATTGTTTTCTCCAAGAATGAGGTAGAACATAGAGATCACTTGCTTCAAATCTTTTAGGCATTACGAGATCACAAGTTAGTGAGTAATGCAAAGAAAAGTGAATTTTTCCTACCAAAGATATACTTTTTGGGACACATTGTGTCAGCAGCAGGAGTGCAGATGGATCCGACCAAGATAGAGACTATCCGTGATTGGCCTGATTTGAAGAATGTCCATGAAGTTAGAAGCTTCTTGAGACTGTGTTCATACTACAGGCGGTTCATTCGAAGGTTTGCAGAGGTTGCTTCCCCTTTGCATATCTTGACACAGAAAGGAGTCCCTTTCTCGTGGGGACCCACAGAGGTGACTGCCTTTCAGACTTTGAAAGAGAAATTGACTACGGGACCAGTTTTGACTTTGACGGACTTGCAGAAGTCATTTGAAGTATATTGTGATGCTTGTGATCGTAGTCTGGGTGCGGTCTTAATGCAAGAAGGCCATGTCATTGCTTATGAGAGCCGATTGTTCTCAAGGCTGGAATTGACAGCACAAATTTATGAGAAAGAGCTTTTGGCGGTTATCCATGCTCTTACTCAGTGGCGGCACTACCTACTAGGAGCGGATTTTACTGTCTTTACAGATCATCAGAGTTTAAACTACTACTTGTCACAGAAGCAGCTATCAGAAAAGCAGATGCGGTGGGCGAACATCTTGTCACAGTTTCACTTCCAGATTGTCCATGTCCAGGGACATAAGAATTTGGTGGCACATGCTTTGTCTCGAAAGCCGTTGGTTCTGGCTATTTCCGCGATACATCATAGGAGCTTCGAGGAAATGGTCGATCAATATGCCACAGATCTGGATTTTGCAAACGTTTTCACACGGATACGGGATGGGGAGACAGTAGCGGGATATTCCATTTGGGATGGCTACTTAATGAGGAGAACCATGTTGTGCGTTACACAGCCGTTGAGGGAAAAGGTTATGACTGAATGCCACTGTCCACCTTTTACGGGTCACCGCGGCATTGCTATCACCATGAAAGGGGTAGAGACATATTTCTTTTGGCCGAGACTCAAGAAGGATGTGGAAGAGTTTGTGCGCAGTTGCTTGGTATGCCAGAAGGTCAAGTTTGACAGGCATAAAGCACAGGGATTGTTACAGCCTTTGCCCATACCCACCTGTCCCTGGGAAAGTATTGCAATGGATTTCATTTTTGATCTCCCGAGAACACAGAGTGGTCACGATGGTATTTGGATTGTTATTGACAGATTTAGCAAGCAAGCTCATTTCATTCCAGTGAAGAAGACAATCAAGCCGGATCACTTAGCGAGACTGTTTGTGGCCCAGATTTTCAGATTACATGGCATGCGCCTGAGACGATTGTCTCTGACAGGGACCCAGATTTACGAGTTTGTTTTGGAAGGCAATTTGGGAGAACATTGGCACGTAGTTGCAGTTCTCATCTTCTTTCTACCCACAGACTGACGGGCAATCTGAGATTGCCAATTCACTGGTTTTAGATTTATTAAAGTTTTATATCTCGGATCAAAAGACTCAATGGGAAAAGTATCTACCTTTGGTGGAATTTGCCTACAATAACACAATACACTCTTCGACGGGAAAGGCGCCATTTGAGATTGTTGAAGGTGCTGCGAAGGTTCCACCCTTCCCAAGCAGAAAAGATAAGATTTTTGAAGCTGATGAGTATACTCACGACTTAGACACAGCTTTTGCCAAAGTTCCCGTGAGGCTTTGCAGAAATCTCAAGAACGACAGAAAAAGGCAGAGGATCGCCATCGTCGCGATTTGAAATTGAAGGAGGAAGATTGGGTTCTCTTACGTTTTGAGAAGGCACGCCTGAGAAAGAAAAAGGGAAAGGAGAGGCTTTGATACTACGGACCTTTCCAGATCTCCGAAAAGATCAATGATGTCTCCTTCCGACTGAAACTACCTGACACTTGGGAGGATTCACAATGCATTTCATGTGAGTCTCTTGAAACCTTTCAAAGGTGATGTGCCTGATGATGGAAAACCCAAAGTGGAGGAAAACGAGGAGATCCTTGTTCCTGAACAAATTTGGCACATAAGGACACAAAGAATAAGGGTAAAACAAGAAGGCGGTTCTTGGTTAAATTCAAGAACTATCCTACATTGGATGCTAAGTGGATGGAGGAGGAGGACCTAGTAGATACTCCTCAGATTGTGAACCTTTACCTTGAAGCTTTTGGTTTAGCATAGTCTATTCCAAATGGAACCCAAAATTTAGCTTGGCCGCAGATCTGGTGCAGTGGGATACACAAGAGGGGAGTTACTCTACTTCTTTGTCAACAGATGCCTCGAATTTTTAGAATACTAGAGTCACTGATGTCTCTTTGAGCTTCAGGGATACTGAGAGCTGACAATATTTTGTTGTATGACTTTATGAAATGGAATTCCGGAAAATGAAACTGATTTGTTCTTAACTTGTTTTTAAGTGCAGGAACAAATAGAAGAAATGACTACAGCATTTTGGTCTAATTGATCTCGAATAGACATGGTTGCAATAGGGGTTAGTCAATCCGGCATCTATGAGGTCCCGACGGGATCTAGATGCGATTGCTAACTACATTGCCGATAAATCATGGTCTAAGATCCGAATGAATGTTGAATGTCATGTGATGTCCAGTGATGTTGAGTGATGTCCTGTGATATGACTGTCGATTGGTACATGTGCTAGATGTGTGTTCCTAGTGTGTCGGTACTAACGGTCAGTGTCTGCTAAGACAGTTTATGGCCTCTGTCTGTTTTGCAGGCGTAATCGAGGGCGATTACAATGCTTTCAAGAAGGGGGTATGTCACAAAGTGATGACGTGGCTGCCCACTCTGCAAGAAACCCTAACCCTAACTGCAGAAAATCAAAAACGCTAATTTGTTGAAAGCCTAATTTGCTGAAACCCTAACCCTAAATTGCTGACGTGGCAAGCTGACACGTGGCTGTCCGCTCTACTGTATGGAATCTCCGGGATTCGCGGCGCATTTTGCGGGATTTTGCTGGCAGCTTTTGGGCAATGCTTTTTGCTACGCTTTTGCTGGCTGCTAATTTCTACGCAATTGAGAGAAAGCCTCTTTGTTTTATTAAGCAAGAGAGAGAAAGCCTCTTTGCTTTATTTTTATTAAGCGAGAGAGAGAGAGAGAGAGAGAGAGAGAGAGAGAGAGAGAGAAATCTTATGCTTTATTTTCAGGAAGCTTTTGGTTTTCAGCTATTGGGGCTCTGCTTTTGGCATCCCTTGTACCTTTAAATATGTGAGCAGGCCTCTCACAACTCAGAGCATCTGGACGCAGAGTCTGAGTGTGAGCGCCTGCCCGCACTCTTGTACTTTGAACTCAGATTAATACAAAAAGAAATACCGAAAGGGGCGCCAGTCTTTGGGGCCAATATCTCGAGGCACTGAACTCCGCCGGGCAGGTGTCGAATAAATTGTGAACTGTGAACTGTTTTGAAGTGGTTATTTGGTGCTGTCGCGGTAGATTCTTGACTTGGAGTGTCCAAGTCTGTTCCAACTAGAGTTTCAAAACGTTGTGCCCACTGCTACAATGGATTTCCCCTTTCAAACTACGTTTCAAAACGTTGAGGAAACGCTGGGGCAGCGACACCTCCTCCTTCACCACGTGTTGATCCTCTTCTTCGTGGCGAGCTCCTCCCTCATTGCAATCACGGAGCACAAGGCTCTGATACCATGTCAAAGTTGACAATGCGAAAGCGTAAAGAGAGAGAGAGAGAGAGAGAGAGAGAGAGAGAGAGAGAGAGAAGAAGAAGAGAATTTTATCGTCATAGGAAACTATCCCAAGAGACCTTAAAGATCTATCCGACGAGGAGAGTTGAATTCAAGACCTGTTATTCAAGAGGGAAATGGCATAGCCAATCTACCACACTTGGGTGTGTGTGTGTGTGTGTGTGTGTGTGTGTGTGTGTGTGTGAGAGAGAGAGAGAGAGAGAGAGAGAGAGAGAGAGAGTCTCCTGAACCAATCAACCTTGGCAATGAATAATTGATACAATGTACAACGGGGGCAAGGGGTCACATATATACCCACCTCAGTAAATTGCCCTACCCAGACTTTGACAAGTAATAAATACCTAAAAGCCAAAATAAATAATGGGACCACTTTAAGTAGTTCACTTGAGATGCCAAAACTCGAACACAACAGACACACAAACATAACTGAAAATAGTTAACACTTAAACATGGAAACAATCTATAGTCAAGACATGAAGTGGCAGAGGTACACTTCCAGATGTGCTAGCCTCAAAGTCTGGCATCCCTTTCCATGTTTCTTTTTATATTGATGAAAGTTATATAGTACAATTGTCGGGGAGTCACTCTACAACTATGCAACCATGTACTGATTTGCCTAGGCCCCAAAGTGACCGCGAGGCATACTTATATAGGAACTATGGCCCCAACAGCAACTGATTAAAGAAGCTGGCGCTCAAAAGCACCTCTGCTAAAAACATAGCGCCCAAAAGTTATGCAATTCTTTGCTTTCTAAAAACTGAGGCCGAGAAGCAGGGCTATGTTGCCACATCATCACACACAACGCAACGCGATTTATGACGCAATTCATGGACCAGCCAAGTCAACGTGTACTGATTTTCTCTCTTCTTCTGTCTGAGCAAGGGCTGCCACATCATCACTTTGTAACAACTCCCAACAATAGAGGGTGCTTTCTTGTGTGACATAAGAATGGAGGGGCAGATTTGGGAGGGGCATCCAAAAGAGGGGAGAGAGGGGGTTGCTGTAACAGACTTGGACACTCCAAGTCAAGAATCAACCGCGACAGCACCAAATAACCACTTCAAAACAAGTCACAGATCACAATAGATGTACACTGGCCCGGCAGAGTTCCGTGCCTAGAGATATTGGCCCCAAAGACTGGCGCCCCTTTCGGTATTTCTTTTTATATTAATCAAATCAAAGTACAAGAGAGCGGTTAGGGTTTCATTCTCAGACTCTGCGTCCAGATGATCTGAGAAGTGAAGCCCTCACCACTTAGTTAAAGATACAAGGGATGCCCAAAAGCAGAGCCCCAAAAGCTTTTAAAATAAAAAGCATCAGTTCTCTCTCTCTCTTAGAGAGTCTTTTCTCTTTTTTTATAAGAAAAAAGCAAAATTCCCGTCGCTCATCATTTTCCAAAAAAAAAATTTAAAAAAATTCAACCTCCGCGATTTCCAGAAATTAGGGTTTCTGGCAGAAATTAGGGTTTTTGTTGTCCGCCACGTCATCACTTTGTGACATACCCCCCTCTTGAAAGCATTGTAATCGACTGCGATTACGCTTGCAAAACCGACAAAAGCCATATACCGTCTTAGCAGACACTGACTGTTAGTACCTACGTACTAGGAACACACATCTAGCACATGTACAAAATCGACAGTCACATCACACAACATCACAGGACATCACCAGACATCACAGGACATCACATGACATTCAACATTCATTCGGATCTTAGACCATGATTTATCGGCAATGTAGCAATCACATCTAGGTCCAATCGGGACCTCAACGATGTCCGATTGACTAACCCCTATTGCAACCATGTCTATTCGAGATTAATCAAACCAAAATGCTGCAGTCATTTCGGCTATCAGTTACTGCACTCACAAGAAGTCAAGAACAAATCAGTATCATTATCAGGAATTCCATTTCATAAAGTCATCCAGCAGAATACTGTCAGCTCTCAGTATCCCTGAAGCTCAAAGAGACATCAGTGACTTTAGTATCAAAATCAAGGCATCTGTTGACAAAGGAGCGGAGTGACTCCCCTCTTGTGCATCCCACTGCACCAGATCTCCGGCCAAGCTGAATTCTGGGTTCCGTTTGGAGTAGACTATGCTAAACCAAAACATCGAGGTAAAGTTTCACAATCCGAGGAGTATCTGCTAGGTCCTCCTCCTCCATCCACTTCGCATCAAATGCAGAAAAGTTCTTGAACTTAACCAAGAACCGCCTTCGGACTTTATCTTTCTTCGTATCGTTATGTGCCAAAATCTGTTCAGGAACAAGGATCTCCTCGTTTTCTTCCACTTCGGGTTGCTCATCAGGCACATCACCCTTAACAGGTTTCAAGAGACTCACATGCAATGCATTGTGAATCCTCCAAGTATCTGGCAGTTTCAATCGGAAGGAGACATCATTTATCTTTTCAGTGATCTGGAAAGGTCCGTAGTATCGCATACTAAGCTTTGGGAAAAGCCTCTCCTTTCCCTTTTTCTTTCGTAGGCGTGCCTTCTCAAAACGTAAGAGCACCCAATCATCCTCCTTCAATTTCAAGTCGCGACAATGGCGATCCGCTGCCTTTTTTTGTCCTTGTTGAGACTCTTGCAAAGTCTCGCAAACCTTGGCAAAAGCCGTATCCAAATCTCGCGAATATTCATCCGCTTCAAATATCTAATCTTTCGTGCTCAGGAAGGATGGAACCTTCGCAGTACTTTCAACAATCTCACATGGCGTCTTCCCTGTCAAAGAGTGTATCGTGTTATTGTAGGCAAATTCCACCAAAGGTAAGTTCTTTTTCCATTGAGTCTTCTGATCCGAGATACAAGACTTCAATAAATCTAAAATCACCGAATTGGCAATCTCAAATTGCCCGTCAGTCTGCAAGTGGAACGATGACGAGAACTGCAACTGCGTGCCAATGTTCTCCCAAATTGCCTTCCAAAACAAACTCATAAATCTGGGGTCTCTGTCGGAGACAATCGTCTCAGACGTGCCATGTAATCGGAAAATCATCGTAATCATTCTGTGTTCTTGGGAGATCAAAAATGAAATCCATTGCAATACTTTCCCAAGGGTGGGTGGGTATGGGTAAAGGCTGTAACAATCCCTGTGCCTTATGCCTGTCAAACTTGACCTTCTGGCATACCAAGCAACTGCGCACAAACTTTTCCACATCCTTTTTGAGTCTCGGCCCAAAGAAGTATCTCTCTACCCCCTTCATGGTGGTAGCAATGCCGCGGTGACCCGTAAAAGGTGGACAGTGGCATTCAGTCATAACCTTATCCCTCAACGGCTGTGTAACGCACAACATAGTCTTTTTCATCAAGTAGCCTTCCCGAAGGGAGTATCCAGCTACTGTCTCCCCATCCCGTATCCGTGTGAAAATATCTGCAAAATCTGTATCTGTGGCATACTAAACAACCATATCCTCGAAGCTCCTATGATGTATCGCGGAAACAGCCAGAACCAACGGTTTCCGAGACAAAGCATCTGCCACCACATTCTTCTGTCCCTGCACATGGACAATCTAGAAGTGGAACTGTGACAAGATGTTCGCCTACCGCATCTGCTTTTCCGAAAGCTGCTTCTCTGACAAGAAGTAGCGCAAACTCTGATGGTCTGTACAAACAGTAAAATCCGCTCCGAGTAGGTAATGCCACCACTGAGTAAGAGCATGGATAACCGCCAAAAGCTCTTTCTCATAGATCTGTGCTGTCATCTCCGGCCTAGAGAACAAACGGCTCTCGTAAGCTATGACATGGCCTTCTTGCATCAAGACCGCACCCAGACTACGACCACAAGCATCACAATATACTTCAAATGACTTCTGCAAGTCCGGCAAAGTCAAAATAGGTCCCGTAGTCAATTTCTCTTTCAATGTCCGAAAGGCAGTCACCTCTGTGGGTTCCCACGAAAAAGGTACTCCTTTCTGTGTCAAGGTATGCAAAGGGGAAGCAACCTCTGCAAACTTTCGTATGAACCGCCTGTAGTACGAACACAGTCCCAAGAAGCTTCTAACTTCATGGATATTCCTCGAATCGGGCCAATCACGGATAGTCTCTATCTTGGCCGGGTCCATTTGCACTCCTGCTGCTGACACAATGTGTCCCAAAAAGTGTATCTCTGGTAGGAAAAATTCACTTTTCTTTGCATTAATCACTAACTTGTGATCTCGTAATGCTTGAAAGACCTGAAGCAGATGATCTCTGTGTTCTGCCTCATTCTTGGAGAAAACAATGATGTCGTCAAAGAAAGTGCCAACAAATAGCTTGTACTCTCGAAAAATCCTGTCCATCATGCGATTAAATGTCGCAGGAGCATTGGTTAAGCCAAAAGGCATCACCAAAAACTCAAATAACCCAAAAGTCGTCCGAAAAACTGTCTTGTAGACATCTCTCGACGCTATCCTTATCTGATGATATCCACTCTTCAAGTCAATCCTGCTAAAGCACGAGGATCCCTGTAACATGTCGAGTATATCATCGATCCTAGGGATCGGAAATCTATTCTTGATGGTGATTTCGTTGAGAGTGCTATAATCGATGTACATTCTCCAAGATCCGTCTTTCTTCAAAACCAACAACACTGGAGAGCAATACGGTGAAGTACTAGGCTGGACAAGACCCCAAGAGGTCTTTCACTGGGTTCATAATCTTTTCATTCTGTACTCAGCTCACACGATAAGGTGGCCGATTCGGTGGCGTGCTTCCAGGTATCAGATCAATGGTTTGATCTTCAAGCCCTCTGAAAAGCAATCGGCATGAGTGTGGAGAAAAATCTTGGCGTTCTTTTGATTAGGTCAAAACATATTCAACCTTTATCCAGCATTCAGTTCTCTCCCAAAAGAATGAGTAAGAAACTGAAGTTCATCAAGTACAATCTCCAAGCCCTTCAGTTATCAAAGTCGCTTTCTCGGCCCGGTAGTCAACCACGGCGTAGTTCTTGTGGTACCAAGGGATCCAGAGTAGAACGTCACTCGCGTGCCCTAAACACCCCTGTCATTGCAAACTAAGTTTGCCAATGCTCAGTGTAATGGCAACATCCCATCAAGGTGCCAGTCGAACTACCTCCGCCTGTGGCGTCAGTCTGTCGGGCGTAATTCCAAATCGAGCCGCCAATTCCAAGTGAAAAGAAGGTGGCCTTGGCTCCTTCAAAAGAGCTTCCTGATCCTTCACTTTGCCCCAAAAGCGGCAAAGTTTGTACTTTCATTCATTAGATTCGGTGCAAGTCCCACGCCATGTGGTACCAGTTCTGCTTTTCTATCTGCCTTTTCTGCCACATTCCTTAGCTGCTCTCGAATTCTCAGGCCTGTCGTCGTCTTTATCATTCTGTTCTTTCTGTGCCTTTTTAGGGCACTTCGCGGAGATATGTCCATGTTCCCCCGGATCCAAAGCACTTCCCCTCTCTAATGAAGCGAGCTCTCTTCTCAGGAGTAAGCTTGGGTCCTGCATCCTTTTTCTCTAGGTTGCTCTTTTTCTTTCTACTTTCATTCCCAGAAGTCTGTTCGGCTCGTTGTGTCATGGCCTCATCTGTGGGGTAGGTCAGATTGCCAGAGTAAATGGCAAAGCCCCGCTTCACATGACTCATCAACTCCTGAATAGAAGCTGACTTCTGTTCCAAGCAGTGATCTCGGATCTCTGTAGGTAGACCCAAGGTAAACCGCTCAATCTGTTCTCTGAACGAGATCTTCTTGAATGAAGAGGTGGGTAGAAAAGAGCTCCAAAATCTTTCACAATAAGCATTGATTGTATCTTTCTTCGTCATCCGAAGATGGTTCCAAGCAGCTCGTACATCTCGTTCATATTCTTGCGTCAACCAAGAAGAAATAAAAAGCTTCTTAAATTTCAGCCATTTAACTGGCGCACTCTTGTTAAAAGAAGCGTGGACCACCAAGTACGAGCATTCCCCTTGAGGTAAGAGGTAGCTCTCCGAATCTTGGAGTGCTTTGAATAGCGTCCTCCCGCGAAAGCAATGTCAAACTGCTGTATAAAAGACAAAGCCTTCGAAGCATGTGAGTGTCCTGAAAAGTATCAAACTTGATCGAGTGGCCACCTTCCTTAAACTCTCGGACTTTCTTGCTTTTATCTTTGAGAAAGTCATACTGGTTGGCTTTGTAAAAATTCTTCTTGTTCGCATAAAACTTTCCGTCATCAGAATCTGAGCTGTCTGTAGACAAGTCCTTAGTAGAATTGTCAGTCTCTGGGCGAGATGTAGCCTTCTTTGCCTTTTTCTTGCCCTTTCCGAAGCTTTGTTTCTTGCTTCGCTTTTTACCTTTTCTATCTTCTTCGCTCGAATCCGAGGAGCTAGAAGAACTGTCAGAAGAAGAAGAAGAAGAAGAAGAAGAACTGGGTACTCCTTCAAATCGAACACGCTTCTTCTGTTTCTTTGCCTTGTCAAAAGTCGACTGACGACCCAAATAACCTCGAAAGTCAGTGCTTTTCTTTTGCTTTTTGCCGTGCTTTTTGGCTTTCTTTTGCGATTCAAAAAGCTGAGCAATCCGTGCATCAACCACGTTCTCCAGTTCCTTCTCCGTATATTTTCTTGGAGGCAGAAGGTTTCTTGAGAGCGGGTTTCGGGAGTGGTGTTGTGGTTCTCTACCACTCTGTCTGTACCTCTTCCAAAGAGGTCTGGTTCATATATTTTGCCATCTTCGGGTCCTTGGCAAAATTGAGCATCATCTTTATTGCATCGCCGTTCAACTGGCGACGCTCCATCTCTCGCCGCTCCGCCTGAGTAGGCCAAGGCGGGCCATACTCTCTGCCGGAATCTTCGTTGTGATCCCAGCCCGTATCTCCCGATGCAGAGGGAGTCGACTGAGCATTGCCTGAAGCCATAGGTGCCGCGGAAAAAAAAAATCGGGGATCGGATTTCCCATAGAAGAGAAATTGGCCGTGCTCTGATACCACTGTAACAGACTTGAACACTCCAAGTCAAGAATCAACCGCGACAGCACCAAATAACCACTTCAAAACAAGTCATAGATCACAATAGATGTACACTGGCCCGGCGGAGTTCTGTGCCTAGAGATATTGGCCCCAAAGACTGGTGCCCCTTTCGGTATTTCTTTTTATATTAATCAAATCAAAGTACAAGAGAGCGGTTAGGGTTAAACTCTCAGGCTCTGTGTCCAGATGCTCTGAGAAGTGAAGCCCTCACCACTTATTTAAAGATACAAGGGATGCCCAAAAGCAGAGCCCCAAAAGCTTTTAAAATAAAAAGCATTAGTTCTCTCTCTCTCTTACAGAGTCTTTTCTCTTTTTTTATAAATTAAAAAAAAAGAAAAATTCGCGTTGCTCATCATTTTCCCAAAAAAAAAAACTCAACCTCCGCGATTTCCGGAAATTAGGGTTTTTGGCAGAAATTAGGGTTTCTACTGTCCGCCACGTCATCACTTTGTGATAGTTGCTGAGATAGAGAGAGGGCTCCTTTTGCTCCAAAAATGAGAGGGGGATTTAAAGGGTCTTTTTATGAAGAGAGGGCACCCAGTTTTGGGCTGTCCTCATTTGTCCGTGGGCTGCTGACTTAAAGTGGGGCACCGTCACTTTAAAAACCTCAAAATCTCTCTCTCTCTCTCTCTCTCTCTCTCTCTCTCTCTCTCTCTCTCATTTCAGCATTTTATTTTCAGTATTTTCTTTTCCGGACACCCGGACTACCACTAGATGTACATTGATTTGTCTCATAGGCCAACTTCGGCCTTTAGAAGACGTAAAGCGGCCTCTCTGTCAGGTCCTCACCTACACGCACCATGGGACCCAAACCAATACAGCAAACAACCCCCCCGAAACCGGACATCATGGAAGGGAATACGCCACCATGCTCATTACGAGACATATGGGGACTCATCTCCTCGATGCACACCACCATCATGAAGCAGAGCGATGAAATCAAAGACCTAGCTCTAAAAAACCAAGAATTGGAACACAAGCTCCAAATGCAAGACCTACGAGTCCGTCACCAAGAGGAGAAGATGCAGGAGCTCCAGGGTGCTCTTGATAAGCACACAGCTACAATGTAAAACACGCCAGCCACACATGATGAAAAGATTGCGCAAATGAATGTATCTGAAAATGTGGGCTCTTGGAAAGATGCATTGACACACACACACACACACCAATGCCGCCGACTTTCTCAATGAACAGAGACGTGTATGCTAATGAGGATGACAAAGAATACACCGAACAAGAGAAAAGAAAAATGAACATCGTGATACAGGGCATCCCCGAATCCGACAACAAGAAGGTCATTACCTTGAACACCGACATCACGGAAATGATCTCCGCTAACTTCGGAATGCATGATGTGGTGGTATATGGTGCACATCGAGTAGGCAAGAAGAAACCAAAAGCAAATCGGGCAATCTAAAGCACACTTCTGGATGCCCGCAAGAGGGCTATTATCCTCGAAAACGCCCACATCTACTTAAAGGATAGAGCACTATACATCAATGAAGATAGAACGCCGAACCAACAAAAGACCAGACGTGAAGCATACGAAGCTCGCATGAACAAAAAAACAGCCCAAGCAGACACGAAAGGGGAAGCAAAAGAGGAAACAAAATGACAATACAAGACCCATGGGTTCACGGAACTACACGTGACAAGTTGGAATTGCAGAGGCTTCCCGTGGCATAAAGGAGAAGGATTAACGGAAGTCCTACCACAAGCCGACATTCTCTTTTTATTGGAAACATGGGAACACGATGCATGTAGAATACCACATTGAAGGATATGTCACACACTCCCTACGGATGCCATGTACAAAAATGAGGGGACAAGGAGTCGCGGTGATATACCGAGAGGAACTCAGAAAAATGATCACAATTTGCAAGACAGATGCTCATAACCGATACATATGGATCAAGTTTGACACAAAACCTAAACCTATGTTCATTGCCAGGTGCTACATCCCCCATAGAGAGTCACCATTCTACGGTGCCTTCAATGTAGAGAAGAATTACCCTTTCGAGGATCTGTATGCCGATATCCATGCCTATGCACAAGAAGGGATGATTATGCTTATTGGGGACATGAATACTCGCATAGCACATGCGCAAATGCAAATGGTGGATCTCATGACACCTCCAATGCTTGAACATAATGAGATACTAGATCCCACATGGGAGAGATGTTCGAAAGATCTCATTACAAACCCGCAAGGTATTGCATTGCTCAGTATGATGACATCCTTACAACTAATCGCCGTCAATGGAACAAGTTTGAAAAATCGGGAGAATGCACATGCTACACGGCCAACAAAGGCATGAGTGCTATTGATTATGTATTGATTGCATATGAGGTATCCCATATTGTAAGTAATTTTACAATTGGGAAGAGGTCACCCAATTCGGACCACACCCCAATCCATGTATGGCTACAAGTTCCCACTCAAAAAGCACAAAAACAGCCCCATGCCCGATCATGGACATACAAAATGCAAGTGGACAAGAAAAGAATGTCTGCAGAACATCTAGACAATGCACTTGCTCATGTACCCATGCCATCACACATTGAACAAACATGGCCAATTTTCAAACAAGCTCTATGTGACGCCGTGGAACAAACAATGGGAAAAACGCATCGGCGAGGAAATCATGTTAAAGGGCTACCGCATAACCCATGGTTTGATGAAGAGTGCAAGTATGTAAAAAAAACAATTGCGGGCACTCTCAACGACGAACACGGAATGGGAAACTCTATCAAAAGACTACACAAATCTCAAGAGGCGGAAAAGAAGAAACTATGAGCTACGGACGGAGACACAAGCCATAGCCAACTTCAAGAAAAATCCCAAAAAGGAATGGCTGAAAATAAAGGGACGGAGACATGACATTATGGGGGACATAAGCTCAGATGACATGTACATGTATGTGGAACAACTATATGTGCATAATAATGCGGAAGAAATGCCACACATGCAAACCGATCTCCATGCCTAAGACCACTTTGATTCCGAAACGGTTAAAAAAGGCATACAGAAACTTGCAAATGGGAAAGCTCCGAACATACTACACTTGAACTCAGAAATGCTTAAATGGTCAGGTATGAGAGCCAAAGAGTGGATACATAGAATGCTAAACCAAGCCATTGTTCAAGGGCTACCCGAGGATTGGCAAAAGAACTGGATCAAAGCACTTTACAAAAAAGGGGATGTAAATCAGCCTACCAACTACCGTACCATTATGGTAGGATCTTGCATGGCAAAGCTTTTGGGAAGCATCTTAGAACAAAGCATAAGCACATGGGCAGAGACAAATGGAAAACGAGCAAAAGAACAAGCAAGTTTTCGACCAAAACATAGCACCATTGATCACCTTGTTTCACTCAGGGTATTAATGGAAGAGAGTCGGCTAAAGGGAAAAACATTATACTGTTGCTTTGTAGATTTCACCAAAGCCTTTGACACGGTCCCGAGAATGGGTATATGGAAAAGGATGGAATGCATAAAAGTACCGATGCATCTCAGGAGTGCGGTAGCACGTCTCTATGACAGAGTCATATGTCAACTAAAAACGCACGAAGGGCTGTCCAAAGCTTTCTCGAGCAACATGGGGGTCAAACAAGGATGCCCTCTCTCCCCTACTCTTTTTGGATTGTGCATTGATCAAATAGAAAGCTTCCTCCCTCAACTAGAAGGGGGATGAACCAGCCATCGGGATGCTTACACTTCTCATGCTCATCTATGCAGACGATGTGGCTCTTTTCGCCCATGACATTACAACTCTACAGAAATTGGTCAATGCGTTACATGCTTTTTGTGACAATGTGGGTCTATCAATCAATGTAGACAAAACAAAGTTCATGATTGTAAAGACTCGTAAGATGGATATCCATGCCCCCCTCATGTATCAAGGGAAACAAATTGAGAAAGTCGACAGTTTCAAGTACTTGGGGATTGACATCCCGTGCAACTATGCTTGGGGACAATGCGCACATAATAGAATTGACATCGGCCATGCCGAGTACTATCAATTTGAAAACATGTGCACACAAAGGAGCATAAAAAGATGGGAGATAAAAGCGACCATTTTTGAGACATGCGTAGTGCAAGCCATCCTCTACGGAGTGGAAATCTGGGGAGCAAGCATTTCAGCCCACACATGGAATGAAATTGAAAAAATTCAGAAAAAGTTTCTATGTCGACACATGGGGGTCAAAAAGACGATACCATACTCCGTGCTACTCTTGGAGACATTAAGAAATGGTTCGCTAAATGGATGGTAGAGGCATATGTGGACATGCTTATTGAGGAGGGCAAGGAGGGAGAACATATGCTGAATTTTGAAATTGCATTACTAAATAGCCTCCACACCAAGTGGAAGACAACGCAACACCGCTCGAAATTTGAATACTATTGCAAGCATGTCAACACAAAGTATTGGGAAGACTATAGCACAAACCCAATGGAAGCCCAGGCCCACATACGAACACCCATGCCCCACATGGCACGAAGAGCCATCTCTTTGATGCGCACAAGGTCACATATGCTCAAAATAGAAACAGAGGGCTGGCTGAAAATTGATGCTTCTAAACGGATATGCACATCATGTACAATGCAAGCTCCCGAAGATGAAGCACATGTGACATTGGAATGCCCAGAATACGCTCACATCCGGGCTAATTTTCAACCACTTCTAAGCGGTTGCTCTACCTTTGCGGACCTATTATCCAAGACAAACCCCTCCCCTATAGCTCTCGGAACATACCTCACCCACATACTTGAACATCAAAAGACACTCATAGGAACACAAAAAGAGAATAACACACACCACACCATACACCCTCGTGAGGGGAGACTATGTATCACTCTGAGGTCCCATGGGTCATTTCTGGCCCCCCGCGGACGTTAATACCAAATCAAATCTCTCTCTCTCTCTCTCTCTCTCTCTCTCTCTCTCTCTCTCTCTCTCTCTCTCTCTCTCTCTCTCTCTCTCTCTCTCTCTCTCTCTCTCTCTCTCTCTCTCTCTCTCTCTCTCTCTATGTCTGTCTGTCTATATATATATATATATATATATACAAACTTACGAAACAAAATTTTTGCGATGTTTTTTAGTTGCCCATCCCACAACTCATCAGAAATGTTCATCAGGTTGGTTGGTGCTCTAGTTAGTTCCTTGGAATGATGCAATAGACATACTTGCTAGGACGTTCCTGCGGTTCTTCCATCTCCGATACGACAGTCACCCTCTGATGAGGCTTCCAAATTACCCTCTCACGTCATAGGAGCCAGTTATTCTGATAATTCACTTCAAATTAAAATTCTTAAACCATGGCCAATTTAGCAACACAAAGTCGTCAAACAAGCACCTCAACAAGCCACAACTTGAACGCCAAGACCAACCAGAACTAGAACTCCAAAGCTACGACGAAGCACAACCAACTTGAAGATCCCATCCCAGCTGAAAAGTGCAAATCCAAGGTAAGTCTCCACGACAAAGTCGTAGTAGATCTTGACCAGTCCCCCTCATGATGGAAAGCCGCAAAAGGAGGAGATGCCTCCACCACAAAAGACAACCACAACCCCCCGGCTACAGCCTCCAAATCAGCCAATCTGTTTGTTTACGTCTGAAATGAAATATTTATTTGCATCTGCAAGAGGGCTAAGAGAACTATGAGACTAGATTACATCATCATCATGTAATCCAAGTGTCCTTGTGTGTGTGTGTGTGTGTGTGTGTGTGTGTGTGTGTGTGTGTGTGTGTGTGTGTGTGTGTGTGTGTGTGTGTGTGTGTGTAAAGCAGCCCTTGCAGGCAGCCTCTCTACATGAATGTTTCTGATACATACTAGGCATACAAGAGGGCGAGACCATCCATAATAGGGCTCCACAATGAAAAAGACCGCATCACAAGTAAACAACGGACAAAACAGGTGCCCAGCCCTACAACAAATGCCAAATAATATCCCCCACCCCTCAAATGACAAATAACTCCATACCTGGAAACTGTGACCAGCCAAGGAAATGCCCAACAAACCTCTAACAACTTCATATTTCATGAAACTAGAACAGAAAGTAAACCAACCTTCATGAACTTGGCAGCTCCAAAGTGGGTCTCTTGTTTCAGCCTGGATGTTTGAACAAACCGTGATACATATGTTGCCTTCCCATCCTTTATGCGCAAGGCATGAATCATCCTTCACATCAAACAAGAATGACTGGTCTCATGAGGTTCTCAACAAAATGCACAGTATAAAATGATGGGCCTTACCCGTCTCCATCGAACCTGTGAACATCACCCAAACATAATCACACGTCAAAATAAACCATGTGCGCCTGCGGATTGAATAGTCTGAGCTAAGAGACACTGCAAAAACCATACTAAATTACCAGTGGTACCCTGCAACAGGCTTGAATTTTGGATTGGGCCCAATTCGTACAAACTCACCATTCAAGCAGCTCTGTTTGATCAAATAAACAAACTAGAAATGAGCAAAAACGCTTATAATCCTCGCAGGGATTGCATACAGAGAAAGCTATACAGGAATGATATATACACCATGCAAAAATGCCGCATAGCCACACCCACTGATTCAAACCTCGGCATCATCATGGAAAAAAGCAACATCAACTACTGAACAACATACAATATTTCTTTGCGCTTACAGGGAGGTTACCCTCGACAGGGATGTCACGCACAGGCTCGCACTCATCTACAGGGGCATAGTTGCCTTGGAGATAATGGAGGGGCTTGGAGGGGTGGGGATAGAAAGCCCAAACAAACGCTTTTTCCAAGACATCGATGAGATGTGCAGCTGCACCAGTCTTTGGACACGGCTTTGGAGGGCTTGCCTCACAGTTTGCGCCCATGGCAACCAGAAGGTGAGCGCGTGTGCGTGTGTGTGTGTGTGTGGTTTGATCACGTGAGAGTATGCAGGAGTGTGTTGTAGGCTATGTTAAGGCGTTTTAAGGCTGCGGAACTTCGTTGTCCGCATGTGGCTAAGGAATCAAAGGCAAATTCCATCGTTACAAGTAGTGGAACTGCGGAAGGGAAGAACGAGGTGCGTCTCCGTCTCTCAAACCGCGCACGAGAGGGACAGTCTGCCCCACTAAATTTGTCGAACGCAGTTCCCATTATTATTAAACTCGTGTGAATCTTGGTATGTCTAAAGCCGCCCGTGTCGCCAAACTTGCAAAATCCCCGTTAAAGGTTTCAGTTTGTTGAGGGTTAAAGCCACCTAAATGGAAAGACAAAATTCCCAGTGTGTGTTGCTCAGAAACAAGAAGGGAGGAGTGCAATCGGAAGGTAGCGGAAGCGACTACCTACAAAAAGAACGATGCCTCAATCTGATAATCACAGACAGCAGTAGCTCGCGTGCAGGCTTCTCTGTGTTTTTCAGCAAAACATCGTGATCCACCTGGGGGTGCAATTTGAGCCAGTCTTGCCTGCATGAACCGAACATGAATCCAATGGCTACAATAGGATATTTGTTGAGCTAACCACTCCAACACAAGGCACTTGGTGTCCCAAGACTCAGTCTTAGCTTACATAAAGTAAGCCATCCGGTGTTTCTTCTTAGGAGGCTGGTTTTTTATTGGCCCCCTTACCCTAGGAGTTCCTCTTCATCCCATGTGAGGGTAAGCCGATGGTTATTATTGTTTTAAGGATTTATGTGTAAAAAAAATGGGGGTGAATGGACGCTCCCCTTAGTTGTGTTAAGTGTTGGTGACTTCTTGGTGTGGTAACTGCCCAATGAATGGGCAGTTACCACTCATATCCCCAGTAGGGTGTTCTATAGGAACCCTAGTGTGCTGCCAAATGTCTGTGGCTTATCCTATGGGGGGCCTATAATTCCCTTATCGCTTGGAAGCTTACGCCACACATCTCGCCTTCCACAGTGTTGCTAGCACACACTGCCTACCACTGTGCTAGCGAGGACTTATCTATTGTTCTATCAAACTTGCATTGGGGTTACAATGTCCAGTTTTGGCGTGTTAAAGGATGTGGTGGGTAGAGGGAGAACTTTTGGCAATTGATTTCACTCTCTCAAAGAGTGTGGCAAGCGTAAGGCTCTAGCCCCTAACATGATGAGGTGTTGTGCCTCTACTCATAACTCGTGCACGACCATGGCGAGCAGGTGTGCTCTGGCGAGCTATGACAACCAATCTTGCAAAGCCCAGCATGCTCCACACATACATGCAGGAGTGTGGCGAGAAGGTATGTGCCAGTAAGTGGGCATGAGCTGGCATGCAACTTCAAGACGGATCTGTGCTTAGCTGTGAGAGCAAACAACTACAAGTCAAACCTCAAGTTAACTACAGAGAGAGCATCTCTCGAGCTGTGGAAGTGAAGAAGCAATTAGGTGGACAAGGTCAATTTGCATAGGTGGTAATCAAGTTTCAGTCTCTTGAACCCGGAAGTGGGTATGAGTTCAACCTAGAACTCTCGACGAGTACAAATTGATAGTTTTGGGGACAAGCCTGGAGGAATGAAGGTAATGGGTTATGATGTTTACCTCAGTACTATCGATTGTTGTGAGTTTGAAGCGTTGCTTGTGAAAGTGGTTGTGTCTGTAGTGAATGTTTACCTCAGTACTATCGATTGTTGTGAGTTTGAAGAGTTGCTTGAAAAGTGGTTGGGTTTGTAGTCATTAGCATGGGGTGCTAGTGGATGGTGACGAGTCGCTTCTCTTTCGAAGTGGCAAGGTGGCTTCCTACACAATGCAGCTCAGAACATGAGCATTGTGTGAAGGATGACCAAGGAAAGGCTTCCTACACAATGCAGCTCGTGCAGTTTGAAATCATCCACAACACATTCAAAACTAGATAGCGGCCAAAGCTCAAACAGGGATTGTCTTGCACCAAGTTTTTTAGTTGTAGGTGAGGATCTCTATTGCTCACTCAGCAAGTAGGAAGTACAATTTTCAAAAGGCATGTAAAACTTTATGTACTGTGAAATTGACATGTGCATTCTAAAGTGCAAAATATAAAATTTGATATGTGCTTTATATAGAGAACATGATTTGTTTTGATGTGTGCATTGCATTCTAAACCAGACTTAACAAAATTTCACTACATTCAATTGCAAATACAAGCGATGCCTGTAGGAAGAGAAGGTGACTCAAGTAGTACTAAGTGAAGATAACAAGAAAGGCAACTCAAGTAATACTAAGTGAAGATAACAAAAAAGGCTAAGCTCACATTTATTGATGTGGTTGTCGACATTGTTACAGATTCTACATTCTATGTTGTCTTGCAAGAGCATGGAATGATTGGTCTATGTGAACTGGTCTATAGATAAGACCCTGCAAAGATCCTCCTTTCCATAAAATTCAATACAATCGGTCTTCCAATTGATGATGTTGTATTTCCAGCTTTTCCTTGAGAGTTTTGCATGTTGTGCATCTGTCCTCCTTTGCCGTGCAGCTTCCTTCCCTGCAAGCGATTGTTTCCTCTTGTTCTCCTTCTCCAATCTCTTTTCCTCTTTTGCTTTAGAAATTTCTTCTTTCTTTGTTGTTTTGTCCTTCGTACTTGTTGTGAAGGAGGCTAGGGATCCATGGTGGTGCAGGGCGTGCAGAGCAAGAAGAGGGAACGAGAGAGAGAAAGAGTCGACACAGTTTTGCAATAAAAGGACACGCTACCACTAATTCTTAAGAAGAAGTCTTTACATAGTTTTTTGAAAGGTGATATTAACCACACCTTTTGCTCATGCAAACTCCATTAACTGATGGTCTATAGCTGCATGCCTTGAGATTTGTTTTGACGGGCTGACCGACAAGGGCTTGAACCCAACAATCCCCCCCTCAAGCCCGAATTGGACAAGCAACTCATGATACCTCGAGTTTTTGGTGTACTCGTCAACCGTGAGTTTTAGGTTTTCTCACAAACCAAGTATTTATGGTGTATTCATAACCTGGTGCTAGATCAATAACCCCCCCTTGAACAAATAGGGTGTAGGTAAAAAAAAGTTAGCTACCAAAAATGGAGTTTTTGGTTCACCGCCAAACCTTGTGTTTAAGGTGTACCCAGTAACCTCATGAGAAGTAGGACAAAAATAGGACTTGAGAACAAAAATTGATAAATTGGGAGGTCTTACCACTCATGGGTGGCAGTGTCTATAGCCCATACAATTTATTTTGACTAAACAGCATGAAAAGAGTTGATCTAAAAAATTTCCTCGTCAACCGAATATATTGGAGATTCAGTGTCTCCCTCAACCACATGAATTTGAGTTTTACCCTTTTGAAAGATTTGTTTTACCACAATGAACACAAGGATTCTTCTTGAAACAGTCTTTCGTCTGATGATTGTTGGGCCCACAAATGGCACAAGTTCTGGTTCCATTGAATGGTCGAGATGAAGCTGTTGTAGTAGCACATTTAGTGATTGCATATGCACTGGAAGTATCAGAAGAACTGGTGGGGGATACGGCATTCGAGACTGTATATGCACTGGGAAAAATAGTAGAATTGGTACTAGGTACCCTGCGTTCTTCTTCCTGCAATGAATTGATGATACCATCCAAGGAGGACAGCGGATCTTTCTCTTTTAAAATAGTAACAATCTGATGAAATTTGTCAGTCAAACTTTTTAACAAAATGGCTATGAGATCTTCTTCTGGTACTGAAGCTTCGACATAAACAAGTTGAGTTTTAATACTCTTCAGTCTATTGGCTAAAGCTGCAATGTTTTCATCTTCACGCATGCGGATGGAATATAATTCCATTTTTGAACTCATTTTTGAATACTTAGCTTTGGCACCAAAAAGCTTCTCTAACTCTATCCAGGCAGCACTTGAAGAATCAACATCGTCCAAATAATGAATAAAATCGTCTTCTACGGAGGTCAGGATAATACCAAAAGCTTGTTCGTCTTTCCTTTGTAGCTCAGCAGATAATGCCCTTGTAACTGTAGTGGATGTTCCAGATTCGTCGGCTGCGAAAGGCTTGACCACGTTCCATAGGTTTTTGCGCATCAAATAGCCTTTAACTTTGATCTGCCAAGTGTGGAAGTCGGATCCATTGAACTTGTCGACTTTTGATGCCATATTCAATATGCAAAGGATAGCAGCGTTTTGATATGTCGCAAACACGCCTTGCTAATTCAGCACCTGCAATCTGGAAATTCACAAATGTTTGATCTGCTAATCGATTGTTCGATTATTGTGCTTGATCTGCTAATCGATTGTTCGATTATTAGCGTTGACGAGCACCGTGCTGCAGGGTCGAGGGTACCCAAGTGTGGGAATAGTGCCTTGCTTGAAATATTAATTAGGTGGCCACTTGAAATGAAATGTGAAATAAGTAAAATAAACAAATAAACTCAAGCTCTATAGCGATGGCGCAAGAAATGACAGCGTGAGGGTATTTTGGCTCGCAGCAGGCTATCGATGCCGAATTGGGAGAGGCTATAGTGTCGGAAATTGCTCCTCGAGCCAGGGCGAACAGCCTGATGCCGGTTGTGCTTGGCTTACAGCAGGTCGACTGCGGGTCCTTCTTCTCTGTAGGCAACGGTTCCCACAGGGCTTCGAGTCGAGCCGAGACCGGGGGCAGGCTCTTATGGCTCTGATACCAATTGTTGTGAAGGACGCTAGGGAGCCATAGTGGTGCAGGGCGTGCAGAGCAAGAAGAGGGAACGAGAGAGAGAAAGAGTCGACACAGTTTTGCAGTAAAAGGACACGCTACTACTAATTCTTAAGAAGAAGTCTTTACATAGTTTTTTGAAAGGTGATATTAACCACACCTTTTGCTCATGCAAACTCCACTAACTGATGGTCTATAGCTGCATGCCTTGAGACTTGTTCTCACGGGCTGACCGACAAAGGTCTTGAACCCAACAATACTTTCAATGTATTGTGTTGAAGTGAGGATTAAATTATTCATATAATCAACAAAAGCTTCACGATTAACTTGCCTTATGCATACTTCTGTCGGTGGTATGCGCAAAAGATTAATCACACAATTACTTTCTTCACTACTCATTGGCTATGTGGGCAATGTGGGTGCAATATTTCCATATGAAAATTGGTTTACTTGCTGAAAATTGCTTCTTTTTTAAATGGGTTGTGGCAAGGCGACTTCATTTGCTGCTTCATTTCCCCCAAGAAATGCTTGTCGATTTTCAAATCCCGCATCCTCTTCTTCCAAGAGTTGCATGAAACTCATTGCATTTGTTGCATACCCTTGAGCTGAAAACATGCTTTGTCCAATTTGACTTGTTGTAGTACAAAGGAATAGCTTGGCCTGCAACATTAACACAACATAACATTGTCATCTACTCCTGAGACTCGCATGTAATTTCATAGAGGCCTTTGCACCCTTCTTTGCAATGACCTTCATCCCCTATCCGTAGAGCCTTGAAAACCTGTCTCATCAGCATTCCAAATATTTTCGATGGATAGTTATACTTTTGGTACACGATTTGAAGGTTTTTATGAAGTGATTTCACTATTTCAGGTCTAAAGCAACTTGCTCTTGATTGGTCTAGCCCTCTGACACTCTGAAGACTAACTTTGGATGTCGCTTTCAAAAACCATCCCACCAACTTTTTCTTGGAATGTCATTGGAGAACAAAGTGTGTCTTGTTTGACATAGTTTTGCTACCTTGAGTTTGACATCCAAAACTAAAACACCATGTCCGGACTTACACTTCAAGTATATCCATTGAAGTAAAGCATCCTCCTCCTTTGTAGATAGCCGTGTTGGGGGTCCTTTATTTTTTGTTTGGGTCCTTCCCTCTTCCCAATTTGATATGGTTGTTCTGCTAATTCCAAATTGAAGTGAGCATTTATGTAAAGAGAGCCCAATTTTTCTTGCTTGAAGAGCTTGAGCCATGTCTTGTTGAGTCCAAGTGAGTTGTGTGCGGTTATTGGGCTTTGGCAGCATCTTCAAAGAGTTTTCAATGTGTTCAGAGATCGCAGGAGCTATGCTGTTTGTGGTAAATTTGGGCTTTGAGAAATTGGGTTTAGCCATGCAAGAAAGTGGAGGTTTTCTGACTACTTTGTGAGCTCTCGATGATATATTTCTAGCTGATGTTGTAGTTCCCATTTTGCCAGTGCTTTCAACCTCCTTTAAAGAAGATGTTGAAGAGGAACGAAGTTTGGAGTTAGGCATATTTGGCTAGCTAGTTCTTGTCCTTCTAGATGATAATGCATTGTGTCTTCTCTTTGTACATATCTGTCGTGACATACAAGCAAAAAGAGTATTTGGATCAAAATTTACGGTGATAATACAATTTGTCTCCTCTTTGCCATATGTGCCCTGACACAACAGGGCACATAACAACAGAAAGCTCATTTGGTTCAAACTACAACAATTAGACTGCACATGTTATATGCTTACGTATGGGTAGTACAAATCGACGACTCTAGTTTGGTTTGCTTTCCAAAAGGTGTGAATACTCCTTCACCAAAAATTTCCTCTTTGGCACTGGCTTTGGTGGACTTTTTCTCAGGCTTGTTGGGTTGTTTGCTTGTTGTTTGCTGAATTTTTTGTCTTTTGAAATGGGGTGGATGATGTGGTAGCTTTGGGGGAAATGAATGGAGGCTTTTTGTGAGGAAGCTTGCAAAGGAAAATGGGGATCACATGCAACCGGCCATTACAACATACTCGCCCACCATTCTTGTGCAGTGTACAAGGATGTGCAAAATAGACCCTTAAGCATGGGGTGTCATTCTAGCAAAGCTACCTTAGCTACTGATTTTGCTTGATTTATTCTATAATGACTTGACATAAAGGCAATGTCCCACCAGTTTGAAGCATGATTGGGTGGTAGTATGGCAAAGTGTTTGTCTGAGTGGTGATGAGCATGGCCCAAATGAAAGCAAGTGCAGTTTTGTAAAATATGCACTCTACCACGATGCAAAAACATCCCTTTATTGGGTATTTAAATGGTTATTTCTCACTTATGTTAGTCTCCAACTTGTGTCCTTGTTCTGGTACCCGATCCGCTATTGGCCCCTTTACCCTAAATTGAGAGAGGTTTGAGTGGGACCTTTTCTTCTTTGGTTATAAAGATTGTTTTTAGAGAGCCTTAACACTAGGTATTGGACTACTTACACACCTGCCCATCCACTTTTCCACTAGGCAGGTAAGCCTTTACACACCAAATTCAACATAAGGCCGGGCTCAATTGAGCTTGACAACAAACTTTTGTGGTTGCTGGCTACAACCACCCATCTATTCGCACAAGTTGGAGGCATAACATATAAAACTAGTAGCTAGAATTTGCCATAGCAAGTGTTGATACCCAATTGATTGTTAGCATGTTTGCCTAAAGATACGTTGATCTAAGATCAATGCGCACATGTATGGTCAAGGGCAACCCAGGGGGACCACGGACCCAGACCAAGGGTCTGCCTAGATGTGGACAAGGTATCCTAAATAAAGAAGGACACGGGCTTATAAATAGGGTGGTAGGATGGAGGATTCTCATGGCAATTCACAAGGGGTCTTGCATTGGTATCAGAGCTCTTAGTTTTTGGTGGACTCTCCCCTTTTTGCATGAGTTGCATGCATGCAAGTCGTGGACAAGAGGTCGAGGAAGGAGATCCATGTGCAGTGACTCTAAGGTCAAGAAGGAGGGGAAGATCGACCGCAGCCAAACAAGGGGCAAGTGAGCTCGTTGGGGTCGCCCTGTTGCGGGGAGCTTTTCATGATCTGCAGCGTGGCAGACCACACACAATCTCTCTCTCTTCTCCTTGTTTGTCATCTACAGAGCCGCCGTGGCTTCATTTTGAAGGTATTTTCATACCTTAGGGTGCCCAAGCCATACAACTTGACCAATTAAAATTGCTTAAGGGTGTGTGTCCACCAAGGGTACACACCCCTCGAGCAAGCATACCCTCTCAAGGGTTAGAGCAACTTCGGCAAAGCCTTTCAAAGGAGTACGAAGTGAAGATGTAGAAATTTCAGTACGGACTGAAATTTTGCAGAGTTAAATTTTTTTCAAAGCTTGCTTAAGTTCGAGTTAACAATCGACAACCATGTGGATTCGGCAAGCACACAAAGTCGACCATCTCTTAACACAAGATCGGGCAGTCATCAAGGTGATTATTGCAAATCAATACGTAATCATCCTTCACCAAGTGACTTTCGAGAGTTCTCAAAACCAATTTAGCAAAGTATAAAGTGCTTTTTGGACATTAGCACCAACGATTGGCGATTTCTACTTGGCACGGACAAGCACAATAGCTTCAAATTGTTCTCATCCGACCACTTTGGAGATAAGCACCAACAGTTGGCAATTTCTTCTTAGCACAGACAAGCAAGATAGCTTCAAATTGTTCTCATCCGACCACTTTGGAGATAAGCACCAATAGTTGGCGATTTCTACTTGGCATGGCCAAGCACGATAGCTTCAAATTGTTATCATCCGACCACTTTGGAGATGAGGTATCTTTTATTCTCTTGCTAGCACAACACATATTGCCATGGATTTGGACATTAACATGAATCATACATTTGATTTTGAGAATTTTGCACCAAATCCACCTGATGTTGCCCAACGATCACATACTCCTACGGAGGGTACCCCTGCGACACCACGGTCGGATGATGGCTATGAGCTGCTTGATATACAAGAGTTTCGTGCATTGCAAGCACACATGTATGTATTAGCAAATAATTTTGCACGTTTGAATGAAAATGTCATTAAATTATCAGATTTAGTAGTACAATATATGTAACAGCAAACCAAGGGATCTGTTGGCATGCATATGCAGGGGCAAGGCTGGCTTTAATCCAGATCCAGATTCTTTGCACTCTCTCACCCAAAAAGAGGTGGACGATTTGTTAAAAAATAAGAAACCACCAATTTTTAGGGGAGAGGAAAGAGAACGCAATGAAGATATTGTGAATATATTCCTTAATAAATGGGAAGGGATTCACGATGTGAGACGCGCTTCGGATGCAATTAAGGCACTGCAAACAAGTCTAACATTAGAAGGCAAGGCTTACAAATGGTGGATGTCTATCAAGGAGAAGGACATCATACCATAGACTTGGGCAGCCTTTTCCCAACGAGAAGGTGTGTCGCCTCTAGAAGACATGTAAGAAAGAGGAACGCTAAAGGAAAATGTGACATCACCATCACTGGCATATGAAGCCACCGCTCTCGCATGTGTCAAAACCTCATCTGCATCTTGCATACATCTTTGATGTTGCCTCATACATTTGAAACAACGGCGCCTAATGTGCCTTGTGTGACCATAATGCCAACAACGCAAGTATTGGCAACTACGAGACCGCAATCTCTCATTAGTCATCATTGTCAACTCTGAACTGTCATACATGTCTACAATATGGATGCTAAGAAACCAAATCATTGGCGAGAAAATTAGCAAAGTCTCCCCTGTAAACTGAGCAAAAAACTCAAGTATGATCTCGACCATAAACTTTGCCAAAATGGAAACAAAGTGGGAGATCACGCGAGCACTACTCAATCATGAAAAGTATGATCAATCGCATCAAAATCAATGCTCATATCTGTGTTAAACGGGTCTACAAAGGTCCACAATCTACAAGAATAAACAACATCACTAAACCAAGTGAGCCAAGTATGGGACAAACAGCTCAATTGAGCGTAAAGTGCATAACCATATGCACAAATAGTGAGAAAACAGTGCTCAAAATGCATCCCAAGTAGGCCTGCAAAGATCTACCAAAAAACATGTAGAATCTATAAAGCCTGTGACTATCTGTCTATAGCCACATGAGCATATGCAATCCTTACTCCTGCGAGAGTGCATACAAGAACATTAAATTGTGTCCAAGCCGACAAAACCTATCAAAGTGGAAGTCAAACTCGACCAATAAACCATCAGAGAACAAAATTACAGATACGCATAAAACATGGCAAGAAATTGGGAAAAATTCGATAGAGTTTCCCCTGAAAGCTAAGTAAAAACTCAAACGTCTCACCAAAACCGCATAAAGCAAGAATAGACACTCAGTGTTTTAGTAAACAAATCCACATGTGGTATACATAACTTGCCAAAACCTTAGCAAACTAGCTCATTTCTGAACGAGTGGCTCTATGGAAGATTGCATCTATCGAAAGCATAATCGCACAAAATCATGCTAAAAAATCTCTCTGGAATGCCCCACACAGTCATACATGAGCACAACACCTGTGCCGCATAATCCACATTGTAAAAGTGTAAGTTGTGAGTAGAAAAACCTCGACCAAAAGTAATCCTCAATGGGAACTCCAACTCTCTCCACCCGTGTGGTTGATGTAGAAGACTCCGCCTTTGAGAAAGAGTGTGCTCGAGAAACCGCGTCTCTCAAGAGACCGCTTCGATGGTGTGTAAACACCTCCATGCTTCGTTGCCCAAATCTACCAAAAACCTCAAACCACAAGCTCTGCACAAGCTAAAGTTACATCTTCAGCTCACAATTTATGCACCCAATGTCGAGCACCTGTTGTGCTTCCAAAACTGCATCAAACTTGAACACTGTACGAAATAGAAAAGCTGAAATTTTTTGCATACAGTCTGTTTGAGCTAAATCTCAGTAAATTGATGAGAATTTGCAGAAAGTTTCTTTTGCAAAGTTGTAGAACACGTCAAAACAGAGGGGAAATGCGGGCAATTTTTTTAGAACTGCATTTTGTAAGGAGAAAAACAAATCTGAAAACAATGCTGCTCCGCACATAGTTTTAGGGCAGCACCTTTATCTACACACAATCTTCCGCACTGTCTTCTGAACTTCCACAATAGCATTCATCACTCTCAATTGATCTCACAAGCTCCCATTGTGCTCTCACAAGGCTTCCAAGCTTTCTTAATCTCTTCACCACCGAGGGCGAGCAAGCTATCGCCTCGAAGCTCTCAAAGTTGATGTGCTCCCCACGATCTCCATGCGCTATGATACCAGTTGGTTTGCGTATGCAGTGCGTGTGCAGAGAGAGAGAGAGAGAGAGAGAGAGAGAGAGAGAGAGAGAGAGAGAGAGAGAGAGAGAGAGAGAGAGAGAGAGAGAGAGAGAGCGCACATGGATTGGGTTGGAGCAGAGTGGCAAGAAGCAACACGCACTCCTTATTCTTCTGTGTATAAAGAACAAGTGAATAAGTTAGTAGAGTCAGTGGATGGTCGGACACCATACACCCAACCTTGCGCAAAGGCACAACGCCTTTACCCCAACACACACAACCTAATGCTCAATCCAATTATCATGAATCATTGGCTAGGTAGTAGCCATATAGACATTCCCAAAGACCAATGCTAGAGATAATTGGAGTTGAGTAGCAATTAGCCTAAAACTAGAGTTAAGAATCAACTTAGTGCTTGGAGAGAGAGAGAGCACTGTCTAGCATAGGGACCTTTTGGTCACATTAGAGTGTAAACTAAAGGCTTACCCCGACACTCTATGGGGGAAATTTTGTCAATGTAGAGGAAGTGCGGAGCAAAAAACTGATTCAATAGCTCAAAGGCAAATTGGATAAATTTGATAGTTCAAAACAAAGAAGCGAGGTTAGAATACAATTCAAAATCATGCCTTGAAAACATCAGTTGCTGTGAGAAAATGGGGTAAGGGCCATAGGAGAAATGGATCATAAAGGGATATGACTGAACAGCAAGTTTAGTGTTTTGTTCAAGCTAAAAGAAAAAAAATACATGATGAAAAGTTTGTTGAAAACAAAGGAAAAACCACTAGCCAATGATGAACGCCAGATGCATGTAGGGGGGAGGTATGTGGCAAAAATGTGTCGATAAGTGCGTGTGTGAGCTCCTTATTATAATATTTTATCAATAAGAAAGAATAAGATTAGGTTTAGTGAGCGGTTAGTATGTGAAGGTAGCGGTGTAATGTCCCTTATCCCCAACAACCTCCCACTTAAAGGCCAATGTGTCAATAAGCAAAGAAAAGGGTATGTAGAGCATGATGGCTCTACCCAATGCCCATCAAGTCACGAGAGTATGCAAAATGCTCAAGAGGTAAACCCTTCGTGAGAAGGTCAGCACAATTGTCATGTGTGTGTACCTTGACAAGTTGAATACACTTGTCCTCAAGAATCTCCCAAATGAAATGCTACTTGATCTCAATGTTCTTTTTCTTCACATGAAACACAAGATTTCATGCTAGTGAAGAGCACTTTGACTTTCACAATGCAATATTGGAATCTCAGCATTAACGCCTAAATCTCCCACTCGACAAGCAAGGCAAATAGCTTCTTGAAAGCTTTAGAGGAGGCCACATATTCTGCCTCAGTGGTTGATTGATCAAAGCAATGGTATTGTACCCCCAGTAAATGTGAAAACATAGCCACTAGTGGACCTTATATTGTCCACATTCCCTGCATAATCAGCATCCGTGTATCCTTTTACACATGCCTCTTTGTTCCCAAGGCATTAAAGCATTTGTCCCTTGTACCACTCAAATAGCTCATCACTTCTTTCACTACCTCCCAATGATTCTTAGCATGATTAACATGTATCTACTAACCACTCCCAGTGCAAATGCAATGTCTAGACATGTAGCAAGCATGGTATACATCAAGCTACCAATAGCACATGCATAAGGAACCTTGGCCATTTCAACATTTTTCTCCTCTGATTATGACAATCAATTTGGCTAAGTTTTACGTATGGAGGCAATGGGCTATTGGATACTTTCTCCCTCTCCATATCAAAACGTTTAAGTACCTTGAAAATGTACTCTTCCTGAGATAAGTAAAGCATTTTCTTGCTCCTATCTTTGACAATCCTCATACCAAGAAAGCGATTGGCTTCTCCTAAATCCTTCATATAAGTTCTTGTGCAACTTTGATTTCAATGCATCTATCTTACTAGTACTTTTTATGGCAATAAGCATGTTGTCTACATATAAGATCATTATCAAAATACTACCATCTATAGCCCTTTTACTGTAGAGGCAATGATCTTCGTCACTTCTTCTAAAACCTTTAGACCTCATAGAAGCATCAAACTTATGATACCATTGACAGGATCCTTGTTTTTTCCCATAGAGAGCCTTTCTAAGTTTGCAAACCATCTTTTCCTCGACTTCAATAACAAACCCTTGTGGTTGTTACATATAAACATCTTCATGAAGATCCCCATGTAAGATAATCATTTTGACATCCATTTGAACAAGTTCCATATCCTCGATGGTTATCAATGCAAGCAGTAAGCAAATAGTGGTCATCTAAACAACTGGTGAAAATATTTCATTAAAATCAACATCCTTTTGCTGCTTAAACACTTGACAACTAGGAAAGCCTTGTACTTTGGCTTATCATCAATGGAAGTGATCTTCATTTTGTAGACCCATTTGCAAAGGAGAACATTCATGTCCTCTTTTAGATGTACAAATTTCCAAGTGTCATTCTTTTTCAAAGAATTCATCTTAGAGTGCATACCTAATTTCTACTTAAGCTTATCTTCTACAGACATAGCTTTCTCATAGCATGAAGGCTCACCACAATCTGTCAACATCACATAGTCAGGAGGTGGAACAAAATGTTCAAGAGGACAATAAACCCGAGTTGATCTCCTTAACTTAGACACACTAGGTTGTTCCATCTCTCATCTAGCACAGGAGGTCTTCCACATGTTGTGGTTGTTGTTCACATACATTATGTACTCTATTATGCACTATCCCATCCTCTTGAATCACCATATGTCGCATCTCAACAATAGGTATAGGTTGCTTATGCATATTCTGCTTACATCATTACTTTGAACAATCTTTTTGGTTTTGAGATCCCAAATACGATATCCCATTTCACCATAAATGCCATAACCCAAGAATATACATTTCCTTGATTTAAGGTTATGCTTATTATGCTTATTCTTAGGAACATGACAAAATGCTTCACAGCCAAAAACTCAAAGATGTTCATAAGAATGAACCGTTTTAGGTCAAAGCATCTTTGGGACTTACTTGTCTAACATATGATTAGGTGATCTATTGATGAGATGAACTATTATAGTAATTGCTTCTGCATAAAAATCTTTGGGTAGATTGGCATTAGACAACATAGATTTGACTTTTTGTTTTGTTCATCCTCTTTGTAACACCATTTTGTGGAGGATTTTAAGGAGTACTCAACTCACATTTTGATTCCCTTTGAATCCTATAAATCTTGAAAAGACTTTGAAAAATAGACCCCACTATTATCAATGTGTAATCACTTGACCTTCTTTTCACTCTGGTTCTCAACTAATGAGACAAACTTTTTGAATGCATCAAGCACTTGATCCTTGTGTTTAAGAGGATAAACCCAAAATTTGTGAGAATAGTCGTCTATGAGTGTGGCAAAATAAGAAGCACCTTCTAATGAGACACTAGTCATAGTGGCAAATGTCACTATGTATCAACTATAAGCACTCAGTTATTCTATAGCCACTTTCTTTGTGAGGACTTTTTGTTTCTTTGCCATACAAACAATGCTCACATACCTTAAAGGCAGAATAACCAAGACCCTATAAATAACCCAAAGAAGACAATGCTTCATTCCCTTTTCACTCATATGACCAAGCCAACAATGCCACAAAGAGGTATTTGGCTACTCGGCTATACGTTACAATTGTTCTTAATAGCAATATGTAGTGTAAAGAGTTCCATATTGAAAACCATTTGCCACAATCAAAGAACCTTAACTTCCAGGAAGCATCTCCAAAAGAGTTGTGATAACCCTCATCATCAAGTTGCCCAGTGCTAATCAATTTTTTTGCCAACTTTGAAACGTGTCTCACATTCTGCAAAGGGAAGTTACAACCATTAGCAAACCCCAAATGTACATCACCAGTGTCACTTACCTAGCTCATCTAGCTCTTCCCATTCTTCCATAATCATGTTCTCGGGTTTGACACCTTGAAACTTTATGGGCTATACTACTTCTTTTGAACAAAGACATTCATGATTTGCTTCATCCAATAAGAAAAAAAAAATCCATCAAACTTTTCAATGTTAAGCAAAGCATTATCTGAAGAAGAAGAAGAAGCCATAATGCCATTAAAGGGCAAGAATAACCTTGACAAAATTTTGGCAGAGCTTTAGCTATAAATTGAGTAAAATTCAATCAACAAACCAATAGAAGCCCAAGAGAATGAATGGCAAGATAAAGAGATAAAGTAATCACAACCATGAAATTTGTAAGAAAATTTTGGCAAAATTACCCTTGTACGAGGAAGAGAATATCAAATCCCAAATTTCATAAATCATTAGAATAAGCAATATCTGCTAGTATCTCAGCAAGAAGAGTCAAGAGTCACAGCATCTCTCAATGCATAGAGATCATGAACACATTTGTTGAGCACCTATCTCCACTATCCTACATGTCCTATGGTGAAGCAACGATAAGAGGAACTCCAATGACCTAATCCACCTTGCACTAGGTAACTTGGTCCCCGAGTGTTTGGCTTCAAAAAAATTCACGCACGACCGTCACAAAAGGCTAAGCAACGACACAACTATAGTCAAGTCTCAAAAATGACTATCTTTCAAAAAAAGTCTCGAAAATGACCGAGATTGTTGTACTAGTCAAGATGCCTCCACATATGCGTACATATGCAGTATCCATAAGACCGTGCATCAAATTAATCAACAATGCGCATAAGCAAGTGCAAAACCGCAAGATGCACTATCAACCATAGATCTGCTCAATACACATAATCCGAGCGCATATTTTTTCTTCACAAGCCACACATAACTTTTTGTTTTGTATGCTCAAAATCCCCAAACAAATTAGCCACGCATTGGACAAAGGAAGTATGTGATAAGCATTCCACTTCCAACAACTCTTCACAAAAGCATATGCAACTTTTAGAACACACTGCAACCGATTAACTGATATCTCTCAAACCGTATAGAATCTATGAAAACTTCTTCCTGCAAAGTCACAAAGCACAAAAGATCGATGAGGAATCGCATGAACGGAAGGGCATGAAATGGACTGCAGACAGTCTATCAAAAGTAAAACGAAATCGGTACGAAATTTGGAAAAACATTGAACTAGAAAGTTGTAGACCATGATGTTTTTAGTAAGACCCTCGGAAACCAAGGTGAAAAACACCTTTTTACTTATTCATATCCCTATTGCAAGATAGACCCGGAAATTTTGCAGCTTCACGGCATTCTCCGCCACGACATTGCAATGATGCCAGCTTTGTATGATTTTGTGATGCGAAACTGGGGAGGTTTAGTGAAGCATCAGCCAACAAAAATAATGGGTGGTACCATATGGGGGAGACATGAGCAAACACAAGATGTTCCAATGGGCAAACACACCGTTTGTAATAAACACGCCGTTTTTATGGCCAAATATTCACTTCCATGTCAAAATACTCCAATCTATGGTGCAAATACGATAGTTTCTCAGGCATTTGCTCATTTTTGCATCTCAAACGTGGTGGGAACCAGAAATAAGGATATGATGTCGAATAGATCCATCAATCTAGGTTAAGACCAATCTTGTAGTCTATACTAGCTTTCTACAAGATATATGAGGCACTTGGTGGGGAAAATGCAACACATGACATGTGTAATTGTTACTTTATTCTTCAACCTTATCAAGATCCTTGAAGTTGTGAAGGAACAATCAAATGCAAATGTTCTTAGAGCATTTGCAAATTCTCGCGGTTCCTCATGGTAGGAATCAATAAAAATGAAATGTGAGTAGTCAACAAACCCATAAGCTAGGTAGAGGAGCTAGTACTTAGCAAACATTGTGAGGATTGTAGTAGGACTATAGTGGAATCATGTTAGAGTGCATAGCTTAAGAAAAGAGGAAATATGGAGAGTGTATGCAAAACCAACATCTCCTCGGTCTTTTTAAGGGCAATGTAGCCATAAGGGGACAATCTACAACGTGGATGAAGAACTTATCTAACATTGGAAGTGAGGAGTGAATAAATGTAATATTTCAAGAGCAGAAAGCAAGGCTAGAATGTTATTCAAAATCACACATTGAAAACACCAACTAATGCGAGAAAAGGGGGTAAGATAGTAGGAGCAATGGAGCATAAAGGGAAAGGCTTAAGAAGAGTGGATTAAAGAAGTGATGTCAAACTACAAGAATGGCATTGGAAAGAGCAATTCGAAGGCTTTGAGTTTCAGACTAGTCTACAGAGTAGGTATAATAGGCCAAGAATGACAAGCCCTATGGTTACAAAAAATGCAAGAAAGGGGGCTACAAGTGGACTTCCCATTGGGGAGTGGATGTGCCAAATGCCTTCAAAATTATTGGTCACAATGAGGCACCAACCATGTATTGATGTTACAAGCTTAGTTGTACTATTTGGAGTTGTGCTAGCTAGACAATGGAGCTGTATTTGTGCTCCTTCGGATGAGAAGAATGATCAAACACAAGTTTAGCTGAGCATGGAGAGGATATGATTTTGGCTTCTTTACAATGTCCTACATGTAGAAAGAAGGCTAGAGGGGACATATGAAAGACCAAAGGCTACAGGCAAAGGAGCATTGCTGCAAAAGTCAGTTAAGGGTTTGCATAGTGTTGGGGGAGTGGCAGTCAGGGTAGGGAGAAAGGAAACTATGCATGTGATCTGGGTGAGAATTTGCTTATGGAAAGAGGATTTAGAGCTTCTCTTCAAGAATCCATACATGGGCTAAGGTGTAAGATGGAGAGAGAGATTTCCATTGCATTAGAAGAGGGCTACTATTGAGAAGTTTGTAGAACGATACAACCCTAAGAGTAGTCATATGTCATAGTGTTGGGGATACGGTAATCAGAGTAGAAAATGGACTAGAGAAGGAAATCAGTGCATGGAAAGTGGGCTTAGTTTACTCTTTAAGATGCCAAAAGTGATGTAAGGCTAAGTTGGAGAGGGAGATTGCACTAGAAATAGGTTGCCGGTATGAAATGAGTTTGTAAAGGATACAACCTTGAAACCAAGTGTTAGTATTGGGAAGAGAAAAACACTTACATCGGGAGGATAGTGTTGAGAAGAGAAGGCCAAGTTCAGCTTTCGGAGAGTGGGGAGTAGCAATGTGACTATAGAGTGGTTATGCAAGTATGATTTGTGACGAGTAGGACTTTTACATTCTTATCCAATGCTTTCTAGGAATGTCTTGAGTGTTTGATTGAAAATAAATTGTGCATTTTTTTGGGTAGGCGAGCATTGAAGGAGTTGAGTAGAATTTGTTTGCAAAAAGTCCCAACTACAAAAAGGAGTGCCGAGGGGGCATATCAAAGAGTAGTGAATTGGCATTGAAAATTCCCAGAGGAGAAGACCCAAAGATAGAGGTCAAGGAGCATGGCTATGAAAATCATTCAAGGATTTATATAGTGCAGTTATGGAGATGGCAATTAGGCTAGGAAGAGTATTGCCAAAGGCAATTAAGCAAGGAATGGAAGCAAATTGGGAGAGGATTTGCTCAGAGAAAGGGGGTTTAAATTTTTTTTCATGAAGCCTCTACCTTTAAGATATGGCACCTATAGTGGTGATCAGAGTAGACCCACAATTGCACTCCAATTTGGCCACATTGCCATTGTAGTAAGGCCTTTTGCAGAGCATAATGCTTTTCACTACTTGCCATCATGTGTAAGGGGATGTGTATCTCTAGTATGGGCATATAGGACGTCCTCATCATCACAACCAGAGTGTTAGGGGTAATGGAAGAGGAAGAGCAACAAGATCTATGCTTTGCACAAAAACATGACCTTTATATTCTTGTATTATGGTTCCTTCTTCACTTAGGAGATATGGGAGGGATGATATTTTAATGCAGAAGGTAATGAGAGGGAGAAACTGATTGAGAGAGAGGATAGAAGACACGCAATGGGATCCCAACCACCCTCTTAGGGGCCCACACTCCATTACCAGTGTGGTATTGGCTTTATGGATTGCACGAGTGATGAACAAGATCTGATACCTAGTGATGTATGTGGTTGTTAGGGCTGATCTAATATGTTGAAAATTCTTTGCTAAATGCAGATTTGAAGGATAATGTGGGGCTGATTTTATGGCCATTATGATGGTTGATTATGCTTGTGATTATTGTGTTGATAATAGGGCTGATTATGGGCTTATGTGGGGCTAATTCTGATGGTTGAGATGGCTGATGAAGAAGTAGATGTGGGTTGCTAAAGACATAAGTGCAAAGGAGGCATGTGGTTATAGTGATGGGGCTAGGTAGATGATGATGGTGTTGATGATGAATGGGAGCAATTATGGAAAGTAGGAAAAGACACTAGCCTAATGGGGTGTGCAACAATGGTGATGGAGGGGAGAGAGAGACATCATGTTGAAAATGCTAGCACTATGGTGTGGCAAAGAGAGGGTGATGAGAGAATAAGAGAAAACACTGATGCCCAGGTCTTTAAAATGCTTTTGTGGCCAGATACACATGCAAGTAAGGGCAAACTTTGCATTGGGCACCAATGTATCTTACATTGATGATGAGTAGGATCTAAGGCTTTCTCTCTACGTATGGTCTTATGCCCATAGTTTTTGCTTCATTTGTGATAGCTACAAAGAAAAAAGACATAATATCTCCTCTCATTTTGTCGTACTATTGAAAATTGAAAGACCTCTAAACTTGACAACTATTTGCTATTTCTGCAACTAGCTAGCCTGGAATAGAGTCGCCCCTATCCCTTAGGAGTTGTATGCTAAAACAAAAATACACTTGTGGCCTTCTTGGTGAATAAGCATGAATGATGCCTTTGCCAACATGTTTCAAGGTCTACCATCTATACCATCAACAATGAAGGTCTAGAGAGGTCCATTTAGGCCAAGCATTTGGTAGTGCATATGAAGTTCTAGACATTCTCTCATTCACGAGACAAAAGGACTATTTCTCACGCTTTATTTAATATACCATTTAACATCATGATCTTTTGTGAGGGAATACCATATACCTAGGTAGGAGAAGAGCTAGGAAATCGCTAGACTAGTGGACAATTCCTCGTCCTCAACCCGGTAGCTTTTTAATTGGAAATGTTCATGGAATGTGTTTCTGTGTGTGTGTGTGTGTGTGTTGGGAGAGAGAGAGAGAGAGAGAGAGAGAGAGAGAGAGAGAGAGAGAGAGAGAGAGATTTGTACTCTTTTTTATGTGCAACACCCTACGTAGGTACAAGTGGAGTGGCACAATGACAATGGAAGTATAGTACAATCGATTGCAACATAATTAGAGAGAAGCATGCATGTGAGTGATGGAGTGCAATAGAAGAAGTCATTGTTGTTAAGCGTAAAATCAACAACCAATTGGTGCAAAGAGCTCTTGGAGAATGAAGTTAATACAGTTTGTGATTTACACCCATTTTAGAAAGTAGACAGCAGCATGAGTTTTATGGTCATGTCTTAATGTTTATGTATCTTCTCGTAGTCTCCATGTGGGCATTTGCAAATGTTCAAACTACGCAAGATAGTACTCAAAATTTGCAGGTGGTCCATCCTCTAAAATGCATTGACGGTGGAGGATTTGGGACCTCTATACAAACTAGGGGTGGCTTGAAAGATATGGGGCCCACTTGAAGTAAGTACCATTCTAGTATGTGTGTCTTCCTCCAACAATAGTGTAGTTCTGTACAACCCACCATCTTGCACTTTGATGTTGCAATCCTTCTTCATGGGCATAATTTGACACATGCTGCTTTTTTTGCACAAAAGTTGTGTGGATTGCCCATATGGTGGCTCACTTGACACATGAGATGGCTATGGCTTTTATATATAATATATATTGGGTAGCCATGATGTCTCATATTATATAGTTTGCGTAGCTTTTTGTGAGGTTAATGGTGAGGTTTTTGAAGCTGATCACTGAGGGTCAGGTTACCCAGTGTGAGGTGGATTAAGGTGTTGAAACTCTCCTTATCGCAACCTCACAAGAGGACATGTATAGATGGGATTTGGTGCTCGGTTGTGCCATGTTTTACCAATATATACATTAGCTTTTCTACCCAATTTATAGAATCAACATTGTGAATGTACACCTTTCAACACATTTAAATTTCTGCTTTGCAATGTGAGAGCATAGATATCTTACAATTTTATCGTATAGAATTCTGAAAAGTCTAAATCTAAGCAAAAAAAAGAAGCAATAGAATGCTCCTTGTAAATTTTGAAAAAAAAATGCAAATTTTCAAAAAAAATGCTTAAAAAGTAAATTTCTTATTTTCAGAGGCTGGAGAAAAAACCGACCTTATCAATGTGTGTCTTTTATTAAGACAAAACAAATGAAAATTCAAAAACTGAAACTTTAGAAAATAGCTTTTGAAGTCAAGACCCCACCCTTTCGAAAGGACATAAATTCTTTTAGTTTTCATTACTTTTAAGCTTCACGTCTCCACTTGAGGGACACATGTCTACCAATAGGAGATGAAAGACCTTTCATCCTTGTCCTCTATGGATTGTTTATATACAATATCTTGAGTTGACAAAATTTCTCACTTCAAAACTCATCAATATAAAAATTTTAAAAAGAAATCTTGTCATGATGCTTTCTAGCTCTCTAAGAAAGCATTTGTTCCATGTCACACTATTCATTGTTATGATTAGAAAAAACCCCGCATCCAAAACTCATCATCTAGCTAACAAAATGTAACTCCACCACATAATCCGAACTACTTCGTTTGAATGCCAAAAGTGTGGTGGAGATCTACTTCGAACATTCTAAAACATTAAAATTAAAAGCAATATAAGGCCATGAAGTGAAGGAACCTTTCGACAAACTAAAAACAAGATGAAAGTTCATAAAGGCGTTTTCAAACAAATTTCAAAGAAAGCCAAACGCGACCTCTTGATGGAAGGATCCAATCTCTAAGAAAGAAAGGCACCCAAACATCTGTACTCTCTTCTCCCTTCCCCTGTTAAGGCATGTTTTCGTATGTCAAGCATTGCGTTAAAGTTTTGTACCCCTCTCTACATGTTTTTAACATGCCAAAACCTAAAATATAGCCAATGCACCTTCAACACCTTTCCATTGGAGATGTGCCAAGTTTAGTAAACAACATATTTCGCACACATCGAGTCCAAGGCTATAATGCCGACATCAGTAATGGTTGAAAACAATCACATATTTACATCAAATTTTTATTACTATGAAGCCCCTTAAGGGACACATATCCAACACTAGAAGATGCACATTCTTTAACGAATCTTTCGTAAGACAACGTGGCAAGTCAAACATTGGGTATTTTACCTGCAAACCCCGAATAATAACACCTTAGGCTTTGGGAAAATTCCGGTTGCCTCATTAGTTTGACCTTAAAATCAAGGCCAAGAAAATAGTTGTTGAACTGCAATACACTTATCACCCATACGTTGGGACTCGAATGTCAAGAAACGGCCGACAAGAACTCGAACTAAAGACCATACTCAATAGCTCTCTTTCTCTCTCTCTCTCTCTCTCTCTCTCTCCCCAAACAAATGTTTGATAAATTCAAGGATTTTTAAATTAACAATACATGGCAATTAGTGAAAAATTAAAACGCTCTAGTCATGTTCACTTTTGAGCGAGAATACAGAATAAGTAAGCAAATGGCAACCTTGAAAACTCTTGCCTTATGAGGTCTCATGTTACAGGATAACTAACATACAAGTATATTACACATCCATAATTCTTGTGCGCTTCTCTATCTTACAATAAGAGGCACTCGTGATGTAGAACGCACCACACCTCCGCCCACATATCTATGTATATTGCCCACAATTAGAGCCCACCACCAGACCCTTTCGCCTTTAACCAACATACACTCTTGATATTAGGTCGTCACCTTCAGTCACATCTGTGATTGAAGCTGCTCCTGTTTGAAAGACAAAAGAGAGAAAATCTGAGAGAGAGAGAGAGAGAGAGAGAGAGTGCGAGAGTGCGCCCGCGTGCAGGCATATACGTCTTCCCTCTCCTGATACATTCTACTAACATAAAGTACGCACATTGCCACATCCATGTCTACATGGGCACATTTTAATTCAAAAAGGAGGTTAGTGGAGTTACTTCTGAGACAAAAAAGGCATGGAACCCATAGGGTACTCTGCAGGGAAGCTTGACCACACCGACAGGCTGAGGCACCATCGTCTTGGCATCATATATGCGCACCTCAGATTTCCTGCATCAAGAGAATCAGGTATAACACTAAATTTTGGTATTCAAATGCTGAAATAGCTCTCCATGCCACAAGGATATCAGCAAGCAAGTGAGAACATGAGAAAGGGGAAGAGGGGGGGGGGAGGCTTCTCTAACCAAAAGACCTAGACCACATGTGCTATAATGAAACACTAGAACTCAAAGAAATACATGAAGCCGGCAATGAGTATAGAGCAATGTAATCACCAATTGAAATAAGAACCAACATACCCAGAGCCCTCATCATGTACAAAGCAGATAAGGTAGCCGTCATCTTCCATTTCATCTTCTCCAGGGGATCGAGGTACAAAAATAGCTTCTGAGCCGTACCTCCCCTGGCCAAATATAATCATACCTTCCACATTGCCCCCCACTTCAATGTTACTTTTTCCCTCAAATGCAGGCTCTGCCCAAAGATCAAATTTGACTAGCCCTTTCACTTTTGTGGAGTCCTCAAGCATGCTGCAATAAGCGTATTGCTGCTTCCTGGCATAAAAAAGTAATTATATAAAGAAAGAAATCATCATCCAAATGATGAAGGCGAGTGACGAGTTACCTCGGAAGAACCATTACCTTCCAGTGTACTTCTCATTGACACGTGGAAAATCAACAGCAGAAAGCGACAACTGCCTTTGAGAAGCTTTCCCAGTCTTCATATTGAACCGCATCTCATACCTTACGAAGGGGCAAGAAGCTCATCAATTTTAGCCACCTGCTCTAGACATGCACCAGACGGCTGGCTCTTACAGAAAGAAGACGCATAGGGTCTAGACTTACAATTCATTTTGAAATGTTTTGTAATTCTCCTTCACTGGCCCTGCAGCCATTTCAAGGTCGACTTCTGGGAGTCTGCATGTGTAAAGAACAACTTCGTCTTCCTCCTCCCAAGCATTGACTAAAAACACACACACACATATTAACATCACAAGCTCAGGAGTGATAGCCTCCATACCAATACTCAACGATAGAGAGTACATTGAGCGCACCATTGTGGAATGCATAGCATGTAGGAAGCTCGAACCACTTGATTGTAGATTCATTCTTAGCATACCGAGGAAGAACCCCTATTCTTGCTGGTTTAGTATCATCAAACTTAATGATCAGATCTCCCTTGACCATTTCCTAAACATGCAAAGTTTTCAAAATCTTACACACTGCATTGTTAAAGCAATAACACCTAAACATAATATCAGTATCCCACCTTGGGTTGAAGGTAGAGCGGCATGTCCATGAAGATGGCAAAGTTCTCTGTAATGGCAAAGTCGTGCATCATGACGGGCCCAGATACGGTGATAGGGACTGCCTCTTGCATGACCCCTTCCTTGGATATGACTCGGTATGTGCAATAGGGAGGCTCAAACTGATATCCAAATGTGAACAATTCACCTGTACCAGAGGACAAAGAGCCCACGAGACTGTTTCAGTATCACAAATTTCTACACCCTCAGATATTACCGATACCAAACTTACCAGTTACTGGATCCACCTTGGGATGTGCTGTGAAAGGGTGAGTCAATCGCTTTTCATAGTCCAAGAAACCCAATGTTTGAAGATCCCCATCTTCTAGAACCCTAATAGCATCTGCAAGCTTGCACATGTGCACATATCCCAGTAAATCAACCAACATTTTTCCCTTACTAGCAGAGAGAGACTCAAATAAACAGAGACAAAAAAGACTCACATGGTTTGTCTCCTTCATGTAAAGCAAGAAGCTTCCCATTATGATAAGTCATGGCTGTGTTACCTACATCAATCCACACATGGAGGTCCATTCTTACAATATAGCAACCACATTCCATCAAAGAGAAATCTATCCTCGCATAATAGAAGTATAACCCCTACAGGTAAAATTGTGTTTACCTGTGCCAGTTCCTTGCGAAAGGTCAAGCACTTTAAACTTGCTACGAAGGCTGAAGATTTGCCCCATCAAGAATCCAAACACTCCTTTCAGATCCCCAATCTGACAAGCACATACACCAGCACCTCAGAAGGTAACTATGCACCAAGACAAACAGTTAGCTCAGCTGTCTAGATTACACCATGGGGAGATAAAAACGGATTTACGTCAAGAGTTCCAAGCTGCTTATAGGAACTGGGGATACTAGGTACTACATAAGTTTCCGTGCACACCTCCCCTCTCTCTCCCCCAAATATGCCCCTCCCCACCCCACACACACATACACAAGCTAAATACTACCACAACCCCACTAATCTCGTCAGCGAACAATTATTATGTCCCACAAACACGTCATAGAAACGCCTTCAGTGACTGCTCATGATGAGATTTATATAAACATCTGGTGGGAAAACTTCCTCTGGAAACTGGCTACAGAGACATCAGGAGGCTTAAGCTGACCTCCTACGATTGTGCATCGCTATGGCCACTGGTTTGTCAAGCACTATGGCCATCAAATTGGGCACCTCGAAAAACAGTGCTTGAATCTCACCGAAACATCCAACACCCCAAACATGCTGTTTCTTCAAAGTTCATTCCGGACGATGAGATTATTCAAATACACTCCCCATGAAAGCATAAGAGTTCGCCATAGAAGACACTCACAGTACGCTGTTGTCTATGAACAGTTGTCAACAGATCAACGGATAATAGCCGAGAGAAGATAGCCATGAGGTAGGATTCCCAGTCTCCACGTAGGACCAAATTACCAATTGTTACCAACTTCATCTTTGATCCCAACTAAAAGTGGCTAGAGAGTAGACTTGTCTTTTAGAGAGAGAAATGAGCAGAGTTTTGACAGAGTTTGACCTTGATGAACTTAGCAGCTCCAAAGAGGGCCTCTTGTTTCAACCTCGACGTTTGAACAAATCGCGATGCATATGTTGCTTTCCCGTCCTTTATGCGCAAGGCATGAATCATCCTTCATAAAAACCACAGAGTGGTCTTGTGAGGCACTCAACAAAATGTTCAGCAGGTTCTATTCAGATAAATGAGGGGTAGAAGGCGTACCCATCTCCATCAAACCTGATATGCACACATCAAAGTACAACGTAAGTGCCTGAAGATTGAATGATTTGAGCTTAAAAAATCGCCAACATCATGCCACCTTACCAGTGGTACCCCGCAACAGGCTTGAATTTAGGATTGGGCCCAATTCGCACGAACTCGCCGTTTAAGCAGCTCTGCATATAAAAATTAAAAAAGAAACTTTGATCGCTATCAAGCTCTCAACACATGGTGCGCCTGCCTGGCACGAGGATCCTATATCAAGGAGCGCTGGAGCGTAAACAATTTATGTCACAAGGATGGGCAAGAAACCGCAAGGAACCACCATGACGATGGCTGCATAGACGCATCCACTAATACCACACGCTATAGCATCATGGTGAGCTATACAGATTAAGAGGAACAAAAAGAAAGCCATATCAAATTTCTGCACTTACAGGGAGGGTACCCTCGACGACAAGGTCGGGCATAGGCTCGCACTCCTCCACGGGGGCGTAGTTCCCTTGGAGATAATGAAGGGGTTTGGAGAGGTGGGGATAGAAAGCCCAAACAAAAGCTTTCTCCAAGACATCGATGAGATGCGCAGCTGCACCAGTCTTTGGGCATGGCTTGGGAACGAAGACGGAGCCAGTATGATCCGGGCTTTCCTCGCAGTTCGCGCCCACTGCAGAAAGCACACCCATGGCGACGGAACAGGAGACTGACTTGATCCGCAGGCGCGTTTTGTGGTTGTGAAAATTCATTCATTCATTACTTCGTGGGCAATTCCAAATTCCTGGCATGTCGTTAGCCCACGTGGCTTCTCTTAAAAAACAAGGTCACGATGGCCTGCAGAGATGATTAGTAATTTTTTGTTTAAAGATAAATGCAGCTGAGAGAATGCTTACTTCAAAGGCAGAATAAAATCTAACCCTAAACATGAAAATTAAAATGTGGAATTCAGGTGCGAGAGAGAGGCATTCAAAGATTGACAGAGGTGGTATGGGGGATGTTTGTTTTTTTGTCAAGACAATGCAACACAGCAAAGCAGAAGCAGACCTTCCCAAGATAATGCAATGAGATATAATGTCATGACATTGTACCAGCCAATGCCAGTCTCCAAGGCCAACCGCCTTCTTCACAACTCCTTGCAAGCCAACTAAAACAGATTTTGTTCGATTATTGCCTATCACGATGACCTTGGTGTGGCGCGGTAGCATAGACAGCTCGTCATCAAAGCCCTCGTCCCTCGCACCCCCTGAGCACAACACCCCTTCCTCACTTGCACCACCTCCTTGCCCATACATAGCTCTTTCCTCTTATCGCACCTCCTCCATCTCCATCTCTGTGTCCATCTCCATCATCTTTAAATCAAGTGCCCTTCTTAACAAGAGCTCCCAATATATCTCTCCAGAATGTTCAAATTAGCATTGATTAAGCCCCAAGAAGCCCCCCGTGGCCACTAGAATTTATGTTTCAATTGGTTTGAGTTGAAATTAAGGATCCATAATTTGTCATACAGCTGAATTGGAAAGCGCACAATACAGAATTGGCTTGTATGATGATGATGATCTTGGTCTACAAGGATCAAAAAGAAGATTGAGCTAAGCTGAGCAGCTCAAAGACATATAAATAAGGTACAAGTTTTGGATAGAGAGGTAGTCTAAAGCTTGAAAAGATTTAACTCAGCAAGAATGTATAAGGATTTGAGTGGGGATAAAATGCCAATATGCTTGCCTGATCTGATGAAATTGTGCTTACCTCTAGACGGGTACATGTTGGAGAGAAAGGGCGTGTGGATATATGCGCGCGCGTGTGTGTAGCGAAGAGAGAGCTTGCACTGTGGCAGGCAGAGCTGGGCAATGCCGAGAAGAGGGCTTCCTGTCAGAGATTGAAAGAGAGACGAGTTGCAACCACACACGAGCTAGCGGAAGCGTCAGGTGACAGCAACGTAAACTCGCACGCCTTCTCCATAGCGTTAATGCACTCCTCAACTCTCCATAACCATGGAGCTATGTCTCGTTGCAACAGTGCTTGTCGTCAACAAATTGTCAACCACGAAAGGAGCTTGAGGATGCAGCGATGGTGGAAAATGAAGAAAGTTAGCCGTGGGATTGGGTTGATGGCCATGCAAGTGAAGAAACTTGCTTGACTGTACATCGTAATGATCAAGGAGTGGACCTGCTCTTTTCTGGGGTAGACTGTGTGCATTGTGGTTATAGAGTGGTCCAGAAGCTCCGACAACATGGATGGAGGGGGGTATCTGCTTGTATGACGGTGATGAAGATGATGATGTGGGGAAGGGCGTGGAGTTGATGTTGATCCCAACCTCCAACGTGGAATGGTCATGAGGGTGATGATAGTACATGCTTAAATTTACCGCATGGTTATAATCTGGCCCTCCAGATCCTAGGAAATCTTCCAACTTAGGCCCATCTTCTGTCTTCACTCGCACACCAAAGTTCTGTAGAGCCAATGATGACTTGTTGCCTCTGCCTGGAAATAGTGTTGACGAGGATCGTGACGATCTTCTAAATCGCAGCCTGCATCGCCGTTGCCTCCTACCATATTTACCAAACCTGTGTTCATCAGGTAGTGCGGCTGCACAGGTGCAAACTGCTCCAAAGCTTTAAAGTGAGGCCATTCTGCATGTACAAATACTTGCTAAGTCCCTTTAATTCACGAGTTGCCTCGAACCTTAGGTGCAGGACAGCCAAGAGGTAAACTAGCTTAGCCGGCATAAGGACAGATTTGTGTATGCGAGAGATAACTACAGAAGGCCAGAAGAGAAAACATGGTGAGAGTGAAGGAGCTTCGCGAAGCAACGCGCAAAGGTAATAATCGCTTTTCGGAAGCAAGAAAACTGCATGCACATTGTTGGTAGGTGTTGTGGATGTTCGATGTCTTCGTTTAAGAGGCAGGAATAATTAAGGCTCAAAGAAGCATGATCAAAGAGTGACTAATTACACTTACTTCAGGGAGTCGCCACTTACACTGACGCAGATAAATGAGGAGCAGAAATTGCTAAACGACCATGAATGCTTACCAGATGAAGAGGACGAGTTGGGAAAAGACTGCTGGTGCCTGCTGAATGTGGCTTGATGCGAGCAATATCAAGCATCTGAGAGGTGAAGGAGCCGTGATTTTCTGCAGGTAAAGAAGCAAAGCATAAGGAAGCGGATGTGCAGCCGCTACTGTAGCAAGCAGAACTCAAAGGAGAGCTCAAACTTTCCGCATGTAACTGAGCTGGCGGTTGGTGTTGATGATGATCATGATCGCTGCTTTGATAAAGGTTGAGGTGAGCGCCTCTGTACACACCTCCTCATGTGCCATGCATAGCATTATGATGAGCGACAGATGCAGCTTCCTCCGCAGGGGATCTTTCCTCTATAGCCAAGTAAGGAGACAACGAGAAGGAAAGCCAGTTGTTGACAGAAGTCCCCATTAATAATCAACACCCCCTAGATGTACTGTGATATTTGCAGGTCGACATGCGAAAGATGCTCAAGAAACAACATTGCCTGCTACATAGCTTGTAGCAAGCTTGACCTTGGCACTTGAACGGTTTAAATCAACACTAGTCAAGCAAAGCTGGAGAAGCTGCATCGACGCTACGATTCTGAAGTCTTCGAATTAGGAGGATTTTACGACCAAGTTATAATGGGTGAAAGGGGGCAAGCTGTAGACCAGACAGATGCAAGAAGGTGCAGGTCGTCCGGTTTCTGGGGGGGGGGGGGGGGGAGAGAGAGAGAGAGAGAGAGAGAGAGAGAGAGAGAGAGAGAGAGAGAGAGAGAGTGCCTGTGTGTCACAATCTGTGTACACGCGCGATAGTAGAAGTTGTTTTCCTCCTCTATCACATCGAGGTCATGTCATCCTGCATCGAGGTCATGTTGTCCTGCAGGCTGAGGCTGCAGCCCTCGCCTTCACACAAAGCTAAAAACCTACTGGCCGTCCACGTGGACGCCATCCTTCAAAGGACGCCCAACCCAGCCCAACACTAAGGCCTTTTCTTCAGCAGGCCAAAAAACAAGTGATAAAATCACCAGGGCTGCTAGGCATGATAAAAATTTCTTTTTGACATGCAATTTTTCAAGCCCCCTTTCATATGCTTTGTACAATGCAATTAACTTATATAATTTGCCATATATAACGTTAACTTAAAGATATAAATACAAAAAATGACAGCAAATTTTGAGATTGTTTTGGTAAGCAAAATAGCCCTTGACAAAAAAAATAGACGTCAATTTTAGACCTTGAAATTCTGAAGCTAAATCCCACTTTAAAATCACTATATCTTTAAGCTTTTAAAAAAAAACATAAACGCAGAGAATTGAATTAAAAAAGCACCCTTAAGCTCTACACCCTAAGCTTTAAATCCCTATGCTCTACACCCCACTTTAAATTCTACATTTTTAAGCTCTATAACCCTTTTTACAAATTTAAAATTGTGATCCCTAAGTTGTAAATCCCACTTTAAAAGCTTTAAAGTTCTAAGTTCTAAAACTCTAGCGTCTCGGGGTGACCCTTCCCCTACCTGTGGATCCATGTAATATTTTCAATTTCTTTAATTCAAAGTTTTACCTTCTAATAAAAAAAAACTCTAGGTCCTCATTGGATCATTGGAGACCTTATTTTAAAAGTTCTATATCTTCAAGTTCTAAACTTAGCTTTAAAATGTTTAAAAATAAAAATAAAAAATCTTTAAAGGTGAAAGCCCTAAATGATAAACGTAAAGTTTTAACTAACAAAAATGATAACTTTAGTCTATTACCTCAAGTTTCAAAGGGTGAACTAAATTCTCAAAATGAAAAGGTGGCTAAAAGAACTTCTTAAATTTCAAAATGGAAAGGTGACTCTTGTGATTTGCGGAGCCTCTAAGGCTTTATGATTTAACAAGTAAGGCTGTCAAAGTTCCATGCTTTCAAAGGCATTGGGTAACCCAAAATCTTTTCCTTGATATATGAGAGTTCATTCCATATTTCAAAACTCAACACATGTCCATCATTTCATTTCAATGAGTGCCCACTATCTTATTTCAACCAATCAACATTTTTGACTGATCAAAAAATGCTTAAAAATACAACTCAACCTTTTTCCTATTTTAGTCAGCAAAAAGAGAAGGCAACGCTATAGCCTTGCCCTTTGGGCAGGCAAAAAAAAACCAGCGTTGACAAGCTCTAAAAAAAAACTACGCCGTCAAAAGCTACCCAATCTTCTCCACACGCAGTTCGCAGGTTGCAGAGCTTGTTGGCCAGTATGTATGTTAAATGCGGTTCACTTGTCAGGGCACAACAAGTTGTTGATGAGCTTCCAGTCCGAGATGTTGTCGGTTGGACTACACTTATTGCAGGACAGGGGCAGGGTCACGAAGCTCTTGGATGTTTTCATCGCTTGCGAAGAGAGGGCCTCTCTCCTGATGCAGTCAGAGGTTGTTGGAGAAGAATGTCATGCTTGGCAATGCGCTGGTATACATGTATGCGTATTGTGGTGTACTTTGGAAAGCACAACAAGTTCTGGACGAGCTTCCCAACCGAGATGTCATCTCTTGGACTGCATTAATTGCAGGATATGCCCAACACGGCCAGGGCCAGGAAGCTTTGAATTGTTTCCATTGTATGCGAAGTGAGGGTTTCTCTCCAGATGCAGTCACCTATGCTTGCATTTTGAAGGCATGTGGCATTATGCGAGACATTGATATGGGCAAACAAATTCACGATGAGATTGTCAATCAGGGGCTGTTGAAAACAACTGTCATGCTTGGCAATGCTTTGGTTGACATGTATGCCAAGTGTGGTGTACTTTTGAAAGCTCAACAAGTTCTTTACGAGCTTTCGATCGAGATGCGGTCTCTTGGAATGCATTGATTGCAGGTTATGCCCAACAGGGGTAGGGCCAAGAAGCATTGGGATGTTTCTAGCGGATGCGAAGCGAGGGCTTCTCTCCAGATGCAGTCACCTATGCTTGCATTTTGAAGGCATGTGGTACTTTGAAAGACGTCAACACAAGAAAACAAATTCATGATGAGCTTGTTAGTTGGGGGCTATTGCCAAAAACTGTCGTGCTTGGTAATGCTTTGGTTGACATGTATGCCAAGTGTAGTGTAGTTTCCAAAGCACAACAAGTTCTTGACAAGCTTTATGTCCGGGATGCAGTCTCTTCGAATGCATTGATTGTAGGATATGCCCAACAAGATCAGGGCCAAGAAGTGCTTGGCTGTTTTTATCGGATGCAAAGTGAGGGCTTCTCTCCGGATGTGGTCACCTATGCTTGTGTTTTGAAGGCATGTGGCATTATGCAAAACTCTATCATGGGCAAGCAGAGTCATGATGAGATTGTTAGGCAGGGGCTGTTACAAAAAGATGTCATGCTTGGCAAGGCTTTGCTTGACATGTATGCCAAGTGTGGTGTACTTTTGAAAGCACAAGTTCTTGACGAGCCTTCTGTCCGGAATGAAGTCTCTTGGAATGCACTGATTACAAGATATGCCCGACAGGGGCAAGGGCAGGGCCAGGAAGCTAAGGGGTGTTTTCAACGAATGCGGAGGGAGGGTTTCTCCCCAAATGTAGTTTCTTGGACTGCACTTATAGGAGGATATGCCCAGCAAGGGCGAGCCAACGTGGCAGACTTTCACACGGGCTCCATCGTTTTATCCATGCACCTAGGACAACGATACGCATAGGGACAAGGGCCGGAGCGTGGACTCTTGGCTATTTTTACAAGCTTGCAGGGAGATGAAGGGCTCTCGAGTCTCTATAGCTTTCTAAAGCCAATGCAAGAACGCAAACCAGCCCGCGTTAGAGGCTGTTGAAAAAAGTTGTCCTGCTTCGCACTGTCTTGAAGGGCCAAGTTTTGAAAATGATCAGTGAAGCGAGGGCTCAGCGAGGGTGGCCTCTCTTTAAATGGAATCACTTATGCATGCATCTTGAAGACTGTGGCTCTATGCAAGATGCTGACGTGGGCACAAAAAATTAACAACTATGTTGTTACTCATAGGCTCTTGAAAAGAGGGCTCTCTATAGCTTTGTAAAGCCAAGGCAGGAACGCAGCCCGGCCGCTAGAGGCTGTTGAAAAAAACTGTTGTGCTTGGCATTGTCTTAGAGGCTTGAGTGCCAAGTGAAGCGAGGGCCTCTCTTCAGATGGAATCACCTCTGCATGCATCTTGAAGATTGTGGCTCTACACAAGATGCTGATATGGGCACACGAATTCACAACTATGTTGTTAGTCAGAGGCTCTTGATAAGAGGTGTCATGCTTGGCACTGTCTTGGTTGATATGTATGCGAAGAGAGGTCGCAGCTAGGCCGCTAGAGGCTGTTGAAAAAAGCTGTTGTGCTTGGCACTGTCTTGGAGGCTTGAGTGCCAAGTGAAGCGAGGGCCTCTCTTCAGATGGAATCACCTATGCATGCATCTTGAAGATTTTGGCTCTACGCAAGATGCTGATATGGGCACACGAATTCACAACTATGTTGTTAGTCAGAGGCTCTTGATAAGAGGTGTCGTGCTTGGCACTGTCTTGGTTGATATCTATGCGAAGAGAGGTCTTCTCTCCAGATTCAATCACCTACACATACATCTTGAAGGCATGCGGCTCTATGCAAGATGCTAATATGGGCACAAAAAATTACAATTATATTGTTCGTCAGATTCTCTTGAAAATAGATGTCGTGCTTGGCTCTGTCTTGGTTGATATGTATGCAAAGCGAGGGCCTCTCTCTAGCTACAATCACCTATGCATGCACCTTGAAGGCATGTGGCTCTACGCAAGATGCTGATATGGGCACAACAATTCACAATTACATTGTTAGTCAGAGGCTGTTGATAAAAGATGTCATGCTTGGCACTATCTTGGTCAATATGTATGTCAAATGTGGTGTGCTTGAGAAAGCACAAAAAGTGCTTGATGAGCTTTCTGTCCAGCACTGATTGTGGGATGTGCGCAACAAGAGCAACTCCAGAGGCTGTCGCGCTTGGCAGTGTCTTGGTCGAGATGTATGCCAAATGTGATGTGCTTGAGAAAGCACAAAAAGTGCTTGAGCAGCTACTTGTCTTGAATGTTGTCTCTTCCGAATGCACTGATTGTGGGGTGTGCGCAAGAAGAGCAGTGCCAAAAATCTCTGGGCTGCTGTTTTCAACAGATGCAAAGCATTGAAATGCATTGGTTGTGGGATATGCACAATAGGAGGAGGTCCAGAAAGCTCTAGAATGTTTTCCACTTCCTACGCATAGTGTGGACTATTGGAATTCACTGATTGCAGTATTTTCCATAGGAGAAAACTTAGTCTACTTACACCACATGCAATCGCGTACGCGTGCATCTTGAAGGCATGTTGCTCTACGCAAGATGCTCATATGGACACAAAAATTGAGATTGATATTGTTAGTCACGGGCTATTGATGAAAAAAGATGTCGTGCTTGGCAATGCCTTGGTCGATATGTATGCCAGATGTGGTGCGCTTGAGAAAGCATAAAAAATGCTTGAGGAGATTCTTGCAAGGAATGTCGCCTCTTTGAATGCACTGATTGTGGGATGTGCGCAACAAGAGTAGGGCCTGAAAGCTCTAGGCTGTTTTCAACGGAAGCAAAGCATTGGAATGCACTGGTCAGGATACACACAACAGGAAGTAGATGCAAACGAAACGCTTCTCTACAAATGCATTCACCTGTGCTTGCACCTTGAAGGTCAGTGGCCTTATGCAAGCTGTTGACATGGGTGAGAGAATTAACGACGAGAAGATACCTGGTTTGGCGTTGTTGGTAAGCCTATGTCGTGCTTGGCAGTGCTCGGTTGATATGTATGCCAAATGTGGTATTGTCATGAAATGTCGCCTCTTGGAATGCACTGATTGCGGGATGTGTGCAACAAGAGCAGGGCCAGAAAGCTCTAGGCTGTTTTCAACGGATGCAAACCATTGGAATGCATCGGTCATAGGATACACACAACATGAGCAGTGCCTGAAAGCTCTAGGCTATTTTCAGCTTCCTATCCGGAGTGTGGACTCTTGGAATGTATTGATTGTGGGATTTTGCCCATAGGAGAAAGCTCTAGTTTGTTTTCGCCACATGCAATCACCTACGTATTCATCTTGAAGGCATGTGGCTCTACGCAAGATGCTGATATGGGCAAATTATTCACAATTATATTGTTAGTTAGAGTCTGTTAAAGAAAGATGTCGTCCTTGGCATTGTCTTGGTCAATATGAATGCTAAATGTCACCTCTTGAAGTGCCCTTATTGCGGGACGTGTGCAATAAGAGCAGCTCCAGAAAGCTCTAGGCTATTTTCAAGGGATGCAAAGTATGGGAATGCACTGGTTGTGGGATCTCTCTCCCGAATGCCGTCTCTTGGAGTGCATTGATTGCGGGATACACGCAACAAGAGCAGAGCTAGAAAGCTCTCGGTTGTTTTCAGCGGATGCAAAGTGGGGGACCTCTCTCCGGATGGAATCACACACGCATGCATCTTGAAGGCTTGTGGCTGTAGCAAGATGTCGATATGGGCTTGAAAATTCTCTTTAATAGTAGCTGTCACAAAAAATTGCCGTGCTTGGCAATGACTTGGTTGATATGTTTTCCAGCGGATCTAAAGTGAGGGACTCTTTCCAGATGCAATCACATACGCGTGCATCTTGAAGGCATAAGTTTGTACACAAGATGCCGATGTGGGCCTCTCTCCATATGGTATCACCTACGTGTCCACATTGCAAGCATGTGTCTCTATGCAAGAGGCTGACTCCGGGCACAAAAAATGAGCTTTTTATTGTTGTTCAGAGGTTGTTGAAAAAAGATGTCGCGCTTGTCACAATCTTGGTCGATAATTATGACACGTGTGTTGCGCTTCAGAAAAGTGACGGTTTCTCACCAACCGAAGTCTCTTGGAGTGCAGTTATGTCAAGCAAGGGTAGGTGAGGAAGCTCTGAAATTAATTTCAAAGATACAATATGACATGGGCATGTTCTTCATGACCATTTTGCCCGAAATGTTGCTTGTCGAATGCATTAAATGATGGGAATGGCATCTCTTTCAATGCATTGGTAACGGGATACGCACTGCAGGAGCAAGCCCAGAAAGCTCTAGGCTATTTTCATCTTTCTATCTACAGTGTGGACTCCTTTAATGCACTCACTGTGGGATGTGCGCAACAAGAGCAAGGCCAATGAGCGATACAGGAAAGAAGTTGTGCTTGGCTTTGCTTGGGACTATGTGTACGTCACATATGGTGATCTTCAGAACGCACGAAAAGCGCTCGAGGACCTTCCTGTGCGGAACGCCGCCACAAGATCGCAAAAGGGTCTCTATCCAGATGCAATCAACTACGCCTACATAGGAATCTGGAAGGCATGCGGGTCAGCAGATGCAATCACGTATGCAACCATAGATATCAGAATTCACGATATGATCGCTAGTCAAGGTTTGTTGGGAGTACAATTTCATGCTTGGTGGTGGTTTGATTGATATGTATACAAAATGTGGTGTCCTCACAATAGCACAAAACTTCTTGAAGGGTATCCTCCCTGTGGTGTCGTCTCTTGTAGCGGATTAAGTGCAGGAGATGCCCAACATCGTTGATGCAAGGAAGTCTACTGGCGATAGACATTCAATCGCGCGGTGAGTAAGCATTATCATTTTTTGATTTTTTACACTGAGAACGCACTTAACGAACGCATTGAAAATTGCATGCTGCCATGGGAATGTCACGTTCCCTCGTATTATAAAAATTGGGGAAGATTGTGCAAACTCCCCCATGCAAGGAGACTTGCATGTTTTCTTTTTTTTTGAAACATAAAAAATGGAACAACAAACAATGACATTGACATCTTGTATGATCATGAACATTGAGCTTGACAAAACTCTTAACACTCCTTGTGGTTTTTGGCGAGGTACTCCTCTGAAGCATTACGATCAATAACCAATTTTTTGTGGAGGTACACCACTGAACGACGACGATTGGTATCCCAAACACTCTCAGGTAAAAAAAATCTAACACTCTTTCATGAAATCTCTCTCTCTTCTCTCTCTCTCTCTCTCTCTCTCTCTCTCTCTCTCAGTTTCCAATATTTTGTTCGATCTCAATTCGATCTAACATAGCTAACAAAGCACTCTAGTTGAGGCATGTATCATGTATGATGTGAGTGAGAAACGTGACACGGACATGTTCAAAGGGATGCAATTTTGGAAATTTGGCTTGTCGTGTAAAGTCAAGGAGGAAAGGTAATTTAGGGCCAATCAAAATTGTCTGGCACCCTGCACGTCGAACCTACGACTTGTCCCATGCAATGCTTGTGCTCTAACCACCATGCCCAAGAATATGGTATATGCAATTAGAGGAAAGGGCCATCAAAAAAAGAAAGTGGAGCCCCTTTTGCCTATACGGTTTCTCAGCTAGGAGAAGCACCTCTGCAAAAAGTCAAAAATTAATTCAGAAATGTACCACTATTGTTTCAGTGGGGGGTGCTAAAACCATCCCTCACACAAGAGCTATCGCCTTTTGGTTGCTTGTTGCCAGTAGCTCACATGACGTAAGCTTTTTAACCAACTGAGGTTTCACAAAAGAGATATTGCCTTTTGGTTGCTTGTTGCCAGTAGCTCACACGACGCAAGATTTTTAACCAACTGAGGTTTTTGTAGGCAATCATGTGCATTGTAGGCCACCATGCATGAGATTGAAAAGGTCCCTGCCACAAATTTCGCCTTTTGGCGCCCTCTCATCCTCTTAATCAAAATATTGAGGCTGCTGAAAATGTATAGGTTTTAGGAAATTAATTACGTTATGAAAAAAATTCACTTTTTCTAAAACTAACACTTTTGCCAAGAGGGGATGTTTAGATTTGATGCAACATGAAGTAAATCTTAAATCTCAAGCTATAATTGGTATGTATTGTTGGGCCTCCTCCCCCAATTGAGTTCTTACGACAATGGATGAAGTCCCAATAGTTACCTCGTGGTGCATAGATCCAAAGCACCATTGTTTGTTTGTTGGCTCTCTCTCTCTCTCTCTCTCTCTCTCTCTCTCTCTCTCAAATGGAGCCTTTCTACAACACCAATGTATTATGGCTTGGGAGGAATCCGATGGGTCACGCTTCATATATTACGCCACCCATATTAGCCCAAGTACAAAACCATGTTCTTCATTGAGAGAGGAAACCGTACTCACCCTTACAAAACCATGTTCTTCGCTGAGAGAGTAAACCATACTCACCCTTACATGCTTGCGCATATCCCTTTGTCGGCAATGCGCGTTATCATAGCCATTCAACTTAGCTTCCACTCCCTTCGATGCGAACAAGGGATTAGGGCAATGGAGAAGTTTTGACATTTGCTGTTTTCGAGAGTTCAGCATGTTGTGTTGGGGTTTCCTCTGTTGTTGGTGCTAAATAATATAACTTGATCTTTGATCCATTATTTAGGTCAGATAACATTAATCGAGTAGAGGTGGGGAGACAGCTTCTTGAGGGAGCTTTGTTCGTAAAATGGACGGGCTATAAAATTTATTGAAAAAGCTCTCTCTATGAGCTTTTATTTGGTTTCTCCAATCTTATGCAAAAAGCTCCCTCCACCAAATGATGAACTATGCCTTATGTTGTTGTCCGTTACACCTAACATCGTGCCCCCACATGACTAGACAAGGAGATGGAGTGCGATTGGTTGGTTGGAGGTTATATTGCATTTTGAACCATGTGCTTGCATACAAGATATAGTAAATGTGAAGACAATTGCATTAGTTCAGCTTAAAATACAACTGAACTAAAAATATGAGGTTCATGGTGCTGGACAGAACTTATCTGAATCTTGATTGTACAGCTGCAAATTTGTGATTGTAAGCCCAAGTACAAACAAAGTAGAAATAAAGTGATTGCAAGTCCACTGAAAAGTGCTACAATAACACAAAAAATTATTTTCGAAAGACTATAAGAAGCAATCGTTCATAGAAACTACAAAGATTATCAAAACACTATGCTAGTAGAAATTGGACATGGCTATTCCAATTGAGTGCTGGGAGGATCTAATTCTACAATTTTTTTGGATGTAGCTCAATCAATGATGCTTCATGTAATGCACGATCCACCTCCTCATGAACAAGCTTTTTATCTCGCTCTTGAATTTAGCAGTTGTGCTTGCATTTCAAAAACTTTGCGCAATTTGTTGGAGAAATCCTTGTTGCTCTCATATATTGTCTTCATTTGACCCATCTGGCTCCCCAGCAAAGCCATTGCTCCACAATCACCTCCGTACTCCACGACAATGTCGTTCTCATTTGTATATTGGGCAAGCAGCTGCCAAAGAAACCAATGTCCACGTTCCATACCTCCTGGACGACAAACAATAGTCAAAGACAACAAAGAAACTTTACTTTGAAGCTTCCTTTTGGTTCCTAATACCCCTCCAGCAAGAATGCATCTGCAAGAGGTTGCAGACGTTGGTATCCCAGATAACTTGTCTTGCTTTTTCTAGCTTCACCAAACTGCATAGTGGAACCCAAGGGAGCAGAGATTCATGCTCTACCTGTAAGCAACAATATATGTCAAAGACCAATCCAAAGGACATTTGTAGTAAGCTTAAACCAAAAAGCTATAGGTAATTTCCTAGATGCTTTGATAACATATCTTGTTGAAATTCTCCACCAGTGTTTGCCCCTGCAGTCATACAAGCCTCCATTTCTCTATCATCAATATCCTCGGAGTTGTATTTGTCATCCACAAACCTAGACGATGCTCCTTCCTGCACCTTAGCTTTTCCTTTTGCAGATTTTTTGGATTTCTCAATTGTCGCGACAAGTGGAGAAGGCACCGTACCAGCAATCTTGGTGACCCGCTATCAAATAAATAACACAGTGCAAATTAATTAACGTACAAACTTCTCGCAACTATTTGAAAGATAATAGTCAAATACAAGAAACACAAACTTCTGGGCAAATGAACAAAGCAATTCCCAGATCAGTTTTTGGCCACGCGTCAAGGCTTTTCTCTGCCTCCTTCAGGGTATTCATCTCTTCGTTTGTGAAGGTACATGAGGCAAAGGAGCATCCTTGCCATCATACACTTCTAACACGGCAACAAAAAAGAATCCTGAAGGCAATCTGCTTCCATGTAACTTCGCCAAGTTCGAAGTCTTGTCTATTTGCCCTATACCAATTGCTTCCCCATTATAAATGAACTCAACATCAGTGCCAATATCAAATTTCTTGGCCATTGGAAGAGAACTAAAAGCCTAGCACAAAATACTGATCTGTAAAAAAAACGTAGGCTATATTAATATGACTATTTCTTTTCTCTATTGCTCTTAAATTTCTCTTTACCTCAGACATTACATCTCTCTGTCGCTCTCTCTCTCTCTCTCTCTTCTCTCTCTCTCTCTACCATTTTTATCTACTATATTCGAATATTATATTCAAACCTTTATGTCTATCTCTCTATCTCTCTCACCCCTCCCGGCCTACAACCATCTCTATCAACCTCTTTCTCTCCTCTCTCTTGTCCTGCAACCCTTTGTTGCTCTCTCGCTCTCTCTCCCTCCATTATCTTACGTGTTTAAACACATATCTCTATCAACCTCTTTCTCTTGGATTCACTCTCATCCTACAAACCTCTCTTGCTCTCACTCCTAGCTCCCGTCCTCTCTCTCTCTCTCTCTCTCTCTCTCTCTCTCTCTCTCTCTCTCTCTCTCTCTCTCTCTCTCATCCTAGAACCCTCCCTCGCCATCTCCCATGCTCATAAAGACGTCCGAGTGCTAGCACTCAATCACTTACATGAGTAAGAGAGTAGGCGAAAGAGGAATAAAGAGACATGTAGAGACAAGTAGGTTATAGAGAGAAACCAATCCAAAGGAAGAAAATACCTTTACAGTGTTAGACTTCGTAACCACCAGAAAAAGAATGATTAAAAAATTTCACATACATCTATTTACATAGACTTTAGGGAACACCTCTTTCTTGTGAGTATTGTGCTAGCGCTCACCAAATTTCTACCATGCCCCATCGCTAGTCTCATGCTTTACGGCCGTAGCGAATGAGATAGAAGGAGAGGATGATTGGGCATAACAAGTGAAATTCTTACCCAAAATTGACCAAGCTTCACACCATTAGACCTAAATTAGTCTTATGTACAAGTGCAAACATTGGTAGGCCAACCCACGACTAGAGTACATGGTTTGCGACTCATCATTTTTGACAAAAATCACTTTTGAAGTTATGGTTTGCAACAGCATGGTGAATAGCTCCTATGGCTATAGTCTTTTGCCATTTAGTCCATTGGTTTGGATTTCAAGTCAAATTTTGGAATTTTCAAAGCCTTGGACATAGATTTGGATTTTGGTAAGTTTTTTAAGTTTCGAATTGGGAAAAAACGTAGTATTTGCATGTACTAGTACTTTGGATCAAAATTGTGTGGTCAAAGTCAACTCTGACTTGAAGGCCTAGGGCCTCACAGAAGATGTTAGAGAAAAGGCATGTGGCATCACGTAGCAGGAGTTGGACTTGAAGACTTGTGGCATCATGCAAGACGAGGAAGTTGTGCATGAGGGACACAGAAACATAGAGGGCGGCAAGGAGCAGCCATAGAGGAGACACAGAGGGTCCGAGGGAGGGGGGCACCTATGGAGATGGCAAAGGCAAGTTGCATTGGCAACAATGGGTGTATTCAAATTTGCAAACGTAGGCCAATCTTATGGAATAGTGGAATCTATGTCAAAGTAATGGTTCTTATTTCCAATATGGGGTACCAGCTGGAGAAAATTCAAAAAATGCATCATTAATAGAATAGACACCCTCTGAATTGGAGGTTTAGTCAAAGGCTGAGTGAGAGGGGAGGGAGCCAAGGCACGTGGAGGCCATGCATTTTTTTTCTTTTTTCCCAACTTGGGTCTGTGTGTGTGTGTGTGTGTGTGCGCGCTGCCCGCACTGCCTCTGAATCAAGCTCCATTAGGGTGGTTTATTATAGGCAGGGTAGGTGTGCGCTACCTGTAGGTTGGAGGCCGTGAGCGGGGTGTGTTTGGTAGATGAAGGGAAGGAGAAGAGCGGCTACTACATGAAGGAGGGCGCTCCTGGATAGGAAAATGGAGGAGCATTTGCCGAGAGGTCAAAAAGCAAGGAAAGAAGGAAGCGTTGATGAGTAGGGGACTGGAGAGGTGGGCATCATGCATGTAGAAGAGCTGAAGATGGGGAGGGGGAAGGTGATGGAAGGGAGGCAAGGAGCAAGGAGTAGCCTGCATCTTAGAGAATTGCTTCGCATGAGAGAGAGAGAGAGAGAGGGAGAGAGAGAGAGAGCCGAAAAGGTGGGGTAGAAGGCGTTGGGGGGAGGGGGAATCTTTAGAGGAAGTGAAAATTTTATTCACTTCTGCGAGTAGTGCTAAGGCAATCCTAAATCTGAAAGAATCTTTGAGGATGCTGGGGCAAGAAAGGAAAGCATAATGGAAATGGAGGCAAAGAGGTGGAGTGACATGTGGGCGGCAATCGGTACGCAGCTCGGGTACTGGCAAGCAAGCACATTTGAGCATTGTAGGGGTGTAACAAGATGTGCGCGAGCAAAAAATGCGTAAGGGCTTCGATGTTGAGCGGAGGGTGTGCTAGGTCACCATGTGGATGGACGAGCTAGGGAGGGCAAGCAGATTTTAATTTTTACATGAAATGTGTCGTGCTTTGAGTACCGATGGATGGTGGACTGGCACGAGTGCAAGTTTGATACCGTCGAAGGTCACCCCTCGTCGGTTTTGCTGCAGATACAAAGTAAGCAAGGAAGCGATTTGAGTGAATCTGAAAAGATTCTCGCTAATTATATGTCAAAGTGCGCATCTTCTTCCATCACAAGTTATTCTGAGCGTTAGCGCTCGTTTTTTGGCCTCTGCCATCGGCGTCGCCAACAGCGCGAGGGGCATGACCCGAACAGGAGGGTGGGTTGCAGGATGAGTAGAGAGAGAGAGACACAGAAGGTGGTGGTTGATCGCACAAATTATCTGATACATCAGTAAGCATCCGAAGTACTTTCCAGCTTGATGATCTACGAAATATCACCAGGGTTTGGTTCTGCCCGGCTTGCTGCTGCATGGGCATGAGCTACTCTCTCTCTCTCTCTCTCTTTCTCTCTCCCTCTGAGCGCTAGCGCTCAGCTCATCTGGCCTCATGTCCACTTTGAAGTTTACTCATTCCGGTGTTTTTTTCCCCTGTGCGGCCGTTTGCATCGCCAACTGCATGATAGCGACACAAGCGATTCTTAGCGCTCAACTTTTCTAGCCTCCTTTGAGAGTGCTCATGATCATCAAGTAGGCAAGCAAGTAGGCAAGCAATATCCGAAGCACTCTCCAACTTGGTGATCTCCGAAATATAACCAGGGTTTGAAAGGTCTCCGGTACTCCTTTCCGAGGAAATAGATGTTTGTGTGTGCGCGCGCGCGGAGATGAACTTGAGGGTGTCAATAGGCGACGTGATGACCCTTGACCTCTCCTAGGACAACTGTCTATAGTAGAACCTCATAGTGGACATGTGAAGGGTGTTGCATGGCGGAAAAGAATTGGTGTGAATCTTGAGATGATTGAAGGGTGGCCGAGGGCAAATGGTTGTTGAGTTTGCATGAGCTACTCTCTCTCTCTCTCTCTCTCTCTCTCTCTCTCTCTCTCTCTCTATCGCAATGAGTGGCTAGAGACACTGCAGACGAAGCACCGGGCTGCTTCTAGGGAGCGCACTGCTTGTGGATATGATCGAAGTGATTCTTAGAGCAATTGAGCAACATAAAGGTTGAACAATCCAACCAAAATAGTTACAAGGGTGTTTTGGGAATTTGTGAAATTTGAGGGGTATTTTATTAATTTTTTCTTGTGTAAAGGAAAAAGTTTGATGCTGTAGATAAAAAGTTTAACTTTGTGCATGATCCCCATCATTAGGCAAAATTTGGACTCACAAAGGGGCCCTTTAAGGAGTTTGACTTTATCTCTCTCTACCAAAATGAGTACATGGATAAATTTGCAAACAAACTCCAAAGTTGGCGGAGGGTTGACAGTTAGAATGTCCGACATAGTTGTCACATCATGGGTGAATTAAAAAAAGAATCTTTTAAAATATGAGGAATCTCATGGCGTGTTATATATCAATAGATAGAGTTTGAAGATGACATTTTAACTTCAAACCTCCGCCAACTTTGGAGTTTGTTTGCAAAAATTTATCCATGCGTCCATTTTGCTAGACATAGGTAATGTCAAACTCCTTAAAGGGCCCCTTTGTGAGTCCAAATTTTGCATAATGTTTGAGTACGTTTAAGTTAGGCCGGTATAGTGGATCTCATGCAACAAGACCACAATCTCGTTCAGACGGCCCGATCGACACGTTTCCAAAATTAGCCCAGCATGTTGACATGCAGACAATAGGCTAAGACAAGCTTTCTTTCTACATTGAATTGTACAAGCTGCATCTACTTGATACACACAGAGAGAGAGAGAGAGAGAGAGAGAGAGAGAGAGAGAGAGAGAGAGAGAGTAATTAAGACATAAATAGAGTGAGAGTGACATAAGAGAAATACCTTGAAAGACATAAGAGAGAGGAAGAGAGAATTGTGAGAGAGAGAGAGAGAGAGAGAGAGAGAGAGAGAACTAAATATGTATTTAGAGAGAGAGAGATCAAAAGAAGTAAGGTTAGAAATATAGAAAGAGAGAAAAATGTTGAGATTGAGGAAGAGGCGTTTAAATGAATAGAGAATAAGGGGAGCTTCTGGCTGTGAAGAGAAGGGGAGTATTAGAGGTAGAGTAAGGCTAAGAGAGAGAAATAAATGAATGCAGAGTTAGATAGATATAGAGGGTGATAGGTAGAGAGTGAGCTTGCCAATAAGATAGAAACAAGATCAGAAATGAAGAGTGAGATAAATATCATAGATGAGACACTACAAGAGGTCACTTAAATTCCGGCGCCAAATTACCAGTGACAATGGTGGGCATCGGTATATGTGGAGGTAAGTATGGAGGGAGATGAACATTTTAAAAAGTTTCATTTTTAAATTTTTGATGCTTGTACCGATGAGTTTTCCGATGCTTATATAGATATGTATTCCGACGACGCTTCTTTCGATGTTTGTTCCGGTGCCTGCACCAACGCCTGTACCGATGGAACCTGCAAAAACCGAGTACGCAGGTCTTTCCCTGCTCATTTCTCTAGTTTGTGCACCTTTTCTCTTGCTCTCCTCCTCCTCACCTACTGCAGATCTGGTACCCAACAACTTACCGGAGGTGAGAATCTTGCTTGTGGACTATTCCTTAGCATCAAGGTGAGATTCTCTTCAAGTTTGCTTGTAGGTTTAGGGTTTAGGGTTTAACATAGTATGTGTGTGTGCATTTTTGCAGGTTTGAAGACGTTTACAAGACCCTTTCTTGCTCAAATAGGTCACATGTGAGTGCTCGAAAGTTTTATGCATATTAAATGAATCTAAAATTATATGTATATTGACAAAATAAAGTTTCATTAATTACGATTTCAATGCTTAAATTTTTATGCAATTTTGTTTAGAAATTATGCTTTGGAAAAAATTTCTTTTGAAATTATGGTTTGGGGTAATTTTGATTTGAAATTATGTTACGGGGAAAATTTGTTTTGAAATTATGCTTTGAAGAAAATTTGTTCCGAAATCATGCTATAAAAAACTTTTGTTTTGAAATTACGCTACCATCTCAGCATCATCATGCAATTGATGAGGTTTAGGTTATAGGTTTCGGTTAGGTTTAGTTTAGGTTATAGGTTAGGTTACGGTATATGTTATATGTTAAGTTATAGGTTATACATTAAATTAGGTTAGATTAGGTTTAGGTTATAGGTTAGGTTAGGTTAGTTTATAGGTTAATTAGGTTAGGTTAGCTTATAGGTTAGGTTCTAAGTTAGGTTTAGGTTATAGATTAGGTTATAGGTTATAGACTAGGTTAGGTTATAGGTCAGGTTTAGGCAACATGTTAAGTTATAGGTTGTACATAAAAGGTTATGTTAGGTTATAGGCTAAGTTAACTAATGTTTAGGTTATAGGTTTGGTTCGAAAAAAATTTGATGCTCCCAATTGAAACATTGGTGGCCCATAACCATGATGTCAGTACACTACAAGAGGTTGTGTGCACTTGTGACGCTGTTAGCGACGAAAATACATTGGGTTTTTATACTCCCCGGCGTCACTAAGACCTTCGCTAACAACGTCGATACGGGAACGTCGCTATATAGCGATGCATAATAGCGACGCTTACAGGCCACCTATATCGACGTTCATAGCGACGCTGCAGAGCCTTATATAGCAATTATTATCGACGCCCGAGAGTAAATTTTTTTGGTGGCAGGGCATTCAACCCCATCAACCATATTGAATGTTTCAATAATAGACTAAACCTAAATGAATCCAAGATGAGCCCATATTCACCTTTGAAAGAAAGTGCAAGCTTAGATATAGACCCAAAGTAGTCACCCATAAGACAATATAACCATTAACTCCATCATCCATAGTATTGTTTGCGGAATAAAGATACAAAACTGACAAAATTAAATTGATGAAAGTAAATCAATGACAATTGTATACATCATAGACAAAATCACTTGATTGTTAGACTTTGCAAATGTAATAGTTACAACACCATTGTCATTATTGAGAAAATATACATGGTTTTCCAATAGTTACAAAAAGACGTATACATGTCATCTCATGATACATATGTTATGACAAAAGAAAATTAATGCTATCTAGCTACGTCCAAGCGGGGTATCTGTCGAATTCTCAAAAAAAAAACAATAAGATAACTTTCTGTAAGTATAAACATATAATTTACAAAACAATACAACAAATAAAAAAGAGTAAACCCTAATACTAACCATGTCTCCGCTAGAACTCAGAATGTCTATCAGGGCGTTTAAGCCCTTCCTGCCTGCGTACTTGCGCTCGTACGTTGTGGGGTCACGTCTTGTCATCGACCACTGTCAAAACATACAAAGAATCCATTATGTTAGAATTTAAAAACTCCTAAACCCTAAACTATCAAACCTAAAGAGCAATGCTAAAACACTTACAAAATCGGTCTCAAATGATGCCCACCTGCCGCTCCCCAAGTGGTGCGAGCTCCCTGTCTCCACTCGCGCTTTGGCTGCCTCATTTTGTTGCTTCCACATGTCAGGATTCTCGCGCGTTGCTTTCTTCGCATTCTTCCTATCTTCTTTGGCCAACCAATCTGGTATGTTCCACCCATGCTTTATTGCTTTTTGCACTTCAGAACGCTTGTGCTTGCAGTATTCGTGCATTTGAACCTTCATCAGGTCTTCATTGAAGCGGTCATCCCGTGTTGAAATGGAAAACTCGTCATGCAACGTACTGATGACTTTGTCTTTTAAATCACTTGGTACTTCACTCCAGGTGTTTAGTATGTAGTGTCTAAACACCTGAGAGCAAAGACCGTGCATGCGCGAGATCACCTTCTTGCCTTCATCATCCAAGATGATGCTGCCACTGAAGTCGACGGAGTAAGGCAAGCCCTCTCGTCGGTGACGCGTGAACCTGGGTGTCCCGACAGGGTCCTCTAGCGGCGTGTCGATGGGGGTACGGACGTCAGGTGTCTCCACTGGAGTCTGGGCCCCGAAGCGAGGAGTGTCGACTGGGGTGACTCCCTGAGGAGTAGATAGTGGTGTGTAGCTGATAGGAACGGCCGTCAGTCGCGCAAAACCTGGCGTAGATAGCAATGTCATGGCTGGTGTGGGGGCGGGCAAAGAAGGGGAGGGTAAAGAGCCTCGTTGAACACGAGGCGATATCGAGGCATCAACAGCAGCATCCCACAACAACCGCCGTCGCCACCACTAGAGCGTCGGTGCCTAGACGAGTGTGAAGATCATCTCATCGACACCAAAGCTTCGGAGCAGGCTGAATGCTCCGAAACAGCGGGAGACGCTAAAGGAGTAGGAACGCGTCATGGTGCTCCAGAGCGATGACGATCCCTGTACCACTGCCTCTGCTGGGGTGACAAAGAAGAAAGAAACTCATCATCATACATACCCGCATTAAACACACGAACATTTAACTTTAATATTGAATGAATGGAGAAGAAAACATGGACAAGTAGAGAGAGAGAGAGAGAGAGAGAGAGAGAGAGAGAGAGAGAGAGGACTCATAAATGGGGAGGGATTCCTGTGTAGAGAGATTTCGTTGAAGTTCTGTGGATTTGTAAAAGCACTGCGCTCCGGGTGCGAAGCTGCAATCACAATTGCAGCTTCAGTCTCCATCACACTCGGAGCGCAGTACTCGTCATCCCTGCTTGTGAGAACATACCTAGAGAATACGTACCTGGAGTGGACGCAAAGACCATTAAATACAATGATGCAATGACGCATATAGACAAGAATGGACAAAAAGCCACGTGAAATACAATATATATTATAAAACGGAGCAAAATTGTTCAAATACAATATTTATGGCTTTAAGAGGTCTCTCTCTCATTCTCGCATAGCTCAGCATAACTTCCTATATCTATATAGAGCTCTCCGTTTAGACAGATGTCCTCCGTTTCATTTTGTAGATCCTCTGCATGCACCCCATAGAGAGTAGCAGCTTGATGCTCGTTTGGCACCACCTCAGCGGCTTCTGACTGAGCATCTTCTTCGATCTCCTCCATTGATTCCGCTGTGATTGGCACATGGTAGCCTTCATACGTCCGTGCACTACGAGGGGCTACCTCTATGACGTACCACCAGTTTGATGCAGACTTTGTAGGATGAAATACCACCTGCCAGAGCTACATAACTTACATGAGAGCTTCCAAGCACATAACTTCTAAAATTGGATGTTAACTATTTACATACTTACTTGTTCACATTGGATGTTAACTATTTACATACTTACTTGCTCGGGTAGTACAAAAGTGTCTCTTAGGTCAATCCATTTCTTAGTTGAATCCACCTCAAGGAAACCAGACTCTCCTCTACGCACAGTAGCGTTGCGACCCTCCATGATTATCTTGAACCATTGCACGTTGAACAAGTCGACAAAAAATCCTCTATAATCGATCCTCAAAATCTCTTGTAGCGTGCCGAAGTAAGTGAGTTCCGCCACCACAGGATCTGCATCAGAGGACCGTCGTCGACTAGACTGTTCAAATTTTGCCATGATTCCACAATCTTAAGTAAAATGCTTTTTGTCGATCCGTTCCACCCTAAAATGTCGACCTTTACACCATGCTGCTGTGTATGACTTATACTACAACCAACAAAGATTATGAGTGGCCGTTCAAACATCTAGAAAGTCACTAGTCGTACATTGCAAACTTACCTTGGTCGTGCAACCTCGATATTACTCCCACTCCTCCTCAATCACTTCTTCACCGTACCGTTGTGCACTTTTCAATTGGTTGTGCAGCCATCTTAAGTTCATGAATGTTGGTAGGATCTCCAGACCCGATGGATAGTGCATTGGTGGTCGTCTTCCCCATCTCCACTCGATTCGTGCCCTTTGTTGCTCTTGCTTTGCATCCTCATATTGTGAAATCCACTTTTGCATCACTGGATTGCGAAGCATGCAAAATTGGTTGATTTTAGCCCCTAGATCTTCCATCATCTTCTTCTCAACACCGAAATTGCACATGACAATCCCAGATATGCGCTCATCATCTATGGTTCGCTATAGCGTGTCCCGGGCTTTTTCAAATCCGTCTAGCCTCTCTCCAATGTAAACTAGGGACTCTGATACCAGCCAACCTTCTGCCATGCTACCCTCCGGACGTGCCTTCTGACGCACATATCCCTTGAGTGTTTTCATGAAACGTTCTAAAAAGAACATCCATCTGAAATGTACTGTGCCAGCTATTTCCACCTCATCAACTATGTGAACAAGAAGATGCACCTGAATGGTTAGCATGGTAGTAGGAAAGTGTTTCTCAAACATGTGCACAACCTCCGCAATGTTTAGTTTGGTGAATGGTATGGAGTCTATGTTGATATCCTTTTGTGAGATCCATTGCACCAACTTTGCAAGTTTGTAGATTGTGTTACGGATGTCAAGAGACAAACATCCCTCAATGGCAATCGGTAAAATAAACTGCAAAACACGTGAAGCAATGATATTTAAGTCCACACACAAATTTGTTACACAATTCCCACTATGATATATTCCACTTTAAACATACTTGACACATTTTATGCCAGTCGTGTGACTTCAAACCGGTAAGCTTTCCTTCTTTAGTAAAACTTGTTCAGAGCGAGTGTATTACGTCAGTGGGGGTCCGTATAGATTGAATGGTCTCTTTTACTTTGCGTTCTTGGGCTCCTGTGAAAATCCATGGCGCTTTAGAGAGTTTTATCGATCCATCGGATGCTGTCTCTGCGGCCAATATTGCTCCATACGATCCACATTTCTAAGGTCAACCCTGGCTCCTAAAGTATCTTTCTTGCCGGTCAGATGGTCCCATAGCAGATTACCCGCATTCTTGAATATGTACGTTGGATTGAGCAAGTGATTGATCATGAGTCAGGGCCAATATGGTAACTCGTACCATAGAGAGAGTCTCTTCATCCCGGGGGGCAAACCATCATCAAACATCTCCTTCTGCTCTAACCATGCTTGTGCAAACATCCTCGTTGGCTCTCTTCCCAAAAAGTCATCGCGTAATACATGATTCTCTGGAAGATACGCTTGATGACCTTTGTAGATTCGCTTCTTCAATGAGGGCGCCCGATGTGCATTCAGTTTAGGTCCACATGTGACATATGCTCTGTATCCGCTTGTTTGAAGCCCTGCATGTATACACATGATAATAGATAAGCTTGAGAAAAACCAAGATTTACAGTGTTTGAGTTTGAGTGTAAATCACCTGAGCATTCTGTTAGTCTGGGATAGTCATGCATGGTCCACATTAGAATGCCTCTGATCAAAGCATTCCGTTGACCTGTGTGTCGGCTCATATCCACCACTTCTATGCCAATCCACAGTTGTTGTAGCTCTTCCAATAGTGGACAAAGATACGCATCTATATTCTTCACTTTATACCGCCCCGGCACAATCAAGCTTAGCCATAGGTGCGCCTTCTTTGTAGTCAACCACGAGGGAATGTTGTAGTTGACGATGACAACGGGCCATACACTGTAAGATGTTGATCTTTGACCAAATGGATTTACGCCATCCATAGCCAGGCCTACGAGCAAATTTTGAGCTTCCCTGGAAAAATCCGACCATGTTTCGTCTATATGTTTCCAGGTTGCACAATCTGCAAGAATCCGTAGCACACCATCTGAAGATTTATTCTCCTCATGCTATGATGCTAGGGCGTCCATCGACTTACATTCGAAGAAATTCTTGAATGCGAGGAAGTAGAGGAAAATGTCGCAGAACCTTTTGTGGAATTTTTGTTCCGTGGAGATCTACTCGATATCTCTCCGAATCACATTTTGGACACTTCTCCATGTCTATGTATTCCCCTCTGAAAAGAATGCAGTCGTTAGGACAAGCGTGGATCGAATTGTAATCCATCCCCAAGTTTTGCAAGAAGCTTTCTTGCTTCCTCTTTGGAATCTGGCATCACATTATCAGCTGGCAGTATGTGCTCTTTGAGCAATCAAAAATGCGGTACAATTGTGTAAGTAATCTATTAGATCATTATACATCTAGAGTTTTTTATTAAAGTAAACACGTTGTAATAGATCACCTGAAAAGCGATGTGACGCTAGTGTCACTCCATCCAAACTTTCTCTGCATGTTGAGAAGAACTAGGAGCACCTTCAATCTAGACACACGTGCTCCATCATACAATGGCGTACCGACTTCACTTTTCGTATCATCATAGATAATCCTTTCTGAATCCATGATCGTCTCGATCATTTCATCGATCTCGGGCTCAAACATTTCCTCGTTGGAAATGTGGTCTGCATGATCATCCCCCGAGCTATTAGAGGCTACATCTTGTGGCCTCACATATGCTGCTCGACCAAAGCGCCTGCGAACACGTCTATTGGGTTGCAAGATTGCTCCCTGTTGGCCAGTGTCAGACTCGACGAGTTATAATTGGCAACAACTCGATCTATAATAGATGGATTGAACTCGCCAAAGTCGCAAACATGCTGCAAAGAAACGCGTCTTGTCCGTCGCACAACATGCTTGCATTGATTACAAGGATATAAGATCCTCATTGAGAGATAGGTGTTTCGGTTTGGACGGCCCCACATCCTCGTCACTACTCATAATGAGGGTAAAAACCTTATAACCTGGACATAAATTTAATCTTCTATTGGTATTATCCGTCTTTTATCCCTCTCTCTCTCTCTCTCTCTCTCTCTCTCTCTCTCTCTCTCTCTTTGTTCACACTGTAAACTACCTCACATTCTCTAGTCATGTCCAATCCCCGCACACCTCGGTCTAGAGGTGCACAGAGATCAGAACCACCGGGTTATAGTCTCGTCTTTATTAGTCAATGCCTATATTTGTGGGTACGAGAAATCTACACACCCACGTCTACATGATAGTACATGTAGTGGACAAAACCCCTTTGCCTCTTCTCTAACTGTAGTATTTCACAGCATCTTAACATCTTTTCATAGTAGATCTTTGTTCGATGGATTACTTAGCACATTACATGTTGGCCTCCAATCTCAATATCATGCCGTTGAAAGCTTTCCAACTTAAGGTCGCATCCATAGAGAGGAAGAGAGGGATCACCGTTCGTCTAACTCTAATTTTTTTCCGTAATCCCGAAGGTAGACTCTAATATAAAAACTCAATCCAAAATCTAATATTAAATCTAACCTAATTGAACATGTGGTGATTTGCAGCTAATTGAATATGGTTAGTGTGTGAGTTAATAGGTGTCAGATTCTGATGGGAATATACATATTGTTGTGTAACTAGTGTTTGCTCTTTGGGCAAAGCGCGCCTTCATTGACATGCACTAAAATATAACCTAAATCTTTAAAAAGCTAGTACGTCCATGGAACATAAATTTAAATCTAATCTAATCTTAAACTCAAAATAAACCTAAATCTAATCTAATCTTAAATCTAACCTAAACTTGAATGTAATCTAACTTATATCTAAATTTAATGTAGTTAATTTTAAATCTTGTCTTAATTTCAAATGTAAATCTAATTTAATATTAAACTCAATATAAACCTAAATCTAATCCAATCTTAAATCTTAAACCTAAATGTAATCTAACTTAAATCTAACATAGCTACGTAATCTTTAATACTTTCTTAATTTTAAATCTAACCTAATTTTAATCTAACGTAAATCTAAATCTAACCTAATCTTAAACTCAACATAAACATAAATCTAAATGTAATCTAACCTAATCTAATTTAAATATTAACGTAATCTCTCTCTCTCTCTCTGTTTGTTTTCTCCCCTTACCTCTCTCTTTCGTCTTCTTCCCCTCTCTCTCTCTCTCTTTGTTTTATATCTTTCTCTCTCTCTCTCTCTCTCTCTCTCTCTTTTCCTCTCTCAATGTGTGTGTGTGTATGCATTCTTTGTTTATGCATGTGTGTGTGTGTGTGTGTGTGTGTGTTTTGTTTATGCATGTGCTCTCTCTCTCTCTCTCTCTCTCTCTCTCTCTCTCTCTCTCTCTCTCTCTCAAAGACACAATGTGTGTGTGTGTGTGAGAGAGAGAGAGAGAGAGAGGGAGACAGAAAGAAAGAGGGGAAGGAAACATGAGAGAGAGGAGAGGGAAGGAGCATACCTGGCTCTCCTTCCTCTCCTCGTGTATGTGTGTGTGTGTGTAGAGAAGAAAGAGAGAGAGAGAGAGAGGGAGAGCGCGGGTTACCTCTTTGCTTGAGCGCCGAAAAATCAAACTCAGATGCTCTCGGTTTATTTTTTATCACTGTCGACGTCGCTATGAGCGTCGCTATGTAACAAATAAAATAGCGACGCTCATAGCGACGCCGTGGATTTTCACTTTTGAGCGTCGCACTGCGAGCGTCGCTAATGTGAAGTACCTCTTGTAGTGGTAGCTTACAAAATTATTGCCAAGTCAATTGCCCTAAGACTCTATCCCACTCTGGATAAGGGTATCACTCCTCGCCTACAAAGTTTCATCAAAGGAAGATCTATTTAAGATAATACCTTGATAGCAATGGTTGATTAGAATACACACCATTCACCATGCAAGATTGTGTCGGTTATAGGTTATGTTATAGTTAGAGACAAATAGTAGAAAAAATGCAAATGAACTTTGGAAATGATTCTTGTACTTCAAAAAACACAAACAGACTTTGATTAGGTTAGGTTATAGGTTAGGTTTAGGTTATAGGTTCGGTTATAGGTTATAGGTTAGGTTATGCTTTAAGCTACATTAGATTACGTTTAGGTTATAGGTTAGGTTAGATTATAGGTTTGGTTAGAGCTAGTGGCAATTTAATAGTAGAAAAAACGCAAACGGACTTCGAAGATGACTCATGTACTTCAAAAAATGCAAACGGACTCCGATTAGGTTAGGTTATAGGTTAGGTTTAGGTTATAAGTTAGGTTAGATTATAGGTGTTAACCCTCGTGGCTCACGGACACCCTATCGCCTACGACGGACGCCGTATTATTTATTTAGTAGAGTCAGGCACCGGGCTTGTCGGTCCAATAGGAAAAGGGTAGAGTGATCGTCGATGAGAGGCGCACTCTAATTGGAACACGCAAGGGTTAGTTGGCTAAGCATGGGCGCCCAAATGTGAATGGGCGAGTTTATATAAAAGTCACCTAAACCTACAATTGACCTATTCTCTCAGTGTGCAATAGAAGAAGTGCTCTTGCCCTATCTCCATCCCCATCTCCATTGTGTGCTCACAAGTGTGTGTGTGTGTGTGTGTGTGTTTGAGGGAGAGAGGGAGAGAGTGTGTGTGATCGAGCATTGCGACGGCACCTGCGGCGGCGAGGCGGTTGAGCGCAGTACGTCGACGGCTCCCTCTTTTTTGCGGCGAGGAATCCTTCACGGCGACAAGCGTAGGGAGGTGAGTGACACACCCCTGCTCTCTGTGAGCTTGCTAGGCTTGCTAGTTGTGTGCTTGCAGCCTTCGTGGTTCGCACACGGTGCTCGGCAAGTCCCTAGCTCCGACACGTACGGCAGACACGCACATTTTTGGCGCCGTTGCCGGGGAGTTGCCCTGCACCAAGCTCCGGGAAGCACTCTGTGCTGCCCTGTGGAGACACCAAGCTTAAGTAGGAAGGTTGTGCTGTGTCGTGGGCTAGCTCATTTCGTTTTCTGCACAGTTAGCTCATTTTGGTTTCTGCACAAAAACAAAGAATATTTGTTCATTTCGTTTTCTGCACAGCTAGACCATTTCGATTTCTGCAAAAAACAGAGAATATTTCGTTTTCAGCACAGAAAAATAGAAAATAAAAAACAAAAATGACAGAAAATGTAAAAAATGCAATGGCTAAAAAATAAATTTGATTTATTGGGGGGGGGGGGAATATTTAAGTTTGTCCAAAAAGGTACATCGGGATCATTTGATGAGCTTGGGCTTGGTCTTTGTCTTATGATACAAGGAAAATGCTATTCACTATATATAGGCTAGTGCTCAAGTGAAAGGAGAAAGCATGTGGGGCAAAGCCTTCACCTTTCCCTCCACAAGTCACCCTTCAACTTTCTATTTTAAGCCATGTGCCCAAGTAGAAACTAGGAGAAATTGACTGTTTTAGGGACTTTGGGAGCTTCCGATAGTCAAACAGTGTTCTGTAAAGTGTGCCTAGATCTCTTAAGCGATACGCTCGTTTCGAGCTATCACACGTCCCAATCCGTTTTTCGAACCTCAAGAAACATCAAAAACAAGAAAAAATCAAGTAGAAAACGGGGTGCAAAACACCCACAAAACAAAGCAAGTAACCTTTGAGGGTGCTTGTCGACGCTTGTAGGGCGCCCAAAGCACATGTTTCTACGCTCTGGTCGTGTGCTAGAGTCCGAACAACTAGCTAGTGCTTCGTTTACGGGGACACTCACTATCCTTCCATGCTAGGGTCTACACCCTCGACGGGGACCCAAGGTAGTGCAACCCAAGACCCAAATATAGCGGCTAGCGACTCTTCCTCTGACTACGATATTATGGAAGAGCATCTTACACAAAGCCCCGGGGGAACAAATGAAACCGTGCCTAGCTGGGCCCAACAACCTGGAACTAGTGTTTTTAGCCGTTTGATGGAAACTTTTAGTAGAGCTACGTGCTCTGAACCTACGGCTAGTGAAGTAAACGAAGGGGGTGGGGAAGTAGAATCACCATTCACATCTCTTGTAGACCCTACACTCCCTCAGAGTGTCCACGTGGACATTCTACCTACCTCATTTAATGAGGGCCCTACCGAGCTACCACCTTCCAAAGTCGCCTCTAAGGTAGTGGTGACTAAAAGTCAAAACACGGGAAGCAACATTGCATTTACCTCACGGCAACCCTCTAGTACACCAAGTTTAGACGGGGTATTTCTCAATGAAAATTGGGAATATGACCTACACACGGAGACTTTGACCGACCTATACATGGGCTACACATACCATGTGGGTTGGTTAGAAGTTGTACAATCCACATCTAGTGCCACTAGTCGAGAGGAACAACAACACATGATCTGCAATGTCATCCGTAGGATTATCCAATCCGAGAAGCAAAATCGAGGAATGAACATACCTTCGACGGGTCCTATGTGATTTTTAGACACGGGCAAAGAGAAACAACCCACTCTATCACAAATGGAGACTCCCCCAGTGAGTCCCATCGATCCCCCATATGTTGTTTCGCCAGGGGTCTCAATGCAATCTGAGCCCACAAGTGATAGCTTTACTTTTCCAAGTCTAGCTCATCTTTCCCTGGATGACACCACGGATACCATGCCTACCCCAATGATGGGCATGCCAAGAAACACACCATGGACCTCGTTTGTTAGTAAAGCACCGCCACATGGTAGCTCAATGCCTGCAATAGTACCTACAAGTGCATACCAATCGTATGCACCTATGGGTCCACGTACTCATGTAGTCCCTACCCCTCCCATTGTTTCAACTACATATGCTCCACAACCACAATATACAAGTTCTTATTTCCATGGGACTATACCGGCTAGCATTAGCATGTCACATCTGACGTCTGCTATGCCTAGGGCCACTCATATGAACTATGGACCACCACATGGCACAACATCGTACCCAACGTGGAACCCAAGGGCTTCCTATGCGCCTAGCCCAATGCCAATACCTACTCCACATGTAGTCTCTGGCGCGCCTTCACCCACGGTGCCTGCTCACTTAGGTGACTTGGCAACATTTGCTCAAGCTATTGGTCGATCTATTGCTGAGAATATGCGTAACACGCATGATAGAGAGCCTAGAAGTAAGGCAGTACAAATAGCCAAGCTCACACAAAAATTTAGTGGAGATGGGGATGTGAGAAAGCATATCGAAGTGTTTGAACAAATATGCGATTCTCTAGGAGAACACAATGACCTACATAAGAGCAATGCTTTAAGCCTAACCTTAAGTGGAAAGGCTGGGGATTGGTATAGAACCCTAAGGGTGGAAGAAAAAATGATTTATCCTACTCTTAGGAGACTGTTCTTAAAAGAATACATACGAGTCGGTGAGAGACTTTATAAGTCGCTGGAAGCATTTGAATTCTCGTTGTAATCCAAATGAGCGCTTCAACAATAACCAATTTCTTGATAGATTCATTAGGGGATTACGACATTAGGATATCTACAATGGTCGAGTCATTAGAGGTATCACCACTTGGGAAGCAATCGCCACCAATGCGATCCAATTGGAGGATAATTTAATGATTCAAGGAGAAAGAGTGTCTGTTGAGACTAAATCTATTAGCTCGCAAGCATCAGGGCATCAACCAATGACCCTAAATCCTATTGCTAAGGAGCGAAAGATATCTGAGATGACTTTAGCAGATCTCACCAAGGCTATTCAAGAGAGTCTCAGAGACAATCGTGCTCCGCAAAACACTCATATGTATCCAAGAAGGGAGCAACAATGGTGCTCAGTATGCTATGGACCGCATAGTACTAGTGAATGCCCTACTCTTAGAGTAAAATTCAATGGGAACTGCAATGCGTGTGGGAGGTATGGTCATCAAGCTAAGGATTGCATAGTATTTAAGTGTGCGATGGCCAATAGACCAACCTTAGCATGGACAGACACACCTCGAGTGCCTGCATTGATGCCGGCCCTACCTCTTGAACAAACATCACAACATATGGTCCCTAGGGCCCAAAATGTTGTTCAAACAACACCATTACCACCTCCAGTGCTAGGACCGCAACCACCACATCGGAGAATCACTTTTGTGAATCAAGTGGGTTGTGAGTCATCTATTTCTTGTTTGGAAGGCTATGAGGAAGTTATAGATCCTAATATCACCTATGGGATGGATGTGCTTGAAGAAAGTCCACAATACTACATGGAGGACTATTGGGGACAAGTCAAACCTGTATATCAAGTAGCTGCTCTTGCGGCAAGAGGCCAAAATATCAACTACACTGCTAAGAGACCACCTCTTCAATGCTATGAGTGTGGAGGTCCACATCGTGTAGCCGAGTGTCCTATTAGGCTACAAAAGAAGGCCACACTAATGCAAACCAATCAAGCGAGCACGTCTACAATGCCGATACTCATGTGTAATCGATGTGGCATAGATCATTTGATTGCCCAATGTCCAAATAATCCAAATGCACCAAAGATCACGCCATTAAACTTGATTGAAGTTACCGAGGAGCCATCGCCAAGTACACTCGTGGTACCAGTAAACGTACTCACACGATCGATGCTCCAAAAACAAAATTATATTCTTGAGGAAAGAGACACAGCATCAATTGCCCAATCTCAGAAAAAGAAGAAAACACGAAGAAAGAGATCCCAAAAAGCAGCGAAGTCAGACCCCAGTTCAAAGACCAACATAGGGACTGGTGATGACCCCGTAGATATGAACGACGGTGAAGAAGATTCTAATTCAGGTGAAACCATGGAGACCAAAACGACCACTAACCTAGAAACCAACAAGGAAGATCTTCATGAGCCACAATGGCTAGGATCCAAAAAGAAGATAGGAACTTACCCAAACCCTACAGAGGAGATTGAGCGAGTCAAGCAATAAAGGAGTTTGGTAGAAGATACCCAAAGGGATCTAGAACCAGCACCTAGGAAGATCCAGATTACAGACACCGTGTTCCCTACGCAACAACAACCTCACCAAGTCCATAGACCCTTGGACATACCTAGTGTCATCCAAGAAGAAAGTGACTGAAAGTCATGGGAAAGTGGGCGTACTCACTTCTTGATGGAAATAATGTTTACAGAGGGACTACCTGATACTATCGAAGAAATGGAGATCCCATCTTTCCCATGTCAAGGGACTCAAAGCCAAAAGGTGCCGTTAAACATTGCCAAATTGATGGATTTCATGTCTTCAGAAGTTAGAACCACCATCATGTCCAAACTATATAAAGACCCCGAGCTAGTCTCAGCTCTTAGAGCCTTCCTCAATGGAGAACTGAAGTTTGGGCTACCAAAATTTGCACAGATGGATGGAGCTGGGGAGATGCTAATAGAGGAGGAACACTTAGATCCACAACCCAACCTAGATGAGAACCTTGTTATAGAAATACTTGTTAACAAGTTGGGACAATACTTTGAGGGTGATGAATCCAATGAGACCACTACTAAGGGATTAACTGTGAAGGGAATCCTTGATGGTGGCGCTGGGGTTAGCATTGTGACTAAAAATTGCTGGGAAACTATGGGAAGACCTCACCTTGCGACCACAACCATAGTAGTGAAGATGGCCAATGGGTCTATTGTTAAACCTATTGGGATGCTAGAAGATCTCAAGATCAAGGTCTTTGGACATAAAATAAGGATTACCTTTATTGTTATGGATTTCTCCAAACACACTATGGCATCGGAGATGATCTTAGGACGTCCTTTCATGAGGGAAGCAAAAATGGTGCATGACTGGTCTAAAAACCATGTCTACTTGCAGTTCCAAGATTCTGTCATTCGAGTGGATCTTGTGATGGGTCGAGCACATCCTCTAGGAAACACATTTATAATTGATCATAGATATGACACCATAGTTCACTCGGCCCCATTGCAGTATTGTTACATGTGTAAAGCGGACACTGATGTTGGGGAAGATTCTCCTTATATGGATGTACTACCTAGGATGACTGAGTCGGACAATGTGGATTGGGTCCACCTAGCAGCAACCATAGACACTTGGGGAAATAGGGGGACGACCTGGGTAACACCTGAGGGGGATGAAATACCACCACTTGTACCCTTAAACATGCTATAAGCAATGCATATAGCTTCTGATGATTTACAAGATGAACGTTTGACTGGCATTGAAACCAGTAGCGCCTCACAAGACTATAGCCCACACGATTTGGGGTTAGAATCATTAGTTGAAATTGACTCTGAGGACGAAGAATCTGAGTTAAATCTTTATGCAAATGTGGGGACAAACCATTCAGGGCCCAGTAGTAACCTAGATAATAATCTATCCAAGGGAGCAGAAGACACAAGTAGTGATTCATCTAGTGAGTCTTCACTAGAAATCGACCGTAATCGAGAATTAAACAAGAAGAGTAAGAGATATAAGAGGCGACGATATCGAGCAAATGTGAGTGCTACAATAAATGAAAAGAAATCTACCGCAGAATGGCTTAATTATATAGGGACATGTGATGCTCATCGAAAGTTGGTAGATAACTTGGGTGAATACCTTCAAAGCGTTATGTGGTGTAGTCCACAACCCATTGACATCGCACAACTAGAGGCTACAGAGAAGCCAAGGTTGAGCCATACCGTAAAGAGACGACAAAATCGAGAGTTAGCTCAACAACAAAAGGAATCAGAAGTTAAATCACAGTCCACAGAACAACAGGACCCCACAGACTTACACCCTGCACCTGAACATTTCAAATCCTATACCACAGAGGAACGTAAGGTTGTGTATACAAAGGCCCAAAGAAACCCTATCGATGGGAGCAATGGAGTCTATGATGGTCCAACGATAGTTAAGGAAATAGAGTTAGCAGACATAGGAGAAGAGTCTAAACCTGTCTTCATTGCCCAAGATCTGACAGTGACTGAGGAGTGTGTACTTAAAGAACTTCTCAAGGAATTCAGGGATATATTTGCTTGGACATATCATGATATGAAAGGTGTTCCACCTTCCGTGGTGCAGCACACAATCCCCATGAATAGCATGGCTAAACCAGTTCAGCAACGACCCTACCCAATGAATCCTAAATATGCAAAGATCGTTCAAGAAGAGATTGAAAATCTTGTGGAATGCGGATTCATATACCCTATTGAACACTCAGAATGGGTGTCTCCAATAGTGATTGTGCCAAAAAAGAATGGGAAACTCAGAGTGTACGTAGATCTCAAGAAGGTCCATGCCGCCACTAGGAGGGACCATTACCCCTTGCCATATTCGGATTATGTGCTTGAAAAAGTTGCAGGGAAGGAAGCTTATAGCTTTTTAGATGGGTACTCTGGCTACAATCAAATCACAATTGCGCTAGACGACCAAGCTAAAACAGCCTTTATAACCGAATTTGGAGTGTTTGCATTCCGTGTTATGGCCTTTGGCTTAACCAATGCCCCTGTTACCTTTCAAAGATTAATAAACACTGCTTTTAGAGAATAATTGAGGGAGTTTTGCGAAGTTTTCTTAGATGACCTTTGTGTTTATTCCTCTTGGAAAGAACATCTATCATGCGTACGAAAAGTGTTTGAGAAGTGCAGATTGTATCACATCTCCTTAAATCCTTTCAAATGCCAATTTTGGGTTAAACATGGAGTCATTTTAGGGCATATAGTGTCCAAAAATGGGATTTCCACATATGACAGAAAAATTAAAGCCATTGCTGAATTGCCACCACCTACAAACTATAAGGGAGTTCAAAGATTCATGGGCCATGTTGGTTATTACCGACGGTTTATTTTAAACTTTGCCGAGATAGCTCGTCCTTTGTACAAGCTTCTTATTGAGTTCCACTGGACTGCGGAGTGTGACTATGCGTATGAGTCATTGAAAAATACCTTAACTAGCGCTCCTATTCTACGAGTGCCCGATTGGAATGTAATTTTCCATGTGCATATTGATGCATCAAACTTTGCTATTGGGTGTGTTCTAGCTCGACCAGGAGAACATAAATTGGACTACCGCATCAGCTTTGCAAGTCGTCAATTGGATGATGCCGAGAGAAACTACACCACTAAAGAGCGAGAAGGTTTAGGTATGATTTATGCAGTGAAGAAATTTCGCTACTACCTTCTAGCCAACAAGTTTTTTTTCTATGTTGATCATCAAGCCTTGTTGTATCTCGTAAATAAACCTTGTTCCACGGGAAGAATTACACGATGGTTGCTAATTCTCCTTGAGTTTGATTTTACCATTGTAGTGAGACCTGGTAAAAGACATGTCATGGCGAATCATTTGTCTTGCATACCCAATGGTGAAGCCCCTACTGGAGTCGATGATGAATTATCCGATACTTCTCTATTCCTAGTCGAAACCATACCTGAATGGAGTGAGAAGATTGTGAACTTTCTAATTAATGGTTTTCCACCCAAAGAGCTCCGTAAGGACATAGCTCGAAAACTGTTAAAAGAATGTGAACCTTACTCTCTCATTGCAAGAAATCTCTACAGGCTAGGGAAGGACGATATTCTGAGGCGTTGTGCCCTTGAGGATGAGTATTTGTACATACTGCAAGAAGCCCACATGGGTATAGCCGGAGGAAATTTCTCGGGGGAACTAACAGCTAGAAAGGTGTTGCAATCAGGCTATTGGTGGCCAACCTTATTTAAGGATGCATCACTTTTTGCAAAAGGATGTGATGAATGCCAACGTTACAAGATCACTCAACGAAAGGATAGGATGCCCTTACATCCTGTTAAAGTGACTCAACCATTTGAAAAATGGGGTTTGGACTTTGTAGGCCCAATTAGTCCGACAGCTCGTAGCACTCAATCTCGATATATTATCGTTGCCATTGACTATGTAACAAAGTGGACGGAAGCCAGGGTGACACGAAAGGCTGATGCAAGGTCAACTGCCAAGTTTCTCTTTGAGAACATTATTACAAGATTTGGTTGTCCCTTTGAGATTGTGAGTGATTATGGTACTCATTTTATAAATGGAGTAATCAAAGAACTCACTACTAACTTCATGATAGCTCACCATAAGTCCACACCTTATTATCCGCAAGCAAATGGCCAAACTGAGAGCACCAATAAAACCTTAATCTCTATCTTGACCAAAACGGTGGAAGCTCATCGCACAGATTGGGATTTAAAGTTAACTTCAGCTTTATGTGCTTATCGTAATGCGTACAAAGTTGCCATTAATTGCACACCGTTTAAGATGGTGTATGGCCAAGAAGCGGTTATGCCATGGGAGTTTGTCGTTCCTACGCTTCGAGTAGCTTCTGGTAACCCTTTAGTTGAGCGATTATATATCCTTGAAAGGCTAGATGAAGAGAGGCAATTAGCTGTGCAAAATGCACTTGTGGAGAAAGATAGGAGGAAGAAATGATTTGACCATCATCTAAAGAACAAAGATATCAATGTTGGTGATAAAGTCCTTATGTATGGAGTGCGTAACGAAAAGAAAAAGTTGAAATATGTGGGAAAAAGACCATATAGAGTATGTGATATCACCTCACAAGGAACCATTTGTGTGGAGACTCTTGATGGAGTTGAAACCATTGGATTCCTCAATGGGAGAAAATTTAAAAGATACTATGATCCTTTAAGCCAAGAGGAGCTACATGCCATCCATACAAAAAAGACAGCCAAGGATCAAATAGAATTGAAAAAGATACAAGCTCAAGCTGAGACGAAAGAGCGCCAACAACGCATAAGACGCCAGCGAGAGGCTAACCTTGGAGTTACACATGCATTCCACGTTGAAACAGAGGATGATTGGTTGGACTCTGACACACCTCTACGATATCCTATTGAGTTAAATAGTGCCTATGGAAAAGTGCTATATAACGCCTTATTGGACACGGGTGCTACATATAATCTGCTATCATATGGGGTGTGGTGTCAGTTAGGGAAGCCACCTCTATCTGAGAGTATTATCCAAGTCAAGGGTGTCAACAAGAAAAAAACTATGGTTTTTGGAATCTGGCACACTTCTGTCAGTTATGACAATGGGGTTGTAGCTCAAGACTTTTTGGTCATGCCTACTGGAACTATGGAGGGTAATATAAACCTAGGACGCACGTGGATGATAGCCACCAAATGCACTATTGATTGGGGGACTGGGGGTGTCACAACGCAAAAACCAACTCTTATCCCTACCACTCAAGCCATAGTCCCTGAGATATTGCCTAAGGAAATAAAACCCAAGACATTGCATGTCCAGGAGGTTGAACCATACGTCCCCATAGCCCAACTCTCTAGAGCTTCAACTGATGTAGTTGAAAGAAAGCCTGAGACACACAAGAACCATCCTAATATAACAAAGAAAACATACAAGTGGGTCCCTAAAGCTTCTTTAGTGACCATGGCTGATGCTAAAAAACGGAAGCCTCGTGAGAAACGTCCTACTCACTCCAAGAAATGTAAAGAAACATTGCGTTGGATTCCTAAACCACTATTGGAAGCCCAAGGATACTATGAAGGAAATGATCAAATCTGGGTGCCCAAACGTAAATTGTACTCTTACTTGTCACCTGGCCCATGTAAACCCAATCCTGTGGCTCCAAAACAAATTGAAAATCGTGGAAAGGAAAAAATCACGGAATGTTACACACCCGCTCTAGAGCTAGTTCGTGAAGTTTCATCGTTTTCCTGTACCTTCTTCTCTTTGTAGTGCTCAGGCGTCTTGTCAGTCTTTTCTTCATGTGGATTATGGATTTTTTAATTTATTTATAATAATAAACAAAGAAAATCTTTAAAAAAACATAACAAACGAAAAATTATTGAAATAATGCTATGTACACTATACACATGTCCCTAGGGGCTCATATATGGATTTTGTCCCCATACTCCTCTGTAACACTACTATGTGGGCATATACTCTAAATTTCGTCAAAAAATTATCACAATAAAACGCAAAAATTCAATGCATCTCACAAAACATTGCCCTCTAATAGTCATAATGTTAGGTCCGCATTCAGAATGCCTCCCCCCTTCCTATTTGGAGTCATCCTTTACGACAGGGTATCGCAAAGGGTATGTGTTGTGCTTGGGCAATTAAAAGTTGTGCCTATGCAGGCCTTGTAATGTAGCCCTATTATGCATACACAGTCAATGCATGGAAAAGATTTATGTTGTGCAAGATGTGGGTATAAGCAATTTGCTTATTGGCATTTGTTGACGAGGCTTCCTATTCTAAGCAATGTAATGGTCTTTGAAGCTCCTGTATCGTTGCTTGATTGAAGCGACTTGCTCTCTTCTAACTGTACTGTAATTGTAGGAAGAATTGTAAGAATTCAAGCGGCGATGCACTGACAGCAGTTTTGTTGTTCTTCTTTGGGACCCATTTCTTTGCGATTACTGGCTGTTTTGTTGCTGACGCTCGTTTGGGAACCCATACTTGCCCGTGCTTCATTTGTGTTTGAAGAGATTTCTTTGGGATCCACCTTTTTGTTGTGTGAGTCGACAGTGTTCTTTGCTGCAGCCCTTGTACGCTTGGTTGGTGACGGGATTCAGGCTTTGAAAGTTGATACTGTGGTTGTTTTGGAATCCAAATGAATTCCTGACTTTTTTGTGCTTGAATCAACTTCTTTGGAGCCCAAACCTGAGTTGTGAAAGCTTGCAACTTTGTGATATTCTTACCCGTTCGTGCAAGATTTCCTTGTTTTTATTTTGGTGTTGGATGTTGTGATTTGTCATTAGAGATCTTTGTCTTCTTGATCCATATCTGTTTTTGGCCGATCTGGCTTTTTGGTATCCAGATTTGTCGAGCTTTTTGGCTTTGACTTGTTGTACTGTTCTTTTGACCTGTCATGGTTGTTGTTGCTGAAGGGGTTGGTGATAGTGATGACCTGAGTTGATGATAGGGGATGTCGTAAGATACATCACTATCGCTACTATCCTCAGCAAGGTTGACTTCTTGTACTTTCCCTTGATTTTTTGGCTGGTAGTGGAAAGTTACCGTCTGTTTGCTCGTGGGTGGTAGTTTCTTGGAGGACTTTTCTAACCCATTGATTGTAGAATTGCTAGCTCGTTGCTCTGGTCGTATTCCTCCTAGCTGATTCTTTGCATCCTTATTAGGAGCCATGTATGAGGATGCTTGTGGTGGTTGTGTTTTCATCGAGGACTTTGCAATCCACTTTTGATGCACTTTATTCGTGTAGCGATGACATTGATTCCCGGGTCTTTGATCTTCTTGAAGCTCGAAGTGTTCTACAGAGTCATAGAACTCGTCGTCTTCTTCATCTTTTGATTCTCCACATTTCTTTGTGTGCTCCTTATTTCGAGAGCTTGTTGATGTCTGGTTCTCTTCGTTTTCCTGGATTACACTCACTGCAAAATAAGGAACGACATCATAGCCATTTTCATCACAAAACTTTGTTGTGGGAGCATCCTCCACGGCGCACACGTCCAGAGTAGCCAAGATGTGTTCCCATCCAAAAGGCTCTAACTCTTCTTCAAGAAATGGTTCTGGGATATAGTCGCTATCCTCTATAACCCGCTCTAGGATACATTCCTCATGTTTCAAGCTATCACATTGTGAAGCTCCACACATCCACAGTTCTTTAGGCTTCCCTAACCAAGCTGGAAGTTCTGATCCTACAACTGTGGCGGAATCAAACTCCTCAACCGGTGTTCTCGTCACATCCCTATAGCTATGATCCCTCAAGTTTATCTTTGTTATGGTTTCCATATGTCTTAGGTATATATGGTCATAACCCCAATCTTGGACCATTTTCAATTGTCGCATGAATGGTCTTCCCAGAATGATTTCATAGTTGTTCTTCTTGCCAAAGTCGACAACAACAAAAGTGTGTTCATATTCAATGCCACAAGAAGTAACAAGTACTTTTTCTAGCAGTCCTAGGGGCTTTTCCTTGTGTCCGTCTGCAAGCTGCAGGGTCATTCGTGTGGATATCAAGGCAGGTTGTCCCCATTTTTTCCAAACCTCTTTGGTTGCAATGGCCACATCATCTCCACGGTCAAGGATTGCCATGGTTTTTACACCATTTAATTCCATAGGAAGGGTGGTGTTTCCATCTTCTCCCTCGTAATACTCGCCTACCTTGTTTAATGGCACTGGCCTAGTATTTAGTTGAGGCATTTCAAGCTCTTTGATGCCTTCCTCGATTTGAGTCATTGGGGTTTTTACACCAAATTTCTCTAGACATTTACCCACATTAGCCCACATGTTTGGTCTTATTCTGAGCAACTCGGCTAACATTATTGTACAGGTGACTGGGGTAGATAGAATATCTACTAGTCCCTTTGAATCGATGGCCTTGTTGGGAGACAGTCTCTGTGATGGGACTGCAACCACATCTGACTTGGTCTCGTACTCTCCCATGTAGGACGATAGTGTTCTTAGCGAATGGGGTTGACTATCCATAGATTGTATAGATCCTTTGTCGCCCCAACACGATTGCACGTCTAGATTCATTTGAGATCCAGTCTCAAATTCCTCTAATGGTGGTAGAAACACTCCTCGTTCATCACCAGTCTTGTCTACTCGTCTTCTTAGGTCATCAGCTTCATTGGCCTCTCTAACTTGTTTCCACAATTCGTCAAGACCATCTACCTCTTTACAATCCTCAGGTATAGCTTGGTGAAATCCCTCAGAAGAGTTATCCGTGGTATTCAGCACTATCCTTGGTTCTAATGCTGGGTCTTTGAGTTTTGGTCTGTGATCATGACTAGAATCTGGCTCTTTTAGTTCCTGGTTTGGTGGGATTACTTGTGTAGGCATGACACGGATCACATCCTCAGGTTTTGCAACTGGTGGTTCTAGTAAAGCTTGGGCTGTTTGAATCATTTTCTTGCACATTTCAAACCTTTGCTTTTCTAGTTTCGTATAGGGATATGTCATTCACCTGTGTTCTTGGGTTTGGTTGTTTTTGAGCCTCGCATCATAGGCTTTCAAGAGGGCATCTAATGTCTCATTAACCTTCTCTGCCAACACAGATCCTCCTCAACTAGCACTTCTCGGTTTCTCATCCGTGGATGGTTCTTCTAGAGGTTTAACCATCTGTGTAAGAGAAGGTGCCTCCTTTTCCTCATGTTGTTTTATCTTCTCCTCGGCTTGGTAAGCTTCTCAGCTAGGATTTTTGCTCTCGTTCCCTGCGTGCTTTCATCCTAGTCTTTCTAGCTTTCCAACTATTTCGTTTGCTCTTGGTTTTCTGACTAGGTGCATCTTTCTTTGGTCCATCATCTGTCTTTGGACTTATGTCACTTTTCGTGTTCTTTGTCTTTGGATTCTCATCAGCTTTGTTTTGGGCTTGTGCTCTCGTAACCACTTGAACTGGTATGACATTTTCATTTTTTGAGCTACTAGGTAGCTGAACAATCCCTGATACATTTGTCGTGATTTTCCTGATTTGGTTTGGTTTTTTCGGGCAATCGGGGATTAAGTGAGTGATGCCACACTCAAGACAATAGGCATTTACTTCAGTGATCTCCGTATGAGGACATTGTTTGACCAAGTGGTTGTCACGACTTTTGTGACAATCTGTCTCTGGTTGAGGAGATTCTTTTAGCATTTCCTCTTGGCTATAAGCAAGCTTTGACCTAAATAAGCCGCTATTTGCAATGAATCACAATGTCCTTTCATCCATTTTATACCTTCTTTCTTTCGAATGAAACCCAGGAGGTGGAGGTTGTACCGGCCTCACCACTCCATGTGTTTCTCTCACATTTTGTTGCTCCGAAGGGTAGTACTTACTTTGGTTGCTATACCACATTGTAGCTGGTACTGGCGTTGGTTTATTTGATGCTTCCATCATTGGCATGTATCTCATGTCTACCTGCATTCTAGCACCTGGCAGCGGAGGTTGTTGTCCTAAGACAAGCTGTGGCCTTAAAACTCCTACTGGTCCTGGCGCATTCCTGTAATGTATCTAGGTGGAGTAGGTGCTTCTGGAACAGGTTGTACATACCTCTCCCTAGCATTTTCCATGCTATAATAGCACTCTTTCCCCGTATGGTTCGTCCATTTTCTCTCGATTTCACACCACTTCGGCTCTCCCGAATCAGACCTTACAAGAGGAATCAAACTCTTGACCAAGTCGTCAATAAGCTTTTCTTGATCAATAGGTGCCGTTGGCTTGGCAATGGACTCACTTATCTGTGAAACACTGTGCTGAGAGGATGTGTCATCTCCTTCACTCTTTAAGTCCTTTTCTTTGCATGCCTCCCAATTATCCGCTAGATAAAGATCTTCTTTGATCAACTCGTTTAGCGTCATCATCCTTATCATATGCAGATCCTTATGAAGGCCCACATCTCTCATTCCCTGGATAAAGATCAGCATCAGTCATGCTTGCGTAGGTAATTCCGCTCTCGGACAGAGCTTGACATATCTCTTGAGCTGTAATGATGCTTTGCGTACTGATTCATTCTCTTTCTGTTTGAATCTATGGATTTGCGAGACTGTGTTGTGAGCAAATCCTTTTGGCGAGAATTCTTCAATAAACTCCTCAAACAACTCATCTAGGGTCTCAAAATCCCATTTTTCCACCGAGTCGAACCATGTAGCTGCATCATCTTCTAGAGTCAATCCAAATCCCGCAAATTGTGTCGCAAAATCTGAAACTTCGTCTGCTCTAATCACTCTTCTAAAAGCCGTTACGTGATCTCTCGGATCTTCATCTACGGAGTATTTTCTGTTTACCCATTTCTGGACTTGGGATGGTCTAACTCGTCGATTGTCTACAAGTCTAACCAGAGACTCTCCCAATCCTTCTCTCGTTATCGCTCTTGAAGGGAATCTTGGTGGCTCTCTTCTTGGAACTCCTATAGGAATTCTCGTGTTTGGTGGAGGCATTTGTGGTCCTTCATTGACCAAATGTCCACCTCTTTCTACTACAGTCTGTGGATTTGTGCTTTCTACTACTCTGTATTCTCGTCCATACTTGTCGACAACTATAGATATCCATTGACAGTCGACTCCGTATGTGTAGACATATAAGAGCTTGTAATCCGTTATCTCTTCTAGGTATGGATCTGAGAACCTATAAAGATTGACCTCATTGTCGTCAATGTATCTATATAGTCCTTCACTCTCATGACCAATCATCCAAACTCTCTCAACAAGATGGGTCTTTATCAATTGCAAGTTTGGAAGATCCATTGTGGGAGGATATTCCTCTATCGTCGGGATCTCCAAGCTTGTGTAAGCTGCGTTTGAATCTAGGGTAGACATGATTTCTGGGCTTAAGAGCTTTTGCTTGGTTCAAGTAGACTTAGTCCACTGTGTTCAAGTGCTTTGGTTAGGGAAAAGTCAAAACTATGTCCAAACCGCAACCGTTTCGTCACAATTCTCGCAAATTGTCGCTTTTAGACACCCCTGACTTCCGGATGAATTTTGATGCCTTAAACGATGTTTTTTTTCAGGCTGCTCTCAAGCTATGTTTTGATATAAAAACTTTTCCGATCTGATACCGTTTGTGAAAGTTATGGCCAAAATAGTGAAATGCAGTTTAGACCGGTCAAAATGAGTCCAAATTCAATTTTGAAAAAAGATTTGGGGATCTCTGTGAGACTGTGAACACTTCTGTATGGTCAAAATTACAGTTGGACCCTAAAAATGGCTTGGAGACATCCTACGCGTAGGATGTGTATATGCTTAGAATTTAACAAAATTTGGTCCAGAGACTCCCCTTAAGTCCAACAACACAATGGTATGCTCAGAATTTCATTTGGATGTCAAAAGTGGCCTTGAGACATCCTACGCGTAGGATGTCTATTTGCTCAAAATGACTTGAAATTTTCACCCCAGTTTCTCCTTGATGTGCTGATCACAGTGGTGTGCTCATAAGTTGGTTTGGAATCTGGAGACATCCTACGCGTAGGATGTCTTTTTGCTCCGTTTCAGCTCAAACTTGCACTGTAGCTTCCCCTTGATGTGCTTAACTCACAGTTATTTTTACTTTTTGATTCTGACACCTATAGGTTGGTCAAATGATCAAGAATCTGCTCCAGAAGCCTGATGTCTGTTCTGATGAATTCCCAAGTCAAATCAACTCCAAATTGGACCAAATTTGACTAGGAGGCTTGCCTAAGGCTATACAACAACATGGTATGGTCACAGTAGAATTTTGGTTTCAGAATTATGCATTAGACATCCTACGCGTAGGATGTCTTTTTGCTTAGAATGAACCCAAATTTTAACCACAGACTCTCCTTAAGGTGCTGATCACTGTGGTATGCTCAGAATTTTGTTTAGAGTCCAAAATCACACAGAAGACATCCTACGCGTAGGATGTCTTTTTGGCTTGTTCGACCCCAGACTTGTCCCACAGCTTCTCCTTGATGTCAGCAACCCAATGCTATGCTTAGATTTGAGTTTGTATGTCAAAAGACCCCAAAACTAGCTATCCTTGCCTTTTTCAGTCAAAATGCTAAAGTCTGTTCAATCTTCACTTTCACTGACCCAAATGAGATGAAATTTATCACATGCACTCAAAACATCACGTATAACATGCACATGAAGTCACCCTATGGTTTGGTCTCAAAATTATGCTTTGGACATAATTTGGGTAGGATGTCTGGCACTTCTCGTCTTTTGGCTTTGATCTGTCAAAATTTGGTCAAATTTCCACTTTCCAGGTGAAAATAGGGTAAAACCTACCTTCTAAACACACTGGTAACCTCAGAATTTCAAAAAAGTGCCCAGATCACCTTGTAGACATCCTACGCGTAGGGTGTCTACTGCTGATTTTTTGAGACTGAAGTGTCTCTGATGCTTCCTTATGCTCTCAGCAAGTGCAAGTATGCTTCACAATTGCAAAAACATGCAAAAATCACTCAATTTAAGCCTTTTCTGAAAGTTTACGTTTTCTGACTCCGCCTTTTGGCTTTTGGTCAACAAAAATAGGGAAAAACACCCAAGTCAATATGTTACTAGGGTAAAACCTACCCTTTGAACCCACTGGTGTAGTCAAAATTTTCAAATTTGGTCTCCAGAACCCCCCTGAGACATCCTACGCGTAGGATGTCTATGTTTATAAAATTGTAGTTTTCTTCACCGAACCCTTGCAAATGCTCTTTTATATGCACAGCATCAGTCAGCCATACAAAAATATCCATAAAAGCTTGTTTAATGCATTTCTACCCTCAAAAGCACACTTTTCCGTGATTTCAAATGCAATCAAGTACTTTAGCAAATAATTCAGTGATGAATAGCTCTAGATCAGAATCGGATCACTTACCTAAAGCTACTCCTACAAATCATATGGGGTTTTGCATCTATGAGTAGAAAAACGCTTCATTGCCACACACGGACTAGTAAACGCTTTTATCACCTCACAAATCACTCGACCACCAACAACTACTCTAATCCACAGATCCTAACTAAACCTATCTAGTCGCAGACCCTCGGCAAGACACACCTTCCTGGCTATCCACTTGATCGCGGAATATCCTCTTCCGGATCCACTTAAGAAAAACGCTTTCTTTAGCCAAAACTAAATCAAGCAACCATCACACGAGTGTTAGTAGGAAACCTACTTAGGTCCTTGTGTCCCTGACAACGGCGCCAATGTTGGAGGGGAGAGACTCACACACCCATGAAGTGCATGCAAACACTACCTAGATCAACATAATGTCAATCGAGGACACAGATGACACAATAGGCACACGGAGGAAATCTCTTTAGCTTGTCAGGCTGAGACCATCCTACACATACAACACTCTAGAAGGCCAACTAAACCACAATCAAGAACCTCACTGCTCTCAACTACACCACCTAACCACATACACACATGCGGAAGATAACTCACCTAATCATGCCAGATTCGTACGAAACTTAAGGAACACCATCCCCTCACTAGGATACACCTGTCCCTAAGCTTCTACACTCAAAACCCTCACTCTAAACCCATCCGCGGAAAACGCGTAGGATGACAGAGCCGAATTTTGAAAGTGTCCAAAATTGAAATTTATGAGTACCTATGCGTAGCTTATGTCGCCACGATTCTATAGACTACTAGCACGCAGAAAACAGGCATTGTTTGATACACTTACGACCACAAATAGCTCGTAGATGCGTCAACGTGTGCGCTTCATCTCGTGTGGAATGCTTGGTGTTGTCGCGTAGCTCTCCTCGAGCCTACAGCAATGGTGTAGTCAGATCTCCAATGCGTTGAGCGAGCCGGGCGTAGCGAGAGGATGAAGCTCACGCTCACTCTCTTTCTCTCTCACACACAGTAGACGGCAGTGCTAAAGTTTGATTATGATAAAAGTCTCTTTACAAAATGACCTAGGTACCTTATATACTAAGGCTACCTTAGGTTTAACCAAAAATGGGGTTGAAAGGGTCAAATGGCTTTGTATTTACAATCTGGAAGTGCCATTGCACCCCGGCTTCTGAAACTAGAATAACTACTCATTACAAATGACGTTTATATCCATAATCCGTAGCATTTCATAACTCGCAAAAGATAAGACTTTGGTACAAAACTTGAGTTATGTTGTGTTTTTGACCCAGCGGTCAACATCACCTAAACCTAAAATTGACCTATTCTCGCAGTGTGCAATAGAAGAAGTGCTCTTGCCCTATCTCCATCCCCATCTCCATTGTGTGCTCATAGGTGTGTGTGTGTGTGCTTGAGGGAGATAGGGAGTGTGTGTGTGTGTGATTGAGCATTGCGACGACACCTGCGGCGGCGAGGCGGTTGAGCGCAGTACGGCCGCGGCTCCCTCTTCTTTGCGGCGAGGAATCCTTCACGACGAGAAGCACAGGGAGGTGAGTGACACACCCCTACTCTCTGTGAGCTTTCTAGGCATGCTAGTTGTGTGCTTGCAGCCTTCGTGGCTCGCACACGGTGCTCGGCAAGTCCCTAGCTCCGACATGTGAGGCAGACGCGCACAATAGGTTAGGTTAGATTATATGTTAGGTTAGAGCTAGCGGCAAATTAATAGTGTAAAAAACGCAAACGGACTTCGAAGATGACTCGTGTACTTCAAAAATTGCAAACGGACTTCCCTTAGGTTTAGGTTATAGGTAATAGGTTAGGTTAGAGCTAGCGGCTAATAGTAGAAAAAATGCAAACAAACTTTGGAAATACCTTATGTACTTAAAAACGCAAACGAAAATTGATAAACGAAGCAAAATAACACAATCGGACTTCAAAAGCGCACACAGACTAAAAAACATTAATATATAGTCATTGACCAATAAAGACGAGATTATTTCCATGTGGTCCTAATGTCCATGCACCTCTAGATCAAGGTGTGCGGGGATCGGGCCTGGCTAGATAATGTGAGATTGTCATGTATTGTCTTTATAGTTAGTAGTGTGTAGATACAACAACTAGAGTGCTTTAATTATTTGTTGCATCATTGGTAGATAAAGTATGGACGATAGGATGGCGTGTCCTTGTGCACATTGTAAGCATCAGATCTTTCAAAAACAAAAAATCTGCGACCAACACATACGCAATCACGGTCTCTTTCCGATAGAGCAACAACAAGACCCGCGTTATCGATCTCACGGTCCGGAGACAATAGATCAAACTTCGCAAGTAGATATTGCTCCAACTTCATCCAGAGAAGATGATTTTCAAACGAATAGTCATCGACTAAGTCCTCTTAACCAATACCTGATGTCGCATTTCAAGAAGTAGAGATGGAGCCGATGTTAGATGCGTCCTTTGACATGGATCCCATCATTGAAAACATAGAAGAGGACATCATTCAAGGCAATACTACCAACCAATCTTAGCCATCCTGTCCATATCGATGGCATGATAGCAACGATAAAGAGGGTGAGATGATGCAAACTCTTGCACGCATGCCGCTTTACAATGGTGCGAAAATCTCAGTTATCCATACAGCTTTGGCAATGCTTAATTTGCAGTTTGTCTACGGGTGGTCCGACACCTCTGTCAAAGATCTTTTCAGGTAAATACATTGTATCTTAAGCATGATTATCTGCAAGCTATAGTTCAAGAATTTGATCAAGGGGTTGACGTGTTCATGTAACGATGGGTTGCTCAACGAGCAAATCTTGCCAGAAGGGAATCACATGCCCTCTACCAATCTAGCCGCTAAAAGCTTCTTACTAATTTGGGCTTGGATTATCACAAAATACATGCATGTCCTAATGATTGTATACTTTTTCGCAATGAGAATGCAAATTTGGAATAGTGTCCCAATTGTGGATCAAACAGGTATAGAGAGGACACACAAGAAAAATTTATCCCTGCAAAGGTCCTTCGACATTTTCCTATCATTCCAAGAATAAAGAGCACGTTCAGGTGCAAGTCTATAGCCGGTTTGATGACATGGCACTCAAATACTAGATCGACAGATGATGTGATGCGGGTACCTACTGCTGACTTTCGTGCATGGGAGCACATAGAATAAAGTTGGCCTACATTTAAGAATGAGCCTCGATGTATCTGCTTTGGTCTGGCAATGGAGGGAGTAAACCCATTCGGATTACGGAGTTCGTCATGGAGCACGTGGCCTATTTGTTTGGTTAATTATAATCTTCCACCATGGCTAGCTATCAAGAAGGGCCATCTGTTGTTGTCACTGATTGTCACAGGAAAGTACAAAGCAAAGAACATGGATGTCTATCTAGCACCACTTATAGAGGAGCTCCAAATCTTGTGGATAGGAATCGATGTGGTTGATATGTCCCAACCAATCGGATGACGGAATGTACATGTGCAAGGCATTCTCATGTGAACCATGCACAATTGGTCAGGCTTCGGTGAGTGTTCAGGTAAGTGCTGTTGAAACCCTCACACACGTCATGTTATTCTTGGCCATGCCAACGCTTTTATATTTTAAATTTGTACCTTTTCAGGCTTGAGTTACTCGGGCAATCATGCATGTCCGAAATGTGGTCCTCTACTTGGCTTCCGCCGCTCTGAACATTTGAGCAAGACAGTGATAGCCGTTTTTCGGCTCTTTGTAATTGCCACAGTGAGTTACCTGACCCTACCAAAATCACCCAAACACTGTGGCTATCCCTACCATTTCACTGTACATAGGCGTGCGTGAGTCACGGGACTTTTCCCATATCTTCTTAAAAAACCCTCAATTAGCTAGTCATTGGGCTAGTTGAGCCAAAAAAATAATAAAAAATAAAAAATATAAGTATATTATGGCCCATGCGTATGTAAATATTTCTTTGTATATAGGGCCTAAATAAAAGATTTTTTCATAATTATTTTGGTATTTATTTAAATATTTCTACCTAGGTGTGTGTTATTTATGCTCTGTACATTGCCTCACCATTACCACAATTTTTCTTACCATTTTTCATACTCTTTATTCCATATAGAAATATTTTCATGTAAGCTTCTCTTATATTTGGTGTAACTCCACCCCAACAAAAATCCAAAAAAACTAGTTTTATTTATGTGTATATTTTTTCACTATTGTGATTTTTCCCTTCCTACATCTATTTTGTTTTTTTTTTAATAAAATTAGAACACCAAAAATATTTATCTTTTTATGGTAGCCTCATAATGAGAGAGATTTCTTTTGACCCCTTTATATTTTTTCCACTTATATTATTTATATTTGACATGTACATATTTTTTAGACCCCTCAATATTTGATTTTCTTAGTTGTACTATTCACTTATCATAATCTCAACAATATCTTCAATTATAGACCTACCAAATAAGGTCAAGGGTAGTTGGCATGCATACATGCACTATGGAGGGCTCACTCTTGGAGGTATTCAAAAGAATCATCCAAAGAAGGACCCCACAAGGACCTTGTGCAGTGGAGAAAAACGGTCGGTTTTGCTGAATTTTTGAAGTTCACTTGCTCTCCAAATTTGAAAAGGTGATACAAACAAAAGTTGTAGCTCGTGGGCTGAACTTTTGCCTCAAATTTTTTCATATTTTTTTGAGCTACGAGCTGTGAGCTATGATTTTATTAGTGGACCCCAGTTTTCCCATGCTATGCAGCCACACTCTCTCTTCCACTTTATCATTTTCCTCTTTCACACACACTTCTCCACTCATCATCCCCACCTCTCTCACCACTCCTCTCTGCACCCTACTCACCTTCTCCTCAACCTTGAAGAATAAGAGAAACCATGGTGAACTCATACCTCCCACACACAATTCCATTCCAAAATTGACCACCTAGTCTCATTTTTCCTCGTCCAAATTACCCATATCTATCAAAAAAACCACAAATTTATTCAGCCTCTTCTCTTAAAAGACAGCATCATGGTGGTTGATTACTCAGCTTCAATTACCTTGTCTCTCAAGGAAGGTCAAGAGTGGAGAAAAAATGTACCGTCAAAGCTAGTGGACCGTCAACAAGCGTCAAAATTGGCCCTACTCAAGACACTTGGAGCATCAACCTTGTAAGAAATCCACCTTTTCTTACCTCTTAAGAGTTTTTCTTCCTTATTTGTATCCTACATGGATACTCTCATTGTAAATATCCAATTCCATTTGTAAATTAATACTAACTCTACTAACACTAACCCACTATGAAAAGTCCTATCACCTTCATTTCTCTCCTCTCTCTTTCCCCACCAACTTCTTGATAATTCCAAGCAAAAGAAATTAGATAAATTGCTGAAAATCTAACCCAACCATGGTTAGAGGAGTAACCCTAGCCTTCAAAATTGCTATAAAAGGAGGGTGTAGCTAGCACAAAAAAGGGGGGAGAAGAAAGAGCACTATGCTATAGCTTGAGAAGCCAAGCTCAACCTCTTGAGAAGGAGCTCTTGAGTGGAATCTCATTGGCATTAGGCATATGTATGTGTTGTATTAGGGGAGATTAGCAAGGGAACTCTATGCCATTGTAAGAGAGAGTGATCATTAAATTGAAGGTAGGAAATCTATCATTTCTCCTACTAGTGTAAGCCCAACATTTGCTGAATCAAGGAGGGTGAATTTGGACTAATCATGGATACCTTGTCTCCCTTCCAACGTGAAGTCATGGACAATAATGATGTGTAAGTGTTTTGGTGTTTTATTTGAGTTCTTGATAGCTTGTCTCCGGGTATTGTTATCAATTTAGCCATAAATCCCACATGCTGTAAGAGGGCGACAGGGTGGAGAGGACTCCCCTGACCTTAAGACAGTGATTGGGGTGGCTTTTTTTCTTGTGATGTGTTGTGGTGTAATTTACTCAGGCTATGTTGAACAAATACTAATCTCACTTTGATTGGTCATGACAGATTTGTAAGAAGGCATTAGTGCAACAAGCACCCCCTTCCCCCTTCTCTCTCTTTCTTACATATACATATTTATGTTTGCTTGATCATTAACGATACACTTCAAAGCAGCCCGAGCACCATCTCTCTCTCTCTCTCTCTCTCTCTCTCTCTCGTGTTTTAGTGTGTGAGAGTGTTCCATTGGTGTTAGGGTTAGTGTAAATTCCTTGCTTGTTTGTGGGTTGCTCTAACGATTCTCCTCTTTTGCGTCCTAGTTCGCTCTTAAACTAGGTGGTGCCCCTTGTGTAGTTGGGATTTGGCTGGGGGTTTGTTGTTTTGGTTTGTGTTGTGTTGTGCCCCAGCCCCATTGAGCAGCACGGGAGCCTTGAAGGGTGTCTAGAGGTTGCTCTTCTTGTTGCCCTCCCCGGACCGCCTCAACAGTTTATGAGGAGCATGGTAGATTTTTGCCTAAAGGACATGAGCTACGTGGACCAAACATATGCAAACATGACATGCATCCACTGTAAGCAAGCGATTGGAAAAACATGTGGCTGGAGAGGGGAGATTTCATGCCACCTGGAATGAAAAGACTTTCTATTTTTCATGAACTCCCCTATTGGAGTGACCTGCTGATTAATCATCTGCTTGACCCAATGCACATCTTCAAGAATGTGGGAGGGAGATCATATGGAAAACCATCACTAGGAAAAGGGAGAGCAAGGCCCAAAGAGATGACGTGCAGGCTGTGGGTCGAATGCCAAAGATGTGGCCTCGACTTAAACCCAATGGGAAGTTTTCTATACCAAAAGTACCATGGGTTTTGAGTCGTGCAGAAAGAAGACTATATCTTCATTCAAGACTCCCAATGGGTGCATGCGATGTTTGAAAATGGCTTTTATGAGAGAAGACAATCTTAGTGGTCTTAAGGCCCACGATTGTCAAAAATTTTTACAGTTTATCTTACCAATTGCCATAAAGGATTGTTTGACAGATGACATTAGAAGAACAATCTACAAAATCAGTGAGTTGGTACGTTGGATCAGTTTAAAAGAGATAAGAGAAAACATCATCAATACAACATGCTTAAATTCTATTGAAGCAATGTGCATGGTGGAAAGTACTTTCCATCAAACATTCTTACCATCCAAATGCGTGTACTTGTGCATGTGATCGATGAAGTTGCAGTTGATGGGGTAGCCCATAACAGGTGGATGTTCTTCTTGGAGAGATTTATGAAGACTTTAAAGGGGTTCGTTTGTCAAAGGGCTCGCCCCGAGGGTAGCATGGCCGAAGGATGGCTTGTACAAGAGTCTCTTGTTCTCATCAGTGAATTTTTGGTCTCAATTGATCCAGAGATGCTCGAATGTGGACTATTGAGGTCAATGCAAAGGTGACAGGGGACAAGCTGCACGGACAAGGCATCGTTAGGAATATGGACATCACAATGCGAGACAAGGTATAAGATTTTGACTTCTCAACTCAGACATCATGCAAAAGTGGCTAGAGAGGTACGAAGGGAAAAAGCAACAATGATTGACAGATCGCCTGCAATTCAAGTGCAGCCGTGCCACTAGAAACCTTCCTTTTCCAGATCATATTCAATAATTGCTTGACTTTCCAACTGGGCGGTGGTTAGATGCGACAATCTTAGAGGCAAAGAGGAATGGAGTGTTGATTACTGAAGAGGAAGAGGAGATGTCAAGGGGTTGCGATTGGCATGTATATTTTCACAACTTCCTTTTTGGGCTCCACATGATAACATTACATAATAACTTTAAGTCTGTTTCAATTTTGTGGCTGCACTATCGTAAATATAGATCTTTGTGGTCGCATGGGAAACACCTTAGAGTGCAACAGATCTACGAACAAAGGGTCACTTTCGACAGTGATGTTAGGGCAAGATTCGCCCAAGAAAGTAGTAGTTCCAGGGATGAGAACACAGAGACTAGCCAACTTGAATACTTTGGCTACATCCAAGACATCTTGAAGATTAGCTTTAGAGGGTTTGATATCACGTGGTTCAAAGTTTTTACCAGTGGCCCTAATGCAACTGTGCGCAAAGACAAGAGTGGATTGATTCAAGTGAACTCTAGGCGGGTGTGGATAGATGCGCTGGATACATTCGTACTTCTGGAGCATTGTGAACAAGTTGTGTTCACACTAGATCCACTGTGGAGAGAAAATGATGAAAATGCTATTTCTAAACCATATTGGCTCTATGTATTCACACTAGATCCACTGTGGAGAGAAAATGATGAAAATGATTTGTCTAAACCGCATTGGCTCTATGTTGTTCAAGTTGCTCCACGGAGCAAGCAAGTGTGTGAAGGATTGGACGTTGAGGTTGAAGAGGTGATTCATGAACAAAGTGCAGGGCCGACGGATGCTATAAGTTTGGATTTTGAGCTGGAGGTCAGTAGTGAGCATATGCCTGAACCTAGAGATGAAGTGTAAATACTGAAGCTGATGCGGAGAGCAACAAAGAAGTAGGGTTTGATGACAAAGATGAAGAAGTACAGATTGAGATAGACATCTTTGGTGCATCAGATCTCATAGAAGACGAGAGATTAACTAATTATTTTTGCTAGGAACTCTTTTGTAAAATTCTTTTTATTAGTCTATTGGTGCATCAGATCTCATAGAAGACAAAAGAATAACTAATTATTTTTGCTAGGTGCATCAGATCTCATAGAAGACGAGAGATTAACTAATTATTTTTGTAAAATTCTTTTTATTGCTGCATCAGATCTCATAGAAGACTAGAGATTAACTAATTATTTTTGCTAGGAACTCTTTTGTAAAATTCTTTTTATTAGTCTACAATACACTTTAGATTCATTCATTTGTGTTGATGATTCGTTTATTTGTTATTTGTTTTGATTAAGCGTTTCTTCTATAAACTAACGTATTTTGTGGGTGTTATTTGTGTATCTGGAGCCATGGCTGATGACGATGAGCCATACTCTCCTAGTTTTAGTTTTCCTATCACTCCAGCTGGCATGTCACCTGAGCAGATGGGTCTCTTTTTGGCACAGTTCACACCAGAGCAGATCGCGATGGCACAAAACCTTTGGGTAGCAGGTTCCTCTAGACCTACTACGAACGACCCTATGCCTAGGACTAGTGTGGTCCCTACAGCGACCGGACCCACACCTCAGTCGAGTGTGGCCCCTACGCTTAAGACTAGTGTACCCCCTACACCGGCGGGTGGTTCATCCTTGAGACAAGGTAGGCATCGTTCTGGAGGTGGTGGTTGCTGTGGTCGTGGTTCTACGGATACTTCCACACCACCAAGAGAGCTTCCCCCACTCTCTTCAGTAGATATTTCACCGATTGGCACACCACGTACACCTTGGGGATCACACGAGCATGATCCTAGCAAGGTGTACAAGAGCAGGGATGGGGCTGTTGTGGCGGATAGGGTCAAAAAGGCCACGCGACAGAGGATTCAACAGCTCTATACAGTTCAATGTGGTCACTCTATGATGGAGATTTGGGATAATCTCGACGATGAAAGAAAGAGTTACATCATGGAGGCCATTCACAGAGAGTACAGGCCGGCGAAGGGGTACGATCAAGTCTCGAATGGCTAGATTTTGGGTGTGGCGAAGGCCACAATGTCACAATGTCGGTTAGAGGTGAGAGACAGGTACAATGCCGACAGTCCAAAGCCTGCATTGTTGGATGCAGAGGAGTGGGCGGGGATTGCACGAGAGACACAAGACAATCCAGACAGATGTCAACATCAGAGAGATGCAGCCAGAGCACGTTTGGAGTCTGTTGGAGCGTCATATCTTGGGAGTGGAGGCTACGACACACTTCAACATGAGTTTGTAAGTATTTTATGTATGTTTTTCATTGTCGAAAATATATATCAAGTTTGAAGATTTATCTCATTGTAGAGGGCGAAGACAGTCGTGGCAGGTGGGAACTGTCCCTTAGAAGATCGGCCAGTGGGAGTGTGCGCTCCTTGTCGCACTGTCGAAGCAAGGGCCTTGCCTAACACTGTGTGCGAGCCATAGATGGCTCCAAGCACACAACTAGCTTAACTAGTAAGCTCAAAAGAGGGCAATGGTGTGTCACTCACCGCTCTATGCTCCTGCCGTGGAGGATTCCTCGCCGCGAAGAAGAAGGAGACGCCGCTACGTCGCGCTCAACCGCTTCACCGCCGTCGTGCCGCCGCAATGCTCGATCGCGCTCTCTCTCTCTCTCTCTCTCACACACACACACACACACACACACACACACACACACACACACACACACACACACACACACACACACACACACACACACACACACACACACACACACACACACACACACACACACACACAAGGAGGTGAAGCAGAAGAAGATGGAGATGGAGATGGAGCAAGAGCACTTTTCTATTGCACAAATGAGAGAATGAGTGAATTTTAGGTTTAGTTGGCTTTTATATGAGCTCACCCCATTCACACTTGGGCGCCCATGCTTAGCCAACTAATCCCTTGAATGTCCCAGTTAGAGTGCGCCTCTCATCGGCGATCACTCTTACCCTTTTCCTATTGGACCGACAAGCCCGGTACTTGACTCTACCAAATAAATAATACAATGTCCACCGTAGGTTACAACGTCCGTCTCGTAGGTGATAGGGTGTCCGTGAGCCGTGAGGGTTAACATGCCCCCCTTCCTGATGTAGATTCTGTCCTCGGAAGCTATTGAGTTGAAGCTCGTTGGTCGAGGTGGAAGAGCATTTGAGATGAATGTCCTTAGCCTTCATTAGTCACTGCAAAATCAAACAACATTGCATAGTAATTGCATTGTCATAAGCGATTAAAAAGCATATGCAATTTTAGGCAGACAATTGATTGGTAACAGAATTTTAAACAATTTGTCAGCAATAAGCATTAAATTGCAATGTAATCAAATGCATAAATAGATGTAAAGGTAAAAAATTAAACAAGTCTGGGGTCGCTAATTTAACGGTCGAAAGGCACTAGAGATCGACTATTAATACCATGGGTAAGCTTCTTAATTTTCTCTGGTTAATTAAGTTGTTTAATCGCGAGAGCTGAGTATTTCATGTTCGAGGGCTGACTAGAGGCTATACCTAGAGGACCTTGTAGTTAAGCTACGATAAAAGGAAATTCTCATGAAATCATCGCTGACTGATTACCTTTTCTTTGACCCCCCAAAGTCTTTTCATAGTGATTCATTTGATGTGTGTGCTTATTTTGTATGCCTTGGGTTTTTTTCTTTTCAAGGAAAAGCGCCCACATTGGGAACCTCTAGGGCTCTAGTACCATAGTCAATACATGTGAGTGAAGTACCAAATCAAGCTGAGATTTCTCTTCCAGCTTAAGATTTTACATTGTGGCACTTTGATTTTTTGTTTGTTCATTTTCAGCATTTTAATTTTGTAACTTTGGGGGGTCATATAACAGTGATACACCTCCCCAGGCTCATCACACTAGTAAACTCCCTTTATAATACTTAAGCGAAAGGTCAATAGGGTCAAGCCCACTAGAAATCCCTAGTACATTTCACACAATGCTGCCTAAATCGGATTAAGAACCTAAGTAACCATTGATTATTAGGAAGGCATTCCCCATGGTATTAAGAGAAGATCTCTAACACCTAACTTGGTCAAACTAGCTTAGTCAGACTGCTTGATTTTTAAACCTAGACAAGTGATTATGACAAAAAATTACATTGAATTAAATGTTTGTTACTGAGCAAATGCGGTGAATATTATCCTACCAATCACAATCAAAGCAGACAATCATAGATGCAAAAAAGATAAGGGGCAATGCTAATGGACAAGAAACACCTGTTTGTGTCGATGGTCGCACTTGATTTGAAGAGTGAGTCAAGATAAAGATTCCATGAAGGTCCAAATCCTATCAATAGCAACACGCTCTTGTACACACTAGGAAACAAAAGGAATACCTCCAGGAGGCACATTAGTGGGAAAAGGTACCAACACTTATTGAACACAACAAAAAACATAAGGAACCCTAACCTAATTATTTGCACTCCCCTAGAGAGTCAAGGGAATAGGATATTGTAGAGATTGGGGGGAAACCATGAGACCATATGTGCCATCCCTGTAGTCCTGTAAATTTTCTTCTTCATCATAGGTGCCCGTGTTTAGTAAGAAGGTCACTAGACGCCTATAGTCATCTTGGTCAAAAGGGTAGGCTTGTGCAATGGGAGAAACGCTCTCTACTAAGTATGGATCAGACGTGGTCAAGAGACGTATGAGCCATTCTTAGTCCTCAAAATTCCTCTCACATGCTAGCGTACCTATCAAATCCCATTACATGCAAGCACTGGAAAGACCATGTGAAATATTTGTGAAAAGTAGCAAGGGTACCTCTCACCCAAGGCAGGAGTGGATGACTCTAGCGTACTAGTCATATCTGTACACACAAATAGATGATGGTTAGAGTGCAAATATTACAAGGGTCGTGTTCTTGTGCATAATTTGTTTTTATGATTTGTGTTATGGCTCTTGCTCTTTTACTTTTTTATCTTGTTTTTGTGAGTATAAGGCTTTATATATACATTCCCTAAGATTGGAGATTAAAAGGTCAGGGAGAAAGGTTGAGAGGGAAGCAAGTGAATAATGGATGTCCACAAACACTCCCCCCTTCCTTGGGTAGATCATATCGTTTGAAATTATGTTGTCACCCTTTGAGACCAGTTGTTCCAAGTTGTTATAGGTGAAGATTTTTGCCAGTAGTTTTCTATTACCTTAGGTGCCTCGTCGAGTTGCAAGGGTGGTAAGGTACTCTCCCAGGATCGAACTTGAAGTGGTTCATTAGGTGATTCTTGAACACTGGAAGGTGTGGATTCCTTTGTAGCTTCATGGAGGTCCACTATTGTAGGTGGAGGCTGTGTAGAAGCTTTTACCTCTATGGATGTATTACATGAGGAGCTAAAAGCTTCATGGAACTCCCCCCTTCCTGAGCTAGGTGGAATAAATTGGTTTTGCCTTGGAGCCCAAACTAGCTCTGGCCTAGGTGTGTAGCATTCTGTGATCTTTCCCTTCCCACGGTCTGCCATTGGCTTTAGCGTTACACTGTTTGACTCAGATGGGTTTGTTGTCGATAGGGAAGGACACATTTTACGTTTAGGTACCCAAATTTGCTCATTTCCATCATAGTAGCCTTGGGCTTCTAATAGTTGTTTTGGAATCCATCGTGATTTGGTCTTGACTCTCCTAGGGCGCGCTCTTGGTTTTCTAGGGAAATTTTTTCTTGGAATGGATGGGAGGGTTGAGGTAGTTGGAAGTAAGGCCTTGGGGACCCATTGATATGTACTCTTAGGTCGTGCAGGTTGAGTACTTGCAATATTACTGCTTGCTGCAACTACAAGTGTTGAAGTGCTAGGTTCATGGGTAGCTGACAAAGACGAGTTAACCACCTTGGCTTGTGAATGTTGGCTATCCTTCAACTTTGCTAGAGTTTGCAACGTAGGTGACTTTGCTTGAATGATAGGGGTAAGAGTCGGTGGTCGCGTCCTGACACTACTAGTATCCCAATCAATAGTGCATTTGGTTGCCAACATCCACGTGCGTCCCAGGTTTACGTTGCCTTCCATAGCTCTCGCGGGCATGACTAGAAACCTCTGCACTATGCTTCCATTGTCATAGACAACAAGGGTCTGAAGGACTCCAAGAATAGCAGTTTTCTTTTTATTAATGCCCTTGACTTGCATCGTACTCGGGGATAGGGTCGGTTTCCTAATTGACACCAAACTCCATAGGACAACAAATTGTGTTTAGCTCCCGTATCTAATAAGGCATTGTATAGTATTTTCCCATAGGGGCTATTTAGCTCAATTGGGTATCATAGCGGTGGCTCAGATTCTAATGAGTCGTCATCTGTGTCCTCGAAAAATGCTTGCGTGATTCCCAAATTAGCCTCTCGTTGGCGTCTAAGACGTTGTTGTCGTTCTTGAACCTCAACTCTTGCTTGGATTTTTTTAAGCTCTGCTTGTTCCTTGGCAGCCTTCTTTTGATGGATGGCTTGCAACTCTTCCTGGCTTAGAGGATCATAATATCTTTTGAATTTACTCCCATTAAGGAATCCAATGGTTTCAACTCCATCTAGAGTCTCCACACTAATGGTACCTTGCAGGGTAATTTCACACACTCGATATGGTTCCTTACCAGCGTATTTCAATTTCTTCTTTTCATTACGTACCCCGTACATAAGAACTTTATCACCAACCTTGATGTCTTTATCCTTTAAATGGCTATCAAACCACTTCTTTCTCCTATCCTTCTCCACTAGAGCATTTCGCACAGCTAATTGCCTCTCTTCATCTAGCCTTTCCAGGATATATAATCGCTCCACTAAGGGGTTACCATCCCAACCTTCTTGAGAAGCTACTCGAAGACTAGGAATGACAAACTCCCATGGCATAACTGCTTCTTGGCCATACACCATCTTAAACGGTGTGCAATTAATAGCAACTTTATACGCAGTACGATAAGCCCATAAACTGATGTAAGCTTTAGGTCCCAATCAGTGCGATGAGCCTCAACTGTCTTTGTCAAAATGGAGATGAGAGTTTTGTTGGTACTCTCAGCTTGGCCATTTGCTTGGGGATAATAGGGTGTAGACTTGTGGTGAGATATCATGAAGTTTGATGTGAGTTCTTTTATTACTTCATTTATAAAATGAGTTCCATTGTCACTCACAAGTTCAAAGGGGCATCCAAAACGTGTGATAATGTTCTCAAAGAGGAACTTAGCTGTTGTTTTTGCATCCGCCTTTCGTGTTGCTTTTGCTTCAGCCCATTTGGTTACATAGTCGGTAGCCACAATGATATATCGTGATTGCGTGTTACGTGCAGCCGGACTAATCGGTCCTACAAAGTCTAAGCCCCACTTTTCAAATGGTTGGGTTACCTTGATGGGATGTAGAGGCATCCTATCACTTCTTTGTGGCTTCTTGAAGCGTTGGCATTCATCACATCCCTTTGCAAAAAGTGATGCATCCTTAAACAGAGTGGGCCACCAATAGCCTGACTGTAAGATCTTTCGGGCAGTGAACTTTCTTGAAAAGTGACCACTAGCTACGCCCATGTGTGCCTCTTGTAGAATATATAAATACTCATCCTCGCGGGCACAGCGTCTAAGAACATCATCTTTTCCTCTCTTATAGAGAGCTCCCGCCAGTAAGCAATAGGGTTCGCATTCCTTGATTAATTTTCGAGCTATATCTTTTCGCAGCTCTTTGGGTGGAAAACCATTAACTAAGAAGTTAACAATCTTTTCACTCCATTCAGGCATTGTCTCAACAATGAACAAAGGAGTATCAAGCAATTCATCATCAACTCCCGTAGGAGCTTCGCCATTAGGGATACGAGATAAATGATCCGCCATGACATGTTTCCTCCCAGGCCTCACAACAACGATGAAGTCAAACTCAAGAAGAATTAACAACCATCGTGTAATTCGACCTGTGGAACACGGCTTGTTTACCAAATATAGCAATGCTTGATGGGAAGAGGAGGGAGGAGAGTGGAGGACTTGCCCCACATGCTCTCATTCCCTCTTGAGGGGGTAGGGTATATATAAGAGTGAGTCTAGTATATATCATAAGACTGAGGACTGAGGCTTGGGCTTGGGCTTGGGCTTGGGGAAATGATCCTGATCCCGATCAAAATATTTTCGGTTTTTTTTTTTGAGGCGACGACCGCGCGCGGTTTAGGTGACCCTTTCTTGGCCACACACACTGTCAACACCTACCTAACCTCTCTGTCAACAGCTCACAGACAGCTCACTATCTTATCTACTTACTAACAGTGCTGCTAACCACTAACTAATCTACTAACTAATCTGTTAACCACTCTGCTAACTGCTTACTGACAGTGGGCTAACTGTCCACCTACTTCCTCTCTCACTACCTTACTGTGCAAAGACTGTGTGCAGGCAAACCTTGACAGAAAACTGTGTACAGACTGTGTGCAAACAGAAATTGCTAACTGCCTTCCTACTTATTCATTCACTGCGAACAAGCTAACGACTACTAATTGTGCAAAGACTGTGTGCAAACAGAAAACACAACATTATGCAGAAATCACAGAACTTGCAGACAATAGAGAAATTAACAACTTGCAGAAAAATAACTCATTCCTCTTCCTCTTCCTCTTCTTTCCTACTATAAACAACTCATAGGAGAAGCACAAAGTGCCTCTTGGGCTTAGTGCAGGGCGATTCCCCGGCAGCGGCGCCAAAAATGTGCGCTCCTTGCCGCACTGTCGAAGCAAGGGCCTTGTCTAACACTGTGTGCGAGCCATAGACGGCTCCAAGCACACAACTAGCTTAACTAGTAAGCTCAAAAGAGGGCAATGGTGTGTCACTCACCGCTCTATGCTCCTGCCGTGGAGGATTCCTCGCCGCGAAGAAGAAGGAGATGCCACTACGCCACGCTCAACCGCTTCGCCGCCGCCGTGCGGTCGTAATGCTCGATCGCCCACTCTCTCTCTCTCTCTCTCTCACACACACACACACACACACACACACACATACACACACACACAAGGAGGTGAAGAAGAAGAAGATGGAGCAAGAGCACTCTTCTATTGCACAAATGAGAGAATGAGTGAATTTTAGGTTTAGTTGGCTTTTATATGAGCTCACCCCATTCACACTTGGGCGCCCATGCTTAGCCAACTAATCCCTTGAATGTCCCAGTTAGAGTGCGCCTCTCATCGGCGATCACTCTTACCCTTTTCCTATTGGATCGACAAGCCTGGTACTTGACTCTACCAAATAAATAATACAATGTCCACCGTAAGTTACAACGTCCGTCTCGTAGGTGATAGGGTGTCCATGAGCCGTGAGGGTTAACAGGGAGGCAATCAGACTGACAGTAATTACCACAGACAGTTACTGTAGTAACTCAGGAGATCTATAAATAGGACCCGCTACATTGTAATGGGGTTCCGAACTGTTTGTATTTGGCTTTAGCTTTCGTAGCACTTTCGAGCTCTTCGCCTCTAGCTTCACTTTGTAATCATCAATTATGTAAGCATCTGAGCTTGAAACTGTTACACACTATAACTGGTTGACCTTGAGCGATTAACCTGAATTGGCAAATACTCTTCCTAGTTTTCCAGCTATGTCTCTCGTTCCAGTATCATTTTCCAGTTCACTTATCTATTTCAGTTCAGTCAATGCTCTGTTCCGGTCTCACTATCTAAACTGACGGCATACCTAGTATGTTTAAATTCTAACACCATAATTAGTTGTCTAAAGAGATTAGCTCCAATTCCATTTTGGCGATCACGATGGTTAGAGCTGTTCGCTCTTTGACTAGTAAACTCTTATCTCCCGGTTTGAATTTTTAGCCGATCACATGGCGTCCAAAGTCAATCGTGGTCGTAAACCGTCAACCCGATCAGGCAATGATTTTGACCGCGCTAACCCTATTGTTGAGTTCTCAGAAAGAGAGTCTGAGCATACGAAAGACCCGGAGAGCAAGACTGAGGCTTAGGAGGAGCACATTCATGTTGATGAGGTCAAGGACTCTCAGCACTCCAGTCATTCTAGAAGGAGAAGGGCTGAGCGGGAAGAATGCAAAACCAAGGGTTCTCGGTCCACACATAAGTCAGATGGGGCCAAAGGCAGTAAGGGCAGCCATCACAGTTCCAACAGAAAAGCTAGAGAAGAGACAACGATTGAGACTGAAGAAGAAGTTGATTGGGACATTGATACAGATCATTACAAAAAGTGTTCTCATCGAAGTCAGACTTCCAAGGGTAGAAGAAGCAGGGACGATGCTGTCTAGCATGATTATACTTCTTTATTAAAAATATCTATCCCAGTGTTCAAAGGAGGGAAGAAAGATGACCGAAATTCAATGATTTGGTGCAGAGAGCTTTGAAACTCATACAGCAAGCTAAAAAGGAGAGAACCCATAAGAAGAGGAGGTCCAGTAGCAGCACTTCTTTCTGAGAATTCTGATTCTAATGCAATTTCCAGCAGTTCAAACAGCAGCTCAGATGAGAAAAGCAAGGACAAGGCTAAGAAGTGGTCTTGGTCCAAAAAAAATTGATGAAATGGTCCGCCAGATTGCCGAAATTAGCCAAACTAGACAACCAGTTAGGAGAATGAAAACTTGGTGCTCAAGGTGCAAATCTAAAGATCATGTTTCCAATGAATGCCCACAATGTACCTATTGCAAAGCGTATGGTCATTTATGGAACAATTGTGGCATTCGCATTCATTACTTCAAGAAGGGAAAGGATATGTCAGTGATAGCATTTACCAATGCTAAACCAGCCAGATTAGAGATAACCAGTGTACCCCAAGATGGGAAATCAAGTACCAATGGTACGGGTACTGGACACGACAGATACCAGGGAGGTACTGGCCGATGTCGGGGTCATGGTAATTTTCAAAACCGAAGCCTGAATTGTTATACTTGTGGCTAGTATGGACACTTTGTGGCTCAATGTCCAGAGACGCCCACTACTGCAGCTACTGAGGCGAAAGTCCTAGAGCCAGTTCCAATGAGAGCAGTTACACGCAGTAAAGGGGTAGTCATTGAGGAAATCCCAGAGGAGTGGGAAAAAGTAGTCAGTGCTGAAACTAGCAAATGGACTCAGCAGAGAGAGGTATGGAAGGAAAAGGGAAAAGAGAAGGTAGTTGACGAATGGCAAGAGCAGAGAGAACTGGTGGCTAAGATCAGCGAAGATCTAGCCAAGAAGCTACCAGAGCAGCCATAAAGTTTTGAGACTTGAGTCATTCAGAAGATACCAACCCAGTCTTCTGAGAAAGGATAGTCAGATCAAATAGGATCTAAACTTTCTGAGACCATGCTGGCTGCTGTCCAAGGACTGGCGGAGGATCTAGAAAATGTCAAATCAGATCTAACTAGAATAGGAAACAATGTGGAAGGGAAAGATGACATCAGAGCGGAGGATTGACACTGTGCAGATGGTTCAGTTTCCTCAAGTTCTAAGGATAATTCTGATTAAGAAAGAGAGGAAATACATGTAAAGATTTGTGAGAGAATTCAGGAACTGACAATTGAATTAGAAGACATCAAAAAAACTTTGCCTGAAGCAGTGAAATTCATCAAACAATGAAGGAAAATTGAAGCCGATGCTAGAGCAGTTGACCTTGCAGCTTTCAGGGATGAGGAAGTGCCGGTGATCCAGGTAGACTACAAAGTCAAAAAACAATGGGAGCCACTATCCGCTGTCATACTAGATGGAGGAGCAGGTGTCAATATCCTGGGGACACACCTTCAACAAAGAATGGGTATAACAAACTTGAAACCAACACCATTCAAGATTTGGATGGCCGATCACAGAGTTGTGCAAGCAACTGGGATGATAAAAAATATGCAGATAAGGGTGGGAAAAGAAAATTTCAAGACCAGTTTCTTAGTTATGGATGTGCAAGGTGCATATGGGATGTTATTGGGACGGACATGGCTGCGAATGACACAGACTGTTCATGACTATGCCAATTAGACTTTTGACAATACAGGGTTCCAGTAGAAGAATTCAAGTCCAGACAAACAACACCAAAAACTTGAGGAAGGCATTGCGACCGGAGGAGTTTTGTCAAAAATATGGGGTAAAGAAAATTGAGAGAATGCTGGCGGCAATGAATATTTTTCCATTGGCTGAGATAGCTTTGAATGCAGTATTATTTGACAAGGACCAGGCTGAAAAGCAAAGGAAGCAATTTCTAGATCAATTCACTGAACTGAATCTTGGAGAAAGACTAGTTCAGCTAATTGGACGGCAAGAGAACCCAGTTGACTCCAAAGAAGAGTTGTTAGATTCCAATACAACAGTGGCCACTGAAGAAATGCACTCTAAATATGTTTTTGAAGTTCAGAATGACAGTTCAGAACTACAAGGATCGTCCTGGAATTATGTTGAGGACTCAACCAAAAGGAAGGGAGGAGGGCCTAACTGGTTGCTTCCAAATGACCAGGAAATCAAAGAGTGGAATTTGTGTTTTGAGGAAAATCCTCGACTGATCAAGGTAAACAAGCATTTGAACCCAAAAATGAAAGAAAAATCTCGACACATGTTCCAAAAGTACAAAGATGTATTCGCATGGGAACATACCAATCTAAAAGGTGTAGACCGAGAGGTCTGTTAACATAGAATACCTCTGAAGCCAGATGCCAGACCAGTGCATCTGCAACGGTACATAATGAATCCAAATTACACCAAGAAGGTCAAAGAAGAAATCGACAACCTTCTAAAGGCTGGATTCATCATAGAGGTAGCCAGTAGTGACTGGTTGTTTCCAATTGTGGTTGTGCCCAAGCAAAATGGAAAGCTCAGGGTTTGTGTGGATTATGAAAAGCAGAATACTCAAACAATCAAGGATCCTTTTCCATTACCTTTTATAGACATGCTTCTTGATGAGATTGTAGACCATGAAATGTATAGCTTCATGGATGGCTATAGTGGTTATAATCAACTAAAGATTGCTCCTGAAGATTGGAGTAAAACCACTTTTATTATTGAATGGGGTGCATTCATGTATCTTGTCATGCCATTCCATCTTTGCAATGCTCCAACAACGTTCCAACGATGTATGATGGATATATTTAGCGAATTCATGCACTGATTTCTTGCCATATTTATGGATGATTTCACTGTGTTTTCAACAGAGGAGAAGCATTTATTATTTTTGGAAATGGTCTTTCAAAGATGTAAGGAAAAGAGGATCTATTTGAACCCATTCAAATCTGTTTTGTTGGTCTGGAAGGTGTTGGGGTATAGGCGCCTGTGCCTTGCCCGACCGCCCAGAGTCTGGGCGCCCACTGACTTGTATACCTTATACATAGCATAAGTGTATAGGGGGCTGCTCACTCTTTGGAGTCTCCCCACCCACATCGTGTGTGTGTCTCCTTCTCTCTCTCTCACTCTCCGTCTGTGGTGCTCCCCGATCCCCTTCAATTGGTATCAGAGCTATGGTGACCGCGGAGAGCACGACGGCTTTGAGAGCTTCGAGGCGATAGCTCGCTCGCTCTCGACGGTGGAGTTCGATCGCGGAGTTTCACGGAGAGCGATTTTAGCTTGAGGAGCATTGTCTTTGGAGCTTAGGAGCTTGGTGTGGTCAAGCTTGGTCGAGGAGGCGGTTGCGGCTTCCTTGGTGAGAGGAGCTTTTGAGCTCAGTGGAGCTCGTTAGAGAAGTGCTCGGCGGAGGAGAGCTTGACATTCAAGTGCTTGGATGCTGTTGTGGCAGAGCTCTTGTGTTGGAGCTTGCATTGAGAGGGCATTGCATCACGCAGAGTGGAGCAGGAGCAGGTTCAAGACTGTGTGCAGCTCGTTTTTGCCATTTTCGGGCTCTAAAACGCAGTTTTTTGCGTAGCTCCGTCATACAGAGTCAGATCTACATGATCCAGGAGTCTAGGTCAGGGTTTTGGCACGCTCCGGACGCGATGGTGATGTCTATTTGCTGAAATTATGCTTTGAATTACAGCAGGTACAGCAGCAAGTTTATTTGTGCACTCTCGGGTCCCAAAAAGACTGTTTTTGGCATAGCTTTCACACCCGGACTCGGATACATATGATCCAGGAGTCTACCTTGGGGTTTTGGCACGCTCCGGACGCGCTCGTCATATCAGAATTTTAAAATTCTGAACGCTGAATTTTCTGTAGCAGCAGCAGTTGTTTATTGTGTGTCGAGGATTCCACACATGGTTTGCTCTCAGATGTGAGAGTGATATTTGCTGCAAGTTTCCTCACAGGTGGGAGGATACGATGTATGCCTTATGTGGTTTGATGCTCAGGGAGACTAATGTGATTGCATTTTGAGCTCGGCAATGTATGCCTCGAGCATGTTTTTTGGCAGTCACAGGTAGAGCAGATATTTGTGTACTAGATTTGCAGGTGTTTGCAATGATGTATGCAAAGTGTGGAGATTGGTGCATGCATTTGGAGTGCGGTTTGATGCGCTTTGGTTGCTCATGGTTTTGAGCGTGCAGTCAGTTTGGTTACACGTTCTGTGGCCGTTTTACTGACGAAACTCTGGCGAAATTTTCCCAGGAGTTTTATGCGCATCATTTATGCGATCTAGGTAGAGATTGCGGGTTGCACTCAGCATTTGCGTGCGGTGTTCTCTGCAGGTGGGAGATTTGTGCGTGTGTATGCATCGATACCGCACAGTGTGGGCTTGGTGATTAGCTCACAGATTGCAGTGTGATACTAGAGCAGGCGAGGCTTGTATTGACATTGCGGGAGCTCTATTTTGGAGTGTGTCTCACAGGTTTTACATTGTGTTTCTGGCCATATTGGTAGACAGTTTCCAGGTGTTGTTGGTGAGGTGGTTTTGCTTTCTAGTTTGCTACATTGTGCTCATGGCAGAGACAGGTGATCGATCAGATTGTGACCTCTCACAGATGCGCGTGTTTGATGGGTCAGACTTTGCGGCATGGAGAGAGTGTATGCTTGATGCATTGACACAGCGAGGGTTGCATCGACCATTGAGTGGTGATGCAGGTAGACCTTCAAACATGTCTGACGATCAGTGGCGGGAGCTAGAGGAGATGGCACTATCTACGCTCTCTTTGCACCTTGCGGAATCTGTATATGCTCTTGTTATGTATGAGACTACTTCGAGAGCACTTTGGCACAGATTGCATGATATGTATGATAGATCTGAGTCATCACGGACTCGTGTGAGACATGTACATTCACGAGCACGCCGACAGGTAACATGTTGGTATTGTGGTCATTCTGGACACGTTAGACGGCGCTGTTTTCGTCGTATGTGACATCGTAGGAGACATGGCAGTCTCAGAGATGTATGTAGTGATGCCATGGACTCAGTTGCTTTGACAGTTGAGGCACATGTAGTGTCGGAGTATACTAGTGACGGGGATGTCACTTTTACCTCGAGCTATGCACGAGATGCTATACATGTGGATAGTGCACTCCCTTCGCAGTGGTTGCTAGACGCAGATGCTATGTTTCATGTCACGCCGCATCGTGCATGGTTTTGTAGCTATTCTAGCGGGATGCTTGGCAGTGTACGTTTGACCGATGGATCGGTGCATACGATAGCAGGTGCAGGAGATGTGAGACTGTCATTACCGAGTGGTGCATCTTACTTGTTACGACATGTGTGCTATGTACCAGATTTGACAGTGAGTTTGATCTCGATTGGTCAGCTTAGAGATTGTGGATGTCAGATTTCGCTACGAGAGCGAGATTTTGTGATGCATTTGGGTTCGCTAGTGATTGCGAGAGGTGCCAGGAGTGGTACAGGTTACCCATTGCATGTGGATCACGCGAGAGATGGTGTTGTCTCTGTGATCATGCAGCCAGGTACACAGCGAGAGAGCAGGCGAGTCTCTTTTGCTTGTGGGTTGCAGGATACTTTGCATGGAGTGCAAAGTAGTGAGCTCGTTGTGCACACAGTTGGGGCACGACTTGAGCAGTCACACAGAGAGGTGACAGAGTCAGACATGCATGCTTTGCTAGTGACTGAGCAAAGCAAAGAGTCAGTTGTGCGAGATACTTCTATGCAGGATAGACAGGTAGAGCAGTCTTGCTCTAGTGAGTCATGACAGGAGGACGTTGTGCAAGAGTCTATGCATATGGAGTTAGAGCATGAGAGCTCTAGTGAGTCACAACAGATTGAGTGGTCATGTTTGCAGTGGATGATTGCAGAGGAGGCTGAGATGTCAGCGATTATGCAGTCATTCCTTTCTATGCTCGACAATGAGCATGGGGATATAGTTGTGCAGGATATGTCTTCCAGCAGACACCTAGAGCAGCTGGTTTGCTCTGAGGTTGCATGACAGGTTGATGCGTCTTTTACGGACAGTCAGGAGATGCATGTGGGTGACACGCCTTGTCAGTCAGAGATGCCTATTTCCAGGGACATATATGTTGATGCATGCTCCGTAGAGCTAGCAGGGCCCGCTAGCATTGCATCGGCATTCGGTGGTCTCATGTATGAGATGCTGATCTTGAGACCGGATATCGCATCTACAGTGGGAGCATATGTAGTTGGGGTTGTCAGTCGTTTGTTGACTGATGATGGCATAGTGCACGAGGGAGATATGCAGGTATTGTGTACATACTTGCAGTACGTGTGCGGTACGTCTGGTGGTGTATGGACTTACACGGGAGCAGGACAGCCGGATGCACACGATCACAGCCAGCCAGTGGGCATCGGTTGAGACCGGTTTTCTCTCACCTTTTTTAGTCTTTAGACTAGGTTCCCTTGCTTAAAGGCACAGTCGCCTTTAAGTAGGAGGTTGTTGGGGTATAGGCGCCTGTGCCTTGCCCGGCCGCCCAGAGTCTGGGCGCCCACTGACTTGTATACCTTATACATAGCATAAGTGTATAGGGGGCTGCTCACTCTTTGGAGTCTCCCCACCCACATCGTGTGTGTGTCTCCTTCTCTCTCTCTCACTCTCCGTCTGTGGTGCTCCCCGATCCCCTTCAGAAGGGATAGCTACTGGGACATATATTGTCTAGGAATGGCATAGAGATGGCCAGTGATAAGATCCAGAGTGTCCAGCAGGCCAAGGCACCTCGCACAACATCAAAGTTAAGTTCATTCTTGGGATATATCAATTTTTTATAGAAGATTCATTCATATGTTTGCTTCTAAGGCATTACCCTTGTATGAGCTCACAACTCACAAGTTCATTTGGACTGCTGAATGTGAGGAGAGTTTTCAATGTTTGAAGAGTGCCATTATCAGTAAGCCAGTACTCTGACAACGTGATTGGGAAGTGATTTTCCATGTGTATGGCGATGCATCCATCAGGACTGGCAATGGGGGCAATCCTGGCTCAACTAGAAGGAAGGACTGACTATCCATTATATTTTGCCAGTCGGAGATTCAGTTAGGCTGAACAAGGATACACTACTACGGAAAGAGAAGCTTTAGAAATGGTTTTTAGTGCCACTAAGTTTTGACATTATTTGCTAGGCAAGCTATTTCACTTTTATGTGGATCATCAGGCATTATTATTTTTGATCCATAAAGTTATTATTCAAGGTCGATTGATTAGATGGATGATGTTCTTGATAAAATTTGAATTCTGTATATTTCACAAGCCCGGTAAATCCCATTGTGGAGCTAATTTCTTGTCCAGAAGCACTGATGGGTATTCAAAAGTGTCCTTGAGAGATGAGCCAGTGGTGGACACAGAGTTGTTCCAGATAACAGCTGAGGAAAACACAGATCCAGAATGGTCTGATGTATACTAGTTCATTTCCAAAGGAGGATTCCCAGAAGACTGGACTCAAAATCAGAAGAAGGCTTTGATTATTAAGAGTCTGAATTTCACCATCATTGGAGGTTTGCTCTATAGACTAGGAGTAGATGGTGCTCTTCGAAGATGTGTGCGGATGGAAGAAAGGATGCAAGTTATTTTCGAAGCACACAATGGGGATTCTGGAGGACATTTTTCCACTGATATCACTTATAAGAAAGTTTTACAAGCTGGATTGTGTTGGAAAACTCTGATATATGATGTTAGAAGTTTTTGTAAAACATGTGATATATGTCAAAGGATGGGCAGACCAACAACAGCAGATATGACTCCACTTACTCCAGTTTAACCACTAGGAGTAATTATGAAATGGGGTCTGGACTTCATGGGTCCATTCAAGAAGATTACTCCTAGGAAGGACCAATATATATTGATGGCCACTTGTTATGTCACCAAATGGGTTGAGGCCAAGGCTCTTCCAGATAACTTTACGAAATTCACTGCTATCTTCTTATTTGAAAATATTATCTGTCATTATGGATGCCCTGTGGAGATTGTATCTGATCAAGGAACACACTTTATTAATGATACCATGGATATTTTGATGGAAATGCTTCCAGTAAAACACAAGAAGTCAACGCCATATTATTCCCTGTGTAATGGGCAAGTTGAAAGCAATAACAAAACCATCAAGAACATTCTCACTAAGATTGTGTAGAAGGAGCCACACCAATGGGATAGTAAGCTCCAAACTGCTCTATGGGCCTAAAGGACAACTTACAAAGTTACCACTGGACTGACACCGTTCAAAATGGTAAATGGTACTGAAGCTGTAGTGCCTATGGAATTCATAATTCCCAGGCTCAGGATGGCAATTGAATATGGATTGGATTTTAATCACAATCTTAAACAAAGATTGGAGGAACTAACATAGTTGGATGAGTTAAGAAAACAAGCTATGTTGGAACAGGAGATTGTTCAGCAAAGAAGGAAACACTGGCATGATAGTAGAATCAAAATTCAAGAATTCCAAAAAGGCGACTTAGTTTTTCTCTATCAATCCAAACTGGGTGTTTTCCAATGGCATAGTAAGATTGAAGGATTTATCCGGATTACTATTGCCAAGTGTTTATAATGGGGCCAAGATCAAGCTATATTATTCTAATGAGAAAGAGACTTCCAGAGAAGAAGATACTGGCATTCTAGGTACTAATGGTCCGGAATTTTCAGAACCAGCTTGCTCTGAGGAGTCTTCACTACAACCGCAAACTTCATCGTCAGCAAACTCTGTTGAGCACTACCTATCTCTAGCTAACACACCTGGCTACGGCTTTGACTATCCAAGTAACTCTTCTTCCTCTATAGACTTACCATCGTCACAGTGTATTGGTAGGAAGAAAATGTCGGAGAAGATGCAAGAAACCATAGATGAAACTTTGGCAATCATCACTTCTCTTAAATCTTCCTTATCAATTATTCTGCATAACAAGATACAAAGGTATGTATTCATTGAGCAAGCCGAAGCGCTGCTAAGGCTTTGAGACTTGCATGTGGTAGTACAAGCCACAAGAATAGATTTTGACTCAGCCATAATCAAGCAAGTTCTTGATTCCTTTAATGTCGAGGATGATAGTGTTGTTATCAATGGTGTCAGAGTCACAGCAACTCTTGACGACATTGCATATGCCTTCAAGATGCCTAATGAACCAAAGCCGACCACAACCTTTGCGAAACAGATAAGCACGGCACTGAAAGAGGATGAAGCAGCAAAGAAGAAACACAAAGCCAGTGCACAAGGCGTTCTACTAGCAGAATTGGACGTCCCCTCAATTTACAGGTTTGTTACTAAGGCAGTTAGTCTGAAAAACAACCCTATGTATATGTCAGAAAAGTTGTTTGCTATGTTATTGGCAAAAAGATCAAATGCTTCAACTAAGATAAATTTGTGTTAGATTTTGTCTCATAATGTGCTCCAACAGACTGCCAAGCTAAAATCCCAGAGTGTATTTAAGGCTTGGTATGTCTGGGAATTTTTATAATGGGCAGCTACACCAGAGCTCATGAACAGGTACGAATGGCTTAGAGTCAGGAGCCAATCCCAAAAAATAACAACGCCGAGCTGTATTTAGATGAAGAAGATCCAGGAAATTAGTTGGCTCTAACTGGACAAAAGAGAAAGGCCACATAGGGAGAAGCGAGTGGTTCAAAGAAACCGAGAATTATCTTGGCCAAAAGAACTGCTTTTATTATGCAGCTAGAGAGTTAGGTAAAGTCTTTGCCTATTGGAAAAGCTTTAGCGAGCCAGCCTTCAGCCACAACTGAAGAACAGATTCCAGCATAGACCAGTGTTGAGAAGGGCCAGCTGGAGGAACAGACCACAACAAACAGTGGCACTGGAAAGGGCTCTAAAGAAAAGACAAGCACTAAACAACCTGTATTCAAAGATAAGGGAAAGGGTCCAGTACCTGACGGTCCATCAAACAAAATTCCTTTTAGTGAATTAGATTTGCCCATAGCCAAGAAAGATAAAATGTAGCAATTGCAGCATAATCCCTTAAAGGAAAACTGACATTTCAAACTATTGATTTAGCACATTTACCATACATGGCTCCCGTAATGGTTTATGAGCCAGTTCAATCTGACCAGGAAAATGTGGATGCTCAATGCTTATCCAATCATCATGGAATACCATTGTCAATGCCTTAGGTCAGATGACGGATGCATTGGCACCTAGTGAGCAAGTGGTTAAGCTCAAAGAAGACTTGGAGAGCAGCCAGTAGCAGATTCAAAAACTCCAAGCATACTATTGCTGAGAATCAGTCAATAAGGACAATCAATGATCTACAAACAAAGCTGCTAAAACTAGAAATAGAAAATCGATAGTTAAAGGAAGACAAGGCAACAACTTTGAGAGATGCTGATTGCTTTCAGACTATGCTCCGAATGAAGCTGACAAATTACAAAGAACTGATGATAGCTTACACTACAATCAAGGCTTCTCTGATAGAGAGATATGTCTACAATAATCTTGCTGATATTTTGAGTCCAGAGGGCAATGTCACTATGAATATGGACAATCTGAAAGCCTTGATGAAGACTATTCAAAGTAATCTGCAGGATAAGCTCTCAAAATACAATACAACATTGGAAAATAAAGCCATCTTGGATTACATTGAAAAACAGAATAATCTTGATGAGGATTCTGAGAGGGAGGAAGAGAAGGATGAAGAAGGAGAGGACAACCAGGCCGACAAGCCAGATAGTGAAGATGATGACTTTCCTCCTTCTCCACCTTCAGGATCTGGAGCTAGTGGATCTGCTGCCACAGGGGGCATTCAACCCAACAGAGACCAGCCAGACCAATACAAAGACAAGCCAGACCAGTAGTCGGGGGACCAGCAGTCAACCAGGTAGTGGAGAGAAGGGCCAAACTGGCGATTATCCCAGCACACCAGTCACAGCACCTTACTGACAACAAAGGAAAATCCAAAGCTGTGACTGAGCCCCTAAAGGGTGATGATCAGCATTCATTACAGTTCATCACACTGAATAAGAGATCAAGACATCAATACACTCCTACTACTAGGATGTATTTGGAGGATGATACTCTGATCTCTGATTTGGCACACTTTCAAATGCTGTATGTTGGAGCCAGAGAAATGGTACAGCACTGGAAATCGACTGCCTTCCATGATCAAGAAGTGTGCCAATTGCCTAAGCATCCCACAAAACCCAGCTGCTAGATAGGGTACCTGAGTGGGTGCTAACTCCTGATGATAGGATAGCCAATCCACATTGGCAATGACAGTCTACTACAGACCGACATTCCCTAGCCCTGGAGCTGGACTTGCTCTTTGGAAACAGGCCAACATACAAATGTATGAAGGAAGTCAAAACTCAGCTGAAAAAAGTTTACTTCTAATGCAAATTGCCAGAGGAGTTCTAGACCAGCGAGTGTGTAGGCCATCATTGAAGAACAGGCTTCTAGCAGCAAGGGACCTTGAACTCAAATGACAATAGGAGAACATGCAACTGCTCTTTGAAGACTGTTTCAGCTAGTCAAAGTTACTAGAAAGATGATGCAGCAAGAGAACCAAACTATTTTAATTTTTTTGGGCTTTGTGCCTGATTCTCTAGTTCTCCTATATGCATTACCTGTTAAAGAAGTTGAATTGCCCAGATTCTTTCCGGACTTGTATCCCCAACATCTTGAACCAGTGGACCGGCTCACTTACTTTGGTATCACTAATGACCTTCAGGGTTGGTATGAGCGGGCCACTGTGGAATGGAAAACTTGGCAAACACTGATCAATGATGCCCTCAAATTGGATGATGTCATGGAGTTGCAGGGCAAAATGCAAAGGATCAAACTCTATATGGGACAGTGGAAGATCCAGCTCCGAGGTTTGACGAAGATCACAAATTAGTTGTTGCAACTGACTGTGGAGTCTTCCAAAATCCATGAGAAGGATATCACGGCTAAACCAGGATTGGGACCACAATACAGAGAAATGGATGAGATTCTCTTCAAAGCTAGGATCAAGACAAATCAGCCTCTTCTAGAGGGATGGATCCACACTGCCTCGCACTGTCATAAATTGGCAAGAACCCGTCTGACAAAGGGAAAACGCACTATGTATGATCTCGACACCAAAACTTACAACCCTCTCATACCTTATGAATTTGAGATGTCCACTGAAAGGCAGGATCAGCTTGAGCAGGAGGCCATACAGACTTATCTAGAAGGATAATGCTGGCACTGAGACTTCTGAGGCACCAACACCAAAGAAGGGCAAGAGGAAGCGGGTTCAGTGGAAGGATACTAGGTAGTTCCATCTCAGAATCAGACGGTGGATTTTTCCAGTAAGGCACTGGGATCTCCTTGTGGCTAAGCACTCTTGGAATTACAATTATAGGGATGTCAAGCACTCAACAAGCATGAAATATGGCATAAAGCCATACCAAAAGAGTACTATCATGAGGAACATTGGCTAAACTCATGAGGAACATTGGCCAACTCAACAACACCAAATCAAAATCAGGCGGTGGATTTTTTTTTCAAAATTTTTGGAATCATACCAAAATTCAAGAAAGGAGGAAAGGATGTAAAAGGCGAAGACAGTCCTGACAAGCAGAAACTATCCTTAGAAGATTGGCCAGTGGGAGGAAATCAGAGTGGGAGTAATTACCACATGCAGTTATTGTAGTAACTAAGGACAGCTATAAAGAGGATCCGCTACATTGTAATGGGGTTCCAAACTGTTTGTATTTGGCTTTAGCTTTCTTAGCACTTTCGAGCTCTTCGCCTCTAGCTTCACTTTGTAATCATCAATTCTGTAAGCAACTGAGCTTGAACCGTTACTCACTGTACTGGTTGGCCTTGAGCTATTAATCTGAATTGGCAAATACTCTTCCTAGTTTTCCAGCTATGTCTCTTGTTCCAGTATCATATTCCACTTCATTTATCTATTTCAGTTCAGTCAATGCTCTGTTCCGGTCTCACTATCTGAACTGACAGCATTAGCTTTCTGAAGAGATCAGCTTCAATTCCACTCATGATTAAACCATACTTTTGTAGGAATTTGTCGTCAAGCGCCTTCCAACACGCCGAGAGGAGAAGTATGGGTACAAGCATGAACTTGTGGCCCTTTTGACCCAGCTGCATGAGGAGGGAGAGGACGTTGACTGGGAGGCATTACCATGACGGTCTTCTTGATACATTCTTACTCGGTCATCTTCATACAATCTTCTTTGTATAGTCTTTTTTGTAGCTGTGGTCTTTTTGATACAATCTTACTCAGTGATTGTTTGCATGTACAGTTTTGTAGTGCTTATGTTTATGGTTTTGCATTTCGTTTGTGATTATGTTTTTTTTTGCAATTATGGTATGGCACAAAGGTTATGGTTATGGTATGACACAGAGATTTTGGTCATGGTTTGGCAATCAAGTTATGGTTATGGTTTTGCAATGATGGTATGGAAATCATAGTATGGTTAGGGTTTGGAAATCAAGTTATGGTTATGGTTTTTAGTGATGGTATGGCAATCATGTGATGGTTATGGTTTGGCAATTAGATTATGGTTATGGTTATGGTTTTGCAATTATGGTATGGTTGTTATGGTAATGGTATGACAAGCAAGTTATGGTAATGGTTATGGTATGGGAAGTGGGTTATATTTATGGTTTTGCAGTTTTCAAATCATGTTTTAATTATGGCTATTAAATCTTTATGCCGTTGTGCTTATGATTTGGAAGTCGATGTTATGGTTATGCTTTTGAGAACTTGTCATGATTAAGCTTTTGATTTTGTGGTTTTGTTCTTTTTAGAATTTTACTAATCTGTATACACCCGCTCTTTAGCGTCAACTTGTAGGTGGAGTGCGGTTGCTTGTGCACTCTTCCTTTGGGTAGAGAGGGCTATTTTCTGTTGCTTAGTACATGCAGCATCAGTTCCCGACCCTCTCTGCCCAATTTTTTTTTTTGTAGGTTTGGCCATCGGAACAGAGTTCGGTATACGCGTTGGTATAGGCCTCGGAACAACTGCCGGTATTAGATAAAATTTCTCGCGCTAATGACTGCGTGTATACAAACATAGATATCTGCGTGTATTCTGACGGTATTAACTGTGTGTATTCCAATGGTTGTTACCGATGTATATACCGACGCTACGATACCGACGTTTCTTACGATGCTTATTCCAACATATTTTACTTTTAAAAGAAACGTTGTCTCGTCGGTATCTGCGTTGATTTTTGCACGATGTGTTATAGTGAACCGATAGAGATAATTACGAGCAGTGTTAGAGAAAGAGAAAGAGAGAAAAGGGATAATAAAGAGAGTGTCCCATTTGCCTATAAATATAGGATAGGGGGCACACTAGAATATAGCTTGATATCTAGCTACCTCGATTGGATTTTTTAGCAACGGCTTCATCTTCAACGTGCACGGTGAGTTTGCTCTTGAATACTACTAGCGGTGTCCCTATGATGCTTGATTGCACCACAAGAATTGCCATGGTGAACCCTAGGGATTACGGCGGTTGTGGGGGTAGCGAGATGTTTGCCATCATTTCCACTCCGGATGGAGATTGCTAGATAGAAGTTAAAGATGGTGTGACAATAAGTCATCATTTTCAATTCCTTTTGGATTCAACCTTATCTACAAGGTTTTTGTTGGTCACAGACAATCAAGTGGATAAGTCACCAAAGTCGAATGTGACAATAGTTGAGTTGTTGGATAGCTCCATTGAGGAACAAGAAGGGATTGCGGTTAAAAACTTAACAAAAAAAAAGGATATTTTTTTGTTTGTCATCAAGCAGAGCTAGATGGTTCAATAGAGGAAGAAAAGGAACACATAAAAAAGTATATGCATGTGGACCAAATAGAAAAAACTCAGAGTACACTGGAGTACATTGCTATAAATAGCTGAAAGAGAGAGAAAAATGTTGAGATTGAGGTACAGAGCTCACTAAATTCAACTAGACCCGTTTGTTCGTCCACATCAGAAGGCATAATCACCCCATCGCAAAGGGAGTTCTACTCTCGGCAATACATAGGATGAGAGAGATCGTGTCTCGTGTGGTTCTGAAACATCAATAGCTGGACCTAGGCATTTGCAGTTGAATCTAGAAAAGTAGATGGTAATGGGGGTAGTGGGTCGAGAAAATGGGGAGGAGCTAAATAGCAAAGAGCTACTATCTGTGATGGAGGAGATGCAGCCATTGATTCATACACAAATGTATTGATTTATGTTTACAACTGCCAAACAATAAACGTCCTCATAGAGACTGATCTTTAAATATGTTTTATTAAATTTATATTCAAACACAGGATGAGAGAAGCAACTACCACAAGGATTGGTATTGGTGCCGAGTCTCAATTGCTGCGGCTAAAAATAGTTGTGGCTATAGGTTCTCCCACAATATGCTCTTTCCGGGTCAATCCATAGATCTTAACAAAAGATGTCATGTGTTCAAAATGTCAATCAATGGCCTTGGTTCTGGTGTGGAGCTTGTGAATAGGATGTGACAAGATGGAAGTGGAGACTTGCAAAAAAGTTGGGTTTGTTTTGACCACGTTAGTAGGGTTGTGGGATGGATAACAATGGAAGCACATGTCTACGATCCTAAGTAAGTCCTACTTACATGGTGTGTTTGTTTTCCGTCATTCCATTATGGTATACAATAATCCTCAAACTTTGTAGGATTCAAGATATTCAAACAATTACAATCTGCAAGATGAAGGAAGAGGACACACAGGCACAGGTCATGTTTTGGGAAATATTAAATTTGGTGCTATTGAAAAGAGGGCACCGACCAACTGATTTTAGAGGATCCATGCCAGATGAAGCTGGTGCAAATTGGAAAGCTATTTGAATTGTGCTCAATGGAGGACTTGACAATGTTATAAAAGGGAGATAATGGTCATGCTTGTTTCATTGGGAGCAAAGCTTGCACATTCATACCATGCAATATGTGCAAAAAAACTTTCAAGATGAGCACAAGCATATGTGTGAATTGTGGCGATGTGCAAGAAGCGAGGAGGAGGCAGCCATATTGTATAGGACTATTCGAGCTTGGTGGGCTTCTGGAAAAGTGTCTGACTCTAACTTGTTGCAAATGGAATGCTGGCTAAGTTGGTGGCATTTTCACTACCCTCGCTGGAGAAAGCACTTCGTTGGGGTAAAAAAATGGAATACTTTAATTTAATGGAGATTACTATAATGTTGCTTCAGTACGTTGCAGGAGGTGGATGATCTGTCATACATTCCTACTACAAACCTTGCCAAAACAAAACATGCAAGTGGGATAGCTGGCGAGGGAAATAAAGAAATGTTGAGGTTGTACGATGCCTGCATTTTTGACCTTTCAAACGCTCTGTTGCAAAGTGTAAAGATGCTTGCTTTTGTCGAAGGTAGATATCATGGAGCTGGACCTTCTGTTGAAAAACTTGGTTGTTGGGCTCAGCAAGGCCAAGCATTGGGTCCAACTGCTATAGCTAGAGAGATTGAGGATGAGCTAGCAGGTACACAACTCTATCATACACTGAAAATGGACGGAGATAATATAACAGTTGCCAAGAAGTAGAAACACAAACATCTCGCGAAGTCATGGGGGGACCCCAAAAAACATCCGTTCGAGGAAATAACGTGGTGAAGAACATGAAGTAGTATGATGGTTGAGGAGACAGATATTCACAAAACAATGTGGTCAATCCGTTGTCCTTTGAAGGGGAGTAGGGTACAATGTCAGGGGTGGTTAGGTTCTAGTTTTGGCAAATGCAAAAAATATAAAGAACACAGGTGCGGGTGCAGTTGCACCATCCTTTTGGGGGATTCGCACTTGGGAGAGAGGAGATGGCATTGATCAAGGGACCGGTACAAAGGAACAATTCATGTGGTTTTGCAAGAATAGTGTGGATCACACATGGAGGATTTGTAACACAATCACCCGATGCCCTGCAAGAGTCCCCCACACTTGGCTAGTGGAAAGGGGAACAAACTTGAATGCTTTAGAGGCCGTTGATTTTGCCTCCTTCTATGTTCTTATTCCAGCTGCGTTTTCATTGTCAAGGGTGTCTACAGTAGCTGAAACTTGATCTCCCTTAGATGTCTTGTGATTACTTCCTTTAGGTGTCTAGTCATTCTAATTCTTGAAATCTATGTTATCATTATCTGGTCTACCTCTTCCATGTGTATTGGCGTCTCAAGCTATCTCTAGCGTCTAGTTTGGTTCTTCTTCTTTTGAAGCTCTCCCATCTAGACTAATTGGCCATTCCCCTTGGTTTAATTTGGTAAAGTTTTCAGGGTATTATACTATTACTATGAGCCCTTTTGTGATCTAAAAGGACTACGTTGAGGTCAATTTCACCTATGGGGAATATATTTATGGAGGCTAGTATTCTTTCTATATTTTTAGTGCCATAATTTTGACGTAGTTCTTTAGTTGTCAACAATTTCTTCCATGTTGTAGTGTTATTCATCTTGACTTGAATTCTTCTATTTGGCCCTTGCATAGTGAGTGCCTAGCTAACATAATCATGTATGGCCCTTGCACTTCTTAGCCACGAGTTTCCTAATAGAATAATTTTCAGAACCAACCTTGATCTGGAGATTCTCCACTAGACTAGTGGCTTGCACAATGCGGTGATCTACCGTGATTTTGCCATTCTAATTATGAATGGTGCAAGCTTCATCTCAATAATCCCCAATTTTTGTATGATATATTCGCCAAGTATATTAACACCCACACCTTGTTACCATATACATGTGGTAGTGATGTGTGCGAACACACTAGGACCGTCGGGGCATTTTTCCCTCTTTAGGAGGTTTTTCCCCCCCTGCATTGTATATACGCCCATCATTCTAGGGCTATCTATCTTTCCATTGCACACTAAGTAACACACTCTCTATTGTGTGCCTTGAGCTTCCTTCGTCTTCTCCAAGCTGTGTGCGTTTCTCTGCAACCCTAATTCAACCAATTGGTATCAGAGTAGGTTGCGTCCTCCCGAGCTTAGCTGCCAGCTGCTCTAGAACATGCCTGCTCACATTCTTCGATTTCAGTGAACTTTGGCAAGCGCTCACAGGTCAACAAAAGTTTTGGGAGATCTTATAGAGCTCAATCTGCTCAGATTTTTGATTCGGGCTCATTTCGACCTCCGTTTCCACTACAGGCAGTATTGCACAGGCTATTTCGTCATTTTGTGCAGAATTTTTGTCAGTGCCATTTTCTGCATAACAGGTGCCTTACAATATTCTACGGTTTGTGCTATATAGCACGTGTTGTTCTCGCTTCGTTTCTCCTCTTTTCGGGCAGTTTTCACATCAGGTGCTGCATTTACCATGGCTGACAACAACATAGATGTGTCAAGATGTTTGCTGTTGAACAGGCTCGATGGGGACAATTACCCTATGTGGGCTTACATGATGCAACATGTTCTCGTGTCAAAGGGCGTCTGGAATATTGTGCAAGGCATTGATGTACGTCCTGGTTCTGAGGATGCAGGCGATGTTGAGGATATTGCAGGTCTTGCTGCAAGGATTGCTGCTATTAGAGTTGTTTTGCCTATGGCAGAACAATCTCGTTGGGATGTAAAGGATGCACAGGCTCATGCATTGATTGCGTTGTCTGTGAAGCGCACCATTGTTCCTCACATTCGTTCAGCAAAATCTGCAAACAGGCTTGGGATATATTGGCTGGTCTTTATGCAAGTCGCAATGAGGCTAAAATTGCTTTGTTGCGTAAAGAGCTGGAGTCAAAGATTATGCATGAGGAAGATGATATGGACACTTTCCTTGCTGGTGTCAAGGATATCAATGAGCAACTTATTTCTACAGGTGAAGTCATTTCAGACAGTTCCCTTGTGCAGACTGTTCTTGATGCCTTGCTAGATTCATACTAGACTTTTCCTAGTACTTGGAGACTGATGACCCAAGGAAATCCTGAAGTCGTCAAGTTTGATACATTATGCACATTGCTATTGCAAGAGTCACTTGCCAAAAAAAACAGGACTAGGCAGCGTGCATTTGAACATGCTTTTATAGCTTCTCAAAGAAAGGGTGGTAACAGCAATGCAGCCACTTCTTATGGTTCTGCTGCGGATGGAAAAACTTCTGTTCCTAATGCTTCTGTTGGCAACAATTCATCTGGAAATTCTAGTGATAAGGGCAAAAAGAAGATGCGTTGCCATTATTGTAAAGCTAATGATCACTTGATCAAGCAGTGTCCTAAGTTGAAGGCCAAAGAGGCTAAGAAGAAAGAGGGTGGTTCCACTGCAAATGCTGGTTCCACTACAAATGCAGCCATTGTTGAGTCTTCTGTGAAAGGAGACTGTGATGTTGATGTTGATGTAGAATGGGCTTTTAGCGCAGAGTGCACTTACAATCCTGATGTCCATGATGCATGCTTGTCAGTTGCTTCACATGTGTGGTATTTCGACAGTGGTGCTACAAAGCACATTACCTCACATCGTGAATTGTTCACCTCTCTTGAGTCTGTCCCTCATGGGAATTCAGTCACTTGTGTCGACAATGCCTCTTATTCGGTTCAGGGAGTTGGAAAGATTGTGCTTACTGCTGCAAATGGTAGTTCTTTCACACTTGTTGATGCACTTTATGTACCTGGGATCAAGAAGAATCTTTTGTCTGTATCTGCACTTGCTAGATTTGGACTTGTAGTCAAATTTGTGGATGAAAGATGTACAGTTCATGATCTCAGTTTTGGTGATGAAATTGTTGTATCTGGGCTTTTGTACGTGGGTTGTATAATCTCACTTTGTATGACAAGTGTGGACAAAATTTTGCAAATGCGGTTGCAGATTCAAGGGCTATTTTAGATGCAAAACTTTGGCATGCACGTTTTGGTCATCTGAATTTTTCCAGTTTGTTGTGTTTACAGAAATCTGATATGGTTGCTTCTTTGCCGCCTCTTGAAGCACCTGCCAAACATGTTTGTGAAGGCTGTATTTTGGGTAAAATGCAGCGTTCTAAGTTTCCAAAGGATGGTTCAGTTAAGGCCACATGCAAGTTGCAGCTTGTGCAGAGTGATGTTTGTGGGCCCATGCAAACTCAGTCCTTGGGAAATTACCTGTACTTTGTGACTTTCATTGATGATTACTCTAGGCATGCATGGGTATTTCCGCTTAAAGCGAAGTCCGAAGTTTTTATGTGCTTCAAAAAGTTTCTGGCTATGGCTGAAAATGTATTCAAATGTACTATGGGCACCCTCCGTTTCGATCGAGGGGGGGAGTATATATCTCATGAATTTAATGCATTTCTGGCTAGTCATTGGATAAAACACCAATGTACACTGCCTTATACACCTCAACAAAATGGTGTTGTTGAGGGTCACTTACGGAAATGGCATGATGTATGCACAAAAGTCAAACTTTGCCACATTTTTTTTGGTTTGACGCCATCATGTGTGCCACTTATGTACTTAACAGGTGTCCTACGAAAGCTTTGCAGTCTATTACTCCATATGAAGCATGGCATGATAGAAATCCTTCTATTGAGCACATGCGTGTTTTTGGCTATTTTGCATATGCTTTGGTGCCACAAACACAATGCAGAAAATTGGATGATAAGGCTGTCAAATGTATTTTTGTTGGTTATAGTGCTGAAAGCAAAGGTTACAGTTGTATCATTCGCAAACAAAGCATATTTTTGTTTCACAGGATGTAGTGTTTGTGGAAGATTCTGTTCAGCCCTTGCTGTCATGTACTAGAGACAATAATGTAAGCTCACAAGACATTGATGGCACTTTGTTGCCTCTTTTTAGTGGTGGAAATACGAATGTAAATTCCAATGAGGCAAATGTACAGTCTATGGGGGTTTCAGAAAATGTTATAGATCAGCCTATTACTGATGCAAATGTACATGATGCACTTGATGAGGAAAGGGCTGAAAATGAGCGGGCTAGAGGTATGCCAAAATGGCTGGTGCATACATTGTGTGACAGTAAATTGGATGCACCTTTGTCTAGTCGTACTTGTTGAGGCTCTCGCCATGCATCTTATGCATCAGATTGTTATGCTTTGGTTGTGTCTAGCTTACATGATGTTGAGGAACCTCGGTCTTTTGATTAAGCACAAAATTCAAAAAATTGGATGGCTGCCATGCAATCAGAATATGATGCACTTATAGAAATTGACACATGGGCTTTATGTGATTTGCTCCTGGAAAAAAGGCCATTGGTTCAAAGTGGGTTTACAAGTTGAAACGCAAGCCGGATGGTGACATCGATCGCCATAATGCTCGACTCATTGCAAAGGGTTATGCACAACAAAAAGGCATAGATTATGAAGAGACTTTTGCTCCCACTTGTCGTATGACTACTGTGCATTTTCTATGTGCATTGGCAGCTCATTTTGGTTGGAATGTACATCAATCAGACATTTTCTTGAATGGTGACATATTTGAGGAAGTTTATGTAACGCAGCCTCGTGGTTTTGTCAACAAAAGACAAGAGGACAAAGTGTGCAGATGTAAGAAGGCTTTGTATGGGTTGAAGCAATCTCCTTGTGCTTGGTATGAGAAAGCTGACACTCATTTGGTCAAACAAGGTTTTTGTAACAGTCCAACAGAAAGCACATTGTATGTAAAGTGTGAGGGTGATGTAGTTCTCATTCTGGTCTTTATGTCGATGATTGCTGATCACTGGACCAAATGAGAGACATATTGCTGAATTTAAGGCTGGTTTGAATGCTACTTGCAAGATGAAGGATTTGGGGCTATTGCATCATTACTTGGGTATACAATTTAAGCAGTGTGATGGTGGTATTTCCTTGTGTTAGAAAAGTTACATAGAGACATTGCTATGTAAGTTTGGACTTGAGGATTGCAAACCTATTGCCACTCCCATGGAAATAGGTTTGAAGTTGAGTCTACATGATGCTGGTGATCCTGCTGATGTCACTCTTTACCAAACTGTTGTTGGCTGCCTCATTTATGTATGCAACACGAGGCCGGATATTCAGGTTGCAGTCTCACAGGTCAGTAGATTTATGCATAGCCCAGGGTCTAAGCATTGGCAAGCCGTTAAGAGGATTTTCCACTACCTTAGTGGAACTATAACATTTAATGGCCTAATAACTTATGTGTAGCGGAAATTAGCATGAACATAGTGGGCATTTCATTAGAATAGATTCCTAATGAGAATTACAAGAGTGCTTGGGTGGAGAGAGCAACAAAAAGCATAACACCTAGTTAGATAGCATCGACAATACTTTCAAAAGAGAGAGAAATTAAGCTATTGACAACAGTTGAGGACCGGATTTGCATGGAGCCGGTCCCCCCTCCAAAAGGCTTTGTATTATGGTTTCTCCCATCAAGAGAGACATTGTACAATACAATTCTTTGTGTTCCTTCAAGACTAGCTAGTGCAATGAAGATGGAAGCTTCATACACCAAGCAAAACACTTAATCAAACACAACTTGAATTATCCCCGTTCTCAGACCCAAGACCTCACACACCTTCGAAGATGGTGAGAGCTAGCAGGGTATGAGAGTAGATTGAGAGGAAGAAGGAGTATCTTACGAGAAAGATGTACATCTCCTCACATAATCACTCATATTAGCATAGCTTAGCTTAGTAATTAGCTTGGTAGAGGAGATGAGCATGCATTGAAGCTTGGCTCTTGGTTGGATTTGCATCCACATGCCAAGAGAGTGTTGATGTAGGCTTCTATCTCACAAGCTTGGAGTAGGTGATGAGCTCTCCATCAAAGCTTGGGAGGAGATAGAGTATTCTTCCTTCACACATGGTCAAGTGTGAGTGTGTGTGTGTCAATGCCAAGCAAAAATCAGCCCCCTCTCTCTCTTGGGCGAGCCCTAGCTGCTAATTTGGTCTGGCTTTTGCCTCATTGGACCTCCCCAAGTCAAGCCAATAGGTATTAAGCAGCATAAGTGATAGCCTTCTGACATGTGTCCCCCTTTCCCCTTTTGTGAGAGCTTTAGGTAATTAAATAATTAAACTTAACTCTCATTGGACCCCTTTGTCTCTTGTCCAATAGAAATCAGGCAAGCCATGGGGCTTTTGAATGCTCATTGGACCCTTTGGGAGACTGCCCAATAGTCTTCTAGGAGACTTAATTCTCATTGGTTTCTTTTATTAAATGTTTTTAAATTAATTAAACTACATTTACTCTAGCTTAATTCTCATTGGTCCACTTCGAGGGTCTTCCAATAGGAATTGGGCACACCTTGTGGGCATCTGGCCTAGGGAGCTGACATGTGTCCCTCATTCCCTTTGTGTAAAGGGAGCCTGTGTGTGTGTGTGTGTGTGTGTGTGGCTTTCTCTCTCATACCCTACCTTTGGGGCTCGCCCCCTCCCATGTAGGGATGTGCAAAGACTTTTAGGGCACACACAAAGCATCCAATTTTCCCTAGGGTTGACCTTTGGACACAACCTTTGAATTTTGGAACCTTAGCATTTTGGAAGTCTTAATGGGATGAACCTTAGGGTCTTTTTAGCCCATTGTTGCACATGGCTCTTTTGCACATGCCCCCCCCTTTGGATCCCTATTTTCCCTCCTTTGGATCCCTACTGTGGCCGGTCTGCTAGCTTAACCAATATTCTAGCTTTTTCTCCCTTGGCACTTCCCCACATTAAATGATCAGTTTAATATGAGAAAATCATTTAGGAGAATTAGATATTGATTATTATGACATTACCTCTCTATTGAAATCATAGTCGTCCTCGACTATGGTGTAGAGAAGATAAAGCATATTCATGAGTCCTTTTCTTAGCGGGTAGAGGATCCCTATGTTACCCTACAACATCATTCCATAATGGATGACTAGTCCATTTGGCGCTTGAGAGCCTGAGGCTGCCGCAAGCATGTCTGCACATTAGTCCTATCAGTCTTCCATAGTAGAGTGACAAGCTCTACTTGGTGTTTGGGAGACGTCGTCTCCGCAAACTTGATCTAAGCATGCATACTACTTCATTTTTGTGCACAAATAAAGAAAAAGAGAGTCTTATAAGACAAAAATTTTGTTCATTTTTAACATTTTGTACATTTGCTTACTCTTGGGAAGCATTGTAAGCATTGACAAGGTTTAGGTTATCCTTTAATTGTATGCCTTGCATCCATCTAGCATCTTCGAAAGGATAATTCTTAAACTTAATAAGATATCATCGGATAGTCTTACCGCCTCTTAATATTAACCTTGTCTTCATGTCGGAGAATGGACTCGGGCTGCAGCACCTCCTCTTGGTCCTCGATCTCCGGTGGGTCTTCAATAGTTGGTTCTTGAGGTGGCTCTCCTTTGTAAGGCTTTAATAGGCTCACATGAAAAGCATTGTGTATGAGCCAATGATTGGGCAACTTAAGTTGATAGGCCATCTCATTGATTGGCCGAAGAATCTGGAAGGGACCATAGTACCTTTTTGCTAGTTTAGCATAGTACTTTTGGTGGCCCGTAGGATTCTTGCCCGTCGTGTGCCTTAATCGAGCCTTGGGAAACTTTAACAAGACCCAATCGTTTTCTTTAAAGGCTTGGGCTCTTCTGTGCTTGTCAGCTGCAGCCTTTTGCCTTTGCTGTGAGATAGAGATAGCATCCTTAATCTTTTGGAAAGATTCTTGTAGGTCTCGGCTATACTCATCTGCAACGAAGATCTTCCCATGTACCTTAAGTAGCAAGGGACTTTTTGATCTTCCCTCAATTACCTCGAAAGGTGCTTTTCCTGTGGAAGTATGTACAGTGTTATTGTAAGCATACTCTACTAAGGGTAAGTACTTCTCCCATTGGGATCTTTGATCTACTTCCGTTACATAGGCTTTTAGTAGATCGAGAATGGTTAGGTTAGCTATTTCACTTTGGCCATCAGTTTGTGGATGATAGGCCGAAGAGAAGTTTAGCCTTGTTCCTAAATTCTCAAAGAGACCCTTCCAGAAATTACTGGTCATTCTAGGATCTCTATCCAACACTATGGACATTGGCAAGCCATGGTACTTGAAAATTTGTGAAATGAAGAGGGTTGCCATTTGATGGGCTTTGATAGTCTTTTTGACAGGTATAAAATGAGCTTGTTTACTGAACCTGTCTACTATCGTCCATATTCTCGTATTCCCATGGATAGACTTAGGCAATCCAAAGATAAAATCCATGGATATGCTCTCCCAAGGTGAATTAGGGATTGGCAAGGGTTGAAGCAATCCAGGTTGCTTCCCTCTATCAAATTTTGTCTTTTGACATACCACACATTTGGAAACATACTCTTGTATGTTCACTTTCATGGTAGGCCAATAGAAATATGTTTCAATTCCCTTTAAGGTAGACTGAATCCCTCTATGCCCCGCATATGGGGGAGCATGAGATTCATACATTACATTCTCACGTAGTGAGTTAGTAACGCATAGTCTATTGCCATAGAGAAGATAACCATCTTGTAAAGTAAATGGTTCTTCTTTCTTCCCTAATGCAAGGGCTGAAATCACATCTCTAAAATCGGGATCAATAGCATTCTCATCTATCATTGAAGATAGATCATTGTGAGTTGCTATGGAAACCGCATTCACTCTCGGTCGTCTTGAGAGTGCATCGGCTACTTGATTATGCTTGCCAGCAATGTGAGCAATATGAAAATGAAATTGCGAAAGGAAATTTGCCCACCTCATTTGTTTGTCGGAGAGCTTGGTCTGCGTCATGAAGTACTTAAGACTTTGGTGATCCGTTCGCAGAATGAAAGGAGTCCCCAATAAATAGTGCTTCCATGAGTCTAAGGCATGTAGAACTGCAAGGAGTTCTTTTTCGTATATGCCTAGAGCTTGCTCAACAGGGTCGAGCCTTTGACTCTCATAGCCTATGGCGTGCCCTTCTTGGAGCAAAATAGCCCCAAGGCAATCACCACAAGCATCACATTGGACCTCAAATGGTTTTGACAGATCCGGTAGTGTAAGCACAGGTTGAGAGATAAGCTTTTCTTTAAGCTTTTCGAAAGCATTGTTCTCCTTAGCAGACCATGTATACCTAACACTTTTCTTTGTTAGGTCATGTAATGGTCCCGCAATTTGTGAGAACTTTTCTATGAAGCGTCTATAGTATGCACACATACCTATAAAGCTTCTTAGTTCATGAAGATTCCTTGGTTTAGGCCATCCTTTTATTACCTCTAACTTGGATGGATCCATTTGGATGCCATCTTGAGAGATAATGTGACCTAAATACTGGATCTCTTGCAAGAAAAATTCACTTTTCTTTCGATTAACATAAAGTTTATTCTCTCTTAAAACTTGAAATATTACCTGGAGGTGTTGCTTGTGTTCCTCCAATGAATTAGAGTAGATGATAATATTATCAAAGAACACTCCAGTGAAGGTTCGATGAGGCCTGAACAGCTTCTCCATCAAGCGGTTGAATGTGGCTGGTGCATTGGTCAAGCCAAAAGGCATGACAATGTATTCGTAAAGACCAAATGTAGTACGAAATGCGGTCTTTACAATGTCTTGATCAACTATCCTTATTTGATGATAGCCACTTTTTAGGTCAATCCTACTGAAGTAGGTCGATCCTTGTAGCTTATCAAATAGGTCTTCTACCCGTGGAACGGGAAACCTATTCTTGATAGTGATCCTATTTAGTGCTCTATAGTCGACACACATACGATATGTGCCGTCTTTCTTTTGCACTAATAGCACAGGTGAGCAAAATGGAGATGAGCTAGGCCTAACCATGCCCTTCTCAACTAACTCATGCACTTGCCGCATAATCTCCTCTTGTTGAGCTGGAGAAACTCTATAAGGAGGTTGGTTAGGCGGTGAACTTCCTGGAAGAAGTTCAATTGCATGGTCATCATTACCTCGTTTAGGAGGTAGCTCACAAGGGATGTCGTCAATAAAAACATCTTGAAACCCCTTAAGAAAATTGGATAACTCTAATTCCTGTTGGTTGCTTTTATTTTCTTTTGCTAAAGCATTAGATTCATTTTGAGAATCTTTAACAAAAATCATATACATGGAAATAGAGCTCTTTATTGACTTGTTGAAAGCTGGTGTATGTACAATGGGGATGGTGTTACCCATCTCCTTAGCATCTATATACATGTCTTTTTCCCTGAACTTAAAGGAGATTCTCCTTTCAGGAAATTTAACATCGGCATCCAGGCGGTCAAACCATGGTGCCCCTAGGATTACATCCTCATGCTTGAGAGGAGAGATAAAGAAGTCCTCTTTGTCCACATAGCCTTGGACATGAAGCCTCAATTTCCTGATTAAGGGAGTGACTGAAGCTTCTTGCCCCTTGAAGACACTGTCTGCGGGTAGGATATCTCCCATCTCGTAGGATTGTATGCCTAGCTTGGTGGCTAACTCCATAGATATGAAATTGTGAGTAGAACCAGGGTCAAAGAGAATAAAAGCATCATGTTCTCTTACCTTTCCCCAAGCATGGCATAGAGGAGATCCTTTGTGGTGAGTTTGGTGAATCTCCTCCTCTTGGATTTCAACCAAAGAAGCTCTAGGAGGATCTTGGCGGTTGTTCTTTTGGGGACAAGCGCGGTACGCATGCCCTTGTTCGCCGCACTTGAAACACCGGTTATCCTTACGATAACGCTCAAGCTCTTCAGGAGAGAGTTTATTCTTCTCTTTGTAAACTCTCTTCTCTTTAGCTTTGTTGGAATTGCCCTTAGGAGACTTTTGGACATTGTCCTTCCCCTTAGGCTCATTGGAACCCTTGTTTTCCGGGGGCTTATTATTTCTTTTACCCCCCGTTTGGAAATTGATTCGAGAGGCCACCATAGTATGGTGTATTACCGCCGATATGGTACGTGGCCTTTGGGAGTTGACATACTCCGCCATTTCTTCGGTTAAGCCCGCACAAAATTGTTGCTTTTGCTCTCCAAAATCCAACTTTTTGAAGACAGTGGCTTTGAGTTGTAGGTCCCAAAACTTGTCTACATATTTGTGGATGGATTCATTGGGAGAGAGCTTTAAGCTTCGCCATTCGGTGAGTACTTTGTCTTTGGCATCGGTGGCCAAAAACTGCTTCATAATGGAAGCTCTTAAAGTCTTCCATGTTCGTGGAGCTTCACCGTTGGCTCGTAGGCTAGACCACCATTGTCTGGTGGACTTTTGAAAGTGCATAGCTACATGGCGTAGCTTAGAGGACTCCGTGAAGCCCTCATTGTGCGCTCCTTGCCGCACTGTCGAAGCAAGGGACTTGCCAATACACCGTATGCGAGCCACAAATGGCTCCAAGCACACAACAAGCCTAAACTAGCAAGCTCAAGAAAACAAAGGGTGTGTCACTCACCGCTCTACGCTCGCCTTCGTGGTGGATTCCTCGCCGCGATGAAGAAGAAGCTGCAGTCGTGCCGCGCTCAACCGCTTCGCCGCCGTCGTGCCTTCGTAATGCTCGATCGCACACACACTCTCCCTCTCTCTCTCTCTCACACACACACACACACAAGGAGGTGAAGAAGAAGAAGATGGAGATGGAGATGGAGCAAGAGCACTCTTCAATTGCACAAATGAGAGAATGAGTAAAAATTAGGTTTAGTTGGCTTTTATAGGAGCTCACCCCATTCACACTTGGGCGCCCATGCTTAACCAACTAATCCCTTGAATGTCCAAGTTAAAGTGCGCCTCTCATCGGCGATCACTCTACCTTTCCCTATTGGTCCGACAAGCCCGGTACCTGACTCTAAATAATACAACGTTTATAGATCATAGGGTGTCCGTGTGCCGTGAGGGTTAACATGCCCCCCTTCCTGATGTAGATTCCGTCCTCGGAAGCTATTGAGTTGAAGCTGGTTCGTCGAGGTGGAAGAGCATTTGAGATGAATGTCCTTAGCCTTCTTCAGTCACTGCAAAATCAAACAACATTGGCACAGTAATTGCATTCTCTTAAAAAGCATATGCAGTTTTAGGTAGACACATTGATTGGTCAAAGAATTTCAAACAATTTGGTAGCAATGAACATTAAATTGCAATGTAATCAAATGCATAAACAGATGTAAAGGTAGAAAATTAAACAAGTCTGGGGTCGCTAATTTGACAGTCGAAAAGCACGAGAGATCGAATATTAATACCATGGGTAAGCTTCTTAATTTTCTGTGGTCAATTAAGTTGTTTAATCGCGAGAGCCAAGTATTCATGTTCGAGGGCTGACTAGAGGCTATATCTAGAAGACTTTGTAGTTAAGCTACCATAAAAGGAATTTCTCATGAAATCATCGCCTGACTGATTACTTTTTCTTTGACCCCCCAAGGTCTTTTCACACTGATTCAATTTTGAAGTGGGTGCTTATTTTGTATGCCTTGGGTTTTTTGCTTTTCAAGAAAAAGCGCCCACGCTGGGAACCTCTAGGGCTCTAGTACCATAGGCAATACATGTGAGTGAAGTACCAAATCAAGCTGAGATTTCTCTTCCAGCTTAAAATTTTACATTGTGGCACTTTGAATTTTTGTTTGTTCATTTTCAACATTTAAATTTTGTAACTTTGGGGGGTCATATAACACTGTTACCCTCCCCAAGCTCATCACATTAGTAAACTCCCTTTATAATACTTAAGCTAAAGGTCAATAGGGTTAAGCCCACTAGAAAGCCCTAGTACATTTCATACAATGCTGCCTAAATCGGATTAAGAACCTAAGTAACCATTTCTTATTAGGAAGGCATTCCCCATGGTATTAAGAGAAGATTTCTAATACCTATCTTGGTCAAACTAGCTTAGTCGGACTGCTTGATTTTTAAACCTAGACAAGTGATTATGACAAAACATTACATTGAATTAAATGTTTGACACTAAGCCAATGCGCTGAATATTATGCTACCAATCACAATCAAAGCAGACAAACATAGATGCAAAAAGATAAGGGCAATGCTAATGGACAAGAAACACCTGTTTGTGTTGATGGTCGCGCTTGATTTGAAGGTTCCATGAAGGTCCAAATCCTATCAATAGCAACACGCTCCTGTACACACTATGAAATACAAACAATACCTCTAGGAGGCACATCAGTGGGAAAAGAGATCTTTGCTAATCACTCAACTCTAAAGCAGAAACACTCCTATCGTACTAATCTTACCTACCCTCCATCACTCAAGTGATGAGGATCAAAGGTTTTTCATGGCATAGGTTTCTGTTTCACTGTACCAGATGTGACATGTGTAGGTCTGAGTCAATGTTTTGACTTTTAATGTGCATACTCGTTTGCTAATTGCTCTTGCTCTTTTTTTTTTTTTTTGTGAGTATAAAGCTTTATATGTACATTCCCTAAGATTGGAATTGAGAGGTCAGGGAAAAAGGTTGAGAGGGAAACAAGTGAATGATGGATGTCCACAAACACTCCCCCCTTCCTTGGGTAGATCATACCGTTTGAAATGAGCTTGTCACCCTTTGAAACCAATTGTTCCAGTTGGTAATAGGTGAGGATTTTTGCCAGTAGTTTGTTATTACCCTAGGTGCCTTGTCAAGCTGCAAGGGTTGTAAGGTACTCTCCCAGGATCGAACTTGAAGTGGTTCATTAGGTGATTCTTGAACACTGGGAGGTGTGGATTCTTTTTTAGCTTCATGGAGGTCCACTACTATAGATGGAGGCTGTGTAGAAGATTTTACCTCTATGGATGTATTACATGAGGAGCTAGAATCTTCATGGGACTCCCCCCTTCCTGAGCTAGGTGGAACAAATTGTTCTTTCTTTGGTACCCAAACTAGCTCGGGAGCGGGTGTGTAGCATTCTGTGATTTTTTTCTTTCCACGATCATTGATTCGTTTTGGAACTAAGGGATTGGGCTCACTTGGGTCAGGTGATAGGTAAGAGCACAATCTACGTTTTGGCACCCAGATTTGATCATTTCCTTGATAGTAGCCTTGGGCTTCCAATAGTCGTTTAGGGATCCATCGCAACATTTTCTTACTTTTCTTGGAGCGATTGGTACGTTTCTTACAAGGCTTCTGTTTTTTAGCACTAGCTATGGTCACTAAAGAAGCTTTAGGGACCCACTTGTATGTTTTCTTCGTTACTTTAGGATGAGTCTTGTCAGAAGCGATATGCATTGCTTGTAGCATATTTAAGGGTACATGCATTTCATCCCCCTCAGGTGTTACCCAGGTCGTCCCCCTATTTCCCCAAGTGTCTATGGTTGATGCTAGGTGGACCCAATCCACATTGTCTGATTCAGTCATCCCAGGTAGGATATCCATATAAGGAGAATCTTGGCCAATGTCTGTATCCTTCTTACAAGTGTAACAATATTGTAGTGGGGCCGAGTGAACTGTGGTGTCAGAGCGATGATCAATAATGGTTTTACTCCCTAAGGGGTGTACCTTACCAGTCACCAAATCCACTCTAAGGACAGAGTCTTGGAATTGCAAATAGACATGATTTTTAGACCAATCGTGAACCATTTGTGCTTCCCTCATGAATGGTCGTCCTAAAATCATTTCATATGACATAAGGTGTTTAGAGAAATCCATTACAATGAACGTATGTCGTACCTTGTGTCCTAGAACTTTGATCTTAAGATCCTTGAGCATCCCCATAGGTTTGGCTATGGTACCATTTGCCATCTTTACCACAATGTTAGTAACACTGAGGCGGGGTTTTCCCATGGATTCCCAACAATCTTTTGTAACGATGCTAACTCCCGCACCACCATCAAGAATTCCCTTTATAGTTAATCCCTTGGTAGTGATGGGTAGGGTCGCATTAGACTCGTCGCCTTCAAAATACTGCCCTAATTCGTTAATGGGTACCTCGATCACAGACTCGTGTCCATCTAAGTCAAGTGATTGCACATGATTTTCCTCATCAATCATAATCGAGTCAGGCCTATTTGGTTGCGCAAACTGCGGTAATCCCGTTCGTAGCTCTCCGTTAAGGAATGCTCGAAGTGCAAGGAATAACTCAGGATCTCCATACAGCTTTGCTATGATCGTGGTTCGGACCTCAGAAGACATGAAGTCCACTAGTTTGGCAACATTCATTGGCGTTTTGCAGGGTGTAGGTCCTTGACTAGGAACTGGTGAGGATGGAATCTCATATTCCTCAATGGGATCAGGTATTCCTTCGTTAAACATCCTTTCCAACAAGAAGGTTGTATGCTCACTTTCTGATGTCCCGTCCTCACTCCCTTCTTGGATGATACTAGATATGGCTAACGGTCTATGGTTCATGTGGGGTGGATGAACTTGCGTGGGAAACACTGTGTCATGAATTTTGACCTGCATGGGTTCTGGTTCTAGTTTCCTTTGAGTCTCCTCCACTAAACCTCTTAGATGTTTCACCTGCTTAATCTCGTCTATAGGGTTTGGATACGTCCCAATCTTCTTTTTACGATTTTTCCCTTTTTGCCCCTGCGGTTTATCTTGGGGGTCTTGGATTGGATTTGGAAACACTTGTGGTGTTTTCAGAGGCTCTTTATGGTTTTCTCTTATTCGGTTTTCATTTGGTTCCATGTTACGGTTTTCTTTGTCGGTCTTTCCCTTTGTCGTATTGGTTCTAGTCTCCATTGTCTCGACTGAATCTGAATCATCCTCGAGGTCATTCATATACACGGGGTCATCTCCTGTTCCTATGTTTGTTTTGGAACTTGGCTTTGAATTTTCCGTATTCTGCGACTTCTTCCTTCGTGTCTTCTTTTTCTTTGCTTGGATAATTGACGCGATATCTCTCTCTTCGAGGATATGTCCTGGCCCTTGAAGCATGGACCGTGTAATCGCATAAGCGGGTGTGACGGGTGGCATTGGTGATGTCACACTAGCAATTTCGACCAAATTTAGGGGTGTGATTTTAGGCGCATTTGGGTTATAGGGGCATTGGGCAATCAAGTGATCTATGCCACAACGATTACATGTGAGTATTGGCATTGCAGACGTGCTCCCTTGATTCACTTGCATCTGTGCAACATTCTTTTGCAGCCTAATAGGGCACTCCGCTACTCGATGTGGTCCACCACACTCGTAGCATTGAAGAGGTGGCCTCCTAGCCTGGGTGTTGATATTTTGACCTCTGGATGCGAGAGCAGCAGCTTGATAAACCGGCTTGACTTGTCCCCAACAATCTTCCATGTAGTAAATAGGACACTCTTCCAATGTATCAAGTCCGTAGGCAATACTAGTGTCTATTTCCTCCTCACAGCCATCTGGATAAGCATTTGATGGCTCGCAACCCACTTGGTTCATAGGGGCGACTCTTGGATGCGGGGGCTGCGGTCCTAGCACAGGAGGTGGTAGCGGTGTAGCTTGTACAACATTTTGAGATCTAGGGACCATGTGTTGCGGTAGTTGCTCAACAGGTGGAGTAGGCATCAATACAGGAGCTCGAGGCGCATCCGTCCAGGCTACAGGTGGTCTATTTGCCATCATACGTTTGATCATTAAACAATCCTTAGCTTGGTGACCATACCTACCACATGCGTTGCAAGTTCCATTAAATTTTACTCTAAACGTAGGGCACTCACTAGTGCTATGTGGGCCTAAGCAAATGGAACACCATTGTTGCTCCCTTCTTGGATACATGTGACTATTTTGAGGGGGTCGATTATCCTTAAGAGACTCTTGGATTGCCTTGGTGAGGTCTGTCAAGAATGTCTCAAATACCTTTGGCTCATTGGCAATGGGCTTTGCAGTCATGGGTTCATACTCAATGGCTTGTGAGCTAGTGGATCTCGTGTCGGTAGACACCCTCATGCCTGCTATCATCAAGTTGTCCTCTAATTGGATTGCATTGGCAGTGACATCTTCCCAGGTTGTGATACCTCTAATCACTAGTCCATTATAGATTCCTTCATTCCTCAACCCTCGAATGAATTGATCAAGCAGTTGGTTATTGTTGAAGCGCTCATTTACAGGGCAACGAGAGTTTAAGTGCTTTAGACGACTAATGAAGTCCCTTACTGACTCTCCTTCCTTACGTTCGGCCTTCTGTAGCTGAGATGCTACACCCCAAAGCACACCTTCTCGTATGTACTCCTTTAGAAACAACCTTCGAAGGGTAGGGTAGATTGTTTTCTCGTCCACCCTTAGGGTCCTATACCAATCTCCAGCCTTCCCACTTAATGTCAAGCTTAAGGCATTGCACTTATGTAGTTCGTTGCGTTCCCCTAAGGAATCACATACTTGTTCAAACACTTCAATGTGTTTTCTAGCATCTTCGTCCCCATTGAATTTTTGCGTGAGTTTGGCAATTTGTACTGCCTTACTTCTAGGCTCTCTATCAGATGCATGACGCATATTTTCCGCGATAGATCGACCTATGGTTTGAGCAAACGCTGCCAAGTCACCTATGTGAGGAGGCAGGGCCGGTGGAGGTACTCTTGGAATCATATGTGGGAGAGGAACGGGTACCGGTCTTGGCATATGTATAGATGATGCAGGATATGGAACATAACCGGGCATAGGTCCACTCGGATAAGGGCTAGGGAGCGGCACTCGAGGAGCATAAGCAAGTGGTACAATTGGAGGTGTGGGGGCCATGTGTGCATAAGGGGCTAGAGTCACATATGGTCGAGGCCCCATATTAGGTACTACGACACTAGGTAGTGGCACTGCGCTAACCGTAGATGTCATCGGTACATTCTCTGTCAGGCTTATCCCTGGAGTGAGCACTGTGTTTTCCTTGATAGAGGGTTGAGCCAAGTTAGGGAAGCTAAAGTTTTCGCTCGGAGGCTCAGACTGCATAAAGACCCCAGGTGAAATGACGTAAGATGGGTCCATGGGGCTCATTAGAGGAGTCTCCATTTGTGATAGAGTAGGCTGTTGAGCCTTGCTCGTATCCAGAAATCTCATGGGGCCAGTTGAGAGTATATTTACCCCTCGGTTTTGCCTTTCTGATTGAATAATGCCATGGATAACATTACAGATCATTTTCTGTTGATCTTCGATGCTCGTGGCACTAGAGGTGGATTGTACAATCTCTATCCATCCTACATGGTAGGCGTGGCCAGAGTGTAGATCCGTCAACACCTCAGTGTGGAGGTCGTATGTCCAATGATCATTAATGAACAATCCTTCTAGAGTCGACGTGTTAATGGTTTCTTGTGAGGTAGAAGCAATGTTGCTCCCCGTGGTTTTACTTGTCACCAACGGTACTCTAGAGGGAACTTCTGAAGGAGGCAGCTCAACAGGGCCTTCTTGGTAAGAAGTTGGCAGGATATCCACATGGACACTCTTTGGGGGTGTGGGGTCCACGTGCGATGTGAAAGGAGAGTCCACTTCCCCACCCCCTTCGTGTGCTTCATTTGCATCAGGTTCCGAGCGAGTAGCTCTACCTAATGTTTCCATGAAACGGCTAAACATACTAGTACTAGGCTGTGGAGCTTCGGGAGGTGCATGGCCTTCTCTCTCAGTGTTTTGGTTAGGGTATGCTTCCATGATTTCTGAGTCGGAGGAGGAATCACTAGCGGCTATTTTAGGGTCTTGGGTGGTGCTACCTTGTGTCCCCGCTGAGGGTCTAGAGCTTATCGTGGATGGGTAATGGGTGTCCGTATGAACAGAGGCACCCTCAATATGCTCGTGTTCTAGCACCCGCCCAGAGCGTAAGTGCATGTGCTTTTGATACCCTAAGGTGTCAAAAAGCTGCTCTAGGAGGCCTTGTGACTAGTTTTTAGCGTGTTTTTTGTTTGTTTTTTTGCTAGATTTTTTAGAGCGTGTCGTGGAATGGGCCGTGTGATAGCTCGAAACAAGCGTATCGGTCAGAGGGTCGTGCCGTGCTTTACAGCCCTCCGTTTGGTCACTCTATGCTCTCGGAATCCCTAAAACTGTCAATTTCCAGTAGGGAACTAGGCCCAAACTAGAAAGTCTAAGGGTGCAAGTGGGAAGAGAAAGGAGGAGAGTGGAGGACTTGTCCCACATGCTCTCATTCTCTCTTGAGGGAGTAGGGTATATATATAAGAGTGAGTCTAGTATATATCATAAGACTGAGGTCTGAGGCTTGGGCCTGGGCCTGGGCCTGGGCCTGGGCTTGGGAAAATGATCCCGATCTATCTTTTATACAAACCAACCCGTACGTTTTAAGAGTCACGTTTTTTATTTTCGAAAAATTTAGCCGCCCGCTCGCTCGCGTTTTTGATTTCCGATTTTTTTTAAAATTATTATTATTATTTTTGGAGATGCAGAAAATGCAGAAAATGCCGAACTTGAAAATGCAGAAATTGCGGAAATTGAAAAAACGCAAACAATAGCAGAAATTGAAACTTGACAGCAAATGCAGAAAACACAAAAAACTGAAATCTCCACACACTCCTTCCCTGCCTTTCCTATGATAGAAATTGCACCACAAGGAAGCGTAAAGTGCTAACCGAGCTTAGTGTAGGGCATATCCCCGACAGCGGCGCCAAAAATGTGCGCTCCTTGCCGCACTGTCGAAGCAAGGGACTTGCCAATACACCGTGTGCGAGCCACAGACGGCTCCAAGCACACAACAAGCCTAAACTAGCAAGCTCAAGAGAACAAAGGGTGTGTCACTCACTGCTCTACGCTCGCCTTCGTGGTGGATTCCTCGCCGCGATGAAGAAGAAGCTGCAGTCGTGCCGCGCTCAACCGCTTCGTCGCCGTCGTGCCTTCGTAATGCTCGATCGCACACACACTCTCCCTCTCTCTCTCTCTCACACACACACACACAAGGAGGTGAAGAAGAAGAAGATGGAGATGGAGCAAGAGCACTCTTCAATTGCACAAATGAGAGAATGAGTAAAAATTAGGTTTAGTTGGCTTTTATAGGAGCTCACCCCATTCACACTTGGGCGCCCATGCTTAACCAACTAATCCCTTGAATGACCAAGTTAAAGTGCGCCTCTCATCGGCGATCACTCTACCTTTCCCTATTGGTCCGACAAGCCCGGTACCTGACTCTAAATAATACAACGTTTATAGATCATAGGGTGTCCGTGTGCCGTGAGGGTTAACACTCATCTCCAAACGCCGCATCGAATTGCTGGATAAAGGCCAAGACTTTGTCCGTAGCACCGAAGGTGCCATCATAGGTAAGGAAAGAGATGCTCTTCCCTCCCTCTTTGAATTTCTTCAGCTTGGACGACCTCTTCCATGCGGCATAGTATTTCCTATGGCCTCTTCTTTTTGATGGTTCAAAAGTTGCACCATCACTTTCTTCAGAAGGTGAAGAATTTGAAGAAGGTGGAGAAGAGGGTGACCTCTTTCTCGCCTTTTTCTTGTCTTGATCTTTGTCGTCTTCACCATAGCTTTCATAAGAGGAAGAGGATGAAGAAGAGGGTGTCCTCTTTCTCGCCTTTTTCTTCTCTTGCTTTTTATCATCCCTCTTTGAATTGTGGTGAGGAGAAGAATACGATGGTCTTCTCCGCTTTGGTGGTGATGGAGAGCGTTTAGCCCGACGTCTTCGTGGAGCCATCTCCGCCGAGGTGGCGGGAGACTCGCTACTTTCTCGTTCCTTCGGTGGAGGCTCTTGAGTTCTCCTTTGGGAAGGAGATGCATCATCAAGAAGTAAATTCTTGAGCCCTTCATATGGATTCTCTTCTTCTTCCCGAATCGGAGAGAGACCTCTTTTGGTAGTCTCACAAGGAGGCTTCCTAGGTGTTCTCTCGTCATGGTGATGAGCTTGGAGAATCCCGTGAGCACGGAGCTGCCATTGCACTTCACTTTGAAGAGATGGATTGCCCATGGCTTGTTGAAGCCTAGAAACAAGATAGTTAACAAGCATTGAAGCATCATTAGTAGCTTGCTCATGAGCAAAATCAAAGTTATCAACATTAATTTCACTCTCTTTACTATTGTCAGCCATTCTAACAACTTTTAGGTGTAAACTTTTTAGGTATACTTTGGCACTTCAAGCCCTAGTTGCTACTCCTCTTTACCCCTTTAGAAAAAGCACTCAAGCTACTGTACCCGCGGCTCGAATACCATTAATTGCAAGGAATAGAAGAGAGGGTCTTTCGACACCAAAATAGCACCGGCTCTTGTCAAGATTCTAATAGCTCAATAGTGGTTAAGCCGTAGGCAATCCCCGTAGGACTCCACTATTAAGACCATAGCTCTCGACGGTGATGCCTTGTTAACTACACAAAGGCAGGCGCACTGCAAGGCTGAAAAATCCCTATTCTACTTACTCACAGGCAATTAATAATACCAACCATTTGTAGCTAGCTTGAGGACCTCCCTTCTTGAGCAAGAAAAGAGAAACCTTGAGCTCTGATACCAATGTAACATTTAATGGCCTAATAACTTATGTGTAGCGGAAATTAGCATGAACATAGTGGGCATTTCATTAGAATAGATTCCTAATGAGAATTACAAGAGTGCTTGGGTGGAGAGAGCAACAAAAAGCATAACACCTAGTTAGATAGCATCGACAATACTTTCAAAAGAGAGAGAAATTAAGCTATTGACAACAGTTGAGGACCGGATTTGCATGGAGCCGGTCCCCCCTCCAAAAGGCTTTGTATTATGGTTTCTCCCATCAAGAGAGACATTGTACAATACAATTCTTTGTGTTCCTTCAAGACTAGCTAGTGCAATGAAGATGGAAGCTTCATACACCAAGCAAAACACTTAATCAAACACAACTTGAATTATCCCCGTTCTCAGACCCAAGACCTCACACACCTTCGAAGATGGTGAGAGCTAGCAGGGTATGAGAGTAGATTGAGAGGAAGAAGGAGTATCTTACGAGAAAGATGTACATCTCCTCACATAATCACTCATATTAGCATAGCTTAGCTTAGTAATTAGCTTGGTAGAGGAGATGAGCATGCATTGAAGCTTGGCTCTTGGTTGGATTTGCATCCACATGCCAAGAGAGTGTTGATGTAGGCTTCTATCTCACAAGCTTGGAGTAGGTGATGAGCTCTCCATCAAAGCTTGGGAGGAGATAGAGTATTCTTCCTTCACACATGGTCAAGTGTGAGTGTGTGTGTGTCAATGCCAAGAAAAAATCAGCCCCCTCTCTCTCTTGGGCGAGCCCTAGCTGCTAATTTGGTCTGGCTTTTGCCTCATTGGACCTCCCTAAGTCAAGCCAATAGGTATTAAGCAGCATAAGTGATAGCCTTCTGACATGTGTCCCCCTTTCCCCTTTTGTGAGAGCTTTAGGTAATTAAATAATTAAACTTAACTCTCATTGGACCCTTTGTCTCCTGGCCAATAGAAATCAGGCAAGCCATGGGGCTTTTGAATGCTCATTGGACCCTTTGGGAGACTGCCCAATAGTCTTCTAGGAGACTTAATTCTCATTGGTTTCTTTTATTAAATGTTTTTAAATTAATTAAACTACATTTACTCTAGCTTAATTCTCATTGGTCCACTTCGAGGGTCTTCCAATAGGAATTGGGCACACCTTGTGGGCATCTAGCCTAGGGAGCTGACATGTGTCCCTCATTCCCTTTGTGTAAAGGGAGCCTCTGTGTGTGTGTGTGTGTGTGTGTGTGTGGCTTTCTCTCTCATCCCCTACCTTTGGGGCTCGCCCCCTCCCATGTAGGAATGTGCAAAGACTTTTAGGGCACACACAAAGCATCCAATTTTCCCTAGGGTTGACCTTTGGACACAACCTTTGAATTTTGGAACCTTAGCATTTTGGAAGTCTTAATGGGCTGAACCTTAGGGTCTTTTTAGCCCATTGTTGCACATGGCTCTTTTGCAGATGGCCCCCCCTTTGGATCCCTATTTTCCCTCCTTTGGATCCCTACTGTGGCCGGTCTGCTAGCTTAACCAATATTCTAGCTTTTTCTCCCTTGGCACTTCCCCACATTAAATGATCAGTTTAATATAAGAAAATCATTTAGAAGAATTAGATATTGATTATTATGACAGGAACTTTACATCTTGGCTTGTTTTATCCCAAGGGGGGATCATTGCCGCCAGACTTACATGCTTTTTAGGACTCAGATTGGGCTGGTTGTTTTGACATGCGAGTGTCCACAAGTGGTTTTTGTTTCATGCTTGGTAGTTCATGTATATCATGGTTGAGCAAGAAGCAACCTACAATGGCCACTTCGAGTTGTGAGGCTGAGTACAGGGTAGTCTTCACAGCTACGGTTGAGTGTGTATGGCTCAAACGCCTTATGGCTGATTTGGGTGTTGGACAAGACATTGCCGACACTATCTACATTAACAATCAGAGAGCATTGGCAATTGCGAGGAACCCAGTTTTTCATGCTCGCACAAAAGCACATTGAGATGCATTACCACTATGTCAGGGAGAGGCTCTCAGCAGGAGAGATCAACTTGGCTTATGTGCCAGCACAAGACAACCATGCAGATCTTTTCACAAAGGCATTGTCTCGAGAGAAGCTCGAAGCTTTCCGCAAAGCTTTGGGCTTACTCCCCTTTGTGGACTGATCATGTCCTTAGGGCATGACACTTCCCTTTACTCATGTGCCAGCTCTCGTTCACCGCATTACTCCAGGGGGGGATTTGTTACCATATACATGTGGTAGTGACGTGTGTGAACACACTAGGACCGCTGGGGCATTTTTTTCGTCTTTAGGATGTTTTGTCCCCCCTGCATTGTATATACGCCCATCACTCTAAGGCTATCTATCTTTCCTTTGCACACTAAATAACACACTCTCTATTGTGTGCCTTGAGCTTCCTTCGTCTTCTCCAAGCTGTGTGCGTTTCTCTGTAACCCTAATTCCAACGCACCTCCATCCAGAAATACTCTAGATAGCGGTTCCACTTCTTCCAGAGTTTGTGGTCTATCTGAATACTTTATTGGTTTTAATATTCAACAAATCTACTGCCAAATTTAGACTCTTTCTGCCCTTTTTTCCTAATGAACTTGGTGGCCTCAAGCATAGTCTTTTTTATGTCGAGTAGGTTGATAGTTAGCTGTTAGATTCTTTTGCACACGTTTACATAGATTTTGCATGGCTTATTTCCCAAAATGCTATATGAAGTAGACAATCTCCTTTTTGGAAAACTATCCTCACAGTGCCACACTTTTGCTGGCCTCCTCTATGTCTAGCTAATGGATCCTTTGCTAGAAAGTCAAATTGTCCTTTTCGTATATTTTCTATTTCTAGTTCCTTTTTATCAGCTCTCTCCATATCATGTCTGACTTGTAAAACTTCCTTCTCAAGACTCTTACGATATGTACGTTGGATACATTCATCAGTTCAATGCCCTTTGAAATTACATCCAACACACTAGGTTTCTATCTTTCCAAGTGAAGGTCCAGCCTTTAAGATCTCAGATATCTGCTTTGAAAGTTCTATATATTTTCTTTGTCCAAGATCCCTTCTTCGTGGTTTAGGCTTGTTCTTCAGAGATCTTCAGATGAGCTGGAAATTGATGACGTAACTTCTAAAGAGGAATCACTAAAAATTGAAGAAGTTCTAGTTTTATGGCCTTTCTCCTTCTTTGCTTGTTGTTTCAGGGCAAGGGCTCTCTGTACAAGGTCATCAAATTTCCTCGTTGGTGCTGGTACTTCTTGCTCCCTCAGCTTCTTGCCCTTTGAATCCACTTTAAAACCAAGCTCTCATTTGTTTCTCTGATGGTGGCTGATGTAATTGTTTAGTGAGCTCTTTATCTTCTCTACATAGATCACCACTTAGAGTTTTCCTTGCTAAATCTTATCTAACTCACAAAGGATATCTTCATTCCCTCCATTCTCACTATACTCTAGAATAAAGGATTTCTTAATTTTACTATAAGCTCTCAAATTACATGCTAGATAATGGCAATACCACTTTCTTGCTGCATCCTTCAGTGTCTGAGGAAAGTATGTTGCCTAGTCATCTTCATCGATGTCCTTGAGCTTAGAATATTATTTGAAGGCTTGGATATCAACATTTGGGTCATCCCTTCTATTGCCTCTGAACATCAAGAATGTGACTATTGGTATTTTCTCGGTGTCTGGATTTGTCATGCTATTCAGTTTCTCTCTCCCAGCATCTAAGTTTTTCATGGTTATTAGTATTTGTTTCCCAACGTTGAGGTTTGATCAGATTGTAATCATCAGCTATCTTGGTTACTATTTTAATCTCCTTTCCTTGGCAAGGTTGTGACATCAATTCAGAGTGTTTGTGCTTGCATCTTCCTTACTCACAGACATCAGCAATGACCTTCTCTTTTCCTTTTGCAACAGAATGCTGAGAACTGTGTGAATGAGAGCATCTCTCAGCCCTCTCTGAATGCCTGCTCCTTGAATGCTATGAGTATTCAAAAGCCTGGTGTGCATCAACATTTCTAACGCCTGGATCTACTTCTGTCTCCTCACCCAAAGAACGTGGTTGAAAATCTTCAGACTCCTATTTTGACCTTTTGGCCATAGTACTAATATGATCATGGTCTTTGGTAACCATTCTTGTCACTCTCCTACCTCTTGTTGGGCATCGTACATGCATTGTAAATAACTGAGTAAATTTGAGTCCTAACTTGGGAGACCAGCTCCTGTCAAGAGCTTTAGCTCACCACCATGATTTCCAAAATGGAATGAGCTAGAGGCTTGAGAACTATTCTAGAGCTTAGACCCAGAGTGACTTAACAATTCAAACTTCAATGTTAGATGATCATATGAGCTGATTAGGGAGGTTAAGTAATCAAATGGCATAGAAATTAGACAAAGCAGACTTCAAATGATAGATTTAGACTAGACTAGCACCAGCCTTCACACAAATGAGTGAATTGAAATGAATAAACAAGCTCACATTACAAGACACTAAATGCGATAACTTAGAATGTGGTTCAGATTTAGACTACAAAATATAGTTCAAGGTTACAAGAGTCTAGAATGATTGATTGGAATCCTCAAATCAATCCTAGCTTGAAAGTACAATTGACCAATACAAGACATTAACTTTGAGTGACGATAACATAGAGGATAGATTGGTTTTGTAGTGTTATAGAATTTAGTTCCTTACAAAAATGGTTCTAAGGTTTGAACATGTGAGTTTTTTCAAAAATTAACTATCTCTTAACTAATATGACCCACGACTCCAGATCACATTTCAAGAGGCAAGTGAAAATGTGTATCCTATGCAAAAATACAGAAACAACATTTCTAGGCCTTCACGGATCGTTTGTAGCATTATGCCAACAATTCTTTGAAAAGAAATTTAAATAATCTGTTAAGTAAGAGAATTATATTTCAGACCAAACATAGTTAAAATGGCATTTACAGTTCCTAAAGCTAGCCGCAAAAATTATCGCTAAATTGAAGTTTGTGACAAACACGATTAGTTTTCCTATTCTCTCTAATGCATACATGCACAAAAAAAATTCTCTCTCTCTCTCTCTCTCTCTCTCTCTCTCCATATATATATATATATATATATATATATATATATATATATATATCTTAACACTACTATTTTCAACCTGCCTTGCTATCAAGTGTTTGCTATAAGTCCTCCATCGTAGCATTGCCTACTCCAGTCTTCTCTTGCCTCTGCAGGTCCCATTCCGCCTCTCAAACTTCTACAAAGTCAACCGATGGAGTACAGGGCTACTGCGCACCCCACATCCTCGGACCACTATTTTGTGCACCCCTCAACCTCTGGCCATCGTTCAACTGCTGAGGTACGACATCGTATTCTCCTCTAATGTCGGTTGTTTGCATTCATTGCCTCGATCGCTAGATCACTCTATCCGCCTCAACCTACTGCTACAACTCCAAATTTCCTACCTACTACCAAGGTCGAGCCCACCCTTCGCTGCTCAATGCATATCTATGTTGCTCCGTCTTGACTCATGTGGGGAATTATACTTGCCATAGTAGCAAAATGTGTTATTAATCTGTGCAAGGTGAGACTTGTAGCACATGGTGACTTTTGGGAGCAAGGAACTAGAAGTGATGTAGGGCTTCGCTTGGAGTAGGTAGGCAGGCATGTTGCAGATATAGGAGATAATTTTGGAGAGAGAGAGAGAGAGAGAGAGAGAGGGGGGGGGGGCGAAGGGCCAGAGGCTCTATTTTCAACCATGTTCACCTCTCCTCCCGTGTCTCACATGTTCTCCTCTAAGATTCTGGGTCTTGCATGTCTTCATCCATGCTCACCACCCACTAGCTAGTACCCATTTCTAGCCACGTGGAGCTGCCTGAATTTGGCCCACTCGTGGGGTCTCCTCTGTCCCCCCTTCTTCGCATAAAAAAAATCACGTCATTTTTCTTCCTCCCCTCCTTTAGAATCTTTCACCCTCATTGAAAAAATAAGTGTGGGCACCCATCTACATGTTGATCCCCCCCCCCTCCCCCCCTCTCCCTTCTTTCATGCACATGCTAATTCATATCTTAGCTTCGCTTACACACATGGCTCAGGTGGCCAAGGAGGGTGGCAATGGTGATGTAGTATTCCCTCCCCCCAAAAATGAAAGCTTGCTCCAAAGCTCACTCCATATACTAACTCCAAAATCAGCATCACTTGGATATGATGACCATTTTTTGCAAGTTATAAAAACGGTCTCTTTTTTATGCACAAAGATAATTTGATAGATAAATTGAATTTATTATCATCCTCAAGGGTCAAATATGACCTATGGGACCAAAGATATGTGTGATGTACTATGTGTGGGGTGATAAGTGACTCTCAAAGCTCAAGGATCGTGGTGATGAGGGTCGTGATTGATAGCCCACATTGTGGCTGGGAGAGGAAAGTATGTAAGGTCTAGGTCATGGCTGAAAATGTGAGGGAATCAAGTTTGGACGTGATCAAAAGCTGAGCACTCTAGTAGTATGTGGTACTCAAACTCTCGAACTTGCAGTGAGCATAATGTGCCTAGTTGATGGTGTTAAAGTTAGTAGTATCTTGAGTGAATAGCCCAATGTGATCCCAATATTTAATTTTTCTTAGGTATTTATTTCACTTATTTGTCAAAGTTTGTGTAGGGCAATTTATTGAGGTGGCTATATAAGCACACATAGCCTTCATTGTATATATTAATTATTCATTCTTGTAAACGTTTTGAAACGTCAGCATGCTCCTCTTCCTTGACAGCGACATTGTGGCCCTCCTTCTGGTGATGATCGTCCCTCCCCCCTTGTGCATAGACAACATTCTTTCCCCCTCATTGCTGACAACCCCTTATTTTTTCTCTCTCAATGACTCAACCTACAAAAGCACCCTCAATTGCTTTAGGGGTGTTGCTTTGGGAGGTGTGTAAGAGGTTTGCGAAGGCCACATAGAGCTTTGAGGAGCGGCTTGGAAGGAGAAGATTTTGAGGCCCATTGTAAGCAGAGTTTTTGGAGAGCTTTAGTGAACGGCTTAGGATTTGTGAGAGGCCCCTTTTGGAGCGTGAGAAGAAAATAATTTTCATTTGCACTTGCAACATGGCCCCCCCTTGCGGAATTGCCAACAACAAATTGAATGGCACGCCATTGGAACTTGATTATGCAACTCTGGTTCATGTTGAAAGGCTTATGGAACATAGTCAATGGCTCGAAGCCCAATCCTCCGAGGGATCACAACAATAGGACACCTACCTTCAAGATGACTCATATCACAAACCATATGTTGATTGGGATGTGAGTAACGTGAAGGCAATGTCGACCATTGCAGAATCTCTTATAAAGGAAGTTCTCTAGCTATACAGACTTTGAGGATTGCCAACGATATGTGGTTCAAGCTCCTCAGAATGTTTGATCGCATTCTACGATGCAAGCAGTCACCCTTCTTGGACATTTATTTGCCATCAAGTTTTCAATTGGAAGTTCCATGTAGTCATTTCTTACGAAGGCTAAGGTTATTCATGATCAACTATCGGTTATGAAAAATGCACTAACCAGTACTCAATTAGCTGCTTTGGTACTCATGAAATTGCACGAGGTGTATAAAACGGTGTTTATAACACTTCGGCTACAAATCATAAAGGAAAAGCTGGAATTTGATGATTTCAACTCTTTTCTCATTGATGAGGGAGCCGTGTTAATAACTCAAGGCAAAATTCAAATTTTTAACAAAGATGTTGAAGCACATGCTACTTCAGATTCCAAAAAGAAGGCCAATAGCCATTGTTACAATTGTGGAAAGCATTGTCATTTGTCTCGAGATTACAGATCCAAAGGCAAAGACACAGCCTCGAGATAGAGGCTCTACAAAGGAAAAGGCAAAGGCAAGCATGATGAGGAAAGTAGTGATAATGACTCAGGGAAGGACAACAAAGAATTTGATGCAATGGTGGTGATTACACTGGCAAGGGCTCCCCCCTTCTCTTATCAAGTGGAGACCGATGCCGCCACTAGCTTTAGCCAAGGAGAATCTTGTGAGTGGTAGAGGGGGCCAAGTAGTGCTCCCTATAAATAATTTGGACCCTTGTGATGGAGTTCAAGTTTTGAGTGTTTGAACCCATGGGTCGAAGTTCAAGGCACATGCATGAGGCGACAACGGCAACCAATCAAATATATCTAAAACACTATGGATGAGTGCACCAATTCAATGTTGTTGAACGGATTATGGACAAGATGTGTTTCAAAGTTCATTATCTCAGCGTATTTGGACGTGATGTGTTCACAATCCACGAATGGGAATTCTTGGACATAGTGTGGTGGGAGTGTGGTCTACATTTCAACTTTCTAAAAGGCAACGGATGTTCAAGATGGTGAGAGGCAAAAGTGAAAAACAGACCCAATGGCCTCTACACCAAGACTATGCACAATGGCCTCATCGTAGGAGATACACAATATGGGCGCCACCTAGCTTGGGACGCTTCTAGGACGCAGGCACAGACAACCAAGACAATAGGAATGACACACCATCTAGCTAAGACACAAGTTAGTGGATTAGCAACAAGATTAGTATAGGAAACATCATGACGATGGGAACATAAGCATCATCGTGAGCGATGACAAGTGCTAGGAGTGCCCAAGAGAAGAATGAGTGGTTGCCCATTGCCCTAGAGTGCTCATGGTGCCTTGAAGCGCTTGCCTACTACCTTAGTGCATGATTTTTACACAAATTCATGTGGTGTGTGTGGTCGTGCATTCTACTATATTTCCATGCTTCCTCTCTTGTGTCTCGACTCGGACTCTCATGTCATGCATTGTGTCGGTGTGGTGGTGTGTTCTTTGGTGATGCATCTCTCTCTCTCAAAGTGATAGTATGATGATGATGGTGTGTGTCTGATGATCTTCCATTTTTTTAATGCCAGACAAAGAGGGCCCTGGCATATGGCCAGACCCTGCGCTAGGAAGACCATTGTCTTGGAGTTATTTAGGTATGATGATGCAGGCTAGATGCTCTTTAGTAGGTGAGTGGCCATCGCTAGGGATAGAAGGAGAATATACAAGGATGTTTTGGTTTTTAAAATTACAAGGAAAGATGAGGATAGTGATAGGTAGAGTAAAAATGAGAAATTTACAAGTGGTCGTACCATCAAAGACGACGCCAAATGCAAGTGCGAGCGGGTTGTTGTTGCGATATGCTCATTGATGCTTGATTTGTTGATGCGACGCTCATCCAAGTATGCATCATGGTCATCAGTTGTTGTCGTCATGGTCGTTGTCGTTCTTGTCGAAACATTCATCAAGGAGTGTGTATGCATATGAGTGCGTGCAAGTATACAAAAGAGAGATGGCTAAAAATCTATCTTTTTTCTTACTCATGGGCTGATCCGTGAGGTTTTTGGAGGTGACTATGCAAGGAAAAATATGCGGGTGTGTGTAGGTAGAGTGTGTGTATGTGTATGCAAGTGTGTGTGGCTGAAAAACAACCTTTTCACCTTATGGCGATCGGAGACAGAGGAAAAAATGGGGGAGAGAGAGTGGGTAATTGTGGCTGAGGGAGAGGGAGAGACAGCTCACTATTGAGGGAAGGAAACTGGAGTGATGTGTGTGTACGTATGTGTGTGTGAAAGTGTATGTGAGAGAGAGGAAGAAGAGAGAAACGTTGATTTAAGAGAGAGAGAGAGAGAGAGAGAGAGAGAGAAAGACATAGAATTTTCAGCCATAGAGAGCTTAAGAAAGACTTGAGAGTGAGAGAGAAGTGTGTGTGTGTGTGTGTGTGTGTGTGTGTGTGTGTGCGCGCGCACTCTGTGTGCGAGTGTGCATGTGCTGAAAATTGGTTGTTTTCAGCTTGTGTGTGTGTGTGTGTAGGAGAGAGAGAGAGCTTTTTCGTAGGTCAGAGAGAGAGAGAGAGAGAGAGAGAGAGAGAGAAGGAGGTCCCTCCCTCCCCCTTTGTTGACTTTGTCTTCATTATTGGCCATCCTATTTTCAAACTATATATATTATATTGCTTGAATAAATTAAGAGCAGAGCCCCATGGGAAGAAAAGCATGGGAAAGAATATGCTCTTGGCTCCACCAATGCTTGACCATAATGCACCCTCTTGACCATCTGTCCCATGGCAATCTCTCGTAAGAGATTTTCCTCCAAGCTTCAAGTCTTCAAGTGGATATTCATGTGCAAAGCCTTGAAGCCTTGCCATCGAGTGTATAAAAAGAGAGGGATGGACCAAAAAATTTCAAAAGCAGCCCTCATTAGTCCTTCCCCTTAAGCTAGAGACATTTACGCCGCTAGCTCCATACTTGATTCTTCTTTGGTTGAGGTGGAGGAGTCTCCATCCTCATGAATATCCATCATTGGTGCTTGATCAAACCTCAAAAAGTACAGCTTCGACCTCTATTGATTGACACGTGTTTTGTGAAGCCTATCATGTGCATCCATGAGTCGATAGCTGCCATTTTTGTAGTGATTTCTAATGAAGAACGGCCCCTCCCATCTGGGTGAAAACTTTTTACCATTCCTAGTGTCAAACATGTCATATCTTAGAACCAACATACCTTTCTTGAGACCTTTTGCCTTAAGTCCCTTGTTGAAGGTAAGGCGATGTTGCTCTGCCTGTGTTGCATAATAGTTGATAGCATCTTCTATGTCTCGTTGAAGCCTCTCTAGATGAAGAATGTGGTTGTGGAGATGAGCATTAGGTCATTCTATCTGCCTAGCTAGCACCTTGAGACTAGCCAATTGTACTTTGATGGGTAAAATAGCCTCCTTACAATACACCAAGTGATATGGTGTGAATCCCAGTGATGTCTTGAATGATGTGTGATAGGCCTAAAGAGCATCCATAAGGTGCTTGTCCCAATCACTTGTGTGATCATTTACCTTCTTAGTAATGATTTAGCAAATCATATGATTTATCTTTTCCACCAAATCGTTGCATTGTGGATAGTAGGGAGTTGAGCGTCATCGTGAAATGCCCAGCTTTTCCATCAGCTCTCCTACTAGGTCCCCTCTAAAACTTGGTCCCCTGTCAGAAATTATCTCAAGAGGAGTGTCAAAATGGTAGCAAATGTTTTCAAATACAAATTTTTCCACTTCCTTAGCTGTAATCCGGGTGGTAGCTACTGCTTCAACCCACCTAGTCATGTAGTCAACACCCATTATAATGTACGATTTACTTGATTGGGTCCTTGGCAAAGGCCCAATAGCATCAATTCCCCATTTTTCAAATGGTCCATAAGAGATAATAGGAGTTTGTGGCTCATAGTTAAGCCTCCTATCGCTAGCCTTATGACATTCCTTGCATGTTTTACACCAATGGTGAACATCTCTTTGCAAAATGGGCCACACAAACTCGGATTGTAGAATCTTCCTACTCGTCATGTCAAGTGCAAAGTGCCCTCCACAAACACCATTAGTTAACTTGAAATTATTTATTTGATCTCCCTAGAGAGAGGTACTCACCTAAGAATTTGATCCTTACCCTTGCAGTAGAGGTTGTCATTGATAAGGTGGTATTTTGTTGCCTTACATACAAGCCACTGCTTTTGGCCCTTGGTAAGTTCTTAAGGACACTCTCATGTGTCTAATTAATTCATGCTGTCAAGCATAGCATCATTACCTTGGAAGAGAGGTAACTTTAATTTTACTGCTCCCACTAGAATATCTTGTAGCCTTTCTTTAGCCAAAGCATATGCCTCTTCATTTTCAGCTCTAGGTACATGATGTAATTACATAGATTAAAATTTTCCTAGAAGCTCATTAACTTGGCATAGCATGACATCACCACATACATTTAATCGTTGAATACCTTGTGTCACACACCACTCTAACCAAGAGTTAAGGATGTATATTTTGCCTCATTGCTGAAGTGGGAATCCAAGAGATTCCCAATGGAGAATACCTTTTTCCCTTGCTCGTTGAAGACAAAAATGCCAGCTACAACTTTGTCCATTGTCCTCTTATAGGCTCTAGCAAAAGAGACTGAGCCCTCTCTATCTCAAGGACTTCTAACACAAGTGTCACTTCTTTATCATTTGTCTTGATCTTAAACTTCTTTTCATAGTGGTGATGAGTGAGAATGCCTCCCATACTAGATCTTGTGGAGCTCTCTACTTGCATTGTGTAGTCAAACTCTTGCAACCTCGTGGGCCATTTGGAAATCCTAGAAGAAACATCTATGTGTTGCATTACATAAGGAAATACTTCTTCCATGGTTAGAATTATGAATGGTCTAGACAATAGATAAGATAATAACTTGGTATTAGTAAGCATTAATTCAAGCACCACGTGCTTCACTCGCGTGTATCCCTTCTTTGATGGAGTCATCATGCGACTAGAGAAGTAGATAAGATGCATGAAAGAAGTTTGAGGATCCTTTTGCATCAATGCAGCCCCAAGTGTGTCATTGCCCACACTAGGGTTTACATAAAACGGCTCCTCCCACTTTGGAGGTGCAATGATGGGGAGTGAAGCTAGAATTTGTTTTACCTCATTGAATTGTTGCTCATTTTTTTCACTCAAGTGAAGATCTCATGATGGGTAACTTGTTGTTAAGGGAGAACCTCTTGAGAGAGCAAGTGAATGAACTTGCTCAAATACCTCATCTTTTGAAGAAAAGAGACCAACTGCTTTGTTGTGGTGGGAGAGGGAAAAGACACCAAGGCTTGAACTTTGCTTGGGTCAGCTTCAATCCCCTTGGCAGAGATTATATGGCCAAAAAGAGTAACCTTGCTTTCATCAATGTGGCATTTCTTCATGTTGAATTGGCCACCCAAATCCTGCAGCCTAGCTAGACCTTCAAAGACTTTCTCCAAATGAAGAGAGTGGGAGCTATAGATGCATAAGTCATCAATAAAAAAAATGGATTGATTTTCCACAAAATGGCTAAAAAACAAATGTCACATAGCGCTGAAAAGTGGCTAGAGCATTGGTGAGACCAAAAGGCATAACTCTGTAAGCAAAACATCCCCATAGTGTGATGAAAGTTGTCTCCTTCTGATCCTCTTCAGCGATGCTAATATGGAAGTAGCCTGAGTAGCCATCACATATTGTGTAGCGCTCATGTCCTGCTACCTCATTGAGAATTCATCTTGGAAAGGAAGAGAAAAATGATCCCTCTTTGTGGCTACATTAAGAGTCTTGTAATCAACACAAATCCTCCAGTTACCATTCTTCTTTGGTGTGACTACCACTGGAGAAACCCACTTTGAGTCTTCAACAGGGTAGATGAAACTTGTTTCTAATAGTTTTCTTGCCTCCTTGGGCAAGGCCTCTTATTGAATTACTCCTAGTGGCCTGAGTTTTTGCACTACAGATTTATTTTCCTCATTGAGCTTAATGTGATGTTGAACTATTGTGATGCCATTGATTTTGTCATATTCATCTATGAACAATGTGGTAAAATTACTTAGTATCAAAATATAATCTTCCTAAGAACCTAAATGGGCTATTCTGTAATTGTCCTCATCAGCCGGACCTTTGCTCTGCTTCTTGGATTATTTATCTTAAAGGAATATATAGTAGATTATTCTATAAGCAATCACATATACTTCTCCATGCATACCTATTCTAAAAAGAAAAAAGGTGAGAATGACTTGATAAATGCACACTTGCAAGGGTATGCAAAAATTTGTATGTTGCTTTCAAATTCTTGAAATGTATTCTTGGTTCGACATGTTTGGAATACTGTTTTCTAGTATCATAGTACTACCTTAGAAAGGTGCATTTATCAGATGGTTAGGTAGGAGGGTAGATTTTGGAGGATTAATTTGTTGGTCAAAAATTTAAGTCAACTTGTTTGAACCCAATCTTTTGTTGTTCATTACGTTAAGTCAATAACAGGGAAATGGATTTCAATCTATGGAGTGGGAATCAAACTTGGGAATGGCATATTTTTGTAGTTGCTAAATACACTCATCTTGGGGGAACGCACTGATGGTTGGGCTCGGTCATAACCAGGAAAAAAGCATCAGTGACCTTGATACAAGCCTATCTACTTTGATAGTTGAGTGATTAGCCCAAGAGAAAGTACTTACACTGAAGTTGAATAGTGGGTGATGACTCTGGTGTTTGCATGTAGGAACTTTAAAATGTATTTGATCATTCACAAGTTCTATGTGCTCACATCTAACAATTTGTTGTGTGAGGTGGTGCTTCATCTAAATCTAGGAAGATGCATCATGAAGTGGGTACTAGAGCTGCAAGATTTTGAGTTCAAGCTCAAGATTGATCACAATGAGGAGGTCACATCTCATTGATATTCTAGTTAACAAGGAAGTTGATTTGCCGGTGTATGTAAGGGTGGTAAGAGATGAAGTTGGAGAAAAGCCTGATTTGGAGAGAGCTTTTGTGATGTGGTTGGATGGATCTTACAGAAGGGTAATACAGAAAGCGGCAGGAGTGGTGATACAAGATACACAAGGTAAGGTGATCTTGTCCAAGGCTTATGATATAGAGGATGTTCACAAGAATAATGAAACAGAGTACTTGACTCTCCATCTAGGCCTGAAACATGTGTGGAGTTTAGTATTTCAAGGCTTGTGATAAAGGGTGATGCACCCTTGGCCATTAAGTAGCTTTTTGGATGATGTCTAGTAAAGAGAGATTCTCTTAGGCATTGGTTTTTTCCTATAAAGAAGTTGTTGAAGTTTTTCAAAGCGGTGCAATTTAAGCATGTTAAAAGGGAGCAAAATCAATAGGCTATTCAATTGGCTAGTAGCCGTGTGAAAGTGCATGTAGTAGGTTTATATGTGACACTTGCCACCTATGCATGTAGAGAGACTTTGAAGGAGATTGATGATTTTTTTAGTACAGGTCAATGTTCCGAAGATCTATCCACGCTGCAAAGGAGGAGAATTGTTTAAAAGGCTCAGAGATTCACTTTGATAGGGAAAGGTCTAATGACTTCTGGTCAAGATGGAGTGCTAAGGAGGGTCCTTTACAAAGAGGAAATTGGTATGGTTGTAGACTAGTCTCATGAAGAAAGCAGACATTAGGGCAAAGATCAGGTACTCTTTTGTGTTCTTAGAGCTGTCTTTTGGTGGCCATCTATTTTATGAGATGTGCACTATTGGTGCAGAACATGCCATTAGTGTGAAACCATGGGGGAGCGACTATTGGTGGCAAAGTCACAAGGGGCTATCATAGCTCAAAATTCATTTGAGAAGTGGGCTTTGGATGCTATTGGTCCACTGCCCAAATTAGCAAGTGACAAGAAGTATATAGTGGCGGCCATTGACTATCTCACCAGGGGGGTCAAGGCAAATATGGTAAGAGAGGTATATGCTCACACAATGACTTACTTTTTTTAAATTGTATCTATTGTTTTCAATTTGGAGTGCCTTGGGTGCTAATTTTTGATAGAGGTCAAGGTTTTTGAAGTAAGCTAGTTCGTGCATTAGTGGAGAAATTGGATATCCAACACATGTTTTATTCACCATATCATCCACAATGCAATGATTTGGTTGAAAGTGCTCATGCACAGATTATCAAAATGCTTACCAAGTATGTATACAAGCAGGTAGATGCATGGGAAGTTAATCTTGAAAAGTATTTGTGGGCTTACTGGACCTCTTATAAAGTTTCTACCAACTTCACCACATATGAGTTGGTTTATGGTAAAGAGAGAGTGTTGATGGTGCATGTCCAATTGGGTGTATTAAAGGGTATGTGGCATGTTGTAGAGCTCATCAAGATGTTTTTTAGGACAAGACTACTTGCCTTGAGGCTTTGAAGATGGACAGGGAAGTTGTGATAGACTTCTATGTAAAGCAACAAGAAAAGAGGATCACAAAGTTCAACCATCATTTGCCAAAGAAGCAGATAGAGAAGGGTGAGATAGTGATAAAGTATGAGAGTTTTCTTGACTTCACCTTTCAAAATAAGTTCAAGAAGAAGTGGAAGGGGTTTACAAAGTTCATCAAGATTTTCCCAATGGTACTCACCAGTCGGTAAGGTTAAATGGTAAGCTTCTTAAACACAAGGTGTATGGTGTGTGTCTCAAGTTTACTCTGAAAGGGAGCTGGTACTACTGGTGCGTCAAGTGATGATTGAAGGTGTTGGGAAACCCACTTAGACATGAGCTATAGATAGCAAGGATAAAGCTCTATACATATGGTAGCAGTTTTTTGTATTTGCTCGAGTGCTCTCTAGCTTTGCAGTTCCAAGTTCAATAAGCATCTCTTGTGGTTGAACATGAACGTTCAACAAGGGGGTTGGGCAATGACGGGACAACTAAAGTGAGTATGTGATGGAAAGAGCAATAAGCAAGGCCATGGGTATGTATCTATAGGTGCAGGCCAGGGAGATAAAGCAGGTATGAAGGTCAAGGGCACACATGTGGATCCAGATCTGTGTGGATTTTGGGGTTATTTTGGCCAAATTTTTCTTCTATGGGGCCTCTCAAAGGTAATAGATCATAGGGTTTAAAGTGAAAAATGAAAGTACAGGAGGTGGTTTTTGAAGTGCTCTACAAGTTGGTCCAAATAGCCTGTCAATTGGAGGTGTATAGCTCAAGATATGGCACTTTAAAGGAAAGAGTGCTTTGTAAATTCTCACCGGATTGGACGTGTGCATCGAGATGATCAAAGCATATGTGAGCTGATAGACCGAAGTGTTCAATTTGCAAAGCAATCCAATATTTTTGGATTGGTAATTGGATCCCAAATGGCCAAGATATAGGTAGTTGAAGTTTTGCAGGGGGGCATTGCTACACCATTTTGGCCACCTCGGTAAACGTTCCATCATAGGTTTTTTCAAGTTTGCGAGGGTTTTTAGAGGTAGTGTGAAGCATTTCAAACTAGGTAAAAGTGATGGCTCATCAATTGGGGTTGCGGACCTGAAAATATTAAAATCAAAATTTGGCAATTGGTAGAGGAGATGCAGTCACTAGATGATTTTTCCTCGTTGTGGGGCTCATTGTTTATGGACGTCAGGTTGCTAAAATGTAGCGGGGTCCTAGAGGTTCAAAGTTGGGAAGGTGGGGATCCATTGTGGCTTTATAGAGTGGCTGACACTCTGGCAAGAAATGGGAGTAGTTCAAAGTGGTGCTAAAAAAGGGTCTCTTTGTAGTGAGTTTCATAGTTCTTTTGGAGGTGTTGAGATATAGTTTATGTAGGGGTGTCACGTGGCCGCAATATAAACCCACATGCAGGCGCTTATGTGAAGAGATTGGGGTATTTATAGAGTAGTGGTGAAGGCATTGTGGCATCCAAGAGGTGAAAATAGAGAGCAATGGCTCCCTCTCCTCCCCCTGCCATTGAGCATTACATGGTAGCGCTCTCGCGCATGGGGTGGTGGTTGTGGCACGTGCACTGCAAGTGTTTTTATTGATGGTGGTGTTGTGCTCGGTGGTGATGGTGGTTGGTAGTGGCTGCACCCGGTAGGGTGGATTCACACGTGGGGGGCATAGGCTCTTCCCCATTTTGGAGATATACAAGAGGGAGTCCCCCCCTCCCCCTGATGGCACTCTAAAGGGTGGGTCCCATGTAGTCCACAGAGAGAGAGAGAGAGAGAGAGAGAGAGAGAGAGAGAGAGAGAGGAAAATTAACACAAGGTAGCAACACCCTGCAAGGGAAAAAAATCCCATGCATACAAGCTAGCTAAAGTGAACCTGGACATGTGTTCGGTGAACGAAGGCTTACCAAAATTGAAAAAATCACCCATATAAGGGTCCCCTTTCTGCACTATGAAAGGGCTTTTTTGCCAAAGACTAAAGGGATAAGCCTATCAAGTGTAACAAAGTGTGTGTATGGTGTTTTCTTGAAGGATCAAGCTCCATAGCCTTTCCCTTTGCTATCTTGCCCCCCTTGCCCCTTCTCTTCTTCTTCTGCTCTTTGGTGTGGGTGTGTCATGAGACCGCTTATTAGCAGCGGCTAACACAGGCTACACCGGTTATGCATCAAGCGGGAGATATGCTATGGTTGTGTATAATATTTCCACCTCACTTTGTATAAGTCTTGTGCTCATTGGGAGTTCCAAAGTTGTATATGGTAGCTAGGGGGCTCAAACTTAAACCCATAGTAGAAAGGATTGTGGTGAAAGCCTTTATGCAAGGATGTTTCATTCTTGAGTATCCACTTTTGAGAGCTCTCTCTCTCTCTCTCTCTCTCTCTCTCTCTCTCTCTCTCTTTTGAGTGCTTACTCTATGGATGGCATAGCCTTGAGCTTAATGCCTATGCTTAAAAGGCTAGTAGTAATCCATTGTAATTAGAGAAGTTTGATTAATTTAATTCCTATTTTACTCATTATTCTTATCTTCTCTACATTTCATTATGTCATGAAGTAGTATTACACTCTCATTATTCTAGATTTGAGAGAGGTATGTACTTCTTGCTTTGATCTTAACTCTCTTCTTCCATAAGTATTTCGATTAGTTGATTACTTCTCTAATTCTCTTGATTAGTGTAGTGTGTGTGCACTCTTGGTCATGTCATTAGAGTTTGTGCCTGATTGTGTGCTTAAGTGTGATGCCACTTGTGTGTGATGTGATTAGAGTACCTTGGTTGGCATGTGATGATTGAGAAATCCAACTTCAATGCAATTAGTGTGTGCTTTGATCATATGGATGCTTGTGTTGACTGTGTTCTTGTGACTCCATAAGATTGGCAAGTCAGACTTTGATGGACTTGATGTGTGTAGGAGCTGATTGATTAGTGATTAGAGTATGTTTAGAGTTAGTATTTCCATGGCTAATCTCTACTTGCATTGATGAGGTATTCTCTTGAATCTTCTATTTCTATTCATCCGATGCTTGTGCTTCCATGTCCTAGCCGGGTTGCTAATCCACGGATTGATAATTTGGTGTCGGTTGCGATTAGGTCGTTGCTACAACGCCTGCCAACGTTTGGCGCCGTTGCCGGGGATCGATAACCTAAGCTAGTGAGTATAGGATGTTTAGAATAGAGTAATTTCATTGGTTTTCAATGTGTGTAACTCAATTTTGGTTTGATTTGATGATGATGTGCAAGAAATTGAAGCTAATTATTGAGTTATGAATACCCCAAATCTCCAATTCCACGTCGAATTTTACTAATTTCTCACTAATCATTGCTAATTTCGCTTCATTTCCATGCTAATTGTACTAATTTCATGCTAATTTTTGACTAGCTTTGCTAGCCTAACCACTAAAATTTGAAGTGTAATGAATGTTCAATCCCCTTACAAGAGGTGGAATCAACACTTTTATCAAGTTAATTGTGCTAATCCATGCCTAATTTGATAATTTGAGTGTTTGATTTTTGGCCTATAATGGTCAATTTTTGGGCTAATTTGGAAGAGCCACACATGTGTGTGCATGATGGAATCGCCGCGTGGAGCAAGGGGTAGCTTGGATGCAATCGATTGTAACTGCATTGACCTACTCCATTCAATTTTTGGGTGTTTAATTTGATTCCAATGTGTTGCTAATTTATTGCTAGGTGTGTAAATCAATTGACCTACACTTTGCACCTAATTTGATTGTTTTGGAATGAAATTGATGGTTAATTTTGACTAATGAATGATGTGTGTATCAAGATTAAGCTTGATTTGCAATAAGAAATCATGTGTGTGCATAAAAATCATTGTGTGTGTAATGCACCAAAGAGGAAAAAAATTTTCAAAAGATTCAAGTGTTTGCACCTAATCTTGAGTGTGTGCATGCATAGAAATTGATGGAATTGATGATATATGAGTATGCAATCATGTAATTGATGATTATGCTAGGCTAATTCAAACATTGAATAAACCTAATTGCCAAAAATTTGGGCAAAATTTGAGTGTGTGTGCCCATTCAAGACCACTTGATTTTCTATGATTGATGGTCAATTAGGGCACCTAAATGATTTTTGATAGTGAAATGTTCATAAAAAGTGTGTGCAATCATTAGGTGTAAGCCTAAATGCATTGCCAATTGAGCCAAATTTGATCTTTTTTGCTTAATTTTTAAGTGTGTGCATTGCTTGTTTGGGTTAAAATAGTGTTAATCTTTTAGAAATTGAGCATGCATGCATTCACTTATGCTTGATTGAGTTTGCAATTTGAGCATTACAATGTGAAATTGATGGAATATTTGCATAAAATTTTGGCCTAAATTTGGGTGTGTGTGTGCCAATCAATGGCATGTGGAAGCCAACATATAAATGAATAATTGGTACTTTTTACCAATTATAATGATGACTTGGCCAAATAGTTGGTATGGGTATCACAAATTGGGTCAAATATTTAGATAGACTGCTCAATTAATGCCCAATTGTGAAGATTTATGTGTGTTTCCATGCTAATGATTGATCTAGATGATGAACATGGCAATGTTGCATTCATTTATGTGCTTAATTGTAACTGAAATTCACTCATGGGTAGCCATACAAACCGAGATGACATATCCACTTGGATTTGAATGATTAGGGTTTTGAGATATGAGCGATTAATTTTGCAATGATTAAAAATCGGGTTTGAATAGGCGAGTGTTTTGTGCCAATTGGGTTTGCCTAATTGTGGATATCCGCAAATATGAGCAAATTATGTTGCAATGATTGAAAATTGAACATGGATTTGCAAATATGGAGAAGTTTTGCACTTAATAGTGTGTATGCGTTATGCTTCAATTGTAGTATGTAGTCTTAATTGATTTCATTATGTGCTATGAATTGGATTGAAATTGGACTACAAATGTGTCCTTGATGCCAAAACAAGAAGTTTTTATGGGTCTCCATTGAGATTTGTGTTGAAATCAATTGAATATGGAAAATAATATGAAATATGTGGCATCATCAATATAATTTATTGTGTGTGCCACTCAATTGATCCTCATGGAGTGAAGTCGTGGTTTGCGAGCAAATCAATTATATTCAAAGATATGCATGTGAAGGAAATTTGTCTTAGTTATTATGAGTACTTCCTTGTAATCAAAGTTGTATGAGAAGTCAATTAATTGAGCGGAGGACTTGACAATGGGAAAATGTATGATTTGATTCATTATAGAGCGTATCAAAGGCCTTTGATTCATGTGCATCACCTCTTACACAACAATGTGGCTCTGCCATTTTATCTTGAGTTCTCATCCTAAATTTTCTCAAGGGAAGACTCATACTCTCACACACACACACACAATACCTTGTGTGTGGGAACGGGCCCGTAAATGGATTTTTTTTCAAAAAATATAAATACACAAGGGATGCTGCTCATAATGTGGAAGTTGGGATGCCAAGCCCCCAAGAACCAATTCTGAAGCTATGTCTCGACTCTCTCTCTCTCTCTCTCTCTCTCTCTCTCTCTCTCTCTCTCTCTCTCTCTCTCTCTCTCTCTCTCTCTCTCGTGACTAGGCCCACAATCTGATGCACCATGCGGGCCTACTATTGCATGCAACCACTAGTGCACCAAACTATTGCACATGCCATGGCTATATACGCCCATGTGGGGTCAATGCATGATTCGTTTGCCTAGATTGACATGGTTGCCGTCTTGCTTGATTTAGCCAATCATCCCATGCTCCAGCTACTTGCGATTTGGATTCTGGAACCACATGCATTCTGGGCCCCATAATGCAACACACACAAAGACGTGACACACAAAGGGACATGTTTTACCATCCATGCTCGCCCAGTTGCCCGCTTATCTCGCCTGTGTTGCAGCTTTTGCGTACACACACTCACAAAGAGCACTAAAGACTCCTCAAAGCCTCATGAGTCATGACCTGCATGCCTAGCTTGACTTCATGGGGGTGGAAATTGGACTTGGCCCACACACCACTGGCGAACCCCACACACACAAACACACTTCGTCGAGCCTGAAAAGGCACAAAAGTAATACACACACACACTTTCTCTTTTGGCTCATAGCTAAGAAAACTCCACACTTGCAGGTCCCACTTTGGTTGCTAGTCGGTGCTGAGCTTTGCTCTGCTTGGAGTTCGCTGCCTCTCACTACCCAACACACAAGCCTTTTGGCTTGAGCATCGCAGCACACAGACCTGGCTGGCAAGCTACACCTTTTAATGGCTCTCACACACACACATCTACTGTTTTCAACATTGAATCACCACAACTGTCATTGATTCACACACCCACACACACACACACACATACACACACACACACACACCACACCAGTCATGACTCGTGCCTCAAACAACACACACACACACACACTCATGCACGTTTCTGGATTAGCAGGCCCTAGATAGCAACAAAATTGTGGCAAGCACCCTTGCCGGTACCAGCACGGATCCATGTGCCCTGTTCTCGCTCGCCATCGGCCCTATCGTCGTGGGTGGGGGTGGTGCAGGTGGCGACGAGGCAACAAGCCCTGGTGACAAGCTAGCTGGGGTGGGTGCTGATGATGGTGTTGGCATAGGGACTGGGGACATCATTGGCATCGGCGCTGGTGCCCCGCTTGGTGGTAAACCAAAAATGTCTATAGGCAACAACACCGTTGATATTCCATACAACCCCAATGGCTTCTGGCCTTACAACGTTGGCCCCACTGCTACCTGATTGTAGCCTGTGCCAATCACCGTTGCCCCTGCCTTGTTCAAAGAAATGCTTGCATACTCGAAATTGCCACCGCCCGAGCCACTTGCCAAAGTCCCAAGCACCGAGCTCTTGTGTCGAGTAGTAGCTACCGAGGCAGTGGAACTCTTGAAGTGCCACTTACTCACGTGCGTTTAAGGGCCTTTCGCCATTCAACACCTTCACTCACCCCTCTCTTTCTCTAATTCGCTATAGTTGGTGGGTCGTCACCACCTGAGTAGAGGAAAACAAAAAAAATAGAAAAGCGAAATTAAAAAATTGACTCCTCTTGACAGGAAGTGTTTCCCACATCGCCGAGATTGAAAACAACTTTTCTTGGAACAAACTACCTCCCCTTGGACATATTCTCACTTCAATTGATCGAACCTTATCAGAGACATCCAAAGTGAGTCAGGGTGTATCTCATTGGAACCTTGAGTCAAATCAAAATGGTCGATCAAGAAGCAATAAAACGAAAAAAACAAAACAATTGAAATTGACTCATTGGATTTGTGTACATTTGGGATACCAAGAAGTTATATTTTGAGCCGCATAGTGCTGATTGTTTTGGGTATATTTTGGCACTAAAAGGTGAGCTATTTTGAAGCGATGATTGCAAAGTCAAATTTTTAGTGGCTAAACCATAAGCATTCATAATGCTGGGTTGTGCAAAGTCCACCATCATCACGACTAGCATTGGTCAGAGTCAATTGCACTTCATGAAGCTCTCTCTTTCTTTTGACATGTATGCCAATTGAAAACTAGAAGGTGGGCATCAAGTGTATGCTACGGATAAATGAGCTTCATTGGACAATTTTTTTGGTTTAAGTATTCCTTTAATGCTTTGTTTGATTGGCATTCTCATTGCACTAAAAGATAAGGTCTTCTTGATTACATCTATTGTATACAAATTAATTGTGGTGGCTCATTGACATTTTGTGCATGGACTGCCTTGTTCCTTACTCAAATACTTGGATTGATCGAGAACTCCTTTTGCACTAAAAGATGAGATCTTCTTTGCATATGGATTTCACTTATGAGAGATTACATTGGACATGCATGTTTGGTCAAAACACTTGATACACAAAATGGGATTTGAATGTTATATTTTAGTGCTTAATTTTAATGTAAAATCATTGCATAGCACTAAATTGAGCTTCTTGAATGGCCATGAAATAGCATTGAACATGATTTTTAGTGCTTGTATTGTATTGAAAATATGAAGGTATAGCAATAATGATCGAGTTATTTTGAAGGGGTGTGGCAAGGTTGAACTTCTATTGATCCAAGAAGGGGTCATCATTACAAAATATTGCAAAACTTGGCTATCTAGAGCCATTCCATGTCTTTGGATTAAATTTTTTATACATGCTAGCTCATAGCTTGGTCTAAAGTGAAAATGTTTTCAATTGAGCTAGTGTTTACTCAACTTTTTTAGAGCTTTCAAGTACAAAATTTGTCTATTGAAAGCCATTCATTTTCATTTTATCAAGTTGAAGTCATCTCTAGCTCATAGATTGCTCTAAAAGTGTAAAACTTCATGAGCTAGTGTTTAGCCAACTTGTTTAGAGCTTTAAATTGTAAAATTTGGCTATCTAGGAGCCACTTCATTTCATCAAAGCTGCATTATTTTTTAGCTCTTGTCTTGTTTTAAATTCTTGTTTAGAGTTAATCTTGCCATGGCTAATCTCTACTTGCATTGGTGAGGTATTCTCTTGAATCCTCTATTTCTATTCATCCGATGCTTGTGCTTCCATGCCCTGGCCGGGTTGCCGATCCACGGATTGATAATTTTGTGTGGGTTGCGATTAGGTCATTGCTACAACGCCTCTCGACACCGCTTCTGGTGCACACACACACACACACACACACACACACACACACACACACACACACACACACACACACACACACACACACACACACACAGAGAGAGAGAGAGGTATTGTGTGTGGGATTGAAGCATCAAGGATTGTGTATGGGTGTTTATTTTGCTAAGGGGGTGTGTGTTTTTGTTTGTGTGCAACCGAGAGTGTGTTTACTAAGAAGTGTGTCAATTTGAATGTGTTTTTTGAGAGGATGGGGGTGTTGTGAATGCCCTCGGCTATAGAGAGGAAATTGTGCGTGTTTTTGGGTGTGTTTTTATTGAATCTTTCCAACACTATATCATCAAATGGTGCCATCAAACTTGCTACATTAGCAGGAGTAGAAATGCCTAATTGGATTAATCGGTGCAAAGTAAAAAAATATCACCTATCTCTCACACAAAAAAAAAGCCTAATTGGATTAATCAAGATTAATGGACCATTTGTGATTCTCACTAAATCATCAAGTGGTGCTATCAAAATTGTTATATTAGCAGGAGAAGAAATGCCTAATTGAAGTAATGGGGATCAATGGGCAAAAATACAACCTATTCCTCGCACCAAAGTTGCTAGAACAAGCAGACAAGACAAACAACAAAAGGAGAAACAACAATCACAAATTTGGGAGTGAAGGAAGAATCTAGATTTAACGAGGCTATAGTTCTGGGAGTACCATGGATGCACACTTAAAGGCTATACCACGGTGATCCAAGGATACCCTACAATTTGTCAGCAAACACATGAAATTATAGTACCAACTACGGACTAGGAATGGCATTTACTTCAACTTAGGCACCCTCAATCAGCTATAAAGAAAGAAATTCCCACCACTTCATGTATGCAAGAAACCATGCAGATTTGAATACCCAAGTAGGTGCTTGACAAATCAACTACATCTATTTGGGTACTCAAAACCCAAAATACAATCTACACTTGCCATCAAACCTCTTATCGCCATCGACTGACAAAAATCTTGCATATCCCCTCAAACAACCAAAACCAATGGATTTGCTACCAAAATAGATAGAACCAACCTTGCTAAAACCAACAAGTGTTAGCACAGTCAAACAAATATGAAAGACAAAACCTCATTGTCACATTGAACTACGCAGATGCCTTATCATCAAGGAACAAGCTAGAAACTTATAGGAATTGCTATTTAAAAAGGTAACACACAAGGAAGATTCACCAAGGACTAATCCCAAGCAACTTGATCAAGACGTGCTTATTGCACTGCATCCTTTTACCCCTATTCATTGACCTAATTGGCATGAACATGCACACAATCCACCCTTAACTTCATCTTGTCCTGGAGAACTCCAACTAGGAGGGGCAAGACACACAAGTAAACCACACAATCAATGTGTATATTTTAATATTTAGTGTGCTTTTTATGTATTTTTACTATTTTTCATAATAATGAGAGAGACGGGGCCAAATTTCCATCATCAAAAGCCCATCAAGAGTTAGAGTGATTAGGAAGAGAGGATAATTTTGTCTAAATTTTGGACCAATACTACTATTTTTTAGCTCGATTGTCTAATTTTTTGCATAATAATAATAAATAAGCATAAAGAATCAATAAATATTATCAAGAAGGTCAAAATCAAAATCTAGAATAAAACACCAAATCTACAAAGCAAGAACTTCAAGCGCGTTCAATATACAAAAATTTGGAGTGTGTCAAATTGTGGGCTCACCCAGATTTGGCACGAATGATCAAAATGACGATACATAGTCATTGGTCATCATAATTGCAAAGCGTATGAACCTCCAGTAATGTAAATGGGATAATAAAGCCAACAAGATGAAAAGCACAAGTTGATAGTTGGGCACATGAGATAGATATAAGCAAAAAGGGGCTTAGTCGAGTTCATTCGTACTTAGTATTCACACACACACACACACACACACACACACACACACACACACACAGTTCTTGTGACCACAAGCGATTGCACTTACTTTTGCTCCACATGAGCTACTCCTCAAGTCACCACTGCCCACTTTATTCGACAAGTATGAACGTCTCATGATACTTGAGGCTAGCAAATTGTCAAAATCCATATGACCAGTAGGGTTCAAATCCATCATAGGAGGATCGCACAAGCCATGAGCACAAATTGTTGCATGGAAAATGTCCAAATTGGATTATAGTTACATCAATAAAAACCTAACACTAAAATCTTTAAACTTCAACTATAAAATCTTGAAAATGTGGAGGTACATGAATCATGATCCATGTACCTCATCACAAAAGGGAATGCAAAATATCCGTAGCACGAATATGGGCTTTTCTCAAGAAAAAGTACTACTTGAGTCAAAAAACTCCAAGTCTATAGGAAATCACTGAAAACTTGAAGAAGTCTAATCTCAACACCCAAAAACCAGGAACCAACTATCAAGAGATAATCACCAATGCCCAACCAATGTTAAGAGCAAGTTATGTGACGTTTGCTACAAGGACATGGATCGCGATTCATGTACTTGTCATCATCCTAATGGAAGTTCCAGTTGGGTCACACAAGGGTGAAACAATTAAACGGACTCACCAAATTACAAAGGGTGCTAACCTTGCCTAGAAATTGCACCCAACTTTTGATGCTCAAATCTATGGATTGAAACATTCAATTACCAAATTGAAAATTGGTACAACCCACAGCTCGAGATTATCTGCACAAGGGTGTTGGGACAACCAAGAAAAGAGAAGTGGAAATTGATATAATCATTGGCAAAAGATTTTTTTTTTAAAAAAAAGGGAAAATAAAGTAAAGATATGGCCAAAAACACCAAAAAACAAGACTAACTTGTGCCTTTTAAGTCGAGTTTTGCAACACACTTCACCAATAGGCCTAGGATAGTGTCTTAAAGCAAGTGCACGAGATCCACCTGCAAACTGATTTTTTTCTGAATTATAGTCCATGTTTCCCCATCGAAGCTGGATTTAACCACACAACATGCAAATTTCATGATGTCTCCTTAGTTGAAAATCAAATACCCTATTAAAAGCCAAATTTAGTGTCGAAGGCTTAAAAAAGTTGCAAAAATGGGCTTGGAATCCCAACCAATGATCCAAATAGAAAAAAAGTGGTACCCACTGGACCTACTCATCATATTGAACCGATTTATATCATCAAAAGTCAATTTGGCAAAAACTTATGGATCGTGATCCATGTACCTTCCTCTCGTTAATGACCTACCAATTCTTACACTTGTGGATAGTATTAGTTTAAGCCTAGTGGTGAAGCTTGGTCCAAGAAAAAGAGGCAAGATTTGACCTATAGAGATTTACTATACTTGGAGACTGATGAGCTAGCACTCCGTCTTAACTCTTAATACTTTTATATCTCCAAGCCTCCACGATACACCAGAACAAGAGTTGTGGTCATGGCCATAGGTGTCTCAAAGAACATATTAGTTAGGTATGACTTTGGTAGTTATCTGCTTGATAGAATCATTGAAAGGAACCTGAAAGGTGGCAGTAAGTATAAATCCTACATGAATTCTACTACAGTGCTCACGAGGATTGCCTAAAGCATGATCGTTGAACTCCCACCACCCCCAACACAGTTAGAGCTCGTACAAAAAACCAAGCACCATGCCAAGGCAGTCAAAGAATTAGAAACCACACCAATGAAAAAGGCTACATGGGGATCAAGCACACAAGCCCCAACTCAAGACAACAAGGAATCTAGTTCCAAAGGAGAATGTGATGAAGGCCCATAAGAAGATATTCCATCTAAATACATGGAGAGTGAAAATAAAGGTGATAAATATAAAGGAGAAAAAAATATAACTAAAGAGTATTAAACAACTTAAACCGAGGTGTGACAATGCATGAAAGCGACCTTAAAAATAGTCAAAAAATGGAAAGCTACAATGACGCAAATACAAGTGAGAAACAAACTAAGGAAGAAGAAGAACAAGATTTTTTGAGAGTGCAAGATTCAAGAGAGAGCAAGAAGAACAATGTAGATAGGTCCAAGAAGAAATTGATCTTGCACAAGCCAAAAAAGAGAGAATTAGAAGATAGCTCAAACAAAAAACTGAAGAGCAAGCAGGAGCATCAAAGATGAACTCTTTAATAGCCTTGCCAACTCACTTGCAAGAGAGGAAACACCAACATAGGATAAAATGACTTTTCAATCCTCTATTGAACAGTTTGCAAAAGGCCTACCTCCTAGGGACAGAATGGCTAAGCAAGCTGTCCCATAGCAAACAACAACTATTGAAGAAACAACAAAAGTCTCACCACTGTGGTCACCACACATCAAGAGCAAGTTCGACGAGCAAGCCAAGGGGAAGCACATGACATGCTAGATATGGATGACATAAAGACAAAAGAAGAAGGCCAAGCTGATGCAATGCACCTAAACAAACAATTGTGCCTAAAGACATCAAGAAACAAGCCACTAAACAGTCAAAAGAAAGCACTAAAGGGCATACAAAAACCAGAGAAGCGGACAACCATGGGAGTGGATCTTGCCAATACACACACATCCATTATGTGTCAGGACACCCTTAGTGCTACCAAACCTACTTGCTTACGACTTCTCATGGATCTGGCAAGCTTCTCTATCTTTGGTTTGATGTTTATGGGTTTTTTTAATGAAGTATTTTTATCAAAAGGGTTTCTTTTTCAAAATAAGGAGTTTTTATAAAGGGGTTGACTCCATTGACAACAATGACTCACTTGTTTTTGCCACAAGATCGGGAAGCTTAAGTCGAGCTTTTGATCCTACAAAGAAGTTTCAACCAAGAAGAGAGAAGCAAAGGATGAAGCTATGGATTTGTAAAAGTGAAAAAGACAATAGTGCAAGCATACTATGGCATCTCACACTTTGGTACTATGAGTCAGCTATTGTTGCAAGTTTAGGATTACTAGCCTCAAATATGGACATGTATGGTACATGTATTTCTGGTTTGAATTAGTCAAAATTCTTTAGTGATAATGATCCAAGGATTTTGCATGATTTGGAAGATATAACAAAAGACTATGCCAACATTGAGCAACAATGTCAAACTCTTGATTGGGAACCTCTTGCCCTATTGGCAAACTTAGAGTAGTCTTTGATTAAGTTTTTATGCACTCACAAATATACTCAAAGGTTATTACTCAACACAATTTATTAAGCATGTAGCTTGGGTCTAGACATTGTCCATGCTCTTATAGCATGTGATAAGACTTCCCATTGTATTTTTCCTCAGCATTTGCATAAAAGAGTTAACCTAAATAACACTTTGAACTATGATGTAAGGACTTTCTTTTGAGGGAAATGCCTGGTCTATGAGTTTATGTGTGGCTCAACCTTTTAACCTTGGTACACACGCCTTTGAGCCTAAATATCACTTTGAGATATGATGTAAGGATTTTCCTTTGAGGGAAATGCTTGGCCTATGATTCATCTGAGAGTATGTGTGGCTCAACCTTTGAACCTTGGTACACATGCCTTTGAGCCTAGATGGACATTTTTTAGCCTTTGAGCCATGCATGGTTGATTTAACTAAGGTTATGGTGATGCATTAATTCATGTCTGCACCTTTTTTGAAGTCCATGCTAGCTTGCTTTACATTTGCTTCCAAACTCCTTTTTCAACATTGTATCCTCTCCTAAGTTAGCTCCACCATGATCTGAAGGGGGGAATGCTAGAAGGGAACTATCCCTATGCTAGCTCCCTAGACTTGACCTAAGCTATGAGGTCCTTACCTCCTAATTATGACACAATCAATGAGGTCATTTTCATTGCATGCACGCTATAACGCCTTTCCTTGTACATTCTCATGTTTTGAGTTAGTAAAGCTTGATTGCTTTGTGTTCTTCTTCCATCCTGTGGTAACTCTCTCTCTCTCTATATATTTATTTATATATTTATTTATTTATATATATATATATATATATATTCTAGCACCCCCCAATAAGCTCACCTTTTTGTCTTTCTTGAATAAGTATACTTGCTTAAATTCTAGCTTGTTTCTTCCTCCATCAATCCAGCTCACTCATGCTCACAATTGCATAGACACACATGCTTTCTAACTAGCACCAAAACAACAATATTGTCATGATAAGAAGCCCATGTTGCTCCACTCACTCTCCACCACATTGTTGTTCTTCATTGATATTGGCAAGATCCCCTCCACAACCTACACATTTAAATTTGGGTTGCACAAGTTGATCATGGGCATGCATACAATGGGACATAATAAAGTGGCACCTACATTGCTTAACTACCCCTCATGCTCTCTCATGAATGGAATCTTGAAGCTATGGTGCAAATGTTTACAATGTGCTAGTGTGAGGAAAAATCAACAAAGCGTGGATTTTATACCATTGACCAATGTGCAACTATTGTTAGGAAATAGGACGTAGCTAAATAGATATTTGAGTAGCTTACTTAAGGGAGAGAGACAAATTTTCACGCACGAGAGATTATAGAGTAGAGAGAGAGAGAGAGAGAGAGAGAGAGAGCACGATATACATGGTTCATCCAATGTGGGCTACATCCATGGGAAGGCAACCACTCAATGGATTTAGTACTTTAAACAAGAATTAGGTTACAAAGGGATTACACTCTTAATAGAGCTCCCACCTTGCTTCACTCTCACCACCTCACATCCACCTTGTTGCATCAATTTCACACTCTAAAATGTGTGTAGAAGTGGTCTCCTTTTATAGGCCAAAAGGATTGTCCTCTCTCATGAGAGGCAGCCATGTGTAGCCGCCCTTTCTGTAGACAAGTCCAAATTGGACTCTCCAATCCGCCCTTGTGTGGGCGCCCTTGAGAAGACAAGTGTGCCTTTGAAATCGGCCACCGGACATTGACTTTCGACCACCAGCCAACCAGCCAAACCACCGGCCATTTTTTAACCACTTTTCGGCCGCCGTCTAACCATAATATTCTTACAGAAAAAGAATATTTTGATCGTGAAAATTTTGAGTGATTTTTCTTCCCGCAGGATGGATTCTCCTCCTAACGGGGACCTTACAAATATATGTTTTTAATACAAAAAATTACAAGGGTAAATGAGGCTCCATACTTAACAATCTCCCACTTGAGGACTGATCTCCACACCAAAATTGTGATTGCTTTCCATCCTGGCTTCTTATCCTTGAATGCCGATTGAAGATGAGCATAAGCTCAACCTCTCCTTGTTGACCACATTTGTAAACATGTCTTTAGTATTTTCACTTGTATGCACCTTTCTAGCTTTAGCCGTCCCTCTTCTACAAGAGTGCGTATGAAGTGATATCTAACCTCAATGTGCTTTGTCCTTGAATGAAAGGCTAAATTCTTTGCAAGAAGGATAGTACTTTGGCTATCACTGTACAGGACACAATTGTCTTGTTTGAATCCAAGCTCTTCTAGGAATCTGTGGAGCCACATGATTTATTTGCTTGCCTCTATCATTGCTACATACTCTGCTTCAATGGTAGAAAGTGAGACCACTTTCTGTAGCTTTGAAGCCCAACTTACTGTTGTGCCTTCAACTGTGAAGACATAGCTAGTAGTGCTCCTTCGAGTACCTTTGTCACCTGCCATATATGCATCAACATACCCTTGCAAGAAAATTTCAATACCTCCAAAATACAAAGAATTTGTTGTTGTCTCACAGCTTGCCAGTGCTCTTTACCTAAGTTGTACTGTTTTCTTCACTGGAATGAAATGAGTCTGTTTGCTAAATCTGTCACAATAACAGTCCAGATACCATCGTATTTCTTTGGGTTGTGCTATATGTCACGCGTTGGTCCTACTTTGTTTTGCCTCTTTTTGGGCAGTTTTCACATCAAGTGCAGTCACTTGCCATGGCTGACAACAACACAGATGTGTTCAAGATGTTTGTTGTTGAGGATAAATTGAATGGGGACAACTACCCAATGTGGCCTTACATGATGCAGCATGTTCTTGTGTCAATGGACATTTGGAATGTTGTGAAGGGCATTGATGAACGGACTTCTATGGATGTAGACTCTATTGAGGATGTTGCAGGCATTGGTGGGTGGTCGGACTATTGATGGTAGAGCTATTTTGCCTACAATTGGGCAGTCTCATTGGAATGTTAGATATGCACAGGCGCGTGTATTAATTTCATTACCTGTGAAGCACATTATTAGTCCTCACATTCTCTTAGCTAAATCAATTAAACAGGCTTGGAATATTCTGGTTGGTGTGGCAATGAGGCTAAAATTTAATTGCTACCTAAAGAGCTAGAATCAAAGATTATGCATGTGGAAGATGACATGTTCACTTTTCTTAGTGGTATCAAGGATATTATTAAGCAACTCATTTCTGCACACCAGGTCACTTCTAGCATTTCACTTGTGCAGATTGTTCTCGATGCATTACCATATTCTTATCAAACTTTTGCTAGTACTTGAAGACTTATGACCCAAAGGAATCCTGATGTTGTCAAGTTTGATGCATTATGCACATTGTTATTTCAAGAGTCATTTTCAAGAAAGAACACAGGTAAACAACATGCAGTTGAATGAGCTTTTATTACTGCTCAAAGAAAAGGTGGTAACAACAATGTAGCCACTTCTCATGGTTCTTCAATGAGTGGAAAATCACATGTTCGTAATGCTTCTGCTGGCAGCACCATGTTTAGAAATTATAGTGAAAAGGGCAAGGAGAAGATGTGTGGCCACTATTTCAAATCTAATGATCACTTGATCAAGCAATGTCCTAAATTGAATGCAAAAGAGGCCAAGAAGAAAGAGGCTGGTTCCACTACAAGTGCAGCTATTGTAGAATCTTTTGTGAAATGAGATCGTGATGCTGATGTAGATGCATAGTGGGCATTTAGTGAAGAGCGCCCTTATGATCCTTCTGTCCATGATGCATGTATGTCAGTTGCTGCAGATTCACATGTCTGGTACTTTGATAGTGGTGCTATAAAGCACATTACTTCACACCATAACTTTTTTACCTCTCTCAAGTCTGTCTCTCATGGGAATATGTTGGCAAATATGCCATGAGTAGATGCTAGCATAGCAAGAGCTACACCAACATATCAAATGTCGGCAAACATGTGGAAACAAGTTGTCAATCACCTACTCAACCTTCTAATGACAATCACTACTGGAGGAAATCAAATCTAGACATTCTATGTGCTCGAATGTCCTCGAATCACCTCAAAACTCATAGGGAATCCTCTACATACCAAGAGGTCGCTACCCTATGGACTCTGACTCTATATCCCACTCGTAACCACTTAGTGAAGCAAACGCATATGAAGACATGCAGTGTATTAGAGGTCATTGATTCTCAACATGCATGATCCTAATGTGTAGCTCTTCTCGCCATGATTCTACGGATATGAAGAAATCTCTAAACAGACACACGGTTTGCAAGATAACTCACTCAATAGCTCGTGGGAGCTCGCCCTGCGATGGAACCGAAAACTCAGAAGCTTGGCATTGGTGTGTATCACTCGCCATTGCTAACTCTCTGGTGGTGTCACCTTCTTAATGGCTACTCCATAGCACACACAAAGAAGAGATAAAGCCTCTCTCTCTCTCTCTCTCTCTCTCTCTCTCTCTCTCTCTCTCTCTCTCTCTCTCTCTCTCTCTCTCTCTCTCTCTCTCTCTCTCTCTCTCTCTCTCTCTCTCTCTCTCACACACACACACACACACACACACACAGTCACGTCACACAGTAGATGCAAAAGATTGATTAATTAAAAGCCTCCTTTAGGGTTACAAAACTTTGGCTTTTATACCTCCCTCTTGAGAGGTACATTCTCATCAAAAATAATTTCTCATTAATTACAAAAGGTTATACTTGTCCATCAAAATTTAATATTACAAAAATGGGTGTTTCTCCAGTCAGCACTCCCCCCCTCTGAGTCCATGTCATCCCCGACATGACTGGTCAACTCTTCTTTAGGGCTGTAGTCTGATCCTCTGCTTCAATTTGTTGGATGGTCTCAATAGAATCCTGGTGGCTTGATCATCTTTAAGTAAGATTCATATTTTATGTTGCCAATGCTCACCGTGGGTCTAAAGATGTTGCTATCATATGTAAAAAACCCTGTGTAGAATGCCTCTTCAAAGGCTTGCATGTGGAAGTTGGGTAAAAACGTTAGCTATTGGTAGAGAATTGTAATATTTGTGGTGAGGGTTGAGTGGAGAGGATATATGCCAACTTGAGGAGAGTGTCTCCCGTTGATAGTAGACTTGAATCAGTAGCTTTTTGTGGCACGAACACCTCGATATATGCTAGCAATGTCTTCCAGATCTTCTTGAGTATCACACATGTCAAATCAGGAGAGCCAATGAAGAGCTTAATGGCACTCGTTAGGGTTTTCACCATGTAAGTCCCACTTATTCTCTCTCCTTCTTTGCGGTGGGAGATTAGGATAGTTCAGCCAAGTTGGGTGCCTCTACAAAATCCTCGTGTGGTCCTTCCATGTCTGCATCCTCAGTACTGGGCAGAAGGAGACATTATCTCTTACACGCTTTTGCGCATTGACCAGCCATACTAGGTAAGCTAGGTACTTTGTAAGCCACCCTTTTCTCCACTTTGGCTATGAGTCCACTATCTTCTTGGAAATTGCTTGATCTTTGATGTCACCTTCAAAGAGCTGTGTCATCTCCTCTAGTTGAATTCTTTTCTTCATGTTGAGCACTTCATACTTGAGAAATGGATATGGGAGGGATGGTTGTATCCACTCTACTCTTCTCTGATTACATTTGTATCTAATCTTATCACACCTCTAGAGTGCAACATTCTTTGCTCCCTGTCTATGGCTGCCCTAACACCCTTTTTAGTGGCTTTCTCTATTAAAATCCAGAGACGGGCCTCCTCCTCCACCATTAGCTTCTACCCTTCTTCTTGAATTTGTGGAGGTATCTCCACCAATATGGGTTCCTCAGAGTTGTCTGGAATCTCCATCGACTCCTATTGGGCATTGACTCCTTAGTCACTAGGACCTGGATCTATGGCCTGATCCCTTGCTCTTGTTAGGAAATAAGACGTAGCTAAATAGATAATTGAGTAGATTACTTAATGGAGAGAGACAGATTTATATACACGAGATTATAGAGTAGAGAGAGAGAGAGAGAGAGTACACACGATATACGTGGTTCACCCAATGTGGGCTACGTCCACGGGAAAGCAGCCACTCAATGGCTTTAGTACTTCAAAACAAGAAGTAGTTTACAAAGGTATTATACCCTTAATGGAGCTCCTGCCTTGCTTCACTCTCACCACCTCACACTCACCTTGTTGCATCAACTTCACACTATGAAATGTGTGTAAAAATGGCCTCCTTTTATAGGCCAAAAGGGCTGTCCTCTCTTATGAGAGACAGCCATGTGAAGCCGCCCTTGTGCAAATAAGTCCAAATCGGACCCTCCAATCCGCCCATGTGTGGCCGCCCTTGAGAAGACAAGTCCGCTTTTGAATTCGGCCACCGGCCACCGGCCATTGACTTCCGACCACCAGCCACCGGCCATTCACTTCCAACCACCGGCCATCGGCCATTAACTACCGGCCACCGGCCAACCGACCGGTTGTTTTTTGACCACTTTCCGGCCGCCATCCGGCCATAATATTCCGGCGAAAAAGAATATTCCGGCGAAAAAAAAGCCTCGGGGGCCTTTAAAGTTGCCCTTGATTCATGTCCGTGAAAATTTTGGTTTCCGGTGAGTGATTTTCCTTCACGCACGATGGCTTCTCCTCATAATGGGGGCCTTACAAATGTGCGCGTTTACCACAGAAAATTACAAGGGTAAATCAGGCTCCATACTTAACAATCTCCTACTTGGAGACTGATCTCCAAACCAAACATGTGACTGCTTTCCATTCTGGCTTCTTATCCTTGAATCCGATTGAAGATGAGCAAAAGCTCAACTTCTCCTTGTTGACCACCTTTGTAAACATGTCTGCAGGATTTTCACTTGTATGCACCTTTCCTAGCTTTAGTTGTCCCTCTTCCAAAAGAGTGCGTATGAAGTGATATCTCACCTCAATGTGCTTTGTCCTTGAATGAAAGGCTGAGTTCTTCGCAAGATGGATAGCGCTTTGGCTATCACTGTACAAGACACAATTGTCTTGTTTGAATCCAAGCTCTTCTAAGAATCTGTGAAGCCACATAATTTCTTTGCTTGTCTCCGTCATTGCTACATACTCTGCTTCCGTGGTAGAAAGTGAAACCACTTTCTGCAGCTTTGAAGCCCAGCTTACTATTGTGCCTCCAACCGTGAACACATAGCCAGTAGTGCTCCTTCGAGTATCTTTGTCACCTGCCATATCTGCATCAGCATACCCTTCTAGAAAAATATCAGTTCCTCCAAAATACAAAGCATTTGTTGTTGTGCCTTTTAGATACCTAAGTATCCACTTCACAGCTTGCCCATGCTCTTTACTTGGATTGTCCATGAACCTACTCACAACTCCCACTGCATGTGCAATGTCTGGCCTTGTCCAGACCATAGCATACATTAGAGAACCTACCGCTGCAGCATATGGAACTTTAGACATATAGGCTATCTCCTCTTGTGTCTTTGGACACATATCCTTTGTTAGTTTAAAATGACCAGCCAAAGGTGTAGAAACTGGTTTTGCATTTTGCATTGCAAACCTTTCTAGTACCTTCTTGATGTAATCTTCTTGAGATAGCTTTATTGTCTTCTTCGTCCTGTCCCTTGATATTTTCATACCAAGTATCCTCTTTGCAGCACCTAAATCTTTCATTGAAAAAGATTTAGACAGCTCCTCTTTTAGGTCTTTGATGTCTTGCATGTTAGCACTTGCAATCAACATGTCATCAACATACAACATTAGGATGATGAATTTCCCATCTCCCAAATTCTTCGTGTAAACGCATTGATCCGAGTTGCATCTTGTGAATCCATGGTCCAACATCCATCGATCAAACTTCAAGTACCATTGTCTTGATGCTTGCTTTAAACCATAGAAGCTCTTCTTTAATCTACAAACCATTTTCTCCTTACCTTTTACTTCATACCCCTTTGGTTGAAGCATGTAGATTTCCTCCTCTAAGTCACCGTGAGGGAATGCCGTATTTACATCCATTTGCTCGAGATTTAGATCATGAGCAGCCACAAGGCTTAAGACAAGCCTAATTGAGTTCATTTTTACAACAGGAGAAAATATTTCATTGAAGTCAATACCTTTCTTTTGAGAAAACCCTTTTACCACAAGCCTAGACTTGTACCTTTTCTTCCCACCTTCTTCTTCCTTCAGCTTGTACACCCATTTGTTTTGAAGTGCCCGCTTACCTTTAGGCAACTCAACCAACTCCCATGTTTGGTTGCGATGTAGTGAGTCCATCTCCACTTGCATGCTCTTCGTCCATTCTTCTTTGGATTCCATGTTGCATAGCTCCTTCGTATGATTCCGGCTCTCCAGAATCTGAGATCAAGAGATGGTTGAAGGAAGGAAAAAACCTTTCTGGAGGTCTACTTGCTCTTGTAGATCTTCGGGGAATAGGTTGAGGCTCCTCATTTGGTTGACGTTGTTGCACATTGTCACCATTTGCAGTCCTTGAGTCTTCACCGTCCTCAAGCTCCATGTACTCATCACCTGTTTCTTTTGTTTGTTTTCTTTCCAAGTAATCTTTGTACATATTTTGTTCGTTAAAAATTACATCCCTACTCCTTAAGATTTTACCATCTTCAGGATTCCATAGGCGATACCCAAAGTCACCTTCTCCATAGCCAATGAAGAAACACTTTTTGGACTTTGCATCTAGCTTTGATCTTAGGCTTCTATCTATGTGCATGAAAGCCTCACACCCAAACACTTTGAGAAATGCATAATTCACCGGTTTACCTGTCCATGCCTCTTCTGGAACTCCCCCATCCAATGCCGTTGAGGGTGACCGATTGATTAAGTACACAGACGTACTTACAGCTTCCGCCCAAAGCTCAAGCGGTAGGCCTGCATGTAGCCGCATGCTTCGTGCTCGCTCCATGATTGTCCTATTCATCCTTTCCGAAATCCCATTTTGTTGAGGTGTCCTTGGGGTTGTCCTTTGCCTCTGAATGCCATTTCTAGCACAAAAGCTTTCAAAAGCTTGGCTGCAATATTTGCCTCCATTGTCGGATCTGAGGCATTTAACCTTGGTACCTGTTTCATTCTCCACAAAGGCTTTCCACCTTTGAAATATGGAAAATACATCGGATTTATTCTTCATGACATAAACCTATGTTTTTCTAGTCGCATCGTCTATGAATGTTACATAGTACAATGAGCCACCATGTGATGGTGTACTTGCAGGACCCCAAACATCAGAATGAACCAACTCAAGTTTTTTATTTTTTCTTTCATTTCCTGATTTTTGAAATTTTACCCTCTTTTGTTTACCATAAACACAATCTTCACAGAACTCTAAGTCCACTTCTTTCAAACCTGGTAGAAGCTTCTTTGTTTGAAGGATTTGCATTCCTTTGGCACTCATATGCCCAAGTCGGTAGTGCCACACCGCATTGTCAACTTCTGTAGTTGCTGCACAAGCTGAAGGTTGCGTGCTAACAGTACACAAGTAAAGTGTACCGACTTTTTCACCCTTGGCAACCACCAAAGATCCCTTTGAGATCTTCCACCGTTTGTTTCCGAATGCAATGTTGTGACCTTCATCGTCCAATTGTCCTGTAGAGATCAAATTTTTGCGAAGAGAAGTAACATGCCTAACATCTTTAAGCTTCCATTCATTTCCGTTAGCAGTTTTGACAGAAACTGTACCTTTGCCGACAATCTCACAAGCTTCATCATCTCCCAAGTATACATACCCAAAATTACCTTTGGTGTAGTCTTGGAAATGTTGCTTGTGTGGTGTCGCATGGAATGAAGCCCCGGAATCTACTATCCAGGAATTAGACACATTGTCTAATGAGAGAATTAGAGCATCTTGCTCTACTTTACCTGCCACATTGGCCTCCGATGTTGGCTTGTTGTCTTGAGACTCTGTCTCCTTCTTCTTCTTGGACCACCAATCCTTCTTGACGTGGCCCTTCTTGCCGCAGTTCCAACATTCAAGAACTGACTTTGTGCGTGACTTGCTCCGCCTTGAGCGATCACGACCCTTTTGGTTTTTGAACCTCTCCTTAAGCCTTCCTCTTGTTTCCACTGATAGCGCAGCACTTGATGATTCTCCTGTGCTTCTCCTTCGCATTTCCTCGCTTAGGAGAACACCCACAACATCATCAAACTTAAGAGTATTTGTGCCAGAGATAGAATTACTTACAGCCATCACAAGGCTGTCCCAACTATCCGGTAGAGATGATAGTATAAGGAGAGCTCGCACTTCGTCATCGAAATTGATTTTCACTGATCGAAGTTGACTTATGTTTGTGTTAAAGTCATTTAGGTGTTCTGCAACTGAACCATTCTCTGCCATCTTTAGATTGAACAAGCGCTTCATAAGAAATACCTTATTGGATGCCGATGGTTTCTCGTAGAAGTCGTCAAGTGACTTCATCAAGTCCTCCGTGGTCTTCATCTGCGAAACATTGAAGGCCACCGTTGACGCCAAGCTTAACCATATTGTTCCCAGTGCCTTTCGATCAAGAACAATCCATGCTTCATCTGCCATTGTTGCGGGCTTCTTCGCTAGACCGCCTAGTGGCAAATAGAGGTCCTTCTGGTAGAGATAGTCTTCAATCTGCATCTTCCAATGTTGGTAGTTTTTGCCGTTGAACTTCTCAATCTTGAGCTTCCCTTCCTCCACCATAACTCCCACTCAATTCAAGGAATCCTTTCCTTGAGATAATTTAGCTACGAGCAAACCTTGCTCTGATACCAGTTGTTAGGAAATAAGACGTAGCTAAATAGATAATTGAGTAGATTATTTAATGGAGAGAGACAGATTTATATACACGAGATTATAGAGTAGAGAGAGAGAGAGAGAGTACACACGATATACGTGGTTCACCCAATGTGGGCTACGTCCACGGGAAAGCAGCCACTCAATGGCTTTAGTACTTCAAAACAAGAAGTAGTTTACAAAGGGATTATACTCTTAATGGAGCTCCCGCCTTGCTTCACTTTCACCACCTCACACTCACCTTGTTGCATCAACTTCACACTATGAAATGTGTGTAGAAATGGCCTCCTTTTATAGGCCAAAAGGGTTGCCCTCTCTTATGAGAGACAGCCATGTGTAGCCACCCTTGTGCAAATAAGTCCAAATCGGACCCTCCAATCCGCCCATGTGTGGCCGCCCTTGAGAAGACAAGTCCGCTTTTGAATTCGGCCACCGGCCATTGAATTCGGCCACCGGCCACCGGCCATTGACTTCCGACCACCGGCCACCGGCCATTGACTTCCAACCACCGGCCATCGGCCATTAACTACCAGCCACCGGCTAACCGACCGGTTGTTTTCCGACCACTTTCCGGCGGCCGTCCGGCCATAATATTTCGGCGAAAAAGAATATTCCGGCGAAAAAAAGCCTCGGGGGCCTCCGCCCCCGAGGCCTTTAAAGTTGCCCCTGATTCTTGTCCGTGAAAATTTTGGTTTCCGGTGAGTGATTTTCCTTCACGCACGATGGCTTCTCCTCATAATGGGGGCCTTACAAATGTGCGCTTTTACCACAGAAAACTACAAGGGTAAATCAGGCTCCATACTTAACAACTCTCTCCACCTCCTGTCTCATTTTTGTCAGTTGTTGTTGTACCAGCTTCTCTCTTTTTGTGGCTTCTTTTGCATTATTGACTAAAAGATCTTGTAGTGTTTCCAACTGGCACTTCAGCTGATTGTTCTCTTCTTGGAGCTCTCATTGCTCTTCTTTGAGTCTTTCTTCAGTTGCCAAGGAGCCTTCTGCAATGTGAACTCTTTGTATTTGTTCTAACTTTAGCTCTTTTTGAACTACACTCATCCGAGCTTCTAAGGCCTATATAGCCTGGGTCCACTCCTACACTTGCTCTTGTAGCCCTTGGGGTTGCTCTTAGCCTTTGTATGGTCAATTCCTAGGACTCTAATTTGCCTTTACACTCTATTAACTCATCACAACCTGCCTCCAATTCATCTTTGGTATTTTCCTTCTCATCTTGTAGTTTGGCAATTTCTTTAGATACCTTAGCCATTTGGAGGGTGAGTGTATCCCTTTTCGCTTCAACTTTTTTCAGGATTTTTCCTTGTGATTCCTGCTCTCTTTCTGCACTCTCTGCTCTCTAAGAATAGCTTTTTGCATCTCTCTAGTGAGGTTGTCATGCTCTCCTATTACGTTTTTTCTCTTGTCCTGAGCATGTTGTTTTCCTCAATCATTGTGAGAGAACTCATTCTGACTCTATCTAGTATTTGGTGAGCCACTCTCACATCCTCTTCATTTGCCGCTATCACACTTTTTGTTGTTGGCATGGGCAGTGGTCCAGCGAGGGGTACTGGGTGGCCCATGCTTAGTAAAACTCCCACTGGAGGAGGGTGCCATGGCCCACGAGTTCTCCAAAGGTCTCTATCTTGGCATTGGTGGGATTGGCACTAATCCCGATAAGTGCATCTTGAATTCCCTTGTTGAAGTGTCTTGGCCTTGTTGTTGTCTTTTTACTGATAGATCGAAAGTGGCCTTGTCTTTTGGTTTTTCTTCCATGTCTTGGTCTTGTGGTTTCTCCTCCATCTTTTCTTCTTTCTTTTGGCGCATGGAGGAGTTGAGGTGCCATATACAGCCTCAAAAGCATCCTCAAATGTATATCCAACTGTAATGAGATCGTCATAGGTGCATCTGTCTTTCTTTTCCTTATCTTCCAGCATTCTCATCCTCTGATGCTTTCTTTGGTGAATCTTTTTGTTGAGATGTTGAGGATTTTGGGCTTAGAGTTTGGGTGGATCCCAGGGGAGATGATGATGGTGTTTTGCTACCTCCCTCCACCTTGGATTCTTTTTCTTGCTCTCCCTATTCTTCAGGCTTCTCTTGCAACTTCCTCATGATATCCTTAACGTCTTCAGTAATGAAGGGCTCCAGATTTTTTTGTTCTATTAGACACTTGGACTCTTATAGGCTTTGATATAATGATCAAATTGATCTTCTAATGGTTGTGAGCAGCTGCCGCCCATTTTCTTTGGATTTGGCACCCAATACTCCTCAAAATCACCCTTTAGTGCTCTCTCAGCCTTGAATTGCTCAATCAGTCTCTCGGCCTCATTTTGACTTATGGTCTCTTTTGATTTCTCTTCCCTGGTCATTGCCTTTCTTTTTTGATGGCTCTTCTATCTTTCTTCTTGCACTGTCTCCAATTTTCTTCTAAGACTTGTCGACATAGGCGGTGCCACTGGTGATTCATCTTCTGCATCCTCTTTAAGCCTTAGCCAATCATTCTGAGTTGGTGGGTCTGGCCATTGTCCCTGTCTCCAATCACTTCATAAGCTATTTTTGTTAATATTTCAGCTCCTCCAATATACTTGGGTTTATCAGTTCCCAAACCCACTACCTGTTCATGTAAATATTGAGCATGATTCACATCCTTTGGCACACTGCTTCTCAGTGCCCTAGTGAAGGTGGTGGCAATGGCATGAGGTGGTGTAGTATACTTTTGTGGCCTCTTGTTGCAACTATGGAAGAATTGGTTGTACAATTTACAAATCTTGATGGCTCTTGGGTCCACCATGTCTTCAAAGATGGGGTTGGTTTTCTTTTGAGAGTATACTTCCATCGTCTCTCTTCTTTCCTGATTGAGCTACCATCATTGTGTAACCCAAGGCATTTTCTATGAGGAGCTGAGGTGTAATTGTCACTTCTTTACTTTCCCCCTCAAGTTAATGAGGACTATCAATGATGTATTTCTTTATTGTAGTGGCCAGCTCATAGACTCTTTGAAAATCAACACCTGTCGGCATAGATGTAAAAAATCCATGTGGATCCACCCTTTCTAGATGATTTTTGATACTTTCTTTGTTTGCATATTCAATGAGTTCCCATGGAATCATTGGTACATCCACCGTATTGCCTTGTGGATCTCAGAAGGTCCCTTGGTACAGCTTTATGCCCTCCGCTTCTAGAGTCGCTTCATCCATCCATGCTTTTGTTGGCTTCAATGTTTGATTGGGAATCGTAAAGGGCTCCACTTTTGCAATAATGTCTTTCAAGGTGAGTCTCTTCTTCTTTACTGGTGATTTACCAGCTTCCATTGATCTTGCATGCACTCCAAGTCCAAAAGTTAGCATCTTTTACTAAATTTGGTAGTTGATCAGCTTCTAGCTATCCAAATGACTTCAAAATTGAATCACAAGATTATTAGGGCCTAAGAATGCTATGCAAGTTGACAAAAGTGCATTTGGATGCTGAGATTATGATGTGTGACATCATACGCGTATGATGTCTATGTGCTCAGAATAAGGTGAGATTTGACATGTGCATAGCTCATAGCATTTAGATCACACATATATACCTGGAATTGGATTTGAACATGTAATGAGCAAGACATTGTCTTATAAGCTCTTTGCAGATTTTGAAATGGTAGAATGGCTCTATTTCAGCTTCAAATGACTTGAATCTTGTTGTATGGAGTCAGGAGCATATGATAGGCCCAAACTACTTTAGCTGGTAAATTTGTCACTTGGGGACATCATACATGGATATGTCTTTTGTGTCCAAATAACTTGATACTCATATGGTAGAATGTTCATAGCATGTATATGGTGCCTATATCATCATAATTGAATTTGAGCTTGAAAATGAATGTCAAAAACCATGAATGGGATTTGTACACTTAGATTTCCTCCATATGGGTAAAAATAGGTCAAAATAAGCGGTCTAGATATAATACACGTATTATGTCTAGATTGGCTTTTTTGGCTCAGACTTTGACATATAGCTTGCTTTGATGTGTACATCACTCTGATGTATTCATAATTGAAATTGGGTAAGTACCCATGTGCCCAAGATCGTAAAAGGTGTTTCTGGCACTTAAATCGATGAAATAAGGTATATAATGACCAAAACATGTCCTTTCTTGCTCAAATTTGGTGTAGAGGCTATATATGATATGATATTCAAGTCTGGATAATGAAAATGCTAACAGAACCTCTATTTAACAAGTTTAGACATCATATGTGTATGGAGTTTGTTCCTAGAAAACTGATATATGAGCATTGGGGTAGGATGTTTATACCATGTACATGCCTTATGTCAAGTTTTCCTGGGTTTGGAGCACTCTTTCTATGGATAAGACCATAGTTTGCTTGAGGACTCCCACTTATCAAATTTTGACCAAATTGTGCTTCCATGTGGTTCAATTTGCATGAAACCTGATATGTGAGCTATAAAGATCATGATATGGTGAAAATATCCTTTGCATGTGTAAAAAGCCCCATCAAACATCATATGCATATGATGTCTGAGATACAAAATTGTGGTTTCTATGCATGTGAAAGATTTGTGCTAGTACCCTAAGACCTTTTAGCTCCGATTCAACTTTGAAAGTCATGAGTTTAGCATAGAAACTCCATGTTTAGTACTTTGGACTCTGAAGTCGATTTTCGCTCTTGGAGATGACTTTCGGCGATATTTTCACTTTGAGCTTGATCACTTAAGCTTGTAGATGATGTGTGGAACCTTTTCATGCCGTCGGTGCATCCTTTATGATGATTTGTCACTCTGAAAGCATCTTTTAGTTGGGTGATGGTCCGACGGTGACTTTTCTTAATGTTTGACCACATGTCTTGATTGTTGAAGGTATATCAATGTTGCTCATGAAGTTTGGTGGCAAACGGATGCTCCATCTGGCCGTGAGAGCCAAATGATGCTTTGTGTGTCCAAATCCTAGATCGACATTTTGGCCGCTTTTTGTAGATTGATTATGGAGAAAGTTACATGGGCTTGTAGACAACCTTGAGAGGCACCTACCCATGAAGTTTCGTGCCATTTTGATGACTACTTCTGTAGGGCCCAAAAAGTTAGGGTTTTTATTTCTTCACCCAGACTAGTATGGAAGGGTTTAGGCATGGACTTCTAGCATAGGGTCAACCCCCTATCAAGTCTTCTAGCTATTGGATTAGTGGTTATGAAGTTACGGACCCGTTTCGCTCTCTACCCCCCTATGCTACTAAGTAGCCACTTCTATTAGTTTTTCGCATTGAAGTTAGCATTGAATGTGAAGAGAACAAGGTAATAAGCCTACCTATCATATCTGATGAAGATCGGTGTCCTCTGCATGGCACACAAAGTCGTGGAAGATGCGCTCACTCTAGGTCTCTCAAGCTCACTCTAGGTCTCTCAAGCTCTCTCTAGTATTATGTGAATAGTAGAAATGAGCTAGTAAGTGGGGTCAAAATATCTTATATCGGAGGTCTCGGAACCACTTTCCATGAAATTTGACATGTGCTCATATCTTATCACGAAATGTAATTTATGCTCAAAAATTTCTCAATTTGGACTCCGTTTGCCCAATTTTTAAGAAATTCGTCATTTTCTTCAAAAACTAGTCGGATCGGACTTCCCTCAACATTCTCATATTTGCACCCCGACTTTGCTATATGTTGCACTTGACTTGCTGATCACCCCTGTAATTTTCTTTATTCATTATGTCACCATCTCAATTGATTCTCCATTTGCTTTTGTTTTTTCTAAAAAAATTACAAAAATAAAACAAAAATAGCAAATCAATTTTGAAAAATATCAATAAATCAAAGTAATTATCAAATATCCTAATAAATCTATATATATTTATTTGCAATATTTTTGGCTGGATTGCTTCTCTTATCAACTTTTTGCCCTAACAACTACTATTTTTACATATGTACACACACCTAGAGGCTCATTTTTTGCATTTGTCCTCATATTTCTGTAGAATCAAGCTAGATAAGGACACGAGTACTCGGGTTCACACAAAAAAATTGCAATCAAACACAAAAGACCCAAAAACATAGAAAACAGTGCCCTTTTTTGCACTCTTTTATGCTTGTTGTGGCTTCACATTGACAATGCCTCCCCTCCCCCCGAGTTGGAGTCCTCTTGGATGACGGTGTATCACCCTAGGGTATGTGTTGTCCATGGGTATGAACATTGTGCTAATGCAGGCCATGCCCTATATGCATACTCAGTCAATGATGTACGAGAGGAGGGTATAAGCAATATGCTTATTGGTATTTGATGTTGAGGTTTCCTAGTTTGGCATTACCTGTATTAGAGCAGTGAAATAATAAGCATTATAATTGTGCCACTTTTTGTTTAATTGACAATAGATGCTTTTGATTTGCTGGTTTGTTTTGCATCGTGTGGTTGCATGCTTGTTTGAATCCAAAGACCGAATATGGCATATGCTTGGTCTTTTGTTCAAGAATCCAAATCTAAGGCTGACTCTTTTTAGCTTGCCATAAGCTCTTGGGTACCCAAATCTTCTTAACATTCAACTACACGTTGCCTAGTCCTGTTTTTTCTAGAAAGTGACTCTTGCAACAGCAATGTGCATAATGCATCAAACCTGACAACTTTAGGAGTTCCTTGGGTCATAAGTCTCCAAGTACTAGTAAAAGTTTGGTAAGAATCTGGTAAGGCATCAAGAACAGTCTGCACAAGGGAACTGTCTGAAACGACTTCACTTGCAGAAATAAGTTGCTCATTGATATCCTTGACACCAGTAAGGAAAGTGTCCTTATCATCTTCCTCATGCATAATCTTTGACTCTAGCTCTTTACGTAGCAAGGCAATTTTAGCCTCATTGCGACTTGAATAAAGACCAGCCAAAATATCCCAAGCCTATTTTGCAGATTTTGCTGAATGAATGTGAGGAACAATGGTGTGCTTAACAAACAACGCAATCAATGCATGGGCCTGTGCATCCTTTACATCCCAACGAGATTGTTCTGTTGTAGGTAAAACAACTCTAATAGCACCAATCCTTGCAGCAAGACCTCCAACATCCTCAACATCGCTTGCATCCTCAGAACCAGGATGTACATCAATGCCCTGCACAATATTCCAGACACCCTTTGACACAATAACATGTTGCATCATGTAAGCCCACATAGTGTAATTGTCCCCATCCAATCTGTCCTCAGCAGCAAACATCTTAAACACATCTGTCTTGTTGTCAGCCATGGTAAATGTTGCACCTAATGTGAAAACTGCCCAAAAAGAGGAGAAACAAAGCGGGAACAACACGTAGTATATAGCACAAACCGTAGAAGACTGTAAGGCACCTGTCATGCAGAAAACGGCATTGACAGAAATTCTGCACAAAATGACGAAATAGCATGTGCAGTAGCCTATAGTGGAAACGGAGGCCCAAATGAGCCCAAATCAAAAATATGAGCAGACTGAGCTCTACAAGCTCACTCAAAAATTTTGTCGACCTACGAACGCTCGCCAAAGCTTACAAAAATCGAAGAAAGTGAGCAAGCGTGTGCTGGAGCTGCTGGCGATTGAGCCCGAGAGGACGCAACTTGCTCTGATACCAATTGTTGGAATTAGGGTTGCAAAGAAATGCACACAGCTTGGAGAAGATGAAGGAAGCTCAAGGCACACGATAGAGAGTGTATTACTTAGTGTGCAATGGATAGATAGATAGCCCTAGAGTGACGGGCGTATATACAATGCACGGGGGAAAAAACCTCCTAAAGAAGAAAAAATGCCCCGGTGGTCCTAGTGTGTTGACACACATCACTACCACATGTATATGGTATTATATTTCCCCAAGTGTCTATGGTTGCTGCTAGGTGGACCTAATCCACATTGTCAAAATCAGTCATCCCATCTAGAACATGCATATAAGGGGAATATTTCCCAACATCAGTGTCCTTTTTACACGTGTAACAATACTGCAATGGGACTGAGTGAATTGTGGTGTCAGATCTATGATCATTAAAAAATTCCTAGAGGATATGCTTGACCATTTATAAAATCAACTCAAATGACAGAGTCTTGGAAATGCAAGTAGACATGGTTTTTAGACCAGTCTGTTAGGAAATAAGACGTAGCTAAATAGATAATTGAGTAGATTACTTAATGGAGAGAGACAGATTTACATACACGAGATTATAGAGTATAGAGAGAGAGAGAGAGTACACACGATATACGCGGTTCACCCAATGTGGGCTACGTCCACGGGAAAGCAGTCACTCAATGGCTTTAGTACTTCAAAACAAGAAGTAGTTTACAAAGGGATTATACCCTTAATGGAGCTCCCGCCTTGCTTCACTCTCACCACTTCACACTCACCTTGTTGGATCAACTTCACACTCTGAAATGTATGTAGAAATGGCCTCCTTTTATATGCCAAAAAGGCTGCCCTCTCTCATGAGAGGCATCAACTTCACACTGTGAAATGTATGTAGAAATGGCCTCCTTTTATAGGCCAAAAGGGCTGCCCTCTCTCATGAGAGGCAGCCATGTGTAGCCGCCCTTGTGTAGATAAGTCCAAATCGGACCCTCCAATCCGCCCATGTGTGGCCGCCCTTGAGAAGACAAGTCCACTTTTGAATTCGGCTACCAGCCACCGGCCATTGACTTTCGACCACCGGCCATTGACTACCGGCCACCGACCAACCGACGGTTGTTTTCCGACCACTTTCCGGCCGTTGTCCGGCCATAACATTCCGGCAAAAAGAAATATTCCCTAAAGTTGCCCCTGATTCTTGGCCGTGAAAATTTTGGTTTCCGGTGAGTGATTTTCCTTCACGCACGATGGCTTCTCCTCATAATGGGGGCCTTACAAATGTGCGCTTTTACCACAGAAAATTACAAGGGTAAATCAGGCTCCATACTTAACAATCTCCCCCTTGGAGACTGATCTCCAAACCAAACCTGTGACTGCTTTCCATTCTGGCTTCATATCCTTGAATGCCGATTGAAGACGAGCAAAAGCTCAACTTCTCCTTGTTGACCACCTTTGTAAACATGTCTGCAGGATTTTCACTTGTATGCACCTTTCCTAGCTTTAGTTGTCCCTCTTCCAAAAGAGTGCGTATGAAGTGATATCTCACCTCAATGTGCTTTGTCCTTGAATGAAAGGCTAAGTTCTTCGCAAGATGGATAGCGCTTTGGCTATCACTGTACAAGACACAATTGTCTTGTTTGAATCCAAGCTCTTCTAAGAATCTGTGAAGCCACAGAATTTCTTTGCTTGCCTCCGTCATTGCTACATACTCTGCTTCCGTGGTAGAAAGTGAAACCACTTTCTGTAGCTTTGAAGCCCAGCTTACTGTTGTGCCTCCAACCGTGAACACATAGCCAGTAGTGCTCCTTCTAGTATCTTTGTCACCTGCCATATCTGCATCAGCATACCCTTCTAGAAAAATATCAGTTCCTCCAAAATACAAAGCATTTGTTGTTGTCCCTTTTAGATACCTAAGTATCCACTTCACAGCTTGCCAATGCTCTTTACGTGGATTGTCCATGAACCTACTCACAACTCCCACTGCATGTGCAATGTCTGGCCTTGTCCAGACCATAGCATACATTAGAGAACGTACCGCTGCAGCATATGGAACTTTAGACATATAGACTATCTCCTCTTGTGTCTTTGGACACATATCCTTTGTTAGTTTAAAGTGACCAGCCAAAGGTGTAGAAACTGGTTTTGCATTTTGCATTGCAAACCTTTCTAGTACCTTCTTGATGTAATCTTCTTGAGATAGCTTTATTGTCTTCTTCGTCCTGTCCCTTGATATTTTCATACCAAGTATCCTCTTTGCAGCACCTAAATCTTTCATTGAAAAAGATTTAAACAGCTCCTCTTTTAGGTCTTTGATGTCTTGCATGTTAGCACTTGCAATCAACATGTCATCAACATACAACATTAGGATGATGAATTTCCCATCTCCCAAATTCTTCGTGTAGACGCAGTGATCCGAGTTGCATCTTGTGAATCCATGATCCAACATCCATCGATCAAACTTCAAGTACCATTGTCTTGATGCTTGCTTTAAACCATAGAAGCTCTTCTTTAATCTACAAACCATTTTCTCCTTACCTTTTACTTCATACCCCTTTGGTTGAAGCATGTAGATTTCCTCCTCTAAGTCACCGTGAGGGAATGCCGTATTTACATCCATTTGCTCGAGATTTAGATCATGAGCAGCCACAAGGCTTAAGACAAGCCTAATTGAGTTCATTTTTACAACAGGAGAAAATATTTCATTGAAGTCAATACCTTTCTTTTGAGAAAACCCTTTTACCACAAGCCTAGACTTGTACCTTTTCTTCCCACCTTCTTCTTCCTTCAGCTTGTACACCCATTTGTTTTGAAGTGCCCGCTTACCTTTAGGCAACTCAACCAACTCCCATGTTTGGTTGCGATGTAGTGAGTCCATCTCCACTTGCATGCTCTTCGTCCATTCTTCTTTGGATTCCATGTTGCATAGCTTCTTCGTATGATTCCGGCTCTCCAGAATCTGAGATCAAGAGATGGTTGAAGGAAGGAAAAAACCTTTCTGGAGGTCTACTTGCTCTTGTAGATCTTCGGGGAATAGGTTGAGGCTCCTCATTTGGTTGACGTTGTTGCACATTGTCACCATTTGCAGTCCTTGAGTCTTCACCGTCCTCAAGCTCCATGTACTCATCACCTGTTTCTTTTGTTTGTTTTCTTTCCAAGTAATCTTTGTACATATTTTGTTCGTTAAAAATTACATCCCTACTCCTTAAGATTTTACCATCTTCAGGATTCCATAGGCGATACCCAAAGTCACCTTCTCCATAGCCAATGAAGAAACACTTTTTGGACTTTGCATCTAGCTTTGATCTTAGGCTTCTATCTATGTGCATGAAAGCCTCACACCCAAACACTTTGAGAAATGCATAATTCACCGGTTTACCTGTCCATGCCTCTTCTGGAACTCCCCCATCCAATGTCGTTGAGGGTGACCGGTTGATTAAGTACACAGACGTACTTACAGCTTCCGCCCAAAGCTCAAGCGGTAGGCCTGCATGTAGCCGCATGCTTCGTGCTCGCTCCATGATTGTCCTATTCATCCTTTCCGAGATCCCATTTTGTTGAGGTGTCCTTGGGGTTGTCCTTTGTCTCTGAATGCCATTTCTAGCACAAAAGCTTTCAAAAGCTTGGCTGCAATATTCGCCACAATTGTCGGATCTGAGGCATTTAACCTTGGTACCTGTTTCATTCTCCACAAAGGCTTTCCACCTTTGAAATATGGAAAATACATCGGATTTATTCTTCATGACATAAACCCATGTTTTTCTAGTCGCATCGTCTATGAATGTTACATAGTACAATGAGCCACCAAGTGATGGTGTACTTGCAAGACCCCAAACATCAAAATGAACTAACTCAAGTTTTTTATTTTTTCTTTCATTTCCTGATTTTTGAATTTTACCCTCTTTTGTTTACCATAAACACAATCTTCACAGAACTCTAACTCCACTTCTTTCAAACCTGGTAGAAGCTTCTTTGTTTGAAGGATTTGCATTCCTTTGGCACTCATATGCCCAAGTCGGTAGTGCCACACCGCACTATCAACTTCTGTAGTTGTTGCACAAGCTGAAGGTTGTGTGCTAACAGTACACAAGTAAAGTGTACGGACCTTTTCTCCCTTGGCAACCACCAAAGATCCCTTTGAGATCTTCCACCGTTTGTTTCCAAATGCAATGTTGTGACCTTCATCGTCCAATTGTCCTGTAGAGATCAAATTTTTGCGAAGAGAAGGAACATGCCTAACATCATTAAGCTTCCATTCATTTCCATTAGCAGTTTTGACAGAAACTATACCTTTGCCGACAATCTCACAAGCTTCATCATCTCCCAAGTATACATACCCAAAATTACCTCTGGTGTAATCTTGGAAATGTTACTTGTGTGGTGTCGCATGGAATGAAGCCCCGGAATCTACTATCCAGGAATTAGACACATTGTCTAATGAGAGAATTAGAGCATCTTGCTCTACTTTACCTGCCACATTGGCCTCCAATGTTGGCTTGTTGTCTTGAGACTCTGTCTCCTTCTTCTTCTTGGACCACCAATCCTTCTTGACGTGGCCCTTCTTGCCGCAGTTCCAACATTCAAGAACTGACTTTGTGCGTGACTTGCTCCGCCTTGAGCGATCACGACCCTTTTGGTTTTTGAACCTCTCCTTAAGCCTTCCTCTTGTTTCCACTGATAGGGCAGCACTTGATGATTCTCCTGTGCTTCTCCTTCGCATTTCCTCGCTTAGGAGAACACCCACAACATCATCAAACTTAAGAGTATTTGTGCCAGAAATAGAATTACTTACAGCCATCACAAGGCTGTCCCAACCATCCGGTAGAGATGATAGTATAAGGAGAGCTCGCACTTCGTCATCGAAATTGATTTTCACTGATCGAAGTTGACTTATGTTTGTGTTAAAGTCATTTAGGTGTTCTGCAACTGAACCATTCTCTGCCATCTTTAGATTGAACAAGCGCTTCATAAGAAATACCTTATTGGATGCCGATGGTTTCTCGTAGAAGTCGTTAAGTGACTTCATCAAGTTCTCCCTTCTGTTCATCTCTGAAACATTGAAGGCCGCCGTTGATACCAAGCTTAACCGGATTGTTCCGAGGGCCTTTCGATCAAGGACAATCCATGCTTCATCTGCCATCGTTGCGGGCTTCTTTGCAAGACCGCCTAATGGCAAATAGAGGTCCTTCTGGTAGAGATAGTCTTCAATCTGCATCTTCCAATGTTGGTAGTTTTTGCCGTTGAACTTCTCAATCTTGACCTTCCCTTCCTCCGCCATAACTCTCACTCAATTCAAGGAATCCTTTCCTTGAGATAATTTAGCTACGAGCAATCCTTGCTTTGATACCAGTTGTTAGGAAATAAGATGTAGCTAAATAGATAATTGAGTAGATTACTTAATGGAGGGAGACAGATTTACATACACGAGATTATAGAGTAGAGAGAGAGAGAGAGAGTACATGATATACGTGGTTCACCCAATGTGGGCTACGTCCATGGGAAAGCAGCCACTCAATGGCCTTAGTACTTCAAAACAAGAAGTAGTTTACAAAGGGATTATACCCTTAATGGAGCTCCCGCCTTGCTTCACTCTCACCACCTCACACTCACCTTGTTGCATCAACTTCACACTGTGAAATGTGTGTAGAAATGGCCTCCTTTTGTAGGCCAAAAGGGCTGCCCTCTCTCATGAGAGGCAGCCATGTGTAGCCGCCCTTGTGTAGATAAGTCCAAATCAGACCCTCCAATCCGCCCATGTGTGGCCGCCCTTGAGAAGACAAGTCCACTTTTGAATTCGGCCACCAGCCACCGGCCATTGAATTTCGACCGCCGGCCATCGGCAATTGACTACCGACCACCGGCCAACCGACGGTTGTTTTCCAACCACTTTCCGGTCGCCGTCCGGCCATAATATTCCGGCGAAAAGAAATATTCCCTAAAGTTGCCCCTGATTCTTGGCCGTGAAAATTTTGGTTTCTGGTGAGTGATTTTCCTTCACGCACGATGGCTTCTCCTCATAATGGGGGCCTTACAAATGTGCGATTTTACCACAGAAAATTACAAGGGTAAATCAGGCTCCATACTTAACACAGTCATGCACCATTTTTTCTTCCCTCATGAAAGGACGTCCTAATATCATCACAGATGACATAGTGTGCTTGAAAAATCCATAACAATGAAGGTATGCCTTATTTTGTGTCCAAGAACCTTGACCTTGAGATCATCTAACATCCCAATAGGTTTAGCAATAGCCCCATTGACCATCTTTACCACCATGTTTGTAGTCCCAAGGTGAGGTCTTCCCATAGATTCCCAGCAATTTTTAGTTACAATGCTAACCTCAGTGCCATCATCAAGGATTCCCTTCATAGTTATTCCTTTGGTAGTGATTGCTACAGTCGCATTGGATTCATTGCCTTCAAATTGGATTCATTGGATTCATTGCTACAGTCGCATTGGATTCATCGCCTTCAAATTATTGTCCCGACTTGTTAGCATGTATTTCAACAACAGAGTTCGCATCCAGGTTGGATTGTGGATCTAAATGTTCCTCCTCTATTGGCACCTCCCTAGCTCCATCCATATGTGCAAATTGTGGTAGCCTGACTTTCAATTCTCCATTGAGGAAATCTTGAAGAGCTATGCATAGCTCGGGGTTTGATGGTTATTATAACTTTTGAAGCCATGAAATCCATTAATTTGGCAATATTTAACGTCACTTTTTGGGCTTCAGTCCCTTGACATGGGAAAGATGGGATCTCCATTTCTTTGATAGGATTAGGTAATCCCTCTGTAAACATTCTCTCCAACAAGAAGGGGGTTTGCCCACTTCCCAATGACTTAAAGTCACTTTCTTCTTAGATGACACTAGGTATAGCTAGTGGTCTATGGTCTTTGTGAGGTTGATTTTTCATAGGGAACATTGTGTCTATAATCTGGATCTACCTAGGTGCTGGCTCTAGATCCCTTTGGATCTCTTCTAACAAACTTAGTAATTACTTGACTCGCTCAATCTCCCCTATAGGGTTTGGGTAAGTTCCTATCTTCTTCTTGGGTTCCTTGGGTCCTGTCCATTGTGGCTCATGATGATTGTGTCTATAATCTAGATCTGCCTAGGTGTTGGCTCTAGATCCCTTTGGGTCTCTTTTACCAAACTTATTAATTGCTTGACTCGCTCGATCTCCTCTATAGGGTTTGGCTAAGTTCCTATCTTCTTCTTGGGTTCCTTGGGTCCTGTCCATTGTGGCTCATGATGATCTTCCTTGGTAGTTTCTTCCCTAGTGACCGTTTTAGTCTCCATGGTCTCATTCAAATCAAAATCCTCTTCAGTGTCATTCATATAAATGGGGTCATCACCCATCCCTATGTTGGTCTTTGAACGGGGTCTAACTTTGCTGCTTTTTGTGATCTCTTCCTTCATGTTTTCTTCTTCTTTTGAGATTGGACAATTGATGTTGTGTCTCTTTCTTCAAGAATATAATTTTGGTTTTGGAGCATCGATTGTGTGAGTACATTTACTGATTCCACAGGTGTACTTTGTGATGGCTCCTTGGTAACCTCAATTAAGTTCAAGGGAGTGATCTTTGGTGCATTATTAGACATTGGGCAATCAAATGATCTATGCCACATCGATTACACATGAGTATTGGCATTGTAAATGGACTCGCTTGATTGGTTTGCATTAGTGTGGCATTTATTTGTAGTCTAATAGGACACTCCGCTACACGATGTGGACTCCCACACTCATAGCATTGAAGAGGTGGTCTCTTGGCGGTGAAATTGATATTTTGGCCTCTTGCTGCAAGAGCAACTAGTTGATAGACAGGTTTGACTTATTCCCAATAGTCCTCCATGTAGTATTGTGGACTTTCTTCAAGTGCATCAATCCCATAGTAGTCAATATTAGGGTCTAACTAATCCTTGCAATCCACACAAGAAATAGATGACTCACAACCCACTTGATTCACATAAGTGATTGTTGGATGTGGGGGTTGCGGTCCTACCATTGGAGGCGGTAATGGTGTTGTTTGAACAACATTTTGGGCCCTAGGGACCATGTGTTGTGATGGTTGTTCAAGAGGTGGGGCTGGCATCAATGTAGGCACTTGAGGTGTGTCCATCCATGCTAAGGTTATTCTATTGGCTATCGCGCATTTAAATACTATGTAGTCCTTGGCTTGATGACCATACCTCCCACATGCATTGCAATTCCCATTAAATTTTACTATAAACGTAGGGCATTCACTAGTACTATGTGGACCAAAGAAAATTGAGCACCATTGTTGCTCCCTTCATGGATACATATGATTGTTTTGTGGAGCACGATTGTCTCTAAGACTTTCTTGAATGGCCTTGGTGAGATATGCTAAAGTCATCTCAGATATCTTTGGCTCTTTAGCAATAGGCTTTCTGGTCATTGGCTCACGCCCTGATGCTTGCGAGCTAGTAGATTTAGGCTCAACGAGCACTCTTTCTCCTTAAATCATTAAATTGTCCTCCAATTGGATCGCATTGGTGGTGAATGCTTCCCAAGTGGTGATACCTTTATTGACTAGACCATTGTAGATATCCTCATGTCGTAGTCCCCTAATGAATCTATCGAGAAATTGGTTATTATTGAAGCGCTCATTTGGATTACAACGAGAATTCAAATGCTTCAAGCGACTAATAAAGTCTCTCACGGACTCCCATTTCTCTTGTTGGGCTTTTTGGAGCTGAGAGGCTACAACCAAAAGCACTCCCTCTCGTATGTACTCTTTCACAAACAGTCTCCTAAGAATAGGGTAAATCATTTTCTCCTCCACCCTTAGGGTCCTATACCAATTCCCAGTCTTCCCACTCAAGGTCAGGCTTAAAGCATTACTCTTATGCAGCTCATTGTGTTCTCCTAGGGAATCATGTAACATTTAATGGTCTAGTAACTTGTGTGTAGTAGAAAATAACATAGACATAGTGAGCATTTCATTAGAACAGATTCCTAATGAGCATAGTTTAGAGTGCTTGGATGGAGAGAGCAACAAAAGCATAACACCTAGTTAGATAGGCATGAACAGTACTTCAAAAAGAGAGAGAAATTAAGCTATTGACAACAGTTGAGGACCGGATTTTCATGGAGCCTGTCCACCCTCCAAAATGCTTTGTATTATACGTTTCCCCCATCAAGGGATACATTTTACGATACAATACTTTTTGTTCCTTCAATAACTTGTTGGTGCAATGAAGATGGAAGCTTCAAGCACCAAGCTCACACTTGAAAACACAACATCAATTCCCTCACGGTCTCAAACCCAAGACCTCACACACCTTCAAAGATGGTGAGAGCTAGCGGGGTATGAGAGTAGATCAAGAGGAAGAAGGAGTATTCTTACGAGAAAGAAGTATGTCTCCTCACATAATCACTCTTAATAGCTTAACATAGCTTAGTAACTAGCACGATAGAGGAGATGAGCATGCATTGAAGCTTGGATCTTGGTTGGATTTGCATCACAAAGCCAAGAGTTGTTGGTAGGCCTCCCTTCCCAAAAGCTTGGAGAAGATGATAAGATTTCCATTAAAGCTTGGAGAAGGAGATAGTCTTCTTTACTTCACACATGAGCTTGTGTGTAGCGGGTAAGTGATAATGCCTTGCAAAAATCATCCCCCTCTCTCTCTCTTGGTCAACCCCTCTTGCTTTTTACTCATGTTGTCGTCCTATTGGCCCATGCAAAGCTTAGCTAATGACAATTAGGAAGCATAAGTGATAGACTTGTGGCATGTGTCCCCCTTTTCCCTTTTGTGAGAGCTTTAGGTATTTAAATAACGGAATTAAACTCTCATTGGACCGCTTAGTCTTTTGGCCAATAGGAATCACGCAAACCATTGGGCTGCTGAATGCTCATTGGACCCCTTGGGAGACTGTCTAATAGTCTTCTAGAGAGCTTAATTTCATTGGTTCTTTTATCAAGTGTTTTTAAATGAATTAAACTAAATTTACACTAGCCTAATTCTCATTGGTCCACCTCTATGGCCATCCAATAGGATTTGAATGCACATTGGGGGCAACTGGGCTAGGGAGTTGACATGTGTCCACTATGCCCTTTGTGTAAAGGGAGCTTCCAAGAGTGTGTGTGTGTGTGTGTGTGTGTGTGTGTGTGTGTGTGTGTGTGTGTGTGTGTGTGTGTGTGTGTGTGTGTGTTTCTCTCTCATCCCCTATATATAAGGCTTGCCCCCTCAAGGATAGGGATGTGGGAAGACTTTTGAGTCTTCCCACAAGCATCCAATATTTCCTAAGTTTTGACCTTTGGACATTACCTTTGAATTTTGGAACCTTAGCCTTTGGAAGTCTTAATGGGCTGAACCTTAGGGTCTTTGAAGCACATTGATGCACATTTCTGCTTTGCAGAGGGCCCCCTCTTTGGATCCCTATTTTCCATGCTTTGGATCCCTACTGTGACCGGTCTGCTAGCCTAACCAATATTCTAGCTTTTTCTCCCCTGGTACTTTCCCATATTAAATGATCATTTTAACATGAGAAAATCATTTAGGAGAACTAGATATTAGTTATTATGACATTAACTCTCTCTTGAAATCATAGTCGTCCTCCACTATGGGGTAGAGAAGATAAAGCCTAGTCATTAGTCCTTTCTCTAGTGGGTAGAGGATCCCTATCTTACCCTACGACATCGTTCCAGAATGATGACTAATCCATTTGGTGCTTGAGAGCCTAAGCTACCGCAAGCATGTCTGCGCATTAGTCCTATCAATATTCCATAGTTGAGTGACAAGCTCTACTTGGTGTTTGGAAGACGTCGTCTCCGCAAACTTGATCATAAGCATGCATACGTCTAAACATTTGTGCATAATAAAGAGAAAGAGAGTCTTATAAGACAAAAAATATGTTCATTTTAAACATTTTTACATTTCCTTACTCTAGTGAAGCATTGTAAGCATTGACAAGGTTTAGGTTATCCTTTATTTGTATGCCTTGCATCCATCCATCTAGCATCTTCAAAAGGATAGTTCTTAAACTTAATAAGATACCGTCTGGTAATCTTACCACCTCTCAATACGTTGTCTTCATGTTGGAGAATGGACTCGGGCTGCAGCACCTCTTCTTGGTCCTCGATCACCAGTGGGGTCTTCAATAGTTGGTTCTCAAGGTGGCTCTCCTTTGTAAGGCTTTAGTAGGCTCACATGGAAAGCATTATGTATGAGCCAATGACTTGGAAACTTAAGTTGATAGGCCATCTCATTGATTTGGCCTAAGAATCTGAAAGGGACCATAATACCTTTTTGCTAACTTAGCATAGTACTTTTGATGTCCCGTAGGATTCTTGCCCGTTGTGTGCCTTAATCGAGCCTTGGGAGATTTAAGCAAGACCCAATCATTTTCTTTAAAGGCTTGGGCTCTTTTGTGCTTATCAGCAGTAGCCTTTCGCCTTTGCTATGAGATAGAGATAGCATCCTTAATCTTTTGGAAAGATTCTTGTAGGTCTCGACTATACTCATCGGTAGCGAAAATCTTCCATGTACCTTAAGTAGCAAGAGACTTTTGGATCTTCCCTCTATTACCTTGAAAGGTGCTTTTCCGGTAGTGTTATTGTAGGCATACTCCACTAACGATAAGTACTTCTCCCATGGGACCTTTGATCTACTTCCATTATGTAGGCTTTTAGTAGATCAAGAATTGTTAGGTTAGCTATTTTGCTTTGGCCATCCGTTTGAGGGTGATAGGCCAAAGAGAAGTTTCGCCTTGTCCCTAAATTCTCAAAGAGACCCTTCTAGAAATTACTGGTCATTCTAGGATCTCTATCCAACACTATGGACATTGGCAAGCCATGGTACTTGAAGATTTGTGATACGAAGAGGGTTTCCATTTGATGGGCTTTGATAGTCTTTTTGACAGGTATAAAATGAGCTTGTTTGTTGAACTTGTCTACTATCGTCCATATTCCCGTATTCCCATGGATAGACTTAGGCAATCCAAAGATAAAATCCATGGATATGCTCTCCCATGGTGAATTAAAGATTGGCAAAGGTTGAAGTAATCCAGGTTGCTTCCCTCTATCAAACTTCGTCTTTTGGCATACCACACATTTAGAAACATACTCTTGTATGTTTGCTTTCATAGCAGGCCAATAGAAATATGTTTCTATTCCCTTTAGGGTAGACTGTCCCTCTATGCCCAGCATAAGGAGGAGCATGAGATTCATACATACTTTCTCATGTAGTGAGTTAGTAACACATAGTCTATTGCCATAGAGAAGATAACCATCTTGTAAGGTAATTGGTTCCTCTTTCTTCCCTAGTGCAAGGGCTGAAATTACATCTCTAAAATTGGGATCAATAGCGTACTCATCTATCATAGAAGATAGATCATTGTGAGTGCTATGGAAACCGCATTCACTCTCGACCGTCCCGAGAGTGCATTGGCTACTTGATTATGCTTGCCAGCAATATGAAAATTAAACTTGCGAAAGGAAATTTGTCCACCTCATTTGTTTGTCGGAGAGCTTGGTCTGTGTCATGAAGTACTTAAGGCTTTGGTGATCCGTCCGCAGAATGAAAGGAGTCCCCAATAAATAATAGTGCTTCCATGAGTCTAAGCCATGTAGAACTGTGAGGAGTTCCTTTTCATATATACCCAAAGCTTGCTCAACAGGGTCAAGCCTTTGACTTTCATAGGCTATGGCATGCCCTTCTTGGAGCAAAACAACTCCAAGGCAATCACCACAAGTGTCACATTGGACCTCTTATGGCTATGAGAGATCCGGCAGTGTAAGCACAGGTTGAGAGATAAGATTTTCTTTAACCTTTTTGAAAGCATTGTTCTCCTTGATAGACCATGTATACCTAATGTTTTTCTTTGTTAGGTCATGTAATGGTCTACGATTTGTGAGAACTTTTCTATGAAGCGTCTATAGTATGCACACATACCTATAAAGCTTCTTAGTTCATGTAGATTCCTTGGATTAGGCCATCCTTTTATTAACTCTAGCTTTGATGGATCCATTTGGATGCCGTCTTGAGAGATAATGTGACCTAAATACTGATTCTCTTGTATGAAAAACTCACTTTTCTTTTGAGATTAATATAAAGTTTATTCTCTCATAAAACTTGAAATATTACCTAGAGATGTTGCTTGAGTTAGAGTAGATGATTATATCATCAAAGAACACTCCAGTAAAGGTTCTATGAGGCTTGAATAGCTTCTCCATCAAGCGGTTAAATGTGGCTGGTGCATTGGTTAAGCCAAAAGGCATGACAAAGTATTCACAAAGACCAAACGTAGTGCAAAATGCGGTCTTTACAATGTCTTGATCAACTATCCTTATTTGATGATAGCCACTTTTTAGGTCAATCCTACTAAAGTAGGTTGACCCTTGTAGCTTATCAAATAGGTCTTTACAAAAGGCATGACAATGTATTCACAAAGACCAAACATAGTGTGAAATGAGGTCTTTACAATGTCTTGATCAACTATCCTTATTTGATGATAGCCACTTTTTAGGTCAATCCTACTAAAGTAGGTCGACCCTTGTAGCTTATCAAATAGGTCTTCTATTCGTGGAATGGGAAAACAATTTTTTATAGTGATCCTATTTAGTGCTCTATAGTCGACACACATACAATATGTGCCCTCTTTCTTTTGCACAAATAATACGGGTGAACAAATGGAGATGAGCTAGTCCTAACCAAGCCCTTCTCAACTAACTCATGCACCTGCCGCATAATCTCCTCTTGTTGAGCTTGGGAAACTCTATAAGGAGGTTTATTAGGCGGTGAACTTCGTGGAAGAAGTTCAATGGCATGGTCATCATTTCCTGGTTTAGGAGGTAGTTCACAAGGGATGTCGTCAATGAAAACATTCTTGAAATACCTTGAGAAAATTGGATAACTCTAATTCCTTATGATTGTTTATATTTTCTTTTGCTAAATCATTAGGTTCATTTTTAGAATCTTTAACAAAAATCATGTACACGGAAATAGAGATCTTTATTGACTTATCGAAAGCTTGCATATGTACAATGGGTATAGTGTTACCCAACTCCTTAGCATCTATTAAATATCTTTTTCCCTGAACCTAAAGTAGATTTTTCTTTCAAGGAATTTAACATTGGCAGCCATGCGATCAAACCATGGTGCCCCTAGGATTCCATCCTCGTGCTTGAGAGGAGAGATAAAGAAGTCCTCCTTGTCCACATAGCTTTGGACATGGAGCCTCAATTTCCCAATTAAGGGAGTGACTGAAGCTTCTTGCCCCTTGAAAGCACCATTGGCAGGTAGGACATCTCCCATCTCATAGGCTCGGATGCCTAGCTTGGTGGCCAGCTCTGTGGATATGAAATTGTGAGTAGAACCAAGGTCAAAGAGAATAAAAGCATCATGTTCTCTTACCTTTCCCCAAGCGTGGCATAGAGGAGATCTTTGTGGTGAGCATCCTCTTCTTGGATTTTCTAGGAGGCTCATTTTGTGTATTCTTGTGGTGGGACGAGCACAATAGGCATGCCCTGCTCCACGCACTTAAAACACGGTTATCTTTACGATAACGCTCAAGCTCTTCAAGAGAGAGTTTATCTTTGCCTTTATAAACTCCCTTTTCCTTAGCCTTGTTGTTGTTGACGTTGCCTTTGGGAGACTTTTGGACATTGTCCTTCCACTTGGGCTCGTTATTATTACGGTCCTTGTTCTCCGTGGGCTTAAGATTTCTCTTATCCCCTTGTTGGAAATTGATTCGTGAAGCCACTATAGTATGGTGTATGACGTCAGATATGGTGTGTGGCTTTGGGAGTTGACATACTCCGTCATATCTTCAGTTAAACCCGCACAAAAATTTTGTTTTTTCTCTCTAAAATTGATCTTTTTGAAGACAGCGGCTTTGAGATGTAAGTCCCAAAACTTGTCTACATATTTGTGAATAGATTCGTAGGGAGAGAGCTTCAAGCTTTGCCATTCAATGAGTACTTTGTCTTTGGCATCGGTAGCCAAAAACTGCTTCATGATGGAAGCTCTTAAAGCTTTCCATGTTCGTGGAGCTTCACCGTTTTCTTGTAGGCTAGACCACCATTGCCTGGCGGACTTTTGAAAATGCATAGCTACATGGCGTAGCTTAGAGGACTCCATGAAGCCCTCATCTCCAAACGCCGCATTGAATTGTTGGATGAAGGCCAAGACTTTGTCTGTAGCACCAAAGATTCCATTGTAGGTAAGTAAAGAGATGTTCTTTCCTCCCTCTTTGAACTTTTTGAGCTTGGACGACCTTTTCGGCGTGGCATAGGATTTCCTATGGCCTCTTTTTTTGGTGGTTCGAAAGCTGCACCATCACTTTCTTCAGAAGAGGAGGAATTTGAGGAGGATAGAGAAGAGGTGACCTCTTTCTCACCTTTTCTTCCCTTGTTCGTCCTTGTCTAGACCATCACTTTCTTCATAAGAGGAAGAGGATGAAGAAGATGGAGAAGAGGGTGACCTCTTTCTTGCCTTTTTCTTCTCTTGTTTTCTATCATCCCTCTTTGAATTATGGTGTCGAGAAGTGTGTTATGGTCTTCTCCATTTAGGGAGTGTTGGAGAGCGTTTTGCCCGCCGTCTTCATGGAGCCATCTCCGCCAAGGTGGCAGGAGACTCACTTCTTTCTCGTTCTTTTGATGGGGACTCTACCATTGAAACTTAAGTTCTCCTTTAAGAAGGAGATGCATCGTCAAGTAGTAGATTTTTGAGCTCTTCTTACGGATCCTCTTCTTCTTCCCTTATCGGAGAGAGGCCTTTTTTGGAAGTCTCACAAGGAGGCTTCTTAGGTACTCTCACTTCTTGGTGGGAAGTTTGGAGAATCCCATGAGCATGTAGATACCGTTGCACTTCACTTTGGAGGATGGATTTCCCATGGCTTGTTGAAGCATAGTAATAAGGTAATTGACAAGCATAGGGGTATCATTGGTAGCCTGTTCATTAGCAAAATCAAAGCTATCAACATTAATTTCACTCTCTTTACTATTGTCTGCCATTCTAACAACTTTTAGGTGTAAACTTTTTAAGTGTACTTCGGCACTTCAAGCCCTAGTTGCTACTCCTCTTAACCCCTTTAGAAAAGCACTCAAGCTCCTATACCCGTGGCTCGAATATCATTAATTGCAAGGAATAGAAGAGAGGGTCTTTCACCACCAAAACAGTATCGGCTCCTGTCAAGCTTCTAATAGCTCATTAATGGTTAAGCCGTAGGCAAGCCCTCTAGGGCTCCACTATTAAGACCATAGCTCTCGATGGTGATGCTCCGTTATCTGCACAAAGCAGGCGCACTACAAGGTTGAAAAATCCCTATTCTACTTACTCAATTGCAATTAATAATACCAACCTTCTGCTCTGATACCAATGTAACATTTTATGGTCTAGTAACTTGTGTGTAGTGGAAAATAACATAGACATAGTGAGCATTTCATTAGAATATATTCCTAATGAGCATAGTTTAGAGTGCTTGGATGGAGAGAGCAACAAAAGCATATTACCTAGTTAGACAAGCATGAACAATACTTCAAAAAGAGAGACAAATTAAGCTATTGACAACGGTTGAGGACAAAATTTTCATGGAGTCGGTCCCCACTCCCCCATCAATAGAGACATTTTACAATAAATACTTTGTGTTCCTTCAATAACTTGTTGGTGCAATGAAGATGGAAGCTTCAAGCACCAAGCTCACACTTGAAAACACAACATCCATTCCCTCACGGTCTCAGACCCAAGAACTCACACACCTTCGAAGATGGTGAGAGCTAGCGGGGTGTGAGAGTATATCGAGAGGAAGAAGGAGTATTCTTATGAGAAAGAAGTATGTCTTCTCACATAATCACTCTTAATAGCTTAGCATAGCTTAGTAATTAGCATGGTAAAGGAGATGAGCATGCATTGAAGATTGGCTCTTGGTTGGATTTGCATCACAAAGCCAAGAGTTGTTGGTGTAGGCCTCCCTTCTCAAAAGCTTGGAGAAGATGATAAGCTTTCCATTAAAGCTTGGAGAAGGAGATAGTCTTCTTTACTTCACACATGAGCTTGCGTGTAGCAAGTAAGTGATAGCCTTGTGACATGTGTCCCCTTTTCCCATTTTGTGATATATTTAGGTATTTAAATAATGCAATTAAAATCTCATTGGGCCCCTTAGTCTTTTGGCCAATAGGAATCAGGCAAGCCATTGGGCTGCTGGATGCTCATTGGACCCCTTGGGAGACTGTCTAATAGTCTTCTAGAGAGTTTAATTTCTATTGGTTGTTTTATCAAGTGTTTTTGAATGCATTAAACTAAATTTACTCTAGCCTAATTCTCATTGGTCCACCTCTATGGCCATCCAATAGGATTTGAATGCACCTTGGGGGCAACTGGGCTAGTGAGCTGACATGTGTCCATTATGCCTTTTGTGTAAAGGGAGCTTCCAAGAGAGAGAGAGAGAGAGAGAGAGAGAGAGAGAGTGTGTGTGTGTGTGTGTGTGTGTTTCTCTCTCATCCCCTCAAGGATAGGGATGTGGGAAGACTTTTGAGTCTTCCCACAAGCATCCAATATTTCCTAAGTTTTGACCTTTGGACATTACCTTTGAATTTTGGAACCTTAGCATTTGGAAGTCTTAAGGGCTGAACCTTAGGGTCTTTGAAGCCCATTGATGCACATTGCTCCTTTGCATATGGCCCCCTTTTTGGATTCCTATTTTCCCTCCTTTGCATCCCTACTATGACTGGTCTGCTAGCCTAACCAATATTCTAGCTTTTTCTCCCCTGGTACTTCCCCATATTAAATGATCAGTTTAACATGAGAAAATTATTTAGAAGAATTAGATATTAGTTATTATGACAAATCGCATATTTGTTCAAATACTTCAATATGCATTTTCGACATCGCCATTTTTAGCAATAGATCAATCGATAGCTTGAGAAAATGTTGCCAAGTCACCCAAATGAGCAGGTATAGTAGCGACACGCACTCTCAGACTACATGTGGAATGGGGGTTGGCATCGAGTTAGGCATACGGGTGATCCTCGGGTCCGAAGCTGGGTGTACGATGTTGTGCCATGTGGTGGCCCAAAGTTCTTATGTGTGGCCCTGGGCATAGCAAACGTGGGATGTGACATGCTCATGGTAGTTGGTATGGCCCCATTGAAATAAGGGCTTCGATGTCGTGGTCGTAGAGCATAAGTTGTTGAAACAATGGGAGCGATAGGAGCTAAATGAGCACGAGGGCCCATAGGTGTATATGATTGATACACACTTGTAGGTAATATTGTACGCATTGGGCCACCATGTATCGGTGCTTTACTAATAAATGAGTTCCATGGCGTGTTTTTTGTCATGCCCATCACTGGGTTAGGCATGGTAACTGTGGCGTCATCAAGAGAAAAATGAGCTAAACTTGGAAAGGTAAAGCTATCGCTTTTCGGCTCAGATTGTACTGAGATCCCTGGCAAAACAACATATGGAGGATCCATCGGGCTTACCGAGGGAGTCTCCATTTGTGATAAAGTGGTTTCTTAGCCTTCCCTGTATCCAAGAATCTCATAAGACCTGTTGAAGGCATGTGGATCCCTTTGTTCTACCTCTCCAACTCAATAACCCTAAGGATGACATCACAAACTCTTTAATGTTGCTCCTCTACGCTAGTAGCACCCGATGTGGATTGTAGGACATCTAACCAACCCACGTGATAGGTGTGACCTATGTATAGGTCGGTTAAAGTCTCTGTTTATAGTTCATACTCCCAATTTTCATTTAGAAACATGCCATCTAGGATTGAGGTGCTAGGGGTGTCCATTGAACTAGATACAATGTGGCTCTCTATGGTTTGACCCTTAGTGGTTGCTAAATCAGGAGCACCCGATTGCTCGACTAGCATGGATGTTTACACAGGGGCCTTTGCCTTTAGCTCTCTCCATTGCTCTGCCTTGCGTAAGCTTTTGATTTCCTTTTTCCTAGCTGCAAGGGTATATCACTCAACCTCTTGCACTTCGGCAAGGCTTCTACCATCAGGTAACTTAACCTCGGAGGGGAATAGCTCTGAAGAGTCAGGGAGTGCACTGAATGGAGTATTCACATGCACACTCTCCAAGAGCATGGGGTACATTGGTCATGAATGGTGAATTTACTTCCCCATCCCCTTCATTTACATCGCTAGCTCCATGTTTGGAGTGAGTGGCTCTACTAAAAGTCTCTTTCAAGCGGCTAAGTATGCTCGGCCCGGACCATGGGCCCATGGCATGCATGTCTTGGCTTGAACTATCAAGACTAGGCATCAGGTAACCTTCCATAATGTCATAGTCAAAGGAAGAGTCACTAGATGCAATACGTGGGTCCTGAGTGGTACTACCTTGGGTTCCCGCTGAGAGCCTAGAGCTAATGTGGAGGAATAATAGGTGCCCCCATAAACGGAGACACTCTCTATATGATCTTCCTCTAGCACACAATTAGAGCATAGGTGCATGTGACCTCAACACCCTAGAAGTGTTGGTGAGTGCCTGTGAAGGCCGTTCACCTAGTTTTTTGGGTGTTGTGCAATCCAAATTTGATCTCAAATTTTTATTTTTTGGGTCCTTTTTTCTGACCAAGCCACAGAATATAGCGTATGATAGCTCAAAACAAGCATCTTGGTTAGAGGGACGTGGCGTGCTTTACAGCCTTTGATTCGGTTACTTAAGGCCCACAAAATCCAAAAAGTAGTCTTTTTCTAATCGCGAAGAAGGCTAGAATTAGTAAGTCCAAGGGTGTAAGTGTGAAGAGAAGGGTGGAGGACTTGAAGGACTTGTCCCACATGTCCTCCCTTCCTCTTGAGGGGGTAGTCTATATATATATATATATATATATATATATATATATATATATATATATATATATATATATATATATATATATATATATATATATTAGCGTCTATACTATCTCATAAGACTAAGGACTAAGGCCTGGGCCTGGGCTTGGGCTTGGGGAATGATCCCGATCCCTTCCTTTTAACATAAACTTTTTCTTTTTTTCTTTTTGGTTTCAAGTTTTCTGGGTGTTTTTTTATTGGTTTTTTGTTTTTTCACACACACACACACACACACACACACACACACACATATATATATATATATATACACACATTTTGCGGATAAGGTTGTGTTGCGTGGACACCGAGCTCACGCGCATAGAGCCTGCCTAGCACGCAGCTACACCTTGCAGCTCTGTCAGAACTAGCTACACACTCCAACACTAATAGAATTAACACCACTGCACACTACACACTACAACACTAGCAACCTGCTCAACACTGCCCACTACAAAAAAACCTGCACATTACAGAGCTACTAACACTAATAGACATGAAACAAACCTACACATTATAGAGCTTAAACAGATCTAACAAGACCTACACAAAGTTGCACCTTGCAACACTAACAATTCTAATTAAAACTTAGAAAAAAACAAAAAGGATAGAATTGAATGGCTTCACGAGGCAGGACTGAGTGCTCCTTGAGCTTGGAGCAGGGCAATCCCCGATAGCGGCGCCAAAAATGTGCGCTTCTATCGCACGTGTCAAAGGCTGGGGACTTGCCGAACAACGTGTGCGAGCCATGAATGACTGCAAGCACACAACTAGACTATCCTAGTAAGCTCAAAGGGGCAAAGGTGTGTCACTCACCGCTCAATGATTGCCGTCGTGAAGGATTCCATGCTTCAAAGAAGAGGGAGCCACCGTCGTTGCGCTCAACCAAATTGCCACCGCAATGCTCTCTCTCTCTCTCTCTCTCTCTCTCTCTCTCTCTCTCTCTCTCTCTCTCTCTCAAGCATACACACACACACACACACACTCGTGAGCACACGACGGAGAAGAAGATAGAGGTAGAGCAAGAGAACTTCTTTAGCATGCACCTCTAGAATGAGGATTTTAGGTCAAAATGGATCTTTTATATGAATCTGACCCATTCACACATGGGCGCCCACAGTGGCCGGTCATAGCAAAAATAATGTAAAAATGAGATGAGTGGTGCGCCTCTCATCGGCGATCACCTATGCACCTACAGGACCGAAAAGCCCAGTCCATCATTCAAATAAAGTGATAAGGCGTCCGTCAAAGGTGACAGGATGTCCGTAAGTAGTTAACACATGTGTATAAACCTCCTGTAATAACCACAGTGTCTCATAAAGCATTGTACCTTCTTTGTGTTGTTTGGTATAGGCATCTCTACAATCACTTTTATCTTATCCAAATCTGTAGATATGCCATTTGTTGTTGAGACGATTTATCCCAGGATTCTCCCTTGTCTGACAATGAATACACACATCCTACACTTCTCGAATACTTTTTGCAAGTGTTCAGTATGTTCATCTCTCAAGAGAGAGTGTACACATAGATCACCCATATAAATTTTCAAGAATATCCTCAAGTATTCTTTAAAAGCATGTCCCATTAATCTCTCAAATGTTACCGGGGCATTAATCAATCCAAATGGCATAACTCTATATGCATATATACCCCATTATGTAGAAAATGCCATCTTATATTGATATTCAAGTGTGATTGCAAGTTGGTTGTAGCCAAAGAATCTATCTAAGAAGGAGTATGCCCGCTTGCCTGCCACTCGGCCTGCCACTCATTCTAAAACATGGTCAGTGTTAGGCAAGGGATAATTGTCCCTTATTGTGGCTACATAACTTCTTTAGATTGACACACACCCGGAGTTTACCATTCTTCTTAGGCACTACCATGATTGGAGATACCCAATCGGTGTGTTCTATCTCGTAGATGAACTCAGCTTCCTTCAGTTTATCAATCTCTTCCTCAATGTGCTTAGAAAAAGTATCATTATACGTGTACGGTCTCAGTCAACTAGGCTTTGCATCAGGTTTCAATGGGATCGTGTGTTGGCATATTGTTGGATCTACTCCTTTCAGGTCTTTATATGACCAAGCAAACACATCCTTGTACTCCATGAGAAGACTTATGAGATTCTTCTCTTCTTTCGTACTCAGAGCAGTTGTTATAAAGACCAGCTTAGGCTCTTCTCTTGGTTCTGCCAAGTCTATCTTCTTTGTGTCCTCTGGCCCATCATATGACTCCTTGTCCTTTCGATCGTGTATGGGCTATGTGATCACTACCTTTCTATCTTATAGTGCATTTTCTATAGTGGGAAGGCACGCTCATATTGTCGTCATTTTTCTCACCCTCTTCCTCATCACTCTCTATTTCTATTTTATGCACTTTGTTTTCTTGGGTTTTGTTTGAGTTTCAGACTTTCGAGTTTGTTTCTCAAGTTTCTTATGGTGTCTCGTGTCTTTGGATCCCGAGTTCTAGAGAAACTCCCTGAAAGTTTGTCTTTAGCTTTTACAAGCATCAAAAATTGTGTTTTGCCTATTATTCTAAGCATCGGATTCTCTCTAGCCCTGTGTTTAACTCTCTTTTCCTTATAGCATTGTTGACACCTAGGTTTTTGATTTAAAAAGTCGTAGAACTTGACATCCATTATTGTTTCCTCTTGTTCAATCGAGTTGTCAGAGCATTCATTAGGTGCGTCCTCATCTCGCTCAAGATACTCTGGAGAGTCATAAAACAACTCGTCTTTGTCTACTTCCACCGATTCATCTATTTTGGATTGTTCAAAGACTGGTTCCTCATCTTCCCCATTTACCACATTAACCATATAGTATGGAACCACGTCATAACCATCTTTGTCACAAAACATTATCGTGGAACCATCCAAAATAGCACACATATCTAGGGTTGCAAGAATATGTGTCCATTCCAAAGGCTCTAGAGTTTCTTCAGGGAAGGGTTCAAGAATGTATTCCTTATCTTCAGTCGCTCTTCTCATTTTAAGCTTCCGCAATGAGAAGCTCCACACATCCATAGCTCCTTTGGCTTACCTTACCAAGATGGCAGCTCAAATCCTACTAATGTAGCTCAATCAAACTCCTTAACTAGGGTTCGGTTCACATCTTTGAAACTATGGTCTTTAAGGTTTATGTGCATTGTGGTTTCCTTGTGCCTTAGGTTTATATGCTCATAACCCAAGTCTTGAACCATCTTCAATTGTCGCATAAATGGTCGTCCACGTATTATGTCGTAGTTGTTCTTCTTGCCAAAATCTACTATAGCAAAGGTATGCTCATACTCAATGCCACAAGAAGTAGCAACTACCTTTTCTAGAAGCGCTAGGGGGTTTCTCCATATAGGCATCTACAAATTGCAATTTCATCCTTGTGGCTCTCAAGGCAAGTTTTCTCCATTTCTTCCATATCTCTTTGGTTGCAATTGCCACCCCGCTCCACTATCAAGAATTTTCATGGTTGTAACACCTTGAAACTCAATGGGAAGCAAAGTATTCCCATCCTTGCCTTCACTAATACACTCCTACCTTGCTTAAGGGTACTAGTCACGTGTTTAATTGAGGCTTTTCTAGCTCTTTGATCCCCTCTTGTATTTGTGAAGTTGGATCTCTTATACCAACCTTTTCTAACCATTTTTTTATTGTCTTCCACATATTTGGCCGTATTTTGAGAAGCTCAACTAGCGTAATTGTGAAAGTCACAAATGTAGACAATATGTCTATCAATCCTTTAGAATCCATTACCTTTTTTTAGGAGAGTTTTTGTGATGGGACTACTTTTACATTAGATTTTTCTTCAGACTCTCCCATGTAAGAGGGTAAGGTTCTTAGAGATCAAGGTTGTCTATCCAAAAAGCTTATAGATCCTCTGTTCCCCCAATATGAGCGAATATCCAGATCTTATTGAAATCTTGCCTCAAATTCCTAAATAGAAGAAAGAAAAACATCCCTCCCTTTACTGGTCTGGTTAACTCTTTGACTTAGCTCATTTGCTTCGTTTGCTTCTCATATTTGTTTCCAAAGTTCATCTAAGCTTTTTTCTTCTCTATATATCTCAGGTATGATAGGATGGAAACCATCAGATGCCTGATATGTGGTATTCATCACTACTCTTGGCTTTTCAACTAACTTCGCAGGGTTTAGTTCAGTTGTGGGAATCTCCACTATCCTTTCACACTCGTGTCTTGGTGAGACCACTGGTGTTGGAGTTGGAACCTCAATCCAACCCTCTGGTTCTCTTGCTGGTGGCTCTAACAAAGCTTGGGCTGTTTGGATCATCTTTTGACACATCTCCAACCTTTGCTTTTCCAACTCAGTGTATAGGTATGTCATCCATCTTTGTTCCTGAGTCTGGTTATTCTTAATTCATGCCTCATAAGCTTTCATAAGTGTTTCTAGAGGTTCATTCACTTTTTCAACTAGTATGGATCCTCTCGAACTTGCACTTTTGGGTTTTCCAACTAAATCTGACATTGGTGCTACCTCAGGGATCTCCTTTTCCTTATTGGCTTCTCCTTCTAGTTTTCTCAGTTTTTTCTTAGTTTGTTTCAGCTTGTCTGCTAAGGAAGTTTGTTCTTGTTCCTTCCTAGCTTTCATGCTGCGTGCTTTCCTAGCCTTCCAAGTGATGCATTGACTTTTTCGTTCAAGACTAGGTACATCTATTCTAGGTTCCTCAATTATTGGTTCTTTCATTGACTTTTGAGTTTGTGCTCTTGTGACAACCTGTATTAGCTATCACCGTTTCATTTTCAGAACCACTACTTAACGGGATTGCCTCTAATATGTTCAACATTGTTTTCATCGTTTTATTTGGGTTTTTTGGGCAATCATTAATCAAAGGAGGGATGCCACAATCTAGGCAATATACATTCACTCTAATGATCTTTGTATGAGGACAGTCTTTCATAAGGTGGTCATCACCACACTTGTAGCACGGTCCTAATGGTTTTCATGGCACTTTCAAAGCTGCCCTATGTTGATAGACAGGTCTTTGCCATGCTAAGACACCATTGGCTATGAACAATAACGTTCTCTCATCTAAGTTGTATATGACTTCTTCTGCAACATCATCTGTTGTTGCTCCAAGGTTCTGGCGCTTTCGGCTCTTTGAGTGGATAGTATGCTAAACTAGCCATATATCCACTTGGCTCTTCGTAATATGCAGGCACATGCACTAAGGCTTGTTCCTCCGGTTCTTCTATAGTGGATGCATACCTAATACTTTCACCAAGCAACTATTTCAACTTTATTTAGAAAAACACATGCATGTTTTCTGCGATGATAATCGCATTCTTGGTCATTTTTTGGACATCCTAGTTTTTCCATGATAAGGTCAACTTCATGTAATTTCCATGATAAGATCAACTTCCATGTAATTTAATGTTTTGGCCATTTAAACAAGTGATGAGGGTGGGTGCATCATACATTCCCACGACTTGCCCATTTTTAACAATTAATGAAACGCAATGTGCTTCCTTGCTCCATCACTTGGATGTTCTTAAAAAATTTATAAACGCAATGTTAATATGAGATTTATCACTTGGCCATTCTAAATGAGTAGAATAATGATTTGCAGTCTATATCCAAAACTTGGCTCTTCTAAGCAAGTGGAAGAAAGATGGATTAAGCTAAATCTACTACTCGATCATTCTAAACAAGTTGCAGAAGATGGGTGCATCCCATATCTAGCACTTGGCCAATCTTAACAAATCATGGAATAGTTGGTACATCCCAAATCCACCACTTTGCCATTTGATACAGTGTGGAAGATGGATTGACCCTAGATCCACCACCTCATCATTTTAACCAAGCTTTGGAAGGTGGGTGTATCCCAGATCAACCACTAGGCCAATTTTATAGTGTAGGCTTTCAAAAGTGAGTTTTGGGTAAAGGCTTATAAATTATGATTGAAAGAGTTGCTCTAAGGAATGAGAAGCTTGTGCATAGTTAGCTTCTTTGTCCTTGTATTTAGAACATTTGCTTGTAATATTTCTCATCTCCTCTTATTTCACTTCAACTTGTTGGGAAAATTCTTCTAATAGTTGGAGACAACTTGCCCCTTTTTACAACAAAAAGAACACTTAGGTGTTCTGAAAAAAACTACTAGAGCTTGATTCAATGCAGAAGCTACATTAGTAGGCTCACTTGCAAACTCTCTATGAAGTCTCTCTTCATGAAGCCATAATTGGATGATTCCTTCCCATATAATATTAGGTGCATTCTTTAGTGCTGCCACCAACGTCGAACAACTTTAAGAAGGATGAAAATGGCATCTTCGCTAGAGACTAGAGCTTGTAAAACTAATTGGACTCTCAAGGAGATAAAAGCTCCCTATGTTTTTTTTTAAAAAGAGAATTGAAGTGTTTAAATATAAAAAAATAAAAATACCTTTGAGGCCTAAGTTTTCCCAAAGTATCTTTTTGCTTGTATTCCTAAAAAATGCTATTTTTAATACAACCATTTAATTCTTTCCTTGATCACCATACATTTTTTTAAGCTCATCTCACTTGGATTTGACAATGGTTAATTTGCAAGAAGATTTTTTTTGCCTGCAATTCATGTACACGAGGATGTTGGTGCAGTAGCCTCGAGTCTTGACCTTACTAGCTATGGCAGAGACTTTGGATGTAAAGCTATTTTTTATGTTGTCAAACCCCTTTGATGTCGCCTTGTTAATGTTGCTAAACCTTGAATTGTCACTTAGAGGAACTATCGCATGTGCAAGAAGTTCCAAACATGGCAACCATCGCTAATGTCATGTTGCTGATTGAGATCGCCTCAATGGTTAACTTGAGGCTCACTGTTTGCAGCTCTAGTACCTAAACGTAAGCAGAATCAGGATAATATGATTATTAGTGCCTTTAGGTATCTATAGCTTACAAATTTTAGCAAAGCTTTGCTATCTAACGCTAAGGCAAGAAAATCAGAGAACTCGGGGGAAAAGGCCAGCTTATTGACATCGACATAAGGCAATGCAATAAGTGAGTAAAATATTCCTTTGGGTTTCACTAACCGGTATAGTTCTTTGGGTTTATTAACGGGTATCTCAGAAGATACCGCCTTCCTAATGACGTGGATAAATATTGGAGTGCGAAGGGAAAGGAAGGATTTACAGGAGAAGGATACGTGAGAGAGAAAGAGATTGTTTAGCACGTGTAAAGGTGGCAATCAAATACGGAGAGAGATTTTTTTAATGTTGCACCAAAGTCTGCTTCAGGAGCACCTCAAGGAGCTTCAGGGTCTCAGTTCAAGGTGACAAGAACCCTCCCCTGAAATCAAAGCACCCAAGCTCAATCCGTAGGGCCGTGGAGTCTCAGGGGCACACTAGCATTCGTCCAAGAGGAAGGGAGGCTTTTTTGGACCCACCATTCTCATGTGTGGCCTCACCACCACTGACATACAACGAGTTCGTAGGCTTCACAATGTCAAAAACGAGTCAGTGTTTGATCTCGCAACCCCACCATGAGAGAACCCACAACACTATCCAATAGGCCAATATCTATCGTTGATATAAAGTGGAAAATTTGTTTATATATCATATTGCTTGCATTGTGTGAATACAAGTGGGCAAAAAATGTCTTAGCGAACGAGCTGCACTTGTGCAGCCTGAAACCACCCTAAGTTTGAAATTGTCGGTGTCTAGTTTCATGTGGATCCCAGATGCCTAGAGGCGAAAGAAGAGGGAGTGGCGGGAGGGGGCATAGATGTCCGCAGAGAGACAAAGAGAAAAAGGCGGACAAAGAGGGGTGTGATGGCCATCCATACGTTTGAGGACAGAAGCATAAAGTAGATCCAAGAAAAACTTCAATGCCTAAATAGGTCGACTCTAATTTTTCCACCTAACCTTCCTTCCACTTAATGACGGCCCCTCCTTTCGGCTCTAATACCATGTTAACTCCTAAAAACAACAGTGAAGATAGTCCATGTGTGAGAAGGAAGACAAAAGATACGAGAAATAAACTTCTTGCTTATTGAATTTCAAGTGCAACTAGCCTCTTCTCACTTAGGCTGGTTTCACATACGCTCGGTGTTAATGCCCGCTATTTTTCTTGACAGCAACCAATCAGAATTTGAGAAGCAAAAAATGGGTGGCAATGAGGATACACACTGCCATTCTTCGCAAGCGCCATATCCAACATGGCTTCTAGCGTGCTGCCATATCTCTTCGTGTTTTAGATGACACTTCTTCATTGTCCATATTTGGTGACACCTTCAACCTTATTTCTCCATATTTGGTGTCCATATTTGGTGACACTTCTTCGTTGTCCATATTTGGTGACACCTTCAACCTTATTTCTCCAACCAATCAAAACTCTCTTAGGCAGCTTTTCTCCAAAACAAAAATTCCACAATATGTAACTATTCACAAGAGCTTGGCACCCCCCATTAATAAATTGGACACTATATTTTGGGCACCGATTTTTTGCTTGTGATAGTGTGAAAACACCCTTATTGTACAAGGACACATTTCCTCTTTTATGCATAGATGTGTACAATGGCTACCGGCCTTTGCTCATCTAATTGCTCAATATTTTTTAGTTATTCCAATTGTTCATGACCCTTCCATTCTACGTCACGTGCAACTCTGAGTGTTGGAAGTAAAAACACCATTGGAAATATAGCATCAAGTCTGTAGATAAGATTAAAAGGAGTGGCATTCAAAGCCGTTTTATAGGAAACCCGATAAGCCCAAAGAGCTGAATGAAGATTCATCTCTCGCTCAGTACATCTACAGCTCACAATCTAGAGCTAAGGATTTTGTTTGTGTGTGCTCTTCTTGGCCATTTGCTTGAGGATGATAGGGTGTAGACTTGTTATGGATAACCATAAACTCATTCATAAAATTTTATAGCACCTCGTTGAGTAAGTGTGTCCTTCGATCATTCATGAGATCAATAGGAAATTTGTATCTCATGAATACATATTTATACAAAACTACAGCCGTGGTTTGTTCATCATTCTTCCTATTGGCTCTCCCTTCGGCCCACTTGGTCAGATAATCTATGGCTGCAGTAATATATTGTGCATTTGTCTTATAAGAAAGTGGTTGTATAGGACCAACAAAGTCAATATCCACTTGGAAAATACTCTTGCTCCTATCATTGGTCAGAATGGCATGCTATCCCTTCTAGTTGGCATTTTAGCTCTTTGACAAGAGTCACATCTCTATACAAATTCTTTAGCATCTACAAATAAAGTTGGCCATTATATGCAAGCATTGCTCTAGCCGTAGTCTCATGAGAGAAATGGCCCCCTTGCTAGACTCGCATGTGCCTGTTCCAAAATAGCAATATTCTCCTCTTCATTAGCACATAGTCTTAGCTATTGGTCCTCCTTGGTATAGTTGTTGGCCGATCAGCTGTGTAATTTAGAGCCTTCGTTTTGATTTCTCTTTGTCTAACTTTACTCATAACTTCAAAAGATTTTATGTTTATGAAGTACTCCACAAAATATTTGTTTCATTTACGTGCAATAGAGAACAAAGTAGCATGTAGTATAACTGCTCTGTTTGAGCATTGGCAGCAACTATCTACATAGGCATGAACATCTCACTCCATATTTGGCCAGTAAACCCCTAGCCACGTAAGTCTCTTCAAGGTTTGGTCTACTGCAAAATGGATCCCAACTACTATTGTATGAGCTTGATTCAGCTCGTTAGCATGTTCCTCTAGACTTATCTACAAAAGTAGAAATCTATTTATGTTCTTTCGGTACAGTCTTCCGGCTAACAACTCATACATAGGCAATTGCTCGATCAACCTGGTGTTATACGAAGTGGAATTTGTGAATCTTCTTGTGCTATGGCTATTAGAGTAACTAGATCCTCTGACCATCTAGAATCATCTCGATATAGATATGTATCTAACAAATCATCATCAACTCCCTTGGGAGGTTCCCTTGAGGTGATCCTTGATAAGTGATCAGCTCTCTGATGCATGGTGTCTTCTTTAAAAACCACTGTAAAGTCCAACTCCAATAAGATGATGAACCATCTTATAATTCTTCCTGTATTACATGGTTATGATAAAATCCATGATTCCCTCTTTTGGTTATGCTACTAATAGAAAAATTTGAAGCATCAACATGCACATGGAAAATTTTAGTCCAATCTGGAGTTTTCAAGATAGGTGATTAAGACAAAGCTTGCTTTAGATTTTGAAATGACTCTTTGCACTCATTGATCTAGACAAATTGAGTGATAAGACCATAAATAAGTTTAGCAATTACAACATACATGTAGATAAATCTTTGATAATATCCACAATGTCCCATAAAAGCTTAAACTTCCTCGACATTATTCAGTCTAAGCATTTCAACAATTATTGCCACTTCTTTCATATCAGTAGCAATTGCATTTTTTGAAACAATATCTCAGAATTTTGTCTTGGCTAACCATAAATACACATTTCTTAGGATTTAAACAAATGCTATATAGACGTCATTTCTCAAAGACACTCTTGAGATGCTCAAAATGGTCTGTTTGTATTGATGAATGTACACACAAGTCATCCATATAAACTTCTAAGACATTTTGCAAGTATTCCTTGAAAGTATAACTTATCATCATTTGGAATGTTGTTGGAGCATTTGTCAGCCCAAAAGGCATGACTCTATATGCGAATATTCTCCATTATGTAGCAAAAGTTGTTTTGTGCTTGTCCTTTGGATCAACGGCTACAGTGGCTATCTGGCTATGGATTCTCCAACTATAGCCGAAGAATCCATCCAAGAATTTGCAATCTTTTTTTCCAACGACTCGCTATAAAACATGATCAGTGATAAAAAGAGGGTAATTATCCATGATAGTCATAACATTCACACACTCAGTTTATCATTTTTCTTTGGTACCACCACGATTGGAAACATCCAATCAGTGTGCTCAATTTTGTAGATGAATTTTGCTTCCTTGAGTTTTTCTATCTCTTCTTTGATCTTGTTCACAAAAGTCTCATTGTAAGTATAGGGTCTTTGTTTGTTTGGTTTAGCATCATTTGGCATGGGTATAGTATACTAACACATGTCAAAATCTACTTTTTTGAAATCTTGATAAGATCATGCAAAGATAGCTCTATATTCCTTTAGGATTTTGACGAGAATCTTCTCTTCTTCTTGAGACAGGTCAGTCGCTATGTAAGCCGATTTTGATTCTTCCTCATGTTTTGCTATGTCAATCTTTTTGGCATTTTTTGGACCTTCATAGGATTCTTTGGTTCCCTAAGCTGTGTCATGGACTACTCTACAATGATCCTTCAGTTCGACACATGATATTTCTTGTAGTGCAATGGAACACTTATAGCCCTTTATTTGTCATTTTTTTATTCTATTTCAATCGTCCAGACCTCTTTCAAGGTTCTTTAATTCTCTGTATTTTTCCTTTCTTTCTATTTAAGTCATAAATGGTTCTTTTTCTTTTGCTTTGTTGACTTTTTGAGGTTTCCATTTTGTTTCAATTTGTCGTTTTTTTTTTTCGTTTTATGAGATGGAGTATCTGCCTGTGATTTTGTCTTGATACAATCTTCTGTGTCATCATAAAAAATTGCCCTTGACTTCTAGCACAAAATGGTTTCTTCTCTATTTTTCTTCTTTTTTTTCCTATATCTATATTGCTATCTTCGATGTTTATCAAAAAATTTAAAGAAATTTTTCTCTCCTCCTCGCTGTAATTTTGCTCTTATGTGCTCTTTCTTTAAGTCGAATTTCTCTGTGGTGGTAAGAGTCTCCTCCTCTAGCTCATCAGTAGCATCATAATAATGATTAGAGAAAACTTACTAATCATCCAATGGAAAAATGGTTACCATTTGGATTGGGACTACGTCGTAGCCTTCTTCATCACAAAATAAGATTGGTATAGATTCGTTGACACAAACATCCATGGTAACCAATATTTGAATCCACTCAAATGGCTTGAACAAGTGTTCAAACAAATATGCACGTACATAATCGGTATCATTCATTTTCGATCCAAGATGCAATCCTCTGGTCTTAAACTACTATTCTTTGAAGCCTCACACATCCAAATAGGAGTGAATTTATTCAATCAATTATGGTAATTTAGTTTTAGCCGATATTTGTGAGTCAGATACGTGTTTTTAGAACATCCTTATAAGAGTGATCTTTCAGGTTTACTTGTGTAATTGATCCATCTTGTTTCATATATAGGGGATCATCTCTCCAATTTTGGATCAATTATATCAGTCTCATGAAAGGTCATCTCAAAATTATCTCATAGTTCAATTTCTTCTTTAAACCTACAATAGAACTTGTATGTTGGTAGTCAATTTTGCATGAGCTAACTATCACATTTTCTAGTAATCCCATTGCTCGTTCAATGTGTCCATCTACCAATTGCAATTCATTCTTGTTTGCCTGATTGTTGGTCTATCCAAAGCTTCCTAGACTACTTTAGTGGCTATGGCAATGCCTACCCCATTGTTTAATACAACTATGGTCTTTACATTGTTATATTCCACATGAAGAGTTGTGTTTCCTTCGTTTCTCTTACTATATTCTCCTACTTTGTTCATGGAAACGGATTTGACAAGTTTACTTAGAGTTTCTTCTAAATGCAACTCTTCAGCTTTTACCTTCGTTAATCTTGTATTCCCCACTTTCTCTAAAGTTTTTTGAATATTTCTCATAGATGTGGTTTGACCTTTCACAATTCTCCCAATGTTACAGTGCATTGAAGAGGTGTTGACATGATTGATTGAAGGTTTTTCACATCTAAAGTCTGCTTTTTCCAGTTTACTTTTGTGGTCTTACTTACCAAGGATGCTTCTTCGTTATTCTTCAAGTATGACGATAGGATTTTGAGTGTTTGGGCTTTTGAATAGTTTGACTATTTTGGTCCCGAATCTCCATATTGAGATTATCCACCCAATTCTATGGGTGGATGGTATAACCAAACTTCTTCGATTGGAGCTGATTTCAATGTCATGCTTTCATCGTTCACCTCTCTCACTCTTTCCCACAAGTGATTTAATCAATATTCCTCCACTGAGTGGATTCCGCCCTCAGTGTCTACTATTAAGATTTCAGGTTTTCCATTTTCAACTAAAGAATCTCTCAATTCTCTAGTGTCCTATATTTCCACTGGTTCTGATCTAGTTTCATCTTTTGTTGGATTCCCAATGCTTTTCAGTTTTGATTGTTGGGCTTCGAGCATCATTTATATGATTTGTACTAAGTCACGGTAAGCTTCTAACTTTGCTTCTTTCATATCACGAGTTAGGTGGTTCTTTCATTTGTTCTCATTGTCTGATCCACTTTTAAACCCGCTTGAAAAGCTTCCAAGGATAAATTGATGGGTTCATAAATTTTACCTACCAACATTGAGCCTTTTACTTTGGTTCTTTAAACTCAATTGACATTGACTTCATTCTTTCCTCGAACAACATTTGAGCTTTCTCTTCGTTGTTTCTGTTTCCTAAGCTCGTATCGTTGTTGTCTTTTTTTTTTGGGAGTTTTTAGAAGACTTCTTACTACTGTCTGGCTCACTATTTTGTTTGTTTTTCTTCTCATGTGACCTTGTCACTACCTTGATTAGAACTATAGGTTCATTGCTAGAGGAGCTAACTGGCATGACATGTACTATGTCGATATCCATTTTTCTTTTATTTATAAAATTTCCTGGACACTCCTCACGATAATGTCCACCTTTTTTGCCACATTGCATGCAAAAAGCTTCAATTGGCTTCGCATTCTTATCAGGTTCTAGGCAATCATTTTTCAACAATTATCCGATCCGCAATTAGGGTAATTTTTCATTCTAGGAAATCATGGGTGATCTAGCTCCCTGATTATGTATATTTTCAAGATCGGGGAGAAATGTGTAGCCAACCAAGTATCATGGCTACTGGATAAAAAACATGATCATGAAAAAGTGAACTGACATGGACCAATATAGAGATTATCTGTCCAATTCCATGGGTGGATGGTCTAACCAAACTTCTTCGATTGGAGCTGATTTCAATGTCAGGCTTTCATTGTTCACCTCTCTAACTCTTTCCCACAAGTGATTTAGCCAATCTTCCTCCACTAAGGGGATTTCGTTCTCAATGTCTGGTATTTATCATTTGTGGTTTTTCATTTTCAACTAAAGAATCTCTCACTTCTTTAGTGTCCTTTATTTTCACTAGTTCTGGTCTCGTTTCATCTTTTGTTGGATTCCCAATGATTTTCAGTTTTGATTGGGCGTCAAGCATCATTTGTGTGATTTGTACTAAGTCACGATAAGCTTCTAGCTTTGCTTCTTTCATATCACGAGTAAGGTGGTGCTTTCATTTTGTTTTCATTGTCTGATCCACTTTTGAGCCCGCTTGAAAAGCTTCCAAGGCTGTGTTGATGGGTTCATAAATTTTACCTATCAACATTGAACCTCCCAATTATCACTTTGGTTCCTTAAACTCAGTTGACATTGACTTTCTTCTTTCCTCGAACAACATTTGAGCTCTCTTCAATTTGTTACATTATTTTCCTCCCACCTTGTAGATGATTGGCAGTTTTGTGGTCTTTCGAGCTATACCTTAGGAGTTCGAAACTTAGAAACTTTGAAATTTTGTGAAGTAACTAATGACAATTCATAGGGTAAGATAGGTGGGAAATCTGTTTTGGTAAATACTTACACTATCCTAATCAAATCAACAAAAAGGTAGTGAAAAGTGTCCACCAACACTAGTTTTTCTTGGTTTTTCATATGGAATGTGTATCAACTCATAGACTCTGACATAGCCTATTTTGTTAAACACTCAAAAACAACTTAATCTATGCACAAAAGATCTTCAATAAGTACGAACACTCTCAAGACACCTCTGCATAGCTGAAGACGACTTTCTTCAATTATGCGATTAAAAAAAAGTCGGTGTTTTATTTTAGGTGAACCTAAAATAAGTGTTGGACAATAATATCTGAGCATTGAAGTTTGCATTATTTTAGGTCACCTTGTCGCCGACAACAATGCCAAGTGTAAATTCGCGGGGTTGCTAAGCCTCACTCTATGGATAACAAGAACCATGTATATAAATGTCATACTGTGAGACACGCCTTGATTAATGCATAGAGGCTACAAAAGGTAGTCAACCTCTTGGAAAACACGATTGATCCTTATCTACTCAATGCTACACTCAACTGCATGTCAAACATCAAACCTAACCGAAGCATCCGCAAGCAAACCTTCAAGACTCACCAAGCAAAAGAAGTCAAACCATTACCAAACTTATAGGTTAGGTACACAGATCCCAAACATATACGTTGAGGGTTTCAAATCCACATTTCAACCACTTACAAGATTGTTATGACCTACTCCATTTTGAGTCAGAAAATGCACTCAATAGCTTAGGAATGCTGCTCTAACACCTCTACTATGTATAAAATGTAATTTGGATGCTTAAAACTTGAGTTATGATTAGATTAAGAAAGATTAAGAAGAGGATTAGCTCCAACAAAATCATAGAATCATCACAAAAAACCTATAATGTCGCATAGAGCTTTCACCTATGAATACAATGAACATGCAACGCTCCAGCCGAACAATCCGCAAGAGAGTTCCGAGCAAGAGAAGATTGTAGGAGAATACATATGACTCAGAGACTATACATGAGCTTATTAGCTTTATTTGAGTTTTTTTGCAAAAGTTGGCTTTTATATCGTCGCCAAAGGCTCAAAACAAACTCAAGTCTAAGTAGGAAAGGACTAGACATAGCATACAGGTTCACAACCCCAACTACTAAAAATAATCAAAATGACAACTTTGGACATGACATACTCTTTGTATTAAAAAAATAAGTGAAGTTACAAATTTAAGCTAAAAAGTAGGCCGCTTAGCCTAGTGCTAACATTAATGTATACCATACCCTCATTGCTCACCCTACCAAATGTCTAGGGGTCTCATAAATAAGTTTGAGAGAGTCTAGTCAATCCAATCTCCTTGAGTCAGTGAAAAAAGGATATAGCTTTGCATAGATCCTCCGCTGCCTTGGGTAGTTCAACAAACTCAACTATTAATATGCCATATGGCACACATGGTATGCCACAAATCATACCATGTACAAGATCTTTAAAAGAAACCACTAAAATAACAGCATTTGGTTTGGACTTTGTTGTTCCAAATCAAATCAACAATCCTCATAATCCAATTCAATCAGAACTTAATATATCTACCTCCATACTCTTTCTAACAAGAAGAGCAAAAACTTTCATCAACCATACCATTCCCTCCCAAGACAAGGCGTAATTACACCTCTGATTGTGGTTTTAATCGAAACGACATGCAATCAGGCTCAGCTACCTCAAGAATTTCCAAAATCATAATCATTTCATCTAGTACTTGCAAAGGCTTTGCCAAAATAAAACACTACAAGAGACGAAGGAAAGAGAGAAGCATCAGTCAAGTTAGTCCCCTCTTGATGTATATGTGCCTGTCATCAGAAGTAAATAATGTTTCTTATAAACTCTTAAGTCCTTTGCCACCCAGGACAGCGCCAAGCTACCTGGGCCCGAACCCTAGGGCAGAAAAAAAAAATATCCAGTCGCGCTCATAGTCATCAGTTTAAAAAAAGTGATTGATTGCCAAATTCTTATCTTTGATTCATCTGCGAGGATGACACCATTTACCAAAAGCCATTCAAAATTAACACTGAACTCTCTGGCCACATGCCTAAGGCAAGGGCCTCCACGTGACAAGATGGCGGGTGAAATCAATCAGGACGCATTGTATCTCCACACATCTACTCCACCTCGGCTAAGTAATCATCTATCTCTGCTGGTGTAAGAACCCTGGAACACCTCATTAGCGTGAGATATATATATATATGGAAGTATGTGCATGTGTGTATGTATAACACACACACACACGTGTGTGTGTGTGTGTGTGTGTGTGTGTGTGTGTGTGTGTGTGTGTGTGAAAACAACGTTGGAATACCACGCATGCACCAAGTCTTACCTGAAAACACGATCCGAGCCGATCACTCCAATTTCAATGTTCTTGCCGGAAATTTGACCCTCGAAACTGCAAAATTAAATGCACCGAGTCTGAGGGTCTGGCCTTCCCAAATGCTTGCTAATAAACTTTGCGAAGTGGGCCAGGGAATGTCAAAGCATCACAATAGGGGAGCCTCATAGAAAATCTGCAGATGCTTGACCTAACACTCTAAATAAGAGATTGCAGCAGTCAAACTATGAAGCATAAATGGTCAGACTTATTGCAGGGTAAAGGTACATTTAGAGCAAGTGGGGTGCTCAGAAACATCAAAAGGCTAAGAGTTCCTAAAGCAGAAGTCCTCCTAGTCGATAACGAGGTCGATAGATTTGAACGATTAGATGTTCACATATCTCTGCTGAAACTCTCAACAGGATTTGCTTCACCCATTACATTCTTTTAAAAGGAATCCTTCACACAGAACCAGATGCTGGCTTTCTAGACTCTTGTAGAAATAATACATAAAGACAAAAAAACGAAAGAAAATATATATACCCTTCCTTCAAGGTCAAAATGGCAGTATGTACAGCATCCTCAAGCTCCATGTCGTCTGTGTACCTGAAAAATACATCGATTCATCAACACTTAAAATTACACCACCTTGGCACGCTTCGTCTATCGGGTTACTATCATTCTCTGTAGCAAATCTCCATCTCTCTGCATAGATGTGCCTATCTACAAGAGATCTATCTCTCCATCGAATTCTCTGTTCATTCTGAGAAAGGGCCATCAATAATGCAAAGTTTCATTCACTAATCCAAGGTTTACAAAGAGAATTCTGATTGTGTGATTTGCCCATTTCTGTCCAAGATCTCAACTCCACTGCATCTAACATTGAAAGATCGTGACCCCTAAGTGATGTATGTTTAAGTGTTTTCTCATGCTAAAGAAATAAAATGTATGTGTTCCAGGGTTTCGGGGTTTCTCAAGTAAGAGCCGGTCTTCTACATTGTTGAGTGAAACTAGTGAAATCTAAAATAAGGAACTAGCCAAAAAAGCATAGTACTGCCGGATTTCTATGTTGTTGAGTGAAGACTAAGAAATTTAAAATGAGCGCAACACTGCAAACCTGCCAACAGCATCATGAAGACAAACGTAAGAAGATGAGACATGAATGCCCGACTAAAGCTGCCTAACAGGTAGGAAACGGATCAGATCATCTATAATCTGTAGAAGCTAATGTTTACTAAAAGGAGTCAATCTTCGCAAATGAGGTGGTCCCCTAAAGATGACGGATCATTTCCCAGCTAGAGCCCGGAAGAACTGAAGTCCAAAACAGATACAAGAATGTGCAGCAACTTGAAAAATTAGATCCCAAAAATAAATGAAATAAATAGTACCAAAAACAGAAAACAATGATCACCTTATTAAAAAAGAATGTACTTGAGATTGATCACACCTTTTTTCTAGAAAGGTCTTTGCATTAGAGACATTCTTTCCTATAGCTGAAGCCTTCCATGAGAAATAGGAACCTGACGGATCCACCTGTTTCAAGCATCAGCAAAGCCCAACATTAGCATGCAACATCTCCAACTGCATATTTGAACAAACATATGAAGTAAAACTTGATAGAAATTACAATTTCCTGACTCAATGAAACACATATAGATCCATAAAGTGTTAACACTAGGCCTGTAAAAAATCAGCCACTTTTGTGGCTTTTTTATACTTTTGTAAACAAAGTCTCAACACTATGTTAGTTATCTAAATAGAAAATGGTTTCAGAGAATTCTGACTAACACTCAATATAAGTTGGTACAGAACTAATTGAAGGTCTAAAAGTGTCTTTCCATTGCCATCTTCTACAACTAATATGTGCGGATGGACAAAATTTTTCTATTTTCTTTTGAAAGTAAATCAAATCATTGTTAAGCAGGCCCAAACTTCTTTGAAAAATCCCTCAGTAGGTATGTGATATATGTACCAAGCGTTTTTAACCCATATACAAAGACTGCCGACATTTTTTACTTCTCCAAGTTTAGTGTTGAAATGCAGTTTTACATAAAATTTAGTAATTTTAGAAAACTAAATTTTTTATTTTTGAGCTTTTCATGTAAATTGTGTATTTACAAACCTTTTTCATATCTTGAACCCATTATTAAGAAGTTTCATGAAATTTTGATGTCATATACAAACGTTATGTTTCATTTACTAGAATCTTGATGTGAGCCATTTTTGTGGCTTCAACCAGTTTTATGGCTCATTACAAGTCTAGTGTTAAGAGTATCATCTTTGTCCGGTGGCAGCTTCAATATCTCCCAAGAGCAGTTTGGCGAGTGAGGACTGTTTTGTGGCTGTCCGCGGACATATTTAAGGTAGACGTACCTTTCCTGGCAGTACAAGCCATGTATGTGCCCACCCGACAGGTTGGCATGAGATGGAACCCCTGTTCCTAGGGTTTTTCGAGGTCTAGTTTGTGTCCGGCTGGGGACCAAATTTGGTCCCATGGCCAATTTATTATCTTTTCAGATGATGTGGCATAGTTATCGGTAAGGTACCTCCTCTTTTTGGGTTGTGGGGATTTTTGGTGAGTAGGGTAGATGGAGGTGCTCCCTATATGGGGTTTTGCAAATTCCCAACCTTTTGGGTTCCCTCTCTCCCCTCTAGCATTTTCACTCAATCTCTCCTGCAGCTTGACAGCATTTTCATTGCAATCTCTCTCTACATTGCCATCTCACCTCCTTCTCTAGCCTCCTTCTGCAAGCGCTTCTGTGCGGGTGTGATACCCCTTGCCATGCGGTGGGCTGCCCAAGCCCAAAGGCTGATTTGATGGAGTTGTGTCGCGGTAGATATGAGACCCGGTGGCTGCCCATGTTCGAGAAGAGGTTTGCTTGCGGTTGCAGACTTGATCGTCATCTGATTCACCTTTCCGTTGCACCTCTGACATGGTATCTGTCACAAACTATTGATGTGTCAAGCCACTAAAGACCCAGAGGGTTAGGACTCCTTGAGCCTAACCCTAGTCAACCTCTCGAACACGGCAAGGGGCCTAAACCCTAGCAGAAGCAGAAGAAGAAGAAGTCCTCACCAACTTACACGTTCCTATCGAGTAGCCTCATTATTAAAAATGGGTTAGGAATAAAAACCCTAACCCCGACCAACTTACAATCACATGCAAGAGTAGGTTATCACATTTCGAAGAAAGAACTAGTATTTACTGTCACAAGACGGGCACCACGTGCCAATAGAAAAGAACAAACTGAACACACTTTTAGCACTTCAATAACAACTGAACTGAAAGAGAGAGATGACACGCGACACGGATTGGCAGAATTCCACCCCAGAGAGTATTGGCCCCAAACCTTGGCGCCCCTTTCAGTATTTCTTTATATTGCATCAACACGGTACAAGCCGATACTCGAGACTCTGCACCTTCTCTAGGAAGCATGCCAGAGAATGAGCCCTAACCTCATATTTAAAGGCCCTAGGCCCCAAAAGCAGTTTACAATAAAAAGCCTTCAAACTCAAAAGCTTTTGGTCCCAAAAGCAATGCCAAAAAGCTGTCAACGTAATTTACCAAAATCCCGTACAGCCTGCCACGTCATCAACCAACGCAAAACGCGGATATCTATACAGCCTGCCACGTCATCAACCACCGTAATTTTCAAAATTCTGCCACATCATCACCAGCTACACAATTTTGCGTGTGTGTGTGGGAGGGGACACACAATTTCTTTTGTATGTGTGTGGGGGGGACACACAATTTCTTTTGTATGTGTGTGTGTGTGTTGGGGGGGGGGGGGGGGGGGGGGGGGGGGGGGTCCTGCTTTATTTCCTTTATGTCACTTGGGGCCCCATCGGACGGGGTCCCCATAAGTTGGTAGGACTTCTTCTATTACTTGTTCTTCTTAGGGTTTAGGCCCCTCAGCCGACATCTGCAAGTTGGCTCCATTCTTTAGGGCTTTGACACGTCAGTAGTTTGTGACATCTCCCCTTCTTGAAAGAGAGTAATCGTCCGCGATTACAACATATCTGCAAAACAACTCAAGTTAGATCAAAAATTTCGCTCTTTTTGTTAAGGAGTTAGCTTCTCCTTTCGGCTCTTTTGATCAAGGAGTTAGCTTCTCCTTTCGTCCATATCGGCACTCTTGATATTCCAGCGTAGTAAAATTAGCCATCACACCCAGACCATACTGATCTTCCACGGATGTCTTGATGCACTAAATGACATACCCGGGCAATCTCATCCAATCAGGAATATTCAGTGGTTGGCACATCACAATGCAACACAAATGCTCACATATGCATGTTACAGGACATAGAAACGTAAAGCTGCCAATGAACACTCCCCCCGCAAATAACCATCCAAGTCCGGGCCATGAGTTGTTCAACGACTCCCTCATCACTCCTCCCGCAAATAACCTAAAAGGGTCCGGGCCATGAGCTATAGAGGCCTTTTACAACCAAACGCCCCCCAGACCGCAGCCTGCGTCGTTTGGAGGTGCTGAGAGTAACCGCTGCTCAGACTTCTTAATACTCCCCCCGTAAATAACCACAAGGGTCCGGGCCATGAGTAAAATCAACACTTTTCAATCATTCAATACTCCCCCCGCAAATAACCACAAGGGTCCGGGCCATGAGTATGAACAAGCATTCTCAAACATCATTTTTCACCCTCCACCTAGGAGTAAAATCACCAATCATTGAGACCAATGTTAAAACCAGAGTCGAACATTTCAAATCAGCACCAAGACAGGTTCAAAACAGATTCCATCCATTTTCAAACAAATTTCAAACAAAGTTCAAAAGTATCTAACTATAAAACAACTAGAGAGTTCATTCAGGGTTTCGTTCGGACAACCGAACTTTGAGGATGACTGGCTTGCCCTTCTGCATCACGGTGATGGTTCGGTTTTGAACCTGGAGAGTCGCATCATTCTTGTCATGCCAAGACATGCCTAATAGAACGTCACAATTGCCCAACTTCATAATGTGGAAATCGGCTTTTCCATGATAATCTTGGATGGTCACTAGAAGAGCACCAATGAGTGGTACCACTTTCTGAGTTTACCCTGTGGCTAGCTCAGCTTTAATTTCTCCGCCTTTTGCATCATAATCAAAGTCCATTTGCTTCAAGAATTGTGGATGGATGAAGTTCTTTGTAGTTCCTGGGTCAAAGAAAATTAGGGCTTTCAAACCGAAGACTTTGTCATATGCTCGACACAATTCATTTGTACTTTCAAGGCATATGCCATAAATATCAGGTATTAATCCAATGGCCGGTTTAGCTCGTTTGGTTGGAGATGGTCCTGGGTTTCTGTCGACCGTCGACACAGAAGTCGACTCCGCGGGTCTGTCAGTGCCTTTGGGACAACCAAAATAGTTATGTCATGTTTGAAAGCATCCAAAACATCGGCCTTCTTGTAGTAAGGTGTCTCGTTGTTGAGGTGTCAAACGAGGCCTTTGTGGTTGACTTTCACGAGACTCTCGAAAAGTTGTTCTTTGTTGGCGAGAGTTGTGGTTAGTGGCCGGAGGTGGTTCTCTAGTAAACTCTAGCTTTCCCTTCATCAATTTGTAGCTGACCGCGGGATGGTCCATAAGCTCTTGCATGGTAGAGACTTGCTTGGAGAGACAATATTCCTACAATGGTGATGGTAGTCCAATGGTGTAGCGCTTGCACTGGTCCTCCAAGGATATGAACTTAAAGAAGGACACCGGCAGGTACACGTGGAGAAACCGTTGGTTATAGTCGTCCATGGTTTCGATGGCAAGCATTTTCAAGTTGCCCCACTCTACCAAAATCCGGACTTCAAACATAGAAGTCATGTAACTGCGTGCAAAAACTGTCTTGAAAGCTTGCTAGGTTCTTGGAGCATGCGGTTGTGTCGCGATTGAACTCCACCATTGCATAGCATTATCTTTAAGAAATCCCGCTCCTCGAGAAATCTTGGATTCTTCTATATAGTTGCCCACAGCATAGATGTTGTCGAATTGTTGTAGGAATCGTAATGCTTTCTTTCAATCTTTCACCCCAGAAAAAGTGAAAAATTTGATTGTTGTGCCGCCATCCTTGAAATCTTTGGGTTGGTTAGGCGGTATGGATAAAAAGGATATACATATGGGCTCCAACCATTGTAGCCTGGTAGAGTGGTGGTGGTGGAGATGGGGGCAACGGTGGTGGCAAAGGCGGTTACATTGGATCGGGGTCAAATGGCTGCACCATATTCTTGAAAACTCCCCGATCGGAACAGGCGGCTGGAAAGGTTGCCGGTTGGAAGCTCTCGTACTTTCTGGTACAGGTGGAGGAGGTATCACCTGAGGCATCAGAGGAGGTAACATGTAATTCAAAAAGTGTTGAAAACTTTGCAACATTGGAAAATTCTGTTGAGGATGTGGCAAAAGAATGTCTTGAATCTCGTTGAGCAAAAACTGCAAATATTCTGTCAAATCCATGTCTTGGGTTCTTTATGGCTTATGCCCTGTAAGATAGAGGGATGAAGACGGAAGCGCGCCCGATGCGCGATAAAGTAAGGGTGGCAGTGGCCAGTGAGTCCGAAGTCAGAGCGCGAAGATACCCCAAATAAATTCCATAAGTCTCTGGTTTGCTCTGTCTGCTCTTTTGTGGGACCGGTATGCTTCCAGAAAAGCACACGCCTGATACTCTGATACCACTGTCACAAGACGGGTACCACGTGCCAATAGAAAAGTGTAACAGACTTCGACACTTCAAGTCGAGAATCTACCGCGACACCGCAAATAATCACTTCAAAACAGTTCACAGTTCACAATTGATTCGACACTGCCCAGGCGAAGTTCCATGCCTAGAGATATTGGCCCCAAAGACTGGCGCCCCTTTCGATATTTCTTTTCGTATTAATCTGCAACTCAAAGTACAAGTAAGTCGTCGGGACTCACTCTCAGACTCTACGTCCAGATGCCTTGAGAAGTGAGAGCCCAACAACTCTTATAAAGAGATTACAAGGGATGCCAAAAGCAGAGCCCCAAAAGCTTGTAAATAAAAAGCTGTCCCAAAAGCCCTTATTAATAATAGGCTTGAAAATAAAGCAAAACCCTCTCTCTCTTTTCTAATGCTTTGCGTAAAAATAAAGCAAGTCCATTTGCATAGAAAAACTGACAGCGCTTGTGTAGACTTTTTGCGTAGCCTAAAGTTGACCCTTGCGTAGAAGAAAAAGCAGGCCACGTAAAACTGTCCAGAAGCTGCAGTAATCAGCGGGCATCCGTATAGCAAGCCACATCAGCAAGGCGTCCGTACAGCATTCCGAGACTCCTGCCAGCGGGTGTGTGTGAGTATTAGGCAACCACATCACCATTTCTATGGGTAATCATTTCAGTGGGCAGTGTATGTGTGTGCCAGGCAACCACGTCACCAGTTTGTGACATACCCCCCTCTTGAAAGCATTGTAATCGCCCTCGATTACGCCTGCAAAACAGACAGAAACCATAAACTATCTTAGCAGATATTGAATGTTAGTACCGACGCACTAGGAACACACATCTAGCACATGTACCAAGCGACAGTCACATCACTAGACATCACTAGACATCACATGACAAATCACATTCAACATTCATTCGGATCTTAGACCATGATTTATCGGCAATGCAATTAGCAATCGCATCTAGATCCACTCAAGACCTCAGAGATGCCCGATTGTCTAATCCCTATTGCAACCATGTCTATCGAGATCATTCCGACCAAAATGTTGCAATCATTTCATCTATAAGTTCCTGCACTTAAAACAAGTCAAGAACAAATCAGTTTCATAGTCGGGAATTCCATTTCATAAAGTCATACAGCAGAATACTGTCAGCTCTCTATATCCTTGAAACTCAAAGAGACATCAGCGACTCTAGTGTTCTAAAATCGAGGCATCTGTTGACAAAGGAGCGGAGTAACTCCCCTCTTGTCCAACCCACTGCACCAGATCTCCGACCAAGCTGAATTCGGGGTTCCATTTGGAGTAGACTATGCTAAACCAAAAGCTTCAAGGTAAAGTTTCACAATCTGAGGAGTATCTGTTAGGTCCTCCTCCTCCATCCACTTCACATCCAATGCAGTATAGTTCTTGAATTTAACCAAGAACCGCCTTCTCACTTTACCCTTATTCTTTCTGTCCTTATGTGCCAATATCTGTTCAGGAACAAGGATCTCCTCGTTTTCTTCCACTTCGGGTTGCTCATCAAGCTCCCCATCTCCGGGCACATCACCTTTAAAAGGTTTCAAGAGACACATGAAATGCATTGTGAATCCTCCAAGTGTCAGGCAGTTTCAGTCAGAAGGAGACATCATTTATCTTTGTCAGTGATCTGGAAAGGTCCGTAGTATCGCATACAAAGCTTTGGAAAAAGCCTCTCCTTTCCCTTCTTCTTTCTCAAGCGTGCCTTCTCAAAACGTAAGAGCACCCAATCATTCTCCTTCAATTTCAAATCGCGACGATGGCGATCTGCTGCCTTTTTGTCTTTCCTGAGATTTCTGCAAAGCCTCGCGGACCTTGGCAAAAGCCGTGTCCAAGTCGCACGTGTACTCATCTGCTTCAAAAATCTTATCTTTCGTGCTTAGGAAGGGTAGAACCTTCGAAGCACCTTCAATAATCTCAAATGGCGCCTTCCCCATCGAAGAGTGTACCATGTTGTTTTAGGCAAATTCCACCAAAGGTAGATACTTTTCCCATTGAGTCTTCTAATCTAAGATGTAAGACTTCAATAAATCTAAAATCACTGAATGGGCAATCTCAGATTGCACGTCAGAACTGCAACCGCCTGCCAATGTTTCCCCAAATTGCCTTCCAAAACAAACTCGTAAATCTGAGGTCCCTACCGGAGACAATTGTCTCGGGCCTGCCATGTAATCTAAAAATTTGGGCCACAAACAGTCTCGCAAAATGATCCAGCTTGATTGTTTTCTTCACTGGAATGAAATGAGCCTGCTTGCTAAATCTGTCAATAACAGTCCAGATATCATCGTGACCACTTTGTGGTCTCGGGAGATCAAAAATGAAATCCATTGCAATACTTTCCTAGGGGCGGGTGGGTATGGGCAAAGGTTGTAACAATCCCTGTGCTTTATGCCTATCAAACTTGACCTTCTGGCATACGAAGCAACTGCACATAAACTCATCCACATACTTCTTGAGTCTCGGCCAAAAGAAGTATCTCTCTACCCCTTTCAAGGTGGTAGCAATGGTACGGTGACCTGTTAAGCTGGACAGTGGCATTCGGTCATAACCTTTTCCCTCAATGGCTGTATAACGCACAACATGGTTTTCCTCATCAAGTAGCCATCCCGAATGGAGTATCCCGCTATTGTTTCTCCATCCCGTATCAGTGTGAAAACGTCTGCAAAGTCTGTATCCGTGGCATACTGATCGACCATATCCTTGAAGCTCCTATGATGTATCGCACAAATAGCCAGAACCAACGGCTTCCGAGACAAAGCATCTGCCACCAAATTCTTTTGTCCCTGCACATGGACAATCTGGAAGTTAAACTGTGACAAGATATTCGCCCACCGCATCTGCTTTTCTGATAGCTGCTTCTGTGACAAGAAGTAGCATAAACTCTGACGGTCTGTAAAGACAGTAAAATCCGCTCCGAGTAGGTAGTGCCGCCATCGAGTGAGAGCATGGATAACCGCCAGAAGCTCTTTCTCATAAATCTGTGCTGTCAATCTCGGCCTTGAGAAAAATCGGCTCTCGTAAGCAATAACATGGCCTTCTTGCATTAAGACCGCACCCAAACTACGACCACAAGCAATAACATGGCCTTCTTGCATTAAGACCGCACCCAAACTACGACCACAAGCATCACAATATACTTCAAATGACTTCTGCAAGTCCGGCAACGACAAAACTGGTCTCGTAGCCAATCTCTCTTTCAAAGTATAAAAGGCAGTCACCTCTGTGGGTCCTCACGACAAAGGGACTCCTTTCTGTGTCAAGATATGCAAAGGGAAAGCAACCTCTGCAAACTTTCTAATGAACCGCCTGTAGTACGAACACAATCCCAAAAAGCTTCTAACTTCATGGACATTCTTCAAATCGGGCCAATCACGAATAGTCTCTATCTTGGCCGGATCCATCTGCACTCTTGCTGCCGAGACAATGTGTCCCAAAAAGTGTATCTCTAGTAGGAAAAATTAACTTTTCTTTGCATTAATCACCAACTTGTGATCTCGTAATGCCTGAAAGACTCGAAGAAAATGTACTCTATGTTCTGCCTCAACCTTGGAAAAAACAATGATGTCGTCAAAGAAAGTGCCAACGAATAGTCTGTACTCTCGAAAAATCTTGTCCTTTATGTCCCAAATACCCCTGACAATGCAATCGAAGTTTGCCAATGACAGGTGTAATGGCTACGTCCCTGCTGGGTGCCGCTAGAACTGCCTCTGCAAGTGGTCCCATCCGATCGGGAGTGATCTCGAGCCGCGTGGCCAATTCCGGTGAAATGAAGTTGGCCTTCACTCCTCCATCAAAGAAGATCAAGGCTTCTTGGTCTTTCACTTTGCTCCAAGCTCGGCAAAGTTCTGTACTCTCGTCCATCGTGCTAGGATCGGTACCCACGCAATCTAGAACTAGTCCTGTTTTCATCTTGCCGTTTCGTCCACGTTCCTGGGCTGCTCTCGAACTCTCAGGCCTCTCATCGTCCTTCTCGTTCTCTTCTTTCTATGCCTTTTTAGGGCACTTCGCGGAGATATGCCCAGTTTCCCCGCATCCAAAGCACTTTCCCTCCTTGATGCCGCGAGCTCTCTCTTGAGGAGTGAGTTTGGGTCGTTCATCCTTCTCTTTCTTTTCTGGGTTGCTCTTCCTCTTTCTGCTTTCATTTGTCGAAGTCTGTTCGGCCCTTTGCGTCATGATTTCATCTGCGGGGTAGGTCAAACTGTTTGAGTGAATGGAAAAACCCCGTTTCCCATGACTCATCAACTCCTGAATGAAAGCTGACTTTTGTTCCAAGCAGTGATCTCGGATCTTTGTAGGAAGACGCAAGGTAAACCGCTCAATATGTTCCTTGAACGAGATCTTCTTAAATGAAGAGGCGGGTAGAAACGAGCTCTAGAATATCTCGCAATAAACGTCCACTTATCCTTCTTAATCATCCGAAGATGGTTCCACGCAGTTCGTATGTCGCGTTCATACTCTCAAGTTAGCCAAGAAGAAATAAAAAGCCACTTGAATTTCAGCCATTTAACTGGCGCTGTCTTGTTTAATAGAAGCGTGGACCACCAAGTTCCAGCATTCCCCTTAAAGTAAGAGGCAGCTCTCCAAATCTTAGAGTGCTCTAAGTAACACCCTCAGGAGAAAGCTATATCAAACTGCTGTATAAAAGACAAAGCCTTCGAAGCATCTCTATAACCAAAAAACGTGTCAAATTTAATTGACTGTCCATCTTCCTTAAACTCTCGAACTTCCTTGCTTTTGTCTTCCAGAAAGTCATACTGGTTGGCTTTATAAAAATTCTTCTTCTTTGCATAAAAGCTGCCCTCGTCAGAGTCTAAACTATCTGAAGACAAGTCCTATTTAGAACTATCAACCACGGGGCGAGATTTAGGCTTCTTTGCCTTTTTCTTGCCCTTTCCGAAGCTTTGCTTTTTGCCTTTTCTGTCTTCTTCGCTCGAGTCAGATGAACTAGAAGAATTGTCACAAGAAGAAGAAGAACTGGGTACTCATTCAAATCTAACACACTTGTTTTGCTTTCTTGCCGATTCAAAAGTAGACTAACGACCCAAATAACCTGGGAAATCAGCGCCTTTCTTCTGCTTTTTGTCGTGCTTTGTAGCTTTGTTTTGCGCGTCAAAAAGCTGAGCAAATCGTGCATCAACCACCTCTTCTAATTCTTGCTCTGTGTACATCCTGGGAGTAGGAGGTTTCTTGAGAGCCAGTTTGAGGGGTGGTTCTATGGTCTCCCGCCACTGAGTGCGCACCTCATCGAAAGAAGTCTGGCTCATATATTTTGCGCATTTTGGATCCTTCGCAAAATTAAGCATCATCTTTGTTGCATCGCCGATCAATCTCTTGAAGCTCCGCCGAGTAGGCCGAGGCAAGCCGTACTCCTCGCGTGAATCTTCGTTGTGATCTCTTCCCGCATCTCCGGATGCAGAGGAAGTCGACTTATCTTTGCCTAAAGTCATAGGTGCCGCGTAAAAAGGATCGCATTTCCCGTAGGAGAGAAATCGGCCGCGCTCTAATACCACTATAACAGACTTGGACACTCGCAAGTCGAGAATCTACGGCGACACCACAAATAATCACTTCAAAACAGTTCACAATTCACAATTGATTCGACACTGGCCTGGTCGGAGTTCCGTGCCTAGAGATATTGGCCCAAAGACTGGCGCCCCTTTCGGTATTTCTTTTTGTATTAATCTGCAACTCAAAGTACAAGTCGTCGGGACTCACTCTCAGACTCTGCGTCTAAATGCCTTGAGAAGTAAGAGCCCAACAACTCTTATAAAAGAGATTACAAGGGATGTCAAATGCAGAGCCCCAAAAGCTTGTAAATCAAAAGCTGTCCCAAAATCCCTTATTAATAATAGGCTTGAAAATAAAGCAAAACTCTCTCTCTCTCTTTTCTAATGCCTTGCGTAAAAATAAAGCAAGTCCATTAGCATAGAAAAAATGCCAGCGCTTGCGTAGCCTTTTTGCGTAGATTAAAGCTGGCCCTTGCGTAGAAGAAAAAAGTAGGCCATGTAAAACTGTCCAGAAGCTGCAGTAATCAACGGGCGTCCGTACAGCAGGGCACGTCAGCAAGGCGTCCGTACACCATTCCGGGACTACTACCAGCGGGTGTGTGTGAGTACTAGGCAACCACGTCACCATTTCTACGGGCAGTCATTCCAACGGGCAGTGTATGTGTGTACCGAGCAGCCACGTCACCAGTTTGTGACAAAAAGAACAGACTGAACAGACTTTTAGCACTTCAATAACAATTGAACTGAAAGAGAGAGACGACACGCGACACGGAGTGGCGGAATTCCACCCAGAGAGTATTGGCCCCAAACCTTGGCGTCCCTTTCGGTATTTCTTTATATTGCATCAACACAGTACAAGCCGGTACTCCAGACTCTACACCTTCTCCAGAAAGCGTGCTAGAGAATGAGCCCTAACCTCATAATTAAAGGCCCTAGGCCCCAAAAGCAATTTACAGTAAAAAGCCTTCAAACTCAAAAGCTTCTAGTCCCAAAAGCAATACCAAAAAGCTGACAGCGTAATTTACGAAAATCCGTACAGCCTGCCACGTCATCAATAGCGTAATTTTCGGGAATCTACCACGTCATCAACAGCTACACAATTTCTTGTGTGTGTGTGTGTGTGGGGTCCTGCTTTATTTCCTTTATGTCACCTCGGGCCCCATCGGACGGGGTCCCCATAAGTTGGTAGGACTTCTTCTTCTGTTACTTGTTCTTGTTAGGTTTTAGGCCCCTCAGTCGACATCTGCAAGTTGGCTCTATTCTACAGGGCTTTGACACGTCAGCAGTTTGTGACATTTACGGACATTACTATTCCTTCCCATAAGAGAAGCCCATGTTCACAATCCTCCGCCCAAGATAACCCCACAACCGCAAACTAGTACCGACGGTTGACTCCCGAACAGATGGCACTGTACCGATCAAAAGAAAAGTGTTACAAATGTGGCCTTCACAAACCATAGCTTGAAACAGATCTTGGATCCTTCGTGATCTTTTTGGCTTATGCCTTGTAAGACACAGCGATGAAGACGGGAGCGCGCTCAATGCGCGATGAAGTAAGGGTGGAGTGGCTAATAAGCCCGGGGTCGGAACCCAGATACTTCGAATAAGATTCCAATAGACTTTGGAAGCGCCGGTTTGCTCTGTCTGCTCTTTTGCAGGACCGATATGCTTTCAGAAAAGCACACACCTCATGCTCTGATGCCAATGTCACAAGACGGTCACCACGTGCCAAATAGAAAAGAACAGACTGAACAGACTTTTAGCACTTCAATAACAACTAAACTGCAAGAGAGAGAACACATGTGACACGGAGTGGAGAAATTCCACCCCAGAGAGTATTGGCCCCAAACCTTGGTATCCATTTCGGTATTTCTTTATACTACTTGAACTCAGTACAATGTCGATACTCACGCTCTGCACCTTTACCCATAAGAGTGCCGGAGACTAAGCCCTCTGCAATTATTTTAAAGGCCCTTTGCCTTGAAAAGCTGTGAGAGTGCGCGTGTGTGGGGGAGAGAGAGAGAGAGAGAGAGAGAGAGAGAGAGAGAGAGAGAGAGAGAACGCAAGATATGGTGAAGAGGGGTCAATCAGCCCCCCATGACTACCGTGAGCAGAAGATCCTCAGTACAATCAGTATGATCTCTTTGAGATGAGATGTGGAAGAGGATATCCCCCTGGCGCCATATGTACCTAGGTGCCCAAGGGGAGGTAGGGCAAGGCCTAATAAAAATTCCCACGAGCCAACAAAAAAATGAAATATGGAAATATATAAGGGCGCCAAGACAAAGTGGACGGCCGGACCCAAACTCGGGCAGCTGGACCAAGTACAACCTAGACTATGGGTGGGCCAACCCGGAGACATACTAGCCGTACAAGTATGCCCTAGACTTGGGAAGCAGCAGAGTGGTGTAAGTCTAACACCCCCTCTCAGCACCGGATGCTGAACAAACCGTGTGAAGCCGAAGATGTGAGGCAAAGGATGAAGATGTTTGCTGCGATGTCTACAACAGTCTGGGGTGTCCCAACCGCCAAATCTCCATGGTGAGATGCCGTTACAAGCAATGTAGCAAACTGCTGTACTCTGCCAATACAGGGTGAAGATATTGCGTGAAGGTCCCGAACTACGTGTGAAAACAACTCCTTGTTGTGAAAGAAGTGCCAATAAACCTGCAAGTGTCCTGTCTAATACGATCTGTCACAAACTGCTGACGTGTCAAAGCCCTGAAGAATGGAGCCAACTTACAGATGTCGACAAAGGGGCCTAAACCCTAAGTGAAGAGGCAGAAGCAACAGAAAATGAATCTGCAATTCACGCTGGCCTACTGACGTGGAAGATTGTACAGATTTCCGAAAATTGTGTTGACATGATGACGTGGTAAACTGTACAGATTTCCGCATTTTGCGATGACTGCTGACGTGGCAGTTGTACGGAATTTCGTGATTTACGCAGGCAACTTTTTGGCATTGCTTTTGGACCAGAAGCTTTTGAGTTTGAACGCTTTTCATGTAAAACTGCTTTTGGGGCCTAGGGCCTTTGAATATGAGGCTAGGGCTCATTCTTTGGCATGCTTCCTGGAGAAGGTGCAGAGACTGGAGCACCGGCTTGTACTGAGTTGATACAATATAAAGAAATACCGAAAGGGGCGCCAAGGTTTAGGGCCAATACTCTCTGGGGTGGAATTCCGCCACTCCGTGTCGCATGTCGTCTCTCTCTCTCTCACTTCAATTGTTATTGAAGTGCTAAAAGTCTGTTCAGTCTCTTCTTTTCTATTGGCACGTTGTGCCCATCTTGTGACAGAATCTATGGCGTCTATAGTCAAACCGTCTGGAGAAAATGGAGAAGTGTAACAGCCCCAAGTCAAGATTCTACCGCAACACAACAAAGGTTCACTTCAAAACAGTTCACAAAATTGACACGGCCCGGTGTAGTTCCGTGCCCAGAGATATTGGCCCCAAAGACTGGCGCCCCTTTCGGTATTTCTTTTTGTATTAATCTGTGTTCAAAGTACAAGAGAGCGGGTAGGTGCTCACTCTCAGACTCTGTGTCAAGATGCTCTAAGAAGTGAGGCCCTGCCTGCTTATTTATAAGTAAAAGGTATGCCCAAAAGCAGAGCCCCCAAAAGCATTAAATTCGAAAGCTTATAATCTCAAAAGCAACTGCCCCAAAAGCTGCTAAAATCAGCCAGCGCACATTTACGAAAATTTGTACAAGCTGCCACGTCATCAGCTAGCGCAAAAAGCCGAGATCCGTACAGCCTGCCACGTCAGCCTGTCGGCGCAATTTCCGCAAGTCTCGGTACAGTCTGCCACGTGTCACTGCTGCAGTGTCCGAGGGCCAACCACGTCATCAGTTTATGACATACCCCCCTCTTGAAAGAAGTGTAATCGCACTCGATTACGCCTACAAAACAAACAGAGGCCATAAACTGTCTTAGCAGACACTGACTATTAGTACCGACGCACTAGGCACAACACATCTAGCACATGTACCAATCGACAGACACATCACCGGACATCACAAGACATCACTTGACATCACATGACAGATCAAATTCAAATTCATTCCAAATCACAAACCATGATTAATCGGCAACGTATTTAGTAATCGCATCTAGATCCAATCGGGACCTCAGAGGTGCCCGATTAACTAATCCATATTGCAATCGTGTCTATAGAGATTCAAGAGACAGAAATGCTGCAGTCATTTCATCTTTCAGTTCCTGCACTTAAACAAGTCAAGTACAAATCAATCAGTATCATTTTCATTTTTTGGAATTCCACTTCATAAAGTCATACAGCAGAATACTGTCAGCCTTGCAGTATCCCTAAAACTCGAAGGGACATCAGTGACTCTATATCAAAAATCGGGGTACTCTGTTGACAAAGGAGCCGAGTGACTCCCCTCTTGTGCATGCCCGTTGCACTAGATTCACCCATGCTAAAATCGGGGTTCTATCGGAGTAGACTATGCTAAACCGAATGCTTTAAGGTAAAGTTCCACAATCTGAGGAGTATCTGCTAGGTCCTCCTCCATCCACTGCGCATCCAATGCAAGATAGTTCTTGAATTTAACCAAGAAACGCCTAATCACTTTACCTTTAATCTTTCTATCTTTATGAGCCAGAATTTGTTCTGGAACAAGTATCTCCTCGCTTTCCTCCACTTCGGGTTGCTCATCTGGCTCCCCATCATCGGGCACATCGCCTTTAAAGGCTTCAAAAGACTCACATGAAAAGCATTGTGAATTCTCCAAGTATCGAGCAGCTTCAGTCTAAAGGAGACATCATTTATCTTTTCTTTTATCTGGAAAGGTCCATAGTATCTCATGCTAAGCTTTGGAAAAAGTCGCTCCTTTCCCTTTTTCTTTCTCATGCATGCCTTCTCAAATTGTAAGAGCACCCAATCGTCTTCCTTTAATTTCAAATTGCGACGGTGTCGATTTGCTGCCTTCTTGTGTCTTTCCTGAGATTTCGCTAAAGCCTCCCGGACCTTGGCAAAAGTAGTGTCCAAGTCCCTCGTGTACTAGTCGACTTCAAAAATCTTATCTTTCGTGCAAGGAAGGGTGGAACCTTCGTAGCACCTTCAATAATCTCAAATGGCGCCTTCCCCGTCGAAGATTGGATCGTGTTGTTGTAGGCAAATTCCACCGAGGACAAAAACTTTTCCCATTGAGTCTTTTGATCGGAAATGCAAGACTTCAACAAATCCAGTACGACTGAATCTGCAATCTCAGATTGCCCATCTGTCTAGGGTGGAAAGATGACAAGAACGGCAACCGTGTACCAATGTTCTCCCAAATAACCTTCGAAAACAAATTCGTGAATCGAGGATCTCTGTCAGAGACTATTGTCTCCGGCATGCCATGTAATATGAATATCTGGGCAATGAACAGTCTCGCTAAATGATCCTGCTTGATTGTTTTCTTCACTGGAATGAAATAAACTTGCTTGCTAAATCCGTCAATAACAGTCCAAATACCATCGTACCCACTCTGTGTCTTCGGGAGATCAAAAATGAAATCCATTGCAACACTTTCCCAGCGGCCGGTGACAATGGGTAAAGGCTGTAACAATCCTGTGCATTATGTCTGTCAAACTTGACCTTCTCGCATACCAAGCAACTCCGCACAAAATCATCCACATCCTTCTTGAGTCTCGGCCAAAAGAAGTAACACTCCACACCTTTCAAGGTGGTGTCAATGACGTGGTGATCCGTAAATGGTGGACAGTGGCATTCGGTTAGAACCTTTTCCAAAACGGTTGTGTAATGTACACATCGTTTTCTTCATCAAGTAGCCATCCCGTATGGAATATCCTGCTACTACCTCCCCATTCTGTATTTGACTGAATACATCCGAAAAATCTGGATCTCTGGCGTATTGATCGACCATGTCCTCAAAGCTTCTATGGTGAATCACGGAAATAGCCAAGACTAACGGCTTCCGGGCCAAAGAATCTGCCACCAAGTTCTTCTGTCCCTGTACATGGACAATCTGGAAGTGAAACTGTGACAAGACGTTAGCCCACCGCATCTGCTTTTCCGAAAGCTGCTTCTGTGACAAGTAGTAGCGTAAACTCTGAAGATCAGTGAAGACCGTAAAATCAGCTCCGAGTAGGTAATGTCGCCACTGAGTAAGAGCATGGATAACCATCAAAAGCTCTCTCTCATAAACCTGTGCTGTCAATTCCGGCATTGAAGACAATCAGCTCTCATAGGCAATGACATGGCCTCCTTGCATTAAGACCGCACCCAGACTACGACCACAAGCATCACAATATACTTTGAATGACCTTTGCAAATCCGGCAAAGTCAAAACTGGTCTTGTAGTCAATTTCTCTTTCAAAGTCTAAAAGGCAGTCACTTTTGTGAGTCCCCACGAGAAAGTGACTCCTTTCTGTGTCAAAATGTGCGAAGGGGAAGCAACCTCTGCAAACTTTCTAATGAACCCCCCGTGGTAAGAACATAAGTCCAAGAAGCTTCTAATTTCATGGACATTCTTCAAATCAGGCCAATCATGTATAGTCTCAATCTTGGCCGGGTCCATCTATACTCCTGCTGCTAAGACGATGTGTCCCAGAAAGTGCATCTCCGGTAAGAAAAATTCACTCTTCTTGGCATTGATCACCAACTTGTGATCTCGCGATGCCTGAAAGACCCGTAGCAGATGAAGTCTATGTTCTGCCGCATCCTTGGAGAATACTATAATGTCATCAAAGAAAGTGTCAACAAAAGATCTGTACTCTCTAAAAATCCTATCCATCATTCGGTTAAAATTCGTTGGAGCATTAGTAAGGCCAAAACACATCACCAAAAATTCATATAAACCAAAGCTTGTCCAAAAAGCTGTCTTGTAGACATCTCTTGGCGCGATTCGGATTTAATGATATCCACTTTTCAAATTGATCCTGCTGAAACAAGATGATCCCTGTAGTCGGTCAAAAATAACATCAATCCTCGGAATTGAAAATCTGTTCTTGATGGTGATTTTATTGAGAGCTCTATAATCAATGCACATTCTCCAAGATCCGTCTTTCTTTAAAACCAACAACACCGGAGAGCGGTAGGGTGAAGTACTCGGCTAGATAAGACCCTTTTCCAAGAGGTCTTTCACTTGGTTCATAATCTCTTCATTCTGGGCTAGCTCACACGGTAAGGTGGCCGGTTCGGTGATGTGCTTCCGGGTATCAGATCAATAGGATGATCCTCACGACGAGATGATGGCAACTCGCCTGGCAGGCCCTCAAAAAAGCAATCGGCATGAGTGTGGAGAAATCTTGGCGTTCTTTATCAAGTTCAGACATATTTGTAACAAACTTGGACACTACAAGCCAAGATTCTACAGCAGTGATTCATTTCAAAACAGTTCACAATTCACACTTGATTCGACACGGCCCAGTTCCGTGCCTAGAGGTGTCACAAGACGGGCACCACGTGCCAATAGAAAAGAACAGACTGAACAGACTTTAAGCACTTCAATAACAACTGAATTGAGAGAGAGAGAGAGAGAGAGAGAGAGAGAGAGAGAGACGACACACGACACGGAGTGGTGGAATTCCACCCCAGAGAGTATTGGCCCCAAACCTTGGCGCCGCTTTCGATATCTCTTTATATTGCATCAACACAATAGAAGCCGGTACTCCAAACTCTGCACCTTCTTCAGGAAGCATGCCAGAGAATGAACCCTTAGCACATATTTAAAGGCCCTTGGCCTATGAAAAGCAGTTTACATGAAAAAGCCTTCAAACTCAAAAGCTTCTAGTCCAAAAGCAATGCCAAAAAGCTCAAATCCGTACAGTCTGCCATGTCATCATGGAAGCACAATTTACGGAAACTGCTACGCATGTGTGCGGGTCCTGCTTTATTTTCATCCTTTATGTCACTTGGGGGCCCATCAGCGGCGTCCCCATAAGTTGGTAGGACTTCTTCTGTTACTTGTTCTTCTTAGGGTTTAGGCCCCTCGGCCGAAGCACACGACTGATGCTCTGATACCACTGTCACAAGACGGGCACCATGTGCCAGACTGAACAAACTTTTAGCACTTCAATAACAACTAAATTGAGAGAGAGAGAGAGAGACGACACACGACACGGAGTGGCGGAATTCCACCCCAGAGAGTATTGGCCCCAAACCTTGGCGCCGCTTTCGGTATTTCTTTATATTGCATCAACACAGTACAAGCCAGTACTCCAGACTCTGCACCTTCTTCAGGAAGCATGCCAGAGAATGAACCATTAGCACATATTTAAAGGCCCTTGGCCTATAAAAAGCAGTTTACATGAAAAGCCTTCAAACTCAAAAGCTTCTAGTCCAAAAGCAATGCCAAAAAGCTGTCGACGTAATTTACGAAAATCTGTACAACTGCCACGTCAGCAATCAACGAAAAACGCGAAAATCCGTACAGTCTGCCACGTCATCATGTCAGTGCAATTTACAGTTTACGAAAACTACCACGTCACCAACTGCTACGCATGTGTGCGGGTCCTACTTTATTTTAATCCTTTATGTCACTTGGGGGCCCATCAGACAGGGTCCCCATAATTTGGTAAGACTTCTTCTTCTGTTACTTGTTCTTCTTTGGGTTTAGGCCCCTCGGCCGGCATCTGTAAGTTGGCTCCGTTCTTCAGGGCTTTGACACGTCAACAGTTTGTGACAAGAGATATTGGCCCCAAGAGAGTGGGAGGGTGCTTACTCTTAGACTGTGCGTCCAGACGCTCTGAGAAGTGAGGGCCCTGCCCACTTATTTATTTGTTTCAAGGGATGCCCAAAAGCGGAGCCCCAAAAGCAGTAATCAAAAGCTTCTCAAAAAGAAAGCAACTGAGCCCCAAAAGCTACCAATTTTCAGCCAGCGTGAAATCAAGGATTTCCGTACGCTTTGCCACATCATCAACAAGTCAGCGCAAAAGCAGATTTCCGTACAGCCTGTCCTGCTTTTTGCGCCGCAAATCACGGAGGTGCCATGTAGCTGCCACGTGTCACAACCTCCGCGTTTTTCGAGCATGTAGCCTGCTGTGAGTGTGTCCCGGCATGCGACGTCACCAGTTTGTGACATACCCCCCCTCTTGAAAGCATTGTAATCGCCCTCGATTACACCTGCAAAACAGAAAGAGGCCATAAACTGTCTTAGCAGACACTGACTGTTAGTATTAGTACCGACGCACTAGGAACAACACATGTACCAATCGACAATCACATCACAAGACATCACTTGACATCACAAGATATCACATGACAAATCACATTCAAAATTCATTTCAAATCTCAAACCATGATTAATCGGCAACATATTTCGTAATCGCATCTAGATCCAATCGGGACCTCACAGATGCCCGATTAACTAATCCATATTGCAATCATGTCTATAGAGATCCTTTTTTTTTTTACATATATATATTTCCGACTCAAGCACTGTCATGTGCAAGTAGTCATTCGCCTCATGCACTGTTGTGTGCGAGAAATCTTTGTGTACTTCTGCGAGGAATTGCTGAGACAAAAATTTTACAAATTTTGGATCCTTCGCAAATTTATCATCTGCTTTGTTGCCTCGTCAACCAATTGTCGACGTTCCATCTCTTCAATCTCGAGCTGAGTAGGCCGAGGTCCGCCGTACTCGTTCTCTGATTGCTCATGAGAATCTTCTTCGTGATCTCCTTCCGCATTCGCATGATGAAGAAGTCCATTGTTTCTTATTGGAATACATAAGTGCCACGAGAAAAGGATCGGATTTCCCGGTAGAAGAGAAATCGGCCGCGCTCTGATACCACTGTACGGCCCGACATAGACTGGCGCCCCTTTCCGTATTTCTTTTTGTATTAATCTGTGTTCAAAGTACAAGAGAGCGGGTAGGTGCTCACTCTCAGACTCTACGACCAGATGCTCTAAGAAGTGAGGCCCTGCCTGCTTATTTATAAGTACAAGGGATGCCCAAAATTAGAGCCCCCAAAAGCATTAAACTCAAAAGCTTATAATCTCAAAAGCAACTGCCCCAAAAGCTACTAAAATCAGCCAATGCAGTTTACGAAAACCCGTATAGAGTGCCACGTCATCAATTTGTGACAAGAAGCCCAAGAACCGTCATGAGAATGACTGAAACCTGTCAATGCATGAACCTATAACCCAATGTGGCCAGGTGGCTAAGCTGTGAAAAAACTCCAGGAAGGCAAGATGTAGCAATCTGCGTTGTAAAAGGTCCTCCGAATCAAGGAAAGCCAGACTAAAGAGTCTGGTTGTAGAAGCTATCGTAAGCTGCAGCAAATCACCGATAGACCGCACGGACCACAACTGGATGGTGTCCTGTCAATAGGTAGGATAATCCAAGATGAGGGGAATAGTTTGCCCTATGAAGGGCCTCTGAGAAGAGGTGTGATCAGACCAAGCTGTCTGCATCGTTATCATCCGGTAGAAGTAGGGAAGCCAGACTGAGCAGTCTACGCTATGAAGATCCTCTGAGGAGAGGAAAGGCCAGACCAATATATCTGCGCTGTCTAGCATGTATCTCCTACATCCAGTCCTCCAGTGTCAACCAAAATAAAATCCACGCCAACAACGCCACCAAACCGCATTTTGGTGTGTAACAGACTTGGACACTTAAGCTATATGCATTGCTTCTAGCATATATAAGGGTACGCATGGTGGCATTTCATCCCCCTCAGGTGTTACCCAAGTAGTCCCTCTGTTTCCCCAAGTGTCTATGGTTGCTGCTAGGTGGACCCAATCGACATTGTCTGACTCAATCATCCCAGGTAGTACATCCATATAAGGAGAATCTTCCCCAACATCAGTGTCCGCTTTACACGTGTAACAATACTGGAATGGGGCCGAGTGAACTATGGTGTAAGATCTATGATCAATTATAAACCTATTTCCTAGGGGATGTGCTCGACCAGTCACAAGATCCACTCAAATGACAGAATCTTGGAACTGCAAGTAGACATGGTTTTTAGATCAGTCATGCACCATTTTTGCTTCCCTCATGAAAGGACGTCCTAAGATCATCTCCGATGTAATAGTGTGTTTGGAGAAATCCATAACAATGAAGGTAATCCTTATTTTATGTCCAAAGACCTTGATCTTGAGATCTTCTAGCATCACAATAGGTTTAACGATAGACCCATTGGCCATCTTCACTACAATGGTTGTGGTCGCAAGGTGAGGTCTTCCCATAGTTTCCCAGCAATTTTTAGTCACAATGCTAACCCCATCGCCACCATCAAGGATTCCCTTCACAGTCAATCCCTTAGTAGTGATTGGTATGGTCGTCGCATTGGATTCATCACCCTCAAAGTATTGTCCCAACTTGTTAACAGGTATTTCTATAACAAGGTTCTCATTTAGGTTGGGTTGTGGATCTAAGTGTTCCTCCTCTATTGGCATCTCCCCAACTCTATCCATCTGTGCAAATTGTGGTAGCCCAAACTTTAGTTCTCCATTGAGGAAGGATCGAAGAGCTGAGACTAGCTCAGGGTCTTTTTATAGTTTGGACATGATGGTGGTTCTAACTTCTGAAGACATGAAATCCATCAATTTGACAATGTTTAACGGCACCTTTTGGGCTTCATCCCCTTGACGTGGAGAAGTTGGGATCTCCATTTCTTCGATAGGATCAGGTAGTCCCTCTGTAAACATTTTTTCTATCAAGAAGTGAGTACGCCCACTTACCCATGACTTAAGTCACTTTCTTCTTGGATGACACTAGGTATGGCTAAGGGTCTATGGACTTGGTGAGGTTGTTGTTACGTAGGAAACACGGTGTCTGTAATCTGGATCTGCGTAGGTGTTGGTTCTAGATCCCTTTGGGTATCTTCTACCAAACTCCTTAATTGCTTGACTCGCTCAATCTCCTCTGCACGGTTTAGATAAGTTCCTATCTTCTTCTTGGATCCTCGCCATTGTGGCTCATGAAGGTCTTCGTTGTTGGTTTCTATCTTAGTGGTCGTTTTGGTTTCCATGGTTTTACCTGAATCAGAATCAATCAAGTTTAATGGCGTGATCTTCGGTGCATTTGGATTATTTGGACATTGGGCAATCAAATGATCTATGCCACATCGATTACACATGAGTATCGGCATTGTAGACGTACTCGCTTGATTGGTTTGCATTAGTGTGGCGTTCTTTTATTGCCTAATAGGACAATCGCCTACACGATGTGGACCTCCACACTCATAGCATTGAAGAGGTGGTCTCTTAGCAGTGTAATTGATACTTTGGCCTCTTGCCGCCAGAGCAGCTACTTAATATACAGATTTGACTTGTCCCCAATAGTCCTCCATGTAGTATTGTGGACTTTCTTCGAGCACATCCATCCCATAGGAAATATTAGGATCTATATCTTCCTCACAGCCTTCCAAACAAGCAATAGATGACTCACAACCCACTTGATTCACAGAAGGGATTCTCGGATGTGGTGGTTGCGGTCCTAGCACTGGAGGTGGTAAGGGTGTTGTTTCAACGACATTTTGGGCCCTAGGGACCATGTGTTGTGCTGTTTGTTCAAGAGGTGGCTCAATGCAGGCACTCGAGGTGTGTCTGTCAATGCTAAGGTTGGTCTATTGGCCATCGCGCGCTTAAATACTATACACTCCTTATCTTGATGACCATACATTCCACAGGCATTGCAGTTTCCATTGAATTTTACTCTAAAAGTAGGGCATTCACTGGTACTATGCGGTCCATAGCATACTGAGCACCATTGTTGCTGCCTTCTTGGATACATATGATTGTTTTGCGAAGCACGATTGTCTCTAAGACTCTCTTGAATAGCCTTGGTGAGATCTGCTAAAGTCATCTCAGATATCTTTGACTCCTTATCAATAGGCTTTAGGGTCATTGGATGATGCCGTGATGCTTGCAAGCTAATAGATTTAGGCTCAACATACACTCTTTCTTCTTGAATCATTCAATTATCCTCCAATTGGATCGCATTGGTGGTGACTGCTTCCCAAGTGCCGATACCTCTAATGACTAGGCCATTGTAGCTATCCTCATGTCGTAATCCCCTAATGAATCTATCAAACAATTGATTATTATTGAAGCGCTCATTTGGATTACAACGAGAATTCAAATGCTTCAAGCGACTAATAAAGTCTCTCACCGACTCTCCTTCCTCTCGTTGGGCTTTCTGGAGCTGAGAGGCTACACCCCAAATTACTCCCTCTGGTATCTATTCTTTCAAGAAGAGTCTCCTAAGAGTACGGTAAATCGTTTTTTCTTCCACCCTTAGAGTTCTATACCAATCCCCTACCTTCCCACTTAAGGTTAGGCTTAAAGCATTACTCTTATGTAGGTCATTGTGTTCTCCTAGAGAATCGCATATTTGTTCAAACACTTTGATATGCTTTCTCACATCCCCGTCTCCACTAAATTTTTGTGTGAGCTTGGCTAATTGTACTGCCTTACTTCTAGATTCTCTATCAGGCTGTTACGCATATTCTCAGCGATAGATCGACCAATAGCTTGAGCAAATGTTGCTAAGTCACCTAAGTGAGCAGGCACCGTGGGTGAAGGCGCTCCAGAGACTACATGTGGAGTAGGTATTGGCATTGGGCTTGGCGCATAGGAAGCCGTTGGGTTCCACGTTTGGTATGATGGTGTGCCATGTAGTTGCCCAAAGTTCATATGTGTGGCCCTAGGCATAGCAGACGTCGGATGTGACATACTAATGCTAGCCGGTATGGTCCCATGGAAATAAGAACTTGGGTGTTGTGGTTGTGGAGCATAGGTAGTTGAAACCATGGGAGGAGTAGGGACTACATGAGTACGAGGACCCATGGGTGTATACGATTGGTAAACACTTGTAGGTACTGTTGCATGCATTGAGCTACCATGTAGTAGTGTTTTACTAACAAATGAGATCCATGGCGTATTTCTCGGCATGCCCATCATTGGGGTAGGCATGGTAGCCGTGGTGTCATCAAGGGAAAGATGAGCTAGACTTGGATAGGTAAAGCTATCACTTGTGGGCTCAGATTGCACCGAGACCCCTGGCGAAACAACATATGGGGGATCTATCGGACTTACCGAGAGAGTCTCCATTTGCGATAAGGTCGGTTGTTTAGTCTTTCTTGTATCTAAGAATCTCATGAGACCCGTTGAAGGCATGTTGATCCCCTTGTTCTGTCTCTCTAACTCAATGACCCTATGGATGACCTCACAAACTCTTTGTTATTGATCCTCCACACTAGTAGCACCCATTGTGGATTGTAGGACATCTAACCAACCCACGTGATAGGTGTGACCTGTGTATAGGTCGGTTAGAGTTTCCGTTTGTAGTTCATACTCCTAGTTCTCATTTAAGAACACTCCATCTAAGATTGAGGCGCTAGGGGTTTGCCATTAGCGGTTTCTTAGTCAGGAGAACTTGATTGCTCTCTTAACAAGGATATTGACATAGGGGCTTTCGCTTTTAACTCTCTTTGTTGCTCCGCCTTGCGTAAGCTCTCAATTTCCTTTTTCCTCGGTGCAAGGATATACCGCTCAACTTCTTGCACTTCGGCAAAACTTCTACCATCGGGTAATATAACCTCGGAGGGGAATAGCTCTGAAGAGTCAAGAGGTGCAGTGAATGAAGTATTCATATGCACATTCTATAAGGGCATAGGCTCTACGTTGGTCATGAATGGAGAATTTACTTCCCCACCCCCCTCATTTACATCATTAGCTCCATGTTCGGAGCGAGTGGCTCTACTAAACGTTTCCTTCAAGCGGCTAAGCACGCTCGGCCCAGACCGCGAGCCCATGGTATGCATGTCTTGGCTTGAGCTATCGAGAGTAAGCATTCGGAAACCCTCCATGACGTCGTAGTCAGAGGAAGAGTAACTAGCCGCTATGTTCGGATCTTGTTTTGTACTACCTTGGGTCCCCGCCGAGGGCCCGGAACCTAAAGTAGGTGGATATTGAGAACTCGCGTAAGTCGAAATTCTCTCTAGTTGCTCCGTCTCTAGCACACGACCAAAGCGCAGATGCACCCTACAAGCATCGGCGAATAACCTCGAAGGTTCACTGCTTACTTTTTTAGGCGTCCTTTTTCACTCGTTTTTTTACTTTTTTTAATGATCGGTTTTTTTTTATTAAAGTGTGTGATAGCTCAGAACGAGCGTATTACTCAAAGGGTTGCGGTGTGCTTTACAGCACAACGTTCGGTCACCTGAAGCTCCGTTGGTCCTCAAAAAAGTTGATTTTTGGTTACGTGTGAAGCTAAAATAATAATTTTAAAGGGAAACTGAGGCCTGAGCCTGAGCCTGAGCCTGAGCTTGGGCTTGGGTTTGGGAGATATTCCTGATCCCGGTCCTACCTTTTATTTTTTTATTTTTATTTTGTTTAAGAATAAGGTCGCCGCGGCCTGCGCGCGAGCGCACACACACTCTACCTACCTACTTACAACTAATACACCTACTGTTACACACTAACACACTTCATTAGCTCTCACAGATCTACTTCCTACTTACTGTACTTTATATTACACAGAACTAACAACATTAATACTAACACCTTACACAGAGAAAACACAGTAACCTTTCAAAACATGATTAACAAAAAAATACACAGTAGCAACACAAAATCCTTCTTCTCAACACACACACCCTCCTTCCCTACCCTTCCTACAATTGAAATTGCACCACAAAAGAAGCACAGAGTGCCATTCAAGCTTAGTGTGTGGCATTCCCCGGCAACGGCGCCAAAAATGTGTGTGTATGTCGCACGTGTCAATGCAAGGAACTTGCCGATACACTGTGTGCGAGCCACAAATGGCTCCAAGCACACAAGAAGCCTAAACTAGTAAGCTCAAAGATGGCGATGGTGTGTCACTCACCGCTCTACGCTTACTGTCGTGGAGGAGATACACTTTCGACTTACGCGAGTTCTCAATATCCACCTACTTTAGGTTCCGGGAGGTGGATATTGAGAACTCTCTCTCTCTCTCTCTCTCTCTCTCTCTCTCTCTCTCTCTCTCTCTCTCTCTCTCATACACACACACACAAGGAGATAAAGAAGAAGAAGATGGAGATGGAGCAAAAGCACTCTTCAATTGCACAAATGAGAGAATGAGTGAATTTTAGGTTTAGTTGACTTTTATATGAGCTCGCCCCATTCACAGTTGGGCGGCCATGCTTAGCCAACTAATCCCTTGAATGTTCCAGTTAGAGTGCGCCTCTCATCGGCGATCACTCTGACCCTTTTCCTATTGGACCGACAAGCCCAGTACTTGACTCTACCAAATAAATAATACAGCGTCCGTCGTAGGTGATAAGAATGTGTGTGAGGGTTAACACCACCTTACCGTGTGAGCCGAGCCCAAAATGAAGAAATTATGAACCAAGTGAAAGACCTCTTGGAAAAGGGTCTTGTCCAGCCTAGTAGTTCACCGTATTGCTCTCCAGTGTTGTTGGTTTTGAAGAAAGACGGATCTTGGAGAATGTACATTGATTATTAAGCTTTCAACAAAATCACCATCAAGAATAGATTTCCGATTCCTAGGATCGATGATATACTCGACAGATTACAGGGATCCTCGTGTTTTAGCAAGATCGACTTGAAGAGTGGATATTATCATATCCGAATTGCACCGGGAGACGTCTACAAGACAGCCTTTCGAACGACTTTTAGGTTATTTGAGTTTTTGGTGATGCCTTTTGGCTTAACCAATTCTCCTGCGACATTTAACCAAATGATGGACAGGATTTTTCAAAAGTATAGACTATTTGTTGGCACCTTCTTTGATGACATCATTGTTTTCTCCAAGAATGAGACAGAACATAGAGAACAGCTGCTTCAACTCTTTCAGGCATTACGACATCACAAGTTAGTGATTAATGCGAAGAAAAGTGAATTTTTCCTACCAGAGATACACTTTTTGGGACACATTGTGTTAGTAACAGGAGTGCAGATGGATCCGGCCAAGATAGAGACTATCCGTGATTGGCCCGATTTAAAGAATATCCAAGCTTCTTGGGTTTGTGCTCGTACTACAGGCGATTCATTAGGAAGTTTACAGAGGTTGCTTTCCCTTTGCATATCTTGACACAGAAGGGAGTCCCTTTCTTGTGGGGCCCCACCTACAGAGGTGACTCCTTTCAGACGTGAAAGAGAAATTGACTACGAGACCAATTTTAACTTCAACGGACTTGCAAAAGTCATTTGAAGTATATTGTGATGCTTGTGGTCGTAGTCTGGGTGCGGTCTTAATGCAAGAAGGCCATGCCATTGCTTACGAGAGCCGATTGTTCTCAAGGTCGGAGTTGACAACAGAGAAAAAGCTTTTGGCGGTTATCCATGCTCTTTCTCAGTGGCGGCATTACCTACTCGGAGCGGATTTTACTGTCTTTACACACCGTCAGAGTTTATGCTACTTCTTGTCACAGAAGCAACTATCGGAAAAGTAGATGCGGTGGACGAATATCTTGTCACACTCACTTCCAGATTGTCCATGTGCAGGGGCAGAAGAATTTGGTGGCAAATGCTTTGTCTCGGAAGCTGTTAATTTTGGCTATTTCCGCGATACATCATAGGAGCTTCAAGGATATGGTCGACTAGTATGCCACAGATACGGATTTTGTGGACGTTTTCACACGGATACGGGATGGGGAGACAGTAGCGGGATATTCCATTTGGGATGGCTACTTGATGAGGAAAACCATGTTGTGCGTTACACAGCCATTGAGGGAAAAGGTTATGACTGAATGCCACTGTCCACCTTTTATGGGTCACCGCGGCATTGCTACCACCTTGAAAGGCGTAGAGAGAGACTTCTTTTGGCCGAGACTCAAGAAAGATGTTGACAAGTTTGTGCGCAGTTGCTTGGTATGCCAGAAGGTCAAGTTTGACAGGCATAAAGCACACGGATTGTTATAGCCTTTGTCCATACCCACCCGCCCCTGGAAAAGTATTGCAATGGATTTCATTTTTGATCTCCCGAGAACACAAAGTGGTCACGATGGTATGTGGATTGTTATTGACAAATTTAGCAAGCAGGCTCGTTTCATTCTAGTAAAGAAAACAATCAAGCCAGATCACTTAGTGAGACTGTTTGTGGCCCAGATCTTCAGATTACATGGCATGCCCTAGACGATTGTCTCCGACAGGGACCCCAGATTCACGAGTTTGTTTTGAAAGGCAATTTGGGAGAACATTGGCACGCGGTTGCAGTTCTCGTCATCTTTTCACCCGCAGACTGATGGGCAATTTGAGATTGCCAATTGAGTGGTTTTAGATTTATTGAAGTCTTACATCTCAAATCAAAAGACTCAATGGGAAAAGTATCTACCTTTGGTGGAATTTGCCTACAACAATACGGTACACTCTTCGACGGAAAAGGCGCCATTTGAGATTATTGAAGGTGCTCCGTAGGTTCCACCCTTCCTAAGCACAAAAGATAAGATTTTTGAAGCCGATGAGTACACGTGCGACTTGGACACGACTTTTGCCAAGGTCCGCGAGGCTTTGCAGAAATCTCAAGAAAGACAGAAAAAGGCGGCACATCGCCATCGTCGCGATTTGAAATTGAAGGAGAATGATTGGGTGCTCTTAGGTTTTGAGAAGGCACGCTTGAGAAAGAAGAAGGGAAAGGAGAGGCTTTTTCCAAAGCTTTGTATGCGATACTACGGACCTTTGCAGATCTCCGAAAAGATAAATGTTGTCTCCTTCCGACTGAAACTGCCTGACACTTGGAGGATTCACAATGCATTTCATGTGAGTCTCTTGAAACCTTTTAAAGGTGATGTGCCCGGAGATGGGGAGCCTGATGAGCAACCCGAAGTGGAAGAAAACGAGGAGATCCTTGTTCCTGAACAGATATTGGCACATAAGGGCAGAAAGAATAAGGGTAAAGTGAGAAGGCGGTTCTTGGTTAAATTCAAGAACTATACTGCATTGGATGTGAAGTGGATGGAGGAGGAGGACCTAAAAGATACTCCTCAGATTGTGAAACTTTACCTTGAAGCTTTTGGCTTAGCATAGTCTACTCCAAATGGAACCCCAAATTCAACTTGGCCGGAGATCTGGTGCAGTGGGTTGCACAAGAGGAGAGTTACTCCGCTCCTTTGTCAGCAGATGCCTCGATTTTAGAACACTAGTCATTGATGTCTCTTTGAGCTCAGGGATACTGAGAGCTAACAGTATTCTGCAGTATGACTTTATGAAATGGAATTCCGGAAAATATGAAACTGAAATGTTCTTGACTTGTTTTAAGTGCAGGAACTGATAGACGAAATGACTGCAGCATTTTGGTCTGAATGATCTCAAATAGACATGGTTGCAATAGGGGTTAGTCAATCGGGCATCTATGAGGTCCTGAGTGGATCTAGATGCGATTGCTAACTGCATTGCGGATAAATCATTGTCTAAGATCCGAATGAATGTTGAATGTGATTTGTCATGTGATGTCCTGTGATGTCTAGTGATGTCGTGTGATGTGACTGTCGATTGGTATATGTGCTAGATGTGTGTTCCTAGTTCGTTGGTACTAACAGTCAGTGTCTCCTAAGACATTTTATGGCCGCTGTTTGTTTTGCATGCGTAATCGAGGGCAATTACAATGCTTTCAAGAGGGGGGTATGTCCCAAACTGGTGACGTGGCTGCCCAGTTGGTGACTGGTGGCTGTCTAGTACACACCCTCTGGCAAATGATGTAGAAATGATGACGTGGCTGCCTTCTGCTGAAAACAGCCCCGCGGGAACCATGCCGTACTGTTGACGTGGCATCCCGCAATTTGCGGCGTTATTTACGGCAGTCAACTTTTGGACATTGCTTTATTTTGCTACGCAAATTGAGAGTTAGAGAGAGAGAGCTTTTGTTTAAAAAGCTTTGCTTTAATTGTGCCGAGTGCGGCTTGAGAGAGAAAAGAAAGCTCTTGCTTTATTATTACGAGGCTTTTGATTTTCAGCTTTTGGGCTCTGCTTTTAGCATCCCTTTGTAATCTTTAAATATGTGGGCAGGGCCTCACAACTTAGGGCATCTGGACGTAGAGTCTTGAGTATGAGCGCCTGTCTACAGCCTGGTACTTTGAATACAGATTAATACAAAAAGAAATACCGAAAGGGGCGCCAGTCTTTGTGGCCAATATCTCTAGGCACGGAACTCCGCTGGGCCAGTGTCCAATAAATTGTGAACTGTGAACTGTTTTGAAGTGATTATTTGAGGTGTCGCAGTAGATTCTCGATTCTGACAAGACTCATCCTAATATAACGAAGAAAACATACAAGTGGGTCCCTAAATCTTCTTAGCGACCATAGCTAGTGCTAAAAAACAGAGGCCTTGTAAGAAACGTCCCACTCACCCCAAAAAATATAAGGAAACGTGGCAGTGGATTCCTAAATGACTATTGGAGCCCAAGGCTACTATCAAGGAAATGATCAAATCTGCGTGCCAAAACATAGATTGTGTTCTTACTTGTCACCTAACCCATGTGAGCCCAATCCCGTAGCTCCAAAACAAATCGACAATCGCGGAAAGAAAAAAATCACAGAATGCTATACACCCGCTCCAGAGTTAGTTTGGGTACCAAGGAAAGAACGATTTGTTCCACCTATCTCAGGAAGGGAGGAGTCCCATGAAGCTGCTAGCTCCTCATGTATGCATCCATAGAGGTAAAAGCTTCTCCACAACCTCCACCTACAATAGTGGACCTCCATAAAGCTACAAAGGAATCCACACCTCCCAGTGTTCAAGAATCACCTGATGAACCACTTCAAGTTCGATCCTGGGAGAGTACCTTACCACCCTTGCAACTCGATGAGGCACCTAATGTAATAGAAAACTACTGGCAAAAATCCTCACTTATTACCAACTGGAACAATTGGTTTCAAAGGGTGACGAGCACATTTCAAACGGTATGATCTACCCAAGAAAGGGGGAAGTGTTTGCTAACAGTCATCATTCACTCACTCCCCTCTCAACCTTCCTCCCTGACCTCTCAATCTCCCAATCTTAGGGAATGTATATATAAACTCTTATACTCACAAAAACAAGATTAAAATTTAATAAAGAGCAAGAGCAACTAGCAAACGAGTATGCACAATAAAAGTCAAAACATTGACCTAGACCTACACGTTCACATCCGGTACACTGAAACAGAAACCTATGTCATAAAACACCTTTGACCCTCATCACTCGAGTGATGGAGGGTAGGTAGGATTAGTACGATAGGAGTGTTTTTGTTTTAGAGTTTAGTCATTAACAAAGTTCTTTCTTCCCACCTAATGTGTCTCCTAGAGGTATTCTTTGTGTTCCCTCGTGTGTACAAGAACGTATTGCTGTGGTTAGGATTTGGACCTTCACGGGATCTTTCTCTCATTCACTCTTCAAATCAAGCGTGATCATCAACACAAACAGGTGTTTGTTGTCCATTAGCATTGCCCCTTATCTTTTTGCATCCATGTTTGTCTGCTTTAATTGTGATTGGTAGCATAATAATTAACGCATTTGCTTAGTATCAAACATTAAATTCAATGTAATTTTTGTCATAATCACTTCTCTAGGTTTAAAAATCAAGCAATCCGACTAAGGTAGTTTGACCAAGCTAGGTGTTAGATATCTTCTCTTAATACCATGGGGAATGCCTTCCTAATAATCAATGGTTACTCAGGTTCTTAATGCGATTTAGGCAGCATTGTGAGAAATGTACTAGGGCTTTTTAGTGGGCTTAGTCCCTATTGACCCTTAGCTTAAGTATTATAAAAGGAGTTTACTAGTGTGATGAGCCTGGGGAGGGTAACAACGTTATATGACCCCCAAAGTTACAATTAAAATGCTCAAAACGAACAAACAAAAAATCAAAGTGCCACAATGTAAAATCTTAAGCTACAAGAGAAATCTCAGCTTCATGTGGTACTTCACTCACATGTATCGCCTATGGTACTAGAGCCCTAGAGGTTCACAGTGTGGGCGCTTTTCCTTGAAAAGCAAAAAACCCAAGGCATACAAAATAAGCATACACATCAAAATTGAATCACTGTGAAAAGAATTTGGGGGGTCCAAGAAAAGGTAATCAGTCAGGCGATGATTTCATGAGAAATTTCTTTTATCGTAGCTTAACTACAAGGTTTTCTAGGTATAGCCTCTAGTCAGCCCTCGGACATGAAATACTTGGCTCTCGTGATTAAGCAACTTAATTGACCAGAGCAAATTAAGAAGCTTACCCATGGTATTAATAGTCGATCTTTAGTGCCTTTCGACCGTTAAATTAGCGACCCTAGACTTGTTTAATTTTTTACCTTTACAATTGTTTATGCGTTTAATTATATTACAATTTAATGTTTATTGCTGACAAATGGTTGGAAATTCGGTTACCAATTAAATAGTCTGCCTACAACTGCATATGCTTTTTAATTGTATATGAGAATGCAATTACTGTGCCAATGTTGTTTGATTTTGCAATGACTGAAGAAGGCTAAAGACATTCATCTCAAATGCTCTTCCACCTCGACAAAGAGCTTCAACTCAATAGCCTCTGAGGACAGGATCTACATCAAGAAGAGGGACATGTTAACCCTCACGCACATTCCTATCACCTACGACGGACGCTATATTATTTATTTGGTAGAGTCGGACACCGGGCTTGTCGGTCCAATAGGAAAAGGGTAAGAGTGATCGTCGATGAGAGGCACACTCTAACTGGAACATTCAAGGGATTAGTTGGCTAAGCATGGGCGCCCAAGTGTGAATGGGGCGAGTTCATATAAAAGTCAACTAAACCTAAAATTCACTCATTCTCTCATTTGTGCAATTGAAGAGTGCTCTTGCTCCGTCTCCATCTTCTTCTTCTTCATCTCTTGTGTGTGTGTGTGTGTGTGTGTGTGTGTGTGTGTGTATGCGTGAGAGAGAGAGAGAGTGTGCGATCGAGCATTGCGGCGGCACGACGGCGGCGAGGCGGTTGCGCGCGGCGTAGCGACGTCTCCCTCTTCTTCGCAGCGAGGAATCCTCCACAACAGCAAGCATAGAGCGGTGAGTGACACATCATCGCCATCTTTGAGCTTACTAGTTTAGGCTTGTTGTGTGCTTGGAGCCATTTGTGGCTCGCACACAGTGTATATGCAAGTTCCTTGCATTGACAAGTGCGACATATACGCACAGGTGGCCAGTTCGGTGGTATGCTTCCAGGTATCAGATCAATGGTATGATCTTCAGGACGAGCAGGTGGTAACAAGCCTCGCACGCCCTCTGAGAAGCAATCGGCATGAGAGTGGAGAAAATCTTTGCGTTCTTTATCAAGTTCATACATATTTGTCCTATCCTCATCATTCAACTCTTTCATAAAGATCGAGCAAACAAACAAACTGGATTTCATTAATTTTGAAATGGCCGAAGCTCTTACAATAGGGATAGACTCGTCCTTAAGTTTTCCATCGAGTACAATGCTTCTACCCTTCTCTATAGGCAAAGTCGCTTTCCTCGCCCAATAGTGACCACGGCGTTGTTCTTGTGGTACCAAGGAATTCCTAAGAGAACATCACAACCTTCCAAAGGCATTATGTAAAAGTCCTCATGCCCCAAATACCCCTGACAATGCAACCGAAGTTTGCCAATGACAGGTGTAATGGCTAGGGTGCCGCTAGAACTGCCTCTGCAAGTGGTCCCATCCGATCGGGAGTGATCTCGAGCCGCGCCGCCAATTCCGGTGAAATGAAGTTGGCCTTGGCTCCTCCATCAAAGAAGATCAGGGCTTCTTGGTCTTTCACTTTGCCCCAAGCTCGGCAAAGTTCTGTACTCTCGTCCATCATGCTGGGATCGATACCCACGCAATCTCGAACCAGTCATGTTTTCTTCTTGCCTTTTCTTCCACGTTCCTCAACTGCTCTCGAAATCTCAGGCCTTTCGTCGTCCTTGTCGTTCTATTCTTTCTGTGCCTTTTGAGGGCACTTTGCGGAGATATGCCCAGTTTCCCCGCATCCAAAACACTTCCCCTCCTTGATGTAGCGAGCTCTCTCCAAGGAGTGAGTTTGGGTTGTGCATCCTTCTCTTTCTTTTCTGATTTGCTCTTCCTCTTTCTACTTTCATTTGTCGAAGTCTGTTCGGCTCTTTGCGTCATGATCTCATTTGTGGGGTAGGTCAAACTGCCTCAGTGAATGGCAAAACCCCGTCTCACATGACTCATCAACTCTTGAATGGAAGCTGCCTTATGTTCTGAGCAGTGATCTCCGATCTCTATAGGAAGACCTAAGGTAAACCGCTCAATCTGTTCCTTGCACGAGATCTTCTTAAATGAAGAGGCGGGTAGAAAAGAGCTCCAGAATCTCTCGCAATAAGCGTCCACTATATCCTTCTTGGTCATCCGAAGATGGTTCCAAGCAGTTTGTATGTCGCGTTCATACTCTCGAATCAACCAAGAAGAAATGAAAAGCATTTTGAATTTCAGCCATTTAACTGGCGTTGTCTTGTTTAATAGAGGCGTGGACCACCAAGTTCGAGCATTCCCCTTAAAGTAAGAGGCAGCTCTCTGAATCTTAGAGTGCTCTGATTAACGCCCTCCAAAGAAAGCTATGTCAAACTGTTGTACAAAAGACAAAGCCTTCGAAGCATCTCTATAACAAAAAAACGTGTCAAATTTAATTGATTGTCCACCTTCCTTAAACTCTCAGACTTTCTTGCTTTTGTCTTCCAGAACGTCATACTAGTTGGCTTTATAAAAATTCTTCTTCTTTGCATAAAAGCTGCTGTCGTCAGAGTCTGAACTATCTGAAGACAAGTCCTCTGTAGAACTGTCAACCACGGGGCGAAATTTAGACTTCTTTGTCTTTTTCTTGCCCTTTCCAAATCTTTGCTTTTTGCTTCGCTTTTTGCCTTTTCTATCTTCTTTGCTCGAGTCAAAGGAGCTAGAAGAACTCGAAGAAGAAGAAGAAGAAGAAGAAGTCCTTCAAAGCGAACACGCTTCTTCTACTTTCTTGCCTTTTCAAATGTAGACTGACGACCCAAATAACCCGGGAAGTCAGCGCCTTTCTTATGGATTTTGTCGTGCTTTTTAGCTTTCTTTTGCGCGTCAAAAAGTTGAGCAATTCGTGCATCAACTACCTCTTCTAATTCTTGCCCTGTATACTTCCTGGGAGTATGAGGTTTCTTGAGAGCGGGTTTGTGAGGTGGTTGTGTGGTCTTCCGCCATTGCGTGTGCACCTCATCGAAAGAAGTCTGCCTCGTATATTTTGCAAATTTCGGGTCCTTCGCAAAATTAAGCATCATCTTTGTTGCATCGCCGATCAATTGTCGACACTCCATCTCTTGACGCTCCGCCTGAGTAGGCCGAGGCGGGCTGTACTCCTCGCGTGAATCTTCATTGTGATCTCTTCCCGCATCTCCAGATGAAGAGGAAGTCGACTGATCTTTGCCTGAAGCCATAGGTGCCGCGTAAAAAGGATCGGATTTCCCGTAGGAGAGAAATCGGCCGCGCTCTGATACCACTGTAACAGACTTGAACACTCCAAGTAGAGAATCTACCGCGACACCTCAAATAATCACTTCAAAACAGTTCACAGTTCACAATTTATTCGACATTGGCCCGGCGGAGTTCCGTGCCTAGAGATATTGGCCCCAGAGACTGGTGCCCCTTTCGGTACGTCTTTTTGTATTAATCTGTGTTTGAAGTACCAGGGTGTAGGCAGGCGCTCACACTCAGACTCTGCGTTCAGATGCTCTGAGTTGTAAGGCCCTGCCCACATATTTAAAGATTACAAAGGGATGCTAAGAGCAGAGCCCAAAAGCTGAAACTCAAAAGCCCTGTAAAAATAAAGCAAGAGCTTTCTTTTCTCTCCCAAGCCACACTTGGCACAATAAAAGCAAAGCTTTTTAAACAAAAGCTCTCTCTCTCTCTCTAACTCTCTATTTGCGTAGCAACATAAAGCAACGTCCAAAAGCTGACCCTTGTATCTTTAAATAAGTGGTGAGGACTTCACTTCTCAGAGCATCTGGACGCAGAGTTTGAGAGTGAAACCCTAACCGCTCTCTTGTATTTTGATGATTGATTAATACAAAAAGAAATACCGAAAGGGGCGCCAATCTTTGGGGCCAATATCTCTAGGCACGGAACTCCGCCGGGCTAGTGTACATCTATTGTGATCTGTGACTTGTTTTGAAGTGGTTATTTGGTGCTGTCGCGGTTGATTCTTGACTTGGAGTGTCCAAGTCTGTTACAGTGGTATCAAAGCACGAACGATTTCTCTTCTACGGGAAATCTGATCCCCGAAATTTTTTTTTTTCCGCGGCACCTGTGGCTTCAGGCAATGATCAATCGACTCCCTCTGCATCTGGAGATGCGGGCTGGGATCACAACGAAGATTCAGACAGAGAGTATGGCCCGCCTCGACCTACTCAGGCGGAGCAAAGAGAGATGGAGAGTCGTCAATTGATTGGCGATGCAACAAAGATGATGCTCTATTTTTCCAAGGACCCGAAGATGGCAAAATATATGAACCAGACCTCTTTGGAAGAGGTACAGATGGAGTGGCAAAGAACCACAACACCACTCCCGAAACCCGCTCTCAAGAAACCTTCTGCCTCCAAGAAATATACAGAGAAGGAACTGGAGAACGTGGTTGATGCACGGATTGCTCAGCTTTTCGATGTGCAAAAGAAAGGCAAAACGCACGACAAAAAGCAGAAGAAAGGCACTGACTTTCCGGGATATTTGGGTCGTCGGTCGACATTTGACAAGGCAAAGAAACAGAAGAAGCGTGTTCGATTTGAAGGAGTACCCAGTTCTTCTTCTTCTTCTTCTTCTTCTTCTTCTGACAGTTCTTCTAGCTCTTCAGATTCGAGCGAAGAAGACAGAAAAGGTAAAAAGCGAAGCAAGAAACAAAGCTTCGGAAAGGGCAAGAAGAAGGCTACATCTCGCCCAGAGACTGACAGTTCTACTAAGGACTTGTCTACAGACAGCACAGATTCTGATCATGGAAACTTTTATGCGAACAAGAAGAATTTTTACAAAGCCAACCAGTATGACTTTCTCGAAGATGAAAGCAAGAAAGTCCAAGGGTTTAAGGAAGGTGGCCACTCGATCAAGTTTGATACTTTTCAGGATACTCAAATGCTTCGAAGGCTTTGTCTTTTATACAGCAGTTTTACATCGCTCTCGTGGGAGGACGCTATTCAGAGCACTCCCAAGATTCAGAGAGCTACCTCTTACCTTAAGGGGAATGCTCGTACTTGGTGGTCCACGCTTCTTTTAAACAAGAGTGCACCAGTTAAATGGCTGAAATTTGAAAAGCTTTTTATTTCTTCTTGGTTGACGCAAGAATATGAACGAGATATACGAGCTGCTTGGAACCATCTTCGGATGACACGCCTCTTCATTCAAGAAGATCTTGTTCAAAGAACAGATTGAACGGTTTACCTTGGGTCTACCTACAGAGATCCGAGATCACTGCTTGGAATAGAAGTCAGCTTTTATTTAGGAGTTGATGAGTCATGCGAAGCGGGGCTTTGCCATTCACTCTGGCAGTCTGACGTACCCCACAGATGAGGCCATGACACAACGAGCCGAACAGACTTCTGGGAATGAAAGTAGAATGAAAAAGAGCAACCCAAAAAAAAAAAGGATGCACGACCCAAGCTTACTCCTGAGGAGAGAGCTCGCTTCATCAGAGAGGAGAAGTGCTTTGGATTCGGGGAACATGGACATATTTCCGCAAAGTGCCCTGATAAGGCACAGAAAGAATAGAATGATAAAGACGACGACAGGTCTGAGAGTTCGAGAGCAGCTGAGGAATGTGGCAGAAAAGGCAGATAGAAAAGCAGAACTGGTACCAGATGGCGTGGGACCTGTACCGAATCTAATGAATGAAAGTACAAACTTTGCCGCTTTTGGGGCAAAGTGAAGGATCAGGAAGCTCTTTTGAAGGAGCCAAGGCCAACTTCTTTTCACTTGGAATTGGCGGCTCGATTTGGAATTACGTCCGACAGACTGACGCTACAGGCGAAGATAGTTCGACTGGCACCCGGATGGGATGCTGCCATTACACCGAGCATTGGCAAACTTCGTTTGCAATGACAGGGGTGTTCAGCGCACCCGAGTGACGTTCTACTCAAGATCTCTTGGTACCACAAGAACTACGCCGTGGTTGACTACCAGGCAGAGAAAGCGACTTTGATAAATGAAGGGCTTAGAGATTGTACTTGATGAACTTCAATTTCTTACTCATTCTTTAGGGAGAGAACTGAACGATGGATAAAGGTTGAATACGTTTTGACCTGATCAAAAGAACGCCAGGATTTTTCTCCACACTCATGCCGATTGCTTTTCAGAGGGCCTGAAGATCAAACCATTGATCTGATACATGCAAGCACGCCACCGAATCGGCCACCTTACCGTGTGAGCCGAGTACACAATGAAAAGATTATGAACCCAATGAAAGACCTCTTGGAAAACGGTCTTGTCCAGCCTAGTACTTCACCGTATTGCTCTCCAGTGTTGTTGGTTTTGAAGAAAGACGGATCTTGGAGAATGTGCATCGATTATAGCACTCTCAACAAAATCACCATCAAGAACAGATTTCCGATTCCTAGGATCAATGATATACTCGACAAGTTACAGGGATCCTCGTGCTTTAGCAAGATTGACTTGAAGAGTGGATATCATCAGATCAAGATAGCACCAGGAGATGTCTACAAGACAGCTTTTCGGACGACTTTTGGGTTATTTGAGTTTTTGGTGATGCCTTTTGGCTTAACCAATGCTCCTGCGACATTTAACCGGATGATGGACAGGATTTTTCGAGAGTACAGGCTATTTGTTGGCACTTTCTTTGACGACATCATTGTTTTCTCCAAGAATGAGGCAGAACACAGAGATCATCTGCTTCAAGTCTTTCAGGCATTACGAGATCACACGTTAGTGATTAATGCAAAGAAAAGTGAATTTTTCCTACCAGAGATACACGTTTTGGGACACATTGTGTCAGCAACAGGAGTGCAAATGGACCCGGCCAAGATAGAGACTATCCGTGATTGGCCCGATTTGAGGAATGTCCATGAAGTTAGAAGCTTCTTGAGACTGTGTTCGTACTGCAGGCGGTTAATACGAAAGTTTGCAGAGGTTGCTTCCCCTTTGCATACCTTGACTCAGAAAGGAGTACCCTTTTCGTGGGGACCCACAGAGGTGACTTCGGACATTGAAAGAGAAATTGACTACGGGACCTATTTTGACTTTACAGGACTTGCAAAAGTCATTTGAAGTATATTGTGATGCTTGTGGTCGTAGTCTGGGTGCAGTCTTGATGCAAGAAGGCCATGTCATAGCTTACGAGAGTCGTTTGTTCTCTAGGCCGGAGATGACAGCACAGATCTATGAGAAAGAGCTTTTGGCGGTTATCCATGCTCTTACTCAGTGGCGGCATTACCTATTCAGAGCAGATTTTACTGTCTTTACAGACCATTAGAGTTTGCGCTACTTCTTGTCACAGACGCAGCTTTCGGAAAAGCACATACAGTGGGCGAACATCGTGTCACAGTTCCACTTCCAGATTGTCCATGTGCAGGGACAGAAGAATGTGGTGGCAGATGCTTTGTCTCAGAAACCGTTGGTTCTGGCTGTTTCCGCAAGACATCATAGGAGCTTCAAGGATATGGTCGATCAGTATGCCACAGATACAGATTTTGCAGATATTTTCACACGGATACGGGATGGGGAGAAAGAAGTGGGATACTCCCTTCGGGAAGGCTACTTGATAAAAAAGACTGTTGTGCGTTACACAGCCGTTGAGGGAAAAGGTTATGACTGAATGCCATTGTCCACCTTTTACAGGTCACCGCGGCATTGCTACCACCATGAAAGGGGTAGAGAGATATTTCTTTTGGCGGAGACTCAAGAAGGATGTGGAAGAGTTTGTGCGCAGTTGCTTGGTATGCCAGAAGGTCAAGTTTGACAGGCATAAGGCACAGGGATTGCTACAGCCTTTACCCATACCCACCCGCCGCTGGGAAAATATTGAAATCGATTTCATTTTTTTTATCTCCCGAGAACACAGAATAATCACGATGATTTTCCGATTACATGACATGTCTGAGACGATTGTCTCCGACAGAGACCCCAGATTTATGAGTTTGTTTTGGAAGGCAATTTGGGAGAACATTGGCTGGCGGTTGCAGTTCTCGTCATCGTTCCACTTGCAGACTGACGGCCAATTTGAGATTGCCAATTCAGTGGTTTTAGATTTATTGAAGTCTTGTATCTCGGATCAAAAGACTCAACTTACCTTTGGTGGAATTTGCCTACAATAACACGATACACTCTTCGACGGGGAAGACGCCATGTGAGATTGTGAAAAGTGCTGCGAAGGTTCCATCCTTCCTGAGCACGAAAGATTAGATATTTGAAGCGGATGAATATTCGCGAGATTTGGATACGGCTTTTGCCAAGGTTCGCGAGACTTTGCAAGAGTCTCAAGAACGACAGAAAAAGGCAACGGATCGCCATCGTCGCGACTTGAAACTGAAGGAGGATGATTGGGTGCTCTTACTTTTGAGAAGGCACACCTACGAAAGAAAAAGGGAAAGGAGAGGCTTTTTCCAAAGCTTAGTATGCGATACTACGGACCTTTCCAGATCACTGACAAAGATAAATGATGTCTCCTTCCGATTGAAACTGCCAGATACTTGGAGGATTCACAATGCATTGTATGTGAGTCTCTTGAAACCTGTTAAGGGTGATGTGCCTGATGATGGAGACCCTGATGAGCAACCCGAAGTGGAAGAAAACGAGGAGATCCTTGTTCATGAACAGATTTTGGCACATAACGATACGAAGAAAGGTAAAGTCCGAAGGCGGTTCTTGGTTAAGTTCAAGAACTTTCTTGCATTTGACGCGAAGTGGATGGAGGAGGAGGACCTAGCAGATACTCCTCGAATTGTGAAACTTTACCTCGACGTTTTGGTTTAGCATAGTCTACTCCAAACGGAACCCAGAATTCAGCTTGGCCGGAGATCTGGTGCAGTGGGATGCACAAGAGGGGCGTCACTCCGCTCCCTTGTCAACAGATGCCTCGATTTTGATACTAAAGTCACTAATGTCTCTTTGAGCTTCAGGGATACTGAGAGATGACAGTATTCTGTTGGATGACTTTATGAAATGGAATTCCTGATAATGATATTGTTTTGTTCTTGACTTCTTTTGAGTGCAGGAACTGATAGCCGAAATGACTGCAGCATTTTGGTCTAATTGATCTCGAATAGACATGGTTGCAATAGGGGTTAGTCAATCGGACATCGATGAGGTCCCGATTGGACCTAGATGTGATTGCTAGCTACATTGCCGATAAATCATGGTCTAAGATCCGAATGAATGTTGAATGTCATGTGATGTCCTGTGATGTCTGGTGATGTCCTGTGATGTGACTGTCGATTTTGTACATGTGCTAGATGTGTGGTCCTAGTACGTAGGTACTAACAGTCAGTGTCTGCTGAGACGGTTTATGGCTTTTGTCGGTTTTGCGGGTGTAATCGCAGTCAATTATGATGCTTTCAAGAGGGGGGTATGTCACAAAGTGATGACGTGGCGGACAGCAGAAACCCTAATTTTTGCCAAAAACCCTTAAATTCCTGCAAACCCTAATTTCAACCAAAAACCCTAATTTCCGAAAATCGCGGAGGCTAAAAAAAAAAATGAAAATCATGAGCGACGTGAATTTTGCTTTTTTTTTATTAAAAAAAAAAAGAGAAAAGACTCTCTAAGGGCGAGAGAGAACTGATGCTTTTTATTTTAAAAGCTTTTGGGGCTCTGCTTTTGGGCATCCCTTGTATCTTTAAATAAGTGGTGAGGACTTCACTTCTCAGAGCATCTGGACGCAGAGTCTGAGAGTGAAACCCTAACCGCTCTCTTGTACTTTGATGATTGATTAATACAAAAAGAAATACGGAAAGGGGCGCCAGTCTTTGGGGCCAATATCTCTAGGCACGCAACTCCGCCGGGCCAGTGTACATCTATTGTGATCTGTGACTTGTTTTGAAGTGGTTATTTGGTGTTGTCGCGGTTGATTCTTGACTTGGAGTGTCCAAGTCTGTTACATGTGTGTACTAGGCAGCCACCAATCACCAATGGGCAGCCACGTCACCAGTTTGTGACATGGTGTGGCTCTCAATGTGAATGAGCTGGGAGTGGCCTACTGCCCAGGTCGAGGGATAAGTCTGTTGTAAGGTTACCGAGGGTGAGTGTAAGCAACTTTGAAGGTAGCAATCCATATGATCAAGAGTGTAGAAGAGCAATTGCACTACCATCCAAGCCAAGCGTCGGGTGACTCCGGATGTAGTCACGGGATGCCTAATCTCCCGCATCTCGCGGGTAAACTCTCTAAGAGAGTCCAAAGTACTGAAGTCCCACTCCAATCTGTAGATCTAAGCAATGAACCTGTTCAAGAAGAGATCCAAGATCCTCTCCCTAAGTCCATGTAGATGCTCCTGTGTAAGCAAGTGATCTGACGTGTCGAGGTCAAGTGGTAAGTGTATGTCCACCCAAGATGGTGGTGTCTTCCCTAGGAATGTCAGACTCCCATATGCCATGAGCATGGCCATATCTCGTGTGAACTCCTCTAATGCGTGCATAGGTGTGTCCAAACTAAACCACAAGTCACCACCCCCTCGCAACCACCGAATGATGGCTGAAATGAATGGATCCCCCAAGGATCGTACGCCCGTAGATGATCAAGCCGATGTCAAAAGATACAGTGTACTGCAGCAGTCACTGAGAGACCACATGGACCACCACCAGATGGTGTCCTGGAAGGAGGTAACTGCATCCTCTGTAGCCAAGAGGCTGCTGTCCACCCAAAAACGCAATTGCAAGGTGATGAAAACGCTACTCTCCAGCAATTTTCAATGCGCTCGTACGCTCCTAGCAAGATCCGAAGCGGTGCAGAGCGTGTAGAAAGGGCGAGGGATTAATGTCACAGTCCCTGAGGTGGGCTAAAAACTGAGAAAGCAGCAAGGGTTTATGGCTAAAGAATGTAGAGCTGAAGAGGATTCTCGACGGCAAGGCACCGGATGCCAAGCCGGTGGGGCAAAGATCAGTGGGTGCTGTCCCCCTTGGCTGAAAACGTTCATGCTCCCAGCCAGAAAATGATGATGCTGATTGCCAAAAACACAAGCCAACCAAAAATGCTAGCGTCTGCTGGCCAAAGCTGACGGTAGGGGGCGATTCCGGCGATGAAAAGCCCTCCTATTGCTAGCGCTAGGTGTGGGGAGGGCAGATTTGCGGTTCTCCAGCAAAAACGCAAGGTGAGGGTTGAGGTCTTCGCAACGGATGGCCTCATAGTGATGTCGCCCCCCTCTTGGTGTAAAAACTTTGGCTGATCTGATCTGCTTCTTGGGAGAACCTGATGCGAAGATGTAGCGCCCTAAACGCTGGCGACTGATACCATGTGAGTGAGTGCGTGCGGAAGAGAGAGAGAGAGAGAGACCACAAACACAAGATATGGTGAAGACGGGCGAGCAGCCCCCCATGACTACCATGAGCAGAAGATTCTCAGTACAATCAGTATGATCTCTGTGAGATGAGATGTGGAAGTGGGTACCCCTGGCCCCATATATAGGTGCCCAAAGGGGAGGTAGGGCAAGGCCTGATAAAAATCCCCACAACCCAACAGAAAAATGAATATGGAAATATATGAGGGTGCCCGAACAAAGTGGGCGGCCGGCCCCAAACTCGGGCGGCCGGACCAGGTACAACCTAGACTATGGGTGGCCAGCCCGGAGACAAACTAGCCGTACAAGTATGCCCTAGACCTGTGAAGCAGTAGAGTGGTGTAAGTCTAACAAAAGCTTGAAACTCAAAAGCAATTGGCTCAAAAGCTCGCACTGAAAATCAATCACCGTAAATCACGCAAATCCGTACAGATTGCCATGTCAGCACAGTCAACGTGAAATGTGAAAATCCATACAGGCTGCCACGTCAACATAATCAGCGTGAAACACGGAGATCCGTACAGGTTGCCACGTCAGCAAGTCAACGTGAAATATGGACGTCCATGCAACCTGCTGCCACGTCATCAGCTAAATATGCAAGTCCTCCTGTGTGTGTGTGGGGGTTCTACTTTATTTATTCTCTTTAGGTCACTTGAGCCCCATCGTACGGGGCCCCATAAGCTGGCGGGAACTTCTTTAAAAATAGACCCACTGAGCGAGGATCTGTAAGTTGGTGAGAACTTCAACTTCTTCTGCTGCTTCTAGGGTTTAGGCCCCTCGGCCAAGATCTGCAAGTCAGCTCCGTTTTTCAATGGCTTGACATGTCAGCAATTTGTGACAAGAGTGTCAGTGTCCCGCAGAGTTCTACTGAGTTCAAAAAATATAGGGATTTGGGGCCAGTGCTCTCTTGAGCTAGAACTCCGCCACTCCCCGTCTCATGTGTCGTGCATCTCTTTCAATTCAATGCTATTTGAAGTGCTAGAAATTGTTCAGTTTGTTCTTTTCCATTAGCACGCCTCCCGTTACAGAGTCCAATTGTGGTGATCGCACAATCACAAATGAGCCTAGGGTCCCTTAACCACACTAACCACAGGGCCATGTTCACACTTGGCCGAACATAGCTCAGGCATCCATCCTGATGTCTAGGGACGTAATATGTGTGCCGCCGTTTTGAATTCCTCTCTCCTCTTAACGTTTTCACTCACTAACATTTCTCTCTCTGTCACAAATTGGTGACGTGGTGTGCCCAGTACACACACACACCCCCTTGGCAAGGACCCCTTTGGCGGGCCGAAATGGTGACGTGGCTACAGAAGACCCGTCGAAATGCTGACATCGCTGGCTGTGGCATCAACTGCGGAAAAAGCGGCCACGTGGCACTGTGTACGGACATCCGCGTTTTTACGGAAAGCTGGGGGCAGCTTTTGCGTGGGAAATCTACGCCATCTTTTGGACATTGCTTTTGCTGTTTTATTGGCTACGCAAGGAGAAGCTCTTGCTTTATTTTCATTAAAGCATAAAGAGAGAGAAAGAGAGAGAGAGAGAGAGAGAGAGAGAGAGAGAGAGAGAGAGAACCTTTGCTTTATTTTAGGCAAGGGTTCAGAGACAGAGAGTAAAAAAACCCTTTCGCTTTATTTTCAAAGCTTTTAATTTTTCAACTTTTGAAGCTTTTGGGGGCTCTGCTTTCAGCATCCCTTTCTAACCTTTAAATACGCGGGTTGGCCTCTCACAACTCAGACAATCTGGACGCAGAGTCTGAGTGTGAGCGCATGCCCGCACTCTTGTATTTGAACTCAGATTAATACAAAAAGAAATACCGAAAGGAGGGCAAGTCTTTGGGGCCAATATCTCTAGGCACGGAACTCTGCCGGGCTAGTGTCGAATCAATTGTAAACTATGAACTGTTTTGAAGTTTTTATTTGTGCTGTCACGGTAGATTCTTGACTTGGAGTGTCAAAGTTTGTTACAGTGGTATCAGAGCACGGCCGATTTCTCTTCTACGGGAAATCCGATCCCTATATTTTTTTTTCCGCGGCACTTATGGCTTCAGCCAAAGATTAGTCGACTCCCTCTACATCCGAAGATGCGGGAAGGGATCACAACGAAGATTCACGCGAGGAGTATGGCCTGCCTTGGCCTACTTAAGCGGAGCTCGAAGAGATGGAGCGTCAACGATTGATCGGCGATGCAACAAAGATGATGCTCAATTTTGCGAAGGATCCAAAATTTGCAAAATATATGAGCAAGACCTCTTTCGAGGAGGTGCACGCGCAGTGGCGGCAGACCACAGAACCACCCAAGAAACCTCCTACTCCCAGGATGTATACAAAACAAAAATTAGAAGAGGTGGTTGATGCACGAATTGCTCAGCTTTTTGACGCACAGAACAAAGCTTAAAAAGCACGACAAAAAGCAGAAGAAAGGCACTGACTTCCCGGGTTATTTGGGTCGTCATTCTACATTTGAAAAGGCAAGAAAGCAGAAGAAGCGTGTTGGATTTGAAGGAGTACCCAGTTCTTCTTCTTCTTCTTCTGACAGTTCTTCTAGCTCATCTGACTCGAGCAAAGAAGACAGGAAAGGCAAAAAGCGAAGCAAAAAGCAAAGCTTCGGAAAGGGCAAGAAAAAGGCAAAGAAGTCTAAATCTTGCCCCGTGGTTGACAGTTCTACGGAGGACTCGCCTTCAGATAGTTCAGACTCTGATGACAGCGTCTTTTATGCAAAGAAGAAGAATTTTTATAAAGCCAACCAGTATGACTTTCTAGAAGACAAAAGCAAGAAAGTCTGAGAGTTTAAGGCAGGTGGACAGTCAATAAAATTTGACACGTTTTTTGGTTATAGAGATGCTTCAAAGGCTTTGTCTTTTATACAACAGTTTGACATCGCTTTCTCTGGAGGACGTTACTCGGAGCACTCTTAAGATTCGGAGAGCTGCCTCTTACTTTAAGGGGAATGCTCGAACTTGGTGGTCCACACTTCCATTAAACAAGACAACGCCCGTAAAATGGCTGAAATTCAAAAGGCTTTTTATTTCATCATGGCTAACTCGAGAGTATGAATGCAACATTCGAACTGCTTGGAACCATCTTCGGATGACCAAGAAGGATATAGTGGACGTTTATTGCGAGAGATTCTTCTACCTGCCTCTTCATTTAAGAAGATCTCGTTAAGGGAACAGATTGAGCGGTTTACCTTGGGTCTACCTACAGAGATCCGAGATCACTGCTTAATACAAAAATCAGCTTCCATTTAGAAGTTGATGAGTCATGCGAAACGGGGTTTTGCCATTCACTCTGGCAGTCTCACCTACCCCACAGATGAGATCATGACGCAAAGAGCCGAACAAACTTCGAAAAATGAAAGTAGAAAGAGAAAGAGTAAGCCAAAACAGAAAGACAAGGATGCACGACCCAAGCTTACTCCTCAAGAGAGGGCTCTCTATATAAAGGAGGGGAAGTCTTGTGGTCGTAGTCTGGATGCGGCATTAATGCAAGCAACGGCGAGAGCTACGCACAGATACGAAGAGTGCGTGCTATCGGCTTCTATGTGTGGTAAGTTCCTACGAGCTTCGGTGTGAGTTTTCTTCCAACTCGTGTGTCGGAATGGAGCGTGCAGCATATCTATAGAATCACAACGAGTAGAGCTACACATTGGTACCATCGGGGTCAAGTTTCGATCACCTGTATTTTTCGGCCTGTCTTCATACGCGTTTACCGCACGGAGTGGTTATAGGTTGATTTTGCAGTTCAAGTCTTTAGGGTGTTGTTCTTACTTAGTGAATAGACTTCCCCTTGAGTTTGAGATCGATTCAATGATCCTAGATCCTGTTTCGTATAGTATTCGTTCGTAGTACGGATTTCAGTCACTTGCGTATTTTAGAACTTAGATTTGATTTCCTTAGTAGTGATTGTCGTTAGAAGGTCGAGTAGGTGATTTGACACCCACCTAGTTGTTTCCATGCGCCTGCGGGTCAAGCTCCGTCCTCGTCTGACAAATTCTGTTGTTGGTTGAGTTCTCGCTATTTAGCTTCCGCTAGCGGCGTAACCGCCTTAACATTTGGCGCCAAATGTCATTGCCTATGAGAGCCGATTGTTTTCAAGGCTGAAATTGACAATACAGATATGTGAGAAAGAGCTTTTGGCGGTTATCCATGCTCTTATTCAGTGGTGACTTTACCTACTCGGAGTCGATCTTACGGTTTTCACAGATGACGGAAATTTACGCTACTTCTTGTCACAGAACCAGCTATTGGAAAATCAGATGCGATGGGCAAACATTTTGTCACAGTTTACTTCCGAATTGTCCATATGCAGGGACACAAGAAATTGGTGGCAAATGCTTTGTCCCGAAAGCCATTGGTTCTGGCTATTTCCGCGATACATCATAGAAACTTCCAGGATATGGTCGGTCAGTACGCCACGAATACAGATTTTGCAGATGTATTCAGTTGAATACAGAAAGGGGAGATAGTACTGGACTATTCCATTCGGGATAGCTACTTGATGAAGAAAACCATGTTGTGCGTTACACAATCGTTGAGGGAAAAAGGTTCTAACCAAGTGCCACTGTCCGCCTTTTATGGGTCGCCGCAGCATTGCTACCACCTTGAAAGAAGTAGAGAGAGAGACTTCTTTTGGCCGAGACTCAAGAAGGATGTGGACGAGTTTGTGCACAGTTGCTTAGTATGCCAGAAGGTCAAGTGTGACAGGCATAAAACACAGGGATTGTTACAGCCTTTACCCATACCCACCCGTCTCTTGGAAAGTATTGAAATGGATTTCATCTCCCGAGAACACAGCGTGGGCACGATTGTTTATTGCCCAGGTCTTCCGATTACATGGCATGCCTGAGACGATTGTCTCCGACATGGACCCCAGGTTCACAAGTTTGTTTCGGACGACTATTTGGGAGAACATAGGCACGCGATTACAGTTCTCATCATCGATCCACCCGCAAACTGACGGGCAATCAGAGATTGCTCATTCAGTGGTACTAGATTTATTGAAGTCTTCTTTGTTGGATTAGAAGACTACTTGGGAAAGGTTTTTACCTTTGGTGGAATATGCCTATAGAAACACGATTAACTCTTTGATGGGGAAGGTGCCATTTGAGATTCTTGAATTTGCTACCAAGGTTCCATCCTCCCTTATCACGAAAGATAAAATTTTTCTTTGAAGCCAAACAATTCAGGAGGGACTTGGTCTGAGAGGCTTTGTAGAAATCTCAGGAAAGACAGAAAAAGGCAACAAATCGCCATCGTCGCGATTTGAAATTCAAGGAAAACGATTGGGTGCTTTTACATTATGGGAAGGCACGCCCGAGAAAGAAAAAAAAAAGAAAGCGGCAGCTTCGTGTGGACCTTTCTAGATTTTCCAAAAAGATAAATGATATCTCCTTCCGACTGAAACTGCCTGACACTAGGAGGATTCACAATGCATTTCATGTGAGTCTTGAAACCTTTTAAAGGTAATGTGCCCGAAGATGGGGAGCCTGATGAGCAACCCAAAGTGGAAGAAAACGAGAAGATCCTTGTCCCAAAACAGATTTTGGCACATAAGGACAGAAAGAATAAGGGTAAAGTGAGAAGGAGGTTCTTGGTTAAATTCAAGAACTATCCTACATTGGATGCGGAGTGGATGGAGGAGGAGGACCTAGCAGATACTCCTCAGATTGTGAAACTTTACCTTGAAGCTTTTGGTTTAGCATAGTATATTCCAAATGAAGCCCAGAATTCAACTTGGTCGGAGATATGGTGCAGTGGGTTTGCACATGAGGGGAGTTACTCTGCTCCTTTGTCAACAGATGCCTCGATTTTAGAATACTAGAGTCACTGATGTCTCTTTCAGCTGCAAGGATACTAAGAGCTGACAGTATTCTGCTGGATGACTTTATGAAATGGAATTCCTGAATATGAAACTGATTTGTTCTCGACTTGTTTAAGTGCAGGAACTGATAGACGAAATGACTGCAACATTTCAGTCTGAATTATCTCGAATAGACATGGTTGCAATAGGAGTTAGTCAATCGGGCATCTATGAGGTCCTGAGTGGATCTAGATGCGATTGCTAACTGCATTGTCGATAAATCATAGTCTAAGATCCGAATGAATGTTGAATGCGATTTGTCATGTGATGTCTAGTGATGTCGTGTGATGTGATTGTCGATTGGTACATGTGCTAGATGTGTGTTCCTAGTGCGTTGGTACTAACAGTCAGTGTCTGCTAAGACAGTTTATGGCCTCTGTCTGTTTTGCGGGCGTAATCGAGGGCAATTAAAATGCTTTCATGAGGGGGGTATGTCACAAATTGGTGACGTGGCATGCCTAGCACACACACCTGGCAAGGACCCCTTTCGCAGGCTGAAATGGTGACGTGGCTACAGAAGACCCGCCGAAATGCTGACAAGGCTGGTTGTGGCGTCAACTGCGGAAAAAGCTGCCACGTGGCACTGCGTAGGGATGTCCGCGTTTTACGGAAAGCTGGGGCAGCTTTTGCGTGGAAAATCTACGCCAGCTTTTGGACATTGCTTTTGTTGTTTTATTGGCTACGCAAGAAGAAGCTCTTGCTTTATTTTCATTAAAGCATAAAAGAGAGAGAGAAAGAACCTTTGCTTTATTTTTTAGGCAAGGGTTCACAGAGAGAGAGGAAAAAAGCCCTTTTGCTTTATTTTCAAAGCTTTTAATTTTTCAACTTTTAAAGCTTTTGGGGGCTCTGCTTTTAGCATCCCTTTGTAACCTTTAAATACGCGGGTTGGCCTCTCACAACTCAGAGCATCTGGCCGCAAAGTCTGAGTGTGAGAGCCTGCCCGCACTTTTGTACTTTGAACTCACATTAATACAAAAAGAAATACCGAAAGGAGCGCCAGTCTTTGGGGCCAATATCTCTAGGCACGAAGCTCCGCCGGGCCACTGTCAAATCAATTGTGAACTGTGAACTGTTTTGAAGTATTTATTTGTGTTGTCACGGTAGATTCTTGACTTGGAGTGTCCAAGTTTGTTACACTCTCCTACACCTTGGCTGCGTTTTCATGGTGATCTCTCTCTACATTGCAATATCACTTTCTCTCTCTAGCCTCCTACTACAGGCGCTTGTGTGCAAGTGTATGCTGATCTTGCCCGTGTGGTGGGCTGGCCCAATGCAAAGGCTTATTCGGTTGAGTATCACTAATAAATCCGAGATCCGGTGCGGTCGTGTTCAACAGGAGGTTTGCTCGCACTTGCAGACTTGATTGCCATCGGATTCACCTTTTCCGCTGCACCTTCAACAATAAGTTCCACAAACAATGCATTGATAAAAGGCAACCTCGCCTCTTTGAGAAAAGAACCCAAGAAACGGAGGAAGTACTACTTGATAACAAACTCATGGCAGCACTTAGCCCAATTGAGTCCTAGCAATCAGTAGCATTTTGTCACATGACACATCCCAACCCCATGTGTCCGTGGACAAGCTACACCACAGCAGGGTTCAGTCAGTTCAGTCAAGTGTAGATTAACAGTGATCTGGCACTTTTGTGAGTCTATTCGTAGACCGTGCATGCCCAGTCACTTAGCATAGATGCATATCCTCCGATTGCACACAACATGATCATCGGAATTCCCATCAGAATCCATTAGCATCAGTTAGGGAAATTTCCCAGTGCATTTAGCCTATTTTCCTATTTATTGGTTATTTTCATTTATTATTTTTAAGTGACTTTCCAACAAAAGTAGGTAGGGCAATTTTGCTAAGTTAATTTATAAGAAAACCCAAGTTAATTTATAAGCAAACCCAAGTTAACACTTTCTTGCAGAAGAGGCAGCAAGAGCTCCCCGCTCAACAAGCAACTTCTCAGCAGTACCCCCCAGAAGTAGACCATCACCATACTCCCGCCTATGGCGTTTCCTCTCTTGCAGTCATCGCCATCAACCACCATGCCCTAGCGTTAGCAGATTCTTGCAGATCAGCCCCATCCTCTGTGTTTCCCGCGACAGAATCACTTCAGCCCTTAGCGTTTTTACAGCAAGTTACTAACGCCAGGATCTCAGCTACAAGCCCAGTGTTTTTTGGTTTTCTGACCCCAAGCTGCCTGGCATTTTTGGCATGAGAAAGACAGCATCAGCGTTTTTAACTTTCAGCCCTAAGCGCATCAGATCCATAGCATTTCTGGCACTACGGCGCAGTAGAAGGACCACCCCAAAATGGTTGCAAATGTTCCAGCCATAAAAACGCAGCAAAAACAGTCATTTTCAGCCACCGAAACAGTCCCGAAATTCAGCGATTAGAAGATCTCAGATTTCAGCCATCAAGTCGTCGTCGTCACCACCGTCGTCGTCGTCGGCATAGTCCCATTGCATCAGTCCATTGCATTCGCATTGTACACCTTTGTGCAATCAAAGTAGACCACTCTCGCCGACGAGAGTGGAGCCTTCGGAGGAGGGTTTTACAACCTCTCGGGTGTCGTATCTCTTCTCTCTCCTTCTCTCAGTCTCATTCACTTGCACGCACAATATCCACTCACTTCGTTCATGATCACAGCACTCTCCATAAAACGGAAAGCTCTCTCTTTCCCTAAGAACTAAAAGGAACCTTGAGCAATAAAGATCACTAATCTTGAGAAAATACAACATTCATTCCGCTGCACCTAACATTGGTATCAGAGCTTTGGAAGTGTTCTGCATTACTCAAGGAAAGAACCACAAGAATTTTTTTTGCTTGTTGCGATCGCACGAACTCAAGTTTACTTGGGCTTGGGCGTGGCGATTCCTAATCGTGTTTTGTTGAAGAGTGACAAGAATCCCAAGAAAGAAGGGCTTGTCCAGCCTCCCCTTGTGTCTCTTTTCACTCGTTGAGAGCGGACCGTGCACTTAGCGGCCGGCCAATCGACGTGAGCTGGAAAAAAGCAACCTTGGTGTGAGCGCAAGGCCGCCAAGGGGTGCGCCCGCAGAAAGGAGTAGAACTCAGGTGAAGAGAAGATCCTTCTCAATGCGATTTGCAAGCGAAAGAAAACCTGAAGAACCCAAGACCCCCAAGAACCCAAGTTCCTCGTGAACTTAAGAACCCACAAGAACCCACGATTGCAGAATGGTCATCACTCGAAGCGGAATGGATACTTCGCTTACAGGTGATAAGCATGAGAGAGACGAAGAAGAATTTTCCCCACCAGGAGGTTTTTCCAACCCTTCCCCATCTACGGCAAGGAGTGCACTCCCCATCTACGGCAAGGAGTGCACTAACTCCTATGGAGGCTTTCAACAAGAGGATGATGGAAATAAAGTTAGAACGCGAAGAAAGAGAAGCAGGAAGAAAAGCCTACAAAGAACAAAGGGCAGCCATAGATCGCGACTAGAGAGAAGGAATGGCAGCCATACACCGTAAGTACGACTTGGAAGCCAAAGAAAGAGAAGCAAGATTTGTTCGCGAGAACAAAGCAAGCATGCAAGAGTTCTTGCGACTCTTTTCTCAAGTTCAGGCACCGATGCAAGAGATTCGGGAAAAGGAGACTCTCTCAGTCTCTTTTTCTCCACAGCATGACACACAGGATTTGCATGATTATGAGAAGCATGATGATTTGAATGATAATGATTTGCACGATGATTTGGATGACAAAGACAAGCATGATGAATTGCATGAACAAGATGTGATTGTTCACAAGGATGATGTGTTAGTTGATGCTTTCTCTAGCGAAGCTAACCTCGTTGTAGATTCGATAAATCACAAAGGACCGATCTTGGCTTTCGAGTCGAGGTCCAAAGAACCCCCACAAGCCAATTCGATCGTTCAAGAAGAAGCGATCTTGGCTCTCGAGCCTTGGTCCAAAGAACCCTCACAAGAAGTATTATATGTTCGCATGATTGATACGCACGCATTGTTCGAATGTTTCATTCGTAATCGTTTCCTGTATTTTAGTCAACATTGTTATGTGATCCCTTTCCCTAGGCATGATATATTGTATGTTGGACACGTTTCTCTCATGGATGAGCACGAATGTATGCGAATTGTTCATGAAAAGCTCAAAAGTTTGTATGTCAGGAAGTCACATTCCATGTCTATTCCTTGGCATGACACGGTTGTGGAAAGAGCACATGATTATATGAGCACCAAGCATGGGCATTTCCATGGTGATTTGCCACAGTTGATTGATTTTGATCAAACAGAAAAGATTCGAGCGCATTGTTTGCGTATGTTTGATGAACGGGTTGTCACTCCGTCTCTATGTTCATCTACATTGCATACACAGTCTTTAGAGAAGCCAAGATTTTTTCCCTTCACTTTATATGGAATGGGTATGTTCATGGTTTTGTGTTGGAGATGGTTTCAAGAATTTTTAGCCATGGAGATTCTTGAAAACGAAAGAAGCAGGTCTCTAGACGAAGTTGAAGCAAGGAAGGAGATTCACAAGATTTTGTGTCGCTTTCGGCGCGGCCCATTGAAGCAAGCGTTGCAGACCTTTATGAAGTTCAAGTACCGCACGACCCACACATCAGAGTGGGCCGACGAAGAGTCCCTTCCAGGATTTCGGATGCTGTTGGCGATCTCCCTCGACGCCATATAGTTCGGTACCAGTACCTCACTTTGAGAAGGAGGGGATATCACGTGACACATCCCAAGCCTCTGTGTCCGTGGACAAGCTACACCACAGCAGGCTTCACTCAGTTCAGTCAAGTCTAGATTAACAGTGATCTTGCACTTTTGTGAGTCTATTCGTAGATTGTGCATGCCAAGTCACTTAGCATAGATGCATATCCTCTGGTTGCACACAGCATGATTATCGGAATTCAATCAGAATCCATTAGCATCAGTTAGTGGAATTTCCCAGTGCATTTAGCCTATTTTCCTATTTATTGGTTATTTTCACTTATTATTTTTAAGTGACTTTTCAACAAAAGTAGGTAGGGCAATTTTGCTAAGTTAATATATAAGCAAACCCAAGTTAGCACTTTCTGGCAGCAGAGGCAGCAAGAGCTTCCCGCTCAACAGGCAACTTCTCAGCAGTACCCCTCAACAGTAGACCATCGCCATACTCTCACCTCTGGCGTTTCCTCTCTTGCAATCATTGCAATCAACCACCGTGCCCTAGCGTTAACAGATTCTTGCAGATCAGCCCCATCCTCTGTGTTTCCCGCGACAAAATCACTTCAACCCTTAGCGTTTTTGCAACAAATTACTAACGCCAGGATCTCAGCTACAAAGCCCAGCGTTTTTTGGTTTTCTCACCCCAAACTGCCTGGCGCTTTTGGCATGAGAAAGACAGCATCAGCGTTTTTAACTTTCAGCCCTTAGCGCATCAGATCCACAACATTTCTGGCACTACGACGCAATAGAAGGACCACCCCAAAATGGTTGCAAATGTTCCCCCATTTTCAGCCATAAAAACGCAGCAAAAACAATCATTTTCAGCCACCGAAACAATCCCGAAATTCAGCGATTAAAAGATCTCAGATTTCAACCATCAAGTCGTCGTCGTCACCACCGTCATCGTCATTGGCATAGTCCCATTGCATCAGTCCATTGCATTCGCATTGTACACCTTTGTGCAATCAAAGTAGACCACTCTCGTTGGCGAGAGTGGGGCCTTTGGAGGAGGGTTTTACAACCTCTCAGGTGTCGTATCTCTTCTCTCTCCTTCTCTCAGTCTCATTCACTTGCACGCACAATATCCACTCACTTTGTTCGTGATCACAGCACTCTCCATAAGACGGAAAGCTCTCTCTTTTCTTAAGAACTAAAAGGAACCTTGAGCAATAAAGATCACTAATCTTGAGAAAATACAACATTCATTCCGCTGCACCTAACACATTTATAGACTTGCTTTTATGACTGAACGATGAGAATATACACACAGAGCACCTGAACACAAAGGTTTCATACTGACAACAACTTCAGCCAGCCAAAAGGACTTGTTGGAACTACTGACCTGGTATAGTTGCGGCCCATTATCATCATACCCTGCAACGAGTAAGGACACTCCAAAGGGCCTCACTCCTCTGCACATGGAAGGAAAAAACCGATTACTATCTATAAGAAGGACAAAAGGGTGGAATCCAATTTGATGTGTTCAGAGACCGAATAACAATCAATATATGCTTACAAACATCGCGCACTAACAATTAAAGATGATTATAAAACCGCATAAAGTACAAGCAAAGCCATTAGGAGAAGCTGCAATTTCAAAGCTTGGGAATTGAATAACTACACATAGACGGTTGAAAACTCATTTCTACACTTCGGCAGCACAATCTATGTTAATATCTCAGCCTTGACATATCTAAAAATTTAATGCATGAACAGCTGCCCTTCACAGTTCAATGCCAATTGTTTTTTCATGAGAACTTACCCAGATTGCGTAAACTCTTGCATCACAGCTGCTGTTTCCCTGACCAACTGCAGAACTGGAATATTTTCCTGCACAAATAAAGTGAAACTAAGTAACATGTGCCACAACTTGACAGCAAGCAAGATCCCCTTGCTAAAGCACGACCTTGTACACTCTGTAATACTGCTGAGCCTGCTTTCTGCTTTTTCGTATCAAAACTCGAGAATCAGGACCCATACCACTACACACAGAAAGAGATCCAACATTCAACATCTACTGGGTCATAACCAAATAAGGTTATTAGTCTTTCCAAGCAAACCTGTAGCCAACACCTATGTTGGGCGTCAACAACTGTATTTTCTTAACCTGCAAGAACCACACAGCCCGTAAGCTGCCTCAAATGCTTTCCACAAAGAGTGGAAAGAGCGAGCCCATAGAAGGACACGAAATAAGGAAAACAATTGTAAGAACGAAGGGCCATACTGAGCTTTCATCAACAAGAATGGATGGCAGCTTTTTCTCTGTAGCTATCACTACCCCATTTGACGCTGTCAACACAAACTACAAAATAAACATCTTTTCCACAGAGCTAGAAGCACTAAATTACATGCATGTACATGGAGGATGCAGGCATGCATATTCACCTTTGATGCCAAGAGAAGTCTGTCCGGATGCTACGGCCTGGAGTGCGTGCTCGATCTGCACCAGCTTTCCTGAAGGACTGAATGTTGTTAGCGAGAATGAGTATTGGCTGTCTCCCATATTCTCCCGTCTGTGTTTCTTTCTCTACACGCGCCTGAGCTTCGCTCTCTTCTAACAAAGTTTAAGATTTTTTTTTGCATTCCAAGTTTTAGGCCAAAATGTTTGGTCTACATGGGAACGTTGTCGCTATCTATTTAACCATATACATTTAGGCACGTCCATGTTACGAAATAGGTGTAGTTAAACAAATAATTGAGTAGTTTATTAAATGAAGAGAGATAATTTTCACACACAACAGTTTATAGAGTAAAGAAAGAGAGAGAGTACATACGATATACGTGGTTCACTCAATGTGAGATACGTTCACGGAAAAGCAACCACTCAATGGTTTTAGTATTTCAAAACAACAAGTAGATTATAAAGGGATCATATTTTTTTGGAGCTTTCGTCTTGCTTCCCTCTCACCAACTCACAATCACCTTGTTGCATCAACTTCACATTGCATCACAATGCTTCACAATCAGTTTTTGTGTGTAGAAGAGGCCTCCTTTTGTAAGTCAAAAGGGTTGTCCTCACTCATGAGAGGTAGCCGTGTATAATCGTCTTTGTGTTGACAAGTCCAAATCGGACCCTCCAATCCGTCTATGTGTGGCCGCACTTGAGAAGGCAAGTTCGTCTTTGAAATCGACCATTGACTTCTAGCCACCGGTCAAACGACCAACCGTTTTTCGATCACTTTTCGACCGTCGATCGGCCATAATATTCCGGCGAAGCCAGTCTTGAGCAAGCTGGAGACTGGTCGTAAAAATTTTGGCTTCCAACGTTTTCTTCACGCGCTATGACTTCTCCTCATAATGGGGGCTTTATAAATGTGCGTTCTTAATACAGAAAATTACAAGGGGTAAATCAGGCTCTATACTTAACAATTTCCCACTTGGAGACTGATCTCCAAACCAAACTTGTGACTGCTTTTCATCCTGGCTTCTTATCCTTGAATGCCAATTCGAGATGAGCAAAAGCTCAACTTTTCTTTGTTGACCACCTTTGTAAACATGTCTACAGGATTTTCACTTGTATGCACATTTCATAAATTTAGTTATCCCTGTTCCAAAAGTGTGTGTATGAAGTGATATCTCACCTCAATGTGCTTTTTCCTTGAATGAAAGGCTGAGTTCTTCGCAAGATGGATAGCACTTTGGCTATCACTGTACAAAACACAATTGTCTTGTTTAAATCCAAGCTCTTTTAAAAATCTTTGAAGCGATATAATCTCTTTGCTTGCCTCTGTCATTGCTACATACTCCGCTTCCGTGGTAGAAAGTGAGACCACTTTCTACAGCTTTGAAGCCCAACTTACCACTGTGCCTCCAACCGTGAAGACATAGCCAGTAGTGCTCCTTTGAGTATCTTTGTCACCTGCCATACCTGCATCAGCATACCCTTCCAAAAAAATATCAGTTCCTCCAAAATACAACGCATTTGTTGTTGTTCCTTTTAAATAACTAAGTATCCACTTCACAGCTTGCCAGTGCTCTTTACTTGGGTTGTCCATGAACCTACTTACAACTCCCACTGCATGTGCAATGTCTGGCCTTGTCAAGACCATAGCATACATAAGAGAACCTATCGCTGCAGCATATGGAACTTTAAACATATATGTTATCTCCTCTTCTATCTTTGGACACATTTCCTTAGTTAGTTTAAAATGACCATCCAAAGGTGTAGAAATCGATTTTGCATCTTACATTGCAAACGTTTCTAGTACCTTCTTGATGTAATCCTCTTGAGATAGCTTTATTGTCTTCTTTGTCCTGTCCCTTGATATTTTCATACCAAGTATCCTTTTTGTAACACCTCTTTGTATCCTCTTTGAAAGATTTAGACAACTCCTCTTTTAGGTCTTTGATGTCCTGCATGTTAGCACTTGCAATCAACATGTCATCAACATACAACATTAGGATAATGAACTTTCCATCTTCCAAACTCTTTGTGTAGACGCAATGATCTGAGTTACATCTTGTGAATCCATGATCCAACATCCATCAATCAAACTTCAAGTACCGCTATCTCGATGCTTGCTTTAAACCATACAAGATCTTCTTTAATCTACAAACCATTTTCTCCTTACCTTTTACTTCATACCCCTTTGCTTGAATCATGTAAATTTCCTCCTCTAAGTCACCGTTGCTGGAATTAGGGTTGCAGAGAAACGCACACAGCTTGGAGAAGACGAAGGAAGCTCAAGGCACACAATAGAGAGTGTATCACTTAGTGTGCAATGGAATAATAGATAGCCCTAGAGTAATGGACGTATATACAATGCTCGGGGGGGAAAACCTCATAAAGAGGGAAAAATGCCCCAGTGGTCCTAGTGTGATCACACACATCACTACCACATGTATATGGTAATAAATCCCCCCTGGAGTGATGCGATGAACGAGAGCTAGCAAAAGGGAAGTGCCATGCCCTAAGGACATGATCAGTCCACAAAGGGGAGTAAGCCCAAAGCTTTGCGGAAAGCTTCAAGCTTCTCACGAGACAATGCCTTTGTGAAAAGATCTGCAAGGTTGTCCTTGTTGGCACATAAGCCAAGTTGATCTCTCCAGCTTAGAGCCTCTCCCTTACATAATGGTAATGCACCTCAATGTGCTTTGTGCGAGCATAAAAAACTGGGTTCCTCGCAACTGCCAATGCGCTCTGACTGTCAGTGTAGATAGTGTTGGCAGTGTTCTGTCCAACACCCAAATCAACCATAAGGCGTTTAAGCCATACACACTCAACCATAGCTGTGAAGACTGCCATGTACTCAACCTCACAACTCGAAGTGGCCACAGTAGGTTGCTTCTTGCTCGACCATGATATACATGAACTGCCAAGCATGAAACAAAAAACACTTGTGGACACTCACGTGTCAAAACAACCAGGCCAACCTGAGTCCGAAAAAGCATGTAAGTCTGGCGGCAATGATCCCCCCTTGGGATAAAACAAGGCAAGATGTAAAGTGCCATTAAGGTACTAGAAACTCCTCTTGACAGCCTGCCAATGCTCAGACCCTGGGCTATGCATAAATCTGTTGACCTGTGAGTCTGCAAACTGAATATCTGGCCTAGTGTTGCATACATAAATGAGGCAGCCAACAGCAGTTTGGTAAAGAGTGACATCAGCAGGATCGCCAGCATCATGTAGACTCAACTTCAAACCTGTTTCCATGGGAGTGGCAATAGGTTTGCAATCCTCAAGTCCAAACTTACATAGCAATGTCTCTATGTAACTTTTATGACACAAGGCAATACCACCATCACACTGCTTAAACTGTATACCCAAGTAATGATGCAACAGCCCCAAATCTTTCATCTTGAAAGTAGCATTCAAATTAGCCTTAAATTCAGCAATATGTCTCTCATTTGGTTCAGTGATCAGCAAATCATCGACATAAAGAACCACAATGAGAAGTACATCACCCTCACGCTTTACATACAATGTGCTTTCTGTTGGACTGTTACGAAAGCCTCGTTTGACCGAATGAGTGTCAGCTTTCTCATACCAAGCACGAGGAGATTACTTCAACCTATACAAAGCCTTCTTACATCTGCCGACTTTGTCCTCTTGTCCTTTTATGACAAAACCACGAGGCTGCGTTACATAAACTTCCTCAAATATGTCACCATTCAAGAAAGCAGTAACAATGTCTGATTGATGTACATCCCAACCAAAATGAGCTGCCAATGCACATAGAAAACGCACAGTAGTCATACGACAAGTGGGAGCAAAAGTCCCTTCATAATCAATGCCTTTTTGCTGTGCATAACCCTTTGCAACAAGTCGAGCCTTATGGCGATCGATCTCACCATCCTGTTTGCATTTCAACTTGTAAACCCACTTCGTACCAATGGCCTTTTTGCCAGGAGGCAAATCACATAAAGTCCATGTGTCATTCTCTATAAGTGCATCATATTCTGATTGCATGGCAGCCATCCAATTTTCTGAATTCTGTGCTTCATCAAAAGACAGAGGCTCCTCAACATCATGTAAGCTAGACACAGCCAAAGCATAACAATCTGATGCATAAGATGCATGGCGAGAGCCTGAACGAGTACGACTAGACAAAGGTGCATCCAATTTACTATCACGCAAAGTGTGCACCAGCCATTTTGGCATACCTCTAGCCTGCTCATTTTCAGCCCTTTCCTCATCAAGTACACCATGTACATCTGCATCAGTAATAATAGGCTGATCTGTAACATTTTCAGAAACCCCCATAGGCTGTACATTTGCCTCGTTGGAATTTACATTCGTATTTCCACCACTGAAAAGAGGCAACAAAGTGTCATAAATGTCCCGTGAGCTCACATTACTGTCTCTAGTACATGACAGCAAGGACTGAACAGAATCTTCCACAAACACTACATCCCGTGAAAGCAGAATACGCTTTGTTTGCAGATGATATAACCTGTAACCTTTGCTTTCAACACTATAACCAACAAAAATACATTTGACAGCCTTATCATCCAATTTTCTACGCTGTGTTTGTGGCACCAAAGCATATGACAAACATCCAGAAACACACACGTGCTCAATTGAAGGCTTTTTATCATGCCATGCTTCATATGGAGTAATAGACTGCAAAGCTTTCGAGGACACCTGTTAAGTACATAAGTGGCACACATGATGGCCTCAAGCCAAAAAGAATGCGCCAAAGCTTGACTTTTGACCATACATCGTGCCATTTCCGTCAGCGACTTGTTTTTTCGCTTAGCAACACCATTTTGCTAAGGTGTATAAGGCACTGTACATTGGTGTTTTATCCCACGACTAGCCAGAAATGCATTAAATTCATGAGACATACTATGCGCTCCTTGCCGCACTGTCGAAGCAAGGGACTTGCCGATACACCGTGTGTGAGCCACAAATGGCTCCAAGCACACAACAAGACTAATCTAGCAAGCTGAAGAGAGCAAAGGGTGTGTCACTCACCGCTCTACGCTCGCCTTCGTGGTGGATTCCTCGCCGCGATGAAGAAGAGGCTGCAGTCGTGCCGCGCTCAACCGTTTCGCCGCCGTCGTGCCTTCGTAATGCTCGATCGCACACACACACTCTCCCTCTCTCTCTCTCTCTCTCACATACACACACACACAAGGAGGTGAAGAAGAAGAAGATGGAGCAAGAGCACTCTTCTATTGCACAAATGAGAGAATGAGTGAATTTTAGGTTTAGTTGGTTTTTATATGAGCTCACCCCATTCACACTTGGGCGCCCATGCTTAGCCAACTAATCCCTCGAATGTCCCAGTTAGAGTGCGCCTCTCATCGGCGATCAGTCTTATCCTTTTCCTATTGGTCCGACAAGCCCGATACCTGACTCTACCAAATACATAATACACGTCCGTCGTAGGTGATTGGGTGTCCGTGAGCCGTGAGGGTTAACATGCCCCCCTTCCTGATGTAGATTCCGTCCTCGGAAGCTATTGAGTTGAAGCTGGTTCGTCGAGGTGGAAGAGCATTTGAGATGAATGTCCTTAGCCTTCTTCAGTCACTGCAAAATCAAACAACATTGGCACAGTAATTGCATTCTCATAAGTGATTAAAAAGCATATGCAGTTTTAGGTAGACAAATTGATTGGTAAAAGAATTTGAAACAATTTGTCAGCAATGAACATTAAATTGCAATGTAATCAAATGCATAAACAGATGTAAAGGTAAAAAATTAAACAAGTCTGGGGTCGCTAATTTGACGGTCGAAAGGCACTAGAGATTGAATATTAATACCATGGGTAAGCTTCTTAATTATCTGTGGTCAATTAAGTTGTTTAATCGCGAGAGCCAAGTATTCATGTTCAAGGGCTGACTAGAGGCTATATCTAGAAGACCTTGTAGTTAAGCTACCATAAAAGGAATTTCTCATGAAATCATCGCCTGACTGATTACTTTTTCTTTGACCCCCCAAAGTCTTTTCACAGTGATTCAATTTTGATGTGTGTGCTTATTTTGTATGCCTTGGGTTTTTTGCTTTTCAAGTAAAAGCGCCCATACTGGGAACCTCTAGGGCTCTAGTACCATAGGCAATACATGTGAGTGAAGTACCAAATCAAGCTGAGATTTCTCTTCCAGCTTAAGATTTTACAGTGTGGCACTTTGATTTTTTGTTTGTTCATTTTCAACATTTTAATTTTGTAACTTTGGGGGGTCATATAACACTGATACACCTCCCCAGGCTCATCACACTAGTAAACTCCCTTTATAATACTTAAACTAAAGGTCAATAGGGTCAAGCCCACTAGAAAGCCCTAGTACATTCACACAATGCTGCGTTAATCGGATTAAGAACCTAAGTAACCATTAATTATTAGGAAGGCATTCCCCATGGTATTAAGAGAAGATTTCTAACACCTAACTTGGTCAAACTAGTTTGTCGGACTGCTTGATTTTTAAACCTAGACAAGTGATTATGACAAAAAATTACATTGAATTAAATGTTTGAAACTAAGCAAATGCGGTGAATATTAGGCTACCAATCACAATTAAAGCTGACAATCATAGATGCAAAAAAGATAAGGGGCAATGCTAATGGACAAGAAACACCTGTTTGTGTCGATGGTCGCGCTTGATTTGAAGAGTGAGTCGAGATAAAGATTCCATGAAGGTCCAAATCCTACCAATAGAAACACGCTCCTGTACACACTAGGAAACAAAAGGAATACCTTCAGGAGGCACATTAGTGGAAAAAGGTACCAACACTTATTAAACACAACAAAAAACATAAGGAACCCTAACCTAATTATTTGCACTCCCCCTAGAGAGTCAAGGGAATAGGATATTGTAGAGGTTGGGGGGAAACCCTAAGGCTAAACCCCTATCTTCGTCGTCGAGATAAACAAAGTCATCATCCATGAGACCATATGTGCCATCCGTGTAGTTGTGTAAATTTTCTTCTTCATCATAGGTGCCCATGTTTACTAAGAAGGCCACTAGACGCCTATAGTCATCTTGGTCAAAAGGGTAGGCTTGTGCAATGGGAGAAACGCTCTCTACTAAGTATGGATCACACGTGGTCAAGAGACGTATCAGCCATTCTAACTCCTCAAAATTCCTCTCACATGCTAGCGTACCTATCAAATCCCATTCACATGCAAGCACTGGAAAGACCATGTGAAATATTTGTGAAAAGTAACGAGGGTACCTCTCACCCAAGGCAGGAGTGGATGACTCTAGCGTACTAGCCATATCTGTACACGCAAATAGATGATGGTTAGAGTGCAAATATTATAAGGGTCGTGTTCTTGTGCATAATTTGTTTTTATGATTTGTGTTATGGCTCTTGCTCTTTTACTTTTTTATCTTGTTTTTGTGAGTATAAGGCTTTATATATACATTCCCTAAGATCGGAGATTAAGAAATCAGGGAGAAAGGTTGAGAGGGAAGCAAGTGAATGATGGATGTCCACAAACACTCCCCCCTTCCTTGGGTAGATCATACCGCTTGAAATGATGTCGTCACCCTTTGAAACCAATTGTTCCAGTTGGTAATAGGTGAGGATTTTTGCCAGTAGTTTTCTATTACCCTAGGTGCCTCGTCAAGTTGCAAGGGTGGTAAGGTACTATCCCAGGATCGAACTTGAAGTGGTTCATCAGGTGATTTTTGAACACTGGGAGGTGTGGATTCTTTTGTAGCTTCATGGAGGTCCACTACTATAGATGGAGGCTGTGTAGAAGCTTTTACCTCTATGGATGTATTACATGAGGAGCTAGAAGCTTCATGGAACTCCCCCCTTCCTGAGCTAGGTGGAATAAATTGGTTTTGCCTTGGAGCCCAAACTAGCTCTGGACTAGGTGTGTAGCATTCTGTGATCTTTCCCTTCCCACTGTCTGCCATTGGCTTTAGTGTTACACTGTTTGACTCATATGGGTTTGTTGTCGATAGGGAAGGACACATTTTACGTTTAGGTACCCAAATTTGCTCATTTCCATCATAGTAGCCTTGGGCTTCTAATAGTTGTTTTGGAATCCATCGTGATTTGGTCTTGACTCTCCTAGGGCGCGCTCTTGGTTTTCCCGGTAAAATTTTTCTTGGAATGGATGGGAGGGTTGAGGTAGTTGGAAGTAAGGCCTTGGGGACCCATTGATATGTACTCTTAGGTCGTGCAGGTTGAGTACTTGCAATATTACTGCTTGCTGCAACTACAAGTGTTGAAGTGCTAGATTCATGGGTAGCCGGCAAAGACGAGTTAACCACCTTGGCTTGTGAATGTTGGCTATCCCTCAACTTTGCTAGAGTTTGCAACGTAGGTAACTTTGTTTGAATGATAGGGGTAAGAGTCGGTGGTCGCGTCGTGACACTACCAGTATCCCAATCAATAGTGCATTTGGTTGCCAACATCCACGTGCATCCCAGGTTTACGTTGCCTTCCATAGCTCCCGCGGGCATGACTAGAAACCTCTGCACTATGCTTCCATTTTCATAGACAACAGGGGTCTGAAGGACTCCAAGAATAGCAGTTTTCTTTTTATTAATGCCCTTGACTTGCATCGTACTCGGGGATAGGGTCGGTTTCCCTAATTGACACCAAAATCCATAGGACAACAAATTGTGTTTAGCTCCCGTATCTAATAAGGCATTGTATAGTACTTTCCCATAGGGGCTATTTAGCTCAATTGGGTATCGTAGGGGTGGCTCAGATTCTAATGAGTCGTCATCTGTGTCCTCGAAAAATGCTTGCGTGATTCCCAGATTAGCCTCTCGTTGGCGTCTAAGACGTTGTTGTCGTTCTCGAGCCTCAACTCTTGCTTGGATTTTTTTAAGCTCTGCTTGTTCCTTGGCAGCCTTCTTTTGATGGATGGCTTGCAACTCTTCCTAGCTTAGAGGATCATAATATCTTTTGAATTTACTCCCATGAAGGAATCCAATGGTTTCAACTCCATCTAGAGTCTCCACACGAATGGTACCTTGCGGGGTAATTTCACACACTCGATATGGTCCCTTACCAGCGTATTTCAATTTCTTCTTTTTGTTACGTACCTCGTACATAAGAACTTTATCACCAACCTTGATGTCTTTATCCTTTAAATGGCTATCAAACCACTTCTTTCTCCTATCCTTCTCCACTAGAGCATTTCGCACAGCTAATTGCCTCTCTTCATCTAGCCTTTCCAGGATATATAATTGCTCAACTAAGGGGTTACCATCCCAACCTTCTTGAGAAGCTACTCGAAGACTAGGAATGACAAACTCCCATGGCATAACTACTTCTTGGCCATACACCATCTTAAACAGTGTGCAGTTAATAGCAACTTTATACGTAGTACGATAGGCCCATAAAGCTGATGTAAGCTTTAGGTCCCAATCAGTGCGATGAGCATGAATTGTCTTTGTCAAAATGGAGATGAGAGTTTTGTTGGTACTCTCAACTTGGCCATTTGCTTGGGGATAATAGGGTGTAGACTTGTGGTGAGATATCATGAAGTTTGATGTGAGTTCTTTTATTACTTCATTTATAAAATGAGTTCCATTGTCACTCACAAGTTCAAAGGGGCATCCAAAACGTGTGATAATGTTCTCAAAGAGGAACTTAGCTGTTGTTTTTGCATCCGCCTTTCGTGTTGCTTTTGCTTCAGCCCATTTGGTTACATAGTCGGTAGCCACAATGATATATCGTGATTGCGTGTTACGTGCAGCCGGACTAATTGGTCCTACAAAGTCTAAGCCCCACTTTTCAAATGGTTGGGTTACCTTGATGGGATGTAGAGGCATCCTATCCCTTCTTTGTGGCTTCTTGAAGCGCTGGCATTCATCACATCCCTTTGCAAAAAGTGATGCATCCTTGAACAGAGTGGGCCACCAATAGCATGACTGTAAGATCTTCGGGCAGTCAACTTTCCTAAAAAGTGACCACCAGCTACGCCCATGTGTGCCTCTTGTAGAATATATAAATACTCATCCTCGCGGGCACAGCGTCTAAGAACATCATCTTTTCCTCTCTTATAGAGAGTTCTAGCCAGTAAGCAATAGGCTTCGCATTCCTTGATTAATTTTCCAGCTATATCTTTTCGCAGCTCTTTGGGTGGAAAACCATTAACTAAGAAGTTAACAATCTTTTCACTCCATTTAGGCATTGTCTCAACAATGAACAAAGGAGTATCAGGCAATTCATCATCAACCCCCGTAGGAGCTTCGCCATTAGGGATACGAGATAAATGATCTGCCATGACATGTTTCCTCCCAGGCCTCACAACAACGGTGAAGTCAAACTCCAGAAGAATTAACAACCATCGTGTAATTCGACCTGTGGAACACGGCTTGTTTACCAAATATAGCAATGCTTGATGATCAACATAAAACACAAACTTGGTAGCAAGAAGGTAATAGCGAAAATTCTTTACTGCGTAAATCATAGCTAGACCTTCGCGCTCTGTAGTAGTGTAGTTCATCTCGGCATCATTTAATTGGCGACTTGCAAAGCTAATAGGGTAGTCCAATTTATGTTCTCCTGGTTGAGTTAGAACACACCCAATAGCAAAATTTGATGCATCAATATGCACATGAAAAGGTACATTCCAATCGGGTGTTCGCAGGATTGGAGCACTTGTTAGGGCCTTCTTTAATAACTCATAAGATTGATGACATTCTTCCGTCCAGTGAAACTCGATAAGAAGCTTGTACAATGAACGCACTATCTCGGCAAAGTTTAAAATAAATCTTCGATAATAACCAACATGGCCCATAAATCTTTGAACTCCTTTATAGTTCGTAGGTAGTGGCAAATCGGCAATGGCTTTAATCTTACTCTCATCTGTGGATATCCCGTTCTTGGACACTATATGCCCTAGAATGACTCCATGCTTAACCCAAAATTGGCATTTGAAAGGGTTCAATGAGATGCGATAAAATCTGCACCTTTCAAATATTTTTCGTAGATATAACAAATGCTTCTCCCAAGACGAATAAACACAAAGGTCGTCTAGGAAAGCTTCACAAAACTCCCTTAGAAATTCTTTAAACGCAGTGTTTATTAATCGTTGGAATGTAGCAGGGGCATTCGTTAAGCCAAAAGCCATAACACAAAATGCAAACACTCCAAACTCTATGATAAAAGCAGTTTTAGCTTGGTCCTCTAATGTAATTGTGATTTGATTGTAACCAGAGTACCCATCTAAAAAGCTATAAGCTTCCTTGCCCGCAACTCTTTCAAGCACATGTTCTGAATATGGCAAGGGATAATAATCTCTCCTAGTAGCTGCATTAACTTTCTTGAGGTCCACGCACACTCTTAGTTTCCCATTCTTTTTTGGCACAATGACTATTGGAGAAACCCATTCTGAGTGCTCAATAGGGTATATGAATCCACATTGGATAAGTTTTTCAATCTCCTCTTGTACAATTTTGGCGTACTTAGGATTCATTGGATAGGGTCGTTGCTGGACGGGTTTAGCAATGTTGATCATGGGAATTGTATGTTGCACCACAGAAGGTGGAACGCCCTTCATGTCATGATATGTCCAAGCAAAGATATCCTTGTATTCCTTGAGGAGCTCCTTAAGTATAGCCTCTTCAATTTCGGTAAGGTCTTGAGCAATAAAGACTGGTTTAGACTCCTCACCTGGTTCTGCTAATTCTATCTCTTTAACTACCGTTGGACCATGATAGACTCCACTGCTTCCATTGGTAGGTATTCGTTGGGCTTTGGCATACACAACCTTTCGCTCCCCCGTGGTATAAGATTTAAAATGTTCAGGAGCCGTATGTAAGTCAGCAGGCTCTTGTCCTGACGGAGACCTTTCTTTTAGTTATGCCTCCTTTTGTTGTTGTGCTAACTCTCGGTTTTGACGTCTTCTTATAGTTCGACTCAATTTCGGCTCTGTAACCTCCAATTGAGCGAGGTCAATGGGTCGCGGGCTGCACCACATGACACTCTGGAGATGTTCACCCCAATTGTCTACTAGCTTTCGATGAGCATCACATGCCCCTAGATAGCTAAGCCATTCTGCAGTAGATCTTTCCTTGTTTATCCTAGCTCTCACATTTTCTCGATATCGTCGTCTCTTATATGACCTTTGTTTCTTGTTAAGGTTTTGATTTTGGTAAATGTTTGAACTCGACTCGCCTGATAGGTCTTCGCTTGTATCTTCTTCACTCTCATATAAATTGCCATAGATGGTCGTACTAGGCCTTGAGTGTTCAATTTCTATACTTGGTTCACTCGATGTTTTCTCAGGTTCTGAATCCATTTCTCCCTGAGATTCCGTTTCTGATGTGTATTGGCCTGAAGCCTTTGAGGAATCATCGGTTTCACTCTCAGGTAGGTGTGCCTCTTTCTTATCATCGGATGTTACATGCGCTACACCTAACATGTTTACTGGTGCAATGTGTGTTATCTCTTCCCCATCTGGTGTTACCCAGGTTGTTCCTCTAGCTCCCCATGTATCTATAGTTGCTGCTAGGTGCACTCAATCGACATTGTCTGACTCAGCCATTTCGGGTAGGATATCCATATAAGGAGAGTTCTCCCCAATATCCGTGTCTTCGTTACACGTGTAACAATACTGTAATGGAGCTGAGTGAATTGTTGTGTCTGATCGATTATCAATGATGAATTTATTTCCTAGAGGATGCGTTCGACCACTTAAAAGATCAACTCGAATGACAGAGTCTTGGAACTGTAAGTAGACGTGGTTTTTGGACCAGTCATGCACCATTTTTGCTTCCCTCATGAATGGACGCCCTAAGATCATCTCAAATGACATAGGATGCTTGGAAAAATCCATAACAATGAAAGTCTGCCTTACCTTGTGTCCCAAGACCTTGATCTTGAGATCCTTTAGCATTCCAATAGGCGTAACAATAGATCCATTAGCCATTTTTACCACTACGCTTGTGGCTTCAAGGTGAGGTCTCCCCATCGTAGACATGTAGTAGTGTTAGTGTGTATACACGCTTCACCAGGGGCACTTTTCTCCGACTGGGTTTTTCCCCCTGGACATCCGGTGTGAAAGGACACCTTATCTCTTATGGTTTCATATAAGCTTTGTAGCTCTGAGTTTGTATACACTATTATTCCAATACAGAGAGATAGACTACAGAGATCTCGTACGCAAGCTCTGTGTCTTCTCCTTCTCCATCTTCTTCCTACTCTAAGTTGTTGTCTTCCTTCTGTTTCCTGTTTCATCATCTTCAACAATTGGTATCAGAGCAAGGTGATTTCCAGAGCCTCTACTCGCGTTTTCGCGTCCGCGCGCGCAATCGCAGTTTTCAGGCAGTTTTCGGAAAATTTGCTCGTGGGAGCATCCTCGACGTTCCGGGAGTATTCTGAATAGGTGACCTGGGGTTTTACCCCCCTTTTGAAGTCGTTCGAGCCCTCAGAATTTTGTTATGAGCAGCGTAGCAGAAGTTACTTTTCGGAGGCGTTTAGATCAAGAGGGTGTGCTTTTTGACAGATTTTCTTCAGGTAAACAGTTCTTTTGGGAAGCAGCTTGTCTTAGGTTTGTGCTGAGATTTTGTGTAGATTTTTGCTTGGATTGGAGAGGAGATTTGTGAATCTCTTGGAGGTTCTTTTGCTCTCTTGTGTGCATCCACAGTATGGCTCAATCTACGGAGAAAGAGATTTTTGGTGCGTTTACATCCGAAGACAAATTGGATGGTACCAACTATTCTCTTTGGTCTTTTATGGCCAAAAATGTTTTGGTTGGTAAAGGATTGTGGGATTATGTATCTGGAGATGAAGTTCGTCCAGGTAGCATTGCACCTGCCACGCCTGGTCGTGGTACAGCTGTTGGTGCACGACCCTCACAAGTCACTCCAGAGCAAAAGAGATGGGATACTAAAGATGCACAGGCTATGGCTATGATTGCCTTAACCATAAAGAGGACAATCACACCACATATCAGATCTTGCAGAACTTCTGAGGATGCTTGGAACACTCTGCAAGCTATGTTTGGAGGAAGAAACGCTGCCAGAATAGAGTTTTTGAAGAAACAACTTGACAAAATACAGATGGACGAAGGTGACGATATTGTCGAGCATCTTACAAAAATTAGGGATCTTAAAGAGCAATTGCTTAGCATTGATGACGTGATTCCAGAGAAGGACTTGGTTTCCAAAACACTCAATTCACTACCACCATCTTATCTGACTTTTCAAACTTCTTTGACTCTATCTTTGCGAGCTAATCCTGAGCCTCTTCATTTTGAAGAGTTAGTGGCTTTGCTATTGCAGGAGGATCAATTGCGTAAGAAAAAGTCTTTACAGGTGGATGGTATGGATCATGCTCTTGTTGTATAGAACAAAAACAAGGGTAAAGAGAGTGCTCATTACTCCAAGTCTAGTGCATGACAATCTTCAGAGAAGTCTAAAGGTGATTCCGACAAGTCCAAGAAGAAAGGTAAATGTCACTACTTCAAGAAACCTGGTCACTACATTGGTGAGTGTAAAAAGCGAATTGCTAAAGAAAAGAAGAAAGAGTCAAGTTTGGTTGTTTCAGCTTCCGTTGATTCTTCTACAGCTAAAGAAGAGTCTGCAAACTTTGTGCAGGATTCTTATGCTTTCATAGTATGTTCAGATTTTTTTGCTTACAGTGTTGACAAGACACAAATGATTTGGTACTTTGATAGTGGTGCATCCAGGCATATTACTTCAAAGAAGGATTTGTTTTGTTCATTGGATGCAGCTCCAGCAGGAAAGAAGGTGACATGTGCAAATAATGCTTCTTATCCAATCAAAGGCGTTGGTAAGATTTTGATTACCATTTCAGATGGTTCAGATTTATGCTTTCCAGATGTCTTATATGTTCCAGGGATCAAGAAGAATTTGTTGTCTGTATCCTCTCTTGCAAAAAATGGTCTTCGGGTCATTTTTGAGGATGACAGATGTGTTGTACGAGATCGAGAGAATGGTTATTCTCTTATCACTACAGGTACGCTGAAAAATGGACTATTTGTGCTAGATCGTTATGAAAATCAGATTCAGGTATGTATTGCAGAAACAAAGACTCAGGCCATGCAGGATGCTGAGTTGTGGCATGCTAGATTTGGGCATGTTGGTTATGGCAGTTTGATGACTTTACAACGTCATAATATGGTGCATGATTTGTCTTTATTGGAGATGCCACCAAGACATGTATGTGAAGGTTGTGTTCTTGGAAAGATGCACAGATTTGCATTTTTGCAGGATGGTTCAGTTAGAGCGACACAAAAGTTGCAGCTTGTACACAGTGATGTATGTGGTCCTATGAGGACACCATCTATAGGAAACAGCCTTTATTTTGTGACCTTCATTGATGACTTTTCCAGGTTTTGTTGGGTGTATCCACTCAAAGCAAAGTCAGACATGTTTGTAGTTTTTCAACATTATGTCGCCATGGTTGAAAATGAAACAGGTTGCAAAGTACAGACTCTTCATACCGATCGAGGAGGTGAATACATGTCATGTGCATTTAAGGATTTTTTGGGAAAGAAAGGCATTAAACACCAATGCACTATGCCATACACACCACAACAGAATGGTGTTGCAGAAAGGAAGAACAGGTCTTTAATGGAGACGGCTAGATGTATGCTCAAGGCTAAGAGTTTGCCTCATAAGCTATTGATGGAGGCAGTTGCTTGTGCAGCACATGTTTTGAACAGGTGTCCTACTCGTGCCTTGAAGACCATTACTCCATATGAAGCTTGGTATGACAGAAAACCTTCAGTCAGTTATCTTCGTGTTTTTGGTTGTCTTGCTTATGCTCACATCCCTCAGCAGTTACGTGGGAAGCTTGATGATAAGGCAATCAAATGTATATTTGTGGGGTACAGGAGTGGAAGTAAAGGTTATAGACTTTACAATCCTGCTACAAACAAGATTTTTGAAAGTCATGATGTAATTTTTGCAGAAACTACTGCTCAACCTATGGTTGCTTTTGATGTACCGCATATGCAGACACATGATGTATTTGAAGGTTTGCTTCCTTCTTTTGTGGAGAATCAAGAATCACAACAGGTTGATAATCTTGATCAATCTTTTGATCAGCATGTGACACCTCATGATGTAGAGGAAATTGTGCGTGAAGAGCAAGAAGTTCTCAGGGAAGAAAGAACCTTGCCTAAATGGGTGCAAAAAACTTTGCAGGATAGCAAGTTGGATGCACCGTTGCCACGAAAAACATGTGCTGGTACTACTTTTGGCAGAGAGCAAGTAGATTTGGCTTGCTTTAGCACTCTTTGTGATGCAGATGAGCCTGATTCATTTGAACAAGCTTTAGAGTGTGTTAAGTGGAAAGATGTTATGCAACAAGAAATTGATTCTATTCATAAGAATCATACATGGGATCTAGTGGACTTGCCTACAGGTAAAAAGCCTATTGGTACAAAGTGGGTTTTTAAGATAAAAAGGAAACAAGATGGTACTGTTGACAGGTACAAAGCAAGGCTTGTAGCAAAAGGCTATGCGCAACAGAAAGGCATAGATTATGATGAAACCTTTGCTCCTACTTCTCGTGCGTCCACAGTTAGATCACTAGTTGCAATTGCTGCTCATCATGGTTGGAAAGTGCATCAGTTGGATATCAAAACTGCTTTTTTGAATGGTGATTTGCAGGAAGAAGTTTATGTAATTCAACGAAGTGGTTTTGTTGTAAAAGGTCAAGAGCAAAAGGTATGTAGATTGCGTAAAGCTTTGTATGGTCTCAAACAGGCTCCAAGAGCATGGTATGAGAAGATACATACTTACTTGATTGGCCAGGGATTTCAGAATAGTCCAACATAAAGTACTTTGTATGTCAAAAAGAGAGATGGAGTTCTCATTATGCTAACACCTTATGTGGATGATATGCTTCTTACAGGCAATAGTGCAAATGAAATTGAAGCGTTTAAAGATGCTTTGAGAAAAACCTTTGAGATGTCTGATCTTGGTTTGGTACATTATTACTTGGGTATTCAGTTTGTGCAATCAGAGGATGGCATATACATGCTGCAGGAAAAATATTTGCATAAATTTTTGGACAAGTTTGGTATGCAAAATTGTAAACCAATCTCTACACCCATAGAAACTGGATCAAAGTTGAGCATGCACGATGCTGGAGAACCTTTTGATGTACATACTTATGCAGCAGCGGTTGGTTTCTTGATATATTTGGCAGGCAACACTCGTCCAGACATTCAATTTGGGGTTTCACAAGCAAGCAGATTTATGCACAGCCCAGGTATGCATCATTAACAGGCTGTGAAGCGCATACTTCGTTACCTTTCAGGTACCCCTAATCTTGCCATGTTCTTTCCAAGGGGGGATATGTATGGAAAGCACAGTTCTATGCAGCTTCTTGGTTACAGTGATTCAGATTGGGCTGGTGATTTTGACACACGACATTCCACAAGTGGCAATTGTTTTTTCTTGGGAAATGCATGTATATCTTGGCTAAGCAAGAAGCAACCCATAATGGCTACATCAACTTGTAAAGCTGAGTACAGGGCAGCTTTCACGGCAACAGTTGATTGTGTATGGATACGCAGGTTATTGGTAGATCTTTGTGAGTGTCAACAGGCACCCACTACCATTTTCACTGACAGTCAGAGTGCTATGGCAGTTGCAAGGAATCCAGTATTTCATGCAAGAACAAAGCACATAGAGGTTCACTACCACTATGTCAGGGAAAGGCTACATGCAGGGGAGATCACACTAACTTACTGTCCTACACAGGATAACATTGCAGATCTATTTACGAAGGCGTTATCACGAGAAAAGTTTGAAGCTTTCCGAAAAGCTTTGGGCTTACTCTCATACACATGATGATCTGCTACCTTGTACGGATTCACACTATCACTACAGGGGGGATTTGTAGACATGTAGTAGTGTTAGTGTGTATACGCGCTTCACCAGGGGCACTTTTCTCCCACTGGGTTTTTCCCCCTGGACATCCGGTGTGAAAGGACACCTTATCTCTTAGGGTTTCATATAAGCTTTCTAGCTCTGAGTTTGTATACACTATTATTCCAATACACAGAGATAGACTACAGAGATCTCATACGCAAGCTCTGTGTCTTCTCCTTCTCCATCTTCTTCCTACTCTGAGTTGTTGTCTTCCTTCTGTTTCCTGTTTCATCATCTTCAACACCCATAGACTCCCAACAACTCTTTGTCACCATGCTGACTCCCGCACCACCGTCAAGGACCCCCTTTACAGTTAATCCTTTAGTAGTGATTGGTAGAGTAGCATTAGATTCATCACCTTCAAAGTATTGCCCTAACTTGTTAACGGGTATTTCAATTACAGATTCATGTCCCGCTAGGTCAGATGGTGGTGCTAAATGTTCCTCATCATTCATTACCGAGTCAGGTTTGTTCATATGTGCAAACTGTGGTAATCCGGCCTGTAATTCTCCATTGAGGAAGGCTCGAAGAGCTGAGACTAGCTCGGGGTCTTTATATAGTTTGGACATGATGGTGGTTCTAACTTTTGAACACATGAAATCCATCAATTTGGCAACATTTAATGGCATCTTGTGGGACGTAGGACCCTGACAAGAGAATGGTGAAGATGGAATCTCCACTTCCTCAAGGGGGTCGGGCATTCCCTCACCAAACATTCTCTCTAGTAGGAAAGGTGTGTGTCCACTTTCAGATGTCCTACCCTCACTCTCTTCCCAAATGATACTGGGTATAGCTAACGGCCTGTAGTTCTTGTGAGGTTGAACTTGTGTGGGAAACACTGTGTCCGACATCTGGATATGTTTGGGTTCAGGTTCTAATGTTCGTTGAGTTTCTTCCACCAAACCCCTCAGTTGTTGGACTCGTTCAATTTCCACTGTTGGGTTTGGATAGGTTCCAATATTTCTCTTGTAATCCTCATTTTTCATCTCTCGTGGCTTATCTTGGGGGTTCGCAACTGGGTGTTTAACTTTGAATACTCTTTTGGTGTCCATCGTAATTCCCTCTCGTGATCCTCCTCACTGGCTTTTTCCTTTGTAGTAATAGTTTTGGTCTCCGTGGTCTCTATCGAATCTGAGTCATCCTCAGGGTCATTCATATACACGGGATCCTCTCTTGTCCTTATGTTAGTCTTTGAACTAGGTTTTGAGCTAGAAGCATTAAGGGATTTCTTTCTTCGTGTTTTCTTCTTTCTCGCTCGACCAATGGATGCAACATCTCTCTCTTCGAGGATGTAATTTTGCTTTTGGAGCATCGACCGAGTGAGTGCCTTCACTGGTGCTATGTTTATAGTTGGTGGTGTCCCATCAACAATCTCTATTAAGTTCAATGGTGTGATTTTCGGTGCGTTTGGATTGTTAGGACACTGTGCGATCAAATGATCTATGCCACAACGATTACAAGTGAGTATTGGCATTGCCAATGCACTCCCTTGACTTGTTTGCATTAGTGCAGCATTCTTTTGCATTCTAATGGGGCACTCAGCTACTCGATGTGGTCCACCACATTCGTAGCACTGAAGAGGTGGTCTCCTGGCAAAACTATTAATGTTTTGGCCTCTTGCTGCTAGCGCAGTAGCTTGATATACCGATTTGATTTGTCCCCAATGGTCTTCCATACAGTACATGGGACACTCCTCAAGCATGTCGACTCCATAGGTGATACTAGAGTCTATGTCCTCTTCGCAATCTACATAAGTACTAGATGACTCGCAACCTATTTGGTTCATAGGTGTAACTCTTGGATGAGGGGGTTGCGGTCCTAGCACTGGAGGTGGCAACGATGTGGTTTGGACCACATTTTGGGTTCTAGGGACCATGTGCTGTAATGGCAACTGTTGCTCGATGGGTGGGGTAGGCATCAATGCAGGAACTCGAGGTGAGTCTGCCCAAGCTATAGGCGGTCTATTTTCCATGATGCGTTTAAGCATTAGGCAATCCTTCGCTTGATGGCCATACCTACCACACGCGTTACAAGTCTCGTTAAACTTTACTCTAAAAGTAGGGCATTCACTCGTAGTATGTGGGCCCAAGCAGATTGAGCACCATTGCTGCTCCCTTCTTGGATACATATGAGTGTTTTGTGGAGCACGATTACCCCTAAGGCTTTCTTGGATGGCCTTGGTGAGATCTGCCAAAGTCATCTCAGATATCGTTTGCTCTTTCACGATTGGCTTTATCTTCATTGGCTCATGCCCTGACGCTTGCGAGCTACTAGACTTCGGCTCGGCGGACACTCTTTCTCCTGCAATCATTAAATTATCCTCCAATTGGATTGCATTCATGGTGACTGCTTCCCAAGTAGTGATACCTCTAATGACTAGGCCATTATAGATACTTTCATGTCGTAGTTCCCTAATGAATCTATCGAGAAATTGGTTGTTGTTGAATCGCTTGTTTCGATTGCATCGAGAATTCAAATTCTTTAGGCGACTAATGAAGTCTCTCACGGATTCACCTTCTTCTCGTTGGGCTTTCTGGAGCTGAGAGGCTACACCCCAAAGTACTCCCTCTCGTATGTATTCTTTTAAGAACAATCTCCTAAGAGTAGAGTATATCATTTTCTCTTCTACTCTTAAGGTTCTATACCAATCTCCAGCCTTTCCGCTTAGGGTCAAACTCAAAGCCTTACACTTATGTAGCTCATTGTGCTCTTCCAAGGAATCGCACACATGTTCAAAGACTTCCATATGCTTTCTAGCATCTCCGTCTCCACTGAATTTCTGTGTGAGCTTAGCTACTTGAACTGCCTTGCTCCTATGCTCTCTATCAGGTGCACTACGCATGTTTTCCGCAATAGAGCGATCGATAGTTTGAGCAAGTGCTGCCAAATCTCCTAGTTGAGCAGGTATAATGGGTGTATGTGCTCCTGGAACCACATGTGAGATGGGAGTTGGCCTTGGCCTTGGCATACGCGTTGCTCTTGGGTCCCATATTTCGTATGGTGGTGTACCAGATGGTGGTCCAAAGTTTACAGGCGTGGCCCTAGGCATAGGGGATGCCTGATATGGCATGTTAATATTAAATGGCATGGCTCCACTTGTATAAGAGCTTGGATAATGCCATTGTGGATTGTAAGCTCTTGGAATAATCGGAGGTGTAGGAGCTACATGAGACTGAGGTACGACAGGTGCACATGATTGATACATACATGTAGGTATAGTTGGGGGCACTGTGCTACTAGGCATCGACGCAGTGTTAAAAATGAACTCCATGGTGTACTTCTTGTCATGCTCACCACTGGGATATGCATGGTAGCCGTAGTGTCATTAAGAGAAAGATGAGCTAGATCTAGGAAGGTAAAGCTACCACTTGTGGGCTCAGATTGTACTGAGGCTCCTGGCGAAACAACATATGGAGGATCAATGGGGCTCACTGAGGGAGTCTCCATTTGTGATAGGGTTGGTTGGTTGGCCTTTCCCGTATCCAAGAATCTCATTAGGCCTGTTGAAGGCATGTTGATCCTTGTGTTCTTTCTTTCTAACTCGACAATCCTATGGAGGACATTACAGACTTTCTGTTGTTGCTCATCTATGCTAGTAGCACCAGATGTGGATTGTAGAACATCTAACCAACCCACATGATAGGTGTGTCCTGTGTACCGATCAGTTAAAGCTTCTGCTTGTAAGTCATACTCCCAATTTTCGTTTAGGAATATCCCATTTAGGCTTGGTGTGCTGGAGGTTTTCCTCGAAGTGGAAGCATTATTGCTCCCCATCGCTTGCCCCTCCGTGACTGCTATCTTGGGAGCACTCGGTTGCTCGGCTGGCATGATTGTTGTCATAGGAGCCTTTGCTTTCAGGGCTCGACTTTGTTCTAGCCTTCGTAGGTTCTCAATTTCCCTCTCCCTTGTTGCTTGCATATAGCGTTCGATCTCTTGTACTTCGGCAAGACTCCTACCATCGAGTAGTAAAACCTCAGAGCGAGATAGTCCTAAAGGATCAGGAGGTGCAGTGGATGGAACATTCACATGCACACTCTCAAGAATCATAGGGTCTATTTTAGGCATGAATGACGAATTTACTTCCCCACTCCCTTCATTTATTTCATTAACCGCATGTTCGGAGCGAGTAGCTCTACTAAGGGTCTCTTTTAAGCGGCTAAACACGCTAGACCCGGGCCGTGGGCTCATGGCATGCATGTCTTGACTTGAACTATCAGGGTTTGGTGTAGGATACCCCTCCATGACTTCGTAGTCAGAGGAAGAATCACTAGACGCGATATGAGGATCTTGGGTCGCGCTACCTTGAGTCCCGGCCAAAGGTCTAGAACCTAGGGTGGAGGAATAATGGGTGCTCGCGTAAATGGAGGCACTACCAATATGCTCGTGCTCTAACACTCGTCCAAAGCGTAGGTTCATATGACTTGGATCCTCTATAAGTGTCAGTGAGTGCCCGTGAAGGCTGCTCACCTAGTAATTTTGGGTGTTTTGCAACCCAAGTCTTTTCTTATTTATTTATTTTTTGATTTTTTGGTCCTTTTTTTCTGACCCAGCTATAGAATAGAACGTATGATAGCTCAAAATGAGCGTCTCAGTCAGAGGGACGTGCCATGCTTTACAACCTCCGTTTGGTCACTTTATGCCCTCGGAATCCCTAAACCGTCAATTTCTAGTAGGGAACTAGGCCCAAATTAGAAAGTCTAAGGGTGCAAGTGGGAAGAGAAGGGAGGAGAGTGGAGGACTTGCCCCACATGCTCTCATTCCCTCCTGAGGGGGTAGGGTATATATATAAGAGTGAGTTTAGTATATATCATAAGACTGAGGACTGAGGACTGAGGCCTGGGCCTGTGCTTGGGCTTGGGCTTCGGGAACGGCTTCGGGAAATCATCCCGATTAAAATTTTAGTGTAGCCCCCCAGTCACTCATGCTTAAATATTTTCAGTTTTTTTTTTTTTGAGGCGACGACCGCGCGCGGTTTAGGTGACCCTTTCTTGGCCACACACACTGTCAACACCTACCTAACCTCTCTGTCAACAGCTCACAGACAGCTCACTACCTTATCTACTTACTAACAGTGCTGCTAACCACTAACTAATCTGTTAACCACTCTGCTAACTGCTTACTGACAGTGGGCTAACTGTCCACCTACTTCCTCTCTCGCTACCTTACTGTGTACAGACTGTGTGCAAATAGAAATTGCTAATTGTCTACCTACTTATTCATTCACTACGAACAAGCTAACGACTACTAATTGTGCAAAGACTGTGTGCAAACAAAAAACACAACATTATGTAGAAATCACAGAACTTGCAGACAATACAGAAATTAACAACTTGCAGAAAAATAACTCATTCCTCTTCCTCTTCCTCTTCTTTCCTACTACAAACAACTCATAGGAGAAGCACAAAGTGCCTCTTGGGCTTAGTGCAGGGCGATTCCCCGGCAGCGACGCCAAAAATGTGCGCTCCTTGCCGCACTGTCAAAGCAAGGGACTTGCCTAACACTGTGTGCGAGCCACAGACGGCTCCAAGCACACAACTAGCTTAACTAGTAAGCTCAAAAGAGGGCAATGGTGTGTCACTCACCGCTCTATGCTCCTGTTGCGGAGGATTCCTCGCCGCGAAGAAGAAGGAGACGCCGCTACGTCGCCCTCAACCGCTTCACCGCCGTCGTGCCGTCGCAATGCTCGATCGCACTCTCTCTCTCTCTCTCTCTCTCTCTCTCTCTCACATACACACACACACACACAAGGAGGTGAAGAAGAAGAATATGGAGATGGAGATGGAGATGGAGCAAGAGCACTCTTCTATTGCACAAATGAGAGAATAAGTGAATTTTAGGTTTAGTTGGCTTTTATATGAGCTCACCCCATTCACACTTGGGCGCCCATGCTTAGCCAACTAATCCCTTGAATGTCCCAGTTAGAGTGCGTCTCTCATCGGCGATCACTCTTACCCTATTCCTATTGGACTGACAAGCCCGGTACCTGACTCTACCAAATAAATAATACAATGTCCACCGTAGGTTACAACGTCCGTCTCGTAGGTGATAGGGTGTCCATGAGCCATGAGGGTTAACAACAATACTACATGGAGGACTATTCGGGACAAGTCAAACCTGTATATCAAGTAGCTGTTCTTGCGGCAAGAGGCCAAAATATCAATTACACTGCTAAGAGACCACCTCTTCAATGCTATGAGTGTGGAGGTCCACATCATGTAGCCGAGTGTCCTCTTAGGCTACAAAAGAACGCCACACTAATGCAAACCAATCAAGCGAGCACGTCTACAATGCCAATACTCATGTGTAATCGATGTGGCATAGATCATTTGATTGCCCAATGACAAAAGTCCAAATGCACCGAAGATCACGCCATTAAACTTGATTGAGTTATCGAGGAGCCATCACAAAGTACACCTGTGGTACCAGTAAACGTACTCACACGATCGATGCTCCAAAAACAAAATTATATTCTTGAGGAAAGAGACACGGCATCAATTGCCCAATCTCAGAAAAAGAAGAAAACACGAAGGAAGAGATCGCAAAAAGCAGTGAAGTCAAACCCCAGTTCAAAGACCAACATAGGGACTGGTGACGACGTCCTATATATGAATGACATTGAAGAGGATTCTGAATCAGGTGAAACCATGGAGACCAAAACGACCACTAAGATAGAAACAACAAGGAAGATCTTCATGAGCCACAATGGCCAGGATCCAAGAAGAAGAAATGTTTACAGAGGGACTACCTGATCCTATCGAAGAAATAGAGATCCCATCTTCCCCACGTCAAGGGGCTGAAGCCGAAAAGGTGTCGTTAAACATTGCCAAATTGATGGATTTCATGTCTTCAGAAGTTAGAACCACCATCATGTCCAAACTATACAAAGACCCTTAGCTAGTCTCAGCTCTTGGAGCCTTCCTTAATGGAGAACTAAAGTTTGGGCTACCACAATTTGCACAGATGGATGGAGCTGGAGAGATGCCAATAGAGGAGGAACGCTTAGATCCACAACCCAACCTAGATGAGAACCTTGTTATAGAAATACCTGTTAACAAGTTGGGACAATACTTTGAGGCTGATGAATCTAATGCGACCATATCAATCACTACTAAGGGATTAACTGTGAAGGGAATCCTTGATGGTGGTGCTGGGGTTAGCATTGTCACTAAAAATTGATGGGAAACTATAGGAAGACCTCACCTTGCGACCACAACCATAGTAGTGAAGATGGCCAATGGGTCTATTGTTAAACCTATTGGGATGCTAGAAGATCTCAATATCAAGGTCTTTAGACATAAAATAAGAGTTACCTTCATTGTTATGGATTTCTCCAAGCACACTATGGCATCGGAGATGATCTTAGGACGTCCTTTCATGAGGGAAGCAAAAATGGTGCATGATTGGTCTAAAAACCCTGTCTACTTGCAGTTCCAAGATTCTGTCATTCGAGTGGATCTTGTAACTGGTCGAGCACATCCCCTAGGAAACAGGTTTATAATTGATCATAGATCTGACACCACAGTTCACTCAGCCCCGTTGCAGTACTGTTACACGTGTAAAGCGGACACTGATGTTGGGGAAGATTCTCCTTTTATAGATGTACTACCTGGGATGACTAAGTCGAACAATGTGGATTGGGTCCACCTAGCAGCAACCATAGATACTTGGGGAAACAGGGGGACGACCTGGGTAACATCTGAGGGGGGGGATGAAATGCCACCACTCGTACCCTTAAATATGCTAGAAGCAATGCATATAGCTTCTGACAAGACTCATCCTAATATAACGAAGAAAACGTACAAGTGGGTCCCTAAAGCTTCTTTAGCGACCATAGATAGTGCTAAAAATAGAAGCCTTCTAAGAAACATCCCACTCGCTCCAAGAAATGTAAGGAAATGTGGCGGTGGATTCTTAAACGACTATTGGAAGCCCAAGGCTACTATCAAGGAAATGATCAAATCTGGTTACCAAAATGTAGATTATGTTCTTACCTGTCACCGGACCCATGTGCGCCTAATCCCGTAGCTCCCAAATGAATCAATGATCGTGGAAAGAAGAAAATCACAAAATGCTACACACCCGCTCCAGAGCTAGTTTGGGTACCAAAGAAGAACGATTTGTTCCACCTAGCTCAAGAAGGGGGGAGTACCATGAAGCTTCTAGCTCCTCATAAAATGCATCCATAGAGCTAAAAGCTTCTCCACAACCTTCACCTACAATAGTGGACCTCCATAAAGCTATAAAGGAATCCACACCTCCCAGTGTTCAAGAATCACCTGATGAACCACTTCAAGTTCGATCCTGGGAGAGTACCTTACCACCTTTGCAACTCGACGAGGCACCCAAGGAAGGGGGGAGTGTTTGCTGACAGTCATCATTCACTCACTCCCCTCTCAACCTTCTTCCTTGACCTCTCAATCTCCCAATCTTAAGGAATGTATATATAAAGCCTTATACTCACAAAACCCAAAAATAATAAAGAGCAAGAGCAATTAGCAAACGAGTATGCACAATAAAAGTCAAAACATTGACCCAGACCTACACATTCACATCCGATACACTGAAACAGAAACCTATGTCATAAAACACCTTTGACCCTCATCACTCGAGTGATGGAGGGTAGGTAGGATTAGTACGATAGGAGTGTTTTTGTTTTAGAGTTTAGTGATTAGCAAAGTTCTTTCTTCCCACTGATGTGCCTCCTAGAGGTATTCTTTGTGTTTCCTCGTGTGTACAGGAACGTATTGCTGTGGTTAGGATTTGGACCTTCACGGGATCTTTCTCTCATTCACTCTTCAAATCAAGCGCGATCATCAACACAAACAGGTGTTTCTTGTCCATTAGCATTGCCCCTTATCTTTTTGCATCCATGTTTGCCTGCTTTAATTGTGATTGGTAGCATAATAATTAACGCATTTGCTTAGTATCAAACATTAAATTCAAATAATTTTTATGATAATCACTTGTCTAGGTTTAAAAATCAAGCAGTTCGACTAAGGTAGTTTGACCAAGCTAGGTGTTAGATATCTTCTCTTAATACCATGGGGAATGCCTTCCTAATAATCAATGGTTACTCAGGTTTTTAATCTGATTTAGGTAGCATTGTGTGAAATGTACTAGGGCTTTCTACTGGACTTAGTCCCTTTGACCTTTAGCTTAAGTATTATAAAGGGAGTTTACTAGTGTGATGAGCCTGGGGAGGGTAACAGTGTTATATGATACCCCAAAGTTAGAAATTAAAATGCTGAAAACGAACAAACAAAAAAATCAAAGTGCCACAATGTAAAATCTTAAGCTGGAAGAAGAAACCTCAGCTTGGTTTGGTACTCCACTCACATGTATCGCCTATGGTAGTAGAGCCCTAGAGGTTCCCACTGTGGGGGCGCTTTTCCTTGAAAAGCAAAAAACCCAAGGCATACAAAATAAGCACGCACATCAAAATCGAATCACTGTGAAAAGACTTTGTGGGGTCAAAGAAAAGGAAATAAGTGAGGCAATGATTTCATGAGCAATTCCTTTTATCGTAGCTTAACTACAAGGTCTTCTAGGTATAGCCTCTAGTCAGCCCTCGGACATGGAATACTTGACTCTCGCGATTAAACAAATTAATTGACCAGAGAAAATTGAGAAGCTTACCCATGGTATTGATAGTCGATCTTTAGTGCCTTTCAACCATTAAATTAGCGACCCCATACTTGTTTAATTTTTTACCCTTATAACTGTTTATGTGTTTGATTATGTTGCAATTTAATGTTTATAACTGACAAATGGTTTAAATTTCTGTTACGAATCAAATTGTCTGTCTACAACTGCATATGCTTTTTAATTGTATATGAGAATGCAATTACTGTGCCAATGTTGTTTGATTTTGCAGTGACTGAAGAAGGCTAAGGACATTCATCTCAAATGCTCTTCCACCTCGACGAACGAGCTTCAACTCAGTAGCTTTTGAGGACGGAATCTACATCAGGAAGGAGGGCATGTTAACCCTCACGCACATCCTATCACCTACAGCGGGTGTTGTATTATTTATTTGGTAGAGTCAAGTACCGGGATTGTCGGTCCAATAGGAAAAGGGTAAGAGTGATCGTCGATGAGAGGTGTACTCTAACTGGAACATTCAAGGGATTAGTTGGCTAAGCATGGGCGCCCAAGTGTGAATGGGCCAAGCTCATATAAAAGTCAACTAAACGTAAAATTCACTCATTCTTTCATTTGTGCAATTGAAGAGTACTCTTGCTCCATCTCCATCTTCTTCTTCTTCATCTCCTTGTGTGTGTGTGTGTGTGTGTGTGTGTGTGAGAGAGAGAGAGAGAGCATTGCGCGACGGCATGGCGACGGTGAAGCGATTGAGCGTGGCGTAGCGGTGTCTCCTTCTTCTTCGCGGCGAGGAATCCTCTACGACAGCAAGCATAGAGCGGTCAGTGACACACCATCGCCATCTTTGAGCTTACTAGTTTAGGCTAGTTGCGTGCTTGGAGCCATTTGTGGCTCGCACACAATGTATCGGCAAGTTTCTTGCATTGACACGTGCGACAGACGTGCACAATGTACATGTCATTGTACGCATACTCTAAAAGAGGTAGGTACTTCTCTCATTGAGAACGTTGATCTACTTCCATGACATAGGCTTTTAGTAGATTCAAAACTCGTTAGATTAGTTATTTCACTTTGGTCATCCGTTTGTGGATGATAGGCCGAAAGAGAAATTGAATCTACTTCCTAGATTCTCAAAGAGACCCTTCTAGAAATTACTGGTTATTCTAGGATCTATTTCCGACACCATGTGCCTTAATAGTCTTTTTAACAGGCATAGAGTGTGTTTTCTTGCTAAGGCTGTCGATTGAAACAATCTAAGTTGCTTCCCTTGGTCAAATTTCAACTTTTGGCATACCACGCATTTTGAAACATATTCTTCTATGTTTATTTTTCATGGTAGACCAACAGAAATACATTTCTACTCCTCGACGAGTAGATTATGGAATCCCTCTTTGCCTCGCATAAAGAGAAGCATGGGATTCATACATGACTTTCTTATTGTATGGGTGAGCCTATTGCCATTTAGAAGATAACCATCCTCCAAGGTGAACGGTTCTTCTTCCCTAATGCAAAGGCTATAATTACATACTTGAAGTCTCGATTAATAGCATACTCATCTATCATAAAAGATAGATCATTGTGAGTTGATATTGACACCACATTTACCCTTGGCAGTCGCGCGAAAGTGCATCGACCACTTGATTGTACTTGTTAGCAATGTGGGCAATATGAAATTTAAATTGAAAAAGAGAATTTTCCCACCTCATTTTTTTTGTCGGAGAGCTTGGTTTGCGTCATGAAGTTCTTGAGGCTTTGTGATCCATTCGTAGGATGAATGGAGTCCCCAAGAGATAGTGTTTCCACATGTCTAGGACCTATAGAACAACTAGTAGCTCTTTTTCGTATTTGCCCAATACTCGCTTATTAGAGTTGAATCTTTGACTCTCATATGCTATGGCATGCCCTTCTTGAAGCAAACTACTTCAAGGCAATCGCCACAAGCATCACATTGGACCTCAAATGGCTTTGAGAGATCTAGTAGTGTGAGCACAAGTTGAGAGATAAGCTTCTCCTTAAGCTTCTCAAAAGATTCTTGCACTTTTGTAGTCCATGAAAACGATCTTTTTTGTTAAGTCATGTAATGGGCCTGCTATTAGTGAGATTTTTTTTTTGAATCATCTATAGTATGCACACATACCTATAAAGCTTTGTGCCTCCTGTAGATTCCTTGGATTAGGTCATCCTTTTATTACCTCTAACTTTGTAGATCCATACGCGTGCCATCTTTAGAGATAATGTGACCTAAATATTGAATCTCTTGTAGGAAAAATTCCCTTTTCTTTTGATTAATGAAAAGCTTATTCTCTCTCACAACTTGAAAGATTACCTGTAGGTGTCGCTTGTACTCCTCAAGAGAATTTGAGTGGCCTGAAGATTTTTTTCCATCATGAGTTTGAAGCGGCTAGAGCATTTGTTAGCCCAAAACTTGTAACTTATCAAATAGATTTTCTACTCGTGGCACGAGTTTTTTTTTTTTTTTCAATAGTGATCCTATTTAGTGCTCTATAGTCAACACACATGTGACATGTGATGTCTTCCTTTTGCACTAAAAGTACTGGTGAATAGAATGGAGAGGAACTAGGCCTAATCATCCCTTTTTCCACCAATTCATGCACTTGCCTCATGATCTCCTCTTGTTGAGCTTATAAAACTCGATAATGAAGTTTATTAGGCAAGCTTCCTGATAGAAGCTCTATTGCATGGACATCATCCCTCATTTTGGAGGTAGCTCACTAGGGATGTCATCGTTCAAAACATTTTGGAATCCATTTAGGAAATTAGACAACTTTAAATCCTTTTGATTTCCTTTATTGCTACTTGTGAAAACATTGGAATCAGTTACAGATTCTCCAACAAAAATCTTATGCGTAGAAGTAGAGATTTTCATGGACTTATCAAAAGCAAGCGTATTTACCAGGGATATGGTGTTCCCCGATTCATTAGCATCTATATACATGGCTTTTTTCTTGTCATTGAAATACATTATCCTTTTAGGGAACTTCATAGTGGTAGCCATGCGAGTGAACCATGGTGCCCCTAGGATGGAGAGGAGAGATTAAAAGAAGTCTTCTTTGTCGATGTAGCTTTGGACATGAAGCCTCAACTTCCCAATCAAGGGAGTAACGGAGGCTTGTTGTCCCTTGAAGGTGGCATCCATGGTTACAACATCTCCCATCTTGAAAGATTGAATGCCCAACTTGGTGGCCAAATCCATTGATATGAAGTTGTGAGTAGAGCCAGGGTCAAAGAAGATGAAGGCATCATGCTCCCTTACCTTTCCCCAAGCATAGAAAAGACGTGATCCTTTGCAATGAGCATCCTCTTTTGGAGCTTCGATGGCGGAATCTATAGGAGTCTCATTGCGGCATTTCTCTTGGGGCAAGAACAATAGCCATGTCCTTGCTCCCCACACTTAAAACATTTGTTGTCCTTGCGAAAAGCGTCAAGCTCTTCATAAGAGAGCTTATTTTGCCCTTTGTAAACTCCCTTCTCCTTGGACCGATTGTTGTTGTTGGAATTGCCTTGGGAAGAATTTTGGGCATTGGTTTTCCCCTTTGCATCACTTTTGTCTTCGTTTTCCATGGGTTTGACATTCCTTCTAGCCTCTTGTTGGAAATTGATGCCCAAAGCAACCATAGTGTGGTGGATTACTTCGGTGATAGAACCAGGCCATTGGGAATTGATGTACTTGGCAACCTCTTCAGGTCATCCCACACAAAATTGTTGCTTTTGCTCGTGTTACCATATACGTGTGGTAGTGATGTGTGTGAACACACTAGGACCGTCGGGGCATTTTTTCCCTCTTTAGGAGGTTTTTTCCCCCGAGCATTGTATATACGCCCATTACTCTAGGGCTATCTATCTTTCCATTGCATACTAAGTAACACACTCTCTATTATGTGCCTTGAGCTTCCTTCGTCTTCTCCAAGCTGTGTGCGTTTCTCTGCAACCCTAATTCCAACAATTGATATCAGAGCAGGTTGCGTCCTCCCGGGCTTAGTCGCTAGCTGCTCCAGCACACACCTGCTCACTTTCTCCGATTACAATGAGGTTTGGCGAGCGTTCGCAGGTCGAGAAATATTTCGGGGGAGCTCGTAGAGCCTATTCTACTCAGATTTTTGATTCGGGCTCATTTCAGCCTCCGTTTCCACTATAGGCAGTACCGCATAGGCTATTTCATCATTTTGTGCAGAATTTTTGTCAGTGCCGTTTTCTGCATAACAGGTGCCTCATAGTCTTCTATGGTTTGTGCTATACAGCACGTGTTGTTCCTGTTCCGTTTCTCATATTTTCGAGCAGTTTTCACATCAGGTGCAACATTTACCATGGCTGACAACAAAAACACAGATGTGTTCAAGATGTTTGCTGCTGAGGACAGGTTGGATGGGGACAACTACCCTATGTGGGCTTATATGATGCAACATGTTCTTGTTTCAAAGGGCGTCTGGAACATTGTGCAGGGCATTGATGTACGTCCTGGTTCTAAGGATGCAGACAATGTTGAGGATGTTGCAGGTCTTGCTGCAAGGATTGCTGCTATTAGAGTTGTTTTGCCTACAATAGAACAAGCTCGTTGGGATGTAAAGGAGAGTGTGTTGCTGATGTTGATGTAGAATGGGCTTTTAGTGTAGAGTGCACTTACAATCCTCCTGTCCATGATGCATGCTTGTCAATTGCTACATATTCACATGTGTGGTATTTTGATAGTGGTGCTACAAAGCATATTACCTCACATCGTGAATTGTTTACCTCTCTTGAGTCTGTCCCTCATGGGAATTCAGCCACTTGTGCCAACAATGCCTCTTATCCGGTTCAGGGAGTTGGAAAGATTGTGCTTACTGCTGCAAATGGCAGTTCCTTCACACTTGTTGATGCACTTTATGTATCTGGGATCAAGAAGAACCTCTTGTCTGTATCCGCACTTGCTAGACTTGGACTTGTAGTCAAATTTGTGGATGACAGATGCACAATTCATGATCTCACTTTTGGTGATGAAATTGTTGCATGTGGCCTTTTGTGCCGTGGGCTATATAAGCTCACTTTGTATGACAAGTGTGGACAAAATTTTGCACATGCTATTGCAGATTCAAGGGCTATTTCAGATGCAAAACTTTGACATGCACGTTTTGGTCATCTGAATTTTGCTAGTTTGCTACATTTGCAGAAATCTAATATGGTTGCTTCTTTGCCACCTCTTGAAGCACCTGTCAAACATGTTTGTGATGGCTGTATTTTGGGTAAAATGCAGCGTTCTAAGTTTCCAAAAGATGGTTCAGTTCGGGCCACATGCAGGTTGCAGCTTGTGCATAGTGATGTTTGTGGGCCAATGCAAGATCCGTCCTTGGGCAATTACCTGTACTTTGTGACTTCCATTGATGATTACTCCAGGCATGCATGGGTATTTCCGCTTAAATCGAAGTCAGAAGTTTTTATGTGCTTCAAACAATTTCTGGCTATGGCTGAAAATGTCTCAAAATGTACTATGGGCACCCTCCGTTCGGATCGAGGGGGGGAGTATATGTCTCATGAATTCAATGCATTTATGGCTAGTCATGGGATAAAACACCAATGTACAGTGCCTTATACACCTCAGCAAAATGGTGTTGCTGAGAGGAAAAACAGGTCACTGACGGAAATGGCACGATGTATGGTCAAAAGTCAAGCTTTGCTGCATTCTTTTTGGCTTGAGGCCATCATGTGTGCCACTTACGTACTAAACAGGTGTCCTACGAAAGCTTTGCAGTCTATTACTACATATGAAGCATGGCATGATAGAAAGCCTTCTATTGAGCACATGCGTGTTTTTGGCTGTTTGCAGATGCTTTGGTGCCACAAACACAACACATAAAATTAGATGATAAGGCTATCAAATGTATTTTTGTTGGGTATAGTGCTGAAAGCAAAGGTTACAGGTTGTATCATCCGCAAAAAAAATATATTTTGGTTTCACGGGATGTAGTGTTTGTGGAAGATTCTGTTCAGCCCCTTGCTGTCATTTACTAGAGACAGTAATGTAAGCTCACAGGATATTTATGACACTTTGATGCCTCTTTTCAATGGTGGAAATACGAATGTAAATTCCAATGAGCCAAATGTACAGCCTATGGGGGTTTCTAAAAATGTTACAGATCAGTCTATTACTGATGCAGATGTTCATGATGTACTTGATGAGGAAAGGGCTGAAAATGAGCAGGCTAGCGGTATGCCAAAATGGCTGGTGCACACTTTGCGTGACAGTAAATTGGATGCACCTTTGTCTAGCCGTACTTGTTCAGGCTCTCGCCATGCTTCTTATGCATCAAATTGTTATGCTTTGGCTGTGTCTAGCTTACATGATGTCGCGGAGCCTTTGTCTTTTGATGAAGCACATAATTCAAAAAACTGGATGGTTGCCATGCAATCAGAATATGATGCACTTATAGAAAATGACACATGGACTTTATGTGATTTGCCTGCTGGGCAGAAGGCCATTGGTACGAAGTGAGTTTACAAGTTGAAACGCAAGCCGGATGGTGAGATCGATCGCCATAAGGCTCGACTTGTTGCAAAGGGTTATGCACAACAAAAAGGCATAGGTTATGAAGAAACTTTTTCTCCCACTTGTCGTATGACTACTGTGCACTTTCTATGTGCATTGGCAACTCATTTTGGTTGCGATGTACATCAATCAGACATTGTTATTGCTTTCTTGAATGGTGACATATTTGAGGAAGTTATGTAACGCAGCCTCGTGGTTTTGTCATAAAAGGACAAGAGGACAAAGTGTGCATATGTAAGAAGGTTCTGTATGGGTTGAAGCAATCTCCTCGTGCTTGGTATGAGAAAGCTGACACTTATTTGGTGAAAGGCTTTCGTAACAGTCCAACAGAAAGCACATTGTATGTAAAGCGTGAGGTTGATGTACTTCTCATTGTGGTTCTTTATGTCGATGATTTGTTGATCACTGGACCAAATGAGAGACATATTGCTGAATTTAAGGCTGATTTGAATACTACTTTCAAGATGAAAGATTTGGGGCTGTTGCATCATTACTTGGGTATACAGTTTAAGCAGTGTGATGGTGGTATTGCCTTGTGTCAGAAAAGTTACATAGAGACATTACTATGTAAGTTTGGACTTGAGGATTGGAAACCTATTGCCACTCCCACGGAAACAAGGTTGAAGTTGAGTCTACATGATGCTGGCTGTTAACGCTCACGGCTCATGGACACCCTATCACCTACGATAGACGTTGTATTATTTACTTGGTAGAGTCAGGTACCGGGCTTGTCGGTCCAATAGGAAAAGGGTAAGAGTGAACGCCGATGAGAGGCGCACTCTAACTAGAACATTTGAGGGATTAGTTGGCTAAGCATGGGCGCCCAACTGTCAATGGGGCAAGCTCATATAAAAGTCAACTAAACCTAAAATTCACTCATTCTCTCATTTTTGCAATTGAAGAGTACTCTTGCTCCATCTCCATCTTCTTCTTCTTCACCTCTTTGTGTGTGTGTGTGTGTGAGAGAGAGAGAGAGAGAGAGAGAGAGAGACAGAGTAAGAGAGAGAGAGTGCGATCAAGCATTGTGGCGGGACGATAGCAGCGAGGCGGTTGAGCACGGCATAGCGGCATCTCCCTCTTCTTCGCGGCGAGGAATCCTCCACGATAGCAAGCGTAGAGTAGTGAGTGACACACCATCGCCATCTTTCAGCTTACTAGTTTAGGCTTGTTGTATGCTTGGAGCCATTTGTGGATTGCACACAGTGTATCCACAAGTTCCTTGCATTGACATGTGCGACATACGTGCACACTAGCGATCCTGCTGATGTCACTCTTTACCAAACTGCTGTTGGCTGCCTCATTTATGTATGCAACACGAGGCCAGATATTCAGTTTGCAGTCTCACACGTTAGCAGATTTATGCATAGCCCAGGGTCTAAGCATTGGCAAGATGTTAAGAGGATTTTCCACTACCTCAGTGGCACTTTACATCTTGGCTTGTTTTATCCCAAGGGGGGATCATTGCCACCAGACTTACATGCTTTTTCGGACTCAGATTGGGCTGGTTGTTTTGACACGCGAGTGTCCACAAGTGGTTTTTGTTTCATGCTTGGTAGTTCATGTATATCATGGTTGAGCAAGAAGCAACCTACTGTGGCCACTTTGAGTTGTGAGGCTGAGTATAGGGCAGTCTTCACAGCTATGGTTGAGTGTGTATGGCTCAGACGCCTTATGGCTGATTTGGGTGTTGGACATGACACTGCCAACACTATCTACACTGACAGTCAAAGCGCATTGGCAGTTGTGAGGAACCCAGTTTTTCATGCTCGCACAAAGCACATTGAGGTGCATTACCACTATGTCAGGGAGAGGCTCTCAGCAGGAGAGATCAACTTGGCTTATGTGCCAACACAGGACAACCTTGCAAATATTTTCACAAAGGCATTGTCTTGTGAGAAGCTTGAAGCTTTCCGCATAGCTTTGGGCTTACTCCCCTTTGTGGACTGATCATGTCCTCAGGGCATGGCACTTCCCTTTACTCATGTGCTAGCTCTCATTCACAACATCACTCCAGGGGGGATTTGTTACAATATACATGTGGTAGTGATGTGTGTGAACACACTAGGACCGTCGGGGACATTTTTTCCCTCTTTAGGAGGTTTTTCCCCCCGAGCATTGTATATACGCCCATTACTCTAGGGCTATCTATCTTTCCATTGCATACTAAGTAACACACTCTCTATTGTCTGCCTTGAGCTTCCTCTGTCTTCTCCAAGCTGCGTGCGTTTCTCTACAACCCTAATTCCAACAGCTCGGCAAAGACTATCTTTTGAAAGATAGTAGCCTTGAGATGTAAATCCCAGAACTTGTCCACATATTTGTGGATAGACTCATGAGAGAGAAGCTTCAAACTCCGCCATTCGACAAGCACTTTGTCCTTTGCATCGCTTGCAAGGAATTGCTTCATGATGGAAACTTGTAGAGTTTTCCATGTCTTTGGGGCTTCGTCATTGCCATGAAGGCTAGCCCACCATTGATAGCCCACCATTGACAAGCCAATTTCTGGAAGTGCATATCTACATGATGTAGCTTGGAGGACTCTGTGAAGCCCTCATCTCCAAAGGCTGCATCAAATTGCTGGATGAAGGCCAATACTTTGTCGCTAGCACCAAAGGTGCCATCATAGTTGAGAAAAGAGATACTCTTTCCTCCCTCTTTGATTTGTGATGTCCTCCACTCTTGTGTTCTCTAGAAGTTGTTGAGTAACTTCGGCTTGCAAAGTAGGATTGCCATAGCTTGTTGCAACCTAGTAACAAGATGATTAACAAACATGGGGGACATCATCATTAGCACCTTCATGTGAAAAATCAAAGTTATCAATGTTCATTCTACTCTCTTGGTTATTGTCATCCATGCTAATTATACTCATGTAGAGAATTACTTTGTGCATTGGTATCGTCAAAAACCTTAGTCGCTACTCTTCTTTACCTTTGAAAATCAGTCCTCAAGTAGCCACACCCAGGGTTTAGACACTGTTGATTGCAAAGACTAGTGTAGAGGGTCTCACATTGCTCGGTTGATTATAGTTCCCGTTGAGCTTGCTAGTAGCTCAATAATGGTTAAGCCAAAGGCAAGCCCCGAGAGACTCCATTATTAAGAGTAGTTCCCAACGGTGTACCTCAAACTAAGTACTTCTCAACCAAGATAATAGATCCTTGTCCCACTTACCCTATAGCAGTAAACAAACCCAACCTTTCATGGACAACTTAAGGACCTCTCTTCTTAAGCAAGAAAAGAGAAAACAATAGCTCTAATACCAATGTAATGGAAATGGCCTATAAACTTTGAGGATAGCGGAATTAAGAGAATTAGAGTGAGCATTTTTGTGAGACTACTTTGAGAACATAGAGGGTGAACTTAAATAGCGGTAGCAACATAACCATTATACTTAATTAACTTAGCATGAAATACTTTTGCAAGAGAGAGAATTAGAGAACTTGACAACAGTTGAGGACCGGAGTTATGTGGAGCCGGTCCCCTCTCCAATAGGCTTTTGTATTATAGATTCTCCCCATAAAGAGAGACTTGGTACAATACAATCTTTGTGTTCATTGACCTAGGTGATGCTATGAAGATGGAAAGCTTCATGCATCACAAGCATAACATAAACTTTGTAAAAGCATTAACCATCCCCGGCCTTAGTCCCAAGGCCTCAAACACCTTCGAAGGTGGAGAGAGCTAGCGGGGAATGAGGGTAGGGAAGAGGAAGAAGAAACATTCATAGGAGAAAGAAATAGTTCCTCACTTATCATCACTTTTCTTGCTAGCATACATACTAGCATAGTAATGAAGATGGAGAAGATGGCAAGCTTAAGCATTGTAGCATGGATCTTGGTTGGATTTGCATTCCATAACCAAGAGTGTTGGTGTAGGCTCTCAACTTCTCAACAAGTTTGGAGAAGGAGACTGAGTTATTGCACTTTCACCAAGTGAGGATGCGTGAAAAATGAGTGTGAGAGGGTGTATACCCCCAAGCACACCCCTTGCTTGCCTTGGCCGCCCCCTCCTTGTAGCTCAAGCTTGAAGCCATTGGACCCCTCTTTAGCCAATCACATGCACAATACATTTCAAGCAACATGGGTAGTCTTTGGACAAGTGTCCTCATTAGAAAAAGTTTGGACTAAAAAATGGGCCTTGTAAGAATTGTTGATGTGGCATAGCTTTCAAAAAGTGGGGATCGGTAAATTTTTTGCAAATAAGATCCAAACTTGTCAGAGGTTGGATATTTAGAATCTACTCTTCAAATGCTATCTATTGATATATAGCATGCATGTATCGGACATTGCCTTCATGTAGATCTAGAAAAAAGTGAATTTAGATTACCGAAACGGTAACAAAACCTGGCTGATTGAAAAAAATGGCATAACTTTCATAGAAGTCATCCAAACTTTTCAGACCTTGGCTCTTTAGAATCCATTTTTCAAGAACTTTCCAATGATAGGTCATATCATGGGGTTCTAAGCAATATTTAGAGGGGTCTACCGGGTTGCTTTCTTTTGTACAACTTTGATGATGTGGCACTTTTAAAAGGCCCAAAAATGAGTTCAAAATTTTCCTAATGTCCTTACCCCTTTGAGAGAGAGAGAGAGAGAGCTTGAAAATTTCTAGATATTTGTTGAATTGAACTAGAATCTCATTGGACCCCTCTTTAGCCCAGCCCAATAGGATTCAAGCACACCATGTGGCTAAGCATAGGGAGAGTCTGACATGTGTCCATGTGCCCCTTGAGAAAGGGGGTTCCCCTTTGGGTGAGTGGGAGGTTAAGTCAAAGATTTCCCTAACTTTGGGGCTTTCCTCCTCTTTTGTAGGGTCTCTTTTTGACTCAAGCCCCTCAAGCACCTTACCCCCCATGCATGGGAATCTTTTCAAGCACCTTACTCATCAAGCATGACAAGCACCTTAGTCAGCAAGCACGACAAGCACCTCAAGCTTGGGTTGGGTTCCCACCTCAAGCTCAGCCCTAGCTTGCCTAAGGTTGCCTAAGGTCAAAGGACTTTTAACACTAGCCTTTGGAGGTCTTTAATGAAACTAACCCTAAGGCCTTTTAAGCTAGTGTTGCTCTTTGACTAACCATCTCTCATTTGGACCCCTTTACCATTGGCCTCGTGTTGAGATAGATCTGTAAGCACATGTCTATATTCTAACCCTTGTTTCCATTTATTCGCCCACATTAAATGATCAGTTTAATATGACTTTTAACACTAACGTTTGGAGGTCTTTGCAGGGGATCGGGGAGCACCACAGACGGAGAGTGAGAGAGAGAGAAGGAGACACACACACGATGTGGGTGGGGAGACTGTGAAGTGGCATCCCTCTATACAGTATACTCACTATAAGTATAGGGTAACAGTGGACGGGCGCCCATGACTTGGGCGACCGATCAAGGCACATAGGCCTTAACCCCAACAACCTCCCACTTAAAGGCCAATGTGCCTTTAAGCAAGATCTACTAGTGTACAACTAATAGAAGGTGAGATATTCTCTCAACCTATGCCCACTGACTCTCGATGAGCTAGTGCATCCGGCTCTACTGATAGACAAACATCCTTCTGCGGAAGCCACACAGAGCTAGCTCCAAGCTCTGCAAAGAGTCTACAAGAGCTCATGCACTCCTGCAAGTATCGGTCCAATACCTGCAAACCTCCCCTAGGCTCTATGCCGAGATCAGTCATCGAACAACTAATCAACCCTGCTGCAAATGCTCCCACTGTAGCTGCTATGTCGGGCCTCGAGATCAGCATCTCGTACATGAGGACACCGAACGTTGATGCAACCCTGGCGACCTCTGCCACCTCCAACTCAGAACTCAACTCATGGCAATCTTGTCCCCTATCATAGAGACCATGGCACTCCGACTCCGAGCTCTGGAGTGACTCCTCGTGCCCACCACATATCACATGTGTACCAAGAGTATCCATCTGTCCTGAATCTGCATCAAGCTCTGGCATAAGCATATCAAGAAATGACTCCACAATAGCCGACATCTTTGCATCCATGTGAGTCATCTCTGTCATCACCTCTGATGACTTGTCCTGCTGTGACTCACTAGAGCTGTCCCGCTCTACCTGTGCATCCATAGACGCAACCTGCACAACAAGGTCACTGCTCTGCACTCCATGCAAAGCATCCTGCAACCCACAAGCAAAAGAGACTCGCCTGCTCTCTCGCTATCTACCTGGCTGCATAATCACAAAGACAACACCGTCTCTCCCATGATCCACAGGCAATGGGTAACCTGTACCACTCCTGGCACCTCTCGCAATCACTAGCGAACCCAAATGCATCACAAAATCTCGCTCTCGTAGCGAAATCTGACATCCACAATCTCTAAGTTGACCAATCGAGATCAATTCACTGTCAAATCTGGTAAATAGCGCACATGTCGTAACAAGTAAGATGCACCACTCGGTAATGATAGTCTCACATTTCCTGCACCTGCTATCGCATGCACCGATCCATCGGTCAAACGTACACTGTCAAGCATCCCGCTAGAATAGCTACAAAACCATTCACGATGCGGCGTGACATGAAACATAGCATCTGCGTCTAGCAACCACTGCAAAGGGAGTGCACTATCCACATGTATAGCATCTCTTGCATAGCTCGAGGTAAAAGTGACATCCCCGTCACTAGTATACTCCGACACTACATCTGCCTCAACTGTCAAAGCAACTGAGTCCATGGCATCACTACATACATCTCTGAGACTGCCATGTCTCCTACGATGTTGCATACGACGAAAACAGCGCCGTCTAACGTGTCCAGAATGATTACAATTCCAACATGTTACCTGTCGGCGTGCTCGTGAATGTACATGTCTCACACGAGTCCGTGATGACTCAGATCTATCATACATATCATGTAATCTGCGCCAAAGTGCTATCAATGTAGTCTCATACATAACAAGAGCATATACAGATTCCGCAAGGTGCAAAGAGAGTGTAGATAGTGCCATCTCCTCTAGATCCTGCCACTGATCGTCAGACAAGCATGAAGGTCTACCTGCATCACCACTCAATGGTCCATGCAACCCTCACTGTGTCAATGCATCAAGCATACACTCTCTCCATGCTGCAAAGTCTGATCCATCAAACATGCACATTTCGGAGAGATCATAATCTGAGCGATCACCTGTCTCTGTCATGAGCAGAATGTAGCAAACTAGAAAGCAAAACCACCTCACCAATAACACCTGGAAACTGTCTACCAATATGGCCAGAAACACAATGTAAAACCTATGAGACACACTCCAAAATAGAGCTCCCGCAATGTCAACCAAATCAGCCCTAAACTGGCTCGAATCGCATTAACAAAAGTCTGCTAATATGGCTGTAAAATATGGCTACAAATCAGCCCCAAAATTTAGCTCTTAAACAGCTGCATATACAAGTCACAAATGTGTCCCAAATCAGCCTACAACTGAGCCATACATGGACACCTGCAAAGAGGAAACAATGGCTGAAAATTCAGCGCCCAAATAAGCCCTCAAACCTGCTTGTAAACTTGTAAACCTGTAGCTGAAACCTACTGAAAACCCTCAAGGTAGACTCCTAGATCACATGTATCCGAGTCCGGGTGTGAAAGCTATGTCAAAAAACGCTGTTTTCGGCCCAAAAACGCAGCAAAAACTTGTTGCTGCAGCAAAAATTTCAGAGGTCAAAATCAGCTCAAATGGACATCACCATTGTGTCCGGAGCGTGCCAAAACCCTAGGTTACACCTTAACCTTGCATAAATCGCATTCCGTATGCAAAAGTTATGCAAAAAAACACTGTTTTTGGGGCCCGAAAAATGACCTGCGGAAATAAAAATCTGCGTTTTTCCTGCAAGTATGGCTGCAAATAACCATACACACTTGCAATACACTCTTCCCTCAAGCTTGGGAATGCCCCTCAAGCTTCCATGAGCACAGATCTGGTGGTCGCTCACCGATCTCAAGCTTCCATTGAAAGCGAGATCACCATAGCCGAAAGCTCACTCCTCTGTAGCACTCCATCTGTCGCGAAGCCAAAGCTCTCATACCAATTGAAGGGGATCGGGGAGCACCACAGACGGAGAGTGAGAGAGAGAGAAGGAGACACACACACGATGTGGGTGGGGAGACTGTGAAGTGGCATCCCTCTATACAATATACTCACTATATAAGTATAGGGTAACAGTGGGCGGGCGCCCATGACTTGGGCGACCAGTCAAGGCACATAGGCCTTAACCCCAACAGTCTTACATTCCCTAAGATTGGGAGATTGAGAAATCAGGGAGGAAGGTTAAGAGGGGAGCAAGTGAATGATGGATGCCAGCAAACACTCCCCCCTTCCTTGGGTAGATCATACCTTTTGGAACGATGTTGTCACCTTTAGAAACCAATTGTTCCAAGTTGTAATGGGTGAAGACTTTGACCAATAGTTTTTCACCACCATAGGTGTTTCATCTAGTTGCAAGGGTGGTAAGGTACTTTCCCATGGTTTTACTTGAAACGTTGTTTTAGGTGATGAATTTACAATGGGAGGTGCTATTCTTTCTTGTTTGTATGGATATGTACTATGGTAGGTGGAGGTTGTGTCGAAGCTTCTATTTTCATATATAAACTACATGAAGAGCAAGAAGCTTCATATTTTTTTCTATGTTTGAGTTGAGGGAAACAATCCTTTCTTGCTTAGGTACCCAAACTAGCTTTGATTCAAGTGTATAGTGTTCTGTGATCTTTCCCTTCTCACGATCTTCAATCGGCTTTATCGTTACAGGATTTGACTCACATGGGTGAGGTGACAGGTAAGAACGCAATTTACGTTTTGGCACCCATATTTGATCATTTCCTTCATAGTAGCCTTGGGCTTCTAATAGTCGTTTAGGAATCCAACGCAACATTTTCTTACATCTCTGGGAGCCAGTGGGGCATCTCTTACAAGGCTCCTATTTTTTAGCATCAGAAATGGTCGCTAAAGAAGCTTTAGGGACCCATTTGTATGTTTTCTTTGTTATATTATGATGGGTCTTGTGTGTCTCAAGCTTTGTTTCAACTATAGAAGTTGAAGCTCTAGAGAGTTGGGCTATAGAGACATATGGTTCAACCTCCTAGACATGCAATGTTTTGGGTTTTATTTCCTCAGGAGGTAATATCTCGGGGACTATGGCTTGAGTGGCAGGGCTAAGAGTTTATTTTAGTGTTTTGACACTCCTAGTCCCCCAATCATTAGTGCATTTGGTCGCTATCATCCACGTGCGTCCTAGGTTTATATTGCCTTTCATAGTTTCCGCAGGCATGACCAAAAAGTCTTGAGCTAAACCCCATTATCATCATTGACAGAAGTGTGTCAGGTTCCAAAAATTGTATTTTTTTCTTGTTGATACCCTTGACTTGGATGGTACTCTCAGATAGAGATGGCTTTGCTAACTCACACCACACTCCGTATGATAGCATATTATATTTAGCACCTTTGTCTAATAAGGCATTATATAGCACTTTCTCATAGGTGCTATTTAACTCAATAGGGTATCGTAGAGGTGTGTCAGAGTCCAACCAATCATCCTCTATTTCAACGTGAAATGGATGTGTAACTCCAAGGTTGGCCTCTCGTTGGCGTCTAATACATTATTGTCGCTCCTTAGCCTTAGCTTGAGCTTGTATCTTTTTCAATTCTGCTTGTGCCTTGGTTGCTTTTTTTTAATGAATGGCACGTAGCTCCTCTTGGCTTTAAGGATCATAATATCTTTTAAATTTACTCCCATTAAGGAATTTAATGGTTTAAATCCAATCAAGAGCATAATATCTGTTGAATTTACTCCCATTAAGGAATCCAATGGTTTAAATCCCATCGAGAGTTTCCACACGAATGGTACCTTGTGGGGTGATTTCGTGTACTCTATATGGTCCTTTTCCCACATATTTTAATTTTTTCTTTTAATTAGGCACTCCATACATAAGGACTTTATCCCCAACCTTGATATCCTTGTTCTTTAACTGACAGTCAAATCATTTCTTTCTCCTATCTTTCTCCACAAGTGCATTTTGCATATCCAATTGTCTTTCTTCATCTAACCTCTCAAGGATATATAAGCACTCAACTAAAGGGTTACGATCCCAACCTTCTTAAGAAGCTACCCACAAACTAGGACTTACAAACTCCCATGGCATAACTGCTTCTTGGCCATATACCATTTTGAATGGTGTACAATTAATAGCCACTTTGTAAGCAGTATGATAAGCCCATAGAGCTGATGTCAGCTTCAAATCCCAAGTGTGCGATGAGCTTCCACTGTTTTGGTCAAGATAGAAATTAAGGTCTTGTTAGTGCTCTCAGCTTGGCCATTTGTTTGTGGATAATAAGGTGTAGACTTATGGTGGGCTATCATGAAGTTTGTCATGAGTTCCTTTATCACTCCATTTATAAAGTGGGTACCATTGTCACTCACAATTTCAAAAGGACAACCAAATCGCGTAATAATGTTCTCAAAGAGAAACTAGCAATTGACCTCGCATTAGCCTTGCGTGTTGCCTTGGCTTCTGCCCACTTTGTCACATAGTTAGTGGAAACAATAATATATTGAGATTGAGTGTTACAAGGTGTTGGACTAATTGGACTTACAAAGTTTAAACCCCATTTTTCAAATGGTTGAGTCACTCTAATAGGATGTAAGGGCATCTTATCCTTTCGTTGTGTGATCTTGTAACAGTGGTATTCATCACAACCTTTTGCAAAAGTTGATGCATCTTTGAATAAGGTAGGCCACCAATAGCCTGATTGCAACACCTTTCTAGCAGTTAGTTCCCTTGAAATGTCCTCCGACTATATCCATGTGGGCTTCTTGCAATATGTATAAGTACTCATCCTCACGAGTACAACGTTTAAGAATATCATGCTTCCCTAGCTTGTAGAGAGTTCCTGCAATTAGAGAATAATATTCACATTCCTTTAACAATTTTCGAGCTATATCCTTATGAAGTTCTTTGGGTGGAAAACCATTACCTAAAAAGTTCACAATCTTCTCACTTCATTCGGGCATGGTCTCGACAAGGAACAGTGAAGTATCGTGTAATTCATCATCGACTCCAGTAGGGGCTTCACCATTGGGTATGTGAGACATATGATCCGCCATGACATGTCTTTTACCAGGTCTCACCGCAATGGTAAAATCAAACTCAAGAAGAATTAACAACCATCGTATAATTCTTTCCGTGGAACAAGGTTTATTTACTAGATACAACAATGCTTGATGATCCACATAGAAAACAAACTTGTTGGTAAGAAGGTAGTAGCAAAATTTATTCACTACTTAAATCATAGCTAAACTTTCCCGCTCTGTAGTGGTGTAGTTCTTCTTATGAGGACCCTAGGAGCTAGAGACCTGGATCCACCTCCCAACCACCCATACTTATAGGCTCTTAGCCCTAGGATCCCCTGTCCACACTGCTAGCTGTGGCCCGTGGCCAGGGTCCGTGACCCCCCCTTAGGGTAGGGCCCTGCCCGTAGGACCCATGTCCTGACACTTCTCAGCATCATTTAATTGATGACTTGCGAAGCTAATGGAGTAGTTAATTTATGTTCTCCTGGTTGAGCTAGAACACACCCAATAGCAAAGTTCGATGCATCAATATGCACATGGAAAATTACATTCCAATCGGGCACTCGTAGAATGGGAGTGATTGTCAAGGTCTTTTTCAATGACTCATAAGCATGGTCACACTCTGCAGTCCAGTGGAACTCAATAAGAAGCTTGTACAATGGGCGAGCTATCTCGGCAAAGTTTAAAATAAACCACAAGTAATAACCAACATGGCGCATGAACCTTTGAACTCCTTTATAGTTTGTAGGTGGTGGCAAATCAACAATAGCTTTAATTTTGCTCTCAGTCGTGGAAATCCCATTTTTGGACACTATATGCCATAAAATGACTCCATGTTTAATCCAAATTTGGCATTTGAAAGAGTTTAAGAAGATGCAATACAATATGCACTTCTCAAACACTTTTCGTAAACATGGTAGATGTTCTTCCCAAAAAGGATAAAGACAAAGGTCATCTAAGAAAGCTTCGAAAAAAACTCCCTCAAATATTCTCTAAAAGCCGTGTTTATTAATCTTTGGAAGGTAACATGGGCATTGGTTAAGCCAAAAGCCATAACATAAAATGCGAACACTCCAAATTCAGTTATAAAAGCAATTTTAGCTTGGTCCTCTAGTGCAATTGTGATTTGATTGTATCTAGAGTACCCGTCTAAAAAGCTATAAGCTTCCTTCCCTACAGCTCTTTCAAGCACATGTTTCGAATATGGCAAGGGGTAGTGGTCTTTCCTAGTGGTGGCATTTACTTTCTTGAGATCCACGCAAGCTTTGAGTTTTCCATTCTTTTTTGGCACAATAACTATTGGAGACACCCACTCTGTGTGCTCAATATAGGATATATGAATCCGCATTTGACAAGCTTTTGAATCTCTTCTTGAACAATCTTTGCATACTTAGGATTCATTGGGTAGGGTCGTTGTTGGACTGGTTTAGCCGTGCTATTCATGAGAATTGTGTGTTGCATCACGGAAGGGGGAACACCTTTCATATCATGGTATGTCTAAGCAAATATATCCTTGAATTCCTTGAGAAGCTCTTTGAGTACATATTCCTCAGTCTCTGTCAGATCTTGGGCAATGAAAATAGGTTTGGACTCCTCACCTGGGTCTGCTAACTCTATTTCCTTAACTATTGCTGGATCATCATAGACTCCATCACTTCCATCAATAGGTGTTCTTTGGGCCTTTGTATACACAACCTTACGCTCCTCCATGGTGTAGGATTTGAAATGATTAGGTGCATGTGTAAGTCTGTGGGGACTTGTTGCTCTGTCGACTATGATTTCTCTTTCGCTTCCTTTTGTTGTTGAGCTAGCTCTCGATTTTGTTGTCTCCTTACAGTACGGCTCAACTTTGGCTTCTCTGTAGCTTCTAGCTATGCGATATCAATGGGTTATGGACTACACCACGTGACTCTTTGAAGAGATTCACCCCAATTATCTACCAATTTTTGATGAGCATCACATGCCCCTATATAATTAAGCCATTATGCGGTAGATTTCTTTTCATTTATCCTAGCACGCACATTTGCTCGATATCGTTGCCTCTTATATCTCTTACTCTTCTTGTCTAATTTTTTATTACGGTCGATCTCTAGTGAAGAGTCATTAGTAGATGAATCGCTACTTGTGTCTTCTCCTCTCCCGAATAGATTGTCATCTAGGGTACCATTGGGCCTCTAGGTGGTTTGTCCCTACATTTGCACCAAGTTTTAACTCAAATTCTTCATCCTCAGAGTCGATTTTAATTGATGATTCTGACTCTGAATCGTGTGGGCTATAGTCTTTTGAGATGCTACTGGTTCCAATGTCAGTCAAAGTCTTCATCTGGTAGGTCATCATAAGCTATATGCATTGCTCCTATCATATTTAGAGATACGAGTTGTGGCATTTCATCCCCCTCATGTGTTACCCATGTCGTCTCCCTATTTCCCCAAGTGTCTATGGTTGCTGCTAGGTGGACCCAATTCACGTTGTCAGACTTAGTCATCCCAGATAGAATATCCATATAAGGGGAATCTTCTCGAACATTAGTGTCTTTTTTACATGTATAACAATACTCCAATGGGGCCGAGTGAATTGTGGTGTCAGATCTATGATCAATTATAAATCTACTTCCTAGAGGATGTGCTCGACCAGTTACAAGATCAACTCGAATGACAGAGTCTTGGAACTGCAACTAGACATGGTTTTTAGACCAGTCATGCACCATTTTTGCTTCCCTCATAAAAGGACATCCTAAGATCATCTCAGATGACAAAAGGTATGCCTTATTTTGTGTCCAAAGACCTTGATCCTAAGACTTTCTAGCATCCCAATAGGTTTAACAATAGTCCCATTGGCCATCTGTACCACTATGTCTGTAGTCCCAAGGTGAGGTCTTCCCATAGTTTCCCATTAATTTTTAGTTACAATGCTAACCCCAGTGCCACCATCAAGGATTTCCTTCACAGTTAATTCCTTGGTACTGATTGGTATGGTTGCATTGGATTCATCGCCTTCAAAATATTGTCCCAACTTGTTAATAGGTATTTCAACAACAGAGTTTTCATCTAGGTTGGGTGGTGGATCTAAATGTTCCTCCTCTATTGGCGCCACCCTAGCTCCATCCATCTATGAAAATTGTGGTAGCCCGACTTTCAGTTCTCCATTGAGGAAAGCTCGCAAAGCTAAGAATAGCTCAAGGTGTAATAGAAATGTCCTATGACTTTGAGAGTAGCGAAATTAGGGAATTAGATAAAGCACTTTTGTGAGATTGCTTTGTGAACATAGCGGGTGAACTTAATTGATGGTAGCAACATAAACATGGTACTTAGTTAACTTGGCATGAATAGTACTTTTACAAGAGAGAGAGAGATGTTACCATATACATGTGGTAGTGATTTGTGTGAACACATTAGGACCGTCGGGGCATTTTTCCTCTTTACGAGGTTTTTCCCCCGTGCATTGTATATACGCCCATTACTCTAGGGCTATCTATCTTTCCATTGCATACTAAGTAACACACTCTCTATTATGTGCCTTGAGCTTCCTTCGTCTTCTCCAAGCTGTGTGCGTTTCTCTGCAACCCTAATTCCAACAATTGATATCAGAGCAGGTTGCGTCCTCCCGGGCTTAGTCGCTAGCTGCTCCAGCACACACCTGCTCACTTTCTCTGATTATAGTGAGGTTTGGCGAGCGTTCGCAGGTCAAAAAATATTTCGGGGGAGCTCGTAGAGCCTATTCTACTCAGAGTTTTGATTCGGGCTCATTTCGGCCTTCGTTTCCACTATAGGCAGTACCACATAGGCTATTTCGTCATTTTGTGCAGAATTTCTGTCAGTGCCGTTTTCTGCATAACAGGTGCCTCATAGTCTTCTACGGTTTGTGCTATACAGCACGTGTTGTTCCCGCTCCGTTTCTCCTATTTTCGGGCAGTTTTCACATTAGGTGCAACATTTACCATGGCTGACAACAACAACACAGATGTGTTCAAGATGTTTGCTGCTGAGGACAGGTTGGATGGGGACAACTACCCTATGTGGGCTTATATGATGCAACATGTTCTTGTTTCAAAGGGCGTCTGGAACATTGTGCAGGGCATTGATGTACGTCCTGGTTTTAAGGATGCAGACAATGTTGAGGATGTTGCAGGTCTTGCTGCAAGGATTGCTGCTATTAGAGTTGTTTTGCCTACAATAGAACAAGCTCGTTGGGATGTAAAGGATGCGCAGGCTCATGCATTGATTGCGTTGTCTATGAAGCGCACCATTGTTTCTCACATCCGTTCTGCAAAATCTGCAAAACAGGCTTGGGATATTTTGCCTGGTCTTTATGCAAGTCGCAATGAGGCTAAAATTGCTTTGCTGCGTTGTCGAGAAATTTGCGGTCTTGCCAAGAAAGCACCGGGCTTATGGCTGTGAGAGTTTGTGAGAGAACTCAACAAAAACTATATGAAGGAGTTAAACCATAGATGCCATGAAGACTAGGGTTTGGAAAGAAGTGCAATCAAAGAAGACTCACCCTTTCTCTCTTGCATTCACACACACAAAGAAAGAACGCAAAAGAGAATGTCAAAACAATACGAAGATGAAAACATCAAGGCTATGGTCATATCGTATCATGGGTAATATGAAAGGGTTAATGGATGAGTTAATGGCATTCAATCTTGGCTGACCAAATAGGCTACGAATTGTTCTTTGGAATTGTAGTTTTGTGCTTACCATAATATATATATTTTGTCTAGTGATTGGGATTAATTGTGTGTACAAGTCCTCTTGGTTCATAGCAAGATAACTACGCTCACATCAAAAGAAAAATTATAGTCTATGAGAGGTAGTATGATGGGATCCGGTGATAGAAGTATTTCATTGAGCCTTTCAGGGCCAAAGAGAAACACTATACGTTGTTGAAAGTGTATTTTACGGCTAATCCATACGTTAATTCTAATAGATTGTACAGAGTGAAAGCGATAGAAATGATCATCATGTGGGTTATTCATCTAGGATAGTATGTGAGAAATGTAGATATGAGAGAAGTGAAGAGATGAGAATTTTCTCTCCCAAGCCCTATTCTTGCCCGTAGACAATAAGGATACTGCGGGGAGAGATGTACCTGTAGCAAAGAGAACCTAAAATTTATAGAGAGGATGAATTACTAAGAGTGAGAGAGATAGATTTGGTTAAGGAGATGAGATTAGATACATATATATATATATATATATATATATATATATATATATATATATATATATATATATATATATATATATATATATATATGTCGGATCAGAGATGAAAAAGAAAACAATAAGAAATCAAGAAAACATCAATGTAGAACACATCTTACTTGAAACCCTTCGGCACCATTATTGATGGGAGAGAGAAGAAGAGTGGATAATTCCACTTTGATTGATACACCAAGTGCAAGACCATCTTTGATTAGAGTTGATCTTCCAAGGTTAGCTTGTTGCAAGAATGGCTAGTCTCCCTCTAGGAGAAAGTGTAGGCTTGGGCTTATGTTAATGGCTAAGTACAATTAGGCATTACTACTCACTCCCTCAAGAATTCCTCTCATCAATGGCTTGAATGCTTGAGTTCTTTCCAAGGAAGAAGAGGTCCCCTTTTATAGGTGAAGGGAACGCACAAGGGTTTACACAAGAAGAGAGGAGCCAGTGTGAACAGGAATTGGAAAAGTTGGAAATGAGCTGTCCCTGCATGATGTGGGCAGACTGGGGTCCAGTATTTTGAGCATATCTCCTCAACCGTAGCTCCAAATAAAAAAGTAAAAATATGGGCAAAAACTTCAGCTCATTAGCTACGATTTTCATTTTAAAATCATTTCCCAATTCGGATTGGAACCTTGTGTAAAAAATTTATCAAAATAGGGTCCATTTATGGCAGCAAAAGTCTTCATGTGGTCTCCTTAGCCTAGACTTTCATTTAATTCCAAAGGACACCTCATGCCATATGAAAGCATGACATTGCTCCTTGACAAAGTTTTGTAATCATGCTTGCAATAATGCATTAAAATAAGTGTATCTTTGAAATCATGCCACCAAGTGTCCCACTAGGATTTGATTCTCTCCTAGTAGCTATTTAAAAAGAAATATAAGAAAAGTATAAAAAATACATAGAATATATATATATATATATATATATATATATATATATATATATATATATATATATATTGGAGTTTACCCTAGATATAGGATCTAGCTAGGGTGTGAGATGATAATGAAATAGTAGAAATAAAGAATCAATGCTTTTTGCCCCAAGTTAAAGAGGCGGAGCTATTGATGCTTTTCCCATAGTATTTTCTGATGGTAAAGTAAGGATATGTTACCCTTGAGAAAAATAATAGGATGAGATAGAAGGATTATTATTATACTTAAATATGCATATGTACACTATAGGAAATATAATTATGTATCTAAAAAAATACAAGATAGATCTTGTAGCATCCGTTCCCACTATGTACGTGTCACAGCACGACATCCACCCCCTCTAAACTTGCACATCCTCCGGTATGTGCCACATTGTCTCTTTGTAAGATTAGACCTCTTGTACATCTTCCTTGTCTTCTTCTTCACTGGATGATTCCAGAGCTTCATGTTCACTTTGATCTTCACCTGTGTTTTTCTCTTCTTTCTCATCCATATCTTCTAGATCATTGTCTCCTCTTCTCTTAAACATTTTAATCCTTTTTCCTGCAATGGGAATCTTTACTTCTGTACCATCTAGTTCAGACAAGCTGTAAGTAGCATTTTCATGCACATGCTTTACAACATACAGTCCAAACCATCTTTTTGAGAACTTACGCATGACTGTGTGATGGTTATCAAGGCTACTATCATACACTAAAACCCAGTCACCTTTGTCAATTGCTTTGCTCCTGAGTCGATGTCGCTTATCAAAATAGTCCTTGTTTTTCAACCTTGCATTTTTGAGTCGTTCTTTTGCAGCTTCAATGTCTCCAGGTCTTCTCTCTAGCTGCCTTATACGTAGTGCAAGGAGATCTTCCCTACTAAGCCCCTCTTGCCAAGGTAGTACATTCCATGTGGGAATTGTATCCTCAATCGGCATCACTGGCTTTTGACCATGCATTAGCTCCGCAAGCATGTAGCCAGTTACTGAGCTATGTGTTGTACGATCAGCCCATAAAGCATATGGTAACAATTTTGGCCACTCACCAACTCTTCCTTCGCAAGCCTTGGCCAAAGCTTTGATGATAGGAGGATGCCCTCTTTCACTCTTTCCATTGCCTTCAGGGTTGTAAGCTGCAGTAAGAGAAAGCTTGATCCCTAATCTAGAAAAGAACTCCCTTGCTTCTTCAGCATCCAGTTCACCTCGATCTACAGTGATTTTTCCCACACAACCATAACGGCAAATCACCTCATCAAGAAGGAATTTGCACACAGCTTCTGTGGTCTTAGCTCTTAATGCTCTTCCTTCAACCTGGTTAGTTAGGTCCTCTCGTGCAAGAACCAAGTATCTCATCTGCCAGAGTCCTAAAGGCATCGTGACTAGATCCACAACCCATTTATAGTGCATGGCTAGTGGATATGTAGGGTGCAATCCATCACGATGTCAAACATTTGAATACATTTGACAAGTTACACATGACTCTACAAAGTGAGATACATCTTTATACATACCCTTCCACCATTATTTTTCTTTCAACTTGGAGAAGGTTGCCCACACACCCCTGTGTCCAGCCCATAGACTCTCATGAAACTCTTGCATGAGCTTTACGTGGGTCTCTTTTTTACATATAACGCGTTGTGGTGTAGCACCCTTTTGTTTAGGATGCTTCCACAAGTAACCATCCCTTAAAAAGTACCCATATGCTTTCCTGCGTATCCTCTTGAATTCTTGTTCAGACCAATCGTACTCAAGTACCTTCCAATAGAAAGCCAATCACCTTCATAAAGATCTTTCAAGAACAATTCAAGTGAATTAGTCATGCAGACATTGTTACCTTTGACATGAGAGATAGAATAGAATTTTGTGCCTACATCATCTCCCTCATCAATCATTTGTGACTCATCTTCATACCTTGCCCTTGATAGCATATCTGCCACTGTATTGTCTTTACCTGCAATGTGCTTAAACTCGGGATTTAAGGACTTAATGTAGGCAATCCACCGCAACATAGCAATGTCTGGTGTTGAGCAGCTTGTAATCATCCCAAGAAGTGGTAGACAATCTGTTTCTACAACCACACATGCACCAATTAGGTACTCTTTCCCACTTTTCAAGGCTGTAACCATACCCCATAACTCTCTCTTTATCTGTGGATAGTTTCTTTGGCGAGCACTTAGTACCTTTGCTCCAAATCTTACCACATACCTGTGTCCTTCTTTGTCATCTTGCCCTATTGCCCATCCAATCCCTGTAGGACTAGTATCTACTGTCACAATCACTGGCCTTTGACACTCATAGTCTACCTTTCTCAAAGTAGTTGCTGACTGGAGTAACTCCTTTAGTTTTTTCATGGATTTTACATGTGCTTCTGTCCATTTAAACTTTTGATTCTTTCTAAGCAGCTGATAAAGAGGATCAACTACATGTGCATAATGTGGAATCCAAATAACATAGAAGACACATGCTCCCAGAAACCTTCTAACCTCAGTGATGCTAGTGCATGTTTCTTTCATTCTTTGGATGGCATCTACCTTTGATGGACAAGGTTTCCTACCATATGGCCCGCACATGTGCCCCACAACGAGCACTTCTTTGACACCAAACATAGACTTTTTCCCTGACAATGTAAGATTCACTTCTTCCAACCTATACAAAATTTTATCACAATCATTTATGTGATTTACCACAAACCTGCGACATCCCTTGAGATCCAAAGCTTCATCTTTGTCACTTTATTCACATCCTTTGATAGGCAAATCATCAATGAAAGGCATTGTGATTTGAGGAATAAAGTCACGTAAGACCTTATTCATCCCATTCATCATATGTGCAACCGAGTCGGTTGCTCCCTGTGCAAGGTACACATCCTTACCAAACCCAAAGGTGTCCTCATGGTTGTCAAGTCTCTGCTTTTGATTGCAAGCTGAAATTCATCATACCTTGAGTAGAGATCCCCCATTGAGTAGATTGCCCTCCCTGCAAACGCCTCTGCAAATTCATCCACAATTGGACCTGTACCTACATTTCTAATTGTCACCTTGTTCACTGGTTGCATATCTTGGATGAAGCGTAGAGAACCATTCTTCTTTGGAACTGTGAACCACCTGTTTGAGTATGGAGCACAAGAAGGCTCCAAGATTCCCATTTTGATTTTCTCATTCAGTAGCTCTACTAACTTTGGCAAATGAGCCTTTGGAACCGGAATAGGCCGCAGATTCCAAGGCACATGAGGTATTGTGAAAATTACCATAGGAGCTACAATATAAGGATAAACACATCTTATCTCATGTGGCTCAAATGCAAAAGCCTTACCATGCTTTGAAAGCATTTCTTTGAAGCACTTTGTCTCCTCCTGTGTTAGAAACTCTTCGCAACCAATCTGCAACTCTTGAAAGGACTCCTTTGTGAAGGTATGCCCGATCTTTTTAGGATTCCGCAAACTTGGTTGTAAAGAAGCCTGTTCAATCTTTTCCTTGTTGTTGGGTGGTAAGGGTGAAGCTACTGGTTTCACCTTCTTTGCTACACTCTTGTATTTAGTTTCAACATGGACTTCTGGGCCAACTGTTTGGCTTTCTTTAAAGGCTTCTATTACTTGATACATTTCCATAGAGAAAACTTCCACAACTTCATTTTCAAGATGCAAACTAGACCTCATTATAGCATCAATCTCACCCATAGTATCTACAAAAGAAACTTGTTCACACAAACCCAAAACATTTTCAGTAGGCTTTAGCAACCCACTCTTTTTCATGCCTATTTGTACATTATGCACATATTGCCTCTCATATCTCTTCAAATCTTCAAGTTTTGTAGAACATACTGATCCATTCCTTGTTACCAAGGAGGTCATCGAGAAAGTTTCACCTATTTTTGGATCAAGCGAGACCCTTTTTCTTTCTGTACCACTGCAATCCCGCTTTACAATGGTACTTGGCCAAAACCCATCATTTCTCTATGATCATGAAACTCTTTGCTTACCTTTGGTAGAGGATGTTCTCTGAGGTTGTCACGATTTCTTTCATGGTTTACACAGACTGTGAGAAATTGGACAGCTCGTTTACCATCTTTGCTACGTATTCTAGCATATGCTGAACCATCGTCCATTACCTTTGTTTCCATTCGAACTCCCACAATGTAGGGTTGTCCAAGGATGAGATGATATGAAGATGTATCCTGTATAAAGAAGTTTTGGTCAATCTTTACATCACCTATTGTTACTTTCACACCTGGACATGCTGCATACAATTCACCGGATGAATTGTTTGCCACTTTTACCATCCAGCCATGATCTGTGTCCATCGGTCATTTGCACTTGTTGTAGAGACTCTTTGACATTATGTTTATTTCTGAACCATGGTCAATCAAGGCAACAAATGGCTCTTCAAGATCACCTACCTTGACCAAAGTTTCTGTAGTAGCCCTTGCCCAATGACTTCGTGAATAGTAACTCCTAGGAATATCTTCAACTTCTTTATCATCATTTGAGAAATACACTTGCTTCACTCTCCCACTAGATTGGTAGCATCCTACCACAGCTCCATCATTCTCCTTATTTTGCAGTTGCATTCCTTGTGTCTTTGAGGTTTCCCCTTCAACCTGTGGACGAGAAACTGCAGCAAGGGTTTGCCTCTTTCTCTTGATGATGTCAATGATCTCCTCATGGAATTCACGCTTTGCAATGCCAAGAACTTCTCCCAGAGTAAACTCAATCTTGCTATTCAAGATCCTTTCCTCCAAGACTTTCTTTAAATCTGTAGCAACCTCAATATCATATTATAGTTTATAAGTTGGGCCTTTTGTCTTACCTTTCCTTGGCTCTTTCTTCTTTCTTGTTGTAGACTCCTCCATGAGTACTTCAGGTGGAGATGCTCCTTGTGTTGAGGGTGTTTGAGAAGGCATTGAGTCGCTTCTTCCCCCACTTCTAGAAGCTCTTTTTGATGGTCCTTCATTAGTATTCTCACGTCTGCGCTTCTCTTCTACAATTGCTTCATTTTGTTGGCATTTTGTAATGTAGGCATGCACTGACAATGAGTCCACTGGATCATTCCATCCTGTTTCTAGACGTATGCAATCACCTACTTCAGGTAGAATCTCTTTTGTAAGCTTTCCCTTTTTAGCTAATTGCATGACATTTGGCCAAATTTGACCATGATGGTCACTCACCTCTTCATCACAAAAATGTTCAATTTTTACTCCATAAGTAGCTGCCTCAATTGAAGAGGTGGCATGCTTGGTTGCCATATCTTCAACTAAGGTTTGCATTCCCCCCTTCCCAAAGTTAGTTCTCAAGGGTAGACCTGTCTCTCTTAAGTGTATTTTACCATCCTTAAAAAAGACAACATCTTTTGACAAAGCATCACTAAAATCATCACAATCCCTTCTTACATGGTCTGTACTATCACACCAAATACATTTATTAACAAACCCTTCTTTGGGCTGTTGTCTTTGCCTAGGAAGTGGCCCTGATGGTTGGCCTTTTTCTTCAAGCTTTGCAAACTTCACCTTCAAGTCACGCATTCCCTTCACAAGCTCATCTAGCATGGACTCATCAAACTTAGGAGCGATAAAAGTAGGCTTTACCATTTTGTCAGAAGTTGAGGTGGAAGGACTTGTAGTGTTTACTACCATCTTGTCTCTTCTTCTTTGTCGTTTGGCAAGCAGTGAGACAACACCTTCAACCTCATTCCAGTCGGTCTTTAGTCCTTTCTCAGCATCTTTATCTTCAAGAAGAAGCTCCAAATTTTCTTGAAACTCTTTACCTGCAGCTTGTAAGAAAAGATTTGTCTTCTCTGTATCTAGTGTGGCCCTTTCTGTCCTAGTGAGTTGTGCATAGCGCCGCTCAAATTCCCTAAGTAGCTCTGTTATTGATAGTCCTTGCTTTGGCTTGACTACCCATTCTAAGAATGTCCTTTTGGTCACTCTCTCCGAGTCCTCCATGAAATATTCCTGCTTTAAAGCTACTTTGAGTTCTTCCCAATTTCTCCCATGCCCATCTTTAATTGCCCTAACATGCTCCCTAATTTCTGGAGCAACAACTAGCTCAAAGCTTTGAATCATCTCACCTTCTGACACGCGATGCAGCTCCATCTCCTTCACATACTCGCGTAAGTACTTGGTTACATCTTTGCCATTGAACTGATCCCTTCTGTTGACGACCGCTTGTATGGCCTTCGTTGCTGAAATCTCCCTTCTTTCAGTAGCATGTTGTTGTTGCATGAACATTGCAAATGCTTGAAACATTTGCATTGTTGCTGGGTCAAAATGCATACCCTATTGCTCAACATGATCACCCATGGTTACCCACAAACTCTCACCCTAGCAGATTCACGTCGGGTTCACCAAAAATATGTCGAGAAATTTGCGGTCTTGCCAAGAAAGCACCGGGCTTATGGCTGTGAGAGTTTGTGAGAGAACTCAACAAAAACTATATGAAGGAGTTAAACCATAGATGCCATGAAGACTAGGGTTTGGAAAGAAGTGCAATCAAAGAAGACTCACCCTTTCTCTCTTGCATTCACACACACAAAGAAAGAACGCAAAAGAGAATGTCAAAACAATACGAAGATGAAAACATCAAGGCTATGGTCATATCGTATCATGGGTAATATGAAAGGGTTAATGGATGAGTTAATGGCATTCAATCTTGGCTGACCAAATAGGCTACGAATTGTTCTTTGGAATTGTAGTTTTGTGCTTACCATAATATATATATTTTGTCTAGTGATTGGGATTAATTGTGTGTACAAGTCCTCTTGGTTCATAGCAAGATAACTACGCTCACATCAAAAGAAAAATTATAGTCTATGAGAGGTAGTATGATGGGATCCGGTGATAGAAGTATTTCATTGAGCCTTTCAGGGCCAAAGAGAAACACTATACGTTGTTGAAAGTGTATTTTACGGCTAATCCATACGTTAATTCTAATAGATTGTACAGAGTGAAAGCGATAGAAATGATCATCATGTGGGTTATTCATCTAGGATAGTATGTGAGAAATGTAGATATGAGAGAAGTGAAGAGATGAGAATTTTCCCTCCCAAGCCCTATTCTTGCCCGTAGACAATAAGGATACTGCGGGGAGAGATGTACCTGTAGCAAAGAGAACCTAAAATTTATAGAGAGGATGAATTACTAAGAGTGAGAGAGATAGATTTGGTTAAGGAGATGAGATTAGATACATATATATATATATATATATATATATATATATATATATATATATATATATATATGTCGGATCAGAGATGAAAAAGAAAACAATAAGAAATCAAGAAAACATCAATGTAGAACACATCTTACTTGAAACCCTTCGGCACCATTATTGATGGGAGAGAGAAGAAGAGTGGATAATTCCACTTTGATTGATACACCAAGTGCAAGACCATCTTTGATTAGAGTTGATCTTCCAAGGTTAGCTTGTTGCAAGAATGGCTAGTCTCCCTCTAGGAGAAAGTGTAGGCTTGGGCTTATGTTAATGGCTAAGTACAATTAGGCATTACTACTCACTCCCTCAAGAATTCCTCTCATCAATGGCTTGAATGCTTGAGTTCTTTCCAAGGAAGAAGAGGTCCCCTTTTATAGGTGAAGGGAACCCACAAGGGTTTACACAAGAAGAGAGGAGCCAGTGTGAACAGGAATTGGAAAAGTTGGAAATGAGCTGTCCCTGCATGATGTGGGCAGACTGGGGTCCAGTATTTTGAGCATATCTCCTCAACCGTAGCTCCAAATAAAAAAGTAAAAATATGGGCAAAAACTTCAGCTCATTAGCTACGATTTTCATTTTAAAATCGTTTCCCAATCCGGATTGGAACCTTGTGTAAAAATTTTATCAAAATAGGGTCCATTTATGGCAGCAAAAGTCTTCATGTGGTCTCCTTAGCCTAGACTTTCATTTAATTCCAAAGGACACCTCATGCCATATGAAAGCATGACATTGCTCCTTGACAAAGTTTTGTAATCATGCTTGCAATAATGCATTAAAATAACTGTATCTTTGAAATCATGCCACCTAGTGTCCCACTAGGATTTGATTCTCTCCTAGTAGCTATTTAAAAAGAAATATAAGAAAAGTATAAAAAATACATAGAATATATATATATATATATATATATATATATATATATTGGAGTTTACCCTAGATATAGGATCTAGCTAGGGTGTGAGATGATAATGAAATAGTAGAAATAAAGAATCAATGCTTTTTGCCCCAAGTTAAAGAGGCGGAGCTATTGATGCTTTTCCCATAGTATTTTCTGATGGTAAAGTAAGGATATGTTACCCTTGAGAAAAATAATAGGATGAGATAGAAGGATTATTATTATACTTAAATATGCATATGTACACTATAGGAAATATAATTATGTATCTAAAAAAATACAAGATAGATCTTGTAGCATGCGTTCCCACTATGTACGTGTCACAGCACGACAGCGTAAAGAGTTGGAGTCAAAGATTATGCATGAGGAAGATGATATGGACACCTTCCTTGCTAGTGTCAAGGATATCAATGAGCAACTTATTTCTGTAGGTGAAGTCATTCCAAACAGTTTCCTTGTGCAAACTATTCTTGATGCCTTACCAGATTCTTACCAGACTTTTGCTAGTACTTGGAGGCTTATGACCCAAGGAAATCCAGAAGTTGTCAAGTTTGATGCATTATGCACATTGCTGTTGCGGGAGTCACTTTCCAAAAAAAACAGGACTAGACAGCATGCAATTGAACAGGCTTTCATTTCTTCTTAACGAAAGGGTGGTAACAGCAATGCAGCCACTTCTTATGGTTTTGCTGCGAGTGGCAACACTTCCATCCTAATGCTTCCGCTGTGGCAACACTTCGTCTGGCAACTCTGGTGATAAGGGCAAAAAGAAGATCCATTGCCATTATTGTGAAGCTAATGATCAGTTGATCAAGTCGTGTCCTAAGTTGAAGGCCAAAGAGGCAAGAAGAAAGAGGGTGGTTCCACTACAAATGCAGCCATTGTTGAGTCTTCTGTGAAAAGAGACTGTGTTGCTGATGTCGATGTAGAATGGGCTTTTAGCGCAGAGTGCACTTACAATCCTGATGTCCATGATGCATGCTTGTTAGTTATTGCAGATTCACATGTGCGGTATTTTGACAGTGGTGCTACAAAGCACACTACCTCACATCGTGAATTGTTCACCTCTCTTGAGTCTGTCCCTCGTGGGAATTTAGTCACTTGTGCCAACAATGCCTCTTATCCGGTTCAGGGAGTTGGAAAGATTGTGCTTACTGTTGCAAAGGGTAGTTCTTTCGCACTTGTTGATGCACTTTATGTACCTAGGATCAAGAAGAATCTTGTCTATATCTGCACTTGCTAGACTTAGACTTGTAGTCAAAGTTGTGGATGACAAATGTACAGTTCATGATCTCAAGTTTGGTGATGAAATTGTTGCATTTGGGCTTTTGTGCCATGGGCTATATAAGCTCACTTTGTATGACAAGTTTGGATAAAATTTCGCAAATGCAGTTGTAGATTCAAGGGCTATTTCAGATGCAAAACTTTGGCATGCACGTTTTGGTCATCTGAATTTTGCCAGTTTGCTGCATTTGCAGAAAGTTGATAAGGTCTTTGCCGCCTCTTGAAGCACATGTCAAACATGTTTGTGAAGGTTGTATTCTAGGTAAAATGTAGGGTTCTAAGTTTCCAAAGGATGGTTCAGTTCGGGTCACATGCAGGTTGCAGCTTGTGCATAGTGATGTTTGTGGGCCCATGCAAACTCCGTCCTTGGGCAATTACCTATACTTCGTGACTTTCATTGATGATTACTCAAGGCATGCATGGGTATTTCCGCTTAAAGCAAAGTCCGTAATTTTTATGTGCTTCAAACAATTTTTGGCTATGGCTGAAAATGTCTCGAAATGTACTATGGGCACCCTCCATTCCGATCAAGGGGAGGAGTATATGTCTCATGAAATTAATGCATTTCTAGCTAGTCGTGGGATAAAACACCAAGGTACAGTGCCTTATACGCCTCAGCAAAATGGTGTTGCTGAGAGGAAAAACAAGTCACTTACGGAAATGGCACGATGTATGGTAAGGAGTCAAGATTTACCACATTCGTTTTGGCTCGAGGCTGTCATGTGTGCCACTTATGTACTTAACAGGTGTCCTATGAAAGCGTTGCAGTCTATGACGCCATATGAAGCATGGCATGATAGAAAGCCATCTATTGAGCACATGCGTGTTTTTGGTTGTTTGACTTATGCTTTAGTGCCACAAGTGCAACGCAGAAAATTGGATGATAAGGTTGTCAAATGTATTTTTGTTGGTTATAGTGCTGAAAGGAAAGGTTACAGGTTGTATCATCTGCAAACAAAGCGTATTTTGGTTTCACGGTATGTAGTGTTTGTGGAAGATTCTGTTCAACCCTTGTTGTCATGTACTAGAGACAATAATGTAAGCTCACAGGACATTTATGACACTTTGTTGGCTCTTTTCAGTGGTGGAAGTTTGAATGTAAATTCCAATGAGGCAAATGTACATCCTATGGGGGTTTCCAAAAATGTTACAGATCAGCCAATTACGGATGCAGATGTACATGATGTACTTGATGAGGAAAGGGTTGAAAATGAGCAGGTTAGAGGTATGCCAAAATGGCTGGTGCATACTTTCCATGACAGTAAATTGGATGCACCCTTGTCTAGTCATACTCGTTTAGGCTCTCGCCATGCATCTTATGCATCAGATTGTTATGCTTTGGCTGTGTCTAACTTACATGATGTTGAGGAACCTCTGTCTTTTGATGAAGCACAAAATTCAAAAAAGTGGATGGCTGCCATGCAATCAGAATATGATGCACTTATAGAAAATGACACATGGACTTTATGTGATTTGCCTCCTGGAAAAAAGGCCATTGGTACGAAGTGGGTTTACAAGTTGAAACGCAAACCGGGTGGTGAGATCGATCGCCATAAGGCTCGAGTTGTTGCAAAGGGTTATCCACATAAAAAAGGCATAGATTATGAAGAGACTTTTGCTCCCACTTGTCGTATGTCTACTGTGCATTTTCTATGTGCATTGGCAACTCATTTTGGTTGGGATGTACATCAATCAGACATTGTTACTGCTTTCTTGAATGGTGACATATTTGAGGAAGTTTATGTAACGCAGCCTCGCGGTTTGGTCAAGAAAGGACAAGAGGACAAAATGTGCATATGTAAGAAGGCTTTGTATGGGTTTAAGCAATCTCCTCGTGCTTGGTATGAGAAAGCTGACACTCATTTGGTCAAACAAGGCTTTCGTAACAGTCCAACAGAAAGCACATTGTATGTAAAGCGTGAGGGTGATGTACTTCTCATTGTAGTTCTTTATGTAGATGATTTGCCGATCACTGGACCAAATGAGAGACATATTGCTGAATTTAAGGCTTATTTGAATGCTACTTACAAGATGAAAGATTTGGGGATGTTGCATCATTACTTGGGTATATAGTTTAGGCAGTGTGATGGTGGTATTGCCTTGTGTCAGAAAAGTTACACAGAGACGTTACTATGTAAGTTTGGAGTTGAGGATTGCAAACGTATTGCCACTCCCATGGAAACGGGTTTGAAATTGAGTCATCATGATGCTGGTGATCCTCCAGATGTCACTCTTTACCAAACTATTGTTGGATGCCTCATTTATGTATGAAACACGAGGCCGGATATTCAGTTTGCAGTCTCACAGGTCAACAGATTTATGCATAGCCCAGGGTCTAAGCATTGGTAGGCTGTCAAGAGGATTTTCCGGTACCTTAGTGGCACTTTACATCTTGGCTTGTTTTATACCAAGGGGGGATCATTGCCGCCAGACTTACATGCTTTTTCAGACTGAGATTGGACTGGTTGTTTGACACGTTAGTGTCCACAAGTGGTTTTTGTTTCATGCTTGGCAGTTCATGTATATCATGGTTGAGCAAGAAGCAACCTACTATGGACACTTTGAGTTGTGAGGTTGAGTACAATGCAGTCTTCACAGCTACGGTTGAGTGTGTATGGCTCAAACGCCTTCTGGCTGATTTGGGTGTTGGACAAGACACTGCCAACACTATCTACACTAACAATCATAGCGCATTGGCAGTTGCGAGGAACCCAGATTTTCATGCTCGCACAAAGCACATTGAGGTGCATTACCACTGTGTCAGGGAGAGGCTCTCAGGAGGAGAGATCAGCTTGGCTTATGTGCCAACACATGACAACTTTCAGATCTTTTCACAAAGGCATCGTATCATGAGAAGCTCGAAGCTTTTTGAAAAGCTTTAGGCTTACTCCCCTTTTGTGAACTGATCATGTCCTTAGGGCATGACACTTCCCTTTACTCATGTGCCAGCTCTCGTTCACCGCATCACTCGAGGGGGGATTTGTTACCATATACATGTGGTAGTGATGTGTGTGAACACATTAGGACCACCGGGGCATTTTTTCCCTCTTTAGGAGGTTTTTTCCCCCGTGCATTGTATATACACCCATCACTCTAGGGCTATCTATCTTTCCATTGCACACTAAGTAACACACTCTCATTTGTGTGCCTTGAGCTTCCTTTGTCTTCTTTAAGCTGTGTGGGTTTCTTTGCAACCCTAATTACAACAAGAGAGTTTAGAGAACATGATAACAGTTGAGGACCAGATTCATACAAAGTCGGTCCCCCTTGCAATAGGCATTTGTATTATAGTTTCTCCCATCAAGAGAGATTTAGTACAATACAATCTTTGTGTTCCTTGTGGCCTAGGTGATGCAATGAAGATGGAAAGCTTCATGCATCACAAGCATAACATAAACTTTGTAGAAAGCATGAAATATCCCAAGCCTCAGTCCCAAGGCCTCAAACACCGTCGAAGGTGGAGAGAGCTAGCGGGGAATGAGGGTAGGGAAGAGGAAGAAGAAACATTTCATACGATAAAGAAATAGTTCCTCACTTATCATCACTCTTCTTGCTAGCATACATAATAGAATTAGTAATGAAGATGGAGAAGATGGCAAGGTTAAGCATTGAAGCATGGCTCTTGGTTGGATTTGCAATCCATGGCCAAGAGTGTTGGTGTAGGCTCTCACTTCTCAACAAGCTTGGAGAAGGGGATGGAGTTCCTCTACTTTCACCAAGTGAGAATGTACTAAAAAAGTGAGTGTGTGAGAGGTGTATACCCCCCAAGCATGCCCCTTGCTTGCTTGGGAGAGCCCCCCTTTTTGCTCAAGCTTCGAGCTTATTGGACCCCTCTCCCCCTAGCCAATCACATGAAACATGTATTTCAAGCACATGGATAGTCTTTGGACAAGTGTCCTCCTTACCCCTTTGAGAGAGAGCCTAAAAATATATAGATATTTCTTGAATGGAACTAGAAGCTCATTGGACCCCTCTTTAGCACAACCAATAGCATTCAAGCACACCGTAGGGAGAGTCTGACATGTGTCCATGTGCCCCTTGAGAAAAGGGGGTGCCATTTGGGTGAATGGGAGGTTAAGCCAAAGATTCCCCTAACTTTGGGGCTTTCCCCCTCCTTTGTCGGGTCTCTTTTTTACTCAAGCACCTTACCCCCCATGCATGGGAAGCTTCTCAAGTACCTTCCTCATTAAGAATGACAAGCACCTCAAGCACCTTAGTCATCAAGCACGACAAGCACCTCAAGCACCTAAGTCATCAAGCATGACAAGCACCTCAAGCACCTTAGTCATCAAGCACGGCACCTCAAGCACCTTAGTCAGCAAGCACGACAAGCATCTAAAGCTTAGGTTGGGTTCCCACCTCAAGCTCAGCCCTAGCTTGCCTAAGGTAAAAGGACTTTTAACACTAACCATTGGAGGTCTTTAATGAAACTAACCCTAAGTCTTTTAAGCTCCATTAGCTAGCCTTGCTCTTTGACAAACCATCACCTTAATAGTCATTTTGGCAGGAATAAAGTGTGCTTGCTTGCTAAACTTGACGACTATTGTCCATATTCCCATATTCCCATGGATAGACTTGGGTAATCCAAAGATAAAATCCATGGATATACTCTCCCATGGTGAATTATGGATTAACAATGGTTGGAGTAATCCAGGTTGCTTCCCTCTATCATACTCGGTCTTTTGGCATACCATGCATTTGGAAACATACTCTTGTATGTCCACTTTCATGGTAGGCCAATAAAATTACGTCTCTACTCCTCGAAGAGTAGGTTGAATGCCTCTATGCCCCACATAGGGAGGATCATGGGATTCATACATGAATTTCTCACGAAGGGAGTGCGTAGCACATAGCCTATTGCCATGGAGAAGATAACCATCTTGCAAGGTGAATGGTTCCTCTTTCCTCCTCAACTGACATTATGTCTTTAAAGTCAGGATCAGCAGCATACTCATCTATCATAGAAGATAGACCATTGTGAGTTGCTATAGACACAGCATTGACTTTTAGTCGTTGTGAAAGTGCATCAGCCACCTCATTGTGCTTACAATGTGAGCAATATGAAAATTAAATTGCGAAAGAAAATTTGCCCACCTCATTTGTTTATCGGAAAGCTTTGTTTGCGTCATGAAGTACTTAAGACTTTGATGGTCTATTTGTAAAATGAATGGAGTCCCCAATAGATAGTGCTTCCATGTGTCTAGGGCATGTAGAACAAATAAAAGCTCTTTCTCATAAATGCCTAAGACCCGTTCATTCGTATTGAGCCTTTGGTTCTCATATGCTATGGCATGCCCTTCATGAAGGAAGACTGCTCCAAGGCAATCACCACAAGCATCACAGTGGACCTCAACTGGCTTTGAGAGATTCTGAAGCATAAGGACTGGTTGTGAGGTAAGCTTCTCTTTGAGCTTGTCAAAAGCATTTTGCTCCTTAGTCCATGAATACTTAACATTCTTCTTTTTTAAGTCATGTAATGGTCCTGCTATTTGAGAGAATTTTGCTATGAAGCATCTATAATATGCACACATACCCGTAAAGCTTCTTAGCTCATGTAGATTCCTTGGATTAGGCCATGCTTTTATTACCTGTAGCTTGGAGGACTCCCTGAAGCCCTTGCCTCCAAAGGCCGCATCAAATTGTTGGATGAAGGCCAATACTTTGTCGGCAGCACCAAAGGTGCCATCATAGGTGAGAAAAGAGATACTCTTTCCTCCCTCTTTAAACTTCTTGAGCTTTTGGGACCTTCGCCATGCAGGGTAAGATTTGTGGTGTCCCCCCCTCTTGTATTCTCTAGGAGAATAGCCATAGCTTTCATCGGAAGCGGAGGACGGTGAAGAAGAAGGAGAAGAGGGTGACCTCTTTTGTGCCCTTTTCTTCTTTTGTTTCCTCTCTTCCCTTTTGGAACGACGAGGAGGACTATGGGTTAACCGTTTCCTCTTGGGAGGAGTTGGTGATTGTTTAGTCCGCTGTCTTCATGGAGCCACATCTTCGGAGGAACTTAGGGATTCATTACTTTCGTGTTCTTTGGATTCCTCCTCTTGTACGGGACAGAGTCTTCTTTTGGGGGTGTCATCAAAACGCCTCCTAAGTTCTCTCCTCTTGGAGAGGAAATGAAATCCCATAAGCATAAAGTTGCTGAGTAACTTCGGCTTGCAAAGAGGGGTTTCCCATAGGTTGTTGCAACCTAGTAACAAGATAATTAACAAACATGGGGGCATCATCATTAGCACCTTCATGCGCATAATCAAAGTTATCAATGTTCATTCTACTCTCTTGGTTATTGTCAGCCATGTTAACAAAATTTGTGTGCTTACTTAATGTATGCTTTGGTAATTCAAAACCTTAGTTGCTAGTCCTCTTAGCCTTTGAAAATTAGTACTTAAGTATCTACACTCACGGCTCGAATTGGTTAATTATAGAGAGTAGTGGAGTGGGTCTAACATAGCAGAGTTTCCGGCGAATAGCTCCTTTCGGACTTCTTATGGCTCAACAATGGTAAATCCGTAGGCAAGTCTAAAATGACTCCGTTATTAAGACCAAAGCTCCCGAGGTGTGCACCATATCCCACATAGTGGACTCAACAAAACCGATAATAGATCCCAGTTCCACTTACCCTAATATAATTAACAAAATCAACTATTAATAGGCTACTTAAGGACCTCTCTTCTTAAGCAAGAAAAGAAAAACCAAATGCTCTGATACCATGTAATAGAAATGGCCTATGAACTTTGAGAGTAGCGGAATTAGGGAATTAGATAAAGCACTTTTGTGAGATTACTTTGTGAGCATAGCGGGTGAACTTAATTGATGGTAGCAACATAAACACGGTACTTAGTTAACTTGGCATGAACAATACTTTTGCAAGAGAGAGAGTTTAGAGAACATGACAACAGTTGAGGACCGGATTCATACGGAGCCGGTCCCCCCTCTGTATTATAGTTTCTCCCATCAAGAGAGACTTGGTACAATACAATCTTTGTGTTCCTTGTGACCTAGGTGATGGAATGAAGATGGAAATCTTTATGCATCACAATCATAACATAAACTTTGTAGAAAGCACGAACTATCCCAAGCCTCAGTCCCAAGGCCTCAAACACCTTCGAAGGTGGAGAGAGCTAGCGGGGGATGAGGGTAGGGAAGAGGAAGAAGAAACATTCCATACGAGAAAGAAATAGTTCCTCACTTATCATCGCTCTTCTTGCTAGCATAGTAATGAAGATGGAGAAGATGGTAAGCTTAAGCATTGTAGCATGGCTCTCTCAATCATGATCTGCATGAGCTGCCGAGCATGAAACAAAAACCACTTGTGGACACTCACGTGTCATAACAACCAACCCAATTTGAGTTCAAAAAAGCATATAGTTCTGGCAACAATGATCCCCCCTTGGGATAAAACAAGCTAAGATGTAAAGTGTCATTCAAGTAGCAAAATTTCCTTTTGACAACATGCCAATGCTTAGACCCTAGGCTATGCATAAATCTGCTAACTTGCGAGATTGCAAACTAAATATCGAGCCTTGCATTGCATACATAAATAAGGAATCCAACAGAATGTTGGTAAAGGGTGACGTCGGTAGGATCACCAACATCATGAAGACTCTTTCAAACATGTTTCCATGGGAGTAGCAATAGGTTTGTAGTCCTCAAGTCCAAACTTACATAGTAATGTTTGTATGTAGCGTGTTTGACACAAGGAAATACCACCATCACGCTGCTCAAGTAATGATGCAAAAGTACCAAGTCTTTCATCTTGAAAGTAGCATTGAAATCAGCCTTAAATTCAGTAATATGTGTCTCATTTGGGCCAGTAATAAGCAAATCATCAACACATAGAACGACAATGAGAAATACATCACCCTCACATTTTACATAGAAAATGCTTTTGTTGGACTGTTACAAAAGCCTCGTTTAACCAAAATGAGTGTCAACTTTCTCATACCAAACACGAGGAAACTGCTTCAACCCCATACAAATATTTCTTACATGTGCACACTTTATCTGCATGTCCTTTCTTGAAAAAACCATGAGGCTGCATTACATAAACTTCCTCAAATATGTCACCATTCAAGAAAGCAATAACAAAGACTGATTGATGTACATCCCATCCAAAGTGAGCTACCAATGCACATAAAAAACAAATAGTAGTCATACGATAAGTGGGAGCAAAAGTCTCTTCATAATCTATGCCTTTCTATTGTGCATAGCCATTTGCAACAAGTCAAGCCTTATAGCCATCAATCTCACCATCTGGCTTACGTTTAAACTTGTAAACCCACTTTGTGCCTTTTTTCCAGGAGGTGAATCACATAAATTCCATGTGTCATTTTCTATAAGTTCATCATATTCTGATTGCATGGCAACCATACAATTTTTTCAATTATGTACTTCATCAAAAGACAAAGGTTCCTCCACATCACACATACCAGAAATAGCCAAAGCATAACAATCTGACGCATAAGATGCATGGTGAGAACATGAACGACTACGAGTAGATAAAGGTGCATCCAATTTACTATCACGAAAAGTATGTAGGAGCCATTTGGGAATACCTATAGCCTCTTCATTCTCAGCCCTTTCCACATCAAGTGCATCATGTACATCTGCATGAGTATTAGGCTAATTCGTAGTTTTTTTTGAAACCCCCATAGGCTGTACATTTGCCTCATTGGAATTTACATTCAAGTTTCCACCATTGAAAAGAGGCAACAAACTGTCCTAAATGTCTTGTGAGCTTACATTATTGTCTCTAGTACATGGCGACAAAGATTGAACAGAATCTTCTACCCACAAACACAACATCTCGTGAAACCAAGATATGTTTTGTTTCTGGATGGTATAATATCTAACCTTTTCTTTCAGTACTATAACCAACAAAAACACATTTAACAGTCTTATTATCCACTTTTCTGTGTTGCGTTTGTGGCACCAAAGCATAAGCTAAACGACCAAAAATGTGCATAGGATCAAAAGATGTATTTTCATCATGCCATGATTCATACGGAGTCATAGACTACAAATCTCTTGTAGGATACATATTAAGTACATAAGTAGCACATGTGATAGTCTCAAGCCAAAATGAATGTGGCAAAGCTTGTCTCTTGACCATACATCGTGCCCTCTCTGTGAGGGACATGTTTTTCCTCTCAGCAACACCATTTTCCTGAGGTGTATACGATACTGTACATTGGTGTTTTGTCCCACGACTAGCCAGAAATGCCTTAGACATATAGTCCCCCTCTTGATCTGAACTAAGGGAGAGACATTTTCATCCATATGCGTGCTTTGCCACACGTGTCAGAGGTTGGAAACTTGCATGTGCACTGTGTGCGAACCACAAATGGCTACAAGCACACAACTAGAAGATCCTAGCAAGCTTAAAGAGGCAGGGGTGTGTCACTCACCACTCAATGCTTTCATTGTGAAGGATCCTGTGCCGTAAAGAAGAAGGAGCCGCCACCGCTGCCGCGCTCAACCGCCTCGTTGTCACCGATGCCGTCGCAATGCTCTCTCTCTCTCTCTCTCAAAAGCATACACACACACACCTACACACGTGAGCACACGAAGGAGAAGGAGATAGAGATGGAGCAAGAGCACTTATTAGCTTGTGTTGCGGGAGCGAATCACACCACCCATAAAGTGCATGCAACACAACCTAGATCAACATAATGTCAATCGAGGACACAAACGACACGATAGGCACACGGAGGAAATCACTTTCTCTTGTCAGGCTGAGACTCACTGTTCTCAACTATATCGCCTACCCACATACACACAAACGGAAGAAAACTCAATAAATCATTCCAAAATCGTACGAAACTCAAGGAACACCATCCCCTCACTAGGATACACCTGTCCCAAAACCTCTACACCCAAAACCCTCGCTCTAGACCCATCTACAAAAAACGAGTATAAAGATAGAGCAAAATTTTGAAATTGAAATCTATGAGTACTTATGTGTAGCTTATGTCGCCACGATTCTAATGACTGCTTACAACCAGAAAACAAACATCGTGTGATATACCTATGCGTAGCATATGTCACCACGATTGTAATGACTACTTTCAACCAGAAAACAGACATTGTTTGATATACTTACAACCGCAAATAGCTCGTAGATGCACGAGTGCGTATGCTCCGTTCTGGGAGGAATGCTTAGCGTTGTCGCGTAGCTCTTGCTGAGGCTACAACAATGGTGCAGTCGGATGTCCAATGTGATGAAGGAGTGGGGAGTAGCGACAGGATGAAGCTCACACTCTCTCTCTTCCTCTCTCACACATAGTCAACGATAGCTTAAAACTTATGACTATGGTAAAAGTTCTCCTTACAAAATGACCTAGGTACCTTATATACTAAGGTGACCTTAGGTTAAACCTAAAATAGAGTTTGAGGGGTCAAATGGCTTGGTGGTTACAATCTAGAAGTGTCATTGCACCCCGGCTTCTGCAACTAGATTACCTACTTATTACAAATGATGTTTCTAACCATAATCCGCAGCATTTCATAACTCTCAAAAAATAAGGCTTTGTTGAGTTATGTCATGCGTTGACCTGACCGTCAACAGCTTGCACCTCCAAGAATGAGGATTTTTAGGTCAAATGGACCTTTTATAAGAGTTTGACCCATTCACACATGGCACCCACAGTGGCTGGTCGTTGCAAAACTAGATTAAAAATAAGATAAGTGGTGCATCTCTCATTGGCAATCACCTACACACCTATTGGACCGACAAGCCTACATCAGGAAGGGGGGCATGTTAACCCTCATAGACACCCAATCACCTTCGACGGATGCCTTATTATTTATCTGATTGAGTCATGAACTCGGAAGCTATTGAGATGAAGCCTCTTCGTCGAGGTGGAAGAGCATCCGAGATTGAATGTCCTTAGCCGTCTTCAATCACTGCAAAATCAACCAAAATTGGCACCGTAATTGTATTCTCATATACAATTGAAAAGCATATGCAGTTATAGGCACACAAATTGATTGGTAACGCATAAGCAGTTGTAAAGATAAAAAAACTAAACAAGTTTGGGATCTCTAATTTAATGGTCAAAAGGCACTAGAGGTCAACTATTAATACCATGGGCAAGCTTCTCAATTTTCTATGGGGTCAATTAAGTTGTTTAATCGCGAGGGCAAAGTATTTCATGTTTGAGGACTAACTAGAGGCTATACCTAGAAGACCTTGTAGTTAAGCTACGATAAAAGGAATTGCTTATGAAATCATCGCCTGAATTATTCCCTTTGTTTGACCTCCCAAAGTTTTTTCACATTGATTCAATTTTGATGTGTGTGCTTATATTGTATGCCTTGGGCTTTTTGCTTTTCAAGGAAAAGCGTCCACACTGGGAACCTCTACGGCTCTAGTACCATAGGCAATGCATGTGATTGAAGTACCAAATCAAGCTGGGATTTCTCCTCCAGCTTAAGATTTTACATTGTGGCACTTCTGATTTTTTTGTTTGTTCGTTTTCAGCATTTCAATTTTGTAACTTTGGGGGGTCATATGACATTGTTACCCTCCCCAGCCTCATCACACTAGTTTACTCCCTTTATAATACTGAAGTTAAAGGTCAATAGGGACTAAGCCCATTAGAAAGCCCTAGTACATTGCACACAATGCTGCTCAAATCGGATTAAGAACCTAAAGTAACCATTGATTATTAGGAAGGCATTCCCCATGGTATTAAGAGAATATCTCTAACGCCTAACTTGGTCAAAGTAGCTTAGTCAGACTGCTTAATTCTTAAACCTAAACAAGGGATTATGACAAAAAATTATATAGAATGTAATGTTTAATCTAAGCAAATGTGCTAAATATTGTGCTATCAATCGCATTTAAAGCAAACAAACGTGGATGCAAAAAAAAGAAGACAAGGGGCAATGCTAATGGACAAGAAACACATGTTCGTGTTGATGATCGTGCTCGATTCGAAGAGTGAACAAGACAAAGATTCCATGAAGGTCAAAATTGCAATTCTGCAATGCATTCTTGTACACACTAGAAAACACAAGGAATACCTCTAGGAGGCACATCAATGGCAAGAGGCACCAACCTTTATTGAACACAATCAAACAACATAAGGAACCCTAACCTAATTATTTGCACCCCCCTAGAGAGTCAACAAAACATGATATTGAATAGATGGGCGGGTAGCCCCAGGTCTAAACCCCTATCCTTGTCATCGTCAAGAAAAACAGTCATAATCCGTGAGACCATACATGCACCTTACAACCACTTAATAGATCTAAGACAACTCACTAAAAAACCAAAAATGATAGAAGTAAATAGCTTCAAGAGGTAGCAATGAGTACTCCTCAAGCTTAGTGCAAGGCAGTCCTCGGCAGTGGTGCCGAAAATGTGCGCTTTGTCGCACATGTCGGAGGCTGGGAACTTGCCTATGCACTGTGTGTGAGCCACGAATGGCTGCAAGCACACAACTAGAAGATCCTAGCAAGCTCAAAGGGGCAGGGTTGTGTCACTCACCGCTCAATGCTTCCGTCGTGTATGATTCTATGCCATGAAGAAGAAGGAGCCGCCGCCTTTGCCGTGCTCAACCGCCCCCCCCCCCCGTCGATGCCGCCGCAATGCTCGATCACTCACTCACTCTCTCTCTCTCTCTCTCTCTCTCTCTCTCTCTCTCTCTCTCTCTCTCTCTCGCATACACACACACACACACACACCTACACACGTGAGCACAGAAAGGAGAAGGAGACAGATATGGAGCAGGAGCACTTCTTAGCTTGCACCTCCAAGAATGAGGATTTTTAAGTCAAATGGACCTTTTATAAGAGTTTGACCCATTCACACATGGACGCCCACAGTGGTCAGCCGTTGCAAAACTACTGTAAAAATAAGATAAGTGGTGCGTCTCTCATTGGTGATGACCTACACACCTATTGGACCGACAAGCCCGATCCATGATTCAATCAATAAGGCATCTGTCGAAGGTGATAGGGTGTCCATGAGGGTTAACACCATAGCCAGGAATTTCTTGAAGCACATGAACTCTTCCAAATTAGCTTTAAGCAGATATACCCATGCATGCTTGGAGTAATCATCAATCAAAGTCACAAAGTATAGGTAATTGCTTAAGGATGGAGTTTTCATAGGCCCACAATCATCACTATGCACAAGTTGCAACCTGCATGTAGCCCTTACGAAACCATACTTTGAACGCTTCATCTTACCCAAAATACAACATTCACAAACATGCTTTGAAGGTGCTTCAAGAGGTGGCAAAGAAGCAGCCATATCAAATTTTGCAAACATAACAAACTTGCAAAATTCAGATGCCCAAAATGTGCATGCCAAAGTTTTGCATATGAAATATCCTTTGAATCCACAATTATATTTGCAAAAATTTTCCCACACTTGTCATACAAAGTGAGCTTATACAACCCATGGCACAAATTGCCAGATACAACAATGTCACCACCAAGACTGAGATCATGAATTGTACATCTTCCATCCACAAATTTCACAACAAGACCAAGCCTAGCAAGTGCAGATACAGACAAAAGGTTCTTTTTAATCCCAGGTACATAAAGTGCATCAACACGTGTGAAAGAATTGCCATTCACAATAGTCAGCACAATCTTTCCAACTCTCTTGACCAGATGAGAGGCTTTGCTGGCACAACTGGCTGTATTCTATTGACTCGAGAAACACCCATTTTTGTAATATTAAATTTTGATGGATGAGTAGAACCTTTTGTATTAGGTAAGAAATTATTTTTGATGGGAATATTGTACCTCTCAAGAGGGAGGTATAAAAGCCAAAGTTTTGTAACCCTAAAGGAGGCTTTTAATTAATCAATCTTTTGCGTCTATTGTGTGTCGTGATTGTGTGACTGAGAGAGAGAGAGAGAGAGAGAGAGAGAGAGAGAGAGAGAGAGAGAGAGAGAGGCCTTGTCTCTTCTTTGCGTGCGCTAAGGAGCAGCCATTGCAAAGGCGACATCACCAACGAGTTGTTAATGGCGAGGGCTACACACCAACGCCGAGCTTGCGAGTTTTTGGCTCCATCGCAGAACGAGTTTCCACGAGCTTCTGAGTAAGTTATCTTGCAAATTGTGTGTTTGTTTAGAGATTTCTTCATATCAGTAGAATTGTGGCGATTAGAGCAACACATTAGGATCATGCATGTGGAGAATTGGTGACCTGTAATAAACTGCCTGTCTTCATACGCGTTTGCTGCACACTGTGGTTACGGGTGGGATATAGAGTCAAAGTCCATAGGGTAGTGACCTCTTGGTACGTTGATGGTTATTTTTCTAGGCCTGGGCCATGGAGCAGGCCCAGACAAGAAAAAACCAAGCAAAGACTATACTCAGACCCCCAACCCAAGCCCACCAACAAGGAACTATGGCTGGAGATGTGCTACTCAAATCTACTACCAAGGAGCGTGCAATGTAGTCTCAGTGTCAGATCGTATCAATGATTATCCACAAACAAAATGATCACTTAATTATTTATCGAGAGAGAGAGAGAGAGAGAGAGAGAGAGAGAGAGAGAGAGAGAGAGAGAGCGAGAGCGAGAGAGAGAGAGAGAGAGAGAGAGAGAGAGAGAGAGAGAGAGAGAGAGAGAGAGAGAGAGAGCGAGAGAATTGTTACCATATACATGTGGTAGTGATGTGTGTGAACACACTAGGACCGCCGGGGCATTTTTTCCCTCTGTAGGAGGTTTTTTCCCCCGTGCATTGTATATACGCCCATCACTCTAGGGCTATCTATCTTTCCATTGCACACTAAGTAACACACTCTCTATTGTGTGCCTTGAACTTCCTTCGTCTTTTCCAAGTTGTGTGCGTTTCTCTGCAACCCTAATTCCAACAATTGGTATCAGAGCAGGTTGCATCCTCCCGGGCTTAGTCGCCAGCTGCTCCAGTACACGCCTGCTCACTTTCTCCGATTTCAGTGAGCTTTGGTGAGCGTTCGCAGGTCGACAAATATTTTGGGTGTGCTCGTAGAGCTCACTCTGATCATATTTTTTATTCGGGCTCATTTCGGCCTCGGTGTCCACTACAGGCAGTACTGCACATACTATTTCGTCATTTTGTGCAGAATTTCTGTCAGAGCTGTTTTCTGCATAACAGGTGCCTTATAGTCTTCTACAGTTTGTGCTATATAGCATGTGTTGTTCCCGCTTCATTTCTCCTATTTTTGGGTAGTTTTCACATCAGGTGCAGCATTTACCATGGCTAACAACAACAACACAGATGTGTTCAAGATGTTTTCTGTTGAGGACAAGTTGGATGGGGACAATTCCCCTATGTGGGCTTATATGATGCAACATGTTCTTGTGTCAAAGGGCGTCTGGAATATTGTGCAGGGCATTGATGTCGGCCTGGTTCTGAGGATGTAGACGATGTTGAGGATGTTGCAGGTCTTGCTGCAAGGATTGCAGTTGTTAGAGTTGTTTTGCCTACGGCAGAACAAGCTCGTTGGGATGTTAAGGATGCGCGGCTCATGCATTGATTGTGTTGTCTATGAAGCGCACCATTGTTCCTCACATCCATTCAACAAAATCTGCAAAATATGCTTGGGATATATTGGCTGGTCTTTATGCAAGTCGCAATGAGGCTAAAATTTCTTTGCTACGTAAAGAGCTGGAGTCGAAGATTATGCATGAGGAAGATGATATGGACACTTTCCTTGCTAGTGTCAAGGATATCAATGAGCAACTTATTTATGCAGGAGAAGTCATTTCAGATAGTTCCCTTGTGTAGACTGTTCTTGATGCCTTACCAGATTCTTACCAGACTTTTGCTAGTACTTGGAGACTGATGACCCAAGGAAATCCAGAAGTTGTCAAGTTTGATGCATTATGCACATTGCTATTGCAAGAGTCACTTTCCAGAAAAACAAGACTAGACAGCGTGCAGTTGAACAGGATTTTATTGCTTCTCAAAGAAAGGGTGGTAACAGCAATGCAGCCACTTCTTATGGTTTTGCTGCGAGCGGAAAAATTTATGTTCCTAATGCTTCTGCTGGCAGCACTTCGTCGAGAAATTCTAGTGACAAGGGCAAAAAGAAGATGCGTTGCCATTACTGTAAAGCTAATGATCTCTTGATCAAGTCGTGTCCTAAGTTGAAGGCCAAAGAGGCTATGAAGAAAGAGGGTGGTTCCACTGCAAATGCTCGTTCCACTACAAATGCAACCATTGTTGAGTCTTCTTGAAAGGAGACTGTAATGCTGATGTTGATGCAGAATGGGCTTTTAGCGCAGAGTCCACTTACAATCCTGTTGTCCATGATGCATGCTTGTCAGTTGCTGCAGATTCACATGTGTGGTATTTTGATAGCGGTGCTACAAAGCACATTACCTCACATCGTGAATTGTTTACCTCTCTTGAGTCTGTCCCTCATGGGAATTCAGTCACTTGTGCCAACAATGCCTCTTATCCGATTCAGGGAGTTGGAAAGATTGTGCTTACTGCTGCAAATTGTAGTTCTTTTACACTTGTTGATGCACTTTATGTACCTGGGATCAAGAAGAATCTCTTGTCTGTATCCACACTTGCTAAACTTGGACTTGTGGTCAAATTTGTGGTGGACAGATGTACAGTTCATGATCTCAGTTTTGGTGATAAAATTGTTGCATCTGGACTCTTGTGCCGTGGGTTGTATAAGCTCACTTTTTATGACAAGTGTGGACAAAATTTTGCAAATGTTGTTGCAGATTCAAGGGCTATTTCAGATGCAAAACTTTGGCATGCATGTTTTGGTCATCTGAATTTTGCCAGTTTGCTGCATTTGCAAAAATCTGATGTGGTTGCTTCTTTGCCGCCTCTTGAAGCACCTGTCAAACATGTTTGTGAAGGCTGTATTTTGGGTAAGATGCAGCGTTCTAAGTTTCCAAAGGATGGTTCAATTCGGGCCACATGCAGGTTGCAGCTTGTGCATAGTGATGTTTGTGGGCCCATGCAAACTCTGTCCCTGGGAAATCACCTTTACTTCGTGACTTTCATTGATGATTACTCCAGGCATGCATGGGTATTTCCGCTTAAAGCGAAGTCCGAAGTTATTATGTGCTTCAAACAATTTCTGGCTATGGCTGAAAATGTCTCGAAATGTATTATGGGCACCCTCCATTCCGATCGAGGGGGGGAGTATATGTCTCATGAATTTAATGCATTTCTGGCTAGTCGTGGGATAAAACACCAATGTACAGTGCCTTATACACCTCACCAAAATGGTGTTGCTGAGAGGAAAAACAAGTCACTGACGGAAATGGCACGATGTATGGTCAAAAGTCAAGCTTTACCGCATTCTTTTTTGCTTGAGGCCATCATGTGTGCCACTTATGTACTTAACAAGTGTCCTACAAAAGCTTTGCAATCTATTACTCCATATGAAGCATGGCATGATAGAAAGCCTTCTATTGAGCACATTCGTGTTTTTGGTTATTTTGCATATGCTTTGGTGCCACAAACACAACGCAGAAAATTGGATGATAAGGCTGTCAAATGTATTTTTGTTGGTTATAATGCTGAAAGCAAAGGTTACAAGTTGTATCATCTACAAACAAAACGTATTCTGGTTTCACGGGATGTAGTGTTTGTGGAAGATTCTGTTCAGCCCTAGCTGTCATGTACTAGAGACAATAATGTAAGCTCAATGGACATTTATGACACTTTGTTGGCTCTTTTCAGTGGTGGAAATACAAATGTAAGTTCCAATGAGCCAAATGTACAGCCTATGGGGGTTTTTGAAAATGTTATAGATCAGCCTATTACTGATGCAGATGTCCATGATGTACTCGATGAGGAAAGGGCTGAAAATGAGTAGGCTTGAGGTATGCCAAAATGGCTGGTGTACACTTTGCGTGATAGTAAATTGGATGCACCTTTGTCTAGCCGTACTCGTTCAGGCTCTCGCCATGCATCTTATGCATCAGATTGTTATGCTTTGGCTGTGTCTAGCTTACATGATGTTGAGGAGCCTCTGTCTTTTGATGAAGCACATAATTCAGAAAATTGGATGGCTGCCAACCATGATATACATGAACTGCGAAGCATGAAACAATAACCAGGAACCCAGTTTTTCATGCTCGCACAAAGCACACTGAGGTGCATTACCACTATGTCAGGGAGATGCTCTCAGTAGGAGAGATCAGCTTGGCTTATGTGCCAACACAGAACAACCTTGGAGATCTTTTCACAAAGGCATTGTCTCGTGAGAAGTGAGAAGCTTTCCGCAAAGCTTTAGGCTTTCTCCCCTTTGTGGATTGATCATGTCCTCAGGGCATGGCACTTCCCTTTACTCATGTGCCAGCTCTCGTTCACCGCATCACTCCAGGGGGGATTTGTTACCATATACATGTGGTAGTGATGTGTGTGAACACATTAGGACTGCCGGGGCATTTTTTCCCTCTTTAGGAGGTTTTTTCTCGCGTGCATTGTATATACGCCCATCACTCTAGGGCTATTTATCTTTCCATTGCACACTAAGTAACACACTCTCGATTGTGTGCCTTGACCTTCCTTCGTCTTCTCCAAGCTGTGTGTGTTTCTTTGCAACCCTAATTCCAACAAGAATTTAATGTTGTTTTTATTTCAAAAGAGAGAGAAAGACGAGAAGAGCAACACGAGATACTATGAAATTATTGTGCAATTTGAATATTGCAAGTATTGGTTTTACAACATGTTAACAAAACTTATCTTTTGTCTTCAAAATATTGCAAGTATTGGTTTTACAACATTTTAACAAAACTTATCTTTTGTCTTCAAAATCTTTTGTCTAGGCAACTTCGCATGCTCAAAACTTTGAATGGTAGTAACTCAAAGCTTACACCCTATAGGGCAGTGCTGTGATTTGGCTTACACGACATAGGGCAGTGCAGTTTGTAATTGATTAATAGCACCAAATACTTGCTCTCTCTCTCACAACAAAGTCTCCTCACTCTCTCTATGAAATATGGCCCATGAAGAGGCCTCTCTCTCTATCCCTTCAATTACTCACCCAGAGAGAATCTCTCTCTCATCTTGTATTCCTCGTGCACGCGCTTCTTTGGCAACACCTCCCATGCCTCGTCTTGCATGCTCAACGAGGTCATAGAACCATCCTTTGAATGGCCTGCAACCAACGACGATGCCCCCTCATCGACACCCTCTCTCACTTGCTCCTCTTGGTAGCCTCTCGGCACAACTTGAGCCTCACTCTCTCGCTCTTGGCAGAGCCTCCCCTATTGACACACTCTCTCCTCTTGCTTCTCTCTCTTTATTAGAGCAAATCTCTCTCTCTCTCTCTCTCTCTCTCTCTCTCTCTCTCTCTCTTTCCTTCACGACTGTAGCAACCATCGAGTCTAGGTCTCTCTCTCGCCCACGCACTCACGGCCTCTTCTCTTTCTATGGGAGAGCCCCCTTAGATAGGCTTAGTGAGTTATTATTATTGCCCTTTTTTTCCCTGCAGAGAGCGAGCACCTTCATCCCTCTCTCTCTCTCTCTCTCTCTCTCTCTCTCTCTCTCTCTCTCTCTTCTCGATTCACAGCGAGGCAAAGCCCTCTCTCACTTGTGCTTGAATCACAGCAGATGGCCAAGCCCTTCATCTCACTCTTGGCAGCCCGCTCACCATCTCACGCCCCACAGGCCAGTTCCCTCTTTCATGGCCTGCCCTATTTTGCAGCCCTTCTCTCGTCATCGACGATGGCCTGCTTCATCTCTCGCAAGCAGCGGGTGCCTCCTTTATCTCCTGCAAGCAACGGGTGCCTCCCAATCGACACACCCTGGCGTGCTCTCTCTCTCTCTCTCACGGCCAATCGACACCTTTCATCAGCTTCTTTATAAAAAACATTCTCCCTTTTTTATTTTTTAAGCAAAGCCTCTTCAAGGTGCTATTCACACACACACAACTCCGACTTGGCGATAGAATGGTCGCCCGCTCAACTCTCCACCATTCTCTGCCTGCCTTATTGCATGGCCTACAAACAACACCCCTTTGTGGCCAGTCTGTGCCCCTCAGCATGGCCCCCCCTTTGCTAAATTTAGACCATGCAAACAAAATAACTATGAATATCCCAAGTGTGAATTTACACCCCGCTTTTGGTCCTCAACTCCGATGAGATGGCAAATACACTTCAAAAGGGTAACTCTCCCCGACTATTTTAGTATGTAAAAAAAACGACACTCCGAGCAACAATGCAATCCTTCATTGATATCTTGCAACTTCTTTAGGACCACTTTCCAACATTTCGTTCTTGACACTTAATCTCTGTCTTGACGATTTGGCACCATCTAGATATAGCATCTTTTTACTATCTTCAAGCACTTCATAACCTGTCAAAAACAGCTCCCCAAGGCAGACCAAGTGAGAGTATCGCCATGAAAATTTACAATAAAACAACATTTAAAGCTCACTTCAAGTGCTCAATATCTCATGCAGATGCTCTCTTTCTCTGTCAAAATCCCCATGCTCTAGCCAAAAAAGGGCGTCCTGCACGACAAACTAGCCTGCTAGTGTGAACCCAAAATTTCCAGTTAGACTGGTGCCTTATTAATTGGGCTTCTCTTTATTCTTTCGTTTAAATTTTACCCTTTTTCTATTACTTTATCTCTTCCCTTTATCTTGCCATAACCCCCTTGCATGTTGTACCCAATGTGGTATAGGTAATCTGGTAACTCCAAAAGAAGGCGACTCATTAGTTTGCAAAGGTGTTGGGGTGAGGACTGGTGCAATAGGAACCACAGGAGCACATGCCATAGAATTCAAACAAGCCTCTCTTTGGTATTGTTCAGCTTCCAAGGTTACCCTCCATTGGACTGTTATAGGGTGGTGGCTGCAAAGGCCTCACCCAGGACCTTAGCTCGTGCATATGCATCCTCAAGTGTCTTTGGATCGAACAACCTCACATGGAATTGTATATCCCTCAAAATGCCCTTAAGAAAACATTCCAATAAAACCCCTTCATCAATATGATAGGGGTCACAATGCTTCTTTTTGAAACTTTGAAAATGACCAACATACTTAGCAACTGGTTCACCATCCCCTTGGAAGAAGTCTACAGGTTCCCAAAGGTTAAATTAGAAGGTAAAATAGGGGAAAATTTAGCAACAAAAGCTTGACCCATGCCATCCCAAGTCTGCATCAAATGTGGGGAATGTCGCAACATACTATGGTACCATTGCCTAGCTACACTAGTTAAATAGGCAGGAAAGAACCGAATGAGGTCTTCAGGCTTGTCATAACCCTCAATCCAACAAGCTTGCACAAATTGCAATAAATGAGAATCATCTACATCAGCTCCAACACCCGTCATATGTCAACTTGACAATCCATTGATCAATAGGTCTCTCCCTAGCTTGGGGAACAATAGGTGGGTGGTCAAGCTGCTCTTTCTAAAGAACATTTTCAATGGTATCCATATCATCATTAGAAACATCAAGATAACTCAAACCAAAAGCATCAAGAACATCCTCAATAAGAACGTCATCTTCATAGACATGAGTGTCACCCAATGGTTTAACTCTTGGTACAAACACCACCCTTTCTAAAGGCTGCATTACATCATCAATATGGTCAAAAGAAGCGATAAACCCCACTCCAGACTGTACCTCCTGAACAAGGGTGGGAAGGTGGGAAAGAACCAGACGTAGGTCAACATTCTCCTCCTCAAGAAGACATTCATTACAAGTGGCATCATCCACTAAATTGGCTAAAAAGCCATCCCAAATGCACTCGTCAAGAGTCGCACTCTCTCTCATCACTTCGCTCCAAGAAATATCCTCGAGGGAAATGCCCTCGTCTTCATCCACTTCATCGCTCAAGTGGGCTAAAAATTCATCCCAAATTCTATAAAAACCAAAAGGGTCACCAACATCGTCATCAACGCTCAAGGTCTGGGTAGCAACAGACGTGAAAATAACCCTCTTTTTGGAAACCTCCCGCATGGATATACAAGCATCCCAAATGGCTACCAAGAGGGAAACCAACTTAAAAGTTAGGTACAACAAAAAGGGAAAAACTAGCTCCATCTCTAAGAGTCGCAGGTACTTCGCTCAAGCAAAAACGCTAGAAGCTGGGTCCCACAAGGCGTCCACAGATGGATATTTTTCTAGGCCTGGGCCATGGAGCAGACCCAGACAAGAACAAACCAAGCAAAGACTATACTTAGACCCCCAGCCCAAGCCCACCAACAAGGAACTATGGCTCGAGATGTGCTACTGAAATCTGCTGACAAGGAGCATGCCATGTAGTCTCAGTGTCAGATCGTATCAATGGCTATCCACAAACAAAACGAGCACTTAATCATTCATAGAGAGAGAGAGAGAGAGAGAGAGAGAGAGAGAGAGAGAGATTTAATGTTGTCTTTATTTCAAAAGAGAGAGAAAGACGAGAAGAGCAGCACGAGATACTGTGAAATTATTATGCAATTTGAATATTGCAAGTATTGTTTTTACAACATTTTAACAAAACATATCTTTTGCCTTCAAAATCTTTTGTCGAGGCAGCTTCGCATGCTCAAAACTTTGAATGGTAGTAACTCAAGGCTTACACCCTATAGGGCATCACTGTGATTTGGCTTACACCCCATAGGGCAGTGCAGTCTGTAATTGATTAACAACACCAAATACTTGCTCTCTCTCTCTCTCTCTCTCTCTCTCTCTCTCTCTCTCTCTCTCTCTCTCTCTCTCTCTCTCTCTCTCTCTCTCTCTCTCTCTCTCTCTCACAACAAAGTCTCCTCACTCTCTCTATCAAATATGGCCCATGAAAAGGCCTCTCTCTCTATCCCTTTGATTACTCACCTAGAGAGAATCTCTCTCTCATCTCGTATTCCCTCGTGCACGCGCTTCTTTGGCAACACCTCCCATGCCTCGTCTCACATGCTCAACGAGGTCATAGACCCATCCTTTGAATGTCCTGCAACCAACAATGGTGCCCCCACATCGACACCCTCTCTCACTTGCTCCTCTTGGTAGCCTCGGCACAGCCTGAGCCTCACTCTCTCGCTCTCGGCATAGCATCCCCTATCGACACACTCTCTCCTTTTGCTTCTCTCTCTTTATTAGAGCAAATCTCTCTCTCTCTCTCTCTCTTTCCTTCAAGACTGCAGCAACCACCGAGACTATGTCTCTCTCTCACCCACACACTCACGGCCTCTTCTCTTTCTATGGGAGAGCCCCCTTAGATAGGCTTCATGAGTTATTTTTATTGCCTTTTTTTCCCTTGCAGAGAGCGAGCACCTTCATCTCTCTCTCTCTCTCTCTCTCTCTCTCTCTCTCTCTCTCTCTCTCTCTCTCTCTCTCTCTCTCTCTCTCTCTCCCCCCTCAATTCAGAACGGGGCAAAGCCCTCTCTCCCTTGTGCTCAATTCATAGCAAATGGCTAAGCCTTTCTCCCTTTATCTCACTACCCACTCGTCATCTGACGCCACACAGGCCGATTCCCTCTTTCATGGCCTGCCCTATTGCAGCCCTCCTCTCGTCATCGGCAATGGCCTACTTCATTTCTCGCAAGCGACTTGTGCCTCCCTCATCTCCCACAAGCAGTGGGTGCCTCCCAATAGACACACCGTGGCGCTCTCTCTCTCTCTCTCATGGCCAATCGACACCTTTCATCAGCTTCTTAAAAAAAAACATTCTCCTTTTTTTTATATAAAGCAAAGCCTCTTCAAGGTGCTATTCACACACACACAACTCCGGCTTGGTGACAAAATGGTTGTTGTCTTGGCTCTCCACCATTCTTTGCCCGCCTTGTTGCATGGCCTACAAACAACACCCCTTCGTGGCCAGTCGGTGCCCCTCAACATGGCCCCCCCTTTGCTAAATTTAGACCATGCAAACAAAATAACTATGAATATCTCAAGTGTGAGTTTACACCCCCGTTTTTTGCCCTCGACTCCGATGAGATGGCGAATACACTTCAAAAGGGTGACTCTCCCCGACTATTTTAGTATGTAAAAAAAAAGGACATTCCGAGCAACAATGCAATCCTGCATTGATATCTTGCAACTTCTTTAGGACCACTTTCCAACATTTCTTTCTTGACACTTAATCTCCGTCTTGACGTTTTGGCACCACCTAGATATAACATCTTTTTAGTATCTTCAAGCACTTCATAACCTGTCAAAAAACAGCTCCCCAAGGCAGACCAAGTGAGAGTATCGCCATGAAAATGTATAATAAAACAACATTTCAAGCTTGCTTCAAGTGCTTAAATCTTATGTAGATGCTCTCTTTCTCTGTCCAAATACCCATGCTCTAGCCAAAAAAACTGCAACATACGTAGAGGATTCCCTATGAGTTTTGAGGTGATTCAAGGACATTTGATCTTGATTGTGATAGCGTGAGTGTCATAGGTTTTGTTGCATTCAAAAAGCACATAGGATGTCTGGATTTGATTTCCTCGAGTAGTGATTGTCATTAGAAGGTTGAGTAGGTGAGTGACAGCCATCTTCTTGCTTCCACGCGCCTACGAGTTGAGCTACGTCCTTGGTCGACATTTGGTATGTTGCTTTAGTTCTCGCTATGCTAGTGTCTGCTCGTGACATACCCGCCAACATTGGTGCCGCTGTTGAGAAACGAGAGCCCTAGGTAGATAACCTTAGATTAGTCCTACGAGGTAGAATTCCCTTTGGTTCACCAAAATCTACTTATCTTATTTTAGGTAGGATGTGGGAGTTGGATTCTTCAGATCTTAGAGAGGTGCTAGGGAGTGTGTGACTCGCCTAGATTTTCGGCCATAGGTAGTATTAGTTGTATTTTAGTGTTGAGTGATTTGTGAGGTGATAAAAGTGTTAGCTAGTTTGTGCGAGGTAGTGAATTTAAAACGTACCTATGAGCACTGTAATTTGATGTTCAAATCCAATGGCGTGCACTTGCTACTTTTGGGAGAGAAGGATGTTCCTTCATCGCCTCTTATTTGTACAACCGAGGTTATGAAGCTCTCTTCTCAAGATGAAATAAAAGGGATTCTTTTTGTGTTACTCGCTGTGTCATTTTCTATCAAATTTTGATAATGTTTTAAATGATGATTTCTCACAACACTATTGTTAACTCTCACGGCTCACGGACACCCCATCACCTACGATGGACGTGTATTATGTATTTGGTAGAGTCAGGTACCGGGCTTGTCGGACCAAGAGGAAAAGGGTAAGAGTGATTGCCGATGAGAGGCGCACTCTAATTGGGACATTCAAGGGATTAGTTGGCTAAGCATGGGCGCCCAAGTGTGAATGGGGTGAGCTCATATAAAAAAAAGCCAACTAAACCTAAAATTCACTCATTCTCTCATTTGTGCAATAGAAGAGTGCTCTTGCTCCATCTCCATCTCCATCTTCTTCTTCTTCACCTCCTTGTGTGTGTGTGTATGTGTGTGTGTGTGTGTGTGTGAGAGAGAGAGAGAGTGCGATCGAGCATTGCGGCGGCACGACGGCGGTGAAGCGGTTGAGCGCAACATAGCGGCGTCTCCTTCTTCTTCGCGACGAGGAATCCTCCACGGCAGGAGCATAGAGCGGTGAGTGACACACCGTTGCCCTCTTTTGAGCTTACTGTGGCTCGCACACAGTGTTAGGCAAGTCCCTTGCTTCGACAGTGTGGCAAGGAGCGCACATTTTTGGCGCCGCTGCCGGGGAATCGCCATGCACTAAGCCCAAGAGGCACTTTGTGCTTCTCCTATGAGTTGTTTTGTAGTAGGAAAGAAGAGGAAGAGGAAGAGGGAGGGGGGGGGGGAATTTGTTTTTTTTTTTAAAACCGAAAATATTTAAGCGTGAGTGACTAGGGGGCTACACTAAAATTTTGATCGGGATCATTTCCCCAAGCCCAAGCCCAGGCCTAGGCCTCAGTCTTATGATATATACTAGACACTAAAATTTTGATCGGGATCATTTCCCCAGGCCCAGGCCTCAGTCCTCAATCTTATGATATATATTGGACTCACTCTTATATATATATCCTACCCCCTCAAGAGGGAATGAGAGCATGTGGGGCAAGTCCTACACTCTCCTCCCTTCTCTTCCCACTTGCACCCTTAGACTTTCTAATTTGGGCCTAGTTCCCTACTAGAAATTGACAATTTTAGGGATTCCGAGGGCATAAAGTGACCAAACGGAGGGCTGTAAAGCACGGCACGTCCCTCTGACCGAGACGCTCGTTTTGAGCTATCATACGTTCTATTCTATACCTGGGTCAAAGAAAAGGACCAAAAAATAAAAAAAATAAAAAAATTTAAGAAAAGACTTGGGTTGCAAAACACCCAAAATTACTAGGTGAGCAGCCTTCACGGGCACTCACTGACACTTCTAGGGGATCCAAGTCATATGAACCTACGCTCTCGATGAGTGTTAGAGCACGAGCATATTGGTAGTGCCTCCATTTACGCGGGCACCCATTATTCCTCCACCCTAGGTTCTGGACCTTCGGCCGGGACTCAAGGTAGCGTGACCCAAGATCCTCATATCGCATCTAGTGATTCTTCCTCTGACTACGAAGTCATGGAGGGGTATCCTACACCAAACCCTGATAGTTCAAGTCAAGACATGCATGCCATGGGTCCACGGCCCGGGTCCAGCGTGTTTAGCCGCTTAAAAGAGACCCTTAGTAGAGCTACTCGCTCCGAACATGCGGTTGATGAAATAAATGAAGGGAGTGGGGAAGTAAATTCGTCATTCATGCCTAAAATAGACCCTATGCTTCTTGAGAGTGTTCATGTGAATGTTCCATCCACTGCACCTCCTGATCCTTTAGGACTATCTCCCTCTGAGGTTTTACTACCCGATGGTAGGAGTCTTGCCGAAGTACAAGAGATCGAACGCTATATGCAAGCAACAAGGGAGAGGGAAATTGAGAACCTACGAAGGCTAGAACAAAGTTGAGCCCTGAAAGCAAAGGCTCCTATGACAACAATCATGCCAGCCGAGCAACCGAGTGCTCCCAAGGTAGCAATCACGGAGGGGCAAGCGATGGGGAGCAATAATGCTTCCACTTCGAGGGAAACCTTCAGCACGCCAGGCCTAGATGGGATATTCCTAAACGAAAATTGAGAGTATGACCTACAAGCTGAAGCTTTAACTGATCGGTACACAGGACACACCTATCATGTGGGTTGGTTAGATGTTCTACAATCCACATCGGGTGCTACTAGCATAGATGAGCAACAACAGAAAGTCTGTGATGTCCTCCATAGGATTGTCGAGTTAGAAAGACAGAACACAGGGATCAACATGCCTTCAATAGGCCTAATGAGATTCTTGGATACGGGAAAGGCCAACCAACCAACCCTATTACAAATGGAGACTCCCTCAGTGAGCCCCATTGATCCTCCATATGTTGTTTCGCCAGGAGCCTCAGTACAATCTGAGCCCACAAGTGGCAACTTTACCTTCCCAGATCTAGCTCATCTTTCTCTTAATGACACTACGGCTACCATGCATATCCCAGTGGTGAGCATGACAAGAAGTACACCATGGAGTTCATTTGTTAACACTGCGCTGATGCCTAGTAGCACAGTGCCCCCAACTATACCTACATGTATGTATCAATCATGTGCACCTGTCGTGCCTCAGCCTCATGTAGCTCCTACACCTCCAATTATTTGAAGAGCTTACAATCCACAATGGAATTATCCAAGCTCTTATACAAGTGGAGCCATGCCATTTAATAATAACATGCCATATCAGGCACCCCCTATGCCTAGGGCCACGCCTGTAAACTTTGGACCACCGTCTGTGAAGGGGATCGGGGAGCACCACAGACGGAGAGTGAGAGAGAGAAGGAGACACACGACACAGATATGGGTGGGGAGACTCAAAGAGTGAGCAGCCCCCTATACACTTATGCTATGTATAAGGTATACAAGTCAGTGGGCGCCCAGACTCTGGGCGGCCGGGCAAGGCACAGACGCCTATACCCCAACAACCTCCCACTTAAAGGCGATTGTGCCTTTAAGCAAGGGAACCTAGTCTAAAGACTACAAAAGGTGAGAGAAAACCGCTCTCAACCGATGCCCACTGGCTAGCTGTGATCGTGTGCATCTGGCTGTCCTGCTCTCGTGTAAGTCCATACACCACCAGACGTACCGCACACGTACTGCAAGTATGTACGCAATACCTGCATATCTCCCTCGTGCACTATGCCATCATCAATCAACAAACGATTGACAACCCCAACTGCAAATGCTCCCACTGCAGCTGCGATATCCGGTCTCAAGATCAACATCTCATACATGAGACCACCGAATGCCGATGCAATGCTAGTGGGCCTTGCTAGCTCTACAGAGCATGCATCAACATATATATCCCTGGCAATAGGCATCTCTGACTGACAAGGCGTGTCAGCCACATGCATCTCCTGACTGTCTGCAAAAGACGCATCAACCTGTCATGCAACCTCAGAACAAACCAGCTGCTCTAGGTGTCTGCTGGAAGACATATCCTGCACAACTATATCCCCATGCTCACTGTCGAGCATAGAAAGGAATGACTGCATAATCGCTGACATCTCAGTTTCCTCTGCAATCATCCACTGCAAACATGACCACTCAATCTGCTGTGACTCACTAGAGCTCTCATGCTCTAACTCCGTATGCATAGACTCTTGCACAACGTCCTCCTGTCGTGACTCACTATAGCAAGACCGCTCTACCTGTCTATCCTGCATAGAAGTATCTCGCACAACTGACTCTCTGCTTTGCTCAGTCACTAGCAAAGCATGCATGTCTGACTCTGTCACCTCTCTGTGTGACTGCTCAAGTCGTGCCCCAACTGTGTGCACAACGAGTTCACTACTCTGCACTCTATGCAAAGCATCCTGCAACCCACAAGCAAAAGAGACTCGCCTGCTCTCTCGCTCTCTACCTGGCTGCATGATCACAGAGACAACACTGTCTCTCTCGTGATCCACATGCAATGGGTAACCTGTACCACTCCTGGCACCTCTCGCAATCACTAGCGAACCCACATGCAATGCAAAAGATCGCTCAAGCAGCGATACCCGACATCCACTATATCGTAACTGTCTGACTGAGATCAAATCCCGCCTCAGATCTAGCACATAACGCACATGACGCAGGGTAAATCTCATACCACTGGGCAAGGACAAACATACGTCTCCTGCACCCTCAATGTCATACACAACACCATCAGCCATGTGCACACAACCAAGTCTCCCACTAGAAAACGTGTTAAACCACTCACGATGCGACGTGACATGGAAAGTAGCATCTGAATCTAGTAACCAATGTGAAGACAATGTGCAATCCGATATGCAATCCGTAGACATAAGATCGTCTGAAGACAAGCTAGATGTAAATGTGACATCGTCGTCACAAGCATACTCAGTAACCACCGTACTGATCTCACTAGCATCTGTCATGCCCAAATCTGTATCACGCATCTGTCGCCTCCGTTGTCTCAAACGCCTGAAACATCGACGCCTAATGTGCCCTCTATGTCCACAATGCCAACATGTCAAGTCTCTATGCCGTCGAGACTTGCGTGTGGGATCAATCTCTCCCATGGACATAGAAGTGGGACTAGACTTCCCTGTAGACATGGATGTCGCGTACATAGCATGTAAACTCTGCCATAAAGCATGAGTTGTAGTCTCCCTCGAGACCTGCCAGTCAACAGACTCAACCAGATGCAAACGAATCGTAGACATTGCTAACTCATCAAGATCCTGCCAATCATCATCACGCATAGACTTGGGCTTCGCCGATAAACCACACAAGGGTTTATCCTGCCCCAAATCCTCCAATGCAACAAGCATATGCTCCTTCCAAGCAACAAAATCTGCACCATCAAACTGTGTCAGACCATAACGCTGGAAGTCAAATGAAAAATCAGCCATAATGCTCGCAAAAGAGCAACCAACAATGATTAGAAAATGTCAACCAAATCGGCCCTAAACTGGCTCGAATCGCATCAACAAAAGTCTGCAAATATGGCTGTAAAATATGGCTGCAAAACAGCCCCAAAATTCAGCTCTTAAACAGCTGCATAAACAAGTCACAAATGTGTCCCAAATCAGCCTACAACTGAGCCATACATGGACACCTGCAAAGAGGAAACAATGGCTGAAAATTCAGCGCCCAATATAAGTCCTCAAACCTGCCTGTAAACTTGTAAACCTGTAGCTAAAACCTGCTGAAAAACCTCAAGCCATTAGTGCTCGAATCCGGCTACCTAGCTCGTAGCCACACAAGCATACATCACAATACTCACTCCTGTGAGTGTGCCAAGATAATTGTACGCCTGTCAAACCCGTGAGCTAATCACCAAGCCCACAATGTGCGGTATCTATGCATACACACGCACAAATCTCCCACCTGCAGAGAACACCACACGCAAATGCTGAGTGCAACCCGCAATCTCTACCTAGATCGCATAAATGATACGCATAAAACTCCTGGGAAAATTTCGCCAGAGTTTTGACGCACAATGGCTATCAACACAAAATAACCATTGTCCTGCAAGCTCAATACAATGAGCAATCAATGCGCATCAAACTACACTCAATATACATGCATAAGCTCTGCAAAACTATGGCAAACAATGCTCGAGATCACAAGACTCTCCCACCTGAGAGCAAACCACTGTCTCAAGCAAAGAAAGATACACAACTCCTCACTCTTGCGAGAGTGGATACAAAAACACAAAACTGTGTACAAACTGACAAAACCTATCAAAGTGAGAGTAAACACTCGATCACAAACTATGGCTAGAATTTGGGAAAAATTCGATAGAATTTTCCCTGAAAACTGAGCAAAAAACTCAAGTACAATCTCTACCATAAACCATAACACTACTCAATGCCAATGAGTAGAAATGCCAAAATGGCTCCACATTTTCACATACAATGGCAATCTGCACTCAACGTACATCAACGGAGTGACCACGCATAAGCAAGCGCCAAAAGATTTGCAATCCGGAAACTTGATTAATGCGAAAACAATGCTCTCAAGAGAGCTTACCGGCACTTGAAAGTGCTCGCCAAAATGCATATATAATGGGCATCAACCATGTGCCATAACCATATGCAAACCATCCGCAAAGACCATGAATCCAAGCACAAAATCACTGCCAAAGTATTTTGTGAAAACCAGTGAAAGAAGCTCCACCTGTGTGCTCCAAAAACCTGCGTCTCTCAAGAGACCGCTTCGGTGGTGTGTAAACACCTCCGTACTTCGTTGCCCAAGTCTACCAAAAAATCCTCAAACCACAAGCTTAACACAAGCTGCAATTGCATCTTCAGCTCAGAATTTATGCACTCAACTTCAAGCATCTCCCGTGCTTCCAAAAGTGCATCAAACTCGCACACAATGCGACAACGGAAAATCTGAAATTTCTGTATACAGTTAGTCTGAGCTGAATATCAGCAAAACAATGAGGAATTTGCAAAAAGTTTCTTCTGCAAAGTTGTAGACCATGTCGAAACGGATGTTTGCTCGAAACAAAATTCTCAGATCTGCATTCTACAAGGAGAAAAACGAATCTGAAAACTGTGCTATTGCGCACACAGTTTTAGGGCAGCACCTTCACTTACACACAATCTTCCACACTCCTTTTTGAGCTTCCACAAGAGCATACATCACTCTCAACTGAGCTCACAAGCTCCCATTGCATTCTCACAAAGCTTCCAAGCTTTCTTAATCTCTCTAACGTCGAGAGCGAGCGAGCTATCGCCTCGAAGCTCTCAAAGCCGTTGTGCTCTCCGCGGTCACCATAGCTCTGATACCAATTGAAGGTGATCGGGGAGCACCACAGACGGAGAGTGAGAGAGAGAAGGAGACACACGACACAGATATGGGTGGGGAGACTCAAAGAGTGAGCAATCCCCTATACACTTATGCTATGTATAAGGTATACAAATCAGTGGGCACCCAGACTCTGGGCGGCCGGGCAAGGCACAGACGCCTATACCCCAACAGTCTGGTACACCACCATACGAAATATGGGACCCAAGAGCCGCGCGTATGCCAAGGCCAAGGCCAACTCCCATCTCACATGGGGTCGCTCTATTGCGGAAAACATGCGTAGTGCACCTCATAGAGAGCCTAGGAGCAAGGCAGTTCAAGTAGCTAAGCTCACACAGAAATTCAGTGGAGACGGAGATGCTAGAAAGCATATGGAAGTCTTTGAACATGTGTGAGATTCCTTGGAAGAGCACAATGAGCTACATAAGTGTAAGGCTTTGAGTTTGACCCTAAGCGGAAAGGCTGGAGATTGGTATAGAACCTTAAGAGTAGAAGAGAAAACGATCTACTCTACTCTTAAGAGACTGTTCTTAAAAGAATACATATGAGAGGGAGTACTTTGGGGTGTAGCCTCTCAGCTCCAGAAAGCCCAACGAGAAGAAGGTGAATCCGTGAGAGACTTCATTAGTCGCCTAAAGAATTTAAATTCTCGATGCAATCCAAACGAGCGATTCAACAACAACCAATTGCTCGATAGATTCATTAGGGGACTACGACATGAAAGTATTTATAATGGCCTAGTCATTAGAGGTATCACTACTTGGGAAGCGGTCACCATGAATGCAATCCAATTGGAGGATAATTTAATGATTGCAGGAGAAAGAGTGTCTGCCGAGCCGAAGTCTAGTAGCTCGCAAGCATCAGGGCATGAGCCAATGAAGATAAAGCCAATCGTGAAAGAGCAAACGATATCTGAGATGACTTTGGCAGATCTCACCAAGGCCATCCAAGAAAGCCTTAGGGGTAATCGTGCTCCACAAAACACTCATATGTATCCAAGAAGGGAGCAGCAATGGTGCTCAATCTGCTTGGGCCCACATACTACGAGTGAATGCCCTACTTTCAGAGTAAAGTTTAACGGGACTTGTAACGTGTGTGGTAGGTATGGCCATCAAGCGAAGGATTGCCTAATGCTTAAAAGCATCATGGAAAATAGACCGCCTATAGCTTGGGCAGACTCACCTCGAGTTCCTGCATTGATGCCTACCCCACCCATGGAGCAACAGTTGCCATTACAGCACATGGTCCCTAGAACCCAAAATGTGGTCCAAACCACACCGTTGCCACCTCCAGTGCTAGGACCGCAACCCCCTCATCCAAGAGTTACACCTATGAACCAAATAGGTTGCGAGTCATCTAGTACTTATGTAGATTGCGAAGAGGACATAGACTCTAGTATCACCTATGGAGTCGACATGCTTGAGGAGTGTCCCATGTACTATATGGAAGACCATTGGGGACAAATCAAATCGGTATATCAAGCTACTGCGCTAGCAGCAAGAGGCCAAAACATTAATAGTTTTGCCAGGAGACCACCTCTTCAGTGCTACGAATGTGGTGGACCACATCGAGTAGCTGAGTGCCCCATTAGAATGCAAAAGAATGTTGCACTAATGCAAAAAAGTCAAGGGAGTGCATTGGCAATGCCAATACTCACTTGGAATCGTTGTGGCATAGATCATTTGATCGCACAGTGTCCTAACAATCCAAACGCACCGAAAATCACACCATTGAACATAATAGAGATTGTTGATGAGACACCACCAACTATAAACATAGCACCAGTGAACGCACTCACATGGTCGATGCTCCAAAAGCAAAATTACATCCTCGAAGAGAGAGATGCTGCATCCATTGGCCGAGCGAGAAAGAAGAAAACACGAAGAAAGAAATCCCTTAATGCTTCTAGCTCAAAACCTAGTTCAAGACTAACATAGGGACAGGAGAGGATCCCGTGTATATGAATGACCCTGAGGATGACTCAGATTCGATAGAGACCACGGAGACCAAAACTATTACTACAAAGGAAAAAGCCAGTGAGGAGGATCACGAGAGGGAATTACGACGAACACCAAAAGAGTATTCAAAGTTGAACCACCCAGTTGCGAACCCCCAAGATAAGCCACGAGAGACAAAAAATGAGTATTGCAAGAGAAAGATTGGAACCTATCCAACCCAACAGTGGAAATTGAATGAGTCCAACAACTGAGGGGTTTGGTGGAAGAAACTCAACGAACATTAGAACCTGAACCCAAACATATCCAGATGTCGGACACAGTGTTTCCCACACAAGTTCAACCTCACAAGAACTACAGGCCGTTAGCTATACCCAGTATCATTCGGGAAGAGAGTGAGGGTAGGACATCTGAAAGTGGACACACACCTTTCCTACTAGAGAGAATGTTTGGTGAGGGAATGCCCGGCCCCCTTGAGGAAGTGGAGATTCCATCTTCACCATTCTCTTGTCAGGGTCCTACGTCCCACAAGATGCCATTAAATGTTGCCAAATTGATGGATTTCATGTCTTCAGAAGTTAGAACCACCATCATGTCCAAACTATATAAAGACCCCGAGCTAGTCTCAGCTCTTCGAGCCTTCCTCTTTGGAGAATTACAGGCCGGATTACCACAGTTTGCACATATGAACAAACCTGACTCGGTAATGAATGATGAGGAACATTTAGCACCACCATCTGACCTAGCGGGACATGAATCTGTAATTGAAGTACCCGTTAACAAGTTGGGGCAATACTTTGAAGGTGATGAATCTAATGCTACTGTACCAATCACTACTAAAGTATTAACTGTAAAGGGGGTCCTTGACGGTGGTGCGGGAGTCAGCATGGTGACAAAGATTTGTTGGGAGTCTATGGGGCGACCTCACCTTGAAGCCACAAGCGTAGTGGTAAAAATGGCTAATGGATCTATTGTTACGCCTATTGGAATGCTAAAGGATCTCAGAATCAAGGTCTTGGGACACAAGGTAAGGCAGACTTTCATTGTTATGGATTTTTCCAAGCATCCTATGTCATTTGAGATGATCTTAGGGCGTCCATTCATGAGGGAAGCAAAAATGGTGTATGACTGGTCCAAAAACCACGTCTACTTACAGTTCCAAGACTCTGTCATTCGAGTTGATCTTTTAAGTGGTCGAACGCATCCTCTAGGAAATAAATTCATCATTGATAATCGATCAGACACAACAATTCACTCAGCTCCATTACAGTATTGTTACACGTGTAACGAAGACACAGATATTGGGGAGAACTCTCCTTATATGGATATCCTACCCGGAATGGCTGAGTCAGACAATGTCGATTGGGTGCACCTAGCGGCAACTGTAGATACATGGGGAGCTAGAGGAACAACCTGGGTAACACCAGATGGGGAAGAGATACCACACATTGCACCAGTAAACATGTTAGGTGTAGCGCATGTAACATCCGATGATAAGAAAGAGGCACACCTACCTGAGAGTGAAACTGATGATTCCTCAAAGGCTTCAGGCCAATACACATCAAAAACGGAATCTCAGGGAGAAATGGATTCAAAACCTGAAGAAACATCGAGTGAACCAAGTATAGAAACTGAACACTCAAGGCCTAGTACGACCATCTATGGTAATTTATATGAGAGTGAAGAAGATACAAGTGAAGACCTATCAGGCGAGTCGAGTTCAAACATTTACCAAAATCAAAACCTTAACAAGAAACAAAGGTCATATAAGAGATGACGATATCGAGCAAATGTTAGAGCTAGGATAAACAAGGAAAGATCTACTGCAGAATGGCTTAGCTATCTAGGGGCATGTGATGCTCATCGAAAGCTAGTAGACAATTGGGGTGAACATCTCCAGAGTGTCATGTGGTGCAGCCCGCGACCCATTGACCTCGCTCAATTGGAGGTTACAGAGCCGAAATTGAGTCGAACTATAAGAAGACGTCAAAACCGAGAGTTAGCACAACAACAAAAGGAGGCAGAACTAAAAGAAAGGTCTCCGTCAGGACAAGAGCCTGCTGACTTACATACGGCTCCTGAACATTTTAAATTTTATACCACGGGGGAGCGAAAGGTTGTGTATGCCAAAGCCCAACGAATACCTACCAATGGAAGCAGTGGAGTCTATGATGGTCCAGCGGTAGTTAAAGAGATAGAATTAGCAGAACCAGGTGAGGAGTCTAAACCAGTCTTTATTGCTGAAGACCTTACCGAAACTGAAGAGGCGGTACTTAAGGAGCTCCTCAAGGAATACAAGGATATCTTTGCTTGGAAATATCATGACATGAAGGGCGTTCCACCTTCTATGGTGCAACACACAATTTCCATGATCAACACTGCTAAACCCGTCCAGCAACGACCCTATCCAATGAATCCTAAGTGCGCCAAAATTGTACAAGAGGAGATTGAAAAACTTATCCAATGTGGATTCATATACCCTATTGAGCACTCAGAATGGGTTTCTCCAATAGTCATTGTGCCAAAAAAGAATGGGAAACTAAGAGTGTGCGTGGACCTCAAGAAAGTTAATGCAGCTACTAGGAGAGATCCTTATCCCTTGCCATATTCAGAACATGTGCTTGAAAGAGTTGCGGGCAAGGAAGCTTATAGCTTTTTAGATGGGTACTCTGGTTACAATCAAATCACAATTGCATTAGAGGACCAAGCTAAAACTGCTTTTATCACAGAGTTTGGAGTGTTTGCATTTCGTGTTATGGCTTTTGGCTTAACAAATGCCCCTGCTACATTCCAACGATTAATAAACACTGCGTTTAAAGAATTTCTAAGGGAGTTTTGTGAAGCTTTTCTGGACGACCTTTGTGTTTATTCTTCTTGGGAGAAGCATTTGTTATATCTACAAAAAATATTTGAAAGGTGTAGATTTTATCGCATCTCATTGAACCCTTTCAAATGCCAATTTTGGGTTAAGCATGGAGTCATTCTAGGGCATATAGTGTCCAAGAACGGGATATCCACAGATGAGAGTAAAATTAAAGCCATTGCCGATTTGCCACCACCTACGAAGTATAAAGGAGTTCAAAGATTTATGGGCCATGTTGGTTATTATCGAAGGATTATTTTAAAATTTGCCGAGATAGCGCGTCCATTGTACAAGCTTCTTATCGAGTTTCACTGGACGGACGAATGTCATCAATCTTATTAGTTATTAAAGAAGGCCCTAACAAGTGCTCTAATCCTGCGAACACCTGATTGGAATGTACCTTTTCATGTGCATATTGATGCATCAAATTTTGCTATTGGGTGTGTTCTAACTCAACCAGGAGAACATAAATTGGACTACCCTATTAGCTTTGCAAGTCGCCAATTAAATGATGCCGAGATGAACTACACTACTACAGAGCACAAAGGTCTAGCTATGATTTACGCAGTAAAGAAATTTCGCTATTACCTTCTTGCTACCAAGTTTGTGTTTTATGTTGATCATCAAGCATTGCTATATTTGGTAAACAAGCCGTGTTCCACAGGTCGAATTACATGATGGTTGTTAATTCTTCTTGAGTTTGACTTCACCGTTGTTGTGAGGCATGGGAGAAAACATGTCATGGCGGATCATTTATCTCGTATCCCTAATGGCGAAGCTCCTATGGGGGTTGATGATGAATTGCCTGATACTCCTTTGTTCATTGTTGAGACAATGCCTGAATGGAGTGAAAAGATTGTTAACTTCTTAGTTAATGGTTTTCCACCCAAAGAACTGCGAAAAGATATAGCTCGAAAATTAATCAAGGAATGCGAAGCCTATTGCTTACTGGCTGGAACTCTCTATAAGAGAGGAAAAGATGATGTTCTTAGACGCTTTGCCCGCGAGGATGAGTATTTATATATTCTACAAGAGGCACACATGGGCGTAGCTGGTGGTCACTTTTCGGGAAAGTTGACTGTCCGAAAGATCTTACAGTCAGGCTATTGGTGGCCTACTCTGTTTAAGGATGCATCACTTTTTGCAAAGGGATGTGATGAATGCCAACACTTCAAGAAGCCACAAAGAAGTGATAGGATGCCTCTACATCCCATCAAGGTAAACCAACCATTTGAAAAGTGGGGCTTAGACTTTGTAGGACCGATTAGTCCGGCTGCACGTAACACGCAATCTCAATATATCATTGTGGCTACCGACTATGTAACCAAATGGGCTGAAGCAAAAGCAACACGAAAGGCGGATGCAAAAACAACAGCTAAGTTCCTCTTTGAGAACATTATCACACGTTTTGGATGCCCCTTTGAACTTGTGAGTGACAATGGAACTCATTTTATAAATGAAGTAATAAAAGAACTGACATCAAACTGAGAGTACCAACAAAACTCTCATCTCCATTTTGACAAAGACAATTCAGGCTCATCGCATTGATTGGGACCTAAAGCTTACATCAGCTTTATGGGCCTATCGTACTACGTATAAAGTTGCTATTAATTGCACACCGTTTAAGATGGTGTATGGCCAAGAAGCAGTTATGCCATGGGAGTTTGTCATTCCTAGTCTTCGAGTAGCTTCTCAAGAAGGTTGGGATGGTAACCCCTTAGTTGAGCGATTATATATCCTGGAAAGGCTAGATGAAGAGAGGCAATTAGCTGTGCGAAATGCTCTAGTGGAGAAGGATAGGAGAAAGAAGTGGTTTGATAGCCATTTAAAGGATAAAGACATCAAGGTTGGTGATAAAGTTCTTATGTACGAGGTACGTAACGAAAAGAAGAAATTGAAATACGCTGGTAAGGGACCATATCGAGTGTGTGAAATTACCCCGCAAGGTACCATTCGTGTGGAGACTCTAGATGGAGTTGAAACCATTGGATTCCTTAATGGGAGTAAATTCAAAAGATATTATGATCCTCTCAGCCAGGAAGAGTTGCAAGCCATCCATCAAAAGAAGGCTGCCAAGGAACAAGCAGAGCTTAAAAAAATCCAAGCAAGAGTTGAGGCTCGAGAACGACAACAACGTCTTAGACGCCAACGAGAGGCTAATCTGGGAATCACGCAAGCATTTTTCGAGGACACAAATGACGACTCATTAGAATCTGAGCCACCGCTACAATACCCAATTGAGCTAAATAGCCCCTATGGGAAAGTACTATACAATGCCTTATTAGATACGGGAGCTAAACACAATTTGTTGTCCTATGGAGTTTGGTGTCAATTAGGGAAACCGACCCTATCCCCGAGTACGATGCAAGTCAATGGCATTAATAAAAAGAAAACTGCTATTCTTGGAGTCCTTTAGACCCCTATTTTCTATGACAATGGAAGCATAGTGCAGAGGTTTCTAGTCATGCCCGCGGGAGCTATGGAAGGCAACATAAACCTGGGACGCACATGGATGTTGGCAACCAAATGCACTATTGATTGGGATACTGGTAGTGTCACGACGCGACCACCGACTCTTACCCCTATCATTCAAGCAAAGTCACCTACGTTGCAAACTCTACAAAGTTGAAGGATAGCCAACATTCACAAGCCAAGGTGGTTAACTCGTCTTTGCCGGCTACCCATGAACCTAGCACTTCAACACTTGTAGTTGCAGTAAGCAGTAATATTGCAAGTACTCAACCTGCACGACCTAAGAGTACATATCAATGGGTCCCCAAGGCCTTACTTCCAACTACCTCAACCCTCCCATCCATTCCCAGAAAAAATTTCCCCGGAAAACCAAGAGCGCGCTCTAGGAGAGTCAAGACCAAATCACGATGGATTCCAAAACAACTATTAGAAGCCCAAGGCTACTATGATGGAAATGAGCAAATTTGGGTACCTAAACGTAAAATGTGTCCTTCCCTATCGACAACAAACCCATATGAGTCAAACAGTGTAACGCTAAAGCCAATGGCAGACCGTGGGAAGGGAAAGATCACAGAATGCTACACACCTAGTCCAGAGCTAGTTTGGGCTCCAAGGCAAAACCAATTTATTCCACCTAGCTCAGGAAGGGGGGAGTTCCATGAAGCTTCTAGCTCCTCACGTAATACATCCATAGAGGTAAAAGCTTCTACACAGCCTCCATCTATAGTAGTGGACCTCCATGAAGCTACAAAAGAATCCACACCTCCCAGTGTTCAAGAATCACCTGATGAATCACTTCAAGTTAGATCCTGGGAGAGTACCTTACCACCCTTGCAACTTGACGAGGCACCTAGGGTAATAGAAAACTACTGGCAAAAATCCTCACCTATTACCAACTGGAACAATTAGTTTCAAAGGGTGACGACATCATTTCAAACGGTATGATCTACCCAAGGAAGGGGGGAGTGTTTGTGGACATCCATCATTCACTTGCTTCCCTCTCAACCTTTCTCCCTGACCTCTTAATCTCCAATCTTAGGGAATATATATATAAAGCCTTATACTCACAAAAACAAGATAAAAAAGTAAAAGAGCAAGAGCCATAACACAAATCATAAAAACAAATTATGCACAAGAACACGACCCTTGTAATATTTGCACTCTAACCATCATCTATTTGCGTGTACAGATATGGCTAGTACGCTAGAGTCATCCACTCCTGCCTTGGGTGAGAGGTACCCTCGTTACTTTTCACAAATATTTCACATGGTCTTTCCAGTGCTTGCATGTGAATGGGATTTGATAGGTACGCTAGCATGTGAGAGGAATTTTGAGAAGTTTGAATGGCTGATACGTCTCTTGACCACGTTTGATATATACTTAGTAGAGAGCGTTTCTCCCATTTCACAAGCCTACCCTTTTGACCAAGATGACTATAGGCGTCTAGTGACCTTCTTAGTAAACATGGGCACCTATGATGAAGAAGAAAATTTATAGGACTACACGGATGGCACATATGGTCTCATGGATGATGACTTTGTTTATCTCGACAACGAGGATAGGGGTTTAGCCTTAGGGTTTCCCCCCAACCTCTACAATATCCTATTCCCTTGACTCTCTAGGGGGAGTGCAAATAATTAGGTTAGGGTTCCTTATGATTTTTGTTGTGTTCAATAAGTGTTGGTACCTTTTCCCACTAATGTGCCTCGTGGAGGTATTCTTTTTGTTTCCTAGTGTGTACAGGAGCGTGTTGCTATTGATAGGATTTGGACCTTCATGGAATCTTTATCTCGACTCACTCTTCAAATCAAGCGTGACCATCGACACAAACAGGTGTTTCTTGTCCATTAGCATTGCCCCTTATCTTTTTTGCATCTATGATTGTCTGCTTTAATTGTGATTGGTAGCCTAATATTCACCGCATTTACTTAGTATCAAACATTTAATTCAATGTAATTTTTTGTCATAATCACTTGTCTAGGTTTAAAAATCAAGCAGTCCGACTAAGCTAGTTTGACCAAGTTAGGTGTTAGAGATCTTCTCTTAATACCATGGGGAATGCCTTCCTAATAATCAATGGTTACTTAGGTTCTTAATCCGATTTAGGTAGCATTGTGTGAAATGTACTAGGGCTTTCTAGTGGGCTTGACCCTATTGACCTTTCGCTTAAGTATTATAAAGGGAGTTTACTAGTGTGATGAGCCTGGGGAGGTGTATCAGTGTTATATGACCCCCCAAAGTTACAAAATTAAAATGCTGAAAATGAACAAACAAAAAATCAAAGTGCCACACTGTAAAATCTTAAGCTGAAAGAGAAATCTCAGCTTGATTTGGTACTTCACTCACATGTATTGCCTATGGTACTAGAGCCCTAGAGGTTCCCAGTATGGGCGCTTTTCCTTGAAAAGCAAAAAACCCAAGGCATACAAAATAAGCACACACATCAAATTGAATCACTGTGAAAAGACTTTGGGGGGTCAAAGAACAGGTAATTAGTCAGGCGATGATTTCATGAGAAATTCTTTTTATCATAGCTTAACTACAAGGTCCTCTAGGTATAGCCTCTAGTCAGCCCTCGAACATGAAATACTCAGCTCTCGTGATTAAACAACTTAATTAACCAGAGAAAATTAAAAAGCTTACCCATGGTATTAATAGTCGATTTCTAGTGCCTTTCGACAGTTAAATTAGCGACCGCAGACTTGTTTAATTTTTTACCTTTACATCTGTTTATGCATTTGATTACATTGCAATTTAATGCTTATTGTTGACAAATTGTTTAAAATTCTGTTACCAATCAATTGTCTGCCTAAAATTGCATATGCTTTTTAATCGCTTATGAGAATGCAATTATTGTGCAATGTTGTTTGATTTTGCAGTGACTAATGAAGGCTAAGGACATTCATCTCAAATGCTCTTCCACCTCGACGAACGAGCTTCAACTCAATAGCTTTCGAGGACGGAATCTACATCAGGAAGGGGGGCATGTTAACCCTCACGGCTCACAGACACCCCATCACCTACGACGGACGTGTATTATGTATTTGGTAGAGTCAGGTACCGGGCTTGTCGGACCAATAGGAAAAGGGTAAGAGTGATCGTTGATGAGAGGCGCACTCTAACTGGGACATTCAAGGGATTAGTTGGCTAAGCATGGGCGCCCAAGTGTGAATGGGGTGAGCTCATATAAAAGCCAACTAAACCTAAAATTCACTCATTCTCTCATTTGTGCAATAGAAGAGTGCTCTTGCTCCATTTCCATCTCCATCTCCATCTTCTTCTTCTTCACCTCCTTGTGTGTGTGTGTGTGTGTGTGTGTGTGTGTGTGTGTGTGTGTGTGTGTGTGTGAGTATGTGTGTGAAAGAGAGAGAGAGAGAGCGCGATCGAGCATTGCGGCGGCACGACGGCGGTGAAGCAGTTGAGCGCGACGTAGCGGCGTCTCCTTCTTCTTCGCGGCGAGGAATCCTCCACGACAGGAGCATAGAGCGGTGAGTGACACACCATTGCCCTCTTTTGAGCTTACTAGTTAAGCTAGTTGTGTGCTTGGAGTCGTCTATGGCTCGCACATATGGCTCGCACACAGTGTTAGGCAAGGCCCTTGCTTCGACAGTGCAGCAAGGAGCGCACAACTATATTCTTCTCTATGTTCTCTTCCAACTATGGCTACTTCTCTCTCACCAAAACAAGCAAATGTTGCTAATAAGTTGAAAGATTTATTAATGGAATACAAAGATGTGTTCCTAGATGATTTTCCACTATGGTTGCCGTCGAGACATGTTGTGCAACATGGCATAGACGTGGTTGCAAGCAGTAAATCCGTAAGTAAAAATGAGTCATTCTGAGGCTAGTGAGGTGGAGCATCAGCTTGTTGACTATCTCAGTATGGGGTCTATAAAACCTAGTTCTTCACCATGGGCCTCTCCCATCTTGTTGGTGACAAAAAAGTACAGTAGTATGCGCATGTGCATAGATTACCATGGACTAAACGTGGTTATTGATAAGAACAAATATCCGTTGCTCACCCATGCTCGTATCTTCACAAAGATAGACTTGGAGTCAGGGTCTCATTAAGTACGCATTAGGCTTGTTGATATACCCAAAGACGCTTTCCAAACAAGGTTTGGACACTATGAGTTTTTGGTTATGCCTTTTGGGTTGACCAATGCGCCAACAACTTTCATGACACTTATGGACAATGCCTTTAAACCATATATGAGCAAGTTTATTATCGTTTTCCTAAATGAAATTCTAGTGTATAGTGACTCTGAAGAAGAGAAATTCCAACATCTGAACCAGGTGTTTGGATTGTTGTGGCAAATAAGTTATATGCCAAGAAATCCAAGTATGATTTTCTCAAGGAGGAGATTCACTATTTGGGGCATGTGATTTCAGTTGTTGGGCTACATATGGATAAATCCAAAGTAAATGCAAATTTCTGGTTATGCCTACCAAAAATCTGGCAGGGCTATAAATTTTATTGACATTTGTAGATTTTTACCGAAGGTTCGTTAGAAACTATGCTCATATTGTTGTTTTGATGATGGACCAACTGAAGGCCAAGGGGAAAACCTTTCCATGGGGAGAAGCTCAACAACAAAAAATTTATGCTCTCAAGGACGCATTAGCTACAACTCCTATTTTAGCTATTGTAGATCCATTGAAACTGTTTGTGTTAGAAATGGATGCTAGTAACCATGCTATTGGAGCAATCTCTACATGAGGGAAGGAAAATTGCATTTGAAAGCAAGAATTCTGATTTTTCCCAACAAAATTATTTTGCTTACGAAAGAGACCTCTATGCAATAGTGTCTACTTTGAAAACGTGGCAACATTATTTGCATGGAGCTCAGTTTGAGATTATGCTTGACCATGAAAGTATAAAATGGTTTACACAACAAACGGATTTGAAGGGTCTAAAGGCCAGGTGGGCTAAGATTCTTCAGGATTATGATGCAAAGCTTCGGTATCATAAAGGATGATACAATGTGGTAGCTGATGCTCTTAGTCATATGTTAGAGGACAACTCTCTTCTTTTCACTAAGGTTCGAAGTGAGTTTTTGGAATCTCTCAAGCGCAAATATGAGCATGATGAAACATACTCCAAAGTGTGGAGCCATGTGAAAATGAGGCATCTTTCTCACTCCAATGTTGGTAGTGTGTCCTCAACCTCCACACCCAGTTTCTTCTTTCGAGTGATGGGCTACAGAGATGGAAGAGTTTTTCCATAGATGATGGGTACCTCCTCCACAAGGGGAGAGTTTGTGTATCGACAGACGTGGACATTCGGTGCCAAATTTTTTATGAATGTTATGACAGTCCTAGTGTAGGGCATCCAACAATAAAGAAAACTTGTGCACTCGTATGACGACAATTTTATTGGCCATGTTTACACGGATATGTTCAGGATTATGTCTTGCATTGCCAAAAATGACAAGTGAGTAAAGTAGAGCGCCTAAAAGTAGGAAGTCTTTTGCATCCATTGGAGATTCTTGATGGTAAATAGGAAAGTTTCTCTATGGATGTGATTGTGAATTTACCAACCACTATATGAGGTCATGACTCATATGGGTGGTCGTAGATCGGTTGATTAAACTCTGCAAGTTTATTCCAACCAAGTTCACAATTAATACTCCAAAGTTAGCTAAGTTGTTTGTTGAAAATCTGTACATGTTGTATCTTCCTAGTCTCACTCTCTTGCATTTGCCCTTTTCAATCATGGATAGTACTTCCGAGAAAGAAGAGTATTATATCAAGAAGTTTGATGACACAAACTCCACGCTATGGAAGCAGTGTATGCTTGATGTCTTGTTCAATAAGGGCCTTGCAATGCCATTGAAAGAGCGTAAAGAGGGTGTTTACATTGATGATCTGTGGGAGGAGCTTGATGCTCATGCTATGGAGACCACTCATTTTCACCTTGGTGATTCCATTTTCTTACGATTATGGAGAAGACTACTACAAGGGAATTATGGGAGTCATTATACTCAGGTTGGGATAGTAAGAGTGCATTGAACATAGTCTTTCTCGTGGAAAGGCTCATGCATTTGAACATGAAAGAAGGTAGCAATGTCACTCCACACTTGAACGAGTTTGACGGTGTATTTAATCAATTTACATCTAAGGGGATTAACTCCAATAATGTAATGAACGTCATTTTCTTGCTATGTTCTTTGCCTGCATCATAGGCTATGTTTAACACTACCACTAGTAACTCCATCCCTCATGGAAAGCTTGTTTTTAGTGATGTTACTAGTGATTTTCTCATGAATGAGATTCCATGTCAATCTCTTGACACTAGTGGGTATGGTGATGCATATATCACAAGTGGAAGTAGCCAGAAAAACAATCAAAGGTGAAAACTCATAGTCGTTGTTGCACGAATGTTCTCAAGATCGCACGAATGCATGTAGCAAGAGTCATGGACATGACACAAGGAACATCGAATGCATATATGGCAAGTGGAAGTAGCCATAAAAACAATCAAAGGCAGAGATGTCATAGTCATTGTCGTGATTGTTTTCAGGATTGCAAGAATGCATGTAGCAAAGGAACATTGAATGCTACCATTATCACAACAAAGGACACATGAAAAAGGATTGCCATTTGTTGCAAAGAGACAAGGGCAATGCCATTTCCATAAGTTCTACACCTCCTAAGAGTAAAGATAGAGGAGCTCAATGTCATTGTGTCTCCATGTATTGATGTTGTTCCTGACATGCTCCAACCGTCAGATGTACTTGTCTTCACATTTGAATTGAGTCCAGAGGTGTTGTTAAATCTTGATCAATGCTATGTAGAATTGGATTATTGACTCCTCGCAAGGAGTGGTTCTCCAGTTATGCATCCATACATGCTTTAGTTAAGCTAGGTGATTCTCATCAGCTTGAGATACGTGGCATTGGAGATGTGAAGTTGTGTATGTGCAACAAAATTGAGTTCATGCTACGAGGTGTTAGACGTGTGCTAAAGCTAATCAAGAGCTTGGTTTTAGTAGGACAACTTGATGATCTTGGATACTATAATGATTGGCAATGGTTCTTGGATTATCAAAAAAGGTAACTTGATCATGCTCAAAGGCCAAAAGTCTGGCTCATTGTATTCCTTCTATATAGTCGAGCTACTTTCTTCAAAGTTGTGGCATAGCCGGCTTGGTCATATGAGTCAGAAGGGAATGGAACAATTACAATGCTTTGACTATATTCCTATCTAAAACTATTATAATTTTAGTTTTTGTGAGCATTGAATACACGAGAAACAAACTTCTCCATTGAATAGAAAGTTAGGGAATCCTCTAGATGTGGTTCATGATCTATGCGGACCTATGCCGCATAAGTCTCTAAGGGGAGCATTTATTGACGTTCATTGATGACTCTACTTGAAAGGTGTGTGTCTACCTTTTGAAGAGGAAAGACAAAGTTTTTAGTGTCTTCTAGAAGTTCCTAGCTATGGTTGAGAACCAGTCAGTAGGCAAGAATTGAAGGCTTTGTGCATTGACAACAGAGGGGAGAGTACGTCTCCACTAAGTTCAAGATTTTTTGTACAAAAAGACGATTAGAGGAAATTTACTACACCATACACACCTACTCAGAATGGAGCTGTTGGGTGCATGAATAGGACTGATCAAGAGAGGGTCACTTCCATGCTATTTATGGCAATTTTACCTCATGAGTTTTGAGGAGAGGCTATTACGACATCGGTGCATATAATCAATAGGTCACCTAGTACATGGTTGAACTACAAGAATTTGTTGGAGATGTGGACATACAAAAAGCCCAATTATAACATATTACGTGTATTTGGGTGTGAGACATTCTCACATGTGACTACAAAGCTTAGAGTGAACCTGGACCCTACGTCACACAAATGCATCTTCATTGGCTATGGTGTAGATGGAGAGATGGGCTATCATCTCTCGCTCCTGGAATCTTAGAGAGTTATTTGCAGCTCACAAATGATCTTGTACACATATAGCCACATGGCCCACATTGGTCTTCGAGTGGGAGATTGTTAGGGTTCAAGTCAACTTGTCAGGCGCCACCATAATGATCGTACTAACCTTATCTATTTTTTTGATCATATAGAACAATAAGGAGTAGTGAGGCATTCACTGCTCTTCTTCTCCCTCACAATCCGCATGCACCACGCCTCTTCATATGCAAGTTGAGTGCATGGGTGGAACACAAAAAGGATGCCTAATACATATGTCCAATGATGGGACATCTATATGCATACATAGAAATGCTTTAAAAAAACAAGAATACATGATGGGACATCTATATGCATACACATAAATGCATTGAAATTACATGCTATACAAGAAAGATCGATGATGAATGCTTCAAAAAGTAGGTGCAGCTATCAAAGCATATTAGCAAAGCTTTAAGAGCTGCAACCACTTATAAAAGGGTTTTTGCTAACAAGGATAGGTGCTCTCATCTCACTGTGCACTTGCGTGTGAGTGTTGGACTCTATGCTTGTCGGCTAATAAAATAGACTAGACTTTGACTCATGTGCTCACCTATTTGAGCACGAGTGACACAATTAGTTAGCTCAAATCTTCTAGCTTAACAATAAGCCTGTTACTTATTACCTTTAGCTTAGAGTTTAAAAGAATCTAATGCTTTGTTCATTTAGTGGCTCAATTGCCTGATTTTGACTGTGCCAAAGGGTTCTGTTTTGCACCTTGGCGACTTGAATTCATGATCGAGAATTGTTATCATGGAATAGTACTTGGAGTTATCAAGCTTGTAGCTCGATGCTTGGTGAGCAAGGTTGGATAGCACTAGGCTCCATATTGATCTTTTTGACTTGATTGACACTTTAACGGAGTTGAAGATGAGTTTAACCTTTATAGTGGTATAGATCTACATTTTAGGTGCCCCTTGTTGAATGGGTTGTCCTTTTCCACATGAGACATGGTCCTTGTCATATTGGAAGGCCTAGTTCTGAGCGCGTGTCCATGGTATAACCTGGTTGGAGAAAAATAAAGGCCCTGGTTTCTAGACCTACCACGGAGTGAGCGGCCTCAATCTCATACCCTCAGACACATGTTATAATTAATTTTTTCCATGTCCGTTCCTTATGTGAACTAAACATGTATGAAAAATACGAGACACTTTGGGGGCTTTATATGTAGTCTGAACCCTCATAGGTCCAAGTTGATCTGTGGTGTTAAGATCTCCTTGTAACTTTGATTATGTTGAATTAGGCTCTCTATTGATTTGTAGCCAAATTTTGTAATTTCTTGTGTAGTAGCCTTGTGTAATGACGAGATCCTTAGATACCCATTTTTGCACTATGTGTTGCTCAAGAATGTTGTGGGTCTTTGAAGCAATTGTAGAAGCTCTACTTTGTGGTGTACACTTGTGTTCGTTTCTTTTAGATTTTTGAGATTTTTGTTGGTTGTTAAGTCCTTGTGTGCCTTTGGTTGCAATTAATAAATTGTGATTGGTGGAATCAGGAACCACAAATCTCTTTTACCTTCATAGAACCCTTGTGTAGAAAGGACTTTTGAGTAGTCAAACATCCTTTTGATACATTATTCTTTAAGCATTGTCCATCTACCCATTGATGTATGTCTCCAACACATAGATTTTGTGCTTGGGCGCATGTTTTTGGCAGTTAAACCTGTCTTGATGTTGTTTGTTGTAATCTAAGCGAGGGATACTTGGGTTGTTATACCTTCAATTTTTTATACGTAGCTTGTCTTGGTCGTTGAGCCCTTGAAAGGAACTTCTATCATATTGTTCTTATTTTGGGTAGAGATGCCTCGTGGATTGAGTCAATCTAGATGCATCTAGAATGTCTATGTTAGTGGAAGTGGAAATATCCACTTAAGCTTTGTTCTTCTCTTCGTAAGTGTTCTCGGTGATGGTTGGAAAATGAGGCACTTGAGCTAGTGGTATTTGACTTTGGGGCTACGTCTTCTACTAGGGTACTTGTATTGTAGCTTCCTTTTGCCTTGGAGGATTGTGCCGTCCAATGCTAACCAAGAACTACCTTTTCAATGAGACCAATGTAGGATCCAAGCTATGGAGGGTGTTGGCGAGTAGGATCCATGGCGACAAGAAAAAAAACATGCAAAGAACGAGAGAGAGAGAGAGAGAGAGAGAGAGAGAGAGAGAGAGAGAGAGAGAGAACTAAAATACTATTCTATATTCCTTTGTAAAAACACCTTACAATATAAAGCCAAAAAGGTTGCCATGCAAAACTCAACTTCAAACTCTACTTATGGCTTGCATGCCATAGGGCACATTCCCACAAACTTGGGCTTGAAACCCAACAATTTTCCCACTTGATACATCACTCTCATGATATCTTGAGTTTTTGGTGTACTCGTCAACCATGATTTTTAGGTTCTCTCACAACCAAGGGTTTTGGTATACTCATAACCTGGTGCTAAGTCATTAAACCCCCCCCCCCCCCCCCCCCTCTTTGAATCGATAGGGTGTAGGTCAAAATTTAGCTACCAATATATGGAGTTTTTGGTTGACTTCCAAAACTTGGATTTAAGGTGCACCCAATAACCTCACAAGGAGCAGAACAGAATAGGACTTGAACAAAAACCGATGACTTGGGAGGTCTTACCACTTCGTATGTGTGGCAGTGTCTATCACCCGTACAATTTATTTTGACTAGAAAAACATAAAAAGAGCTGATCTAAAGAACATCACAGTTAATAGAAAGTATTTGGGGTTCAATATCCCCATCAATCCCATGAATCTGATTTTTATCCTTTTGGAAACACTTATTTAAAGGATGGTTTGTCTTACCCCATTGAATACATAGATTTTTGTTTGATGATTGTTGCGCCCACAAATGGCACAAGACCCGGTACCAATGGATGGTCAGGATTAAGCTAAGGTAGACGCACAATTACTGACTGCATAGGCACTGGGAGTATGAGAAGAACTTGGTGGGGGATACTATATATGCACTAGGAATAATGGGAGAATTGGTACGAGATACCCTTTTTTCTTCTTCCTGCAATGAATTGACGATACCATCCAAGGAGGGTAGTGGATCTTTCTCTTTTAAAACAGTGACAGTTTGATGGAATCCATTAGGCAAACTTTTTAACAAAACGGCTATGAGGTCTTCTTCTGGCACTGGGCCTTTGACATAGACAAATTGAGTTTTAATACTCTTCAGTCTGCTAGCTAAAGATGTAATGTTTTTGTCGGCATGCATACCTAGAGAGTACAATGCCATCTTTAAACTCGTCATTGAATACTTAGCTTTAGCACCAAAAACCTTATGTAGCTCTATCCAGGAAACACTAGAAGATTGCATGCGATCCAAATAATGAATGAAGCCATCTTTGAGAGATGTCAGAATAATACCTAATGCTTACTCATTCTTGCATTGTTGCTCGACAGATAACGCTCTCGTAACTGCAACGGTTGTGTCTGCTTCATCCGTTGAAAGGGGCTTGACTATGCTCCAAAGATTCTTGCGCATTAGATAGCTCTTCACTTTGATTTTCCAGGTAGTATGAAAGTCGGATCCATTAATTTTGTGGACTTTTGACCCCATAGTGAATCGGCAAAAAGCTTGATGTTGAAGATATGATAGGGTTTCCACACCACCGTTAGCAAAATTGCGTGTCATTTTTAGGATAATTTTTTATTTGATGCCGTTTGGATTGTAGCTTTTAAATTATGAGCAAAGGCTTGCCGATATGCTGCAAATCTGGAAATTTATGTAAGCCTTCAAGATCAATTGCCAATTTGCTATTACCGATCACCGAGGGTGTGAATGGGTTCTTGAAGGGGCTAAATAAGTGGACAATTGAATACGTAGTGTGAAAAAAAAGAACAAACTCTGTAACACTCTCTAATGAAGAAATAGCGCATACGACAACATTTCCGTATGGTTTCCTCGTAGTAGACTCAGAAGGACGAATTAGGAGGAGGTTTAATGTCGAAAGTTCGTCAAAATCCCAAGGAAAACAAGTTGATGCAAGCTGTGCTTGAATTGCTGTAGGTCGATGACCTCCCTGTCTCTTCCACAAGCGATTGCCCCACGCGGTTGGCGAGCTAAGGCCAAGCAAGGCTCTGATACCGGTTGTAGGATCTAAACTATGGTGGGTGTTGGCAAGTAGGAGCCATGACGACAAGAAAAAAAAATGTGGAGAGAGAGAGAGAGAGAGAGAGAGAGAGAGAGAGAGAGAGAGAACGAAAATGCTATTGTATATTCCTTGTAAAAACACGTTACAATATAAAGCCAAAAAAGTTGCCATGCAAAACTCAACTCCAAACCTCTACTATGGCTTGCATGCCATTGGGCATGTTTCCACAAACTTGGGCTTGAAACCCAAAAACCAAGAACTACCTTGTCAAATATCTCTTTAAAAGCCATTAATTTGAAATCCACCTTCTCCAATTGATTTTTGAGGCTAAGTGTACCAGCCATTGCACTAGTCTCTTTTTGAAGCAAAGGCTTGCTAAGTATGCTCCAAATTAGGGTAGAGACCATGTTGCAATTTTTCTTTTCAATAAAGTAGGCCTAAGCATACCTTGGCTTTTAATTGAGAATGGTTGGCTTGCACCGTTTCTTTGATCGCTTTGAAAGTTCAATATGCGGCTTAGCAAGTTCATGTTCTTAGAGCTCTTTGGGTGCAACTACCTCACTTATCATAGAGAATTTAGCATGTTCTTTATCAGGGGTAGTTCGAGATACTAGAGTCATACCATTTTGTACCTCAATGGGATTTGCTCCTAAGCTAGTTGTACATTATAGAACCTTCATTTTAGGCACATCCATTTCTTTGGCTTCATTTAGCTTGTCGTAAAAGAATTTATGGAATGTTATAAACCCTCTTGAAACAAATGAGGCTAGAGTTGCCGCTATTGTCACTCCAGCTATGCATGCAAAACATCACTGTCAAGACGAGCAAGACTTTGGTATTATCTTTACTACTCCGGATGATAGTTTTATTCATTATTTAGATGATATTTAGTCTGCATCTAGTACATGGATAACATCGCAAACAATATTTGGTCCAATAGCAAAGCATTCAAAGGTGAGTTTAAAAATGGAGTTGTATTCTCTTGTTATGCATGCTGATGAAATTATTTTGACTTTGGTAAATTGATTAAAAATCTTAAAGAGGTAGCTTATACAAGTTCAAAATCCTATTCCTACTACGAGATTGTGCACCCTCTTGTTGTATGTGGTTAACTGCAATTGGGATAGCTGGCTTAATGGTTAATTATGTGTTGTCTATTTGATTTTACTAATAGTGAGTGCATGATAATTTGTAGATTGGAATTCTGGGAGTTGAGAAGGAGGCACCAACAAATAATAATCCTCTATGTCATTTTACTTTTGCACAGTGTTTTAGATCTTTTATCAATAAGCCACTATGGTTGCTTTCTAAGTAGGACAGTGAGAACTCACGCTTAGGGGACATGCAATAAAGTGATGTGCTTCACTCAAATACTAGAGTGGACTAATTGTAAAAGAGGGGCCTCCAATTTTGGCACCCATAAGTAAACTAAATATCAAACTCCACAAGAAGTGTAATGGAAATGGCCTATTAACTTTGAGAGTAGCAGAAATTAGAGAACGTACTTTTGGGAAATTACTTTATGAGCATAGAGGGTGAACCTAACTGAGAGTAGCAACATAAACAAAACATTTAGTTAACTTCCCATGAATAATACTTTTGCAAGAGAGAGAGTTTAGAGAACATGACAACAATTGAGGACTGGATTTATGTGGAGCCGGTCCTCCCTCTAATAGGCATTTGTATTATAGTTTCTCCCATCAAGAGAGACTTGTTACAATACAATCTTTGTGCTCCTTGTGACCTAGGTGATGCAATGAAGATGGAAAGCTTCATGCATCACAAGCATAACATAAAATTTGTGGAAAGCTTTAACTATCCCAAGCCTCAGTCCCAAGACCTCAAACACCTTCGAAGGTGGAGAGAGCTAGCAGGGAATGAGGGTAAGGAAGAGGAAGAAGAAACATTTCTTAGGAGAAAGAATTAGTTCCTCACGTATCATCACTCTTCTTGCTAACATACATAATCGCATAGTAATGAAGATGGAGAAGATGGCAATCTTAAGCATTGAAGCATGTCTCTTGGTTGGATTTGCATTCCATAGCCAAGAGTGTTGGTGTAGGCTCTCAACCTCTCTACTTGCTTGGAGAAGGTGAGGGAGCTCTTGCACTTTGCACAACACACAATGAGTGTGTGTGTGTGTGTGTGTGAGTGTGTGTGGGAGAGTATACCCCTCAAGAAACCCCCTGGCTTGCTTTGGTCTACCCCCCCCCCCCCTTGTAGCTCATGCTTGAAGCTGATTGGACCCCTCCTGGCCTAGGCAATCACAAGCAACGGCATGTCAATCAACGAGGGTAGCCTTGGGACAAGTGTTCCCCTTCCCCTTTGAGAGAGAGGACTCGATCAATGCTAAAAATAATAATTAAATCCACTAAATTATCATTGGAGGCCTTGGAAGGCCAACCAATAGGCTTTAGACACACCATGAGGGTAACCTAGCTAGGGGCTTGACGTGTGTCCTACTTGCCTCTTGGGCAAGGGGTGCCCTTTGGGAGAGAGAGTGGTCAAGCAACCACCCCCCCTTCTTGCATGGCTCGCCCCCTCCTTGTAGGGATTTGGGTTTGACTTTTGAGACACCTCAAGCCCCTCAACCTTGGGCCTAGTTCTCACCACAAGCTTGGCCCTTCAGCCCCTCACGCTTGGGCTGGGTTCCCTAGCATCTCAAGCATTACAAGCACCTCAAGCATCTCAATCATCAAGCACTTCAAGCATCTCAAGCATCTTAGTCATCAGGCATGACAAGCACCTCAAGCTTGGGCCAGGTTCCCACCTCAAGCACAGCCCTAGTTCACCTAAGGTCAAAGGACTTTTAACACTAACTATTGGAGGTCTTCAATGAAGCTAACCCTAATGTATTTAAGATCCATTGTTTATCCTTCCTCTTTGACATACCATCTCTCATTTGGGCCCCTTTACCATTGGCCTCGTGTTAAGATAGATCTATAAGCACATGTTTATATCCTAACCCTCGTTCTCGTTTATTCTCCCACATAAAATGATCAGTTTAATATGAGAAAATCATTTGGTTTGGTTAGATATTAGATTTTATGACATTACCTCTCTCTTGAAATCATAGTCGTCCTCAACTATGACGTAGAAGAGATAAAGCCTTAGTCATTAGTCAATCGTGCTTAGCAAGTAGAGGATCTCTTTTTACCCTACGATATCTTTCTAAGATGGATGACTAATCCATTTGGTGCTTGGGAGACGTAGCTGCCACAAGCATGTCTACTCTTTAGTCCAAGCATGCATACTATTTAATTTTGTGCACAATAAAAAGAGAGAACTAGTCTTATAAGACAAAAAAATTGGTCATTTAAAAGAAACATGTACATTTGCTTACTCTAATGTAGCATTGTAAGCATTGACAAGGTTCATACTATCTTTAAGCTTTATTCCTTCCATCCATCTAGCATCTTCAAAAGGATAATTTTTTAACTTAATAAGATACCGTCGGATAAATCTTACCGTGTCGTAGTACCTTGTCTTCATGCCGAAGGATAGCTTCGGGTTGTAGTACCTCTTCTTGGTTTTCGATTTTGGGAGGGTCTTCAATAATTGGTTCACTTGGTGGCTCTCCTTTGTAGCGCTTAAGTAGGCTCACATGAAAAGCATTGTGTATGAGCCAATGGTTGGGCAACTTAAGTTGATAAGCCACCTCATTGATTGGCTTCAAAATTTAAAAAGGACCATAGTATCTTTTTGCTAGTTTAGCATAATACTTTTGATGGCTCGTAGGATTTTTGCCTCAATCGCGCCCTGCGAAACTTAAGTAAGACCCAATCATTTTCTTTGAGCATTGAGGCCCTTCTGTGCTTATCAGCAACAACCTTTTGCCTTTGTTGAGAGATAGATATAGCCTCCTTAATCTTTTGAAAAAGATTCTTGCAGGTCACGGGTATACTTATCGGCAACGAAGATCTTCCCATGTACTTTAAGTAGCAAGGGACTTTTAGGTCTTCCCTCAATTATTTCAAAAGATGCTTTTTCACTAGAAGTATGTACAATATTATTGTACACATACTCTACAAGAGGTAAGTATTTTTCCCATTGTGAGCATTGATATACTTCGGTAACATAAGTCTTTAGTAGATCAAGTATCATAAGATTGGCTATCCACTTTGGCCATCCATTTATGGGTGATAGGCCGAAGAGAAATTCAATCTTGCTCCTAGATTTTCAAAGAGACCTTTCTAGAAATTACTAGTCATTCTAGGATCTCTATCTGACACGATGGATGTTGGCAATCCATGGTGTTTGAAAATCTGTGATATGAAGTGTGCGCGTCTGCCGCACGTGTCAATGCAAGGAACTTGCCGATACACTGTGTGCGAGCCACAAATGGCTCCAAGCACACAACAAGCCTAAACTAGTAAGCTCAAAGATGGCGATGGTGTGTCACTCACCGCTCTACGCTTGCTGTCGTGGAGGATTCCTTGCCGCGAAGAAGAGGGAGACGCCGCTACGCCACGCTCAACCGGCCGTCGTGCCGCCGCAATGCTCGATCGCACATTCTCTCTCTCTCTAACTAGAAAGTTCACAATCTTCTCACTCCATTCAGGTATGGTTTCGACTAGGAATAGAGAAGTATCGGGCAACTCATCATCGACTCCAGTAGGGGCTTCACCATTAGGTATGCGAGACAAATGATCCGCCATGACATGTCTTTTACCAGGTCTCACCACAACGCTAAAATCAAACTCAAGGAGAATTAACAACCATCGTGTAATTCTTCCCGTGGAACAAGGTTTATTTACTAGATACAACAAGGCTTGATGATCAACATTGAACACAAACTCGTTGGCCAGAAGGTAGTAGCAAAATTTCTTCATTGCATAAATCATACCTAAACCTTCTCGCTCTGTAGTGGTGTAGTTTCTCTCGGCATCATTCAATTGACAACTTGCAAAGCTAATGGGGTAGTCCAGTTTATGTTCTCCTGGTTGAGCTAGAACACACCCGATAGCAAAGTTTGATGCATCAATATGCACATGGAAAATTACATTCCAATCGGGCACTCGTAGAATAGGAGCGCTAGTCAAAGTCTTTTTCAATGACTCATAAGTATGGTCACACTCCGCAGTCCATTGGAACTCGATAAGAAGCTTGTACAAAGGACGAGCTATCTCGGCAAGTTTAAAATAAACCGTCGGTAATAACCAACATGGCCCATGAACCTTTGAACTCCTTTATAGTTTGTAGGTGGTGGCAATTCAGCAATGGCTTTAATTTTTCTCTCATATGTGGAAATCCCATTTTTGGACACTATATGCCCTAAAATGACTCCATGTTTAACCCAAAATTGGCATTTGAAAGGGTTTAAGGAGATGCGATACAATCTACACTTCTCAAACACTTTTCGTAAGCATGATAGATGTTCTTTCCAAGAGGAATAAACACAAAGGTCATCTAAGAAAGCTTCACAAAACTCCCTCAAATATTCTCTAAAAGCAGTGTTCATTAATCTTTGAAAGGTAGCAGGGGCATTGGTTAAGCCGAAAGCCATAACACGAAATGCGAACACTCCAAATTCGGTTATAAAGGCTGTTTTAGCTTGGTCCTCTAGCGCAATTGTGATTTGATTGTAGCCAGAGTACCCATCTAAAAAGCTATAAGCTTCCTTCCCTGCAACCCTTTCAAGCACGTGTTCTGAATATGGCAAGGGGTAATGGTCCCTCCTAGTGGCGGCATTGACCTTCTTGAGATCCATGCACACTCTGAGTTTCCCATTCTTCTTTGGCACAATCACTATTGGGGACACCCATTCGGAGTGCTGAATAGGGTATATGAATCCGCATTCCACAAGCTTTTCAATCTCTTCTTGAACGATTTTTGCATATTTAAGATTCATTGGGTAGGGTCGTTACTGAACTGGTTTAGCCATGCTATTCATGGGGATTGTGTGTTGCACCACGGAAGGTGGAACGCCTTTCGTATCATGATATGTCCAGGCAAATATATCACTGAATTCCTTGAGAAGTTCTTTAAGTACACACTCCTCAATCTCTGTCAGATCTTGGGCAATGAAAACAGGTTTGGACTCTTCTCTTGGGTATGCTAACTCTATTTCCTTAACTATCGTTGGAACGTCATAGACTCCATTGCTCCCATCGATAGGTTTTCTTTGAGCCTTTGTATACACAACCTTACGTTCCTCTGTGGTATAGGATTTGAAATGTTCAGGTGCATGGTGTAAGTCTGTGGGGTCCTGTTGTTCTGTGGACTGTGATTTCACTTCCGATTCCTTTTGTTGTTGAGCTAACTCTTGATTTTGTCGTCTCCTTACAGTACGGCTCAACTTTGGCTTCTCTATAGCCTCTAGTTGTGCGATGTCAATGGGTTGTGGACTACACCACATAACGCTTTGAAGGTATTCACCCCAGTTATCTACCAACTTGCGATGAGCATCACATGCCCCTATATAATTAAGCCATTCTGCGGTAGATTTCTTTTCATTTATTCTAGCACGCACATTTGCTCGATATCCTTGCCTCTTATATCTCTTACTCTTCTTGTTTAATTCTCGATTACGGCCGATCTCTAGTGAAGAGTCACTAGATGAATCGCTTCTTGTGTCTTCTGCTCCCTTGGATAGATTGTCATCTAGGGTACCACTGGCCCTTGAATGGTTTATCCCCACATTTGCACTAAGATTTAACTCACATTCTTCGTCCTCAGAGTCAATTTCAATTGATGATTCTGACCACAAATCGTGTGGGCTATAGTCTTGTGAGGCGCTACTAGTTCCAATGCCAGTCAAGCCTTCATCTTGTAGGTTATCAAAAGCTATATGCATTGCTTCTAGAATGTTTAAGGGTACGAGTGGTGGCATTTCATCCCCCTCAGGTGTTACCCAGGTCGTCCCCCTATATCCCCAAGTGTCTATGGTTGCTGCTAGGTGGACCCAATCCACATTGTTTAACTCATTCATCCCAGGTAGTACATCCATATAAAGAGAATCTTCCCCAACATCAATGTCCGCTTTACACATGTAACAATACTGCAATGGGGCCGAGTGAACTGTGGTGTCAGATCTATGATCAATTATAAACCTATTTCCTAGAGGATGTGCTCGACCAGTAACAAGATCCACTCGAATGACAGAATCCTGGAACTGCAAGTAGACATGGTTTTTAGACCAGTCATGCACCATTTTTGCTTCCTCATGAAAGGACGTCCTAAGATCATCTCTGATGCCATAGTGTGTTTGGAGAAATCCATAACAATGAAGGTAATCCTTATTTTATGTCCAAAGACCTTGATCTTGAGATCTTCTAGCATCCCAATAGGTTTAACAATAGACCCATTAGCCATCTTCACTACTATGGTTGTGGTCGCAAGGTGAGGTCTTCCCATAGTTTCCCATCAATTTTTAGTCACAATGCTAACCCCAGCGCCACCATCAAGGATTCCCTTCACAGTTAATCCCTTAGTAGTGATTGGTATGGTCGCATTGGATTCATCACCCTCAAAGTATTGTCCCAACTTGTTAACAGGTATTTCTATAACAAGGTTCTCATCTAAGTTGGGTTGTGGATCTAAGTGTTCCTCCCCTATTGGCATCTCCCCAGCTCCATCCATCTGTGCAAATTGTGGTAGCCCAAACTTTAGTTCTCCATTGAGAAAGGCTCGAAGAGCTGAGACGAGACTAGCTCAGGGTCTTTATATAGTTTGGACATGATGGTGGTTCTAACTTCTGAAGACATGAAATCCATCAATTTGGCAATTTTTAATGGCACGTTTTGGCCTTGAGTCCCTTGACGTGGGGAAGATGGGAGCTCCATTTCTTCGATAGGATCAAGTAGTCCCTCTGTAAGCATTCTTTCCATCAAGAAGTGAGTACGCCCACTTTCCCATGACTTCAAGTCACTTTCTTCTTGGATGACACTAGGTATGGCTAAGGGTCTATGGACTTGGTGAGGTTGTTGTTGCGTAGGGAACACGATGTCTGTAATTTGGATCTGCCTAGGTGCTGGTTCTAGATCCCTAGATCCCTTTGGGTATCTTCTACCAAACTCCTTAATTGCTTGACTCGCTCAATCTCCTATCTAGGGTTTGGATAAGTTCCTATCTTCTTCTTGGATCTTGGCCATTGTGGCTCATGAAGATCTTCCTTGTTGGTTTCTATCTTAGTGGTCGTTTTGGTCTCCATGGTTTCACCTATATCAGAATCCTCTTCAGCGTCATTCATATATACAGGATCGTCACCAGTCCCTATGTTGGTCTTTGAACTCGAGTCTGACTTCGCTGCTTTTTGCGATCTCTTTCTTTGTGTTTTCTTCTTTTTTCTGAGATTGGGCAATTAATGCTGTGTCTCTTTTCTCAATAATATAATTTTGTTTTCGGAGCATCGATCATGTGAGTACATTTACTGGTACCACAGGTGTACTTTGTGATGGCTCCTCGGTAACTTCAATCAAGTTTAATGGCGTGATCTTCGGTGCATTTGGATTACTTGGACATTGGACAATCAAATGATCGATGCCACATCGATTACACATGAGTATCGGCATTGTAGACGTGCTTGCTTGATTGGTTTGCATTAGTGTGGCGTTCTTTTGTAGCCTAATAGGACACTCGGCTACACGATGTGGACCTCCACACTCATAGCATTGAAGAGGCGGTCTCTTAGCAGTGTAATTGATATTTTGGCCTCTTGCCGCAAGAGCAGCTACTTGATATACAGGTTTGACTTGTCCCCAATAGTCCTCCATGTAGTATTGTGGACTTTCTTCAAGAACATCCAGCCCATAGGCAATATTAGGATCTATATCTTCCTCACAGCCTTCCAAACAAGCAATAGATGACTCACAACCCACTTGATTCACAGAACTGATTCTTGGATGTGATGGTTGCGGTCCTAGCACTGGAGGTGGTAAGGGTGTTGTTTGAACAACATTTTAGGCCCTAGGGACCATGTGTTGTGCTGTTTGTTCAAGAGGTGGGGCTGGCATCAATGCAGGCACTTGAGGTGTGTCTATCCATGCTAAGGTTGGTCTATTGGCCATCGCGCACTTGAATACTATGCAATCCTTAGCTTGATGACCATACCCCCACAGGCATTGCAATTCCCATTGAATTTTACTCTAAAAGTAGGGCATTCACTGGTACTATGCGGTCCATAGCATATCGAGCACCATTGTTACTCCCTTCTTGGATACATATGATTGTTTTGTGGAGCATGATTGTCTCTAAGACTCTCTTGAATAGCCTTGGTGGGATCTGCTAAAGTCATCTCATATATCTTTGGCTCCTTAGCAATAGGCTTTAGGGTCATTGGCTGATGCCTTGATGCTTGCGAGCTAATAGATTTAGGATCAACAAACTCTCTTTCTCCTTGAATCATTAAATTATCCTCCAATTGGATCGCATTGTGGTGGCTGCTTCCCAAGTGGTGATACCTCTAATGACTAGGCCATTGTAGATATCCTCATGTCGTAATCTCCTAATGAATCTATCAGGCAATTGATTATTATTGAAGCACTCATTTGGATTACAACGAGAATTCAAATGCTTCAAGCGACTAATAAAGTCTCTCACCGACTCTCCTTCCTCTCGTTGGGCTTTCTAGAGTTGAGAGGCTACTCCCCAAAGCACTCCCTCTCGTATGTATTCTTTCAAGAACAATCTCCTAAGAGTAGGGTAAATCGTTTTTTCTTCCACCCTTACGGTTCTATACCAATCCCCTGCCTTTCCACTTAAGGTTAGGCTTAAAGCATTACTCTTATGCAGGTCATTTAAGCGACTAATAAAGTCTCTCACCGACTCTCCTTCCTCTCGTTGGGCTTTCTGGAGTTGAGAGGCTACTCCCCAAAGCACTCCCTCTCGTATGTATTCTTTCAAGAACAATCTCCTAAGAGTAGGGTAAATCGTTTTTTCTTCCACCCTTACGGTTCTATACCAATCCCCTGCTTTTCCACTTAAGGTTAGGCTTAAAGCATTACTCTTATGCAGGTCATTGGGTTCTCCTAGAGACTCGCATATTTGTTCAAACACTTCGATATGCTTTCTCACATTCCAGTCTCCACTAAATTTTTTTGTGAGCTTGGCTATTTGTATTGCCTTACTTCTAGGCTCTCTATCAGGCATGTTATGCATATTCTCAGCAATAGATCGACCAATAGCTTGAGCAAATGTTGCCAAGTCACCTAAGTGAGCAGGAACCGTGGGTGGAGGTGCTCCAGAGACTACATGTGGAGTAGGTATTAGCATTAGGCTTGGTGCATAGAAAGCCCTTGGGTTCCACGTTTGGTACGGTGTTGTGCCATGTGGCGGTCCAAAGTTCATATGCGTGGCCCTAGGCATAGCAAACGTCGGATGTGACATGCTAATGCTAGCCGGTATAGTCCCATGGAAATAATAACTTGGGTGTTGTGGTTGTGGAGCATAGGTGGTTGAAACAATGGGAGGAGTAGGGACTACATGATTACGAGAACCCATGGGTGTATACGATTGGTACACACTTGTAGGTACTGTTGCAGGCATTGAGCTACCATGTAGTGGTGCTTTACTAACAAATGAGGTCCATGGCGTGTTTCTTGCATGCCCATCATTGGGGTAGGCATGGTAGCCGTGGTGTCATCAAGGTAAAGATGAGCTAGACTTAGAAAGATAAAGCTATCACTTGTGGGCTCAAATTGCACCGAGACCCCTGCGAAACAACATATGGGGGATCCATCGAACTTACCGAGGGAGTCTCCATTTGCGATAAGGTCGGTTGTTTAGCCTTCCCTATATCCAAGAATCTCATGAGACCCGTTGAAGGCATGTTGATCCCCTTGTTCTGTCTCTCTAACTCAATGACCCTATGGATGACCTCACAAACTCTTTGTTGTTGATCCTCCACACTAGTAGCGCCCATTGTGGATTGTAGGACATCTAACAAACCCACATGATAGGTGTGACCTGTGTATAGGTCGGTTAGAGTTTCGTTTGTAGTTCATACTCCCAATTCTCATTTAAGAATGCTCCATCTAGGATTGAGGTGCTAGGGGTGTCCTTTGAACTACATGCAATGTTGCTTTCTAGGGGTTGGTCCTTAGCGGTTGCTAAGTCAGGAGCACTCGATTGCTCTCCTAGCAAAGATATTGACATAGGAGCTTTTGATTTTAACTCTCTTCGTTGCTCCACCTTGCGTAAGCTCTCAATTTCCTTTTCCCTCGCTGCAAGGATATACCGCTCAACCTCTTGCACTTCGACAAGGTTTCTGCCATCGGGTAATATGACCTCGGAGGGGAATAGCTCTGAAGAGTCAGGAGGTGCAGTGAATGAAGTATTCACGTGCACATTCTCTAAGGGCATAGGGTCTACGTTGGTCATGAATGGAGAATTTACTTCTCCACCCCCCTCATTTACATCATTAGCTCCATGTTCGGAGCGAGTGGCTCTACTAAAGGTTTCCTTCAAGCAGCTAAGCACGCTTGGCCCGAACCATGGACCCATGGAACGCATGTCTTGGCTTGAGCTATCGAGATTAGGCATTGGGAAACCCTCCATGACGTCGTAGTCAGAGGAAGAGTCACTAGCCGCTATGTTCGGGTCTTGATTTGTACTACCTTGGGTCCTCGCCAAGGGCACGGAACCTAAGCTAGGTGGATATTGAGAACTCATGTAAGTCAAAATTCTCTCTAGTTGCTCCGTCTCTAGCACAGACCAGAGCACAGATGCATGTGCCTTTGGCACCCTACAAGCGTCGGCGAATAACCTCGAAGATTAACCGCTTACTTTTTTAGGCGTGCATTTTCACTCATTTTCTTATATTTTTTAATATTTTTGAATGATCGGTTTTTTTATAAGTGTGTGATAGCTCAAAACGAGCGTATCACTCAGAGGGTCGCGGTGTGCTTTACAGCACAACATTCGGTCACCTAAAGCTCCGTTGGTCCTCAAAAAATCAATTTTAGCTATATGTGAAGCTAAAATAATAATTTTAAAGGGCAACTGAGGCCTGAGCCTGAGTGTGAGCTTGGGCTTGGGTCTGGGAGATATTCCGATCCCGGTCCTACCTTTTTTAAAATTTTAAAGATAAGGTCGCCGCGGCCTGCGCGAGAACACACACGCACTCTACCTACCTACTTACAACTAATACACCTACTGTTACACACTAACACACTTCATTAGCTCTCACAGATCTACTTCCTACTTACTGTACATTACATTACACAAAACTAACAACTTTAATACTAACACCTTACACAAAGAAAACACGGTAACCTTTCAAAACTTCATTAACAAAAAAATACACAGTAGCAACACAAAATCCTTCTTCTCAACACACACACCTTGTTCCCTACCTTTCCTACAATTGAAATTGCACCACAAAAGAAGCATAGAGTGCCATTCAAGCTTAGTGTATGGCATTCCCCGGCAACGGCGCCAAAAACGTGCGCGTCTGCCGCACGTGTCAATACAAGGAACTTGCCGATACACTGTGTGCGAGCCACAAATGGCTCCAAGCACACAACAAGCCTAAACTAGTTAGCTCAAAGATGGCGATGGTGTGTCACTCACCGCTCTACGCTTGCTGTCGTGGAGGATTCCTCGCCGCGAAGAAGAGGGAGACGCTGCTACGCCGTGCTCAATCGCCTCGCCGCCGTCGTGTCCCCGCAATGCTCGATCGCACACACTCTCTCTCTCTCTCTCACGCATACACACGCACACAAGGAGATGAAGAAGACGAAGATGGGATGGAGCAAGAGCACTCTTCAATTGCACAAATGAGAGAATGAGTGAATTTTAGGTTTAGTTGACTTTTATATGAGCTCATCCCATTCACACTTGGGCGCTCATGCTTGACCAACTAATCCCTTGAATGTTCCAGTTAGAGTGCGCCTCTCATCGGCGATCACTCTTACCCTTTTCCTATTGGACCGACAAGCCCGGTACCTGACTTTACCAAATAAATAATACAATGTCCGTCGTAGGTGATAGGAATGTGCGTGAGGGCTAACATGAAGAGAGTTGCCATTTGGTGTGCCTTGAAAGTCTTTTTGAAAGGAATAAAATGTGCTTGCTTGCTAAACTTGACGACTATTGTCCATAGTCCCGTATTCGCATGGATAGACTTGGGTAATCCAAAGATAAAATCCATGGATATACTCTCCCATGGTGAATTTGTGATAGGCAATGGCTGGAGTAATCCAGGTTGCTTCCCTCTATCATACTTGGTCTTTTGGCATACTACACATTTTGAAACATGCTCTTGTATGTCCACTTTCATGGTAGGCCAATAGAAGTATGTTTCTACTCCTCGAAGATAGGTTAAATGCCTCTATGCCCCACATAGGGAGGAGCATGGGATTCACACATGACTTTCTCACTAAGGGAGTGGGTAACACATAGCCTATTACCGTGGAGAAGATAACCATCCTGCAAGGTGAATGGTTCCTCTTTCTTCCCCAAAGCAAGGGCTGACATTATGTCTCTATCATAGAAGATAGATCATTGTGAGTATCTATAGACATCGCATTAACTTTTGGTCATCGTGAAAGTGCATCGGCCATTTTTTGTGCTTACCAACGATGTGAGCATTATGAAAATTAAATCGCGAAAGAAAATTTTCCCACCTCATTTGTTTGTCGGAAAGCTTTGTTTGCGTCATGAAGTACTTGAGACTTTGATGGTCGGTTCGTAGAATAAATGGAGTCCCCAATAAATAGTGCTTCCATGTGTCTAGGACATGTAGAACAGCTAAAAGCTCTTTCTCATAAATGCCTAAGACGCGTTCATCTGTGTTGAGCCTTCGGCTCTCATATGCTATGGCATGCCCTTCTTGAAGCAAGACCTCTCCAAGGAAATCACCACAAGCATCACATTGGACCTCAAATGGCTTTGAGAGATCCGAAAGCACGAGGACTGGTTGTGAGGTAAGCTTCTCTTTGAGCTTGTCAAAAGCATTTTGCTCCTTAGCAGTCCATAAATACTTAGCATTATTCTTTGTTAAGTCATATAATGGTCTTGCTATTTTGAGAGAATTTTGCTATGAAGCGTCTATAGTATGCACACATACCAATAAAGCTTCTTAGCTCATGTAAATTCCTTGGATTAGGCCATGCTTTTATTACCTCTAACTTTGATGGATCCATCCCAATACCATCTTGAGAGATAATATGACCTAAGTATTGAATCTCTTGAAGGAAAAAATAGCTTTTCTTTTGGTTGAGAAAAATCTTGTTCTCCCTCAATGCTTGAAAAATCACTTGGAGATGCTGCTTATGTTCCTCCAAGGACTTGGAGTAGATGATAATATCATCAAAGAACACTCCAATGAATTTGCGATAGGGTCTAAAGATTTTCTCCATTAAATGATTGAACATGACTTGTGCATTAGTCAAGCCAAAAGGCATGACTAGATATTCATAAAGGCCAAATGTTGTGTGAAATGCGGTCTTTCCACTATCCTTATTTGATGATAGTCACTTTTAAGGTCAATCCTACTGAATTAGCTGGAGCCTTGTAGCCTATCAAACAGACCTTCTACCCGAGGCACGGGAAATCTGTTTTGGATAGTGATATGGTTTAGTGCTCGATAGTCCACACACATACGATATGTACCATCTTTCTTTTGCACTAAAAGGACTGGAGAACAAAAGGGAGAGGATCTAGGCCTCACCATCCCTTTGTCAACCAATTCTTGTACTTGCCTGATGATCTCCTCTTGTTGAGCTTGAGAAACTGGATAAGGAGGCTTGTTAGGCGGTGAGCTTCCTGGAAGGAGCTCAATGCGATGGTCATCATCCCCTCGTTTTGGAGGTAAGTCCATAGGGATATCATCAATGAACACATCTTGGAATCCTTTTAGAAAAATAGACAACTCTAATTGTTCTTGATTCCTACCATTCACATTTGTTGAAACATTAGGATCTTTTAGGGACTCTTTGACAAAAAACATGTATGCAGAAACTGAGCTCTTCATTGATTTATCAAAAGAAGGAGGGTTTACAAGTGGTATAGTATGACCACACTCACTAGCATCTATATACATGTTCTTTCCCTTGTAGGTGAAGTAGATTCTCCTTTCAGGAACTTCATGTTGGCAGCCATACAGTTGAACCATGGTGCCCCTAGGATAGCATCCTCACGTTGGAGAGGAGAGATGATAAAGTCTTCTTTGTCGACATAGCTTTGAACATGAAGCCTCAACTTCCCAATCAAGGGAGTAACGGAGGCTCGTTGTCCCTTGAAAGCAGTGTCGGTCGTTACAACATCTCCCATCTCGAAAGCTTGAATGCCCAACTTGGTGGCCAACTCCGTTGATATGAAGTTGTGAGTAGAGCCAAGGTCAAACAAGATGAAGGCATCATGCTCCCTTACCTTTCCCAAGCATAGGAGAGAGGTGCACCTTTGCAATGAGCATCTTCTTTTGGAGCTTCGATGGTGGAAGCTCTAGGAGTCTCATTGCGAACATATTTTCTTAGGGTAAGAACGATAACCATGTCCTTGCTCCCCACACTTAAAACACTTATGGTCCTTGTGAAAAGCTTCAAGCTCCTCATGAGAGAGTTTGTTTTTACCTTTGTAAGCTCCCTTCTCCTTGGACCGATTGTTGTTGTTGTTGTTGGAATTGCGTCGGGAAAAATTTGGCCATTGGCTTTCCCCTTTGCACCATTTTTGTCTTTGTTTTCCATGGGCTTGACATTCCTTCTAGCCCCTTGTTGGAAATTGATGCGCGGAGCAACCATGATGTGGTGGATTACTTCAATGATAGAACCATGCAGTTGAGAGTTGAAAAACTCGGCCATCTCTTCAGGTAATCCCACACAAAATTGTTGCTTTTGCTCAACAAAGTTTATCTTTTGGAAGATAGTAGCCTTGAGATGTAAGTCCCAAAACTTGTCTACATATTTGTGGATAGACTCATGGGAGAGAAGCTTTAAACTTATCCATTTGGTAAGTACTTTGTTCTTTGCATCACTTGCAAGGAATTGCTTCATGATGGAAACTCGTAGAGTTTTCCATGTCTTTGGGAATTTGCCGTTGTCACGAAGGCTAGCCCACCATTGAGGAGCCAATTTTTGGAAGTGCATAGCTACATGGTGTAGCTTGGAAGACTCTGTGAAGCCCTCGTCTCCAAAGGCCGCATCAAATTGCTGGATGAAGGCCAACACTTTGTCGGTGGCTCCAAAGGTGCCATCATAGGTGAGAAAAGAGATAATCTTCCCTCCCTCTTTGAACTTCTTGAGCTTTTGTGACCTTCGCCATGCAGGGTATGTTTTGCGATGTCCTCCCATCTTGTATTCTCTAGGAGAATAGCCATAGCTTTCGTCGGAAGAAGAGGAAGGTGAAGAAGGAGGAGAAGAGTGTGACCACTTTCTTGCCCTTTTCTTCCTTTGTTTCCTCTCTTCCCTTTTGGAGTGGCGAGGAGAAGGACCGTGGGTTGATCATTTCCTCTTTGGAGGAGTTGACGATTGTCTAGACCGATGTCTTCATGGAGCCACATCTTCAGAGGAATTTAAAGTTTCATTGCTTTCTTGCTCTTTGGATTCCTCCTCTCGTATGGGAGAGAGTCTTCTTTTGGGGGTCTCTTCAGAGGCCTCCTAAGCTCTCTCTCCTTTTAGAGAGGAAGGGAAATCCCATAAGCGCAAAGTTGTCGAGTAAGTTCGGCTTGTAAAGCAAGGTTGCCCATAGCTTACTGCAACCTAGTAACAAGATAATTGACAAACATGGGGGCATCATCATTAGCACCTTCATGTGTAAAATCAAAGTCACTACAAGAGGTTGTGTGCTCTTGTGACGCTGTTAGCGACGGAAATACACTGGGTTTTTATAACCCCCGGCGTCGCTAAAACCGTCGCTACGAGAGCGTCGCTATAAGCGTCGCTATATAGAGACGCGCATAGCGACGCTCATAGCGACGGTTATAGCGACGTTTACACAGAAGACTATAGCGACGCTCATAGCGACGCTACAGAGCCATAAATAGCGACGGTTATAGCGACGCCCGAGAGAAATTTTTTTTGGTGGCAGGGCATTGAATGCCCTGCCACCCATCAACCATATTGTACTTGATTCACTTTTTAAAAAAAGTGCAAGGGTATATAATAGACCCAAAATAGTCACCCACAAGACGCATTGTTTGCAAAATTGACAATTGTACACATCATAGACAAAATGAATTGATTGGCAAATGTAGTAATGACAATTGTACAACATCATAGGCATAAAGAATTGATTGGCAAAAGGAACTGCGGTGACAAATGTAATAATATACATGGTTCAAAAAGACGTATAAAATCCGTCTCATGATACATAAGCTATGAGAAACCCTAAACTAATGCTATCTAGCTACGGCTAAACTGACGTCGTCTAGTCAGACGTCTCATCGCGTCCAAGCGGCGTATTTGTCGGATTCTGCAAAAAAAGACAATAAGACAGCTTTCAGTAAGTATAAACATATAACGACATTTATAAAACAATACAAAAAATAGAAAAGAGTAAACCCTAATACTAACCATGCCGCCGCGAGAACTGAGAATGTCCAGCAGGGCGTTTAAGCCCTTCCTGCCTGCGTACTCGCGCTCGTACGATGTGGGATCACGTCCTGTCATCGACCACTGTCAAAACATACAAGGATTTCATTATGTTATAATTAAAAAACTCATAAACCCTAAACTATCGAACATAAAGAGCAATGCGAAAACACTTACAAAATCGGCCTCAAATGATGCCCATCCACCGCTCCCCAAGTGGTGCGAGCTCCCTGCCTCTACTCGCGCTCTGGCTGCATCCTTTTGTTGCTTCCACTTGTCGGGATTCTCGCGCGCTGCTTTCTTCGCATTCTTCCAATCTTCTTTGGCCAGCCAATCTGGCCTGTTCCACCCATTCTTGATTGCTTTTTGCACTTCGGAACGCTTGTGTTTGTAGTATTCGCGCATTCGAATCTTCATTAGGTCTTCATTGAAGTGCTTATCCCGTGTTGGAACGGGAAACTCATCATGAAGTATGCTGATGACTCTGTTTTTTAAATCACTTGGTACTTCACTCCATTTCTTTAGTATGTAGTGTCTAAACAGCTGAGAGCAAAGACCACGCATGCGCGAGATCACCTTCTTGCCGTCATCATCCATGATGATGCCGCCGCTGAAGTCGACGGAGTAAGACAAGCCCTCTGGCCGGTGACGCGTGAACCTGGGTGTCCCGGTAGGGATCTCTAGCGGCGTGTCGATGGGGGTACGGACGTCAGGTGTCTCCACCGGCGTCTGGGTCCCGAAGCGAGGAGTGTCGAGTGGGGTGGCTCTTGGCGGAGTAGGTAGAGGTGTGTAGCTTCTAGGAACAGTCAGCCGTGCAAAACCTGGCGTAGATGGCGATGTTGTGGCTGGTGTGGAGGCGGGCAAAGAAGGGGAGGGTAAAGAGCCTCGTCGAACACGAGGCGGTGTGGAGGCATCGGTGGCGGAATCCCCACAACAACCGCCACCGCCACCACTAGAGCGCCGGTGTCTAGACGAGTGTGAAGCTCGTCTCGTCGACGCCGAAGCTTCGGAGCGCGCCGAATGCTCCGAAAGAGAGGGAGATGCGGATGGAGTAGGAACGCGCGATGATGCGCCAGAGCGATGACGCTCCACGTACCACTGTCTCTGCTGCGGTGACAAAGAAGAAAGAAACTCCTCATCATCTATACCTGCATTAAACACACGAATATTTAAACTTAATATTGAATGAATAGAGTAGACAATGACGCAAAGACCATTAAATACAATGACGTAATGACGCATATAAATACAATGACGCAATGAATTGAGTGATAGAAGAGGCAAGTTGAAAACTCGGAATTTTCAATCAAAAGATGTGAGCGCGAGTAGAAAAGAGCGTTATACACCATGGAAGGTACTTAAAGAGCCAGAGCTTTTACAACACGGAGCAAAATTGTTCAAATACAATATTTGTGGCTTTAAGAGATCTCTCTCTCATCCTTGCATAACTCAACATAACTTCCTATATCTATATAGAGCTCTCCGTTTAAACACATATCCTCTGTTTCATTTTGTAGCTCCTCTGCATGCACCCCATATAGAGTAGTAGCATCTTGATGCTCGTCTGGCACCACCGCAGTGGCTTCTGATTGAGCATCTTCTCTGATCTCCTCCATTGATGCCGTTGTGATTGGCACATGGTAGCCTTCATACGTCCTTGCACTACGAGGGGCTACCTCTATGACGTACCACCAGTTTGATGTAGACTTTGTAGGATGAAATATTACCTGCCAGAGCCACATAACTTACATGAGAGCTTTCGAGCACATAACTTGTAAAAGGGGGATGTTAACTATTTACATACTTACTTGTTCACAATGCTCGGGTAGTACGAAAGTGTCTCTTAGGTCAGTCCATTTCTTAGTAGAATCCACCTCAAGAAAACCAGACTCTCCTCTACGCACAGTAGCGTTGCGACCCTCCATGATTATCTTGAACCATTGCACGTCGAACAAGTCGACAAAAAATCCTCTGTAATCGATCCTCAAAATCTCTTGCAGCGTGCCGAAGTAAGTGAGTTCCGCCACCACAAGATCTGCATCAGAGGAACGTCGTCGACTAGACTGTTCAAATTTTGCCATGATTCCACAATCTTGAGTAAAACGCTTTTTGTCGATTCGTTCCACCCTAAAATGTCGACCTTTACACCATGCTGCTGTGTATGACTTATACTACAACGAACAAAGATTATGAGTGGCCGTTCAAACGTTTATAAATAAAGTCACTTGCTAGTCGTACATTGCAAACTTACCTTGGTCGCGCAACCCCGAGAGTACTCCCACTCTTCCTCAGTCACTTCGTCACCGCATTGTTGTGCGCTTTTCAATTGGTTGTGCAACCATCTTAAGCTCATGAAGGTTAGTAGGCTCTCCAGAACCGCTGGATAGTGCATCGGTGGTCATCTTCCCCGTCTCCACTTGATTCGTGCCCTTTGCCGCTCTTGCTTTGCATCCTCATATTGTGAAATCCACTTTTGCATCACTGGATTGTGAAGCATGCAAAATCGGTTGATTTTAGCCTCTAGATCTTCCGTCATCTTCTTCTCAACACCGAGATTGCACATGACAATCCCAGATATGCGCTCATCATCTATGGTTCGCCATAGCGTGTCCCGGGCTTTATCAAATCCGTCTAGCCACTCTCCAATGTACACTAGGGACTCTGATACCAACCAACCTTCTGCCATGCTACCCTCCGGACGTGCTTTTTGACGCACATATCCCTTAAGCGTTTTCATGAAACGTTCTAAGAAGAACATCCATCTGGAATGAACTGTGCCAGCTATTTCCACCTCATCAACTATGTGAACAAGAAGATGCACCTGAATGGTTAGCATGGTAGTAGGAAAATGTTTCTCAAACATGCACACAAGCTCCGCAGCATTTAGTTTGGTGAATGGTATGGAGTCTATGTTGATCTCCTTTTGTGAGATCCATTGCACCAGCTTTGCAAGTTTGTAGATTGTGTTACGGATGTCGAGAGACAAACATCCCTCAATGGCAACCGGTAAAATAAATTGTAAAGTATGTGCAGCAATGATATTAAAGTCCACATTTTATGCAATGATATTAAAGTCCACTATGAACGTACCTGACACATTTTATGCCAATCGTGTGACTTCAAACCGGTAAGCTTTCCTTCTTTAGTAAAACACGTTCGGAGCGAGTGCATTACGCCAGTGGGGGTCCGCAAAGATCGAATGGTCTCTTTTACTTTGCGTTCTTGGGCTCCTGTGAAAATCCATGGTGCTTTAGGGAGTTTTATCGATCCATCAGACGCTGTTTGCGGCCAATATTGCTCCATACGATCCACATTTCTAAGGTCAACTCTGGCTCCCAAAGTATCTTTCTTGCCGGTCAGATGGTCCCATAGAAGATTACCCACATTCTTGAATATGTGCATTGGATCAAGCAAGTGATTGATCATGAGTCGGGGCCAGTATGGTAACTCGTACCATAGAGATAGTCTCTTCATCCCTGGAGGCAATCCGTCATCGCACATCTCCTTCTGCTCTAACCATGCTTGTGCAGACATCCTTGGTGGCTCTCTTCCCAAAAAGCCGTCGCGTAACACATGATTCTCTGGAAGATACGCTTGATGACCTTCGTAGATTTGCTTCTTCAGTGAGGGTGCCCTACGTGCATTCAGTCTAGGTCCACATGTGACACATGCTTTGTATCCGCTTGTTTGAAGCCCTGCATGTATACACATGATAATAGATCAACTATGGGAAAAAACAAGATTTACAGTGTTTGAGTGAGGAGTGTCAATAGATCACTTGAGCATTCTGTTAGCCCGGGATAGTCATGCATGGTCCACATTAGAATGCCTCTGATCAAAGCATTCCGTCGTCCTGTGTGTCGGCTCATATCCACCACCTCTATGCCAATCCACAATTGTTGTAGCTCTTCCAATAGTGGACGAAGATACACATCCATATTCCCCACTTTATATCGCCCTGGCACAATCAAGCTTAGCCATAGGTGCCCCTTCTTCGTAGTCAACCACGGGGGAATGTTGTAGTTGACGATGACAACGGGCCATACACTGTAAGATGTTGATCTTTGACCAAATGGATTTACGCCATCCATAGCCAGGCCTAAGCGCAAATTTCGAGCTTCCCTAGCAAAATCCGACCATGCTCCATCTATATGTTTCCAGGCTGCGCAATCTGCAGGAATTCGTAGCACACCATCCGAAGATTTATTCTCCTCATGCCATGATGCTAGGGCGGCCATGGACTTACATTCGAAGAAATGCTTGATGCGAGGAAGCAGAGGAAAATGTCGCAAAACCTTTTGTGGAATTTTTGTCCCGTGGAGATCTACTCGATATCTTTCGGAATCACATTTCGGACACTTCTCCATGTCTATGTATTCCCCTCTGAAAAGAATGCAGTCATTAGGACAAGCGTGGATAGAATTGTAATCCATCCCCAAGTTTCGCAAAATCTTTCTTGCTTCATCTCGGGAATCTGGCATCACATTGTCAGCTGGTAGTATGTGCTCTTTCAGCAATCTACACAACATAAAAATACGATACAGTCGTGTAAAAATCTATCAGATCATTATACATTTAGAGTTTTATTAAAGTAAACTAATTGTAATAGATCACCTGAAAAGCGCTGTGACGCTAGTGTCACTCCATCCAAACTTTGCCTGCATGTTGAGAAGAACCAGAAGTGCTTTCAATCTAGACATACGTGCTCCATTATACAATGGCATATCGGCTTCACTTTTCATATCATCATAGATAAGCCTTTCTGAATCCATGATCATCTCGATCATTTCATCAATCTCGGGCTCAAACATTGCCTCGTTGGGAATGTGCTCTGCATGATCATCCCCCGAGCTGTCAGAGGCTACATCTTGTGGCCTCACATATGCTGCTTGACCAAAGCGCCTGCGAACACGTCTATTGGGTTGCAAGATTGCTGCTTGTTGGCCAGCGTCAGAGTCCGACGAGTTATAATTGGCAACAACTCGATCTATAATAGATGGATCGAACTCGCCAAATTTGCGAACGTGCTGCAAAGAAACACGTCTTGTCCGTCGCACAGCATGCTTGCATTGATTACAAGGACATAAGACCCTCGTTGAGAGATAGGTGTTTCGGTTGGACGGTCCCACATCCTCGTCACTACTCATAATGAGGATAAAAATCTTATAACCTGGACAACAAATTTAATATTCTATTGGAATTCTTCGTCTTATCTCTCTCTCTCTCTCTCTCTCTCTCTCTCTCTCTCTCTCTCTCTCTCTCTCTCTCTCTCCTTACCTCACATTCTCTAGTCATGTCCAATCCCCGCACACCTCGGTCTAGAGGTGCACGGAGATCAGAACCACCGGGTTATAATCTCGTCTTTATTGGTCAATACCTATATTTGTGGGTACAAGAAATCTACACACCCACGTCTACATGATACTGCATGTAGTGGACAAAACCCCTTTGCCTCTTCTCTAGCTGTAGCACTTCACAACATCTTAACATCTTTTCACAGTAGATCTTTTCACTGTTCGTCTAACTCTAAACCCTAAACCGTAAGTAATTATTGCGTGGACTCGATCTAACGTAAATAAGCGTAAATCTAAATAAACGTAAATCTAACTAAAAATAAACCTAAATCTAATTTAACGCAAGTCTACATCTAACCTAATCTTTAACGTCTTTTGGGATAGTTTCCTACAACGTTAAAACTCTCTTCTTCTTGTGTGTGTGTGTGTGTGTGTGTGTGGGTAAACCTAAATAAACCTAAGTCTAATCTAATATAACATAAATCTAAATCTAACGTAAATTATGTTATATTAAAAACAAAGAACCAAACTAACAGGGATTATAAGAACCTTAAAACTGATTTAACACATAATTTTTCACATAACTCGGCAAGAGTTGGCATTCTCATCACTAAAGATGTGAGAGTTAACTTCCGGCGGTGACGCTGCCTCGTCTCCATCCACATCTGACGACAGCAATTGGCCCTTTAGACCGTTCTTGCTCTTGTTACTAACTTTGAAGTTGCTGTTGAATGACTAGAGGTTGAATGACTAGAGGTTGTCTAGATAGTCATTGTGTCGGGGATGTAGTGACTCTTGCCGCCCTGAAGATCCACCTTCTTCCCTATCTTCTGAAGACATTTCACCAGTACTTTTGGATCGACGGAGCCCACCATGAGTGAAGGCAGCAATACCCTATATTCCATTGAGGGCTTTCTTCACCCGCTTCATGCAGGCATCGCAGTCTATGGAGACCTAAATCTAATCTAATATAACGTAAATCTAGTTAAAAATAAACCTAAATCTAATCTAATTTAACTTAAATAAACCTAAATCGAATTTAACGTAAGTCTACATCTAACCTAATCTTTAATGTCTTTTAAGATAGTTTCCTACGACGTTATAACTCTCTTCTTCTTGTGTGTGTGGATGTGTGTGCCAATAAAAAGAGATAAATGGTATAACCTTTCTATCACCCATGCCAAGTATGATAGATTGATTATGCCATTTCCCTCTTGAATAATAGGTCTTGAGTTCAACTCCTCGTCGGCTAGATCTTTAGGTCTTTTAATTTTAATTAGTTTCCTACGACGTTAAATTAGTTTCTCTCTCTTTCTCTCTCAATGTGTGTGCGTTTTTTTGGATCGTATGCATGTTTTCTCTCTCTTTTCCTCTCTCAATGTGTGCGTTTTTTGTTTATGCATGTTCTCTCTCTCTCGTTTCCTCTCTCAATGCGTACGTTTTTTGTTTATGCATGCTCTCTCTCTCTTTTCCTCTCTCAATGTGTGTGTGCATTCTTTGTTTATGTATGTGTGTGTGCGTTTTTGTTTATGTTTGTACTCTCTCTCTCTCTCTCTCTCTCTCTCTCTCTCTCTCTCTCTCTCTCTCTCTCAAAAACACTATGTGTGTGTGTGTGTATGTGTCTGTGTGAGAGAGAGAGAGAGGGAGAGAGAAAGAGGAGAAGGGAACATGAGAATGAGGAGAGGGAACGAGCATACCTGGCTCTCCTTCCTCTCCTCGTGTGTGTGTGTGTGTGTGTGTGTGTGTGTGTGTGTGTGTGTGGAGAAGAAAAAGAGAGAGAGAGAGAGAGAGAGAGAGGGAGAGCGTTACCTGCTCCTTGCTTGAGGGCGCCGGAAAACTCAGATCTGAGATCTGAGTTTTTGGGTGCGCTCGGTTATTTTTTTAGCCCAGCCGGCGTCGCTATGAGCGTCGCAAATTTACAAATAAATTTGCGACGCTCATAGCGACGCCGGGAAATTTTTTTTGAGCGTCGCTGTGTGAGCGTCGCTAATATGAATAGCCTCTTGTAGTGAGTTACCAATGTTCATCCTACTCTCTCTATTATTATCAGCCATGTTAACAAAATTTGTGTACTTACTTGGTGTATGCTTTGGCAATTCAAAACCTTAGTTGCCACTCCTCTTAGCCTTTGAAAATCGGCACTTAAGTATCTACACCCACGGCTCGAAGTGGTGAATTATAGAGAGTAGTAGTGTGGGTCTACAAAATCAATCATTTATAGGCTACTTAAGGACCTCTCTTCTTACTATTAACTTTGAGAGTAGCGGAAATTAGAGAATGTACTTTTGGAAAATTACTTTGTGAGCATAGAGGGTGAACTTAATTGAGAGAAAGCAACATAAACACAACATTTAGTTAACTTTGCATGAACAATACTTTTGCAAGAGAGAGATTTTAGAGAACATGACAATAGTTGAGGACTGGATTTATGTGGAGCTGGGCCCCCTTCAATAGGTATTTGTATTATAGTTTCTCCCATCAATAGAGACTTGTTACAATACAATTGAAGATGGAAAGCTTCATGCATCGCGAGCATAACATAAACTTTGTGGAAAGCTTTAACTATCCCAAGCCTCGGTCCCAAGACCTTAAACACCTTCGAAGGTGGAGAGAGCTAGCAGGGATTGAGGGCAGGGAAGAGAAAGAAGAAACATTTCATAGGAGAAAGAATTAGTTCCTCACTTATCATCACTCTTCTTGCTAACATACATAATAACATAGTAATGAAGATGGAGAAGACGGAAAGATTAAGCATTGAAGCATGTCTCTTCGTTGGATTTGCATTCCATAGCTAAGAGTGTTGGTGTAGGCTCTCAACCTCTCTACTTGCTTGGAGAAGGAGAGGGGGCTCTTGCACTTTGCACAACACACAATGAGAGTGTGTGTGAGTGTGTATACCCCTCAAGCAACCCCCCTAGCTTGCTTTGGTCGACACCCCCCCCCCCCCCCCCCCCCTTGTAGCTCATGCTTGAAGCTCATTGGACCCCTCATGGCCTAGCCAATCACAAGCAATGGCATGTCAAGCAACAACGGCCTTTGAGAGAGAGGACTCGATCAATGCTAAAAAAGATAATTAAATCCACTAAATTATCATTGGAGCCCTTGGAAGGCCAACCAATAGGCTTTAGACACACCATGAGGGTAACCTAGCTAGGGGCTTGACATGTGTCCTACTTGTCTATTGGGCAAGGGGTGCCCTTTGGGAGAGAGAGTGGTCAAGAAACCACCCCCCCTTCTTGCATGGCTCGCCCCTCCTTGTAGGGATTTGGGTTTAACTTTTGAGACACCTCAAACCCCTCAACCTTGGGCGTAGTTCTCACCACAAGCTTGGCCCTTAAGCCCCTCAATCTTGGGCTGGGTTCCCACTTGAAGTACAACCCTAGCATCTCAAGCATGATAAGCACTTCAAGCATCTCAGTCATCAGGCATGACAAGCACCTCGAGCTTGGGCCGAGTTCCCACCTCAAGCACAACCCTAGCTTACCTAAGGTCAAAGGACTTTTAACACTAACTATTGGAGGTCTTCAATGAAGATAACCCTAAGGTCTTTAAGCTCCATTGTTTAGCCTTTCTCTTTGACAGACCATCTCTCATTTGGGCCCCTTTACCATTGGCCCCGTGTTGAGATAGATCTATAAGCACATGTCTATAACCTAACCCTTGTTCCCATTTATTCTCCCACATTAAATGATCAATTTAATATGAGAAAATTAGTTAGGTTTGTTAGATATTAGATTTTATGACAAGAAGGGTGCAGTTGAGTTTGGGGCTATGATTTTAGAGTTTTCTTGTGTACATGCTCTCAATTTTCCCTTCCCTCTCTTTTATGCTATGATGTGTTATTCTGTGTACTCCCTAATTATGTATGCATCTTCTCTTTCACTCTCTTACACTCTCCCCTTATCAAGATTGTGTGTGTGTGTGATGTCATAGTCTAGGCGTGTGTGTACTTGGAAAATTGGAAGAGATGGTGAGAGGTTGATAAGGAGGTGTGCAAGCAAGATTGGAAATTGGAAGCATCCGTTCTCCCCACCGATAGTGGTATCAGAGCTCTGGTTCGAGTTACTCGGCACGGGATTTTAAATTTCTGAAGGAATCCTCGAATTGGCAAAATCGAATCCGCAAATTGAAGCTAATCGGCGATTAATTGACAAATTTATTTTGCTTATCGATACCAAGATTTGGAATGGTCAATTTAAATTTCAATCAAGGGCTAACTCTTGGCGATTGTGAAGGCAAAAGAGCCAGAGTCAAAGAAGCAAAGGGTTCTTGAAGGAATGGTGATTGAGAGCTGTGCATCATGGTGCTTTGAAGAAAGCTTAGAAGATCAACATCCGGTATAGATAAAATAGTATCAAGAAGTAGCAAGCCCTGCATCAAAAGGGGTACCCTGGTTCGTTGGTCACTTTCCCCTCCTTCCTCGCGAGCCAAAAATGGCTACAAAGGCCGCCATCAACTTTGTTTTGCCGCGCACTGCCTCTGCCAGTGAGCTCGCCATCGACTAAAAAGTTCTTTCTTGTTTTAGCTAAAAAGGGTGGCTCTCAATTACCCTTTGGTCGGTCACCCACAATTTGCATGGCTAGGCTAAGGGTCATTTCACCCCTCCTTGGATTCCTCAGTCGGCTGTATTGACTTAACCCCTTTGCCAACAAACCACCAATTTAATCCAATACATGCGGCCGCCTATCATCAACAGTAACCTTGACCATCGAATTCCAAGGGTCCACAAATTATTGGCCACCCATTCTCAAGCTTTATTTTTAGCTATTTAAAAAAACTCAAAGGCGAATTCAGTATTCCAGAGCTCGCGTTCGTCGTGGTTGCTGGAAACCCCAAAAGCACTAGCGTAGAGCTAGCCATAACGGGGTTATCATATCCAAGGCCGACCGTATTCTTAAATTGTTATTGCCATTGGAGACAAAAGGAGATTGGACGTCAACAAAGTTCAATTGATTTGCAGAGTGACCGCTCATCATTCTCAACCATGCCTGAGTACCGCACATTTTGGATTGGACGTTGTCATCAATCTACGAGCTAAGTACCCATTATTTTGTTCTTTACATTTTTTTCATTAATTCTACATACCGAGCATAGATCTACTACTAATAGTCATTTTCCTTTATAAAGAGAAAGAAAGAAAGAAAAGCACGCATCATGGCACACCTTCCATAGACACCAACAATTGTTGAGCAGCTTGCTAATCTGCAACAATCTCTCACTTATGAACGCATGCAAAGGCAAGAGCTTGAAGATAAATAATTGCATTCTGCACGCGTAGAATCTGCACTGGCACCAAAGCAAAACAAAATTAGCAGAAAAGCCTTCACTTTCAAGGATTTTGATCGCACTAAAGATGCTAGCACGGGTCTAGCATGGGTTAGTCAATTAGATGACTATTTTCACGATGAAGACTTTTCCAAACGTGAAATGGTAAAGTGTGCATCAAATCATCTCCCCAATAGCGCTGCATTGTGGTGGAACGCCACCAAACAACATGGTAAAAGACCACGTACCTTGCATGCATTCAAAAAGTTGTTTTTACCTCAAATTTTGCCCACACAATATAAAGCTAAAGCACGACACCAATGGTATTTTATTCGACAGGGTCAAAATGAAGATGTACAAGGCCTCATTGATCGTTTTTTTGAAATGTTTAATTCAATTGCAAGCTATTGAACGTGTCAGTCACGGGAAATTGAAGCATAAGTATATATATGGCTTAGCACTACAAATTGGTGGTGAGGTAGATATGTTTGAACCGAATTCATTGTCAAAGGCTATTAATTTGGCTCTTAATACGAAGAAGAAGAAAGGTGGATAACCTTCTCACACTGAAAAAATGGCTAGCACTAATTGTAACAAGAGAGCTTCTTTCTCTCCTAACTTTGACAGGAACAAACAGCAAAGCCGTACCTTTTTCAAGAGATGCAGATTTGACAACTCTACTACAACTTCTCAATCTTATGGAAACAACAACAGCAACACACAACAGTGAGGCAACCAAAATTCTTACAGCCAATGTCCTCCTCCAAACTCTAATGGTAACAAAAAGGTGAAGTGTGTCAAATGTTTTAGTATGGTCACTATGCAGATAAGTGCCCAAAAGGTCCTGCTCAGAGCGATGGCAACCCAATGGCCAGTCACCCGAAATCCAACCCAGAGACCTTTCAACAACAACAGCCCCACTGGTACTACTATTAACCTCATCGAAGATGCTAATCCCAATGACAATGAAACACTCCTCATCGAAGATGCTAATCCATCTTCAAGTACTCCTATATCTCCTCACACTTTGTTTAAAGTGCAAGGCATAGTCAAGGGTGAAAGTGTCACCATTCTTTTAGATGATGACAGTAGCCATGATTTTATTTCTGCACAATTGGCAGAACAACTCTCTCTCTCTCTCTCTCTCTCTCTCTCTCTCTCAAATTTTGTCACCTCACAAAGTCAAAACTGTTTTTAATAATCAATGTTTTAATTGCAAAACCCAAGTCACTTTTGAAGTTTGCATTGGTGAATTTACAGAAGCACGTACATTTATGGTAGCACCATTGCATGGTCTTGATATGATTTTGGGAATGCCATTCTGTCATGAATTTGATCCGTTGATTAATCAAAAAAACATGTACCATGTCTCTCACTCATAAAATTTATCCATCCAAGCAACACTAGCACATCAAAAATTTCCATTTCTCTCTGACACTCAAGCCAAAATAGCAATTCGAAAACACGAAAAAACATATCTGGTGCTGGTAAATCAAATCTTTGCTGAAACTGAAACTCCACATAACTCCTCACATGTTGATTTTCTCTCACAATTTAAGAATTATTTCATGCATGACCTACCACATGGAATTTCACCTTCATGCCCAAAAGACTACAAAATAGATATTATACCGGGTAGTGAATCTCCTTGTAGAGCACCTTATCGTGTAAATCCAACTGCACACAGGGAGATACAAACTCAACTCATTGACTTGCTTGATGGAGGACTTATACGGCCTAGTAGTTCACCATACGGAGCTCTAGTACTTCTTGTTAAGAAGAAAAATGGAACTTTTCGTATGTGTATTGACTACAAGGCTTTAAACAAGATTACCATAAAGAATAGGTTCTCTATTCCTAGAGTGGATGATCTGTTAGACAAATTGAAAGGGGCAAACATACTTAACAAAATTGACCTCAAATCAAAGTATCACTAAGTCAAAATGTTGACCAAGATGTCTACAAAATTGCTTTCAAAACACAAACGGGACATTATGAATTTCTTGTCATGCCATTTGGTTTACAAATATACTAGCCACATTCACATGCATGGTGAACAAAATTTTCATTTACCATCAAGAAATTGTGATTGTATTCTTTGATGATATTCTTATATTCAGTAAATCGAAACAAGAGCATAAAGAGCACTTAACACGTGTATTTGATATGCTTGCACACAACCACTTGTATTCAGAATTCTGAAAAGAGTTCATTTTTTCAATCTGAGATTGAATATCTAGGACACATTGTATTGGGTAAGGGAATACATGTAGATCCCGAGAAAATTGAATCCATTCAATGATGGCCTAGACCCAAAAATTTGCATGAACTTCGTTCTTTTATTGGTCTATGCAGTTATTACAGAAAGTTTTGTGCGTAACTTTGCTTACAAATATCATTACTCACTCTCTTGTTAAAGAAAAATTCTCCTCATGTATGGTCTGATTTGCAGCAAAGTACCTTTAATGCACTCAAGAATGCTTTGATAAATGCATCACTACTGTAATTGCCTAGTTTTGATAGACCATTCTTTGTGATAGTCACTGATGTTAGTGGAAAAGGTTAGTGGAAAAGGTTAGTGGAAAAGGTATCGGTGTAGTTCTTATGCAAGATAACCATCCACTTGCATTTGAAAGTTGTAAATTTAAACTACCTGAAACAAAATTTAGTACATATGACAAAGAGTTGACTGCTGTTGTACATGACTTAAAAATTAGGAAACACTATTTAATGGGTGCTGATTTAATAATCAAAATTGATCAACAAAGTATCAAGTATTTACTGTCTCAACCCTTAATAGACAATAGACATATTAAGTGGGCTACCTTCATTCAAACTTTTCAACCCAACATTCAATACCAACCTGGTAAGGAAAATGTTGTAGCTAATGCTTTGAGTCGAAGACCCTCTCTTAATAATTTATCAACCATTACGGGTACTTCATTTGATTCAATGCCTGACACTTATGCAGAATATGATGATTTCAAAATCACATGGTTGCATATGATTGACAATTTTGTGCACACATTTTTGGAATACACTATTCGAGAAAACTCTCTTCATTTCAAACAGAAATTGTGTGTAACCAAACTTTCTCGTACATTAATCATTGAAGAGTTGCACAAACCATCCTATGCTAGACATAGAGGATTTGCTACTACTTTTCAAAACTTATGTCGTGATTTCTATTGGCCTACTATGAAAACTGACGTTAAACAGTATGTTTAAAATTGTTTGAGATCAAAGCAACCACAGGTAAGAAATCGGGACTCTTACACCCTCTCCCCATTCTTGAAAATCCTTGGGAACATCTTTTAATGGATTTTGTTATTGGATTTCCACTAATTGTTCACAAGCACTTCTATTTCTTAAAGTTGTCTTTCCACATCATGGTTTGCCTAAAGTCATAATATCTGATTGAGATTCCAAATTTTATAGTGCCTTTTGGACTATTGTTTTTGAAAATCTTCGAACTACATTTGATTTTACTTATGCATTCCATCCTAAGTATAATGGTCAAATCGAAGTCACTAATCGCACTATCATTGACTTGCTAAAAGCTTATGTTTCTTCTCAATTAAAAAAAAATGGGATGATTACCTGCATATTCTACAATTTGCATATAACAACACCACTCACACTGCCACATGTAAATCTCCTTTGAAATTGTGTATGGCCACTCACTGCCTAATTATGTCTGCATCTTCTCTTTCACTCTCTTACACTCTCCCCTTATCAAGCTTGTGTGTGTGTGCGTGTGTGTACTGTTATAGTCTAGGTGTGTGTGTACTTGGAAATTTGGAAGAGATGGTGAGAGGTTGACAAGGAGGTGTGCAAGCAAGATTGGAATTTGAAAGCATCCGTTCTCCCCATTTCCTCGCCAACAATTCCTGATGAGAATCTTATTGCTATTTTGTTAGAGAGTTTGGATGCTCCATTTAATCAAATTGTCATTGTTAAGATCCCATTCCAACTCTTGAAAGTGCAATCAATTATTTTCAAGAAGAAGAGTGTGTTCAAACTGGAACTTCACAGTCAAGAGAACATATTTACTCTCCTACACTTGCTGTTCAATAGAATACAAGGTGACCAACTTTCACAAGAAATAATTTTAAAGACAATAAAGATAAATATGTGATCAAGTGTTCAACTTGTGGTCGTAGTACTAATCATGTTGAGAAAGATGTTTCTATAAGAATAAACACAAAGCCAACTGGGTATTTAATAATGATGACGAGCCAAATGCTTATGCAGCTAGAGTAGAAATAGTTGATGCAAACCTTGTTTGTTACGATGTTTACAATTTTTGGCTTTCTAAAAGAAGCCTTAGTGTTGAGTCGAGTTAGGCATCCTTCTAATGTTTTCAGTGCCAACGATGGAGACTCGTCTTAAATGTTGATGGAGTTTGTCAAATGGGTCCCTTTCATTTCATAGCCTTACAGGGCTTTTTAAGACTTTGCCTTCTTTATTTTTTTTGTCCTTGCCCATCTTATATTATTTTCAACATGAACACACAATTTATACTTGTTCTTTTTTCTTAGGATGGGACTACATTGCTTTTATTTTGTGTACCTTTTTATTTTTAAAGCTTTTAAAGAGTAAAGAGATTTTTTCACAAGAACAAGCGATTGTGACTCTCTCTCTCTCTCTCTCTCTCTCTCTCTCTATATATATATATATATATATATATATTGTATTTTTATTTCCCTCATATCTTGATTTTCTTTTTGGAAAGCCATCGTGAAATCTCACCTTGTTAAACTAGCTACTTGTAAAAGAGATAGATATTGAGTCCAAGAGAGTAAAAACCCCCATCACAACACATCACATGCATAAGCAGAAACCATCTCCAATGTGTAATCTCCAAAGCCTAAATAAGGCTTTAAAAATAAGAAGAATAAGCTAGAGTAGAGGGACATCACATTAAGGGGGGAATCTTTTAGAACTTGAATAACCTACAATTTGGGGGACCACTTATGTAGCCGGATAACATTGATGGGGGGGATTGTTGGAGAAATCAAGCATCATTCGCCAACACTCTTGCGAGTGACTTCTCTTAAAGCATGCACAACATACACCACAAGATTGAGTAGGTGACAAGTGTATGGCTAGAATCAGTTTATGCATGACCCTCAAAGGCATGTATTGTTCAATCTTAAATAGAGAAGGTTTTCATATTGCATGCTCAGATGAGTCCTTCTCCTCTTCTCTCCCTTGCTCGTGCTGCAGTCATCCCCTCCATCTCTCTCGGATATGGCTACCTTAGCTCAACATGGTCGACATATATGCTAAGCTGAGTCTAGTTGCAAGCACAACAAGTTATGGGGCTCTCATTTGTAAGACATGTCCATTCGACAAGCACATATCAAGGAGGTATTTTTGTTAGGTGCAAAGCAAGATGTATGACCTATGCGTGCATATTAAAGGTAAGTGCCCTTATGCAAGATGATGTCACCAAGCCAATTCACTATGGGGTTGTTAGTTAGGAGCTCCTTGAAAAAAGTCGTCATGTTGGTCATGTTTTTATTGACATACATGTTGAGAGAGAGAGAGAGAGAGTTCCTTGGAATGCATTGATTATAGAACATACCAATGGAAGTAGGTTAGGAAGCATGTCAGCAAGCTCAATTACAAAGGTTAAGCCAACAACATCGTTATGGTTACAACAATTGACAAATGTTGAAATAGAAGGGTATGTAAAAACCTTTAAATTCTTTGCTCAAAACTAGCAACACAGTGAAATGAACACACTAAAAATTGAAAACTATGATGTAAATGGCATGTTCCCACCCATCATAAAAATTGAGAAGGACTGTACAAACTCTCCCATGCAAAAAATTTGCATGTTTTTTTTTTGTTTCCTTCAAACGTAAAAAGGGGACAACATTTATTAATGAAAATCATATTACAAACGATCATCGATTCAAATAAAGTTTAACTCCTCTTATGGTTATTTTATAAGGTATGAGTATTAAAGTTTTCACATCAACTATTGCAACTTACTAAACATGGTCACAAATAAAAAACAAGGTAACATGCATCATTGAAAAGAAAGCACACTCTCTCCCCGTCCAAGCTTTTCTCTACACTTATTTGCAATTCGATGCCAATACGTGTGTGTATGTGTAACAAAGGACGTCCAATTTTTTTTTCAAAAGCTTGGAAAACCTACATATGCGATATTTTACATACTATATACTATATAAGATTTAGAGATAAACCTCAAAATTTGTAGGTGGGATTATGCTAAACCTAGCCTCTTTTCAGTAGCAGTGTCCACGACCTAGTCTCTATAATTTACAGAGAATAGACTACCGACCGCGGGCGGACAGACCATATTCGATATAAAGACTTAGGGTTTCTAAAAGAAGTTTCTTTTTCTCAAAGGCTGCTGCTGTTTACGAGCTCCTTCACGTAACCATGGTATGTCTCTCCTCCCCTGCGTTTTGATGTCATGTCGTATATCAGAGTGCCGAGAGAGAGAGAGAGAGAGAGAGAGAGAAAGGCTTTTCTGCCATGGGCCGACTGCATTGGATCTCATCAGCAATGAATGAGGCATGTGCAAGCGGAATGATCCTGACAGTGAGGGACGTCAGATGGGCAAACAAGTGTTATGTGCATTCCTCCTCCATTTGAAACTCAGTGGACATGGTTTCTGTGTAGTCTGGCAAGAGGAAGACCAAAGAGGTGAAGGAAGAGAATGTTACTCTCAGTGGACCTGGTGCTCGTGACGGCGAGCACGTCTTTGGAGTAGCACATATTTTTGCCTCATTCAATGACACCTTCGTGGTAAGGTTGTGGATCCCATTGGCCACCTTACCTTACCTTACTTGGTCCATTTGATTCACGTTCGTATGTGACCTTTTTCAGCATGTCACAGATCTGTCTGGCAAGGAGACGCTTGCTCGAGTTACTGGTATGCATGCACCTGTTGCTGAGCGTTTTGGTGCTTATGTTTAATTTTTAGTTCTAGGCAGGTGCCTGCTATCGATGGTGAGCATGGTTCAACTGGCACAAGTTAAGGTCCATCTGTTACTTGTTAGGTGGCATGAAGGTGAAAGCTGACAGAGACGAGTCTTCTCCGTACGCAGCCATGCTTGCTGCTCAGGATGTGGCGCAGAAGTGCAAGGTAGGGCTCCAGTATGTGGGCTTGCACAATTTCGTCATATTTTTCCTTAGTTCTGGGTTGTCTTCCTTGCCTTAGGAGCTGGGGATCACCGCTCTGCACATCAAGCTGCGAGCAACTGGGGGTAACAAGACGAAGACGCCTGGTCCTGGCGCACAGTCTGCACTGAGAGCACTTGCTCGGTCTGGCATGCGGATTGGACGAATTGGTAAGTTGGGCAATGTTCAACTAATAAAGTGATGGGTTTAATTTTATCTAATTAAATGTCAGATTAAGAGTTCTAATGGTGTTTTAGTGGAGGAGTTATTCCTTTTTATCTGTTTTTGAGTCATCTACCCTTTTTTTTTTTGCAGAGGATGTCACACCTATCCCCACAGACAGCACAAGAAGGAAAGGTGGTAGAAGAGGTCGCCGGCTGTAAGGACAGCTGTAGACGCGATTGGATTTTCTTTGAACTATCTTTGCTTAAGGATGAATGTTTTTGTTCACTCAAGCGAGCCTGAGGTAGACGTCCTAGCTCCAATGGAACTTGTTATGATTGGATTATTGCAATAGGCAAGTTTGGAAATTTTTGCTGAAGAGTCATGTTGGTTTTGGTTACATTGATTATCATGGTCCCAATTTTGTATAGGCTTCTTGCAGTGTCTTTACTCTGCTATGTTCTGGCTTCTATGATTGTGAGGAATCTAAATTAGAACTGGTTCTCACTCAGTGATTAAGGCGTGTCTGCATTAGTTCAGTTGTTTGCTCTCTTTGACTAAAGTAAACTGTTATGCACGTCAAACTGGTGCCTAATATGGTACAAATTCTAGGCGCTTTTGACCTCCAATTGAAGAATCCCGAGAGATTATAGGTTACCTTGAAAGAGATTATGTATGCTAAAACAAAGTCATATAGAGTGTAAAGGGGAATGCATCTACTAACATAATATGGCGGAAGGGGGAGCCCTTTACACGTGTCGCAATCTGCGACCTGACCTGAAGGCTAAAGTCCAAAACAAAAACAAGCCCCTTTGCATGCAATAAAGAGGGAGAGAGAGGCCGCCGAAGGCGGCTGGCCGTACTAGTAGAAGATGACAGATGAGGGTGATAGTGTGGCTACTCATCGTTATGGTGATATCACTTTGTTAATAAATAGTCTTCCAGGCGTCAGAATAAGGATTTGAAGCAGTGGTTCATCTTCATAGTGATCTCGCGTGCATAAGGGTGCTCCACATTGCTGGATGGTAAGCTTCTTATGTGCGGTAGTCCTATACATCGGCTTAAGTAAAATCTTTTACATCTGGACACACATCAAGGGAACTTTTTTTGTTGTTGGGGCTCTGGTGGTGGGGGGATATGCGATATGTCCCTTGAGAGCCAATCTAGTTATCTGCAGAGTGGAGCTGGCTGTTTCTTGCATGTGTTTGCTGGACTCCATGGGGTATTTTGGTGCTGCTATAGATTTTATTTCGCTTGCTAACAAGTCTAGGTCCTCAGAACTTCGTGGGGCCATTGTGGCGTTCATTCATCCCTCCACGTGCATGTCTCTCTTGAGATTGGGTCCCTCACGTTCATGTAAGAGGGTCCTTGTACCTCAGTTATATTATTGTCGTCACTTTCATATTTCCAATTATTCTCAACTTTGATGAGTTTGGTCCACTTCAATTTCAACTGTCGATTCTTATTAATTTAGGAGAGTTACAAAACTCAGTTGTCTTTAAGAGTAATCACCAAAACGATTGTAGTGTTTTGGTTTGGACGGCAATTTATTGGAAGTGCAATCAAGAGTATTTGGTGACTTTATAGGGGAAAGGTGATGATTTAAAGTCAATAACTGTCTAGCCACAACACATAGGGTGTTCTTGATGAAGTATCCTTTCTTTGATAGTGTGTATGGTAGTAAGAATTGCACTCATAGGCTGGGTGGAAAAGCTATAAGCCCACACAGGATGCTGCTGATTTATTGGGTACTAATCTCTTCTACCTAGAAATGTGCGTTTAGACTGAAAAGCCCTTTTTAAAATTTCTCTAAATATTCTGCTCGCTGCTCTAACTCAGAGGTCTTCTTAACCAAGATGCCATGCACTCAATTGCTCTCTACCATTTCTCTTCTACACATTTTGCACTAATGTTGTCCAAGAACATGATTCCTGTCAGTCTTGCCAGTAAAGTAGAGGCCTTTTAGGCTCTTTTTATGTGATGCCCACAATATTCTGACTGGTAGATCGATGTTTACCAATAAAGATAATAGTAACAACTGGAAACAAGTAATAATAGCAGCGATAACACATGTGCCTTGCACGCCACACTATTGTTGAGAAGCTTTAATCTTCATATGAAGGGAATAATCTAGAAAGCACAGCACAAAGTAATCTCTCTAGACGATGTGGAGAGTTGCCAAACAAAGCTGAAGAGTTGATTACTAATCTATTTAAGTGGGTGCCTTCGGAGCAAAAAATACCTTCGATCAATTCTTAGCTGGTTCTTGTCAGGACTTGAGTCCAATGGGTGGCCTAATGTGGTTATTATGAGTCTTAACACAGGTCACTTTCGTGGACAAGAAGGTTTAAGGGTCTACCTACTTTGCATTGCTAAACCTTGCACTTAAAAAGATAATCAAATGATTGCTTTCTATATTTGTTTTCAATCTTTATGACTATATGGGATCTCAAATGCTTTCGCCGCATTCTATTGTATGATGGCAAAAATAGCATTAGGAAGTAGGCTCTCAATCATTCGAAGGAGCTTACCTCCTTTATGACCAAGGTTATGTGTTTGGAAGTAGCCAAGCAACCTTGGTAGCGCTCATGGATGCCCATTATATCACCATGCACTGGTTTGGAAGTAGCCAAGCAACCTTGGTAGCGCTCATGGATGCCCATTATATCACCATGCACAGGTAAGTGTGTTCTGGGACAACAAAAGTAATTATCATTGCACCTAGTTTATGGTCTTATCAATTTCTTGAAGCATCGGGGAAATTGAATCTCAAAGGGCCCTCTATTAAGGAAATCTACATTACCACTTCCCCTCAAAATTGGGTATCCAATAATTTGTTTGCATACGAGATTCAAAGTTTGATATATGGATTGGAGGTGGATGCTACATGGAATCTTGTTTGTGGTAGAAGTGCAAATTACCATGTAGCATCCACCTCCCACCTCTAAATCTTCTTGAACCATACGTCACCAAATAGGCCTCAATGAGTAGAACACGAATCTTTAATAACCAAGTTTGGATCTTGTTTGTAAAAAAATTATTGGATGCCTTCATGAGGGAAGATGGTGACATGGATTACTCCAGCAAGTCCTTTTGCAACTCCAAAGTTTCCCTAATGACATCTTAAGTATTTTTTCAAAGACTTTTTATGATAAGAGGGTTGGAGGAGAAGACTTCTCTCTTGCACAAAACATTGATTACTTTCGCAATGATCATGTCTTTAGGACATGCTATCTCCAATGATGAGATTTTCGTGGAAGCTACCATCATCTTCATGCTTTTCCTATGGTGGACTTAATAGAGAAGTATTCATAATGATGATAACTAATGATTAAATATAGAAGATGCATCAATATGGAAAAAAAGAACTGAATTATTGATCATAAACTTGAATTAGAAGTGTGTACAAGATAGGCTACTTAAGTAGAAATAGCAAGGTGTGGTACAAGTGTGTAGTACCAATGTACATGGTCCCAAGAAGCACCAAGAGGCACTCCATATCTACCCCTACAAACAGGGGTTGACCCATGAAACTAGGAAGTGATTAGACTGTCACCCAATTTGTTTGGATGCTAGTACATCTCATACACCTCACAACCTGATAAGTGCCACACACGCTAGTGGTTGGACTAAAGAAGATACACACCTTATGTTGGTGCATACACCAAAGGCCCCACACACACCAAACCTCCCCTAGGCACCACACACACCAAACCTCCCCTGGACTTTCGACTAGTAAACAAAATGCATAGAAAGTGATACTATACATGTTACAAAAAATTTCTCATTGCATAATGGTATCACATAGAGTAGGACCACGCTATCAAGCTAACCAAAAACAGACTCAATAAGGCGGTCCAATCACCCATATGCTTTATAGCGTATCATCATCATTGTCATCACTCTGCATGGAGATTGCTCCCCACTTCCTCATCTTCGTCATCTTTAGATTTTGTGACGTTGATTGAACTTGTTGCTGTTGCTACTATTGCTGCTACCTCTACTTTGACACTTGGATGGAGGGTGTCCTTTCTTACTGCAATACATACAAACGTTGTGTAGCAATCTTTGGAGCAGTGCCAAGGTTTGCCACATTGTAATACTTGTTTTTATTGGTTAAACTAAATTATGAAACTACCAATGTTGATGGAGATGCAACTGATGCTCCTTTGCTTGATCCTTACTTTTTCAATTTCTTCCTCTCGTCCTCATACAATGAGCTAATAATGTGTTGCAAGGTTGGTGCATGGTGTTTCTCTTAAAAAACTGGGAGAATATGCTCAAATAATGGAGGTAATACATTGAAGAGAACTAGTACATTATCTTCTTTGAAATCCCACAATTGATGCATGTGAATTGAGTAATGATGCTCATTAGTCTATTGATGAGACTAGAGACATCCTTCCCTTGAAATATGACTAGTTTGCACAAGCTTTTCTTGAAACAAATTTGTCTTTGCATCAAAATTTTGTTTAGAATGTCTCATGCTTGAACTATAGTGGTCCAAGCGTTGATGACGTGCACATAAGCATCATGAAGTCGAGTGATAATTATTCCTAAGGTTTGCTCATCTTTGATTTGAGCTTGTGCACTTACTGCTCTAGTTGGGTGGGGATTTTATATTTGCGAGCTTTTGGAATTGAAACATTATTTTCGAGTTTTTTAACGCTCGTATTACACTAACGATATCTTCAAATACTAGTGTGGCATGAGAAAAGTCTACATTAGATTGTGCAATCTTTCAATCACCAAACAATCAAATGTAACATGCATGCATGTCTTTGTTTGTGGGAATGTATGCTCATGCACATCTCTTATTAGCCTGAAATGTAACTTTAAAAGAAGCACCATTTCTAATTAGTTTTGATTGAACATCATATTCTAAAGTATTCCAAACAACATACGTACCATAGTCTCAATGTAACCTAGCAAATCAACTCAAGAAACTTTAAAACCATATTAGATTCCAAGTAGCTGGTTCTGAGGTGGTAGCCCGTCAAGTAGGAAAAGCATGGGTGGTGAGGTTTCCATTTGGAATTAAATACTACACATTTGAGAACCTTGACTTTACTTGTGATGTCAAGCTTTACTCATTTACTCAATTCATATCTCTAGTGGATGTAGTATAGCACTTAAGAGTTTCTTTGCCATGTAAAACAATGGATCGAATTGCACTAGCTCAACACACAAGGGACTTTCCAGCTCAACAAACCGGCCCTCTCATTGATGATAAAGAAGGCAATGGGTAGTGACATACTCAAATCATCATGAAGGATAGATCTTAGTTGCACAAAACACGACATATAATTGAATCTTGATAATGTGATGATGAAAACTTGCGCTTGCTCAATAAACCATTACTCCTCCTAGCATGGACAAAAACTTGCTCATGAAGCCTTAGAGAATGCTTTACTGCATAAGATCGAGTCCTTGGCCACTACATGTATCTCCTATATGAGATCTGTAACATTAGATGTTAGCTACTTGACCACAACAGTGTAAAACCTTTGAATGTCTTGCAACATCCTTTCCAAATCCTTGCTAGCAAAGCTGATTGCCACTCTCTTTCTAACTTGCATCACTGTTGTAGTTGGCCGTGGCATTGACTGTCTAGATCAGTCATTAGGAAGAGGATGGGGTCTAAGATGGCCTCTTTATTTGCCATTAACTTATGGAGGTGATTTAACATTTTGACGAATAGGTGTATGCCATGTGTGCAAGAATGGTGGGTGTGTAAGAGTGGTCAAAGGATGCACTTTTCCCCCAAAAAGAAGGTGAACAATTTTATGAATTTCGGTCTTTCATAACTCCCACATATGCTATTTGCTTTGAGCGGAGATCGTTGATCTAGAATCTACGCGTTGAGCTCTTTCCATAGATATGCTACATGATATGGCTCTACTCGCTAGATTTTAAATTCCATTTTGGGGGGAAATTTTGAATTCAAATAAACTAGCCGTTTTGCCTGTTTGAATTCAAATCCTGTCCTTTGATTAATTTTTTGATACTAAAGGTTTGACTTCCTTAAATTGCCAGATAAAGAGGCCCTCCTAGACCCCATTCTCTTCCTAATGTACCAATTAATCTGCTTGAAATGAATGCATATCAACCTACACACGATACTTAGTAAATGGAACAATTCATTAAGATGAAACTACTGTTCCAAATATATATGGTTGAAGGTTTTTGAATTGTGAGTTGTTAAATGTTTAAAGCCTATCGAGAAGTGCATTGCAATGCAAAAGTGCAAGAATTAATTGATGGGAAATTCAAAGGCAGTCAATAATTTAGCAAAAGGGTGCCTACGTGCATGTTATTGAGTGTGCGCGCATGTGTTGGTGTAGTAGAATTCAACAAGTAGATTCACCATCCGCTAGTGAATTACTCATCCCCTCATACAACACCCTCTACCTATGTAGTCACTCCTTTAAACAAACCAAGTCTCAGCTGAGAGAGAGAGAGAGAGAGAGAGAGAGAGAGAGAGAGAGAGTGAACTACCATCATTCATTCTCAACCTACAACTAGTGAACGTGGGCTTCTTGGTGCCTTTCAAACTTTATGAGTGATTCTTGGTGACAAGAGTGATAGTTGGTTTTCTTTCGCCCTCCCCCCTTTACCTCTCTCCCTCTCTCTCTCTCTCTCTCTCTCCCCATCTTGGTTTAAAGAAATTTTTAATGTTCTTTGCAAGAAGCAATGTTGCACCAATATCATGTTTTTTTGTGAGGCCCTAAAATGTGATTGTGCTCCATTAATCACTTAATGGCTCTAAAAGAGTTTATGTAAATACTGGTTTGCTCTTGTGAATCCCTGTGAAGGAATATAATTTGGCTAAAAATCTTCCATGAGCTTCTCATGTTCTAAGGCACCAAAAGGAATTTTAATTCACTAACTTGTACTAAATTAGATTATGTTGTTATTAGATGCATCTTTATGTTGAAGCCACATGATAAGTAATACATTAAAAATGATCTCCAATATCCAAAAAATAACTTTAAGAGAAAAATGAATATATTTAGTGCTCAAGAAAAGCATCCTCTGTAAACAACCTAGAAGTTCTCGCCTTTCCTAGTGACATTGATGTCTGCTTTGACTGGCCGATCCACGTCAATAGGTCACTCCTAGCTAGTAAATCAAATTCTCATAGATGGTGAGTACATGAGCTAACCCAACTAAACAACATAAAACCTAGTGTGCGGTTGGCCTCAAAGAAGGGTTGCCTTGGTAATATCTTTTAGATGTTAGTTGAAGGGATAAAGGCCAAAAATGGTATTTTCTAATTCAAAGAGACATAACAAACCATCTCATTTTTTCTATGGTCCACTTCACATAATTCCACACATTGTTGAGAATGCAAGCATTGGCGATTGCATTTGAAGAGAAGCCTTGGATCCTTTTTCTCTAAAATTTGCCCAAAGACTCCTCTTCCTTTCCCTATAATCAACATTCCAAGCAATATCATCACAAAGAGGAAGATCATCACTGAACATGTCTCAAATAAGAATTTCATTAAGGTGAAAATGAGTGGCAACATACATGGACCACCTTCAAGAAAATTTATTGCATGTGGGGTGATACTCTATGGTTATATGCAATCAAAAAATTCTAGTCCTATGTTTGTTTTCTAGCCCATATCTGTCAATAAGTGCATTCCAAAAGACTACATTCGGAGAGACCCTAAACCTACATTCTATGAAAATAGAATGTAGCCCCGTGGCCCCTCCCTTATTAGGACATCTTGCAAATATTTTGGTTCAAGAGATGATATTCGAGAGAATAAAAGCTCATCAACAAACTTTGGAAGATCTCGATTATTACGACGTAGCTATCATAGAGATCAGATTTCAACTACCATTAGATAATTAAACATTAAGGACAAAGCAAGAATATCACATGTAAATAATGGTGTAGTGTAGAGTAGCCTTGAGTATTTATAGCCCTTATGCATGTGTACGCATTCAATTTCCTTGCCCATGGAATTGAGGGGAGATATTTTGATCTTATATTGAGGGCCTAGGACAATATTTTTGAGAGGCGTTCTCCAAGCGATACTACATAAGAAGAAAACCAACTAATTGAGAGAGAGAGAGAGAGAGAGAGAGAGAGAGAGAGAGAGAGAGAGAGAGAGAGTATGCATCATTATTAATATGGCTGTGACAAAGAATGCATTATCACCTTGAGGCCTTATTCAAGACCTTCACATTGGTGAGAGATTCAGATGTGCAAAGACTTTTTTTGCCAACATACATTTCTCTCGACCAAGTGCATGCGTGCACCTACTCTGTATCCTCAAACTCCTTCCAGTTACATTCATGGTCTGCTGTCACTAGTCAAGGTGACACTTCATCAACCCCCCTCAAGCTTTGCGTCTAGAATTTCATCAGAGTGCAACTTTGATCATGGATTTGTAGGGCCTCTTAGTTCATAGAGACTTGAGAATGAGCCAAATAAATTTGCAAAAAAAAGCAGCGGCATGAGCCTCCTACTCATCTGTGTGCACATGGATGAGCAAGGGGCTCTTGCTTCCTTTTATTTTTTCCACACTTGCATTGAGATCTTAAGAACCACGTGCCACCTACCAAGTGCAGAGAGAGGGTTTTGTGCCACATGAAGTCTCGTGGAGGTTCAAATTGAGAAGAAAAAAGAGGGGCAAGAACTCCTTGGTCATCCGCGCGCATGTAGATGATGAGGGAGCCCCCCTGATCATCCGTGTGCATGTGGATGATAAGGGGGCTCTTGGCCCCCATTTTCTTTCCAGTCATGACCTCTAGGATGGGGATAATTTCCATTTGGGGTTCTCAAATATGTGCCCGCGAATGAGGGTGGGCGTCTTGCCCCCCGTTTTTGCTTTCAAATATAAGCTATAACGTGCACGCGTGATCAGGGGGCTCTTGGCCCCCATTTTCTTTCTAGTCATGAGATCTAGCATGGGGATAATTTCTATTTGGGGTTCTCAAATATGTGCACGCGAATGAGGGTGGGTGTCTTGCGCCCGCCCGCCCGCCCCCCCCCCCCCCCCCCCCCTCCCTCCTCTCTTTTGCTTACAAATATAAGCTATAGCATGGGAAAAAAATTCAGTAAAATTCAGTTTGAGGTCTCACAAATGAGAATTGATTTCATTAGGAGATACCTATGCTTGCATCTTGAAAGCATGTGGCATTAGGCAAGATTATGATATGAGCATAAGAATTCAAGATGCCATTCCTTGGATGACTTGTATGCCAAATGTGGTGCACAACAGGACCCCGCTCTTATAGACGAGGATGATACCCAATCTGAAAAAAATAAAGAGAAAGGGGGTGGGGGTGGGGGGGTGGGTCGAGCTCCCCCATCGTCCGCGCGTGGGCGGACGATGGGGGGGATCCAACCCCCCTTGTTTATATCAGATCGAGTATCATCAATGAGCGAAGCGAAGAAGTTTTGAGTTGTTTTAATTGATAGCAATCACTTACTCTTGCATACACTGTGCTTGGTCTTGCCTAAGTCAACATGTATGCCAAATGCAATCACTTATGCTTGCATACACCTACGCTTGCCATATGATATAAAAATGCATACACCTACGCTTGCCATATGACCTTGCTCTTATAGATGATCATAAAAAAGAGGGGCTGGAGCTCCCCATCTTCCACGCGCGATCATGATGGAGGGAAGCAAAGAAGCTCTAGGAAGTTTTTGAATTGATAGCAATCGCCTACAGTCGACATCTATACTACCAATATAGACTGCGTACATACAGAGAGAGAGAGAGAGAGAGAGAGAGAGAGAGAGAGGGGAGTAGCCTACCTATACAATCATCGTCTTTGGCATCTGTTCCAACTGTAGCCATCGCTCCGATCCCTTCCAGCCCCCGCTTCATGATCGTTTTCGACCTGGATCGTACCATTGTAGACCACCATGATGACGACATCACTTCCATACTGGCAGTCTACTACCCTGCCTCTTTGCTGGTTTTTTCCACCAGAAGGTCCCCTACTCTTTACACGCAGTTAAAGAAGGAGAAACCCTTGCTCACTCCCAACATAGCCATTATGTCCGTAGGCACAGAGATCATGTATGGTGCTAGCATGACCTCTCATCAGGTCTGGGAGCATGAGCTTATTCAAGGGTGAAACTGCAACATTGTTGTGCAGGAGGCGTCTAAATTTCCGCAACTATTAGTTTAGGTGGAATCAGAGATTGGCGTCGCGTGGTACAGTGAAGGAGTTGATTTGGACAACCTTCCTGAAGGTGCTGGAAAAGACCAGGCATTAGCTTACCTTCTACGTAAATTTAAAGCAGAGGGGAGGTCCCCATATGCCGTACTAGTTTGTGGAGACTCTAATAATGATGCAGAGCTTTTCAACGTCCCTAACGTAGATGGAAAATCCTTGGTTTAAACCATGGAAGCTCTGTGCACATTCTTTGAAGATCATGGGAGTGTGCCTATTTTCCAGAGAGAGAGAGAGAGAGAGTTTAAAACTGGTAGCATCCGAGTCCAGCTCAATGTTATAAGTAAATCCTGAACCCTTGCAGTCACCCCACTTGCATAGTGGAGTTAGTGCAAAAGTGGCATCATGCGAGTCAAGTTTAATATTATAATACACTCATTGCGAGATAATGATGGGCTATTTTCAGCGGATGACAAGCAAGGGCATCTCTCCAAATGCAATTAGCTATGCTTACATCTTGACAGCATGTGGCATTAGGCAAGATGTTGATATGGGCATAAGAAGTCAGGATGCAATGCCTTGGATGACTTGTATGCCTTGGAATGCACTAATTGTGGGATGACAAGCAAGGGCATCTCTCCATGCAAGGGCTTTTTTATAGCTGATGAAAAGCAAGGACATTTCTCCAAATGTAATCACCTATGCTTGATGAAATTGATGGAGTATGTTTAGAGACCCTTGATGGTGAGGCTACGGCCAATTTCATCAATGGTAGTCATATATAGAAGTATGAAGAGCCACTAACTGAAGACATGCTTGCACAGATGCATGCAGTAAAAACACGTACGACAGTCCACAATTCGTTGAAAAAATATATTGGGAAGAAGCAGATGCAAGAGTTGTCAAAATGAAAGAGTGTCACAAAGCAACACTCTTTGCTGTATATCCAACACTCTCAGCACTCTTGCTTGAAGCAATACATCCAAGACCAACCCATGTATACATCTTTCCATGTGGCTATCAAGAACCAAGATTTGGTGGATATGGTACTAATAAGGTCTTGGATGGCAAAGGCTTGGGGCCAATGGAAAGAAGTTTGTAAAAGAGCAAGGATAATTGTTGTTTAATTATCTTGGTCAAAAGTACATGTTAAGTGTAATCGACTTGGACAATCCAAGCCACACATCAGGTACCACACACAACAAGAGAATTTGAAAGAACTAAGAGAAATGATAATTGTCCTTTAGTTATCTCGGTCAAAGGTACAGGTCAAGTGTAATCGACTTGGACATTCCAAGCCAAAGACTTAGTACAACACACAGGAGAGAAACTGAGAGACGACATGACGTGGCAAAGTTTCGCACCTCAAAATATTGGCCTCAAAGACCGACATGCCTTCTCAATATTTCTTCATTATTATGCCTCAATAAGTATAATGTCCGAGGGTCCTCTCTCTTCGTAATGCTCTTAAGCAAATTTGCGGGAATGAGAGGCCATGGCACACTTATAAAGGCCCTGGCAGAATTATAAAGGCCCTTGGCATCTTGAAAAGCTCCTTACCACCAATAAAAATGTAGCTAAACAATCAAAGAGATGTCACTCCTCCTATAGTTGAAGCTACTTGGTGCTTCATCTGTACTAGTGGTATCCATATCAAAATAAGATCTGCTTAGTTTTCATGCCTAGGATATACACCAGGAAGGGGAGAGAAATATCTAAAATAACATACTCATTACTCTCTTGCACAATGTTGTCAATGGTGTCTTTAGTTGAATACCACTGTTGTTTTGTAGGATACATTATGGACTAGTAGATGGATACATGTACACCATGCAATGACCCAAATAGTGTATGTGCTCATTACTCTCTGCATGGTGTTTTCAATAGTGTCTTTAGCTGATGCGATTGTTGTTTTGCGCAGGAAATACATTATGGAGTAGCAGATGGATACTTGCACACCATGCGATAACCCAGATAATGTACATCCTACCCATCAAAGGGGGTCGTATCATCTCACCTTTCTAGAAAAATTCACGCTTTTTCTATGCCCCAATAGAAGGAGATGTCTATGGACAACACTTTGTCAACTTGTACTATAAAAAATTTCACCCATTTCCACAGTGCAACAAGTGTGCATGCATCTTGCATGGTTACAATGGGGAGGTTAAATAGGTGTCTGTTGTCGCCCAACTCAACAAAATTCACATGTAGTTGTGTGAGGAAGAAGGATTTGCAGGATTAGAGGGACAAATGATGTATTGGGACAAGCGAGCGTAGAGGAGGGTTGCCATTGCATGTATATATAGATTGAAAACATCCTCCATATATAGTGTTTCTCCACCATTGCTTGTGGACAATTGCCATGCACATAAGGCACTTACTTTAAGAAAATATTATATGGACACTGAACTTTGAATTCCCCTCTTGTTAGATGTATGCTTTGAGGTTTATACATTGCTAGATGTTCAAGCTTAAAGTTGATACTTTGTGAAACTTATGTATTTTTTTGTGTGTCTATCATATGTAAAATGTGTGCTTTTTGGTTTACTATTTTGTGCCTTAAAAAAAGGCTCTAGATTAAACGTCAAAAAGCTCGCAAAAATTGTTTTGATTGCAAAATCTCAAAATCAAAAGCTCGCTAAAAAAACACGCTCTAGTTGGGTTGCTTTCACTTATGGATGGCTCACTTGGTGATCTAGGCTTTATTGTTTACAATAATTGTTTCTTCATGAGATACCTTTGGAGCTTTGTTTACCATGTATAAAACCCCTCACCATTGAACTTCTCAACCCCCTTTTTTTCCCGTTGTGCAAACAAAGGGATCTTAACACTTGGAGGTGTTCTAAGGTTAAAATTTACCTCTTTACAATAGCACAATGAATGCATCATCGCCTTAGATGCAAATGAATACATACATTTCAATTGTTGTGCTTGGATGCAAAAATAATTTGAACTTTGATAGTGATCAATGGAGAGAAAGAGCGAGAGAGTGCCCCTTATGCTAGGCTTTGATGACCTTTGCAAAGTTGTTGATGAAAGCCTTTTAAGTTGAAGCTTTGATAAGCTCTGATGGGCTTTGAAGAACAACCTTGGGACGGTAAAATTTGAAAATATTTGATAGTTTTTTGTAACCTTTGATTTAACCTATAGCCTTTTCCCAAAGTGGCGACAATCTGCTTTAAGCAGAGAGAAGCTCCCTTGTAGCACTACATGAATTTCCCTTTATGTAAAGGGTCAATCCTTTTTTATAGTCAGAAACTTTCTTTAGGTGGAAGAGCTTCTAAAGTATTGGATCTGTTCATGGTGAATATCCTTGGCTAATCTCTCCATTGATTAGAGAAAATAGATGCAAATACTATTTAATTGAGAGGTACTATCCTCTTATGACTTTGATTCCAATTGTCAATAATATGGTGGATTAATTAGAGAAGCATTCATAATCATGATTAGAGAAATACCCAATGACACAATATACAAGATGTATCATGATGAAAATGAATTAGATGATCATAAATTCACACTAGAAGTGTGTATAAAATAGGACACTTAAGTAGAAGTAGCAAGGTTTGTACAAGCATGTAGTACCAATGTATTTGACAACAAGGGGTACCCCACATCAGCCTCTACAAAGGGGGTCAATCCATAAGCTAGAAAAGTGATTTGGACCTTTGCACAATTCATTTGGATGCTAGTGCACCTATACAACTCAATGGAAGTCACATGACTATGTTGGTGCATATGCCACATGCCACATACCCAATACTCCACACTTTTGTACACATAAGCTCATATGTTGGAAATTCATAATAAATTTTTCGTCATAGTAATACCTCTACACAGTTTGACTTAAAAAAGGATCAAATAGCAATGGTTTGTAAATGAGAATTGGACCATTCCAAAATTCAAGAAAATTTTACGTCATAAGTGGTACTACTATATTTTATCTTTCAAACTCTTATAATGTTTACAATGATCCATGTGGGAACTCCTTGGGAGTACCTTTTGCAAGAAGACCATACTATAGCATCAAAACGTCCTAAAAATGTGAAATAAATAATGATTTGTATTTTAACTCCACCTCAAATATTTTTTGGTGAGAGATGTAATATACTGTGTGATTGATGGGTGTTGGTGGATGATTAGAAGTGAACTAGAGGACTATAAGGACCCATTCACTTTATGGGGCCTCTATTTATATTGTAAAGAGTCAAGTTGATTTTGCTCTTATTTAGCTCTTAGTTTGTAGGAAACCCCTTTTAAACGATTCAAACTTTATTTCAAATAAATTAATCTACTTTTTGGAATGTGCAACTCTTTTTGAGCTTAGTTTTGGATTTTACTCAAACAAATCAAATGCATGCACAAGGAAGGAGCTCACTCTTGTCTAGGGGGTGAAACACAATAATGATATAAAAACACATGCATAACAAAAGAAGAAGACACGGTGACAGTAGACCTCCTGAGGGAACCCCTTCTCCCCTATCCAGTCCCAAAACCCACGGCAATGCCCTTGCAAGTCCGTCCAATCAACTTAAACACATTAGTGCACAATCACGTTTACAAAACACTCTTTCTCTTTGTTTTGGGTGTAAGCATTATGGACACATCACTCTCAACTCTCATATCAAATATTTTGTGAAGAAGCCAGCTCTCAACGCAAAATCTTTAGTTGTTTTGATGACCTAAAGTCATGCAAGTAAGGGAGAAAGGCTGATGCATATAAGGAGTCAAATGAGTGGAAATTCAATGCATCTTTCCAACCCTGATCTAGGGTAGGCCACTTTGTACAAATGTCCTTTTATGTTGATTGAAGGTTGGTTGTGGTAGAGTTTATTGATTGCATGGGTTACATGCACACTACACAAGCCACAATGTAGTGAAGCAAAGAGTATTGCTCATTAAAAAAACAATGAATTGAAGTTGCTTTGGAACATTCCAAAACCACTGTAAAAATAGACCACTAACTTCATGAGGAGAAGACAAAAGTAAAAAAATACATCTTTGTAAAATACATCCATAAAGAGTAGTCATCTCTCTCTCTCTCTCTCTCTCTCTCTCTCTCTCTCTCTCTTCTTTGGGTGTGTGTGTGCATCGTTGGGCAAAGGTGTAGCCATATGAGCAACACAATAGACACATCCCTATATCTATTCTTCCACTTTACTAGAACTTCTTTGTGAACCATGTGTCTAGTATGACGATCCCTAGATCCAAGAATATTTTCATGTTCACGTGGCTCTACCAAAAACTCTACGAGCTCCATCAGGACATTGGGAGAAGTACTGGATAAAGGGACTCCTTCAACATGGTAACATGAAACACTAGAAGCATTGGAAACTCAAGTTTGTAAGCTACATCCCGAATCTTCTTAAGAATTTTAAAGGTCCACAATGAGGAAAGTTTAGCACATTTTCATGTTTTGATGCTTCACAAAGAAGAGGAAGCAATAACAATGTTGCTACTTCCAATGTTCCGTCTTCAGGTAGCAAACCATCTGTGGCAATGTTCCATCTTCAGGTAGCAAACCATCTGTCCACAATAATGTGGGGAAAGTTTAGCACATTTTCATGTTTTGATGCTTCACAAAGAAGAGGAAGCAATAACAATGTTGCTACTTCCAATGTTCCGTCTTCAAGTAGAAAACCATTGTAGCTATTGCAAAACTATTGATCATTTGATATAGCGATGTCCTAAGCTAAAGGATTAAAAAGAGACGCATAAGAAAGAAAGTGAATCTTCTTCAAATGTAGCCATTGTAGAATCTACAAATTCTATTGTTGATGCAAAATGGGATTTTAGCATTCAGTGTCATTATGGTGTTGTCCATGATGCATGCAGGATTGAGGTTGCAAATCCACGTGTGGTATTTTGATAGTGATGCTACAAAACACATTGCATCTCATTGTGACTTGTTCACTTTTCTTGAAGTTGTCCTATGGGAACACTATCACTTGTCACAACAATGCCTCTTATCCACTTTATGGAGTCAAAAAGATTGTAATTACTGCAGATAATGGCAGCTAATTATACTTTTTGTGCATGGGATCAAGAAAAACCTATTTTCTGTTTTTGCATTAGCAAGAATTTGTCTGTGCAAATTGTGGACGAGAAATTTTAATGTTTATGATTTTACTTTAGATGATACTATTGTGGTATTAGGTTCCTTGACTTGTGGACTATACAAGCTCAATTCTTATGAAAAATGGTTGGAAAACTTTGCAAATGCAATTACAGATACTAAAGCTATTTCAGATGCTAAACTATAGCATGCACATTTTTGGCATCTAATTTTTTCACTTTGATGGTTGCAAAAATCTAATATGGTTGCCTCCTTGCCCCCTTTGGATCCACCATCTAAGCATGTTTGTGAACACTGTATTTTGGAAAAAATGCAGCGTTTTAGGTTTCCAATAGATGGTTCAGTGCGGACCACTTGCAAATTGCAGCTTGTTCATCACAGTGATGTTTGCGACCCGATGCACACTTCTAGTAACAACTCATATTTTGTGACTTTGATTGATGATTACTCATGGCATACATGGGTATATTTTGCTTAAGCCTAGTCCGAAGTGTTTATGTGCTTCAAAAAATTGCTGTTGTTGACTGAAAATGTATCCGATTGTACTCTCGGAACCTTCGTTTTGATCGAGTGGGGAAGTATATGTCTGAAAAAATTAATGCATTTCTAGCTAGTCATGGGATAAAACACCAATGTGTGAGGTCTTATACACCTCAACAAAATGGTATTGTTGAGAGAAAAATTAGTTAACTTATGGAAACAACACGATCTATGGTCAAAAACCAAGCTTTGCCACATGCTTTCTAGCTACATGCTATCATGTGTGCTACTTACATACTTAATAGGTGTCAAACTTTGCATATGAGATGTGGATGATAAGAAGCGATCCATTTGTCACTTGCATGGTTTTGGTTGCTTTGCTTACGGTCTAGTGCCATCGAATTTACATGCTTTTTCTCACTAGGATCAGATTGGTTGCTATGATACATGAGTGTCCATGAGTGGTTTTTGTTTCATTTTTGGCAGTTCATGCATATCATGGTTGAGCAAGAAACAACCTAATGTGGCCATCTCTAATTGTGAGGCTCAATATAGGACAACTTTCATAGCTACAATCAAGTGTGCGTGGCTCAGATGCCTTATGGATGATCTGGGAGTTGGATAGGAGTACGACACTCTCACTTACACTTATAGTCAGAGTGCATTGGTAGTTGCGAGGAAACCAATTTTCCATGCTCTCACAAAGTACATATTGTGCATAAGAAGAGTGTGTGGAAGATCTATTGTATGGATATATTTTTACAGTTCGATTCTCTCCATCTTTGGTCCAACATTCATTTTTGGCAATCCTTGTTTATATGGCCCTTCTTGTCACAATGAAAACATCGTATAAAGTACAAAACTAAGTGCAACTGACAAAATGAGCATTATCACTTTAAAGGAATCAAAGTTCTTACAATTAATTTTTTGATCAAGAAACTACTTTCAATATAAGCACATGTAACTACTAGCAAATGTACTCTTACACATACCCGTCATGAAAGTGTCCCCAATTTTCGCCTCTCTCGGGATCCATTCTTCATAGTAAAGGACATGTTACCTATGAGAGGAGAGTCTTTTAAAAAATCCCTATTTACGATTAGTATATGGTAATTACGATCCCCTTTCTTATGATTATTAGAGGTAAGGTGAAAAAATTTATTATACCCTTATATTACATATAAGGTTTTGGATGGCTCTTTGAAATCACACTATGGCTAAATATGTTAATAATCTCTTTTGTGTTGTTCTAACGTAGTTTTTGCCAATATATCATGATGGGGTTAACACCTTTATGCGTTGTATGGTTCAGAATTGCAGAGATTGTAGACAAAAGTGGAATGAATATGTATGCATAATGTGGAAACACCAATGTGGTTTTCTCTATCTCTTAAGAACTTTCTCTCTTTCTCCCTCTACCTCTCTCTTTTATTGCGGTTCTCAAACATGAAAAAGCAATCCTACAAGGACAACCCTCTGGAGCAATCCATTCTAAAATGCAAAGACAAAATGTGAGACCATTAACAATATTAACTGTAACCTCCTAAGCACAATAAAGACACTTGAAGAATGCGTATCGGCTCGGGAAAGCAAGGTAAACACACTAAAAGATTATGTGACGACCCAAGATGAGGAGATTGCGTTACTCAAGTAGGAGCTTGCAGAGATGCGATCACGAAACATGCTCAAAGAGGGAGAAATTCAATCCTTAATAATCAAACTCAACACGATTAAAGAGCAAGTGCGGTCCATCAAAGAGGGAGAGGAGCAACACAAAGAAATAACGACTTGCTGGGTGCATGCTATTACAAAGACTCGACAAAAAGTGGACAAGGCCGATAAATGGATTGAGGTTGCCAAGAAAGGACAAGGCAAGGAAAAAAACCCCACACCCACCATCATTAACTTGACACTAGAAGAGGAGCAAAGGAGATGGGTGTGTGCCTTACAAGTGAGAATTTATGGCCTCAAAGACAAAGATAATGTGGATGAAGAGGTCAAAGAACTCACGACTATGATGGGGGTAATGAGCCGACCCAAGCGAGAGCTTGGAGAGTGGGCAATAAGAAAAGTGGATGCAATAGGTAAACCTCAAAGGAAAGGGCACGTTTCTCCTCCATGGAAGTGAAGAAGGACTTTTTGAAGAAGAGACCAACTCTTAAGAAGGCGGGCATCTTTCTTGAAGATGACCTCACGCTCTCACAGATTACTCATATGCAGGAGGTAATGCCGGATATTAGAGCAACCAAGGGAAAAAGGTAAGATTACTTTTTATCGAGATTGAAAGATGGTGATATTGGAGGGACGCTTTGCATGACGGTGCGAGACCTATGTGACCACACTAAAGATGGCAGCATGGAACTGTAATGGATCACGCATTTGAGGACAACTTTATGGGGAGAGACATCATCTTTTACTCAGACACACCACGCATCAGGACAACTTATGCCACATGAGACTCGATATAGGTGGGAGATAGCTTGTTAAGAGATCAGAGCATGAGGGTAGTGGGTCAAGGGGAGTAGGAGTCCTGTTTAGAGATGAGTTATTGCCGCTTGTGCACATTGTTCGGAGAGATGATCATGCCAAATACATGTGGGCAAGATTAAGAGTTGAGATTGACAGATATTCTTGTATATTTCTATATAGTACTTTACCCCAGCACATCAGTGTATGCCACACCTAGAGGACAATCCCCTTTCTTTGGATTAGACGAGGACATATGGGAGTTTTCAAGAGATGGTGACATCATTTTCTTGGGGGACTTTAATGCCCGCGTGAGAAATCATCAGAAAATTTTTTATGATACCTCAAATGAGATACTTAAAGCTAGATAGTAGTGATATGAGGCTTGACAGACGCTCACAGGATGAGGAGTAAATTTAGTAAGGGAGATATTTGATGGAAATGGGGGCCTCACATGGATTGGCACCTACAATTTTTTTTTTGCAGCATCTCCACTTACTTGCTAAGGCATGGGACCAGTACTGTGGACTATGTCATGGCACATCCAAGCTTCATCGCCTGCATTCAGGATTTCACAGTAGGACCTAGACCAGTGGGCAAACCAGTGGATCATGCTCTTTTGACACTTTCAGTCTCCTTTCAGTACAATATAGCTCAGGTGTCAGGAAGGAGGACACATACCCGCTATACATTTACACTAGAGACTGACCCCCGCATGAGAAATCATCATACAATTTTTTATGATACCTCAAATGAGATACTTAAAGCTAGATAGTAGTGATATGAGGCTTGACCGAGGCTCACATGATGAGGAGTAAATTGAGTAAGGGAGATATTTGATGGAAATGGGGGCCTCACATGGATTGGCGCCTACGAAAATTTCTTGCAGCATCTCCATTTACTTGCTAAGGCATGGGACTAGCACTGTGGACTATGTCATGGCACATCCAAGCTTCATTGCCTGCATTCAGGATTTCACAATAGGACCTAGACCAGTGGGCAAAGCAGTGGATCATGCTCTTTTGACACTTTCACTCTCATTTCAGTACAATATAGCTCAGGTGTCAGGAAGGAGGACACATACCCGCTATACATTTACTGTCATAATAATCAATATCTAATTCTCCTAAATGATTTTCTCATATTAAACTGATCATTTAATGTGGGGAAGTGCCAAGGGAGAAAAAGCTAGAATATTGGTTAAGTTAGCAGACCGGCCACAGTAGGGATCCAAAGGAGGGAAAATAGGGATCCAAAGGGGGGGGCCATCTGCAAAAGAGCCATGTGAAACAATGGGCCAAAAAGACCCTAAGGTTCAGCCCATTAAGACTTCCAAAATGCTAAGGCTCCAAAATTCAAAGGTTGTGTCCAAAGGTCAACCCTAGGGAAAATTGGATGCTTAGTGTGTGCCCTAAAAGTCTTTCTACATCCCTACATGGGAGGGGGCGAGCCCCAAAGCTAGGGGATGAGAGAGAAAGCCACACACACACACACAGGCTCCCTTTACACAAAGGGAATGAGGGACACATGTCAGCTCCCTAGGCCAGATGCCCACAAGGTGTGCCCAATTCCTATTGGAAGACCCTTGAAGTGGACCAATGAGAATTAAGCTAGAGTAAATCTAGTTTAATTAATTTAAAAACATTTAATAAAAGAAACCAATAAGAATTAAGTGTCCTAGAAGACTATTGGGCAGTCTCCCAAGGGGTCCAATGAGCATTCAGGAGCCCCATGGCTTGCCTGATTCCTATTGGCCAGGAGGCAAAGGGGTCCAATGAGAGTTTAGTTTAATTATTTAATTACCTAAAGCTCTCACAAAAGGGGAAAGGGGGACACATGTCAGAAGGCTATCACTTATGCTGCTTAATCCCTATTGGCTTGACCTGGGGAGGTCCAATGAGGCAAAAGCCAGACTTATTTAGCAGCTAGGGCTCGCCCAAGAGAGGGGGGGGGGCTGATTTTTGCTTGGCATTGACACACACACTCTCACACTTGACCATGTGTGAAGGGAAAATACTCTATCTCCTCCCAAGCTTTAATGGAGAGCTCATCACCTACTCCAAGCTTGTGAGATAGAAGCCTACATCAACACTCTCTTGGCATGTGGATGCAAATCCAACCAAGAGCCAAGCTTCAATGCATGCTCATCTTCTCTACCAAGCTAATTACTAAGCTAAGCTATGATAATATGAGTGATTATGTGAGGAGATGTACTTCTTTCTCGTAAGATACTTCTTTTTCCTCTCAATCTACTCTCATACCCTGCTAGCTCTCACCATCTTCGAAGGTGTGTGAGGTCTTGGGTCTGAGAACGGGGATAATTCAAGTTGTGTTTGATTAAGTGTTTTGCTTGGTGTATGAAGCTTCCATCTTCATTGCACTAGCTAGTCTTGAAGGAACACAAAGAATTGTATTGTACAATGTCTCTCTTGAAGGGAGAAACCATAATACAAAGCCTTTTGGAGGGGGGACCGGCTCCATGCAAATCCGGTCCTCAACTGTTGTCAATAGCTTAATTGCTCTCTCTTTTGAAAGTATTGTCGATGCTATCTAACTAGGTGTTATGCTTTTTTTGTTGCTCTCTCCACCCAAGCACTCTTGTAATTCTCATTAGGAATCAACTCTAATGAAATGCCCACTATGTTCATGCTAAATTCCGCTACACATAAGATTTTAGGCCATTAAATGTTACATTGGTATCAGAGCTCAAGGTTTCTCTTTTCTTGCTCAAGAAGGGAGGTCCTCAAGCTAGCTACAAATGGTTGGTATTATTAATTGCCTGTGAGTAAGTAGAATAGGGATTTTTCAGCCTTTCAGTGCGCCTGCCTTTGTGCAGTTAACGGGGCATCACCGTCGAGAGCTATGGTCTTAATAGTGGAGTCCTACGGGGCTTGCCTACGGCTTAACCACTATTGAGCTATTAGAAGCTTGACAGGAGCCGGTGCTGTTTTGGTGTCGAAAGACCCTCTCTTCTATTCCTTGCAATTAATGGTATTCGAGCCGCGGGTACAATAGCTTGAGTGCTTTTTCTAAAGGGGTAAAGAGGAGTAGCAACTAGGGCTTGAAGTGCCAAAGTACACCTAAAAAGTTTACACCTAAAAGTTGTTAGAATGGCTGACAATATTAAAGAGAGTGAAATTAATGTTGATAACTTTGATTTTGCTCATGAGCAAGCTACTAATGATGCTTCAATGCTTGTTAATTATCTTGTTTCTAGGCTTCAACAAGCCATGGGCAATCCATCTCTTCAAAGTGAAGTGCAACGGCAGCTTCGTGCTCACGGGATTCTCCAAGCTCATCACCATGACGAGAGAACACCTAGGAAGCCTCCTTGTGAGACTACCAAAAGAGGTCTCTCTCCGATTTGGGAAGAAGAAGAGAATCCATATGAAGGGCTCAAGAACTTACTTCTTGATGATGCATCTCCTTCCCAAAGGAGAACTCAAGAGCCTCCACCGAAGGAACGAGAAAGAAGCGAGTCTCCTGCCACCTCGGCGGAGATGGCTCCACGAAGACGGCGGGCTAAACGCTCTCCATCATCACCAAAGCGGAGAAGACCATCACATTCTTCTCCACGCCATAATTCAAAGAGGGATGATAAAAAGCAAGAGAAGAAAAAGGCGAGAAAGAGGACACCCTCTTCTCCATCTTCTTCATCCTCTTCCTCTTATGAAAGCTATGGTGAAGACGACAAAGATCAAGACAAGAAAAAGGCGAGAAAGAGGTCACCCTCTTCTCCACCTTCTTCAAATTCTTCATCTTCTGAAGAAAGTGATGGTGCAACTTTTGAACCATAAAAAAGAAGAGGCCATAGAAAATCCTATGCCGCATGGAAGAGGTCGTCCAAGCTGAAGAAATTCAAAGAGGGAGGGAAGAGCATCTCTTTCCTTACCTATGATGGCACCTTCGGTGCTACAGACAAAGTTTTGGCCTTTATCCAGCAATTCGATGCGGCGTTTGGAGATGAGGGCTTCACGGAGTCCTCTAAGCTACGCCATGTAGCTATGCACTTTCAAAAGTCCGCCAGACAATGGTGGTCTAGCCTACGAGCCAACGGTGAAGCTCCACGAACATGGAAGGCTTTAAGAGCTTCCATTATGAAGCAGTTTTTGGCCACCGATGCCAAAGACAAAGTACTCACCGAATGGCGAAGCTTAAAGCTCGCTCCCAATGAATCCATCCACAAATATGTAGACAAGTTTTGGGACCTACAACTCAAAGCCACTGTCTTCAAAAAGTTGGATTTTGGAGAGCAAAAGCAATAATTTTGTGCGGGCTTAACCGAAGAAATGGCGGAGTATGTCAACTCCCAAAGACCACGTACCATATCGGCGGTAATACACCATACTATGGTGGCCTCGCGAATCAATTTCCAAACGGGGGGTAAAAGAAATAATAAGCCCCCGGAAAACAAGCGTTCCAATGAGCCTAAGGGGAAGGACAATGTCCAAAAGTCTCCTAAGGGCAATTCCAACAAAGCTAAAGAGAAGGGAGTTTACAAAGGAAAGAATAAACTCTCTCCTGAAGAGCTTGAGCGTTATCGTAAAGATAACCGGTGTTTCAAGTGCGGCGAACAAGGGCATGCGTACCGCGCTTGTCCCCAAAAGAACAACCGCCAAGATCCTCCTAGAGTTTCTTTGGTTGAAATCCAAGAGGAGGAGATTCACCAAACTCACCACAAAGGATCTCCTCTATGCCATGCTTGGGGAAAGGTAAGAGAACATGATGCTTTTATTCTCTTTGACCCTGGTTCTACTCACAATTTCATATCTATGGAGTTAGCCACCAAGCTAGGCATACAATCCTACGAGATGGGAGATATCCTACCCGCAGACAGTGCCTTCAAGGGGCAAGAAGCTTCAGTCACTCCCTTAATCGGGAAATTGAGGCTTCATGTCCAAGGCTATGTGGACAAAGAGGACTTCTTTATCTCTCCTCTCAAGCATGAGGATGTAATCCTAGGGGCACCATGGTTTGACCGTCTGGCTGCCCATGTTAAATTTCCTGAAAGGAGAATCTCCTTTAAGTTCAGGGAAAAGGACATGTATATAGATGCTAGGGAGATGGGTAACACCATCCCCATTGTACATACACCAGCTTTCAACAAGTCAATAAAGAGCTCTATTTCCGTGTACATGATTTTTGTTAAAGATTCTCAAAATGAACCTAATGCTTTAGCAAAAGAAAATAAAAGCAACCAAAAGGAATTAGAGTTATCCAATTTTCTCAAGGGGTTTCAAGATGTCTTTATTGACGACATCCCTTGTGAGCTACCTCCTAAACGAGGTAATGACGACCATGCAATTGAACTTCTTCCAGGAAGTTCACCGCCTAACAAACCTCCTTATAGAGTTTCTCAAGCTCAACAAGAGGAGATTATGCGGCAAGTGCATGAGTTAATTGAGAAGGGCATGGTTAGGCCTAGCTCATCTCCATTTTGCTCACCTGTGCTATTAGTGCAAAAGAAAGACGGCACATATCGTATGTGTGTCGACTATAGAGCACTAAATAGGATCACTATCAAGAATAGGTTTCCCGTTCCACGGGTAGAAGACCTATTTGATAAGCTACAAGGATCGACCTACTTCAGTAGGATTGACCTAAAAAGTGGCTATCATCAAATAAGGATAGTTGATCAAGACATTGTAAAGACCGCATTTCGTACTACATTTGGTCTTTACGAATACATTGTCATGCCTTTTGGCTTGACTAATGCACCAGCCACATTTAACCGCTTGATGGAGAAGCTGTTCAGGCCTCATCGAACCTTCACTGGAGTGTTCTTTGATGATATTATCATCTACTCTAATTCATTGGAGGAACACAAGCAACACCTCCAGGTAATATTTCAAGTTTTAAGAGAGAATAAACTTTATGTTAATCGAAAGAAAAGTGAATTTTTCTTGCAAGAGATTCAATATTTAGGTCACATTATCTCTCAAGATGGAATCCAAATGGATCCATCCAAGTTAGAGGTAATAAAAGGATGGCCTAAACCAAGGAATCTTCATGAACTAAGAAGCTTTATAGGTATGTGTGCATACTATAGACGCTTCATAGAAAAGTTCTCACAAATTGCGGGACCATTACATGACCTAACAAAGAAAAATGTTAGGTATACGTGGTCTGCTAAGGAGAACAATGCTTTCGAAAAGCTTAAAGAAAAGCTTATCTCTCAACCTGTGCTTACACTACCGGATCTCTCAAAACCATTTGAGGTCCAATGCGATGCTTGTGGTGATTGCCTTGGGGCTGTTCTGCTCCAAGAAGGGCATGCCATAGGCTATGAGAGTCGAAGGCTCGACCCTGTTGAGCAAGCTCTAGGCATATACGAAAAAGAACTCCTTGCAGTTCTACATGCCTTAGACTCATGGAAGCACTATTTATTGGGGACTCCTTTCATTCTGCGAACGGATCACCAAAGTCTTAAGTACTTCATGACGCAGACCAAGCTCTCCGACAAACAAATGAGGTGGGCAAATTTCCTTTCGCAATTTCATTTTCATATTGCTCACATTGCTGGCAAGCATAATCAAGTAGCCGATGCACTCTCAAGACGACCGAGAGTGAATGCGGTTTCCATAGCAACTCACAATGATCTATCTTTAATGATAGATGAGTATGCTATTGATCCCGATTTTAGAGATGTGATTTCAGCCCTTGCATTAGGGAAGAAAGAAGAACCATTTACTTTACAAGATGGTTATCTTCTCTATGGCAATAGACTATGCGTTACTAACTCACTACGTGAGAAAGTAATGTATGAATCTCATGCTCCCCCATATGCGGGGCATAGAGGGATTCAGTCTACCCTAAAGGGAATTGAAACATATTTCTATTGGCCTACCATGAAAGTGAACATACATGAGTATGTTTCCAAATGTGTGGTATGTCAAAAGACAAAATTTGATAGAGGGAAGCAACTTGGATTGCTTCAACCCTTGCCAATCCCTAATTCACCGTGGGAGAGCATATCCATGGATTTTATCTTTGGATTGCCTAAGTCTATCCATGGGAATACGGGAATATGGACGATAGTAGACAGGTTTAGTAAACAAGCTCATTTTATACCTGTCAAAAAGACTATCAAAGCCCATCAAATGGCAACCCTCTTCATTTCACAAATTTTCAAGTACCATGGCTTGCCAATGTCCATAGTGTCGGATAGAGATCCTAGAATGACCAGTAATTTCTGGAAGGGTCTCTTTGAGAATTTAGGAACAAGGCTAAACTTCTCTTCGGCCTATCATCCACAAACTGATGGCCAAAGTGAAATAGCTAACCTAACTATTCTCGATCTACTAAAAGCCTATGTAACGGAAGTAGATCAAAGATCCCAATGGGAGAAGTACTTACCCTTAGTAGAGTATGCTTACAATAACACTGTACATACTTCTACAGGAAAAGCACCTTTCGAGGTAATTGAGGGAAGATCAAAAAGTCCCTTGCTACTTAAGGTACATGGGAAGATCTTCGCTGCAGATGAGTATAGCCGAGACCTACAAGAATCTTTCCAAAAGATTAAGGATGCTATCTCTATCTCACAGCAAAGGCAAAAGGCTGCTGCTGACAAGCACAGAAGAGCCCAAGCCTTTAAAGAAAACGATTGGGTCTTGTTAAAGTTTCCCAAGGCTCGATTAAGGCACACTACGGGCAAGAATCCTACGGGCCACCAAAAGTACTATGCTAAACTAGCAAAAAGGTACTATGGTCCCTTCCAGATTCTTAGGCCAATCAATGAGATGGCCTATCAACTTAAGTTGCCCAATCATTGGCTCATACACAATGCTTTTCATGTGAGCCTCTTAAAGCCTTACAAAGGAGAGCCACCTCAAGAACCAACTATTGAAGACCCACCGGAGATCGAGGACCACGAGGAGGTGCTGCAGCCCGAGTCCATTCTCCAACATGAAGACAAGGTATTAAGAGGCGGTAAGACTATCAGACGATATCTTATTAAGTTTAAGAATTATCCTTTTGAAGATGCTAGATGGATGCAAGGCATACAATTAAAGGATAACCTAAACCTTGTCAATGCTTACAATGCTTCCCAAGAGTAAGCAAATGTACAAAATGTTAAAAATGAACAAAATTTTTTTGTCTTATAAGACTCTCTTTTTCTTTATTTGTGCACAAAAATGAAGTAGTATGCATGCTTAGATCAAGTTTGCGGAGACGACGTCTCCCAAACACCAAGTAGAGCTTGTCACTCTACTATGGAAGACTGATAGGACTAATGTGCAGACATGCTTGCGGCAGCCTCAGGCTCTCAAGCGCCAAATGGACTAGTCATCCATTATGGAATGATGTCGTAGGGTAACATAGGATCCTCTACCCGCTAAGAAAAGGACTCATGCATATGCTTTATCTTCTCTACACCATAGTCGAGGACGACTATGATTTCAAGAGAGAGGTAATGTCATAATAATCAATATCTAATTCTCCTAAATGATTTTCTCATATTAAACTGATCATTTAATGTGGGGAAGTGCCAAGGGAGAAAAAGCTAGAATATTGGTTAAGTTAGCAGACCGGCCACAGTAGGGATCCAAAGGAGGGAAAATAGGGATCCAAAGGGGGGGGCCATCTGCAAAAGAGCCATGTGAAACAATGGGCCAAAAAGACCCTAAGGTTCAGCCCATTAAGACTTCCAAAATGCTAAGGCTCCAAAATTCAAAGGTTGTGTCCAAAGGTCAACCCTAGGGAAAATTGGATGCTTAGTGTGTGCCCTAAAAGTCTTTCTACATCCCTACATGGGAGGGGGCGAGCCCCAAAGCTAGGGGATGAGAGAGAAAGCCACACACACACACACAGGCTCCCTTTACACAAAGGGAATGAGGGACACATGTCAGCTCCCTAGGCCAGATGCCCACAAGGTGTGCCCAATTCCTATTGGAAGACCCTTGAAGTGGACCAATGAGAATTAAGCTAGAGTAAATCTAGTTTAATTAATTTAAAAACATTTAATAAAAGAAACCAATAAGAATTAAGTGTCCTAGAAGACTATTGGGCAGTCTCCCAAGGGGTCCAATGAGCATTCAGGAGCCCCATGGCTTGCCTGATTCCTATTGGCCAGGAGGCAAAGGGGTCCAATGAGAGTTTAGTTTAATTATTTAATTACCTAAAGCTCTCACAAAAGGGGAAAGGGGGACACATGTCAGAAGGCTATCACTTATGCTGCTTAATCCCTATTGGCTTGACCTGGGGAGGTCCAATGAGGCAAAAGCCAGACTTATTTAGCAGCTAGGGCTCGCCCAAGAGAGGGGGGGGGGCTGATTTTTGCTTGGCATTGACACACACACTCTCACACTTGACCATGTGTGAAGGGAAAATACTCTATCTCCTCCCAAGCTTTAATGGAGAGCTCATCACCTACTCCAAGCTTGTGAGATAGAAGCCTACATCAACACTCTCTTGGCATGTGGATGCAAATCCAACCAAGAGCCAAGCTTCAATGCATGCTCATCTTCTCTACCAAGCTAATTACTAAGCTAAGCTATGATAATATGAGTGATTATGTGAGGAGATGTACTTCTTTCTCGTAAGATACTTCTTTTTCCTCTCAATCTACTCTCATACCCTGCTAGCTCTCACCATCTTCGAAGGTGTGTGAGGTCTTGGGTCTGAGAACGGGGATAATTCAAGTTGTGTTTGATTAAGTGTTTTGCTTGGTGTATGAAGCTTCCATCTTCATTGCACTAGCTAGTCTTGAAGGAACACAAAGAATTGTATTGTACAATGTCTCTCTTGAAGGGAGAAACCATAATACAAAGCCTTTTGGAGGGGGGACCGGCTCCATGCAAATCCGGTCCTCAACTGTTGTCAATAGCTTAATTGCTCTCTCTTTTGAAAGTATTGTCGATGCTATCTAACTAGGTGTTATGCTTTTTTTGTTGCTCTCTCCACCCAAGCACTCTTGTAATTCTCATTAGGAATCAACTCTAATGAAATGCCCACTATGTTCATGCTAAATTCCGCTACACATAAGATTTTAGGCCATTAAATGTTACATTTACACTAGAAACTGACCCTATCTATACATAGGAGATCTATGATCGTATATATATAGTAGCCAAGCCAGGACCTTTAGTGGAGGAGCTCACCACTTTATTGAATGAGATATTGCATGATGCAGTAGCACAGGCATACCCATACACTCAGCTTGATCAGAGACGCTATCTTGGGAGCGTGCCTCAGAACAATGTACACAGATGAGAGCACAACTTTAGAGGGATCTTTCCGAGGGGTCATCGTTCACACAGTCTTGAATAGCCTTCCGACGCCTTGTGCGATGGAAGAAGTGAGAGTTCCCAGCTCTGATGGAGTGAGACCTACACTAGTTGTTCTTGAGCAGAGACTCATGAGAGGCATGGCATCTCTTTTATGAGCACTCCCCTCTCCTAGTGATTACTTCCCCCGATGTATGGGGTCAGTATGCAACATCCTTATATATGGTCCCTCGATGACCCCTTCTAGATTCTCATGAGCCATGCCCATCTACAAGTACCTTTTTTACCATTGAGATGGTAAAGACGGTCATTGGTAGGATGAAGACCAGAAGGGCATATGATCACTATGGTCTAGTAGCAGAGCACTTTATACATACTAGAGATATGCTTGTAGAGGTTCTTGCGGCTTGATTCAATTGTGTCATGTGTGAGGGTCTACCGAAGACTTAGAGACTTTCTACTATTGTGCCTATCTTCAAGGCAGGTGATCCTACGAAGCATAGAAACTACCATACTATTATGATTGGACACACATTTGTTGGGTATGCAAGCCCGATATGGTGTCTAGCCTGCTGTGGGAAACTCCGCGTATAGCATGCAGTTCATTTTCAGCTACAAGTCCAGTTTGCATGGTTTTTTTGTGGCTTTATATACAATGTAAGGTTTTACAATCAAATAGAGAAAATAGCGTATCACTTTTACTGTGTATCCAGTCTCTGTCTCTCTCTCTCTCTCTCTCTCTCTCTCTCTCTCTCTCGCTACTTGGTATCAACAGGATTTGATCTACCACATCCTACCTCTGGCTTGGTCTAACACTAGCTTAACCTCTGAATTGATTCATTATATGTTACATCTGGAGGATGGATGGCCGTATCTCTTCATCTCTCTCTGTATATCTCTCATTCCTTCTCTTTTTTTATATTTTATAAAACTGTGCTTTTAAAACTACCAGGTAATGACCCTATGGCCTGACTGGGCTTCCCTCTCCCTCTTTCAAAGCTTGGGAATAACTATAATATCCTCATGAGGATTTAGGTCATGTAAGTATTTGTATGCTACCATGTGGTAACTCTCTACCGTGGAAACATGGTTTGGCCATAAGGTGTATGAAACCCATAATTTTTGGGCCCCCAGCTATATTTGGGTCGTGTACTATTGGGGAAAGGTCACTAATCATCACTTGAAGGCACAGCGCGGCGTGACAGGAAATTAGAGCTTCTCTACGGGATGTTGCAGACGCCGCTTGCTATATTCGGGGTGCATGCAACTAGCACCGCCCCTGCGCGGGTGGGTGGGCATTCGAATGCGACGCCAGACTCCATGTGCTCGTGAGCGGGCTGCACAGCCGGAGGCGGGAGACTGCAAGGCTTGACACTACCTTATAAAGGTGAGCATAACGCTCACTTAGCTGCCATTGAGCAAAGGATATTCTATTCTTTCATGTTTTTGCATACATTGAGTGGGTAAGGGTGTGAAAGGTTTCACCTTGTCTTTTTCAATATTGTTGCACACACTATACAGTGGGTGAGAGGATTCATCTCTACAAGTCTTTTGGTGATGGCTCCTAGCAAAAAATCACTGGTCGAATCTACAGAGGTACCTTGTGTGATTTTAGTACGAAATGGCACTTTGGGTATGGTTTGCTTTGATATAACAGACTGAAATGATGGTTTTCCTGCTGGGTATTTCACTGCTGTTGATTACACCATTTTCGGTTTGAACTATGCAAAATAACTTATATGCTCTTGCAATTTCTAATGGGGAACTTAGAAGCTTTTGGCAATATCTGGTAATGATAAGTCTAATAAGTGGTTTCGGACTGATGCACGGATCATTGTATCCACTATGGAGTAATGTTTGAGACAAAGAGTAGTCGCGGGCTGTTGGATTGCTCTTCTATCTGAGATTGAGGAGTTGGGCTTGACTTACCTTGACTCTTGCCAATATCTGGTAGTGGGGTGTCTAATCAGTGGTTGGACTAAGGTTGGTTGTTCAACTGTGTGATGATCCTTGCGAATGTTTTGATATATGAGAGGGGGAGATATCCTATGCTGGTCTAGACTGGTTTTTTTTTTTTTGACCGACTGGTTTGCTGTACATTCACTGCTGACCGACTTTTTGGGATTGATATACCTTGACTCTTGGCACTATATGGTGGTCTCGGGTTGTTAGATTGCTCTTCTCTCTCAGTTTGAGGGGTTGGGCTTGGTATACCTTAACTCATCAGGGGTTGGACTGAGATTAACTGTTTGACTTTGTGAGGATCCTTGCCAATGACTGATACATATAAAGGTAAGCTATCTTATGTTGGTCTTGACTGGTTTTTTTGCCGACTGTTTTTGCCGAATCTTGTCAATATCTGGTAGTGGTATAGTGATAGGGTGACTGGCTTTTCCGACTGGAGTACTGATGAATTAAACTATTGCCTAGGCTGAATGGATGGTGGTAAAAGGTTCTTCTTTCTGCTGATTATGGTCTCGGATCATGTTCGACTTTGTGAGGATCCTTGCCGACTGATATATGCAAGGGTAAGCTATCCTATGTTGGTCTAGAATATCTGATTATGTTCAACTATGTGAGGATCCTTGCCGAGGGATGGGATATGTAAAGGTAAGATATTCTTGCTGGCCTTGACTGTTTTTTTGGCCGATTGGTTTTTGTCGACTCTTGGCACTATCTGGTAGTGGTATATTGGATAGAATGATTGGCTTTTTCGACTGGATTGCTGTGAATTAAACTGCCGCCTAGATTGAATGGCTGGAGGTAAAAGGTTCTTCTTTCTACTGATTATGGTCTCGGATCATGTTTGACTTTGTGAGGATCCTTGCCAATGACTGATATATGCAAGGGTAAGCTATCCTATGCTGGTCTAGGCTATCTGATTATGTTCGACTTTGTGAGGATCCGTGCCAATGATTGATATATATAAAGGTAAGATATCCCTTGCTGGTCCTGACTGGTCTTTTTTTGCCAACTAGTTTTTGCCGACTCTTGGCACTAACTACTAGTGGTATATTGGATAAGATGACTGGCTTTTTTGACTGGATTGATGGTGAATTAAACTGCTTCCTAGACTGAATGGCTGGTGGTAAAAGGTTCTTTTTTCTGCTGATTATGGTCTCGGATCATTACTATGGGTTTTTTTGAAGAGAAGCCGTGACTCAAAGATTGATAACTCACTAAAATAGGTTTTCTGAAATCTTTTTGATGGTGGAAATACTGGTAGAGGAGGACAACCATGCCAATGATTGTTTAATCTGATTGAAAAACACTAAAACCTGACTTCACAGTAACATAAGAAACAATTGGTATAGCGGGAACACTGTTCTGGGTTATAAAAACTTCACTTAAAAGTACGGAAGGAAAGAACTAAACTTGAACTAAAACTGGAAAGTTTTTTCAAAATTTTATTCTAGATTCTGGAAATAAAATATTACTAATCACTTTAAACCTTAGTAGCATGATTTTTCTTTTTTTTGATACCTTGGTGACATGGATGACAACTAGGTCACCCCAGTTACCTGCAATGCTGTTTGGAAGCTAGCAAATAGTTTGTTTTCTTACTGCGGATGCAAGTAAAAGTGTCCTCTCCTTGGCTATTGATTTAGAAGATGAAGTGCTGTACTTGTAACTATTGGACTATAACAGGACCATCCTACCCTTTAATGGCCTGTTACTATGATGTATTTGCTTTAGATAAACTGTCAAAAGAAATACATGACTTTGTACTTTATCTGTATGCCAAGGTCTTTGTAGAATATCTCATGTGTTGTGTATATTGTTAATAGTTAAAACTCTCTCTCCTTAAGCACATGGGTGCTTTTCGGCCCTCGGGTTGCCCTAGAGCACCAAGACCTAGTCTCCAACATACACTGATACATTGGTTGTAGGGGAGGTCTCACCACCAAGTGGAAGACTTCCCTTGGGTAAGGGTCTCTCTCTCTCTCTCTCTCTACTTGGTATCAACAGGATTTGATCTACCACATCCTACCTTTGGCTTGGTCTAACACTAGCTTAACCTCTGAACTGATTCATTATATGTTACATATGGAGAATGGATGGCCGTATCTCTTCATCTCTCTTTGTATATCTCTCTTTCCTTCTCTTTTTTTATATTTTATAAAACTGTGCTTTTAAAACTACCAGGTAATGACTCTATGGCCCGACTGGGCTTCCCTCTCCCTCTTTCAAAGCTTGGGAATAACTATAATATCCTCATGAGGATTTAGGTCATGTAAGTATTTGTATACTACCATGTGGTAACTCTTTACCGTGGAAACATGGTTTGGCCATAAGGTGTATGAAACCGATAATTTTTGGGCGCCAGCTATATTTGGGTTGTGTACTATTGGGGAAAGGTCACTAATCATCACTTGAAGGCACAACGCGGCGTGACAGGAAATTAGAGCTTCTCTGCGGGATGTTGCAGACGCCGCTTGCTATATTCGGGGTGCATGCAACTAGCACCGCCCCTGCGCGGGTGGGTGGGCATTCGAATGCGATGCTAGACTCCATGTGCTCGTGAGCGGGCTCCACGGCCGGAGGCAAGAGACTGCAAGGCCAGAAAGTACCTTATAACGGTGAGCATAATGCTCACTTAGCTGCCATTGAGCAAAGGATATTATGTTCTTTCATGTTTTTGCATACATTGAGTGGGTAAGGGTGTGAGGTTTCACCTCGTCTTTTTCAATATTGTTGCACACACTATACCGTGGGTGAGAGGATTCATCTCTGCAAGTCTTTTGGTGATGGTTGCCAACGAAAAATCACTGGTCGAATCTACAGAGGTACCTTGTGTGATTTTAATACTAAATGGTACTTTGGGTATGGTTTGCTTTGATATAACGGACTGAAATGATGGTTTTTCTGCTGGGTATTTCACTGCTGTTGATTACACCATTTTCGGTTTGAACTATGCAAAATAATTTATATGCTACTTAGAAGCTTTTGGCAATATCTGGTAATGATAAGTCTAATCAGTGGTTTCAGATTGATGCACGGATCATTGTATCCACTATGGAGTAATGTTTGAGACAAAGAGTAGTCGCGGGTTGTTGGACTACTCTTCTATCTGAGATTGAGGAGTTGGGCTTCACTTACCTTGACTCTTGCCAATATCTGGTAGTGGGGTGTCTAATCAGTGGTTGGACTAAGGTTGATTGTTTGACTGTGTGATGATCCTTGCCGATGTTTTGATATATGAGAGGGGGAGATATCCTATGCTGGTCTAGATTGGTTTTTTTTATCGATTGGTTTGCTGTACTTTCACTGCTGACCGACTTTTTGGGATTGATATACCTTGACTCTTGGCACTATATGGTGGTCTCGGGCTGTTAGATTGCTCTCTCTCTCAGTTTGAGGGGTTGGGCTTGGTATACCTTAACTCTTAGCAATATCTGGTAATGTTGTGTGTAATCAGGGGTTGGACTGAGATTAACTGTCTGACTTTGCGAGGATCCTTGCCAATGATTGATACATATAAAGGTAAGCTATCTTATGCTGGTCTTGACTGGTTTTTTTGCCGACTCGTTTTTGTCGAATCTTGTCAATATCTGGTAGTGGTATAGTGATAGGGTGACTGGCTTTTCCGACTGGAGTACTGATGAATTAAACTATTGCCTAGATTGAATCGCTGGTGGTAAAAGGTTCTTCTTTCTGCTGATTACGGTCTCGGATCATGTTCGACACTGTGAGGATCCTTGCCGATGACTGATATATGCAAGGGTAAGCTATCCTATGCTGGTCTAGAATATCTGATTATGTTCGACTATGTGAGGATCCTTGCCGAGGGATGGGATATGTAAAGGCAAGATATTCTTGCTGGCCTTGACTGTTTTTTTGGCCAATTGGTTTTTGTTGACTCTTGGTACTATCTGGTAGTGGTATATTGGATAGAATGACTGGCTTTTTCGACTGGATTGCTGTGAAAAAAACTGCCGCGTAGACTGAATGGCTGGTGGCAAAAGGTTCTTCTTTCTGCCGATTATGGTCTCGGATCGTGTTCGACTTTGTGAGGATCCTTGCCGATGATTGATATATGCAAGGGTAAGCTATCCTATGCTGGTCTAGGCTATCTGATTATGTTCGACTTTGTGAGGATCCGTGCCAATGATTGATATATATATAAAGATAAGATATCCCTTGCTGGTCCTGATTGGTCTTTTTTTGCCGACTGCTTTTTGCCGACTCTTGGCACTATCTAGTAGTGGTATATGGGATAAGATGACTTGATTTTTTGACTGGATTGCTGGTGAATTAAACTGCTTCCTAGACTGAATGGCTGGTGGTAAAAGCTTCTTCTTTTTGCTGATTATGGTCTCGGATCATTACTGTGGGTTTTTTTGAAGAGAAGTTGTGACTCAAAGATTGCTATAACTCACTAAAATAGGTTTTCTGAAATCATTTTGATGGTGGAAATACTGGTAGAGGAGGATAGCCATGCCAATGATTGTTTAATCTGATTGAAAAACACTAAAACCCGACTTCACAGTAACATAAGAAACAATTGGTATAGCAGGAACACTATTCTGGGCTATAAAAACTTCACTTAAAAGTACGGAAGGAAAGAACTAAACTTGAACTAAAACTGGAAAGTTTTTTCAAAATTTTATTCTAGATTTTCGAAATAAAATATTACTAATCACTTTAAACCTTAGCAGCATAATTTTTCTTTTTTTGATACCTTGGTGACATAGATGACAACTAGGTCACCCCAGTTACCTGCAATGCTGTTTGGAAGCTAACGAATGGTTTGTTTTCTTACTGTGGATGCAGGTGAGGGTGTCCTCTCCTTGGCTATTGATTTAGAAGATGAAGTGATGTACTTGTAACTATTGGCCTATAACAGGCAAATGTACAGCTTATGGGGGTTTCTAAAAATGCTACAGATCAGCTTATTACTGATGCAAGAGTACATGATGTACTTGATGAGGAAAGGGATGAAAATGAGCAGGCTAGAGGTATGCCAAAATGGCTGATGCACACTTTGCATGACAGTAAATTGGATGCAACTTTGTCTAGTCGTACTCGTTCAAGCTCTCGCCATGCATCTTATGCATCATATTGTTATGCTTTGGCTGTGTATAGCTTACATGATGTGGAGGAGCCTCTGTCTTTTGATGAAGCACAGAATTCAAAAAATTGGATGGCTGCCATGCAATCAAAATATGATGCACTTATAGAAAATGACACATGGACTTTATGTGATTGGCCTCCTGGCAAAAAGGCCATTGGTACGAAGTGGGTTTACAAGTTGAAACGCAAGCCAGATGGTGAGATCGATCACCATAAGGCTCGACTTGTTGCAAAGGGTTATGCATAGCAAAAAGTCATAGATTATGAAGAGACTTTTGCTCCCACTTGTCGTATGACTACTGTGCGTTTTCTATGTGCATTGGCAGCTCATTTTGGTTGGGATGTACATCAATAAGACATTGTTACTGCTTTCTTGAATGGTGACATATTTGAGGAAGTTTATGTAACGTAGCCTCGCGGTTTTGTCATAAAAGGACAAGAGGACAAAGTGTGCAGATGTAAGAAGGATTTGTATGGGTTGAAGCAATCTCCTCGTGCTTGGTATGAGAAAGTTGACACTCATTTGGTCAAACGAGGCTTTTGTAACAGTCCAACAGAAAGCACATTGTATGTAAAGCGTGAGGGTGATGTACTTCTCATTGTGGTTTTTTATGTCGATGATTTGCTGATCACTGGACCAAATGAGAGATATGTTGCTGAATTTAAGGCTGATTGGAATGCTACTTTCAAGATGAAAGAGTTGGGGCTGTTGCATCATTACTTGGGTATACAGTTTAAGCAGTGTGATGGTGGTATTGCCTCGTGTCAAAATAGTTACATAGAGACATTGCTATGTAAGTTTGGACTTGAGGATTGCAAACCTATTGCCACTCCCATGGAAACAGGTTTGAGGTTGAGTCTACATGATGCTGGAGATCCTGCTGATGTCACTCTTTACCAAACTGTTGTTGGCTGCCTCATTTATGTATGCAACATGAGGCTAGATATTCAGCTTGCAGTCTCACAGGTCAACATATTTATGCATAGCCCAGGGTCTAAGCATTGGCAGGCTTTTGCTTTTGTATTTGTTCCTGTCACAGCCTCTTGCCTTCGTTGAACTGCCAGCCATATATGCATCTCCATGACTAGCGTCGTCGAGAGATTTACGTCAAATCTCTTCAGTGAGCAACGCATTTGTGACATCATTGAAAACTAATTTTCCATTTAGAGCCGAATTGCTAATTGCTGTGCAAAAGATATCCCATGAACTGGGTAGAGAGCATAGCAAGAATATAGATTTGAGTTCGTCGTCAAACTCCTTAAAGACCTGAGATGTCAGCTGACTGAACAAGGAGTTGAACTCATTTAAGTGACCAGAAACTGTGCTACGTTCTTTCATGTTGAGCTTCATAAGCTTTTTCATGAGAAAAACTTTGTTGGAAGCACTTTTGCTCTCCCATGCTGAACATAAGTTATCCCAAAGTTCCTTGGTTGTTGTCTCCTTCGAGCCTACAACACAAGTTTTTTCACCAACTTTTTTGCCATTTTTGTGTCATAGTTTTTTCAGCTTTTGTTTATTGTCAAAACCATCATAAACTTTCAGTCAAAGCCTCCTTTTACATTATTTGTTGTCAGTCATTGTCATGCTTGTCAGTTATCATCATGTCCAAATTGTACGGGTTATAGACACTGCCATGAAATAAAATGGTAAGACTGCTCTTTGTTGTTTGGTCGAGTTCTGGTATGTCTCACACTGATGGTTGCTTGAGGGAAGTACACACACACACACACACACACACACACACACACACACACACACACACACACACACACACACACACACACACCTATGCTATAGTCAAGGGGGGGGACTTCTACTCATGGTTTCAGGTGATTGAGCTCTTCCATGGTATGTCTCGAGTCCATTGTTAATAGTTTGGGCTTGAGGGGGGGTTGTTGGGTATGCAAGCCCGATATGGTGTCTAGCTTGCTGTGGGAAACTCTTCCTATAGCATGCAATTCATTTTCAGCTACAAGTCCAGTTTGCATGGCTATTTGTGGATTTATATACAATGTAAGGTTTTACAATCAAATAGAGAAAAGAATGTATCACTTTTATTGTGTATCGAGTCTTTGTCTCTCTCTCTCTCTCTCTCTCTCTCTCTCTCTCTCTCTCTCTCTCTCTCGTTTCTCTGAGCCCTGCACCTCGCCATGAGTCCTCCTGCACCTCTAGCCTATGCCCCATCAACATTGGCACGATTGTATGCATCTATACTTGAGTAGAAATTGAGTAGATGTGCAGAGACTGAGGGCGTATCAGCAACAGGATAGGCAAGTTTCAGGAGAGGCTTCTCCACTCTTGACCATATTCTGACACTCAAGCCATCATCGAGGAGGGTAGGACACATGGGAGACAAATGTATTGTATCTTTGTGGATTTCCAAAAAACATTTGCCATGGTGTCCAAAGCCAGATTGATGCACATACTACAGGAGATGGGAGTGCGCAATGAGTTGATTTGGGGGATCATGGCTTTATACAAATCAATGGTGGGACATTACACACTTTAGAGGGGATATTTGATTTAGTGCAGTCCACTATTGGAGTGAAACAAGGTTGTCCAGTGTCCCCTACTCGATTTGGTATGTATGTAGATAGGTTTCTGATTACATTGATAGATAGGGTGATAGAGACATTGATTCCATTGGTGCTATATGCTGATGTTTGATATTTAGCTCACCGGTGGGTATGCAACGGCATTTGGATGCATTACCTAGATTTACAGAGGCTAGTGGATTGTCTATAAACCTTCGTAAAACCAAGGTTATGGTGCTTAACACTACACTGCAGTAAATAAGGAGATCAACAAATACATTCACTTATGATCAGGAGACTGTGGATGCATACCCTTATCTTGGGGTAGTCTTCACTGGGCAAGGTATTCTTTGAAGAGAGCAGCAGAGACTAGACTAACCCAAGCGTATGTGAACTTGGGAGTATTGGAGAGGATGTGTTCGCAGGTTCAATTCCAGGAACCCCGAACAAAGCTTTAGCTCTTTGAGACCTTGGTAGCTTTAGGTATGCTCTATGAGGTTTAGGTTTGGGGACGCTCTGTAGGTAAGGATGGGTGAAGAGGTATGGAGAGGCCCTTGGTATTTATGATCTCTCGACTGATTAGAGACAAGGCCTCCGTGCCACATGAGATCATTAGAGTGGAATTAGCAACCCCCCTATGGAGATAGAGGCGCTTACCAGATTAGTCTCCTTTATGCTACCAGAGATAGATACTACTAGAGATAGATATGTGAGATTGGCCCTTGAGTCCTCCAGACAGTTAGCTTTACAAGGGGACACATCATGATGGTATACACAAATGTCATCATGGTTCCAGATACATGGCTTCAACATGGAAAACTTACCCCCCTTCTAGTACTCCCTTGATGCACCATTGTTGTCTCTTACACGGGTGGAGATCACTAGACTCATTTGCCAGGACCTGACCCAGTTGGACACCGGGAGGACATGGATAGAGCCGACACAAGAGTTACAAAGATGGCTTTCTATAAAGAACTTCTTCTCCAACTCATAGGGGATGGGTTTGTGATTTGACCTAGCTATATGGATCTCATGCGTTACGGTGTGCCATTGGTCAGATACAAACATTTTTCCACCAGCTTGAGATTGAGACTGGTAGATTCAGAGGGATACCAGCATCCAACAAGATATGCCGCCTATGCCATACAGAGCCAGAGACGAAGATGCATTATGTATATTAGTTCATAGTGTACTATGAGATACGGGGACGCTTCCACTGTCTATTCAAAGACGGCTTTGGACCCTTATCCAAAGTCATGACCTCTATCAGGTCTAGAGATGTCTTGAACTATATCTACTTGAGTTACAAAGGCACATAGACAATTTACTGAGGAGATATGAAGAGAGACAATCCCAGACAGATTACCGATTTCTTCACTCCAGACACTAGACAAATAGAGGAGCAGCCACCACTCCAAAGCTCAACTCATACTCGCACCCGCAGTACTCTCATTGACTGAGCATTGGAACTAGGGAGTTCAGGATGCCAACGACTAAGGAGAGGAGCTTCATAGCATCGACGGAGACTGCAGCAGAGGATTCGAGCCATACTATCTCGATATCCAAAGTACAAATGAGGATAGACTCATGACACATTATATCACCCTCTTGTATTAGGCACCCATTGTAGCAATGATCACACATACCCCACACAGTTCTAGCTAGTAGCACTCCTAAATTCATTTTAGCATCTCATTTTTGTAGTATCAAATTCACCAGTTTGTAACGGTTTGGTCTCATAGGTCATTTTGGCCTCTTGAGAAGTTAATAAATGATTTCATCTCTCTCTCTCTCTCTCTCTCTCTCTCTCTCTCTCTCTCTCTCTCTCTCTCTGTGTGGTGGTCCCCTTTCTAACCCATGTTCGGTTTCAATGTTGGAAACTTGAGAGTCCATGTCTTTTCTCCTTAATTCATTCTTGTGTCAAGTTCTGCGCGCATGTGCATGCACACACGAAGTTCTCTATGTCGCAATTTAAGCTTTACCTTGATTCTTTTTCATACTCTCTTCATTGTCTAAAATGCATCGGTTCTCTCCTTGCCTTTACTACTTTTGCTACTCTTTTCTCTTACAGCTCACGCTCTACAAGGTGAATCAAAACCTCCCTGTTTATGAGAGATCCACAACCCACATTCATAGCACGATCTAGCCGTAAGCACTAATGAGGCCTTTTGTTGTGCTAGTGGAAGGTGAAGAGCTAATTTAGGTTAAGAATAAGAAATATTCCTTGGAATATTTCCTTCAATGCTATATCATGTGTGTATACCCCATACTAGTGGATGAGAGGCCAGTTGTCATTGGACGATGGATTGATGGTCGATGATGAGTGAGTGGTGGTTGGTGGTAGTCAATATTGTGTAAGTGGCCCATGTTGTATATAGTAACCCACCTCCCTCGCTTAACACTAGGTATTACCATGAGCCAAGGTGTTGTATGTTGTGGGTATCCATCCCTTACTACTTGTACACTCTATTAGCTTGAGTTGTCTAAGTTGCCATCTAAGCTCTACCTTGAGAGTGCTAGCGTGTGTGGACAATGGCAACGCATTGTATCATCTTGGTAATCAAGCTTTTTTATTCTCTCTATTTTCTTATTTGCATTGTTTCTTTCCATGCCCTTAGTACAAGATCCTACCTTTGCTACTATTTAATTTTACAACCCACATTCTACAGGATAATTGACACCTGCATCTTCACAAGGGATCAATTATGACGTGAAAATGTAGGGTGGCATCCACAGGTAGTTTCCTTTTGGTTCACTTGAGAACACATGAGATCACATTGGATTGGCAGTTAACTTGGAGATGAGAGTGGGCTCACTACTTTAATGGGATCACAATGAGTTCACTTGCAATTATACATGCGATCATATGTGGATGCCCTAAGTCAGCTACCACTCAAGGTATCTCGCACCTATATGTTATGCGCATGAGGTGGCGGGCTTTACCCTATGCAAGTAAAGGGGTGGACGAGTATGGCATCTACGTAAGTGCTTGTTCAACCGTGTCAATTTTTTGTTCGTGCTCAAAATTTTGAGTCAAATTTGTTGCACCCTTCACACCCATTTACCTTTTTTATAACACTTCACTCTGAATTAGTAGTGATTTGATTTTGTTTCATATGCCAATAGTGTTGAGATTTTGCTAAATTTTCATCGTGATATTGGTATGGTTTTTGTGTATTGGTAGTTAAATCTCACTTTAAGGGGGAGAGGGAAAAGGGGAGGGGAAGTAGAGATGCTTTTGAAGAAGTTGAACATATATCCTCTCTATGAAGTCTATCGATAACATGTATTTCCATTGACATATAGATATAGATTTCCGTGAATATATCATATGCCCACATTGCCATCATGATGTTTGTAATTCCCATGTGATATCGATGAAAAGTTAGGTTTTTGTATTTGAAGGCCTAAACGATTCATACATCTCAGCGCAAGTTTATCACCATTGAGGATTACCCAACCAATAATGCTCGTCTTTTGCTCTCTTATGGTGTTTGTGTTGTTTGAAGCTTACACATACATGTTTATTCCACACCTATCTACAATCTCTGCAATTCTGGAACTTCTGAAAAATTTTGCCCCTCTTAATTTCTATTGAATTTCTGAGTTTCTGCAGGAAAAAAGAGGCTGAGGAGCATGAAGAGAGAGAGAGAGAGAGAGAGAGAGAGAGAGAGAGAGAGATTTGAGCGTTGTAGTAACGATCCATGGGACCTTAAAGATCTATCTAGTGAGTCTTGATCTTATGATCTGATAGGTAGGGGGGGAGAGAGAGAGAGAGAGAGAGAGAAGAAGAAGAAGAAGAAGAAGAAGAGAATTTTAACGACATAGGAAACTATCCCAAGAGACCTTTAAGATCTATCCAACAAGGAGAGTTGAACCCTGTTATTCAAGAGGGAAATGGCATAACCAATCTACCACTTAGGTGATGGAAAGGTTATTCCAATATCCTCTTCTTATTCGCGCGCGTGCGTGCGTGCGCGCGCACACACACACACACACACACACACCCATGAGAAGAGAAACAATTCCAAGAGACCTCAGAGAGAGAGAGATTCTTGACACAGAAGAAAAATTCCCAAGAGACCTCAAAGATCTATCTCATAATTCACTCGTCCATTGAGACAATCAATCACTAGCACATCTTCCCACAAATTTTTTGTAAAAGCTTACCAGAATGTTCGTATACAGGGCAAGCTCCTCGATGATGAATTTGGCAAAGAACCAATCCAGAATTTCATGTACAGCTATTGCTGCTATTGCTGCTATTGGCAAGCAAGTGCAAAATACAACAAATGCCACCCTTAACATGAAGATAACATTGAGCTATTTCATTGTGAAGACTCACCCACCACCCAGTGGTCCTTAATCCCCGACAGAGGGGCCTTCCGCATCCCAACTAGTGCTCCATGACAACGGAGAAACACCACCCCTTATCTTTTTCTGTAGATGTTCAAGGCTTGCAACTCGTTGCATTGAAGGAGTTCTCCCCATTTTTCCACCCACATGCTGTTCCTGCTGCTCATCCCCGCCAGGGTGTAGACTTGGGAGAAAGGTAGCCTCGTTCTTGATAACTGTCCGCACTGAGCAAAAAAGAAAATTATTAACACGTCAGAGAGAAAAAGCACCATAGCTAATTTGAGGCAAGGATCAAACATTAGCATACCCGTAGGAGTTGCAGACCGTGCTAGCAACTCTTCTGCCATTTTGACCTGTGAGGATTTGAATCGGCTTTGTTTTCTCACTATTGCAAAACAGACTTCCTGACAAATATCAGATTGCAAAATTCACAAACTACTACCTTGGCCCTCAATGCCTCCACATCTGACTTCAGAACCCGATTGTCCACCAACGCATTATTGAGTTTTTGAGTGATCTCAGTCAACTGCTTAAACAACGACGAGTTCTCTACTCTCATTTGTGCAACCTAAGCAAGGGCAAGAAAACGCTCTTCAACTCCAAAACGGGAATTTTACATGCAAAAATGATATACATAAATACATTTTCGCACAAAACAAACCAAGCATAACCTGCATTTCTAGGTCGCTCAGATGTGCCTGCTTTCTTCTCCTTGAGCGCCTTGCTGATTCGCGATTGGACAGCATTCTAATGAGCCAGGCAACAGTTGGGCACAAAAATAAAAAAATTGAAAGAACTCACTTGATCAATATTGAACCTTTCTCATGAGATACCTCCGCATTCTCTTGATATTATCAGGGGCTGCGCTTTGGTCAGTTGCACCTGATTCAATGTCTGCCTCGTCCTCATCAGACTGGTCTGCAGACGACCCACTGGTGTTTATCCTGGCCGAGACTAAAAAAGTCCCTTTCGGTTTTGGGGGCAATGCAGGAATCCCTAGTGGCCCCGACACCAGTCTATCGCCATGCTGAGTGGCCTCTGCAAGTTACATGCAGTCTATAAATAGAGAGGGCTTCCTTATTCAAATACTTACCACATCCTAGCTTTCCACAGGTGGAGAAATAATTAAAAGCTTACCACCACACTCAGATTGAACTTTCGTGACAGCCGAGGCATTCCCATGATCCCTGCTTGAGGTACTCCTTTGTTGAGTCTGTAGCACGCCTACAGCAGAGCAGGCAGGTGTTTCAGCACTAACCATGCAAACAAGTAGGAAAGAAAACACCCATTATTGGCAACCTAAATCCAAGTTCAGAAGTTCAGAAGTTCAGAAGTTCAAAGCCCTTGACTGTGGTCATAAACAAATATTGCACAAAAGAAACACTCGTTCACAAAACTCAGTTTTCAGTCAAACGACCTTTGCTAAAATTTGCTATCGGCACAAGCACGTGAAGCTAACATTGCTGTGTGCTTGGATGAGTTTTCCTGTGCATGTGGGTGTGGCCGTGGGTGTGTGACTTTTGCTAGCTTGATTTTGTTGTGTGGGTGTGGGCATGTTTGCTTGTTTGAATGCTTGTTCTTTTTGTTTGTTTTCTCCTGTCTTTGACAGTTTGAGGTCATTCAGAGGTGGTCGGGAGGTGGAGGTATTTGAGTGAGAATTAAGGTCAATCCTCGCTTTATTAATACTTCATAACTTGAAAATTCAGAGCTCAAAAATCAACTCATGAATTAGAGTGTTTACACACCGGGTGCCCAAGCTTGGGCAGGCACTCCGCGAGCTGAGTTGGAAGCCAGGCGGTGCAAAAGGATTAGATCCGAAAAAGGCAGCGTGGAAATTGCGTTCGGCAGCCAAGCTCCCCTGCCCAAACTTGGGTGGAGTTGAACGCTGGTGTCCCGCACAAAAGACCAGAGCTTCAGCCAATAGACTACGCCTGATGCCCATGAAGTGCAAATTTAAAATTTAAAGAAAACCTTGGTCTCTTGGTGTGTAAAGGGTTGCCCGCCCATCTCAAAAGGGGATGGGCAGGCGCCGGTTGGTGTGTAAACAAACTAAGTGTCTAAATAATCATCGGGATGTGCTCTCTCTCTCTACTGCAGATTCTCTCTCTAGAACTGAGCAAAATTTTCTATCTCTAAAAACAAACTCTCTCTCTCTCTCTCTCTCTCTCTCTCTCTCTCCCCAACCCCCCCGCGACCCATGCCCACATACATGTGTCTTTTTCACTGCTGAGATGGTGAAGAAAGCCATTGACAGGATGAAGACTGGGACAGCATTTGATCATGAGGGCCTAGTAGCTGAGCATTTCATGCATGCCAAAGACCCACTAGCAGTTATGTTTAACCGTGCCATGTGTGAGGGCCTACCGAACACTTGGAACCTATCTACAATCGTACCTATCTTCAAATCAGGAGACCCAATGGAGCCTGGGAATTATCGCACTATTATGATTGGGCACACACTGGCACGGTTGTATGCATCCATTCTTGAGCAACAGCTGAGTAGATGGGCAGAGAGGGAAGGAATACGTGCAACTGGGCAGGCAGGATTCAGGAGAGGCTTCTCTACTCTTGACCATATCCTAACACTCAGGGCCATCATCGAGGAAGGCAGATCTCATGGGAGACAGATCTATTGTAGCTTTGTGGACTTCCGCAAAGCTTTCGACACGTTACCCAGAGCTAGACTGATGCGCAGATTACAGGAAATGGGAGTACCCACAAAACTCATTTGGGGGATCATGGCATTGTACAGATCAGTAGTAGGGCATGTACGCACCCCGGAGGGACTTTCTACACCGGTTCACTCCACTATTGGGGTGAAGCAGGGCTGCCCGCTCTCTCCCACTCTTTTCTTATGTATGTGGATGAGATTTCTGACTACATTGACAGCGATGGGGATAAAGGTGCTCAGTTGGCAGGGACATGGATTCCACTTTTGTTATATGCTGATGACATAGTGTTGATCTCCGAATCCCCAGAGGGAATGCAACTTCAATTGGATGCTCTGCATACGTTTGCCCACGAAAGTGGTTTGTCTGTCAACCTGGGTAAAACCAGGGTTATGGTGTTTAATACCACCACCCCACAGTGGATCAGGAGGTCAGCACCTACACTCACATACGGCCAGGAGACTGTGGAGTACACAGACGCTTACACTTACCTTGGAGTGGTTTTTAGCGGACCTACATTCTCACTCAGAAGAGCAGCAGAAACCAGACTTGCTAGAGCCCACGCAACATTGGGTAGATTGGAGAGGATGTGTTCGCAGGTTCAGTTTTAGGAGCCCCGGACGAAGCTCTCGCTCTTTGACACCTTGGTGGCTTCAACATTGCTCTATGGAACCGAGATATGGGGACCTTCACTGGATCACCACGGGAGGACGGGTCGCTCAGACGGATGGGGGAACATGGAGAAACCTCTTGTCTCTATGATCTCGTGGCTCATTAGAGCCAAGGCATCAGTACCACGGGCCATTATCCGAGCAGAGCTAGCGGCCCCCCCACTTGTGGTGGAGGCGCTCACCAGATCAGTCTCCTTCATAAACCGCACATGGGCACTTCCTAGAGACAGATATGCTCGCATAGCACTTGAATCCTCTCGACAGTTAGCCATACAAGGAGATACAACATGCTGGTATGGGGAGATGACATCATGGTTTCAGGCACATGGGTTCAGCATAGACCGGCTGCCACCATTCCATTACTCATTGGATGCACCATCTCTCACCCTTACACAGTCAGAGATCACCAAGCTCATACGCCAAGACCTGACCCAGCTAGACACCAGAAGGACATGGACACAACCAGCACAGGAATTGGGCACGAAGATGGCTTTTTACAAAGACCACCTTCTCCAGCTTACGGAAGATGGTTTTGTGGCGAGACCCAGATACATGGATACCCACTTGTCTCATGGGATACGATGTGCTATTGGCCAGTTACGCACATCTTCTCACCAGTTACGGATTGAGACTGGGAGATACAGCGGAGTACCAGCAGAGGACAGGACATGCCCCTTGTGTAACATGGAACCTAAGACAGAGCTACACTATACATGTCGCTGCCCCGTCTACTACGAGATACGAGGCCGCTTCCATTGCTTGTTCAGAGAAGGTTTTGGACCACTCTCAAGAGTCATGGGATACAAAGACCAGAGATGTCTGGGTTTGTTCTTGCTCGAGCTGCGCAGACACAGAGATAGCCTGATGAATGGCGAGGCTAACCAGTCTCAAAGACGGATCACAGACTTCTTCAGAGCAGACACAGGACAGCTGCAAGAGCCACTCCCACAGCAGAGCTCCCCCTCGTCTCACACCAGAGGCACACTGATTGACCGAGCGATTGAACTAGGGAAATCCCGGCACCCGCGACTGCGAAGAACTACACAGCATCGACGGAGGCTACGACAGAAAATTCGGAGCACGTTGGCCAGGCATGCACGACGCCCAGTCAGACTACTAACCATGGAGGAAGTTGATGAGATTCGCCAACGACCGATGCTAGATCTCTTGTGATTCAACTATCCCAACAAGCCGCCCATTTTTTGCTTAGTCTTTTGCTTGGTTCACATCGATCAACTTAGGACCCCATAGTATATATCTTTGTTTTGTATTGTTGTTAGGTTATTTTGTTACTCTGACTTTGTATCAGATCCACCACTTTGTAACTTTCGGGTCTCATAGATCATTATGGCCTTTTGAAGACGTTAATATAACATTTCATTTCATTTCTCTCTCTCTCTCTCTCTCTCTCTCTCTCTCTCTCTCTCTCTCTCTCTCTCTCTCTCTCTCTCTCTCTCTCTCTCTCTCTCTCTCTCTCTCTCTCTTCTTGAGCTCTTCTTGAGTCAGGACTCACATGAGGCCTGGCGTTTATTTCACGAGCACTCATCGCCTCCGACAATTACTTCTCCTGAGATTTGGGGTCAATATGTAACATCATTATATATGGTATCTGGACAGCCTCCATTACCAGATCCGCTAGAGCCATGCCCTGCTACTAGTACTTTCTTTACTACGGAAATGGTGAAAAAAGCCATTGACAAGATGAAGACAAGAAGAGCATATGATCATGAGGGTTTAGTAGAAGAACATCTGATCCATGCAAGGGATCTACTTTCAGAAGTCCTTGCTCGTCTGTTTAATCGGGTCATGTGTGAAGGATTACCTGAATCTTGGAAATTATCTACTATCGTACCTATTTTCAAGTCAGGGGATCCTATGATACCCGGGAACTACCGTACCATTATGGTGGGTCACACACTGACCCGACTGTACGCATCCATTCTGGAGCAAAAATTGAGTAGATGGGCAGAGAATGAGGGCATAAGGGCAACAGGACAAGCTGGATTCAGGAGGGGTTATTCCACTTTAGATCATATTCTTACGCTCAGAGCCATTATTGAGGAAGGAAGAGCAAGCGGGAAAAGGATGTATTGTTGCTTTGTGGATTTTCACAAAGCTTTTGATACAGTACCAAGGGCCAGATTGATGCGTAGAATGCAAGAGTTAGGGATCCCCAAAGAGATTATCTAGGGGATCATGGCCTTATACGGGTCAGTAACTGGTTATGTACCTACTCCAAAAGGGGATTCCGACATTGTTCATTCCACCGTTGGAGTAAAGCAAGGATGCTCACTGTCCCCTACTTTATTTGGTATGTATATAGATGAGGTATCACATTACATTGATAGAGAGGGTGACAGAGGTGCTCAACTTGCAGGGTCATGGATCCCTTTGTTGTTGTATGCAGATGATATTGTATTGATAGCAGAATCACCAGATGGAATGCAGAGGCAGTTAGATGCATTACATAAATTCGCGGAGGACAGCGGACTGTCGGTAAATTTGGGTAAAACCAAACTTATGGTGTTGAACACCACACCGTAGAGGGTTAGGAGATCGGCACCTACATTTGCATATGGCCAGGATACAGTAGAGTACACAGATGCATACACATACCTTGGTGTGGTATTTATAGGACCGAAGTTTACTCTTAAGAAAGCAGCGGATGCTAGATTGTCCAGAGCCTCTGCGGCCTTGGGAGGGTTGGAGAGGATGTGTTCTCAAGTGTAGTTTCAGGAACCACGAACAAAACTTTGGCTCTTTGATATTGTGGTGGCTTCGGCTATGCTTTATGGGGTCCAGATTTGGGGACCATCTATGGATCAGGATAATTGGAAGTCAATGGAGAGACCTTTGGTATCTATGATTTCCCGAATGATTAGAGCCAAGGCCTCCGTACCACACGCGATTACCCGAGCGGAACTAGCTGCCCCTCCGATAGAAATTGAAGCTCTTACCAGATCAGTGTTGGTTTGTGGGATACAAATAATTCCCGATATACTAGATTGGCCCTCGAATCCTCTCGACAATTAGCAATGAAAGGAGATAAATCATGCTGGTATGCGCAACTGTCCTCGTGGTTTCAGAGACATGGGTTCAGTATGGAAAGATTACCCCCCTTCCAATACTCTCTTGAGGCTCCATCACTGGCAATCACACGAACGGAGATTAATAAAATCATCCGCCAGGATCTTATACAGTTGGACACTAAGAGGACATGGGTAGACCCTACACAAGAATTGGGCACGAAGATGGCCGACTACAAAGAAAACTTCCTACAGCTATCTAAAGATGGTTTTGTAATTCGCTCGAGCTACATGGATACCCACCCGTCTCATGGTTTGAGATGTGCTATTGGTCAGATTCGTACATCCTCACACCAGCTGGAAATTGAATTTGGCAGATTTAGGGGAATCCCACCTGAGAGCAGAATTTGCAAGTTATGCGGTGTCACCAGCATGTGACTACTATCTATCCTTTTTGTTGATTTCTTTCTTATTATCTATTTACTTTCACTTTTTGGAAACACCCCTCGGGAAATCTAACTGCCCTGCATTGCATAGCTAGTGTGGAACTGTCCAGAGGGAGTCCAGGCCTGAGGGCAAGAGAGCACTAAGGTTGGACAAAGACTATGGTTAGCCAAAGTGGGGTCATTGACTAGCCAAAGTGGAATCCTTTGCTACAAAGGCTACATTTCAGTTCTAGATGTGGCCGCAGTGTACAAAGAGGGTCGGATGACCTAGAAAGATACAATGGCAACATCTCCTAAATTTTAGGGAACTGCTATTTTGGGACCTGAAAATGTGTTGACGTCATTACCTCCGGAATGACAAGGGGAACATTTTCTTACTCTGCCCTGAAGTCAACTGGGCAACCGGTTGGGATATTTTTAGACGGCAACCCCGAAACGGGAAAATGCTTATAAATGTGCCAAGTGGCACCTTCTGGTGCCCTTGCCTCATGCAACAAGAAGTGGCGCTGAATTTAGGAGGGGGAGAGCCTCATTTTCAGTTTTTGTCACAGGTTAAGAAGTGGCGCTTTCCCTCTTATGCACAGTGCGGTGCCAGGAGTGATGCCCTGCACGCTACGCACTGCCCTCTCTCTCCCCTTTGGCAGTATGTGATGCCCCTCTAGTGGGCTCTTCATTTGACCAATGTACAGTTGTGTGGGTTTATGCGCGATTGCCGAGGAAAGAGCCTCTTGCACAGGTACTGGATTAGCTAGCGGCTAATCCCCCCGCAGGTACAGATGAATTCGGAGAGGTTTCACGCCAGAAATCTCGTCCGATTCAAAGGGCAAGTAGCCCTATAGGTGCGGGAGCTCGAGGACTTGCTAAGGAGGCGACCGGCACGCGAAACGGAGCCCGAAACAGTAAATTACAGCCTGCTGTGTATTTTTGCAGGTTTAGGGTTTTGGCCCTAAACGGACCCTAATACCCCCAGGAGGTTCGGGGACGCAAGGGGACCGCTGTACCGGTGATCTGGCGCATTTTCAGGGCTGAAAACAGAGAATTCAGCGTGCTGCAGATTCTCGCCAGGTTTTGCAAAGTGCCCGTATGCGTCGGGAAAGTCAGTCAATGCGTGGGAATACTGACTGTGAAGGGTCCTAGTACAGTTATGCTGCCGAAATCAGGCCGGAACAGTTGAAATTCAGCCAAGTTTGTGTGGGGCAGCTTGTAGGGATCCACAACATTTATTCCCTCTTTTAAAGAATAAAGAAATACCGAAAGGGGCGCCTAAGTTGGGGGCCAATCTAGTGTCGGTCTTCTCATACAGGTGCATTCTAGCATCTGTATCCCATTCCCCTCTCTTGTGTCACTATAGTGCAGGTAAAATAGACGACTAATAATGGGTGAAAGCTAAATCAAGGTTTGAAGTAAAGTCTACCGCCCTTTTTGGATTGAACAGGCTGGTTACATGGTTCCATCGATGGGATTAAATCACTTTTTCCCATAGAAGTGAGCCTTGGTCAGTTTTGGGCTTGAAGACACAAGGGATCATAGACCAGACACAGGGAATAGCAATTATGGCTGACAGACCAGATGATGTGACTGAAGAGGTTTCCTCTTCACAGGGTCAACAGACACATGAAGTGGGTGAGTCCTCAAGACCACCACAGACAGATGATGATATATTCACGACCCAGTTGGCTACTGCTGTGGCTATGTTCACACAAGTAATGCAGAACCCAAGGTTTTTAGCCTTTCTGCAACCTCTTGTTCTGTCTCAGCAAGTTGGGTCACTGGATCATATTCAAAAGCCTGTTAAGGCTCGAGCACAGGTGATTCATACCGCACAGTCAATGGAAACACCTGTACACTTGACGGAGAACATGCAGTCTCCACAACCTATGCCTAAGGTGCAAGAACAGGTGGCTGAGATACCAATCTTTCAAGATGTACCAGTTCAGCCCGCCACCTTTCAGCAGCCTATAGCTGGTTCTAATGGGCAGGGAAGCAACCTACAGGCTATGCAACAGGTCTTCCCACCACCTTCAGTACACCCTGGCTATTTTGGAGGTGGATCGGTATTCCAGAGCATGGTTGGTCATGCACTTGGAAATCAGTTTTACACGCCAGGAACAGTGTTTGGGGGTGCTCAAACGATGATGCCTAACCCCATGTACGATGATGACAGGAAGAAGGCTCTCTCATTCCTCCAGCAGTTTGACAAGGCCTATGCAGGGGGAAATTTTACAGAGGCTTCAAAGGTCCGCAAGGCAGCCACTTTCTTGACAGGGAATGCGGGACAATGGTGGACAACTTTATTGCTTCAAGGGCAAGCTCCGTCCACAGGGATTTACTTCAATCAGATTTTTGCAGCAGCATGGTTATCTGATGACTTTGAAGCAGATGTCATGACAGAATGGTACCAGCTTAATGCTGCCACTTGCAGAAATCTGGATGATTACAATCGGAAGTTTTGGAAAGCTCTACTTCAAGTAACTTCCTATAGGTTTGTGCCATTGACAGAACAGATTGAAAAATACTGTTGTGGCCTACCCAAAGGATTGAGAAAATACTGCACGAAGACAAAAGTCACTACTTTGACGCAGCCCATCGAGGTAGCAAACACTGGGAATGGTTTGCTCAAGGGAGAAGATTGTGAATTTAACACTGGCGTCAAGGCAGGATCAGGCAAGAAAAATTTAGCCAAGAAGCACGTTCCCAATGAGGCTCCTACAGGGACTCAGGAGTCAACCAACGCAGGGAAAGATAAAGCTACGGCTGAATCAGAAAAAGGACTAGCAAAGAAATGGAAAAGACGTTTTCCTCGCAAGTCAGAAGAGCAAAAGAAGGTCCTGAGGACAGAGAACAAATGCTTTATATGTGAGCAGCCTGGCCACATTGCTTATAACTGTCCTACAAAGAAAAGGCCAGCTGATTCTGATGACAAGGAAGACAAGAAAGGAAAGAAGCCCATGGCTGGTCTAGTGCTAGATATGGTGGGCGACAAGCCAAATTCAGATGCAAGTGAGCTTTGCAGAGCATGGGGAAAGGTCAGGGATCAAACAGTGCTTATCTTCTTTGATCCAGGTGCCAAAGCCAACTTCATTTCCCCAGAATTGGCTTCAAAGTTGGGAATCAGACCTGAAGAGATGGGGTATACAGCAGAGGCAGGTTTGGCATGTCCTGGCCATACAGAGGCTGTGACACCCATCATTGGAAAGTTGCGTCTACATATCCAGTCCTATGTAGATGCTGAAGAATTTTACATCATGCCACTGGACGGATGTGATGTGTTGTTAGGTATTCCTTGGTTGTTTCGTGTACAGGGAATCATGGATGCCTGCAACAAAAAGATCACTGTACAGAGCAGGGGAAAGACTCACATTCTGGATGTAAAGCTTAAAGGGGAGTCTATTCCTACTGTATCAGCTTTTGCTATTACTTTTGTAATGAAAAAGCATCTTTCTGCGTACTTGGTTTTTGCACGTGAAGTGTCAGATTGTGATGAATCAAATTTATCTGTGCTAGATAAAGAAAGGTCAATGTTTTTACAACAGTATAGTGACTGCTTTTCTGATTCATTACCGTCTCAATTACCGCCAGAGAGACCCGAGGACCATGCGATAGATTTGGTGCCAGGCAGTAGCCCACCAAATAAGCCTCCGTACAGGGTTAGTGCGGCTCAGCAGAAAGAGATAATGGGCCAAGTACAGGAGCTGTTAGAAAAGGGGCTGATTCAGCCCAGTTCATCTCCATTTTGTTCTCCAGTGTTGTTGGTGCAGAAAAAGGATGGCTCATGGCGTATGTGCATAGACTACCGTGCACTGAACAAGAATACCATCAAGAATAGGTTCCCTATACCTAGAATTGATGATATTATGGACAAATTAGAAGGAGCAGCTATGTTTAGCAGGATAGATCTAAAGAGTGGGTACCATCAGATTCGCATTAGATCAGAGGATGTGCACAAGACTGCTTTTAGAACGACGTTTGGCCTTTACGAATTTTTAGTGATGCCCTTTGGTCTCACAAATGCTCCTGCTACGTTCAATAGGATGATTGACAGAATTTTCCGTCCACACCAGCAGTTTGTTGGTACATTCTTTGATGACATGATAGTCTACTCAAAGAATGAAGAGGAGCATAGGTATCACTTGGCCATTGTGTTCAAAGAGCTACGCAGTCATAGGTTGCTCATCAATGCAAAGAAAAGTGAGTTTTTTCTGGAAGAGATTCACTTTCTGGGACACATTGTCTCAAAGGATGGTGTCAGAATGGATCCTGCAAAAGTTGAAGCGATCAAGTCATGGCCAAATTTGAAGACGGTGCATGATGTCCGAAGCTTTTTGGGACTATGCTCCTATTACAGAAGGTTTATCCGAAATTTCGCTGAGATTGCTTCACCTTTACATGCTCTTCAAAAGAAAGCAGTCACCTTTAGATGGACACAGAAAGAGATTTCAGCTTTTAATCTCTTAAAGGAAAAGATGACTTCAGATCCAGTCATTGTGTTGCCAGATCTTAGGAAGTCATTTGTGGTCCAATGTGATGCCTGCGGTAGTAGCATTGGTGCAGTGCTAATGCAAGATGGCAGGGTAGTAGCCTATGAGAGCAGAATTTTGCAAGGGCCAGAGATGACCATGCAGGTCTATGAGAAAGAGTTACTGGCTGTGATTCATGCGCTCTTAAGTTGGAAACACTACCTGCTAGGTGCAGATTTTGTTGTCCAAACGGACCATCAGACCTTGCGATACTTCTTGACACAGACAAAGTTATCTGAGAAGCATATGCGATGGGCAAATATCTTGTCCATGTTTCATTTTCGGATTGTGCATGTGGAAGGCAAGAAGAACGTTGTGGCTGATGCCTTGTCAAGGAAGCCACAAATTTCAGCTGTGTCAATTCCTTATCATCATGAACTTGATGATATGAGAGAACAGTATGAAAATGAAGAAGATTTTGCAAGGGTCTTCGAGCAGCTAATGCAAGGACAACGTCATGAACACTATCTTCTCAAAGATGGGTTCATGATGATGCATGGCAGATTGTGTGTCACAAAGCCATTGCGACGCAAAGTTATGGAAGAGAGTCATGTCCCACCGTATGCAGGGCATCGTGGTATCGATGCTACAGTTAAAGCGGTTGAGACATTCTTCTATTTGCCTACATTGAGAAGGGATGTGGATGCCTTTGTGCGAGAATGCCTAATTTGCCAAAAGGTCAAGTTTGACAGGCAAAAGGCACCAGGGTTATTGCAACCACTACCTATTCCACATAAACCATGGGAAAGTATTGCTATGGATTTTATCTTTGATCTTCCGAGAACGCAGACAGGAAACGATGGTATTTGGACCATTATTTGCAGATTCAGCAAACAGGCTCATTTTATTCCTGTCAGGAAGAAGATAAAGCCAGATCAGATCGCACGCTTGTTTATGAGCAATATTTTCAAGTATCATGGCATGCCACAGTCGATTGTTAGCGACCGTGATCCACGCATGACAAGTTTATTCTGGAGAGGCTTGTTTGAGAATATGGGCACCACGCTCAAATTCTCTTCGTCATTTCATCCTCAAACAGATGGGCAGTCAGAAAAGGCAAATTCTACTGTCCTAGATCTGCTGAAGTGTTATGTGTCAGAGCATAAAGGAAAGTGGGAGCAGTATTTGCCATTGGTGGAGTATGCATACAATAATACAGTGCATTCATCAACCGGCAAGGCACCCTTTGAGATAGTTGAAGGTGGCAAGAAAGTTCCTCCCATACTGCATACAAAGGACAAGATATTTGAAGCAGATAAGTATGTTCAAGACATGGATGAAATGTACAAGAAGGTCAAAGTGGCCTTAGAAAGGACTCAGGCAAAGCAAAAGAAAGCAGCTGATCGTCACCGTCGTGAAGTGGTATATTCACTTGGTGATTGGGTGCTTTTACGCTTTGAAAAGGCAAGGTTAAAGAAGATGAAGGGCAAGGAAAGACTGTTTCCAAAGCTCAACATGCGTTACTATGCGCCTTTTCAAGTGTGCGACATAATCAGTGATGTTGCATATAGGCTGAAATTGCCTGACAGTTGGAAGATTCACAATGCGTTTCATGTGAGTCTTCTCAGACCCTATGTGGGTGATGTGCCAGAAGATATGCCAGCTGAAGATCAGCCGGAAGTCGAGGAACTTGACGAGATCTTGGTCCCTGAACAGATTTTGGCACACAAAGAAAGGAAAGTGAAAGGCAAGGTTGCTAGGCGTTACTTGGTAAAGTTCAGAAACTATCCACCAATGGATGCTAAGTGGATGGAAGAAGGTGAACTTGAAGAGTCACCAACTGTGTTATCACTTTACCTGGAGGCCTTCGATTTGCAACCTACCTTGACCCCATGAGTCTCAAAGCTACATGGATTGTCAATGTGACAATGGCTTCTGAAACAAATGATGTACATGGTATTTAAAGTGAGCTCAAATGAAATACCTGTTACATGAATGTTAGAGCTGTACAAATTGTCAGTTTGGCAATTGCTCTTATGGAATGTCCAAAAGTTTGGTTAGTGCTATAGAAGTGAGTATTTCTTGTCAGTTTGTCAAGGATACAATGATTGCTTCTATTCAAGAGTACATGTGTAACTGCATTTTTAAACTCTCGGTTTGGGTATGCTCGAAAGTGTTAAGGGATCCAACGTGTACTATAAGACAGTGGCAAAATGTGCAGCTACCATTTTGTCATTGGAAAGTTAGTGACTCAAAGCAATGGCAGAGTGCGAAGCTACCACTATGTCATTGGGACAGGGTTCACACGCAGGCAATACATGAGCCGACGAGGTGTTGAATACACCAGGGTTGACAATGAGCATGTATGTGTCGTATATGTGTCGACAAGTGTTGAATACATCAGTGTTGACAGTAAGCATATACGACATAGATGCAAACGAGGACGTTTGAGATTTCAAGAGGGGGATATGTCACCAGCGTGTGACTACTATCTATCCTTTTTGTTGATTTCTTTCTTATTATCTATTTACTTTCACTTTTTGGAAACACCCCTCGGGAAATCTAACTGCCCTGCATTGCATAGATAGTGTGGAACTGTCTAGAGGGAGTCCAAGCCTGAGGGCAAGAGAGCACTAAGGTTGGACAAAGACTATGGTTAGCCAAAGTGGGGTCATTGACTAGCCAAAGTGGAATCCTTTGCTACAGAGGCTACATTTCAGTTATGGATGTGGCCGCAGTGTACAAAGAGGGTCGGATGACCTAGAAAGATACAATGGCAACATCTCCTAAATTTTAGGGAACTGCTATTTTGGGACCTGAAAATGTGTTGACGTCATTACCTCCGGAATGACAAGGGGAACATTTTCTTACTCTGCCGTGAAGTCAACTGGGCAACCGGTTGGGATATTTTTAGACGGCAACCCCGAAACGGGAAAATGCTTATAAATGTGCCAAGTGGCACCTTCTGGTGCCCTTGCCTCATGCAACAAGAAGTGGCGCTGAATTTAGGAGGGGGAGAGCCTCATTTTCAGTTTTTGTCACAGGTTAAGAAGTGGCGCTTTCCCTCTTATGCACAGTGCGGTGCCAGGAGTGATGCCCTGCACGCTACGCACCGCCCTCTCTCTCCCCTTTGGCAGTATGTGATGCCCCTCTAGTGGGCTCTTCATTTGACCAATGTACAGTTGTGTGGGTTCATGCGCGATTGCCGAGGCAAGAGCCTCTTGCACAGGTACTGGATTAGCTAGCGGCTAATCCCCCCGTAGGTACAGGTGAATTCGGAGAGGTTTCACGCCAGAAATCTCGTCCGATTCAAAGGGCAAGTAGCCCTACAGGTGCGGGAGCTCGAGGACTTGCTAAGGAGGCGACCGGCACGCGAAACGGAGCCCGAAACAGTAAATTACAGCCTGCTGTGTATTTTTGCAGGTTTAGGGTTTTGGCCCTAAACGGACCCTAATACCCCCAGGAGGTTCGGGGACGCAAGGGGACCGCTGTACCGGTGATCTGGCGCATTTTCAGGGCTGAAAACAGAGAATTCAGCGTGCTGCAGATTCTCGCCAGGTTATGCAAAGTGCCCATATGCGTCGGGAAAGTCAGTCAATGCGTGGGAATACTGACTGTGAAGGGTCCTAGTACAGTTATGCTGCCGAAATTAGGCCGGACCAGTTGAAATTCAGCCAAGTTTGTGCGGGGCAGCTTGTAGGGATCCACAACATTTATTCCCTCTTTTAAAGAATAAAGAAATACCGAGAGGGGCGCCTAAGTTAGGGGCCAATCTGGTGTCAGTCTTCTCATACAGGTGCATTCTAGCATCTGTATCCCATTCCCCTCTCTTGTGTCACTATAGTGCAGGTAAAATAGACGACTAATAATGGGTGAAAGCTAAATCAAGGTTTGAAGTAAAGTCTACCGCCCTTTTTGGATTGAACAGGCCGGTTACATGCGGAATGGAGCTGGAGACAGAATTACACTAAATATGCCATTGCAACGTATACTATGAGATACGTGGGCGTTTCCATTGCCTATTTAAAGAAGGCTTTTGTAAGGTGCAGCGGAATGAATGTTCTATTTTCTCAAGATTAGTGATCTTTATTGCTCAAGGTTCTTTTTAGTTCTTAGGGAAAGAGAGAGCTTTCCGTCTTGCAGAGTGCTGTGGTCACGAACAAAGCGAGTGGATTGTGCGTGCAAGTGAATGAGACTGAGAGAAGGAGAGAGAAGAGATACGACACCGAGAGGTTGTAAAACCCTCCTCCGAAGGCCCCACTCTCGTCGGCGAGAGTGGTCTAACTTGATTGCAGAAAGGTGTACAATGCGAATGCAATGGGACTATGCCGATGACAACGACGACGACGACTCGATGGCTGAAATCTGTAGGCTTCTAATTGCTGAATTCGGGGACTGTTCACTGGCTGAAAATGACTGTTTTGGCTGCGTTTTCTTGGGCTAAACTTGGGGGATCATCTGCAACTGAATGGGGGTTGGTCTACTAATGTTCTGCTGCTGAAAACCTGCGTTTTCCAATGGCTGAAAACTGCGTTTTTGTCAATGGCTGAAACTGTGGATCTACTACCAAAAACACTATCATGGCTGAGGTTCTGCTAGTTGGGAAACGCAGCAGATCTGGTGCTATATGTTGGAATTTACTAACGCTAGACTGGCATGGCTGTCTATGAGCAAAAATGCTGATTTGCTGAATTTCTTGAGTCCCAAAAACGCCAGGGTTTGGGGCTGATGCTGAGGTTCAAAAACGCTAATGATTGGTGCTGCTGGAAGGGGAAAACAACCGCCGGGAAGGGAGGTCTTGGGTGATGGCTGCTAGAGGGAAAAACGCCAGATGAGGGGAGATAGTGGCGATGGATCTGCTGAGGGGGGGTACTGCTGAGAAGTTGCCTGTTGAGCAGGAAGCTCCTGCTGCCTCTTCTACCAGAAAGTGCTAACTTGGGTTTGCTTATATATTAACTTAGCAAAATTGCCCTACCTACTTTTGCTGGAAAGTCACTTAAAAATAATAAGTGAAAATCCCAATAAATAGGAAAATAGGCTAAATGCACTGGAAAATTCCCCTAACTGATGCTAATGGATTCTGATGGAAATTCCGATGATCATGCTGTGTGCAACCGGAGGATATGCATTTACGCTAAGTGACTGGGCATGCACGGTCTACGAATAGACTCACAAAAGTGCCAGATTATTGCTAATCTAAACTGACTTGACTGACGGGAACCCTGCTATGGTGTAGATTGTCCACGGACACATAGGGTTGGGATGTGTCACGAGACAGCTTTGGACCTCTAGATAGACTCATGCAATACCAGGATCAAAGATGCTTAGGCCTGTACCTACTGGAACTACATCGGCAAAGGGATAATCTAATGAGAAGACAAAGAGCACTACAGCCTCAGAGGAAGATCACAGATTTCTTCGGATCGAGAGAAGCAAGAATGGAAGGACAAGCAAGAGGCCAGCAGTGAGCACAAAGGAGTACCCACATTCATACCAAAGGCACCCTCATTGACAGGGCGATTGAGCTTAGGAAATTGAGACGACCAAGACCGAGATGCAGAAGCACACTTCATCGGAGGAGACTACAACAAAGGATTAGAAGCATTCTAGCCAGACACCCAGAATGCTCCTAAGAAGTTTATCTAATACTTTGTATTTAATTTTTCGCATTTATTTTCACACTTTCACACTTTTCACACTTAGTACTTTAGTACTAAGGTACCCAGACATTGTAACAGATTCACCACTTTTGTATCAGTTTGGTCTCATAGGTCACTCTGGCCTTTTGAAGACGTTAATATAACATTTCATTTTCTCTCTCTCTCTCTCTCTCTCTCTCTCTCTCTCTCTCTCTCTCTCTCTCTCTCTCTCTCTCTCTCTCTCTCTCTCTCTCTAAAATGGATTCTCATTAAAAATGCTTTTTCTTGCTATTTTTGAACCCAAAAAGCTAGCGTCCCCCAAACTCTTCTCTTGGCTGGCGATTCCTAACAAGAGGGAGATAGGCCAAAGCTTGAGGCGCCCTGCTTTTCTGGCACCCCCTTACGCTCACTACCCCTCGGTATCTATGAAAGCATCACCCCCCTCCACTTGAACACACACAACATACTTGCAGCGTCAGGTGCAGCGGAAGGATTTAAGGACTTGAACTCAGATCTAGAAGGTTGCTTAACTTCACTTGAAAGAATTGAATTGAACACAATGTAGGAGAGAGGCAGAGAGAGAAAAGAGAGACCACACCGCATGTCGGGTCCCAACCACAGGGCCCTCTTGCTCGGTTGCCAGAGCAAGTACATGCTTTCATTACTTGCACAAATTGTTAAGACTTACACCACTCTACTGCTTCACTTAGGTCTACGGCATACTTGTACGGCTAGTATGTCTCCGGGCTGGCCACCCATAGTCTAGATTGTACTTGTCCGGCCGCCCCCACTTGTACTGGGCGCCCACCGTGGTGTAGGGTGCAGCGGAATGAATGTTGTATTTTCTCAAGATTAGTGATTTATATTTGCTCAAAGTTCCTTTTAGTTCTTAGGGAAGGAGAGAGCCTTCCGTCTTTATGGAGAATGCTATGATCACGAACAAAGTAAGTGGATATTGTGCGTGCAAGTGTATGAGACTGAGAGAAGGAGAGAAAAGAGATACGAACCCGAGAGGTTGTAAAACCCTCTTCCGAAGGCCCCAGTCTCGTCGGGGAGAGTGGTCTACTTTTGATTGCACAAAGGTGTGCAATGATGATGCATGGACGGGTGCAAACGGGGACTATGCTGATGACGACGATGATGACTTTAGGGCTGAATTCAATGCTCTTCTATCTGCTGTCCACAAAGGGGTAATGGCTGAGAATCTGGACCACTTTGGGGGGCTGAAAATGACTGGTTTACTGCTGTTTTTATGGCTGAAAATCCCTGATGTGTCGAGGATCATACGGTGAGGAAAAACGTTGAGGTTCTGGCACTGTCAAGCTACGTTTTTATGGCATTTCAACGGCTGAAAACGCTGAAGATTTGCAGGTCTTGCTGGCGTTTTTGAGGCTGAAAACGCTGCTACTTTGCAGGGGTTGCTGGCGTTAGTAAACGCTAGGGTGCTCCTCGTCGTAATTCACGCTTTACCTGTACATGCGAGATGAGAGGCAAAGAATGCAAGCCCTCCTCAGCACGAATGATGAGGGGGGAATCAGTTTTGGCATGTAAAGTGAGAGTGTTAGCCTCAAAATCAATGAGAGGGTTGAGTTCACGAAACCATTTAATGCCCAAAATCATATCACATCTTGCGAGAGAAGACACAAAAAATTTTCTACGAAAAGAAGCTTGTTGAACGGTAAATATCACATCAAGGCACTCCTTCGTGATGAGAGAGTCCATACCAGGAGCGAAGCCAGAAATTTCGAGAGGAGATTTCTGGCTAACCTCTAGGCGGGCTCTCTCAACAAGAGGGGGACTAATCACATCATGCATACTGCCTGGATCAAACAATATGATAAAACGCTGTCCCTTTACATGACCATAACACTTCACGAGAGATTCATCAATGTGTGTGTCAAAGTCATGAGAAGATGCAGGTTGTGTTGTGACAGTGCTTGTGGTAGCTGTGGGTGCCTTTGGTTCTTTAGGTGGGACTGTCTTAGGACAGGCCTTCTTAATGTGACCCTTGACGTGACATTGAAAACATCTACCTTCTTTAGCATAAATCACTCGTTCTTCAGCCGTGATGTATCCTCCTATAATTCCTTGTGAAGCTTTTTCATTAGGGGTTACCTTAGGTTTTGCAGGTGCTTTAGCTTTACCCTTAGATTCATTGTTAGAGTTCTTTTCCAAGGAATTAGAGGAAGATGGGCTAGGAGAATTCCATTCTTACCGTTCTTACCATTCTGTGTCTTCTGAGAATTCTGAGAGGTCCCTTGACAAGACTTGTTCTCCTTAGGCTTTCCCTTGTTGTACTTCATCTCTTGGGAGAGAGCGATTGCTACCGCCTTGTTGAGATCCGCGGGGTCAAAGACTTCGACATCAAACTTGATGTATTCGTCTAACCCAAAGAGAAAAGCATCTTTGCGCTCATCATCCGATTTGCGTAATTGAGTGCCTAGCTACAAAACACGGTTAGAAAAAGACATGACTGGCATACCATGTTGCTTGAGATTGCGCCAATCCTCTTTCAATCGTGCGAGGTACTGAGGTGGCATAAACCGCGCCTTGAGCTTGTCTTGGAAATCAGCCCAACTAAAAGAAAAGGGCGTGAATTCGTCGCCTTCCTCTAGGTGCACGGCTAGCTGTGCCTCTTGCCATGCGTGGTACCAATTGATGGCATCACCGGCAAGGTACATAGCTGCCGTCAAAACTTTGTTATTTCCTGTTTTCTTAGTTGTCGCAAAATAAGCATTAAATTGATGCAACCAAGAATGAATCACCGTAGCATCCATCTTACCATCATACTTACTGAAAGTCAACTTTTCGGTGACTGGGTTGTTGGAATCCGCATCGTGGCTTGTACCACTTGAGGAACTCCCACGATCTTTGGGTGGTTCGGTCTTCGAGGCTAGTACTTGAGCAAGCAATTCTTGAGTGCGTAGCTCCCTTTGAGCTTCACGCTCGGCCTCCAAGGCCGTGCTTCGTGCTGCCGCTTCCTCCTTTCTTAGTTCTTTTCTTTCTTTTCTTGTGTCGCGCTCTCGTTCGTAAGCAAGGCGCTTGTCTTCTTGTTGTGCGGCAAGTCTGGCGTTTCTTTCCTCGCGTTGGCGGTCCTTGGCTGCTTGCTCACGGTCCTTAGCTGCTTGTTCTTCTGCTTTGCTTGCGAGTTGTGTCAATGCAACTCGATTCGTTTCTTGTTGTTGTGCCATCATGTCCAACATCGACTTGACCATCGCCTCCATAAACGTGGGTCCAACTCGTGGCGTAGATGGCGAAGGGAGAGGGTTGGAAAAATCTCCTGGTGGGGAGAATATTTCGTCGCCTCTCTCATGCTCATCACTTGAATGCGAAGTATCCATTCCGCTTCAGGTGACGACCATGCACTATGATCTTTGGTTCTTAAGTTCACGAGGAACTTGGTTCTTGAGGGTTTCCTTTTGCTTGCAAATCACGTTGGAGAAGGATCTTCTCTTCACCCAAGTTCTACTCTTTCCCGTGGCCGCACCCCTTGGCGGCCTTGCGCTCACACCAAGGTTGCTTTTTCCCACCTCACGTCGATTGGCCGGCCGCTAAGTGCACGATCCGCTCTCAATGTGAAAAGAGACACGAGGGGAGGCTGTACAAGCCCTTCTTTCTTGGGATTCCTGTCACTCTTCAACAAACACGATTAGGAATCGACACGCCCAAGTAAACTTGGGTTCGTGCGACCGCAACAAGCAAAAAAAATTCTTGTGGTTCTTGTGGTTCTTTCCTTGGGTAATACAGAACACTTCCAAAGCTCTGATACGAATGTAAGGTGCAGCGGAATGAATGTTGTATTTTCTCAAGATTAGTGATCTATATTTGCTCAAAGTTCCTTTTAGTTCTTAGGGAAGGAGAGAGCCTTCCGTCTTTATGAAGAGTGCTATGATCACGAACAAAGTGAGTGGATATTCTGCGTGCAAGTGTATGAGACTGAGAGAAGGAGAGAAAAGAGATACGACACCCGAGAGGTTGTAAAACCCTCCTCCGAAGGCCCCACTCTCGTCGGCGAGAGTGGTCTACTTTTGATTGCACAAAGGTGTACAATGATGATGCATGGACGGATGTAAATGGGGACTATGCCGATGACGACGATGATGACTTTAGGGCTGAATTCGATGCTCTTCTATCTGCTGTCCACAAAGGGGTAATGGCTGAGAATCTGGACCACTTTGGGGGGCTGAAAATGACTGGTTTACTGCTGTTTTTATGGCTGAAAATCCCTGATGTGTCGAGGGTCATACGGTGAGGAAAAACGCTGAGGTTCTGGCACGGTCAAGCTGCGTTTTTATGGCTGATTTCGACGGCTGAAAACGCTGAAGATTTGCAGGTCTTGCTGGCGTTTTTGTGGCTGAAAACGCTGCTACTTTGCAGGGGTTGCTGGCGTTAGTAAACGCTAGGGGAAGGCTGCCTGTGATAGGGAAAAACACTAGGAAGGGAAGCTTGGTGGCGATGGCTGCAGGTGAGGAAAATGCCAAGGGGGAGAGAGAGTATGGCGATCCCAAAAACGCTAGGGGGCTGAAGGGGGGTGGCCTCACCAAGCGGGCTTGAAGAGGTTCTTGTTGAGAGAGGAAGGGAGTACCTGTTGCTTGGAAAGCCTGCTGTGCTCCTTGCTCATCTGCCCAATTGTGCTAACTTGGGTTTGCTTATATATTAACTTACCCAATTTGCCCTACTTAGTTCCCAACAAAAGTCACTTAATAAATAAGTGAAAAATGTTAAAAATAGGGGAAAATAGGATAAAGTCACTTGAAAAATCCCCAAACTGACTCTGATGGAATCTAATGGAAATGCTTATGCTTATGCGGTGTGCAACCAGAGGATATGCATCTACACTGAGTGATTGGGCATGCACAGTCTACGAATAGACTCGCAGAAGTACCAGATCACTTCTAATCTAAACTGACTGGACTGACGGGAACCCTGTTATGGTGTAGCTTGTCCACGGACACATAGGGTTGGATGTGTCACGTGACACATTGGTTGTTGGGTCGTGGGGATTTTTCCATGCATTGCCCTACCTCCCCTTGGGCACCTATATATGGGGACAGGGGGGTACCCATAGGACACACATCATCTGATCATTGTATTGAGGGTCTCTTGCTCAGGTAGTCTCTGGGGGGTTGATTGCCCCCTCTTCCACATATAGCGTTTTGTGGTCTACTCTCTCTCTCTTTTTTTTTTGGAAAAATCAGGGTTGTATATTACTGAGTACAATATGATCCCCCAGCGGATGCCAAAATAGCCTATCACGTGAGGTGTACAAGCTGAATGTAAGGTTGAGAGCCACTATAGTGACAACTCGACTAGAACAATCTCATGGTGGTCGGTATGATGAGTGGAGGAGAAACCACTCTGGAGGTGCATAATGCCATGTAATCTGTCCACCTGTAAGTGTAAAGAATAGTGGAGATCGTGCCCAATGCCGAAGGAAGGCAAATCGGCGAGCCTTGGCTGCTCTAGATGTACCTGAGGAAGAATCCCACTGCCAAATGAGGGTGTGAATGATGTCCAGCCAAATGGCAGTGAGGATGTCCGGTAGGAGCTGTGGAGCCGCACTGAGAATGTGAAGACAACGAGCTTTCCAAACATACCATAGTGCAATGCTAGTGATAACTGAGAAGATGTCATCATGTGTCTGAGGATCCCCCTGCCTAGCAATCTGTGGTATCATAGCCAAAGTCCCTCGCCGATAACCAATCGAGGTAAGCATAAGAGCTGGATCTGTGTCTGAGCCCTCGTAGAAAAGATGAGGATCGGGCATCGGCATCAACCAAGAGACAGATCCCCAAGTGAGAAATCCATGTTGAACACCAGCTCTGCTAAGTAAAAAGCAAACTCATAGCAACACTACATGAGAAGACAAGCATGACCAAAGACAGTGTGCAGGTGACTCAGGTAGCCGCAAAGAGCAGCGAGAACATAACGGATCATGACCCATAGAAGCTAACCAAGTCCCAACTGGAAGTCCTGCATGTGCAATCATCCACAAGAAAAAAGAAATACGACGAGCCACATGTAAATCCAAGACGGCCGACCAAAACTGCTGTAGATAGGCATGGGAGAGACCTGAATGTAACCAGAAACGCATACGAGTGGGCTGCTCTGGGTGCGGTGCTGTCTCATCAATGCGAATCTTCCAATTCTGACTGTGTACTCAAAGAATGATACATGTGCACCGTTGGGGTTAGATTGAGGCCAATGCCACTCTCCTGGGTCCCAATAAAGCTGAGATAGGGCACGACCCTCCCACACCCAAAGCCTCCAAAGTGCAGCATCAGCGGAAGCGAAACGGGGGTCAACACAACGACGCTTCCCGCGGGAGCCAACTACTCGTATGGCCTCCCATCGAGCTCCGCTGTAGAGAAGGTGCGGAGAGGTGGTAGCATATGTCAATCTAGCATGCATCCCCGGAGAGTAGGCAGTATCAACTGTGAACAGCATGGTGTCCAAACGAACTAATAAGAGAGTGCTCTGAGCAAAGAGGCCTTCCCAGCCACAATGTGGAGGCATCTGGACCGTGCCTCGCATGACTGCGTCCTAGTGTGATGGAATGGCGGAGTCAATCTCAAGCAGTCTGTCTGTTACCCCGCGACCAATGTCATAATGTTCTGCCACAAAATCTGCATCCAGTATACGTGTCTCATGAAACAACCGCATAGAGGCAGCAGGGCCAGTGTCCCAAGCAGCCTAATCAATGTGAGTCCTCTCTCCAAGCTGACGGGGTGGATTAACCAAAGAATCAAGAACTGCATCATTCCAAATGAGAGGCTGGCGCTCAATCTCCTCACGGCATGAGGGAGGTGACCGTATGATAGCTCGTCGCATGGATACCCAAATCTGAAGGAGCAATCAGATGAAGGGCGAGAGAGTGTTGGTGCACAAGGGGGCATCCGTAAAGAGAAAACGATACCCTGTTTGCCAAGTATGGCCATCTCTGGTGCCGAGGCGTGGAATCGCTGTGGAAAGAGCGGTTTGAAGAAGCATCTTCCAAGGTTCTTGGCCTGGGAAAAGACCCCGAACAATAAGCTTGGTAAGAAGGGCGCGGCTCTGTAATTCTAGATGAATAATGCCAAGGCCACCCGCTGACCGAGGACGAATAATCGTGGACCAGCGAACTTGAGCACGAGTATCAGTAGTCCCATCTGTGCCACTCCATAAAAAGTTCCGCACGAGTCTGCGGAGCTGAGCTATCACACCAGAATGTAGCATCCAACAGGAGGCCGTATACCATACTGTAGCCAGAATGACCTGGTTGGCGACCAATGCACGGCCAGCCAACGACAGATGACGTGAAGACCAATGACATAGCTTCCTCCGAATAGACTGTAGTACGGGGGCAAACTGCTGCTGTGAAGAAACGTCAAATCCAACCTGAAAGCCCAGATATCTGCATGTCTGACCTGGCTGCAGCCATGTGAAACCATCAGTTACCCCCCAAGTAGGTATGTCATCACTGCCAAGTAGTAATCCATAGGATTTATGCCAGTTAATGCATGCACCACTGGCAATGCAAAAAACCTCCAGGGCCTCCCGCATGGCATCAAGAGTTGCTAGCAAATAGCGCAACATCAGCATAGTGTCATCAGCAAACTCCTGATCGATAAGGTCCGGAGCTGAAGGTACTGGCATGGTCAAGCCACGAAATGCAGGACTCTAAGCACGAAGAAAGTCGGACATAGTCTCTCCTACAAACAGATACAGATATGCTGCTAAAGGACATCCCTGTCGGACAGATTGAGAGAGCTCAAAATTGCGACTGACACGACCACCAATAGTAATAGCACTGTTGGCAGTCCTGAAGAGAGCGGAAATGCCTGACATCCATCTCAAAGGGAAACCCATCCTGGCTAATGATCCTTCGAGAAACTCCCACTCAACACGATCGTATGCTTTCTCGAAGTCAAGGATGAAAAAAGCGAGAGGTTCAGAAGATGATCTGGCCCACTCTACTGCCTCATAAAAAGAGAAGATATTATCCAGTATACATCGATCCATGACAAAGCCTGTCTGAGAAGTATGAATAATATCTGGTAAGAACGGTCGCAAGCGATGACTGAGCAGTAACGCTAATATCTTATAGACCGAAGGGAGTAGGGTAATAGGTCTCCACTGGCGGAGCTGTGTGGTGTCACCCCCTTTCGGAATAAGAGATATGAGACCTGAACAAAGATCCGGATGCATATATCCTGATGCAAAGATATCCTGACAACCACGAAGCAATGGTATTTGCAATACATCCCAATAGGTCAAAAAGAAAGCTCTAGTGAGGCCATCCTCGCCTGGACAGGAAGATGGATCTAGACTCTCGATAGCTGCATAAAGCTTTGCAAGTGTAAATGGAGCCAACAAGATCTCTGCCATAGTGTCTGTACAACGACGTCGAGTGTGATGCCATATCTGCTCACGGGCATGTAAAACCTCAGTAGTGCATACATCAGCAGTGAACAATGCCTCAAAATAATCTGCAGACATATCAAGGATAACATCAGGATGCATATGAAGTGTTCCCTGAGCATTGCACAAAGTCCGGAGGGTGGTGCCAGGAGGGCGCTCTTTATGCGCAACGAAGAAGTCCTTATTCATTCGATCAGCTTTAGCTATCCAGTGAGAAACTGAAGCATGATGAGTGAACTCAGACCTAGCCTCTTGTACACGACGAATTTCCTCTATGAGCTCTGTCTGTCTGGCGGCGAGATAAGCATCCTGAGGCCTCTCTCTCTCTCTCTCTCTCTCTCTCTCTCTCTCTCTCTCTCTCTCTCCCACTCCCACATTAAAATACTCTTCTTCTTCTGTCATGTGCACATCTAACCCTATGTGTACGTGGACAAGCTACTCCATGACATGGGTTCAGTTCAGTTAGATTAGGAAGTGATCTGGCACTTTTGTGAGTCTGTTCGCAGACCGTGCATGTCTAGACACCTAGAATAGATGCATATCCTCTGGTTGCACACAGCATGATCATCAGATTTCCCTCAGAACCCATCAAGAACATTTTTACAGTGCGTAGACCTATTTTCCCTATTTTTAACATTTTTCACTTATTATTTTTAAGTGACTTTTGTTGGGAACTGGGTAGGGCAATTTGACTAGCCAAGTATATATCAAAACCCTTTCTGGTAGAAGAGGCAGCAGGAACACAGTGTTGAACAGACACCTTCTCAGCAGGACACCCATTAGCAGGCCTAGCGTTTTTGCACCAAGATCAGCCAGCATTTTTGCACTTGCAGATTCCCGGCGAGAGTAGAACAACAGATCAGCCTAGCGTTTTGCATTGCAAGACAACTGGCAACGACAAGAAGACAGATCAGCCCTAGCGTTAGCAGATTCCCCAGCAGACAACAAATCAGCCCTAGCATTTTTGCATCAGCCTGGCACCTCAGCGTTTTTGCAGATCTTTGCAACAAGATCATCAAGTAGACCAGCGTTTTCAGTTTTCAGCAATCAGATACCGCAATAGAACCGCAAAACCTCGTAGATCTCACCTTCCCGTAGCAGATCCTCGCCGCACGATCAGATCCAGCGAAGTTTGCAGTTTCAGCCTGGAAAACACAGATTTCAGCATCTGGGTTTTCAGCGCGTCGTCGTCGCATCGTCGCCATCGACATCGTCACCGACATAGAGTCAGAATTTAGCAGATAAAGATTTGCAGATTTCAGCCATTAGCGTTTTCAAACTTCAGCCCGTCTCGTCGTCGTCGTCATCCTCATCGTCGGCGAGTCCAAAGCATTGTAGAGATTTGTGCAAACAATAGTAGACCGCTCTCGCCATAGAGAGTGGGGCCTTCGGAGGAGGGTTTCAAAAATAAAGCACTTAAAATTTTTAAGCCTTCTCTCTCTTGCTTGTCAAATAAAGCAATAGAACTTCTTTCTCTCTCTGCCAATTTACGTAAACAAAGCAAGGCCAAAAGCTACGTAAAATCCAGATGCTCTGCATAGAAAAAGCATGCGCAAAAACTGTCCGCATCTTCCGCCGCGATTTCCGGGCTGCCACATAACTGCCACAACCTGCCACGTCAGCCTCAGCCTGCCACGTCAGCATTACTGAATTTCTGCAGAGGGTGTGTGTGTGTATAGCGGGCAGCCACGTCACCCATTTGTGACGCGCTCTCACAAGGTATCAGTCGCCAGTGTTAAGGGCGCATCATCATCAGACCAGCCAGCGTTTTCTTCAACAGCCAGTGTTTCTGCAAATGGAGCAAAAATCTGCCAGCGTTTTACAAAAAGCCAGGCAAGCAATGAAATCTGGAGAGTTTTCATCCCGGAGATTCACCTTCTCAACCTGCGTTTCTGCTATCAACATTGCGATCACCAGATCTGCAGCCAACGCTGGCCATTCCTAGGCTTTTCGTCGCCGGAAAACCCCTCTGCTCCATCTGCGTTTTCAGCCAGATCTGCATTTGTGGGATCTGCTGCGTTTTTGGACATCAAGGCAGCGTTTGCTACACAGAGGGAAAGCGTTGGGCTTCTCACCCACTGGATCTTGCCCCAACGCACACGGCTCCCCATCCGGTGCATTGCCGCCACAGAGTCCTCTCTCTACACTTCAAATTTCAGCCATCTGACCTGCTTTTTTCTCTGTTTTCAGCCCACCTGGGGTTGTGAAATTGATTCCCCTCCCTCCCAGAACCTCTTCACCGCTCCGGACCATGCCGGGAGTGTACAAGCACGCTGAAAATCGCTGGACAGCAGTGTTTTCATCACCTCGCAGTTGCGTTTTTGGGTGGACTGCCTTTTGGCTTGTGTTTTTCACAGAGGATAAAATTACCTCCTGCCAGGACCCCATCCGGTGGTGGTCCATGCGGTCTCTCAGTGATTGTTGCAGTACGCAGTATATTCGACATCGGCTTGATCATCTACAGGCGTATGATCCTTGGGAGATCCATTCATTCCAGCCATCATTCGGCGGTTGCGCACTCTAGAGGGGGTGATGACTTTTGGTCTGCTATGGACACACCTATGCACTCATCAGAGGAGTTCACACAAGATATGGCCATGCTCATGGCATATGGGATTCCGACATTCCCAAAGAGGACACCACCATCTTGGGTGGACAGACACTTACCGCTTGACCTCGACACATCAGATCACTTGCTTACACAGGAGTATCTACATGGACTTAGGGAGAGGATCTTGAATCTCTTCTTGGACAGGTTCATTGCTTGGATCTACAGACTGGGGTGGGACTTCAGTTCTTTAGACTCTCTTGGAGAGTTTACCCACGAGATGCGGGAGATCAGGCATCCCGCGACTACATCCAGAGTCACCCAGAGCTTAGTGCAGTTGCTCTTCTACACTCCTGATCATTTGAATTGCTACCTTCAAAGTTGCTTACACTCACCCTCGGTAACCTAACAACAAACTTATCCCCCAACCTCGGCAGTAGGCCACTCCCAGCTCATTCACATTGAGAGCCACACCCAGTCGTGGTTTGGTGGCGTTATTGACGCGGATTCTGTTTTGTTCACACTGGAGCATTGGAGACAAGAGATACATGCAAGACGGCGCAGACAGATTGGTCTGGCCTTTCCTCTTCTCAGAGTATATTCACAACGCAACCTGCTCAGTCTGGCTTCTCTTCTTCATACAGGATGATTACGGTGCAAACAGCTTGGTCTGACCACACCTCTTCTGAGAGGCCCTCCACAGTGCAGTCTGTTGAGTTTGGCTTTCCCCTCATCTTGGATTACCCTACCTACTGACAGGACACCATCTAGTGGTGGTCCGTGCGGTCTCTTGGTGACTGCTACAACTTATGGTAGCTTCTATAGTGCAGATTGTTTAGTCTGGCTTTCCTTGATTCGGAGGAGTTTGCGGCGAAGATTGCTACATCTCGCCTTCTCAGAGTTTTTCACAGCTTAGCCAGCTAGCCACACTGGGTTACAGGTTCATGCATTGACAGGCTTCCAGTCATTCTCATGACGTTTCCTGAGCTTCTCCATTTTCTCCTGACGGTTTGACTACAGACACCACAGATCCTATTGGGCAGGACACTTGCAAGCCTATTGGCACTTCTTTTACGACAAGGAGTTGTTTTCACACTCAGTTCGGGACCTTGACGCAATATCTTCACCCTGTATTGGCGGAGTACAACAGTTTGCTACAATGCTCGTGATGGCATCTTTCCATGGAAATTTCTTGGCAATCGAGACACCCTAGACTGCTGGTACACTCGCGGAGTTCGCCAAAGTATTGACTTTCAGTGGCCATTGCAGTAGACATCTTCATCATTTGCCTCACATCTTCGAATTCATGCGGTTTATTCAACATCCGATGCTAAGACGGGGTGCAGCGGAAGGATTTAAGGATTTGAACTCACATCTAGTGAAGGTTACTTTACTTCACTTGAAAGAATTGAATTTAACACAATGAAAGAAATGAAAGCGCGAAGCAGAGGGTACCGATAGGTGCGTGTCGCGATGTAGTGCAGGATTGGGGCAAGAAGCAGGAGGCACAGTGCAGCAGAGAAGAAGCGCTAGTAATCGAAAGCAAAGAGAGAGAGAGAGCTCGTACGATTTGGGGAAAACTCAATAAAAATGAGTTTTTGGGTTTTCCCACTTTTATTATAAGTGACTTTAAAAAATGTGTCCAGGTTCACAAAGTATTAAAATGTACAATAAGAGGTCATTTAGGGCCTTTAATCCAACAACCTCCCACTTAAAGGCATAAATGACGCCTTTAAGTTAACCAACTCCCACCAGTTGTATGCAATGCTCATGTTGAGCCTTAGCAAGACTCTTGGTGAGAACATCTGCAGGGTTATCATGTGTATGGATCTTGGTCAAGGTGACTAGACCATCCTCCAATACCTGTCGTATGAAGAGGTACCACACATCTATGTGTTTGGTACGAGCATGAAACATGGCATTTTTGGCTAAGTAGACAGCACTCTTGGCTATCACAACCCAACACGGGTGAATGAGCAGGCATGCCAAGTTCTTTTGCAAGTCTGCCCAACCAAATGGCTTCCTTTGAAGCCTCTGTGGCTGAAATATATTCAACCTCAGTAGTATTCAATGCCACAATTTTCTGCAACCTTAAACACCAAGAGACTGCACCACCAGCAATGGCAAATACATATCCACTGGTAGATTTCCTAGTATCCATGCCACCTGCCATGTTTGCATCACAATATCCCTACAACTTTAAGTTACTTTTGCCATAACAAATACACTTTGATTGTGTACCTTTCAAATATCTCAGAATACATTTGACAGCTTCCCAATGCACTTTGCCAAGATTCGACATGTATCGACTAACAACTCCCACTGCATAAGCAATGTCGGGACGAGTGGCAACCATAGCATACATAAGAGAACCACGAGCTGATTCATAAGGGATTCCCTTCATTGCTTTCAATGCCACCTCATCCTTTGGGCAATCTGCTTTGCTAAGCTTAGTGTATGGAGGTAAAGGTACTCCAAGAGGCTTAGCATCAACCATATTAAATTTGTCAAGTACTTTTGTAATGTACCTTTCTTGAGATATAAACAGCAATTTCAGCTATCTATCTCTTTTAATACGCATGCCCAAATATGCTCTGCATCACCCAAATCCTTCATAGCAAATGCTGAATTTAGCTTATGTTTAAGAGCATCAAGACTAGTCTTATGTCTCCCGGCAAGCAGCATGTTATCAACATAAAGAACAAGTATGATGGCACTACCATCTTCATCCCTTTTCGTATACAAACAATGATCTGCATGGCTGCGTTTAAAGCCTTGAGACAGCATAAAATTGTAAACTTCTTATACCACTGCCGTGATGATTGTCTCAAACTATACAGAGCCCTTTTCAGTTTGCATACAAGTTCTTCGCGTGTAGGAACTATAAAACCTTCAAGTTGTTTCATGTATATGTCATCTTCAATGTCACCATGCAAAAACATTGTTTTTACATCCATTTGATTCAATTCCAAATCAAGCACCGCAACGAGAGCAAAAAGGACGCGTAAATTGTAAGCTTTATAACAGAGGAAAAGATTTCTTGAAAATCAATTTTTTCTTTCTGTGCATATCCTTTTGCAACCAATCTTGCCTTGTACTTGGGTTTTTCATCCACAATCTTAATCTTGTTCACCCATTTGTTAGGAAGAGCCCTTCTCCCTTTAAGCAATGGCACAAGATCCCAAGTATCATTTGAATACAAGGATTTCATTTCCTCTTGCATTGCAAGCTCCCACTTACTGCTTGACTCACATGACTTAGCCTCTTTATAAGTAAGAAGTTCATCCTCATCTGTCAACATTACATGATCCAAAGAGGGATTAAATCTCTGCGGTTGCCTTCTGACACGAGTAGAACTGCGTACCCAATGATTTACATTCTCAGGCAACGGTTCTACATCATAAGGCAACTCATTTTCAGCTCTATCATGCTGCTGAAAATCATTTTCAACCAATTCAGGTGGCTGTCCTTCCTCATTAGGAGCATCAATATCATGTCCTACCTCTTCTGGCTCAAGATTAACCAGCTGATTATCAATTTCAGCTTGCTGTAATGCATCATGAGGCTCTTTTTCAACATCAATGGATGGCACGAAAGGCTGAAATCTGACTGTTTTCTTGTCACCATCAGATTTTGTAGCATTCTTAAGCAATTTTGCCTCATTGAACACTACATCTCGGCTGCGTATTACCTTTCTAAACTGTGGTAACCACACTCTATAGCCCATTTCACCTTCTTCCCCATAACCTAGGAAGACTCCCTTAATGGACTTCATATCAAGCTTTGTTCTCAAATCATTGCGTACATGAACAAAAGCTTCGCAGCCAAATACTAGCAAATGATCCATAAGAGGCAAGTTTGCCAGACCAAACCTCCTCAAGAATGTCATTTTTCAGCGTACTATTAGGAGAGCGATTGCAAATAAAAACTGCAGATTTCAATGCCTCCCCCCAAAACTCTTGGAAAAGATTAGCAGTGGACAACATGCAACGCACTCTCTCACATAAAGTAAGATTATATCTCTCAGCCACACCATTAGAAGACAGATTATAATGGGCTGTCAACTCCCTTTTAATCCCATTTTCATCACAAAAACGCTGAAATTCAGCAGATACATACTCTCCTCCATTATCAGATTTGAGACATTTAGACTTAGTACTCTTTTGCGTAGTGACAAAAGCATGAAACTTCTTAAAAGCATTAAAAGTCTCACTTTTACTTTTCAATAAATGCACTCATCCTTTCCTAATACAATCATCAATGAATGTAACAAAATACAGTGCACCACCAAAAGACTTAACAAGCATAGTACATACATCGCAGTGAAAACCATCGAGAGGATTAGCTTTGCGAGAGACACCAGAGTAATAAGAAGATTTCTTTTGCTTTCTATAAAGAAAATCATTATAAAAATCCAAGTTTTTGCCTTTTACATCAATCCTCTTCAGAGAGGAAAGCAGATCAATACCCTTTTGGCTCATATAGCCAAGTCTCTTATGCCACAATTCCGTGTGTGAGGCAACTTCAACAACAGCAAGAAACTTGCCAAGCAAAGCTTTGCATCGAAGATAGTACAAAGTACCTCTTTTAGACCCTTTTGCAACAAGCATAGAGCCCTTAAGCAACTTCCATGAACCCCCAACAAAGATGGTAGTATAACCATGTGCATCTAACTGGCCAACAGATAGCAAACTTTTCTTAATGCCTGGTACAAACCTGACATCATTCAACACAAGCTCTTGACCATTGTTAAGAGCAAAACGCATGGTACCCATTCCCTCAATGTTACAAGCAAAATTATCACCAAGGTACACCTTGCCATAATTGCCTGCAACATATGTAGCAACACACTCCAAAGATGGAGTCACATGGAAAGAGGCACCAGAATCTACTATCCAAGACTGAGATAGGCCATCATTAGCACTAAGCAATGCATTAATGACATCTTTCTTCGAAATAAGTATGTCTTCTGCATTAGCTACCACCAAATCTGCGGGACATGAAGCCGCAACCAAGATTTCCTCAACGTCTGACAACTCCTCAATGACCATACTAGAGGATACATTTGCATTCTCAGCATCCTTGGAGGAATCACCTGCTGATTTTTCCCCTTTCTTCTCATCTTTCTTCTTCTTATCTAGCGCTTCCTTCTTCCTATCCCGCTCTTTCTTGAAATACCTGCAATCGGGTTTCTTGTGACCCTTTCTGCCACATTGATAGCAAGTGACATTCTTATCCATTGTCTTGCTCTTACTTCTATTTTGAGTCCTATTGTCCGCATCCCGCTTTTGATTTTTACCTTTTGCAGTGCAGGCAGAACTGCCATCTTCCCCACTAGACTTGCGTCTAATCTCTTCATTGAGAATAGACCCTCTCAAACCGTCATACGTGAGGGTGGGACTATTGCTCAAGGAGACAACCAAGGTTTCTGAAGTATCTGGCAATGTCATAAGCAAGAAAATAACTTTCAGCTTATCATCAAATTGTTGAAGCTCATTGTCCTGCAACTGACTCAACACACTTGTAAAAGCACTCAAATGCTCAGAAGCTGACTTCGAGTCAACGAGCTATGCACCTGGTTCACGGGAGTGGTGTTCTCATAATTCGACTTTAACTTTTGCCATATTACATAAGCAGAGTCCAAACGCTTGATGTCCATCAAAATGTCATCATTGATAGCGATTTTGATGTAGGCCATAGCCTTCTTATTTAACCTGGCCCACTCTTCGTCAGACAAACCTGGTGGCTTATTCTGTTCCAATGCATCTTCACAATCCTTTAAGAAAAGGATACCTTGCATGCGTTCTTACCAAAGATCGAAGTCTTGACCATCCCACCGTTTGATTTTCATCGAACTTTTAGTGTCAGATGCGAAAGAGGAAGAAGCCATCTTAATTCAACCACAAAGTGTGTATACAAGAGAGATGCAATAGGCTGAAAATTTCAGCAAATAGTAGCAACCACAAGACTTTGCATACAAAGAACCACAGTTTCTTTAGATGAAACAGTCCAAATCTGAAATTTTAGCTGAAATGTGCAATTTCAAGCACCTGTACTCATCTTTTCACTCGATTTGTCGCGGCAAACATCAATACATGTAACCCCATAACTTTGGTACACCTGCGTATTACTGTTTTGACCTGTAATAACCTGTAAATCACCTGTTTTGACCAAAAACAGCCTGTTTTGGGCTGTTTTGGTGACCATTTCAACCCCGGAAGCAAGGGACTTCACGATGGAAGCGAAATTGATCGCGGGAGAGCAAATTTACCTTACTGTCCAGCAAATTGCGTAGAGCTATTTTGAAACCCTAGGGCTCTAATACCAGTTGAAAGCGCGAAGAAGAGGATACCGGTAGGTGCGCGTCACGATGTAGTGCAGGATTGGGGCAAGAAGCAAGAGGCACAGTGTAGCAGAGAAGAAGCGTTAGCAATCGAAGCAAAGAGAGAGAGAGAGAGAGAGAGAGAGAGAGAGCTCGTACGATTTGGGGAAAACTCAATAAAAATGAGTTTTTGGGTTTCCCCACTTTTATTATAAGTGACTTTAAAAAATGTCTCCAGGTTCAATGTGAACCTAGACAAAGTATAAAAATGTACAATAAGAGGTCATTTAGGGCCTTCAACCCAACCAGAGAGAGGCAGAGAGAGAAAAGAAAGACGACACCGCATGTTGGGTCCCAACCACCCTTAAGAGCCCCCTTGCTCGGTTTCCATAGCAAGTACTTGCTTTCATTACTTGCACAAATTGTTAGACTTACACCACTATGTTGCTTCACTCACGTCTACGGCATACTTGTACGGCTAGTATGTCTCCGGGCTGGCCACCCATAGTCTAGGTTGTACCTAGTCCGAACGCCCCCACTTGTACTAGGCACCCACCATGGGTTATTTTTCCTTGTTAGGCTGTGGGGATTTTTCCATGCATTGCCCTACCTCCCCTTAGGCACCTATATATGGGGCCAGGGGGGTACCCACAGGACACACATCATCTGATCGTTGTATTGAGGGTCTCTTGCTCTGGTAGTCCGTGGGGAGCTGATCGCCCCCTCTTCGACACATAGCGTTTTGTGTTCTCTCTCTCTCTCTCTCTCTCTCTCTCTCTCTCTCTCTCTCTCTCTCTCTCTCTCTCTCTCTCTCTCTCTCTCTCTCTCTCTCTCTCTCTCTCTCTCTCTCTCTCTCTCTCTCTCTCTCTCTCTCTCGCGAACACTCACACAAATGCTCTGAAAACTGAGTGCTCCATGTTGATGATCGGCAAAAACACTAGGGCTGATCAGTGCAAAAATGTTGGCTGATTTGATGCAAAAACGTAGGCTGATCTAGTGCATAAACGCTAGCTGATCTGCTGCAAAAACGCAAGGGCAGATCTGCTTACAAAAACGCAAGGGCTGATCTGCTGATGCTAAAGGTGTTGGCGATGGAAACGCTGATGGATGTCGAGAGAAAACGTTAAGAGTACTGATGGGTATCGAGTACTGATCTTTTGATGCTCCCAACAGGGACAAAGAGGTTGCTTATATAGGTTCTTTCGCGATTTTCCCTACCTACTTTTTATAAATGTCATGTCAAAGTCACTTACTAATAAATGACTTAAGTGACACTTCGTATACCTGTACGCTTAAGTTATTGTACTCTGCAAGTGAAGGTATGCAACTATGACCTACCTGATCATGCACGTCCTTCTAGAGGCTCACAGTGCCAAGCTAGATCCTAAGCTAACTAAGACCGACGCTAAACTGTAGCAGTAGCTTGTCCACGTGGCTCCAGTGCAATGCGCACATGACGTGCAGATTGTTACCGCAGATTGCTTGAGCCTTGAGCACCACCCCTCCGATTTCAGCCCTCCAACTCCTTGTATGAGAAGAGTTCAATTGACAAAGAAATATTCGAACAAAGACGCTGAATGTGTAACAGGGAGGCACCATGTGCCAACTGAAAGAACGGACTTGAATAGACTTTTAGCACTGCAAAACAATTGAACTAAGAGAGAGAGAGAGAGAGAGAGAGAGAGAGAGGCGGAGTTCCATACATAGCATATACCTTCACAAGTTCAGAATACTCCACTCCCTAAAGGCACTAGCCCCAAACAATTGTGCCCCTTTCTACATTTCTGAGGCTCTACTTTGCTTCTCCACATGGTAGAATGCTGGAGAGAGAGAGCACAATACACCTATTTAAAGGCCCTAGGCCCATCCAAAAGCAATTACATGAAAATATAAGCCTTTGCACACTCGCTTCATGCAATTGCTTGCAAATTCAAGCAGCAGATCTCCTTGTGCTAGCGCTGGCAGAATTGAGCCAAGAGAGAGAGCGCTCACTGAATTAATAGGCTACGGGGGGGCGGCAAGAATGGCCGACGGTCTATCCCCAATAATAGCAGTGGCCAAGGGCGCTAGAATAGCATGGAGAGGAGAGTGAAAGTTGGCGGTAGCTTCTAGAGAGAGGAGAGGCAACTATATCTATGATGTAAGGAATAATTGATTCGCATCACGATATTCCGGTCTTCTTAATCATTATTTTGATTTTTGTATTATGGATATTGATCCGCACTCTATGGCATCTCCATTATTGAAAAAACTCCATTCCTGAAAGAATGGTTCACGGAACTACTATAGAGATCATTTGGACCATTTTTCCTAGTTTCGTTTTGATGTTTATTGCTATACCTTCTTTTGCCCTATGAGCTGTTTAAGGCAGATTTGGGGGCGCCCTTCTTTTGGTCTAGCTTTATTTTAATGAAAGGCTGCCCACTTATTAAGTGGGCAGCCGGTCACCCCTTGAAAATGTGAACTTGTTCAAAAACTCAATAAAAACCTTGCGACTCTACGAGAAAGCACTTAAAATTATTCCGCTTTTTAGAAAAAGCTTCTCAAAACCCATCTTTATTCTTGTGCCGGCGCCTTTACGCGTATTCCTTTTTCCAGTTCGGATTTCCTCCCAAACCAATGGAATATTCCCTATCCGATGCTCCCATCACCCATCATATGACACATCACGAACATGTCAAAGGTGCAACGGAAAAGGGTGAATCGGGTGACGAACTTGTCTGAGGGTGAATCGGGTGACGAACTTGTCTGCAACCGCAAGCAAACCTCCTCTCAAGACCGGCCAGCCAATGGATCTTGGAACTATCACGATAGATCTCCTCGCACTCAAGTTCCTAGCGCAAACCGCCCACCATACTGGCACGGGAACAACCTGCAAGCAATGACACATCGTGTAGGGTGTCTACCTGCAAGGAGAGGAAGCACTAGCAAGAGGAAGAGGAATTGATGAGGAAAAACGCCACAGAGAGAGAGAGAGAGAGAGAGAGAGCGGCGCACACAGCAAAACGCTAGCACAAGCGGACACGTTAGAGAGAGAGAGTGTGTGCCCAAACGCTGGATCTTTGCACTGAACAATATGCCAAAAGTACAAGGGCGGGGTTTTCGAACTTTGCATATATAAGGCAATTGGGACATTGCCCTACCTGCCTGGAAAACCAAACGATCCCAATAACTCGCTAAAAATGCTAATAAATATGTAAAGTCACTAGACCTGAGACACATATTTAGTAGCACAACTGCAAAAGACTCGAGACTCTGATCCCAGGAAACCCTACGAATGGGGTTCCCGGCGTCCCGCCTCATGCTAGCCTACCAAGTGGGCAACACCGTGGAGTGCAATGCCGAGAAAGGTAGGTCTACCTCAAATACGGCCGAGCACAGCCCAAAAACAACCCACTCCCTGAACTGCTCCTCGGAGATATTGGAGCCACCACCAGATAGGAATGTGAACTCTCACACCCAGTCGAAGGGAGCTGGCATGAGAGGTTAACGTAGCTTGTGAAAGAGGTTTGGTGAAGATAGCAGCAGGGTATTGTTATGAGCGCGTATAGAGCTAGAAGAGAGCAAGAGGAGGCGCTCACAATGTACAAGAACTTGGACTAGATGATAAGCTTAATATTGATTATAAGACTTAATACTTTATTAAGAGAGCTAGATACAAGACTTGGATTACATGACTTGAGTACAAGACAAAGCTTGATTGCAAGGACAAGACTTGAACATAAGACAAGAACTAGAAGAGGGATTTCCTCATAGCAGCCTCACAACTGGTGTTGGCAAGACTGAGGGGCTTGTGGCCCAAGACCCCTATTTATACTAGTGCTTGAGGAGGTTACTTGAGGAGGTTAGGACTTTCTAGGTTCTTCTTGAGGAGGGTAGAATCTTCTAGAACCTTCTTGATCCTTCTAGTTCTTCTAGAACCTTCTGGATCCTTCTTCAACTTTCTAGAGCTTTCCAGAAACTTCTAGATTCTTCCGAAATCTTCTCGGAGCTTCTAGAAACTTCTTGATCCTTCTAGTTCTTCTAGAACCTTCTAGATTGTTCTTCAACTTTCTAGAGCTTTCCAGAAACTTCTAGATTCTTCCAGAATCTTCTCCATGCTTCTAGAAACTTCTAGAATCTCCTTGATACTTTTAGAACTTCTAGAATCTTCTAGATCCTTCTAGATTCTTCTAAAGCCTTCTAGCGATGTAGGCGATGATGCAGGCAGCGACTGACTCTCAAGCATCCATGACATTACCCCCTCCTCTAACGACGAGTTCCACGAGGAGCAGTGGTGTTCCTTGAGTTGGGCTTCCATGGATGTTGTTGATGGAACTCTTGGACTTTGAGAGATGCACGTTGTAGATTGTGTGCTGGTTCCAGGTTAGTCTTACTCAAGTTTGAGAAGGCAAGACTTAAGAAACAAGCGTCTCATAAGGGGAAAGTGGTAAAACTTTCTACCCGTTATTATGGGCCGTTTAAGATTACTGAGCGAGTGAATGATGTCGCTTTCCGATTCGAGCTACCGCCTAATTGGAAGATCCATAATGCTTTCCATGTCATTTTACTCCGGCCGTATGTGGGACCGCCTCCAAGCCAGCCTAGTGCTGAGGAACCTCCTGAGGTTGAGGAAACAGAAGAAATACTCCAACCGGAGCAGATAGTAAGTCATCAGGAGCGGTCTCTTAAATCCGGAAAGATAACACGGAAGTATTTGGTTAAGTTTAAGAACTATTCGAATCTAGATGCTCAGTGGATGACGCAGGAGGAATTAGCAGCTTATCCCGAGATACTGGAGGTATATGTCCAAGCACTACAGTTGAGGTCAGCTGTTTAGAAGCCAGAGGGATGTTGCTAATTGGACTATTTTCTTATTTTTAATGATTAATCTCTTTTTTAGGATATTTTATTATGTGCACTAAGAACTATTAAAAGATTGTAGCTACAGGAACTGCCATCAGGAACGGACAACTCTGATGTGTCATTTGATGGGTGACGGTAAACATCGCGAAGGAGTTTCTGTAAGTTCGGTGGAAAGGGCCAGGTTACGAGTGCCCATGATGCGTCACATGATGGGTGACGGGTGCATCAGTAAGGGGGCATTCCATAGGCTAAGGAGGAAATCCGAACTGAGTAAGAAAATACGCGTAAGAACGCAAGCACAAGAATAAAGATGGGTTCAATGAAGCTTTTTACGAAAAGCAGGAACAATCGCGGGAAGGCAGACGCTTTCCCGCGAGGAATCTATGTTTGCATTGCATTCGTGCATGTGGTTGCATCCAGGGACGCCTGGGAAGTGTTGTGAAATGCATTGGTTTTAACTTATAAGGTTTTATTGAGTTTTTGGGCAGGTTCAGACCAATTTTAAAATATGCCGGCCGCCCACTTAATAAGTGGGCAGCCACTTAGAAGATAAAGCAACAAAACCAGCCAGCGAATTCTCTCTCCCTATTTCGGGTAGAACAGCGGGGAAAAAAAAAAAAAAAAAGGCCGCGATCTCTACGCAAGCAGCTATTCGTGCCGTGGCCAGGGAGCTATAAAAGCACCACATGCCCTCACTCAAAGGGGGTACCAACGTCAGCAAGAGAAGACTCTGCCGCCGCAAGAGATCGCGAGACTACGAAGCACGGAAGTCGCTTTTTCCCGCGCAAGAGCGACAGGTATCTATTGTGGATTCGCCATACGAATTGCTGTCGCGTGTTTGTGTGGTTTGTTTTGCAGGAATCTCCCGTCTTACGGGAAGGCCCTTCACGGGAAGTACGGCTTCACACCTAAGTCACTTACGGGAAAGTACGGCTTCACGCCTAAGTCCCTTACGGGAAGGAACGGCCTTGTGCCCAAGCCCTTTACGGGAAAGCACGACCTTCGGGTCTAAGATTACAGAACGCAGGGGTTTCCTCGGGTTCTGGTGCTTGTATACGAATTCTCTCTGAATAAAAGAATACTCTTAACGGGGGGGGGGGGGGGACCAGCCCATCTTCTGGTCCCCAATACTGTGTCGATCTTCTCCCTTCTCTCACATTTGCAAAGTATTTTAATTTTCAGATCTTCAAGTGTTCATGTACGCTCCCGTTTTGTGACACTCCGAGCCCTCCAATTGATGTCAGGATTATGTAATTCAAGCCACGGTAGCCCAATAACAATTGGACTGCTTGGGTTTTGTATAATATTGAACGCCATACTTGAAACATGCTCCTGCAATGTTACTTCTATGGGGCGAGTTTCATACCTGACATCCCCTGAAGCGAGGGGACGACCATCAATGACTTCTACAGTTCCTAGATTAGACTTCTCCACAAGTGGTATGCCTTGTTCTTTTGCAAATTCTTTGTCCATGAAGCACGCTGTTGCGCCTGAATCTAGTAATACTTCACAATCCATGTGCCTACCCGGCATATGGATCTTGATTGGTAGCATAAAACTTGAAGTGGAATCAACGGGAAGAAAAAGACCTTTTTTTGTTTGTCTTTTGTCCAAGCGGTCGGTCTCTATTGGGGTTGGACGTCCATGTTTTCCGAACACGTTGAGGCCATTACACCATGAACCTTCATCTTTCTCTTCCTTGAACACTGTTGAACTATGTGCCCCTGCTCTCCACAATAAATACATAAGCCATTAATGCGTCGCCTTTGCTTCTCTTGGGCTGAGAGAGGTTGAAACCATGTTGAATCAATTTGCATGGGCTCAATGCTTGATTCATGGCCCTATTGAGGTGTGTAGCCATTATGTGTCAATTCTGTTTGGGATCGCAATGGTGCCCCAACACGCCTCTCTTGTCTCCTCTCAAATAGTCGATTATCACATTCTATTGCTTGAGAGATGAACTCGCTTAGTGTGTGAACCTTTGGCATAGTCAATAAAAGATCTTTTACGTCATCCTTTAATCCCCACCGAAATTGGTGTCACGTGACACATCCCAACCCTATGCGTCCATGGGCAAGCTACACCATAACAAGGTTCCCGTCAATGAAGTCAGTTTAGATTAGAAGGGATCTGGCACTTTGTGAGTCTATTCGTAGACCGTGCATGCCCAGTCACTTAGCATAGATGCATATCCTCCGATTGCACACAGCATGATCATCAGTATTCCCTTCAAAATCCATCAGATTCAATCAAGGGAATTTTCCAGTGCATTTAGCCTATTTTCCCTATTTTTGGTATTTTCACTTATTATTTTTAAGTGACTTTCCAACAAAAGTAGGTAGGGCAATTTTGCTAAGTTAATATATAAGCAAACCCAAGTTAGCACTTTCTGGCACAAGAGGCAGCAGGAGCTTCCCGCTCAACCGGCAACTTCTCGACAGTACCCCCTCAGCACCTTGGCGTTTTTGGATTTCCAGCCTTGCCATACCATCAGCACCTCCTAGCGTTTTTGGACATACGCATCAGCCAGCGTTTCCTCTTGCAGTTACCGCCGGCAACATTAGATCCCCAGCGTGATCGCCCCCATCATCAGGCAGGCCTAGCGTTTTCCCAAATTAGCCTCATCAGCGTTTTTGGATTGCAAGTTCAGATCAGCCTAGCGTTTTTGGCTAGCAGCAGGATGCATCAGCATTTTTGAGTTTCAGCCCAAACCTGCAACAGATACATAGCATTTTCAGCATTAGACACAGTAGTAGAGCAACCCCTTGAAGCATTGCAGAGATTCACCGATTTTCAGCCATAAAAACGCAGCCAAAACAGTCAATTTCAGCCAACCAAATAGCCCAAAGATTAGCAGCGATTAGAAGATCCCAGATTTCAGCCCTAAAGTCGTCGTCGTCGTCATCGGCATAGTCCAAGTTGCATCAGTCCATTGCATACGCATGGTACCACTTTGTGCAATCAAAAGTAGACCACTCTCGCCGACGAGAGTGGGGCCTTCAGAGGAGGGTTTTACAAACTCTCGGGTGTCGTATCTCTCTTCTCTCCTTGTCTCAGTCTCATACACTTGCACGCACAATATCCACTCACTTTGTTCGTGATCATAGCACTCTCCATAAAGACGGAAGGCTCTCTCCTTCCCTAAGAACTAAAAGGAACCTTGAGCAAATATAGATCACTAATCTTGAGAAAATACAACATTCGTTTCGCTGCACCTTACAATTGGCTAATGAAATATTCCTCATGCCAAGTCAAATCACAAGTGAGCTGTTGAAATTCGGATGCATAGACGGATGCAGGTCTTGATCCTTGGCGAAGATTTCTAAGTTTGGTTTCAGCAACCCTTGCTCTATCAGTATCCCCAAAGGTTGCAAACAACTCCCGCACAAAAGCTTCAAAGTCATGAAGAGGAGATTCTTTTTCAAGTAAGGGAGCAAACCAAGAGAGAGCCGTACCTGAGAGGAGGGTCCCAATAAGGCCTACTTGAGAGGCATCATTCGGATAACGCTCTCGTTGCATTCGAATGAAGAGACGCACTTGTTGGAGAAAACCTCTAAACTTTGATCTAGTCCCATCAAATTTTTCATGCATGCTGACCTTTGGCTCCTTCTTATGTTGTTGAGAATAGCTAGATCTTGCAGCTTGTGCTTGATGTGTGCTTGTCTCTTGAAGCTCTTGAATTTGACGTTGAAGATTTTGCAACGCCGGTCCCAAGATTAGGGGTTGCCCTGCTTGAAGTTGAGCGTTACTCTCGTGAAGTTCTTGTAACTAAGCTTGGATGCTTTGCAATGCGTTGATGACACCTTCCATCGTCCGCTCCATGATGGCTTGAGAAGATTAAGAGATGGTAGTCTTGCCAAACTGTTATGAGCGAGTATAGAGCTAGAAGAGAGCAAGAGGAGGCGCTCACAATGTACAAGAACTTGGACTTGATGATAAGCTTAATATTAATTATAAGACTTAATACTTTATTAAGAGAGCTAGATACAAGACTTGGATTACATGACTTGAGTACAAGACAAAGCTTGATTGCAAGGACAAGACTTGAACATAAGACAAGAACTAGAAGAGGGATTTCCTCATAGCAACCTCACAATTGGTGTTGGCAAGACTGAGGGGCTTGTGGCCCAAGACCCCTATTTATACTAGTGCTTGAGGAGGTTACTTGAGGAGGTTAGGACTTTCTAGGTTCTTCTTGAGGAGGTTAGAATCTTCTAGAACCTTCTTGATCCTTCTAGTTCTTCTAGAACCTTCCGGATCCTTCTTGAACTTTCTAGAGCTTTCCAAAAACTTCTAGATTCTTCCGAAATCTTCTCCAAGCTTCTAGAAACTTCTTGATCCTTCTAGTTCTTCTAGAACCTTCTAGATCCTTCTTCAACTTTCTAGAGCTTTCCAGAAACTTCTAGATTCTTCCGAAACTTCTCCATGCTTCTAGAAACTTCTAGAATCTCCTTGATACTTTTAGAACTTCTAACATCTTCTAGATCCTTCTAGATTCTTTTAGAGCCTTCTAGCGATGATGTAGGCGATGACATAGGCGATGATGCAGGCAACGACTGACTCTCAAGCATCCATGACAGTTATCTGAACTCTAGTCGGATAGAGCCATCCTTGGTCTTCTCACGAACAATTTGATATTGTATCACTATATACTTGGTCGGGGTATGGAATATCGGATTCCTCACAATGGCTATACAACTCTAGTTGTCAGAGTACATGACGGTCATCTGCTGGGAAATCCCATCTCCGAAAGTAGCCGACGTAACCACACTGACTCACATGTAGCACTGCAAACAACCCTGCACTATGCCTTTGTGGAACCCCAAAGGGCCCCCCTTCCCACAAGCACGTTGCAACGCAATTTCTTTTGTTTTGAGCTTTCACTAGGGTAGCCTCCCACGGTCCTCGCCACTACGGGGCCTAGAGCTTGTGCATTTTTTTCCGTAAAGTGTTCTCACAGCTTGACTGCTCGCAGCTGAAAAAGAAGAACTTCACATGTGCGATACCTTCAAGGCTATGAGAAGGCATTCAAATGCAATGTACGTCTATATCCAATATCCTAAGATTATTAGGCCAAGAAGCCTCCACCCATGTATATGCACACAATCCTTCACATTTGCACGACTACTTGCATACACATTTGCACAGACACAAAGCACAACCATTTGACTTCACAAAAGCAACATTTCTAGAAGGATCAGACACTGCTCAACATTGGGTAAGACCATCCTCGCACACATTTGTACAAAAATCTATTTTGTATGCCATGCCGACATCAACATCCACTTAGATTTTGATGACACGTTTGAAGGAGAGGAGCATCAACAACGACACTTTGCAGCTAGCACCGGCAACCAAGCTTAACACCAACTTTGAAGATTTACAGTAGGACTTCACCTTTGACAAAAGCCCCATTTGTATTTTGATTTGACCTACCGGGAGGTACACTTTGATCCTACACCTAGTTGCCAATTCTCTGAGAGGAGACCTTTGTACTTTTGGGTGGTGCTATATCACACACGGGGAGGCTTGTTGGGGTGTGACACATCCGCACCACCACAAATGAGAACACTCTCTACATTGGAAGGCTACTCACTTGACATCATCGATAAGGTCATCAGATGCCCTATCCTAATGCTACACACTTTGTATCCACTTTGCATCCTATGCACAAGCCATCATTTTGTACTCATTTGCATCTTAATCTACTTATGATTTGCTACTTGTATTAGTGTCAATCTCCCTCTAATCACTTGTGTAATTAACTCTCTAATCGTATCATGAACAACTCACTCACGTTTCCACCATAATCACCATTCCCAACACCCTGGGCCCCATCGGATGGGTTCCGATAAGTTGGTGGGAACTTTTCTTTAAAAATAGGCCACTCGGCAAGACTTCGTAAGTTGGTGAAACTTCTTCTGCTGCTGCTTCTTCTTCTGCTACTTCTAGGATTTAGGTTAGTAAATTTCAAGTTATGCTTGTTTCTTATGTAATTTAACCTTTTATTTGAAAAAGATTTTTAAATTGTGCAAAGCAAAGTGCTTTCTCAGTTTTCATGCGAAGCAAGGCTTCTCTTATGTGCCAAAGTTTTATCGATTGACTTCAAATCAACAATACCTCTGTCACAGGGACGAGCACCACGTGCCGACGGAAAAGAACAAACTGAACAACTTTAAGCACTTCAAATAACAACTGAACTGAAAGAGATGCACAACACACGAGACAGGGTGTGGCGGAGTTCCACCCCAAGAGAGCACTGGCCCCAAACGTTGGCGCCCCTTTCGGTATTTATTTATATTCCTTCAACTGAGTACAACTTCCATGGCTCTGCTCTGCATCCCTCGCCAATAGACTGCCACAGTGAGAGCCCATGGGTAATATTTAAAGGCCCTTGGCCTCTAAAAGCAGTTTTCATGAAAAGCATTCAAGTTCCAAAAGTATCTGGCCTCCCAAAAGCGACCAGCACAAAACAACGGAAATCCGTACAACTTGCCACGTCATCAGCCAACATCGTAAATCGCAAAATTCGGTACGGGCTGCCACATAACACTGTCGGTGCAAATCGCGAACGTTTGTACAGCTACCACGTCATCATCTTTTACGCAAGAAATTTGTGTGTTTTGGTCCTGCTTTATTTTACGTCACTTGGGCCCCATCGAACGAGGTCCCATAAGTTGGTGGAAACTCTAATAGGCCTCTCAACAAGACTTTGCAAGTTGGTAAAACTTCTTGTGCCGCTTCTACTTCTTCTGCTTTGTCTTCTTAGGGTTTAGGCCCCTCTCGGGATCTGCAGGTTGGCTCCATTCTTCAAAGGCTTGACACGTCAACAATTTGTGACACTCCGTACACTGTTGTCACATCATCAATTGTCAACGTCAATCGCGAAGAGTCCGTACAACTGCCACGTCATCATCAGCTCCACGTGATTTGTGTTTGCGTATGCGTGTCTTGTTTATTATTTAGGCCCCTCGGCCAGAGATCTGTAAGTTGGTTGGGATCCTAACCCTTTTATTATTTGTGTCACTTTGGCAAACTTCATAAGTTGGATTTCTTCTATTTCTGTTACTTCTGCTTCTGTTTGGGCCCCTCGGCCGGAATCTGCAGGTTGGCTAGGGTTAGGCTCAGGGAGTCCTAACCCTCAGTGGCACCAACTGTAAAAAGGGACATCCTGCTTTGACGTCTCTCTCTCTCTCTCTCTCTCTCTCTCTCTCTCTCTCTCTCTCTCTCTCTCTCTCTCTCTCTCTCTCTCTCTCTCTCTCTCTAGCATCGTAACCCTAGCATCGTCTCCCTCAGCCCCCCTTGGGCGAAGGGCTGCCCTGGGGGAGGCGTTAAGCTTGAGCCTAGCCCCCCTCAACAGCCCCAGCTCTGCGGCGAAGCCTGCCCCAGCCTCGCACAGTTAAGTGGTTCCAGCCCCTGCAACAGCGGCCTCAGCCCCTGCGATGGCCTCAGCATTGGCCTCGGCCCCTGGCTCGCGGCGCCCGCCAGTAGATCTCCTGCCCTACGAAGTAGGGCAGCCTGCGACGCCCGCCAGTAGATCTCCTGCCCTACGAAGTACAGCAGCCTGCGACGCTTGCCAGGAGACCTCCTGTCCTGCAGGTTACGACACAGTAAAAGAACAAGAGCTTTTTCAAAGGTTTGTTGAAGCTTTTAGCATTCATAAAAGCTTTAAGGCGTTTTCGGCACTTGCTTTCGGCCTCAGCCCTGCGAAGTACAACAGGTTGTGGTGCCGGCACTTCAAAGGGTGAAGCCTCGAGCTTTCTCAAAGGCTTTTCCCTCCGGAATTTGCGAGTCAGTGGTCGGTTCCCTTCGATCTCCTCAAGCACAGGGATGGCTACTCCAAAGACCCCCGCCAAAGCAAGACCGAGCTTTGCAACAGTACTGGCAGCCCCTAGCAAACTTGATCGCATCACGCAGTTGCAAGCAACTCTTGATCGAGTCTTGGAGGAAAACTTTGAACTCAAATCTCGCCTGAGCAAATTAGAAGAACAATTCAACTCTATGGCTGACCTCACCACCGACAAGGTAAAGGAGGTAGAGGCAAAGGTTAACCAAGTTCACTCAACAACCATCGCCCAAGTAAGGACGTGTGTAACAAAGGAAATCTCCGAACAAAAATCTCAAGAAGATAATGCCCTCAAGGTACGCATCGGTGGGCTCCCCTTGCAGTGGTGCACTGTTGAGGACACCCTTGAAGAGGCAATCATCAAACTCAACAATATTATTGAGCCCGTCAACATCAAGTCAGAGAATGTCGCTTGGATCAATGACACACATCGTCATGTACGTCCCGAGCATTGTGTCCTTACCTTCAAGAACAAAAGAGGAGCGGGTAAAGTTTCTACGTCAATCCTGCCTTCTCAAAGAAACCAAGCTTTGGATTGTAGAAGAACTGACCATGAATCAACTCAAGAGTAAAGCGAGCGAGCTTAAGAAGGTGCATGAAGCGCGTAATCAAGGCAAATGGGCAGTCTATCGAGGAGGCAAAGCGATCATCCAAGAATTCCGAAATCCCAAACTAGCTCTCTCCACAGTCGACCCTTAGGTTTTTGTTTGTTTTCTCCTTTTTTCCTACCCTACTCTCTTGATGGACCCTCAGTCCTTAACTGATATGTATCAGCCCACACTAAGAATGAATCGTTGTAATGTCTGTGTTTTTGGTCCCATAGGTCATATATGACCTCCGTGGACGTTAATCCAATCTCTCTCTCTCTCTCTCTCTCTCTCTCTCTCTCTCTCTCTCTCTCTCTCTCTCCACTCTTTGCTTCAATTCAGTTATTCAACTTGTTCACAATGATAAAGCGTTCCCTAGTTTTGTAGATTGTGGTTTCTCTATGTATATCGTCAGACCCCTAAGCGAAAGTGACTACAGTGGTATCAGATATTCAGCTACTTTCTTCCCTTTGTAAATCGAAGCATGATCCTCACACTACCCCTACTATTCCTCAACAAAATTTCTCCTACCCTTTCTCATAATCCCATTGCTACCTCTTCACGTCATAGTTCTAGAGATGTTTCTCAGTTCTTGAAAGGTATCTTCAAGCGTATGGCTTTAGCAGAATGTCCCCCTATTACTTCTCAAGTGCCACGACCATTGTCTTCTATGTTGGAATTAGGGTTGCAGAGAAACACACAGGTTGGAGAAGACGAAGGAAGCTCAAGGCACACAATAGAGAGTGTATTACTTAGTGTGCAATGGAAAGATAGATAGCCCTAGAGTGATGGGCGTATATACAATGCACGAGGGAAAAAACCTCCTAAAGAGGGAAAAAATGCCCCGGCGGTCCTAGTGTGTTCACACACATCACTACCACATGTATATGGTAACAAATCCCCCCTGGAGTGATGCGGTGAACGAGAGCTGGCGCATGAGTAAAGGGAAGTGCCATGCCCTGAGGAAAGGATCAGTCCACAAAAGGGAGTAAGCCCAAAGCTTTGCGGAAAGCTTCAAGCTTCTCACGAGACAATGCCTTTGTGAAAAGATCTGCAAGGTTGTCCTGTGTTGGGACATAAGCCAAGCTGATCTCTCCTATTGAGAGCCTCTCCCTGACATAGTGGTAATGCACCTCAATGTGCTTTGTGCGAGCATGAAAAACTGGGTTCCTCGCAACTGCCAATGCGCTCTGACTGTTAGTGTAGATAGTGTTGGCAGTGTCCTGTCCAACACCCAAATCAGCCATAAGGCGTCTGAGCCATACACACTCAACCGTAGCTGTGAAGACTGCCCTGTACTCAGCCTCACAACTCGAAGTGGCCACAGTAGGTTGCTTCTTGCTCAACCATGATATACATGAACTGCCAAGCATGAAACAAAAACAACTTGTGGACACTCTCGTGTCAAAACAACCAGCCCAATCTGAGTCCGAAAAAGTATGTAAGTCTGGCGGCAATGATCCCCCCTTGGGATAAAACAAGCCAAGATGTAAAGTGCCACTAAGGTAGCGGAAAATCCTCTTGACAGCCTGCCAATGCTTAGACCCTGGGCTATGCATAAATCTGTTGATCTGTGAGACTGCAAACTGAATATCCGTCCTCGTGTTGCATACATAAATAAGGCAGCCAACAGCAGTTTGGTAAAGAGTGACATCAGCAGGATCACCAGCATCATGTAGACTCAACTTCAAGCCTGTTTCCATGGGAGTGGCAATAGGTTTGCAATCCTCAAGTCCAAACTTACATAGCAATGTCTCTATGTAACTTTTCTGACACAAGGCAATACCACCATCACACTGCTTAAACTGTATACCCAAGTAATGATGCAACAGCCCCAAATCTTTCATCTTGAAAGTAGCATTCAAATCAGCCTTAAATTCAGCAATATGTCTCTCATTTGGTCCAGTGATTAGCAAATCATCAACATAAAGAACCACGATGAGAAATACATCACCCTCACGCTTTACATACAATGTGCTTTCTGTTGGACTGTTACGAAAGCCTTGTTTGACCAAATGAGTGTCAGCTTTCTCATACCAAGCACGAGGAGATTGCTTCAACCCATACAAAGCCTTGTTACATTTGCACACTTTGTCCTCTTGTCCTTTTCTGACAAAACCGCGAGGCTGCGTTACATAAACTTCCTCAAATATGTCACCATTCAAGAAAGCAGTAACAATCTCTGATTGATGTACATCCCAACCAAAATGAGCTGCCAATGCACATAGAAAACGCACAGTAGTCATACGACAAGTGGGAGCAAAAGTCTCTTCATAATCTATGCCTTTTTGCTGTGCATAACCCTTTGCAACAAGTCGAGCCTTATGGCGATCGATCTCACCATCGGGCTTGCGTTTCAACTTGTAAACCCACTTTGTACCAATGGCCTTTTTGCCAGGAGGCAAATCACATAAAGTCCATGTGTCATTTTCTATAAGTGCATCATATTTTGATTGCGTGGCAGCCATCCAATTTTTTGAATTCTGTGCTTCATCAAAAGACAGAGGCTCCTCAACATCATGTAAGCTAGACATAGCCAAAGCATAACAATCTGATGCATAAGATGCATGGCGAGAGCCTGAACAAGTACGACTAGACAAAGGTGCATCCAATTTACTTTCACGCAAAGTGTGCACCAGCCATTTTGGCATACCTCTAGCCTGCTCATTTTCAGCCCTTTCCTCATCAAGTACATCATGTACATCTGCATCAGTAATAGGCTGATCTAAAACATTTTCAGAAACCCCCATAGGCTGTACATTTGCCTCATTGGAACTTACATTCGTATTTCCACCACTGAAAAGAGGCATCAAAGTGTCATAAATGTCCTGTGAGCTTACATTACTGTCTCTAGTACATGACAGCAAGGGCTGAACAGAATCTTCCACAAACACTACATCCCGTGAAACCAGAATACGTTTTGTTTGCGGATGATACAACCTGTAACCTTTGCTTTCAGCACTATAACCAACAAAAATACATTTGACAGCCTTATCATCCAATTTTCTGCGCTGCACTTGTGGCACCAAAGCATATGCCAAACAGCCAAAAACACGCATGTGCTCAATAGAAGGCTTTCTATCATGCCATGCTTCATATGGAGTAATAGACTGCAAAGCTTTCGTAGGACACCTGTTAAGTACATAAGTGGCACACATGATGGCCTCAAGCCAAAAAGAATGCGGTAAAGCTTGACTTTTGACCATACATCGTGCCATTTCCGTCAGTGACCTGGTTTTCCTCTCAGCAACACCATTTTGCTGAGGTGTATAAGGCACTGTACATTGGTGTTTTATCCCACGACTAGCCAGAAATGCATTAAACTCATGAGACATATACTCCCCTCCTCAATCGGAACGGAGGGTGCCCATAGTACATTTCGAGACATTTTCAGCCATAGCCAGAAATTGTTTGAAGCATATAAAAACTTCAAACTTCGCTTTAAGCGGAAATACCAATGCATGCCTGGAGTAATCATCAATGAAAGTCACGAAGTACAGGTAATTGCCCAAGGACGGAGTTTGCATGGGTCCACAAACATCACTATGCACAAGCTGCAACCTGCATGTGGCCAGAACTGAACCATCCTTTGGAAATTTAGAACGCTGCATCTCACCCAAAATACAGCCTTCACAAACATGTTTGACAGGTGCTTCAAGATGTGGCAAAGAAGCAACCATATCACATTTCTGCAAACGCAGCAAACTGGCAAAATTCAGATGACCAAAACGTGCATGCCAAAGTTTTGCATCTGAAATAGCCCTTGAATCTGCAGCAGCATTTGCAAAATTTTGTCCATACTAGTCATACAAAGTGAGCTTATACAGCCCACGGCACAAAAGCTCAGATGCAACAATTTCATCACCAAAACTGAGATCATGAACTGTACATCTGTCATCCACAAATTTGACTACAAGTCCAAGTCTAGCAAGTGCGGATACAGACAAGAGATTCTTCTTGATCCCAGGTACATAAAGTGCATCAACAAGTGTGAAGGAACTGCCATTAGCAGCAGTGAGCACAATCTTTCCAACTCCCTGAACCGGATAAGAGGCGTTGTTGGCACAAGTGACTGAATTCCCATGAGGGACAGACTCGAGAGAGGTAAACAATTCACGATGTGAGGTAATGTGCTTTGTAGCACCACTGTCGAAATACCACACATGTGAATCTGCAGCAACTGACAAGCATGCATCATGGACAGCAGGATTGTAAGTGCACTCTGCGCTAAAAGCCCATTCTGCATCAACATCAGCATCACAATCTCCTTTCACAGAAGACTCAACAATGGCTGCATTTGTAGTGAAACCAGCATTTGCAGTGGAACCACCCTCTTTCTTCTTAGCCTCTTTGGCCTTCAACTTAGGACACGACTTGATCAAGTGATCATTGGCTTTACAATAATGGCAACGCATCTTCTTTTTACCCTTATCACCAGAATTTCCAGACGAATTGCTGCCAGCAGAAGCATTAGGAACATAATTTTTGCCACTCGCAGCAGAACCATAAGAAGTGGCTGCATTGCTGTTACCACCCTTTCTTTGAGAAGCAATAAAAGCCTGTTCAACTGCACGCTGTCTAGTCCTGTTTTTTCTGGACAGTGACTCTTGCAATAGCAATGTGCATAATGCATCAAACTTGACAACTTCTGGATTTCCTTGGGTCATTAGTCTCCAAGTACTAGCAAAAGTCTAGTAGGAATCTGGTAAGGCATCAAGAATAGTCTGCACAAGGGAACTATCTGAAATGACTTCACCTGCAGAAATAAGCTGCTCATTGATATCCTTGACACTAGCAAGGAAAGTCTCCATATCATCCTCCTCATGCATAATCTTCGACTCCAGCTCTTTACGCAGCAAAGCAATTTTAGTCTCATTGCGGCTTGCATAAAGACCTGCTAGAATATCCCAAGCCTGTTTTGCAGATTTTGCTGAACGGATGTGAGGAACAATGGTGCGCTTCACAGACAACGCAATCAATGCATGAGCCTGCGCATCCTTAACATCCCAACGAGCTTGTTTTGCCGTAGGCAAAACAACTCTAACAGCTGCAATCCTTGCAGCAAGACCTGCAACATCCTCAACATCGCCTACATCCTCAGAACCAGGATGTACATCAATGCCCTGCACAATGTTCCAGACACCTTTTGACACAAGAACATGTTGCATCATATAAGCCCACATAGGGTAGTTGTCCCCATCCAACCTGTCCTCAGCAGCAAACATCTTGAACACATCTGTATTGTTGTTGTCGGCCATGGTAAATGCTGCACCTGATGTGAAAACTGCCCAGAAATAGGAGAAATGAAGCGGGAACAACCTGTGCTATATAGCACAAACCGTAGAAGACTAAGGCACCTGTTATGCAGAAAAACGGCACTGACAGAAATTCTGCACAAAATGACGAAATAGCCTGTGCAGTACTGCCTGTAGTGGAAACGGAGGCCGAAATGAGCCCAAATCAAAATTCTGAGCGAACGCTCGCCAAAGCTCACTGCAATCGGAGAAAGTGAGCAGGCGTGTGCTGGAGCAGCTGGCGACTAACCCCGGGAGGACGTGACCTGCTTTGATACCAATTGTTGGAATTAGGGTTGCAGAGAAACACACACAGCTTGGAGAAGACGAAGGAAGCTCAAGGCACACAATAGAGAGTGTATTACTTAGTGTGCAATGGAAAGATAGATAGCCCTAGAGTGATGGGCGTATATACAATGCACGGGGGAAAAAACCTCCTAAAGAGGGAAAAAATGCCCCGGCGGTCCTAGTGTGTTCACACACATCACTACCACATGTATATGGTAACATTCTGAACCCCCACCTCTGGTTCCTATCAGAATAGGTAGTGGAAGATGCAATGATTACATGAACTGGCCTCCAATCCAATGGACACCTCGACTCCAATCTGGCTGAACTCTGAAAAGATCTTCCGGCTCTAGAGAGCACCCGCAATGCCACATACATATACAAGGCAACTGTGGAGAAGAGAGATCATTGAGGACCCTCTAAGAAAGAGTTAAAAATCTTCACATACAACATGCAAGAAGTCCAAAGAATGCGGACAACCGAGGCTACTGAGAAATCAAATGTTGGGTGACAAAGAACCAAAGAACTGCAACAACCACCATGTGTCGAGTAGATTGTAGACTAAATCTGAAGAAATTCATTTGGAATTGAGAGTGTAAATTGCTAATGAGCTTCCTCTATATGGAACACTTCCCGAGAGAATATTACCCTCTTAGAGTGAATCAGAAAAATACATCTGGTCTGAATGTTCTCTTTTCAGAGGGAGATGTGGAGCTAGCTTGAGAGTCAGTTTCTGAGACTACTTCCTTCCAGATCTTGTGGTTCCCTGCGCAAATGACAAGATTGACAATCTACTTGGTGGCTTTCGATAGAACCTTGTTCTTCACTTACAGAACTTGGGTCTAGGGTCTCTTGATCTTATCGTATTAGCTACAGTCTCAGTATTGAAGTGTTCCTTGTTGTTGTGGATAACTGCCACAACTCTTCAATAGTCTCTACTTGTGCAACTAGATGACCCAAGGTAGGTGACTTCGTAAAAAGAATATACTTGAGGAACCTATAAAAGAGCAACTGTCACACCACAAATCCAAAAGACAGAGCAACCACCAAAGTGACTCGAGAAAACATCCACCATGATACTAGCTGCACTGTGGGCAGCTTGCAAAAATTCTTGGCGTTCTGAATCTAACTCTCACAAATTTGAACCTTTTTGCTCTTCTAAATCTCTCAAAAGAAAACGAGTAAACAAAAAGACTAGGTTTCATCACTTTAGGAATGGCCGAAGCTGATACAAGTGGGACAGACTTGCCCATTGACTTTACATCAAGGACGATTTCTTTGCCCTTCTAATTTTTCAATGTTGCCTTTCTTGCCCAATAATCAACCACGACACTGTTCTTCCTAAAAGTACATCACACCCCTCAAGAGGCATGATATCGAAGTCCTCATGCCCTAAATACCCCTGACAATGCAACCAAAGTTTGCTAACGATAGGTATAATGGCAAGAAAGGCCAAATTACTAAAATTCCCATTATGCCGAGTAAAATCGTTTCCATGTGGTCTACTTGTATGGCCATTAAATCACTACATTGCAAAGAATCTAGCTTTTGCCTATGTAACCATCAAAAAATATCCTAATCACATTGTATCACAACCCACTTCCTTCGATTTCCATCATTAAAGTATCAAAAATGTAATAATACAGCATTCCGATAGTCTAATATTCAAAATCTAAAGCTTGCATGTGTTTCACCAATTCAAATCAAACAAGGGCCTATTTTCTCCTTGGCAAATTGAAAATGTACAAAGAAATTTAAAAGGATAGTTCTACCACTTATTAAGGGGTAAACTAAAGCAAAAAATTGTCTTGCCAACTTAAATACAAAAAATCAAGGGTGCCAAGTATTCCAACAACTACAACAAACTTAAAAGGAAAAAGATGTTGATAAGAGACCAATGCAGACCCGTTTTGATGCCACTGCCGCACAAGCCAGATCAAGTTGTCGCTTGAGCATCATCTCATACTCTTGGGGGTTGCCATGGCCAACATTGGGCATGACATTTTGTAATCCAGTAAATAAAGGATTCAATGCGCCAGAAACCTGCTGTTCCCGAAACCCCTCTACGTTATGGGCATCATCACCAAGTGATTCCAACGTATGATGCTGGTTGCCAAAAGGTTCCATTGAAGTTGAGTCGTCCTTCATGTAAGGAGCTTCAGTTAGTCTTGAATCAAAGACAGTATCCAAAGGTCTACTATGGGCCCCAGATGTGTGACTAAGATCTTGTTGATGACCAACACTAACATCAATGTGCGTTGAGTTAGAAAGGTTGGGGTTACAACCCTCAACATTCCTAGGGCTGTGGCTGTTTTTAGTGTTACATCTTACAATCCTGTCAGCTCCAAGAATACAACCTTGTTTGACATCATGGGCAACCCCCTCATCAGCACCCTGACTTGAATTCCCGCTGCAATCCACCTTGTGCGGAGGTGCATTGCTAGGACTCATGTTGAGATCCAAACTATGTTCTCCATCTGCAAGATCCTCTTTTTTACAAGATTCATGGATTTTCCCCTCTGCTTTGGAAGCCTCATTCAAGACATAGTTCTTGAGAAACTCTTGAAAGGCCCACATAGATTCATTCCGGCGCATCGCTCTCTCCGGTGTGTCAGAGCCCTCTGCCTTGGTAATGTCATGGAGCTTGAAGTAGTCTTGAAAGCCCCAATAAGAGTCTACTCTAGTGATCCGTTTGTAGACCTCGTCAGCAGGGCCACCAACGTCCTGAGCAGAGGCTATTTCCAAACTAAAATTCGAACTATGGGTGGGGTCTCCAGAGGCGTGGTTGCTGCTGATGGTTGTGGTGTTGCTGCTGTTAGTATCAAGCTTCCAAAGGGTACCCACAATGTCATCCACGGAAAAGTTGCGCTCCATTACTGCCCTGCAGCAGAGTCGCAGATATTCTCACTTCTTGCTGTGATCGGACTCCCACAAAAGCGTCGTGCTCGTTCCTGGTGACTTGCTTGTCGAGCTGCGTGCAGATCGAAAACGGTATTACTTGTGAACTGCTGACAGAAATCTCATACACAGCCTCACACCAATGATCTACAAGCACATAGGAAGTAAAAGCGAGTCGGGGCCCAAAAAAGCGAAGGTTAGAAGTTTCGGCAAGTGCAGATTTCTAATCACAAACAAGGCTTCTTCATTCAATTGGGGGGGGAGAGAGAGAGAGGAGGTGGACATCTCATAGCAATAGAAAGGTCACATGCTTGCTATTTTAATGTCCTTTGTACACGAGCTCTAAAAAGCTACGTATAGGCACTACTTTTCTCTCAAAAGGTCGTGCCAACAATTCTAAAAAGTTCACTTTACGTGTCAAACAACCCATGCGAGAGTGCGAGGATTTTGCTTTCAGCATGGAAAATTTAACCCTTTTCGTGTCTCCTTATTACTCGAGAATGTGTGTGAATTGTTGAAAGCTAAAAATGTTTATATAGAGTGTCCAAAGCTCTTTAAAACCAACAATGGAGTTGTAAACATTAACGAATCCCCACACGAAAAAAGAGAGAGGGGAGAGAGAGTGTGTGAGAGAGAGCACCTTGTACTTCCCATGATCCCTTCCTCCTCTTGCTTGATTATTTATATTGTGGTGTAACTCATTGATGCAAAAGAGTTACTTAACAACCTAGCAAACTACTAAGTAGCAACTAACAAATGTTCATATTGTGGCATTAGATGCACCATACATTAAGGTGATGCATCCATGCATGTTCACCATGCTCCTAGATCGTTTTGCTTTGCAAACACCTACTAACAATGTAAACCAGGATGCTTTAGTGGGCCAGTATGTCGCTCAAACGTTTTTGAGGAGCTTATATTATAGGTTGATATGTTTGCAATCAATCTTTAGCCACACCTAGTCCACCTGCAATCAAGATTTAATTGTGATATGTCCAGGTGACTTCATGCCACCGAATCTTCATACATAAAGAAAGCTCTAATGTCATGGGAATGAAATTTTGATGCATAAACAACGATATTTCAATATTGAGGCTACAGAGAGAAAATGCTCTAATGACCAACGCAGGAGCAATGCATCTCGTAGAAGTGAGAATGTCAAGATCTTAAATCGAAAAAAGGGCAATGCAACAGTCATGTGCCATTGCAAAATTTTCTATGGATTTTTTTCAAAAAAAAACATCCCATGCTTTTTCAAATACAACATTCTCAAAAGGGTAAACCTAATAATTCAAGACCTTGCATAAGTTGAGGGAATTATTTATGCACAAAAAAGATTGATGTCCTCTCTCTCTCTCTCTCTCTCTCTCTCTCTCTCTCTCTCTCTCTCTCTCTCTCTCTCTCTCTCTCTCTCTCTCTCTCTCTCTCTCTCTCTCTATGTTGCTTCCTTCTTGTTTCAATGGCGCTCATGTAAGTCTCATGCGCACGTGTTGTTGTCAACTCTTCCTCCCTCGCGTTAGTCCTAAACTGCATCTTCCTCCCTCGCGTGTGTTGCCCTCAGATCTTAATTCCTCCCTTAGCTGCACACTATAGTACAGTGGCACCTCTGGTCAATATCTCTACTGACGTCGATTGCAGTTTGATTCCTGGGCTCTACCGACCAAGGCATGGGTGCAAGGCATACGTTTCTCCTTTGACACGTCGCAGCTGCAGCTGTATCAAGCTCGTCAATTGCAATTAGCTTCATTTTCAAGATTATATTTAAGCAAGAGATGACGATTTCTCCACACAACAAACAACCCCCTAGGACACTGAAGGCGACTTTCATGCTCACATACAAATAACTCACATAGATGGAAAAAGAGATGAAGGAGTGGAAAGCGGAGATGGAAGGTTGGAGGGAGGAAAAGGTAGGTTTCCTCCAAAAGCAACTAGCAAAGAGGCACAATGGAAAGCGGAGAAAGAGGACATCCTGGTTGAAATAGACGCACTCAAAGGGGAGGTATCGGCCCTTAAAAAAGATCTGGCTAAAGTTAAGACAAGAAGGAAACTTGAAGAAGGAGAAATTCAGTCCTTAGTGATCGAAGAGCTCAAAGTCATCAAGGAGCAAGTGCAGGCGATCAAAGAGGATGAGAAGCAACATGAAGCAAAGATGTCTACATGGGTGGAGGTGATCACCAAGACGCAAAAGAAGATGGATGAAGTGGAGAAATGGATAGAGGTTACCAAGAAAGGAAAAGGGAAGGAGGCATCAACCCCCACACCAACTATCATCAACATGACACTTGAGGAGGAACAATGGAGATGCTCGTGTTACGAGACTGGCCACCCTCCTGTTGCATGTGGTTAACTGCAATTGGGATAGCTGGCTTAATGGTTAATTATGTGTTATCTATTTGAATTTTACTAACAGTGAGTGCATGATGATTTGTAGATTGGTACTCTGGGAGTTCACGAGGAGGCACCAGCAAATAATAACTCTCTCAATCATTTTATCCTAGCACAATATTTTAGATCTTTTATCAATAAGCCACTATGGCTCCTTTGTAAATAGGACAGTGAGAACTCACCCTAAGAGGGTCATGCAATAAGTGTGTACCACTCATAACTAAAGTGGGAGTAAAGTGTAAAAGAAGGGTCTCTAATATTTTGGCACCAATAATAAATTAAAATATCAAATACCAAACTCTACAAGAGGTGCCCGTGGAGTTTGGGACTAGGATTTTAAGCCTTTCTTGTGTATATGCTCTCAATTTCCCATTTCCCTTTTCTTAAGCTATTATGTGTTTGTTGTGTACTCCCTAATTAGGTCTACATCTTCTCTTCCATGTTCTTACACCCTCTTATAGCTTGTCTCTGTCAATTCTATGCTCTTAGTGCATGTGTGTGGCATAGTCTAGGTGTGTGTGTGTGTGTGTGTGTTTATAAATTGGAGAAAGAGGTTGACAGGTTGATGGTGATGTATGTGAGCAAGTGTTGAATTGTTCTAAGCAACCGGTATCCCCCTTCTCCCAACAGTGGTATCAGAGCTTTGGTTCGAGTTATCAGCACGACATTTTTTGATTTTGAGAGAATCCTCCAATTGGCAGATTAATCGGCAAATTCTTCTAGAAATTTTACAAATCGACGACATCAAATTTTCAAACCACGGATTAATTGACAATTAAATGGCAATCGACCATCAAATTTGGCTTAACCACGGTCAAACATGGAGCCTTGAGGAATTTTCTGAACCTGAATTGGCATCGGATTCCCTGGAAAGGGGATAGAAGAGGTTCGAAAGAGGCTGATTGAAGCTAAGTTAAGAGAAGATCTCGATATAACAAGGATAAAGAGGAGTTAAGCGTGCAAAAGAGAGACCCGCAGATGTAACGTAGGATCAACGGTTGAGAATCGACTTTGAAGGGCCTCCAGGATCTACCCCAGTAGCTCTCGGAATCATGTTTGTAAATTATTAACCATCATTGGCTCTACTAGCTTGTCAACCTACTCTCGCGGGAACCCGAACCTACTTGAAGCAAGCCTTGCTGATCGAGCTACGTGAAAACATGCCCAGTCACTCTCAAATTGGTCGCCCAAGACTGGTGAGCAAATTCCTCCTCTTGCTCGTGGATCGAAAAAGCCTCTGCAGGTGACCATCACGGCTTTTCTCCCTCGTGCTGTCGGAATCTTCAACTGCATGCTGCCAGGCTTTTTTTTTGTCTTCAAGTTCACATGCAACTTTACAAGTGGAGTTAAGTGCTAGTTTAATTGGTCGGCCGCCATTTTAAGTGCCAATTCACACACTTCTCTACTCCTTAGGAGCCGTGGATACCAGCTCTAAGAAAAAACTTGACCGCTTATCATCCGTAGTCGTCGGAGCTTATCTTCAACAAAAAAAAAAATCCCTCAGCTGCACACTCTTCAGTCACTTTTCGGCCACAATTAAAAATTCAAAGGCAAGCATTAATTGGAGCTCTTTTAACCTCGTCTGTCCAAGCTTGCTCAAGCTACACTGTTTGCAACTACCACCGACCCTACCACCGATTGTATTGCCCTTGTTTTTGGGATACAGGAGATTGCCGCGAACTCGACCGACTCGCAGACCAACCGTCTAACCGCTCACTTTTTTGGCAATTTCCTCGCACATCGTCATTCTGGACTGGACGCCAACACGATCTTTAAGCTAACTACATTTTATTTCTGCCAATTCTTTTACTCAATCTCACTTATTTTGCATACTACATCTGTAAATATCTCCATATAGTCATTTTAAATTTAAAAATATACACAAAAAAGGAAAGAAAGCGCGCAATCATGGCACACCTTCCACATGCACCCGCAATTGCTGAGCAGCTTGCTAATCTGCAACCATCTCCGTATGTGAAGGCAAGAGATTGAAGATAAATCATTTTATTCTACACGCATAGAATGTGCACCAGCACCCAAGCAAAACAAAATTAGCAGAAAAGCCTTCACTTTCAAGGATTTTGATGGCACTAAAGATGCTAGCATGGTTCTAGCATGGGTTAGTCAATTAGATGACTATTTTCATGATGAAGACTTTCTCGAACGTGAAATGGTAAAGTGTGCATCAAATCATCTCACCAATAGTGTTGCATTGTGGTGGAACGCCACCAAACAACATGGTAAAAGACCGCGTACCTGGCATGCATTCAAAAAGCTCTTTTTTACCTCCATTTTGGCCCACATAGTATAAAGCTAAAGCACAACGCCAATGGGATTTAATTCGACAGGGTCGAAATAAAGATGTACAGTGCTATACTGATCGTTTTTGGAACTGCTTAATTCAATTGCAAGCTATTGAACATGTCAGTCACAGAAAATTAAAGCGTAAATATGTGTCTGGCTTAGCACTACAAATTGGTGCTGAGATAGATATGTTTGAACCGGATTCACTGTCAAAGGCTGTTAATCTGGCCCTTGATGCGGAGAAGAAGAAAGGTGGACAACCCTCTCACACCGACCAAATTGGTGCTCAGATTGATATGTTTGAATCGGCTTCATTGTCAAAGGCTGTTAATTTGGCCGCAAATGTGGAGAAGAAGAAAGGTGGATAACCCTCTCACACCGAAAAAACTGGTAACACTAACCGTAACAAGAGAACTTCTTTCTGTCCTAACTTTCACAGGAACAGACATCAAAGCCGTACCTTTTTCAAGAGACGCAGATTTGACAATTCTTATGGAAACAACAACAATAATAACAACACAAAGCAACGAGGCAACCAATGTCCTTCTCAAAACTCTAATGGTAATAAAAAGGTGAAGTGTTTCAAATGTTTTTAGTATGGTCACTATGCAGATAAGTGCCCAAAAGGTCCTGTTAAGGTCAATGGCCAATCCAATGGAGTCACCCGAAATCCAAGCCAAAAACCCTTCAACAACAACCACTCCAACGGTGCTACTGTTAACCTCATCAAAGATGCTAATCTCGATGACAATGAAGTGGAAGCTAATTACGGTGAGGGATATGATCTTGAGTATGATCACGATGACAACCCATCTTCAGGTCTCCTATATCTCCTCACACTTTGTTTAAAGTGCAAGGCACGGTCAAGGGCGAAAATGTCACCATTCTTTTATATGATGACAGTAGCCATGATTTTATTTATGCACGATTGGCACAACTCTCTCTCTCTCTAAAATTTCTTCACCTCACAAAACTATTTTTAATAATCAACATTTTAATTGCAAAACCTAAGTCATTGTTGAAGTTGGCATTAGTGAATTTACACAAGCACGTACATTTCTGGTAGCACCATTGCATGGTCTTGATATGATCTTGGGAATGCCATTTCGTCATGAATTTGATCCATTGATTAATTATAAAACACATACCATGTTTCTCACTCATAATAATAAAAGTTTCTTCATCCAAGCAACACTAGCACACCAAAAAAATCCACTTCTCTCTCACACTCAAGCCAAAAGAGCCATTCAAAAACAAGGGGAAACATATCTAGTGTTGGTAAATCAAATCTTCATTGAAACCAAAACCTCACATAACTCCTCACATGATGATTTTCTCTCACAATTTCAAAAGTGTTTCATGTATGATTTACCACCTGGAATACCACCTTCCCGCCCAGAAGACCATAAAATAGATGTTATACGAGGTAGTGAACCTCCTTGTAGAGCACCTTACATGAAAATCCAACTGCACACAGGAAGATACAAACTCAAATCACTGACTTGCTTGATCGAGGGCTTATAAGACCTAGTAGTTCACCATACAGAGCTCCAGTACTTCTTGTTAAGAAGAAAAATGGAACTTTTCATATGTGTATTGACTACAGGGCTTTAAACAAGATCACCATCAAGAATAGGTTTCCTAATCCTAGAATGGATGATCTATTAGACAAACTAAAAGGAGCAAACATCTTTAGCAAAATTGACTTCAAATCAGGGTATTACCAAGTCAAAATGTTTGATCAAGATGTCTACAAAACTGCTTTCAAAACACAAACGGGACATTATGAATTTCTTGTCATGCCATTTGGTCTAACGAATGCACCGACCACATTCACACTCATGATGAACATAATTTTCATTGATCATCAAGATTTTGTGATTGTATTCTCTGATGGCATTCTTGTATTCAGTAAATTAGCAAAAGAGCATAAAGAGCATTTAACATGTATTTGAAATGCTTGCACACAACCATTTATATCTAAATCCTGAAAAGAGTTCATTTTTCCAATCTGAAATTGAATATTTGGGACACATTGTATCGGGCAAGGAATACATGTAGACCCTAAGAAAATTGAAGCCATTCAATCATCGCCTAGATACAAAAATTTGCATGAACTTCGTTCTTTTATTGGTCTATGCAGTTATTACAGGAAGTTTGTACGTAACTTTGCTTACAAATCTCATTACCTCACTCTCTTGTTAAAGAAAAATTCTCCTTATGTATGGATTGATTTGCAAGAAATTTCCTTTAATGCACTCAAGAATGCTTTGATAAATGCATTAGTACTACAATTGCGTGATTTTGATAGACCATTATTTGTCATAGTCACTGATGCTAGTGGAAAAGGTACCGGTGCAGTCCTTATGCAAGATAACCATCCACTTGCATTTGAAAGTCGTAAGTTTAAACCATCTGAAACAAAATTTAGTACATACGACAAAGAGTTAACTATTGTTGTACATGCTTTGAAAATTTGGAAACACTATTTAATGGGTGCCGATTTAATCATCAAAACTGATCAACAAAATATCAAGTATTTATTGTCTCAACCCTTAATAGATGTTAGACATATTAAGTGGGCTGTCTTCATTCAACGTTCCCAACCCAACATTCAACACCATCCTAGTAAAGAGAATGTTGTAGCTGATGCTTTGAGCTGAAGACCCTCTCTTAATAGTCTATCAACCATTACGGGTACTTCATTTGATTCAATGCCTGACACTTATGCACAAGATGATGATCTCAAAACCACATGGTTGCATATGATTAACAACTCTGTGCATACATTTTTGAAATACACTATTCAAGAAAACTTTCTTTATTTCAAACAAAAACTGTGTGTAAGTAAACCATTTTGTACATTGATCATTAAGAGTTGCACAAACCACCCTATGCTGGACGTAGAGGATTTGCTGCTACTTTTCAAAACTTATGTCGTGATTTCTTTTGGCCTACTACGAAAACTGATGTTAAACAGGTTTCAACTTGTTTGGTTTGTCAAAAGATCAAAGCAGCGATAGATAAGAAATTGGGACTTTTACATTCTCTTCCTATTCCTGAAAAACCTTGGAACATATTTCATTGTATTTTGTCACTGGATATCGACTCACTGTTTACAAGCATGATATGATTTGGACTGTCATTGATCGTTTTTTTAAATAAGCATACTTCATTCCTTGTAAGAAAACACTCACAGCACATCAAGCTGCACTTCTATTTCTTAAAGCTATCTTTCCACATCATAGTTTGCCTAAATTTACAATTTTTGATCGAGATTCTAAATTTTGTAGTGCTTTTTAGACTACTGTTTTTGAAAATCTTGGAACCGTACTTGATTTTACTTATGCATTCCATCCTGAGTCTAATGGTCAAACCGAAGTCACTAATCGCACTATCATTGACTTGTTAAAAGCTTATGTTTATTTCTCAACCCAAGAAATGGGATGATTACCTGCATATTCTACAGTTTGCATATAACAACACCACTCACAATGCCACATGCCACACTACAACCTTCATAAAGATCTGTAGATTTTTCATTTTGAAAAAGTAGGCGGGAGTGCTTTGCTCATGCAGAGTGGGGTGGTGGGAGTATAGGGCGACGTGGGAGAGGTGGTAGGGTCTCCTTCTTTGATAAAGCCCTGAATCAGTACCCGCCATGCAAGGATGTATGTCAGCGTAGTGGTCTAATGGAAGTGTGTGGAGATGATTTGTAGTACTTCCCACCTGGTGGACAAGTATCACCCTTATGATGTCAAAGCCACTCACTTTATCCTTAGATTCCATAGGAAAACAAAAATCAAATGTAATTAGGTATGTGTAGGAAACACCCTCCTCTTACTAGGTTAATTATGTTTGTAGGAGAGTCCACTAATGCTCTCAATTTGCTTAGAAATTAGAGAAAGAGGTTGATAGGTTGATGGTGATGTATGTGAGCAAGTGTTGAATTGTTCTAAGCAATCGGTCTCCCCCTTCTCCCAACAGCTCGTGTGTTGTACATATGAGAGTTACCAGTCTAAAAGATCGAGATAAAGTCAAAGAAGAAGTAAGGGAGTTCATGGGTTTGGTGGGAATAGATAAACAAATGCACACAAAGGCATAGAGTGTCAGTAAAAGAAGTGGAGGTGTTGGAGAGACATGGAAGGAATGTGCTCTCTCATAGTTTTTGGTATTGGCAATTCCTCAATTGTCTTGACCTTATCAGAATCAATATGAATGCTCTCTTTAGAGATTACCCTTCCCATTTATACAATTCTTTCCTTAGCAAAGAAACACTTACTCAGTTTGGCATAGACTTGATGTTCAAGAAGTACTTTAACAGTTTTCCTTAAATGCTATTCATAATACTTTTCATTCTTAGATCTTTAAAAAAAAAATTCATCCAAAAACACCAAATAAAGTCATCAAGATATGCATGAAATATATTGTTCATTAAACACATGAATGTCACGGATGCATTAGTCAAACCAAAAGCCAAAACTATAAACTCGAAGTGCCCATATTGTGTACGAAAAGCAATTTTGAAAATAAGTCCTTTCTTGATTCTGATCTATTGGTATCTAGATCGAAGGTCAAGCTTTGAAACCACTTACACACTGCTAAGTTGACTTAACAACTCATCAATGAGCAAAAGGCGATATTTATTTTTAATGGTTTGTTTATTAAGATCCTGTAGTCAATGCACAGCCTATAAGTCCCATCCTTCTTTCTCTCGAAAAGAACAGGGCTACCTCAAAGAGATACACTAGGTCTAATTAACCCTTTCTTCAACAAGTTGTTTAGTTGGAGTTTTAGTTCCTTAAGTTCATATATGTTGAATCTGTACTAGTTGGAGTTTTAGTTCCTTAAGTTCATCTATGTTGAATTTGTACGAAGATCAAGAGTACGATTCGTATTCTGGATATAGGTATCCCATGGTCTAGTGATTTAGGAGAAGGCATACATGGCAGGTCATCAGAAAAAACATCCATGAATTCCTTCAGAAGCTTTTCTACATACAATAATTTTAATTTCTTTAGCTTCATCTTTTAACTCATTTAAAAAAGTTTTAAAAGTCTCACACTCTTGTCTAAGTCACCTTATCATTTTGCGCTTTCCCCTTATTGAGGCAAAAAAAGAGTTTTTGAAGAAAAGACCGACATTATAAAAGACCGGCATACTCCTTGGTGAAGATCTCACTCTATCACAACTTGCCCACATGCAAGTCATGCCATAGATTAGGGCGGCAAGGGAAAAAGAAAAGATAGCCTTCCATAGAGAAGGGAAGGTGGTCATTATGGAGTGATGCTCCACATGACGATTGGAGACCTATTGGACCAAACTTAAATAGCAGTGTGGAACTGCAATGGGTTTGTCAAGCTTGATGTGGGTGCCTTTGAGGATAGCTTTAGAGATAGAGATAGTGTGTCCTATTCAGAGACTCACGAGGCCCTGGGTCATATGATGTCATTTGTGATTGGATACGAATGGGAGATGATTTATCGAGTAGATGCAAGATCTAAGCATTGGAGTAGAGGATCGGGCAGGGGGGGGGGGGATAGTAGCTCTTTTTATCGAAGATTTGTAGCCGCTTGTACATATTGTTTGGAGAGAGGATCATGCCAAGTACATCTGGGTGAGATTGAAGGTTGACACAAGTAGATTTTCTATAATTCCATATGCTACTTTGCTCCAAGTACATCAACCTATGCGTCACCTAGAGGAGAGTCTCCTTTCTCTGTGTTTGATGATGACATATGGGAATTATCTAGGGATGGGAACATCATTCTCTTGCAGAACTTCAATTCCCAAACGGGCAACCATTAGACAAGCTTCTATGATATCATGGAGGAAATGTTGAGAGAGTTGGACACCATAGACATGGGGCTAAATAGACGCTCACAAGATATAGAATGTACATAGTATGGGAGATGCTTGCTAGATATGGGCACCGCACATGGGTTAGCCATACTTAATGGCTTATAAAGATTCCCATGAGCCGTCAGGTTTACTTACTTCCCACATCATCATGGGGCTAGCACAATGGACTATATTATGCCCACGCCGAGCTTTCTTTCCCATATTTAGGACTTCACAATTGGACCTTATCCCAATGGGTTAGCAGTGGATCATGCCCTTTTGATATTGGACATCTCCTTCCAATTCACTCAAAGGACATGAGTAGGAGGTTTACAAGATATACTTTCACTTCAGAGACGAACTCTGTTTACATGGATGGGATTCATAGATGCTTATGCATAGAGGATCCAAAGTGACCTTTGGAGGAGCTCACCCATATTCTGACGACAGAGATTCTATGGGATGTGGCTAGGGAGGCTTATCCACATACACAGTCCGAGCAGAGATGTCGTTTTGGGACTATGCACCAGAACAACCGGTATGATGAGGAGTGCAGAGATTTGGGAGCCCAACTATAGAGAGAGGTTTCTCTGGGAGTCATCACTCATAGACATACTACATATTGCCTTCTGACCTTTAGTACGTCAAAAGAAGAGGGCCTTTTTGGCTAGCCTTGAGTAGGAGTTATACCAGCTATTTTTTAGTCAAGATTCGGTTGAGGCTTAATGGTTTTTTCATGAATCCTCTTCCGCTCTAGCTATTACTTCTTCGGAGGTGTGGGGCCATATGCAACATCCCTATATACAGTGTCGGGGTAGCCACATCTATTGGATCCACCAGAGCCATGCCACATGCATATGTCTTCTTTACAATGGAGATGGTAAGGAAAGCCATTGACATGATGAAGCATGGGAGAGCTTTTGATCATGAAGGATTAGTGGCCGAGCATTTTATTCATGCTAGAGATATTCTTGCAGAGCTTCTAGCTATGATGTTCAACCATGCTATGTGTGAGGGTCTACCTGAGACTTGGAGTTTTTCTACTATCGTGTCTATCCTAACAGTAGGAGACCCTATGGAGCCTGGGAACTATAGTACTATTATGATCGATTACACATTAGCACGGTTATATGCATCCATTCTTGAGCAGTAGTTGAGCAGATGGGCAGAGAGACAAGGTATACAAGCAACATGACAGGTAGGTTTCAAGAGGGGTTTCTCTACTCTTGATCACATCTTGACTCTATGAGCCATTATTTGGGAGGGCATGTCACATGGGAAACAGATATATTGTAGCTTTGTGGACTTCCACAAAGATTTTGATACAATACCCAGAGCTAGACTGATGCGTCGATTGTAGGTACTGGGGGTACAGAGCTCATTTGGGAGATTATGGCTTTGTACAGATCAATTGCGGGGCAAGTACACAATCCCTAGGGGATTTCTACCCTGGTTCACTCCACTATTGGAGTGAAGTAGGGATGCCCGCTATCTCGTATTTTGTTTGGTATGTATGTAGATGAGGCCTCTGATTACATTATGAGACTAGGGGACAGAGGCCTCTCATTACATCACAAGACTAGAGGGCAGAGGAGCACACCAAGCAAGGACATGGATCCCATTTTTGTTATATGCTGATAATATTGTGTTGATTCATGACTCCCCATTGGGAATGCAGTGCCATTTGGATGCCTTACATGTGTTTGTGGAGGATAGTGGATTGTCTGTCAGCCTTGGTAAAACCAAGGTTATGGTGTTTAACACCACACCGTAGTGGGTCAGAAGTCACATTTACCTATGACATGAGAGTCTGGAGTAAACATATGCATATAATTATTTGAAGCAATGTCTCACTACCATAAGAAGCCACAATATCTTATCTACATGCAGTACTGCGTGGTCAAGGAATGGAGACATAACAAGGTGCCCTACATTTGCGAAGACATATCCAAAATATTGCAGCCCGATGTTATGATGCCCCGGGTTATTTATGAGCATGTTGTTGCTTGAAGTGGTGTGTATACATGGAATAGAAATTATAGCGTTGAACAACAAGGTATGGAGCTTAAGGCCAAGGAGAACTCCCCCCAATTGGGCTTCATTATTTCAAACATGATTGGGTAGAGAATGTAGGGAGAGAAAAAGTTATAGCTATATAAAACACCCCCAATAGAGAGAGAGAGAGAGAGAGAGAGAGAGAGAGATGCGAAAACTTGGAAATGCATTTATAAAGTTGACTTTAATTCCCCTTTGCCATTAAAAAGGGCCCCTCCGCATCAACTACCTCATGTACAAACATATTGCACACCATAATCATATTGGGAAAAAATATCCAAATTAAATCTCGGGAGTCCTTTTTAATAGTTGAAAACAAAGTACACCTATGGCACAACTCCTCTAACGCTTTGCTATGGTAGGGCTTTGATAATAAGTAACACATGACATTAAATGAAGCAGGGTGATGGGATTGACGGTGCAAAATTGGTGCATGGAATCTCGGGGTAAACCCAAGCAACATTAAAAACGAGGTTGTATGAAAGCCCTTCCACCCCGCGAGGCAGGGCTTGAAACTAGGACCTCACAATCCACATGAGCTAACCACTTCAATTCCACACACATGGTCTACATTGTCTAGGTTTAATTGCTATAGTTTTGACAAGACATCTACAACCGTGATTGTTTAGTTTTTTAAACATAGACTTCACGTCGTGGATCCCTCACTTTCCTTCATTAAATATTTAGTCTTGAGGATACCAGGGCAAAATTAACAAACTTTTCAAAATATCCGAGATGCAAAAGTGAAGGATTAAGAAAGGTTTGTGGATATGTGTGTATGTAATTTTAACATATATATGCTATTCAGCATGTCCCAAAAATTAAGTTTCAAAATTCATTGAAATGGATATTCAAATCTAATCTCTGCCACTCCCTACTCAAGACACTTACATCACAAGAAGATTTATAAAATTTCTAATGTAGGAAAAGGAAGTCTTTTTCAGTGTTTTCCATACAATGCATAACATCATGAGATTCTGCTCGAGAGGCACCGCATACCTAGCTAGGTACGATTGGGGTCAGGGGACTGCCGGCCCCCCACACCGGGCCGGCGGTCCCCTGCCCCCAATCGTACCTAGCTAGGTTTACAGTGCCTCCCTCACAGTAGCTCATGATGTTGAGGTAAGTCACAATGTGGGAATTATTGTGAGAATTTGCCCAAAACTTCTTGTGCATGCAATGCTCAACATTAGTGAATTGGCTTAAAAGTTCCAATTGCTGCAGAACGTGATGGTTTGCACTCTATCCTTGATTAGCGTACCTCCCATTCACTTGGTCATAAAATTTAACTTTCAAAAGCTCTACCTAAAATTCTCTCTAATACAGGCCCACTCCACATGCAAAACCTGACACTAGCAAAATTGCTTAAAAGTTATCAATTGGTGCCAAACGTGCTTGCAACATGATGGTGTGCATCACATTGGAGCCCAGATCCGCCTAAAAGCTAGACAAATGATGTTAAACGGCTAGCATGGAAGCTCGTAGGTACCAAAACCTTACACTTTTGTTGTAATTTTTTTTTTTGTCAAGAACTAATTCCAAGTATTGTGACCTCAACACCAAACTCTGGAAGCAAATGTGTAAATGGGCACACCTAGAGATCTTTGTTCTCCATCATCTAATCCGAGATATGTAAGAAAACCACCTTAGAAGTTTTGTGATCTTGCAAACCAACTTTGCAATTGTTTGATGCCACTCTTGTAGGAAACTTGTGTCTCGGGTGCTTGATGCATTTTGGCTTATGGCTATGTACTACTACCAAGCTGCAAATTTGGGGGAAAGGCCTTTTGTACCAAAAAAAATAAGAAGGCTATGTTAACATATGTTTAATTGAGAGAATTTTTGTGAATAGTATTAGAAATTTAGGTCGAGTTGAGAAGTTTTCGACACCCAGAGAGAGAGAGAGAGAGAGAGAGAGAGAGAGAGAGAGAGAGAGAGAGAGAGAGATCATTCTTAGCAACAAAGAAGAAGGTGAGGCTCCATAGAGAAAGACACCCCCCACCCTCAACATATCACACACACACACACACACACACACACACACACAGGAATACATAATGTGTGGCGCATGCATGCTTTCTCCTTTGCTCTACCCTTGATAAATGTGGCTCCCTTTGTGAATGTGTATGTTATAATTTTGTTTTCTTCTCTTACTCGTAATGGTTTTTTTGTGTTTTTGTATCTGAAACGGTCACTAATATCTTCTTAAGTATTTGAACGGTCACTAACATCGTGGTGAAAGCTTATGAGTGGATTTCCACGATCTCCATGAATTAGCTTGCTAATTCTTGAGCCTTTTCCGTGGTGTTAATGGGAATATACCTACATACCTTGGTCAAGCAATCGACAACTCCTAATTTTCTACTTAACCTACTCCTAATGGGCAAGAGTAATCTTTAAGTATAAAAACAAAATTGTCAAATCTAAAAGCTCTTCGATTGGCTAGTGCTTGTGTGGGAGTGTGCTCTACACATATAGTGCAACAAATGCTAAGTCTACTTTGAGATGCATGATTTGCATTAGGTACAAAATTAGAGGGATAAGTGAGTGCACACGGTGCTTTAAAGTGTGTGTTACATACATGTTATTCAAACGATCAAAATGTTGAGGGTTGTTGTTGGAATACGAGGGTTGAATATTTGGGGGTATACATGTTTATTGTTCCTTTGTAAGTTTCAGTATCATGAGCACAAGACATCATCTCTTATAAAGAAGAAAGTCCAAAGTATATTCAACTTCTCCGTTGGTATGGCTTCTTGAATTTTTGTTTTGTTTTGTTTTCGGAGTCGGGTAGGGCACGCCCGGCTGCTCTCCTCACACACCAAAAAAGTGCACAAGGCTTCTTGAAGTCCATCTTCATACTTTTACTTGATCCTCATATTCCAACAACAACTTTCTGAAGGAGTACGAGCGGAAGTGCGACGCGAGAGAGAGTGCGAGAAGAAGAGCACGACGATATGGTGAACTCGCTCTACTGTAATGTGTAGAGCATAGTGAGTTCTTATTAGGTTTTTACAAAAAAATATGTGTACATACCTGACAGCCCGCCCACTTACCTGGGCGACCACATTGGGCTTTATACCCCAACAACCTTCCACTTAAAGTCCAATGTGGTACTTTAAGTGTGAGAGAAGCTACTATACAAGCTAATATACAAGAGATGTTGGGGTATAGGCGTCTGTGCCTTGCTCGGCCGCCCAGAGTCTGGGCGCCCACTGACTTGTATACCTTATACATAGCATAAGTGTATAGGGGGCTGCTCACTCTTGGAGTCTCCCCACCCACATCGTGTGTGTCTCCTTCTCTCTCTCTCACTCTCCGTCTGTGGTGCTCCCCGATCCCCTTCAATTGGTATCAAAGCGTAGGTGCGGAGGGAGCGCGTATGTGCACAGTCACGACGACAACGGAGAGCCAGTTTTATTCCCGAAATCGCGTCCGCGCGCGCGCACTTTCAAGAGTGCAAACAGGGTTTCGACTTCGGCATCGGCAAATTCAGCTTTCCGAGAGCTTTTCCACCAGGTGTTTTGGCGTTTTTACCTCCTTTTCGAAGCCATTCGAGCCATCAAAAACTTCATTCGAGCTACGGTGGAGGAGCTGCATTTTTCAGCCCTCTTTTGGCAGTTTATGCTGCGTTTTTGGGTCGAAACGGAGGTTTTTGGCATAGCTTTCACACCCGGACTTGGATACATGTGATCCAGGAGTCTACCTTGGGGTTTTGGCACGCTCCGGACGCGCTCGTCATATCAGAATTTTAAAATTCTGAACGCTGAATTTTCTGCAGCAGCAGTTGTTTATTGTGTGTCGAGGATTCCACACATGGTTTGCTCTCAGATGTGAGAGTGATATTTGCTGCAAGTTTCCTCACAGGTGGGAGGATACGATGTATGCTTTATGTGGTTTGATGCTTAGGGAGACTAATGTGATTGCATTTTGAGCTCGGCAATGTATGCCTCGAGCATGTTTTTTGGCAGTCACAGGTAGAGCAGATATTTGTGTACTAGATTTGCAGGTGTTTGCAATGATGTATGCAAAGTGTGGAGATTGGTGCATGCATTTGGAGTGCAGTTTGATGCGCTTTGGTTGCTCATGGTTTTGAGCGTGCAATCAATTTGGTTACTGGTTTTGTGGCCGTTTTACTGACGAAACTCTGGCGAAATTTTCCCAGGAGTTTTATGCGCATCATTTATGCGATCTAGGTAGAGATTGCGGGTTGCACTCAACATTTGCGTGCGGTGTTCTCTGCAGGTGGGAGATTTGTGCGTGTGTATGCATCGATACCGCACATTGTGGGCTTGGTGATTAGCTCACGGGTTTGACAGGCGTACAGTTATCTTGGCACACTCACAGGAGTGAGTATTGTGATGTATGCTTGTGTGGCTACGAGCTAGGTAGCCGGATTCGAGCACTAATGGCTTGAGTTTTTTCAGCAGGTTTTACAGGTTTACAAGTTTACAGGCAGGTTTGAGGGCTTATTTGGGCGCTGAATTTTCAGCCATTGTTTCCTCTTTGCAGGTGTCCATGTATGGCTCAGTTGTAGGCTGATCTGGGACACGTTTGTGACTTGTTTATGCAGCTGTTTAAGAGCTGAATTTTGGGGCTATTTTGGGGCTGATTTGTAGCCATATTTGCAGACTTTTGTTGATGAGATTCGAGCCAGTTTAGGGCTGATTTGGTTGACATTTGCTACTCATTGTTGGTTGCTCTTTTGCGAGCATTATGGCTGATTTTTCATTTGACTTCCAGCGTTATGGTCTGACACAGTTTGATGGTGCAGATTTTTTTGCTTGGAAGGAGCATATGCTTGTTGCATTGGCGGATTTGGGGTAGGATAAACCCTTGCATGGTTTATCGGCGAAGCCCAAGTCTATGCGTGATGATGATTGGCAGGATCTTGATGAGTTAGCAATGTCTACGATTCGTTTGCATCTGGTTGAGTCTGTTGACTGGCAGGTCTCAAGGGAGACTACAACTCATGCTTTATGGCAGAGTTTACATGCTATGTACGTGACATCCATGTCTACAGGGGAGTCTAGTCCCACTTCTATGTCCATGGGAGAGATTGGTCCCACACGCAAGTCTCGACGGCATAGAGACTTGACATGTTGGCATTGTGGACATAGAGGGCACATTAGGCGTCGATGTTTCAGGCGTTTGAGACAACGGAGGCGACAGATGTGTGATGCAGATTTGGGCATGAAAGATGCTAGTGAGATCAGTACGGTGGTTACTGAGTATGCTTGTGATGGCGATGTCACATTTACATCTAGCTTGTCTTCAGACGATCTTATGTCTACGGATTGCATATCGGATTGCACATTGTCTTCACATTGGTTACTAGATTCAGATGCTACTTTCCATGTCACGTGACATCGTGAGTGGTTTAGCACGTTTTCTAGTGGGAGACTTGGTTGTGTGCACATGGCTGATGGTGCTGTGTATGACATTGAAGGTGCAGGAGACGTATGTTTGTCCTTGCCCAGTGGTATGAGATTTACCCTGCGTCATGTGCGTTATGTGCCAGATCTGAGATGGGATTTGATCTTAGTCAGATAGTTACGGGATAGTGGATGTCAGATTTTCCTACGAGAGCGAGATTTTGTGATGCATTTGGGTTCGCTAGTGATTGCGAGAGGTGCCAGGAGTGGTACAGGTTACCCATTGCATGTGGATCACGGGAGAGACGGTGTTGTCTCTGTGATCATGCAGCCAGGTAGAGAGCGAGAGAGCAGGCGAGTCTCTTTTGCTCATGGGTTGCAGGGTACTTTGCATGGAGTGCAGAGTAGTGAGCTCGTTGTGCACAGAGTTGGGGCACGACTTGAGCAGTCACACAGATAGGTGACAGAGTCAAACATGCATACTTTGCTAATGACTGAGCAAAGTAGAGAGTCAGTTGTGCGAGATACTTCTATGCAGGATAGACAGGCAGAGCAGTCTTGCTCTAATGAGTCACGACAGGCGGACGTTGTGCAAGAGTCTATGCATACGGAGTTAGAGCATGAGAGCGCTAGTGAGTCACAGCAGATTGAGTGGTCATGTTTGCAGTGGATGATTGCAGAGGAGGCTGAGACGTCAGCGATTATGCAATCATTCCTTTCTATGCTCGAAAGTGAGCATGGGGATATAGTTGTGCAGGATATGTCTTCCAGCAGACACCTAGAGCAGCTGGTTTGCTCTGAGGTTGCACGGCAGGTTGATGCGTCTTTTGTGGACAGTCAGGAGATGCATGTGGTTGACACGCCTTGTCAGTTAGAGATGCCTATTTCCAGGGATATATATGTTGATGCATGCTCCGTAGAGCTAGCAGGGCCCGCTAGCATTGCATCGGCATTCGGTGGTCTCATGTATGAGATGTTGATCTTGAGACCGGATATCGCAGCTGTAGTGGGAGCATTTGCAGTTGGGGTTGTCAGTCGTTTGTTGACTGATGATGGCATAGTGCACGAGGGAGATATGCAGGTATTGCGTACATACTTGCAGTACGTGTGCGGTACGTCTGGTGGTGTATGGACTTACACGGGAGCAAGACAGCCGGATGCACACGATCACAGCCAGCCAGTGGGCATCGGTTGAGAGCAGTTTTCTCTCGCCTTTTGTAGTCTTTAGACTAGGTTCTCTTGCTTAAAGGCACAGTCGCCTTTAAGTGGGAGGTTGTTGGGGTATAGGCGTCTGTGCCTTGCCCGGCCGCCCAGAGTCTGGGCGCCCACTGACTTGTATACCTTATACATAGCATAAGTGTATAGGGGGCTGCTCACTCTTGGAGTCTCCCCACCCACATCGTGTGTGTCTCCTTATCTCTCTCTCACTCTCCGTCTATGGTGCTCCCCGATCCCCTTCAAGAGATGTAGAGAAGTGATGTACTACCCTACACCTAACTGCTTGCGAAAATGCGCAAAGCTCTCTGAGGGAAGTCCTTTTGTAAGTAGATCAGCAAGATTTTCTGTGGTGTGAACTTTGACAAGCTGAAGTTGCTTATCCTCGAGCATTTCCCTAATAAAATGATACTTCACATCCACATGCTTTGTCTTTGAGTGATAAACTGGATTGCGAGCCAATTGTATAGCACTTTGACTATCACAATATAACACATGCATCTCTTCTTTGATTCCCAAATCTGTTACTAGTCGATTAAGCCAAATTGATTCTTTGCATGCCTCTAATGCTGCAACATATTCAGCCTCTGTAGTAGACTGAGTAACACAATCTTGTAATCTAGAACGCCATGATACTGCTCCACCAGCCAATGTAAAGACATACCCTGACGTAGACCTTCGGTTGTCTAAGTCACCTGCATAATCTGAGTCTGTAAAACCCTTTACATTTAGCTCCTGACTCCCATAGCATATACGCATACTCTTTGTAGCTTTCAAGTATCTCAATATTCCTTTCACTGCCTCCCAATGTTTCTTGCTTGGGTTTGACATGTATCGACTTACTACTCCCACTGCAAACGCAATGTCTGGGCGAGTAGCAATCATTGCATACATCAAACTACCCACTGCAGACGCATATGGAATCTTATCCATTTCAGCCTGTTCTTCCTCAGACACAAGACAATCTTGTTTGCTAAGTTTCACATATGGTGGCAATGGAACACTCAATGCCTTTCCCTTCTCCATATTGAAACGTTGCAAAACCTTGTCAATATACTCTGTTTGAGATAACCAAATCAACTTCTTTGATCTGTCTCTCTCAATGCGCATACCAAGTATATGACTTGCCTCACCCATGTCTTTCATGTCAAACGATTTTGCCATCTTTGACTTCAAAGCTGAAATTTCTTCCAAGTGCTTGCTAGCAATCAACATGTCATCCACATACAAAATAAGGATCAGCCAACTGCCATCCTTAGCCTTCTTTGTATATAGACAGTGATCGAACTCACTACGGTTGTAGCCTTGAGAAAGCATAAACTTGTGGAATTTATGGTACCATGCCCTCGGTGATTGCTTTAAGCCATAAAGACTCTTTAACAACTGGCATACCCAATCTTCCTTGCCTTTCTCAACAAACCCTTCTGGCTGCTGCATGTAAATTTCCACATCTAAATCACCATGCAAGAACGCTATCTTGACATCCATTTGGTGCAACACCAAATCTAATATGGCAACCAATGCAAGAAAGCATCTCAATGTAGTCATCTTGACCACCGGAGAGAAGACTTCATCAAAGTCAATGCCTTGTTCTTGCTTAAAGCCCTTGGCAACAAGCCTTGCTTTGTAATTTGGCTGACTATCATGAGCGGTGATCTTATACCTGTAAACCCATTTACAGGGTAGAGCCTTTTTGCCCCGTGGTAATTTAACTAGCTTCCATGTCTGGTTTTTATGCAGAGCTGTCATCTCTGACTGCATGGCCAATTGCCAATTCCCGGAGGCCTTCATTTGCACTACTTCCTTGTAACATGAAGGCTCATTGATATCAGTCAACATGACATAGTTCATAGATGGAACAAACCTATCAGGAGGTCGCGTGACACGTCCAGATCTACACACAATAGGTGGCTCAGGCTCAGCCACAACCTGTGGTTCCACTCTATCCTGTCCTTGCTCCTCTTGAGCCCTGACATTTTGTCTTGCACGTGCATGTCCATCTTCTTGGAAGACAACTCTTCTAATCTCCTCAACCCTCTCTTATTTAGAATGATATTTGGATTCATTAAAGTGAACATCATTGCTGCGGACAACCTTTCTGGATTCGGGATCCCAAAGTCTGTACCCCATCTCACCAGAATTACCATAGCCTAGAAAGATGCACTTTCTACTCTTTGGCTCAAGTTTGTTCCTAAATTCCTTTGGAACGTGAGTATATGCCTCACAGCCAAAGACTCTGAGATGCTTGTATGAGGGCATTTTGCCTGACCATACCATCTCTGGCACTGAATCCTTCTGCAAAACCTTGCTAGGAGATCTATTTACAAGATGAACAGTTGTTGATACAGCTTCAGCCCAAAACCCATTTGGCAGCTGTGCATTAGACAACATACTTCTGACCTTCTATTGTATGGTCCTATTCATCCTCTCAGCAACACCATTTTGAGGAGGATTGTAAGGAGCAGTAAGTTCACGTTTTATACCTTTTGACTCACAAAAGTCCTGAAAGGCCTTTGAAACATACTCTCCATTTGTCAGTGCGTAAGCATTTAAGCTTCTTGCCACTCTAATTCTCCACAAGTGTCACAAACGTTTTGAAAACACTAAACGCTTCATCCTTGTGCTTGAGAAAGTAAACCCATACTTTTCTCGAGTAATCATCTATAAATGTCATAAAGTAAGAAGCTCCCCCTAGAGATAGGTTAGGCATAGGTCCACACAAATCACTATGAACAAGTGCCAACTGTGTATCTCTTCTACTGCTTCTATGCTTATGTGGCTGCCATGTTTGCTTACCATACAGACAATGTTCACAGAATTCAAAATCATTAAATGAAAAGCCAGGCAAATAACCAAAACGAGACAAGATTTCCATTCCCTTCTTGGACATATGTCCTAACCGGCTATGCCACAAAGAAAGGTTCGGCTGCTCGGTTACATTGATTACATTTTTAGAGACATTTGATACATAAATCATGTAAAGTCCTCCAAACTTTACTCCATGTGCTACTGTCATAGAACCCTTGGATATCTTCCACATGTTCTGTCCAAAAGTGGTGACGTAACCAGCATCATCAAGTAAACCTGTGCTGATCAAGCTCTTTGTAATTGCGGGAACATGTCTCACATTTTTCAGCGTGAAAGAAGAGCCATTCTGAAACTTCAATTGTACATCTCCAAAACCTAAGATCTCACATGTCTGCCCATTGCCTAGCCGAACATGATCTTTAGTGGTCACATAAGAGGTAAACCACTCCTTGTTTGGAGACACATGAAGTGATGCCCTTGAGTCTATAATCCAGTCACTCAGTGCATTTCCATCAGATGCTGTAAGAAGAGCTGAGTCCATTGTATTCTTCAAGAAGTAGATGTCTCCTAACACTAGACTGTCATCCTCTGCAACAGTGTTTGTCACATTTATTTCTTGAATCTTCACTGAGGACTTGTTCTTCTCACCATGGTCTTCAGCTTTCTCTTTGCCTTTTTCTGCTTTCCATTCTCTGCAGTCTCTTTTCATGTGACCCTTCTTGCCACAATGGTAGCATTCTATGTCACTCTTGCCTTTAGCACTGCGGGACTTGCTACGAGACTGATTCCTCTTTCCACCTTTGTACTTTTCTTTGGTCCTTCCCCTGACAACTAAGGCTGTTCCTTTGCCTTTGTCCATTGTCTTTCTATTGGTTTCTTCAGTAAGCAGACTTCCTTCTACACCTGCTATGTTCAAACCATCTGGAGGTGCAGAATTACTCAAAGCTGTGCGAAAAGTGTCCCAACTTTCCGGCAATGTGATCAACAGGAACATAGCTCTAACAGGTTCATCAAACTTGACACCTTGAGCTGACAACTGACTATAGATTGTGTTGAATTCATTCAGATGATTGGACATAGGTGTCCCTTCTTTCATCTTCAAGTCAACAAGCTTCTTAAGCCAGTATACCTGTGAAGCTGCACTCTGCTTCTCATAAAGATTACTCAGCTTTAACCATGCTTGATAAGCCGACATCTCGTCTACTACATTGAAGTAAACGCTTTCTGCCAAAGTCAGCATAATGGTAGAAAGTGCCAATTCATCCATTTCGCTCCATTCATCTTCGTCCATATCTTCTGGTTTTATCCCCTTGAGCTTTATAGGTTTTATCTGCTTCTTTTGTACCAACACGTGCCAAATCTGCTTCTTCCACAATGGGAAATTGGTTCCATCCAGCTTCTTAATATTGTAAAGAGCAGTGTCCTGTGATCCAGCCATCGCTACGTTTCACAGTAGTTTACTTTCCTGGGAAAAATTCGGCAGAGTTTCCCCTGTAAACTGACCTCTGAACCAATATCAACCTGTCAAATGAACCAAGAAAGCTTCAGATTCTGCAGAAATTTTGGCAGAGTTTCCTTTGTAAAATGGCTCTGGTGTACTAAAAAACAAACCAAAAAACAGCTCAAAAAACCACTGTCTCTATAACACTGTAAGCTGTGGGTAAACCTGTCCTGCACCTGTACTGTCTCTGACTGTCCTGTCACTGTCCTGTAAGCATAGACTGCGACAATGCCTCAACGGCAGTAAAGCAAAGATGCAATCCCAACTGTCTAACTCACAGTCAATACATCCTAGCTGCCTATCTAAGGGTGCTCGAGGGATCGCTCCAAGACCTGTATCACCGAAAGGATCTCAACATTCGAGAATCCCCCAGCTCAATAAAACCTCACTCGACCCTCAACAAAGGCTGCAGTAAATCTGACAATACATAGACATCCCACAAAGTCATACATCCACAAATTTCCCACTGTATGCTGTAACCGCTGCGGCGGTTGTTTGCTGCGTGACTCACAGCCAGCAAACCCTCAACAGACATACATCATCTCTGACAATACATCCCATGTGGAAGTACCTGCAATGTCAGGATGAAATCTCGAATATCAAGCAGCAAACACAAGCTACCTGATGAACTAGTAGATGTCGCCTACAGTCTGTGTGTAGATGCGCCCATGTCGTATGTGACACGCCGCCAAGAACTGTGAGCCGTCCTTCGATGTGTAGACAGCCACAAATCAACACTCTAGGAGTGTCGATATCCTCAGCACCTGCAGTCGTAGGCCGAAAACCCCAAATTTGCAGAGTCGGATCTGCACCCGTCGAGACCACGTAGTTGAAAATGGCCTGCGCAGACCTTTGTCGAAGCCGAACGGTGATCGAGATGACCTCAGAATGAAATTATGACAATACCGAGTCCTTCGGGTAATCCCACGAGATTTGGGGCCGTGTCTTCGCCTGTCGAATTTCACTCCAATCTGAGCTAGTGACTCTAGCCTCCTGCAGTGCTGCCCCGAGCCTCGATCTGAGCTCTGATACCAGTTGAAGGAGTACGAGCGAAAGTGCGACGCGAGAGAGAGTCCGAGAAGAAGAGCACGACGATGTGGTGAACTCGCTCTACTGTAATGTGTAGAGCATAGTGAGTTCTTATTAGGTTTTTACAAAAGAATATGTGTACATACCTAGCGGCCCGCCCACTTACCTGGGCGACCAAATTGGGCTTTATACCCCAACACTCTCAGCCAATTCTTTCATTTACTGGTATAAAACATAATCGAACCACCATGTATACTCACTCATCACTCCAATAATTTACCTAATGCAAATTATGTATATACTCATTTCAATGTAAATACAAACCCTCAACCTAGACACTTTAGGAAACAATCACAACCAAAAAATGGTCACATACCTTTGATCACAGACTCAATCAGTGGGTAAAGGTTGATCTTAAAAAAGTTTGAGTCTAAATTTGTACGACTTTCTACTCCTTCTCTATGGCATGTATTAACATGCCAAAACTTGGAGATATTGTTCTAGCAGAAAATTTGCATTAGATTAAAAAATTTCAAAGGCTAAAAGCAACAAGTAATCTAAAGAGGAAGTAGAAATGTTGAGCAAAAAAAAAAAGTGTAGGGACGGTCTCCGAAGCGGAAAACAAGCAGTGGCTTGAAGCAAAATCACCTCTTGCAGAACAACACATAGAAGAAGTAAGGAAGGCAAGATTACTTTCAAAATAGACCTACCTTCAACATGAGATTGCTAATCAAGCGCATTTCATTAGAGCACTCAAAGTTAAAAGACACGAGGAACCATCAACACACTCACGGATAATGAGGGAAGCTGATGCAAGACCCCAATGGTATGGCTAAGATAAAACTCAATTATTTAAGACAATATATAGGACAATCAGGACCGGAGACCAAAAAGTGGATGACGCAAGAGCTGCAATTCTTGACACTATCAACAAAACTATCACACCTTCAGAAGCCAAGTTAATAGAGAAGTCTTTTTTCGAAGATGAATGCTTACTCGCACCACATTGAGGATTTCATGTGGTTAGATTGTGTGTCATACATTGAGGATTTCATGAAAGTGATGGGCTTTGGTCCTTAGCTCTGTTAGCTAATTCACACCTTACAAGCAGGCAGCCATTTAGACTCGTTGTTTAATAACAAAATTGTGGCTACCCACTAGCCCCATTGATGTTTGCAATTTCTTCTCATCCCGTGGTCACCATGCTACAAGTGTTGCAAGAGGAAATTCAAGGGCTGGCTCTACTAGTAACAAACAATCCTCGACAAAGCTATTTATTGATGATTCGCTATTGTTTTTGAAGTCCAACCCTGCGGTGTTGAGGAAGACTCTGGACGTTGTTCAAACATTGGCCACAACTTCTGAATCTAAGTGCAATGTGGAGAAATCAAAACTGATTTCTCTATCAAAAGTTGACTCTCTTGATCCTTCTGAAGGGCCATGTGAGATTGTATCAAAAGGAAAGGTCTTCTGCCATCTTCAAGCCCCTTTAGGGGTGAAACTTTTGCACAAACAATGTTTCTAGTGGGCCATGGACAACGATCAGAGCAAGATGTGAAGGTGGGAAAATGTGCTCCCATTGCACAACAGGGTGAAGATGATAAACTCATTTACAACACCATATTTGTCCTTCTTCAGGCTCCTCCTCGAGATTGCCAGCTAAGTTGCATTTATATACTTGTATAATATGTATAAAATAGAATTAAATGTTGTATACCCGTATTATACATGTCTATCCATATAAAGTGTAGTTCGATCAAAATATATGTCAATCGAACTCCTCTTTTATATATAAAAAAGGGGGCACTGACAGTTCGTTCACAATTCGAATGAACTGTCAGGTTCCTCCGCTTTTTAACAAGTGAGAGCCCTTGGAGAGCTACTTGAGGTGATCATTTTACTTTTTTTTATTGTTTATTATTTATAATTAACTTTTTATTTTTTGTTGACCCTATTGTTGTAGAGCATAGTCTCACACTTTGGGTCAGTTTGTAGATTCATACCCTATCCTTGACCATGTAGACCAAAGTGTCACACTGTAGGGACAATTTAGCTTATGTACCTTTTCCTGGTTATGTAGCCCTTTGTGTCACACTACAAGAGGGTTAGAAAACTGCACACTTTGTCCCTGACTATGCAGACCATCGTGTTGTACTACAGGGATAGTACATAGAGTGTTAGATTCCTTGTATCTAGCTATGCAAACCATCATGTCTCACCGTAGAGAGGGTTTAGGGTTCAATAATCACTCTATCTCTAGTTGTGTATACCACCATGTCACACTATAGAGATTGCATTAAAAATTGATACACCTATTTGCATCAGTGAAGTAGTTGATCACTTGTTCAGCATATCACATCACAAACTCAATAAGAAATAAGGTCCCTACATTATCGTCATATCTACCATATGTACGTACTCACATTTTCTTAAATGGTTGCATAGCAAGTTGTGCCCTTAAAGCATGTTTTGTGACAAGAATCCTTCAAACATCCAAGGATTGAAGAGGAAGGACCAGCTGCTCGTGAAAGCAATTGTTGAATCTGTAGCCCAAATTCTAATAGTAGTCACATCTTCTATGTGTCCCTCTATCATAGAGATAATTGCTTTGGATGAAAGCATAACCCCCCTGGTCCTTCACTTGCTTCGAAAAATTTTAGTATGCTCCCCAACTTGGTGAAGGTCGCTTTGCTGCTGTGAAGGACGTCAAAGTGACACATCCAGAATTTAAGGATGCAATGTACACAACCAAGATTTGCAAGCTCACATTGCATAGATAATCCCCCATATAGATGGCACTAGAAGAGGGCACTACCATGACTATTCAGTATCATGGCACGATCCTTGCAAAACCCTTCTGCATCATAGCCTTAAGCAAATGTTTATCTTCATAATGTGGAACGGTGGTCACCTAGAGCAGTGGATACAAGCATGCCACCATGATGTAAGCAAACCAGCGATAAGAGAGTTACAATACACCTCTCGATCTTTGGACCATTTTATTGAGAGCATCTTACCAATCACCAATGCCCTCTTATAGATGTTGAAGTTTGTACAAAGCCATGGCTTTCTACACAATGATCTGCATGCTCATAACATAATGATACACATTGGCGCCAAGGGTGTATATGCCGGCATTCCTGATTAGGAATCAAGCACTATTGCAAACACCAAAGAGACATTTCCTTGCTTGTTGCAACTCTAAGCCCAAAAGCAAGAGCACAACAAGAAAGAGATTATTTATGGACAGCTCTTGAAAATATTAGGACAAACCTCCCCCCTTCACTAAATCCTTTCATGATAGATCATGTTGGATTCTTAAACACTTGATTTTGTGTATTACACAACCTCCATTCATGTAGCTAAAGGTGATCTAAGTGGTTTGGCAAGGTCCCAACAGAAGCGTCAAAAAACAATGGAGAGTTGTTGATGTTAATGGAATCGATGTCAGTTAACAGGAGCCGCTAAATACCAAAGCCTTATGAACACACGTTGAAGATGAATATGAAGAATCGGTGAAGATTAGAGTTACACCTTTTTCACATTTTTCCAAAATGATTATGTATTGTAATTTCCCAATTCACATAGCCATTGTGATAATTGTAACGTGTTACGGTCTCAATGAGAGTTCCAAGATGTAAAGAATAGGTTAGTTAGTGTGCCTAGCTTGCAGATACAATAAGTTGTGGAGCCTCAAAGGTCTTCGGACATTTCACATTTTTGAACCTTATGGTTAAGGTATAAAAGCCAATTTTTGTAAGGGTTTTGTAAGTTTTGGATAATGAAAGTGACTGTAAGCTGTAGTATCCTATGAGCTCTTTGTTGTTTCAATATTTCGTGTCTCCCTCATGCGGTGATGCATTGCAAATTTGAGCAAATCGACGCGCTCAGAGGTAAAAGCTCTCTCTTTCTACGTAAGTTTCTCGTGATGAAATTGTGTTTTTAGACGTGTCTATCTACAAGCTATTTTCATTCCCTACATAGAAGACACACATCTAAACTAGTTTTTGACCATAGGAATAGATAGAGCACGTCCTAAGGAAGCTATAGAGTGCTTTAGAGTCCAAAATCGATGACCTAAAATAGGTTGTTTATCTTATGCACAATTTTGTTCGAGTGTCAGAAATGAGATTTGAGCACATGAGGATACGCTGCACATGCTAGGCATTAAGTTTTGTTGCATTCGGAGCATCGTAGCTATACAAATTCATCGAATCAAGCTTGTGGCAAGGAAAGTGGCTTTTGGTTTCTGACACACACCTGAGACCGATCTAAGTGATAACACACTAGACTTGGGTTTTTCAAGAGATTAGCTATCTCTTGTAGCCTCGATGCACTAGTCGGGTCAGCTACATCCCACGGATTCACATTTTATGTATGTGGTTCTCGCTTTGCTAGCATCGATATGGTTATGCCTGGCCGATATTTTGGTGCCATTGCCGGGGATGATGCAACCTAGACTAGAGAAAAACCTAAAGCGTTCACTTGAATTTTCATTACTTCCTCTAGTTTCAGCTAGAGTAACACATTTTTTGGCTTTATCATGTGACTGAGAGGTGCTTCAGAGTAGAGATACTTGGTAAGGACCTCTGGAGCATTAAATTAGTAGGATGGATTAGGTGAACGATCCTTGAGACTAGCTGGTGGTCGGTAAGGGTATCACCTAAGTAGGAAGTAGAGATTTGAGATTGAAAGTTGAGTTTTCCACTTTTTGTAATCTTTTTTCATGTTCAATAGGAGTAGGGTAAGTAGAAAACCATTAGGATTGCATCTGATCTGAGGTGCATTGAAGAAAACCAGAAATTATCAAATCTATCTTAGGCATGCCAGTGATAGACAGGGGGTTTTTGAGACTGATACTAGCAAACTGGACTTACAAGGTAGTAGACCAACTTGAGTAGACTACTCCCTTTGATTTTAAAAACAATTGGATCACTAAAACAGTTGGTCAAGCCCAAAATTGGAAAAAACCGTAGACTTCAGAAAAACCAACAAGGGAAAGTCAAATCAGGCTAAAACTTGAAACCAGGGTGTGGATAATTTCTAAAACTTGTGGGAAAATCAATTTGTGAAGAAAAAAATGAAAAAGGTCAAAAATTGGCAGAGATCTATCTTAGGCACACCGAAGATAGAAATCTCTCTCTCTCGAGAGTATTTTGCCAAAATTTCAACTCACAAGGTCTATTTAGACCATAATACAGGTCCTAAGCAAGTTTCATCAAATTTGGAGATGTGCAAGGATAAAAACACCAAGAAAACTGGAAACCTTGACTACGAGATCAAAAAGGGTGACAAAACACTGGTAAATTGTTCACACTTTGTGAAACTCATTGTACAAGCTTCAAATCACATATGTGAACCTAGACAAGTCACATTGTTCAAAAATATGTTGAAAAAGGGTAAATTTCTCTTATGCACCCAAAAGGTAAAATTTTCACCAGAAGGGTATTTTTCTTGATTTGACACTAGGGTTACATGTAAAAACCCAAGAAAATCACCTTGGGAAAAAATCTCTTGAAATAGTGAAAATTTATCTTATGCGCACATTAGATAAATGTTCTACCAAAAAGGTGATTTTTTTAATCTTGGCACCTGGGTTAGCTTTTTCTTATCATAGGAACTCCATTGAGGTAATCAAAGTTCAAATTTTAGAGAATTTTATCTTATGCGATTTTCTACTAGGAAGGTGATTTTGGTATAATTTTCATTGGTATAGCTTCCATTGAATATTATAGAGCTCTGAGCAAGTTTGAACAATTTTGAAGCTGTGCAAAGACTTGAAACACCAAAACAAATGGAAACCTTCAAGATGGGACAAAATGGGATGGTAAACCACTCACATACAGCTCAAACTTTGTGAAACTCGAAACTACATGGAAAAACCTGGGAAAATCACCTTGGCCAAAAATCCTTGAAATAGTGAAATTTTATCTTTGGCGTTCCGAAGATAACAATTTTATATTTGAAGGTCCCAAGATAGCAATTTCATCTTTAGTGCTCCAAAGAAGCTTGTCATCAGCAAGTTTTTTGTGGGTTGCAATCAATTCGGATGCATTCGAGCGAGAGTTACCCAACTCTTGTGTCTAGAAAGCATTCAACTGCCAAAATTGCCTTGGTACAAGCAATCTTTTCAACTTGAGGAGAAGGAATTTTACCATGCAATAATAGAATCTGCAAGGAGACAACTTTACAGACCAAAAACAACTTGGTTTCAATCCAAGCGAAAGTTCAAGTGGACTAGAGCTATTCAATGGCAGTAGCAAAAGTACAAATGTAACAGAGCAAGTTTTACAGCTCTATGGCTACAATGCAGATAAAGTCTTGTATACAGATTCAGAAGGACATAGGTATCTTATGAGCAACAAAAGTAGCACATGAGCCAGAATCCTATTGATCAGAGTGAAGCCAAATCCAGAGAACTCGTAGATGTTCACAGATTTTAGTGGAGCTAGGTATTGCAAGCTGAAAGATGAAGTGAAGATAGAAGTGCAAAAAATAGACCCAAGAGTTTATCCAGATATCTGCACAAGCCAACAGAATATCTAGTTGGTGCATATGCAATCAAGATCGTTGTACATGGATTGTAATGGTCAGATATATAGTCAAGAGCCAAAAATAGAACATCCAATAGAGAAGCCAATCTAATTGGCGAAACAGGTCAAAGGCAATATAAAGGTCAAGATGGAGCAATCTATAGCTTGATGCTTGGTGTTCTCAAGGAAGATGCTGACAATTTGGTCAACACCGAGGCAGAAATCCTCAATGAGAGCTTGAGATGAAAGAACTGGTTGAAATACCACCAGCCATGGTGGTATTTCTCAGGTTATGGAAGAAAAGGTGGACATTTTTCAAAGGATTGCTCAAGAAATCCATTCAACAGGGACACGGCAAATGCAAAGAAAAATATAGAGCAAGCTAAAAATGCAAATCCCGATGTAAGTGCATCTAAGTCATCATTTTTGGTACAATCAGATGTTCGTGTATTACCATTAGAAGCACCAGTATAAGCACAACAAGTTTAAAATCAGCATGAAGATGCACAGGCTTAAAATTGATCCTTTGAGCAACCAATTCCTGCGTGAATTTGGTCAAAGTTGTCCAAGTATCACTGAAGGTCGAAAAGCGTGTTAGGTCTGTGAATGTTTCTGCATCCACTAACACTAGTTTGCAATCATTCACGAGTCTAAGGGACACATCAAAATGAACGTTGTTAGCATTATATGGTACACATAATTCATATGCACACTATGTAGACCAAGAAGGGAAACTGTACAAAAAGGATCAACGAGTCTTTGAACGTCCCACATACTAGCTTATAAAATTATGCCCAGTGGTAGATTCGAAAGGATTATAGCCCATCCTCTCTAGAGCTAAATGACATTACCCGAGTGAACCCAAAAATCTCTTCAAAGACAAACTCTTCTCCATTGGAGATCAAGCTTTGACGTTGTGACCAAATAAGCATATACTTTGACCAAAATAGTCGTAGATATACACGAGAGTCTAAGATCTATGATGCCTTGGGTCCTGAACCACAAAAGCTCATATCATAGGAGACCCATGTGATACACAATATCAGGGTGAAGATAATGCTATCTACAACTTGACTTGGGGAAACATTTGTCATGTTTCACGGAGGTCCATAGGCAACTATACAAAAGGTGAGATCAAATGAGAGTCAAACAGTCTTGAGCTCTCATCATAGAGAAAGTTTTATTGATCACCCTAGGAAGTGGGGAGCTGTAAATTCATCAAACTCAGCTCTTGAACTTAAAAACACCACGTAAGTTAGAAGCCCTAGAGATTCTAACCAACCCTCTTCAAATTAAAAGCCATTAAAAGACCGTATGGTTATTGGAAATTTCCATTTGACCCAAATTCCCTCAAAATATGATGACAAGTGCCAGTATGAAGATCAAAGACAAAAGTTTCAGTTGACTCCCTCGAGACAAAGTCAAAATCCAACAAATCCAATAGTGTTCAAGGAATTGCATGTGACCAAGATCGCATATGCATATGGAGGTGCAGATGGCAATGAATACTAGCAAGTTCATGACCTTGTACAAACCCTTACAAATGACAAGAGTGAAGTCAAAGATTATCTCAAGATGGTGCAAAACCTCAAGTTGCCAGAACAAGTGAAGCATAGTTCAAATTCAAGGGAAGTTAAAGATCAGAAAGCTACACAAAGGTCACTGCCAAAATCTCCTCCTAAGAGACAGATTTTGTCAAAAAGTACAGTTGATGTTCTAAGATCAAAGGTTACTCAAATGCAGGTAGACAATGCTCAAAAGTTGCAAGCAAATGGTGCAGTATCATAGTCATACAAGTCAACATCAACTAAAGCAAATGGTCAAATCAAAGAAGATGTAGAAAAAGATCAACCCAAGGACACTTTCGCAACAAAATTAGTCAATACAGAAAGAAATCTTGAGAAGATCAAGTGCAACATTACTGGTGAACATGAAGAAAAACTAACAAGTGAAGTAAAGCTAGATTTTTAGCTAGACAAGAATCTCATGTTATTTTGCACTTGGAAAAAATGTGGCCAACCACAGGTGGAAGATGCTCTTGAATTCATTAGCATATCTGGAAACAAGCAAGCGGAATGTTGGGGAATCATTTCTACGAACATTCAGATGAAGAGTTTGTGTGCACAGATGCGTGCGTGCACGGTACGATGTGCGTGTGGAAAGGAGAGAAGGAGAGAGTACACAGTGTGTGGGTAGAGCAAGACTCTTTTATGAACTGCCCCTTATTCTTTGTATATGTACACAAGAATAAGGTATCAGTGGGCAGGCGCCTATAGCCTGGGCGGTCGGGCAAGGCACAAATGCCTATACCCCAACAATCTTCCACTTAAAGGTGAATGTGCCAATAAGTCCTACTAGCCAAACTACTAGTATGTACAAGAAACAATGTGAGAGACTCTCTCAACCTACACCCACTGGCTCGCTCAGTCGATCTACATGTAGTCATATTGGCTCTTGTGGTAGGCGAGCGTGCATACCCATGCTAGAGCCTGCATGTAAATCTCGTAGACTACTCTGTATGGTCTGCAAAATTCCACTGTGCATCACGCTAGTATCAATCATAACACGATTGACAATACCTGCTGCCAATGCTCCCACTGTAATTGCTAGGTCAGGCCTCGACAGTAACAGGTTGTACATGAGACGCCCAAACATTGACAAAATCTATGCAAACTTGGATGTACTTGCCTCCCTTTTGCTATGTGCACACTTTGCATTATCAAGACTAGCTATCACAAATGGATGTGTCGACTCTGACTCCTGGAGGACCACCTCCCCCTCATCCATAGGGACTCGATGCAGGTGTCCTGATATCACCTCATCAGCCTCTAGCATGAGAAAATAAAAAAACTCCATGTCTGTCATCTCTGCCTCGGTCTCTAAAGAGCAGACCTGCTCTACCTCTGTCTACGCAAAGTATGAGAAAACCTGTTATGTCTCACTAGAGCACTATTGCTCTACCTCTGTCTCTACAAAGTCTACTGGCACGTCTTGCACAGCTAAATGCTCTGTCTCGTGAACATGATGGAGCTCACCTGCAAAGGAGACACGTCTTGTCTCTCGCTCAAAGCATGTCGACAACAAAATCGAGACTATGTTGTCTCGAATCTCAGACACATTTATAGGATATATCAAGCCGTTGCGGGCTTCTGTGGCAAACACTAATGAACCACAATGCATCTAGAAAAACTCCTCTCTAAAAAGTGTCTGACAACCAAAATCTACTAATTGTCTCACTGAGATCAAGCTCTATCTTAGCTGAGGTATAGAGCACATGTCGTAGCGTATATGATGCACCACTGGGCAAAGACAAACAAACATCTCCTGCACCCTCTATGTCAAACGCCAAACCATCAGCCAAGTGCACACAACCAAGTCTCCCACTAGAAATGTGTTGAACCACTCACGACATGGTGTGACGTGGAAAGCAACATCGTTATCTAGTAACCACTATGGAGAAAGTGTGCTATCCATGGACATATATGCAAGAGGTACACTCAAAGCAAGCATGACATCACCGTTACTGGCATAAACTGCCACTAAAACTGCCTCTCTAACAAGTGTCAAAGCATTATCTGCATCATGTATACATCTCCGTTGTTGTCTGATACGTCTCAAGTTGTTAAGTATGGAGCCTGATTTACCCCTTGTAATTTTATGTGTTTAAAACGCACATTTGTAAGGCCCCCATTATGAGGAGAAGCCATCGTGCGTGAAGAAAAATAACTCGCCGAAAAATAAAATCACTTGCCGGAAACCAAAATTTTAACGCTCAGTCTCGAGCCTATCCTCGTCGGAATATTCCTCGTTGGAATATTATGGCTGGACGGCGGCCGGAAAGTGGTCGGAAATGATCGGCCGGTGGCCGATAGTCAATGGCCGGTGTGGCCGGTGGTCGAATTCGAAAGCGGACTTGTCTTCTCAAGGGCGGCCACACATGGGCGGATTGGAGGGTCCAATTTGGACTTATCTACACAAGGGCGGCTACACATGGTTGTCTCTCATGAGAGAGGGCAGCACTTTTGGCCTATAAAAGGAGGCCATTTCTACACACATTTTATAGTGTGACATTGATGCAACAAGGTGGGTGTGAGGTGGTGAGAGCGAAGCAAGGTGGGAGCTCCAAAAGGGTATAATCCCTTTGTAACCTACTTCTTGTTTCTCCCAGGTTTTGAGAAAACCTGGGAGAAATCTGACAGAGTCTCCCCTGTAAATTGAGTAAAACCTCAATACAATCTCTACCATATACCATGCCAAAATGGAAACAAAGTGGGAGATAACTCGACCACTACACAATCATGGAAAACATCATCAAACGCATCAAAATCGATGCTCACATATGCATAAAAGAACTCCACAATCTATAAATTATAAGCATATAATTTGGGATAAACTGCTCAACATAGCATAAAGCGCATAACCATATACGCAAGTAGAGAGCAAACTAGCTCAAAATGCATCCCACAAGAGAAATTGCCTGTAAAAATCTGCAAAAAAACTGTGAAACCTGTGATGACTAGCAATGTTTGTAGCCACACTAGCATACGCAATCCTCACTCATGCGAGAATGGATACAAGAACACCAAATTGTGTCCAAGCTGACAAAACCTGTCAATGCAAAAGTCTAAAGTCTCCAAAAGAGGACTCTAAACCATAAACCATAAGACTTCTCAATGCGAATGAGTAGAAATGTCAAAATGGCTCCTTAATCTTACACACAGTGGCAATCCACACTCAACATACATCCATGGAATGAGTGTGCATAAACAAGTGCTAGAAGAGTTGCAATCTGAAAACCTAATCAATGCAAAAACAATGCTCTCAAGAGAGCTCACCGCCACTCAAAAGTGCTCACCAAAATGCATGTGTAATGGGAATCAACCATGCACTGTAACCATATACAAACCCATTTGCAAAGACCATGAATCCAAGCACAAAATCATTGCCAAAGTATCCTATGAAAGCTCCACGTGTGTGCTCCCAAAACTGTGTTTCTCAAGAGACCGCTTTGATGGTGTGTAAACACCTCCATACTTCGTTGCCTAAATCTACCAAAAACCCTCAAAGCACAAGCTTTGCACAAGCTAAAAATGCATCTTCATATCATAATTCATGCACCTAACTTCGAGCACATGTCGTGCTTCCAAAAGTGCATCAAACTCGCATACTATGCGAAAACAGAAAACCTACAATTTTTGTACGCAGGAGTCTGAGCTGAATATCAGCAAAATGGTGAGGAATTTGCAAAACGTTTCTTTTGCAAAGTTGTAGAACACGTTGAAAGGAATGGGCTTGATGGGAAAAATATTCAGATCTGTCTTCTAAAAGGAGAAATTTTAAAACAGTACTGCTGTGCACACTGTTTTTAGGGTAGCACCTTCACTTATACACAATCTTTCACACTGTCTGTTAAGCTTCCACAAGAGCATACATCACTCTCAGTTGAGCTCATAAGCTCCCATTGCATTCTCACAAAGATTTTGAGCTTTCTTGATCTCTTCACCATTGAGAGCGAGCGAGCTACCACCTCAAAGCTCTCGGAGCCATCGTGCTCTCCGCAATTACCATGTGTTGTGAGACCAGTTGAAGAGTTTGTGTGCACGGATGTGTGTGTGCACGGTGCGGTGTGCGCGTGGAAAGGAGAGAGTACATAGTGTGTGGGTGGAGCAAGACTCTTCTATGAGCTGTCCATTATTCTTTGTATATGTACACAAGAATAAGGTATCAGTGGACGGGCGCCCATAGCCTGGGCAACCAGGCAAGGCAAAAAAGCCTATACCAAAATCAGATAAGTGCAAAAACCATCATAGCCCGGTTTCACATGATCACAGCAAAAGATATAACAAATAATCATATTGGAAATGACAATGACCCAGAAGGTTTTAGAGATGTGGAATGCAAACAAGGTGCAATCTTCAAAGAAAACAAAGAATGAAAACTAGGAATGGTCACCCGTGGACGACCGCGCAAATTCCTCGAGTAAAACTCAAATGGATATTGATGCCAAAGCAAAGTTTATTGAAGATGAATCCTCCCCATGTAATAGAACTTCAGAAGGGCTTTAAGCAGACAAACAAAAGCATGTGCAAATCAAACAAAACAAAGAAAAACCATGAAGGCTATTGAGCAGAGAATGCCATCAAGACAAGAAGTAAAGAAGAACCAAGATGCAAACAACCAAGGAGCACTAGGACATCCAAAGATCTAGATATTGCTAGTGGAATCAACTGATGTAAGTCAGATTGGAAAACAAAGTCTCAAGGCACCTTTCATAGAGGCTAATCTAGATCAAGACAAGACTATGGCAAAAGTAGGACATAAATCTTCAAGAGAACCACAAGACCATATTAGGTATTTTGGTAAAAATCTCACATTATGGGAATCTCCAAATCGACCGAATTCATGTAATTTGGGAATTTTCCACTTAAAGTGGGAAAAATTGAGGTGTGTGGCTAGTAAATAAAGTGAAAATCTCATAGGATTGTGGTGTTGATAAACACCAAAAGTCAAGAGGATGTACAACACATGGATTTGAATAATAACTATAAATTACATAAAACAAAGGAAGATACAAAAAAGATTTTGTTTACAAATTGACTAGTATAGTCACAATAGAAGCTCCACATAATTCTACTCCACATTTGATACCATATCTGAACTTTGATCCAAGTGTGGCTGATGTGCACGAGTGAGGCCTTCTTTGGCTTTTAGAGCATGTCTTTCTGGAATCTTTATTCTAGAAAATGGTCCTTCTTTGTTGGGTCTCCAGGACCAAACAATTGCATCTATAGTTTCCCACACTTGTGGGTCCTTATAGTTGACAGCCCAATAACCCTTCCAACAATTACTGTAAGCTTGAGTATCTGTCATCCCACTTTTTCTCGCGCAAGGTGCCCAATATTGAATCAAGAGTTTTCTGTAGTTTGGTGATGTAGGCTCATTATCAATGTCAGATAAAGCCATTGCAAGCCACACTGGATAGATTTCTGTGTCACTCGGAACAAGCATAAGAAAGTCACCTTGGTGCACATCAGACATAGGGTCAAACTCTTCCCTTGGCCTATCTCGTTGAGGCCCACAAAAATGATCGTTCAACTCTTCAAGGCCTAGGAATCTTTCTGCTCCTTGTTGCAAATTCATTGTAGTGCTTTGTAGATGAGAATATTCTTGAGTTTTTGGCCAAAATATTTCATACAAGACTCCCTCTGATATGATTGCTTTTCCAATCTCTTCAATTACCTTACTCCAATAATCTATCACGGGTCTATAATATCGCGGAATACTTGAACCATTCCCTAAATTTTTCCAAAATTTTATATAGTTCTTTAGCCCCAAAATGACTTCTTCGTGGGCCTTGACATACTCCGCCATTTGTACTAGAGGTGGATCTCCATGTGGTAACATTGGCTTGCCTTCTGTGTCTGTTTTCCAAAGGCGAATACTTCCACTCCAACTTGATACACCTACATGTGCCTTATATTGCATCATTGGTGTCTCATCCTGCATAAAGAACCTGAACTGAAGCGGTTTGGAATGTCCAACAAGTATGTCTTGTCCATCACAAAGATAGCCATCACAATATTGCTTGAAATCAGGGATCTTTGTGAGAAAAAATGGAGCTGGAGATGAAGATGAGCTGTTTCGTAATGTATCCATCAAATGTGGCAAAGTATAGGTTTGTGTAACTCTCAACTTCTCTGAAAACCTACTAAACATGGCGTCTATGTCCTCATGTGTATGCCCAACCATTAAAAATCCCAGCTGGATGGTTTTGAAAACACCCCTTGCAACAAGCATTGACAAATAGGCAAATAAGTATCGATTTTTGTTTTCCCCTGCACAATTATCCAATTGTAGCAACAAGTTCTCTGGCAATCTGCGAAATGTTGACCCCAATTCCTCTTCTGCAATTTCTGACGACTGCACAATGGGCTCTTTTCCATCACTCAAGTTATGGTAGTCCAAAGCATCCCTTGAGTTCAAAGCATGTAGTAGTGAAATATTGCTCCTTGGAAGTCCATTTGTTACTAGATCACCAAGAGGATGCTTATCTATCCTCTCGAGGTTATGTAAACAATTAGCAATTGAGCCAATTGTAAGATTTGGATCAGCTGGCCACAAACCATTCAAGACAAAGTGTCCGTAATGACCTTCTCCATGTCCATGAGTGATCATGCCAATCAATGCCACCTGCAGATTATATCCTGAATCCACACCCTTGGGAACAATGCGTAATCTAGGAATGGCAGTCTTCTTTTGATCCATCTTATCATGGATTATGCATACATATTTTTGTGGTTGAGTTTCTGAATACGTGCGCCATGCATAATATAGGCTTCTGCAACTCTTTTGTTGTGCCATGTGAACTTCTCTCTCCCTCAAGAGAAGAGCTCTCTCTTCAAGAGAAGGTTTAGCTTCTAACCTTGCCTTGATTGAACTACAAATATTGCACTTAGAGAACTCACTCGTCTTTGTTAAAGTGACATGTGGGTACTCTTTGTTCCAAATTCTACCAAAAGAAGATTGGGATAGCTTCTTCTCATAGCCCATTTGGTCAAGTGTCGTGTTGATTTCACATAAAATATCCACTTGTTTGTATGTTGATGGAATCACCAATTGAGTCTCTCTTGAGCCATCTAGCAGTGTTCTACTTCTATGTGGCATTTTCTCAGAGTTATTTTCCACAAACTCGTTTAGTAGTGCTCTTGCTAAACTAGTATGTTGAAGTCCCCTTCTCAATGTACATGTGTTCCCATGTACATATTGGCGCACACCATTTTCAAAGTTCTCCTTGTATCGATAAAATGATGTCTTTGGTATTCCATGTAGCTCATACCATGCTCTACAACAAACAATAGAGCCATTTAGCCTGAATTGGTATCGTGACTTCTCATCTTTCTGATAACATATAGAAAGAACATCATAAACATAATTAGTGCGTGATTTTTGAGACTCTCCCCAAAATTGTTGTCGTAACCTTGTCACCATATCACGATCTGCAAATTGGCAGCATTTTTGTGCACAACAATCAATGCATGATACCCTTTGAATTGATTTGTTTGAAAGGTAAAAAGTCGAAGCTGGTGCTGCTTTTGATTTTTGAGTCCTGTTCATGAAAGTGTATCGTCTCTTCCTTGACAACTGGACAACATTACTCCCATCAAGTTTTTTTCCAACATTGCCATCGTTGGATACATCCTCATATGTAGCATGCATTCCATCAATAGGAACAAAGCGTTGTAATGGGCTCCCATTCAACATTGTTGTCTGCTTGATGGGCCACTTTAGCAAAGTGATGCTACCCACTTCAACCACATCATGAATGCTTGCATTTTCTCTTTCAATACCCACACCCACACAATCAGGACCAAGTTCCTGAAAGTTGACATAATCATGTGGAAATACATATAAGATGGTCCCTTCATTCATGGTTTGCATCATTGTGTCATCTTTTAAAAGGACCCTCTGATTTCTCCAAGACTCTCGAATCATTGCTTCAAATTCTGGGCTTGTCATAGGTATTGCATCTGTAACTAGAGGATCAGAATGATCATGTTCTTCATCACCATTGTAGCTTTCGTGTGGATCAATTAAGTTCCCATTTAATACAAAAGATTGCAAAAGAAGCTTTGACCATCGAACAGCACTCCATAATGAGCCTTGGAGAGATGAAGTATCCATTGTAGGAAAAGGTAGGACCACATCCTTCAAGCATTCCTCCACTAGTATGGAGACATTTCCCAGCCCTATCTTTGTACCACCACAAGTGGAATATGGATCTGTTCTACACACACAACCAATACCAACGATTTCATTGTCAAGTATCATATGTACTTTCTCCCCAGATTCGAAGTCCATCCTGTAAGTAAAAAGATTACATTGTTAAATCCATAGTTATAGAAAAATACTCTTCAAACCAAAAATCATGCTACAACATGAAAAAGGTTTGCATAGGTTGGACAAGTGGTGAACCTTGAGACCAAATCCTCCTTGCTATATTAATGGAAGCAAGGTTGGACAAGTGGTGGACCTTGAAACCAAAGCCTCTTTGCTATATGAGAGCATAGGTTGGACAAGTGGTGGACCTAGTTGTAATACCCACTGCCACCTATCAACTACTATAGGACTATGCTTTCCAATGTCCAAGTATCCCTTGAGTCTTTCAAGGTTGAACACGTGGTGGACCTTGAAACAAAAATCCCCTTTCTATATCAGAGCATAGCTTGGACAAGTGGTGGACCTAGTTATAATGCCCAATATCCAAGGTGAAATACCTTAGGACTTTGCTACCTTGCTTGCCAATGTTTACGTAGCCCCTCATTTCTTTAATGGAAGTAAGGTTGGACAAGTGGTGGACCTTGAAACCAAAGCCTCTTTGCTATATAAGAGCATAGGTTGGACCTAGTTTTAATACCCACTGCCACCTATCAACTACTATAAGACTATGCTTTCCAATGTCCAAGTATCCCTTGAGTCTTTCAAGGTTGAACACGTGGTGGACCTTGAAACAAAAATCCCCTTTCTATATTAGAAAGGTTGAACACATGGTGGACCTTGAAACGAAAATCCCCTTTCTTTATCAGAGCATAGCTTGGACAAGTGGTGGACCTAGTTATAATGCCCAATATCCAAGGTGAAATACCTTAGGACTTTGCTACCTTGCTTGCCAATGTTTACGTAGCCCCTCATTTCTTTAATGGAAGTAAGGTTGGACAAGTGGTGGACCTTGAAACCAAAGCCTCTTTGCTATATAAGAGCATAGGTTGGACCTAGTTTTAATACCCACTGCCACCTATCAACTACTATAAGACTATGCTTTCCAATGTCCAAGTATCCCTTGAGTCTTTCAAGGTTGAACACGTGGTGGACCTTGAAACAAAAATCCCCTTTCTATATTAGAAAGGTTGAACACATGGTGGACCTTTAAACGAAAATCCCCTTTCTTTATCAGAGCATAGCTTGGACAAGTGGTGGACCTAGTTATAATGCCCAATATCCAAGGTGAAACACCTTAGAGCCTTGCTACCTTGCTTGCCAATGTTTACGTAGCCCCTCATTTCTTTAATGGAAGCAAGGTTGGACAAGTGGTGGACCTTGAAAGCAAAGCCTCTTTGCGATATGAGAGCATAGGTTGGACCTAGTTGTAATACCCACTGCCACCTATCAACTACTATAGGACTATGCTTTCCAATGTCCAAGTATCCCTTGAGTCTTGCAAGGTTGAACACGTGGTGGACCTTGAAACCAAAATCCCCTTTCCATATCAGAGCATAGCTTGGACAAGTGGTGGACCTAGTTATAAAGCCCCTCCTTTCTTTAATGGAAGAAAGGTTGGAAAAGTGGTGAATCTTGAAACCCAAACCCTTTGGCTATATATAGAGGATATCTTGGACAAGTGGTGGGCTTAGTTGTAGTATCCAATGTCCAAGGTCCAAGGTGAACTATGTAAAGACCTTACTTCCAAAAACAGAGTCGTACAAGTGGTTCTCCTTGAAACCAAAACCTCCTTAGTGTATTAGAACATAGCTTGGAGAAGTGGTGGACTTAGTTGTAATGGTGAATGTCCAAAGCAAACTATTATAGGACCTTGCTTCCCAAATCAAGTTTGGACAAGTGGTGGATCTTGAAACCAAAACCCCCTTACTCTATTAGAGCATAGCTTAGATAAGTGGTGGACCTAGCTGCCATGGAAAATGTTCAATCTGAACTGCTGCAAGACCTTGCTATTAAATGTCTAAGTAGAGCTAGCTTCTTTAATGGAATCAAGGTTGGGAAAGTGGTGCATCTTGAAACCAAAAGCCCTTTATTGTATTAGAGCATAGCTTGGACAAGTGAGGGACCTAGTTTTAATGTGTGATGTCCAAAGAAAAGTATTACAAGACCTTGCTTTCCAATATTTGAATTGGTCAAGTGGTTAAAACTAAGTATAAAACTTTGACCATTTTCTTCTCGAATTGCCAAAAAGCTAGTTTTAGACACCCCTAAATGAAAATGGTTTAGGGTGGCCTTAAACAATGTTTTTTCAAAGACTTGAACAAAAGGGTTGTCGAAGAGTAATGACAATTTATTGTGGCTTGAAGTGCCTGAGTATGTGAAAACAAGCCTAGGTTTTCCACGAGGCAAAAGGTGACATAATAAGAACATTGGAAAGTTAGGATTGACCATGTGGCCTAAACTTTGGCAAGTGAAGTGGTGGCCAAGTTTTGTGGCACAGTGTGCACTTGGTCCTATATGTGTTGACCACTTGGCTAAATCTAGGACCATAAGGCCAAACCTTTGGCACCTTAAATATAGTATGGGACATAATCTAGAACTGCTATAGTAAATTAGTAGTATAGCTAATATGTTAATATTTGTATTATATTTAAGTATGTGCTAATATAATTTATGTTCAAAATTTCACTAATGAAGAATGTTCCCATTTAGCACTCCAGATGCGGGGTCTTAGGGCAATGCCACAATGGGGTGACAAGGCAGCGCTTCCACGTGAGGTTTGGGGATAGCGCTCTTGATGGGGATGTGGAATATAGCGCTCTCGATGGCGGGGCTTGGGAGGTTGATTTTGGGATTTCTTTAATTTTGGCCGTGTGAATTGGTTAATTTTTTATATTGCTTTTGTTTTTTTTAATCCTATGATAAAACATGGACTTGTAGCATACGTGGCATTTTAATAAACCCTATCAAGATTAGGCACACAGAGAGCGCACGAGAAACGCACACAGAGAAAGCAGGCGAGCAGCAAAAACACAGAAAGCGCACACGGATCGCACACAGTTGGAGTATACGCGCGCGTAGAGGAGCAAGCTCGGCATCGTACACAACACACAGGTGGAGTGCACAGGATTGAAAGTTCGCGCACAAGACAAAGAAACAGCAGCGTACACAACGCTTTCCAGAAGGGCAGGATCGGGCAGTCTTCTCAGGAGACATTGCACACCTCACGAATAGAGAAAAAACAGGTATTTCTCTCTCTCTCACTCTCTGTCTTTCTCCATATAGAGAAGATGGTTCTCTGTAACTCTTCTTGCACACACACTCTCTCGTCAAAAGACAGAGATACATAGTTTAAACGTATCCCCGCACACATACACATATTCCCACACATCGTCTTCCTCTCTTCCACATACATAACCACAGTGAAATCTGTTATCTTGCTGTCTCTCTCTTGAAAATACATGCACATATTCCCACACATCGTCTTCCTCACTTCCACATACATAACCACAATGAAATCTGTTATCTTGTTGTCTCTCTCTTGAAAATACGTGCACATATTCCCATACATCGTCTTCCTCTCTTCCACATACATAAACACAGTGAAATCTGTTATCTTTCTCTCTCCTCTCTCTAAAAAACAGTTATTTATCTCTCTCTCTCTATCTATCTATCTCTGTATTTGCTATCTCTCTCTTGAAAATACATGCTCATGTATGTGTGCGTCTGTGTTATCTATGTGTATGTATGTATATTTGTGTTATTTCATTGTAATACTCATACATAATGCAGATACACAATTACACTTAATTACGATATGCACACATAGTATATATACATACATAAATATCACAAATAACTAACACATTGTAATACTAGTAAAATTGAATGGAAGACTTACTTGCGTGATCTGTTAAAGTCGATTCTTGTAGCGAGTTCTGGATGTATGCTGAGCTGATTTTCCTCTAATCCATTTGTAGATATGATTGTAACTTCTGTTTCTCAAAAATAGTAGTGTTGTTTAGTGATACACCTAATGGACATAAATGGTTTAAACTAGGACATGTAGACCAAAAATACGTGTATTTCTTTGGATGAATATATACACTTTTTGGTGACCCTTACCACAAGTGGTGGACCTTAAGACCAATGGACTATAAGGACCTCCAAACAATACCTTGTACACTCAATCCTTCTTGGTATCTAGGTTGGACAAGTGGTGGACCTTGTTCAAATTCTCTAACCACTCTCTCTAACATGGTGACATAATTTAGGTGTGATAAATTCATATCTATGCAAACTAATATCAGTTTAGGCTTGTTAATTTGAATTTGTTTGAATTTATGTACAATATAATGATTTGAGGTTTGCATATTTGAATTTAGGTGGTATAATGATATCTTTTTGTGGTAAACTTGAATTTAAAATCAATTTTGCGTGGAATATTTTAAATTTAAGTAGTAAAATTTAAATTTTTATAAAAAAGTTTGAATTTTAAAATTTGGGCGGGATAGTTTAAAATTTAGGCGGGATATTTAAGATTTGGGAGGGATATTTTAAATTTAGGCGGGAAGGTTTTGAATTTATAGCGAGATCTCCCTTACATAAGAGAGTATAGGTTGGACAAGTGGTGGACCTTCAAGCTAGAGCATCCATGCTACTGGACATGATAGGTAGGGAATCTAGTTGAATATTGTATGTATAATATATATGTAATAGATCTAGCTTGGACAAGTGGTGGACCTTGGAATAAAACCCCATGTAAAACATATCATGCACATTCCAAGTGGTCAAAAAAAATATCATTTAGAATATAGCCTTATAGGTTGGACAAGTGGTGGACCTTAACACCCAGATATTCTTCATATAATGACATAGCGTGGAAAACTGGTGAATCTTGAGACCAAACCATGCTACTAGCGATAATAGCTTGGACAAGTGGTGGACCTTGAAAGTAAACCCCCCATCTACGAAATATCGTGGGTTTAAGGTATTTCGATGGAGCCTAGCATCTTGGAGACATCGTGCATCTTGCTTCTCTTCATGTTTCAATGGAGCCTATCTTGGACAAATGGTGGAGCATCCTTCTCTCCATGTTTCAATGGACCCTAGCTTGGACAAGTGGTGGACCTTTACTTCTCTCTATTATTCAATAGAGTTAGCTTGGACAAGTGGTGGACCTTGGAACCAAACCCCCATTTAAAACCTATCATGGTCACTCCAAGTGGTGAGAAAGAATAACCTTTAAGATATAGCCTTATAGGTTGGACAAGTGGTGGACCTTAACACCCTAATATTCTTAATATAATGACATAGAGTGAAAAAGTGGTGAATCTTGAGACAAAACCACTCGTGCTACTAGCACTAATAGCTTGGACAAGTGGTGGACCTTGAATGTAAACCCCCATGTTTCAATAGAGTTAGCTTCGACAAATGGTGGAGCATCCTTCTCTCCATGTTTCAATGGACCCTAGCTTGGACAAGTGGTGGACCTTTGTTTCTCTCTATGTTTCAATAGAGTTAGCTTGGACAAGTGGTGGACCTTGGAACCAAACCCCCATGTAAAACCTATCATGGTCACTCTAAGTGGTAATAAAGAATAACCTTTAAGATGTAGCCTTATAGGTTGGACAAGTGGTGGACCTTAACACGCGCATATTCTTAATTTAATGACATAGAGTGGAAAAGTGGTGAATCTTGAGACCAAACCACTCAGGCTACTAGCAATAATAGCTTGGACAAGTGGTGGACCTTGACTGTAAACCCCTCATCTACGACATATCGTGGGTTTAATGTTTTTCCATGGAGCTTAGCATCTTGGAGACATGGTGCACCTTGCTTCTCCTCATGTTTGAATGGAGCCTACCTTGGACAAATGGTGGAGCATCCTTCTCTCCATGTTTCAATGGACCCTAGCTTAGACAAGGGGTGGACCTTTGCTTCTCTCTATGTTTCAATAGAGTTAGCTTGGACAAGTGGTGGACCTTGGAACCAAACCCCCATGTAAAACCTATCATGGTCACTCCAAGTAGTAAGAATGAATAACCTTTAAGATGTAGCCTTATAGGTTGGACAAGTGGTGGACCTTAACACCCACATATTCTTAATAAAAGTGGTGAATCTTGAGACCAAACCACTCAGGCTACTAGCAATAATAGCTTGGACAAGTGGTGGACCTTGAATGTAAACCCCTCATCTACGAATATCGTGGGTTTAATGTATTTCGATGGAGCCTAGCATCTTGGAGACATGGTGCAGCTTGCTTCTCGTCATGTTTCAATGGATCCTATCTTGGACAAATGGTGGAGCATCCTTCTCTCCATGTTTCAATGGACCCTAGCTTGGACAAGTGGTGGACCTTTGTTTCTCTCTATGTTTCAATAGAGTTAGCTTGGACAAGTGGTGGACCTTGGAACCAAACCCCCATGTAAAACCTATCATGGTCACTCCAAGTGGTAATAAGAATAACCTTTAAGATGTAGCCTTATAGGTTGGACAAGTGGTGGACCTTAACACGCGCATATTCTTAATATAATGACATAGAGTGGAAAAGTGGTGAATCTTGAGACCAAACCACTCAGGCTACTAGCAATAATAGCTTGGACAAGTGTGGACCTTGAATGTAAACCCCTCATCTACGACATATCGTGGGTTTAATGTTTTACGATGGAGCCTAGCATCTTGGAGACATGGTGCACCTTGCTTCTCCTCATGTTTGAATGGAGCCTACCTTGGACAAATGGTGGAGCATCCTTCTCTCCATGTTTCAATGGACCCTAGCTTAGACAAGGGGTGGACCTTTGCTTCTCTCTATGTTTCAATAGAGTTAGCTTGGACAAGTGGTGGACCTTGGAACCAAACCCCCATGTAAAACCTATCATGGTCACTCCAAGTAGTAAGAAAGAATAACCTTTAAGATGTAGCCTTATAGGTTGGACAAGTGGTGGACCTTAACACCCACATATTCTTAATAAAAGTGGTGAATCTTGAGACCAAACCACTCAGGCTACTAGCAATAATAGCTTGGACAAGTGGTGGACCTTGAATGTAAACCCCTCATCTACGAAATATCGTGGGTTTAATGTATTTCGATGGAGCCTAGCATCTTGGAGACATGGTGCAGCTTGCTTCTCGTCATGTTTCAATGGATCCTATCTTGGACAAATGGTGGAGCATCCTTCTCTCCATGTTTCAATGGACCCTAGCTTGGACAAGTGGTGGACCTTTGTTTCTCTCTATGTTTCAATAGAGTTAGCTTGGACAAGTGGTGGACCTTGGAACCAAACCCCCATGTAAAACCTATCATGGTCACTCCAAGTGGTAATAGAGAATAACCTTTAAGATGTAGCCTTATAGGTTGGACAAGTGGTGGACCTTAACACGCGCATATTCTTAATATAATGACATAGAGTGGAAAAGTGGTGAATCTTGAGACCAAACCACTCAGGCTACTAGCAATAATAGCTTGGACAAGTGTGGACCTTGAATGTAAACCCCTCATCTACGACATATCGTGGGTTTAATGTTTTTCGATGGAGCCTAGCATCTTGGAGACATGGTGCACCTTGCTTCTCCTCATGTTTGAATGGAGCCTACCTTGGACAAATGGTGGAGCATCCTTCTCTCCATGTTTCAATGGACCCTAGCTTAGACAAGGGGTGGACCTTTGCTTCTCTCTATGTTTCAATAGAGTTAGCTTGGACAAGTGGTGGACCTTGGAACCAAACCCCCATGTAAAACCTATCATGGTCACTCCAAGTAGTAAGAAAGAATAACCTTTAAGATGTAGCCTTATAGGTTGGACAAGTGGTGGACCTTAACACCCACATATTCTTAATAAAAGTGGTGAATCTTGAGACCAAACCACTCACGCTACTAGCAATAATAGCTTGGACAAGTGGTGGACCTTGAATGTAAACCCCTCATCTACGAAATATCGTGGGTTTAATGTATTTCGATGGAGCCTAGCATCTTGGAGACATGGTGCAGCTTGCTTCTCGTCATGTTTCAATGGATCCTATCTTGGACAAATGGTGGAGCATCCTTCTCTCCATGTTTCAATGGACCCTAGCTTGGACAAGTGGTGGACCTTTGTTTCTCTCTATGTTTCAATAGAGTTAGCTTGGACAAGTGGTAGACCTTGGAACCAAACCCCCATGTAAAACCTATCATGGTCACTCCAAGTGGTAATAAAGAATAACCTTTAAGATGTAGCCTTATAGGTTGGACAAGTGGTGGACCTTAACACGCGCATATTCTTAATATAATGACATAGAGTGGAAAAGTGGTGAATCTTGAGACCAAACCACTCAGGCTACTACCAATAATAGCTTGGACAAGTGTTGGACCTTGAATGTAAACCCCTCATCTACGACATATCATGGGTTTAATGTTTTTCGATGGAGCCTAGCATCTTGGAGTCATGGTGCACCTTGATTCTCCTCATGTTTCAATGGAGCCTACCTTGGACAAATGGTGGAGCATCCTTCTCTCCATGTTTCAATGGACCCTAGCTTAGACAAGGGGTGGACCTTTCTTTCTCTCTATGTTTCAATAGAGTTAGCTTGGACAAGTGGTGGACCTTGGAACCAAACCCCCATGTAAAACCTATCATGGTCACTCCAAGTAGTAAGAAAGAATAACCTTTAAGATGTAGCCTTATAGGTTGGACAAGTGGTGGACCTTAACACCCACATATTCTTAATAAAAGTGGTGAATCTTGAGACCAAACCACTCACGCTACTAGCAATAATAGCTAGGGATAACCATTAAGATATAGTTTTTCAAGAGGTGAGAAAGAATAACCATTAAGATATAGTCTTATAGGTTGGACAAGTGGTGGACCTTAACACCCAAATATTCTTAATATAATGATAGAGAGTGGAAAAGTGGTGAATCTTGAGACCAAACCACTCATGCTACTAGCGATAATAGGTTGGACAAATTGTTGATCTTGAATGTAAAATCCCATGTACAAAATAACGTGGGTTTAAGGTATTTCGATGGAGTCTAGAATCTTGGAGATATGGTGCAGCTTGCTTCTCTTCATGTTTCAATGGAGTCTATCTTGGACAAATGGTGGAGCATCCTTCTCTCCATGTTTCAATAGACCCTAGCTTAGACAAGTGGTGGACCTTTGCTTCTCTCTATGTTTGAATAGAGTTAGCTTGGACAAGTGGTGGACCTTGGAACCAACCCCCCATGTAAAACCTTTCATGGTCACTCCAAGTGGTCAGAAAGAATAACCATTAAGATATAGTCTTATAGGTTGGACAAGTGGTGGACCTTAATACCCAAATATTCTTAATATAATAACACAGAGTGAAAAAGTGGTGAATCTTGAGACCAAACCCCTCATGCTACTAGCGTTAATAGGTTGGACAACTGGTGGACCTTGAATGTAAACCTTCCATGTTTCAATAGAGTTAGCTTCGACAAATGGTGGAGCATCCTTCTCTCCATGTTTCAATGGAGCCTAGCTTGGACAAGTGGTGGACCTTTTGCTTCTCTCTATGAGAAGAATAAAGTTAGCTTGGATAAGTGGTGGACCTTGGAACTAAACCCCTATGTAAAACATATCATGGACATTTCAAGTGGTGAGAAAGAATACCCTTTAAGATATACGCTTATAGGTTGGACAAGTGGTTGACCTTAACACCTAGATCTTCTTTATATAATGACATAGAGTGGAAAAGTGGTGAATCTTGAGACCAAACCACTCATGCTACTAGGGATAATAGCTTGGAAAAGTGACTGACCTTGACGTTAAACCCCACATGTAAACAATATCGTGGGTTTAAGGTATTTCAATGGATCCTAGAATCTTGGAGACATGGTGCAACTTGCTTCTTTTCATGTTTCAATGAAGCCTATCTTCCACCAATGGGGGATCATCCTTCTCTAAATGTCTCAGTGGAGCCTAGCTTGGACAAGTGGTGGACCTTTGCTTCTCTCTATGTTTCCATAGAGTTAGCTTGGACAAGTGGTGGACCTTGAAACCAAACCCCCATGTAAAACATATCATGGTCATTCCAAGTGGTGAGAAATAATACCCTTTAAGATCTAGCCTTATAGGTTGGACAAGTGGTCGACCTTAGAACCTAGATCTTCATAATATAACGACATAGAGTGGAAAAGTGGTAAATCTTGAGACCCAACCACTAGTGCTACTAGGGATAATAGCTTGGAAAAGTGACTGACCTTGACGTTAAACCCCACATGTAAACAATATCGTGGGTTTAAGGTATTTCAATGGATCCTAGAATCTTGGAGACATGGTGCAGATTGCTTCCCTTCATGTTTCAATGGAGCCTATCTTGGACAAATGGTGGAGCATCCTTCTCTCCATGTTTCAATGGAGCCTAGCTTGGACAAGTGGTGGACCTTTGCTTCTCTCTATGTTTCAATAGAGTTAGCTTGGACAAGTGGTGGGCCTTGGAACCAAACTCCCATGTAAAACCTATCTTGGTAACTCCAAGTGGTGAGAAAGAATAAAGTTTAAGATATGGCCTTATAGGTTGGACAAGTGGTGGACCTTAGCACCCATATATTCTTAATAGAATGACATAGAGTGGAAAAATGGTGAATCTTGAGACCAAACCACTCATGCTACTAGAGATAATAGGTTGGACAAGTGGTGGACCTTGAATGTAAACCCCCCATGTACAAAATATCATGGGTTTGAGGTATTTCAATGGAGCCTAGCATCTTGGAGACATGGTGTAGCTTGCTTCTCTTCATGTTTCAATGGAGTGTATCTTGGACAAATGGTGGAGCATCCTTCTCTCCATGTTTCAATGGACCCTAGCTTGGACAAGTGGTGGACCTTTGATTCTCTCTATGTTTCAATAGAGTTAGCTTGGACAAGTGGTGGACCTTGAAACAAAACCCCCATGTAAAACCTATGCTGGTCACTCCAAGTGGTGAGAAAGAATAACCCTTAAGATATAGCCTTATAGGTTGGACAAGTGGTGGACCTTAACACCCAAATATTCTTAATATAATGACATAGAGTGAAAAAGTGGTGAATCTTGAGACCAAACCACTCATGCTACTAGCGTTAATAGGTTGGACAAGTGGTGGACCTTGAATGTAAACCCCCATGTTTCAATAGAGTTAGCTTCGACAAATGGTAAAGGATCCTTCTCTCCATGTTTCAATGGACCCTAGCTTGGACAAGTGGTGGACCTTTGTTTCTCTCTATGTTTCAATAGAGTTAGCTTGGAGAGGTGGAGGACCTTGGAGCCAAACCCCCATGTAAAACATATCATGGACATTTCAAGTGGTGAGAAAGAATACCCTTTAAGATATACCCTTATAGGTTGGACAAGTGGTCGACCTTAACACCCAGATCTTCTTAACGTAATGACATAGAGTGGAAAAGTGGTGAATCTTCAGACCAAACCACTCATGCTACTAGAGATAATAGGTTGGACAAGTGGTGGACCTTGAATGTAAACTCCCCATGTACAAAATATCATGGGTTTAAGGTATTTCAATGGATCTTAGCATCTTGGAGACATGGTGCAGCTTGCTTCTCTTCATGTTTCAATGGAGCCTATCTTGGACAAATGGTGGAGCATCCTTCTCTCCATGTTTCAATGGACCCTAGCTTAGACAAGTGGTGGACCTTTGCTTCTCTCTATGTTTCAATAGAGTTAGCTTGGACAAGTGGTGGAACTTGGAACCAAACCCCCATGTAAAACCTATCATGGTCATTCCAAGTGGTGAGAAAGAATACCCTTTAAGATATAGCCTTATAGGTTGGACAAGTGGTGGACCTTAACACCCAGATCTTCTTAATATAATGACATAGAGTAGAAAAGTGGTGAATCTTGACATCAAACCACTCATGCTACTAGTGATAATAGGTTGGACAAGTGGTGGACCTTGAATGTAAACCCCCATGTACGAAATATCATGGGTTTAAGATATTTCAATGGAGCCTAGCATTTTGGAGACATGGTGCAGCTTGCTTCTCTTCATGTTTCAATCAAACCTGGCTTGGACAAATGGTGGAGCATCCTTCTCTCCATGTTTCAATGGAGCCTAGCTTGGACAAGTGGTGGACCTTTGATTCTCTCTATGTTTCAATAGAGTTAGCTTGGACAAGTGGTGGACCTTGGAACCGTACCCCTATGTAAAACCCATCATGTGCATTCCAAGTGGTGGTAAATAATACCATTTAAGATATAGCCTTATAGGTTGGACAAGTGGTGGACCTTAACACCCAGATCTTCTTAATATAATGACATAGAGTGGAAAAGTGGTGAATCTTGAGACCAAACCACTCATGCTACTAGGGATAATAGGTTGGACAAGTGGTGGACCTTGAATTTAAACCCCACATATACAAAATATCATGGGTTTAAGGTATTTCAATGGAGCTTAGCATCTCAAAGACATGGTGCATCTTGTTTCTCTTCATGTTTCAATGGAGCCTATTTTGGACAAATGGTGGAGCATCCTTCTCTCCATGTTTCAATGGACCCTAGATTGGACAAGTGGTGGACCTTTGCTTCTCTCTATGTTTCAATATAGTTAGCCTATATTAGACAATTAGTAGACCTCCAATCTCTCCATGTTGTTTAGAGCTAAGCTTGGACAAGTGGTGGACCTTACTTCTCCCTTCCCTTAGTTTACTAGCTTAAATGATCACTATGTATACTTGCTTAGATCTAGCTTGAACAAGTGGTGGAACTTGTATTCACACAAACTTAATCCATTACAAAAAAGTATATGTTAAAATAACATTTGGTTTTTTTTGTTTCAGGAAAGATGGCTCCAAAAAAACAGGTTGCAAGGGTTGCTGTCTCAGTTGACTATACTTGCAATGATCTTAGGAAATGGTATTTGGACATACATGGTATAGAGGGTGCACAATTTCATAAGGTGCATCTATTTATTGCCAAAAAGGATAATGACAGCTTGTTTGAAGATGTTGGACAAGTTGTGGAAGCATCTGTCTCTGTAGTTGATAGTCATCCAGAGGTGGAATGCATTGACATTCTAGTTCCAATGAATCTAGAATTTCAACTATCTCCAGGAGCATATGCATTGGAGCGCATGTCTAGAAACAAAGAAGAGACAATGTTTTCTCGAGGATGGAAGTTTGCAGAATCAAATCCAAATATCACAGCAGATCAACTTCAAAGCTCCATCATTGCCACACTACAACGAAAAAAGGTGAAAGCTTCACGACCACCATCCACAAAGAAGCAAGCAAAAGTGCAGAAAGTAGAAGCTAAGCGAACTAGCTCCATTTTGGATGTAGACAAGGCATCTTTGGCATCCTCATCAACAGAGGGTTCAATGTCAAAGATGAGAATTGTGGATCCAGATGTTTTAGAAGCTGAGGCCATGAAAGGACAAGAAAAAGATACAGGTGGAATGAATAAGTACATAAATTATTTTCCTTTCCAATATAGGGAATTTGATATCCCTATTCAAAATTGTTGGCTTGCTCCTGATCACTATAATGCACGTATTATGGATAAAAAACACGCTGAAAGTGTGTTATTTGGATTTTCACGGAGTACGACCAAGCCTGCAGCATGTGCATATTTGATGCCTGTTCGAAATGCAAAATCAAAGAAGGGGACTCCTTTGGCAGTAGAAGAGGTAGAGGAGCAAAAAATTAAAGATTATCATTATTGGATTCTTGATGGGCAGCATTCAATCTATGCTGCAAAAGTTTTGCTTCACAATGAACAAAACAACAAAGAGATCTTTGAAAGACTGATTAGCGTGTATAAATTTAGAAAGGCTCGCATTGTTGTGAATGCTCCTCCATTTGTTGCAACTGCTATATCTGCCATTGCAAATGAGGAGGCTCAGGCATTGTATGTCAAGCAACCTTACAGCCAAATATTGAGACATTTACGGAGTCAATGGATCTTCGCAGGACGACCACCAAAGGCAGCAAGTGGAATTGCAGAGGGACATGCATCTCGTGCCGGATGGGATGTAAGTTATTTTCTTTGTCTTTTTGATAGTGTTTAATTAACAAATCTTGCTCAATAGTTTAATTATTTCTCTATTTCTTTTCAGGGTTTTCTTCGATTGGCAAGAATGAGTGCAGCAGCAAGTTGGATTGCTAAACAGGCACACATGGTCACCTACTCTGATTTAGTTTATGATTGCTGGATAGAAATCATTGAAAATCTAGAAGAGGAGAATAAGAAACCCCCAACAACTGTATTTAGATATCTTTGTGGCCTTGAGGAATCAGAGGTAAAGACTATTCAAGAAGAGATTAGAGATGAGAAGATTTTACTGTCAAAGAGTGCAAAGGATGGTGATGCAACTGACATGTATGATCGAATCAAGCAGTTGAAGCAAGACAAATTGATTCAAGATGCACTTCTTGAAGGCTTCAACAATTTGAATGAGTCTTCACCATGTAAAGACTGGGAGGAGGTGGTCAAAATGTATAACATCAATGATGTTGTTTATAAAACAATTTTAATGCTATGCGAGGAATGGATCAGATCTAGTTTGACGCGTGGAACAAAGAAAATGGCTTTTCCAGATGGAGCAATAAAATACATGCAATGGGCAATTCACCTTCAAAAGGAGAAAACTGAGCCTAGAGATTTGCCATGGTCAATCTATGTGGTGAGCCTACAAATGGAAGGCAATCTCTACTTGATGCGCCACTTCAATAATAAAGTGCCTATTGGCTTATGTGTTTTAGATATGACAAAAAACGTTGGAGGCAATTTGAAGTGGAGTGAGGAGACATTTAACAATGCTTTGGATGGGATCTTGGCTATTGCTGGAGGGTCAACAGATCCTGGATTTGTCTTTCTTGCATTTGTGGATTTCACTAACTTCACAAAATTGCAATGTGCCTTTCACGCCATGGGAGATAATTTGAGCTACCATTGTTGTGGTGCATTGCATCACTTTCCATCAGCTCCTTGCAAAGGAGCAATTCAATTCCTAACAGTTATTGCCTTCTTGGGACAAGGCAATGCATTTGAAGACCTGAGAAGAAGATCAGAGGAACATCCCATGCCAATTGATTGTTCTCTTCTTCAAGTAGCAGATAACGATATGTCAGATTTGCAATATTTGGAGGCCAAAAAAAGAGCTTTGGTCAAGCACTACATTCGTACATATTGTTTTGAAGACCGCAAGCTTGTTGATGTTTTTGGTGATGGCTCCTTGGTTGCACAAGAAGGAATACAACAGAAAAAAGAAGTCATCTGCTTAATTGATAGTGTGGAGGAGGCAAAAAGCATGGAGACCATGCTGCTAGACTTTGTTAAGTCTCATGAAGATATAGAAAAATGGGCTGGACTTCAACAATCCACTTCGCAATCAGGCGACATTGTGCCTGTTACAGAGGAGTGCTCTCCACAAAGAGAAGAAGAACAACAACAACACCATCATCTGTCAATGGAGGACTTTTATGTTTTGAGTTTCTTGTGCATGTTAGTGTTTCTTGTTACTGATTTGATACTCTTAATGTTAGATTTTGCTTTATATAGTATTGATTGAGCTTGTATTTTTTATCTCAAGCATTCAAGGTTTGAATGTAAATAGTAAATTACTTGAGTTTTTGAATGGTGGATCTGTAGACTAAAACTAAAACATTTAATACTCACAAAGACTTAATTACTTAAGAGCTTGAACTCAATAAGTTTTGGACCTTTTATCAATACCCCCTTGATATGATACATTAGATCGTAGCATGGTTAAATGGTGATGCTTCATAAATTGAACCTAGCTTAGACAGGTGCTGGAGCCTAAATTTAAACTAACCTTGCTAGAAGGGAGCTTATGTTTGGACTTTGAGAGAAATAGCATAAGTAATCAATTAGAGCATAGATTAGACATGTGGTGGTGGCCGGCCTTAGAGACCAAAATCTTAATGAGCTTGGAAAGGTATTTAAGTACTGCAATTTACTTAGTTTTAGTACTCATTAAATGCATAGCTTGACAAAAGGTGGACCTTACATGGATCCTAATTTCAAGAGGTGTGGTAGACCTTCAAAACAAGCTCATATAGCTTGGACATGTGGTAGACCTTGCATGAAGACTAGTTTAGACAAGTGTGGTACACTTGTAACCAACACCATTTGTTATATTAGCTTGGACAAGTGGTGGACCTTGCTTTTATGTTTCAATGGAGCATATTTTGGACAGGTGGTAGACCTTGTTTTCTCCATGCTTCAATGGAGAGAAACTTTAGCTTGGACAAGTGGTGGACCTTGTTTTTATGTTTAAAGGAGCATATTTCGGACAAGTGGTAGACATAGTTTCTCTATGGTTCAATGGAACCCACCTCAGACAAGTGAAGTACCTTGAACCAAACCCCCATAATACAACCTACTAAATAGGTTGGAAATTGGTAGGATATGAAACCATCATGATAGAGCATAGTATAGGTGAAAACGTAGTGGTCCTTATATCAATTACCCATGCATAGCTTGGACAAGTGGTGGACCTTGATTCTCTCTATGTTTCAATGGATCCTATCTTGGACTAGAGATATATCTTACTTAGTTCCATGCTTCAATGGATTGTAGCTTGGATAAGGAGTGGAACTTCAAACAAAACTCCACAGCATAGCATATATTAACAATTCATGGGTTTTATAGAGATTGTCCTGCCTATTTTGGAGAGTTGGTACACCTTTATTCTCCATTCTTCAATGGATCTGAGGTTGGACAAGCGGAGCTGGAGAAGTGGTCAACCTTAAAATGAAACCTCCCATGCTACAACCCATCATAGATCGTATATGTAGTGGACCTTGAAACTCTTTTATGTCCCTAGCTTAGAGAAGCATTGCACTCTTGATTATCTCCATACATGAAGGCAAGGTTGGACAAGTGGTGGACCTTCAAACCAGAATCTCTATGCAATAATAGGCAAGTGGTGGAGCTTGTTTTCTCCTTGTTCCAATGGAGCCTAGCTTAGACAAACAATGGAGCTTGCTTCTCTCCATGTTTCAATGGATCCTAGCTTAGAAAAGTGGTGGAGCTTTGCTTCTCTCCATGTTCCAATGGACCATAGCTTAGACAAGTGGTAGACCTTGAAAAACACCCCTCGTATACAACATATTATGGGGTTTTCATGTTTCAATGGCTCCTAGCTTGGACAAATGGTAGAGCTTGCTTCTCTTTATGTTTCAATGGATCCAATCTTAGCCAAGGGGTGGACCTTGAAACAAGAATCCCCCCCCCCCATGTACAACGTATTATGGGTTTTGAAAGCACTGGGAGAAAATAATAGCTTTGATAAGTGGTGGACCTTGCTTCTCTCCATGCTTCAATGGAGCCGAGGTTGGACACATGTTGGAGAGAAGATGGTTGCCCATGAAATAAGACCATGCATGCTATAATCAATCATATGTTGTACACATGGTGGACCTTGCAATTGTTTTATATGCCTAACTTGGACAAGTGGAGGACCCTTGATTACCTCCAGATATCAACAACAAGCCAAGTTTGGACAAGTGTAGTACCACCAAACCAGAATCTATATGCTACAATAGAGTATAGGTAGGACACGCGATGAACCTTGATATCAAACCATCCATGCTACTAGAGATGATAGGTTTCACATGTGGTGGAACCTTGTATCAATGTTCTATGTGTAGTTTTTGACTAGTGATAGACCTTGAAACTAATCCCTCTAGGCTACAAGAAAAAAGAGATGGATGAGGAGGCTAGACTACTTTTGTTGCATCAATGCATCCCATGTTACCACATATACTATAGGGTTCTTGGATAAGTGTTGGATCTTGTGTCAATGCTCCATGTCTAGCTTGGACAAGTGGTGGACCTTGGTTCTCTCTATGCTTCAAATGGGCAATAGATTGGAGACACAGTGGCCTTTTTTTCCAATGATTTTATTTTTTGGAAACCTTGGAGGCACCATGTAAGAGGCACTCTAAGTCTTCCATACAATGGACCTATTGGACTATAAAATAATGATATCTTTCTTTGATATTGTCATTATTTTATGCATAATATTTTCTTCTTTTTGCAGACACAAAGGAGTTAAGTGATATAAAATCTAGATGTATTTCACACTATGATTGGCATGAAGATCCTTTTGGGACACCAACTTTTCCTATTCCCAAAGATGTAATTTTCCATATTAACGGTGTGGATTTTGAAGTGCGACTTTCATGTATTGAAGGAGCTGGTTATGGGCTATTTGTGCATACTACCCTGGAAAGTGGTTTGACTATTCTAAACTATGGAGGGCATAAGTATAGATTTCAAGACTGGAAAAAGATATGCAAAATATTTCCAAGAGCTTATAAATATTCTCTTCTAGAGGATCCAAACATAGAAGAAGAGGAAGATCAATCATACATTATTGGTTGTGTAGAAGAAGGAAACGTGTCGGGCTATATAAATAGTTCTCACAGTACAAATGTCTGTCCCAACGTACGCTATACATTTGATCCAAATTTGCCACCTTGGCATAAATGCACCTCTTCACACATCAAGTCAGAAGAATATGGCCATGTATGCATTGAGACTATTTGTCAAGTTGAAGCAGGAGAAGAGTTGTTTGCTGACTATAACTTTACTTGACATTGTAAAGTATTGTACATGGATGGAAATCTCAAGTACATGCATCATTTTCATTTTTCATGGATGAAATCTCAAGTGAATATAACATTTGATTATTGTTTAGTTTATGCTCAACGAGAATCTAGAGTGCTCTTATGCTTTGTGTGTTGTCTAACATATTTGACTACCTTGGCCATAGAATCTTGATTCTACTCTAGATTTGTGATAAATCTTACCAAAATTTAATCAATGTCTAGGTTGGACAAGTGGTGGGGCTTCAAACATTACTGTCTTAAACAAGTGGAGTTATCTTACTTGAATAAGTGGTGGCCTTTGAATCCAAATCTCTAATTATTTTCTTGTAGTTTAGGTTGGACATTTGGTGGACCTTGTATCCATGTTTCCTCAACAAGGGTGGCTTTTAGTTTTCACTTTAAGTACTCATCTTTAATAAAGTGTAGGATGGAAAATGTTGAGTTAGTAGATTGTATTTTAGACAAGTGGTGTTTGGTGTACGAATGCTGAAAATGGTTGCAAGGATTCTAACAACGACTTTACCTTAAATAAATTTCTTACTAGGAGTTCTACATATAAATATGGTGAATAAAATTCTAGTGGTTTTGAGATACCATTTGTGTGTGTGTTTTCTTAGATTCACAAACTGGGATGGATAACGCTCCTATGGTTCAGTCAACAACTATAGAATCCATAGATTCTATGGTTTCTAAAGTGCCCAAGATGGATGATATTTCTATACTAGAGTCTAGTGTTGTGCAACTTGAGCAAGCTTCCAATAATGAGAACCAAGAAATCGATGCTTCAAAAATGCAACATACATCAAAAGAGACTGAAAAGTCCACTCACGAGCTATTGCCAATTGGTACTACGTCATGTAGCGTAGATGTTGAGAAATCCATGCTTACAATTATATTGGATTTAAATGGTCTATTGTTGAAACGTTCCCCTCAACCATCCTCACACCACAACTCAGTGCAAATGGATTCAAAAAGATATATTATACTCAGGCCAGGTTGCATCCAATTCTTGAAGACTATTTTACAAAGGTTTAATGTTGCAATTTGGTCGACAGCTACTAGGAATAATGTGTATCAAATCCTTGCAGCACTAAACAACTTAGCTGAGGATACATTGCCTTTCTTTGCAATTTGGTCGCAAGATGTTTGCTACACCGCTCAAACTCAAAAATTGTTTAGACCCGACAATCCAAACGTTGAGGCAATGTTCAAGCCTCTAGCCAAAATTGCCATGGGGTTTGAATGTGATCCACAAAGAACAGTGCTTATTGATGACTCTCCTTACAAGGGATGTATTTCACCAGCAAACAATTGCATTTTTCCACCACAATTTGATGCTGAGAAGATGGTTGACAATATGCTCTTGGAGGAGCTACTGCCATACTTGATTCAGCTTGATGAGAGAAGGGATGTGCGTGATTTAATTGCTTCTAATCGTTATGGACAACCTATAGTGACAAATGATAGTGAATACAAACAAATCATGGAGTATTGGAAGCAGAAAAATGATGTTTGGTCAGCTAAGGTGTTCTTTACAAGAAGAATACCACCTGCAAAAGGTGACAGAGATGAAACTATCATTGAAGATGCAAGTGACACAAGCCACCGCAATGAAATGAGAAGAGCCCAAATACAAGAGATCTTGGCAAAGGAGCGTACACCCATTGAAAGCATGAAGGCGTCACAATTGACCACTTTAGCTAGGCAATTGGGTTGTAACACAAAAGGAGTTTTGAAGGCAACCACAGCAAAGGCTTATATAAATAAGGTGAAAGCTGAGAACAATCTTCTAAGGCTGGATAGAAAGCAACCCTAAGGTACTAGTGACATGTCATATATTCTTGATACACATGCTTGAACACTCATGTGCATGGTATCTAACAAATCTTTCTTTTTATTCCTTCTTGCAGGATCTTACAAAGGATACTACTAGATGGAGCTCAATCAATAGAGATTTTGATATTTTTGCTCAAAATAATGAAGCAGTCACCTACATTTTTTGTTTATCAATTTCTTGAGAGACTTTATTTTAGTTTGTAATCATCAAATGAAATGAAAAGTATCCTTCTTATTAAGATTGTTGATCTTTTTCTTGTTCAAACCTTTCAATTGTGATTTATAGTTTTGTTAGCATGAGATTGTGCTTTTTTAGTTTGAAAAAAACTGTCAAAGATCCAAGTCTTTTTGGCTTTACTTAAGTTATTAATTGTGAAAGATCCAAGTTTTTTTTCTTTACTTAAGTTATTGATTGCCTATGTAATAGTCCTTAAAACAATATCGGATGGCTTTCTTGCTCCCATGTCTCACATTGGTCTTTAGGTAAGACAAGTGGTGACCTTGAAAGTATGGTCTCATATCTCGATCAAGTGAAGAGACATGAAGCTTAAATATCACTACTATGTATCTAGTGTTAAACTCCATCGAGACAAAGACTAGATAGCCAAATTGCAGTCGAGTTTAAGTGAAAAATCCATTTGAGCTAAGGTAAAACTTATAGTGCCTCATTTTTCTAGGATTCTACCCCATCAAGGAAGTTATAATCTAGCACAAACCAATTAAGACTCTTTTGGAGCCTAGATAGGACAATTCGTGGAACTTATGAAACTTATTATTGAGTTAGAGTCTAGTTTAGATAAGCAAAAGATCTTCAAACCAGCACTTGTCTTACTATTCAATATTCAAAGTCCCTTGAGGCTAACAAATTACATACCCACTTGTAACCTAACTAATGAGTAATTATATAGATCTAAGCAAGTATATATAATGAGTCTTCAAACTAATAATCCAAGGGAAGAGAGTAGCAAGGTCCACTACTTGTCCAAGCTCAGCTCTAGACAACATAGAAAGATGCTAGTTCTACTAATTGTCTAATTATAGGCATGGAGAAATGATAGAAGGTTGACCACTTGTCCAACCTATCATCTCTAGTAAGATGGGAGGTTTGGCCTTAAGATTCACCATGTAACCAACCTATACATCATTGTATTATGAAGAGTAAAAAAGCAAAGCTCCACCACTTGTCCAAGCTAGTTCTAAAATCCACATGGAGATAAGCAAGCTCCACCATTTGTCGAATCTCTCTTCCATTAAAACATGAAAAAACTCATCTATGTTGTACAGGGACTTTTTTTCCAAGGTCCACCACTTGTCCAAGCTAGGATCCCTAGTAGCACGAGTGTTTGGTCTCAAGATACACCACTTGTACACTCTATGTCATTATATTAAGAAGAACTATGTATTAAGGTCCACCACTTGTCCAACCTATAAGGTTATATCTTAAATGGTATCCTTTCTCACCACTTGAAATGCCCATGATATGTTTTACACGGGGGTTCATTCCAAGGTCCACCACTTGTCCAAGCTAACTCTATTCAAACATAGAGAGAAGCAAAGGTCCACCACTTGTCCAAGCTAACTCTATTCAAACATAGAGAGAAGCAAAGTTCACCACTTGTCAAAGCTAGGCTCCGTTGAAGTATGGAGAGAAGTAACCTCCATCATTTTTCCAAGATAGGTGCCATTCAAACATGGAAAGAATCAAGATCTACCATGTCTCCGAGATTCTAGGCTCCATTGAAACACCCTAAAACCATGATATTTTGTACATGGGGTGTTTGCATTCAAGGTCTACCACTTCTCTAACGTATTATACCTAGTAGCATGAGTGATTTGGTCTTAAGATTCACCACTTATCCACTCTATGTCATTATATTAAGAATAACTGGGTGTTAAGGTCCACCACTTGTCCAACCTATAAGGGTATATCTTAAATGGTATCCTTCACCACTTATCAAGGTCCATCACCACTTTTCCAACCTATAAGGTTATATCTTGAATGATATTTTTCCTCATCACTTGTAATGTCCATGCTATGTTTTACAAAGGGTTTTGTTCCAAGACCCACCACTTGTCCAAGCTAACTCCATCCACCACTTGTCCAAGATAGGCTCCATTGAAACATGGAGAGAAGGATGATCCACCATTTCTCCAAGATAGGTTCCATTGAAACATTGAGAGAAGCAATCTCCACCATGTCTCCAAGCTAGGCTCCATTGAAATACCCTAAACCCATAATTTTGTACATGAGGGGTTTACATTCAAGGTCCACCACTTGTCCAACCTATTATCCCTAGTAGCAAGAGTGGTTTGGTCTCAAGATTCACCACTTGTACACTCTATGTCATTATATTAAGAAGAAATATGTGTTAAAGTCCACCACTTGTCCAGCCTATAAGGTTATATTTTAAATAGTATCCTTTCTCACCACTTGAAATGCCCATGATATGTTTTACATGGGGGTTTCATTCCAAGGTCCACCACTTGTCCAAGCTAACTCTATTAAAACATATAGAGAAAGAAAGGTCCACCACTTGTCCAAGCTAGGCTCATTGAAACATGGAGAGAAGGAACCTCCACTGTTTCTCCTAGATAGGCTCCATTGAAACATGGAGAGAAATAAGCTCCACCATGTCTCCAAGTTGCTAGGCTCCATTGAAATACCCAATACCCATAATTTTTTGTACATGGGGGGTTTACATTCAAGGTTCACCACTTGTCCAACCTATTATCCCTAGTAGGTTTGGTCTCATGATTCACCACTTGTCCACTCTATGTCATTATATTAAGAGGAATTAGGTGTTAAGGTCCACCACTTGTCCAACCTATAATGTTATAGCTTGAATGGTATTTTTTTCACCACTTGTAATGCCCATGACATGATTTACATGGGGGTTTTGTTCCAAGGTACACCACTTATCCAAGATAAATCTATTGAAACATAGAGAGAAACAAAGGTCCACCACTTTTCCAAGCTAGGCTGCATTGAAACATGGACCTTAATACCAAATTATTTCTAGTAGCATGAGTGATATTTTGTACATGGGCGTTTACATTCAAGGTCCACCACTTGTCCAACCTATTTCCCTAGTGGTTTGGTCCCAATTTCACCACTTATCACTCTATGTCATTATATTAAGAATAATTGGGTGTTAAGGTCCACCACTTGTCCAACCTATAAGGTTATATATTGAATGGTATTTTTCTCACCACTTGTAATCCCATGATATGTTTTACATGGGGTTTTTGTTCCAAGGTCCACCACTTTCCAAGATAACTCTATTTAAACATAGAGAGAAACAAAGGTCCACCACTTGTCCAATCTAGGCTCCATTGAAACATGGAGAGAATGATGCTGCACCATTTATCCAAGATAGGCTGCATTGAAACATGGAGATTTACCATTTTTCCAAGCTAGGATCCATTGAAACACTCTAGGGTTTTACAAGCCCACCACGGTTAAACTATTATCCCTAGTAGCATGAGTTTTTGGTTTCAAGATTCACCACTTGTACACTCTATGTCATTATATTGTGTTAAGTCCACCACTTGTCCAACTAAGGTTATCTAGGTCCAATCTCACCACTTATCCACTCTATTCATTATATTAAGAATAATTGGGTGTTAAGGTCACCACTTGTCCAACCTATAAGGTTATAATTGAATGGTATTTTTCTCACCACTTGTAATGCCCATGATATGTTTTACATGGGGTTTTTGTCCAAGGTCCACCACTTTTCCAAGATAACTCTATTTAACATAGAGAGAAACAAAGGTCCACCACTTGTCCAAGCTAGCTCCATTGAAACATGGAGAGAATGATGCTGCACCATTTATCCAAGATAGGCTGCATTGAAACATGGAGAGAAGCAAGCTTTACCATGTTTCCAAGCTAGGATCCATTGAAACACTCTAGGGGTTTTATTTCAAGGCCCACCACTTGTTTAACCTATTATCCCTAGTAGCATGAGTGGTTTGGTTTCAAGATTCACCACTTGTACACTCTATGTCATTATATTGTGTAAAGTCCACCACTTGTCCAACCTATAAGGTTATATCTTAAATGGTATCCTTTCTCGCCACTTGAAATGCCCATGATATGTTTTACATGGGAGTTTCATTCCAAGATCCACCACTTGTCCAAGCTAACCATATTCAAACATAGAGAGAAACAAAGGTCCACGACTTGTCCAAGCTAGGCTCCATTGAAACATGGAGAGAAGGAACCTCCACCATTTCTCCTAGATAGGCTCCATTAAAACATGGAGAGAAGTAAGTTCCACCATGTCTCCAAGATGCTAGGCTCCATTGAAATACGCAAAACCCATGATATTTTGTACATGGGTGATTTACATTCAAGGTCAACCATTTCTCCAACCTATTATCCCTAGTAGGTTTGGTCTCACAATTCACCACTTTTCCACTATATGTCATTATAATAAGAGGAATTGGGTGCTAAGGTCCACCACTTGTCCAGCCTATAAGGTTATACCTTGAATGGTATTTTTTCTCACCACTTGTAATGCCCATGACATGCTTTACATGGGGTTTTGTTCCAAGGTTCACCACTTGTCCAAGAAAATTCTATTGAAACATAGAGAGAAACAAAGGTCCACCACTTTTCCAAGCTAGGCTCCATTGAAACATGGACCTTAATACCAAATTATTCCTAGTAGCATGAGTAATATTTTGTACATGGGGGGTTTGCATTCAAGGTCCACCACTTGTCCAACGTACTTTTCCTAGTAGGTTTGGTCGCAAGATTCACCACTTGTCCACTCTATGTCATTATATTAATAATAATTGGGTGTTAAGGTCCACCACTTTTCCAACCTATAAGGTTATATATTGAATGGTATTTTTTCTCACCACTTGTAATGTCCATGATATGTTTTACATGGGGATTTTGTTCCAAGGTCCACCACTTGTCCAAGCTAGATCTGTTCAAACATAGAGAGAAACAAACATGCACCACTTGTCCAAGGTAGGCTCCATTGAAACATGGAGAGAATGATGCTCCACCATTTATCCAAGATAGACTCCATTGAAACATGGAGAGAAGTAAGCTCCACCATGTTTCCAAGATGCTAGAGTCCATTGAAATACCCAAAACCCCTGATACTTTGTACATGGGGGTTTACATTCAAGGTCCACCACTTGTCCAACCTATTATCCCTAGTAGCATGAGTGGCTTGGTCTCAGGATTCACCACTTGTCCACTCTATATCATTATATTAAGAAAAATTGGGTTTCCATATCTAAATGGATCTTTGCTTGGATAAGTGGTAGACCTTGAGACCTAAATACCCATTCTACACTAGAGCATTGGTTAAGCCTTATACACTTCAAGCATACCTTTAACAACAAGTAGTAGTTATTAGTTGACTTAAGTCTAGTTGAACTCCATGGTATTGAGACTAAGAGAGAGTGTAGCATAAAAAAAGTCAGGATTTTAATTTGACTTTCTTTCTATTAATGAGTAGATCATAGATGGATTTTGGTATCTAATAAAACCTTAGGGTAGACAATGTAAAAATCATGTCTATTGTTGTGTTTGCATTAAGTGTTCTTGTTCTTTAATTTCAGAACCATTACAGAAAAATGGATTGGCTATATGCTGGCATAAATTGAAGAAAACTATTGAATTACCCATCCAACCTCCTCCAAGACCTTGTCCAAGGAATGAATCACCTCCTTATCACCTACCACTTGCTTTCAAGGACATCAAAAGAGTACTTATCTTGGATCTAGAGGGGTTACTTCTCAAGACAGTTGAAATGAAACATGGAGATTCTATGCCATCTTGGGCTCAACACATGCGACTTGTGGAGGACAAAGATGAAGTTTATCATGTGGTGCGACCAGACGCACAAAGTTTTTTGGATTTTTGTGCTGAATACTTTGAGCTATGGATATGGAGTTGCTATAACTTAACAAGGGTGCAACGCATCACACAAAAGTGTTTTCCTGAGCAGTATACCAAGTTCAAGGTGTTTATGAGTAACAAAAATTGCCAAAATCCAAATATCATGTTAGGATTTACAAGGGTTTATCACAAAAATCTGAGTGATATTTGGAAGATATTTGAGGATTTGGATGCAAACAATACCTTAATTTTTGATGACACTCCATATAGGGTGATGTGGAACATGCCAGGGACATATCTTATATTTCCAAAGATGTGGAGGCAAACTTCCGAGCAACTTCAAAACTTCTTGCAGAGAACCATAATTCCATGGTTGGTAGGATGGTTGTATGCAAGAGATAAGAGAGTCTATACATATAACACAATTGTAAATCAGTATAGTGATTCTGAGACAAATTATGTCCTTGGTGTGTACTTGTCAACACGAAAGCATTGAATAAATATGGCTATAAGATGCTTTTTTTATTCTAGTGTGTATCTTTCAACATTTGTATAATTTGATATAGTCTTTTTTTTTTTATAAAAGGTGTGTCAATTTTATGAACACTTGAATGGAGTGCACCCTACTCTAAGGGGACTTCAATGTACTATTGGAGTGCATCCTATTGTAAGGGGACTCTGATGTATTGCTAGAGTGCACCCAAATTTTTGGGGACTCATTTTTTATTTGATTGGGGCCTATGTTGGTCATATAGTAAAAGAAATTCATTTTTTGTCAATTCATATCGAGGTTGCATTTATTTGGAACTATGAAAGAATTGATGTTTGATGTCAAAATAAAACTTGTAAGTGTGGATCAGAGAATTCATGGACTTTAAATATGTGAGAGGGATCTTTTTCTTGGGCACAAATGTTTGCTTCAAGAATTTTGTCATTACATACTTTATGTGAAAGAGTTTTAGAACCTAAAAGACTTTGAAAACAAAACTATGGAATCTAAGTGCATGTATTCTTGAATGGCTTGAAAGTTGATGTATACATGCATGTCGCCTTGATGAAGATTTAGATCTGACAAGATGGAAAGATATAATTCTTGGACGTTACCTTTGTCAATTTGGTAATAACATATTTAACTTTCTTTTAATATGGGTGGAAAATATATTATTATGTGCATTTGGAAAATATATTATTATGTGCATATTTAACTTTCTTTAATATGGGTGGAAAATATATTATTATGTGCATTTGGAACCTAATTGCTTGACCTTCAAACCAAGATTCCTATGTTATTTTTTCATATACTTTTTTATACTGAATTAAGATTGTGGATGCAAGGTCCACCACTTGTTCAAGCTAGATCTAAGAAAGTATATATACTGAGTCTTCAAACTAGTAAACCAAGGGAGAGAGAAGCAGGGTCCATCACTTGTCCAAGCTCATCTCTAGACAACATAGAGAGATGTTATGTCTACTAATTGTCCAATATAGTCATGGAGAAATGATAGAAGGTTGATCCACTTGTCCAACCTATCATCTCTAGTAAAATGGGAGGTTTGGCCTTAAGATTCACCATGTAACCAACATATACTTCATTGTATTATGAAGAGTAGAAAAGAAAAGCTCCACCACTTGTCTAAGGTAGTTCCAAAATCAACATGGAGAGAAGAAAGCTTCACCATTTGTCCAAGATAGGTTCCATTAAAACATGGAAAACCTCATATATGTTGTACATGGAAGCTTTTTTCCAAGGTCCACCACTTGTCCAAGCTAGGATCCATTAAAACATGGATAGAAACAAGGCTCCACAACTCGTCCAACCTTTATAGCTGCGAAGTGTACCGTTGTCTAAACTAGGCATGGGAAAATAATAGAAGGTCCACCACTTATCCAATATATTATCTCTAATAGCATGGGAGGTTTGGTCTCAAGATTTAGGAATTGGCTGACCTGTATTTCATTGTATTATGATGAATTTGGTTTTAAAGTCAACTACTTATCCAAGCTATAAGTTTATATCTTGAATGGTATTCCTTCCCATCACTTAGAAAACCAATGATATGTTGTACATGGGAGGGTTTGTTACAAGGTCCACCACTTGTCCAAGCTAGTTTCATTGAAACATGGATGAAACAAGCTCCACCATTTGTTAAAGCTAGACTCCATTGAAATCTAGAAAATCCATTCTATGTTGTACATGGGGTTTTTGTTTTAAGGTCCAACACTTGTCCAAGCTAAGATCCATTGAAACATGGAGTAGAGAAACACTCCACCACTTGTCCAAGCTAGGCAACATTGATAGTAGTTGGTTTATTTGAAGATCCACCACGTGTCTAAGCTAACTCTATTGAAACATAGAGAGAAGCAAAGGTCCACCAACTGTTCAAGCTAGGCTCCATTGAAACATGGACAGAAGCAAGCTCCACCATTTCTCCAAGATAGACTCCATTGAAACATGGAGAGAATCAAAGGTCCACCATTTCTCCAAGCCAAGATCTAGTTGTCCAACCTATAAGGTTATATCTTAAATGGTAATCTTTCTAATCACTTGGAATACCCATGATATGTTTTACATGGGGGTTTTGTTCCAAGATCACCACTTGTCCAAGCTAACTCTATTGAAACATAGAGAGAAGCAAAGGTCCACCACTTGTCCAAGCTAGTCTCCATTGAAACAAGGAGAGAAGCAAGCTCCATCATTTCTCCAAGATAGGCTAGCATGGATAAGTGCACCTTGAAACCAACCTTCCTATGAGGCAATAGAGCATATGCTACATATTTTATGTATGCCCCATGCCTCAAATTAAGAAGTTATAGATTAGAAGTGGACCTTGCTTAAATGTCACATGCAATAAATTAAGGAAAAATAGCCAAGTGGATTGTATTCCTCAATGGATCCTTGCTTTCACAAGTTGTGAACCTTGAGTCACTTTTACATTAACTTGGACAAGTGGTGGACCTAGAAACCAAGCTCTCCATGTTGAGATAAGTTGTAGGTAGGACATTAGAACATAGACAACAATAATGGATGCAATATACTCCTCTCCTAATAATCCAATTGATTGAAACCATGATATTTTAGTTGTTTTCATTGTGTATTGTATGTGCATAAAGTGGAATGAGACCTTAAGAAAACTCAAATTTTTGACAAAATCTCTATATTTTATACATGATATATTGAAAGTTGTCCAACCTAGGAATTGGGATTTTCCCACTTTACCTAATATGGTCTTCCACCATTGAGGATAGCTATAGTCCTCAATAGTATAAAGGGAGAAAGTGTCTGATACAATGCTCTATTGGATAAAGAAGCAAATTGCAATATGGTTGCAGATAGCGTCTAAAGGATCCTCCAAATCATACCAAGCAAGCAAGACAATAGAGCAATGAAAGGTAAGGCTACAAAACAAGAAGAAATGGTTGCTATTCTTAGCATCCAAAAGCATGAAGAGTGGGTAAATTTCAAATAAAGCCTTCAAAAGAAATGCTTGTAGATGTCATCCTTGGACATCAGTCGTTAGAGCAACACAAGGTCTACAAAGAAGATACAATGTTGAAACTCTCTTTCCCAAGTGGTGGCAAACAACAGATAAAGATACCATTAATGCTAGATTCAGAGTTGCAGAAGTCACAAGAATCAATGATAAATCTTGGAGACAAAGGTAAAGCTAAAGTGGACCTTCCATCGACTAACACAAAAGATGTGACATCATATGCCTCAACATCAAAGAACCCTTATGGATCAGCTCTTCAAGCAAATCAGGATGTAGGAACTTTAAGTCAATTGCTGACCCACAAAACACCTCTAGGGGGACACCTAGAAAAACAAAGGTATATCAACCAAGTACTCAAGAAAACAAACGAAAATCAAGAAATTCAAGCAAGTGTTTGTCCTGAGAAGTCTAGTAAAAGTCAATGATCCAGTGTGAATTGAAGATGAAAGATCAACCCAAAAAGACATACACACGGGATGGATAGCATCACAATGCAGTTTAAAAGAACAGAAGTACTAGAGCTAATAGATAGACATAGGTACCAAAACTAAAGGTCAAGGCATATGACGTGAAATCAAGACCCTCCCACAAATGAAGGCCCACTAGATATCAACCTCGATACTATCCTAGGATACCTCAGAAGTGGTTAAACAACAGAACCAAGATGATACAGAACAAGACGATCTTCAGGGAATATTCCTCTTGGTCAAAGATTCTACACAGTCTATATGAAGATTTGGCAACCAGTCAACCAAAGGTCAGCTGCAACTCTAACAGAACTACACAAAGATCTCAAGAGCTCAACAAGACCTTATTTCAAACAAAGTCATCATGAAAGCTTCAAAGGTTATAAAGAGATTTGAATTCCTAAAACTTCCAATACTTCGAGTCACAAATCAAATGCCAACAATCAACAAAGGCCTACTTCAAAATCAAAGACTCCTTTCAACAGGCCCAATTGGAGAATCAAAGAAACAATGGAGTTTTCACCATCAAAGAATGACAATTCAACCAACAAAGCTATAGATACAAAGATGATGAAACATGTATTGCAAAAGAAACCTTCAATGCCAACTTGGTCCTTCAATAATCCTCTTTTTGAGGATTCAAGCTTACTTTTACTTGAAGAAATGTTTGTAGTAAGCTCAAGAATGTAAAAAGTCAAGTTGTCAGGGAGCAAAAAACACTCTTTGGCATAGTCAGAGTCGGGCTATTGAGCCAAAAAATAAGCAAAGTGTTAGTCCCAAAGCTTCAAGTTATATTAAACTCTATGGTGGAGATTCATTGCACTCCCTGACTCTTCAAAGCTATTCCCCTCCGATATTACCTGATGGTAGAAGCCTTGCCAAAGTGCAAGAGGCTAAAGTGATATATCCTTGTAGCTAGGAAAAAGGAAATCAAAAGCTTACGCAAGGTAGAGCAACGGAGAGAGCTAAAGGAAAAGGCCCCTATGTCAACATCCATGCTAGTTGAGCAATCTAGTGCTCCTAAATTAGCAACCACTAAGGGTTAAACCATAGAGAGCCCTTGCATCTAGTTCAATGGACACTCTTAGCACCTCAACCCTAAATGGAGTGTTTCTAAATGAAAATACAAACGGAGACTAGAACTTACCTATACACAAGTCACACCTATCACATGGGTTGGTTAGATGTCCTGTAATCCTTATCGGGTGCTACTAGCATAGAGGAGCAACAACAAAGAGTTTGTGATGTCATCCATAGGGTTATTGAGCTGGAGAGGTAGAACAAAGGGATCCACATGCCTTCAATGGGTCTCATGAGATTCTTGGATACAAAGAAGACAAAGCAACCAACTTTATCACAAACGGATACTCCCTTGGTAAGCCCGATGGATCCTCCATATGTTGTTTTGCCAAGGGTCTCACTACAATTTGAGCCCACAAGTGATAGCTTTACCTTTCCAAGTTTAGCTCATCTTTCTCTTGCTGACACCATGGCTACCATGCCCATGGGCATAACAAAAAACACGCCATGGACCTCATTCATTAGCAAACGTGCGCGTATGTCACACTTGTCAATGCAAGGATCTTGCCGATACACTGTGTGCGAGCCACAAATGGCTCCAAGCACACAACAAGCCTAAACTAGTAAGCTCAAAGATGGCGATGGTGTGTCACTCACCGCTCTACGCTTCCTGTCATGGAGGATTCCTCATCGCGAAGAAGAAGGAGACGTCGCTACGCCGTGCTCAACCGCTTCACCGCTGCCGTGCCATCGTCGCAATGCTCGATTGCATGGGGAATGCCTTCCTAATAATCAATGGTTACTTAGGTTCTTAATCCGATTTAACAGCATTGTGTGAAATGTACTAGGGATTTCTAGTGGGTTTAGTCTCTATTGACCTTTAGCTTAAGTATTATAAAGGGAGTTTACTAGTGTGATGAGCTTGGGGAGGGTAACAGTGTTATATGACCCCCCAAAGTTACAAAATTAAAATGCTAAAAATGAACAAACAAAAAAATCAAGTGTCACAATGTAAAATCTTAAGCTGGAAGAGAAATCTCAGCTTGATTTGGTACTTAACTCACATGTATTGCCTATCGTACTAGAGCCCTGGAGGTTCCCAGTGTGGGCGTTTTTCCTTGAAAAACAAAAAACCCAAGGCATACAAAATAAGCACACACATCAAAATTGAATCACTGTGACAAGACTTTGGGGGGTCAAAGAAAAGAAAATAAATCAGGCGATGATTTCATGAGCAATTCCTTTTATTGTAGCTTAAGTACAAGGTCTTCTAGGTATAACCTCTAGTCAGCCCTCGAACATGAAATACTTGGCTCTCACGATTAAACAACTTAATTGACTAGAGAACATTAAGAAGCTTACCCATGGTATTAATAGTCGATCTTTAGTGCTTTTCGACCGTTGAATTAGCGACCCCGAACTTGTTTAGTTTTTTACCTTCCCAACTGTTTATGCGTTTGATTATATTGCAATTTAATGTTTATTGCTGACAAATGGTTTAAAATTCTGTTACCAATCAGTTTGTCTGTTGAAAACTGCATATGCTTTTTAATTGTATATGAGAATGCAAATACTGTGCCGATGTTGTTTGATTTTGCAGTGACTGAAGAAGGCTAAAGACATTCATCTCAAATGCTCTTCCACCTCGAGGAACGAGCTTCAACTCAATAGCTTCTGAGGACGGAATCTACATCAGAAAGGGGGGCATGTTAACCCTCACAGCTCACGGACACCCTATCACCTACGACGGTTGTTGTATTATTTACTTGGTAGAGTCAGGTACCGGGCTTGTCGGTCCAATAGGAAAAGGGTAAGACTGATCGCTGATGAGAGGCGCACTCTAACTAGAACATTCAAGGGATTATTTCGCTAAGCATGGGCGCCAAGTGTGAATGGGGCAAGTTCATATAAAAGTCAACTAAACCTAAAATTCACTCATTCTCTCATTCTCTAATTTGTGCAATTGAAGAGTGCTCTTGCTCCATCTCCATCTTCTTCTTCTTCATCTCCTTGTGTGTATGTGTATGCGTGAGAGAGAGAGAGAGAGAGAGAGAGAGAGAGAGTGTGCGATCGAGCATTGCGACAACGGCACGACGGCGGTGAAGCGGTTGAGCGCGGCGTAGCGGCGTCTCCTTCTTCTTCGTGGCGAGCAATCCTCCACGACAGGAAGCGTAGAGCGGTGAGTGACACACCATCGCCATCTTTGAGCCTACTAGTTTAGGCTTGTTGTGTGCTTGGAGCCATTTGTAGCTCGCACACAGTGTATCGGTAAGTTCCTTGCATTGACACGTGCGACAGACGCGCCTAGCTTAGTCAAACTAGCTTAGTAGGACTACTTGATTTTTAAGCCTAGACAAGTGATTATGACAAAAAATTACATTGAATTTAATGATTGGTGCTAAACAAAGGCACTAAATATTATGCTACCAATCACAATCAAAGCAAACAAACATAGATGCAAAAAAGATAAGGGGCGATGCTAATGGACAAGAAACACCTGTTTGTGTTGATGGTCGCGCTTGATTTGAATTGTGAACGAGAGAAAGATCCCATGAATGTCCAAATCCTAACCACAGTAACACGTTCCTGTACACACAAGAAAACACAAAGAATACCTCTAGGAGGCACATCAGTGGGAAGAAAGAACTTTGCTAATCACTAAACTCTCAAACAGAGACACTCCTATCGTACTAATCTTACCTACCCTGGGCATAGGTTTCTGTTTCAGTGTACCGGATGTAAATGTGTAGGTCTACGTCAATGTTTTGAATTTTATTGTGCATACTCGTTTACTAATTGCTCTTGCTCTTGCTCTTGCTCTTGCTCTTGCTCTTGCTCTTCAAGCACATCCATCCCATAGGCAATATTAGGGTCTATATCTTCCTCAAAGCCTTCCAAACAAGCAATAGATGACTCACAACCCACTTGATTCACAGAATTGATTCTCGGATGTGGTGGTTGCGGTCCTAGCACTGGAGGTGGTAAGGGTGTTGTTTGAACAACATTTTGGGCTCTAGGGACCATGTGTTGTGCTGTTTGTTCAAGAGGTGGGGCCGACATCAATGCAGGCACTTGAGGTGTGTCAGTCCATGCTAAGGTTGGTCTATTGGCCATCGCGCGCTTAAATACTATGCAATCCTTAGCTTGATGACCATACCTCCCACAGGCATTGCAGTTCCCATTGAATTTTACTCTAAAAGTAGGTCATTCACTCGTACTATGCGGTCCATAGCATATTGAGCACCATTGTTGCTCCCTTTTGGATACATATGATTGTTTTGTAGAGCACGATTGTCTCTAAGACTCTCTCGAATAGCCTTGGTGAGATCTGCTAAGTCATCCCAGATATCTTTGGCTCTTTAGCAATAGGCTTTAGGGTCATTGGCTGATGCCCTAATGCTTGCGAGCTAATAGATTTAGGCTCAACAGACACTATTTCTCCTTGAATCATTAAATTATCCTCCAATTGGATCGCATTGGTGGTGACTGCTTCCCAAGTGGTGATACCTCTAATGACTAGGCCATTGTAGATATCCTCATGTCGTAACCCCCTAATGAATCTATCAACAAGCAATTGGTTATTGTTGAAGCACTCATTTGGATTACAACGAGAATTCAAATGCTTCAAGCGACTTATGAAGTCTCTCACCAACTCTCCTTCCTCTCGTTGGGCTTTCTGGAGCTGAGAGGCTATACCCCAAAGTACTCCCTCTCCTATGTATTCTTTTAAGAACACTCTCCTAAGAGTAGGGTAAATCGTTTTTTCTTCCACCCTTAGGGTTCTATACCAATCCCTAGCCTTTCCACTTAAGGTTAGGCTTAAAGCATTGCTCTTATGTAGGTCATTATGTAGGACTACATGAGTGCGATGACCCATAGGTGCATACGATTGGTACACACACTTGTAGGTACTATTGCAGGCATTGAGCTACCATGTAGCGGTGCTTTACTAACAAATAAGGTCCATGCCGTGTTTCTCAGCATGCCCATCATTGGGGTAGGCATGGTAGCCGTGGTGTCATCAAGGGAAAGATGAGCTAGACTTGGAAAGGTGAAGCTATCACTTGTGGGTTCATATTGCACTGAGACTCCTAGCGAAACAACATATGGGGGATCCATCGGACTTATCGAGGGAGTCTCCATTTGCGATAAGGTCAGTTGTTTAGCCTTTCATGTATCCAAGAATCTCATGAGACCCGTTGAAGGCATGTTGATCCCTTGTTCTGTCTCTCTAACTCAATGACCCTAAGGATGACCTCACAAACTCTTTGTTGTTGATCCTCCACAGTAGTAGCACCCATTGTAGATTGTAGGACATCTAACCAACCCACGTGATAGGTGTGACTTGTGTATAGGTCGGTCAGAGTTTCCGTTTGTAGTTTGTACTCCCAGTTCTCATTTAAGAACGCTCCATCTAGGATTGAGGTGCTAGGGGTGTCCTTTGAGCTAGATGCAATGTTGCTTTCTAAAGGTTGGCCCTTAGCGGTTGCTAAGTCAGGAGCACTCGATTGCTCTCTTAGCAAGGATATTGACACAGGGCCTTTCTCTCTTCGTTGCTCCGCCTTGCGTAAGCTCTCAATTTCCTTTTCCCTTGCTGCAAGGATATATCGCTCAACCTCTTGCACTTCGGCAAGGCTTCTACCATCGGGTAATATGACCTCGGAGGAAAATAACTCTGAAGAGTCAGCAGGTGCAGTGAATGAAGTATTCACCTGCACATTTTCTAAGGAGATAGGGTCTACGTTGGGCACGAATGGAGAATTTACTTCCCCACCTCCCTCATTTACATCATTAGCTCCATGTTCGGAGCGAGTGGTTCTACTAAAGGTTTCCTTCAAGCGGATGAGCACGCTCGGCCCAGACCGCAGGCCCATGGCATGCATGTCTTGGCTTGAGGTATCGGGATTAGGCATTGGGAAACCTTCCATGACGTCGTAGTTAGAGGAAGAGCCACTAGGCGCTATGTTCGGGTCTTGGTTTGTACTACCTTGGGTCCCCGCCGAGGGCCTGGAACCTAAAGTAGGTGGATATTGAGAACTCGCGTAAGTCAAAATTCTCTATAGTTACTCGGTTTCTAGCACATGACCAAAGCGCAGATGCATGTGCCTTTGGCACCCTACAAGCGTCGGCGAATAACCTCGAAGGTTAACCGCTTACTTTTTTAAGCGTCCGTTTTCACTCGTGTTTTTTACATTTTTAATGTTTTTACATGTTATGATTTTTTTATTATTAAAGTGTGTGATAGCTCAAAATGAACGTATCACTCAGAGAGTCGCGGTGTGCTTTACAGCACAACGTTCGGTCACTTGAAGCTACGTTGGTCCTCAAAAAAGTCGATTTTTAGCTATGTGTGAAGCTAAAATTCGTAATTTTAAAGGGCGATAGATGTCTAAGCCTGAGCGTGAGCTTGGGCTTGGGTCTGGGAGATATTCCCTATCCCGATCCTACCTTTAAATTTTTTTTTAAAAAAAATAATAAAAAATTTAAAGGATAAGGTCACCGCGGCTTGTGCAAGAGCACACACACACTCTACCTACCCACTTCTAACTAATACACCTACTGTTACACAGTAACACGCTCTATTAGCTCTCACAGATCTACTTCCTACTTACTGTACATTACATTACACATAACTAACCACCTTAATACTAACACCTTACACATAGAAAAAAACACAGTACCTTTGAAACTCCATTAACAAAAAAAATACACAGTAGTAACACAATTCCTTCTTCTCAACACACACACCCTCCTTCCTTACCTTTCCTACAATTGAAATTGCACCACAAAAGAAGCACAGAGTGCCATTCAATCTTAGTGTATGGCATTCCTCGGCAACGGCGCCAAAAATGTGCACGTATGTCGCACGTGTCAATGCAAGGAACTTGCCGATACACCGTGTGCGAGCCACAAATGGTTCCAAGCACACAACAAGCCTAAACTAGTAAGCTCAAAGATGGCGTTGGTGTGTCACTCACCACTCTATGCTTCCTGTTGTGGAGGATTCCTCGTCGCGAAGAAGAGGGAGACGCCGCTACGCCTCGCTCAACCACCTCGCCGCCGCAATGCTCGATCGCACACACACTCTCTCTCTCTCATACGCATGCACACACACACACAAGAAGATGAAGAAGAAGAAGATGGAGATGGAGCAAGAGTACTCTTCAATTGCACAAATGAGAGAATGAGTGAATTTTAGGTTTAGTTGACTTTTATATGAGCTCGCCCCATTCACACTTGGGCGCCCATGCTTTGCCAACTAATCCCTTGAATGTTGCAGTTAGAGCGCACCTCTCATCGGCGATCACTCTTACCCTTTTCCTATTGGACCGACAAGCCCGGTACTTGACTCTACCAAGTAAATAATACAACGTCCGTCGTAGGTGATAGGGTGTCTGTGAGTCGTGAGGGTTAACAGTAAAGCACTACTACATGGTGGCCAATGCTTACAACAGTACCTATAAGTGTGTATCAGTCATATGCACCTATAGCCCTCGTGCTCATGTAGCTCCTACCCCTCCCATTGTTTCAACAACGTATGCTCCACGACCACAACATCCAAGCCCTTATTTCAATGGGACCATACCATTAGCATGTCACATCCCATGTCTGCTATGGCCAGAGCCACATATATGAACTTTGCGCCACCACATGGCACAACATCTTACCTAACTTGTACCATGAGGATCACCCGTATGCCTAAGCCAATGCCAACCCCCATTCCACATGCACTCCCAAGAGCGCCTATCCCTACTATACATGCTCACTTGGGTGACTTGGCAACATTTTCTCAAGCTATCAGTCGATCTATTGCTGAAAATATGTGTAACACACCTGATATAGAGCCTAGAAGTAAGGTAGTACAAATAGCCAAGCTCACACAAAAATTTTGTGGAAACGGGGATGTGAGAAAGCATTTGAAGTATTTGAACAAATATTCATTCCTTAGGAGAACACAATTAGCTACATAAGAGTAATGCTTTAAGCCTGACCTTGAGTGGGAAGGCTGGGGATTGGTATAGGACCTTAAGGGTGGAAGAGAAAACGATTTACCCTACTCTTAGGAGACTGTTCTTGAAAGAGTACATACGAGAGGAAGTGCTTTGGGGTGTAGCCTCTCAGGTCCAAAAAGACCAACAAGAGGAAGAAGAGTTCCTATGAGACTTTATTAGCCACTTGAAGCATTTGAATTCTTGTTGTAATCCAAATGAGCGCTTCAATAATAACCAGTTGATCGATAGATTCATTAGGGGACTACGACATGAGGATATCTACAATGGCCTAGTCATTGGTATCACCACTTGGGAAGCAGTCACGACCAATGTGATCCAATTGAAAGACAATTTAATGATTCAAGGAGAAAGAGTGTTTGTTCACTCGGTCCCATTGCAGTATTGCTACATGTGTAAAAAGGACACTGATATTGGGGAAGATTCCCCTTATATGTATGTTCTACCTAGGATGACTGAGTCTGACAATGTGGATTGGATCCACCTAGCAGCAACCATAGACACTTGAGAAAATAGGGGGACAACCTGCGTAACACTTGAGGGGGATAAAATGCCACAAGTCGTACCTTTAAATATGATAGGAGCAATGCATATAGCTTCTGATGACCTACCAAATGAAGGCTTGCTTGACACTGAAACCAGTAGCGTCTCAAAAGACTATAGCTCACATGATTTGGATTCTGGCTCATTAGTTGAAACCAACTATGAGGACGAAGAATTTGAATTGAATATTGATGCAAATATGGAATCAAACCATACAGAGCCCAGCAGTGCCCTAATTGACAATCTATATGGAGAGGAGAAGACACGGATAACGATTCATCTATGACTCTTCACTGGAGGAAGGTCGTAATCGAAAATTAAACAAGAGAAGTAAGAGATATAAAAGGGGACAATATCGAGCAAATGTGCGTACTGGATAAATGAAAAGAAATCTATCGCACAATGGCTCAGTTATATGGGGACATGTGATGCTTATCAAAAGTTGGTAGATAATTGGGGTGAATACCTTCAAAGTGTCATGTGATGCATCCCACAACCCATTGACATTGCACAGCTAAAAGCTACAGAGAAGCCAAAGTTGACCTGTATTGTAAGGAGATGACAAAATCGAGAGCTAGCTCAACAACAAAAGGAAGCAGAAGAAAAATCACAGTCCACCGAACAACAAGACCCCACATATTTACATCATGCACATGAGCATTTCAAATCCTACACCTTGGAGGAGCATAAGGTTGTGTATACAAAGGCCCAGAGAACAACTATCGATGGAAGGAATGGAGTATATGATGGTCAGGTGATAGTTAAGGAAATAGAGTAAGCAGACCTAAGTGAGGAGTCCAAACCTGTTTTCATTGTCCAAGATCTAATAGAGACTGAGGAAATGTACTTAAGGAGCTTCTCAAGGAATTCAAGGATATATTTGCTTCAACATATCATGATATAAAAGGTGTTCCACCTTCCATGGTGCAGCACACAATTCCCATGAATCGCATGGCTAAACCAGTCCAGCAACGACCCTACCCAATGAATCCTAAGTATGCAAAGATTGTTCAAGAAGAGATTAAAAAGATTGTCAAATGCGGATTCGTATACCCTATTGAGCACTCAGAATGGGTGTGTCGAATAGTTATTATGCCAAAAAATAATGGGAAACTCAGAGTGTGCGTGGATCTCAAGAAGGTCAATGCCGCCACTAGGAGAGACCATTACCCCTTGCTATGTTCGGAACATGTGCTTGAAAGAGTTGTAGGGAAAGGAAGCTTATAGCTTTTTAGATGGATACTCTGGCTACAATCAAATCACAATTGCACTAGAGGACCAAGCTAAAACTACTTTTATAACCGATTTTGGGGTGTTCACATTTCGTGTTATGGCTTTTGGCTTAACCAATGCCCCTGCTACCTTCCAAAGATTGATAAACACAGCTTTTAAGGATTATTTGAGGGAGTTTTGTGAATCTTTCTTATATGACCTTTGTGTTTATTATTCTTGGAGAGATAATCTATCATGTTTACAAAAAGTGTTCGAAAACTGCAGATTGTATCGCATCTCATTAAACCCTTTCAAATGCCAATTTTGGGTTAAACATAGAGTCATTTTAGGACATATAGTGTCCAAAAATGGGTGTTGAGCCAGCATAGGATCACACCCACATTTTTGCTCACACTCATCATTTTGTAACCATTGATTGTAATAAATGTCTTTACGACATTAATTTTGATTTGAGCCATTCATTAAGTAACGGGACTCAATTGAGTTTCCAGCTTGTAATCCCGAAGTAATTTCACTTGCTGATGTAATTAGTTAGAGATGTTCTCACCTCCAAGGCTGAGGTATATAAGCCAAAGTTTTTGTAACCTAGGGATTCAGATTATTAATCAAAGTGAGTTTTTTGAGCGCCGTGACTGTGTCTGAGAGAGAGTGAGTGAGAGAGAGAGAGAGTCTTATCTACTTGCTACGCGAGCTACGGATCCGCCATTGGAGAAGCGACATCGCCATTGTGTTAGCAACAGCGAGAGCTACGCACAGATACCAAGAGTGCGCGCTATCGGCTTCTATGTGTGGTAAGTTCCTACGAGCTTCGGTGTGAGTTTTTTTCCAACTCGTGTGTCGGAATTGAGCGTGCATCATATCTATAGAACCACAACGAGTAGAGCTACACATTAGTGCCATCGGGGTCAAGTTTCGGTCACCTGTATATTTCGGCCTATCTTCATATGCGTTTACCGCACGGAGTGGTCATAGGTTGATTTTGGAGTTCAAGTCTTTAGGGTGTTGTTCTTACCTAGTGTATAGACTTCCCCTTGAGTTTGAGATCGATTCAATGATTCTAGATCCTGTTTCGTATAGCATTCGTTCGTAGTACGGATTTCAATCACTTGCGTACTTTAGAACTTAGATTTGATTTCCTTAGTAGTGATTGTCATTAAAAGGTCGAGTAGGTGATTTGACATCCACCTAGTTGTTTCCATGCGCCTGCGGGTCAAGCTCCGTCCTCGTCTGACAAATTCTGTTGTTGGTTGAGTTCTCGCTATTTAGCTTCCGCTAGCGGCGTAACCGCCTTAACATTTGGCACCGGTGCCGGGGACGAGAGCCCTAAGTAGGTGACCTTAGACTAATCCTACGAGGTGAGTCGTATAAACTACTTTGTATACTTTAGTTAGAAAAGATCTAGGAGTGGTGGACTCCGAAGATCTCGAGAGATACTAGGAAGTGGGGTATTCCTGGGTCTTCCGTGTTGACAGTATTTTTAGTTTAGCTTAAATTTGTTTGTTGTTTTGTTGGTGTTGAGTAGTTGTTGATAGAAGAAGAATTTGCTAGTCCGTGAGTGGCAGTGGATCTCTTTAAAATCACAATTACCAAACCCATTTTATGATTAGGAATAGCTTAGGTAGGACTTCATTTTATCCTGATCTAGAGCTAGTAATCATTGGAGTATTTGCTTGATATGGTTGATTGCATGTTAGATCACTAAACCGTCGAGTTAGTAGTGAAACTTGCAATAGACAAAAGTCTGAGAAATTTTCTGTGTATCTGGGAGTTGCTGAGCACTTGAGAAAGCTTTAGGAAGGATTTTGTGCCAAAAAACTGGAAATCTGCAACTTTAGACATCATACGCGTATGATGTCTAAATGACCAAACAAAGACCAAAACAGAAATTTTGACTTTACCAGAGTGTTCAAAAGAGGGGTTATACCCTAATTTCAACTTAAAACAAGAGCATTAACACTCAAAGAAACCCAAAAGGACAAGTCGGAGTCCAAGAAACGCAAAGAATAGGAAATTTTGGATTCAGATCTTGTTTTTACATTCAAACCTGACAAAAACACTTGAAACTCAATTATAAACATTGGAGAAGGCTTAAAACCAAGAATAGTCAAAATCTGGGACAAAAGACATCATACGCGTATAATGTCTTTTAGCACATCCACTGCTTATTTTTGATATCTGACCTGACAAGATTGTTACAAACATTGTAGAAAGCATAAATATCAAGTCTTGACCCAAATTGATGAAAAAGACATCATACGCATATGATGTCTTTTACCTAATTTTAGACATATTTTGATACTTTGCCAACACAGATCCATTGTAATAGCTGTCTAGAGGTTATATTTCAAGTTTCATCCCATTTGGATCACAATTGACCCAAAACAAGTCAAAAGCGGAAAATTGCCAAGAAAGCCTAAATTAGCCATAACTTGCTCAAACAGAGTTCAAACTGAATTTTGTGAGTGGACAGAGCATAAGGGGGCTACTGAGAGTGAGCATAACCAAAATAGTCCAAATCTGTGAAAAAAGACATCATACGCGTATAATGTCTTTTTCAGCATAACTGCAACAAAATTCTCACTTGATGAAACAGAAGTTGTCCAACTGACAAGATTAAACAATTGACCAAGTATCAATCAGTTTGGATCAATTCTGACCACAAAAACTTGGGAAAACAAATTGCCGAGACGGAAAAGTTAAAGTCCTTTAGGGGAATTGATGAATTTGAGATCGGGCAGGAATCTCCAGAATAACCAACCAAAACAAGGGGAACAAGCAAGTGTCATATCAACCGAGGGAAGTGTAAACCAAAGTTGGGTGCAACCATTAGAGCCGATCTTTGAAGGAAGTGTTTCTGATACTTCTTCGGAGAGATCTTACGAGATTTTCACCGAACACTTGGAACACTTGAACCTGAACAACAGAGAAAATATGGCAGCAGGACCATCAAACCCTTCCGCCACAATGAAGCTATTGTTCATAAAATACCAGTACGACAATGAGCAAGGTGCCAAGATCTACAAAGATGGAATGGACCGCTATTGTGTAAAGATAGAAGATAGACCTAGCGAGTTCAAGGACTTAGTGCCTGTGAGCTATAGCGGAGATAGATATCTAGATGACGAGGGTACCATGTATTTGGTAGTCCTAAACCCTAACATTGTGGACAAGTGGGGATGGATGGGCACCAAAGCCAAAGTAGATGAAGAACTTGAGGAGAAAGCACCAATAATGAACTTCCCTGATGCGAGGTTAAGAAGAGAGAATGAAACTACAAGGATCAACACTGATAACATCTATGTGGGGCTATACAAATATAATAATGGGGAGCAAGATCTCTATTATAGATGTGAAGAACCCTACACTGGAGAGTTGACAGACCAAAAAAGACTTTATGTCTTTACCTACACAGAGGGATCGGAAGTGAAAATTGCCGCTTACGACAAGTATTGGAGGCAATACTCAGCAATGGGCAAGAAATAATTAGAAGGATATACATACTTTGGGGGACCACTACATCAGTATTATGTTACTTCTAGCTCACAAAGACCAGCACCAACAAATGGAGTGCAAAACCCAATGACAACAGGAGGACAAAGAATTCAGGCTGCTGACTCTTTCACTCAACCTCAGTACTCGAAGCCCGGACCAATGGGATCATTACATTCCAGAGAGTCAATGGATACGAATCGAGGTAGTGCAGTTCCAATCCCCACATATACCACTCCAGGTCCAAGGTTCGAAGCGGAACCATCACATTTACCTCCTAGTAGTAGACTCAGGGCAGAGGAACCGACAAGGGTAACCCATGAAGTCCATGATGCTAGAGAAAGCTTTAGCCGGGACACAGGAGCAATGAGATTGGTAGCAGACCATAGACGTATGAGACCATCTCAAGTAGCCAAGTGTATGCCAAAGAAGTATGGTGGTTCAGGAGATCCGTATGCACATGTGTCACTCTTTAAGCAAGTCTTAAGAGCTGAGCAGATAACAGATTTCCATACACAATACGAGGGATTTGGTCTTACTCTAGAAGGTACGGCATTGACATGGTTTCAACCACTGAACATAGAGGGGGATTCCATGACATTGACCATTTGCTAAGAGAGTTTGCTGAGGAATTCTCAAAACGAGGGATTAAGCACAATACGGTCTCACAAATATATGCTTTTAAACAGAGAGAACACGAAAAAGTGAAGGAAGCTTCACTTCGCTTCAAACAATACATTGAGAGATGTCCAGTACGTGAACGACCACAAGATGACAGACTATCTGTTCTCTTTATTGAAGGATTGAGAAACGACACTCTCAAGAAGGACTTGCACTTGAAAGCTTGTACAAGTTTCGAGCAAGTAACGAGAGAAGCATTGTACTTAGTGGATAACTGTACGGTTTATGGAGAGGTGTCAGCGGATACAGATTTTGCATCCAGTAGCTCTTCCTCCGTAGCGAGCGAGACTACCACTAAAAAGAATGTTCAAACAAAAACCATGCCAAATGTAGAGCAAATGATAGAAGATGCTCTAAAAAGGATGGCACCATACCAAAAACCATTGCCAAAACCACTGAAATGGTGTGCTATTGAACAAAAATGGACAAACCATCCAACAGAGGAGTGCTATTACAACAAAGGGTATGTAAGGGAGCGTCAGTATGCACCTCCTGCTCAATTCACCACCTCAGGTACATCCAGTACCTCGATACCCAACGGGAAATGTACCAGGACCTATGGGGATAGAAAGACCGCAACCGGTATTGGGACAACAACCACCTTTACCAGGAGCAAGACCAGTGGGCATTAGATATGCACCAACCTTAGAGAATCAGGAAGAACAAGCCTTAGTGCTTGTTCAAGCCTATTATGAAGAATCTGGTGCACACATGTCTCCAACTGTGTATTACCCACCAGAAGAACCCAAACAACCAGAACCATGGGGCATGATTGGGAATGTTGGAACACCAATAGTTACAAGTGCTTCTGATGAAGAGAGATACAATTTGGACGCAAGAACATTGATGTTCATAGCTCATGGAGGGTTAACAGGACAAAGACCATCCTATCCACAAAGGACGAATCAAGTGGGACCAAGACCAACACTAGGACCCTGTTACAAGTGTGGAGGTGACCATCTGATGAATGTTTGTCCACATACGAAAATCATTAGAATTAACGCTTATTGCACTGAGTGTGGGGTTACTCACTTCATTGAGGATTGTTCAAAGAATCCAAACAAAGTGCAAAAGACGACATTGAATATGCTAGAAACTATTCCTACCAGCAGTGGGTCTGAAAATGAAACTCTGATACCAACGCAAGTTGTTACTAGAGCTCAAGCTAAGAAAACCACTAGAGAACCTGAGAATGGAAAGTTAGCGGCTGAAGTGGTTAGTCAAGGACCGCGGAGTCAGAGAAACACATGGAAAGCTAGAAAAGCACGCATGAAGTTGAGAAAAGAACGTGAAGACGCTATTCTAGCTGAGGAACTAAAGCGAACTAAAGATAGATTAGAAAAACTTGAGAGTCAAAATGGAAAACGAGAGATGAGCCTGGAAAGAACGAAACAAAAGAGTATCAAAGAAACAACGAGCTTAAGCTCAGGGGGATCAGTGCTAGGACAAAGTACACGAACCATTGGACGCACTGATGAGAGCTTACGAAGCTAGGTTAAAGAACAACCAAACACAAGAACAGAGGTGGATGACATACCCAAACGCGGAATTGGAAAAGCAGAGACTTGAAATGTGCCAAAGAATGATCGAGACTGCACAAGCCTTATTAGAACCACCAAAGAAACAATGAATTGTGGAACGGAAAAACCCAATTCAGCAAGAGACTATCATTTCACGGGTAGCTGAAAAGACTCCCAGTGCACAAAAGCTTGAAAATACACACAAGGATGACCGCATAGTATTGAACACAACCGATCAGGAGATAGAGAGTTTTCATCCAGTCAGCAGAGGATTTACGGAAGAGATGAGGATTACAATGAATTTTGGAAACAAGTGAGAGAGGCAAACTTTGCAAACGAGCTAAGTTGCCAAGCTAATCAGACAAATTGGGAAAAGGACATCAGGAATCCTCCCATAGTGGAATTTGAGGCAGGATCTCAAGTGGACTTGGATCTGCAATCTTACTGGGGAGATGGGGGCTCTGTTAGAACAATGGAGAGCAAACCTCATTCACTGAAACCTTACCTTCATACTTAGGAGAGTATGAAGCAAAATCCGAGATTAGAGCACTTCCCTCACGAAGAATCTCATCAGAAAAAGTCATGGACTCGCAAGGATTGATAGAGATCTTGTCAACACCAGTGACATGCACTATCACTCTAGCTGAGCTTTTGAGGCTAAGACCACATATGTGGACCACTGTAGGAAAATGCTTGGAGAAATTTGGGATAAAAGACCCAACATCGAGACTGCAAGAGGGTATACAAGAGCTGGGCAAACCACAAAAGAACGCTAAGCCTGTACCCTTAAACAAGGTCGGAGAGTATTGCGAAGGTGAAGAGGGGAATACAACCTTACCAGTTGAATTCCAAGGAGTGAACACGATGGCAATACTAGACAGCGGAGCTGGGGTAGCCATTGCTACAAAAGAAATCTGGAAAAAATGGGGGAAACCAGCAATAAGGAAGACTAGGTTGAAACTCCAATCAGCAGATGGACACATGGAGAAACCTATGGGGTTATTAGAGAAAGTCGTAGTGACTTCTTGCGGCATTGAATACGAACATACTTTTGCTATTGTCGATTTTGGCAAGGAGAATAACTATGATATCATACTGGGAAGACCATTCATGAGACAGTTGAAAATGGTCCAGGATTGGGGCTACGATCACATATACTTGAGAAATATGGAAACCACTACACGTGTGAACCTGAGAGACCATAGCTACAAAGATGTGAACCGAACACCGGTAGAGGAGTTTGATTCAGCTACTTTGGCGGGATCCGAATTTCCAGCTTGGTTAGGTAAGCCCAAGGAGTTATGGATGTGTGGAGCCTCGAAATGTGGAAGTCTGAGGCGAGAAGAATATGTTTTAGAAAGGGCTATCGAAGACGAAACTTATATAGGAGAACCCTTTCCAGAGGACACGCTTGAACCATTAGAATGAACACACATTCTAGCAACCCTAGATGTTTGTGCAATTCCATATGGTCCCACAACGAAATTTTGCGACAAGGACGGGTACGACGTGGTTCCGTACTTCATGTTGAGAACTGTACTCGAAAAAAACTGAAAAGAACGATACACTGGAAAAGGAAGATGAAGAAGAGGTGTTTCACGACATTCCCGATCATCCAGAGTGGGGAAATGAAGCAGACAACGAGTCAACGGACAATTCAAGCGGAAACGAAGAAACTATAACGGATGTCCGATTTTATGATTTTCCGAACCAAACTAAACAACGCCAGAAACGCTATAGAGCAAAGAGAAAAACAAAGGGGTTAGAACCAATCCGATGCCTAGAATAAGAGGAAAAAATCAATTCCTAATGCTAGTAAAGGCGGAAGATTGTGTTAAGGACAAGATTTCTGGAAGAATGAGAGGCAATGAGCAAAAGAGCTTACGAAAAGACAAAAGAAGCTCAAGAAATCAAGTTCAAAGGAATGAAACGAAAACTGAAACAGAAAAATCAGAAAAGAACAAGCGCAACAGAGAACACACGGAGTCCAAGTTAGAACGTAGAAACAAGTACAGAGAGCTCAAGAAAACTCTGAAAGAAGTTTGGACGACAGAAATTGAGAGTGGAGAGGACAAAAACGCCAAAATCAAGGAAAACATGGATGTTCCCTCTCACTACAGGAAATTCACAATAGAGGATAGGAAGGTGGTATTAACCCAACCTATTCGAGAGAGAAGGGAGAACGAATCTTATGACGGACCGGAGGATGCAAAAAAAGTTTGATTTAGCAGCTCCAGGTGAGACACCTAGACCGGTGTACATAGCCACAGATTTGTCTCCAGGCGAGGAAGAGAGACTTTTGAGTCTTCTCAGAGAGTACAGGGATGTGTTTGCATGGTCTTATAAGGACTTAAAGGAGTTGACCCATCGATATGCCAACACACAATCCCACTAAAACAAGACGCAAAGCCTAGCAGACAGAGACCATACACATATAATGATACGTTTGCTAAGCGAATCAAAGAAGAGATAGATAAGCTAATGGAAGCTGAATTCATATACGAGATTGAACACACCGATTGGGTATCTCCGATTGTGGTGGTACCCAAGAAGAACGGAAAACTCCAAGTGTGTGTCAACTTAAAGAAAGTGAATGCTGCAACAATCAGGGACAATTATCCCTGCCGATAACTGATCATGTTCTAGAGCGTGTATCAGGGAAAACAGCATACTCCTTCTTGATGGTTTTTCAGGATATAACAAGCTAGCCATAGCACCGGAAGATCAACATAAAACAGCTTTTGCAACGGAGTGGGGAATTTATGCTTATCGGGTTATGCCTTTTGGTCTAACCAATGCTCCCGCAACCTTCCAGAGGCTGATGACGCATGCTTTCAAAGAATACTTAAGGTTGTTTCTAGAAATATACATGGATGACTTATGTGTACATTCTCTTCTGAGAGATGAGCATCTAGAACACCTAAGAAAAGTATTTGAGAAATGTAGGACATATCGCATTTGTCTCAATCCTGAGAAATGTGTGTTTATGGTCCGACAGGGCAGAATGCTGGGACATATTGTCTCACAAAACAGAATATCCACGGATTTAGAGAAGATAAAGTTATAGTGGATATGCCTAGACCAACCAATGCGAAACAAGTACAGAGCTTTATGGGACATTGAGGATATTATAGACGATTCATTTACATGTACGCTATAATAGGCCAACCACTTTACAGGCTAATAGTGAACTTTGAATGGACAGAGGAGTGTGAGGAATCATTCAAGAAATTGAAAGAGGCACTCATTACTGCTCCAGTCTTGAAATTACCAGATTGGGAGAAGATATTCCATGTGCATATAGATGCTTCGGCATATGCAATAGAATGCATTCTGGCTCAGCCAGAAGAAGGAAACATGGATTTTCCTATCTGTTACGCCAGTCGACAGCTCAACAATGCAGAGAAGAATTACACCACAACAGAGCGAGAGGGATTAGGAATGATATATGCTATGAAGAAATTTCGGCATTATCTTCTAGCCAACAAGTTTGTGTTTTTAACGGATCACCAAGCTTTGCTCTACCTAGTGAATAAACCATGCAATACCGGTAGAATAGTGAGATGGTTCATTATCTTACTGGAATTCAACTTCACGGTAGTAGTAAAGAAAGGAAAAACAAATCTTAGAGCTGATCATCTTTCGCGATTAACGAATGGAGAAGACTCTATAGGAGTAGATGACAACATGCCAGACGCGTACTTGTTCAACATAGAAATGATACCGAAGTGGTCCCAAAATGTCGTTAGCCTATTAACCTATGGAGGAGAGTTTGATAGAAGAGAATACAACCAGAAACATATTGTATTCAGCAATCGAAGAATCTTCAATTGGTTGTAGTAAGGTTGTATCAATTGGGAAATGATCATGTTTTACGACTATGCATCAATCCTGAGGAATATAATATATATCTGCGCGAAGCACATGTTCAGGAATGTGCATTTCATTGTTCAAGAAGGAACACATATAGGAATTTGTTACAATTGGGAGTCTATTGGCCAGGAATGAAAGAAAGCGTACATGAATATGTCACTGTATGTATTGTATGTTCATCAAAACCGCCAGCAGAGTATTCGACATTATATCAGATAATGATCGCTCCGGAATGGAGTCAGTATATTGTTGAATATCTCACAAATAGAACTTTCCCAGAAGGAACGTCAAAAGCTCGTCAGAAATTTGTAGAGACAGAAGCTAGAGATTACGCTTTAATAGGAGATCAACTCTATAAGAGAGGTAAAGACAACCAGCTTAGGATTTGCGCATTAGAGTCTGAGTATGTGATAATCCTGGAGCAAGCTCATGGAGGAGTAGGTGGAGGCCATTTCTCAGGTGATAAGACAGCGAAACTTATCTTAGCCGCAGGAATATGGTGGCCAACATTACATATGGACACTGAGGAATACGTTAAACGGTGTGATGACTATCAGCGGACCAAAGTACCACTTAAAAGAGATGATATGCCGCTTAGACCAATGATGGGGGCAAGAGCTTTTGCAAAATGGGGGATTGATTATGTCGGACCCATTTCACCTCCTGCATATAAGACTCATGCACAATACATCGTTGTGGCTACAGACTATCTAACAAAGTGGGTCAAAGCAAAGGCAACTCAAAAAGCAGATGCCAGGACCATGGCACAATTTCTATATGAATACGTCTTTGTACGATATGGATTGCCAATAGAAATTGTGAGTGATCGAGGCACACATTTTATAAATGAAGTGATAGAGATCATTCTAGATGAATTCATGGTAATCCATAGGAAATCAGCCCCGTATCATCCACAAGCAAACGGACAAGCTGAAGCGACAAACAAAACCATATGCACGGTCCTTACGAAGATTGTATCTGAGTCGAGAACTGACTGGGACCAGAAGTTGCATTCAACATTATGGGCATATAGGGTAGCATATAAAACATCAATAGGAACGACCCCATATAACATGGTTTTTGGGCTAAATGCTATCCTACCAATAGAATTCTTGATTTCAACCTTAAGGGTGGCTAACGATCTAGAGTGGACAGGGCATGAGCTTTCTGATAGAATAGATGACCTGGAAAAGCTAGACGAGCTTCGCCTAAAAGCAGTAGCTTCTATCTACGCTCAAAAAAGGCGACAAAAGGAATTTTTTGATAAGCATGTGCAGACTAAAGAGTTTAAAGTTGGGGACTATGTCCTAGTTTACACTCTGAAACAGCATGCTAAGAAGCTTAAAAAGCGAGGGATGGGACCTCTGGTGCTTAAAGATCTATCACCAAGTGGAGCCGTCAAGCTTGCTACATTAGACGGAGAAGAAATGCCCAATTGGATTAGTGGATGCAGAGTGAAAAAGTATCTTTTGCCGCTAACTCTAGACATGCTTCTCAAAATACATCAAGAAAAGCTGCGTGTCCAGAAAAGAAAAAGATTGTGGAGGAAGCGCAAGCCGAGGCGAAGGAAAGAATGGAGAAAAGAAGACTATTGCGTCAGAAACAGCGCAATGAAGGAGCAATACGAATAAACGTAGTCAGTATAACAGAAATGGATAATGACAAAGAAGAACCCATCATTGAATGCAAAATAGGAACCAACCAAATCAAAGCCAGAGCACTATTGGATTCAGGAGCTCAAACTAACCTACTTTCACTCAGTTTGTATAGACAATTGACAATTGACAAATGACACTAAATTACAAACTGCCAAGCAAGAGTTAAAGAGTTACTCTAAGAATTCAATCAAAATTGTCAGATGCACAGTTTTACATATACAGATTAACCAGTATGTGTATCCTCATAAGTTTTACGTGGTTGAAGACCAAGCTACACAACATCCATTATTGCTAGGACAACCATGGCAGAAGCAATACAATGCAATGATTGACTGGAGTTCTAAATCAGTGCTTATCAAATACGAAGGTGAAAGTCAATCAGTTAAGTTCACCAAAGGAGCAGAGCCAACTCCAAAGGAAGAATCCAAGAACAAAGGTAAACCACAACCAGAGAAAAAGAAGAAGAAGGTGGCAACCAAAAGTTTCTATACAACTGGATGCTCTTCGACGAGGAACTCTCAACATGGATAAGGAAGACAAGCAATAATATAACAGCTCAACCTTGGGAAAAAACGGAGTCAAAGTTGGTATGGAGACCAAAAAAGGTTGTGCCAAAGAACACAAAGGTGGAAAATAGAGTCTTCAATACCAGACAACAGAGTGATTCCAGACAATCAAGGACAATGAAACAGATCTGGATTCCAAAGAAGTTCATGACAGCACAAAGCTATAGCAAGCAAATTTGGATCCCAAGGATTTGTAAACAGGAACTCCCTTCAGTACAATCCACGGAAAATCCTAGGTATTTCAAGGCGAGGAAATCAACACAAAGAACAAAGCAGGTTTGGGTCGCAAAGAGTTTGGGGCAAGCACAAGCGAAGCGGAAGCAGATTTGGATTGTGAAAAAGAACAACAAGGTAAAGAAGAATCCATCTACTGATTCTACTACCGAAGTGCCAAAACCAACCCAAAACCCGACCACCAATCCTTCAATCAAACAAAGAGCAGCTTTATTGGAAAGACTGTTGTATCATCGCTCTACAATTGCATTGGGAACTTATGACCAAAACAACTACAATGCTTCACCCACAGACACTTCATAGTCATCCGGGAGGACTCAGACTAGGAGGGGGGGAGGTATACAGGTATACAAGAGCTACAAAGCAGCTACAAGCGACAAAAACAAAGAAAAACAAAAATTATATTACAAGGGAAGTGTCTTACATATGATTTTGTAATTTTTATGTTTGATTGCGGATATTGATAATATTTATGCCCTTATATACCTGGTTTTGCATCAAGAAGAGATCAAATGATGAATTTGGGTCTCTAGACGTGTAAATATCACTAAATAAGAGTGTTTTTGGAGCTAAAAAGTGGAAAAAAGTGGTAATCCAAGTCCAGAAAGCACAAGTAAGTGTATATTCATATACATAGGGTTACCAGCTATTTATTGTGTATGTTTGGAATTTTTTGGCTTCAATTTGCTATTTTTCTTTATTTTTTATGATTTTCTTAATAAAAGTAAAAGAAAAATAAAAAAAGCAAGTGAAATGAGATCGGAAAAAAGAAAAGAATAGACGGTGATGGTCCTAATGACAAGGGCAACCCATAGTAAAAATTGGATACAATTCTGAAAAAGTTGCGGAAAGTCCGAAACGGCAGAATTTTGGCAAGTGGACGGAATTCTAAGAAAACAGGTCAAACGGAGTCCGATTTGGGAAATTTCAGATCCTAAAGCGCATCTCACAACGAGATAGGAGCACATGACAAATTTGGTGGCAAGTGAACCGGGAAGTCCGAAGTTAAGTATTTTTCACATCACTTTCAAGCTCATTTACACTATTACCTTCTTGGAGAAGAGCAGAGAGCCACAGGAGCACAGATCTTCTACGACCTTCTACGACTTCCATGAGAGATCAAAGGACACCAGACATGAGAGGTAGACTCGTTGCCATAAGCTTTTGATGCTTATCATTAACTTTTGTCGCGAAAACTGACCAAAACCAAGAAACAAGAGTAGATGGGGAATGGGGTAGAATGCTAGGTAGTGGCACAACCGCCTAACCACACCTTGCAAGAACTTATAGGTGGGTTACCCTCGTATAGAAGATGGGTTTCTAACACTCAAAGCTCGAGAAAGAACGACTGGAAAAACCCTAGGTCAACAGAGCCTGCAAGAGGCAAACAGGAAAAAGTTGTCGAAACAACATGAAACTTCACAGGAAGTTCAACCACATCAAGGACAATGCAACCATAGAATATCTCCAAGTTTGAATCACAAAAAGTAGGTCGGAACAACCGATTTGGTTGCGAACACACAAAGCATCATTTTGGCATAACGGCTGAAATTGACGACCGAATGAAATGAAACTTCACAAGCAGCTTCAAGTAACTATCGATGACTTATGTTTGCAAACAAAACCCAAAAGAAAGCTGATTCAATTACCGATGGTAAAAAAGACGCTTTCGGGCAACCAAAAGGAGAAAGATGGAGAACGGGGAGCCAAAGTCAAGTTCAACCAAATAGATGGCTTCACAACATATCCAATGAGCTGGAAATGCAACTCTCGAGAAGAAAAGTTGAAGAAATTCAACTCCAAGGCAAAAAGACGACTTCGGAGATTGAAATGCCTATAAGGGGGCTTTTTAGCTAAATGATGACTTTTTAAGTTGAAAACTAGTTAGCAGGGCTTAGGGCACTAGCACAAAGCATTCTTTGCACAAAAAGACCAACATTTCAAGAAAAGACATCATACGCGTATGATGTCTCATAGCATGAATTTCACATCCATTTCAAAATTTGAGTGCATAGCCTCATTCCACATGTTAATCACATCCTATGAACCAAGTATCATGAGAATTGGAGTTAGAAAACCCAAGGAAAACCAAAAAGACGCAAAGTAGGCCATAAAATTGATTTTTGGTCTTAATTTTGTCAAAATAACTCCAAACTCATTGAAACTTTGTAGGATTGTTGTTAAACACATCTACAAGCTATCTGGAACCAAAAAGCACCATTTTGACACAAAAGACATCATACGCGTATGATGTCTATTTGCACTTACAGAGCCAAAACTACTCATTTGTCATCATACATCCATTATATATATCTAATACATGCTACATATGAAATTTGGAACCATTTGGTCAAGAGAATCACCCCATTAGCCCAATTGAGGAAAAATCCTTCACCTAAAGCCTATTTTTGGCCCAAATCCAACATACTCAAGTCCAAACCAAGATTTGAGTAGGAACAATCCTTCACTAGTACATGGGGAATCCACAGAACCAATCCCATGCAAAATTGATAAAAAAAACATCATACGCGTATGATGTCTCCAGAGCCATTTTTAGCCCAAAATCTATCCAAACTTCATAAATCCACTGAATAAGCCTATCTAAAGCCAAATCCAAGCTTATAGAGAAATTTGGTCCAAAAATACACTAAAAGACATCATACGCGTATCATGTCTCACTATGTGATTTTGGCACCTCAGGGCTTCAACCACCAAACAGAAGTGATCTACATGCCATTTGAAAGTGAACCACCAAGTTTTATCCAATTTGGATCATAAAATCCAATTCCCTTTCAAAATTTTGCCAAGAGCCGGAACTGGACTAAATTGGCCAAAACTTGACCAAATGGGATCCAAACTCAAATCTAAGCATATGATAATCATGTATACACTATCAACTACAAGCACAACCAATATGAAGTCATTTTGACACAAAAGACATCATACGTGTATGATGTCTCTAGCATGATTTTGAGCCCATTTTGCATATTTTTTCACCTACCGTGCATCCTTAGGCTCTGAATAGCTCATGTTTCAATTTTCAAGTCATTTGGATAGTTAAAAGCTTCATTTCGGCTTTCAGTACTAAAAAGACGCTAACTTTTGAAATTGGAGTTACAGGATCCATGGATTCCACCAAGTCATCGACAACGAAGAGAAAAAGACCGACAATCAAAGATGCTATTGCAGAATCGGAACCATTTGACATTCCAGCAGAAACCCTCAAGCCAACCAAAACTTAGGTGGAGGAAGCAGTATTGGAGAAAGAGGAAATAAAGATTTACCAGGGGACTTTCAGAGATCCTCAAGGGCAAGCGGTGGATGTACCGATGATCCCACAGGAATTGGTAGATTATAGCAGGTCAGAAGACATCAGCAGGTACTTGGAAAGGGCAGACTTTCACAGCTTCTTCACCTCGAGACCATCAGGTGTGGATACAAGAAGAGTGTACGAGTTGGCAACATCCATTCAGAAGGATGGAAAAGCCACATTGACAGCCATGGATGGAGAGAAAGTAGAAGTACAGATCACTCCACAGCTAACTGCAGACGCATTGAGGCTGCACAACAAAGGGAGCTCGGTCAGGGAAAGAAGGGAGGCCATAGAGGTCTATGGGTCCAAGAAACAGAATGTGACCTATGGAGATATGAAGGACCGAAGAGCGGCAACCCTTTTCCGACTGTACAACCAATTTCTTCATGTTTGCAGTAAAAGACCGCAAAAGTATACGACACCACCCCATACCATTGCGACCACCATCACATGGGCATTAAAGAGCAATATGCCAAAAGAGGTGAATTACGCTCAACACATCCACGAGCAAGTAATTGCCATGCACAATGAGAAGCCAAAATACATAGGAGGAGTGGAAATTCTGACAAGAATAGCTTATGAAGCTATTGGAGCTAGAGATCAGTGGCCAAAGGCTCCCTCCTAGAATGAGTGGCTTAGAGAAGCCGACGAGGAGGAAGAACAACCTGAAGTATCCAAGAGGGCATCCACAAGAGCACGCCGAAAACTAGAAGTAGTTTCAGAACCTGAAGAGGATGTGGACGAGCCACTTAAGAAGAAAGTAAAGAAGAAGGTTGCTCCCAAGCAAACCAAAAGTCAGAAAGTGGCAAGAATGGAAAGATTAGTGGAGCAGTTTAGAGCGGAAAGAGCTCTAAAGGGTGACTTTGAAGAAAAGTGGGTGCCAAACCCCACTAAAGTCGGAACTAGCTCGGCCAGGCCACATATTGATCAATACGATCAATATATTAAAGGTTATGAGGAGTCAAAGGTTATTTTGGAGCAGCAACCTGTCGAGCCATACACTGAAGAGGAGGTACAGCAATTAAAAACTGAGCTGAAAAAAGACGACAAGGGGAAAAGGAAAGTAGATGGGTCTACTAAGCGTCAAGAGAAAGATGGGCAAGCCAACAAAGGGAAAGCCAAGGAAGCTGAGGACAAACATCCCTCTATGACTGATGTACCAAGCCCGAAGAAGACGGAAAAATTTGTGGAAGAGACCACAGTAGTGGTGGACACAGATGTTTTGGAAAAGCCGGAAGCCGAGACCAAAGAAAAGAAGATAGATCCAGTTCAGCAAAAGAGAAATGATTATGAGGATCTGGTAGAGATAGGATACACCGAAGAGGCCCTTGAGGAAGTTTATGGGATCACCCTACAAAAACAAGATGAACGAAGAGGGACGGAGAAAAAGACAAAGAGTAAAAAAGAAAGTGAAGAGAAACTGGACGAACCGAAAATACTAGAAGAGCCAAAGCCAGTGGAGTTGATGGCGGAAAGAGCTTTAGAGTTGACAGATGATGATGAAAAAGACATGCACATGGTGCATGAACTGCTCAGCAAGATAAAAGAAAGGTCCAAGGCAAAGGAAGTAGAGATTGAGACAGCCAAACAAAGGGAAGCGGAGTTGTAGAGAAATTTAGAGAATGCTATGACTGAATCTGAAAGTCATAAAGCATCACTCCATGATGCGGAAAACGAGAGAGACGGCTTGATACTCCAACTAGTCGAGGCTTCAAGAGAAGTAACAAGTGCACAGGAAGCAAGGGAGTGGATAGAGGATGAGTTGGAGGCGGCTAAGGATGAGCTCATTGAGCTAAGGGAAAGAGTCGAGCTCCAAGGAAGAACAATCACTAGACTCAGGTCTACCCCTAGAGCTAGCACAGCAGGAACCGAACAAGAGGGAGCTATCGTACCAGTTTTGGAAGACCAGGTCCGAAGCTTACAAAGAGAGCTAAGATTAGAGCAAGTGCAAAGGTTGCACATTGCGGAGGGATCATTGGCCGCAGAGGAGAGGCTCACATTAGAAAATCAAACACTACGGACAGAGAATGAGGCCCTCCGCAAACAGCTCCAAGATCTACAAGAGCAACAAAGAAGAGAGACAGAGACACCACACGAAGAATCAGGTGGAGCAGCCATAGAGCTACCAGAAACTGGAGAGGCAACCACAATTGAAGATCCAGCCCCAGCTCAAGAGGTGGCCTCGACTTCAAGAATCTCTGAAGAAGAAGAACAAAGGCTCCATGACCAAATAGAAAAGTCAGCAGAGGAGAGTGCCAAGGCGGAAATGGAATGGGAGAGGAGACTCCTAATCTCCATTAGACTTCAGGGACTAGACACAAAAGTGCTCCATGAACAGTGGATGCAACCCAGCCTTCCTTTCCCTTTGATGAAATTTGAAGTGCTAAAGACGAAAAAGAGACTAGAAGGGGAGCAGTATGTCGCTCTTTACGAAGGCGACATCACAAAGGAGGAACAATCAAAGAAGATAGTAGATTCACAACCTAGATGGAGGAAAGGTTGGCTGAACAAATACCCAGCCTACCTCATCTACTTGGTGGAGGCAACAAAGAGATCCGGGAAGATGCAACCTTCTACCCGGTGCCAAGAGTCAGAAACTGGAAAGAGCATGGTAGGATTGCAGAAAAGAAGCCAAATTGGCTTAATTATCCCAGGATGCCAGGACCAAAGGCAGGAGAGAGAATAGGTAAAGCCTACATGGTGAAAACCCTAACAAGCACCATCAAGCTCTTTACTGGCTCTCCTGACCTTTCATGTCAGATGCTCAAGAAAATCTCCAGGACTCTCTTAGCTTGCATTGAAGTGTTCGCGCCAGATAAAGCCACGACATCGAGTCTCCTATCGATGGCCGACATGGTGTCTGATATGATGTACGATCTTTCATTGCAGCCTTCTCCAAAAGTGTTACACCTCCTATACCAAAGGATTATGTTTTTGCCTAGCTTCCACATGCAAACATTCGAAGAAGCTTTCTACACCGGCTTTTTCACCCACGAAAGCAAAATATTCGGCCCAACCTTGACCATCGGCAACCTACGATACGAATCACATTTGCAGATGCTCAAGACGACAGGACTTTATTGACCAAGCATAAAAGTCATGTCAGGGACGACATGAACGCGGGGGGGGGAGTGTTGAGCCAGCCGAGGATCACACCCACATTTTTGCTCACACTCATCATTTTGTAACCATTGATTGTAATAAATGTCTTTCCGACATTAATTTTGATTTGAGCCATTCATTAAGTAACGGGACTCAATTGAGTTTCTAGCTTGTAATCCCGAAGTAATTTCACTTGCTGATGTAATTAGTTAGAGATGTTCTCACCTCCAAAGCTGAGATATATAAGCCAAAGTTTTTGTAACCTAGGGATTCAGATTATTAATCAAAGTGAGTTTTTTGAGCGCCGTGACTGTGTCTGAGAGAGAGTGAGAGAGAGAGAGAGAGAGTCTTATCTACTTGCTACGCGAGCTACGGAGCCGCCATTGGAGAAGCGACACCGCCATTGTGTTAGCAACGGCGAGAGCTACGCACAGATACCAAGAGTGCGCGCTATCGGCTTCGATGTGTGGTAAGTTCCTACGAGCTTCGGTGTGAGCTTTCTTCCAACTTGTGTGTCGGAATTGAGCGTGCATCATATCTATAGAACCACAACGAGTAGAGCTACACATTAGTGCCATCGGGGTCAAGTTTCGGTCACCTGTATATTTCGGCCTGTCTTCATGCGCGTTTACCGCACGGAGTGGTTATAGGTTGATTTTGCAGTTCAAGTCTTTAGGGTGTTGTTCTTACCTAGTGTATAGACTTCCCCTTGAGTTTGAGATCGATTCAATGATTCTAGATCCTGTTTCGTATAGCATTCGTTCGTAGTACGGATTTCAATCACTTGCGTACTTTAGAACTTAGATTTGATTTCCTTAGTAGTGATTGTCATTAGAAGGTCGAGTAGGTGATTTGACATCCACCTAGTTGTTTCCATGCGCCTGCGGGTCAAGCTCCGTCCTCGTCTGACAAATTCTGTTGTTGGTTGAGTTCTCGCTATTTAGCTTCCGCTAGCGGCGTAACCGCCTTAACAATGGGGTTTCCATAGATGAGAGCAAAATTAAAGCCATTTTCAATTTTCCACCACCTACAAACTATAAAGGAGTTCAAAAGTTCATGGCCATGTTGGTTATTAGCGACAGTTTATTTTAAACTTTAAAGAGATAGCTCGCCCATTGTACAAGCTTCTTATTGAGTTCCACTGGTCCGCGGAGTGTGACCATGCTTATGAGTCATTGAAAAAGACCTTGACAAGTGCTCCCATCCTACAAGTACCCGATTGGAATGTAATTGCAAGAACTCTCTACAAGCTAGGAAAGGATGATATTCTTAGATGTTGTGCTCGTGAGGATGAGTATTTATACATACTGCACGAAGCCCAAATGGGTGTAGCCAGAGGACATTTTTTAGGGAAACTAATTGTTAGAAAGATGTTGCAATCAGGCTATCGGTGGCCTACCTTATTCAAGGATGCATCACTTTTTGCAAAAGGGTGTGATGAATGCCAACGTTACAAGATCACACAACGAAAGGATAAGATGCCCTTACATCCTATTAAAGTGAATCAACTATTTGAAAAATGGGGTTTAGACTTTGTAGGCCCAATTAGTCCAACAGATCGTAACACTCAATCTTGATATATTATTGTTGCCACTGACTATGTGACAAAGTGGACCGAAGTCAAGGCAACAACCAAGGTTGATGCAAGGTAAATGGCTAAGTTTCTCTTTCAGAACATTATTACACAATTTGGTTGTCCCCTTGAGATTGTTAGTGACAATGGTACTCATTTTTTAAATGGAGTGATAATGGAACTCACGACAAACTTCATGATAGCCCACCATAATTCTACACTTTATTATCCACAAGCAAATGGTCAAGCTTAAAGCACTAACAAGACTTTAACTTCTATCTTGACCAAAACAGTGGAAGCTCATCGCACAGATTCGGATCTGAAGCTAACATTAGCTCTATGGGCTTATCGTACTGCTTACAAGTGGCTATTAATTGTACACCATTCAAGATGGGATATGGCCAAGAAGCAGTTATGCCATGGAAATTTGTAATTCCTAGTCTACGGGTAGCTTCACAAGAAGGTTGGGATGGTAACCCTTTAGTTGAGCGTTTATATATCCTTGAGAGGTTAGATGAAGAAAGACAATTGGTTGTGCAAAATGCACTTGTGGAGAAAGATAGGAGAAAGAAATGGTTTGACCGTCATTTAAAGAATAAGGATATCAAGGTTGGGGATAAAGCCCTTATGTATGGAGTGTGTAACAAGAAGAAAAATTTGAACTATACAGGAAAGTGCCATATAGAGTATGCGAAATCACCCCCAAGGTACCATTTTTTTGGAAACTCTTGATAGAGTTGAAACCATTGAATTACTCAATGGGAGTAAATCTAAAAGATACTACGATCCTTTAAGCCAAGAGGAGCTACGTGCCATCCATAAAAAAAAGGTAGCCAAGGCACAAGGAGAATTGAAAAAGATACAAGCTCAAGTTGAGGCTAAGGAGCGACAACAACGTATTAGACGCCAACGAGAGGCCAACCTTGGAGTCACATATGCATTTCAAGTTGAAACAGAGGATGATTGTTTGGACAAAATTGTACAGAAAAACAAGGAAAGAATAGCACCTTCCATTGTAAATTCATCACCTAAAACAACGTTTCAAGTAAAATAATGGAAGAGTACCTTATCACCCTTGCAACTAGATGAAATGCCTAGGGTGGTGAAAAACTATTGGTCAAAGTCTTCACCCATTACAACTTGAAACAATTGGTTTCAAAAGGTGACGACATTGTTCTAAACGGTATGATCTACCCAAGGAAGGGGGGAGTGTTTGCTGACATCCATCATTCACTTGCTCCCCTCTTAACCTTCCTTCCTAACCTCTCAATCTCCCAATCTTAGGGAATGTATATATATAGCCCTATACTCAAGGAAAAAAAAGAAGAAGTAAGAGAGCAAGAGCTTCCAAACAAAAAGCTTGAAGCCTACAAATTCTAGTACATGACCCAAAAATCATAACAACACATTATGCACAAGGACACGACCATTTGACATGACCCTTATAATATTTGCACACTAACCAAAATCTATCTCTGTGTACAGATATGGCTAGTACGCTAAATTCATCCACTCCTACCTTGGGTGAGAGGTATCCTCTTTACTTAGTGAACATATGTGTATCTAATGATGAGGAAGATTTACATGATTAGACAGATGCCACGTATGGTCTCATTGATGTGATGACTTTCTTTTTCTTGACGACGACAAGGATAGGGGGTTTAGACTTAGGGCTACCCGTCCATCTATACAATATCATGTTCCCTTGACCCTCTAGGGGGTGAAAATACTTAGGTTATGGTTCTTTATGTTGTTTTGATGGTGTTCAATAAAGGTTGGTGCCTCTTCCTACAGATGTGCCTCCTAGAGATATTCCTTATGTTTTTTAGTGTGTACAGGAACACATTGCAGTACTTGGGATTTTGAACTCCATGCAATCTTTGTCTAGTTCACTCTTCGAATCGAGCACGATCATCAACACGAACATGTGTTTCTTGTTCATTAGTGTTTCTTGTCCATTATCATTGCTTCTTGTCTTTTTTAGCATCCATGTTTGTCTACTTTGACCCTCTAGGGGGGTGAAAATACTTAGGTTATGGTTCTTTATGTTGTTTTGATTGTGTTCAATAAAGGTTGGTGCCTCTTCCCGTTGATGTGCCTCCTAGAGGTATTCCTTGTGTTTTTTAGTGTGTACCGGAACACATTGCAGTAGTTGGGATTTTCCCTTTACCCTCTAGGGGGGTGAAAATACATAGGTTATGGTTCTTTATGTTGTTTTTTTGTGTTCAATAAAGGTTGGCGCCTCTTCCCACAGATGTGCCTCCTAGAGGTATTCCTTGTGTTTTTTAATGTGTACAAGAACACATTGCAGTAGTTGGGATTTTGAACTCCATGCAATCTTTGTGTAGTTCATTCTTCAGATCAAGCGTGATTATCAACACGAACACGTGTTTCTTGTCCATTATCATCTCTTCTTGTCTTTTTTAGCATCCATGTTTGTCTACTTTAATTGTGATTGATAGCATAATATTCAGGACATTTGCTTAGTATTAAATATCAGATTGAATATATTTTTATGTCATAGTTCCTTGTTTAGGTTTATGAATCAAGAAGTCTGACTAAGCTAGTTTGACCAAGATAGACATTAGAGCTCTTCCCTTAATACCATGGGAAATGCCTCCATAATTGTCAATGGTTACTTTAGGTTCACAAACAATACCTCTAGGAGGCACAGCATTGGGAAAAAAGAACTTTGCTAATCACTCAACTCTAAAACAGAAACACTCCTATCGTACCAATTCTACCTACCCTCCATCACTCAAGGGATGAGGATCAAAGGTGTTTGATGACATAGGTTTCTGTTTCAGTGTACCGAATGTGAATGTGTAGATCTGGGTCAATGTTTTGACTTTTATTGTGCATACTCGTTTGCAAATTGCTCTTGCTCTTTATTATTTTTGTTTTTTGTGAGTATAAGGCTTTATATATACATTCCCTAAGATTGGGAGATTGAGAGGTCAGGGAGGAAGGTTGAGAGGGAAGTGAGTGAATGATGACTGTTAGCAAACACTCCCCCCTTCCTTGGGTAGATCATACCGTTTGAAATGTGTTGGTCACCCTTTGAAACCAATTGTTCCAGTTGGTAATAGATGAGGATTTTTGCCATTAGTTTTTTATTACCTTAGGTGCCTCGTCGATTTGCAAGGGTGGTAAGGTACTCTCCCAGGATCGAACTTGAAGTGGTTCATCAGGTGATTCTCGAACACTGGGAGGTGTGGATTCCTTTGTAGCTTTATGGAGGTCCACTATTGTAGGTGGAGGCTGTGGAGAAGCTTTTACCTCTATGGATGCATTACATGAGGAGCCAGAAGCTTCATGGGACTCCCCCTTTCCTGAGTTAGGAGGAACAAATCGTTCTTCCTTCAGTATTCAAACTAGCTTTGGAGCGGGTGTGTTGCTAGCATTCTGTGATTTTTTTCTTTCCGCGATCGTTTTTCATTTTGGAGCTTCGAGATTGGGCGCACATGGGTTAGATGACATGTAAGAACACAATCTACGTTTTGGCACCCAGATTTGATCATTTCCTTGATAAAAGCCTTGGGCTTCCGATAGTCGTTTAGGAATCCAACGCCGCGTTTTCTTACTTTTCTTGGAGCAAGTAGGACGTTTCTTACGAGGCTTCTGTTTTTTAGCATCAGCCATGGTCGTTAAAGAAGCTTTAGGGACCCACTTGTATGTTTTCTTAATTATATTAGGATGAGTCTTGTCAGAAGCTATATGCATTGCTTGTAGCATATTTAAGGGTACGGGCATTTTATCCCCCTCAGGTGTTACTGAGGTCGTCCCCCTGTTTCCCCAAGTGTCTATGGTTGTTGCTAGGTGGAACCAATCCACATTGTCTGACTCAGTCATCCCAGGTAATACATCCATATAAGGAGAATCTTCCTCAACATCAGTGTCCGCTTTACACGTGTAACAATACTGCAATGGGGCCGAGTTAACTCTTATGTCAGATCTATGATCAATTATAAACCTGTTTACTAGAGGATGTGCTCGACCAGTCACAAGATCCACTCGAATGACAGAATCTTGGAACTGCAAGTAGACATGGTTTTTAGATCAGTCATGCACCATTTTTGCTTCCCTCATGAAAGGACGTCCTAAGATCATCTCCGATGTCGTAGTGTGTTTGGAGAAATCCATAACAATGAAGGTAATCCTTATTTTATGTATAAAGACCTTGATCTTAAGATCTTCTAGCATCCCAATAGGTTTAATGATAGACCCATTGGCCATCTTCACTACAATGGTTGTTGGTGCAAGATGAGGTCTTCCCATAGTTTCCCAATAATTTTTAGTCATAATGATAACCCCAACGCCACCATCAAGGATTTCCTTCGCAGTTAATCCCTTGGTAGTGATTGGTATGGTCGCATTGGATTCATCACCCTCAAAGTATTGTCCCAACTTGTTAACATGTATTTCTATAACAAGGTTCTTATCTAGGTTGGGTTGTGGATCTAAGTGTTCGTTCTCTACTGGCATCTCCCCAGCTCCATCCATCTATGCAAATTGTGGTAGCCCAAACTTTAGTTCTCCATTGAGGAAGGCTCGAAGAACTGAGACTAGCTCAGGGTCTTTACATAGTTTGGACATGATGGTGGTTATAACTTCTAAAGACATGAAATCCATCAATTTGGCAATGTTTAACGGCACCTTTTGGACTTCAGTTCCTTGACGTGGGGAAGATGGGATCTCCATTTCTTCGATAGGATCAAGTAGTCCCTCTGTAAACATTCTTTCCATCAAGAAGTAAGTACGCCCACTTTCCTATGACTTTAAGTCACTTTCTTCTTGGATAACACTAGGTATGGCTAAGGGTCTATGGACTTGGTGAGGTTGTTGTTGCGTAGGGAACACGGTGTTTGTAATCTGGATCTGCCTAGGTGCTGGCTCTAGATCCCTTTGGGTAGCTTCTACGAAACTCCTTAATTGCTTGACTCGATCAATCTCCTCTGTAGGGTTTGGACAAGTTCCTATCTTCTTCTTGGATCCTGGCCATTGTGGCTCATGAAGATCTTCCTTGTTGGTTTCTATCTTAGTGGTCGTTCTGGTCTCCATGGTTTTACCCCGGGGTAGTCACTTATCAAAAGACCCCTATATCACGTGCATTCAAGAGGTAATTAATAATACCCCAATATACATACTATACTTACACTGTAATCCTATTTAAAAAACCCCCACCCCCCTCTGTATGTATACATTTTGGTCTTTTAATAATCCTCTCCGATTAACTCACGTGATATCATACACATTCTAAAAAGTGACCGCCCCGGGGGTTTTACCTGAATCCGAATCCTCTTCAACATCGTTCATATATACGGGGTCGTCACGAATCCCTATCTTGGTCTTTGAACTGGGGTCTGACTTCGCTGCTTTTGCGATCTCTTCCTTCGTGTTTCTTCTTTTTCTGCGATTGTGCAATTGATGTCGTGTCTCTTTCCTCAAGAATATAATTTTGTTTTTGGAGCATCGATCGTGTGAGTACATTTACTGGTACCACAGGCGTACTTTGTGATGGCTCCTCGGTAACTTCAATTAAGTTTAATGGCATGATCTTCGGTGCATTTGGATTATTGGACATTGGGCAATCAAATGATCTATGCCACATCGATTACACATGAGTATTGGCATTGTAGACGTGCTTGCTTGATTGGTTTGCATTAGTGTGGAGTTCTTTTGTAGCCTAATAGGACACTCGGCTACACGATGTGGACCTCCAGACTCATAGCATTGAAGAGGTGGTCTCTTAGCAGTGTAATTGATATTTTGGCCTCTTGCCGCAAGAGCAGCTACTTGATATACAGGTTTGACTTGTCCCCAATAGTCCTCCATGTAATACTATGGACTTTCTTCAAGCACATCCATTCCATAGGAAATATTATGATCTATATCTTCCTCACAGACTTCCAAACAAGAAATAGATGACTCACCCACTTGATTCACAGAAGTGATTCTCGGATGTGGTTGTTGTTGTCCTAGCACTGGAGGTGGTAAGGGTGTTGTTTGAGCAACATTTTGGGCCCTAGGGACCATCTGTTGTACTGTTTGTTCAAGAGGTGGGGCCGACATCAATGCAGGCCCTCGAGGTGTGTCTGTCCATGCTAAGGTTGGTCTATTGGCCATCGCGCACTTAAATACTATGCAATCCTTACCTTGATGACCATACCTCCCACAGGCATTGCAATTCCCATTGAATTTTACTATAAAAGTAGGGCATTCAGTGGTACTATGCAGTCCATAGCATACTGAGCACCATCGTTGCTCCCTTCTTGGATACATATGATTGTTTTGTGGAGCACGATTGTCTCTAAGACTCTCTGGAATGGCCTTGGTGAGATATGCTAAAGTCATCTCAAATATCTTTCGCTCATTAGCAATGGGCTTTAGGGTCATTGGCTGATGCCTTGATGCTTGCGAGCTAATAGATTTAGGCTCAACAGACACTCTTTCTCTTTGAATCATTAAATTATCCTCCAATTGGATCACATTGGTGGTGACTGCTTCCCAAGTGGTGATACCTCTAATGATTAGGCTATTGTAGATATCCTCATGTCGTAATCCCCTAATGAATCTATCAAGCAATTGATTATTATTGAGGCCCTCATTTGGATTACAACGAGAATTCAAATGCTTCAAGCGACTAATAAAGTCTCTCACCGACTCTTCTTCCTCTCATTGGGCTTTTTGGAGCTGAGAGGCTACACCCCAAAGCACTCCCTCTTGTATGTATTCTATTAAGAACACTCTTCTAAGAGTAGGATAATCGTTTTTTCTTCCACCCTTAGGGTTCTATACCAATCCCCAACCTTTCCACTTAAGGTTAGGCTTAAAGCATTGCTCTTATGCAGGTCATTGTGTTCTCCTAGAGAATAGCATATTTGTTCAATTATATGGATATGCTTTCTCACATCACCGTCTCCACTAAATATTTGTGTGAGCTTGGCTATTTGTACTGCCTTACTTCTAGGCTCTCTATCAGGCGTGTTACGCATATTCTCAGCAATAGATCGACCAACAGCTTGAGCAAATGTTGCCAAGTCACCTAAGTGAGCAGGCAGCGTGGGTGAAGGCGCTCCAAAGATTGCACTGAGACCCCTGGCGAAACAACATATGGGGGATCCATCGGACTTACTGAGGGAGTCTCCATTTGCGATAAGGTCGGTTGTATAGCCTTTCCTGTATCCAAGAACCTCATGAGACCTGTTGAAGGCATGTTGATCCCATTGTTTTGTCTTTCTAACTCAATGACCCCATGGATGACCTCACAAACTCTTTGTTGTTGATCCTCCACACTAGTAGCACCCATTGTGGATTGTAGGACATCTAACCAACCAACGTGATAGGTGTGACCTGTGTATCGGTCGATTAGAGTTTCGGTTTGTAGTTCGTACTCCGAGTTCTCATTTAGAAACGCTCCATCTAAGCGTGAGGTGCTAGGGGTGTCCTTTGAATTAGATGCAATGTTGCTTTCTAGGGGTTGGCCCTTAGCGGTTGCTAAGTCATGAGCACTCGATTGCTCTCCTAGCAAGGATATTGACATAGGGGCTTTCGCTTTTAACTCTCTTCATTGCTCCGCCTTGCGTAAGCTCTCAATTTCCTTTTCCCTTGCTGCAAGGATATATCTCTCAACCTCTTGCACTTCGACAAGGCTTCTACCATTGGGTAATATGACCTCGGAGGAGAATAACTCTCAAGAGTCAGGAGGTGGAGTGAATGAAGTATTCACGTGCACATTCTCTAAGGACATATGGTCTACGTTGGTCATGAATGGAGAATTTACTTCCCCACCCCCCTCATTACATCATTAGCTCCATGTTCGGAGCGAGTGGCTCTACTAAAGGTTTCCTTCAAGCGGTTAAGCACGCTTGGCCCGGACCGTGGGTCCATGGCATGTATGTCTTGGCTTGAGCTATCGGGATTAAACATTGGAAAACCCTCCATGACGTCGTAGTCAGAGGAAGAGGCACTAGCCGCTATGTTCGGGTCTTGGTTTGTACTACCTTGGGTCCTCGCCGAGGGCCCGTAACCTAAGGTAGGTGGATAATGAGAACTTGCGTAAGTCGAAATTCTCTCTAGTTGCTCCGTTTCTAGCACACGACCAGAGCGCAGATGTATGTGCCTTTGGCACCCTTCAAGCGTCAGCAAATAACCTCGAAAATTAACAGCTTACTTTTTTAGGCGTCCGTTTCAAAATTTTTTTACGTTTTTAATGTTTTTTAATGATCGGTTTTTCGATTAAAGTGTGTGATATCTCAAAATAAGAATATCACTCAGAGGGTCACGGTGTGCTTTACAACACAACGTTCGGTCACCAGAAGCTCTGTTGGTCCTCAAAAAAAGTCGATTTTTAGCTACGTGTGAAGCTAAAATTCATAATTTTAAAGGGCGACTGAGGCCTGAGCCTGAGTGTGAGCTTGGGCTTGGGTCTGGGAGATATTCCCAATCTTAGTACTACCTTTAAATTTTTTTATTTTTTTGGGATAAGGTCGCCACGGCCTGCGCACGAGCACACATACACTCTACATACCTACCTACAACTAATACACCTACTGTTACACACTAGCACACTTCATTAGCTCTCACAGATCTACTTCCTACTTACTGTACTTTACATTACACAGAACTAACAACCTTAATATCAATACCTTAGCACAGAGAAAACACGATAATCTTTCAAAACTTCATTAACAAAGAAATACACAGTAGCAACACAAAATCCTTCTTCTCAACACACACAACTTCCTTCCCTACCTTTCTTACAATTGAAATTGCACCACAAAAGAAGCACGGAGTGCCATTCAAGCTTAGTGTATGGCAGTCCCTGACAGTGGTGCCAAAAATGTGTGTGTCTGTCGCACGTGTCAATGCAAGGAACTTGCCGATACACTGTGTGCGAGCCACAAATGGCTCCAAGCACACAACAATCCTGAAGTAGTAAGCTCAAGATGGCGATGGTGTGTCACTCACTGCTCTACGCTTGTTGTCGTAGAGGATTCCTCACCGCGAAGAAGAGGGAGACGCCGCTACGCCGCGCTCAACCGCCTCACCGCCGTCGTGCCTCCGCAATGCTCGATCTCACACACACTCTCTCTCTCACACATACACACACACAAGGAGATGAAGAAGAAGAAGATGGAGATCGAGCAAGAGCACTCTTCAATTGCACAAATGAGAGAATGAGTGAATTTTAGGTTAAGTTGACTTTTATATGAGCTCGCCCCATTCACACTTGGACGCCCATGCTTAGCCAACTAATCCCTTAAATGTTCCAGTTAGAGTGCGCCTCTGAGCGGCGATCAGTCTTACCCTATTCCTATTGGACAGACAAGTTCGGTACCTGACTCTACCAAATAAATAATACGGCGTCCGTCTTGGGTGATAGGAATGTGCATGAGGGTTAACACACAACAACAGTTCAAAAGTTCATAAGGAAGATGTGGTCTCTTGGAGTAGGATATGCCCACCAACATTGCTATGAGGAATCTCTTGACTATTTCTCCATTGCTATGAGGAACCTCTAGACTATTTCTCCATATGCCAAACAAAAGGCAATTTGGGTGTGGCTCACATGGTAATATACCCAACCTCTACCTAAACTGCCAACCTATTTCATTGGGTGCATCTTACCCAACCTCTGCCTAAACTGGATCCCATTGGTTGCACCAGTAGTAACCATCTTGGTGTGGCTCATACCCAAAGTGATCATGTATTGTGTGCTTCTATTGCACGTGTCAGAGACTGGGGACCTTTCACACACTGTGTGCGAGCCACAAATGGCTACAAGCACACAACCAGATTATCATAGTAAGTTCAACGGGGCAATGGTGTGTCACTCACCGCTCAGTGCTTGCCATCGTGAAGGATTCCCTGCCGCGAGGAAGAGGGAGCTGTCGTTGTCGTGCTCAACTGCCTCATCGTCGCCGATGTCGGCTCAATGCTCGATCACACATACTCTCTTTCTCTCTCTCCCTCTTTCTCTCTCTCTCTCTCTCTCTCTCTCTCTCTCTCTCTCTCTCTCTCTCTCTCTCTCTCTCTCTCTCTCTCTCTCGTGCGCGCGCGCACACACGCACACATACACTTGTGAGAGCACACGATGGAGAAGAAGGTAGAGGTGGAGCAAAAGCACTTCTTTAGCATACATCTCAAGATGAGGATTTTAGGTCAAAATGGACATTTTATATGAATCTGACCCATTCACACATGGGCACCCACAGTGGTCGATCATAGCAAAAATAATGTAAAAATGAGATAAGTGGAGCGTCTCTCATCTCAGCGATCACCTACACACTTATAGGATCAACAAGCCTGGTCCATGCCTCAAATAAAGTGATAAGGCGTCCATCAAAGGTGATAGGGTGTCCATGAGTGGTTAACATGCCCCTCTTCCTGATGTAGATTCCGTCCTCGAAAGCTAGTGAAGTGAAGCCTGTTCGTCGAGGTGGAAGAGCATCTGAGATTGAATGTCTTTAGCTTTCTTCAAACACTGCAAAATCAACAAAAAATGGCACAGTAATTGCATTCTCATATAACATATATAATTAAAAAGCATATGCAGTGAATAGGCACATATATTGATTGGTAACAGAATATTAAACAATTTTTTAGCAATAAACATTCAACTATAATATAATCAAACTCATAAGCACTTGTAAAGGTTAAAAAAAAACAAGTTTAGGTCGCTAATTTAACGGTCGAGAGGCACTAGAGGTCAACTATTAATACCATGGATAAGCTTCTTAATTCTCTCTGGTCAATTAAGATGTTTAATTGCGAGAGCAAGTATTTCATGTCCGAGGGCCTTCATGTATAGTTAAGCTACGATAAAAGGAATTGCATATGAAATCATCGCCTAAATTATTCCCTTTGTTTGATCCCCCAAAGTGTTTTCCACATTGATTCAATTTTTGACGTGTGTGCTTATTTTGTATGCCTTGGGCTTTTTTCTTTTCAAGGAAAAGCACCCACAGTGGGAACCTCTAGGGCTCTAGTACCATAGGCAATACATGTGAGTGAAGTACCAAGCTGGGATTTCTGTTCCAGCTTAAGATTTTACATTTTTGGCACTATTGTTTTTTTGTTTATTTTTTTCACTGCATTTCAATTTTGTAACTTTGGGGGGTCATATTGACACTGTTACCCTCCCCAAGCTCATCACAACAATAAATTCCCTTTATAATATTTAAACTAAAGGTCAAGAGGGATCAAGCCCACCAGAAAGCACTAGTATAATGCACTCAATGCTTCCCAGCTTGAAGAGGACATTCTAACTGTCAAAACTCCGCCAACTTTGGAGTTTGTTTGCGAAATTTTATCCATGCGCCCATTTTGGTAGAAAGAGGTAAAGTCAAACTCCTTAAAGGGTCCCTTTGTGAGTCAAAATTTCACCTAATGAAAGGGAAAGATTAGCGTTGTGCTCGATTGTACACACACACACACACACACACACACACACACACACACACACACACACACACACACAGAGAATTGGTACAATCTTACCCACGTTAAATTCAATGTAATTTTTTGTCATAAGCACTTGTCTAGGTTTAAAAATCAAGCAGTCCGACTAAGCTAGTTTGACCAAGCTAAGTGTTAGAGATCTTCTCTTAATACCATGGGGAATGCCTTCCTAATAATCAATGGTTACTTAGGTTCTTAATCCGATTTAGGCAGCATTGTGTGAAATGTACTAGGGCTTTCTAGTGGGCTTAGTCCCTATTGACCTTTAGCTTAAGTATTATAAAGGGAGTTTACTAGTGTGATGAGCCTGGGGAGGTGTAACAGTGTTATATGACCCCCCAAAGTTACAAATTTGAAATGGTGAAAATGAACAAACAAAAAATCAAAGTGCCACAATGTAAAATCTTAAGTTGAAAGAGAAACCTCAGCTTGATTTGGTACTCCACTCACATGTATTGCCTATGGTACTAGAGCCCTAGAGGTTCCCAGTGTGGGCGTTTTTCCTTGAAAAGCAAAAAACCCAAGGCATACAAAATAAGCACACACATCAAAATTGAATCACTGTGAAAAGATTTTGGGGGGTCAAAGAAAAGGATCAGCCAGGCGATTGTTTCATGAGAAATTTCTTTTATCGTAGCTTAACTACAAGGTCTTCTAGGTATAGCCTCTAGTCAGCCCTTGAACATGAAATACTTGGCTCTCGCGATTAAACAACTTAATGACTAGAGAACATTAAGAAGCTTACCCATGGTATTGATAGTCAATCTTTAGTGCCTTTCGATCGTTGAATTAGCGACCCCGAACTTGTTTAGTTTTTTACCTTCCCAACTGTTTATGCGTTTGATTATATTGCAATTTAATGTTTATTTCTGATATATATTTTAGAATTATGCTACCAATCAATTTGTCTGCCTAAAACTGCATATGCTTTTTACTTGTATATGAGAATGCAATTACTGTGCCAATGTTGTTTGATTTTGCAGTGACTCAAGAAGGCTAAGGACATTCATCTCAAATGCTCTTCCAGCTCGACGAACGAGCTTCAACTCAATAGCTTCCGAGGACAGAATCTACATCAGGAAGGGCGGCATGTTAACCCTCACGCACATTCCTATCACCTAAGACGGATGCCGTATTATTTATTTGGTAGAGTCAGGTATCGGGCTTGTCGGTCCAATAGGAAAAGGGTAAGAGTGATCGCCGATGAGAGGCGCACTCTAACTGGAACATTCAAGGGAATAGTTGGCTAAGCATGGGCGCCCAAGTGTGAATGGAACGAACTCATATAAAAGTCAAATTCACTCATTCTCTCATTTGTGCAATTGAAGAGTGCTCTTGCTCTTGCTCGATCTCCATCTTCTTCTTCTTCATCTCCTTGTGTGTGTGTGTGTGTGTGTGTGTATGCGTGAGAGAGAGAGAGAGTGTGTGTGTGTGTGTGTGCGCGATCGAGCATTGCGGCGGCACGACGGCGGTGAGGCGGTTGAGCGCGGCGTAGCGGCATCTCCCTCTTCTTCGCGACGAGGAATCCTCCACGACAGCAAGCGTAGAGCGGTGAGTGACACACTATCGCCATCTTTGAGCTTACTAGTTTAGGCTTGTTGTGTGCTTGGAGCCATTTGTGGCTCGCACACAGTGTATCGGCAAGCTCCTTGCATTAACATGTGCGACAGATGCGCACATTGTGAGGGCACCACAATTGACTTACATTTTGGCCAAAGCAAAACATGTTTCTCTAATAGTCTCTGATTAGCAACTTCATCGACAACTTCATCGTTTAACCGACAAAAATTGTAAAATCCCAATTATATTTTGAGCCCGCCTTTAAGAAAACAAAAAAAAAAACTTTCAATTTTTGACCTAAAAACCAAGAGAATTTCAAGTTTGCCCTTATTTTCATTGGTTTCTAGCCGTGGTAATACCATAGCTCCGATCGATTTCTTATCTTTACAACTCCCTCTCGGTGCATAAGTGTGCAGCTGCTATAACTTCAACCGGTTTATTTCAGGTGCAGCTTAAGCTTGGTTCTTACCTTTATAGCTCCTCGACATTGAGGCGAGTGTAGTGGCCTATAGATAGAAACTCGTTTGGCATCCCAACATCCTAGAGTGAAACAACAACAACTGGTTTTAAGGAATTAAGAAATTAACGCTCATCAGCGAGCAAATTTTACTGGGTGTTACCACAATGTGCTCGCCGATTAACTTCAACACTGAATGTTGATGAGAAACATGAGTTTCTTAACGCAAGATTCTTCTTCTTAAGGTTGAGAAACTGCTGCTCACTGGCAAGGGGGTGTAACGGTGTATTAGTACATGGTTGGTTCAATAGTTCTGAATGCTCTCTACATGGATCACGAGGAATGCATAGCATGCTTGCAAAGCAACGTCAGCCTGAAGCCCACCATCACCAAGTTCTCTCTCTCTCTCTCTCTCTCTCTCTCTCTCTCTCTCTCTCTCTCTCTCTCTCTCTCTCTCTCTCTCTCTCTCTCTCTCTCTCTCTCTCTCTCTCACACACACACACACACACACACACACACACACACACACACATGCCCAAGGTCCCAGGCCTCCCTAATCAAAAGATTAATAGTTGATTATAAAGCTTATTATAGGCATAGCCCTTATCCAAAATTGCTTCAAAAGACTTTATAAATGTACAAAAGTAGCAACTTGAACTTGCCATCCCAAAAAAATCTCAACAACGATACGGGCTTTCAACTTGCAACTTGCAATGCTTGTAGAACCCCCCTGTAATCTCCTTGGTTAGCTTAAGTTTTCAAGTTTTAAGGCTTACGAACTAGCTGGCAGATGAACTCATTTTGGCTCATGGGACTGCAGGTTCGTGACAACTTGGGCTCATGGGACTCGATGTTCGTATGCAGTATACAAAGAACTACCCAGTGCAGTTGGGGATGGTGGGGTAGCCAATAGAAGAACTCCATTGAGGTGGCTTTGTAGATGCACATTAGGTGCACATTAATGAGCAACAATTTGTATAAGATATGCCAGGATATGGTAGATCTTACTATTGTAATTCCTGCTTTTGTTTGTTAATCTATACATGATCACTTTGGGTATGAGCCACACACCAAAATGGTTACTAGTGTTAGGGCCTAATGTGTCAGGGCATTTATCCTTTTGGCTTTAACTAAGGTCTTAGCTTTAAACCTGAGGAGCATGTTTACACAAGGTCTTTATGCCTAGGTAGTTGAAAATACCCAAATGGTCACATGGCGTAGAGCAATTCTCGTACGTAACTGCCCGACAGTTTTGCAGTTTGGAATGTTCCTGCATTTGTTTTGGGCCTGTAAGCTGGGCGTTGATGATGAATACAAGGTAGAGTAGTACTTTCTCTTGCTTAGCCATGGTCTCTTGTTCTCATACAGTCTGCAGTTTTCATGATGTAACGTGCAGTCCCCTTTCTCATTTTTCTCTATACTGCATCATTCTTGCACTTAATACTTGTTAGGGATGTGAACCCCTAACACTTTGGCGATCCTGATGTGCGTGTCCCAATCGACATGGGAGTGAGTTACAATAATCTCAAAGCAAATTGTGAGTCGGTTATGATGCGAAGTTTCTTTCTCGTGCTCTAACTGCCACTTTCTCTTTGAAGCGGTTCTTGCAAATGGTTCAAATTCAGCTTGATATGGCACTTAAGAATTCAAGAGGTTCTTGACATGTTAGTCGACCTTGACCACCTGCAGGAATTCTTGAATTGGGTAACCCTGTAGGAAGAGTTTGAGGAATATACATCAAATTTCCTGGAGAATTTCTTCTCGAATCTGCCAAGGGAAATCAAAATTACAATTGTTGACAAGTTGCAGGTGTTTAAAGGGGTTCTTGATAGTTTCTATGCACACATTTTCATGTTTGCAATCTGCAAATTCAGGCAATGTGCAGTCTGCAGTCTGCAGTTTGCATTTTGCAATTTCCAGCTCAATTGTTTACATGTTGCAGATTACAATATTTCACTTTGCAAAATGCAGTTTTAGGTATTCCATTTTGCAAAATGAAGTTTCAAGTATTTCAATTTGCAATGCAATTTAAGCAGTTTCAGGGTTTAAAGAGGTACAAATGCTGTCTATTCTTTTGATGTCTGATTAATGACAAAGAAGAAGAAGAAAAAGTGTGCTATTTGTCAAAAAGATGGGCACTTTGCAAAACGATGTCCTTACATGTGTAAGCCTTGTCAGAAAGAAGATGTTTGTGTCAAGTATTGCATGCCGAAGTTGTGCAGGGAGTTGTATCAAATTATGCAGAGTTTTCGGGATGCATCATGTCATCAGGACATGTGTGATGCTCAAGAGGATCTAGATTGGTTTTCTGATTTTCTTGATGATACACATGAGTGGCATACTAGTCGAATTGGTAAGAAGAGGAAGCCATGCTCAACCGTAAGGCGGATATCCAAGTTGCAAGAAGCGGTTGAAGGTATTTCAGAAAAGTATGAAGACGAGTTTGATGATTACCTTAGTGATGATGATTCTCAATGGTGTTTTAAACAACCTGTTATTGTTTCCAACGTAAAATAGCCTCAAGTTGTTAGTTTTCAGTTACCAGCAGTTCTTCTGGCACCTGCAATTTCAAAACCTGAAGTTTCAAAGCCTGAATCTTATTTTTCAGCACATGAAGTTTTTCAACCTTATTTAGATGTTCTCAAAGTTGTAGATACTCAAATTATTGAAGAGAAGAAGTTGATTCAAGAAGGAGATTTTGTTCGATGCAAGGGAGATGTAGTCCAAAAGATGATGAAGGAAGAAGGAGGAAGCCAGGAGTAACTCATGAGCCAAAGGAGCCAAGAGGATTGCCAGCTATCCCCAAACCTCACATCAATGAGATTCACCTCACATCAAAGAGACTCACCTCTTTGCAGGAAGAGAAGGCGAGTTTCCCAAAAGAAGAATTAATGATTGAGAAGAAGGGAATACAAGTGAGGGTGAGCGAGGGAAGCCACCAATATCCCATACAAACCCATATACCAACATTTGATATCAATCTTGAAGAGGTTGAAATTCAGGGAGACATCAGATTTCAGTGTAATGAAGTGGAAGAGCTGCAGATAGATAAAGACATAATGTGTGCTACTGATGAGAATGATCTGATGATCAATTTTTGATGAATCTTATGAGGAGTATTCGACAGGTGACAGCCCAGAAGGTGTTTGTGTTGATGGAGAAGAGTTTTTTGGAGTTTTGAAGACTGAAAGCCAATTTTTAGGAGTGGATATGAGTTATTCAGGTTGTGAAGACAAGGATCTTGACTTTCAGATCCCTGAATTACCAGTTTCAATGCCGAAGGTCCCTGTTTACAAAATTCCATAATGCAGGTCCCCGAACAAAAACTTATTGATTTGCAAAGAGATTTTGTTCCTGAATTTCATGAATTTCAAAGTCTTATTGCTGCTCAAGCAATGATCATCAACAATCTCTCATTAGATTTGAAGAATGAGAGATATTCAAATCAGGTGGTGACAAATCAAGCCATTTTTATGATCGATCGACTTCAAGAAGAGAAGAAATCATTAATCAAGAAGTGTTCACATGATTACTATCTTGTCAAAGATATTCAAGAAGCAGTTTTTGACAAATAAGAAGCAAACTACAGGTTGTCAAAGGTGAAGAATGGAGTTCAATCTTTGATTTCTATAGTTAAAGGATGCAGGAGTAAAGTGACTGAAGTGACTAGATTCATTTGCAGGAGATTTTTGAAGTGCAGGAAGCTTCATCTTTGAAGTATATTGAATACTTGCAATAGGGAAGAGCACTACAATGTACTTACAGGGAATTGAACATATGCAAGAGACTGAAAAATTTGCAGGAGATTGTATACATGAATCAGGAAGTGAAATTTTCGGTTGAATGTTTGCAATGGATTGAATGCATAAAGTGGAAGCAAAGTAGGATAATTTTGTTTAAGCTAAAACTATATAAAGACTTGAAGCCTCAATTTGTGATGGTGAAGGGCCAAAAGATTCAGCTACTGCAGTTGAGACAGAATGAACAGTATGCAAAGATGGATTTTTGGGAACAAGGAGATGAGAGGAACCTGAAGAAGAAGTATGATGACTTAAAACAAGAATATGATCAACTGAATTCGCAGGTGCAACTTAGCTCAAATCAAGTACAAGTACAGATGGATACTATTATGGAAGAGCAGATACAAGATGAAGTTCAAAAGAATCAAGTTCAAGATGTAGTGCAGGATGGAGTTGCAGTGACAGAGCCTGAGGAAGCAGGAACACAACAATCAACTTCAAATCAGATTTTTACTATTGAAGATGATATACCACCTGCAAATAATGTCAAAAGTACAAATGAAGTTGTTCAAGTTTCAGAAGCTGTGAAGGTTGCAGAGACAATCGAAATTCCAAAAGAAGTTGAAGTTGTAGGGGAAATAAGCAAGCAGACTGATACTGAGCTTGATATACCAAGTTTCTGATGTCAATGGTGTTTATGATGCTGAGGAGATGATTTTGGCTGATGATTATGCAAGCCTTTTGCAAGTTCTTGATGATGGTGAAGTGGGTTTTCCTGAAGATGGTTCTACATTTCTATGTGATGTTGCTGATGGAGGAGATGATGTTGATATTCTTATATCTCATTGGTTTTATGTCTTCATGTTTGATGACATAAGGGAAGTTTTTCCAGGAGCATAAGTCAAAAGTTTTTAGTTTCAGGGAGATATCCCTGATTGGACAGTTTTGCAGCTACAAAGTGGATTTCTTTCTATTGTCAAGGAGAACGAGTCTAAATCAAGTCTTTGAGTGTTGCATCTACATGCATAGATATTGGATGTGTTCAAGAGGTAGTGTCTAATGGTTGCAAAGTTTGCATCCTACCTTGAATCTTTCTTCATTGTTCTTGAAGGGAAAACTGAACCTGAACCTGAACCTGAACCTGAACTTGCTACTGAATTTGGATATGTACTTGAATATGAAAATGGGCCTAAGGACTTGAAATCACTTGAAGAAGAGGAGAGTTTCCTACTTTGTAGAAGGTATCTCAATTCAAGAGATGTGGAGAAAATGAAGACTGAAATGATGGAGTACATGAAGGGAGTTTGGGAGAAAATCAAAGTCATGCTGTATGATGTGGTCAGTAAGCCATATCAGATCTTTGCAGAAGAAGAAGAAGCCAAAGAGGAGAGTTTGTTATTGCAGAGGTAGTATGATGAGTTGAAACAGTAGCTTGAGCAGTTGCAGAAGCAAGAGGATCAGCATAAACATGATGAACCTGAACAACAGAGTGCTCATGGTGATACTGCTATAATGGAGAAAATTGATATTGATGTTCATGTACAGTTAGCTAAGCTAGAATCACAGTTCCAGTTGCAGTTGCAGCTGAAGAAGCAGATGTTGCAGGTGGACCACAGGATGTTGAGAGTCCAATCAAAGCAACTGAAGATTAGGTGATTGTAGAAATTACTGCTATTGAAGTTCAGCTTGAAATTCAGCAAGCAATTTAGGATGAAGTTGCAATTACAGTTCCACTTATATAGGTTGATGATACAGAGGATCAACAGAACCTGGAAGATATTTTGTTAAAGAGTGCTGAAGCAATGTCTAAGATCTAGGCATTGATGCTCCATTGCTTGAAGCTACCTAGGATATGGAGGAACAATCAGGAGATCCTATTGAAATTGAAGATTCAAGCCTTCAGGGGGCAATAGCCAAAAGAACTTTATTTTGGTTTTCAAGCTTGTTTTGTCAAGGGATATTGTGGGTTCTCACAATGTTTGAGAAACATTGCCCACCGAGTGTGCCAGGTTTTAGGGTCTAATGTGTCAGGGCATTTACCTTTTTGGACTTTAACTAAGGTCTTAGCTTTAAACCTTAGGAGCATGTTTACACAAGGTCTTTATGCCTAGGTAGTTGAAAATACCCGAATGGTCACATGGTGTAGAACAATTTTCGTATGTAACTACCCAACAATTTTGCAGTTTGGAATGTTCCTGCAGCTGTACTGCTGTTTTGGGCCTGTAGCTAGGCATTGATGATGAATACAGGGCAGAGCACTACTTTCTCTTGTTGAGCCATGGTTTCTTGTGTTCATACAGTCTCTAGTTTTCATGGTGTAATGTGCAGTCTCCTTTCTCATTTTTCTCTATACTGCATCATTATTGCACTTAATACATGTTAGGGATGTGAACCCCTAACAACTAGTGGTGCAAACCAACAGGCTCCAGTTTAGGAAGAGGTTGGGTAAGATGCACCCAATGGAAGAGGTTGGCAATTTAGGCAGAGGTTGGGTATATTGACGTCTGAGCCAAACCCAAATAACCTTTTGCTTGGCATATGAAGAAATAGTCTAGAGGTTCCTCATAGCAATGTTGGTGGGCATATCCTACTCCAAGAGACCACATGTTCATTCTGAACTTTTGAGCTTTTGTGAGGGCACCACAAATCACTTACATTTTGACCAAAGCAAGACTTGATTCTCTAATAGTCTCTAATTAGCAACTTCATCGACAAATTTCTTGCCTAAGGTAATGCCAAGTGTTAGAAAAAAATCAAGATACATTGTATTTTAACCGACTAGAATTGTAAAATCTCGATTAGATTTTGAGCCCGACTTAAGAAAACCAAAACAATGCTTCAAATTTTGACCTAAAAATCGAGAGAATTTCAAGTTTGTCCTTATTTTCACTGGTTAGGGAAAATGTACTTTCCTAGCCGTGGTAATGCCATAGCTTCGATCGATTTTTTATCTTTACAACTCCCTCTCGGTGCATAAGTGTGCAACTGCTACAACTTCAACCGGTTTCTTTCAAGTGCAGCTTAAGCTTGGTTCTTACCTTTATAGCTCCTCAACATCGAGGCGAGTGGAGTGGTCCACGGATAGCAGCTCGTTTGGCATCCTAAATCTTAGAGTCAAACAACAACAACAATTGGTTTTAAGGAATTGAGAAACTGCCGCTCGTTGACGAGCAGGTTTTACGGGGTGTTACTACAATGTGCTTGCCGATCAGCTTTAACACTGAATGTTGATGAGAAACACAAATTTCCTAACGTGGGATTCTTCTTCTTAGGGTTTCAAAACTACTGCTCGCCGATGAGGGGGTGTAATGGGCCCCTTTACTCATCACAACAATCAGGAACTCTCATCCGCAAGTTCAACTTCACACTATGAACGCTTGAAACAGTGTACTCGCGAGGGTCACAACATATTGTAGTGCAGTGTCACACAGTTGTGTCTCAACAGGTGACAAGACGCAAGTTGCAACCCCCAAAACAAATAATCAAGCTAGGCGTGTGTGTGTGTGAGAGAGAGAGTGTGTGTGTGTGTGTGTGAGAGAGAGAGAGAGACGTATATTGTGTGGGTGGTAAAAGACAAGAGTCTCAAGCTCCCGTGGAGTCTCGCCTCTCGGTGTTGTTTGCGTCATGTGCTGAACCTACAAGTGATGCAACTTGGAGAGGCACCTCCTCCAAGCACCTGCCTTTGTCATGCAAGGAATGAGACAATCTCATCACTATCGAATCTTGTCAACGATTCTCTCTCCTCTCTCTACTCCATGCAATAGATCACCGATTGACCATTGGGTTGGCCGGATTTAATATATGGAGTCAGACATTGGAACACTCCTCTCTCTCTCTCTCTCTCTCTCTCTCTCTCTCTCTCTCTCTCTCTCTCTCTCTCTCTCTGTGCCCCCAAGGTCCCTGGCCCCCTGTCATGACAAGGATCCTAAGGAGCAAGGCTCGACCTAGGGGGTCAGGGACCTACGCGAGTGGCTCGGACTGGACCAGTGTGGACTGAGGATCCGTATTATGGCTAGGGCTAGAAGCATGTCTATATATAAGGTGGTAGGGCAATGGATATGACATCTCAGTCTCCTAGGTTTTACATTGGTATCAGAGCTCAGGGAAAGGGGAGCTATGGAGGAGGGGGAAGGACTTGCATGAGCCTCACATGGTTTTACATGTGTACTCTCTCTCTCTCTCTCTCTCTCTCTCTCTCTCTCTCTCTCTCTCTCTCTCTCTCTCTCTCTCTCTCTCTCTCTCTCTCTCTCTCTCTCTCTCTCTCTCTCTCTCTCTCTCTCTCTCTACCCGATGCTATGGCAAAAGTTTTCATAGCAAAAGATGTGCGAGAACATCCGCTAGCACACACCAACGAGCGCTCGTGACCTGCACAAAATCTTCCGATGTTAGGATTGTTGGAGGCGTATGAGGAAGAGTAGCACAATACGTTTCTGCATCGCTAGTTCTTGAGTACTCTACAGAGCATTGGGGGTGTTTCTTTCTCTCGACCAGACTTCTTTGTGCGGCCATCACTGCATATTCTCAGGTATCATATGATTTCTTTAAAAGCTTGGGGCGCCTTAATTTGCACACCCCCCATTATATGAGGACTGTCCCATGAAGCACAACAATCAGGAAAGTTTTGAACAAGCACAGCTCAAGCCGAGAAAGCTCCGAAGAAGCAAGGCTCATCAAAAATCTCATCACCTGGAAGGCTCGAAAAGAGGTTGCATGCATGGATTTCTTGTCTATCGTTGAAGGGAAATCATATAGATCAATGTATAGATATTGAGCCTCTTCTATATGCAATGTGACTTGTTGTAATTCGATCAAGGTCCAACAATCTTATGGCTAGTCTTTGGCAGTGTAAGATATACCCTTGAATCTAGACAAGGGTTAACTACTAAGCAAGGCTTACTCGTTACTCACCATCAAGGTGATCCACAAGAGATTCTTAGTTGCATTCATACTTATCCTTATTTCACAATAGGGCAAGGCTCCTAGGCAAGCTCAAACATTCCGGATACATTGTCGCCAATGCAAGTTGTTTGAGATCATTTATGAGGTAAGCAGTAGATTTGAATTTTGTTTATTACTTTCCTCAAGAACATGTTGCGTCATGGCATAAGCAAGGCTTGCACAACCATTGTGGTTATACAATTTGCGTACAAGCATGGCGTATCCAAGGCGTAAAAACCCAGCACGGCTGGATCATGCTCGATCTTGTGTTTAGAAAACTTTGGCTATCCAAAGACCAATGATTGGTTTGATGACCAAAATCAAGCAAGGCTTGAGTGAGACATGATCTCGTTTAAAAGCAAAGATTCTTTCCATGCCTGACAAAGGTCAAGGCATGGTAGTGCTTGCAAATCTCATGGATATTAGCATAGCCTGTTGCTAGCCTTGATGAAGGAGGCACAGGTACTCGGCACGGCTGACCATCAAATGCAATCTCAAGAAGCTGTCCAACAAGTTCCTAGGGCTTGACTTCTAGGCAAGTTGTTTGTCCATGATGCACTCAGACACGGATATGATCCACTCATTGTCAGCAAGCGTGATTCGACAAGTTTTTTAAGACATCACGGGAGCAAGGCTCCGTCTACATATCTTTAGGATAACAGTAATCAAGCCAAGCAAGTACAAGCACATCTATTGCAAGTATTTTTCTATTTTTCAATACATTGTACAATTTGACAAGGTCGACTTTCTTTTTCTATGGCATCTGTCTCTGAGCAAGAGTCCGTGTAGCTATGAGCAATAATAGCATCCAAAGTGGTTCTATTGAGATATATCATGTAAAGAGACTCCAAGAATATGCTATGAGCATACGAACTTGGGGGGTCCTTGGCAAGTGCCTACAAGTTATTTCACTATCTACCAAGGCGACGTATATGATGAATACGTCAACTCTCTCTTGCACAATATATATGGCTAAGAGCCAGATTCAAGCGAGTTTTATTTTGAAAACTCAAGAAAATTGGCCAAAGCAGAGCAACCAGGTTAGACAATTTCAAGCTTTCTTGTTTTTCCAAATTTTTAACCTTTGAGTTGGCAAGGACTGCCTATCGTGCAAAGCAAAGTGCTTTGACGGTTTCACGAGAGGCAAGGCTTCTAACTTGTGTTAAGATATTGCCCATTGACTGGGCATCAAGGGCATTGGCACACAAGTTCAAGAATTTGGCAAAGTAAGGATATAAGCACACAATTCATGTATGACAACGACAAATTGTGATGTATCCATTCCCGATTGTGCAAGGCACTTCTAGTATCGCCTCAATTTGTAGGGCCACCAATGTCACCAAGGTCTTACACCTCTACGTGCATGGCATCCTAGTGAGATTGACTAAATTCCATCTCATTACTATTTACGCTTCCGCTTTAGCACTAGCTACTTCTTCAAGGACGCACTTAACTATTGATATTTTCAAACATTTTGTGTTTATGTTTATTCACAAGCAAAGTGCCATACATATGCACCATGATACAGTTATGATCCCATACAAGGTAAGTCAGTCAAGATGTGACTTATGGTACCTCTCTCTACGAGGGTGTAGTACAAGTTCATTGTTCTTATAGAATAACCTAAGACACAGACATGGTATGCCATAGATCATATGCAAAGGGCATACAACACATTCGAATAAAGAGTTTTCCTCAGCCCAACATTCTCTCTCCCTCTCTCTTTCCAACTTCTATGTGGGAAAGGTGAAACTAAGCATGATTTTATTGACATCTTTCTATGTCAATACGGTAATAGGAAGGGCTAAGCGCCATCTATTGCCACCTCTTTTGGAATGGCTAAGCACCATCTGTTTGTAATCCATCAATGATTTCTTTCAAGATTGAACAAATCTATTTAGTTGCGTACCCATCAATTATAATGGACAAGCAAGAGTCTTGCCATTAACGATTTTTTGGGCATTATTTTAGCACTACACACTTTAAGTGTGAAAGTCAAGTTGAGTTTTTGAACGTCTTAAACTCATAAGAGCTTATCTATACCAAGGTGTGTAGATGGAGCCAACATTATAGACATCATGGCTGTTCACAAAAACCCAAGATTATGGAATTTTGGGTATGGACAAGATCTAGTTGTGAATACGATTCCAACTTTAGTGGATCTCCAATTTTATCTATAGCACTAAGAGTGTTTATATGAGTACAGTTTTGGGGTAAGACTCAGCGCATGATTCTCAAATCACTTTGATTAAGGGTTGATGGTCACTTCTTGGAACCTTCACACTTGCACTTTCAAGGGAAGAAGTCCACAAACTGCCAAGGGGTAGTGGACAATTTCAACTTTGAAAGTAATGTAATGCCAAGGGAAAATCCAAGGGAGGGTCACGGACATAAGCCAAGGACCGGCTACTAGTTGAGCAGTTTTCCTGCAAGACAATGTCGATTTTAACCAAGGGGTTTGGATTGCAAAGGCAACACCCAAAGTTACATGTGCAATACTACTTGCATTTCACTAATTTTGAATTAGTGTTCCTAGGCCTTTGTAGGCAGGAAATTTGTGTAGGTGCCTTTGAGTACAGGTAAGTGAACACTATGTTCAACCTCCTAGTACGCATCTGAATTGGTTCTGTTCACTTTTTTGAACATATTTTTGTTTACCTTTCCCAAGTCGGATGCATAAACTTCTATATTTTCATCCATTTTTGCTCTTAAGAGAGATGACAAGGTCATGTAAGAGCCAAGAAATTTGGGTTGTAGTGTCAAAAATAAGTTTTTGCACTACGCAGTTATGACCCATTTGTGGAACTCAAGGAGTTCGGTTTAGCAAGTGTGGAGTAAGGATAATGAGGGTTCCTACGCACTCACGTCGTGGAGTGTTTGTAGTTACCTCCACATACAAGTACATCTCATACTTGAAGGATGTTTTTTTTTCTAGCCATCCTTACATGAGACATATTCCACATGTGGAGAATATGAGTCTCTGGGACTGACTCTAGCGCCTGTCACATTAATTATGTGTCGTGATAAAGTCCCTAGGTGCTGGTCAAATCCATTTTCTAGACCATGTTCAACACAATATATCAGGAACAATTTTAGTGGCTAGAAATTGTCGGATACTTAGAACGACTTGTTAAGGTACGAGTGCTGTTAAACAACATTAAAAAATGGTTGTTTATGCATATAGCAAGGCTATGAGTTGTTAATGAAAGGGTTTCATTGTTTGTACCTAGAAGTGATTTGTTTCACTTTCTATTATGGTTCAAACATTTCAGCAAGGCTTGCAAATGATTGTAGTAGAAAGTGTTTAGTTTCTTTTCAGAACTATTTACACTCCTCTATAATGTGTGCTAGGAGCATCACATTCGCCATAAGCATTGGCCAATGTGATCATGGATATGCACGTTCGGATCTGCTTTTGCTAAATGCATGCACACTAGGTGTTATGGGCCCTAGTGTTTAGCAAAGGCAGTTTTGGAGTGGCATGCATATTCATCACATTAATTTCTTATGAAGAATTTTTTGTACTCTCTGTACGGTATCTCTATGAGAATACTTTTGGATCTATCAATCACAAATAGAGGTCATGGCTCAATTTGGATGTTTGTGGATCTTTCAAGTTAACTAAGATGGTTCTTCAGGACATTGTTGATTTCTCAACAATGTTGTACGACATTGTGATCCTCGTTTACCAGTCATTTGGGAAGACTGTCTGTAAATTGTGGGGAAACACGCCTCAATGTTGTCAGTTATCGAGCAGTTATTCAAAGAGGATACTCACATTAAAAGTCTAATTTTATGCTAAAGGATATGCAAAATGCGTATGTTAGCACCAAGCAATTCAATTAAAAAGCATGTACTGCTCTAGTTGGAGTTTGCTTACCATAAGTTAAAGCATGTTTGCGACTAGGTTTAGTCTCTTCATGTATAATTCAGGTTTTCAACCTTGAACACTAGTTATGCTAGGGTTGATTTACTGATGAAAATTAAGAACAAGTCAAGGACTTATTTTTTGCTGAGTAAGTTACGTTAGTCAGTTACTTTCATGGAAAGTTAAAAGAGGTACCCTTTTGGGTACATCTTTGTTATGATAACTCATTTAGCATGCTCGTATGTGTTCTAAATGGAGTCTAGACACTACGTTGGATAAGAGCCAATAGCACACGACAGTTGAAAATGGACAACAATGTGGAAAATCAAGATGTTACTCTTGGTTTCATTGACCCTCCTACTGAACCGTGTTTTGGTTAAGCGAACAGCTGGATCCATAAAAGATGACACAATGGAAAACATTAGTGTATCGCCACTATTGTTTTTCAGGACGAAAACTCTTCTCCAAGGGGGGAGTAATGTTAGGACAAGGATCCTGAGGAGCAAGGCTTGACTTAGGGGGTCAGGGACGTGAGCCAAGGGCTCGGACTGGACCATTGTGGACTCGGGATCTGAATTATGCTAAGTATGGAGCCTGATTTACCCCTTGTAATTTTTTGTGGTAAAAATGCACATTTGTAAGGCCCCCATTATGAGGAGAATCCATCGTGCGTGAAGAAAAATAACTCGCCGAAAAATAAAATCACTCGTCGGAAAGCCATAATATTCCTTTTCGCCAGAATATTATGGCCAAAAGTGGTCGAAAAATGATCGGTCGGTTGGCCGGTTGGCCGGTGGTCGAAAGTCAATGGCCAGTGGTAGAATTCAAAAGCGGACTCGTCTTCTCAAGGACGGCCACACATGGGCGGATTGGAGGGTCGATTTGGACTTATCTACACAAGGGTGGCTACACATGGTTGCCTCTTATGAGAGAGGGTAGCGCTTTTGGCCTATAAAAGGAGGCCATTTCTACACACATTTCATAGTGTGAAGTTGATGCAACAAGGTGAGTGTGAGGTGGTGAGAGTGAAGCAAGACGAGAGCTCTATTAAGGGTATAATCCCTTTGTAAACTACTTCTTGTTTTGAAGTACTAAAGCCATTGAGTGGCTGCTTTCCCGTGGACGTAGCCCACATTGGGTGAACCACATATATCGTGTGTACTCTCTTTCTTTCTCTACTCTATAATCTCTTGTGTGTGAAATCTATCTCTCTCCATTAAGTAATCTAATTAAATATCTATTTAGCTACGTCTTATTTCCTAACATATTATGGCTAGAGCTAGGAGCCGGCCTATATATAGGGTGGTAGGTCGGTGGATCCGGCATCTCAGTCTCCTAAGTTTTACAGCCCCCTAATCAAAAGATAATAGTTCATGATAAAGCTTATTATAGGCATAGCCCTTATCCAAGCTTGCTTCTAAATCCTTTTATAGGGTGGTAGGGCGATGGATCCGGCATCTCAGTCTCCTAGGTTTTGCAGCCCCCTAATCAAAAGATTAATTTGATGATAAAGCTTATTATAGACATAGCCCTTAACCAAGCTTGCTTCTAAAGCCTTTTGATATGTGAAAAAGTTGCAACTTGAACTTGCAAGCCCAAACAAATTTCCACAAGGGTACGTGCTTTTAACTTGCAACTTGCAACACTTGTAGAACCCCATTGTAATCTCCTTGGTTAGCTTAAGTTTTCAAGTTGTAAGACTTACGAACTCACTAGGAGCAGATGAACTCTACATGGACCACAAGGAATTCATAACATGCTTGCAAAGCAACGTCAGCCTAAAGCCCACCATCACCAGGTTCTCTCTCTCTCTCTCTCTCTCTCTCTCTCTCTCTCTCTCTCTCTCCCTCTGCTACATTCCTCATCATGATTCCCCCTTTTATGCTTGCATGGATAGAGATCATCCATTTTTTGATTTAGAAGAGGAAATTTCTTACTTCAAAAGTTAAGGTGATGTTATTGTCTTTGGGGATATAAATGCTCGCACAAAAACACTGCAACATGATACTCAACAATTTGATATGCCATACATTTCAAGGGAGTTGGAGGGTATGATCGTACTTCAATGGAGAAGAAAGAGCGGGATCACTATAGAAAGTTACTTTTACACATGTGTAATAGCACAGGTATACTCATTTCCAATGGTGTATCTTTGTGGAGTGGAATCAATGGATTTACATGTAGAGAACATAATGGGGATAGTGTGATTGACTATATGCTACTCTCCAAAGCCATCATGTATTGCATAAAGCGTTTTAAATTTGGCCAATGGACCGAGAATCAGACCATCGAACTTTATGTATTGACCTTGCATGTCGAGAAGCAACTAAGCATGATAATCTCAACCAAAGGGAAGAGAATTTATCACTATGTAATGATTTCAAACGAGTACTTATGTACATTGAAATAGTTGAGCAAAAGTTATGGATGAAAAAGCTTCAATATGACGCACCACTAGAAACTAAATGAGAAGCTTTCAAGAAAGTTATTTGTTCTTGTGTTCAAGAATGCTTTGCCACAAAGCATGTCAATGGTATCAACAAAGATAGATCACGCAAAAGGTGGTTTGATCAAGAATGTCAAGATGTCAAAAGTCCTTGATAAAGCTTGATGCAACTATAGATAAAGAAAACTATCAAAGTCATTTGCATACATACAAGGCATTGATGCAAAAGAAGAGAAGAAGATGGGAAGTAAAGCAACAATTTTTTCAAGTCCAAGAAAAGGCACGTGCATGTGGAAGACTTTGGAGAAACGTGAGGGGCAAGTGGGTTGAGAATTTTGGTAAATTGAGTCTTGTGGATATGTACACATATTGTATGCAACTATATGAGCAACTAAATGCTGAAAAAATGTCATTTTATGGTTCACTCCCATGTATGTCCTCTTTTTTTACTAGTGAGGATGTATGCGGTGGGCTTGAAATGTTCGCCACTTGCAAAGCGGGAGATCTTCAAGGTATCAAGAGATGATTAAATGGACGGAAGATTTACACATGAGTGGATGTGTGATATGTTCAACCTCGCACTTCAATATGGTATGCCTTATGATTGGAGTACCAATTGGTTCAAGCCTTTGCATAAAGAAGGGGATATAAAGAACGTAAACAACTACCGGACTATAATGATTGGGTCTCTTATGGCAAATTTGTTTGGGTGCATAATGGAGATGAAATTGAGTGATTATGCTAAAAGAGAATGAAAAACGTGCAAAAGAACAAGCGGGGTTTTGTCGATGCCATAGCACCATTGATCATCTCGTCACACTTCGTGTTCTCATGGAGGAAAGTCGGTTGAAAGGCAAGCAATTGTATTGTTGTTTTGTGGACTTTAAGAAAGCCTTTGATATGATTCCATGTAACACTTTGTGGAGAAGGATGGAAGAACTCCAAGTGCCAAGTGAGTTATGCTTGTCGTTTCTCGAATCTATGAGAAGATGATGTGTCAATTGCGCATGGGAGAGGAATTTCAAAAAAACAATTGCAAGCACTATTGGGGTTAAACAAGAATGTCTGTTGTCACCAACTCTCTTTGGTCTATGCATAGATCAATTGGAACAAATGGTACTTGACATTATGCAAGAAGAAGGCATTGAAGAGGTCACTATTTGCAATGCGGTTATCATGCTTTTATTGTATGCGGGTGATGTAGTGCTTCTAGCACACACTTTAGAAGATGCAAAAGCTTATGGTTATCCTTGATAACTTTTGCTTGCATAGTGGGTTGATTGTGAACGAATCCAAAACAAAGGTTATGCTTGTGAAAACCAACCATAAGGAGAAGCCATGCATGCATTGTGTACAACAATGAGACACTTGAAGTTGTAGAGAGCTTTAAGTACCTTGGCCTTGAAGTTCTGGCCAATCACAAGTGACATGAATGTGCTATGCATTGTTTGGAAGCGAGAAAGAGAGCATACTATGCATTTGAGAACATGTGTAATGCGACAAACATAAAGTGTTGGGCTCTCAAGAAGTACCTTTTTGACACATTGGTGACACCGGTTCTTCTTTATGGAGTTGAAGTGTGGGGTGGGAGCATCTCAAAGTCTACTTGGAAAGAGTTTGAGAATGTCCAAAAGCGTTTTCTTACAAGTTTTCTCCAAGTTCAGTCACAAACACCATATATGTTCCTACTTCTTGAGTCGGGATCTCTTCCAATTGAGATTATGTGCATAAAGGATTGTTCCCATTCAAACTTGCTTTCCTTACATTTTTAGCCATGACTTAGACCTACACACTTTCCTCTCCCAACCACAACGTGGGCTCTCCATTGTAGCTCTCATCACCACAATCTTAGAGCATCGTGTAACATTTAATGGGCTAATAACTTATGTGTAGCGGAAATGAGCATGAACATAGTGGGCATTTCATTAGAATAGATTCCTAATGAGAATTACAAGAGTGCTTGGGTGGAGAGAGAAACAAAAAGCATAACACCTAGTTAGATAGCATCGACAATACTTTCAAAAGAGAGAGAAATTAAGCTAATGACAACAGTTGAGGACCGGATTTGTATGGAGCCGGTCCCCCCTCCAAAAGGCTTTGTATTATGGTTTCTCCCATCAAGAGAGACATTGTACAATACAATTCTTTGTGTTCCTTCAAGACTAGCTAGTGCAATGAAGATGAAAGCTTCATGCACTAAGCAAAACACTTAGCAAACACAACTTGAATTATCCCCGTTCTCAGACCCAAGACCTCACACACTTCGAAGATGGTGAGAGCTAGCAGGGTATGAGAGTAGATTGAGAGGAAGAAGGAGTATCTTACGAGAAAGATGTACATCTTCTCACATAATCACTCATATTAGCATAGCTTAGCTTAGTAATTAGCTTGGTAGAGGAGATGAGCATGCATTGAAGCTTGGCTCTTGGTTGGATTTGCATCCACATGCCAAGAGTGTGTTGATGTAGGCTTCCATCTCACAAGCTTGGAGTAGGTGATGAGCTCTCCATTAAAGCTTGGGAAGAGATAGTCTTCTCTTTCTTCACACATGAGATTGTGTGAGTGTGTGTGTGATAATGCCTTGCAAAAATCAGCCCCTTCTCTCTCTTGGGCGAGCCCTCTTGCTATTTGCTCTTGCTGAGCCCTCATTGGCTCTCCCCAAGTCAAGCCAATGACTATTAAGCAACATAAGTGATAGCCTTCTAACATGTGTCCCCCTTTCCCCTTTTGTGAGAGCTTTAGGTAATTAAATAATTAAACTAAACTCTTATTGGACCCCTTTGCCTCCTGGCCAATAGGAATCAGGCAAGCCATTGGGCTCCTGAATGCTCATTGGACCCCTTGTGAGACTGCCCAATAGTCTTTTAGGAGACTTAATTCTCATTGGTTTCTTTTATTAAATGTTTTTTAAATTAATTAAACTAGATTTACTCTAGATTAATTCTCATTGGTCCACTTCAAGGGTCATCCAATAGAAACTGGGCACACCTTGTGGGCATCTGGCCTAGGGAGCTGACATGTGTCCCTCATTCCCTTTGTGTAAAGGGAGCCTGTGTGTGTGTGTGTGTGGCTTTCTCTCTCATCCCCTAGAAGAAGGGCTCGCTCCCTCCCATGTAGGGATATGTGTTGACTTTGGAGAGCACACAAAGCATCCAATTCCCCCTAAGCTTTAACCCTTTGGACACAACCTTTGAATTTTGGAACCTTAGCATTTTGGAAGTCTTAATGGGCTAAACCTTAGGGTCTTTTTAGCCCATTGTTGCACATGGCTCTTTTGCAGATGGCCCCCCCTCTGGATCCCTATTTTCCCTCCTTTGGATCCCTATTGTGGCCGGTCTGCTAGCTTAACCAATATTCTAGCCTTTTCTCCCCTGGCACTTCCCCACATTAAATGATAAGTTTAATATGAGAAAATCATTTAGGAGAATTAGATATTGATTATTATAACATCATCGAGAGTCACTCATCAGTCACACACATGCTACATCACATGTAACTTTGGTCCCCTAGGTCATATTTGACCTCTGAGGACGATAATAAAATCTCTATCTGTCTCTCTCTCTCTATACATACACACACACACACACACACACACACATATATATATGTGTGTGTGTGTGTGTATAAATATGTATTTGCTAACATACGGATAAGAGGTCCTGCGGGCAGCTCGTTACATGCACCACGCAAGAGAGGCTTAGATCTAGATTAAAGCGTAGAAAGGGGCCAAGAGGGACCTCTCCATTGCTTAGTGGATCAAGAAACTCATCAAAATGGTGAGCGTTGGAAGGCATTAGGATGGGGCCCTTGTCTCCGTGTACCCAAGCTCTTGGGCGAACATCTCCAGAAACTGCACCACTAAGGGATATGCTAGTAGGGTGTCTGAATGATAAAGCAAGTGCAATAATCGGACACTAGTAGCACCGGTAAGAACCCTTCAAGATCTTCATGCACTTTTCGCCTTCATGGCTTGTGACCTTGGCCTCTTCTTCTAAGTTGCAAAAGGCTGATGCTAGAGAGAGAACATCACCCAACTTGTAGATGCTCATTATGCTTCATGTAATTATGGATGTTGAGACATTCATAAAGAGGGTGGGTGTTTGAAGAGCTGCTCGCTGCGAGACTTAGCAGAGAGTCCACAGCACAACAGTGCCGTCTCAACCACCATCAGTACTTTCCGTGGCTGTGACTTTGTCTTTTATGACTACAACCTCCAAGCGTTTTATTTTATGTTATAGTACCTCTCTCTCTCTCTCTCTCTCTCTCTCTCTCTCTCTCTCTCTCTCTCTCTCTCTCTCTTCAATCTCCTATGTCGTCGGGGTTGCATAGGACACTGCCTGGAGCAAGGAGCCTCTACAACGTGTCCAAGGAAGGGGCCGAAATCTATTCCCCCTTTATACATAGTATAGATAAAAATACAGATAGATTAGTAGAGATAGTTTCTACCTACACCTTGCTAGTCGATACCAACTAGACAATGGGGGTGCGACACAATGCACACAATAACAAGGATGTTGTGGGACGTGTGACTCGACACATACCAAACAGTGCACCACGTCATAAATCAAGCCATGTCACTATTTATGCACCTACTTAAGCAAGGGCATTTCTAGTCGCTCTTTCTATAACTAGAGATGATCATGAGTCTTCTCTCTCTCAGCTCTACGTTGCTGCTAAAGGCCCCGCCTCCCAAGATCGATCCCAGTCCACATCAAAGCATGTGAGAGGAACCATGCAGGGTGGATGGCAAGGCAACATGGTGGCATAGGTTGTGTAGGTGCCATAGATATGGGGTGGTATAGGAGGTACAAGTGCGTGATCACAACAAAAAGCTAGGAGGGTGGATCTCTCTCTCTCTCTCTCTCTCTCTCTCTCTCTCTCTCTCTCTCTCTCTCTCTCTCAGCTATAGCTGCCCACGCCAAGGGCTGCTACTCTACCATGCATGGAGTCAAAGCGCGCCTGAAGCTTACCGAGGTGAGCCTTGAGATCCTGATTCTCTTCCATAAGCTAGTCAAGGGCTCTTTGAAGTTGTCCAATCCTATCGTTCTTGCTCGGTACTGCCACAACGGCTGCAAAACTGGGTCGGCTCCTCATCGTGGTCTTCGGTGTGTTCATGGTAAAAAGTCGGACTATGATTGATGGTTGTTGCTCACTTTGTCACAAAGTGCACAGAGATTTAGAGAGAGAGAGAGAGAGAGAGAGAGAGAGAGAGAGAGAGAGAGAGAGAGAGAGATGTAGCTAATTGTCATCATCCGGCCTTGCACTTGCCCCCCTCTCTCTCTCTCTCTCTCTCTCTCTCTCTCTGCAAATCTCTGTGCACTTTGTGACAGAGCTCTCTCTCTCTGCAAATCTCTGTGCACCCTAAACCCTAAACCCTCTCTCTGCAAATCTCTGTGCACTTTGTGACAGAGAGAGAGAGAGAGAGAGAGAGAGAGAGAGAGAGAGAGAGAGAGAGAGAGAGGGGCAAGTGCAAGGCCGGATGATGACAATTAGCTACATCTCTCTCTCTCTCTCTCTCTCTCTCTCACACACACACACACACACACACACACACACACACACACACACGTATGCACGTGCGATGGTACCCTCAAACTCCTATGCAAAATAATTATGCAACGCCCTCAAACTCCCATGTAGAGGAAATCGACAATGTCGTCAAACTTCCATGCAAACTTTGGCTTTAAAATGGCGGCTGAAACAGTGGGTACGAGCAGGAAGCAGTGGGCAAGAGCAATGGCTGGAAGAGTGAGCAGAGCAATGCCGAAACCAGTTGGATCAAGGAGCTCGCACCATGTGTGTTTCTCCTTTTATAATAGAACTAGTACGGCTGGCCGCTTTCGACAGCCTCTCTCTCCTACTCTCTCTCCCTTTTTATCGCATGCAAAGAGGCTTGTTTTTGTTTTTGACTTTAATCTTCAGATTAGAGATTGCAATACGTGTAAAGGGCTCCCCTTCTGCCATATTATGTTACTAGATAGATAGATAGATATAGATATACTAACCTCATGGACAATAACCCTCAATACAGACCATGAGGTTAGTATATAAAAATAATAAATAGAAGACATGGTTGACGTAGCTCGATCAATACAAACCTTTTAGCAAACTGTTGGATGATGATAAACCGAACATTGGGTGACAAAGCGAGACACATATGCGACAGACAGTAGGGTGGTAAGCGTAGCTATGGCACTAGCAGAAACTTGCTTTGCCCAAGCTCCACATTTGCTGTACAAGGAGTCCGTTTCACATTCGTGGCAGCAGGCAGCTCGAATACACTTGAATAGGACTTTGGCAGGTTCGTCGACCCACCATCGCAGAGGCCTTCTTTTGGGCTCCTTTGCGGGCGCCTTCTGCTCCAATTCTGCTCAACGCAATGCAGATGGGTTTTTCTCTAATGATGCGGAAGATGAGACTCACTTCTTGAAGCCCATTGAGGTGGACTGTGTGCATCCTCCCACCGTGGTTTCAGCCCCTCATCGTCGCATTATTGCCAGTACTTTATCTGCCCCTTTCCCTCCATTGATTTCTTTCTGTAGAGAGTAAATCTGTCCTGGATTGTTTTGATGGACCAATATGATGCTTGTCTGCTCTGATACTGTACTTCACAATGCCTACTGTGCTGTTTTGCATGCATAAGGATTTTACGTCACATATCCTATTGTCCTCCTATGCTAGTGCCCAGTTCTCTCGATGATCAGTTCATGCCATCATTGGAGAAACTCTTGTAATAATACAAATGTGGCACCTTTGCATGAACGTCTGTTGCTAACATATGTGGCACTTTTGCATGAATGGAATACCAATGCAAGGGCAACAGACATAAGTGGTATAATTGAGACATCTTAATTTCAACTTTTCATCCAAGAAGACAAAAATATATAAATTTTTTTGTTTGTCTATATTATCCATCATGCCGTGAATTTTGGAAGAACAGATCTTTTTATGACTCATAAGGAGGATATCCTTGGCATGATTTTTTTCCCCCCAAAGCATCATATGTAAAGTGATCCAGGTCTGTTTAGGCAAGTAAAAACGTAAATATATTATTAGTAAACATAGAGCAGGCCCTGAAGAAAGCTGCCAATAAGTAGTCCTAGTTTGTTGCTTCTTTATTACCCAATAGATTGCAACTTTTGTGAACATTTTCTCAGCCAATGGATAATCCAAGTGTCTTGCAATTTGTTACACGTGTGCTATGTCGTCATGCTACCCTACTTCAGAGGCAAGGTAAGTCTAGGATAGCTAGGGGATAATATTCAGCAAGCTTTTGAGCTTGTTTGCAGAACCTATATGCCCTCAGTAGTTCATTAGATAAGTTCTTGACCATGTATGACACTTTTTGCATATGATGGATCTACTAGCCGCAATTGGGCGTTGTTACACGTATTGGGAGCATCTGGTACCGTCAGCATGTTGAATGGGTATAGCTAATGAGAAACTTAAGTACATTATTTTCGCAGGTACTGCAATTTTGTTTACATTGAATAGTCATTTTGGCGATGCAGATCCCTTGGCTGGGCAAATGCGAGTAGAAGAAATAGGAGGATTAGGGAGCTAGACCCAATGCCAATGAAGGCTGGAAGCCAATGCTCCAAGACAAGCCTAGAATTGCTTGTTTTTACTGACATCAGCATGTGCCAAGAGAAGCCATCAGGGCCACTTTGCTTCAGCCCTGCTGCGATGTATAGAGCACGCCTTTGCCCATGTTTTTTGAAGGAGATCAATGGAGATTTGATCATCACCAGATGGTGAGGTTTGTTCTTTGGGCATGGCACTTCATTCAGTTGGCAGCTTGGCACCCTAGACTGTTTTAAATCTGGTCCAAACTAGTGGGCCCTGCAACGTATGTTCTATTGCGATCCGTCTCCAATCCAGTTGGCTGCTGTCCTAGTGGACACCACTTGGAGGGGCTCCCATGTCCTGCTTCAGCCGGGCTTGCAGACCGTGCAAGGAAAGGGCCCTGCATCGAGCTACGTTTGCCGGTCTTTGTGGAGGTGCATAAGTTACTCAACCTCGTGAATCTATAGTATAGGCTGATGGGTGTATGTGTTTCTTTGTTTGTTTTCTTTTGTGTGTGTGAGTATGTGTGTGTATCGAGTTTGGTTTTTGCATGCTTAGTTTTCCTCGTGCTCTAAAAAGTGACTTTCGGGTGGATGAGTGTCACAAACTTCACTGAAGACCTAGAGGGTTGGGTGCCTAGCCCTAACCCTAGCCAACCTGCCAATCCTAGCTGAGGGGCCTAAACCCTAGCAGAAGCAAAAGAAGACGAAGTTCTCACCAACTTCGAGATCCTCGCCAAGTGGCCTATAGGGTAAGGATTAAAATTCTAACCCCCAACAACTTATGGGGCCCTGTTCGATGGGGCATAAAAATAAAGCGGTCACACACACACACACACACATACATACACACATTTTTTTTCTTTGTTGTAAATTTGTTTTGATTATTTACAAGTGGGAAACCTCAAAGCGAGGAAAACCACCAAAAAGATCAAACACGAGGGAACGCGAAACGGAAGCGACGATCGGCTCCCCGCGGAACGGGGGAACGCCCGAGGGGGGGAGGCATAAAAAACATCCAAATAATACAATTTTTAGCTCTATTTGTCTAAATACAAGTAGTATGAGGCCATGGATTATGTGAGAAAGAGGGGGAGAGGGAGAAGAAGAGAGCTTGAACGTTGAGCCTCGAGCCTCGTAGACTTGAAAGTTGAGACGACTCAGGAGATTCTCAAATCTTCAATGGAAAATGTGTTTCATGTAGGCTTGACTCCTTAAGAGCTTGAGAGAGAAAGAGAGGTAGGAAGAGGGAGAGGGAGGGAGAGAGCTTGAGAGACTCCGAGAGAGAGATACATAAGAGCTTGAGACTCGAGAGAGGGAGCTTGAGATAGTAGATACATAATGGCAACCTTGTGCATTGTCACTTGTGAAGGTAAGGGATCGGGGGGGGGGGGTTGCATTTTATAAATTTTCAGCTCCCAAATTTTGGCCATTTTTGCTGCCCAGTCGTTCCGGCAGCTTCGTTCCGGTTTTGCCAGGCTGTCCGGAACGGCCAGCCGTTCCGAGCCGTTCCATATGATCCTCCACCTCCGGAACGATGTTCCTGCGTTCCACACCCCTAGAATCTCGTTCCCTGGTAACACTGGTTGGCACCACAAAGACCATAGCTACCAAAATCTGACCCATGTGAAGAAGATCGAAAATCGTTGAAGGGAAGTCGAAAGAATGCCAAAAACCGAGAATCGTTTGTGGAAAACCGCTAAGGGAAATCGAAGATTCATACAAGCAAAAACGCAGTCAAGGAAAGCCCTGGTGAAGTGGCAATCCAAAAGCAGATGCCTGACAAGCTCATCACCAACGAAGCAACTGACACAACGAAAGGAGCTGACGTGACGCGCCGCAAGGAGAGTGCCAACCGGAAGAACTCCCAGCAAACAACACCAAGGAAACAGACGCTCCTTAAGAGGCAAGTGGGACTTCTAGATTGCAGTAAGAGCCTTTCTCCACCATTGATCAGATTTGTGTAAAGACCAAAGCGCAATACTTGGATCAGCCAACCAAGAGTCTTGTGTAAGAGAAGAATAGATATTGCGGGTGGAAATCGCATTAAAAGGAGCGTCCAATCCTGCATACGACATCCACTAGCGAGCGGCGGAATGGAGAGGAAAACAACAGCATATGCTGAAGTACGCTCCAAATCTGACAATAATGGCACGCTCCAAATTTGACGATAATGCAGGTTCAACCCAATGCGTGCTGCTACCTGAGAAAAAGTAAGCAATTTTCCGGATGAATCCACCACATCATCCACCGTGTGTATGCCTCGGCCAGAGAGGAAGTAAGCTTGGCGAGGCGACCGATCAACTAGAGTAAGTGAGAACACCCTACTCCAATGAATGCTTTCCAAACGCAACGAATTTCCATCTGTTTGCTGCCTGCCATACCATGAGAGATGATCGTAACAACTTTCCAAGCAAAGAGCAAACTAGAGGTGATCAAGCAACCAGGAATATGACCGACCATCTTGCCAAACACAATCTCCCAAAGGGAAGTTTGCTAATGACCAAAGGCGGGAGTGGTAACATGCTGACATAGATCAACAACCATAACTGTCCATGACTGAGACTGCTGTGTAAGAGTAGGCAATAACATAGCCTTCCTTGCCAATGCGTGGCAGCGAAGGTCCAAAATATTTAGCCTCCCAAGACGCTTCGAAGTGCAAAGTGTCTCCATTGCTAACAAATGGAGGTCTTTCTTATGAGAACTAGTGCGCCACAAGTGAGATACAATATTGTCACGTGACACATCTAACCCTATGTGTATGTGGACAAGCTACTTCATGACATGGGTTCAGTTCAATTCAGTTAGGCTAGCTTAGGAAGTGTTCTGGCACTTTTGTGAGTCTGTTTGCAGACCGTGCATGTCCAGGCACTTAGAGTAGATGCATATCCTTTGGTTGCACGAAGCATGATCATCAGATTACCATCAGAACCCATCAGGAGCATTTTTACAGTGCATAGACCTATTTTCTTTATTTTTAGCCATTTTTCACTTATTATTATTAAGTGACTTTTGTTGGGAAACTTGGTAGGGCAATTTGACAAGCAAGTATATAAGAAAACCTAGCGCTAGCACTTTCTCGCAGAAGAGGCAGCAGGAACACAGTGTTTAACAGACACGTTCTCAGCAAGACCTTCCCCAGTAGCAAAACCTAGCGTTTTCAGCCAACAGCAAGCCTAGCGTTTTTCATCAACAAAGCCATGGTGTTATTGCATTGCAGATCAGCCCCGGCGGTAGCAGATTCCAGCATTCAGCATAGCGTTTTTTCATCAAGCATCAAAACAACCCAATGTTTTTGCATTTGTAGAACATCCTAGGTTTTGCAGATTTGCGGCGACAGATTCAACTATAGCCTCAGCATTTTCAGTTTTCAGCATCAAGACACTGCAGTAGAAGTCCCGAACCTCGCAGATCTCACCTTTATGCAGTGGATCCTCGCCGCACGGTCAGATCAACGAGCATTTGCAGTTTCAGCCTAGAAAACGTAGATTTTAGCAGCTGTGTTTTCAGTGCGTCGTTGTTGCACGGTCGTCATCACCGTCGTCACCGACATAGAGTCAGAATTTAGCAGATAAAGATTTGTAGATTTCAGCCATTAGCGTTTTCAGATTTCAGACGTCTTGTTGTTGTCCTCATCGTCGTTGACATCGTCGGCAAGTCCAAAGCATTGTAGAGATTTGTGCAATCAATAGTAGACCGCTCTTGACATAGAGAGTGGGGCCTTCGGAGGAGGGTTTGACAACATTCTGGTGTCGTATTCTTCTCTCTCTATCTCTCAGTCTCAGCACCTTCATTCACTGTGTTTATCCACTTTGTTTGTGATCATTTGCACTCTCTCACTAAAGGAATAGAAGGCTCTCCCTTCCTAAGTAAAAGGAACCCTTGAGCACAGTTCAAAGCACTCATCATGAGCAAAGTTCAACATTCAATTCCGCTGCACCTTACATTGGTATCAGAGCTTTGGCAGTGTTCAATATCACTCAAGGAAAGACGACATAATATTTTTTGCTTGTTGCGGTCGCACGTAACCCAAGTCTTCTTGGGCGTGTCGATTCCTAATCGTGTTTTTGAAGAGTGACAAGAAACTCAAGAAAGAAGGGCTTGTCTAGCCTCCCCTTGTTTCTCTTTTCACTCATTGAGAGCGGACCGTGCACTTAGAGGCCGGCCAATCGACGTGAGGTGGAGAAAAGCAACCTTGGAGTGAGCGCAAGGCCGCCAAGGGGTGCGCCCGCAGGAAAGAGAAGAGCTCGGGTAAGAAAAGATCCTTCTCTAACACAGATTGCAAGCTAAAGAAAAACCTCAAGAACCGCAAGATCTCAAGAACTCAAGAACCTCAAGGACTCAAGAACCTCAAGACACCCAAGAAATCCAAGACCCACAAGAACCCAAGTTCCTCGTGAACTTAAGAACCCAAGACTTCAATATATGGTCATTATCTGAAGCGGAGTGGATACTTCGCATGGAGGTGATGAGCATGGCAGTGGCGAAGAAGACTTTTCCCCACTAGGAGGTTTTTATGACCCTCCCTCTTCCCCATCTACGCCAAGGATTGCTCCAGATCTATGTAGGCTTTGGTCATGACGTTGATGGACATGATGAGACAACACTTAGAAAGACTTCCCGAATTGGATCGTGAACAAGAAGAAAAAATGGCAGAAAAAGGGAGCATCAGTGAGAGCAAGCGCACTTGGTGGCCGAAGAAAGAATGGCCGAATTCGATCGCAAGTGTGAAGAAAGACGGTTAGAGCATGAAGCGCAGAGAGGCAAACACATGCAAGAGTTGGCTCCACTATTTTCTAATGTGCAGGCGCAGATTGAAGAGAATCAGGAGAAGGAGATTCTCTCAGTCTCTTCTTTTCCAAAGCACGACACACATGATTTGCATGATAATGATAAGCTTGGTGATTTCCATGATCAAGATGTGATTATTCACGAGCATGATGATTTGCAGGATAAAGACGGGATTGTTCACAAGGATGATGGTTTAGTAGATACTTTTTCTAGTGAAGCTAACCTCATTGCAGATTCGATCAATCACGAAGAACCGATCTTTGCTCTTGAGTCGAGGTTGCAAGAACCCCCATAGGAAGTATAATGTGTTCGAATGATTAGTCAGCACACATTATTCGAGCGTTTCATTCGTGATGCTTTCCTGTATTTTAGTCAGCGTCCTTATGTGATCCCTTTTCATAGGCATGACATATTGTACGCTGAACACGATTCACTCATGAATGAGACGGATGTATGCGGATTGCTCATGAAAAGCTGAAATGTTTGCATTCAAGGAATTCACATTCCATGTCTCTTCCTTGGCATGACACAATATCCGAAAGAGCACAAGAAGGATTGAGCATCAAACCTCGGCATTTTCATTGTGATTTGTCACAGTTGATTGATTTAGATCAGACAAACAAGGTTATATTCTATTGTATGCGTGTGTTTGATGAACGGTTTGGCACTCCGTCTATATGTTCATCTACATTGCATGCACAGTCTTTCCGACTCTTTAGAGAAAACTAGAATTTTTCGAGTCACTTTACATGGAATGGGTATGTTCATGTTTTTGTGTTGGAAGTGGTTTCATGAATTTTCATCCTCGGGATTCTTGACGAAGGTAGACGCATGACTATAGACGAAGTTGAAGCGTTGAAGGAGCCACAAATGACTTTGTGTCGCTTTCAGTGTGTCCCAAAGAAGCAAGCATTGCAGACCTTTATGAAGTTCAAGTATTGCATGACCCACGCATCAGGGTGGGCTGGCGAAGAGTCCTTTTCAGGATTCCAGACGCTGTTGGCGATCTCCTTCGACGCCATACAGTTCGGTACCAGTACCTCACTTTGAAAAGGAGGGGATGTCACGTGACACATCTAACCCTATGTGTACGTGGACAAGCTACTTCATGACATGGGTTCAGTTCAGTTCAGTTAGCCTAGCTTAGGAAGTGTTCTTGCACTTTTCTGAGTTCGCAGACCGTGCATGTCCATGCACTTAGAGTAGATGCATATCCTCTGGTTGCACACAGCATGATCATTAGATTACCATCAAAACCCATCAGGAGCATTTTTACAGTGCATAGACCTATTTCCCTATTTTAGCCATTTTTCACTTATTATTATTAAGTGACTTTTGCTGGGAAACTTGGTAGGGCAATTTGATAAGCAAGTATATAACAAAACCCAGCGCTAGCACTTTCTGGCAGAAGAGGCAGCAGGAACATAGTGTTCAACAGCCACCTTCTCAGCAAGATCTTCCCCGGCAGCAAAACCTAGCGTTTTCAGCCAACAGCAAGCCTAGCGTTTTTCATCAACAAAGCCCTGGCGTTATTGCATTGCAGATCAGCCCCGGCGGTAGTAGATTCCAGCATTCAGCATAGCTGTAAGGTGCAGCGGAAGTGAATGTTGAACTTTGCTCAAGATGAGTGCTCCAAACTGTGCTCAAGGTTCCTTTTACTTACAGAAGGGAGAGCCTTCCGTTCCTTTAGTGAGAGAGTGCAATGGACACAAACAAAGTGGATGAACACTGTGAATGAAGGTGCATGAGACTGAGAGATAGAGAGAGTAGAGAATACGACACCAGAATGTTGTCAAACCCTCCTCCGAAGGCCCCACTCTTTATGGCGAGAGCGGTCTACTTATGATTGCACAAATCTCTATAATGCTTGGACTTGCCGACAATGTCGATGACGATGAGGACCACAACGAGACGGGCTGAAATCTGAGAATGCTAAGGGCTGAAATCTGCAAATCTTTATTTGCTGAAATTTGCGTTTTCCGGGCTGAATCTGCAAACTTCACGGGATCTGACCGTGTGGTGAGGATTTGCTGCAGGAAGGTGAGATCTGCGAGGTTCGGGGGTTCTACTGCGGGTACTGACTGCTGAAAACTGAAAATGCTGAGTCTATGGTTGATTCCGTCGCGAAGATCTGCAAAACGCTGAGGTGTCTTGCAGATGCAAAAATGCTAGAGCTGAAAATCTTCTGCTGCGGTGGAAATCTGCTAACTGCTGTAGATTATGCTAACGCTAGTGGATCTGCTCTGGTCGTCGGGGCCGATCTGCTGTGCAAAAACGCGAGGGCTGGTCTATGGTGCAAAAACCCCAGTGTTGATACTGTGTTGCAAAAACGCTAGGCCTTGCTGGGGGGGGGGGGGGGGGGGTCTTGCTGAGAAGTTACCTGTTGAGCAAGGTGCTCCTGCTGCCTCTTCTGCCAGAAAGTGCTAGCGCTAGGTTTCTTGATATACTTGCTTGTGAAAATTGCCCTACCTAGTTTCCCAACAAAAGTCACTTAAAAATTATAAGTGAAAAATGTCAAAAATAGGGAAAATAGGTTCTGTGCACTGGAAAATGCTCTTGATGGATTTTGATGGTTTTTGATGGTGATGATCATGCTGTGTGCAACCAGAGGATATGCATCTAATCTAAGTGTCAGGACATGCACGCTCTGCGAACAGGGGCTTAGAAAAGTGCTAGATCACTTCCTATTCTCGATTGACTTGACTGAAATGAACCCTGGTCATGCTGTAGCTTGTCACGGACACATAGGGTTGGATGTGTCATGTGACAATAGCGTTTTTGCATCAAGCATCAAAACAGCCCAACGTTTTTGCATTTGCAGAACATCCTAGCGTTTTGCAGATTTGGGGCGACAGATTCAGCCATAGCCTCAGCGTTTTCAGTTTTCAGCATCAAGACACCGCAATAGAAGTCCCGAACCTTGCAGATCTCACCTTTATGCAACAGATGCTCGCCGCACGGTCAGATTAAGGAGCCTTTTTAGTTTCAGCCCGGAAAACGCAGATTTCAGCATCTGCGTTTTCAGTGCGTCGTCGTTGCATCGTCGTCATCGCCGTCGTCATCGACATAGAGTCAGAATTCAGCAGATAAAGATTTGCAGATTTCAGCCATTAGCTTTTTCAGATTTCAGCCGTCTCGTCGTCGTCCTCATCGTCGGCAAGTCCAAAGCATTGTAGAGATTTGTGCAATCAACACTAGACCGCTCTTGACATAGAGAGTGGGGCTTTCAGAGGAGGGTTTGACAACATTCTGGTGTCGTATTCTTCTCTCTCTATCTCTCAGTCTCAGCACCTTCATTCACAGTGTTTATCCACTTTGTTTGTGATCATTTGCACTCTCTCACTAAAGGAACGGAAGGCTCTCCCTTCCGTAAGTAAAAGGAACCCTTGAGCACAGTTCGGAGCACTCATCTTGAACAAAGTTGAACATTCACTTCCGCTGCACCTTACAAATATCCAACATAAGCAATGAGAGGCGAGAGCGAGGCTAGTGCAACAACTGAACATATGCCATCATGATTCACACACACACACACACACACACACACAATTCTTGCGTAAAAGATGATGATGTGGCAGTTGTACGGATGCCCGCGAATTGCGTTGGCTGCCCATGGCGCATGCTTTTGGGATGAGATGCTCTTAGAGTTGGTGCTTTTCATGTAAAATGCTCTTGATGGCCAAGGGCCTTTATTAATGAACCAAGGGCTCACTCTCTGGCATCCTTCCTGCGGGAGATGCAGAGCTGTGCTGGTGGTGTTGTACTGAGTTGAAGCAATATAAAGAATTAGCAAAAGGGACGCCACAATTTTGGGTCAATGCTCTCTTGTGGTGGAACTCCGTCACTCGTCGTCTCGTGTGCAGTGTATCTCTTTCAGTTCAGTTGTTTTGAAGCGTCTAAAGGTTATTCAATATGTACTTTTTGTTGGCACGTGGTGCCATCCTGTGGGCTGTTACAATGGTATCAAAGCTCCAGTCGTGTGCTTTGTTGAAAGCATACTGGTCCTCCTAAGTGCAGATAGAGTGCTTCGAGATTTTACAATAAAAAATTCTTCCCTTTTTTCAAAAGAAATCTGGACCTACATGATCCAACAAATAGAAGCTATGGAGCTGGATGAAGAAGAAACGGCCAGAGAGGAGATGAAGAAGGAGTTTGTTTTTGCCCTAAAAAGCACAAAAAACATGCTTTTTGATGCTTTGTTGCGTTGCAGAGGCCTCTAAAAACCTCTGCAACGGTTGAGAATTTGGATATGCAACAGAAGTCAGTTGATCCTCTCAACGAGCCCTATGCATTGACGCGAGAGGATTTTGGTTTTGACAATTTTATTAGAATTATGGTTGTCAGCCGCAAATTAGGGTTTTTGCAGCATGGGTCAAAATTATGTTTTAGGTGCTTTTTGCAAACAACAGGTAATATTGGAAGCATGGAGCTGGAGATTCACTCTTTTGCAACAAGAAGAACCATTTGCTTTAAATTTTGCTTGAGAAATTGTTACTATTTGGAATTTGTTTGAAAAAGACTCTCTGTTCTCAACTTGTTTTGGTGTCAATTTGAGATTGCTTTATTTTGGTCTTGCTATTGGTTTCAATGTTTTGGGAACACTTTTGGATACACATGGTGTGGGCTGGATACTCATGGCTCGGTCTTTCCTTGGAGGAATACTGAAAAGAATTATTGATGTTTGAAAGTGCCTGAATATACTCATGGCCCGAACCTTTGTGGTTATTTGTGAGGGGAGTATCGAATGATTTAAAAGTGGTGTTTATACTCATGTCCCGAACCTTTGTGGTTATTTGGGGGGGGGGGGGGGGGGGGGGGGGTGCGGTATTGAATGATTGAAAAGTGGTGTTTATACTCATGGCCCAGACCTTGGTTATTTGGGGGAGGAGTATTGAAAAGGAAATTGGAAATAGTCCGAGAAGCATTTGCTCTTGGAACCTCCAAACGACGCAGGCTGCAGTCTGGGGAGCGTTTGGTTGTAAAAGGCCTCTACATCTCTTGGCCCGGACTGTTAGGTGCAGCGGAATGAATGTTGAACTTTGCTCAAGATGAGTGCTCTGAACTGTGCTCAAGGGTTCCTTTTACTTACGGAAGGGAGAGCCTTCTGTTCCTTTAGTGAGAGAGTGCAATGGATACAAACAAAGTGAATGGACACTGTGCGTGAAGGTGCATGAGACTGAGAGATAGAGAGAGAAGAGAATACGACACCAGAGATGTCGTCAAACCCTCCTCCAAGGGCCCACTCTCGATGGCGAGAGTGGTCTACTATTGATTGCACAATTTGGTACAAGATGCTGATGCAAATCTAAATGGGCTATGTCGAGGCCGACGGTGTGGATGACGAGGACGAGTCTAAAGCTGAAAACTGAGTGCTTCGAATCGGTAACTGTTGCACCAAGTCGGGGGCTGATCTGCTAACTTGTTGGCTGAAAAAAAATCGCTAGTTCATGTTGCTACAAAAACGCTGGTTGCTGTCTATGAAAAACGCTGAATCTGTTAGTCTTCAGTCACTGAATTGCTGATGCAAAACACTGGTATGTTGTTGCTGAAAAACGTTGTATTGCTGCTGCAGAATCGCCAATGCAGGGGCTGGAAAAAGCGCTAAGTGCAGGGGCTGAATGAGGCGGGAATTCTTTGCTGAAAACGCTAAGGCCACCAGGCTGAAAACGCTGATGGGCTTAGGCTGAAAACGCTGGTGTGTTTAGGTAAAAACGCCAGGTCCCAAGTTGGGGGAAAGTCTTGCTTGAGAAGGTTCTCTAGAGGCCTGCTGCACTGAGTGCTTGTTGCTCTCCTTCTTCTTCTGCCAGAAAGTGCTAGCTTTGGTTTGCTTATATATTTCATTAGCAAAATTGCACTACCTAGTTTCCAACAAAAGTCACTTAATAAATAAGTGAAAAATGTCAAAAATAGGGAAAATAGGTTTAATGCACTGGAAAATAGGTTCAATAGGTTTAAGCTCGAGCCCACTTTCGACAGTGAAGACATGGTTTTGATCCTGCTTCAGATGTCATGGTAGAGGAGGCAGACATTCCAATCTCCGTTTGCTTTCCTCGTCTACGGAGGGAGTACATACCACTTTTGTCCAGGATAGGCTCAACGATTGGGATTGTCCTGGAGACACCTAGCACAACAGCCACAGTAGTTGCCAAGGCGGCCGGCATTCCCTTAGTTCACGTTCTGGTTAGGGACACTCACACTCTGCCGAAGGTCATCCTCCTTCCTCGGGTGAGTGGGGGTTGGTTTAGACAGAGCGTGGAGTACTCGGGCCTCCTGAACCAGTGCTTCATTTGTCGACAGATCGGCCATCTTGCGAAGGCCTGTCCACGGAGGAGGGCCCCGACCTACACCACAGACTCAGCCCCGGCCTGCAAGGGCTGGCCAGCAGCCACAGACAGAGACAGAGCACACAGGTAGAGCCACCCTTCGAGCCTGGGGCTTCAACAGAGGAGGGATGGTAGCAGGTTCGTGGTCGACGACGGCAGGGGCCACAATGACAGCCTGGCACTCAGAGTGGTCCTCAGGCGCTTGCCCAGCAGCAGTGGGTTCCCACGGGGAACCGATTCGGTCCTCTTGAGCAGGACGAGGTCCCTGCTCCAGCCCCCACCTCAGCTTCACCCTCGACAGCCCCCCCTCCTCATCAGCCCCGCCCCGCCGCCTTCTCTTGTCGCCTCGCCCCTCTACCTCTGCCGATCCCCCTCGCCCCTCTTCTCCCCCACTTCCTCCTCCCCACCTCCCCCTTCTCCTACACCCCCCCCTCCCGCTCCAGTTCCACAATCGCCCCAGGAGGTAGGGCCATCTCCGACTGCTAGGAGATCTCTTGGCAGCGCCTTTGCCACGAGTCGCTTGGCGAGAGAGGGACAACCTTTCTTGCGACCCCCTTTACAGGTACAGACGTCTCCCTTTGCAGTAGTCCCTCGTGGTCTGACGAGCTTTGACCTTCGACGCCGTTGGAACTGCTTTGACTATGACTTTACACGCTTTCTTGGCGACTCCTCAGCAGACCATGAGGCAACCTGCTTGAGGGTTCATGTTTTGTTCCTTGCAGCTAGGGGGATAGAGACCTTGGACTCAGCGGTTGTCTTCTTTTTTCCCCTTTGTGGCAGGGACCAGACTGAGTGGACTCTCGACTCAGTGATGGAGTGGTTGCATACACAGGCCCTAGAGTTCTCTCACCACATGGGAGACCTAGGAGTTACAGACATGCTGCAGACTCTGTGGCCATTGTCCAAGTTTGCGGTGACCCCTCCAGATGCAGCAGCATGTAGACACATTGTGGTTCACTTCTTTGCTGATACACAGTGCTCGCCATGCTATGTACACATTCATGAAGACTTCTGGACAGAGGAGGTTGCTTTACGTACGGCTCGGTCTACTTGGGCTTGGGCCAGGCACTCTTTGCAGTCACGCCTATCTACAGGACGTTCGGATGCGGATTACTCCCCATCCAAACCAGCCTCGAAGATAGCACATTTAGCTGCTGCGACAGCATCTGTTCTCTCTTGCTCCCCATGAGGATCGTCTCATGGAACGTGCAGGGTCTAGGTGGGCCCCAGTTTCAGCGTCAGAGGGGCCAATTGCGTCAGGAGCTTCAGCGATGCCTTGTGGGAGGTGAGATTGATCTCTTTATGCTACGGGAGCATCATCTGTGTGAGAGCTGCATTAGACGTTGTGGTCAGCTCTTCCGTGGTGGACGGTCAGCTACTTTTGGACCTGGAGGCATCCAGGGTGGGGTATGTATGACTATTGTGGATTCTTTGTAGCAAACCATTGTGGGCAGAGGGATTATTGTGCTAGGCAGGACTCAGTGGATTACTATGCAGGTTCACGGTTGCCTTGTGGGCTTCCTGGACATATATGCGCCCAATGTGGCAAGTGCACGAGCAGAGTTTTGGTCACAGATTGTTGAGTCTCTGCCGTAGGCAGAGCAGTGGTGCATAGGGGGTGACTTCAACATGTTGGAGGACCCTTATGACAGGATTGGTTGTAGCCATGCTACTGTGCATGGAGTTGAGCTGGCAGCTTGGGAGAGGTTTTGTATGACTTTGAGGGTTTCGGATGTGCTCTAGCTTTGTGAGGCCCCCAGACAGCCTTGCCTTCTCTCGTTCGGACCGCGAGTGGGAGGAGTGAATCTATCGTGGATAGATCGCTTCTACACTACTGACCATTCCTGTGACTTGGGTGGGATAGTTTGCATTTTGGTAGGGACTTCCTTCTCGGACCATGCACCAGTGATCCTCACAGTGGCAGATAGATAGAGGAGGGGGAGCACGATGCTTCGCATCTTTGAGAGGGTCTTGATGGACTCTGCACTCAGAGAGCGAGTAGAGGCTCTCTGGACAGAGAGCTTGGACATGGTGGATTCTCCTACTGACAGAGTGGCCTCAGGACTAGCTCAGCTTAGTCGTTTCTTTCTCCAGGAGTTGTTGGCTCGCCTGGCTGCAGTGAGAGAGGAGGAGTAGCGTCTCAAACGGGGCGTTGCTTCCCTGTAGAGGATGCAGGAGCAGCATCCAGACAATCCTTGGCTGGAGGAGCAGTTACAGCAGGCTCGCCAGGAGCTTGTTAGCACAGAGGAGCGGCGCCGTGAGTTTGCTTTCCATCGACAGGCATCTCAGTGGACACAGGTGGGTGATAGAGTGACTGGTGCTTTCTTCGAGGTAGTGGGACCTCGGCATACGCATGCCAAGGTCAGTCAATTGAGGAGGCTTGATGGGTCAGTTGCTTCTGAGCCAAGACATGCGTGCAGTTGCTACTAACTTTTACCGTGAGTTACTGTTTGCAGAGCCTCAGTCAGAGCGTCAAGATGCATGCAGGGAACAGATGTGGGCACATATGCCTTGCCTTGTGACTGAGGAGATGTGTCAGAGGCTTGAGCTGCCACTTCAGCTTGAGGAGTTGCACACGGCTCTTAGTGCACTCCACCGTGGTAGTTGTCCAGGTGAGGATGGCTTGACTTCCAGTTTTTTCTTGGAGTACTAGGACTTGCTTGGCCCAGATCTCTGTAGTGCTTTTCAGTACATCTTGCACACAGGAGAGATGCCTGACAGCACGAGTGAGGGTCTCATCTACCTCATTCCCAAGGAGGGTGGCTCCTTGGATGAGATTCAACAGTGGCGCCCCATCACCATCCTCAACTCAGCTTACAAAATTCTTGCCAAGGCTCTGAGTTTGAGGATCCAGCCACCTCTAGAGAGCCTTATACATGGGACTCAGACAGGTTTTGTCAAGGAGTGCAGTATCCTTGACAACATCTTTACTTTTTGGGAGGCTTCTGCCCTAGCGCGGCTCCGTGGTGGTGAGGATCTGGTGATTCTTCTCCTTGATTTTGAGAAGGCCTATGAGAGAGTTGACTGGGACTTTCTGGAGGGCACTCTACGCAGGATGGGCTTCTTAGATGCTTGGATCAGAGGGGTGTCAGCTTTGTACGGACGGACGTACAATCAGGTACTCTTGTTAGGAGGTAGGGGTGATCGTTTCATGCTCGCACGTTCGGTCAGACAGGGTTGCCCTCTTGCCCGATTCCTCTTTCTGTTCTATGCTGAGGCGATGAGTAGGTTTTTGGTGTCGCAACAGGTTGGTCTACGGGGCTTAGCACTCCCTATTCGGGGAGATGAGCTCTTGGACGCTGAGTTTGCTGACACTCAGCCTTGTACTTGGATGGCCAGGAGGCCAACCTCCATAGTTGTGAGCAGGCTCTTGAGACCGTCTGTTGTGCATGTGGCGCACTGATCAATTGGAGAAAGATAGTGGCTTTCTCGGTTGGTAGTGCTCCTGTACCCGATTGGTTGCCAAGTGAGGGTTTCAGGTGGATACCCCCAGGGACTGCAGTTCGGTACTTGCGCTGTCAGGTTGGTTTGGACTTGTCTCCCGAGCAGTAGATTGCTTCCTCGTCCTGTCTATCAGGAGGAAGTTGTTACATTGGAGCTTCGCATGACTTTCTTTGGCTGGCAGAGTTGGAGTGGCAAACCAGGTGTTGTTGGCTACTATGTGGTCCATCACTTCTTGCTAGATCTTCTCGAGTTCTTGTATGAGCCAGGTGGAGAGGCTGATCAGGGACTTCCTTTGGTCTGCGCGTGACACTCAGACAGCCCGGGCCAAAGTGGTTTGGCAGGTCATCACTCTTCCTTGTTCACAGGGAGGGCTTGGGATCATCGACCAAGCACAGCAGAGCAGAGCCCTTCTTGGGAAGTTCATCGTCCAAGGACTTCTTCCAGGTGAGGAGCCCTCGAAGGAGTTCTTGCTACAACGGCTTCGTGCTAGGGTGCCTCAGGCAGGAGGCCCTGGCAACCTTCGACCAGATGGATCTTCACAGAGATGCGCAGAGTTGGTTTGAGCAGGAGACCGGAGGACCGCTTCGCTGTGGTTTTTCTTCGACCTTGGGAGCACGTGCGGCGAGGCCTAAAGCTGCGGCAGCCTACTTGCACGGAGGAGCGTCTCGACAGTCCCTTGTTTGGAACCCCATGGTTAGCACTCAGAGAGGCCACTTGGTTGGTAGTCGGCCTCATGTTTCTTGGGGTCCCACGGCAGCGGGTCCAACACACTCTTTAGGTGACTGGTTACAGTTTTGAGGCTTGTCAGAGGAGCTGCAGGGCTTTCAGCTTTAGGGCATGAGAGGGGTGCAGAGCATGTGCCAAGACATCTCAGAGGCAGTTCTAGCTGAGTTGCTCACACCTCTTGAGGCAGCAACGCCCAGATGGATGGGAGCCTTCATGCGACTGGAGGTTCTCATCTCAATTCGGGCTTGCTCAGAGACTGTCCCTCCCTTCTTTTCGAGTTACAAGGTGAGGGATGCTTACAGCGAGTTGCAGTAGAGGCCCACAGGTGGCAGAGTGCTGTTTTCAGAGGATCCGAGTGGTGGGCATCTGTGGGAGGACTTGTGTCATCGATCCTGACCCAATTGCTCTTGAGATTGGACACTGGAGACTGTGGGCTTGGGAGTGCTGTCCACTGGCACGAGTACAGTGGGATCCTGGAGAGTGGCTTTGGAGGGATCCTTTCTCTTCTGCAGACCACCCAGGTGTCCCTTTCTTTCAGTACATTGTTCGATTGGGATGTCACATACTGGCAGCACAGAGAGAGGCTCGCCTTGCTGCAACACCTCATTGGTAGGAGGAGGGTCTCACAGCTGAGTTCTTGGCAGCTTTTTGGGGGAGGTTGTGGGACTCCGGACAGCCGAGGAGAGTCACTTTGTTTCAGTGGCTGGTCGCACACAGAGCTACAACAGTTGGGAGCTGGCTGGTGCATAGTGGTCTCTCGGTCGCATGCGTAGCTTGTGACCATCTTGTGGAGAGTCAGCGTCACTGTCTTTGGGACTGTCCCTTGGCACATCAGGTGTAGCTTTGTGTTCTTCGGTTGATGCCTGCTCTTTCCACGGCTCAGCAGTACACTTGGAGGACATTTGCGTGGTCCACTCTCACGGGCCCGGTACTTCAGTTTGAGCTATCTTCCACCAGCAGGATGATAGTGATGCAGGGGGGGCGACCCACACTCCAGCCCGCCACAGAGCTTACTCCACAGGAGTGGTGCAGTTAGAGAGAGGAGTGCTGGGAGCTCATCAGTGGCCTGACACTCTGGTTCATCTGGCGGGCCCCTTGCTTCCGCATCTTTGAGTCTCGCCCTATACCACCAACAGAGACTGTTCGTGATCTTTGGTTAGAGCTGATCCACACCCTCAGAGGACAGCTCGAGAGACTTCAGGGCAGCTCCGACCGCATGAGGGAGCGTAGAGAGGCCTTCCTTCGACTTTGGCGTCCTGGGCCTTTTTTCACCATTGCCCAGGGTGTACTCAGATGACACTACCGTCCACCTGTGTGGCTCTTCCCTCCCCCCATTTCTTGATTTAGCCTCATTGTACATATACTGTTTTTCATCGAGAGAGTCTCCCCATCATGGTTGTTGTAGCCCTCTCTCGAAGAGGTGGTTGTAGCCCTATGGGCAGTTTCATTAACTAATAGAAGGATCTTTTTCTCGGAAAAAAAAATCATGTGTGTCATGCTTTGGAGAAGAAGATACTGAGAGAGTCTCCTTCTCCTTAATCCTTTCAATCTTTGCTTGTACATTAGAAATGAGAGATGGAGAATGAACAACTTGCTCTCCACGAATGACAAGGGGAGAGTCACTTTTGGCATTGAAAGTGAACATATTTTCCGCCCAATCAATGAGAGGGTTATGCTTACGAAACCATCGAATGCCCAAAATCATATCACATCCTGAGAGAGGAGAGACGACAAATTTCCTATGGAAGGACACTTGTTGAAGAGTGAACAAAACATCAAGACACTCTTTCGTGATGAGAGAGTCCATACCGGGAGCGAAGCCCTCTAGAGGAGATTTTTGACTAACCTCTAGGCGGGCTCTCTCAACAAGAGAGGGACTAATCACATCATGCATACTGCCTGGGTCAAACAATATAACACAACGCTGACCATTCACATGACCATAACACTTAATGAGAGACTCACCAATGAGAGCATCATGAGAGACTTGGGTCACACTTGTGTTCTCATTTATTGCATTGACAAAGGAAATGGGTTCTGTGGGTTCTTTAGATTCATTTGATTCAAGCTTATAACATTTTCTTTTTATGTGACCCTTAATGTGACAATGAAAACAAGGACCTTCCTTAGAATAAGTGCTTTGCTCTTTCGACGTGATGTATCCTCCTAAAATTCCTTGTGCTACCTTTTCATCTGGAGTGAGCTTAGGTTTAGCAATTGTGTTAGCTTTACCCTTAGGTTCATTTTGCGAGTTCTTTTCTGAGAGACTATTGGAAGATTGGTTAGAAGAGTCACCGTTCTTACCGTTCTTACCGTTTTGAGGGTTCGGAGAGGTTTGAGAGGTACTTGTCGAAGTCTTGTTTTCCTTAGGCTTTCCCTTGTGCTTCATCTCTTGTGCGAGAGCAATCGCTACCGTCTTGTTGAGATCGATTGGATTGAGCACCTCGACATCATACTTGATATACTCGTCCAATCCATAAAGGAATGCCTCCTTGTGCTCCGCATCCGATTTGCGTAATTGAGTGCCGAGCTGCAAAACACGATTAGAGAAAGACATAACTGGCATACCATTTTGCTTGAGACCGTGCCAATCGTCTTTCAACCGTGCTAGGTACTGAGGTGGCATAAACCGCGCCTTGAGCTTGTCTTGGAAATCGGCCCAATTGAAGGAAAGGGGCGAGAATTCGTCGGCTTCCTCTAAGTGCGCGGCTAACTGTGCCTCTTGCCATGCGTGGCACCAATTGATGGCATCACCGGCAAGGTACATAACTGCCGTCAAAACCTTGCTATTTCCTGTCTTCTTAGTTGTCGCAAAATAAGCATTAAATTGATGCAACCAAGAATGAATAACCGTAGCATCCATCTTACCATCATACTCATTGAACTGGATCTTCTCTATGACTGGGTTGTTGGAGTCCGAATCTCGGCTTGCGCCACTTGATGAACTACCAACATCTTTGGTTGGCTCGGACTTCGAGGCGAGAACATGTCGGACCAACTCTTGCATGTGTCGTTCACTCTGTGCCGCACGCTCTGCCTGTCTTTCTTCGGCCGCCAAACGATTCGCTTCTTGTTGTGCGATCATGTCCAGCATTGTCTTGACCAAAGTCTCCATAGGATTTGGTACAACTCGTGGCGTGGATGGGGAAGGGGGAGGGTCAAAAAATCCTCCCGGTGGGGAACATTCTTCTTCGCCTCTCTCATGCTCATCACCTCCAAGTGAAGTATCCATTCCGCTTTGAGTGATGACCATCCACTGAAGTCTTGGGTTCTTATGGGTCTTGGGTTCTTGGGTTCTTGGGGGTCTTGAGGTTCTTGAGGTTCTTGGGGTTCTTGAGGTTCTTGAGTTCTTGAGGTTCTTCTTTCGCTTGCAATCTGTGTTAGAGAAGGATCTTCTCTTCACCCACATTCTGCTCTTTTCCGCGGGCGCACCCCTTGACGGCCTTGCGCTCACACCAAGGTTGCTTTTTCCCACCTCACGTCGATTGGCCGGCCGCTAAGTGCATGGTCCACTCTCAATGAGTGAAAAGAGGCACAAGGAGAGGCTGGAAAAGCCCTTCTTTCTTGGGATTCCTGTCACTCTTCAAAAACACGACTAGGACTCGACAGCTCTAGAGATCTTGGGTTACGTGGGGCCGCAACAAGCAAATAAAAATTAAAATTATGTGGTTCTTGTGGTTCTTTCCTTGAGTGATACAGAACACTGCCAAAGCTCTGATACCAATGTAAGGTGCAGCGGAAGGAATGTTGAACTTTGCTCAAGATGAGTGCTCCGAACTGTGCTCAAGGGTTCCTTTTACTTATGGAAGGGGGAGCCTTCCGTTCCTTTAGTGAGAGAGTGCAATGGATACAAACAAAGGGAATGGACACTGTGCGTGAAGGTGCATGAGACTGAGAGATAGAGAGAGAAGAGAATACGACACCAGAGATGTTATCAAACCCTCCTCCAAGGGCCCCACTCTCGATGGCCAGAGTGGTCTACTATTGATTGCACAATCTGGTACAAGATGCTGATGCAAATCTAAATGGGCTATGTCGAGGCCAACGGTGTGGACGACGAGGACGAGTCTAAAGCTGAAAACTGAGTGCTTCGAATCGGTAACTGTTGCACCAAGTTGAGGGCTGATCTGCTAACTTGTTGGCTGAAAAAAAACGTTGGCTCATGCTGCTACAAAAACGCTGGTTGCTGTCTATGAAAAACGCTGAATGTGCTAGTCTTTAGTCGCTGAATTTGCTGATGCAAAACACTGGTATGTTGCTGCTGAAAACGCTGTATTGCTGCTGCAGAATCGCCAATGCAAGGGCTGGAAAAAACGCTTAGTGTAGGGGATGAATGACGCGGGAATTCTTTGCTGAAAATGCTAAGGCCACCAGGCTGAAAACGCTGATGGGCTTAGGCTGAAAACACTGGTGTGTTTAGGTAAAAACGCCAGGTTCCAAGTTGGGGGAAAGTCTTGCTTGAGAAGGTTCTCTAGAGGCCTGCTGTACTGAGTGCCTGTTGCTCTCCTTCTTCTTCTGCCAGAAAGTGCTAGCTCTGGTTTGCTTATATATTTCATTAGCAAAATTGTCCTACCTAGTTTCCAACAAAAGTCACTTAATAAATAAGTGAAAAATGTCAAAAATAGGGAAACTAGGTTTAATGCACTGGAAAATTCCCCTGATGGATTCTGATGGTAATGCTGATGATCATGTTGTGTGCAACCGGAGGATATGCATCTAACCTAAGTGCCTAGACATGCACGGTCTGCGAACAGACTCACAAAAGTGCCAGATCACTTCCTATTCTAGATTGACTTGACTGAACTGAACCCTTGTCATGCTGTAGCTTGTCCACGGACACATAGGGTTGGATGTGTCATGTGACACGGACTTTTGTAGGTTATTTGCGGGAGGATTGATGTTGAATAGCTCATAGCCTTGACTTGCAGGGGTGGGTGTGCATCGGCGACTACATGTTTATATGTCTTGTAACATGCATATGTAAGCATGTGTTCTGCATCGTGAACTTGGGTGAGATTGCCTTGGGTATGTAATTTTAGTGCATCGAGACACCCGCTACAGATCAACGCGTTCTAGGTGTGATGGCTAATTTTTCTACGTCAAAATATCAAGAGCTCCAATATGGAATGAGAACGGAATGACCCTTGGGTATTATTTTTCCAACTTGAAATGTTTTGTAGATATAATCGAGGACGATTACTCTTCTTTCAAGAAGGGGAGATGTCACAAACTAAAAGTTGGCTGCCTCGTCTGTCGACAACATCGTCGAGTTCATCTTCAGTGAACATCCGTGGCACAGGAGCTTTCTTCAAAGCGGACTTCACAGGTGAATCGATGGTCGTACGCCATTGAGAATGCATCTTATCAATTTGGTGCTGAGTCAAAAATTCCGCGTATTGGGGATCCTTAGAATACTTGAGCATCTGCTTAGCACAAGCATCAACTTGCTGTTGACGTTGCATCTCCATTCGTTCATATTCCCTTGGCCGGGGTGGCCCATACTCTTCTTTTGAATCTCTAGAAAGTGGTTGTTGTCTGTTTGAATTTTCCGTGCTCAGTCGACCCTGAGTTGTCAGGTGGGTTGTTCTGGTCCTTGCGGGATTTGTTGACTGAATCCATGTGTGTCGCGACAAGAAGGATCGGATGCTCCTTGGAAGGAAAAAGAGTGAAGCTCTGATTCCGTTGTAATATACTTGGAAACCCCAAGTCGGGAATTTGGCACGACACACGTGAGATCACTTAGAGTCACTTCACAAAACTTTATCACACTTTAATAGAGACGACACGACCCGACGTAGTTCCGTGCCTAGAGCTATTGGCCCGTGCTTCGTCCGTACCCTGCTTGTTTCGGGTTTGTTTTCTTTGTTTTCTCTTCTTTCCTTGTTTCTTGGTTGTTCTTGATTGTATCTTTTAGCGCGAGTCTGTGGGTTTTGTTACCCTCTGAGGACTTGCTTTCGGTTGTGTGTGTGTGTGTGTGTGTGTGTGTGAGAGAGAGAGAGAGAGAGAGAGAGAGAGAGAGAGAGAGAGAGAGAGAGAGAGAGAGAGAGAGAGAGAGAGAGAGAGAGAGAGAGAGAGAGAGAGAGAGAGAGAGAGAGAGAGAGCGTGTGTGAGTGCGTGGATGCATGTCCTTCGAGTTCTCTTTTCTTGGTTTTCTGTTTCTATTGCTTTTGTTTTCGTTCTTGTTTGTTTGTTTGTTTGTTTTCTCTCTCCTCGCTCTCCCAAGACTTTTCAGACAGTTTTCACTTGGACGCAATTTTCAAAGCATCTTGCACTGCCTGCATGGATTTCCCTCTTCAGTTATGGTCTTCAGGAGCCACCTTCAGCAAGTGGATCGCTCGCTCTTCTGGATGAAAGCTCCTTGTTTGCTATGGTACAAAGCTTTGTTACCCACCTTGTGTTATCCTGCTAAAGTCTTTTGGCGATGTCAATTGCCTCTTCACCCTCACCTTCGTCCAGCAACTGCTCTCTCCCTCATGTTCCTCCATTACCTTTTGCTGTCAGATTTTACTAGTTGGCCGGCTCTGCCCGACATCCAGCTTCTTGTAGCTGCTCGCTGTCATCTTCACCAATGGTGGCTTTTGGTGGCTCTAGTTCTTGATTTACAGTGACTGAATGGGCTTTTAGTTGAAGTGCCTATCTTTTAGAGGCTATTGCCATCCACTCTCCATTTAGCTTGCCAAGGCACTTTTTACTCTCTTTAGGAGAGGTTTTTTACCCTGGCCTTCGTGTTTTTCTGTTCAGCCATGTGCCTAGTTGTATCTCGTTTTACAGTTTTCCGTTTGATGCCTATGGGCTTGCTATGTGAACAATGATGTACTTGCTCTCAGAATAGGCACCATTTGGGCGTTCTGGGAGATTTTCAAGTAATAGAATTAGCCTCTTTTCTTGGAGAGAGAGAGAGAGAGAGAGAGAGAGAGAGAGAGAGAGAGATCTGAACCAATCATCTGTAATGTGCAGCGAAATTGATTGATGGTAAATGCTCAGGATGAGTGCTCAATGCTCACTCAAGGTTCCTTTTATTGAATGAGATAGTTCCTTTTACTTCATGAGATAGATGTGCAATAGACTATAGAGAGAGGAGAGTGAGTGAAGGTTTTGCGAGTGAAAGAGAGAAAGAAGACCAACATCAGATGGGATCCCAAACCCCTCTCGAAGGGCCCCCCTCTCTATCGCTAGAGAGGTATTTGAATTTTGCTTTAGATTGCACAAATGTTGATACACTAATCCTAGATGTTGAGATGTTGATGGGATCTTGCTGTAGATGCTTGGCTCTACAATGTAGAGGCTAAGGGTTGAAAATGCAAAACGCTAGGGATGCTGAATGGGATTTGCAATTGCAGCTGATATGGATTCTGAGGGCTGAATCTGAAAACGCTGGCTGATTTGCTATTTTGGGCTGAAAAGTGAAAAGGCTGGTACTAATGGTTGGATCTACGACGTACGGTGAGGTTATGGCTGAAATCGGAAAATGCTGGTGCTGATGGGGTGATCTGGTGCAGTCACGTGACACATCCCAACCGTATGTGTCCGTGGACAAGCTACACCACAGCAGTGTTCAGTCAGTTCAGTCAAGTCTAGATTAGCAGTGATCTGGCACTTTTGTGAGTCTATTCGTAGATCGTGCATGCCTAGTCACTTAGCATAGATGCATATCCTTCGGTTGCACACAGCATGATCATCGGAATTCCCAGCAGAATCCATTAGCATCAGTAAGGGGAATTTTCCAATGCATTTAGCCTATTTTCCCTATTTTTGGTTATTTTCACTTATTATTTTTAAGTGACTTTCCAACAAAAGTAGGTAGGGCAATTTTGCTAAGTCAATATATAAGCAAACCCAAGTTAGCACTTTCGGGCAGAAGAGGCAGCAGGAGCTCCCCGCTCAACAGGCAACTTCTCTGCAGAACCCGCAGGACCCCCCCAACCTTGGCGTTTCCTCTCACAGCAGCAGGTAGCGTTTTGGTGTTCCCTAGCAGTACCTCCACAAGACTTGGCGTTTCAGTAAATGCTTCATCGCCATCAACACAGCAGCCCTGGCGTTTTCACCTATGCATCATCGCCATGCACTCCAGACCAGCAGTATCCACTAACGCTAGGAAGAGGTATTAGCGTTTTTGATTCTCAGCTTTACCGCATCAGAACCACCGTGTTTTCAGCTCTCTGTAGCAGAAGCATCAGCGTTTTGGTACTCAGCCATCAATAGCAGAAGATCAGCAGTAGCGTTTTTTGCTATGCATCAGATACATCTACGTTTTTGATTGCAGATGCAGATTCAGCCAGCGTTTTGACTTTCAGCCCCAAGATGGTTGCAGATGTTTCCCCATTTTCAGCCATAAAAACGCAGCCAAAAGTCATTTTCAACCACTGAAACAGTCTCAAAATTCAGCGATTAGAAGATCCCAGATTTCAGCCATTAAGTCGTCGTCGTCATCGGCATAGTCCAAATTGCATCAGTCCATTGCATACGCATTGTACACCTATGTGCAATCAAAGTAGACCACTCTCGCCGACGAGAGTGGGGCCTTCGGAGGAGGGATTTATAACCTCTCGGGTGTCGTATCTCTTCTCTCTCCTTCTCTCAGTCTCATTCACTTGCACGCACATTGTCCATTCACTTTGTTCGTGATCATAGCACTTTCCACTAAGAACGGAAGGCTCTCCCTTCCATAAGAACTAAAAGGAACCTTGAGCACAATTCGGAGCACTCATCTTGAGCAAAGCGCAAACAATCATTCCGCTGCACCTAACATTGGTATCAGAGCTTTGGAAGTGTTCTACATTACTCAAGGAAAGAACCACAAGAACCACAAGAATTTTTTTTTGCTTGTTGTGGTGGCACGAACCCAAGTTTACTTGGGCGTTGCGATTCCTAATCGTGTTTTGTTGAAGAGTGACTGGAATCCCAAGAAAGAAGGGCTTGTCCAACCCCCTTGTGTCTCTTTTCACTCATTGAGAGCGGACGGTGCACTTAGCGGCCGGCCCATCGATGTGAGGTGGGAAAAAGCAACCTTGGTGTGAGCGCAAGGCCGCCAAGGGGTACGCCCGCAGAAAAGAGTAGAACTCGGGTGAAGAGAAGATCCTTCTCCAACGCGATTTGCAAGCGAAAGAAAACCTCAAGAACCCCAACAACCCAAGACCCTCAAGAACCCAAGTTCCTCGTGAACTTAAAAACCCAGACCACAAGAACCTACAAGAACCCACGACTTCAAAATGATCATCACTCGAAGCGGAATGGATACTTCGCTTGGAGATGATGAGCATGAGAGAGGCGAAGAAGAATTTTCCCCACCAAGAGGTTTTCCGACCCTCCCCCTTTTCCATCTACGACAAGGATTGCACTAACTCCTATGGAGTCTTTCGACAAGAGGATGGACAGGAAGTTAGAAAGCGAGCGTAAGTACCAAGAAAGAATGGCAGCCATAGCGCGTGAGAGCGAGCAAGCACGCTTGGAAGCCAAAGAACGACAAGCCAAATTGGATCATGAATTCAAAGAAAGACAAGCAGAAATGGAACGCAGACAAGCAGAGAAGCAAGCAAGACAAGCAGAATTTTATTGCGAGAACAAAGCACGACTGCAAGAGATGTTGCGACTCTTTTCTCAAGTGCAGGCACCGATGCAAGAGATTCGGGAAAAGGAGACTCTCTCAGTCTTTTCTTCTCCATTGCATGATACACAGGATTTGCATGATTGTATGAAGCATGATAATGTTTTGAACGACAATGATAAGCACAATGATTTGCACGATAATGAGAAGCATGATGAATTGAATGATAATGATTTGCATGATGAATTGAATGACAATGATAAGCATGATGATTTGGATGCCAATGATTTGCATAATGATTTGGATGACAATGACAAGCATGATGATTTGCATGATCAAGATGTGATTTCTCACGAGCATGATGATTTGCATGATCAAGATGTGATTTGCATGACCAATGCCCTCTTCTCTACAGCAGCAAACATAGAATGGTGGCCCTTGCTCCACCATAGAGGGACTCCATTGAAGCCCCCTCGGCCGACACCACGGAGCTGACCCTTCGACTTGCTCTTTCGGCAGAAGAGCAAGCGAGCTTGATGGCCGAGGTGGAACGCTTGCAGGCCACCTCGGTCATATGTAAGATTATTGGCACTCGACCCAGTAGAGGCGAGTTCGGGACTTACTTCAAGCCCGTCCCCTCACTTATCCCGTGAGTAGCAGACAACTCCCCTCCTCATATCGATACGGAGGAAGCTGGTTCATTGGAGCTCGGCACGCCTTTCTCTTGCTGGCAGGGTGGTGGTTGTCAACCAGGTGTTGTTGGCAACAATGTGGTACATCACCTCCTGTTGGATCTTCTCGAGTTCTTCTTGCATCAACCAGCTTCAGTGATTGATCAAGAATTTTTGTGGTCAGGGCGAGATACACAGTCAGCATGGGCCAAGGTCTCTTGGCTGGTCGTTACACTTCCTCAATCTCAGGGAGGCCTCGGGATCATTGATTCAACACGAGAGAGTAGAGCTCTCCCTGGGAAGCTCATTGTCAGAGGACTTCTTCCAGGAGCAGAGCCCTGGTAGGAGCTACTACTATAGAGGATTCAAAACAGAGCTCCACAGACAGGCGGCCCATGGGGCCCGTCTACACGATGGATCTTCACAGAGATTCGCAGAGTGGGACTGAGCAGAGGCTGGGAGGATCTCTTTGCATTGAGTATACTTCGCTCTTGGGAGCAGCTCATGGAGAGCTTAGAGCAGCATCAGCCGAGATGCTTGGTGGAGCGCTTGAGGCAGCCACTAATCTGGAACCCCTTGGTTCGCATAGAGAGGGGTCTTATGGTAGGGAGTCGGCCACATGTTTCTTGGGGGGCCTAGCAGAGAGCCCTGCGAGCACTTGGGGATTGGCTGCACTTCAGCTTATTGCAAGAGGAGTTACACAGTGACAGATTGCGTGACGTGCGTGGAGCCTTGAGAATGTGCCAGGATGTTTTAGAGGCCATTCCTGCAAACTGGCATGCACCTCTTGAGCCCATGGCCCCCCATTGGATGGGTGCATTTACTAGATTGGAGGTCTTGATTGTAGTCAAGGCGTGCTCGGACAGTGGCATTTGTCTTTTCTTCGAGGTTCAGAGCGAGGGCTGATTGCATCGTGTCTTCTCGGAGCCATTAGAGATCTCAGAGTGCTACTTCCAATGGATCAGAGTGTTGGGCATTAGTGCGAGATCGTGCGTGCTACACCCCGACCCAGCCAGCTTAGAGACGGGAGGGTGGAGACTGTGGGCTTGGGAGAGCCACCCTCTAGCCCGTGTTTAGTGGGATCTTGGAGAGTGGTTTTGGTGAGATCCCTTCACTGCCAGAGACCACCATGGGATTCCCTTTTTAAAGTACACAGCCCGCTTGGGCCGTCATATCCTGACTGCTCGACGTGAGATCTCTCCAGCAGCAGCAGACCACTGGCAGAGGGAGGGCCTCTCACATGAGTTCTTGACAGACTTTTAAACGCGTCTCTGGATAGTAGACAACCTCGGAGAGCCACGATGTTCGAGTGGCTGGTTGCTCACAGGGCCGTAGCAATGGGAAGCTGATTGGAGCACATTGGCCACCCTTCAACGTGCACATCAAGTAACAAACTTGGACACTCCAAGTCAAGAATCAACCACGACAGCACCAAATAACCACTTCAAAACAATTCACAGATCACAATAGATTTGCACTGGCCCGGCGGAGTTCTGTGCCTAGAGATATTGGCCCCAAAGACTGGCGCCCCTTTCGGTATTTCTTTTTGTATTAATCAATCATCAAAGTACAAGAGAGCGGTTAGGGTTTCACTCTCAGACTCTGCGTCCAGATGCTCTGAGAAGTGAGGCCCTCACCACTAATTTAAAGGTTACAAGGGATGCCCAAAAGCAGAGCCCCAAAAGCTTTTAAAATCAAAAGCATCAGTTCTCTCTCTCTTAGAGAGTCTTTTCTCTTTTTTATAAAAAAAAAGCAAAAGCAAAAATCGCGTCGCTCATCATTTTCCAAATTTTGTTATTTTTTATTTTTTATAAATAATCCGCCTCCGCGATTTCCGGAATTTAGGGTTTTTGGCAAAAATTAGGGTTTGCAGGAATTTTAGGGTTTTTGGCAGGAATTAGGGTTTCTGTTGTCCGCCACGTCATCACTTTGTGACATACCCCCCTCTTGAAAGCATTGTAATCGACCGCGATTACGCCTGCAAAACCGACAAAAGCCATAAACCGTCTTAGCAGACACTGACTATTAGTACCTACGTACTAGGAACGCACATCTAGCACATGTACAAAATCGACAGTCACATCACACGACATCACAGGACATCACCAGACATCACAGGACATCACATGACATTCAACATTCATTCGGATCTTAGACCATGATTTATCGGGAATGTAGCTAGCAATCACATCTAGGTCCAATCGGGACCTCATCGATGTCCGATTGACTAACCCCTATTGCAACCATGTCTATTCGAGATCAATCAGACCAAAATGCTGCAGTCATTTCGGCTATCAGTTCCTGCACTCACAAGAAGTCAAGAACAAATCAGTATCATAATCAGGAATTCCATTTCATAAAGTCATCCAGCAGAATACTGTCAGCTCTCAGTATCCCTGAAGCTCAAAGAGACATCAGTGACTTTAGTATCAAAATCGAGGCATCTGTTGACAAAGGAGTGGAGTAACTCCCCTCTTGTGCATCCCACTGCACCAGATCTTCGGCCAAGCTGAGTTCTGGGTTCCGTTTGGAGTAGACTATGCTAAACCAAAACATCGAGGTAAAGTTTCACAATCTGAGGAGTATCTGCTAGGTCCTCCTCCTCCATCCACTTCGCATCAAATGCAGGAAAGTTCTTGAACTTAACCAAGAACCACCTTCGGACTTTACCCTTATTCTTCGTATCATTATGTGCCAAAATCTGTTCAGGAACAAGGATCTCCTCGTTTTCTTCCACTTTGGGTTGCTCATCAGGCTCCCCATCATCAGGCACATCACCCTTAACAGGGTTCAAGAGACTCACATGCAATGCATTGTGAATCCCCCAAGTATCTGGCAGTTTCAATCGGAAGGAGATATCATTCATCTTTTCTGTAATCTGGAAAGGTCCTTAGTATCACATACTAAGCTTTGGAAAAAGCCTCTCCTTTCCCTTTTTCTTTCTTAGGCGTGCCTTCTCAAAAGTAAGAGCACCCAATCATCCTCTTTCAGTTTCAAGTCGCGACGATGGCGATCCGCTGCCTTTTTCTGTCGTTCTTGAGACTCCTGCAAAGTCTCGCGACCCTTGGCAAAAGCCGTATCCAAATCTCGCGAATATTCATCAGCTTCAAATTTCTAATCTTTCGTGCTCAGGAAGGATGGAACCTTCGCAGCAGTTTCAACAATCTCACATGGCATCTTCCCCGTCAAAGAGTGTATCGTGTTATTGTAGGCAAATTCCACCAAAGGTAAGTTCTTTTCCCATTGAGTCTTCTGATCCGAGATACAAGACTTCAATAAATCTAAAATCACTGAATTGGCAATCTCAAATTGCCCGTCAGTTTGCAAGTGGAACGATGACAAGAACTGCAACCGCGTGCCAATGTTCTCCCAAATTGCCTTCCAAAACAAACTCATAAATCTGGGGTCTCTGTCGGAGACAATCGTCTCAGGCGTGCCATGTAATCGAAAAATCATCGTGATCATTCTGTATTCTCGGGAGATCAAAAATGAAATCCATTGCAATATTTTCCCAGGGGCGGGTGGGTATGGGTAAAGGCTGTAACAATCCCTGTGCCTTATGCCTGTCAAACTTGACCTTCTGGCATACCAAGCAACTGCGCGCAAACTCTTCCACATCCTTCTTCAGTCTCCGCCAAAAGAAATCTCTCTCTACCCCTTTCATGGTGGTAGCAATGCCGCGGTGACCCGTAAAAGGTGGACAGTGGCAATCAGTCATAACCTTTTCCCTCAACGGCTGTGTAACTCACAACATAGTCTTTTTCATCAAGTAGTCTTCCCGAAGGGTGTATCCAGCTACTGTCTCCCCATCCCGTATCCGTGTGAAAATATCTGCAAAACCTGTATCTGTGGCATACTGATCGACCATATCCTCGAAGCTCCTATGATGTATCGCGGAAATAGCCAGAACCAACGGTTTCCGAGACAAAGCATCTGCCACCACATTCTTCTGTCCCTGCACATGGACAATCTGGAAGTGGAACTGTGACAAGATGTTCACCCACCGCATGTGTTTTTCCGAAAGCTGCTTCTGTGACAAGAAGTAGCGCAAACTCTGATGGTCTGTAAAGACAGTAAAATCCGCTCCGAGTAGGTAATGCTGCCATTGAGTAAGAGCATGGATAACCGCCAAAAACTCTTTCTCATAGAACTGTGCTGTCATCTCCGGCCTAGAGAACAAACGGCTCTCGTAAGCTATGACATGGCCTTCTTGCATCAAGACCGCACCCAGACTACGACCACAAGCATCACAAAATACTTCAAATGACTTCTGCAAGTCCGGCAAAGTCAAAATAGGTCCCGTAGTCAATTTCTCTTTCAACGTCTGAAAGGCTGTTACCTCGACCACCAAGTGCGAGCATTCCCCTTAAAATAAGAGGCAGCTCTCCAAATCTTGGAGTGCTCTGAATAGCGTCCTCCCGCGAAAGCGATGTCAAACTGCTGAATAAAAGACAAAGGCTTCGAAGCATCTGAGTATCTTGAAAAGTATCAAACTTGATCGAGTGGCCACCTTCCTTAAACTCTCGGACTTTCTTGCTTTTATCTTCGAGAAAGTCATACTGGTTGGCTTTGTAAAAATTCTTCTTGTTCGCATAAAACTTTCCGTCATCGGAACCTGAGCTGTCTGTAGACGAGTCCTCAGTAGAACTGTGAGTCTCTGGGCGAGATTTAGCCTTCTTTGCCTTTCTCTTGCCCTTTCCAAAGCGTTGCTTCTTGCTTCGCTTTTTACCTTTTCTGTCTTCTTCGCTCTAATCCGAGGAGCTAGAAGAACTGTCAGAAGAAGAAGAAGAAGAACTGGGTACTCCTTCAAATCGAACACGCTTCTTCCGTTTCTTTGCCTTGTCAAATGTCAACCGACGACCCAAATATCCCGGGAAGTCAGTGCCTTTCTTCTGCTTTTTGCCGTGCTTTTTGTCTTTCTTTTGCACGTCGAAAAGCTGAGCAATCCGTGCATCAACCACGTTCTCCAGTTCCTTCTCCGTATATTTCTTGGAGGCAGAAGGTTTCTTGAGAGCGGGTTTCGGGAGTGGTGTTGTGGTTCTCTGCCACTCCATCTGTACCTCTTCCAAAGAGGTCTGGTTCATATATTTTGCCATCTTCGGGTCCTTGGCAAAATTGAGCATCATCTTTGTTGCATCGCCGATCAACTGGCGACGCTCTATCTCTCGCCGCTCCGCCTAAGTAGGCCAAGGCGGGCCATACTCTCTGCCTGAATCTTCGTTGTGATCCTAGCCCGCATCTCCAGATGCAGAGGGAGTCGACTGATCACTGCCTGAAGCCATAGGTGCCGCGGAAAAAAATTCGGGGATCGATTTCCCGTAGAAGAGAAATCGGCCGTGCTCTGATACCACTGTAACAAACTTGGACACTCCAAGTCAAGAATCAACCACGACAGCACCAAATAACCACTTCAAAACAATTCACAGATCACAATAGATTTGCACTGGCCCGGCGGAGTTCCGTGCCTAGAGATATTGGCCCCAAAGACTGGCGCCCCTTTCGGTATTTCTTTTTGTATTAATCAATCATCAAAGTACAAGAGAGCGGTTAGGGTTTCACTCTCAGACTCTGCGTCCAGATGCTCTGAGAAGTGAGGCCCTCACCACTAATTTAAAGGTTACAAGGGATGCCCAAAAGCAGAGCCCCAAAAGCTTTTAAAATCAAAAGCATCAGTTCTCTCTCTCTCTTAGAGAGTCTTTTCTCTTTTTTATAAAAAAAAAGCAAAAGCAAAAATCGCGTCGCTCATCATTTTCCAAATTTTGTTATTTTTTATTTTTTATAAATAATCCGCCTCCGCGATTTCCGGAATTTAGGGTTTTTGGCAAAAATTAGGGTTTGCAGGAATTTTAGGGTTTCTGGCAGAAATTAGGGTTTTTGTTGTCCGCCACGTCATCACTTTGTGACATATCATGTGGTCATCATAGAGAGACACAAAGGCATTGCCTATGGGGCTGTCCCATGGCACAACAAATATGGTTGCGAGTCCTTTGTTTGCTCCCCTCACTAGGTACAAGTAGACAGTTTACCTGGGGCTCGGCAGCATGGTTCACGCTCACGGCCCCAGCACTCCAGTACGAGAGAGTGAGTCAGCATGATGATAGAGATACAGGATGGCCGATCATGACTATGCTTAGCATTGGAGGTGAATTCCCAGGACTGGAGACAGGAGGCCGATGGCCGATGGGCCCTCATCAGTAGCCTGACACTGTGGTTCATATGGCGGGCCCGCTGCTTTCACGTTATTGAGGCCAGAGCAATTCCACCTATTGAGACAGTACGAGACATTTGGCTAGAGCTCATACACACCCTACGAGGCCAGTTTGACCAGCTTCAGGGTGGATTGGATCGCATGAGGGAGCGTCGACAGGCCTTCCTATGACTATGAAGTTCGGGCCCCTTCTTCACTATTGAGCAGGGGACCCCTCGATGGCATTACCGCCCACTAGTATGGTTCTTCCCACCCACTATGTCCTGATCTAGCCTACATTTGTACATATTTTTTCAGTTGGGAGAGTCTCTCCTCATGTATCTTTCCCTTCGGGGGTGTTGTAGCCCAATGGGCAATTTTTAACTAATAGAAGGATCTCTTTCTTGAATTTTTTTAAAAAAATTATTGGGATGACATTGGGCTATTTACTTGAGATGCTACAAACTTCAACAGAAAGAAGGATCGTTTTATGTCTATTAACGGAGTCGGCCTATGAGACAAGTCACATATATAGGGGTGTGTGTCCTCCGTCTCTCAAGAAAGGACAAAAGTTCAAAGTAACAAAATGTGGTCCTATGGTGGGGGGGAGGGCGTGATCCATGGAATGCTAGGATACAAGGCACATGGTATATGAGGGGGGGAATTACATCTCTAGGGCCTATGAGTGCACATCTATATGCTCAAGGAAGTACAATTATGAAGTGCATCTGTCACAAAATGATGACGTGGCATGCCCAACTGGAAGAGAAATGGCGGAGTGGACAAGAGAAACTGAAGAAAGGGACCTAAACGAATTTCAAAGCACCGGTCGTGGGGCCCAAAACCCTTTTTAAATAAAGCTGACCCCCAAAATTGCATAGGACTAATGACGTGGCAGCTATATGGACACCCGCAAATCACACTATTGACGTGGCATGCTGTACGGACGCCCGAGTTCTACGTTGAAGATGTGGCAGGTTGTAGGGATTTCCGCAAAATGTGCTAGCAGCTTTAGCGCTAGCCAAGGTGGAAAGGTACGTAGTGTACGGTACGGTTTAGGTACGTACGGAACGTACTTCCGTACTGAACCAACCTTTAGGTACGTGATAGGTACGTACCATTTGTAAAAAAAGAAAATTACACTAAATTTAAGTTCACAGACCTTTCAAAAGAGAGATTGTAATCCTGGTCGATTAAAAAAGCCTAAGGCTCTCTCCCTTTCACCCTATTATCCCAATCTGAAAGCGCCTCTAGCGCGAGTGGTCCGTGGAGAAAATGGCCCCAAAAAAAAACAAAAAAAACACCCAAAAAAAAAATAAAAAAAATTGCCGTACTGTACCGTACGGTACGTATTGTACCGTACCGTACGGAATCGTAAGGTACGTACGTACCGATTCCACCTTGGCGCTAGCTTTTGGGGTTTAATGCTTTTAGGGTCATGTACTTTTGAACTGATTGCTTTTGGGGCTCTGCTTTTGGGCATCCCTTGTAAGTTTAAAAGGAGCCCTTGGGGGCCTCACTTTGCAGAGCATCTGGACGCAGAGTCTGAGAGCAGAGGACCCTCGAGAGTTGTACTCTCGCGACTCGTAATAAAGAAATACCGAAAAGGGCGCCGGTCTTTGGGGTCAATGCAACCGGGCATGGAACTCCGCCATGTCGTGTCGGCTCTCTCTCTCTCTCTCTCTCTCAAAGTTCAGTGATTTTGAAATTTCGTTCGTGTGTTGCTATTGGTTTCTCGCTTGGAGTGTCCAAGCTTGTAACAATGCTCTTAAAGATTCTTCTTCTATGGAGGAACCGATCCCTTCGGCAACACACACAGGTTCTCGAGGAGAATCTGACAGAGCAATCAAGATTTTGTTTGTCAAGGAATCTTCGTGTCCCTGTCCCGGACTAATTAGCCTCTCCCACCATTAGTCCATCGCGCATCGCACCCGCTCCCGTCTTTATGGCTCTGTCTTAAGGGGCATAAGCCATAAAGAACCCAAGAGCACACATGGGTTCTCGCGAGAATCTGACAGACGTAACACCTCTAAGTGGGAAGGCGAAGAAAAGCTGAAATCTGGCATGGGAACCAAAGGAAAGAATGAAGAATTGGACAAATTTTCGACGGGGAAGTTTGCCAGAGGGGAGTACAAACGTCAACTGCAGGTTGACACGGTGTGAAAAGATTGATCAATTGCTGAGAGACCCGAAATTTGCGAAACAGCTGAAGAATTACCCGATGGATGAGATTCACTCTAGATTGCGTGAGGCCATTGGTTCTGCTATGAGGTCAGGAAGAAAGCTGAAAGGACAGATGAGTGCAGAAAACCGAAAACTGTACTCACAGAAATAGCTGGGCTCAGCTCTTGACAAGTAGATGAACGAGATATTGAAAGGCTTGAAGCATTCTCCGAAGAAGGGAAAATCGGTGAATTTCCCCAGTTATTTGGGCCGGAAGTTGACTTTCGAGGTGGCAAGCAGATCTAAGAAGCGTGCTCGTTTCGAGGATGACTCATATTTTTCTTCGTCTTCAGAGAGTTTCGACAGTTCTCGTCCTTTAGTTCTAGTGAGGATGAGAAAAGGTGGAAGAAATAGAGAAAAAGCAAGAAAAACGATTTGTGAAAATGTCTAGGAGGCATGGGAGGCCATCTAGTAGTTCAGAGGAGGAGAGACCCTCCTTTATTGACATTGAGGAGATGAGCAAGAAGATAAGGAGTTCAAGCAAGGGGGTCAAGCCGTCAGGTTTGAGATGTTTTCAGGCTACAAGGACACCCATCGAGCTTGAGTTTATACAACATTTTGATGTTGCCTTCTCTGGACGTTGGTTCTCGGAACACTCCAAGGTGCGAAGGGCAGCATCTTACTTGAAAGCAACTGCACAAACATGGTGGTCCACTATGTTGTTACGCAAAGAAGCACCTACTACGTGGGTAAAATTCAAGAAAATTTTCACGTCAACTTGGATATCAGACGAATATGAAAGAGACGTCATTTCGGCTTGGCATCATTTGAGAATGACTAAGAAAGATACGTTGGATGACTACTGCCATAGGTTTGCCATAGGTTTTGGGATACTTATTTGTGAGTGTCTTCGTTTTGGAAGATTACTCTGAGGGACCAGATTGAGCGGTTTTGCTGTGGTTTGCCAAAAGAAACTCGAGAGTATCGTCTAGAACAACTCTATTAAGAGACTTATGGGACATGCTAAGCAAGGATTTGGAATGCATGCCGGCTCATTGACATTTCCTACTAGTGTCCACCTCAATAGGGCAAGAGTCTTCCAATGAAGATAATGAATCAAGGGAATCGGATAACAGCTCATCATAAAATTCCGGAGAAGTAAGAGAAATAGATGGTAGCGCATTCGAGGGTTCCGACGAACTAAGGGAATCAAATGCAAGTTCATCAGAGGATTCGGAGAAGAACAGGGATGGGATGATAGTGCGTCTCAGGGTTCCGACGATTGAGACTGAAGTGCCAGTGGACAGGGGAGGCTAATGAGGCTATCCACAGGTCCTAGGGCACAAGGAAAGAAATTAAAAGGGAATCAGTTGGTAGATCAGAGAATTCCACAGATTCAGATTGAGGTGCCAAGGACAGGAAATCCAGAAGGGCTACCAATAGGTAAAAGGACACAAGAAAAGAACAGAAAGGTAAGCTAGGTCCACCGGATAATTTGCTTTTTGGCCCTCGATGCAAAGTGGATGGAGGTGGAGAACATTGCAAATTCTCTTCAGAGAGAGCTGTACCTTGAAGGATAGATTGCCTAGATTGAATAAAGTCACTAATTTCTTTTGAGATTTTAGGGTACTGACGGGTTGACAGTAATTTGCGGAACGACTTTATGAACCGTGTGCACTAAATTGGAAATTTCCTTGATTGAATTGAAAACATTTGCTCTTTCATGTGTGTATTGTTAGAGACACGTAGAGAAAGATGAAATGTTTGCAGCATTTTGTCTGATGAATGATTTGAACTTAGTGCATCTAGACATCTGGTACAAATCAGCCACTTCTCGATGTGATGGCTAAGTGAACTGAATAAGATTCTAGTGCATCAAGATGTCTGTCTGGAAATTGGTGTGAGTGCATCAAGAGTTCTGGAAGGATGAGATGATTGCACAATGATCTAGGTGCATCAAGAGTTCTGGACGGAATTAGATGGCTGGATTAAATGATTGAAAACAAGGTGTTCAGTGTGAACTAAGTGTGTGATTTTGTGCGTTGCATGCTATGTGGATGTATTGTCTTGTGGGGATGGTCAGGGGCATGGTTTGCTTGATTGAAATGTGAACAAAAAAGATATGAATCTGATAGTAACAAGATTTAGTAGATCAAGACATCCGTAAAAGATCAGCGTGGTCTGGATGTGATTGCTAAATGGTCACAATGATTAGGATTTGTATCTGTGACCCTTGACATAAATGTGATTGATCAGTGGCTGATGTCAAACTGGGGGTGTAAGATCTAGTACATGGGGGTGTGTGGTGTAAAGGGCTGCACATATGATGGCGGCTGAGTCTGCGAGTATCTGATCAGATCTCTCCTGGGCTACCTAGTGGTGGCAAGTCTAGATTTGTACTTGGGAGTCTCCGAGATTTGTATCTTGGAGCTCGGGGACGTTTCCAAGCTTTGACCGTTTCAACTTGCTGTGACCCCTCGCTGTGTTGATGTGATGGGTGGTGGTCCTATGGAAGAAGTCTATAAGCTGTGACTGTAGTGCCACCCTCTGGATCCACTACTGGTGCCAACAGTGTCTCTCTATGTCTATGTATCTCCACTAGAAAATGGCCATAGTGGCGTTGATCTCTAGACTTCATGATTTGTCGTAGGGTGGGCTGTCCGTTGAAAAGAGCCTCATATCTTTCTCTGATACTGTCACATGCTGTACATCTGTAGACAAAGTGCTCCTTGTCCTCAATCACCCTCTCTGTGCAAAGCTGGTAGAGCCTCTCAGCTTGGGGGGTATGAGAAGCTCTTCCTTTCTCTATCTTTGGCTAGTGTCAAGATACCCGGAGCTGAACAATCGCCACTTGAGAACTATGTGGCGTATATGTGTCCATGTAGCGTGGTCTCTAAATGAACCCTCTTCCGGGGAAGAGGCTCTCTAGGTGCGATCCATGTCTCACTGATGTAGAGCTACGATAGATTCTGTCTAAGTACTGTGTTACTGTCTCTGTGAGAGTTGGATGAAGGGTGAGTCCGGGTCATACTGAAAGGGTGGTAATCTATCCATGCCTAGTCCATGTGCTCTAAACCACTCTCTCACCTGCGAGTGCAACGACTCTACTCGCCTGACTCTGAAAGTTGTCTGGAAGGCTCGAAGCTCTGTGTGTGAGTCTATCTAATGGCATCTTTTTCTTCTTGTGAGTGAGGTAAAGTGTTTGGAAAATAGCCTCGAGTAGCATAAGTGGAGTAGCTTACTCATGCTCTAATAATGTTGTGTGGTACTGAGGGCTTGCTGTGGAACAAGCGTGATATTATACATATCTGTCGTCCCTCAATCTGTGTCCATGAGGTGGCTGATAGTCCATGAGAGAGAGAGAGAGAGAGAGAGAGAGAGAGAGAGAGAGAGAGAGAGAGAGAGAGAGAGAGAGAGAGAGAGAGAGAGAGAGAGAGAGAGAGAGAGGGTGGGGGGGGGGGGGGGGAAACACGGTTTGGTTAGCAGGTTGGGGAGAAGTGGGGCAAGAAAGGGGGCTGCAGGTGGAAGACAAGGGCCATTCTAAGCAGCAGGGCAGCAAATGAAGACGTCAAGGGGGAGGGCTGATGTCAAAGATCAGAACGCGGGAGCAAGGCAGCATGGAGCATGCCACAAAGTTGATGACGTGGCATGACGAAGTGGAAGAGAAATTCACCGAGTGGACAAGAGAAATCGAGTCGATCAACTTAAAGTACTTTTGAGCACCGGCCGAGGGGCCAAACCCTAAAAATCCCAAAGCTTGAGGTTTGAGGCTGATTTCCGTAAAATGCGTTGATATACTGACGTGGCAATTCATACGGATGATGACGTGGCACAACTACACGGATTTTCGGCGAAATGCACTGGCGCTGCCTAGTGGCAACCTGTACGGATTTCTGCAAATAGCACTGGCTGTTTTGGGCAGATTTCAGTGCTAGCTTTTGGGAGCAGATGCTTTTGGGGTTTAGTGCTTTTGAATCAGATGCTTTGGGGCTCTGCTTTTGGGCATCCCTTGTAAGTTTAAAAGGACCCTTGGGGCCTCACTCTGCAGAGCATCTGGACGCAGAGTCTGAGAACAGAGGACCCTCGGGAGTTGTACTTTGGTGTGAGCAATAATAAAGAAATACCGAAAGGGTTGCTGGTCTTTGGAGCCAGTGCATCTGGGCGCGGAACTTCGCTGTGTCGTGTCGACTCTCTCTCTCACTCTCTAATCAAGTTCAGTGATTTTGCCGTATCTGTTTGTGTGTTGCTATTGATTTTTTCGCTTGGAGTGTCCAAGCCTGTAACAAAGCCCGGCAAGTTAAAAAGTTATTATTTTGAATAATAAGAAAGTTTTCACTTGACATCTCTGTTTTGGATATGTCACTCGATTGTGTGTTTAGTGTTTGGGCCATTCTTATAGTTTGTAAATTGAGACCTTTCTGAGATTTGAAGGTATATGAATTTTTTTGAGAGCTGTGTATCAAAGTTAAAGCTGCAAGTACTCGTCGATTTGATTGTTCTTTGCACTGGTTTGTATCGTTTGTGTTAGCGTGAAATGTGCAGAACACCAGATTGCTTTCGTTTTAATGTGACTAGAGCTATTGGCTTGTTATTAAAATCTTGATGCTTAGGCCTGTTTATGCTGTTTGGATTTTATATCGAATTGCACAAGTTTCTGTAACTGAATATTGAGCAGCATATTGCTTTGTGCATTTGGTTACTATTTCTGCTCTTGGTGCACTTGCAGTTGGAGATCTACATGGCGATCTTAATCAAACCAGGAGAGCGTTGAGATTGGCAGGACTATTAAGCGCAGATGGTCTAGACAGTTGGTGTGGAGGCGGTACTGTAAGTTAGAACAATATCTTTTTTAAATTTCACTGATCTCCTATCTAATCTTAGGTAGTGCTTCCTTGTAACTCAGCTTAGTTTATAGCAGTCTCGCAAACATTTTGATGGAGCAGGTAATAATGTTCAAGAGTTTATTTGTCTTTTAAGTTGGCAAGGGCAAATTCACTAGAGAACTTATGAAGTATCCCATGGCTTTTGCCTTTGTATCCATCCAGTTAGAGTTATTCATACAATCTTTAGCTCCGGTGCCACTCTCTACAGTATGGAGTACACTGATGCATACACATATCTTGGGGTGGTCTTTAGTGGTCCGAGGTTCACACTGAAAGTGGAAGCAGACACTAGATTGACTCGTGCCTATGCAGCCCTAGGCGGTTTAGAGAGGATTTGTTCGCAGGTTCAGTTCCAGGAACCTCGAACAAAGCTCTGGCTTTTTGACACTTTGGTCGCTTCAGTTATGCACTACGGGGTTCAGGTTTGGGGGCCGTCTGTTGACAATGCTGGATGGAGTAATATGGAGAGGCCCTTGATATCTATGATTTCTAGGCTGATTAGAGCCAAGGCCTCAGTTCCACATGACATCATTCGAGCGGATCTGGCTGCCCCACCTATGGAGGTTGAGGCACTCACTAGATCAGTATCATTTGTACATAGCTTATGGGACACCACCAGGGACAGGTATGCTAGACTTGCTCTTGAGTCATCGAGACAGCTGGCATTACAGGGAGATACATCATGTTGGTATGCACAGATGAGATCATGGTTTCAAAGGCATGGTTTCAGCATGGACAGGCTGCCCTGCTTCCAGTATTCTCTTGATGCACCATCCTTGGCTCTTACACGGATGGAGATTACTAGACTCATTCGGCAGGATCTTATCCAGCTTGATAGCAGGAGGACATCGATAGATCTATCACGGGAGTTGGGTACGAAGAGGGCTTTCTATAGAGAGCATCTTCTCCAACTCACAACTGACGGATTTGTCACACGGCCCAGCTACATGGACACACATCTATCTCATGGGTTACAATGTGCCATAGGTCAGATTCGCACATCTTCACACCAGCTTGGGATTGAGACAGGTAGATTCAGAGGCATACCAGCAGATAGTAGGATATGTCAGTTATGCCATGCAGAGCAAGAGACAGAGTATCACTACATATGTCACTGCACAGTCTACTATGAGATACGGGGACGCTTTCATTGTTTATTTAGAGATGGTTTTGACTCGTTAGATAGAGTCATGAGATATCAGGATCAGAGATGTCTTGGATTATTTCTACTTGAGATACAGAGACATAGAGACTCTCTATTGAGAGGGCATAGACAGAGACAGCCCCAGAGACGGATCTCAGATTTCTTTGGTCTGAGTACCACAGAGGCAGAGGGGACACCACCATCACAGAGCTCGGTTCCCACCCATACACACACACCAGCGGTACTCTCATTGACCGAGCTATAGAGTTGGGGAGATCGAGACGACCGCGACCAAGGAGGGGAGCCACGCAGCACCGGCGGAGAATGCGGCAGAGGATTCACAGGATTCCAGCACGGTACCCTGAGTGTCGATCAGGGTAGGCTTCTACTACTGCTATATTATATCATGGTGACACTTATCCCCACTTTGTACCTATGTGGCATGATACCATTGCTCAGCCTACCAGCCACCCATAGGAGTCGGTAGCACTCCTATCTCAGTGTTTAGTTTGTAGTTTTCTTTGTTTGTACCCAGACTTGGTACTAGACTCATCATTGTAATCAGTTGGTCTGATAGGTCATTTTGGCCTTTTGTAGACGTTAATATATCATTTCATTTCATTTCTCTCTCTCTCTCTCTCTCTCTCTCTCTCTCTCTCTCTCTCTCTCTCTCTCTCTCTCTCTCTCTCTCTCTCTAATAAAAGTGGAATATCTTGAAAGATATACGATGAAATTTGGATAGTGATCAAGTCTTCGTACCACGTACGGAACGTTCCGTACGTTCTGTAAGATCTGTGCGGGACTCATCCGACTGAAAAAAAGTGACCGTTGCAGTGTTTTCTTATCGTTGAGCGCCGAGCGGGCTGTAGTTTATGAACGTTGGGGCCTTGGGGCATCATAGGCCCATAGTGCATTTAACATTATGCATATTGTCACGAGGATGTGGCAACTGTTAACTATGTCACGAGGACGGGGCAACCGCTAACCTTAGTTGTTGGTTTCTTTCCAATGATTTTTGTTTTATCTTTGAGACCCAATGGTCGGACATTGTATGGCCAATGTGAACGGAAGTTTCACCCGCAGACGGGAAGTTGGTCGGCACTGGAATTCGTATAGTAAGAGGATGTCTAGGCTCAGTTCAACATCATGTAGGTCCCCCCGTCGCACTTAGCAAGTTAGTGGATACTAGGAAGTGAACTCAATAAAGGCACAAAGTCAAGGTGGGATCACCAAAGGAAAGTATCTGACAGTTGGGCCACATTGCGGTCCCAATGAGGATAGATGGTCAGAAGACCAGTGGGGGCCCAACGGAAGCATCTCCTAAAAATTAGGGAACTGCTATTTTTGGGCCATGAAATGTGTTCACATCATTACCTCCGGTATGACAAGGGGAACATTTTACAACTCTGTCGCAAAGTCAACTGGGCAACTGATCGGGAGATTTTTAGGCGGCAACCCCGAAATGGGAAAATGCTTGTAATCGCGCCAAGTGGCACAAAATGGTGCACTTTCCTCTTGCAGAAAAACGGACGCTGATTTTTGTATCTGGGAGGCTTCATTTTACAAACTGTCACAAGTTAAGAGCTATGGAGTGCTTCCTTTCCTCTCTATGTATAGTGTGGTGCTAGGAGTGATGACTTGCACACTACACACTTCTCTCTCTCTCCCGTACGTGCAGTTATGTGATGCCCCACAAGAAGGCTTTTCACTGGACTGATGTGCAGTTGTGTGGTTTCATGCTTTTGTGCTGAGGCAAGAGCCTCCTTGAGCAGAAACAGGATTAGCTGACTGCTACTCCAAAAGCAGGCACTGGTGAGGGTGATAACCTCACCGTACAGATGCGATTTCAGCGCTGATTATGTGCTGTATTTTGACTGTTTTTCAGCCATACGGACGCTAGATCCATTGGGACCAATGTCCCACTGACAGAGGACAGTTCGGGGACTGTTTAGCCCTAAAAACAGGGCAAAAACCAGTAAATACAGCGAGCTGTATTTACTGTTTTTGTGCAGGAATCAGAGGGTTTGTGCCGGTGGAAATGAGTTCCAACAGGGGAATTGGTTTCGTGCAAGTTTTGGGGATGTTATGTTGCCGAAATTTGGCCAAAACTGGTGGTATCTAGCTGGATATAGGTAAAGCATTCCCAGGTAAAGCTAATGGAAGTTTCTAACACTGGTCTTGCAAGAGGACAATGGGTTTCCGAGCAACAAGAAAGGAGGGCAGCAAAAGAAAAATTCTGCGAAGAAGCCCTTTGTGAAAACGGCTCCTGATGTGCCATAGAGGTCAGAAAAGGCCACCAAAGACAAGAGTTCAGCCGGGACTTTTGGAGAGCAGGCAAAGAAACAGAAAAGGAAGCCTTTTGTGCGCAAGTCGCTCGAGGAAAGAAGGTTCTAATGGCTGAAAATAAATGCTTTTTATACGAGCAGCCTGGTCATTTTGCTACCAATTGTCCACAAAGGAAAAGACCAGCTGACTCACATGATAAAGAGGACCACAAAGGCAAGAAGCCTAAACCCAAGATAGGTTTGGTGCCAGACATGGTGGGTGACAGGCCCAATACAGATGCCAGCGAGTTATGCAGAGCATGGGGTAAAGTAGAGATCAGACGGCACTCATCTTCTTTGATCCAAGTGCGAAAGCAAACTTTATCTCACCAGAGTTAGCTATGAAGCTAGGCATCAGAGGTGAAGAGATGGGATACACAACAGAGGCAGGGTTGGCATGTTCTGGTTACTCAGAGTGTGTTACTCCCATTATTGGAAAGCTGTGTCTGCATATTCAGTCGTATGTGGACACAGAAGAGTTCTATATCATGCCATTGGAAGGGTGTGATGCGCTACTTGGAATTCCGTGGATGTTCAGAGTAGATGGTGTGCTGGATGCCTTTGGCAAGACGATCACCCTTCAACATAGGGGCAAGACTCATGTTTTGGATGTAAAGCTCGAAGGGGAGTCTGTCCCTATTGTATCTGCTTCAGCTATCACTTCTGTAATAAAGAATCATCTTTCTGTGTACTTGATTTTTGCACGTGATGTCTCAGATAATTGTCAGTCAAATTTATGTGTGTTAGATAAAGAAAAGTTAGGATTTTTGTGAGAGTTTAGTGACTGTTTTTTTGATTCATTACCGTCGCAATTGCCGCCAGAGAGACTTGAGGACCATCAGATAGATTTGATGCCAGGGTGTAGACCACCAAATAGACCTCCCTACAGGGCTAGCGCGGGGCAACAAAAAGAGATTATGGGCCAGGTTGAGGAGTTATTAGAGAAGGGGTTGATACAGCCTATTTCTTCATTCTTTTGCTCCCCAATGCTCCTAGTATAGAAAAAGGATGGCTCATGGCGCATGTGTATTGATTATCGTGCGTTGAATAAGAATACTATCAAGAATAGGTTTCCTATTCCTAGGATTGATGATATTCTCGATTGTTTAGAGGGTGCTCTAATTTTCAGCAGGATAGACCTTAAGAGTGGCCACCATCAGATTTGTATAAGGCCAGAGGATGTGCACAAGACTCTGTTTAGAACGACATTTGGTCTTTATGTGTTCCTAGTGATGCCGTTTGGTCTAACAAATGCTCTTGGCACGTTCAACAAGATGATGGGCCGGATTTTCGGCTCGCATCAACAATTTGTTGGGACATTCTTCGATGACATGATGGTCTATTCGAAGAATGAAGAGGAGCATAGGCATCATTTGACCATTGTGTTTGAAGAGTTGCGCAGTCACAAGCTACTTGTCAATCCTAAGAAAAGTGAATTCTTCTTGGAAGAGATCCACTTTCTTGGCCACATAGTCTCAAAGGATGGTGTCAGAATGGATCCCATAAAGGTCGAATCTATCAAGACATGCCCAGACTTGAAGACTGTGCACGATGTCAGAAGCTTCTTTGGATTATGTTCCTACTATAGAAGTTTTATCAGGAATTTTGCAAAGATTGCATCACCTCTTCACGCTTTGCAAAAGAAAGAGGTCACTTTCAAATGTACCCAAAAAGAGATTTCAGCTTTTAGTCTCTTAAAGGAAAAGTTGACTTCAGATCCAGTAATTGTTTTGCCAGATCTCAGGAATTCATTTGTGGTCCAGTGTGATGACGCGTGTGGCAGTAGCATCGGAGCAGTGCTAATGCAAGATGGATGGGTAGTAGCTTATGAAAGCCGAATATTGCAAGGGCCAGAGAAGACTATGCTGATCTATGAGAAAGAGCTCTTGGCGGTGATTCATGCGCTTTCTAGTTGGAAGCACTACCTCTTAGTTGTTGATCTTGTTGTCCAAACAGACCATCAGACCTTGCGATACTTCTTGACACAGTCAAAGTTATGTGAAAAGCATATGCGATGGGCAAACATTCTTTCTATGTTCCACTTTCAGATTGGCATGTGGAAGTCAAGAAGAATGTTGTGGCTGATGCGTTATCAAGGAAGCCACAAATTTCAGCTGTGTCAATTCCTTATCATCATGAGCTTGATGACAGGAAGGAACAGTATGCTACTGATGAAGATTTTTCAAGGATCTTTGAACAGTTGCAAGACGGGCAACGTCATGAGCACTACCTCATGAGAGATGGTTTTATGATGATGCATGGCAGACTGTGTCACAAGGGCATTGCGATATAAGGTCATGGAAGAGAGTCATGTCGCACCGTATGCAGGGCATCGTGGTATTGATGTGATAGTTAAAGGGGTAGAGACATTCTTCTATTGGCCTACCTTGAAGTGAGATGTGGATGCCTTTGTGCGAGCATGCGTGATTTGTCAAAAGGTCAAGTTTGACAGGCAAAAGGCACCAGGGCTGTTGCAACCACTGCCGATTCCGGATAAGCCATGGGAAAGCATTGCTATGGACTTTATCTTTGATCTTCCAAGAATGCCAACAGGGAATGACGGTATTTGGACCCTTATTAGCAGGTTCAGCAAGCAGGCCCATTTTATCCCTGTTAGGAAGAAGATAAAATCTGATCAGATGGTACGCTTGTTTATGTACAATTTGTTTAAGTACCATTGTATGCCACAATCGATTGTGTTAGTGATTGTGATCCTTGCATGACCAGTTTTTTCTGGAGAAGATTGTTTGAGAACATGGGCACATGCGCAAGTTCTCGTCTTCGTTTCATCCACAAATTGATGGACAGTCAGAAGAGGCTAATTCTACTGTCTTAGATTTGCTGAAATGCTATGTGTCAGATGATAAGGGCAGGTGGGAACAATATTTGCCTATGCTTGAATATGCGTACAATAATACCGTGCATTCGTCGAATGGCAAAGCACCTTTTGAGATTGTTGAAGGCGGCAAAAAGGTTCCTTCCATTTTACATACAAAGGACAAGATCTTTGAGGTAGATTGATATGTTGAGAACATGGATGAAACGTATAAGAAAATTAACGTTGCCTTGGAGAAGACTCAGGCAAAGTAGAAAAAGGTTGCTGATCGTCACCGTCGTGAATTGCTGTTATCACCTGGTGATTGGGTTGTGTTAAGGTTCGAGAAGGCAAGGTTAAAGAAGATGAAGGGCAAGGAACGACTGTTTCTTAAGCTCGGTATGCGTTACTATGGGCCTTTTCAAGTGCTTGACAAGATCAGCGATGTGGCTTACAAGCTGAAATTGCCTGATGCGTGGAAGATTCATAATGCGTTTCACGTGAGTCTTCTAAGACCCTTCGTGGGTGATGTGCCAGAAGATATGCCAGATGAGGATCAGCCAGAAGTTGAGGAACTTGATGAGATCCTGGTACCTGAGTAAGTTTTGACACATAAGGACAGAAAAGTTAAAGGACAGGTTGCAAGACGCTATTTGGTGAAGTTAAAAGACTATCCGCCTATGGATGCTAAGTGGATGGAAGAGCATGAACTGTCAGAGTCACCAAATGTATTACAGCTTTACCTTGAAGCCTTTGGGTTACAACGTACTTATGCCCCAACCCAACGTGTGCAAAGGAGGTGTAATGATAGGGCTAGCACATCAAATGTACATATGAATTCAGTATAATAGATGGAAATGACAAAAGTATAGAGGTCTCATTAAGTCATTTGTATCCATGTGTTACGACCTTTCTTGCGGATACATGCAATGATAAAAGAGTGTTAACAACACAAGATCATCGGTGGCGTGTATTTATGGTATGCAATCGAGGACGTTTGCGATTTCAAGAGGGGGGTATGTCACGAGGACGTGGCAACTGTTAACTATGTCACGAGAACGTGGCAACCGCTAACCTTAGTTGTTTGTTTCTTTCCAATTATTTTTGTTTTATCTTTGAGACCCTCTTTTTGAAGTTGCAAATGGTCGGACATTGTATGGCCAATGTGAACGGTAGTTTCACCCGTAGACGGGAAGTTTGTCAGCATTGGAATTCGTATAGTAAGAGGATGTTTAGGCTCAGTCCAAGATCTTTTAGGTCTCCCCGTCGCACTTAGCAAGTTGGTGGATACTAGGAAGTGAACTCAATAAAGGCACAAAGTCAAGGTGGGATCACCAAAGGAAAGTATCTGACAGTTGGGCCACATTGCGGTCCCAATGAGGATAGATGGTCAAAAGACCAGTGGGAGCCCAACGGAAGCATCTCCTAAAAATTAGGGAACTGCTATTTTTGGGCCATGAAATGTGCTCGCGTCATTACCTCCGGTATGACAAGGGGAACATTTTACAACTCTGCCGCAAAGTCAACTGGGCAACCAATCGGGAGATTTTTAGGCGGCAACCCCGAAACGGGAAAATGCTTGTAATCGCGCCAAGTGGCACAAAATGGTGCACTTTCCTCTTGCAGAAAAATGGGCACGGATTTTTGTACCTGGGAGGCTTCATTTTACAAAGTGTCATAGGTTAAGAGCTATGGAGTGCTTCCTTTCCTCTCTATGTAGAGTGTGGTGCTAGGAGTGATGACTTGCACACTACCATTGCTCTCTCTCTCTCCCCTACGTGCAGTTATGTGATGCCCCACAAGAGGGCTCTTCATTTGATTGATGTACAGTTGTGTGGTTTCATGCTTTTGTGCTGAGGCAATAGCCTCCTTGAGGAGGAACAGGAGTGGCTAACTGCTACTCCAAAAGCAGGCACCAATGAGGGTGATAACCTCACCGTACATGTGCGATTTCAGTGCTGATTTTTGACTGTTTTTCAGCCATACGGGCGCTAGATCCATTGGGAACAGTGCCCCACTGTCAAGGGACAGTTCGGGGACCGTTTAGGGCTGAAAACAGGGCAAAAACCAGTAAATACAGCGTGCTGTATTTACTGTTTTTGGGCAGGAATCAGAGGGTTTATGCAAGTGGAAGGATGTTCGAGCAGGGGAATTGGTTTTGCGCAAGTTTTGGGGCTGTTATGCTGTAGAAATTTGGCCAAAACAGGTGGTATCTAGCTGGATACAGGTAAAGAATTCCCAGGACTCCACTTTGTAATTTACCCTCTCAAAGTATAAAGAAATACCGAAAGGGGCGCCAATTTTGGGGCCTACAAGTTGTCGGTGTCTGCTCGGAGCATTCTAGCTTCGGAGCTGTGTGTGTGCTTTAAGTGTTAATTCCTGTCACAGGTTCCGTTTGCAAAGTACTCTGTGTGTGTGTGTTTTAAGTAAAGTAAAGAATTTTGGGTGAAAGCCAAAACCTACCCCCTACGGGCCGGTTTCACATATGCCAAGCCTCCCCCCCCCCCCCCAACACACACACACACACACACACACACACACACACACACACAAAGCCACGTGGCCATGACACATGATCTCTCTCTCTCTCTCTCTCCACATGATACATCTCTCTCTAACCCTCCTTTCCCTCTCCCCTTAAAACTTATATAAGGTTGCCCACCATCTCTTCTTCTCCATATCTCCCTCAAGCTCTCCCATTCATCAAGCCCCCTACTCAAGCTCTCTCCATTCATCAAGGCTTCAAGCTCTCCATTATTTCTTCAAGCTCCCTTCCATCTCTATTCTCCATCACTCTACCTTTATCTCCTTCAAGCCCACCATCTCGATTCACTCTCCTCACTATCCATCTCCTTCAAGCTCTCCATTACTCTCAAGTTCTCTCATCACTCCCCATCCCCTTCAAGCTCTTCATCACTCTCAAGTTCTCTCCCCACTTCCCATCTCCTTCAAAGTTCAAACTCTCCATCACTCTCAACATAATGCTGCCCGCTCTTCATGAAGCCTTCACGAAGCATTGCCGCTACTTTGAAAGGGTGAAGAGTAAGCAAAATGTTTGCAAATGTTATTGCAAATATTGCTCCAAGACCACGACCTCAAGCGCCACCCGCCTTATCATCCACTTGACCAAGATGGGAGGGCAAGGGGGCCCTTGTCCTAATATCCCCGACAATATTCTCCAAGAGTGCAAAACAAAGTATCTCCCCTTGAAGACGCGCAAGGGGGTTGCAAAGGCATCGGAGGAGGTGGTGCTACCCCACCATGATGTCTCCGATTCGAGAGAGGATGCTCTCCATCCATGTCCGTTGCATCCGGCACCGCTACCATGGCCTACACCGACAGAGGTAGCGTTTCAAAGAAGAGCAAAAAAAGTCATGGTGGGCGGCCTCCAAAGCAAGCTACTCTTGCACAAGCGGTGGGTGGAACTTCCGGTCTATTCTCTTTCCTCAAAGAGAGGCAACGGCAAGCGGAGATAGAGATTGCACATTGAGTGCAATCTCTCTTATTCTTCGCACAGACCATTGGAAACGCATGGTGAAGGCTATTGCCACGGTTGGTCCATGTGAGGGGTGGACGGGAGTGTCATACCATGACATGTGCACCGAGAAGCTTGATGAAGAGAGGGTGCGTCTCTTGACCCCGTGCGTGCCGGATGGGAAAAGTATGGATGCTCTATTCCCACCGATAGATGGAGCGACCGCAAGAAGAGGGGCATCATTAATATCCTTGTCTCATGCCCTCTTGTCACCTACTTCTTGCGAGCGGTCGATGCAAGAGCAAGGGGGAAAAAGGTCACGGGTGCCTTCATTTACCGCCACATCCATCAAGCCATAAAAGAGGTAAAAATTTATGTTTCCTGAAACCGGCCTGTAGGGCGGTAGACATAGGCTTTCACCCGAATTCTTTACTTTACTTTAGACTTAAGGACACAGAGAAACCCTTCATTTGTTGGCCCCAAAGATTGGCGCCCCTTTCGATATTTCTTTATTGTATTCAAAGATGGAATAAAACCTGTGATTTCCTACGAGCTGTCCCGCATAATTTGGGCTGAAAATGACCTGTTCTTGCCCGAACTCGGCAACATAATTGTACTAGGACGCTTCATAGACAGTATGCCCACACAATAGATGACTTTCTCGACGCATACGAACACAATGCAAAACCTGGTGAGAATCTGCAGCACGCTGAATTCTCTGTTTTTTGCCTTGAAAATGTGCCAAATCACCTATACAACGGTCTCTTCGCGTCCCCGGACCTCCTGGGGGTACTAGGGACTGTTTAGGGCCGAAACGCTAAACCTGCAAAAATACACAGCAAGCTGTATTTCCCTTTTTTGGGCTCCGTTTCGCGAGCCGGTCTCATCCGTAGCAAGTCCTTGAGCTCCTGAACCTGTAGGGCTACTTGAACTTTGAATTGGACGAGATTTCTCACGTGAAACCTCTCTGAATTCACCTGTACGTGCGGGGATTAGCAACTAGCTAATCCAATACCTATGCAAGAGGCTCTTGCCTCGGCAATCGTGCATGAACCCACACAACTATACATAGGTCAAATGAAAAGCACTCTTGTGGGGCATCACATAACTGCACGGAGAGAGAGCAGTGAATGCTGTGCAAGGCTTCAGTTCTTACACTTCACTATACATAGAGGGTAGGTAAGCACACAGTAGCTTTGGTACCTGCAACAATCCACCATACGGCTGAAAAATGCAGCCCACGTTTTGTTGTAATGCTTCTCTCTTTCTTAAGTTGAAAAATGCCCAAAAATGTGCCAAGTGGCACTCATTTGACTTAGCGGCAGAGTAATGAAATGTTCCTCTTGTCATTTCGGAGCTAATGATGCGAACAGATTTCATGGCCCAAAATAGTTTCCTAAATTTTAGGAGATGCTTCCATTGGACTCTCATTGGTCATCCGACCATCTTTCACCACTGGGACGACATCCAAAAATGCAACGTAGCCCAGTTCTCGGGTGATTTTCCTTTGGTGACCCCACCTTGGCATTGTTTCCCACCGAAGCAATTAGAGTGGCTTATCTATTGTCGCTTCCATTTACGCGTGTTGCGGTCTATGCATGAGATGCCAATGGCTAGGCAGGTAATTGAGTTGGCTACACCCTACTCTTTATTTATGCTTTCACATGTATGATATGCTGATATTTTTGGCATGCCAAATTGCTAACTCCATTAATCTTCTTGCATGTTGTAAATGAAAAATAGGTCAATGTAGATGAAGGCAAGCTCTCCATTGAGACTCTTAAGAGTCTCAACCAAGATCGCGATCCAAAGGAGGAGCAAATACTTCGAGACCTCTACTTAAAGTTGGAGAAGATTGATCGTCGTGTCTCTTGCACATGGTCCCCTAAGAAGGTGGTTGTGCAAGCTTTGGCAACTTCAGGTAGAGGAGCTTCCACTCCGGTTGCTCGTGGGAGTGGTAGAGCGTCGGCACAAACACCCAGGACCTATGTGCTTCGAGGCTCAGATAGCGGATCTACTATGGCGGACATCACTTCGGAGAATGTGCCCATTTCTAGGCCTGCGGATCCTAGAGAGCCAGAGTTTGATGATGAGGGCAAAATCCTTAGTGAGAGAGATTATGGTCTTGCATCTAGTGCATCTAATTCAAGTAGTGATGAGGATGATGCAACTACCGCAAGCTCAAGCTCGGACCACAACTCCGGTGATGAGAGCGATATGAGCACTTAGGACTCTCTCTTTATGCTTTAAAGTTTGTAGTGTGTACCCATGGACCATGAATGATGAGACTATGAGTTGTGTCACTACTCTCTCTTTATAAAGCTTCTGACATCGTGCACAGTCCTCAAGTCTGGCCATGTCTTAATAGCTTCGACCCTTGCGGGATCCATTCTGACACCATCCTTTAACACTGTGTGGCCAAGAAAGTGGATCTCTTCCAAGAAGAATTCACTTTTCTTAGGATTGACAAGTAGCTTGTGACTGCACAACTCTTCGAACACAATGGTCAAATGACGCCTATGCTTCTCTTCATTCTTCCAATAGACTATCATGTCATCGAAGAATGTCCCAACAAACTGTTGATGCGAGCGGAAAATCCGGTCCATCATCTTGTTGAACGTGCCAAGAGCATTTGTTAGACCAAACGGCTTCACTAGGAACTCATAAAGATCAAATGTCGTTTTGAACGCAGTCTTGTGCACATCCTGTGGCCTTATACGAATGTGATGGTAGCCACTCTTAAGGTCTATCTTGCTGAAAATTGCAGCACCTTCTAAATGACCAAGAATATCATCAATCCTAGGAATAGGAAACCTATTCTTGATAGTATTTTTTATTCAACGCACGATAATCAATACACAAGCGCCATGAGACATCCTTTTTCTATACTAGGAGCACTGTGGAGCAAAAGGGTGAAGAACCACGCTGTATCAGCCCCTTCTATAATAACTCCTCAACCTGGCCCATAATCTCTTTCTGTTGCGCCGCGCTGGCCCTGTAGGGATGTCTATTTGGTGGGCTACACCCTGGCACCAAATCTATCTGATGGTCCTCGGGTCTCTCTGGCGGCAATTGAGACGATAATGAATCAGAAAAACAGTCACTTAACTCTCGCAAAAATCCTGACCTTTCTTTATCTAACACAGATAAATTTGACTGACAATTATCTGAGACATCAAGTGCAAAAATCAAGTACACAGAAAGATGATTCTTTATTACAGAAGTGATAGCCGAAGCAGATACAATAGGGACAGACTCCCCTTCGAGCTTTACATCCAAAACATGAGTTTTGCCCCTATGTTGAAGGGTGATCGTCTTGCCGAAGGCATCCAGCACGCCATGTACTCTGAACATCCACGGAATTCCAAGTAGCGCATCATACCCTTCCAATGGCATGATATAAAATTCTTCTGTGTCTACATATGACTGAATATGTAGACACAACTTTCCAATAATGGGAGTAACACACTTTGAGTGACCAGGACATGCCAACCCTGCCTCTGCCGTATACCCACATCTCTTGAGCTCTGATGCCTAGCTTCATAGCTAACTCTGGTGAGATAAAGTTTGCTTTGGCACCTGGATCAAAGAAGATGAGTGCTGTCTGATCTCTAACTTTACCCCATGCTCTGCATAACTCACTGGCATCTGCACTAGGCGTGTCACCCACCATAGCTGGCACCAAACCTGTCGTGGGTTTAGCCTTCTTGCCTTTCTGGTCCTATTTATCATCTGAGTCAGTTGGTCTTTTCCTTTGTGGACAATTGGTAGCAAAGTGACCAGGTTGCTCGCATATAAAGCATTTGTTTTCAGCCATGAGGACCTTTTCCTTGAGAAACTTATGCACAAAAGGCTTCCTTTTTTGTTTCTTTGCTTGCGCTCTAGAAGTCCCGGCTGAATCCTTATCTATGTTGGCCTTTTCTGACCCTTGTGACGTTTCAGGAGCCGTTTTTAGAAAGGGCTTCTTTGCTGAATTTTTCTTTTGCTGCCCTCCTTTTTCGTTGCTCGGAAACCCACTGTCCTCTCCTCTCAACAAGGCAAGACCAGTGTTAGCAACTTCCATGAGCTGGGTGAGGGTAGCTACTCTGTTCTTGGTACAGTAGTCCCGAAGCCGTTTAGGCAGCCCGCAACAATACTTCTCTATCTGCTCTGTCAATGGCACAAATCTGTAGGAGGTTATTGAGAGTAATGCTTTGCAAAACCTCCGATTGTACTCCAGCAAGCTCTTGCATGTAGCCAAAGTAAGCTGGTGCCAATCTGTCATGGCGTCGGCTTCAAATTCATTTGACAGCGAAGTAGATGCAAACATTTGTTTAAGGTAAACCCAAGTGGCGGGTGCCTGTCCTTGCATTAACAATGTCATCCACCATGTAAGCGCATTAAAGTGGTTGCTTTCCTGACTTTAGAGGCCTGTGTAAAATTCCCTCCTGCATAAGCTGTATCAAACTGCTGGAGGAAAGTGAGAGCCTTTGCTTTATCCTCGAAGCCACTGAAAGTGCTAAACTTTACAGTTGCACCACCTTCTTTGTAAGCTTTCGGCTTTTCGAGTGCCCCCAAATTGTCATAAGGAATTGTCTGCAACATGGGCACTGTAGTAGGCATCATCGGCACATCTTGGCCATTAACATTTTGCGTCAAAGGTGCCATATCTGGCTGCTGTCCAGAAAAACCAGCCATGCCAAAATGAGCCTGTGGCACCCCAAACTGGCTCTGGTTGCTCTGAAAACCTTTTTGCATGCCGGTTCTACTATACATGGGGTTTGGCATCATGCCTTGCATACCCCCATACACTGTTCCTGGCATGTACGGCCGACTTCTAGGCGCATAACCAGCCATACTTTGGAACACAAATCCACCCCCGAAATATTCAGGATGTACCGTGGGTGGTGGAAAAACTGGGTGCATTTCCTGGTAACCAGGTTCCTGTCCATTCAAGACAACATGCGCGCTTTGAAAGGTGGCGGGCTGAACTGGCATAGCCTGTGGAATAGGCGTCCTAACCACCTGTTCAAGGATGGGAGGAACCTGTTTTGGAGCCCTTGACTCCGCAACATGCAAGTGTTTACTATCTTGCTCAGACGCAGGAAGTACTTGGGCTTGAGCCTCAACAAGCTCTGTTCGCGGTGTAGGTTGCCTATTTTGCTGTGGCACTGGTGGCGCTTGCAAGAAATCCATAAACCTTGGGTTCTGCACTAGTTGCGAAAACACATTCACCGCGGTAACTAAGTCCTGAATGCATTTGTGAGAGTGCACGTGTGCCAAAGAGAGAGAGAGAGAGAGAGAGAGAGAGAGAGAGAGAGAGAGAGAGAGAGAGAGAGAGAGAGAGAGAGAGAGAGAGAGAGAGAGAGAGAGTAGACCACAAATGCAAGATATGGTGGAGAGGGGGCGATCAACCTCCCATGACTACCATGAGCTGAAGACCCAATACAATCAGATATCTCTATGAGATGAGAGATGTGGAAGTGGGTACCCCCATGGCACCATAAATAGGTGCCCAAGGGGAGGTAGGGCAAGGCCTGATAAAAATCCCTACGACCCAACAGAAAAATGATGTATGGAAATATATGTGGGCGCCCGGATAAAGTGGGCGTTCGGCCCCAAACTCGGGCGGCTGGACCAGCTACAATCTAGACTATGGGTGGCCAGCCCGGAGACATACTAGCCGTACAAGTATGTCCTAGACCTGTGAAGCAGCAGAGTGGTGTAAGTCTAACACCCCCTCTCAGCACCTAATGCTGAAAGAATTGTAGGAAGCCAAAGATGTGAGGCAAATGATGAAGATGTCTGCTGCAATGTCCACTGAAAGACACTACTCCATGAGTGTAGCAGCTGTCTGGGGTGTCCTGACCACCAAGAAATCTCCGTGGTAAAGTGCCGTCACGAGCAATGTAGTAAACTGCTCTACTCCACCGATAGAGGGTGAAGATACTGCGTAAAGGTCCCGAACTGAGTGTGGAAACAACTCCTTGTCATAAAAGAAGTGCCAATAGACTTGCAAGTGTCCTTCCCAATAGGATCTGTGGTGTCTGTCGTCAAAATGCCTGGAGAAAATCGGTAAGCCCTGGAACCGTCATGAGAATGACCGGAAGCCTGTCAATACATGAACCTGCAACCCTGTGTGGCCAGGTGGCTAAGCTGTGTAAAACTCCAGGAAGGCCAGATGTAGCAATCTGCACTATAAACTCCTCCAAATCAAGGAAAGCCAGTCTAAATAATCTGCATTGTAGAAGCTACCGTAAGCTGTAGCAGTTGCTGAGAGACCGCGTGGACCACCATCGGATGGTGTCCTGTCAGTAGGTAGGGTAATCCAAGACGAGGGAAAAGCCAGACCCAAGAGTCTGCGCTGTGAAGGGGCTCTGAGAAGAGGTGTGGTCAGACCAAGCTGTCTGCACCGTAATCATCCTGTATGAAGAAGGGAAGCTAGACTGAGAAGTCTGCGCTATAAAGATCCTTTGAGAAGAGGAAAGGCCAGACCAAGATGTCTGCGCCGTCTTGCCTGTATCTCTTGCCTCCAATCCTCCGATGTCAATCAAAACAGAATCCGCGCCAACAACGCCACCCGCATCTCGGTGTGGCTCTCAATGTGAATGAGCTGGGAGTGGCCTATTGCCCAGGTTGGGGGGTGAGTCTGCTGTAAGGTTACCGAGGGTGAGTGTAAGCAACTCTAAAGGTAGCAATCCAAATGATCAGGAGTGTAGAAGAGCAACTGCACTACCATCCAAGCCAAGCTTTGCATGACTCCGGATGTAGTCGCGTAGTGATGCCTGATCTCCCGTATCTCGCGGGTAAACTCTCCAAGAGAGTCCAAAGCACTAAAGTCCCACTCCAATCTGTAGATCCAAGCAATGAACCTCTCCAAGAAGAGATCCAAGATCCTCTCCCTAAGTCCATGTAGATGCTCCTGTGTAAGCAAGTGATCTGACGTGTCGAGGTCAAGTGGTAAGTGTCTGTCCACCCAAGATGGCAGTGTCTTCTCTGGGAATGTCGGAATTCCATATGCCATGGTCATGGCCATATCTTGTGTGAACTCCTCTGATGAGTGCATAGGTGTGTCAATAGCAGACCACAAGTCACCACCCCCTCTGGAGTGTGCAACCGCCGAATGATGGCTGGAATGAATGGATCTCCCAAGGATCATACACCCGTAGATGATGAAGCTGATATCGAAGATATCGTATGCTGCAACAGTCATTGAGAGACCGCACGGACCACCATCGGATGGTGTCCTGGCAGGAGGTAACTTCATCCTCTGTGAAAAACACAAGCCAAGTGGCTACTGTCCACCCAAAAACGCAACTGCAAGGTGATGAAAACACTGCTGTCCAGGGATTTTCAGCGTGCTCGTACGCTCTCGGAATGGTCTGGAGCGGTCAGAGGGTGTAGGGAAGGGTGGTGAATCACTGTCACCACCCCAGATGGGCTGAAAACAGAGAAAACAGTAAGGGGTAATGGCTGAAATCTGATGAAGACGGAGAGGATACTCGCCGGCAATGCCCCAGATGCAAAGTTGGGTAGGTGGTGGCGAGATCCGGGGTCCAGAAGCAGAGCGCTGCCCTCCTGCTGCAAAACCGCAGGTCAATTTGCAGTCCACTTTTGTTGCACTTTTTGGCACCAAAACCCTTCTGTTTGCTGGAAAAAAAGAAGCTCGATGGGTACCCTAGGTGCCCAGCAACTTGTGGAAGGTGTCAACAACACAAAGTGACCAATAAAACCGTCGAAAATGGGCTGTAAACCCAAAAACGCAGATGAAGGTAAAAAAAAAGCAAATGGAGCTGGAGGGGTTTTCTGCGACAAAGATGTCCAGAAATGCTAGTGCTAGCAGGGAAATCAGCAGATCTGATGTTTCTTGCAAAAAACGCAAGTTGAGGTGAGGTCCTCCGCGAACTGAATGGCTCCCGTTTTTGCGCTTGCCTGGCTGATGTAAAAACGGCAGATCTGGCTCTTGTTGCAAAAACACTGGTTGATCTAGCCCTTGGGAGAAGAACCTGATGCAATGTAGCGCCTCAGAATAGGAAGAGCCTGATACCATGTGAACTGGCAATTGATACCATGTGAGAGTGCGCGTGCGGAAGCGTGAGAGAGAGAGAGAGAGAGAGAGAGAGAGAGAGAGAGAGAGAGAGAGAGAGAGAGAGAGAGAGAGAGAGAGAGAGAGAGAGAGAGAGAGAGAGAGACCATAAACACAAGATATGGTGGAGAGGGGGCGATCAGCCCCCCATGACTACCATGAGCAGAAGACCCGATACAATCAGATGATCTCTGTGAGATGAGAGATGTGGAAGTGGGTAGCCCCCTGGCACCATAAATAGGTGCCCAAGGGGAGGTAGGGCAAGGCCTGATAAAAATCCCCACGACCCAACAGAAAAATGATGTATGGAAATATATGTGGGCGCCCGGACAAAGTGGATGGCTTGCCCCAAACTCGGGCGCCGGACCAGGTACAATCTAGACTATGGGTGGCCAGCCTGGAGACATACTAGCCGTTCAAGTATGCCCTAGACCTGTGAAGTAGTAGCGTGGTGTAAGTCTAACAACATCATCCTCAAGTTGCCCAATCATAAAGCCCTGTATTGGAGGGACATTCACATCAACAAAAGGTACAGACAGTTGTGGCCGTGAACTCTCGCCAATCTCGAACACCATAGGAATTTCCCGTCTCTCCTTCATAGAGGAACCCTCTTCCATAATGCCCTTCCCTTTGTCGGCCATAGTGTAATCTCGTGTTTCTGTACTCTTGTGTATTTACCCAAAACAACCGAGGCTCACTTCTTGAGGAAAAAGTGATTTATATCCCGGTAATGGAACCCTGAAACCGGCCCATAGGGCGGTAGGTAGGCTTTCACCCGAATTCTTTACTTTACTCTAGACTTTAGGACACATAGAAACCTTTGCAGAAAGAACCTGTGACGGGAATTATCACTTAAAACACACACGGCTCGAAAGCTAGATTGCTCCGAGCAGACGCCGACACATGTTGGCCCCAAAGACTGGCGCCCCTTTCGGTATTTCTTTATTGTATTCAAAGAGGGAATAAAACCTGTGAATACCTACGAGCTGTACCGCATAATCTAGGTTGAAAATGACCTGTTCTGGCCCGATTTTGACAACATAACTACTAGGACGCTTCACAGACAGTATCCCCACGCAATAGATGACTTTCCCTACGCATACAGACACTTTGCAAAAGCTGGTGAGAATCTGCAGCACGTAGAATTCTCTGATTTTTGCCCTGAAAATGCGCCAACTCACCTGTACAGCGGTCCCCTTAGCGTCCCCGGACCTCCTTGGGGTATTAGGGACCATTTAGGGCGCGGCGCGCCAAAACCCTAAACCTCCAAAATATGTCTAATTTTTTTTAGTTCGATTAGTACCGCACGTCTTCGTACGTGTAAGCATCGTCCGTGACCGTATGTGTCAACCCTGATTTGGCTAGTGATCAAGTCTAACAAATCTACCCAAAGCTCTGTCCACCTCGAGCGATGTAGCGAAAACCACAAGGTCCGGTCCTGTGTATCTGACTGATATAAAGCATGCGCTGTAAAACTCCTCATCGTATCACATAATAACGGAATTCTATGTGTTTTGACTTGAAGTGAAACATAGGGTTCTTCGCTAACGCAATCGCACTTTGACTATCACAATACAACATTGGAGTTTGAGTAATGTCAAGATCTCCTACTAGGCGAGCTAACCATACAGCTTCCTTGCTAGCATCAGAAACTGCCACTTACTGTGCCTCTGTGGTGGAAGATGACGTACAATTCCGAAGACATGATCTCCATGACACGGCTGCTTCAGCAAATAGAAAAACATAGCCAGCCGTGGATCTTCGACTATCCACATCAGAGTTACCGGGGAACGCCCCCTAGCCCCCGTTCCGGCGTTCCGGGGGGCAGTTCCCTTCCCGAACGTTAAACGTCCCGGAACGTCTGACGTTCCAGGTGGCCAGTGCAAACCGGAATGGCCGTTCTAGAACGTTCCGGAACGCCCCCGGAATGTTCCGGAATGCCCTTGGAACGGCCAACTGCTACAAACAAATTTGGCAAAAATTGGAAAAATTGAAGTAAATGTTTGGGCTTCTTTTTGAAGTGTGCAAGGCCTCAAGGACTCATAAAATGCACCCCCCTCCCCCTTTCTCTCCACAAGCTAATCCTCAAGGGTCAAGCTCTCTCCCTCTCACACTCTCAAGATCTCTCCCTCTCAAGACTCACTCTCTCAAGGCTCAAGGCTTCAAGCCTTCAAGCTCTCTTCCTCTCCCTCCCACTCTCTCAAATCTCTCCCTCTCCCTCTCACTCTCTCGAGTCTCTCCCTCTCACTCTCTCAAGCTCTCTCTCTCTCTCATCTTCATCTAGTCATAGCAAGGTTGAATGTTCTTCAAAACGAGTTTTTTGTGAGTATTAGAGTCAAAGCACTCTAATACTCCTTGTATTTAAACACAAGGAGCTAAAAAATGCACTATTTGGGTGTTTTTTAACCTCTCGTTCCGCGCCGTTCCTGTTCCGGACCCCTAGCCGTTCCCCCGTTCCGCGGGGATCCCGTCGCCGTCCCCGTTCCGCGTTCCAGGTAACTATGATCCACATAACCTGCATAATCCACATCCATGTAACCCACAATGGATGCTGTCACAAATTGATGACGTGGCGTGACCCTACTGACAACAGTCCCTGCTGTACAGACAGGCTGACGCGGCAGAGTATGGATTTCGGCTTTGTGGGCTGATTGACTAACGTGGCAGCGTACAGATTTCTGCAATTTGCGCTTCTGCTTTTTACTGGCAGTTTTGGGAGCCGTGGCTTTTGGGACCCTAATGCTTTTGAGGTTAATGCTTTTGGGGCTTTGCTTTTAGCAACCCTTGTGATCTTTATAAGTGACCCAAGGGGGCTCACTTCTCAGAGCATCTGGATGCAGAGTATGAGATTAGACACCCCAAGTCTAGATTCTGTCGCAACACAACAGAGAGTTCTTAAAACAATTCACAAATTACGAGTGTCGACGCGGCCTGGCGTAATTCCGTGCCAAGAGAGATTGGCCTGAAAGACTGGTGCCCCTTTCTGTATTTCTTTTATATTAATCTGTGAGCAAAGTACGACTTCCCGCGGGTGCTCACTCTCAGACTCTGCATCCAGATGCTCTGAGAAGTGAGCCCCCTTGGGTCACTTCTAAAGATTACAAGGGTTGCTAAAAGCAGAGCCCCAAAAGCATTAAACTCAAAAGCATTAGTGTCCCAAAAGCCACTGCTCCTAAAACTACCAGTAAAAAGCAGCAACGCAAATTGCGGAAATCCGTACGCTGCCACGTCAGCGAGTCAGTGCAGAAAGCAGAAATCCGTACGTTGCCACGTTAGTGCAGAAAGCGGAAATCCGTACGCTGCCACATCAGCTTGTCAACGCAAAAACCGGAAATCCGCACTCTGCCACGTGGCACTCTGCCACGTCAGCTTGTTCGTACAGCAAGGGCTATTGTCCGTAGGGGTCATGCCACGTCATCAGTTTGTGAGAGATGCATCACTGTTCTCAAAGTGTAAGGACTTCTCTTACGTACCTTTCAAATATCTGTCCGGTCTCGAGGCTATCGTGGTGGACATAAGGCTGCCAACTGCTGAAGGATATGGCACCTTGGCCATTTTTGCTTTCTTAACATCAGACTTGGGAGCATCATTCTTGCATATCTTTTCATAACCTTGCATTGGGAGACTCAATGTAGCCTTCCCCCTTGCCTATTAAAGCGTTGTAAGTTCTTGTGGATATATGTTTTAAATATTCCACGTTTTCTATTTCTCTTGATACGCATACCAAGATAGTGACTTGCATCTCCCAAATCCTTCATAGCAAACTGTGTGCTAAGTGACTTTTTCAAGATGGCAATCTCATCTTTAGACTTCCCCAGCAATGAGCATATTTTCAACATAGAGTATCAAGATGATATGCGAACCATCGTTCAACTTCTTGGTATACAAGCAGTAATCTTCTTGGCTCCTTACATAACCTTGGGATTGCATGTACTTGTTGAACTTCATGTACCATTGCTTGGTGCTGTGCTCTAGTCCATACAATGCCTTACGCAATCTACACACAAGTTTGGCCCTTGGTAGGCTTCTCAAGTTTGGCTTCAAAACCCTCTGGTTGCTTCATGTTGACATCCTCATCAAGATCCCCTTGAAGGAAAAGCGGTTTTCTTGTCCATCTGAACAAGTTCCATGTCCTTAGTGGCTACTAGTCCAAGCACAAGACGCAATGTAGTTATCTTGACAAGTGGAGAGAAAATCTCATCAAAATCCACACTTTTCTTTTGCTTGAAACCCTTAGCAACCAATCTAATCTTATACTTAAGCTCGGGATCTTCTATTGTGTACTTTTTCTTGTACACACATTTTCAAGGCAAGGCTTGTTTTTCCTCTAGCAACTCTGTGAGTTCCCAAGTCTCATTTGCCATAATCGAGTTATGCTCAGATTGCATTGCCTGCTCCCACTTCATGCTATCTTCCATCTCAATTGCCTCTTGGTAGTAAGTAGGCTCTCCCTAGTCAGTGACCAACAAATAGTCTAACCTTGGTTGAAAACGCTTTGGGGCATGAGACACGTGTAGATATCCTCAGGCAGTAGATCTCCTCACTTCTTGACTACTGGACTTTGCTCTCTTAGGAGCATCACTAGCTCTCTTTGGAGCACTACTAGTGGTAGGCACATCGCTAGTAGACTGAGTTGTTTGCATAATTGGACTTGATGCTACGTCTTCGAATCTCACTTTGCAATACTCAACCTTTTTCACAGGCTGTCTATGCATCTTTGATTCTTTAAAGATCATTTGTGAGCTGCAAATAACTCTTCGAAATTCCGGGTGCCAGAGACAATAACCAATCTCTCCATCTGCACCGGAGCCAGTGAAGATGCATTTGTGTGACTTGGTTTCCAGTGTCTTTCTAAGCTCTTTAGCGGCATGTTAGAATACCTCACACCCAAACACACGTAATCTATCATAATTAGGCTTCTTGCCTGTCCACATCTCTTGCGGAATCTTGTAGTTCAACGGTGTACTAGGTGATCTATTAATTATATGCACTGCTGTCATAACAACTTCTCCCCAAAACTCGAGGTAAATTTGCCATAGATAGCATGGAAGTGATCCCCCTCTTCTGAATAGTCCTATTCATGGGCTCAACAACTCTATTCTGAGCAGGTGTGTACGATGTAGGAAACTGCCTCCGAATTCCTCTTTTGCTACCAAAATTCTTGAACTTAGTAGAGACGTACTCTCCCCGGTTGTCAGTGCGTAAAGCCTAAAACTTCTTGCTTGATTGGTTCTCGACCATAGCTAGGAACTTCTGGAAGACACTAAAGACTTCGTCTTTCCTCTTGCCTGATTGGTTCTTGACCATAGCTAGGAACTTTTGGAAGACACTAAAGACCTCGTCTTTCCTCTTCAAGAGGTAGACCCACACCTTTCAAATAGTCATCTATGAATGTTCGGAAATATAATGTCCCTCCTAGAGACTTATGCGGCATAGGTACACATAGATCGTTATGAACCAAATCTGGAGGATTGCCTAACTTTCTATCCAATGGCGAGAGGTAAGCCTCGTTTGTTTTCCGTATAAACAATGGTCACACAAACTAAAATCAAATAGTTTAACACACGGATATAGTCAAAACGCTACAATTGCTTCATTCCCTTTTGACTCATACGACCAAGCCGGCTATGCCACAACTCAATAGAAGGCAGCTCGGCTACATTGATAGAATTCTCTAGAAGAGACATACAAGGTTGAAGGAATATAATGAGCCAGACTTTTGGTCTTTGAGCATGACCAAGTTACCTTTTCTGATAATCTAGGAACCATTGCCAAACACTATAGTATATCCAAGATCATCAAGTTGTTGTGCTGAAACCAAGCTCTTAGTTAGCTTTAGCACATGGCTAACACCTTGCAACATAGACTAAGTACCGTTGCGCATACATAACTTCACATCTCCAATGCCACATATCTCAAGCTGAAGAAGAGTCACCCAACTTAACTGAACTATGTGTAGAAGTATAACTGGAGAACCACTCCTTGTGAGGAGTAATATGAAAACTTGGACCCGAGTCAATGATCCAATTCTGCGCATAGCATTCGTCAAGAGCTAATAACGCCGTCGGACTGAAATCAAAAGTGAAAACTAGTACATCTGACGATTGCTCTAGTAACATCACTGAAAACAAGCTTGCCCTTAGGGGCAAAGTCACTAATGGCAGTGTTAAACATATCCCATGATGCAGGCAAAGAGCATAGCATGATAATGGCTTTCATCTTGTTCAAATGCGAACTGACACTGCTATCCTCTTTCATATTCAAGCGCATAAGCTTCTTCATCAGAACACTTTTTTCGATGCACTCTTGCCATTCCAACTTGAGCATAATGACTCCCATAATTCCTTTGTAGTAGTCTTGTCCATAATTGTAAAGAAAATGGACTCACCGAGGTGCATGCGAATGGTCGCCATAGCATTAGCATCAAGGTCCTCACACTGATCATTAGTGTAAACACCTTCTTTACGCCCTTATTGACGAACACATCAAGCATACGCTACTTCCATATCGTGAAGTTTGTGCCATCAAACTTCTTGACATACTCTTGACATAACACTCTTCTTTCTCAGAAGTTCCAGCTATGACTGACAAGATCAAATGCAAGAGAGTGAGATGCGGAATTTATGGCAAAATTTCTGCGGAAGTTTCACTAGAGTCTCCTTTGCATAGAGATGAAAATCTCAATTGAAAACTTGCAAAATTACCGCAATGTCAATGCAAAGAGTGCCAGAGGTAAACTAGAGGACTCACAGGGGAAATCTGGTAGAGTCTCCCTAGTACGGAGATCAAAATATCAAGCAAAATCAAGCAAAAAATAGTGCATAAACCAACAAAGAGTGATGACTTGGCATAAACTGGCATATACTGCTCAAAGAAACTGTCGAACGACTGTCAACTTGGCGTCAAAGCACCTATACCCGTATGGCGAGGCCATCTTCGACAATGGTGCCAGACCCCACGAACGGGGATCCCCAGCCACCCGATCCACCTCACACTGGGTAACGAATAGGGATCTCCAACAACCTGATCCACCTCACACTGGGTAACCCGACCCCCAATGCTCGGCTTCAAAAAACCTCACGCAACGACCTTCACAAAAGGCTATGCAGACACGACTAGCCACAATCTCAGAAAGGGCTCTTCTGGACCGAGCGGCCGGGACTGCCAAAACAAGCCAAAATCGGCTCCACAACGATGTGCAATGGCAGTATCCGCAACACAACGTACATCCAAAATGTGAAACTGTCACTGCAAAACTGTAGGACACACGTTGATACAGGCGCCAATGAGATGCAAGCAAAATCACACGTCTAGCTCTCTACGAGGAGTAAAACCCTCTCAATAGAGCTCATAAATTATACGCATCTAAATTCCCACGAGAGCTATAATGGGTGTCACCGTCGCAAATCTGCTATGTCAAGAGAACCTGTGATTGTCTATCTACTCTCAAAAAATGCATAGAAACACTGCTAATAGCAATCTGTAACCTGCCTCTCACGTCAACAAACTGTCTCTTTGTTTCGCTTTCTACAATGCCAGAGAGCATGTGAAAACCTGTAGTCGATGTCGTTGAAGTCGATGCTAGTGATGGGTGTCACTCCTCTATGGAAGAGGCACCTCACCCGTGCATGTCGATGTCGGAGGAGAAGTCATCGATGCCGCAAGCCAAAAAAACGGGTCGTCAATGCCTAGAATCGGAGTGTGTGCGTGTGTTGTACTACGCACATCATTCATCTTTCTTTCTATCGAATCTCCGTTCTCTTCTTCGTTGAGTGTGTGTGTATTCGAGGCCTTCAATGCTGAAGTTGAGATGAAGCTATCTCTTTCTCTCTCTCTCTATGCAATTTCTACACTTACTCAACTCGAATACACAATCTGTCCTAAAGAAACAGCTTCTGTGTTTTCGATTTTTGGCATACCTGTACTCCGAACTAGCTGATGAGTTCTTCTATAAAGTGGTAGAGCTCAAAGAGATCTCCATTTTGATTAAAAGAAAATTCAATTGGAGTTTTGTAGCTCAAGTTATGAGCAAAACAGTGACTTGTTGTCAGTCTGCCCTAAACTGAGCAACCTGCTTCTCTCTTTCTTTGAGCTCTCAGAAAGCTCAATCTCTCACCCATTGTGGCTAGTGGAGTTCAACCCCAATGTGTGAGTGAAGTGATAGAGGGGCTAGCGATGGGTGTAGAAGACCACACGAGCAGAGAGAGAGAGAGAAACCACGAACGCTGTTGCAGAGAAAGGGAGAGAGAGAGCGTACGATTTTCTTAGTGTGTTTCTTGGGCACACAACTAAAAGCCCTATGTTTTGTTATTATGTAAGGGTACAAACTTATGACCATTTAAATGGCCTTTGGGTGTGAACACACCCAAGTATAAAAGAATGAATAAATGAGTAAGAGAGGCTATAAGAGGGCCTTTAGACCCAACAACCTCCCACTTAAAGGCCCGATGTGGTACCTTTAAGTAACTCCCACTAAGTGTAAGCAATGTTGATGTTGTGTCTTAGCAAGACACTTAGTGAGAACATCTGCAGGGTTATCCTGTGTCTTGACCTTTGTCAGTGTGACAAGGCCATCATCCAATACCTGTCGTATAAAATGGTACCGCACATCAATGTGTTTGGTACGAGCATGGAACATGGCATTCTTAGCCAGGCATACAGCACTCTGACTATCACAACCAAGCACTGGAGCATATGCAGGAAGACCAAAGTCTCTGACCAACCTGCCAAGCCAAATAGCTTCCTTAGAAGCCTCTGTGGCTGAAATATATTCAGCCTCTGTAGTGCTCAGTGCCACAAACTTCTGTAACCTTGAACACCATGAAATAGCACCTCCAACAAGTGTGAATACATACCCACTGGTAGACTTTCTAGTGTCAAGATCACCTGCCATGTCCGAATCACAGAATCCCCGCAATGATAGTGTACCCTTGCCATAACATATACATGTGTCCAGTGTACCTTTTAAGTACCTGAATATGCTCTTCACTGCCTCCCAATGTGGTTTGCCAGGATTAGACATGAACTTGTTAACAACTCCCACTGCATAAGCAATGTCTGGTCGTGTAGCAACCATGGCATACATCAATGAACCGCAAGCTGAAGCATAAGGAATGCCTTTCATAGCATGAGCAGCTATATCATCTTTTGGGCAATCAAGCTTGCTAAGCTGTGTGCGCGTAGGTAAGGGCACACCAAGAGGCTTAGCATCAACCATATTAAATTCTCAAGTACTTTCTTGATGTACTTGTCTTGAGAAAGGAATAAAAGACGCTTCTTTTTATCCCTCCTAATACGCATACCCAAAATATGTTCAGCTGCACCCAAATCTTTCATCGAGAAAGCTGAATTCAGCTCCTTTTTCAAAGCATTCAAAGTCTCCTAATGCTTGCCAGCAATCAACATGTCATCCACATATAGGACTAGCACAATGAGACTACCATCAGGAGCCTTTTTAGTGTAAAGACAGTGATCTGCTTGACTGCGTTTGAAACCATGATTGAGCAATAAAGTATCAAACTTTTTGTACCACTGTCTAGGAGCTTGTTTCAGCCCATACAAGCTGTGTTTTAGTTTGCATACCAAATGCTCTTTCCTTGGAATGACAAAGCCCTCAGGCTGCAGCATATACAGCTCCTCATCCAAGTCACCATGTAAGAAAGCAGTGATCACATCCATTTGATCAGGCTCCAAATCCAAGATAGCACATAGAGCAAACAACACACGGAGAGTAGACATCTTCATTACAGGTGAGAAGATTTCTTGGAAGTCAATGCCTTCCTTCTGTGCATAACCCTTAGCAACTAAACGCGCTTTGTATTTGGGTTTGTTATCAATACATTTGATCTTATAAACCCACTTGTTAGGAATAGCTGTCCTACCTCTGGGCAAATGCACAAGCTCCCATGTATTATTTGCATACCATGATTGCATCTCAGATTTCATAGCAAGCTCCCACTTACTTTTGTCGTCACAAGACTGGGCCTCTTTGTATGTAAGAGGCTCTCCCTCATGAGTCAACAAAACATAATCCAAAGATGGCTGAAACCTCTCTGGCTGACGTCTCTGACGTGTAGATCTCCTCACCCAATGATCTACATTTGCCGGTAAAGGGTCTACATCCTTGGGAATGATTCCATTATCATTTAGCGGCTGATTTTCAGCATTTATACCCTACTGTAAATCATTTTCAGCCTGCTGGTCATTGTGTTCTACCCCATTTTGTGCATCTATTTGCTGTCCATTCTCTTATGTTGTTGCACAAATGGTTGCTATTCATTTTCAGCATCAATAGGCACCATATTTTCAGCCAAGGAAGGCTTTATGGCTGGCTGGTCATTATGAAATTTGACCCTCTTTTTATCATGGTCTACATGTGTAGCATTTTGGAGCAATTTAGCCTCATTAAATACTACATCTCGGCTGCGTACAACCTTCCTGTAATCAGGTAACCATACTTTGTAACCCATCTCACTCTCATCTCCATAACCCATGAAGATGCCTCTGATGGATTTCATGTCTAGCTTAGTCCTCTGATCTACAGGCACATGCACAAATGCCTCGCAGCCAAAAACATGCAAATGGTCGTATGAAGCAGGTTTGCCAGACCAAACCTCTTCAGGGATGCCATTGTCCAAAGCACGATTTGGAGAGCAGTTGCATACATGAACTGCAGTTTTCAAAGCCTCTCCCCAAAATTCTTGCGGAAGATTAGCTATGGACAACATGCAACGTATCCTCTCACAAATTGTGCGGTTATATCTCTCAGCCACACCATTAGATGATGGATTATAAGGGGCTGTTAACTCCCTTTTAATACCATGCATCTCACAAAAAACATTAAATTCACGTGATACATACTCTCCCCCATTATTTGTTCTTATGGCCTTTAGCTTGAGACCCTTTTGTGTGGTCACAAAAGCATGAAATCTTTTAAAAGCGTCAAAAACATCACTCTTGTTTTTAAGTACATACACCCAAGTCTTTCTACTGAAATCATCAATGAAAGATACAAAATAGCGTGCACCACTATGTGAGCTCACAGGCATAGTGCAAACATCTGAATGTACTAAATCAAGAGCATGCAACTTTTTAGAGAACAAACGAATAAGAGAACTTCACTTGTTTACCATAGATACAATCTTTACAAAATTCAAGGCAGGGACCTTTTACATCAAATCTCCCAAGAGAGGAGAGAACCTATAGTCCTTTCTCACTCATATGGCCAAGTCTCTTATGCCAAAGTTCCATTGGAGAATGAACTTCAGCCATAGCAACAAACTTGCCAGGTAAGGCCTTGCAATGCAAATAGTATAAAGTTCCCCTTTTGCTACTCTTCACAATCAACATAGAACCCTTTTGTATTTTCCAAGAGCCACCACCAAAAGTAGTGAAGTAGCCCTTTACATCCAGCTGCCCAACTGATAGCAGACTCTTCTTAATGCCAGGCACATACCTAACATCATGCAAAACAAGTTCTTGGCCATTTTCTAAAGCCAAGTGAATGGTGCCAACACCCTCAATGTCACATGCATAGTTATTACCCAAGTAAACTTTACCCAGGTTACCTGCAGTGTATGTGGCAAAAGACTCCAAAGAAGGAGTTACATGAAATGAGGCACCACTGTCTACTATCCAAGACTGGGACAGCCCATCATGAGTTGAAAGCAAAGCATCAATAAGGTCTGGCTTCGTGATATACATATCACTTGCCATAGCCACAACATCATCAAAGACACTTGAAGCTGCGACAAGTGCTTCGTCCACATCAACAATTTCCTCTATGACCACACTAGAGGCCACATTTGCCTTGCCAACATCCTTGAAAGAAGAGGAGGTGTCATCATCACCTTTAGCATCTTTTGCATCCTTCTTCTTCTTACTCTGCTGCTGCTTCTTCCTCTCAAGCTCTTGCTTGTAAAATCTGCAATCAGGCTTTTTATGCCCTTTGCGTCCACATTGATAGCAAGTTATATCTTGAGATTCTCCCTTGCTCTTACTTCTACTCTTGCCCCTGTTAGCTACATTGTTCCTTTTCTCTGACCTGCCCCTTACATGATAAGCTGTGCCACTGCCTTCACCACTGGCTTTCCTCCTAATCTCCTCATTGAGAATGGAGCCTCTTACGCCATCATAGGTTAAAGCAGCATTGTATGACAATGACACAACAAGCGCTTCCCAATTGTCGGGCAAAGTCATCAAAAGAAAGATAGCTTTCAACTTGTCATAAAATGGTTGCAGCCCTGAATCTTGAAGTTGACTCAAAACACCTGTAAACGCATTCAAATGCTCAAATGTAGGCTTTCCATCATCCAATTCCATGTTTACAAGTTTCCGCATGAGATGAACTTGATTCACAGGAGTTTTATTCTCATACGAACTAGTCAACTTCTGTCAAATAGCATGTGCAGTGTCAAGACGCTTAATATTAGTAAGCACATCATCTGACACAGCCATTTTGATATAAGCAATAGCCTTTTTGTTCAACTTTGCCCAATCTGCATCTGACAAGTTTTCAGGTTTTGCTGCGAGCAATGCATCTTTGCAATCTTTAAGAAATAGAATGCCTTGCATTCTTTCCTTCCACAAATCAAAGCCAGTGCCATCAAATTTTTTGATTTCCATCAAAGACTTTGACTCACTTCTACTTGTAGATGCATTGGAAGCCATTTCGATGCAAAATAGACCAAAAATTCACTGCTGTAATTTTATAACAGCAGGCTGCAAGTTGCAATTTTAGCCTCTTACAGGCTCAGAGAACACTATAGAAGTGCAAGGAAACGTAACACTGGGTTACAAACACTTTGCCCAAAGTGTACAGTAGTAAAATAGATAAATTTCAGTAGTAAATACTGAAATTTCAGCCCCCGCACATGAAACATACATCTTGTGCATGAATGCTCCCACTTCAGCAGTAAAACCAAAGTGCATTTGCAACAACCTCAAACCTGCAATTGAGGTAAAAGCTGCTGCAAAATGTATTTTCAGCAATACATAGACTCAATAGGAAGCATCCACAAGTAAATACATGTGTTTATTGTCACATAAACCTCTTGTATATGTGAGAGAGGTCTCAAACTCTGCTCAATTGTACCACAAATTGCAATACATGACTCAAAATGTCCAAAATTTTATCACATTTGCAAAAGCCCCAAAAGTTACTGCACAATTTGCTGAAATTTCGAAAAAATCAACAAAAGCCCTCAATTTCTCAACTCGAATCTCCGAGAATTTCTCCTGTAATTACACCTGTAGGCGTAGACTTGAATAATCTTGCACTAATGTGCAAAACCCCCAAGTTTAAAGTGACAACTTGCTGAAATTTACTGAAATTTACTGAAATTTCAGTAAATAGGACAAAACCCCCAATTCTCCGGGTGGATTGGTGTTGCCCAAAGTGTCCCAAATGTACCTGTAACACTTGTGCTTGCTGTAATTAACAGAAAAAACCTGTTTTTTGAAGAGAAACAGCCCGAAATGACCTGTTTTCAGCATATAAGAACTTGTGGGCTGAGGTATTGTCTTCCTTGAGTCCGGGGAGGAGTGAGAAGACACTTGCGCTTGCTGTTTTTAGAGAGAGAAAATTGTGCAGGAGAGAGAAAATGAAGATTTCTCACGAGGGAATACGCGCAGGAGTATGGAACTTGGCTTTGATACCAGTTTGAAGTGATAGAGGGGCTAGCGATGGGTGTAGAAGACCACACGAGCAGAGAGAGAGAGACCACGAACGCTGATGTAAAGAGAGGGAGAGAGAGAGAGAGTGTACGATTTTCTTAGTGTGTTTCTTGGGCACACATCTAAAAGCCCTATGTTTTATTATTATATAAGGGTACAAACTTATGACCATTTAAATGGCCTTTGGGTGTGAACACACCCAAGTATAAAAGAATGAATAAATGAGTAAGAGAGGCTATAAGAGGGCCTTTAGACCCAACAGTGTGCTCTATGTGCCGAGCTCACAATGCCTCCATAGCCATGGAAGCTCTAAGCTTCAATTTGTTGTTGCCCATGCGAAGCTTGCCGGGAAGAGGGAAACCTGGGAGAGAAGTAGCGCTACAACCTTTGGCTCCCACACCACTTGAAGAGTACGCGGTGCGTGGGGAGTGAGAATGAGAAGAAGAGCAGACACAAAGTGTTGGTGGAGCACTCAGTGAAGATTCAAATTGCCTCACTACTCCTTATTGTTCTACATGATCAAAAGAATAGATAAGGTTAGTACGGTCAGTGTGATGGGTGCCCAGCCAGTTGGCGTGAAGCCTAACAAAACTTACACATCATTGACGCTGTTGATCGGATCACTTCAACTACAAGTTCAGATATTTATAGATCCAATTGACGGCTACATTATGGATTTGGCAGGATGTGATGTTCTATTGGGCATGCCGTGTTTTTATAAGTGGCATGCCTGATTTGACGTCAGAGAACGAACTATCCAATTGAAGCACAAGAACAAAGAGTCGGTGTTGAACTTCAGTAATCAAGCTACTCAAGGAGCGATGATAGATTAAAGAAAGAACTATGCATATAAATTAGGATGAACTCAAAATTCCTTGTACGAATTTATGATTAAGATTATGATCTTGGGTGTGTGCACCCACCACAAGCAAGATCCAATGACCTTTTATATGTAATGTGCAATGAAAGTGAATGATGGTTTATGCTCAGGATGAGTGATCAATGTGTACTCAAGGTTCCTTCTACAGAAGGGGAGAGATAGGCCCCCTTAACTTAATGAGAGATTGTGCAATGGACCAAAACAAAAGTGAATGGAAAACTATGAGTGAGAGAGAGAGAGAGAGATGATGACACTAGATGGGGTCCCAAACCCCCTCCAAGGCCCCCCCCTCTCTATTTGCTTTAGATCGCACAAAGTTTGGTACAATGGTTCTAGATGCTGGGATACCTGATGACGACGATGCTTGCGGTATGTGCTGAGAGTGCGAGGCTAAAGGCTGAAATCTGAAAAACGCTATGGGTCTGACTGAGATCTGCGAAATGCGGCGAGGCTAAAGGCTGCTCTTCTACCGTCGACCCGACGATGGCTGAAAACTGAAAAACACTGGCTGTTCTAAGGGCTGAAAACTAAAAATGTTGAGGTGACTATGGGCTGAAATTTGAGCGCTGGTGAACTGCTCCGGTGAGGGCTACTAACGGCGACGACGAGGCTGAAAACGCGAGGTTAATACTGGCGTTTTTGTTGGCTGAAAACGCTGATGCTATGGCTGAGAAAACACTGGTGTTGATGATTGTCACTAGGTGCTTGATATTGCTGGTACTTTGCCCTTCTCTAGCGTTCAACGGCTCCTTTTATATGCATCTGTAGCTGGGTCGAGCAGCCTCCAATAAGCCCCCACGATTTGGGAATTCCAAGAGTCATTTATTAATCAAATTCTCTTTAAGAGGTGGTTCACACGCAGTTAGGAAAAAGGTTCCATGCGGTGAAAATGCTTATGCTTAGTGCTAGGTACTGATGCTAATGCTAATGGGTTGTACAATCAGAGGGTATGCAACTACTCTTAAGTGCCTAGGCATGCATGTCCTATGTACAGGCTCACAAGGTTGCCAGAATACTTTCTAGGTTGTCCTAAACCCTAGGAGTAGGAGTTACAGCTTGTCCACATGCACATAGGGTTAGATGTGCACGTGACATCCTCCCCTTTTCAAGGTGAGGTACTGATACTGAGCTGTATGGCTTTCTATAGATTCTGCCAACAACTCTTCGCCGGCCCACTCTGTTGTGTGGATCGCGTGATACTTGAACGTGAAGAAGGTCTGCAATGCTTGCTTCTATGGGCTGCGCCGAAAGCGAGGCAAAATAATCTGCTTCGGCTCCATGTCTTCGACTTCGTCTACGATCTTGGGTTCATCTGCTTCAAGAATCTCCTTTGGGGGGTTTCCTTGAAACCACTTCAAACAGGTCACTTGTCGAGTGACTGAAAAAAGACTGTGCTGCCTAACTGACGACGTTAGTGGGATGCAGATGAAAAATGTGACGAAGTGTCAAACCTTCAACAAGTACATGCCAAAAATGGGATCTAAACTTGACTTTTTGACCTAAAACTATTAAATTGTGGCAAACCACAAGGGGAATACCAATGCTTGATGGACAAACATACTAGAGCTTTTGCTGTGACTGGGTCTTGGCAAGAATAAACATGCAAAATTGAGTAACAATCATGAAGCATTGTGTATTCGTTGAATGCAACCTTTCTATCTTTTCTAGAGTGATCTTCATGTATCTGTGCTCATCCATGAGTGAATCATGTGTAGCGTGCAATATGGTTTCCTTATGAAAAGGTAACTCACAAGGACGGTGACAAAAATCCAAGAGACCGTCACGAATGAGAGACTCGGACATTGCATACTGACTAATCATGCGAACAAGAGATACTTCTCGAATGGGTACTGTGGACCTCGACTCAAGAGCCAAGATCGGTCTTGGGTGACTGATTGTATTTGCAATTGGGTTAGCTTTACTAGGAACACAATCAATCAAATCACCGAATTGCTCACAAGACTGGAACCATCTAGCTTGACGGTCAGTCCAAGGTGTCCTCAATACATACTGGAGCAATTTGAAGGCTTGATGATCCTTATGAACAATCAAATCTCTATCATGCACAAATGCGTGTCGTGCTTAGGAGAATGAACGATTGAGAGAGGTTCATATTCATTCAATGACTGATTCTTTTCTGGATTGTGGGACTGTGCATTGAGAGAGACTATGAGACTGTGTGTTTTATCCTCTTTCAAAACATGAGAGTGAGAGATTAATGACACAAACGGAATATGCTTGTCACAACGAAGAACCACGAGAGCGGCACCTTCGACTGCGAGAGAGAGTGTTTTCTTTTCAACTAACTTGTGGATCATAATCTTAAACCACTTGATGCCAAAAATCATATCACATCCTTTAAGAGGAGAAACCACAAACTTACGACGAAAACCGAGGATGATTGGTTTGATTTTAAAAGGCGGTATGTGATGGGTTTTAGGGTTAGGGTTTCCGTGTCAAGGTCATAGACGCATCGGTCCAGTGTGTTCGTTTGGCTTGCCCTATATTCACTCTCCCTAGGAAGGTGGTCCATGTCAATCTCTTGGTCAAAGCCGGAATTCTCTGTGAAGTATTTGCATCTAAAGTCATGTGCATGATGCTGGGACAATTGTGAGGCCTTCGGGTCTAGACTGACTTGATTGAGTTTTTAGCACGAACCGACCGAGAGGCTTAAAACCTAGATGAAGAAGAAACAAAAGAAACCAACTAAAAAAGGTCTTGTCGAGTGGCCTAAAGCATCTAGGGGTGAGGGTTTAATAAACCTAACCTCTACCAACTTATGGAGCACTGGTCGAGGGGCCTAAAACCCAAATACCAAAAGCTTGAACTCTAGAGCTGACTTTCGTAAATCGTGATGCCCTGCCTCGTGGCACTACTGTACAGATTTCCGCGTGGTGCGTTGCTGGCGATGATCGTAGCACTGTTGTACGGACTTCCGCTTTTTGTCTAGCAGATTTGGCAGTTTTTGCGTGAGATTTTTGAGACCATATGTTTTTAGAACCAAGTGCTTTTGGGCTTAATGCTTATGGGGCTCTGCTTTTGGCATCCCTTGTAGTCTTTATAAGTGCCCCTAGGGCCATTCTTTCAAGCATTTGGGTGCAGAGCTAGAAAATCTGGATCCAACGGGAGATGTACTCTTGCAGATCAATAATAAAGAGATACCGATAGGGGCACGAGTCTTTGGGGCCAATGCGTTTAGGCTCGGAACTTCGTCGAGTCCTGTCATCTTCTCTCTCTTCTGATTTCAAGCTGTTTTAAAAGACTAAAAGTGTTACCAAGTGTGTAGATTGTGGTTATCTATGTGTTTCCGTCCGATCCTAAACTGGAAGTGATTACTTTCACTCTTAAGATGTGTTTTGCTCTTGTATACGTAAAATTTGGAGTAATGTGTCACATCTTCTCCATCATTTTTTCCATGTCTGGGAGAATCGGGCAGATACGTCTAAAATTTTGAAAGAACATTTCTGAACTTCTGTAAATGATTTGTATTTATTATTCTTACCCTGGAACTGTATCATGATTTGTGGTAAAAAAATGTGTGATTTCTGGGCTACTTAACTGGATCATTGTGGCAGGTATTAGTACAGGTTGGTGATGTACTGGATCGTGGAGGAGATGAAATTGCAATTATCTCACTTTTAAGGTGGCTGAACATGCAAGCACAACTTAATGGTGGGGCTGTCTTTCAGGTTCCTCTTCAAATCTTCAAGTTTCCTCTTTTTTGCCCCTCATCTTATGAACTTTCCTTTCTACATTGTACCTTGCCCTTAGTTTTCTGGATAGCCAGAGGACACACTCATGTACATTGGTCTGTGTCATGGGCCAATTTTGGTCTCTTGTAGACTTTGATAAAGCTTTCTTTCTTTCTTTCTCCCTCTCAAGCCAGAGCTCTTCATTTGCTATTGCTGACTGTGGTGAATCTGTATTTGTCATGCCTTGCTTGGATGCTTGTGAAGCAAGGGTGGAGAAAGGATGTTGTTTAATGCGTGGATGTGCTAAGTAAGAGCAGCAGCATGGGGCCCAATTTTGTGCTTTTATCAGCTTAACTTGACTATACGCTTTCTTGCTATAGGTGAATGGAAATCATGAGACCATCAATGTCGAAGGGGACTTCAGATATGTGGATCCACTGGGTTTCTATGAAGCAGATAATTTTGTGGTTTACTGTGAGCAAGAGCATAACGGTGATTTTGAAGCTGCTTTAACAGCTTGGAGGGTTGCCTGTGAGCAAAGGAAAGCTGCAAAACAGGCCTCCTATAATTGGATGCCGTGGAATCTGTTAAAGGTAGTGTACAATTGCTATAAGGGAGCCTACAGTTCAATGTTTTTTTTACATACTCTGCACTGGTTTAGTCCACTTAGTGCCTTATCTTGTGAATATGTTGGTCCTGGTTAAGGGCAGATGCAAAAGGGAATGGCTGCTCGCAGCTTGTTATTCAGCCCGGGGGGCCCTTTAGCTAGAGAACTTGCACGGCATGGCGTGGTCTTAAGAGTGAATGATTGGCTTTTTGCTCATGGTGGGGTCCTTCCTCATCATGGTGAGTCTTTCTTCAGTTTTTGTAGAGAATCGCAAACTCGCAAATGTGCATTCGTTTCCATGATTTTTAACTAGTTTATTCCATAAGAATATGAATTCACAGCTTTTTACAGTTGAATATGGCCTTGAACGTATGAACAAGGAGGTTAGTGAATGGATGAGGGGAAATCAGAACAGTTTAGATCAGCCCACACCAATACCCTTTATTGCAACAAGGGGTTATGACAGTGTTGTTTGGAGCAGACTATATTCTCGAGAAGCTTTAGAAAAATCTGACGACTCAATACGAGTAAGTATCTTAAGCCATTAATTTATATTATGTTTTTTATAAATCCCAGTACTCGGATTGCTCATGTTTCTGAATTCCTAGACATATTGGAATGCAAATGTATGACATCTCAATAAGAGCTCTCTCTCTCTCTCTCTCTCTCTCTCTCTCTCTCTCTCTCTCTCTCTATCCCAAGTGTGGTAGATTGGTTATGCCATTTCCCTCTTGAATAACAAGTCTTGAGTTCAACTCTCCTCGTCAGATAGATATTTAAGGTCTCTTGGGATAGTTTCCTACGACGTTAAAATTCTCTTTTTCTTGGGTGTGTGTGTGTGCTAATAAGAAGAGGAAAATGGTATAACCTTTCTATCACCCAAGTGTGGTAGATTGGTTATGCCATTTCCCTCTTGAATAACAGGTCTTGAGTTCAACTCTCCTCGTTGGATAGATCTTTAAGGCCTCTTGGGATAGTTTCCTACGACGTTAAAATTCTCTTCTTCTCTCTCTCTCTCTCTCTCTCTCTCTCTCTCTCTCTCTCTCTCTCCCCCCCCCCGAGAGCACAACTATAGCGGGATCTTCTCCTAGGGGTCATCAATCACAGACAATCTCGGATAGCCTTCAGGCAGCTCAAATGGAACGAGACTTATACCAATTGTTCTTGAGTAGAGACTCAGGAGAGGCATGGCATTTCTTTCATGAGCACTCCCCTCCCCCATCGATTACTTCTCCTCATGTGTGGAGTCAGTATGCAACATCCTTATATACGGTCCCTGGACAGACACCCCTTCTAGATCGTCCTGAGCCATGCCCATCTACAAGTACTTTCTTTGCCACTGAGATGGTAAAGACGGCCATTGACATGATGAGGACCAGGAGGGCATATGATCATGATGGTTTAGTAGCAAAGCACTTTATACATGCTATAGATATGCTGGTAGAGGTTCTTGCAGTTCTCTTCAATCCTGTCATGTGTGAGGGTCTACCTGAGACTTGGAGATTGTCTACTATTGTACCTATCTTCAAGGCAGGTGATCCTACGGAGCCTAGAAACTACCGTACTATTATGATTGGACACACATTGGAACGGCTGTATGCATCTATACTTGAGCAGCAGATGGGCAGAGAATGAGGGCATATGAGTAGTGGGATAGGCCGGTTTAGGAGAGGCTTCTCCACTCGACCATATTCTGACACTCAAGCCATCATTGAGGAGGGTATGGCATATGGGAGACGGATTTATTGTAGCTTTGTGGATTCCGCAAAGCATTTGACATGGTGCCATCCAGTGAGATTTATGCGCAGACTAAAGGAGATGGGACTGCCCATTGAGTTGATTTGGGGGATCATGGCTCTATATAGATCAGTGGTGGGACATGTACGCACTCCAGAGGGGATATCTGATTTAGTTCACTCCACTATTGGAGTGAAACAAGGCTGTCCATTGTCTACTACTCTATTTGGCATGTATATAGATGAGGTTTTTGATTGCATTGACAGAGAGGGTGACCGAGGTGCCCAGATGGCAGGGACAGGGATTCCATTGTTGTTATATGCTGATGATATTGTGTTGATCTCTGACTCACCAGAATGTATGCAACGACACTTGGAAACATCACATAGCTTTGCGGAGGATAGTGGATTGTGTGTAAACCTTGGTAAAACCAAGGTTATGGTGTTTAACACCACACCGCAGTGGATCAGGAGATCAGCACCTACATTTACCTATGTTAAAGAGACTGTGGAGTACACAGATGCATACACTTATCTTGGGGTAGTCTTCATTGGGCCAAAGTTTTCTTTAAAGAGAGCACCAGAGACTAGATTGACCAGAGCGTATGCGGTCTTGGGAGGATTGGAGAGGATGTGTTCGCAGGTTCAATTCTAGGAACCCCGAACAAAGCTCTGGCTCTTTGATACTTTGGTAGCTTCAGCTATGCCTATAGAGTTCAGGTTTGGGGATCTTGTGTAGGTTAGGATAGGTGAAGAGGTACGGAGAAGCCCTTGGTATCTATGATCTCTCCGTTGATTAGAGCCAAGGTCTCCGTGCCTCACGAGATAATTAGAGCGGAGTTAGCGCCCGCCCCCCCCCCCCCCCCCCCCCCCCCCCCCCCCCCCCCCCCCCCCGGAGATAGAGGCGCTTAACAAATCAGTCTCTTTTATGCACAACTTATGGGATACTACCATAGACATATGCCAGATTGGCCCTTGAGTCCTCCAAACAATTAGCTTTACAAGGGAACACATCATGCTGGTATGTACCGATGTCATCATGGTTCCATATACATGGCTTCAGCATGGACAACTTGCCTCCCTTCTAGTACTCACCATTGTCTCTTACATGGGTGGAGTGTAACTTTAATAGACTCATTCGCTAGGACCTGACCGAGTTGGACACCAAGAGGACATGGATAAGAGCCGACATAGGAGTTGGGCACGAAGATGGCTTTCTATAGAGAGCATCTTCTCCAACTCACGGGGGATGGGTTTGTGATTCGACCCAACTATATGGATACACATATATCTCATGGGTTACGGTGTGCCATTGGTCAGATACGGACATCTTCACACCATCTTGAGATTGAGACTGGTAGATTCAGAGGAATACCAACAGCTAGCAGGAGTCATACAGAGCCAGAGATGGAGACACATTATATATGGCAGTGCACAGTGTATTACGAGATACGGGGTCGCTTCCATTGTCTGTGCAGAGAAGGCTTCGGACCCTTCTCAAGAGTCGTGAGCCATCACGACTAGAGATGTGTTGGCCTGTATCTACTTGAGTTACACAGACACAAAGATAGTTTCGTGAGGAGATCTAGAGAGAGACAATCCCAGAGACAGATTACTGATTTCTTCACACCAAAAGTAGCCACCACTGCAAAGCTCAGCTCATACTCAGCACCTACTTTTACATATGGCCAAGAGACGATGGAGTATACAGATGCATATACCTATCTTGGGGTAGTCTTCAGTGGACCGGTATTTTCATCGAGGAGAGCAACAGAGACTAGATTGACGAGAGCTTCTGCAGCCTTGGGAGGTTTGGAGAAGATGTGTTCGCAGATTGAGTTTTAGGAACCTCGAACAAAGCTGTGGCTTTTTGACACTCTAGTGGCTACAGCTATGCTCTATGGGGTTCAGATTTGGGGGCCCTCAGTGGACCACGAGGGCAGATCTGGTAGCATTGATGGATGGAGAGGCCTGTAGTCTCTATGATCTCTTGGATGATTCGGGCTAAGGCCTCAGTGCCACATGAGATTATTCGGGCTGAGCTAGCTGCCCCTCCTCTCGTAGTTCAGGCCCTTACTAAATCAGTTTATTGGACCTTCCCTGAGACGGTTATGCTCAGCTAGCACTTGAGTCATCCCGACAGCTAGCGCTACAAAGTGACACAACATGTTGGTATGGGCAGATGACATCACGGTTTTAGTCACATGGCTTCAGCATGGATAGACTGCCTCCTTTCCAATACTCCTTGGATGCACCCTCCCTCTCTGTCACACGGATAGAGACCACTAGATTTACAGTCAGGGTTTGATTCAGCTAGATACCACAAGCACATGGATACAACCGGTACAAGAGTTGGGCATGAAGTTGGCTTTCTATAGAGAGCATCTCCTCCAACTAACAGAGGATGGATATGTGATCAGATCGGCCTATATGGACACTCGTTTATCCAATTGATACGATGTGCTATTGGTCAGATGCGCACATCATTGCATTAGCTAGAGATTGAGACTGGCAGATTTAGGAGAGTACTAGTAGAAGCCAAGATATGCTAGTTATGTCATATAGACCCAGAGACAGAGTTACATCACATTTGTCATTGTCTCGTATACTATGAGATACGAGGGTGCTTTCACTGTCTATTCAAAGAGGGCTTTGGACCGTTGGCTAGAGTCATGAGATATCAGGATCAGAGATGCCTCGAGTTGTTTTTGCTAGAGCTGCGCAGACACAGGGAAAGTTTCTTGAGGAGACGAGGTAGTGGGAGACATTCACAGAGGGAGATCAATGACGTCTATAGAGCAGGGACTCAACAGCCGGATGAGCATGCTTCACATCAGACTTCAGAGCCCACTGCTACCAGAGGTATATTAGTGGACAGAGCCGCTGAGCTCGAGAGAACTAGAGGCCCACGTCTACGGGGGCGACCACGACATCGATGGAGGCTCCAACAGAGAATCGGGACTATTCTAGCACGACATGGGAGACGTCCAATACGACTATTTATAGAGGCGGACATTGACGAAGCTCTTTAGCGCCGATGCAATACTTTCTCGGACAACGCCCGATGCCGAGCATCCTCGGGCATGGATGATGATGATGATGATTTTCAGGCTGACGATTTTAGTCTTTCACTTTACTTCATTTTTATTTTTGTACCGAGACATTGGATTAGATCCACAAGGATTGTATCAGTTTGGTCTCATAGGTCATTTTGGCCTTTTGCAGACATTTAATATAACTTTTCATTTCATTCTCTCATAGCAGAGTTGGCAGTACTGATGGATGGAGATGTATGGAGAAGCCCTTGGTGTCTATGATTTCTCGGATGATTAGGGCCAAGGCCTCAGTACCACATGAAATTATTAGGGTGGAGCTCGCTCCTCCATTGGTAGTGGAGGCCCTCACTCGATCAGTTTCATTTATGGATAGCACTTGGGCTCTCCCTAGAGACAAATATGCTCGATTAGCACTAGAGTCTTCGCGACAGCTGGCATTGCAAGGAGATAGATCATGCTGGTATGCAGAGATGGCATCTTGGTTTCAGCTACATGGCTTTAGTATAGATCGGCTACCCCCATTTGAGTACATTCTGGATGCACCCTCCATCTCTCTCACTAGGGCAGAGATTACCAGGCTCACCATACAGGACTTGATTCAGTTGGATAGGAAGAGGACATGGATACAACCTACACATGAGCTAGGTATGAAGAGGACTTTCTATAGAGAGCATCTTCTCCAACTCACGGAGGATGGTTTTGTGATCAGACCAGGATACATGGACACTCACCTATCCCACGGGATATGATGTGCTATTGGTCAGATACGCACATCCTCACATCAGCTAGAGATCGAGACAGGTAGATTTAGAGGAGTACCCACTGAGTCCAGGATTTGTCAGGTGTGCCAGATAGAGCCAGAGACAGAGCTACATTACATATGTCACTTCCCAGTATACTGTGAGATACGAGGCCGCTTTCACTGTCTATTCAGAGAGGGTTTTGGGCCACTTTCTAGAGTCATGAGATACCAGGATCAGAGATGCCTCGGATTATACTTACTGGAGATTCGCAAACACAGAGAGGACCTCTTGAAGAGGGGCACAATGAGAGAGATCCAGCAACAGCAGAAGTTTACAGATTTCTTTCAGTCTCACAGAAAGAGGAGTCCAAGCAGCCCCAGTAGCATAACAACACCAGAGGCACCAAAGGCATATTGCTTGGTCGGGCGATAGAGTTGGGGTGGTCACGTCGCCCACGGATGAGAGGGCCCTCTCGACATCGACGCAGATTGCGACAGAGGATCCATACCATACTGGCGCGACATAGGAGCCGTCCCGGCAACAAATCGCGGAAAACCGTACGTGCTGCCACGTTAGCATACCATCGCGAAATCCGTACAATTTGCCACGTAAGCAAGCCAACGTAAATTGCGAAAATCTGCTTCTTCTGCTCTTTAGGGTTTTGGCCCCTTGGCCGGGATCTGAAGGTTGGCTCCGTTCTTTAGTGGCTTGACACGTCAGTAGTTTGTGACATTCCCCCTTCTTGAAAGGAAGTAATCGTCCGCGATTACAGCATATCTGCAAAATAACTCAAGCTAGCTCAAAAATTTCCGAGGGTCATTCCGAGGGACAATCAGTTTGCTTTTTTTTTTGTTAAGGAGTTGGCTTCTCCTTATGTCCAGATCAGAACTCTTGATATTCCGGCGTAGTAAAATTAGCCATCACACCCAGACCGCACTGATCTTCCACGGTCTTGATGCACTAAAATTACATATTCAAGCAATCTCATCCAGTTAGGAATATTCAATAGTTGGCACATCACTATGCAACACACATGCTCACATATGCATGTGACAAGACACAACAAACAGCGTGGCTGAGCACCCCCTCGAGACAAATGGTCTACGGTATGAAGCTACTCAACGACTACCTCGTCACTCCCCCCGCAAATAACCTAAAAAGGTCCGGGCCATGAGCTTAGAGGACTGTACAACCAAACGCTCCCTAGATCGCAGTCTGCGTCTCTTCGAGGTTCAAGCATACAACCAAATGCTCCCCAGATGTCGGCCTGCGTTGTTCCGAGGTTTTCTAGCATACAACGGAACGCTCCCCAGACATCGGCGTGCGTCGTTCCGAGGTTTTCAAATATACAACCAAACGCTCCCCAGGCATCGGTCTATGTCGTTCCAAGGTTCAAACAATACCAAATCAGTATTTCTCACTTCTCCACCCGGGAGTAAAATCACCAGTCAATGAAACTAGTATTAAAACCAGAGTCAAACAATTCAAGTCGGCACCAAGACAGCTTTAAAACAGATAGCATCCATTTCAAACAATGTTCAAAAGCATCTAACTATAAAACAACTAAAGAGTTCATTCAGGGTTTTGTTCGAACAACCGAACTTTGAGGATGATTGGCTTGCTCTTCTGTATCACAATGATGATTCGGTTCCGAACCTAGAGAGTCGCATCATTCTTATCGTGCCAGGGCATGCCTAAGAGAACGTCACAGTTTCCCAACTTCATAATGTGGAAATCAACTTTTCCATGATAATCTTGGATAGTCACTTAGAAGAGCACCAATGAGCAGTACCACTTTCTGAGTTTTCCCCATGGCTAGCTCAGCTTCAATTTCTCCACCCTCTGCATCATAATCAAAATGCATCTGCTTCAAGAATTCTGGATGGATAAAGTTCTCTATAGCTCTGGGGTCAAAGAAGATCAAGGCTTTCAAGCCGTTGACTTTTTCATAAGCTCTGCATAATTCATTAAAACTCGCGAGGTGTATACCATAAATATCGGGTACTAGTCTAATAGCAGGTCTAGCCTCTTAGCTGGAGGTGGCCTCGCGGGAGCAAAAGGTTGCTTTGAGGACGTCGAGGCTTGCTCAGGACATGTATTGAACGTATGCCCTGTTTGGAAACATTTGAAGCATTGGCCTTCTTGTAACAAGGCGTCTAGTTGACGGTGTGTAAGACGAGGCCGTTGAGGCTAGTTTTCACGGGATTCCCGAGAATTTGTTCGTTGTTGCCGGGAGTTCTGGTTAATGGCCGGAGTTGCTTCCGTGGTGAACTCAAACTTTTCTTTTATCATTTTGTAGCCGACCGCGGCATGGTCCATAAGCTCTTGCATGGTTGAAACTTGCTTGGACAAACAATATTCCTGCAATGGTGATGGTAATCCAATGGTGTAGCGCTCGCACTGGTCCTCCAAGTGAACTTAAAGAAGGACATCGGAAGGTAGACGTCGAGAAACCTTCGGTTATAGTCCTCCATAGTCTCTGTGGCAAGCATTTTCAAGTTGTCCCATTCTGCCAAGGGCTATAGAGTGCTTCTCAAATATATTGGCTATGGAGATGGCCTAGTTGGGGCTCTCCAAGTAGTACCAAAGCTATGGAAATCATGGATCAATCTGCATGAAGCATGCCACAAAAACAGAGGTCAAAATTCATACTCCTTTTTTATCGTCCATTTACCTAGCTTTGAGTGTTGCTCGATCACATGTTGATTCTGCTTGCATGCATAGTAGCCTTAGTGTAGGTTAAGGTGGATATGTTAGTTTTCCATTCATTGCATATGCGTCCCTAGAATAAAGTTAATATAGAGCTTAATTATGCAATCAATACAAATGGAAATGGCAATTTATCAAATGTCAAAAGCAATGTAGCGATCATCACATTTAGTGTGGTATCGACACTCCATCCCCAGAGGGACTCAAAACTATCTCAAAAGTGGGGTGTTACACTTTAAGCCATTACAAATGTTGGGGAATAACAAAAGATGGTAATTTCTTGTGTCAAACTATCAAGCTGCCTTTTGCGACTTCTCATGTACAAGCAAGGACAATGTCTATACCTGCACATCGATAAATTTTGCCACATAGGTAGCTATACAAAAATTTTGGCAAACATAAAGCTTTATTTTTTCTCCATCAACCCCTCTTATCAAAGAAGAAATCCTAGCAAAATTAACCACAAATAAAAGCTGCACGCTGTAGACATTGTTGAAAGGTGACATATAAAGCATGCAATTTTTGTGATTGTCAGAACGATGGCGCCATGAAAAGTGAAATGTACTTCCTATAGGATTCAAGCCCTTTCAGAATACCAACAATAAGCCTAACTTCAAGTTCTTTGTGTGTGTGTGTGTGTGTGTGTGTGTGTGTGAGAGAGAGAGAGAGAGAGAGAGAGAGGCGATGGGCATGTGTGTCAAAATGAACAGCCTAGAGTAGACCACATTGAACAGAATGACGATGACAGAGAACATGGAATTAAAGATTCTGATTCTAAACTATCCAGATACAGTCAACTCCATTGTTCAGCAGAAGTACCAAAATCATAGAATGTAAGACTTGAGTCTTTATCATTGATTATGAAAAAGCCAACAATATAGAAAGATAGTAGTAGTCATATGCAATGTCTTGCATTGAGAGTATAAGTCGGCGCTCGGTGAGATATGCAATCTCGGTCAACCAACAACGCATATTAGAATATGCATTCTTTGGTTGGCAAATGGGTGTCAACGCCATCCTGCACTTATCAATGTCAATGTGCATATCATTTTTTTCTATTCTTTAATGTTAAGGAATCTTGGGTTAAGATTCATAGGAGTTCAGCTCACAAATTTCATAAACAGCCATCTCATTGAGTTAGCATGTATCCTTTCACATTTCAAAACTACTAGATAGTAACACCTTCACACATGTTTGCAGTTGTGAGATTGACAAAAAATATAATCGCACAATTTGTGAGAGAGAGAGATGCATGTTGTCCACGGCTAATCTCCCTCGAGAGTTTTGTAAAGAGGCTCATTGAATTGCACTTCATGTGCACAATCGCTCTCCGAATTGTGGGTTAGATAATGGCATCCCTGAAGAGGTTTGGTTTGACAAACCGGCCTCATATGACCATTTACGAGTCTTTGATTGCTATGCATTTGTGCATGTACCTGTTGATCAGAGGACCAAACTTGACATGAAATCTATCAAGGGCATCTTCATGGGATATGGAGATGAGGGAGAGATGGGTTACCAAATTTGGATACCTCACTGTAGGAAGATAATACGCAGCCGAGATGTAGTTTTCAATGAGTTTAAATTGTTAAAAAATGCTACACATGTAGACATTGACAAAAAGAAGGTCCAGTTTCAGCAAAATCAGCCAGCCATAAAGCCGTCTTTGGCTGAAAATTCGACTCCTTTTGATGTTGAAAATGAGCAGTAACGTATTGTGCAATTGCCAGATGATAATGGACAACAAATAGATGCACAAAATGGGATTATACCGCATGACCAACATGCTGAAAATGAATTACAGCAGCAAGATAATGCTGAGAATCAATCGCCAATTGATAAATGTGCACATTCTGGACGATGTAGACCCAAAGATTTGGGTGCAGCTGAATATATTTTGGGTATGCGCATTGCAAGGGATAGAAAGAAGCGTCTTTTATTTCTTTCTCAAGACAAGTACATCAAGAAAGTGCTTGAGAGATTTAATATGGCTGATGCTAAGTCTCTTGGTGTGTCGTTACCTCCACACACAAAGCTCAGCAAGCATGATTGCCCAAAAGATGATACAGCTGCCCATGCTATGAAAGGTATCCTTATGCATCAGCCTGTGGTTCTTTGATGTATGCCATGGTTGCTACATGACCGGATATTGCTTATGCAGTGGGACTTGTCAGCAGGTTTATGTCTAACCCTGGCAAACCACATTGGGAGGCAGTGGAGAGCATTTTCAGGTACACAAGACACATGTATATGTTATGCAAAGGGTACATTGTCTATGCAGGGATTCTGTGATTCGGACATAGCAGGTGATCTTGACACTCGGAAATCTACCAGTGGTTATGTATTTACACTAGCTGGTGGACCTATTTCTTGGTGTTCAAGATTGCAAAAGATTGTTACATTGAGCACCACAGAGGCTGAATATATTTCAGTCATCACAGAGGCTTCAAAGGAAACCATTTGGCTTGGCCGTCTTGTGAGGAATTTTGATCTTCTAGCTCATACTCCAATGCCGTATGCCTAGCTAAGAATGCCATGTTCCATGCTCGTACCAAACACATTGATGTGCGGTACCATTTCATACGCCGGGTACTGGATGATGGCCTTGTCACCTTGACAAAGGTCAAAACACAGGATAACCCCGTAGATGTTCTCACAAAGTGTCTTGCAAAGACACAACATCAGCATTGCTTACACTTAGTAGGAGTTACTTAAAGGTACCACATCGGGCCTTTAAGTGGGAGGTTGTTGGGTCTAAAGACCCTCTGGCCACCTGTTGTACATACCTACTATTTTTTGGGTGTGAACCACCCCTTGGGTCACTTAAGTGACCGTAACACTTGTACCCTTATACAATAAAATATAACATCCAAAAAGCGTGTGACAATTTTTGGATGTTATATTCTATTGTATAAAGGCCCTCTGGCCACCTCTTGTACATATCTATTTTTTTTTGGGTGTGAACCACCCCTAGGGTCACTTAAGTGACCCTAACACTTGTAAAGGATAGAGGTTGCCAAGAAAAGAAAAGGGAAGGAGGCATCAACCCTCACACCAACTATCATCCACATGACACTAGAGGAGGAACAACGGAGACGCTTGCGTGCTGTACATGTGAGAGTTACCGGTCTAAAAGATCGAGATAAAGTCGAGGAAGAAGTAAGGGAGCTCATGGAGCTGATGGGAACAGATAAATCAACGCACACAAAGGCATGGAGATTCGGTAAAAGAAGTGGAGGTCTTGGAGAGACATCGAAAGAACGTGCTCTCATTTTGCGCTTTCCCACTATTGAGGCGAAGAAAGAGTTTTTGAAGAAAAGGTCCACCTTCAAGAAGACTAGCATATTCCTTGGCGATGATCTCACTCTATCATAGCTTGCCCCCATGTAGAAAGTTATGCCGGAGATTAGAGCGGCAAGGGGAAATGGAAAGATAGCCTGCTATAGAGAAGGGAAGGTGGTCATTATGGAGCGACGCTCCACATGACGGTTGGAGACCTATGGGACCAAACTTAAAATGGCAGTGTGGAACTGCAATGGGTCTCTCAAGCTTGATGTAGGAGCCTTTGAGGATAGCTTTAGAGACAAAAGATATTGTGTTCTATTCAGAGACTCACTAGGCCGCGAGTCAGATGATGTCACATGTTACTGGGTACAAATGGGAGACGGCTCATTGAGTAGATGCGAGTTTGAGCATGGGAGTAGAGGATCGAGGCCGGGGACGGGGGGGTTAGCAATTCTTTTCAGGGAAGATTTGCAGTCGCTTGTACATATTGTTCGGAGAGACGATCGTGCCAGGTACATGTGGGTGAGAATGAAGGCTCTCACAGGCAAATTTCTCTATATTGCCATATGCTACTTTGCTCCAAGTACATCAACCTATGCATCACCTAGAGGAGAGTCTCCTTTCTGTGTGCTTGATGATGACATATAGGAGTTCTCTAGGATGGGGACACTATTCTCTAGGGGGACTTCAATGCCCGAATGGGCAACCATTAGACGATCTTCTATGATACCTCGGAGAAAATATTGAGAGAGCTGGCTGGACACCCTAGACATGGGGATGGAGTCTGGACAAACGCTCACTAGATATGGGCACCGCACATGGGTTAGCCATACTTAATGGCTGACAGAGAATCCCAGCAGCCGCCGGGTTTACTTGCTTCCCACATTGTCACGGGGCTAGCATAGTGGATTATATTAGTGGCCACGCTGAGCTTTCTTTCCCATATTGAGGACTTCAAAATTGGACCCCGGCCCATTGGGGTAGCACTGGACCATGTCCTTTTGACAGTGGACATCTCCTTCCAATTCACCACAGCTCAGAGGACAAGAGCACGAGGTTCTACAAGATACACTTTCACTTCGGAGACAGACTCTGTCTACATGGATGGGATTATACTCATGAGATTATTAGAGCAGAGCTAGCTTCCGTTGTGGTGGTGATTTTAGGCACTTACTAGATCAGTCTCTTTCATAGATAGCTTGTGGGACCTTCCCAGAAACAGATATGCCCGGCTTGGTCCTGAGTCTTACCAGCAGTTGGCCTTACAGGGAGACACAGCCTGCTGGTATGGACAGATAACTGCTTGGTTCCAGATGCACGGTTTTAGCATGGACAGATTGCCTCCCTTCCGGTACTCTCTGGAAGCCCCCTCTCTCAGTGTGACACGGATGGAGATTACTAAATATATCCGTCAGGACTTGATTCAGATGGACACCAGGCTTTTTACAGAGAACATTGTCTCCAACTCACGGTAGACGGCTTTGAAGTCAGGCCCAGCTATATGGACACATTTATTATATGGGTGTGGTGTGCTATTGGCGAGATACACACATCCTCATACCAGCTTGAGATTGAGAATGGCAGATATACAGGAGTTCCGACTGAGGAGAGGGTATGTCATGTATGCCATAGGGAGCCAGAGACAAAGCTGCACTACATATGTCATTGCAATGCAGACTATGAGATTCATGGGCGATTCCATTGCTTATTCAAGGAGGGTTTTGGACTATTTTTCAGAGTTATGGGATACCAGGATCAGAGATTCTTGGGTCGGTTCTTGCTTGAGTTGAGGAGACATAGAGAGTGCTTGTTGAGGCGACCAGAGAGACAAACTCAGTGGCAGGTTACGGACTATTTCAGGCCAGCCATTATCGCTAGACAGCTAGACAAACAAGTTCTACAGCAGAGTAACCCGCATCTAGCCGAAGCATGTCATAAAGCGAAACTTGTTGGAAGGTGTTCTTCAAGGTATTCTCTGTTGTAGGTTTTTCGTGTTCTACCAGTGTTTTCTCATATACCTTGATCTACTGTAGGTCAGCTACTGCTTCCAAGAAAGCCCCATCAATATTGGAGAGCAAAGATGAAAAACCTCTCTTAGCACTAGAGGATGGCGTGTCAGCTGCTGGAAGAGGTGTATCCATTGGGGAAAGAAGAGTTGGACCCACTGGAAGATTGAGGCCGAGGGCTGCCCTTTGTGCCCGAGTGAGAACACCAACGGGCTCCTCTACCAGTTGCAACTTGTCTTGAGGGGCAACCACATGGGCGTAAGGTGGCGGTTGGAGGATGGTGCTAACTCTATCCGATTGATCTTGGGAAAGGTGAAAGATGTAGATGCGCGTTTTTTTGGACAGTTCTTATTATAGTGATCTTGAGCCTCAGGATAATGTCGGTAAGGAGGAGACCCTTCTGGCAGAGGACATTTGCTTGGGTAATGCCCATATTCCCTGCATCTGTAGCACAAAATGGGCTGATTGGATGGGTGAGCTGGGGGACGAGGTGGTCTTGGCTCCTGCTGCATGGAGTTGGATGTTGAGGTGTAGAAAGCTCTTGAGGAGCCGAGGGAGCATTAGCATGATAAAAGCTTTGAAATGGAAAAGTGCTTTGCATACCTTGCATAGGAGGTGTAGTCAGCAAAGGTGGCATGTAGTTTGGATGTCCATAGGGGGAAACCATGTTGGATGCAAGTAGCAATCCTTGTCTTCATGTCGAGATTTTTCACAGCGATGGCAATAAGCTCGAAGGGTGCATTCGTGTGGAGGATGCCCTAGAGAGCGACGTGAGCTACACCAAACCACAACATTAGACTCCTGCTGAGCGCGAAGCTCTTCTAGCTCTCTTTATTTTCCCCAAAGCTTCTTTATGTGAGGACTTCTCCTCTTGCAAAGAGAACCTCTCCTCCTGAAGAGCTCGTTGTTATTTCAGTGCTTTGAGTTCCCTGCATAAAGAAATCAAGGGGTGAGATGGATTGTCCATGAGTACTGAGGCAGTCTCTACCTGATGAGGGTCATTGAATAGCTTCCTTGTCCTTTCTATCCCGATAGCAGCAGCGACAAACTCCTCCATAGTTGCTTCAGGTTTCATAGTTTTTGTTGAGATGTCTTGGGGAGAGCCTTCTCAACCTACTTCTTGACCATGAAGTCTCCTAGTTGTTGGGGAAGCTTGGCCATCAAAGACTTTGTTCTTGTCATAAGTTCTGCAAATGTCTCATCAAGTCGGAGCACCAAGTTTGCCAACTCATCCAAGACTTTTCTCTTGAAAATTACCTGCTCTAAAATCTTCGTAGGACTGTTGCCTTAGAGTTGCAGTTTGCAGCAAACTGACTGTACCATTTATCTGTTAAGCCATTCAAGGTTGACGGAAAGAGCACTAGGTAGGCGTCTTCTTTGTTGAGGTCACAACCCCTGTAGAGGGATACAAATCTCTTAGCAGGGTCGTTTGCATCCTCTATGGAGAAAGTTAGAAACTATATGTTCACCTTAGCCAGAACGCTTCTCAGCTCATCCATGGCTGTCGTCTCAGGAGCTTGTTGCTCAAGCGTCTACTGTAACGCAATTGGTAGGAAGTGTACTGGGGAAGGTGACCGGGGTGGTGAGGAGTTGGTTGAGGAAGTCAAGGTAGATGCTTGAGAGGGTAGGGGTAGCGGGGCTGGGGGACTTCTACTCAGCATGAAAGGCTGGTGCTTTCTGTGGTAGTAGTTCAGAGGGCTCCGTAGTGGGCTTTGTTGAACTTTAGGCTTCCCTGTATGTGTCATGCAGTAGCAACAACCCACCCAAGCTCTGGGCTCGAAGACCCTTGAACTTGCTAGGTAGTCTAGACCCATTGGACCATACTTGACTAGACGGGGCAAGACTCGGCTAGACCACTCCAGCTAGACAAGGGCGAGAGAGATTAGACCAGGTAGGCCAAGGTGGACGAGGGTGAGGGCGAGGGCGAGGGCGAGGGCGAGGGCGAAGGTGAAGGTGAAGGTGGACTAGACCAAGCTGGACCACCCCAGACTGGATGAGGGGCTGAACCAGCTAGCTCCTTGACCATGTATGCTGAGTGGAATGAGACTTCAGTTGAGGTCCCATTGGGCATGCCAAAAATGAGAGCGCTTGTAGCAAGAAAAGTGTGTTGTGCTCTCTATTGTGGTTGCTCCTCAATGCACCTCACTCCAACAGAAAGAAAACACAATAGAGCAAGGAGCAACTCAAAGACAACAACAACAAACTCAAAATTCAATGGAGCATGACTAACTCATGGAACCAGTACAGACTCTGGCTGGGAGCACACTCAGCTCCAAGCCCAGGACTCAGAGGTACAAAGGGGATGTCGAGGCTCCAATGTTTAGGGAGAGTGCAAATGTGCAGTGTTAAGACACAATACACGAGACTCAAGACTCAAGCACTAGACCTTAGAAAGTAGATGGATCGATGACTAGAACCAACTACACATATATACAATGATTAAGAGCAACCAATGGTTAGCAGAATATCACTGACAGTCCAGCTACGTCTTATCTCCGAATTGTGGTGGTGGTGAACAGGCCACGGTGTCCACTAGACCACCACCCGTGTCATTACCCAGTCAAGAGTCCGTCCAGTGTGAACTCAAGACAAAATGTAACTGTAAGTGTGTGTCCTGTGCAGGTGACACTGTAGCCCTGCTACCGGGGCTACATGTATGCATTTCTCCGGGAGATTCCTCTTCCCACCTACCAGGTTGAGGCTCTATGTGAGTCTGTCCAGCACTTATTATAAAAGCAATAACGGTTCCAAACTCTACCCGCCCCAGCTTCACAAAGTTGCAATCATCGCCCTAGACCAGCAACGCGTGACCTCACGATACACAGAGGCTTGCTTTCAGTCTTTTAAGAAAGCAGATTGCAGGTCAGCTTTGCCATCGTCTGCACTCCACCTCTGATCGCCCCACCCAACACCTGGCGACCCTTGTCCCGATGACGAGCGGCCTTGCTTGTGTCCAGGTGATGGCTGCCATCTTCCCAAGGCTGCAAGTTCGCAGGCTTCTTTCACTTTAATGGGCAAACATAAAAATGCTCACTCCAGTTATGCTCTCTGGCTTGCAGCATACTCTTGTTACCATCCTCCAAAGTGTTACGGATCGTGAATTAATAAAGAAATACCCAAGTGGAGCAGTTCAAGACCACATTCTCTCTATGGAGGAGCGTCCCGCTCCCCATCTTTTCTCTCCACCTTCAAACTGTGATTACAATATCATGTATTTCCAGTTTGTGTGTGGAGACTATTTCAACTGCTGTAGATACTGTGGTTAGTGCCATTTTTCCTTCAATGCAAACAGGCGAACAGATAGATTACACAATAGAATGCAACTTAGAACCTCTTCTATCTGGCCAGAACAAGGAGACTGACTTTGTTTCTCACCATAAGCATGCTTTTTCCACGCTGTAATATGCTCTAGTGCATTGGACTTCTGATGAATTGGTCTTTCATTAGCATGGACAGAGTTCCTTGGACTTGCTTGCGTGTTCTTCGTGCTGTTCTTGCTCTACATGCAATGTTTTCGTACATGCACTGAAGCACACAGTGGTTTTCAAATTGAGAGTAATGTTTACATTTTCGTCACACAGAGGGCTTGATTACATAATCAATCAGGGTTTCCTTATTTGTGCTTAAAAGATCGTCCTATTTTTGAAGGCTGAAATGTGCAAGCTTGTCTCCATCTTTCTTTAATCATTGGTATCTCTCCACAGGTGTGTGCTGTGCTTAGAGCAGCATTGGAAGCTACTGGTGCGAGGGGCTTGGTTGTGGGCCATACACCACAGATGCTGGGTGCTAATAGGTGATGCCTCAACATAGGCTTTTAAGAGGGTGTACATTCTTTGCATGCAGGCATGTAGCTACTCTGTGCCTGCAGTCCCATTCACATGAATTTGTAGGTATATTAGCATGAGTATGAGCTTGATAATTGTTGCACATCATGCCTGCTGCGTTGTTCGCATAAGTAGATGCGAAGACAAATAGATGATTGTAATTACTTTGAGTTATGCGCTCGCAGCAAGTGCCAAGGTCAAGTTTGGCGGATTGATGTGGGAATGTCTAGTGGAATGCTAAATGCTCAACCCCAGGTAGAAGCTCCTGTCCAAACATTAGCTCTTTTATTTTTTTTCCCTTCTTTTAGGAAGGACATGGTACTGCTTTTTGAGCAGCATTTATGACCATCTTTCCCCAGGTATTGGAGATTTTCAATGATGAAGTAAGGGTCTTAAGCAGTGGCTCTCAAAACACTTATGTAAGGGATAAGACCATGAATGGCTCTACAACAAGTGTAGGGCATTATACAGCCATTTGACGACAGGTTCTTGAGTTGCAACAACCTGGAATGATTTTTCGTCAACGAGCAAGGGGCAAGCAAGGTTGCAACCCTGTACAGCCTGAAATTCACTTGAAGCCTGCATCATAGTACATAAAAGGGCATAAAGCCAATTTGTAATATCAAACAGGACCGACTGCAGTAGCTTGACTACAGCTGCTATTAATGCTCTTACAAAAAATGATCAATGACAATGAAACAGAAGCATCATTGTAAGAAATGCTTTTTGTTGTATATATGTCAAAAGTCTTTTTTCTTTCCCTAAAATAAGGGAGTTAGGCATACATTTAAATATTTTATTATTTGTCATATTTATTGGACCTACTGTGGCAAAAACAAGTAGAAGATGGGTACAGTGAGTACGCATGCTTGGATATTAAGATCTCTAGGAGAGAACCACCACCTTGCCTATAAAGAAAATAAAGCAAACAAACTTATCTAGTGCCATCACAAATGGCCCACCTGCATGTGTAGAAAGAGGGTAAGAAAATACATACAGAGCTAGTAGCATGAGGCCTACTCTTGGAGTTTAAATCTCTCCACTTATTGGAGACGTAGGCATGATTGAGAGGTGGAACCGCAAAATTGATACTCTGTGGATAATACTTGGTAAACTATCATTGTTATTGCATGAAGTAAATAGTTGCACACAATGCTTCCCCTCAAGAAGGGTTGTGTGAAAACACATGTTAGAGTTTAGCAACTATTAATGTAATTGCTAAACTATCATTGTCATTGCATGCAGTAAATAGTTGCACACATTGCTTCCCCTCAAGAAGGGTGGTGTGAAAACACATGCTAGAGTAGGGTCTCTGTTTACAACTCATGTTACACAAATGAGTGCCACAATGAAGACAGGTCCTGTGGGACGTGACACCTCAAATGCAAACTCTTAACTTGGTTTTCATGCCAAGGGTTATAGATCGCTTCTCAAAAATGTTGGTCCTCTCCAAGTAGTACCAAAGCTATGGAAATCATGGATCAATTTGCATAAAGCATGCCACAAAAACAAAGGTCAATTTTTACTCCTTTTTTATCATTCATTTATCCTGGCTTTGAGTGTTGCTCGATCGCATGTTGATTTTGCTTGCATGCATAGTAGCCTTAGCGTAGGTTAAGGTGGATATGTTAGTTTTCCATTCATGGCATAGACGTCCTTGGAATAAAGTAATCATTACAAATGGAAATGGCAATTTATCAAATGTCAAAAGCAATGGAGCAATCATCACGTGTAGTGTGGTATCGACTCTCCATCCCCAGAGGGACTCAAAACTATCTCAAAGGTGGGGTGTCACACTTAAAACCATTACAAACGTTGGGGAATAACAAAAGATGGTATTTTCTTGTTTCAAACTTTCAAGCTGCCTCTTTTGACTTCTCTTGCACAAGCAAGGACAATGTCTACACCTGACATCGATAAATTTTGCCACATAGATAGCTATACAAAAATTTTGGTAAACATAATGCTTTAGATTTTTCTCCATCAAACCCACTTATCAAAGAACAAATCCTAGCAAAATTAACCACAAATAAAAGCTGCATGTTGTAGACATTGTTGAAAGGTGACATACAGCATGCAATTTTTGTGATTGTCAGAACGATGGCGCCATGAAAAGTGAAATGTACTTTACTATAGGATTCGAGCCCTTTCAGAATGCCAGCAATAAGCCTAACTTCAAGTTCTTTGTGTGTTGTGTGTGTGTGTGTGTGAGAGAGAGAGAGAGAGAGAGAGAGAGAGAGAGGCAACAGGCATGTGTGTCAAAATGAAAAGCCTAGAGTAGACCACATTGAACAGAATGACGATGACACAGAAAATGGAATTAAAGATTCTGATTCTAAAATATCCAAATACAGCCAACGTCGTTGTTCCACAGAAGTACCAAAATCATAGAATGTAAGACTTGTCTTTATCATTGATCATGAAAAAGCCAACAATACAGAAAGATAGTAGTAGTCATATGCAATGTCTTGCATTGAGAATATAAGTCAGCGCTCAGTGAGATATGCAATCATCAGAAACAGGACAGCTACATACCTGTCTTCGTTAACCAACCAACGCATATTAGAAAATGCATTCTTTGGTTGGCAAATGGGTGTCAATGCCATCCAGCACTTATCGATGTCAATTTGCAATATCATTTTATTTCTATTCTTCAATGTTATTCATAGGAGTTCAGCTCACAAATTTCATAAACAGTCAGCTCATTGAGTAACCATGCATCCTTTCACATTTCAAAACTACTAGACAGTGACACCTTCACACATGTATGCAGTTGTGCAACAACAAAGGAGAAGACACAATGACCAATGGCCTATTTATAAAATGGTTTTTCCTTTTTTATGTTTTGTTTTGTTTGTTTTAGGAGTCGGATTTGGGCACTCTCGGCCATTCCCCTCAATACACCAAAAAAGTGCACAAATAAAAACTTTATTCAATCTAATCAATCTGTGACAAAGGAGTGGAGTGGATCCCCTTTTGTGCAGTCCGCACCGTGCGAGATTCAACCTGTTGATTCATCAGTAACTTTTGGCATAGAATCTAGACATTGCTAAAAATCTAAAAGTTTCAAGCTACAGCTCTCTGTGGAGAGAATTTGCGATGTTCTCCTCCTCCATCAACTTTGCATCAAGGGCCAAAAAAAGTACCCTTGACCAAATTACCCGGTGGACCTAGCTTACCTTTCTGTTCTTTTCTTGTACCTTGTGTCCTGTTTGGTAGTCTCGTTGGTCTCCCCCGTCCACTAGGACCTCAATCGTCGGAATTATCTGATGAACCATCAATGAATTCCCTTGCTTCGGCGGAACTCTCAGATGCACTATTATCTGATTTCCTTACTTCTCCGAAAACCCCTGATAAACTTACTACCGGCTCCCTTGGTTCTTCTCTTCAATCAAAGACTGGCCCTATTGAGGTGGACACCGGCTTGTCTATAGGATATGTCAATGAGCCGGCATGCATACCAAAACCTTGCTTTGCATGTCCCATAAGTGTCTAAATAGAGTCAGCAAACTTCTGTTGCAGACAATACCCTCAATCTCTTTTGTTAATCTACAGCGCAACTGCTCAATCTGGTCCTTCAAAGTGACCCTCCGAAAGAAAAGACACTTGCAAATAGGTATCCCAAAACCTCTGATAGTAGTCATCCAATGTGTCTTTCTTCGTCATTCTCAGATGATGCCAAGCCGTGATGACATTTTCTTCATATTCTTCTGTTATCCAAGCAAAAGTGAAAATTCTTTGAATTTTACCCTCTTCTTAGGTGCTTCTCTGCGTAACAACAGAGTAGACTACCACGTCTGTGGATTTTCTTTCAAGTAAGATGCTTCCCTTTACACTTTGGAGCGTTCCAAGAACCGACCTCCCGAGAAGGCGACGTCAAACTCCTGTATGAACTCAAGGTCTCGATGGGTGTCCTAATAGCCTGAAAACGTGTCAAACATGACTGCTTGACCCCATCCTTGAACTCCTTGGTCTTCTTGTCCATGTGTTCATTGTCTGAATTGTCAAAGGATGAAGTCTCCTCCTCTGAACTACTAGATGGCTCCCTCTACCTCCTAGGCTTTTTTCAAAAATCTACTTTTCTTGCATTTTCTCCGCTTCTTGCGCTTTTTCTCATCCTCTCTCGAACTAGGAGGACGACGAACTGTGCGAAATCTCGAAAGACGAAGAAAAATTTGAGTCATCCTCGAAATGAACATACTTCTTGAATCTGCTTACCACCTTGAAAGTCGACTTCCGGCCCAAATAATTGGGGAAATCCATTGATTTCCTCTTCTTCCGAGAGTGCTTTAAATCTTTCAAACTCTTTCTGCAAGTACATTTTCCGCTTCCCTACACTCGGCTTTTCTTTCTGTTTCCTTACAGTCTTGAGAGGAGAATCAAAGGTCTCTCGCTATCTCGAGTGAATCTCATTGATTGAGTAATTCTTCAGGTGATTTACATATTTCAGATCTTTGGAGTACTTTTCAAACACATGTCAACCTGCAATTGATGTGTGTACTCCGCTCTGTCAAGATTCCCCGCGGGAAATTTTTTTGATTTCTTTTGTTCTAACGTTGGGTATCGTCTTTTCTTCATCTCCCTGCAAACCAAAGGTCAAAGGGGTGTCGTCTCTGTCAGATTCTCTGCGAGAACCCATGTTTGGTGCAGAAAGAATCGGATCCTCCATAGATGAAGAATCGTTCTAAGCTCTGATACGATTGTTACAGACTTGGACGCTCCAAGCGAGAAATCAATAGCAACACACGAACAAAAATTGCAAAATCACTGAACTTAAATAGAGAGAGAGAAAGAGGAGAGTCGACATGGCACGGTGAAGTTCCGAGCCAAGACGCATTGGCCCCAAAGATTGGCGCTCCTTTCGGTATTCCTTTGTTATTGCTCTTCGCAAAGTACAACTCCCGAGGGTCCAACTCTCTCCGAGACTCTACGTCCAAATGCTCTCCGGAAGAGAGGCCCTCTGGGCTCTTTTAAACTTACAAGGGATAAACCACAAGCAGAGCACCAAAAGCTTCTGATCCAAAAGCACAAACACCCAAAAGCATCTGCCACAAAAAGCATGCGAAAACTGCCAAAACTGCAGCCAACACAAAACGCCAAAAGCCCTACAACTACCACATCATCACTGTCAGCACAATTTACGAAAATCAGCCAGAGGTCGAGGTTTTGATGTTTCTAGGGATTTAGGCCCTCGGGCAGTGCTCCATAAGTTGGGTAGGGTTAGGTTTTTGTTAAAAACCCTAACCCTTTTGTTTAGGCCCCTCAACCACACTTTCTGGGTTCAGTTCTTCAGGTTTCAGTTCCTCTTGTCCACTTGGCCATTTCTCTTCCAGTTGGAGTCACCATGTCATCACTTTATGACACCAACCACATATGCATAGTAGAACAAGAGGAATCAATATCCGTATCTAGATTTTAGTCAATAGTCATATAAGCAAAGTAAATAGTTACTGTAAACCGATCATAAGAGTCAGCAATCATTACAAACATCGTACAACAACCCAACATGCAATCACGAATGAATGATGGAACATCCAAGTTCCAAAAAGAGATCACTCATAATCATTAAACCATTTCCTTACCAGGCCTTGAATGCTATATCCATCATTGAGGCACAGCATTCATGTTGTTCAAAACCATTGAGAGCATGCTTAAATGCCATGTACATCATTAAGGCACCTGAACACCATTGAGAGCACATCTAGTCTTGACTGGCTCACAAGACATTCATTAGAAAGCTATTCAGTTCACCAATTGTATCCCTAGAAATCAAACTAAAACCATAACTACCCACTCTGTAAAAAAGAGCAGATTCATACCTACAGGCATACGACATAGAGTGGAGAGAATCTCTTATAATCAACCAAAATCTGTGACAGTTCTGCAGCAAAAGCATTGAATGAATGTTCAATAGCACCATAACTGTTCACTGGCATGCATCAACAAAACAGCAAATCGATGCATGTTCTAGTACGCCTACCTGAGCCATGGTGATGTAAATTCTCAGGAGGATGAGGAGATTAGACAACCACAATGAAGAGAAGGAGATTATGCACCAGTAGGTGATGAAGACTCCTCCAGCAGAGAGACATCCTTATCGTTTATATGGAGGTTTGTGCGACAGTCTTGATGTAGTTACACAGCCGAATCTCCTGCAAGCAGATTATCGCAAGCCATGTGCAGTTCCATGTTACCCAATAATAGGGTGCATGCAAAAGCAGTGCACAGTGTTTCAAGCAGAGGGAGGTCAATGTATGCCGAAGGGCAACCATGAGCAGTTCCACGTCGATACCCGATAATAGGGTGCATGCAGTAGCAGTGCAGAGTGTTTCACACGGAGCGAGGTCATCACACGCCGAAGGGCAACCATGTGCAGTCTGACAGCGCATAGAATAGCATAGTTTTCTCAAACGCCATCGGTGTGAGTTAATGAATGCTAAAAATGGTACTACTAAGGTCAAGGTATCACACAAAAATATCATTTACATCAGTACATACCTCGTTTTCTCGAGGTAGTGATGACTCCCCTTCTAGAATAAAATAAGCAGAACAAAGAGTGAGTGTGTGTGTGTGTGTGTGTGTGTGTGTGTGTGAAATGAAATGAAATGATAGGCCAAAATGACCTATGAAACCAAACTGATTACAATGGTGAGTCTAATACCAAGTCTAGGTATAAACAAAGAAAACTACAAACTAGAAACTGAGATAGCAGTGCTACCGACTCCTATGGGTGGCTGGTAAGCTGAGCAATGGTATAATGCCACAAAGGTACAGTGGGGATAAGTGTCACCATGATACAATATAGCAGTAGCATGAAGCCTATCCTGATCGACACTCTGGGTGTCGTGCTAGAATCCTCTGGATCCTTTGCCGCAATCTCCGTCGGTGCTGCGTGGCTCCCCTCCTCAGTCGTGGTTTTCTCGATCTACCCAACTTGATAGCTCGGTCAATGAGAGTACCACTGGTGTGTGTATGGGTGGGAACCGAGCTCTGTGGTGGTGGTGGCCCCTCTGCCTCTGTGGTACTCGGACTGAAGAAATCTGAGATGCGTCTTTGGGACTGTCTCTCTCTATGCCCTCTGTATCTCAAGTAGAAATAATCCGAGACATCTCTGATCCTGATATCTCATGACTCTATCTAACGAGTCAAAACCATCTCTGAATAAACAGTGAAAGCGTCCCCGTATCTCATAGTAGACTGTGCAGTGACATATGTAGTGAAACTCTGTCTCTGTCTCTGGCTCTGCATGGCATAACTGACATATCCTACTGTCTGCTGGTATGCCTCTGAATCTACCTGTCCCAATCCCAAGCTGGTGTGAAGATGTGCGTATCTGGCCTATGGCACATCGTAACCCATGAGATAGATGTGTGTCCATGTAGCTGGGCCGTGTGACAAATCCGTCTGTCGTGAGTTGGAGAAGATGCTCTCTATAGAAAGCCCTCTACGTGCACAACTCCCGTGATGGCTCTATCCATGTCCTCCTGATAAGATCCTGCCGATAAGAGAGAAAAAGAGAGAGAGAGAGAGAGAGAGAGAGAGAGAGAGAGGAATTGAAACATACTATCAACATCTGCATAAGGCTTTTTATTCAAAACCCACATTTCGAAAACTTTTGTATACAAAGAATAATCCCCTTTCGAACCAGTACAAGTGAACAGGGACCATCAGAGTACTTGTCAAATAAAAAACGAACATAGAATATGACTTTAGCCTGATCATGAAAAAATATGTGGAACTCCAGATCAGCTTCTAAAGAGAATATTGTGGAAGAGCTGCATATTTGTGTAAAATTAGGCCTCTCCAAACCGCCACTTCCGCACTCCAAATGCAATGAAGCCTATGGTTAACAACGCAAAAAGCCCAACCAAAAGATGATGGTATACAATAGAAGAGGTCACCACCTCTCTCACCAAATAATGCCACAATGCAATCCAGATGGCAGCCGTACAGCAGCCAAATCCAGCTCCAACAACTACTTGGGGCAGAGTATGCAATCCTTCAGCATAACGTAGCCATGCCTGTTAAAGATCTCTCTCTCTCTCTCTCTCTCTCTCTCTCTCTCTCTCTCTCTCTCTCTCTCTCTCTCTCTCTCTCTCTTCTTCTTCTTCTTCTTCTTCTCTCTCTGTAGGTTCTGTTGTGCAGGCGGAATCAAGGGTAGGTGCGCTCAGGACAGCAGCAGTGCAGCGCAGGTAGGGTTAGCACAGCCAGCACGAGCAACAAAAGCAGCATCAGGTCGCAAAAGGAGCCTCCACAGACAACTCGCAAGGTTTGAAAACCCTAAACACAGGTCTCTAGATAAGCGCCTAGTGGTCAGCAAACCCTAAACGCGCAGCAGACAGTTGCTCAAGACCCTAAATCGCGCGTTATGCAAAAGAAACTCGATGAGGCAGTAGCAAGTTTTGAAGCATGGAGAACAAATATGGAAAAGCACATGGGGGAAAAAGATGCAATAATCGAGGAGCTAAAAGGAGAACTTGCAGCTTGCAAATCTCCAACTAAGGAGAAGGGAGACACCAACCATCGGTGTGAAGGAGCTCGAGAACATGAAGGATCAAATGAAAGCTCTATGGGAAGGAGATGAACAGAAATCGAAAACGGCATCTTCATGGGCGAAACGTCTTTTTAAGACACAAGAAAAGGTTGATGAAGCAGAGAAATGGATTGAGGATGCGAAGAAAGGGAAGGCCCACATGCTCGAGACCACACCTACTTCTACCATTATTAATATGACCATTGAGGAAGAGCAAAAAAGGAAGAATCGGGCTCTGCATGTGCGAGACACAGGAGTCAAAGACAAAGAGAATTTAGATGAAGAAGTGAAGGAACTGCTACAACGCATGGGTATCACAGAGCCTACTCACACAAGTGCATGGAGAGTGGGCAAGAAAGGAATCGATGAGAAGGGAAACGTAAAGGATAGGGCACTTATTCCCCGCTTCCCAAATATAGAAATAAGAAAAGAATTTCTAAAGAAGAGGCCAACTCTTAAGAAAACCGGTATTTTCCTGGGAGATGACCTTAGATTGGCACAAGTGGCACACATGAGTGAGTTGATGCCAGAGATCAAGGCAGCAAGAGAAAAGGGGAAAATCGCCTTTTATAGAGGAGGGAAAGTAGTGGTTCTGGAAAAGCGCTCAGCATGATGGTGCGAGACCTATGGGGTGACTCTCCAGATAGCGGCGTGGAATTGTAATGGATCATATAGGCTAGATGTAGGTGCCTTTGAAGACAGCTTTAGGGACAGAGACATAGTTTTCTACTCAGAGACACACCAGATACCGGGACAGCGTATCCCACATGTGAAGGGTTATTTATGGGAAATAGCTGGTCAACCAGACAAGAGATCTCTACAGGGTAGCCGGGGTTCAGGAGGAGTAGCAGTCTTATTTAAAGAGGAGCTGAAACCACTACTACAGATTATCAGGAAAGATGAGCAAGCAAGGTATATGTGGGTGAGAATGAGAGCCGAGACAGGTAGATTTCTATATATCGCTATATGCTACTTCCCTCCAAGTACCTCAGTCTACTCCTCACCTAAAGGACAATACCCCTTTCTCCATATTGAATAATGACATATGGGAGTTCTCTAGAGATGGAGACATCGTTCTCTTAGGAGACTTTAATGCCAGAACGGCCAACTCTCAAGCAGTATTCTATGATACTTCTGAGGAAATGCTCAGAGAAGTGGATTTATCACAGAGGGGGCTTACTACAAACTCACAGGATAAAGAACACACTGAATATGGGAGACATCTCATGGAGATGGCAACCATACATGGTTTGGCCATACTTAATGGTCTAGAGAATTTCCCGTTATCTGGGGGATTCACATGCTTCCCGCACAGGCATGGGGCCAGTACAGTGGATTATGTCATGACTTCACCAAGCTTTATTTCTAGTATCAAGGACTTTAAGGTGGGACCCAAACCGGTTGGGATTGCAGTGGATCATGCTCTCTTGACCTTATCAATCTCCTTCCAATACAATGCCTCTCAAGTACAAAGGAAGAAGACACACACGAGATATACTTTCACTGGTAACTGGTTATGTACGTACTCCAGAAGGGGATTCCGACATTGTTCATTCCATCGTTGGAGTGAAGCAGGGATGCCCACTATCCCCTACTTTATTTGGTATGTACATAGATGAGGTATCAGATTACATTGATAGAGAGGGTGACAGAGGGGCTCAACTTGCAAGGTCATGGATCCCTTTGTTGTTGTATGCAGATGATATTGTATTGATAGCAGAATCACCAGATGGAATGCAGAGGCAGCTAGATGCATTACATAAATTCGCGGAGGATAGTGGACTGTCAGTAAACTTGGGTAAAGCCAAAGTTATGGTGTTTAACACCACACCGCAGTGGGTTAGGAGATCGGCACCTACATTTGCATATGGCCAGGATACAGTAGAGTACACAGATGCATACACATACCTTGGGGTGGTATTTGCAGGACAGAAGTTTACTCTTAAGAAAGCAGTGGATGATAGATTATCCAAAGCCTTTGCGGCCTTGGGAGGGTTGGAGAGGATGTTCACAAGTGCAGCTTCAGGAACCACGAACAAAACTTTGGCTCTTTGATATTGTGGTGGCTTTGGCTATGCTTTTATGGGGTCCAGATTTGGGGACAATCTGTGGATCAGGATAATTGGAAGTCAATGGAGAGACCTTTGGTATCTATGATTTCCCGAATGATTAGAGCCAAGGCCTCCGTACCACACGCGATTACCTGAGCGGAACTAGCCGGAGACAGAATTTGCAAGTTATGCGGAATGGAGCCGGAGACAGAATTACACTATATATGCCACTGCACAGTATACTATGAGATACGGGGGCGTTTTCATTGCCTCTTTAAAGAAGGCTTTGGACCTCTAGATAGAATCATGCAATACCAAGATCAAAGATGCTTAGGCTTGTACCTACTAGAACTACATCGGCACAGGGATAATCTAATGAGAAGACAAAGAGCACTACAACCTCAGAGGCAGATCACAGATTTCTTCGGATCGAGAGAAGCACGATTGGAAGGAGAAGCAAGAGGCCAACAGCCAACACAAAGGAGTACCCACATTCATACCAAAGGCACCCTAATTGACAGAGCAACTGAGCTTAGGAAATCGAGACGACCACGACCAAGATGCAGAAGCACACTTCACCGGAGGAGACTACAACAAAGGATTAGAAGCATTCTAGCAAGACACCTAGAATGCTCCTAAGAAGTTTATTTAATACTTTGTATTTAGTTTTTCACATTTATTTTCACACTTTCACACTTTTCACACTTAGTACTTTAGTACTAAGGTACCCAGACATTGTAACAGATTCACCACTTTTGTATCAGTTTGGTCTCATAGGTCATTCTGGCCTTTTGAAGACCTTAATATAGCATTTCATCTCTCTCTCTCTCTCTCTCTCTCTCTCTCTCTCTCTCTCTCTCTCTCTCTCTCTCTCTCTCTCTCTCTCTCTCTCTCTCTCTACGCAATTGTCGAAGATATGGCAAAAGCTTACATAGGGAATTACAAAACAGCATTGAGAGAAATTAGTAGAAAAGGAAAATCAGAAAATCAGAAAATGTATGATTGATATGAGGAAAACATATGTATGCATTTTACTGGACATGGATGTATGTATAATGTGGATATAGTGGGTTGGCCTCTCTTGCAGAAGTGCAGATTGTGTTTTTGATGGAGGTCATGAGCGCTTCGCCAATGTGTAAGCCCCATACGAAGGCAACCTTTGTGCTTACAAACAAGCGGATAACACAACTGGAAAGGGAGATGAAAGAATGGAAAGCAAATACGGAGGGATTGTGGAAAGAGAAGGCCAACCTTCTTCAAATGTTTCTCAACGAAGGCGCACAATGGAAGAAGGAGAAAGAGGACTTGAGAGGACTTGCATGCAGAGCTACAAGTACTTAAGGCGGATTCAAAAGCACTTAAAGAAGAGGTCTCAGCCCTCAAGCGAGAGCTTGTTGATAGAGCAAGCAGTGGACTAGAGGAAGGGGAATTCCAGCCCTCGGTGATAGAGGAAATCAAGGTCATCAAGGAGCAGGTACGGATAATCAAAGAGGAGGAGAAATAGAATGTGGTAAAGACGTCTTCGTGGATGGCTGTGATCACGAAGACACGGAAGAAGGCGGATGAGGCCGAGAAATGGATAGAAGTCGCTAAGAAAGGGAAAGGGAAAGAAACCCACATCTGTCCCCATCATCAACATGACTCTAGCAGAAGAGCAGTGAAGGAAAACTAGAGCTTCGCATATAAGAGTAACCAGTCTAAAAGACCGAGATGATGCGGAAGGGGAAGTCGAAGAACTTCTCCGCATGATGGGTAGTGAGGCTACTCATACAAAGGCATGGAGGGTAGGGAAGAAGACACAAGGAAATGGGGAGACTTCAAAAGAGAGAGCTTTAATCATCCGTTTCCCATCCATGGAGGCAAAGAAGGACTTCTTGAAGAGGCGTCCTACACTAAAGAAAACGGGCATTTTCCTTGGAGATGACCTCACTCTCACACAGCTTGCGCATATGAGAGAGGTAATGCCAGACATTCAAGCGGCAAGGGAGAAGGGAAAGACGGCCTTCTACAGAGATGGTCGGGTGGTGATTGTAGTGCGGCGCTCCACATGACGGTGCGAGACCTATAAGACCACACTAAAAGTTGTCACCTAGAATTGTAATGGATCTATGCGCCTTGATGTGGGTGCTTTTGAGGGTAGTTTTACCGGAAGAGACATCGTCTTCTACTCTGAGACACATCAGGCCCTTGGGCACTCTATGCCTCACATTAGTGGATATAGATGGGAGACAACCTGTAGACAGGAGACACGACCAGAGCACAGAGGGCGGGGCTCAGGAGGAGTGGTAGTGTTATTCAGGGAGAAGTTGCAGCCATTGATACATATAGCCCGCAGGGATGAGCAAGCTAGGTACATGTGGGTGAGATTCAGAGTAAAGACAGGCAGATATCTTTACATTGCTATTTGCTACTTTCCCCCGAGTACGTCAGTTTATGCACAACCCAAAGGCCAGTCCCCCTTTTCTATTTTGGATGATGACATATGGGAGTTCTCTAGAGATGGTGACATCATCATTCTAGGGGATTTCAATGCTAGGACTGCCCATCATCAGACAGTATTTTATGATACTTCACATGCTGAGAGAGCTAGATGTTGCAGAGACGGGCCTATCGAGACTATCACAGGATGGGGAACACACTAAGTATGGACGACACTTGATAGACATGGGGGCTGCACATGGATTGGCCATCTTGAATGGCCCACAGAGATTTCCCGCTGCGGGGGGTTTTACATGCTTTCCACACAGACATGGAGCCAGCATAGTGGATTATGTCATGGCACAGCCGAGCCTAATCTCTAGTATCCAAGATCTCACGGTTGGACCCAGACATGTTGGTGTGGCAGTGGATCATGCTCTTGTGTCGTTGACCATCTCTTTTCAGTTAGGTGTAGCACACAGGCCACAGGCAGTAGCCCCTACTCGCTACACCTTCACACGAGAGACGGACTCTATATACATAGATGGGATCTACAGACGCCTAAGCCCAGAAGAGCCAGAGCGACCTCTGGAGGAGCTTACTACTATACTGACATAGACACTACATGATGCAGCAATAGAGGCATACCCACATTCCCAGCCTGAGCATAGACGCCGTTCGGGGAGCATGCCACAGAACAGTTGATATGATCGGGAATGCCGGGACACTGGAGCTAGACTTCAGCAGGAGGTGCTTTTGGGGGACATCACTCACGGACAGTCACAGATTGACTTCCGACGTCTAGTGCGGCGGAAGAAGAGGGCATTTTTGGCTCGCCTAGAGCAGGATCTATACCAGCTATTCTTAAGTGAGGACTCACGTGAGGCATGGTGGCTCTTTCATGAGCACTCCCCCCCCCCCCCTCCCCTTTGCCATCACTTCTATAGAGGCCTGGGGCCAGTACGCATCATCTCTGTACACAGTTCCTAAGCAACCCCCCCTTCCCGACCCCCCCGATCCATGCCCACACACATGTGCTTTTTTCACCGATGAGATGGTGAGGAAGGCCATTCACAGGATGAGGACTGGGAGAGCATATGATCATGATGGCTTAGTGGCTGAGCATTTCACGCATGCCAGAGATCTACTAGCAGAGCTTCTAGCAGTTATGTTTAACCGTGCCATGTGTGAGGGCTTGCCTGATACTTGGAGCCTATATACTATTGTACCTATCTACAAGTCGGGAGACCCTATGGAGCCTGGGAATTATCGCACTATCATGATTGGACAAACATTGGCACGGTTGTACGCATCTATTCTTGAGCAACAGCTGAGTAGATGGGCAAAGAGGAAGGTGATACGCACAGCAGGGCGGGCAGGGCTCAGGAGGGGTTTTTCTTGTAAGGTGCAGCCGAATGAATGTCGTATTTTCTCAAGATTAGTGATCTATATTTGCTCAAGGTTCCTTTTAGTTCTTAGGGAAGGAGAGAGCCTTCCGTCTTTATGGAGAGTGCTATGATCACAAAGTGAGTGGATGTTGTGCGTGCAAGTGTATGAGACTGAGAGAAGGAGAGAGAAGAGATACGACACCCGAGAGGTTGTAAAACCCTCCTCCGAAGGCCCCACTCTCGTCGGCGAGAGTGGTCTACTTTTGATTGCACAAAGTGGTACAATGGACTGATGCAACTTGGACTATGCCGATGACGACAACGGTGATGATGGCGACGACTTAGGGCTGAAATCTGGGGTCTTCTATCTGCTGAATTTCGGGGCTGTTTCGGTGCCTGTTTTACTGCTGTTTTTATGGCTGAAATTGAATGGTTTTGTCGGGGTTCACACGGTGGCAAAAACGCTGAGGATCTGTCTTTATTTGGCTGTGTTTTTAGGACTGTTGGTACCTCCTGTTGTACCTGCTGAAAACGCTGCAAGGGCTGTTGTTTCCATGCTGAAAACGCTACACAAAAACGTGGATAAGGCAGGTTTGCTGGCGTTAGCAAAAACGCTAATGGCTGGGCTGTCCACAATGGGGAAAAACGCCAATGGTGGGGACTCTGCAAGCGATAGGCTGTTGTGGGGAAACGCCAAAGATGGGGAGAAGATGGAGATGCTAAATGCTCGGGATGGCTCACCAAGGGGATGACTTGGGGAGGTCTTGTTGAGAGAGGGAGGGAGCACCTGCTGCTTGGGGAAGCCTGTTGTGCTCTTTGCTCATCTGCCCTATTGTGCTAACTTGGGTTTGCTTATATATTAACTTACCCCATTTGCCCTACTGAGTACCCAACAAAAGTCACTTAATAAATAAGTGAAAAATGTTAAAAATAGGATAAAGTCACTTGAAAAATCCCCAAACTGACTCTGATGGAATCTGATGGAAATGCTTATGCTTATGCAGTGTGCAACCAGAGGATATGCATCTACACTGAGTGACCGGGCATGCACGCTCTACGAATAGACTCACAAAAGTGCCAGATCACTTCTAATCTAAACCGACTGGACTTGACAGAAACCCTGTTATGGTGTAGCTTGTCCACGGACACATAGGGTTGGGATGTGTCACGTGACATCCCTCCTTTTCAAAGTGAGGTACTGGTACCGAACTATATGGCGTCGAGGGAGATCGCCAACAGCATCCGGAATCCAGGAAGGGATTCGCCGGCCCACTCTGATGTGTGGGTCGTGCGGTATTTGAACTTCATAAAGGTCTGCAACGCTTGCTTCTTTGGGCCGCGCCGAAAGCGACACAAAGTCTTCTGTGGCTCCTTCGATGCTTCAACTTCGTCTAGAGACCTGCTTCTTTCGTCTTCAAGAATCTCCATGGCTGAACGGATGGGAGTACCCACAGAGCTGCCATGGACACCCGGACTTCTTCAGAGCTGCCATGGACACCCGGAGGAGCTACTACCACAGCAGAGCTCGTCGCCTCAGACCAGAGGCACACTGATCGACCGAGCGACCGAGTTAGGGAGATCCAGACGCCCACGATTGCGGAGGACTACACAGCATCGACGGAGGCTGCATCAGAGGATTCAAATCACTTTGGCCCGACATGCACAACGCCCGGTCAGACTACTGACCATGGAGGAGATTGATGAGATCTGCCAGCGACCGATGTTGGATCTCTTGTGATCTAGCTATCCCACCTAGCTGCTTAGTTCACACCTAGCAGTTTAGGATTCCATAGTATTTTATTTTGTCATTTTGTCATCTTGTTACTCTAACTTTGTATCAAATCCACCACATTGTAACTTTTTGGTCTCATAGGTCACTTTGGCCTTTTGAAGATGTTAATATAACATTTCATTTCATCTCATCTCTCTCTCTATTTCTGGTCTCATAGGTCACTTTGGCCTTGCACTTGAGTCCTCTCGACAGTTAGCCATGCAGGGAGATACAGCATGCTGGTATGGGGAGATGACATCATGGTTTCAGGCACATGGGTTCAGCATAGACAGATTGCCTCCCTTCCAATACTCACTGGATGCACCCTCTCCGACTCTTACACAGTCCGAGATCACCAAGCTCATCCGCCAGGACTTGACTCAGCTAGACACCAGGAGGACATGGATATCCGATACAGCCAGCACAAGAGCTGGGCACGAAGATGGCTTTCTACAGAGAGCATCTCCTCCAGCTTACGGTTGATGGTTTTGTGACGAGGCCCAGATATATGGACAGCCACTTGTCTCATGGGGTACGATGTGCTATCGACCAAATACGCACATCTTCACACCAACTCCAGATCGAGACTGGGAGATACAGCGGAGTACCAGCAGAGGCCAGGACATGCCCCTTATGTGACATCGAGCCTGAGACAGAGTTGCACTACACATGCCACTGCCCCGTCTACTACGAGATACGAGGCCGCTTCCATTGCTTGTTCAGAGAGGGCTTTGGACCATTCTCCAGAGTCATGAAGTACGAGGATCAGAGATGCTTGGGTTTGTTTTTGTTCGAGCTACGCAGACACAGAGAGAGCCTGATGAGAGGAGAGGCTAGGCAGTCTCAGAGACCGATCACAGATTTCTTTAGAGCTGCCACTGGACACCCGGAGGAGTTACTACCACAGCAGAGCCCGTCGTCTCACACCAGAGGCACACTGATCGACCGAGCGACTGAGCTGGGGAGATCCAGACGCCCACGACTGCGGAGGACTACACAACATCGACGGAGGCTGCATCAGAGGATTCGGATCACTTTGGCTCGACATGCACGACGCTCGGTCAGACTACTGACCATGGAGGAGATTGATGAGACCCGCCAGCAACCGATGCTGGATCTCTTGTGATCTAGCTATCCCAGCTAGCTGCTTAGTTCACACCTAGTAGTTTAGGATTCCATTGTATTTTATTGTGACATTTGTCATTTCATTTTTGTCATCTTGTTACTCTGACTTTGTATCAGATCCACCACATTGTAACTTTCTGGTCTCATAGGTCACTTTGGCCTTTTGAAGACGTTAATATAACATTTCATTTCATTTCTCTCTCTCTCTCTCTCTCTCTCTCTCTCTCTCTCTCTCTCTCTCTCTCTCTCTCTCTCTCTCACACACACACACACACACACACACACACACAATCATTCAAGTGTTTTGAAGTGCTGAAGTAATGCCAAGTGTGTAGATCTCTGTGTTTTCGTCGGATCCCTCATCGGAGGATATGTGGCTTTGGCCATACTAGAGAGGTAAGTCATTAGGCAAATTTTCAGGAGCCCCGCACCAAGGGGTGGCTCTTTGACACTTTGGTCACCCATCTTTGATGTATGTTGCAACAGTTTGGGCCCCTCGACTCTCAGTCACCTCGGACAAAGATTAAGAGACCATAGATATATATGATATCACACTTGTTCTACAGTACGGATTTCTAGGAATTGCGGACGTTGATTTGCAGCTTTTGAGCGACGCTATGTTGCTGCTTTTTCCAGAGTTACCGGGGAACGCCCCCGTTCCGGCGTTCCGGCGTTCCGGGGGGCAGTTCCCTTCCCGAACGTTCCGAAACGTCCCGGAACGTCTGACGTTCCAGGTGGCCAGTGCAAACTGGAATGGCCGTTCCGGAACGTTCTGGAACGCCCCTGAAATGTTCCGGAATGCCCCTGGAACGGCCAACGGCTACAAACAAATTTGGCAAAAATTGGAAAAATTGAAGTAAATGTTTGGGCTTCTTTTTGAAGTGTGCAAGGCCTCAAGGACTCATAAAATGCACCCCCCTCCCCCTTTCTCTCCACAAGCTAATCCTCAAGGGTCAAGCTCTCTCCCTCTCACACTCTCAAGATCTCTCCCTCTCAAGACTCACTCTCTCAAGGCTCAAGGCTTCAAGCCTTCAAGCTCTCTTCCTCTCCCTCCCACTCTCTCAAATCTCTCCCTCTCCCTCTCACTCTCTCAAGCTCTCTCTCTCTCTCATCTTCATCTAGTCATAGCAAGGTTGAATGTTCTTCAAAACGAGTTTTTTGTGAGTATTAGAGTCAAAGCACTCTAATACTCCTTGTATTTAAACACAAGGAGCTAAAAAATGCACTATTTGGGTGTTTTTTAACCTCCCGTTCCGCGCCGTTCCCGTTCCGGACCCCTAGCTGTTCCCCCGTTCTGCGGGGATCCCGTCGCCGTTCCCGTTCCGCGTTCCGGGTAACTATGGCTTTTTCTCTACGCATGGGCAAGGGGGGGGAGAGAGAGAGAGAGAGAGAGAGAGAGAGAGAGAGAGAGAGAGAGAGAGAGAGAGAGAGAGAGAGAGAGAGAGAGAGAGAGAGAGAGAGAATTGATTGCTTTATTTTTGTAAAAAAAACTCAAGTGAGTTTGTGAGAGAAACAAAAAAAAAAGAGTTTGCTTTTGGAACTGAAGCTTTTGGGGCTTTGCTTTTGGCATCCCTTGTAAATTTTAAATAACTGGTTTAGGGCTCACTCTGCAAACATCTGGACGCAGAGTCTGAGAGTGAAACCCTAACCACTCTCTTGTACTTTGACATTGATTAATACATAAAGAAATACCGAAAGGGGCGCCAGTCTTTGGGGCCAATATCTCTAGGCACGGAACTCCGTCGAGCCAGTGCAAATCTATTGTGATCTATGAATTGTTTTGAAGTGGTTATTTGGTGCTGTCGTGATTGATTCTTGACTTGGAGTGTCCAAGTCTGTTATAGAACTCTTCTGTGTCTACATATGATTGAATATGTAGACGTAGCTTCCCAATAATAGGAGTAACACACTCTAAGTAGCCAGGACATGCCAACCCTGCCTCTGTTGTGTACCTCATCTCTTCACCTCTAATGCCCAGCTTCATAGCTAACTCGGGTGAGATAAAGTTTGCTTTGGCACCTGGATCAAAGAAGATGAGTGCCGTCTGATCTCTAACTTTACCCCATGCTCTACATAACTCGTTGGCATTTGTACTGGGCCTGTCACCCACCATATATGGCACCAAATCTGTCGTGGGTTTAGGCTTCTTGCCTTTCTGGTCCTCTTTATCATCTGAGTCAGCTGGTCTTTTCCTTTGTGGACAATTGGTAGCAAAGTGACCAGGCTGCTCGCATATAAAGCATTCGTTTTCAGCCATTAGGACCTTTTCCTCGAACGACTTACGCACAAAAGGCTTTTTTTTCTATTTCTTTGCCTGCGCTCCAGAAGTCGCGGCTGAATCCTTGTCTTTGGTGGCCTTTTTTGACCCCTATGACGCTTCAGGAGCCGTTTTCGCAAAGGGCTTCTTCACTGAATTTTTCTTTTGCTGCCCTCCTTTCTCGTTGCTTGGAAACCAACTGTCCTCTCTTTTCAACAAGGCAAGACCCATGTTAGCAGCTTCCATAAGCTGGGTGAGGGTAGCCACTCCGTTCTTGGTACAATAGTCTCGAAGCCCTTTAGGCAGCCCACAACAATACTTCTCTATCTGCTCTGTCAATGGCACAAATCTGTAGGAGGTCATTGAGAGTAACGCTTTACAAAACCTCCAATTGTACTCCAACAAGCTCTTGCATGTAGCCGCAGTAAGTTGGAGCCAATCTGTCATGACGTCGGCTTCAAATTCATTTGACAGCCAAGCAGATACAAACATTTGCTTGAAGTAGACCCAAGTAGAGGGTGCCTGTCCTTGCATTAACAATGTCGTCCACCATGTAAGCGCATTGTCTTTCAAGCAAGTGGCAGCTTTCTTGACCTTAGAGGCCTCTGTAAAATTCCCTCCTGCATAAGCTGTATCAAACTGCTAGAGGAAAGTGAGAGCCTTTGCTTTATCCTCAAAGCCGTTGAAAGTGCTAAACTTTACGGCTGCACCACCTTCTTTGTAAGCTTTCGGCTTTTCCAGTGCCCCCAAATTGTCATAAGGAATGGTCTGCAACATGGGCACTATAGTAGGCGTCATCGGCACATCTTGGCCGTTAACATTTTACGTAAGAGGTGCCATATCTGGCTGCTGTCCAAAAAAACCAGCCATGCCAAAATGAGCTTGTGGCACGCCAAACAGGCCCTGGTTGCTATGAAAACCTTGTTGCATGCCGATGCTACCATACATGGGGTTTGGCATCCTGCCTTGCATACCCCCAAACATTGTTCCAAGCATGTACATCTGACTTCCAGACGCATAACCAACCATACTCTGGAACACAGATCCACCCCTGAAATACCCAAGATGTATCGTGAGTGGTGGAAAAACTGGGTGCATTGCCTGGTAACCAGTTCCCTGTCCATTCATGACACCATGCGGGCTCAGAAAGGTGGCGAGCTGAACTGGCATAACCTGTGGAATAGGAATCCTAACCACCTGTTCAAGGACGGGAGGAACCTGTTTTGAAGCCCCCAACTCCGCAATATGCGAGTGTTCCCTATCCTGCTGAGACACATGAAGTACTTGGGCTTGAACCTCAACAAGCTCTGTACGTGGTGTAGGTTGCCTATTTTGTTGTGGCACAGGTGGCAATTGCAAGAACTCGGAGTTCTGCACTAGTTGCGAAAACACATTCATCGCAGCAACTAACTGAGTCCTGAACGCATCATCCTCTAGTTGCCCAATCATAATGCCCCGTACTGGAGGGACATTCACATCAATAGGAGGTACAGACTGATGTGGCCATGAGCTCTCGCCAATCTCGAACACCATAGGAATTTCCTGTCTGTCCTTCGAAGAGGAACCCTCTTCCATAATGCCCTTCCATTTGTCGGCCATAGTGTAATCCCGCGGTCGTGTACTCTGTGTCTTTACCCAAAACAACCAAGGCTCACTTATTGAGGAAAAAGTGATTGACGTCCCAGCAACAGAACCTTGAAACCTGCCCGGGGGGCGGTAGGCTTTGGCTTTCACCCGAAATTCTTTACTTTACTTTAGACACACACACACACGCACGCACAGAGAGAGAGAGAGAGAGAGAGAGAGAGAGAGTACTTTGCAAAAGGAACCTACAACGGGAATAACACTTAAGCACACGCACGGCTCGGAAGCTAGAATGCTCCGAGCAGACGTCGACAACCTGTAGGCCCCAAAATTGGCGCCCCTTACAGTATTTCTTTATTCTTTAAGAGGGTAGATTACAAAGTAGAGTCCTGGGAATTCTTTACCTGTATCCAGCTAGCCTGTTTTGGCAAAATTTCGGCAGCATAACAACCCCAAAAACTTGCCCGAAACCAATTCCCCTGCTGGAACGCACTTCCACTGGCATAAACCCTCTCATTCCTGCCCAAAAACAGTAAATTCAGCTCGCTGTATTTACTGGTTTTTGCCCTGTTTTCAGCCCTAAACAGTCCCCGAACTGCCCTCTAGCAGTGGGGCACTATTCTCAAGGGTTCTAGCGCCCGTATGGCTGAAAAACAGTCAAAAAGCGCATAATCAGCGCTGAAATTGCACCTGTACGATGAGGTTATCACCCTTACCGGTGCTTGCTTTTGGAGTAGCAGTTAGCTACACCTGTTCCTGCTCAAGGAGGCTGTTGCCTCAGCACAAAAGCATGAAACCACACAATTGTACATCAGTCAAATGAAGAGCCCTCTTGTGGGCATCACATAACTGCACGTAGGGGAGAGAGAGAGCAGTGTGTAGTGTGCGGGTCATCACTCCTGGCACCACGCTGTACATAGAGTGAAAAGCATGCACTCCATAGCTCTTAACCTATGACATGAAACTTGCAAATGAGCCTCCCAGCTATAAATTCAACGCCACTTCTTCTTGCATGAGGAAAGTGCACAGAAATGTGCCACTTGGCGCGTTTACAGGCCATCTCTCGTTTGGGGGTTGCCGCCCAAAAATCTCCTGACTGGTTACCCAGTTGTTGCGGTAGAGTTCTAAAATGTTCCCCTTGTCATTCAAAAGGTAATGACGAGAACACATTTCATGGCCCAAAATAGCAATTCCCTAATTTTTAGGAGATGCTTCCGTTGGGCTTCCATTGGTCTTCTAACCATCTATCCCCATTGGGACCGCATCCAAAAATGCAATGTGGCCCAACTCTCGGGTACTTTCTTTTGGTGATCCCACCTTCACTTTATGCCTTTATTGAGTTCACTTCCTAGTATCCACCAACTTGCTAAGTTCGACGGGGAGACCTACATGATCTTGAATTGAGCCTAGACATCCTCTTACTATACGAATTCCAATGCCGACCAACTTCCCGTAAACTACCGTTCACATTGGCCATACAATATCCGACCATTTGCAATTTCAAAAAGAGGGTCTCAAAAATAAAACAAAAATCATTGGAAAGAAACCAACAGTTGCCACGTCCTCGTGACAGGTGCCCAACTGGCAGGGACATGGATTTCATTGTTGTCATATGCTGATGATATTGTGTTGATCTCGGAGGGTATGCAGCGACACTTCGATGCATTACAAAGCTTTGCGGGGGATAGTGGATTGTGTATAAACCTTCGTTTTACCAAGGTTATGGTGTTTAACACCACACCGCAGGCGATCAGGAGATTAGTACCTACATTCACTTATGGTCAGGGGACTGTGGAGTATACAGATGCATACACTTATCTTGGGGTTGTCTTACTGGGCCAAAGTTTTCTTTGAAGAGAGCAACAAAGACTAGACTGACCAGAGCGTATGTGGCCTTGGATTGGAGAGGATGTGTTCGCAGGTTCAATTCCAGGAACCCCGAACAAAGCTCTGGCTCATTGATACCTTGGTAGCTTCAGCTATGCTCTATGGGGTTCAGGTTTGGGAACCCTCTGTGGATCAGGATGGGGGGGAGGTGTGGAGAGGCCCTTGGTATCTATGATCTCTCGGCTGATAAGAGCCAAGGCCTCCGTGCCACACGAGATCATTAGAGTGGAGTTAGTTGCCCCCCCTATGGATCAGTCTATGCACACCTTATGGGATACTACCAGAGACAGATATGCCAGATTGGCCTTTGAGTCCTCCAGACAATTAGCTTTACAGGGGGACACATCATGCTGGTATGCACAGATGTCATCATGTTTCCAGATACATGGCTTCAACATGGACAGCTTGCCTCCCTTCCAGTACTCCCTTGATCCACCATCGTTGTCTCTTACACGGGTGGAGATTACTAGACTCATTCGCTAGGACCTTACCGAGTTGGAGACCAAGAGGACACGGATAGAGCCACCATAGGAGTTGGGCACGAAGATGGCTTTCTATAGAGAGCATCTTCTTCGACTCACAGGGGATGGGTTTGTGATTCGCCCGAGCTGTATGGATACACATCTATCTCATGGGTTACGGTGTGCCATTGGTCAGATAGGGACATCTTCACACCAGCTTGAGATTGAGACTGGTAGATTCAAAGGGATACCAGCAGATCGCAGGATATGCCGTCTATGCCATAAAGAGCCAGAGACGGAGACACATTATATATGTCAATGCACAGTGTATTACGACATACGGGGTCTTTTCCATTGTCTATTCAGAGAAGGCTTCGAACCCCTCTCGAGAGTCATGAGCTATCAGGACCAGAGATGTGTTGGCCTGTATCTACTTGAATTACACAGACACGGAGATAGTTTACTGAGGAGATCTGGAGAGAGAGAATCCAAGAGACAGATTACTTATTTCTTCAAATCAAACACTGGACAAATAGTAGAGTAGCCACCACAGCAAAGCTCAACTCATACTCACACCCGCGGTACTCTCATTGACCGAGCATTGGAACTAGGGAGATCGAGACGCCCACGACTGAGGAGAAGAGCTTCACAACATCGACGGAGACTACAACAGAGGATTCGAGCCATACTATCTCGACATCCAGAGTACAGATGAGGATGGATCCATCACCCATTGTATCTTTCTCTTGTATTTGGCACCCATTGTATCAGGAATCACACGTACCCCACATAGTTCGAGCTAGTAGCACTTCTAGATTCATGTTAGTATTTCTTTTTTTGTACTCAGACACGGTACGAGAATCACAAGTTTGTAACGGATTGGTCTCATTGGTCATTTTGGCCTTTTGAAGACGCTAATATATCATTTCAATTCTCTTCATTTCTCTCTCCAACTCACGGCAGATGGCTTTGTAGTTAGGCCCAGCTATATGGATGGTCTAGGGGGGTCTCTATCCTTTGTCTTGCAACATTCATAGAGTTTGCCATCTGGAGTTATTGGGCTTGCCAACCTTTCGTCCTCGTCTCTCTTTCTCTCTCGCGTGCCACCGTCTCTCTCTTCCGTTGCACAATCCAACAATTCTAAGGTTGCCATAATCTTCTACCACACCTCACAATATAGAAGGCCCGTTACAACTAGGGGTCTGGGCGAACCTCTCCTCCATCAAACACCATGCCTCGAGATAAGGTTGCCAAAAAATGACATGGGTCTGCCAAATCACTCTCCTCTATCCAATTTGCATGTACCTTTTGATTGAATTGAGATCTTACCTTCATCTTTAGCCAAACCAAACATCCACATCAATCACCTCTGTTCAGGTGAAGTTTTGCTTACAAAATTGCTTTTGAAAGTCTTACACTTGCAAACTAACTGCTAATCACTAGAACTCTTCCTAAAGGCTCACTTCAAAAGATCTTGCAAACTCATTCTCTATCAAGCTTGATCCCTTGGCCATCAGCTCATCAATTATCTAAATGAAAAAGAGTGAATTTACCAAGTAGGTGCAGCAGAGAAGAACTGAAGATGCAGAAGCAACACCAAGGATATTGAAACCCTTCCACAAGATCACTGTAACAAAAGACGGTTGGTTAAGCCACCAAGAAGCAGTTTACAAGTACTATATAGATTAAAAATATGATCAGTTCCAGTTATAACAGGGTCAAAACTAGCAGACTGGCCTGCAACGGCAGCATAAAAGCCCAGAAATCCAAAGCTTTGCGCATGACTAGATGGCATGCCAGGATCTGCCTTCAGCCCTAATGCTGTTAGTGGCCGTTGTTGATTGAACATTCTTTTCAGAAGCTTTGAGCTCAAGCTGTTCATTATGCTTCCTGTTAATGCCCATATAACCTGATCATCATGTCTCAAAACAAATACAGCCAGGATGACAGCAACAGTGACCCATCTACTCTGCATACAAAACTTCAAAAGATCAATTGTCTTGTAGTACGAGGCAATAGTATTGAAACTTCAATCTAAAGCAGCAAGTTTAGATTTTTTCAACACACTACTCAAATGTACCATAATATTTCCATACTTGTTTAAATTTGGACCAGCATAAAACCTTTTTGGTAAAACTATCGTATATATATACAAGATGTCGAGTCTCTGTTAAAGAAACACAATCTGGCAGTAGCACTCATGCAGTGAAAACACAAGATGAAGTTTCAATCAACTCCTTCAACCGTCTTCTTCCATTAGATGTTGCACCTTAAAAACAGAATGCACATGTAAACGGCTTAATTAGGCCGAAAAAAGAGCAAAAAACTGGAAGTATATCATATCACTTTCGTTTCATATAAAAAAATGTTGACTCTTTGAAGGAACATACATGAGGGAGGTTGGCAAAAGAAGATCTCAAGTGAGTGTTTAGCCATGGCAGTCTTCAAGTCCTCACAAAAATACATTTGAATTTGATCAACTTTTGCCTCTTTGCTAGGGTAAAATCTTTTTAAGATGACAAACAAATTTATCGCTTGAAACACATAAGATGTAAAAGTTTCCCCATTCGTTACTCTCTGTGCGTGTTGCATCTCAACAATCAAAATGTGCAGCCAAAAGCACAGATGCATTAAGCGTCATTGCAGCGGAAGGTGTTGTGACAAGGGAACACGCGAGAGAGAGAGAGAGAGAGAGAGAGAGAGAGAGAGAGAGAGAATGCTAGAGACAGCAGGTGGAGAGAGAGTGGCACAAGACCAACAAGGCAACCTTTGATAACCAAGAGAGGCTCTGCACAATTGCCAAAATGGCGACGTCCTCTCCCCCCCCCCCTCCCCTTCCCCCTCCCCACCTATCCATTCCAGAGTTGAGGGAAACAGAAACATGGAAACGGAAACAACAACGGAAACGGAAAAGTTTGAGAGGGTTGAAATGGAGAAACGCCACGTCAGCCTGGGTGTGTTATTACCCATGTTATAGGAACAAATATGACCACAGATATACCAGAAAAACACAAATTTTGATAGATTATAAAAATTAAGATACAACATCAAAGGACAAAGGCTTAATTTTCATCATGCAGATGGGACTCAAGAGCCAAATAAGAACAATAAACAATGACTTGTTGCTAAACATAGAGAGCATGAATCTATGAGAAGATCTCCTCTTCAATTCCTACAAAGTGACCACCAATATCTCCGTCATCAAGCTCATTTGCCTTTGGCTCCTCTGGCTTGAAAGAATTAAAAGGACTTCTTTTAATGCCACCTAAATGAAACGGCAACCTGAAACGTTTCAGACCCAGTTTCTTGCCTTCTGAAACTCTATGTGGCGCTACACCTTTGATTCCGGAAACACGTTTCAAGCCAGGAGGATGGTGTTTCGCCGTTTCATATGTTATTAGAGACCATTTTTGGGGTTTACCACTATGCAAATCTAAGGGGTTGAAATGCTTGACCCACATCTCAAATACCCGGAAATAAATGAAAAACGGGCAAAAAAAACAGTGATCAAAAAACTCTACAAGTGACCGACTTTGTTAAACTTTATGCATCTCAAGTGAATGCCCATGGACATCCATTATTTAATTTGTCTAGTAGGTATTTATTTTACTTATTTCACATGATTCTAGGTAGGGCAATTTGCTGAGGGGGTTATATTAGGCCCCCAAGTAGGTATATAAAGAGTTCTCATTGTATAATCATCTAGATCATTGCCAAGTTGGTTGGTTCAACAAACTCTCTCTGTCTCTCTCTCTCATGCACTCTCTCCTAGCTCTACACTTCCGTATCGTCGACTTTGACATGGTATCGAAGCGCTTCGCTCATTGATCACGAGTGGAGAGTGTACGAAGACGAGGAAAGGAGCAGTCGTAAGGTGCAGCGGAAGTGAATGATAATATTGGTCAAGATGAGTGCTCCGAACTGTGCTCAAGGGTTCCTTTTACTTGCGGGAGGGAGAGCCTTCTGTTCCTTTAGAGAGAGAATGCAATGATTACAAACAAAGTGAATGCTACTGTGAATGAAGGTTCTGAGACTTGGAGAGATAGAGAGAGAGAGAGAGAGAAGAAGAATACGACACCAGATGGTTCTCAAACCCTCCTCCAAAGGCCTCCTTCTATATGGCGAGAGAGGTCTATGCTATAGATTGCACAAATCTAGTACAATTGTCTAGATGCAATGGACTTGCCGGCGATGTCGACGACAATGATGACGACGACGAACACGGGCTTGAAAACTGAAAACGCTAGGGCTGAAATGCTGAAATCTGCAAATTGCTGACTTTCTGCTAAACTCTGACACTGTGTCGGCGAGGATAGACTACTCAACGATGCGCTGAAAACACGGATGCTAAAAACTGAAAACAGCGGCTGAAATTGTAAACGTTGGCTGACTCGACGGTACGGCGAGGATCAGCTGCGGGTAGGTGAGATCTGCGAGGCTAGGGGCTAGATCTGCAAAGACTAAGTGCTGAAATCTGAAAATGCTAATGGTCTTTTTTTTTTTTCGAGAAAAAGATCCTTCTATTAGTTACTGAAACTGCCCATAGGGCTACAACCACCTCTTCAAGAGAGGGCTACAACAACCATGGTGGGAGACTCTCCCAATGAAAAAACCAGTATATGTACAATGGGGCTAAATCAAGAGATAGGGGGAGGGAAGAGCCACACAGGTGGTCGGTAATGCCATCAGAGTACACCCTCTTTCCATAGACTACTTGAACGTTCAATTCCGACATCGTTTCAGGCATTTACAAGCAAAACAAGGTCGGAGGTCAGCAGGCGTATTCGCGTGGTTGCTTGATATGGGTGCGTAGCCCTTGACAAGGCTAACGTGCTGATGTGATCCGCTCGTCAATGTGCCAAAGGAGTGTCGTGTAGCATCACACAGAAGAACACTCACTCTCTCACTCTCTCAGACACAGTGCACGACACAGAGTTTTAGAGAATAATACCGACTTTTAATTCCAAAATTTAAGTGCCTTATATACCAAGTTCACTTAGTCCAAAATATTTACAAAAATTTAAAGGAAAAGTTTAACTCTAGGTGATCCTAGAGGAAGTTAAAGGATAACTGCTCTAGATGCTCTTGTTTTCAGTACACTTGGGGGGCAGTTGCTTGGTCCACCCCCACGGGCCCGGCACTTCAGTTTGAGCTATCTTCCACCAGCAGGATGATAGTGATGCAGGAGGGGCGACCTACACTCCAGCCTACTACAGAGCTTACTCCACAGGAGTGGTGTAGTGAGAGAGAGGAGTGTTGGGAGCTCATCAATGGCCTGACACTCTAGTTCATCTGGCGGGCCTGCTGCTTCCGCATCTTTGAGGCTCGCCCTGTGCCACCAGCAGAGACTTCGTGACTTTTGGCTAGAGCTGATCCATACTCTCATAGGACAGCTTGAGGGACTACAGGGCATCTCCGACCGCATGCAGGAGCGCCCCGAGGCTTTCCTTCGACTCTGGCATCCTGGGCCTTTCTACACCATAGTGTAAAGAGCCATCTGGTCCAAGGTTTCCAACGGCCTCCTGACTGAGGCACCCTAGCACGAAGCCGCTGTAGCAAGAGCTCCTCACCTGCAAGAACTCCTCTGACGATGAACTTCCCAAGAAAGGCTCTGCTCTGCTGTGCTAGGTCAATGATCCCAAGCCCTCCCTGTGAAGAAGGAAGAGTGATGACCTGCCAAGCCACCTTGGCTCGGGCTATCTGAGTGTCACGTCCTGACCAAAGGAAGTTCCTGATCAGCCTCTCTACCTGGCTGATACAAGAACTCGAGAAGATCCAGCAGGAAGTGATGTACCTCATAGTCGCCAACAACACCTGGTTGGCAACTACTACTCTGTCAACCAAAGAAAGTAGTGCTGAGCTCCAATGTAACAACTTTCTCCTCATAGACAGGAGAAAGGGAGCAATCTGCTGCTCGGGAAACAAGTCCAACCCAACCTGACACCCCAAGTACCGAACTGCAGTCCCTGGGAGAATCCACCTGAAACCCTCTCCTGGCATCCAATCTGGCATAGGAGCACTACCAACCGAGAAAGCCACTATCTTTCTCCAGTTGATTAGTGCGCCCGATGCACAACAGATGGTCTCCAAAGCCTGCTACATCTGTGAAGGTTGGCCTCCTGGCTGTACCAAACTTGGATACTCCAAGTCAAGAATCAACCGCGACAGCACCAAATAACCACTTCAAAACAATTCACAGATCACAATAGATTTGCACTGGCCCGGGGGAGTTCCGTGCCTAGAGATATTGGCCCCAAAGACTGGCGCCCCTTTCGGTATTTCTTTTTATATTAATCAGTTCAAAGTACAAGAGAGTGGGTTGGGATTCACTCTCAGACTCTGCGTCCAGATGCTCTGAGAAGTAAGGCCCTCACCACTAATTTAAAGGTTACAAGGGATGCCCAAAAGCTTCAAATCAAAAGCAATTGCTCTCTCTCACACAGAGAGTCAAAACTTGAAAGCAAAAGCATTCTCTCTCTTTCTCATTGCATAGAGAAAAAGCAAAATTTGCATCGCTCATCATTATAAATAAAAAATAAAAAATAATTTTAAAAAAAATCAACCTCCGCGATTTTCGGAAATTAGGATTTCTGGCAGAAATTAGGGTTTACAGGTAGAAATTAGGGTTTCTGTTGTCTGCCACGTCATCACTTTGTGACATACCTCCCTCTTGAAAGCATTGTAATCGATCGCGATTACGCCTGTAAAACAGACAAAAGCCATAAACCGTCTTAGCAGACACTGACTGTTAGTACCTACGTGCTAGGAACACACATCTAGCACATGTACAAAATCGACAGTCACATCACAGGACATCACCAGACATCACAGGACATTTAACATTCATTCGGATCTTAGACCATGATTTATCGGCAATGTAGCTAGCAATCACATTTAGGTCCAATCGGGACCTCATCGATGTCCGATTGACTAACCCCTATTGCAACCATGTCTATTCGAGATCAATCAGACCAAAATGCTGCAGTCATTTCGGCTATCAGTTCCTGCACTCAAAAGAAGTCAAGAACAAATCAATATCATTATCAGGAATTCCATTTCATAAAGTCATCCAGCAGAATACTATCAGCTCTCAGTATCCCTGAAGCTCAAAGAGACATCAAGCTGAATTTCTAGGTTCCGTTTGAAGTAGACTATGCTAAACCAAAACATCGAGGTAAAGTTTCACAATCCGAGGAGTATCTGCTAGGTCCTCCTCCTCCATCTACTTCGCATCAAATGCAGGAAAGTTCTTGAACTTAACCAAGAACCGCCTTCAAACTTTACCTTTCTTCGTATCCGTATGTGCCAAAATCTGTTCAGGAACAAGGGTCTCCTCGTTTTCTTCCACTGCGGGTTGTTCATCAGGCTCCCCATTATAAGGCACATCACCCTTAACAGGTTTCAAGAGACTCACATGCAATGCATTGTGAATCCTCCAAGTATCTGGCAGTTTCAATCGGAAGGAGACATCATTTATCTTTTCAGTAATCTAGAAAGGTGCGTAGTATCGCTTACTAAGCTTTGGAAAAAGCCTCTCCTTTCCCTTTTTCTTTCTTGGACGTGCCTTGTCAAAAGTAAGAGCACCCAATCATCCTCCTTCACTTTCAAGTCGCGACGATGGCGATCCGCTGCCTTTTTCTGTCGTTCTTGAGACTTTTGCAAAGTCTCACGAACCTTGGCAAAAGCCGTATCCAAATCTCGCGAATATTCATCCGCTTCAAATATCTAATCTTTCGTGCTTAGGAAGGATGGAACCTTCGCAGCACTTTCAACAATCTCAAATGGCGTCTTCCCCATCGAAGAGTGTATCTTGTTATTGTAGGCAAATTCCACCAAAGGTAAGTTCTTTTCCCATTGAGTCTTCTAATCTAGAATACAAGACTTCAATAAATCTAAAACCACTGAATTGGCAATCTCAGATTGCCCGTCAGTCTGTAAGTGGAACGATGACGAGAACTGCAACCACGTGCCAATGTTCTCCCAAATTGCCTTCCAAAACAAACTCATAAATCTGGGGTCTCTGTCGGAGACAATCGTCTCAGACGTGCCATGTAATCAGAAAATCAACGTGATCATTCTGTGTTCTCGGGAGATCAAAAATGAAATCCATTTCAATATTTTCCCACGGGCGGGTGGGTATGGGTAAAGGCTGTAACAATTCCTCTGCCTTATGCTCGTCAAACTTGACCTTCTGGCATACTGCGCACAAACTCTTCCACATCCTTTTTGAGTCTCGACCAAAAGAAGTATCTCTCTACCCCTTCATGGTGGTAGCAATGCCACGGTGACCCGTAAAAGGTGGTGTCACATGACACATCCCAACCCTATGTGTCCGTGGACAAGCTACACCACAGTAGGGTTCAGTCAATCCGATCAAGTTAGATTAGCAGTGATTAGGCACTTTTGTGAGTCTATTCGTAGACCGTGCATGCCGAGTCACTTAGCATAGATGCATATCCTCTGGTTGCACACAACATGATCATCGGAATTCCTATCAGAATCCATTCGCATCAGTTAGGGGAATTTTCCAGTGCATTTAGCCTATTTTCCTATTTATTGGGATTTTCACTTATTATTTTTAAGTGACTTTCCTACAAAAGTAGGTAGGGCAATTTTGCTAAGTTAATATATAAGCAAACCAAAGTTCACACTTTCTGGCAGAAGAGGCAACAGGAGCTTCCCGCTCAACAGGCAACTTCTCAGCAGTACCCCCCCCTCAGCATCAGATCCATCGCCATCACCACCCCTCCCTTGGCGTTTTCATAGACCATCCATCGCTTGAAGTCCTTCCCCTTCCTGGCGATAATTCCCTTGCAGAATCAGCCCCAATACCTAACGTTTTGGGATTTCAGCCCTCAGCAAAAACGCCAGCCTCACCTCAGCCCTTAGCGTTTTTTACCATCAGCAACAGCAGCAGCTTTTAGCGAATTTCAGCATTGCATAGACCTGCAGTAACCAGCGTTTTCAGCCCCAAACACTAACGTTAGGAACCTGCAGCATCAGCGTTTTTACAGCAGATTTCAGCCTTGAAGAAAACGCAGGTTTTCAGCCATGACACAGTAGCAGATTCCCCCCAAGTTGGCTGCAGATGTTCCCCCATTTTCAGCCATAAAAACACAGCCCAAAACAGTCATTTTCAGCCCTAAAACAGTCCAAGAAATTCAGCATCGAGAAGATCCCAGATTTCAGCCCAAGTCGCCGTCGTCATCACCGTCGTCATCATCGGCATAGTCCCATTGCATCTGTCCATTGCATTTGCTTTGTACACCGTTGTGAAATCAAGTAGACCACTCTCGCCGACGAGAGTGGGGCCTTCGGAGGAGGGTTTTACAACCTCTCGGTGTAGTATCTCTTCTTTCTCCTTCTCTAAGTCTCATTCACTTGCACGCACAATCCACTCACTTTGTTCGTGACCACAGCACTCTACAAGACGGAAAGCTCTCTCTTTCCCTAAGAACTAAAAGGAACCTTGAGCAGTAAAGATCACTAATCTTGAGAAAATACAACATTCATTCCGTTGCACCTAACAGGTGGACAATGGCATTGAGTCATAACCTTTTCCCGCAAGGGCTGTGTAACGCACAACATAGTCTTTCTCATCAAGTAGCCTTCCCGAAGGGAGTATCCAGCTACTGTCTCCCCATCCCGTATCCGTGTGAAAGTATCTTGAAAATCTGTATCTGTGGCATACTGATCGACCATATCCTCGAAGCTCCTATGATGTATCATGGAAATAGCCAGAACCAACGGCTTCCGAGACAAAGCATCTGCCACCACATTCTTCTGTCCTTGAACATGGACAATCTGGAAGTGAAAGTGTGACAAGAGGTTCGCCCACCGGATCTGCTTTTCCAAAAGCTGCTTCTGTGGCAAGAAGTAGCGCAAACTCTGATGGTCTGTAAAGACAATAAAATCCGCTCCGAGTAGGTAATGCCGCCACTGAGTAAGAGCATGGATAACCACCAAAAGCTCTTTCTCATAAATCTGTGTTGTCATCTCCGGCCTAGAGAACAATCGGCTCTCGTAAGCAATGACATGGCCTTCTTGCATCAAGACCGCACCCAGACTACGACCATCAGCATCACAAAATACTTCAAATGACTTCTGCAACTCCGGCAAAGTCAAATCTGGTCCTGTAGTCAATTTCTCTTTCAATGTCTGAAAGGCAGTCACCTCTGTGGATCCCCACGAGAAAGGGACTCCTTTCTCTATTAAGATATGCAAAGGGGAAGCAACCTCTGCAAACTTTCGAATGAACTGTCTGTAGTACGAACACAGTCCCAAGAAGCTTTCAACTTCATGGACATTCTTCAAATCGGGCCAATCACAGATAGTGTCTATCTTGGCCGGATCCATTTGCACTCTTGTTGCTAAGACAAAGTGTCCCAAAAAAAATGTATCTCTGAAGCATATGATCTCTGTGTTCTACTTCATTCTTGGAGAAAACAATGATATCATCAAAGAAAGTGCCAACAAATAACCTGCACTCTTGAAAAATCCTGTCCATCATCCGGTTAAATGTCGCAGGAGCATTGGTGAAGCCAAAAGGCATCACCAAAAACTCAAATAACCCAAAAGTCGTCCGAAAGGCTGTCTTGTAGACGTCTCCCGGCGCGATTCGGATCTGATGATATCCACTCTACAAGTCAATCCAGCTAAAGCACGAGGATCCCTATAACCTGTCGAGTATATCATCGATCCTAAGAATCGGAAATCTGTTCTTGATGGTAATTTCGTTGACAACGCTATAATCGATACACATTCTCCAAGATCCGTCTTTCTTCAAATCCAACAACAATATGGTGAAGTACTATGCTGGACAAGACCCTTTTCCAAGAGGTCTTTCATTGGGTTCATAATCTTTTCATTCTGTACTCGACTCACACGGTAAGGTGGCCGGTTCGGTGGCGTGCTTCCAGGTATCAGATCAATGGTTTGATCTTCAGGCCCTCTGAAAAGCAATCAGCATGAGTGTGGAGAAAAATCTTGGCGTTCTTTTGATCAAGTCAAAACATATTCAACCTTTATCCATCATTCAGCTCTCTCCCAAAAGAATGAGTAAGAAACTGAAGTTCATCAAGTACAATCTCTAAGCCCTTCATTTATCAAAGTCGCTTTCTCGGCCCGGTAGTCAACCACGGCGTAGTTCTTGTGGTACCAAGGGATCCTGAGTAGAACGTCATTCGCGTGCCCTGAACACCCCTGTCATTGCAAACGAAGTTTGCCAGTGCTCGGTGTAATGGCAACATCCCATTCGGGTGCCAGTCGAACTACCTCCACCTGTGGCGTCAGTCTGTCGAGCGTAATTTCCAAATCGAGCCGCCAATTCCAAGTGAAAAGAAGTTGGCCTTGGCTCCTTCAAAAGAGCTTCCTGATCTTTCACTTTGCCCCAAAAGCAGCAAAGTTTGTACTTTCATTCATTAGATTCGGTGCAGGTCCCACGCCATGTGGTACCAGTTCTGCTTTTCTATCTGCCTTTTCTTCCACGCTCCTCAGCTGCTCTCGAACTCTCAGGCCTGTCGTCGTCTTTATCATTATGTTCCTTCTATGCCTTTTTAGGGCACTTCGCAGAGATATGTCCATGTTCCCCGCATCCAAAGCACTTCCCCTCTCTGATGAAGCGAGCTCTCTCCTCAGGAGTAAGCTTGGGTCGTGCATCCTTTTTCTTTGGGTTGCTCTTTTTCTTTCTACTTTCATTCCAAGAAGTCTGTTCGGCTCGTTGTGTGCCTCATCTGTGGGGTAGGTCAGACTGCCAGAGTGAATGGCAAAGCCCCGCTTCGCATGACTCATCAACTCCTGAATAGAAGCTGACTTCTGTTCCAAGCAGTGATCTCGGATCTTTGTAGGTAGACCCAAGGTAAACCGCTCAATCTGTTCTCTAGAAGAGATCTTCTTGAATGAAGAGGCAGGTAGAAAAGAGCTCCAGAATCTTTCACAGTAAGCATTGATTGTATCTTTCTTGGTCATCCGAAGATGGTTCAAAGCAGCTCGTATATCTCGTTCATATTCTTGCGTCAACCAAGAAGAAATAAAAAGCTTCTTAAATTTCAGTCATTTAACTGGCGCGGTCTTGTTTAAAAGAAGCGTGGACCACCAAGTACGAGCATTCCCCTTAAAGTAAGAGGCAGCTCTCTGAATCTTGGAGTGCTCTGAATAGCGTCCTCCTGCGAAAGCGATGTCAAACTGCAGTATAAAAGACACAGCCTTCGAAGCATCTGAGTATCCTGAAAAAGTATCAAACTTGATAGAGTGGCCACCTTCCTTAAACTCTCGGACTTTCTTGCTTTTATCTTCGAGAAAGTCATACTGGTTAACTTTGTAAAAATTCTTCTTGTTCGCACAAAAGTTTCCGTCATCGGAATCTAAGCTGTCTGTAGACGAGTCCTCAGTAGAACTGTTAGTCTTTGGGCGAGATGTAGCCTTCTTTGCCTTTCTCTTGCCCATTCTGAAGCTTTGTTTCTTGCTTCGCTTTTTACCTTTTCTATCTTCTTCGCTCGAATCTGAAAAGCTAGAAGAACTGTCAGATGAAGAAGAAGAAGAAGAAGAAGAAATGGGTACTCCTTCAAATCGAACACGCTTCTTCCGTTTCTTTGCCTTGTCAAAAGTCGACTGACAACCCAAATATCCCGGGAAGTCAGTGCTTTTCTTTTGCTTTTTGTCGTGCTTTTTGGCTTTCTTTTGCGCGTCAAAAAGCTGAGCAATCCATGCATCAACCACCTCTTCTAATTCCTTCTCTGAATATTTCTTGTGAGCAGAAGGTTTCTTCAGAGTGGGTGTAGTGGTTTTCTGCCACTACTCATGCACTTCTTGAAAAGAAGTCTCGCTCATATATTTTGCAAATTTTGGGTCCTTCACAAAATTGAGCGCCGATCAACTGGCGACGCTCCATCTCTCGCCGCTCCGCCTGAGTAGGCCAAGGCGGGCCATACTCTCTGCCGGAATCTTCCTTGTGATCCCTACCCGCATCTCGAGATGCAGAGGGAGTCGACTGATCCTTGCATGAAGCCATAGGTGACGCGGAAAAAAATTTGGGGATCGGATTTCCCGTAGAAGAGAAATCGACCGTGCTCTGATACCACTGTAAAAGACTTGGACACTCAAAGTCAAGAATCAACCGCAACAGCACCAAATAACCACTTCAAAACAATTCACAGATCACAATAGATTTGCACTGGCCCGGCGGAGTTCCGTGCCTAGAGATATTGGCCCCAAAGACTGGCGTCCCTTTCGGTATTTCTTTTTATATTAATCAGTTCAAAGTACAAGAGAGTGGGTCGGGATTCACTCTCAGACTCTGCGTCCATATGCTCTGAGAAGTGAGGCCCTCACCACTAATTTAAAGGTTACAAGGGATGCCCAAAAGCAGAGCCCCAAAAGCTTCAAATCAAAAGCAATTGCTCTCTCTCACACAGAGAGTCAAAACTTGAAAGCAAAAGCATTCTCTCTCTCTTTCTCATTGCATAAAGAAAAAGCAAAATTTGCGTCGCTCATCATTATTAATTTTATAAAATAATAAAAAACAGCCACCACGATTTCCAAAAATTAGGGTTTTTGGCAAAAATTAGGGTTTGCAGGAATTTTAGGGTTTCTGTTGTCCGCCACGTCATCACTTTGTGACACTGGCCATCTAAGTACAAGGCTGAGTCGTCGGCAAACTCAACGTCGAGTAGCTCATCTCCCCGAATAGGGAGTGCTAAGCCCCGTAGACCAACCTGCTGTGACACCAAAAACCTGCTCATCGCCTCCGCATAGAACAGAAAGAGGAAGGGGGCAAGAGGACAGCCCTGTCTGACCGAGCGTGTAAGCATGAAGCGATCACCTCTACCTTCTGCCAAAAGTACCTGATTATGAGCCTGTCTGTACAAGGCTAACACCCCTATGATCCAAGCATCTGAGAAGCCCATCCTGCGTAGAGTGCCCTCTAGAAAGTCCCAGTCAACTCTATCGTATGCCTTCTCAAAATCGAGAAGAAGAATCACGAGGTCCTCACCACGGAGCCGTGCCAGAGCAGAAGCCTCCCAAAAAGTAAAGACGTTGTCAAGGATACTACGTTCCTTGACAAAACCTGTCTGGGTCCCATGTATAAGGCTCTCTAGAAGTGGCTGAATCCTCAAACTCAGAGCCTTGGCAAGAATTTTGTAGGCTGAGTTAAGGATGATGATGGGACGCCACTGTCGAATCTCATCCAAGGAGCCACCCTCCTTGGGAATGAGGTAGATCAGGCCCTCACTCATGCTGTCAGGCATCACTCCTGTGTGCAAAATGTACTGAAAAGCACTACAGAGATCTGGGCCAAGCAGGTCCCAGTACTCCAAGAAAAAACTAGGAGTCAACCCATCCTCACTTGGACAGCTACCACGGGGGAGGGCCCTAAGAGCCGTGTGCAGCTCCTCAAGCTGAAGTGGCAGCTCTAGCCTCTGACGCATCTCCTCAGTCACAAGACGAGGCATCAGTGCCCCTGCATGCATCCTGACGCTCTTACTGGGGCTCTGCAGACAGTAACTCACGGTAGAAGTCAGTGGCAATTGCACGCATATCCTCACTCAGAAGCAACTGACCCGTCGGGCCTCCTCAAATGACTGACCTTGGCATGTGAGTGCCGAGGTCCCACTGCCTCAAAGAAAGCACCAATCAATCTGTCACCCACCTGAGTCCACTGAGATGCCTGTCGGTTGAAAGCAAACTCATGTCCCCTCTCCTCTATGCTAGCAAGCTCCTGTCGAGCCTGCTGTAACTGCTCCTCCAGCCAAGGACTGTCTGGATGCTGCTCCTGCATACTCTGTAACGAAGAAATGCCCAGTCTAAGACGCTGCTCCGCCTCTCTCGCTGCAGCGTGGCGAGAGCGAGACTCCTGAAGAAAAAAATGGCTAATCTGAGCTAGGCCTGAGGCCACTCTGTCAGCAGGAGAATCCTGCCTGTCCATGCCCTCTGTCCAGAGAGCCTCTACCCTCTCTCTGAGTGCTGAGTCCACAAGACCCTCTCTGGGATGCGAAGCATCGTGCTCCCACTCCTCTGCTTGTCTGCCACTATGAGGATCACTGGTGCATGGTCCGAGGAGGAGGTCCCTGCCAGGATCCCCACTGACCCTCCCAAGTCACTGAAGTGGTCACTAGTGTAGAAGCGATCTATCCGCAATAGATTCACTCCTCCCACTCTGCGGTCCGATCGAGAGAAGGCAAGACTGTCTGGGGGCCTCACAAAACCAGAGTGCTGCCACGCATCCGAGACCCTCAGAGTCATACAAAACCTCTCCCAAGCTGCCAACTCAACTCCATGCATAGTAGCATGGCTGCCACCAATCCTGTTAGAAGGGTTCTCCAACATATTGAAGTCCCTTCCTATGCACCAATGTTCTGCCTGTGGAGGCAGAGACTCAACAATCTGTGACCAAAACTCTGCACAAGCACTAGCCACATTGGGCGCATAGATGTTCAAGAAACCCACTAGGCCACCCTGAACCTGCATAGTAATCCACTGAGCCCTGCCTGGCACAATAATCCCTCTGCCCACAATGGCCTGCTGCAATGAATCCGCAATAGTCATACATAACCCACCTTGGATGCCTCCAGGTCCCAAAGCAGCTGACCAAAAAGTGTCATATTGTACATGCAAAAGCTCACGACATCGTCGAATGCGGCTCTCACACAGGTGGTGCTCCTGAAGCATAAGGAGATCAATCTCTCCTCCGACAAGGCAACACTGAAGCTCCTGGCGCAGTCGGCCCCGCTGACGCTGAAACTAGGGCCCAGCTAGTCCCTGCACGTTCCATGAGACGATCCTCATGGGGAGCGAGAGAGAACAGATGCTGCAGCAGCAGCTAGACAGGCTATCTTCGAGGCTGGCCTGGATGGGGAGTAATCCGCATCCAAGCGTCCTCTAGATAGGCGTGACTACAACGAGTGCCTAGCCCAAGCCCAAGCAGAGCGAGCCGTACGTAAAGCAACCTCCTCTGTCCAGGAGTCCTCATGAATGTATACATAGCATGGCAAGCACTGTGTATCAGCAAAGAAGTAAACCACAAGGTGCCTACATCCTGCTATCACCGCAAACTTGGCCAATGGCCACAAAGTCTGTAGCATGTCTGTAACTCCTAGTTCTCCCATGTGGTGAGAGAACTCTAGGACCTGTGTGTGCAACCATCCCAACACTGAGTCGAGAGTCCACTCTGTCTGGACCCTGCCGCAAAGGGGGAAGGAGAAACCAACTGCTGAGTCCAAGGTCTCTGTCCCCCTAGCGGCAAGGAACAGAGCATGGACCTTGAAGCAGGTTGCCTTATGGTCTGCTGAGAGGTCGCCGAGAAAACGAGTGAAGCCGTAGTCGAAGAAGTCCCATCGGCGCCGGATGTCAATGCTCGTCAACCACGAGGGATAGCTACAAGGGAAGATGTCTGCCAGCAAAGGGGGCCGTAAGAAAGGCTGACCCTCTCTCGCTAGGCAACTCGTGGCAAAGGCGCTGCCAAAAGATCTCCTAGCCGCGGGCGTAGCCGCCGGAGAAGGCCCTGTCCCCTGGGTCGACTGTGGAACTGGAGTAGGAGGGGGGGAGAAGAAGCTAGGGGGAGCAATGGAGAAGAGGAGCGGAAGGGGGCGACAGAGGTAGAGGGGTGGGGTGAAGAGGCGGCAGGAGCAGGAAGCGGGGGGGAGACTAAGGAAGAGGGGGGGAACTCTGGGGGGAGGAGGGGCTGTCAAGGGTGAAGCTGGAGTGGGGGCTGGAGCAAGGACCTCCTCCTACTCAAGGGGACCAAAGCGGTTCCCCATGGGAACCCACTGCTGCTGAGTAGGCGCCTGAGGGCCACTCTGAGTGCCAGGCTGGCGTTGTGGACTCTGTCGTCGTCTCCCACGAGTCTGCTGCCATCCCTCCTCCGCTGGAGCCCCAGGCTTAGAGGGTGGCTCTGCATGTTTGCGCTGTGTCTCTGTCTGTGGCTGTTGGCCAGGCCTTGCAGGTTGGGACTGAGGCTATGGTATAGGTCGAGGACTCCTCCGTGGATAGGCCTTCGCTAGATGGCCCTGTTAGGAAATATGACGTACCTAAATAGATATTTGAGTAGATTACTTAATGGAGAGAGAGAGATTTCACACACAAGAGATTATAGAGTAGAGAGAGAGAGAGAGTACACACGATATACGTGGTTCACCCAATGTGGGCTACGTCCACGGGAAAGCAGCCACTCAATGGCTTTAGTACTTCAAAACAAGAAGTAGTTTACAAAGGGATTATACTCTTAATGGAGCTCCCGCCTTGCTTCACTCTCACCACCTCACACTCACCTTGCTGCATCAACTTCACACTATGAAATGTGTGTAGAAATGGCCTCATTTTATAGGCCAAAAGGGCTACCCTCTCTGATGAGAGGCAGCCATGTGTAGCCGCCCTTGTGTAGATAAGTCCAAATTGGACCCTTCAATCCGCCGATGTGTGGCCGCCCTTGAGAAGACAAGTCCGATTTTGAATTCGGCCACCGGCCATTGAATTTGGCCACCGACCACCGGCCATTGACTACCGGCCACCGGCCAACCGACCGGTTGTTTTCCGACCACTTTTCGGCCGCCGGCCGGCCATAATATTCCGGCAAAAAGAATATTCCGACGAATGAAAAAAATTCTCCCCTAAAGTTGCCCCTAATTTTTTGCCATGAAAATTTTGGTTTCCGGCGAGTGATTTTCCTTCACGAACGATGGCTTCTCTTCATAATGTGGGCCTTACAAATATGCGTTTTTACCACAGAAAATTACAAGGATAAATCAGGCTCTATACTTAACAATCTCCCACTTGGAGACTGATCTCCAAACCAAACCTGTGACTGCTTTCCATTCTGGCTTCTTATCCTTGAATACCGATTGAAGATGAGCAAAAGCTCAACTTCTCCTTGTTGACTACCTTTGTAAACATGTCTGCGGGAATTTCACTTGTATGCACCTTTCCTAGCTTTAGCTGTCCCTCTTCCAAAAGAGTGCGTATGAAGTGATATCTCACCTCAATGTGCTTTGTCCTTGAATGAAAGGCTGAGTTCTTCGCAAGATGGATAGCGCTCTGGCTGTCATTGTACAAGACACAATTGTCTTGTTTGAATCCAAGCTCTTCTAAGAATCTGTGAAGCCAAAGAATTTCTTTGCTTGCCTCCATCATTGGTACATACTCTGCTTCCGTGGTAGAAAGTGAAACCACTTTCTGCAACTTTGAAGCCCAGCTTACTGTTGTGCCTCCAACCGTGAACACATAGCCAGTAGTGCTTTTTCGAGTATCTTTGTCACCTGTCATATCTGCATTAGCATACCATTCTAGAAAAATATCAGTTCCTCCAAAATACAAAGCATTTGTTGTTGTCCCTTTTAGATACCTAAGTATCCACTTCACAGCTTGCCAATGCTCTTTACCTGGCTTGTCCATGAACCTACTCACAACTCTCATTGCATGTGCAATATCTAGCCTTGTCCAGACCATAGCATACATTAGAGAACCTACCGCTACAGCATATGGAACTTTAGACATATAGGCTATCTCCTCTTGTGTCTTTGGACACATATCCTTCGTTAGTTTAAAGTAACCAGCCAAAGGTGTAGAAACTGGTTTTGCATTTTGCATTGCAAACCTTTCTAGTACCTTCTTGATGTAATCTTCTTGAGATAGCTTTATTGTCTTCTTCGTCCTGTCCCTTGATATTTTCATACCAAGTATCCTCTTTACAGCACCTAAATCTTTCATTGAAAAAGATTTAGACAGCTTCTCTTTTAGGTCTTTGATGTCCTGCATGTTAGCACTTGCAATCAACATGTCATCAACATACAACATTAGGATGATGAATTTCCCATCTCCCAAATTCTTCGTGTAGACGCAGTGATCCGAGTTGCATCTTGTGAATCCATGATCCAACATCCATCGATCAAACTTCAAGTACCATTGTCTTGATGCTTGCTTTAAACCTTACAATCTCTTCTTTAATCTGCAAACCATTTTCTCCTTACCTTTTACTTCATACCCCTTTGGTTGAAGCATGTAGATTTCCTCCTCTCTAAGTCACCATGAGGCTCTCTAAGTCACCATGAGGGAATGCCGTATTTACATCCATTTGCTCGAGATTTAGATCATGAGCAGGCACAAAACTTAAGACAAGCTTAATTGAGTTCATTTTTACAACAGGAGAAAATATTTCATCGAAGTCGATATGTCACAAATGCGGGCACCACGTGCCAATAGAAAAGAACAGACTGAACAGACTTTTAGCACTTCAATAACAACTGAACTGAAAGAGAGAGATGACACGCGACACAGAGTGGCGGAATTCCACCCCAGAGAGTATTGGCCCCAAACCTTGGCGCCCCTTTCGGTATTTCTTTATATTGCATCATCAAAGTACAAGCCGGTACTCCAAACTCTGCACCTTCTCCAGGAAGCATGCCAGAGAATGAGCCCTAGCCTCATATTTAAAGGCCCTTGGTCTGAAAAGCAGTTATAGTAAAAAGCCTTTAAAACTCAAAAGCTTCTGGTCCAAAAAAGCAGTTTACATGAAAAACTTTCAAACTCAAAAGCTTATGGTCCAAAAAGCAATGCCAAAACCTGCCAGCGTAATTTACGGAAATCCGTACAACCTGTCACGTCATCATGTCAGCGTAATTTTCGGAATTTGTCTGCTGCCTTAGGGTTAGGGTTAGGGTTAGGGTTTCTGGCAGAAATTAGGGTTTGCAGGTTTTAGGGTTAGGGTTTTCAGAATTAGGGTTTCTGGCAGAAATTAGGGTTTTTGGCAGAAATTAGGGTTTGCAGGTTTTAGGGTTAGGGTTTCCAGAATTAGGGTTTCAGCAATTAGGGTTTTTGGCAGAAATTAGGGTTAGGGTTTTTCTGCACTCGGGCAACCACGTCATCACTCTGTGACACTTCCTCTGTTGCTTGTTCTTCTTAGGGTTTAGGCCCCTCGGCCGGTAGCTCCGTTCTTTAGTAGGTCGACACGTCAGCAATTTGTCACATCTCCCCTTCTTGAAAGAGAGTAATCGTCCGCGATTATAGCATATCTGCAAAACAACTCAAGTTAGTTCAAAAATTTCCGAGGGTCATTCCGAGGGACAATCAATTTGCTCTTTTTATTAAGGAGTTAGCTTCTCCTTTCTGTTCTTTTGATCAAGGAGTTAGCTGCTCCTATCGGCTGTTTTGATCAAGGAGTTAGCTTCTCCTTTCGTCCAGATCGGAACTCTTGATATTCCGGCGTAGTAAAATTAGCCATCACACCCAGACCGTACTGATCTTCCTCGGGTGTCTTGATGCACTAAAATTACATACCCAGGCAATCTCATCCAATTAGGAATATTCAGTGGTTGGCACATCACAATGCAACACAAATGCTCACATATGCATGTTACAAGACATAGAAACATAAAGCCGCCGATGAACACTCCTCCCGCATAACCTAACAAGGTCCGGGCCGGGAGATATTCAACGACTCCCTCATCACTCCTCCCGCATAACCTAAAAAGGTCCGGGCCGGGAGATATAGAGGCCTTTTACAACCAAACGCCCCCCAGACCACAGCCTGCGTCGTTTGGAGGTGCTGAGAGTAACCACTGCTCAGACTTCTTAATACTCCTCCCGCATAACCATCCAGGTCCGGGCCGGGAGTCACAACAACAATTATTTTACAAGCATACAACCAAACGCTCCCCAGGCATTGGCCTGCGTCGTTCAGAGGTTTTCAAACATACAACGAAACGCTCCCCAGGCATCGGCCTGCGTCATTCCGAGGTTCAAACAATACCAAAACAGTATTTCTCACTTCTCCACCCAGGAGTAAAATCACCAATCATTGAAACCAGTATCAAACCAGAGTCAAACAATTCAAATCGGCACCAAAACAAGTTCAAAATAGATACCATCCATTTCAAACAAATTCCAAACAGGATCACCAAACAAGCTCAAACAGAACTCAAACTTAAAAAGCAATCTCGACATCAATCGAGCTCGAAAAGTCGACTGACTTTCCATCCTGAAACCTGCACCAAAAATTAGGGTTAGGTTCATTCCATAAGGTCATAGCCGAGCGCATCATGGTCCATCAGCTCTTGGACAAACAGTGTTTCTTTGGCGGCGATAGTAGTCCCAAGATAGCAATCGCACTCGGTCTCCAAGTTCATCTGCTCGTGAAGAGACATCTACTGGGAGATGTCGAGAAACTTCAAGTTATAATCTGCTAGGGTTTCCATGGCAAGCATTTCAGGATACCCGACTCTGCCAAAAGTTGCACTCCGAAGGAAGATGTCAGAAACCATATAACTTCGGGCAAAAAATTTCTTGAAAGCTTGCCAAGTACTTGGAGTATGCTGCTTGGTAGCTGTAGACGTCAACATCTGCATGGCACTGCTTCTGGAAAAAAAAACAGTGACTTGAAACAAATCTGGATCCTTCTCTTGCAAGTGATCTTAATTGGCTTATGCCCTGTAAGACACTGCGGTGAAGACGGGAGCGCGCCCGATGCGCGATGAAGTAAGGGTGGGGGTGGCTAATAGGTCCGGGTTGGAGGGCGAAGATACCTCGAATCAAATTCCAATAGCTCTGTCTGCTCTTTTGTAGGACCGGTAGGTCCGGGTTGGAGGGCGACGATACCTTGAATCAAATTCCAATAGCTCTGTCTGCTCTTTTGTAGGACCGGTATACTTTTAGAAAAGCACACGCCTGATGCTCTGATACCACTGTCACAAATGCGGGCACCACGTGCCAATAGAAAAGAACAGACTGAACAGACTTTTAGCACTTCAATAACAACTGAACTGAAAGAGAGAGATGACACGCGACACGGAGTGGCGGAATTCCACCCCAGAGAGTATTGGCCCCAAACCTTGGCGCCCCTTTCGGTATTTCTTTATATTGCATCATCAAAGTACAAGCCGATACTCCAAACTCTGCACCTTCTCCAGGAAGCATGCCAGAGAATGAGCCCTAGCCTCATATTTAAAGGCCCTTGGCCTGAAAAGCAGTTATAGTAAAAAGCCTTTAAAACTCAAAAGCTTCTGGTCCAAAAAAGCAGTTTACATGAAAAACTTTCAAACTCAAAAGCTTATGGTCCAAAAAGCAATGCCAAAAGCTGTCAGCGTAATTTACGGAAATCCGTACAGCCTGCCACGTCATCATGTCAGCGCAATTTTCGGAATTTGTCTACTGCCTTAGGGTTAGGGTTAGGGTTTTTGGCACAAATTAGGGTTTGCAGGTTTTAGGGTTAGGGTTTTCAGAATTAGGGTTTGTAGCAATTAGGGTTTTTGGTAGAAATTAGGGTTTGCAAGTTTTAGGGTTAGGGTTTCCAGAATTAGGGTTTCAGCAATTAGGGTTTTTGGCAAAAATTAGGGTTAGGGTTTTTCTGCACTCGGGCAACCACGTCATCACTCTGTGACACTTCCTCTGTTGCTTGTTCTTCTTAGGGTTTAGGCCCCTCGGCCGGTAGCTCCGTTCTTTAGTAGGTCGACACGTCAGCAATTTGTCACACGATACCTTTCTTTTGAGAAAAACCTTTTACCACAAGCCTAGACTTGTACCTTTTCTTCCCACCTTCTTCTTCCTTCACCTTGTACACCCATTTGTTTTGAAGTGCCCGCTTATCTTTAGGCAACTCAACCAACTCCAATGTTTGGTTGCGATGTAGTGAGTCCATCTCCACTTGCATGCTCTTCGTCCATTCTTCTTTGGATTCATGTTGCATAGCTTCTTCGTATGATTCCGGCTCTCCAGAATCTGAGATCAAGAGATGATTGAAGGAAGGAAGGAACAAACCTTTCTGGAGGTCTACTTGCTCTTGTAGATCATCGGGGAATAGGTTGAGGCTCCTCATTTGGTTGACGTTGTTGCACATTGTCACCGTTTACAGTCCTTGAGTCTTCACCGTCATCAAGCTCCATGTACTCATCACCTGTTTCTTTTGTTTATTTTCTTTCCAAGTAATCTTTGTACATATTTTGTTCGTTAAAAATTACATCCCTACTCCTTAAGATTTTACCATCTTCAGAATTCCATAGGCGATACCCAAAGTCACCTTCTCCATAGCCAATGAAGAAACACTTTTTGGACTTTGCATCTAGCTTTGATCTTAGGCTTCTATCTATGTGTATGAAAGCTTCACACCCAAACACTTTGAGAAATGCATAATTCACCGGTTTACCTGTCCATGCCTCTTTTGGAACTCCCCCATCCAATGTTGTTGAGGGTGACCGATTGATTAAGTACACATACGTACTTACAACTTCTGCCCAAAGCTCAAGCGGTAGGCCTGCATGTAGCCGCATGCTTCGTGCTCGCTCCATGATTGTCCTGTTCATCCTTTCCGAAATCCCATTTTGTTGAGGTGTCTTTGGGATTGTCCTTTGCCTCCGAATGCCATTGCTAGCACAAAAGCTTTCAAAAGCTTGGCTGCAATATTCGCCTCCATTGTCGGATTTGAGGCATTTAACCTTGGTACATGTTTCATTCTCCACAAAGGCTTTCCACCTTTGAAATATGAAAAACACATCGGACTTATTCTTCATGACATAAACCCATGTTTTTCTAGTCGCATCGTTTATGAATGTTACATAGTACAATGAACCACCAAGTGATGGTGTACTTGCAGGACCCCAAACATCAGAATGAACCAATTCAAGTTTTTTATTTTTTCTTTCAATTCTTGATTTTTGAAATTTTACCCTCTTTTGTTTACCATAAACACAATCTTCACAGAACTCTAAGTCCACTTCTTTCAAACCTAGTAGATGCTTCTTAGTTTGAAGGATTTGCATTCCTTTGGCACTCATATGCCCAAGCCGGTAGTGCCACACCGTACTGTCAACTTCTATAGTTGTTGCACAAGATGAAGGTTGCGTACTGATAGTACACAAGTAAAGTGTACCGACTTTTTCTCCATTGGCAACCACCAAAGATCCCTTTGAGATCTTACACCGTTTGTTTCCAAATGTAATGTTGTGACCTTCATCGTCCACTTGTCCTGTAGAGATCAAATTTTTCCGAAGAGAAGGAACATGCCTAATATCTTTAAGCTTCCATTCATTTCCGTTAGCAGTTTTGACAGAAACTGTACCTTTGCCGACAATCTCTTCATCATCTCCCAAGTATATATACCCAAAATTACCTTTCGTGTAATCTTGGAAATGTTGCTTGTGTGGTGTCGCATGGAATGAAGCCCCAGAATCTACTATCCAAGAATTAGACACATTGTCTAATGGGAGAATTAGAGCATCTTGCTCTACTTTACCTACAACATTGGCCTCCGATGTTGGCTTGTTGTCTTGAGACTCACTCTCCTTCTTCTTCTTGGACCAGCAATCCTTCTTGACGTGGCCCTTCTTGCCACAGTTCCAACATTCAAGAACTGACTTTGTGCGTGACTTGCTTCGCCTTGAGCGATCACGACCCTTCTGGTTTTTGAACCTCTCCTTAGGCCTTCCTCTTGTTTCCATTGACAGTGCAGCACTTGATGATTCTCCTGTGCTTCTCCTCCGTATTTCCTCGCTTAGGAGAACACCCACAACATCATCAAACTTAAGAGTATTTGTGCCAGAAATAGAATTACTTACAGCCATCATAAGGCTGTCCCAACTATCCGGTAGAGATGATAGTATAAGGAGAGCTCGCACTTCGTCATCGAAATTGATTTTCACCGATCGAAGTTGACTTATGTTTGTGTTAAAGTCATTTAGGTGTTCTGCAAAACTGAACCATTCTTTGTCATCTTTAGATTGAACAAGCGCTTCATAAGAAATACCTTATTGGATGTCGATGGTTTCTCGTAGAAGTCGTCGAGTGACTTCATCAAGTCCTCCGTGGTCTTCATCTCTGAAACATTGAAGGCCACTGTTGACGCCAAGCTTAACCGGATTGTTTCCAGTGCCTTTCGATCAAGGACAATCTATGCTTCATCTGCCATTGTTGCGGGCTTCTTCGCAAGACCGCCTAGTGGTAAATAGAGATCCTTCTGGTAGAGATAGTCTTCAATCTGTATCTTTCAATGTTAGTAGTTTTTTCCATTGAACTTCTCAATCTTGAGCTTCTCTTCCTCTACTATAACTCCCACTCAATTCAAGGAATCCTTTCCTTGAGATAACTTAGCTACGAGCAAACCTTGCTCTGATACCAGTTGTTAAGAAATATGACGTAGCTAAATAGATATTTGAGTAGATTATTTAATGGAGAGAGAGAGATTTCACACACAAGAGATTATAGAGTAGAGAGAGAGAGAGAGAGTACACACGATATACGTAGTTCACCCAATGTGGGCTACGTCCACGGGAAAGCAGCCACTCAATGGCTTTAGTACTTCAAAACAAGAAGTAGTTTACAAAGGGATTATACCCTTAATGGAGCTCCCGCCTTACTTCACTCTCACCACCTAACACTCACCTTGTTGCATCAACTTCACACTATGAAATGTGTGTAGAAATTGCCTCCTTCCATAGGCCAAAAGGATTGCTCTCTCTAATGAGAGGCAGCCATGTGTAGCCGCCCTTGTGTAGATAAGTCCAAATTGGACCCTTCAATCCGCCGATGTGTGGCCGCCCTTGAGAAGACAAGTCCGCTTTTGAATTCGGCCACCGGCCACCGGCCATTGACTACCGGCCAACCAACCGGTTGTTTTCCGACCACTTTCCGACCGCCGTCCGGCCATAATATTCCGGCGAAAGGAAAAAAAAAAACTCTCCTAAAGTTGCCCCTAATTTTTGGTCGTGAAAATTTTGGTTTCCGATGAGTGATTTTCCTTCACACACGATGGCTTCTCCTCGTAATGGGGGGCCTTACAAATGTGCGCTTTTACCACAGAAATTTACAAGGGTAAATCAGGCTCCATACTTAGCAGGCCCATCTGTCGACAAATGAAGCACTGGTTCAGGAGGCCCGAATACTCCACTTTCTGTCTAAACCAACCCCCACTCACCCGAGGCAAAAGAATAACCTTCGGGAGTGTGTGAGTGTCTCTGACCAAAACTCGAACTGAGGGAATGTTAGCCGCCTTAGCAGCTACTGAGGTTGCCGTACGAGGTGTCTCCAAGACACTCCCAATGGTTGAGCCGATCCTGGATAACTGTGGTAAGTACTTCCTCCGCAAACCCGAAAAGCAGACCGAGATAGGGATGTCTGCCTCCTCTACTAGAACATCCGAAGCAGGGTCGAAACCATGTCTCCACTATCGAAAGTGGACACGTGCTGCTCGGATGGTCAGTGGACTCATAGCGATGACCTTGGACGCCATCTCAGAGGTCTCAAACTCGATCCGATAGTAACCTCGTCCGAGAATCTGTACGTCCAAGATCTTGCCCACCTCTACGAGAAGGCGGGCCTGGAGAAGGTCACGCAGCTCTCCTCTGCTAGGTCGGGTGCCGAGAATCTTGCAGATGACAGAAGTCGCCTGCAATCGCTCTACCTCTGCGGCTAGGCTCACTTGCTCTGTTGGCGAAAGAGCAAGTCAAATGGTGGGCTCAGCGGGGTCGGGTGTGGGGGCTTCGAGCGAGTCCCTCTGAGGCGGAGTTGGAGCCTCCATCTGTGTCTACTGCTGTGGTGTAAGAAAAGGACGGCGGGGAGATTCTACAACTGGGTGCGTCGAGCACTGCCCCAAAAAATCTCAGTGCTGCCGGTGCCGAATTGCAGAAAGCGACCGGGAAGAAGAAAAGCAGCGGGGGGAGAGGGGGGGGGGAGGGGGGAGGGGACGGCAATGGCGGGAGCACATGCTACAGAGCGCAGGTAGGGGCAGCGCGAAACAGGGGCAGTGCACGGGCGAGCAGGGGAGGCGAGAGGGCAGCAGGGACTAGCGGGCAGCGCTGGGGGAGAGAATAGCGATGGCGCAGTGAGGGATACAGCAGTAGCGAGCACGGTCCAAATTGTTCATTTACAACGATCTGAAGGAAAAGCGAAAACCCTAATGGTCTTGGCTGATCTCGTGCCGAAAACTGCAAGTGCTAGGCTTAATCTGGAAACTGAAAACCCAGGTTGGTTCTGCTACAGAAAGACTAGCCTCCAAAAACGCTCACTGCTGCTGTTGGTTGAAAACACGAGGTTGTCTTCTGCCAGTTCTTGCTGAGGAGAGAACACTGCAAGTTGTTGGAACTTCTTTTGTCTCTTCTCCTAAAACTGGGCACCCCCTGTCTGCTTATATAGTTGTAAAAAGTCGGGTCGAGCAGTCTTCCCAACGGCCCACGACCTGGGAAATTGGCAAATTAAATTAATAAAATTGCCAGACTGCTTGGAAAATGTACTATCCCTGCACCATCAAGATAAGGTCGAAGGTCTCCAATATTGCCTCTAAAGGAACTTCCAATCCTAGTAAATGGTAGCTTCCAGATTTCGATCGTGTGAACACACTGGCAACACCAAAAGCTTCCTCTCAAGTAACTCTTGGTTTCATAAATGCTCCATAGAGTCGTCCATCCTAACTTCATATATTTCTTCTTCTGTGTCGACGTCATTAAAAAATTTTGCAACATTCTTCTCCGTCTGTGCCATCATCGGTACTCCAAGGCCGCAAAGAAATCCTCCATATACAGATTACTCTCACATGTTTTTGTTTGCATTCCTACCAAAGTATGCTTCTCACCCAAGTCATAAATTATTCCACCTCTGTACTTCACAAAGCTCAATCACAATCTGGTAAAATTTCGTCACTCTCTTCCGAGCATTGGAATTAAAGAACAGTGCATGGGGGTGCCGATTTCAGAGACTACTTTTTTCTTACCTGGTTAACTGGCAGCTCATGTCTTCAACTCAACAGTACTGTTTTGCTTTTGTTTTGTCATCAACCTATGGGCAGCCTGAGATACATATGAGGTTGCCTGACAGGCCAGTTTGCCCTTTTGTCGACAACTCTCTCTCTCTCTCTCTCTCTCTCTCTCTCTCTCTCTCTCACACACACACACACAAAACTTGTACCGAGGCATTCAGAGACTGCTGAAGCAGCCGCGGAGTGGAGAGGTGCGGCGGTTGGGTTGCATGTATGTCTACATGCCTATCCATTCGTGAGCGAGCCCAAAGCTGTACAGGTCTACGATGGGCCGAACAGATAAACGTGAAGGGCCTGAACTCTGCTTTGGGAAGCCCGCGATGACCATAAGCGGGCGAAAGCAGTAGAGGCTGAAAAGTCCGGAACTTGTGCCAGTGCACATTCATCGTCTCCAGCTTACATGGATGACGTCCGTTCTGCAGTACGGCGTCCAAGCTTCCTCGTGCCGGACGCCTGGGATCGTAAATTATCCCCTTCCAGGGCGGTGGGATCGACGATGGACGGCTGGCAGCTGGCTGTTTAAAACGTCAACCCCCCGCCTCGGCCCCCCGCGCCCCCCCCCCCCCCTCTCTATTTGACACCCTCAATTTTTAGAGGGGATCTACAGTCTCAGAGCATTGTTGATCGTGGGCCGTCGATTCATTAAGAGGAAACAATTAATTGGGTGGAATTCAACCTCACAACCTTCCCGTCCCAATACCAGTGCGTTATCGTTACGCTATTGCACGCGTTTTGATAAGCATGTAGAATGGTAGCATCATATCGCGTAGATATGGCATGCCGCGATCTTCGTTCACGATGAGTGTACCTCGGGTTCACATCGAGTTTACGCCACAATACTATAGTACACATACTTTAAAGAGTTCACATCTAGTTTACATGCAAGTTCACAACTAGTTCGCATTTGTCCGAGTTTACATCTGGTTTACATCAAGTTCAGATTTGGGATCAACGGTTGTGATCTTTGCCGACAAGCGACGCCGATTTTCAACCATAGATCCCCTCTAAAAATTGAGGGTGTCAATTAGAGACGAGCCCCATCCAACGTCCCAAATCACATCGCACCGTCGATACTGTCGTCGATTCTTAAAGGCGCCCCGTGTCACTTATTGATAAGGCCCCTCGCCCCCCTCCCATCGATTTTGGAACCCGTTACCCACCCACAAGATTAAAGAACACGGGTCTTTAATGAAGACCCCGTCATGCGATCGACGGCAGAGGGGACACGTGCGCATCTTGAGGCGATCGACGGCATGTAGAATGGTAGCATCATATTGCGTAGATATGGCATGCCGCGATCTTCGTTCACGATGAGTGTACCTCGGGTTCACATCGAGTTTACGCCACAATACTATAGTACACATACTTTAAAGAGTTCACATCTAGTTTACATGCAAGTTCACAACTAGTTCGCATTTGTCCGAGTTTACATCTGGTTTACATCAAGTTCAGATTTGGGATCAACGGTTGTGATCTTTGCCGACAAGCGACGCCGATTTTCAACCATAGATCCCCTCTAAAAATTGAGGGTGTCAATTAGAGACGAGCCCCATCCAACGTCCCAAATCACATCGCACCGTCGATACTGTCGTCGATTCTTGAAGGCGACCCCGTGTCACTTATTGATAAGGCCCCTCGCCCCCCTCCCATCGATTTTGGAACTCGTTACCCACCCACTAGATTAAAGAACACGGGTCTGTAATGAAGACCCCGTCATGCGATCGACGGCAGAGGGGACACGTGCGCATCTTGAGGCGATCGACGGCCAGCAAAAATGCGGGGTCAACGCCCAGCCAGTGACTCGAACCCACAACATGGGCCATGGCAGCAAGATGAGCTAACCACGCAGGCGCGTGCATTTCGTTGCCATCAAGGCGCAAAATAAACCCTATATGGTGAACTCACGCAGGCAAAAGTAAACTAGGACAGAAAATGTAAACTCGGATACGTCCGTTTAAAATCAGATGGCCGAGCTTACCTCTGCTTTTGCGCGCACACTCCCTTGCCATGGATCCCATGACGGGGTCTTCATTGAAGACCCCGTGTTACTTAGTCCTTAGGGTTACCCACCGTTGAAAGAAGCCAACAAGTTGACAACCCCCCCCCCCCCCCCCCCCCCCCTTCGCGTTTAATCTACCATTGGGTGGAGGTGGATGGGATCGATGGTGCACATCAAAGGGGGGCACCCGTTTAATCCCATGCTTCAATATTTAACAAATAATCTCGGGATAAAAATTAATTTCAAGATTCCGAGATTAGTTTTTATGTTCTAATCCCAAAAATTTGTGTTTTTTTACTTTATAACCCCACATGGCAGGAAACACATGTGGACGTAATGGTTAGGACATATCGTTCCCACACCACATGCAAGGGTTCAAATCCACGCCGCGAGGGGGTGCGGCATCCAGAGATTAGTTTTTCCCTCCGAAATCCCGAGATTACTTTTTACAAGGCGACGGCCATGATCGCGCAATGCTCCCCCCTTTCATGAGAATGGTTGATCCCATCCATCCCACCCTGCCACAAAAAAACCTATTCCCCCCGCCTTCTCGAGTCCTGCTACCTCCACATTGCCCGCGTGAGATTCCTTGTCCCCTAGGCCACTCCACTTTCTAATAAAGTGAATTCAAACAGAGGAAAGCGGGGGGGGGGGGGGGGGTAAATTGGAATAGGAAAAGTAAACTTGGACAATCGAATGGCATCCACGCTTCGTGGAGAACGTGCCTCGCTTCAATGGCATCGATCCTAGCACTTCGAGTTCATTCAATACCTCGTGGTATAAAGTGTTGAGGCCCTCCCTCCCCCTTGAGTCTGCGTGTGTGTGTGTGTGTGTGTGTGTGTGTGTGTGTGTGTGTGTGTGTGTGTGTGTGTGTGTGTGTGTGTGTGTGTGTGTGTGACCTCAATGTCTAGTCACAAATTACCCCCTTCCGTGTGTGGTGCCTTCAATCCACTGATTCTAACCTCATCGTTTGCAATGCCCACTCGCTCTAAGACTTGTAAAATTTTCATACCTCTATTGGGTAAACGGTGAGGTTAGATTAGTGGAAATAGATTCTAACCTTTTGAAATTGCTAGTATCACTAAAGGTTACTTTTCAAGCAGTTGCTGTCGCCGCAAGAATTGCCCACGCCCCACCGCTAAGAACAAAGAGTTGCGCAAGCAATTGGGGCCAGAGTTAGAGAGTGAAGTATTGGCAAAGACAGAGGAGGGCAAGGTGGTCGTGCACGTGCATGAGAGAGAGAGAGAGAGAGAGAGAGAGAGAGAGAGAGAGAGAGAGAGAGAGAGAGAGAGATGGAGGCAGGAGCTTTGCATCTACTACTCGAGATAGAACGGCACCATAGATAGATTTTATTATCGTCCTCGAAGGTCAAATATGACCTATGGGATCAAAGTTACATGTGATGTAGTATGTATGGGGTTGATAAGTAATTCTCAATGCTCCAAAATTGTGGTGTTAAGACTCGCAATGGAGAGCCCACATTGTGGTTGGGAGAGGAAAGTGTATAGGTCTAAGTCACGGCTAAAAATGTGAGGGAAGCAAGTTTGGATGTGACCAAAAGCTCAACCCTCTAGTAGTGTGTGGTACTCATACTCTCAAACTTGCATTGAGCATAATGTGCACAATCGATTTGACTCTTCTCCATTGCTCTAGTGCCCTGTCTCGCATCGAAGGGAGTGGGAGCTAAACCAAATGGTTGCAATAGTGTGTATCACTGACAAGGGGATAGCCTCAAGCATATAAGGGTGAGTATGATTTCCTCTTTTAGCGAAGAACATGTTTTGTAGTTGGGGGCAATATGGGTGGTGTAATGTACGAAGCGTGACCCATCAGATTCCTCCCAAGCTGTAATACATTGGCATTGTAGAAAAGCTTCATTCACTCCGGAATCTTTTAAGGCATCATGTAGCAAGTGCAATGCATCCCATCTTCCAAACCACTTCTTAATGTATTGCATCCATCCCATGCTCAAGATCTTGTTTTTATACATTTTTTGAACTTTTTTTCTTGCTTCCCATGCAATTGTAGAAAGTGGATGCGAGGGAAAGAGGTCCCAACTCAAGAAGTAGGAGCATATACAATGTTTGTGTCTTAACTTGGAGAAAGTTTGTAAGAAAACTCTTTTGGACATTCTCAAACTCTTTCCAAGTAGACTTTGAGATGCTCCCACCCCACCCTTCAACCCCATAAAGAAGAACTAATGTCGTCAGTGTGTCAACAAGGTACTTCTTGAGAACCCAACATTTGACATTTCCCACATGACACATGCTATCAAATGCACAGTATGCTCTCTTCCCGGCTTTCAAAGACACATAGCACATTCATGCCACTTGTGATTGGCAAGAACCGCAAAGCCAAGATACTTAAAGTTCTCAACAACTTCAAGTGTCTCATTATTGTACACAATGCATGGCTTCTCCTTATAGTTGGTTTTCACAAACATAACCTTTTGTTTTGGATTCATTCACAAAATCAGTCCACTATGCAAGCATAAGTTCTCCAAGACAACCATAAGCTTTTGTGCATCCTCTAAAGTGTGTGCTAGAAGCACTACATCATCTGCATACAACAAAAGCATGATTACTGCATTTCCTTCATCTTGCATAAAGTCAAGCACTTTCCTTTCAATTGATTTTCCTCCACGAGAACACGAAGAGTGACAAGATGGTCAATGGTGCTATGCCATTGACGGAAACCTGCTTGTCCTTTTGCATGCTTGCCATTCTTTTCAGCCCAATCAATCAATTTTATCTCCATTATGCACCCAAACAACTTTGCCATAAGAGACTAAATCATTATAGCTCGGTAGCTATTTACATCCTCTCCTTTATGTGAAGGCTTGACCCAATTAGTGCTCCAATCACAAGGCATACTATGTTACGGCTTGATACCTTAAAGATCTCTCGCTTTGCGAGTGGCCAACTTTCTGAGCCCACCGCACACATCTTCAATAGTAAAGAAAGAGTGTATACATGCGAGTGAACCATAAAATGGAATCTTTCTAGCATTTGGTGTTCATATAGTTGCGTACAATTTGTGTACATATCCATAAGACTCAAGTTATCAAAACCCGCTTGCCCTTCAAGTTTCTCCAAAATCTTCCACATGTGCTTGCCTTTTCTTGAACTTGAAACAATTGATGCTTGAACCTTCCCATATTCTTCTCTTTTTTTGAATCAGGGCCTTGTATGTATGCAAATGACTTGACAAATGTCTTTGTCCATAGTTGCATGGGACATCAAGAACCTTCAAGCATCTTGACATTATTTATCAGACCACCTTTTGTGTGATCTACCTTTTTTGATAGCGCGCGCACACACACACACACACACACACACACACACAGAGCGAAAGCATTAATTTCTATTCTCAAAAATAGACACTACATTCAAATTTCATGTTTGAATTGAAAGTTAAGGAATCCTCCAAGATTCCTATGAAAAAACACAGTACCCATGATGTGGGTGCCCTATTGGCTCTCCTATCGAGTCTCTCTTCACTTCTAATTATATCGATAGAAACCTTAAACTCCATCGTGACTTAGGTATCCCCCACATTACAGGAGGTAGTAGAACTACAAAACATTTGTGAGTCATGATGCGACACCCCTCACACATCACACAAGGGTGGAGGGGGGTAAATGTCAGGACTTAGGTCGGCACGGCCCTAATCTACGCATGCATCATCAAGGGAGCTCCTAAAATAGGCACCAAGGGTCTATTTAGGGCAAGGTTGGGTGGAGATGAGCATGTTGTAGTACCTCTATTCTTACACTAGTATCAGAGCTCGGGGTAGAAGGGCAATCGGGAAGAGGCTAGGGCATGGACTCTCTCTCTCTCTCTCTCTCTCTCTCTCTCTCTCTCACACACACACACACACACACACACACACACACACACACACACACACACACACATGGCGAGCAAGGCCATGGGCAAGCTCCTTTACAAGGAATGCGACAAATTAGATGACCTACGTGAGCAAACTCCTTAGGAGAAGAGGTGGATTTTGGACTTACACGATAGTAGCCGTGGACAACATCGACGGAATCGCCAAGGGTTGTGGAGGGTTTCTCGTCACTAGATGTTGGTCAAAGGAGGTCCTCATGCCCCCCCCCCCCCCCCCCCGAAATCCCCCCCCTTGGAGTTGTTTGATGCGACTAGCCCGTCCCCATGGCGACCTTTGTTTTTTGTTAACATGAGGTGCCCTATTTTGGGCACCCTTCCATAGAGAGGCCCAGTTCCCACACATCCAAAGGGGTAGCCCCCATGCAAAGAGATGATCTCTCATACCACAAACAAGAAGCATGAAGCATGGCAGAAGCATCGTCAAGGATTCGCATGGCCTTGTTTAGATTTTTTATAGATTATCCAAAACTTGCAGCAATTCTCCATGCATGCAAACCAAACCTTTATTGAGCTTGGAGGAGGAAAAGGGTGCAAAGAGGATTTTGCAAGCCATGCAAATTCTTGCACACTTGAGATTTGGGTATGTTATGGAAAAGGGATATGTACATTTATTACTGAAGTGATCATTAGGAGCTAAGGTCATTTGTGCCGATCGGCCAATGTGTATTCATTTTGAGCATTGAAGAATCTATAAATGAAATACATGCAAGAGGGAAATGCTCACTCTTGCACGAGGGGAATTGCACCCAATGTTTGTGTCTTCTTCTCCCCTCTCCTCTCTCCTCTCTTGATGTGCAAGCGTAGCACCCACACGCTCTCTCTTGCTCTATCTCGTTCTGTGTCTCTCTATGCTCACGTTTAGCTCGACTATGGATTTGTGCGACTCGTCAGGTATGCAGATTTGTTCTTTATAGCTTGCAGGGTGTTATTTATGTATTTTGCAGGGCCCTCCGCACTTCCATTTGTAGCAGTGGTATTAGAGCTCTGGGGACGTTCCTTCAGATTTAGGTTAATCTATGGAGATCTTTGAGTGCAAGAGCTAAGTCAATTTCTTCTTATACGTTAATTTATTTCATTTTTTATAGCATGGTTTATTGTTTCTTCGTAGACATACTTGAGAGACTAGTACAGAGAAAGATAATAGGTAATATTGAAAATCGCTTATTTTTTGTCACCTACTGGAGTAGTGGAGCATCATAGGGGTTGCATGTTGAACCCCATTGCAATAACCAACACATTCGCATCAGTTCTCATACCTAGATATATAAAAAAATTCTACGAGCGAACCGACGAAGAAGACTTCGTGTGCACCCCGACTTCCAATGATATAGGCATAGGAAGTTGAGAAAATTGCATGAGAATAGTTTTCAGCTCAGAACATGAAGCATAGTTCATTCTATTTTCTTAACTCTTATTTACTTTTAATTTATTTTATTCTCTGGTTCTCTCCTTTTGCATGGGACCCTGCCCCACGATGGGGGGATCAAAGAGCAACGCACAGGCTGGCAAAAATGTGTCATTGTTAACACAGGTGCTTGACGTCGGCCAATAATGTTGTCATGAATTGTCCCTACACAACTCCCCATCTCCAACCCCATCACCTCTAAGTAATCACACTCCTTTGTCGTGCAGTAGGCCGCTAAACCACACCTTTGGACACCCAACATCACAGCCTGTAATCATCTGCATGATCAACATGCAGACGTTTGGGCCTGCATGAGGTGGAATTAGTTAAACACACTCTCTATCTATCCCTCACTCGCCAACCTTGTGACCGGCCATTGCCCGTGGCACGTTCACCAACCCCCTCTTTCACTTTCTCCCTCTCGTTCACCTCTCAAGCATGTAGACCATCTCTCTCTCTCGACCAATCGCCCAATACTCTTTTTGTTAGGTACACACCCACACAAGAGCACATGCATCAATCTAGTTGTTTATTTCTCTCCCCTGCTCGTCTCTCTCTCTCTCTCTCTCTCTCTCTCTCTCTCTCTCTCTCTCTCTCTCTCTCTCTCTCTCTCTCTCTCTCTCTCTCTCTCTCTCTCTCTCTTTTTCTCAACTAGAGGCCACACCCACACATAAACTACTCATTTCTCTCTATCTTATACTCTCTCTCCCCCTAGTTTGCTACAGCCGGCTCTGCTCAACCCCCTCGAGTAGCAGTTACCACCACCATGCAGCTCACATTTGGCGGGCCAACAACCCATTAATGAAGTTGGATGTGCTGGCCACCCTACATCTCTCTTTCTCTCTCTCTGTACAGCTTCCCCTATCAACACCTTGACCGATTGCTCACCAGCCACTCTCCATGCAGGGTTGGCGTCGCCTACCAACTTCACCAACTCTAGAGCATCGTGCCCTGCATGCACTCGTACCTTCTCGACCACCAACAACACCCACCAGCCAATAGCGACTGTCTGCTAGCTCTTTGAACACCCGAAAGATACAATGTTTATGGTTTTCTCCTAGTTGGAATGGAGTGTGTATGTGATCTCATGAAGCTCAGTATCATAAGTGCGTGCAGGATGCACTCCGAGGTGGTGTCTACTCCAAGCAAGCTTTCTCCTGTCCCTCAGGATCATGTGCTCACTTCAACAAAATTTTGTGTGGATGATATATTGTCTTTACTACAACAGGTAGCTGTTGATCGACCAAGTGTCCACGTGGAGGTGGATTTGATAGCGACTTCAATCATGCAGCAGAAATGGGGCCACAAGGGCTTAACTGGCACATGTTTGGCATTCCTTGTGCAAGAGGATGCTAAAGGCATGGCTTCATCAGGCTGAGTCTTATCGTTTGGGGCTTTATGTATCTGGCATGGCCACATACATCCGAATTATGCCATTTGTCAGACGGGGTGCAAATAAGAATGAATTCTCTCCTTTAATGGTGAACCTACTAGAAGTAGAGGAACATCAATGTGAACGGAAGGCAATCATGCAGTTGCACGACTTCATTGCCCAAGGGGTCTTCGACGCCACCAAGGAAGAAAGGGAGACCATACTGTGTGCATCTCTTCACTACTTCTACGCATTGATATCCTTCATGGGAGTGTCATTGTGCAGGAGGAGGTGAATTTGCCTCTTGATTCTTGCCACTTGGATATGAGGTGGGTTGTCATGCAGGCTATCAATTCCCTTGATGGCGCTACTATGTGCAGGTCTAAGTGTCTGAATGCGGATGGTAAATCATCAGAATATGCACATCTGTTTCTATTCATGTGCCGTGTTAAGGCAATTTTGCAACAAGCATACCCTTCGATAGGAGCTAGGATCTTGCCAGAAGCCAAGCATAAACAATTGTATTCTTTTACAATTGTTGTTTAAGCTTGCCCAAGTATCATTATAATCCTTATCCTACAATCTCCAACTTCATCAGAAATCCCAAGCTTATCATGACCAATCCTGCCCCGGCTTGATACAATCGCCAACACTACGTTTTCTTTTAATAGACTTTAGGCTAAGATGAGGCACACCTTCCTTGTACATTGGTAATAGGCCGATCAATTTTATGTCATTTGTCCGTTGTCTTTTACATGTAAAATCATGATAAGTCTTATATACATAGCCGTAGTTACCCAAATATGTAGTATCATACACATTTGAAGGGTCTAGGTGCAACTTTGACTGGTAAAGAGGATGAAGATGGTGGTCATGTCAAGTTAGAGCAGGGTATCCATTGTTGATGTAATCATACACACACATACACAACGAGCGACATAACAATGGGCTATCGTGGTTGTGGGGCTTTGTTGAATATGTATACCAATTCTTGGGCTCTCTCTCTCTCTATCTCTTTCCTTTTTGGTCTATCAATAGATATTTATGGATTGCAGTCAGCGATCATTGTTATCAAGCTGCTACTTTTTAGTCTTTAGAATCTACTATAAGATTAACAATCAATTAGATGTCTAAAAGCCTTGAGGAAGAGTTCTTAAAAACTAAAACAAAAAAATTAAATGATTCCTTTCCACGTTAATATTATTAATTGTTATTATGGCATTCTCTACAATAATTTGCTTCTCATGGGTCCTGTTGGCTCTTAGTTTATTTTGATACTTTCATGCCCTACATTGTAAACACCGTGAATAATCATAACATGCTAGGGTCAAATTTTCACCCTCAAGATACATCAAGCCTTAATATTCTAGCAATGATGACCCTCGGCGAACGCTGATTACATACACTTTTAGCTACCCACATCCAAATTGACTATTACCTGAAAATTATTCACCAATTAACAAGTATAAACACGAAAATCCCTCTCTCATCATTATTTGCAGGAGCCATTATTTCCATAACGTAAGTTTATCCCCATTAGTATTGATGTAATGTAATTCAATTTTCACTTTGCTTACTCTACAAATTGTCTTAAACGTTACATCATATGTAAGTCAAATTGTTGTTGCATATTCCTCAATATTGTTCCATTTATTTGCTTTTGTATCACATCCCTGCCAATGTTTCCAATACTCCTTCACAGAGGACTATGTTTACTAAAAGATATTTATCTCTATGCCAAACTTTCAAGCCAACTACTTTGGGAGACCTGCTTTTGCCCTATCCTAACATTTATACATTGTGTGTGGCATCACTTTCTCAGAAGACCGATATCCACTGGTTCTCCTACTATTGCACACCACCCTGTCAATTTTGATAACACACCTCTTATCCGCTCCTCTGTACTTCCAGTTGTCTACTCTTATTATCTTTTCTTGACAAACAAACTTTGCATCAATTTTGTTCTTCATGGATTTAAAAATGTTAATGTATTTGATGTGCGATTAAACTATTCTTCAATCTAACAAGAACTTGTTTTTAGTGCTTTGTCTTTGAGAAATACTTTTGCAGGTACAACTACGTACAATGCTATCATATCAGAGAACCTTACGGTATGCACTTTCTTAATACATTTTGATACTATGCCTCTAGCAAAATCATTTCAATTACCATGGTTCGTACGCTCTTTCTATGTAATATTAGATGGCTAACTTGTGTGCTGACTAACCTTAATAACTCTCATTATCATATCCACTTTGTATTAACACGCTTCATACATGAGTAACACTATTTTTCTTCCAGTGATTTGACATTTCTCCCAGCACACTAGTTGAGACAAGGATCTTATTAGTTAAACTGAATGGAAATGGCAAAATTTATACACATGTTAGAGCTTCGATGCCTGGATCGCGCAAGACTCTCCACTCCACACATTGTTATGGCAAGGATCTTATTGGTTAAACTGAATGGCAATGGAAAAATCTCTACACATGTTAGAGCTCCACCTAGATGAGGCAAGACTCTCCACTCCACACATTGTTACGAAAACTTATGGGTTATTGACATGCGTATTAGAGTGCCTATGCCTCGTGAGGCAGGACTCTCCTCTTTGCAATAAGGTTATGGAAAATAATGGATGTCACTAGAGTGCCTATGCGTGGTACGGTAGGACTCTCCTGTTACCATATACATGTGGTAGTGATGTGTGTGAACACATCACTACCACATGTGTGTGAACACACTAGGACCGTCGGGGCATTTTTCCCCTCTTTAGGAGGTTTTTTCCCCCGTGCATTGTATATACGCCCATCACTCTAGGGCTATCTATCTTTTCATTGCACATTAAGTAATACACTCTCTGTTGTGTGCCTTGAGCTTCCTTCATCTTCTCAAAGCTGTGTGCATTTTTGTGCAACCCTAATTCCAACAATTGGCATTAGAGCAGGTAGCATACTCCTGGGCTTAGTCGCGAGTAGCTCCAGCACACGCCTGCTCATTTTTCTCTGGTTTCAGTGAGCTTTCGCGAGCGTTCGCAGGTCGACAAAAAATATCGGGCTCATTTCTGCCCAGGCCTGCACAGGCAATTTTGTCATTTAGTGCAAATTTTCTGTCAGTGCCATTTTCTGCATAACAGGTCCCATACAGTCTACTACGGGTTTTGCTATATAGCATGTGCTAGTCTCACTCCATTTCTCCTCATTTCGGGTAGTTTTCACATCAAGTGCATACATTTTCCATGGCTGACAACAACACAGATGTGTTCAAGATATTTGTTGCTGAGGACAGGTCCGATGGGGACAATTACCCTATGTGTGCTTACATGATGCAACATGTTCTTGTGTCAAAGGGCGTCTGGAATATTGTGCAGGGCATTGATGTACGTCCTGGTTCTGAGGATGTAGGCAATGTTGAGGATGTGGCAGGTCTTGCTGCAAGGATTGCTGCTATTAGAGTTGTTTTGCCTACGACAGAACAAGCTCGTTGGGATGTAAAGGATGCGCAAGCTCATGCATTGATTGCGTTGTCTATGAAGTGCACCATTACTCCTCACATTTGTGCAGCGAAATTTGCAAAACAGGATTGAGATATTCTAGCTGGTCTTTATGCAAGCCGCAATGAGACAAAAATTGCATTGCTGCGTAAAGAGCTGGAGTCGAAGATTATGCATGAGGAAGATGATATACACACTTTCCTTGTTGGTATCAAGGATATCAATGAGCAACTTATTTCTACAAGTGAAGTCATTTCAGACAGTTCGCTTGTGCAAATTGTTCTTGATGCCTTACCAGATTCTTACCAGACTTTTGCTAGTACTTGGAGACTTATGACCCAAAGAAATCCAGAAGTTGTCAAGTTTGATGCATTATGCACATTGCTTTTGCAAGAGTCACTTTCCAGAAAAAACAAGACTAGGCAGTGTGCAGTTGAACAAGATTTTATTGCTTCTCAAAGAAAGGGCGGTAACAACAATGCAGCCACTTCTTATGGTTCTGCTGCAACTGGAAAAAATTCAGTTCCTAATGCTTCTGTTGGAAGCACTTCGTATAGCAATTCTGGTGATAAGGGCAAAAATAAAATGTGTTGCCATTATTGTAAAGCTAATGATCACTTGATCAAGCAGTGTCCTAACTTGAAGGCCAAAGAGGCTAAGAAGAAAGAGGGTGGTTCCACTGCAAATACTGGTTCCACTACAAATGCAACCATTGTTGAGTCTTCTGTGAAAGGAGACTATGATGCTGATGTTGATGCATAATGGGCTTTTAGTGTAGAGTGTACTTACAATCCTATTGTCCATGATGCATGCATGTCAGTTGATGGAGATTCCCATGTGTGGTATTTTGACAGTGGTGCGACAAAGCACATTACCTCACATCGTGAATTGTTCACCTCTCTCGAGTATGTCCCTCATGGGAATTCAGTCACTTGTGCCAACAATGCCTCTTATCCAGTTCAAGGAGTTGGATAGATTGTGCTTACTGCTGAAAATGACAGTTCTTTGACACTTGTTGATGCATTTTATGTACTTGGGATCAAGAAGAATCTTTTGTTTGTATCTGCACTTGCTAGACTTGGACTTGTAGTCAAATTTGTGGATGACAAATGTACAATACATGATCTCAATTTTGGTGATGAATTTTTTGCATCTGGCCTTTTGTGTCATGGGCTATATAAGCTCACTTTGTATGACAAGTGTGGACAAAATTTTGGAAATACAGTAGCAGATTCAAGAGCTATTTCATATGCAAAACTTTGGCATGCATGTTTTGGTCATCTGGGTTTTGCCAGTTTGCTGCGTTTGCAGAAATTTGATATGGTTGCTTCTTTGCCGCCTCTTGAAGCACCTGTCAAACTCGCTTGTGAAGGCTATATTTGGGGTAAGATGTAGCGTTTGAAGTCTCCAAAGGATGGTTCAGTTAGGGCCACATGCAGGTTGCAACTTGTGCACAATGATGTTTGTGGGCCCATGCAAACTCCGTCCTTGGGCAATTACCGTTACTTCGTGACTTTTATTGATGATTACTCTAGGCATGCATGGGTATTTCCGCTTAAAGCGAAGTCCGAAGTTTTTATGTGCTTCAAACAATTTCTGGCTATGGCTGAAAATGTATCGGAATGTACTATGGGAACCCTCCGTTCCGATCAAGGGGGGAGTATATGTCTCATGAATTTAATGCATTTCAGGCTAGTCGTGGGATAAAACACCAATGTATAGTGCCTTATACACCTCAGCAAAATGGTGTTGCTGAGAAAAAAATAGGTCACTTACGAAAATGGCATGATGTATGGTCAAAAGTCAAGCTTTGACCCATTCTTTTTGGCTTGAGGCCATCTAAGGCTGTCAAATGTATTTTTGTTGGTTATAGTGCTGAAAGCAAAGGTTACAGGTTGTATCATCCACAAACTAAGCGTATTTTGGTTTCACGGGATGTAGTGTTTGTGGAAGATTCTATTCAGCCCTTGTTGCCATGTACTAGAGACAATACGTAAGCTCACACGACTTTATGACACTTTGTTTCCTCTTTTCAGTGGTGGAAGTTCTTCTAATGAGGCAAATGTACAGCCTATGGGGGTTTCCAAAAATGTTACAGATCAGCCTATTACTACTTGATGAGGAAAGGGCTGAAAATGAGCAGGCTAGAGGTATGTCAAAATGGCTGGTGCATACATTGCATGATAGTAAATTGGATGCACCTTTGTCTAGTCATACTCGTTCAGGCTCTTGCCACGCATCATGTGAATAAGATTGTTATGCTTTGGCTGTGTCTAGCTTACATGATGTTGAGGAACCTCTGTCTTTTGATGAAGCACAAAATTCAAAAATTTGGATGGCTGCCATATTGCGATCAGAATATGATGCACTTATAGAAAATGACACATGGACTTTATGTGATTTGCCTCCTGGCAAAAAGGTCATTGGTACAAAGTGGGTTTTCAAGCTGAAACACAAGCCGGATGGTGAGAAAGATTTCCATAAGGCTCAACTTGTTGCAAAGGGTTATGCACAACAAAAAGACATAGATTATGAAGAGATTTTTGCTCCTACTTGTCGTATGACTACTTTGTCGTTTCTATGTGCATTGGCAGCTCATTTTGGTTGGGATGTACATCAATCAGACATTGTTACTGCTTTCTTGAATGGTGACATATTTGAGGAAGTTTATGTAACGCGGCCTCGCGGTTTTGTCAAGAAAGGACAAGAGGACAAAGTGTGCAGATATAAGAAGGCTTTGTATGGGTTGAAGAAATCTCCTCATGCTTGGTATGAGAAAGCTGACAATCATTTGGTCAAACAAGGCTTTCGTAACAATCCAACAGAAAGCACATTGTATGTAAAGCGTGAGGGTGATGTACTTCTCATTGTTTGGACCAAATGAGAGACATATTGGTGAATTTAAGGCTGATTTGAATGCTACTTTCAAGATGAAAGATTTGGGGTTGTTGCATCATTACTTGGGTATACAATTTAAGCATTGTGATGGTGGTATTGCCTTGTGTCAAAAGAGTTACATAGATACATTACAATGTAAGTTTGGACTTGAGGTTGCAAACTTATTGCCACTCCCATGGAAACAGGTTTGAAGTTGAGTCTACATGATGCTCGTGATCCTACTCATGTGACTCTTTACCAAACTGTTGTTGGCTGCCTCATTTATGTATGCAAGACGAGGCCAGATATTCAGTTTTCAGTCTCCCAGGTCAGTAGATTTATGCATAGCCCAGGGTCTAAGCATTGGCAGGCTGTCATCAAGAGGATTTTCCGCTACCTTAGTGGCACTTTACATCTTGGCTTGTTTTATCCCAAGGGGGGATCATTGCCGCCAGACTTACATGCTTTTTCGGACTCAGATTGGGTTGGTTTTTTTGACACACGAGTGTCCACAAGTGGTTTTTGTATCATGCTTGACAGTTCATGTATATCATGGTTGAGCAAGAAGCAACCTACTATGGCCACTTCTAGTTGTCAGGCTGAGTATATGGCAGTATTCACAGCTATGGTTGAGTATGTATGTCTCAGACACCTTATGGCTTATTTGGGTGTTGGACAGGACACTCCCAACACTACCTACACTGACAATCAGAGCGCATTGGCAGTTGTGAGAAACCGAGTTTTTCATGCTTGCACAAAGCACATTGAGGTGCATTAACACTATGTCAGGGAGAGGCTCTCATCAGGAGAGATCAGCTTGGCTTATATGCCAACACAGGACAACCTTGCAGATCTTTTCACAAAGGCTGTCTCGTGAGAAGCTCAAAGCTTTGGGCTTGCTCCCCTTTGTGGACTGATGATGTCATCAGGGCATGGCACTTCCCTTTACTCGTGTGCCAGCTCTCGTTCACCACATCACTCCAGGGGGGATTAGTTACCATATACATGTGGTAGTGATGTGTGTGAACACACTAGGACCACTGGCGCAGTTTTTCCCTCTTTAGGAGGGTTTTTCCCCCATGCATTGTATATACGCCCATCATTCTAGGGCTATCTATCTTTCCATTACACACTAAGTAATACACTCTCTGTTGTGTGCCTTGAGCTTCCTTCATCTTCTCCAAGCTGTGTGCATTTCTGTGCAGCCCTAATTCCAACATCTCCATGGTTACATTATATGTGAAACTGGCACACCACAGTTGGTATGGATTGGTATGAAAGGATTTGATGAAGTGGTATGGAAAGTTGAAAGGGTGATAGATGGTGGTCTATTTGGAACAACATTTTTGACAAATGTTGCACTCCATACCTATGCACATTTACTTCATTTTATGCACTCCCATCACACCATACACATGTTACACATTTTTTCACTTTATTTTGGTTTTTAGCTACTCATTGTGCTATGCAGGCATGTACCTAGCGTCTTATACCTCGCCTAGGACCCCACCACTTATGTACCTCGCAAATGAGGGCAGTTGCTTTTTCTACCCCAGAGTATGTTATGGATAAGGGATATGTACATTTATTACTCAAGTGCTCATTAGGAGCTATGGTCATTTATGCCGACCGGCCAATGTGCATTTATTTTGAGCATTAAAGAATCTATAAATGAAATACGTGCAGAGGGAAATGCTCACTCTTGCATGGGGGGAGATTGCACCCAGTGTTTGTGTCTTCTTCTCCCCTCTCCTCTCTCCTCTCTTGCCATTCTGGCATAGCATTCCGCTCTAGATGTGCACCGCACGCTCTCTCTCACTCTATCTCGTTCCATGTCTCTCTCTGCTTGCGGTTAGCTCGACTAGGGATTTGTGCGACTCGTCAGGTATGCAGATTTGTCGTTTATACCTTGAAACGTGTTATTTACGTATTTTGCAGGGCCCTCTGCACTTCCGTTCATAACAGGGTAGGGTTGATGCTAGAAATTATACAAATTTTAGGCAAAATTGCAAGGTCGTTGATCACATGGTCTTAGAGTGAAGCCATGAGGTCAAGGCCATGTGAAGCAAAGAAATCTTATGCCGGGAGAGCAAGCTAAGAGAACTTGCAGAAATTGCACCAGGCAAGCAAGGTGATAGCTAGCATGGTCAGTACCATCACACAATTTTATAACTTCATGCTTGAGTAGTCACTAAACAACATGGTCAAGAAGCACGTCTTCTCCCATGCATGGCATCAAATAGTGCACTTTGGCTCGAACAACAAAAGCCGACTGAAATTCACTCTCAAGCAAGAATTTATCTATGAATTTTCAGACAACTGGCCGTAGAGGGGCAACAAGATTCAACAATTTCAACCTTTACTTTGGATAATATTTCCTGTTGTGCAAAGCAAAGAGCTTTGATAGACTCAATGAAAAGAGAGGCCTCTACTCCGTGCAAAGTACTACCATTCACTTAGGATCAAGGGTAATGGCACACAAGTTTGGCAAATTCACAGTATGCAGATATAAGCTCACATTTTACATTTAGCAGTGCTGAATTGTGATGTATCCATGCCAATAGAAATTGTGTAAGGCATGTATGGCATCGGCTTAAATCATGGAGACCATCATTGAAGCCAAGGGCTTATCATTCTATTTTTCTCATGTGCATGCATGGCTTGCTAGTATGATGGAATTAATTCCATTGAATCATTGTTTATGCTTTTGCTATAACATTAGCTACTCTATTCAGGATGAGTTGAGGCTGGTATATTTTCTCATATTCGTTGCATATGATTGCAACGGCGGGCACTATATATCATTGGTTATATGCACAAGGTATATGCACTACATGTGAGGATTTCTATATGTAGTAGGTAGGCATGGCCTCACTATCAAGCAACTAATTCATGGGATGAAATTAATCTACCTCATGGAAGGTAAACTTGTTTAAGAAAACAAAGAAAGTCTAGTACGACTAACTTCTCTCTCCTCTTTTCATGGGAGCGATAATTGTGTTAAGATCCAATTGTGAATATGATTCCACCTTGAGAGGATCTATTGCTTAGCTTGATCCAATTGTGAATAAGATTCCAATTTGAGAGGATCTCATGTTTAGTTTATAGCATTGATTGTGGCTATAGGAGTGGTATTTCTAGGGGTATGACCCAAATAATGCCAAATCACTCCATGAGTGTTGATGTTCATTGATTGACCTCTTCGCACTTGTACTTTCACAAAAAGTAGTTTTCAATCTGCCAATGTGTAAGTAGATAAGTTCAACTTTCCAAGTTGCTTATAATCACTATTGGTGACACGTTAGACTATGTTAGTCACAATTATCTAATAGTTTAAGCAGTTTCCATCTAGAATCTAACCAAGGGGTTTGAAATTGCAAAATTCAAGCAAGGGGTTTGGATTGCCAAGGCAACACTTTGGGTTACTAGTTAAATATTGGTTTATATTCACTAATCTCTTATTTGGTGTTTAACATGTTAAAGAAATATTGGGCCATTTGATGCTAAACTTTGGTCAGTGTACCTCTCAGGTTTGGAAAGTGCGCTTGACTCTAGGGTGTAAGCTTTTTTCACCTCCTACTAAGCATATGATTTGGTTCATTTTCATTTCTAAATATACTTGGATTGAGTTTTCCAAGTGGGATGCATATGCTAGAATGCTTTCATTCATTTCGCTCTTTAGATACGTGATAAGGTCAAGAATTTTGGGACAATAGTGTACTATATACATTTATGCACCCTACAATGATAGACCTGGATTTTTTTGGCACATGTTGATAGTCACAAGGTGTGCATAGCAGTCTATGAACCCATAAAAATTAGTTTAGCCAGTGTGGAGCAAGGTTTACGAGGGTCCCTCTCACTTATATCGCCGAGTGTTTACAATTACCTCCACACACTAGCACATACTGTACTTGATGGGTATCATATTTTTAAACATTATTACGAGACATATTCCACATGTGGAGAATATGAGTCTTTGGGATTGACATTGACGCCTGTTATTCTAATTATGTGTCGTGATAGAGTCCCTAGGTGCTTGTCAAATCCGTTTCTCATACCATTTTGAGCATGTAGTAGATCAATTTTGGTGGCCAAATTTTTTTGAATACTTAAAGACTTATTGAGTTACAAGTATTGTTGAACAACATTAAGGGATGGTTGTTATGCATATAGCAAGGCTACATATTGCTAATGAAAAATATTTCATTGATGGTCCCTAGATTTCATTCTTTTTCACATTCTATTATGGTCCAAATATTTTAGCAAGGCTTTTAAGTGATTGCAGAGGGAAGTATTTAGTTTCTTTCATAAAGCTATTACCCTCATGTTCCTTGTGTGCTATGAGCATAACATCTACCATCAGAATTGGCAACTATAGTCATGAAAAATGTAGGTTCGGATCATTTTTTTTGTAAATGCATGCACACTAGGTGTTATGGGCCCTAGTGTTTAGTAAAGATAGATTTGGAGTAGCATGCAAATTCATGAAATTGATTTCTTATGAAGCATTTCACACTAGAGGTGCAATATCTCTATGAGATTTATTGTGGGTCTACCAATCACCATCAAGAGGTCATGGCTTGTTTTGGGTGCTTGTAGATATGTTGACTAAACTTTGTAAATTTTATTCAGTTCCCTATTCAATCTTAGAAGTTAACCAAGTTGGTTGTTTATAATCTGTATGGATTATATACATTACTCAAAAATATTGGGAGTCATTGTCACCCATGTTTACCATTTATTTTTGGAGGACTGCCTATGAACCGTTGGGGAGAAACAAATCAATATGAGTAAGGCTATCCAAAGACAGATAGGCAATTTACAAATGTTAATTTCGTACTAGAGGATATGCTAAGAGTGTACGTTAGCAAAGAGCAATCCAAATGGAAAGGTTAAGCATATTCTGACTCGGTTTAGTTCCTTCTTGGTTAAGTCAGGTTGTCAACCTCGATCACTAGTTATGGTGAGATTTCATACCGATGAGAAATGATAGCAAGTCAAGGACTTAATCTTTGCTTATGAGTTATATCAGCATGTCACTTTCATGGAAAGTTGAGAAGAGGTATTCTTGCATGTTCGAGTACCTTCAAAAATTCTCAAACCTGATCATTTAGTTAGATACCTCTTAGTTGCGGTCACTCATTTAAAATACTCAAGTGAGTCATAAATAGAGTCTACACACTATTTTGCATATAAGCCGGTTACACAAACAGTTGCAAAGAACAAAAATGTGGAAAATTAAGATATTTTTCTTGGTTTCATTCAATCTCCTATCGAACTGTATATCGGTCAAATGGACAGTTAGGTCCAAGATGATGAAATGTGGAAAATATTAGTGCTCTTACAAAGCTATCATCACTTTTTTTTTTGAGGACAAAAAACGCTTCTCCAAGGGGGGAGTAATGGCAGGCCTTAGGTAGGATTGGGGTGGGCACGGCCCTAATCTACGCATGCATGGTTATGGGGGCTTCTAAAATAGGGACCAAGGGTCTATGTAGGGAAAGTTTGGGTGGATATGAGCATGTTGTAGTACCTTTGTTCTTACAGTAAGAGAAAGAAAATCCTCCGACACGAGGGAGGGGTAGCTTGGTAAGTGTTGATGTAGTTGTGCAGGGGGCAACATGCATCAAACTAATAAGTCATAAAGAAGTCAATCAATGCTTATTTTAAATGTGGATTTCAGCACTTCAATTTACCATCTTCTTTGTTAATTGAGGAAACCACACTCAACCTTATATACTTGAGCATGTCCCCTTGTCGATGATACTAACTATCGTAACCACTTTACTTGGCTCCGGCTCCCTTCAATGTAAGATGGACCTTTAGGGCAATGGAGAAGAGTTGCATCAAATGTGCACATTATGCTCACTATAAGTTCACATTATGCTCACTGTAAGTTCACATTATGCTCACTGTAAGTTCAATAGTCTGAGTACCACACACTACTAGAACACTTAGCTTTTTATCACATCCAAACTTGCTTTCCTTACATTTTCAGCCACACTTAACCTTACACACTTTCCTCTCCTGACCACAATGTGGGCTCTCCATTGTGATTCTCATCACCACAATCCTAGAGCATCAAGAATCATTCATCATCCGCATACAGGGTATATCACATGTATCTTTGGTTTCAAAATCTATCTATCTATCTCTCTCTCTCTCTCTCTCTCTCTCTCTCTCTCTCTCTCTCTCTCTCTCTCGTATCAAGTCTACTTGCAAAAAAAAATATGAAAAGGGTTGAATTTGGCTTTGGCAACAACAAGAATTTGGAGGGAGTTTAGAGACATGGATTGCACTTAACGTTTGAGTGATATACAAGGATGAAAAAAAAAATCAGTATAGTGTTTGGAACACATCTTGATGGAAGCAACGACTAAGCTTTATGATGTGCTACTTTTACCTTAGGAGTATGCCCGGGGCAGTCACTTATCAAAAGACCCCTATATCACGTGCGTTCAAGATGTAATTAATAATACCCCAATATAAATACTATACTTACACTGTGAGCTTATTTAAAAAATCCCCACCCCCCTTTGTATGTATACATTTTTATACATTTTGGTCTTTTAATAATCCTCCGGTTAACTCACGTGATATCATACACATTCTAAAAAGTGACCGCCCCGGGGGAGTATGTCTTAGTTTGCATCATTGAAGCACCTATTCATGTGTGATTTTAAAGCTTACACATCTCACTATCATGTCTCCTTGTGGAGATGCTATGAGACCATGATCCTCGTGAGCTCTGCATCTAAGGACTTGAGAAGATGTCAAGGAAGTGGTAAACTATGGTGGATAATTATTAAAAATGGGTGCCACACATGGTTTAGGCATACTTAATGCTTAGACTAATGTCCATTATGTGGTGATGGTCTCACATGCTACTCATTGAGACACAAGGATCGCAATAGCATGAATGTGTGAAAACCTCCTTTAAGTTGGAGTACTGACATAGTCTTTTTATGTAAGTTTAGGGACCCTAGTCATGCCAAATATGATAGTCTACTCTAAAACACACATTGACACATGTGGGGCGGTTCTTATAGAGGGTAGTATGTACAGGTTCCAAGAACTACATACATTTGTTCTACAATGTCAGAATGGAGGTCGTATTAGTTGGACAAGCTTGCTAACATGGCCATCAAAGTGCCAACTAGTTATTACATCCAATGTAATATGCACACTGTTTTATTTTGTAACATATATCATGCTCATCTATTGGGAATTCCATCCTTGATTTTATGTAGCATGTGCATTCAAGGGATGATTTTAAAAATCGCTTATAATTTCAAACTATTATGAAATAAATGAGCCTAACCTTCCATCTCCTTCCTTTTAATGTCTATGTTCGTCATTATGGCTTGTGCGTATATATTTGGTCTCTGTGTGTAGGAGACTTTCAGCTACAAGATTCATGGGATTGACAAACTAAGAATTATCAAAAGAATACACAGGGAAAAGAAAAGTAGCATTCATAATATAAAATAGCATAATCACACAAAAAAAGAGGATAATATGAAAATGCAAACTTGATTATTGAATTAGTAAAAAGTGAGTACAAGAGGGCTCTCCTTATAGGCTTGAGCTACGCATCTCATGTATAGTACAATGGGTATATTTCAAGCCCAAATTAGGGTAAATGCATCCTCCAAACATCCCTAGGAAAAGGGGTCGACCGTACAAAGTAGGGCTGGTTTTTGAAGCTATCACATGTAAAAAGTGACCATTTCATGGAATATCATAAGGGTGAGTTCATAGGCTAAATCCCATCCCCACAAACCTCCATGTGAGGTTTAAACTATGATAAAATTTAATAGAGCAACTCAATTGCCATGCCAAGATTGCTTGTAATCATGGGTGCCATCTTAACCATACTCATAAAATCCTCCCCTCAAACCAATCATTAGACCAAGCTGTTTGTTTTGGATGATGAAGCTAGTTAAACCCCTCCATGTAAAGAGGATTGGGCTTCTTGTTTATGCTTTCTTTCTTATTATTGTAGTGAGTTGACTACACTTTGTAAATTAGGTGTAGAATCTTTCTCTTCAAGTGTAGTGGCCTTGTGATCATATTGACTAGGTAAAGCTCTTAGAAATACAACAACTTTATCATCTTCTTCTGCATCACATTTGATGTAGTAAGCTTAGTGACAATGCTTTGGAGCTTGTTGTCAAAGCTAGCAATGTCTTCATCACCATCCGTGATTCATTTGTTTAATTGTTTGTTTAGGCTTGCTTTGATCTTTTTAATTTTAGCTCCAAAACTTTGCCTTTTAATTTTAGCTCTAAACTTTTTCTACGATGCTTCTCGTGCTTCATAAGCAAGAATTCACCCATCTACAGAGTGGACATAGCTCATGTGCAATGTTATGATGATTATGCCTAAGTCCCGTTCATCCTTTGTAGCCACTTGGGTGGCAATGGTGGATGGAGATGCTCTAGTTTGGGTAGAGTTTAGCTGGGTTTGTATTTCTAGGGATGTCTTTGCTAATACCCAATAATTTTCTTCATCAAATACCTCTTGTTTTTATTAGTCAAATATGGAAGTCATGGCCATTGAATTTTTCAAAGTCGTTCCTTTTTTACCATGGGCTAGCCACCTATTTCATGTATAGAGCCAAACTTTTCCCATTTATTTTGTGGGTGACCCTAATTTTTTAAGGATTTGTTAAGTAATTTTCCCTGCCTACACCTCTGACCCTTATACAAGCTGGGGCACCTAGTATGCTAGGAGCACTTTGTCATTTGTATTAGGTGCATATTAGCTCTTTATGGTTGATGGTGGTTATGGGGAGCTAATCACACCCCTCTTACATCTCTCTCATTTTGGGCTCCTCTCTCTCTCTCTCTCTCTCTCTCTCTCTCTAACCTAGTAGACAATAGTTCGCTATTTTATCATAGCTTCTTCATCCAAAATTTGATTTGGATTATCTTTGACGTCAATTGAAGAGCACGATGGCCTCTTTGCACTGATGTAAAGAGAAATTAAATCTAAGAATTGGAAGGATTTGCTACATTGGCATTTTGAAACGAATAGGTTCGAGGAAGTTGACTCTCATCTCTTGTTTTGTAAGGTCCGCAATATTGTGGAAAATAATTCAAATATCCTAATGATGGAGATAGCAACACAACCATTCCATCAATGACATTAAAAACCATAATTATGTCATACTTGGTATTGTTGTTTAACACCATAAACAACCAAGGTGAACACTTACGAGAACTTGCAATAGAGAATGGCACGCTAAGGGTCCTTGTTGTTGAGAATGACCATCTCAAGAGGACACTTGACATGCAAATAACACATTTGATGCAACTTGTAGAGGAATTCAAAGAATGTGAATGCTCCCTTGCGGACTTGAATGCTTTGAAGAAGAGCATATGCATAGTGGAGCATGACCATGTATTGAATGAGAAGAAGTTTGACATCATGAGTCGTGATATAAGTGAGATGAATAGCATATGCACAACCAAGTCTTTGTGTTGATGTATGTCGTAGCAATGTGGGTTTTGTCTATGATATGAGACATAAATACTGTATATGCTCCTCCTTCTAGAGTCACAATTTCTTATGATTGAGATTATAGCCATGGAAAGGGATCTAGAGTACATGAAAAGGATGCGTCAGAACCACTTACATCCACTTCCTACAATTTCATGGGAAGCAAGCAAAAAAATGCTTAAAAGCAAGATCTTGAGCACGGGATGGAAGCAAGACATAAGAAGTGGTTTGGGAGATGGGATGCATCACCCTTGCTATATGATGCCTTAGTAGACTCCCAAGGTTATGAAGCTTTTCTACAATGCTAACGTATTATAGCTTGGGAGATAGGATGCATTACACTTGCTACATGATGCCTCTGTAGACTCCGATGGATCACACTTCATACATTACACCACCCGTATTATCCCCAACTACAAAACCGTATTTTTTATCAAAGAGGATTGCGTACCTGCTGTTGGGGTTAAGGCCTATGTGCCTTGACCGGTCGCCCAGGTCATGGGCGCCCGTCCACTGTTACCCTATACTTATAGTGAGTATACTGTATAGGGGGAGCTGCCACTTCACAGTCTCCCCACCCACATCGTGTGTGTGTTTCCTTCTCTCTCTCTCACTCTCCGTCTGTGGTGCTCCCCGATCCCCTTCAATTGGTATCAGAGCTTTGGCTTCGTGACAGATGGAGTGCTACAAAGAAGTGAGCTTTCGGCTATGGTGAGCTCGCTTTCAGTGGAAGCTTGAGATCGGTGAGCAACCACCAGATCTGTGCTCATGGAAGCTTGAGGGGCATTCTCAAGCTTGAGGGAAGAGTGTATTACAAGTGTGTATGGTTATTTGCAGCCATACTTGCAGGAAGAATGCAGATTTTCATTTCCACAGGTCATTTTTCGGGCCCCAAAAATAGTGTTTTTTGCATAACTTTTGCATACGGAATGCGATTTATGCAAGGTTAAGGTGTAACCTGGGGTTTTGGCACGCTCCCAACGCAATGGTGATGTCCATTTGAGCTGATTTTGACCTCTGAAATTTCTGCTGCAGAAGCAAGTTTTTGCTGCGTTTTTGGGCCGAAAACAGTGTTTTTTAACATAGCTTTCACACCCGGACTCGAATACATGTGATCTAGGAGTCTACCTTGGGGTTTTGGCATGCTCCAGATGCGCTCGTCATATTAGAATTTTAAAATTATGAACGCTGAATTTTCTCCATCAGCAGTTGTTTATTGTGTGTCGAGGATTCCACACATGGTTTGCTCTCAGATGTGAGAGTGATATTTGCTACAAGTTTCCTCACAGGTGGGAGGATACGATGTATGCCTTATGTGGTTTGATGCTCAGGGAGACTAATGTGATTGCATTTTGAGCTCGGCAATGTATGCCTCGAGCATGTTTTTTGGCAGTCACAGGTAGAGCAGATATTTGTGTACTAGATTTGCAGGTGTTTGCAATGATGTATGCAAAGTGTGGAGATTGGTGCATGCATTTGGAGTGCGGTTTGATGTGCTTTGGTTGCTCATGGTTTTGAGCGTGTAGTTAGTTTGGTTACTGGTTTTGTCACCGTTTTACTGACGAAACTCTGGCAAAATTTTCCCAGGAGTTTTATGCGCATCATTTATGCGATCTAGGTAGAGATTGCGGGTTGCACTCAGCATTTGCGTGTGGTGTTCTCTGCAGGTGGGATATTTGTGCGTGTGTATGCATTGATACCGCACAGTGTGGGCTTGGTGATTCGCTCATGGTTTGACAGGCGTACAGTTATCTTGGCACACTCACAGGAGTGAGTATTGTGATGTATGCTTGTGTGGCTACGAGCTAGGTAGCCGGATTCGAGCACTAATGGCTTGAGGTTTTGCAGCAGGTTTCAGCTACAGGTTTACAAGTTTACAGGAAGATTTGAGGGCTTATTTGGGCGCTGAATTTTCAACCATTGTTTCCTCTTTGCAGGTGTCCATGTATGGCTCAATTGTAGGCTGATTTGGGACACATTTGTGACTTGTTTATGTAGTTGTTTAAGAGCTGAATTTTGGGGCTGTTTTGGGGCTGATTTACAGCCATATTTGCAGACTTTTGTTGATGCGATTCGAGCCAGTTTAGGGCTGATTTGGTTGACATTTGCTACTCATTGTTGGTTTCTCTTTTGCGAGCATTATGGCTTATTTTTCATTTGACTTCCACCGTTATGGTCTGACACAGTTTGATGGTGCAGATTTTGTTGCTTGGAAGGAGCATATGCTTGTTGCATTGGCGGATTTGGGGCAGGATAAACCCTTGTGTGGTTTATTGGTGAAGCCCAAGTCTAGCGTGATGATGATTGGCAGGATCTTGATGAGTTGGCAATGTCTACGATTCGTTTGCATCTGATTGAGTATGTTGACTGGCAGGTCTCGAGGGAGACTACAACTCATGCTTTATGGCAGAGTTTACATGCTATGTACGCGACATCCATGTCTACAGGGAAGTCTAGCCCCACTTCTATGTCCATGGGAGAGATTGATCCCACACGCAAGTCTCGACGGCATAGAGACTTGACATGTTGGCATTGTGGACATAGAGGGCACGTTAGGCGTCGATGTTTCAGGAGTTTGAGACAACGGAGGCGACAGATGCGTGATGCAGATTTGGGCATGACAGATGCTAGTGAGATCAGTACGGAGGTTACTGAGTATGATTGTGACGGCGATGTCACATTTACATCTAGCTTGTCTTCAGACGATCTTATGTCTACGGATTGCATATCGGATTGCACATTGTCTTCACATTGGTTACTAGATTCAAATGCTACTTTTCGTGTCACGTCGCATCATGAGTGGTTTAGCACGTTTTCTCGTGGGAGACTTGGTTGTGTGCACATGGCTGATGGTGCTGTGTATGACATTGAGGGTGCAGGAGACGTATGTTTGTCCTTGCCCAGTGGTATGAGATTTACCCTACATCATGTGCGTTATGTGCCAGATCTGAGACGGGATTTGATCTCAGTCAGACAGTTACGGGATAGTGGATGTCGGGTATCGCTGCTTGAGCGATCTTTTGCGTTGCATTTGGGTTCGCTAGTGATTGCGAAAGGTGCCAGGAGTGGTACAGGTTACCCATTGCATGTGGATCACGGGAGAGACGGTGTTGTCTCTGTGATCATGCAGCCAGGTAGAGAGCGAGAGAGCAGGCGAGTCTCTTTTGCTTGTGGGTTGCAATATGCTTTGCATGGAGTGCAGAGCAGTGACTTTGTTGTGCAGGTTGCATCTACGAATGCACAGGTAGAGCGGGACAGCTCTAGTGAGTTACAGCAGGATGAGTCATCAGAGGTGATGACAGAGATGACTCGCATGGATGCTGAGATGTTGACTATTGTGGAGTCATTTCTTGATATGTTTATGCCAGAGCTTGATGCAGATTCAGGACAGATGGATACTCTTGGTACACATGTGATATGTGGTGGGCACGAGGAGTCACTCCAGAGCTCGGAGTCAGAGTGCCATGGTCTCTATGATAGGGGACAGGATTGCCATGAGTTGAGTTTTGAGTTGGAGGTGGCAGAGGTTGCCAGGGTTGCATCAACGTTCGGTGTCCTCATGTACGAGAAGTTGATCTCGAGGCCTGACATAGCAGCTGCAGTGGGAGCATTTGCAGCAGGATTGATTAGTTGTTCGATGACTGATCTCGGCATAGAGCATAGGGGAGGTTTGCAGGTATTGGATCGATACTTGTAGGAGTGCATGAGCTCTTGTAGACTCTTTGCAGAGCTTGGAGCTAGCTCTGTGTGGCTTTCGCAGCGGGATGTTTGTCTATCAGTAGAGTCGGATGCACTAGCTCATCGAGAGTCAGTGGGCATAGGTTGAGAGAATCTCTCACCTTCTATTTGTTGTACACTAGTAGATCTTGCTTAAAGGCACATTGGCCTTTAAGTGGGAGGTTGTTGGGGTTAAGGCCTATGTGCCTTGACCGGTCGCCCAGGTCATGGGCGCCCGCCCACTGTTACCCTATATTTATAGTGAGTATACTGTATAGGGGGAGCTGCCACTTCACAGTCTCCCCACCCACATCGTGTGTGTGTCTCCTTCTCTCTCTCTCACTCTCCATCTGTGGTGCTCCCCGATCCCCTTCACCTGCCCTTATATGCTTGAATCTATCCCTTTATCAGTGGGACTCACGTTTTTATAACTACAATGATAATGGTCACACAGATCTATCTTTGTCCTTATCCTAGAGGAATGGAGATTATAGCAATACCAGAGATTTCCATCAAGGGGAAGACAACAACATTAATATCAAACACTCTTACCTATGTAGCAAGCACCACCAGTGAAAACTTTGAGGCAACCTGTGCAATAGACAATGCTCTAACAACAACAATAGTAGCTGCTACAACCGTCGCCTAAGTAATTTTCAAAAAAGAATTGTGACCATAATTAGTCTGGATGCTAAGAGAAAGGCAAATATGGAAGACCAAGGGGAGTGCTCACACACGGACGAGGATAAAGTTAAGGATGAGGGAGAAGTCGAGACTATACCAATCAAGAGACCAATGTAAGAGGAGAAAGGAGATAGTAAAGTCAATAGTAGAAGGAAAGAAAAAGAGAGTGCAAAAAGCAGTAAGAAGAAGATCACTCCTCCTTGAAAGTTAACAATTAAGCAACTTGTTATTGGGGAGTCTTCTCAAACCCTATGACTTGGTTGATGATGTGCCTATGCAAGGTCCAAAGACTACTTGGCCCCAACTGCTGCATTTGGCTCCAAAGGTTTAAAGACAATGTTCAAAAAAGGGGAGTATAAGAAGAGTGAAGGCTATGGGCCCTGTTTTAGGTAGAAATTTCAAAGAAATTATGTCGTAGTGGATGCTTATCTAAGGGTCACTAAATCCCTAATGTCTATATAGATGGGGGAGCATAAATATGTGTGATGAATGAATAGGTTCTACAACATTTTGGCCCTAACATAAGTGTACTATGGCCCTACAAAGACAAAATGGCAAACGATGTGAAGGTACAATGTCTAAGAGTAGTGAATAGTGTGAGATTAAAGGTGTGTGAAGTAGGTGTGGAGGTTGATATCTATGCCATGCGCACCAAGAGGGAGGGCTACCTATAATTTGAGGAAGATTGTGGTCAATGGCCATGCAAGATAGAGAGGATTGGGGCATCAGAACACTTGAGTAAAAGCTACACAAAGGAAGCATGAGAAAGACCAAAGTGGTTCTCTACGACATGAAGACATGCAAGCAGTAAAACATAGAGTTGGAGACTTAGTGGATGAGTTCAGCTCATTATACTACTTGACCACTATCAAGGAGGATTCAAACCACATGGAAAGGAAGTGAGAGCTCAAGTGAAGAGGTATGGGCATCATCATAACGGATCTAAACCATGTGGATCCACTAGACATACCGCAGGTGGAAGAAAGTAAGCTTGCCAATGAGAGATCTCAGGTGAAGAGGCTATAGGCATCATCATAATTGATCAAAATTATGTCGACCCATCGCACATATCGTAGGTGGAAGAAAGAAAGCTGGCTAAAAATACTAAAGAGAGGCAAGCTTATGTGACCATCTTAGAAGGCTTCCCAAATATCTTTATTGAAGGGTATGACCATCCCACAAGCGTATGACCATACCGCAAAGGTCACAATGGCTCAACACTACATCGACTTGAAGAAAGATAGTAGGCCTATTGTGCAATGACTATGATAATTGGGTGTGTTCGGGGAAGATGTGCTCTTGACAAAGGTAAGGAAACTCAGAGTGGGTCTCCCCATTGGTGGTAACACCAAAGAAGATGTTGGGATGTGACCTTTGGCTTATGCACCAACAAATGGAGTTTATCTTATGTAACCCATTCATTATCCTATGTGGCACTTTTCAGGTGACTTCAAACTCTTAGGGCTCCATATAACGGTACTACACACGTTCTATGCCTTGCTATATATACCTAAGTAGTTTATCTTGTATACACTTCAAGTGTGAGTTTATGATCAATAATTTAGTTCATTTTCATCTTGATACATCTTTTGTATTGTGCCATTGATTTTTGCTCTAATCATTATGAATGTTTCTCTAATCAATTCACCATATGATGAATAGAAGAACATTAAATGGCGAGTCTATGTAGACTACACGTCACTCGATGCGGCAACAAAGAGGGATCACTTTACTCTACCTTTCTAAGATAAAGTTCCTAATGAAGTGGCAAGGAACAAGATATGTATTTTGTATGATAGTTATTCATGTTACTTTCAAATTGGGATAGCTAAAGAAAACCAAAACAAGATCACCTTCATAACACCATGGGGGTGTTTTGCTTACAGAGTGATGCCTTTTGGCCTCACAAATGCTCCATTGAAACTCCAATGCTTTTTAGCTCATATATTTCAACCCTTCTTTGGCAAGTCTATAAGGGTGTTTATTGATGACTTTTGTGCTTACAACTCGTGTACTCTCCATCTAAAGAGAATACATGCAATTTTGTGTGCACTACAGTTAATTGTTGGAGAGTTAAATATTGAAAAATATCACGTTGGTGAGAGCCAAGCTACTTTGCTCCGCCATGTTGTTTTTACAAAAGGGATTGAAACCAATCTTGGCAAAGAGATTCTAACTTCTCTGTGGGATAAGCATTTGAATGATGCATTATCATCCTACAAAAAGTTCCTTCAAAACCTCTTTAGGATACAGTCCATATCATTTGGTGTTTGGAAAAGAAGCCATTTTGCCTATGGGCAGTCTAAGGATGCTAGAAAGTAACAGAGAGAGACAAAGTGAGTAGCTTCAACAAAGAATCTTGAACCTAGAGAGACTAGAAGGTTCTCTTTTCTAGATGCCAAGCATCGTGTACCACAATCATTCCATTTATGATTTTTCAGGACATCAAGGCCAAGGTCTGTCTCCACCACTCCAAGGGGTTCTTTATTGTACACAATTCATGGCTTCTCCTTGTTGAGTGTTTTCACAAACATAGCCTTTGTTTTGGAGCTATTCACAATTAGACCACTACATGAGTAGAGGTTTTCCAAGACAATCATAAGCTTTGTGTATCTCCTAAAGTATGGGGTGTACATGTACTCTTTCTAAAAAAAAAGAGGCCATAACTGCAATGCCGAAACACTATGGCGAGAATGCCAAAAAGAACTATGGTAAGAAAATGGTAAAATTTGTGCAGAACCTCCATTGTCATAGGAGCAAAATCTCAAATCAAAATGGTGCTCAAAGTGACAAGAAATGCATAAATAGACGTGTAGGATAAATTTGGTAGAGTCTCTTCCATATGGGGAGTGAAAACGCAACCCAAAATTTGCATAAAAACTGACCATAAACTGAGAACAAGGTTGATTGTGCATAAACCAAGCCAAAAATTGACTCAGAAACTGCCAACAACTCAGTATCAAATGCACCTATCTCTCTCTATACATAGTATACGACAAGGACACCGAGGTGTTACCATATACATGTGATAGTGATGTGTGTGAACACATTAGGACCGCTGCGGCATTTTTCCCTCCTTAGGAGGTTTTTTCCCCGAGCATTGTATATACGCCCATCACTCTAGGGCTATCCATCTTTCCATTTCACACTATGTAACACACTCTCTATTGTGTGCCTTCAGCTTCCTTTGTCTTCTCCAAGCTCTGTACGTTTCTCTGCAACCTTAATTCCAACAATTTGTATAAGAGCAGGTTGCATCCTCTCGGGCTTAGTCGCCAGCTGCTCCAATACACGCTTGCTCACTTTCTTCGATTTCAGTGAGCTTTGGCGAGCGTTCGCAGGTAGACAAATATTTCGGGCTGCTCAAATTTTTGATTCGGGCTCATTTCGGCCTCCGTTTCCACTACAAGTAGGTCTGCACAAGCAATTTCGTCATTTTGTGCAGAATTTCTGTCAGTGTCGTTTTCTGCATAACAGGTGCCTTCTACGGTTTGTGCTTTATAGCAGGTGTTGTTCCCACTCCGTTTCTCCTATTTTCGGGTAGTTTTCACATCAGGTGTAGCATTTACCATGGCTGACAACAACAACACATATGTGTTCAAGATGTTTGTTGTTGAGGACAGGTTGGATGGGGACAATTACCCTATGTGGGTTTATATGATGCAACACGTTCTTGTGTCAAAGGGCATCTGGAATATTGTGCAGGGCATTGATGTACGTCCTGGTTCTGAGGATGTAGGCGATGTTGAGGATGTTGCAGGATTTGCTGCAAGGATTGCTGCTGTTAGAGTTGTTTTGCCTACGGAAGAACAAGCTCATTGGGATGTTAAGGATGCGCAGGCTCATGCATTAATTGCGTTGTCTGTGAAGCGCACCATTGTTCCTCACATTCGTTCAACAAAATCTGCAAAATAGGCTTGGGGTATTTTGGATGGTCTTTATGCAAGTCGCAATGCGGCTAAAATTGCTTTGCTGCCTAAAGAGCTGGAGTCGAAGATTATGCACGAGGAAGATGATATGGACACTTTCCTTGCTAGTGTCAAGGATATCAATGAGCAACTTATTTCTGCAGGAGAAGTCATTTCAGACAGTTCCCTTGTGCAGACTGTTCTTGATGCCTTACTAGATTCTTACCAGACTTTTGCTAGTACTTGGAGACTTATGACCCAAGGAAATCCAGAAGTTGTCAAGTTTGATGCATTATGCACATTGCTATTGCAAGAGTCGATTTCCAAAAAAAACAAGACTAGATAGCGTGCAGTTGAATAGGCTTTTATTGCTTCTCAAAGAAAGGGTGGTAACAGCAATGCAGCCACTTCTTATGGTTCTGTTGCGAGTGGCAAAACTTTTGTTCCTAATGCTTCTGCTAGCAGCACTTCGTCGGGAAATTCTGGTGATAAGGGAAAAAAGAAGATGCGTTGCCATTATTGTAAAGCTAATGATCACTTGATCAAGTCGTGCCCTAAGTTGAAGGCCAAAGAGGCTAAGAAGAAAGAGGGTGGTTCCACTGCAAATGCTGGTTCCACTACAAATGCAGCCATTGTTCAGTCTTCTGTGAAAGGAGACTGTAATGTTGATGTTGATGTAGAATGGGCTTTTAGCGCAGAGTGCACTTACAATCCTACTGTCCATGATGCATGCTTGCTGTAGATTCACATGTTTGGTATTTTGACAGTGGTGCTACAAAGCACATTACCTCACATCGTGAATTATTTACCTCTCTCGAGTCTGTCCCTCATGGGAATTCAGTGACTTGTGCCAAAAATGCCTCTTATCCAATTCAGGGAGTTGGAAAGATTGTGCTTACTGCTGCTAATGGTAGTTCCTTCACACTTGTTGATGCACTTTATGTACCTAGGATCAAGAAGAATCTCTTGTCTGTATCCGCAATTGCTAGACTTGGACTTGTAGTCAAATTTGTGGATAACAGATATACAGTTCATGATCTGAGTTTTGGTGATGAAATTGTTGCATTTGGACTTTTGTGTTGTGAGTTGTATAAGCTCACTTTGTATGACAAGTGTGGACAAAATTTTGCAAATGCTGTTGCAGATTCAAGGGCTATTTCAGATGCAAAACTTTGGCATGCACGTTTTTTCCATGCAATTAGGATATGATGCACTTATAGAAAATGACAAATGGACTCTATGTGATTTGCCTCCTGGCAAAAAGGCCATTGGTACGAAGAGGGTTTACAAGTTGAAACGCAAGCCGGATGGTTCGACTTGTTGCAAAGGGTTATGCACAGCAAAAAGGCATTGATTATGAAGAGACTTTTGCTCCCATTTGTCGTATGACTATTATGGGTTTTCTATGTGCATTGGCAGCTCATTTTGGTTGGGATGTACATCAATCAGACATCGTTATATTGAATGGTGATATATTTGAGGAAGTTTATGTAACGCAGCCTCACGGTTTTGTCATAAAAGGACAAGAGGACAAAGTGTGCAGATGTAAGAAAGCTTTGTATGGGTTGAAGCAATCTCCTCGTGCTTGGTATGAGATTTTCTAGGGGTTCGGACAGACAAGTTGTCTATCTCTGTTTGGTTGACTGGGACATTCCTTGCTACCTCATGTGCTTGAGCTCTAGTGATCGCATTTATCAGAATGTTCGGTTCTATTTTTGATCCACTTGAGCTTGGCACAATCCCTATTTTGTTCATGGTTGCTTTTCCTTTGTTTTTGGGGTTTTTTGGGCAGTGTGGAATAAGATGGTCGGTCGTGCATCCGTCACTCACATAATCCAAAAAATTTCACCTGCTCTTCGTTGTTTGGACAAACTCTAGCCCAGCGATCACCGCCACATTCATAGCATGGTCCTACAAATGGTGGAGAATCTTGTGGATCTCCCATTGGTTGTCCTATTCTAAGAGGGTAGCCATAAACATGAGCATATTCTCATCAACCAAGTTATGATTTTTGGTTGGTTGTGCTATGTATGAGGGCTCGGGCATTTCTTCCGGAATTATCCATGGATTATGTCCCTCTGGAGCATATGCATTCCTATCAATTTCCCTTTCATAAGTATTGTCTGAATCTTCTCGGTATGAGCCTACCTGGATCATCCTCTGATCAGAAGGTGGTTCTATGGGTTAAGAAATCCTTACCATATCTCTATCTTCCTGGGGTAAAGGAGGTTGATGTCCTAACGCATGTTGAGATTTTTTCTGACCCAAGATTGCGTTATTTGGCCCCACTTGGTACCTTGGAGGGGGCGGAAGTTGTTGTCCCCCATGTGGTCTGTATTGTCTCTCTCTAACATAGTTCCGATTAAAGAAACATTCGTAAGTTTCGTGGTTTGTCCATTTTTGTTATGTAGCACACCATTTCAATATTCGTTGTGCATTTACTCCTGGCCTTTGTTGAAGGTTGCACCACTGGGTTGTAAGGTCACCTCCACAAGTATCGCATTTTTGGGTGGGCGGTTGTCGTGTGTTTGGGTTCGTCTTGTTTCCTTGGTTTATCCTCCTGATCACTTCCTCGATCATTAGATCAACGTCCGACACAATTGAGTTTTGCCCTCCCAATTTTGTCGTGGACTCACTCGTGGTTGAAGAGGTGCTACTAGTCCCCTATTTGTGTCTTCAGTCACCTCCCCATAGGCTTTGCAGTTATCTACAAGATACGACGCCTCTTTCATGACTTGCTCAAAGGTTACACATGCTTTCAGGTGCAAGTTCTTTTTGAGCGTGTCATTTCAGAAGCCCTCTATGAAGAGGACTGATAGTCTTTCATCGTGAGGTAGTTCTCAAGCAGGGCATCTTTCTACGTTCTTCTTGAAACGAAGCGATGCTTCCTTCACCTTCTCTTTTTCCTTTTGCCTAAATGCATAGATCTGGGAGACAATGTTATGTTTGATCCCTCTTTTTGAGAATTCCTCAGTGAATTCTCGGAGAAGTTGCTCAATACTTGGGAATTCCAAGTTGTTTAATGGTTGGAACCAAGTCAAGGCAGTACCTTCCAATGTCAACCCAAATCCTTCATATTGAGTGTGAAAATCAGTTACCTGTTCCGCTCTCAATACTTGTTTGAAGATTGAAACATGGGCATATGGATCTCCATATCCATTATACTTTTTGGGTAAGCATTTTGCCACCTGAGATGGTTGCATACGCTTGGCCTCTGCAACCATTCTAACAAATCTTGGTCCCCTTGGGGTGGCTTCTCTTGGTTCATAATCTCCTCTTGGTACTAACAATGGTATCCTATCCGCTATACGTTCATCAAGTCGATCTCGTGTAATAGTCGGAGGGATTCCAGTGGTGTAAGTGAATTCAGGAACAATACTGCCCCTATGTGTGTTCATGGAAGCCCTAGTCGCTGTTGATCTTAAAGGTTCTGTTTTTGGATCTCGTTCATGTCCATAAGAATCCTCCACTCTGGTTCTCAAGGGGCTCTCAAGTACAATCTCAAGTCTAATGTGAGTAGTCGTGGTTTTTACCTCTTCTAGATTTACGTAGTATTGGTGAGTGGTCCTCCAAAATATGTATATCTCTCTAACTCCTTTCCATCCATTGGAGAGTACTTTCGGCCATACTTGTCCATTATGACCACCTGAATACTTATGTCCTTCGTGTACGTGTAAACAAACAAGTTTTTTTAATCTGTTAATTCTTTGATGCGAGGCTCATCACATTTGTAATAGAGTGTTTGTTCTCCATTATTGAACTTATAAAGCCCCACACATGTGTTGTCTGTGTTAAGGCGCTTTGTCTCATTGGTGCGTCTGAGTACCGCGTTTTGTTTCTCCATTTTGGGTGGTGCATCGGCCAGCTCATTATCTACTTTGTCCTTAGTGCTGGTCATTCCCCATTTATCCACAATAAAAGGGTTATGAACCACTAGGTACATCGTTCCCTCTCGATCGAAATATCTATCCCCGTCATAATCAACATCTACAAGGTCTCTGAACTTGCTCGGCTTATTTTCCAACTTAACACAATAGCGGTCCATTCCATCCTTATAGATTTTGGCTTTAAGCACATTTTCAAATTGAAACTTCAAATACAACAATTTCACATCAGATGTAGGCTGAGAAGGACATGCACCCATCGAAGCTGTTCCCTTAGGGTTTGACTTGTTAGAATCTTCAGTCATGAGGCCGTGTGATCTCTCAGACGAACTGTCAGAGAAACTCTCCTCTAAAATGGGTTCCAAAGGCGGCAGTGGTCTCTGATTCACACTTTCTTCTGTTGAGTGATTACTCCCTTGATCAAAGATGTTGGGGTTCCTATTTTGGTACAATCTTCCTGATTGCTGATTCATGAAGAATTGGTAACAAAAAAATCCAAACCGAGTTACCTCATTAAATAGTTTGAATCTCCCTTGTGATCTTGCTTGCTGGATAGTATCTTCTAGTACCTGCAACCTATCAAGAATTTGCTTGATAGCTGTAAGCTTACAGCTGTTCTTGTTAGTTCTTGCTTTTGTTCGACAAAACTTAGCACACAATTCCCTACACAATCTCAACAATTTTGATCCAATTTCAATCTTCAAAGAAGCACCAGGTTGCTATGGACTAGCTCCTTTGTATGGTAAGTTTTTGTCTCTGTTCTGACTCGGAAGTATATGGATCGCGATCCATGTTGAGAAGCTGATTAAACTTTTGTTGCTATCATCAGTTTTAACATGATTAAGAGGTCTTCCACTACCAATTTTATTTGAAATGAATCTCTGGATTGGAGGCTAAGTTGATTTTGTCACTTTGCATGAGCTTCTGTCAATTTTGAGCTGTTGGAATGGTTTCTTGCATCCAATTTCAACTCTGGAAGGACCGCTAGACTCTCTGTGATGCCCTCTAGCTATGGTACTAGTTTGGTATCAATTTGTGTTAGGGGAACATGGATCGCGATCCATGTTCCTTTGTGTCAAAATACACTGAATTTTGTCCCACAGATAGTCCTTGGCCTAGTGATCCTGGCTATATGGTTTTTGAATGCCTTAAAGCTTTTTTGGACAGACAAAAGTCAGGTTTAGGGTTTATTTCAGTGGTTTTCCCCTTGATCTGATTTTTGCCACCTTTTGCCCTCTTTTTGAAATTTTCTGATAAGGGTCCTTTATGATAAAGTGCTCCAATTGTTATCACTTCCCTGCTTGTCTTTTATCAGCTCAAACTTCCAAAAAGGTACATGGATCGCGATCCATGTTTGGCAAGATTTTGGATTGACACTTTGTGAGCTGATCACACAAGGTATGATGATGCTATTTCCCAAGTCTTTTTGGATTTGGTCAGTTTTTCCAAGTGAGAAGCAGGATTTTGTGTATGTTTTGCGGTTTTTTGCAAACCACTCCTTTTCTGGTATTTTGACAAGCTTTTTTCACTTTTTGTCTATGGCTCCTTTTGAAAAAGTTGTTCAACTAGTAGTCAAGAGTACACTGGTCAAATCTTAATGTCAGATGTCTACCTGGAACATGGATCACAATCCATGTTGGGAAGCACCTGGGCATGAAATTTGGTTTTGTTGATTCCTTGCTTCTAGTTGGTCCCAATTCTCATTCCTTTTTGGATTTGGGCAAATAAAAGTTTAGTTTTTCTTGTTTTCCCTTTTTTCCAAGGTTTTGGTCTGCTCACCCCAATCTTTTGATTTTTATGATCTTCTAGCCCTCTTTTTCTCATCAAACTCAAGGTTTTGATGCCTGAGAGCCTGTTCTAAGCAAAGGAAATAATTTTAGCACATTTTGCCAAAAAGGTACATGGATTGCGATCCATGTTTGGTAAGCAAATTGGCAGTTTTTTGCTTAGTCTTTTCCAACAAGTGTTTTTATCCCCTTTTTGAAAGTTTTACTGGGTTTGGTCCAGTTTTGAAGCTCTGACCATCACTTGTTCAATGTTTGAGTTATGGTCTTCAACACCAAAATAAGGTTTTTGACTGTTTTTTCCTCAATTCTTGTGGCCACAAATGATGGTGTAATTTATTTCCTAACCTACTCCTATAACTGAAATGAATATGCAAACATAATTGAACTTAACAGTACGGAAATAACAACAATGTGTGTGGTGAAACAGCCCTTTCCGAGCATGTGAAAAATCAAAGAATATCTTGTACTTCACTCACAGCTTTCTTTGCTCTTAAGGAATAGCACTGGCTAGTCTCGGACTCTAGTCTCTATCAAGCACTAAACCTACGTCTAGCTGCTTCACTATCTATGGGTAAGTGGAACGGGTTATCAAAATCTTGAAGGGAGATTTTTTGTTTTTTTTATACACTGAGTCACTCACCACCTAAGGATCGGTTTTCTGGGCAGTAGCGCCAATGTTAGCGGGTCGCCGCGACGGACATCTGCAGCATAGCTCTTTTGTACTAATATAATGTCAATATGCAAGGAAGCAACTCGGGATGGGGCACGGAGACTTAATGAGAGTGTCAATCTCACCAAAGTGAACTCAAGGGCTACTCGTTCTATGACAAAAGCAAATCAACCACTTCCTAGTCAGACAATCAGTATGCGTCCAATCTCACCACTTAACGTCATCACGCCTTTTCGGTATCCAAACGAATTTGGAATGCCACGAAACTTAAGGAGAGGTATCACAACACTTATGGGCTCAATCCTACCAAGTTTTGTCACCATCTGGGAAGGTACATAAATCACGATCCATCACAAAAAATGTGCAAAAAATTGAAACAGAAGTACTTGGAAAGATCTTCCTTAAGCATAGAAACACTTTTCCATGGTCGCCCTTCAGAGGTGCACCTAGCCATAGTACTACCACTTGCACTAGCCTTGCTCCTCCTATATAAGTAGCCACATCTTGTACATGAACTAGTGGTGTTTCTAGTTCCTTTCATAATCAAGTTATTTCTACTAGGAAACTTTGTACATTATTTAATTGCTATCTCTAATCTCTCATTATGAATGCAACTCTAATTATGCCACCCTAACCCTAACCCTAACATTTGACAATTGAAAGTTGTATTAAGTGAACTTTACAATTCTTTACTTTGCCTCTTCAGACATTGTTTTGCTTTCATTTGCTTGCCTTTGTATCCTTTCACTATGATACCACTTGTTGAGAAAACACTAACAATCAGACACAAAAGAAATTTATGGAGAGAGAGAGAGAGAGAGAGAGAGAGAGAGAGAGGTTAAGGCACATAGGCCTTAACCCCAACAACCTCCCACTTAAAGGCCAATGTGCCTTTAAGCAAGATCTACTAGTGTACAACTAATAGAAGGTGAGATATTCTCTCAACCTATTCCCATTGACTCTCGATGAGCTAGTGCATCCGGCTCTACTGATAGACAAACATCCCGCTACGGAAGCCACACAGAGCTAGCTCCAAGCTCTGCAAAGAGTCTACAAGAGCTCATGCACTCCTACAAGTATCGATCCAATACCTGCAAACCTCCCCTATGCTCTATGCCGAGATCAGTCATCGAACAACTAATCAATCCTGCTGCAAATGCTCCCACTGCAGCTGCTATGTCAGGCCTCGAGATCAGCTTCTCGTACATGAGGACACCGAACGTTGATGCAACCCTGGCAACCTCTGCCACCTCCAACTCAGAACTCAACTCATGGCAATCCTGTCCCCTATCATAGATACCATGGCACTCTGACTCCGAGCTCTGGAGTGACTCCTCGTGCCCACCACATATCACATGTGTACCAAGAGTATCCATCTGTCCTGAATCTGCATCAAGCTCTGGCATAAGCATATCAAGAAATGACTCCACAATAGCCGACATCTCAGCATCCATGTGAGTCATCTCTGTCATCACCTCTGATGACTCATCCTGCTGTGACTCACTAGAGCTGTCCCGCTCTACCTGTGCATCCGTAGACGCAACCTGCACAACAAGGTCACTGCTCTGCACTCCGTGCAAAGCATCCTGCAACCCACAAGCAAAAGAGACTCGCCTGCTCTCTCGCTCTCTACCTGGCTGCATGATCACAGAGACAACACCGTCTCTCCCGTGATCCACATGCAATGGGTAACCTGTACCACTCCTGGCACCTCTCGCAATCACTAGCGAACCCAAATGCATCACAAAATCTCGCTCTCGTAGCGAAATCTGACATCCACTATCCCGTAACTGTCTGACTGAGATCAAATCCCGTCTCAGATCTGGCACATAACGCACATGACGCAGGGTAAATCTCATACCACTGGGCAAGGACAAACATACGTCTCCTGCACCCTCAATGTCATACACAACACCATCAGACATGTGCACACAACCAAGTCTCCCACTAGAAAGCGTGCTAAACCACTCACGATGCGACGTGACATGGAAAGTAGCATCTGAATCTAGTAACCAATGGGAAGACAATGTGCAATCCGATATGCAATCCATAGACGTAAGATTGTCTGAAGACAAGCTAGATGTAAATGTGACATCACCGTCACATGCATACTCAGTAACCACCATACTAATCTCACTAGAATCTGTCATGCCCAAATCTGCATCACGCATCTGTTGCCTCCGTTGTCTCAAACGCCCGAAACATCGACGCCTAATGTGCCCTCTATGTCCACAATGCCAGCATGTCAAGTCTCTATGCCGTCGAGACTTGCATGTGGGACCAATCTCTCCCATGGACATAGAAGTGGGACTAGACTCCCCAGTAGACATGGATGTCGCATACATAGCATGTAAACTCTGCCATAAAGCATGAGTTGTAGTCTCTCTCGAGACCTGCCAGTAAACAGACTCAACCAAATGCAAATGAATCGTAGACATGGCTAACTCATCAAGATCCTGCCAATCATCATCACGCATAGACTTGGGCTTCGCCGATAAACCACGCAAGGGTTTCGTCAGTAAAACGGCCACAAAACCAGTAACCAAACTGACTGCACGCTCAAAAACATGAGCAACCAAAGCGCATCAAACCGCACTCCAAATGCATGCACCAATCTCCGCACTTTGCATACATCATTGCAAACACCTGCAAATCTAGTACACAAATATCTGCTCTAGCTGTGACTGCCAAAAAACATGCTCGAGGCATACATTGCCGAGCTCAAAATGCAATCCCATTAGTCTCCCTGAGCATCAAACCACATAGAGCATACATCGTATCCTCCCACCTATGAGGAAACTTGCAGCAAATATCACTCTCACATTTGAGAGCAAACCATGTGTGGAATCCTGAACACACAATAAACAACTGTTGCTGCAGAAAATTCAGCGTTCAGAATTTTAAAATTCTGATATGACGAGCACGTCCGAAGCATGCCAAAACCCCAAGGTAGACTCCTGGATCACATGTATCCGAGTCCGGGTGTGAAAGCTATGCCAAAAACCTCCGTTTTGGCCCAAAAACGCAACATAAACTGCCAAAAGAGGGCTGAAAATGCAGCTCCTCAACCGTAGCTTGAATGAGGTTTCTGATGGCTTGATTGGTTTCGAAAGGGGGGTAAAACGCCAGGACGCCTATTAGAAACGCTCTCGAAAAGCTGAATTTGCCGATGCCGAAGTCGAAACCCTGTTTGCACTCTTGAAAGTGCCCATGCGCGCGGAAGCGATTTCGGGAATGAATTTGGCTCTCCGCTGTCGTCGTGACTGTGCACACACGCGCTCCCTCCGCACCTACGCTCTGATACCAATTGAAGGGGATCCGGGAGCACCACAGACGGAGAGTGAGAGAGAGAGAAGGAGACACACACACGATGTGGGTGGGGAGACTGTGAAGTGGCAGCTCCCCCTATATAGTATACTCACTATAAGTATAGGGTAACAGTGAGCGGGCGCCCATGACCTGGGGGACCGTTCAAGGCACATAGGGGGAGCTTGCATCACTTTTAGACACACTAGTAGTCCGGAGCTTCTCCCAACAATTTCATGAAGGAGAGTGGGCGAATATGGGACTATTTCCCAAATTAGGTGGTCTGACGATGAGTGTAGGGCCTTATACTCTCGATTCAAGGTACAAAGAGCTTTGGAGGTCATTAATTGGTTTTCTTAGGGCAAAGCTGTTTGGATGTGTCATGGAAATGAACATAACTGAATGGGCTCAAAAAATGGCACACATGCATGTGGACAAGTGGTTTCTCAAAAACATTATTGCACCATTGATCAAATAATCACTCTTCATGGCGAAAAGTTCATTGAAAGGTAAAGGATTGTATTGTTTCTTTGTGTACTATTGTGATTGAGGCATATGTTACAACCATGACAATCCAAATTTGCTGATCACCATTGATGGGACATTTTATCCACATCAATTTCATGGTCGAAGATCAACATCTTAATGAAGCAGTTATTCTGGGAGTGTCGTGGATGCGCACTTATCAAGCCACACCAAAGTGGCAGGACAACACTTTACTCATCGAACACGAGGGCCAATCTTTAGCCACGCCATTCGTACAAACGACCCATGTATGGGAACCTCTACCATCGCCACATGCAGCAGCTCAACGATCATCCACCACTATGGTCACGAAAATATGGGTTAATAAATCATTCATGGAAACCAAGCCTAGGCAATTGTGGATACCTAAACGACAAACCAATACACGTAAACCTACATTGCCTACACAGAAATTAAACCACCACAAATTGCCCACCGTTGTTGTCAAACGGCCTAACCCAATGGACCACTATCTTCGACATCCAAACACACTCAAATGGGTATGGCAACCAAAACGATGCCTCTTCTAGCGGATCCATATCTAAGCAATTTCGATGGCAACCCAAAAAATGTCAAAAAGCAACCCCACCGACAACATCAAAACTTTTGCAGGTCACAGTCAAACATAGAGCGAGTCTTCTACAATTACTATTGTTCGGACCACGCAGCTTCTAAGGAACCTCGCCACCAACAGCCACTGAACATATTGTTCAACACCTATCTCTTGCACAACATTTGTTTTCCTATGCATATCCTCCATCAGCATCATAGAGCCACACTATACGGCTATGTATGGACACGTGCATAGATCTGGGAGACAATGTTATGTTTGATCCCTCTTTTTGAGAATTCCTCAGTGAATTCTCGGAGAAGTTGCTCAATACTTGGGAATTCCAAGTTGTTTAATGGTTGGAACCAAGTCAAGGCAGTACCTTCCAATGTCAACCCAAATCCTTCATATTGAGTGTGAAAATCAGTTACCTGTTCCGCTCTCAATACTTGTTTGAAGATTGAAACATGGGCATATGGATCTCCATATCCATTATACTTTTTGGGTAAGCATTTTGCCACCTGAGATGGTTGCATACGCTTGGCCTCTGCAACCATTCTAACAAATCTTGGTCCCCCTGGGGTGGCTTCTCTTGGTTCATAATCTCCTCTTGGTACTAACAATGGTATCCTATCCACTATACGTTCATCAAGTCGATCTCGTGTAATAGTCGGAGGGATTCCAGTGGTGTAAGTGAATTCAGGAACAATACTGCCCCTATGTGTGTTCATGGAAGCCCTAGTCGCTGTTGATCTTAAAGGTTCTGTTTTTGGATCTCGTTCATGTCCATAAGAATCCTCCACTCTGGTTCTCAAGGGGCTCTCAAGTACAATCTCAAGTCTAATGTGAGTAGTCGTGGTTTTTACCTCTTCTAGATTTACGTAGTATTGGTGAGTGGTCCTCCAAAATATGTATATCTCTCTAACTCCTTTCCATCCATTGGAGAGTACTTTCGGCCATACTTGTCCATTATGACCACCTGAATACTTATGTCCTTCGTGTACGTGTAAACAAACAAGTTTTTTTAATCTGTTAATTCTTTGATGCTAGGCTCATCACATCTGTAATAGAGTGTTTGTTCTCCATTATTGAACTTATAAAGCCCCACATATGTGTTGTCTGTGTTAAGGCGCTTTGTCTCATTGGTGCGTCTGAGTACCGCGTTTCGTTTCTCCATTTTGGGTGGTGCATCGGCCAGCTCATTATCTACTTTGTCCTTAGTGCCGGTCATTCCCCATTTATCCACAATAAAAGGGTTATGAACCACTAGGTACATCGTTCCCTCTCGATCGAAATATCTATCCCCGTCATAATCAACATCGACAAGGTCTCTGAACTTGCTCGGCTTATTTTCCAACTTAACACAATAGCGGTCCATTCCATCCTTATAGATTTTGGCTTTAAGAACATTTTCAAATTGAAACTTCAAATACAACAATTTCACATCAGATGTAGGCTGAGAAGGACCTGCACCCATCGAAGCTGTTCCCTTAGGGTTTGACTTGTTAGAATCTTCAGTCATGAGGCCGTGTGATCTCTCAGACGAAGTGTCAGAGAAACTCTCCTCTAAAATGGGTTCCAAAGGCGGCAGTGGTCTCTGATTCACACTTTCTTCTGTTGAGTGATTACTCCCTTGATCAAAGATGTTGGGGTTCCTATTTTGGTACAATCTTCCTGATTGCTGATTCATGAAGAATTGGTAACAAAAAAATCCAAACCGAGTTACCTCATTAAATAGTTTGAATCTCCCTTGTGATCTTGCTTGCTGGATAGTATCTTCTAGTACCTGCAACCTATCAAGAATTTGCTTGATAGCTGTAAGCTTACAGCTATTCTTGTTAGTTCTTGCTTTTGTTCGACAAAACTTAGCACACAATTCCCTACACAATCTCAACAATTTTGATCCAATTTCAATCTTCAAAGAAGCACCAGGTTGCTATGGACTAGCTCCTTTGTATGGTAAGTTTTTGTCTCTGTTCTGACTCGGAAGTATATGGATCGCGATCCATGTTGAGAAGCTGATTAAACTTTTGTTGCTATCATCAGTTTTAACATGATTAAGAGGTCTTCCACTACCAATTTTATTTGAAATGAATCTCTGGATTGGAGGCTAAGTTGATTTTGTCACTTTGCATGAGCTTCTGTCAATTTTGAGCTGTTGGAATGGTTTCTTGCATCCAATTTCAACTCTGGAAGGACCGCTAGACTCTCTGTGATGCCCTCTAGCTATGGTACTAGTTTGGTATCAATTTGTGTTAGGGGAACATGGATCGCGATCCATGTTCCTTTGTGTCAAAATACACTGAATTTTGTCCCACAGATAGTCCTTGGCCTAGTGATCCTGACTATATGGTTTTTGAATGCCTTAAAGCTTTTTTGGACAGACAAAAGTCAGGTTTAGGGTTTATTTCAGTGGTTTTCCCCTTGATCTGATTTTTGCCACCTTTTGCCCTCTTTTTGAAATTTTCTGATAAGGGTCCTTTATGATAAAGTGCTCCAATTGTTATCACTTCCCTGCTTGTCTTTTATCAGCTCAAACTTCCAAAAAGGTACATGGATCGCGATCCATGTTTGGCAAGATTTTGGATTGACACTTTGTGAGCTGATCACACAAGGTATGATGATGCTATTTCCCAAGTCTTTTTGGATTTGGTCAGTTTTTCCAAGTGAGAAGCAGGATTTTGTGTATGTTTTGCGGTTTTTTGCAAACCACTCCTTTTCTGGTATTTTGACAAGCTTTTTTCACTTTTTGTCTATGGCTCCTTTTGGAAAAGTTGTTCAACTAGTAGTCAAGAGTACACTGGTCAAATCTTAATGTCAGATGTCTACCTGGAACATGGATCACCATCCATGTTGGGAAGCACCTGGGCATGAAATTTGGTTTTGTTGATTCCTTGCTTCTAGTTGGTCCCAATTCTCATTCCTTTTTGGATTTGGGCAAATAAAAGTGTAGTTTTTCTTGTTTTCCCTTTTTTCCAAGGTTTTGGTCTGCTCACCCCAATCTTTTGATTTTTATGATCTTCTAGCCCTCTTTTTCTCATCAAACTCAAGGTTTTGATGCTTGAGAGCCTGTTCTAAGCAAAGGAAATAATTTTAGCACATTTTGCCAAAAAGGTACATGGATTGCGATCCATGTTTGGTAAGCAAATTGGCAGTTTTTTGCACAGTCTTTTCCAACAAGTGTTTTTATCCCCTTTTTGAAAGTTTTACTGGGTTTGGTCCAGTTTTGAAGCGATGACCATCACTTGTTCAATGTTTGAGTTATGGTCTTCAACACCAAAATAAGGTTTTTGACTGTTTTTTCCTCAATTCTTGTGGCCACAAATGATGGTGTAATTTATTTCCTAACCTACTCCTATAACTGAAATGAATATGCAAACATAATTGAACTTAACAGTACGAAAATAACAACAATGTGTGTGGTGAAACATCCCTTTCCGAGCATGTGAAAAATCAAAGAATATCTTGTACTTCACTCACAGCTTTCTTTGCTCTTAAGGAATAGCACTGGCTAGTCTCGGACTCTAGTCTCTATCAAGCACTAAACCTACGTCTAGCTGCTTCACTATCTATGGGTAAGTGGAATGGGTTATCAAAATCTTGAAGGGAGATTTTTTGTTTTTTTTATACACTGAGTCACTCACCACCTAAGGATCGGTTTTCTCGGCAGTAGCGCCAATGTTAGCGGGTCGCCGCGACGGACATCTGCAGCATAGCTCTCTTGTACTAACATAATGTCAATATGCAAGGAAGCAACTCGGGATGGGGCACGGAGACTTAATGAGAGTGTCAATTTCACCAAAGTGAACTCAAGGGCTACTCGTTCTATGACAAAAGCAAATCAACCACTTCCTAGTCAGACAATCAGTATGCGTCCAATCTCACCACTTAACGTCATCACGCCTTTTCGGTATCCAAACGAATTTGGAATGCCACGAAACTTAAGGAGAGGTATCACAACACTTATGGGCTCAATCCTACCAAGTTTTGTCACCATCTGGGAAGGTACATAAATCACGATCCATCACAAAAAATGTGCAAAAAATTGAAACAGAAGTACTTGGAAAGATCTTCCGTAAGCATAGAAACACTTTTCCATGGTCGCCCTTCAGAGGTGCACCTAGCCATAGTACTACCACTTGCACTAGCCTTGCTCCTCCTATATAAGTAGCCACATCTTGTACATGAACTAGTGGTGTTTCTAGTTCCTTTCATAATCAAGTTATTTCTACTAGGAAGCTTTGTACATTATTCAATTGCTATCTCTAATCTCTCATTATGAATGCAACTCTAATTATGCCACCCTAACCCTAACCCTAACATTTGACAATTGAAAGTTGTATTAAGTGAACTTTACAATTCTTTACTTTGCCTCTTCAGACATTGTTTTGCTTTCATTTGCTTGCCTTTGTATCCTTTCACTATGATACCACTTGTTGAGAAAACACTAACAATCAGACACAAAAAAAATTTATGGAGAGAGAGAGAGAGAGAGAGAGAGAGAGATCAACACAAATTTGTAAATGGGGGGAGGAGGGAGAAGCATGTCATTATAGTAACTAAATTCAATCTACATCAATTAGTCAAGCATACATACTTTTATACAGAGCGAGGGAGGTAGAGAGACTAAATACACAATATCTAAGTCACTATGCACAAATCATATTACAATCTTGAGATCAATTTTAACAAATGACATGGGAGGAGTAAAGGGAGGTGCATGGTCCAAACCCAACATTGGTTTGAAACTACGAAGTGCACCTTGTTTTACTTTGTTGGCATAGCATGAACTTTCCCTTTCTTGCCCTCTCGTGCATTGACCATATGTGTAATGGTTAAAGACAAGGGCTTTTGAAATGAACATGGGGACACACTAAACAATTCCAAACTAATTGTCTACTATGCAAGATTTTTCTTTCCTAGCATCAACTCAAGACTTTGAGTGCAAGATATACAAAGTGCAATCACCACAACCCGTTAGGGAAGGTACTTTGTAGAGAAACATGTTACCTTGCTGCAGTAGTACAACCTAGGCCACAATTGTACTCCATGTGCCAAAAGTACCAATGAAAAGGAACAAAGAAACTTTGATGACTAATGAAGTTTCATGGCAATAAGGTTCTTAATGGCAATCTAATAGCACACTATCTCATAGTCTTATCGTCGTTTACTAGCCCTTAAACATGAAAATCACCAAGCATAAAAATAATCTTCAAAAGTCCTAGTTGATATCTTGCAGAATAGTAATGAAGTTCCTCGTTAATGTCTTGCAAATTAGTTTGTCAATGGGAGTGTGCTAAGGTTTCTCACTTTGTTGATGTCGTGTTTACGCTCTTACCAACATCTTGCGTACATTCTAGGTACCCATATTGCAGGAGTCAAAAGTGTGGCAACATTAACGAGGAACTTAATTACTATTCATCTTTGTCCCCAAGATTCCCCTTGGTAAGAGATGTATTATTGTTTTGACATGCTCCATGGCTCCATATGAACCTAAAGGACAATAGGGAACAAGAAAACATGCATATATTATTTGTATTGAGCGTGACTATAGAAACTTTGATCATAGGTTTGCAGAATGGTAAAAAATCAACTTTTTTGTACCAATTTCTTTTGGCAAAACAAAAAATAGTGAGTGAGAAGCAATCATATGTTCTGATCACCAACCCATTGAAGTTAACTAGGGAATTTTTCTCAAGTCCTACAAAAACCCCTAATCTTATTTTTATGCAACAAAACGTAAGAAATGACTGTTTTGATGAAAATGTACTGGTCCATCAACTTTGGAGGCTTGGTGTGACCAAAAGATGAGAAATTTTACAAGTTTCTTATTTTTTCCATGTGTAGTAGGCCTTGAACTATAACCTCATGAAAGGATTTTACAAAATGAGTGGATCTACTATGCTTTTTGGAGGTTTTTTTCAAAACCCTGAAAGGACACTTTTATGTCTTGTTAGGTTACCAACCTAGTGTTAACCAAAACATTCTCAAGAACATGAGGTGGACACAAGGAAATAGAAATTGGCTCCTTGTTTGTTCGATTTCTAGTGTTGAATGTTTAGTGCATAGGATTTGTGAGGCCTTTCACCTAGGGAGTTCACTAAAGTATATGTAACATAGCACATGTGTTCAATAGAAGGGATTTTATATTCTTGTAAAGTTAGTGTCTCCTTCTCTCTCTCTCTCACTCTCCGTCTGTGGTGCTCCCCGATCCCCTTCAATGGACAGGGTGCTGAAGGTCTTTATTTATTAAATTAAATACGTGGAGAACTCTGGAGGGAGAAGGAAGAAGCTCACTTCTGCACAAGGGAGATTATACCCAGTGCTCTGTGTTGATCATCTCCTCTCTCTCCTCCACCTCTTTCGCATCCATGTAGCACTGTGATTGCGAAGGTGCACATGTTGCCACACTTTTGACTCATGGATCCTTCAGCACCCTGTCCATTGAAGGGGATCGGGGAGCACCACAGACGGAGAGTGAGTGAGAGAGAGAAGGAGACACACACACGATGTGGGTGGGGAGACTGTGAAGTGGCAGCTCCCCCTATATAGTATACTCAATATAAGTATAGGGTAACAGTGGGCGGGCGCCCATGACCTGGGCGACCGGTCAAGGCACATAGGCCTTAACCCCAACAACCTCCCACTTAAAGGCTAATGTGCCTTTAAGCAAGATCTACTAGTGTACAACTAACAGAAGGTGAGATATTCTCTAACCCTATGCCCATTGACTCTCGATGAGCTAGTGCATCCGGCTCTACTGATAGACAAACATCCCGCTACGGAAGCCACACAGAGCTAGGTCCAAGCTCTGCAAAGAGTCTACAAGAGCTCATGTACTCCTGCAAGTATCGGACCAATGCCTGCAAACCTCCCCTATGCTCTATGCCGAGATCAGTCATCGAACAACTAATCAACCCTGCTGTAAATGCTCCCACTGCAGCTGCTATGTCGGACCTCGAGATCAACTTCTCGTACATGAGGACACCGAACGTTGATGCAACCCTGGAAACCTCTGCCACCTCCAACTCAGAACTCAACTCATGGCAATCCCGTCCCCTATCATAGAGACCATGGCACTCTGACTCCGAGCTCTGGAGTGACTCCTCGTGCCCACCACATATCACATGTGTACCAAGAGTATCCATCTGTCCTGAATCTGCATCAAGCTCTGGCATAAGCATATCAAGAAATGACTCCACAATAGCCGACATCTCAGCATCCATGTGAGTCATCTCTGTCATCACCTATGATGACTCATCCTGTTGTGACTCACTAGAGCTGTCCCGCTCTACCTGTGCATCCGTAGACGCAACCTGCACAACAAGGTCACTGCTCTGCACTCCGTGCAAAGCATCCTGCAACCCACAAGCAAAAGAGACTCGCCTGCTCTCTCGCTCTCTACCTGGCTGCATGATCACAGAGACAACACCGTCTCTCCCGTGATCCACATGCAATGGGTAACCTGTACCACTCCGGCACCTCTCGCAATCACTAGCGAACCCAAATGCATCACAAAATCTCGCTCTCGTAGCGAAATCTGACATCCACTATCCCGTAACTGTCTGACTGAGATCAAATCCCGTCTCAGATCTGGCACATAACACACATGACGCAGGGTAAATCTCATACCACTGGGCAAGGACAAACATACATCTCCTGCACCCTCAATGTCATACACAACACTATCAGACATGTGCAAACAACCAAGTCTCCCACTAGAAAGCGTGCTAAACCACTCACGATGCGACGTGACATGGAAAGTAGCATCTGAATCTAGTAACCAATGTGAAGACAATGTGCAATCCGATATGCAATCCGTAGACATAAGATCGTCTGAAGACAAGCTAGATGTAAATGTGACATCACCGTCACATGCATACTCAGTAACCACCATACTAATCTCACTAGAATCTGTCATGCCCAAATCTGCATCACGCATCTGTCGCCTATGTTGTCTCAAACGCCCGAAACATCGACGCCTAATGTGCCCTCTATGTCCACAATGCCAGCATGTCAAGTCTCTATGCCGTCGAGACTTGCATGTGGGACCAATCTCTCCCATGGACATAGAAGTGGGACTAGACTCCCCAGTAGACATGGATGTCGCATACATAGCATGTAAACTCTGCCATAAAGCATGAGTTGTAGTCTCTCTCGAGACCTGCCAGTACACAGGCTCAACCAAATGCAAATGAATCGTAGACATGGCTAACTCATCAAGATCGTGCCAATCATCATCATGCATAGACTTGGGCTTCGCCGATAAACCACGCAAGGGTTTATCCTGCCCCAAATCCGCCAATGCAACAAGCAAATGCTCCTTCCAAGCAACAAAATCTGCACCATCAAACTGTGTCAGACCATCATGCTGGAAGTCAAATGAAAAATCAGCCATAACGCTCGCAAAAGAGTAACCAACAATGAGTCGCAAATGTCAATCAAATCAGCCCTAAACTAGCTCGAATCGCATCAACAAAAGTCTGCAAATATGGTTGCAAATCAACCCCAAAATTCAGCTCTTAAACAGCTGCATAAACAAGTCACAAACGTGTCCTAGATCAGCCTACAACTGAGCCATACATGGACACTTGCAAAGAGGAAACAATGGCTGAAAATTCAGAGCCCAAATAAGCCCTCAAACCTACCTATAAACTTGTAAACCTATAGCTGAAACCTGCTGAAAAACCTCAAGCCATTAGTGCTCGAATCCGGCTACCTAGCTCGTAGCCACACAAGCATACATCACAATACTCACTCCTGTGAGTGTGCCAAGATAACTGTACGCCTGTCAAACCGTGAGCTAATCACGAAGCCCACACTGTGCGGTAATCACCAAGCCCACACTATGCGGTATCTATGCATACACACGCACAAATCTCCCACCTGCAGAGAACACCGCATGCAAATGTTGAGTGCAACTCGCAATCTCTACCTAGATCGCATAAATGATACGCATAAAACTCCTGGGAAATTTCGCCAGAGTTTCGTCAGTAAAACGGCCACAAAACCAGTAACCAAACTGACTGCACGCTCAAAAACATGAGCAACCAAAGCGCATCAAACCGCACTCCAAATGCATGCACCAATCTCCGCACTTTGCATACATCATTGCAAACACCTGCAAATCTAGTACACAAATATCTGCTCTAGCTGTGACTGCCAAAAAACATGCTCGAGGCATACATTGCCGAGCTCAAAATGCAATCCCATTAGTCTCCCTGAGCATCAAACCACATAGAGCATACATCGTATCCTCCCACCTATGAGGAAACTTGCAGCAAATATCACTCTCACATTTGAGAGCAAACCATGTGTGGAATCCTGAACACACAATAAACAACTGTTGCTGCAGAAAATTCAGCGTTCAGAATTTTAAAATTCTGATATGACGAGCACGTCCGAAGCATGCCAAAACCCCAAGGTAGACTCCTGGATCACATGTATCCGAGTCCGGGTGTGAAAGCTATGCCAAAAACCTCCGTTTTGGCCCAAAAACGCAGCATAAACTGCCAAAAGAGGGCTGAAAATGCAGCTCCTCAACCGTAGCTCGAATGAGGCTTCTGATGGCTTGATTGGTTTCGAAAGGGGGGTAAAACGCCAGGACGCCTATTAGAAACGCTCTCGAAAAGCTGAATTTGCCGATGCCGAAGTCGAAACCCTGTTTGCACTCTTGAAAGTGCACACACGCGCAGAAGCGATTTCGGGAATGAAACTGGCTCTCCGCTGTCGTCATGACTGTGCACACACGCGCTCCCTCCGCACCTACGCTCTGATACCAATTGAAGGGGACCCGAGAGAGAGAGAGAGTCACAAGAGCATAAAGTTTTCGGAGTTGCTTCTACCCACTATGACCACCTCGGTGGATCTCACTACACCAGATTTTACACGTATGATCATTGACCTTGCAAAAGCATATGTGTGTGACCCATACTGCATCAATAGTACCAAAAAAACAAATCGAAGCAGTACAAGGTCACAAAATTGGCCAACTAAAAGGGCCAATGAGGAAGTCCAAAACCCATCAAAAACAAGAAAAAGTTCATCAGTAGACCCCAACTAACTGACAAAATCAGCCAAGCTAAAAACAGCAGAAAAAAGTGCTGGAACATGGATCGCAATCCATGTTCCCCAAACCCTAAAATCATGGAAACTTCTACAGGAGCAACGCAATAGACCCCAACTCATTGACAGAATCATCCAAGCTAAAAACAGGAGAAAAAAGTGATGGAACATGAATCACGATCCATGCTCCCCAAACCCTAAAATCATGGAAACTTCTACAAGAGCAACGCATTCATTTACAACTTGCCAACGGCACCACCAAAATAGCGTTAGTGGACACAGGGGCCAAAGCTAATGTGGTCAACTACTCCACTTTCAGAAAATCACACAGGAACCTCTAATGACCAACACTCTGGGGTTCAAAGTCGCAAACAAAGCTACTATGGACAGTCTAGGCCACATAAATTTGCCAATCACCATTGACGGGACATTTTATCCACATCAATTTCATGTGGTCGAAGATCAACATCTTAACGAAGCAGTTATTATGGGAGTGCCATGGACGCGCACTTATCAAGCCACACCAAACTGGCAGGACAACACTTTACTCATCGAACACGAGGGACAATTTTTAGGCACGCCATTCGTACAAACGGACCATGTATGGGAATCTCTACCATCACCACATGCTCAACGAAGATCATCCTTTACCATGGTCACGAAAATATGGGTTAATAAATCATTCATGGAAACCAAGCCTAGGCAATTGTGGATACCTAAACGACAAACCAATACACGTAACCCTACATTGCCTACACATAAATTAAACCACCACAAATTGCCCACCGTTGTTGTCAAACGGCCTAACCCAATGGACCACTATCTTCGACATCCAAACACACTCAAATGGGTATGGCAACCAAAACAACGTCGCCTTCACGATGCCTCTTCTAGTGGATCCATACCTAGGCAATTTCGATGGCAACCCAAAAAATGTCAAAAAGCAACCCCACCGACAACATCAAAACTTTTGCAGGTCACAGTCAAACACAGAGCGCGTCTTCTACAATTACTATTGTTCGGACCACGCAGCTTCTAAGGAACCTCGCCACCAACAGCCACTGAACATATTGTTCAACACCTATCTGTTGCACAACATTTTGTTTTCCCATGCATATCCTCCATCAGGATCATAGAGCCACACTATATGGCTATGCATGGATACGTGCTTTATTCCCAAGCACTCTTACACATGTTGGTCACGGATGACTCACTCTAGGAAGGGGGAAAATGCGGCTGGATTATCATTTGTATATACCATTATTATCTTACTTCTTTTCTTTGCTTTTCGTTTCCTTTCATTTCCTTTTCTTTAAAAAACACAAGTTTTTCAAAGCCTAAGAGACTCTTAGTTGGCATAATCATGAGCCATACCGTCACCATCAAATACGAGAATAAGAGTATGTATATAAGGGAGGCGACACTAATTTTGGCTAGTTTTTGGCCGACTAATAATCATTGTAAATAATTTTCTTTTACAAAAAATAAAAAAATGACAGATAATCAACAAAAATTTGATAAGTCGATCCAAGAGAGTTAGAATCGACTTTTGAAAGCAAACGCCAAAAATTCAAAGCGAGGACTTCAAACATGGGAAATATGGAAAAATTCAACACAAGATGAATCTTGAGCCAACTTATGAAGGATCAAAACTGCAGACCGAACGCCATTTGTAAACTGAGTGTCAAATGATGAACGGTTTGAACCACAGGTGATATGAACAACAAGATATGAGCAATGAAGGTAAGTATAAATGGGGCATTCCGGGTAGACTCGGATCGTATAGTCAAAAGGGGCAACAGAAGCTCATTTGCATTCACAGAGAGAGAGAGAGAGAGAGAGAGAGAGAGAGAGAGAGAGAGAGAGAGAGAGAGAGAGAGAGAGAGCCACAGGAGCATAGAGTTTTCGGAGTTTCTTTTACCCACTACGACCACCTCAATGGATCTCACTACACCAGATTTTACAGGTATGATCATTAACCTTCCAAGAGCATGTGTGTGTGACCCATATTGCATCAATAGTACCAAAACAACAAATCGAAGCAGTACAAGGTCACAGAATCAGCAAACTAACAGGGCCAATGAGAAATTCCAAACCCCATCAAAAACAAGAAAAAGTTCATTAGTAGACCCCAACTAACTGATACAATCAGCCAAGCTAAAAACAATAGAAAAAAGTGGTTGAACATGGATCGCGATCGATGTTCGCCAAACCCTGGAAACTTCTACAAGAGCAACAATAGAGACTCAGGAACAAACTCCTATGACTGGTTTTTCAAAAAGCATCCTAACATGGATCGCGATCCATGTTCCTTTTGCCAAAATCAGGATAAAAGTGCCTCACTAGCTGGACAATATACAAATAGTACTGGTGTTGCAAAATGATCAGAAAAAGTGCTCTCAAGATCATCAAACCCACCTGGATTGCTACTTTTAATTTGTAAATGGTCTATTGGTCAAAATTATTGCTAAAGTAATTTGGGAAACTTCACACTCTCCTCGAAGCCTATCAACAAGCACATGTAACCTAAGAATTGTGATGGGATCAAAACTAAGCAAAAGTTTACTTGCAAAATGGTGAAACTTGCAAGATTCAATTTGCCTTCTTAAAAGAATTCAATGTCTGGGGTAAATTGCCAAGGAACCAAGCAAAGCTATGAACTACAAACCTAAATCATCAGAAATCAAAGCAAGGAGAGATCTCAGGCAAAACATGACTCCAAAAGTGGTTGCCAGAAACAGATTTGGTCAAAACGGAAAAAATATGGCCATAAAGTAAAAAATGGGGCAAACTATGAAAAAACATGTCCAAAGTTGAAAAAGTTTCACCAGTGTACTAGGAAAACCTATAGGAACAAATGTGCACAAGAACTGTATCAAAATTCTTCCCAACATGGATCGCGATCCATGTACCTTTTTGCCCAATATAAGTAAAACCCATGCCATCTGATTCAGTATGATCAAGAAAGCCAAGCCATGGAGTTTCAAGCCATATGAATCCTAAAATCCACTTCAAAAGGCCGAAATCTCTAAATTTGTACATGATTTTCAAAAATTTGCCCAAGTGTCAAACCATTGATCCAAATCCCAAATTTTTTGGACCAAGTCATAATCAAGATGAACCCTACCAGATGGTATCATTAGATTTCCAAACTATTGCCCAACATGGATCGCGATCCATGTACCTTCGGCCCTAAATCCAGAGAAAATTGCTCAGTAGCATCCCCTTATGCCCAGGAGCAACTTCTCAAAGTCAGAATTTTCAAATGCTTCCCAACATGGTCGCAATCCATGTTCCTTTTTTGCCAAAATCCATATGTTACATTACAGTCTTGTGCCTATAGTAATCCTAGGTGCACTTGTGAAATTTGGTCAAATTTGGAGTACTTTTGACAAAGTTAAGCTCACTTTTTCATTTTACGGTCAAGTTTACACTTCAGACAATTTTGATCAATGGCTTAAACCTGATTTCACTTGCAAAAATTGGCAACAGGATGCCTCGAAGGAAAGTACAGAGGGAGTGGAATGTGGCACCCTATGAGATAACCAATATCTCATCAAATGAGAAAGCTCACCTCACCAAACAAGTACTTGAAGCGATTCCAGCAAACATCTTCATCGGAAGGTTTCAAGCAGCAGACGGAGAAATTGTAAAGACCACCATCTTTCCACAGGAAATGTGGACTTTGCACCAGAAACCAGAAGTGCAAGTAGGGGTCATGTGCCTACAACTCGACAACTTCTTATGACTGCCTCCTTGGGGAACAGACTTCAGACGAGCTCACGAGCTCATAAGTTCAATTCAATACAATGGGGAAGCAACTCTGACAGACAAGGATGGGACATTCGTTAAGGTAAAAATTATAGCGGAAATTATCAATGAATCCCTCCACCTGTCGTAGGGGACGCACAATCTATTGCAAAAAACGAAGGCAATAGAAATTGATAAAGCCTTTTTGAAGCAACGAGGCCACAAGTTGACGTATCAAGACCTGATCTACTTAGAAACGGAACTGCCATTGCGTCTTATATCACAACATTTCAAGGTGTAGAAGACGCCTAGATATACCGAACCTTCGTTGCATATGGCAGTGGTAATGGTGATGGGCTTGGCTGAAGGCAGGGTGGTCAGTTGCAACTTTGGCAACTATCTTCTTGACACGATTGTGGAAGCAAACCTGAATGGCAATCAAAGAAGTAAAGCTTACATGAACGGGGGACCAATGCTCACACGGATAGCCTATCAAGCACTGGGAATGATCGACGATCTACCACCTGTCGAAGCGCGGATAGATCTAATCCATAGATCCAAAAGAGTTGTAAGACCAGTGGTAGGACCTTCTACAAGGCCGAACCCAGTAGTCAAACAGACAAGGCAAAGTGCACCTCTAAGAGATTCTGACAGCGAGGAAACCGAGTCAGATGCTCGGAGTAGCCAGGAAGAGGGGTCCCACCCAAGAGATACTCCTTCTGAGTACCAATCTTCGAAGGAGGAACATGATAGCCCATACACACTGGGATATACCTGGTTGAAGAAAAAGGCTGCACATTTGGCAGAAGCTATCCCCATTACTCATGCCAGGAGGACAATGGAAGAGGCTCAGGCATTGAGGGAAAAGCTCCACCAACAAAAGAAAGATCAGCATCAAACCAAGAAACAGAAGCGGATAATGAGAAAGAAGACTATGAAGTCAAGAATGTTCCGTTGATACGCAGGCAAACAGAGGCTTTGGAAAGGATCAACCAACAAAAGAGGAAGGAAGCTGAAGAAAAACATAAAATTTCCAGCGCCATGCGGCAGTGCATTCACAATGAGCTCAAGCGAAAGATGGAGCAGAGGCAGCAAGAAGAATCAAAGAAGCCACGTGTTGATGATCTAGAATCATCTGATGAATCTGGTAAGAGTAAAAAAGAGGAAATTCAACTCGCAAGGAGAGGAACAACACGACACACAGGACCAACAAGGTCAAGACCTTGGTTCTCCCAAGGATGCTTAGACACTTTCAGAGACGTCAGAAAAAGAGAAAGGAGAAGGTGCAGGACGATCGGAGCAAGGGGTTGAAGAAAAGCAGACGGAACAGCAAACGGATCAAAAAACAGAGTCACAAACAAAGCCTGCCACAACCTCTGATGCCTTAAAAGATTTGAAACAAAAGGAAAAGCAAGCTGAGGTGGCTGAGCAATCGGATCAGAGTGGAAAGGACCAGCATGGGCCAAGATCACCACGCACACAAGCGGCCATGAAAGAAGGAGTGGAGATAGTTAAGTCATTTGACATTGACGATCACTTAGAGCAGATCAAACTACAGTTCCAATGTCAAAGAGCTCTTTACAACCTAAAGGAGCTGGAGTTAGAAGACAACAAAAAAGAAGCATCTAGCAGAATCCTCGCAGTTAAAGCAACAAATCAAAATACTAAAGAACGCACAAGTCTAGGCACAATCGGAGTTGCAGAGAAAATGAGAGAACGCAACATACTATTACAAAGAAGTGCAACAATTCAACGAGGCAAACTCCGCATTACAGATCAAACAACAATGCCTCGAGGAGGAGCTAACCAAAGAAAAGGAACAAAATGAGAAGCTACAAGGCTCGTATGTAGTGGTTAGCAGGTCTCTAACTCAGCTCCTCGCTATACATGTGACACCCTCCTCTTCGGTGATGACTGCCGGATCTACTTCCTTGAGCCAGGAAATCAAAGAGTTGAAAGAGGCCCTAAAACAAGAGAAATATGACAGATAGATCATGAGGCAGGTCATAGGGCCCTACAACAGGCCAAGGATGAGGAAATCGACGACTTAAAGAGGCAACTGGCTGAGGCAAGAGGGGAAGTAGCAGCTCTGGAAGCCAATCAAACAAAGTATCAGCAGGACCCAGGGGAATTTGAGCAGGGAGAAGGATTCGAACAATTAGCTTTGAAACTCATCAAACAGAGATGCCCACTACGAGCATTGGAAAAGGCACGCAGGAATCTGCAGATCCAGCCACAACATCCACCTCAGAGTCGGAAAAAAGATGAAATTCAACGCTCGATCTCAGAATTAAAGGACCCTTCACACAAGGCGTATATGCAATATGAACTAAAAGTGCTGGAATCGGTTGCCCTCCTCATGATCACTCCAAACGAGATAGCAAAAAATTATGGGCACGAAATGATCACACTACCATTGATGCAGCAAGAAGTTTGATTATGGCAGCAAAAGATGCTCCCCAAACTTGAACCAAACAGCAAAGGGGACTAGAGAGAGGTTCCGATTACGGCCCTTCAGATTCGAGCCATCCTCGACCATCAACCACTCTGGCGGAAAAAATGGTTCGCTCAGCGAGACCAACTGATGAAACATATTACAGGAACGCCCCCCAGCATCTGAGGATCGACCCCACTTACTGTCCCATCAACAGACGACGATCCTGGGACAGTTTTTATAGTTGGCAAAGCAAAAGACCGGAAGGGTTGAACTACCCGGTAATCACAAAACCGCTTAATAACAACCCCCCATCCAAGCATTACATGGTGCAAACTCTAAAAGGAGTAATCAAGATGATGAAAGAGATCCCAGATCTTCCTTGTCAGATGCTTGTTAAGATTTCCAAAATGCTCATCACGTGCATTACAGCTTTCAGAGACATTAAAGCAGCAGAGCACCCCTGGCAATTTTTTGTTGAAGGTACGTGGGGTTTTTGCTGGAATATGGAGACAGAAATCCCCAACAGAAATGTTATCATGGGATTATATGCAAGAGTCATGTTTATGTCCTCTCATTACATGCAGACCTTCGAAGAAGCTTTCATGACAGGTTTCTTCAAAGTGGACTCTTCCATATTCAATCCAATGACGAAAGATCTGCCGGGCCGCCACATCGCCTACCAAAGTACCATCAGCAATAATCCCTTCAGAGATCTGGCAACCAAAGTCGAAATTGAAGCAAGAGCTCAGAAATTCATAAATCTCACTGCAACGCTCGAAAGAAGACAGTAAAGTAAACTCACTCAGAGACAGCTTGCACATGGACGTGTAATGAATAGGAAGGGGGGAATGTTTGGTGGATACAGGCGCATACAGGTGTATGCACACCAAACCCTGTGGACACTCTATTTTTTCGAAAAAAAACATGTAGTTCAGTGTAAGATGTGTTGTAATCATGATGTGATTAGACCATACCCTCTTTATTTCTCTGGTCTACACCCTTGTAAGAGGTCGGATGGCCATGGGAAATCCCCCTAACTTTTAAATTCAAAACCCTTAGTTTTGAGAAAAGAAGTATCATTAGCTGAAGGAAGTAAAAAACGTGCATTGTGGAGGCTTCTTGTGACTACAACTTGTAATCTTCTTTTCTTCTAAGCTGGTAATCAGAATTCTATTCCGAATAGCACATTGCGTTCCTTGTCTCTTGCTCTACAGTCTAAGTGTAATCATTTCCAATTCTGTTGTGGTTTGCGACGTATTGTTTGTGAGCTAAATGCATTGATTTGGGGTTAAAATGGTTGTTTTTTAATGTTTTGACCATGGATAAGTGTTTTTATTCTTAAGGAAGATCTTTCCAAGTACTTATGTTTCAGTTTTCTGCACATTTTTTGTGATGGATCGTGATTTATGTACCTTCCCATATGGTGACACGACTTGGTAGGATTGAGCCCATAAGTGTTGTGATATCTCTCCTTAAGTTTCGTGGCATTCCGGATTCGTTTGGATACCGAAAAGACGTGATGATGTAAATGGTGAGATTGGACGCATACTGATTGTCTGACTAGGAAGTGGTTGATTTGCTTTTGTTGTAGAATGAGCCCTTGAGTTCACTTTGGTGAGATTGACACTCTTGCCCCATCCCGAGTCGCTTCCTTGCATATTGACATTATGTTAGTACAAAAGAGCTATGCTGCAGACGTCCGTCCCGGCGACCCGCTAATAGTATCGTCTATTAGAGATTGAGATAACAAGTACTTGATACTTTGATGATGAGTTTTAATTATTAAGTCAGCACCCATTATATACTGTTTCCAAATTTTCAAAGCATGCACTATATCAATCAACTCTTTGCCATATGTACTAAATTTAGATTCAAATGGTTTAAATTTATGACTTTCAAATGCAAGTGGATGGTTATCTTGCATAAGAATTGCATTGATACCTTTTCCACTAGCATCAGTGACTACAACAAAGAATGGTCGATCAAAATCAAGCAATTGCAACACAGGTGCATTAGTCAAAGAATTTTTGAGTGCAGTAAATGAGCTTTCTTGTATATGAGTCTATACATATGGGGTGTTTTTCTATACATATGGAGTCTATACATATGGGGTGTTCTTCTTTAACAGGAGAGTCAAATAGTGTGATTTGTAAGCCAAATTATGAACAAACTTCTTGTAATAACTACATAGCCCAAATGAAAGAACGTAGCTCATCCAGGTTTTGGGGTTTAGGCCATGATTGTATAGCTTCAATTTTCTTGGGGTCTACATGTATTCCCTTATTCGATACAATGTGTCGCAACTACTCTAATTTAGATTGAAAAAATGAACTCTTTTTGGGATTTTGATATAGGTGGCTTTGTGATAGAAGTTCATAGACACATGTTAAATGATCCTTATGTTCTTGCTCCAATTTACTAAACATCAAAATATCATCAAAAGATACAATGAAAAAATATTGATGGTCAATGAAAATTCGGTTCATCATACGAGTGAAAGTTGCTGTTGCATTTGTCAGACCAAATGGCATGACAAGGAATTCGTAGTGCCCTGTTTGTGTTCTGAATGTTGTTTTGTAGACATCTTCTTCAAGCATTTTAATTGGTGATATCTCGATTTAAGGTCTGTTTTGCTAAAGATGTTTGCCCCTTTGAGTTTGTCTAGTAGATCATCCACTCTGAGAATAGGAAATCTATTCTTAATGGTGATCTTGTTTAGAGCCTTGTAGTCAATACACATACGAAAGGTTCCATTTTTTTTCTTAACAAGAAGTACAGGAGCTCAATATGGTGAACTACTAGGTCTACTAAGGCCCCAGTCAAGTAAGTCTGTGATTTGATTTTGTATTTACATATGTGCGGTTTGGTTTACACGATCTGGTGCTCTACAGGGAGGTTTACTACCCGGGATAATATCAATTTTTATGGTTTTCAGGATGATTGTGGTATTCCAGGAGGCAAATCATGCATGAAACAATGTTTAAATTATGAGGAAAATTTATCGTGCGAAAAGTCTTGAGAAGTTTCGTTGAGAAGAAAGTTGGTTTACAAGCGCTAGATAGGATTTCCTTGCTTTCAAATTGCTCATTTGACTTGAGTGTAAGAGAGTAGCAATTTTTTGTTTATTTTTTAGATTTCTTGTATGGATTAGGTTTTGTTTTCATGAGTGAGGGTTAAAGTGCGTGTTTTGTAATTGATTGGTGGGTAAATTCATGTCGAAAAGGCATCCCCAAAATCATATCAATACCATGAATGTACGTGCATGACAAAATTCACCAATGCAAACTTCAACAGTGACTTGAGTTTTATAGTTAGAACATTGATTATTTAAACAGTTTTCACTTTGTGAGGTGAAGAGAGTTGTGAAAGAGATAGTTGTTGTGCCAATGATGTAGAGAGGAAGTCATGGCGACTACCATCATCTAAAAGAATTGTGAGATCTTCACCTTTAATTGTGCCTTTCACTTTGAGCAGTGTGGGGAGATATTGGGAAACCTGGAGAAGTATTGTGAATGGCATTATACTTAGGATCATAGCCCTCACCATATTGACCTCAACTTCATTGTCGTCAGGATTAACATCTTTGATGAGGTTAATGTGTGCATTGTTTGGGCGGTTATTGTTGAATGGTCTCTAGTTGTGGTTGCACTGTCCATTTTAGTACCAATTTGTAACACTAACCCAAATATATACGTACGCTTTAGTTTCCTTTGGTTGACATGTTCGATAGCTTGAAACTGAATGAGACAATTCCAAAAACAGTGAGTGTAAGCCACACAAACATACAAGCATAAACTTCACAATGAAAGATTGCAAGGAAACAAGATTAGAGAGTACACAACATAGCATGAGAGAGAGAGAGAGAGAGGAATCTTGCAAATAAATGGCCTAAAGATTGAAGCTCCAAACTCCATGACACCTCTTGTGGAGTTTGGTATTTATAATTTGATAATGCTTATTGGTGCTAAAAATCGGAGGCCCCTCATTTGCACTTAGTTCCACTTTAGTTTATGAGTGGAGCATATCACTTATTCCATGACCCTCTTAGGGTGAGTTTTCACTAGCATATTTAAAAAGCAATCATAGTGGCTTATTGATAAAAGATCTAAAAGATTGTGCAAATATAAAATGACTGAGGGATTATTTATTGCCGACACCTTCTCCTCAACTCCCAGAGTTCCAATCTACAAATCATCAACTCACTGTTAGTAAAAATAAAAAGATAGCACAATAATTAACCAATTAATGCCATCTATCCCAATCGTAGTTAACCACATACAACAAGAGCGTGCCCAATTTTGTAGCAATATCTCCCACTCACTTGATTATTTTGAATGGGTCACAATATCTAGGAAATAACCTAGGCGTAGGACTAGTTTTCAAACTTTTTGAATGCTTTGGAATATGCAAGATTGTCTCTTTGCCTTTAGTGAAAGTGACTTTCTGATGTTTCTCATCAACATACTGCTTAAATTTTTGTGTGCTTGCCACTCATTTTGACAAACAATTTTCAACATATCTATATGGTCATGGATAACGTCCTCAACTTGTTGAATTTTTTGATAGCCAACCCCAGCATAATTGGTGGCCTAAGTTGAAAATCACACATAAGCGTGAAAGGACTAAACCAAGAATCTTCCTAGTTGAATTGCTTTTTGATAACATATGCTTGTAGCATATCCTATAACACCAGATTAATCAATTTGCCCATCCGTGTCTGGATGGTATATAATTTTGAGATCGAGTTGTGTTCCCAACCGTTTAAAATACCTGTTAGAAGTGATTTCTTAAACTTGGGATCTTGATCACTCACAATATTGCTAGGAAATCCATATAATCTATACAGACTGTTCGATCGCAAATAACTTGGGTAACTCTAGAGTTTTAGTGGTGGAATTGGTTGGAATAAACTTATAGTCACCCTATTTACAATCACCTGTGTCGATTCATTGCCTCGTATGGTGGTTGGTAGACTCACAATAAAATCCATAGAAATACTCTCCCATTTACCATTTAGAATATCCAAAAGATGTAAGAGTCCTCTTGCCTTTAGGTACTCTACTTTGTTAGCTTGACATTTTTGGCAATGTAAGGCGTAGTCTTGACCATTTCCTTGTAGACATGGCCAGTAAAAGTGTTGTTGTACAAATGCATGTCTTCTTTATGCTTGTGTGCCCTGCATTTGGACCATCATGACATTCATAAAAAAAATTGCATCAAATATTTGCGTCCGTCGGTACACAAACTCTCCCCTTTTGAAGTAGATACCCATCATGAATGGAAAATTCTTCCATCTAGTCAATTCATCACTCAAAAGAAGAGAATTGGATGTGGAGGAAATAGACACACTCACCAACATTAGAGTGAGAACGATTTGTCTTTTAACATGACTCCACACTTAGGAATATGTATGACCATGCTCACAATTACTCTTAAGAGACTCCAAAACTCACTTTTAAGTTCCAGGAATAGAAGAGAGTTGATCTTAGGCATTCAATTGAGAGCATCAGCTACCACATTGTATCGTCCTTTGTGACATCGGAGCTTTTTGTCATGATCCTGAAGAATATTAGCCCACCTGGACTTTTAACCCTTCAAATCAGACTATTGTATAAACCATTTCATACTCTCATTGTCAAACACTATTTCAAATTGAGCACCATACAAATAATGTCACCATTCTTTTAGAGTGCTACATAGAGCTCTCTTTCATAAGCAGAGTAGTTATGTTGTGCATAATCAAGTTTTGTACTTTCAAAAGCAATTGGCCTTTCCACTTGAAGAAGAACTCCTCCAATAGCTCGATTGTTGGCATCTCTCTCAAGCACAAAAGTTCTCGTGGGATACACAGTAGCTACTATGGGTGTAGTAGCTAGAGTGACCTTAAGTGCATTAAAATTGTGTTGTTAATCCTCTCCCCAATGAAATACTTTGCCCTTGGCTTTCAATTGGTCCGTTATGGGAACGACAAATTTGGCATAGTTTTTGACAAACTTAGAATAAAACCCTACAAATCTTAAGAAAAATTGGAGCTCTTTTGAATTTTTAGGAGGAGGCCATTTACAAATGGTTTCCACTTCGGATTGATTCTTATGAAGGCCTGCAATAGAGTTTATATGCCCCAAATATCGAATGTTGGTCTTCCGAAAATTGCAATTAGATTCTTTAGCTTTTAATTTGTCTTGCCTATGAAGATCAAAGACCGCTTCAAATGTTGTACGCACTCTTTCTTATATGCACTTTAAACAAGAGTGTCATCGACAAAAAAAAAAGACAAATTTGCCTAGATACGTTTTCAAAACAGTATCCATGAGTATCATGAAAGTAACTGGCACATTGGTTAAAACCAAAAGGCATAACCAAGAATTTATAATGTCCAAATCGTGTTTGGATGCAGCTTTAGGTATATTAGCAAATCTAGTTCTTGCTTGATGATACGATGATCGCAAATCTAATTCTTACTTGATGATACGTTGACCGCAAATGTGATTCATACTTGACGATACACTGACCTTTTTTTTAGTTTATTAAACAACTCATCTACCCTCGGTAGCAAATACTTATTTTCTTGATTATGAAATGAAATAGCAACCTACTAGTTTGTGCATAAGATATAGGAAAAGAAAGGCTAGTGCAAGTGGTAGAACAATGGCTTGGTGCATCTTTCAAGGACCAAGAGGCATCTTCCCAAAGAGTAAAGGTCAACCTACCAATGTAGCCTCCAAAGGGCACTCTTTTGGCTTCTTTTGCAACTCACTTGAGCCCACATGCTATCACATGGTTTCCTACTGACTGGATGCTCATTTGATTGGAGATAGTACACACCACCATATTGAATATCTCCAAGATAATATCCAAGAAGATGATGTTGGAGTAGTTTATCTTGGTGATGCCAAAGCGTGCAGGATTGCTAGAATAGGTAATATTCTCATAAGGATGCAAAACATAATAAGTGACTAATGAATGGAGGAAGACATTTCTCGAGAGAACATAGGTACATTATATCTATGTAGTGGTGATGTTGACTCTTCTATGTTTGTGGCGTAGGTTCTTCACTCTAGGAACAAGTTATCATGTTCCAAGGATGTTAGCTTATAATTTTGTGAGAACTGTGTCTATGGAAAATAGAAAAGAGTCAATCTATAAGGAATTGAAAGATAGATAAACTAAACAAGCTAAATCTTGCATATGGATGTGTGGGGAATTGCTCAGGTAAAATCTCTTGGTGGCTCTCAACTTAATGTGACATTCATTGAAGATGCAACCCCGAAACTTGGATTTACTTCATCAAACAAAAGTCTACTGGGTTGGCTACTTCTAAGAGACGAAAAGCTTTTGTAGAGAATGAAACAATTACATGGTTGAAGTGTCTTAGATATAATAACAAAGGTGAATACTGCAACAAGGACTTCAAAGACTAATGTGAAAATCATGACTATGCGCATCTATTGAACGTGTCAAAGCAAGGGACTTTCCGTACACTGTGTGCGAGCCACCAATGGCTGCAAGCACACAACCAAATTAATCTAGCAAGCTCAAGAGAGCAAGGTTGTGTCACTCACCGCCCTATGCTCGCCTTCATGGAGCATTCCTCGTGCCACGAAGAAGAGAGAGCTACCGCCGTGCAGCGCTCAACTGCCTTGCCGTCGCAATGCTCAATCTCTCTCTCTCTCTCTCTCTCTCTCTCTCTCTCTCTCTCTCTCTCTCTCTCTCTCTCTCTCTCTCACACACACACACACACACACACACACACACATACACATACACACACACAAGGAGATGAAGAAGAAGATGGAGATGAAGCAAGAAAACTCTTCAATTACACAAATGAGAGAATGAGTGATTTTTAGGTTTAGGCGACTTTAATATGAGCTCGCCCATTCACACTTGGGCACCCATACTTAGCCAACTAACCCTTGACTGTTCCAGTTAGAGTGCACCTCTCATCGGCGATCACTCTTACCCTTTTCCTATTGGACCGACAAGCATGGCCCATGACTATTAGAAGTGGACGCTGGTGGTTAACATGCTCCCCTTCCTGATGGAGATTTCGCCCTCGGAATATAACAGTGCAGCATCGGGATCCACGATATGAGTACCTGTGTCAAAAGAAAAACAACATTGTAAAAGCTCACAGGCAGCATGTGCAGACGTGCAATAAGTGAGACGCATACATGATATTCTAGGAAATGCAAAAAAAAAAGGGAATTGTAACATTGCCAATTATAACAAGCGTAGTACTTGAATGAAATGCAATTGAGTTAAGGTCTAGTAGGTTGACTCTAAGAGAAGTACACAAGAGCTAGGGTTAAAGTAAGTACTAGATTGACCAACATTAATTAAAAAACGTCGACTAAAGAGTAGTTAACCCTAAGAATGCTCGTCGGGGTTTAAAGACTAGTGATCTTATCAATTATACCACCTAAGTGTGATCAACATAAAATACAAGGAAGTTTGTGCTATTTGCTTCTTCTTTTTTTCCTTCTTTTGTTGTTTTCATAGTTGCTACAAGTCGCTGGGAGACTTGAGGTCTCAAATACCAGCTTAAGCATAAATTAGCCAGGAGACTCGAGGTCTCAAATACCAGTTTAACACATAGACTTCCACAACACAAGTCACACTTAGGTGGAATAAGCTAGAGAGAACTATATCCTCATAGCCTAAAACATTACTAAAGTTACTACAATTAATCGACTATTTAGAAATTAAAGTTAGCAATTAAGTGGCCTAGTTTAGCCTAAGGTCTTGATACCTACTTAAAGCCAACTAATAGACCAAACTCAAAAAGAAGAACAAGGTACTAGAAGTTTAAAAACATTATAGCATCTAAATTGGCAGTGTCACAACTTTATAAATTTTAGAACTCAAATGACAAGATGTAAACATGTAACTATGGAAGGCATAGATAAAATGAAGTAGTACACTTGAATTAATGGAGAACATCCGCTGTAACATGTAAACATCCATAATTGTTGTCCCTCGAAGGCATCCTTATGTAGTCACAAACTGCACAATAGTCACCACCAAACATCCACCTTCCAGAGGCACATCAGTGGGGAAAACCAACTTTACTAATCACTAAACTTTAAAACAGAAACACTCCTATCGTACCAATCCTACCTACCCTCCATCGCTCGAGTGATGAGGATTAAAGTAAGTGGAGGTTGGAGAGCTCAATCGGTAACTCTAATGCTAAACCGCCATCCTCATCATCAAGGTAGGTGTAATCCTCTTCAGTAAGGCCGTGTGTCTCGTCTGTCCAATCACCATTATCGTCCTCGTCCTCTTCCGTGTAGAATAGTATTAGGAATGTCACGAGGTGTGCATACTCAGCCTGGGCAAAAGGGTAAACTTGGGCAATTGGGCGAACTTCCTGGATAGAATAGGGATCCATCGTAGTCAAGAGGCGGACCAGCCACTCTAACTCCTCAACATTTCTCTCACAAGTGAGTGTTTCAACCGAATCCCATTCAGAGAACATATGAGGATAACATACATGCATTACTTGGGATATGTAAAAAGAATATTCGTAAGAATCAGCCATATCTATGAACACAAATAGAGGTTGGTTAGGTGTTTGATGACATAGGTTTTTGTTTCAGTGTACCTAATGTGATATATGTAGGTCTAGGTCAATGATTTTGACTAGTATGATGCACACTCGTTTGCTAAGTGCTCTTGCTCTTTACTATTTTATTATTATTATTATTGTTTTTAAACTAGGGTGGTTAGTTACTATATGTCTATATATATACAATCCCTAAAATCGAAAAGCTCAAGGGTCAGGGAAAGAAGGGTAAGAGGGAAATAATTCAATAGGATGACGTGAATGAAGACTCCCCCCTTCCTTAGGTAGATTATACTTTAAAAGGATGTCATCACCTTTTGGAACCAGTTATTCCAATTGGTAATAGGTGAGGATTTTAGCCAGTAGTTCTCTATTACCTTGGGTGCCTCATCAAGTTGCAAGGGTGGTAAGGTACTCTCCCATGAACGAACTTGAAGTAGTGCATCAGGGAATAATTGAACAATGGGAGGTGTCGAATCTTTTGTAGCTTCATGGAGGTTGCCTATGGTATGTGGAGGTTGTGTAGAAGCTTTTACCTCTATGGATGCATTACATGTGGAGCTAGAAGCTTCATGGAAACCCCCCTTTCCTAAGCTAAGCCGAATAGATTGGTTTTTCCTTGGAACCCAAACTAGCTATGGAATAGGTGTGTAGCATTCTAAGATCTTTTCCTTCCCACGATATTCCACAGCTTTGGATTCACAAGGTTTGACTCACATGGTTTGTAGTGGATAGGGAAGGACATGATTTACGTCTAGGTACCCAAATTTGATCATTTCCATCAGTTGATTATGGTATGGTTGCATTGGATTCATCGCCCTCAAAGTATTGTCCCAACTTGTTAACAGGTATTTGTACAACAAGGTTCTCATCTAAATTGGGTTGTGGATCTAAGTGTTCCTCCTCTATTGGCATCTCCCTAGCTCCATCCATCTGTGCAAATTGTGGTAGCCCGACCTTCACTTCTCCATTGAGGAAAGCTTGAAGAGCTAAGAATAGCTCAGGGTCTCCATATAGTTTGGACATGATGGTGGTTCTAACTTCTGAAGCCATGAAATCCATCAATTTGGCAATGTTTAACGGCACCTTTTGGGCTTCAGTCCCTTGACGTGGGGAAGATGGGATCTCCATTTCTTTGATAGGGTTAGGTAGTCTCTCTGTAAACATTCTTTCCAACAAGAAGTGAGTACGCCCACTTTTCCATGACATTAAGTCCCTTTCTTCTTGGATGACACTAGGTATGGGTAAGGGTCTATGGACTTGGTGAGGTTGTTGTTGCGTAGGGAACAATGTATCTGTAATCTGGATCTGCCTAGGTGCTAGTTCTAGATCCCTTTGGGTATCTTCTACCAAACTCCTTAATTGCTTGACTCGCTCGATCTCCTCCATAGGGTTTGGGTAAGTTCCTATCTTCTTTTTGGGTCTTGGCCATTGTGGCTCATGACGATCTTCCTTATTGTTTTCTTTCCTAGTGGTTGTTTTGGTCTCCATGGTTTCACCTGAATCAAAATCCTCTTCAGCATCGTTCATATATACGGGATCATCACCAGTGGTGATACCTCTTATGACTAGGCCATTGTAGATATCCTCATGTCGTAATCCCCTAGTGAATCTATCAAGTAATTGATTATTATTGAAGCGCTCGTTTGGATTACAACGAGAATTTAAATGCTTCAAGCGACTAATAAAGTCTCTCACTGACTCTCCTTCCTCTCATTGGGCTTTCTAGAGCTGAGAGGCTACACCCCAAAGCACTCCCTCTCGTATATATTCTTTCAAGAACAGTCTCCTAAAAGTAGGGTAAATCATTTTTTCTTCCACCCTTAGGGTTATATACCAATCCCCAGCCTTCTCACTTAAGGTTAAGCTTAAAGCATTACTTTTATGCACGTCATTATGTTCTCCTAGAGAATCGCATATTTGTTCAAACACTTCGATATGCTTTCTCACATCCCCGTCTCCACTAAATTTTTGTGTGAGCTTGGCTATTTGTACTTCCTTACTTCTAGGCTCTCTATGAGGCGTGTTACGCATATTCTCAGCAATAGATCAACCGATGGTTTGAGCAAATGTTGCCAAATCTTCTAAATTAGTAGGTATAGTGGCCACAGGTGCAGGCGCTCCTGGAACTACATGTGGGATGGGAGTTGGCCTTGGCCTTGGCATACGCACGCCCTTGGGTCCCATACCTCGCATTGTGGTGTACCACGTGGTGGTCCAAAGTTCATAGGTGTGGCCCTAGGCATAGCCAGTGCCGGATACGACATGTTATTGCTAGCTGGTATGGCCCCACTTGAATAAGAGCTCGGATAATGTCATTGTCGAGTGTGAGCCCTTGGCATAATTGGGGGTGCGGGAGCTACATGGGCATGAGGTGCGACAGGCACATAGGCTTGATGCACACCTGTAGGTATTGTTGGGGCCACTGTGCTACTAGGTAGCGGCGCAGTGCTAACAAATGAGGTCCAAGGTGTATTTTTCGTACTCATCACCGGAGTAGGTATCGTAGCCATAGTGTCTCCAAGAGACAGATGAGCTAGATTTGGAAAAGTAAAACTACTTCTTGTGGGTTCATACTGTATCGAAACTCCAGGCGACACAGTATATGAAGGGTCCATTGGACTTACTGAAGGAGTTTCCATCTATGATAGTGTTAATTGTTTGGCCTTTCCCGTATCCTAGAATCTCATAAGGACCGTTGAAGGAATGTTAATCCCTCGGTTTTGCCTCTCCGATTGGATGATGCTATGGATGACATTGCAGACCATCTGTTGCCGCTCCTCAGACTTGTGGCACTAGAAGTAGATTGTACAACTTCTAACCAACCTATATGGTATGTGTAACCCGTGTACAGGTCAGTCAAGGTTTCAGTGTGTAGGTCATATTCCCAATTTTCGTTGAGAAATAACCCTTCTAGGCCCGACGTATTAGAGGTTTCCCTTGAGGTGGAAGCATTTTTCTTCCCCACAGTTTGACTCACATTGCCTACTAACTCAGGAGCACTCGATTGCTCGATTGCTATGCCTGTTGTCCCGGGGGTATTTTCCTTCATGGCTCGGTATTGTTATAGGAAACTCTCCATTTCCCTCTCCCTAGCCGCTTGCATATAGCGCTCAACCTCTTGCACCTCCACAAGACTCCTACCATCGAGTCGTAGAACTCCAGGGGGTGATTGCTTTGCAGGGTTTTCCATGAAAGCAGGGGGCAGGATATCGACGTGGAAACTCTTGGGGAGTATAGGCTCCCCCTGAGATACCATAGGCGAATCTACCTCTCCCTCACCTTCATTAACTTCACTAGCCGCAGGTTCAGAGCGAGTAGGTCTACTAAAGGTTTCTATAAAGCGACTAAACACACTAGATCCAGGCTATGGGGCCGAGATAGGTACATTTTTGTTTACTCGTTTGGTGTAGGATGCCCTTCCATAATATCAGAGCCAGATGAAGAGTCACTAGCCGCTATGTTTGGGTCTTGGGTTGTACTACCTTGGGTCCCCACCAAGGGCCCGGAACCTAAGGTAGGTGGGTATTGAGAACCCGCGTAAGTCGAAGTGCTTGCTAGTTGCTTGGCCTCTAGCACACAACCAGAGCACAGATGCATGTGCCTTTGGCTCCCTACAAGGGTCACCGAATACCCTCAAAGGTTAACCGCTTGATTTTTTAGGCATTTTGCACCCCGTTTGCACTCGTTTTTTGATGTTTTTTAAAGTCTTTTTACGATCGATTTTTGGATTAGAGCGTGTGATAGCTCGAAGCGAGCGTATCACTCAGGGGGTCATGGTGTGCTTTACAGCACAACATTCGGTCTTGGGATTGGGCTTGGGGAATGTTCCCAATCTCGATCCTTCCTTTTTTATATATATGTATGTATGTATGTGTGTGTGTGTGTGTATATATATATATATTTTATTTTTTTTTTATTTTTTTTTTTTAATTTTTGGATAAGGTCGCCACGTTCACGCCGCGTGTGCGCACACACACACACCTAATCTACCTACTTACAACTAACAAAGCTATTGTTACACATTGTTTAACATAGTACTACGACAACTAATCAATTAATAGATCTACTTACTACACCTTACTGATCTAACATTATAGATCTAATACCTTAAATCTAACACCTTTGGACAGAAAACAGTACATTGCAGCAAAAAACTCACACCTTATTAACATAAAACAGTACACTGCGGCAAAAACAAATCCTTCTCAATAGCCACACACCTTCTTTCTCTACCTTTCCTACATCTCATATTTCACCACAAAGCAGCATAGAGTGCTATTCGAGCTTAGTGCAAGGCATTTCCTCGCAGCGACGCCAAAACCGTGCGCATCTATTGCATGTGTCAAAGCAAAGGACTTGCAGTAGACTATGTGCGAGCCACAAATGGCTGCAAGCACACATCCATATTAATCTAGCAAGCTCAAGAGAGCAAGGGTGTGTCACTCACCGCCCTATGCTCGCCTTCATGGAGGATTCCTCGGGTCGCGAAGAAGAGGGAGCTACCTTCGTGCCGGGCTCAACCGCCTCGCCGTTGCTGTGCCATCGCAATGCTCGATCACACGCACACTCTCTCTCTCTCTCTCACGCACGCGCACGTACACACACACACACACACACACACACACAAGGAGATGAAGAAGAAGATGGAGATGGAGCAAGAGCACTCTTTGTCATAAAATCTAATATCTAATATCTAACCAACCCAAATGATTTTCTCATATTAAACTGATCACTTAATGTGGGAGAATAAATGAGAACAAGTGTTAAGATATAGACATGTGCTTATAGATCTATCTCAACACGGGGCCAATGGTAAAGGGACCCAAATGAGAGATGGTATATCAAAGAGCAAGGCTAACAAATGGAGCATAAGACCCTAGGGTTATCTTCATTGAAGACCTCCATTAATGTGTGTAAAAGGCCTTTGACCTTAGGTAAGCTAGGGCTGAGCTTGAGGCACAGGAACCCTACCTAGCTCGAGGTGCTTGTCATGGTTGATGACTAAGGTGCTTGAGGTGCTTGGTGATTGAGGTGCTTGAGGTGCTTGAGATGCTAGGGTTGCACTTGAGGTGAGAACCCAACCCAAGCTTAAAGTGCTTAAGGGCCAAGCTTGTGGTGGGAATTGGGCCTATGCATGAGGGGCTTGAGGTGTCAAAAAGCCAAATATTCAATCCCTACAAGGCCGGGGCGAACCCTACATGAGGGGGGATGAGAGAGAACACCCATACACTCACACAAGGCATGCATGGTACAAAGAAAGCCAAAGGGACACTTGTCAATTTCCTCCTCATGTTGCCCTCATGGTGTGCCTGAAGCCTATTGGTTGGCCACCCAAGGGGTCCAAAAATAATTTAGGAGATTTATTTAATTGATTTTTCATTTATCAAGCATTCTCTCTCAAAGGGGAAAGGGGGACACTTGTCCCAAGGCTACCCTTGTTGCTTGTAATGCCTCCTGCTTATGATTGGCTAGGCCTAGAGGGGTCCAATGAGCTTCAAGCATGAGCTACAAGGCGGGGTCGTCGACCCAAGCAAGCTAGGGTGTTGCTTAGGGGGTATACTCACCCACACACACTCACAAACACTCTCATTGGGTGCTATGCAAAGTGGAAGAGCTCCCTCTCCTTCTCCAAACAAGTAGAGGTTGAGAGCCTACACCAACACTCTTGGCTATGGAGTGCAAATCCAACCAAGAGCCATGCTTCAATGCTTAAGCTTTCCATCTCCTTCTTCTTCATTACTATGCTATTATGTATGCTAGCAAGAAGAGTCATGACAAGTGAGTAACTAATTCTTTCTCCTATGAAATGTTTCTTCTTCCTCTTCCCTACCCTCGTTCCCTGCTAGCTCTCTCCACCTTCGAAGGTGTTTGAGGTCTTGGGACTGAGGCTTGGGATAGTTAAAGCTTTCTTCAAGTTTATGTTATGTTTGTGATGCATGAATCTTTCCATCTTCATTGCATCATCTAGGTCACAAGGAACACAAAGATTGTATTGTAACAAGTCTCTCTTAATGGGAGAAATCATAATACAAATGCCTATTGGAGGGGGGGGCGGCTCCACATAAATCCGGTCCTCAACTATTGTCATGTTCTCTAAATTCTCTCTCTTGCAAAATTATTGTTTATGCCAAGTTAATGAATTGCTATGTTATGTTGCTATCTTCAATTATATTCACCAGCTATGCTCACAAAGTCATTTCTCAAAAGTACTCTCATTAATTTCCGCTACTCTCAAGTTAAATAGGACAATTCCATTACATTGGTATCAGAGCGTTTGGTTTCTCTTTTCTTGCTTAAGAAGAGAGGTCCTTAAGTAACCTATAAATGGTTGATGTTGTTAATTATATTAGGGTAAATGGAACTGGGATCTATTATCGGTTTTGTTGAGCCCACTATGTGGGGGATGGTGCACACCTCGGGAGATTTGGACTTAATAATGGAGTCTTTTTAGACTTGCCTACGGCTTTACCATTATTGAGGCATAAGAAGTCCGAAAGGAGCTAGCCCTTGCCAACTCTGCTATGTTAGACCTACTCCTCTACTCTCTATAATTAACCACTTCAAGCCGTGGGTGTAGATACTCAAGAGCCGATTTTCAAAGGCTAAGAGGAGTGGCAACTACGGTTTTGAATTGCCAAAGCATACACTAAGTACATACATAAATTTTGTTACCATGGATGACAATAATCAAGAGAGTAGAATGAACATTGATAGCTTTGATTTTGCACATGAAGGTGCTAATGATAATGTTCCCATGTTTGTGAATTATCTCATCACTAGGTTGCAGCAAGCTATGGGCAACCCTGCTTTTCAAGCCGAAGTTACTCAACAACTTCATGCTTATGCAGTTTCCCTTCCTCTCCAAGAGGAGAGAGAGCTTAGGAGGTCTCTAGAAGAGACCCCCAAAAGAAGACTCTCTCCCATTCGAGAGGAGGAATCCAAAGAGCAAGAAAGCAATGAAAGTTTAAGTTCCTCTGAAGATGTGGCTCCACGAAGACGGCGGTCTAGACGATCGCCCACTCCTCGCAAGAGGAAAAGATCAATACATAGTCCTTCTCCTCGTCACTCCAAAAGGGAAGAGAGGAAACAAAGAAAGAAAAGGGTTAGGAAGAGGTCACCCTCTTCTCCCTCTTCTTCACCTTCCTCCTCTTTCGTTGAAAGCTATGGCTATTCTCCTAGAGAATACAAGAGGGGGGGACATCGCAAATCATTTCCTGCACGGCGAAGGTCACAAAAGCTAAAGAAGTTCAAGGAGGAAGGAAAGAGTATCTCTTTTCTCACCTATGATGGCACCTTTGGTGCTACTGACAAAGTGTTGGCCTTCATCCAACAATTTGATGCGGCCTTTGGAGACGAGGGCTTCACAGAGTCCTCCAAGCTACGCCATGTAGCTATGCACTTCCAAAAATCATCTTGTCAATGGTGGGCTAGCCTTTGTGGCAATGGTGAAGCCCCAAAGACATGGAAAACGCTACGAGTTTCCATCATGAAGCAATTCCTTGCAAGCGATGCAAAGGACAAAGTGCTTACCGAATGGCGCAGCTTGAAGCTTCTCTCGCATGAGTCTATCCACAAATATGTAGACAAGTTTTGGGATTTACATCTCAAGGCTAGTGTCTTTCAAAAGATAGACTTTGCCGAGCAAAATCAACAATTCTATGCGGGATTACCTAAAGAGATGGCCGAATACATCAACTCTCAACAGCCTGGTACTATTAGCGAAGTAATCCATCACACCATGGTTGCTTCACGCATCAATTTCCATCAAGGGGCTAGACGTAATGTCAAGCCCATGGAAAACAAGAGACAAAAATGATGCAAAGGGGAAAACCAATGTTCAAAATTCTTCCCAAGTCACTTCCAACAACAACAACAATCGGTCCAAGGAGAAGGGAATTTACAAATGTAAAAACAAACTCTCTCCTGAAGAGCTTGAAGCTTTTCGCAAGGACCATAAGTGTTTCAAGTGTGGGGAGCAAGGACATGGCTATCGTTTTTGCCCCAAGAAGAATACTCGCAATGACACTCCTAGGGCTTCTACCATCGAAGCTCCAAAAGAGGATGCTCATCGCAAAGGATCATCACTTTCCTATGCTCGGGGAAAGGTAAGAGAGCACGATGCCTTCATCTTGTTTGACCCTGGCTCTACTCTCAACTTCATATCAACATAGTTGGCCACCAAGTTGGGCATTCAAGCTTTTGAGATGGGAGATATAGTAATGGATGACGCAGCTTTCAAGGGACAACAAGCCTCCGTTACTCCCTTGATTGGGAAGTTGAGGCTTCATGTCCAAAGCTATGTCGACAAAGAAGACTTCTACAAGGCTCTACCTACTTCAGTAGGATTGACCTTAAAAGTGGATATCATCAAATAAGGATAGTGGATCAAGATATCCTAAAGACCGCGTTTTGCACAACATTTGGTCTTTATGAATATCTAGTCATGCCTTTTGGCTTGACTAATGCACCAGCTACGTTCAATCGTCTAATGGAGAAATTTTTTGGATCTTATCGCAAATTCACTGGAGTGTTCTTTGATGATATCATCATCTACTCCAAGTCTTTGGAGGAACATAAGCAACATCTCCAAGTGATTTTTCAAGCATTGAGGGAGAACAAGCTTTTTCTCAACCAAAAGAAAAGCGAATTCTTCCTTAAAGAGGTTCGATACCTAGGTCATATTATCTCTAAAGATGGTATTCGTATGGATCCATCAAAGTTAGAGGTAATAAAAGCATGGACTAACCCAAGAAATCTACATGAGCTAAGAAGCTTTATTGGTATGTGTGCATACTATAGACGCTTCATAGCAAAATTCTCTCAAGTAGCAGGACCACTACACGACTTAACTAAGAAGAACGTTAAGTTTGTATAGACTGCTAAGGAGCAAAATTCTTTTGAAAAGCTCAAAGAGAAGCTTACTTCCCAACCAGTCCTCGTGCTTCCAGATCTCTCAAAGCCATTTGAGGTCCAATGTGATGCTTGTGGTGATTGCCTTGGAGCAGTTTTGCTTCAAGAAGGGCATGCCATAGAATATGAGAGCCGAAGGCTCAATATTGATGAATGAGTCTTGGGCATTTATGAGAAAGAGATTTTAGCTGTTCTACATGCCCTAGACACATGGAAGCACTACCTATTGGGGACTCCATTTATCCTACAAACTGACCACCAAAGTCTCAAGTATTTCATGACGCGAACTAAGCTTTCCGACAAACAAATGAGGTGGGCAAATTTTCTTTTCCAATTTAATTTCCATATTGCTCACATAGCTGGTAAGCACAATCAAGTGGTCTATGCACTTTCACGACGACCCAAAGTTAATGCGGTGTCTATAGCTACTCACAATGATCTATCCTCTATGATAGATGAGTATGCTACTGACACTGACTTTAGAGACATAATGTCAGCCCTTGCATTGGGGAAGAAAGAGGAACCATTCACCTTGCAGGATGGTTATCTTCTCCACGGCAATAGGCTATGTGTTACCCATTCTCTTCGTGAGTGTCCTTTGGCACACTACAAACGTCGGCGAATAACCTCGAAGGTTAATCGCTTACTTTGTTAGGCGTCCGTTTTCACTCGATTTTTTGATTGATGAGTGTGATAGCTCAAAACGAGCGTATCACTCAGAGGGTCGCAATGTGCTTTACAGCACAACATTCGGTCACCTGAAGCTACGTTGGTCCTCAAAAAAACCGATTTTTAGCTATGTGTGAAGCTAAAATACGTAATTTTAAAGGACGACTGAGGCTTAAGCCTGAGCGTGAGCTTGGGCTTGGGTATGGAGATATTCTTAATCCCGGTCCTACCTTTTTTTTTTTTTGGGATAAGGTCGCCGCGGCCTGCGCGTGAGAAACACACACACTCTACCTACCTACTTACAACTAATACACCTACTGTTACACACTAACACACTTCATTAGCTCTCATAGTCTACTTACTACTTACTATACTTTATATTACACAGAACTAACAACCTTAATACTAACACCTTACACAGAGAAAACACAGTAACCTTTCAAAACTTCATTACAAAGAAATACACAGTAGCAACACAAAATCCTTCTTCTCAACACACACACCTTCCTTCCCTACCTTTCCTACAATTGAAATTGCACCACAAAAGAAGCACATAGTGCCATTCAAGCTTAGTGTATGGCATTCCCCGGAAATGGTGCCAAAAATTTGCGCGTATGTCGCACGTGTCAATGCAAGGAACTTGCCGATACACTGTGTGCGAGCCACAAATGGCTCCAAGCACACAACAAGCCTAAACTAGTAAGCTCAAAGATGGCGATGGTGTGTCACCGCTCTGTGCTTGCTGTCGTGGAGGATTCCTCGCCACGAAGAAGAGGGAGACGCCACTACGCCACGCTCAACTGCCTCGCCGCCATCGTGCCATCGCAATGATCGATCGCAAACTCTCTCTCTCTCTCTCTCATGCATACACACACACACACACACACACACACACAAGGAGATAAGAAGAAGATGGAGATGGAGCAAGAGCACTCTTAAATTGCACAAATGAGAGAATGCGTGAATTTTAGGTTTAGTTGACTTTTATATGAGCTCGCCCCCTTCACACATGGGCGCCCATGCTTAACCAACTAATCCCTTGAATGTTCTAGTTAGAGTGCGCCTCTCATTGGCGATCACTCTTACCCTTTTCTTATTGGACCGACAAGCCCGATACCTGACTCTACCAAATAAATAATACAGCGTCCGTCGTAGGTGATAGGAATGTGAGTGAGGGTTAACAAGTTCTCTTCTCCTTGTTGATATGTGCAAAGACTTCATAACCAAATACTTTTTAGAAGGAATTGTTTACTTTCTTCTCTAACCAAACCTCTATGGAATCTTGCAATTAAGTGTAGTTGAAGGTGACCTTTTTATCAAGTAAACCATTGTATTTATTGCTTCGTGAAGGGAGCCTTATAGTTCTTTCACAATCGATGATGGTTTTCTTCATCCTCATCGAAACACCATTTTGCTAAGGTATTCCTAGAACTCCCTACAAATGTCATTGTTAACCACCGACGTCCACTTCTAGTAGTCATGGGCCGGGCTTGTCGGTCCAATAGGAAAAGGGTAAGAGTGATCGCCGATGAGAGGCGCACTCTAACTAGAACATTCAAGGGTTAGTTTGCTAAGCATGGGCGCCCAAGTGTGAATGGGCGAGTTCATATTAAAGTCACCTAAACATAAAAATCACTCATTCTCTCATTTGTGCAATTGAAGAGTGTAATGGAATTTGCCTATTTAACTTGAGAGTAGCGGAAATTAATGAGAGTACTTTTGAGAGATGACTTTGTGAGCATAGCGGGTGAATATAATCGAAGATAGCAACATAATCATAGCAATTCATTAACTTGGCATAAACAATAATTTTGCAAGAGAGAGAATTTAGAGAACATGACAACAGTTGAGGACTGGATTTATGTGGAGCCGGTCCCCCCTCCAATAGGCATTTGTATTATGATTTCTCCCATTAAGAGAGACTTGTTACAATACAATCTTTGTGTTCCTTGTGACCTAGATGATGCAATGAAGATGGAAAGATTCATGCATCACAAACATAACATAAACTTGAAGAAAGCTTTAACTATCCCAAGCCTCAGTCCCAAGACCTCAAACACCTTCGAAGGTGGAGAGAGCTAGCAGGGAATGAGGGTAGGGAAGAGGAAGAAGAAACATTTCATAGGAGAAAGAATTAGTTACTCACTTATCATAGCTCTTCTTGCTAGCATACATAATAGCATAGTAATGAAGAAGAAGGAGATGGAAAGCTTAATCATTGAAGCATGGCTCTTGGTTGGATTTGCACTCCATAGCCAAGAGTGTTGGTGTAGGCTTTCAACCTCTACTTGCTTGGAGAAGGAGAGGGAGCTCTTCCACTTTGCATAGCACCCAATGAGAGTGTTTGTGAGTGTGTGTGGCTGAGTATACCCCCTAAGCAACCCCCTAGCTTGCTTGGGTCGACCCCCCCTTGTAGCTCATGCTTGAAGCTCATTGGACCCCTCTAGGCCTAGCCAATCACAAGCAGGAGGCATTACAAGCAACAAGGGTAGCCTTGACTTGTCCCCCTTTCCCCTTTGAGAGAGGACTTGATAAATGCAAAATCAATTAAATAAATCTCCTAAAGTATCGTTGGACCCCTTGGGTGGCAACCAATAGGCTTCAGGCACACCATGAGGGCAACATGAGGAGGAACTTGACAAGTGTCCCTTTTGCTTTCTTTGTACCATGCATGCCTTGTGTGAGTGTGTGGGTGTTCTCTCTGATCGCCCCTCAGGTAGGGCTCGCCCTCTCATTGTAGGGATTGAATATTTGACTTTTTGACACCTCAAGCCCCTCATGCATAGGCCCAGTTCCCACCACAAGCTTGGCCCTTAAGCACTTTAAGCTTGGGCTGGGTTCTCACCTCAAGTGCAACCCTAGCATCTCAAGCATGTCAAGCACCTCAAGCACCTCAAGCATCTCAAGAACCTCAATCATCAAGCACCTTAGTCATCAAGCATGACAAGCAGGACAAGCACCTAGAGTTGGGTTGGGTTCCCGCGCCTCAAGCTCAACTCCAGTGTACCTAAGGTCAAAGGACTTTTACACACATGATTGGAGGTCTTCAATGAAGCTAACCCTAAGGTCTTATGCTCCATTTGTTAGCCTTGCTCTTTGATAGACCATCTCTCATTTGGGCCCCTTTACCATTGGCCCCGTGTTGAGATAAATCTATAAGCACCTGTCTATATCTTAACACTTGTTACCGTTTATTCTCCCACATTAAGTGATCAATTTAATATGAGAAAATGATTTGGGCTGGTTAGATATAAGATATTAGATTTTATGACATTACCTCTCTCTTGAAATCATAGTCGTCCTCGACTATGAGGTAGAAGAGATAAAGCCTTAGTCATTAGTCAATTTTACTTAGCGGGTAGAGGATCCCTTTTTACCCTATGACACCTTTCCAAGATGGATGACTAATCCATTTGGTGCTTGGGAGACATAGCTGTCTCAAGCATGTCTGCTCTTTAGTCCATTTCATTCTTCCAAAGTAGAGTGACAAATTGTACTTGGTGTTTGAGAGACGTCGTCATCACAAACATGATCCTAAGCATGCATATTAGTTAAATTTGTGCACAGTTGAAAAGAGGGCTAGTCTTATAAGACAAAAACATGAGTTATTTAAAAGAAATTTGTACAGCATTTGCACTCTGGTCGTGTGCTAGAGACGGAGCAACTAGAGAGAATTTCGACTTACGCGAGTTCTCATTATCCACCTACCTTAGGTTCCGGGCCCTCGGCAAGGACCCAACGTAGTACAAACCAAGACCCGAACATACTGGCTAGTGCCTCTTCCTTTGACTACGATGTCATGGAGGGTTTTCCAATGCCTAATCCCGATAGCTCAAGCCAAGACATGCATGCCATGAACCCATGGTCCGGGCCGAGCGTGCTTAGCCGCTTGAAGGAAACCTTTAGTAGAGTCACTCGCTCCAAACATGGAGCTAATGATGTAAATGAGGGGGGTGGGGAAGTAAATTCTCCATTCATGACCAACGTAGACCCTATGCCCTTAGAGAATGTGTACATGAATACTCCATTCACTCCACCCCCTGACTCTTTAGAGCTATTTCCCTCCGAGGTTATATTACCTGATGGTAGAAGCCTTGCCGAAGTGCAAGAGGTTGAGCGGTATAACCTTGCAGCGAGGGAAAAGGAAGTCGAGAGCTTACGCAAGGCGGAGCAACGAAGAGAGTTAACACCGAAAGCCCCTATGTCAATATCCTTGCTAAGAGAGCAATCAAGTGCTCCTGACTTAGCAACCGCCAAGGGCCAACTCCTAGAAAGCAACACTGCATCTAGCTCAAAGGACACCCCTAGCACCTCAATCCTAGATGGAGCATTCTTAAATGAGAACTGGGAGTATGAACTACAAACGGAAACTCTAACTGACCTATACACAGGTCACACCGATCACGTGGATTGGTTAGATGTTCTACAATCCACAATGGGTGCTACTAGTGTGGAGGATCAACAACAAAGAGTTTGTGAGGTCATCCATAGGGTGATTGAGTTAGAGAGACAGAACAAGGGGATCAACATGCCTTCAACGGGTCTCATAAGATTCTTGGATACAGGGAAGGCTAAACAACCGACCTTATCGCAAATGAGACTCCCTCGGTAAGTCCGATGGATCCTCCATATGTTGTTTCTCCAAGGGTCTCAGTGCAATCTGAGCCCACAAGTGATAGCTTTACCTTTCCAAGTCTAGCTCATCTTTCCCTTGATGACACCACGGCTACCATGCCTACCCCAATGATGGGCATGCCAAGAAACACGCCATGGACCTCATTTGTTAGTAAAGCACCACTACATGGTAGCTCAATGCCTGCAATAGTACCTACAAGTGTGTACCAATCGTATACACCCATGGATCCTCGTACTCATGTAGTCCCTATTCCTCCCATTGTTTCAACAACCTATGCTCCACAACCACAACACCCAAGTTTTTATTTCCATGGGACTATACCGGCTAGCATTAGCATGTCACATCCGACGTCTGCTATGCCTAGGGCCACACATATGAACTTTGGGCCACCACATGGCACAACATCGTACCCATCGTGGAACCCAAGGGCTTCTTATGTGCCAATACCTGCTCCACATGTAGTCTCTGGAGCACCTTCACCCACGGTGCCTGCTCGCTTAGGTGACTTGGCAACATTTGCTCAAGCTATTGGTCGATCTATTGCTGAGAATATGTGTAACGTGCCTGATAGAGAGCTTAGAAGTAAGGCAGTACAAATAGCCAAGCTCACACAAAAATTTAGTGGAGACGGGGATGTGAGAAAGCATATCGAAGTGTTTGAACAAATATGCGATTCTCTAGGAGAACACAATGACCTGCATAAGAGTAATGCTTTAAGCCTAACCTTAAGTGGGAAGGCATGGGATTGGTATAGAACCCTAAGGATGGAGAAAAAATGATTTACTCTACTCTTAGGAGACTGTTTTTGAAAGAATACATACGAGAGGGAGTACTTTGGGGTGTAGCCTCTCACCTCCAGAAAGCCCAACGAGAGGAAGGAGAGTCAGTGAGAGATTTTATTAGTCGCTTGAAGCATTTGAATTCTCGTTATAATCCAAATGAGCGCTTCAATAATAATCAATTGCTTGATAGATTCATTAGGGGATTAGGACATGAGGATATCTACAATGGCCTAGTCATTAGAGGTCTCACCACTTGGGAAGCAGTCACCACCAATGCGAGCCAACTCGAGGATAATTTAATGATTCAAGGAGAAAGAGTGTCTGTTGAGCCTAAATCTATTAGCTCGCAAGCATCAGGGCATCAGCCAATGACCCTAAAGCCTATTGCTAAGGAGCCAAACATATCTGAGATGATCTCACCAAGGCTATTCAAGAGAGTCTTAGAGACAATCGCGCTTCGTAAAACAATCATATGTATCCAAGAAGGGAGCAACAATGGTGCTCGATATGCTATGGACCGCATAGTACCAGTGAATGCCCTACTTTTAGAGTAAAATTCAATGGGAACTGCAATGCATGTGGGAGGTACGGCCATCAAGCTAAGGATTGCATAGTATTTAAGCGCGCGATTGCCAATAGGCCAACCTTAGCATGGACAAACACACCTCGATTGCCTGCATTGATGCCACCCCCACCTCTTGAACAAGCAGCACAACACATGGTCCCTAGGGCCCAAAATGTTGTTCAAACAACACCCTTATCACCTCCAGTGCTAGGACCGCAACCACCACATCCGAGAATCACTTCTGTGAATCAAGTGGGTTGTGAGTCATCTATGGCTTGTTTGGAAGGATGTGAGGAAGATATAGACCCTAATATTGCCTATGGGATGGATGGGCTTGAAGAAAGTCCACAATACTGTTACCATATACATGCGGTAGTGATGTGTGTGAACACACTAGGACCGCCGGGGCATTTTTTCCCTCTTTAGGAGGTTTTTTCTCCCGTGCATTGTATATACGCCCATCACTCTAGGGCTATCTATCTTCCTATTGCACATTAAGTAATACACTCTCTATTGTGTGCCTTGAGCTTCCTTCGTCCTCTCCAAGCTGTGTGTGTCTCTCTACGACCCTAATTCCAACAATTGGTATCAGAGCAGGTTGCGTCCTCTCGGGCTTAGTCGCGAGCTACTCCAGTACACGCCTGCTCACTTTCTCCAATTTCAGTGAGCTTTGGTGAGCGTTTGCATTTCGGCCTCCGTTTTCACTACAGGCAGTACTGCACATGCTATTTTGTCATTTTGTGCATAATTTCTGTCAGTGCCGTTTTCTGCATAACAGGTGCCTTATAGTCTTCTATGGTTTGTGCTATATAGCACGTGTTGTTCCCGCTCCATTTCTCCTATTTTCCGGCAGTTTTCACATCAGGTGCAGCATTTACCATGGCTAACAACAACAACACAGATGTGTTCAAGATGTTTGCTGCTGAGGACAGGTTGAATGGGGACAACTACCCTACGTGGGCTTATATGATGCAACATGTTCTTGTGTCAAAAGCCGTCTGGAACATTGTGCAGGGCATTGATGTACGTCCTGGTTCTGAGGATGTAGGCGATGTTGAGGATGTTGCAGGTCTTGCTACAAGGATTGTTGTTGTTAGAGTTGTTTTTCCTACGACATAACAAGCTCGTTGGGATGTAAAGGATGCGTAGGCTCATGCATTGATTGCGTTGCCTGTGAAGCGCACCATTGTTCCTCACATCCGTTTAGCAAAATCTGCAAAACAGGCTTGGGATATTTTGGTTGGTCTTTATGCAAGTCGCAATGAGGCTAGAATTGCTTTGCTCGTAAAGAGCTGGAGTCGAAGATTATGCATGAGGAAGATGACATGGACACTTTCCTTGCTAGTGTCAAGGATATGAATGAGCAACTTATTTCTATAGGTGAAGTCATTTCAGACAGTTCCCTTGTGCAGGCTGTTCTTGATGCCTTACCAGATTCCTACCAGAATTTTGCTAGTACTTGGAGACTGATGACCCAAGGAAATCCTGAAGTTGTCAAGTTTGATGCATTATGCACATTGCTGTTGCAAGAGTCACTTTCTAGAAAAAACAGGACTAGACAGCGTGCAGTTGAAGAGGCTTTTATTGCTTCTCAAAGAAAGGGTGGTAACAGTAATGCAGCCACTTCTTATGGTTCTGCTGCAAGTGGCAAAAACTATGTTCCTAATGCTTCTACTGGCAACACTTCATCTGGCAATTCTAGTGATAAGGGCAAAAAGAAGATGCATTGCCATTATTGTAAAGCTAATGATCACTTGATCAAGTCGTGTCCTAAGTTGAAGGCCAAAGAGGCTAAGAAGAAAGAGGGTGGTTCCACTGCAAATGCTGGTTCCACTACAAATGCATCCATTGTTGAGTCTTCTGTGAAAGGAGACTGTAATGCTGATGTTGATGCAGAATGGGCTTTTAGCACGGAGTGCACTTACAATCCTGCTGTCCATGATGCATGCTTGTCAGTTGTTGTAGATTCACATGTGTGGTATTTCGACAGTGGTGCTACAAAGCACATTACCTCACATCGTGAATTGTTTACCTCTCTCGAGTCTGTCCCTCATGGGAGTTCAGTCACTTGTGCCAACAATGCCTCTTATCCGGTTCAGGGAGTTGGAAAGAGTGTGCTCACCGCTGCTAATGGTAGCTCCTTCACACTTGTTGATGCACTTTATGCACCTGGGATCAAGAAGAATCTCTTGTCTGTATCCACACTTGCTAGACTTGGACTTGTAGTCAAATTTGTGGATGACAGATGTACAATTCATGATCTCAGTTTTGGTGATGAAATTGTTGCATCTGAGCTTTTGTGCCGTGGGTTGTATAAGCTCACTTTGTATGACAAGTGTGGACAATATTTTGCAAATGCTGTTGCAGATTCAAGGGCTATTTCAAATGCAAAACTTTGGCATGCACGTTTTGGTCATCTGAATTTTTTCCAGTTTGTTGCGTTTGCAGAAATCTGATATGGTTACTTCTTTGCCGCCTCTTGAAGCACCTGTAAAACATGTTTGTGAAGGCTGTATTTTGGGTAAGATGTAGCGTTCTAAGTTTCCAAAGTATGGTTCAGTTCGGGCCACATGCAGGTTGCAACTTGTGCATAGTGATGTTTGTGGCCCAATGCAAACTCCGTCCTTGGGCAATTACGTTTACTTCGTGACTTTCATTGATGATTACTCTAGGCATGCATGGGTATTTCCGCTTAAAGCGAAGTCCGAAGTTTTCATGTGCTTCAAACAATTTATGGCTATGGCTGAAAATGTCTCGAAATGTACTATGGGCACCCTCCGTTCCGATCGAGGGGGGGAGTATATGTCTCATGAATTTAATGCATTTCTGGCTAGTCATTGGATAAAACAGCAATGTACATGCCTTATACACCTCAACAAAATGGTGTTGCTGAGAGGAAAAACAGGTCACTGACGGAAATGGCACGATGTATGGTCAAGAGTCAAGCATTGCCGCATTCTTTTTGGCTTGAGGCCATCATGTGTGCCACTTATGTACTTAAAAGGTGTCCTACAAAAGCTTTGCAGTCTATTACTCCATATGAAACATGGCACGATAGAAAGCCTTCTATTGAGCACATTTAGGTTTTTGGCTGTTTCGCATATGCTTTGGTGCCACAAGTGCAGCGCAGAAAATTGGATGATAAGGCTATCAAATGTATTTTTGTTGGTTATAGTGCTGAAAGCAAAGGTTACAGGTTGTATCATCCACAAACAAAACGTATTCTGGTTTCACAGGATGTAGTGTTTGTGGAAGATTCTTTTCAGCCCTTGCTGTCATGTACTAGAGACAGTAATGTAAGCTCACAGTACATTTATGACACTTTGTTGCCTCTTTTCAGTGGTGGAAATACGAATGTAAGTTCCAATGAGGCAAATGTACAGCCTATGGGGGTTTCTGAAAATGTTGTACTTGATAAGGAAAGGGCTGAAAATGAGCAGGCTAGAGGTATGCCAAAATGGTTGGTGCACAATTTGCGTGACAGTAAATTAGATCCAGCTTTGTCTAGTCATACTCGTTCAGGATCTCGCCATGCATCTTATGCATCAGATTGTTATGCTTTGGCTGTGTCTAGCTTGCATGATGTTGAGGAGCCTCTGTCTTTTGATGAAGCACACAATTCAAAAAATTGGATGGCTACCATGCAATCAGAATATGATGCACTTATATAAAATGACACATGGACTTTATGTGATTTGCCTCCTGGCAAAAAGGCCATTGGTACGAAGTGGGTTTACAAGTCGAAACGCAAGCCGAACGGTGAGATCAATCGCCATAATTCTCGATTTGTTGCAAAGGGTTATGCATAGCAAAAAGGCATAGATTATGAAGAGACTTTTGCTCCCACTTGTCGTATGACTACTATCCATTTTCTATGTGCATTGGCAGCTCATTTTGGTTGGGATGTACATCAATCAGACATTGTTACTGCTTTCTTGAATGGTACATATTTGAGGAAGTTTATGTAACGCAGCCTCGCGGTTTTGTCATAAAAGGACAAGAGGACAAAGTGTGCAGATGTAAGAAGGCTTTGTATGGGTTGAAGCAATCTCCTCGTGCTTGGTATGAGAAAGCTAACACTCATTTGGTTAAACGAGGCTTTCATAACAGTCCAACAGAAAGCACATTGTATGTAAAGCATGAGGATGATGTATTTCTCATTGTGTTTCTTTATGTTGATGATTTGCTGATCACTGGACCAAATGAGAGACATATTGCTGAATTTAAGGCTGATTTGAATGCTACTTTAAAGATGAAAGATTTGGGGTTGTTGCATCATTACTTGGTTACACAGTTTAAGCAGTGTGATGGTGGTATTGCTTTGTGTCAGAATAGTTACATAGAGACATTGTTATGTAAGTTTGGACTTGAGGATTGCAAACCTATTGCCACTCCCATGGAAGCAGGTTTGAAGTTGAGTCTACATGATGCTGGCGATCCTGCTGATGTCACTCTTTACCAAACTGATGTTGGCTACCTCATTTTATGTATGCAACATGAGGCCGGATATTCAGTTTGTAGTCTCATAGGTCAGCAGATTTATGCATAGCCCAGGGTCTAAGCATTGGCAGGCTCTCAAGAGGATTTTCCGCTACCTTAGTGGCACTTTACATCTTGGCTTGTTTTATCCCAAGGGGGGATCATTTCTGCCAGACTTACATGCTTTTTCAAACTCAGATTGGGCTAGTTGTTTTGACACGCGAGTGTCCAAAAGTGGTTTTTGTTTCATGCTTGGCAGTTCATGTATATCATGGTTGAGCAAGAAGCAACCTACTGTGGCCACTTCGAGTTGTGAGGCTGAGTACATGGCAGTCTTCACAGCTACGGTTGAGTGAGTATGGCTCAGACGCCTTATGGTTGATTTGGGTGTTGGACAGGACACTACCAACACTATCTACATTGACAGTCAGAGCGCATTGGCAGTTGCGAGGAACCCAGTTTTTCATGCTCGCACAAAGTACATTGAGGTGCATTACCACTATGTCAGGGAGAGGCTCTCAGTAGGAGAGATCAGCTTGGCTTATGTGCCAACACAGGACAACCTTGCAGATCTTTTCACAAAGGCATTGTCTCGTGAGAAGCTTGAAGCTTTCCGCAAAGCTTTGGGCTTACTCCCCTTTGTGGACTGATCATGTCCTTAGGGCATGGCACTTCCCTTTACTCATGTGCCAGCTCTCGTTCACCGCATCACTCCAGGGGGGGATTTGTTACCATATACATGTGGTAGTGATGTGTGTGAACACACTAGGACCATCGGGGCTTTTTTTCCCACTTTAGGAGGTTTTCCCCCCCGTGCATTGTATATACACCCATCACTCTAGGGCTATCCATCTTTCCATTGCACACTAAGTAATACACTCTCTATTGTGTGTCTTGAGCTTCCTTCGTCTTCTCCAAGCTGTGTGTGTCTCTCTACAACCCTAATTCCAACAAATATTACATGGAGGACTATCGGGGATAAGTCAAACTTGTATATCAAGTAGCTGCTCTTGCGGCAAGAGGCCAAAATATCAATTACACTGCTAAGAGACCACCTCTTCAATGCTATGAGTGTGGAGGTCCACATCGTGTAGCCGAGTGTCCTATTAGGCTACAAAAGAACGCCACACTAATGCAAACCAATCAAGCGAGCACGTCTACAATGCCGATACTCATGTGTAATCGATGTGGCATAGATCATTTGATTGCCCAATGTCCAAATAATCCAAATGCACCAAAGATCACGCCATTAAACTTGATTGAAGTTATCGAGGAGCCATCACAAAGTACACCTATGGTACCAGTAAATGTACTCACACGATCGATGCTCCAAAAACAAAATTATATTCTCGAGGAAAGAGACACGGCATCAATTGCCCAATCTCATAAAAAGAAGAAAACGGAAGAGATCACAAAAAGTAGCGAAGTCAGACCCCAGTTCAAAGACCAACATAGGGACTGGTGACGACCCCGTATAAATGAACTACGCTGAAGAGGATTCTGATTCAGGAGAAACCATAGAGACCAAAACGACCACTAAGATAGAAACCAACAAGGAAGATCTTCATGAGCCACAATGGCCAAGATCCGAGAAGAAGATAGGAACTTATCCAAACCCTACAGAGGAGATCGAGTCAAGCAATTAAGGACTTTGGTAGAAGATACCCAAAGGGATCTAGAACCGGCACCTAGGCAGACCCAGATTACAGACACCGTGTTCCCTATGCAACAACAACCTCACCAAGTCCATAGACCCTTAGCCATACCTAGTGTCATCCAAGAAGAAAGTGACTTAAAGTCATGGGAAAGTGGGTGTACTCACTTCTTGATGGAAAGAATGTTTACAAAGGGACTACCTGATCCTATTGAAGAAATGGAGATCCCATCTTCCCCACGTCAAGGGACTGAAGTCCAAAAGGTGCCGTTAAACATTGCCAAATTGATGGATTTCATGTCTTCAGAAGTTAGAACCACCATCATGTCCAAACTATATAAAGGCCCTGAGCTAGTCTTAGATCTTCGAGCCTTCCTCAATGGAGAACTAAAGTTTGGGCTACCACAATTTTCACAGATGGATGGAGCTGGGGAGATGCCAACAGAGGAGGAACACTTAGATCTACAACCCAACCTAGATGAGAACCTTGTTATAGAAATACCTGTTAACAAGTTGGGACAATACTTTGAGGGTGATGAATCCAATGAGACCATACCAATCACTACTAAGGGATTAACTGTGAAGGGAATCCTTGATGGTGGCGCTGGGGTTAGCATTGTGACTAAAAATTGCTGGGAAACTATGGGAAGACTTCACCTTGCGACCACGACCATAGTAGTGCAGATGGCCAATGGGTCTATTGTTAAACCTATTGGGATGCTAGAAGATCTCAAGATCAAGGTCTTTGGACATAAAATAAGGATTACCTTCATTGTTATGGATTTCTCCAAACACACTATGGCATCGGAGATGATCTTAGGACGTCCTTTCATGAGGGAAGCAAAAATGGTGCATGACTGGTCTAAAAACCATGTCTACTTGCAGTTCCAAAATTCTGTCATTCGAGTGGATCTTGTAACATGTCGAGCACATCCTCTAAGAAACAAATTTATAATTGATCATAGATCTGACACCACAGTTCACTCAGCCCCATTGCAGTTGTTACACGTGTAAGGCGGACACTAACGTGGGGGAAGATTCTCCTTATATGGATGTACTACCTGGGATGACTGAGTCGAACAATGTGGATTGGGTCCACCTAGCAGCAACCATAGACACTCGGGGAAACAGGGGGACAACCTGGGTAACGCCTGAGGGGGATGAAATGCTCGTACCCTTAAATATGCTACAAGCAATGCATATAGCTTCTGACAAGACTCATCCTCATGTAATGAAGAAAACATACAAGTGGTTCCCTAAAGCTTATTTAGCAACCATGGCTAGTACAAAAAATCACAAGCCTTGTAAGAAACGTATCACTCGCTCCAAGAAAAGTAAGAAAATGTGGCGTTGGATTCCTAAACGACTATTGGAAGCCCAAGGCTACTATCAAGGAAATGATCAAATCTGGGTGCCAAAACGTAGATTATGTCTTACTTGTCACCGGACCCATGTGAGCCCAATCCTGTAGCTCCAGAACAAATCAACGATCGTGGAAAGAAAAATCAGAGAATGCTATACACTCGCTCCAGAGCTAGTTTGGGTACCGAAGAAAGAACGATTTGTTCCACCTAGCTCACGGAGGGGGGAGTCCCATGAAGCTTCTAGCTCCTCATGTAACGCATCTATAGAGGTAAAAGCTTCTCCACGGCCTCCACCTACAATAGTGGACCTCCATGAAGCTACAAAGGAATCCACACTTCCCAGTGTTCAAGAATCACCTGATGAACCACTTCAAGTTCGATCCTGGGAGAGTACCTTACCACCCTTGTAACTCGATGAGGCACCTAAGGTAATAGAAAACTACTGGCAAAAATCCTCACCTATTACCAACTGGAACAATTGGTTTCAAAGGGTTATGAGCACATTTCAAATAGTATGACCTACCCAAGGAAGGGGAGAAGTCTTCATTCACGTCAGCCTATTGATTTATTTCCCTCTTACCCTTCTTTCCCCCACCCTTGAGATTTCCGATCTTAGGGAATGTATATATTAAAGTCTTATACTCACAAAAAACAAAAATAATAAAGAGAAAGAGCAATTAGCAAACGAATATGCACAATAAAAGTCAAAGCATTGACCAGACCTACACATGTCACACCCGGTACAGTGAAACAAAAACCTACGTCATAAAACACCTTTGATCCTCATCACTCGAGTGATGGAGGGTAGGTAGGATTATTACAATAGGAGTGTTTCTGTTTTAGATTTGAGTGATTAGCAAAGTTCTTTCTTCCCACTGATGTGCCTCCTAGAGGTATTCTTTGTGTTTCCTCGTGTGTACAGGAACGTGTTGCTGTGGTTAGGATTTGGACCTTCATGGAATCTTTTCTCATCCACTTTTCATATCAAGCGCGATCATCAACACAAACAGGTGTTTCTTGTCCATTAGCATGGCCCCTTATCTTTTTTGCATCCATGTTTGTCTGCTTTAATTGTGATTGGTAGCATAATATTCAACACATTTGCTTAGTATCAAACATTAAATTCAATGTAATTTGTTGTTATAAGCACTTTTCTAGGTTTAAAAATCAAGCAGTCCGACTAAGCTAGTTTGACCAAGTTAGGTGTTAGAGATCTTCTCTTAATACCATGGGGAATGCCTTCCTAATAATCAATGGTTACTTAGGTTCTTAATCCGATTTAGCCAGCATTGTGTGTAATATACTAGGGCTTTCTAGTGGGCTTAGTCCCTATTGACCTTTAGCTTAAGTATTATAAAGGGAGTTTACTAGTGTGATGAGCCTGGGGAGGTGTAACAGTGTTATATGACCCCCCAAAGTTACAAAATTAAAATGTTGAAAACGAACAAAAAAAAAAAAAACAATCAAAGTGCCACAATGTAAAATGTTAAGCTGGAAGAGAAATCTGATCTTGATTGGGTACTTCACTCACATATATTGCCTATGGTACTAGAGCCCTAGAGGTTCCCAGTGTGGGCACTTTTCCTTGAAAAGCAAAAAACCAAAGGCATACAAAATAAGCACACACATGAAAATTGAAACAATGTGAAAAGACTTTGGGGCGTCAAAGAAAAGGTAATCAATCAGGTGATGATTTCATGAGAAATTCCTTTTATTGTAGCTTAACCACAAGGACTTCTAGGTATAGTCTCTAGTCATCCCTCGAACATGAAATACTTGGCTCTTGCGATTAAACAACTTAATTGACCAGAGAAAATTAAGAAGCTTACCCATGGTATTAATAGTCGATCTTTAGTGCCTTTCGACTATTAAATTAGCGACCCCAAACTTGTTTAATTTTTACCTTTACAATTGTTTATGCGTTTGATTATATTGAAATTTAATGTTTATTGCTGACATATGGTTTAGAATTATCCTACCAACCAATTTGTCTACCTAAACCTGCATATGCTTTTTAATTGTATATGAGAATGCAATTACTGTGCCAATGTTGTTTGATTTTGCAGTGAGAAGAAGGCTAAGGGCATTTATCTCAAATGCTCTTCCACCTCAACGAACGAGCTTCAACTCAATAGCTTCTGAGGACGGAATCTATATCAGGAAGGGGGGCATGTTAACCCTCACACACATTCCTATCACCTACGACGAACGTTGTGATCGCTGATGAGAGGCGCACTCTAACTAGAACATTCAAGGGATTAGTTGGCTAACCATGGGCGCCCATGTGTGAATGGGGCGATCTCATATAAAAGTCAACTAAACCTAAAATTCACGCATTCTCTCATTTGTGCAATTGAAGAGTGCTCTTGCTCCATCTCCATCTTCTTCTTCTTCATCTCCTTGTGTGTGTGTGTGTGTGTGTGTGTGTGTATGTGTATGAGAGAGAGAGAGAGAGAGAGAGAGAGAGTGCGATCGAGCATTGCGACGGCACGACGACGGCGAGGCGGTTGAGCGCGACGTAGCGACGTCTCCCTCTTCTTCGCGACAAGGAATCTTCCACGATAGCAAGCGTAGAGCGGTGAGTGACACACCATCGCCATCTTTGAGCTTACTAGTTTAGGCTTGTTGTGTGCTTGGAGCCATTTGTGGCTCGCACATAGTGTATCGGGAAGTTCCTTGCATTGACACGTGCGACATACGCACATAACCAAACTTGAAGCCAAAAATAAGAAGTGTATCTTCATTGGTTATGGTTTAGGTGAGTTTGGTTATTGTCTGTACAATTTTCTTGCTACAAAAAAGTTAGAAGCAAGGATATCATGTTCAATTATCAGGTATTGAAAAAGAGAGTGCCAAATGAGCCTAAGTAGAAAAGAGGACTAAAATACTTGATAAACGGGTCACCTTCAACTACACTTAATTGCAAGATTCCAAAGAGGTTTGGTTAGAGAAGAAACAATTCCTTCTGGAAAGTGTTTGGTTATGAAGTCTTTGCACATATCAACAAGGACAAAAGAACCAAACTTGAAGCAAAAAATAAGAAGTGTATCTTCATTAGTTATGGTTTAGGTGAGTTTGGTTATTGTCTGTGCAATTTTCTTGCTACAAAAGAGTTAAAGCAAGGATGCCATTTTCAATTTGCAGGTATTGTAAAAAGATAGTGCTAGACGAGCCCGAGTAGAAAAGAGGACTATAGGTATGTTGCCCTAGGACATAGGTGCAAAAGATGAAAAGGAGGTTCACAACCAACTTAAAAAACTTGGGTTATAGTAGGAATAAGTACCTCAAACACCTCAAAAAGCAATGCATATACTATGTTTTCGGCCAATGCAAAGAGATTGAGAGGTGTTTTCTTTTCAAGACGTCTACCATTGGTTAGCAACCATCGGTCAGAGCTTTCGAGTGAACCTCGTAAATCGGATGAGGCAAAGTGAAACATGTGATCTGCATGGAGAATGGATTAGTTTTAATCATACTAGAAGCTATGGCTATTGGGTAACAATTGCATGTCACGTGTACAATGTAAGCTTGTATTTTTGTCCCTTCTACTTTTGTGTGTTTCATAATCTTCTAATGAAAACCTCAATGATATGAGCAAAGCTTGTTTATCTCAACATGTAAGAACTGAAGGGGGATCGGGGAGCACCACAGACGGAGAGTGAGAGAGAGAAGGAGACACGACACACAGATATGGGTGGGGAGACTCAAGGAGTGAACAACCCCCTATACACTTATGCTATGTATAAGGTATACAAGTCAGTGGGCGCCCAGACTCTGGGCGGTCGGGCAAGGCACATGCGCTTATACCCAAACAACCTCCCACTTAAAGGCGACTGTGCCTTTAAGCAAGGGAACCTAGTCTAAAGACTACAAAAGGCGAGAGAAAACCGCTCTCAACCAATGCCCACTGGCCGGCTGTGATCGTGTGCATCCAGCTGTCCTGCTCCCGTGTAAGTCCATACACCACCAGACGTACCGCACACGTACTGCAAGTATGTATGCAATACCTGCATATCTCCCTCGTGCACTATGCCATCATCAGTCAACAAATTACTGACAACCCCAACTGCAAATGCTCCCACTGTAGCTGCGATATCCGGTCTCAAGATCAGCATCTCATACATGAGACCACCGAATGCCAATGCAATGCTAGCGGACCTTGCTAGCTCTGCGGAGCATGCATCAACATATATATCCCTGGCAATAGGCATCTCTGACTGACAAGGCGTGTCAGCCACATGCATCTCCTGACTGTCCGCAAAAGATGCATCAACCTGTCGTGCAACCTCAGAGCAAACCAGTTGCTCTAGGTGTCTACTGGAAGACATATCCTGCACAACTATATCCCCATGCTCACTGTCGAGCATATAAAGAAATGACTGCATAATCGCTGACATCTCAGCCTCCTCTGCAATCATCCACTGCAAACATGACCACTCAATCTGCTGTGACTCACTAGAGCTCTCATGCTCTAACTCCGTATGCATAGACTCTTGCACAACGTCCTCCTGTCGTGACTCACTAGAGCAAGACCGCTCTACCTGTCTATTCTGCATAGAAGTATCTCGCACAACTGACTCTCTGCTTTGCTCAGTCACTAGCAAAGCATGCATGTCTGACTCTGTCACCTCTATGTGTGACTACTCAAGTCGTGCCCCAACTGTGTGCACAACGAGCTCACTACTCTGCACTCCATGCAAAGCACCCTACAACCCACGAGCAAAAAAGACTATCCGGATCTCTCGCTCTTTGCATGGCTGTAACATAATTGAGACTCGACCATCTCGTACCAGTACTACGTGCAATGGGTACCATGTGCCAACTCTAGCACCTCTCGCAATCACTAGCGAACCCAAATGCAATGCAAAAGATTGCTCAAGCAGCGATACCCGACATCCACTATCCCTGAGCTGACCAACGGAGATCAAACTCATCGTCAAATCTGGCACATGACGCACATCTCTGAGCACGTACGATGCACCGCTCGGTAATGACAGTCTCACATCTCCTGAACCAGCAATCTCATGCAGTGACCCATCTGCCCATCGAACACTGCCATGCACTCTGCTAGAATAGCTATTGAACCAGTCACGATACGGAGTGACATGAAAAGTAGCATCCCTGTCTAGCACCCACTGCAAAAGAAGTGCACTATCCTCAGACATCAAAAATTTAGGAGTAATACAGGAAGAAAATGTGACCTCACTGTCACTAGGGTACTCAGACACTGTATCTGATCCTGCAACTGTCAAGTCAATGGAGCCTATAGCATCTACTACATCCTTGAGACTAGCTTGTCTCCTGTGCTGTCTCATACGACGAAAGCATCGCCGTCTAATGTGCCCTGAACGACCACAATGCCAACGCGTAACCCGTTGGCGCATATGTGAATGTCGTTGTCTCACAAGAGTCTCAGATGACTCAGATCTGTCATACATCTCATGCAATCTCTGCCAACATGCTCTCGTACTCGTCTCATACATAACAAGAGCAAATATAGACTCTGCAAGGTGCAAACATATCGTAGATAATGCCATCTCATCTAGCTCCTGCCACTGATTGTCAGACAAGCATGAAGGTCTACCTGCATCACCACTCAATGGTCCATGTAACCCTCGTTGTGTCAATGCGTCAAGCATACACTCTCTCCATGCTGCAAAGTTTGACCCATCAAACATGCGCATTTCGAAGAGATGATAATCTGAGTGATCATCTGTCTCTGCCATGAGCACAATGTAGCAAACTAGAAAGCAAAATCAGTGTTTCAGCACTTGCCAACTGTCCAAGAATATGGCAAAGTCACGATGCAAAATCTGTGAGCATAAAGCTCCCACAAATGGCAATGATGCAAATCCCAAATGCCAAGTGTACGAGGCTCCAATAGAGTAAACCAAGCTCATGTATGGCTGTAAAATATGGCTGCAAATCAGCCCCAAAATTCAACTCTTACATAGCTGCATAAACAAGTCACAAACATGTCCCAAATCAGCCTACAACTGAGCCATACATGGACATTTGCAAAGAGGAAACAATGGCTGAAAATTCAGCGCCCAAATAAGCCCTCAAACCTGCTTGTAAACTTGTAAACCTGTAGCTGAAACCTGCTGAAAAACCTCAAGCCATTAGTGCTCGAATCCGGCTACCTAGTTTGTAGCCACACAAGCCCTCAAACCTACCTGTAACTTGTAAACTTGTAGCTGAAACCTACTGAAAAACCTCAAGCCATTAGTGCTCGAATCCGGCTACCTAGCTGGTAGCCACACAAGCATACATCACAATATTCACTCATGTGAGTGTGCCAAGATAATTGTACGCCTGTCAAATCGTGAGCTAATCACCAAGCCCACACTGTGCGGTATCGATGCATACACACGCACAAATCTCCCACCTGTAGAGAACACCGCACACAAATGCTGAGTGCAACTCGCAGTCTCTACCTAGATCGCATAAATGATGCGCATGAAACTCCTGGGAAAATTTCGCCAGAGTTTCGACGCACAATGGCTATCAACACAAAAGAACCATTGTCCTGCAAGCTCGATACAATGAGCAATCAATGCGCATCAAACTACACTCAACATACATGCATAAGCTCTGCAAACCTTTGTCCAACAAATGCTCACAAAGAGTACCACAAGTGACCATACATGTCATTCACAACCAACCTCTGCACTTGCTCACAAGATCTACTGCTCACCACATAAGCATACATAGAGCATTACCCACTCCAAGACCATGTATGCAAGCCACAACACTGCAGAAGAATCACTCAACTGCAACTAGCAACACCTGTGGGAGTACTAGACTCAACCTATACCTGGGAGTCAAACCGATCTTGTAACACCTCATATGTGCCTACTACCTGTAGTGTGCACGGGTAAGCTGTCTGCAACAAAGAAAACAAAAGGGCCCAAAACTGTCCTGAAAAACAGTCTCTGTGTTTTTAATTTCAGACCCACATGCACTCCGAATCAGAAAATGATTCCTTCTACAAAGTCGTAGAGCTTAAAGCCATCTCTGTTTTGAACCAATTTTTTTTTAAATCGGAGCTCTGTAGCTCAAGTTATGAGCAAAACAGTAGACTTATGTCAAACTGCCAAAAACTGAACGACTTTCTTGTGTGCTTCTTTGAGCTCATAGAAAGGGTCAAACTCACTTCCCACCTCGATGCGTGAGCTGAATGCATCAATCTCACAATGCTTCCATGTCTATGGAAGCTCCAAGCTCCAATCTGTCGCCGATGTAGCCATTGCAAAGCTTGCCGAGAAGAGAGAAAATGTTGTACACAGTGGGCTGATCTGTAGAGGAACCGTGGACTGATCTGTGAGAACTAGGAAGCTCCTGAGAGCTCTCCTACAAGCCTCTGTATGGCTATCCACAAGCCTCCTCTATTTCTTTGCTCAAATCTGTTACCTCTCCACCATAGCCGACGAGTTCATCACGAAGCCGTCCATCTACGCTCTCACACCTGTCGCTCTGATACCAATTGAAGGGGAATCTGGGAGCACCACAGACGGAGAGTGAGAGAGAGAAGGAGACACGACACACAGATATGGGTGGGAAAACTCAACGAGTGAGCAGTCCCCTATACACTTATGCTATGTATAAGGTATACAAGTCAGTGGGCGCCCAGACTCTGGGCAGCCGGGCAAGGCACAGGCGCCTATACCCCAACAAGAACTACTATGCCACACACAAGATGGAGATTTCATCATGTTTTTATAGGGAATCTTTGAACAAAGCAATGTTCAAGCACAATCGCAACATAATAGACTCCCATGGCTTCATGGTGGATGAAGCCCACGCAAATTGAAATGCCCTTAAAAAAGCTTTAACGGAAGGCGAGCAAAATGGGATGGTTAGAAAAGAGCACTCATGTGAATGGCATCGGAAAATCAATTTACAACTTCATTCCAAGTTTGTTGTGGCCCATGCATAGCAAAGAGCTCAAGACAACCTGCAAGTAGTGGAGAATTGTGCCAACAAAAGAAGTAGCATTTGCAAAAGCTCGCCTGATATGACAATGGTGGTGAAACAGACGTGTTCAAGACCGAGACCTCCCAATCAAACACGGGCCAAAAAAGTAAATTGTGATAGAGACTCACTCCGTCTAACGGATCAGTTGCGCCATATTTTTCGTGCCTTTACTCCATCCGTCGGATCACATGCGCCCTATTTGTGTGCCAGAGCTCTACTGCTATTCATACAATGGCAACACTCTCTCTCTCTCTCTCTCTCTCTCTCTCTCTCTCTCTCTCTCTCTCTCTCTCTCTCTCTCCGGATAGATCTTTACTTCGGTAGTGTAGAAGGCAACTTTTCAGTTCTGGCTCCACGTTCGTCCACCTGGCATCAAGCCCATAATCAAAATATGGGTCGTTCGTAGAAAAGCAAATGGCCAAGCAATTTAAAGATCAAGAGACTCAGACGCGCAGGGAAACGCGATGCAGCAGGGACGGAGGGCCATGAGCAGGTCGGGATTTCCGCGTACTTTGCCCTTGCAGCAGCAAGCCCTGGAGACCTTTCAAACCCTGGTTATATTCTGCAGAACATCAAGTTGGAAGGTACTTCGGATGCTTGCCGACGTGATGAGCACGGACCGTTCAACACATCTTTTAGCTGATGCTATTAGGTTGTTGGCGATGCAGATGGCAGAGGCCGATGAATGCACAACTTCTTTCGTCAACAGTCCATAACTAACAATATCCTCGCGAATTTCTTTGCCCCTATCAACTTCTTGCGTAGTGCAACATGCCTTAAAGATGAAAGCATGGGCGATTCCATCTAGAGCGATTCCTCCCTTTGCATCTCCTGAGAACACCTTTCAGGTCCGTGATGGAGGGTCGTGAGCAGGTCGGGATTTCCGCGTAGTTCGCCCTTGCAGCAGCAAGCCTTGGAGACCTTTCAAACCTTGGTTATATTCTCCAGAACATCAAGCTGGAGGGTACTTCGGATGCTTGCCAACGTGATGAGCACGGACCATTCAACACATCTTTTAGCTGATGCTATTAGGCTGTTGGCGATGCAGACGGCAGAGGCCGATGAATGCACAACTTCTTTTGTCAACAGTCCATAACTAACAATATCCTCGTGAATTTTTTTGCCCCTATCAACTTCTTGCGTAGTGCAACATGCCTTAAAGATGAAAGCATGGGCGATTCCATCTGGAGCGATTCCTCGCTTTGCATCTCTTGAGAACACCTTTTAGGTCCGTGACGGAGGGCCGTGAGCAGGTCGGGATTTCTGCGTAGTTCGCCCTTGCAGCAGCAAGCCTTGGAGACCTTTCAAACCCTGGTTATATTGTCCAGAACATCAAGCTAGAGGGTACTTCGGATGCTTGCCGACGTGATGAGCACGGACCGTTCAACACATCTTTTAGCTGATGCTGTTAGGCTGTTGGCGATGCAGACGGAAGAGGCCGATGAATGCACAACTCCTTTTGTCAACAGTCCCTAACTAACAATGTTCTCGCAAAATTTTTTGCCCCTATCAGCTTCTTGCGTAGTGCAACATGCCTTAAAGATGAAAGCATGGGCGATTCCATCTGGAGCGATTCCTTGCTTTGCATCTCCTGAGAACAGCCCAGGTTTTCCTAGCCTACCACATTTGGCATACATGTACTGAGATCTTCCAAGCAAAGCAAACCAATGAGAGTACAAGTGCTGGTATGCAACATTGAACAACAATCTACTTCTAAATCCTCTTGCAGCCTCAATTCCTCAAGCACACATCTTGGACACATCACAAAATTTCAAGCTTGTGAAGCTCATGAGCACCCCTGCCAAGGTATACTCACGAAAGCATAAGGAGTTCTTGATCGGCTTCATGTCCGAACTGTCTTCACTATTACAGATAAGCCCAATATGGTTGTTGCAAGAAAGCACTATGTTGTTCGAGCACTGCATGAGAAATGAAGGCCTCTTTCCAATTGTTCAAATGCAATCACTTATGCTTGCACCTTGAAGGTGTATGGTCTTACGCAAGACGTTGACATGGGTGACTGAATTCATGATAAGAGTACTAGTCGAGGGCTATTGGAAAGTGCTTGGTAGTGCTTTGCTCGCTGTCCTCATGAAAGAACAAAAAGCTCTTTGTCCAAAATATTGGAGCGCATTGATTGCATGATGTACCTACCAAGAACCTTCTGTAATAACAAACCTCCGTTGCCACAATGCTGTGCATCTTGAAGGCATGTGGCTCTATGCAAGATGCTGATATGGGCACAAAAATTCACAAAGATTTTGATGTTGAAAAAAGATGTCGTGCTTGGAACTCTCTTGGTCAATATGTATGCCAGATGTGGTGCGATTGAGAAAGAACAGAAAGTGCTTGAGGAGCTTCCTATCCAGAATGTCACCTCCTTGGAATACACTGATTGCAGGATATGCACAACAACAGCAAGGCCAGAAAGCTCTAGGCCGTTTTTAGTGGATGCAAAGCGAGATTAGTCACCTATACTTTGGTCTTGAAGGCTATGCTTACATCTCGAAGGCATGTGGCTATACGCAAGTGCTCGAGGAGCTTCTTTTCCAGAGTGTGGACTCTTGGAATGCATTGATTGCAAGATATGCCGCATAGGGACAGGGCCAAAAAGCTCTAGTTTGTTTTCAACAGATGCAAAATGAGGGTGTCTCTCCAGTTGCAATCACCTACACATGCATCTTGAAGGCATGTGGCTCTACACAAGATGCTGATATGGACACAAAAATTCACAAAGATGCTGATGTGGAAAAAAGATGTCGTGCTTGCCACTGTCTTGGTCGATATGTATACCAAATGTGATGCGGTTGAGAAAGCTTAAAACGTTCTTGAGGAAGTTCATGTCCAAAATGTCACCTCTTGGAGTACACTGATTGCAGGACATGATTAACAAGAGAGGGACCAAAAAGTTCTAGGCTCTTTTTAGCGGATGCAAATTGTTTTTAGCAGATGAAAGCGAGGGCATGGAATCACATTTGCTTGCATCTTGAAGGCATGTGGCATAGGTAGGACTCGGCTGCCATCTCGTGGGGCACATTAATTGCAAGATATGCCCCTCATGGCTGTGGCAAGGAGGTTGTGGGCTGATATTGCCTAGAAGTCGAAATCGAGATGCAAAGTGAGGGCCTCTCTCCAGCTGCAATCACCTACGCGCAGGCATCTGGAAGGCATGTGGCTCTGTCGCGCTTTTTTAATCGTTGCAGTCAAATTTTAGATGTGAAGTGAGGGCCTCTCTCATGATGCAATCACCTACGCAGGCATAGATGCAATCACCTACACAAGCATCACATGTCGCAAGTTTTTTAATCACACGTCAATCACAAGCGTTGACAACTTTCAAATCTATCATGCTCCCTATCAGGTGTTCTGTTTGCAATGTCAGCAGATGCAAAGCGAGGGCCTCTGTTTAGATGCAATTACCTATGCATGCATCTTGAAGGCATGTGGCTCTATGCAAGAAAAAAGATGTCATGATTTGCATTCTCTTTGTCGATATGTATGCTAAATGCGGTGTGCTTGAGAAAGCGTAAAAAGTGTTGGAGGACTTTCCTGTCCTGAATGTCTCTACAGATGCAATCACCTACGCAGGCATAGATGCAATCACCTACACAAGCATCACATGTTGCAAGATTTTTTAATCACACGTCGATGACAGGCGTTGACGACTTTCAAACCTATTATGCTACCTAGTAAGTGTTCTGTTCGCAATGTAACAGATGCGAAGCGAGGGCCTTTGTTTCGATGCAATCACCTATGCATGCATCTTGAAGGCATGTGGCTCTACGCAAGATGCTGATATGGGCACAAAAACTCAGAAGTATATTGTGAGTCGAAGGCTATTGAAGAAAGATGTCGTGCTTGGCACTGTCTTGGTCGATCAGTATGCAAAGTGAGGGTTTCTCTCCGATGCAATTACCTTTGCACGTATCTTGAAGGCATGTGGCTCTACACAAGATATTGATATGGGCACAAAAACTCAGAAGTATATAGTGAGTGGAGGCTATTGAAGAAAGATGTCGTGCTTGGCAGTATTGTCTTGGTCGTCCAGTGCTCAGCGCTACATCAAAATAAACAAAATTCCCTTGCCAATGGCTTTTATTATGCCAAGTGTTCTTGACTCTTGCCTGCGTGCTTTTCGCACGACGCTTTTTTGATCATCCGATATAATAACATTAGCACAAAATCGACGCAGTTTCAGTACTGCACTTGCTTCTCGACCCCTAATTGCTTGTCACAAGTAAGTCTCTCTCTTTCTCTCTAACATATACCCAATTTTCGTTTTGACTCTCTCTTTCACAAAGATGGACAGGAGAGACGGCGCCTGCGTGCAACTGAAGGGAGCTGTGTGTTGTGTGTGTGTGTGTGTGTGAAGCAAAGCCGAAAACCATGGAAACGGAAGCACAAATAGAGTATAGCCTTTGTAGGCTGATGCATGCAGAGAAAGTGAGTGCAAATGGGTTCATTGTCGTCACAAAAGCCTGGAAGATGAGAATCCATTGCCACCGTTCTCGGCTCTCAGAGCAGTTGCGCTGCTTCGTTGAAGGTTGCTTGAAGCAGAGAAAGAAACATCTTTGTAGGAGTCGATAGAGGCGGGGACTTGCTTGAGCTTGGGTGCGGGGGGTTTCCCCTGTTCGACCGCATGGACCCCGATCTGGTGATGGAAAGCAATACAAAGAAGTTGGTCCGTGTTCGTTGTTTATTTAATTAAGTGCAGTTTATGCTAGTAATTACAGGCGGAATTTTCTCCTTCCAGAGGAAGTAAAAACGATGATTGAGGTTGTTGGAGAAGAATGTCGTGCTTGGCAATGCTATACATGTATGCTAATTGTGGTGTACTTTGGAAAGCACAACAAGTTTTGGATATCGCATCCCTGGCCTCTCAGTAACCCACGGGGCACACTCAGGAGCAATTCGATCTTCTCCACAAGCAGTTCGCAGGTTACAGAGCTTGTTGGCCAGTATGTATGTTAAGTGCGGTGCACTTGTCAGGGCACAACAAGTTGTTGATGAGCTTCCAATCCGAGATGTCGTCGGTCGGACTGCACTTATTGCAGGATATGCCCGACATGGGCAGGGTCACGAAATTAAAAAGAGCTTGCTAAGATTTCAATATGGGTCTCTCCCTGCCCCCCAAGTTTGTCTTCTAGAGGTTCTCGTTTTCTCTTACCCTCGGACTCTGCGGCTAACGAAGCACTCTAATTGAGGTCTCTTGAGATAGTTTCCTACGACGTTAAAATTCTCTTAGCCTTAGCACATGGTGGATTTGACCACCGACCCGGCAGCTCTTCGACGTAGAAGGACTGGCTGGCTGAAGCATTGATATTGAGCACAAGGAGAGACCCCGCTGCTGTGCAGCCACATGTAACTGGATGGTGTTTCTCACACGTGGCAAGGGGTGTTCTGATTGGTGCGGCCAAGGAAAGAGTGGCTGGCCGTAGAGGAGGAGCCTTGACTCTTTTCGGCCATCCGGCCAGCAAAACTGCATGCCACGTCGGATGACAGAGCAACCGGCCGGACTGAGCGCACTCATGTGCTCATTCCATCTCCTTCTTGTTCTCTCTCTCGAGAGGGGCGGCCATTAGATACTATACTCATACTCATACTCATACTCATACTGATACTCATTTGTAACTGTCACAAAAAGAAGGGGTAAGAAGGCAGGTAAAAAGTATTGGAAGTACGCAGAGGAGAAGAGAGACGTTGAAAGTGGGGAGAGTGTGTGGGAGAAGCTAGAGTCAAGAGCCTTTTGAAACAGTGCTGCGCTTCTTTCTCACAAGTAGACTCTGCTCTTCTCTCTCTCTCTCTCTCTCTCTCTCTCTCTCTCTCTCTCTCTCTCTCTCTCGCGCAGCGTTACTCCCATCATTTTTCCTCACGCTTCCTGTTCAAGGATAACCTCATGCTGCTATATTCCGTGAAGTTTCCTTCGAAATCAAATTCATGGACGGAAGAGTAGCCGAAGGGATTATCCCTGCTTCATCTAGTAGACCCACAAGAGCAGGGCGCCTTAATCTACCTGAAGGAGTCTCTCTGCGCTTGGACACCATTCCTGGTGGGCCTCGGTCTCCATTGAAGCAGCAGCAGGGGAAGTCAGGTTTAGGGGCAGGTCTTCGCAGCAGTGAGGGGAGCCCATCTCCATCGCGCACCTCATACAGTGATCGTTTCATACCAAGCAGGTCCGCTTCAAACTTAAGCTGCTTTGCATTACAAGATAAGTCGCAGTCCTGTCCCAGCAATGGAGATGCTGGTGGTGGAGGGGGATTCGGGGGGCGTGAAGATGGCACAGCAGCTTATTCAATGCTTCTCAGAACAGAGCTTTTTGGTGCGGAACCAGGTGCACTTTCCCCCTCTACACCCGAAAAAGCCATGGCCTTGGGTTCCAGAGAGCTTATGAAGGGCTCTCCCTTGAGTCCAAGTAAGAATATGTTCAGATTTATGACCACTGCTAGCTCAACTCCAAAACCAGAATCTCCCTACTCGCTCTCACCTGTAGGTATCGATGGGGCTCTCTCTGGCACTGTCACTAGCCCAAGAAAGGCCCCTCGCAAGATTCCCCGCTCTCCATATAAGGTTGGTACCACAATGGTTGGCTTGTCTGCTACACAAACTTAAACGCAACTGCATGGAGAGCACGTGCCTACGTGATGCCTGGAAAACAAGCATGGCACACACATATACATGCCATCTCCGTTTGTTGACAATCTGGCATGTTGTGTGTGAATACCAAGAGGTGCCAGTCTTTAAAGGATTTAAGGATTTATAACTATCATGGGGTTGCATATGGAGGTTATATTTCTGCAGTGGTTCTACTTCTGTTTAGCTTATTGAATCGAGGCTATATGTTGATGTCAGGTACTTGATGCTCCTGCACTACAAGATGATTTTTATCTTAATCTGGTAGACTGGGCATCACACAATGTGCTATCAGTGGGCTTGGGCACCTGTGTATACCTTTGGAGTGCGTGTACAAGCAAGGTGGGTATAATACCCAAATTCGTGATTAACCAGCAGTTGTAGCATGTGCCGATATCATTTTTAGTCTGGCATCCTGAAATGAACTTTTGGCAGGTGACAAAATTATGTGACTTAGGTCCAAGTGATACTGTTTGCTCGGTTGGGTGGACTCAACGAGGATCGTTCCTTGCAGTTGGTACGAACCTTGGGGAGGTTCAGGTGTGTTTGTATGGTTCAAAGTACTTTAATTTTATGATGCTTAGGTAGCTGCATGCAATGACCTTGCTCCTTGGTTATGCGTGAATTTCGAAGTTCTCTGTCTGTAGCAAGTGAAGTCACATCAATGAAATCAAGACTTTCAAATGCAAGAATTGTTAAGTGCCAGTTTTGCATTATTTGTTATGTTTTGTGTGTTTTTGTTTGGTTGGGTAAGGTTGTTTGCTCATGCAATGGAGCGTAACTAAATAATTGAGTATGTTGTGGAGGCACAAATGCCCAAATGGATGTCCAAGCTAAAGAATCCATGTGAAAATATATGGCTGATGGTGCCTTTTTTAGATTTGGGATGCAGCTCGTTGTAAGAAGGTAAGGACTATGGGAGGTCACCGGACTCGTGTAGGATGTTTAGCATGGAGCTTGAATATCCTGTCATCTGGAAGCCGGGATCGTAGCATCCTGCAGCGTGATATTCGGGCCTCGGACGACTTTGTTAGCAAGCTTACTGGGCACAAGTCTGAAGTAAGCAGTTGTTTGCTTTTTACTTGTCATTAAAGCTAGTAACTTAATTTTAGCTCATGGCCTACATGGGCATGCACTTACGGTTTATCTGCTCTAGGTATGTGGACTTAAGTGGTCTTATGATGACCGTGAACTTGCATCAGGAGGCAATGATAATCAGGTCAGTGTATTGTAGTCTACTCGCTTGAGAGTATTTTAAAAATGTTCTGATGCTAAGTTGAATGCACTTTGAGCGAAAGCTACAGTATAATTTTGAATCACCTCTCTTGAACTGGTATTAGGACCAACCTGCCTGAAACAATCCTTTTTTGACTCAACCTAGTATTTGGTTCTCTCAGCTTCTTGTATGGGGCCCCCAAGGAACACAGCCCATGCTAAGATTTAGTGAGCATACGGCTGCTGTAAAGGCCATTGCTTGGTCTCCCCACCAACATGGACTACTCGCTTCAGGTGGTGGTACAGCTGACAGGTGCATACGCTTTTGGAACACTGCGGCAAATACGCAATTGAATTGTGTGGACACAGGAAGCCAGGTAACGTTGCGTGAGCTCCAAAATCTTCTGAACATTTGGTATTGAACATGTTTGGATGAATAGATCGGTGAAGGACAATGGCTGAATTTTGTAGGTTTGCAACCTCGTATGGTCGAAAAATGTCAATGAGCTTGTGAGCACACATGGTTACTCTCAAAACCAAATTGTTGTCTGGCGGTATCCGGCTATGTCGAAGGCAAGGAGATGTTTGGGTAGTTGGTCGTTGCATGGATTCTCTTGGGTGTTTCTGATGAAGTTCCTTTTGTGATGTTTTGTCCAGCTGGCAATGTTGACAGGGCATACTTTCAGAGTTCTTTATCTTGCCATTTCACCAGATGGTCAGGTAAATTCCCCCCTTCTATATCGATATGTCACTTGTAAAAGCGCTCAGCACGTAGATCGTTGGTAAGCGTCTATTTGTTTGTGTGGAGAAGCATTGGTTGGCACCCTTTTTATATAAGGGTAAGCGTCTATTTGTTTGTCTGGAGAAGCATTGGTTGGCACCCTTAGTTGTTTAGAAATGCTCAATTGGCTCTTCAAATTTGCTTGAGGATGTTGAATTCCAAGAGGCAGCATAAAGACCTTGTTGTAAGCTTGAACGTTGTATAAGGGGCAGGGGGAGAGCGGGAGCATAGATTGATGTCTAGCTCTATGCCCACTACTAAGCAACAATGATTACAATGTGTAACCATGTGTGCTTATTTTTGGTATCACTTGTGATAGAGCTCAATTCAACGATTTTGCACCTACTCTTGGGTAGTGATGGGTGAGTAGGGGTGTTGTAGTTGTTGTCCAAACTATGTATGATAAAGTGATTGTGTTATTTTTCTTATATGGATAAGTAGTAAAGTTAAGGTTGCATGTTTTCAAGGTCTTGTTAAATTAGGTTGTGTATCAATTATTCTAGGTCTATAGGATCTCATTTTAGTCTAAAGCTTTTCGCTGTCGTCTTATGTATGTGGTATGAGTTTGAAACCTAGGAATTAAGTTTTTTGCATCATCTTGCCCTTATTGGTTGACCTTTCACTCTGTCGTTGAAGATCTTGTAGCTTCCACGTGCTTTGGAGAGCTCGGTACACTCATCATGTTGTGGCATTGAACAAATGTGACACATGTCTTCTCTTTCTTTGCCCTCATTGTTTTGGATATCTCCTCCTTGAATGTCAATGACCTCGTTAGCGCAAGAAGCATAGCCATCTTGTGCATGGGCCATCATCCCGTGCATGCTTAAGACCTCTTGCTTTAGGTAGTACCTCTCCAACTGCTTCTCAAGGTTAACCTTTAGGAAAGAAGCCAATGGTAGAAAGCAACTCAAAACCGTTGGTTGTACAATCTGTAGATGGTTTTTAGTCCTTGTCCTCGAATGTCCATAACCTTGTAAGCAAGGCATAGCCATCCCGTGCATGGGCCATCATCTTTTCTACGCTTAAGGCCTTTAGCTTAAGGCAATACTGCTTCTCAAAAGGTTGACCATTAGAAAAGAAGCCATTATTGGTAGAAAGCTGTATTTGTTCTTCATCTGCAGGTGAATTCAAGTTGCCAGAACATGTGCCCATAAGTGGGTTTCAAGCATAGAAAAGCAAACATCAAATTGCCCCGGTGTCTGTGCTACATGTCCACATTGCAATTAGTCAACCACCATTGCTATGCATTTCCCTTTAGAGGGGGGTTGCTTTCCTGATCTTTGAGGCTTCTATGAAATTGGCCCTACAGAAAGTGGTGTCAAACGGTTGCATGAAAGAAAACGCATATTGAGGCCTAGAGAAAGTGTGAAACTTGATGTTGTGCCCTATTTTATAATCCTTTTGCGTCTCCATCAAAGTCAACTGATCATATACATCAGGTTAGAGAATAATGTTGCCCTCCATGCCAGAAGTTATCCCAAAGGTAGCGGGATGGGAGAAAGCGTGAAACTTTATGTTGTGGCCTCTTTTGTAATCCTTTTGCGTCTCCATCAAAGGCCATGATCATACACATTAGGCTAGAAAATAATGTTGCCCTCCGTACCAAAAATTGTCTCAAAGGTAGCAGTCATCCCTCTTCTATACATGCCATTGTTCCCATCTTGGTGGAGTTTACAAGGGTATCCCTACATGCCTTGTATCGTCTTGTACATCCCCCTTTGAGCCAGGAAACTTGGGTCCATAGTACCAAAAAGCCCGTGCCATAAGGTCCAAATTCTCCAATATATAGGGTCTGACTTCCTCAAGAGGCATCACAAACTGATTCTTTGATGTCGTGTCAGTTGCATATGTTGCTTTTGCCACTTATGACTTGCTACCGAGTTGGATCCTTTTTGTTGCTTTTACCTCAGGTTTTTCTTTTAGCTGAGGGTTGATTACCTCCTTCCATTGTTAGATAATTGTGTTCATTGATTGAATCTTCATGTGCTTTCCATAAAATGGAGGCAAGAAAGTGATCCATGAGGATCTTGACTTTGGCTTCTTGAGCCTTGGCTTGATCAACTGGATTAGGGAGTGCCGCGGGCTGCCCTATTTGGTCGTCGTCAAAGGAGTGAAGTGGCTCCCCTCTTGTGCAACATGGACAACAACATATTCAACCCACTCAAGGAATAGATGTTGCTAAATATCCAAAAGCCTAAAGATATAGCTTCAAATCGAGGAGAATTTGCGAAATCTTCCTCCCCAATCCACTTTGCATTGAGGGATGGAAAATCATGCCCTTGATTAAATCATCGATGGAGCTAGCTCACCCTTTTGTTCTTTCCTTGTGCCCTTGGACCTGTTGGTTGCAGTCCGGGCGCCCTGTCCATCGACACATCATTTGGATTCTTCAAAACTCTCTAATTAACTGCTCATTCTTTGGACACTTTATGAAGAGGTACCCATGTTGACCATAGCCATAATACTTGCAATACTCATCACAACACTACTGTCTCAATTTGGGCCCTGTGGGCTTCTTCTTGCCTCCCTTCTTTTTCTTGGAAGAATCTTTTCTCACTGGCTTGTCTGTTGGATAGGTCAAAGAACGGAAATTCATACTAAATCTTTCCTTGGCGTGTGCCATAAGCCTTTGAATGGTTCGTGACTTTTTCTTCAGGTAATACCGCCGGACCTCTTTAGGTAATCCGCAACAAAATCGCTCCACCTTCTCCTTAAAAGGGATCCTTTGAAAAGAAGCTACTTCCAAAAATCTGTACCAAAACCTCTAGCAGTACGCAATCAAAGTGTCTTCCTTTGTCATCCTCAGATAATGTCAAGCTGTGATGGCATCCTCTTCATACTCTTCCGTTAACCATGCTGAAGTGAAGATTCTTTTAAGCCTTACCCACGTCTTGAGTGCAATGCACAATCAACCACCATGTTTATACATTACCTTCCAAAAAAGACGCCGCCCTTTGTACCTTCGAGGTTTTTGAGAAACGTCCCCCAAAAAAAGCAATGTCAAATTGTTGTATGAATGAAAGAGCTCGATGGACACCTTGGAAGCTTGAAAAAGTGTCAAACTTTACTGCTTGACCCCATTCTTGAACTCTTTAGTCTTGTTTTCCCTGTTCTCACTATCTGAAACTATCAAAAGAGGACAAGGTCTCCTCCTCTAATCTGCTAGATTGCTCTCTAGACTTTTTCTTTTATCTGCCTTTCTTGCTCTTTCTCCGCTTCTTTCGCTTTTTCTCATCCTCACCGAAACTAGAGGAGGACGAAATGTTAGAACTTTCTGAAGACGAAGTAAAATCAGGGTGCTTCTTCGATCTGCTAGCCACCTCAAAAGTCGATTTTCGGTATAGATAGTTGTGGTAATCCTCTGGCTTGCTTTTCTTCCAAGAGTACTTTGTACTTCACATCAATTGATCAATCTTCTATTCAAGAGCTTCATCAAACTCTTGTCGCGAGTACAATTTTTGCTTTCCTGCACTTGGCTTTGCTTTCTACTTAAATGCTTACTTCAGCCTGGTGAATGGACGACATCTCACCATCCTGAGTAAACCTCTTCAAGTGGATGAGTCTTCGGGTACTTCACATATTTCAGGTCTTTGGAGTACTTGATCATTTTTTTCACACATGTGTAGTTGACGTTGGTACTCCGTTCATAGTGACAACCCGAAACGGAAACGATAGAAATGGAAACAGAAAGACTGGAGTTTCGGAGTTTCGACCTTGGTCAAAATGGTTAAGAAACGAGGTTTTTTATTTATTATAAAAAAAGCCAATATAATACTTAAAACAGGACGCCTAGAAAGATAAGTCAATGATCATAATTTCATGTCCTATAAAACTTCAAAATTTATATTACAAAAACTCAGAAACCTTCAACCTACGGTCTACAAGAAAGGTGCTGTAACGCATCTCCCTATTGTGCAAAATGTGTTGGTAGGCACTGTAGAGTTCTCGACCAAGCAGCTCCTAGTACTCCAAGAAGAAAGTCAGAAGATGCCTAGAAAGATAAGTCAATGATCATAATTTCATATTTTATAAAACTTCAAAATTTATATAACAAAAACTCAGAACCTTCAACCTACGGTCTACAAGAAAGGTGCTGTAACGTATCTCCTCATTGTGCAAAATGTGTTGGTAGGCACTATAGAGGTCTCGACCAAGCAGCTCCTAGTACTTCAAGAAGAAAGTAAGAGTGAAACCATCCTCCCTTGGGCAACTACTCCTTGAGAGTGCCCGGAGGGCTTCTTGTAGCTCTTCAGTCTCGACCAGGCACTCAAGCCCTACCTTTTCCCTTCAAATTGACTCTTAAAAAAAATAAGGATCAAAATGGAGTTTCTTTTGCTGTGTTTCCGTTTTGGGCCCTCAAAACGCTGTTTCTTGCTACTATGACTTAGTCTTGTTGAGATCACTCGTCGAGAGTTTGCCATGATCTCCCAAATCCTAGGAAGGAGGCTTGCTCCTATTGGAATCATCGTTTGTTTCTTGAGCTCCCCTGCTGGGATTGGGCTTTCCTCATCGCCCCGCAGACGAGTAGTCGGAGGGGTATTGTCGCTGTCGCCTAAAACCCATGTATGCTGCAAAAAAAGGATCGGATTCTCTCTAGAAGAAAAATTGCCTGAGCTGTGATACCACTATTACATGCTTGGACCCTCCAAGGAGAAGTCAATAGCAATGAACATACTGTATAAATAACTAAACTGAAAAGAGAGAGAGAGAGAGAGAGAGAGAGAGAGAGAGAGAGAGATGAAGCGGCAGAGTTCCAGATGCACAAGCCCCAAAGACCTGCTTCCCTTCTGGTATTTCTTTATTGATTACCAATCACAAAGGTACAACACCCGAGGGTGGTCCAACTCTCCACAATACTGCGTCCAGATGCTCTCAGAGAGTGGTCCAAGGGTCCGTAGAAACAGTTCAAGGGATGCCCAAAAGCTTCTCATCCAAAAGCACTGATCCCAAAAGCTCTAACCCCAAAAACTAGCGCCAAAAGCTAGAATCTGTATACAATTTGACGATTTGCGGGTCAGCCATTGAGGTCAACATGCTAATGCAATTTTTGAGATTTAAGCTTTACGTCAACACTTTTTAATTTTTGGGGCACTCGGATGATAACTTCAAGTTTGTAGGGGTTAGGTTTTTAAAACCCTAACCCCCTAGGTCCCTCATCTTTAGGGTACTACCACACACAACTTGTGACACGAGACTTGATGGGAGAACTTTTAGAAACAGAGAAACGCAGTTCTGAGCTACGTAGAGCTTGGGGCAAAGTGCATGATCAAGAGCGCTTGACCTTCTTTGACAGTGGTACAAGGGCCAAGTTTATCTCACCTAAGATGGTAGCACGCTTAAGAGATCCTCTAGTGCTTTGGTGCAAGCTCTCCAAGGAGATCTTCTCAAAAACAATCTTTATGAGACTTTAGGAGATTTAGACGGTCACTCCTAGCTCACACAAATTAGAAGAACTCTCAGAATCACTCCTCTCTTTGACAAGATCATGTAAGTAGAAATATGGTATTTCATTAATTTAGAAATTGCAGAAGCTGATACTGCTAGATCCATACACATACCCTATGGAGACACAATATGTCCCAAAAAGTGAATCTTCCTTTACCTTTTTTTTTCTCATGATCACCAACTTGTGCTCCCTCAATGCCTTGAAAACTCAAGACAAATGATCTCTATGCTTTGCTTCGGAATTTGGAAAAACGACGATATCATAATGTGCCCACTCACTGTCTATGATCTTTGAAAATCTTGTCCATCATCCCGTTGAACAATGCAAGGGCATTAGTGACACCAAACGCATCACTAAAAAATCATAAAATCCAAAAGGAGTATTGAACTCTGCCTTATGCACATCCTTTGGTGCAATCCTAATCTGATGATATCTACTATTCATATGGATTCTACTAAAACAAGTAGAACCATGTAACCTATTAAGTATATCATTGATCCTCGCAATCAAAAATCCAGTTTTGTAGTCTATGCGACCATCTGTCTTTTGCACTAGATGCACTGGTGAACAAAAAGGAAATGAGCTCAGTTAGATCCAACCTTTTTCCAAGAGCTTGTTGACTTGACTCATGATATCTTCCTGTTGTGCACGACTACTCTTGTAGGGAATTTTCTTTGGAGTCGTACTGCTTGGAATCAAATCAATTGTGTGATCCTTTGGTCGTTATGGGGGAAGCTCTTCAAGGCGACTTTTCAAAAAACAATCTTTATGAGACTTGAGGAAATCCAGACAGTTGCTCCCTAACTCAGATTAATTAGAAGCACTCTGAGACTCGATCCTCTCTCTAATAAAATTCGTGTAAGAAAAAATATGAGTTTTCTTTAATTTAGGAATGGTGGAAGTTAATATAAGAGGAAACAGACTTGCCTTTGAGTCTTACGTCAATCACAATATCTTAATCTTTAGAGTTCTCGGATGAAAATTTTTTGTCCAAGAATCCATGACAACCTTGTTTTTGTTGAGCCATGGAATACACAAAATAACATCACACCCCTCAAGTGGCATGATGAAAAGGTCGTCTTGTCCACTAACAATGCAAGCGAAGCTTGCCAATCAAAGTTGTCACTGTATTATCATATCCTTTGGGTCCCATCTCTTTAGTCTCTCCATCAAAATGGCGAATAACTCTCGAAGGGTTCGTCACGTAAGATGTGTTTTACTTTGAGGTTTTGATTGCTTTCTTTTCCATCTCTAATCCAACCAGTATCTCTAACTTTATCTCCTTCTCTAACCAAATCTATCTCTCTCTCCCTTACATTCTTTGCTAATCTATCTCTCCAACTATCTTGTTGTATAATCACCTATCTTAACATACACGATGACAACTTTCACCCTTTCCATAATGTACAATCTCTTAAGGTTAATTTGTGTTTTAAGTCAAAAAATTCACTTCCAACAAAGAACTGTATTTCTTTTTGGACCTGAAAGACTACAAGAAATTCTTCTCTCTCCACTCCCCATTATTCTAACTTATTCAATGTGCACATATTTATTTTTCTCTAGAAGGTGAGTTTGAACCATGAAGACTCACCTTCTATACACAACTCATTCCAATCGCTAGGCAAAATATATACATCTTTATGAGTACGGAATTACAACTTTAAAGAACAATTCGGGAAGACAAAGATTAGCCTCTATAAATGCGCGATGAATGCATCAATAAGTCCTTTCATCCTACCCTTGATTAGATATGATCAAAGCTTGGATGCTTTTATCATTGTCTTATTTTGAGAGTTCTATGTGTACATGAGAGGGTGAAGAGAGTCTTATATGGTTGCACTTTAAGTATTTACCACCAAACACCACACTTACATGGAGTTGATGATCACGCATTAGTGTGTGCAAGTGATGGAGCATGAGGAGATGTGTAGAGCTTGTGCTTTGGAGAGGGGCGAAGGCCTGTAGAGAAGAGGGCGCTATGGAACGAAGAAGAGGGAGAGAGAGAGCGCTACACAATTTGGGAAGGGAATAATTAAGTGAGCAAATGGGCTCACTTTCCCATTATTAAAAGTATAGGACCATTTTTAAGTTAGTGGCCAAGTTCAATGTGAACTTGGCTAAAGGTTAGTAACCTTTAAAACTGTACACAAAAGGGGGCCATTTGGGCCTTTAACCCAACAACCTCCCACTTAAAGGCATAAATGGGGCCTTTGAGCTACGTGACTCCCACCATCTGTATGCATAGATGATGATGTGCTTTGGATAAGCGCTCAGTGAGAGCATCTGCTGGATTTTGTGATGTATGGACCTTAACCAATGTAATAAGGCCATCCTCAAGCACTTCTCGAATGAAGTGATACCGCACATCAATATGCTTTGTGCGTGCATGAAACATGGCATTCTTTGCCAGATATATGGCACTCTGGCTATCATAACCAAGCATAGGTGCCTTGTCAGGCAAACCAAACTCACTGCATAGACGTGACAACCAAATGGCTTCTTTGGAAGCCTCAGTGGCTGAAATATATTCAGCCTCAGTGGTAGACAATGCAACGATTTATTGAAATCTAGAACACCATGAAATAGCAGCTCCTGCAAGAGTAAAGACATAGCCACTTGTGGATTTCCGTGTATCCACATCACCAGCCATGTCAGAGTCACAAAATCCCTTCAAATCCAATGGTCCTTTACCATAGCAGAGGCATTTGTTTTTAGTCCCTTTCAAGTACCTCATAATGGGCTTCACTACATCCCAATGCAACCTGCCTGGATTAGCCATAAACCGACTCACAACTCCCACTGCTTGGGCTATGTGAGGCCTAGTAGCAACCATAGCATACATAAGTGAACCACAAGTTGAAGCGTAAGGCACACTTTGCATGTCATTGGCTTCTTCCTTTGACTTGGGACAATCATTCTTGGAGATTTTGACATATGTCTGTAATGGCACGCCAAGAGGCTTTGCTTCAGTCATGTTAAATCTGTCCAATACATTTTCAATGTACTTTTCTTGCGACAAATACAATATGCGCTGGTCCCTTTGCCTTCTAACACGCACTCTATATGTTCAACTGCCCCAAGGTCTTCCATTGAAAATGTAGATTTGAGTTGCCCTTTAAGAGCATCAACAATGCTTCTTTTCTTTGCAGCTATCAACATATCATCCACATAGAGCACAAGAATGATAGGGCTTGCATCCTCATCACGTTTGGTATACAAACAATGGTCTGCATGGCTTCTTTGTAGCCATGTTTGAGCATGAAGCGGCCAATCTTCTTGTACCATTGTCTACATGATTGTTTCAGCCCATACAAGCTTCTATTGAGCATACATACCAAATGTTCCTTGCCAGGAATACCAAAACCCTCGGGTTGCTTCATGTAAAGCTCTTCCTCCACATCACCATGCAAGAAAGCGGTATGTACATCCATTTGGTCCATTTCCAAATCAAGAGCAGTCACTATGGCAAACAATACATGCAAAGTGGTCATCTTCACTACAGGAGAGAACACTTCCTGAAAGTCTATACCCTTGGTTTGAACATATCCCTTTGCAACTAACCTTGCCTTATACTTTGGTTTTGGATCAACCGACTTGATTTTATACACCCATTTGTTAGGAATAGCCTTCCTTCCTTTGGGCAATTCCACCTAATCCCAAGTATGATTAACATGCAAAGCTTTAATCTCTTCCTGCATAGCAAGCTCCCACTTGCCGCTGCGCTCACATGTCTTTGCCTCTTAATACGTAAGAGGCTCTCCCTCATCTATCAACATAATGTAATGCAAAGAGGGATCATATCTAGTCACAGCCCGTCTTGGAGGAGTAGACCGCCTCACCCGATGATCCACATTGTCCGGTAATGGGTTTACATCAGGTGGCATGATAAAATCATCAACAATGGGTTGCTGTACATCATTTTCAGCACCATTTCCAACATTGTTTCGTGGCTGCAAATGCCCTTCAGGAGCCTCAATTTACTGCCCAACATCTTCTGGCTCAAACACCACTGGATCATCTACATTTTCAGCCATATGTGGTGCATCCTGAGGGTCAAGAATAGGCCTAATAGGTGGTTGGTCATGCTGAAATTTGACCCTTTTATGGTCATGCTTTGAGGCACAATTGTTTTTAAGCAGCCTTGCCTCGTTAAAAAACAACATCCCGGCTGCGTACAACCCTTTTGAGCTGAGGTAACCAAATCCTTTAACCCATTTCGGCTTCTTCACCATATCCCATGAAAAGGCCTTTAATGGACTTGGCATCTAGTTTGCTCCTCAACTCAGGTCTTGCAACCAAAAATGCGTAAGTGATCATATGAAGCAGGCTTGCCAGACCAAACCTCTTCAGGGATGTCACCTTTCAAAGACATGTGAGGGGGTCGATTGCATATATGCACTGCAGTTTTCAAAGCTTCTCCCCAAAATCCATGAGAGAGATTAGCTGTGGACAACATGCATCTCACCCTCTCACAAAGTGTCCTATTGAATCTTTCAGCCACACCATTAGAAGAGGGGCTGTATGGTACAGTAAGCTCCCTTCCCTCTCAATGCCCAATTTTCACAAAATTTGTTAAATTCAGCACTTGTGAACTCCCCCCCATTGTTCGTATGCAAGCATTTTAGTTTTCTACCTGTTTGGGTAGTCACAAATGCATGAAATTTCTTAAACGCAGCAAAGGCTTCATCCTTAGATTTAAGCAAATAAACCCAAATTTTCCTAGAATGATCATCAACAAAGGAGACAAAATAGCATGCACTTCCCATAGACTTAGTAGGCATGCTACATACATTAGAATGTACAAGATGAAGTACACAAGATTTACGAGAGACGTCGGAGTAATAACAATGCTTTACTTGCTTGCCATATTGACATTCATTACAAAAGTCAAGCTTTGTGCCTTTAGCATCAAGCTTGTTCAAAGTACAAAGTTTAGAGAGGCCCTTTTGACTCATATGGCCAAGCCTCTTGTGCCATAACTCCCTGTGAGAATTAATTTCAGCCAATGCAATAAACTTGCCCATCATGGCCTTTCCATACATGTAGTAAAGTGTCCCTTTCTTTGTGCCCTTTACAATCAGCCTTGAGCCTTTAGTCATTTTCCATGATCCTCTCTCAAACAAGATGCTGTAACCATGCATATCCATCTGACCAACAGAAAGCAGACTCTTGTTGATTCCCGGTACATATCTAACATCATGCAAGACAAGCTCGTTTGTGCCATCTATGGAGAGATGCACAGTGCCAATACCCTCAATGGAACATGCATGATTGTTTCCAAGGTATACATGGCCATGCTTGCCTGCATCAAAAGTAGAGAAAGACTCCTTGATAGGAGTCACATGAAATGAAGCACCGGAACCAACTATCCAAGTTTGGGATAATGCATCATTGACAGTCAACAAAGCATCAATAAGATCTCTCTTGGTGATCTGCATGTCCTGTCAATGAACATTAAGAGAGGCATCAAGGTCATAAGCAGGCATCAAGGTCATAAGCATCATCATCTGACAAATTGGCACGCAAGATGTCCTCTACATCTGAGAGCTCCTCAATCACAACACTAGAAAGCACATTTGCCTTCTCTTTGTCCTTTGAGCTATCCTGTGTATCTGTCTTGACTTCCTTCTTCTCTTTCTTTTTGTCTCCGCCATTCTTTTTCCGTTCTAACTCGGCTTTGTAGTACCTGCAATCGGGTTTCTTGTGACCTTTCATGCCACACTGATATCAAGTCACATCACCCTTGCCTTTGCTGGCATTTCCTCTTTCCTTACCCTTACTCTTACTCCTTTGTGCATAAACATTCTTCTTCTCTGTCCTGTCTCTAACCATGTTGGCAGAGCTGCCTCCCTCTCCACTTGCTTTCCTCCTGATTTCCTCATTCAAGATAGAACCCCTAACACCATCAAAGGTCAAATTGGGGTTATTCGACAATGAAACCACCAATGTTTCCCATGAATCAGGTAAGGTCATAAGCAAGAAGATAGCTTTCAGCTTATTATCAAAAGGAGGCAAACCTGAATCTTATAACTTCGACAAAGTACGTGCGAACAACGACAAGTGCTCTGCAGCGCTCTTGGACTCATCTAGTTGCATGCCAACAAGTTTTCGCATCAAATGCACTTGGTTGACAGGCGTATACATCACCTTTAACTTCTCCCACACATTAAAAGTAGTTGTGAGACCTTTCAAATCAATGACAGTCTCATCGGTCATGGCCATTTTAATGGATGTAACTGAACTGCCTTCCTGTTCAGGCTAACCCATGCTTCGTCTGTCATATTCTGTGGCTTTACCTGTTCAAGTGCCCCTTCACAATCCTTAAGAAATAGGATTCTTTGGATGCTGTCTTTCCAAAGGTCGAAACCTGTTCCATCGAACCTCCTAATCTCGAATAGATTCTTCACATCCGAAGAAGATGGGGCCATAGTTGCACGAATATGACGGCTAATACGCTGAATTTTTGAGCAAAATGCACAAAAACCGGAGTATAATCTCACAGGAGTGTGCGCTACAGCTCCAAATGGTCACAGGAGCAATTTGGGGCAAAATGGATCGATTTAGGCACAAAAAACAATTTCTGAAATTTATGCGCATTAAATTTTAGCGAGTGAATTTGTGCTCATTTAGCTTCACAGGACATACGTAAGGCTAATGCACAGCCTTTAGAAGCACATATGAGCAAAAACCTCAATTTGTAGCATGAAATTGCACAAACTTGAGCCACAAATGTTCATACATAGCCAAAACTTGTCAAATGTGCGTAGATTGCATTAATTTGCACTTTCCCCAATGTAGACGCATCAAAAATGCACTTGCAAAAACGTGCGTAAATTTGAAATTTGTTGAAAACACCTCTTTTGGGACTCGCTTTTCGGCAATTTCTTTGTTTTCGGGTAGCGGGGACCTAGCAAAGATGTTCCCATACATGATTTGCAAAACCTGTATTTGCTGTCGTAACCTGTAATTTGCTGATTTTGACCTAATTTCAGCCTGTTTTAGGTCAATTTGACTTGTCGGGAGCCCTCTAGTGTCCGGGGACGAGTCCTTTGGCGATGAAATTGCAAAATCTCGTGTGAAAATCGACCTTCTTGGCTGAAAATCAGCGGTTGCAAGTTTGGGAGCAAACCCTAATTCGGCTCTCATACCAGTTGATGAGCGTGTAGTAGTGTGTGCAAGTGATGGAGCATGAGGAGATGTGTAGAGCTTGTGCTTTGGAGAGGGGCGAAGGCCCGCAAAGAAGAGGACGCTAGGGAACGAAGAAGAAGAGGGAGAAGTGAGCGTTACACAATTTTGGAAGGGAAAAATTTAGTGAGCAAATGGACTCACTTTCCCATTATTAAAAGTATAGGACCATTTTTAAGTTAGTGGCCAAGTTCAATGTGAACTTGGCCAAAGGTTAGTAGCCTTTAAATAGTAGCCTTTAAAACTATACACAAAAGGGGGCCATTTGGGCCTTTAATCCAACAGGAGTGAATCCTTTGCTATTTCTTCACAAGCTCTCACAACTAGAGGTCTGGTAGCTTCCTGGCAAGCACAACAGCTTCTCGACAACGTAATCTCTCTCTCTCTCTCTCTCTCTCTCTCTCTCTCTCGCATGCAAGACCGTGTAATGTAGTAATATTTGTATAGTATTAGTGTCCAATGTATAAAGATGACATCGAATACTCCAAACACTGCTCTTGCCTTGGTGCTGAACACTCAAGCCCTCTAATGATTCAACTTGGTTAGTGCCTAAACTATGATCTAACATGGTTCTTCATTTGCTTAAATTAATTTTAGTATTTAAAAAAACTAAAGATTGCAAATTACAAAGTACTCAATTCAACATTGTACTAGAAAAAATACTGTAGCGAAAAAAAAAAGATGTGCTTATTTATAGGAAGTCGTTTGTTGACTTGATCTCTTGAAAACTGTCGTCGGTTCTTCTTTCTATAGCAAGGCTAGCACACAAGTGAATTCTTTCTACTTTCCACTTGACTCCACTAAAATTTTGACCAAGAAGTGTACGCTCTTCAATTTCTAGTCCTTGGCTTATGTGATCCTACTTAGACTTGTGCTTCCTTGTCGAAATATGAAACTTGTGGTTATTGCCAACCATCCAAATCTCACCCTTTCCAATCAAAACTAAAAGTGGTTCCTCTTGAGATGTGCAAGTGCTATTTAATGAGATTTGGGCGGTCGTCTAAATCTCAACCTCTCCAATCAAAACTAAAAGTGGTTCCACTTGAGTTGTGCAAGTGCTATCTCTATTTTAGGAGGCCTATGGAAGTAGGTTTTGTGTTGCTTTTGAATTGCTGTAATGCGCTAAAACATGGTTTTTGCAAGAGAATTACACCCAAAGGCTCTTGATATTTGTATCCAAACTTATGTTGTACAATTATACTATTCTTCAGTATGCATTTTATATGAAATAGATAGGGAGAGGTGTAGATTTGGATGGTTGCCCAAAAATCACGTGTCACCATTGCTTATTCCCTCAAAACACAAATTTATGAGATGTTTAAATCTGTAAGATAGAATGAAAGCGAATGGAGATCTTGCATGAGCATTGTACAAAGGATACATGATATTTAGATGACCATCCAAATCGCAAGAATTCTATAGTTCAATTCTCTTACAATGGCTCTCCCCTTGTATGTATTCATCTATAGATTTCTTGATTTCTCAAAGTGAATACATACTGGCTGGTCGGACGTAAATGGCCATAGCTTATAAGAGCACTTAAATAATGAAATGTCCATAAATATGCTATCCTTTCGCATAACCCTTAGCTTTTTTCACATGTCACCTGCAATAAATATATCCTTTTCCATTTTCATTACATACCTCTCCGTTGAAAGCAGTTGCCAAGATAGGAATCTTCAAACGATACTTTTCAAAGAACAATGGTTAGTATTTTGTGTCGGAAATATCACACATTGAAAGAAAAAGTCATAAACTTAAACAACATTGCTTGTGCCTGCTGTCATCCACATACTGCATATTCTAGTGTCCCATACCACCACAAAAAGCAGTATATGTCTTACGCTGATGAATCAGGATATTTAAATCAATTCTCATAAATCTCAAGTCAAATCTCATAAACAATCTTACAGGTGCATGCCTACGTCCTTGGATGTTGGCCCCAGCAATGGGGTGCTACTACTAGATGGTGGCTATGGTCGGGTGGTTCATCCGATGTGTCCATAGGCGGTCTGTGTAGCTGAGAACCGGCTTGGCTGCAGGAAGGACCATGTGCACACCTATGGGTTGGTTTAAGTCGGACAACCTTAATTTCATGTAATTTTTTGATGAAATGTCGTTTATTTATCTTTTGTTCTTCTCATGAGTTGTAGGCGGTGAATTTACATACGTTGTTGTTTTTATGCTGAAATTCAGAGATTGAATTAAATTTACTTGCTTTTATGCAGTGAAACAGAGACACTAATAATTTCTAATCTGATTCCGATGAAAGTCAGAGGCACTGCCATCATCTCGAACTCTATCTCCCTTTCCGTTTATGACAGTATATTGAGCGTCTCTTATCCCCGCACCTCTCCCTTCTCCCAGTTTAATTACCTCTTTGTGTTTTGTGAGAAGCAAACGATGGGAAAAGAGAGAAAGAGAGAGAGAATGTTATCTCTGTGGTAAAAACGGGCACCTATAGGTAGAGAGCACACTGTGTGTGTGCAGCTCTTCACAAAGTCCAATGTGGACTCTTGCTTAGTGAATCCGAGAGGACACGTTGCCAGCTTGGAAAAGGGAGCGTTGCCAGAATTGCAAGTCAAGCAGAAGTGCGTTCCATTTTCGGGCATAACCGGAACGCGGTCCTAAATAGGCGGAATGGTTGGCCGAAACGTGAAATGTAAAAAAAACTATCCGTTTCAAGATTTTGAAAATCTGTTTGTTGGGCGCTTTTGAACGTTTTACGGGGGCGCGGGGGGGGGGGGGGGTATTCTTCTCTCCTATATAAACCCCAAAGCTCAAGCTCTTACTGTATAATATCATACTCCCTCAAGGCTCAAGCTTGAAGTTGCCTCAAGCCAATGTTGTCTCTCCCTCTCCCTTGGGCCTCAAGGCTCACTCTTCACCTCTCCATCTCTCCCTCTCTCGAGTCATCACCTCTCTTCCTTTCCCTTGAGCCTCAAGGCTCTAAGTCTCAAGGCTCAAGCTTGAGACTCCACCTCTCCCTTTCTCTCCATCGCTCCATCTCTCCCTCTCCCTCAACTTTCAAGTTTGAAGGCGCTCTCTCTGTCTCCCTCTCTGTCTGGCCTCAATGCTCAAGCTCGGAGCTCCATCCCCCCCCCCCCCCCCCCCCCCCCCCCCCCCCCCCTCTCTCTCTCAAGCTCCCTTCCTCTCTCGAGTCTCATCACGTATGGCACAAGCTTCTGCATCAAGCGTGAGCCCTTGGATGCCAAGATGTAAGGTGCAGTGGAAGTGAATGTTGAACTTTGCTCAAGATGAGTGCTCCAAACTGTGCTCAAGGATTCCTTTTACTTACGGAAGGGAGAGCCTTCCGTTCCTTAGTGACAGAGTGCAATGGACACAAACAAAGTGGATGAACACTTTGAATGAAGGTACATGAGATAGAGAGATAGAGAGAGAAGAATACGACACCAGAATGTTGTCAAACCCTCCTCCGAAGGCCCCATTCTCTATGGCGAGAGCGGTTTACGTATGATTGCACAAATCTCTACAATGCTTGGACTTGCCGACGATGTCGAAGACGATGAGGAGGACGACGAGACAGGCTGAAATCTGAAAATGCTAATGGCTGAAATCTGCAAATCTTTATTTGCTGAATTCTGACTCTATGTCGGTGACGACGTCGATGGCGACAATGTGACAACGACGCGTTGAAAACGCAGATGCTGAAATCTGCGTTTTCAGGGCTGAAACTGTAAACCTTGACGAATCTCACCGTGCGACGAGGATCTATTGCGGGAAGGCGAGATCTGCGAGGTTTGGGGGTTCTATTGCGATGCTTAACTGCTGAAAACTGAAAACGTTGGTCTACTTGTTGATCTTGTCGCGATGGAACTGCAAAACGCTAAGGGCTGAACTGCAATCCCAAAACGCTAGGGCTGAATGTCTTCCTGCGGTGGAAATCTGCTAAAGCGGGCTGATCTGTTGTGTGGTTGTGGAATCTGCTATCTTCTGTTGTCGCCGGGGGATCTGCTATCTCTAGGGCTGATCTGCTGTGTCTTGTGGTCGCTGAGGCTGATCTGCAATGCAAAAATGCCAAGGCTGATATGGGAAGAAAACACTAGGCTTTGCTGCTGTGCAAAAACGCTAGGTTGGTCTTGGGGGGTCCTGTTGAGAAGGTTCCTGTTCAACCGGAGCTCGTGCTGCCTCTTCTGCCAGAAAGTGCTAGCGGTAAATTTGCCCTACCTAGTTCCCAACAAAAGTCACCTAAAAATAATAAGTGAAAAATGTCAAAAATAGGGAAAATAGGTCTATGCATTGTAAAAATGCTCCTGATGGGTTCTGATGGAAATCTGATGATCATGCTGTGTGCAACCAGAGGATATGCATCTAATCTAAGTGTCTGGACATGCACGGTCTACAAAAGTGCCAAATCACTTCCTATTCTAGACTCACTTGACTGAATTGAACCCTGGTCATGCTGTAGCTTGTCCACGGACACGTAGGGTTGGATGTGTCACGTGACATCCCCTCCTTTTCAAAGTGAGGTACTGGTACTGAACTGTATGGCGTCGAGGGAGATTGTCAACAATATCCGGGATCCTGGAAAGGACTCTTCATCGGCCCACTCTGACGTGTGGGTCGAGCGATACTTGAACTTCATAAAGGTCTGCAACGCTTGCTTTCTTTGGGCCGCGCCGAAAGCGACAATCTTCTGTGGCTACAAACAATGCTTCAACTTCGTCCATAGTCATGCGTCTACCGTCTTCAAGAGTCTCCGAGGCTGAAAATTCCTGAAACCACTCTCAACACAAAACATGAACATACCCATTCCATGTAAAGTGATTGGAAAAATACTATTTCTTCGAAAACACTTTTCATGCAATGTAGATGAACATATAGACGGAGTGCCAAACTGTTCTTCAAACACACGCAAACAATGTAATTGAAACGACTTTCTGATCTAAATCAATCAACTGTGGTAAAACACAATGTTAATGCCGATGCTTGTTGCTCAATCCTTCTTGTGCTCTCTCTACGACTGTGTCGTGCCAAGGAAGAGACATGGAACGTGACTTCCTTGAATGCATACTTTTCAGCTTTCCATGAGAAATTCACATACATCCGTGCTCATTCATGAGTGAATCGTGCTCAACGTACAATATGGCATGCCTATGAAAAGGGATCACATAAAGACGTTGACTAAAATACGGGAAACGATCACGAATGAACCACTCGAACAATGCGTGCCTTACTAATCATTCGAACACATAATACTTCTTGTGAGGGTTCTGTGGACCTAGGCTCGAGAGCCAAGATTGGTTCTTCCTGAGGGGGTTCAGGCTCGAGAGCCAAGATCGGTTCTTCATGATCGATCGTATCTGCAATGAGGTTAGCTTCACTAGAGAAAGTATCAACTAACACATCATCCTTGTGAAGAATCACATCATCTTCATGCAAATCATCATGCTTGTGAGAAATCACATCTTGATCATCATGCAAATCATCATGCTTGTCCTTATCATCCAAATCATCATGCTCATCATTATCATGCAATTCATCATGCTTATCATCATGCAAATCCTGTGTCATGCTTTGGAGAAGAACAGATTGAGAGAGTCTCCTTTCCCGAATCTCTTGCATCCGTGCCTGCACTCGAGAAAGGAGTCGCAACATTTCTTGCATTCTTGCTTTGTTCTCGCGATCAAATTTCGCTTCTCTTTCATTGCGCTCACGCGCTATGGTTGCCATTCTTTCTTCGTACTTAACTTCCTTGCTTCGCGCTCTAACTTCCTTGCTTCGCGTTCTAACTTGCTGTCCATAAACATCTGCTCCAACTCCTCCATAGGAGTTAGTGCAATCCTTGGCGTAGATAGGGAAGGGGGAGGTTCGGAAAAACCTCCTGGTGGGGATTCTTCTTCGCCACCTCCATGCTCGTCACCTTCATGCAAAGTATCCATACCGCTTCGGGTGATGACCATCCATTGAAGTCTTGGGTTCTTAAAGTTCACAAGGAACTTGGGTTCTTGTGGGTCTTGGGGTCTTGGGTTCTTGGGGGTCTTGAGGTTCTTGAGTTCTTGAGGTTCTTCTTGAGCTTGCAATCTGTGTTAGAGAAGGATCTTCTCTTCACCAGAGTTCTACTCTTTCCCGCGGGCGCACCCCTTGGCGGCCTTGCGCTCACACCAAGGTTGCTTTTTCCCACCTCACGTCGATTGGCCGGCTGCTAAGTGCACGGTCCGCTCTCAATGAGTGAAAAGAGGCACAAGGGGAGGTTGGACAAGCCCTTATTTCTTGGGATTCGTGTTACTCTTCAAAACCACGATTAGGAATCGACACGCCCAAGAGGACTTGGGTTACAAATAAATCTTGTGGTTCCTTTCTTGAGTGATATAGAACACTGCCAAAGCTCTGATACCAATGTAAGGTCAGTGGAAGTGAATGCCTAGGGGGTGTAGAATAAGGTTGATACTTACCTTTACTATGGGTGCATGTGTGTCACCCAGTAGCAGTCCTTGGTGTTAATATAGGGGTGTCCTACGTTATCACTAGATGCTATTAACTTGTGACATCGCGGACCACTAGGGGATGTAGAATAAGGTTGATACTTAACTTTACTATGGGTGCATGTGTGTCACCCAGTAGCAGTCCTTGGTGTTAATAGACGGGTGTCCTACCTTATCACCAGATGCTATTAACTTGTGACATCGAGGACCACTAGGGGATGTAGAATAGTCACCCAATAGCAGTCCTTGGTGTTAGTAGAGGGATGTCCTAGCATCTAGGAGATACTACACAAATAATGGAGCGTCTTGTGGATGGCTATTGTGACTTTTTACGTTTTACTCTCCACGGAGGATGTCATAGCATCTATTAATCTAGTAGAAACATGGATTTGTTGTCTTGTGGAGTGCTGCAGTGAGGTTTTAAACTGCTAAGCTTTTACATGTGACTTTGGGCATGCTTCTTGATTCATGTGCGTATGTTGATGTGAAAACTCTGTTTGTAGCCTAATCTATAAAATTCAAATTTCAGACAATTGTGACTGGTGCGGGGGATGAGACTCTTAGATTTTGGACAGTTTTTCCGTCTCCAAAGTCGCAGGTGACAACTACTTTTCAGCAGCTTTTGCTTACGAGTATTTGCAATTGAGTTGTATATAAAGCGAGCTATTCCGAGCGCGTATTAACCGGGTCTCTGTTTTCAATCTCTTTAGAGTGCCGTTCGTGATACAGGAGTTTGGTCATTGGGGCGTACCAACATAAGATAACTGGCTTTCTAGTAAGGGGCACATTGCCCCCCAACACATTGCTTTGTTTGGGCATTTTGAAAATGCTCAGCAGCACTACATACAATGGGCATTTACCCAACTTACGGCAACAGAAAACGAGGTTTGAATTTTGTAGTGTATAACATACAGATGTTGTGTCTTGGAGATGGCCTTAAAGCCTTCTTACTCTTCCATGTAAATGTGCCTTCACATATTCATTTTATTCATTCATTGTGGAACACTTAATCTGGAAGCCGAGCTTCTACCTAACCCATAGATTCTTTGTTTAATCTTGGTAATCTGGTTAGCTCAATTTTCAATTGCTTCGATGTCGAAAGTTATTTAACTCATTGATATCAGTATCTCGAATTAAGTTGCTTCAATTGCAGGTTTTGAAGACACCCTGGAAGATTCAATCTGGTTTGCTACTTGTATCGCTAGTTGTGCATCAGTACACAAACTAGCCACTTGTTTGCAATTCTACTAAGCTTAAGCAAGGTTTATAGGGAGAGCAGAATTGGTATGTCCTCTGTTTCGACAGACTACACCTTTTTAGAAGAGGGATATGAATGTATTGCCTCCTTTTATGTGGATTCAAGGAGTTTATACTGATCAAATGGTGCTACACACTTGAAGAAATCATTCAATCAAGTAGGCCTTAAGAATTAGTGGGGCTCTTAATAAAAGCATGCTCATGTTTAGTAAAATAAAGGTTTGGAGAGTAACATCCAATTATTCATGTTCTACTAGGCTCAGCTTTATGTGGAATGGCTACAAATTGGACCTCTGGTAGAGCTGAGACTTGCATAGTGCAAGAAGCTCAAAGATGCGAATCATTATATAAGGTTTTGAAATGAACAAGGCAGTGACATGTACAAGTTTGAGGAAGCAAACGAAGGAGACATGGTATTAGTAGTAATGGTTGAATTACCAATTTATGCGTATCAAATTAGTTGAAAAGTAATTGTCCACTAGAGACTATGTTAGTAATAATGATGCATGTTGTTGAACTGAAGGAGACTAGGTAGATATGACAATGGTCATTTTCCAAACTTAAAATCTACCAAAATGGTCGTACATAGTAACTAGAATTAAGATCTAGGTTGAATGGATAAAAACATAATGTAACTTGGAGTAGGCCTCAAATATGGTGATGAAACACTTGAAAGTCTAGACTTTTAGCACCTCCCAATCCTCCACTTTGGAGGATGTGGCAATCCAAATGTGAAGCTCCAGTGTGAAAGAAACACCATTCCTTTTATCGTGGATACATGCACATCGCTTGAAGACAATGGAAATTCAACGGCCATCAAGCACAATTGCATATTGCATGTGACTATCAAGTAAGTGGGCTATTAAGAAGGGGAGGAAAGGACAAACTATTCGGAAAGTTTGAAGGGCAAGATGAAAAAGTTCAGATAGATGAACTAGTCGGAAAGTTGGAGAGCAATATAACGTGAAGGCATCTCCTTGAATTTGTCGAGTCGGTCCTAGTTTCTCCTAGGGACAAGAGTGAGGGCAGCTTTGTAGCTGTACTAGGCTATAGTAAAATTGTTTTCTCATGTCGGGATGTATTGAGCCATGTTTAGCTTAGGGTTTTGGCTCAGTTCGATGGCCATGATTAGTTGCTTGCAGACTTAGGTATCCCACTTGTTTGTGTGTTCCCAATGCCGTAGGGGTCCTTGTGCTCTGTCTCTCCTAGTTTTCCCTATTTTAGGTCGTGGGATGCTGAAGAGTGGGTCAACAACAGCTTGGGCTTGGGACCATATATATGGGGGAGCAGTAGTGAGTGCTTTTTCTCTCCTTTGCCTTCCTGTTTAGTTCACATTACTAACGGATGGGCTCAATCAAAATATTTGATGCTGAATTAGCACTAAATTCACTTGGGTTGTGTGTCCTTTAAGTGGGGTTGTGTGTTGAAGCTCCCCGCTCTTGTCGGGTGTGGAAACAAAGTTCTTTCTTTTTTCTCCAACCACTTTCCATTATCCTGTAGCCCACCCTATCATCGAGTAACATGAGAGAGCAAAACCTTGTCGTCGCACAGCGAGGGCCGGTTGTCAATCAATGGCTTCCAGAGAGCTATCGATCCCATCTCTCGTCCTGCGCTGCTTATAATTGAGGCTGTTGGTCTATCTTTTAAACCCGTGACCTCATCCACCTCCTATGACAGAGCTCGGCGAGTTCTCTCTGATGCACACTCCCTGTAGGCTTAGCAACTCAACTCTTATATAGAGAGGGAGGTCGGCAAATAGCCGCCAGCCGCCTTTTGGTGAAAGCTTTCGAGGGGCTGCTGGAAATTTACAAACACCACCACTGGACAAGTCACATGGGTGGTAATGACTTCTCACCATCTCAAACCTTTCACCCTCAAGGTTTTCCCAAGATGTGTAACTTTCATGGGACTCTGGTTTGTGAGCAAATATCCATCATGGTCAACAGTGGACGGAGAGCTGCAGATCTCAACCCTGCATCCTCCACTTTCATGAGCGGAATTCATGCTTACAACCGTCGGATGCTCGACAAGTCAGCATGCAGGATCTAGAGCTTGAGCCTCTCATGAGAAGTTGGCAAGTCAACAGTTGAACTGTGATGAAGTAATGACACCTCAACAACCACAATGTCACATCTTACACTATGACATCATCGCCAGTGCAGAATGATTCGACAGCCCCCTCCTTCCTCATCACTATATGGCACGGCTCTGGCTCAGAAGATCTAGGGCCCCAAATTTGGAGGGGGCGAGATGGCTTTACTTTAATCTCAGCCGTTGGATCATGCAGTGAACTGAGGGTGAACTAGGGGTGGGTGAACTAAGGGTGAACTAGGGGCGGGTAAACTAGGGTGTGATCATGTGCCATGCCAACATGGACAGCGACGCGCGTTAGTGTGGTGGTAAGGCATTCGTGTGGCAACCGAGACGTCTCGGGTTCGACCCACAGCCCGTGAGGCGGGTGAACTTAGGGGGGTGAATTAGGAGTGGATTGGGGGTGCCATTTTTGCCCCGAGTTCACCCTTAGTTTACCTCTAGTTCACCGAGTCGATGGATGGTTGAGATTGCATTGTTGTCTGGAGATGTGCCATATAGTGATGAGGCCGCTCCTTCCGACTTTTGACGGCCCTGAATTCCATAATATCGCCAGTGCACACTGATACGACAACCTCTTGACATCTCCCTCCTTTCGACTCTTGACGGCTAGGAATTCCCATAATATCGACTCCCACCATGGCTCTTTATCCCTTTCCTTTCTCCTAGCTACCAACAGTCACCTTTGACCACCCTCATGGTCCTTTTTTTAAAATTGTTTTTTGCAATGCTTACAATTGTGAGTGTTATATGTATTAACTTACCAAAAAGAATTATAACAGTAGCCATACTCATAATGAGCCATGGCTCCCAGCAACAAAACATACAAAGTTCCGGCTTTATCAAGGAGCCACGACTTGCCATACATCGAGCGATACCCATATACTAACAATGTGAGCAGCAGAGTCCTCGGAGGGTGTCACCATGTTGCCACCTTTGTCACATGCAGACCACATGCCTTAACACAAGAAGGTTTAGAAATTTTCTCATGTAGGAAAATAGAGTCTTTTACAATGTTTTTCATACAATGCACAACATCACGAGCTTCTGCTCGAGAGGCACTACATACCTAGCTAGCTACAATTGGGGGCAGGGGATTGCTGGCCCCCCACCGGGCCGGTGGTCCCTTGCTCCCAATCGTACCTAGCTAGGTATGAGAGGCACTGCATACCTAGCTAGCTACAATTGGGGGCAGGGGACTGCTGGCCCCCCCACCGGGCCGGCGGTCCCCTGCCCCCAATCGTACCTAACTAGGTATGCAGTGCCTCCCTCACAGAAGCTCATGATGTTGAGGTAAGTCACAATGTGGGAATTATTGTGAGAATTTGTCCAAAAGTTCTTGAGAGAGAGCCCTGACTACCTCCGAACAAATACACAATAGAAACGTAAGAGCATTAGACGGGCCAGGAAATACAGAGCCGGACTCCGCCACAAGACACCATCCCAAGCCTGACCGACCGACAAGCAACAGGAACCTATAATGACGAGATCAGTCCATAACGAGCCGTTGAACGAAACCATAGGCTCTTTGGGTAGAGGCTAGAGCTAAGCAGCTGTAGATAACGAAGGCACCTTCCTTTGCCGCATTCAACCATTAGCTTTACTCCAACGCTACTCCCCCACCTTGTTCAGCCTCTTAAAGAATACCAAAAGAGATCTGTGAGCCTTATGGAGCTGTCCTTGCCATGACCAACCTTCACTTTCCTTGCTCCTAATCTCGCACGTTGCTAAAATACCTCCCTTAGGGTAGAGGGGCCAGTTGTGGTACGCCCAAGAGAAAAGACACATGAATCTCTAATTTTAATATGTTTGGGGACCAAAAGAAGTACAAAAAAGTGGCATTTTAAAGGGTTAGTTCATTCCAAAAAAAAGCCTTCTCATTGGCCAAGGCATGGGTTCAAGATGCCGTGGTTGCATTTTACCTCTTTTGCCCCCATTGGTGTTCTTATTCATGTCGATTTTTGAGACACTTGATTTCAAAAATCAAGCCACAACTACTGACTGTCAAACCCGACCAATCCCAAATTATTTTTTTCGAAAGCTTGTGAAAAGGCGATTAAATTGAGCTACTCAACGCAAAAAATTGAACTCGGAGGAGAGATTCAAGCTCCCCAAGTTACCCGTCCCCCTACTGGCTCCTCTACCCTAGATACATTGTCCCTCCCAACAAGTTCAACATTTAAACTCCTTGTTGCTATTTTGTTACCTTTTTTTTTTTTTCTGGGCAAAACTCACAATTGTGAGTGGAAAGTATTAAGAACAAAAATGTCCTCGAGCTCAGACCGAGCATTGAGGGTCAAAGGATTACAAGTTATTTGCTTGGCAGAGAAACCACTCCTACTCACCGGCTTTACTTATTACAAGATGTTATGTATTGTTCTAGACCAGTCTTCTGAGGCTTGTTTGCGATCGATCATGTGGATCATCATTCTGCTCTCTTGCATGATTCCACAAAATCTTGCCACAGCTAGATTCCCTCAAACACGCAGCGGTTCCTCGCTTGCCAAATATGGTGCAAGAAGTAGTACCTGATTATTTGAGTGCAGATGAGAAGAGCATAACTTCCCATCCTGTTACTACCAAAGAACAAATCATTCTTGAAGAACTTAATTTGCCATGTCCTTTGAATCCACTTGCATATTTTCCCAGCCATGCCCTTGATTGCCTGACATCCCATGAAAAGGTGGGCTAGGTCTTCACTAGCAATTCTGCACCCCGAGCAATGATCGGACTCGATGCCTCTTTCTTGTATCTTTACGCCCGTCGGCGGCAGAACACCCCACATCACTTTCCACAGAAATATCTTCACATACTGAGGCCATCTTGGCTTCCAAATGTTCTCCATGACTCCCTCCCACCGTTTTTTCATCCAGTGCCTCTTCCATAATTTGTTGAGGGGGCTACACCAATTAGCCTCGTTCATTAATGCATGGTAAATGACTTTAGAGTGAGGTTTCCAAAAGAGGCTACTCCCGAGCTATCTCCAAGCATCCCATTAAAAGTTGGATTCACAAATTGGCATCACCACCTTATCAAGCTCTTTAATCACCTATAGACTAGTAAGATCTCAAAGCCATCCAGTTGAAATTGGATGGCTAAAGAGTCAGTAATTTTTCCAGCACTTCTTGTTGCCATCCCTGAATTGCTCTAGTCGAACAAGTCCCTTATTACTCACCTTCCTGGCCATTTCTATCCAGTAAGGGCTTTGCGGTGGCGCCAATATTTTAAAGAGCCAAGGGGACTAGTGCAATATGGACTTTTTAAAGTGTCTGGTTACTTCCCCCCATTCCAAAGCCTCAACATCACTTTTGCACTTCCTCATCAGCTCCCTGAGAGTCCACCAGATCTAAGATAAGACCACTTCGGGGCGAGAAGTTTGTCGTGCATCCCAACCTCCTTCCACTTTCCCCCTTTCGATCTCAGTTTTGCTGCATCAAGCATTTCCTTGGTCATGATAGCCCAAGCTTGGTCCTGTTTAGCCAATGAGACCATAAATTTGGCACAAAGGGCCTCAACATGAGATACAGGGTTAAGAATGCCGAGCCCAAAGAAACCTTTTCACTGGTTTTAAGAATTCTTTCCAGTTACACTTAGCCATCTTGAGCACGGGGCGGAGGAAAGCAATATACGGGATTATAAAGGTATCGATCACTCTAATCTGACTTTGGAAGGGTAGGAGAACAAACTCCCACCTTCTCATTTTGGCGCTTATTTTTTCAATGATCCATTGAAATCTTTGACTGTGGGTTACGTCCACCCCTACGGGGGCTCCCAGGTGTCTAAATACACTCCTTTTTGAGATAATCTCTCCTGTCCAGCAGATTGCAAGGTCAAAAGAGTCATTTTTCGACAGGGAGATTAGTCTGACTTCTCTATATTGCACTTGGATCCCGAGGCCATGACAAATGTTTGCACAATGTCTAGAGCTCTCATGACAACTTGAGGGCACGCCTTCAAGAATATGAGCGAATTATCTGCGAACATTTTGGCCAGTAGTAGCTGGTCGTTGCTCGGCAATGCTAGACCTTGAATCTCTCTCCGCGCAGCACTGGCTTCGAGCATCGTAATGAGAGGATGCGACCTGATGGTGAACATCAAGGGGGCCAGGGGAGATCCTTGCTTAATAGACCTTTAAACCTCAAAAGATCCCACAATTCTGTCAAACAGGAGCTCTGATTGGCTGCCAATGCCTAGTGTGCGTATGAGGCGACAAAGGCGAGGCCCAAAGCCCAGCGCTCCCATGACTTCTTCTATATAGGACCATTCTATCCTATCATAGGCTTTGTCGAGGTCCAGCTGCAGCAAGATGCACTCTTGCTTGGAGAAGGATGCATACTCTATTCCTACCATTGCTGCCAAGATATTGTCATATATAGATCTCCCTTTAATGAACCCGTGTTGATGGGGAGAGATGATCCGACTCAAGAGGGGGGCAAGTCTGAGAGCTATCACCTTGGCAATAATTTTGTATGCTACTGACATCATCGTAATGGGACACCAATGTTTAAGTTGAGAGTAGAAAATCTGTTTGGGGATGGGCTTGATAAGCCCTCTCTTAACACTTGCATCCAACGACTCTTCTGAAACAGATAGATTGGCCATCCGTGTAACTAGACCCTTGAGATCATCCCAAAATTCCTTGAAGAATTCAGTCGTCAGTCCATCCTAGCCGGGGGACTTATCCTTGCCAAGAGCTTTAAGTGCCACTGAGCGTTCCTCCTCAGAGAAGGCCTTTTCCATGTGGTTGGCTTCCTCCTGGAGGACCTTCTTTTCTACACTACCAAGTAAAGACGCCCGGGCTTCTTCCACTTCTTGAGATTGGGTCTCTGGCTGGCTGATAATCTGGCTGAGATACTTGAGCATAAGTGTAGCCATCTCATCTTGGTTTTGAATTGTATTCCCTTTCTCATCATCGAGCACTTGCACGCGGCCTCGACTTTTCCTCACTTTCAGATCCCTAAAAAAATGTGTTTGGTTAGAAGGCTCTAGTTGCAGGAAAGTTCCCTAGATAGCAATCTCGCCTTCTTGATTTCCTCCAGCTGTTCGTTGGCCAAGTGAGATTTAGCTTCAAGCCATCGCTTGTGCTCATCTTCGGTAGCTAGTCCGACAGCCTTCCTAGAGGCTAATTGAACTACCTCCTCTGTGAGATGTTTGATATGTGCCTCATTGGCCTTTTTACCCGAGGACCCGCAATTTTGATAGCTTTTTGTACACTCCAAACAAATACATTCCAAGCACTAGGTTTATTCAACCCCACATCTTTCTTGAGCTTTCCAAACGCTTTCTTGGTGATGCTTCTGAAGAGAGGGTCTTTGAACATGTGTGTCCTTGTAACAAGAAGCTTTTTCTCCCCTCTCGGGGATTGCTCTCCCCCTTTTTCTTTCTTGAGTTGTAAGTGTAATGGCATGTGATCGGAGAGGCTTTTTGTTGAGATTACCTTCATCTCTAACGTCGATGAGATCTAGTCAGCTTGATGAGAGCAGTAGCATCTATCTAGCAGTAGCATCTATCTAGCCGAGAGGCAGTGCGGGCATACTGAAGGCTTGTGTAGGTGAATCCAGGCATGCTGTTCCATGGGCCCACTTCCCACAAGTCAATCATAGCCCACTTCTCACATAAGCTCAGCCATTTAGACTTTTCTAAGCCAGCCAGTAGACTGGCGGAGCCTGTTCTATCCTTGCTTTTCTCGACCATATTGAAATCTCCAACCATCAGCCACTCCCCTTCAATCGGAGTATCCTTGAGCTGCATCCAAAGTTTAGCTCTATCCTTTGCATTGCAGGGGCCATAAACATTTACTATGGTGATAGGTTGATTGTCCTATCTAATTCTAACACCAAGGACTCTTCCGGAGGGGTGGTTAAGAACCACCTTTGGCTCCAAATCTCTGTCAGCAATGAACAAGACACCACTGAAACCGTCGCTTCCTTCTCCTTAAAAGATAAGTTTTTTTCCTACAGCCTGTTTTCTCTTGCACCGAGCATCCAAATGGTGTTCTTGGATGGCCCAACAATTGACTGCCTTCAAGCTTTCTTCACTTCCTCCCAGAAGAGAGTGCCCTTCTTCTGGGTTTTTAGTCCCTTCACATTCCAAGATTGAATAGAGAGAGTATCCATCATTGGGAAAGGGGGATAAATTCTTTTGCCTCCAGGAACTCTTCACCCGAGTTCCCATTCGGGTTGCTATTTTGTTCCTAATACTAGTAGAACTCTTCACCCGAGTTCCCATTCGGGTTGCTATTTTGTTCCTAATACTAGTAGAACTCCCTCCAGGTTTTGACATTGATGCCTCCTATTTAACCATGCTTCTACCCCTCCACAAAACCCATTATTGCAACATATCACTTGTGCATGCTCCCTTCAAAACTAACCACCCCTCCTCATCTCGCCAAATTTAACACTTACTTAAAATGGACTTGCTATTCTTCCTTGCATCGAGGTTGTAACCCTACATCTAAAGACTTCCATCCTTCTCCCTTCACCGCTAGCAAGTTTCTAACCATTTGTTTAGCAACCAAGCTTGCCCATAATTTTGCTACGTTTTAGAAACCTCAAAACCTTTTGATGATTTTTTCTCTGTCATACTCACAATTGTGAGTTGAGAGAATTTATATAAACTCGAGAAGAATACAATTGCCCACAAGCACTACATGTGCCTTGGGGGGACTAGGGTTCCAACAGAGGCTTGTACCAAAGTAAAGATACAATACCAACAGTTACAAACCTACCCTCTTGAGTGTTCCAAGCAGCTCAGTGCATGAGTCCAATCTTCATCCTTATCCACTGACCCTCTTCTAGCTCCAACACCATGGATGAGCTCAGTGCTCATGCGCACAATATCATCAAAACAAGCTATCGCCAGCTGGGCTTCAAATACTTGAAGATTCCTCGACTTCCAGACCCGACTCAGGTAGCAAAATCTAATAATCTGGGTGCACACCAAAATGACATGACTTTGGAATCCACGCCCTCCCAAGATCAGGTCATCAACGAAAACTGTCTTCCAAGTTCTCCGTACACATTTGCACACCTTAGCGGCCAACCCCTGTGAAGTAGGACACATGATAAATAGATGAAGGGGATCTTCGGAGGCTGACCTACAGCCAGAGCAGGTGTCAGAGTCAAGCCCTCTAGTTCGCACCTTAATACCAGTAGGCAAGGCTCCCCATAGCACCTTCCATATGAAAATCTTCATGTATTCTGGCCATTGAGTCTTCCAAATGCCCTTAACACTCTTTTGCCAGCGCTCTTCAGACCAGTTTTCTTCCAGACTTTGGTGAGTGGGATGAACCAATCCGCTTTGTATATTAGCACATTATAGGTATTCTGAGTCTTGGAAAGTGCGAACACTCGATCCTTCGGTCAATGCTAGGCTCTCCAATCAACTTTTGATCCATTAACAGGTGGAGGTGAGGCTGCCTACACTTCCAAGAGTCTACCGATCAGAAGCCTTTCATACATACCCAAGTTATGTTGCATCACTACAAGCTCCACATCCTTCCAACAAAAGCTTCTGTCATCCCAAAGATGAGAGAGTTTAGAAATACCTTTGTTGTTTGCTGAGCGTGCATTTTCCCTCTAGAAGGGGTCCAGGGAACCCTTCCCCAATTTTGAGAGGTAGGGGGATCGGTTGAGAGAGGAATCCATGATGATTTGAAATTCTACCCCCATTCCAAGGTTGAGGCTTCTTTGTTGCACTTTCATGCAAGCTCCCCTGTGAAGCCTCCAAGCTTTAGCAGTGTCCAAAGGGGTGCAAAGATCTTGTCGTGCACTGTGGCATTCTTCCAAGTGTCCCCTTTTGAGGTAAGCTTTGCTTCCTTAATCATGTCCCATGCCATAATAGCCCATTCCTCCTTTTGGTCCGTCAATGAGGTCACTAGTTTGGCACACAAAGCTTCTGCATGAACCATGGGGTCAATAATCCCAATTTTGCCTTGACTCTTTGGTCTCGCTACCCATTCCCATTTCCCCCATTGGCAAGGGGTTGAGGATTTTGTGTTGTTTTTCCACAAGAACCATGTGATAGGCAAATTCTTTCCAATTGGATTTGCTCATTTTTAGCAGTGGTGATACAAATGAGATGTACGGGATCATAAAAGCATATTCTTGAAGAATTCGACAGTGAGTCCATCCCATCCAGGGGACTTTTCCTTCCCCATTGCCTACAAGGCAGTTCAACATTCATCGATAGAGACTGGTCTCTCTAATGCTTTTGCTTCAATAGGGAGTATATCACACTTGACCGTATCAGGTAGATGTGCTCTAGCCTCTTCGACCCCCTAGGCAACGAACTCTGACTGACCAATAATTTTACTAAGATGGTTGGCCATAGTGTTCTTATCTCTTACTTCGTTCCCCCTCTTGTCAATGATTGTTGTGATAAAATCCCCTCTTCTTCTGACTTTGAGAGCTCGTTCGGGTTTGAGGGCAAGCTCTTTGGCTAGCAATCGGATCTTATTGATCTCTTCAGCTTGCCATCATCGAGATGTGCTTTGGCCTCAAGCCATCTTTTGTGCTCTTCCTCAAGAGCTCTCCCTTCTTGCTTTCTTTTGGAGAGCGCTTCCTCTTCTTCCTTCAGCTCCTTGTTGGCAACCTCTCAAGCCTTTCTCACTTTGGGCCTTGCACATTTTATTTCTGATTGGATTCTACGCACCAATGAGGGCTAGGTTCGAGGTTCAACAACTTCCACATCGTGCCTTAGTTTGCCAAGCGCCGTCTTGGCTAGGGATCTAAAAAGAGAGTCCTTAAAGAGATGATCCCCTGAGACTAGGTTCTTCATCTTCCCTTATGGGGAGCAAGTGTCATTGCTAGCTCTGGCTATGTGAAGCTTCAAAGGAAAGTGATCTGACATACTCTTGGAGGTATTGATGCACAACATTACAGAGCAATCTACGTGATGGGAAATGTAGCACCTGTCCAAACGAGATGTCGTATTGGCGTATTGGAGGCAAGTATACGTCAAACTAGGAGAACTACTCCACAGACCTGCATTCCTGTTAACCCTCACGGCTCATGGACACCCTATCGCCTACGACGGACGTTGTATTATTTACTTTGTAGAGTCAGGTACCGGGCTTGTCGGTCCAGTAGGAAAAGGGTAAGAGTGATCGCCGATGAGAGGCGCACTCTAACTGGAACATTCAAGGGATTAGTTGGCTAAGCATGGGCGCCCAAGTGTGAATGGGGCGAGCTCATATAAAAGTCAAATAAACCTAAAATTCACTCATTTGTGCAATTGAAGAGTGCTCTCGCTCCATCTCTATCTTCTTCTTCTTCATCTCCTTGTGTGTGTGTATGCGTGAGAGAGAGAGAGAGAGAGAGAGAGAGAGAGAGAGAGAGAGAGAGAGAGAGAGAGAGAGAGAGAGAGAGAGAGAGAGTGCGACCGAGCATTGCGGCGGCACGACGGCGGCGAGGCGGTTGAACGTGGCGTAGCGGCGTCTCCCTCTTCTTTGCGGCGAGGAATCCTCCACGACGGCAAGCGTAGAGCGGTGAGTGACACACCATCGCCATCTTTGAGCTTAATAGTTTAGGCTTGTTGTGTGCTTGGAGCCATTTGTGGCTCGCACACGGTGTATCGGCAAGTTCCTTGCATTGACACGTGCGACAGACGCTCACATTTTTGGCGCCATTGCCGGGGAATGCTATACACTAAGCTTGAATGGCGCTCTGTGCTTCTTTTGTGGTGCGATTTCAATTGTAAAAAAGGTAAGGAAGGAGTGTGTGTGTGTTGAGAAGAAGGATTTTGTGTTACTACTGTGTATTTTTTTTGTTAATGGAGTTTTTAAAGGTACTGTTTTTTCTCTGTGTAAGGTGTTAGTATTAAGGTTGTTAGTTCTGTGTAATGTAATGTACAATAAGTAGGAAGTAGATATGTGAGAGCTAATAGAGTGTGTTAGTGTGTAACAGTAGGTGTATTAGTTGGAAGTAGGTAGGTAGAGTCTGTGTGTGCTGTCGCGCAAGCCGCGGCGATATTATCCTTAAAAAAAAAGAAAAAGAAAGTAAAAAGTATTTTTTTTTTAAATTTGTTTTAAAAAAAAAGGTAGGATCGGGATCGGAAATATCTCCTAGACCCAAGCCCAGACGCAAGCCCAAGCTCACGCTCAGGCTTAGGCCTCAGTCGCCTTTTAAAATTTCGAATTTTAGCTTCACACGTAGCTTAAAATCGATTTTTTGAGGACCAACGGAGCTTTAGGTGTCTGAACGTTGTGCTGTAAAGCACACCGCGACCCTCTGAGTGATACGCTCGTTTTGAGCTATCACACACTTTAATAAAAAAAATCGATCATTAAAAAACATTAAAAAGGTAAAAAACACGAGTGAAAACGGTCGCTTAAAAAAGTAAGTGGTTAACATTCGAGGTTATTCGCCGACGCTTGTAGGGTGCCAAAGGCACATGCATCTGTGCTCTGGTCGTGTGCTAGAGACGGAGCAACTAGAGAGAATTTCGACTTACGCGAGTTCTCAATATCCACCTACTTTAGGTTTCGGGCCCTCGGCGGGGACCCAAGGTAGCACAAACCAAGACCCGAACATAGCGGCTAGTGACTCTTCCTCTGACTACGACGTCATGGAGGGTTTCCCAATGCCTAATCCCGATAGCTCAAGCCAAGACATGCATGCCATGGGCCCACGGTCCGGGCCGAGCGTGCTTAGCCGCCTGAAGGAAACTTTTAATAGAGCCTCTCACTCCAAACATGGAGCTAATGATGTAAATGAGGGGGGTGGGGAAGTAAATTCTCCATTCATGAACAACGTAGACCCTATGCCCTTAGAGAATGTGCACGTGAATACTTCATTCACTGCACCTCCTGACTCTTCAGAGTTATTTTCCTCCGAGGTTATATTACCCGATGGTAGAAGCCTTGCCAAAGTGCAAGAGGTTGAGCGGTATATCCTTGCAGCGAGGGAAAAGGAAATTGAGAGCTTACGCAAGGCGGAGCAACGAAGAGAGTTAAAATCGAAAAGTCCTATGTCAATATCTTTGCTAGGAGGGCAATCGAGTGCTCCTGACTTAGCAACCGCTAAGGGCCAATCCCTAGAAAGCAACATTGCATCTAGCTCAAAGGACACCCTTAGCACCTCAATCCTAGATGGAGCGTTCTTAAATGAGAAATGGGAGTATGAACTACAAACGAAAACTCTGACCGACATATACACAGGTCACACCTATCACGTGGGTTGGTTAGATGTCCAATCGACAATGGGTGCTACTAGTGTGGAGGATCAACAACAAAGAGTTTGTGAGTTCATCCATAGGGTCATTGAGTTAGAGAGACAGAACAAGGGGATCAACATGCCTTCAACGGGTCTCATGAGATTCTTGGATACAGGAAAGGCTAAACAACCGACCTTATCGCAAATAGAGACTCCCTCAGTAAGTCCGATAGATCCCCCATATGTTGTTTCGCCAGGGGTCTCAGTGCAATCTGAGCCCACAAGTGATAACTTTACCTTTCCAATTCTAGCTCATCTTTCCATTGATGACACCACGGCTACCATGCCTACCCCAATGATGGGCATGCCAAGAAACACGCCATGGACCTCATTTGTTAGTAAAGCACCGCTACATGATAGCTCAATGCCTACAATAGTACCTACAAGTGTGTAGCTATCGGATACACCCATGGGTCCTCGTACTCATGTAGTTCCTACTCCTCGCATTGTTTTAACTACCTATGCTCCACAACCACAACACCCAAGTCCTTATTTCCATGGGACTTTACCGGCTAGCATTAGCATGTCACATCCGACGTCTGCTATGCTTAGGGCCACACATGAACTTTGGGCCACCACATGGCACAACATCGTACCCAACGTGGAACCCAAGGGCTTCCTGTGCGCCAAGCCCAATGCCAATACCTACTCCACATGTAGTCTCTGGAGTGCCTTCACCCACGGTGCCTGCTCACTTAGGTAACTTGGCAACATTTGCTCAAGCTATTGGTCGATTTATTGCTGAGAATATGTGTAACACGGTTGATAGAGAGCCTAGAAGTAAGGCAATACAAATAGCCAAACTCACACAAAAATTTAGTGGAGACGGGGATGTGAGAAAGCATATCAAAGTGTTTGAACAAATATGCGATTCTCTAGGGGAACACAATGACCTGCATAAGAGTAATGCTTTAAGCCTAACCTTAAGTGGAAAGGCAGGGGATTGGTATAGAACCCTAAGGGTGGAAGAAAAAACGATTTACCCTACTCTTAGGAGAATGTTCTTGAAAGAATACATATGAGAGGGAGTACTTTGGGGTGTAGCCTCTCAGCTCCAGAAAGCCCAACGAGAGGAAGGAGAGTCGGTGAGAGACTTCATTAGTCGACATAAGCATTTGAATTCTTGTTGTAATCCAAATGAGCGCTTCAACAATAACCAATTGCTTGATAGATTCATTAGCGGGGTTACGACATGAGGATATCTACAATGGCCTAGTCATTAGAGGTATCACCACTTGGAAAGCAGTCACCACCAATGCGATCCAATTTGGAAGATAATTTAATGATTCAAGGAGAAAGAGTGTCTGTTGAGCCTAAATCTATTAGCTCGCAAGCATCAGGGCATCAACCAATGACCCTAAATCCTATTGCTAAGGAGCCAAAGATATTTGAGATGACTTTAGCAGATCTCACCAAGGCTGTTCAAGAGAGTCTTAGAGACAATCGTGCTCCGCAAAACAATCATATGTATCCAAGAAGGGGCAACAATGCTCCTCAGTATGCTATGAACCGCATAGTACCAGTGAATGCCCTACTTTTAGAGTAAAATTCGATGGGAATTGCAATGCATGTGGGAGGTATGGTCATCAAGCTAAGGATTGCATTTAAGCGCGCGATGGCCAATAGACCAACCTTAGCATGGACAGACACACCTCGAGTACCTGCATTGATGCCGACCCCACCTCTTGAACAAACAGCAATACATGACTCACAAACATGGTCCCTAGGGCCCAAAATGTTGTTCAAACAACACCCTTACCACCTCCAGTGCTAGGACCGCAACCACCACATCCGAGAATCACTTTTATGAATCAAGTGGGTTGTGAGTCATGTATTGCAATTTGGAAGGCTGTGAGGAAGATATAGATCCTAATATTGCCTATGGGATGGATGTGCTTGAGGAAAGTCCACAATACTACATGGAAGACTATTGGGGACAAGCCAAACATGTATATCAAGTAGCTGCTCTTGCGGCAAGAGGCCAAAATATCAATTACACTGCTAAGAGACCACCTCTTCAATGCTATGAGTGTGGAGGTCCACATCGTGTAGCCGAGTGTGCTATTAGGCTACAAAAGAACGCCACACTAATCCAAACCAATCAAGCGAGCACATCTACAATGCCGATACTCATGTGTAATCGATGTGGCATAGATCATTTGATTGCCCAATGTCCAAATAATCCAAATGCACCAAAGATCACGCCATTAAACTTGATTGAAGTTACCGAGGAGCCATCACAAAGTAGAGATGTGGTACCAGTAAACGTACTCACACGATCGATGCTCCAAAAACAAAATTATATTCTTGAGGAAAGAGACACGACATCAATTGCCCAATCTCAGAAAAAGAAGAAAACACGAAGAAAGAGATCGCAAAAAGTAACGAAGTCAGACCCCAGTTCAAAGACCAACATAGGGATTGGTGACAACCCCGTATATATAAACGATGCTGAAGAGGATTCTGATTCAGGTGAAACCATGGAGACCAAAACGACCACTAAGATAGAAACCAACAAGGAAGATCTTCATGAACCACAATGGCCAGGATCCAAGAAGAAGATAGGAACTTATCCAAACCCTATAGAAGAGATTGAGCGAGTCAAGCAATGAAGGAGTTTGATAGAAGATACCCAAAGGGATCTAGAACCCGCACCTAGGCAGATCTAGATTACAGACACCGTGTTCCCTACGCAACAACAACCTCACCAAGTCCATACACCCTTAGCCATACCTAGTGTCATCCAAGAAGAAAGTGACCTAAACTCATGGGAAAGTGGGCGTACTCACTTCTTGATGGAAAGAATGTTTACAGAGGGACTACTTCATCCTATCGAAGAAATGGAGATCCCAGATTCCCCACGTCAAGGGACGGAGGTCCAAAAGGTGCCGTTAAACATTGCCAAATTGATGGATTTCATTCTTCAGAAGTTAGAACCACCCTTATGTCCAAACTATATAAAGACCATGAGCTAGTCTCAGCTCATCGAGCCTTCCTCAATGGAGAACTAAAGTTTGGGCTACCACAATTTGCACAGATGGATGGAGCTGGGGTGATGCCAATAGAGGAGGAACACTTAGATCCACAACCCAACCTAGATGAGAACCTTGTTATAGAAATACCTGTCAACAAGTTGGGACAATACTTTGAGGGTGATGAATCCAATGCGACCATACCAATCACTACTAAGGGATTAATTGTGAAGGGAATCCTTGATGGTGACTAAAAATTGCTGGGAAACTATGGGAAGACCTCACCTTGCGATCACAACCATAGTAGTGAAGATGGCCAATGGGTCTATTGTTAAACCTATTGGGATGCTAGAAGATCTCAAGATCAAGGTCTTTGGACATAAAATAAGGATTACCTTTATTGTTATGGATTTCTCCAAAAACACTATGGCATTGGAGATGATCTTAGGACGTTCTTTCATGAGGGAAGCAAAAATGGTACATGACTGGTCTAAAAACCATGTCTACTTGCAGTTCAAAGATTCTGTCATTCGAGTGGATCTTGTGACTGGTCGAGCACATCCCCTAGGAAATAGGTTTATAATGGATCATAGATTTGACACCACACTTCACTCGGCCCCATTGCAGTATTTTTACACGTGTAAGGCGGACACTGATGTTGGGGAATATTCTCCTTTTATGGATATACTACCTGAGATGACTGAGTCGGACAATGTGGATTGGGTCCACCTAGTAGCAACCATAGACACTTGGGGAAATAGGGGGACGACCTGGGTAACACCTGAGGGGGATGAAATGCCCGTACCATTAAATATGCTACAAGCAATGCATATAGCTTTTGACAAGAGTCAATCCTAATATAACGAAGAAAACATACAAGTGGGTCCCTAAAGCTTATTTAGCGAGCATAGCTAGTGCTAAAAAACAGAAGCCTTGTAAGAAACGTCCCACTCGCTCCAAGAGATGTAAGGAAACGTGGCGGTGGATTCCTAAAAAACTATTGGAAGCCCAAGGCTACTGTGAAGGAATTGTTCAAAGCAGGGTGCCAAAACGTAAATTGTGCTCTTACTTGTCACCAAGCCCTTGTGAGCTCAATCCTGTGGCTCCAAAACAAATTGAAGATCGCGGAATGCTACCACCTGCTTCGGAGCTAGTTTGGGTATCAAAGAAAGAACGATTTGTTCCACCTAGCTCAGGGACATCGAAATCAAATGAAGCTTCTTGCTCTTCATGTAGTTCCTATACGAAAATAGAAGCTTCAACACAACCTCCATCTACCATTGTACGTATCCATACAAGCAAGAAGGAGTTTGCACCTCCCGTTTTAAGTTCACCACCTACAACAATGTTGCAAATAAAATCATGGGAGAGTACCTTACCACCCTTGCAACTAGATGAAACACATAGGGCGGTCAAAAACTATTGGTTAAAGCCTTGACCCATAACAACTTGGAACAATTGGTTTCAAAAGGTGATGACATTATTCCAAAAGGTATGATCTACCCAAGGAAGGGGGGAGTGTTTGCTGAAATCTATCATTCACTTGCTTCCCCCTCAACCTTCCTCCCTGACCTCTTAATCTCCAATCTTAGGGAATGTATATATAAAGCCTTATACTCACAAAAACAAGATGAAAAAGTAAAAGAGCAAGAGCCATAACACAAAATCATAAAAACACATTATGCACAAGAACATGACCCTTGTAATATTTGCACTCTAACCATCATCTATTTGCGTGGACAAATATGGCTAGTACGCTAGAGTCATCCACTCTTGCCTTGGGTGAGAGGTACCCTCGTTACTTTTCACAAATGTTTCACATGGTCTTTCCGGTGCTTGCATGTGAATGGGATTTGGTAGGTACGCTAGCATGTGAGAGGAATTTTGAGGAGTTAGAGTGGCTGATACGTCTCTTGACCACGACTGATCCATACTTAGTAGAGAGCGTTTCTCCCATTGCACAAGCCTACCCTTTTGACCAAGATGACTATAGGCGTCTAGTGACCTTCTTAGTAAACATGGGTACCTATGATGAAGAAGAAGATTTACATGACTACACGGATGACACATATGGTCTCATGGATGATGACTTTGTTTATCTCGACGACGAGGATAGGGGTTTATTCTTAGGGTTTCCCCCCAATCTCTACAATATCCTACTCCCTTGATTCTCTAGGGGGAGTGCAAATAATTAGATTAGGACTCCTTATGTTTTTTTTGTTGTGTTCAATAAGTGTTGGTACCTTTTCCCTCTCATATGCCTCCTAGAGGTATTCTTTGTGTTTCCTAATGTGTACGTGAACGTGTTGCCGTGGTTAGGATTTGGACCTTCATGGAATCTTTCTCTCGTTCACACTTCAAATCAAGCGCGACCATCAACACAACCAGGTGTTTCTTGTCCATTAGCATTGCCTCTTATCTTTTTTGCATCCATGTTTGTCTGCTTTGGTTGTGATTGATAGCATAATATTCAGTGCCTTTGTTTAGTATCAAACATTAAATTCAATGTAATTTTTGTCATAATCACTTGTGTAGGTTTAAAAAAGCAAGCAGTCTGACTAAGCTAGTTTGACCAAGCTAGGCATTAGAGATCTTCTCTTAATACCATGGGGAATGCCTTCCTAATAATTAATGGTTACTTAGGTTCTTAATCTGATTTAGGCAACATTGTGTGAAATGTACTAGGGCTTTCTAGTGGGCTTAGTCCTTATTGACCTTTAGCTTAAGTATTATAAAGGGAGTTTACTAGTGTGATGAGCCTGGGGAGGGTAACAATGTTATATGACCCCCCCAAAGTTTACAAAATTAAAATACTGAAAACGAAAAAACAAAAAATCAAAGTGCCACAATGTAAAATCTTAAGCTAGAAGAGAAACCTCAGCTTGATTTGGTACTCCACTCACATGTATCGCCTATGGTACTAGAGCCCTAGAGGGTCCCAGTGTGGGCATTTTTCCTTGAAAAGCAAAAAACCCAAGGGATCTAAAATAAGCACACACATCAAAATTGAAACAATGTGATAGACTTTTGGGGGGTCAAAGAAAAGGTAATCAGTCAGGCGATGATTTCATGAGAAATTCCTTTTATCGTAGCTAAACTACAAGGTCTTCTAGGTATAGCCTCTAGTCAGCCCTCGAACATGAAATACTTGGCTCTCGCGATTCAACACCTTAGTTGACCAGAGAAAATTAAAAAGCTTACCCATGGTATTAATAGTCGATCTTTAGTGCCTTTCGACCGTTAAATTAGCGACCCCAGACTTGTTAGATTTTTTACCTTTCCAACTATTTATGCGTTTGATTATATTGCAATTTAATGTTTATTTTGTTGACAAATGGTTTAGAATTATGCTACCAATCAACTTGTCTGCTTAAAATTGCATATGCTTTTTAATTGCTTATGAAAATGCAATTACTGTGCCAATGTTGTTTGATTTTGCAGTGACTGAAGGAGGCTAAGGACATTCATCTCAAAAGCTCTTCCACCTCGACGAACGAGCTTCAACTCAATAGCTTCTGAGGACGGAATCTACATTAGGATGGGGGGCATGTTAACCCTCACGGCTCACGGACACCCTATCACCTACGACGGACGTTGTATTATTTACTTGGTAGAGTTAGGTACCGGGCTTGTCGGTCCAATAGGAAAAGGGTAAGAGTGATCGCCGATGAGACACACTCTAACTGAAACATTCAAGGGATTAGTTGGCTAAGCATGAGTGCCCAAGTGTGAATGGGGCGAGCTCATATAAAAGCCAACTAAATCTAAAATTCACTCATTCTCTCATTTGTGCAATTGAAGAGTGCTCTTGCTCCATCTCCATCTTCTTCTTCTTCATCTCCTTGTGTGTGTGTGTGTATGCGTGAGAGAGAGAGAGAGAGAGAGAGAGAGAGAGAGAGAGAGAGAGAGAGAGAGAGAGAGAGAGAGAGAGAGAGAGATAGATAGATAGATAGATTTTATTATCGTCCTCGGAGGTCAAATATGACCTATGGGACCAAAGTTACATGTGATGTAGTATGTGTATGGCTGATGAGTGACTCTCGATGCTCCAAAATTGTAGTGATGAGAGTCGCAATGGAGAGCCCACACTTTGGCTGGGAGAGGAAAGTGTGTAGGTCTAAGTTATGGCTGAAAATGTGAGAGAAGCAAGTTCGGATGTGATCAAAAGCTGAGCACTCTAGTAGTGTGTGGTACTCAGACTCTCGAACTTGCAGTGAGCATAATGTGCACAATCGATTTGACTCTTCTCCATTGCCCCAACGCCCTATCTCGCATCGAAGGAAATGGGAGCTAAGTCGAATTGCTGTGATAGTGCGTATCGCGGACAAGGGAATAGGCTCAAGCATGTAAGTGTGAGTACGGTTTCCTCTCTCAGCGAAGAACATGGTTTTGTAGTTGGGGGCAATATAGGTGGTGTAATGTATGAAGCGTGACCCACCGGATTTCTCCCAAGCCGTAATACATTGGCGTTGTAGAAAAGCTTCATTCACTTGAGAGTCAATTGAAGCATCATGTAGCAAGTGTAATGCATCCCATCTCCCAAACCACTTCTTTATGTCTTGCATCCATCCCGTGCTCAAGATCTTGCTTTTATGCGTCTTTTGAACTTTTTTGCTTGCTTCCCATGCAATTGTAGGAAGTCGATGTGAGGGGTTTTGACGCATCTTTATCATGTACTCCACAACCCTTTCCATGCCCATAACCTCAATTGGAAGAGATCCCGACTCAAGAAGTAGGAGCATATATGGTGTTTGTGTCTTAACTTGGAGAAAGTTTGTAAGAAAACGCTTTTGGACATTCTCAAACTCTTTCCAAGTAGACTTTGAGATGCTTCCGCCCCACACTTCAACTCCATAAAGAAGAACCGGTGTCACCAATGCATCAAAAAGATACTTCTTGAGAACCCAACACTTGATGTTTCCCGCATTACACATGTTCTCAAATGCATAATATGCTCTCTTTCCCGCTTCCAAACGACGCATAGCACATTCATGCCACTTGTGGTTGGATGGAACCTCAAGGCCAAGGTACTTAAAGCTCTCAACAACTTCAAGTGTCTCGTTGTTGTACACAATGCATGGCTTCTCCTTATGGTTGGTTTTCACAAGCATAACCTTTGTTTTGGATTCATTTACAATCAGCCCACTATGCAAGCAAAAGTTCTCAAGGACAACCATAAGCTTTTGTGCATCTTCTAAAGTGTGTGCTAGAAGCACTACATCATCCGCATACAACAAAAGCATGATTACCGCATTGCAAATAGTGACCTCTTCAATGCCTTCTTCTTGCATAAAGTCAAGTACCATTTGTTCCAATTGATCGATGCATAGACCAAAGAGAGTTGGTGACAATGGACATCCTTGTTTAACCCCAATAGTGCTTACAAAATTTTTTGAAATTTCTCTTCCCATGCGCAATTGACAAATCACCTTCTCATAGATTCGAGAAACCGCAAGCATAAACTCACTTGGCACTTGGAGTTCTTCCATCCTTCTCCACAAATTGTTACGTGGAATCATATCAAAGCCTTTCTTAAAGTCCACAAAACAACAATACAATCGCTTGCCTTTCAACCGACTTTCCTCCATGAGAACATGAAGAGTGACAAGATGATCAATGGTGCTATGGCATCGACGAAAACCCGCTTGTCCCTTTGCACGCTTGTCATTCTCTTCAACCCAATCACTCAATTTCATCTCCATTATGCACCCAAACAACTTTGCCATAAGAGACCCAATCATTATAGTCCGGTAGTTGCTTACATTCTTTACATCCCCTCCTTTATGCAAAGGCTTAACCCAATTAGTACTCCAATCATAAGGCATACCATGTTGAAGTGCAAGGTTGAACATATCACACATCCACTCATGGGTAAAATCTCCCGTCCATTTGATCATCTCCGGCTTGATACCTTGAAGATCTCCCGCTTTGCGAGTGGCCAACTTTTCAAGCCCACCGCATACATCCTTAATAGTAAAAAAAGACGGCATACATGGGAGTGAACCATAAAATGGCATTTTTTCAGTATTTTCTTGCTCATATAATTGCCTACAATGTGTGTACATATCCACTAGACTCAAGTTACCAAAATTCTCAACCCGCTTGCCTCTCAAGCTTCTCCAAAATCTTCCACATGCATGTGCCTTTTCTTGGACTTGAAATTCTTGTTGCTTTACTTCCCATCTTCTTCTCTTCTTTTGAATCAATGCCTTGTATGTACGCAAATGACTTTGATAGTTGTCTTTGTCCATAGTTGCATCAAGCTTTATCAAGGACTTTCGAGCATCTTGACATTCTTTATCAAACCACCTTTTGCGTGATCTATCTTTGTTGATACCATGGAGATGCTTTATGGCAAAGCATTCTTCCGCACAAGAACAAATAGCTTTCTTGAAAGCTTCCCATTTAGTTTCCAATGGTGCATCACATTGAAGCTTTGTCATCCATAATTTTTGCTCAACCATTTCAATGTACATTGGTGCCCGTTTGAAATCCATACATAGTGATAACTTCTCTTTCCTTTGGCGGAGATTATCATGCTTAGTTGCTTCTCCACATGAAAGGTCAATACATAAGGTGCGATGGTCGGATTCCGGGGTCCATTGACCAAACATAAAACTCTTTATGCGATACATGATGGCTTCAGAGAGTAGCATATAGTCAATCACACTATCCCCATTATGTCTTCTACATGTAAATCCATTGGTTCCACTCCACAAAGATACACCATTGGCAATGAGCATACCCGTGCTATTACACATGTGTAAAAGTAACTTTCCATAGTGATCCGGCTCTTTCTCATCCATTGAAGTACGATCATACAAGTGAACTTCCTCCAACTCCCTTGAAATGTATGGCATATCAAATTGTTGAGTATCATGTTGCAATGTTTTTGTGCGAGCATTCAGATCCCCAAATACAATAACATCACCTTCACCTTTGAAATAAGCAATGTCCTCTTCCAAATCAGAAAATGGTTGATCTCTATCCATGCAAGCATAAAAGGGAGAATCATGATGAGGAATGTAGCAACCGGCTACAAAAATGGGTGCTCTTTTTGGTGTCATAATTTTCAGCCATACATAACGTTTGTACTTGTCATCTTTCACAATTGATACAAAATCTTCCAATCCTTTCTTAACCATACATGCTAACCCTCCTTGTCCTCTTCGTTGCTTGAGATTCTTTGACCACATCAATGAATGTACATTGTAATCCTCCAAGCCGTTAATCCTTTGTGTATCATGCTCCCAAGTTTCAACAAGAAGTACAACATCGGCTTTGCTTGTTAGTTCATCAATGCCAACCCCCGCATTCCATGGGTATCCATTACAATTCCAAAAGCATATTTTCAATTGTAACTCGGTCTCATAGGTCACGCATCCCTATTTGCTTGAGAGACTTGCCTCCTCCTTGGGCACATTTTCTTCATGAGAGATCTTCTTGTTTTTATTATTCTTTTCCTCATATGCCTTGCGACGCATATTTTGTTGCTTAATAGTGCGATCTTCACATACAAAACATTTTGTATCCCTCAAATAGATCCAGCTATTATCAAGGATAATCTTTCGCTTGGTCTCATCCGGCATGGTGCATACAATTGGCCGTTCTCCCGAGCGAGGAGCTCCTTGCTTCCCCACTCTATGTGCTCCATAGACCATAACTCTGGACATGCCAAAGTGGGTTTTGAAGAAATCTTCAATAACAATGGCAAGAGAAAGAGGTGTCTCTAACTTCTCTTCGGGAATTCCACGAATAACAATGTTCTTGGAACATCGCTCCCGTTCCTTCAACTCCTCCACATCCACATTCTCAACATTCTTTGTTTGAACCATAGCTTGCATGAGTGAGGAATTAGAAACCACATTGCTACCACATACATCAGCCCAAGACTTGTTTGTGCATACATTTTTCATGTCGCATACATCCCGGCTCATAGTGTCAAATTTCTCCTCTTTCAATACATGGCCATGCTCTACTTTGCTCATCCGCTCCTTCAAAGCATTCAAGTCCACAAGAGAGCGTTTACATTCCTTGACTTCCTCTTCAAGTTGCATCAAACGTGTTGTTTGCATCTCAAGTGTCCTCTTGAGATTCTCATTCTCAACCACAAGTACCCTTAGTGTGCCATTCTCCATTGCAAGTGCTCGTAAGTCTTCGCCTTGTTTGTTTACGGTCTCTTGCAATGATACCAAGTACGCCATGATCATGGTTTCCGATGTCGTTGGTTGGGTGGTTGTGTTGCTATTTCCATACTTAGGAGATTTTGGATCATTTTCCACAATGGTTGTGGACCTTGTTGAAGAAGAAGAACCCTTGCGAGTGCCGGAAGACATTGTATGTAAAATAGGAGATGAGAATCAATTTTGTTGAACCTGTTCACTTCGGAAATGCTGCTACAGAAATGCCTTTCATAACTTTGAAAATTTCTGTCTTTACATCAATGCGTAGAGGACTTCGTGCTCTTCGATTGAGGCTATAGATCACCCAAATCGGAGTACGGATGAAGAAGTTATGATCAAAAGAGTGGACTGCTGTCTACTAGGTCAAAAAACTGCTGCACTAAGAGAGAGAGAGAGAGAGAGAGAGAGAGAGAGAGAGAGAGAGAGAGAGAGAGAGAGAGAGAGAGAGAGAGAGAGAGAGAGAGAGAGAGAGTGCGATCGAGCATTGCTGCGACATGACGGCGGCGAGGCAGTTGAGTGCGGCGTAGCGGCATCTCCTTCTTCTTCACGGCGAGGAATCCTCCACGACGGCAAGTGTAGAGCGGTGAGTGACACACCATCGCCATCTTTGCGCTTACTAGTTTAGGCTTGTTGTGTGTTTGGAGCCATTTGTGGCTCACACACGGTGTATCGGCACGTTTCTTGCATTGACACGTGCGACAGACGCGCACAATTGCACAAATCCAACAGCACCCATTTCTCGCAAAATGCGTGCCATTTGGATTTTTCAGAGCTTGCCAGTAGACTAGCCAACACCGTCTTATGTTGGAACGAGAGGCTATGGTGGGTGTAGCCTGAGGCAAGCCATGGTGTAGTGCTGAGCAGTAGATGCGAGAGAAAGAGAGAGCAGAGATTAGGCCTGAAAAACACACGTATTCTCTATTGAAGTATAGCCTTACATATAAAGGCAAAAAGCCATGCACCACTTGACTTACAACTAAAGTTGATCTGCATGCTATAGAGCTTGTACCCACGAGCTAGACACCGGACATTTGGATATTCCCATAATTGGGCTTGCATACCCAACAATCCCCCCCTCAAGCCCGAACTGGACAAGCAACTCATGATACCTTGAGTTTTTGGTGACTCGTCAACCGTGAGTTTTAGGTTTTCTCACAACCAAGGATTTCTGGTTTATCCATAACCTGGTGCTAGATCAGTAACCCCCCCTTGAACAGATAGGGTGTAGGCCAAATATGTAGCTACCAAAAATATTGGAGTTTTTGGTTCACTGCCAAACCTTGGGTTTCAGGTGTACCCAGTAACCTCATGAGAAGCGGTAAAAAAATAGGCTGAGAACTGACAAAAATTGGGAGGTCTTACCATTTATGGATGGCAGTGTCTATAACCCGTACAAAGTTTTGTTATCATGGCATGACAGTAGTTGACGATTTATGGGCTTAAGAAAGGCTTTGACTGAAAGTTTATGATGGTTTTGACAATAGACAAAAGCTGACAAAAACTATGACACTAAACTGGCAAAAATAGTTGATGAAAAAAAAAAAAACTTGTAATGTAGTCTCGAAGCAGGTCTTGATCTTCAGCATCTGTTGATGTATCTCTTGGTTTTTGAAGCAAATATTCTTTGAAAGAGTCGGAAGTTACCTTAGTGATAGAGCTTGATGTGCATGCATTATCTTGTCCATGCCGGAAAACATGTTGACAAGTCCTTGGGTAGGTCGCACATACGTACCGCCAATGGTATTTTGAAATGCTTGATGTAGCCAAGCAATTTTTGTGTGTTCTTACATCCATTTCGATATGCTTTTTCAAGTCTAAGACCTTTGAGCAACCCAAGATGATATGGCAGAACTTCCACCAAGCTATTGATTGCGTTTTAAGATGCTGCCTTTTGATATGCTGCGAACACTCCTTGACAATTCAGCACTTCCTGCAAATCGGGTATCGAGCACCGAAAGTGTGAATATGGTGTGACTGTTCACTTTCTTAGAAGGTTAATTTAGCTGGCCACTATTTCTAAATAGTGTGAACACAAAGGGAAAAATGAGCTCTGATCTGCAGAGATGGCGCAAGATGAGAGCGAGGAGGGTATTGGGGTCGCAGCAGACTGTATATGCCGAATTTGCAGGCACTCAAGAATCGAGATCTCTCCAGCAAGCCAGGGCGAATCTACTGCTACCGATTATGGGCAAAAGCATGCAGGTCGACTGTGTCTTTTTCCTCTGTGTAAGTGGCTGTACCCGCGAGGGTTTTGTCGAGAGCCGAGGGCAAGACTCTGATACCAGTTGTTGGAACGAGAGGCTATGGTGGGTGTAGCCTGAGGCAAGCCATGGTGTGGTGCTGAGCAGTAGATGCGAGAGAGAGAGAGAGAGAGCAGAGATTAGGCCTGAAAAACACACGTATTCTCTATTGAAGTATAGCCTTACATATAAAGGCAAAAAGCCATGCACCACTTGACTTACAACTAAAGTTGATCTGCATGCTATAGAGCCTGTACCCACGAGCTAGACACCGGACATTTGGATATTCCCATAATTGGGCTTACATACCCAACATCTTATCCTTTCCAACTTCCACAATGTTGAAATCACCCATGATGTACCAGTTGCCTTCGAGAGGCTACTCCCTGAGATCCACCCAGAGTTTGGCTCTCCACTTGGCATCAAAGGGAGCATAGATGTTAATAACAGTGAAGGACTGGCCTGCCCAATTGATCCTCACCCCAAGGACTCTCCCTGAGGCGTGGTTGACTTGGGGCTCGAGCTCCCTGTTAAAGATGGGAGAGCACCCCACTCTGCCCCATGACACCATCTCCATAATTCACCAACTTATTCCCTATTGCCTACTTCCTACAATAGGAAGCGTCAAGATGGTGCTCTTGAAGTAGCCAACAATTTGTATCTTCTTCTTGACCTCCACCCAAAAGAGGGCGCTTTTCTTTGAAGATTTTATGCCCTTCACATTCCAAGATTGAATAACTAAGTCGTCCATTATGGGGTGAGTGGGACAAACTCCTTCACGTTTGGAGAATGACACCTAGCCACCCTTCTTTCGCTCTTCTGCTCTGCCACAGTCAACCGAGAAGAGGATAGCTTTAAGGTAAGAAATCCCTTTGGATCCCTGTCCATAAGCACCTTAAAGGCGTTATCCAAATTGATGGGGGCTTCTTGCAAACCTGAAGGATTCTCCTTGCAATGGAAGTTGCTCCACGCCAATGTTTTTACTCTCTTGCATTTTATCATATAGATTTGCTGCCAACCCTCGTCCAATGGCCTAGGGGCCGGGGACAAGGCAATTTTTTGACGAGGCTTTATGGGAGGTTTGACTTTAGGAAATGCAGCGAATTGTACAGTTGGTGTGGCTTGACTGTTGTTACCATTGGGGCTCGGCTCAATAGTCGAATGTTCTTGTGGAGTATCCTTATGAGTGTCCATCTTGTTGGAATCAAGCACTTCATAAATGAACCTTGCTGCTTCCATCTTCTCCATGCTTTGCAGCTTCAACTTCCATGTGGGATGATTTCGATTCCTTGGGTGAGACCGCTTATGCTTGTTTAGTTCTATCTTCTTTACCTTCCCTAGTACCATTAAAATGGAAGTCTCTAGCAAAGTGGCCGAATCCATTACACTTAAAGCATGCTCCAAAAGAGGGATCACTTTCAGTCCTGCACCTACATTGATTACCATGCTCTTTGGGGGAGGTTTACAGACATCCCAACAAATGCACACTTTATCTACTGCAGTCCCCAACCTCCTACTTTCAAACTTTGACTTCATTCCTTTTTTACAATGATTTATTCTAATCTTTCCACCCTTTACATTTCTCTTACAAATTCAGTTATTCCAGTCATTTTTATTTTTGAGCAAAACTGACAATTGTGAGTGATTATATTAGATTACCATACAAATCAACCTCAAGCTCATGCCCAGCCTTGAGGGGCAGAAGTTTACATCAGGACCTAGTTAGCAATACCTAGTAACGAACTATTACCGATCCTTTATACATGAAATTTTGATCAGATAGCGAGAGTTGCCCTAAGCTAGTCATCCGAGTTTTGCCCTTTGTCTGGCACATAGATTAATTCCTTACTTTCTTGTACAATCTCTGAGAAGCTAGCCAGAGAGAGTTTGTCACCAAAGACACGATAATTCTCGGGCTTCCATATATTATTGAAGAAATGACAGTTTGAGTGCAAATTAGAAGTGCCGGACTTCGCAAATGTTTCCCACCAAGGCACAGATCCTTCTTGAAGAACCCTATCTTCTCTATGAATAGGTGGGCGGGATCGTCGCTAGCCAATCTGCATTGTGAACATCTATCAGACTCGATACCACGTGCTTGAATCTTGACACTTGCCGACAGAGCCCCCCACAACACCTTTCACAGAAAAACCTTAATAAACTGAGGCCACTTGGATTCCAAATGTTCTTCGTGACCTCAAGCCATTGAGCTTTCGACCATTGTATCTTCCACTATTTGTTCAAGGACCAAATTAATCAACCTTGTTCATTAACGCTTGGTAAATGCTCTTGGTATGTGGTTTAAAAAAAAAGGCTATTCTTGGGCCATTTCCAAGCTTTCAACTCGAAAGTAGAATCCCAAATCGGCATCAAAATATTGCCCATGCCTTCTACAACTCTGCTGACAAGTAGCTTCTTAGTGCCATTGAGTTGAAACTGAGCTGGTCAAAGGATTTCCAGCACTTAATGTTTCCATCCCAGAAGTTGACCAATCGTTGGAGTCCTTTATTGTTCACCCTTCTTGCAATTTCTCTCCAGTAAGGGTTCATGATTATATCAGCAACATTACATAGCCAAGGGGACTAGTGCAAGATGGAGTTAAGGAGACATCTGGTTAATTCACCCCATTCCAATACCCATGCTGCTCTATTGCACTTTTGCACCAACACTCCCATGATACCGCCCAGTCTCAAGCTAGACCACCTTGGGGCTAATAGTTTGTTGTGAATCTCAATCCCTTTCCACTGACCACCTTTAGAGCCAAGTTTTGCCTTGTCTATCATATCCTTGGTCATGATAGCCCACAATTGGTCTTGTTTTGTGATTGAGACCACAAATTTGGCACACAAGGCCTCAACATTCACATCGAGGTTGAGAATCTCAAGGCCACCTTGTAACACAGGTCGAGCGATAGCGTCCCACTTTGCCCATTACCATGGCATCGAGGCTTTAGTGTATTTCCTCCATAAGAATCTCTTGACAGGTTTCAAAAACTCCTTCCCATTACATTTGGCTATTGTGAGGAGCAGGCTGGTGAAGGCAATATAAGGAAGAGTAAATGAATTAATCACTTTGACCTGACCAGGGAAGGGAAGCAACACAAACTTCAACCTTCTCATTTTTTTCTGAATCTTCTCCATGACCCATTGGAACCTTTGTTTGTGTGTAACATGCACCCCAAAGGGGACACCCAGGTGTCGAAATATCCTTCCTCTAGACACAATCTCCCCTGACCAGATTGATAGGTCAAATGAGTCGTTTTCTGTAAGGGAGATCAGTCTAGAGTTCTCAATACTACACTTTGACCCCAAAGCCACAACAAATGTCTGCACAGTCTCAAGCGCCTACCTGAGAACATTAGGGAAGGCTTTCAAGAAGAGGAGGGAGTTGTCTGTGAACATCTTGGCCAAGTGCTGAGGTGCTGGTCATTGCTGGCAAAGATAGCCCTTGAATTTCACCCTACACATCAACAATTTCTAGCATCGTTATAAGAGGATGCGACCCAATGGCAAAGAGAAGAGGGGCCAGGGGCATCCTTGCTTGATCAATCTTCTGGCTTCAAAGGAGCCCACAATTCTATCATTGAACAATAACTCAGATTTACTCCCTGCACTTAGAGTTTGTATAAGTCGACAAAGTCTAGGCCCAAAGCCCAATCATTTCATGACTTCTTCAATGTATGACCACATAATCCTATCATATGCCTTGTCGAGTCGCTCTTACCCTCTACATTTTGCTCCTCTTTAAAGTTTTTTTTAATTAGAACTCACAATTGTGAGTGATATAGTATTAAAAGTCAAAAAATTCCAAACATAGCTCCCCTCAGACCAAAAAGGAGCATCCACCAACACCAATAATCCATCAACAAGCTTTTTACACGGAAGCCTTCAAACCAAGTACAAGTAAACCCATAGACCATACTGCCGTGCAGAACCTAGAGAGTGCCACCACCATCGGCCCTCTCACATCGAGCTGCCGGTGCCCGCAAAGTTCCACAAACAAAAACAAACTACAGGAAAAACTAGTGAAGCAGGAAAGGCAAGCTTATCGATCCTAAAGCCGCAACAAACCAAACCATCGCATACACATGTGCCGCTTAAGACACTCCGAGATCTAAGATCCAACCGATAAAGCCAGATCCGCCCACATGCAACCACCAAGTAGAACTTTGAATAGATCACGAGTCACTGCAGAACCAAATCCTCCCATCTGCCACCGCGAACAAACAGGCCATCAGGGGGGCCAAGCACCCTCCACCAACAGTCAAAGCACGAGACCCAAGGAAGCCATGACTCAGGCCGAGCTGCCACTGTCAGCATAGGTCTCCTCCGGCCCAATGTGGAGCAAAGACGCTATCCACCACAACCATAACCAACTTTGCCAAACCTTGGAAGGAATCCCAGGCCGAGCAATTGCACTGCATCCCCACAACCCATATCCACACCTTGCCTGATGCGGCGCCTTTTCACCAAGCCATGCCAAGCTTGGAAACCTCTACATCTTCGACACAGAGGACGGAGCTTTCCACCATAGATGCGGGGGACTGCCTTGCAGCCCTATATCCAAAACAGAGGGTGGAGGTTGGAGAAGAAGGGGAGAGGAGGAACCTGCACCGATCATTAGATGCCTCCCTTCCGGGGCTGGTCCAGAGCGGCCCTGCAATGTTCTTCCCTTCCTGCTGACGCGCATGCAAAAGAAGGAGCTACTCTGCCCCAACAACGACCTCCAAAGGGGCCCCCAACCCGCGAGCATCCGCACTAGGCTGCAGGGCATCACCTTCTCTGTGCTCCCTATCCCGGCCCGCTCAACTCTAGCTTACTAACTAAACCGAGAGCCCAAGTATGCCTTCGCAAAACCCAAGTTAACACTTTTGTCCTATAAAAAGCTATTATCTCTTTACTGGTTTCAAGAACTCTTTCTAGTTGCATTTAGCTAGCATCAACAATGGACCATTCAAGGCTATATAGGGTAACATAAAAGAATTGATAACCTTCACTTGCTTGCAAAGGGGAGAAGCACAAACTCCCACGTTCACATCTTAATCTTCTCCATAACCCACAAGAATCTGTGCTTATGAGTAATGTCCACACCTAAAGGGGCTCCCAGGTGTTGAAAAATCTCCCCTTTTGACACTCTCTCCCCAGTCCACATAGATGGATCAAACGAGTCGCTATTGAATATAGAAATCAAGCTTGATTTTTCAATATTACACTTTGACCCTAAGGCTAAGGCACATTTCTAGGGCTTTCCTGATAATGTCCTCCAGAAGTGTAACCAGAGGGTGGGATCTAATGGCGAACATTAGAGGGGGGAATGGGCATCCCTGTTTTATTGATCTTATAACTTCAAAAGCACCCACAATTCTCTCCTTGAAGAGGAGCTCCGATTGGCTATCAACACCAAGGGTGCTGACCAGGCGGCACACCCATGGCCCAAAGCCTAATGACTTCATACCATGTGCAATGAATAACGATTTTATCCTATCATAGGCTTTATTAAGATCCAGATGAAGCAAGCTACACTCTTGTTTAGTGTAAGTGGAATATTCAATGCCGACCATTGCTGCTAGAATGTTATCATAGTTGTCCCTCCCTTGATGAAACCATGTTGGTGGGGAGTGAGGACTTTGTCGAGGAGGGGAGAGAGACGGAGGACAATAGTTTTGGCGATAATTTTACAGGCATCAGAAATCATCGTTACGAGGCGTAAATGCTTGAGTTGGGAGCAACATACTTGTTTGGGGATAGGGTTAATGAGGCCTCTTTTAATGCTTAAGTTCAGGACCCCATCACGAAGGGCTTGGTTGGCCATTCTCGTGATGGAAGACTTAAGATCATCCCAAAATTCCAAGAAGAACTCAATAGTTAGCCCATCCCAGCCATGGGACCTCTCTTTGCCCAGATCATGCAGTTCAAGGGAGCATTCATCCTCGGTGAATGCCTTCTCTAGGAGGTTGGCTTGAGAGTGGGATACTATCCTTTTGACGCTCCTGAGGAGAGTTGATCTAGCGTCATCTATCGCAGGGGACCGGCGGGCCTCGGGCCTGGCCTATGATCTGTTGTATGTATTTAAGCATTAACAAAGCCATTTCATCAGGATTTTTGATATCATTTCCATCCCCATTAAGCGAGTGAGTGTACGAGGCCCCGACTTCTTTTGACTTTGAGGGCCTTAAAGAAGTGTGTACAATTAGCCTCCTCTGGTTGGAGAAAGGATTCTGGACTTTCTCACCTTCTCTAGTTGGATATCAATTAATTCCGCTTTAGCTTCCATCCATCTTCTGTGCTCCGCCTCCGAGACGAGGCCTTCCTATTTTTTGGTGGTTAAGGTCTCAACTTCGTTAGTGAGTTTATAGAGCTGCTCCTCTTGGCTTTTATTTCTTCTAGGACTTACAATTTTGATGGATTTTTGAATACTCTTGGCGAAAATATCCAAGGCCCTAGGGCTTCCCGAGTCCACACCTTTCCGAAGATTGCTCAAAGCTTTGCGGACCAAGCTTCTAAAGAGAGGGTCTTTGAATAGGTGGGTCCCTATTGAGAGTAGCTTTTTAGACCCTTGTTTGCAGTGATCTTCACCTTTAGTTTTTTTCAAATTTATGCTTAACGAAAGGTTATTTGACAGGCACTGTGAAGTATTACCTCCATTTCCAGCCTTGCAGGTAGCCAATGAGCTTGATGAGAGCAGTAGCAATGGTCTAGTCTAGAAGCCGTATCGACATATTGCAGGCTAGTGTATGTAAGCCTCGGCCTGCAGCTCCATGGGCCTAACTCCCACATACCCACCAATGCCCTTTTATCACACAAGATAAGCCATTTGGATCTTTCAGATCCACCTAACATGTCCGATGTGCCTATTTTGTCTCCTCTTCTCCACCATATTAAAATCACCTACCAAGAGCCATTCTCTTTCAACCTGGATATCTTTCAGGTGCTCTCATAGTTTGGCCCTTTCCTTCATAGTACATGAGCCATAAACATTGATGACAGTGACAACATGATCAGTCCATTTAATCCTTAATCCCAGAGCCCTCCTAAAGAAATGATTAAAGACCACCTATGGCTCAAGATCCCTGTCCACAACAGAGAGGAGGCCATTGAATCCATTAGCTCCCTCTCAATAGAAGACCAATTTCTTACCAGTCGTTTGCTTTCTTTTGCTTGCGTCATCTAGTTTGTGCTCCTGGATGGCCCATAAGCTAATCCTCGCCTCTTTTGACTTCCTCCCAAAAGAGTGAGCTCTTCTTCTGGGTTTTGATCCCCTTCACGTTTCAAGAATGGTAGACCAAATCTTCCATTATTGAGAGAGGGGTACGAACTCCTCAACTTCAAGAAATTTTTCTACAATTCCCTCTTTCCTGCTGTTTTCTTCCATTATCTCAATCCCATACCCCGTAGTGACCTTGAGGGTTTCAGGGTTCTCATCCCAAAGAACCTCAAAGATATTATCCTATAGGAAGGGGGTTTGAGGGTATCTAGTGGGGCTTCTTTCATCTGACCCACCACCCGCGCCAAGGATTTGAAGCACTTATAGAAATTTTGGAAACTTGGTGCCATCCTTCTTCTTTCTTTCTAAAAATGAGAGACATAACAATCTTTTGAACCAGAGGGGATGTCAATTTTCTTTGGGCAATGGATGAGAAACGATAATTGGGGGTGGCCTTACCGTTGCTAGATTGGGCTTTCACGGGTTTCTCTAGATTTCCTTTGGTCGCTTGGTTAGAGTTAGGCTGCCTATCTTCCTGTGTCTTCATTATACCTTCTTGTGGAGTCTTCTTTTTAGTAACCATCTGTCCCGTTGCAAGTTTGACTTTATCACTCGTGACGGGGCCTGTGGTCATTGTTGGAGCATTTGGACATGATCGAGCAAAATGATAAAATTTGTTCCACTTGAAGCGTGCCCCAAAGAAGGTACCAAAGTTCAACGGAATGACCTTCAGACCATCCCCAACATTCACAATGAGATTCTTGGGCTGGCCTTTTTAAGATCCCACTATATACATGCCTTATTGGTTGCATTGCCCACTGCTCTATTAGATGGTACAAAGAGAGGGGTACGTAGGGCTGCCACTAGGTCTTTTAAATTGCTTCTTAGCCATAGCGGGAGGGTTACAAGCTCCACCCAAATTGGACACACTTCTTGAAATGCATCAGGGGACTCAAAGGATGGATCCCAAGGAAGCACGCAAACCAACGATCGACTGAGAAACAATGGGCTTTTGGCAATGACCTTCGCCACGGCTGCTTCGTTACTGAATTGTAGAAGTGGCCACAAAATTTTAAGTAAAGTAAGCAAAGTAAGAAACAAAAACAAGAATTGAAACAAATGCAAAGTATAATGAGGAAAATCATCTGCAACGAGAGGGGAATCTCAAGAAGGAGGACAAGAGTAGTATGCCTTAAAACCTCAAGTACACAATCCAAGATGGGATAATGGTTGCACATCCAATAAAGCAAAAAGGCTTGCAACCTTAGTTCATGCACAATAATTAGTACTGTTTTTGGCATCCAGCCCATTCAACCAAGCCTTCTCGAGTGACAGAGTCCGTCACAAGCTCTCCATGTTATCACCATCATCATCATCGGACAACAACTTGTCATCATCACGTTGATGATCGATGCATCCACGACTACATGCAAATGAGAGAGAGAGAGAGAGAGAGAGAGAGAGAGAGAGAGAGAGAGAGAGAGAGAGAGAGAGAGAGAGAGAGAGAGAGAGAGAGAGAGTGCTTCTTCTCATGTGGGCACTGCAATCCCCCGGCCTGTAGAACCATGTATGTGAAGCCCTGCTCTGCGTCCTTCTCCCAGAACTGCACCTCCACCAATCGTGACAATGGCGGTTGTCTGCTTCATCACCAACGCTCTAGTGTTTCCAATTCAGCTCATATCTGTGTGTGTGTGTGTGTGTGTGTGTGTGTGTGTCCGAGAGAGAGAGAGAGGGAGAGAGACTGCATCTTTATCTCCTAATGTTTTTTTCAAAAAAAGCCATACAATTGTGAGTGGAGATATGTATTAGCATAATAACAAAAAAAATTACAACACCTTCATGCTCAAAATGGGCCATGGAGGACTTTGAAAGACTTAGGATACAAACTGTCACATGTAGCACTCCATATGTGGGGCTTTTTACAGGGAAGTCCATAACCGATGCAGTTTACCCGACAATAGGATCTTATACCACAACAAATAAACAAGGAGCCATATCAGCCATGCCCTCGGGGGTTTTTCACCCCACCCACATGCCCCCAAACCAAGACCCAAAAGCATCTGACATGAAACTATAAAAGAATACCTTTGCTCACCACACGTTGAGAATGAATACCAAAAGTCACACTATTTCGATGAGCCATACACCTTTAAATCAAGGAGAACGGGTGGCCAAGAATGCCACGAAGTGGCATGGTGCTGCCACCAATGTACACCTCTTGTGGCACCAATACTCCCAACTTGACATTGTTCTACAGATGAACTAAGCATCTTGATGAAGCACACACAACAAAACTGGACCATGACAACAAATTGCCCTCTGGGGCTTCTAATGGTTGGTGCAAGCTTTCTTCCCTCCCTCTTCTTCGATCGACGCCCTCTTTTTTGGATCCAGGGTTGCGGGGCAACCCCTCGCCCATATGTTGGAAAGAAGTACACTCTGTGCTGGCGGTGCCGAGGATTCCAAGCTTGGCATGGCTTGGTGGGAAGTTGCATTACACGGGGTCCTCCCGGGATGGATTGGGAAGGTTTCATTGATTGGCTTGTTGGTGCCTCTTGCTTATCTTTTCAATTGCAACGGCTTGGTGGACAAGGGGGTTGATGTGGCATGTTAACCCTCACGGCTCACGGACACCCCATCACCTACGACGGACGTGTATTATGTATTTGGTAGAGTCAGGTACCGGGCTTGTCGGACCAATAGGAAAAGGGTAAGAGTGATCGCCGATGAGAGGCGCACTCTAACTGGGACATTCAAGGGATTAGTTGGCTAAGCATGGGCGCCCAAGTGTGAATGGGGTGAGCTCATATAAAAGCCAACTAAACCTAAAATTCACTCATTCTCTCATTTGTGCAATAGAAGAGTGCTCTTGCTCCATCTCCATCTCCATCTTCTTCTTCTTCACCTCCTCGTGTGTGTGTGTATGTGTGTGTGAGAGAGAGGGAGAGTGTGTGTGCGATCGAGAATTACGAAGGCACGACGGCGGCGAAGCGCGGCACGACTGCAGCTTCTTCTTCATCGCGGCGAGGAATCCTCCACGACAGGAGCATAGAGCGGTGAGTGACACACCATTGCCCTCTTTTGAGCTTGCTAGATTAGTCTTGTTGTGTGCTTGGAGCCATTTGTGGCTCGCACGCGGTGTATCGGCAAGTCCCTTGCTTCGATAGTGCGGCAAGGAGCGCACATTTTTGGCGCCGTTGCCGGGGAAATCGCCCTGCACTAAGCCCAAGAGGCACTTTGTGCTTCTCCTATGAGTTGTTTGTAGTAGGAAAGAAGAGGAAGAGGAAGAGGAATGAGTTGTTTTTCTGAATGTTGTTAATTTCTGTGTTGTCTGCAAGTTCTGTGATTTCTGCATAATGTTGTGTTTTCTGTTTGCACACAGTCTTTGCACAATTAGTAGTCGTTAGCTTGGTGGCAGTGAATGAATAAGTAGGAAGGCAGTTAGCAATTTCTGTTTGCACACAGTTTTGCACACAGTTTTCTGTTAAGGTTTGGCTGCACACAGTGTTTGCACAACAGGTAGTGAGAGAGGAAGTAGGTGGACAGTTAGCTCACTGACAGCAAGCAGTTAACAGATTAGTTAGTAGATTAGTTAGTGGTTAGCAGCACTGTTAGTAAGTAGGTAAGGTAGTGAGCTGTCTGTGAGCTGTTGACTGGGAGGTTAGGTAGGTGAGAGTGTGTGTGGCCAAGAAAGGGTCACCAAAACCGCGCGCGGTCGTCGCCTAAAAAAAATAAAAATAAAAATAAAATAAAAATTTAAGCGTGAGTGATTGGGCGGCCACACTAAAGTTTTGATCGGGATCGGGATCATTTCCCCAAGCCCAAGCCCAAGCTCAAGCCCAGGCCCAGGCCTCAGTCCTCAGGCTTATGATATATACTAGACTCACTCTTATATATATACCCTACTCCCTCAAGAGGGAATGAGAGCATGTGGGGCAAGTCCTCCACTCTCCTCCCTTCTCTTCCCACTTGCACCCTTAAACTTTCTAATTCGGGCCTAGTTCCCTACTAGAAATTGACGGTTTTAGGGATTCCGAGGGCATAAAGTGACCAAACGGAGGGCTGTACAGCACGGCACGTCCCTCTGACCGAGACGCTCGTTTTGAGCTATCATACGTTCTATTCTATAGCTGGGTCAGAAAAAAAGGACCAAAAAATCAAAAAATAAGAAAAGACTTGGGTTGCAAAACACCCAAAATTACTAGGTGAGCAGCCTTCACGGGCCCTCACTGACACTTCTAGGGGATCCAAGTCATATGAACCTACGCTCTGGACGAGTGTTAGAGCACGAGCATATTGGTAGTGCTTCCATTTACGCGGGCACCCATTATTCCTCCACCCTAGGTTCTGGACCTTCGGCCGGGACTCAAGGTAGCGCGACCCAAGATCCTCATATCGCGTCTAGTGATTCTTCCTCTGACTACGAAGTCATGGAGGGGTATCCTACACCAAGTCCTGATAGTTCAAGTCAAGACATGCATGCCATGGGCCCACAGCCCGGGTCCAGCGTGTTTATCCGCTTAAAAGAGACCCTTAGTAGAGCTACTCGCTCCGAACATGCGGTTAATGAAATAAATGAAGGGAGTGGGGAAGTAAATTCGTCATTCATGCCTAAAATGGACCCTATGCTTCTTGAGAGTGTTCATGTGAATGTTCCATCCACTGCACCTCCTGATCCTTTAGGACTATCTCCCTCTGAGGTTTTACTACCCGATGGTAGGAGTCTTGCCGAAGTACAAGAGATCGAACGCTATATGCAAGCAACAAGGGAGAGGGAAATTGAGAACCTACAAAGGCTAGAACAAAGTCGAGCCCTGAAAGCAAAGGCTCCTATGACAACAATCATGCCAGCCGAGCAACCGAGTGCTCCCAAGGTAGCAGTCACGGAGGGGCAAGCTATGGGGAGCAATAATGCTTCCACTTCAAGGGAAACCTCCAGTACGCCAGGCCTAGATGGGATATTCCTAAACGAAAATTGGGAGTATGACCTACAAGCAGAAGCTTTAACTGATCGGTACACAGGACACACCTATCATGTGGGTTGGTTAGATGTTCTACAATCCACATCGGGTGCTACTAGCATAGATGAGCAACAACAGAAAGTCTGTGATGTCCTCCATAGGATTGTCGAGTTAGAAAGACAGAACACAAGGATCAACATGCCTTCAACAGGCCTAATGAGATTCTTGGATACGGGAAAGGCCAACCAACCAACCTTGTCACAAATGGAGACTCCCTCAGTGAGCCCCATTGATCCTCCATATGTTGTTTCGCCAAGAGCCTCAGTACAATCTGAGCCCACAAGTGGCAGCTTTACCTTCCCAGATCTAGCTCCTCTGTCTCTTAATGACACTACGGCTACCATGCATATCCCAGTGGTGAGCATGACAAGAAGTACACCATGGAGTTCATTTGTTAACACTGCGCCAATGCCTAGTAGCACAGTGCCCCCAACTATACCTACATGTATGTATCAATCATGTGCACCTGTCGTACCTCAGCCTCATGTAGCTCCTACACCTCCGATTATTCCAAGAGCTTACAATCCACAATGGAATTATCCAAGCTCTTATACAAGTGGAGCCATGCCATTTAATAATAACATGCCATATCAGGCACCCCCTATGCCTAGGGCCACGCCTGTAAACTTTGGACCACCGTCTAGTACACCACCATACGAAATTTGGGACCCAAGAGCCGCGCGTATGCCAAGGCCAAGGCCAATTCCCATCTCACATGTGGTTCCAGGAGCACATACACCCATTATACCTGCTCAAATAGGAGATTTGGCAGCATTTGCTCAAACTATCGATCGCTCTATTGTGGAAAACATGCGTAGTGCACTTGATAGAGAGCCTAGGAGCAAGGTAGTTCAAGTAGCTAAGCTCACACAGAAATTCAATGGAGACGGAGATGCTAGAAAGCATATGGAAGTCTTTGAACATGTGTGCGATTCCTTGGAAGAGCACAATGAGCTACATAAGTGTAAGGCTTTGAGTGTGACCCTAAGCAGAAAGGCTGGAGATTGGTATAGAACCTTAAGAGTAGAAGAAAAAACGATCTACTCTACTCTTAGGAGACTGTTCTTAAAAGAATACATACGAGAGGGAGTACTTTGGGGTGTAGCCTCTCAGCTCTAGAAAGCCCAACGAGAAGAAGGTGAATCCGTGAGAGACTTCATTAGTCGCCTAAAGAATTTGAATTCTCGATGCAATCCAAACGAGCGATTCAACAACAACCAATTGCTCGATAGATTCATTAGGGGACTACGACATGAAAGTATCTATAATGGCCTAGTCATTAGAGGTATCACTACTTGGGAAGCAGTCACCATGAATGCAATCCAATTGGAGGATAATTTAATGATTGCAGGAGAAAGAGTGTCTGCCGAGCCGAAGTCTAGTAGCTTGCAAGCATCAGGGCATGAGCCAATGAAGATAAAGCCAATCGTGAAAGAGCAAACGATATCTGAGATGACTTTGGCAGATCTCACAAAGGCCATCCAAGAAAGCCTTAGGGGTAATCGTGCTCTACAAAACACTCATATGTATCCAAGAAGGGAGCAACAATGGTGCTCAATTTGCTTGGGCCCACATACTATGAGTGAATGCCCTACTTTCAGAGTAAAGTTTAATGGGACTTGTAACGCGTGTGGTAGGTATGGCCATCAAGCGAAGGATTGCCTAATGCTTAAACGCATCATGGAAAATAGACCGCCTATAGCTTGGGCAGACTCACCTCGAGTTCCTGCATTAATGCCTACCCCACCCATGGAGCAACAGTTGCCATTACACCACATGGTCCCTAGAACCCAAAATGTGGTCCAAACCACACCGTTGCCACCTCCAGTGCTAGGACAACAACCCCCTCATCCAAGAGTTACACCTATGAACCAAATAGGTTGCGAGTCATCTAGTACTTATGTAGATTGCGAAGAAGACATAGACTCTAGTATCACCTATGGAGTCGACATGCTTGAGGAGTGTCCCATGTACTATATGGAAGACCATTGGGGACAAATCAAACCGGTATATCAAGCTACTGCGCTAGCAGCAAGGGGCCAAAACATTAATAGTGTTACCAAGAGACCACCTCTTCAGTGCTACGAATGTGGTGGACCACATCTAGTAGCTGAGTGCCCCATTAGAATACAAAAGAATTCCGCACTAATGCAAACAAGTCAAGGGAGTGCATTGGAAATGCCAATACTAACTTGTAATCATTGTGGCATAGATCATTTGATCGCACAGTGTCCTAACAATCCAAACGCACCGAAAATCACACCATTGAACGTAATAGAGATTGTTGATGGGACACCACCAACTATAAACATAGCACCAATGAATGCACTCACACGGTCGATGCTCCAAAAGCAAAATTACATCCTTGAAGAGAGAGATGCTGCATCCATTGGCCGAGCGAGAAAGAAGAAAACACGAAGAAAGAAATCCCTTAATGCTTCTAGCTCAAAACCTAGCTCAAAGACTAACATAGGGACAGGAGAGGATCCCGTGTATATGAATGACCCTGAGGATGACTCAGATTCGATAGAGACCACGGAGACCAAAACTGTTACTACAAAGGAAAAAGCCAGCGAGGAGGATCACGAGAGGGAATTACGACGAACACCAAAAGAGTATTCAAAGTTAAACCACCCAGTTGCGAACCCCCAAGATAAGCCACGAGAGACAAAAAATGAGGATTGCAAGAGAAAGATTGGAACCTATCCAAACCCAACAGTGGAAATTGAACGAGTCCAACAACTGAGGGGTTTGGTGGAAGAAACTCAACGAACATTAGAACCTGAACCCAAACATATCCAGATGTCGGACACATTGTTTCCCACACAAGTTCAACCTCACAAGAACTACAAGCCGTTAGCTATACCCAGTATCATTGGGGAAGAGAATGAGGGTAGGACATCTGAAAGTGGACACACACCTTTCCTACTAGAGAGAATGTTTGGTGAGGGAATGCCCGACCCCCTTGAGGAAGTGGAGATTCCATCTTCACCATTCTCTTGTCAGGGTCCTACAACCCACAAGATGCCATTAAATGTTGCCAAATTGATGGATTTCATGTCTTCAGAAGTTAGAACCACCATCATGTCCAAACTATATAAAGACCCCGAGCTAGTCTCAGCTCTTCGAGCCTTTCTCAATGGAGAATTACAGGCCGGATTACCATAGTTTGCACATATGAACAAACCTGACTCGGTAATGAATGATAAGGAACATTTAGCACCACCATCTGACCTAGCGGGACATGAATCTGTAATTGAAGCACCCGTTAACAAGTTGGGGCAATACTTTGAAGGTGATGAATCTAATGCTACTCTACCAATCACTACTAAAGGATTAACTGTAAAGGGGGTCCTTGACGGTGGTGCGGGAGTCAACATGGTGAGAAAGAGTTGTTGGGAGTCTATGGGGCGACCTCACCTTGAAGCCACAAGCGTAGTGGTAAAAATGGCTAATGGATCTATTGTTACGCCTATTGGAATGCTAAAGGATCTCAGAATCAAGGTCTTGGGATATAAGGTAAGGCAGACTTTCATTGTTATGGATTTTTCCAAGCATCCTATGTCATTTGAGATGATCTTAGGGCGTCCATTCATGAGGGAAGCAAAAATGGTGCATGACTGGTCCAAAAACCACGTCTACTTACAGTTCCAAGACTCTGTCATTCGAGTTGATCTTTTAAGTGGTCGAACGCATCCTCTAGGAAATAAATTCATCATTGATAATCGATCAGACACAACAATTCACTCAGCTCCATTACAATATTGTTACACGTGTAACGAAGACACGGATATTGGGGAGAGCTCTCCTTATATGGATATCCTACCCAGAATGGCTGAGTCAGACAATGTCGATTGGGTACACCTAGCGGCAACTATAGATACATGGGGAGCTAGAGGAAAAACCTGGGTAACGCGAGATGGGGAAGAGATACCACACATTGCACCAGTAAACATGTTAGGTGTAACGCATGTAATATCCGATGATAAGAAAGAGGCACACCTACCTGAGAGTGAAACCGATGATTCCTCAAAGGCTTCAGGCCAATACACATCAGAAACGGAATCTCAGGGAGAAATGGATTCAGAACCTGAGGAAACATCGAGTGAGCCAAGTATAGAAACTGAACACTCAAGGTCTAGTACGACCATCTATGGTGATTTATATGAGAGTGAAGAAGATACAAGCGAAGACCTATCAAGCGAGTCGAGTTCAAACATTTACCAAAATCAAAACCTTAACAAGAAACAAAGGTCATATAAGAGACGACGATATCGAGCAAATGTGAGAGCTAGGATAAACAATGAAAGATCTACTGCAGAATGGCTTAGCTATCTAGGGGCATGTGATGCTCATCGAAAGCTAGTAGACAATTGGGGTGAACATCTCCAGAGTGTCATGTGGTGCAGCCCGCGACCCATTGACCTCGCTCAATTGGAGGTTACAGAGCCGAAATTGAGTCGAACTATAAGAAGACGTCAAAACCGAGAGTTAGCACAACAACAAAAGGAGGCAGAACTAAAAGAAAGGTCTCCGTCACGACAAGAGCCTGCTGACTTACATACGGCTCTTGAACATTTTAAATCTTATACCACGCGGGAGCGAAAGGTTGTGTATGCCAAAGCCCAACGAATACCTACCAATGGAAGCAGTGGAGTCTATGATGGTCCAGCGGTAGTTAAAGAGATAGAATTAGCACAACCAGGTGAGGAGTCTAAACCAGTCTTTATTGCTCAAGACCTTACCGAAACTGAAGAGGCTGTACTTAAGGAGCTCCTCAAGGAATACAAGGATATCTTTGCTTGGACATAACATGACATGAAGGGCGTTCCACCTTCTGTGGTGCAACATACAATTCCCATGATCAACACTACTAAACCTGTCCAGCAATGACCCTATCCAATGAATCCTAAGTACGCCAAAATTGTACAAGAGGAGATTGAAAAACTTATCCAATGTGGATTCATATACCCTATTGAGCACTCAGAATGGGTTTCTCCAATAGTCATTGTGCCAAAAAAGAATGGGAAACTAACAGTGTGCGTGGACCTCAAGAAAGTTAATGCAGCTACTAGGCGAGATCATTATCCCTTGCCATATTCAGAACATGTGCTTGAAAGAGTTGCGGGCAAGGAAGCTTATAGCTTTTTAGATGGGTACTCTGGTTACAATCAAATCACAATTGCATTAGAGGACCAAGCTAAAACTGCTTTTATCACAGAGTTTGGAGTGTTTGCATTTCGTGTTATGGCCTTTGGCTTAACAAATGCCCCTGCTACATTCCAACGATTAATAAACACTGCGTTTAAAGAATTTCTAAGGGAGTTTTGTGAAGCTTTCCTAGACGACCTTTGTGTTTATTCTTCTTGGGAGAAGCATTTGTTATATCTACGAAAAATATTTGAAAGGTGCAGATTTTATTGCATCTCATTGAACCCTTTCAAATGCCAATTTTGGGTTAAGCATGGAGTCATTCTAGGGCATATAGTGTCCAAGAACGGGATATCCACAGATGAGAGTAAGATTAAAGCCATTGCCGATTTGCCACCACCTACGAACTATAAAGGAGTTCAAAGATTTATGGGCCATGTTGGTTATTATCGAAGATTTATTTTAAACTTTGCCGAGATAGCGCGTCCATTGTACAAACTTCTTATCGAGTTTCACTGGACGGAAGAATGTCATCAATCTTATGAGTTATTAAAGAAGGCCCTAACAAGTGCTCCAATCCTGCGAACACCCGATTGGAATGTACCTTTTCATGTGCATATTGATGCATCAAATTTTGCTATTGGGTGTGTTCTAACTCAACCAGGAGAATATAAATTGGACTACCCTATTAGCTTTGCAAGTCACCAATTAAATGATTCCGAGACGAACTACACTACTACAGAGCGCGAAGGTCTAGCTATGATTTACGCAGTAAAGAAATTTCGCTATTACCTTCTTGCTACCAAGTTTGTGTTTTATGTTGATCATCAAGCATTGCTATATTTGGTAAACAAGCCGTGTTCCACAGGTCGAATTACACGATGGTTGTTAATTGTTCTTGAGTTTGACTTCACCGTTGTTGTGAGGCCTGGGAGGAAACATGTCATGGCGGATCATTTATCTCGTATCCCTAATGGCGAAGCTCCTACGGGGGTTGATGATGAATTACCTGATACTCCTTTGTTCATTGTTGAGACAATGCCTGAATGGAGTGAAAAGATTGTTAACTTCTTAGTTAATGGTTTTCCACCCAAAGAACTGCGAAAAGATATAGCTCGAAAATTAATCAAGGAATGCGAACCCTATTGCTTACTGGCTGGAACTCTCTATAAGAGAGGAAAAGATCATGTTCTTAGACACTGTGCCCGCGAGGATGGATCTTACAGTCAGGCTATTGGTGGCCCACTATGTTTAAGGATGCATCACTTTTTGCAAAGGGATGTGATGAATGCCAACGCTTCAACAAGCCACAAAGAAGGGATAGGATGCCTCTACATCCCATCAAGGTAACCCAACCATTTGAAAAGTGGGGCTTAGACTTTGTAGGACCGATTAGTCCGGCTGCACGTAACATGCAATCACGATATATCATTGTCGCTACCGACTATGTAACCAAATGGGCTGAAGCAAAAGCAACACGAAAGGCGGATGCAAAAACAACAGCTAAGTTCCTCTTTGAGAACATTATCACACGTTTTGGATGCCCCTTTGAACTTGTGAGTGACAATGGAACTCATTTTATAAATGAAGTAATAAAAGAACTCACATCAAACTTCATGATATCTCACCACAAGTCTACACCCTATTATCCCCAAGCAAATGGCCAAGCTGAGAGTACCAACAAAACTCTCATCTCCATTTTGACAAAGACAGTCGAGGCTCATCGCACTGATTGGGACCTAAAGCTTACATCAGCTTTATGGGCTTATCGTACTGCGTATAAAGTTGCTATTAATTGCACACCGTTTAAGATGGTGTATGGCCAAGAAGCAGTTATGCCATGGGAGTTTGTCATTCTTAGTCTTCGAGTAGCTTCTCAAGAAGGTTGGGATGGTAACCCCTTAGTGGAGCAATTATATATCCTGGAAAGGCTAGATGAAGAGAGGCAATTAGCTGTGCGAAATGCTCTAGTGGAAAAGGATAGGAGAAAGAAGTGGTTTTATAGCCATTTAAAGGATAAAGACATCAAGGTTGGTGATAAAGTTTTTATGTACGGGGTACGTAATGAAAAGAAGAAATTGAAATACGCTGGCAAGGGGCCATATCGAGTGTGTGAAATTACCCCGCAAGGTACCATTCGTGTGGAGACTCTAGATGGAGTTGAAACCATTGGAATCCTTAATGGGAGTAAATTCAAAAGATATTATGATCCTCTAAGCCAGGAAGAGTTGCAAGCCATCCATCAAAAGAAGGCTGCCAAGGAACAAGCAGAGCTTAAAAAAATCCAAGCAAGAGTTGAGGCTCGAGAACGACAACAACGTCTTAGACGCCAACGAGAGGCTAATCTGGGAATCACGCAAGCATTTTTCGAGGACACAGATGACGACTCATTAGAATCTGAGCCACCCCTACGATACCCAATTGAGCTAAATAGCCCCTATGGGAAAGTACTATACAATGCCTTATTAGATACGGGAGCTAAACACAATTTGTTATCCTATGGAGTTTGGTGTCAATTAGGGAAACCGACCCTATCCCCGAGTACGATGCAAGTCAAGGGCATTAATAAAAAGAAAACTGCTATTCTTGGAGTCCTTCAGACCCCTGTTGTCTATGACAATGGAAGCATAGTGCAGAGGTTTCTAGTCATGCCCGCGGGAGCTATGGAAGGCAACGTAAACCTGGGACGCACGTGGATGTTGGCAACCAAATGCAGTATTGATTGGGATACTGTTAGTGTCACGACGCGACCACCGACTCTTACCCCTATCATTCAAGAAATGTCACCTATGTTGCAAACTCTAGCAAAGTTGAAGGATAGCCAACATTCACAAGCCAAGGTGGTTAACTCGTCTTTGCCAGCTACCCATGAACCTAGCATTTCAACACTTGTAGTTGCAGCAAGCAGTAATATTGTAAGTACTCATCCACGACCTAAGAGTACATATCAATGGGTCCCCAAGGCCTTACTTCCAACTACCTCAACCCTCCCATCCATTCCAAGAAAAAATTTCCTGGGAAAACCAAGAGCGCGCCCTAGGAGAGTCAAGACCAAATCACGATGGATTCCAAAACAACTATTAGAAGCCCAAGGCTACTATGATGGAAATGAGCAAATTTGGGTACCTAAACGTAAAATGTGTCCTTCCCTATCGACAACAAACCCATATGAGTCAAACAGTGTAATGCTAAAGCCAATGGCAGACCGTGGGAAGGGAAAGATCACAGAATGCTACACACCTAGTCGAGAGCTAGTTTGGGCTCCAAGGCAAAACAAATTTATTCCACCTAGCTCAGGAAGGGGGGAGTTCCATGAAGCTTCTAGCTCCTCATGTAATACATCCATAGAGGTAAAAGCTTCTACACAGCCTCAATCTATAGTAATGGACCTCCATGAAGCTACAAAAGAATCCACACCTCCCAGTGTTCAAAAATCACTTGATGAACCACTTCAAGTTCGATCCTGGGAGAGTACCTTACCACCCTTGCAACTTGACGAGGCACCTAGGGTAATAGAAAACTACTGGCAAAAATCCTCACCTATTACCAACTGGAACAATTGGTTTCAAAGGGTGACGACATCATTTCAAACGGTATGATCTACCCAAGGAAGGGGGGAGTGTTTGTGGACATCCATCATTCACTTGCTTCCCTCTCAACCTTTCTCCCTAACCTCTTAATCTCCGATCTTAGGGAATGTATATATAAAGCCTTATACTCACAAAAACAAGATAAAAAAGTAAAAGAGCAAGAGCCATAACACAAATCATAAAAACAAATTATGCACAAGAACACGACCCTTGTAATATTTGAACTCTAACCATCATCTATTTGCGTGTACAGATATGGCTAGTACGCTAGAGTCATCCACTCCTGCCTTGGGTGAGAGGTACCCTCGTTACTTTTCACAAATATTTCACATGGTCTTTCCCGTGCTTGCATGTGAATGGGATTTGATAGGTACGCTAGCATGTGAGAGGAATTTTGAGAGTTAGAATGGCTCATACGTCTCTTGACCACGTCTGATCCATACTTAGTAGAGAGCGTTTATCCCATTGCACAAGCCTACCCTTTTGACCAAGATGACTATAGGCGTCTAGTGACCTTCTTAGTAAACATGGGCACCTATGATGAAGAAGAAAATTTACACGACTACATGGATGGCACATATCTTCTGATGGATGATGACTTTGTTTATCTCGACGATGAAGATAGGGGTTTAGCCTTAGGGTTTCCCCCCAACCTCTACAATATCCTATTCCCTTGACTCTCTAGGGGGAGTGCAAATAATTAGGTTAGAGTTCCTTATGTTTTTTGTTGTGTTCAATAAGTGTCGGTACCTTTTTCCACTAATGTGCCTCCTGGAGGTATTCCTTTTGTTTCCTAGTGTGTACAGGAGCGTGTTGCTATTGGTAGGATTTGGACCTTCATGAAATCTTTATCTCGACTCACTCTTCAAATCAAGCGCGACCATCGACACAAACAGGTGTTTCTTGTCCATTAGCATTGCCCCTTATCTTTTTTGCATCTATGATTGTCAGCTTTAATTGTGATTGGTAGCCTAATATTCAGCGCATTTGCTTAGTATCAAACATTTAATTCAATGTAATTTTTTGTCATAATCACTTGTCTAAGTTTAAAAATCAAGCAGTCCGACAAACTAGTTTAACCAAGTTAGGTGTTAGAAATCTTCTCTTAATACCATGGGGAATGCCTTCCTAATAATTAATGGTTACTTAGGTTCTTAATCCGATTTAGGCAGCATTGTGTGAAATGTACTAGGGCTTTCTAGTGGGCTTGACCCTATTGACCTTTAGCTTAAGTATTATAAAGGGAGTTTACTGGTGTGATGAGCCTGGGGAGGTGTATCAGTGTTATATGACCCCCCAAAGTTACAAAATTAAAATGCTGAAAATGAACAAACAAAAAATCAAAGTGCCACACTGTAAAATCTTAAGCTGGAAGAGAAATCTCAGCTTGATTTGGTACTTCACTCACATGTATTGCCTATCGTACTAGAGCCCTAGAGGTTCCCAGTATGGGCGCTTTTACTTGAAAAGCAAAAAACCCAAGGCATACAAAATAAGCACACACATCAAAATTGAATCACTGTGAAAAGACTTTGGGGGGTCAAAGGAAAAGTAATCAGTCAGGCGATGATTTCATGAGAAATTACTTTTATGGTAGCTTAACTACAAGGTCTTCTAGATATAGCCTCTAGTCAGCCCTCGAACATGAATACTTGGCTCTCGTGATTAAACAACTTAATTGACCACAGATAATTAAGAAGCTTACCCATGGTATTAATATTCGATCTCTAGTGCCTTTCGACCATCAAATTAGCGACCCCAGACTTGTTTAATTTTTTACCTTTACATCTGTTTATGCATTTGATTACATTGCAATTTAATGTTCATTGCTGACAAATTGTTTGAAATTCTTTTACCAATCAATTTGTCTACCTAAAACTGCATATGCTTTTTAATCACTTATGAGAATGCAATTACTGTGCCAAAGTTGTTTGATTTTGCAGTGACTGAAGAAGGCTAAGGACATTCATCTCAAATGCTCTTCCACCTCGATGAACGAGCTTCAACTCAATAGCTTCCGAGGACGGAATCTACATCAGGAAGGGGGGCATGTTAACCCTCACGGCTCACGGACACCCCATCACCTACGACGGACGTGTATTATGTATTTGGTAGAGTCAGGTACCGGGCTTGTCGGACCAATAGGAAAAGGGTAAGAGTGATCGCCGATGAGAGGGGCACTCTAACTGGGACATTCAAGGGATTAGTTGGCTAAGCATGGGCGCCCAAGTGTGAATGGGGTGAGCTCATATAAAAGCCAACTAAACCTAAAAATCACTCATTCTCTCATTTGTGCAATAGAAGAGTGCTCTTGCTCCATCTCCATCTCCATCTTCTTCTTCTTCACCTCCTCGTGTGTGTGTGTATGTGTGTGAGAGAGAGAGAGGGAGAGTGTGTGTGCGATCGAGTATTACGAAGGCACGACGAAGGCGAAGCGGTTGAGCGTGGCATGACTGCAGCTTCTTCTTCATCACGACGAGGAATCCTCCACGGCAGGAGCATAGAGCGGTGAGTGACACACCATTGCCCTCTTTTGAGCTTGCTAAATTAGTCTTGTTGTGTGCTTGGAGCCATTTGTGGCTCACACACGGTGTATCGGCAAGTCCCTTGCTTCGACAGTGCAGGTCACTCCGTTTGGTGGCAGCCCCAAGATTTGATAGCTCCGCATATGTTTGGGTGGCTCCCATGTTAGTCGTGCTGTCTGTCTTAAGGTGGCTCTCTTTGTTAGCCGATGTATGTAGTCATGGTACAAATATTTTTGTAATTTTTACTTGGTGAGCCAAAGGTCTTTTTTCGACTCTTTAAGGCCACAAGCGACCACGTGGCTCACCAAGTAGCAAGAAAAAATAATGCATGCTATCAAAGGTAGTTAGATACAATATTAATTAAGAAAAGTGAGTCGCAACACCATTGCAGAGGTGGAAGAAGCCAACAAGGGGTGGGAATTTTTGCTTAGATCATGACCCACCCCTTGGAAGAAGCCGACAAGGGGGGGGACTTTTTGCTTAGATCATGATCCACCTCTTGTCGGCTTCTTCCACCTCTGCAATGTCGCTGCGACTCACTTTGTTAGACCAGCGGGTAGACAGACATGCGAATAACCTCCCAACCATCCTATATAGAGGCCCCTGGACCTCTTCCATATATAGACCCCTTTACTGCATGTGTGTCCGGCACATTGCCCGGGCGGTGCCCGTCTAGTCCTACCCTTGGCATGACATTACTCCACCCTTGGAGAAGCGTTTTCGTCCTCGAAATCACAAGTTGTAGTATCTTCATAAGAACACTAATGTTTTCCAGCGTGGCATCCCTCATGGATCCAATGGTTCGTTGAATCGGAACCCGGTTCATTGGGAGGTTCAATGAAATCAAGAGTAACATCTTGATTTTCTACATTGTTGTCCCTGTGCAACCGTCTTGGTTAACCGACTCATAATCGAAAGAGCGTGAAGGCTCCATTTAGAACTCACTTGAGAATGCTAAACGAGTTATCACAACTAAGAGGTGTTTAAATGCATACCCAGGTTTCAGACTTTCTGAAGGTACTGGAATGTGCAATATAACCTCGGCTCATCTTTCCATGAAAGTACTATGTTGACATACTCATCAGCAGCAACCAAGTCCTTGACTTGCGGTGGTTTCTTGCCAATATTCAACCTCATCCAAACTAATGATTAAGGTTGATAACTTGAGAATAACAGGCATAGACTAGAACTAGCCGTAACATGTCTTTCATCATATGAAGCAAACTCCAAACCAGAAAGGTAACCGATCTAGTTGTTTCACTTCTTGCTAACGTATGCACTTAGCATATCCTTTAGCGTGCTTTACTAATGTATGCACTTTGCATATCCTTTAATGCTAAATAGAATGCTTGTAAGCTTCCCATCGTACGTGGGATGAATAGCAACAGTAAGAGTGAGGTGCTGTTCCCCAACCACTTACAGACAGTCGCCACGACTGACGACAAACTATGACTCAATCATTGATTATCCAGCCATATACTCGATATGGAATGGAGACAACCAACTAGGTTGAAAGCAGATTGGAGTTTCAAGCAGCCAATCACAAACACCCATACTCAGCCATCACCTTGTATGGCAGGGTGTAAACTCATACTAAATCTGCAAGAGAGATTGCACTGGCAGTGCAAAAAATTGTAGAAACAATAATGTCCATGAATTTGCATGCCGCTCCGAATAAATTTGTGTTAAACACTAGGGCCCATAACACCTAGTGTGCATGCATTTAACACAAACATATCTGAACCACAATTCCATGACGAGACTTTCCACGGTATGTACGTGAAAGTCTTGCAACAAATGTGGACCATAATAGAATGTGACAACCCGATCACACCTAGGTACCAACCATGAGACATTCTCATGAATATAGCATATTTTGCAACAAAAGTTGGACCATAACAGAATGTGACAACCCAGTCACACCTAGGTACCAACCATGAGACATTCTCATGTACATAGCATACTTAGCTATATGTAGAAACGACCCTCCGTTAAGGGGGTTTCACAACACTTGTAATCGTAACAAGTTTGTACTTAGTACCCGACAATTTTTGGCCACTGAAATTGCTCCTGATACTGTGTGCTTAAAATGGTCGAACCAATGGATGCGACCAACATCTAGGGACTTCGTCGCGACACATTGGTAAAAAGTTGGTGCCACTGTCAGTCCAAGAGACTCATATTCTCCACATGTGGAATATGTCTCAAACAAGGATATGACATCCATCAAGTACGAGCTGGTACTTGTGTGTGGAGGTAACTGCAAACACTCCACGACAAGAGTGAGAGGGACCCTCATTATCATGCTCCACACTGGCTAAACTGAACTCTTTGAGTTCTTAGACCATGTTGTATCCCATGTGATAACATGTGCCAAATCGAACCCTACAACTAGGTTCGTAACAGCATAAGGTATAGTGGACGCTATGGTCCAAAATACTCTGTTCCAACATGCCCTTGGCATGGCTTTAAAACATTCAAGCGTATTTATACGACTTGCACTGGAAACCGTGGGTGTTACCTGCGCAATCCAACCCCTTTGGTTAACATCTACGTAGTCAAACCCCTTGGTAAGACCCTCTGTAGAAACTGCTCAACTAGCAGGCAACGGTAACCAACATAGTTAACCGTTGTGAGCGGGATGAAAACACTGTTAACCCTCACGGCTCACGGACACCCCATCACCTACGACGGACGCGTATTAGGTATTTGGTAGAGTCAGGTACCGGGCTTGTCGGACCAATAGGAAAAGGATAAGAGTGATCGTCGATGAGAGGCGCACTCTAACTGGAATATTCAAGGGATTAGTTGGCTAAGTATGGGCGTCCAAGTGTGAATGGGGTGAGCTCATATAAAAGCCAACTAAACCTAAAAATCACTCATTCTCTCATTGTGCAATAGAAGAGTGCTCTTGCTCCATCTCCATCTCCATTTTCTTCTTCTTCACCTCCTTGTGTGTGTGTGTGTGTGTGTGAGAGAGAGAGAGAGAGGGAGAGAGTGTGTGCGATCGAGCATTACGAAGGCACGACGGCGGCGAAGCGGTTGAGCGCGGCACGACTGCAGCTTCTTCTTCATCGCGGCGAGGAATCCACCACGAAGGCGAGCGTAGAGCGGTGAGTGACATACCCTTTGCTCTCTTGAGCTTGCTAGTTTAGGCTTGTTGTGTGCTTGGAGCCATTTGTGGCTCGCACACGGTGTATTGGCAAGTCCCTTGCTTCGACAGTGCGGCAAGGAGCGCACATTTTTGGCGCCGCTGCCGGGGAAATGCCCTACACTAAGCTCGGTTAAGCACTTTACGCTTTCTTGTGGTGCAATTTCTATCATAGGAAAGGCAGGGAATGAGTGTGTGTAGTTGTGTGGAGATTTCTGTTTTTTGCGTTTTCTGCGTTTTCTACGTTTTTTGGTTTGCACTGCACAGTTAGCATTTCTTGCGTTTTTGCATTTTCTGCATTTTCTGGTTTGCATTGCACAGTTTTGTCAAGTTTCAATTTCTGCATTTTCTGCATTTTCTGTGTTTTCTGGTTTGTGCACAGTTAGACGCATAGTTAGTTAACTAAGCAGGCTAGTAATTAGGTGAGACAGAAAGCAGGTAGGTGAGGTCAACGTGCACCAAAACGCGTGCCAAAAAAAAATAAAAAAATAATTTTTTTGAAAATTTTTTTTTGAATTTTTTTTTAAATTTTTTTTTCCGAAAAATAAAAACGTGAGTGAGGGGGAGGTTAAATTTTCGAAAATAAAAAAACGTGAGTTTTAAAACGGACGGGTTGGTTTGTGTAAAAGTTAGATCGGGATCGTTTCCCCAAGCCCAAGCCCAAGCCCAAGCCCAAGCCCTAGCCCAGGCCCAAGCCTCAGTCCTCAGTCTTATGATATATACGAGACTCACTCTTATATATATACCCTACTCCCTCAAGAGGAAATGAGAGCATGTGGGACAAGTCCTCCACTCTCCTCCCTTCTCTTCCCACTTGCACCCTTAGACTTGCTATTTGGAGCCTAGTTCCCCAGCTAGGAAAAGACTGTTTCGGGCTTTTCTGGAGCAAAATAGAACCAAACGGTGGGCTGTAAAGCATAGCGCATCCCTCCTAGCAATACGCTCGTTTCGAGCTATCACACGGCCCATTCCACGACACGCTCTAAAAAATCTAGCAAAAAAACAAACAAAAAACACGCAAAAAACTAGTCACAAGGCCTCTTAGAGCAGCTTTTTGACACCTGAGGGTATCAAAAGCACATGCACTTACGCTCTGGGTGGGTGCTAGAACACGAGCATATTGAGGGTGCCTCTGTTCATACGGACACCCATTACCCATCCACGATAGGCTCTAGACCCTCAGCGGGGACACAAGGTAGCACCACCCAAGACCCTAAAATAGCCGCTAGTGATTCCTCCTCCGACTCAGAAATCATGGAAGCATACCCTACCCAAAACACTGAGAGAGAAGGCCATGCACCTCCCGAAGCTCCACAGCCTAGTACTAGTATGTTTAGCCGTTTCATGGAAACATTAGGTAGAGCTACTCGCTCGGAACCTGATGCAAATGAAGCACACGAAGGGGGTGGGGAAGTGGACTCTCCTTTCACATCGCACGTGGACCCCACACCCCCAAAGAGTGTCCATGTGGATATCCTGCCAACTTCTTACCAAGAAGGCCCTGTTGAGCTGCCTCCTTCAGAAGTTCCCTCTAGAGTACCGTTGGTGACAAGTAAAACCACGGGGAGCAACATTGCTTCTACCTCACAAGAAACCGTTAACACGTCGACTCTAGAAGGATTGTTCATTAATGATCATTGGACATACGACCTCCACACTGAGGTGTTGACTTATCTACACTCTGGCCACGCCTACCATGTAGGATGGATAGAGATTGTACAATCCACCTCTAGTGCCACGAGCATTGAAGATCAACAGAAAATTATCTGTAATGTTATCCATGGCATTATTCAATCAGAAAGGCAAAACCGAGGGGTAAATATACTCTCAACTGGCCCCATGAGATTTCTGGATATGAGCAAGGCTCAACAGCCTACTCTATCACAAATGGAGACTCCTCTAATGAGCCCCATGGACCCATCTTACGTCATTTCACATGGGGTCTCTATGCAATCTGAGCCTCCGAGCGACAACTTTAGCTTCCCTAACTTGGCTCAACCCTCTATTAAGGAAAACACAGTGCTCACTCCAGGGATAAGCCCGACAGAGAATGTACCGATGACCTAATATGGGGCCTCGACCGTATGTGCCTCTAGCCCCTTATGCACACATGGCCCCCACACCTCTAATTGTACCACTTGTTTATGCTCCTCGAGTGCCGCTCCCTAGCCCTTATCCGAGTGGACCTATGCCCGGTTATGATCCATATCCTGCATCATCCACACATATGCCAAGACCGGTACCCGTCCCTCTCCCACATATGATTCCAAGAGTACCTCCACCGGCCCTGCCTCCTCACACAGGTGACTTGGCAGCGTTTGCTCAAACCATAGGTCGATCTATCGCAGAAAATATGCGTCATGCATCTGATAGAGAGCCTAGAAGTAAGGCAGTACAAATTGCCAAACTCACGCAAAAATTCAATGGGGACGAAGATGCTAGAAAACACATTGAAGTGTTTGAACAAGTATGTGATTCCTTAGGGGAACGCAACGAACTACATAAGTGCAATGCCTTAAGCTTGACATTAAGTGGGAAGGCTGGAGATTGGTATAGAACCCTAAGGGTGGACGAGAAAACAATCTACCCTACCCTTCGAAGGTTGTTTCTAAAGGAGTACATACGAGAAGGTGTGCTTTGGGGTGTAGCATCTCAGCTACAGAAGGCCGAACGTAAGGAAGGAGAGTCAGTAAGGGACTTCATTAGTCGTCTAAAGCACTTAAACTCTCGCTGCCCTGTAAATGAGCGCTTCAACAATAACCAACTGCTTGATCGATTCATTCGAGGGTTGAGGAATGAAGGAATCTATAATGGACTAGTGATTAGAGGTATCACAACCTGGGAAGATGTCACTGCCAATGCAATCCAATTAGAGGACAACTTGATGATAGCAGGCATGAGGGTGTCTACTGACACGAGATCCACTAGCTCACAAGCCATTGAGTATGAACCCATGACTGCAAAGCCCATTGCCAATGAGCCAAAGGTATTTGAGACATTCTTGACAGACCTCACCAAGGCAATCCAAGAGTCTCTTAAGGATAATCGACCCCCTCAAAATAGTCACATGTATCCAAGAAGGGAGCAACAATGGTGTTCCATTTGCTTAGGTCCACATAGCACTAGTGAGTGCCCTACGTTTAGTGTAAAATTTAATGGAACTTGCAACGCATGTGGTAGGTATGGTCACCAAGCTAAGGATTGTTTAATGATCAAACGTATGATGGCAAATAGACCACCTGTAGCCTGGACGAATGCGCCTCGAGCTCCTGTATTGATGCCTGCTCCACCTGTTGAGCAACTACCGCAACACATGGTCCCTAGATCTCAAAATGTTGTACAAGCTACACCTCTACCACCTCCTGTGCTAGGACCGCAGGCCCCGCATCCAAGAGTCGCCCCTATGAACCAAGTGGGTTGCGAGCCATCTAATGCTTATGCGGATGGCTGTGAGGAGGAAATAGACACTAGTATTGCCTACGGACTTGATACATTGGAAGAGTGTCCTATATACTACATGGGAGATTGTTGGGGGCAAGTCAAGCCGGTTTGTCAAGCTGCTGCTCTCGCATCCAGAGGTCAAAATATCAACACCCAGGCTAGGAGGCCACCTCTTCAATGCTACGAGTGTGGTGGACCACATCGGGCAGCGGAGTGCCCTATTAGGCTGCAAAAGAATGCTGCACAGATGCAAATGAATCAAGGGAGCACGTCTGCAATGCCAATACTCACATGTAATCGTTGTGGCATAGATCACTTGATTGCCCAATGCCCCTATAACCCAAATGCGCCTAAAATCACACCCCTAAATTTGGTCGAAATTGCTAGTGTGACATCGCCAATACCACCCGTCGCACCCGCTTATGCGATTACACGGTCCATGCTTCAAGGGCCAGGCCATATCCTCGAAGAGAGAGATACCGCGTCAGTTATCCAAGCAAAGAAAAAGAAGACACGAAGGAAGAGGTTGCAGAATACGGGAAATTCAAAGCCAAGTTCCAAAACAAACATAGGAACAGGAGATGACCCCGTGTATATGAATGACCTCGAGGATGATTCAGATTCAGTCGAGACAATGGAGACTAGAACCAATACCACAAAGGGAAAGACCGACAAAGAAAACCGTAACATGGAACCAAATGAAAACCGAATAAGAGAAAACCATAAAGAGCCTCTGAAAACACCACAAGTGTTTCCAAATCCAATCCAAGACCCCCAAGATAAGCCGCAGGGGCAAAAAGGGAAGAATCGTAAAAAGAAGATTGGGACGTACCCAAACCCAGTAGACGAGATTGAGCAGGTGAAACATCTAAGAGGTTTAGTGGAGGAGACTCAAAGGAAACTAGAACCAGAACCCATGCATGTCAAAATTCATGACACAGTGTTTCCCACGCAAGTTCATCCACCCCACATGAACCATAGACCGTTAGCCATATCTAGTATCATCCAAGAAGGGAGTGAGGACGGGACATCAGAAAGTGAGCATACACCCTTCTTGTTGGAAAGGATGTTTAACGAAGGAATACCTGATCCCATTGAGGAATATGAGATTCCATCCTCACCAGTTCCTAGTCAAGGACCTACACCCTGCAAAATGCCAATGAATGTTGCCAAACTAGTGGACTTCATGTCTTCTGAGGTCCGAACCACGATCATAGCAAAGCTGTATGGAGATCCTGAGTTATTCCTTGCACTTCGAGCATTCCTTAACGGAGAGCTACGAACGGGATTACCGCAGTTTGCGCAACCAAATAGGCCTGACTCGATTATGATTGATGAGGAAAATCATGTGCAATCACTTGACTTAGATGGACACGAGTCTGTGATCGAGGTACCCATTAACGAATTAGGGCAGTATTTTGAAGGCGACGAGTCTAATGCGACCCTACCCATCACTACCAAGGGATTAACTATAAAGGGAATTCTTGATGGTGGTGCAGGAGTTAGCATCGTTACAAAAGATTGTTGGGAATCCATGGGAAAACCCCGCCTCAGTGTTACTAACATTGTGGTAAAGATGGCAAATGGTACCATAGCCAAACCTATGGGGATGCTCAAGGATCTTAAGATCAAAGTTCTAGGACACAAGGTACGACATACGTTCATTGTAATGGATTTCTCTAAACACCTTATGTCATATGAAATGATTTTAGGACGACCATTCATGAGGGAAGCACAAATGGTTCATGATTGGTCTAAAAATCATGTCTATTTGCAATTCCAAGACTCTGTCCTTAGAGTGGATTTGGTGACTGGTAAGGTACACCCCTTAGGGAGTAAAACCATTATTGATCATCGCTCTGACACCACAGTTCACTCAGCCCCACTACAATATTGTTACACTTGTAAGAAGGATACAGACATTGGCCAAGATTCTCCTTATATGGATATCCTACCTGGGATGACTGAGTCGGACAATGTGGATTGGGTCCACCTAGCAGCAACCATAGACACTTGGGGAAATAGGGGGACGACCTGGGTAACACCTGAGGGGGATGAAATGCCTGTACCCTTAAATATGCTACAAGCAATGCATATCGCTTCCGACAAGACTCATCCTAATGTAACGAAGAAAACATACAAGTGGGTCCCTAAAGCTTCCTTAGTGACCATAGCTAGTGCTAAAAAACAGAAGCCTTGTAAGAAACGTACCACTCGCTCCAAGAAAAGTAAGAAAATGTTGCGATGGATCCCTAAACGACTATTGGAAGCCCAAGGCTACTATCAAGGAAATGATCAAATCTGGGTGCCAAAACGTAGATTGTGCTCTTACCTATCACCTGACCCAAGTGAGCCCAATCCCGTAGCTCCAAAACGAATCAATGATCGTGGAAAGAAAAAAATCACAGAATGCTACACACCCGCTCCCGAGCTAGTTTGGGTACCAAAGAAAGAACGATTTGTTCCACCTAGCTCAGGAAGGGGGGAGTCCCATGAAGCTTCTAGCTCCTCATGTAATACATCCATAGAGGTAAAAGCTTCTACACATCCTCCATCTATAGTAGTGGACCTCCATGAAGCTACAAAAGAATCCACACCTCCCAGTGTTCAAGAATCACCTGATGAACCACTTCAAGTTCGATCCTGGGAGAGCACCTTACCACCCTTGCAACTTGACGAGGCACCTAGGGTAATAGAAAACTACTGGCAAAAATCCTCACCTATTACCAACTGGAACAATTGGTTTCAAAGGGTGACAAGCTCATTTCAAACGGTATGATCTACCCAAGGAAGGGGGGAGTGTTTGCTGACAGTCATCATTCATTTGTTTCCCTCTCAACCTTTTTCCCTGACCTCTCAATCACCAATCTTAGGGATTGTACATATAAAGCTTTATACTCACAAAAAACAAAAAAATAAAGAGCAAGAGCAATTAGCAAACGAGTATGCGCAATAAAAGTCAAAACATTGACCCAGACCTACACATTTAAATCTGGTACAGTGAAACAGAAACCTATGCCATAAAACACCTTTGATCCTCATCACTTGAGTGATGGAGGGTAGGTAAGATTAGTACGATAGGAGTGTTTCTGTTTTAGAGTTGAGTGATTAGCAAAGTTCTCTTTTTCCACTAATGTGCCTCCTGGAGGTATTCCTTTTGTTTCCTAGTGTGTACAGGAGCGTGTTGCTATTGATAGGATTTGGACCTTCATGGAACCTTTCTCTCGTTCACACTTCAAATCAAGCGCGACCATCGACACAAACAGATGTTTCTTGTCCATTAGCATTGCCCCTTATCTTTTTGCATCCATGTTTGTCTGCCTTGATTGTGATTGGTAGCATAATATTCAGCGCATTTGCTTAGTATCAAACATTTAATTCAATGTAATCTTTTGTCATAATCACTTGTCTAAGTTTAAAAATCAAGCAGTCCGACTAAACTAGTTTGACCAAGCTAGGTATTAGAAATCTTCTCTTAATACCATGGGGAATGCCTTCCTAATAAGCAATGGTTACTTAGGTTCTTAATCCGATTTGGCAGCATTGTATGAAATGTACTAGGGCTTTCTAGTGGGCTTGACCTTATTGACCTTTAGCTTAAGTATAATAAAGGGAGTTTACTAATGTGATGAGCCTGGGGAGGGTAACAGTGTTATATGACCCCCCAAAGTTACAAAATTAAAATGCTGAAAATGAACAAACAAAAAATCAAAGTGCCACACTGTAAAATCTTAAGCTGGAAGAGAAATCTCAGCTTGATTTGGTACTTCACTCACATGTATTGCCTATCGTACTAGAGCCCTAGAGGTTCCCAGTATGGGCGCTTTTACTTGAAAAGCAAAAAACCCAAGGCATACAAAATAAGCACACACATCAAAATTGAATCACTGTGAAAAGACTTTGGGGGGTCAAAGGAAAAGTAATCAGTCAGGCGATGATTTCATGAGAAATTACTTTTATGGTAGCTTAACTACAAGGTCTTCTAGATATAGCCTCTAGTCAGCCCTCGAACATGAATACTTGGCTCTCGCGATTAAACAACTTAATTGACCACAGATAATTAAGAAGCTTACCCATGGTATTAATATTCGATCTCTAGTGCCTTTCGACCGTCAAATTAGCGACCCCAGACTTGTTTAATTTTTTACCTTTGCATCTGTTTATGCATTTGATTACATTGCAATTTAATGTTCATTGCTGACAAATTGTTTGAAATTCTTTTACCAATCAATTTGTCTACCTAAAACTGCATATGCTTTTTAATCACTTATGAGAATGCAATTACTGTGCCAATGTTGTTTGATTTTTCAGTGACTGAAGAAGGCTAAGGACATTCATCTCAAATACTCTTCCACCTCGACGAACCAGCTTCAACTCAATAGCTTCCGAGGACGGAATCTACATCAGGAAGGGGGGCATGTTAACCCTCAGGGCTCACGGACACCCCATCACCTACGACGAACGCGTATTATGTATTTGGTAGAGTCAGGTACCGGGCTTGTCGGACCAATAGGCAAAGGGTAAGAGTGATCGTCGATGAGAGGCGCACTCTAACTAGAATATTCAAGGGATTAGTTGAAGCATGGGCGCCCAAGTGTGAATGGGGTGAGCTCATATAAAAGCCAACTAAACCTAAAAATCACTCATTCTCTCATTGTGCAATAGAAGAGTGCTCTTGCTCCATCTCCATCTCCATCTCCATCTTCTTCTTCTTCACCTCCTTGTGTGTGTGTGTGTGTGTGTGTGTGTGTGTGTGTGTGAGAGAGAGAGAGAGAGAGAGAGAGAGAGAGAGAGAGAGAGAGAGAGAGAGAGAGGGAGAGTGTGTGTGCGATCGAGCATTACGAAGGCACGACGGCGGCGAAGCGGTTGAGCGCGGCACGACTACAGCTTCTTCTTCATCGCGGCGAGGAATCCACCACGAAGGTGAGTGTAGAGCGGTGAGTGACACACCCTTTGCTCTCTTGAGCTTGCTAGTTTAGGCTTGTTGTGTGCTTGGAGCCATTTGTGGCTCGCACACGGTGTATTGGCAAGTCCCTTGCTTCGACAGTGCGGCAAGGAGCGCACAAACACACACAGTGCCTCTATAACGACCCGACACACACTCTTGGGAAGATACACACACACACACTATGGGGCACCACTCGGCTTACACAACACACTTGGCCGAGACAGGGAATACACCTCTGGAGTGAGAGGAGAGAGACTATCCACTTGCCCACTCCACACAGACACACACACACACACACACACCCACCCAAAACACTCAGCTCAAAAGAGGAGAATTTCTGATGTTTAGATACAAATGAGCTTGGGCCAACACCAATGGGGCAAACAGCTCACACAATATGGGTAAAAGATACCAGATACAATCACAAACTGGAGCAGAAACTTCGCTCATAGGAGAAACTTACACAGCCAAAACAGCAGAAAAAAGGGAGAAATTTCGCAAAATGGACAGCGCCATCACGTCCGGAACGGCCCAAAACCCCAGTCTACAATGTCAAAGTGCTTATATCTGACCTCGGATGAGCAGTTTACGGCCAAAACAGGCTCCAAAAATCCCAAAAACACAGTTGCGGCTGTTCCTCCTCTCTTCTCCACGTTTTTTCTGGTCTTCTCTCTGTTTTTTTCAGTTCCCACACTTATCGTTTTTAGTTGGGCACACTTGGCCTTTTAGATGACCTCAAACGGACCCCGAACAGGCCAAAAACTGACCTCGCAGTGCATAGTTGTCACCTTTTTGCATCATCCGCACACTTGGCACTCATTTCTTTTCAATAATGCGTCTCGCAACCACGTGAAGTGGCCCCAAAAAGTGGTCCTAATGATGAACTTTCTGCATAACTCTCACAAGAAAACACCCACGTTGTGTCCGTCCTCATCCGCCTGCAAATATTGACCCCGTTCGCCCTCCTGACGTCACTAGATGCCATCTGACGCACCTGCTTACCTCATGTCGTCGGCCCGCGGATAGCTTCCTTGAGAAGTTTTACGCACTACCAACTCCTCCTTATTGTTGAAAAAACACAGTGGTACTGGTAATAGTGAAAATCGATGCACTATGTACACCCTGTCATACCTGTACACATGTGGGCCCCATGTAACCACCTGGCTCTGAAAAATGGGCAATTATTTATTTGATGCACCATGCATGTGTATGTACATATGCGAAATCCCTTGCTCCAAAAAACTCCTGACACCGTGTATATAATGATTGGAATCAACTCGAAAAGTTGAATTCGTCCGCTACCGTGTGGTAGATTGCGGAATTCTTTCCTTGAAATTTTAACTGGGAGAGATCAAACTGTGATCCTCAATGCCTATGGGGTGATTTAGCAGTCACCCTCCGGGTCATACCCCAAACAATATGTCCATAGACACTCCGTAGTGCTATAGAGAGAGCAAGAAATCCACACAAGTGAACTGCCTAGCTCTTGTGGACCATGCTGTCTCAACTGATTGCTGCATCTATACTTCCTTGTAGAGATCAGCTGCTGTGAGTTGAAGATTTATCAAAAACTCAACTTGAGTGTCGCACTGAAAACATGTAGTGCAAAAATGACACTGTAAACATCTTGAATGACAAGACCCTTGCTTGTCCCTTAACGTCGATGTATACTTCCCTGGGTAGAGCTGTTCACTCTTGAAAACAATCACCCAAAGAATGACAATAGTTGGGTCTTACCCTTGGCCTGACAATGGCTCTTAGCCTGTGTGGCTCATAGCCCTTGTGCAAATTAGTGTTCAATGGATGAACCGATGAAGACTAATTTGAGTAGCATCTTAGCCACGTGCTAGCTGAGAGTTAGAGCACCTTGGCTCAGGCTGACTCACGAGCAAAACACGTATCAAAAGCTTCTTAGAAGATTTTCATTATTCCCTTAAAGAGAGAGAACGAGAGAGAAGAAGAGCATGCTGGGCTGCGGAACTTTCCTTGAACGACTATGACGTGTATAGTTGATTGCCATGCTCGTGTGCATCTTATGCCTAATGTGCAACGTATCCTATAAGCATGGAACAAGTTTCTGCTACGACTCTCTCATTGAGAGAGGTAACAGAAAAACACAACCACATCTTGATCTACCTGCCTTGCAGGGTCGTGATTGTATGAAAATGACTTAGCATTGGCACTTTGCCTGTGAAATAAGTCCTAGATTTAGGTTCCTTTTAGTGCTGTTGGGTGTTGATAGCAACCAACCATAAGGTTCAACAATCCATTACTTAGTCTGTCCTTGATAGAGTTGCGAGTGTGATAGCGGAAGCATAATGCATAAAGTGGTGGAATCCATGCCACCTGCTTAGCATGCCTTGCATGCAAAAACGTAAGCCCTTGGCTACTATAACGGTCTCAAGCGTAAGAACCAAAACCATAAGTGCCTTGCACAGAATAAACTTGTAGGGATTCTGTGAGCTGACATTCCCTATTTTGCCAGTTCCCCAAACTTTTGTGCCAAAGCCCTTGATTCCAAATCAATGGCAGTACCTCGGCACAAGGGAGAAGCCGTGCTTCATGTAAAATTGCCAAAGCACTTTGCTTTGCACAATGACAATAATTGCCAAGTAAAGTGTAAACATGGAAAAAAAACAAGCAAAACTTAAACTTGGCTAACCTGGTAGTTGTTGCTGCAACCGGTTGTTATGAGATTCCAAAGGGAAAGCTCGCGTAAAGGTGGCTCATAGCCAAATCGGCCGTGCGAGAAAGAGTTGTCACATATGGATATACGCCCTCTTGTATCATATACATCCGTCGTATACGGAATGAAATAATCTGCAAACCGTTTGCCAAAGCCTTCCCAAGTTTGTATGCTCATAGCATATTGCAAACGTGGTGAGTCACTATGGAAGATGCATAAATAGAAGCCTTGCTTCACCTAAATCTGGTACTGCTAATAGCCAACAGATGTGGCTGCAAATAGCATGACAAAAAGAATCGACCTTGTTGAGCAATTTCAAGTGAAATTAACCAGTATTGTGTGGCAAGCATCCTATGTCGATTGGTAGAAACAGTGACAAGTAGTCGGCCATGCCGAGCAACTTGTTGCCTTCAACAAGTCTAGTAATAGGCCATGTCTATCTCCTTGAGATACTGAAAAACTGGCCCTTGGCCTTGCCTTTGAAAGAAAATGTAACCTGTGAGTGACGAGCGTGCACTATCAAGGTACTCAAGAGAAGCCATGCTTCACATAATTATGTTTGGCCTCATTGGCAATAAACGCTATTGACGACAGATGTCATAGCAAATAGAGTCAACTGCGTCGCTCATGCACAGATACTGGACCTTGTCCAATTGTCCTATGCACCCCCACAAAATGGTCATACCATATAGTTGTAACAATTTCCTCAGATTAATTCCGTGAGAGTGGTAACATTTGCATTTAAGGCATTAAAGTTACTTTCAAGTACACTTTGGCGCTGTTCCAAAGTCTTGAAAGCGGCTAAATCAACAAGACCATGATCTCCTAGATCATCGGTATCATGCATGCTAGTATCGGAAACTCTCGTAGCTGTCGGATTTTGAGGGACTTGCTCAAAATCAGACGTGTGGGAAGGTGGTACATTCTCACCGGCCCTGGTAAACACGTGTTAATGCAAAGAGAGGGAAAATAAACACCAACTCGTACCTTATTTCACGTAATCTTGGCTTCCTTGTTCTTCGTAAGAACGCCGGTGTTGAATCAACCAAGAACAGCTTGAAAAGAAGAATCGAATCGGCAGTCGATGAATCACTTGAAGTCACCGAATAATAAGAAAAGCGTGTCATGCCAAGGGTAGGACTAGACGGGCACGGCCCGGGCAATGTGCCGAGCACACATGCAGTAAAGGGGTCTATATATGGAAGAGGGCCAGGGGCCTATATATAGGATGGTTGGGAGGTTATTCGCATGTCTGTAGACCCGCTGGTCTAACATTGCTATCAGAGTAAGGTGGAGAGGAGGGGGCAGCAGGGAGCTATGGAGGAGGGAAGCATGGCGTTCACTCTGGAAGCATGGCGATCTCTCTCTCCCTCCCTCTCTCTCTCTCTCTTCATGGAGGAGGCGAATTCGATAAAGGAATCAGTGAAGGAATCATGAAGAAAGGTTGTGGCCCTCATGCTTCTTTGCATGGATTTGCATGAGTTTGCATGCGGTGCCATGGAGAAGTGGAGGAGAAGCCGAAGCTATCGAGCGTGTGCAGGGAAGCTAAGCCGGGAAAGGGGCCGTGGTCGGACCTACGTCAAATCGATCGAGGTTAGGCTTAGTTGGAGCGCCTTGGCGAGGAGGTGAAGTTCCGACCCTGCAGCAGGCCCAAATGCCGCCCAAATCGCGAGCTATAGCAAGATTTTCCCCAGAGCAGGCGGCCGAAGTTGTCTGCAGACAGAGCTCCTTTTTTTTTTTTTTTTTTCGGGCTCTCTTTTTGGTCCGTCCACACTCGGCCAAATTTGGTGCCCTTCACAAGGTCCTGTGCATACGCAGCTAGTGCCGACACTCTTCGGAGGTTGTTCCAGTTTTCCTCTTCGATTCGGTACGCTTTATCAACACAACTTGCGGTTGATTGTGCCCATTTCCGCAGTCCGCCTCTGTTGCGACACAGCTTTTGAAAGTTTCGGCAAGACAACAGCCATCGATCGGTCACCTTTCACCAATTTTGTGATTGCATACGATGCCAATCGCATCGGCCAACTCTGCAATTTGATTTGCATGTTTCAGATTCTCGATGGCTGCAGATTTTGAGGACACGTTTCAAAGATTTACTGGTCTTTTGCATACGACGCAAACCAGCTTATCGGCCGCTCAAATTTGCTCTCTAAGTGCCTTTGATAGCATGCTTTATTTCTACTTGCTACTTGGTGAGCCACGTGGTCGCTTGTGGCCTCAAAGAGTCGAAAAAGGACCTTTGGCTCACCAAGTAACCAGAATCTTCTGTTTTGAGACTAGTATTGTACGGTTGCATCTACACCATCATATACACGCACGGACCTTGGAAGCTGCAGTCTCAGGTAGTAGAACCCCCACCGGACTCTCTCAAGTTGCAAGTAGGTGTCCAAAATAATGTTGATGTGATAAAACTACTAAACAAAGAATTCACTCCACCCTACTTTCATTAAACGGTTATTCTGCAACACGAAGGCCACATCGTGAAGAGCACTGCTGCAGCGAAAGGCGTTCGCACACAAAGGGAGGCTGGACGCGACTTGAGAGCAAAGAAAACCAATAAATTGCGAGCACCTCTCCCTCACCCACACATCACACGCACACTCGTTGCTACACTTCAGCACTCTCCATTGTGCCCTCGTCAGCTACTCTCCATATCCTTCTCAGCTACCGGCCGTACCCTCCTTGCATACCCTTTTTGTTCACTCCCTTTTCATCTTACATGGGTTGCGCGGCTCCAATTTGAAGCGCGGCTCTACTTTTCATGTTGAAGGCCTTAGGCCCCTGTCACACGCAGGCGACGAACGGAGCTCAAAATAGATGACTTGGGTCCTTTGCTTGTCCCACGAAGCGGACACATTTTATGTATTAAACTTTTTTCAAAAGTTTCATCAAATGGGAGCAGCCCAGCTAGAAGAAATCTCGCCTATGTCGGAAGAAGTGGAAGGCTCAAACCCTATCACGTGCTCTCGTGCCATGGTTGCGGATGTTCGCTATGTAGTAGAGATGGGCGAGGGGTCTGCTGCTGCTGCGGGAGATTTTTAGGAGCTACGGACTTCTTCTTCATCCAATCACTTTTTGCCCCCTCATCCTCACACACGTTCGAGCGGACTTGTGTGACATAGGCTTTAAAAAACTCCCCTTTTTGTCATATCCTATTCATTACCTAATGTGGGTTTTTGGATTCTTGAGCCACGAGGTAGCCCTCAAGCCTAATAACTTGGTGAGCCTAATATCCTTTTTTTTTGGCTATTTGAGCTTAGAATCAGCCACACTCTTCACTTTTCTGACGTTGGATCTTGCAAATGCATCCTACGGTCAACTACTATGCGTAGCTTTTTTTGATGCGCTCGCTTTTCATACGACTGCTTTACGACGTCGCATGTAATACTTAACAGGAGTTTCAATTGCACGAGGATTTTGACATGTTTCTGACGGCCAAGATAGATTGGCAAACTCCTGTTAAGTATTACATAATTGATGAGAAGTTCTGGCACCGGGTGATTTTTATCTTCTCCAACAATCTCCTGCTTCCTATGAAGAGGAAGAAGGACTTCTTACGGATGGTGGATATTGCAGAGGTGATGTCACCCATGGAGCTATCGGGACAACCAAGTATAACCTCCTATTCTATAACTTGATGCTTCTTTCACCAAGGTATTGCATAAAATTCTATTTTGCAACACCAATGGTTGGCCTAAAAGGTTTTTTTGAAAGGAGGATAGAGGATGCTCTACCTAGCGTAATCCCAAAACGCAACTGTAGGTTGCTACTGAGGACACACACATGATGAAGACAATGATATTTGTGTTAATGCTTGTTTTGTGTGTGACAGAAAGGACATATATTACAACAATGGTGGATGATTCTATTGCATGACCATGACTCTAGATCGAAAACATTGCAAGGTTCATTATCTGCATCCAATTCGCATGTCCATGTGTTTGCTTGGCGCAACACATAAATGCTATGGGGCAAGGCATGGCTTCTGTTTCTTATAATTTTTTGAGAGAACACAGTGCCAACTCTCCACCATACTTTTTATGGCACTTCTACATGACGTGCATTGTATAATTAGCATTTTCACTTCACCCTTGATTGCAATACTAAATGTTAAACTATTCACATTGCTTTTATGTAGCTTGACTCAAACATTGTCCTCTGACTTGCACAATTGAACGACACCCGTATACGATTATCAGGTCAGTTGTGCAATTCATTTTTCATTGTCTGTTTATGCTTTCTGTGTTTTTTGAGTTTGTCAAAGCTTCCTCAAGTTTAGTTTAGACACATGTTCTCCTCACCAATTGCATGCTCAATCTTGATCATCGTATCTATATATCAAATAGACATGCACTTCTTTTCTCACAGTTTAGCAATCCAACTTATGCATTGGAATACTCAATGCACTCTGTACATATTTACGTTATTCCTGGTGGTTGATGTCAATCTACGTATGTCCTTGTTTGGTTTGAAAATGCATTTCATATATTGCTGCCCAACGTTCTCCTCTGGATAATCGTTCTGTAGCACGAGGACAAGCCTTTATCTAAGTATCTTTCTCCTCAAATATGTTTTGCACCAAGTTTTGTGAACGACTGCGAGAACTCCTTTCTCTCTCCGAATGTGACAACGCATAACTCTCTCTCTCTCTCTCTCTCTCATGCCCTCTCATATTCTATGAGAAATAAAGAAAATTGACTACGCTTGATTGAGGCTAAGATGGGTTTCTCAAAGATGAGTTCACGGTCTAGATACTAAATGGTCGATATCACTAGGTTGAATGGTAATCTGTAAACAACTACCAAAGTAGATTAAGGACTAGGTTAAGCTACAAGCCTTTTGCTCGATTCAATTACCCTCTTTAGTAGCTCTTTGTCAATTCTCGGACAGAAGCGATAGGAGATGGAAAGAAGCAAATTGGTTAACTACCTAGTACAACCTCAACAGAACTGAAAGACTAATGATTAACAGACTGTTGAAGGTTTGAGCAAGAGCTTATGCCAATTTGTAAGGCTGAATTTGATTGGAAAGCTTGGCACTGGCCCGAGCATAAAAACTTTACTAAATTGCAAACAAAGGAAATCTATTACAAATTAATGTTCAAAGCAGATTGGTTCTCCCCACTCAATAAGCAGTGGCGGAAGCAATGGCCAGAGTCCATTTGGGCATCAATAGCAAGTAACATAAGGGACCCTCAGTGGCCCCCATCTATGAAGATCTTTCTATGGAAGGTGTTATGGGGGGCTATTCGTATTGGGGTAAGATACTAACTACAGGGATAGGCTCAAATAGATCCATGGAAGGTCACCTTGCCTTGTTCCAGGACTCACCAACTACAAGAGGCCTTGTAGGTAAAATATGCAAATGGTTACAAAAGATGTGGAAGATCTTGTTCTTCAAGAATGATTTACTCTTGGGAGGAAATATTTTGAAGAAGTAAACTATCCTAATATGCACCTAAATTGTCAGTGCCTGCTATTTCAAACAAGTCTAGAAGTCTAGGAATCTACGTGCCTAAGGAGTGGAAATAACAAATCATGACCGTCATGGTTGTCATAACAACCAAATCACAAAATGTAACTATGTAAGTAGCTTTCGTCTGTCAAGGCATGTGTAGGTCCAAAACGTATGTTATGACCCCTCAAGGCAACTAACATGCTTGAGGATAATTGTACATTCCTTTTTGGGTTAATATAATTTATCCATTCACAATTGTGAGTAGGGTAAAAAAATAAAAATGTGTTGAATAGATATCACCAATTCACCGTTAATCAAGACAAGAATTAAAGGGGTAAGTGTTAATTTTAAAAAGCTAGTGCCAAATTATTCTCTTCCAAATAGAAAGCATGTGCTTAGTGCTCACAAATCTTAATTTAAACCACTACCACCACCACCACCACCACCACCACCACCACCACCCCCCCCCCCCCCCCCCCCCCCCCCCCCCCCTTTTTTTCTTTAAAATGAACAATCTCAATTGTAAATCAATGAGACTTGATTTTCGAGGTTAAAATTTGGGCATTTGAGTTATAAATCTTGTCGAGTACCCTAGATTTTTGCCAAAATCTTGGTTCTCTTTTAGTTGCCCTTAAAAAACATGGCGAAGAAAATGGTTGTTTTATCGAGCATTGGTGTGTTGAAGAGAGAAGAATGCATCAAGAGGCCACGAAGAAAGATGGTTCTGTTGTAATTCTTTTTGACTCCATGGTTCATTTTGAGCATGGAGGAGGAGATGTATGGTTGTTTTAAAGGAGAATAAGTCAACAAAAATAGTCTATCCATCTATCCTCTTAAACTTTTGCATTTAAAGTAGTGACTTTTGGGTCAATAAATGCACTAGTCGTCTTCAACAAGTCATTGGGCTTGCATTCAAGAAAGAATTTTAGGCATCTTCAACGAATTTCCTAGGGGCCTGTCTACAAACGAGACTACTTATTTGTAACTAACAAGTTTAACTACCACAAAACAAAGAAAAATGTTTATCAACATAAATATATGCCATTTAAATTGTAGTGAATATTTCACAATGCCAAGTTATAGTATGAAAGCCACTAGTTCGAGTTATAAAGGTAGTGGTCCAGATGCCCCAACAACAAAGAAAAAATCTATTATCAAGTAACAAAGAACTTAGTGGACGCACAAGGATCCTAGAAAGGTCAAAGAGATTTTTCAAAGGAGGGAGTACACAAGCCGCTCGTTGTAGGTGAGGGATAATCTGAAAGACTTTGTAGCCTCCTTGGGAACCGCGTTGTTCATGGCATCCAACAAAAAGCGAGTACTACAACAAATAAAGTCTGCATTTGGTGGGACAAAAAAAAACGAACCCAAGAATCTGGTGGTAATTGTGGGGGCTAGCCTGAAGGTGATTCCGCTTAACTTAGCACCATTTTTGGTGCATGCTTTAAATGCAATGGATTTGGGCACTTTGCAAGAACTTGTCCAACTGCCCTAAGCATGGGGACAGATCCCAAGGATAGGGAGAGTTGCAACAGAAGCACCACAAACAAATACAAAAATGAGGAATCCACCACACAAGGAAAGTGGGGCAGCTAGAGATGAGGGGGAAGGTCCATAGCTATCTTGAAGGCCCTCCTCATATGAAAACCAAGAGCAACCAGGGAAGTCCTCTCAAGCCTAGAAAGTGGAGTAAAGGCCACCCCTACCTTTTGGTTTTCCCCGTTGCAGAAAACAACTATCTTCATGATCCAAAAGATAAATTCTCTGAGCTACATTCAGTAAGAGTGATGAAGGATGGCAACACGTCTCAAACATCTTTTGCAACGCATTAGGGCCAAAAACGTCTCAAAAGGGCTTGTGTAAGAAATTCGCTATGTTGCTAATTAGTAGAGGTTTGACTCATCAAAACGGATCCAAATATAGCTATTTGGGCTTTTAAAACAAAATCTAGATCATATCCAGCCCTTCAAAGAGTATCCAACCCTCTGAGGTAAAAGTGACTTTTCTTGCATGTCGTGTTGTGCTATCCTTGAGGTGTGGGTTGCAATCAAGTACTTCGGTGGAAAACTTGAAGCTTCCTTCATGCTCTTTCTTTTTCGCTTTTGATTTGTTTCCACACCCCTCCCACTCTCCTCCCTCACAAATCCGGACCCTCAAGCCATGAATAGGGCAAAGCCCATGCATAGAGCTTAACCCATGAGCCGGTCTGCATCATCTCACAATGTCTACTGCAAACCACACCTCTAGTAATAAGTTTCATTTGAGCATTAAGCTCAACCAAGTCTATGCAACGACTAGAAGTGTTTATCAGAGACCTCTCAGGGATGCAGAAGAAGCTCAAGGGCTACGAAGAGAAGGATGAAAACACATAAATACTTGGACAGATGGAAGCATTTACCCGTTGGACCCACAAAACCAATATGTATCCACCTTTTCATACACCTCATGATCTTATGAGATTTGTTGGAGATGGAGAAGATAGGTTGCGAGGCTATTGTTCAAGGCTTTGTCAATCACAAAACTGTTATGTCAAACACATAACCTTTCTTCAAAATTCGTGATGCGCTAAAGACAAAGAGATCAAGAAACTAGAAAATGAGATAACAACTTTGACTCAAGAGAGTGACAGTTTTAAAAAGCTTAAAGAAACACCAATAGGATTGCAAGAAATGTCAAAATGAATAAAATCTTTTGACACTTTTACAGAAGGATCTGGCAAAAAAAAAAGAGAATAAAATTTGCAAGAGAACATGTGACAGGCATTTTAGGGTTTGATATGTTTAGTACAGATGAAAGAGTTAAATTTTTGAATGAGATTATGAATAGATCTAATGTTCTAAAATTGTTGAAATTACCCAAAAACCAGGGCCTTAAAGAACTTGTCCTTCAAGATTTGTTGAAGGATATGAAATAACTAGTTAACCCCTCACATATCCAAGAGGAATGTGATACAGTTGGAGTAAGCAGAAAGGGATATAGAGCTAATCTCAAGGCCAAAATTTCAGGTTTGGAAGTACTACAAGATTAGAGCATTTGGTTGCCTGGATCTTACAATGTTACAATGTAGGCAAATATAGAATCTTGTTGAATGAACAAATGCCTAGATACTTTGGTGCATATAAACACGTTCAAGGATCATGCCATATGAAAAGAGTAAGCAAAATTCCTGTTTTGAATACAATGTCTTCAATAATATATGGATGGATGTGAGTTCAAGTTACCATGGTTAAATACTATGGAGTTAAAGAAGATGAACGTGAGGGTGTCCTTAAATTTGTGATGAAGCTCAAAGTCAACAAAATAAAAAAAAGTAGAGAATTAGTATTTCTTTGATGAACAAAGCCTTGGACAATAGCCTCGACAAACTTGAGTTGGAAAGAGCTTTACCTTATAACTACAAGTGTGAAGAGTACACCAGATTTGGCAAAGAAGAGAATGGAGGTTTGGAGGAATCTTGACCAATTCTTGAAGATCTTAAGACAGCAAAGTGTGCACAAGCAGCTATGCAATAGACTTCAAGAAAGCAAGAAAGGCTTTGATAACATCAATCATAAATGCCTGGGGGGGTATAATACATCACCTACTACATGGTAAAAGCTCTTTCAATTCAAAATATGTGAAAACTACACATGTCTTAGTACTAATTAAGTTTTTCTCTTTTGGTTTTCAACATATTTTGTACTTGCATGGTCCATATTTTGCAAGAGGAGGTCTAGTTGCTACATGGAATACAAAGGGAATGGAAAAATCTCACTATCAAGCACACAATTCCTTTTTAGATGTACAAGAAAAGGAGGTGGAGAAAGAAGAAGCAACCCTCTTATAGAGCTATTCAATTGGCTTTATAGGAGACAACTTCAGAGAATGAAGGCATCAATAATACAAGCCTTCAAAATGCCCAACATTGGCTATAATGTAATAGTGAAGGTTTCATAACTCAATACTTTCAAAATGCCCAACAAACTAGCTACAATCTACATTGGTTTGATGATTCAATACATCAAATTTTGATTAATTTTGCATCATGCTCGTATGGCATGTTTCCTCTCTACCTAAGGAATTTTCTTCTCATGTAGCTACCTAGGAATGTAGCAACCTTGTCTGTAGATGCATCCTTGTCTGCATACGCTAAAGCATAGCTAGAATAACATAAAAAATATCCTTCTCTAGAAGCATAGAAGCCAAGAGCAGAACCAGATATTCTTAGAGCAGCTTCTCTTTCTAAAAGAAAAACCCTGTTGGAATTTATTTGTAGCGGATAGAAACCCATGAATCTTGAGAGGGTCTTCAATGCAAATAGGGAAAGCTGAGGGTCTTTATAGAATTGGGCATGGAGATCACAAAAGACTTCTTTGTCTTGCTTTGGAAGGTAGTGCACAAGGGCATGTCCATCCTTTCTTGTTGATCCTTCACCTACCTTTCCCCTTGAACCTCCTATCCTACCCAAAAAAAGTCTTCATTAAGAAGCTCAATTTGCAAAAACAAGGAAACACTAAGTAATCACATAACCTTGACAATTTGAGTATGTGCAATTGAGAGAAAAACTAAACTTAATCTATTAACTTACCTTCTACAACTCATCCTCTTCAGATTGTTTTTGCTTCTCCAAATTTATTGATCCTCTTTCCGGCTCCACTTCTTCAACATGGTCCTCTCCCAAAACTCTCAATTTCAACCTAACAAGCCTATATTCAAAGGCATCATCTTTTAGGGAAGGCTCCTCCTCCACAACTCTATTGAGACACAAGGAAAAAGCTTCTAGAGCATCAAGGTATTTGTCATTGGAGGTTTGCAAATCAAGAGCCAAAAACTCCTCTTTAGCCTCTTCAGTTGTCTCCACAAAACCTTCTTCTACCTCACAAGCTTTAACAATTGTTGCCAGGGTACAAGACTTGAATGTGCCGAGAGTGATATAGTCTTTTCCATTGAGATGATAGTAGGGTAAGAAGGGAAGTGTGAGAGAGGCCTCAGAGATAGGAACATCTTCAGTAGGCTCCTCAACAATTGTCTCTGCCCTAAAATGTGCCACATTTAGGTTGACACTTTCTTTTCCTTCAGAAGAAAATCATTGGGCTCCTCTACAACTTTAGATTCCTCCATGCTTGCCTTAGTATCAACATAGGTGTTTTTGGGAAGAAGGCAGAGGGGAGCCTGTGAAGAAGAATCACTTGGAAGCATAATATCTAAATAGATAAGAAAGGCAATATACTTCAACACAAGATTACAATGTTCCTTTAGATGATTTGGACAAACCCCTAGGATAGTGCTTGTAGAAGTCTTTATCTTTTTGAACTTCCTTGTAATCCTTCCCCTGTCAAAACTGGATTTCCACAAAAAGCAGTTAAATGGACAAATTTTGCTGTATGCACAGAGAGCTTGTCTTGAAGTTGCACTTTCAAAAACCTTCCACTCTTCCAGTATAAATTCCCTGCACTTGTCCACCAAAGTGACAATGCCAACCTGTGGATTGAAGCTAGACATTGCATCTGGAAAGCAAGATGTATCACATTCTTCCTGTATTAATGCATAAAGAAGCTTTTATGAGGGGCATTCCTAAAGTATCTCAATTCTTCTTGCCAGAGGTTCAACCATGCAGTCTAGAGAAAAAGACCAAACCAAGCGAATAAAGGGGGTTTGAAAAGGTCAAACAAGGGGTATTTGCTTTTGGCGATTGGATGATCAAAGGTAGCCTTATCGCTTTGTATGCTCTTCTTAGAATTTTTGTCCTCTTATAGGTTTAAGACAAATGAGAGGTTCAAAAGAGAGATGAAAGTTCAATAAATGAGGGCTCTATAAGTAGGAAAAAGACAGGGTCAAGCAAAGGGACTAGAAAGATGGAAAAGACAAGGTCGACAAGGTGTTGGAAAGAAAAGTTGAGCTTCTTGAAAATGGAGCAAGAAAATGAATGGGGGTTTTTATAGAGGCAAAAATATGACCGTTGGATATCCATGTGGACCAATGCATGTGTGCCATGTGGCACCAATGGCTATTTTTTCAAAATTTCCAGAGCCTATATAAAATTCTCAGACCCGATTTCCTAAAATTTTACCTCTCTCTCTCTCTCTCTAACATTCAATTTCCCCCTCTCTCCATCTGAGACAGGTTCCCCCTTCTCTTCCTCTCCTCCATCTCCATCTCTTTCTACCTTTCTCACTCTAGCATTCAGGCTCCTTCTCTCTTCCTTCTCTCCACCTCCATCTACCCACCTTTCTCTTCCCTTCTTTCCATCTCTCCATCTCTGTCTTAAATTGTCTGACAAGCTTGAAAATCTTTCTCCTCACATATATTTTCCATTTTTGGCATTCCATTTATTTCTTCCATTCACCTTCACATTCCTCAAAAGGCTCTCTTACATATCTTATTTTGCAGTCCTTCTCTCCAAAGCTCCATCATAAGGCTCTCTTGCATCTCTCACTCACTCCTACATGTCTGACCATACAACACGATACATGCCACTTTGACTTGGTCAAACCCCCTACTTGCTTCGTGTGGTCCTGTGTCTATACCTCATGGCCGTGACAAAACGAACTGCAAGGAAAGTTCCAAAACCTTAACCACAACCTGACCTTGATTCTAAGGTGGATGACCCTGCTCCTATGGAGGAAAAGCCCAATGTTGAGCCTTCATCTCTAAGGGGGAGTCACATGAGGAAGAGAGTCAACTACCTGGTCAGGTCATTGCAAGAAATAAGAAAGGCAGTCCAACCGGCTACTCATCCCCAAGCTTTGTTTCATGAGAGTTGTGAAGGAAATCTCAGATAGGATTTGTAGGACAAGGAGGACTCAATTGTTTGAGATAGCAGGATGGAATCTCAAGCATTGTTATGCTTGAAAGAGGCAGCTGAAGACTTTCTCATAGACTTCATGAATGATGGGTACATTGCTATTGCACATGTTCATAGGGTTACACTTATGGTCAAGGATTTTGTCTTTGTTAGCAGGTTAAGGTACATGTTTGATAAGGTTCTTCAAGCCATACCTAGCTCTCATATTTTCAGATCGTTAACATTCCCCCTGCCAAAGCTCCAAAGAAGTCAAATGTGGTGATAGAGGATGTCACTCATCTCTATCCCACAAGATTGGCAATGGAGCAAGAGGAGGAGAAAAAGAAATCTAAAGAGAAAATGGAGGAGGAGGATAAACTACTAGAAGAGAAGATTCTTCAAACCCAGATAGACATCTTGAAGGCCAGCAACTCAATTTCTTTCCAAAAAGTCACTGAGTAAATTGTGGGTGATGTTTCAATGCCTTGGGAAGAGAAGTTCTACATGGATATCAAACCCGAAGATACCAAGATGCTTCAAGATTTCAACATTGAGATTTTTGACATTGTTGTCAATATCAGCATAAGATTTGTGACATGTTATTTATGTAATTCTGTAAATATGTTCTATTTTTGACATGTTTGTTTATTGTGATCCTCTCATGTTTAGATGTATAGTTCAAGAGCTCCTATAGGATATGGGCAAGAAGATTTTTATTCTGGATCCTCTAGTTACCCAATCCATATTCAATAAACAACAAAGACTTGAGGGTTTCTTGAAGGGAGTGGATATTCACTATGCAACATTATCATATACCCCTATGTGGAAAAGTAAGTAATTCCTTGTGTTGACCTCCATTTAATGCCTTGTTTTCAAAGAGTAATTTTAATATTTTGTCTTGCTTTTCTCAGTGGGCATTGGAGCCTTATAGCACTTGATTTGGAAGAGAATCATGCTATGTTTCTAAACTCACTCCCAACTCCTCATGGCAATTGCAAAATGTAAGACGATCACAATTTTCTTGCTGATATGTGCACTTATCTATATTTTTGTGACCATGTATTATAATGATGACCAAAATTTTCTTTCTTTGGATTGGTTTGAAGTACTGCTAAGATTATCAAGAGCTACTTGCAGGAGAAGTTTCTTGATTTTAAGCTATTGGATGAGAAGAAACATTTTGTTTATTTCAGCCCTTGCAAAAGGATTCAACTTCTTGTGGATGGAGAGTCATTGAAAATGTATGGAGGTCTATTATAATGACAACCCTTGAGTTGCATGAGTATCCTGATTCCTGGGTGAGAGAGAAGGCCATGTCCTTGATTTTCAACCATCCTATTTGTCCTTATGACCGAGATTCCCCCATTGGTGCAAATGTCCCAGATCCCCAACCACCAATCAAAACTTCAAGAAATAACCCGCTTCTACAAGAAAAAGAAAAGGACCCCCATACCATTCTCTTTTGAAGTTCAAGGTAGATAAGGCCAGGAAAAAGAAGGAAACAAAGAAGGATATCAAGGACTCCAAGAAGGATACAAAGTCCAAAACATCGGCCCTCTCACCCCTCATATTTCCTTTTAAGTCCACAAAGACACCCAAGAAGGAGGCTCCAACTCAAGACCCCTCTCCAATAGCTGAACATAAAACACACAAGCAAAGTGTGGCCACACGGGCATCAAGTGCCAAGAGGAAAATGGATTGGCCTTGAGCTCTCTTGTAATGTATATATGTGCAGCTTTTTGTTTCATATGGTCTCTTTATGTAAAAACAAACTTAACACAGAGAAGTTCCAATGCTTATAAATACAAATATAACTTTTTTAGTGATATACAAAAATGGTTCTATTGTGATAAACAAAAAAGCTACTTTGCTTGCCATTGCTTTACATCAAGACACCAAAGTCTCATTTCTTGGCCCTATCTCTTTAGCATTTGTTCTTCCCAAAGGCTCAAATTTGATGACCTTTGGTGGCAAGCAAGTAATGTAGAATGTTGTGTTTTCTTATCTTACACTTACATCAGTAGCATCAACCTTAAACATGTACTTAGGTATAGTCTCATCAAGAAACTCAAGAGACTCTGTGATATCTTGTAGTTTGCAGTTTGAGGTGACAATAAACCTCCTAGGCTCAAGAAATGGGTGGACTCTAATCTCAATTTCAAACTCCGGAGAGTTTTCCACCAAATCTAAGGGAAACCAATTGCCTAGTTTTCTTCTCCATCTTCTATAGTCATAGCCTCAATTTGGTAGGATATTGACAAGAAGTTTGCTCTCACTCTACAACTAATGGTGTCCCTTATGTGGAAAATCTCCCTTGTACTCCACTCCTCTCCAAGTATAGCATCAACCTCAGTTGGGGGCAGCCTTCTGTTCAACCACATTGTCCTTTTCCTATACAAATCCATAGGTTTGAAACAAGCAACAAAGACATGAATAGGTAAAAACCACTTTATTGCATCCTCCTTGAAAGCCTCCCAAGTGTCATTGCTTTATGGATGTCATCTTTCATCTTGGCTTCAAAACTTGCTATGGTACTTTGATCAAGGACTTCGCACTCTAGAGACATTATGGTAGGAACTGGAAGTTCTTGCAGCTCTTCATATGCACCCTCTCGGGTTGGACCCTTGTACTCTGCAAAATAAGCAAACAATTCCATTGCTTTGTAGAAAGATGGTGGCTTCTCTGCATACATAAGGTTTGCAATTCCCTTATGGACTAATCTAAAGTTCCACTCAAGCACTCCATAGGCTGCCACTCTATAGCAGTTGATGGAAAAATGTCTGCAAAATAACAAAAGACTAACATTGTGAAAACAAAAAGAATTCTATGGTGTGCATCCATTGGAAAACTAAGTTTTCACATTACAACTTACAAAATGAAGGAAAATGTAAGTTTTGATCAAGGTTAAGCATCATATCCTTGGCCAAATAGACATGTTGAACTCTTGCAAACCTACCACTATTAGTCACTTTGAAAGCGAGAACACGACCTTTCCAGTGGTTTTTCACTGCATTCTCTTTGCTCTCTTCAGTTTATGTGCACCTTTACAAGATGGGAGTATGGTTAGCCAATCATTTACTTGAATAGTAACTGGTTTCCAAAAGCCATCCTCTTTCCTATTGTATAGAGAGCAAGAGGTTATGCAGTGCTTGAGGACCTAGGTCAAAAGTGCGAAACGTCTCTAGAGTACCTACTTTACAATGTCCAATAGAAGATTTCAAATCTTCAGGTTCCCTCAAATTTAGATTTTTAAGGATACTTCTCCTGGAGAATTTAAGAAGATGTCTTGTACTTTGTGCTCAAACTTTTATGTCCTCCTTGACATGATCACAAATCCGGCAGATTTGGCAGGCTCTAGATTAAAACAAGTGCTTTTTTAGATGTTTTGGGCTAAGGGAAAGCTTGCTAAACTCATTTGAGATGAGACAAGAGTTTTGCGCACGTATCAACACCTTATTAGTATGTTTCCTAATGAATTGATTAACAAACAACCCTTTTCTACCCGTTTTTGGCCCTCATGGATTCAAATCACAAGCTAGGGTGATTGGACAACTGAAAGAAAACCCACAAGCTAAACCCAAAACCTCCTTTCTGTAGGATAACCTTTTGGATGTGTTGCTAGAATTATAATCCCAAGAGCCTCATGACAAAAGAGCTGACAGGCTCTCAGGCTGAAGTTGAGAAAATGCCAATGGAAGAAGAAATCCCAAAAGAGAATATTGAGGAAGTATTCCTTGAGGTGGAGACTTTACAAATCTCTCATTGATGTAACATATTGTTATCCAATCGGGGAATGTGAAGGGCTCAAAAACCTGCAAGAAGCATGCCCTATTCTAGGAAGAGGCACAAAAAGCCAGTGAAGTTAATGGATGGGCCATCGAAGAGCATCACCTAGATGCTTCCAGCAGTGGAAATCAAGCTTTAGACTAGAAGGTGGTATTTTACAAAAAAGGAATAGACTGGTATAGTGGCATATTTACCATTTTGGATAGAGACCTTGAGTCGAAAGTGGTCCTGAATGATGTGTCTAGGAGAGACCTTGGGGTAAAGGTTAATTGGGCAAGACAGATAGTCACCATTATAAACATTTATGGCCCCTACAATGCCAAAGATAGAACCAAATTGTGGACGAATCTTAGAGACACCCCTATTGAAGGGGAATGTTTCCTAATAGGAGACTTCAATATGGTGGAGGAGAGAAAGGACAAAACATGCTCCTCAAGTTTGTTGGCGAGCTTTGAAAAAGAAAAATGACTGAGCGTGTATGAGAAATGGGCACTAATTGAAGGAGTACGAGCAGAAGTGCGACGCGAGAGAGAGAGTGCGAGAAGAAGAGCACGACGATATGGTGAACTTGCTCTACTGTAATGTGTAGAGCATAGTGAGTTCTTATTAGGTTTTTACAAAAGAATATGTGTACATACCTAGCGGCCCACCCACTTACCTGGGCGACCACATTGGGCTTTATACCCCAACAACCTCCCACTTAAAGTCCAATGTGGTACTTTAAGTGTGAGAGAAGCTACTATACAAGCTAATATACAAAAGATGTAGAGAAGTGATGTACTACCCTACACCTAACTGCTTGCGAAAATGCGCAAAGCTCTCTGAGGGAAGTCCTTTTGTAAGTAGATCAGCAGGATTTTCTGTGGTGTGAACTTTGACGAGCTGAAGTTTCTTATCCTCGAGTATTTCCCTGATGAAATGATACTTCACATCCACATGCTTTGTCTTTGAGTGATAAACTGGATTGCGAGCCAATTGTATAGCACTTTGACTATCACAATATAACACAGGCATCTCTTCTTTGATTCCCAAATCTGTTACTAGTCGATTAAGCCAAATTGATTCTTTGCATGCCTCTGATGCTGCAACATATTCAGCCTCTGTAGTAGACTGAGTAACACAATCTTGTAATCTAGAACGCCATGATACTGCTCCACCAGCCAATGTAAACACATACCCTGACGTAGACCTTCGGTTGTCTAAGTCACCTACATAATCTGAGTCTGTAAAACCCTTTACACTTAGCTCCTGACTCCCATAGCATATACGCATACTCTTTGTAGCTTTCAGGTATCTCAATATTCCTTTCACTGCCTCCCAATGTTTCTTGCCTGGGTTTGACATGTATCGACTTACTACTCCCACTGCAAATGCAATGTCTGGGCGAGTAGCAATCATTGCATACATCAAACTACCCTCTGCAGACGCATATGGAATCTTATCCATTTCAGCCTGTTCTTCCTCACACACAGGACAATCTTGTTTTCTAAGTTTCACATATGGTGGCAATGGAACACTCAGTGCCTTTCCCTTCTCCATATTGAAACGTTGCAAAACCTTGTCAATATACTCTATTTGAGATAACCAAATCAACTTCTTTGATCTGTCTCTCTCAATGCGCATACCAAGTATATGACTTGCCTCACCCATGTCTTTCATGTCAAACTATTTTGCCATCTTTGACTTCAAAGCTGAAATTTCTTCCAAGTGCTTGCCAGCAATCAACATGTCATCCACATACAAAATAAGGATCAACCAACTACCATCCTTAGCCTTCTTTGTATATAGACAGTGATCGAACTCACTACGTTTGTAGCCTTGAGAAAGCATAAAATTGTGGAATTTATGGTACCATGCCCTCGGTGATTGTTTTAAGCCATAAAGACTCTTTAACAACTGACATACCCAATCTTCCTTGCCTTTCTCAACAAACCCTTCTGGCTGCTGCATGTAAATTTCCACATCTAAATCACCATGCAAGAACGCTGTCTTGACATCCATTTGGTGCAACACCAAATCTAATATGGCAACCAATGCAAGAAAGCATCTCAATGTAGTCATCTTGACCACCGGAGAGAAGACTTCATCAAAGTCAATGCCTTGTTCTTGCTTAAAGCCCTTGGCAACAAGCCTTGCTTTGTACTTTGGCTGACTATCATGAGCGGTGATCTTATACCTGTAAACCCATTTACATGGTAGAGCCTTTTTGCCCCGTGGTAATTTAACTAGCTTCCATGTCTAGTTTTTATGCAGAGCTGTCATCTCTGACTGCATGGCCAATTGCCAATTCCCGGAGTCCTTCATTTGCACTGCTTCCTTGTAACATGAAGGCTCATTGCAATCAATCAATATGACATAATTCATAGATGGAACATACCTATCAGGAGGTCGCGTGACACGTCCAGATCTACGCACAATAGGTGGCTCAGGCTCAGCCACAACCTGTGGTTCCACTCTATCATGTCCTTGCTGCTCTTGAGCCCTGACATTTTGTCTTGCACGTGCAGGTCCATCTTCTTGGAAGACAACTCTTCTAATCTCCTCAACCCTCTCTGGTTTAGAATGATATTTGGATTCATTAAAGTGAACATCATTGCTGCGGACAACCTTTCTGGATTCGGGATCCCAAAGTCTGTACCCCATCTCACCAGAATTACCATAGCCTAGAAAGATGCACTTTCTACTCTTTTGGCTCAAGTTTGTTCCTAAATTCCTTTGGAACGTGAGTATATGCCTCACAGCCAAAGACTCTGAGATGCTTGTATGAGGCCATTTTGCCTGACCATACCATCTTTGGCACTGAATCCTTCTGCAAAACCTTGCTAGGAGATCTATTTACAAGATGAACAGCTGTTGATACAGCTTCAGCCCAAAACGCATTAGGCAGCTGTGCATTAGACAACATACTTCTGACCTTCTCTTGTATGGTCCTATTCATCCTCTCAGCAACACCATTTTGAGGAGGATTGTAAGGGGCAGTAAGTTCACGTTTTATACCTTTTGACTCACAAAAGTCCTGAAAGGCCTTTTGAAACATACTCTCCATCATTGTCAGTGCGTAAGCATTTAAGATTCTTGCCACTCTCATTCTCCACAAGTGTCACAAACGTTTTGAAAACACTAAACGCTTCATCCTTGTGCTTGAGAAAGTAAACCCATACTTTCCTCGAGTAATCATCTATAAATGTCATAAAGTAAGAAGCTCCCCCTAGAGATAGGTTAGGCATAGGTCCACACAAATCACTATGAACAAGTGCCAACTGTGTATCTCTTCTACTGCTTCTATGCTTATGTGGCTGCTGTGTTTGCTTACCATACAGACAATGTTCACAGAATTCAAAATCATTAAATGAAAAGCCAGGCAAATAACCAGAATGAGACAAGATTTCCATTCCCTTCTTGGACATATGTCCTAACCGGCTATGCCACAAAGAAACGTTCGGCTGCTCGGTTACATTGATTACATTTTTAGAGACATTTTATACATAAATCATGTAAAGTCCTCCAGACTTTACTCCATGTGCTACTGTCATAGAACCCTTGGATATCTTCCACATGTTCTGTCCAAAAGTGGTGACGTAGCCAGCATCATCAAGTAAACCTGTGCTGATCAAGCTCTTTGTAATTGCGGGAACATGTCTCACATTCTTCAGCGTGAAAGAAGAGCCATTGTGAAACTTCAATTGAACATCTCCAACACCTAAGATCTCACATGTCTGCCCATTGCCTAGCCGAACATGATCTTTAGTGGTCACATAAGAGGTAAACCACTCCTTGTTTGGAGACACATGAAGTGATGCCCCTGAGTCTATAATCCAGTCACTCAGTGCATTTCCATCAGATGCTGTAAGAAGAGCTGAGTCCATTGTATTCTTCAAGAAGTAGATGTCTCCTGACACTAGACTGTCATCCTCTGCAACAGTGTTTGTCACATTTATTTCTTGAATCTTCAGTGAGGACTTGTTCTTCTCACCATGGTCTTCAGCTTTCTCTTTGCCTTTTTCTGCTTTCCATTCTCTGCAGTCTCTTTTCATGTGACCCTTCTTGCCACAATGGTAGCATTCTATGTCACTCTTGCCCTTAGCACCGCGGGACTTGCTACGAGACTGATTCCTCTTTCCACCTTTGTACTTTTCTTTGGTCCTTCCCCTGACAACTAAGGCTGTTCCTTTGCCTTTGTCCATTGTCTTTCTATTGGTTTCTTTAGTAAGCAGACTTCTTTCTACACTTGCTATGTTCAAACCATCTGGAGGTGCATAATTACTCAAAGCTGTGCGAAAAGTGTCCCAACTTTCCGGCAATGTGATCTACAGGAACATAGCTCTAACAGGTTCATCAAACTTGACACCTTGAGTTGACAACTGACTGTAGATTGTGTTGAATTCATTCAGATGATTGGACATAGGTGTCCCTTCTTTCATCTTCAAGTCAACAAGCTTCTTAAGCCAGTATACCTGTGAAGTTGCACTCTGCTTCTCATAAAGATCACTCAGCTTTAACCATGCTTGATAAGCCGACATCTCGTCTGCTACATTGAAGTAAACGCTTTCTGCCAAAGTTAGCATAATGGTAGAAAGTGCCAATTCATCCATTTCGCTCCATTCATCTTCGTCCATATCTTGTGGTTTTATCCCCTTGAGCTTTATAGGTTTTATCTGCTTCTTTTGTACCAACGCGTGCCAAATCTACTTCTTCCACAATGGGAAATTGGTTCCATCCAGCTTCTTGATATTGTAAAGAGCAGTGTCCTGTGATCCAGCCATAGCTATGCTTCTTGATATTGTAAAGAGCAGTGTCTGTGGGAAATTTGTGGATGTATGACTTTGTGGGAAGTCTATGTACTGTCAGATTTACTGCAGCCTGTGTTGAGGGTCGAGTGAGGTTTTATTGAGCTGGGGGATTCTCGAATGTTGAGATCCTTTCGGTGATACAGGTCTTGGAGCGATCCCTCGAGCACCCTTAGATAGGCATGTAGGATATATTGACTGTGAGTTAGACAGTTGGGATTGCATCTTTGCTTTACTGCCATTGAGGCATTGTCGCAGTCTATGCTTACAGGACAATGACAGGACAGTGAGAGACAGTACAGGTGCAGGACAGGTTTACCCGCAACTTACAGTGTCAGAGAGATAGTGTTTTTTGAGTACACCAGAGCCATTTTACAAAGGAGACTCTGCCGAAATTTATGCAGAATCTGAAGCTTTCTTGGTTCATTTGACAGGTTGATATTGGTTTAGAGGTCAGTTTACAGGGGAAACTCTGCTGAATTTATCCCAGGAAAGTAAACCACTGTGAAGCGTAGCTATGGATGGATCACAGGACACTGCTCTTTACAATATCAAGAAGCTGGATGGAACCAATTTCCCATTGTGGAAGAAGCAGATTTGGCACGTGTTGGTACAAAAGAAGCTCAAGGGGATAAAACGGAAAGATATGGACGAAGATGAATGGAGCAAAATGGATGAATTAGCACTTTCTACCATTATGCTGACTTTGGCAGAAAGCGTTTACTTCAATGTAGCAGACGAGATGTCGGCTTATCAAGCATGGTTAAAGCTGAGTGATCTTTATGAGAAGCAGAGTGCAACTTCACAGGTATACTGGCTAAAGGTCTTGTTGACTTGAAGATGAAAGAAGGGACACCTATGTCCAATCATCTGAATGAATTCAACACAATCTACAGTTAGTTGTCAGCTCAAGGTGTCAAGTTTGATGAACCTGTTAGAGCTATGTTCCTGTTGATCACATTGCCGAAAAGTTGGGACACTTTTCGCACAGCTTTGAGTAATTCTGCACCTCCAGATGGTTTAAACATAGCAGGTGTAGAAGGAAGTCTGCTTACTGAAGAAACCAATAGAAAGATAATGGACAAACGTAAAGGAACGGCCTTAGTTGTCAGGGGAAGGACCAAAGAAAAGTACAAAGGTGGAAAGAGGAATCAGTCTCGTAGCAAGTCCCGCGGTGCTAAGGGCAAGAGTGACATAGAATGCTACCATTGTGGCAAGAAGGGTCACATGAAAAGAGACTGCAGAGAATGGAAAGCAGAAAAAGTCAAAGAGAAAGCTGAAGACCATGGTGAGAAGAACAAGTCCTCAGTGAAGATTCAAGAAATAAATGTGACAAACATTGTTGCAGAGGATGACAATCTAGTGTCAGGAGACATCTACTTCTTGAAGAATACAATGGACTCAGCTCTTCTTACAGCATCTGATGGAAATGCACTGAGTGACTGGATTATAGACTCAGGGGCATCACTTCATGTGTCTCCAAACAAGGAGTGGTTTACCTCTTATGTGACCACTAAAGATCATGTTCGGCTAGGCAATGGGCAGACATGTGAGATCTTAGGTGTTGGAGATGTTCAATTGAAGTTTCAGAATGGCTCTTCTTTCACGCTGAAGAATGTGAGACATGTTCCCACAATTACAAAGAGCTTGATCAGCACAGGTTTACTTGATGATGCTGGCTACGTCACCACTTTTGGACAGAACATGTGGAAGATATCCAAGGGTTCTATGACAGTAGCACATGGAGTAAAGTCTAGAGGACTTTACATGATTTATGTATAACATGTCTCTAAAAATGTAATCAATGTAACCGAGCAGCCGAACGTTCTTTGTGGCATAGCCGGTTAGGACATATGTCCAAGAAGGGAATGGAAATCTTGTCTCGTTCTAGTTATTTGCCTGGCTTTTCATTTAATGATTTTGAATTCTGTGAACATTGTCTGTATGGTAAGCAAACACAACAGCCACATAAGCATAGAAGCAGTAGAAGAGATACACAGTTGGCACTTGTTCATAGTGATTTGTGTGGACATATGCCTAACCTATCTCTAGGGGGAGCTTCTTACTTTATGACATTTATAGATGATTACTCGAGGAAAGTATGGGTTTACTTTCTCAAGCACAAGGATGAAGCGTTTAGTGTTTTCAAAACGTTTGTGACACTTGTGGAGAATCAGAGTGGCAAGAAGCTTAAATGCTTACGCATTGACAATGGTGGAGAGTATGTTTCAAAAGGCCTTTCAGGACTTTTGTGAGTCAAAAGGTATAAAACGTGAACTTATTGCTCCTTACAATCCTCCTCAAAATGGTGTTGCTGAGAGGATGAATAGGCCCATACAAGAGAAGGTCAGAAGTATGTTGTCTAATGCACAGCTGCCTAATGGGTTTTGGGCTGAAGCTGTATCAACAGCTGTTCATCTTGTAAATAGATCTCCTAGCAAGGTTTTGCAGAAGGATTCAGTGCCAAAGATGGTATGGTCAGGCAAAATGCCCTCATACAAGCATCTCAGAGTCTTTGGCTGTGAGGCATATACTCACGTTCCAAAGGAATTTAGAAACAAACTTTGAGCCAAAAGAGTAGAAAGTGCATCTTTCTAGGCTATGGTAATTCTGGTGAGATGGGGTACAGACTTTGGGATCCCGAATCCAGAAAGGTTGTCCGCAGCAATGATGTTCACTTTAATGAATCCAAATATCATTCTAAACCAGAGAGGGTTGAGGAGATTAGAAGAGTTGTCTTCCAAGAAGATGGACCTTCACATGCAAGACAAAATGTCAGGGCTCAAGAGCAGCAAGGACATGATAGAGTGGAACCACAGGTTGTGGCTGAGCCTGAGCCACCTATTGTGCGTAGATCTGGACGTGTCACGTGACCTCCTGATAGGTTTGTTCCATCTATGAATTATGTCATGTTGATTGATTGCAATGAGCCTTCATGTTACAAGGAAGCAGTGCAAATGAAGGACTCCGGGAATTGGCAATTGGCCATGCAGTCAGAGATGGCAGCTCTGCATAAAAACCAAACATGGAAGCTAGTTAAATTACCACGGGGCAAAAAGGCTCTACCCTGTAAATGGGTTTACAGGTATAAGATCACCGCTCATGATAGTCAGCCAAAGTACAAAGCAAGGCTTGTTGCCAAGGGCTTTAAGCAAGAACAAGGCATTGACTTTGATGAAGTCTTCTCTCCGGTGGTCAAGATGACTACATTGAGATGCTTTCTTGCATTGGTTGCCATATTAGATTTGGTGTTGCACCAAATGGATGTCAAGACAGCATTCTTGCATGGTAATTTAGATGTGGAAATTTACATGCAGCAGCCAGAAGGGTTTGTTGAGAAAGGCAAGGAAGATTGGGTATGCCAGTTGTTAAAGAGTCTTTATGGTTAAAACAATCACCGAGGGCATGGTACCATAAATTCCACAAGTTTATGGTTTCTCAAGGCTACAAACATAGTGAGTTCGATCACTGTCTATATACAAAGAAGGCTAAGGATGGTAGTTGGCTGATCCTTATTTTGTATGTGGATGACATGTTGATTGCTGGCAAGCACTTGGAAGAAATTTCAGCTTTGAAGTCAAAGATGGCAAAATCGTTTGACATGAAAGACATGGGTGAGGCAAGTCATATACTTGGTATGCGCATTGAGAGAGACGGATCAAAGAAGTTGATTTGGTTATCTCAAAAAAAGTATATTGACAAGGTTTTGCAACGTTTCAATATGGAGAAGGGAAAGGCACTGAGTGGTCCATTGCCACCATATGTGAAACTTAGCAAACAAGATTGTCCTGTGTGTGAGGAAGAACAGGCTGAAATGGATAAGATTCCATATGCGTCTACAGTGGGTAGTTTGATGTATGCAATGATTGCTACTCGCCCAGACATTGCATTTGCAGTGGGAGTAGTAAGTCGATACATGTCAAACCCAGGCAAGAAACATTGGGAGGCAGTGAAAGGAATATTGAGATACCTGAAAGCTACAAAGAGTATGCGTATATGCTATGGGAGTCAGGAGCTAAGTGTAAAGGGTTTTACAGACTCAGATTATGCAGGTGACTTAGACAACCGAAGGTCTACGTCAGGGTATGTCTTTACATTGGCTGGTGGAGCAGTATCATGGCGTTCTAGATTACAAGATTGTGTTACTCAGTCTACTACAGAGGCTGAATATGTTGCAGCATCAGAGGCATGCAAAGAATCAATTTGTCTTAATCGACTAGTAACAGATTTGGGAATCAAAGAAGAGATGCGTGTGTTATATTGTGATAGTCAAAGTGCTATACAATTGGCTCGCAATCCAGTTTATCACTCAAAGACAAAGCATGTGGATGTGAAGTATCATTTCATCAGGGAAATGCTCGAGGATAAGCAACTTCAGCTCGTCAAAGTTCACACCACAGAAAATCCTGCTGATCTACTTACAAAAGGACTTCCCTCAGAGAGCTTTGCGCATTTTCGCAAGCAGTTAGGTGTAGGGTAGTACATCACTTCTCTACATCTCTTGTATATTAGCTTGTATAGTAGCTTCTCTCACATTTAAAGTACCACATTGGACTTTAAGTGGGAGGTTGTTGGGGTATAAAGCCCAATGTGGTCGCCTAGGTAAGTGGGCGGGCCGCCAGGTATGTACACATATTCTTTTGTAAAAACCTAATAAGAACTCACTATGCTCTACACATTACAGTAGAGCGAGTTCACCATATCGTCGTGCTCTTCTTCTCGCACTCTCTCTCGCGTCGCACTTCCGCTCGTACTCCTTGAAATTATTGCTAAGCGTTTTCTTCAAGTTGGCAATTTCCGCATTGGATTTCCCAACTATAAGCATGTCATCAACATACAAAACTAGTATGATCATCGAGCCATCATCTAGCTTTCTTGTGTACAAGCAGTGATCCTCTTCATTCCTTTTATATCCTTGAGACCTCAAACATGCATGAAATTTATGATACCACTGCCTTGATCCTTGCTTTAAGCTATAAAGTGCCTTTTTGAGCTTAGATACTAGCTCCTCACTAGATACATTCTTCTGAACAAACCCTTCAGGCTGCTGCATGTAAACATCCTCATGAAGATCCCCGTGAAGAAATGCTGTCTTCAAATCCATTTGGACAAGTTCCATGTTCTCAATCACTACAAGACCAAGTACGGTTCTAAGCGTTGTGATGTTGACCACATGCGAGAAGATTTCATCAAAATCGACTCCCTTTTGTTGTTTGAACCCTTTGGCTACAAGTCTAGCCTTGTACTTTGGATTTGGATCACCTGAGGTAAATTTATTCTTGTAAACCCATTTGCAAGGTCAAGCTTTCACATCATTTGGCAATTTTACCAAGTCCCAAGTGTCATTAGCCAGAATTGAGTTATACTTAGATTGCATAGCCTACTCCCACTTCACCACATCATCCGCCATCATGGCTTCTTGGCAGCAGCTTGGCTCACCGCAATCGGTCAACATGATGTAATCAAGACCTTGCTTGAAACGCGCAAGTGGATGAGAGAATCTAGTAGACCATCTCACTCCTTGACCATTACTATCCGCTCCCTCTGGAGCATTGCTAGTGGAAGGTATATCACTAGACCGCTGAGTTGATTTCAGTGTCTCTGAGGCAACATCCTCAGAAGTGACTCTCTGAATCTCTATTTCCTTGATAGGTTGTTTATGCATCTTTGACTCATTGAAGATCACATCCGAACTACGAATGACTCGACGACCAGATGCCAGAGACGATATCCCATCTCTCCATCTGCACCATATCCAATGAAAATACATTTGTGTGACTTTGGCTCTAACTTTTGGCGAAGTTGTTTAGGCACATGAGCATAAGCTTCACAACCAAAAACATGTAGATGGTCATAGTGGGGCTTACGTTTAGACCATAACTCTTATGGAATCTCATAATTCAATGGCGTACTACGCGAATGATTTATAATGTGCACTGCGGTCAAGATGGCTTCTGCCCAAAAGCCTTGTGTGAGATTTGCCCTAGAAAGCATGGCTCTGACTCTTTCCTGAATCATACAATCCATGCACTCAACAACTCCATTCTGAGTTGGTGTGTATGGTGCAGTAAACTGCCTTTTAAACCCCCTTTTAGCACAGAAGTTGTCAAACTCCTTGGAGACATACTCTCCACCGTTGTCACTCCGCAACCTCTTGAGTTTCTTGCCAGACAACGAGTGCTAAAAATTACTGGAACACAGGAAGAACTTGATCCTTATGTTTCAAAGGATATGCCCACACCTTTCGAGTAGAGTCATCTATGAATGTCACAAAATAGCTGGCCCCCCCTAGAGGTTTGGTTGGCATAGGACCACCAACATCACTATGTACTAAATCTAGAGGTTCGGCTCGCTTTTGACCCAATGGTAAGTGCACCAACCTAGTTTGTTTGCCATAGATACAGTGCTCATAAACAGAAAAGTTAACATAAGACAAGATAGGTTAATCGCCAAAATGAGTCAGAGTTCTCATTCCTTTTTGGCTAATATGACCTAGCCGACAATGCCACAACTCAGTAGACGGCAACTCAGCTATAGATGTGTAATCATGACCGACATCTGACACATGCATGGAATACAAGGTACCATGCTTCTGACCTCTGAGTACAACAAGATTACCTTTGCGTGCTATCCACGAACCATTGCTAAATGTGGTGTTGTAGCCCAAATCATCAAGCTGACCAACAGAAATCAAGCTTTTAGTAAACTTGGGCACATGTCTGACATTACATAAAGTAAAGTGCGTGCCATTCCTTAGATGCAATTTGACATTTCCGACACCCTCAATGTCTAGTTCATAAGAATCACCAAGTCTCACTTTGCCACAAGAGTGAGAATAAGTAGAGAACAGCTCTCTATGTGGTGTCACATGGAAACTCGCACCAGAATCTATTATCCAATTCTGTGCATACTGCGTATCTTCTGTAACAAGAGCCTCGACAGGTAGATCTGTTGTAAAGACCAATACGTCAGAAGTAAGTGGCATAACAACCGTTGGAAGAGTCTCTACAATAGGAGCATTTGAGGACTCTAGCACATTGACCTCCTCTAACTTTGCTTTGCCCTTGTTTGAATCATCAGACTTAGAAGTTTCACTGGATTATTTATCCTTCTTGCTTTGCTGCCATTTCCTGCAATCCTTCTTCACATGACCTTTTTTATGGCACTGATAGCACTCAACATTACGCATAGAACCCCGATACTTACTTCATGAGCCCCCGCGTTCCTTGCTTTTGGCATGACTTTGAGTGCGACCCCTCTGTCTATCCTAGCAACATACGCATCACCATCCTTCTTGCCTTCGAGAGATTTCCTGTAAATCTCCTAGGTAAATAGACTCACAAGGACGTCATTGTACACTAGAGCGGTACGAGGTGCTGAGTTGCTAATCGCAGTACAGAACGTATCCCAAGACGAGGGTAAACTGCATAGCAAGAAGATACATTTGATTTCCTCATCGAAGACCAAACCCTGAGTGATCAACTGAGTGAAAATCATATTGAACTCATTAATGTGAGTAGAAATAGTGCCCTCTTCCTTCATACGAAGGTCAAGAAGCTTTTTCATCAAGAAAACCTTATTAGTGGCACTTTTGTTCTCATAATTGGAACACAACTTATCTCATACATCTTTAGCAGTCCTTTCTCCAACTATAGTAAAGTACACAGATTCGGCCAAATGCAAACGGAGGGTAGATTTGGCCTTAGCATCAAGTTTCTCCCACTCAACATCTGTATACTCGCCCTCTGGGCCCTCCATGATAGGATCCAGCTGGCCTTTTTGTATAAGCACATCTTGAATTTGCTCTTTCCAGATAGCAAAATTTGTCCCATCAAATTTTTGAATACTGTAAATATCCTTTTCGCCACTAGATGACATGGCTGCAAGCTAAAGATAATATGGCGATAAACACTGGTAATTCTGGGAAAACATTCGGCAGAGTTTTCCCAAAAAAATTGTCAAAATATCAATCCAAAACTGTCACAAGAGATTAGTAACGCATAAAAAGTAATGCTCTCAGAGCATAAGACAGGCGCATCAACCACTAAATGTGCCTAAAAAGTCAAAAGACAACCCAAGATTGCCAACACGGCGTCAAATGCACCTAGACCTCTCTATACATGTCCTATGACGAGGCCACAAAAAAGGGGTACTCCAACAACCTGTATCACCGAAAGGATCTCAACATTCGAGAATCCCCCAGTTCAAGAAAACCTTACGCTATCGACCCTCACAAAAGGTTATGCATACAAGAAATCAGCCCAATCTCAGAAAGGGCCTCCAAACTAAGTCTCAGAAACGGTCGGGACTGCCAGAAACAAGCCAAATCAGCTCCACAAAAGGTACATATGGCAGTTTCCGCAACTCAACGTACATCCATTGTCAACAATACTTCAAGGTGCAATATACGCCCTCAAACAGGCACTAAACAAAATGTGCAAGCAGTAAACAAATCCCTGCGGGGAGTAAAACCGCTCTCAAAAGAGCTCAAGCACTAATAAAAGTGCCAAGAATGCATATCCGCATCAAATACTCCCACTGAAATCTGTGCTGATGCTAAACACTACAACGTGTAAGAAACTTGGATGTCCTGTATGTATTAAGAACCTGTGAGGAGATGGATGCCTAAAAAACCCAAGACAATGTTGATGCCGAAAAGTGCTCGTAATCAGCCCATAAACACCGTCTCAATAACACATAATAGCCATAAAACGGCTATATACCATCCCAAAATAGTCTCTGAACAACCTGCACCTGTGTCCTGTACCTATACCTGTAGCTGTAGCAAAAGTGAAGTTGAAAAAATACAACTCCTGAAGCGTAGCTCGGAAGAAGCTTTCGACTGCACGAACAGCTTCGAAAGGGGGGTAGAACTTTAGGACACTTGGTGGAAACGCTCTCGGAACACTGAATTTATCGATGCCGAAATCGAAAACCTGTTTGCACTTTTGAAAGTGCGCGCGGACGCAAAAACGGCAAGCACAATACCTGCTCTGATACCAATTGAAGGTGCCGCGGGAAGCGTGTGCGAGTGCAAGTGCAAGAGCAGCGAGAGAGAGAGAGAGAGAGAGAGAGAGAGAGAGAGAGAGAGAGAGAGAGAGAGAGAGAGAGAGAGAGAGAGAGAGAGAGACCTGCTTTGGGTGGAGTGCACATCAACGATATCCTGTTGTTGCAGCTCCTTATTCGGTTGTATTAAAGAATAAGTGTATACATGGTTAAGTTAGTAGATGGGTTAGTAGTAAGTGGGATGTCTGGCCAGTTGGCCTGAATCCCAACAATTCATATCATAAGTCAACTGGAGTCTCGGTCTAAACAAGTGGATGAAGCCAAAGCATCACTTCTGAGCAAAAGAATGGTCTCTCAAACATAAGAAAGTCTGCTCAAGAGGGTCTTTACCGAGGATGAAGTCTTCCTAGCTCTTCGTTCATTGGGCGGGGAAAAGTCCCTTGGATTGGATGGTTTGATGCATGAGTTCTTTAGAGAGTTTTGAGAGGAGTGCACTCTCTTTCTACCTTTTGAAAGTAGTGTAGTGAAATAGTGAACCCACCATATCTCTCCTTCAATGTTCCCCAGTCACTTTACCCAAAAAAAATGGTTTTTTTTCAAAAGTCAAGTTATGAGAGCCTCATCTAGGAAAAGTGGTCCCCAAGTACCATACATATAAAACTCTGATTTTTTCACAAAACAGCTCGTTTACTCCCTTTTTCTCTTTTCTCCCCCTCCCTCATTAAGTATTTGCATCTCACATCACACATTTTGATGGAATTATTCTTTCCCCCCTCTCTACACCCCACACAATACCTTTCAAAACTTCTTTTCACATAATTAAAAACATCCATAATATTAGAGTAAATATTTTTTTTTCTATTTTTTTCTTTTTCAACATATTCTCTCTTCAAATAACCCCACCGAGCACACCATTCAAGGCAAGTGCATTTGCACAATTGTGTAGACATTACTGCTGTATGTTTTTGGCACTATTGTCCATTTGGAATGCATTAGCGACATGGTTTGCTCTAAGTTTGCAACCATAGCCACTGGGTGAGAGATTGAGAGTGTACACTATGTCGCAAACACTTGGCATGCAAAATGAGATGATTGACCAAAAATTATGACATCCTATTGTGATTGAGAAAAATAGTGCATTCCTAAGGGGGGTAATGTTGCCCAGCATGGCCCGATACCATCTTTCCAAGCTTGCTCTTTTAGGAGGCAACAATTCCTAGGAGAGAAATTCCACCTTCTTCTCTGTGCAATAAAATTGGGAATCCAATCTTGTTGTGGAGGTCAATAAAATTTACTTAAAAGTATTTGACGGAATGAATATAAAAGCATATCTAAGCAACTAGGCACATCACTACATCCATGAGATGGTCAAGATATAGAAAAACTTTGTTGATAGTGCAAATTCTCCCAGTTGAATTATTTGTGCAAAAACAAACAAAGTATAGTTTAAGTATAGAATAGTGAGGAAGAGGAAATATTTAAGGGAGATTAGCTAATGTTCCCCTCTATGGCACACATCTTCACCTCACCAAGCTATTCAAAAGGTTTTTTACATTCTCCATGATTGCAACAATGGAGGAGGGCTTGCCAAAGAAGCTACGGACAACTTGAGCTAATGCAAGTCGTGGAGGAGATGTCATCCTTGGGTCTCCTATGGCTAGCAAAGGTGGACATGATAGTACGGTGGAAAGGATGAGGAGGAAGAAGAGAGGTGTAGAGGGCTGATTTGCAAGAGCTTGAGATTGAGCTTGACAGAGTGTAGATGGCAGCTATGGAGATCTGAGGGAAGGTGGAAGAGCTTGATCCTAACCTTCAGCTTGAGCTTTGAGCGTGTAGGGGACAACTATGGTGAACTCAAGATAGGTGGGGGAGCTTGATCTTGAGCTCGAGCTCGAGAGAGTGTAGAGTGATGGTAGTTATGGAGAGCTTTGAATGCTGTAGGTTTTATAGAGAGAGAGAGAGAGAGAGAGAGAGAGAGAGAGAGAGAGAGAGAGGGTGTAGATGGTAGCTATAGAGAGCTTCAATTGATGTAGTTTTTAGAGAAAGAGGGTGTAAATGATAGCTATGGAGAGCTTAAAGATGTGCATGTTTTTGAGAGATATTGAGGGCATATATGGCAGCTATAAAGAGCTTCATTTGACGTAGATTTTAGAGATAAGACATGATATGTTACTCCCCACTCATAAGATGACAAGTAATTACATGAACTCAAAAGTTTGGGGCACATTAGGAAATATTTGGAACTTGGAAGGGTCCTTTGGATTAAGGTAGGCTTGAGGCTGCACCAATAGGAAGAGGGTGATGGTACCGCCTAGTAGCTAAGGAAAGGTAAGCCTAGTAGCTAAGGAAAGGTAAGGAGAAGCCTATTTTTCCCTCTTTGTTCTGAGAGAGAGAAGAGAAGGGGGGGGGGGGGGGGGGGGGGGGGGGGATTATGTCTAGTTACTTATTTAGTCAAGGTGCACTATAGAGACTCATGATATGTTATTCCCGCCTCATAAGATGACAAGTAATTACATGAACTCAAAACTTTGGGGCACATTAGGAAATATTTGGAACTTGAAAGGGTCCTTTGGATTAAGGTAGGCTTGATATTGCACCAATAGGAAGAGGGTGGTGGTTACACCTAGTAGCCAAGGAAAGGTGGGGAGAAGCCTATTTTGCCCCACTAATAATGAGTTTGTCATTTTTGGTGGTTTTTGTTTTTGTGGGGTTTTTGGGGGTGGGGGGGGGGGGGGGGGGGGGGGGGGGGGGGGGTTTGTTTGGGGTGGGGTGGGTTGTCATTATGTTAGTTGTTTACTTATTCCCTAAAATTTTGTTTTTTTCCAAAAAAAAATTTCCCTCTAAACACTTCCAAATTAAATTTTCTATTAACCAAAACTCTAAAAATTTCTAGAGTCTTTGGAAACTTGACTTGGATGTTGCAATTAGTGAGGCTTGGTATTTGCATGTTGTGAGTTGTTGTGAGGTGGAAAAGAATTGTCATATCTGCGTCTTTTGAAAATTGTACGACATTGGTTTCTGTTTCTGTCAAATTGAAAGAGAAAGTAGGCCTATTGCTCGTGTTAGTAACTAAAAAATCATCGTTTTATCATCTTAGAATATTCCCATCGACATTTAATAGCCTTTGGCAAATTTGCTAGCAAGCACAAACATATGACTTCAATACCAAGGTGAAGTGCTAAACTAGAAATGCATTTATGCTTCAACTTTCTCTTGCTTAGATGCTTGACTGCATGTAACTAAATTTAATTTTCTTTCAAAATCAATCAATATAAGTCAGTACACCTTCATCTTTGCCCTATTGCACTAAACTAGAAATGAATTTATGCTTTAACTTTTTCTTGCTACATGTTTGATTGCATGTAATAAATAAATTTTCTTTCAAAATCAATCAATATAGTTCAATATACCTTCATTTTTGCCCCACTAAATCCCCTTACCTATGTTCCTTTGATTTATATTGTGCATGTAAAAATTGTGTTAGAAATAGCCTCTGAAATGCAAACCATGTGCATGGATCTTCACCATGTTACTTGATGACCTTTCACCATAATGTAACACTACTAATAAGATGATTGAATGCACATTTGACTTTATCATACTTTAGAAAATCTTCATCATGAAAATTCATTTAACTCACCGACACATGCTAACACTGTGCTTGCATCTTTGGTATCATAAAAATCCTTGAAACTAAATGCTTTAATGCTAATTTTTGCTTTTTGGATATTGGTACAATTTAAGTGCGAGTAGAATCCAATAAATTATCTTCCAATTCAATATATCACATGTGCTTTGTATGCGAGATTTTGTTGCGGGTTAACTAATTGCTCAATGAATGTGGGTGCTTTCAATGTTGTTCCATAAGCGAGAAATTTCATTTATTAAATATGCACGTAAATAGAGGATTACAAGAAAAGAATGATTCTTAGCTACGGTGTAGAAATCCATAGCCTAAATTATTGACCCATTTTCAAGCAAAAAATGGTAATCGGAAGATTTGCAAACTAGCATGTGAAGAGTGCCTATAATTCTTGTTTTCTTGCTTTTGATTGGTGCCAAAATTGAAGCTTTATTTACATCAATTTGTTTGTTCATTAAGAGTTACCAAATATTCATATAAGTTGCCAAATAAAACATCGATGTAAAAATGATTGTAATGAAGCAATACTTTGTCTTTATTTCTCTTATGTATTCAATAAAATTCTAAACTATTAAGATTTTCATGCAAGAAGAAACTCTTGTGGTGGATGTTGTCCCTCAGGGAGCACTTGTGGTCTGCGGGAGTAAGGCTCCCATTTGGAGGGGTTGCACTTGCACCTTCTCTCTCAAAAAGAGGTGGATGATTTGTGAAAGAATACCAAACCACCAGATTTTTTAAGGAGAGGAAAAGGAGTGCAACAAAGATACTATGAATATATTCCTGAGCAAATGGGATGGTATTCACAATCTTAGATGCACTCAAGATGCAATCAACGCACTACAAACAAGTCTAACACTAGAGGGTAAATCCTATAAATGGTGGATGTCGCTCAAGGAGAAGGGCATCATACCGCAAACATGGGTGAAGGATGTCTTCAAAAAATAATTTCTACCCACCAATTAAGCGGATAGAATTTGGTATGCATGGGACAAGTGCTCTATGGGTTAGCATAAGACAATGTTAGAGTATATCTCGCAATATCGTTGTGATTCTTCAACTGAAGGGTCTAAACATGTTCTAGTAAGTGTATGGATTAAAACCAAAGCGTAAGAAACACACACTTGAGGAGGCTATAGTGTAGGAACATATACCTGAGCATTGCATAACACACACGTGCCTTACACTGCACATGCAAATGCATGAACATCTTATGGTGGACATAATAAGATAAATTTATAGTAGCTGCATCCGATGTGTTTAAGAAGCCCAAGGGCACTCCTCGAATCCGTTTGTAGCAATATATCCTTTACTTGTGTATCCCACACCTCGGAATCATGGTTGTTCATCATAGCTACCTTGTAGCGGTGGGAACTAGGAGTCTAAGGCAAATTGAGCCGTTTCACTAACATATAGCTAATGAATTGTGCGAAGCACCATCGCCTACCAATATTTTCACCTGTGAATTTTGATAAACCCATGCATGTGTACCAACTAATGTGAACCAAAGGCCGGTTACCACATTGAAGCCGTAATACCGCACTCGTGCACCACTTTGGTGTGTGTTACTTCCACATTGGAAAGGCAAAAAGAGAACTCAAGAGGCAGAGACTGCACCGAGTGCACCGTGTTATCTTTACCTTGTGCAACAGATTTTGCCTTGGGACAATCCTTCTTGCCCTATCCACTCCCTTAATAGTTAAAACATAGCTTTTCCTTCTTTGCTTTCTCAAACTCTTTACTAGATAGATGGCCCTACGTCCCTGCAAATACGTAAAATAACATGCTACAACGCATAAAATGATAAATTGGCATACCTAAATCGTCGCATACACACATGATTGAGATATACACATACATCGAGAGAAACAGCGTGAGAGAGAGTAGGAGAAATCGTGCAGGCGCACCTCCTAGAGCGGAGTGCTACACCGGCACGGCGAGACAGGAGGGAAGAGAGAAGAGAAGAAGAAACAAGCCCTGCGTGCAATCTCCCCTCGTGCAAGAGTGACCATTTTCCTCTTGCACTTATTTACTTATAGATTTGTAAATGCTAAAAAATGAATACACATTGTCTGCCCGGACATAAAGTGACTATAGCTCAGAAAGAGCTCTTTTAAAATACAATGATAATGAATCTACTATCCTTTGCACATTCCATAGAGTAGCTATGCATTTTCCGCCTGTAAACTGCAATAAATACAATTTACCATTTCCATTACATACCCCTTTGTTGGAAAGCAATTGTCCTCAGTTGCAAAGATAAGAATCTGGAAACCATACTTGTCAAAAACAATGATTAGTATTCGACGTCAGAAGTATCACATACTGAAAGAAAAATTCAAAAAGAATTTAAACAACATTGCTTATGCCTGCCGTCATCCACATATTACCTATTGTAGTGTCCCATACCACTACAATAAGCAGTATATGTCATACCCCGATGAATCTAGATATCATTCGTCACACTCATCATTCAATCAACTCTTATCAATCTCAAGTTCAATGCCATAAATACTGTCGCGAGAGGAAATCATCGTATATCAATTCCAAGTCCAAAATATAAATCCAAATCCAAATATCTGCCAACATATACGCGAGTAACAAAATTATACTAAGGCTAGTGATGATCAACCACTACAACATGGTTTTGTGCTCCGTGTTGCCTCAAACGGCGAATCGACACCAATGAGACATGCTGCCTAAATCGACGAATTTGCACTAATGCTGCCTAAATCGGCGTATCTGCATTTGATATTATTTGAAATCATAAATTCGTAGTTTGGTGGTGTGCTGTCTAAATCGGCGAATCTGCACTCGTGCTGCCTAAACCGGAGGATCTGCACGTACAATTGGTACTGCTTAAATCAACGAATCTACACCAGGATGAGCATTTACACACTACCTAAATTGGTAAATCTGTGTGCAAGTGACCAATGGACTAGAGGAGACATAAAAATTACAAAACATTACATGGTACCAAATCGGAGTATGTTTGAGTAGAAAAATACTTACAAATGGTTGTTCACTATCCTAGAGCACGTTGGCTCTTTTGAGTAGCTATAGAGCTTAATGGAATTATCTCAATGAAAATTCCTTTCAATACAATTGGAAGCTATGACGTTAGTAGTGTTTTAGTATTCATTTTAGGAGAGAATACAGAGAAATGAAATATGAAAACAGGAGTGACGTATTTGATGTACATACGTGAAGGATATTTTGCATATGAAAATGTAGTACCTGTGTGTGTATGGCGGGCTATGATGGTCAGAGCACAAGGCTACGCTCTTGGTAAGAAACAATCAAAGAGATCTACCACCTGTGTGTGGTGCTCAGACTCTCGAACTTGCATGAGCAGAATGTGCACAGTCGATTTGACTCTTCTCCATTGCCCCAATGCCCTATCTCGCATCGAAGGAAATGGGAGATAAGCCGAATGACTGCGATAGTGCATATCGCCGACAAGGGGATAGGCTCAAGCATGTAAGTGTGAGTACGGTTTCCTCTTTCAACGAAGAACATGGTTTTGTAGTTGGGGGCAATATGGGTGGTGTAATGTATGAAGCATGACCCACCGGATTTCTCCCAAGCCGTAATACATTGGTGTTGTAGAAAAGCTTCATTCACTTGGGAGTCAATTGAAGCATCATGTAGCAAGTGTAATGCATCCCATCTCCCAAACCACTTCTTTATGTCTTGTATCCATTCCGTACTCAAGATCTTGCTTTTATGCGTCTTTTGAACTTTTTTGCTTGCTTCCCATTTAATTGTAGGAAGTCGAGAGGGATTTTGATGCATCTTTATCATGCACTCCACAACCCTTTCCATGCCCATAACCTCTTATGGAAGACATCCTTACTCAAGAAGTAGGAGCATATATGGTGTTTGTGTCTTCACTTGGAGAAATTTTGTAAGAAAATTATTTTGGACATTCTCAAACTCTTTCGAAGTAGACTTTGAGATGCTCTCACCCCACACTTCAACTCAATAAAGAAGAACCGGTGTCACCAATGCATCAAAAAGATACTTCTTGAGAACCAAACAGTTTGATGTTTCCCACATTACACATGTTCTCAAATGCATAATATGCTCTCTTTCCAAGTGTCTCATTGTTGTATACAATGCATAGCTTCTCCTTATGGTTGGTTTTCACAAGCATAACCTTTGTCTTGGATTCGTTCACAATCAGCCCACTATGCAAGCAAAATTTCTCAAGGACAACCATAAGCTTTTGTGCATCTTCTAAAGTGTGTGCTAGAAGCACTACATCATCCGCATACACCAAAAGCATGATTACCGCATTGCAAATAGTGACCTCTTCAATGCCTTCTTCTTGCATAAAGTCAAGTACCATTTGTTACAATTGTGTGATGCATAGACCAAAGAGAGTTGGTCACAACGGACATCTTTGTTTAACCCCAATAGTGCTTTCAAAAATTTCCGAAATTCTCTCTTCCCATGCGCAATTGACAAATCACCTTCTCATAGATTCGAGAAACCGCAAGCATAAACTCACTTGGCACTTGGAGTTCTTCCATCCTTTTCCACAAATTGTTACGTGGAATCATATCAAAGGCTTTCTTAAAGTCCACAAAACAACAATACAATCGCTTGCCTTTCAACCGGCTTTCCTCCATGAGAACACGAAGACTGACAAGATGATCAATGGTGCTATGGCATCGACGAAAACCCACTTGTCCCTTTGCATGCTTGTCATTATCTTTAGCCCAATCACTTAATTTCATCTCCGTTATGCAGCCAAACAACTTTGCCGTAAGAGACCCAATCATTATAGTCCGGTAGTTTTTTACATTCTTTACATCCCCTCCTTTATGCAAAGGCTTAACCCAATTAGTACTCCAATTATAAGGCATACCATGTTGAAGTGCAAGGTTGAACATATCACAAGTCCACTCATGGGTAAAATCTCCCATCCATTTGATCATCTCCGGCTTGATACTTGAAGATTTCCCGCTTTTCAAGTGGCCAACTTTTCAAGCCCACCACATATATCGTCAATAGTAAAAAAAGAGGACATACGTGGGAGTGAATCATAAAATGGTATTTTTAAGCATTTGCTTGCTCATATAATTGCCTACAATGTGTATACATATCCACAAGACTCAAGTTACCAAAATTCTCAACCCGCTTGCCCCTCAAATTTCTCCAAAATCTTCCACATGCATGTGCCTTTTCTTGGACTTGAAAAAGTTGTTGCTTTACTTCCCATCTTCTTCTCTTCTTTTGAATCAATGCCTTGTATGTATGCAAATGACTTTGATAGTTGTCTTTGTCCATAGTTGCATCAAGCTTTATCAAGGACTTTCGAGCATCTTGACATTCTTTATCAAACCACCTTTTGCGTGATCTATCTTTGTTGATACCATGGAGATGCTTTATAGCAAAGCATTCTTCGGCATAAGAACAAATAACTTTCTTAAAAGCTTCCGATTTAGTTTCCAATTGTGCATCATATTGAAGCTTCTTCATCCATAATTTTTGCTCGACCATTTCAATGTACATTGGTTTCCGTTTGAAATCCATACATAGTGATAATTTCTCTTTCCTTTGGGTGAGATTATCATGCTTAGTTGCTTCTCCACATGAAAGGTCAATACATAAGGTGCAATGGTTGGATTCCAGGGTCCATTGGCCAAACATAAAACTTTTTAGGCGATACATGATGGCTTCGGAGAGTAGCATATAGTCAATCACACTATCCCCATTATGTCTCCTTCATGTAAATCCATTGGTTACACTCCACAAAGATACACCACTGGCAATGAGCATACTTGTGCTATTACGCATGTGTAAACGTAACTTTCCATAGTGATCCGGCTCTTTCTCATCCATTGAAGAAGGATCATACAAGTGAACTTCCTCCAACTCCCTTGAAATGTATGGCATATCAAATTGTTGAGTATCATGTTGCAATCTTTTTGTGCGAGCATTCATATCCATAAATACAATAACATCACCTTCACCTTTGAAATGAGCAATGTCCTCTTCTAAATAAAAAAATGACTGATCTCTATCCATGCAAGCATAAAAGGGAGAATCATGATGAGGAATGTAGCAATTGGTTACAAAAATGGGTGCTCTTTTTGATGTCATAATTTTCAGCCATACATAATGTTTGTACTTGTCATCTTTCACAATTGATACAAAATCTTCCATGCCACATCAATGAATGTACATTGTAATTCTCAAAGCCGTTAATCCTTTGTGTATCATGCTCCCAAGTTTCAACAAGAAGTACAACATCGGCTTTGCTTGTTAGTTCATCAATGCCAACCCCCGCATTCCATGGGTATCCATTACAATTCCAAAAGCATATTTTCAATTGTAACTCAGTCTCATAGGTCACGCATCCCTATTTTCTCGAGAGACTTGCCTCCTCCGTGGACACATTTTCTTCATGAGAGATCTCTTTGTTTTTCTTATTCTTTTCCTCATATGCCTTGCGACGGATATTTTGTTGCTTAATATACGATCTTCACATACAAAACATTTTGTATCCCTCAAATAGATCCAACTATTATCAAGGATAAGCTTTTGCTTGGTCTTATCCGGCATGGTGCATACAATTGTCCGTTCTCCCAAGCGAGGAGCTCCTTGCTTCCCCACTCTATGTGCTCCATAGACCATAACTCTAGAGATGCCAAAGTGGGTTTTGAAGAAATCTTCAATAACAATGGCAAGAGAAGGAGGTGTCTCTAGCTTCTCTTCGAGAATTCCACGAAGAACAATGTCGCTCTCGTTCCTTCAACTCCTCCACATCCACATTCTAAATATTGTTAGTTTGAGCCGTATCTTGCATGAGTGAGGAATTAGAAACCACATTGCTACCACATACATCAGCCCAAGATTTGTTTCTGCATACATTTTTCATGTCGCATACATCTCGGCTCATGGTGTCAAATTTCTCCTCTTTCAATACATGGTCATGCTTTACTTTGCTCATCTGCTCCTTCAAAGCATTCAAGTCCACAAGAGAGCGTTTACATTCCTTGACTTCCTCTTCAAGTTGCATCAAACGTGTTGTTTGCATCTCAAGTGTCCTCTTGAGATTGTCCTTCTCAACCACAAGCACCCTTAGTGTTCCATTCTCCATTGCAAGTGCTCGTAAGTCTTCGCCTTGTTTGTTTACCAAGTCTTCGCCTTGCAATGATACCAAGTATGCCATGATCATGGTTTTCGATGTCATTGGTTGGATGGTTGTGTTGCTATTTCCACACTTAGGAGATCTTGGATCATTTTCCACAATGGTTGTGGACCTTGTTGAAGAAGAAGAACCCTTGCAAGTGTCGAAAGACATTGTATGTAAAATAAGAGATGAGAGTCAATTTTCTTGAACGTGTTCACTTTGGAAATGCTGTTACAAAAATTCCTTCCATAACTCTGAAAATTTCTATCTTTACATCAATGTGTGTAGGGCATCGTGCTCTTCGATTGAGGCTATAGATCACCCAAATCGGAGTTCGGATGAAGAAGTTATGATCAAAAGAACGAACTGTTGTCTACTAGGTCAAAAAACGGCTGTGTTTTTTGAGAGAGAGAGAGAGAGAGAGAGAGAGAGAGAGAGAGAGAGAGAGAGAGAGAGAGAGAGAGAGAGAGAGAGAGAGAGAGAGAGAGAGAGAGAGAGAGAGAGTCAATAGGATCCTCCTGTCTAATTATGCCTCCTTGATCACGGATAGAGTGCTTACTAAAGTTTCTAGATGAAGTTGAATTAATGCCCCCCCCCCCCCCCCCCCCCCCCCCCCCCCCCCCCTACATGGTTGGAACCAAATGTCTTAGTCTCTTTTGGTTCCATATTAATCATACTATCTTCCCCTACTGCCTTGGACACATACTGCATTAGCACCATTTAAGTCTGCAATAGCTAGATTCATAGGGGGACACAACATGCAATGTCGTCTCCCATATCTTGGGATAGCATAAGTAAGCTATGTTACCATATATGTGGCAGTGCAGTGTGTGAACACACTTAGGACCGTCGGGACACTTCTTTCCTCAGTAGGAGGCGTTTTCCCCTGTACATTGTATATACGCTCATCACTCTAGGGATAACTTATCTTTCTATTTGCCACTAAGAAATACACTCTCAAGTGTGCACCTTGAGCTCCTTCATCTTCTCCACGTTGTGTGCGCATCCCTGTAATTCTAATTCCAACAATTGGGATTAGAAGAAGTTGCATCTTCCCGGGCATAGTTGCCAGTGTCGCCAACACCCCCTAGTCACTTTCTTCAAATTGAGTGAGCTTTGGTGAGTGTTAGGAGGGCGAGTAATACTTTGGAAGAGCTCGTAGAGTGTGGTGTACTCAAAATTTTTATTTGGGCTCATTTCGGCCTCCATTTCCACTATAAGTAAGTACTGTGTAGGCAATTTTGTCCTTTTGTGCAAAATTTTTTGAAATAGTTTTCACATCATGTGTAGTCACTCGTCATGGCTGACAACAACACAGATGCTTTTAAGATGTTTGCTGCTGAGGATAAATTGGATGGGGATAACTACAGAATGTGGGGTTACATGATGCATGTTCTTGCCTCAAAGGGTGCTTGGAATGTTGTGCAAGGCATTGATTTACGTCTACCTTCTTATGGATATAGGCTCTGTTGAGGATGTTGCAGGTTCTAGCAGGTGTGTTGCTACTAAAGTTGTTTTGCCTACAACTGAGCCATCTTGTTGGGACGTTAGAGATGCGCAGGCTCATACATTGATTGCATTACCTACAAATCACACTATTACTCCTCACAAAATCAATAAAACACGCTTAGGATACTCTGGCTGGTTTTTATGCAAGTTGCAATAAGGTAAAAATTGCATTGTTGCATAAAGAGCTTGAGTTGAAGATTATGCAAGAGAAAGATGACATGGACTCTTTTCTTGCTGATATCAAGGATATCAATGAGAAACTCATTTTTGTAGGTGAATCTATTTCTAACATTTCACTGGTGCAGACTATTCTTGATGCATTGCCAGACTCTTACCAGAATTTTGATAATACTTGGAAACATATGACCCAAGGAAACCCTCAAGCTGTCAAGTTTGATGCATAATGCACCTTGCTATTGCACGAGTCACTTTCAGGAAAGAACATGCCTAAATAGCATGCAATTGAACAAGCTTTTGTTGTTTCTTAAACAAATGGATGGTAATAGCAATGTAGCTACTTCTCATGGTTCTTCTATGAGAAGCATATCACATGTGTCTAGTGCTTTTGTTGGAAGCATCTCGTCTAGGAATTTTGGTAAAAAGGCAAAAAGAAGACATTATTGCAAGCCTAATGATCACTTGATAAAGCAATGTCCTAAGCTGAAGGCAAAAGAAACCAAGAAGAAAGAGGTTGGATCTACTACCAATGCAGCTATTGTAGAACATCTTGTACATGGATATTGTGATGTTGATGTTGATGCATAATGGACATTTAGTGTAGAATGTACTTATGATCCTTCTGTCCATGATACACGTATGTCAACCGCTACATAGTCACACATTTAGTACTTTGATAGTCGTGGTACAAAGCACATTACTTTGCATCATGATTTGTTTGTCTCTCTTGAGATGGTCCCTCACGGGAATACAATCACTTGTTCCAACAATGCCTCTTATCCGGCCAAGGGAGTCGGAAAGATTGAGCTAACTACTACGAATGGAAGTTTTTTCACACTTGTTGATGCACTTTATGTACCAAGGATAAAAAAGAACCTTCTATCTGTATCTACACTTGCAAGACTTGTCCTTGTCATCAAATTTTTGGCTGACATATGTATAGTTTACGACCTCAGTTTTGGTGATGAAATTGTTGCATCTGGAATTTTGTGTTGTGGGCTATATAAGCTCATTTTGTATGACAAGTATTGGCAAAACTTTGTGAATATAGTTATGGATTCAAAGTTTGTTTCAAATGCCAAACTTTGACATGCACATTTTGGGCATATGAATTTTGCTAGTCAGCTATGTTTGTAGATATTTGATATGGTTGTTGTTTTGTTGCCTCTTAAAGCACCTTCTAAGCATGTTTCTGAAGGATGAATTTTGGGTAAGATATAGCGTGCAAACTTTCCAAAGGATGGCTCAATAAGGGCACATGTAAGTTGCACCTTGTGCATAGTGATGTTTCAGGGCCTATGCAAACTCCATCCTTGGGTAATCACCTATACTTCGTGACTTTCATTGATGGGTTATACCATCCCCAAACAAAAATTATCTTGGTTTCACAAGATGTTGTAAATGTGGAAGATTCTGTTCTTTTTGTACTCATATACTAGAGATAGTAATGAAGCTCACTAGACATTTATGACACTTTGTTGCCTCTTGTTAATGGGGGAAACTTGAATGTAAGTTCAATTAAGATACACATACACCCATGCCAAAATGACTGTACATACTTTGCATGATAGTACATTGGATGCATCTATTTCTAGTCATACTCATTCAGGTTCTCACCATGCATCATATGCGTCAGATTTTAATAATTTGGCTATTTCTAGTTTATGTGATGAAGAGGAACCTCTTTCTTCCGATGAAACACAAAATTTAAAAATTGGATGGCTACAATGTAATTAGAATATGATGCACTTATAGAGAATGAAACATGGACTTTATGTGATTTTCCTTGTGGCAAAAACGCCATGGGTATGAAGTGGGTTGACAAAGTTGAAATGTAAGGCGGGTGGTGAGATTGATTGCTACAAGGTTATACTTGTTGCAAAAGGTTATGCACAACAAATAGGCATTGACTATGAAGAGGCTTTTGCTCCCACTTGTCATATGACCAGCTGCTCAGTTTCTAAGTGTATTGGTAGCTCATTTCGGATGGAATGTACATCAATCAAACATTGTTATTGCTTTCTTGAATGGTGATATATTTGAGGAAGTATAGGTAACGCACCCTCGCTGTTTTGTCAAGAAAGGACAAGAAACAAAAGTATGGAAACGTAAGAAAGATTTCTATGGGTTGAAGCAATATCCTCATGCTTGGTATGAGAAAGTTGACATTGATTTGGTTAAACAAAGCTTTTGTAATAGTCCAACTAAAGCACTTTGTATGTCAAACGTGAGGGTGATGTATATCTCATCCTCGTTTTGTATGATGAATGTTGCTGTCAAGATGAAAGACTTGCGGTTTTCACACCATTACTTGCATGTACAGTTTAAGTAGTGTGATGAAGGTATTGCCTTGTGTCAAGCAAGATACATAGAGACATTACTATGTAAGTTTGGACTTTAGGACTGCAAACTTGTTGCTACTCCAATGGACACATGTTTGAAGTTTAGTCTTCATGATGCTGGAGATTTTGATGATGTCACTCTTATGTCTACATTATGAGGCCATATATTTGGCTTTCAGTCTCACATGTTAGCAGATTCATGCATAGCTTAGGGTCCAAGCATTGGGAGGCTGTTAAAACGATCTTTGGCTACTTGAGTGGCACTTTACATCTTGGGTTGTTACATCAGAATGGGGGATCATTGTCGCAATATTTGCATGCCTTTTCAGACACAGATTGGATTGGTTTTTATGACATACGAGTGTCCATAAGTGGTTTTTGGTTCGGCCCTTAGCAAGGCATCCTGCAGAGTTGTTGGCCTGAGAGCTTCCAATCGAGTATTCAAAGGGTCGATTAACCCTTGGCAGAACCTTGCTACCTGTTGTTCCAAATTCATCTTAGGAGAATATCTCCGATGAGTGACAAACTTTGAATAATATTCTTCGACAGATGAAGTCATCTGCCGAAGTGAAAAGAACTCGTTCATCTTCAAAGTTTTATAGGCGGGTGGTAAGTATCGCTCCATCACAGCAGCCTTGATGTCCTCCCATGACTGGGAAGATCCCTTGATATCCAAGTCCCTGCAATGTTGCTTTCACCATATCTTGGCATCGCCAGACAAGTGGAACATCGCAAGCATGGTTTGGTTCACGGGTTGGGTTCCCGCAGCTTCGAAATAGTCGTCCATTGCTTCCATCCATACTTCCGCATCTCTCTCCACATTAACTCCTTCGCCTTTAAAGCTTGGAGGCTGAGCTTGCTTAAGGAGAATTTTTTTCTCCTGAACAGCTGTATATAGCGCAGTAGACGGTACCTATCCAATTGTATAAAACTCATCACTATAGCACTCTTCTCAAATGAACCTAGGCTTTTCCATACTCAAGAAGAAATTTAACTTTTTGGGCTTAACCAGACTACTTAATCAATACATCTATCACAAAGGATTTAGCCATTCCACCATTAGTTTAAATTCCATTGAATACATCCAAAATTTTCCGATAAATAATGGTAAAAACTTTACTCGAGAGCTTTGATCCATAATTATAACTTTATGTGCATCAACAGGCTACCTGCCCGCAGCACTAGTCGCACCAACGACTTCTCAAAAAAAAACATCATGTGGAACCCACTGAATCCTAACAAGCTCAACGAGTAAAACTCTTTAACATCACTCAGGAGACAATCCACTAGACAAATCCAATGTCATTATTCTGGGAAACATCATGCTCAAGCTTTGAGTACGAGCTATCCTACTATCCCTTATTTTTTTTAAAAATTCAAACAACATTATTTTCCAGTTCATAAACCTATAACTCTGATACCAGGTGTGAGGTCCCCACCCCGCCGTATCAAACGATGGATCTGATGGTGAACCTGGTGGCCACTAGATCTATAGTGGAAGCAAACAAAGTGGTTCAGGGTTCAACTAGCGGACGATCTCTCATCACAAAGTGAGTCGAGTTCGAGCCTACTAGTAATGAGATCTAGCTCCACCTCGCAGGGGAAGCGTACTTAACCTATCTAGAGATTCTAAGACTCACCTTCCAAGAGGAGAGAAATCCCGAGTGCCTTTTTTCCCATGTTTCAGAGGCACGTACACTTGAGACTTCGCCGCTCTAGGGGCAATGAGTATTACTAGTGTCGATTTAAGCACTATGGGGACGGAGAGTTCCCGACCAATCGGGACTACCCTTCTCATAGGCATTTGCAACCTGAGCCAAGCCCCCACTTTCCACCCGCACACTCACACTTCCTTGTGTGTCCTAATTACTACCACAATGGTTGTTCAACATATAAGTTCTTTGATTAGATTCCGATTCACAAGGTTCGTTAAGACAGCCCTTCAATCAGTATTGCAAAGCGGAACCAAGACAGAGTTCTAGTAAAAATTCTACTCAAACTTATTCATTAAAATTCCAATGTTTTGGAGGTACAACATCCCCCCTCCAGCGAGAGTTTACTCCTCCCGTTGTCGCCTAGTTGCCCATACAACTAGGTATGTCCACCGCATAGAAAGCACGACATGGACATTCCCACCACTTAACCAATAGACGTGGGTATCCACCGCTTAACCAGCAGACGCGGATTCAAGAGCCCTTAACCAGGAACTCTGCCCCCTGTGATCAGGAGGGGGATCAGGACTAGTGCAACATTGGAAATAGAATGAACATGCCGAGCTAAATTTTCCCTAGCAACATTCTTTCCTATTGCAAACAGTATATCCATCAACCATTCTTTCCTACTTAACTTTAATATACAATTGAATTCAAATGCCGAGGTTTCAGTCGGATTTCTCCAACATGTTTGGGGATATGTTCTTTCCTAGCTAAACGTGTGCAATGTTTAATTAAACAACTTGAATAAAATTGTGACCTACCTCTTCCATTTCTTCGTCAATGGCCCGTGAGATGGCCGGTGCTTGCTTGTCCATGGGAGCTTTTCCTTTCTCATTCACATTGCTCGTTCCCGCCTCGCGGTCGTGGGCACCACCGAAGCGAGTTCTCTTAACCGGGGCCATTTTATACTCACTACTTTAAATGATAAACTTGAAGAAAAGAGCTAAAGTCCGAGAGCATCATAACAATCCAAATGATAGATTAGAATCATTGAACAATCCTCCTTATGCAAGAGGGTTAGATTTTTCCTTCGAGATCTAGTAATTTTATGGGTAATACTTTACTTGTCCTATGGGAACCGGCTCTAAAGTTGATCACTTGGCTTAGATGATTAAGAATTTCAGAATTTTACTAATTAAATTACAAGAGAGATGAATTAAGCAAGCTCAATCACTTTCCTAGTGCAGCTAGAAAGATGCAGAGTTACCGCATGCATAGGTGAGAGAAAATTCTCTTCTTAGTGGCCTAATGATGATGGATTAATTTTGCCTTAATCACATCTTAATGTGTGACAAAATTGAATCTAAATTAATTACAACACTATTGAGTGGTAAAAGAATGAATTTCATCAAATCTACATTATTACCGACTGACAATTAATTACTATACTGCCTAGAGAGAGAAATCTCTCCTAATCATGTATTAATCATTGATTAACAGTGATGAATGGTTGCATAAATTAGCTAATTGGATGATGATTATGTAATGGAGTATAGCTATGGATATTTAGAGAGCAACTATTGGAAATTATAGCTAGGATTAAGCATAGTAGACGAGGAATTAAGAGAATGATGAAGAGAATTACAGATGAGCATAAATTAAATCATGGTTACCGTGATTAGGGCTGAAAATCCTCTCGATTTTCTGATCCAAATGAGTTCTCAAGACGAGAATTCGACAGCACCTCCCTCCTTTGCTTCTACTTCACAAACTGTGTGTGCCGGCAGCACCTCCCCAAGGTGTATGAGCATGTGTGTTTGTGTGTGTGTGTGAGCATACTCTTATATAGGCTCCTCCAAGCTGAAAATCGACCAGCCTTGCTATTTGCATATGAGTGAGCTCTCACATCATGCATGGCAAGTCTAGTTTCCTGCCTACCAAGTGTCGAGTTAGATAGTCTAATTGGCTCTCACACTCACTCTCAAGCTTGGAAACTCTCCCACAACTCCCACAAGACAAGAGGGCGCCCCCTAGCTGCTAAAGCTGGCTCTGAGTGGCCTGGAACCTGCTCCCGCACAGCCTCGAGCCCCGGTGCCTCCCCACACAACTTTAGGAAAAATTGGTTTTAGGCTAAAACGGCCCATACGAGTCGGAATCCAATGCCGTAAATTGCTATACTAAGCTCTAACTAAGGCGTACTGGTCCGAGTACCTGCCATATTTAGCAGCCCCCGAGGTTCGAAAATGCATTTTTATAAATTCGGGGTACGGGTGCAGTTTTTCGAGACAATCAAAACTGGACGGGTCAGGTGACCAAAAACTTACTAGTTTTGAAAAAATTTCACAAAATTTATTTTAATTCACATTTGGAAGCTTTATAACATTCTAAACAACATGGAACTAACAGAATTTGAAAAATTGCTAAAAATAGTAACTTTTTCCATTGTGTTCATTTCATGGTACACGGGTGCTCTTTTTGGTCGGGGTCAGAGACCTTACATTAAAGATGGGATGGCTACAATGTAATTAGAATATGATGCACTTATAGAGAATGAAACATGGACTTTATGTGATTTTCCTTGTGGCAAAAAGGCCATGGGTATGAAGTGGGTTGACAAAGTTGAAATGTAAGGCGGGTGGTGAGATGGATTGCTACAAGGTTATACTTGTTGCAAAAGGTTATGCACAACAGAAAGGCATTGACTATGAAGAGGCTTTTGCTCCCACTTGTCATATGACTACCTGCTCATTTTCTAAGTGTATTGGTAGCTCATTTCGGATGGAATGTACATCAATCAAACATTGTTACTGCTTTCTTGAATGGTGATATATTTGAGGAAGTATAGGTAATGCACCCTCGCTGTTTTGTCAAGAAAGGACAAGAAACAAAAGTATGAAAACGTAAGAAAGATTTTTATGGGTTGAAGCAATCTCCTCATGCTTGGTATGAAAAAGTTGACATTGATTTGGTTAAACAAAGCTTTTGTAATAGTCCAACTAAAGCACTTTGTATGTCAAACGTGAGGGTGATGTATATCTCATCCTCGTTTTGTATGAATTGAATGCTGCTGTCAAGATGAAAGACTTGGGGTTTTCACACCATTACTTGCATGTACAGTTTAAGTAGTGTGATGAAGGTATTGCCTTGTGTCAAGCAAGATACATAGAGACATTACTATGTAAGTTTGGACTTGAGGACTGCAAACTTGTTGCTACTCCAATGGACACATGTTTGAAGTTTAGTCTTCATGATGCTGGAGATTTTGATGATGTCACTCTTATGTCTGCATTATGAGGCCATATATTTGGTTTTCAGTCTCACATGTTAGCAGATTCATGCATAGCCTAGGGTCCAAGCATTGGGAGGCTGTTAAAACGATCTTTGGCTACTTGAGTGGCACTTTACATCTTGGGTTGTTACATCAGAATGGGGGATCATTGTCGCAATATTTGCATGCCTTTTCAGACACAGATTGGATTGGTTGTTATGACATACGAGTGTCCACAAGTGGTTTTTGTTTCCTGTTCGATAAGACATTGCCAACATCATCTACACTAAGAGTCAAAGCGCATTGGCGGTTTTGAGGAGCCCAATTTTTCAAGCTTGCGCAAAGCACATTGAGGTGCATTATCACTATCTCAGGGAGAGACTCTCACTAGGAAAGATTAGCTTGCCTTATGTGCCAACATAGTACACTATTGAAAATCTATTAACAAAGACATTGCCTCATGAGAAGTTTGAAGCTTTTTGCAAAGATTTGGGCTTGCTTCCCTTTGTGGATTAATCATGTTGTGAGGACATGGGACTTCCCTATACACTATGCACCAACACTCGTTCACCGCATAACTCCCAGGGGGGGATTTGCTACCATTTATGGTACCGTATATGTGGTACTGATGTGTGTGAATGCACTTAGGATCCCCAAGGCACTTTTTTCCTCACTAGGAGGTTTTCCCCCCACGTATTGCATATACGCCCATAACTCTAGAGCAAAATAATCTTTCTATTTGCACAATAAGCAATACATTCTTTGTTGTGTGCCTTGAGATTCTTCATCTTCTCCTTGTTGTGTGTGCATCCTGCACACACAACTTGAGCTTCTAATTCCAACAAGCTATATGACCAAGGGGGTTGGGACTAATTTGACCTTCACACTTATGCATATGCAAGAAGATGTACGCTAAGATTGGGCTATACTTTACTTTAAGACATTGAATTAGAGGAATTGAAATACTAGTTGTAGATAATTAGAGAAACCTAAAAGAGAGAGAGAGAGAGAGAGAGAGAGAGAGAGAGAGAGAGAGAGAGAGAGAGAGAGAGAGAGAGAGAGAGAGAGAGAGATAGTTCTCTTATCATCCTCGGAGGTCAAATATGACCTATGGGACCAAATGAACATGTCACATGGTGTGAGTGCAGGTCATAAGTGACTCTCGATGCTCAAAAATGGCTGAAGTGAGCATGGCAATAGAGAGTTCACATTGTGGTTGGGAGAGGAAGGTATGTAGGGAGAGTTCATGGCTGAATATATGGGGAAAAGAGGACCTTATTTGGTCAAAAGCTGAGCACTCAAGTAGTGTGTGGTACTCACTCTCTCGCACTTGATGAGGGCATAAGTGCAAAGTCGATGAGACTCCTCGTTAGTGCCCCAACATCCTGTCTTGCAGCGTAGAGAATGGGAGCTAAGACGAATGGAGGCAATGGTGCGGATCGCACTCAACGGATTGGGCTCAAGGATGTAGGGATGGGTTCGGTTACCTCGTTTGGAGAAGAAGAGAGATTTGTAGTTCGGGGCAATGTGTGTGGTATAATGGCTCAAGCGAGAACCTCCAGATTTCTCCCAAGCTGTGATACATTGGCGTTGTAAGAAGGTCTCATTAACTTGGGAGTCGATCGACGCATCCTTGACCAAGTGACATGCATCCCATCTTCCAAACCATTTCTTGATGTCAAGCACCCACCCCGAACTTAGTATTTTGCTCTTGCATGTCTTTTGGACCTTTTGACTTGCTTCATATGTGATTCTAGGAAGTCAATACAAAGGGCTATGTTTTTTCTTAAGCATGTACTCCACAACCCTTTGCATGCCCAAGTCCTCAATGGGAAGCGATCCGGACTCAAGAAGTAAGAGCATGTAGGGTGTTTGTATCTTGACTTGGAGAAAGTGGGTGAGAAAACGCTTTTGGACATTCTCAAACTCTTTCCAAGTAGACCTTCTGATGCTACCAGCTCACACCTCCACTCCATAAAGAAGCACCGGTGTCACCAATGTGTCAAAGAGGTACTTTTTGAGAGCCCAACACTTGATCTCTCCAGCATTGCACATGTTCTGAAATGCATAATAAGCCCTCTTTCTGGCTTCCAAGAGACCCATTGAGCACTCCTTCCATTTATGATTGGATGGAACCTCAAGGCCAAGGTACTTGATGCTATCTACCACTTCAAGTTGCTCATTGTTGTGTACAATGCATGGATTTTTGTCATTTAGGGTCTTTACAACTTACAAGCATAACCTTGGTTTTGGATAATTACAAGCTAACACATGTAGATTAACTTAAACCCTAGAATCTAGCATTTAAATTGGAGCACGAAAACCATATGTGCAAAATCCATTGGGCATACACCTAGACCAAACCATAAAGGAAGGACGTTCTTACTATGTAGCTATAATTTGGCTCCACAAAATCTCCAATTGAAAAAAAAAAATACTCTACCAGATTTTCAACAATAGATGATGAACAAACGATGAAGGATGACAATGGAAACTTTTCCTATTAATGTTGATGAGTGAAAAAGAAAGAGAGCAAAGATCCTTCTCCCTTCTTCTTCTTCTTCCTCTCTACGCACACACACCAAATGCTCCCAAAATCTGATAACTATCGGCTCCCCAAAACCTTTGCCATATGTCTTTCTTGGTCGTCATGTTTTTTTCCCAAAATAGAAAAAAACTTCTTCTTTTTTCCTATTTTTTGGTGAGCATTGACCTCTTGCACATGCGAGTGCCTCTTATATTACCCATGAGGAACAATTGGCATTGTGACGATTCCCACTTCATGTGGGAAAATCCTCTTGCAAGTGTGGTTACTTGCGTTTGAAACATCCAAAACAGCAACGATGCATGGCTAACGACTATCCTCACCACCACCAATGATAGCAACGCACAATGCCCATAGCATGAGCTCATCCTTACAAAGGAGAAGGCCAACATGTATTTCATCTACCATAGCCAAAAGAGGGGATATTTTTCAAGGATGATCTCCCTCTTGTGATGTCCTTAAGTGGCTCCCCACTTTATATGAATACCCCAGACTCGTCAACATCAATAGTGGTTATGGGTTTTTTCATTGCCAGGTGTGGCACTCCCCCATTCACACCTCCATGCCCAAGCTATTTGGACCACACAATGGACATCCCAAGTTGTAGCGCCCCCCCCCCCCCCCCCCCCCCCCGCCCCCCCCTCCCTCCCTTCGGTAATCACCACTGGCTAGCCTTTTCATGATGAAGAGCATGGGGGGAGGATGTCCTTATTGCTACCTTTGCATTTTGACTCCTTTGAAAAAATAGAGGTCCCTAAGCCGAGCATCCTACATCCACATTAAAACTTAAAGATCATCACAAGTGAGCCTATGACTTCCTCTTATGAGATTGATTAGCTTGAGGACATTTACAACTACCAAGGTTCCTCAAGTATGCTAATATGTTGCCAGTCAAAAGCAAGGAACTCTTTAGTATATGTGTCGATTCAAAAGAAAAAATAATGACTTTTCTTAAGTAATGAATTTCAATTAGATTATCCAACGACCATATGAATTGAAATATTCATATAAGTTTCCAAATAAAACATCGATGTAAAAGTGATTGTAATGAAGCAATACTTTGTCTTTATTTCTCTTATGTATTCAATAAAATTCTAAACTATTAAGATTTTCATGCAAGAAGAAACTCTTTGTGGTGGATGTTGTCCCTCAGGGAGCACTTGTGGTCTGCGGGAGTAAGGCTCCCATTTGGAGGGGTTGCCCTTGCACCTTCTCTCTCAAAAAGAGGTGGATGATTTGTGAAAGAATACCATGTTGGGGTATAAAGCCCAATGTGGTCGCCCAGGTAAGTGGGCGGGCCGCCAGGTATGTACACATATTCATTTGTAAAAACCTAATAAGAACTCACTATGCTCTACACATTACAGTAGAGCGAGTTCACCATATCGTCGTGCTCTTCTTCTCGCACTCTCTCTCGCGTCGCACTTCCGCTCGTACTCCTTCAACTGGTATCAGAGCTCAGATCGAGGCTCGGGGCAGCACTACAGGAGGCTAGAGTCACCAGCTCAGATTGGAGTGAAATTCGACAGGCGAAGACACGGCCCCAAATCCTGTGGGAAACCCAAAGGGCTTGGTGTTCTCAGAATTTCATTCTGAGGTCATCTCGGCCACTGTTCGGCTTCGACAAAGGTCTGCCCAGGCCATTTTCGACTACGTGGTCTCGGCTGCTGCAGATCCGACTCTGCAAATTTGGGGTTTTTGGCCTACGACTGCAGGTGATGAGGATATCAACACTCTCAGAGTGTTGATTTGTGGCTGTCTACACATCGAAGGACGGCTCACAGTTCTTGGAGGCGTTTCACATACGACACAGGCGCATCTACACACAGATTGTAGGCGACATCCATTAGTTCATCAGGTAGCTTGTGTTTATTGCTTGATATTCCAGATTTCATCCTGACATTGCCGGTACTTCCACATGGGATGTATTGTCAGAGATGATGTATGTCTGTTGAGGGTTTGCTGGCTGTGAGTCACGCAGCAAACAACCGCCGCAGTGGTTACAGCATACAGTGGGAAATTTGTGGATGTATGACTTTGTGGGAAGTCTATGTACTATCAGATTTACTGCAGCCTTTGTTGAGGGTCGAGTGAGGTTTTATTGAGCTGGGGGATTCTCGAATGTTGAGATCCTTTCGGTGATACAGGTCTTGGAACGATCCCTCGAGCACCCTTAGATAGGCAGCTAGGATGTATTGACTGTGAGTTAGACAGTTGGGATTGCATCTTTGCTTTACTGCCGTTGAGGCATTGTCGCAGTCTATGCTTACAGGACAGTGACAGGACAGTCAGAGACAGTACAGGTGCAGGACAGGTTTTCCCGCAGCTTACAGAGTCAGAGAGAGAGTGTTTTTTGAGCAAACACAGCAGCCACATAAGCATAGAAGCAGTAGAAGAGATCATAGAGATGTCGGCTTATCAAGCATGGTTAAAGCTGAGTGATCTTTATGAGAAGTAGAGTGCAGCTTCACAGGTATACTGGCTTAAGAAGCTTGTTGACTTGAAGATGAAAGAAGGGACACCTATGTCCAATCATCTGAATGAATTCAACACAATCTATAGTCAGTTGTCATCTCAAGGTGTCAAGTTTGATGAACCTGTTAGAGCTATGTTCCTGTTGATCACATTGTCGGAAAGTTGGGACACTTTTCACACAGCTTTGAGTAATTCTGCACCTCCAGATGGTTTGAACATAGCAGGTGTAGAAGGAAGTCTGCTTACTGAAGAAACCAATAGAAAGACAATGGACAAAGGCAAAGGAACAGCCTTAGTTGTCAGGGGAAGGACCAAAGAAAAGTACAAAGGTGGAAAGAGGAATCAGTCTCGTAGCAAGTCCCGGAGTGCTAAGGGCAAGAGTGACATAGAATGCTACCATTGTGGCAAGAAGGGTCACATGAAAAGAGACTGCAGAGAATGGAAAGCAGAAAAAGGCAAAGAGAAAGCTGAAGCCATGGTGAGAAGAACAAGTCCTCAATGAAGATTCAAGAAATAAATGTGACAAACACTGTTGCAGAGGATGACAATCTAGTGTCAGGAGACATCTACTTCTTGAAGAATACAATGGACTCAGCTCTTCTTACAGCATGTGATGGAAATGCACTGAGTGACTGGATTATAGACTCAGGGGCATCACTTCATGTGTCTCCAAACAAGGAGTGGTTTACCTCTTATGTGACCACTAAAGATCATGTTCGGCTAGGCAATGGGCAGAAATGTGAGATCTTAGGTGTTGGAGATGTTCAATTGAAGTTTCAGAATGGCTCTTCTTTCACGTTGAAGAATGTGAGACATGTTCCCGCAATTACAAAGAGCTTGATCAGCACAGGTTTACTTGATGATGCTGGCTACGTCACCACTTTTGGACAGATCAAGTGGAAGATATCCAAGGGTTCTATGACAGTAGCACATGGAGTAAAGTCTCGAGGACTTTACATGATTTATGTATCAAATGTCTCTAAAAATGTAATCAATGTAACCGAGCAGCCGAACGTTTCTTTGTGGCATAGCCGGTTAGGACATATGTCCAAGAAGGGAATGGAAATCTTGTCTCGTTTTGGTTATTTGCCTGGCTTTTCATTTAATTATTTTGAATTCTGTGAACGTTGTCTGTATGGTAAGCAAACATAGCAGCCACATAAGCATAGAAGCAGTAGAAGAGATACACAGTTGGCACTTGTTCATAGTGATTTGTGTGGACCTGTGCCTAACCTATCTCTAGGGGGAGCTTCTTACTTTATGACATTTATAGATGATTACTCGAGGAAAGTATGAGTTTACTTTCTCAAGCACAAGGATGAAGCGTTTAGTGTTTTCAAAACATTTGTGACACTTGTGGAGAATCAGAGTGGCAAGAAGCTTAAATGCTTACGCACTGACAATGGTGGAGAGTATGTTTCAAAGGCCTTTGAGGACTTTTGTGAGTCAAAAGGTATAAAACATGAACTTACTGCTCCTTACAATCCTCCTCAAAATGGTGTTGCTGAGAGGATGAATAGGACCATACAAGAGAAGGTAAGAAGTATGTTGTCTAATGCACAACTGCCATATGGGTTGTGGGCTGAAGTTGTATCAACAGTTGTTCATCTTGTAAATAGATCTCCTAGCAAGGTTTTGCAGAAGGATTCAGTGCCAGAGATGGTATGGTCAGGCAAAATGCCCTCATACAAGCATCTCAGAGTCTTTGGCTGTGAGGCATATACTCACGTTCCAAAGGAATTTAGGAACAAACTTGAGCCAAAGAGTAGAAAGTGCATCTTTCTAGGCTATGGTAATTCTGGTGAGATGGGGTACAGACTTTGGGATCCCGAATCCAGAATGGTTGTCCGCAGCAATGATGTTCACTTTAATGAATCCAAATATCATTCTAAACCAAAGAGGGTTGAGGAGATTAGAAGAGTTGTCTTCCAAGAAGATGGACATGCACAAGAGGAGCAAGGACAGGATAGAGTGGAACCATAGGTTGTGGCTGAGCCTGAGCGACCTATTGTGCGTAGATCTGGACGTGTCACGCGACCTCCTGATAGGTTTGACCTCATGTTACAAGGAAGCAGTGCAAATAAAGGACTCCGGGAATTGGCAATTGGCCATGCAGCCAGAGATGACAGCTCTGCATAAAAACAAGACATGGAAGCTGGTTAAATTACCACAGGGCAAAAAGGCTCTACCCTGTAAATGGGTTTACAGGTATAAGATCACCGCTCATGATAGTCAGCCAAAGAACAAAGCAAGGCTTGTTGCCAAGGGCTTTAAGCAAGAACAAGGCAATGACTTTGATGAAGTCTTCTCTCCGGTGGTCAAGATGACTACATTGAGATGCTTTCTTGCATTGGTTGCCATATTAGATTTGGTGTTGCAACAAATGGATGTCAAGACAGCGTTCTTGCATGGTGATTTAGATGTGGAAATTTACATGCAGCAGCCAGAAGGGTTTGTTGAGAAAGGCAAGGAAGATTGGGTATGCCAGTTGTTAAAGAGTCTTTATGGCTTAAAACAATCACCGAGGGCATGGTACCATAAATTCCACAAGCTTATGCTTTCTCAAGGCTACAAACATAGTGAGTTCGATCACTGTCTATATACAAAGAAGGCTAAGGATGGTAGTTGGCTGATCCTTATTTTGTATGTGGATGACATGTTGATTGCTGGGAAGCACTTGGAAGAAATTTCAGCTTTGAAGTCAAAGATGGCAAAATCGTTTGACATGAAAGACATGGGTGAGGCAAGTCATATACTTGGTATGCACATTGAGAGAGACAGATCAAAGAAGTTGATTTGGTTATCTCAAACAGAGTATATTGACAAGGTTTTGCAACGTTTCAATATGGAGAAGGGAAAGGCATTGAGTGTTCCAATGCCACCATATGTGAAACTTAGCAAACAAGATTGTCCTGTGTGTGAGGAAGAAGAGGCTGAAATGGATAAGATTCCATATGCGTCTGCAGTGGGTAGTTTGATGTATGCAATGATTGCTACTTGCCCAGACATTGCATTTTCAGTGGGAGTAGTAAGTCGATACATGTCAAACTCAGGCAAGAAACATTGGGAGGCAGTGAAAGGAATATTGAGATACCTGAAAGCTACAAAGAGTATGCGTATATGCTATGGGAGTCAGGAGCTAAGTGTAAAGGGTTTTACAGACTCAGATTATGCATGTGACTTAGACAACCAAAGGTCTACATCAGGGTATGTCTTGACATTGACTGGTGGAGCAGTATCATGGCGTTCTAGATTACAAGATTGTGTTACTCAGTCTACTACAGAGGCTGAATATGTTGCAGCATCAGAGGCATGCAAAGAATCAATTTGGCTTAATCGACTAGTAACAGATTTGGGAATCAAAGAAGAGATGCCTGTGCTATATTGTGATAGTCAAAGTGCTATACAATTGGCTCGCAATCCAGTTTATCACTCAAAGACAAAGCATGTGGATGTGAAGTATCATTTCATCAGGGAAATGCTCGAGGATAAGCAACTTCAGCTTGTCAAAGTTCACACCACAGAAAATCCTGTTGATCTACTTACAAAAGGACTTCCCTCAGAGAGCTTTGCGCATTTTCGCAAGCAGTTAGGTGTAGGGTAGTACATCACTTCTCTACATCTCTTGTATATTAGCTTGTATAGTAGCTTCTCTCACATTTAAAGTACCACATTGGACTTTAAGTGGGAGGTTGTTGGGGTATAAAGCCCAATGTGGTCGCCCAGGTAAGTGGGCGGGCCGCCAAGTATGTACACATATTCTTTTGTAAAAACCTAATAAGAACTCACTATGCTCTACACATTACAGTAGAGCGAGTTCACCATATCATCGTGCTCTTCTTCTCGCACTCTCTCTCGCGTCGCACTTCCGCTCGTACTCCTTCATACCAAACCACCGGAATTTTTTAAGGAGAGGAAAAGGAGGGCAACAAAGATCCTACGATTATATTCCTGAGCAAATGGGATGGTATTCACGATCTTAGATGCACTCAAGATGCAATCAACGCACTACAAAAAAGTCTAACACTAGAGGGTAAATCCTATAAATGGTGGATGTCGCTCAAGGAGAAGGGCATCATGCCGCAAACATGGGTGAAGGATGTGTTCAAAAAATAATTTCTACCCACCAATTAAGCGGATAGAATTTGGTATGCATGTTACAAGTGCTCTATGGGTTAGCATAAGACAATGTAAGAGTATATCTCACAATATCGTGATGTGATTCTTCAACTGAAGGGTCTAAACACGTTCTAGTAAGTGTATGGATTAAAACCAAATCTTAAGAAACACACGCTTGAGGAGGCTATAGTGTAGGCACATATACCTGAGCATTGCATAACACACGTGCCTTACACTGCACATGCAAATGCATGAACATCTTATGGTGGACATAATAAGATAAATTTATAGTAGCTGCATCCGATGTGTTTAAGAAGCCCAAGGACACTCCCCGAGTCCGTTTGTAGCAATATATCCTTTACTTGTGTATCCCACACCTCGGAATCATGGTTGTTCATCATCATTAGGGCCAAAAACGACTCAAAAAGGCTTGTGTAAGGAATTTGTTAAATTACTAATTAGGAGAGCCGTTTGTGGTCGGCTCCAAATTTGTCCGTTTTGGTCATTTAAAGCATATCTACGCAATCTAAAGCGTATCTAGGTGAAGGGGATCGGCGAGCACCACAGACGGAGAGTGAGCGAGAGAGAGGGAGACACACGACACGATGTGGGTGGAGAGACTCTAAAGAGTGAGCAGTCCCCTATACACTTATGCTATGTATAAGGTATACAAGTCACTGGGCGCCCAGACTCTGGGCGGCTGGGCAAGGCACAGGCGCCTATACCCCAACAACCTCCCACTTAAAGGCGACTGTGCCTTTAAGCAAGGGAACCTAGTCTAAAGACTACAAAAGGTGAGAGAAAACCGCTCTCAACCGATGTCCACTGGCTGGCTGTGATCGTGTGCATCCGGTTGTCCTGCTCTCGTGTATGTCCATACACCACTAGACGTACCGCACACGTACTACAAGTATGTACGCAATACCTGCATATCTCCCTTGTGCACTATGCCATCATCAGTCAACAAACGACTGACAACCCCAACTGCAAATGCTCCCACTACAGCTGCGATATCCTGTCTCAAGATCAGCATCTCATACATGAGACCACCGAATGCCGATGCAATGCTAGCAGGCCCTGATAGCTCTACAGAGCATGCATCAACATATATATCCCTGGCAATAGGCATCTCTGACTGACAAGGCCTGTCAGCCACATGCATCTCCTGACTATCCACAAAAGACACATCAACCTGTCGTGCAACCTCAGAGCAAACCAGCCGCTCTAGGTGTCTGCTGGAAGACATATCCTGCAAACCTATATCCCCATGCTCACTGTCGAGCATAGAAAGGAATGATTGCATAATCGCTGACGTCTCAGCCTCCTCTGCAATCATCCACTGCAAACATGACCACTCAATCTGTTGTGACTCACTAGAGCTCTCATGCTCTAACTCCGTATGCATAGACTCTTGCACAACGTCCTCCTGTCGTGACTCACTAGAGCAAGAACGCTCTACCTGTCTATCCTGCATAGAAGTATCTCGCACAATTGACTCTCTGCTTTGCTCCGTCACTAGCAAAGCATGCATGTCTGACTCTGTAACCTCTCTGTGTGACTGCTCAAGTCGTGCCCCAACTGTGTGCACAACGAGCTCACTACTCTGCACTCCATGCAAAGCATCCTGCAACCCACAAGCAAAAGAGACTCGCCTGCTCTCTCGCTCTCTACCTGGCTGCGTGATCACAGAGACAACACCGTCTCTCGCGTTATCCACATGCAATGGGTAACCTGTACCACTCCTGGCACCTCTCGCAATCACTAGAGAACCCAAATGCATCACAAAATCTCGCTCGCGTAGCGAAATCTGACATCCAAAATCTCTAAGCTGACCAATCGAGATCAACTCACTGTCAAATCTGGTACATAGCGCACATGTCGTAACAAGTAAGATGCACCACTCGGTAATGACAGTCTCACATCTCCTGCACCTGCCATCGCATGCACCGATCCATCGGTCAAACGTACACTGCCAAGCATCCCACTAGAATAGCTACAAAACCATGCACGATGCGGCGTGACATGAAACATAGCATCTGCGTCTAGCAACCACTACGAAGGGAGTGCACTATCCACATGTATAGCATCTCGTGCATAGCTCGAGGTAAAAGTGACATCCCCGTCACTAGTATACTCCGACACTACATCTGCCTCAACTGTCAAAGCAACTGAGTCCATGGCATCACTACATAGATCTCCATGTCTCCTACGATGTTGCATACGACGAAAATAGCGCCGTCTAACGTGTCCAGAATGACCACAATACCAACATGTCACCTGTCGGCGTGCTCGTGAATGTACATGTCTCACACGAGTCCGTGATGACTCATATCTATCATACATATCATGTAATCTACGCCAAAGTGCTCTCGAAGTAGTCTCATACATAACAAGAGCATATACAGATTTCGCAAGGTGCAAAGAGAGCGTAGATAGTGCCATCTCCTCTAGCTCCTGCCACTGATCGTCAGACATGTTTGAAGGTCTACCTACATCACCACTCAATGGTCGATGCAACCCTCGTTGTGTCAATGCATCAAGCATACACTCTCTCCTTGCCGCAAAGTCTGACCCATCAAACATGCGCATCTGTGAGAGGTCACAATCTGATCGATCACCCGTCTCTGCCATGGGCACAATGTAGCAAACTAGAAAGCAAAACCACCTCACCAACAACACCTGAAAACTGTATACCAATATGGCCAGAAACACAATGTAAAACCTATGAGACACACTCCAAAATAGAGCTCCCACAATGTCAATACAAGTTAGCCCTAAACTGGCTCGAATCGCATCAACAAAAGTCTGCAAATATGGCTCAAAACTTGATGCAAAGTTGCACCAATAACCGTGCAAAACCTTGCACAAAATCACAAGTCAATATGACTCAATCGCGCATAAATATCTGACAAAATTTTGGCAGAGTCTCCTTTGTAACTGGAGCAAAATCTCAACAATAAACCTCAAAGAGATAATAATATATGCCACAATGGCCAATCCGGGAATAAACTCGGCCGGAATCACCTCACAAAGTCATACATATGAGCATACCCGCTCTTGCCGGAGTACCACTCAACGGCACCTCAAATGACATACATGTGAGTGATGATTGCTGCCAAAATACCTTTCAATCGATGACCAAATGTCTACCAAATAACTATAGCAACATTTCGCAAAACCTTGCAAGATCTGTCGCTATGCGCAATACGAAATACGACACACAAGGGCATACACAAGTGACTCCAAACTCCAACCAAATGATGACTGAAAATCACCTGTCAAAGTGGGAGTAAACTCAACCACTAAACTGTCAAAGAGAAACCTACGGATACGTAGAAGCTATGGCGAGAACCTGGATAAAATCCAACAGAGTTTCTTCTATAAATTGAGCCAAATCTCAAATAATCTCAGCCACAAACAAATACACAAATCCATATATGGCATACATAAACCACCAAGACCATGGCAACATAGCTCACTCTCGCATGAGTGGCTCTCTAGAAAAATGCATATCCAAAAACCTGTGTACACCTATGAATTTGTTGGTTGCTGCAGAAAATACTCCGTGTGTGTGAGATATACCAAAAACAGTGTTTTTGGGACCCGAAAGTGCACAAATAAACCTGCTGCTGTACCAGTTGTAATTCAAAGCATAATTTCAGCAAATAGACATCACAATCGCGTCCGGAGCGTGCCAAAACCCTGACCTAGACTTCTGGATCATGTAGATCTAACTCTGTATGACGAAGCTACGCAAAAAACTGCGTTTTAGAGCTCGAAAATGGCAAAAACGAGTTGCACAAGGTCTTGAACCTGCTCCTGCTCCACTCTGCGTGATGCAATGTCCTCTTAATGCAAGCTCCAACACAAGAGCTCTGCCACAACAGCATCCAAGCACTCGAATGTCAAGCTCTCCTCCGCCGAGCACTTCTCTAACAAGCTCCACTGAGCTCAAAAGCTCCTCTCACCAAGGAAGCCGCAACCGCCTCCTTGACCAAGCTTGACCACACCAAGCTCCTAAGCTATAAAGACAATGCTCCTCAAGCTAAAATCGCTCTTCGTGAAACTCCGCGATCGAACTCCACCGTCGAGAGCGAGCGAGCTATCGCCTCGAAGCTCTCAAAGCCGTCGTGCTCTCCGCGGTCACCATAGCTCTGATACCAATTGAAGGGGATCGGGGAGCACCACAGACAAAGAGTGAGTGAGAGAGAGGGAGACACACGACACGATGTGGGTGGGGAGACTCTAAAGAGTGAGCAGCCCCCTATACACTTATGCTATGTATAAGGTATACAAGTCAGTGGGCGCCCAGACTCTGGGCGGCCAGGCAAGGCACAGACGCCTATGCCCCATTACTAGGTACATATCTCTAAATATTCAAAAAGATATCGTTTTCTTCACATTCCTTTGTGGCTCACCTCAAAATTTGTTTTCATTTACTTCACTTGGCGGCAAATAGTTGTTTCCACTTTTGAATCTCTCTTTTTTCTCTCACCTTTCGCGAGCTTTATCTCTTCTTCTCTGATGCACCTTGTTCTGCTGCTACGTTATTTCCATTATACTTTCTGCTCCTTCATTACTTACAATGACTAATACATCTTTCATTAGTGATAACCGCAAGTTTCACTTGAACATTAAGCTAAGCCAGGAATATGCTACTACGCGGAGTGTCTATCAAAGACCAGTTACAACTGCAAATGAAGCACAACAACTTCACAACGAGGGAAAGAAACACATTGATATGTGGACAGATGGGAGCTTGTATCCACCGGATCCTAGCACTGGAAGGTATCCATCTTTTCACACACCTCATGATTTAATGAGATTTGTTGGTGATGGGGTTGATAGCTTACTAGGATATAGTTCTAGGTTATCTCATTTACACATTGATCATACACATTACATTCAATATCTCAAAACTGTTTTGTCTTCAAATGCAACAAGAATTTTAGAACTTGAAAACCAAATAGCATCTCTCAAACAAGAAAATCACCATCTTCGGACTTTAAAAGAAACTCCAATAGGATTAAGAGCATGAGTAAAACGAATGAGAGATGTAGTAAACTTAATAGAAGGTTATGGACAAAGAAAAAAAAAATTAAAGATTACTAGAGACCCTGTGACTAGTCTTTTAGGATTTGATATGTCCAATGGTCAAGAAAGGGTGAGATTTTTGAATGAGGTAATGAACAAAAGTGATATTCTTAAGCTTTTGAAACTTCCTGAAAATCAAACTCAGAAAAAATTGGTATTTCAAAGTTTACTGAAAGATCTGAGTTTACTGGTCCAACCTTCTCAAATGCAAGAAGTTTGTGACACAGTGGGGGTGAGTAGAAGGGGTTACAGGGCCATCTCTAAAACCTGGTTTCAGGTTTTAAAGTATTACAAGATTGAAGCTTTTGGGTTGCCTAGGCCTCATAATGTTGGGAAAGTTAGGACTCTATTAAACGAAGAAATACCCGAATATTTTGGAGAGTACTATCATAAAGAAGGAACGATGCCATATGAAAAACAGAAAAAAAAAACTTTTTGAGTATAATTTTTTTAATAACATTTGGATGAGTATAAAAAATGTTCAATCTGCTATGGTGAGATACTATAATATGCAAGAAGTAGATTGTGAAGGAAAACTTATATTTGTTCTGAAATTGGATGAAGCTCAAATTCAAAAATGTCAAAAAATGGAAAGAGTATCCATATCCCTTATGAATAGAGCATTGGACTATAGCCAGGGTAAGCTTGATTCCCCATACCACAAAACTCAATCAGAAATGGAACTTTGGTGGATCGGAGCAGCTCAAATACTAGTAGAAAATCACGATACATTGAAATGGCTGTTTTTGCAGACCGATATCCCTTCTGTAGTACAGGACCAAAATGCAAGTGAAAAACTCTGTGTAGATGGCATGGGTGACTTTTTTGTAGAATGGCACTTGAGTGCCGACCTAAAAGCATTAAAGTGCATGTTTGGTGTATGTGGAGGTGCCAATACCAAGTATCCATGTCTATATTGCATAGCAAGCACTGGAACAAAAGGATGGCTTGCAGAACACGAGGTTGGAAAAGCACCATCGAGGAATAGTGTTAACGTCATCGACTACCCATCGTCTTCTATGATTTGGGATCCAATTCTAACAATAGATTTAAAAAATGTACATATATGCACAATGCATGTAGAGATTAGAATCTTGGACAAATTGCTTCAACTCCATCTTGACTATGCATATTCTATTAAGCCAACTAAACTTGCAGATGAGTGCATAGAAAAATGCGAGGCTTTGCTCTCTCAAATGGGTTTTCATGGTGGTCAAGTGAATCTTTAAAAAATACCACTCTTTCAAAAGGAACCGGTGATGTTTTGCAAGATGTTTCAATGGGTGGAGCAAAAGCCAGAAGATTTTTGAGTAACCATGACAACAAACAAGTTGATGCTATGTGGAACTGCTGGAAGGATCTTTGTGTTATAACAACCAATGTCAAAAGTAGACCAGATGTAGCCAACAAACGCATGGAAGTGTGGAAAAAGCTCGACAATTTTTTGAAAGTTTTGAGACAACAAGTTAGCTCTGCTACTTATGCAGATGATTGTAAAAAGACAATAAAGCTTTTGATAACTGCTATTACAGATGCTTGGGGAGAAAAAGACATCACATATTACTTGGTGAGTATTCAATTACTTTCTAAAGTCTGGATAGTATTTTACTTTGCATCCTATTGAGTTCAACTAACTTTTTTTTATATTTTTAGCATATTATGTACTTGCATGGACCATATTTTGCAAAACAAGGACCCCTTGCAACATGGAATACTCAAGGAATGGGAAAATCTCACTATCAAGCGAGGACTTCTTTTTTCAAATGTACGAGAAAGGGAGGTGGACAAAGAAGGAGCAATGCACTAAAGGAATTATTCAATTGGCTCTATAGGAGGCAATTACAACGGATGAGATCAAACAACCATGCTGCTCAACCACAGATCTGAGATTAATGCTTCACTTTGAAACTTTGTGCTGAATCTTTCGAAAGAGATCCAAATTCAAAAAAGATATTTTGGTGCAAAAAATTGTCAAATTTACATCGGTTTTTGATTTTTTTTATTACTCTAGGCATGTCACCCCTATATCTCAAAAACTTTCTTCTTTTATAGCCCCCAAGAAGGTTGACATTTGTCTCCTCAGCTGCTGCTGCATAGCTAAAGTAGCAAAGAAAGTATCCTGCTCTTGAGGCATTGAATCCTGTAGCATATCCAAACATTTGAAGTGCTGCTACTCTCTCAAGTAGCATGATCTTGTTTGCATTGATGTGAAGGGGAGTGTACCCTAAAAACTGTGATAATATCTTCATTGCAAACATTGGCAACTCGGGATCTTCATAATACTGCATGTGGAAAGCATAGAAGGTGGCACTATCCAATGTAGGCATGTAGTGCATGAGAGAGGAGGCATCCCTTCTTGAAGAGCCCTCTATTGCTTTCCCTCTCGAGCCTTTAGCTCTCGCAAGAAAATTGTCTTTGTCAAGGAGTTCAATCTGCAAAACAAGACAATGAGTAATTAAAACTAACTTGAAAAAAAAGAAAGATTTCAGTAGAGAGGTCACCTTTTGCAATGACTTTTTTTTAAAGGAGATTGCATGATCCGGTCATCTCTCTTATGTCAACTTCCTTTCCAATTTTTTTAAGCTTAAAGTCTCTGCCAAAAGATTGGATGCCAAGCTCAACAAGCCTCTTCTCAAAATCCTCATCTTTGAGTGAAGGTTTTTCCTCTTCCACTCTTCTCATGCATAGAGCAAGTGCATCAGGAGCACGCAAAAAATCTTTATTGGATGTATGAAGATCAAGTGCCAAAAACTCCTCTTTTGACTCTTCTTTTGTGTCAATAAAATCTTTGGCCACCTCAGAAGCTTCAGAAATGGTTGCAATACAGTAGTCCTCCCTCATATTAAGCAGACACTAGATATGATGGAGAGGGATATACTCTTTCCCATTGATAAAGAAGTAGGGAAGGTTTGGAATAGTAAGGGAAGCTTCAGATACCTCTACCTCATTTGTTGGCTCATCAATGACAGTACTAGCTCTAAATTGAGCAACATAAAAATTTGCACTCTCCTGCTCCTCAGCTGCAACATCAACTTCCTCCTCTTCTAGAATTTCACTTTTCTCAAGCTGCAAAACTGTGGAAACATTTTTATTTGTTGCCTCATCTGTATCTTTCACTTCATCAGTTTTGCCTTGCATGTCAACTTTAAGGAACAAAAAGAAAAGAAAAGCAACTTCTTTTGGAACAAGGTTACAAGGTTTTAAATGTAATTGCAAGAAATGGTAGGTGGACAAACAAAGGAAGTCTTCTTAGAAAATCTTCCAAACCTCGTTGTTACTTTGCTCTTCTCAATTGAGTTTGTAGTATATTCGGTTAGATGACAATAAGCCTTCCCATCTAAAACCAAACATTTGCCTTCAACTGCCTCTTCAAACTCTTTGAATTCTTTTGCCAAGAAGTCTTTCAAATGGTCTAACAAAGCTGCAAGATCAAACACAGGGTTGAATATTTCATATGCTTTGGTGTACACCTCCATGTCACCACCATCCATCACAGCCACCAATAGTTTCTCACTTGGACTCTCCTCCAAAATCTCCTCCAGGCCTTCAATCATGGTAGAGGAAAAGTCGACAGGTGAAGCTAGGTACAAGGTACGGAAATACGCCCAACGTTTGCAAAGTACTAGTGACAATGACAAACCCGAAGCACGCGATACGTGCTGGACCCAAGCTTTGGAACTTGCTCCCTGCGCATTGTGCGGGACAAAGCCACAACAAAACGAACAACAACCCCGAACCATGCGATACGCGCTGGACCCAGGCTTTGGAAGTGCCTCCCTGCGCGTCGTGCGGGACAAAGCCACACCAAAACGGTAAACAACCCCGAACCACGCGATACGCACTAAACCCAAACTTTGGAACTGCTTCCCTACGCGTCGTGCGAGACAAAGCCATAACAAAGCAAACAAGAACCTCGAAAGACGCGATAGGGAAGGGACAACCGATGTGCAATGGCAACGGATGAGATTGTGCGGGATGAGAGGATTAGTACACAAAAATGGATAATATCTCGCGTCGTATGCGACAAGTGAACGTGTAACATTCTTAAAATTCGAGACCAAGCTTTATATAAGATCCGAAATATGACCGTTAGTGACACGTGTCAACCATGCACACGTGCCACGTGGCCTGCGCACAACGATCGTCGTACGGACGGTCTTATGTATATAAAGCCTTGTCACGTGCTCATTTTGTGCTTTCTCCCATACTCGACATTCGCGTCGTGTCGTCCTCAACTACCCGGACTTCGAGTCATCCGTCCACTAAGCCAAGCCAAGCTTCTTCTCAAACGACCCGACCCGGATGTGTTGGGCATGTGGGCGCACCTTCTACCGCTTCCCATACTCTTAACATCCTATACGACGCGATAGGCTCAAGTTGCAAAGTCTAGGTGAGCCTCTCATCGCGTCGTACGGGGGTTTCTGCTTGGCTAACTAAAAGTTTTCACAACTCGCATACGACGCTGTATATGATGTTCTAAGGTGTTTGTGTGCCCTCTATCGCATTGTGAAGGTCTTGTTTTTTTAAATACTCATAGCTTCCCATACGACGCGATAGGCGCATGTTGCAACGGTCAGGTGAGGCTCTCATTGCGTCGTGCGGGGGTTTCTGCTCGGCTTACTTAAAGTTTTTACAGCTCGCATACGACGCGATACGGTGATGTTCTAGGGTGTGGGTGCGCCCTCTATCGCGTCGTACAGGGCGTTTTGTGAGATTTTCTTTGGAGGTTCCGGTGCTCACATACGACGCGATACGGATGTATTCCAGAGCCTAGGTCACCCTTCTATCGCGTCGTGTTGTTGTCACCCTTCTCTTCACACACGGCGCGATAGAAACATCTTGAAGGTTGTGGCTGTCACGTTTGTCGCGTGGTGTGTTCTTTTACCCAAATGGCGAGGACTAAGCAAATTGCAAGGAAGGTCTACCAAGCCCCAACTAATCCAGAAATAGATGATGCTGAGAAAGATGCAGAGAAAGCACCCCCTCCACTACCTCGTCAGAGGCCCAATGCCAAAAAAAGATTGAATTGTTAGGTGAAATCCCTAAGAGAAATAAGAAAAGCACAAAAGTCTACTTTTCTACTGATTCCAAAGTTCTCTTTCATAAGAGTTGTCAAGGAGATATCTGATAGACTTGTAAGCATGATGAATATCAAAACTTTTGTCTCAGTAAGGTGGCAATCTCAAGCTGTGATGTGCCTTCAGGAAGCTGCTGAGGATTTTCTCATAGACTTTATGAATGATAGCTACATTGCAGCTGCATTTGCTCACAGGGTCACACTTATGAGCAAAGATTTTGTGCTTGTGTCAAGGCTAAGGTACAAGTTTGATAAGGCTCTTGAGCTCATTCCTAGTGAGGATCTTAGAGCCTCCCAAATTTTAAACATCCCTCCTTCCAGGCAGCAGAAAGATTCTAGGGTTGTCATTGAGGATGTTACACATGAGTACGAGACAAGAAAGTCCCAGGATATCAAAGCAGGAAAGGAAGTTGAGAGGGAGCAAGACATGATATCAGAGGATGCTATCCTTAAAGAGCAAGCTGAAATTTTAAGAGCATCCAACTCTCTTCTTTATGAAAAAGTCACAGGCCAAATGGTGGTGGATGTCTCCTTGTTTGGAGATACTGAGGCATATTTGGACATATTCCCTCTAGACACAAGTATGCTTGTAAATCCCAACATTGAGCTTGGTGACACTGTGCTCTATATCTGTCTCAGGTATGTGTTGCTTTGTTAATTATTAGGGCATGTGCAAGGCAAACAGGCACAAGGGGCTCATTGGGGCTTGTGTTTCCTTTTCCATGTGTCTTATGAGGGATCTTCCAGAGGCTCTAGCTATGCAAATTGCCATACTTGACCCTCTAGTGACACAATGCCTTTTTAACAAGCAAGGAACCCTTTCAAGTTTTTTGATGATTTTAACATGCTGACCTGCAATTACATATTATACCCCTATGTTGAAGGGTAATTCTTAACTCCTTACATGTTATTTTTAACATTTTGTGGTATTCTTAGCTAATTGTTTTTTATTTTGTAGAGGACATTGGAGTCTTATTATCTTCAATCTTTTGGAGAAAGATATTATATTTATGAATTCATTGTCAAGTATCCATGGGAAAAGTAAACTGTAAGTATGAAGCATAATATATGCTTGGTGATGGCCCATTGTTTTCTATTAGTAGCTTTTTGATTCAATGTCTTCTTGCAGTGCTGCCAAACTTATTGTTGATCACCTGAGGATTACAATATAAAAGCTTTCAAGTACTACAATCAAAAAGTGCCTTTACAGACAGACTCAGCATCTTGTGGATGGAGGGTGCTTGCAAATGCATGGAGATATCTTGAGTCAAGGTGCCGGATGACTACACTCACTGTAAGTGTGGTTGATGTATTTATTTTGATGTTTTATGTATGTATGTTCTCATGTCCTTTAGTTCCTTTTTCTATTTTTTTCAGTTGCATGACTATCTAGAGTCTTGGGTCACGTGGGTGAGAGAGAAAGCTGTTTCTATGGTTTTGGAAAGATCAATAAATCCAAATGATCCAGATTCTCCTTTGCCACCAAAGAAAGGTAGAGTCACCAAAGGTTTGGATGCAAAGAAAATGGATCAAAAGAAGAAAAGTCCTGCAAAGAAGATCCATACAAAGAAAAAGGATCACAAGAAGAGTCTTGCCAAGGGGAAGAGTCCCACGAAGAAGAAGATCCCTGCCAAGGGGAAGAGTCCTACCAAAAAGAATATCCCTGCCAAGGGGAAGAGTCCCACTAAGAGCCCTGCAAAAAAACGAGCAGATACAAAGGGCCATCCATTCCACTCACCATTGAAATTCACGGTTCAAAAGCATTGTACACTTAAGAACAATAAGGGGGAGGCACCTAGCTCACCTTTCAAGCTACCATTCATGTTGCCAAAGAAAGCTGCCAAATCACCCAAGCCAGCCAGTCCTAAGGAGCCCAAAGCACCAACCCCTGCCAAGTCACCCGTGCCAAGCCCTAAGGGATCCAAAGCACCAACCCCTGCCAAGTCACCACCACCACCCACTTCTGAACTTTCACCCCCTTCTGAACACAAAAGGAAAAGGGTCTCTGAGGATGCAGAATCCTCTCAGGCAAAAAGAAAAGTGGAATTTCATGATTGAATAGTCCACAAAAGCTATGTACACTTTTGTTCATTTTGTCCACATGAACATATATATAAACCCTTTGGTGATTCATAATTTTGTACTTCAAATACTTAATACCAACTATCGATTCTTAAATGTGTATCATGATGTCATGTAAGTTTAAAACAACATAAGTAGAGAAGAGATAAATATATCTGCAAAATGATTACAATATTGAACTTGTTTTTTCAAGTCCTTGCAAGTGGCTCAAATACAACTCTTTTTGGGGGAAGGCATGTGATGCAAGAGGTTGAATTCTCCATCCTTGTGATCACCACAATTTCATCCGCTTTGAATCTATACTCGGGAGATGTTTCATCAAGAAACTCAAGAGATTCTCTAACATCATTTAGTCTCCAATTTGTTGTTACTATCAGGCTTCTATACTCGGTGTGTGGATGGACTGTGACCTTTAGTTCAAACTCTGGACAATTTTCCTCAGAGTCGAGAGAAACCCAGCTACTTAATTTGCTTCTCCATCTCCTATAGTCGTAGCCCAGAACTAATGATTGATGACATAGTTGATATGAGATAGACATAGAATTTGGGCTTACTCTACAACTAATATTGTCACCAATATGGAAAGTTTCTTTGCTGCTCCATCCGTCTCCAAAAACATTATCCAGTTCAGTCATAGAAAGTCTTCTATTAAGCCACATCGTCTTTGTCCTGTGCAAATCCATTGTTTTGAAACATGCCACAAAGACATGTATAGGCAAGAACCATTGAACTTTAATCCTTCTTGATATCCTGCCCGGAGACATAGCTTTAAGGATGTCTTCTTTGATCTTGGATTTGAAGCTTGATATAGTACATGCATCAGGAGCTTCCCAATCAAGTGAACTTATGGTGGGAACGGGTAACTGATGTAGTTCTCCATATACACCTTCTCGTAATGGAACTTTTTATTCTGCAAAATAGACAAACAAATCCATTGTTTTGTAAAAGGAAGGTGGCTTGTCAGCATACATAGCATCTGCAATCCCTTTATGCATTGCTTTGAACGTCCCACTTAGACTCTCCACAGGCTGCCATTCCACAGCTGTTGAAGGAAATATATCTGGAATGGAATCAAAAAATGAGAAAAACAATGGGATAATGAAAAAAATTCACTGTATCAAATAGTTTTTTTTGTACTTACAGTAAGAATGCAGTGTGGGATGTTCTTCCAAGTCTAACACCATATCCTTGGCCATGTACACATGTTGAACCTTAGCTAGCCAGCCATTGTCGGTCACTTTGAAAGCAAGAACACGACCTTTCCAATGGTTTTTTACTTTATTGCGTTTAGTTCTCTTCACTCTGTGTACACCTTTGCATGAAGGAAGCATTGTTACGGAGTCATTCACACGAAAAGATATGGACTTCCAAAGACTATCCTCTCTAACGTTATGAAAGTCACAAGAATTTATGTTATGTGAAGTGCGACGTGCAAAAGACGCCATGGAAACTCAGAGATTAGAGAAGAAAGAAAGTATAGACGGAAAGACTTAAAACCTCTCACAAACTAGAGAGCGAGAAAGGTATACGTTTGAAAAAAGTAGGTGATTTGTCATTAATGCTCTTGTTTTGAGAGCCTTCTGACATAGATTTCGTATCTTTTGACAACGCTTTTGTGAAATATAAAATAGACTAAAAAATGAGACTTCATTGCTTTGAGCCGAAAATTTAATGAGCTCTCTCGCCGAAAGCACCCAAATATAGCAGTTTCAGCCTTGTGATCAAGACATTTAGCGGATCTCCGTCAAAATAGGACCATCAAAACCCACAATAGAGGAGACAAGAGTGCCATACCTTTGTATACGTGTCAAATAACTATTGGACTATTCCTTAATCCTTAGATTAACAAACAACCCTTTTTGAGTCGTTTTTGGCCCTAATGAGCTACCTTGTAGCGGTGGGAACTAGGAGCCTAAGGCAAATTGAGCCGTTTCACTAAAATATAGTTAATAAATTGTGCGAAGCACCATCGCCTACAAAGATTTTCACCTGTGAATTTTGATAAACCCATGCATGTGCACCAACTAATGTGAACCAAAGGCCGGTTTGCCACATTGAAGCCGTAATACCGCATTCGTGCACCACTTTGGTGTGTGTTACTTCCACATTGGAAAGGAAAAAAGAGGACTCAAGAGGCAGAGACTGCACCGCGTGCACCATGTTATCTTTACCTTGTGCAACAAATTTTGCCTTGGACAATCCTTCTTGCCCTGTCCACTCCCTTAATAGTTAAAACATAGCTTTTCCTTCTTTGCTTTCTCAAACTCTTTACTAGATAGATGGCCCTACGCCCCTGCAAATACGTAAAATCACATGCTACAACGCATAAAATGATAAATTGGCATACCTGAATCATCGCATACACACATAATTGAGATATACGCACACATCGAGAGAAAGAGCGTGAGAGAGAGTAGGAGAAATCGTGCAGGCGCACCTCCTAGAGCGGAGTGCTACACCGGCACGGCGAGAGAGGAGGGAAGAGAGGAGAGAAGAAGACACAAGCCCTGGGTGCAATCTCCCATCGTGCAAGAGTGACCATTTTCCTCTTGCACTTATTTACTTATAGATTTGTAAATGCTAAAAAATGAATACACATTGTCTGCCCGGACGTAAAGTGACTATAGCTCAGAAAGAGCTCTTTTATAATACAATGATAATGAATCTACTATCCTTTGCACATTCCATAGAGTAGCTATGCATTTTCCGCCTATCAACTGCAATAAATATAATTTACCATTTCCATTACATACCCCTTTGTTGGAAAGCAATTGTCCTCAGTTGCAAAGATAAGAATCTGGAAACCATACTTGTCAAAAACAATGATTAGTATTCGACGTCAGAAGTATCACATACTGAAAGAAAAATTCAAAAAAAATTTAAACAACATTGCTTATGCCTGCCGTCATCCACATACTACCTATTCTAGTGTCCCATACCACTAGAATAAGCAGTATATGTCATACCCTGATGAATCTAGATATCATTTGTCGCACTCATCATTCAATCAATTCTTATCAATCTCAAGTTCAATGCCATAAATACTGTCGCGAGAGGAAATCATCGTATATCAATTCCAAGTCCAAAATATAAATCCAAATCCAAATATCTGCCAACATATACCCGAGTAACAAAATTATACTAAGGCTAGTGAGGATCAGCCACTGCAGCATGGTTTTGTGATCTGTGTTGCGTCAAACGGCGAATCGACACCAATGAGGTGTGTTGCCTAAATCGACGAATTTGCACTAATGCTGCCTAAATCGGCGTATCTGCATTTGATATTATTTGAAATCATAAATTTGTAGTTTGGTGGTATGCTGTATAAATCAGCGAATCTGCACTCGTGTTACCTAAATCAGAGGATCTGCACGTACAATTGGTACTGCTTAAATCGACGAATCTACACCAGGATGAGCATTTACACACTACGTAAATTGGCAAATCTGTGTGCAAGTGACCAATGGACTAGACGAGACATAAAAATTACAAAACATTACATGGTACCAAATTGGAGTATGTTTGAGTAGAAAAATACTTACAAATGGTTGTTCACTATCCTAGAGCACCTTGGCTCTTTTGAGTAGCTATAGAGCTTAATGAAAAATTATCTCAATGAAAATTCCTTTCAATACAATTGGAAGCTATGACCATAGTAGTGTTTGAGTATTCATTTTACGAGAGAATACATAGAAATGAAATATGAAAACAGGAGTGACGTATTTTATGTACATACGTGAAGGATATTTTGCATCTGAAAATGTAGTACCTATGTGTGTATGGCGGGCTATGATGGTCAGAGCACAAGGCTACGCTCTTGGTAAGAAACAATCAAAGAGCTCTAAAACTTGGCATCAAAAGAAAATTAGATCTTTGCGATTCTGCATTAAAGATAAGTGCAATTACACAATTCATTTCTATTTAGTTTTATTGTTTTGTCTCCATTTGACAAAGATAGAGTATCACACTACAACAAAAAAAGGCATCATCGACGCAAATTTGAACGCACTGCGTCGCTATGTGCATCGATATCCACGTCCCTCTGAACCTGTCGCTATTTGCGACCCAGATATAGACGCAGATAGTGACGTAGATAGCGACGCGCATAGCGACGCAGATAGCGACGACCATAACAAAAAAAATAAATCTTCGGCAGAGGGCAGGTAGCCTGGCCTGTGAAGGAGTACGAGCGGAAGTGCGACGCGAGAGAGAGTGCGAGAAGAAGAGCACGACGATATGGTGAACTCGCTCTACTGTAATGTGTAGAGCATAGTGAGTTCTTATTAGGTTTTCACAAAAGACTATGTGTACATACCTGGCGGCCCGCCCACTTACCTGGGCGACCACATTGGGCTTTATACCCCAACAACCTCCCACTTAAAGTCCAATGTGGTACTTTAAGTGTGAGGGAAGCTACTATACAAGCTAATATACAATAGATGTAGAGAAGTGATGTACTACCATACACCTAACTGCTTGCGAAAATGCGCAAAGCTCTCTGAGGAAAGTCCTTTTGTAAGTAGATCAGCAGCATTTTCTGTGGTGTGAACTTTGACAAGATGAAGTTGCTTATCCTCGAGCATTTCCCTGATGAAATGATACTTCACATCCACATGCTTTGTCTTTGAGTGTTAAACTGGATTGCGAGCCAATTGTATAGCACTTTGACTATCACAATATAACACAAGCATCTCTTCTTTGATTCCCAAATCTGTTACTAGTCGATTAAGCCAAATTGATTCTTTGCATGCCTCTGATGCTGCAACATATTCAGCCTCTGTAGTAGACTGAGTAACACAATCTTGTAATCTAGAACGCCATGATACTGCTCCACCAGCCAATGTAAAGACATACCCTGACGTAGACCTTCGGTTGTCTAAGTCACCTGCATAATCTGAGTCTGTAAAACCCTTTACACTTAGCTCCTGACTCCCATAGCATATACGCATACTCTTTGTAGCTTTCAGGTATCTCAATATCCCTTTCACTGCCTCCCAATGTTTCTTGCCTGAGTTTGACATGTATCGACTTACTACTCCCACTGCAAATGCAATGTCTGGGCGAGTAGCAATCATTGCATACGTCAAACTACCCATTGCAGACGCATATGGAATATTATCCATTTCAGCCTGTTCTTCCTCAAACACATGAAAATCTTGTTTGCTAAGTTTCACATATGGTGGCAATGGAACACTCAGTGCCTTTCCCTTCTCCATATTGAAACGTTGCAAAACCTTGTCAATATACTCTGTTTGAGATAACCAAATCAACTTCTTTGATCTATCTATCTCAATGCGCATACCAAGTATATGACTTGCCTCACCCATGTCTTTCATGTCAAACGATTTTGCCATCTTTGACTTCAAAGCTGAAATTTCTTCCAAGTGCTTCCCAGCAATCAACATGTCATCCACATACAAAATAATGATCAGCCAACTACCATCCTTAGCCTTCTTTGTATATAGACAATGATCGAACTCACTACGTTTGTAGCCTTGAGAAAGCATAAACTTGTGGAATTTATGGTACCATGCCCTCGGTGATTGTTTTAAGCCATAAAGACTCTTTAACAACTGGCATACCCAATCTTCCTTGCCTTTCTCAACAAACCATTCTGGCTGCTGCATGTAAATTTCCACATCTAAATCACCATGCAAGAACGCTGTCTTGACATCCATTTGGTGCAACACCAAATCTAATATGGCAACCAATGCAAGAAAGCATCTCAATGTAGTCATCTTGACCACCGGAGAGAAGACTTCATCAAAGTCAATGCCTTGTTCTTGCTTAAAGCCCTTGGCAACAAGCCTTGCTTTGTACTTTGGCTGACTATCATGAGCGGTGATCTTATACCTGTAAACCCATTTACAAGGTAGGGCCTTTTTGCCCTGTGGTAATTTAATTAGCTTCCATGTCTTGTTTTTATGCAGAGCTGTCATCTCTGACTGCATGGCCAATTGCCGATTCCCGGAGTCCTTCATTTGCAGTGCTTCCTTGTAACATGAAGGCTCATTGCAATCAGTCAACATTGCAATCAGTCAACATGACATAGTTCATAGATGGAACAAACCTATCAAGAGGTCGCGTGACACATCCAGATCTACGCACAATAGGTGGCTCAGGCTTAGCCACAACCTGTGGTTCCACTCTATCCTGTCCTTGCTCCTCTTGAGCCCTGACATTTTGTCTTGCACATGCAGGTCCATCTTCTTGGAAGACAACTCTTCTAATCTCCTCAACCCTCTCTGGTTTAGAATGATATTTGGATTCATTAAAGTGAACATCATTGTTGCGGACAACCTTTCTGGATTCGGGATCCCAAAGTCTGTACCCCATCTCACCAGAATTACCATAGCCTAGAAAGATGCACTTTCTACTCTTTGGCTCAAGTTTGTTCCTAAATTCCTTTGGAACGCGAGTATATGCCTCACAGCCAAAGACTATGAGATGCTTGTATGAGGGCATTTTGCCTGACCATACCATCTCTGGCACTGAATCCTTCTGCAAAACCTTGCTAGGAGATCTATTTACAAGATAAACAACTGTTGATACAGCTTCAGCCCAAAACCCATTTGGCAGCTGTGCATTAGACAACATACTTCTGACCTTCTCTTGTATGGTCCTATTCATCCTCTCAGCAACACCATTTTGAGGAGGATTGTAAGGAGCAGTAAGTTCACGTTTTATACCTTTTGACTCACAAAAGTCCTGAAAGGCCCTTGAAACATGCTCTCCACCATTGTCAGTGCGTAAGCATTTAAGCTTCTTGCCACTCTGATTCTCCACAAGTGTCACAAACGTTTTGAAAACACTAAACGCTTCATCCTTGTGCTTGAGAAAGTAAACCCATACTTTCCTCGAGTAATCATCTATAAATGCCATAAAGTAAGAAGCTCCCCCTAGAGATAGGTTAGGCATAGGTCCACACAAATCGCTATGAACAAGTGCCAACTGTGTATCTCTTCTACTGCTTCTATGCTTATGTGGCTGCTGTGTTTGCTTACCATACAGACAATGTTCACAGAATTCAAAATCATTAGATGAAAAGCCAGGAAAATAACCAGAACGAGACAAGATTTCCATTCCCTTCTTGGACATATGTCCTAACCGGCTATGCCACAAAGAAACGTTCGGCTGCTCGGTTACATTGATTACATTTTTAGAGACATTTGATACATAAATCATATAAAGTCCTCCAGACTTTACTCCATGTGCTACTGTCATAGAACCCTTGGATATCTTCCACATGTTCTGTCCAAAAGCGATGACGTAGCCAGCATCATCAAGTAAACCTGTGCTGATCAAGCTCTTTGTAATTGCGGGAACATGTCTCACATTCTTCAACGTGAAAGAAGAGCCATTCTAAAACTTCAATTGAACATCTCCAATACCTAAGATCTCACATGTCTGCCCATTGCCTAGCCGAACATGATCTTTATTGGGCACATAAGAGGTAAACCACTCCTTGTTTGGAGACACATGAAGTGATGCCCATGAGTCTATAATCCAGTCACTCAGTGCATTTCCATCAGATACTGTAAGAAGAGCTGAGTCCATTGTATTCTTCAAGAAGTAGATGTCTCCTGACACTAGACTGTCATCCACTGCAAAAGTGTTTGTCACATTTATTTCTTGAATCTTCACTGAGGACTTGTTCTTCTCACCATGTTCTTCAGCTTTCTCTTTGCCTTTTTCTGCTTTCCATTCTCTGCAGTCTCTTTTCATGTGACCCTTCTTGCCCCAATGGTAGCATTCTATGTCACTCTTGCCTTTAGCACTGCGGGACTTGCTACGAGACTGAATTCTCTTTCCACCTTTGTACTTTTCTTTAGTCCTTCCCCTGACAACTAAGGCTGTTCCTTTGCCTTTGTCCATTGTCTTTCTATTGGTTTCTTCAGTAAGCAGACTTCCTTCTACACCTGCTATGTTCAAACCATCTGGAGGTGCAGAATTACTCAAAGCTGTGCGAAAAGTGTCCCAACTTTCCGGCAATGTGATCAACAGGAACATAGCTCTAACAGGTTCATCAAACTTGACACCTTGAGATGACAACTGACTATAGATTTTGTTGAATTCATTCAGATGATTGGACATAGGTGTCCCTTCTTTCATCTTCAAGTCAACAAGCTTCTTAAGCCAGTATACCTGTGAAGCTGCACTCTACTTCTCATAAAGATCACTCAGCTTTAACCATGCTTGATAAGCCGACATCTCGTCTGCTACATTGTAGTATTCGCTTTCTGCCAAAGTCAGCATAATGGTAGAAAGTGCCAATTCATCCATTTCGCTCCATTCATCTTCGTCCATATCTTCTGGTTTTATCCCCTTGAGCTTTATAGGTTTTATCTGCTTCTTTTGTACCAACACGTGCCAAATCTGCTTCTTCCACAATGGGAAATTGGTTCCATCCAGCTTCTTGATATTGTAAAGAGCAGTGTCCTGTGATCCAGCCATAGCTACGCTTCACAGTGGTTTACTTTCCTGGGAAAAATTCGGCAGAGTTTCCCCTGTAAACCGACCTCTGAACCAATATCAACCTGTCAAATGAACCAAGAAAGCTTCAGATTCTGCATAAATTTTGGCAGAGTCTCCTTTGTAAAATGGCTATGGTGTACTCAAAAACAGACCAAAAAACAGCTCAAAAAACACTGTCTCTCTGACTCTGTAAGCTGCGGGAAAACCTGTCCTGCACCTGTACTGTCTCTGACTGTCCTGTCACTGTCCTGTAAGCATAGACTGCGACAATGCCTCAACGGCAGTAAAGCAAAGATGCAATCCCAACTGTGTAACTCACAGTCAATACATCCTAGCTGCCTATCTAAGGGTGCTCGAGGGATCGTTCCAAGACCTGTATCACCGAAAGGATCTCAACATTCGAGAATCCCCCAGCTCAATAAAACCTCACTCGACCCTCAACAAAGGCTGCAGTAAATCTGATAGTACATAGACTTCCCACAAAGTCATACATCCACAAATTTCCCACTGTATGCTGTAACCGCTGCGGCGGTTGTTTGCTGCGTGACTCACAGCCAGCAAACCCTCAACAGACATACATCATCTCTGACAATACATCCCATGTGGAAGTACCTGCAATGTCAGGATGAAATCTGGAATATCAAGCAGGAAACACAAGCTACCTGATGAACTAGTGGATGTCGCCTACAGTTTGTGTGTAGATGCGCCTGTGTCGTATGTGACACGCCTCCAAGAACTGTGAGCCGTCCTTCAATGTGTAGACAGCCACAAATCAACACTCTAGGAGTGTCGAAATCCTCAGCACCTGCAGTCGTAGGCCGAAAATCCCAAATTTGCAGAGTCGGATCTGCAGCAGCCGAGACCACGTAGTCGAAAATGGCCTGCGCAGACCTTTGTCGAATCCGAACGGTGGCCGAGATGACCTCAGAATGAAATTCCGAGAACACCATGCCCTTCGGGCTTTCCCACAGAATTTGGGGCCGTGTCTTCGCCTGTCGAATTTCACTCCAATCTGAGCTGGTGACTCTAGCCTCCTGAAGTGCTGCCCCGAGCCTCGATCTGAGCTCTGATACCAGTTGAAGGAGTACGAGCGGAGTGCGACGCGAGAGAGAGTGCGAGAAGAAGAGCACGACGATATGGTGAGCTCGCTCTACTGTAATGTGTAGAGCATAGTGAGTTCTTATTAGGTTTTTGCAAAAGAATATGTGTACATACCTGGCGGCCCGCCCACTTACCTGGGCGACCACATTGGGCTTATACCCCAATAGCCTGTGCCCAGTTAAAAGATGGACATAGCCACAGCCAGACTTCCTGCCCTCTGCCCAAGAAAGCGAGCAGCACCAAAATAAACCATGCTCCCACGCGTAGAAATTTCGGCAGAGTTCCCTTTGTTTTTACATAAACTTTTCAAAAACAACCATATCATGTATACGCCTCCTACATGCTATCCATGTAGGATCTCACATGAGATTTAAGGCCAATGAAAGACAAGTACCGTACCAACTTAAAAGCATAACCATAACGAACCATAACCATAACTTAAAAGCATAACCATAATGCAGATAACCATAACCATAAACAAAATTAACAATAACCATAAGCATAACCAGAAAGTTAAACATAACCATTAACAAAACCTGAACCATAACTATGTCTATACAAGAATAGGAGAAATAACCATGTCTATACAATGACAATGACAATGACAATAATCATAACCATAAGGGAAACAATAACTTACTGAAGAATAACTGTCTGTACAAAAAAGAGACATAGAAGCGTGTCTGTGTCTCACAAAGCATATATATGAAATCCGGTCCACTAATGACTAGGCGTCGCAACCTGCACATAGAACAACTCATAAAATTAGTATTGATATTACTTCACATATACTTACTTAATTAAATCAACTCACACATATTAACGTCTCACCTCAAGAGGTCGGCGAGACTGTAAGGCCTCCCAGTCTACAAGCTCTCCTGAAGCTTCAAGATCTTTCAATACTTGAGACATACCTCTGCGATATCCATCTGACTCCTCTTGGTGTGTCGGAGCTCGATGCATCGCAAGAGTCTGCGTTTATACAAAAATCAAAGTAATAAGAATATATGATTCATCGCGTTTTAAAAAACTCCATAGTTAAGATTGAATTAGAAACTCACAAACTCATAGCGAAAGGTGTCGAAGCCTCCGCTGCCAAGATGAGATGTCCCCCTGGTCATCTGTCGTACCTGCGCGGCCTCACGCTGCTGTCTGAACCGCATGTCCGCTGTCCGCTCATTCTCCTTGATCTGCAGCCACGTCTCATGTGGGATGCCCGAAGGCTTCGGCGAGCCGGTCCTGAAAGCCTTCCGAGCTGCATCTCGTCGATGTTTCATGGTGTCCCGTGCAACACCCTTGATCCACCTCCTCGGAACAACGGAAGAACCCGGAGCAGGCTGGTACTCTCTCAGGATGGTCTCCACTATGTAATTGACTTTGTCCCCATCCTGATCACCCCAAGATGTCAGAAGGCTGGTCAAAAATTGCAGCTCCGTGAGCTGGCGAATCCGCTGTCGCATCTCAGTCCCGACTCTATCCATGTCAACAGAACCATATGCCTGTATAGTATAGAGCTTGGAGGCACTAGGATCGTGTGCCCCCCAAGGTGTCCGAGGTGTGCCAAGAGGTATGTCGAGAGGTGTGCCTGGGTAAGACGGGGGTCGTGAGCGAGGAGGGGTCGAAGCATCTGTGGACCCTCCTCCACAGCAACCACCACCTCTACCTGACAATCACCGAGATCGACGAGTGCGCCTGTGCTGCGGAGATGAGGACGTACTCGCCTCTATCCCACCCCTAGGTATCGAAGCGGCCGTGATGGGAGAAGCAGGCATTGTACCCATAGGCGTCCTCCCCCCGTAGGCATCCCCCCCCTAGGCGTCGGACCCTCCGATGTGAAGCCGGGAGGCGTAGTACCCGTGCCTCTGGCTACCCAGTACTGAGAAGCCTCTGCCATCTGAGCAGGCGTCATCCGTGTAACGAAGCCCATGAATGCATTTGCACTCATGGAAGCGGGATCTAGAATCTGGTCTGCCATACTAAAGTCCTGCACAAAGAAAGTAAAATAAAGCGTCATAACACAATTGTTTAAATTAACTTTAAGATTAATTTTAAATCAACGTCTTCACACAAACACTTACAGGCCTAGGCCTCGACGAGTTAGGCATCATCGATAAGATCTTGCACCGAATCATCGTCTATCTCTAATTGCAAACATAACTCTGCCCCAACTCGTTCTGGCAGATTTTCTTCATCCATTGCATCTTCATCTACAAGTGTCAATTCTGGCTCGTCTGTGTCATCCCTCGTATATCTGTCAGCTTCCTCTGCCATACCTTCGTCCATCTCATCTAATGTCACAGTAGTATGGACGTCATCTGACTGACTTTCCTCCAGCAGATCTTGCCCTTCAAATACTTGTTTATTTCTTGGAGAAACCTGAACCACAAACCACCATTGTCGCTCTCCAGGGTCCATTACAAAGACCACTTGCTTGCAATGTTCGGGGAGAGCAAATGTGTCGCTCGCATCTGTCCAAATCTTTGTAGAATCTATTTGCACAAGTTTGTTTCCATCTCTGCGTACCGTTGCATTGCGACCAGAAGTAATCACCTTGAACCACTTCACATCCAACAAAAACATCTCAAACCGCCTGAAGATTACTTTCAGGATATCTGACACCAGACCACAGTAATCCACGTTGCTAGTGCTTTCATTCGTGTCTCTAGCATTGGCCCTGCTCTTTTGCATGAAACTAACCATTACCCCACTGTCAAACGTGTTTCTTCTGCTGTCAATTTGTTGTGTTCTGAAATGCTTTCCATGCGACCACAGTGCCATGTATGTATGATACTTCCAGTCACATCCAATAGCCAGCTCTTCCTCTTCTAGAGATATGGGTTCTCCGATCTGTCGAGCTGCTCTCACTGTCTTGTCCAACCATGCCATTGTAAGGAATTTAGGTAGAGGAGAGAGATAGTCTGGCAAGGGTAAGCCTCTAGTCGTTCGACTTCGCCTGAAATCCTGTCGCTCCCTATTGCGTCTCTCTTTATCTTCTTCGTACCTTTCAAGCCATTTTTGCATCAGCGCTGAATTTAGTATACAGAACTTCATGATCTTTTCTCGCATGGCCAGGTTCATTTTCTTCGGCACCCCTTGCCCTTGCGGCTCCTCTCCCACCAGTCTTGCATCCTCCTCATCGCTCCACAATTGAGGCATTTCTGGGTTAGAAACGGTTAGAAATTTGGTCGTCAATACAAGAGACTCTTGCACCAGCCATCCTTCTGCCATGCTCCCCTCTGGACGCGCTTTTTGGCGAACAAAACCCTTAAGTGTTTTCATGAACCGCTCTAGAAAGAACATCCAATGGCTGTGGACTATACCTGCCACTGCAACCTCATCTACTACATGGACGAGCAAGTGCATTTGGATAGTTAGGCAGCTCGTGGGTAGATACTTCTCAATCATGCAAACTGCCTCAATGGAGTTAGCCCTTGTGACTGCAATAGATTCCTCCCGTATCTCCTTGGAAGAGATCCACCGCACTAGCTCTGAAATCTTGTATATGCAGGTCCGCACTTCCTCCGTTAAACACCCTTTGATCGCAATTGGAAGAATGAATTGCAAGAACTTATGCCAGTCGTGCGATTTCAATCCTGACAGTTGATCGTCACGAGTGAATGCTGTCTTGAGACATCGCATATATCATGTTGGCGTCCTGAACTCTGAAATCACCCTTTTCACTTGTCGCTCTTCGTTTTTTAGCAATACCCATGGCGCTCTTGGAAGTTTTGTTTGGCCAACTGCATTGGTGAAAGGCCATAGCTCTGGCATCTTTCCAACCGACTGCAAATCATCTCGTGAAGCTCGATTGTCTTTCATTCCCATGATTGTCTTCCAGAGGAGCTCTCCCACATTCTTGAATATATGCATTGGATCCAGCAAATGGTTAATTACTAGATCACCCCAGTACGGCAACGTATGGAGAATGGACAAAGGTTTCATTCCTGGAACAGGTTGCCCCTCATGTTGCTCCCATCGGCGACGCCACTCTTGTACATGCATAGGACGACATTCGACGCGACCAAGCTGACCTTCACGCAAGTGATGGCCATCTAGAAGATAACGGTGGTGGCCTTGATAAATTGTCTTTCGAAGAGAGGCAGAATAGCGCACATCCAAAGACTGCCCGCAAATTGGACATGCATTGTATCTCGAAGTTGTTAGCCCTGCATATATTAAAGCATGAATCAGGCCAAGGCAAAGGGCTTGCAAATAGGGAGAATTTTGTAAATCAATAACCATCACCAGAAGCTTCTCTGTATCCTCGCCAATCATGCATAGTCCACATAAGAAGTCCATGGATCCTTGCATGCTGTTGTCCTACTGGTTCAACCGCATCTGCTATGTCAATCCCATGCCATAACTCCTGGAGCTCGTCAACTAGTGGAGCTAGATAAACATCCATGTTTTTTGCCTTAAACTTACCAGGTACAATCAAGCTTAATATCAAATGACCTTTCTTGATGGCAAGCCACGGCGGGAGGTTGTAATTGATAAGGCACACAGGCCAAGTGCTCCATGACGAGCTTCTCAAGCCAAATGGATTGACTCCATCCATTGCCATGCCCAAACGCAAATTGCGTGGTTCACTCTTAAAATGTGGCCAGGTATCTTCAATGTGCCTCCAAGCCTTTGAATCAGTGGGCACCCTAAATGTTGCGTCGGTGGATCTATTCGTAGAATGCCACCGCATCAACTTTGCAATGGAACCACAACGAAACATGCTTTTTATCCTAGGAATAATAGGGAAATGCCGCAACACTTTAGCTGGCACTGTCTCGCCAACTGCATCTTGTTTGTAGCGCATTGCTCCGCACTTAGGACACGATAGATAATCTGCGAATTCATTGCGAAAAAGAATGCAATCATTTGGACATGCATGAATCTTGTTGTAGTCCAAACCAACTGAGGTCAGAAGTTGCTTTGCGTCTGGCCTGGAGGGGGGCATTTCATTGCCAGCCGGGAGAAGTTGCTCCCGCAATAACCTGTTTAAGCCACATTAAATTAAAAAGCTCTCCGAGCACATCACCGTTGCAATCGGAAAATCTCTTTTGTAAATTACGTACCTAAACAAAGCAGTGACGCTTGCATCTGACCACCCGTACACTGACTGAAGATTCAAAAACGCCAGACAAGTACAAAGCACATATATTTTTGCACCTTCATAGATTGGTTGACGTGCCAACTTCCTCAACATGTCTTCAGGAGATAGGCGCACGGCTTCTGGTGCTGCTACGTTCGCGTTCTCCTCGCTTGTCTGGAAGAAGGCATCCAGCATCTCCTCCATGCCGTCGTCTTCTGTATGTAAGCCCTTTTCTACTTCCATGCGTGGCTCTATTTTGATCGGACCTTCACGCATAATCTTTTTTCTCTCTCTCTCTCTCAGATGTAGGTGCTATGTCGCAGAAATCAATGCCCGTTCCGTAGGAGTCGTATCGAAGATTTTGTACGGTTTCTCTGGCAAACTCTCCGTACTTGTGCACATGCTCATTACATATCCTACACTTGCGCAGGATTTGATACTTGCAGAGCGTGCACGAGCATGCAATCTTTTCCTCCATGTTAGTTGATGACGTTGCCATCTACAATGATTATGAATGTTGTTTTAATATATATATATATATATATATATATATATATATATATATATATATATATATACTCCTCACAATGTAAACTACCTCGCATTCTCTAGTCTTGCCCAATCTCCGTACACCTCGGTCCAGAGGTGTATGGAGATCAGGACCACCGGGTCAAAATCTCGTCTTTATTGGTCAAATCCTATATGGGTAGACACATACATGCACTCCCAGGTGTACATGGCAATGCATGTAGCAGGCAAAACCCCTTTGCCTCTTTTAGTTCCATAGTTTCTTCTCTGTCTACGTACCCTATCTCTCGTTCTTTCTCTCTCGCTCTCGCTCTCGCTCTCGCTATCTCTCTTTCTCTCTCTATTTCCCTATTTTCCTATCTCTCTCTCTTTGTCTCGCTCTCCACTTCCCTATCTCTCTCTCTCTCTCTCTCTCTCTCTCTCTCTCTCTCTCTCTCTCTCTCTCTCTCTCTCTCTCTACTTCCCTATCTCTCTACTGATCAAACGAGCGACTGAGCTAGGGAGATCTAGACGCCCACGACTGCGGAGGACTACACAACATCGACAGAGGCTGCATCAGAGGATCTAGCTAGGTCACTTTGGCTCGACATGCACAACGCCCGGTCAGACTACTGACCATGGAGGAGATTGATGAGATCCGCCACCGACAGATGCTGGATCTCCTATGATCTACCTATCCCAGCTAGCTGGTTTAGCCGTTTAGTCCACACCCAGCAGTTTAGGATTCCATAATATTTTATTTTGTCATCTTCTTACTCTGACTTTGTATCAGATCCATCACATTGTAACTTTCTTGTCTTATGTCTCATAGGTCACTTTGGCCTTTCGAAGACGATAATATAACATTTCATTTCATTTCTCTCTGTAATTTTTTTTCTTTAATTTTAATTTCCTAACCATACATTAATTCTCTCTCTCTCTCTCTCTCTCTCTCTCTCTCTCTCTCTCTCTATTTCCTACACACACACACACACACACACACACCTCTCTCTCTCTTTCCTACACACACACACAAACACACACCGCTCTCTCTCTCTCTCTCTCTCTCTCTCTCTCTCTCTCTCTCTCTCTCTCTCTCTCTCTCTCTCTCTCTCTCTCTCTCTCTCTCTCTCTCTCTCTCTCTCTCTCTCTCTCTCCTACACACACACACACGATGTAGAGAGAGAGAGAGAGGGAGCGGTTGGGGGGGGCGGAGATGGACATAATACCTGTGCAGCAGGTTTCGACCAAGATCTGAGCAGGAGAAAATGGCCTCTGCGTGCGGTTTCTCTTTTTTCCCCCAAAATTTTTTGCGTCGCTATACGCGTTGCAGTGTGCGTCGATATACGCGTGGGAAATAAAGCCTTTCCACGCGTATATCGACGCACACTGCGACGCGTATAGCGACGCACGCTAATTACGTTGATATACACGTGGAAAAGCATGGCCGTCGATATATACGCGTCGATATCTTCATGTAGTGTTGTAGTGTCATTTGGTAGAAAAAATAGTTATAAACTATGATGCATTGTCTCAGAAAGGATTCTTGAAGAGAGAGCTTACCTGGAGGTTCTTAGACATGATAGTTGTTGGGGTATAGGCGTCTGTGCCTTGCCCGGCCGCCCAAAGCCTGGGCACCCACTGACTTGTATACCTTATACATAGCATAAGTGTATAGGGGGCTGCTCACTCTTTGGAGTCTCCCCACCCACATCGTGTGTGTGTCTCCTTCTCTCTCTCTCTCTCTCTCTCTCTCTCTCTCTCTCTCTCTCTCTCTCTCTCTCTCTCCGTCTGTGGTGCTCCCCGATCCCCTGCAATTGGTATCAGAGCAACAGGTGTGAGAGCGTAGATGGACGGCTTCGCGATGAACTCGTCAGCTATGGCGGAGAGGTCACAGATCTGAGCAAAAAAATAGAGGAGGTTTGTGGACAGCCATACAGAGGCTTGTAGGAGAGCTCTCAGGAGCTTCCTAGTGGTCACAGATCAGAGTTCCTCTACAGATCAGCCCACAGTGTACATCATTTTCCCTCTTCGGGCAAGCTTTGCAACGGCTACATCAGCGACAGGTTGGAGCTTGGAGCTTCCATAGACATGGAAGCATTGTGAGATTGATGCATTCAGCTCACGCATCGAGGTGGGAAGTGAGTTTGAGCCTTTCTATGAGCTCAAAGAAGCACAGAAGAAAGTCGTTCAGTTTTTGGCAGTTTGACAACAGTCTACAGTTTTGCTCATAACTTGAGCTACAGAGCTCTAATACCAAAACTTTTTGGTTCAAAACGGAGCTGGATTTGAGCTCTACGACTTTGTAGAAGGAATTGTTTTATGATTAGAAGTGCAGGTGGGTCTGAAATTAAAAACACAGAGACTGTTTTTCAAGACAGTTTTGGGCTCTGTTGTTTTCTTTGCTGCAGACAGCTTACCCGTGTACACTGCAGGTAGCAGGCACATATGAGGTGTTACAAGATCAGGTTTGACTCCCAGGTACAGGTTGAGTCTAGTACTCCCACAGGTGTTGCCAGTTGCAGTTGAGTGGTTCTTCTGCAGTGTTGTGGCTTGCATACATGGTGTTTGAGCGGGTAATGCTCTATGTATGCTTATGTGGTGAGCAGTAGATCTTGTGAGCAAGTGCAGAGGTTGGTTATGGATGACATGTATGATCACCTGTGGTACTCTTTGTGAGCATTTGTTGGACACAGGTTTGCAGAGCTTATGCATGTATATTGAGTGTAGTTTGATGCGCATTGATTGCTCATTGTATTGAGCTTGCAGGACAATGGTTATTTTGTGTTGATAGCCATTGTGTGTCAAAACTCTGGCGAAATTTTCCCAGGAGTTTTATGCGTATCATTTATGCGATCTAGGTAGAGATTGCGGGTTGCACTCAGCATTTGCGTGCGGTGTTCTCTGCAGGTGGGAGATTTGTGCGTCTGTATGCATCGATACCGCACAATGTGGACTTGGTGATTAGCTCACAGATTGCAGTGTGATACTAGAGCATGCGAGGCTTGTATTGACATTGCGGGAGCTCTATTTTGGAGTGTGTCTCACAGGTTTTACATTGTGTTTCTGGCCATATTTGTAGACAGTTTCCAGGTGTTGTTCGTGAGGTGGTTTTGCTTTCTAGTTTGCTACATTGTGCTCATGGCAGAGACAGGTGATCGATCAGATTGTGACCTCTCACAGATGCGCGTGTTTGATGGGTCAGACTTTGCGGCATGGAGACTCTAGAGTGTATGCTTGATGCATTGACACAGCGAGGGTTGCATCGACCATTGAGTGGTGATGCACGTAGACCTTCAAACATGTCTGACGATCATTGGAAAGAGCTAGAGGAGATGGCACTATCTACACTCTTTTTGCACCTTGCGGAATCTGTATATGCTCTTGTTATGTATGAGACTACTTCGAGAGCACTTTGGCGTAAATTACATGATATGTATGATAGATCTGAGTCATCACGGACTCGTGTAAGACGTGTACATTCACGAGTACGCCGACAAGTGATATGTTGGTATTGTGGTCATTTTGGACACGTTAGACGGCGTTGTTTTCGTCGTATGCGACATCGTAGGAGACATGGCAGTCTCAGAGATGTATGTAGTGATGCCATGGACTCAGTTGCTTTGACAGTTGAGGCACATGTAGTGTCGGAGTATACTAGTGACGGGGATGTCACTTTTATCTCGACCTATGCACGAGATGCTATACATGTGGATAGTGCACTCCCTTCGCAGTGGTTGCTAGACGCAAATGCTATGTTTCATGTCACGCCGCATCGTGCATGGTTTTGTAGCTATTCTAGCGGGATGCTTGGCAGTGTACGTTTGACCGATGGATCGATGCATGTGATAGCAAGTGCAGGACATGTGAGACTGTCATTACCGAGTGGTGCATCTTACTTGTTACGACATGTGCGCTATGTACCGGATTTGACAGTGAGTTTGATCTCGATTGGTCAGCTTAGAGATTGTGGATGTCAGATTTCGCTACGAGAGAAGATTTTGTGATGCATTTGGGTTCGCTAGTGATTGCGAGAGGTGCCAGGAGTGGTACAGGTTACCCATTGCACGTGGATCATGGGAGAGACGGTGTTGTCTCTGTGATCACGCAGCCAGGTAGAGAGCGAGAGAGCAGGCGAGTCTCTTTTGCTTGTGGGTTGCAGGATGCTTTGCATGGAGTGCAGAGTAGTGAGCTCTTTGTGCACACAGTTGGGGCACGACTTGAGCAGTCACACAGAGAGGTGACAGAGTCAGACATGCATGCTTTGCTAGTGACTGAGCAAAGCAGAGAGTCAATTGTGCGAGATACTTCTATGCAGGATAGACAGGTAGAGCGGTCTTGCTCTAGTGAGTCACGACAGGAGGACGTTGTGCAAGAGTCTATGCATACGGAGTTAGAGCATGAGAGCTCTAGTGAGTCACAACAGATTGAGTGGTCATGTTTGCAGTGGATGATTGCAGAGGAGGCTGAGACGTCAGCGATTATGCAATCATTCCTTTCTATGCTCGACAGTGAGCATGGGGATATAGGTTTGCAGGATATGTCTTCCAGCAGACACCTAGAGCGGTTGGTTTGCTCTGAGGTTGCACGACAGGTTGATGCGTCTTTTGTGGATAGTCAGGAGATGCATGTGGCTGACACGCCTTGTCAGTCAGAGATGCCTATTGCCAGGGATATATATGTTGATGCATGCTCCGTAGAGCTAGCAGGGCCCGCTAGCATTGCATCGGCATTCGGTGGTCTCACGTATGAGATGCTGATCTTGAGACTGGATATCGCAGCTGTAGCGGAAGCATTTGCAGTTGGGGTTGTCAGTCGTTTGTTGACTGATGATGGCATAGTGCACGAGGGAGATATGCAGGTATTGCGTACATACTTGCAGTACGTGTGTGGTACGTCTGGTGGTGTATGGACTTACACGGGAGCAGGACAGCCGGATGCACACGATCACAGCCAGCCAGTGGGCATCGGTTGAGAGCGGTTTTCTCTCGCCTTTTGTAGTCTTTAGACTAGGTTCTCTTGCTTAAAGGCACAGTCGCCTTTAAGTGGGAGGTTGTTGGGGTATAGGCGTCTGTGCCTTGCCCGGCCGCCCAGAGCCTGGGCGCCCACTCACTTGTATACCCTATACATAGCATAAGTCTATAGGGGGCTGCTCACTCTTGGAGTCTCCCCACCCACATCGTGTCTCTCTCTCTCTCTCTCTCTCTCTCTCTCTCTCTCTCTCTCTCTCTCTCTCTCTCTCTCTCTCTCTCTCTCCGTCTGTGGTGCTCCCCGATCCCCTTCAATAGCATTGTAGTTAGCTTCATTCGCAAAAGTATTTCTCAAAGACAAAGCACAAAAAAAAATATTATGTTAAATTTAAAAATAGTTTAACCGCACATAAAATGCATTAACATTTTAAAATCCATGAAGGACAAAATTGATGCAAAGTTTGTTTGCCAAGAAAAGAGAATGAGAGTATACAACTTGAAGTACAGATGAGCGGATAATAGGGGTGGTATCTGAATTGACAGGGTGGTTTGCAAGAGTGGGATAACCAATGGATATCGGTCTTCTGATAAAGTGATTCCATACTCAATGTAGAAATGTTAGGATAGGTCAAATGCAGGTCTCCTAAAGTAGTTGGCTTCAAATTCTGGTGAGGTAAGTATCTTCAGTAATCGTAGTCCTCTGCGAAGGAGTATTGGCAAGGATGTGATACATAAGCAAATAAATGGAACAACATTGACTAATATGCAACAATAATTTGATTGCCATATGATGTAACATTTAAGATAATTTGTGGAGCAATTAACGTGAAAATCTAATTACATAAAATCACTGCTAATGGGTATAAACTTACATTACGAGAATAATGGCTCTTGCAAATAATGATGAGAGAGGGATTTTCTTGTTTATGGTTGATAATTGCTTAATAATCCAAGTAACATTCAATTTGGGTGTTGGTAGCTCAAACTGTATCTAGTCAGAGTGCACCTATGGTCATCATTGCTAGAATATCAAGACCTGATGTATCTTGAGGGTGAAAATTTCACCCTAGCACGTTATGATTATTCACGGTGTTTACAATCCAGGGCATGAAAGTATGAAAATAAAACAAGAGCCAACAGGACCGATAAGAAGCAAATTATTGTTATATAACTCCACATGGTCACCATTTCCATCCTCTTTATCAGACAGATAAAGAGCTCATGCGAAATTGGAGAGTTTAAGACAAAGACGATAATGCTAACTCGACGGGCATAAATGCCGATTCATGTCTACTATTTCCTATCATCATGTTGATCATCTTCAATACTTCCAAGGTGGACCTCTTCAAATGGCCATGAGAATGATCAGAAGTTGGCATCATCTGATTAGTCCTACGTTTGGTGGGGTCTTTGAAGTGTTGTGAAATAAGGAGTAATGGGTGAGTTTGAATAGAGGATTGAAATATATGCGTTAATGAGGATCACCTATGCAGTTACTTTTGTGCATGGGATATTGGTGCTCGTAGGTAACCTAGACGAAGCAATTTGATTGTTTGCAGGTTGAAACGCTCGGTGAGTTGTTGTGGGGAGATGGAGAGTAGAATTGCATTGAGAGAGAGAGTAACTGAAATGAAATGTTATGTTAAACATCTTCAAAATGCAAAATTACCTATAATACAATCCTTGTGGATCTAAACCAATGCTTGGGTACAAAATTAAAATAAAGTAAAAAAAGTTTAAACATAAATGCCTAAAATCGCCAGGGTTTAATTGTCAATGCTTGAGAATGCTCGATAGGGGGCGTTTGTCGCAGAAAGTATTTCATCAGGCACGGAAGAGTGTTGTCAATGTCCGCCTCTATAGGTAGGCGTACTGGGAGGGGGGAGATCAGAGAGAGAGAGAGAGAGAGAGAGAGAGAGAGAGAGAGAGAGAGAGAGAGAGAGAGAGAGAGAGAGAGAGAGAGAGAGAGAGAGAGAGAGAGAGAGAGAGAGAGAGAGAGAGAGATTGATCCTAAAACTTAAGGAGATAAAAACACCTTGAGTATACTAGATTAAGGCAAACATAAAAAAACACTCAACCAAGATACATAACAACTAAATGAAGCTTTTGCAATCATTTAGGGTATCCTGGGAGTGGGGGAAAATGATCAATCCTATGGTAAGTTGCATGAGACTTTCTCATGCGTCAACTACTGATTTTGTTTCCAAAATGCCAGCTGAGGTTGTCTAAGCTCAATGTACATTGATAAACACACGGTGAGAAGAACTAGACCACTTGGTGAAAGACCAATAGTGGTAGTGCTCCTGCTGTGCTCAACTAAAATGATGCCACTTACTGAGCTCAATCCTTGTATTAGATTATTTACATGTGCAAAAACAAGGAAGTTGCCGACACGCGAGAAAAGATGCCTTCAGACGATCACCTCAACTCCGTATTTGATGGCAACACTAGCTAAGGTATCATGATTGGAGACGCGATGCTCATGAGGTGAGGAGAAAGAGAGAGTGAGATACATGGAGGACTGGAAGAGAGAGGGGTTGGTTGGAGTGTGGGCGCCAAAGGTTGTCGAGAGAGTGGGTTGTTAGGAAGTGACCCAACTGCAAAGAGAGAGAGAGAGGGAGAGGTGCAATTCAAGGAGCTGCATGCCCTCTGTGGGTGCGTGTGTTTGTTGACGAATGAGAGAGGGAGTTCAACAAGATTGGTTGGTGGCAGCTGGCACTTGAGAGTGGGTGTGTGCATTGTCTTTCTAAGGGGCAGATTAGTTAGGTCTAGTTGGTGGACAAGAGCGAGAGGGATGGTAGCCACATGACGGTAAATTGTGGTGTGTGGCAGATATTCTGCATGGGTATTTCAAGCAGCCAGCGCTACTATTTGGAAGAGAGAGAGAGATAGTTCAATGGAGGTTGGCCAGAGGGAGAGAGATAGTAGATGACAGGCTAGTCGACAAAGGTTTGCATGGTGGTTGGGTGGTGCGCAATGGATGGCAATTGGAGTAAGGGGGAGTAGAGATAGAGAAAGGCCGGAGAGAGAGAGAGAGAGAGAGAGAGAGAGAGAACACTCAATGCAGAGTGTTAATGAATGACACCCAAATTTTGACGTGACGTGGTTGACGATGAGCAACTTGTGTTGTTGCAGGTGTTCCCTTCTTAGTGGAAGTTGAAGACATTGCATCAGAGGGGTTTGCGGGTATACTGGGCTGCTACAGAGGATGTCCTAGAGCTCAGATCTCATGGCGAATGCGGACCTCCTTTTTTTATTGGTAATGCAGAAGTCTCTCGATTGATGATAATGATGTTCTTTTTCTTAAAAAAATCCCTAAGGGGCATTTCCCACCGCATGAAGTGCCTCCAATGTCAATTTAGTGTCGTGCTCGATCTCCTTTGCAGACCCAAGATTTTGAGGGTTTGTTGATGTGGGTCCGTGTGATCGCCAAGTTTTTATTTTGATCTTCACTGGTCTTCTCCTTCTTCTTCTTCATGTTTTCATCAAAGTATGGTAAACAACCATTGAATTCTTTGTGACATATCTACTGCTACCTTCTTATGCTGCTTTTTCTTGTCCTATGCTATCTTCTCATTCGTACCCAACTCTCCCTTCATTCATTCCGAGCATGACCATTCATATACACGCTACTCACAGTGCAATCAATTGCACACAAATGCCTAATAATTACTTTATGATTCACTTTTATAAGTAGTTTAATCTCTGTATTATGCTATTCAATTAGCTATATCTAGCTATGAGTTGGCAATCAAACATGTATAGATGAAGCATAAGCATTTAATGTCAAAGATGAGAGATAATATTATTATAAAAAAAACAAAAAATGATGCAACACTTAGCTTTGATAGATGAAGTTCTCCATAACATGCAAGACCGTCTCCTTGAGCCTTGATACCTGCAAATGGATGCGCGGAGTGCCCTGCGAATATGTAAAATAATATGCTACAATGCATAAAATGATAAATTGGCATACCTAAATCGTCACACACACATGATCGAGATATACGTACACATCGAGAGAAAGAGCGCGAGAGAGAGAGAGAGAGAGAGTAGGAGAAACCGGACAGGTGCACCTCCTAGAGCGGAGTGCTACACCGACATGGCAAGAGGCGAGGGAAGAGAGGAGAGAAGAAAGACACAAGCCCTAGGTGCAATCTTCCCCCATGCAAGAGTGAGAATTTTCCTCTTGCACGTATTTACTTATAGATTTTTGAATGCTAAAAAATGAACACACATTGTTTGCCCGGACATAAGGTGACTATAGCTCACAAAGAGCTCTTTTATAATACAATGATAATGAATCTGTTGTCCTTTGCACATTCCATAGAGCAATTATGCATTTTCCACTTGTCAGCTACAATAAATACAATTTACCATTTCCATTATATGTATTGTTGGAGATTCAAGGGTATCATAAATATGGTAGATGTGGTGCTTAGTTGGGAGTGGTTGTATGGGTTAAGGTCATCATTAAAGTGTAGCTATGAGCATAATAGTTTGATATTTGAATCCAATGGCATATACGTGCTATTGTTGGGAGAAAAGGATGTTCCTTCCTTGCCACTTATTTTTATTGCCAAGCTTATGAAACTCTCTTATCAAGATGAAACAGACGAACTCTTTCTGTGTTACAGTGTCATTTTTTGTCAAATGTTGATAATGTTTCAATAGATGAAATTCCTCAACTCTCTTCTCTTCCACCTCTGGCTACTTCTCTACCACTAGAATAAGCAAATGTTTCTAGTAAATTAAAAGAATTATTAATGGAATACAAAGATGCGTTTCCAAATGATTTTTCACTAGGGTTACCATCGACATCTATTGTGCAACACGACATAGACGTGGCTGCAATTAGTAAACATGATATTTAACCACCCTACAAAATGAGGCTTTTGAGGTGGAATATTAGCTTGTTGAATACCTCAGCAGAGGTTTCATACAACCCAATTCTTCACCATGGCCTCTCCCATTTGCTGGTGAAGAAAAAGGACAGTAGCATGCGCATGTGCATGTGCATGTGCATAGATTACCATGGCTTGAACACGGTTATTGTTAAGAACAAGTATCCATTACCTAGAGTGGATGAGTTATTTTTTGTTAAGCACACCCATGCTCGTATAATTACAAAGATAGATTTGCATTCAAGGTATCATCAAGTCCGCATTAGGCTTGTCGACATACCCAAAACTATGTTCCAAACAAAGTTTGGACACTATGTGTTATTGGTGATGCCCTTTAGGTTGACCAATGCACCAGCTACTTTTATGATGCTTATGGAAAATGTCTTGAAATCATATTTGGGAGGTTTATTATTGTTTCCTCGATGACATTCTAGTGTATAATGTCTCCAAGGAAGAGCACTTACAACATCTGAAGTAGGTGTTTGGATTACTATAGCGAAACAAGTTATATGCCAAGGAATCCAAGTGTGAAATCCTCAAGGATGAGATTCACTATGCATGTAATTTTAGTTGTTGGACTTCATATGGATAAATCCAAAGTGGATTCAATTTGGAGATGGACTTCTTCCAAAAATCTTGAAGAGCTTCAATATTTTTGGGATTGCATGTTTTTACCGACGGTTCTTTAAAAACTATGCTTGTATTGCTCTTCCTATGATTTGTATCAACTGAAGCTAGGGAAAAATCTTTCAGCCGAGAGGAGCTCAACAACAAAGTTTTGATCATGATCCCAAGTCCGCATTAGCTACATCTTTTATTTTAGCTATTGTGGACCCTATGAAATTGTTTGTGGTAGAAACGACTGCTAATAATTGTGCTACAACATAATCCTTCTACAGGAGGGAAGAGAAATTGCATTTGAAAGCAAGAAACTCAATTCTGCACAATAGAATTATTGTGCTTGTGAAAGAGAACTCTATACATAGTGTGTTCTTTCAAAATGTGGCAATATTATTTGTATGAGGATCAATTTGAGATTGTGTTTGACCATGAAAGTATACAATGATTCACACAACAAACCAATTTGAAGGGTCAAAAGGCCATGTGGGATGCGATTATTCAAGAGTAGGATATAAGCTCTACTATCATAAAGGACGATAGAGTCTGGTTGCTGATGCTCTTAACCGTATGCCTGAGATCAACTCTCTTCTCTTTACAAAGCTTCAAAGTAAGTTTTTGGATCTTAAAGGGAAAATATGAGCATGATGAAACATACTCCAAAGTGTGGAGTCATGTGAAAATGAGGAATCCTTCTCACTTTAATGCCGGGAAGTGTGTCTTTTTCCTCTAGACCCAGTTCTCCTCTTTCGAGTAATAAGGTGCAAAGATGGAAGAACTTTTTCATAGATTATGGGTACCTACTCCACGAGGGGAGAGTTTGTGTTCTGACCCCGGGGGATTCACTCTATGTACAAAACGAGACGCCACCTGCGAGCAGAAAACTTTGATAAAACCCCTTTATACGATTCATATTAGGGAATATGACCCCCCTTTCTACGCTTATACGACAATCAATGAAGAAAACTATCATACCCCTATCTTACATATAAAATTTAGGTCTCACATGATCTTAGTAAGGAAAAGTAGTCAAAGAGTGTATAGCATAGTGACTGGCAACGTACTAAGGAATCATGGATGTACCCTCAATGTGTCTTAGTTTGACTTTCAAACTATGTGCCCGATCAACTTGCACTATGGCTACTTGTTCAATTCTAACCCATCCAAAGTTGGTGTAAATCAACCCTTGACTTGCTCCAAATCAACCCTTATCTATGATCGGCTTGATACAAATTTTAATGTGTGACCTGATAAAAAACTTCCCCAAAATTCATCTGAGTTCTTGTGTACACCGGTGACCAATCATTACAAATAATCAACCTGGGTTAGGCCCCCCCCCCCCCATAAATATGATACCCCTCTCTTATTTTTAAGCTTGGGAGATAAATTATTGGGGGCCTTCCCCTAACTTATACGCTTATGTAACTTGTAAAAAAAACCCCTCCCTTGCACTTACGTAGTGCGGTAAGTTTTTCATGGTAAATCCCCCGGGGTTTCGACAGACGTAGACATTCGCCGCCAAATCTTTATGAATGTCATGAAACTCCTACTGCAGGGCACCTTGGCATAAAGAAGACTTATTTCCTCGTTTGATGATAATTTTACCGGCCAGGTGTATATGGGTATGTTGGCAATGCACCAAAAATGTCCAATTTCTAAAGTAGAGCGGTTGAAAGCAGGAGGTCTCTTGCATCATTTGAAAATTCCCAATGGTAAATGGAAAATAATTTCTATGGATTTTATTATGGATTTACCAACCATTGTACGAGGTCATGACTCAGTATGGGTAGTAGTAGATCGGATTGATCAAACTTTGCAAATTTATTCCAACCAAGTCCATAATGAAAACTCGAGAGTTAGCCAAGTTATTTGTTGACAATCTATGTAGACTATACGGGTTGCCCAACAATATTGTGAGTGATCGTGATCCAAGTTTTAACAATCATTTTTGGAGGGCTGTGTTTAAACGATTGGGTAAATGACTCAATATCAGTACTACACATAATCTAGGAACGAATGTTTAGAATGAACATTGTGAATCATGTGTTAGAGGATATGCTAAGAGCATACATTAGCAAAACGCAATATGATTGGGAAGATTATCTCCTTATTCTTTCATACAATAGTCAAATCATGTGACAACTGGCTTCAATCCTTTCATGCTTATGTATGGCTTTCAATCTAGATCATCAGTTACAGTGGGGTTGGCAGCTAAGAAATTTTAGCAGGTCAAGGATTTTCTCCAAGATCACATGGATATGCCGAAACTTTCTCATCAAAATGTTTGACAAACACATGATAGATACAAAAAGTATGCTGATGAGAAACATCGGCAAGTCACCTTCATGGAAGGGAAAGAGTTATTTTACGAATGTGAGAACATTTAGAAAGTCTGAAAATTGGTCTAACACCTAAATTGTCTCCAAGATATTGTGGGTCTTTTAAAATACTCAAGCAAATTGGAGATATGGCTTACAAGCTCTCTTTACTTGTACACTCTTATATTCATCCGGTTTTTCATGTAAGTCGTTTACGTAAACCCTTGAATAGGGATGACAATGTCATCGACCAATAGATTTTGGTTGATTTCATCGAACCTCAAAGCCAATCGCATGATACTGAGTGCATTCTCACTATTATGATTTACGTACTCGTCATCATGTGCGTTGCTAAGCATTAGTGAAGTGGAAATATAGACCCGAATAAGGTGCCACTTGAAAAAACAATGGTGTTCTTTAGAAAAAATTCTCCACTTTTGTTTTTAAGAACAAAAACACTTCTCCAAGGGAGAATAATGTCAATCCAAGGGTCTACTTTAAAACCGTAGCTTGACGGTTACCTAAGGCATCACACACATATTTGTGATAATTTTAAGAAGGGATCCAAGTATTTTGATGGGTTACCTAAGGCATCACACACATATTTGTGATAATTTTAAGAAGGGATCCAAGTATTTTGATGGAAACTTCACTGCCAAAAGGTTCCAACTAGTAATCTTTTTTGTTAAGATTATGTTCCTATTTAGTACCTAAATTATTTTTAGAGGTGCTAGATTATCTTTAGAGAAGTTTCCAACACCCTTAGAGGAAGGTAACTGAATTTATTATAAAAGGGCTAATGCTATGAAGTAAAGGGTCTTTTGGACTTTGCTTAGTATAGTTTGATGCTCCGTATGTGATATAACAAGGCTTCTACACCGTTTCCTAAGCCTTCATTTACACATTTTCTTTTTCCATACTTCACCTTCTTTGTCAAGGGACATGTTTAAGAGATTGAAATATTTGGCATGTCATTGGGAAAGGCCTAAGTGTTTGGTTTGTTTTTTTAACCTAGGGAGATAAGATAACTGATCATGGTTTGAAGTGCTAAGTGGGTAGCGATATTTTTGATATAGATGCCCAAAAAGAAATGATTTTGAACCTTCAACTCAAGTTAAATCAAATTAAAGTTATGATGTAGTTTTAAGAAGATGTCCTTTTCTACTTTTTCCCCCTCATGTTTCCAATATCCTTTTCCTTGGGAAAATTTCTCCTCTACTTTCTTTTTTGTTTGCAATACTCACAAAGAGTAAGTTAGTGGATAAAACTAAAGCAAAAAAGGATTACAACTAGGCCATGCTCAAACTGAGCCATGGTGTATCATATCAAAATGTTCGGCTACAAAGGAGCCAACCCTGACCACAGAAATATGGAGCGGGGCTTTACAGGGAGCCACCCTAACAAAATAGAAATAACAAGGAAAATAAAGCCGAGAAAACCAAGAATTTGACTTGCATGGGGATGCCACTATGGTAGTCAATTTGCCACCTCCCCGCACCATGTCTGCCATGCACTTGAAAACAACGCACCAATGTCGAAAGCCCAAACTAGTAAAGTGCTACACTAGCAAACCACCCACACACCAACTCGGGCCCGGCAACATCTCAACCATCCAGGGGCTAAAGAGTAGCCATATCGAAAATCCATTTACCTATAAAAACATCACAAGCATTTTAACAATTTAAGATTTGATAAACCCAACCACAATTTCATTTGCATACATCCACACCCTTTGAGCTCTCTCTCTCTCTCTAAAATTGGCAAGCCATTGGTGGTCTAAAGTTCCACTTAACTTGGGATTATTTTTCTAATCATTGTGTTTTGTTTTCATTCTGGTATTGTCTTGAATGCATACTTGAAGATGAAAATGTGTTTGCTCCTTGTTAGTTTGAGATTGATGCTTTAAGAACGATTTGTAGAGTCCTTTGAGTGTCTACACCAGTTTGGAATAGGGTTCTAGGGTTGAAAAAGGATATCCTTTAGGGCCAAAAGGGTGTCTCACTTTGTTCAATAAGAAGTGCTACATCAAGGAAAGAGCAATACCTATATCTCCTTGCAAGATTAGTCTTGCTAGTATGCTACAAAGAGATTAATGATTTGATTTCCATTTCTCAAGGTTTTTGTACCCTTTTTGTTTACAAAAAGGTCAAAATGGTTATTGCATACATATCTCTTATACATTATTTGCAAACTCTTAGGGCCAAAATTGATGCTCTATGACACTTTCAATAGCTACTAAAATTTTTGAAGTCTTGAACACAACCAAGGAGATGCTGTTGTCATGCGTCGTTTTTTTGTGTGGAAAAAACCTTATGTTGAATATGAGCAAAATAGCTTGTCTCTTGTGGAAATTCTTGCAAGGATCATATCATATCTCTATAAGTTCTTGCTAGGCTCATATCAAGCCTTTATATTGAATTGAGATTCCTTATCTCGTTCATGCCTCTAAATTGGTAATGCTTTCCTACAAACAATCGATCCTTTCGTAGTCTTTCAAGATGCTTAGTCATGCCATTCAATGACAATTAGCAGGTGTTCAAACTAGAGTTCAACCTCCACTTTCTACTCCTCTTCTAAACCAAGTCTCTCAAAAGCGTGCCCACACATAAACACACATATCACATTATTTCATGTAAGCATTTGAATGAACTATCAAGAAATAAAATTGAATTTTTGGACGCTTGGTTTTATGCTTTTGGGTATCACTTTACACGTAGTCACCTTTTTCTTTAGGACAAAGAAAATAACTTAAGAGAGGGGGGCAACGGGGCATTTCAAATAGCATCTTATAATTTCTGAACAGCTGCGTCGCTGGCCAACTTTGAGTTAAGTTCACGAGAAGTGCAGCACAATCAAAGAATCAGCTTTTGAAGAGAGCTTGCTGCCGAGCTCAGCTCAGCTCAGGAGAAGGAAGCATTCTCACACACACACACAGACACACAGAGAGAGAGAGAGAGAGAGAGAGAGAGAGAGAGAGAGAGAGAGAGAGAGAGATGTCTTTGCCGGAGGACACCAAACGGAAGGCTCTTCACAACTGGAAAAGCTTGGTGAATGCAGTTTCCTCACCCTCTCCATCATTGCAACAGATAACCGATGATATCGATCATGAGGCCTGCAAAAACATCTACAACATCTTGCAAGTTGCAGAAGAAATCGAAAAGGAAGACCTTCTTGCTTCCTTAGCTCGTAATTCCTCTTCTTCCCTCGCGTGTATGTGTGTGTGTGTGTGTGTGTGTGTGTGTGAGAGAGAGAGAGAGAGAGAGAGAGAGAGAGAGAGAGAGAGAGAGAGAGAGAGAGAGTGTTTATTGACAGCTTCTACTAGGCCAAAATGGCCTAGTGAGCACAATTTCATCACGCTTTTCTGATTTCAATTTGTTACGAATAGGAGTATTTTTTAGAGTGAATGGATTATGAATATCTCTGAATGTTGCGAACATAACGAGACACAATCATTTCCCATGCATGCATACAACTTTCTTCAGTACAAAGGAGCTGATGAGTGAAGATGGTGAAAAAACATAAATAAAATAATCATTTCCCATGCATGCATACAACTTTCTTCAGTACAAAGGAGCTGATGAGTGAAGATGGTGAAAAAAATAAAATAAAATAAAAAGTAGTGGGAGTGAGAGTAAGAATGATTGCTGCCTAGCCATTGTTGAAACTCAAAACTAATCAACACTTGCTGAAAATAGACAAGTCACTAATCCAATTTTTCAAGACACAACCAAGAGAAATGAGAACACTACTACGAAAGCCAAATCCATTACATGGGTTTAAATACCAGATCATGAAAGAGGGTAGTTGTGAATAGTAGGTGTGATAGCAGTTGGTGGGCAGGTGTGGTTGGATTACTTTAAGGCAGCGCCAATAGAGGTGGGCAGGTAATCCATTACAGCAAGATAATTCACCCTTATATGATATTTCATTACATTTCAATAACAAGAACATTCCTAGCAATAGCATGAGAGAGAGAGAGAGAGAGAGAGAGAGAGAGAGAGAGAGAGAGAGAGATTTTATTAAGGCCTTCTGGAGGCAGAACTCGGCCTGTGGGACAATCTCAAACAAAAGGGAATAAATGTTAAACAAATTACAAAACCGGAACTAAAACTAAGGTTGGAACTGGAAGGCGTATCAAACTGGCGTATATAATAGTTGGGAGAGGGCAGCTGTATGACTAGGGGCTCAAATTACAAGCTATATGCATTGTGTGTACAAGCATGATATGAATAATCTAGCTAGCTCCATCCCGTACTAGAGTGAGGTGTAGAACGGTATACATCAATGGGGGGGGTGGGGGGGGGGGGGGGTGGGGTGTGAAGAGCTCCCTAAAGACTATGCGTGGATCTGAGCAGAACTCAGCCACTCTCTCTCTCTCTCTCTCTCTCTCTCTCTCTCTCTCTCGCGTGTTGGGCTCTTATCTCTTTCATCTCTATGGTAGAGCTTGGGCATGCAATAGCTAATGCTCTATCTCCTCCTAGTAAGTATCGCCCAAGTTTGTGCTGGTCTTTAAGCTCTAGGAGCTTGCGTAGAGAGCGTGGCTAGCCAAATAGAGTAGTTTCCCTCTCTCTAATAGTAGAATAGCTTTGTAAAATCTCTGTGTCTCGGGGATCCCAACTGCTTAGTCCACCTCTATCTCAAGACTGTGCGATGATACTCTATGCTGAGACCAATTGCCACCCTAGCGCCATGTTATAAGGATTCCTCCATGTATCTAGGTCTCTGTGATGCATTGTGATGTGTCAACCACTGAATATTTCTGATTGGATGAGATTGCCTAGGTATGTAATTTTAGTGCATCGAGACACCCCTTACCGATTAGCGTGGTCTGGGTGTGATGACTAATTTTGCTACGCTAGAATATGAAGAGCTCCAATCTGGAATGAGAAAATTGAATGACCCTCAGAACGACCCTTGAAATTTTTTAAACTAACTTGAGTTGTTTTACACATATACACCAATCGCGGATGATTACTGTTCTATCAAGAAGGGGGGATGCCACAAACTGCTGACGTGTCAAGCCACTGAAGACCTGAGCCAACCTGCAAATCTTGTCCGAGGGGCCTAAACCCTAGAAACAATAGAAGTAGAAGTTCTCACCAACTTACAAATCCTTGCTGAGTGGGGGAAGTTATTAAAGAGTTTTTTACCAACTTATGGGACCCCGTCTGATGAGGCCCAAACCGATGGGGCCCAAGTGATTAGAAACAATTAAAATAAAGCAGAGCCACACTTGCATATGAAGTTGATGATGTGGCACAGCTGTAGGGACCTTCCGCATTTTGTGCTGACATGCCACGTGGCACTATATGGAAATCCGCGTTTTGTGTTGTAGCTTGCTGACATGGCAGCAGTATGGATTTTCGTGTTTTACGTGCTGGCAGCTTTTGGAGAGCATTTGCTTTTTGATCAGATGCTTTTAGGTTGATACTTTTCATGTATTGCTTTTCATGGCCTAAGGCCTTTAAATATGTTCCATGGGCTTATTCTCTGGCACGCTTTTCTTCGCGTGCTATACATGTGGTAAGTATGGGCATTTTGCGGCTCAGTGTCCAGAAACACTTGGGGCTGCGGATACTGAGGCGATGCCACGGGAATTGAGAGTTTTGGTCAATTGCTTATTGGCAGTTTGACTCTATTGGAAACCGACTGGGTTGCAGCTTAAGCATTATCCTTTCCCTTTGGCATTTCTTAAGTCTTAATCCTTTAAACTTTGTAAAGCCTTGTAAGCTTAAGCTCAGTACAAGCGGATACTCCCTTGCTCTGCACTTCTCTCTTAGGGTGGAACTCTGCCACTGTGTCTCGTGTTTCATGCTCTCTCTCTCTCTCTCTCTCTCTCTCTCTCTCTCTCTCTCTCTCTCTCTCTCTCTCTGTTCAATTGTTTTGAAGTGCTTAAAGTTGTCTCGTCCGTTCTTTCTCGTTGGCATGTGGTTCCCTTTACACGTTCCCAGATGCACTGGCCAGAAAGACTGGTGCCCCTTTTGGTATTAGTTCTCTTTGCAAAGGTACAACTCCGTGAGGGTCCAACTCTTTCCGAGACTTTGTGTCCAGATGCTCTTTGAGAAGTGGCCCTCGGGGCACTTATAAGCTTATAAGGGATGCCCAAAAGCATTCACTCCCAAAAGCATCTAACCAAAAAGCCTTGCGCAAAATTAGCAACGCAAATAACATAAATCCGTACAAAAGTGCCATGTGGCAACTAGCACGATTTATGGATAAAAACCCTAACCCCTTTAGTTTAGGCCGCTTGGCCACACTTTTTGGGCTCAATTCTTCTTGTCCTTGCGGCCAGTTCTTTCCAGTTGGGCATGCCACATCATCACTTTGTGATGGTAGCTCTGTCGACCATTTTAAGAAAGATGTGCATTTGCAAAAGGCACAACAAATCTGCCAATCCACCTCCTCGAAGAAAATCTAGCTATAGAAACCTACTCCAAAAGTGTTGAAGAGGACCCTATTGCTGTCAAAACACTTCTCTCCGAAGAAGAAGATTGGAAATAAATAGCTCCCCTCTGGATCCAACAACCGCATGCTTGCTCCCCTTGCGAGAAGGCACGGCAACATGACTCCATCTGGGAAGACCAAAACAGTCCAGCAATGCTACACATCTTGTGACCTCCATTGGGTTCTCCTTGGAGAAGAGAGGTCGGGGTAGTCAAGGGGAAAAAACGGGGAAGTCGTAGATGAGGGTCCAAACAATAACACTTTGACACATCTCATTGTCAATGACAACTACACACAATCTGCAACCAGTTTTTGGGGATAGTGGTGCCGCACGACACATGACACCTTCGAAGGATCTTTTGTCCAACATGCGACAACATTGTAGTACAAGGTTGTTTCCGTACGTACGTACGGTATGATTCCGTACGTGCCTAGCTTAAAAAAAAAAATTTGGCCGCCGCCGGTGCCTAATACGCCTTGGTCGGACTGGCTGGGCGAGGCTTTTAATAAGTCCACCTATCCTATACCTCTTATTATCACAACAGAGAACCAGAACACAGTCTCTGCACAGTGTCTGCACAGAGACCAAGGAAGGATTTGCCGCCACCGATAAGGTTCTTTCTCCCTCCCTCCCTCCCTTTGTGTTTAGAGTCTGCAAGCCTCAAGGAGGCACTCTAGAGTCCTGAGCTCGTGAAAGATTGTAAGTTTTGTATTCAACTTTGAAGTGTGCGTTAATTGTGCTGCAGAGTTATCATGCACCTAATCCTCTTTGGGCTGAGCACACCAATGTCCTGAGAGTTGTCAACACAGGAGGCCAAGCAGGTTCAGGGACTCGCACTTGGGTGTGCAAGTACTGCGGAGAGCAGATGACGGGTACAATTACCAGGGTTTTGAAGCACCTCATTCGTATTGGCACCACTGGACATTGTGGGGGTTGTGAGGCTATCCCGCCAGCATTGAGGGATGCCTTGATTTTGGAGCATTTTCCTCCAGGATCTACTGCATCCTCACAGTCAGGGGGAGCACGTGCAGCAGCAGAGGATGCCTTGCAGGATGCATTACTTGGAGATATTGGCAGCTCTGCATCTGTAGCGCCATCATTTGCAGGCACTAGTAGAAAGAGAGCTCGTGTTTCACAGGCTGAGGATGAGGGTGCTAGTGCTTCAGCAGCAAGTGCAGGTGGGGTTGAGGGTGTACGTGGCCCAAGGCAAACCACATTGCCATCACGTGTACACAATGATTCATGGGTAAAAGAGCGACAAAAAGTTGCAGAGATGGAGATTGCGCGGACTCTCATAGAGTGCAACATTGCATTCAATGTGTTGAAGACTGATCAATGGAAGAGGATGGTGAGGGCTATTTCACAGGTTGGTGCTACAGATTCCTGGAATGGTCTTGACTACCAAAAGATGCGCACTACCATGCTTGACGACCAAAAAGAGATCATAGACCGAGCATTGAGTCCAGTGAAGGTTGGGTGGCAACAATTTGGATGCACTATTCTTTCTGATGGGTGGAGTGACACGCAGAGGCGCCACATTATCAATATCCTTGTTTCCTCCTGCTTGGGCACATACTTCTTACGAGCCGTGGATGCAGGGAAAGCTGGAGAACGCATTTCTGCGGAGTTCATCTTCAAACATATTTGCCAGGCCATCAAGGAGGTTGGGGAGAAGAACGTCGTGCAGGTAGATACTGAGTCCTGACCATGTGGCATGCACATTTGAATTTTGCATATATTGTCCAACGTAATAATGCCCACACTTCATTTAATATCTTGTCATTGTAGGTGGTCACTGATAATGCCTCCAATCGCAAGGCCATGGGGAATATGGTGGAGGCTGAGTTCAAGCACATTGTGTGGACACCATGCGCTGCACATTGCCTAGACCTTCTCATGGAGGACATAGGCAAACTTCCCTGGGTGCAGCCTACAGTGTCTGATGCGTCCAAGCTTACCACTTTTTTCTTCAAAAGACACCGGGCCTTGGCAATCTTCAGGAGCCACAACACAGTAGACATGGTGCGTCCCTCGAAGACCAGATTTGCATACATGTATCTGGTGCTTCAGAGGCTATTCAGATTGAGAGATCCACTGTTGCAGACAGTTGTGGATCCAAAGTGGAGATTGATGTACCACGCTCAGTCAGAGGCGACCAAGTACATTCAAAGAAAGGTTCTTGATGAGACCTTCTGGACATAGGTGCAATCCTTGGCAGTGGCTCTATAGCCATTGTATGTACTACTACGGGTCACAGACATGGAGGGCTCTAACTTGGGTTGGTGTATTATCTGTTTATGCAGATGAAGACACACATTTCTGGATGTACCTCATTGACACAGGATCGGTAAGTACAAAGTGCTCTAATGTCCTCATGTGACATGTCTATTTATAATTTTTCAAAACACATACTTACTGTGACTATTTTGTTTGCAGTCGTGATGATATTTTTGCTATTGTAGAGACTCGATGGCAGTTCATGCGTCGTCCCATCCATGGGATGGCTGCACTTCTCCATCCTCTCTTCAAGAGCCAAGAATTGTTTGAGGAGGCTTCATTGCTCACACTACGCTCTGAATATCTGAACATTATATATGATGAGGATAAGCAATTGATTCTGGGTTCAGAGATAAGTAGCTACATGAACAGTTTAGGACCCACCTTTGTGCGGTCCGTAGCATTGAGAAAGGAAGCTACCAAGCTTCCTTTAACATGGTGGCAGAACTATGGACGCCAGGGCCTTCCCAAATTGTGCCACCTTGCATTGCGCATCCTTTCCCAGGTGAATACTGAAGTCTGAATTATAATTTATAATTATTGAATGATGAATCTATATTGTCACACATGACACTTGTGACCCATGAGTGTTCGCTATTTGAATTGCTGTAGGATTGCTCAGCTGGGGCATGCGAGCGCAACTGGAGTGCATACTCTCTTATTCACACGAAGATCCGCAATTGTCTTAGCACCAAGCAGGTAGAGAGACTGGTTTATTGCCGTGCTAACATGCGGCTTGTGCACAGCTTTCATGCCTTGGGGACACCCAAGCAGGTGAGATTTACATGCACATTTATGAAAACAAGTCAATGATCAAACGACAGTGTTGAATTATGGACTATGTTTTGTCTTGTCATTGTAGGTGGATCCCACAGAGTTGAAGATGGTGGCAGATCCTACTGCGGAGGAGGTCGATGCACGGATTAGAGATGAGCAGGAGGAGATCCTTCGAGAGTTGCACAGGGAGCTAGAGAGCGTGGATCGCCGAGTCACTAGATCTCGCTCTCGAGCTTACAGTATTCCTCTTCGCATTGCTGCTGCAGAACCAGAGGTTGCACGCAGAGAGAGCATTCGCAGAGGAAAGTTACCCGTTCGGCCTGCTCGTAGACGAGCCAATGAGGCTGTTCGACTCATCCAAACCCATAGTTCAGAGGCTGATGATCCAGATGAGGGTGATGCACCCCTAGCATCTGTGCCAGAGGAGAGAGAGCTTGATTATGATGATGAGGGCAATGTCTTGACAGATGGAGACATGCTCTCTGAGTCTTCATCAGCCTCTGATGATGATTTTGAGTAGTAGTGATTGCCCAGTGCTTTGGGTCTTGGGACTTGGACATTTGTCATGACTCATTTATGCTTTTTATTTTGTTGCTTGAGCCACCTAGACTCTTTATTGAGTGACTATGTTATTTTTGTATCAGGATTCAGCATTTAGTTATGTACTTTTGACTTACACTATGCCATGTGGTCTGGACTCAATTCTAGCGGTTACTTAACTTGTGGGGTGATTTTAAGTGTTTTTTGAATGTTGTGGCTATGTTTAAGTATTGTGCAGTGTTTTTAAACTAGATAGGTTGTATATAAATTTGAAATTCTTTGTATTTTTAGCTTTTAAAAAATATACTACGAATTTTATGTACCTTATGGCCCAATCCATACGGTACAACGTATAGTATGTGCCAAACACGTACCGAATACTACGTACCTTACAACCTTGCTGTGGTACCATCTTTATTGGCAACAAATCTGAAATTCATGTTCATAGCGATGGATTTATGGAGTTGATTCCCGACGGGAGAGGGGGTATGCATACCTCCAAGGTACTTTATGCTCCCAAGCTGGGATTTCTCTTATGTCTGTGCACGAGTTGTGCAAGCTTGGCATGGAGGTGATCTTTAGAGAGGATGCGGTATCTATTCGGGATCGTGAATTTGGCAAGGAGGTTAGAGGGGGCTCAGTGGAGACTTGGACACTCCAAGCGAGAAATCAATAGCAACACACGAACAACAACTGCAAATAATTGAACTGAACTTGAATAGAGAGAGAGAAGAGGAGAATCGACATGGAATGACGGAGTTTTGTCCCCAAATGCGCTAGCCCCAAAGACTGGTGCCCCTTCCGGTATTTCTTTATTATTGCTTCGCAAAGGTACAACTTCTCGAGGGTCCAACTCTCTTTGAGACTCTGCGTCGAGATGCCCCTAGAGATTGGGCCTCTGGGCACTTATAATTTTATAAACAGTACAAGAGCCCAAAAGCATGTCAATGCAATTTACGGAAATTCTGCAGTAGACTTGGCTTTTAAGTTTTTAGTTTTTAGGCTCCTCGGCTTGTGCTCTTTAAGCTGGTAGGGTTAGGTTTTCAGAACCCTAACCCCTTTAGGCCCCGCGGCCACACCTTTAGGTTCTTCCAGGTTAGAGTTTTTAACTCGCACCCCTTGTCCTCTCAGCCAGTCCTTCAAGTTGGTTATGCCATGTCACAAACTTGTAGTTAGTGCCTGGCCTGAAGCAACGCGCCTCTTGCTTTGGCCTCTCCCTTCATCCTTAGCATCGAGTGATAGCTTGTTCAAGGGGGGATCTTTTCCCAAGTCAACAATCTACTCCACCCTTAAGTATGTAAGGGTGAATTAACTTGTTGTAATGGATTACCTACCACCTTAATTGGAGCTACCTAAAATTGCTTCAATCACAACTACCCAACAACTTCTATCACACCTACTAGTCACATCTACCCTCTTTCATGATCTTGTATATAAACCAATGTAGTGTTCTGTCTTTCATAGGAGTGACATCAGTTTTGAGGTTTTCTCATTTCTCTTGGTGTTGTCAGCTTGTGTTTTGAGTATTTCATTATTGTTTTTCCTGCTTTTAGTTAGCCTTAAGGTTAGTTGATTAGATTAACCAAGCTCCGGCATGATCACAAGTCATGGAGGACTATGGTATTCATAATCTACTTCCAATTTGATTTGCATGCAAGAAGAGTAAAGCTCTATAGTGCTAGGGTATTCTTCTAGGCTAGTTCGTTTGCTTCGTGATTGAGATCATCAAGGTTGTATGGTACCTAGTATTATATGGCACCATTGGAATTTCCATGGAGACTCAAATTTGCATGGCTTGAAAGGCTAGATGAGACCACAGTAGCTAGGACGTCGGTAAGAGCTTATTAGAACTTCAGTTTTTATAAAAGGTGTCTAGATTCTTCAAGAATTTTTCCTTAAGACTACGTATTGGGCTGATCATAGTTTGGATTTATTGGTGTAATAGCAACTTGCTATATTCATAATGCTGACTTGTGGAAGCTCGCCTTTTTGCAGTTTGTGAACATGCATTATCATTATCGAAAGCTTTGGATCGTCAAAGTGAAGGAAGAGGGGTCTTGCAACTCAAAACTGGATTAATTTCACACATGAAGGTACTATCTACTACCTAAACCGACTTCTGTGAATTGTGCTAGGTTGGATTCATGATCAATAGCATTTACTCCATAATTTTTGTTTTTTAATCACTGCAGCGGAGAAGGGCTGGTAGAACTCCTGCAACAAGAAATCCTGAAACAAGGAGTAAAATTATAGAAGACTTCTATAAAAATTATCGACAAAAGCACCATAGCGATATCCAACCTCCTCATCCCAAAGAGTATGCAAGAAATGAGAGGCTTATTGATGTTTGTATAATGTTCTTTTGGGCTTGTTTATCCATTCAAAGTTGATGTCCTCTTTGAATTTCAAGTCTTTCATTATGTCTAGGGGCTTTAATCCTCTTCATTTCATTTTACAAACTTGAGAGTGGTTTTTGACATATTTCAAGTAAGAGTGCAAGCTTTCTAAAATGTAAATCTAGAATGAAGTAGATTTTATGCTACTAATGGAAAAGCATTTGTGTGAGTTATGGATGGGAACAGGTAGTTGTCGATGATTTAATGCCGTGGTTTATGCTAAAAAGAAGGATTCTCCATGTAAACATTAAAAAAAATATCACAAAAAACAAAAAATGGATTCTCATCAGCTTGGCTCAAGCTATAATTGACTAAGCATGATTTTTCAGCATTGCCATGGCATTTGAAACTTGCAAGGCACCTGGCAAGGTGGTGAGATAATGCGACAATACCACAACTGATGAAGAACAGAAAACTGAACTGGAAAATAAACACTTTAGTCAAGACACACACAGTGGCAAAGTTCCATCTCAGAGAGATTGGCCCCTCAACTCTCTTCTTATATTGATGAGCTTTCGCGGTTGCAACGCTTTTGTGTGAGCCGACTCACATAATGTGTGCACAATTGGGGCCTTGGCCTCTAATTTCTATGCAGTTGATCTCAAAAGCACTTAAATTGATATGCTGTTTACAATAGTGCTCAAAAGTAATTTATAACATCCGTTATTAAAAGCCTAAAAGCAGCCTTGGCCTAAGCACTGCCACGTCACCCTCCTCTGTTCACTACCATCAGCCTGTCACGTCGGCATGTATGGACCCAGAATCTGTGTCGTAAATCGGGCTGTGACCCACAAGTCGTATAATCCGGTTCCAGCTCTTTCTCTTTGTCGTTTTCTCTAGTTGAGTACGACATCATTTTGTGATAGATTGTCAGCTCACTCTCTCCAAAATGTCATACACGTAATTGGTTCACTCTAGTAACAATCCTAGTTGATTTATTGACAAGACAGTTGAGTGGATCCTCTCTATGCAACATCATTGCACTAGACTCAACCCTTTGAATTGGCTTGAATTCTTGGACTGGCCGTAGCAAACTAAAAGCCTCAAGGGAAAGCTCAGACAACTGAGGAGTATCTGCCAAATGCTCCTCCATCCACTTGGCATCAAAGAGTATGAACTTGATCAAGTATTCCAAGAAAGGACTTCCTTTCACTTTGCTTTCCTTGTCTTCCAAGGTTTACCACTTTGGTTTCCTTGTCTGCCAAGATCTACTCAGGTTGAAGGATTTTCTCTATCTCTTGTAGCAGGCTACAGTGTCACTTTCACAGGACACACAGTTAGTACAGTTGGTCTGGTCTGGTTCACACTAGAGGGAGTGACACGTGGCAGGATACGGACGGTGGTCCACTCAGTTTGGGGATAGACTTAGATGGAGGGAATTTATGAGCTGTTGGTGGCTCTTTATGGTTGTACATATGAGTATTGGGTCATTGGATCATCTTCTAGATATATGGTCCAGCGTCGTCATCTAGAGGGTGAGTCTATACACACAGCACGTCTTCACCATCCCTGCACATCTGAGCCTCGACACCCCATTGTACCTACGAGTCCTGGGTTGGAGCTGAGTGTGCTGCCACTCCAGAGTCTGTATCAGTTCTTGAGATAGTCGAGTCATATGTTGTGGTTTGCTGCTGTTGTGTCTCTGTGAGCTCAGTTGTTGTCTATTGTTCCTTTGTTTTCAGTTTGTTTTGAGTGAGATTGTCACGCACATTGCACTGAGGAGCACCCACTGTAGAGAGCACGACACACTATCCGTGCTACAAGTGCTCTCATTTTGGCAATCATGCTGGGGACCTCAACTGAAGTATCACTCTCTGTTGAGATACAAATCTTGAAGCTACTTGGTTTCGCCTACATTGCCTTGCACTGTGTAACCTACTGGTGCGGTCCTGTCTGGTCCTCTCTCGTCCTGGTCTAGGCCTTCCTCGTCCTTCCTCGTCCCTGGTCTAGTCCTTCCTTGTCCCTGGTCTAGTCTCTCCTCGTCCCTGGTCCAGCCGGGGTCCAGCCCCCCTCGTCCCTGGTCCAGCCGGGGTCTAGTCACTTGCTGGTCTAGTAGAGTCTAGACCTGTCTTCATCCAGTTAAAGCAATTAAAGGTCTTCTTGCTCAAAGCTTGGCTGGATTTGTGGTCGCTGCATGACACATACAAGGCGGTCATTCGAGCGTCAAAGCGCACTACTGAGTCCTCTGAAGTACTACAACAGAAGACGACCCTTGGTACCTAGTAGAAGTCCATCAACCTCATCACCCATACCTCTACATACGGCATCACCCATTTCTCCATCCGGTTCCACATCTTCCAGTTCACCTTCCCCAGTAAAGCTCTCTCCTATTTTGTTACAGCAGGCTATTGAGCAACGGGCTCCTGAGCAAGAGGCCATGGAGGTGTTGGCCAGTGTTTTGGCCAAGGTAAACATCAAGTTTCCTAACTTAAAGGGACTCTCTTCAGAAGATGCAGACGACCATGCAAGAAGGTTTGTATCTCTCTGTGGGGGTCGTGGTCTTAATAGAGAAGATGCTTATTTGGTACTCTTTCCATCTACCTTGGATGGCTTAGCAGACAAATGGTATAGTCAGTTTGCAGAGAAGCATTTTGCAACTTGGGCAGCTTTAAGACAACAGTTCTGTGAAACATTCAGGCCAGGTGACTACCAGGAGAAGGTTTTTGATGAGTTGGCCAACATGGTGCTCCAGCCAGAGGAGACTTTTGCAGAACTTATGACTAAAACCAAGTCTCTGGTTGCCAAGCTTCCCCAGCAAAACCCGGTGAATTTATGGTTAAGAAGTGGGTGGAGAAGGCTCTTCCCAAAGATTCTCAGCAAAAACTCTGGGAGAATCTCCGGCCCGATGCCAATCTGGAGGAGTTTGTCGCAACTGCTACTAGGATAGAGGGGGCTAGGAAGCTGTTCACCAACTCCCCTCACATAGAGACTCCCTCTGTGTTTTCGGAAAGTCCATCTGATCCATTGACTTCTTTGCGTAGAGAACTTGAAGCCCTAAAACTACAACGCGCTCTTCAAGAAGAGAAATCAATCTCTCTTAGACAGGGAAAACCACCACATCTTGAGGCTTTGGATCAAATCAAGATCGAGCTAGAAGAGCTTCCGTCTCAGTAGGAGACTAAAGCTATGGTATGGTGCAACTCGTGTCGCTCTCCAGGACATCCTCCACAAGACTATCCCCTTCTGACTTATTGCCACTTCTGCGAAAAGTCTGGGCATGAAGACAAGGATTGCTACTATATAAAGGGATTCCGGCAAATACAACAAAGTTTAGGTCCTTCTCTCCAACAAGGGCTAGCATCTGCATCCAACATGGTTTCACCCTATGGCCATCAAAACCCGATGCCACCTTGCTGACAACACCTCCTATGCAAGGTATGCACAACAACTTTGCATCCCCCAGCTTTTATCATGCTAGTACTCCTTCAGTTCCCCAAAGCTTGTAGATGTCAGCATCTAGTCCCATGCAGTAAGGGCCGAGACCACCTCGCCCCTCCAATAGGCCAATTTTGTGCTATAGGTGCGGGGAGTATAGACATTATCAGAGAAAATGTCCGTTGCCAGAAGGGTCCTCTCCTTGCCGACGCTGCCCTGAAGCTAAGGATCACTATAGTAAGGACTGCCCAAAACAACGTGCATCCACATCTGCAAGCACAAGCCAGAACCAGCAGGAGTTTACATTCCCAAAGGTTAACCTCATCACAATAAGCACCATTCCACAAGCTCCGTCTTCCACTCTTGTAGTTGCCTCTCGAGATGGGTTGAAGCAGGTGGAAGAGCCGGCTGGTGTGATCACACGGGCACAGAGAGCTGCTCTTGGTCTCAGCCTCCCTGGCGGTCCAATTTTTTCGTCTCTAGTCCCACAAATGAGTCAAACTCCCTTAGTAGTTGACAAACCAGCAGGTAGTGCCAAGTGCCAACCTACCTCTCTTCTATCAGATATTGATGGTGCTTTCATGGAAGCAGTAGAGGACTTGCAGAGCTTAAGATACCGGAGCAAGATCTGATCAAAAGAGAGAAGTCTACAGCAGAGTCTATCTTGAAAAACACTTTTCAGCAAGTGTCACTGTACGACATGCTTCGACTTGATGCAAATTTTCGAAGTGACACCCTTTCTATCTGTATCCTGGTGGTAGGCACCTACCTGTGCAGCCCTTAGAGTCTTACATGATTTCTTATCCAGCTGCTCCTCTCACCGACTACAAAAGTCCTCGTCTCACTGTGTCTATTCTTGGGCATCATTTCTCATGCGTCATAGTGGATGGTGGATCTGAGATCAATCTGATGCCATAATTTACTATGTTGGCCTTAGGTCTGCAGCCTACCCGCCTTGCTCCATTCATTGTTACATTGGTGGACCAGAGGACAGTCTACCCTGTGGGCATAGTAGAGAGGGTGCCTCTGAAGGTACAAGACTTCACATTTAACTTGGACTTTGTGGTGGTCAGTCTTCCTCAAGGGGAGGGAGGATTTCCTTTGCTTATTGGTAGACCATGGTTGCGGCATGCTAAGGCACTTCATGATTGGGGAAACGACGCCATGTGGATACATACTCCTGGCTCCCCCATGCAACCAATTTGCTCGAAGGAGATATGGATCCAGTGGTTCATCACAGTTCATTGTCAGTACAGTCGAACCTCGACACGGAGCAGCCCATCCCACCTTACGGGTTTGACGAAGACTTGCTGCAGTGGTTGAAAGCTACCACCTCGATGCCATGCTATGTGGTCTCTATTCAAAAAAACTCACTTGTGCCGGTAACACTCTCTCTCCCAGCTCCTCAGGTGGACGCCAGTGTCCCAAGCCCTACAACAGAAAGTGTGCCAGTCGAAGAAGTAAGTGTGTTAGTCCCTGATTCCCATGATTCAAGTGTTCCTCTGATGGAAGCTGTCGGTCTTGGTGAACCTATAACACATCATCGAAGGGGGAAGAAATCTCCTCTGCATGAACTCGCCAATGATTCCCCCCTTCCTCTAACATCTCCTAGGTCGGACGCCCCGCCCCCTTAAAAGCACTCTGCTATGTCTGTGTCTGAAGATTTACCCTTCGAGGAGCTTCCACCAGGATGGTTACAAGAAGAGTATGCAGAGTTTCCAATCGATCAAACACCAGTCCATGATGTTTCGAAGCTTCAAGAGACAGCTCACTTCTCAACTTCCGAAGTATCCTTCATAGTTACACCTCCTGACTCGGTAAAAAAAGTCAACCTGGGCGACCCTGACAACCCTCAGCACGTCCTCTTAGCAGCTTGGTTATGGGAGCATCCCGCATTACTTGATCACGTAGTTTCTTTTATACACTCTTTTAAAGATGTTTTTGCCTGGTCCTACAAGGATTTGGAAGAGATTCCACCAGAATTGGGTGTCCACACTATCCCTCTGGTTGAAGGGGCTAAGCCTGTCAGAGGTTGAGCTTACAAGCTCAACCCGAAGTATGCAGAGACTGTTAAGTCAGAGCTCGAAAAAATGCAAGAGGGAGGGATCATTGTACCTGTGGAGCACTTTGAGTGGTTATCACCCATGATGATAGCGCCTAAGAAGCAGTCCAATAAAATCCGTGTGTGCGTAGATTACTCTAAACAAGGTAACTATCCCAGATGGTTTTCCCACACCTTTCACTCAGCGTGTGCTCGAAGATGTAGCAAGGCATGTATTCTACAGTTTCATGGATGGGTTCAGTGGATACAATCAGTTGGGCATCCATCCAGGTGATCAGCTTAAAACGGCCTTTGTGACTCCCTGGGGTATTTTTATCTACACTAGGATGTCGTTTGGGATGAAAAACGCTCCACCTTCCTTCAATCGAGCAATATATCTTATATTCTGTCCTTTACTTATGGATCATCTTCGCATCTTCATGGAGGATTTTTCGACCTTCTCAGGTTCCCAATGTTTTACCCCAGTGGAAAATCTAGAGGAGCACCTCGCTCAGCTCTCTGCTGTCTTCCTTAGGTGCAGAGAGGTATGCCTAAAGCTCAATCCTAACAAATGTCATTTTTAGGTCACTGAGGGCACACTTCTAGGCCATGTGGTGTCTGCCAAAGGTTTAGCGCTTGACCAAGAGAAGATCGTGGCCATCTTGAAGTTACCACCTTCCATCAACGTGAAAGGTGTTCAGAGCTTTGTAGGCCACACAGGCTATTATCGCAGGTTTATACGAATGTATGCACAGGTGGCTCAACCATTGACCCGACTCACTAGTGCTACTGTACCCTTCCAATGGTCAAAACCTGAGGCTGAAGCATTTGCATACCTCAAAAAACGCCTCACTGAAGCACCTATTATAGTGGCTCTAGATTCGTCTCTACCTTTTCATGTGCATACTGATGCCAGTCCATTGGCTGTGGATGCTGTGCTGACTCAGCCTAGTAAGGAGTACAACCTGGATCGCCCTGTTCACTATGCAAGTCGCCTGCTCATCAAAGCAAAGCGCAACTACAGCACCACAGAAGGGAAGGTTTGGCTACGGTGTATTCTTTACAGAAGTTTCGTCATTACTTGTTAGGGATTCACTTCACTATCATCATGGATCATCATGCGCTATGCTATCTTTTGAATAAACCCCAAGCTGCAGGAAGAGTCTCGAGATGGCTATTGATATTCCAAGAATTCGATTTCGAAGTAGTTCTTAGTCCGGGCAAGCGGCATGTCATGGTTGGCCATCTCTCTCGCATACATACAGGTGAGTCCGATACTGGGGTTGATGATGACTTTCCGGATTTTGTCATCTCTTTAAGGTCGACACGGCCCCATAATGGTATGGAGATGTGTTACATCTGCTCTCTACTGGCCTATATCCTGAGAATGCCTCTCCCTCTCAAAAAACAAGACTCTTGCTGAAGTCTAGACCCTTCTCTTTGATTGGCGGACAACTCTACAAATCTGGGCCAGATGGTGTGCTACGCAGGTGCGTCTCCCCTCATGAAGTAGACCACATTCTTGAGGATGCACACAGTGGTCCTACGGGTGGCCACTACCCTGGTCACATCACGACGCAAAAAATCTTACAGACCGGCTTATGGTGGCCCTATATATTTAGAGATGCTATTGCTCATGTCAAGATTGTGATGTCTGTCAGCGATGTGTGCCCAAGCCTAGCAAGCAATCCAATCGCCCTCTACAGGTATCTATGGCGTGGTTGCTCTTTGAGTGATGGGGCTTGGACTTTGTTGGCCAAGTTAATCCACCTGCTCAACCCGGCAATCGTAAGTATCTCCTGGTAGCAACGGGTTATGCAACATAGTGGGCCGAAGTGGTGGCTACCATCGAGTGTACAACCGCCACTGTCGCAAAATTTTTGTATGAAAATATTTTTTGCAGGTTTGGGTGCCCTCTGGAAATCACCAGTGATCGAGGTAGTCATTTCGTCAACGACCTGATCTCCACACTCCTCACGAACTACAAGATTTTTCATCGCAAATCTTGCTCTTACTATCCTAGAGCAAATGGGCAAGGTGAGAACACTAACAAAGTGCTAATCGTGCTGGTCACTTGTATCCAACTTCTTGGGCTCAGGCTATCCTCGACACAATTTGGGCTTATCGCACCTCCTTCAAGGCAACCACTAACTACACCCCATTCTAGCTAGCTTTCAGTCTAGAAGCAATTGCACCATATGAGTTCAACTCAGGTTCAGCAAGAGTGGGAAGTGTTCGCGTCACAGCGGGGATTGTTTCTGCAAACCTCTCCCGCCTCTCAATGTTAGAAGAAAGCAGGATGTTAGGTTCACATGCTCTCCAAGCCGAGCAACTTCGTCGCAAAGCGTTGCATGATCGTCATCTCAGAAAGCCGAAAATAACGAAGGGTTCCTTGGTGCTACTCTATCAAGCGAAGTATCTGAGAAAAGCTAAGAAGCTGGTCCCAGCTTGGCAAGGGCGATTCATGGTACAAGAGATTTTGCCACAGGGGGCTGTCCGGTTAGTCAATCTGGAAGGTGTTCCCTTGTCCCACTGGTAAATGGATCAAGAATCAAGTGCTATCACTTGCCCTGATTATATAGAAATCTGATGATGTTATCCATCCCACCACCGTATGATTGTCCCTTCCTCAGCTCTCTCTCTGGCTTCCCATTTTTCCCTCTTCTCAAATCTTTCTCATGACAATTCTCATCTCAGTTGTGGTCAGTGTTATCTTAAAAAATTCCCCTTGTTTCACGGTGTGCATCCATTTTGCTCTCATCTCATTGAGATAAGTGGGTTTTTGGAGTCCTACTATAAATCCAACTTTACTGCTCTGTCTTTACTGCCTCTCTGTCCTTGTAATTTTATCAAATATTCAAGGTTACAATCTCGTCGGATAGATCTTTGATTTTTTTTGATATTGTTCCTAGGAATTTAAAACTTGCTCTCCTGCATCTCCCTTTCCGTCTCTATCTTATGGTGCGCTCTCACACACACATCTCTCTCTTTGCCTTTCTGGTGCGATCTCTTTTGTAATACTCCTTCAATATGCTTCAATCCTGATGCCTTCCTCCTTTCATTTGATTCTCTGTTCCCTCTCTCTCACATACACGGCAAGTTTGCTCGAACTGTGCGAGTTTCCTCTAACCTTTCTGATAGCCCCCATCTTGGTTAATGAGAAGCCCAAATCCTAAGAGAGGAGAAGCAGATAAAATTTTTACTCTGGCAACTTTTATCTCTCTATCTCTTTTATCTCTTAATGTGTCCCATAGTCTCTTATGAAAACCACCTCTCTCCCGACATAAGCTTTTGGGGCTTTTGGAAGACACTACTAGAGTGTGTACAGTTAGTCATCAATCAATGGCTATGGTAGGAGGCAAAAAACTCTTGCCGAGGAAAAGGCCTCAACCACAGAAGCAGGCTAATTATGAAACTGAAGCAGATTCAAAACCTAGCAGCCATGGGATCACGGATATGACATCCAGAGCCCCATCGGATGAAAGTTACAAGGCATCGACATTAGATGCAGATGCCAGCTCCGGCTCAGATAGTGGTAGCGGCTCAGACAGTGATAGCTCAAGTGCACAAGAAAAGGATCCAAAAGGAAAAAAGAAAATCATGAGTCACATGATCAGTCAGGAAGTGCCTAGGCCTGAAAAAACTAAACACAAAACAAAGTTTTCTCTCAATTTTCACATGTAGCAACTCAAGCTATCTCTTATAGATGTTCTCTCACAGGAGAATAGGACAACTTGGGTGTCAAATCGCTAGTTGAAGCTGTCCGTCTTGAAGACATACCCGTCGGCATGGTTCATGACATGCTGAAATTTTTGCCAAAGTCCTAGGACACTTTGACAGTGGCACGTCTAGGGCATGCAATAGGGATGACTAGCTTTCCCTCCTTGCAGCCGACTACTAGGTCTTATTCAAAGCTCTCCAAAGCTGATACAATACAAGCATGCAAGGCATTGTTCGAACCTGATCTTACGAATCTGTAGCATCACAAAGCTCTGTTAGCAGTGTTCATATATTATTTTTTGGTGAGAGATGCTCAAGGACCAAAGGGGAAATGTGAGGTACCTACCACATTCCCACAATGTGATGGTCTTTACTGCTTAATCAAGAACATACCGTGTGGGTTTCATCAGATCCTCTTTACATCGTTGCAGACCAGGGCGAAAAGGTTTAGAGCATAAGTACAGTCACCTCAATCTAGCTTCCAATGATTTGCCGCACCACTGTTGGCTTGGGTGATAAACATCCACATCAACCCCCTTGAAATAGATGAGAATGCAACATTGCCATCGCGTGCAAAAAGAAAGTCTCTTGGCACAGATGATCAGAAGAAAAAACAAAAGAAAAGAGTCAAAAGTGGTCAAAGATACTGTAGAGACACTACGACCTCTACCATTTTCAGAGAGTTAGACTAGGGTGACGTATCCTCCATGGCGTTCTTCTTCTACCTCCGTCCCCGTCTCTACAGTGCCGAAGGCCGTTGTGAGCTCCACTGTTCTTGGTACACCCACTCCTGTTACTGAGGCGGTCTCTCTTCCACAGGTATCTCTCCCTACTGCTCCCATCTATACTACTGCCATTGTTACCACACCAGTCTCGGCAGCACCTGTGGTACCCTCGTCATTCTCTCCCATCTCCAGCTCAGCCACTAAACCTACTACCACTGTCACCCCAACCACTGTAGTGCCTCTTGGGTACCCTACTACTTCTGTCACCCCGACATCGACTGCAGTGCCTCTTGGGCACTCTACACCTCCAGGTGCTACTACTGCTTCTTCCAGTGGAAGCGACTCTACTTCGTTGTTCAAAATCTCTGAAGAGAACCTGCAGGAGTCAAGAAATGCTATTGCAATGATCGAACTTGGTGCAGAGAAATTAGTAGCTACCTAGCAGAAGCACTCGGCCACATATGCAGCCACGGAAGGCTGCTTGCGAGTTGCAGAGAGTGCCATTTTTGCGAGAGATGCTACCATTTTTGCCTTGCGTCAGGCTCTGCATGTAATATCCCAGATAATTGATGACCTCAAAGCTCAAATGCAAGGATTTTGGGACATGCTAGATGGGGTTTTAGCAGCAGCCTCAGGCTACCATGGGGTACGGGTGGGTTCGTCCAGCTAGATCAGTACAGACGCCCATGGGATATGGAGAGTACAGTCATCAACAGTTTGGGGGAGGTGCACCATCACAGCAACAGTTTGACTACTACCCTCAGGGATTTCAACAGCCTGGCACATTTGGCTCCTTACCACACATGTCATTATCACAGACGGCTCCTTGTGATGGCTTCGCAGGCGCACATCGACATGGGTGTGCGAGTCGGCGGCCTCAGTACACTTCAAGCCAGGTACTCCCATCCGTCGAGCAGCAGGTGGCTGCTCCTTTCGCTGAGAGTCGGTTTGTGGAGGACACTCATAGAGTACAAAGTTTTCCCATCGATCTGATGGCTCCACCTCCAGACTCTGATACTTTGGGTGCAATAGTGGCCACAACTCTATCTATTCGATGACAAATTTAGAGCTCACCATTGTACATATGCAGTACCTAGTGGTTTTCTTTCACAATTTTTCAGTATTCCTCTCACCGAGACGGTGAGCGGTCTTGTGGCGGACAACCTGTAGCAGGCTACAATGTCACTTTCATAGGACACACAGCTAGTACAGTTGGTCTGGTCTGGTTCACATTGGACGGACTCTCTAGACTGGGCAGTGACACGTGGCAGGATACGGACGGTGGTCTAGTTGACATCGTGTCCAAGTCACTACCATTCAGTTTGGGGATAGACTTAGATGGCTAACATTTATGAGCCGTTGGTGGCTCTTTATGGTTGTACATATGAAGAGTAGCTGTTGGGTTAGGAGGATTATCTTTTAGATATATGGTCCAACGTAGTCGTTTGGAGTAGGAGTCTATACACATAGCACGTCTTCACCATCCCTGCACATCTGAGCTTGGAGACCCCCATTGTACCTGTGAGCCCTGGGCTGGAGCTGAGTGTGCTGCCACGCCAGAGTCTGTATCGGTTCTTTGAGACAGTCAAGCTATGTTCTGGTCTGTTGTTGTGTCTCTGTGAGCTCAGTTGTTATCTATTGTTCCTTTGTTTTCAGTTTGTTTTGAGTGAGATTGTCACGCACATTGCACTGAGGAGCACCCACTGTAGAGAGCACGACACACTATCCGCACTACACAGGTCAAGATTCGAATTTGTAGGTATCTTCCCAAACTCGAGGCTTTGGAAATAACTCGGCGAAGATTCTAAACTGCAAGTATTTTCCCAAATTCAAGGCCTTGGAAATAACTCGGCCGAGGAGTGGAGGTTGAGGAGGTGGATAGGGGAAGTTGAGGCGGGGGTAGGGCGAGGGGGTGGGTAGGGGCAAGTGAGAGTGAGGGGGAGGGTAAGGGCGAGTAGGGGGTGGGTAGGGGCGAGTAGAGTGAGGGTAGGGGCGAGAGGGGGAGGGTAGGGGCGAGTGAATGTGAGGAGAGGGTAGGGGCGAGTGAGTGTGAGGGGGTGGGTAGGGGCGAGTAGGGGGGTGCCAGGTGGGTAGGGGCGAGGAGGGAGAGAGGGGGTGGGTAGGGGCGAGGGGGTAGTGAGGGGCAAGTAGGGGGGGGAGGGGTAGTGAGGGGCGAGGGTAGATGGGGTGTGGCTGTGGAGATGGCACTCCTAGGTACCCTTGTAGGTGAAGAGGTTGTTATGTCAAGGAGCAGAGAGGCATCATGAGCGGGGAATTCATCCAGCTTAAAAACACCACAACTTTGTGGTATCCAGTCTTGAGGAAGCTCTGTGAAGGAGAGGTCCCTAGACATAGAGGAGAGCTTTGTTTTGGTCGGAGAAGCAGACACCAATGGTGCTGATGTTGAGCTGGGGATGAACTCCTGTAGAGGAGATTTCTTTTCACTTCGATGAATTTTCATAGGCTCACCAAATCCAAGGCTTCCACCAAGGGTGCACGGTGAGTAGCTTCTGTGACCTTTATCCTTTGAGCTGGCTCATTAGGTTTAGTTACTGTGGAAACATTGGAAGAGCGTGTACCTTCAAGGAAAGAGTGAATAGAGACTCCATAACAAGGCATACATTTGGTAGCGTCCAACCACTCCAACAGATCTTCGTCTGACCCGTCAGTTGGAGTAGACTGTTCCAATTTAAGGCTGGTTTCTAGGGACAAAGAACTATGTTGCACGACGGGATCCATGCCTCCTCCTAATCGAATGGGTTGCATCGGGGAGCCAGGAGTATGTATCCACATTGTGTCTTTTCCCCAATTAGGAAGCGCTTTAGTGTGGCGCAACCATGGTCTACCGATGAGCAAAGGAAATCCGCCCTCAACCTGGGGAAGACGAACCACAAAAAAATCCAAGTTAAAGGTGAAGTCTTGTACCTGCAGAGGCACCTTGTCCACTATGCCCACTGGGTAGGCTGTCCTCTAGTCAGCCAATGTTACTGTGAAGGGGGCAGGACGAGTAGGCTGCAGGCCTAAAGCCAGCATAGTGAACTCAGGCATCATGTTGATGCCAGATACACAATCCACAATTACCCCTCAGAATTTCTGCCCCAAGACGGACACAGTGAAACGAGGGCTTCTATAATTAGTGAGGGGAGCAGCGAGATGGAATATCATATAGGACTTTGATGGTCGCACTGGGAGGTGCGCGCCACTAGGACTTGCTCCGGGGTAAAGTGACTAAATAACAGCAGGGGTGTCACTTCTAAAACTCGCATCTAGCCGCAGCATAGAGGGACACTTGTTGGACTGTGTTCTTCAAGATTTTCTCTGCTGTAAGCTTTTCTTTTTCTTCCAGTGGTTTCTCTGGTACCTTGATCTTCTGTAGATCGGTAACTGCTTCCAAAAAGGCTTCATCAATATCAGAGAGCAAAGATTTGGATTTTTGCTTGTCACTGGGTGATGGCTTGTCAACAGCTGAAGGCAGGGTATCCATTGTTGTGAGAATGTGTGGGGGAGTTGAACGTGCTGGAATGCTAAGACTGAGAGCTGTCGGTGCAGGAGCTTGTTGCACCGGAGCTTTCTGTAACACAGTGGGTAGAAGTTTATTGATGGGGGCGATTGGGGAGGTGTAGAACTGGTTGAGGGAGATGGTAGGGGTAATAAGGCTGGTGGACTTCTGCTTGGCACGAAGGGTTGACGCTTCCTGTGGTAGTACTTCAAGGGACTGAGTAGTGGGCTTTGTTGCTCTTTTGACTGCCTTGTATGTGTCATGCAGCAACCACAAGCTTACCCAAGCCTCGAGCACGAAGACCTTCCCTTACTGCACCAGACTCCACTAGACCAGGGCGAGTGACTAGACCTCCTGGTTAGACCTAGACGAGAGAGGACTAGACCAAGCCTTCTTTGGCTAGACCTGGACGAGAGAGGAATAGACCCAGCCTACTCTGGCTAGACGTGGACGAGAGGAGACTAGACCAGGACGAGAGTCTTAAACCAAGACGAGTGGCTAGACTAGCTTTTAAATTACCACGGGGCAAAAAGGCTCTACCCTGTAAATGGGTTTACAGGTATAAGATCACCGCTCATGATAGTCAGCCAAAGTACAAAGCAAGGCTTGTTGCCAAGGGCTTTAAGCAAGAACAAGGCATTGACTTTGATGAAGTCTTCTCTCCGGTGGTCAAGATGACTACATTGAGATGCTTTCTGGCATTGGTTGCCATATTAGATTTGGTGTTGCACCAAATGGATGTCAAGACAGCGTTCTTGCATGGTGATTTAGATGTGGAAATTTACATGTAGCAGCCAGAAGGGTTTGTTGAGAAAGGCAAGGAAGATTGGGTATGCCAGTTCGAATCGAGTTGAAGAGTGATTATCATCAGATCTGTATTGCTCCCGGAGACGTCTACAAGATAGCTTTCAGGATGACTTTTTCGGTTTTCAGAGAGTACCAATCATTTGTGGGTTTTCCAGACACCGAGGAAGCATAAATTGCTTACAAATGTGAAAAAGAGCGAGTTTTTCTTGCCTGAGATACATTTCTTGGGACACATCGTCTCAGTAGAAAGGGTACAGATGGATCTGGCCAAAAGTGACACTATCCGTGATTGGCCCGACTCGAAGAATGTTCATGAACTTCGAAGCTTTTGGGCTCGTGTTCTTACTACAGGCGGTTCATTCGCAAGTTTGCAGAGGTATCTTCCCCTTTGCACATATTGACTCAGAAGGAGTCCCTTTCTTGTGGAGACCGACAAAGGTGACTGCTTTTCAGACACATAAGGAAAAACTGACTACAGGATCAGTGTTGGCTTTGCCAGACTTGCAAAAGCCATTCGAAGTTTATTGTGATGCTTGTGGTCGAAGTCTGGGAGCGGTCTTAATGCAGAAGGCCATGTGATTGCCTATGAAAGCAGATTATTTTCAAGGCCAGAATTGATAGCACATATTTATGAGAGAGCTATTGGGAGTGATCCATGCTCTTACTCAATGGCGACATTACCTACTCGGAGCCGATTTCACGGTCTTCACTGATCATCAAAGTTTACAGTACTTCTTGTCACAGAAGCAGCTTTCGAAAAAGCAGATGCGGTGGGCTAACATCTTATCACAGTTTCACTTCCAGATTGTCCATGTTCAGGGACAAATAAACTTAGTGGTAGATGTTGTGTCTCGGAAACCCCTTGTCTTGGCTATTTCCGCGATCCGCCATAGAAGCTTCGAGGATATGGTTAATCAGTACGCCACGGATCTGGATTTTTCGATGTGTTTACTCGGATACAAAACGGGGAGATAGTGCCAGGATATTCCATACGGGATGGCTACTTGATGAAGAAAAGAATGTTGTGTGTTACACATCCGTTGAGGGAATAGGTTTTGACTGAGTGCCATTGTCCACCTTTTACGGGTCACCGTGGCATTGATACCACCTTGAAAGGTGTGGAGCGCTATTTTCTTTAGACCGAGACTCAAGAAGTACGACTTTGTTCGCAGTTGTTTCGTTTGTCAGAAGGTCAAGTTTGACAGGCATAAGACACAAGGATTACTACAGCCTTTACCCATTACACCTGCCCCTGGGAAAGTGTTGCAATGGATTTCATCTTTGATCTCCGAAAGACACAGAGTGGGCATGATGGCCTTTGGACGGTCATCAACAGATTTAGTAAGCAAGCTCACTGCTCTACAGTAAAGAAGATAGTTAAGCCCGACCTTTGGCGAAACTGTTCGAATATATGGCATATCTGAGTCCATTGTTTCGGACAAAGATCCCCTGTCTACTAGTTGTTTTGAATGGCAATCTGGGAGAACATTGGCACGTGGTTGCAGTTCTCGTTCCACCTGCGATGCTTTTTCCTACGCTTTGGAGAGAGAGAAAAAAAGCCTCTTGCTTTATTTTTAGCAAGAGAGAGAGAAAGCCTCTTTGCTTTATTTTAGCAAGAGAAAGAGAGAGAAACTCCTGTTTTACTTTTACAAGCTTTTGATCTTTTGATTTTCAGCTTTTGGGGCTCTGCTTTTGGCAACCCTTGTAACTTTAAATATGTGAGCAGGCCTCTCACAAGTCAGAGCATCTGGACGCAGAGTCTGAGTGTGAGCACCTACCCGCACTCTTGTACTTTGAACTCAGATTAATACAAAAAGAAATATCTAGTTTCGAGCTGGACAGGACCAAGCTGGACTAAGCTAGTCCAACCAACACAGGTGAGAGCTTTAACGAGCTAGCTCCTCGACCTATAGGCATAGTGGAGTGAAACTTTAGTTGAGGTCCCACCGGGCGTGCCAAAAATGAGAGCACCTGCAGCGGAGATAATGTGTCGTGCCCTCTATAGTGGATGCTCCTCAGTGCAATGTGCGTGATATCTCACTCCACAGAACGCAAACACAGAAGACAAAGAACAATAGAGCAACAACAGTACAACTCAGCAGAACCTGAACATGAACAGCATGAACATCGACAAAATCAAAGAAACTGATACAGTCTCTGGCATGGCAGCACACTTAGCTCCAGCCCAGATCTCATAGGTACAGTGGGGGTGTCGAGGCTCAACTGTGCAGGGATGGTGCAGACGTGCTGTGTACAACTCTAGATGAGAGTATGAGAGACTCTAGATAACTGTCCACACAAAAGTAGATGATGCCCCGTCCGGACAATTGGAACCAACCACTCATATGTATCTCCCAAGAGCCACCAACAGCCGGCAGATATCCCAATCCAGCTAAGCCTATCAAATAAGTGAGGTGGTGGTGATCTGGCCGCGGTGTCCGCTGGACCACCATCTGTAACAGTTGCCACGTGTCACTGCCCAAGCAAGAGTACGCCCAGTGTGAACTCAAGCCCAACTGCAACTAACTGCTTGTCCCATGCCAGGACACTGTATCCCTGCTACCGGCGCCTCAAGAGCTTAGACTGCAAGCATTGACCAAGAGGGACAAGAGGCTCATCAAGAGTCTTGAACAAAGAAAATATTTTTGTAGAGAAAGCAGAGGCAAATTAGGTGTAGGAAAATAAGGCAGACAGAGGATCCTTGGATGATGACATAAGTATACACACATAGGGATTCCCCTTCTAGGTTCCCACCTTCAAACATTCCCTCTACAATTGAGGCAAATAGAGGCTTCTTGGATGACAAAGGTGCAACAATTTCCTTTCTGGGGTCCTACCTCTAGACATTCCCTCTACTTCAGCTTCTCCCAGAGCTTGATGGAGCTCTAATTGATTGCAATCTATTTTCTAGAATTGAAAGACATGATATTTCTCTAGTTGTATTGATGACACAGTACGAGAAAAAATATTCCCCTCTTGATATGTAATCATAAAAGAATTCCCTATATTAGAGTTTTGTAATCCTTTTGTTAAGTTTCAATGTTTTCTTTTTGAGCAGAGTATGCAGAGGCATTCTCTCAGCATGTCGTAGTTTGTGTGACATTTAGGTGGTGCCTGCTAGCTAGTTTATGGGTTTGGATTGTGGATCTGTGGTGTTTATGTCACACCCTGATGAATGCAGGTGCCCTGAAAGACCTGCACGAACCCTAATCAACTGCTGTCTAGCCTGCGCGAACCCTAATCAGCTGCTGTCCAGCCTGCACGAACCCTAATCAGCTGAGTGATAGTTGGGCAGCGTGCAGACTCTGGAGGTGCTGTACTCGCAGTGGAGTGGCCTGCCTGCAATCTCTGGCTGTCCTGCGCACGTGCTTGTGGGTGCAGTAAGTGTGTCCGCAGCCAACCCTCACTGGTTGTTGTAATGTTTTCCCCCCCTTTCACTGTGTGTGTCTTAGGGGGTGCGTACTGTCTTCATCCACCCCACTGCTGCTACTCTGTTTCAGAGTGTGCGTGTGCATGTGCGTGCGTGCGGCGTGCGTGTGTGTGTGTGCGCACGTGCGCGTGTGTGGGTTGATGCCTGCTGTGCCAGCGCCTTGACCGTCGGGCAGCAGTGTTAGGGTTTCGACAGCAAGTCAGGGTTTTACAGTCAAGCAGCAGCGAGTTAGGGGTTCACAGTGGAACAGCAAAGCGTGAAGGTCTCGGAACTGGCAGCTTGGGTGTGCGCGCGGTGTCCCACTAGAGAATTCCCTGCGGCCTCCCTCAACTCTGCGCCATTTGCAGTTCAGGCTTTGCCTTGACAGCTTGCTTCCGACGCAGGTTCTGTACATCTTGAGGTTTTTCAGTTTGATTAAAGTTTTCAAGCAGCAGGTTCCTATACAGCCAGCTTGTGTGTGTCTGTCAGTGTCGATAGCAGTCAAATATCCAAAACTCAAAAAAAAAAAGACTGTGTGTGTGTGTGGGAGCTTCACATGGATTTGGCCGAGCAGTGTATATACAAGCGCCGGAAGGTGATGGAATCTTCGGATATGGATGCTTTAAGCCTTATCAAAGAATGTTTGCATGAGGATTTCGAGGATGCTCGTCAAGCCTGGGAAGGATCCGCTCTTGACATAGAAGTGCGCATTCCTATATAGCAGCTTATGGATCCCGTTGCTCAATATGCGCTCAACGCGGTGATTCTTTTTTTCCCGGGAAGAATGCCTATGGCTCAGGATGTAGGCCAATCGGTTGATTTCCTGCTCAAACGGCAAACAGTCGGAGGGGTTTACTTCGGCGCGCGCGGGTTCTATGAAGTCTTGTTGACCGACATGGATGCTCGAAACGCTTTGTTTGAAATGTCTCCTCTTTTCTTCAATACGTAGATGACTCATGTACTGCCCTGGGCTCTCACCAAGGACTATCAAAGTCTCATTCCTCACAAGTGTCCCGTTTGGGTTGAGGTGGTCGATTTTCCTCGCACCTGGCGTCACTTCCTTCCTTTGCTAGCTGCTCAGTTGGGCAAAGTCATTTGCCCTCCGAAGCTGGACGCAAATACAAACTGTTTTTGTATTTTGTGGGACATAGATATCCCCACACCAGGAGGTATTTCCATCGATTCTGGGGATGTAGTGGTTGGCAAGCGTCCATTTAAGCTTAAGTGGGGCAAGTTTGCAAACTCTTGTTTCTGATGTGGCAAATTCGGCCATATGCAGTCCGAATGTCCGGAACCCAACCTGCAACCACCGTCTTCAGCTGTTCCTACTCCCGAACCCCACTCAAATTCGAAATCTTCTGCTGACGGTCAAACCAAAGGTGTTTCAACCTCCTCTCCGACAGCTGGGGTGAATAAAGGCAAGGGGAAACAACTCCAATTGTCTGCACTTTTTGCCTCTCCGAATATTAAAGACAAAGGCAAAGAACCGGCTTCAACGTCCCAAGCTTGGATGTTGCCCAAGAAACCCGTTAAAGCTGCTACAGCCCGTATTTCGGCATCTTGTCGTAATTATGTGCCCCCTTTGAAGAATGTTGCTCAAAAAAAGCTCCCTTGTAATGACAACACGTCTTTGGCTGAAGCCTGGGACAAGGTGGTCCGTTCTTATAAGGAAGTTGTTACAGGCGAAGCCTCTTCATCGCAAGGTGCTTTTACTTTTAATCTTCCAAGTCCAGGTCTTGACCCACCTCCTCAGGTGATTGCAGCCGGGGAGGATGTGTCGATGCGCACTGATACTTGAGTTTTTTCCCATTTTCTCATTTCCTCGCCCACTGTATATACCATTTCAGAATGCATAGTTCTTTGAAGTGCATCTCCTATAATGTGCGTGGGTTATGCAATCACGACAAGTGGCGGTTAACCTCGCACTGTGTACATACATGTCAAGCAGATATTGTGGTTCTTCAGGAGCATAACCAGCATCAATTTGCAAGACAGACCTCTTACCTTGCAGGCTACTGGATAGCTTATGTAGGCTCGGTCGGCTATTCTGGTGTGCTATACTCGTTTGACACGAACTCTTCTCGACCTTGGTTTTTAATGACCCAGCTCGGAGATGGATGGTCATCCAATGTATTGTTAATGGAGAAGTTTTTGAATTTGGAGGCTTATATGCATACACAGCTTCTGCAGATAGGGCACGGTTGTGGAGCGCTATCTCCTCTTATTGTTGGCGTTCTAATGCATTTCTTTGTGGGGACTTTAATAATGCACCTAACCATGCAGATAATACTACTGGGCATTCTCACATGCATCATACGGAACGGCAATCGTGGGATCAATTTATGATGACATGTAATGGACTTGACTTGTGGCCCCTATCGCATGCTACTGATCCAGGATTCACTTTTCAACATAATGCTCAATCTATGTATCGCGCTTGGCTTGATCGCTGGTATCTTTTTCACATGCAAAAATATGATAACTTTGTATGTGAGTTGAAGATTGATTATGCTACGTGTCTTTCGGATCATTTTCCTGTATGCTTGAAGCTTCGTTTTGGCTCTTTTGATGCCAATGATCGCCTACCCAAGAAGAGGCTATTGCATGTCAATAATGCTTATCTCAAGCATGAGCCTTTTCGGGCTATAATTGTGGATATCATCCTGCCTTTGATCTCCCAGATGTATGTTGATATGGACATAGCCTGGTTCCGCTTTGTTATGCGTGTTCAATGTGTTATCCAGGATTATGGCAGGGATTATTTGTCACAATTGAGGGAACAGGTTACTCAGGCGAAGGATGCTTGTAGCAGACTACTGCACTTGGCGAATCATTCTTCTCTTACTGACACTCAAGCGACCGAGTTGTTTTCTGCTCGCGCTATGTTACGGCACAATGATGAGAGGAAATTGGCCAAATGGCAAACTCAAGCTCGACAACAAGCTTTTGCAGATAAAGGCTGTTCTTCTAAACAATATTTCCAGCATTTGCATCACTCCAGGCAGTCTCAAGCTATACGAAGAGTTAAGTTACTGTCAGGGGCATGGACCTCTACTTTACAAGAGCTAGCACTTGCCTTACATTCTCATTATGGCAAGATTTTTGAGGCCCCTTCTTCTCCCACGAGCGTTGCTTGTCAAGCGCGTCGCATGTTTCTATCCCATGTTACTCCCATCCTCTCGATGCGGCAGGCTCAAGCGCGTCGCATGTTTCTATCCCATGTTACTCCCATCCTCTCGATGCGGCAGGCTCAAGACTTGGAGGCTGTTTTCACTGAGCCGGAATTGCATGCCAGCTTGCTTGATTTGGGTCGATGGAGGGCTTCTGGTTGGGATGGCCTCTCTATGGAATTTTTCTTGTCCTTCTGGGATTATTTGAAGATGCCTCTGTTGTTCATGATGAATACAGCTTGGGAACAACAGGAATTGCCCTCCTCTTGGAAAGAAGGTTTGCTCAAGCTGATACCTACGCATGCATTGTGCGAAGAATTCTCTCATTGGCGGCCTATTACACTTATGCCTGTGGTATATAAATTAATGGCCAAAGTGCTAGCTAACCGACTCAAGTGCTTTTTGCATGAAGGCTTGCATCAATCTCAATACGGCTTCATTCCACGACGTCAAATGACTGATAACCTCGCGAATGTCATCATTGGTATGGAATATGCAAAATACACTTGACAGGATGTATTGGTCATGTATGTTGACATTGAAAAGGCCTTTAATACTGTGCTTTGGGATTATATAGCGGGCACCATGCAACACTTGGGATTTGGGCCTAGGATATCCCATGTCGTGCTGTTCTTGTATGCACATAGCACTTCTGCGGGCTTGCTGGATGGATCTCTTACAAAATCTTGGCCTTTGGGGTGAGACAAGGCTGCCCTTTGAGTGCTATGCTCTATGCGATTGCCACTCACCCCTTGTTTATGTATTTGGATTCCTTGACTTCCAGTGGCAGGCTACATGGCCTGTCTTTACCTTTGGGACGGCAATTTGTTGGTCAGGCTTATGCGGATGACTCTTTGTTTATGCCTCGTAACCACTATGAGGATGTACATCAAATTATGCATACTCTTGACTTGTTTGGATTGGCGGCGGGTCTCAAAGTTAACTTTAGTAAATCCAAGCTATTGCCTCTGAAGGAGTGTGACTGGCATCGGATATTATGGCCTGGGGAGATTGTTCCTCCACATGTTTTGGTTCGTCATTTGGGTTATCCGTTGGGTTGGAATGTATCGGCTATGCAAAAACTAGATTGGGTGCTCCAACGTCTACATTCCAAGTTAAATTACTGGAAACTGTCCACGTGGCCACTTCATGTACGTCTCAGGATTGTCCAATGCATCCTTGTGGCTTATGTGCAGTTTTACTTGCCTTTGTTATCCTGGCCTCAGTTGCGCTTGCAGTCCCTCATGTCCAATATTTTAGAGCATTTTTGGCAGACCTTGTCTACCAAGAAGGGTCTTCGGCTTCTCTCTATGGACAAGCTGTGTTCTCCCAAGCGGCTTGGAGGGTGAAATATTTTGGACTTGCGACGTCATCTTTTGGCCCGGAAAGCTATGATGTTGCCAGTCTTGGTGGAGCAGCAGCAACCCTGGGCTCTCATGGTCACACATTTGTGTACGCACATTGTCACCCCAGCTTTTGGTCATTGGCAATTGACTTATTGGGATGTTGTTTTTGGGAAGCTTGAAGGACACATTCTTTACTGGATCTCCCTTTACTTCTTCTCTCATTGTTGATTGGAAAGTTGTCAGTTCGCATTTGGCTTGGAATGGTCGATCATCAGCTGCAGGTAATTCTCTTCATTTGGAGAGTCTGCATTGGAGCAGGGCCTTCGCTTTCATTTTGGTCCAGCGGTCTCCTCGTCAAGCATATTTTTTTGCCCAAAAAGGAATCTGTCAGGTGCATTAGGTGCTGGATGGCTCGGGTTATGTTATTTCGTTCGCTGATGCATTGTCCCGCTTTCGGTTGGGTCCTCACTATTTTTCTCTTTGGCGGAGAATTCAAAGGATGCTTGCTGATTACTCACCCATCCCTCCTTTGGATGCGGGCTCTCGCTTCTCTGATTGGAATCTGGCTACGACTAGTTTGGACTGCATCTGAGCTGGCAGTGTATATGCCATCCTTCAGTCTGATACATGGATTGTGCATCATGGTAATCGGTTGTGGTTGCTCTCCGAGTCATCCTTGTGGTGGCAACACACAATGTCTCGTATTTGGCAGAGTCATCTACCTTTGAAGGAACGGGTTTTCTTGTGGCGCTGCTTGGTGGGAGCTCTACCTGTTGGCAGCGTGTTGCATACTCGGCATATTGCACCTCCCCACTGCCCCAGATGCCTTGAAGCTAAGGAGACCGTGCCACACTTGCTATGGCGTTGTCGCCACTCCAGAGCCTTCATTCGGCAAGTGTCGACTGCTCTTCGACTGCGTTTTCCTTCCGGCTCTTTTCATAGACGCTTTTGCCTTTTGGAGTGCTTCGGCCATCGCATTCTCAGTTTGCAGTGTTCTTCACTTGGGTCAGATTTTGGACCCTGTGGACTATCTGGCACCATAGGAACTCCTTAATGTTCCACGGCACCTATGTTTACCCCTTCCACTATTTCAAATCATCTCTTGGTGAAGCACTACATTTTGCTCATGATGTTGGAGACATCACTCTTGATGCCTACAGGATTTACTTTGACTGTTTCTAGCTTTCGGAGCCTTATAGTGCTCAGATTTATGTATCCCTTTCTTTTTGTGGATTTTCCTCGCTTTGAGGTTTCCCACTTGTAAAGTAATCAAAGCAGATTTATAAAAAAAAAAGTGTGTGTGTGTGTGTGTGTGTGTGGAAAGGGACCCTTTCCCCTACTTCAAGATGTCTCTTCGGCAATCCTTGCGCTTTGCCCTCGCTGCTGGGAATATATTGCCCGACCTTTATAAGATTTCTTATTTTTGCTTATAGAGCCTTTTCATACTTGAACACATTGGTGTTCACCCTGATGTATCGACTTCTTGTTGTGGGTTTTCCCTCTTTGGAGGTTTCCCAGATGTAAATTAATCAAATGCACTTACTATAAAAAATACGTGTGTGTGTGGAAAGTTTTCAAGCAGGAGGGTTCTTGTACAGCCTGCCTGTGTGTGTGTGTGTCTATAGTAGTCAAATATCAAAAATCCCAAAAAAGAGTGTGTGTGTGTGAGCTTCGCATGGATTCGGTCGAGCAATGTATATACAAGTGTCGGAAAGCCATGGAATCTTCGGATATGGATGCTTTAAGCCTTATCAAAGAATGTTTGCATGAGGACTTCGAGGATGCACGTCAAGCCTGGGAAGGATCCGCTTCCGTCATGGAAGTGCGCATCCCTATATAGGAGCTTGTGGATCCTATTGCTGAATGTGCACTTAATGCGGTGATTCTTTTTTTCCCGGGTAGAATGCCTACGGCTCAGGATGTAGGCCAATGGGTTGATTTTCTACTCAAATGGCAAGCAGTTCGAGGAGTTTACTTTGGCGCGTGAGGGTTCTATGAAGACTTGCTGGCCGAAATGGATGCTTGGGATGCTTTGCTTGAAATGTCTCCTCTTTTCTTCAATACGCAGATGACTCATGTACTTCCCTGGGCTCTCACCAAGGACTATCAAAGTCTCATTCGTCACAAGTGTCCCATCTGGGTTGAGGTGGTCTACTTTCCTCGCACTTGGCGTCACTTTCTTCCTTTGTTGGCTGCTCAACTGGGCAAAGTCAGATGCCCTCCTAAGATGGACGCAAACACAAACCGTTTTTTTATTCTAAGGAACATGGATATCCCCACACTGAAGTCGCGGAGCGGAGCGTGGGTCGACTCTCTCTCTCACACACACACAGCTTACACAGTACACAGTACGCAGAGATCTGTTAGAAGGGTTATCTCCCAAATCCTTAGTATTTACAAAGAATATGTTAGTATATACAAAGAGTTAGAGGTAAGTGAGTTAGGCGGGCGGCCGGCCATATCCGTATAAGAGGCCACTTGGGCTTTAATCCCAACAACCTCCCACTTAAAGTCCAATGTGGCACTTTAAGTAACTGTAAATCTATGAACATAAATGTACAAAGATTTACATGGCTGCCATCTATCCAATGCCCAATAACTCACGACAATGCACAAAGCCCTCTCCTGGAAGTCCCTTTGTGAGTAGATCAGCAGGATTGTCCTTGGTGTGGATCTTCAGCAGTTGTATCTGCTTGTCTTCAAGTACTTCCCTAATGAAGTGATACTTCACATCAATATGCTTAGTCTTCGAATGGAACACTGGATTCTTTGCCAATTGTATAGCACTTTGACTATCACAATATAACTCTGGCATATCTGCATTGATTCCCAAGTCTGCAACCAATCTACCAAGCCAAATAGCTTCTTTGCATGCCTCATTTGCTGCAACATACTCAGCTTCTGTAGTAGACTGCGTAACACAATCTTGTAATCGAGATCGCCATGATATGGCACCTCCAGCCAATGTAAAGACATAGCCTGATGTAGATCTCCTCTTATCCAAGTCTCCTGCATAATCTGAGTCAGTGTATCCTCTGACACTCAAATCCTGACTACCATAGCATATGCGCATACTCTTTGTATGTTTTAAGTATCTCATGATACCTTTCACTGCCTCCCAATGTTTCTTGCCGGGATTTGACATATATCTGCTAACCACTCCCACTGCAAATGCAATATCCGGACGTGTAGCAATCATTGCATACATCAAACTACCCACTGCAGACGCATATGGAATCTTATCCATTTCAGCCTTTTCTTCCTCAGACACAGGACAATCTTGTTTGCTAAGTTTCACATATGGTGGCAATGGAACACTCAATGCCTTTCCCTTCTCCATATTGAAACGTTGCAAAACCTTGTCAATATACTCTGTTTGAGATAACCAAATCAACTTCTTTGATCTGTCTCTCTCAATGCGCATACCAAGTATATGACTTGCCTCACCCATGTCTTTCATGTCAAATGATTTTGCCATCTTTGACTTCAAAGCTGAAATTTCTTCCAAGTGTTTGCCGGCAATCAACATGTCATCCACATACAAAATAAGGATCAGCCAACTGCCATCCTTAGCCTTCTTTGTATATAGACAGTGATCGAAGTCACTACGTTTGTAGCCTTGAGAAAGCATAAACTGGTGGAACTTATGGTACCATGCCCTCGGTGATTGTTTTAAGCCATAAAGACTCTTTAACAACTGGCATACCAAATGTTCCATGCCTTTCTCAACAAACCCTTCTGGCTGCTGCATGTAAATTTCCACATCTAAATCACCATGCAAGAACGCTGTCTTGACATCCATTTGGTGCAACACCAAATCCAATATAGCAACCAATGCAAGAAAGCATCTCAATGTAGTCATCTTAACCACTGGAGAGAAGACTTCATCAAAGTCAATGCCTTGTTCTTGCTTAAAGCCCTTGGCAACAAGCCTTGCTTTGTACTTTGGCTGACTATCATGAGCGGTGATCTTATACCTGTAAACCCATTTACAAGGTAGAGCCTTTTTGCCCTGTGGTAATTTAACCAACTTCCATGTCTGGTTTTTATGCAGAGCTGTCATCTCTGACTGCATGGCCAACTGCCATTTTTTCGAGTCAACCACTTGTAATGCTTCCTTGTAACAAGATGGTTCTCCGCAATCTGTGAGCATGACATAATTTAGAGATGGCACATAACGATCAGGTGGTTTGGAGACACGCTCAGAACGTCTCACCACAACTGATTCTGCCTCTCTAGCCACTATAGGCTGTTCCTAAGCCTGACCATGCTGTCTTGATGTGCTAGCACTAGGTCCATCTTCCCTGAAGACAACTCTTCTGATTTCCTCTGTCTTCTCTGGCTTAGCGTGAAACTTGGCTTCATTGAAATGCACATCATTGCTACGAATAAGCTTTCTGGACTCAGGATCCCAAAGCCGGTAACCCATCTCGCCCGATTCTCCGTAGCCAAGAAATATACACTTCTTGCTCTTTGGTTCTAACTTATTTCTGAACTCCTTAGGAATATGGCTATAAGCTTCACAACCAAAGACTCTGAGATGCTTATACGAAGGTGCCTTGCCTGTCCATAGCATCTCGGCCACTGCACTCTTATCCAGAACCCTACTAGGAGACCTGTTGATCAAATGGACTGCTGTAGCCACTGCTTCCGCCCAAAATCCATCAGGCAACTCAGCATTTGACAACATGCTTCTGACCTTCTCTTGTATGGTCCTATTCATACGTTCTGCAACCCCATTCTGTGAAGGATTATATGGTGCAGTAAGTTCCCTCTTAATCCCTTTTGCTTCACAAAAGTCTTGAAAAGCTTTGGAAACGTACTCTCCACCATTGTCAGTTCTCAAGCACTTCAGCTTCTGACCACTCTGATTCTCCACCAGCTGCAAGAATGTCTTAAAGACCTTGAGCACCTCATCCTTGTGCTTCAAGAAGTAAACCCATACTTTGCGAGAATAGTCATCTATGAATGTACAAAAGTACGCTGCTCCCCCTAGTGACAAACTAGGCATTGGTCCGCATAGATCACTGTGTACAAGAGCTAACCGTTCGTCCCTACGATTCCTCTTTGATCTGTGCGGTTCCTGTGTTTGCTTACCATAAACACAATGCTCACAAAACTCGAAATCTTGAAATGAAAATCCAGGCAAATAACCATAATGAGAAAGTATTTCCATTCCTCTTTTTGACATATGTCCCAACCTACGATGCCACAGTGACACACTTGGCTGCTCAATCACATTAATTACATGGTTTTTAACCTCTGAAACATGTAAAGTGTACAGAGTTCCTGACTTGCTGCCATGTGCTACAGTCATCGAACCTTTGGAGATCTTCCAAGCGCTGTTCCCAAAAACTGTCACATAACCCGCATCATCCAACTTCCCTGTACTAATCAAGCTCTTTCGGATTGCTGGAACATGTCTGACACTCTTGAGCCATAAAGAAGAGCCATTCTGAAACTTCAACTGCACATCTCCCACTCCAAGTATGTCACAAACCTGCTCATTGCCAAGTCTGACATAATCTTTAGTAGCCACATATGATGTAAACCACTCTTTGTGCGGAGAAACATGTAAAGATGCCCCTGAGTCGATAATCCAATCACTCATAGCATGTCCATCCTCTGCAGTCAAGAAAACAGAATCAAGATTGCTTGTAAGGAAGATGTCACCAGCTGCTATACCAGAATCACTGTCTGAACCAGATCCTGTGACATTCACCTCTTCAATCTTCACTGAACTCTTCTTTTCATCTTGCTCATAACTCTTTGTTTTGCCTTTTTCTTGTTTCCACTTCGTACAGTCTCGCTTCATGTGACCCTTCTTGCCACAATGGTAGCATTCTATGTCATCCTTTGACTTCGAATCACGAGACTTACTTCGGTTTTGTGCCTTCTTACCCTTCTTTTCTTTAAACTGTTGTCTCCCTCGAACGACCAAAGCACTATTGCCTTTGCCTTTGTCAATGTTCTTCCTGTTCACTTCCTCTGTGAGCAAGCTGCCTTCTACATTGGCACTTGTAAGACCTTCTGGCGCGACAGAATTACTTAACGCTGTACGAAAAGTATCCCAACTGTCTGGCAAAGTGATTAAGAGAAACATAGCCTTCACTGAATCTGGAAAGACTATCTCTTGTGCTGTTAACTGGCTGAAAATTGAGTGAAATTCATTCAGATGATTTGACATGGCTGTCCCTTCCTTCATCTTCAAATCCACCAATTTCTTGAGCCAGTAAATCTGAGAAGCAGCACTTTGTTTCTCGTACATATCACATAGCTTTTGCCATACGCCATACGCTGTAGTCTCTTCTGCTACGTTGAAGTAAACATTTTCTGCCAGTGTCAGCATGATTGTGGAACAAGCTAACTCGTCAAGCTCTTCCCACTCATCTTCAGCCATACCTTCTGGTCTCTCCCCTTTGAGCTTCAGTGGCTTCACTTGTTTTTTCTGCACCAAAACCTGCCAAATCTGCTTCTTCCAGAATGGAAAGTTTGTGCCATCCAGCTTCTTTATGTTGTAAAGAGTCTCACTGTGAGAAGATGCCATATCTGCCAAACTGTTTACTCCTGAGAAAAATCCGGCAGAGTTTCCCCTGTAAACTGGCCTCTGTACACAGTAAACAAGCTGTAATCAACAAGCTGAACACCTCTCCTCAGGAACTGTCAGTATTTTGAAAATTTTTGACAGAGTCTCCCCTGTAAACTGAGCTCTGGGAACCAAAAGATAGCTCAAAAAACAATCATAAATAGCTGACCAGTGACAAATCCTGTAAGCATACACTGTCTCCTCTCTGGGCGATGACAAAACCTGTATCTGTCTCAAGACTGAACTCTGAACAATGCCTCAACGGCCTGACGCATAAGATGCAATCCAGTGTCTACACAAAGTCATACATCCTAAGGGATAAAAGTCGTCGAAGAGGATGCGTGTAGAGGGGAACTCCAGCAACCTAATCCACCTCACACTGGGTAACCCAGCCCCCAGTGCTTGGCTTCAAAAAACCTCACACACGACCCTCTCAGATGGCTCAGCAAACTGCCCAGAACTAGCATACATCCTATAATAGACCAATCACTGTCCTATGACCGCTGCGGCGGTCTGTCTGCTAGCGTGACTCACAACTAGCAGACCCACAATCACAGTACATCAATCTGCAATACATGCCAGTGGTGTCAAGCCGTCGTATGGCCACACCTCCCCTGGAACCTGGCAAGCACAAGAAGTAGCAATGCAGACTGCAATATATATATCTGATGATATATATGTGTACCTGGTCTATAGATGATGCTCTGAAGACGAATAAGTGATGTATGTCGATGTCGATATTGATGTCGACCACCTCCTGCTTGCCAATCTACACAAGACGGATTTCTTTGTGGTTGAAATCTATCTTCTGCTGTAGTGCTCAGAACGAAATTCTGAGGGCATAAACGGCTTCGAAAGGGGGGTAAAACCCCAGGTCGCCTGCTGGAAACGCTCCCGGAACGCCGAGTGTGAATTTTCGAACTCCGGATCCAGAATCTGCCGGAAAAGTGCGCGCGCGCGCGATTGCGCAAATCCGCACTGAACCAAGGCTCTGATACCAATTGAAGTCGCGGAGCGGAGCGTGGGTCGACTCTCTCTCTCACACACACACAGCTTACACAGTACACAGTACGCAGAGATCTGTTAGAAGGGTTATCTCCCAAATCCTTAGTATTCACAAAGAATATGTTAGTATAGACAAAGAGTTAGAGGTAAGTGAGTTAGGCGGGCGGCCGGCCATATCCGCATAAGAGGCCACTTGGGCTTTAATCCCAACACACACTAGCAGGTATTTCGATCGATTCTGGGGATGCAGTGGTTGGAAAGCTTAAATGGGGCAAATTTGCAAATTCTTGCTTCCGCTGTGGCAAATTTGGTCATATGCTGTCAGAATGTCCGGAACCAAATCTACAACTACCGCCTTCAGCTGTTCCTACTCCTCAACCTCACTCACCTCTGAAATCTTCTATTGAGGATCAAACCAAAGGTGCTTCAAGCTCCTTCCCGACAGCTGGGTCGAATAAAGGCAAAGGGAAACAATTACAATTGTCTGCACTTTTTGCTTCTCCAAATATTGAAGACAAAGGAAAAGAATAGGTTTCAACCTCCCAAACTTGGATAGTGCCCAAGAAACCCGCTAAAGCTGCTACAGCCTATATTCCGGCATCTTCTCGTAATTATGTGCCCCCTTTGGAAAATGTTGCTCAGAAAAAACTCCCTTGTAATGACAAATCTTCTTTGGTTGAAGCTTGGGACAAGGTGGTTCGCTCTTACAAGGAAGTTGTTACAGGAAAAGCCTCTTCATCGCAAGGTGCCTTTATTTTCAATCATTTGGGTCCAGGTCTTGACTCACCTCCTCAGGTACCTACAGCTGGGGAAGATGTGTCGATGGGCACTGGTACTTGAGTTTTCTCCCCTTTTTCCCGTTTCGTCGCCCACTGTATATACCATATTAGAATGCATAGTTCTTTGAATTGAATCTCCTATAATGTGCGTGGGTTATGTAATCACGACAAGTGGCGGCTTACCTGGCACTATGTACATACATGTAAAGCAGACATCGTGGTTCTTCAAGAGCATAACCAACATCAATTTGCAGGACAGACTTCTTACTTTGCGGGCTACTGGATAGCTTATGCAGGATCAGCTGACTATTCTGGAGTGCTTATACTTGTTCGACACAAACTCTTCTCGACCTTGGTTTTCAATGACCTGGATGGGAGATGGATGGTCATCCAATGTATTGTTAATGGAGAAGTTTTCGAATTTGGAGCATTATATGCATACACAGCTTCTGCAGATATGGCACGGTTGTGGAGTGCTATCTCTTCTTATTGTTGGCGTTCCAATGCATTTCTCTGTGGGGGTTTTAATAATGCACCAAACTTTGCGGAATACTACTGGGCATTCTCAAATGCTTCATATGGAACGACAATCATGTGATCAATTTATGTTGACATGTAGTGGACTTGAATTGTGGCCCTTTTCGCATGCGACTGATCCAGGATTCACTTTTCAACATAATGCTCAATCTATGTATCGCGCTCGGCTGGATCATTGGTATCTTTTTCACATGCAATAGTTTGATGACTTGTATGCCGTATGAGGATTGGTTATGCTATGTGTCTCTCGGATCATTTTCCTGTATGCTTGAAACTTCGTTTTGGCTCTTGTCATGTCAATGATGGCCTACCCAAGAAGAGGCTTTTGCATGTCAATAATGCTTATCTCAAGCATGAGCATTTTCGCACTATGATTGTGGATATCATCCCACCTTTGATCTCCTAGATGTATGTTGATATGGACATAGCCTGGTTCCGCTTTGTTATGCGTGTTCAATGTGTTATCTAGGATTATGGCAGGGATTATGTGTCACACTTAGGTTACTCAGGCAAAGGTTTTCTACTCGCGCTATGTCACGGCACAATGATGAGAGGAAATTGGCCCAATGGCAGACTCGAGCTTGTCAACAAGCTTTTGCAGATAAAGGATGTAACATTTAATGGTCTAGTAACTTGTGTATAGCCGAAAATAACTTAGACATAGTGAGCATTTCATTAAGAATAGATGCCTAATGAGCATAGCAAGAGTGCTTGGATGGAGAGAGCAACAAAAACATAACACCTAGTTAGATAGGCATGCACAATACTTCAAAAAGAGAGAGAAATTAAACTATTGACAACAGTTGAGGACCGGAATTAGATGAACTCGAGGTCCCCCGTCTAAAAGGCTTTGTATTATAGGTTTCCGCCATCAAGGGAGACATTTTACAATACAATACTTTGTGTTCCTTCAATAACTTGCTGGCGCAATGAAGATGGAAGCTTCAAGCACCAAGCTTACACTTGAAAACACAACATGAATTCCCTCGCGGTCTCAGACCCAAGACCTCACACACCTTCGAAGATGGTGAGAGCTAGCGGGGTATGAGAGTAGATCGAGAGGAAGGAGTATTCTTACGAGAAAGAAGTATGTCTCCTCACATAATCACTCTTACAACTTAGCATAGTTTAGTAATTAGCATGGTAGAGGAGATGAGCATGCATTGGAGCTTGGCTCTTGGTTCGATTTGCATCACAAAGCCAAGAGTTGTTGGTGTAGGCCTCCCTTCTCACAAGCTTGGAGTAGATGATGAGCTTTCCATTAAAACTTGAGAAGGAGATAGTCTTCTTTACTTCACACATGAGCTTGTGTGAGTGTGTGTGTGATATTCCTTGCAAAAATCAGCCCCTTCTCTCTCTAGGTCGACCCCCCTTGCTATTTCCTCTTGCTGGCTCCTCATTGGCTCATGCCAAGCGTAGCCAATAGGAAACTAGAAGCATAATTACTAGCCTTGTTACATGTGTCCCCCTTTCCCCTTTTGTGAGAGCTTTAGGTATTTAAATTATTCAATTAATCTCTCATTGGACCTCTTGGTCTTCTGGCCAATAGGAATCAAGCAAGCCGTTGGGCTGCTGAATGCTCATTGGACCCCTTGGGAGACTGTCCAATAGTCTTCTAGAGAGCTTAATTTCTATTGGTTCTATTATCAAGTGTTTTTAAATGAATTAAACTAAATTTACTCTAGCCTAATTCTCATTGGTCCACCTCTATGGCCATCCAGTAGGATTTGAATGCACCTTGGGGGCACCTGGGCTAGGAACCTGACATGTGTCCACTACGCCCTTTGTGTAAAGGGAGCTTGGAAGAGTGTGTGTGTGTCTCTCTCTCATCCCCTACAAAAATGCCTCGCCCCTCCTTGATAGGGATGTGGGAAGACTTTTGAGTCTCCCCACAAGCATCCAATGTCCCTAAGGTTATAGAAACTTTCATTTAATTTTGGAACCTAAGCTTTTTGGAATCTTAATGGGCTCACCCTCAGGGTCTTTGAAGCCCATTGATGCACATTGCTCTTTTGCAGATAGTCACTCTTTGGATTCCTATTTTGCCTCCTTTGGATCCCTACTAAGACCGGTCTTCTAGCCTTACCAATATTCTAGCTTTTTCTCCCTGGTACTTCCCCATATTAAATGATTAGTTTAACATGAGAAAATCATTTAGCAGAATTAGATATTAGTTATTATGACAAAGGATGTGCTTCTAAACAATTTTTCCAGCATTTGCATCACTCCAGGTGGTCTCAAGCTATACGGAGAGTTAAATTACCGTCAGGGGAGACCGTCAGGGGAGTGGACCTCCACTTTTTCACACCTAGCACTAGCCTTACACTCTCATTATGGCAAGATTTTTGAGGCCTCTTCTTCTTGCATGAGAGAAGTTTAGAAAGCGCGTCACAAGTTTCTATTGCATGTTACTCCCATTCTTTCGATGCGGTAGGCTCAAGACTTGGAAGCTGTTTTCATTGAGTCGAAATTGTATGCCAGATTGCTTGATTTGGGTCGATGGAGAGCTCCTGGTTAGGATGAGATCTCTGTGGAATTTTTCTTGTCTTTCTGGGATTATTTGAAGTTGCCTCTGTTGTTCATGATGAATACAGCTTGGGAACAGCAGGAACTGCCCTCCTCTTGGAAAGAAGTTTTGATTAAGCTGATACCTAAGCATGCATTGTGTGAAGAATTCTCTCATTGGCGGCCTATTATACTCATGCCTGTGGTATATAAATTAATGGCAAAAATGCTGGCTAACCAACTCAAGTGCTTTCTGCATGAAGGCTTGCATCAATCTCAATACGGCTTCATTCCACGACGTCAAATTACTGATAACCTCACGAATGTCATCATTGGTATGGAATATGCAAAATATACTCGACAGGATGTCTTGATTGTGCAGTTTGACATTGAAAAGACATTTGATAATGTTCTTTGGGATTATATTGCGGATACCATGCAACACTTGGGATTTGGGCCTAGGCTATCCCGTGTAGTGTTTTTCTGGTATGCACACAACACTTCAGCGGGCTTGCTGGATGGATCTCTTACAGAATCTTGGCCTTTGGGACGGTCGGTAAGGCAGGGCTGCGCTCTGAGTGCTTTGCTTTATGCGATCGCTTCACAAAGTAATGATGTGGCTACCCGCTCTACGAGAAACCCTAAGCCTACAATAAAAAATTCAATTATATTGAAACCCTAACCCTAAAAACAAAAACCCTAATGTTGCTGAAACCCTAACCCTAAAATTAGAAACCCTAATTTTGTTGAAACCCTAACCCTGAAATGCTGAGACTGGTTGGCTGCAGCGTAAAACGCGGAAAGGCTGCCACGTGGAAGGCTGTACGGACCTCAGTGATTTGCAGTAGCTGGACTTGCTTTCCCCATGCAAGTTGGGAGAGAGAGAGAGAGAGAGAGAGAGAGAGAGAGAGAGAGAGAGAGAGAGAGAGAGAGAGAGAGAGAGAGAGAGAGAGAGAGAGAGCTTTTTCTGCCTTGTTTATAAAAGCTAAATATGGACAGCCACTTGCTTTATTTTTATAAGCAAGAGAGAGAAAGAGCCTTTGCTTTATGGGAAAGCTTTTGATTTTTAGCTTTTGGAGCTCTGCTTTTGGCATCCCTTGTAACTTTAAATATGTGAGCAGGCCTCTCACAACGCAGAGCATCTGGACATAGAGTCTGCGTGTGAGCGCTTGCCTGCACTCTTGTACTTTGAACACAAATTAATACAAAAAGAAATACCGAAAGGGGCGCCAGTCTTTGGGGCCAATATCTCTAGGTACGGAACTCCGCCGAGCCAGTTCGAATCAATTGTGAACTGTGAACTGTTTGAAGTGATTATTTGTGGTGTCGTGGTAGATTCTCGACTTGGAGTGTCCAAGTCTATTACAGTGGTATGAGAGCAAGGCCGATTTCTCTCCTACGGGAAATCCGATCCCAATTTTTTTTCCCGCGGCACCTATGGCTTCAGGCAAAGATCAGTCGGCTCCATCTGCATCCGGAGATGCCGGAAGGGATCACAACGAAGATTCCGGCAAGGAGTATGGCCCGCCTCGGCCTACTCAGGTGGAGCGTCGAGAGATGGAGCGTCGTCAATTGATCGGCAATGCAACAAAGATGATGCTCAATTTTGCAAAGGACCCAAAATTACCGTCAGGGAGGTGGACTTCTTTCCTGGCAGTGCACGCGCAGTGGCAGAAAACCCATCACCACCCCCAAAACCCGCTCTCAAGAAACCTTCTGCTCACAAGAAGTATTCAGAGGAGGAATTAGAAGAGGTGGTTGATGCACGAATTGCATAGCTTTTTGACGCGCAGAACAAAACTAAAAAGCACGGCAAAAAGCAGAAGAAAGGCACTGACTTCCCGGGTTATTTTGGTTATCAGTTGACATTTCAAAAGGCAAAGAATCAGAAGAAGCGTGTTCGATTTGAAGGAGTACCTAGTTCTTCTTCTTCTTCTTCTTCTTCTGATAGTTCTTTGAGCTAATCTGACTCTAGCGAAGAAGACAGAAAAGGCAAAAAGCGAAGCAAGAAGCAACCCTTCGGAAAGGGCAAGAAAAAGGCAAAGGAGTCTAAATCTTGCCCCGTGATTGACAATTCTACAAAGGACTCGTCTACAGACAGTTCGGACTGTGATGGCAACAACTTTTACGCAAAGAAGAAGAATTTTTATAAAGCCGACCAGTATGACTTTCTGGAAGACAAAAGCAAGAAAGTCCGAGAGTTTAAGGAAGGTGGACAGTCAATAAAATTTGACACATTTTCTGGTTATGGAGATGCTTCGAAGGCTTTGTCTTTTGTAAAGCAGTTTGACATCGCTTTCGCGGAGGGCGTTACTTAGAGCACTCTAAGATTCGGAGAGCTGCCTCTTACTCTAAGGGGAATGCTCGAACTTGGTGGTCCACGCTTCTACTAAACAAGACTGCGCCAATTAAATGGATGAAATTCAAGAGGCTTTATATTTCTTCTTGGCCGACTTGAGAGTATGAATGCGATATACGAACTACTTGGAACCATCTTCGGATGACCAAGAAGGATACAGTGGACGATTATTGCAAGAGATTCTGGAGCTCTTTTCTACCCGCCTCTTCATTTAAGAAGATCTCGTTCAAGGAACAGATTGAGCGGTTTACCTTGGGTCTTCCTACAGAGATCCGAGATCACTGCTTGGAACAAAAGTCAGCTTCCATTCAGGAGTTGATGAGTCATGCGAAACGGGGTTTTTCCATTTACTCATGCAATTTGACCTACCCCACATATGAGATCATGACACAAAGAGCCGAACAGACTTCGACAAATGGAAGTAGAAAGAGAAAGAGTAACCCAGAAAAGAAAGATGCACGACCCAAACTCACTCCTCAGGAGAGAGCTCGCTACATCAGAACAGAACGACAAGGACGACGAAAGTCCTGAGAGTTCGAGAGCAGCTGAGGAACGTGGAAGAAAATGCAAGATGAAAACAGGACTGGTTCCAAATTGCGTGGGTATCGATCCCAGCACGATGGACGAAAGTACAGAACTTTGCTGAGCTTGGGGCAAAGTGAAAGACCAAGAAGCCCTGATCTTCTTCGATGGAGGAGCCAAGGCCAACTTCATTTCACCGGAATTGGCGGCGCGGCTCGAGATCACTCCCGATCGGATGGGACCACTTGCGGAGGCAGTTCTAGCGCCACCCAACAGGGACGTAGCCATTACACCTGTCATTGGCAAACTTCGGCTGCATTGTCAGGGGTATTTAGGGCAAGAGGACTTTTACGTAATGCCTTTGGAAGGTTGTGATGCTCTCTTGGGAATTCCCGGGTACCACAAGAACAACGCCGTGGTCGACTATTGGGCGAGGAAAGCGACATTGACCACAGAGAAGGGCAGAACCATTGTACTTGATATTAAACTTAAGGGTGAGTCTGTCCCTATTGTATCGGCTTCGGCCATTTCCAAATCAATAAATCCACTCTATTTGTTTACTCGATCTTTTTTAAAGAGTTGAGTGATGAGGATAGGACAAATATATGTCTAAACTTGATAAAGAACGCCAAGATTTTCTTCACTGTCATGCCGATTGCTTCTCAAAGGGCTTGCCAAGCGAGTTACCACCCGCTCGTCTTAAAGATCATACTATTGATCTAATACATGGAAGCACGCCACCGAACCGGCCACCTTACCGTGTGAGCCGAGCCAAGAATGAAGAGATTATGAACCAAGTGAGAGACCTCTTGGAAAAGGGTCTTGTCCAGCCTAGTACTTCACCGTATTGCTCTCCAGTATTGTTGGTTTTGAAGAAAGACGGATCTTGGAGAACGTGCATTGATTATAGAGCTCTCAACAAAATCACCATCAAGAACAGATTTCCGATTCCTAGGATCGATGATATACTCGACTGATTAGAGCGATCCTCGTGTTTTAGCAGGATTGATTTGAAGAGGGGATATCATCAGATCCGAATCGCACCGGGAGACGTCTACGAGACAGCCTGTCGGACGACTTTTGGGTTATTTGAGTTTTTGGTGATGCCGTTTGGCATAACCAATGCTCCTGCGACATTTAACCGGATGATGATGGACATGATTTTTCAAGAGTACAGGCTATTTGTTGACACTTTCTTTGACGATATCATTGTTTTCTCCAAGGATGAGGCAAAACATAGAGATCATTTGCTTCATGTCTTTCAGGCATTACGAGATCACAAGTTAGTGATTAATGCGAAGAAACGTGAATTTTTCCTACCAGAGATACACTTTTTGCGACACATTGTGTCAGCAGGAGTGCAGATGGATCCGGCCAAGATAGAGACTAGAAGTCATTTGAAGTACATTGTGATGCTTGTGGTCGTAGTCAGGGTACAGTCTTAATGCAAGAAGGCCATGTCATTGCTTACGAGAGCCGATTGTTCTCAAGGTCGGAATTGACAACACAGATTTATGAGAAAGAGCTTTTGGCAGTTATACATGCTCTTACTCAGTGGCGGCACTACCTGCTCGGAGCGGACTTTATTGTCTTTACAGACCATCAGAGTTTACGCTACTTCTTGTCACAGAAGCAGCTATCGGAAAAGCAGATGCAGTGGGCGAACATCTTGTCACAGTTTCACTTCCAGATTGTCCATGTTCAGGGTCAGAAGAACTTGGTGGCAGATGCTTTGTCTCGGAAGCCGTTGGTTCTGGCTATTTCCACGATACACCATGGGAGCTTCGAGGATGCGGTCGACCAGTATGCCACAGATACAGATTTTGTAGACGTTTTCACATGGATACAAGATGGGGAGACAATAGAGGGATATTCCATTCGGGATGGCTACTTGATGAGGAAAACCATGTTGTGCGTTACACAGCCATTGAGGGAAAGGTTATGACTGAATGCCACTGTCCGCCTTTTACGGGTCATCGCAGCATTGCTACCACCATGAAAGGGGTAGAGAGATATTTCTTTTGGCCGAGACCCAGGAAGGATGTGGACGAGTTTGTGCGCAGTTGCTTGGTATGCCAGAAATTGTTACGGCCTTTGCCCATACCCACCTGCCCCAGGGAAAGTATTGCAATAGAATTCATTTTTGATTTCCCGAGAACACAGAGTGGTCATGATGGTATCTGGACTGTTGTTGACAGATTTAGCAAGCAGGCTCATTTCATTCTATTGAAGAAAACAGTCAAGCCGGATCACTTAGCGAGACTGTTTGTGGCCCAAATCTTTAGATTACATGGCATGCCCAAGACGATTGTCTCCGACAGGGACCCCAGATTTACGAGTTTGTTTTGGAAGGCAATTTGGGAAAACATTGGCACGTGGTTGCAGTTCTCGTCATCTTTCCACCCGCAGACTGACGGGCAATCCGAGATTGCCAATTCAATGGTTTTAGATTTATTGAAGTCTTATATCTCGGATCAGAAGACTCAATGGGAAAAGTATCTACCTTTCGTGGAATTTGCCTACAACAACACGATACACTCTTTGACGGAGAAGGCGCCATTTGAGATTATTGACGATGCTCCGAAGGTTCCACCCTTCCTAAGCACGAAAGATAAGATTTTTGAAGCTGATGAGTATACGTGCGACTTAGACACAGCTTTTGCCAAGGTCCGGGAGGCTTTGCAGAAATCTCAGGAAAGACAGAAAAAGGCAGTGGATCGCCATCGTCGCGATTTGAAATTGAAGGAGGATGATTGGGTGCTCTTACATTATGGGCAGGCACGACCGAGAAAGAAAAAAAAAGGGAAAGGAGAGGCTTCTTTGAAAGCTTAGCATGAGATAGTGTGGACCTTTCCAGATTTTCCGAAAAGATAAACGATATCTCCTATGGATTGAAGCTACGAGAATACTTGCAGGATTTACAATGTTTTTCATGTGAGTTTCTTAAAGCCTTTTGAAGGCGATGTGCCCGATTATGGGAAGCTAGATGTGCAACCCGAATTGGACGAAAACGAGCAGATACTCGTTCCAGAATAGAATTTGGCATAGAAAGAAAGAAAGAAGGTAAAGCGAACTGACGGTTCTTGGTTAAATTCAAGACCTACTTCACAATGGATGCAAAGCGAATGGAGGAGGAAGACCTAGCAAATATTCCTCGCAATGTGAATCATTACCTTGAAGCTTTTGGTTTAGCATAGTCTATTCCAAATGGAACCCATAATTCACCTTGGCCGGAAATATGGTGCAGTGGGTTTGCACAAGAGGGGAGTTACTCCGCTTCTTTGTCAACAGATGCCTCGATTTTCGATACTAGAGTCACTGATGTCTCTTTGAGCTTCAGAATTACTAAGTGTGACAGTATTCTGTTGCATGACTTTATGGAATGGAATTCCAAAAAAATATGAAAGTGACTTGTTCTTGACTTGTTTTTAAGTGCAGGAACTGATAGATGAAATGACTTTAAGCGTTTTGGTCTAAATGATCTCGAATAGACATGGTTGCAATAGGGGTTAGTCAATCGGACATCGATGAGGTCTCTACTGGATCTAAATGCGATTGCTAGCTACATTGCCGATAAATCATGGTCTAAGATCCGAATGAATGTTGATTGTCATGTGATGTCGAGTGATGTCCTGTGATGCCGTGTGATGTGACTGTCGACTGGTACATGTGCTAGATGTGTGTTCTAGTACGTAGGTACTAACAGTCAGTGTTTGCTAAGACAGTTTATGGCCTCTGTCTGTTTTGCAGGCGTAATCGAGGGCGATTACAATGCTTTTCAAGAGGGGTGTATGTCACAAAGTGATGACGTGGTTGCCCGCTCTACGGGAAACCCTAACCCTAAGATCAAAAACCCTAATTCTGTTGGAATCCTAACCCTAAAATCAAAAACCCTAATTTTGCTGAAACCTTAACCCTAAAATTAGAAACCCTAATTCTGCTGAAATCCTAACCCTGAAATGCTGACCGGATGGCTGCAACGTAAAACGCGGAAAGGCTGCCACGTGGAAGGTTGTATGGACCTCCGTGATTTGCGGCAGCAACTGGATTTGCTTTTTCCACGCAAGTTGGGAGAGAGAAATGAAATGAAATGAAATGTTATATTAATGTCTTCAAAAGGCCAGAGTGACCTATGAGACCAAACTGATACAAAAGAGGTGAATCTGTTACAATGTCTGAAAAGTGTGAGTGTGAAAATAAATGTGAAAAAACTAAATACAAAGTATTAGATAAACTTCTTAGGAGCATTCTGGGTGTCTAGCTAGAATGCTTCTAATCCTTTGTTGTAGTCTCCTCCGCTGAAGTGTGCTTCTGCATCTCGGTCGTGGTCGTCTCGATTTCCTAAGCTCAATCGCCCTGTCAATGAGGGTGCCTTTGGTATGAATGTGGGTACTCCTTTGTGCTCGCTGCTGGCCTCTTGCTTCTCCTTCCATTCGTGCTTCTCTCGATCCGAAGAAATCTGTGATCTGTCTCTGAGGCTGTAGTGCTCTTTGTCTTCTCATTAGATTATCCCTGTGCCGATGTAGTTCCAGTAGGTACAGGCCTAAGCACCTTTGATCTTGGTATTGCATGACTCTATCTAGAGGTCCAAAGCCTTCTTTAAATAGGCAATGGAAACGCCCACGTATCTCATAGTATACGGTGCAATGACATATGTAGTGTAATTCTGTCTCCGGCTCCATTCCGCATAACTTGCAAATTCTGCTCTCCGGTGGGATTCCTCTAAATCTGCCAGATTCAATTTGCAGCTGGTGTGAGGATGTACGAATCTGACCAATAGCACATCTCAAACCATGAGACAGGTGGGTATCCATGTAGCTCGGGCGAATCACAAAACCATCTTCAGATATCTGTTGGAAGTTTTCTTTGTAGTCGGCCATCTTCGTGCCCAATTCTTGTGTAGGGTCTACCCATGTCCTCTTAGTGTCCAACTGTATAAGATCCTGGCGGATGATTTTATTAATCTCCGTTCGTGTGATTGCCAGTGATGGAGCCTCAAGAGAGTATTGGAAGGGGGTTAATCTTTCCATACTGAACTCGTGTCTCTGAAACCACGAGGACAGTTGCGCATACCAGCATGATGTATCTCCTTTCATTGCTAATTGTCGAGAGGATTCGAGGGCCAATCTAGTATATCGGCAATTATTTGTATCGCATAAACCATGTATAAAGGACACTGATCTGGTAAGAGCTTCAATTGCTATTGGTGGGGCAGCTAGTTCCGCTCGGGTAATCGCGTGTGGTACGGAGGCCTTGGCTTTAATCATTCGGGAAATCATAGATACCAAAGGTCTCTCCATTGACTTCCAATTATCCTGATCCACAGATGGTCCCCAAATCTGGACCCCATAAAGCATAGCCGAAGCCACCACGGTATCAAAGAGACAAAGTTTTGTTCGTGGTTCCTGAAACTGCACTTGTGAACACATCCTCTCCAACCCTCCCAAGGCCGCAGAGGCTCTGGACAATCTAGCATTTGTTGCTTTCTTAAGAGTAAACTTCGGTCCTGTAAATACCACACCAAGGTATGTGTATGCATCTGTGTACTCTACTGTATCCTGGCCATATGCAAATGTAGGTGCCGATCTCCTAATCCACTGCGGTGTGGTGTTAAACACGATAACTTTGGTTTTACCCAAATTTACTGACAGTCCGCTGTCCTCCGCGAATTTATGTAATGCATCTAACTGCCTCTGCATTCCATCTGGTGATTCTGCTATCAATACAATATCATCTGCATACAACAACAAAGGGATCCATGACCCTGCAAGTTGAGCACCTCTGTCACCCTCTCTATCAATGTAATCTGATACCTCATCTATATCCATACCAAATGAAGTAGGGGACAGTGGGCATTCCTGCTTTACTCCAACGGTGGAATGAACAATGTCGGAATCTCCTTCTGGAGTACGTACATAACGAGTTACTGACCCGTATGAGGCCATGATCCCCTAGATAATCTCTTTGGGGACCCCTAACTCTTGCATTCTGCGCATCAATATGGCCCTTGGTACTGTATCAAAAGCTTTCCGAAAATCCACAAAGCAACAATACATCCTTCTCCGCTTGCTCTTCCTTCCTCAATAATGGCTCTGAGCGTAAGAATATGATCTAAAGTGGAATAACCCCTCCTGAATCCAGCTTGTCCTGTTGCCCTTATGCCCTCATTCTCTGCCCATCTACTCAATTTCTGTTCCACACACACACACACAGAGAGAGAGAGAGAGAGAGAGAGAGAGAGAGAGAGAGAGAGAGAGAGAGAGAGAGAGAGAGAGAGAGAAATCAAATGAAATGAAATGTTATATTAACGTCTTCAAAAGGCCAGAATGACCTATGAGACCAAACTGATACAAAAGTGGTGAATCTGTTACAATGTCTGGGTACCTTAGTACTAAAGTACTAAGTGTGAAAAGTGAAAAGTGTGAAGGTAAATGTGAAAAACTAAATACAAAGTATTGAATAAAATTCTTAGGAGCATTCTGGGTGTTTGGTTAGAATGCTTCTAATCCTTTGTTGTAGTCTCCTTCGGTGAAGTGTGCTTCTGCATCTTGGTCGTGGTCGTCTCGATTTCCTAAGCTCAATCGCTCTGTCAATTAGGGTGCCTTTGGTATGGATGTGGGTACTCCTTTGTGTTGGCTGCTGGCCTCTTGCTTCCCCTTTCACTCCTGCTTCTCTCGATCCGAAGAAATCTGTGATCTGCCTCTGAGGCTGTAGTGCTCTTTGTCTTCTCATTAGATTATCCCTGTGCCGATGTAGTTCCAGTAGGTACAAGCCTAAGTATTGCATGATTCTATCTAGAGGTCCAAAGCCGTCTTTAAAGAGGCAATGAAAACGCCCACGTATCTCATAGTATACTGTGCAGTGGCATATATAGTGCAATTCTGTCTCCGGCTCCATTCCGCATAACTTGCAAATTCTGCTCTCAGGTGGGATTCCCCTAAATCCGCCAAATTCAATTTCCAACCGGTGTGAGGATGTACGAATCTGACCAATAGCACATCTCAGGTGGGTATCCATGTAACTCGGGCGAATCACAAGTCCATCTTCAGATAGTTGTAGGAAGTTTTCTTTGTAGTTGGCCATCTTTGTGCCCAATTCTTGTGTAGGGTCTACCCATGTCCTCTTAGTATGCAACTGTATAAGATCCTGTCGGATGATTTTATTAATCTCCGTTCGTGTGATTGCCAGTAATGGAGCCTAAAGAGAGTATTGGAAGGGGGGTAATCTTTCCATACTGAACCCATGTTTTTGAAACCACGAGGACAATTGCGCATACCAGCATGATGTATCCCCTTTCATTGCCAATTGTGGAGAGGATTCGAGTGCCAGTCTAGTATATCGGCCATTATTTGTATCCCATAAACCATGTATAAAGGACACTGATTTGGTAAGAGCTTCAATTTCTATCCGAAGGGCCACTAGTTACGCTCGGGTAATCGCGTGTGGTACGGAGGCCTTGGCTCTAATCATTCGGGAAATCATAGATACCAAAGGTCTCTCCATTGACTTCCAATTATCCTGATCCACATATGGTCCCTAAATCTTGACCCCATAAAGCATAGCCGAAGCCACCACAGTATCAAAGAGCCAAAGTTTTGTTCGTGGTTCCTGAAACTGCACTTGTGAACACATCCTCTTCAACCCTCCCAAGGCCGCAGAGGCTCTGGATAATCTAGCATCCGCTGCTTTCTTAAGAGTAAACTTCGGTCCTGCAAATACCACCCCAAGGTATGTGTATGCATCTGTGTACTCTACTGCATTAGGAAAAGTTTGGACTAAAAAACGGGCCTTGTAAGAATTGTTGATGTGGCATAGCTTTCAAAAAGTGGGGATCTGTAAATTTTTTGCAAATAAGATCCAAACTTGTCGGAAGTTGGATATTTAGAATCTACTCTTCAAATGCTATCTATTGATATATAGCATGCATGTATCGGACATTACCTTCACGGGTTATGTTCTTTCGTTTGCTGATGTAGTGTCCCGCTTTCGGTTGGGTCTTCACTATTCTCAGATTCAAAGGATGCTTGCTGCTCACTCACCCATTCCTCCTTTGGAGTGGACTCTCGCTTCTCTGATTGGAATCTGGCTCCTACCAGATTGAACTGCATTTCAGCTGGCAGTGTCTATGCCATCCTTCAGTCTGATGTATGGATTGTGCATCATGGTAATCAGCTGTTGTCGCTTTCCAATTCATCCTTGTGGTGGCAACGCATATTGTCTCACATTTGGCAGAGTCATCTGCCTTTGAAGGAACGTGTTTTCTTGTGGCGTTGCTTGGTGGGAGCTCTACTTGTATGTAGATCTAGAAAAAGGTGATTTTAGATTACCGTAATGGTAACAAAACCTGGCTGATTGAAAAAAATTGGCATAACTTTCATAGAAGTCATCCAAACTTTTCGGACCTTGGCTCTTTAGAATCCATTTTTCAAGAACTTTCCAATGATAGATCATATCATGGGGTTCTAAGCAATATTTGAGAGGGGTCTATCGGGTTGCTTTCTTTTGTACAACTTTGATGATGTGGCATTCTTAAAAGACCCAAAAATGTGTTCAAAATTTTCCTAATGGTATCCTGGCCATATGCAAATGTAGGTGCCGATCTCCTAACCCACTGCGGTGTGGTGTTAAACACCATAACTTAGGTTTTACCCAAGTTTACCGACAGTCCACGGTCCTCCGCAAATTTATGTAATGCATCTAGCTGCCTCTGCATTCTATCTAGCGATTCTGCTATCAATACAATATCATCTGCATATAACAACAAAGGGATCCATGACCCTGCAAGTTGAGCCCCTCTGTCACCCTCTCTATCAATGTAATCTGATACCTCATCTATGTACATACCAAATAAAGTAGGGGACAGTGGGCATCCTTGCTTTACTCCAATGGTGGAATGAACAATGTCGAAATCCCCTTCTGGAGTACGTACATAACCAGTTACTGACCCGTATAAGGCCATGATCCCCCAAATAATCTCCTTGGGGACCCCTAACTCTTGCATCCTGCGCATCAATCTGGCCCTTGGTACTGTATCAAAAGCTTTCCGAAAATCCACAAAGCAACAATACATCCTTCTCTCATTTGCTCTTCCTTCCTCAATAATGGCTCTGAGCGTGAGAATATGATCTAAAGTGGAATAACCCCTTGTGAATCCAGCTTGTCCTGTTGCTCTTATGCCCTCATTCTCTGCCCATCTGCTCAATTTTTGTTCAAGAATGGATGCGTACAGTTGGGTCAAAGTGTGACCTACCATAATGGTACGGTAATTCCCGGGTATCATAGGTCCCCTGACTTGAAAATAGGTACGATAGTAGATAATTTCCAAGATTCAGGTAATCCTTCACACATGACCCGATTAAATAGACGAGCAAGGACTTCTGAAAGTAGATCCTTGGCATGGATCAGATGTTCTGCTACTAAACCATCATGATCATATGCTCTTCTTGTCTTCATCTTATCAATGGCTTTTCCCACCATTTCCGTAATAAAGAATGTACTAGTAGCAGGGCATGGCTCTAGCGGATCTGGTAATGGAGGCTGTCCAGATACCATATATAATGATGTTACATATTGACCCAGATCTCAGGAGAAGTAATCGCCGGAGGCAGTGAGTGCTCTTGAAATAAGCGCCATGCCTCATGTGAGTCCTGACTCAAGAAGAGCTGATATAAATCCTTCTCCAATTTGGCTAAAAATGCCCTTTTCTTGCGACGTACTATACGCCAAAGAGCAATCCGAGACTGCTTATATGTGATGATCCCAAGTGTAAGCTCTTTCTGGACTTGGGTTCTCGTCTCTCTGCATTTCTTATCATACCAACTGTTTTGAGGCATGTTCCCAGCTCCTCTCTTCTGATCAGGTTGAGTATGTGGGTATGCCTCTTGTGCTGCTCCATGTAGTATCTCTGTTAACTGAGAAGTAATCTCCTCTACAGTATATACTGGCTCGGCTGCCCACATCCTATTATAGATCTTTTCCACATAGACTTAATCAGTTTCTGGCGTGAAAGTATATCTTGTGTGTGTCTTCTTCCTTTGTACTTGAGAGGCATTGTATTGGAAGGAGATTGGTAAGGTCAAGAGAGCATGATCCACTGCAATCCCAACCGGTTTGGGTCCCACCTTAAAGTCCTTGATACTAGAAATAAAGCTTGGTGAAGTCATGACATAATCCACTGTACTGGCCCCATGCCTGTGCGGGAAGCATGTGAATCCCCCAGATAACGGGAAATTCTCTAGACCATTAAGTATGGCCAAACCATGTATAGTTGCCATCTCCATGAGATGTCTCCCATATTCAGTGTGTTCTTTATCCAATGAGTTTCTAGTAAGCCCCCTCTGTGATAAATCCACTTCTCTGAGCATTTCCTCTGAGGTATCATAGAATACTGCTTGAGAGTTGGCCGTTTTGGCATTAAAGTCTCCTAAGAGAACGATGTCTCCATCTCTAGAGAACTCCCATATATCATTATTCAATATGGAGAAAGGGGATTGTCCTTTAGGTGAGGAGTAGACTGAGGTACTTGGAGGGAAGTAGCATATAGCGATATATAGAAATCTACTTGTCTCGGCTCTCATTCTCACCCACATATACCTTGCTTGCTCATCTTTCCTGATAATCTGTAGTAGTGGTTTCAGCTCCTCTTTAAATAAGACTGCTACTCCTCTTGAACCCCGGCTACCCTGTAGAGATCTCTTGTCTGGTCGACTAGCTGTTTCCCATAAATAACCCTTCACATGTGGCATACGCTGTCCCGGTATCTGGTGTGTCTCTGAGTAGAAAACTATGTCTCTGTCCCTAAAGCTGTCTTCAAAGGCACCTACATCTAGCCTATATGATCCATTACAATTCCATGCCGCTATCCGGAGTGTCGTCCCATAGGTCTCGCACCGTCATGCTGAGCGCTTTTCCAGAACCACTACTTTCCCTCCTCTATAAAAGGCTATTTTCCCCTTTTCTCTTGCTGCCCTGATCTCTGGCATCAACTCTTGCATGTGTGCCACTTGTGCCAATGTAAGGTCATCTCCCAGGAAAATACCGGTTTTCATAAGAGTTGGCCTCTTTTTTAGAAATTCTTTCCTTATTTCTATATTCGGGAATCGGAGAATAAGTGCCCTATCCTTTACGTTTCCCTTCTCATCGATTCCTTTCTTGCCCACTCTCCATGCACTTGTGTGAGTAGGCTCTGTGATGCCCATGCGTTGTAGCAGTTCCTTCACTTCTTCATCTACATTCTCTTTGTCTTTGACTGCTGTGACCCGCACATGCAGAGCCCGAGTCTTTCTTTTCTGCTCTTCCTCAATGGTCATATTAATGATGGTAGAAGTAGGTGTGGTCTCGAGCATCTGGGACTTCCCTTTCTTCGCATCCTCAATCCATTTCTCTGCTTCAACCTTTTCTTGTGTCTTCACAAGACGTTCCGCCCATGAAGATGCTGTTTTGATTTTTGTTCATCTCCTTCCCGTAGAGCTTTCATCTGATCCTTCATGTCCTCGAGCTCCTTCAGCACCGAAGGTTGGTCGTCTCCCTTCTCCTTAGTTGCAGATTTGCAAGCCGCAAGTTCTCCTTTTAGCTCCGCGATTATTGCATCCTTTTCCCCCATGTGTTTTTCCATATTTGTTCTCCATGCTTCAAAACTTGCTACTACCTCATCGAGTTTCTTTTGCATAATGCATTCTGTTACATTTACTTCGGCCTTGATTAGGTTTCGTAATTCTGTTTTCAAGTTCTGAATCTCCTCATTCTGTATCCCCCGGATCTCTCTCCTTGGTTCTCTCATCATGTCTCCATACATGGAGTTCCTGTAGCTCTCAGCGCTCGCGTGCATTTCCTTCCTGATGTCATCTCTCATGTAGTTTAGCTCTGATTTGAGCATGATCTAGACCTTCTCCATCATTAGTTCATCATGTATCTTGGACGTTTTCCCCACTCGTAATGATCCTGGTGATAGTACAGTATCTCTGTTTCTCCGCTTAAATGTAGCTGTTGTTTTTTTTGGGGTGGTGTAGCTATCTACACCCGGCCCTTCCCCTTCGGTAGGTGGATCCATCGAACCCGAGCCCCAAATGTGGGGTAGGGTACTAGGGAGAATAAGGCAAACTTGAAAGATTTTATCTTAAGGCTTTTTACCTCAAGGCTTAAAAATTTCCTCTAAATTTGAACATAAGGCTGGGACTTCCTACGCGTAGGTGAACGTATGCTGGGACTTGCTACGTGTAGTGTTGCTGGGACATGCTATGCGTAGGAGAAATCGTGAGAATCCTGCAGCCACGCCTGTGGAACCCTAGCCACCACGAGCACTGCAGCCCCACGCAGCGCCTAATCAGCGCCCACGCAGCGCTTGCTGACCCCCTGGTTCGCGTTGTTCGCCTGCTGACCCCAGTCGTACCCATCGCTGCCCTGTTCGTGACAGCGCGACCTCGCCACTGGCTGACCTGCTCACCCTGCGCGCCGTCACCCCTGGTGCCCTGTAACGCCACCGCTCAACCCGTGCTCAGACACATCGCGTCAGCCCGTGCTGAGAGAGAGAGAGAGAGAGAGAGAGAGAGAGAGAGAGAGAGAGAGAGAGAGAGAGAGAGAGAGAGAGAGAGAGAGAGAGAGAGAGAGAGAGAGAGAGAGAGAGAGAGAGAGAGAGAGAGAGAGAAAGAAAGAAAGAAAGAAAGATTTTTAACGTCTATGTCAGGCCGAAATCGGCCTATGAGACAAATCAAATGTACATGGCGTGTATGTCATCCGTCTATCGGAAAGACAAATGAAACAAAACTGATACAAAACTGAACTGAATGTAGGTAATGGAGTATCTGAGGAGGGATGGGGTTCTATCTCTAGGGGTATATGCATGTCTATATGCTCAAGGTAGTACAATCATGAGAATGCATCAAGCTCTCTAGCTCCATCCTGTACAAATGGGGGGATGTAAGATGTGGTACATGGGCGGGGTTGGTGCCAAGGCTACCCGGATGAAAGCTGTCGGGTCGGCCCTCATCTGAGCTACTCGCTCCTCAGTGGCACGGCGCTCCCGGGCTCGGATCTCCTCGATCTGTCGGTGGTGGGAGCTCACGCCCCTGTAGCCTGTGACTCGTGGTCGTCGTCTAGCTCGGTTCACCTCCGCCTGTGGGAGTGTCACTCCTCTCTGAGTATCTGGTGAGGTAGGGGTGGCAATCCTCTGAAAGAAGTCTGTGAGCTGCGACTGTCTCCCCTCTGTCTGTGTAGCTGTGCGTGGCTGTAGTAGTGTGTCCCGATGGCTCTGTATCTCTAGTAAGAAACGTCCGAGCTGTCTCTGATCTCGAGAGTCCATGATCTCTCGGAGAGTGGGCTGTCCTCTGAATAAGGCCTCATATCTGCCTCTGATCTCAGTGTATGCTCTGCATCTACATACAAAGTGCTCCTCACTCTCCACCTCCTCTGTGCAGGCTCTGCAGACTCGCTCCTCCCTGGGAACACCAGTATGTCTCTCGATCTCAATCTCTAACCTGTGTGAAGCCACTCTCAGCTGACCAATCGCCACCCGTGAGCTATGTGGCATATATGTGTCCATATAGCGTGGTCTCTGTATGAACCCCCCAGACAATATGGTGAGAAACTGGTCTCTGTAATCTGACATCCTCGTCCCCAAGCCAGGTGACTCCCAGACTCTCCTAGTGTATAGCTGCCACAGATCCTGTCTCAATACCAAGTTTCTCTCACTGCGAGAGAGGTGAACAGATGGTGAGTGGGGGTCGTACTGGAATGGTGGTAGGCTCTCCATGTCAAGACCGTGTCCCTCAAACCATGCTCTGACCTGTGAGTACCAAGCTCTCGCATGCCCACTCTCTGATAGCTGTATAGCTGCCTCAAATGCTCTACGAGTAAGTCTGTCAGGAGGTAGCTCTCTCATCCTCTGGATGAAGCAGACTGTCTGGAATAATGCCTCTACAACCATAGGTGGTGTGGCGAGCTCGGCTCTAATAATGTGATGTGGCACTGTCTTCTTGCTGCGGAGCAAGCGTGAGATCATACATACCTGTGGCCTCTCAAGCTGTGTCCACTGGTCATCCGTCAATCCTGGTGCCCATACTGCCGCCGAGTACATCAGGGCCGGGGTGACTAAGGTGTCAAAAAGCCAGCCCTTCGTGCGGGGCTCCTGAAAGTGTGCCTGGTGGCATCTCCGCTCTAGCATGGTCAGAGCTGCATATCCGCGGGTGAGCCTGTCAGCAGCAGCCTGCCTCATAGTGAAGGGTCCTGGTAGGCTGGTGAATGTGATGCCAAGATAGACATAGGAGGTGACTACATCAACCTGTCCTCCTGCTGCTGTGAAGGTGGCAGCGCTCCTCACTGCACTGGATGTGTGAAAGATCATGACCTTGGTTTTGCCAAGGTTCACAGTCAACCCCTTGTGTGTGCTGAATTCGTCCAAGGCCTCAAGATGGCGTTGCAAGCCCTCGGGTGACTCTGAAATCAACACAATATCATCAGCATATAACATGATGTGGACCGGAGTACCTGCCAAGTCGCTCCCCTCTCCCCCTGCTCGTAGTATGTAGTCGGAGATCTCGTCGATGTAGAGCCCAAAGAGTGTCGGGGAGAGTGGGCATCCTTGCTTAACACCAATGGTGCTAGCAATGGTCTCTGAAAAGCCGCCTGGGCAACGAACCCGACCCGTCACCCTCTCGTAGAGAGTATATATGGCCCAAATCATCTCTGTCGGTACCCCAATGCTGTGAAGGCGCTGGAAGAGTCTCTCGCGTGGGACTGTGTCAAAGGCCTTGCGGAAATCCACAAAGCAGCAGTAAAGCCTCTTCTTCCGCGCCTTTGCCCCATCAATGAGGCAGCGCAGAACGAAGATGTGGTCAGTGGTGGAGAAAGCTCGTCTGAAACCTGCCTGGCCTGGAGCTCGTAAACCCTCGGTCTCTGCGTAGCAGCTAAGCTGTGCCTCAAGTACTGCACCATATAGTTTGGCCATCGTGTGGCCAATCATGATAGTCCTGTAGTTCCCTGGGTCCAGGGTGTCGCCAGATTTGTGGATAGGCACTATGGTGTGCTGTGTCCACTCCTCTGGGAAGCCCTCCCCTATAGCCCGGTTGAAGACATGTGCAATCAACGGGGCTATAGTGGAGGCCGCATAAATGATGTGCTCACTCTGTAGTCCAGTGTGGTCAGCTGATCGTCTGTGCTGCATGCGGCGTATGGCCCTCTCTACCATCTCTGCTGTAAAGAAGGAGGAGCACGTGGGGCGTGGCTCATGTGGCTGTGGGATAGGAGGCTGCCCTGGCACCTCATAGAGGCGCTCTGCATAATCATGCCATATCTGTGGATCCTCAATAGCTGTGGTCGGACGTGGCTCGCGCAGGGTGCGCCATGCCGTCGCGCTATCTATGCTCATGAATAGGCGGTATAGCTCAAGCTCCTGTGCCTCTTCGAATGCTCGCCGCTTTTGGCGTGTCAGCGTCTTCATATCTCGTCTGGCCTCTCTCTCTGTGATCTCTCCTAAGGCTCGCCGTGCACGGAGGCGTCGGTATAACTCTCTGCACTCATCATCATACCAGCGGTTCTGAGGCATAGTCCCGGGGGGGGGAGTGCGTCCTGTGTGAGTGGTGTGTGGAAAAGAGCTAATAGCTGAAGTGTGGAGAACGGAAGAGATATGTGATGTGAGAACTGAGAGTGGTGTGGATGGGTGGAGGAGGTATAGGCCATGCTCGACCTCGGCTGAGTAAAGAGAGGCTAGCTCATGTGTGAAATGGATGGTGGTGTGTGGAGTGTGTGCTGTGGAGCTATGTGGGATGGTATCTCCGGTGATGGAGAAAGAGAGGTATGTGTGGTCGGCTCCGATGGGTATGGGTGGAATGGTGAAGGATGTGATAAGGTGTGTAGCCTCCCTGGGTCCCATAATATAGTCGACTGTACTCCCCCCTCCCTCTGTAACTCCATGTGGCATACAAGTCAGGCCCCCTGAGGTGGGCCACTGGGCCATCCTGTTATAAATAACGAGACGGTGCTGGGAGCCAAGTCGAAGTAGGTGTCGTCCGTAGGCTGTGACTGGAGCTCTGTCTGCTGTATCTCTCATAGTAGCCTCCTCATCTAGAGTGTGTAGTGCCTCTGGGTCCTCGTGGTCATATGTCTCACACTGCTCACTGCGCGTACGAGCATTGAAGTCTCCCATAAGGAAGACTTCACCCAGTGTGGAGTACTCCATAATCTCCTCTGTGAGGCATGCGTACGGTGACTCCTGCTCAATAGGGGCGAATCTGGAGCCTGTGGGAGCAAAGTAGCAAAGGGCAATGTAGACGATCCTGTCTCGTGAGAGCTCGAGGCGAATCCACATGTATCGGGCCTGTGGGTCCCGGGCAACAATCTGTAGTCTGCTGTGAAGCCCCTGTCTAAAAAGTATAGCCACTCCTCCTGAACTGCGAGTGGTGTGCTGGCGCATACATCCCCGATGTAGAGACTCCCATTGGAAACCATGTATCCGTGGTAACCCTCTCTCTGGGCTCTCGTGTGTCTCTGTAAGTAGAATGATGTCTCGACCTCTCATCACCTCCTCAAGTCTCTCTGGGTGTGTCCATAGGTCTCCATTGCAATTCCAAACCGTGACATGAATCTCCTCGTGTGTCCCACAGGCCGCGAGTCCCTATGCGATGGTCTTGCCATCAATGATAACCCTACCATCTCGATATACTGCCTTCTTCCCTTCTTTGCGGGCCTGGTGGACTCTAGGCATGCACGTGCGGCGGTGATCTTGTTGCATCTTTGTGAGGTCATCATCAAGATAAATCGGGGGGCCTTCTAGCCCTCTCAAGATGACCCTCTTTTGGAGGAAAGAAGTTCGAGACTCCTCGGAGGCGAATTGGAGGATGAGAGCTCTCTTCTTTGGATCTTTGCCGGCTCTCCAAACTTTGGAGAAAGGGATCTCTTCTTCCTTGTATCCCACTTTCTTGCATAAGGCTTTCCCATCGCTCTCGGGTGTGGACCCTTCTTCTTCTTTGATGCCGGTCACTCGCACATTGAGACGGCGAGCTTGTCGCATTTTCTCCTCCTCGATGGTTGTGTGTACGATGAGTACCTCATCTTTTTGGGCTTCCTCTCTTGCTACCTTCTTGATATTCTTTTTGACCACTTCGACCCATCCTTCTTTGGTGGCTTCTAATTTGTCCTCAATGCTTGCGGTGAGGGCTTTGGTGATCTCCTCCTTGAGGGCTTCCTTAGCCTCCTCTTTAATCTCTCCTTCCTCGGGGGTGAGGGATGTGATGGAAGCATGAAGGAGGTCGATTTGTGCCTTCATCTCTTCTTGCTCTTTCCTCCATCTCTCCCTCTCCTTCTCGTTCTCCCGTGCCCTTCTCTCCTTCTCCTCTTTGAGGTTTTGGATTTCCGCTCTCATGTCCTCTTTTTCTTCGTTCCATAGCTTGATGAAGGTGGCTTTCTCCTCCCTCCATATCTCTCTCTCCATCCACCATTCTTTCATGTCCTTCTCCAATTGTGCAAGCCTCTTGTTCGTGAGCATGAAGGTTGTCTTCATTGTCGATTTCGGCGTCTTGATGATGGGGGAAGACATAGTTGTATTCGGAGCTACCCTCTCTTCATATTGTGAAGAAGAGGGGAGAAGGGGAGTACGTGTATGTATGCGTGTATGTGTGTAGTGTGTGTGTGGGTATGTATCCGTGTGTGTGTGTGTGTGTGTGTGTGAGAGAGAGAGAGAGAGAGAGAGAGAGAGAGAGAGAGAGAGAGAGATGGCTGTGTGAGGGGGAGGCTGGGGGCAGTTCAGCAGCAGGCGGCAACCGCAGGCGGGGGCAATGGCGGGAGCGACGCAACAGGGGGAGTCGGCAGCGAATGGCAGCGGCGGCAGTGGCAGGTGGGGCTGCAGCAGCGGCTGTGCCGCGAACTGCTACAGCTGGGGGTGGGCAGCGCGCGGACACGCAGGGCAGCAAGGGGCGGCAGTGGCAGGTGGGGCTGCAGCAGCGGCTGTGCCGCGCACTGCTACAGCTGGGGATGGGCAGCGCGGAGAGAGAGAGAGAGAGAGAGAGAGAGAGAGAGAGAGAGAGAGAGAGAGAGAGAGAGAGAGAGAGAGAGCTAGCTTTTTCTGCTCTATTTTTAAAAGCTAAGTATGGACAGCTTTTTGGCACTTGCAAAGCAGCCTCTCTACTAGTGAGCAGAGCAGATTTACAAAAGAATAAAAAAGTTTGTGTCACACCCTTGCTGCTAGTGAGCAAAGGGGAAGACTAGAGAGGTGTGCGGAGACCATCTCTCTTGTTGCTTGCCCTGGCCCTCTCAATGTTTAGTAGTGCTCAAACTTTGCAAACCTCATGATGATTATTCTTGTGTTGAAGAAAAAAACACAAGGAATATTTTCTAGAGGAGGTTCCTTAATGTGCCTATCATCTTCTTGCTCTCATTCATACTGACCTTGTAGGACCCATGGAAGACTTCGCTTGGTGGTTGGAAGTTGATAAGATAAACTGATGTAGCCAAATTTTCACCCGAAAATGAGGCAGGGAGTGATTCATAATGCAAGAATGTGTGGGCCATCTCCTTGACCGTCCTGTTTTTCTGTTCCACATCACTTTTTTGTTGGACTGTCCTGTTTTTCTGTTCCACGTCACTTTTTTGTTGATGGGTGTAGGGAGTGGTAGTCTGCCTTTAGAAGCAAGAAAGCTTCATCAAGTCTATAAATATTTCACCATTGTAGACTAGTGAATGTTCCTATGTCCACCACGATAAGGTAAACATGTACACCAAGGGACAGCATACAAGAAAAGGTTGAGGAAGGGTTACTTGATAACTTCGCCTCTAAAATGCGAGGGTGGTGGATAATGCTAGCCTAAAGGACAACCGTAAAAGGTATAGGTCTGAGCATCACAACGTTTCATAAAACAATATTTCAACTCCTTCATGTCAAACGCAAAGGATCTTGGGGGACTTTGGGAAAGCAATTTATAGGAACTATGCTTCACTCAGTCTTTTAATGGTGTATCCTAGAGGACAACCGTAAAAGGAATAGGTCTGAGCATCACAACATTTCATAATAAATTTTTCTATTCCTACATGCTAAACACATAGGATGGGTCTTTGAGCAAGCAATTCATAGGAACTATGTTTGAATCAGTCTTTTGATGTGTATCTACTAGTATTGAATACCACAAAGTCCGCAAGTAATCTATCTGAAAGTCTTGACGTACTGTTGATTCTGTTGCCTTTCCTTTATGAGTAATCATATAGGTCTTAATATTTATGCCTTTCCTTTATGAGTAATCGTTTCGGTCTTAATATTTATGCCTACAGCCCTGAGGAAGTGAAGATGAGGAAGATCAAGGTTAGGAGGACTTTAGGGGTTCTTCAAAACGTTTTACGATCAGACTCCAAATGGCTACCTAGAGAGGCAAGTCTCTCTTGAGTGCTATATTCAGTTACAATACAGGTTCTTGTTTACCTTATAAAAAGTTTTCTTTTCTTGTATTTTAAATGAAATGCATAGTAGCAAGATTTTAGTAATGCCATCTTTATATTTTTCATCAGTGAGTTGTAGAACTATGGGGGATGAGGCAATGACCCATTCATAATGAACATAATCATTGAGCAATTACACAATAGAGAAATGAAAGTGAAAAATTTGATTATAAAACTAGGAAAAAACTAATGTATTAGAGCTCCATTTATAGCCCAAAGCTTGGCATATGGTTGAGATGTAAATAGTGAAGGTGGTAGCTCATGCAAGAGGCCAAAGTCCATGTGTCCATGTGAAAGGGTCCCTAGATATGTGGGTCGACCCTACAAAGGGGGAGACACATTTGGAAGCCAGTGAAAAGTGCATGTATCCTTATCTTGGTGTAATGGGTGTCAAATCATGAGGCTATTCATAGGCTAAAACCCATACACAGCAAATGGATGGCTAGGCACCTAAAGTATTTAATCCTCATACAACGGTTATTTATAAAGTATGCCAAGACACAACAAAGATGCTATACTATTGAAACCAAAAGAGCCAGCGCAAACCACTGCTCATATTACAATTTGCTTCACTCATATGCTCCTTGCTGTTGACCAATGCTCTATTATGATGAGCTTGCAGGTGCTCCACTAAACGTTGAATGTAGCAAGAAAACTATGTCGTGCTCCTCAGTGCAGTCTCACTCCATGGATGATGGCATACAACAAGACATCTGAAGGGCACATTGGTATAACTGAAATGATATACAACAAGGAAATGAACTAGAAGTAGACACAACAAGATAGAACCTAACCTTAGTATGAGCCTAGCTACTCTCAATGTATCAACTACAGATTGGCTGCTAGTGCACATAGCTCTAGATCAAGTGCTGTGCAATGGGGATGTTGAGGCTCAAATAGTGCACGGAGAGTACTGTGAGAATGACTCGACTCTAGATCAAAGACTCATATCAAAGACTCGTACCTCAAACTGCACAAGAGTGACTATCTATACAAAGAATACATCCCATCCGTAACTACTAGTTGCCCCCCAAGACAAGCTACAACAGTTAGAAGAACCAGGTCGGGTCCTCACAAGGGCCCAGCGGGAAGCTTTAGGATTGTCTCTTCTAGCTACTACTCCCCTCCCACAATTTGTATTGGCCGGTCAAGCATCAACCTTATGCCCGAATTTACCATGCTAGCGTTGGGTCTCCAGCCTACTAGACCATCTCTCTTGACAATTATCCTTGTTGACAAAAGGACAGTCTACCCTTTGGGCATTGTTGACAATGTGCCTTCGCCCATACAAGTTCATCTTCAGCCTAGATTTTGTGGTGTCCATGTCTTGGCTTGTGACAAGTCAATGATGTGGTACCAAGAAGCAGCCAGCTGATGGAATGGGACGCATGAATCCCATCACAAATCACAATGGAAATCATGGGCAGTGTACGGAACTGTTGACGTGGCAGTTTCACATGCAAGGATAGCTTTCTGCGTGCCAATTATTTAGCAATTGCCTTTGGCAAAATTGTGGGGATTAATTGTTACAAGGAGCCTATTTGTAGGATGCTTTTAAAAGTTTCTTTTAGAGCCAAGGGCCTTTTATGAAGCCTAGCCTCAATTTTAAATTGGATCAGGTGCATGGGTGTGCACAGTTGTAATCTCTTGAATAAATAATTAATGAAGTACCAACAAGGCTGCTCGACTTGAGGGCCAATACTCTTTGAAGAGGAACTCCTCTAGAGATTAGTGGTTGAGGCAGACCTTTCATCAATTAGCTTATTTTCTACTATGCTCTCCACCTACAAGGTTTTTCACCGCAAGTGCTGCGCATACTACCTGAGGGCTAATGGGCACACTGAAAGCACCAACAAGGTTTAGGTTGCTTTACTCAGGAAGGCTTGCCTCAATTTTAAATTGGATCAGGTGCATGGGTGTGCACAGTTGTAATCTCTTGAATAAATAATTAAAGAAGTACCAACAAGGCTGCTCGACTTGAGGGCCAATACTCTTTGAAGAGGAACTCCTCTAGAGATTAGTGGTTGAGGCAGACCTTTCATCAATTAGCTTATTTTCTACTATGCTCTCCACCTACAAGGTTTTTCACCGCAAGTGCTGCGCATACTACCTGAGGGCTAATGGGCACACTGAAAGCACCAACAAGGTTTAGGTTGCTTTACTCAGGAAGGCTTGCCATTTGCACCTAACAACTTGGGCGCAAACTATCTTAGGCACTACATGGGCATATCGCACAACATTCAAAACAACCACTCAATAGACCTCGTTCCTGTCCGCTTTTGGTCTTGAGGCTGTTGCTCCATTCGAATTCAACTTAGGTTTTCTGTGGGTCACCGTTTGTGTGGATGGTGGCTTACAGTAGGCACGTGTCTCGCCGTGCTGTGCTTGAGGAAACCAGATTGTTAGCTGCACAAGCTCTTTGGGTTGAACAACTTCGTCGGAAGGCATGGCGTGACCGATCTTTGAGAAGTCCGAGGTTTGGGAGAGGGTCTTTGCTGCTATTATATCAGGAGATATACAAGAAGAAAGTTAGAAAACTAGTTCGGATGCGGCAAGGACCATTTATGGTGCAAGACATTCGATCCTGGTAACTTGCGACTTTGACTGGTCTGCGTTTACCCCTGGTATATGGCTCCAGACTGCGAATCTATCACCAGCCCTCTCCTTAGGGTCTCTGTGTTTCTCTCTATGCAAGAAAATTCCAATCTGAATCGCCTGCATTGTAGTTACTATGCCACAATCATTTCTTTCCAATCTCTCCTTTTTATATCGAATTTAGCTGCGGAGTTGCTGCATTCTGCCTCCCCGGGTCAATATCCTATCTGTCCTTGTTTACCATACACTCGGTTTCCTATGGATTCTATTCATCAGTCTGTGCGTATTGACATTTTGCAGTTATTTTCGAACTCTCGCTTGTGAAATGGTTATCATAAATTCGATTTTCATGTATCACTATTTCTTGGAGTGCGTTCTGGATCATGTACTATGAAGAGTGTCAATGTGTACTTGCGAGCTTCTCTTTGCCATGTTTGACCTCTCTCTCGGATACCTTATTTACGTCATGGCAAATGTCCTTGTCGGAGCTTCACCTATGCCATCCTTCTCACCTCCTCCATCTCCCTGTCTTCTCCCCTCATTCTTCGACCATCTGACCTCCCTTTGTCCTCCCTCGCCCACCTCTCATCTCTGCTCGTCCTTGACCTCCTTGCCACCCTCGACCTGCTCCCCAACCCTCGTCCAATCGCCCAGGTCAGCCGGCTCAGCTGCCCTTGTCCATCTTGCCCTACTCATCTCTTCGCCCGCCCTTGCCCCAATCGCCATCTGTTGCCGGCCTCGCCGAGCTTCCCTTCCCTCACCTACGATCGATGCCGCTCTCTCTTCTGCCGCTTACAGAGTAGTCAATTAATAAAGAAAGCGTTAGTTTTGATGTGAGCTTCTGTAGAGAGATAGGGAGAGGGAAATGTGTTTTGCATGATGTGTGCAATTATGGAAAGCTATGAAAATATATGCTCTATGTGGATAGATATGCCATTATGCCCAGTCAATGAAAAAAGCCAGCTAGGAGGACCAGACTATGCTTGTGTATCAATTAAGGATAAGATGAGTACAAAAACTGATCTTGCGTTGGATCCTACACAGCTTTTGGGGGCGGGTGGGCGAGCTGTATCTGTGGGATTTTTTTTATTTTTTTTTTCGAGAAAAAGATCCTTCTATTAGTTACTGAAACTACCCATAGGGCTACAACCACCTCTTCAAGAGACGGCTACAACAACCATGGTGGGAGACTCTCCCAATGAAAAAACCAGTATATGTACAATGGGGCTAAATCAAGAGATGGGGGGAGGGAAGAGCCACACAGGTGGTCGGTAATGCCATCAGAGTACACCTTGGACTATGGTATAGAAAGGCCTAGGACGCCAGAGTCAAAGGAAAGCCTCGCGGTGCTCCCGCATGCGGTCGGAGCTGCCTTGTAGTCCCTCAAGCTGTCCTCTAAGAGTATGGATCAGCTCTAGCCAAAAGTCACGAACAGTCTCTGCTGGTGGCACAGGGCGAGCCTCAAAGATGCGGAAACAACGGGCCCGCCAGATGAACCAGAGTGTCAGGCGACTGATGAGCTCCCAACACTCCTCTCTCTCACTGCACCACTCCTGTGGAGTAAGCTTTGTAGCAGGTTGGAGTGTAGGTCGCCCCTCCTGCATCACTATCATCCTGCTGGTGGAAGATAGCTCAAACTGAAGTGCCGGGCCCGTGAGGGTGGACCGAGCCGCTGCCCCCCAAGTGTACTGTCGAGCCGTGGAGAGAGAAGGCATCAGCCGAAGAACTCATAGCCACACCTGCTAGGCCGAGGGACACTCCCAAAGGCAGTGACGCTGACTCTCCACCAAATGGTCACATGCTGCACATGTGGCCGAGAGACCACAATGCACTAGCCAGCTCCCTACTGCTGTAGCTCTGTGTGCGACCAGCCACTGAAACAAGGTGACTTGCCTCGGCTGTCTGGAGTCCCACAACCTCTCCCAAAAGGCTGCCAAGAACTCAACTGTGAGACCCTTCTCCTGCCAATGAGGTGCTGCAGCGGGGCGGGCCTCTCTCTATGCTGCTAGTATATGACGTCCCAGTCAAACAGTGTATTGAAAGAACGGGACTCCTGGGTGGTCTGCAGAGGAGAAGGGGTCCCTCCATAGCCACTCACCAGGATCCCACTGTACTCGTGCCAGTGGACATCACTCCCAAGCCCACAGCCTCCAATGTCCAATCTCAAGAGCTGCTGGGTCAGGGTCTATGACGCAAGTCCTCCCACAGATGCCCACTACTCGGATCCTCTGAAAACAACACTCTGCTACCTGTGGGGCCTCTACTGCAACTCGCTCTAGGCGTCCCCCACTCTGAAGCTCGAAGAACAGAGCTAGGACAGTCTCTGAGCAGGCCCTGACTGATCTGTGGTATATTTATACCATCTAACTCGTCATTTGTGGTAAAATTCATCGTGGTATCATGGTTCAAACACGAAACCCGAAGCAGGTGGCTTTGCCAGAGTCCTTGGAGGAGACCCAAGCATTCTTCTTCCTCCCAATCCTGGCATCCAAATATGAGGCTAGTTCTGCAAGAGACTTGGATGATGCTGATTAGTTTGCTGAGAAAGAATCCGACCATTTAGGTGTAAAGGCAGGTGTCACTTCTCCTACTGCCACACTTACATTGCCCCGCCCAAACGATGCCATAATCCAATCACCCATTCGGGTGTTTTTTCACTCACAACTACCCAAGCCATCTTTGGTGGATAAATTCTCTTCCCCATAACTGTTATAGTTGAGGGTGCAAAATCTTGCGCACACCAATTTAACTAAAGAAGTATCGCTTTCGAGATGGGTGCTTTAATGTTGAGGCTCCCAGTGTTCAATGACAGGACTCTCACTGTGGATGCGTTGAGTACAGCAATGGGAATGCAGAGTTTCCCCATAGCTTTGGCAGACACAAACACTTATTTCTATTTGTCACCAGATGACATGGTCAGCACTTGCCAGGAGTTATTGAAGCCCTCACATGCTTCTTTTAATCACAATCAACAGATTTATTTTGTCACGCAGTATTACTTTCTATTGAGGGCTTCCACTCAAATGGTCATACCTATGTCGCATACACTTTGGTGATGCCTTCTTTTGTCTGTGTCACCTCCTTCCCTACCCTTTCCACCAGCTATTGTAGCAGGGCTACAGTGTCACGGGCACGAAACAGACAGATAGTTACAGTTGGGCTGGAGTTCACACTGGACGGACTTTCGCCTGGGCAGTGACACATGGCAGGGATACGGGTGGTAGTCTAGCCAACACGGGGCCAGATCACCACGACCACAGTTTGGAGGTAGACTTAGTTGGATTGGATATTTGTGAGCGATTGGTGGCTCTTTATGGTTGTATATATTCGTAGCTGTTTGTAGTCATTATTATCATCATCTACTCTGTGTGGTCGAGCGTCTTGAGTCTAGTGTCTTGAGTTCAGGAATTGCACGCCTGCACCATCCCTGCACATTTGAGCCTCGTCACCCCCATTGTACCTTTGAGTTCTGGGCTTGGAGCTGAGTGTGCTGCCATGCCAGAGTCTGTATTGGTTCATTTGTGTTAGTCGAGTCCCATGCTGTTTAGGTTCTACTGTTGAGTCGTTATGTTTGCTTTGTTGTTCATTGTTTGCAGTGTTTTCATGCTATTGGAGTGAGGTTTCACGCACATTACACTGAGGAGCACCCATTGTAGAGAGCACAATAGTTTACCTCCGCTACTGCTATTATATAATATTATCTAAGAAAGGGTGAAAAGATTTTGGACAAAGAGGGAGGCTAAGGTAGAGGCCTTTAATTGGTTTGCCCATGCCAGTCATATGTTAGGTTGTCCAGATGCTGCAATCATGGGGTGTTTCTACAGCATAGAGAAAATCAAAGAGGACTTATGGTCGAAGTTCGCAGGTTGATAAAGGTAAAAAGAGGAGTAAACAAGCCTGGTTCCTCAAAGGCTCTATAGCAGACTTGCCTGCATTACTTTTCTCAGAGAGCCACATTATCATGAAGTTTATGACTGGCTCAGATAAGGAGCAAAGGCAAAGATACAAACGAGGCCTCGAACGACTCATGGCATTATCACTTTCACCTCATCACTCTCCATAGTCGCCCCTACCAGCCCCTAGACCCACTTCATTCTGTTCCATTCACCTCTCTCTACACCTGCACCTATCCTCATTCCTTCCACTAGACACCCCAACGTTGACATTGTAGCGAAGTAAGATTATACTAAGAATGACACAACAACAGACTCCAAACGCAAGTGGAAGCTTGATTAGACTCTAAGAACTAATACAGACTCTGGCAGGTAGCACACTCGGCTCCAAGCGTAGGGCTCATAGGTACAATGGGGGTGTCGAGGCTCCAGCTGTGTAGGAAGAGTGGAGGTGTGCAAGTGCTAGATTGAAAACACACAACTCTAGACTTCAATGACTCATACAAAGCATAACCATCCCTAACAACCAACTGAGCATGTATACAAAAACATGAAGGGCAACCAACGGCTAACACAAATAACTTTGACAACACAGCTACGCATATCTCCGAACTGTGGTGGTGGTGAACTGGCCATGGTTTCCTCTCGACCACCGCTCCCTCTTTCTGCCACGTATCATGGACGACTAGTATCACTCCCCAGGTGAGAGTCCACCTAGTGTGAACCCAAGGTTCTCATGAGGTGGTTCTGCTTCTTACCATAAATGGTACTAAAAGTGTGGGAATCATTGTTAGAACTGTCGGAAGAGGACGAGGTTTACTGCTTTGAACTACTAAGTTGCTTTCTAGAATTCTTCTTGGATTTGCTTTTCTTGGTCTTTCTTTGCTTCTTCCGCCTCTTCTCATCCTTGCGAGAACTAGAGGAAGAGGAACTGTCGGAACTCTCTGAAGACGAAGATGAAGGAAAAATGGAGTCATCCTTGAAGTGAACACACTTCTTGGATTCACTAGCCGCTTCTTGGATCCACATGCTTTGGCTTTCATTGCCGACTTGAGAGGAGGGTTGGTGACCTTCTGCCACCTCCCATAAAATTCTGCTATTGGCTACTCCTTCAAAAATTACTCATTTTTTGATTCTTTAAATATTTCATAGGCCGCTTAGCACAAGTGCTAACTTGTAGTTTTTGTCGGAAATATGCAAGCTGTGGATCCTTGCTTAAAGATTTCTCATGCTGTTCATCCAACTCATCATGTCATTATTCGAATCTCCATTGCTGTTGGGTTCTTCATTCCATAAAAGTGTAGGTGGGACGACTTCCCGTTCTTGATTGAGGTTGCAAACGTTTGGTATTTTTGTTGAAAATGTTTGACACAAACATTCTTGTCTTTTTGAAAAGTCTACAAACCTTACAACTTGAAAATTTTGCATTTTGGAGCTTTTACAGCAATGAAAGATAATATTGAATGTTTAATGTTAACTTGTAGCTTGTAATTTTAATATTGTTTGAACTTTTAGTGGCTTTATTGATAGCATATTTACCTTTAAAATTGGCTAGAATTCAGGTCATGAATGTTTCAGGCAACTCCTTTGAAACATACGTATAACATACTTCCATACCCGAATGTGTATGCGTATGTGTATGCTTCTTGTATGTTTCAAACTATGGTTAGAACCCATGGCGTGTGTTGCAAAAAGTAGGACCGGATCCTCCACAGAAGAAGAATTGCCCAAAGCTCTGATACCATAGTTACCCTGAACGGCAACATGCATGAAATGCCATTACTTGTTTTGGATACTCACCTCTGAAACACGGAACGGGCATCCGGAACGGGAAATTGGGATGGAAACGGGGAACGGAGATCTGAAAATGGCCATTCCCTGTAATTATGTCTGATACCACTCTAACCCGCTTGGCACTTGCCACTGACATGGTGGTAATCTCATAGAAACTCAAGAACATAAGTGAAAACTTTAAATGCTTGAACTTGAAAACACACACTAGTAGTTGTGATGGAGCTCCAGTTCCAGATGCACTGATCCCAAAGTCTGGCACCGGTTTTGGTACCTCTTTTTATATTGATGAATCACAAAGTATAACTTCTGAGGAGTCACTCTACAAGTCTGTTACCAAGCTTATCTGCTAGAGTGCTCCGGAGGCATCATTTATAAAGGCTTCAGGCCCAAAAGCAACTGATACAAAAAGCTAGCACTGACCAAAAGCATCTGCTAACAATTACTGATGCCCAATAATGCTCTCACATAGCGTAGGCGAGCCACGTCAGTTACTGTACAAGCCCTCGTTAAAACTGCCGTTAATTATGGATGCCACATCAGCAATCTGTACGGTTCTTTGCGACTTGTTGAATGAATGCGATTGTAATTAGGTGTTGTATCTGCATGGTGTAATTTTTCTTCCTAAAGACAACATATGTGTGAAGCCATCACACTATCACCATGAATTAAATTGGTATAGTGTTTCTTAAGAAAGACAATATTAAAAGATTGTATTATCAAGTGGTTTTCACGCTGAGTGGAAGTTTTGTTGAAGAAACCACCAATTTGCTTAAAACTCATGTAAAATTGGATTGTCTACTTTAATATGGTCAAAAGTCGGTTCTTGAATGAGGTAGAGATGATTATCATTTATGATCTCTTTCTCTCTCTTCTCTTTTGTTGGTTACCACATCATCACTTTGTGACGTGAGGCCTATGAGAGATGCAAAAGGCCAAAATGGGCTTATGAGACAACTCTGAGTATGTTAGATATCATGTCGTTGTAAACATTAAGATGAACAAAATAAAATTCTAAAGACCTTTTATCTGCATTGATGTGCAGTTCCTTGGAGTGACCATATCATCAATGATCCTAGATTTTAAGAAAATTACCCTTTTTTAAGAAAACAAGAAAAAATTATGATCAATAATCAGTTGAGCAGAAAGTAACAATTTTTTGAGACAGTGACCCTAGAGTTCATCTTCTATTGTTTTTTTGAAGCAGTTTATTGCAGAGTTGGATTCAGATTTGAGAATTTTAGGAGCACCTTACAACATTTTGCCACTGTCAGAAGAACCCGGAAAGGTGATCCTGAAGCTCTCCGAGGTTTGTATTGTGTAAATATATCAAGTCCCCCACCCTGCTCGTTCTTTTTCTTCTCCTTCCACATTTTTCTTGAAAGGAAAGCAAACCCTCTATGCATATGAGAATTCTTAGGTGATAGCAGCAAAGAATGGGCTTAAGGTTCCAGCAGAAATTTGTATTGATGGTCCATGGAAAGAAGATAACGATATTTTTGATGCACTTGAGGTCGCCTTCAGATTCCAAGTATGTATACCAACCGTTGATGTGGATTTGGTCTATCAGGAGCTATCTACACTTTCTTATTAAGGTAGCATGTTGTTCTGCAGAGCGACAATCTAAAAAACCAGCGGGAGCACTTAGTTCTTTTACTTGCAAACACTGAATCTGAGTTGTATGATAGAACAGCAGTTGAAGAGGTCTGTATCTGTCAAAAGAGTCTTTTATGATCCTTTCAGATGTGCTGCTAGAACATTTTCTATTTTCATTATTTGATCTTGTTTTCTTTTAGCATCTCCATGACACTACCATCCAACAAGTGTGTGATGAGATATTGGGTAACTACAGAAGTTGGTGCTCTTATATTCGAAAAAAATGTGTTTATGATGGGTGTGTAGTTTACCAATGCTTCTAGGAATAGCTGACATTGACTTAGCAGCTGTCTTTTAACCACTTACAAGCTTGTTATGACCTTTTGCATTCTCAGGGTGAAAGAATCCGAAAAATTAGCATTTGCAGCTCTTTATTTATGCATCTGGGGTGAGGCAGCAAATGTTCGATTTCTACCAGAATGTTTATGCTTCCTATTCCATAATGTAAGTATACTCTCTCTCTCTCTCTCTCTCTCTCTCTCTCTCTCTCTCTCTCAGTTTAGTTTTTCACTTTACTTCATTTTATTTTTGTACCCAGACATTGGATTAGATCCACAAGTATTGTATCAGTTTGGCCTCATAGGTCATTTTGGCCTTTTGAAGATGTTTAATAAGACATTTCATTTCATTTCATCTCTCTCTCTCTCTCTCTCTCTCTCTCTCTCTCTCTCTCTCTCTCTCACCTTGTTTCACTCAGGGTATTAATGGAAGAGAGTTGGCTAAAGGGAAAAACATTATACTGTTGCTTTGTAGATTTCACCAAAGCCTTTGACACGGTCCCGAGAATGGGTATATGGAAAAGGATGGAATGCATAAAAGTACCGATGCATCTCAGGAGTGCGGTAGCACGTCTCTATGACAGAGTCATATGTCAACTGAAAACGCACGAAGGGCTGTCCAAAGCTTTCTCGAGCAACATGGGGGTCAAACAAGGATGCCCTCTCTCCCCTACTCTTTTTGGATTGTGCATTGATCAAATAGAAAGCTTCCTTCTTCAATTAGAAGGGGATGAACCAGCCATCGGGATGCTTACACTTCTCATGCTCATCTTTGCAGATGATGTGGCTCTTTTCGCCCATGACATTACAGCTCTACAGAAATCGGTCGATGCGTTACATGCTTTTTGTGAAAATGTGGGTCTATCAATCAATGTAGACAAAACAAAGTTCATGATTGTAAAGACTCGTAAGATGGATATCCATGCCCCGCTCATGTATCAAGGGAAACAAATTGAGAAAGTCGACAGTTTCAAGTACTTGGGGATTGACATCCCGTGCAACTATGCTTGGGGACAATGCGCACATAATAGAATTGACATCGGCCATGCCAAGTACTATCAATTTGAAAACATGTGCACACAAAGGAGCATAAAAGATGGGAGATAAAAGCGACCATTTTTGAGACATGCGTGGTGCAAGCCATCCTCTACGGAGTGGAAATCTGGGGAGCAAGCATTTCAGCCCACACATGGAATGAAATTGAAAAAATTCACAAAAAGTATCTATGTTGACACATGGGAGTCAAAAAGACGACACCATACTCCGTGCTACTCTTGGAGACAGGCAAGAGACCACTAGAAATGAAAGCATTGCAAAAAATGTACACGTATATCATGAAGGTCAAAGCGATGCCTCCTACTCGAATCCCCCGCATTGCATGGGAAACGGGATGTGTGCCACAAAAGACAAAAAAAAGCAAATTTCTGTCATCGAGCGTCATAGAGGACATTAAGAAATGGTTCGCTAAATGGAATGTAGAGGCATATGTGGAGATGCTTATTGAGGAGGGCAAGGAGGGAGAACACATGCTGAATTTTGACATTGCATTACTAAATAGCCTCCACACCAAGTGGAAGACGCAACACCGCTTGAAATTTGAATACTATTGCAAGCATGTCAACACAAAGTATTGGGAAGGCTATAGCACAAACCCAATGGAAGCCCAGGCCCACATACGAACACCCATGCCCCACATGGCACGAAGAGCCATCTCTTTGATGCGCACAAGGTCACATATGCTCAAAATAGAAACAGAGGGCTGGCTGAAAATTGATGCTTCTAAATGGATATGCACATCATGTACAATGCAAGCTCCCGAAGATGAAGCACATGTGACATTGGAATGCCCAAAATACACTCACATCCGGGCTAATTTTCAACGACTTCCAAGCGGTTGTTCTACCTTTGTGGACCTATTATCCAAGACAGACCCCTCCCCTACAGCTCTCGGAACATGCCTCACCCGCATACTTCAGCATCAAAAGACACTCATAGGAACACAAAAAGAGAATAACACACACCACACCATACACCCCCGAGAGGGGAGACTATGTATCACTTCGAGGTCCCATGGGTCATTTCTGGCCCCCTGCGGACGTTAATACCAAATCAAATCAAATCTCTTTCTCTCTCTCTCTCTCTCTCTCTCTCTCTCTCTCTCTCTCTCTCTCTCTCTGACCATGGAGGAGATTGATGAGATCCGCTAGCGACCGATGCTGGATCTTCTGTGATCTAATTATCCCAGCTAGCTGTTTTAGCGGCTTAGTCCACACTCCGCAGTCTAGGATTCCATAGTATTTTATTTTGTTATTTGTCATTTTGTCATTTTGTCATCTTGTTACTCTGACTTTGTATCAGATCCACCACATTGTAACTTTCTGGTCTCATAGGTCACTTTTGGCATATAACATTTCATTTCATTTCATGTTATGTTAGATGCATTACATAAATTCGCGGAGGACAGCGGACAATCGGTAAATTTGGGTAAAACCAAAGTTATGGTGTTTAACACCACACCGCAGTGGGTTAGGAGATCGGCACCTACATTTGCATATGGCCAGGATACAGTAGAGTACACAGATGCATACACATACCTTGGTGTGGTATTTATTGGACCGAAGTTTACTCTTAAGAAAGCAGCGGATGCTAGATTGTCCAGAGCCTCTGCGGCCTTGGGAGGGTTGGAGAGGATGTGTTCACAAGTGAAGTTTCAAGAAGCACGAACAAAACTTTGGCTCTTTGATACTGTGGCGGATTCGGCTGTGCTTTATGGGGTCTAGATTAGGGGACCATCTGTGGATCAGGATAATTGGAAGTCAATGGAGAGACCTTTGGTATCTATGATTTCCTGAATGATTAGAGCCAAGGCCTCCGTACCACATGCGATTACCCGAGCGGAACTAGGTGCCCCTCCAATAGAAATTGAAGCTCTTACCAGATCAGTGTCCTTTATACATGGTTTATGGGATACAAATAATTGCCGATATACTAGATTGGCCCTCAAATGCTCTCGACAGTTAGCAATGAAAGGAGATACATCATGCTGGTATGCGCAACTGTCCTCGTGGTTTCAAAGACACGGGTTCAGTATGGAAAGATTACCCCTCTTCCAATACTCTCTTGAGGCTCCATCACTGGCAATCACACGAACGGAGATTAATAAAATCATCTGCTAGGATCTTATACAGTTGGACACTAAGAGGACATGGTAGACCCTACACAAGAATTGGGCACGAAGATGGCCGACTACAAAGAAAACTTCCTTTAGCTATCGGAAGATGGCTTTGTGATTCGCCCGAGCTACATGGATACCCACCTGTCTCATTGTTTGAGATGTGCTATTGGTCAGATTCGTACATCCTCACACCAGTTGGAAATTGAATTTGGCAGATTTAGGGGAATCCCACCTGAGAGCAGAATTTGCAAGTTATGCGGAATGGAGCCGGAGACAGAATTACACTACATATGCCACTACACCGTATACTATGAGATACGTGGGCGTTTCCATTGCCTATTAAAAGAAGGCTTTGGACCTCTAGATAGAGTCATGCAATACCAAGATCAAAGGTGCTTAGGCTTGTACCTACTGGAACTACATCAGCACAGGGATAATCTAATGAGAAGACAAAGAGCACTACAACCTCAGAGGCAGATCACAAATTTCTTCGGATCGAGAGAAGCAGGAATGGAAGGAGAAGCGAGAGGCCAGCAGCGAGCACAAAGGAGTACCCACATTCATACCAAAGGCACCCTCAGTGACGGGGCGATTGAGCTTAGGAAATCGAGACGACCACGACCGAGATGCAGAAGCACACTTCAGCGGAGGAGACTACAACAAAGGATTAGAAGCATTCTAGCCAGACACCCAGAATGCTCCTAGGAAGTTTATCTAATACTTTGTATTTAGTTTTTTCGCATTTATTTTCACATTTTCACACTTTTCAGACATTGTAATCGACTCACCACTTTTGTATCAGTTTGGTCTCATAGGTCACTCTGGCCTTTTGAAGACGTTAATATAACATTTCATTTCATTTCATTTCTCTCTCTCTCTCTCTCTCTCTCTCTCTCTCTCTCTCTCTCTCTCTTTTTGTAAATCTGCTTTGATTAATTTACAAGTGGGAAACCTCAAAGCGAGGAAAACCCACGAAAAGAAAGGGATACAAAACACGGAGCACTATGAGGCTCCAAAGGCTAGAAACAATCGAATTAAATCCAGTAGGTATCAAGAGTGATGTCTCCAGCATCATAGGCAAAATGCAGCGCTTGACCAAGAGATAATTTGAAATAGGGTAAGGGGTCAACAAAAGTGCCTTGGAACATTAATGAGGTCCTATGGTGCCAGATGGCCCACATAGTCCAAAATCTGACCCATGTGAAGAACACCGCAAACTGAGATTGCGGTGACCGAAGCACCTAAAAAGCCAAAATCATCTGTGAAAATAGTCGGAAGGAAAACGCAGCCGAAGAGCAGTCGATACTTGTCAACAACACCACAATAAGTGTGGCACGGTCTTCTCGGCTTCTAGGCATCTGGAGCAGCGGGAAAGCGCAATATGCCGAGCATGCAACCAAGCACCGCGACAAGAAAACACGTTCCTTTAAAGGCAGATGACTCTGCCAAATGCGAGACAATGTGTGTTGCAACCACAAGGATGACTCGGAAAGCGACCACAACTAATTACCTTGATGCACAATCTATACATCAGAGTGAAGGATGGCATAGACACTGGCAGCTGAGATGTTGTCCAATCTATAGTAGCCAGATTCCTATCAGAGAAGTGAGAGTCCACATCCAGAGGAGGAATGGGTGAATGAGCAGCAAGCATCCTTTGAATCTCCCACCAGAGAGGAGAATAGTGAAGGCCCAACCAAAAGAGGGAGACGACATCAACGAAAGAAAGAACATAACCCGAGTCATCAACCACATGATGCACTTGATAGATTCCTTTTTGGGAATCTATCAAGCGTATTTTCTTTCCTTTTTGGGAAAGAAAATATGCTTGGCCAGGAGACCGTTGAACCAAAGTCGAAGCAAAAACCCTGCTCCAATGCAAACTCTCCAAGAGAAGAGAGTTACCCCAAGAGGATTGTCGACCATCCCAAGCCAAACACGAAGTGACAACCTTCGAATCAACAATTAGAGAAGAAGTAAAGGGACATCCAGGAATGTGTCCTTCAAGATTTTTAAAAACAACATCTCAATATGTCGGTTTCCAATGACCAAAAGAAGGGGTGACAATGTGCGCACACAAATGTGTGACCATAAGAGCCCATGGTTGCTGCTGCTCCACCAAAATTGGCAACAACATAGCTTTCCGAGCCAGAAGATGACGTCTCAAGTCCAAAATATTTAACCCTCCAATCCGCTTGGGAGAACAAAGCTTGTCCATAGATAGAAGCTGAAGGCCCCTCTTGCTAGACGAGGTCCGCCAAAAATGCTCTAAAATATTGGACATGAGGGACTGCAAATGCAACCGAGGCCAAGATAACAAAGGCAAGTAAAACTGATAAGTCACACAGGCTGGAGTGTAGGTCGCCCCTCCTGCATCACTATCATCCTGCCGGTGGAAGATAGCTCAAACTGAAGTGCCAGGCTTGAGAGGGTGGACCAAGCCACTCCTCCCCAAGTGTACTGTCGAGCCATGGAGAGAGCAGGAATGAGCCGAAGAACTCGTAGCCACACGTGCTGGGCTGAGGTACAGTCCCAAAGACAATGACGATGACTCTCACAAGGTGGTCACAAGCTGCATATGCGGCCGAAAGACCACTATGCACTAGCTTGCTCCCAATTGCTGTAGCTCTGTGTGCGACCAGCCACTGAAACAAGGTGACTCGCCTCGGCTGTCTAGAGTCCCACAACCTCTCCCAAAAAGCTGCCAAGAACTCAGCTGTGAGACCCTCCTCCTGCCAATGAGGTGCTGCAGCGGGGCGGGCCTCTCTCTGTGCTGCTAGTATATGACGTCCCAGTCGAATAGTGTACTGAAAGAACGGGACTCCATGGTGGTCTGCAGAAGAGAAGGGATCCCTCCATAGCCACTCACAAAGATCCCACTGTACTCGTGCCAGTGGACAACACTCCCAAGCCCACAGCCTCCAGTGTCCAGTCTCAAGAGTTGCTGGGTTAGGGTCTATGACACAAGTCCTCCCATAGATGCCCACTACTCGGATCCTCTGAAAACTGCACTCTGCTACGTGCGGGGCCTGTACTGCAACTCGCTGAAGGCGTCCCCCACCCTGAAGCTCGAAGAAAAGGGCTGGGACAGTCTCTGAGTAGGCCCTGACTGAGATGAGAACCTCCAATCGTGTGAAGGCTCCCATCCACCGGGGTGCTACTGGCTCGAGGGGCGTGAGCCACTCAGCTGGAACTGACTCTGAGATGTCCTGGCACATGCTCTGCACCCCTCTCATGCCCTTTAGCTGGAGACCCTGCACCTCCTCTGACAAACCTGTGAACTCTAGCCAGTCACCTAAAGAGCGCGCTGGACCTGCTGCCATGGGTCCCCAGGAAACATGAGGCCGAATACCAACCAAGTGGCCTCTCTGAGTGCTAACCATGGGGTTCTAGACGAGCGGCTGCCGTAGGCGCTCCTACGTGCACGTAGGCTGTCTCTGCTCCAGGCCACACCGCAAGTGCTCCCAAGATCGAAGCAAACTCACAGCGAAGCGGTCCTCCAGTCTCCTGCTCAAACCAACTCTGTGCATCTCTGTAAAGATCCATCTGGTCGAAGGTTGCCAAGGGCCTCCTGCCTGAGGCACCCTAGCATGAAGCCGTTGTAGCAAGAACTCCTTCGAGTGCTCCTCACCTGGAAGAAGTCCTCTGACGATGAACTTCCTAAGAAGGACTCTGCTCTGCTGTGCTCGATCAATGATCCCAAGCCCTCACTATGAACAAGGAAGAGTGATGAGCTGCCAAGCCACCTTGGCTCGGGCTATCTGAGTGTCACGTCTGACCAAAGGAAGTTCCTGATCAGCCTTTCTACTTGGCTGATACAAGAACTCGAGACGATCCAGCAGGAAGTGATGTACGACATAGTCGCCAACAACACCTGGTTGGCAACTACTACTCTGCCAGCCAAAGAAAGTTGTGCTGAAGCTCTAGTGTAACAACTTTCTCTTGATAGACAAGAGAAGGGGCGCAATCTGCTGCTCGGGGGACAAGTCCAAACCAACTTGACAGCCCAAGTACCGAACTGCAGTCCCTGGGGGAATCCACCTAAAGCCCTCTCCTGGCATCCAATGTGGCACAGGAGCACTACCAACCGAGAAATCCATTGTCTTTCTCCGGTTGATCAGTGCGCCCGATGCACAATAGAAGGTCTCCAGAGCCTGCTCACACCTGTGAAGGTTGGCCTGCTGGCCATCTAAGTACAAGATTGAGTCGTCGGCAAACTCAACGTCCAGTAGCTCATCTCCCTGAAGAGGGAGTGCTAAGCCCCGTAGACCAACCTGCTGCGACACCAAAAACCTGCTCATCGCCTCCGCATAGAACCGAAAGAGGAAGGGGGCAAGAGGACAGCCCTGTCTGACTGAGCGTGTAAGCATGAAGCGATTACCTCTACCTCCTGCCAAGAGTACCTGACTATGAGCCTGTCTGTACAAAGCTGACACCCCTCTGATCCAAGCATCTGAGAAGCACATCCTGCATAGAGTGCCCTCTAGAAAGTCCCAGTCAACTCTGTCGTAAGCCTTCTCAAAATCGAGAAGAAGAATCACGAGGTCCTCACCACGGAGCCGTGCCAGGACAGAAGCCTCCCAAAAAGTAAAGATGTTGTCAAGGATACTACGTTCCTTGACAAAACCTGTCTGAGTCCCATGTATAAGGCTCTCTAGAAGTGGCTGAATCCTCAAACTCATAGCCTTGGCAAGAATTTTGTAGGCTGAGTTGAGGATGGTGATGGGGCGCCACTGTCGAATCTAATGCAAGGAGCCACCCTCCTTGGGAATGAGGTATATCAGGCCCTCACTCATGCTGTCAGGCATCACTCCTGTGTGCAAAATGTACTGAAAAGCACTGCAGAGATCTAGGCCAAGTAGGTCCCAGTACTCCAAGAAAAAATTGGGAGTCAATCCATCCTCACCTAGACAGCTACCACGGGGGAGGGTCCTAACAGCTGTGTGCAGCTCCTCAAGCTGAAGTGGCATCTCAAGCCTCTGACGCATCTCCTCAGTCACAAGACAAGGCATCTGTGCCCAAACCTGCTCCCTGCATGTATCCTGACCCTCTGATTGGGACTCTGCAGACAGTAACTCACGTAAAAGTCAGTAGCAACTGCACGCATATCCTTGAGCTCAGAAGCAACTGACCCGTCGGGCCTCCTCAACTGATTGACCTTGGCATGCTAGTGCCAAGGTCCCATTGTCTCAAAGAAAGCACCAGTCACTCTGTCGCACACCTGGGTCCACTGAGATGCCTGTCGGTGGAAAGCAAACTCAGGTCGCCTCTCCTCTGTGCTAGCAAGCTCCTGTCGAGCCTACTGTAACTGCTCCTCGAACCAAGGACTGTCTGGATGCTGCTCCTGCATCCTCTGTAACGAAGCAATGCCCCGTCTGAGACACTGTCTGTCTCTCTCGGTGCAGCCCGGCGAGCCAGAGACTCTTGGAGAAAAACCGACTAATCTGAGCTAGGCCTCTGGCCACTCTGTCAGCAGGAGAAACCTACCTGTCCAAGCCCTCTGTCCAGAGAGCCTCTACCCTCTCTTTGAGTGCTGAGTCCAACAAGACCCTCTCTGGGATGCGAAGCATTGTGCTCCCACTCCTCTGCCTGTCTGCTACTGTGAGGATCACTGATGCATTCTCCGAGAAGCATGTCCCTACCAGGATGCCTACTGTCCCTCCCAAGTCACTGAAGTGGTCACTTGTGTAGAAGCGATCTATCCGTGATAGATTCACTCCTCCCACTCTGCGGTCCGATCGAGAGAAGGTAAGGCTGTCTGGGGGCCTCACAAAACGAGAGTGCTGCCAAACATCCGAGACCCTCAAAGTCATACAAAACCTCTCCCAAGCTGCCAACTCAACTCCATGCACAGTAGCATGGCTACCACCAATCCTGTCAGAAGGATCCTCCAGCATGTTGAAGTCCCCTCCTATGCACCAATGTTCTGCCTGCGGCAGAGACTCAACTATCTGTGACCAAAACTGAGCATGAGCACTCGCCACATTGGACGCATAGATGTTCAGGAAACCCACTAGGCCACCCTAAACCTGCATAGTAATCCACTGAGCCCTGCCTGGCACAATAATCCCTTTGGCCAGAATGGCCTGCTGCAAAGAGTCCGCACTAGTCATACATACCCCACCCTGGATGCCTCCAGGTCCAAAAGCAGCTGACCAAAAAGTATCATATCATCCACGCAAGAGCTGACCCTAACGTCTAATGCGTCTCTCACACAGATGGTGCTCCTGAAGCATAAGGAGATCAATCTCTCCTCCCACAAGGCAATGCGGAAGCTCCTCACGCAGTCGGCCCCGCTGACGTTGAAACTGGGGCCCACCTAGTCCCTGCACGTTCCACGAGACGATCCTCATGGGGAGCGAGAGAGAACAGATGCTGCCGCAGTAGCTAGACGGGCTATCTTCGAGGCTGGCTTGGATGGGGAGTAATCCGCATCCGAGCGTCCTCTAGATAGGCATGACTGCAACGAATGCCTAGTCCAAGCCCAAGTAGAGCGAGCCGTACGTAAAACAACCTCCTCTGTCCAGGAGTTCTCATGAATGTATACATAGCATGGCAAGCACTGTGCATCGGCAAAGAAGTAAACCACAATTTGTCTACATCCTACTGAGTCTGGAGGTGTCACCGCAAACTTGGCCAATGGCCACAAAGTCTGGAGCATGTTTGTAACTCCGTAGTTTATCCATGTGGTGAGAGAACTCTAGGACATGTGTGTGTAACCATCCCAACAGTGGGTCGAGAGTCCACTCTGTCTGGTCTCTGCCGCAGAGGGGGAAGGAGAAGCCAACTGCTGAGTCCAAGGCCTCTGTCCCCCTAGTGGCAAGGAACAGAACATGGACCCTAAAGCAGGTTGCCTCATGGTCTGCTGAAGGGTCGCCGAGAAAACAAGTGAAGCCGTAGTAGAAGAAGTCCCATCGGCGCCGGATGTCAATGCTCGTTAGACCACGAGGGATAGCTGCTAGGGAAGATGTTTGTACCTCCAGAGGGGGCCGCAAGAAAGGCTGTCCCTCTCTCGCTAAGCGATTCGTGGAAAAGGCGCTGCCAAGAGATCTCCTAGCCGCAGGAGAAGGCCCTGCCCCCTGGGTCGACTGTGGAACTGAAGTAGGAGGGGGGGGAGAGGGAGCTGGGGGGAGCGGTGGAGAAGAGGTGCGGGAGGGAGCGACAGAGGTAGAGGGGCGGGGGGAAGAGCCGGCGGGAGCAGGAGGCAGGGGGGAGGATGAGGAAGAGGGAGGGAACTGTGGCGGGGGAGGGGATGTCAAGGGTGAAGCTCGGGTGGGGGCTGGGGTAGGGACCTCATCCTTGCTCAAGAGGACCAAGACGGTTCCCCGTGGGAACCCACTGCTGCTGAGTAGGCACCTGAGGACCACTCTGAGTGCCAGGCTGACGCTGTGGCCCCTGTCGTCGTCTACCACGGGTCTGCTGCTATCCCTCCTCCGCTGGAGCCCCGGGCTCAGAGGGTGGCTCTGCCTGTGGGCGTTGTGTCTCTGGCTGTGTCTGCTGGCCAGCCCTTGCAGGCTGGGGCTGAGGCTGTGGTGTAGGTGGAGGCCTCCTCCGTGGATAGGCCTTCGCTCGATGGCCCATTTGTCGAAAAATGAAGCACTGGTTTGGGAGGCCCGAATACTCCACTCTGTCTGAACCAACCCCCACTCACCCGAGGCAGAAGAATAACCTTCGGGAGCGTGTGAGTGTCTCTAACCAAAACGCAAACTGGAAGCAGGGTCGAAACCATGTCTCCACTGTCGAAAGTGGGCACGTGCTGCTTGGATGGTTAGTGGACTCATGGCGATGACCTTGGACGCCATCTCGGAGGTCTCAAACTCGATCTGATGGTAACCTTGTCCGAGTATTTGTATGTCCAATATCTTGCCCACCTCTGCGAGAAGGCGGGCGTGGAGAAGGTCACGCAACTCTCCTTTGCTAGGTCGAGTGCCGAGAATCTTGTAGCTGACAGAAGTCGCTTGCAATCGCTCTACCTCTGCGGCTAGGCTCGCTTGCTCTATCGGCGAAAGAGCAAGTCGAATGGTGGGCTCAGCGGGGTCGGGCTAGTGGGCTTCGGATGAGTCCCTCTGTGGCACAGCTGGAGCCTCCATCTGTGTCCATTGCTGTGGCGAAAGAATTGGCGGTGGGGAGAATCTGCAAATGAGTGCGCCGAGCACTGCGGAAAAAAGTCAGTGCGGCACGAGCCAAATTGCAGAAAGCTTTGGGGAAAAAGGAAAGCAAGCGGGGGGGGGGGGGGGGGGGGGGGGGGGGGGCGGGGAAGTGCGGGTGCACAAGCGGCTGCGGGCGGGGGGAGATGGGGGGGGGGGGGATGGCGGCGTGACAGGAGGCAGCGGGCAGGCAGCACGAACGGGGGGCAGCAAGCAGCAGTCGGGCTGAGTCAGCAGACAGTGGGCAGGCAGCGGGGCGGAAGAGAGGGCGAACAAGGGCAGCAAGCGGGCAGCGCGAAGGGGGGGGGGCAGCAGGCAGGCAGGCAGGGACAGCGGGGGGGCAGGCGGGGCAGCGGGGGCTGGAGGTAGCGCTGGGGCAAGGGGGGGGGGGGGGGGGGGGGGGGGGGGTAGCGATGGCGCAGCAAGGGGAGTCCAATAGCAGCAGCTCGCTCGCTCTAAGGATGCTTAATATGCATCACATTATCATAGTTATTACGAGGCATGAGCAAAGAGTTGTCTGCATAAGCTTGACCAGCAAACTGCCGACCAGAAGGTAAAGTCAGGCCATGTAGCCTACCAGTGGAAGTCAAGGAATCCAAATATATAAACAAGGGATGAGTAGCAATCGCATAAAGCAAAGCACTCAGAGCGCAGCCCTGCCTTACCGACCTTCCCAAAGGCCAAGATTCTATGAGAGAACCATCCAGCAAGCCTGCAGAAGTACTGTGTGCATACAAGAAAAGCACGACACGGGATAGCCTAGGCCCAAAGCCCAAATGTCGCATGGTATCCGCAATGTAATCCCAAAGAACAGTATCAAATGCCTTTTTCAATGTCGAGTATATTTTACATATTCCATACCAATGATGACATTCGCGAGGTTATCACTAATTTGACCTCGCAGAATTAAGCCGTATTGAGATTGATGCAAGCCTTCATGCAGAAAGCACTTGAGTCGATTAGCAAGCATTTTTGCCATTAATTTATATACCACATGCATGAGTGTAATAGGCCGCCAATGTGAGAATTCTTCCCACAATGCATGCTTAGGTATCAGCTTGAGCAAACCTTCTTTCCAAGCGGAGGGCAATTCTTGTTGTTCCCAAGCTATATTCATCATGAACAATAGAGGCAACTTGAAATAATCCTAGAAAGACAAGAAAAATTCCACAGAGAGACCATCCCAACCACGAGCTTTCCATCGACCCAAGTCAAGCAAGCTGGCATACAATTCCAACTCAGTGAAAACAACTTCCAAGTCTTGAGCCTTCCTCATCGAAAGAATGGGAGTAACATGCGATAGAAACATGTGAAGCGGTTGGCGAGCTTCTCTCGTGGGAGAAGAAGGGGTCTTAAAAACCTTGCCATAATGAGAGTGTAGGGCTAGTGCTACCTCTCGGAAAGTGGAGGTCCACTCCCCTGACGGTAATTGAACTCTCCGTATAGCTTGAGACTGCCTCGAGTGATGCAAATGCTGGAAGAATTGTTTAGAAGCACATCCTTTTTCTGCAAAAGCCTGTTGACAATCTCGAGTCTGCCATTTGGCCAATTTTCTCTCATCATTGTGCGTTAATATAGCCTGAGCAGAAAACAACTTAGTCATTTGAGTATCAGTAAGAGAAGAATGATTAGCCAAGTGCATTAATCGGCTACAAGCATCCTTTGCTTGATTAACCTGCTCCCTTAATTGTGACAAATAATCCCTGCCATAATCCTGTATAACCGATTGAAGACGCATAATAAAACGGAACCAAGCTATGTCCATATCAACATACATCTAGGAGAGCAAGGGCGGGATGATATTCACAATCATAGCGCGAAAAGGCTCATGCTTGAGATAAGCATTATTGACATGCAAACGTCTCTTCTTGGGTAGGCGATCATTGAAATCAAAAGAGCCAAAAGGAAGTTTTAAGCAGACGGGAAAATGATCCGAGAGACACATAGCATAATCAATCCTCATCTCGCATACAAAGTCATCACACTGTTGCATATGAAAAAGATACCAGCGATCCAGCCGAGCGCGATACATGGATTGAGCATTGTTCTGAAAAGGGAATCCTGGATGAGTCGCATGCAAAAAGGGCCACAAATCAAGTCCATTACAGGTCGACATAAATTGGTTCCATGATTGCCGTTCCATATGAAGTATGTGAGAATTGCCAGTAGTATTATCCGCAAGGTTTGGTGCATTATTAAAATCTCCGTAGAGAAAGGCATTGCAATGCCAACAATAAGAAAAGATAGCACTCCACAACTGTGCCCTATCTGCAGAAGCTATGTATGCATATAATCTTCCAAATTTGAAAACTTCCCCATTAACAATACATTGGATCGCCATCCATCTCCCAGCTAGGTCATTAAAAACCAAGGTCGGGAAGAGTTCATGTCGAACAACCATAAGCACTCTAGAATAGCCAGCTGATCCTGCATAAGCTATCCAATAGCCCGCAAAGTAAGAAGTTTGTCCTACAAATTGGTGATGGTTATGCTCTTGAAGAACCACAATGTCCGCTTTACATGTATGTACATAGTGCCAGGTAAGCCGCCACTTGTCGTGATTGCATAACCCACACATGTTATAGGAGATGCAATTCATAGAACTGTGCATTCTATATGGTATATACTGTGGGCGAGGAAACAGGAAAAGAAGCGGGGGAAGAAAATTCAAGTACGAGTGCCCATCGACACATCCTCCCCAGCTGTAGGTGCCTGAGAAGGTGGGTCAAGAGCTCGACCTGGATGATTGAAAATAAAGGCACCTTGCAATGAAAAAAGCTTCTCTTGTAACAACTTCCTTGTAAGAGTGAACCACCTTGTCCCAAGCTTCAGCCAAAGAAGTGTTGTCATTACAAGGGAGTTTTTTCTGAGCAACATTCTTCAAAGGAGGCACATAATTACGAGAAGATGCCGGAACAAGAGCTGTGGCAGCTTTGGCGGGTTTCTTGGGCACTATCCAAGTTTGAGAGGTTAAAACTTGTTCTTTTTCTTTGTCTTTAATATTTGGAGAAGCAGAAAGTGCAGACAATTGTAATTGTTTCCCCTTGCCTTTAATCGCCCCAGCTGTTGGGGAGGAGGTTGAAACTCCTTTGGTTTGAACCTTAGTAGAAGATTTTGGAGGCGAGCGAGGTTGAGGAGCAGGGACTGCTGAAGGAGGTGGTTGTAGATTTGGTTCCGGACATTCGGACTACATATGAACAAATTTGCCACAACGGAAGCAAGAATTTGCAAACTGCCTCATTTAAGTTTAAGTAGACGCTTTCTTACCTCTACATCCCCAGAATCGATCGAAATACCTGCTGGTGTGGGGATATCCGTATCCCACAAAATACAAAAACGGTTTGTGTTTGCGTCCAGCTTAGGAGGGCAAATGACTTTGCCCAGCTGAGCAGCCAACAAAGGAAGAAATTGACACCAAGTACGAGGAAAGTCAACCACCTCAACCCAGACGGGACACTTGTGACGAATGAGACTCTGATAGTCCTTGGTAAGAGCCTAGTGCCGATGAGTCATTTGCATATTGAAAAAAAGAGGAGATATTTCAAGCAGAGCATCCCGAGCATCCATGTCGGCCAGCAAGACTTCGTAGAACCCTCGCGTGCCAAAGTAAACCCCTCGGACTGCTTGTTGTTTGAGTAGGAAATCGACCCGTTGGCCTACATCTTGAGCCGTAGGCATCTACCTGGTAAAAAAAGAATCACCGCGTTAAGTGCATATTGAGCAACAGGATCCATAAGCTCCTGTATAGGGATGCGCACTTCCATGACGGGAGCGGATCCTTCCTAGGCTAGACGTGCATCCTCGAAGTCCTCATGCAAACATGGTGGAGGTGGTTAGGGGCGAGGGGGAAGATAGTGGGTAGGGGCGAGGGGGTGATAGTGGATAGGGGCGAGGGGGGTGGAGGGTGGTTAGGGGCGAGGGGGAAGATAGTGGGTAGGGGCGAGGGGGTTACAGTGGATAAAGGTGAGGGGAGAGAGTTTAGGTAGGGGCGAGGGGGGAGATAGTGGGTAGGGCGAGGGAGTTGAGTTTAGGTAGGGGCGAGGCGTAGATAGTGGATAGGGCGAGGGGATTGAGTTTAGGTAGGGGCGAGGGGTAGGCGGGGCTCACTATGCAGGGGACGAGGGGCGAGAGCTGGGTCGACAGGGCGAGGCTGGAGAGGGGCGAGGGCTCGACAGGGGAACGAGGGGAAGGGTTGATAGTGGGGAAGACGTGAGGAAATTAGGAATTAGGGGCGACTTCAGCATGGAAGACTTTGGGGATAATTTAAGCAAAGAACACCAGCAAGAGTAGGGCCCTAGGGAACAAGGGCGAATAGGGGTTCATTAGGTAAGAGAACAGCTCGGGAAAAATAGAGTTAGAGTCTCATTAACCAGAAATAGCTACCAGTTGAAATTCCCACCAACCCGGTAGAAACTGAACTTGCATGAGTGAGCCAGGATAGGGATGCGAATGTGAGAGTGCATTTAAAAATTAGAGACGGAATAGAGAGATGCAGTTGGAGCTGGTTTAATTGCAAACAATATCCAATGATCAAAAGATCTAGTCAATGAGACTTGAACCTCGGAAATTATAGAGGGGATCAGAGACAGAGACAAAACAACAGTAACTAGTGCATGCCTTGAAACAAAGGGAGTTTTGAAAGATAAGAGCTGAGGAAGATTTGAGAAGAGGGAAAATGGTAAGCTAGGTAGAAATACCGAACTGAGGAGGGAATAATCATATGGTGTTGAGAATCCTATCATCAGTAGATGTGGAGATAATTAGGGCGAATTATAGCACTTGATCCTTGATCAATTTACCAGTGGCAAAGGAACGCCCTCTAGAGTGACTAATTGGACTGCTCCCTGTGGTAAAATCTCTTCCACCACGAAGGGCCCTTGCGAAGCTGGAACCAGCTTCTTTGCTTTTTTCAAATATTTTGCCTGATAGAATAGCACCAAACAACCCTGCGTTAATTTCGGCTTTCTGAGGTGGCGATCATGCCACGCTTTGCGACGAAGTTGCTCCGCTTGCAGAGCATGTGAAGCTAAACGGCGGCTTTCCTCCAATAAGGTGAGACGGGATATAGAAGCACATTCCATACCCGAACTTGCACGCAGACTGCCCACTCTAGGGGATCTGGAGTTGAACTCAAAAGGAGCTATGGCTTCCGAACCGTAAGCCAGTTGAAAAGGCGTGTGATTCATTGTTGCTTTGAAAGATGTGCGGTATGCCCAAAGGGTACCGTGCACAGCCTGAGCCCAAGATGCTGGATGGAGATGACATGCTTTCCGTAGTAGGGCGATCAGAACCTTGTTGGTGCTCTCGGCCTGCCCATTGGCTCTAGGGTAATAAGAGCACGACTTGCGGTGAAAAATCTTGTAATTTTCTAGCAAAGTTGAAATCATGTCATTGACAAAATGACCGCCCCTATCACTGGTTATCTCCAAGGGACAGCCAAATCTGCATAAAATATTTTCATATAAAATTTGGCCACTGTATTGCCAGTGCAATCTACTGTCGCTAGTACCTCTGCCCACTTTGTTGCATAGTCTGTAGCCACTAGCAGATATTTATGATTACCTGGTTGAGCCGGGGGATATATTGGTCCCACAAAGTCCAAACCCCATCTCTCAAAAGGTAGCCACGCCATCGAGACCTGCAGAGGACGGTTGGATTGCTTACTCGGCTTCGGCCCACATCGCTGGCACACATCACAAACCTTAGAATATGCTATTGCATCCTTAAAAATGTAGGGCCACCACAGACCACTCTGTAGAATCTTCTGGGCAGTGATGTGACCAGGGTAATGGCCACCAGTGGGACCAGTGTGGGCATCCTCCAAAATATGCTCCACCTCATGATGCGAGACACAACGCTTCAGCACACCATCTGGTCCCGATTTATAGAGCTGGCCCCCAATCAAAGTGAAAGGCTTGGACTTCAAGAACAATCTCCTCTTCTGTAGTGGAGATGCATTCTTTGGGTACAGCCCAATAGATAGAAAATGTAAGTCCTCGCCGTACCATTCCGGTGTTGTATCTATCTTAAAAAGACTGCTATCGGGAAAGTCGTCTGCAATTCCGGTAGCTTCTTCACGTGTGTGAATGCGAGAGAGGTGGTCAGTCCATAGTTACCCGGAACGCGGAACGGGAACGGCGACGGGATCCCCGCGGAATGGGGTAACGGCTAGGGGTCCGGAAGGGGAACGGCGCGGAACGGGAGGTATAAGAAACACCCAAATAGTACATTTTTTAGCTCCTCGTGTTTAAATACAAGGAGTATTAGAGTGCTTTGACTCTAATACTCACAAAAAACTCGTTTTGAAGACCATTCAACCTTGCTATGATTAGATGATGAGAGAGAGAGAGAGAGAGAGAGAGAGAGAGAGAGAGAGAGAGGGAGAGATTTAAGAGAGTGAGAGGGAGAGGGAGAGATTTGAGAGAGTGGGAGGGAGAGGAAGAGAGCTTGAAGGCTTGAAGCCTTGAGCCTTGAGAGAGTGAGTCTTGAGAGGGAGAGATCTTGACAGTGTGAGAGGGAGTGAGCTTGAGCCTTGAGGATTAGCTTGTGGAGAGAAAGGGGGAGGGGGGTGCATTTTATGAGTCCTTGAGGCCTTGAACACTTCAAGAAGAAGCCCAAACATTTACTTCAACTTTTTCAATTTTTGCCAAATTTGTTTGTAGCCGTTGGCCTTTCTAGGGGCATTTTGGAACGTTCCGGGGCATTCTGGAAAAACAGTCACTATACTGTTGTAAAAACATTGACCTTTCTTTATCTAGCACAGATAAATTTGATTCATCACAATCTGACACTTCACGTGCAAAAACCAAGTACGCAGAAAGATGCTTTTTCATTACAGAAGTAATAGCAGAAGCTGATACAGTAGGAATAGACTCCCCTTTAAGCTTTACATCCAGAATGTGAGTCTTTCCCCTGCTCTGTACAGTGATCTTTTTGTTGTAGGCATCCATGATTCCCTGTACACGAAACAGCCAACGAATACCTAACAACACATCACATCCGTCTAGTGGCATGATGTAAAATTCTTGAGCATCTACATAGGACTGGATATGTAGACGCAACTTTCCAATGATGGGCGTCATAGCCTCTGTATGGCCAGGACATGCCAAACCTGCCTGTGCTGTATACCCCATCTCTTCAGGCCTGATTCCCAACTTTGAAGCCAATTCTGGGGAAATAAAGTTGGCTTTGGCACCTGGATCAAAGAAGATAAGCACTGTTTGATCCCTGACCTTTCCCCATGCTTTGCAAAGCTCACTTGCATTTGAATTTGGCTTGTCGCCCACCATATCTGGCACTAGACCAGCCATGGGCTTCTTTCCTTTCTTGTCTTCCTTGTCATCAGAATCAGCTGGCCTTTTCTTTGTAGGACAATTGTAAGCAATGTGGCCAGGCTGCTCACATATAAAGCATTTGTTCTCTGTCCTCAGGACCTTCTTTTGCTCTTCTGACTTGCGAGGAAAACGTCTTTTCCATTTCTTTGTTGGTCCTTTTTCTGATTTAGCCGTAGCTTTGTCTTTCCCTGCGTTGGCTGACTCCTGAGTCCCTTTAGGAGCCTCATTGGGAACGTGCTTCTTGGCTGAATTTTTCTTGCCTGACCCTGCCTTGACGCCAGTGTTAAATTCACAATCTTCTCCCTTGAGCAAACCATTGCCAGTGTTTGCTACCTCGATGAGCTGCGTCAAAGTAGTGACTTTTGTCTTCGTGCAGTACTTTCTCAATCCTTTGGGTAGGCCACAACAGTATTTTTCAATCTGTTCTGTCAATGGCACAAACCTATAGGAAGTTACTGGAAGTAGAGCTTTCCAAAACATCCGATTGTAATCATCCAGATTTCTGCAAGTGGCAGCATTTAGCTGGTGCCATTCTGTCATGACATCTGCTTCAAAGTCATCAGATAACCATGCTGCTGCAAAAATCTGCTGGAAGTAAATCCATGTGGACGGAGCTTGCCCTTGAAGCAATAAAGTTGTCCACCATTGTCCCGCATTCCCTGTCAAGAAAGTGGCTGCCTTGCGGACCTTTGAAGCCTCTGTAAAGTTTCCCCCTGCATAGGCCTTGTCAAACTGCTGGAGGAATGAGAGAGCCTTCTTCCTGTCATCAAACCCTGTAAAGGTCGTGAAAGTCACACCTTTGCCACCTTCTTTGTACAGAGTTGGCCTCTCCAGCGGCGTTAAATTGTCATATGGAAGTGACTGAAACATGGGAACACTATTAGGGTTCATCTGTGTTCCTTGGCCGCTATTAACTTGACCTGGAAATGCCATATTTGGCTGCTGATTTGTAATTCCAGCCATACCAAAATTTGCCGGTGGCATCCCAAATTGGCCCTGAGTGCTCTGAAACCCTAGTTGCATACCCATGACACTGTACATGGGGTTACGATCATCGTTTGAGCACCCCCAAACACTGTTCCTGGCGTGTAAAACTGATTTCCAGGTGCATGACCAGCTATTCTCTGGAATACCGATCCACCTCCAAAATAGCCAGGGTGTACTGAAGGTGGTGGGAAGACTTGTTGCATAGCCTGTAGTTTGCTTCCCTGCCCATTAGAACCAGCTATAGGCTGCTGAAAGGTGGCGGGCTGAACTGGTACAGCTTGAAAGACTGGCATCTCAGCCACCTGTTCTTGCACCTTAGGCATAGGTTGTGGAGACTGCATGTTCTCCGTCAAGTGTACAGGTGTTTCCATTGACTGTGCGGTATGAATCACCTGTGCTCGAGCCTTAACAGGCTTTTGAATATGATCCAGTGACCCAACTTGCTGAGACGGAACAGGAGGTTGCAGAAAGGCTAAAAACCTCGGATTCTGCATTACTTGTGTGAACATAGCCACAGCAGTAGCCAACTGGGTCCTGAATATATCGTCATCTGTCTGTGGTGGTCTTGAGGACTCACCCACTTCATGTGTCTGTTGACCCTGTGAAGAGGAAACCTCTTCAGTCACATCATCTGGTCTGTCAGCCATAATTGCAATTCCCTGTGTCTGGTCTATGATCCCCTGTGTCTTCAAGCCCAAAACTGACCAAGGCTCACTTCTATGGGAAAAAGTGATTTAATCCCGTCGATGGAACCATGAAACCGGCCTTTTCAATCCAAAAAGGGCGGTAGACTTTACTTTAAACCTTGATTTAGCTTTCACCCATTATTAGTCGTCTATTTTACCTACGCTATAGTGACACAAGAGAGGGGAATGGGATACAAATGCTAGAATGCACCTGTATGAGAAGACCGACACCAGATTGGCCCCTAATTTAGGCGCCCCTTTCGGTATTTCTTTATTCTTTAAAAGAGGGAATAAATGCTGTGGATCCCTACAAGCTGCCCCGCACAAACTCGACTGAATTTCCACTGTTCCAGCCCGATTTCGGCAGCATAACTGTAGTAGAACCCTTCACAGTCAGTATTCCCACGCATTGACTCACTTTCCCGACGCATACGGGCACTTTGCAAAACCTGGCGAGAATCTGCAGCACGCTGAATTCTCTGTTTTCAGCCCTGAAAATGCGCCAGATCGCCTGTACAGCGGTCCCCTTGCGTCCCTGAACCTCCTGGGGGTATTAGGGTCCGTTTAGGGCCAAAACCCTAAACCTGCAAAAATACACAGCAGGCTGTTATTCACTGTTTTGGGCTCCGTTTCGCGTGCCGGTCGCATCCGTAGCAAGTCCTCGAGCTCCCGCACCTGTAGGGCTACTTGCCCTTTGAATCGGACGAGATTTCTGGCGTGAAACCTCTCCGAATTCACCTGTACCTGCGGGGGGATTAGCCGCTAGCTAATCCAGTACCTGTGCAAGAGGCTCTTGCCTCGGCAATCGCGCATGAACCCACACAACTGTACATTGGTCAAATGAAGAGCCCTCTAGAGGGGCATAACATACTGCCAAAGGGGAGAGAGAGGACAGTGAGTGCGTAGAGTGCAGGGCATCACTCCTGGCACCGCATTGTGCATAAGAGGGAAAGCAAGCACTCCATAGCTCTTAACCTGTGACAAATCTGAAAATGAGCCTCTCCCAGCTTAAAATTCAGCGCCACTTCTTGTTGCATGAGGCAAGTGCACCAGAAGGTGCCACTTGGCACATTTATAAGCATTTTCCTGTTTCAGGGTTGCCGCCTAAAAATCTCCCAACCGGCTGCCCAGTTGACTTCACGGCAGAGTAAGAAAATGTTCCCTTTGTCATTCCGGAGGTAATGACGTCAACACATTTTCAGGTCCCAAAATAGCAGTTCCCTAAATTTTAGGAGATGCTGCCATTGTATCTTTCTAGGTCATCCGACCCTCTTTGTACACTGCGGCCACATCCAGAACTGAAATGTAGCCTCTGTAGCAAAGGATTCCACTTTGGCTAGTCAATGACCCCCACTTGGCTAACCATAGTCCTTGTCCAACCTTAGTGCTCTCTTGCCCTCAGGCCTGGACTCCCTCTGGACAGTTCCACACTAGCTATGCAATGCAGGGTAGCTAGATTTCCCGAGGGGTGTTTCCAAAAAGTGAAAGTAATTAGATAATAAGAAAGAAATCAACAAAAAGGATAGATAGTAGTCACACGTTGGTGACAGCGACCCAAGTTGAACTCTTTGCTAGGCTGAGTCAGCACAGCACCCACAGCCAGCAGACTGGCATCTGTATGCACATGAAAAGGTAGGGCCCAATCCGGGGCAACTAGAATAGGCGCTTCAGTGAGACGTTTTTTGAGGTATGCAAATGCTTCGGCCTCAGGTGTTGACCACCGAAAGGGAACAGCAGCACTGGTGAGCCGGGTCAATGGTTGAGCCACCTGTGCATACATACGTATAAACCTGCGATGATAGCCGGTGTGGCCCACAAAGCTCTGAACACCTTTGGGATTTATGGGAGGAGGTAACTTCAAGATGGCCACTATCTTCTCTGGGTCCGGTGCCAAACCTTGAGCAAACACCACATGGCCCAACAGTGTGTCCTCTGTGACCAAAAAATGACATTTGTTCGGATTGAGCTTCAAACGTGCCTCTCTGCACCTGAGGAAGACTGCAGAGAGCTGAGCAAGATGCTCCTTTAGATTTTCTACTGGGGTCGAACATTGAGCACCCGAGGAGGTGGAAAAGTCATCCATGAATATGCGAAGGTGATTAGTAAGCAGAGGACAAAAGATGAGATATACTATGCCATTGAAAGAAGGCGGTGCATTTTTAAGCCCAAAAGACATTCTAGTGTAGATGAAAATACCCCAGGGAGTCACAAAAGCTGTTTTGATTTGGTCGTCAGGATATATTCCTAACTGATTGTAGCCGCTGAACCCGTCCATAAAACTATACAGTACATGGCCAGCGACATCTTCGAGGACTCTCTCAGTAAAAGGTGTCGGAAATCCATCCGGGATTGTGACCTTATTCAGAGCCCGATAGTCGACACAAACTCGAATTTTGTTGGACTACTTCTTTGGGGCAATAACCATAGGAGACAACCATTCTGAGTGCTCTACTGGTACAATAATACCTGCTTCTTGCATTTTTTCCAACTTGATTTTGACTGCTTCTGCATACTTGGGATTCAGTTTGTAAGCACGTTCTCTGACCGGCTTAGCCCCCTCAACCAGAGGAATTGTGTGGACTCCTAGCTCTGCTGGAATTCCCTCCAAATCGTGGTAAGACCAGATAAACACATCCTTGAAAGAGTGCATGAAAGAGATTACCTGGTCGAGTATAGCGGGATGATCCCATAACCAAGCGGCTAACAAGATGGGCTGATGGTTGTCAGGGCCACCTAGGTTGACCTCTTTGACTGGGTCAGGCAGTGCAATGGGCGAGGCTGCGTCAGGGATAGAAGACCGTGCCGCCTCTGTGAGCTTCTGGACATTATGAGCTGGCGTTTGATCAATGTTGAAATCAGCATACTCTTCTTGCAACCATCCTGATGGAAGCTCTGCAAATGGTAAATCCTCAGATACCTCAAAGTGCTCTGGCATGGGTGGAGATTCAGATGGAATGGAGGTTAAGGAGGGAAGTGGGATGTTGGCCAACTCTTGCAAGGGAGACTTTTTTCCCCTTCTATGGTGGGTTATAGGCTCACCAAGGCCGATGGTTTCAATCAATGGACCCTCTGAAGGATGGTCATCAGAGACTGGCCCACATGGTTCTGGCGCACTTGGTTGACTGGGATTACTGGCTTCACGTGTAGGATGAGGGGAAGAGGGTGAATCTGTTGTCAAGGGTTGAAGAGAGACTACATAGCATGGCATCGAAGATGTAGCTTCTAACCACTGCAGTAAGTCTTCATCGGACCCATCAAGAGGGACCGACTGCTCCAAGTCAGGGTTGGACTCTACTGACAAAGAGCTATGATGAACGACTGGATCCATGCCACCTTCGAGACGAATTTGTTGCATTGGAGAGCCAGGGGTATGTATCCACATGGCGTCGTTTCCCCAGTCATGAAGTGCTTTCGTATGTCACAACCATGGCCTACCAATCAGCAAGGGATAACCTCCCTCTACCCGGGGAAGATGAACTACCACAAAATCCAAGTCAAAAGTGAAATCTTGTACCTTCAGAGGCACCTTGTCGACTATGCCCACTGGGTAGACTGTTCTTTGATCAGCCAATGTAACAGTGAAAGGAGCAGGTCGGGTAGGCTGTAGACCTAAGTCCCTCATAGTGAATTCGGGCATCAAATTGATTCCAGATCCACCATCAACGATGACGCCGGATAGCTGCTGTCCAAGAATAGATACAGTGAGACGAGGACTTTTATAATCGGTGAGAGGAGCAGTTGGATAGGAAATCAAGTAAGACTCTGAGGGCTGTACAGGGAGGTGCCCGGCACTAGGCCCAGCCCCCGGGTACAGAGACTGAATGACTGACAGGGTGTCACTTCTAAGTGTTGCGTCAAGCTTTAGCATGTCGTATAGTGACACCTGCTGAAAAGTATTTTTCAAGATGGCTTCTGCTGTGGGCTTGGCGCCTTCGAACTGGGCTCCTTTTGGGACCTTAATCTGTTCCAAGTCAGCCACTACTTCTAAGAAGGCTCCATCAATGTCAGATAACAAGGAAGTTGGTTTGCTCTCAGCAATTGGGAAGGACTTGTCCTTTGGGTCAGGTAGACCAGATTGAGGAAGTGGAGACTGGTGAGGTGGACCTGTGGGTAGACTGAGACCAAGAGCTGCTCTTTGTGCCCGAGTAAGGACATCAGCAGGCTCCTCCACTTGCAGAGGCTTAACCACATAAGTAGCAGGTGAAGGTTGAGGCACGGTGTTTAGAGTAATCAAATTTATCTTCGGAAAGGTGAATTCGGGCTGGTTCTGAGTCGAGCCTGAAGACGTGGATGCCCTTTGCTTGGGACAATCCTTACTGTAGTGATCCTTCGAATCAGGGCAATGACGACAAGGAGGGGACCCCTCGGGTAAAGGACACTTGCTCTGATAATGCCCATATTCTCCGCATCTGTAGCAGAGTATGGGCCGATTGGAAGGACGAAACGGGGGACGAGGTGGTTGCTGCATGGACTTGGAGGCTGAGGTGTAGAAACTTTGGGGAATTGAGGGAGTACTGGCATGATAAAAGCTGTGGGGTGCAAAGTTGTTGTGCATACCTTGCTGCATAGGGGGTGTTGTCAGCAGAGGAGGCAACTGGTTTTGATGGCCGTAGGGTGAGACCATGTTGGATGCAGGTGCTAGCCCTTGTTGGAGAGAAGGACCAAGATTTTGCTGTATTTGTCGCAATCCCTTGAGGTAGTAACAATCCTTATGCTCATGTCCAGATTTTTCACAGAAGTGGCAATAAACCCGAAGGGGGCATTCCTGTGGGGGGTGCCCTGGAGAGCGGCATGAGCTACACCAAACCATAGCCTTTCTCTTGCTGTCACTTGAGCTCTTCTAACTCGCGCTTAATCTGTTCCAATGCCTCATTATGTGTAGGCTTCTCTTGTCTAAGAGAGAAGGACCTCTCCTCTTGAAGAGCTCGTTGTAGCTTTAGGGCTTCCAGTTTCCTACGTATAGAAGTTAAAGGATCAGTAGGACTACCTTCCGAGAACACAGAGGGAGTATCTATTTGAGGAGAGTTGTTGAAGAGCTTCCTAGCCCCCTCTATTCTAGTAGCAGCTGCGATGAACTCGTCGAGAGTGGCGTCGGGTCGGAGACTCTCTTGGAATTTTTGCTAAGAAGTTTTGGGAAGCGCCTTCTCCACCCACTTTTTAACCATGAATTCACCGGGTTGTTGGGGAAGCCTGGCCACCAGTGACTTAGTTTTAGTCATAAGCTCCGCAAAAGTCTCCTCAGGCTTGAGCATCATGTTGGCCAACTCATCCAACACCTTCTCCTGGTAGTCTCCCGGCCTGAAAGCTGCACAGAACTGCTGTCTTAAGGCTGCCCAAGTTGCAAAATGGTTCTCTGCAAATTGGCTGTACCATTTATCTGCTAGGCCATCTAGGGTGGATGGAAATAGTACCAAGTAAGCATCTTCTCTGTTCAGCCCACGTCCCCTACAGAGATACAAATCTTCTTGCATGGTCGTCAGCATCTTCTGAAGACAGCCCTTCGAAGGTAGGGAACTTGATGTTCACCTTGGCCAAAACACTAGCTAGTGGCTCCATGATTCCTTGCTGAGTTTGTTGCACAATAGCTTGCTGTAGCAGAATAGGAGAGAGCTTTTCTGGAGAAGGTGATCGCGAAGATGGGGAACCTGATGACGAAGGAATGGGTGAGAGCTTTTCTGGAGAAGGTGATCGGGAAGATGGGGAACCTGATGAAGGAATGGGTGATGTGATATGTGGAGGTATAGGTGATGAGGTTGAAGGATTTCTACAAGGTGCCAAAGGTCGTCTTTTGTGATAGTACTTCAGAGGGCTCAGTAGTGGGCTTTCACGCTCAACTGACCTCCTTGTATGTGTCATGTAGTGACCACCAGTCCAACCAAGTTTGGGCAAGAAACTTGTGACAGGTCTAGACTCCACCAAACCAACCAGGTAAATGACTAGACTCGGCTGGACCAAGGACGAGACCAGGGTCGAGGAAGACGAGACCAGGGACGAGGAAGGCTAGACCAGGGTCGAGGAGGTCTAGACCAGGGACGAGGAGGACTAGACCAGGGTCGAGGAGGTCTAGACCAGGGACGAGGATAAGTTGGACCAGGGCGAGAAAGGACTAGACCAAGGACTAATGGACCAGGTGAGAGGGGAACATTGCAAGGCAAGGTCGGCGAAGAAGGCATGCAAAGCTAGATCAACCTAACCAGCTTCAAGATTTGCACCTCACAGAGTGAGATTTCAGTTGAGGTCCCACCGTGATCACCAAAATGAGAGCACCTGTAGCGCGGATAATATGTCGTGCTCTCTACAATGTGGGTGCCCCTCAGTGCAATGTGCGAGACAATCTCACTCAAACAAATGGAAAATCTCTCAAACAGAATGAAACACAGAAACAATGGATAACAACAGAGACACAATAGTGGACCAGAACATGTGGACTCGACTAGCTCAAAGAACCGTGTACAGACTCTGGCGTGGTAGCACTCTCAGCTCCATCCCAGGACTCACAGGTACAATGGGGTTGTCGAGGCTCAGATGTGCAGGGATGGTGCTAATGTGCTCTGCCTAGGACTCTGTGTAAGACTCGCTACCAAGACGACGACTACTAGACCAACCATAAAAGATAATAATAATGACCCAACGGATACTACTCATAGATAACATCGTAAAGAGCCACCAACGGCCCATAAATGTCAGCCAGCTAAGTGTGACCTGGCCACATGTCCACTAGGCCATTACCCGTATCACTGCCAGTGTCATCGCCCAGAGTGTCCGTCCAGTGTGAAGAGACCAGACCAACTGTACTAACTGTAACTGTGTCCTGTGAAAGTGACACTGTAGCCTGCTACATAGAGTGTGCCACAATCGAAGATCCAACAGTAGTGTCCGGGGGTTTAGGGCTCTCAAGGGGCAGGTGTTATAGACATGCTCAGTGGGTGAACCTGCGAGCGGGAGTGATGAAGAGGTAACAACAGGCGGTGTGTGGGAAGTACTAATTGTGGCAGTAGTGAAGGCAGGAGTAGTAGGTAGAGTTGCATGTGAGGGAGAGGCCTTAGATGTAACAGAAGACGTTGTAGCCTGCTACAGTCACTTCACAGGACAGGCAGTTGGACAGTTAGCTACAGTTGGTCTGGTTCACACTGGACGGACCCTTTGGCTGGGAGTGACACGTGGTAGGGTACCTATGGTGGTCTAGTGGACGTCGTGGCCAGGTCACCACCACCACTCAGTTTGGAGATAGACTTAGCTGGCTGGACATTTATGGGCCGTTGGTGGCTCCTATGGTTGTACATATCAGTAGTCGTTTTGGGACAGTTCCATCTTATCTTGCATGTAGTCGTCTAGAGAGTCTTACACAGAGCACTGCTACACCATCCATGCACATCTGAGCCTCGACACCCTATTTTGTACCTGTGAGTCTTGGGCTGGAGCTGAGTGTGCTGCCACTCCAGAGTCTGTACATGGTCCTTTGAGTTAGTCGAGTCCACATGTTTTGGTCTACTGCTGTGTCTCTGTTATTATCCATTGTTTCTTGTATTTCATTCTGTTGAGAGAGTTACTGTTTGTTGAGTGAGATTGTCACGCACATTGCACTGGGGGACACCCACACTGTAGAGAGCACGACACATTATCCGCGCTACAGGTGCTCTCATTTTGGCGATCACGGTGGGACCTCAACTGAAGTCTCACTCTGTTGAGTAGCTGGTTTCTTCCGTTCGCCTGTGCAACCTGTTGGTCTCTTCGCTTGTGCAGCCTGTTGGTCTGGTCCAGTTTCACCCTTGATAGCTTAATCTAGCTGGTCTAGTCTCTCGCCTTGCTGGCCTGGTCCCCTCTCGCCCTGGTCCAACTTGCCTCGTCTCTGGTCTAGACCCCTCGACCCTGGTCTAGTCCTCCTCGTTCCTCGTCCCTGGTCCAGCTAGTCTAGTCACTCGTCTGGTCTAGTAGAGTCTAGACCAGTCTTCAGCCAGTTCAAGGTTCTCTTGCCCAAAGCTTGGTTGGATTGGAGGTCACTGCATGACCCATACAAGGAGGTCAGTTGAGCGTCAAAGCCCACTACTGAGCCCTCTGAAGTACTATCACAGAAGACGACCTTTGACACCTTGTAGAAATCCTTCAACCTCATCACCTATACCTCCACATATCACATCACCCATTCCTTCATCAGGTTCCCCATCTTCGCGATCACCTTCTCCAGAAAAGCTCTCTCCTATTCTTCTACAACAAGCTATTGTGCAACAGACTCAGCAAGGAATCATGGAGCCACTAGCTAGTGTTTTGGCCAAGGTGAACATCAAGTTCCCTACATTCAAAGGGCTGTCTTCAGAAGATGCTGACGACCATGCAAGGAGATTTGTATCTCTCTGTAGGGGACGTGGGCTGAACAGAGAAGATGCTTACTTGGTACTATTTCCATCCACCCTGGATGGCCTAGCAGATAAATGGTACAGCCAATTTGCAGAGAACCATTTTGCAACTTGGGCAGCCTTAAGACAGCAGTTCTGTGCAGCTTTCAGGCCAGGTGACTACCAGGAGAAGGTGTTGGATGAGTTGGCCAACATGGTGCTCAAACCTGAGGAGACTTTTGCGGAGCTTATGACGAAAACTAAGTCGCTGGTGGCCAAGCTTCCCCAACAACCCGGTGAATTCATGGTTAAAAAGTGGGTGGAGAAGGCGCTTCCCAAAACTTCTCAGCAAAAACTCCGAGAGAGTCTCCGACCCGACGCCACTCTCGACGAGTTCATCGCAGCTGCTACTAGAATAGACGGAGCTAGGAAGCTCTTCAACAACTCTCCTCAAATAGATACTCCCTCTGTGTTCTCGGAAGGTAGTCCTACTGATCCTTTAACTTGTTTACGTAGGGAACTGGAAGCCCTAAAGCTACAACGAGCTCTTCAAGAGGAGAGGTCCTTCTCTCTTAGACAAGAGAAGCCTACACATAATGAGGCATTGGAACAGATTAAGCGCGAGTTAGAAGTGTCACAAAGTGATGACGTGGCGGATAGCAGAAACCCTAATTTCTGCCAGAAACCCTAAAATTCCTGCAAACCCTATTTTTTGCCAAAAACCCTAATTTTCCGGAATAGGGTTTGCAAGAATTTTAGGGTTTCTGGCAGAAATTAGGGTTTCTGCTATCCGCCACGTCATCACTTTGTGACAAGAAGAGCTGAAGTGTCAGCAAGAGACTAAGGCTATGGTTTGGTGTAGCTTATGCTGCTCTCCAGGGCACCCACCACAGGAATGCCCCCTTCGGTTTTCCTGCCACTTCTGTGAAAAAGCTGGACATGAGGATAAGGATTGTTACTACCTCAAGGGATTGCGTCAAATACAACAAAATCTTGGTCCTTCTCTCCAACAAGGGCTAGCACCTGCATCCAACATGGTCTCACCCTACGGCCATCAAAACTAGTTGCCTCCTCTGCTGACAACACCCCCTATGCAGCAAGGTATGCACAACAACTTTGCACCCCACAGTTTTTATCATGCCAGTACTCCCTCAGTTCCCCAAAGTTTCTACACCTCAGCCTCAAATTCCATGCAGCAACCACCTCGTCCCCCGTTTCGTCCTTCCAATCGGCCCATACTCTGCTACAGATGCGGAGAATATGGGCATTATCAGAGCAAGTGTCCTTTACCCGAGGGGTCCCCTCCTTGTCGTCATTGCCCTGATTCGAAGGATCACTATAGTAAAGATTGTCCCAAGCAAAGGGCATCCACGTCTTCAGGCTCGACTCAGAACCAGCCCGAATTCACCTTTCCGAAGATAAATTTGATTACTGTGAACACCGTGCCTCAACCTTCACCTGCTACTCATGTGGTTAAGCCTCTGCAAGTGGAGGACCCTGCTGGTGTCCTTACTCGGGCACAAAGAGCAGCTCTTGGTCTCTGTCTACCCACAGGTCCACCTCGCCAGTCTCCACTTCTTCATTCTGGTCTACCTGACCCAAAGGACAAGTCCTTCCCAATTGCTCAGAGCAAACCAACTTCCTTGTTATCTGACATTGATGGAGCCTTCTGAGAAGCAGTGGCTGACTTGGAACAGATTAAGGTCACAAAAGGAGCCCAGTTTGAAGGCGCCAAGCCCACAGCAGAAGCCATCTTGAAAAATACTTTTCAGCAGGTGTCACTATACGACATGCTAAGGCTTGATGCAACACTTAGAAGTGACACCCTGTTAGTCATTCAGTCTCTGTACCCGCGGGCTGGGCCTAGTGGTGGGCACCTCCCTGTACAGCCCTCAGAGTCCTATTTGATTTTCTATCCATCTGCTCCCCTCACCGATTATAAAAGTCCTCGTCTCAGTGTATCTATTCTTGGGCACCAGCTATCCGGCGTCATCGTTGATGGAGGATCTGGAATCAATTTGATGCCCGAATTCACTATGATGGCCTTAGGTCTAAAGCCTACCCGACCTGCTCCTTTCATTGTTACATTGGCTGATCAAGGAACAGTCTACCCAGTGGGCATAGTCGACAAGGTGCCTCTGAAGGTACAAGATTTCACTTTTAACTTGGATTTTGTGGTAGTTAATCTTCCCCTGGTAGAGGGAGGTTATCCCTTGCTGATTGGTAGGCCATGGCTGCGACATACGAAAGCACTTCACGACTGGGGAACCGACGCCATGTGGATACATACTCCTGGCTCTCCAATGCAACAAATTCGTCTCGAAGGAGGTATGGTTCCGGTCTTTCAGCATAACTCTTTGTCAGTAGAGTCCAACCCTGACTTGGACCAGCCGGTCCCTCCCGATGGGTCCGATGAAGACTTACTGCAGTGGTTAGAAGCCACCTCTTCGATGCAATGCTATGTAGTCTCTCTTCAACCTTTGCCAACAGATTCACCCTATCCCCCTGATCCTACATCTGAAGCTACTCCTGAGACCAAGAATCCCAGTCAGCCAAGTGAGCTAGAACCAAGTGGACCAGTCTCAAGTGAGTCAGAACCAAGTGGACCGGTCTCTGGTGCCCATCCTTCAGAGGGTCCCTTGATGGAAACCGTCGGCTTGGGTGAGCCTATAACCCACCATAGAAGGGGAAAAAAGTCTCCCTTGCAAGAGTTGGCCAACACCCCAGCTCCCTCCTTAGCCTCTACTCCATCTGACTCTCCACCCATGCCGGAGCACTTTGAGGTATCTGAGGATTTACCATTTGCAGAGCTTCCATCAGGTTGGTTGCAGCAAGAGTATGCTGATTTCAACATTGATCAGACGCCAGCTCATAATGTCCAAAGGCTAACAGAGGCGGCACTATCTTCTCCACCTGACGCAGCCTCGACCACTGCACCGCGTGACCCAGTCAGAGAGGTCAACCTAGGAGGCCCTGACAGCCATTAGCCCATCTTATTAGCCACTTGGTTATGGGATCACCCCGCTCTACTCGACCTGGTAATCTCCTTCGTGCGCTCTTTTAAAGATGTGTTTGCCCGGTCTTACCACGATTTAGAAGGAATCCCAGCAGAGCTAGGAGTCCACACAATTCCTCTGGTTGAGGGGGCTAAGCCGGTCAGAGGACGTGCTTACAAACTGAATCCCAAGTATGGAGAAGCAGTCAAAATCGAGTTGGAAAAAATGCAAGAAGCAGGTATTATTGTACCAGTAGAGCACTCAGAATGGTTGTCTCCTATGGTTATTGCCCCAAAGAAGCAGTCCAACAAAATTCGAGTTTGTGTCGACTATCGGGCTCTGAATAAGGTCAAAATCCCGGATGGATTTCCGACACCTTTTACTGAGAGAGTCCTCGAAGATGTCGCTGGCCATGTACTGTATAGTTTTATGGACGGGTTCAGCGGCTACAATCAGTTAGGAATACATTCTGACGACCAAATCAAAACAGCTTTTGTGACTCCCTGGGGTATTTTCATCTACACTAGAATGTCTTTTGGGCTTAAAAATGCACCGCCTTCTTTCAATGGCATAGTATATCTCATCTTTTGTCCTCTGCTTACTGATCACCTTCGCATATTCATGGATGACTTTTCCACCTTCTCGGGTGCTCAATGTTCGACCCCAGTAGAAAATCTAAAAGGGCATCTTGCTCAGCTCTCTGCAGTCTTCCTCAGGTGCAGAGAGGCACGTTTGAAGCTCAATCTGAACAAATGTCATTTTTTGGTCACAGAGGGCACACTGTTGGGCCATGTGGTGTCTGCTCAAGGTTTGGCACCGGACCCAGAGAAGATAGTGGCCATCTTGAAGTTACCTCCTCCCATAAATCCCAAAGGTGTTCAGAGCTTTGTGGGCCACACCGGCTATCATCGCAGGTTTATACGTATGTATGCACAGGTGGCTCAACCATTGACCCGGCTCACCAGTGCTGCTGTTCCCTTTCGGTGGTCAACACCTGAGGCCGAAGCATTTGCATACCTCAAAAAACGTCTCACTGAAGCGCCTATTCTAGTTGCCCCGAATTGGGCCCTACCTTTTCGTGTGCATACAGATGCCAGTCTGCTGGCTGTGGGTGCCGTGCTGACTCAGCCTAGCAAAGAGTTCAACTTGGATCGCCCTGTACATTATGCAAGTCGCCTACTCACTAAAGCAGAGCGAAACTATAGCACCACAGAGAGGGAAGGATTGGCTATAGTGTATGCTCTACACAAATTTCGTCACTATTTGCTAGGGGTCCACTTTACAGTTATCACTGATCACCATGCCTTGCGCTATCTGCTTAATAAGCCACAGGTTGCAGGTCGAGTATGGCGATGGCTCCTCCTATTCCAAGAGTTTGATTTTGAAGTGGTACTCCGTCCTGGTAAGCATCATGTAATGGTTGACCACGTCTCTCGCATTTACACATGCGAAGAAGCTACCGGGATTGCGAATGACTTTTCAGATAGCAGTCTTTTTAAAATAGATACAACACCGGAATGGTGCGGCGAGGTCCTACATTTTCTATCTACTGGGCTGTACCCAGAGAGGGCATCCCCACTGCAAAAGAGGAGATTGTTGTTGAAGTACAGGCCTTTCACTCTGATCGGGGGCCAGCTCTACAAAGCGGGACCAAATGGTGTTCTGAAGCGTTGTGTCTCGCCTCATGAGGTGGAGCATATTCTGGAGGATGCCCACAATTGTCCCACTGGTGGCCATTACCCTGGTCATCACTGCTCAGAAGATACTACAGAGTGGTCTGTGGTGGCCCTACATTTTTAAGGATGCAATAGCATATTCTAAGGTTTGTGATGTGTGCCAGAGATGTGGGCCGAAGCCGAGTAAGCAATCCAATCGTCCTTTGTAGGTCTCGATGGCGTGGCTACCTGTTGAGAGACGGGGTTTGGACTTTGTGGGACCAATATATCCCTCGGCTCAACCGGGTAATCGCAAATATCTGCTAGTGGCTACAGACTATGCAACAAAGTGGGCAGAGGTACTAGCGACAGTAGATTGCACCGGCAATACAGTGGCCAAATTTTTATATGAAAATATTTTATGCAGATTTGGATGTCCCTTAGAGATCACCAGTGATAGAGGCAGTCATTTTGTCAATGACATGATCTCAAATTTGCTGGCCAATTACAAGATTTTTCATCGCAAGTCGTGCTCTTATTACCCTAGAGCCAATGGACAGGCCGAGAGCACCAACAAGGTTCTGATCGCTCTACTGAGGAAAGCATGTCATCTCCATCCAGCATCGTGGGCTCAGGCTGTGCACGGCACTCTTTGGGCATACCGCACATCTTTCAAAGGAACAACGAATCAAACGCCTTTTCAACTCGCTTTCGGTTTGGAAGCCATAGCTCCATTTGAGTTCAACTCCGGTTCCCCTAGGGTGGGCAGTCTGCGTGTATGTTGGGGCATGGAATCTGTCTCTATCTCTCGTCTCACCTTATTGGATGAAAGCCGACTTTTAGCTTCTCGTGCTCTGCAAGCGGAACAACTTCGTCGCAAAGCGTGGCATGATCGCCACCTCAGAAAGCCAAAAATAACGCAAGGCACATTGGTGCTACTCTATCAAGCAAAATATTTGAAAAAAGCAAAGAAGCTGGTTCCAGCTTGGCAAGGGCCCTTTAGAGTACAGGAGGTTTTTCCACAGAGGGCTGTCTAGTTAGTCACTTTGGAAGGCGTCCCTTTGCCACTGGTAAATGGCTCCAGAATCAAGTGCTATTACTCCTTTGAGTAAAGGGTATGCAACTTTCCGCCATCTGTAGGTTCTATGGCCCATCTCTCTCCTCCCCTTGAGCTTTCCACCAGAATAGATGTTCTGTTACTGTCTCAGTTTTTGCTATGTTTGTAAGTTTCCACCTTTCCTCTAAGATATCTTTTCTCCACTAAGTCCTCCTGGTAATTGGGTATTATCGGAACTTCAACAGTTCAGTCACTCCTCTAATTGTTTCTATCCTAAGTGTTATTTGCAGTTAAGTAGCAAGGTCCTTCCAAACTGCTATCAGTCAAGCTTCTAGTCAGAGTGTTTTTTGTTCAGTTTGAAAAAGTGGAATCTGCTTGGGGATTCTGCTTAGACGACGATTGAGGCTGTCTATATAAAGAATATGGCAGAGTTTATGTCAAAGAACTTTTTGATTCCAATACCAGCAAAAAAACCTTTGGTGCAAATAAACTTTCAGCTTTGCTGCAGAAAGAAAGAAAGGGGGAAAGTACTCTTTGGTGCTCCAAAGCTGGCTACTAATAATCATTGCAAGCCTTAATACCCTTCTTTATCTGAGTCCTCTCTTCGTACCTGCTCAAAATTATCCTATCTTTGTATCTGCTAGCACTTTGCTACTGTTGTGCTCACTCTCATTAGGCCTTAATAAACCCTAGTCTCCCAACCCCTCGCACCTACCTACCCTACTGCCTCCTACCCTTACCCTCCCCTCTCGCCCCTATCCTCTCCCACACCCCCTCTCGCCCCTACCCACCCCCTCTCGCCCCTATCCTAAAACTCGCCCCCTACCCTCTCCTACACCTCCTCTCGCCCCTATCCCCCCTCTTGTCCCTATCCTCACCTCTCGCCCCCTACCCTCTCCTATCCTCCCCTCTCGCCCCTATCCAAACCTCTCGCCCCCTACCCTCTCCCACACCCCCTCTCGCCCCTATTCCCCCCTCGTCCTTATCCTCACCTCTCGCCCCCTACCCTCTCCTCTCCTCCCCTCTCGCCCCCTACCCTCTCCCACACCCCCTCTCGCCCCTATCCTCCCCTCTCGCCCCTACCCTCTCCCACACCCCCTCTCGCCCCTATCCTCCCCTCACCCCTACCCTCTCCCAGCACCCTCTCGCCCTAACCGCCCACTTTCGCCTGGTTCGAATTTACCCTACCTTAAATTACTCGCCCAGCCTAACGATTTAGCAGAAGAAATCTAACTTGTCTGCATCCTACTACTTTTCCATTGGCTACTCAGCGGCTTTGTTTGTCATCCTCTGTTTGTCATCAGACCTCACCATGGCAGGGGTAGCAAGAAGGAAGTAGCAAGAAAAAGGTAGAGATGAAGAGGAGAAAAGCTCGGGTTGAACAATCAGAGAGCGAAGCAGAGGAAGTATCTCCAAGCGGCAGCAGCCATGACATAGATGACTTTACCTCCAGTGACCCAAGTGATGAAAGCTACAAAGCAGACTCAGCAGCATCTGAGGATTCAGATGTAAATTCAGAGTCAGGTGCTTCCAGTGATCCAGAGGAACAATCAAAGGTGGCTCAGAAAAAAGAAAAGCCGCAAATTATCACTCATGAAATCAAGAGGCCTGCTTCTTCAAAAAATCGCACAGCATTTTCATTACATTTTCATATGCAGCAACCTCGACCATCTCTCAGTGAGGTGCTTTCGACTGCTCAACTACGGACTCTAGGTCTCACAGAATTGGCTGATGCAAATTTACCTGATACTATTCCAGTAGAACTGATACATCAACTGCTGAAAAACTTTCCAAAGGTCCGGGGCCACAAGCTAACAGCTACAAGGCTTGGCCATGCCATGGGTATGACCAACTTTCCAGCTATGAAGTCTACTACTCGCACTTTCTCTTTGTTGTCCAAGGACGCGACAATTCAAGCATGTAAAGAGCTATTGAGCTCGGATCACCCAAATTATGAGCGAAACAGACGGCTTCTCGCAATCTTCAGGTATTACTTTCTGGCTCGGGATGCCAAAGAAGACAAGGTACAAACAAATATTCTCACTACATTCTCCCACTGCGACGGGCTATACTGTTTAATCCACACTATCCCATGTGGATTCCACCAAATTCTCTTCAGCTCTCTGCAGTCTTGGGCTAAAAGATTTCGGGCCCAAGTGCAGTCTGTGCAGTTAACTTTTAGATGTTTTGCGGCGCCTCTCTTGGCATGGATCATAAACATACCTATCAACATAAATGAAGTGGATGAGGAACCGGGAACCTCGAAAGGGAAAAGGAAACCCGTGAGCATGCAAGTAGACTCCACAGTCACCAAGAAAAAGAAGATCAAGGCGAAAGTGATGAAGGATAGAGTGAACTCTCTACTCTCCTTGCCAGTTTCTGAGAGACAGCAGACTAGGGTACATCTTCAGCGTCATATGTCTACTGCTACACCTGGTTCTGCTGTGCCGACACCAGTGTCTACTGCCGCTCCTCAGGACAGGATGGTCACTTCACCCATACAGGATCCTCTTCCTTCTTCTCCCATCTTCACTCATACACCGGTCAACATATCACTCGCTGCACCTACAACAACAATCTGTGAAGCACCTTCTACACCGAGTGTCCCTACTTCTAGCTCGCTGGTTGTGCCACCATCTGCACCTACTTTTAGCTCGCCGGCAATGCCACATGTGCGCCCTCCAGCATCACATCCATCTCAGGGATCTTCAGGTAGGACCGACTCCACTTCTCTGTTTCAGCTTTCAGAGAAGTTGCTTCAGGACTCGAGAGCTGCTATTGCCACCATCGAGCTAGGCGTGGAGCAGCTAGCTGCAACCCACCAGCATCACTCCGCCACATACGCAGCTATGGAGGGATCCCTGCGAGTTGCCGAGAGTGCCATCTCTGATCGAGATGCAACGATTTTTGCACTGCAGCAGGCATTGAAGATAAAGTCGAGAATTATTGATGACCTCAAAGCACAGGTGCAAGGATTTCAAGAAATGCTTATGTATGATAACAGGCCTACCCAGGCTACTGTGGGATATGGATGGACTAGGCCAGGGATACAGGTCCAGAGTCCAGCCACCTTTGCAGCGCCAGCAAGTCACTCTCAGCCCTCTCAACAGTTCATGGAACACTACCCAGCAGGTTCCTCTCAACCCTCTGAGTAGTTCATGGGACACTACCCACAGCCCCAGGTCCAGTACTTCACTCAGCAAGAGTCTCAGATCCAGATGCCACACATGCAGAGCCAGAGTGTTCCTTGCTGTGACGGTGTTACTGGTGCACACCGCCATGGTTGCGTTACCAGGCGTCCGGAGTTCACTTCAAGGCAGGTACTCCCATCCGCTGTGCAGCAGATGGCTGCTACAACCACAGGAAATCAAGGTATGCAAAGCACAGGACAGCAACCGCATGGTTACACTATTGATCTGATGGCTCCTCCCGATCCGGAAGCTCTAGAGCAGCAGTGGGGACGACCCTTTCCCTTGGGTGACAGGACTGTGCTCTTACCTCATCTTTCATGGTACATATAGTTACTTTTGCAGTTTCATTCAGTTTTGGCTCACCGAGACGGTGACCTGGCGGGCAACCTGTAGCCTGCTACAGTGTCACTTCACAGGACAGGCAGTTGGACAGTTAGCTACAGTTGGTCTGGTTCACACTGGACGGACCCTTTGGCTGGGAGTGACACGTGGCAGGGTACCTACGGTGGTCTAGTGGACGTCGTGGCCAGGTCACCACCACCACTCAGTTTGGAGATAGACTTAGCTGGCTGGACATTTATGGGCCGTTGGTGGCTCCTATGGTTGTACATATCAGTAGTCGTTTTGGGACAGTTCCATCTTATCTTGCACGTAGTCGTCTAGAGAGTCTTACACAGAGCACTGCTACACCATCCATGCACATCTGAGCCTCGACACCCTATTTTGTACCTGTGAGTCTTGGGCTGGAGCTGAGTGTGCTGCCACTCCAGAGTCTGTACATGGTCCTTTGAGTTAGTCGAGTCCACATGTTCTGGTCTACTGTTGTGTCTCTGTTATTATCCATTGTTTCTTGTATTTCATTCTGTTGAGAGAGTTTCTGTTTGTTGAGTGAGATTGTCACGCACATTGCACTGGGGGACACCCACACTGTAGAGAGCACGACACATTATCCGCGCTACAGACGTGGATTGGGAATGGTAGAGCTGAACACCGGCACAGTAGAACGAGGGGTGGAAGCAGAAGAAAAGCATCGTGGAATGTGTCACCCTAGTCTGGCTCTCTGAGAATGGCAAAGGAAGTAGTGACTCCGCCGTGTCTTTCACCACTTTGGCCATGTTCTTCTTCTTCTTTTGTGGTTGATCTGCAACACTTCCTAGAGTTTTTGTTTTTGTTTTTAAAGTCAACCGTCGCTTATCCTCATCCACTTATATAGGACTGACATGGATGTTGATGACCCAGGCCAACATGGGGGTGAAAAAACATTGGAAGCTCGACTGAGTGGACTGCACCTGGGCTCTAAATATCTTTGCCCTCGATTGCACTGATGTATACAGGATCTGATGAAACCCATAAGGTATAGTGTTTTGCAGGCCGTAGAGGCCATCACAGTGTGGTAAAGTAGTGGGGACATCACTTCTTCCTGCTAGGTCTTTGGCATCCCCAACCAGAAAGCAATATTTGAAGAGTGTCGAAAGAGCTTTGTTCCTCGTGTGGTGGGGGTGATTAGGCTGAAACAAATCTTGACATTCCTAGATTGTAGCATCTTTATAGAGCTGAGAGTATGTACGTGTAGCCGGCTTCAAAGATGGGAAGCTTGTCAACCCCAGCGTATGTCCAATCTGTGTTGCAGTAAGAGTGTGACCTCGTACCTTTGGAAAAAGGTTTAAAAACTCGTGAAACATATCTACAGGGACATCAGCCTGTAAATTTGTATCAGCCAACGTTGAACCCAATTTTTGCAGCTGATTGCGGGAGAGTACATCGCAAAGAGATGGATTAGGGGGTTGCAAGTGAAAATTTAGGGAGCTTGGCTTTTGGTTTTTGCAGGCCTGCAGATCCTATGGCTTAATAATTAATAATTGCTCTTCTTTGTACCTTTGGTGGGTGCTGGAGCTGCTTGATCCTGAGCTCAAATCCGAATCCAAATCTTGTGCAGACGCCCTGTAACTTTCGACACTAGGAGCACTCGAGGTCATGTCTGTAGTAACGCCATGGCTACTATTAGCGGATTCATCATCTCCAGAACTAATATGCTCTTCAGCAAAATTTGTATCAGCCAACGTTGAACCCAATTTTTGCAGCTGATTGCGGGAGAGTACATCGCGAAGAGATGGATTAGGGGGTTGCAAGTGAAAATTTAGGGAGCTTGGCTTTTGGTTTTTGCAGGCCTGCAGATCCTATGGCTTAATAATTAATAATTGCTCTTCTTTGTACCTTTGGTGGGTGCTGGAGCTGCTTGATCCTGAGCTCAAATCCGAATCCAAATCTTGTGCAGACGCCCTGTAACTTTCGACACTAGGAGCACTCGAGGTCATGTCTGTAGTAACGCCATGGCTACTATTAGCGGATTCATCATCTCCAGAACTAATATGCTCTTCAGCAAGGGCAGGCCTCTTTCTCTAAGCTTCCCTCTGCGATTGCATGCTGCTCCTTGCCATGTGGACATGGACCCACTGACCCATTGCAGACTGCAAACTATAGTATCCTTACACACTGTAAACTCACTGGTAGATTGATGTACAGTAGACTGCATAATAATAGGGAGGTGCGCACAAGACCACAAAAGCTTACATACAACACACTCAGATGCTGTCAACAGCCCACATTAGCATACATGGAGAGCTTTGCAAATTGTGTAGGCCTGCTGTAACCTGCTAAGGGAGAACGCATAAGAATGCTGTATAGAACCTACCCAAGGATGGCGTGGTAAGCCGGAGGGGGGTGGGTAGGGACGAGAGAGAGAGCGGGTGGGTAGGGCCAAGGGGTGTGTGCCAAAAATGAGAACACCTGTAGCAAGAAATGTCTGTCGTGCTCTCCATTATGGGTGATTGTCATTGCAATATGTGTGGAACCTCACTCCAACAGAAAGAAAACACACTAGAGCAATGGAATGAGCAACTCAAAGACACAACAATAGACTCAAAACTCAATGGAGCTCGACTAACTCATGGAACCAATACAGACTCTAGCTAGCAATACACTCAGCTCCAAGCCCAGGACTTACAAGTACAATGGGGGTGTCAAGGCTCCGGTGTGCAGGAAGGGTGTAGATGTGCGGCGCTGGACACAAGACACATGACTCAAGACGCTAGACCATAGAAAGTAGATGCAACATACGACGAATAGAACCAACTGTACATACAATCATAAAGAGCCACCAATGGCTAGCAAAATATCCCTGATAGTCCAGCTACGTCTATCTCCAAACTATAGTGGAGGTGATCTAGCCACGGTGTCCACTAGACTACCACCCGTGCCATTGTGTCTCTGCCACGTGTCACTCTCCCCAGGGCAAGAGTCTGTTCAGTGTGAACCCAAGACCAATTGTAACTGCTTGTCTTGTGCAAGTGACTATAGCCCTGCTATGGAAAGCTAGATCTATCTCTAAGCCCAGCTTGACTGTGGAAGCTGTTCCTTTGCTTGTAATAGCCAGACACTTTCAAAAGGAAAGAATAGGAGTAGACGTCCCAGAGGAACCTACTCAAGCACCTTCCTTTCCCACAAGCAAGCTATTCTCACCTTCTTCACTTCCATCAGAGTATGGATCTTCAGACGACGCTGTTGATCAGGATCAAGCTGATGCAGAGGATGCCTCAAAAGAATCTTCCCAAGGTGATTAAGAAGTCAGCTCACAATCCTCAGATGATAGTGATACCAGAGACAAGGACTATCAGGCATTTGGGCTAGAGGAAGAAGAAGGTTTTGGAGTAGGAGAAGACACGGCAGTTGCCACCGCCATCCTTCGCCAACGACAAGCTGTTTGTCACCCCTGTCATGGCGATCACAACCAGCATGCTTTTTGTGCCCTATAAGGCTCCCTCAGGACCAGCTACTAATCACCATGGGAATTTCTTTATCCATTTCTATCATCACCGTCCAATGACTTCCCTATCTCAGGTGTTCTCCTTTGAGAAAATTAGTTTTTCTGGATTACCTGGGTTGGCAGCTAAACAGTTTCCATCTCTACCGAACACTCACCTCGGTGCCTAGTTCTTTAACCACTTTCCAGCTTTGCAGACAGGATATATGACTCCAAATGTGCTTGCAAAAGCTATAGGGATGTCTAGTTCTTTGACGGCTAGTACTGCCGGTACATGCACCTCTTTGTTTTTGAAGAAGTCCAAGACCGAAACAGTAGCTGCATGTGTCATGTTTCTCTCTCCTGATCACCCAGATTACAATTGGCACGCTAATCTGTACTTTTTTTTGGGGGGCTGCAGGTCCTAGCCCACCAATGTCTCTCGAAATTTGGAATGCTCTGTATTGTTTACACCACAATATAAAACACCTGTTTCACACTCTTCTTTATAGCACTCTGTAGGAAAAGAGCAAGAGATTCCGCACTCAATTTAAGGACAACTGTTTGCGGTTCTGTTGTCACTCATCCTAGCTTCTCTCATGACTGCTGACACTTCCCTGAGCCGAAGCATCGACAGTAAAAGAGCTCCCCCTATAGTCCCAACTTCCAAAACATCACAAAGCACCCCAAGGTGGTTGAGGATCCCTTGGAGGTCCTTCAGCACCTACCCTCTTCACATAAACCTTATGGGTCTCAAGCCCGTTTGGAACAAGCTCAGAATATAGTAGCAAAAGTAACTCAAAAAAAGGAAGCTATTGCTCACGCTCCAACCCAGCTAATTATGACGAGCTATAGGCTTTGGATGTTGAGGGAGTTGAGTTCACCATTCTGACATGACCAGTTCACATCCACATCCCATCCATTCTCTTAAAATGAGGCGTCCTAAACCATCAATCTGGCATACAACTAAGAGGGCAACACAATCCTTCAAACCTATAGTGTCTTCACACCCATCATAGGTGCAACAGGAACAAGGAGGATTTTTGTAGCCTGCTACAGTGTCACTTCACAGGATAGGCAGTTGGACAGTTAGCTACAGCTGGTCTAGTTCACACTGGACGGACCCTTTGGGCTGGGAGTGCCACGTGGCAGGGTACCTACGGTGGTCTGGTGGACATCGTGGCCAGGTCACCACCACCACTCAGTTTGGAGATAGACTTAGCTGGCTGGACATTTATGGGCCGTTGGTGGCTCTTATGGTTGTACATATCAGTAGTCGTTTTGGGGCAGTTCTATCTGATCTTGCACTTAGTCGTCTAGAGAGAGTCTTACACAGAGCACTGCTTCACCATCCCTGCACATCTGAGCCTCGACACCCCATTTGTACCTGTGAGTCCTGGGCTGGAGCTAAGTGTGCTGCCACACCTGAGACTGTACATGGTTCCGTGAGCTAGTTGAGTCCATATGTTCTGGTCCACTGCTGTGTCTCTCTGTTGTTATCCATTGTTTCGGTGTTTCATTTGTTTGAGAGAGTTTCCATTTGTTGAGTGAGATTGTCACGCACATTGCACTGAGGGGCACCCACACTGTAGAGAGCACGACACATTATTCGCGCTACAATTTTCACTTCCATGGATTGAAATTACGAACTTAGGTGGGGATATTCATTTGGGTCAGCATCTGATCAAAGGGAAAGGGAGAAGACAAGTAAAATACAGAAAGGCAAAGACCACATCGACACCATTAGATCTCATCTAACTCTTCTCGACAGTTCCGAGCTGCCATAAGGAAGGCCCGCCAAGTGAGACACTTATACAAAGCGGGGCTTACCATGTTCAAAGCAGTTTGTTCCAGTAGCAAAAGATGTTTTACCAACTTATAAAGTCTGGCCGAGTGGCCTACTTTTAAAGAAGAGTTCCCACCAAGTTCTGACCAATGGAATAGATCCCGACCGAGGGGCCTAAAACCTAGAAGAAGAAGAAGGAACAGAAGGAATCCCCGACCAACTCACAGATCAGCGGCCGAGGGGCCTAAAAACACTAAAAGTCAAAGAAAATTTGTTTAAAGCGCCCGAAAGTGGCCGAAACGAAGTCAGACAAGTTTATAACCTCAAAATATGATGACGTGGTACCTGTACGGACATCCCAAAATTTGCAGCAAATTTTCAAAAAATCCCAAAATTTTAGGAAAGGGTTTTTTTGGGGTCAACTTTTCATCTTTGATGCTTTTAGGCTTTGGGCCTTTAAATATGAGCCTTGGGAGCCCTCTCTGGCACTCTTCAGCGTGCAGATTGCAGAGGAGGTTGCTCTCCAGCTGTTGTACTTTGCAAATCAACAATTATAAAGAAATAGCGAAAGGGGCGAGTGCTCTCTTGGGGTGGAATTTCGCCACTCCCCGTCTCGTGTCCTGCATCTCTTTCAGTTCAGTTGTTATTTGAAGTGCTTAAAGTTGTTCAGTCTATTCTTTTCCGTTGGCACGTGGTGCCCGTTCCTGTGACAAGAATCTACCCATAGAGTGATAGAGTGTTGATGTATAAGTCCATTCCATTATGTATATAATTTCACATGTATTTATGATCTTTCCAATGTTTGCTTACCTGGTGAGCAGATTAGTAGCAGGGAATCTCTAGCCAGCTACAGGGTGATCACTAGTTCTATTCGTACATAGTCATTTAGTCACGAGTCACCGAGTTAGGTAGCCTCGGCCTTTGGGGTATTGCTTGTCCTCGGAGTACTCCTGTCCTCTCAACTTGGGGTACTACTCACCCTTGGATACTACTCGTATTTGGGTACTGCTGGTCCCAGTGTCTACTAGTCGATAGTTAACACTCACTGCACTTAGTCATTGCACGTCAGCCTGTGCACCCTATTGTACCTACGTCTAAGTCTTGGTCTAGAGCTGAGTGTTACCAGCCAGTCAGTTGTGGTCTTGGTCTTTTGAAAATTGAAGTATAGAGTGTGTTCTTCCATTTTCCAATGTTCTTTTCTCAAGTTCACCATTTTCATTAATTGTCTAATGTGTGGTGTACCTTGAACCCATGTCTTATAGTGCACCTTGTGAGTGAGTGAGGCTTTGGCATAGTGAAAGAGGTGACCTTCACCACAGAGAGCACAATACTCACTTTTTGTGCTACAATTGTCACTCTCGTATTTGTGGCTCTTTTTGTTGTGATTGAGACTTCAGCACACTGCACAGAGAAGACCACAGCACTAGAGAGCACATGATGTATTTCCTCTCAGTGTGATAATTGAAGGGTAGAACCCTGAAGGCATCACATTTTCGTTTTCACCTTAGGGCACAAAGGATTCGGAGCCTCCTGTCAGGACCAATATGTCTCGGTGATTGGCTTGGCTGTGAAAATGGAATTAAGGTAATTATAATATGAGCCATTTGCAAGTGTTTTTTTTGGGGGGCCCAGCACGGGAGTATGTGTTGGCCAGTGAGGATGCAGAAAGCTTCATTCATCCTATGAACTTTGCTGAGCCAACAAGAAACCATGATAGGCAAATTCAGATCGCTTTTCCTTGATTTATTTGATATCTCAAAGAGTCTTGGGGTGTCATCCCTGTATGAAACCAAGAATAGCATGTGATGCTCAGTCTCTCTGCTGGATGGAACCATGCTTAACAAAGACATAGCAGCAACACGTTTCACTAGAAGCAACCAGATACAATTCAAGAAACTAACCTGGCTCCTTCAGGATCCCCATATGAATATCCTTTGCATTGAAATAACAATAACCACTGCTCTACAGTTCACTAATGTCTCATAATCGTACAGTTTACTTATGCAGAGGTAGCAAAAGGTACTGTGCTGCCACTATGTCACAGGAAGTGTCAGCTAGTCACACCTATGGCCATTGCTCATGGAGCTGCCTTTGATAAACATACTGTGTGCATCTCACTCTAGTGATCAGGAAAAATATTAGAAGATTGAGACTAAATGATCATCAAGTTGTCAATCAAGTCAGTGCTTGTTGCAATGCCTTCTCATTCAGGCTTCTCTATACATGTGCAGTTTGCGCAGCAGCTGAAGGCCATGCTTGGAGTGAATTTTATAACTTGCTCAGACTGCTTTTCCAAAGACAACAGCAAGAAATCATTTTTAGAGAAATTCATAGTACCTATCTATACAGCCATAAGCAAGGTAAACAAGTAATCTTGTTTTTCCAGTATTTACTTTGTTGGTTTGTGCGAGAAATTATTTGTATGTAGCAAATTATAATTATTTTGGACCCTGTGCTGTTGCTGGACCTTCTGGTTTATTTGTAAAGGCTTATGTTTCACTTGGTAGTGTTGCTGAAGCTTTCTCTATGTTTGGCTAATGGCACCACTTCATTAAATAGGCGTTGTACAAATCCCAACAGAAGCTAGGTTGCATGAAACATTTCTGATTGGCAAACGATTATGTGTAAGAAAATGCCAGACCACGTTGCTGAAAAATGTCTAGGGTAGGCTTTTATTTAGAAAGAACGCATATATCCAAATAATCCAATCGTCTGAGGATGATTTTGTTATTTAAATAAATGCACGTGTTACAAAATAGTTTAATTCGCACATAGAAGTTTGCAAGGGATAACGTTTAACTTTGTAATCTACATTATAGAACATATATCCCCACAACACAGATCCAAAGTTTTCATATGCTAAGGCCCTACATAAGTGTCCCACTATTTGTTTTTCAGTTTCATCATTATTTTCTAAATCATAGAAGTTGAAATATGATGAGTGATTGCTTGAATTGTTGCTAAAGGACTACGTGGCAAGTTGCACAAGATTGGCAGCTTAGCTAATTTGCATTAAAAGTGTCTAGGATACAGCTGATGCTAGTTCATGACAAAGCTGGTTCTTCATTTTTTTTAATGTTCTTAAAGGAGGCTGAAAAAGGAAAAAATCAGAAGGCACACTCAAAATGGAGAAATTATGATGACTTTAATGAGTTTTTCTGGTAATTCTCAAAAATCTACTTTGATTTTAACGTTGTAGGGAATATCTTGAGATTTTTGTTTGACATTTACGTTGTTGTAGGTTAGAATCATGTTTTGGTAAAATGAAAGGGTGGCCCATGGTAGACGAGACATCATCTTCATTTTTTAATGATGACACTGTAAGTATAGTACCTGAACATTGATTGTTTTCATTTTAAAAATGGTAATGGAAATTTTTTTGTAACCTTGATTGGCCTTATTGTTCAAAAAAGAGAGAAATTAGCTTGAAGTTAGGGGTACAATGAGTTGTTTGTTCAAAATACCTTTTCCATGTTCAAGGATGATGTAGAAGATTTCCTCACTATATTTTTTTGGGAAACTTGTACGCTGTATTGATGCTGGCATGGTCTATGCCATAGCCATGGAGGAGGTAATGAGCTCATGGTCACTAACCAACTATAGAGGGAAATATGTATGTGGACAACACCTCATAGACTAGGGTCGCCTTCATGTCTCCCACTAGCACGACCCCCTTTCTGTACTCCTCTTAAAATCTCTTATCCAATGTTTCCACCTCGCAATTTGGTGTGTGGTCTTGATGTCCAAAACCATTGAGAGTCCATGCATGCCATTGCAATTTACACAACATAGTGACAACCCAAGTGCTAACACCCCAAACCAACCCCACCCCCCCCAAAAAAAAAAAAAAAAATTTGATAAAAAAATAAATCACAAACCGATGACGTGGCATGCCCAAACTTGAAGATGTTTGGCCGAGAGGACATTTGGGAGTTAGAGTTGAAAACCACACCCCACACAAACTTATAGATTTTGGCCAAGTGGCCCAATGGGGGTTTGGGTTAAAAACCTAACCCTACCAACTTACCAGAATCCAGTGGAGGAGCCTAGACCCTTAAAAATAAAGCTGGGGCACAACTTGCTTAAAAGAGGATGACATGGCGGCATTGTATGGACTGGCCTACAATTTGCAACGGCTGTTGACGTGGCAATATGAACAGTCCGCCTTTTCCGAAAGCAGCCCAGAGGGCGCAAGCTTTTGGGACCTAGCGCTTTTTGAACAAGAGCTTTTCATTGTATGCTTTGGCTATACGCCTTTAAATACAGAGCGAGGGCCTCACTCTTGGCAGATTAGCTTGGGAGCATTGCCAAAGAGAGGACCCTCGGACATTGTACCTATGTGAAGCAATAAAAAAGAAACACCATAAGGGGCCAATCTTTGCGACGAGTGCATCTTGGCTCCAAACTCCGCTGCGCCATGTCGATCTCCCCCCCCCCCCCCCCCCCACTTCTATCAAAGTTATTCAGTTTTTTGCAGTTTTCGCACGTGTGTTGTGGTAGATCTTTGCCTTGGAGTGTCCAAGGTTATCATAGTGGTATCAGAGCTTAGACAATTCTTCTACTACGAAGGATCCGATCCCTTTTCCTGTGGCACACATGGATTCAGGCAGCGACTCCCGCCGAGTGAGTTCGACAGGATGGAGTTTCAACGTTAACTGCAGGTTGACACATGTGCTAACCAGATGCTCAAGTACTGCAAGGATCCACAACATGCAAGGTTTTTGAAGAATCACCCACTTGACGATATCCATTCATGATGGCGTGCTGCCATCCTGTCACCTCTCAAGTCGGCCATGAGACAGAAAGCAAAGCTGGGTGCATACAAGCAAAAGCTGTACTCACAAGATAAATTTGACAATGCTATTGAGCAACATGCCAATAAACTGATGAAGACTACGAAGAGCTTTTGAAAGAGGAGTCAACCAGCAGACTATCCTGGCTATTTGGGTCGGAAATCTGCTTGCAAGGCAACTAGCAAATCCAAGAAGCATGTCCGCTTTGAGAATGATCCCAGTTCATCATCGCCTTCTCATAGCTTGGAGAGGTTCTCTTCCTCTGACTCCTGTGACGAGGAGGACAAGAAGCATCGGAAGCGGAGAAAGGCTCAGAAGAGCAAGACGAGCAAGAAGCCAAGAGGAAAACAAAGAAGATCAGATCCCACAAGAAATCTCGGAAGCATCGGAAGCATTTTGACAGTTCTCAAGAGGACACCTCGTCCTCTGACAATTCTGACTCAGACGAGTACATGTATGAAAAGAAGAGAAGACTTGGTACCATTTGAACCAATATGACCATCTCAAGAAGCAGGGCATGTCATTTAGGCCCCCTCACTACACTTATAAGTCGGTGGGTACTAGGAATTAACTCTGAAGAGGCAAACTGGTCACATGGCGGCTCTGCAGCAATTTGCCAAAAGCACAGCTAGAGGGGGCGCCCATTTCCAGAGAAGGCTGATTTTTACTCCACAAGTGCTTTACAGTGTGTGGGTGAGTAGTGGGTGCAAGTGATCACAACTTTATTAAAAAGCTTGCCTTCTCCGTTGTCTCATGCAACGCGATGACTTGCTCTCGCGTATCTCTCTCTCCCCTTTGGCACATATAGTAATGCCCCATTAGATGGGCTACTCAGTTGACCATGTACAGTTCTGAGGGTTTATGGGCGTTTGCCAAGGCAATAGCCTTTCGAACAGGAACCAAATTAGCTAATTGCTAATCCCCCACAGGTACGCACAATTCCATCGCGAGGGATTACGAAATCAAAGAGTTTTCTTGGGTGAAAACTCGTCCGAATTGAAGGGGAATTGTTCCATTGCGTGCGGGAGCACCTGAGACACTCGTAGGCGTGCTCGCTCCGCTCGAAACGGTCCAAAACTGAGAATTATAGCTTGCTTTGTTGTTTTGCAGGTTTAGGGTTTTGCACCTAAACTGTAGGGAATTGCTAGGGGAGCCTCTGAAAGGCCTTGGGAGGGCTGTAGGCACCTAACAGTGGCAAAACAAAAAATTACAGCACACTGAAATTGACCTGTGGCTCACCATAAAGCTTCCAGAATGCGGGGGAAAGCGTCCTAGGCGTGTACTTTGACCTACAGGGATTTTGCGTCGTTTTGTGGGCGAGATTGGGTCAAAAACTTGCGATTACAGCCACGGACAGGTCCGCACAACTTGGTGGGAGTTAAGTGAAAGTGATCGGATTGTTTCTTTGCATTAAGAACAAAGAAATACTGAAAGGGGTGCTAGTCTTTGGGGCCAACAGGTGTCTGTGTCTGCTTGGTAGCGCTCTAGCTTCCAGGCCATGTGTATTTGCAGTGTCATTTCCCTTTATACGTTTTTATTTGCAGAGTTTCTCTGTGTCCTAAAGTCTAAAGTAAGGTTTCGGGTGAAGGCCAAAGTCTACCGCCCTACGGGCCGGTTTCATGGTTCCGTTGCCGGGATTGAACCACTTTTTCCTCAAGAAGTGAGCCTCGGTTGGTTTGCGGCGAAGACACAGAGTATAGGAACGCGGGATTACACTATGGCTGACAAAGGGAAAGGCATCATGGAAGAGGGTTCCTCTTCACAGGACAAAGAGGCAATTCCTACAGTGTTTGAGGTTGGCGAGAGTTCACGGCCACGTTTGTTTGTACCTCTTGTTGATGTGAATGCTCCACCAGTGTAGGGCTTTATGAGTGGGCAACTTGAAGATATGTGTTCAGGACTCAGTTGGTTGCCGCTGTGAATGTGTTTTCTCGACTTGTGCAAAACCCAAGGTTTATGGAGTTTTTGCAAGCGCCACCAGTGCCACAACAAACAAGGCAACCCACGCAACGAGTACAGCGCGATGAGGCGTACTTCATGCATCTCAGCAAGATGGGGAGCACTCGCACGTTGCGCAGTCAGGGGCTCTAAGACAGGTTCCTTCCGTCCATGAGCTGGTGGTTAGGGTGCCAATTCCATAGGTTTTGCCAGTTCAGCCTGCCACCTTTCAGAGTCCACATGTTGCATTAAATGGACAGGGAACCAGTTTCCAGGCAATGCATTAGGTTTATCCACCACCCACGGTATATCTTGGGTGTTTCGGAGGTGGATCTGTGTTTCAAAGTATGGCTGGTTATGCGACTGGAAACCAACAATACATGCTAGGAATAGTGTTTGGGGGTATGCAAGGCATGATGCGAAACCCATGTATGGTAATATCGGCATACATCAAGGCTTTTAGAGCAATCAGGGCCAGCTTGGGGTGCCACATGGCAATTTTGGCATGGCTGGTTTTTCTGGACAACAGCCAGATAGGCACTTATGACACGAAAGTCAATAGTTAAGGAATGCGGATGACCCCAATTAAAATGCCCATGTTGCAGACAATTCGCTATGACAATTTGGGGTCATTGGAAAAGCCAAAAGCTTACAAAGAAGGTGGTGCAGCTGTAAAGTTTAGCACTTTCAGAGGCTTTGAGGATAAGGCAAAGGGTCTTACTTTCCTCCAACAGATTGATACAACATATTCAGGAGGGAATTTTACAGAGGCCTCTAAGGTCAGGAAAGTTGCCACTTGTTTGAGAGACAATGCGCTTACATGGTGGACGACATTATCGATGCAAGGACAGGCACCTGCCTCATGGATATACTTCAAGCAAATTTTGCATCTGTGTGGCTGTTAAATGAATTTGAAGCCGACGACATGATAGATTGGCACCAACTCATTGCGGCTGGTTGCAAGAACCTACAGGAGTATAGTCGGAGGTTTTGTAAAGCATTGCTCTCAGTAACCTCCTACATGTTTGTGCCTTTGACAGAGCAGATTGAGAAGTATTGTTGTGGGTTGCCTAAAGGGCTTCGAGATTACTGTACAAAGAATAGAGTGGCTACCCTCACTCAACTTATGGAAGTTTCCAACACTGCTCTTGCCTTGTTGAAGGGAGAGGACAATGGGTTTCCGGGCAACATGAAAGGGGGGCAACAAAAGAAATGTGTTATTGTAGACAAATTCCACCAAGGGCAAAATTTTTTCCCATTGAGTCTTCTAATCAGAAATGTAGGACTTCAATAAATCCAATACAACCGAATTTGCAATCTCAGATTGCCCATCTATCTACGGGTGGAATGATGACGAGAACTACAACCGTGTGGCAATGTTCTCCCAAATAGCCTTCCAAAACAAACTCGTATCTCTGTTAGAGACTATTGTCTCAGGCATGCCATGTAATCTGAAAATCTGTGCAATGAACAGTCGCGCTAAATGATGTGGCTTGATTGTTTTCTTCACTGGCATGAAGTGAGCTTGCTTGCTAAATCTATTGATGACAGTCCAAATGCCATCATGCCCACTCAGTGTCTTCGAGAGATCAAAAATGAAATCCATAGCAATACTTTCCCAGGGACGGGGGGGAATGGGTAAAGGCTGTAACAATCGCTGTGCTTTATGTCTGTCAAACTTGACCGTTTGGCATACCAAGCAACTGCTTACAAAGTCGTCCACATCCTTCTTGAGTCTCGGCCAAAAGAAGTAACACTCCACACCTTTCAAGGTGGTGTCAATGCCGCAGTGACCCGTAAAAGGTGGACAATGATACTCAATCAAAACCTTTTCCCTCAACGGCTGTGTAACACACAACATCGTTTTCTTCATCAAGTAGCCATCCCGTATGGATTATCGCGCTACTACCTCCCCATTCTGTATTTTAGTGAATACATCTAAAAAAATCGGGATCTGTGGCATACTGATCAACCATGTCCTTGAAGCTTGTATGATGAATCGTGGAAATAGCCAAGACTAGCGGCTTCTGAGCAAAGCATCTGCCGCCAAGTTCTTCTGTCCCTGAACATGGACAATCTGGAAGTGAAACTGTGACAAAATGTTAGTCCACCGCATCTACTTTTCTGAAAGTTGCTTCTAGGACAAGAAGTAGCGTAAACTCTGATGATCAGTGAAGACCGTCAAATAGGCTCCGACGAAGTAATGTTGCCACTGAGTAAGAGCATGGATCACTGCCAAGAGCTCTTTCTCATAGATCTGTGCTATCAATTCCGGCCTTGAAAACAATCGGGTTTCATAGGCAATCACATGGACTTCTTGTATTAAGACTGCTGCTAGACTACGACCACAAGCATCACAATATACTTCAATTGACTTCTACAAATCCGGCAAAGTCATTACGAGTCCAGTAGTCAATTTCTCTTTCAGTGTCTGAAAGGCAGTCACCTCTATGGGTCCTCACGAGAAAGGGACTCCTTTTTGTGTCAGAGTGTGCAAAGGGGAAGCTACCTCTGCAAACTTTCAAATGAACCGCCGGTAGTAAGAACATAAACCGAAGAAGCTTCTGACCTTATGAACATTCTTCAAATCGGGCCAATCACGTATAGTCTCAATCTTGGCCGGGTCCATCTGTGCTCCTGCTGCTGAGACGATATGTCCAAAAAAGTGTATCTCCGGCAAGAAAAATTCACTCTTTTTGGCATTAATAACTAACTTGTGATCTCGCAATGCCTGAAAGACCTTCAGCAAATGGTGTCTATGTTTTGCTTCATCCTTTGAGAAGACTATAATTTCATCAAAGAAAGTGCCGACAAATGATCTATACTCTCTGAAAATCCTATCCATCATTCGGTTGAAAATCATTGGAGCATTGGTAGGGCCAAAAGGCATCACCAAAAATTCATACAAACCGAAGCTCGTCCGAAAGGCTGTCTTATAGACATCTCTCGACGCGATTCGGATGTGATGATATCTGCTTTTCAAATCAATCCTGCTGAAACAAGAGGATCCCTGTAGTCGGCCAAGAATATCATCGATCCTTGGAATTGAAAATCTATTCTTGATGATGATTTTATTAATAGCTGCAATCAAAACACATTCTCCAATCCATCTTTCTTTAAAACCAACAACACCGGAGAGCAGTTGGTGAAGTACTCGGCTGGATAAGACCCTTTTCGAGAAGGTCTTTCACTTGGTTCATTATCTCTTCATTGTGGGCTCGGCTAACACGATAACATGGCCGGTTCGGTGGTGTGCTTCCAGGTATCAAATCAATGGTATGATCCTCAGGTCGAGATGGGGGCAACTCGTCTTGCAGGTCCTCAGAGAAGCAATCGGCATGAGTGTGGAGAAAATCTTGGCGTTCTCTATCAAATTCGGACATGTTCATTCTGTGTTCATCATTTAACTCTTTCAAGTAGATTGAGTAAACAAATAGACTGGATTTCATTAATTTGGAAATGGCCGAAGCTGATACGATAGGGACAAACTCGCTCTTTCAGTTTTACATCAAGTACAATTTTTCGGCCCTTTTCGTTCGTCAATGTTGCTTCCTTTGCCTGATAATCGACCACGGCGTTGTTCTTATGGTTCCAAGGGACTCTTAGGACGACGCCACAACCTTCCAAGGGCATTATGTAAAAGTCCTCCTGCCCCAAATACCCCTGACAATGCAGCCGAAGCTTGCCAATGACAGGTTTAATAGCTATGTCCCGTCCGGGTGCCGCTAGAGCTGCCTTTGCTGGTGGTCCCATCCTATCGGGTGTAATCTCGAGCCGCATCGCCAATTCGGGTGAAATGAAGTTGGCCTTGGCTCCTCCATCAAAGAAAATTAGGGCTTCTTGATCTTTCACCTTGCCCCAAGCTTGGCAAAGTTCTGTACTTTCATCAATCAGGCTTGGGTTAGTACCCATGCAATTCGGAACCAGTTCTGCTTTCATCTTGCCTTTTCTGCCATGTTCCTCTGCTGCTGTGTAACTCTCTGACGGGGGGTGAGCAGAAAGGCCGAGGGTAGATCATAGACTAATAACTACCATCACCATCAAGAGCACTATCTTCCTACGTTGTATAGGGGAGAGCAATGGGCTGCAAACCCTAGCTCTTATGTGCAACTTGTTTCCGGCGACCTCCTTTGTCCTTGTGCGACCTCGTGAGCTGCACCACTGCTCTACCTTGCGCGAGCTCGCAACCTGCAGCTTTGCCCTCCTGCTAACGCGCTTGCTGTTGTAGAGATGCAGCCCTTTGTGACTTTCTTTCCCTGCGTTTTTACAGCCCTGCACAACCTGCGTGCATGACCTACTCCCCCTGCGCGCTCGGCAGAGCCCTGTACGACCTTCTCCCCCTACGCGCTCAACAAAGCCCTTGCACGCCCTGCGCGCTCAGGGGAGCCCTGCATGACCTGCGCACTTAAGAAATCCCTAAGAATGAGAGAGATCTGGGAGATTTTTTGGAAAATCTTTGTTTGTTGAGGAACTTGCCGAAGTTTTTGTATATATATATATATATATATATTATATATACATATATATATATATATATGTAGAGAGAGAGAGAGAGAGAGAGAGAGAGAGAGAGAGAGAGAGAGAGAGAGAGAGAGAGAGAGAGAGAGAGAGAGAGAGAGAGAGAGAGAGAGAGAGATGAAATGAAATGAAATGTTATGTTAACGTCTTCAAATGGCCAAAGTGACCTATGAGACCAGAAAGTTACAATGTGGTGTTAACGTCTTCAAAAGGCCAAAATGACCTATGAGACCAATTCGTTACAAACTTATGAATCTAGTACTGTGTCTGAGTACAAAAACAGAAATACTAAAATGAATCTAGAAGTGCTACTAGCTCGAACTGTGTGGGGTATGTGTTATCACTGATACAATAGCTGCCCAATACAAGAGAAAGATACAATGGGTGATGGATCCATCCTCATATGTACTCTGGATGTCGAGATGGTATGGCTCGAATTCCTCTGTTGTAGTCTCCTCGATGCTGTGAAGCTCCTCTCCTAAGTGGAGAGAGAGAAATGAAATGATATATTAACGTCTTCAAAAGGCCAAAATGACCTATGAGACCATCAGATACAAAGTGGTGAATCTAATACAATGTATGAAGTGCAAGTACAAAAAGTACTGAATGTAAAAAATGAAAATTGAAAATGAAGTGTGAAATGTGAAATCTGAAATGTGAAAATGTAGAATAGGCCCTCAATGACAATCTGGGTGTCGTGCTAGGATGCCTCTGATCCTCTGCTGGAGTCTCTGTCGATGGAGTGTGGTCCTGTGTCTCGGTCGTGGTCGTCTCGATCTCCCGAGCTCAGTTGCCCTGTCAATGAGGGTGCCTCTGGTATGAATGCGGGTACAACCCTGTGGTGGTGGTTGGTCTCCGGGCTCCCTCGATCCAAAGAAATCTGTGATCTGTCTCTGTGACTGTCGTACTCCATGTCTCCTCAGCAGACTATCTCAATGTCGGTGTAGCTCAAGTAGATATAAGCCAAGGCATCTCTGATCCTGATACCTCATGACTCTATTTAGGGGTCCAAAACCCTCCCTGAATAAGCAATGGAAGCGCCCTCGTATCTCATAATACAGTGCAGTGGCATATGTAGTGTAGTTCTGTCTCTGGCTCTCTACCGCATAGTTGGCATATCCTAGAGTCCGGTGGTATCCCTCTGAATCTACCCGTCTCAATCTCCAGCTGGTGTGAGGATGTGCGAATCTGACCAATAGCACATCGCAGACCATGAGACAAATGAGTGTCCATGTAGCTCGGACAAGTCACAAACCCATCTCCCGAAAGTTGGAGAAGATGTTCTTTGTAGAAAGTGAAGGGGATTGGGGAGCACCACAGACGGAGATTGAGAGAGAGAGAAGGAGACACACGACACACAGATATGGGTGGGGAGACTGTGAAGTGGCAGCTCCCCCTATACAGTATACTCACTATAAGTATAGGGTAACAGTGGGCGGGCGCCCATGACCTGGGCGACTGGTCAAGGCACTTAGGCCTTAACCCCAACAACCTCCCACTTAAAGGCCAATGTGCCTTTAAGCAAGATCTACTAGTGCAGAACTAATAAAAGGTGAGATATTCTCTCAACCTATGCCCACTGACTCTCGATGAGCTAGTGCATTCGGCTCTACTGATAGACAAACATCCCGCTGCGGAAGCCACACAGAGCTAGCTCCAAGCTCTGCAAAGAGTCTACAAGAGCTCATGCACTCCTGCAAGTATCGGTCCAATACCTGCAAACCTCCCCTATGCTCTATGTCGAGATCAGTCATCGAACAACTAATCAACCCTGCTGCAAATGCTCCCACTGCAGTTGCTATGTCGGGCCTAGAGATCAGCATCTCGTACATGAGGACACCAAACGTTGGTGCAACCCTGGCAACCTCTGCCACTTCCAACTCAGAACTCAACTCATGGAAATCTTGTCCCCTATCATAGAGACCATGACACTCTGACTCCGAGCTCTGGAGTGACTCCTCGTGCCCACCACATATCGCATGTGTACCAAGAGTATCCATCTGTCCTGAATCTGCATCAAGCTCTAGCATAAGCATATCAAGAAATGACTCCACAATAGCTGACATCTCAGCATCCATGTGAGTTATCTCTGTCATCACCTGTGATGACTCATCCTGCTGTGACTCACTAGAGCTGTCCCGCTCTACCTGTGCATCTGTAGACGCAACCTGCACAACAAGGTCACTGCTCTGCATTCCATGCAAAGCATCCTGCAACCCACAAGCAAAAGAGACTCGCCTGCTCTCTCGCTCTCTACTTGGCTGCATGATCACAGAGACAACACCGTCTCTCCCGTGATCCACATGCAATGGGTAACCTGTACCACTCCTGGCACCTCTCGCAATCACTAGAGAACCCAAATGCATCACAAAATCTCGCTCTCGTAGCGAAATCTGACATCCACAATCTCTAAGCTGACCAATCGAGATCAAACTCACTGTCAAATCTGGTACATAGCGCACATGTCGTAACAAGTAAGATGCACCACTCGGTAATGACAGTCTCACATCTCCTGCACCTGCTATCGCATGCACCGATCCATCGGTCAAACGTACACTGCCAAGCATCCTGCTAGAATAGCTACAAAACCATTCACGATGCGACGTGACATGAAACATAGCATCTGCGTCTAGCAACCACTGTGAAGGGAGTGCACTATCCACATGTATAGCATCTCGTGCATAGCTCGAGGTAAAAGTGACATCCCCGTCACTAGTATACTCCGACACTACATCTGTCTCAACTGTCAAAGCAACTGAGTCCATGGCATCACTACATACATCTCTGAGACTGCCATGTCTCCTACGATGTCGCATACGACGAAAACAGCGCCGTCTAACGTGTCCAGAATGACCACAATCCCAACATGTCACCTGTCGGCGTGCTCGTGAATGTACATGTCTCACACGAGTCCGTGATGACTCAGATCTATCATACATATCATGTAATCTACGCCAAAGTGCTCTCGAAGTAGTCTCATACATAACAAGAGCATATACAATTTCCGCAAGGTGCAAAGAGAGTGTAGATAGTGCCATCTCCTCTAGCTCCTGCCACTGATCGTCAGACATGTTTGAAGGTCTACCTGCATCACCACTCAATGGTCGATGCAACCCCTGCTGTGTCAATGCATCAAGCATACACTCTCTCCATGCTGCAAAGTCTGACCCATCAAACATGCACATTACAGAGAGATCATAATCTGAGCGATCACTTGTCTCTGCCATGAGCACAATGTAGCAAACTAGAAAGCAAAACCACCTCACCAACAACACTTGGAAACTGTCTACAAATATGGCCAGAAACACAATGTAAAACCTGTGAGACACACTCCAAAATAGAGCTCCCGCAATGTCAATACAAGCCTCGCCTGCTCTAGTATCACACTACAATCTGTGAGCTAATCACCAAGCCCACACTGTGCGGTATCGATGCATACACACGCACAAATCTCCCACCTGCAGAGAACACCGCACGCAAATGCTGAGTGCAACCCGCAATCTCTACCTAGATTGCATAAACGATGCGCATAAAACTCCTGGGAAAATTTCGCCGGAGTTTCGACACAAAATAACCATTGTCCTGCAAGCTCAATACAATGAGCAATCAATGCACATCAAACTACAGTCAACATACATGCATAAGCTCTAGAAACCTGTGTCCAACAAATGCTCACAAAGAGTACCACAGATGACCATACATATCATCCGCAACCAACCTTCTGCAGTTGCTCACAAGATCTAGTGCTCACCACATAAGCATACATAGAGCATTACCCGCTCAAAGACCATGTATGCAAGCCACAACACTGCAGAAGAACCACTCAAGTGCAATTGGCAACACCTGTGGGAGTACTAGACTCAACCTGTAACTGGGAGTCAAACTCGATCTTGTAACACCTCATATGTGCCTGCTACTTGCAGTGTGCAAGGGTAAGCTGTCTGCAGCAAAGAAAACAACAGAGCCCAAAACTGTCATGAAAAACAGTCTTTGTGTTTTTAATTTTAGACCCACCTGCACTCCGAATCAGAAAATGATTCCTTCTACAAAGTCGTAGAGCTTGAAGCCAGCTCCGTTTTGAACCAAAAAGTTTTGGAATCGGAGCTTTGTAGCTCAAGTTATGAGCAAAACAATGGACTGCTGTCAAACTGTCAAAAACTAAACGACTTTCTTCTGTGCTTCTTTGAGCTCATAGAAAGGCTCAAACTCACTTCCCACCTCGATGCGTGAGCTGAATGTATCAATCTCACGATGCTTCCATGTCTATGGAAGCTCCAAGCTCCAATCTGTCGCCGATGTAGCCGTTGCAAAGCTTGCCGAGAAGAGGGAAAATGCTGTACACAGTGGGCTGATCTGTAGAGGAACTGTGGACTGATTTGTGAGCACTAGGAAGCTCCTGAGAGCTCTCCTGCAAGCCTCTGTATGGCTATCCACAAGCCTCCTCTATTTCTTTGCTCGGATCTGTGACCTCTCCGCCATAGCCGACAAGTTCATCGCAAAGCCGTCCATCTACGCTCTCACACCTGTCGCTCTGATACCAATTGAAGGGGATCAGGGAGCACCACAGACGGAGATTGAGAGAGAGAGGAGACACACGACACACAGATATAGGTGGGGAGACTGTGAAGTGGCAGCTCCCCCTATACAGTATACTCCCTTTAAGTATAGGGTAACAGTGGGCGGGCGCCCATGACCTAGGCGACCGGTCAAGGCACATAGGCCTTAACCCCAACAGAAAGCCATCTTCGTGCCCAACTCCTGCATCGGCTCTACCCATGTCCTCCTGGTGTCCAACTGTATAAGATCCTGACGAATGAGTCCAGTGATCTCCGTCCGTGTGACTGGCAGTGAGGGTGCATTCAGTGAATACTGAAAGGGAGGCAATCTATCCATGCTGAGACCATGCCTCTGAAACCATAAGGTCATCTGCTCATACCAACATGATGCATCTCCCTGCATCGCTAACTGTCTAAAGGACTCAAGAGCCAATCTAGTATATCTGCCTCTATGTGTATCCATAGACTGTGCATTAAGGACACTGATCTGGTAAGAGCCCCAATCTCTATAGGAGGGGCGGCTACCTCCGCTCGAATAATCGCATGTGGTACGGAGGCCTTGGCTCTAATCATCCGGGATATCATTAATACGAAGGGTCTCTCCATGTTCTTCCAACTGTCATGATTCACAGATGGTCCCCAAACCTGGACCTCATAAAGCATAGTTGAAGCAACCAAAGTATCAAAGAGCCATAGCTTTGTTCGTGGTTCTTGAAACTGAACCTGCGAACACATCCTCTCTAGCCCTCCCAATGCCGCATAGGCTCTGGACAGTCTAGTCTCTACTGCTCTCCTCAGAGTAAACCTCGGTCTCGTGAGTACCACCCCCAGATATGTATATTCATCTGTGTACTCCACAGTGTCCTGACCATATACGAGTGTAGGTGCCGATCTCTTGACCGACTGTGGTGTGGTGTTAAACACCATAACCTTGGTTTTACCAAGGTTCACAGACAGTCCACTATCCTCTGCAAAGTTGTGCAATGCATCCAACTGTCTCTGCATGCCCTCTGGCGACTCTGATAACAACACAATATCATTAGCATATAATAATAAAGGGATCCATGTCCCTGCTAGCTGAGCGCCTCTGTCACCTTCTCTGTCAATGTAGTCATAGACCTCATTTACATACATACCAAAAAGTGTAGGGGACAAAGGACACCCCTGTTTCACTCCAATAGTGGAATGAAGAATATCAGAAATCCCCTCAAGAGTGTGTACCTGGCTAGTCACTGAGCTGTATAAAGCCATGATCCCCCATATGATCTCTGTGGGTATTCCCAGCTTCAGTAGCCTGTGCATCAATCTGGCCCTCGGCACTGTGTCAAATGCTTTGCGGAAGTCCACAAAGCAACAATACATCCGTCTCCCATGTGCCCGACCCTCCTCAATAATGGCTCTGAGTGTAAGAATATGGTCCAAACTGAAGAAACCCCTCCTGAATCCAGCCCATCCTGCTGCTCGTATGCCCTCATTTTCTGCCCATTTACTCAGTTGCTGTTCAGGAATGGATGCATACAACCATGCCAATGTGTGCCCTATCATAATAGTACGGTAGTTCCCTGGCACCGTGGGGTTCCCGGCCTTGAAGAGAGGTACAATAGTAGATAATCTCCAGGACTCGGGTAGTCCCTCACACATGACACGGTTAAACAACCGCGCAAGAACCTCTGACAGTAAATCTCTAGCATGTATCAAGTGCTCTGCCACCAAACCACCATGATCATATGCTCTCCTAGTCCTCATCCTGTCAATGGCGTTCTTCACCATCTCAGTGGTAAAGAAGGTACTAGTGGCTGGACATGGCTCTAGAGGGTATGGTAATGGTGGTTGCCCAGGTACTGTATATAATGATGCTGCATACTGACCCCAAATCTCTGGAGAAGTAATCACTGGAGGAGGTGAGTGCTCATGGAAGAGACGACAGGCCTCACCTCAATCTCGACTCAAAAAGAGCTGATACAAATCACGTTCCATCTTGGCTAAAAAGGCCCGCTTCTTGCGTCGCACTAAACGCCGAAGGGCAATCCGAGATTGTCTATATGTAATGACTCCAAGTATAAGCTCGCTCTGAATATGAACTCTCATCTCTCTACACTCCTCATCATACCAACTATTCTAAGGCATGTTCCCAGAATGTCTTCTCTGATCTGGTTGAGTGTGTGGGTATGCCTCTGTTGCTGCCCCATGCAAGATCTCCGTCAATAAAGTGGTGATCTCCTCCACGGTATATACAGGCTCGGCTGCCCACATCCATCTGTAAATCTCCTCCACATAAACTGAGTCCGTCTCTGGTGTAAAAGTATACCGTGTGTGTGCAATCCTCCGTGGTGTCTGAGAGGCACTATACTGGAAAGAGACTGAAAAAGTCAAGAGAGCATGGTCCACTGCTACTCCAACAGGTCTAGGACCCACACTGAGATCGTGAATATTAGAGATGAAACTCGGTGAAGTCATGACATAGTCCACTGTACTGGCCCCATGTCTGTGTGGAAAGCATGTGAATCCCCCAGACGAAGGAAAAATCTCTAGACCATTAAGTATGGCCAAACCATGCGTAGTCGTCATCTCCATGAGATATCTCCTATACTCTGTGTGTTCTCTATCCTGTGACTGTCTGCCAAGCCCCATCTCCGATATATCCATCTCTCTAAGCATCTCCTCCGAGGTATCATAAAATACCGTTTGGGAGTTGGCCATCCTGGCATTAAAGTTTCCCAAGAGAATGATATCTCCATCTCTAGAGAACTCCCATATGTCATCATCAAGTATAGAGAAAGGGGATTGCCCTCTAGGTGAGGTATAGACTGATGGCTAGTGGGAAAGTAACATATAGCAATGTATAAGAATCTGCCTGTCTCAGCTCTCAGTCTCACCCACATGTATCTCGCCTGATCATCTCTCCGGACAATTTGTAATAGCGGCTGCAACTCCTCCTTGAATAGGATTGCTACCCCTCCTGAACTTCGACTCCCATGCTGGGATCTAGCGTCTGGTCGACAAGCTGTCTCCCATAAATAACTAGTCACACTTGGCATCAACTGTCCAGATTTCTGATGTGTCTCTGAGTAAAAGACAATGTCTCTATCTCTGAAGCTATCCTCAAAGGCACCCACATCGAGCCTATATGATCCATTACAATTCCATGCCGCCATCCGGAGTGTGGTCCCATATGTCTCGCACCGTCATGTTGTGCATCTTTCCAAAACCACTACTTCCCTTCCTCTATAAAAGGCAATTTTTCCCTTCTCCCTTGCTGCCTTGATTTCTGGCATCAACTCTTGCATATGTGCTATTTGTGCTAAAGTAAGGTCATCCCCCATAAATATTCCAGTTTTCTTAAGTGCTGGTCTCTTCTTCAGGAATTCCTTCCTTGTTTCCAAAGTCAGGAAACGCAAAATAAGTCCTCTCTCTTTGACGTTTCCCTTCTCATCCACTTCCTTCTTTCCTACTCTCCAGGCACCTGTGTGCATAGGTTCTAGGATGCCCATGCGCTACAGGAGTTCCTTCACTTCGTCTTCTACATTTTCGGTGTCTTTGATACCAGTAATACGCACATGGAGGGCTCTAGTCCTCCTCTTCTGTTCCTCCTCAATGGTCATATTGATGATGGTAGAAGTTTGTGCGGCTTCTGGCATTCGGGCCTTCCCTTTCTTTGCACCTTCAATCCATTTTTTTGCTTTGTCAACTTTCTCCTGTGTTTTAAAAAGGCGCTCTGCCCACGAGGAAGCCTCTTTCGAGTTTTGTTCTTCCGCTTCGTGCAGAGTTTTCACCTGCTCCTTAATTTCTTTGAGCTCCTTTAACATTGAGGGCTGATTTCCCCCCTCCGTTTTGGGCATAATTTTGCAAGCTGCAAGTTCCCCTTTAAGCTCTTCAATCACTGCATCTTTTTCCTTTATGCACTTTTCCAAGATTCAAAGCTTGCAATTGCCTCATCCAACTTTTTCTGCATAATACATTCCATTACATTCACTTCTGCCCGCATTAGAGCCTGCATCTCCCCTTTCACAGATAGATACATCTCATCATGCTTACCAAGCATCGCTTTATCCAATTCTGTCCTCATATCTGCATACATAGAATTCTTATAACTCTCTGTGTTTGCGTACATCTCTTTCCTGATGTCATCTCTCATAAAGCTGAGCTCCGATTTAATCATCACTTGAACCCTCTCCATCATTCAATCATCTTGGACTCTGACGGTTTTCCCTGCCCGCAGAGAGCTTGGCGAGAGTATACTATGTGTGTTCCTCCGCTTGAATGTCGCTTTCATTTTTTGTGGGGTGGTGAAGCCACTTGCATCACCATCCTCGGCTGGTTGGTCCATCCGAGAGAGAAGAACAAAGCGAGCACTGAGTCAAGGCCCTCACCAGCAGAGGTCTCGTCTTCGCCTTGGTTGGCCTCGCCCTGGTCACCAAGCCCTCGCCCTCGTCCTAGCTGACTGCTCTCGTCCTCGACCTCACCCTGGCTGGTCTCGTCTTCGCCCTCGCCCTCGCCCTCGCCCTCGCCCTGGCTCGACCTGGCTGGTCTCTGCCCTCTCCCTCGCCTTGGCTGGCTGCCTTCTCCCTGGCTGACTCGTCCTGGCTGGCTCGTCGTCGCCCTTGGCTCTTCTCGCCCTCACCCTTGGTAGGTAGCTCACCCTCGCCCTTGGTAGGTAGCTCGCCTTCGCCCTCGGTAGGTAGCTCGCCTTCGCCCTCGCTTCAAGCTCGCCTTCGTCTCAAGAGAGGTCGCCCTCGTCTCAGGCTGCTCGCCTTCGCCTGAGGCTCGCCTTCATCTCAGGAGAGGTCACGCTCGTCTGAGAGAGAGAGAGAGAGAGAGAGAGAGAGAGAGAGAGAGAGAGAGAGAGAGAGAGAGAGAGAGAGAGAGAGAGATGTGGAATACCTTGCATTTCCAGGGAAAATGTCGAAGGTCAAAAAAAGTTTCATTTGTGGAGCACCGTACCTTTTTACATCTCTATCATAGTTTTGTTCGAGTGTGGATTCTACTAGTTTTGATGCTTCAAGTAAGCATCCTTTTGAAACATGATAAATAATTGATATTTCTTGGTTTTCTATATCATTGTCTGCATTTGATATTTTTTGTTCATACTCCATGTGTCTTCAGGGCATGAGTGCGCTTGCATTTACCCAACAAATCAACCTAACAACTTTAAAGATTCTATTAAGCCTTGGACCAACTTTTTTTGCAATGAAGTTGATTGAATGTAAGGTGCAAGATATTTCTTGGGCTATATTATCTATTTAAGGTGCGCTAATTCATTTTAATAATGTTGCAGCTGTGTTGGACATTGTGATGATGATGGGAGTGCATGTAGTCTCTCGAGGTGATGCTCTTGCCCGCATTATTATACAATCTTTGTTTTATGGAGGATCCAGCTGTGGGATTGGATATTTATACTGGTAAGAGTGTTCCAATGCACTTGCACACTTTTCCTATGTTCTAATTGTTTTTAAAATCATATTGTCCTATTGATTGGCATGGGGCAGATCTAGGTACACCCTAATGAGGATTAAGTTGTGAGGTTTGATGACCATGGTATAAATGAAGTTTTTTATGAAGTCATCTATATTGTGAAAACTATAAATAATGGATTGAGGCATCAATCATCAGTCTTGTCCAATTTCTAACAATCACATGAAAAAATGCTTGGAGAAAGTGCAACATGCACATAAGAAGAGCGAAAGGTAGGCTGTCAAAACATTTATGTATTGCATCAGCCAAAAGCTCCAAAATGCAGAATAGCCCTGGCAAAGGATGGAAGTATCAAAGCCAGCCTTGTACCTTGGCACAAATGCAAAATTATAAACAAGCTCTAAGCACACCCAAACACGCCCACCGACCCACCCACCAGGTTGTTTTTGAAATATCGATCAACGTAAAACTATGTTAACTCAAAGAGCTGGTCCATATCTTGCCAGATTGGATAAACAGGATGGCCCAATCCATAAGTTCCTGCAAGAAAGTGAAAAGACATGACATTGTCATGCGTGTGTAGAATATCAACCACTCGATCAATACCCTTTGATGCCAAAAAATGAGCTTTGTGTGGTTCATGAATAGGCAAGGGAGGGTCAAAATCCAGAATAACCCTTTAAAGACTGATACGTGGTAAACAAATTTTGTTTTGCAACTGCACAAAGAGAACCCCTGGCATGAGAGCAATGCTGCAACACTTGGCGAGACCAAGGTGATAATCTTTAACACACCAGATTACAGTGAATGAGGGCATTGGCACCAATATTCACTTACGGTGAAGAAGTGATGGAGTCCTACAAATATCAAAGTCATTTTCACATGATCCTCTTTCTCTATGAGACAGGCAGCACGGGTAGAGTGGATGTGCTGACTGGTACAATTTGAAGAGCCCCACACTAAGCTATGGTTGTTTGATACATTGGTGACATCCACATATTAGTCGGGCATATAGATTTGGGGACCTAGTCTTCACCACCATAGTCTGTATGGAATGGATGGAGAGACCATTAGTCACTATGATCACTAGGACGATCCGATGTAAGGCAGCAATGCCACATGAGGTTGTTATAGTGGAATTGGGAGATATACCGGTTGTGGTTGAGGTACTTAATAGAACAATGGGGACCTTCAAGGTCATCACTACGCTAGCTAGATTGGCCTTGAGTAGTCTCAACACAGCTAGCCATGGGGGGAGACTATATGCAAAGATGTCAGCCTCGTCTTAATTGCATGGCCTTACTATAAACAGATCGCTACCCTTTCAAAACTCCTTGGATGGACCATCACTTGTAGTCACACATTCAAGAATTGATGCAAATGACCGTGTAATGAGATTTTTCTCTCTGCGTTGGGGTTGTGGCCTCAACCGTGAAGATGCTTCTGGTGATTTTCCCTTCCACCATAGCAGACAAACGGTATAGTCATTTTGCTGATAACCACTTTGCAGCTTAGGCGACATTAAGGAAAAGTTTTTGCGAGGCCTTCCAACTAGGTGACTTCCAAGAGAAGGTTTTAGATGAGCTGGGAAACCTTATGCTCCAATCAGAAGAAACCTTTGCAAAGATCATGACCAGAACAAAGGCACTAGTGGCTAAACTCCCCTAACAGCCAATTTTATGGTAAAGAAGTGGGTGGAGAAATCTCTTTCAAGGCTTCCCAACAGAAGCTAAGCGGGTCTCTCAAACCTGATGCAACACTCCACAAGTTTGTTGCTGCAGCGACTAGGATTGAGGGAGCAAGGAGGCTCTTCATAGACCCTCTTAGAGTCAGGTCAGTTTTAGTTCTGATTTCTTTGCACAGGAAGCCAGAGGCATCAAAGCTGCAGCGAGCTCTTCAAGAAAAAGGATCTCTCTCTCTTTGGCAGGGTAAGTCTCCACAATAGGAAGCTTTGGAGGAGCTCAAAAAGGATATGGAGAGCTCAAAGCACAGCAGGAGTCTAAGGCTGTAGTCTAGAGCATCTCATGCCGTTCTCTAGAGCTTGCTTCCCACGACCGCGTTGAGCTTATTGTCACTTCTATGAGAAAGGTGGGCATGAGGATGATGACTGCTACTACCTCAAGGAGCTCCAATATCTGCAGCAAAGCCTCACTCCTACTATCGAACAAGGATTGGCTCCCGCATCAAATATGGTTTCTCTATATGGTCATCCAAGTGACATGCTGCCTTTGCTAACCATGACTCCTATGCAAGGTACTTTTACACCTCCAAGATTTTACCATGCCAATACACCTCTAGCACCTCAGAGATTCTACACAGCTGCTACTTCTGTCCCTAAGCTAACACAAAGACCACCATGTCTGCCCTCTCGGCTACCGAATTGATTGATTTTGTGCTATAGATTGGGTGAGTATGGGAACCATCAAAGCAAGCTCCAGGTCTCCACCATGCCAAAATTGCCCTGATGCCAAGGATCATTATAGGAAGGATTTCTTGAAAGAACATACCTCAACATCATTGAATCCGTGCCAGAGCCAATCTCTCACTTGACTTCCCAAAGATCAAACTGATAGCAGTTAGCACCACCCCTCAGCCGCCCCCTTCCTCCCATTTGTCACAACCATGCAGCTGAAAGAACTGGATGGGGGTTGTCCGAGTCGCCCAATTTGATTTCTTGACTTGGGTATGGAGAGGGTATTGCTGAAGATGTTTCTGTAGGTGAAGAGGTTGTCGTTTTTTGGAGCATAGGGACATCATGAGCTGGAGCTGGTTTTTGATCAATATAGAAGTTTGCATTTCCTCCTTGTAGCCATCCTTGTGGAAGCTCATCAAAATGTAGTTCATCAAACACAGAGGTGAGCTTTGACTTGGCCCGATAATCAAACACAAATGAGGTTGAGGGTTGGGCGAACTTGTGCAAAGGAGATTTCTTTCCTCCTCTAAGGTTGATCAGCTCACAACCCCAAAGGCTGGTACTGTAGTAGCATCTGAGTCATCAGCATCGATGACCTCGACATCTGTTTCTTGGCTAGGCGACACACTATGGCCAGTTACTATAAGGATCTGAAAGATGGGTTATTCTCAGGCAAAGATTGAATAAAGACCCCATAACAAGGCATAGACTTGGTAGCTTCCAACCACTGCAGGTCTTCTTTTGGCCCATCAGGCGGAGTAGGTTGTACCAACTTAGGGTTGGAAAGAACTATTTTGCACCACTAGATCAATGGGTTTCATTTGGGAGCCAAAGTATGTATCCACATGGCGTCATTGCCTCAATCATGTAGCACTTTAGTGTGTCATAGCCTACTGATGAGCAAAGGAAATCCTCCCTCAACCTGGGGAAGACGAACCACAACAAAATCTAAGCTAAAGGTGAGGTCTTGTACCTACATAGGCACCTTGTCCACTATGCCTAATGGGTAGACTGTCCTCTAGTCAGTCAATGCAACCGTGAAGGAAGCAGGTCGGGTAGGCTACAAATCTAATGCCAACATAGTGAACTCAGGCATCAGGTTAATGCCAGATCCACCATCCACTATCACTCCTGAGAATTGCCACCGCAAGATGGACACGGTGAGACGAGGGCTTCTATAACCAATGAGGAGAGTAGCGGGGTAGGATATCATATAGGACTCTGATGGTTGCACTGGGAGGTGCCTGCTACTAGGACCTGCTCCGGGGTAAAGCGACTGAATAACTGCAAGGGTGTCACTTTCAAAACCCGCATCTAGCCGGAGCATGTCATAGAGTGACACTTGTTGAAAGGTATTCTTCAAGATAATTTCGGTTGTAGGTTTTTCTCTTTGGATCAGTGCCTTCTCTGTTTCCTTGATCTGTCCTAGGTTGGTAAATGCTTCTATGTAAGCCCCATCAATATCGGAGAGCAGAGATGAAGATCCTCTCTTCGAAATAGGGGATGGCTTGTCAACCTCTGGAAGAGGAGTATTCATTGGTGAAATAATGTGTGGGGGAGTTGAACTTGTCGGAATGCTAAGACCGAGGGCTGCCCTTTGAGCCCGAGTGAGGACACCAGTGGGCTCCTGTACCAAGTGCAGCTTGTCTTGAGGGGCAACCACATGGGCAGAAGGTGACGACTGAGGGATGGTGCTAACTGCCATCAGATTGATCTTGGGAAAGGTGAATTCAGGTCGGCTCTGACTTGGGCTCGAAGACGTGGATGCGCGATGTTTGGGACAATCCTTACTGTAGTGATCTTTAACCTTAGGGCAATTACGGGCAAGGAGGAGACCCTTTTGGGAGGGGGCATTTGCTTTGGTAATGCCGATATTCCCTGCATCTATAACGCAAAATGCGCAAATTGGATGGGCGAATTGAAGGGCGAGGTAGTCCTTGTGTTGGGATAAGCCGTTGAGAGAGCCCAAGAACTAAAACCAGCAAATCCTCTATTATGGAAAAGTTCTTTGTACAAAAAAAGACTGCTTGCACACCCTATTTACAAAGTGTCTTCCTCATCACAGAACTCAATGTGGCGAAAGAAGTGAGGGAGGTTTTCTGGGATACTAAAGTCCCCTCATTCTGCTACATCAACCTTTAGAAGGAGATTCCACTTGTCGCCCACCACGAAAGAGGCTAGAATTTTGCAGAAAGAATAGGATATGGTTAACCTTGACACCTCCGGGCCAAAAACCAGAGAGAGAATGACGTGCTCTGCCATGTGGATTGGGGTAGGACTGTGGCACTGAGAGGAAATGCTTTAAATCCAGTCACAAAAGAGATGGTGGAGCTTTATAACAGATGCAATATGGACTATTAGATGGAACACCGGGACTAATTTCAAGCTTTCATACCTACCGTTCACAAAAAAAACTTGAGCTGCGCATGCTTTAAACTGAAAGAAGTCAGACCCATAACACTAATTGACAAGGATGAAGGTGGACAGCTGGGAATTCTAAGAGCATCCCTTCTTCTCCTTTGTTGGTTGGCCGCTTGGTGGCTTTTATCTGCTTTGTAGATTCCTTTGGCAACTTTGATCCCTGCAATGGCCTAGAGTAACTGCTTCTCGACTGGCTGCCCAATCTGAAATCTCTTGCTTCAAGTAGCAAAGCTCTTCTGAGCGGGGCCCCTTCCTTTGCAATCTTACGCTATCAAGGACTTTTGTTGATGTTGTGTTCAGTACCGTGTAAGCGCCTCCTTCATGGTTGCGTCCTGCCAAAAGCTTGTAGACCGTGGCCTAACTTCCAGAGCACTACCCGGTCCTCCCTCTTCGGCACTAAGAGAGCCTCCGCCGTCAGCTAGTGACTCCTCCTTGGGCTGAACCCCTTGGTGCTGATTGTATCACGTCCCTTCAAGCTCTCTGAACGCTTCAAGCTCTCAGTCCCGCCGACCGCCTTGCACACCAGTGGTAAGTTCCCACTCTTACTACTAGACCTTCTCTTTGAGTGATGTCTTGCCCTCACCTGCTCCGGCAATGCTTGCTGAGATCTTCAACAACCCTTGCTCCGAAGCTGCCTATTGTCACCCTCGATCCAAATCTATGTTGCTTGTTGTGGGCATAGACACAGGTGCTTCTTACTCTCCGCCTCCCTCTCTCTTCAATACCGTGCAGCAGAGAAGGGTCGCCCCCCTCCCCTGTTCTCCCTCATTGCACTCGGCAGCCCTCACTCTCGGCACTGTCAAGAGTGTTGAGTGCTACAGCATAACAAACCTCTTTTTCTCTCTCTTTCTCTCTTTCATTCAGGTAAACTGGGCCCTCAATACCAAACCTGAAACAGAATGTAAAACTCTCTCTCTCTCTCTCTCTCTCTCTCTCTCTCTCTCTCTCTCTCTCTCAGCGCGCGTACCTGCTGCACCAGCGCCCTCCTCCTGCTGCACCAGCGCGCGTACCTGCTGCTGTGCTGCTCCAGGCACATTACTACTGTACTGCGCGCTGCTGTGTCACCCCAGCTGCTCAGCGCGCCCACCCCACCTGCACAGCACCCCCAGTACCCGCCTGTTGCTGCCGCTGTTATACCAACCTGCTGCTGCTGCTGAACTGCCTCTCCTTGCTACACACGTACTCCCTCTCTTCCCCTCACGCAGCCCCTCCTCGCAGCCTCCCCCTCACACAGCCCCCCTCCAGCCTCCCCCTCACGCAGCCCCTCCTCGCTCCCCATCATGCAGCCATCTCTCTCTCTCTCTCTCTCTCTCTCACACACACACACACACACACACACAGACACACACACACACGGATACATACCCACACACACACTACACACATACATGCATACACACACGTACTCCCTCTCTTCCCCTTCTCCCCTCTTCTTCACAATATGAAGAGAGGGTAGCTTCGAAGACAACCATGTCTTCCCCCATCATCAAGACGCCGACATCGACAATGAAGACAACCTTCATGCTCACGAACAAGAGGCTTGCACAATTGGAGAAGGACATGAAAGAATGGTGGATGGAGAGAGAGATATGGAGGGAGGAGAAAGCCACCTTCATCAAGCTATGGAACGAAGAGAAGGAGGACATGAGAGCGGAAATCCAAAACCTCAAAGAGGAGAAAGAGAGAAGGGAACGGGAGAACGAGAAGGAGAGGGAGGGATGGAGGAAAGAGCAAGAAGAGATGAAGGCACAAATCGATCTCCTTCATGCTTCCATCACATCCCTCACCCCCGAGGAAGGAGAGATTAAAGAGGAGGCTAAGGAAGCCCTCAAGGAGGAGATCACCAAAGCCCTCACCGCAAGCATTGAGGACAAATTAGAGGCCACCAAAGAAGGATGGGTCGAAGTGGTCAAAAAGAATATCAAGAAGGTAGCAAGAGAGGAAGCCCAAAAAGATGAGGTACTCATCGTACACACAACCATCGAGGAGGAGGAGATGCGACAAGCTCGCCGTCTCAATGTGCGAGTGACCGGCATCAAAGAAGAAGAAGGGTCTACACTCGAGAGCGATGGGAAAGCTTTATGCAAGAAAGTGGGATACAAGGAAGAAGAGATCCCTTTCTCCGAAGTTTGGAGAGCCGGCAAAGATCCAAAGAAGAGAGCTCTCATCCTCCAATTCGCCTCCGAGGAGTCTCGAACTTCTTTCCTCCGAAAGAGGGTCATCTTGAGAGGGCTAGAAGGCCCCCCGATTTATCTTGATGATGACCTCACAAAGATGCAACAAGATCACCGTCGCGCGTGCATGCCTAGAGTCCACCAAGCCCGCAAAGAAGGGAAGAAGGCAATATATCGAGATGGTAGGGTTATCATTGATGGCAAGACCATCGCATAGGGACTCGCGGCCTGTGGGACACACGAGGAGATTCATGTCACGGTTTGGAATTGCAATGGAGACCTATGGACACACCCAGAGAGACTTGAGGAGGTGATGAGAGGTCGAGACATCATTCTACTTACAAAGACACACGAGAGCCCAGAGAGAGGGTTACCACGGATACATGGATTCCAGTGGGAGTCTCTACATCGGGGATGTATGCGCCAGCACACCACTCGCGGTTCAGAAGGAGTGGCCATACTCTTTAGACAGGGGCTTCACAGCAGACTACAGATTGTTGCCCGGGACCCATAGGCCCGCTACATGTGGATTCGCCTCGAGCTCTCACGAGACAGGATCGTCTACATTGCCCTTTGCTACTTTGCTCCCACAGGCTCCAGATTCGCCCCTATTGAGCAGGAGTAACCGTACGCATGCCTCACGGAGGAGATTATGGAGTACTCCACACTGGGTGAAGTCTTCCTTATGGGAGACTTCAATGCTGGTACGCGCAATGAGCAGTGTGAGGCATATGACCACGAGGACCCAGAGGCACTACACACTCTAGATGAGGAGGCTACTATGAGAGATACAACAGACAGAGCTCCTGTCACAGCCTACGGACGACATCTACTTCGACTTGGCTCCCAGCACCGTCTCGTTATTTATAACGGGATGGCCCAGTTGCCCACCTCAGGGGGCCTGACTTGTATGCCACATGGAGTTACAGAGGGAGGGGGGAGTACAGTCGACTATATTCTGGGACCCAAGGAGGCTACACACCTTATCACATCCTTCACCATTCCACCCATACCCATCGGAGCCGACCACACATACCTCTCTTTCTCCATCACCGGAGATACCATCCCACACAGCTCCACAGCACACACTCCACACACCACCATCCATTTCAGACATGAGCTAGCCTCTCTTTACTCGGCCGAGGTCGAGCATGGCCTATGCGTCCTCCACCCATCCACACCACTCTCAGTTCTCACATCACATATCTCTTCCGTTCTCCACACTTCAGCTATTAGCTCTTTTCCACACACCACTCACATAGGACGCACTCCCCCCCCCCGGGACTATGCCTCAGAACCGCTAGTATGATGATGAGTGCAGAGAGCTATTCCGACGCCTCCGTGCACGGCGAGCCTTAGGAGAGATCACAGAGAGAGAGGCCAGACGGCATATGAAGACGCTGACACGCCAAATTCGGCGAGCATTCGAAGAGGCACAGGAGCTTGAGCTATACCGCCTATTCATGAGCATGGATAGCGCGACGGCATGGCGCACCCTGCACGAGCCACGTCCGACTACAGCTATTGAGGATCCACAGATATGGCATGATTATGCAGAGCGACTTTATGAGGTGCCAGGGCAGCCTCCTATCCCACAGCCACACGGGCCACGCCCCACGTGCTCCTCCTTCTTTACAGCAGAGATGGTAGAGAGGGCCATACGCCGCATGCAGTACAGACGATCAGCTGACCATACTGGATTACAGAGTGAGCACATCATTTATGCGGCCTCCACTATAGCCCCGTTGATTGCACATGTCTTCAACCGGGCTATAGGGGAGGGCTTCCCAGAGGAGTGGACACAGCACACCATAGTGCCTATCCACAAATCTGGCGACACCCTGGACCCAGGGAACTACAGGACTATCATGATTGGCCACACGATGGCCAAGCTATATGGAGCAGTACTTGAGGCACAGCTCAGCTGCTACGCAGAGATCGAGGGTTTACGAGCTCCAGGCCAGGCAGGTTTCAGACGAGCTTTCTCCACCACTGATCACATCTTCGTTCTGCGCTGCCTCATTGATGGGGCAAAGGCGCGGAAGAAGAGGCTTTACTGCTGCTTTGTGGATTTCCGCAAGGCCTTTGACACAGTCCCACGCGAGAGACTCTTCCAGCACCTTCACAGCATTGGGTACCAACAGAGATGATTTGGGCCATATATGCTCTCTACGAGAGGGTGACGGGTCGAGTTCGTTGCCTAGACGGTTTTTGAGAGACCATTGCTAGCAGCATTGGTGTTAAGCAAGGATGCCCACTCTCCCCGACACTCTTTGGGCTCTACATCGACGAGATCTCCGACTACATACTGCGAGCAGGGGGAGAGGGGAGCGACTTGGCAGGTACTCCGGTCCACATCATGTTATATGCTGATGATATTGTGTTGATTTCAGAGTCACCCGAGGGCTTGCAACGCCATCTTGAGGCCTTGGACGAATTCAGCACACACAGGGGGTTGACTGTGAACCTTGGCAAAACCAAGGTTTTGATCTTTCACACATCCAGTGCAGTGAGGAGCGCCGCCACCTTCACAGCAGCAGGAGGACAGGTTGATGTAGTCACCTCCTATGTCTACCTTGGCATCACATTCACCAGCCTACCAAGACCCTTCACTATGAGGCAGGCTGCTATTGACAGGCTCACCCGAGGATATGCAGCTCTGGCCATGCTAGAGCGGAGAAGCCACCAGGCACACTCTCAAGAGCCCCGCACGAAGGGGTGGCTTTTCGACACCTTAGTCACCCCGGCCTTGATGTACTCAGCGGCAATATGGGCACCAGGACTGACAGCTGACCAGTGGACACAGCTTGAGAGACCACAGGTATGTATGATCTCACGCTTGCTCCGCAGCAAGAAGACAGTGCCACATGACATTATTAGAGCCGAGCTCGCCACACCACCTATGGTTGTAGAGGCACTATTCCAGACAGTTTGCTTCATCCAGAGGATGAGAGAGCTACCTCCTAACAGACTTACTCGTAGAGCATTTGAGGCAGCTATACAACTATCAGAGAGTGGGCATGAGAGAGCATGGTACTCACAGGTCAGAGCATGGTTTGAGGGACACGGTCTTGACATGGAGAGCCTACCACCATTCCAGTACGACCCCCACTCACCATATGTTCACCTCTCTCGCAGTGAGAGGAACTTGGTATTGAGACAGGATCTGTGGCAGCTATACACTAGGAGAGTCTGGGAGTCACCTGGCTTGGGGACGAGGATGTCAGATTACAGAGACCAGTTTCTCACCATATTGTCTGGGGGGTTCATACAGAGACCACGCTATATGGACACATATATGCCACATAGCTCACGGGTGGCGATTGGTCAGCTGAGAGTGGCTTTACACAGGTTAGAGATTGAGATCGGGAGACATACTGGTGTTCCCAGGGAGGAGCGAGTCTGCAGAGCCTGCACAGAGGAGGTGGAGAGTGAGGAGCACTTTGTATGTAGATGCAGAGCATACACTGAGATCAGAGGCAGGTATGAGGCCTTATTCAGAGGACAGCCCACTCTCCGAGAGATCATGGACTCTCGAGATCAGAGACAACTCGGACGTTTCTTACTAGAGATACAGAGCCATCGGGACACACTACTACAGCCACACAGCTACACAGACAGAGGGGAGACAGTCCTAGCTCACAGACTTCTTTCAGAGGATTGCCGCCCCTCCCTCACTAGACACTCAAAGGGGAGTGACACTCCCACAGGCGGAGGTGAGCCGAGCTAGACGACCACGAGTCACAGGCTACAGGGGCGCGAGCTCCCACCACCGACAGATCGAGGAGATCCGAGCCCGGGAGCGCTGTGCCACTGAGGAGGAGCGAGTAGCTCAGATGAGGGCCGACCCGACAGCTTTCATCCGGGTAGCCTTGGCACCAGCCCCGCCCATGTACCACATCTTACATCCCCCGATTAGTACAGGATGGAGCTAGATAGCTTGATGCATTCTCATGATTGTACTACCTTGAGCATATAGACATGCATATACCCCTAGAGATAGAGCGCCATCCGTCCTCAGATACTCCACTACCTACATTCAGTTCAGTTTTGTATCAGTTTTGTTTCATTTGTTTTTCCGATAGACGGATGACATACACACCATGTACATTTGATTTGTCTCATAGGCCGATTTCGGCCTGACATAGACGTTAAAAATCTTTCTTTCTTTCTTTCTTTCTTCTTTCTCTCTCTCTCTCTCTCTCTCACACTGCAGTAGTATACGGGCTCAGACACCTCTCACTTGCCGTCTGGTTCCCCTTCGGCTTTGCAGCGTCCGTTTTGAGCCCCCGCGTCCTCCCTTTGTAGGCTTCTGCTAGTGGGAGCCTTGAGAAGGCTCCCAGCATGGCTCCCCCGTTCGAAGACGCACGGGAACTTTGACTGCATCAACCGGACCACAACCGAGAATTATAGCAAATACTGTTTTTCCCTTTTTTTTTTGTGATTTGACACTTTATCTATTTACAAAGACCTCAGAGATATGTACATCTCCCACAGAACTCATACATCTGCTAAAAAAAAAACTTTGCCTGTAATACTGTAATGTAAACTTTGCCTGTAATACTTAAACTGGCTAACACTATTACTGCAACAGTTCGAATTTCTAGCGAGTCGAAGCGACCAGTTATTAGAGGAACTTCTTGTCGGCTCTCCGAAAAATATTCGTTTGGCCGGGGGCTGACAGCAACGAGCATGTACAGGTAGGCCAAATCTGTTCACTGCCAGGGTGACTGTAGTGAAACCTTGTTACTCTTGCTAGCGCTGACTGGGCCAAACCCTAACCTGTTGTGAACCACTGATGCAGGCTTCACACACCCACACGTACACTCGGCCGAACCCTAACCTTCTGTGAATCTCTGATGCAGGCAGCGAACAGTCACATGTACACACCCTAGAACAGTGCGCGAGTTGACAGAGGTTAGCCTGCGCAGGAGGAGGCTGCTGAGCTGAGTGCTAACTGCTGCACAGAGCGTGCTCAGGACTCTCTGAACGGGCAGGTCATGCAGGTTTTAGGGCGCTCAGGTGCTGGAATTCGCACAGGGCTGAGAGAGCGCAGAGGCAGCACGTGCACGGGCTGAAGTTCGCACGACCAAATTTCACACACACACCCGTGCACGTGCGCGCGCACACACACACACACACACACACACACACGTAGAGGATGGGGGCGAAACTCACCACAAACACACTCGGGTGCTGCTGTAGAGCCTCACACCAGTGCTGTCTGTCATTGAACCAGCAGAGGCATGTGCGTAGGGTGTTGAGGGCCCGCTGGAACTCTGCTATAGCAAAGGCAGGGCAGCGTGAGAGGTGAGTTGAGCAGCAGCGCAAGCAAGACTGAGGAGCAGCAGGAGATGGGGGAAGCAGTGCGATGGTTGAACGCCCACGAGCACCGTTCACACACACCACACACGCACACACACAACTGCCTGCCCCTCTTCATGACTTCTTAGCTGCCGTCAACTTGCATGGGAATTTCCCTAGTCTCATTGACACCTGACCTTTGATTCTAATCTCAAGTCATTAAGGTCTAATTAGGGGAGTTCCCATGTCATTGACGCGACTTTTGAGCCACGACGCCTATTTGTGTGTCTGTGTGCATGTGGTCAACTGTAGGATATGTCAGAGTTAAGCAAGCCCATTCTCTGCTCAGATGTTAAGTGAGTCTATATGGGCCAAAATTGATGTGTAATAAGGACTTTGTTCTCCTTAGTTTTTCACAAAAATCTGGTGGACATTATTAAACAATACCAATGCAAGACTTGCACAAATCTCAATTAGAATAATTCTTCAACGGCTGTCGTTCCTCAAAACCTGAACACCGATTTTGGTCGTTTTTTCTGTTTTTATCTATGGCTTAATTTAGACATCTTTGTATGTTTGGAGCTGCCTTTTCTGTGCTAGCATGTGCCATGTTCTCAGGAATAATTGAATTCAGTGAGCGTTCAAGATCGTAATTAATGTTCAATAATTTGTAAATTTGAAGTGTATATGGTATCTGTTCTCTACCAGACATGTGCTGACCTCTTTTACCCTTCTCTTATTAACAGGAAGATGCTTTTAGAGAAGCCGCCAAGTCACTTTTATCTTAGACTCATCTTATATGTTCTTGGGTCATATGCAACTCTGAAACTCATCATTAGTCTATTTCAGCATATGCCTTCAGTAAGAAGACAGGTGGAGAAGATGGACAATAGTAAAACTATTGCCTACTTGAAGTGGCTGTACAAAGTAAGTCCGAGTGTTTTTTCTTGAAGAAATTCAAGGGCTATTTGATACAGTTTAACTTCACCCTGTTCTTGGTAATGTGTAGGAGCGATTTTTTGTTGGCAGGGGATTATATGAGCACTCACGTTACCACATCAGGTTAGTAGGGCCATTGTAACATGACAGAGCTTCTCCACATTTTCTGGTTTCGTAGAAGTCCATGTTAGCTGAGATGATTTTAAAATCCCTATAGATATGCAATATAGTCTGTTACGCACTGTCTCTTAATTAAGCCCAGCCCTCACCGGGAATGTTTCACAACCTGATCTTGTGGCTCCCTTGTTTATCATCATGGATGCTCCTCCACAGATATGCTGGGTTCTGGATCATACTGCTCACATGCAAGTTCTCTTTCAGCTACTATTTTCAGGTCATACAATCAAGTTATTGTTTTCCCTTCAATTTATGAGTGTGGATCGATTTGTGCAGTTCAGTCCATTGGGTCTTTGTGACACATTTACTATATCTTGCAGATTCTACCCTTGGCAAAAGCATCGAAAATAATCTTTTCCCATAAAGTCATGGTTCGATATGTTTGGCACGATCTTGTTTCTCAGAGTATGCTGACACAAACCTTCCGTCACCTTTATTGTTGCTTTAATGCCCATCTGAATTGTGAATGTGGGTACCTTTTCGGGAAAAATGGGGCATTGAAGAGAGAGAAACTAAATATTTGGAGGGAGAGGCAATAAGCTGAGTATAGCAGTCTAGATAGAGTACTATTACCCTAGTACTATTTGTGCGACGGTAGAGACCAGTAAGGAAATAAAGTTTTTCTTGTTCACGTCATTTTTTGATCCCTCTAGTCTTTGGCCTTGACTTGTGCATTCAAGGCCTAATTTAAAAACCCCTTATGTATAGATTTTTTATGAATATATTACACCCTTTTCTTATTCAATCTCTGTATGTCTCCTTTCATTTGTACCTTCATATATGTTAAGAATGTGTAAACAGTGGGGCAAAATAAAACCAAGGACCTTGATTTGTGCGGATTGAAAGCATTTATCAGAACGATGCTGCTTTTTGAAGAGCCGATATTGAGCATACCTTTATCACTTGGAGAACAATGTGCTGTGGATGATTTTGACAGGTGGTAATGGAGGTTACTCTTGAAATTGAAAATGGTATGCATCAATATTGGGTGTCACTCCTCAGGTGGGAAAAAGATCTCTTTATCAAGGAAAAGGAACTTTGGGATGCAGCTTAAGGGAGGATTGACAAGAGCGGGGCTTATGCTTGTGGCCCCCTTTCTCATCTTTACCCTGCATCAATTTCATCACCCCTGCTCTTGTCACCCCTCGGGTCTCTTTATCAGGTAAAAGGAACTTTGGGCTGCAGCTTAAGGGAGGATTGACAAGAGTGGGGCTTAAGCTTGGCCCCTTTGTCATCTTACCTTGCAGAATTGAGAATCTTCCCTTCTAGAGAGAATCCTTACACATCTCACCTACGTTCAGAATTGACAGATGTAGCTGGGCTACAATATCATTCTACACGGAAAGACAGTTACAGTTGGTCATGGGTTCAAACTTGGTGGACTTGAGACGTGGCAGGAGTGGTGGGTTAGAGGACACCGTGGCCAGTTCTTCTCCGCCACAATTAGGGGGTAGGTGCAGCTGGATAGTTAGAGATACTTGATGTTATCTGTTGGTTATCCTTTTGGGGTTGTATATATTCTCACATTTGCTTTAGTTTGATACACTGTTTTAGATGGTTTATGAGTCTTGAGTCTAGCGTCGATTCGAGTCTACATCACCCTCCCTGCACATCTTGATCCTCGACACTCCCATTGTACCCGTGGGTTCTGGGCTTGGAGCAGAGAGTGCGTTGCCGTGCCAGAGTTAATACTGGTCCATTTGAGTTAGTCGAGTCCCATGCTATTCAGGTTCTACAGTTGAGTCTGCTGTTCTATTGAGTTACTTGTTGCTATATTGTTCATCGTCTGCCGTGTTTTCGTTCTGTTGGAGTGAGGTTTCTTGCACATTGCACTAAGGAGCACCCACAGTAGAGAGCACGACACATTACTCCTGCTACAAGTGCTCTCATTTTTGGCACGCACGGTGGGACCTCAACTGAAGTTTCACTCCATTGTGCCTACAGGTCAAGGAGCTAGCTCGTTTAAGCTATCGCCTGTGTGTTGGTCTGCTAGTCTGGACTAGAGTAGTCCAGCTTGATCTGCCAAGTTCAGTTCTAGACCAGCTGGTCTAGTCTCTCGTACTGGTCTAGTCACTCGTCTTGGTCTAGTTAGTCACCCTGGTCTAGTCCCTCGTCCTAGTCTAGTCGCTAGTCCTGGTCTAGTCCCTCGTCCTGGTCTAGTCACTCGTCTAGGTCACTTATACTGGTCTAGTGGAGTCTGGACTAGCTAAGTAAAAGTTTTAGTGCCCCAAGCTTGGGTGGGTTTCTGATTACTGCATGAGATATACGAGGCAGTCCAAAGATTGACAAAGTCCATTACTGAGTCCTCTGAAGTACTACCATCGAAAGCGCCGACCCTTTGTGCCGAGTAGAAGTCCACCAGCCCCATTACCCCTACCTTCCCACGTGGCTACCTCCACTCCCTCAAACAGTTCTTCACCTCCCAGGTCACCTTCCCCAGTCCGGTTCTCACCCCTTGTGCGACAGCAAGCTCTTGAACAAGCTCCTGAATAGGCAGCCATGGAGGAGCTCACCAGCGTCCTGGCTGAGGTGAATATGAAGTTTTCGACTTTCAGAGGACTCTCCACAGAGGATGTAGACGACCATGCTAGGAGATTTATCTCCCTCTGTAAGGGTCGTGGGTGTAGCAGGGCTACAGTGTCACGAGCATGGAACAGGCCGTTAGTCACAGTTGACATTGGACGGTCGGTGACTGCGACAGGTGGCAGGGATACGGGTGGTGGTCCAGTCGACACCATGGCCAGCGCACCACCTCATAGTTCAGAGATAGACTTAGCTGGAGTGGATATTTTGCAGTCGTTGGTGGCTCTTCATGTTGTATATATCCGTAGCTGTTTGGGTTTATCATTATCTCTTTTTGTGTGGTCCGGGATTTAGTGTCCATTATCTTCAGTACACACAGCACGTATGCACCATCCCTGCACAATTGAGCCTCGACACCCCCACTGTACCTGTGAGATCAGGGCTGGAGCTGAGTGAGCTGCCATGCCAAAGTCTGTATCGTTTCTTTGAGTTTGCCGATGTTCATGCTGTTCATGTTCAGGTTCTGTTGAGTCGTACTGTTGTTGCTCTGTTGTTCTTTGTCTTTTGTGTTCGCATTCTGTGGAGAGAGATATCACGCACATTGCACTGAGGAGCACCCACTATAGAGGGCACGACACATTATCTCCGCTACAGGTGCTCTCATTTTGGCGATCACGGTGGGACCTCAACTGAAGTTTCACTACACTGTGCCTATAGGTCGAGGAGCTAGCTCGTTTAAGCTCTCGCTTGTGTTTGTCTGGACTAGAGTAGTCCAGCTTGGTCGTCACTCGTCTTCATCTAAGTCTCTCGTCCTGGTCTAGTATTCTCTAGGCTGGGTCTAGTCCTTCCTCGTCCCTGGTTTAGCGAGGTGGTCTAGTCACTCACCGTGGTCTACTAGAGTCTAGACCAGTGTTCAACCAGTTAAAGGTCTTCTTGCCCAAAGCTTGGTTGGGTTTGTGGTCACTGCATGACACATACAAGGCGGTCATTAGAGTGTCAAAGTGCACTACTGAGCCCTCTGAAGTACTACAACAGAAGGCGTCAACCCTTGGTACCTAGTAGAAGGCCACCAACCTCATCACCCATACCTCCACATACGGCATCATCCATTCCTCCATCCGGTTCTACATCTTCCAGGTCACCTTCCCCAGTAAAGCCCTCTCCCATTTCGTTACAGCAAGCTCTTGAGCAACAGGCTCTTGAGCAAGAGGCCATGGAGGAGTTGACCAGTGGTTTGGCCAAGGTAAACATCAAGTTTCCTACTTTCAAGGGACTCTCCTCAGAAGATGCAAAGGACCATGCATGGAGATTTGTATCTCTCTATAGAGGTCGTGGTCTTAATAGAGAAGATGCTTATTTGGTGTTGTTTCCATCAACTTTGGATGGATTAGCAGACAAGTGGTACAGTCAGTTTGCAGAAAACCACTTTACTACTTGGGCTACATTAAGACAACAATTTTGTGAAGCTTTCAGAGTAGGCGATTTCCAAGAAAAGATTCTGGATGAGTTGGCCAACCTGCTGCTTCAGCCCAAAGAGACTTTTGCAGAACTCATGACCCGAACAAAGTCTCTGGTCGCCAAGCTTCCTCAGCCACCAGGTGAGTTCATGGTCAAGAAATGGGTAGAGAAGGCTCTTCCAAAGACTTCTCAGCAAAAACTCAGAGAGAATCTCCGACCTGATTCCACCTTGGAGGAGTTTTTTGCGGTTGCTACTAGGATAGAGGGGGCAAGGAAGCTGTTTATCGACTCTCTCAGGTAGAGACTACCTCTGTACTCTTGGGGAGTCCATCTGACCCTTTGACTTCTTTACATAGTGAACTTGAAGCCCTAAAACTTCAACGCGCTCTTCAAGAGGAGAAATCAATCTCTCTTAGATAGGAGAAGCCCCTACATCACGAGGCTTTGGATCAAATCAAGAGAGAGCTAGAAGAGCTTCGGTCTCAGCAGCAGACTAAGGCTATAGTATGGTGCAGCTCGTGTCGCTCTCCAAGAGACCCTCCACAAGACTATCCCCTTCGTGCTTATTGCCACTTCTACGAAAAGTATGGGCATGAAGACAAGGATTGCTACTATATCAAGGGATTGCGGCAAATACAACAAAGTCTAGGTCCTTCTCTCCAACAAGGGTTAGCACCAACATCCAATATGGTTTCCCCCTATGGCCATCCAAATTACATGTCACCTTTGCTCAATAACCCTACTGTCAAGGTATATCAAGTACGTTTCCGTCTCAAAAAATTTATACCCATGCTCCTTCAGCCCCTCCGACCTTCTACACCTCAGCCTCCAACTCCATGCAGCAACAAGAGCAGAGACCACCTCGTCCCCCGTTTCGTCCATCAAATCGGCCCATCTTATGCTACAGATGTGGAGAAAATGGGCATTACCAAAGAAAGTGTCCTTTACCTGAAGGGTCTCCTCCTTGCGGACATTGTCCGGAGTCTAAGGACCACTACAGTAAGGATTGTCCCAAGCAAAGGGCATCCTTATCTTCAGTCCCAACTCAGAACCAACAAGAATTCACATTTCCGAAGATTAATCTGATCGCAATGAACACCATCCCTCAGCCATCACCTGCTACTCATACGGTTAGGCCACAAGTGGGGGAGCCCGCTGGCGTCCTCACTCAGACACAAAGAGCAGCTCTTGGTCTCAGCTTGCCAACAGGTCCATCTTGTCCATCTCCACTTCCACAACTGGATCCAACTGAAGAGCCCTTCATTGGTGCTAAGAGCAGGCCCGTCTCTATGCTATCAGACATTGATGGAGCCTTCTTGGTAGCAGTGGCTAACTTGAAACAGGTCAGAGTTCCACAGGAAGCCCAGATTCAAGGAGCTAAGTCCACAGTGGAAGCAATCTTGAAGAACACCTTTCAACAAGTGTCCCTTTATGATATGCTCCGGCTAGATGCAACCCTCAAAAGTGACACCCTCTCAGTCATTCAGTCTCTGTACCCGGGTGCAGGGCCTAGTGGCAGACACCTCCCTGTATAGCCCTCAAAGTCTTCATGATTTCTTATCCAGTTGCTCCCCTCCCCCACTACAAAAGTCCTCGTCTCATTGTATCTATTCTTGGACATCAATTCTCAGGCATCATAGTGGATGGTGGATCCATGATCAATCTGATGCCAGAGTTTACTATGTTGGCTTTAGGTCTACAGCCTACCCGCCCTGCTCCATTCACTGTTACATTGGCTAACTAGAGAACAGTCTATCGAGTGGGCATAGTAGACAAGGTGCCTCTAAAGGTACAAGACTTCACCTTTAGCTTGGATTTTGTGGTGGTCAGTCTTCCCCAAGTGGAGGGAGGATTTCCTTTGCTTAGTGGTAGACCATGGTTGCGGCATACTAAGGCACTTCATGATTGGGGAAACGACGCCATGTGGATACATACTCCTGGCTCCCCCATGCAACGAATTCGACTCAAAGGAGGTATGGATCCAGTAGTCCATCACAGCTCGTTGTCAGTACAGTCCAACCCCGACCCCGAGCAGCCTATCCCACCTGACGGATCTAACAAAGACCTGCTGCAGTGGTTGGAAGCTACCACATCGATGTCGTGCTATGTGGTCTCTATTCAAGCCTCACATGTGCGTGTGAATACACTCTCTCTCCCGGCTCCTCAGGCTGACACCAGTGACCTAAGTCCTACAGAAAAAAGTGTGCCAATCAAAGAAGCAAGTGTGGTATTTTTTTCGATCAAAAAAGCTTAAAACCGCTCGCTGCTACTGCTTCGCACGCCATCGCTCCCCCTCCCCCCTCCCAGCGTTGCCCGCTGTCTCCCCCTCCCGCTGTCCTTACTGCCTCGCTACCTGCCTGACAGCGCTGCTTGCCCCCATGCTGCCTGCCCGCCTTTGCCGCCCCCTGCCTGCCCGCTGCCTGCCTGCCACTGCCGCCCCCATCACCCCCTCCTGTTTGTCGCGAGCGCTCCCACTCGCCCCAGCCCGCTGGCCCCCCCTCCCCCCCGGTCCGTCTGCCTGCTCGCCTAGGTTTCACCCTGACAGCCCTGCAATTCGGCTCATTCAGCTTTGTTTCAATTCTTGGGGTGGTGCTTTCTGCGCCGGATTACAGCATCCTCCTGTCGACATCTTCTTACGACACAGCAGTAGACACAGATGGAGGCTCCAGCTTCGCCACAGAGGGACTCACCAGAAGCCCCCTCGCCCAACCCCGCTGAGCCCACCATTCGACTTGCTCTCTCACCGACAGAGCAAGCGAGCCTTACTGCAGAGGTAGAGCGATTGCAGGCGACTTCCGTCATCTACAAGATTCTCGGCACCCGACCTAGCAGAGGAGAGCTGCGAGACCTTCTCCAGGCCCGCCTTCTCGAAGAGGTGGGCAAGATCTTGGATGTCCAGATTCTCGGACGGGGTTACTATCAGATCGAGTTTGAGACCTCCGAGATGGCATCCAAGGTCATAGCTATGAGTCCACTGGCCATCTGAGCATCACGCACCCACTTTCGACAGTGGCGACATGGGTTTGACCCAGCTTCGGATGTTCTAGTAGAGGAGGCAGACATCCCCATCTCAGTCTGCTTTTCGAGTTTACGGAAGGAGTACTTACCACTTCTTTCTAGGATTGGCTCCGCCATTGGGACTGTCCTGGAGACACCTCGTACGGCAGTATCAGTAGCTTCCAAGGCAGCAGGCATCCCCTCAATTCAAGTTTTAGTCAGAGATACCCACACGCTCCTGAAAGTTATCCTTCTACCTCGGGTGAGTGGGGGTTGGTTTAGACAGAGTGTGGAGTACTCGGGCCTCTCGAACCAATGCTTCATTTGTCGACAGATGGGCCATCTAGCGAACGCCTGTCCACAGAGGAGGCCGCGACCTGCACCACAGCCTCAGCCACAGTCAGCGGCACAACGCACACATGCAGAGCCACCCTCCGAGCCTGGGGCTCCAACGGAAGAGGGGTGGCAGTAGGCCCGTGGCCGACGACGCCAGGGGCCACAACGTCAAACTGGGACTCAGAGTGGCCCTGAGGTGCCTACTCAGCAGTAGTGGGTTCCCACGGGGAACCACTCTCTTGAGCGGGAGGAGATCCCTGCGCCAGCCCCCACCTCCGCTTCACCCTCGACAGCCGCTCCCCCCTCAGAGTTCCCCTCTTCTTCCTCATCCTCCCTCCCCGCCTTCTACTCTCGTCGCTTCTCCACCTCGCCCCTCTATCTCTGTCGCCCCATCCCGCCCCTCTTCTCCTCTGCTCCCCCCAGCTCCTTCTCCCCCCCCTCCTGCTCCAGTTTCACAGTCGACTCAGGAGACAGGTCCCTCTCCGGCGGCTAGGAGATCTCTTGGCAGCGCCTTTGCCACGAGTCGCCTAGCGAGAGAGGGTCAGCCCTTCTTGCGGCCCCCTTTGCAGATTCAGACATCTTCCCTTGCAGCTATCCCTCGTGGTCTGACGAGCATTGACATCCGATGCCGCTAGGACTTCTTTGACTACGGGTTCACTCGTTTTCTCCGCGATTTCGCAGCAGACCATGAGGCAGCCTGCTTCAAGGTCCATGTTTTGTTCCTAGCCGCTAGGGGGACAGAGGCCTTGGACTCAGCAGTTGGTTTCTCCTTCCCCCTCTGTGGTAGGGCCGAGACAGAGTGGTCCCTCGACTCAGTGGTGGGATGGTTGCATACACAAGTCCTAGAGTTCTCTCACCACATGGACTTACAAATATGCTGCAGACTTTGTGGCCATTGGCCAAGTTTGCGGTGACACCTCCAGACTCAACAGGATGTAGGCACATTGTGGTGTACTTCTTTGCTGATATGCAGTGTTTGCCTTGCTATGTATACATTCATGAGGACTCCTGGACAGAGGAGGTTGCTTTACGCACGGCTCGCTCTACTTGGACTTGGGCTTGGGCTAGGCACTCACTGCAGTCACGCCTATCTAGAGGACACTCGGATGCGAATTTCTCCCCATCCAAGCCGGCCTCGAAGATAGCCCGTCTTGCCACTGCGGTAGCATCTGTTCTCTGTAGCTCCCCATGAGGATCGTCTCATGGAACGTGTAGGGACTAGGTGGGCCCGAGTTTCAGCAACAGCGGGGCCGATTGCGTCAGGAGCTTCAGCGTTGCCTTGTGGGAGGAGAGATTGATCTCCTTATGCTTCAGGAGCACCATCTGTGTGAGAGCCGCATTCGGCGATGTGGTCAGATTTTGCGTGGACGATATGATACTTTTTGGTCAGCTACTTGTGGACCTGGAGGCATCCAGGGTGGGGTATGTATGACTATTGCGGACTCATTGCAGCAGGCCATTGTGGGCAGAGGGATTATTGTGCCAGGCAGGGCTCAGTGGATTACTATGCAGGTTCAGGGTGGCCTTGTGGGCTTCCTGAACATCTATGCACCCAATGTGGCGAGTGCTCGTGCAGAGTTTCTGTCACAGATTGTTGAGTCTTTGCCGCAGGCCGATCATTGGTGTATAGGAGGGGACTTCAACATGTTGGAGGACCCTTCTGACAGGATTGGTGGCAGCCATGCTACTGTGCATGGAGTCAAGTTGGCAGCTTGGGAGAGGTTGTGTATGACTTTGAGGGTCTCGGATACATGGCAGCACTCTGGTTTTGTGAGGCCCCCAGACAGTCTTGCCTTCACTAGATCGGACTGCAGAGTGAGAGGAGTGAATCTATCGCGGATAGATCGCTACTACACTAGTAACCACTTCAGTGACTTGCGGGGATCAGTGGGCATCCTGGCAGGGACATCCTTCTCGGACCATGCACCAGTGATCCTCACAGTGCCAGACAGGCAGAGGAGTGGGAGCACGATGCTTCGCATCCCAGAGAGGGTCTTGTTCGACTCAGCACTCAGAGAGAGGGTAGAGGCTCTCTGGACAGAGGGCATGGGAGCACGATGCTTCGCATCCCAGAGAGGATCTTGTTCGACTCAGCAGACAGAGTGGCCTCAGGCCTAGCTCAGCTTAGCCACTTTTTTCTTCAGGAGTCTCTGGCTCGCCGGGCTGCAGCGAGAGAGGCGGAGCAACGTCTCAGACGAGGCATTGCTTCACTACAGAGGATGCAGGAGCAGCATCCAGAAAGTCCATGGTTGGAGGAGCAGTTACGGTAGGCTCGACAGGAGCTTGCTAGCACAGAGAAGAGGCGTCATGAGTTTGCCTTTCATAGACAAGCATCTTAGTGGACTCAGGTGGGTGACAGAGTGACAAGTGCTTTTTTTGAGCTAGTGGGACCTCGGCACTTGCATGCCAAGGTTATTTAGTTGAGGAGGCCCGATGGGTCAGTTGCTTGTGAGCCCGAGGATATGCGTGCAGTTACTACTGACTTTTACTGTGAGTTACTCTCGGCTGAGCCTCAATCAGAGCGGCAGAATGCATGCAGGGAGCAGGTTTGGGCACAGATGCCATGTCTTATGACAAAGGAGATGCGCCAGAGGCTTGAGATGCCACTTCAGCTTGAGGAGTTGCACACGGCTCTTAGGGCCCTCCCTCGTGGTAGCTGTCCAGGTGAGGATGGGTTGACTCTCAGCTTTTTCTTCGATGCATGCATGGAGGAGGTTTGGGCACAGATGCCATGTCTTATGACAGAGGAGATGCGTCAGAGGCTTGAGATGCCACTTCAGCTTCAGGAGCTGCACACGGCTCTTAGGGCCCTCCCTCGTGGTAGCTGTCCAGGTGAGGATGGGTTGACTCCCAGCTTTTTCTTGGAGTACTGGGACCTGCTTGGCCCAGATCTTTGTAGTGCTTTTCAGTACATTTTGCACACAGGAGTGATGCCTGACAGCATGAGTGAGGGCCTGATCTACCTCATTCCCAAGGAGGGTGGCTCCTTGGATAAGATTCGACAGTGGCGCCCCATCACCATCCTCAACTCAGCCTACAAAATTCTTGCCAAGGCTCTGAGTTTGAGGATTCAGCCACTTTTGGAGAGCCTTATACATGGGACTCAGACAGGTTTTGTCAAGGAACGCAGTATCCTTGACAACATCTTTACTTTCTGGAAGACTTTTGCCCTGGCACGGCTCCGTGGTGAGGACCTTGTGATTCTTCTTCTCGATTTTGAGAAGGCATACAACAGAGTTGACTGGGACTTTCTAGAGAGCACTCTACGCAGGATGGGCTTCTCAGATGCTTGGATCAGAGGGGTGTCAGCTTTGTACAGACAGGCTCACAGTCAGGTGCTTTTGGTAGGAGGGAGAGGTGAGCGCTTCATGCTCACACGCTCGGTCAGACAGGGTTGTCCTCTTGCCCCCTTTCTCTTTCTGTTCTATGCGGAGGCGATGAGCAGATTTTTGGTGTCACAGCAGGTTGGTTTACGGGGCTTAGCACTCCCTATTCGGGGAGATGAGCTACTGGATGCTGAGTTTGACGATGACTGAGCCTTGTACTTAGATGGCCACGAGGCCAATCTTCACAGATGTGAGAAGGCTTTGGAGACCTTCTGTTGTGCATCGGGCGCACTGATCAACTGGAGAAAGACAGTGGCTTTCTTGGTTGGTAGTGCTCCTGTGCCAGATTGGATGTGAGGAGAGGGTTTTAGGTGGATTCCCCCAGGGACTGCAGTTCGGTACTTGGGTTGTCAGGTTGGTTTGGACTTGTCTCCCGAGCAGCAGATTGCTCCCCTTCTCCTGTCCATCAGGAGAAAGCTGTTACATTGGAGCTCAGCACGACTTTCGTTGGCTGGTAGAGTAGTAGTTGCCAACCAAGTGATGTTGGCCTTTATGTGGTACATCCCTTCCTGCTGGATCTTCTCGAGTTTTTGTATCAGCCAGGTAGAGAGGCTGATCAGGAACTTCCTTTGGTCAGGAGGTGACACTCAGATAGCCCGAGCCAAGGTGGCTTGGTCGGTCATGATGCTTCCTTGTTCTCTGGGAGGGCTTGGGATCACTAATCCAGCACAGCACAGCAGAGCCCTTCTTGGGAAGTTCATAGCCAGAGGACTTCTTCCAGGTGAGGAGCCCTGGAAGGAGTTCTTGCTGCAGAGGCTTCGTGCCAAGGTGCCTCAGTCAGGGAGGCCCTTGGCAACCTTCGACCAGATGGATCTTTACAGAGATGCACCGAGTTGGTTTGAGCAGGAGACTGGAGGACCGCTTCGCTGTGAGTTTGCTTCGATCTTGGGAGCTCTTACGGCGTGGCCTGGAGCAGAGACAGCCAACGTGCACGGAGGAGCGCCTACGGCAGCCCCTCCTCTGGAACCCCATGGTTAGCACTCAGAGAGGCCACTTGGTTGGTAGTCGGCCTCATGTTTCCTGGGGTCCCATGACAGCAGGTCGAGCGGGCTCTCTAGGTGACTGGCTAGAGTTCACAGGTTTATCAGAGGAGGTGCAGGGTTTGCAGCTAAGGGCATGAGAGGGGTGCAGAGCATGTGTCAGGACATCTCAGAGTCAATTCCAGTTGAGTGGCTCACGCGTCTCGAGCCAGTAGCACCCCGGTGGATGGGAGCCTTCACATGACTGGAGGTTCTCATTTCAATCAGGACCTGCTGAGACTGTCCCAGACCTGTTCTTCAAGCTTCAGGGTGGGGGACGATTACAGCGAGTTGCAGTAGAGGCCCCACAGGTAGCAGAGTGCTGTTTCCAGAGGATCCGAGTTGTGGGCATCTGTGGGAGGACTTGCGTCATAGACCCTGACCCAGCAGCTCTTGAGACTGGACACTGGAGGCTATGGGCTTGGGAGTGTTGTCCATTGGCACGAGTATAGTGGGATCCTGGTGAGTGGCTATGGAGGGACCCCTTCTCTTCTGCAGACCATCCAGGAGTCCCCTTCTTTCAGTACACTGTTCGGCTTTGACGTCATATACTTGCAGCACACAGAGAGGCCCGCCCCGTTGCAGCACGTCATTGGCAGGAGGAGGGCCTCACAGTCGAGTTCTTGGCAGCCTTTTGGCAGAGGCTGTGGGACTCCAGACAACCGAGGCCCGCCCCGTTGCAGCACGTCATTGGTAGGAGGAGGGCCTCACAGTCGAGTTCTTGGCAGCCTTTAGGCAGAGGCTGTGGGACTCCAGACAGCCGAGGCGCGTCACTTTGTTTCAGTGGGGCTGGTTGCACACAGAGCTACAGCAGTAGGGAGTTGGCTTGTGCATAGTGGTCTCTCGGCCGCATGTGCAGCCTATGAACTAGTTGGTGGAGAGTCAGCGTCATTGTCTTTGGGACTGTCCCTTGGCCTAGCAGGTGTGGCTACGAGTTCTTCGGCTGATGCCTACTCTCTCCACGGCTAGACAGTACACTTGGGGGGCAGCGGCTTGGTCCACTCTCACGGCTATCTTCCACCAACAGGATGATAGTGATACAAGGGGGGCGACCTACACTCCAGCCTGCTACAGAGCTCTCCACAGGAGTGGTGCAGTGAGAGAGAGGAGTGTTGGGAGCTCATCAGTGGCCTGACACTTTGGTTCATCTGGCAGGCCCGCTGTTTCCGCATTTTTGAGGCTCGCTGTGTGCCACGAGTAGAGATTGTTCGTGACTTTTGGCTAGAGCTGATCCATACTCTCAGAGGACAGCTTGAGGGACTACAGGGCAACTCTGACCGCATGCGGGAGCGCCGCAAGGCTTTCCTTCGACTTTGGAGCCCTGGGCCTTTCTACACCATTGTCCAAGGTGTGCTCAGATGGCACTACCGACCACCTGTGTGGCTCTTCCCTCCTCCCATCTCTTGATTTACCCTCATTGTATATATGTTGTTTTTTCATTGGGAGAGTCTCCCCATCATGTTTGGTGTAGCCCTCTCTTGCAGAGGTGGTTGTAGCCCTACGGGCAGTTTTCATTAACTAATAGAAGGATCTTTTTCTCGGAAAAAAAAAAAGAAGAAGCAAGTGTGTTAGTCCCTGATGACCATGATTCAAGTGTTCCTCTGATGGAAGTCGTCGGCCTTGGAACCTATAGCACATCACCGAATGGGAAAGAAATATCCTCTGCATGAGTTCGCCAACGTACCACCTCTTCCTTTAACCTTCCCCTGGTCTGATGCCCCTCCCACTCAAAAGCACTCTGTTGTGTCTGAAGACTTACCCTTCGAGGAACTTCCACCAGGAGGGTTACAAGAAGAGTATGTGGAGTTATGAAGCTTATGAAGATTCTAGGCTGAGAAGAATTATGCTCGCTACTGCTGCTCGCCCCCCCCTTGCTGCGCCATCGCTGCCCTCTCCCCCCCCCCCCCCCCCCAGCACGCTGCCCCTGCACTGCCCTTGCGCGCTAACCTCTCCCCCCCCCCCACCCGCTGCCCCCGCCCGCTGCCCCCCCCTGCTTTCGCGCTGCCCCAAAGGCTGCCCGCTGCCCTCCTCTCGCGTTGCCATCCCCACCCCATCCCCCCGCTCGCTGCGGCTTGTGCACCCGCACATTACCCGGCTGCCCACTTCGCCCTCGCCGTCCCCCCATCCCCCCCCCCCCGTCCTCTTTGCTCCCGAAGGTCTTCTGCACCTGGCTCGGCAACGCTTTCTCTTCGGACAAGTGCTTGGCGTACTCGTTCGCAGATTTTCTTCACCGCCCGCTTCTTCGACTCAGTAGTAGACACAGATGGAGGCTCCAGCTCCACCTCAGAGGGACTCGCCTGAAGCCCCCTCGCCCGACCCCGCTGAGCCCACCATTCGACTTGCTCTTACGCCGACAGAGCAAGCGAGCCTTGCCACAGAGGTAGAACGCTTGCAGGCGACTTCTGTCATCTGCAAGGTTCTCGGCACTCGTCCCAGCAGAGGAGAGCTGCGAGACCTTCTCCAGGCCCGCCTCCTCGCAGAGGTGGGCAAGATCTTGGATGTCCAGATTCTCGGACGGGGGTACTACCAGATTGAGTTCGAGACTTCCGAGATGGCCTCCAAGGTCATAGCTATGAGTCCATTGGCCATCCGAGCAGCACGCGCCCACTTTCGACAGTGGCGACATGGTTTTGACCCGTCTTCGGATGTGCTAGTAGAGGAGGCGGACATCCCCATCTCAGTCTGCTTTCCGGGTTTACGGAGGGAGTACCTTCCACTTCTCTCCAGGATTGGCTCCGCCATCGGAACTGTCCTGGAGACACCTCGTACGGCAACATCAGTAGCTGCCAAGGCGGCTGGCATCCCTTCAGTTCGAGTTTTGGTCAGAGATACCCACACGCTCCCGAAGGTCATCCTTCTGCCTCGGGTGAGTGGGGGTTGGTTTAGACAGAGTGTGGAGTACTCGGGTCTCCTGAACGAGTGTTTCATTTGCAGACAAATGGGCCACCTAGCGAAGGCCTGTCCACGGAGGAGACCACGACCCGCACCCCAGCCTCAGCCCCAGCCTGCCAAGGCTGGGCCGCAGCCACAGCCAGCGACACAGAGCACAGATTCAGCGCCACCCTCTGAGCCTGGGGCTCCAGCGGAGGAGGGGTGGCAGCAGGCCCATGGCCGTCGACGCCAGGGCCCACAGCGACAGCCTGGCACTCAGAGTGGCCCTCAGGTGCCTACTCAGCAGCAGTGGGTTCCCACGGGGAACCGTTTTGGTCCTCTTGAGCAGGAGGAGCCCCCTACGCCAGCCTCCACCTCCGCTTCACCCTCGCCAGCCGCTCCGCCTTCCGATCTCCCCTCCTCCTCCTCATGCCCTCCCCCGCCCTCTGCTACCGCTCACTCCCCACCTCGCCCCCCCCATGTCTCTGCCGCCCCACCTCGCCTCTCCTCTCCCCCGCCCCCCCCAGCCCCTTCTCCCCCTCCTCCTGCTTCAGTACCACAGTCGGCTCAGGAGACTGGACCCTTGCCGGCGGCCAGGAGATCTCTTGGCAGCGCCTTCGCCACGAGTCGCCTAGCGAGAGAGGGTCAGCCCTTCATGCGGCCCCCACTGCAGATTCAGACATCTTCTCTTGCAGCTATCCCTCGTTGTTTGACGAGCTTTGACCTCCGACGCCGCTAGGATTTCTTCGATTACGGGTTTACTCGTTTTCTTGGCGATTCCGCAGCAGACCACGAGGCAGCCTGCTTCAGAGTCCACGCTTTGTTCCTCGCCGCTAGGGGGACAGAGGCCTTGGACTCAGCAGTTGGTTTCTCCTTCCCCCTCTGTGGCAGGACTGTGACAGAGTGGTCCCTCGACTCAGTGGTGGGATGGTTGCGTACACAGGTTCTCGAGTTCTCTCACCACATGGGAGAACTTGGCGTTACAGATTTGCTGCAGACTTTGTGGCCACTGGCCAAGTTTGCGGTGACACCCCCAGATTGAGCAGGATGTAGACACATTGTGGTGTACTTTTTTGCTGATACGCAGTGTTTGCCTTGTTATGTATTCATTCATGAGGACTCCTGGACAGAGGAGGTTGCTTTACGCACGGCTCGCTCTACTTGGGCTTGGACCAGGCACTCACTGCAGTCTCGCCTATCTAGAGGACGCTCGGATGCGGATTACTCCCCATCCAAGCCTGCTTCGAAGATAGCTCGTCTTGCTGCTGCAGCAGCATCTGTTCTCTCTCGCTCCCCATGAGGATCGTCTCGTGGAACGTGCAGGGACTCGGTGGACCCCAGTTTCAGCGACAGCGGGGCCGATTGCGTCAGGAGCTTCAGCGATGCCTTGTGGGAGGAGAGATTGATCTCCTTATGCTTCAGGAGCACCATTTGTCTGAGAGCCGCATTCGGCGATGTGGTCAAATTTTGCGTGGACGTTATGATACCTTTTGGTCAGCTGCTTTTGGACCTGGAGGCATCCAGGGTGGGGTATGTATGACTATTGCGGACTCATTACAGCAGGCCATTGTGGGCAGAGGGATTATTGTACCCGGCAGGGCTCAGTGGATTACTATGCAGGTTCAGGGTAGCCTTGTGGGTTTCCTGAACATCTATGCGCCCAATGTGGCGAGTGCTCGTGCAGAGTTTTGGTCACAGATTGTTGAGTCTTTGCCACAGGTTGACTAGTGGTGTGTAGGAGGGGACTTCAACATGTTGGAGGACCCTTCTGACAGAATCGGAGGCAGCCATGCTACTTTGCATGGAGTCGAGTTAGCAGCTTGGGAGAGGTTTTGTATGACGTTGAGGGTCTCGGATACATGGCAGCATTCTGGCTTTGTGAGGCCTCCAGAGAGTCTTGCCTTCTCTAGATCGGACCGCAGAGTGGGAGGAGTGAATCTATCGCGCATAGATCGCTTCTACACTAGTGACCACTTCAGTGACTTGGGGGGATCAGTGGGCATCCTGGCAGGGACATCCTTCTCGGACCATGCACCAGTGATCCTCACAGTGGCAGACAGGCAGAGGAGTGGGAGCACGATGCTTCGCATCCCAGAGCGGGTCTTGTTGGACTCGGCACTCAGAGAGAGGATCGAGGCTCTATGGACAAAGGGCATGGACAGCCAGGCTCCACCTGCAGACAGAGTGGCCTCAGGCCTAGCTCAGCTCAGCCACTTCTTTCTCCAGGAGTCTTTGGCTCGTCGGGCTGCAGCGAGAGAGGAGGAGCAGCGTCTCAGACGAGGCATTGCTTCACTACAGAGGATGCAGGAGCAGCATCCAGACAGTCCATGGTTGGAGGAGCAGCTACAGCAGGCTCGACAGGAGCTTGCTTGCACAGAGGAGAGGCGCCATGAGTTTGCCTTCCACCGACAGGCATCTCAGTGGACTCAGGTGGGTGACAGAGTGACAGGTGTTTTTTTTGAGACAGTGGGACCTCGGCACTCGCATGCCAAGGTCAATCAGTTGAGGAGACCCGATGGGTCAGTTGTTTGCGAGCCAGAGGATATGCGTGCAGTTGCTACTGACTTTTACCGTGAACTTCTGTCGGCTGAGCCCGAGTCAGAGAGACAGGATGCATGCAGGGAGCTGGTTTGGGCACAGATGCCTTGTCTTGTGACTGAGGAGATGTGACAGAGGCTTGAGTTACCTCTTCAGCTTGAGGAGCTGCACACGGCTCTTAGGGCCCTCCCTCGTGGTAGCTGTCCAGGTGTGGATGGGCTGACTTTCAGCTTCTTCTTGGAGTACTGGGACCTGCTTGGCCCAGATCTTTGTAGTGCCTTTCAGTACATTCTGCACACAGGAGTGATGTCGGATAGCATGAGTGAGGGCCTGATTTACCTTATTCCCAAGGAGGGTGGCTCCTTGGATGAGATTCGACGGTGGCGCCCCATCACCATCCTCAACTCAGCCTACAAAATTCTTGCCAAGGCTTTGAGTTTGAGGATCCAGCCACTTTTGGAGAGCCTTATACAGGGGACTCAGACAGGTTTTGTCAAGGAACGCAGTATCCTTGACAACATCTTCACTTTTTGGGAGGCTTCTGCCCTTGCACGGCTCCGTGGGGAGGACCTTGTGATTCTTCTTCTCGATTTTGAAAAGGCATACGACAGAGTTGACTGGGACTTTCTAGAGGGCACGCTACGCAGGATGGGCTTCTCAGAGGCTTGGATCAGAGGGGTGTCAGCTTTGTACAGACAGGCCCACAGTCAGGTGCTTTTGGCAGGAGGTAGAGGTGAGCGCTTCATGCTCACACGATCGGTCAGACAGGGTTGTCCTCTTGCCCCCTTTCTCTTTCTGTTCTATGCGGAGGCAATGAGCAGATTTTTGGTGTCACAGCAAGTTGGTTTGAGGGGCTTAGCACTCCCTATACGGGGAGACGAGCTTCTGGACGCTGAGTTTGCCGACGACTCAGCCTTGTACTTAGAGGGCCAGGAGGCCAATTTACACAGATGTGGGCAGGCTTTGGAGACCTTCTGTTGTGCATCGGGCGCACTGATCAACTGGAGAAAGACAGTGGCTTTCTCAGTTGGTAGTGCTCCTATGCCAGATTGGTTGCCAGGAGAGGGTTTCAGGTGGATTCCTCCAGGGACTGCAGTTCGGTACTTGGGTTGTCAGGTTGGTTTGGATTTGTCCCACGAGCAGCAGATTGCTCCTCTTCTCCTGTCCATCAGGAGAAAGCTGTTACATTGGAGCTCAGCACGACTTTCGCTGGCTGGTAGAGTAGTAGTTGCCAACCAGGTGTTGTTGGCGACTATGTGGTACATCACTTCTTGCTGGATCTTCTCGAGTTCTTGCATCAACCAAGTAGAGAGGCTGATCAGGAACTTCCTTTGGTCTGGTCGCGACACTCAGATTGCCCGAGCCAAGGTGGCTAGGTCGGTCATCACACTTCATTGTTCTCAGGGAGGGCTTGGGATCATTGATCCAGCACAGCAGAGCAGAGCCCTTCTTGGGAAGTTCGTCGCCAGAGGACTTCTTCCAGGCGAGGAGCCCTGGAAGGAGTTCTTGTTGCAGAGGCTTTGTGCCAGGGTGCCTCAGGCAGGAGGCCCTTGGCAACCTTCGACCAGATGGATCTTTACAGAGTTGCGCCGAGTTGGTTTGAGCAGGAGACTGGAGGACCGATTCGCTGTGAGTTTGCTTCGGTCTTAAGAGCTATTGCGGCGTGGCCTAGAGCAGCGGCAGCCGACGTGCACGGAGGAGCGCCTACGGCAGCCCCTCGTCTGGAACCCCATGGTTAGCACTCAGAGAGGCCACTTGGTTGGGAGTAGGCCTCATGTTTCTTGGGGTCCCATGGCAGCAGGTCCAGCGCGCTCTCTAGGTGACTGGCTAGAGTTCACAGGTTTGTCAGAGGAGGTGCAGGTTGTCCAGCTACAGGGCATGAGAGGGGTTCAGAGCATGTGTCAGGACATCTCAGAGTCAGTTCCAGCTGATTGGCTCACGCCTCTCGAGCCAGTAGCACCCCGGTGGATGGGAGCCTTCACACGACTGGAGGTTCTCATTTCAGTCAGGGCTTGCTCAGAGACTGTCCCAGCCCTGTTCTTCGAGCTTCAGGGTGGGGGACGATTACAGAGAGTTGCAGTAGAGGCCCCGCAGGTAGCAGAGTGTTGTTTCCAGAGGATCAGAGTTGTGGGCATCTGTGGGAGGACTTGCGTCATAGACCCTGACCCAGCAGCTCTTGAGACAGGACACTGGAGGCTATGGGCTTGGGAGTGCTGTCCACTGGCACGAGTACAGTGGGATCCTGGTGAGTGGCTATGGAGGGACCCATTCTCTTCTGCCGACCGCCCAGGAGTCCCTTTCTTTCAGTACACTGTTCGGCTTGGACGTCATATACTTGCAGCACAGAGAGAGGCCCGCCCCGCTGCAGCACGTCATTGGCAGGAGGAGGGTCTCACAGTTGAGTTCTTGGCAGCTTTTTGGCAGAGGCTGTGGGACTCCAGACAGCCGAGGCGCGTCACCTTGTTCCAGTGGTTGGTTGCACACAGAGCCACAGCAGTAGGGAGCTGGCTTGTACATAGTGGTCTCTCGGCCGCATGCACAGCCTGTGACCAGTTGGTGGAGAGTCAGCGACACTGTCTTTGGGACTGTCCCTCGGCCCAGCAGGTGTGGCTACGAGTTCTTCGGCTGATGCTTGCCCTCTCCACGGCTCGACAGTACACTTGGGGGGCGGCGGCTTGGTCCACCCTCACGGGCCCGGCACTTCAGTTTGAGCTATCTTCCACCAGCAGGATGATAGTGATTCAGGGGGGTCGACCTACACTCCAGCCTGCTACAGACCTTACTCCACAGGAGTGGAGCAGTGAGAGAGCGGAGTGTTGGGAGCTCATCAGCGGCCTAGCTCTCTGGTTCATCTGGCGGGCCCGTTCTTTCCGCATCTTTGAGGCTCGCCTTGTACCACCAGCAGAGACTGTTCGTGACTTTTGGCTAGAGCTGATCCATACTCTCAGAGGAAAGCTTGAGGGACTACAGGGTAGCTCCGACCGCATGCGAGAGCGCCGCGAGGCTTTCCTTCGTCTCTGGCGCCCTGGGCCGTTTTACTCCATGGTCCAGGGGGTGCTCAGATGGCACTACTGTCCACCTGTGTGGCTTTTCCCTCCTCCCATCTCTTGATTTAGCCCCATTGTATATATGCTGTTTTTTCATTGGGAGAGTCTCCTCATCATGTTTGTTGTAGCCCTCTCTTGCAGAGGTGGATGTAGCCCTATGGGCAGCTTTCATTAACTAATAGAAGGATCTTTTTCTCGGAAAAAAAAAAAAGAGTATGTGGAGTTTCCGATTGATCAAACACCAGTCGATGATGTATCGAAGCTCCAAGAGGCAGCTCACTCTTCATCTTCTGAGGCGCCCTCTCCAGCTATACCTCCTGACTCGGTCAATGAAGTCAACCAGGGCGACCCTAACAACCCTTAGTACATCCTCTTGGCAGCTTGGTTATGGGAGCATCCCACGCTACTCGATCAGGTAGTCTCTTTTATGCACTCTTTTAAAGATTTTTTTGCTTGGTCCTACAAGGATTTAGAAGGAATCCCACCAGAAATGGGTGTCCATACTATCCCTCTGGTTGAAGGGGCTAAGCCTGTCAGAGGCCGAGCTTACAAGCTCAACCCGAAGTATGCATAAGCTCTCAAGTCAGAGCTATAAAAAATGCAAGAAGCAGGGATCATTGTACCTATGGAGCACTCTGAGTGGTTATCACCCATGGTGATAGCACCTAAGAAGTAGTCCAATAAAATCCGTGTGCGCGTAGATTGATGCGAAGTACTCTCATCTTGGCCAAAATCTTATAAATGGCAGGCATATGGGTAATAGGCCGCCAGTGGGAAAATTACTCGTAGAGTTTGCTTTTAGGTGGCAATACAAGAAGACCCTCTTTCCACGATCCTGGCAGATGCTGTGTGTCCCATGTGGCATTCATCATGAGAAGAAGAGGCTCCTTGAGAGAATCCCAGACAGAGATGAAGAATTCAACTGAGAGACCATCCCAGCCAGGTGAACGCCATCTACCAAGAGCAAGCAAGGCTAAGTGTAACTCATCTTTCATAAATGCTGCTGCAAGACGATTAGGAGCCTCTGGTGAAAGGATTTTTTGCGCACACACACACACACACACACTCTTTTTTGGGGTTAACACGCACATAGACACACTTGTTTTTTAGTAGCATTACATAGTATTTGTCAAAAACCTCCCGGTAAAGAAAAACCAACAATGACAGTAATATGCAAAGACATCTGCAAAAGGCCTCAAAGACATATGAAACGAGAAAATTTACATTATTGTCATATAATCCAAATATCCACTATAGAAAATACAAAAGACAAAGCTAACAAGTGATTAAATAAATAAGTGAACCAATAGAGCCAGGTGGCCCGCTATCTCCCAAAGCCTGATCTCTTCAGTCGGCTGCCACTATAAGTATCATCACACAAATCTCGCATGGGCCGCTGCATCATGGCATCATAGGTGCCGAATTGGGGTTGGGGCATGCCTCTTCCAAAACCTTTCCATATAAACTAGATTGATGGTCAAGTGCATGTAGCAGGGCTACAGTGTCACTTAACAGGACAGGCAATTGGACAGTTAGCTACAGTTGGTCTGGTTCACACTGGACGGACCGTTTGGGCTGGAAGTGACACGTGGCAGGGTACCTACGGTGGTCTAGTGGACATCGTGGCCAGGCCACCACCACCACTCAGTTTAGAGATAGGCTTAGCTGGCTGGACATTTATTGGCCGTTGGTGGCTCCTATGGTTGTACATATGAGTAGTTGTTTTGGGCAGTTCTAGGAGCTTGTACGTAGTCGTCTAGAGAGAGTCTTACACAGAGCACTGCTTCACCATCCCGGCACATCTGAGCCTCGACACCCCATTGTACCTGTGGGTCCTGGGCTGGAGCTGAGTGTGCTGCCACGCCAGAGTCTGTACATGGTTCTTTGAGCTAGTCGAGTCCACATGTTCTGGTCCACTGTTGTGTCTCTGTTGTTATCCATTGTTTCTGTGTTTCATTCTGTTTGAGAGAGTTTCCATTCGTTTGAGTGAGATTGTCACGCACATTGCACTGAGGGGCACCCACATTGTAGAGAGCACGACACATTATCCGCGCTACAGGTGCTCTCATTTTGGCGATCACGGTGGGACCTCAACTGAAGTCTCACTCTGTTGAGTAGCTGGTTTCTTCGCTTCGCCTGTGCAACCTAGCTGGTCTAGTCTCTTGACAGCTTAACCTAGCTGGTCTAGTCTTTTGCCTTGTTGGTCTGGTCCTCTCTCGCCCTGGTCCACCTAGTGCTAGTCCTGGTCTGGTTCTTCTCGTCCCTGGTCTAGTCCTTCCTCGTGCTGGTCTAGGCCAGGTGGTCTAGTCACTCGCCCTGGTCTAGTAGAGTCTAGACCAATGTTCAGCCAAGTGAAGGTTGTCTTGCCCAAGTGAAGGTCTTCTTGCCCAAAGCTTGGTGGGGTTGGCGGTTACTGCATGACACATACAAGGTCTTTGGAGCGTCAAAGTGCACTACTGAGTCCTCTGAAGTACTACCACAGATGGCGTCAACCCTTGGTGCCTAGTAGAAGCATATTAACCCCATCACCCATACCTACTCATACTGCTACCTCCATTCCTTTGACCGGCTCTACATCCTCCAGGTCACCTTCTCCGGTAAGGCTCTCCCCCATTTTGTTACAGCAAGCTAGTGAGCAATAGACTCAAAAGCAAGAAGCCATGGAGGAACTCACAAGTGTTCTGGCAAAGGTGAACATCAAGTTCCCTACCTTTAAAGGTCTCTCCGCAGAAGATGCAGACGACCATGCTCGGAGGTTTGTCTCTCTTTGCAGAGGTCGTGGCCTCAACAGAGAAGATGCATACCTGGTGCTCTTCCCTTCCACCTTGGATGGTCTTGCAGATAAATGGTACAGTCAGTTTGCTGAAAACCACTTTACTACTTGGACCATGTTAAGACAGCAGTTCTGTGAAGCTTTCCGACCAGGGGATTATCAAGAGAAGATTCTAGATGAGTTGGCCAACCTGTTGCTCCAGCCCAAGGAGACATTTGCAGAGCTCATGACCAGAACAAAGTCCCTAGTCGCCAAGCTGCCTCAGCAACCAGGGGAATTCATGGTGAAGAAGTGGGTAGAGAAGGCTCTGCCTAAGACTTCTCAACAAAAGCTCAGAGAAAGTCTCCGTCCTGAAGCCAGTCTGGAGGATTTTGTTGCTACTGCTACTAGAATAGAGGGAGCAAGAAGGCAATTCACTGACTCCATCAGTTAGATACTGCCCCTGTACTCATGGACAGTCCATCAGACCCCCTGACTTCTTTAAGGGAACTGGAAGGCCTAAAGTTATAGCGCGCCCTTCACGAAGAGAGATCCTTCTCTCTCAGACAGGAGAAGCCTCCACATCAAGAGGCTTATAATCAACTTAAGAGAGAGTTAGAAGAGCTCAGGTCTCAGCAGGAGACTAAGGCTATGGTATGGTGTAGTTCATGCCGCTCTCCAGGACACCCTCCACAGGACTGTCCCCTTCGCTCTTATTGCCACTTCTGCGAAAAATCGGGTCATGAAGATAAGGATTGCTACTATATAAAGGGATTGCACAAAATACAACAAAGTCTTGGTCCTACTCTCCAACAGGGTTTAGCACCAGCTTCCGACATGGTTTCCCACTACGGCCAAGTACTTTCCCGACGCAAAGTTTTTATAATGCTAATGGCACCTTAACCCCTCTGAGCTTCTACACTTCAGCCTCCAACTCTATGCAGCAACCACCTCATCCCCCGTTTCATCCTTCCAATCGGCCCATACTCTGCTACAGATGCGGAGAATATGGGCATTATCAGAGCAAGTGTCCTTTACATGAGGGGTCCCCTCCTTGTTGTCATTGCCCTGATTCGAAGGATCACTATAGTAAGGATTGTCCCACGCAAAGGACATCCACGTCTTCAAGCACGACTCAGAACCAGCAAGAATTCACCTTCCCGAAGATAAACTTGATTACTGTGAACACAGTGCCTCAACCATCACCTGCTACTCATGTGGTTAAGCCACTGCAAGTGGAGGAGCCTGCTGGTGTCCTTACTCGGGCACAAAGAGCAGCTCTTGGTCTTAGTCTGCCCACAGGTCCACCTCGCCAGTTCCCACTTCCTCAAGCTGGTCTATTTGACCCAAAGGATGAGTCCTTCAAAATTGCTCAGAGCAAACCAACTTCCCTGTTATCTGACATTGATGGAGCCTTCTTGGAAGCAGTGGCTGACTTGGAACAGCTTAAGGTCCCAAAGGGAGCCCAGTTCGAAGGCGCCAAGCCCACAGCAGAAGCCATCTTGAAAAATACTTTTCAGCAGGTGTCACTATACGACATGCTAAGGCTTGATGCAACACTTAGCAGTGACACCCTGTCATTCAGTCTTTGTACCCGGGGGCTGGGCCTAGTGGCGGGCACCTCCTTGTACAGCCCTCAGAGTCTTATTTGATTTCCTATCCATCTGCTCCCCTCATCGATTATAAAAGTCCTCGCCTCACTGTATCTATTCTTGGGCACCAGCTATCCGGCGTCATCGTTGATGGAGGATCTGGAATCAATTTGATGCCCGAATTCACTATGTCGGGTAGGTCTAAAGCCTACCCGACCTGCTCCTTTCACTGTTACATTGGCAAATCAGAGAACAGTCTACCCAGTGGGCATAGTCGACAAGGTGCCTCTGAAGGTACAAGATTTCACTTTTAACTTGGATTTTGTGGTAGTTAATCTTACCCAGGTAGAGGGAGGTTATCCCTTGCTGATTGGTAGGCCATGGTTGCGACATACGAAAGCACTTCATGACTGGGGAACCGACGCCATGTGGATACATACTCCTGGCTCTCCAATGCAACAAATTCGTCTCGAAGGAGGTATGGATCCGGTCGTTCAGCACAGCTCTTTGTCAGTAGAATCCAACCCTGACTTGGAGCAACCGGTCCCTCCTAATGGGTCCGATGAAGACTTACTGCAGTGGTTAGAAGCCACCTCTTCGATGCCATGCTATGTAGTCTCTCTTCAACCTTTGCCAACAGATTCACCCTCTCCCCCTGATCCTACATCTGAAGCTACACCTGAAGCCAGTAATCCCAGTCAGCCAAGTGAGCCAGAACCAAATGGACAGATCTCTGGTGCCCATCCTTCAGAGGGTCCCTTGATGGAAACCGTCGGCCTGGGTGAGCCTATAACCCACCATAGAAGGGGAAAAAAGTCTCCCTTGCAAGAGTTGGCCAACACCCCAGATCCTTCCTTAGCCTCTACTCCATTTGACTCTCCACCCATGCCAGAGCACTTTGAGGCATCTGAGGATTTACCATTTGCAGAGCTTCCATCAGGATGGTTGCAAGAAGAGTATGCTGATTTCAACATTGATCAGACGCCAGCTCATAATGTCCAAAAGCTAACAGAGGCGGCACGGTCTTCTCCCCCTGACGCAGCCTCGCCCACTGCGCCGCCGCCTGACCCAGTCAGAGAGGTCAACCTAGGCGGCCCTGACAACCATCAGCCCATCTTATTAGCCACTTGGTTATGGGATCACCCCGCTCTTCTCGACCTGGTAATCTCTTTCGTGCGCTCTTTCAAGGATGTGTTTACCTGGTCTTACCACGATTTGGAAGGAATCCCAGCAGAGCTAGGAGTCCACACAATTCCTCTGGTTGAGGGGGCTAAGCCGGTCAGAGGACGGGCTTACAAACTGAATCCCAAGTATGCAGAAGCACTCAAAATCAAGTTAGACAAAATGCAAGAAGCAGGTATTATTGTACCAGTAGAGCACTCAGAATGGTTGTCCCTATGGTTATTACCCCAAAGAAGCAGTCCAACAAAATTCGAGTTTGCGTCGACTACCGGGCTGTGAATAAGGTCACAATCCCGGATGGATTTTCGACACCTTTCACTGAGAGAGTCCTCGAAGATGTCGCTGGCCATGTACTGTATAGTTTTATGGACGGGTTCAGCGGCTACAATCAGTTAGGAATACATCCTGACGACCAAATCAAAACAGCTTTTGTGACTCCCTGGGGTATTTTCATCTACACTAGAATGTCTTTTTGGCTTAAAAATGCACCGCCTTCTTTCAATCGCATAGTATATCTCATCTTTTGTCCTCTGCTTAGTGATCACCTTCGCATTTTCATGGACGACTTTTCCACCTTCTCAGGTGCTCAATGTTCGACCCCAGTAGAAAATCTAAAGGAGCATCTTGCTCAGCTCTCTGCAGTCTTCCTCAGGTGCAGAGAGACACGTTTGAAGCTCAATCCGAACAAGTGTCATTTTTTGGTCACAGAGGGCACACTGTTGGGCCATGTGGTGTCTGCTCAAGGTTTAGCACCTGACCCAAAGAAGATAGTGGCCATCTTGAAGTTACCTCCTCCCATAAATCCCAAAGGTGTTCAAAGCTTTGTGGGCCACACCGGCTATCATCGCAGGTTTATACGTATGTATGCACAGGTGGCTCAACCATTGACCCGGCTCACTAGTGTTGCTGTTCCCTTCCAGTGGTCAACACCTGAGGCCGAAGCATTTGCATACCTCAAAAAACGCCTCACTGAAGCGCCTATTCTAGTTGCCCCGGATTGGGCCCTACCTTTTCATGTGCTTACAGATGCCAATCTGCTGGCTGTGGGTGCTGTGCTGACTCAGCCTAGCAAAGAGTTCAACTTGGATCGCCCTGTACATTATGCAAGTCGCGTGCTCACCAAAGCAGAGCGCAACTATAGCACCACAGAGAGGGAAGGTTTGGCTATAGTGTATGCTCTACAAAAATTTCGTCACTATTTGCTAGGGGTCCACTTCACAATTATTACTGATCACCATGCCTTGCGCTATCTGCTTAATAAGCCACAGGTCGTAGGTCGAGTATGGCGATGGCTCCTCCTATTCCAAAGCTTTTAACTTTGAAGTGGTACTCCGTCCTGGTAAGCATCATGTAATGGCTGACCACCTCTCTCGCATTCACACAGGTGAAGAAGCTATCGGGATTGCGGCTGACTTTCCAGATAGCAATCTTTTTAAAATCGATACAACACCGGAATGGTACGGCGAGGTCCTACATTTTCTATCTACTTGGCTGTACCCAGAGAAGGCATCTCCACTGCAGAAGAGGAGATTGCTATTGAAGTCCAGGCCTTTCACTCTCATTGGGGGCCAGCTCTACAAATCGGGACCAGATGGTGTTCTGAAGCGTTGTGTCTCGCCTCATGAGGTGGAGCATATTCCGGAGGATGCCCACAATGGTCCCACAGGTGGCCATTACCCTGGTCACATCACTGCCCAGAAGATTCTACAGAGTGGTCTATGGTGGCCCTACGTTTTTAAGGATGCAATAGCATATTCTAAGGTCTGTGATGTGTGCCAGCGCTGTGGGCCGAAGCCAAGTAAGCAATCCAACCATCCTCTGCAGGTTTCAATGGCGTGGCTACCTTTTGAGAGATGGGGCTTGGACTTTGTGGGTCCAATATATCCCCCGGCTCAACGAGGTAATCGCAAATATCTGCTAGTGGCTACAGACTATGCAACAAAGTGGGCAGAGGTATTGGCGACAGTAGATTGCACTGGCAATACAGTAGCCAAATTTTTATATGAAAATATTTTACGCAGATTTGGATGTCCCTTAGAGATCACCAGTGATAGGGGCGGTCATTTTGTCAATGACATGATCTCAAATTTGCTGGCCAATTACAAGATTTTTCATCGTAAGTCGTGCTCTTATTACCCTAGAGCCAATGGGTAGGCAGAGAGCACCAACAAGGTTCTGATCGCCCTACTGCGGAAAGCATGTCATCTCCATCCAGCATCGTGGGCTCAGGCTGTGCACGGCACTCTTTGGGCATACCGCACATCTTTCAAAGCAACAACGAATCAAACGCCTTTTCAACTCGCTTTCGGTTTGGAAGCCATAGCTCCATTTGAGTTCAACTCCGGATCCCCTAGGGTGGGCAGTCTGCATGCAAGTTGGGGCATGGAATCTGCTTCTATATCCCGTCTCACCTTATTGGATGAAAGCCGCCGTTTGGCTTCACATGATCTGCAAGCGGAGCAACTTCATCGCAAAGCGTGGCATGATTGCCACCTCAGAAAGCCGAAAATAACGCAAGGCACACTGGTGCTACTCTATCAGGCAAAATATTTGAAAAACGCAAAGAAGTTGGTTCCAGCTTGGCAAGGGCCCTTCGTGGTGGAAGAGATTTTACCACAGGGAGCAGTTCAGTTAGTCACTCTAGAAGGCGTTCCCTTGCCACTGGTAAACGGATCAAGGATTAAATGCTATCACTTGCCCTAATTATATACACATCTATTGATGATAGATATCCCAACACTATATGATTATTCCCTCCTCTCAGTTGGGGAGAAATCAGTTCGGTATTTCTCCCTGGCTTACCATTTTCCCCTCTTCTCAAATCTTCCTCATGATAGCTCTTATCTTTCAAAACTCCCCTTGTTTCAATGCATGCATCAGTACTGTTGTTCTGTCTTTGTCTCTGCTCCCCTCTGTAATTTCCGAGGTTCAAGTCTCATCTAATAGATCTTTTGATTATTGGATATTGTTCGACGATTAAACCAGCTCAACTGCATCTCTCTTTTCCGTCTACATCTCTCTTTTCCGTCTCAAATTTTTACACGCACTATATCACCATCAAATCTCTCTCTTTGCCTTCTGGGACTATCTCTTGTAAAAGACTCAAATTGATTCGATACTGATGTTTTCCTCCTGTCAATTGGAGCCCGTTCTGGTTAATAAACCCCATAGCCGAAAAAGATAAGGCCTAAATCGTTATTCTCTATCTCTGACAACATTTCCCCCGCACTGTTCTTGCTTACTTGCTTACTGAGCCTTGTCATCTCTAAACCTGCCCCACATTCTCTCCTCCTACAGAGTTCCCATCCTGAACATGCTTAAATGCGTCTTTTTGCCATGTCTCAGGTTTTATATCCCCTATCAATGCCTCGTAGACATCCACATGGAGCTCTTCTTTCGATGAATTGGCACTTCTTGCAGCAAATTGGGATTCTCAAACCGTGCTGCCCACCAATTTCGTTATATTTTCAATAAACCTCCTCTCATAAGTGCTTTTTGTCGAATCAAGTGCTTTTTGTCGAATGTGGCTGCCCCTTCACCATTCACCACTAACATCCCAACCCCCTCCCCCTACCTACCCTCCCCTTACTGCTCGCCCCTACCTACCCTCTTACTCCCCCTCGCCCCTACCCTATCCCACCCCCTCCCTCGCCCCTACCTACCCTCTCACATCCCTCGCCCCTACCCTCTCACTCCCCCTCCCTCGCCCCTACCCTCCCTCTCACACCCCCTCGCCCCTACCCTCCCTCTCACACTCCCTCGCCCCTACCCTCCCTTACCCCCTCACCCCTACCCTCTCCTCACCCCCTCGGACCTACCTACCCTCTCCACACCCCCTCGCCCCTACCCTCCCTTACCCCCTCGCCTCTACCCTCTCCCAACACCCTCGGACCTACCTACTTCTCATACCCCAAAACCTCGCGCCCTACCCCTCATAGTTTGGTTCTCGCCACTACCCTCCGCCTGCATCCATCCTCCTGCTCAGCGTTTTTTGAAAGTGCAGCCTACTAGAGTATTACAAAATCATCGCTTTTTTTTTTTTTTTTTTTTTAACTGCAGCCTACTGTGTAATTAGGCTTTTCAAGTACAGCTTTTCAGAGTTCAGCATTGGGAGTTCCAGTACAGCGCTGCATCTTGTATTGGGAGTTCCAGAGTTCCTGCACACTACCAAACCAAGTAGCTATACGATGGCTGGTACAAGCAAACAAGCTAGGAAGAAGAAAGCTCTCTCTCCCGAGAGGCCGACTGAGACATCCCAAAGTTGTGCAGAGGAAGAGGATGTGGATACATCCAGCCATGGCCTCACCGATGTGTCCTTCACTGATCACAGTGATGAAAACTACAAGGAGTCTGACTCAAGCTCTGCTTCCGACTCAGAGTCTTCTAACAACGAGAAAGAGGAAGAGAAAGAGGAGGAAGAAGAAGAAGCTGTAAAAAACCAAAAGAAGAGGAAAGCCATCATTCAGGTATTGAGTCATCAAATTCCTCGGCCTCCTTCTGCCAAGATTCAAACCAAGTTCACACTGAACTTCCATCTGCAGCAGCCTCATCCGTCTCTTAGAGAAGTCTTATCCAAAGACCAACTACACAAGCTAGGTCTGTCAGCATTAGCAGACACCGAGCTGCCTTCGGATATTCCCATGGATATGGTGCATGCACTCCTCAAGTTTTTTCCCAAAGTCAGAGGACACCCACTGACTGCTACACGAATAGGTAACGCTTTGGGGATGACAACCTTTCCTGCAGTAAAACCGGCTACGCGCACCTATTCACAACTTTCGAAAGATGCGACAATCGAGGCATGCAAAGAGCTACTCAGTACGAATCATGCTGACTATGCAAGGAATAAACAGCTCTGGGCTATTTTCAAGTATTACTTTTTGGTCAGAGATCCTAAAGTCAGCAAGGGCAAGGGCAAGGGCAAGGGTAAGGGCAAGGCCAGATGTGACGTGCCTACTATATTCTCGCACTGCGAAGGCCTATACTGCCTCATCCACACCATCCCGTGTGGCTTTCATCAAATTTTATTTACCTCTCTACAGTCGCGGGCAAAAAGATTCAGAGCTCAGTTGCAATCTGTGCAATCTAGCTTTCAATGCTTCGCAGCTCCGATGTTGGCCTGGGTCATTAATATACTTGTTAGTCCTTTGGATGTGGATGCGGCAATACAGCGTAAAAGCTCTAAGGGAAAAGGGAAAGATATTGAACATAAAATGGATCTATCTGAAAAGCCAAAGAAAAAGAGAGCAAAGGTAGTGAAGAACACAATAGAATCTTTAGTATCCCTGCTAGTTTCGGAAAGCCAACAGCTTCGAGTGAAGCAGCCAGTTCGACGTTCTTCGCATACGGTCGCTACTGATATGATGGTAAGTTCAGGTGGTCCAGATCACACTATGCATGTCACAGCTGTGGCTTCTACAGTGTGTGTTCCTCTCTCTACTGCTGCTATTTTTACCCCTGCCACAGTGACTAGCTCCCACGTCCCAGTGGCAGTTGCTTCTTCTCCTATGCCTAGTCCTGCGGCAACCACTCCTACCATCTCTACTTCGACAAAGAGGCATGCGCCTAGTCCACCGCGAGCAGTGCCACTTGTCACACCAGTCCCACCAGCTGTACCACTCTCCAGCTCTCTTCACTGTGACACTGTTACAGAACCTTCCACAGGGTCGGACTCTACATCATTTTTTCGGCTATCTAAGGATATATTGCAAGAGTCCCGGCAAGCCATTGCCACCATTGATCTGGGAGCAGAGCGTTTAGCAGCCACACACCAGCGTCACGCAGCTACTTACGCAGCTATGGAAGGAGCTCTAAAGGTTGTTGAAAGCGCCATCGCTGATAGGGATGCCACTATTTTCGCACTCCAACAAGCCCTGAAGTTAAAGTCTCGAGTGATTAGTGACCTTCAGAATCAACTACAAGGATTTAGAGAATTGCTGTTACATGAAAATCGGGCAACGCATCCTACAATGATGGGTATGGGATATGGGTGGACTGGAGCAGTTACACCAGTGCAGCATGCAACAATGGGTCCTTCTCAACAGTTTATGGGACTCTACTCACAAACTCCAGTTCCCACTCAGTACTACAATCAACAACAACAACAGTATCATCCTCCTCAAGGGTTTCAGTCTTCACCGTTGCCTCATATGCAAAATATGACTTGTTGTGATGGAGTTCCTGGAGCACATCGCCATGGCTGTGTTACTCGACGTCCTCAGTACACTACAGGACAGGTGCTACCATCTTCCCAGCAGTAGGTAGCTGGTCATTTCACACTTACTGACAGGAGTGCTCACATATAGCAAGGCCCCACAATCGATTTGATGGCTCCACCTCCAGAGGCTGATACTTCGGATGCAGCAGTGGCCACCACTCTATCTCTTGGATGACAGATTAAGGAGCTCACCATTGTACATACTAGTAGTTTTCTTTCACAGTTTCAGTCTTCCTTTCACCGAGACGGTGAGCGGTCTTGTGGCGGGCAACCTGTAGCAGGGCTACAGTGTCACTTCACAGGACAGGCAGTTGGACAGTTAGCTACAGTTGGTCTGGTTCACATTGGACGGACCCTTTGGGCTGGGAGTGACACGTGGTAGGGTACCTACGGTGGTCTAGTGGACATCGTGGCCAGGTCACCACCACCACTCAGTTTAGAGATAGACTTAGCTGGCTGGACATTTATGGGCCGTTGGTGGCTCTTATGGTTGTACATATGAGTAGTTGTTTTGGGCAGTTCTAGGAGCTTGTACGTAGTCGTCTAGAGAGAGTCTTACACAGAGCACTGCTTCACCATCCCGGCACATCTGAGCCTTGACACCCCATTGTACCTGTGAGTCCTGGGCTGGAGCTGAGTGTGCTGCCACGCCAGAGTCTGTACATGGTTCTTTGAGCTAGTCAAGTCCACATGTTCTGGTCCACTGTTGTGTCTCTGTTGTTATCCATTGTTTCTGTGTTTCATTCTGTTTGAGAGAGTTTCCATTCGTTTGAGTGAGATTGTCACGCACATTGCACTGAGGGGCACCCACATTGTAGAGAGCACGACACATTATCCGCGCTACAGTGCATTGAGGCATAAGTGTTTAGATCTTGCTTCATTGATAAGTGGCCTATGATGGATGACCCAGCCACGGGGACCCACTGACCACCACACATCTCTATTGTGTTGTATAGAGGGTCCACGAGCTGGTGGGTCGGCCTACTACTGTAGACTCAAGAGGTAGAATAGACTAGCATGGGCCCACCAGTCCAGACTCAAATGGTAGTTTGAGCTTAGGCCAGTAGGTCATTGGTCTAGACCCTAGAGGTAATCCCTGTAGCCAAGCTACACAAAGTTGCCGTAGTTTTAAGCATCTGGTCACAACTTCTAGTTCCTCTCAGTTTTCACCTCCCTTCGATATTCTTGTCTCTTGTTTACAGATCTTTTCTTTAGCAAGATAATTCTGTATAACCAGTTGCTTTTTTAATGCAGAAAAAAAATGTTTACACACAACCTTGCAACTTTTCTTGATTATCCTGATGAAAGTTACATTGTCCAGGAAATCACAATGCACTTGCTCTCTTTTTCTTGTGGGCTCCTGTTGTCCTGGTGCGTAAACCTCTTATATTGGCATTCATCATTCTAGAATAATTTCTTTTGGTTGTGTAAGACACAGCTCCTCACTATTGTACCTGTCAAAGCACAAAATTGCAGATATACCTTCTGGATATACAAATTTGGTACATCATATTTTCAGCAATCACAGGAGGGATTATTGGTGCCAAAGACCGTCTGGGAGAGGTATTGTCCCTTAACGTGAATTCTGAATGTCAACATAAGCCTACTGTTCTCATCCAAACAACAGGCAAAGCAAGCTGTTTAGAACAATTAAACAATACAAAGCATGCTTTCAGCACCTAGAGTCCTGAAGTACTAGTTGGTGATACTGACTGAAAAATGTAGTGAATTAGGATCCTAACATGCAATCATAGTAGAACTTCTGATTGTGTTCAAGTATTGATTGTTTTATTTCTTCCAGATACGATCACTAGATATGATCCGAACCCGTTTTGAATCATTTCCAATGGCCTATGCCCGAAACTTGCAACACACAAGAGAGTGAGAGCTTTCCTTTCGGGTTCCTCAATTTGTGTGAAATATTTACCAAAACTCCCTGCTTTGTGAACATCTTTGTTTTACAACACGTTTTTTCCTTACAGGATGGATCCCTCTGGAACACCCCCCGAGAAGGTTTGTAATACAATTCAGGGCATGAACTGTGGTATATGTGGCTAACATCTTAGACTATGGGACAGTAAGAAACTTTACGGTTCTGTTTAACGTCTTGTTGAAAAGGAAGGATGTTTTTAAACTCACGAGATGCTGCTCACTTTTACTAACGTTCAAACCTGTATCAACAAAATCTTGGTCTACAGGATTTTGCCCCCTTTTGGAATACAATCATCAAATGTATGAGAGACGAGGACTATATAACAAACGAGTAAGAAAGATCCTGCAAAACCATCGCAAGGAAATAACTTAAGAGCTGTCTGTGTGGTACAAGGAAATGGCAAAGACGCCTTTGTTCACAGCATGATACTTCAACAAGATTTCAGAAAATTACATCAGCAGTCGACTTCTTACTTTCTTGTATCTGCACCTTTTTATTGGCTTAAAAAGATTGATTTCTTTCATCCTAATGTTCAGCCAATATTTGTGGATAGGCTCATGCAACCAAAATAAGAGAACTACTCACTGTTTTCAGTTTACATGGTTTCAAGTGCACACAACTTACTTTGGGTGCTTATGTTTTTTGTACAGATACTCTAGTATATGCTCTGTCAGTTTCACCTCACTCTATATGCTTTCTTCTGTCTAGGGAAAAGGATTTGTTGGTCATGCCTACTGAAAATGACTATATTAAGTGGCCCCTATTTCTGCTAACCAGCCAGGTGAGCAGCTCAGTCTCTCTTGCATATTATCTGCTCAAACAAGCTGTGAACTTGAGAAACAATGATTGATGTAAACATGAGGTACCAAGGAGTCATCAAGATTTATCTGCTGCATGAAAATAGGTATCTCTTGCGGTGAAACTGGCAAAAGAAAAACCAGAAGCTCTTTTGAAGAAACTGAGAACGGACAGGTTTATGAAATCGGCAGTTGAAGAGGCGTACAAGAGTACAATTGTACTCTTGAAGGAAATTTTCGGTGACAATCCCGAACATCCTGGGGTACAATTGTAAGTGTAATAAGGTATCTTTTTGAGCAGTAAAACTCCATTGAAAAGCGGCTCTGCATCCCACTCAGCGCTTGTTTTCTGCTTTTCAGTTTCGACGATATACACAAAAATGTAAATTCAAGAATCCAACAGAAAACCTTCTCTAAGAATTTCCTGATTAGAAACATTGAGCCCATCCACAGTCAAGTAACGGACCTTCTAAAACAACTTGTAAGTTTAATGCTTTCATAAGAACAATGTATATATGTTTCTAGAGTGAAATGTTAAAATATCGCAATGTATTTGATAATCTACACATGCAGCCATCTTCTGATGCATGCAGCTTCCAAAATCCGTTTGTAAAGTTTAAAAGTAGCACACTGCATAGAAAAGATTCTGATGTTTGCCTTGTGAGACATCCAGGACAACGCAACTCCTATGGAAGACAATGCTGAAAAGAAGAAACTTGAAGAGAAAATTGAGAAGGCAGTAGTGAAAATCTACCATGCTGTCTTGCAGTTTCTTATAGCAGATCAGAGGTTTTTGTGGCAATTACGTTTGCTTTCATTTATGTCTGCGGCTGAATGCCCAATGGTCGAACTGAAGTGCTTGACTGCTCGCAGGGAAGCCATAAAATTACCAAATCCTGAGAGAACTTTTACAGATGCAAAGCTTCCTACCATGGAAAAGGTTTTTCTGCAGCCAATATGTTGTGACTGTTATTGCAAATATTAGGGCAAAGTTGCTACTTGATGAGCATGTAGCTGCTTGACTGTGCTAATTTAAACTGCATATACTACATATTAGCTTGCCGTATTAACAACCATATTTCTCATGTGACTCAATAGAAAGAAATGATTTGGAGATTGCGCTTGCTTCTCACCACAAAAGAGTCAGGTTCTTCTGTCCCGAAGAACAGGGAAGCTCAAAGGCGTCTGGAGTTTTTTACGAACTCACTTTTTATGAGAATGCCTATTGCACCAAGTGTTAGGGCCATGAAGTCATTCAGGTATCAAGCTGCCTAACTTCGTTCTTGTATTCAGGCAACCAGTTTTCAATTCTTTTTATTTGTATTGCACTTGGGGCTATATGCTGAACCCACGGCTCCTAAAAAGTCAAAATATGAAGTTGTGTCCATGATTGATGGCACATTTTCGCACCCCATGTGACTGCTACACATACCCAATGTCCCACAGACCTTACCGTGCTATTCCTCCCTTGAGCAGCAGGTCACATTTCCCAAGCGTACACCTTGCTGTACCACTCACACCATTCCACGTTTTATCCATGAGTATGCTAGTGTATACTGCAGCACACTATATGATATGCCTATGCTTATGGACCCCATCATCTCAATCGGAAAGTTGAAAACTGGTTCAATGCCTCAAAATAGTTGGTATGATTATTGATGCTAAGACAGTAGATCTAGAATCAATTGTCAAAAATGGGAGATCTCTGCCTAAAAGACCCAAAGGCTTCTTCAATCAATTACTCAACAAAAGAAGAGAGCTATCAAAGTGTAGCGCGGATAATGTGTCATGCTCTCTACAGTGGGTGGTCCTCAATTCAATGTGCGTGACAATCTCACTCAAACAAACTGAAAAGAAAGAAAACAATAGACATCAACTGAGCTCACAAAAACACAACAGCAGACCAGAACATATGACTCGACTATCTCAAAGAATTGATATAGACTCTGGTGTGGCAGCACACTCAGCTCCAGCTCAGGACTCACAGGTACAATGGGGGTGTCGACGCTTTGATGTGCCAGGATGGTGAGTGTTGTGTGTATCGACTCACTCTAGATGACTACGTACAGCTAATCCTGACCAAACCGCTACTACTCATATATACAACCATAAAGAGCCACCAACGGCTCATAAATGACAGCATCTAAGTCTATCTCCACTGGGTGGCGGTAATGACCTGGCCACGATGTCCATTAAACCACTGTATCCCTGCCACGTGTCATTGCCCAGCGAGTCCGTCTAGTGTGAACCGACCAGACCAAAGACCAACTGTAAAGTCCAAACTGTACTAACTGTCCTGTGAAAGTGACACTGTAGCCTACTACAAGTTTCCCACCACAAGACCGCTTCCCGTCTCGGAGAGCGAAATTGAAGAACTGAAAGATCAGCAACCAGGTCTACTACTAGTAAAACTCCAAAAGGTGATATCTACTGTTGGTGGTCGGATGATGGAGGAGGAGGAGGAGGAGGAGGAGGCTGGTAGAAAGGTGGGTAAAGAGATGGAGGCCATGTGTATGGTGGGGGGTAGTGGCCATGAGGAGGGTACATTGGATATGGAGTGGCCACCCCATGAGCAGCAGCAGACTGAGTAGGGTGAGTAGGTGGAGCAGGTGGAAACCCAGGAAAAGACTGAGTAGGCTGAGAAAGTGGGACGGGTGGAAACCCAGGAAAAGACTGAGTAGGCTGAGAGGGTGGAACAGGTGGTTGGAATCCAGGGAAGCTGTAGAAGTGTTGAGGGAAAGAGGTGGACTGGGAAGGGGAGGCCATAGAGGGTCCATAAAACTGTGATGAAGCCGATCCTGCTATCTTAGACTCCATAGTGGTAGGATTTGTTTTCTCAGCTGCTTGAGAATCCCCTGAATGGGCTTTGGAAACATCTGTCTGTATCTGTCCTGCCATAGCAGGAACTTGCATAGAAACCGGATTTGTAGCTGTAGCTGTAGCTGTAGTTGCTTGTGAAATGGCTATAAATTCGTATTTGGCACATGAGGGACACATTGCATGTACCACAGGAGAAAGGTCCTGAACTGCGGCCATATCATTTGCTTCTTTTAACTGTATTTTTCGAGTGCGGACAATATGTTTGAGGTCCACTACCTGTTGAGTGAGAATCTTTATACGATCTTGTAATTAACATGTCCCTATCCATCAATCGTTGAAGGTGGCTGCGCACTTCCCTTTGCATATTGTCATAGACAGCGCGATGCAGACCATTGGTACCTTGCAATGAGATGGCTGCATCCATAATCGTTGAAATGGCTCTTCTGTCCGCATCTAAAAGTCTGTCAGCTTGAGGCGCAAAATTGGCAAACATGTCAGGTTGCCCAGAGGTAGGTGTCCTAGAGCTAGATGATCCTGCAGCATCCCTATGTGCCCCTGCACTAAGAGTAGTAGTAGGTGGTACTGCCAACACGAATGGAGTGTGTGTTTTGGTGCCTGCAACACTACTCACAAGAGGTGGTGTAAAAGTAGAGGTGGCCACAGAAGTAGTCGTGCTCACTCTTGGTGTTGCAGTATTGACGTCAGAGATTTTAACGTGTGATTCAGAGAAGGGTAGTGTTGCTAGCTGCTCTGTCAAATCTTTTTGTACTTTTGCCCTCTTGCCTCTTGCGTAAGGTGCCTTTCCCTATGGCCATGTTGAAATGGCCTTGTTCTTTGGCTTCATCTTGCAGAGTGAGAACAGCGGTTGCATCTGCCTTTTGCTACATAATTTGTACTACCCAATACATAATAGGGGCTGCATAGCAATTGAACCTCTCCGCTTTTCTTTTACGTTGAGTCCAAAATCGCTTTGCCCTGTCCTGTAGCGCCCTAAATAGCAGAGACAAAAAAATGCATCGCATATTCCTGGAGAACCTGGAGAAGATGGAACTACTGCTCTTTCCGGTGCGTGCAGTAAAAAATAATACTGTAAAATTGAATACAACTGCTGATTCCTGTGATAGTCTCCATGAGAGTGCAGCAACAGTTCTTGGCATGCCTTTACAGTGTCCTCCGGGGAGAGATTCGAGAAGGTTTTTGTGGCGGGCAAAGGTGCCAACACATTCAATATCCCCACAGCATGTCTAATATCCTCCACTGTGAGTGTAATTTTATTTAGTTTTGGAAAAGTAAGCAAGAGGGCACTCAGCTTGACACTAGAGATTGTGCAGGACAAACCGGCCTGAGCCAAATTTTGGAGACCCAGGTGTATCATTTGCTGCTGAGAGAACACATCTTTGAGTGGCGGGTTTGGCGCTTGTAAATGATAGATCATTAGTAAGGGTACCTTCGAGATGGCACCAGAAGGCGAGGCACCTGGAGAGTGGTGACCTTGCCAGCAGTGACTGATTGGAGTAAATCTTCCTTTGAAGATTCTCCTGAAAGTTGCTCTGAACTAGGAGTATAGTTTGATTTATTTGTCAGATCTATCCCCAGAGGAGGCAGAGGACTCTTCCTCCGATTGGAGGTGCTGCTCCCGATTTTGAGTACAAACCATCTTTAAAAAATATACCAGAGAAATTTATTTGGACTGAAACTGCAATTGATGACAGCACTTGATACTGATACTGATATAACTATTTTTGCAACTGAGTGGAGCTCCTTAAACCACAACCAGATACATTTACCCAGTCACACCCAAATACATATACATCACTGTAGCAATTTCGTGCTTAAAATTTTTTCTGTTCTGAACTTAATTGTGTTTAGCTGCTATTCCGAGTACTATCCAGCACTTAGTTGGCCGAGGAGCACGGAGAGAGAAAGCTTGGCGATGGAAGGAGAAATGTTATATTAACGTCTTCAAAAGGCCAAAGTGACCTATGAGACCAGAAAGTTACAATGCGGTGCATCTGATACAAAGTCAGATTAACAAAATAAATTAATCTAGGATAACAAAATATAAATACTGCGGGATCCTAAACTAAGCAGTACAATGTGAAGACAATATGGGAGGGGAGTAGAGATCCATCTTCATGTGCACTCTGGACGACGAAAGAGTATGGCTTGAATCTTTTGCCATAGCCTCCTTCGAAATTGTGTAGCTCCTCTCCTCCCTCGGGGTCGTCTAGATCTCCCTAGCTCCAATGCTCGGTCTATGAGAATGCCAGTAGTGCGGGTAGACCTCTCCACCGTCACTGGTTGCTCCTCTGTCTGTTCTTCTGGGTGTACAGTATCTAGTGTAAAGAAATCTGTGATCTATCTCTAGGGATGTCTCTCTTCACCTCTCCTCAGTAAGGTTTCTCTATGCTTGTGTAACTCAAGTAGATAAAGCCCAAGACATCTTTGATCCTCATAACTCATGACCCTAGATAGAGGCCCAAAACCTTCTCTGAATAGACAGTGAAAACGACCTCGTATCTCATAGTACACTGTGCAATGACATATGTAATGTACTTCTATCTCTGGCTCTAGATGGCATAAGCGGCATATTCTGTTATTTGTTGGTGTCCCTCTGAATCTGCCAGTCTCAATCTCGAGCTGATGTGAGGACGTGCGTATCTGGCCAATGGCACAACGCAAACCATGTGAAAGATTCGTGTCCATATAGCTAGGTCGAATTACAAACCCATCCCCCGTGAGGTGGAGAAGATGCTCTCTATAGAAAGCCATCTTTGTGCCCAACTCTTGTAACGGCTCTATCCATGTCCTCCTCGTGTCCAACTGGATCAAATCCTGACGGATGAGTCTATTAATCTCTAGCCGTGTCAGAGACCTCAAGGGTGCCTGAAGAGAGTATTGAAAAGGAGGCAACCTGTCCATGGTGAAACCATGTGTCTGAAACCATGATGTCATCTGAGCATACCAGCATGAAGTATCCCCGTTAAGAGCTAATTGTCTGGAGGACTCTAGAGCCACCCTGTCATATCTGTCTCTGGTAGTATCCCACAGACTATGTACAAAGGAGACTGATCTTGTGAGCGCCTCAATCTCCATAGGGGTGGCAACTAATTCCGCTCGAATGATATCATGCGGTACAGAAACCTTGGCTCTAATCAGTCGAGAGATCATGGATACTAGGGGCTTCTCCATACGCCTCCACCCATCCTGGCCTATAGAAGGTCCCCAAACCTGCACCCCATGTAACATAGTAGAGGCAACCAAAATATCAAAGAGCCATAACTTTGTCCTAGGTTCTTGGAACTGAACCTGTGAACACATCCTCTCCATTCCTCCCAGAGCCGCACCAGCTCTAGTTAGTCTAGTCTCTGCTGCTCTTCTCAAGGAAAATCTCGGCCCAGTAAAGACTACCCCCAGGTAAGTGTATGCATCTGTATACTCCACAATCTCCTGACCATACTTGAAAGTGGGTACTGATCTCCTGACCCATTGCAGTGTGGTGTTAAACACCATAACCTTGGTTTTACCTAGGTTTACACACAATCCACTATCCTGTGCAAAATTGCGTAGTGCATCCAACTGTCGTTGCATACCTTCTGGTGAGCCAGATATCAGCACAATATCATCAGCATATAGCAACAATGGGATCCACGTCCCTGCCAACTGTGCACCTCTGTCACCCTCTCTATCGATGTAATCAGACACCTCATCAACATACATACCAAATAGAGTAGGAGACAATGGGCAGCCCTGTTTCACTCCAATGGTAGAGTGAACTAAGGAGAGAGAGAAAGAAAGAAAGAAAGAAAGAAAGAAAGATTTTTAACGTCTATGTCAGGCCGAAATCGGCCTATGAGACAAATCAAATGTACATGGTGTGTATGTCATCCGTCTATCGGAAAGACAAATGAAACAAAACTGATACAAAACTGAACTGAACTGAATGTAAGGTAGTGGAGTATCTGAGGAGGGATGGAGCTCTATCTCTAGGGGTATATGCATGTCTATGTGCTCGAGGTAGTACAATCATGAGAATGCATCAAGCTATCTAGCTCCATCCTGTACTAATGGGGGGATGTAAGATGTGGTACATGGGCGGGTCTGGTGCCAAGGCTACCGATGAAAGCTGTCGGGTCGGCCCTCATCTGAGCCACTCGCTCCTCAGTGGCACGGCGCTCCTGGGCTCGGATCTCCTCGATCTATCGGTGGTGGGAGCTCGCGCCCCTGTAGCCTGTGACTCGTGGTCGTCGTCTAGCTCGGCTCACCTCCGCCTGTGGGAGTGTCACTCCCCTCTGAGTGTCTGGTGAGGGAGGGGCGGCAATCCTCTGAAAGAAGTCTATGAGCTGCGACTGTCTCCCCTCTGTCTGTGTAGCTGTGTGTGGCTATAGTAGTGTGTCCTGATGGCTCTGTATCTGTAGTAAGAAACGTCCGAGCTGTCTCTGATCTCGAGAGTCCATGATCTCTCGGAGAGTGGGCTGTCCTCTGAATAAGGCCTCATACCTGCCTCTGATCTCAGTGTATGCTCTGCATCTACATACAAAGTGCTCCTCACTCTCCACCTCCTCTGTGCAGGCTCTGCAGACTCGCTCCTCCCTGGGAACACCAGTATGTCTCCCGATCTCAATCTCTAACCTGTGTGAAGCCACTCTCAGCTGACCAATCGCCACCCGTGAGCTATGTGGCATATATGTGTCCATGTAGCGTGGTCTCTGTATGAACCCCCCAGACAATATGGTGAGAAACTGGTCTCTGTAATTTGACATCCTCGTCCCCAAGCCAGGTGACTCCCAGACTCTCCTAGTGTATAGCTGCCACAGATCCTGTCTCAATACCAAGTTCCTCTCACTGCGAGAGAGGTGAACATATGGTGAGTGGGGGTCGTACTGGAATGGTGGTAGGCTCTCCATGTCAAGACCGTGTCCCTCAAACCATGCTCTGACCTGTGAGTACCATGCTCTCTCATGCCCACTCTCTGATAGCTGTATCGCTGCCTCAAATGCTCTACGAGTAAGTCTGTCAGGAGGTAGCTCTCTCATCCTCTGGATGAAGCAGACTGTCTGGAATAGTGCCTCTACAACCATAGGTGGTGTGGCGAGCTCGGCTCTAATAATGTCATGTGGCACTGTCTTCTTGCTGCGGAGTAAGCGTGAGATCATACATACCTGTGGCCTCTCAAGCTGTGTCCACTGGTCAGCTGTCAATCCTGGTGCCCATACTGCCGCCGAGTACATCAAGGCCGGGGTGACTAAGGTGTCGAAAAGCCACCCCTTCGTGCGGGGCTCCTGAAAGTGTGCCTGGTGGTATCTCCGCTCTAGCATGGCCAGAGCTGCATATCCTCGGGTGAGCCTGTCAGCAGCAGCCTGCCTCACAGTTAAGGGTCCTGGTAGGCTGGTGAATGTGATGCCAAGGTAGACATAGGAGGTGACTACATCAACCTGTCCTCCTGCTGCTGTGAAGGTGGCAGCGCTCCTCACTGCACTGGATGTGTGAAAGATCATAACCTTGGTTTTGCCAAGGTTCACAGTCAACCCCCTGTGTGTGCTGAATTCATCCAAGGCCTCAAGATGGCGTTGCAAGCCCTTGGGTGACTCTGAAATCAACACAATATCATCAGCATATAACATGATGTGGACCGGAGTACCTACCAAGTCGCTCCCCTCTCCTCCTGCTCGCAGTATGTAGTCGGAGATCTCGTCGATGTAGAGCCCAAAGAGTGTCGGGGAGAGTGGGCATCCTTGCTTAACACCAATGGTGCTAGCAATGGTCTCTGAAAAACCGCCTGGGCAACAAACTCGACCCGTCACCCTCTCGTATAGAGCATATATGGCCCAAATCATCTCTGTTGGTACCCAAATGCTGTGAAGGCGCTGGAAGAGTCTCTCGCGTGGGACTGTGTCAAAGGCCTTGCGGAAATCCACAAAGCAGCAGTAAAGCCTCTTCTTCCGCGCCTTTGCCCCATCAATGAGGCAGCGCAGAACGAAGATGTGATCAGTGGTGGAGAAAGCTCGTCTGAAACCTGCCTGGCCTAGAGCTCGTAAACCCTCGATCTCTGCGTAGCAGCTGAGCTGTGCCTCAAGTACTGCTCCATATAGCTTGGCCATCGTGTGGCCAATCATGATAGTCCTGTAGTTCCCTGGGTCCAGGGTGTCGCCAGATTTGTGGATAGGCACTATGGTGTGCTGTGTCCACTCCTCTGGGAAGCCCTCCCCTATAGCCCGGTTGAAGACATGTGCAATCAACGGGGCTATAGTGGAGGCCGCATAAATGATGTGCTCACTCTGTAATCCAGTATGGTCAGCTGATCGTCTGTGCTGCATGCGGCGTATGGCCCTCTCTACCATCTCTGCTATAAAGAAGGAGGAGCACGTGGGGCGTGGCTCGTGTGGCTGTGGGATAGGAGGCTGCCCTGGCACCTCATAAAGTCACTCTGCATAATCATGCCATATCTGTGGATCCTCAATAGCTGTAGTAGGACGTGGCTCGCGCAGGGTGCGCCATGCCGTCGCGCTATCCATGCTCATGAATAGGCGGTATAGCTCAAGCTCCTGTGCCTCTTCGAATGCTCGCCGCTTTTGGTGTGTTAGCGTCTTCATATGCCGTCTGGCCTCTCTCTCTGTGATCTCTCCTAAGGCTCGCCGTGCACGGAGGCGTCGGTATAGCTCTCTGCACTCATCATCATACCAGCGGTTCTGAGGCATAGTCCCGGGGGGGGGAGTGCGTCCTGTGTGAGTGGTGTGTAGAAAAGAGCTAATAGCTGAAGTGTGGAGAACGGAAGAGATATGTGATGTGAGAACTGAGAGTGGTGTGGATGGGTGGAGGAGGCATAGGCCATGCTCGACCTCGGCCGAGTAAAGAGAGGCTAGCTCATGTGTGAAATGGATGGTGGTGTGTGGAGTGTGTGCTGTGGAGCTGTGTGGGATAGTATCTCCGGTGATGGAGAAAGAGAGGTATGTGTGGTCGGCTCCGATGGGTATGGGTGGAATGGTGAAGGATGTGATAAGGTGTGTAGCCTCCCTGGGTCCCAGAATATAGTCGACTGTACTCCCCCCTCCCTCTGCAACTCCATGTGGCATACAAGTCAGGCCCCCTGAGGTGGGCCACTGGACCATCCCGTTATAAATAACGAGACGGTGCTGGGAGCCAAGTCGAAGTAGATGTCGTCCGTAGGCTGTGACTGGAGCTCTGTCTGCTGTATCTCTCATAGTAGCCTCCTCATCTAGAGTGTGTAGTGCCTCTGGGTCCTCGTGGTCATATGCCTCACACTGCTCACTTTGCGTACGAGCATTGAAGTCTCCCATAAGGAAGACTTCACCCAGTGTGGAGTACTCCATAATCTCCTCCGTGAGGCATGCGTACGGTGACTCCTGCTCAATAGGGGCGAATCTGGAGCCTGTGGGAGCAAAGTAGCAAAGGGCAATGTAGACGATCCTGTCTCGTGAGAGCTCGAGGCGAATCCACATGTAGCGGGCCTGTGGGTCCCGGGCAACAATCTGTAGTCTGCTGTGAAGCCCCTGTCTAAAGAGTATGGCCACTCCTCTTGAGCCGCGAGTGGTGTGCTGGCGCATACATCCCCGATGTAGAGACTCCCACTGGAATCCATGTATCCGTGGTAACCCTCTCTCTGGGCTCTCGTGTGTCTCTGTAAGTAGAATGATGTCTCGACCTCTCATCACCTCCTCAAGTCTCTCTGGGTGTGTCCATAGGTCTCCATTGCAATTCCAAACCGTGACATGAATCTCCTCGTGTGTCCCACAGGCCGCGAGTTCCTATGCGATGGTCTTGCCATCAATGATAACCCTACCATCTCGATATACTGCCTTCTTCCCTTCTTTGCGGGCTTGGTGGACTCTAGGCATGCACGCGCGACGGTGATCTTGTTGCATCTTTGTGAGGTCATCATCAAGATAAATCGGGGGGCCTTCTAGCCCTCTCAAGATGACCCTCTTTCGGAGGAAAGAAGTTCGAGACTCCGGAGGCGAATTGGAGGATGAGAGCTCTCTTCTTTGGATCTTTCCCGGCTCTCCAAACTTTGGAGAAAGGGATCTCTTCTTCCTTGTATCCCACTTTCTTGCATAAAGCTTTCCCATCGCTCTCGGGTGTAGACCCTTCTTCTTCTTTGATGCCGGTCACTCGCACATTGAGACGGCGAGCTTGTCGCATCTTCTCCTCCTCGATGGTTGTGTGTACGATGAGTACCTCATCTTTTTGGGCTTCCTCTCTTGCTACCTTCTTGATGTTCTTTTTGACCACTTCGACCCATCCTTCTTTGGTGGCCTCTAATTTGTCCTCAATGCTTGCGGTGAGGGCTTTGGTGATCTCCTCCTTGAGGGCTTCCTTAGCCTCCTCTTTAATCTCTCCTTCCTCGGGGGTGAGGGATGTGATGGAAGCATGAAGGAGATCGATTTGTGCCTTCATCTCTTCTTGCTCTTTCCTCCATCTCTCCCTCTCCTTCTCGTTCTCCCGTTCCCTTCTCTCCTTCTCCTCTTTGAGATTTTGGATTTCCGCTCTCATGTCCTCCTTCTCTTCGTTCCATAGCTTGATGAAGGTGGCTTTCTCCTGATCCAGCTCGACACCAGGAGGACATGGATAGAGCCGCATCAGGAGTTGAGCACGAAGATGGCTTTCTATAGAGAGCATCTTCTCCACCTCACAGGAGATGGGTTTGTGATTCGACCCAGCTACATGGACACACATATGTCTCATGGTTTGCGTTGTGCCATTGGTCAGATACGCACATCCTCACATCAGCTCGAGATTGAGACCGGTAGATTCAGAGGGATACCAGCAGACAGCAGGATATGCCGATTATGCCAAAGAGAGCCAGAGACAGAGTTGCACTACATATGTCATTGCACAGTGTTCTATGAGATACGGGGGCGTTTCCACTGCTTATTCAGAGAGGGTTTTGGTCCTCTATCTAGGGTCATGAGTTATGAGGATCAGAGATGTCTTGGACTATATCTACTTGAGTTACACAGGTATAGAGACACTTTACTGGGGAGAGCTAGAGAGAGGCAGTCCCAGAGACACATTACAGATTTCTTTTCACTAGATATGGGACAGCCAGAGGAGCAGCCACCACTGCAGAGCTCGTCCCACACTCATTCGACCACTACTGGCACTCTCATCGACCGAGCATTGGAGCTACAGAGATACAGACGACCGCGACTGAGGAGAGGAGCTACACAGCATCGACGGAGACTACAACAGAAGATTCGAGCCATACTCTCTCGACATCCAGAGTGCAGATGAGGATGGATCCTCACCATTTCTTCCATCTTTGTTTCACACACTGTTACATCCAGTTTACCGGGTACCTATTGTATCAGCTGCTACACCCACGTAGTTTTAGATTGTAGTAGTAGTAGTAGTATTTTGTTCCACTTCTAGTTCTTTTCTAGTTCTTTTGTACCCAGACATGGTATTAGATTCACTATTTTGTAACTGATTGGTCTCATAGGTCATTTTGGCCTTTTGAAGACGTTAATATAACATTTCATTTCATTTCATTTCCTCCTCCCATATCTCTCTCTCCATCCGCCATTCTTTCATGTCCTTCTCCAATTGTGCAAGCCTCTTGTTCGTGAGCATGAAGGTTGTCTTCATTGTCGATGTGGGCGTCTTGATGATGGGGGAAGACATGGTTGTCTTCGTAACTACCCTCTCTTCATATTGTGAAGAAGAGGGGAGAAGGGGAAGAGAGGGAGTACATGTGTGTATGCGTGTATGTGTGTGTGGGTATGTATCCGTGTGTGTGTGTGTGTGTGTGTGAGAGAGAGAGAGAGAGAGGCTGCGTGAGAGAGAGAGAGAGATGGCTATGTGATGGGGAGAAGACATGGTTGTCTTCGTAACTACCCTCTCTTCATATTGTGAAGAAGAGGGGAGAAGGGGAAGAGAGGGAGTACGTGTGTGTATGCGTGTATGTGTGTAGTGTGTGTGTGGGTATGTATCCGTGTGTGTGTGTGTGTGTGTGTGTGTGTGTGTGTGTGTGTGTGTGTGTGTGAGAGAGAGAGAGAGAGAGAGAGAGAGAGAAATGAAATGAAATGAAATGATATATTAACGTCTACAAAAGGCCAAAATGACCTATGAGACCAACTGATTACAATGATGAGTCTAGTACCAAGTCTGGGTACAAACAAAGAAAACTACAAACAAAGAACTGATAGGAGTGCTACCGACTCCTATGGGTGGCTGGTAGGCTGAGCAATGGTATCATGCCATAAGGGTACAAAGTGGGGATAAGTGTCACCATGATACAATATAGCAGTAGCATGAAGACTATCCCGATCGACACTCTGGGTGTCGTGCTAGAATCCTGTGGATCCTCTGCCGCAATCTCCGCCGGTGCTGCGTGGCTCCCCTCCTCAGTCGCGGTCGTCTCGATCTCCCTAACTCTACAGCTCGATCAATGAGAGTACCGCTGGTGTGTAGGGGGGAGAGAGAGAGAGAGAGAGAGAGAGAGAGAGAGAGGAGGCCTGCCTTGAAGCTTGAATCTCACGAAGGGAACCCAACTTCCATCCTGGCTGAAAACGTGTTGCAGAGAGGTGCGTAGCTTTTGCTGAATTTGACCGGCTGATTTAATTGTGAATTTGACGGCTGAATTAAAACGCTGGCTTAGCTTATATTAGCTGAGGTGAAAATAATGCCAAGTCAGCATTATAAACTTGCGTAGAGGCTGCAAGGATGAAGGCGAGGCCAAGCGAGGGCGAGGGCGAGGCAAGGTGGCGAGGGCGAGCCCCAGGGCCAGCAGGGCGAGTACGTGAGGCAGCTTGGCGAGGGCGAGGCCAGCAGACAGCATGCGGCGATGACCAGGGCGAGAGCGAGGGTGAGGGCCAGGACGAGGACTCAGGGCAATGGCGAGAACCAAGGGCGAGGGCAAATCCAGCAAGGTAAGGCAAAGCCACAGCATGTGTTAGTACACCACCAGCATCAATCAGGCAACAGCACAATAGCATGGAAAGATGAATACAGCTAATCAGGTAATCGAACTCATATTGATAATTTGTGGTAGATGATAATGCAGTAGTAAATTGCACAAGAAACATACCTTGGAAACTGGGAGATGTAGGCAACTTTCTTTGTTGCCCCCCCAATAAGCATGAAACACTTTCTACTTGAGATTTATTGGCTTGTCCGACCTCCACGGGTACAAGAGCCTCAAGGGTGGCAAGAGAAACGATAATGATAGCTATATCCTTAATGGGTGCATTTAAGCTCAAACGTGTTGAAACCATTATTGAGAGGCCTTGCACAAATATATCTAAAGGCACACCCGCAAGATACCCAAAGGGAGAGTTCAGAGACTTATATAACTATCAAAAAGAAGCAGTGTTAAATAGGGAGCCAGACATCATCAGAAGCTTTTAGTCAGAAGAGATAATGGTTAGGCCAACAAAGTCTACCAAGTGAACAGAGTTAATCATTCGAAGAATATTCAACAATAATTTAGGACCCTAAAGTGAACCACAACAAGAGTGACTAACTGTAATACAACCATGCTCACCATAGAGGTTATTTGAGATACTACTAGAGAGTGAAAGAGAGCTTTACAGAATCCAGAAGCATACCCACTAATGCTCACCAGAGAGGTTATTTGAGATACTACTAGAGAGTGAAAGAGAGCTTTGCAGAATCCAGAAGCAAGCCCACTAAAGCAGCAGAAGGAGGAATATGGAAGGAGAGGGAGATAGTGATGTGGAAATCGATATCGTATAAGATCATATAGGGTTGAGGAAGCAGTAAGTAAGATCACCCCTTGACTTGAGAACATTCGAGAACCTTGACTCCTGACTGTAAGCTTACAGAATGATAGCATTTGATCCTAGATCCATTGACTAAAGGCAACTGAACTCCTTAAGGGTGGCTGATTATACAGCCCCTTGGGGTAGAATTTCCTGCACCTTGAATGGTCCCTACCAGGCCGGAACCAACTTCTTTGCTTTTTTCAGATATTTCGCTTGACAGAGTAACACCTGGGAACCCTGCGTTATTTTTGGCTTTCTGAGATGGCGATCATGCCACACTTTGCGACAAAGCTGCTCTGCTTCCAGAGCTAGAGAAGCCAAACTTCAGCTTTCATCCAGAAAGAAAATACGAGAGACAGATGCCGACCCTAAATCTCCATTGGCACGCAGACTTTCTTAAGTCTTATGAGGATTGTTTTGTAGAGGGTCTACCGAACGAGTTACCTTTACAACGGCCAAAGGATTCTAAGTCTTATGAGGATTGTTTCACAGAGGGTATACCGAGCGACCTACCTTCACAGCCGCCACAGGATCACACTATCGATTTGATACTAGGAAGTAAACCTCTAAACTGACCAGAGTAGAGCTCAACAAGAAGAGATTATGAGCTGTTTCTTCTTGGCTGACTCGGGAGTACGAACGAGATATACGAACAGCTTGGAATCATCTTCGGATGACCAAGGGAGATTCTCTGGACGCTTATTGCAAGAGATTTTGGAACTCTTTTCTACTGACCTCTTCATTTAAGGTCTCATTTAAGGAACAAATTGAGCGGTTTTGCTACGGACTTCCTACAGAGATCCGAGACTACTACTTGGAACAAAAGTCGAATTCTATTCAAGAATTGATGGGTCATGCAACACGGGGTTTTCCCATACATTCAGGCAATCTGACTTACCCCACAAATGAGATCATGACTCAGAGAACCGAACAAACTTCTAATAATGAAAGTAGAAAGAAGAAGAGCCCCCAAGAAAAGAAAGATAAGGATTCAGGAACCTGGCTCACTCTTCGGGAGAGGGACAACTACATCAAAGAGGGGAAGTGTTTTGGATGCGGGGAACATGGGCACATCTCCACGAAGTGCTCTAAAAAGGCACAGCAAGAACAGAATGAAGAAAGGCCAGAGAGTTCGAAAGCAGCTGAGGAACGTGGACAAAAAGGCAAGATGAAAGCAGGACTGGTTCCAGATTGCATGGGTATTGATCCAAGCACGATTGATGAAAGTACAAAACTTTGCCGAGCTTGGGGCAAAGTGAAAGACCAAGAAGCCCTGATTTACTTTGATGGAGGAGCCAAGGCCAACTTCATGTTACCTGAATTGGTGGTGCGGCTGGAGATTACACCCGATTGGATGGGACCACAAGCAGAGGCAGTTCTAGCGGCACCCGGCAAGGACGTGGCCATTACCCCTGTCATTGGCAAACTTCGGTTGCATTGTCAGGGGTATTTGCGGCACGAGGACTTCTACATAATGCCCTTGGAAGGTTGTGATGTCCTCCTGGGAGTCCCTTGGTACCATAAGAACAACGCCGTGGTCGATTATTGGGCAAAGAAAACCACATTGACTATTGAAAAGGGCCGAAACATTGTACTTGATGTGAAACTGAAGGGCGAGTCTGCCCCTATTGTATCAGCTTCGTATGTTTTGAAATTAATGAAATCCAGTCTGTTTGTTTACTCGATCTTTTTGAAAGAGTTGAATGATGAGCATAGGACAAATATGTCTGAACTTGATAAAGAATGCCAAGATTTTCTCGACACTCATGCCGATTGCTTTTCTAAGGGCCTGCCAAGTGAGTTGCCACCAGGTCGTCCTAAGGATCATACCATTAATCTGAAACCTGGAAGCACACCACCGAACCGACCACCTTATCGTGTGAACCGATCTCTCCTCCTACAAGGGCAACTGGTGGAAATAAAGGCAAAGGGAAACAAGGATTGTCTAATACGCCTGTTGATCACACAGCGACAAAGGATAAAGCGAAAGACAAGAGTAAAGATAAAGGCAAGGCCCCGGTCTCAATCACAGAGGCTTGGACAGTCCCCAAAAAAGTGATTAAAGTACGTAATGAGGTTTCTTTACGCAATTATGTACCTTCTTCCTCCTCTCCCAACCTCTCTCAGAAGAAGCTTCTCTGCAACGATAACAAGTCTTTGGCGGAGGCTTGGGACAAGGTCGTTCGTTCCTATAAGGATGTAGTCACAGGGGATACTTCAGAACCTCTTTCTTCCTCTCCGAGTACATCCATTCGATATTGCCGGAGTCTTATTAGGTAGCACCTCCTCATCCACCTTTGGTTGATGAGGATGTGCTTATGCACAACAGCAATTAAATTATCCTCTTTCTTTTCCCTTTGTACATATTAGTTATGCATAGCTCTTTAAAGTGCATTTCATACAATGTGCGTGGGTCAACCAATCACGCAAAGTGGCGGCTTACTTGGCAATATGTACATACATGTAAGGCAGACATTGTAGTTTTACAAGAGCACAATCAGCATGAGTATGCTAGCCAGATATCTTACTACGGGGGGTATTGGATCGCCTATGCAAGATCTGGTGATTACTCAAGAGTGCTTATGCTTATTCGTCATGAACTGCAACAGATTCTGGCTTTTAATGATCCTGTTGGGAGGTGGATGGTAATCCAATGTATGGTGAATGGGGAAGTCTTTGAATTTGTAGGTGTATATGCCTATACAGCGTCTACGGATAGGGCGAGGCTATGGAATGATATGGCATATTACAATTGGCGCTCGAATGCATTTCTTTGTGGGGATTTTAATAATGCGCGAAATCCTTGGGATAATACGACTGGTCATTCTCATATGCTAGTCGTGGAAAAGCAGTCGTGGTATCACTTGATGTCACGATGTAATGCATTGGATATGTGGTATTCTTTGCATAAGAATGATCCAGGATTCACTTTCCAGCACAATGCGTTGTCCTCTTATCGTGCTCGCTTGGATCCATGGTATATTCTGCATATGCAAGAATATGAGGACTATATATGTGAAATGAGTATTGATTATACGTTTGGCATCTCGGATCATGCTCCCATAAGTGTATCGTTACACTTTGGCTACATGCAAGATACTGCCACATTACTGAGGAAGCGGTTGCTACATATCAATGACACGGCTTGGTACCATTTTGTTATGCGAGTTCAACATGTCATTCAAGAGTACGGAAAAGTCTATATGTCACGCCAGCGAAGGCAAGTGCAGCAGGCTAAAAGTACATGTTAGACATTAATGCAATTGGTCAATCATTCTCACCTCTCTGAAGCTCAGCTAGCTGAATTATTTTCAGCTCAAAATATATTGCGTCTCGATGATCAAAGAAAACTGACCAAGTGGCAAACTAGAGCTAAACAACATGCATTTCGAGATAAAGGTTGTGCTTCCATGCAGTTTTTCAAGCATTTACATCATACTAGACAAAATCAAGCTATCAAAAAAATTAAACTTCCATCTGGGGAGTGGACTTCTTCCATGCAGGAGCTTGTTGAAGCTTTGGTGACACATTATGGAACTGTTTTTGCGGCTCCTACTCATCTTTCACAGGAAGCACGGCATGTGTGTTTTTTGTTTCTATCGCATGTAAATCCGATCCTTTCTCCGCAGCAAGCACAGGAGCTTGAGGTTCCTTTCACTAAGGAGGAATTGCAGGACAGCTTAAGGCATTTGGGCCGTGGGAAATCCCCGGGTTGGGATGGACTCACTATTGAGTTTTTCATTTCATTTTGGGATTATCTCAAGGACCCGTTGCTATTTATGGTGAATAGGGCATGGGAACAACAGCAGATGCTATCTTCTTGGAAAGAGGGCCTTCTTAAATTGTTGCCGAAACAGGTCCTATGTGAGTTCTCCCATTGACGACCAATCACTCTCATGCTTGTTGTCTATAAGTTAATGGCCAAGATGCTTGTTAAGCGTATCAAAGATTACCTGCATTCAGGCATACATCAATCTCAATATGGTTTTATTCCACGATGCCAAATTACTGATAATCTGGCAAATTTTATTCTTGGTATGGAATATGCAAAGTACACCAAGCAAGATGTTCCGGTCATGCAGGTTGACATAGAAAAAGCTTTTGACTCGGTCAACCTTGGACTCAAATGCTTTCTTATCTATGAGCCAATATTGTTACACCTGCTTTTGGTCATTGGCATACATTGTATTGGGAGGTCATATTTCGCAAGCTTGAAGGCCGTATTCCAGGTTGTCCCTTTGCTTCCTCCCTTATTGTTGATTGGAGGGTTGTTACAGTGCATTTATCATGGCATGGTCGTCAATTCCCTTATGGGATTTCTCTGAGATTGGAATATTCATTGGACTAAGGTCTTTACAGCCACACTGACTTAGCGCTCTCCTTATCAGGCATACTTCCTCTCTCAAAAAGGACTATCGCAGGTTAATCAGGTGGTTGATACTGATGGGCATGTTTTGCCTTTTCAGGATGCGGCTCAGCGCTTCACATTGGGTCCTCATTATCGTCATGTTTGGCGGGAGATTCAGTCCATGCTTGCGGACTTTGCCCCAGTACCTCCATGCATCATGGATTCTCGTTTGTTTGATTGGTGCCTCTCCACCACTCGTTCTGATCACTTGTCCGTTGGCCGTGTTTATGCCTTCTGACAAGTGGATGCTTGGATAGTGCAGCATGGCAACCAGTTATGGTCTATTCATGAATCCAGATTGTGGTGGAAACACACTTTGTCTCGTATATGGAAGAATCATTTGCCTCTTAAAGAGCGCATCTTCCTATGGTGATGTGTGGTGGGTGCTCTTCCAGTTGGTCGCTTCCTACATTCGATGCATATCACATCCTCTTCATGTTCCCGATGTGGTGTTGCTGAGGAATCAGTGTTGCAAATGTTGTGGCATTGTAGACACTCTCGTCTTTTCTATCGCAGGCTCTCGGCTGCCCTTCATCTTCGTTTCCCCTCAGGCGCCTTTCATAGACGGTTTTGGCTCTTTGGTGTGATACAGCCTTGGCATTCTCAGTTTGAGGTATTCTTTAGCTGGGTCAGATTTTGGGCTTTGTGGGCCCTATGGAACCAATGCAACCTTCAGATGTTTCATGGCTCTGTGGCTGATCCTTTTCACCACTTTCAATTGTCGCTTGGTCAATCATTACACTATGCCTTGGAGGCTGGAGATATTTCCCTTGATGCCGACAGAATTTTCTTTGACTGTTTTTAGCTTTCTTTCCATGAGAGCACTAGTGTTCTCTTCTGTTGTATATCATCTTCTAGTGGGTTTTCCTCATGTTGAGGTTTCCCACTTGTAAATTAATACCAGGCAGTGATTTACAAAAAAAAGTGTGTGTGCACGCACGCGTGTGTGATGTTTTCTATGGGTTTTCCTCGTTTCGTTTTGAGGTTTCCCATTAGTGAATCAAAATCTGATATTACTAAAAAAAAGTGTGCACATGCACAAAACACACAAGCATATGTCTAGGCTTTCTTATGGCATCTAATTTTAGGTATGCGCTCTTCCATTTACAGTGTCCTTACACCCTATTACAAGGAGACAGTCATATTTAGCTTGGAGGATTTGCTTGTAGAAAATGAAGATGGAATCTCAATTTTGTTTTATCTGCAAAAGATTTTTCCAGGTATCTTTAAACCAATCTCATTGGAACCTCATAGGTTATGGTTAGAAATTAAATGGTGATTCATATTTTCTGCTAAGTTACAAAATCCACACAAACATATTTCTGTATATTATGAATTCTATGCACTTTGTGCAAGACACATTCATAGAGACTTTGACATGTTTGAGTTGTATACTCACAGTTTCCAGGTTTCCAAGGATGCAAGTTTTATGTGAAGGCTTAAGTCTGTTTGAGCGCCAATGTTGAGAGGCATTTTACATGGTCGTGTTTCTTAGTCTCCCAAGAGAACCTTCATTACCTAGTATTTGACATCCTTACAAAGAATTCGTGGACCTTTGTGGGCCAGTGAAGCTGTTGCACATGAAGTCATGTTATTTGCCTCTGCACAAAAGACTGGACTATTGTATCTGGCTTGTAATAATATGTTAACACTACCTAGAAATTTGTAATGAGTCCAATGTAGAAGGAACAATGCATTTGATGTAACATGGAGTCCACAATGATTGTACCAGATGAGGGAAAACTCTCACTGGCTGTTCCTCCTCGCTGATGTTTCTGACTAGGAGATTTCCCATATTAAATTCACTATTTTGAGGTGAAGATTTGAGTCTTTAGGATACAAAAGTGGGAGAATCTTGGAATTGAAACTAGTAAGCCAAGGTATGAGCAGTTCAAGACAGCCCTTTGTCATGCCACCAAAGTTTAAGGCAACGTTCGCTACTACTACTCGCCATCACTCGCCCTTCCTCCCTTTAGCTCTTGCACTTGGCCCCCGCCCGTGGCCTGCCCCGCCATTGAGCCCCCCCCCAACCCCCCGGGCCCCTTTTCTCCCTGTCTCTTTTCCTTGCGCTCTGGCCTGCATGAATTCTCTCAATCCCAGCCTCGCCCCCTCACTTATCTACTAAAACCAGCAAGTCACCTGACAAGGGGGTTAAAAACATTGCAACAACAATGAACTAAACAGAATACAGTAAATTGAGCATGAAATAATATTGACATCAAGAGACACAAAGTGGCTGAGTTCCGATCTCAAAAATGATGGCCCCTCAACTAGGCACTCTTAGCAATATTTCTTTATTTGTTGATGAACATTCATTATCACAGCAGCTCTAATTTGAACAAAACTGAAGTGCTAGTAGCACCTTGGCCTCTTATTTATAGGCACTTGGGGAAGCCCCAAATGCATCTTGAAAATCATGCGTTAATTAAAATAGAGGAAATAATCATATCCAAAGCATCTGCTATTGCATTTGGTGCCCCAAAAGCATGTCCGAGCGTAAAAACTGCCAAGCCAGCATCTCTGTACGTTGTTACTACATTGCCCATCCGTACACTACCATGCCAGCGGTTTGTACGATTGTACGGACAGCCTACAATTTGCAATGCGGATCAGGTGTTTGTACGATCAATCCTAGGTCCCTCTCCGTCTACTCAAGTCGACTCGGCTCTAATGGGGTGCAGCCATGCCATGCCATCGTTTTATGATCCCCCCCCCCCCGAAATCGCCCTCAGTTACGCTTGCAAATCAAACCTAGCACCAATATTCAGTAGACACTAACTGTATGCAAACATGCCAATGACCGTCCCTACAAGATGGTCCACTCACAAAGCATGCACTACCACATATCTTACTCTGCATATATCCTACTGCACACTGGATTTTAAATAACAATCATCAATCACGTAGTCCACGTTGAACATTCACATCTTAATCTACACCGGAGTTCACATGTTTCATCGAATGCTTTGCCTTCCATTGTCAACTTTGTCGTGAGCAATGCATAGCCATCCTGTGGATGGGTGAACATCCCCCATATGCTAGGGCTTTTTGTTTAAGGCGGTACCTCTTCAACTCAAGAGGCAATCCACAAGAGTATCTTTCCCTCTACTTCTCCAAGTTAACCCTGAAAGGAAGCTTTGGTAAAAATGTATCCCAAAACCTTTGGTTCTATGACTAAAGAGTCTTTCTTTTCAGACTTGAGGTAGTTCCACGTAATCAAAGTTTCTGTCTCATATGTTCGAATCAACCATAGGGAACAAACAACTGTTTGAATCCGACCCTTGCCTTGGTGTTTGTCCATGTAGCAGTATAGTCGACCTCCAATGTAAAGCATTCCCTTTAGAAAAGAAGACGCTTTTCTGACTTTGGAAGCTTCGGTGAAGTTGCCTCTTGGAAAAGCTTTGACGAACTGCTGAATAAAATTAAGTGCTTTCTTTTTGTACGAGGCCTCGATGTTGAGCTTGACCTTTCTAGCCTCCTCCTTTGTAATCCTTTTGAGCCTCCATCAGAGTCAGTTGATCATACGAATTAGGTCATAGTAGCATTTTGCCCTCACCTTGGTGGAGACCATAACCATATCCCAGCATGCCAAGCATCATGCCTTATCCCTCCCATAAAGCTCCATATGGACCAAAGCTATCTGCTACTTTTGGTTCAAAAACGCATGTTTGATAGGGACAAATTCCTTGGAGGCATACCAAACTGACTCTTGTCCACCGTATCTGAAAAAGTTTGAGTCTTGCTTAGGTGCCTTGTATATATATTCTTGCATCTGAGGGCTCTGAACATAACAGCGAAACGTTTCAGACCCGAAACGTTTCACCCTCAAAACGTGGTATTTCACCCCGAAACGTTTCACCCTTGGCCAAGGTCTCATTGAAACATCTAACCGAAACGCCAATCTTGTGTATGTATAGAGTTATGTATACACATAATAGGTGTTCACAATGCAGTGTATATGTTCACACATTTTTGCCCAATCTTAAAAAAAGATATATGATATAATCACATATCAATGTCAGTTATAATTTAACAAAACCCTCTTGTTTATATGTGATGAGAGAGAGTGAAAAGAAGAAGAAGAAGATGAGAGATGAGAGAAATTATTTGGCCTCCCTTTTTGTTCACCCTCTATGTGACAAGTGTATACAATGAATGCATGTGACGGTGTGGATGAAAGAGAGCGAGAGAGGAAGAAAATGACCAAGAATAGCCGCTAAGTGGAGACGCATGCCATATACATAATATATAAATAAATTTTCGGGGGCCAAATTCTCTCTAGAAATATTTTTTTGTCAGGCTCTCCACTTTTCCTCCTAGAGTTAAATATCTTCCAATTGTCTTTATTATTAGCAAATATCTACCTACTTGTTCCCTCCTCGATTCCAGTCATAGACTTGTATCATAACCTCCCACTTAGGAACCTCTCTCTATCATCTCCCAATGAATTTCAGCTTGCTTCATGTAGCTTTAGAGACCATACATGAGGCACAAAATAGATTTATTAAGGATGGTCCGCTCAATATACCGTCTTTATGTTGGTGGAGGGAACTCTGCATTGTGAGCAACCTTAAGCTACTATGTTTATGGACTGTTCTATAACCTTATAAAGGGTAGTTTAGTTAGAGACTTTCCTGAGAGGTGGATTAGAAAAGTTTACCCCTTTAGAGAATGAAGACATATGTAACTTTCTAAGCAATTTTGTACCTCTTCCGAAAATAGCAAAACATGCTTTTTTTCAAGAGAACACAATAATTAACATATATGGACAGTTTTTAAAATGAAAATCAAAGCTTGTGTATGTGCTTTGTATGTTACAAAGTGATGACGTGGCAAGACCACCCAGACTTTCCGTTGAAGACAGGCTGACCTGGACAGGCCGTACGGAAACGATGAAGTGGCAATACCCTGTTGACATGGGAGGCTGTACGAACGCCTGTAATTTACACTGGCTGCTTTTACTGGCAGATTTTGAGCCAATTGCTTTTGGGAATATTTTGCTTTTAAGTTTACCTGCTTTTGGCATCCCTTGTAAGAATAAAAGAGCCCTAAGGGCCTCTCTTCTCAGAGCATCTGGACGCACAGTCTGAGAGTGGAGGTCACCTACGGGCGTTGTACTTTGCTCAAGATTTAATAAAATAAAGAAATACCGAAAGGGGCGCCAGGTTTTGGGGCCAATACCTCTACGGAACTATGCCGCCGGGCCATGTCGTCTCGAATTGAACTTTGATTTAAAGTTGTGAAGTATTTTCAGAGAATCTCTCCCTCGTGTCGCGACAGATTCTAGACTTGGGGTGCCCAAGTCTGTTACAGTGGTATCAGAGCATCAAGTGTGTGCTTTTCTCAAAGCATACCGGTCCTATCAAAGAGCAGACAAGGCACTTTGGAAATTGTTATTGAAGAATCTTCGTGCCCCGACCCCGGTCTGATTAGCCACTCCCACCCTTATTTCATCGCACATCGAGCGCGCTCCCGTCTTCATCGCTGTGTCTTACAGGGAATAAATCCATAAAGAATCCCAGACTACACATGGATTCACGCAAAAATCAAACGACTTCCCTTGCCATCTCAGAAGCAGGAGGCGGTACGGAAAATTCAAGTGGATTAGCAGGGAACGAGTATGGGCCACCTCGGCCTTCACAGTATGAACTCATGGAGATGCAACGTCAACAGCAAGTTGACGAGTGCGCAAAGCAGATCCTTTAGTTTGCCAAGGATTCATAGTATGTCAAATTTTTTACCCGGCACCCGATGGATGAAGTGCATACTCATTGGTAAAAAGCCATAAAGTCACCAATAAAACCGGAAATCAAGAAACCTCGTGTCCCACGGATGTTTACTGAAGATAAATCAAGGACATTATTGAAAAGCGAGTCAACCAACTATTTGGGTCAAAGGAGAAGCAATTGAAGAAACGTAACAAGGGAGTTGACTTCCCTGGTTACTTGGGCCGAAAATCCTCTGTTGAGAAAGCAAGAAAACAGCAGAAGTGGGTACGCTTTGAAGCATTGTCCAGGTCGTCCTCATCTTATTCTGACAGCTCGGATAGCTCATCCTTTTCTGACTCAAGTGATGAGGACAGAAAGGGCAAGAAATGACAAACAGACTATACGTTTGATTAAAAAAGGAAGCACTTTTACAGATCTAATCGGTATGGATTTCTCGACGACAAGGGCAAGAAGGCCAAGGAATTCAAAGAAGGTGGACAAGCAGTAAAGTTTGAAACCTTTTCAGAAATCGAGATGCTCTCGAGGCCTTAGCCTTTATCCAACAGTTTGATATAGCATTTTCTGAAGGCCGCTATACAGAGCACTCCAAGATTAGACGGGCAGCATTCTTTCTGACAGGCAATGCACGGACATGGTGGTTCACTCTTTTGTTAAGGAAAAAAGCGCCGACAAAGTGGCTGAAATTCAAGAAACTCTTTGTTTCTTCATGGCTCACTCAAGAGTATGAACGAGATGTGAGAACCAACTGGAACCATATTCGGATGATTAGGGGTGACACTTTGGATGATTACTGTGAAAGATTTTGGGATACTTTCGTTCCGATCTCTTCTTTCAAGAAGATCAGTTTTAAGGAACAGATTGAGAGGTTTTGTTGTGGACTCCCCAAAGAAATTCCAAACTATTGTCTTGAGAAGAAGTCAGAGTCCATTCAACAATTGCTGGGACATGCTAAGCGGGGATTCGCTATGCATTCGGGTAACTTGACTTACCCACCATATGAACCTTCGACCAGTCAGAACAGAAACAGATGACAAACAGATACACGAACTCGACTGATTGAAGACCAGAAAGATGAATATTTCAAAGCATGAAAGTGTTTTGAATATGGAGAACCAGGACATATCGCTGCTCGGTGTCCCAACAAGGCACAAGAATCAGGATGACTAACAGAACGGAAACATAACGGGATAAGGAGATACTCGTTCGAGAACAAATTTTAGATAGAACCTTATGAATGAATTAGCATTATTTTGTTGTATGAATTTATGGAATAAGACTTTTTGGAAAAAAGATCTTTACTTTTTTTATGAGACCGATGTTGTATGGAAGAATCTTTTATTTGTGAGCACACAACATGATTATGAATGAGATGATGATGATGGCTTTGGAGCGGTGATAGCTCCTGAATGATCATGAATTGAATAAGAGCGAGGAGATACTCGTTGAGAGCAAGGAGATACTCGTTCCGAAACAGATATTGACTTTCCAAGACAGGAAAGAGAAAGATAAAGTGAACGGTGGTTCTTAGTTAAGACCATCGCGCATTAAATGCAAAATAGATGGAGGAGGAGAACCTAGCAGATACTCCTCGCATATGGAACTTTACCTCGATGCTTTTGGTCTAGCAGTGGCTATTCCATGAGTTCCAATAGATCAGCGGGTTGAATATGGTGCAGGCAAGACTGCACAAGAGGGGAGTTACTCCACTCCTTTGTCATAGATTACCTAGATGGAATAAAGTCACTGATTTACCTTTGGGTTTCAGGGATACTGATGGGCTGACAATATTTTGTTGAATGACTTTATGAGAAAAGTACTTCGACATGGAATCCCCGAAAATGATTTCTCGCACACGTCAGTGCTTGAGGCGAACGACTACTTCCACATGACAGTGCTGAGTAGAAAATCTCTATAGACATGATCTTAATATGAGATTAGTTAATCTGACATCAGTGAGGTCCGAGATGGATTTAGATGCGATTACTAAATACGTTGCTGGTAGTCATGGTCTAAGATTTGGAATAAACCTATGTGATGTGAACATGATGTGATTGTCGTCTTTGTACAAGTACTAGCTAGATTTGTGTCATCTAGTACATCGGTACTTAGAGTCAATGTCTACTGAACTATAGTTTTTGGCTTATGTTTGATTTTGCAAGCATAATCGAGGGCGACATACAATTCTATCAAGAGGGGGGTATGTCACAAAGTGATGACATGGCAGGACCACCCAGACTTTTCATTGACAGGCTGACGTGGACAAGCCTACGAAAACGATGACGTGGCATGCTGACGTGGTAGTACGGTGTTGACGTGGTAGGTTGTACGGACGCCCATAATTTGTGTTGCTGACGTGGCAGATTGGACGGAATTCCGCTTTTTGCACTGGCTTCTTTTACAAGCAGATTTTGAGCCAGTTGCTTTTGGGAATATTTTGCTTTTAAGTTTAACTACTTTTGGGCTCTACTTTTGGCATCCCTTGTAAGAATGAAAGAGCCCTAAGGGCCTCACTTCTCAAAGCATCTGGAGTCTGGACGCAGAGTCTGAGAGCGGAGGTCACCTGCGGGCGTTGTACTTTGCTCAAGATTTAATAGAATACCGAAAGGGGCGCCAGGTTTTGGGGCCAATACCTCTGGGCACAGAACTACGCCAAGCCGTGTCGTCTCGAATTGAACTGTGATTTAAAGTTGTGAAGTATTTTCAGTGGATCTCTCCCTCGTGTTGCGACAGATTCTAGACTTGGGGTGCCCAAGTCTGTTGCATATTACCACTGTAGTTGTCACAAACTACTGACGTGTCAAGCCACTGAAGAACGGAGCCAACTTGCAGATCCCAGCCGAGGGGTCTAAACCCTAGAAGAATTAGGAGAAGCAGAAGTTTTCACCAACATACACATCCTCGTCGAGTGGGACCAATTATTAAAGAGTTACCAACTTATGGCCGATGGGACCTAAAATAAAGCAGGACCCACACACCAAGGCTAAGAATAATGTGATGACGTGGCACTGCTGTACGGAACCCCCACAAAACGCGTTGACATGCTGACGTGGTAGACTGTACTGACAGTCCCTCAATTTGTGCTAATAGTGCCACGTGGTAGTTGTACGGATCTCTGCAAAACGTGCTGGTTGCTTTTGGAGCGTTGGCTTTTGGAAGAGTAGATGCTTTTAGCTTGAATGCTTTTCATGTAAACTTCTTTTGGGCCTAGGGCCTTTAAATAAGACCCATGGGCTCTCACTCTGGCAGTCTACTCGCGGAAGATGCAGAATAGAATCATGGGAGTTGTACCATGTTGAAGCAAAAAAAGAAACACCGAAAGGGGGGCCAAGGTTTGGGGCCAGTTCTCTCTTGGGATGGAACTTCGCCACTCCCCATCTCGTGTGTCGTGCATCTCTTTCAGTTCAGTTGTTATTTGAAGTGCTTAAAGTCTGCTCAATCTGTTCTTTTCCGTTGGCACGTGGTGCCCGTTCTCGTTACAGGAGTCCACCACATTGATGCTCTCAACGGTAGCAGTGGGGTTGGAGAGGGCGTTTGCAGCATGGCTGCTCCACAGATTGTACAAGTATGCAGAGTGAGCACCTCATCATGCCGTAGGCACGTAGCTCCTTTCATTGCACCGTTGTTCAATAGAGCACTTGTAGAGGGACTACCAGCATCTCAAAATGTGTTTTTTCTTGTCTATTATACTTTTCTAGATTTGACCAAGGTTGTGTCTTGTCTACATCAGATGAATGGAATAATTTTCTTGAGAGGCTCAATATTAGTGAAAAGGCACCTACCAAAAAACTGCAAAAGCCTGAATCAGACCCTGAAATGGTGCTGGAAACTCGGTTGTGGGCTTCATATCGAGGCCAGACGCTTGCAAGAACAGGTATGTGTTAAATATTCTGGAGTTATTCTTAAACGGAATGTATGGAGTGTCTCACTTGCTTTTAGTCAATATGTACACCCATATGAATAGACATGGATAACTTATGCAACATGTCCATCAGATTGTCTCAAGGGCTATTCTTAATAACAGTAAAAACAGTCTCTTTGAAGTTCCTAAGGTGTTTTAAGTTACTGTGTACCAGTACGTGGCATGATGTATTACAAGAAGGCTCTTGAACTGCAGGCCTTTATGGAAGCATCAGGCTCAGGTATGGGTCAATGTTGATACATAGGGTAAGATCACTTGCAGATGCAGTGTAATTTGAAATGTTTTCTCTGTTTAACAAGGTACTGTTGAAGAAAGAAAAGCAATGGCCGAAGCATTAGCAGATTTGAAATTTACATACGTTGTCTCTTGTCAAATATACGGGGCACAAACGACAAGCTCTAAAAAGGAGGAACATGCAAAAGCAGATGACATACGCCACTTGATGAAAGTGTAAAACACTAACTGAAATTTGGTGAACTTTTATCAAGTCTAATAGCATGATAATCAGCTGGTGTTACCTCGTGTATCCAGCTATGGCAATTTGAGGATCGCTTTCATTCATAGTGTGGAGACTGCTGAGGAGAACAACAAAAATTACTACTCTAAGCTTGTTAAAATTGGTGAAGATGGAAAAGACCAGGTATTCCATCATAAAGATATCAAAACATCTGGTAGAATACATCCAGGTTTCAATCTAACTCTTTGCATTTTTATAGGAGATTTACAGCATAAAGCTTCCCGGCGATCCCATACTAGGCGAAGGAAAACCAGAAAACCAGAACCATGCCATCATATTTACCCGTGGAGTGGCATTGCAGACCATTGATATGAATCAGGTTGCTTCAAAATCAAAAGCAATTTTACTAGTCCTATTTTTGTTGTTGTATGATTATACAGTTCTTCACATTTTACATGTAACCTACAATACCCAAATGCAAGAGTTTGGATTGTTTACCCTAAGATGGTACTGAAGCAGGCTCTGATGGGATAGTGTTTGACACGTCTTGGAACATGCTAACACTGGTGTCCTTGCTGCTAGCATTGGCGATACTTCAAGACATTGCCATCAGATGCACTTGCTGCTATTCAAGCTTTGTCTTTGCCAACACCTTCAGCCCTTCTCCACACATACACGCATTCGTTCCTCTAACTTGCTCACACACGTGCATGCACACAGTTTTAAGTAATTTCTTTTTAGTTTCAATGGGAAACCTCTAAGTGAGGAAAAACCCACAAAGAACAGGAAATTAAAAAGTCACTCTCGTCAATGGCTATAAATATCAAAGCATAATTCCAAGATGTGGGAGGAAAACGGTACTAAAATCTTAAAAACTTCAAAGGAGTCTCATATGGGTCCTTTGAGAGCAAGGGGGCCAGCAAATATAGCACTCCCACTCTATGCTCTCTTAAAATGTGAATCGGAGAACTGTTTGAGAGAAAAAGCAGTCAGCAGAGAGAAAATCTAAAGAGAGGAAAAATCTCTGTGGCTAGGAGGGCTGTTGCTGTGACTCAAAGTTTAGCAGGGACACCTTTCTGGAGAAAGTAACTATTAAGCTCTCATCAAGTAAAACTTCAGTTTAAAGAAGCTTGTGGACAATTACAAAAAGGTAGTTACAAACATATGATTTTGCTCAAAATCCAAGACATGGCTTTTGTCAAGAGGGAAATTCTATGGGCACCGTTGACTAGGAGTAGTGTTTCTGCTCGCATATATAGCTTGATGTTTTCCCTCTAATTGTGTAACCACCAACCTACTTGAGGGATCAAGCACGCTACACAAGCAGCTGGTGAAACAAAAAACTGCCTATGCTGCAGGATAAATGTTTTCAAACATTGTACCTTAACACGGTACATTGGCTTTATCTTCTCCTTGGTAGAAATTAAGAGAACTAACAAATGCCCTTTCGTCTCTGCTTGAGCCAAGAGCAGCACATTCCATCATAGCTTACTAAGGAGAGCAAGACTTTAGTTAGGGCCAAGAAAGGAGTATAGTACAAGCCCTGTTAGGAACATTGGAAACATGATTAGGAACTGCATGACAAAAAATTGATAGAAAACTTTATGAGTCTGGATATGGCATAGTTAATAAAAAAGACAAAGAAATGGTAAACATCGAACTCAGATTCTGAAATCTCAAAGCAAAGCATTGTAACTACGAAAATTCATTTTGGCTTTGTGGAAAATGATGGTCTATTTCTTTGGCCCTTTGTTTTTATGCAATCTGTAACTTTTGTTGAATGACACAAGGACAACTATTTTGAGGAAGCTCTCAAAATGCGCAACCTGCTGCAAGAGTTCAGAGCTGACTATGGTGGGCCACGTAAACCAACTATTCTAGGAGTGCGTGAGCATATTTTCACAGGAAGGTACCCTTTTTTGGTCATTAAAAAGAGAAGTACATGGCATACACGCCTGAGGTCTTGATCTTGAAATATGTTTGAAATCAGTGTTTCATCTTTGGCCTGGTTTATGTCAAATCAAGAAAGAAGCTTTGTCACAATAGGGCAGCGTGTCCTTGCAAGGCCGTTAAAGTAAGTTGAGCGAAGGTAGAATTTATTTCTAGTAATCAATACTTCTCTCTGGTACTAGTCTCCACTTGTTTTCTTGTAGGGTAAGGATGCACTATGGTCATCCAGATGTGTTTGATAGGTTATTCCATCTAACAAGGGGAGGGATCAGTAAAGCTTCCAAGACAATCAATGTCAGTGAAGATATCTTTGCAGGTTTGACAAGAAAATCTTCCAATCATGTAGCTCATTTCAGGTTGTGAACACATACAACCGGATTATTTTATTAATTTCTGCCACAGTTTCATTCATACAGTCCTTCAAACATCATCCAAGCAATTCTCTCTCAAACAAGGATCAATGAAGACAACCCTATCTTTTAACAAAATGAAATATTCATTGTTATAAGTTTGCCGCTACCCGCAAACTTTCTCTGTCTAACCAACTGTAACAAGCTTGGACACCCAAGCAAGAAATCAATAGCAACACATAAACAAAAACCGCGACAAACTAAATTGGAGAGAGAGAAATGAAATGAAATGAAATGTTATATTAACGTCTTCAAGATACCATGTCTGGGTACAAAAAGACTAGAACAAAATACTACTACTACTAGAATCCATCCTCATCTGCACTCTGGATGTTGAGAGAGTATGGCTCGAATCCTCTGCTGTAGTCTCCGTCGATGCTGTGTAGCCCCTCTCCTCAATCGTGGACGTCTGGATTTCCGTAGCTCCAGTGCTCAATCGACGAGAGTGCCGCTAGTGGTCGAATGAGTGTGGGCCAAGCTCTGCTGTGATGGCTGCTCCTCTAGCTGTCCCATATCTAGTGAAAAGAAATCTGTAATCCGTCTCTGGGACTGTCTCTCTCTAGCTCTCCCCAATAAAGTGTCTCTATATCTGTGTAACTCAAGTAGATTTAGCCCAAGACATCCTCATAACTCATGACCCTAGAGAAAGGACCGAAACTCTCTCTGAATAAGCAGTGGAAATGGTCCCGAATCTCATAGTACACTGTGCAATGACATATATAATGTAGCTCTGTCTCTGGCTCTAGCTGGCATAAGCAGCATATCCTACTGTCTGTTGGTATCCCTCTGAATCTACCAATCTCAATCTCCAGTTGATGTGAGGATGTGCATATTTGACCAATGGCACACCGCAAACCATGGGACGTATGTGTACTTATGTAGCTGGGTCGAATCACAAACCCATCTCCTGTGAGGTGGAGAAGATGCTCTCTATTGAAATCCATCTTCGTGCCCAACACCTGTGGCGGCTCTATCCATGTCCTCCTAGTATCCAACTGGATCAGGTCTTGACGAATGAGTCTAGTAATCTCCACCCGTGTAAGAGACATCGAGGGTGTCTGAAGAGAGTATTGGAAAGGGGGCAGCCTGTTCATGGTGAAGCCATGCATCTGAAACCATGATGTCATCTGTGCATACTAGAATGAAGTGTCCCTCTGAAGAGCTAACTGTCTGGAAGACTCAAGGGCCAGTCTAGCATCTCTCTCGGGCGAGGAGGTGTGAGGGGGACTAGGGATGTAGATGAAGTCCATGGTCCACTGGTTGAAAGAGGAGATGCTAAAGAGCGCAGCCACCATGAGCAAGACAACTATCATGAGAATAGAATTCATCAAGCAGGACGAGCTCTGTGAAGGGAGCTTTGTTCTAGGAGGAGATTTCTGCCCGCTCCTATGATCCTCCATAGGCTCACCAAATTCAAAGACTTCCACCAAGGGCGCATCCAGGGTAACTTCTACGACAGTCAACCTTTGAGCTGGCTCAGGTGGCTCATTGGGTTTAATTATTGTGGAAACATTGGAAGAGGGTGTACCTCTAGGCAAGGAGTGAATAGAGACTCCATAGCATGGCATAGATTTGGTAGCTTCTAACCACTCCAACAGATCTTCGCCTGACCCTTCAAGTGTAGTAGGTTGTTCTTGTTCAGGGTTGGTTTCCATTGACAAAGAAACTTGCTGCACCACGGGATCCATACCTCCTTCTAAGATAATGGGTTGCATCGGGGAGCCAGAAGTATGTATCCACATTGCATCGTTTCCCCAATCATGAAGTGCTTTAGTGTGTCGCAGCCATGGTCTTCCAATGATCAAGGGAAATCCGCCCTCAACTTGGGGAAGACGAACCACAACAAAAAATCCAAGTTAAAAGTAAAGTCTTGTACCTGCAGAGGCACATTGTCCACTATGCCCACTGGGTAGACTGTCCGTTGGTCGGCCAATGTAATTGTGAAGGGAGCATCGCGAGTAGGTTGTAGACCTAGAGCTAACATAGTGAACTCGGGCATCAGGTTGATGCCAGATCCACCATCCACTATCACTCCTGAGAATTTCCGATCCAAAACGGACACTGTCAGGTGAGGGCTTCTATAATCAATGAGTGGAGCAGCGGGATTGGATATCATATAGGACTCTGATGGTCGCACTAGGAGGTGCCCGTCACTAGGACCTGCTCCAGGATAAAGTGATTGAATAACCGCAAGGGTGTCACTTCTAAACTTTGCATCTAGTCGCAGCATGTCATAGAGAGACACTTGTTGGAAGGTGTTCTTCAAGAGTAACTCTGCTGTAAGCTTTTCCTGTTCTACCAGTGGTTTCTCGGGTACCTTGATCTTTTGTAGATTGAAAACTGCTTCTAAGAAAGCTTCATCAATATCGGAGAGCAAAGATTTGGATTCTTTCATGGCACTGGGGGATGGATTGTTAACAGCTGTAGGTAGGATATCCACATGTGTGAGACTGTGTAGGGGAGTTGAACTTGTTGGAATGCTAAGACCAAGAGCGGCTCTCTGGGCCCGGGTGAGGACACCCGATGGCTCCTCTGCCAACTGCAGGGGCTTACTTTTAGGGATAACCACGTGGGTAGAAGGGGGCGGCTGAGAAACAGTGCTAACTGCTATCAAATTGAGCTTGGGAAAGGCAAACTCGGTCTGGCTTTGACTTGGGTTCGAAGCCGTGGATGCCCGAATTTTAGGGCAATCCTTACTGTAGTGATCCTTCATACCAGGGCAATGACGGCAGGGAGGGGACCCTTCGGGCAGAGGACATTTGCTTTGGTAATGACCATATTCCCCGCATGTGTAGCACAAAATGGGCCGATTCAATGGACGAGTCGAAGGACGAGGTGGTCCTTGCTCCATGGAGTTGGAGGTGGAGGCATAGAAGCTGTGAGGTGGGGAGGGAGCATGGGTGTGATAAAAGCTCTGAGAGGGAAAAGTGCTCTGCATACCTTGCATTGGAGGGGTTGACAATAAAGGTGGCATGTGGTGTGGACGGCCACATGGAGAGACCATGTTGGATGCAGGTGCTGGCCCTTGTTGAAAAGTAGCACCAAGACTTTGCTGTATTTGTCGCAACCCCTTGAGGTAGTAGCAATCCTTGTCTTCATGCCCCGACTTTTCGCAAAAGTGGCAGTAAACCCGAAGGGGACAATCCTGTGGAGGGTGTCCTGGAGAGTGGCATGAGCTGCTCCATACCATAGCCTTAGTCTTCTGCTAAGACCTAAGCTCTTCTAGCTTTCTCTTTATTTGATCCAAAGCGTCGTGATGTGGGGGCTTCTCTTGTCTGAGGGATATTGATTTCTCCTCTTGAAGAACTCTCTATAACTTTAGGGCTTCAAGTTCTCTGCGCAAAGAAGTCAATGGATCAGTCAGACTACTTTCCGAAAACACAGAGGGAGTCTCTATGAGGAGAGTTTCTGAACAGTTTCCTAGCCCCCTCTATCCTAGTAGCAGTTGCAATGAACTCTTCCAGAGTTGCGTCCGGTCGGAGACTCTCTCGGAGTTTTTGCTGAGAAGTTTTGGGGAGCGTCTTTTCCACCCACTTCTTAACCATGAATTCACCGGGTTGCTGGGGAAGCTTGGCCACCAGAGACTTAGTTTTAGTCATAAGCTCTACAAAAGTCTCCTCTGGCTAGAGCACCATGTTGGCCAACTCATCCAACACCTTCTCCTAGTAGTCTCCTGGCCTGAAAGCTGCACAGAACTATTGTCTTAAGGCTGCCCAAGTTGCAAAATGGTTCTCTGCAAACTGGAAGTACCATTTGTTTGCTAAGCCATCCAAGGTGGATGGAAATAGTACCAAATAAGCACCTTCTCTGTTTAGACCACGACCCCTGCAGAGAGATACAAACCTTCTTGCATGGTCGTCAGCATCTTCTGAAGAGAGTCCTTTGAAGGTAGGGAACTTGATGTTTACCTTGGCCAAAACACTAGCTAACGGCTCCATGACTCCTTGCTGAGCCTGTTGCTCAATAGTCTGCTGTAGCAGAATAGGAGAGAGCTTTACTGGAGAAGGTGATCGGGAAGATGTGGAACCGAATGAAGGAATGGGTGATGTCGTATTTGGAGGTATAGGTGATGAGGTCGATGGACTTCTATAAGGTGCCAAAGGTCGTCTTCTATGATAGTACTTTAGAGGGCTCAGTAGTGCGCCTTGACGCTCGACTAATCGCCTTGTATGTGTCATGCAGTGACCACCAGTCCAACCAACAACCAAGCGTTGGGCAAGAAAACTTGTAACTGGTTGAAGACAGATCTAGACTCCACCATACCAGGTAAGTGACTAGACCAGGCTGGACCAGGGACGAGAAGGACTAGACCAGGGTCGAGGAGGTCTAGACCAGGGACGAGGAGGACTAGACTAGGGACGCGTACAGGTTGGACCAGGGCGAGAGATGTCTAGGGCGTGAGAGGACTAGACCAGTTAGAACAGTGCAAGGCAAGGTAGGCTAACCTAGATAGACCCAACTAGCTTCAAGATTTGTACTCACAAAGTGAGATTTCAGTTGAGGTCCCATCGTGATCGCCAAAATGAGAGCACTTGTAGCGCGGATAATGTGTCGTGCTCTCTACAGTGGGTGGTCCTCAGTGCAATGTGCGTGACAATCTCACTCAAACAGACTGAAAACTGGAAACAATAGACACACCCTAGCTCACAGAGATACAACAGCAGCAGTATAGTAGACCCCAACAAGTGACTCGACTATCTCAAAGCCCCAATACAGACTCTGGAGGCAACACACTCACCTCCAGCCCAAGACTCACAGGTACAATGGGGTGTCGAGGCTCAGATGTGCAGGGATGGTGAAGACGTGCTCTGTGTATAGACTCACTCTAGCCGACTCCTCGCTGGACCAGAGGTGAAGAGAATATATCGATGACCAACCGCTACTACTCATATGTACCACCATAAAGAGCCACCAACGGCTCATAAATGTCAGCCATGTGGTGACCTGTCCACGAGGTCCACTAGACCACCGTCGGTACCCTGCCACGTGTCACTCCCCAGGCGAGAGGGTCCGTCCAGTGTGAACCAGCCTAGACCAACTGCACTAACTGTGTCCTGTGAAAGTGACACTATAGCCTGCTACACCACGTCATCCACATCCAACTCTCTAAGCAATGGATACGAAGAGAGAAGTGGACACGAAGAGGCACTGGTCCCAAAGCCTAGCGCCCCTTTCGATATCTCCGTCTTGATTGATGATCACAAAGTACAACTGGTGGGAGGTGTGCTCTGCGATTTCTTCCAAGCTGATCAGCCACAGCCACCCCAAGGAATTACTTATAAAGGTTATAGAGAGGACCCTAAACCAGGAGCCCCCAAAAGCACTTACAACTAAAAATGAGCCCCGTGCAATGTTCACGCGAAAAGCCCCCGAAAACTGTTCGTATGTGGGCCTGGGCTTCCATTGGGTTTGTGCTATAGCCTTCCCAATACTTTGTGTTGACATGCTTGCAATAGTATTCAAATTTCGAGCGGTGTTGCGTTGTCTTCCACTTGGTGTGGAGGCTATTTAGTAATGCAATTTCAAAATTCAGCATGTGTTCTCCCTCCTTGCCCTCCTCAATAAGCATGTCCACATATGCCTCTACATTCCATTTAGCGAACCATTTCTTAATGTCCTGTATGAGGCTCGATGACAGAAATTTTTTTTTTTTTGTCTTTTGCGGGGCACATCCCGTTTCCCATGCAATGCGGGGGATTCAAGTAGTAGGCATCGCTTTGACCTTCATGATATACGTGTACATTTTTTGCAATGCTTTCATTTCTAGTGGTCTCTTGCCTGTCTCCAAGAGTAGCACGGAGTATGGTGTCTTCTTTTTGACCCCCATGTGTCGACATAGAAACTTTTTTTGAATTTTTTCAATTTCATTCCATGTGTGAGCTGAAATGCTTGCTCCCCAAATTTCCACTCCGTAGAGGATGGCTTGCACTACGCATGTCTCAAAAATGGTCGCTTTTATCTCCCATCTTTTTATGCTCCTTTGTGTGCACATGTTTTCAAATTGATAGTACTTGGCATGGCCGATGTCAATTCTATTATGTGCACATTGTCCCCAAGCATAGTTGCACGGGATGTCAATCCCCAAGTACTTGAAACTATCAACTTTCTCAATTTGTTTCCCTTGATACATGAGGGGGGCGTGGATATCCATCTTACGAGTCTTTACAATCATGAACTTTGTTTTGTCTACATTGATTGATAGACCCACATTTTCACAAAAAGCATGTAACGCATCGACCAATTTCTGTAGAGCTGTAACGTCATGGGCGAAAAGAGCCACATCGTCTGCATAGATGAGCATGAGAAGTGTAAGCATCCCGATGGCTAGTTCATCCCCTTCTAGTTGAGGGAGGAAGCTTTCTATTTGATCAATGCACAATCCAAAAAGAGTAGGGGAGAGAGGGCATCCTTGTTTGACCCCCATGTTGCTCGAGAAAGCTTTGGACAGCCCTTCGTGCGTTTTTAGTTGACATATGACTCTGTCATAGAGACGTGCTACCGCACTCCTGAGATGCATCGGTACTTTTATGCATTCCATCCTTTTCCATATACCCATTCTCGGGACCGTGTCAAAGGCTTTGGTGAAATCTACAAAGCAACAGTATAATGTTTTTCCCTTTAGCCAACTCTCTTCCATTAATCCCTGAGTGAAACAAGGTGATCAATGGTGCTATGTTTTGGTCGAAAACCTGCTTGTTCTTTTGCTCGTTTTCCATTTGTCTCTGCCCATGTGCTTATGCTTTGTTCTAAAATGCTTCCCAAAAGCTTTGCCATGCAAGATCCTACCATAATGGTACGGTAGTTGGTAGGCTGATTTACATCCCCTTTTTTGTAAAGTGCTTTGATCCAGTTCTTTTGCCAATCCTCGGGTAGCCCTTGAACAATGGCTTGGTTTAGCATTCTATGTATCCACTCTCTAGCTCTCATACCTGACCATTTAAGCATTTTTGAGTTCAAGTGTAGTATGTCCGGAGCTTTCCCATTTGCAAGTTTCTGTATGCCTTTTTTAACCGTTTCGGAATCAAAGTGGTCTTGGGCATGGAGATCGGTTTGCATGTGTGGCATTTCTTCCGCATTATTATGCACATATAGTTGTTCCACATACATGTACATGTCATCTGAGCTTATGTACCCCATAATGGAGAGATATGATATGATATGATATGATATATTAACGTCTTCAAAAGGCCAAAATGACCTATGAGACCAGCTGATACAAAGTGGTGAAACTAGTACAATGTCTGAATACAAAAGTACAAAGGTACTGAATGCAAAAAATAAAAATGAGAAGTGAGTAGTGATAGTGAAAATGAAGTGTAGAGTAAGTTCTCAATGACACTCCGGATGTCGTTGGAATCCTAAACTGCTAGGTGTGAACTAAGCAACTAGCTGGGATAGCTAAATCACAAGAGATCCAGTATCGGTCCCTGGCAGATCTCATCAATCTCCTCCATAGTTAGTAGTCTGACCGAGGGTCGTGCATGTCGGGCCAAAGTGATCCGGATCCTCTGATGCAGCCTTCGTCGATGTTGTGTAGTCCTCCGCAGTCGTGGACGTTGGATCTCCCCATCTCGGTCGCTTGATTGATCAGTGTCCCGCTGGTGTAAGGCGACGAGCTCTGCTGTGGTGGTAGCTCCTCCGGGTGTCCAGTGTCTAAAGAAGCCTGTAATCTGTCTCTGAGACTGCCTAGACTGTCCTCTCGTCGGGCTATCTCTGTGTCTGTGCAGCTCGAGCAAAAACAAACCCAGTCATCTCTGATCCTCGCACCGCATGACTCTGGAGAGTCGTCCAAATCCCTCTCTGAACAAGCAGTGGAAGGGGCCTCGTATCTCCTAGTAGGCGGGGCAGTGGCATGTGTAGTGCAACTCTGTCTCAGGCTCTATGTCACACAGGGGGCATGTCTTGGCCTCTGCAGGTACTCCGCTGTACCTCCCAGTCTCGATTTGCAGCTGGTGTGAAGATGTGCGTATCTGGCCAATAGCACATCGTATCCCATGAGACAAGTGGGTGTCCATGTATCTGGACCTCGTCACAAAACCGTCCTTCGTAAGCTGGTGAAGATGCTCTTTGTAGAAAGCCATCTTCGTGCCCAGTTCTTGTACTGGTTGTATCCATGTCCTCCTGGTGTCTAGTTGAGTCAAGTCCTGGCGGATGAGCCTGGTGATCTCGGACTATGTAAGAGTCAGAGAGGGTGCATCCAGTGAGTACTGAAGGCGGGCATATCTGTCTCTGAGAAGTTCCCACATGCGGTGTATGAAGGAGACAGATCTGGTGAGTGCCTCAACCACTAGTGGGGGGGCAGCTAGCTCTGCTCGTATAATGGCATGTGGTACTGAAGCCTTGGCTTTAATGAGCCGCAAGATCATAGAGACCAGAGGTTTCTCCATGTGTCCCCATCCATCAGTGTGACCCGTCCTCCCGTAATGATCCAATGAAGGTCCCCATATCTCAGCTCTATAGAGCAATGTAGAAGCCACGAAAGTGTCAGAGCCAGAGCTTCGTCCGAGGCTCCTGAAAGTGAACCTGTGAACACATCCTCTCCAATCTACCCAATGCTGCATGGGCTCAGGTCAATCTAGTCTCTGCTGCTCTCCTCAATGAAAATGCTGGTCCACTAAAAACCACTCCAAGGTAAGTGTAAGCATCTGTATACTCCACTGTCTCCTGGCCGTATGTGAATGCGGGTGCCGACCTCCTGATCCACTGTGGGGCGGTATTAAATACCATGACCTTGGTTTTACCAAGGTTGACAAACAAACCACTTTCATGGGCAAACCTATGCAAAGCATCCAAGGGACGTTGCATCCCCTCTGGAGTGTCAGAGATCAACACAATATCATCAGCATATAACAATAGTGGAATCCATGTCCCTGCCAGCTGTGCACCTCTATCACCATCTCTCTCAATGTAGTCAAAAACCTCATCCACATAAATACCAAATAGAGTAGGAGAGAGCGGGCAGCCCTACTTCACCCCAATAGTGGAGTAAACCGGTCTAGATAGACCCTCCGAGGTGCGTACATGCCCCACTACTGAGCCGTATAATGCCATGACCCCCCAAATGAGCTCTGTGGGTACTCCCATCTCCTGTAATCTGCGCATCAATCTAGCTTTGGGTACTGTGTCAAATGCTTTGCGGAAGTCCACAAAGCTACAATAGATCTGTCTCCCATGTGATCTGCCCTCCTCAATGATGGCTCTGAGTGTCAAGATAATGTCAAGAGTAGAAAAACCTCTCATGAACCCTGCCTGCCCGCCTGTGCGTATCCCCTCCCTCTCTGCTCATCTACTCAGTTGCTGCTCGCGAGAGAGAGAGAGAGAGAGAGAGAGAGAGAGAGAAAAATGAAATGAAATGAAATGTTATATTAACGTCTTCAAAAGGCCATAATGACCTATGAGACCTGAAAGTTACAAAGTGGTGGATCTGATACAGAGTCGTAGTAACAAAATAACCTAACAACAATACAAAACAAAGATATATACTATGGGGTCCTAAGTAGAGAGGTCGGTGTGAGCCAAGCAATAACTAAGCAAAAAAATGGGCGGCTTGTTGGGATAGCAGAATCACAAGAAATCTAGCATCAGTCGTTGGCGAATCTCATCAATTTCCTCCATGGTTAGTAGTCTGACCGGGCGTCGTGCATGCCTGGCCAGCGTGCTCCGAATTTTCTGTCATAGCCTCCGTCGGTGCTGTGTAGTTCTTCGTAGTCGCGGGCGCCTGGATTTCCCCAGTTCAATCACTCGGTCAATCATTGTGCCTCTAGTGTGAGACGAGGGGGAGCTCCGCTGTGGGAGTGGCTCTCGCGGCTGTCCCATGTCTGCTCTGAAGAAGTCCATGATCCGCCTTTGAGACTGGCTAGCCTCGCCATTCATCAGGCTATCTCTGTGTTTGCGCAGCTCGAGTAAGAACAAACCCAGACATCTCTGGTCTTCGTATCCCATGACTCTTGAGAGTGGTCCAAAACCCTCTCTGAACAAGCAATGGAAGCGGCCTTGTATCTGGTCTTCGTATCCCATGACTCTTGAGAGTGGTCCAAAACCCTCTCTGAACAAGCAATGGAAGCGGCCTTGTATCTCGTAGTAGACGGGGCAGCGGCATGTATAGTGTAGCTCTGTCTCCGGTTCCATGTTACACAAGGGGCATGTCCTGTCCTCTGTTGGGACTCCGCTGTATCTCCCGATCTCAATCTGCAACTGGTGAGATGATGTGCGTAACTGGCCAATAGCACATCGTATCCCATGAGACAAGTGGGTATCCATGTATCTAGGTCTCACCACAAAACCATCTTCCGTAAGCTGGAGAAGGTGGTCTCTGTAGAAAGCCATCTTCGTGCCCAATTCCTGGGCTGGTTGTATCCATGTCCTCCTGGTGTCTAGCTGGGTCAAGTCTTGGCGGATGAGCTTGGTGATCTCTGACTGTGTAAGAGTGAGAGGTGGTGCATCCAATGAGTAATGGAATGGTGGCAGCCTGTCTATGTTGAACCCATGTGCCTGAAACCATAATGTCATCTCCCCATACCAGCATGTTGTATCTCCTTGTATGGCTAATTGTCGAGAGGATTCAAGTGCTATGCGAGCATATCTGTCTCTAGGAAGTCCCCATGTGCGGTTTATGAAGGAGACTAATCTGGTGAGTGCCTCCACCACAAGTGGGGGGGGCGCTAGCTCTGCTCGGATAATGGCCCATGGTACTGATGCCTTGGCTCTAATGAGCCGCGAGATCATAGAGACGAAAGGTTTCTCCATGTTCCCCCATCCGTCTGAGCGACCCGGCCTCCCGTGGTGATCCAGCGAAGGTCCCCATATCTCGGTTCCATAGAGCAATGCTGAAGCCACCAAGGTGTCAAAGAGCCATAGCTTCGTCCGGGGTTCTTGAGAGAGAGAGAGAGAGAGAGAGAGAGAGAAGAGAAGAAGAAGAAGGAGAGTATTTTAACGTCGTAGGAAACTATCCCGAGAGACCTTAAAGACCTATCCAACGAGGAGAGTTGAACTCAAGACCTGTTATTCAAGAGGGAATTGGCATAACCAATCTAGCACACTTGGGTGATAGAGAGAGAGAGAGAGAGAGAGAGAGAGAGAAATGAAAATGAAATGAAATGTTATATTAACGTCTTCAGAAGGCCAAAATGACCTATGAGACCAGAACGTTACAAAATGGTGAATCTAATACCATGTCTAGGTACAAAAGAACTAGAACAAAGATACTACTACTAGAATCCATCCTCATCTGCACTCTGAATGTCGAGAGAGTATGGCTCAAATCCTCTGCTATAGTCTCCGTCGCTCTCCTCAATTGTATAACAACAGTGGGATCCACGTCCCTGCCAACTGGGCACCTCTATCAACCTCTCTGTCAATGTAATCAGACACCTCATCAACATACATACCAAATAGAGTAGGAGACAATGGCAACCCTGTTTCACCCCAATGGTGGAGTGAACTAAATCAGATATCCCCTCCGGAGTGCGTACATGTCCCATCACTGATCTGTATAGAGCCATAATCCCCCAAATCAACACTATGGGCACTCCCATCTCTTGCAGTTTGCACATCAATCGAGCTCCCTATACCATGTCAAATGCTTTGCGGAAATCCACAAAGCTACAATAAATTCGTCCCATGTGACCTACCCTCCTCAATGATGGCTCTGAGTGTCAGAATATGATCAAGAGTGGAGAAACCCCTCCTGAAACCGGCCTTGCCCTTTGCTCGTACACCCTCACCCTCTGCCCAATTACTCAATTGTTGCTCAAGAATAGATGCATACAACCATGCCAATGTGTGCCCAACCATAATCGTGCGGTAATTCTCAGTCTCTCTAGGATCACCTCCTTTGAAGATAGGCACAATAGTAGACAATAGACAACCTCCAAGTCTCAGGTAACCCACATCAGGACAAGTAATCACTGGGGGAGGAGAGTGCTCATGAAAGAATTGCCATGCCTCTCTTGAGTCTCTACTCAAGAACAGCTGATACAAGTCTCACTCCATCTGGGCCAAGTAAGCTCGTTTCTTCCGTCGCACAAGGCGTCGGGAAGCAATCCGAGATTGTCTGTAAGTGATGACTCCTAAAGAAGATCCCTCTGAAGCTGGGCTCTCATCTCTCTGCACTCCACAGAGAGAAATGAAATGAAATGAAATGAAATGATAAATTAACGTCTTCAAAAGGTCATTAATGCTTCTTTAATGCTAATTTTTTTTATTTAATGCTTCTTTTAGTGCTAGGCTTCATTATGGCTGAGTCTACCCTTAATCTCCGGAGTCATGACAGAAACTCAGTACGCTGAACTTTGTGTTGATGTATGCTCATGTGTGCGTGCATGTGGTGTGTGTTGTGTTTGGGAGCATATGTTGGTACCTAGTTCTACACCCACGATTGGGCACTGACAACATTAGTGGGGACGTCGTGGTATTTAGTCAATACTATGCATGATGGAGCTGATGGTTATATTGTCTTGTGGGTGACTATCATGGATCTATACCTTGCACTTTCCTTTAAGGGTGAATCTGGGCTTATCCAGGATTCATCTAGGTACATAACGTCTTCAAAAGGTCAAAATGACCTATGAGACCAATCTGTTATAAACTGGTGAATCTCATACCATGTCTGGGTACAAAAAAAGAAGAGAGAAGTCGACACTAAATGGCGGAGTTTCGCTTCCCGATGCTCTGGCCTTTGAACTTGTTGACACTCCTTTCTTGATTGATGAGCACAAAGTATAACTGTCAGGAGGTGTGCTCTGCGATTGGTATTTCTTTCTTGATTGATGAGCACAAAGTATGACTGTCAGGAGGTGTGCTCTACGATTCGCTTCCAAGCCGATCTACCAAAGCCACCCCTAGGGCATCACTTAAAAAGGTTACAGAGGGGGCCCTAAACAAGCCACCCCCAAAAGCATTGACAACTAAAAACAGAGCCGTGCAAAAACCTCACACAAAAAGCTACTGTACAGATGGTCATGTGGCAGCCCATGAATCTTGGCACGATTTGCGGTGGAAAGTCCAGAAGCTCATACCATGTCATCAATTTGCTGGGTTTTGGCCGAGGCTTCAGTTATTTTGTCTGGGGTCCCTTTTTTATGTCCATTGCAGTGCCACGGGCAGTGCTACATCATCAAGTCTATGACACCAACACAGCCTTTGCAAAGGTTTTCTTATTTGCTAGCAAAGTTTGAAAACTCTTCCCCTTTTGCTAACTAAAAACAGATCCCTGCAAAAACCTCACACAAAAAGCTACTGTACAGATGGTCACGTGGCAGCCCATGAATCTTGGCACGATTTGTGGTGGAAAGTCCAGAAGCTCATACCATGTCATCAATTTGCTGGGTTTTGGCCGAGGCTCGAGCTATTTTGTCTGGGGTCCCTTTTTTATGTCCATTGCAGTGCCACGGGCAGTGCCACATCATCAAGTCTGTGACACCAACACAGCCTTTGCAAAGGTTTTCTTATTTGCTAGCAAAGTTGGAAAACTCTTCCCCTTTTGCTAACTGCTAGGGGCACTCAAGTATAGGCACTGCTTAGCTGATTAGGAGAAATGGCAGGATTAAGCTAATGGAACAGAAAACACAAAGGAAACATTGGTTAGCATGCGTTCAATTAAGCATAACATGGAAATAAGAGGATGCAAATATCTGCTCAGCACACTGGCTTTACATGCTGCAGGATTCAATTCAACCTTGAGAAAAGGAAACATCACGCATCATGAGTACATTCAGGTAAACAGGGCAGTTCGTCTCAAGTTCAAGGAGTAAGTGAAAAGTATTTTATGGTAAGAGCAGCAAAATTGAAACATCCCGTAGTGTTTGAATGGGCCCACTTATCTGCCACCTCGCATGGAAAAACTATTGAATTAAAACCTTCCTGTTTCGAAAAGGATCGTAATCTACAATGTATGCAGGTTGGCAAAGGAAGAGATGTTGGATTGAATCAGATAGCCATGTTTGAGGCAAAGGTTTCAGGTGGCAATGGGGAGCAACTGTTAAGTCGTGATGTGTATCGTCTGGGACAGTTGTTTGATTTTTTTCGGATGCTTTCCTTCTATGTTACTTCTGTCGGCTATTACGCATGCACGATGGTGACTTCTCTTTCTGCACATAATTTGTATAGCTGTGGAAATCTGCATTGCCTTGAATATTATGTTAGCTGAAATAATTTGCAATGCACTCTCAGATGACTGTGCTAGCTGTCTATTTTTTCCTTTATGGGAAGGCATACCTGGTAAGCTACTCTTTTAATGTGCATAGTCTTTTGATAGGTAGAAAAGAAGCCTCTGGTCTGACATTATAGCCCTTTTATTGTGATCTTTTGCAGGCCCTCTCAGGGGTCGGAGCTTCTTTAAGCTCTCTGGCTGATTATACCCACAATCAAGCCTTGCGGACTGCTCTCGACACACAATTCTTGCTTCAGATTGGTATTTTCACTACAATTCCCATGTTGGTGGTATTCATGTTAGAGGAAGGCTTTTTTAAGGTAGCCACAATCTCTTTAAGCACTTTACACTAAACGTGGGCTGTGTCATCCAGTGTTTTTATTCAGTTGATTGTGATTTCAGGCCATTTATTACTTCATAGCGATGCAACTGCAGCTCAGCTCGGTCTTCTTCACTTTCTCTATGGGAACACGGTCCCATTATTTTGGCCAGACCGTGTTGCATGGCGGTGCAAAGGTACGTTTGCTTTGTATTACAAGTTTCTAGGAAAAGGGCAACGTGCATGCACAGGGCGGATGCTTAATATCGCCTCATGAACACACAGTATCAAGAGACAGGAAGAGGCTTTGTGGTACGACACATCAAGTTTGCGCAAAACTATCGCCTTTACTCTCGCAGCCATTTTGTAAAAGCGTAGGTTTTGTAGATTTTGTTGTATGCTTACGGATCAAGTACTAAAGATTATCCCACTCATGGTACTTTATTTTCTCTGCAGGCTTGACATTGTGATGCTCTTGTTGGTGATACAGATATATGGTCCTTATGGCTCTACAAACTATCTTCTCTTCAGTCTGTTTAGCTGGTTTCTTGCACTATCATGGCTGTTTGCACCTTTCATTTTCAACCCCTCTGGCTTTGAGTGGCAGAAGTGAGACTGCAATCAAATGCTGTTGTTTTATTTTAACCAATAAATTTTTTTTCTCAAGGTTCTTTTTTGGGGTGCCTTTTTTAGAACAGTGGAAGACTTCGACGATTGGACAAATTGGCTTTTGTCCAGAGGAGGTGTCGGTGTTAATGCCGACGACAGTTGGGAAACATGGTGGAATGAGGGACAGGTATGCTTTTTATCAACACCATTGAAATAACAGAATAACATAAATAGGGAGATTTTCAAAGGATGAAAGTGGCAACATTTCACCTAAAGAAGAAAACTTCTCATCAAATATATCCTGTAGCAGCGGAAAGCTGAGAGTCCAAGACCCTTTTGAGATGGATAACAAACCAATGTATTTTCTATTTGCATGAAATATGGGTAGATGCAGGACATCAATGCTCAAGACACCACTTAATCAGAAACAAGTAGCTCAATAAACAATCAATTACGCATAGAGGTTTATGTACAGGTCGTAACTAATCTAATAAGTCCGGGCATACAAGTCCTGAACACAGGCTGGCAAAGGTGCCGTAGCAAGTCCCCTAGGCTTTCCTAGTCTACGGGTTGGCTCTGACCCGTAGTAGCATGTCCCCATTTCTTGATGAGAGAGACCATGCTGTGTGTTACAAAGGGTATTAAGAGTACCTTGAAGGGGTGGAAAAGTATTTCTATTGGCCTCAGCTCAGAAAGGATGTGTGCACTTGTTTGGTGTGTAAGTTCGGCAAACACAAAGCACCTGGATTACTACAGCCTTTACCTATTCCTAACCAACCTTGGGATAGCAATGGACTTTATCTTGGATCTTCCTAAGACTCAAAGTGGCATGATGGCATTTGGACAATCGTCGATAGGTTTAGCAATGGACTTTATCTTCGATCTTCTTAAGACTCAAAGTGGCATGATGGCATTTGGACAATCGTCGAGAGGTTTAGCAAGCAGGCTCACTTCAATCCGGTAAAAAAAACAATGAAAGCCGATCATTTGGCAAAGTTGTTTGTCTCACAGATTTTTCCATTACATGGCGTGCGTGAATCTATAGTATCAGATAGATATCCTTGATTTACGAGCTTGTTTAGGAGAGCAATTTCGGAGAATATATGCACACGGCTTAAATTCTCGTCCTCGTTTCGTCCACAGACAAATGGACAATTGGAGATAGCCAACTTAGTGGTTTGGACTTGTTGAAGTCATATATCTCTGATCATAAGACTCAATGGGAGAAGTATTTTCCTCTGGTAGAATTTTCTTTCAATCCATTCAATCCTCTACAAGGAAGGCCCCATTTAAGATTATTGAGGGCGTCAGAAAGGTTCCGCCGATCTTGAGCACCGAGGACAAGATTTTTAAAGCAGATCAATATACAATGTACACAAGATCTGGACATTGCTTTTGCCACGGTATGTCCTTGGACACTTTTATGTCCTCTTGACCAAGCAATTTCCTAGAATTATTGCAAGGGATGCTAACGAGGTCTCGTTGCGTTTGATATCCACAAAGATAGCTTATGAGCTTAAAAAAACTTGGAGTGATTCCAACTTTAGAATTGTCTTTCATAAACACTTTCATCATTATAAAGGTTTTCTGATTCTTCTAATGCGTGGATACTCTTATGTATTTGAGGTTATGGGCTATTTATAAAAATCAATGCTATGCAGATTTATGGACAAATTTTATACTTCAATAAATTTTTTTGGCGACGTATATGGAATAGAAAGGCAAGTTTGATTGTGCATACAGACTCATCACTATATATTGCATATTTCTTGAGTTTTGGGACACCTAATACTCCCAATAGCTAACAACACAAAGTCGGGAAAAATTTTCCATTTTACCAAAATCGGAGTCATTTTGATTTAGATATGTCTTATGTCCAATATTGCTCATTTCCTTCAATGGACATGGTCAATTTGTATCTTAGGCCCAAACCTCAGCATACAATACCAATTTATTAGTTACAAGTACGTACTTTTCAAAGACATTGAGATGGCCACAATGTGGAAGCCAGCTTTTTCATTCATACAATTTTTGTGATTTGTAGTTATGTCTAGAATTGTCATAAAAAAAGATATTTGGATATTTTTTATGCTTTGTGGATGTTAATATGAAGATAATTACCAAGGAGTATCAATATAAAGCATATATATGGGTAAATATGAGTGTAGTCATGCAAAAGGTCGTAGAATACAAATAATGCAACTTTTTTGTACTTAATTGTATACACAATCAAAAAAATAATGGGCTCTAGCAACCGTATACTTTACATTAGGAACCCATTCAATTTAACGGGAAAAATAGATTGGTTGCGTGAAAAATTCTCTATGTGGTGTAGCATGGGGTTAATTGTGAAAATATGTTGTTTTTAGTCAAATGCAACACTATATTGGCTTTGGAAGCTTGTCATGACCTAGGAATCAAGAAATATGCATCTTACTTATTTTTACCATGTAAAATGGATTCTTTGCATCAAGCTCATGTAACGATGCTTGGAACTTCACATGTATACAAGGGATATTGAATTTTTTGCCAAAACCTTGAAAGGACACTTGTATTTCTTGTTACGATACCAAACTAGTGCTAAAGTATTCCAAGAATCTCCAACATGCAAAATTTCTCACAAAGCATCCACTTGACGAGGTGCACTCTCGATGGCGTGCTGCCATTCGATCACCTCTCAAGTCGACGAGGCTGTAGAGCGACGTGTCAGTAGACTCATGAAGACCAAGAGGCAGTCGAGGAAGAAGAGTCGAGTAGCAAACTATCTCATCTACCTAGGTCGCAAATCTACCTAGCTACCCAGGCCGCAAATCTACCTTTGAGGCCGCTAGCAACCAAAAGACACGCGTTCAATTCGCGAATGTTTTCAACTCATCATCATCCTCTTCTGACAGATCGGAGTGTTCTTCGTCTTCTGAGTCTAGTGATGAGGACAGAAAGGACAAGAGGCGAAGAAAGACTCAAAGTGGGCATGATGGCATTTGGACAGTCATTGACCGATTCAGCAAGCAGGCTCACTTCATTCCAATAAAGAAGACAATTAAAGCCGACCATTTGGCTAAGCTATTTGTCTCGCAGATTTTTTGATGACATGATATGCTTGAGTCTATAGTTTCAAATAGAGATCCCCGCTTTACGAACCTCTATTGAAGATCAATCTCGGAAATATTGGCACACGGCTACAATTCTCGTCCTTGTTCCACCCACAGATAGATGGGCAATCGGAGATAGCTAATTCAGTGGTTTTGAACTCAATGGGAGAAGTATTTGCCCTTGGTGGAGTTTTCCTACAACACAGTTCATATGTCTACCGGGAAGGCACCATTTGAGATTATCGAGGGTGTCAAGAAGGTTCCACCTGTTCTAAGCACCAAAGATAAGATTTTTGAAGCAGATCAATGTACGCAAGATCTCGACACGGCTTTTGTTGTAATGTGAGGGCACCACATGCCAACAAAAAAGAGCAAACGAGACAACTTTAAACACTTCAAAACAACTAAACTGAGAGAGAGAGCACGACACTTGAGACGGGAGTGGCGGAGTTCCATCCCAAGAGAGCACTGGCCCTAAACCCTGGCGCCCCTTTCGTCGGTATTTCTTTATATTGTTGCAACACAAACGATGACAATACAAGCCAGTACGCACTCCTACGTGAAGACTTTGCCATAAGCTCTACACAATTCATTTGTACTCTCAAGGTTTATGCCATAAATATCATGTACTAGTCCAATAGCGGGTCTAGCTCTCTTAGCCAGAGGTGGCCCCTGGGGATTTTTCTGCCGTTGGAGCAAAAGATTGCTCTGAAGACGTCGAGGCTTGCTGAGGACATTATTGAACGTATGCCCTGTTTGAAAACATTCAAAGCATCGGCCTTCTTGTAACAGGGTTTCTCATTGACGTTGTGTCAGATGAGGCCTTTGAGGTTGGGTTTCACGAGATTCTCGAGGGTTTGTTCGTTGTTGCTGGGAACTCTGGTTAGTGGCCAGAGTTGCTTCTGTGGTAAACTATGGCTTTCCTTTCATCACTTTGTAGCCAACTGTGGCATGGTCTATAAGCTCTTGCATGGTTAAGACTTGCTTGGACGGGCATTATTCCTGCAATGGTGATGGTAGTCCAATGGTGTATCGCTTGCACTGATTCTCCAAGGAAATGAACTTAAAGGACACCGGAAGATCGCTTGCACTGATTCTCCTCAGCAACCCGATGAATTCATGGTTAAGAAGTGAGTGGAGAAGGCGCTTCCCAAAGCTTCTCAACAAAAACTCCGAGAGAATCTCCAACCCGACGCCACTTTGGAGGAGTTCACCACAGCTGCTACTAGGATAGAGGGGGCTAGGAAGCTGTTCAACAACTCCCCTCACATAGAGACCCCCTCTGTGTTTTCGGAAAGTCCTGTTGATCCATTGACTTCTTTACGTAGAGAACTTGAAGCCCTAAAACTACAACGCGCTCTTCAAGAGGAGAAAAATATCTCTCTTCACCATGAGAAACCCCCACATCTTGAGGCTTTGGATCAAATCAAGAGAGAGCTAGAAGAGCTTCGGTCTCAACAGGAGACTAAGGCTATGATATGGTGCAGCTCGTGTCGCTCTCCAGGACATCCTCCACAGGACTGTCCCCGTCGGGCTTATTGCCACTTCTGCGAGAAGTTTGGGCATGAAGACAAGGATTGCTACTATATCAAGGGATTACGACAGATACAACAAAGTCTAGGTCCTTCTCTCTCTCTCTCTCTCTCTCTCTCTCTCTCTCTCTCTCCCCTACCGTTTTACCCACAGCTGCGCCAACTGTGCACACTACCATCGCACTTGCAGCAGCATATTGAAGTCTGCTCCATCACGGCAGGCAGCAGCACCCTCGTCTGTCAGCAGTCCAGCAGCTCTGCACCATCCCGATTGTCCAGCCTCCACATCCAGTCCACCCAACCCCACGCCATTAGCCAACCCAACATGGAGGGGTTGGAGTGACCTTCCCCCCCACCTTCCCCTCCCCCCTCACCTTCCCCCCCTCTCTTCTTCCTTCACTATTGGAGGTCGCCATGACTTCCATGGAGGACCGACTCAAGAAAATCGAGGCGGGGCTCCATGCCCTTGTGAAGGAGAACAAAACTAAGACGGGCTCCACACTCACTCACATCGAGAACAAGCTATTGAAGAAAATGGAAGCAATGGAGAAGACCATCAAAAGCCTCGAGTTAGAGAATGCGAAACTCAAGGAGGAGATCATCTCCTTGAAGGAAGAAGTGGCCACATCAAGAGAGCTCAAGGAAGAAGGAGAAATACAAGAAGCCGACAAGGTGGCCATCAAAAAAGAAATCACCGACCTCACCAAAGCAATGGAGGTCAAGATGGAAGCCACCAAGGAGGGATGGGTGGATGTAGTCCGTAACAAAATCAAAAAGGAAGTGAAGGAGGAGAAGAAGCATGAAGAGACACTATGGATGCACGCCACCCTCAAAGAGAAGAAAATGCGAGAGGCCCGCATGCTTAATGTGCGGGTGAGCGGCATCAAGGAGGAAGGTGGGGCATCACCGGAGAGCGATGGGCGCACGTTGTGTGCCAAGTTGGGATACACAACAACCCCCTTCACTAAAGCATGGAGAGTAGGGAAAGACCCGCAAAAGAGGGTCCTCATGCTACAATTCAAGGACCTCATGGACAAGATTGCCTTCTTAGTCCTTTCCCTCATACAAGGAGAGCTCGCTGCTGCTGCCTCCCCCGCGCTGCGCCCCCCCCTTCCCCCCCCCCATCGCTGCCCGCCTGCCCTCTCTCTGCCCCCCCCGCCAGCCCTCGCTGCCCCCTTGCTGCCCTGCGTGTCCGCGCGCTGCCCATCCCCAGTTGTAGCAGTTTGCGGCACAGCCGCTGCTGCAGCCCCACCCGCCACTGCCGCCCCTGCCATTCGCTGCCGACTCCCCTTGTTGCGTCGCTCCCGCCATTGCCCCCGCCCGCTGCTGCCAGTGCTCTCGCAGTAGCCGTTCCCACCCGCTGCCCCCCCCCCCCCCCCCGCCTGCTTTCTTTTCCTCATTGGTTCATCCTGCACATCGGTACTCTCGGCATTGACTTTGTTTTTGGGGCAATGCCTGGCGTCAAGTTGCAGAGTCCGCCCGCCATCCTCTTCTTACGCCACAGCAGTAGACACAAATGGAGGCTCCAGCTTCGCCACAGAGGGACTCGCCTGAAGCCCCCTCGCCCGACCCCGCTGAGCCCACCATTCGACTTGCTCTTTCGCCGACAGAGCAAGCGAGCCTTGCCGCAGAGGTAGAGCGCTTGCAGACGACTTCGGTCATCTGCAAGATTCTCGGCACCCGACCTAGCAGAGGAGAGTTGCGAGACCTTCTCCAGGCCCGCCTTCTCGCAGAGGTGGGCAAGATCTTGGATGTCCAGATTCTCGGACGAGGGTACTACCAGATCGAGTTCGAGACATCCGAGATGGCCTCCAAGGTCATTGCTATGAGTCCACTGGCCATCCGAGCATCACGCGCCCACTTTCGACAGTGGCGACATGGTTTTGACCCGACTTCGGATGTGCTAGTCGAGGAGGCAGACATCCCCATCTCAGTCTGCTTTCCGGGTTTACGGAGGGAGTACCTTCCACTTCTCTCCAGGATTGGCTCCGCCATCGGGACAGTCCTGGAGACACCTCGTACGGCAACATCAGTAGCTGCCAAGGCGGCTGGCATCCCTTCAGTTCGAGTTTTGGTTAGGGATACCACACGCTCCCGAAGGTCATCCTTCTGCCTCGAGTGAGTGGGGGTTGGTTTAGACAGAGTGTGGAGTACTCGGGTCTCCCGAACCAGTGCTTCATTTGCAGACAGATGGGCCACCTAGCGAAGGCCTATCCTCGGAGGAGACCACGACCTCCACCTCAACCTCAGCCCCAGCCTGCCAAGGCTGGGCCGCAGCCACAGCCAGCGACAGCGCATAGATTCAGAGCCACCCTCCAAGCCTGGGGCTCTAGCGGAGGAGGGGTGGCAGCAGGCCCGTGGCCGTCGACGCCAGGGCCCACAGCGACAGCCTGGCACTCAGAGTGGCCCTCAGGTGCCTACTCAGCAGCAGTGGGTTCCCACGGGGAACTGCTTTGGTTCTCTTGAGCAGGAGGAGCCCCCTACACCAGCATCCACCTCCGCTTCACCCTCGCCAGCCACCCCCCCTTCAGAGTTCCCCTCCTCCTCCTCATCCCCCCCCCCCCGCCTTCTGCTCCCGTCTACTCCCCACCTCGCCCCCATACCTCTATCGCCCCACCCCGCTTCTCTTCTCCTCCGCCCCCCCTAGCTCCTTCTCCCCCTCCTCCTGCTTTAGTACCACAGTCGACTCAAGAGACTGGTCCCTCGCCGGCGGCTAGGAGATCTCTTGGCAGCGGTTTTGCCACGAGTCGCCTAGCGAGAGAGGGTCAGCCTTTCTTGCGGCCCCCTCTGCAAATTCAGACATCTTCCCTTGCAGCTATCCCTCGGGGTCTGACGAGCATTGACCTCCGACGCCGCTGGGATTTCTTCGATTATGGGTTCACTCGCTTTCTCGGTGATTCCGCAGCAGATCACGAGGCAGCCTGCTTCAGGGTCCATGCTTTGTTCCTCGCAGCTAGGGGGACAGAGGCTCTGGCCTTGGACTCAGCAGTTGGTTTCTCCTTCCCTCTCTGTGGTAGGACCGAGACAGAGTGGTCCCTCGACTCCGTGGTGGGATGGTTGCATACTCAGGTTCTCGAGTTCTCTCACCACATGGGAGAACTTGGAGTTACAGATTTGCTGCAGACTTTGTGGCCACTGGCCAAGTTTGCGGTGACACCCCCAGACTCAGCAGGATGTAGGCACATTGTGGTGTACTTTTTTGCTGATACGCAGTGTTTGCCTTGCTATGTATACATTCATGAGGACTCCTGGACAGAGGAGGTTGCTTTACGCACGGCTCGCTCTGCTTGGGCTTGGGCCGGGCACTCACTGCAGACTCGCCTATCTAGAGGACGCTCGGATGCGGATTACTCCCCATCCAAGCCAGCCTCGAAGATAGCCCGTCTTGCTGCTGCGGCAGCATCTGTTCTCTCTCGTTCCCCATGAGGATCGTCTCGTGGAACGTGCAGGGACTAGGTGGGCCCCAGTTTCATCGACAGCGGGGCCGATTGCGTCAGGAGCTTCAGCGATGCCTTGTGGGAGGAGAGATTGATCTCCTTATGCTTCAGGAGCACTATTTGTCTGAGAGCCGCATTCGGCGATGTGGTCAGATTTTGCGTGGACGTTATGATCACTATGCAGTTTCAGGGTGGCCTTGTGGGCTTCCTAAACATCTATGCACCCAATGTGGCAAGTGCTCGTGCAGAGTTTTGGTCACAGATTGTTGAGTCCTTACCACAGGTTGACCATTGGTGTGTAGGAGGGGACTTCAACATGTTCGAGGACCCTTCTGACAGGATCGGAGGCAGCCATGCTACTGTGCATGGAGTCGAGTTAGCAGCTTGGGAGAGGTTGTGTATGACTTTGAGGGTCTCGGATACTTGGCAGCATTCTGGCTTTGTGAGGCCTCCAAAGAGTCTTGCCTTCTCTAGATCGGACCGCAGAGTGGGAGGAGTGAATCTATCGCGGATAGATCGCTTCTACACTAGTGACCACTTCAGTGACCTGGGGGGATCAGTGGGCATCCTGGCAGGGACTTCCTTCTCGGACCTTGCACCAGTGATCCTCACAGTGGCAGACAGACAGAGGAGTGGGAGCACGATGCTTCGCATCCCAGAGCGGGTCTTGTTGGACTCAGCACTCAGAGAGAGGATAGAGGCTCTCTGGACAGAGGGCATGGACTGCCAAGCTCTACCTGCAGACAGAGTGGCCTTAGGCCTAGCTCAGCTTAGCCACTTTTTTCTCTAGGAGTCTCTGGCTCGACGGGCTGCAGCGAGAGAGGAGGAGCAGCGTCTCAGACGAGGCATTGCTTCACTACAGAGGATGCAGGCCAGCATCCAGACAGTCCATGGTTGGAGGAGCAGTTACAGCAGGCTCGACAGGAGCTTGCTTGCACAGAGGAGAGGTGTCATGAGTTTGCCTTTCACCGACAGGCATCTCAGTGGACTCAGGTGGGTGACAGAGTTACAGGTGCCTTTTTTGAGACTGTTGGACCTCGGCACTCACATGCCAAGGTCAATCAGTTGAGGAGACCCGATGGGTCAGTTGTTTGTGAGCCCGAGGATATGCGTGCAGTTGCTACTGACTTTTACCGTGAGTTACTGTCGGCTGAGCCCCAGTCAGAGCGACAGGATGCATGCAGGGAGCAGGTTTGGGCACAGATGCCTTGTCTTGTGACTGAGGAGATGCGGCAGAGGCTTGAGTTACCTCTTCAGCTTGAGGAGTTGCACACGGCTCTTAGGGCCCTCCCTCGTGGTAGCTGTCCAGGTGTGGATGGGCTGACTTTCAGCTTCTTCTTGGAGTACTGGGACCTGCTTGGCCCAGATCTTTGTAGTGCCTTTCAGTACATTCTGCACACAGGAGTGATGCCGGATAGCATGAGTGAGGGCCTGATTTACCTTATTCCCAAGGAGGGTGGCTCCTTGGATGAGATTCGACAGTGACGCCCCATCACCATCCTCAACTCAGCTTACAAAATTCTTGCCAAGGCTTTGAGTTTGAGGATCCAGCCACTTTTGGAGAGCCTTATACATGGGACTCAGACAGGTTTTGTCAAGGAACGCAGTATCCTTGACAACATCTTCACTTTTTGGGAGGCTTCTGCCCTTGCACGGCTCCGTGGAGAGGACCTTGTGATTCTTCTCCTCGATTTTGAGAAGGCATACGACAGAGTTGACTGGGACTTTCTAGAGGGCACGCTACGCAGGATGGGCTTCTCAGATGCTTGGATCAGAGGGGTGGCAGCTTTGTACAGACAGGCTCACAGTCAGGTGCTTTTGGCAGGAGGTAGAGGTGAGCGCTTCATGCTCACACGATTGGTCAGACAGGGTTGTCCTCTTGCCCCTTTTCTCTTTCTGTTCTATGCGGAGGCGATGAGCAGATTTTTGTTGTCACAGCAGGTTGGTTTGAGAGGCTTAGCACTCCCTATACGGGGAGATGAGCTTCTGGACGCTGAGTTTGCCGACGACTCAGTCTTGTACTTAGAGGGCCAGGAGGCCAATCTACACAGATGTGAGCACGCTTTGGAGACCTTCTGCTGTGCATCGAGCGCATTGATCAACTGGAGAAAGACAGTGGCTTTCTCGGTTGGCAGTGCTCCTGTGCCAGATTGGATGCCGGGAGAGGGTTTCAGGTGGATTTCTCCAGGGACTGCAGTTCGGTACTTGGGTTGTCAGGTTGGTTTGGACTTGTCCCCCGAGCAGCAGATTGCTCCTCTTCTCCTGTCCATCAGGAGAAAGCTGTTACATTGGAGCTCAGCACGACTTTCGTTGGCTGGTAGAGTAGTAGTTTCCAACAAGGTGTTGTTGGCGACTGTGGGTACATCACTTCTTGCTGGATCTTCTCGAGTTCTTGTATCAGCCAGGTAGAGAGGCTGATCAAGAACTTCCTTTGGTCAGGTCGCGATACTCAGATTGCCCGAGCCAAGGTGGCTTGGTTGGTCCTCACACTTCCTTGCTCTCAGGGAGGGCTTGGGATCATTGATCCTACACAGCAGAGCAGAGCCTTTCTTGGGAAGTTTGTCGTCAAAGGACTTCTTCCAGGCGAGGAGCCTTGGAAGCAATTCTTGCTGCAGAGGCTTCGTGCCAGGGTGCCTCAGTCAGGAGGCCCTTGGCAACCTTCGACCAGATGGATCTTTACAGAGCTGCGCAGAGTTGGTTTGAGCAGGAGACTGGAGGACAGATTCGCTGTGAGTTTGCTTCGATCTTGGGAGCTCTTACGGCGTGGCCTAGAGCAGAGACAGCCGACGTGCACGGAGGAGCACCTACGGCAGCCCCTCGTCTAGAACCCCATGGTTAGCACTCAGAGAGGCCACTTGGTTGGGAGTCGGCCTCATGTTTCTTGGGGTCCCATGGCGGCAGGTCCAGCGCGTTCTCTAGGTGACTGGCTAGAGTTCACAGGTTTGTCAGAGGAGGTGCAGGTTGTCCAGTTACAGGGCATGAGAGGGGTGCAGAGCATGTGTCAGGACATCTCAGAGTCAGTTCTAGCTGAGTGGCTCACGCCTCTCGAGCCAGTAGCGCCCTAGTGGATGGGAGCCTTCACACGACTGGAGGTTCTCATTTCAGTCAGGGCTTGCTCAGAGACTGCCCCAGCCCTGTTCTTCGAGCTTCAGGGTGGGGGGCGATTACAACGAGTTGCAGTAGAGGCCCCGCAGGTAGTAGAGTGTTGTTTCCAGAGGATCCGAGTTGTGGGCATCTGTGGGAGGACTTGCGTCATAGACCCTGACCCAGCAGCTCTTGAGACTGGACACTGGAGGCTATGGGCTTGGGAGTGTTGTCCACTGGCACGAGTACAGTGGGATCCTGGAGAGTGGCTATGGAGGGACTCCTTCTCTTCAGCAGACCGCCCAGGAGTCCCCTTTTTTCAGTACACTGTTCGGCTTGGACGTCATATACTGGCAGCACACAGAGAGGCCCGCCCCGCTGCAGCACGTCATTGGCAAGAGGAGGGCCTCACAGTCGAGTTCTTGGCAGCTTTTTGGCAGAGGTTGTGGGACTCCAGACAGCCGAGGCGAGTCACCTTGTTCCAGTGGCTGGTTGCACATAGAGCCACAGCAGTAGGGAGCTGGCTTGTGCATAGTGGTCTCTCGGCCGCATGTGCAGCCTGTGACCAGTTGGTGGAGAGCCAGCGTCACTGTCTTTGGGACTGTCCCGCGGCCTAGCAGGTGTGGCTACGTGTTCTTCGGCTGATGCCTACCCTCTCCACGGCTCGACAGTACACATGGGGGGCAGCGGCTTGGTCCACCCTCACGGGCCCAACACTTCATTTCGAGCTATCTTCCACCAGCAGCATGATAGTGATACAGGGGGAGCGACCTACACTCCAGCTTGCTACAGAGCTTACTCCACAGGAGTGGAGCAGTGAGAGAGAGGAGTGTTGGGAGCTCATCAACGGCCTAGCTCTCTGGTTCATCTGGCGGGCCCGCTGTTTCCGCATCTTTGAGGCTCGTCGTGTGCCACCAGCAGAGACTGTTCGGGACTTTTGGCTAGAGCTGATCCATACTCTCAGAGGACAGCTTGAGGGACTTCAGGGCAGCTCCGACCGCATGCGGGAGCGCCGCGAGGCTTTTCTTCGACTCTGGCGCCCTGGGCCTTTCTACACCATAGTCCAAGGGGTGCTCAGATGGCACTACTGTCCACCTGTGTGGCTCCTCTCCTCCCATTTCTTGATTTAGCCTCATTGTATATATGCTGTTTTTTTTCATTGGGAGAATCTCCCCATCATGCTTGATGTAGCCCTCTCTCGCAGAGGTGGATGTAGCCCTATGGGCAGTTTTCATTAACTAATAGAAGGATCTTTTTCTCGGGAAAAAAAAAAAAGATTGCCTTCTTAAAAAAGAGGATCACATTGAGAGGATTGGCGGGAGAGCCAATATACATTGATGAGGACCTCACCAAAACCCAAGTGGAGCATCGAAAGCTTTGCATGCCAAAAATCATGCAAGCAAGGAGGGAGGGTAAGAAGGCATTCTATCGAGATGGGCGGATCTTTGTGGATGGCAAACCCATCGCATAGGGATTCGCGGCCTATGAGACTATGGAGACCATCAAGGAAGTGGCACCTTACGAGATCACCATTGGGGTATGGAATTGTGATGGTTGTTTATGGACTCAGCCAAGACGTCTAGAGGAGGTGATAGAGGGGAGGGATATCATCATGCTCACAGAAACACATGAGCGCCAGGAGAGAGGTCTCCCACATGTTCGCGGCTATCATTGGGAGTCTTCATTTAGGAGGTCCACAGGGAGCCAGCCAGCATCACGGGGATCAGGAGGGATCGCCCTCCTAGTACGGAGAGAGCTACAGGACAGAGTCACAGTGATGAGCAGGGACACAGAGGCCCGCTTCATGTGGGTACGTATACAGTTAGCTCCGGATAGAGCCATCCATGTTGCACTATGCTATTTCCCTCCGCGCGGATCACATTTTGAAGAGCATGCAGAGACACAGCATGAGCCTACATTGGAGGGGGAGACTCTGGAGGAGGATGAGGAGGAGGAGAGTGTAGATGAGGAGGAGGAGGGGCCACAGACACAGTCACCTTTCTCAGTTCTATCAGAGGATATCCTTCACTACGCGGCATTGGGAGAGGTCCTACTTGTAGGGGATTTCAATGCCCGCACACAAAGCCGACAATGTGAGATATATGACTTCGATGACCCCACCTTACTACACACCATAGCAGCAGAGGATGTGGGACTAGGGCGGACCTCAGAGGATAGAGGGAGTGACTCCACCAGATATGGGTCACACTTATTGGCATTGGGCTCAGCACACCACCTCTTGATTTACAACGGGATGTCCCGTTGGCCGACATCGGGAGGGTATACGTGCTTCCAGAAAGGGGGCAAGATGGGGCATGGTGGCAGGAGAGGGCAGAGCATAGTGGATTACATTTTAGGCTCCATAGAGGCCATGGATATCATTAGCTCTTTCACCATCCCACCACGACCCATTGGGGCACACCATACATACCTCAGTCTATCTATCAGGACTAGTTCACCCACATTACCTCCTCCTCCCTCCACACAGCATACCACTATACACTTCAGTGAGGAGCTATCAGAGATATACAGATACCATGTGTATGCAGGGATTCGACAGCTAGACCCAGACGCCCCACTCTCAACACTCACCAGTGAGCTGACTACCATTCTCCACTTTGCGGCACTAGAGAGTTTCCCCTTTACCACACACTCTAGTGATACACCACGCCCTGGGACGATGCCCCAGAACAGATGGTATGACGACGAGTGCAGACAGCTATACCGGAGCCTCAGAGCACAGCATGTCACTGGACAGATCTCAGAGAGACAGATGCACAGACAGATGGGCACTCTTACTAGACGTAAGAGGAGAGCCTTTGAGGAGACACAGTGGTGGGACATGTATCATACACTCACGAGCAGAGAGGCAGCAGTCTCCTGGAGAGACATGAGACAGCGGACCCCCCCTACACCTATAGAGGACCCTGCAGTTTGGCATGCATATGTTGAGACACTATACCAGATGTCGGACCAGCCTCCCATCCCACACCCAGTGGAGCCCCGACCCACAGCTCCCACTCTATTTACCATAGACATGGTGAGACGAGGTATCCAGGCTTCCGGCGTTCCTTCTCTACTGTGGATCATATCTTCACTCTCAGATGCCTGATAGAGCAGTCACGGAGCCGAGGGAGACGCCTCTACTGTTGCTTTGTGGACTTCCGCAAAGCTTTTGACACAGTCCCTAGAGAGCGGCTGTTACAGCGCCTTATATCTCTAGGTATATCGCCAGACTCATTATGGGCCATATATGCTTTGTATGAGAGAGTATCAGGCAGAGTCAGATGCCCTGGCGGACTTTCAGATAGCATCACTAGCACCATTGGAGTGAAGCAGGGTTGCCCGCTCTCCCCTACTCTCTTCGGCTTATATATAGATGAGATAGCAGATTACATCAGACAGAGTGGAGGAGCAGGTGCCGACCTCTCAGGCACTCAGGTACATATTATGTTATATGCTGATGACATTGTTCTACTTGCAGAGTCACAAGAGGATCTACAGCTCCACATACAGGCTCTCGGCTCCTTTTGTACAGCCAGAGGGGTGACAGTGAACCTTGGCAAGACCAAGGTTCTGATATTCCACACTCAGGGATTGTTCGGAGGAGGTCAGTCTTCCCCTTTGCAGATAGCCAGATTGAGGTGGTAGAGTCATACGTGTACTTGGGCATCACGTTCACTGCTAGGACGGGCCGCTTCTCCATGGCACAGGCTGCTAGAGACCGCACCACCCGAGCATACGCAGCGCTAGCTATGCTTGAGAGGGGCTGCCATCAGACACATTTTCAGGATCCTCGCACGAAGAGCTGGTTATTTGACACCTTAGTCACTCCAGCCCTACTATATGCTGCCCCAATATGGACCCCAGGTCTTTCAGAGTAGATGTGGAGCAGACTTGAGAGGCCACAGATACTGATGCTTGCCCGGATGATACGGAGTAAGCCATCAGTTCCCCATGATATTGTGAGAGCAGAGTTTGGTGCTTCACCTATGGTAGTGGAGGCACTATTCCAGACTGTGGGATATCTTCATAGATTGAGAGACATGAGAGCAGACAGACTACCTCGCCTTGCTCTAGAAGCGTCTCGAGAGCTAGCAGACTCAGGAGATCAGAGGTCATGGTATGCCAGTGTGACTAGGTGGCTTCAGACTTATGGTTACTCTATGGACAGATTGTCTCCTTCACAGTATGATCCAGATGCACCACGCCAGGTCCTCTCACACTGAGAGGAACACAGTCATGAGGTATGATCTCATACAAGGATACACAGAGCAGACCTGGATTACACCTTCGCGGCCACTGGCCACGAAGATGGCATACTACAGAGACCACTTCCTCACGCTCATTGAGGATGGGTTCATACAGCGGCCTAGATACATCGACATATACCTACTGCATGGCACGAGGGTGGCCATTGGACAGCTCAGAGTATCATCACATCAACTTGAGATAGAGAGTGGCAGAGCAGCCCGCATCCCACGAGAGGCCAAGCTATACAGATTGTGCAGACAGGAGGTAGAGTGTGAGAGCCACTTCCTGTGCAGATGTCCCCACTATGCTGGGATCAGATCACGCTACCCCATCCTGTTTGATAGACCGAGAGTTTCACTACAGTCAGTGATGACATCATTGGATCAGAGGCTGCTGGGGAGACTCTTGATAGAGATGCACCAGCATAGAGAGCGAGCCCTTGAGATGGAGGAGGGTAGAGCTGAGGACAGACACACAGCTCACGGATTACTTCCAAGCTCTAGCACCTACACAGACGCAACCACAGCCACCCACATACCAAGGGATGACTCTAGCACAAGCTGAGGAGGCCAGAGCTAGACGGAGACCACGGCTACCAGGATATTGCTCTCGAGCATCCCAGAGACATAGGAGAGAGGTTCAGGCCATCAGGGCACGACATGCAACCCACATTCAGAGCAGAGAAGAGCAGACGCTTGACCTAGCCCACATAGCTAGACTCATCACATCAGGCTTGTGGATGTATCAGATACTATACCCTACCCTCACCAATGGCTGGAGCTGACTCAGCCACATACACCCTACACCCTCCTCCCTCCTATCACAGTTCTATATTCTATCATGTATACCGGATGTTTTGTTATTACCCGGTCACACTACATTTTGTACACCGGATGCTTTGTTATTACCCGGTCACACACCCCATTGTATATACCGGATGTTCGATTATTACCGGGTCACAGCCCACATTTTTGTTACTTTACACGCACACAAGATATCCAGCGGATATATACTTTGTACATTGATTTGTCTCATAGGCCAGTTCTCTTTGGCCTTTTGAAGATGTAAATAAAATCTTTCTTTCTTTCTTTCTTTCCAACAACAAGCGCTTACACCTGCATCAAACCTGGTGTCACCATATAGCCATCAGAACCCGATGCCACCACTGCTGACAACACCTCCTATGCAAGGTATGCAAAGTACTTTTCCGTCTCAGAGCTTTTATAATACCCATGCTCCCTCATCCCCTCAAAACTTCTATGCCTCCACCTCCAACTCAATGCACCAGGAGCAAGGACCACCTCGTCCGTCGACTCGCCCTTTGAATCGGCCCATTTTGTGCTACAGATGCGGGAAATATGGGCATTACCAAGCAAATGCCCCCTACTAGAAGGGTCCCCTCCTTGCCGTCATTGCCCTAAAACGAAGGATCACTACAGTAAGGATTGCCCTAAACTTCGTGCATCCATAGCTTCAAACTCAAGTCAAAGCCAGAATGATTTTGCCTTTCCCAAGCTCAACTTGATAGCAGTGAGCACCGTCTCTCAGACGCCCCCTTCTACCCACGTGGTTACCCCTCAAAATAAGCCGCCGTAGTTGAGGAGCCATCGGGCGTCCTCACCCGGACCCGGAGAGCCGCTCTTGATCTTAGCATTCCAGCAAGTTCAACTCCCCCACACATTCTCACACCAGTGGATACCCTGCCTTCAACTGTAAAAAAGCTATCCCCCAGTGCCATGAAGGAATCCAAATCTTTGCTCTCCGATCTTGATGAAGCTTTCTTGGAAGCAGTTTCCGATCTACAGAAGATCAAGGTACCAGAGAAACAACAGGTAGAAAAAGAGAAGCTTACAGCAGAGACAGTCTTGAAGAACACTTTCCAACAAGTGTCCCTCTATGACATGCTGCGACTAGATGCGAATTTTAGAAGTGACACCCTTGCTGCTATTCAGTCACTTTACCCCGGAATAAGTCCGAGTGGCGGGCACCTCCCAATGCAACCATCAGAGTCCTATATGATATCCAATCTCGCTGCTCCACTCACTGATTATAGAAGCCCTCGCCTGACAGTGTCCGTTTTGGGTCGGCAATTCTCAGGAGTGATAGTGGATGGTGGATCTGGCATCAACCTGATGCCCGAGTTCACTATGTTAGCTCTAGGTCTACAGCCTACTCATCCTGCTCCCTTCACAATTACATTAGCCGACCAGCGGACAGTCTACCCAGTGGGCATAGTGGACAATGTGCCTCCGCAGGTACAAGACTTTACTTTTAACTTGGATTTTGTTGTGGTTCATCTTCCATAGGTTGAGGGTGAATTTCCTTTGCTCATTGGAAGACCATGGCTGCGACACACTAAAGCACTCCATGATTGGGGAAATGACGCAATGTGGATACATACTTCTGGCTCCTCGATGCAACCCATTCTCTTAGAAGGTGGTTTGGATCCCGTGGTGCAACAAGTTTCTTTGTCAATGGAAACCAAACCTGAACAAGAACAGCCTACTACACCTGATTTGTCACATGAAGATCTGCTCGAGTGGTTGGAGGCTACCAAATCTATGCCTTGTTATGGAGTGTCTATTCACTTTTGGACTAAAGATACGCTATCTTCAAATGTTTCCGCAGCCACTAATCCTAATGTGCCAGCTCAAGAGTTGAAGGTCACAGAAGATACTCCTCATGCGCTCTCGGTGAAAGCCCTCTTGATGAAAGCCGTTGAATTTGGAAATCCTATGAAAAAGTATATATGCGGGAAGAAATCTCCCTTACAGGAGTTCACTACCCCTCAAACATGAACCCCTATGGTGTCTGCTTCTCCGACCAGAACAAAGCTCTCCTCTACATCTAGCAAACTCCCTTCACAGAGCCCGTCTTGCAAGATGAATTCCAAGATCCTGATGAATTCCAAGATCCTGATATGTGTCTTGGTTAGATAGTTGGGTGCTTCTTATTTGCCCCTAGTCCCCCTCATCCCCTCGCCCCCTACCCTCCTCCCCTACCCCTCGCCCTACCCTCCCCCTCTCCCTCTCCCACTCGCCCTCGCCCCCTTACTACCCTCGCCCTCTCCCTAGTCCTAGTCCTCCCCCTCCCCTCGTCCTCCTACCCTCCCCCCCTCGCCCCCTCACTACCCCTCGCTCTAGTCTAGTCCCTTCCCTCGCCCCCTATCTCCCCTCGCCCTCGCCCTAGTCCCCCTATCCCCCTATCCCCCTTCCCCTATCCCCCCACCCTCGCCCTCTCCCTAGTCCCTCCCCCTCGCCCCTACCCACCCCCTCTCGCCCCTACCCTCCCTTGCCCTTGCCTTCCCCTCACCCCTACCCACCCCCTCACCTTCCCCTCGCCCCTACCCAAGCCCCCTCGCCCCTCCCCACCCCCCCTCACATTCCCTCGCCCCTACCCAACCCCCCTCGCACCTACCCACCCCTTCCACCACTAGCCCTATCTAACCCTCCCCACCTCTCTCAACCTCAACAAATTCCCCCCCCCCCCCAACCTGCAAGTTTTTCCCCCTTTTTCGTTCTCCCCACCTCTCAACCTCATCAAATTTTTCCCCCTTTTTCGTTATGCCATCATGATGATCTTAACCCTATTTGCGGTGTTACTCGGGCTTATGGTCATCCCTCTTTTCGAGAAGAGTGTTGTTGCAAGGTTCATCTGCAAAAAAGTGTGGCAAGGTTCATCTGCAACTGCAAGCATGGACCAAGTCATTTTCCTATCACTATGGTTAGGGAAGATAAAGATGCGTTGGAATCAAACTCAGCTTATCTCTTTGCTGTAGAGCCTCATTTTTTGCTAATTGAGATTCTTAGGCTATGCAATCATACGTACTAGGTTCCTTCCTAGTTAGAGGCTTAAGGCGATTGCGAGCAGTGCAGTGTTTTTAACTCCACTTTTGAGGTATGTAAGGTCATGGGCCTAGCACCTGCTTCAAGAAAGATGTACGGATGCAGTACCTAGTGGTTTTCCTTCACAGTTTTTTCAGTATTCCTCTCACCGAGACGGTGAGCGGTCTTGTGGCGGGCAACCTATTAGCAGGGCTATAGTGTCACTTCACAGTACAGACAGTTAGACAGTTGGTTACACTTGGTCTGGTTCACACTAGATGGACCCTCTGGCCTGGGAGTGACACGTGGCAGGGTACCGACGGTGGTCTAGTGGACCTCGTGGCCAGGTCACCACATGGCTGACATTTATGAGCCGTTGGTGGCTCTTTATGGTGATATATATGAGTAGTAGCGTTTGGTCAGGTTATCTTGTACGTAGTCATTTGGAGTGAGTCTATACACATAGCACATCTTCACTATCCCGGCACATCTAAGCCTCGACACCCCCATTGTACCTGCGAGTCCTGGGCTAGAGCTGAGTGTGCTGCCACGCCAGAGTCTGTATCAGTCTTTGAGATAGTCGAGTCATATGTTATGGTCTACTGTTGTGTCTTTGTGAGCTCTGTTGATGTCTCTTGTTTCCTTTTTGTTCAGTCTGTTTGAGTGAGATTGTCACGCACATTGCACTGAGGACCACCCACTGTAGAGAGCACGACACATTATCTGCGCTACACTTGTCCAGCCTAGTACTTCACCGTATTGCTCTCCAATGTTGTTGGTTTTGCAGAAAGAAGGATCTTGGAGAATGTGCCTCGATTATAGAGCTCTCAACAAAATCACCATCAAGAAGAGATTTCCGATTCCTAGAATCGATGATATATTGGACCAACTTCAAGGATCCTCATGCTTTAGCAGGATCGACTTGAAAAGTGGATATCATCAGAGCCGGATCGCGCCGGGAGATGTCTACAAGACAGCCTTTCGGACGACTTTTGGGTTATTTAAGTTTTTGGTGATACCTTTTGGCTTAACCAATGCTACTCCGACATTTAATCAGATGATGGACATGATTTTTTCGAGAGTACAGACTCTTTGTTGGCACTTTCTTTGACGATATCATTGTTTTCTCCAAGGATGAGGTAGAACATAGAGATCATTTGCTTTAAGTCTTTCAGGCATTACGAGATCACAAGTTAGTGAGAAAAGTGAATTTTTCCTACCAGAGATACACTTTTTGGGACACATTGCGTCAGCAGCAAGAGTGTAGATGGATCCGGCCAATTCAGAGACTATCCGTGATTGGACCGATTTGAAGAATGTCCATGAAGTTGGAAGCTTCTTGGGATTGTGTTTGTACTACAAGCGGTTCATTCGAAAGTTTGCAGAGGTTGCTTCCCCTTTGCATACCTTGACACAGAAAGGAGTCCCTTTCTCGTGAGGACCAACAGAGGTGACTACCTTTCAGACTTTGAAAGAGAAATTGACTACGGGAACAGTTTTGACTTTGCCAAACTTGCAAAAGTCATTTGAAGTATATTGTGATGCTTGTGGTCGTAGTCTGGGTGCGGTCTTAATGCAAGAAGGCCATGTCATTGCTTACGAGAGCGGATTGTTCTCAAGGCCGGAATTGACAGCACAGATTTATGAGAAAGAGCTTTTGGCGGTTATCCATGCTCTTACTCAGTGGCGGCACTACCTACTCGGAGCGGATTTTACTGTCTTCACAGACCATCAATGTTTACGCTACTTCTTGTCACAGAAGCAGCTATCGGAAAAGCAGATACGGTGGGCGAAAATCTTGTCACAGTTTCACTTCCACATTGTCCATGTTCAGGGACAGAAAAATTTGGTGGCAGATGCTTTGTCTCGGGAGCCGTTGGTTCTCGCTATTTCCACGATACATCACAGAAGCTTCGAGGATGTGGTCCACCAGTATGCCACAGATCCGGATTTTGTCGACGTTTTCAAACGGATACGGGATGGGAAGACAGTAGAGCAGGATATTCCATTCAGGATGGCTACTTGATAAGGAAAACCATGTTGTGCGTTACACAGCCGTTGAGGGAAAAGGTTATGACTGAATGCCATTGTCCGCCTTTTACGGGTCACTGTGGCATTGCTACCACCATGAAAGGGGTAGAGAGATACTTCTTTTGTCCTAGACTCAAGAAGGATGTGGAAGAGTTTGTGCGCAGTTGCTTGGTATGCCAGAAGGTCAAGTTTGACAGGCATAAAGCACAGGGATTGTTACAGCCTTCGCCCATACCCACCCGCCCCTGGGAAAGTATTGCAATGGATTTCATTTTTGATCTCCCAAGAACACAGAGTGGTCACGATGGTATCTGGACTGTTATAGACAGATTCAGCAAGCAGGCTCATTTCATTCGAGTAAAGAAAACAATCAAGCCGGATCACTTAGCGAGACTGTTTGTGGCCCAGATTTTTCGATTACATGGCATGCCTGAGACGATTATCTCCGACAAGGACCCCAGATTTACAAGTTTGTTTTGGGAGGCAATTTGGGAGAACATTGGCACGCAGTTGTAGTTCTCGTCATATTTCCACCCGTAGACTGACGAGCAATCTGAGATTGCCAATTCAATGGTTTTAGATTTATTGAAGTCTTATATCTGGGATCAGAAGACTCAGTGGGAAAAGTATCCACCTTTGGTGAAATTTTCCTACAACAACACAATACACTCTTCGACGAGGAAGGCGCCATTTGAGCTTGTGGAAAGCAGGAAGCCTTTGGGCTTTTCATTTTCAGCTTTTGGGGCACTGCTTTTGGCATCCCTTGTACTTTTAAATATGTGAACAGGCCTCTCACAACTCAGGGCATCCGGACCGAGAGTCTGAGTGTGAGCGCCTGCCCGCACTCTTGTACTTTGAACACAGATTAATACAAAAGAAATACCGAAAGGGGCGCCAGTCTCTTGGGCCATGGCAGCAATCAGTGCAATTTACAGAAATCTACTGCCCTTTTGCTCTGGAGTTTTTAGGGCTTAGCCCCTCAGCCGCTCTTCAAGTTGGTAGGAATTAGATTTTTAAATCCCAATCCCTTAGCCCCTCGGCCACATCTTCTAGATTTTGTCCTCTCCCCAGGTCTTTCCAGATGGACATGCCACGTCATCAACTTGTGACATATGGATACTGCGGATGTAAGTACTGTTGCGATGTAAACAATGACCAACCGAGTTAAAAGGTAGCCTTACTACTATCGTAGAATGCCTGTCTTGATGCTAACTCTGCCTTGCGAGCAAGTGCTATCACCCAAATAGTCGTCGTGAAAACATTGCAGATGAAGATGAAAGGTAAGAGTTCCAATGGTTCCATGTCGATGGAAGTGCATGCACGCTACAAGCGAATGCGAATGCAAATGGAGAAGAGGGTTAGGGATCGTGTCTCCAACTCCTTTTATATCCGCATAGGAGGCAAGCGGATCTTGGTACTCAAGATCTGTATCTTCGAGGATCTAATGCCGATGCCGATTTCGTTCATGATAAGTAGGTTATGCCTTAAGGATATCCAAGATATAGCAGTGAAGATGGGAGCACACCCGATGCGCGATGGACTAAGGGTGGGAGTGGCTAATAAGTCCCAAGAAGGGGCATGAAACTTCTTTGAGAAAATAAATCTGAGAGAGGTTCTTTAGGTTCTTGGTTCTTCTTGAGTTCTTGATTCTTTCCTTGAGTTTGCGAAGCCGAAGCATGTTGAGAGCTTTGATACCAATGTCACGTGGAGCGAAAAGGTTTAAGAATTTTACCCAGATGTAGTACTTTGCACAAAGACAAGGTTACTTTACTTCACTTGAAAGAACTGAACACAATGTACGAGAGAGGCAGAGAGAGAGAAGAGAAATGACACCAGATGTCAGGTCCCAACCACCCTCAAGGGCCCCCTTGCTCTGTTGCCAGAGCAAGTACTTGCTTTAGATTACTTGCACAATGTTGATACAATGGCTAAACGCTAAATGTTGATGCTGAATACTTCATGCAGATGAACTGCAAAACGCTAGGGCTTATCTGATGCAAAAACACTATGTTGATCGCAAAAACGTTGGGCTGATCTGATGCAAAAACGGTAGGTAGTAGCTTGCCCATGTGGTGCAAGTGCAATGTGCACGTGACAAATGTTCTAGTCATCCCTCTCAACACACATCCTAAATATTCCCTCTCACTTGTGGATCCACTTATCTAATTTCATAGTTCTAATTAAAGAATTATAATCCTTAAGCTACACAAACATAGCTACTTTAGCAACATATGCAGCAACTCAGGGATTAGCTAAGGTAAAGGTCCTCTAGGGCAAAAGTTGAATGCGTCCACACAATGTAAGCTGGCATAATGCTGTCTCCTAGCCATCAGTGGAGCCATCTCAAGATTGTTTGCCAAAGTGTTTCTCCTCTCCCATGGCTCCCACGTATCATGTACTTGCAAAAGTTCTTAATAGTGTGCAAGTGTAACAAAAGTCAAATTCCTGGGTTGTTCTTGAAATATGAAATAACACACAATCCCTTAATGTTCTAGAGCTTCTGTAACATACAACTCGTTGTCCACCTGCATGACCATGTTCTCTCATTCAAGCACAGCAAAAGTGATGTCGTGTCAAACATCTCTTCAAAACACAAATGTTTGTTTCTAAAAGTTTACTCCTCAGCTTCAAGAAAGTAAGTGATTATGTTCTGCAATGATGTTTGTCTTCATTCTTTTGACAGAAAAGTAGTGGTCTTTCCAAACGAATCATAAAAAGCCTCTTCAGCTTGCGCTTCCTGCTTATCCAATTCGGTGTGGTGTACCATCTCAAAGTAATAAATCACAATACTGGTCTGGAAGTAAGTCAAATTTACCCCCATGGCTAGCAAAATGCTGTCCAGTTTGAGCACATAAATGTCAACCAGACAGTGGATGGAAGTTAAGTTATTACGGTTTTGCAGGTGTATGGAATTTCCTGGCTTGTCTTCTTGGGTGTCATCCTTATATGTCTGGTTAGATACTAAAGCTTTACTTCCAAGCCATTGAATTATGATGACTAACCCCAAAGATAAAGTCAGTGCTTTTCCTTGGCAATTTTTCTTGATTGACTTTTCTGCTCATGGAAAGTCTTGGCTACTGCAGATTTTCTCCTCCAGACCAAGGTCTCTGGACAATAACCAAATGGTACTGCGGCTCGGTCAAGGCGTGATTTTCATCATCCTAGTGACTAGTCTTGTAGTCGCACTTGCCTTGGGAAAAGTGCAAGTGGGTGATGTATTTGCAAGCTTATTGGCACTTATCCCAACTGGCTGGGGTCTTCTCTCTGTGAGTGAGTTTGGCTAATGTCTCATTTCTAGAAGCAAATATATAGATGTCTTACCTTTGATGTCGCATTTTCTTGCAGATTGCTGTCGCTTGGAGTTGGCTGATGAATCAATTGCATCTGTGGCGTGTAGTGAGGGACATTTCCTGGTATTATGATGCAGGGATGGGCATACTTATCTTCTTACCCATTGCCATTCTATCATGGTTTCCTTTCATCTCCACTTTCCAAACGAGGTTGCTGTTCAATCAGGCCTTCAGCAGAGGGTTGGAAATCTCTCTCATACTTGCGGGCGGGAAAAAGTCGTACGATCAAGCATCCACAGCGAAAGATAAGTGATAAGTTAGCATCGGCAAAGTGCAGCTGAGCGAGTTCATGCAAGTTCCTTTACAAAGGGTGGGGTGGACATAAAATGCCAGAGGGGTGGACCCTTGCATGTAGAGGGCAATTGGGCATTCTAGAGGGAGTAGGGGTACAACCCATGTACCATATCTTACACCCCAGTTTGACACACTCGCACCAACCGACTAAAGATGTCAATCTGACGAGCAAGAAAGTTTATCCTAACGTAAAGAGCACAAACTATCTAAGCACACTACTACATGGTGGTCTCGAGAGATGCAAGGTGGATGCATTGTGAGCTCTACCATGTCTACTTCTCGACTTTCTCACTTGAGCTTAGTGCTTACTCTTCCCCTCACTTGTGCAATGTTCACCTCCTCAAAGACTTCATAAACTCCTACCTAATGAAACATGAAATGATGTAGTTATTCCATGCATGCACCAAGGAGGCAATGTGTTTGCACAAATGATCAAACAATTGTACTATCTATTCCATTCCTACTTTACTGCACAACTTCAAGCACAAGCATTCAACCAAATAGCACAACACAACTATCAACCATTCAAATAAGCAAGCAAACTTGATTAGCAACTTCAAATACACATGTACTAAGTAGGCGAGAGACAAAATATTGGTTCTACTTAAAATCTCAATCATTATGCATGAGAGAGCATGTGGGAGTAGAAGAATACATGAGATTATTTGCTTCGAGTATATATGGAAGCTATGTAGATCCTTAGTGTTCTAAAAGATCGTAAGCTTGATTTGCCTACCTCCTAACTTTCAAGCCCTCAAAATGAGCTAAAAGTGGCTATTTATCATAATCGGCTCGCAAAACTAGGGTCCACACTTGATTGGCCAAAAAGTTATTAATTATAGTCTAGCACCTAATTTTGATCTCTATGAGTGTTACATAATCACAAAAAAATCACCAAGCTTGCCAAACAGTTTGAAGGTTATCTATACCATAAAATAGGGGTTAACATATCCAAAATTACATGGGGCATCAATAACTAATGGGAATCAACTGCAACCACATCGTGGCTTGCAAAGGAAAAGAGCACGAAATCAGGTACTCCCTTTAGACCTTTGGATCCCTTCAACTTCTCTTTATTTTGACACTTCAAATCCTTGCAATTGTGGTGTAGCTTTGACATACAAATCTCATGTGTGCACTTGCGCACACAGGGGCATCCGTGTACTTTTTTTCAAAGTCATTGCTACTTAATATTTCCTTAGCTAACTAGCAAATCAAAGAGTCGTTTATAAAAGTGGGGTTATTGGTAGCCTTATTGTTGGCAAATGTAAAATTGTTGTTTAGTTTTATTAAACTATAGTGGTTTTTTGGTATGCAAAGGTGCACCTCTTTGGTTGGATACTTACTAGCTCACGTTCTATGAATTTCTCAAAATTAGAGATGCATTCTTTGCCTTTGGGAGTAAGATATTTATCATTGATTAGATAGAGGAAGAAGTTATTAATTTTTGTGGTTCCTTTAGTGATACTCCATGGTTCAAAGGGGTTATGGCTTAGGCCCTTAGCTATTCACTCTTGTGTAGGGAAGTGATTTGCCATGCTAGGTTGTTTGTGACCACATGCCCAAACTTGGAATTGATAAATATTTCATCATCCGAAAACGCACATAAATAAGTCGTGGTGCATTGCATTCCCATTGCATTGTACCTTGTGCATTCGAAAGGTTTGCGTTTTAGAACACCATCCAATCATTAGTTGTTTCCAAAAATCTATGGTTCACATTTAATGTTATTAAAATAAGAAACCAAGTAACACACTGCTTAACATTGATAAAGAAAGTAGCCCATTGTGAGAGAGTGCGTAAGAGGAAGAGAAATGAAATGTTATATTAACGTCTTCAAAAGGCCAAAATGACCTATGAGACCAAACTGTTACAAAATTGTGAATATGATACCATGTCTGGGTACAAAAGATTATAACAAAAATACTACTACTAATAGAATCCATCCTCATATGCACTCTGGATGGTGAGAGAGTATGGCTCGAATCCTCTGTTGTAGTATGCGTCAATGCTGTGTAGCCCCGAGAGAGAGAGAGAGAGAGAGAGAGAGAGAGAGAGAGAGAGAGAGAGAGAGAGAGAGAGAGAACACAAACGCTAGGCGTAAGGGAAGAGGCAATCCATCTCAATGAAATCCTCGTAGGGGCTGCCCCCCCCCCCCCTCTTCATGTTGAAAACGCTAGCAAATCTTTAACCTGAAGCAATCTCAAGACCATGAAGAGTTGAAGCTCTGATATCGTGTGAGTGCGTGTGCGAGAGAGAGAGAGAGAGAGAGAGAGAGAGAGAGAGAGAACACAAACACTAGGTGTAGGGGAAGAGGGGGCAATCAACCCCCCATGACTACTAGAGCATAAGACCAGTACAATGTCAATATGTATCTCTAAAATGGGTACCCCTTGGCCCCATATAAATGAGTGCCCAAAGGGAGTCCATATTGGGTGGGTAGCCTCTCTCATGCTTTTGCACACGCACACTCTCACACCCATTACAAAATAGAACATGCCTTTGATCTAGATGCATGCCCAATTTAGAAACCCTCTCTCACGCTTCCGCACACGCACACTCACACCCATTACAAAATAGAACATGCCTTTGATCTAGATGCATGCCCAATTTAGAAACCCTCCACCTACCATGAGGAGAAGCCTCAAGATGACGTAGCTTAGGGCCATACTCAATAGACTTAAATGTCGCTTCTTCCTCCTGCATTGAATCACACAAGAGGTGCTTAATTGTGGAGCTAAAAACATCATCATGAGAGAACTTATTACAAGTTTTAGGTGCAAGAGAAGGTACTCTAGAATCCATCATAGTATGGGCATTGAGTGTAGAACCTATGCTTCTTATCGAACTAAAAACTTGAAAAGGTTGGCTTCTACTATTAGAGATGTGTGTGTGATTTGAGTTGTTCGATTCATTTTCCTATACCCTCCTATTGAAATTTGAGTCTGTCCTCTTCCGTAGCTTGTGAAACATCCTTGAGAGTCTTCTCTTTGTTGTCTTTTTGGTTCGGAGGTGGCATATAAGGTCTTGACGTGTTTGGAAAGAGCCCTCAAGGAATAATATCGATTTCACCTTTGCCATTAGAGAATATTGGGAAGTCCTTCCTTGGTGCTCCATGAGAAGATGTCAATACCTTAAGAATCCTTACATCACCCCATCAAAGGAAAATTCGTTCCATAATGAAGAGGAAGCTCGTCATTGGTACTCAATCACCTCGTCGTCATCGTATCGTTGCCCGCGTTCGATCGTGCACACACACACATACACACACACATAGCAAGAGGATAAGAGGATGAGACGAGAAGGTAAAAAGCAAGAGCACTTAGCTTCTGAACTTTGAGAATAAGTAAAAACGAGGGTCACATGACTTTTATATGGGTCACACCATTCACAATCGGGGCGTCCACACTTGGCCGATCAAGCCCTACATCCACCTAATCCTTATTCACTAAGTCTGTGGTGTGCCTCTCATCAATGATAACCAAATCCGTGATAATGTAACTACGGGATTGACAAGCCTATAAGATAATAAGAATGGTAATAACGGCATCATGTGTTAACATGCTCCCCTTCTTGATGTAGATTCCATCCTTGAAATCTTTGAATGTGTAAACTGGAGCAGGTAGCAATGGTAAACATCTTGATGAGAGTAGTGGTTCATGTACGTGCTCTCAATCAAGATGTTTATATTGGATGACATGGCTCACGTGCTTTGCAATACTGTGACTCCTCAACTTCAGTTGATTACTGCAAAAGCAACAAGAAAATCGCACATTAACTGCACACATATTAATGTGGTTAATTAAAAATCATATGCATTGAATAAGCACAAAGAGTGATTGGTAACAAAATATTAACAAACTTGTTTGAGCATTAGACAATAAAATGCAAATATAGTTAAACTCGCAAGCACTTGTAGGGGTGAACAAATCAAGAAGTCTAGCTTCACTAGTTTTATTGTCAATAGGCACTAAAGGTCAACTGTTAATTCCATGGGTAATCTTCCTAATTCTCTATAGTCAAGTTAGAGTTGTTTAATCACGAGAGCAGATTGTTTCATATCTCAAGGCTGACTAGAGGCTATTTTTAGAAGACCTTCAAGATTGGATACAATAAAGGAAGTTACACATGAAATCATTGCATGAATATATTCTCTTTGGTTGACCCCCCAAAGCATCTTTGTTTAAAGTATTTTGTCACGTAGAGCCTTAATTGATTTTTGGGTCCCTTCTCTCTCTCTTTTTTGTCTTTTCTTTTTGAGTGGCCTTGTTGCTTGTATCTTTGGGGGGTCCTCTTGACACTATTACCCTCCTTAGGCTCATCACAATGGAAAACTCCTTTATAATACCTAAGATAAGGGGCAATGTAGAGTAAGCTCACTAGAAAGCACTAACACACTACAACAATGCTTCATAATATCATATTAAGAACCTAAAGTAACTATTAAGAATTAGGAAGAATTTTCTACATTAGTAAATGAAGATCTCTATTGCTCTCCCTTGGTTAAACTAGCTCAGCTAGAATTCCTAATTAATAAATTTAAACAAGGAACTATAATGTTTTAAATTATATTGAATCTAAGGTAAAATACTAAGCAAGAATGTTAAATACTTTTTTACCAATCACTCTTAAAGCACGCAAGCATGGATGCTAGAAAAGACAAGGAGCAATAATACTGGTTAAAAAACACCTATTTTGTGCCGACAACTATGCTTGATTTGATGAGTGGACATGACAAAGATTGCACGATATTCAAAAGTGGAGCTATTGCAATGTGTTCATGTAAAAGTTAACAAACAATAGGAAATACCTCTAGGAGGCACATAAGTGGGAAAAGACATCAACCCTTTATTAATTAACAGAATTAAAGACAAATATAGTATTCTAACATATCTATCCGTACCATGCTATAGGATCAAGGTAAGTTGTATATATTGACTAGCAGTCCTAAGACTAAGCCCCTATTTTCATCGTCTAGATAAACAAAATTGTCCTTAGTGAGGTCGTAAGCTTTCTCAATGTTACATTGATTCTTCTTCACCTTCTTGGCATTTTCATTAATCAAGAATCTGACCATGCATGGATAGTCATTTTGTGCCAAGGGGTAAGCATGTGCAAGTGGAGCAGTATTCTCTACTGTGTAGGGATCACTCATAGTCACTAAGCATAATAGCCATTCTAATTACTCATAATTTCTCCCATACGTTAAGTTGGTAACAATATCCCACTCAATGAATAGGAGATACTTGAGAACCAAGTGTAGAAGTAGAGGACTCATATGAACTAGCCATATTTGTGAACATAGATAGATTTGGAGTAAAAATTTAATAATTCTTGGGTTGGTTAGTGCGCATAATGTGACATTGTGATTCGTGTGGATTTCTATGTTTCACTTTTTTGTTGGATGGCTCTTGCTCTTTTACTTCTTCTCTTTTTTTTTTTTGGTTTTCCACTAGTTTAAGTTCAAGGATATATATGTATACATTTCCTAGGGTTTGACAATTAAAAGGTCAGGGAGGAAGATTGAGAAAAAAATTATAGGAAGATTTTTGGGATCAGAGAGCACATACACAGAGAGCCAACACGAAGAAGGAGATAGACACAGTGTGTGGCGGGGTGGTACTCACACTACAATGTGTAGTTATGAGTATAGTTATTATGAATGAGTAAATGAATGGTTGTACATGGGCGGCTGAACAACGGGCAGCCGGGCACACGGGCCTTTAACCCAACAATCTCCCACTTAAAGGCAGTGTGCCTTTAAAGTGGCCAAAGTACAGCAAAAGAAGTCAAGCCATACCCATCAGCGATCTACAGTGTGCAAACTGTTGTGAGGGTAACGACTTCGTGAGTAGATCAGCAGGGTTATCGTCAGTGTGTACCTTGACAAGCTCTATGCGCTTCTCCTCTAGCACCTCTCGTATGAAGTGATACCTCACCTCAATGTGCTTTGTCTTCGCATGGAAGACAAGATTCCGTGCCAACGCTATGGCACTCTGGCTATCACAATGTAGAATCGGAGCATCACCAGCCATACCAAGATCTCCCACTAGTCGTGAGAGCCATACGGCCGCCTTGGCAGCCTCAGTGGCAGCCATATATTCAGCCTCTGTAGTGCTCAAAGCAACGCATGGATGTAAACGTGATGCCCACGAAACCGGTCCACCTGCAACTGTGAACACATAGCCGCTAGTAGACTTCCTCGAGTCCACTGACCCTGCATAGTCTGAATCTGTATATCCGCAAACATACATATCCTTCTCACCATAACATAGGGACAACTCTGAAGTCCCTCTCAAGTATCTGAGAATACCTCTCACTGCATCCCAATGACGCTTGCCCGGGTTAGACATGTACCTGCTAACCACACCAACTGCATGAGCAAGATCTGGACGCGTAGCCACCATGGCATACATCAAGGAGCCAACAGCTGACGCATAGGGAATCTGAGACATCTCTGTAGTCTCCAAATCTGTCTGAGGGCAGTCATCATGGCTGAGTTTTACATATGGAGGTAACGGGGTACTAATGGCCTTCCCCCCTTCCATATGAAAACGCTCAAGCACCCTGTCAATGTACTCTTTTTGACTAAGAAAGAGCATCTTGCGAGAACGATCACGAGTGATCCGCATACCCAAAATATGACTGGCATCCCCAAGATCCTTCATGGAAAAGGTCTCATGTAGCCTATGTTTCAAGGCATCCACATCAGAAATACACTTCCCTGCGATCAGCATGTCATCCACATACAAAACCAAAACAATAAGACTACCATCTGCAGCCTTGCGAGTATAGAGGCATGGGTCCTCATAACTGCGTACATATCCCAATGAACTCATGAATGCATCAAACTTACGATACCATTCACGAGATGATTGCTTCAGCCCATACAAGGTCTTAAGAAGCCGGCATACCATCTTCTTTGAACCATGAATAACAAACCCACTTGGTTGCTCCATGTACAAATCCTCGTGCAAGTCCGGATGTAAGAAAGCTGTCTTTACATCCATTTGCTTCAACTCCATGTCTTCTGTAGCTACCAAGACAAACAACATACGCAAAGTAGACATCTTCACCACTGGGGAGAAGATCTCGTCAAAATCAATGCCCTTCTGTTGCTTGAATCCTTTAGCCACAAGCCTTGCTTTGTACCTAGGCTTTGCATCCATTGAACACAATTTTATCTTGTAAACCCACTTGCATGGTAGTGCCTTCTTACCCTTTGGCAAAGGAGTAAGCTCCCATGTTTCATTTTGGATCAACGAATCCATCTCTGACTGCATAGCCTGCTCCCACTTGAGCTTGTCAACACTAGACATGGCCTCATCATAACATGATGGCTCCCCGCAATCAGTCAACAATACATAATCCATAGAAGGCACAAAACGCTGAGGCTGTCTTGCACGCCGCTCTGAACGCCTCAAAGACTGTGCAGGAGGTGCATCTGGCTGTCCCACATCTACATGATCTCCCAACAAGGGATGCCATAAAGAAGCAGGAGGTTGCTCAGTGATCCCCACAATGTGATCAGCCACACTAGCTACACAAAGGGAATACAACGTATTCCTCTTAGCACCTTTAACCAAAACAAGGCTGCCCTTAGTGATCTTCCAACCTCCATCACCAAAAGATACATTGAAACCAAGTGAATCCAATTGACCCACACTAATCAAGCTTTTTGCAAGAGCCGGCACATGACGCACACGCTGCAAGATAAATGTAGTAGAGTTTGGCATAGCCAAATGAATATCCCCAATGCCATGAATCTGCATAGAACGCCCATCGGCAATCCTGACAGTACCTGTGCTCGAAGCATCATAGTCATGAAACCACGACCTATGAGGCGTAACGTGAAAAGAAGCACCACTGTCAATGACCCAATCCATAGGCATACTATGCTCATGAGTGAGAAGAAAAGCGTCATCAAAATAGGATGCAAGAAACACATCACCAAGCTCTTCACTAGTAGCACTAGTCGGAGCACATACATGGTCATCTTGAGAGCTACACTCTCCCTGTGTTGCATTTAACTCCTCAATCTTGACATTGGATTTAGGCTTGTCCTTAGCATCATGGTCTTTCTTCTTACCATCTCCATTTTCCCTTTTCCACTTGTAGCAATCCTTTTTGAAATGGCCTTTTCTACCACAATGAAAACATTCCACATCCTTTTTACTTGTGCCTGCACGGGACTTGCTTCTAGATTTACCCCTGTTGGACTTATACTTGTCCATAGTCCTGCCTCTGACAACCATTGCACTAGAAGACTTACTACCTGCATTATTCTTTCGATTAATCTCTTCCGTGAGAAGACTAGACTCCACATTAGTACTTGTCAACTCATCCGCAGGAACCGAGTTACTTATGGCTGTCCTAAATGTGTCCCATGACTCAGGCAACGTGACAAGTAAAAACATAGCTTTTACATTTTCCTCAAACGTAATTTTCTGCGTAGCAAGTTGGCTGAAAATTGTATTGAACTCATTCAAATGCGCATTCATGGAAGCACCTTCCTCCATTCACAAATCAATAAGCTTTTTAATCCAATACACCATAGAAGCAGCCGAATGCTTATCATACATATCGCAAATCCGCTGCCATAGCTCATAAGCTCCACCCTGTGCATCTTTCACATTGTAATAAACAGACTTTGAAAGGGAAAGCCTAATGGTAGACTTGCACATCTCATCCAACTCCTCCCAATCATCCCTCTCCATGTTCTCTGGCTTAACTCCTTGCAACTTTAGAGGTCGAATCTGTTTCTTCTGCACCAAGACATCCCAAATCTGATCTTTCCAATATGAGAAGTTAGCACCATCCAACTTCTCAATATTGAAAACTGTGTCCTCTTTAGTGCCCATTACAACAAGAATGCAACAATGAGAAACCTGTAACCAACCAACAAACTGCCACAACAAAGTAGTGTTGCAAATCTGACAACACCTGCTGCTCAATCAAAGAGCAAACGCATAGAGTATAAATCAGCCCATAATATGGTCAAAAAACGTACGTAGAAATCCACAAACAAATGCATAAACCCGTGACACCTGTAACTCAACCGGCCTAGGCAAACCGTGTCACAAAATGCATCAACAATGAGCTGTCATAGAGGCATAAACATACTCCATGTCTGAATAACCACAATAGAGACATAAGCTGACCAAGATTACACAAATCCGTGAGCATAAATGGATCCAAGTGAGCATATAACCAATGCACAAGCTCAACGAAGTCCAATCTCTATTGTCAACCAAGTACCTGTCCGTACTCAAACCGCAACACTGCAAGCAAGAGCAAACCCGCTCTATGTATAAGTGAACCAAATCTCCACAATATCATGCATAAAGAGTGTCTGTCAAACTGCCATATCCACATCCATCAACATACATAGATGATGTAAACCTGTAGCTCAAGAACACGCATAAACAGACTGCCTAGAAGAGTAGAAGCTCCCACTCAAACCACAACCATATACATGGCTGTCCCACAGTCAAAATACATGTTTTGTAACCACAGAAGAAACCTGTATCCAAAGCTCCCTGTAACCTGTAACCTGTACCTGTACCTGTAGTCGAAGAAGACAATGTCGCCAAACTCCCACTCTATCTCTGTGTATGAGGCCACTCCAAGAAGAGGCTACACACTCTCAAATGAGCTGTGGGCTCACGTAAGTGGAAGACACTACAACAATGGCACCTGTAATGGCTATGGAAGCTCTGGCAGCAGAAAACTACCAAAGAGAGCTGAAAAATGCAGCTCCTAGTCTGTAGCTCGGATGGGATTTCTAATGGCACGAATGGCTCCGAAAGGGGGGTTAAACCCCAAGACGCCTGATGAAAATACTCGCGGAGTGCTGAACCTTCCAATGCCAAGCTCAGAAAAACCTTCTGCTCTTTAGAAATGCGCGCGTGCACGAAACCGAAAAACGGCAATGAAACAGCAGCAATTTTCAACACACTCAACAATGATGATGAAGCTCTCAATGCTCTCACTACCAAGCTCTGATACCACTTGTTGGGATCGGAGAGCACATACACAGAGAGCCAACACGAAGAAGGAGATAGACACAGTGTGTGGCGGGGCGGTACTCACACTACAATGTGTAGTTATGAGTATAGTTATTATGAATGAGTAAATGAATGGCTGTACATGGGCGGCTGAACAACGGGCAGCCGGGCACACGGGCCTTTAACCCAACAAAGATACATACTAAGTTGCATTTCCCCTTTCCTTGTGTAGATCATACCTTTTAAAAGGATGTCATAACCCTTGTGAACCAATTGTTCCAGTCGGTAATAGTTGAGATCTTTCGCCGATGGTTTCCTACCACCTTTGGTATTTCATCAAGTTGCAAGGGTGGTAACGTACTCTCCCATGAGTGAACTTGAAGTGTTTCATCGAGTAATATCTTCACAATGGAAGGTGTAGGTTCCTTTGTAGCTTTGTGGGGATTGACAACGGTAGGTGGAGGTTGTGTGAAAGCTTCTATATCAATGGATGAACTGCATGAAGAGCTAGAAGTTGCATGTGTCTCCCCCCTTTCGGAGCTAGGTGGAATAGATTGATCTTGCTTTGGATTCAACACTAGCTTTGGAATAGATATGGAGTACTCCATTATCTTTTGTTTTTGACGGTCCTTAATCAGCCCTAAGGCTATATGTTCTGTAGGCAACTGGAAGGAACATGACTTACTTTTAGTCACCCACATTTGATTATTTCCATCATAGTAGCCCCAGGCTTCTACACCCGCTAGGTACCCAACGCGATATGACCTTGCATTTCTTAGGTTTGGTGGTTGATCTCCTATGAGGCTTCTTTTTTGACTGAAATGGAGGGATAGGAACGCTAACAAAGCCTTTGGGACCCGTCAATATGTTTCTTTTGTTGTTTCAAGCTGAGTCTTGGGTGTGATGTTACCAATATTGGTCATGGAAGTTGAAGCTTTTACGCCATATGCAAGGATGTTTTAACTTCCAAATTTGCAATGTTTCATTGTCTAGCATTCTCACGAGAGGTATTCACTCAGGTGCCAATTCTTGAGTTGTAGGGCTAAGAGTTGGTGTCTGCGTTGTGATAGTCCTAGTCTCCCAATCGATGATGCACTTAGTTGCAAACATCCACTTGCGGCCTAGGTTTATGTTACCCTCCATTGTTCCAATAGGCATAACCAAAAAGCTTTGAACATTGGTCCCATTGTCATAGATGACAGGGATGTGTAAGATTCCAAAGATAGTTGTACTCTTCTTATTGATATCTTTGACTTGGAGGTTTCTCTCTTAAATAAGGATGGCTTTCCTAGCTGACACACTCCATAAGATAGCAAATTATGTTCGACTCCTATGTCCAATAATGCATTGTATAGTACTTTTCCATAGGAGCTCTTTAACTCAATTGGATATCATAGAGGTGGGTTGGCGTCTAGCAAATTATCATCTATTCAACTTGAAATGCACGTGTAACTCCAAGATTAACCTATAGTTGGCGCCTAATAAGTTGTTGTCGCTCTCGAGCCTCAGCTTGGGCTTGCATCTTTTTCAATTCTGCTTTTGCCTTGGCTACCTTTCTTTGATAGATGGCACATAGCTCCTCTTGGCTTAAAGGATCATAATAGCTTTTAAATTTACTCCCATTGAGGAATCCAATGGTTTCAACTCCATCTAGAGTTTTCACACAAATGGTACATTGTGGGGTAATTTCACATACTCTATATGGTCGTTTTTCAACATATTTTAACTTTTTCTTTTCAGCATGCACTCCATACATAATCACTTTATCACCAACTTTGATATCATTGTCCTTTAAATGGCGGTCAACCACTTCTTTTTCCTATCCTTCTCCACAAGTGCATTTTACACAACCAATTGTCTCTCTTTATCTAACCTCTCTAGGATATATAAACGCTCAACTAAAGGGTCAGTATCCCAACCTTTGTGCAAAGCTACTCCAAGAATAGGAATGAAAAGCTCCCATGATATAACTGCTTCTTATCCATATACCATCTTCAAATGGTGTGCAATTATTAACTACTTTATACGATAAGGCCATAAACTTGACATCAGCTTCAAATCCCAATATGTGCGATGAGACTCTACCGTCTTGGTCAAAATAGAGATCAGAGACTTGTTGGTGCTCTCAGCTTGGCCATTCCCTTGTGGATAATAAGGTGTAGACTTATGTGGGATATTATGAAGCTTGTCATGAGTTCTCTTATTACTTCATCTATAAAATGAGTATTATTGTCACTCACGATTCAAAGGGACAACCAAATTTTGTAATATTGTTCTCAAAGAAAAAATTAGTTATTGTCCTTGTGTTAACCTTAACTTCAATTCACTTTGTCACATAGTTAGTGGCAACAATAAGGTACCGAGATTGACTGTTATGGGTTGTCGGACTAATCGAACTTACAAAGTCTAAGCCCTATTTTTCAAATGGTTGAATCACTTTAATAGGATGTAAGAGCATCTTATCTTTCCACTGTGTGGTTACGTTGGTATTCATCGCACCCTTTTTGCAAAAAGAGATGATGCAAAGCGGCGAGCGGCGAAAGTAATCTAGGGTACCCTAGATTACTTTCGGCGCCGCCACCCAGATCTATGGCCCACAATACCTTGGCCGTAGATCCCACCCTCCCATGCCCGTGTTACTTAGTCACGAGGCCCACCCCCCCACCTTCTTACTAGGTAAGAGACATTAAGAAGTGTAAGACTACTTTGTCCCCTTACTTTTTTGAGGGCATAGAGTGTGTCCACCACCCTCTTCTCATTGGTTGGCCTCTAATTAACCTTAATCCCAAAGGGCCCTTAGAGGGTTCATATTTTTCCTAATGTTCAGTCACTTGCAAAGTAATAGATGTGGCTATGAAATTGTGGTTGAAGTTGTTTCAAGGAGATCCTTCAAAGGATATTCTTGAAGAAGATGAACCCGAGAACGTAGACGAAGTTGAAGACATGGAGCCAAAGCAAATTTTTCTGCATCTCTCTCGGCACAACCCAAAGAAGAAAGCACTATAGTCCTTTTTGAAGTTCAAGTATCGCGGCACCCACGCAGCAGAGTGGGCCAACAAAGAATTTTTCACAGATTAATCCTAAGTTGTTGGCAAACTATGAGGAAGCCATGAAACTCGGTACGAGTAAACCTTGTAGTTGCATACCCCCTGATTGTACATGAGCATAGCCAATGTCTGCTAGGTGTAGGCATTGGGGAGTGTTCCCATACAATTGCATTAGTACGCAACCTAGGTATTTATGTGCATGTTCATCAACTTATTAATAAGTGACATTTTTGCATCATTTTAGAAATCCTGGATTTCTAAGTTGGATTGCCCAACCCAGCTTTTACCCCATATATAAGTGACCCTAGGGGTCACTTCTCAAGCATAAGTTAGTACCCGCCGTAGTACAAGTACCAAGTACTCGCAATACCTCAATACCTCTTTGGCATTTTTGCACCAAATTAGCTAGCGTGTTTAGAATTCAACTCATTGTACCAGATCAGCCAGCGCTTCTAGATTTAGCCCCCAAGTCAACCAACGTTTTCAGATTCAGTTAGTAGATTAGCCAGTGTTTTTCAGTTTTCAGCCCAATGCCGACATAGTTGATAGCAGATCAGCTTATAGCCTCGTCGTAGCTGCTGCAGATTACATCTAGAATTCCTAGCGTTTTGCATTTCTAGCCCTTAGCCTTGCAAATCCAAGCATCTACCACAAGATTCCATCAACATATCAGCATCTAGTACCATTTGTATCAATATTTGTGGAATCTAAAGCAAATATTTCTCTAGCAATAGAGAGGGGAGACCTTGGAGTGGGGTTTGAGACCCCATCTGGTGTCGATCTCTCTCTCTCTCTCTCTATCACTCACAACACTTTCACTTAGAGTGTCATTCTCTTTATCTCTCTAGTATTTTGCACAAAACTCATGAAGTAAAAGAAATTCTCTCATTCATTAAAAGGAACTTGAGTATGCATTGAGCACTAATCTTGAGCATCCACCATCAATCACTTCGACAGCACCTAACAAATTTTGAGGTAGACGTACGTGTTCACGACGGTGGTGTTGCTAACTCGGTAGGCTGACATGAGGCGGGGACCTCGTTCCTAGGTTTTCTTGGGGTCAGAGTCTCGAGTCTTCTGCAATTCTACTGCTAAATATGTGTGTCAGGTCACTTTTAGTGAGTTTACATATTTATCGGCATTTATTAGGCCATTTACGAGATCGTGGGGTTTTGCTACACGTAGGGAAAATCAAAGATTTGCCTATGTATGCAAACCCCCCTTGTACTTTTGGCATGTGTTATCAGTGTAGAGATCTAGCGTTTGGGCTCGCTCTCTCTCTCTCTCTCTCTCTCTCTCTCTCTCTCTCTCTCTCTCTCTCTCTCTCTCTCTCTCTCTCTCTCTCTCTCTCTCTCTCTCTCTCTCTCTCTCTCTCTCTCTCTCTTTGTGTGTCTCTCTCTGGCGTTTTGCTATTGCCAGTATTTTACAGTGTGCGGTAATCTTCTTTCTTTAGCGTTTACTCTCACCACATCGATCTCTCTCTCCCCCTGGCGTTTTCCCTCAATGATCTTCCTCTCTCTAGCTAGCACTCCCTCTGCTCTGCCGTGTGCACATCCTCTCAGTGTGAGAGCACCTACGGAGAGTTCCTGTGCCCGTTCAATGGGTGGCATGCTCTAGAAGCTTGACAACAAGGAGATCTATTGTGATAGATCCAAGATCTATTGGCTTCCCGGTACAGAGAGGAGGTTTGGTGACAATTGCAAACAAGTTCATCACCCGATTCACCATTTCTGCTGCAACTTTGACATGGTATCAAGACATGGCGTGCTCTTGAATCGGATCGGTGATTTATGCGAGTTTTTTGGTGTTGATTTTCGTGACAAAAGAGACGGTTTGCTGTTTTTTGTGTGTTTTTCACTGATTTGGGGTTGATTTCGGCTATAGTGGACAGATTTGTAGATTTTCTTTTCTAGCTCGACCTAGCCTTATCACATGCCTAAGTTCTCCAACACCATAGAGAAGAGCGATGATTTTGGAACAAGTTCAACCCGTGATGATGAAGTACATTGTGAGGAAGAGACCGGTGGTGGTTAAACAACCGTCAACGAGGAGTGGGGAGATTGGTCCAGTTCTACTCCGGCGTAGGTGATCAACCAATCAAGATACCTACCTTCCTACTTTTCCCTCGGATTGGCAATTAAATGGAGATAACTATGCCATTTGGAAAGCTACCATGATGGTAGTCTTTGACTCTTATGAGCTTGGAGGTTTTGTCTTGAGCAACTTTTAAAAGCCAAAGGGCCCTGCGAGAGCAAATCTATGGGAGTGTGTCAATACTCGAGTCCGGTATTTCATTATCCCTAACAGTACACCATCAGTTTTATTAGCCACTTACGATTGATGAAAGATGCAAAGTAGATTTGAGATAGGCTTTCTTCACTTTATGATCGAGTTTCTCCAATGAAGCGGATAGACCTCAAGGTGTAGTTGAGGACCTTGGATGTGAAACACTCTTCTACGCGGGATCACATCAACAAGATGCATGAGCTTCAACAAGAGATACTTCATATGGGAAAGCTTATCAGTTCAGAGGACATGGTCATCTATCTTTTGGTCCAATTACCTCCTCGGTACACTAACTTTTACTCTTCATTGATTACGAGTGGCCGGTTGAATACTATCTCTTGGGATGAGAATGTTCCAATGGTATTGTACTAGGAGAAGCAGTTCAATACAGGGAAGAAGTAGGGCCTCAAAGCCTTGACCGATTCTTCCAACAATAAGAAGCAGAAGGGTAAGAAGAAAATAAAAAACACCAAAGACAATAAGAGTGATGCCGAGCGGGATGCCTAGAAGGTGAAATGGCATTGCAATAGTTGCGGTGAGAAGGGACATTATTGGCGGAAGTGTCCAAAGCGAGTTGGATATGCTTTAACTTCTTTGGCGGAAGTGGAGCAGGCACCAGCCTTTGTTCATTTGGAGATTCTCCCCTTACAGGACTCTCGAAGGACATCGGAGGTTGTGTCGACTCTTGCAGGTCGATATGATCGTGATTGGATTTTGGATAGTGGTGCCTCATGGCACATGACACCTTCGAAGGATCTTTTTTCCAACACGCGATGACACTGTGGTACTATCTTCATTGGTGAAAAATTTGAAATTCCTATTCACAGCGAGGGATCTATGGAGCTCATTCCGGTCAAGGAGGTATGCATACCTCCAAGGTTCTTTATGCTCCAAAGTTGGTATTTCATCTTATATTTGTATACGAGGTGTGCAAGCTTGGCATGGAGGTGATCTTTACCGAGGACGTGTTATCTATTTGGGATTGGCAGTCCGGCAAAGAGGTCAAAGGGGGCTCGTTGGAGAATGGACTCTACATGCTCCATGCTCTTTCTTCAGCAGCACGGATACCTACATGTGATCTTTGGCATTACAGATTTGGTCATTTGAACAATGATGCTCTTCGGCTTGCTTTTCACGAGGAGATGCTTACAAGCTTACCACATGTTAAGAATAAACATGGGAAATGCATTACTTGCATTTGTGGGAAGCAACATCGCGAATCTAATCAGAGGCTTGCTACACACCAAGCCATTGCCGTTTTGAAGTTGGTTCACACTGACGTTTGTGGACCAATGCAGACCCCCTCCCTTAGCAAGGCTCTTTATTTCATGTTATTGGTGGATGATTTTAGCCGCTTTACTTGGGTATACTTTCTACAGCACAAGTACAAGGCATTTGAACTCTTCAAGAATTGGCATTCTCTTGAGGAGAAGGAAAGCAATCAAGTGTTAAAGACTATTTGATTGGACAAAGGTGGAGAGTTTACCTCCAATGCCTTTATTTAGTTTTGTGCATGTCATGGCATTAAGTGAGAGCTTGCAAATACCGGATCACCTTCAGAGAATGATGTTGTGGAGTAGAAGAATAGGATAGTGGTAGAAATGGCACGGACCATGCTTGAGCATTGAGACTTGTCCAAGTCTTTATGGACAGAGGCAGTTGCGATGGCAGTTCATACCATATATTGATCTCCAACCTTTTCAGTTCCTAAGAAGTCCGCCTATTTTGGTAAGAAGCCCGATGATTTTTGGGAGCGATGCATATGTGCATGTACCAAAGGAGCAAAGGGAGAAGTTTGACCCCAAGTCCCGAAGAATGATTTTTGTCGGCTACAACTCTGTTTTCGAGGGATATCGACTTTATGATCCAAAGAGGAAAGATGTTGTACTCAACCGTGACGTTATCTTCGATGAGCTTTTACCTTCAGAGGGGCTTCTGCTCCCAAGTCTTCCACGACGACCCCTTATTTGCCGATAATTGGAGACCCAAATTTTGATTTACCTCTTGATGAACTTCTTCTCCTACCCTATCCCTCAAGCTTTGGAGAAGAATGCACCCATTCTCGATGATGCAGATGATAGTGGTTCTCATCATAGTGAAGAGTTAGAGCCAAATATACCAGTAGCTCCTCCCCCGGGGAGCAAGACAGACAAGTTGCCGAAGTGGCTATTGGAGACTTTGCGAGATTCAACATCATATTTTCCACCTGGCTGGTGTGAAGCCAAGTCGGTACTACACGACGATCTCAGTGACTCTGTGTTTGATGTCTACAATGATCAAGGATAGATACGCTCTTAGAGTTGAGAAGGCACTTTCAAAACATAAGTGGAAGTTGGCTATGTAGAAAGAACTTGATTTTATCAAGAAGAACAACACTTGGGTGTTGGTTCCGCGGCCTGCCAAGCAAAAAGTGATTGGTGTCAAATGGGTTTACAGGACCTCTGATGGTTCTTTGGACAAGCACAAGGCAAGACTCGTTGCCAAGTCCTATGAAAAGACCTTTGCATTGATTACAAGGATGGTGACCATTCGGATAGTTTTTGCCCTTGCTGCCTTTTTTGGGTTGCCGGTTTTTCAGATGGATGTTGTTTCGGCATTCCTCACTGTTGATCTAGAGGAGGAGGTGTATGTGGAGCAACATCAAGGGTTCGAAGATCCAAACTTTGCAAACATGGTTTGTAGGTTGCTAAAGGATCTCTATGGACTAAAGAAATCCCTTCGAGCGTGATACTAGAAGATAGATTCATTCTTCCTACGACACTCCTTTCGACGATCTTCTGCAGACCCAAACTACATTTACCTTTGTTGGGAAACAAGCAAACTGGAACACCTCTATAACGATGTCACCCAAGAGCGTTGAAAGAGCACTACAAGAACACCAAAAGCTTTGGAAAATCCCTTTGAAACACCACAAGTCCAACATGAGTAGTCCCCTTGGGAATTTACTAGCCGTCGCCCACCCAAGAGACTATGTCACATAGGAGCAAAACCCTACCAAAGCATGGATTTGCAGCACACGTCGACCAATGCATATGAAGACAAGGGACTCCCCTTTCACCATTGAACATCACAAACCCACAAATTCAACATCAATTCCACAATTCATAGATACATGCCCTCCCAATCTGCTTGCACATAATTTGCCACAAGGTTGCCATAGCCATAACCCTGTAGAGAACTAGTCGTAACTTGAAGAGCACGACTCCAATTGGGACACTTTAAAGCTTGAAAAATGCTTGGCGAGAAATCTGAAGATGAAAAAAATTGAATGTACATGCTGCTACATGCAAAATTGATGCGAACAGGGAGCTGTCCCAACACGACTACACGTAGAGTAGGCAAGGCGGGGGTAAAAACTACAACAAAAACCATCCAGGAGGCACAACGAGCTCAAACCTGCAATTTTCTGGAGTTTGGCTGAATTTTTTTATATTTGTAAATGAGTTTTAATTATATACAAGTCTCACTTTGAAAAACTCACTCACGGGCACTTACAACAGCCGGACAACTGTCATTAGACTAGCGACTTGCAGTGCATGTACATGTGCTTGCTAAAGCAAGCTAAAAATCCCACAAAAATAAAGCCACACACCCTTTTGATATTGGGCAAGATGTCCGTATGTACAAATTTACAAAAAACGGGGTGTCAAAAATGCGTCCAACATAGTTTTCCACACCTTAGCCTGCTAGATCATTCATGATCAGCAGTAGAAAAGAGATCCTGTAAACCACATGATCAAAGAATTCTTCAAAAGAAGGCTCATCCTCAATTGTAGTCATCAACCTTGCAATATACTTCTTCAACGTGTAGCCATTCACACGTGCTTTATGTGGGGTACCATCCAAGTCAGCAAGTTGATATGTGCCATTTGGAAACCTGCTTAAGACCAAGAAAGGACCTTGCCACTTGATTTGAAATTTCTTTTGAAAAGTGCTATCAAGCTTGCTATTGTAACGCAGCACCATGTCACCCTTCTTGATGTTCTTGTCCTTCATTTCTCATTTGTCTTTGCTTGATTATTCTTCAAAACATGCTCATAATGCTCAGAAGCCAACAACCTATCCAATTGGACACATTGCAAATATAGAAGCCTCTCCTTGAATCCATCATTGGGCTCTTCTTCAAGATCTAGAATCATCTTCAAAGCTGGTATCTCCACCTCAATAGGAAGTAAAGCCTCTGTGCCAAAAACTAGACGGAAGGGAGAGAAACTAGTACCTAATTTGATGGCAGTCCTATAAGCCCATAGAGCACAAGGTAGCTCTAAAACCCAAGTCTTCACATTGTTTCTTGTCATCTTTTTAAGCATCCTTATGAGCTCTCCATTAAACCTTTCATTCATGCCATTGCATTGGGGATAATATGGAGTAGTAAATCTGCGATGCACATGAAGCTTCTCACATAGATAATCCACCAGCTCTTCCCTAAAACCTGGACCCTTGTCAGAAAGTAACTCCAATGGCATGCCAAATTTGCAGCAAATATCTTCATATATAAATAAAGAAACATCTTTTCGCGTGATGTGCTTAATAGCTTTGGCTCCGGCCCACCTAGATAGATAGTCAACAGCAATAAGTATGTAACATTTGCCTCTAGTTGTCATAGGTAGAGGACCTATTGCATCAATACCCCACTCTCAAACACATCATAAGCCACAATGGTGCCTCTAATTTCTAATTTGAGAACCCTATTTGCCATGCTTTGACACTCTTTACAAGACTTGCACCAATGATGAACATCACGTTGAACGCTTGGCCACACATACCCTTCTTGCAAGACTTTATGCAAAGTGACCACCACAAGAACCCTCATGATTCTCCTCTAAAATTTTGTATTTTTCTCATCACAAGATCAGCCCCCTTCATATATAAGGCATCACCAAGTAGCACATACCTTTTGGCACGGCATAGGAAGGCATACTTTTTTGACTTATCCAACTCTGATGTAAGCATACCTGTTTGTAGAAACCCATCCTCCCTCTCTAAATCTTCCCTTCCCAAATAAAGAGGAGAATCAGCCCTTATCACATATAATTGCCCAATTAAAGCTTGCGTTGCACCATGTGCTTCTTCATTTTGAAACCTGTCCACATGCCTTAAACCCCAAGCTTCAAAATGCTTAAGCAGATTCTTCACTTGAAAACACATATTTTTCAGCCTTGGATTCTTACTTTGCCACACCCCAAGTACTTGCTTAACCACCAAAAGAGCATCACCCCTTACCCGCACACGATGGATGCCAAGCTCAAGGCAAAGGTTCAGGCCTTTCTCCAAAGTAGCATACTCAGCGTCATTGCTGCTTTGTGCTATAAGCTTAAAACTCCTTTTAGTTACCAAAGCACCTTGAGGATCATAAATTACAACACCTCCTGAAGCTTCACCATGCGCTTTCCTATAAGATCCATAAGAAAACAATAGATAGGCATTGTCTATTTTAGGAGCTTCCATGTGTTGCTTCTTCACCGCGTCCTCCTTAAGCCTGAAGAGGGCTTTCCTTATAAGTAAGCAAATCAGCTGATGTAGCCCTTGTACTCTCCTCAACAAGAAAAGAGAATTGGAGTTCCTGTAACTCCACAATCCATTTCATGAGCCTCTTTGAAGGAAGCACACAATAACAAAAGCATCCCCATGGTGTGATAAATGTGGTCTTTTTTTAATCTTCTAAAGCCAAGGTGAGCTGAAAATATCCAGAGAATCCATCACATACATTGTATCTCTCATGCCTTGCAATAGAATCGAGTATGTCATCTATGAAAGGAAGAGGGTATGGATCTCTCTTCATGGATGCATTTAAAGGCTTAAAAATCAACATATATCCTCCACTTTGCATCCTTTTTGGGTGTGACAACAACAGGACACACCCATTCTGCAGTACTCACAGGACATATGAAACCTGCTTCAAGAAGCTTGTCTACCTCTTCCTTTAAAGCATTAAGTTGTACCTATCCCATTCTCCTTAGCTTTTGGCGTACGGGATGAGATCTTTGCTTGATTTAAATGTGAATTTCCTCTCCCTTAAAGCCTCTAATTTCCTCATAAGAAGTGATGAATAAATGGGGAAATTGTTGTATCATATGTAGGTACTCACCCTTCTCATGACTAGTCAAGTCGGGAGACAACATACCTTGTATCAGCTCCTGTTTGACATTAGGTTGAACTTTGGGTTGCATTAGCTCTTCAATTTGCTCATAAGGACCAGAGATATCCTCATTCTCCATAAGTCCAAGAAATCTTTGTTTCTCATCATGCTCTTCTTCAAGAAACAAGGAGGAAACATCTAGATCACTATCGCTACTATCTTCCACTTCACTGCCATCATCCCCATTGTCTTCTTCTTCACTTGAGTACTCTTCTTCATCACTTTTCTCATCAAAATCAGCATCCGAAGATTGCTTTCTAGCCATGTCAAACCTCTTCTTATCACCCCTTCTATTGTAGAGAGTGATGGTACCATGTCCCCAATCCTGTACAGCTTTGGTTGCCTGTAACCATGGTCTTCCAAGGATGAGAGGGAAAGCACCAATACCTGCAGGCATAACATGGCAATTGACCAGCACTTTAACATCAAATATATCCACCTCCAAGTCCTTTATAACTCCCAAGCACCTCACCCTTGATTGGTTGGCAAGCTTTATGCAAAAACCTGAATTCTTCACCATGTTGAGTCCCAACTTTGATACACAAGCTTGAGTAATAACACATACCTGTGCACCTCCATCAATATAAGCCTCTCCAATGCACTTCCTCTTATTCCATGCATCCATAGTAGTGAATATATTAGGTAGCTCATTAAAAGATAGGACTCTCACTGACCCCCTTGCAGGCTCCTTCTTCATGGGGTTGACTACATGCTTCCATTGCCTCTTTAACTTGGGACACATCTCCATGAGTTGCCCAAAGGTAACATCAGCCTTTCTACTCACCAAATCAGCCCTTAAACTATAATTTGGTTGCCCTTATCCCAAAGGAAAGTCAGATGCATTATAATGTTGCTTGGGTTTTATCTTCTTCTTCTCTTTACATGTACCTATTTCAACCTGTTTCCCTCTTTTATGGCTGGGACTTGCATCAATCATGTCACGATCTCTTGTAACCTTCTTACCTACATGCATGACCATAGCTCCCAAATCATCCTCTTTCTTCTCCAAACGGATTATGCTTACCACTTTTATTTTGCTCTTCTCTTCAACTGTCAAACCGCTTGGCCCTGCTTCCCCTTTAATCTCAATACCATAATCTTGAGCTCGAGAAGGAATTTGTGGAGGAAGAGGAAACATGTCACCACCCATTCTCTTTGGCTTGTCATATTGAGGGATTTTATGACCCCATTCACCACAATTGTAACATTAAAACATATCCCCTCTTCCAACCATGCCTCTTCCTATACCACCTGTAAACCCCTCATTGCTTCCATACCCACGTCCATATCCATAGCTTTGACCTCTTCCACCTCCCATCATATGCACACTAAGATTCTTCATAAGACCTACAACCTCTTGCATCTCCTTGCGAAAAGCATTCACATCATGAGAAGCTTGTTGATCATAACCTGGCTCCCTAATGAGGACCCTTGGTTGCTCTACCGCTTTCACTTCAACCTTTGGCTTGACATTGATTCCAAGTTGATGAAGACGCTATGCTTTCCACTCTTTATTTTTTCCAATTTAAACTGCCTCCTCAAAGGTCCTTGGCTGCTTAAGCTCTACCTTCAAGCATAGGTTACTCCTCAAGCTTGCAAGAAACCTATCCTTCTTCAACATGGTTGGAGGAATTTCAGCCCCCAAATACGTACACCACTTTGTCCATAACGCATTGAATGCCTTCACAAAGTCTTCTATGGTCTGGCCTTCACCCTGTACCAAGCCTTGAATAGACTGCCATACCTTTTGTGGATCTTCCACCTATTGAAAGTGTGTAAGAAAAGCATGCCTACCATTTCATAAGTCATAACTTGAGGAGTTTGGGCTGATTGTAGCTCCTTTTTGTAGCCTTTTAACCATTCCCTAACATCTCCCTTCAAATAGAAGTAGAAGATTTGCAGCACCAACGCTGGGTTTTGCTTGTAAGCAAGAAGGCAAGCAAACTTCATTCTCTCAATGAAACCTTCATAGATTTCATTTGATTTCCCACTAAACTCCGGAAAACTAAACGCCATGTCTTCCAAAACCTATAAACTGAAGGTAACTTGAAGCGATTCCTCGTGGCGGGTACCAAAACACTGTTGGGAAACAAGCAAATTGGAACACCTCTATAATGATGTCACCCAAGAGCGTTGAAAGAGCACTACAAGAACACCAAAAGCTTTGGAAAATCCCTTTGAAACACCACAAGTCCAATAAGAGTAGTCCCCTTGGGAATTTACTAATTGTCGCCCACCCAAGAGACTATGTCACATAGGAGCAAAACCCTACCAAAGCATGGATTTACATCACACGCCGACCAATGCATATGAAGACAAGGGCCTCCACTTTCACCATTGAACATCACAAACCCACAACTTCACCATCAATTCCACAATTCATAGATACATGCCCTCCCAATCTGCCTGCACACAATTTGCCACAAGGCTCCCATAGCCATAACCCTGTAGAGAATTAGTCGTAACCTGAAGAGTACAACTCCAATTGGGACACTTTAAAGCTTGAGAGAAATCTTGAAAAATGAATGGAGAGAAATCTGAAGATGAAAAAATTTGAATCTACACTCCACTACATGCAAAATTGATGCGAACTGGGAGCTGTCTCAACACGACTACACGTAGAGTAGGCAAGGCGGGGGCAAAAACTACAAAGAAACCATCAAGGAGGCACACGGGCTCAAGCCTGCAATTTTTTGGAGTTTGGCTAAACTTTTTTAAGTTTGTACATGAGTTTTAGCTATATACAAGTCTCACTTCAAGAAACTCACTCACGGGCACTTACAGCAGCCCGACAGCTATCACTAGACTAGCGACTTGCAATGCATGTACATGTGCTTGCTAAAGCAAGCTAAAAATCCCACAAAAAAAATCCACATACCCTTTTGACATCGCGCGTGATGTCTGTATATTTTACAAAAAACGGGGCGTCAAAAATGCGCCCAACACCGTGAGGAGGATTGGTGACACTTGCTATCGTCTATGTGAACGATCTTGTGATTACAGATAGCCATGTTGAGAACATCCGTAGTACTATGGAGACCTTGGCTAACGAGTTTGGGATGATAGATTTTGGCTTGTTTCATCATTTTCTTGGATTGGAGATATGGCAGAAAGAAGGGGGCATCTTTGTCTCCCAAGAACGATATATCCAAGAATTGTTGGAAGCATTTGATATGATTAAGTGCAAACCTATCTCAACCCCTATGGATCCCAATCAGAAGTTGTCAGAGTTTGATCTCCCCATTGTAGCAGATGCTACACAGTATTGGAAAGTGGTCGGTTCTCTCATTTGGGTATTCAACATCTAGTTTGATGTCAGTTTGCTAGTGGGACTTCTCAATCGTTCATGCAAAACCTGCCGAGTCACATTTGGAGTAGTCTCTTTGGATTTTGAGGGCATTCACTATGCGGCTGGACGTACAGACTCCAGATTATTCTACCAGGATGGAGTGATTTGGATTGGGGTGGAGATTCATATGGACGACAGTCAACTATAGGTAACACCTTTTCTTTTGGCTCAGGAGCAGTTTCATGGAGCATCAAGAAAAAGCAAACAATTGCCTTATCCACCATAGAGGCAAAGGTCCGAGCAGTTTGCAGTGCTACATCTAAGTCAATGTGGATTCAGAGGATAGAAGACGTGCTTTTCCCCAGCAGATGACCATTATGTAACCAGACAACCATAGTTGCAAGGAACCCGATGTTCCATGCTCAGACCAAGCATATAGAGATACAATACCATTTTTTTCGTGAGAAGACCCAAGATGGCTCTATCCGACTAGAGTGCTCTATTCGACTAGAGTACATTCCGACTTTGGATAACCTTGGTAGCATCTTCACCAAACCTCTTCCACAGGCGACATTATCCTCTCATGCCAGCTCCCTTGGACTCTTTTGTCATCGAGGAGCTAAGAGGGGGTGTTAAGAGTTCAGCTTACTATCCGGTGGTGGCTCCAGTATCTCCTAGGAGCAGATAAGGGAGTGAGGGTTGTTTTGTGCCTGTGCTTTGCCTACTTGAGATAGATGTACCTATTCACGGCGGTGCACTTCACGATATTGCTTATCCAATAGGCTAGCATGAGGCAAGACCCCCGTTCCTAAGGTTTCCCGCTGTCAGAGTCTCGAGTCTTTTGCAATTCTGCTACTAAATATGTGTCAAGTCACTTTTAGTGAGTTCACATATTTATCAACATTTATTAGGCCATTTATGGAATCGTGGGTTTTTGCTACAGGTAGGGAAAATTAGAGATTTGCCTATATATGCATCCCCCCCCACCCCCCCGTACTTTTGGCATGATTTATCAGTACAGAGATCTAGCGTTTGGGCACACTCTCTCTCTAGTGTTTTGCTATTGCCAATGTTTTGCAGTGTGCAATCATCTTCTCTCTCTAGAATTCTCTGTGTGTGTGTGTGTGTGTGTGTTTCTCCCCCCCTTGGCATGTTCCCTCTGCGATCTTCCTGCTCTCCAGCTAGCGCTCCCTTTCCTCCGTCGTATGCACACCCTCTCGATGTGACATCATCTATGGAGAGTTCTCGTGCCCGTTTGGTGCTAGGAGCTTGACTACAAGGAGATCCATTGTGGTAGATGGAAGATCTATTGGCTGCTCAATATGGAGAGGAGGTTTGCTTGCAATTGTAGACAAGTTCATGACCCGATACACCCTTTTCCGCTGCACCTTTGACATACCATGGGTCTATACCTTGCACTTTTCTTTAAGTGTGAACCTTGGCTTATCGTGGATTCATCTAGGTGTATTTTTCAGTCATATAGAGGATATACACACTTCACATTGAGAAGTTGATATTGTGCTATTTCTTTCTATCTTTTGTGGTGCATATGCCCTATCAACTACCTCATTTTTGTGCTAATGTTTTCAATTTTATGCTAGGCTTCATTATGGCTGAGTCTGTCTTGGATCTCCAGTGTTGATGTATGCTCATGTGTGTGGGCGTGTGGTGTGTTTTGTGTTTGGGAGCATATGTTAGTACCTAGTTCTACACCCACTATTGGGCACTGATGACGTTAGTGGGGATGTTGTGGTATTTAGTCAATACTATGCATGACTAGAGTTGACGGTTATATTGTCTTGTACCATGGGTCTATACCTTGCACTTTCCTTTAAGGGTGAATCTGGGTTTATCCTGAATTCATCTAGGTATATAGGTTTTCAAACCTAGCCCCTTATAGAACACTTGGCCAAGATTTGCAAATTGATAAAACTTCTTCTGCCTTTATCTCTAGGAATTTGGCCCTTATGTCCTTCAAGCCATGCAACGTCGTCACTTTGTGACATACCCCCCTCTTGAAAGAATCGTAATCACCCTTGATTATGCGTGCAAAATTAACATAGAACAAACTAGTTCAGTAGACATTGGCTCTAACTAGTCCAGGCTCAATGTCCTTCAAGCCATGCAACATCATCACTTTGTGACATACCCCCCTCTTGAAAGAATTGTAATCGCCCTTGATTATGCCTGCAAAATTAACATAGAACAAAACTAGTTCAATAGACATTGACTCTAAGTACAGACGTACTAGACCATATATCCAACACTTGCACGAAGACGATAGTCATTCAACATTCACGTCACTATCCCCGTTGAGATCTTAGATGAGAGTGATGATCAATGTAACTACATTTAACAATCACATCCAGATCGCGTTGATCTTTTCATGGATGTCTTGATCTACTAAATTTTGTTACTATCACATCCACATCACCCCTTAGGTGAACAAGACAAAATGTTGCAGTCATTTTGCCTTTCAGACATGCACTCAAATAATTCACACATGAGAGAGCACATATAATAGATTCACTCTAGGAATTCCCATTTAAATTACATCTTTACATATAGTTATCCAACAAAATACTTTCAATTTTGACTATCCTTGAAATCTCAGAAGAAATTAATGACTTTATTCCATCAAGGTAGCTAGTGACAAAGGAGCTGCGTAACTCCCCTCTTGCGCAGTTCGCACCGCACCAGATTCACATGTTGATTCATTGGTAACTCTTGGAATAGTCTGTGAAAATGTCACAAAGTGATGATGTGGCGTGCTAAACTAGAAGAGAAATGGCCGGGTGGACAAGAGGAACTGAAACCCCACCAAAGAACTGAACCCAAAAAGTGTGGCCGAGGGGCATAAACTAAAGAGGACTAGGGATTTTTAATCCTAGTCCTACCCAACTTATGGAGCATCGACCGACAGGCCTAAAACTTTAGAAGTCAAAAAGCTTGTAATATTGGTATTAGAGCTCAAAAAGATCCTTCTTCTACAACGGATCCAATTCTTTCTACAACACACATGAGTTCTCGAGGATAATTTAACGAAAAGGGCACCCCTCTGCAGGGAGATGAAGAAAAAATGAAATCGAGGGCAGAAATTGAATAAACCAATGGAGATTTTTGTAAAATTTTGGCGGAAAATTTTGCCAGAGCAAAACAAACGTCAATTGCAAGTTGTTAAGTCTTTAAAAAGATTGATTAAGTACTCTAGAAACCCGAAATATGTGAAGCATCTGAAGAATTACCCGATTGATGAGATTCACTCGAGATGGCGGGAGGCCGTTGATTCTCGTCTCAAGTCGGGAAGGAAGCTGAAAGAAAAGTCGAGTGCAAAAAAGTGGAAATTGTACTCACAAAAAGAGTTTGACAGAGCTCTTGAAAAGAAGATGAACTAGTTGAGAAAAGGTTTGAAGCACTCTCGGAAGAAGAGGAATTTGGTGGATTTGCCCGGTTATTTGGATCGGAAGTCGACTTTTGAGATGGGAAGCAGATCCAAGAAGCGTGTTTCTTTTGAGGGTGACCCAGATTTTTCTTTGTCTTCAGAGAGTTTCGATAGTTTGTTGTTCTCTTATTCTAGCAAGGATGAGAAAAGGCGGAAGAAGCGGAGAAAAAGCAAGAAAACTAGATATTTGATAAATCTTTAGAAGGCATTGGAGGCCATCTAGAAGTTTAAAGGAGGAGAGCTTGTCTTCTTCTGACAGTGAACAAGAGAACAAGAAGACCAAGGAGTTCAAGGATGGGGGTCAAGCAGTTGGATTTGACACATTTTTAGGCTATCATGATGCCCATCAAGCCCTTCAGTTTATTCAACAGTTCGACGTCGCCTTCTCATGAACTCGGTTTTCGGAACCCTCCAAGGTGCGAAGGGCGGCATCTTACTTGAAAGGAAATACACAGACATGGTATCTACTTTGTTGTTATGCGGAGAAGCACCTATGAAGTGAGTAAAATTCAAGAGAATTTTCAAGAATATGAAGAAGATGTCATCACTTCTTGGCATCATTTGAGAATGACTAAAAACACCCTAGATGACTACTACTTGAGGTTTTGGGATACCTTTTTGCCAGTGTCCTCATTTTGGAGGGTCACTTTGAGGGACCAGATTGAGCGGTTTTGCTGCGGTTTGCCAAAAGATATTTGGTAGTATTGTCTGCAACAGAAGTGTGATTTTATTCAGAGACTTATGGATGTGCCAAGCAAGGTTTTGAAATGCATGCTGGCTCATTGACTATCCTACAAACATGTTAATGTACACCTCAATAGGGCTAGAGTCTTCCAGTGAATAAAATGAATTAGAGGAATTGGTTGACAATTTATTAGAGGATTTTGGAGACAAAAAGAAATTAGATGATAGTGCATCCGAGGGTCTTGATGAACTAAGGGAACCAGCTACAAGTTCATCAAAAAAATTTGAAGAAGAAGGGATATAGATGATAATGCATCCGAGGGTTGTGATGCAACATGGAAATCAATTAATGGCTCATTAGAGAATTCCAACAGTTGAGAATGAAGTGCCAGTGGATAGGGGAGACGAATGAAGCTATCAACATGTCCCAGGGCACAACAAAAGAACATAAAGGGAATCAACTGGTATTTTAGAGAATTCCAAAGATCAGATTGAGGTGCCAAGAAGAGGGGAGTACAATAGGGCTACCAGCAGGTTCTAGGGCACGAGAAAAGAACAGAAAGGTAAGACGGATAATTTGGTTAAGGGTGCTTTTTGGTCCTCGATGCAAAGTGGATGGAGGAGGAGAACATCACAAATTCTCTTCAGAGAGAGTTGTACCTTGAGATTTTGGAATATTAGCAGTGTCTATGCCAAAAGTTACCGATCAACAATTTGAATCTGATGTGGTGCGGACTATGCAAGAGGGGAGACACTTCACTCCTTTGTCATAGATTGATAAAGTCACTAATTTCTTTCTCAGATTTTAGGGATACTGACAGGCTCATAGTATTTTGCGGAATGACTTTATGAACATATGTGGACTAAATTGAATTGAAAACATGTGCTCTTTATTGTTAGATACATGTAGAGAAAGATGAAATGTCCGTAGCATTTTTTCTGATGAATGATTTTAACTTAGTGCATTGTAGCAACAAAAGTGTGTCATGCTTTCTACTGTGGGTGCTCCTCAGTGCAATATGCGAGAAACTTCACTCCAACAAAAAGTAAAACACCCAATAACGATGGAAGAACAACTCAAAGCACCACAATAGACTCAGAACTCAATGGAACTCGACAAAGTCATAGAACCATACAGACTCTAGTTGGCATCACACTTAGCTCCAAGCCTAAGACTCACAGGTACAATGGGGGTGTTGAGGCTCCAATGTGCCAGGAGAGTGCAGATGTGCAGTGTTGGACTTAGAACTCAAGGCTCTAGATGCTAGACCATAGGAAATGGATGATGTGGTATTTGACGACCCAGACCAACTACACATATATACAACCATAAAGAGCCACCAACGGCTAGAAAAATATCCCAATCCAACTAAGCCTATCTCCAAACTGTGGTGGTGGTGATCAGGACACGGTGCCCCCACCACCCGTATCATGGCCACATGTCACTGCCCAAGTGAGATTCCGTCCAATGTGAACTCTAGACCAACTATAACTAAGTTCAAGGTGGTTCCAAACGTACTGTATGTGGCAGATATGAATGTACTGTACGTTGTTCTGTACCAAAAATATGTTTATGTATGTAAAAATACGTACTCTTGTAAAAAAACCTCAATTCTTCAAACTTTCTAGGACATTTTCAATTAAAAACAAGATTACATCCATTATCTTTTAAAGGCATTTGAAGACATCTCCATTTATGTGCCCAATAGTGTACGGACTAGCTCGAAAATACTCACAAAATCACTCGATGACCTTATCTCCCCCTAAAAATTAAAATAAAATTGACTTGTAGAGATCGATCTGTATTGTACAAATCATATTGTATGGTTGTACGGTACGTAACGGATCCGTACGTATGTTTTGAAACAACCTTGTAACTAATTGCATGTCCTATGACAATGACACTGTAGCCCTACTACAGGTTGCCCGCCACAAGACCAATCACAATCTCGATGAGAGAGAGCACTGAAACTTTAGATTAATAAGAGAAAATGTGAGCCAATTCAGGTATGTGTGTGGCAAGACAACAATTCATCAACCTAGTAGGGCAAAATGCAGCCAACCCGACTGAAGAAGGTGATGTGTGGAGAAGATATTTGAGTTTTGAGGAGGAAGGTACCAATGAAGAAATGTAGATAGTTGTAGAAGATGATGAAGAAGACTGGCTAGCTCTGCCACAATGAGATAGGCTATACAAAAAGCAAAAACTGAAGAAGGCCCAAGTTTGTAACAAAATCCTAGAAAGTCATAGAAGCTAGTGTAATGCAACCAAAAGAACTAGAAGGATGTTCATTGGCAACAAGAGTGGTCTTCAAAGAGGAGAAATTTACAATTAAGCAAAAAGGAAAATAGGAGGCTAGGGATGAGAGGGGGGGTAGGGGCTTGGGGAGATAGGGACGAGGGGGAGTAGGGGTGGGTAGCAACGAGAGAATGGGAGGGGGTGGGTAGGGGCGAGGGAGTTAGGGGATGCGGATGAGATAGGGGCGAGGGGGAGAGGGCTAGGGTGGGTAGGAGTGAGGGGGAGAGGGCTAGGGGGTGAGTAGGGGTGAGAAAAGGGAGGTAGGGGCAAGGGAGTTAGGGGGTGGGGGGTGGGTAGGGGCGAGGGAAGAGAGAGTAGGGGCAAGGGAGTTAGGGGGTGGGGGGTGGGTAGAGGCGAGGGAAGAGAGAGTAGGGGTTGGGTAGGGGCGTTTGAAGAGAGTAGGGGCAGGGGGTTGGGTAGAGATATCTGGTGGTGCATGAAGCTTAAGAGATCCTATTATAGGATTTGAAAGACACATGCCCTTTGTGGAATGCCAATTCCAAACCGGAGGACCAGATAGCCGCACACTCATTGTCTTCCCAAAAGTTTTACAAGCCAATCTCTTTCAAAATCATCAGTGCTTGACTCCTCTATAACTTTGAAAGTATCTTCTATGACATAGACCACAACCAATATGACACTCTGCTCTGCATTTGGTTGAGCAGCACTAAGTGATCATCATAGTCACCGAAGTTGTCTTCCTTTACTGGGTCTAGAGATGGCACTGCTAAAAATTTCGTTGTAGGTGAAGAGGTTGCCGCTTCTAAGAGTAGAGAGACATCATGAGCTAGTGTCTCATCGATATTGAAATCAACATCTTTTTCTTGTAACCATCCTTGTGGAATCTTGTTGAAGGGTAGTTCATCAGACATGAAGAGCTTTGGTTTGGTCGGAGAGTGAGACTAAGAGGGGCCTGATGAGCAGGTTGATGTTAGGGTGTCGTCAAGATAGTCTCTGTTGTAAGATTTTCTTGTTCTAATAGTCGATCTGTTGTAGGTTAGCTAATTCTTCCAAGAAAGCCCCATCAATATCGGACAATAGAGATATTCTCTCTTGACACTAGGGGATGGCTTGTCGACTACTGGAAGTGGGATACTCATTGGTGAGATAGTGGGTGGAAGAGGAGAACTTGCTGGAAGGCTAAGACCCATAAATGCCCTCTTGGCCCAAGTGAGGACACAAGTGGGCTCCTTTGCGTGTTTAAACTTGTCATTAGGGGGCATCACGTGAGTAGAGGGTGACGGGTGAGGGATGGTGCTAACTGTTATCAAATTGATTTTGTGAAAGGTGAATTCAAGTTGGCTCTGACTTGGGCTCAAATTTGTAGATGCTCATTGTTTTGGACAGTCCTTACTATAGTGATCCTGAGCCTCATGGCAATGTCAGCAAGGAGGACACCCTTGTGGCAGAGGACATTTGCTTTGGCAATGGACATATTCCTTGCATCTGTAGCACAAAATTGATCTATTGGATGGGCGAGTTGGAGGATGAGTCGGCCTTTGCTCATGCTGCACGAAGGTGGAGGTTGAAGTGTAGAAGCTCTGAGGGGCTGAGGGAACATTAGCATGATAAAAGCTTTGAGATGGAAAAGTGCTTTGTATACCTTGCATAGGAGGGGTTGTCAGCAAAGGTGGTATGTGGTTTGGATGGCCATAGGGCAAAACCATTTTGTAGGTTAGCTAATGCTTCCAAGAAAGCCCCATCAATATCGGACAACAGAGATATTATTTCTTGGCACTAGGGGATGGCATGTCGACTGTTGGAAGCGAGATACTCATTGGTGAGATAGTGGGTGGAAGAGGAGAACTTGCTGGAAGGCTAAGACCCATGGATGCCCTTTGGGCCCGAGTAAGGACACAAGTGGCTCCTCTACGTGTTTAAGCTTGTCATTAAGGGCCACCACATGAGTAGAGGGTGATGGGTGAAGGATGGTGCTAAGTACTGTTATCAAATTGATTTTGGAAAAGGTGAATTCAGGTTGGCTCTGACTTGGGCTTGAAGTTGTAGATGCTCATTGTTTTGGACATTCCTTACTATAGTGATCCTGAGCCTCATGGAAATCTCAGCAAGGAGGACACCCTTGTGGCAAAGGCCATTTTCTTTGGTAATGACCATATTCCATGCATCTGTAGCACAAAGTCGACCGATTGGATGGGTGAGTTGGAGGACGAGGTGGTCTTTGCTCATGCTGCATGGAGGTGGAGGTTGAAGTTTAGAAGCTCTGAGGGGATGAGGGGACATTAGCATGATAAAAGCTTTGAGATGGAAAAGTGCTTTGTATACCTTGCATAGGAGGTGTTGTCAGCAAAGGTGGCATGTGGTTTGGATGGCCATAGGGCAAAACCATATTGGATGCAGGTGCCAAACCCGGGTGAACAGGTGTCAAGCCTTGCTAAAGCATAGGGACGAGGCTCTGTTGTAATTGTCGCAATCCCTTCACATAGTAGCAATCTTTGTTGTCATGTCCAGGCTTCTTATAGAAGTGGTAGTAAGCGCAAACCGGCATTCCTGTAAAGGATGCTTGGGAGAGCAACAGGAGCTACACCAAACCATAGCCTTAGACTCCTGCTGAGCCCTAAGCTCTTCGAGCTCTCGCTTTATCTGGTCCAAAGCCTCTTAATGTGGAGGCTTCTCCTATTGAAGAGTGAAGGATCTCTCCTCTTGAAGAGCTTGTTGTAACTTCTGTGCTTCTAGTCATCAATGTCTTGCATTGATAACATCTGATCTCTCATGGCAGCTTATTTGTAGCTTACATTTCACCAACTTCTTTTGACTACTCAGTATCCAGGTTTGCCTTGCTTGCCGAGGGTTGTCTTGCATGATGATCAAATTTAAGCTTTGAAATGCATTGATCCTTGATCAAACCGGTGCCAATGAGCTCAAGTTTTGAAAGTCCACCTAGATGCGCCTCGAAGTGTCTTTAATACTTGCATCAACATTACTTAAGTGGCCAATCACTAGGCTGTCCAACTCTTGGATGCTCTACATGAGGGAAATTTGGAAACCATCAAGGTGCACATGACTCTGTGTGCCACATGGGCATGCTTCATTGACTTCTAGAGCCAGTTTTCCTCTTCTTCCTAAATAGGAGTGTCTAGAGTCCTACATTTTTTTGACAGATGTTATTACACTACTGTGGGCATATGGCGTGACATGCATATAGTTTTATGTTAGAGAACTTCAATGAGCTGTTTGCGTCGATCAAATTCTCGGGTGGGCAGATGTGCAACAATTTCACCCATAAACTGGCCCTTGGTCCAATTCATTAATAAATCAATTTTATGATTTATTACACTATGGTGGGCATATGGCGTGACATGCATAGAGTTTTTAGGTTAGAGAAATTCAACGAGCCATTTGCGTCGATCAAATTGTCCGATGGGCAGATGTGCAACAATTTCACCCATAAATTGGCCCCTGGTCCAATTCATTAATAAATCATTTTTATGATTTATTTTGTTGGGTTTGGTAGAGAGTTTGCCCTAGCTAAGCCTAAAGAAATTTATAACCCAAAAATCTTACCTATAAAGGGAACCTAGCAACCCATCAGTTGAGCAAGTTGTCTGGAGATTCCTAGCGCTAGCTAAAGGAGGAGCAACTAGCCAACGTTTTTGTTGAGATCGACCAGCGTTTTTTGCAGCAAGTCATCAGCCCTAGCGTTTTTGCATTAAAGCGCCAAATCAGGCCCAACCGTACCAAGTTTTGTAGATCAATCCTAGCGTTTTCAAATTTCAGCCCTTTCCTTGCTAGATCAGCTAGGCTCTACGATCGCTAGCCATCCCGATTCCTCGTTACGGTCCGGTACTTCGCCAGCCCATTGAGCCTCCCCTTGGCCATTCCCTTGCCGGCATCGAGTGCTCCATTGATGTCCATCATCAACACCGTTGGGACTTACGTTTTTCGTCCTTCATTCCTCTCACATCGGGAGTGCAATTCACCCCAGATCTACCCCTTGGTGGCCATCAACAAACCCACATCGAGAAGGATCCAAAGGTGTATCAAATTAGCCTCGGAGGTGCCTTGTCTTAAGAGTTACCACGACATGATAGTCATCATTCGAGTTTGTAGAATCTTCACTTAAGATATTGCATGTGTATACATTCCATTTAGGTAATCTAAAGCAAATATCACATCAACAATGGTGTGGGGGACCCTTGAGAGGGTTGGTTGGAATCTCATCGAGAGTTATTCTCCTCTTCTCTATCTTTCTCTCTCCCTCTACACATCTCTACAACACTCTCTTGTCCCTCTCTCCAGGGAAAAATTAAAAGGAACCTTCATTCAAGCTAAAAGGAATCACTAACGCAACGAAAGAAAGAAACGGATTTGTGGAAGTGTAAAACCTGAATCTTCACCATTTCAATTCTGCTGCACCTAAGATTGGTATTAGAGATTCAAAGATTTTGCACAAATCCGTTTATCTCCACAAAAAGTTATTTTCCTCTCGTGTTTTTGGTTGTGTTGGTAACCCTTTGGTGTATACTCCTCGCTCTCTTGAAACTATAGGCCTACCATTGCGTATAGGACCATGTGCCATGAGCGTTGGAAAATAGAAACCAATTGTGTACCACGTGTTGCATGCGAGTACACTGACGAGGGGGTAGATAGTCTCTTGAATATCAGTTTGCAACCTTCCTTGAACTAAGAACGGAAATCCTTGCATGGTCAAGTCATAGTAGTATGGAGACCACCACGAATCAAGAAGGTGAGCACCTCCCTCTTTGCCACTAAATCCCATGGATGCTATGATGCGCATGATGATGCGGCAAGACTGAGCTCAGCGACAAGAGCATGTTGTAGCAGAGGAGGCACGTTGATTAGAGTGTGCGAAAGCGGCGGAGCGAGAGGAACATCAATTAACAGTGGCCGAAGCAGACTTCGAGGCCCGTAGATGGGACCGCGAGGCTGAAGCCAAGGCGCGTAGGCAAGAAAGGGCAACCATGCGTGATCTCATCACCACTTTGGCGGTGCAAAAATCTGATACCTCTTCTTTGCAACCCAATCATTAAAAACTTGCCAAGACCATCACGGAGGCGACCAATGCTACCCGAACAATCAATGAACCAATTCCCTAGAAGTCAAGTTCAGTAAGAACAACAGTAAGATGGACGATATTGTCATTTCTTCTTAGTTGCATCAATTTACATCCTATTTTGCATTTGTTAAAAAGTTTGATAATAATAAAGTTTCCTTGGCTTTCATGCATTTCACGAGTGATGCCATCACTTGGAAGGATGAGTGCATGGAGAAGGAGGAAGCCCACAAGGTGGCCCATTTTGAGTCTCTCTTCGTTCCCCTCTGGAGCTTAGTTGGGAGGAGGAGAATCTAAAGACTTGCTTCTTGCCTCCACAATACCTGAAGTGTTGAAGGAAGATTTTGGGCTTTGCCTTAACAAGGTAAACCCATGATGTTGTATGCTAAACATGTGTCTCAGTTAGGTGGACAGTTGCAAAAATTGGATGAGGAAAGTTTGGAGGTCTTTCTCTTTGGATTGGACCACTCCATCAAGTTTGATGTGGAAGCCGGTGATTTGAAGACATTAGAAGAAGCTATATGCTTGGCTCAACTTCAAGAGATGAAGCGCAATGAGGGTAAGCTCAAGACGGGTAACGATAGCTCTTCCTCTCTTAACTTATCTAAGGTTGTCTCAACTCCAAGAGATGAAGCACAATGAGGGTAAGCTCAGGACGGCCTAAGTAACGATAACTCTTCCTCTCTTAACTTATCTAAAGACAAGGAGAAAAATTCTAATGGAAATGGTAATACTAAAACAAACTCTTCCAATTCTTCTTCTCAATCTAATTCTCCATCTCAATCTCAAGCAAAAAGTGATAAATCTAAGGATAAGGGTAAAGGAAACCCAAAGGAACTTAGATGCTTCCACTATTTAGTTGTAGGTCACATGGAAAAAGAACGTCCTAAGAAAGAATCTAAAAAGGAAAACTCTATTGTGTCAACTTCTGACTCTACCCCTCAAGTGAATGTTATGAGTGTGGTACAATAAGAAGCTAAGTAGGAGGGAACTTTTGAAGAGGATTACCTCATAAAATGTTATGGACATGTAAATGGTTAAAGGATTGAAGTGTTATTTGATTGTGGAAGTTTGCATGATGTCACAAGTGAATCTCTTGTGAAACACGTACGTCTTTAGGCTTCTCCTTTTCCCACCCTCCCAATGCAGGGTTTTTTTCAAGGCATGGAGGCTTCGATCTCTCAAGAAGTTAATAGTGCCAAATTGGTCATTCAACAAACTCAATTTACTCACCGTATTGTAGTCTCAAAACTTGCAGGATGTGATATCATTTTGGGCATTAAGTGGTTTCACATGTTTAAGTCCATTATCGATTGGGAGAAGTTTACGCTTCTCATCAATGATAATTTGTCGTAGCAGGTTCTCATTCAAGGCGAGAGTGGTATTCTCCCTCTTCCTCTCATTTCTCATGTCTAGGCTAAAGACATCTATGTCGAGGAGACCAAGCGGCGGTCATCTATGTCAACCCCACATCACAAAACTTGGGTATTCCTCATAGGTATGATGAGTTGTTTGAAAAGTTTAAGCACTTCCTCATGAAATGGGATGATCTTTTCCCTACACTTCCTACCAAGCAACCTGAGGATTATGTCATCAACCTAGTGGATAGAGCACAACCTATAAGTAAGTTTCCATATTGCATGAACAAGGCTAATGAAGAGGAGCTAGAGCGCCAACTAGGTGAGTTCTTAGATAGGGGTTTTATATGTCCCAATGTAAGTCCTATTGTTGCTTCAATTTTTTTTGTTTGTAAGAAAGATGGCTCATTGCAAGTTACGTGTGGACTAAAGGGCCCTCAATAATATGACAATCAAGAACAAATTTCCAATGCTTTCATCGAGTATATTTTTGGAGAGTCTCAATGGGGCTATTGTGTTTTTCAAAGTCAATTTGAAGAGCGGCTACCACTAGCTAAGAATTGCAAAGTGAGACATCTATAGGACCGCCTTTAGGATTGAATGCGGGCATTACGAGTTCATTATACTTGGACAAGTCGAAGATCTAGTGCAACACGCAAGAAAACTAAAAGAACTGAACAAAATTGAGAGAGAGACATGACACAACATGACAAAGTTCCATGCCCAGAGAGACAGGTCCCAAAGATTGGCACCCCTTCTTGGTATTTCTTTATTATTAAACTTCACAAAGTACAATGTCCAAGGGCCCTCTTCTCTCCGCAGTGCTCCCAAGAAAATCTGCAAAAGAGAGGCCCTTACAATTCTCATATGGGTAGCTATACATGGAAAGCAACAAGTCTAAAAGCATTTTGCCCCAAAAGTTAACGTCCTGCTGAGCTGTTCGTACGCAACGCCACATCATCATGTCAACGGGATTTGCGAAAGCCCGTATGGCCTGCCACATCATCAGCTCTCACGCGATTTTGGAGGTCCGCTCTATTTTCAAGGTTTTATGCTTCTTGTCCAGGGTACAATAAGTTGGAACAACGTTTTATGTGAGTTTAGGCCACTCGACAAGATTCTATAAGTTGGTGAAACTTCTTCTATCTCTTTCACTAGGGTTATGACCCCTCTTTGTTCGAAGTCCGGCCTTTAGATCATACCACGTCATCACTTTGTGACATACCCCCCCTGAAAGAATTGTAATCATCCTCGATTACGCCTGCAAAAGAGGTATAGGACAAAAACTAGTTCAACAAACATTGACTCTATGCATTGCACTAGATTCAACCTTTTGATTCATCGGTAACTCTTGAAATAGTCGATACTAGACCAAAAGCTTCAAGGTAAAGCTCTAAAATTTGAGGAGTATTTGCTAGGTCCTCCTCCATCCGTTTGGCATCAAAAGCCGGGTAGTTCTTGAACTTGACTAAATACCGACGTGTCAGCTTACCTTTCACTTTCCTTTCCTTGTGAGCCAGGACTTGTTCTAGAATGAGAATCTTCTCTATCTCTTCCACTTCAAGTTGCTCCTCCTAGTCCACTGGCACTTCACCTTTGAAAGGTCTCAATAGACTCACATGAAATGCATTGTGAATCTTCCAAGTATCTGGTAACTTCAGTCTGAAGAATATGCCATTGATCTCCTCCTAAATCTAGAATGGGCCGCAATATCGCATACTCAACTTTGGAAAATCCGTTCCTTACCCTTTTGTTTTTGTTTCTCAAATCGTAAAAGCATCCAATCATCCTCCTTTAGATGCAAGTCACGTCGATGCTTGTCTACTGCTTCAAAATAGGTGAAACCTTATTAACACCCTCAATAATCTCAAACAGTGCCTTCCCTATAGACGTATGAACCGTGTTGTTGTAGGCAAACTCCACTAAGGGAAAATAATTCTCCCACTGAGTCTTATAATTAGAGATTTATGATTTTAACAAGTCTAAAACCACTGAATTTTTGATCTATGATTGCCCATCTGTCTGTAGGACGAGAATTGGATCCGTGTACCAACATTCTCCCAGATTGCTCTCCAAAAAAAATTGATGAAGGAGGGATCTCTATCTAGAACTATAAACTATGGCATACCATGTAGTCAAAAAATCTGTGAGACAAACAGTTTAGCCAAATGATTTGGTTTATTGTCTTCTTTACTAGAATATAGTGAGCATATTGATGACTATCCAAATGCCATCATGCCCACTCTTATTCTTGGGAAGATAAAAAATGAAGTCCATTGCTATACTTTCCCACGATTGGCTAGGTATATGTAAAGGGTAGTACAAGACCTGGTCCCTTAGGCCTATCAAACTTGACCTTTTGGCATACTAAACAACTGCGGACAAACTCGTCCACATCCTTTTTGAGCCTCGGCTAGTAAAAGAACCATTCTACACCTTTCAAGGTGGTGTCTATGCTGTGATGGCCCAAAAAAGGTGGACAATGGCACTCTGTCAAAACCTTATTCTGCAATGCTTGTGTAGCACACAATTGATATTTCCGCATTAAATAGCCTTCCTTTAGGGAATAGCCTACAACTACCTCCCCTCTCTGTAACCGTTTAGAAAATTTGGATCTGTGGCATATTGGTCTATCGTATCCTCAAAGTTTTGATGGCAAATTTCCAAAATAGTTGTAATCAATTGCTTGAGAGGCAATGCATCTGCCACCACATTTTTTTGTCCTTGAACATGGATGATCTGAAAGTGATATGGCGTCGAGTAGAAAATGGCGCCATTGAGTAAGAGCATGGATAACTTCCAAAAGCTCCTTCTCATAAATTTGTGCAACCCATTCTTGAAAACAATTATGTGCTCATAAGCTATAACATGACCCTCCTTCATTAAGAACGCTCCCAGACTTTGACCACAAGCATCACAGTAAACTTCAAATGGTTTTTGCAAGTCTAGTAATTTTGAGAGCCTTGAAGCCTGCAATCTCAGATGGTCCCCACGAGAAAGGAATCCCTTTTGTAGCAAATGATGTAAGAAGAAGCAATATTTGTAAATTTTTGAATGAACCGCCGATAATAAGAGTACAAATCCAAAAAGCTTCGAACTTCATGTACATTCTTCAAATCTGGCCAACCTTGAATTGTATCAATTTTGACCAGGTCCATTTGTACATCGTGTGTAGAGAAAATGTGTCCCAAAAAGTGTGTCTTTGGCAAAGAAAATCACGCTCATGCTCTTTTTCCCACTTACCAGGAGTTGATGTTGACGCAATGACTAGAAAATTTGTAACAGATGGTGTCCGTGCTCTGCCTCACTCTTGGAGAATATAATGTCGTCGTTGAAATAGGTGCCTATACTCTTGAAAAATCCTATCCATCATCCTTTTGAATGTTGATGGAGCATTTGTGGGATCAAAAGGCTTACCAAGTACTCGTACAATCCAAAGGACGTCCTGAACGTGGTCTTGTATACATCTCGAAGAGCAATCCTAATTTGATGATAGCCACTTTTTAGGTCGATTCTACTAAAAAACATGTAGAACCCTATAGCCTGTCTAGTATATCATTGACTTGGGTATTGGAAACCTATTCTTGATAGTGATTTTGTTGAGATCCTTGTAGTCAATGCACATTCTCCAAGATCCATATTTTTTTAATACTAACAACATTGGCGAACAATAAGGTGAAGTACTAGGATGAATAAGACCCTTCGCTTGGTTCACAATTTTCTCGTTTTGGGCTCTGCTAACTCAGAATGATGACCAGCTCGGTGGCGTGTTGTCGGGAATCAAATCAATGGTGTGATATTCAAGATGCCAAGGAGGTCACTCTCATGGTAAGACTTCAGAGAAACAATCAGCTTGAGCGTGCAAAAAGTCTTGTCGGTCTTTCATAAGGTCGAACAAATTTGACATGTTCTGGTCATCTAACTCATGTAAGTAGATTGAGTAAAGAAACAGACTGTATTTCAGTAATTCAAAAATTGCCGAAGCCGATACAAGTGGAACAGACTTGCCCTTCAATTTCACATAAAAAGTTATATCTCTACCCTTCTCATCCTTCAAAGTTGCTTTCCTTGCCCTATAGTCGATCACAACACTATTCTTGTGGAACAAGGGGACTCCCAAAAGGACGTCACACCCCTCTAAAGGTATCATGTAGAAATACTTGTGTCCTAAATCCCTTTGACAATGCAACCGAAGTTTTCCTATGATAGGAGGAATGGCAACGTCCTGCCTTGGTGCCGATAGAGCTGCCTCAGCTGGTGGTCCCATTTCCTCTAGTGTAATTCCAAGTCGAGCCGCTAATTTTGTTGAGATAAAGTTGGCCTTGCTTCCTCAAAGAAGATGAGGGCTTCTTGTCTCGTAATTGTCCCATTTTGCAGAGCTCTGTACTTTTCGTCCATTTATTCAGGGTCGGTCCCCACAAAATGTGCTACCAGTCGTACTTTTGTCTTTCCTTTCTTTGCTCGCTCCTTTGCTGCTTTGAAACTCTCTTGCTTGTCCTCTGACTGCTCTTTAGGTGCTTCGTTAGGGCCCCTTGATCTGTTCAAATGTAACATTTACCCTCTTTGTAGTATTTGGTACACTACTCTACTGACAATCGAGGGCATGAAGGTTTCTTTTTTTGTTGCTTTCCCTTCCTACTATTACTGTTATTTGATTCTTATCTGGTCCAAAGTGCTACAAGCTTGTCTGAAGGGTACATAAGAGTGCCCTATGCATGACAAACTCCCATTTGACATGTCCTATCAATCATTGCATGGATTTGGACTGCTGCAACATATAATAATCTTGTATTTGTTTAGGTATCCTACAACAAAATCGCTCAATTTGCTGCTTGAGGTGATTTTCTTAAAAGAAGAAAAGTACCCCAAAATTGCTAATAGTAGATATCTAGTGTGTCTTCCTTAGTCATCCTCAGGTGATTCCAAGCTGTGATCACATTAGGAAGGGAATTGGGTGTAAGGGGGACTTATTTTCCATGGGATTAAAAATGAGAATATGAAAGGGACAAATTGGTGAATGCCATGAGGATTGAAATGGTGGGTATGATAGGGCCTAAAAGTAACACTACAAGAGGTTGTGTGCTCTTGTGACGCTGTTAGCGATGGAAATACACTGGGTTTTTATAACCCCCGGCGTCGCTAAAACCGTCGCTACGAGCGTCGCTACGAGAGCGTTGCTATATGCGTCGCTATATAGCGACGCATATAGCGACGCTCATAGCGACGATTATAGCGACGTTTACACAGAAAACTATAGCGACGCTACAGAGCCATAAATAGCGACGCTTATAGCGACGCCCAAGAGAATTTTTTTTTGGTGGCAGGGCATTGAATGCCCTGCAACCCATCAACCATATTGTACTTGATTCACTTTTTTAAAAAAGTGCAAGGGTAGATAATAGACCCAAAATAGTCACCCACAAGACGCATTGTTTGCAAAATTGACAATTGTACACATCATAGACAAAATGAATTGATTGGCAAATGTAATAATGACAATTGTACAACATCATAGGCATAAAGAATTGATTGGCAAAAGGAACTGCGGTGACAAATGTAATAATATACATGGTTCAAAAAGACGTATAAAATCGGTCTCATGATACATAAGCTATGAGAAACCCTAAACTAATGCTATCTAGCTACGGCTAAACTGACGTCGTCTAGTGAGACGTCTCATCGCGTCCAAGCGGCGTATCTGTCGGATTCTGCAAAAAAAGACAATAAGACAGCTTTCAGTAAGTATAAACATATAACGACATTTATAAAACAATACAAAAAATAAAAAAGAGTAAACCCTAATACTAACCATGCCGCCGCGAGAACTGAGAATGTCCATCAGGGCGTTTAAGCCCTTCCTGCCTGCGTACTCGCGCTCGTACGGTGTGGGATCACGTCCTGTCATCGACCACTGTCAAAACATACAAAGATTTCATTATGTTAGAATTAAAAAACTCATAAACCCTAAACTATCGAACATAAAGAGCAATGCGAAAACACTTACAAAATCGGCCTCAAATGATGCCCATCCACCGCTCCCCAAGTGGTGCGAGCTCCCTGCCTCTACTCGCGCTCTGGCTGCATCCTTTTGTTGCTTCCACTTGTTGGGATTCTCGTGCGCTGCTTTCTTCGCATTCTTCCAATCTTCTTTGGCCAACCAATCTGGCCTGTTCCACCCATTCTTGATTTCTTTTTGCACTTCGGAACGCTTGTGTTTGCAGTATTCGCGCATTCGAATCTTCATCAGGTCTTCATTGAAGCGCTGATCCCGTGTTGGAATGGGAAACTCATCATGAAGTATGCTGATGACTCTGTTTTTTAAATCACTTGGTACTTCACTCCATTTGTTTAGTATGTAGTGTGTAAACATCTGAGAGCAAAGACCACGCATGCGCGAGATCACCTTCTTGCCGTCATCATCCATGATGATGCCGCCGCTGATGTCGACGGAGTAAGGCAAGCCCTCTGGCCGGTGACGCGTGAACCTGGGTGTCCCGGCAGGGGTCTCTAGCGGCGTGTCGATGGGGGTACGGACGTCAGGTGTCTCCACCGGCGTCTGGGCCCCGAAGCGAGGAGTGTCGAGTGGGGTGGCTCCTGGCGGAGTAGGTAGAGGTGTGTAGCTTCTAGGAATAGTCAGCCGTGCAAAACCTGGCATAGATGGCGATGCTGTGGCTGGTGTGGGGGGGGGCAAAGAAGGGGAGGGTAAAGAGCCTCGTCGAACACGAGGCGGTGTGGAGGCATCGGTGGAGGAATCCCCACAACAACCGCCACCGCCACCATTAGAGCGCCGGTGTCTAGACGAGTGTGAAGCTCGTCTCGTCGACGCCGAAGCTTCGGAGCGCGCCGAATGCTCCGAAAGAGAGGGAGATGCGGATGGAGTAGGAACGCGCGATGATGCGCCAGAGCGATGATGCTCCACGTACCACTGTCTCTGCTGCGGTGACAAAGAAGAAAGAAACTCCTCATCATCCATACCTGCATTAAACACACGAATATTTAAACTTAATATTGAATGAATAGAGTAGACAATGACGCAAAGACCATCAAATACAATGACGTAATGACGCATATAAATACAATGACGCAATGAATTGAGTGATAGAAGAGGCAAGTCAAAAACTCAGAATTTTCAATCAAAAGATGTGAGCGCGAGTAGAAAAGAGCGTTATACACCATGGAAGGTACTTAGAGAGCCAGAGATTTTACAACACGGAGCAAAATTGTTCAAATACAATATTTGTGGCTTTAAGAGATCTCTCTCTCATCCTCGCATAACTCAGCATAACTTCCTATATCTATATAGAGCTCTCCGTTTAAACACATATCCTCTGTTTCATTTTGTAGCTCCTCTGCATGCACCCCATATAGAGTAGTAGCATCTTGATGCTCGTCTGGCACCACCGCAGCGGCCCTTGATTGAGCATCTTCTCTGATCTCCTCCATTGATGTCGTTGTGATTGGCACATGGTAGCCTTCATGCGTCCTTGCACTACGAGGGGCTACCTCTATGACGTACCACCAGTTTGATGTAGACTTTGTAGGATGAAATATTACCTGCCAGAGCCACATAACTTACATGAGAGCTTTCAAGCACATAACTTGTAAAAGGGGGATGTTAACTATTTACATACTTACTTGTTCACAATGCTCGGGTAGTACGAAAGTGTCTCTTAGGTCAGTCCATTTCTTAGTAGAATCCACCTCAAGAAAACCAGACTCTCCTATACGCACAGTAGCGTTGCGACCCTCCATGATTATCTTGAACCATTGCACGTCGAACAAGTCGACAAAAAATCCTCTGTAATCGATCCTCAAAATCTCTTGCAGCGTGCCGAAGTAAGTGAGTTCCGCCACCACAGGATCTGCATCAGAGGAACGTCGTCGTCTAGACTGTTCAAATTTTGCCATGATTCCACAATCTTGAGTAAAACGCTTTTTGTCGATTCGTTCCACCCTAAAATGTCGACCTTTACACCATGCTGCTGTGTATGACTTATACTACAATGAACAAAGATTATGAGTGGCCGTTCAAACGTTTATAAATAAAGTCACTTGCTAGTCGTACATTGCAAACTTACCTTGGTCGCGCAACCCCGAGAGTACTCCCACTCTTCTTCAGTCACTTCGTCACCGCATTGTTGTGCGCTTTTCAATTGGTTGTGCAACCATCTTAAGCTCTTGAAGGTTGGTAGGCTCTCCAGAACCGCTGGATAGTGCATCGGTGGTCGTCTTCCCCGTCTCCACTCGATTCGTGCCCTTTGTCGCTCTTGCTTTGCATCCTCATATTGTGAAATCCACTTTTGCATCACTGGATTGTGAAGCATGCAAAATCGGTTGATTTTAGCCTCTAGATCTTCCGTCATCTTCTTCTCAACACCGAGATTGCACATGACAATCCCAGATATGCGCTCATCATCTATGGTTCGCCATAGCGTGTCCCGGGATTTATCAAATCCGTCTAGCCACTCTCCAATGTACACTAGGGACTCTGATACCAACCAACCTTCTGCCATGCTACCCTCCGGACGTGCCTTTTGACGCACATATCCCTTAAGCGTTTTCATGAAACGCTCTAAGAAGAACATCCATCTGGAATGAACTGTGCCAGCTATTTCCACCTCATCAACTATGTGAACAAGAAGATGCACCTGAATGGTTAGCATTGTAGTAGGAAAATGTTTTTCAAACATGCACACAAGCTCCGCAGCATTTAGTTTGGCGAATGGTATGGAGTCTACGTTGATCTCCTTTTGTGAGATCCATTGCACCAGCTTTGCAAGTTTGTAGATTGTGTTACGGATGTCGAGAGACAAACATCCCTCAATGGCAACCGGTAAAATAAACTGTAAAGTATGTGCAGCAATGATATTAAAGTCCACATTTTATGCAATGATATTAAAGTCCACTATGAACGTACCTGACACATTTTATGCCAATCGTGTGACTTCAAACCGGTAAGCTTTCCTTCTTTAGTAAAACACGTTCGGAGCGAGTGCATTACGCCAGTGGGGGTCCGCAAAGATCAAATGGTCTCTTTTACTTTGCGTTCTTGGGCTCCTGTGAAAATCCATGGTGCTTTAGGGAGTTTTATCGATCCATCAGACGCTGTTTGCGGCCAATATTGCTCCATACGATCCACATTTCTAAGGTCAACTCTGGCTCCCAAAGTATCTTTCTTGCCGGTCAGATGGTCCCATAGTAGATTACCCACATTCTTGAATATGTGCATTGGATCGAGCAAGTGATTGATCATGAGTCGGGGCCAGTATGGTAACTCGTACCATAGAGATAGTCTCTTCATCCCTGGAGGCAATCCGTCATCGCACATCTCCTTCTGCTCTAACCATGCTTGTGCAGACATCCTTGGTGGCTCTCTTCCCAAAAAGCCGTCGCGTAACACATGATTCTCTGGAAGATACGCTTGATGACCTTCGTAGATTTGCTTCTTCAGTGAGGGTGCCCTACGTGCATTCAGTCTAGGTCCACATGTGACACATGCTCTGTATCCGCTTGTTTGAAGCCCTGCATGTATACACATGATAATAGATCAACTATGGGAAAAAACAAGATTTACAGTGTCTGAGTGAGGAGTGTCAATAGATCACCTGAGCATTCTGTTAGCCCGGGATAGTCATGCATGGTCCACATTAGAATGCCTCTGATCAAAGCATTCCGTCGTCCTGTGTGTCGGCTCATATCCACCACCTCTATGCCAATCCACAATTGTTGTAGCTCTTCCAATAGTGGACGAAGATACACATCCATATTCCCCACTTTATATCTCCCTGGCACAATCAAGCTTAGCCATAGGTTGCCCCTTCTTCGTAGTCAACCACGGGGAATGTTGTAGTTGACGATGACAACGGGCCATACACTGTAAGATGTTGATCTTTGACCAAATGGATTTACGCCATCCATAGCCAGGCCTAAGCGCAAATTTCGAGCTTCCCTGGCAAAATCCGACCATGTTCCATCTATATGTTTCCAGGCTACGCAATCTGCAGGAATTCGTAGCACACCATCCGAAGATTTATTCTTCTCATGCCATGATGCTAGGGCGGCCATGGACTTACATTCGAAGAAATGCTTGATGCGAGGAAGCAGAGGGAAATGTCGCAAAACCTTTTGTGGAATTTTTGTCCCGTGGAGATCTACTCGATATCTTTCGGAATCACATTTCGGACACTTCTCCATGTCTATGTATTCCCCTCTGAAAAGAATGCAGTCATTAGGACAAGCGTGGATAGAATTGTAATCCATCCCCAAGTTTCGCAAAATCTTTCTTGCTTCATCTCGGGAATCTGGCATCACATTGTCAGCTGGTAGTATGTGCTCTTTCAGCAATCTACACAACATAAAAATATGATACAGTCGTGTAAAAATCTATCAGATCATTATACATTTAGAGTTTTATTAAAGTAAACTAATTGTAATAGATCACCTGAAAAGCGCTGTGACGCTAGTGTCACTCCATCCAAACTTTGCCTGCATGTTGAGAAGAACCAGGAGTGCTTTCAATCTAGACATACGTGCTCCATTATACAATGGCGTATGGGCTTCACTTTTCATATCATCATAGATAAGCCTTTCTGAATCCATGATCGTCTCGATCATTTCATCAATCTCGGGCTCAAACATTGCCTCGTTGGGAATGTGCTCTGCATGATCATCCCCCGAGCTGTCAGAGGCTACATCTTGTGGCCTCACATATGCTGCTTGACCAAAGCGCCTGCGAACACGTCTATTGGGTTGCAAGATTGCTGCTTGTTGTCCAGCGTCAGAGTCCGATGAGTTATAATTGGCAACAACTCGATCTATAATAGATGGATCGAAATCGCCAAATTCACGAACGTGCTGCAAAGAAACACGTCTTGTCCGTCGCACAGCATGCTTGCATTGATTACAAGGACATAAGACCCTCGTTGAGAGATAGGTGTTTCGGTTGGACGGTCCCACATCCTCGTCGCTACTCATAATGAGGATAAAAAACTTATAACCTGGACAACAAATTTAATATTCTATTGGCATTCTTCGTCTTATCTCTCTCTCTCTCTCTCTCTCTCTCTCTCTCTCTCTCTCTCTCTCTCTCTCTCTCTCTCTCTCTCTCTCTTTACCTCACATTCTCTAGTCATGTCCAATCCCCGCACACCTCGGTCTAGAGGTGCACGGAGATCAAAACCACCGGGTTATAATCTCGTCTTTATTGGTCAATACCTATATTTGTGGGTACAAGAAATCTACACACCCACGTCTACATGATACTGCATGTAGTGGACAAAACCCCTTTGCCTCTTCTGTAGCTGTAGCACTTCACAGCATCTTAACATCTTTTCACAGTAGATCTTTTCACTGTTTGTCTAACTCTAAACCCTAAACCGTAAGTAATTCTTGCGTGGACTCGATCTCACGTAAATAAGCGTAAATCTAACTAAAAATAAACCTAAATCTAATTTAACGTAAGTCTACATCTAACCTAATCTTTAACGTCTTTTGGGATAGTTTCCTACGACGTTAAAACTCTCTTCTTCTTGTGTGTGTGTGTGTGTGTGTGTGTGTGTGTGTGGGTAAACCTAAATAAACCTAAGTCTAATCTAATATAACATAAATCTAAATCTAACGTAAATTATATTATATTAAAAACAAAGAACTAAACTAACAGGGATTATAAGAACCTTAAAACTGATTTAACACATAATTTTTCACACAACTCGGCAAGAGTTGGCATTCTCATCACTAAAGATGTGAGAGTTAACTTCCAACGGTGACGCTGCCTCATCTCCATCCACATCTGACGACAGCAATTGGCCCTTTAGACCGTTCTTGCTCTTGTTACTAACTTTGAAGTTGCTGTTGAATGACTAGAGGTTGTCTAGATGGTCATTGTGTCGGGGATGTAGTGACTCTTGCCGCCCTGAAGATCCACCTTCTTCCCTATCTTCTGAAGACATTTCACCAGTAGTTTTGGATCGACGGAGCCCACCATGAGTGAAGGCAGCAATACCCTATATTCCATTGAGGGCTTTCTTCACCCGCTTCATGCAGGCATCGCAGTCTATGGAGACCTAAATCTAATCTAATATAACGTAAATCTAAATCTAGCGTAAATAAACGTAAATCTAGTTAAAAATAAACCTAAATCTAATTTAATGTAAGTCTACATATAACCTAATCTTTAACGTCTTTTAAGATAGTTTTCTACGACGTTATAACTCTCTTCTTCTTGTGTGTGTGCGAGTGTGTGGATGTGTGTGCCAATAAAAAGAGATAAATGGTATAACCTTTCTATCACCCATGCCAAGTATGATAGATTGATTATGCCATTTCCCTCTTGAATAATAGGTCTTGAGTTCAACTCCTCGTCGGCTAGATCTTTAGTTCTTTTAATTTTAATTAGTTTCCTACGACGTTAAATTAGTTTCTCTCTCTTTCTCTCTCAATGTGTGTGCGTTTTTTTGGATCGTATGCATGTTTTCTCTCTCTTTTCCTCTCTCAATGTGTGCGTTTTTTGTTTATGCATGTTCTCTCTCTCTTTTCCTCTCTCAATGCGTGCGTTTTTTGTTTATGCATGCTCTCTCTCTCTTTTTCTCTCTCAATGTGTGTGTGCATTCTTTGTTTATGTATGTGTGTGTGCGTTTTTGTTTTTGTTTGTACTCTCTCTCTCTCTCTCTCTCTCTCTCTCTCTCTCTCAAAAACACTATGTGTGTGTGTGTGTGTATGTGTGTGTGTGTGAGAGAGAGAGAGAGGGAGAGAGAAAGAGGGGAAGGGAACATGAGAATGAGGAGAGGGAAGGAGCATACCTGGCTCTCCTTCCTCTCCTCGTGTGTGTGTGTGTGTGAGAAGAAAAAGAGAGAGAGAGAGAGAGGGAGAGAGAAAGAGGGGAAGGGAACATGAGAATGAGGAGAGGGAAGGAGCATACCTGGCTCTCCTTCCTCTCCTCGTGTGTGTGTGTCGTGTGTGTGTGTGTGTGTGTGTGGAGAAGAAAAAGAGAGAGAGAGAGAGAGAGAGAGAGTGAGAGAGTGAGGGAGAGCGTTACCTGCTCCTTGCTTGAGGGCGCCGAAAAACTCAGATCTGAGATCTGAGTTTTTGGGCACGCTCGGTTATTTTTTTTAGCCCAGCCGGCGTCGCTATGAGCGACGCTATGAGCGTCACAAATTTACAAAGAAATTTGCAACGCTCATAGCGACGCCGAGAATTTTTTTTTTGAGCGTCGCTGTGTGAGCGTCGCTAATATGAATAGCCTCTTGTAGTGTAAGTGGTCAAACTTGTACTCTTTTATAAAATACTAGTACAGCTAGCCGCCTTCGGGGCCTCTCTCTCTCTCCCCCTCTCCCCCTCACTCATATAAACCGAAACTCACTGGATGCAACAAACTTTGACACGTGGCACTGGAAAACCAGTCTCCTTAATATATAGTATAGATAAAGAGAAAATCTATTATAAATTCAAAAACTAAACTTTTCTCTAAAAAGTTGGGATAAAAACCAATAATTTCTCTCTTTAGTGGTTTCCAGTTTCTCCCCCTCTCTCTCCTAAAAGGGGTTCCCTCCAAAAACGTTTTGATCATTCTCTCCCTCTCTCTCTACTCTACCATCTCTCATTTCTCTTTGCTCCACCTTGCAAGTTGCATGTCTCTCCTTAATGTCACTTTTCCCTCCGAAAAAGCCATGCATGAGAAGCTTGAACCTACTTTCCCTCCTCAAGCTTGCTGCATTCTCCTCAAGTTGAAGTTCTCCATTGCTCCATGAACCTCACTACACACCTCTACCTAAAGCTGAAGATCTACAACATATCCTTCTACTAGATCTTCCTCTTTTTCTTTACTCAACAGGTTTCTTGCTCCTTCTCCACTAGAGTGGATCTACTTCCCTCTATAGCTTCTTCACATTATCTTCCCCATTTAGACAACTTGCAGATGGAACAATATAGTAGTAAGTGACATTAACCGTCTTTGTGTACCATCAATACTCTTGCTCTTTATGCATCGAACATGGATGCACATAGATTAATAGTAAGTGGTTGTGTGTAGGTTATGCTACTATTCCCCATGGCATCATCGGGTACTCGATGACCTAAAAGTGTTATTGACTCCATTTCATGTAGCAATGTACAAGATAACAATGGATGTTGGGTGACGAAGGAGTTCAAAGGATTGATGTGGGTGACAATGTAGTCTAGCTCAAGAGGTTCACACAAGGTCTCAAGGAGACACATGGCTTCTCGAGCACACCACTAGAAGGGAAGAATCATTGAGTTCAAGCAAACCCAAGAAGGCAAGCCGCTTGCGAATTTGCAGTATGTGTATGTGCTTCACAACTGAAGCTAGAGAGAGCATTGGCTCCATCATGTCAAGTTTCTAGATTGTCTATTTTGTATTTTTCCTCTATATGTTGCTTTTGATGACTGTAAGATTTCCATTTCTTGTTCATGTTTGCAGATATTTTCTCTTCCAATTTTGTAGAGTGAGAGCCCATAGAGTCCTTCTCAGCTAACCTTGGTTAGTTACTCTAAGCTAGTTGTCCATCCTTTGAGCTTGCCTCATGGGACTTTTTTTTTTAATAACCATACTTGTGTCACACCTAGGCAAAATGGGTATGGTAATCTTTCTCCGGTTCAGTCACCAACCTTGCAGTTTGGAATGGTCCAAGCCAGACAGTGCCTTGATAATAGAAACCAAAAGGAGAATCAAGGTGAATGTGCATGCAACAATGAAGTGCACCTATGGTTTCAACAAAAAAACGATAACATGGTTTGTGTCTCTTCATGTGTTTGTGTATATCTTTCGATTGCAAAGTGTTCACAAGACACCAATAATGTGGACTTGCAAAGGGGGAAGGGCAATGAATGACTTCCTTGCAGTTGGATGGGAGACCAAGGTGGTCAACCACCAGGGAGATAGAATTAAGTGCTCTGTAGTTACTGAGAATGTGGTGTTCAAGTACCATATTGCGAAGAAAATCTTGTCAATGGTCTTTCCTTACAGAAGATGGAAGCTGGAGATGGGAGAATGGGAGGCACTAGACTCTGATGTTGCTGCCAAAAAATCAGTTGATCTGCAAATATGCCTCCACGATGATGCAGTCCACGACATCTCTGTGAATAATGAGTGGCACCTCAATCATCTTTGCGAGTATCTTAATCTCAGATATACCTTACCCAAGCAATATCTCTTTGTAATCAACGAAAAGGTTCATTCCAAAATAGAGAAGAGATTTTTGTGTAGAGCATTGAGTTTCTGCGATGTATTTTTTGTAAAATCTTGTAATTGATGTAGATTTCATTCCCATTATTGAGTATGATGTTTTGAATCTCGTCTTTGAGCATATTTGTTCATTTTTAATTTGTTCAAGATTTTGATTGGAATGTGCACTTTCATTGATTTCGATTGCAAATGCCTTCTACTTAGTGTCTTTTGATGCTTTGTCGTGTGATTTTGTTAAAAACTATAGTGTTAAGTTAATTTGACGTTCTGTTGCTCTAAGCTCGCTTGGCACCTTCTTCACGAACAAATCCATGGCAATGTCTTGTGACACACTTCTTGCATAACTGAAAAAGGTGGATCGAGCACATGAGCTAGTCAGCGTGTTCGAGGGGACGATCAACATGTAGGCCACTGCCAACCTGCATGCAGAGGCGTTTCAAAATTTCTTGAGTACATGGTGCAATAAATGGAAGAGTTGAGGAATCCAACATCGTGTGGTTATTATTAGTGGATTTCCTCACCTCTATGCAGCCGTCAAAAACTTTTACTTTCGCTTGTTGAGGTTTATTAAACGGCTCACTGAATGAGACTACAAGAATGAGGATGACCTCGTAGATTTGGGCATGAGGTGCATAGGCACCCAATTCATTTCTTGGGACATGGTTTCGGTCTTGATTGTGCTTGAGGGAACTGAGAAGGAAAAACCAAAGGAAAAGGCTAGTAAGAAACCGCTTGTGACCATTGTAGAGGAATCAAAAGAAGCTATCAAAGGGGTTGATGAGCAAAGTGAAGCATCTATGGCACTCGTTCTCTTGCAAAGAGCCCAGCTCCACTAAGGAGAAAGATAGGATGATGGAGAGAGACGAGGTGTTGGAGGAAGTCGCTAACCTCTAAATTTTCACTTTGCATGCAGTGGGGGTGGATGGTCATCAATTTTTAATCCTTGACGACATTGCCAAAACACTAAGCTCTAGACAAGATGAGTCTCTCTCATTGCTTGCTAGCTATGCAGGCATGAAGGATCCTAGTGGAAAGGAAGAGAAGGTCAAGTTTGAAATTGACTTTGAAGACCAAAGTCTCCCAGCAAGTCTCGCTTTCCTCCCCAGTGAAAATAAAAAGAGGTTGGTGCAAACGCTGATAAGTACCCTTGTGGAAGTCAAATCATGTGCCTCCTTTTATGAGAGCATTTTGGAAAGCACTTTCCATCCACATAAACCACTGAGTTCTATGGGTGGAGATGATTGATTTAACATCAACTTTACTAGGAAAACTCTTGAAGAGATGGATGAAGACAATGAGGTAAACATTTTTTAACATAATTGATTGCCTATGGTTCCTTACAACAAGTGTTAAAAGTCCTTTAAAATGTTTTGTAGACCGCATACCATGTTGATAAGTTTGCAATGCGAACTAGAGGTCTCACAATGTGCCCATGGGTAGGGATAGCTCCTTGTGGCACTACTTAAGCCACTTGGGACCATTGATTCTTCGAGTTGCGAAGCATGGTACTATGAAGTTGCTCAAGTGCAAAGCATTAAGTGCCATCCTTGCTAGAGATTCTCTCACCTTTAATGCTCACAAATATATATTGGCAGACCAGGAGGCAACCTTGTGTGTCTTTACATGCAACACCCTAGTTCAGTCCTCTCCCACTGTGTCTTAAGCCTAGGTCAATGCAACCAGCCATGATGTAATCACCAAAGAAATAGAGAATAGTTTTGTCTTTTCTAATGTTTTGTCAACAATATTTTGTACTTTATATATTTTTTTGGTTCATATTGATTAAAAAATTTCATTATCGCAATGCGTGTACATAGGTCAAAACTGTCCCCTGTGTGCCATGGTGCATATGGATTTTTACCATTTGACCATGTCAAGTGTCACGGTCCGTTGTGGGCGTCCCGCCACCCCCGTATGGTCCCCCCATTTCCCGATTTTGACAAAAGTTCATCGGCAATGTGTTGTTGGCCGTTGGGTGCTTGATTGGGGGAGGGAGTTCAAATTTAACAACTTGACAAATTCAAATACTAAAAGAACACAATGCACACAATTGCAATGAATGGTAGAAATTCAAGTCATTGAATATTATATGACAAGATTACAAATCTCATAAATAGAGAGGTTACATGGGATAAACTAATTCCTATGTAGGCACTTTTTATTTTGCAAATTGATTGCCAGAGCTAAATCAATATTTTTTTAGGGCTACTTGCTTTGCATGCATCATACAAGAAACGTCATTTTTGGAACAACTACACCAAAATGTCCTTGATGACGTCTTGTAGGGCCAATAAAGCTGCACGTTGTATGCAAGTCACAAAATCACTATATTAGTCCATTATCTCTCTCACCACCTGAGAGAAGGCCACTTTTGGTATAATCGGCTTGATGCTCTTTTGATATTTTCAAATCTCCTTCAAAGCAGCTGTTCCTGGCCTCCATCTCGATTTCTTCTATCTTGCTAACGGTGGTGGAGGAGCTAGATGCTTGGCCCATTGAGGAGGGACATTATTGTAGTTTGTCCTCCTCTCCTCCTGGGCCCATTGCTCTTCAGGTGTGAGCTTGTCCTTCTTTTTCTTTGCACATTGTTTTGCTCTTTGATGAATTTGTTAAGGCCTAGAGCTCCCAGCTTTCGCTTGTTGGGCGGCTCGAGCTCTGTCCTCTGTCGCCTTCCTCTTTGCTTCTGTCCGTGCCAAGTGGGCTCTCTCCGTCTCAGCTCTTTGCTTTGCTCTCTATCACTCTTCCTCCTCCTTCTGTCTTCTCTCTACTTCTTGCTTTCTTTGTGCTTCTCTCTCAGCTGCCTCTTTCTTTTCCCTCTCTTCATTTCTCTTCCTTCTCTTGATTTTTGGTGCTTATAAAATGAGGGCACATAGTATTACTTTGATCACCCTTTTTTTGAGCCACGTGGGAAATTTTTGCAGTGTAGATGTTGCGGTTGCTTGGGCGCCATGCTACAACAAGAGGTGAGACCTACTCATTTAACAGTGGACCCCAATATTCTTCATCACTTGTTCTTGTTTCTTGTGTGGCTCTACTTAGAGATGAGATTGGTGGGGCATCTGGCAGAGCTATGTGGGTGGCATGATGTAATGGTGGGGGATTAACAAAAATCTATCGCATAGTGTTTTGATCATCTAGATTCGAAGGTTGGAGAGGCTGTTCAGATGGTTGTGGTGTTGGGTTTTCCACATGTGGTTGAGGGTGTGGATTTCAAGCTATGGATTCTGCATGGGGTGGTGGTGGTGACATGGATGTGCGTAGTGATCTGCTCGTGTATTGTCCATGTGGTGCAAGATATGAGTGCGTGTTCGTTTGGGTTTGAGAGGATCTTTTAGAATTTGCAAATGAAAAATGAACTTCAAGTTGTGAGTTTTGACTTATATAGTACTTAAGTTTTAAAAAAAAGAAAAAACTAAATAAAAGTAATAAAAATAAACAAACTCCAAAATAGATGAAACTTTATGCACAGAATCATTGATTGTGCGTCAAGAAATCACTTGGCATTACAATACATGTTTACAATAGAAATGTTTAGTGTCAAAACTTAATTAGTTTTCTACCCAACGCTTGCTATTTTGTCTCCTTGTCTCTTACCATTGCCGGAATCAATCTTTTGTACTCGAAGCATGATATGATTGTGATCGCTTGACACTAATCACTTTCTCTATTCTGCATTTCAAACTTCTTTGCACTCTAGTCTTCTCTCCCTCTCTCTCTCTCTCTCTCTCTCTCTCTCTCTCTCTCTCTCTCTCTCTCCCCGCTAAAACTTTGTAGAACCAATTGAACATCTCATGTAGGGCATTGCATCTTTTCCTTCCACCTCCATGATGTGTATTTTTGAAATATACTGCTTTTCCTTGATAGTGTGAGCACTCCATTCCTTGACTACTCCATATGCCTAGTGAACCATAGGTGTTGAGAAAAAATACACAAAAAGAATGTGCTGAAAAAAAAAACTTTAGTTCAAACACATACGCATTTTAATTGTAGAGACCAACTGTTCAACCCACCATGTAATGTGGTGTGTGTGTGTGTTTCTCCCCAAACATCAACCATTTCCGCTGTGAAACTCTTGATTACAAACTTCAAGGTGGATATCTCATCAAAAGTCAGCTTTTTTTTTTTCAAGCAGACACAAAATAATATCAGCAGACTATCACACACGAGCACTCTTAATTCGAATGACTGCTTTGTTACCTCTATAGGTGGTAATGTCTCACATATGTTTCCACATCTGAAACTCAGTGGGACTTTGGGAGCCAAAATAGTCTAAAAACAAATGCCTAGCTTTACTACCACCCATATATATTTTATTAGGGTAGTCCTGTGTACTTCCAGATGCCTTCTTGTCCTTGGATAGCTTAACTACACCACCATGTAGACCAACAGTCTATAGAATAGCCTCAAGTTCTCTTATACACTCTTCCCTTCTCTCTGCAGGCTCCATAGTCCAAGCATAATTAGTATGGAGCATTAACAACTTGTCAAGAATTTGTAGACGGGCATGAAGGGTGCACACATGCACATTTATCAGAAGAATCGATAGAATAGGATCCCAATTTGGATCTTCCATGTCTTGATAAGGGGGTACACTTTGGTCACAACTGAGATACCTTGAAACCACTATTGTAGTATTGTACTCACTGTTTATGTAGTTGACACACCTTTCACAGAGTTGACTGCAACTTTGCCACCCTTTCCGTTACCACCCTTTGACTTGCTGGCCTTTGAACCCTTACCCTCAATTTTCATGGAGAATTTACTATGGCAGCAATAAATGCATGGAAAGAGAGTCATTACACCTTGCTTGCACCCTAACATACACTTGAGAGTTTTCAAGTCTCCTGCCAAATGTCACTAAACTTGGAACGTACCTAAATGTGAAATCTGCAATTTGTCCTTCCTGTTGTTGCCGAATGACATCAACGATTGGAGTTGATTGAAATATCATTTCAGGGACTCATGTGTCTCATGGGAGAGTTGAAAAGCTGACAACCACCAAATATTCTTCTCTGACTAAACACCTAAACACGTTTTCCCCTTCTCATTAGCATCTAGCTCGACATCGACAACCATCAAGGTCCTATTCATCAGTGTAACGCTTACCCTTTCAAGCCATTGACCTTTGACAATCTGACACTCATCAAGCTTCATAAAAAATATAACTTTGCCATCACATTCTTCCTATGTCAACCCATAAAATCTAATCATTCACTCTTGGAGCTTCAACAAGTCAACATACACATTGCTGAGCTCATTGTAGCGGAAGGATTTAATCTCGTCTAATGGAGCATGACATCCTCCACATATTGTAATCCACCTAACAAGTTTGAAACATTATTATTAATGGCACATTTTTTTGCAACACCAACACTGTAAGGTGTTGGAAACAACATAACAATTCTTTTTCCATGTGTCCTAGTGTGACAATTTTGTACAAAGCTTCGTACGCCTTCAAACTTATTCCTACACTATCACACACCTCCATCATCTCGTGAGGCATCACAATACTCTTTAGTTCACTGAAATACTTTTGGTGCAAAACTTTGTCAATGCTAGCATTGGATGGATCATCCAATAGCTCCACTAACTCCTTTGGCTTGATGATATGCTACAGCGTCCTGTTGTTTGTGCATTGAAATTGATTTCCATTATCTTTCAAGCCAAATTATTGCATATTGAAATAAACTTACAATAACTTGCAAAAAATGTAGGAAATCAAAAGCTTGCATTCTTACCCTTACCTAGTTTGACGGATATGTTTCTTTTGAGCTCCCCATTTGAAGATAGCATAGACATTGCTTGTCTTTTGTACTTACGAATGTGGTAGCCCAGGGGAATGTGTGTGAGATGATCAATTTGCTGGTGCATATTACATGTAGTGTGCTGTAGTTTAACATAATTGTCGAGCCGACGTTCTTGCTCTCTTTTTTGCTGCTCTACTTTTTTATTAAGCATCACCATCTCATCATTCAGCTACTTCATCTTCTCATTGGACTCCTCTCTGACTTATTGAATTTCCTTCATGTACTTCTCTTTCAATGCTGAATATGCAAAAAAGAGCTATTTTCTTGCTTCCCTTTCATTAACGAGAGCTGAACACAATCTCCAACAATAGCCAAACAGACCGTCTCTTCCATCTCCTATAAAACGCAATAGTTTAGTGACATTCCAAAAAGGTGGTGATGCATTGGTCATTGGATCGCTAGGGTAAATATGTCCATCAACCCATAAGTTGATTGCCTTGTATCCAATGCTCCGTAGTTGATCTACAACATTGAGATTAGATGTGCCAAGTCACACAATAGCGTACTCTTGCTCTAAATTAACATTTAATCGATATTGTTTTCTCTTGTTAGTAGTAATGTCTTGTAGGGAAGGGGATTGAATGACATCTGTGTTAGCTAATCAAGAAAATTAGAGAGAGAGGTGTAATGGTGATTGCTACAAGTAGAGAAAGCTGGCTATGGAGGGGAGAAACAGAGAGTACTTAGAGATATGAGAAAACGATTATGTTGTGGAGGGAAGAAAGAGAGGGAGTGTAGCTTAATCTCATTTGAATTCAAATTGTTGATCATGAGTGTTTTAGAGAGAGAAATGTTGTTGCACACAGAGGTAATGGAGTTTCCCATTGCTCTCACCCTGGAGTTGGAGAGAGAGAGAGAGAGAGAGAGAGAGAGAGAGACAATAAAGGAAAAGAGAGTGGGAGAGAGAGAAAATCTACAACCTTGGAGGATCTACACTTTTTGCTAGAAGTGTGCGACATAGAATATTCCTTCAATGATCGAGAGATAGAAGTGGCAAGAGAGAAAAGGGGGGGGGGGACACACACACACACACACACACACAGAGAGAGAGAGAGAGAGAGAGAGAGAGAGAGAGAGAGGTTTGGCTCACATTTTGAAGAGAAAATATAGTGAGAGAATGTGAAAAATTTGCATTTCTAACAAGGAGGAGGCTGAAACGTGCTTCTTTTAAGTCTAAGTGAGAAAGAGTGGTTTATATGTTAGAGAGAGAGGGGAGGGGTGATAAAAAGAAATTTTGAAATTTGTTACCCACCTCTCTTTTGAGTTAAAATACTCTATTTTCAAAAACAAAATATAAAAATGACATTTTTACAAATCCCAGCATCATCCTTTTTGCCGTCTCTTTAAGGTTTGGTCAAACTTGTCTTAAGCTTCAAGAATTTCTTTAAATTTCCAAATAAAGAGGCCCTCCTATACCTTATTCATTTCCTAATGACAGCACGTTTGTATTCTTTGGTGAGCCATGAGGAAGTCAAAACTCGCTTGAACTATACTCACTTTGTTTTGGTGCCTCCCTATGTAAAAGTAGGACAAACCACCAGTTTTATGCGTTCCTCTTGAGGTATGACGCCGCCCTTCGAAACTTGGAATGGTCAGTAAATTCTTGCAAACATGTACAAAAGCACAATAAAAGCTATCCAAACTGAAGCACAATCATATGAATTGATTGGCAACTAGCTATATAAATGTTGCAAAGATCATCAATGTAGATTTTGTGCATCCAAAAACAAATACTTGTTGATCTTGCAAGAAGCACATTTAGGGCAAGGGGGAGGTCATCTTTCTGCTGAAAAAACAACTAAGACCATAACGACTGCCAGAGTTTTGTAGTCAACCCTCGGATGTTGAAGCTAATGAGAAGCGATGCGATGAATGCCAGTGAACCAAAATGCCTATCAAATGAATGTTAGGATCACATGGATTTGCCAAGAGGGGTCTAGACTTTGTGAGTCCCATAGAATCAGCGGCTTATCAAATTCATGCAGTAAACATTATATTGTTTACAAACTACCTAACCAAATGGGTGGAGGCCAAGGCCACACAAAAGAATGATGCACACACTACATCAAAATTCTTGTATGAGAATTTTTTCACACGGTATTGTTTGCCTAATATTATGATTGTCAGCGATAGGGGAACACATTTTCTTAATTAAGTCATTGAGTATTTATTTGATGAGTTCATGGTCATACATAGAAAATCAGCTCTGTATCACCCACATGCTAATGGTCAAGTCAAGAGTTTCAACAAAGTCTTGTGCACAATTGTAATCAAAATTGTAAACGATAATAGGTTGGATTGGGATCAAAATTTGCACTCTACCATTGGGCCTATAGATTTGCATACAAGAATCTGATAGGGACTACACCTTATAACATAGTTTGGACTGTGTGCAATTTTACCATAGAGTTTCTAATTCCAACCTTACAGGTAGCAAACAAACTTCAATGGATTGTACATGAATGGTCTGACCATTTGGATAACATAGAGACGTTGGATGAAATAAGGTTAAAGGTGGTTCTCATGATATATGCCCAAAAATGACACATGAAAGAGCTTCATGACAAGAATATAAAGTCTAAAGACTTTGCTCCATGAGCTTATGTGCTTGTTTTATGCTCTTAAACAAAAAACAAAGAAATTGAAAAAGCAAGGAATGGGACCATTTGTGATTCATTCTATATCACCAAGTGGGGCCATTAATCTTGCTACATTAGATGGATAGGAAATTACCAATTGGATCAGTGGTTGCAAGATAAAGGCCATTCTCACGATATATGCCCAAAAGTGACACATGAAAGAGTTTCATGACAAGCATGTGAAGTCCAAAGACTTTGCTCCATGAGATTATGTGCTTGTTTAAGCTATTAAGCAAAAAACAAAGAAATTGAAAAGGAAAGAATGGGACCATTTGTGTTTCATTCTATATCACCAAGTGGGGCCATTAAGATTGCTACATTAAATGATAGGAAATGTCCAATTGGATCAGTGGTTTTGCAGGATAAAGAAATATTTCTTGAATTGGCATATGCAACCAAAAAAAAGAAGAAGCACAATCTCAAGGTTCAATGGGCACAACAAGAGGCTAAAGAGCGGGCAACAAAGGGAGAACAAAGAAGATAAAATTTTGATATGCAAAAGATTGTGCAGATGCATCAAATTACATGCATTGAAGAAGACAAATAAAGTTTGGATACATACATTTTAATAAAACTAGGATGCAACATGTTACCTAATCATGCACTAGTTGATTCTAATGTGCATTTGAATACGATTAGTTGGGATCTGTACCAAAACATGTCAGAGTTGATACTGAAACCGCTAAAAAGAACATTTAAAGGATTCAATGTGGTTATTAGTATTGCTACATGTTATGTGATCTCATCACACACATCAACAAAGGATTCCATGTCCTCATAACTTCTTCATACAACCTCAGATTCTTGTGATAATTAGCTAATACTAGGTACACCATGGAAATGCAAATAAAGGTGTATATACACCGATAAAAAAACCAAGTGTATTTTATAGTTGACCATCATGTAACATATATAAGTTTTTCTTCCATGGAGAATACGAGGTATCTTTTTGAGCATGCTAGTAAAAAGACCAAGGAATTGGCCAATAGCTTCAATGCGATAGCAGGACAACAAAAAGTACAATTAACCATACAAGAAGTGGAAGCTACAGGGTCTATTATAGCCTTGAAGGTGCAATTAAGAGTAATATACTCCTTTTAGTATAAGTCATGGACGACCAATCAACCATTTTGAAAGCACAACTACCTACCACCAAAAAGGTCTCAAAAACTGCTTGCACAAAATCTTCAATTAAGCTGGTTCAAAACAAACAACCCAAGGAAATGTGGATGCAAAAACAGGCGTGTCCAAGACAAGCACGAAGCACTCTCTAAACAATAGATTTGGATACCTAAAGGAACTTCTCAAATTGTAGGAGACTTCGTGTGGATTCCCAAAGTCCAACTACAAAGCCGATCTCCTCAAATGAAACCCTGACGTCCCACCACATCTAAAACAACAAATCAAAATATCATGAGGCCTACAAAAATTCCAAAACCAAGGACCCCCACTTATGCACAAGTGTGGATGCCCAAGAATCTCACTATAATGTCACAATCAACAAATCAAATGTGGATTTCAAAGAAAAAAGATTCATTGAAAGCCACAACCCACAAAGATTTTTGGAAGCCACGACAATACTCTTTCAAAGTTAGAACCCACTACAATGGTTTGGCGTCCTAAACCTCAAAAACAAATCCAAGCTAGTAAAGGGTAGAACATTTTGATAATTTTCCAATGAGCTATTGAGCTCCAATGCTTACTACATGGTATATGGTCTTTAATGCAAAAAGAGGTAAACCTCGTCTCAAATGCCCTTAAGCAAATTGCTTAAGATCTACCTCTAGCATATCATTGCTTTTTTCATAATGCAGTGGCCGAGTATGCATACATAGGGCCACGTTATAAGGCCTTCCATAAGGCACTGCTTTCAACACAACCCATTGTTTGGTAGAACTGCAACTAGGAGGGGGGCGGCATTCTGAATGTGGACTTAGAAATCAAGGAAAAAAGTGTATCGTTTTATCGACTTTTGTGTTATAATTCTCCTTTGATTTTTTTTCTTGAAATAATTTCTAATTTTTTGTCCTAAGGCATGATAAAATTCAATAGTAAGGTACAAATGTCAAAGATAAGCCCTTATGTGTGTGTAAATATATATATAATAATGTTTTTTTGCTAAAAATAATCATAAAAAGTGGAGCAATCCATCTAAAACTTGCCAATAAAGACTTTTCTTTGGAAGTTGGTTTTTTCTAATTATGTAGCTATACTTGAAAATTTTCAATTAATTTTACTTTTTTATGTTTTTTTAAATTTTCCAAGCGATAAATTCCAAAAAAGCAAGAAAATTACAAGAAAAACCAAATACAGGTACATAGACTTCTGGAAGAGACATGAACTTTCAAAAGTCAATTTGGGGCAAGAATGATCAAGTTATTATCGAATTTGATTGAGTTACAAAGACCGCTTTTTAAGCTGAAAAGGCTTGATTTGACAAAATGGATAGAACTTAGTAATACGGCATCCAAAATTTTTTTTTTTTTGACATGGTGGTCATCATACACATGAGGTAGGACTAATTGTGAGGCTTAGAAAAAAATGATTCCGAAGCCCAGGGTATGTATGGTTTAGCCCCATTTAGAAGTCTCATTTCTTTGTGTGTGTGTGTGTGTGTGTGTGTGTGTGTGTGTGTGTGTGAGAGAGAGAGAGAGAGAGAGAGAGAGAGAGAGAGAGAGAGAGAGAGAGAGAGAGAGAGAGAGAGAGAGAGAGAGAGAGAGAGAGCTATTTTGGAGCGACTTTCTTGCAAGCTCTATGCACTACATGCTTTGTGCTTCCACACTAGATATGAAAGGTACACTCTAAATTACTCTCCTAATCCTTAATTCTCTGTTGATTATTTAGGTTAAGCTTAGGAACATTAATCTAATTAATTAGTAAGCTATATTAGGGCTGAAATTAATCATTTTAGTCATAAATTAATGGTAATTATACTAATTACATTTAGAATTGTATAGGATAATTATCAGAGCTATATTAGACTGTGAAGAGACTAGGAAAATCATCTCTTAATTTTTTGATTAATTTTTGTAATTATTCAAGCAAAATTTAGCTGTTTTTAATCAAAAAGCTGATGGGAAATCTATTTAATTACCTCAAAAAAAATTTAGATTAATTATATTAGTTAACAAATAATGTTAAGAATACAGGGTAAATTAATCATTAATAGATAATTAATCTATGTATTCAATTAACCGGGAATTGACATTTTTTAGCCACAAAATATAGGGAAAAATTAGAAAAAGATGTTAGATAACTATCTATTATTTATGAGAGTTAGTTTACATGTTAAAGAAGCCGTGATAATTAGCTTAGCCATAGAAAGTTAATCTAGCTAATTATCTTAGGCAGAAAACCTTGTTTTTGATAGTAAATTAAAGGGAAAAATTAGCAAATTAAATTAGATAGCTTGGAGATAATTTTCAAAGTTATAATACATCTTTAATCACCCATGATAATTAGCTTAACCACAAAAATTAGTTTAGGTAATTATCTTAGTAAAAAATCCTATTTTTGAGAGTAAATTAAAGGGGGAAATTATCAACTTAAATTAGATAGCTTTGAGATAATTTTCAGAGTTAGAATACATCTTTAGGAGCCCGTGATAATTACCTTAACCATAGAAAAATAGTTTAGCTAATTATCTTAGTGAAAATCCCTATTTTTGAGGATAAATTAAAGAAATAAATTAGAAAATTAAATAAGATAGCTTTGAGATAATTTTTCAGAGTTAGAATACATCTTTAGGAACTCATGATAATTAGGTGAACCACAAATAATTAGTTTAGCTAATTATCTTAGTGAAAAAACCTTATTTTTGAGGGTAAATTAAAGGGGGAAATTAGCAAATTAGATTAGATAGCTTTGAAAATACATCTTTAGGAACTCTTGATAATTAGCTTAACTACAAAAAATTAGTTTAGCTAATTATCTTAGTAAAAAAACACTATTTTTGAAGGTAAATAAAAAGGGAAAATTAGAAATACTACTTAGATAATTACTAAATAATCATCAAAGATAGGAATCATGATTAAAAATCCAGGATAATTAGGGTATACATAGGAAATTAGTTTAACTAATTAAAAAGGCCTAAATTGTCTATTTTTGAGTAGAAATTAAAGGGGAACATTAGAAAAATTATTTAGATAATTATATAATAATATATCAGAGGTAGAAAGTACTGCTAGAAACCCGAGATAAATAGGTCATACCCATATAATTAGTTTAGCTAATATTTCTTGATTTTGTCTATAAATTGAGAAGGGAAATCGGTAAATTAATTTATATAATTACATGGTAATTACCAGAGATAGGAAACATCTTTTGGAAGTTGGAAAAATTACCTTAACCCCCCCAAATAATGAGTATAGCTTATTATCTTAGCTAATATTGTTTAGATTGGACTATAAAAATTTGTAAATCAATTTATAAGTTAACAAGATAACTACTAAAGTTATAGCATGTCAAAATCCACCTGGGGTAAATACCCCACCAGCAGATAAGTAATTCATAAATTACTTAAGCCGAATTAGGATATTTTGGAGTAGAAATTAAATAAGGAATTTAGTAAAATAACTTCGATAATTATAAGAAAATTATGGGAGAATAATAATACTACTAGGAGCTAAGGGAAAAATATCTCACCCAAATATTTATCAAAGATACCTATTTACTCCAAGAATCTCTATTTTTGGATAAAAGGAATAAAAGAGATTATTCATTTAATTCTCTAATCGATTAAGTATCCTTATATAAAGGCTACCACTATGGCTCCAAAAAGGACCCAAGGAAATTCTCTTTCCGATGAAAAATATACAACACACAAAAGGACTAGATCAGCTACCCATGACCATGAGGCTAGGCCTAGTCATAGGCCTACAAAGGAGAGTCTGCAGGCACCAGTACAGTAGCAGATGGCTGACCAGTCTCAAGTGGTTTTCCATTTATTCACTTAAGTCTTTAAATACCCTTAGGTATTTTTATAAGTTAACATTGCATACGTAAGAACTAGGAAGGAATAACTGGCCGAAAAAGGAAGGTAACTTCTAAGAAACCAACGAGCATTGGTTGTAAATAGAAAAGAAATGTTTGGGTTACGACTGATTGAACTAGGAAAGAAATTTTTGATCATCCTTAAGACAACTTGTCTCAAGACACCACTGATTCCTCAGAATATTTTACTCCAGGTGATGAGTAATGATGGCGAATCAGCCATGGATGAGTCGGTTTCCTCAGTGCACATGGAGTCTTTACCCCATGCTTGTCTCTGCTGGTGGATACTACTTAGGATATCGTGTTTATCCTAGAGGAACCGCCCGGTTGTATGGGCAACTGATTGGCGTATGGGTGCTCGGATTTGGGGTGATGATCGTGTTTATCCTAGAGGAACCGCCCGGTTGTATGGGCAACTGATTGGCGTATGGGTGCTCGGATTTGGGGTGATGACCTTTTTCATCCCGGTTTTTATAAATAAGGAATGGGTGCCGTTTTTTCTTTCACCCCTGTATAGGTGTTCTTGAGACAAGCCAGGTATGGTCAGAGTTACTCCAGAGTGACAGTACCTTGTCTTAAGTCTAAAGATGTCTGTTTGCTAAAAGAATGTTTTCAAGGGTTGTTTTAATGAAATCCTATTATGAAGGATAAAAGGAATCATTATTTTAATTGTGATAAGAATGTGGTAGTAATTAAATAACAAAGCATGAAGTGTGAGTGCAGGGTGGTAAGTGGGGATTAACTAAGGTTGTCAATCATGGATGAGTGGACCTGATTAGTCAGGTAACTATCCATTCGTGCACATTGAAAACGTGTAGAAACTTCTCCACTTGGAAGAGGAGTCCACCAGCGGGGCTGTGCCCTCACATATGTTAGGGGAAAAAAATGTTGGAATTAGGGTTGCAGAGAAACACACACAGCTTGGAGAAGACGAAGGAAGCTCAAGGCACACAATAGAGAGTATGTTACTTAGTGTGCAATGGAAAGATAGATAGCCCTAGAATGATGGGCTTATATACAATGCACGGGGGAAAAATCCTCCTAAAGAGGGAAAAAATGCCCTGGTGGTCCTAGTGTGTTCACACACATCACTACCACATGTATATGGTAACAAATCCCCCCTGGAGTGATGTGATGAACGAGAGCTGGCACATGAGTAGAGGGAAGTGCCATGCCCTGAGGGCAGGATCAGTCCACAAAGGGGAGTAAGCCCAAAGCTTTGCTGAAAGCTTCAAGCTTCTCACGAGACAATGCCTTTGTGAAAAGATCTGCAAGGTTGTCCTGTGTTGGCACATAAGCCAAGCTGATCTCTCTTGCTGAGAGCCTCTCCCTGACATAGTGGCAATGCACCTCAATGTGCTTTGTGCAAGCATGAAAAACTGGGTTCCTCGCAACTGCCAATGCGCCCTGACTGTCAGTGTAGATAGTGTTGGCAGTGTCCTGTCCAACACCCAAATCAGCCATAAGGCGTCTGAGCCATACACACTCAACCGTAGCTGTGAAGACTGCCTTGTACTCAGCCTCACAACTCGAAGTAGCCACAGTAGGTTGCTTCTTGCTCAACCATGATTTACATGAACTGCCAAGCATGAAACAAAAACCACTTGTGGACACTCGCGTGTCAAAACAACCAGCCCAATATGAGTCTGAAAAAGCATGTAAGTTTGGCGGCAATGATTCCCCCTTGGGATAAAACAAGCCAAGATGTAAAGTGCCACTAAGGTAGCGGAAAATCCTCTTGACAGCCTGCCAATGCTTAGACCCTGGGCTATGCATAAATATGCTGACCTGTGAGACTGCAAACTGAATATGCTTAGACCCTGGGCATACATAAATGAGGCAGCCAACAACAGTTTGGTAAAGAGTAACATCAGCAGGATCGCCAGCATCATGTAGACTCAACTTCAAACATGTTTCCATGGGAGTGGCAATAGGTTTGCAATCCTCAAGTCCAAACTTACATAGCAATGTCTCTATGTAACTTTTCTGACACAAGGCAATACCACCATCACACTGCTTAAACTGTATACCCAAGTAATGATGCAACGGCCCCAAATCTTTCATCTTGAAAGTAGCATTCAAATCAGCCTTAAATTCAGCAATATGTCTCTCATTTGGTCCAGTGATCAACAAATCATCAACATAAAGAACCACAATGAGAAATACATCATCATCACGCTTTACATACAATGTGCTTTCTGTTGGACTGTTACGAAAGCCTCGTTTAACCAAATGAGTGTCAGCTTTCTCATACCAAGCACGAGGAGATTGCTTCAACCCATACAAAGCCTTGTTACATTTGCACACTTTGTCCTCTTGTCCTTTTATGACAAAACCGCGAGGCTGCGTTACATAAACTTCCTCAAATATGTCACCATTCAAGAAAGCAGTAACAATGTCTGATTGATGTACATCCCAACCAAAATGATCTGCCAATGCACATAGAAAATGCACAATAGTCATATGACAAGTGGGAGCAAAACTCTCTTCATAATCAATACCTTTTTGCTGTGCATAACCCTTTGCAAGAAGCCGAGCCTTATGGCCATCGATTTCACCATCCGGCTTGCGTTTTAACTTGTAAACCCACTTCGTACCAATGGCCTTTTTGCCAGGAGGCAAATCACATAAAGTCCATGTGTCATTTTCTATGAGTGCATCATATTCTGATTGCATGGCAGCCATCCAATTTTCTGAATTCTGTGCTTCATTAAAAGACAGAGGCTCCTCAACATCATGTAAGCTAGACACAGCCAAAGCATAACAATCTGATGCATAAGATGCATGGCGAGAGCCTGAACAATTACGACTAGACAAAGGTGCATCCAATTTACTATCACGCATAGTGTGCACCAGCCATTTTGGCATACCTCTAGCCTGCTCATTTTCAGCCCTTTCCTCATCAAGTACATCATGTACATCTGCATCAGTAATAGGCTGATCTAAAACATTTTCGGAAACCCCCATAGGCTGTACATTTGCCTCATTGGAACTTACATTCGTATTTCCACAATTGAAAAGAGGCAACAAAGTGTCATAAATGTCCTGTGAGCTTACAATACTGTCTCTAGTACATGATAGCAAGGGCTGAACATAATCTTCCACAAACACTACATCCCGTGAAACCAGAATACATTTTGTTTGCGGATGATACAACCTATAACCTTTGCTTTCAGCACTATAACCAACAAAAATACATTTCACAGCCTTATCATCCAATTTTCCGCGCTGCACTTGTGGCACCAAAGCATATGCCAAACATCCAAAAACACGCATGTGCTCAATAGAAGGCTTTCTATCATGCCATGCTTCATATGGAGAAATAGACTACAAAGCTTTTGTAGGACACCTGTTAAGTACGTAAGTGGCACGCATGATGGCCTCAAGACAAAAAGAATGCGGTAAAGCTTGACTTTTGACCATACATCGTGCCATTTCCGTCAGTGACCTGTTTTTCCTCTCAGCAACACCATTTTGCTGAGGTGTATAAGGCACTGTACATTGGTGTTTTATCCCACGACTAGCCAGAAATGCATTAAATTCATGAGACATACACTCCCCCCCTCAATCAGAACGGAGGGTGCCCATAGTACATTTCGAGACATTTTCAGCCATAGCCAGAAATTGTTTGAAGCACATAAAAACTTCGGACTTCGCTTTAAGCGGAAATACCCATGCATGCCTGGAGTAATCATCAATGAAAGTCACGAAGTACAGGTAATTGCCCAAGGACGGAGTTTGCATGGGCCCACAAATATCACTATGCACAAGCTGCAACCTGCATGTGGCCCGAACTGAACCATCCTTTGGAAACTTAGAACGCTGCGTCTTACCCAAAATACAGCCTTCACAAACATGTTTGATAGGTGCTTCAAGAGGCAGCAACGAAGCAACCATATCAGATTTCTGCAAACGCAACAAACTGGCAAAATTCAGATGACCAAAACGTGCATGCCAAAGTTTTGCATCTGAAATAGCCCTTGAAACTGCAACAGCATTTGCAAAATTTTGTCCACACTTGTCATACAAAATGATCTTATACAGCCCACGGCACAAAAGCCCAGATGCAACAATTTCCTCACCAAAACTGAGATCATGAACTGTACATCTATCATCCACAAATTTGACTACAAGTCCAATCCTAGCAAGTGCGGATACAGACAAGAGATTCTTCTTGATCCCAGGTACATAAAGTGCATCAACAAGTGTGAAGGAACTGCCATTAGCAGTAGTGAGCACAATCTTTCCAACTCCATGAACTGGATAAGAGGCGTTGTTGGCACAAGTGACTGAATTCCCATGAGGGACAAACTCGAGAGAGGTAAACAATTCACGATGTGAGGTAATGTGCTTTGTAGCACCACTATCGAAATACCACACATGTGAATCTGCAGCAACTGACAAGCATGCATCATGGACAGCAGGATTGTAAGTGCACTCTACGCTAAAAGCCCATTCTGTATCAACATCATCATCACAGTCTCCTTTCACAGAAGACTCAACAATGGCTGCATTTGTAGTGGAACCAGCATTTGCAGTGGAACCACCCTCTTTCTTCTTAGCCTCTTTGGCCTTCAACTTAGGACACGACTTGACCAAGTGATCATTGGCTTTACAATAATGGCAACGCATCTTCTTTTTGCCCTTATCACCAAAATTTCCAGACGAATTGCTGCCAGCAGAAGCATTAGGAACAGAATTTTTGCCACTCGCAGCAGAACCATAAGAAGTGGTTGCATTACTGTTACCACCCTTTCTTTGAGAAGCAATAAAAGCCTGTTCAACTGCACGCTGCCTAGTCCTGTTTTTTCTGGAAAGTGACTCTTGCAACAGCAATGTGCATAATGCATCAAACTTGACAACTTCAGGATTTCCTTGGGTCATAAGTCTCCAAGTACTAGCAAAAGTCTGGTAGGAATCTGGTAAGGCATCAAGAATAGTCTGCACAAGGGAACTGTCTAAAATGACTTCACCTGCACAAAAAAGTTGCTCATTGATATCCTTGACACTAGCAAGGAAAGTGTCCATATCATCTTCCTCATGCATAATCTTCAACTCCAGCTCTTTACGCAACAAAGCAATTTTAGCCTCATTGCGGCTTGCATAAAGACCTGCTAGAATATCCCAAGCCTGTTTTGCAGATTTTGCTGAACGGATGTGAGGAACAATGGTGCGCTTCACAAACAACGCAATCAATGCATGAGCCTGCGCATCCTTAACATCCCAACGAGCTTGTTCTGCCGTAGGCAAAACAACTCTAATAGCTGCAATCCTTGCAGCAAGACCTGCAACATCCTCAGCATCGCCTACATCCTCAGAACAAGGACGTACATCAATGCACTGCACAATGTTCCAGACACCCTTTTACACAAGAACGTGTTGCATCATATAAGCCCACATAGGGTAGTTGTCCCCATCCAACCTGTCCTCAGCAGCAAACATATTGAACACATCTGTGTTGTTGTTGTCAGCCATGGCAAAAGCTGCACTTGATGTGAAAACTACCTGAAAATAGGAGAAACAGAGCGGGAACAACCTGTGCTATATAGCACAAACCGTAGAAGACTACAAGGCACCTATTATGCAGAAAACGGCACTGACAGAAATTTTGCATAAAATGACGAAATAGCCTGTGCAGTACTCCGTGTAGTGGAAACGGAGGCCGAAATGAGCCCTAATCAAAATTCTGAGTAGACCGAGCTCTTTTAGCTTAACCAAAATTTTTGTCGACCTGCGAGCGAACGCTCACCAAAGCTCGCTGAAATCGGAGAAAGTGAGCAGGCATGTGCTGGAGTAGTTGGCGACTAAGCCCGGGAGGACGTGACCTGCTCTGATACCAATTGTTGGAATTAGGGTTGCACAGAAACACACACAGCTTGGAGAAGATGAAGGAAGCTCAAGGCACACAATATAGAGTATGTTAGTTAGTGTGCAATGGAAAGATAGATAGACCTAGAGTGATGGGCGTGTATACAATGCACGGGGGAAAAAACCTCCTAAAGAGGGAAAAAATGCCCCGACGGTCCTAGTGTGTTCACACATATCACTATCACATGTATATGGTAACAAAAAAGTGTTGGTTGAGGAAACCTTAATCCAAATGATGGAAGTTATAGGGCCGAAATACTTTTAGAAATTTAAAAAGTTGTCACTGTTTCCACTGCGAGAGAGGACTAGATCTCCTTCTAGGGCTATAAATCCAAGCCATTGTTAATGGTAAAGGTATATTCCCTAGATTCTTTTTGTTTAGAGACTCTGATTTTATTAGGCCTAGAGACATGTCAAGGATCCCATCCCGCTTTTTGGTGTCGGCGGGTTTGGAGTCGTCACAAGTGGTATCAGAGCCTGAGTTAATAAGGTCCTGAACCTAGGGGAAAAGGTTGAAAAAATAGAGGTTTAGTAAGTAAGTTTGTAATTATAATTGTAGTATATTTTGAAATGAGAATTTCCTTATCAATACAGGAAAATGTCTACCAAGCTTATCGGAAGTTTATGATCTTCAAAATCATGTTCAAGGCTGCTTGCAACTCCAGTAAATTCCTATTTCGCAAGAGCATCATGAAATTATTAGACATAATGTTTTCCCCTCCTCCTACATGGGGAATCAGTTGGTCACAATTTGGCGGAACTTCCCTGATTGATGTGGGACAGATAGAAGGATTGACACTAAATTTGAAGAGACTCAAATGGGCAGAAACACTTCGAACCATCGAAGTTTTCTTTTTCAGTGGGATTGAAGATCATGATCAGACTATTACTATAGATGGGATAGAGGTGTCACAGAATCAATGGGTATTTGATCAGGTAGCTAAAGTTATATACCCAGGAAGGATCAGACCCATGAGGGTAGGCCCTAAATTTAGAGGATTAAAAGATGTTATATTTTTTGATCCCCTGTCAAACCCACCAGTAGTTAAGAAGATTTTGGTATAGAGAGTTTCATCTTGTATATAGTATGAGTCCATCTTGTATATAGTGTGAGTCCATCTTGTATATAGTATGAGTCCATCTTATACATAGTATGAGTCAGTGATTGTATTAACTCTTGTATATACCATGGTTTTATGAGAATGACATGTTTTGTGTAATTCAAATGGAATGATTATAGTAATTGTTGGATTTCTGTTTTCATTTAAGTCTGAGAGTATATACATAAAAATTTTCATGACAAAACAAATTACTCCTTAGCACTAAAAGATTTTCATTAATTAAAAACTCAGGGCAATGCAAAAAGCCTTTACACTCCCATCCAAGAGAAGAAACTACTACTAAAAAAGGTTCAACTTCCAACCTTCAAGGGAGAGGGACCCAACTTAGAACGCGATGCCGAAGCATGGCTCGACGCCATGGATGACTATTTCCTGGCAGCAGGAACTGCTTCAGAAAATCAGGCAAGGCTGGGAATGTTTTGACTCACTGGAGATACTAAACTCTGGTGGAAACAACATTGTAGGGATAATCCTTCCAATTAGTCCATCCTGGGAAAAAATGAAACAGGCAGTCAAAGAGAGATATCTTCCTCCGACTCATCAATCTATAAGAATGAATAAATTTTTTTCCCTCAGACAGTTAGGGCTTATTTTAGAAGAATACTATACCAAATATGTGTCCTTATGGCGCTATGCACCACCAATGACAATCGAACAACAGATTGCTCGCTTCTGCCAGGGCCTTAACAAAGCTTTAAGTACACGCTTAGAAGCTATGAGGCCCACATCAATTCAAGATGCCCTTCTTAGAGCTAAACCGCTTGCTGCTGAAGGAAACCCCCCTGCAAGGAACTACCATAACTACAATAACTTTAGAGGAAGACCAAGGGGAAATTTCAACCAAGGAAATCAACAAAGGACAGTAACAAATGCAGCTAATATAGAGCAGAATTTTCCAAATATCAGATGTTATGGATGCAATCGAATGGGGCACTATAGGAGCAGGAGCAAAATCCTAGAGCTGCTGCTGGAACCACTCCTCAGTCTCAGATAGGCCAAGGAAATAATCAAAGAGGAGGAAGAAATAGAGGACGAGGCACAGGAAGAGGTAGAGGAGCTAGAGCTTATTCTGCAGTGGGAGATCCAACCTTCATGAATGAAGAAGATGAAAGAGCTACTCTTTTTGCCGCCATTGATAAACTGGAGCTCGGAAACAATATGCAGTCATCCAAAGGTGAAAAATTTGAATTACTTATAGATTGTGGTAGCACACACTCTTTTCTCTCCCCTAAATGCTTAAGGAAACTCAAACTAAACCAATACCCCACCAAGAAATTAGTGGTAGAACTAGAAAATGGGAAGTTGAATTTGAACTGGGAGGAACCCTCACTTCATCTTACTTTCGGACCCTACCATTAGGAATCTATGAAGGTATTCTAGGAATGTATTGGTTAATTAAAAATCAAGCCCATATTCATTGTGCTCAAGGGAACCTATCCTTCAAAAATCACGTAGGTGAGGAAGCATTAGTACAAGGATCCAATGGGAAGCCTAAGGCTCATTTAGTTAAGGCTAGTCGACTTCGAAAGGGTTATGCAAGGGGCAACAGATCTTTGTACTAAAACTCAATAAGGCGGATGATTCAAAGGACAACCAAACTCCAGAATGGCTTAAGGAATTTTTGGATATATATCCAGAAGATCTCTCAAATTTACCTCCCCCAAGGGACATAGACCACGAAATAGAAACATTTCCAAGTAGTGAACCAATTTCAAAAAGACCCTACAAAATGTCACTCTCTGAAGCTATTCAATTGAAAGAACAGCTTTGTCAACTTATTGAACAAGGATTCATACGACCAAGCATTTCACCCTGGCTCCGCCTGTTCTATTCCAAAAGAAGAAGGATGGATCTTTATAGCTCTGCATCGATTATAGGGGACTTCACCAGGTATGTGTAAAGAACAAGTATCCTATTCCTCGCATCGATGAACTACTTGATAGATTACATGGGTCCAAGGTATTCAGAAAAATTGATCTTAGATCAGGTTACCATTAAATTTGGATTAAGGAAGCAGATATTTATAAAACTGCATTCAACACCCAATATGGGCATTATGAATTCATAGTGATTCCTTTTGGTCTTACAAATGCTCTGGCTACTTTTAATCAACTCATGCAAGATATATTCAGAGAATATGTGGATAATTTTGTATTGGTATTTTTCGATGATATATTGGTATACTCCAAAGATGAAAAAGAGTATGTAGGCCATGTACGTAAAGTACTTCATCTTCTATCCCAACAACATTTTGAAGTAGTAACTCCTAGCCATCATCCAAACTCTTGAGTAAAACAAAATCTCACATCAGCCCCTGTACTCAAACTCCCTGACTTCACTCAAGAGTTTGAAGTAGTAACCGATGCCAGCAGCCTTGCTATAGGAGGAGTCTTAAACCACGAAGGCAGACCAATCGCCTTCACTTCTCGGAAATTAAGAATCCATAAGCTGAATTATCCAACTCATGATCTGGAACTCCTAACCGTCGTCCATGCTCTCAAGCTCTGGAGGCACTATCTTCTAGGAGGGAAGTTTCAATGAATCATTGATCATCAAAGTCTGAAGTGGATTTTTTTCTCAAGCAACACTCAACATGAGGCAATGTAGATGGATAGAACTCTTACAAGAGTATGATTTTGAAATAAATTTTAAACCAGGAAAGGAGAATGTGGTTGCTGATGCCCTTAGCCGCAAGGTTTTTCTTGGGGCCATTTTCACAGTCGACAATCCAATTCTAAACAAGGTTAAGGAAGCCTCCCTGGAAGATGAGGATTATCAAAAATTCATACAAAAGGACCTAAAGGGGAAAGAGAAGGACAGAATCAAGGATTATTCACTTGAAGATGGACTTCTCTAGTATAGATGGGCTTCTCTAGTATAAGCACCGACTTTACATTCTTAAGAGCCCAACCTTGAAGGAGTTAATCCTTTATGAAGGACACAACACTTCAGTCGCAAGCCATCCTGGCTATGCAAAGACCCTTAATGCCATGAGGAAAAGCTATTTTTGGCCAGGAATGAAAGGAGATATACTTTGCTACATCAAACAATGTCTTTCCTGTCAAAAGATTAAGGCTGAACGGGTAATGATGCCAGGAAAACTTCAACCTCTTGACATTCCTCAAATGAAGCGGGAACTCATTAGCATGGACTTTGTAGCAGGCCTTCCTACCATTCAAGGAGGTTACGACTCCATTATGGTGGTAGTGGACATGTTGACCAAGGTGTCTCATTTGATGCCTGTGAAAACAACTTACACTGCATCAGACATAAGCTGTCTATTTGTCAAAGAGATCTTTAGATTACACGGACTTCCAAAAAGAATAGTCAGTGACAGAGATGCGAAATTTACTTCAAAATTTTGAAAAGATTTATTTGAAGCCTTAGGTACCTAGCTATGTTTCAATACAACTTATCACTCTCAGACTGACGATCAGACAGAAAGAGTGAATCAAGTTATTGAAGACATCCTTAGAGCTTACTGTAGTAGAGGACCGCTAAAATGGATACAATTTCTTCCTCTGGTGGAATTCTGAAACCTTAGAAATTGTACAAAGCATAATCAAATTAATTTGGTTGTTAAGAAAACAATGTCAAATTAGCCAACTGTGGAAAATATTGGTATTTTTGGAACCGTAATCATAACTTTACTATGGTTAGGAATTTTCAGAACGGAATTTTGATAAAAACTGGCAAAGTTACGGGCTCTGAAAGGTTACACTGTGAATTAAGTTTTTAAAATAAAATTGAAAGGTTTTAGTAATCATTATTGTCCTAAAGTTCCTAGATATTTACAGATAATTGTAGATATTTACAAAAATTAATCATTAAAAGTCAAAAAATAGAAGAAAACTGATTTTAGGTATCTGGGGGGCTGTGTGGGGCAGTGATGAACTTTCCCAAGCTGGATTTAGCAGCAGGTGGCGCTAGGGGAAGCTGGGGGCTAGCTTGAGGTGCAAGAACCTGCCAGAATCATCCAGGAGCCCTTAAAACCTATAAAAAGCCCCCCTTCCAAATTCAGACTCGGAGTCCTAGCCATTTCTCTCTCACCTAGAGAGAACTCTACTCAAAAATCACTAGAGAGCAAAAACTCTAGTTGATTAATCCACGGTAATTAGTTTAATCCTTTTTAATTAGCAAAATTTTGCTAATCTACTTATATTTTCTTAATTAATTGTATTAATTAGGAAGATTGAACTTACTTACACTCTAAATTAATATCCTAATTCTTAATTCTTTGCTGATTAGTTTAAGCTTAGGGACATTAATCTACTTAATTAGTAAGGTATATTAGGACTGGAATTAATCATTTTAGTCATAAATTAATGGTAATTATACTAATTAAATATAGAATTATATAGGATAATTATTAGAGCTATATTAAACTGTCAAGATGCTAAGAAAATTATCTTTAATTTTTGTAATTATTTAAGAAAAATTTAGCTCTTTTTAATCAAAAAATTGATGAAAAATCTATTTAATTAGCTCAAAAATTCTTAGATTAATTATCTCAATTATAAAATACTATTAGGAATACAAAGTATATTACTCATAAAAAATTCTTAGATTAATTATCTCAGTTAGAAAATACTATTAGGAATACAAAGTTTATTACTCATTAATAGATAATTAATCTATGTATTTAGTTAAGCTGAAATTAACTATTTTTAGCCATAAATTAAAAGAAAAAACTAGAAAAACATGTTAGATAATTATCTATTATTTATCAGAGTTAGTTTACATGTTAAAGAAGCCGTGATAATTAGCTTAGCCACAAAAAGCTAATTTACCTAATTATCTTAGGTAGAAAACCTTGTTTTTGATGGTAAATTAAAGGGGGGAATTAGAAAATTAGATTAGATAATTTGGAGATAATTTTCAAAGTTAGAATATATCTTTAGTCAGCCGTGATCGTTAGCTTAACCACACAGCTAATTATCTTAGTAAAAAAACCTTGTTTTTTAGGGTAAATTAAAGGGGAAAATTAGCAACTTAGATTAATTAGCTTTGAGATAATTTTCAAAGTTAAAAATACATCTTTAGAAACCCATGATAGTTAGCTCAACTACAGAAAATTAGTTTAGCTAATTATCTTAGTAAGAAAACACTATTTTTGAGGATAAATAAAAAAGAGAAATTAGAAATAATAATTAGATAATTACTCAATAATTATCAGAGATAGAAATCATGATTTAAAAAGTGGGATAATTAGGGTATACATAAGAAATTAGTTTAACTAATTAAATAGGCATAAATTCTCTATTTTTGAGCGGAAATTAAAGGAGAACATTAAAAAAATTACTTAAATGATTTATATAATAATTATCAAAGGTAGAAATTATTGTGAAAAGCCCGAGATAAATAGATCATACCCAGATAATTAGTTTAGCTGATTATTTTAGCTAATATTTCTTAATTTTGTTTATAAATTAAGAAGGGAAATTAGTAAATTAATCTATATAATTACACGGTAATTATCAAAGATAGAAAATATCTTTTGGAAGTTGGAAAAATTACCTTAACCCCAAATAATCAGTATAGCTAATTATCTTAGCTAATATTATCTAGATTGGATCATAAATTTAGAAGGAAAAATTGTAAATTAATTTATAACTTAACAAGATAATTAATAAAGTTATAATATGTCAAAATCCACCTAGGGTAAATACCCCACCAATAGATAAGTAATTCATAAATTACTGAAGCCGAATTAGGATATTTTGGAATAGAAATTAAATAAGGAATTTAGTAAAAAATCTCATATAATTATAAGATAATTATGGGAGAATAATAATACTACTAGGAAGCTAAGGAGAAAATATCTCACCCAGATATTTATCAGAGATACCTATTTACTCCAAAAATCCCTATTTTTGGATAAAAAGAATAAAAGAGATTATTCAGTTAATTCTCTAATCGATTAAGTATCATTTTATAAAGACTACCACTATGGCTCCAAAAAGGACCCGAGGAAATCCTCTTTTCGATGAAGAAGATACAACACACAAAAGGACTAGAGCTACCCATTACCATGAGGCTGGGCCTAGTCATAGGCCTATGGAGGAGAGTCTGCAGGCGCGCTAGTACAGCAGCAGATGGCTGACCAGTCTCATGTGGTTTTTCATTTATTCACTTAAGTCTTTAAATAGCCTAGAGTGTTTTTATAAGTTAACATTGCATACGTAAGAACTAGGAAGGAATGACTGGCCGAAAACGGAAGGTAACTTCCAAGAAACCAACGAGCATTGGTTGTAAATAGGAAAGAAATGTTTGGGTTATGGTTGATTGACCTAAGAAAGAAATGTTTGATCATCCTTAAGATAGCTTGTCTCAAGACACCTCTGATTCCTTGGAATACTTTACTCCAGGTGATGAGTAATGATGGCAAATCAACCATGGATGAGTCGGTTTCCTCAATGCGCGTGGAGTCTTTACCCCATGTTTGTCTGTGCTTGTGGATATTACTTAGGATATTGTGTTTATCCTAAAGGAATCGTCCGGTTGTATGGGCAATCCGTTGGCATATGGGTGCTCGGATTTTGGATGATGACTTTTTCCACCCCGGTTTTTATAAATAAGGAATCCGTTGGCATATGGGTGCCGTTTTTTCTTTCACTCCTGTATAGGTGGTCTTGAAACAAGCCAATACTGCTCAGAGTTAGTCCAGAGTGACACCTTGTCTTAAGATTAAAGATGCCTGTCTGCTAAAAGAATGTTTTCAATACTGTTTTAACGAAATCTTGTTATGAGGATAAAAGGAATCATTATTTTAATTGTGATAAGAATGTGGTAGTAATTAAATAACAAATCATGAAGTGTGAGTGTCAGGTGGTAAGTGGGGATTGACTAAGGTTGTCAATCATGGACGTGTGGACCTGATTAGTCAAGAAACTATCCATTCCCGCACATTGAAAACGTTTAGAAACATCTCCACTTGGAAGAGGTCGAGTCCACTAGTGGCTCTGCCCTCACATATGTTAGGGGGGAAAAAGCGTTGGCTAAGGAAACCTTAATCCAAATGATGGAAGTTATAGGGCCGAAATACTTTTAGAAATTCAAAAAGTTGTCCCGTTTCCATTGCGAGACATGACCAGGTCTCCTTCTAGGGCTATAAACATAAACCATTGTTAATGGTAAAGGTATATTCCCTGGATTCTTCTTGTTTAGAGACTCTGATTTTATTAGGCCTATAGACCTATCAAGGATCCCATCCCGATTTTTGGTGTCGGCAGGTTTGGAGTCGTCACATGAAATGAGTATCATTGGGCATCGCATAGTAGTACACTATACAATTGCACATTTGAACGCAGTATGCGGTCTTGTGAAAAAAGTGGCACACAATTTTACTCCTATCATCCTATGTTAAAAGTCCTATAGCAAATTTCTGGGAGAGATTTTCTTGAAAGAAGGTATTGTTAAATCTCTTATTTGCTAAATAAAAAGTGCAATTGATCCTATGACAGTGAAGAGCACCAATGCAATAGCTAACTGGAACAATACACTTTATGGACATGTTAGATGTGATAGGACGTGTCCATAGGTGACCATCATATTTCGGCTCCATTCCATCCATATTCCCTTTTTTTCCATAAGTTGGTGGAAATTCCATGATAGAATCTCCATTATATCTTCTAGGAACCTCCTCGACCTGGATCACTCGGTTGATCTTTTCAACCATTGATCTCAACAAACAAGGTTGTTCTTTCTTTTGAAGAAGATTAAGAATACTCTCTGAAGCCATGCATTCATCCTCAGAGACAATTTGCAATTTGGATCGTGTTGTCATCGGATTGAAGTACACACTATCTGTGCTCTTTTCTCTTGAAGAAAAGTGTCGAAGGTCAATATTGGTAGCCTCAGATGAGCTACTCAATATCCAACACAAGGATTCTTTGACATACTATCTATCTCATTGGAAGAGTCTTTTGGTTGAGCATCTGATGTGAGCTCGTTGCTTGCAGATTAAAGACTATCAGCAACAACTAGAGGGTTGCAGACAAGCCTATATATTTGGCTTACAAAGGTGTCAAGAAGATAGTTTTTATTCTCGTCCATGTTGTGATGACCAACAATGTCTACAAGGTCTCCATTGTCCATAATAGCCTTGACAACAAAAAGTGTGTATGACGATGGTATCATGGCTAACTAGTGTAGATCGATGGGTAGACGGGTGACAAAGATTGAGATTTCTTGCTGCAAACTTCTACCTCCCACTCTATAGTGATAAAATGTACCATTGTCAAAGTGAAAGGTGGAGAATGGAAAGCGCAAAAAGTGATAGAATGTAGCATTGTCGAGAGAGAGAGAGAGAGAGAGAGAGAGAGAGAGAGAGAGAGAGAGAGAGAGAGAGAGAGAGAGAGAGAGAGAGAGAGAGAGAGAGAGAGAGAGAGAGAGAGAATGGTAAGTTCATTCTCTCTCTCTCTCTCTCTCTCTCTCTCTCTCTCTCTCTCTCTCTCTCTCTCTCTCTCTCTCTCTCTCTCTCTCTCTCTCTCTCTCTCTCTCTCTCTCTCTCTCTCTCTCTCTCCATGTGATATTGTTTCATTTCATTTCTCTTTCTCTCACAACTATGACTGGACGTTTCGTTTCATTTCGCTTTAATAGATGCAGGTCTACAACCTAGAGGTGGTGCAACCTTGTAGATCTACAACCTCGTAGCTTGCAGGTCTCTCTCTCTCTCTCTCTCTCTCTCTCTCTCTCTCTCTCTCTCTCTCTCTCTCTCTCTCTCTCTCTCTCTCTCTCTCTCTCTCTCTCTCTCTCTCTCTCTCTCTCTCTGCTATTGAGAAAACGCCTGCAGCTACCTTCTCTGCGAGGTCCATGAACGCCATGGTTTTTGCGCCTGCAGCTACCTTCTCTGTGAGGTGCATGAACGCCATGGTTTCTGCACTTGCAGCTACCTTCTCTACGAGGTCCATGTCGAACGCCTGAAGACAAAGTAGAAGGGACTGCAGTGGCGCCCATCTTGTGAGCCGCAGAAGGTGCCGTTTGTGCCGTCAACCCTTTCGCGGGCGGATTGCAGTTTCAATCCTCTCAACCACATCTCAGACAGTTTATCATGTTCGACCACATCAATGGTGAAGGTCGTTCATCCTGCTGTTTCGCAGGATTTACACAAGTTGGAAATTTTTAAGGGGGTTGTTCTTGAAGGGAACTTTGGCTGAAGCCCTTCATAACGAAGGTTATTTGTTCGCATCTTCATTATGTGATTTGGTTGAAGCCCTTCATAAGCAAGGTTATTTGTCCACATTTTTATTTTCCTTAGGGGTTGTTTTTAATTATCAATAGGGGTTGTTTAAAAATCTAAATTATCAATTTTTGATAAACTTGTTGGTTTTGTAGGTTTTGTGAACAAGGTATGGCTCCCAAGAAACGAGTGCAAAAGGCAGTGAATATAAAGAAAGGTTGGTATTAAGTTTTTTTTAAAGTGTTATATCTTGAATTTCAATTTAAACATTGACTAAAACATTTGCTTTGCATGTGTTTTGTAGCAAAAAAGTGTTACTCACTCAGATTTGGACATGTGTATTAAACTTTGAGTGAGGAAGCGTAATTTAGGATCCTGCACATTCACATTTATCTACATTTCAAGAGAAAGAGGGTGTGGGAGCACCTTCCTATTATGTGGGTAATGATCAAGATGAAGAGAAACAGACTACTACCATGCTATCACCTTGTGCTCCAGTTATTATCTAGTCTACTACACAAAATGTTAGCCAATCATAATCTGAGGGGCGTGATACCACTAATGATGTGGGAGCTGGACATAAACGGCTCTCTTGGGCAATCACTTAGTTTGGGGTTGTTAGGTGATGTGTTTTCAAAATTCTTTGTGAAGCTCAATAGCCCTCCTCCATTGATCCCTTTGTGTAGATTGATTCCTAATGAAGAAATCCGCATAGTCTCTAACCAAATTGAGACATTTCGTGATTCTTTTGATAGTCATGGCTATGTTGATGCATCTACCCCCTTTTTTGGTCTCTCTAACTCTCCTTGGAAGCTCTATCTACTTTGATGTGGCACAACTAGATTTTCAAGAGTGGGGGCCAAATTGAGTTCTTCAACATGAAACATTCGAGACAAAAACTAAAGGAACAGAGTGGGAGGATCTCAAAGGTAAAAAATTTCTAGTTTGGGATGGTAATCATCGTGTAAAAGCATGGTTGTCACGTGTGCGCGAAGGTAAGATACTTTTAAAGTGGCTAAAGTTTTTTATTATTATGGAGAGATTCATCCTAAGTTTATTTATTGCTAGCTTGGTCACACATTTCGTCTCACCATGTGCGTGTAAGGTGTCTATTTTTGGTGATTGATAAGAAGCAAGAAGGAGAGTTGTTATTGGCTTTGAAGTCTCAAAATGAGCAAGTATCCTTAAATTCAAAATTATTAGGTAGACTTAATTTTCTTTAATCATTAAGTACTAATCTTTATTGACAAAATATGTGGTGTTTTGTAGACTAGTGCTCACAAGTGTAACTCCTACGCTATCACATGAAATATTTATGTTTCAAAGGTTTGGATTGGCTGACAGAGCTTCAATATTAGAGTATTTGGGTGAGGATCTAAGCAAGTGGGCTTCACTAGAGTTTAGCTTGGAGCGACACACTGGAGAGCAATGGTACAATACTCCTGCTACTTTTTTAGGCCAACTTGTTTGGAAGGTAATGATTAAGTTTGATTTTTTTAACCAAATTTTTAAGTAGCACACTACAGTTGTCAATGAGCATAGAGGTTTCCAATTTTTGTAGACCTCTTTTGATAGTGCAGTGAAGATCGCTATAGCTTCTCTTGATAGAGATAGCCTAGGCTTGGAGGAGTATGTTGCAAAGTGTGAGAACACAAAAGGAAATGTGGAGCAAACATTCAGAGATAGAGCATACAAAATGCTCACCATTGCAAATCCAAATAATGGAAATGCGTTCTTTCAGCTCATCTTCAACTATGATTTGTCAAAGAAGGGTATGGTTGCCCTAACAAAGGAAAATCTCTACACTCTGGCCATGTCTTGTGTCCAAGCAAAGGGGTATGCCAACATCGATACAATGCTCAAAATCTTGTATTCATTCAAAGTTTTGAGTCAACTATTTATTATGATATTGTTTTATAAATAGGAAGACAGAAGTGTTACATATGCTTATGACAGGAAATGCGAAGGATGATGCAACTATAGAGATGTTTGGGGACTCCAAAAAGACATTGTTGCACATGAGAAAGGAATTCTATTGGGAGGAGCTAATAGATGAGACTGAGACTATTGTGCAGTGGCTTTCAATTTATGATGGTGTGCCTGCAGATGGATTTGGAAAGTGGGTGAAAGAGCAACTAACAATGCATGTACAGTGGAGTTTCCATGAAGTGTGGAAAGATCTTTCTAAAAGTAAAGGAGGGAGGAAAGCAACCTAGTGTTGAGGAGGCTACCAATAGACTTGTATACATGTATATTGTAATCCACACTTGACTTTGGAACACCATTCATGAATACATGATATAATATATATTTTGAGAACTATTTGATTGTTTATTGGTTATTTATACTTAGGTGGATCCAACAACTCATTGGTGAAGGTCATGGATGAGGAGGGAGAAGTGAAAGATTGGGCAAATGTTAGTTCCAAGGACACTATGTATCCTAAGGCATGGGTGGAGAGAGGTGTTTCTGAATGGGAAATTGAGAGATGCCCTTGATGGTTAGACTATCCACTTGGACATGTGCCTCCAAGTGAGGAGCACTTATGGAAAGGTATTTTCTCATTGCTAAACTATGCAGAATTTTGCATATTTTTTCAAAGATAAATCTATAGGGCCTCTTAAATCTCACTACTTGCTTTTGTCATTCGATTGTATGTTTCATAGAGTTTGAAAGCATTGAGACAACTCACATTGAAAGTCATAGAGATTCTCCACCTCATGAGAACTCTCCATCGGCTTCACCAGAGCCAAATGTAAAGCTACCTACTACAACAACCTCCACCTCACACCGAGTGGCTACATCTGCCTCATCTCAGCTTGTGCATGAGAGACGCACAAAGCGACGACTTGACACTTTGCATAAAGTTCAAGAAAAGATCACAAGTAAGAATTATTTATCGTAACAAACATGTGCTTGGAAAACTAATTCTATACCTTTTTTGAAATTTGTTAGCAGATGATGAGTGTTTGTCACAAATTTTGGTGGTAGACATCCATATTCTTAGAAAGGGGTCACACAGGTGGAAACCTTGAGTCTCACAAGTCACATTAATGTTTTCATGCTTTTATTACATAATGACACCTCTTTGATTCTTTCCATATAGTGTGGACAATTTTTTAATGAAGATAGCTACATCATTATATCACACATGCTCTCCCTCAGACACAATTTCTCGTCTCGTGTGGGCTGATTTTCCTACGGGTTTATGAGTGGTACGTAGATCTAGGTGTGGATGGTTGTCCCCCATGGAACAAGATTAGCACATCATTGATACGTGCCACACTTAGCTTTGCTGCCCTTTTCATGGCTGATGAGGGATCGTTTGTGTGTTTGAGCCTTATGGATCACCTTCCTAATATACACAAGGTGGGAAGGAAGGTTGGGTTGTTGATGCATCGGACGATGTCTCTTCATGTGCAATCAAGTTATTTATACGAGAATGGAGAACAAGTGAGTACACACATCTCAAATCTTAGTTTTCACCTATGTGTATGTGCTTATAATATGGAGATGATAATATGAGAAGGTTTTGTATAATTGTAGGTTGAAACATTGGCACTAAGTATGTTGTAGCTTTCACCCATTTTTTTGTAATTGTAGCTATCACCCATGTGTATGTGTTTATACTATTGAGATGATAACATGAGAAGATTTTGTGTAATTGTAGGTTGAAACATTGTCAATACGTAGCTTTCACCCATTTTTGTGTAAATGTAGCTTTCACCCATGTGAATGTGTTTATACTATGGAGATGATAACATGAGAAGTTTTTGTGTAATTGCAGGTTGAAACATTGGCACTAACTATGTTCTATTGAGAACATTGTAATCTTTCTCTAATGATCGTGAGGCAGGTGAAGAGGTTGCAAAAAATTTATTCAATGCTCAAAGAAATTTCATTGTAGAGAAAAAAAAGAAGAGTCCATTTACACGCACTTTGGTACATGGACACTATATTTGAGGTGGTGCAGAAAGGTCTCCTATATTTTTTAGGTGAGATGGGAACTCATCATATTTATTTGTTGTGGTTTTAAAAAAATTCTTATCGTAGAAGATATTTTTTTGAAATTCCTTTTTGCCACAGATGGTTAGTGTGGACTTTCATGAATGAAGGAGATGCTATTTTGGATATTTTTGCTGGATGTGGAGATATGAGAGGACAAAATTGTGCTTTTTAGCTACCTTTTTTGGATTGAAAACTACTTGTTTTTGTTAACAAACACTCTTTGAGGCAACTTTAGATTTTGTACCTTTAAAGGTTTTCATTAACTTATTTTGTTTGTGTGTGTATTTCGTCATTCATTAACCTTAAAGTTACATGTATATGATGGTGATTACTGTGTGACTAAATATGTAGCGTGGATAAAGAACTTTTTCTTTACAAGAGACTTGCTTTTGTCTTAGTGCTTATGTTTGTGAAGGATAATTAATATCTTTTGGGTTATAGTTTTTTATTTATGCTGGGTTATTCCTTGACATTATTTCCTTGCATATAGGATGGTAATTGTTTCCTTGGGGCATTTGGAGTTTGAAACAAGGGTTGTGTTTATCTGAGGAGAGTCCTTGCTTATATTTTGGGTTTTGTTATTTGCAATATGATTAGGCTGGCTTGGATTTTTTTGGGGCTCCCAATTATACTAAATGTAGAGCTTAATAGACAAAATAAATAGAAGTAGTTGATTTGCAATGAGAAATGTCCTTGTTCTATATATCAGTTTTTTATTTTAGCATTAGCCCTCAAAGTGAAGTACCTAATGCTAGATTGCACCAAGTTCACTCTTTTAGGAATTAGGGATGTCATATGGAAAGGAGAACATGCATGTCATCCCTCCTCATGTGTTTAGAGTGGAGAAAAGCTCGCACAAAAAATCCAATTGCCAATAAAAGTTCATTGAACTAAGCTCACAAAAAAATATCCCCCACCAAGTTTGAAGGGAAGCAGGAGCCAAATGAGGAAAAGGGGGAGAAAAATGCAATTTTCTCCCATAGAGTGCAACCAACAGCCCTAATACAAGTTTGACCTCAAGAACATGTTGGTATATATCCTTTATCACTCCTATGTGGTCAAAAGTAAAAAACTCACATCTATGTCACATGGAACCTAAAAAACCTCAAGTAGATGTCAGAAACCTTGAATGCAACCAAATTCCCTACCCAAATCTCATCAAACTTGAGTCACAACCTTGACCTACTATATCCATCAAGCCCATGACATCATAATTCAAAAAATCTAGCCTAATCACGAGTTTAAGAAAAAAACACAATTTTTTTCTTCATTTTGCATGAAATATTATTTTTATGAGTTGTTGAAGTTTTGCATGGTTCATACAAGTGTTTTAAACAAGGTTAACAACTAACAAGCCCATCAAATTCTTGGAACAAGAAAACACCATTTCTGGCTCTGACCCTTCTATGGATTGCGACAATTGTTCACAAGATCTATGAAGTCTAACACAAAAGGCAACAAGAAAAATCTCAAGGTTAACAACAACTAACAAGCCCAACAAATGCTTGGAATAATAAAATACTACTTTTGGCTCTGACCCTTCTATAGATTGCAACAATTGTTCACAAGAGCTATGACACAAAAGGCAACAAGAAGAAGTAGAGCCACAAAAAGAGACTTGAATAAATTCTAGACTACACTATTCCTCAAGGACTCACTACAAGAAACAACAACCTACATAGAGAAGGAAAGTTTGGAGCTGGAAGGTGCCATAGTTTATGAAGCAGTCTACATGTAAGAGAATATGACGTAGCTAAATAGATATTTGAGTAGCTTACTTAATGGAGAGAGACAAAATTTTCACACATGAGAGATTATATATATATATATATATATATATATATATATATATATATATATATATATAGACAGAGAGAGAGAGAGAGAGAGAGAGAGAGAGCACATACGATATACGTGGTTCACCCAATGTGGGCTACATCTACGAGAAAGCAGCCACTAAATGGCTTTACTACTTCAAAGAAGAACTAGTAGCTTAATAATGATGTTAAATAACTCTGATAATTATCTTGTGATTTGTTAAATTGGTTTACTATGTTTTCATTAATTTTATAGTAAAAAAGAACTAATTTTTGCCTAATTTATTACAAAAATTAATCAAAAAATTATGATATAATCTTCCTAGCTTCCTAATAGTATATTTAAGCTCTGACATTTATCTTAGAATTAACTAAGCTTATCTAGAATAATTTTTATTAATTAAGGTCAAAATTAATCAATGTCAATCCTAATTAGGATTAGTAATTAAGTAGATTATTAATCTTCATTAAGATAACATAATCAACAAATAAATAATATATAATAGAGTATTTAATAGTAGAGAATAATCTAATCTTTTTTAATTAATAGATTCATTAAAGAAATTAGATATAAATTGCTAATTAATTGAGATTAGCATAATTATCTCGCTTAATCACTTAGATTTTGCTCTCTTAGTGATTTTTGTGAAGTATCTCTCTTGCACAAGAGATTTCTGGCTAGGACTCTGGGTTTGAGTCAAAATGAGAAGCCTAGGGTCCACCCCCCTGTTTCAAGCTCCGATTTTCATGCTTGGCTGCAAGGTTTACTATGGTTGCCTGCTACTAAACACTACTTGATTTCTCAATTGCTTACTGCTCAATTTTTATTATAGTTTTTTCTGGCACTCACAGGCTCTCACAGGTTGAATCTAGTAGTTGCTTGTAGCTCAAGCAGCCCCCAGGCTCAAGATGGCACCTCCTGTAGCTAGTTTAGTCCCTAAGAGGTTAGTGATGGCCCTTATCGGCACCTGCCTGCTTTATAAAATCAAATCTGCTAATTTTTTGTGCTATTTTCTACTATTTTGATAAATATATGGGAAAATATCTAAGGGTTATAATGAAATTCCTAAGCTTTTATGATTACTAAAAACCATCCAGTTATTTTTACAACTTAAAGTGGCAATGAATCTTTTAGAAAGGATAGTAATGTCAATTTTTACCCGAATTTATATCTGAGAGTTCCTAGCTATAAGTTTGTTGTGCTGAAGATTTTAAAAATACCAATTTTAACTGCTTTCAAGATAATGTTTTATCTGTTTGCACATCAAATGCTTTCTCCTAAAGCTTTGCATTCATTTCCTTGGAGCTAGAAGGGTGGAAACCTTACAATCACCCCAACTTAATAATTTGAGATGTCCTCATCTCAACCAAAATTGGAAAAGTCTTTGAGAAGAGAGGTTTCATCTTCCAAAGTGGCATCTTCAGTGGGATAATCTTTCCACTTTATCAAATGTTCCCTGATTACTCTATTTCTAAGATCTCTTTCTCTGGCTTCAAGGATACACTCTGGCTGAAGTTCAAGCACTCCTTCTTGTTGCATTACAATCTGTTCATCCTTCAATGCATGATTGGGATTTGGGATGTAGGGTTTTAGTAGGCTGATGTGAAATACATCATGAACTTTGATATGTTCAGGCAGCTTCAATTTGTAGGCTTGATCACTGAGGACCATGATTATTCCATAAGCACCGCAATACATGGGACTAAGCTTTTTGAATTGCCCCAAGGATAGGCTGCTTCGTTTTGGACACACTCGAAGAAAGACCTTGTCTCCTTGCTTAAAGACTCGATCGGATTATTTTTGGTCCACATAATGCTTTTGAAAATCCTTAGCCGCTTGAATATCTTGTCATATGGCTTTGGTCTGGGCTTCTATTTCCTCCAACATTTTCTTTGAGTCCTCTACCCTTATAGTAGGGTCATAAAAATTCAATGGTGATATGCATTCATGCCCATATAGAGTATTGAAAGGTGATATCCCAATGCTTTTATGGAAAGAGGAGTTATAGGAAAACTCTACCAAGGAAAAAATTGAATCCAGTCGTGGGGTTCTCTATTGCAATAAGCTCAAAGGATATCTTCAACTACTTGGTTCACCCGTTCTGTCTGTCCGTCCATCTGAGGATGATTTGTTGAGCTAAAACATAGTTGTGTTCCTAAAGCTTCAAATAGATCCTTCCAAAACTTGGAAGTAAACTTTGCATCCCTATCACTGATAATTCTCTTCGGAAGCCCATGTAGTCTAAAGATCTCTTTAAAAAAGATATTGCTTATATCTTATCGCAAGTGGTTTTTACCGGTATTAGGTGAGATGCTTGAGTGAGCATATCCACGACTACCATTAGGGAGTCATACCCTCCCTAAGCGTGGGAAGACCCATGACAAAATCCATGCTAATGAATTCCCACTTCATTTGAGGTATGTCTAAGGATTGCAGCTTTCCCGGCATCATCAATCGTTCAGCCTTGTCTCTCTAACAAGCAAGGCATTGTCTGATGTATCGAAGTACATCCCCCTTCATTCCGATCCAGAAGTATCTTTTTCTCAAGGTATTAAGAGTTTTTTCATATCAAGTGTCCTACTACTGGGATATCATGAGCTTCATGAAGAATTAGCCGCTTTAAGGAGGTATCCTTAGGAATGTAAAGTTGATGTCTGTAGTAATAAAGGCAGGCCAGCCTCCATAGAATGGTCCTTAACTAGGGCTTTTTCTTTTTTTTGTTGCATCTTCCTGGATGAGGATTTGAATGATTTAAAGATAGGCTTCATCTTTCTATGAGCATTCCCTCACCTTATCCAATATTGGATTGTTGGCCATGGAGATGGCTCCAAGGAAGGATTTTCTACTAAGCGCATCGGCAACAACATTTTCCTTGCTGGGTTTGTATTTTATTTGAAAATCATATTCCTAAAGAAGTTCTATCAAGCGTCTTTGTCTCATGTTTAGAGTTGGTTGGGAAAAAATCCATTTTAGACTCTGGTGATCAGTGATCGGATGAAATTGGTGTCCCAATAGATAACGTTGGCATGAATAACAGCTAATAATTCCAGGTCGTGATTTGGATAGTTCAACTAATGAAGCCTTAATTTTTTGGAAGTGTAGGAAACTGGTCCACCTTCCTGTGTTAAAACTCCTCCTATAGCCAGTCCACTTGCATCTCTTACCACCTCAAAATCTTGAGTAAAATCGTGTAGCTTGAGCATGGGAGCAAAGGTGAGATATTGTTTCAGTTGTTGGAAATAATCTTTATGTTCTCTCTTCCATGTAAGCTTGGAGCATTTCTTGAGTAGCTGAGTCAAGGGTGCAACAATGAGTGCATAATCTTTGATGAATATTCTATACCATCCTGTAATACCTAGAAACCCTCGAATTTCACTGATAGTTTTGGGTTGTGGCCATTCTATTACATCCTTAACCTTTGCACGATCCACTGAGATTCCCTTAGAAGATATGATAAATTATCCCCTTATAATTATTTATGCAAATTGGATAACTTGCCCTTTTAATTTATAATTAAAGTAAGTCAATTTTAACTTAATTAAATAGCTAGATTAATTTTTTCTTAATGAGATAATTATCACAACTTACTAATGATGTTTACTAACTCTGATAGTTATCTTATAATTTTTTATATTGATTAGCTAATGTCCCCTTTAAATTACAGCTAACATTAGTTACTTTTATCTTAGCTAGATTAATTTTTTGTTAATGAGATAACTATCATGGCTTATTAATGATGTTTACTAATTTTGATAATTATTTGATAATTATTTAATTTGATAAGTTAATCCCTCCCTTTAATTTACAACTAAACTTAGTTAATTTTAGCTTAATTAAATAGGTAGATTGATTTTGTCTTAATGAGATAATTATCATGGCTTACTAATGATGCTTAATAAGTCTGATAATTATCTTATAGTTAACTAAGTTGATTAGCTAATTTTTTATATTTAATTTACAACTAAAATTAGTTAATTTTAGGTTAATTAAAAATAGCTAGGTTAATTTTCTACTAATGAGATAATAGTCATGGATTACTAATGATGTTTCCTACCTTTGATAATTGTTTTATAATTATCTAAGCTGATTAGCTAGTTTTCTTCTTTAATATATAGCTAAAATCAATCAATTTTAGTTTAATTAAATAGCTAGAATAATTTTTTGCTTATGAGATAATTATCACAACTTAATAATAATATTTAATAACACTTATAATTATATTTTGATTTGTTAAGCTGGTTTATTAAGTTTCTATTAATTTTATAATTAAAAATAGCTAATTTCTACCTAATTAATTATAAAAATTAATAAAAAAGTATGATAAAATTTCCTTAGCTTTCTAATAGTATAGTTAATCTCTAATATTATCTTAGGGTTAACTAAGCTTAATTAATATAATTCCCAGTAATTAGGACCAAAATTAATCAATTTCAGTCCTTATTAGGATTAAAAATTAAGTACATTATTATTCTTCATTAAGAGTAAGTAATCATCAAATAAATAATGTAAATAAAGTGTTTAATAGTAAACATTAATCTAATCTTATTTAATTAATAGATTAATTAAAAATCTAGATAGAAATTGTTAATTAATTGAGATTAGCATAATTACCTCGCTTAATCTCTTAGATTTTTTTCTCTTAGTAATTTCTGTGAAGTATCTGTCTCGTATGAGATATTTTTGGCTAGGACTCCGGGTCTCAGTGAAAATGAGAAGCCTAGGGTCCTATTTATAGCTTTTTCTGGCACTCACATGCTCTCCTGGGCTGAATCTGGAAATTGCTTCCAACTCAAGCAGCCCCCAAGTTCAAGATGGCACCCTCTACTGCTAATTCAGTCCCTGGCAGATCAGTGATGGCCCTTACCAGCACTTGCCTGCTTTATAAAACAAATTTGCTAATTTTTTGTGCTATTATTTTCTATTTTGATAAATACTTGGAACAATATGTAAGGGTTATAATGAAAGTCCTAATCTTTAATGATTACTAAAATCCATTTAATTATTTTTACAATTTAAAGTGGCAGTGAATCTTTCAGAAAGGATAGTGGTGTCAATTTTTACCTGAATTCATTTCTGAGAGTTCCTAGCTATAGGTTTGTTGTGCTTAAGATTTTAAAAATACCAATTTTTAACTACTTTCAAGATAATGTTTTACCTATTTGTACGTCCATTGCTTTCTCCTAAAGCTTTGATTTCATTTCCCTACAGCTAGAATGGTGGAAACCTTACAGTAATGTAAGCTCACATGACATTTATGACACTTTGCTGCCTCTTTTTAGTGGGAGAAACTTGAATGAAAATTTCAATGAGGCAAATGTATAGCCTATGGGGGTTTATGAATATGCTAAAAATCAGCCTATTATTGATGCACATATACTTGATGTGGAAAGGGTTGAGAATGAGAATGCTAGAGGTATGCCAAAATAGCAAGGTGCATACTTTGCGTGATAGTAAATTGGATGTACCTATGTCTAGTCGTACTCGTTCAGGTTCTTGCCTTGCATCTTATGCATCAGATTGTTATGCTTTGGCTATTTCTAGTTTACATGATGAGGAAGAATCTCTTTCTTTTGATAAAGCTTAAAATTCAAAAAATTGGATGGCTACCATGCAATCAGAAATATGATGCACTTATAGAAAATGACACTTGGTCTTTATGTGATTTTCCTCCTATCAAAGAGGCCATTGGTAGGAAGTGAATTTATAAGTTGAAACACAAGTGGGATGGTGAGATTGATTGCTACAAGGCTTGACTTTTTGCATAAGGTTATGCATGAAAAAAAGGTATAGATTATGAAGACACTTTTACACCCACTTGTCGTATGACTACTGTTTGTTTTCTATGTGCATTGGCATCTCAGTTTGGATGGGATGAGCATCAATCATACATTATTACTGCTCTCTTGAATGGTGATATATTTGAGAAACTTTATGTAATGCAGCCTCGCGGTTTTATCAAAGAAAAGAAAAGAAGATAAAGTGTGTAAATGTAAGAAAGCTTTGCATGGACTGAAGTAATCTCCTCATGCTTGGTATGAGAAGGCTGACACTCATTTGGTTAAACAAGGCTTTTGTAACAGCCCAATTGAAAGTAATCTGTATGTAAAGCATGAGGCTGATGTATTTCTCATCCTCATTCTATATAAAGATAATTTGTTAATTACTGGTCCGAATGAGACACATATTGTTGAATTCATATATAGCTGATTTGAATGCTACGTTCAAGATGAAAGACTTGGGTATTTTGCATCATTACTTGTGCACACAATTTCAAAAGTGTGACTGCCTTATCTCAAACAAGCTACATAGAGACATTACTATGTAAGTTTGAACTTGAGGACTTCAAACCTATTGCTACTCCCATGGAAACAGGTTCTAAATTAAGTCCTCATGATGGTGGTGATGCTACCGATGTTGCTCGTTACCAAAATGTTATTGGATTCCTTATTTATGTATGCAATATGAGGCCAGATATTCAGTTTGTAGTCTCATGGATCAATGGATTTATGCATAGCCCAGGGTCTAAGAATTGGCAGGCTATTTGGAGGATCTTTTGCTACTTGAGTGGCACTTTATATATTTGGGTTGTTTTATCCCAAGTGGGATCATTGCTACTAGATTTACATGCCTTTTCAGACTTAGATTGGGCAATTGTTATGACACGCGAGTGTCCACAAGTGGTTTTTGTTCATGCTCAACAACTCATCCATATCATGATTGAGCAACCTATTGTGGCTACGTCCAGTTGTGAATCTGAGTACATAAAAATCTTCACAACTACGGTTGAGTGTGTATGGCTCAGACACCTTATGGCTAATTTCAAATCGCATTGGTAGTTGTGAGAGAAACCCATTTTTTCATGCTTGCACAAATCACATTGAGGTGCATTATACCTATGTTAGAGAGAGACTCTCAGCAGAGGAGATCAACCTCAAGGGGTGCACTATGTAATCATGCTAATGTACCTCCTAAGAGCAATAGGATGGATTTTTTAATACAAAATAGTTAGGTAAATTAACAAAGATACATTTTTTAATATTCATTCTATAAAAATTTCTTAAAATGAAGGGTCATTTTATTCATTTAGACATGTTGAAAAAAAGGGTTTTTTAAATACCCTTCAATGCATGTTATATAGAGGAACTCTCAATAGTGCGCGCTCTAAGAAACGAGCTTGACTTATGTACCAACATAGGACAACCACGCATATATTTTCACAAAGGCTTTGCATCATGAGAAGTTTGAAGCTTTCCACAAAGCATTGGGCTTACGCAGGATTTATTACAATACACGAGGTAGTGATGTGTGTGAGCACACTTAGGATCATCAAGGAATGTTTTCCCTCACTAGGAGGTCTTTTTCCCCGTGCATTGTATATACGCCCATCATCCTAGGGCTAACTTATCTTTACATTTTGCACACACTAGGCAAGACACTCTCTGTTGTGTGCCTTGATTTTCTTCATCTTCTCCAAGATATGTGTGCTTCCTTGGGATCCTATTTCCAATGTCTAGGGGAAAGTAACCATTGGCTGGATTTTATACTTCAAACTTGAAGTAATGTACAAAGAGCTTAGAAGCCCACAATGTTCATCTCACATGATTCTCTCTCTAGCTTGCACTTCTAGCTTCTACATTATGTGAAGAAGAAGCCTCCTTTTATAGATGCCAATGAGCCTCTATGGGATGCCCTCTCATATGAGAGGTAGCCACCCATGTGTAGATGTGTCCATCCGCCATCAACCATCAGCGATTGACCACTGATGACTGACCAAATATCCATCGGCCACTGTTTGATCAAGATATTTTGAGGAAAAGAGAATATTTCGGTGATCGATTTTTGGTTTTTCAATGAGTGGTTTTTCTCATGTGCACGATAACCTCTCCTCATAATAGGGACCTTACATATGTGCTTTTATAAAATAAGAATTACAAGGGTATATCAAGTTCCATACTTAACAGTTATCCACTTGGATACTCATCTCTAGCAAACCTATGACTGCTTTCTGTTTTGGCTTCTTATCCTTGAATATAAATTAAAGTTGAGAGAAAAAGCTCAACTTCTCCTTGTTAACCACTTTTGTCAACATATCTACAAGATTCAGGCTTGTGTACACTGTCTAAGCTTTAGTTGCCCCCCCTTCCAAAGAGGACGTATGAAGTGATACCTCACTTCTATATGCTTTGTCCTTGAGTAAAAGGCTAAATTCTTGCAAGGTGAATGACACTTTGACTATCACTCTACAAGCAATAATTGTCTTGATTATATCCAAGCTTCTCCAAAAACTTGTGAACCCACAAAATTTCTTTACTACTAGCCTTTGTAAGAGCTACATATTCTACTTCCATGGTAGATAGGGAGACCACTTTTTGCAAATTTGAAGCCCAACTTACTATTGTGCCTCCAGTGGTGAAGACGTAGCCTATAGTGATTCTACAAGTATCTTTGTCACCTACGATATCTGCATCAACGTATCCTTGCAAATAAATGTTAGTGTGGTTTTGCTAGAGACATTAAATGGGATTTACAATCATTCAAGAATGTTCCTCAAGGGCTTATTGAAATGTCTACAGACCCCACACAGGTAGTGCTGATTGGATATATCAATGAAGAGCACATTAGTATGATGAAGAAAGCAGTGAAATATATTGCTAAATGGAGCTATATTATTATGGGATCTATTGATTATAGATCACACAAGATAGATTCTCAATTCTTGATTGTCAAAAGTTATGCGTTGATAGCTTTGTACATGACTACCAAGGAGTTTTGTAACTTTGATCAATATTCATCATTGATAAGTGGAGAGACAATAGGAGAGACATTGGTGAACATTGACGATCAAAAATCTACTTATGATAGTGAGGACACATAGAAAGATATTGAAAAAGATCAAGTGACCATAAGGACAACCAAGATGAAGCGATTTGTGGACTTGACTCTCTTTATGTTTTGTAGAGAAAATGAAGTTGTCATTGATCTTTTCTTCACACTTATTGTCAGTAAGCAAGCACTCCTAATGAAGAGAAAGCTAATAATTGTTGTTTGTTCACCACTCCAAGTGATCAAGGTGGTACCAAAGTTTGAGAGTATTGTAAATCGTTCAAAGCGACTTACGGCATGATTGAGCTCTGGAAAGAGCTCAAAAGGAAAGGAGAAGATTGTGGATGAACAAAGTAGTGAGGAAGCCCAAGAGGAACTTAGGATTGAAGGTAGATGTTCATGTACCCCAATACCCAAAGAGACTTTGCAAAGATCTAGGGATGTTATTTTGGCCAAAATAAGAGAGTTTGTTTAAGTGGCCTTTTGTACAGAGATGGTAACACTCCTATAGTCCTTTGTATGTTAGCAAGAATATTATGCTTTATTCACATTCAGAGTGAAAATTTAAGTAAGTTTTTTTTGCAATTTTGTATGTAAAGACAAATTTGTTAAAATTAAGTCTTTTTAATCATGCTCAATGGGGTCTCTCTCTCTCTCTCTCTCTCTCTCTCTCTCTCTCTCTCTCTCTCTCTCTCTCTCTCTCTCTCTCTCTCTCTCTCTCTCTCTCTCTCTCTCTCTCTCTCTCTCTCTCTCTATTCTTTACCACATGCATAAATGCACTTTGTGCTCCATCTATCTTGGTTTAAAAAATTTATTTTTATAATTTCATCTTGTATAACGACTTAGCTAACTAGAAAGAAAAAGAGTCAAAAATTTCCTGACAATAGCTATCTAAATATCCAACCTAATGGAGAACAAGCTATCTGATTGAAATGGATACTATCGGGTGAATGATAAAGAATGTTACATGTTGAGGGTGATCACCCTTTTTAGGTGTGTGCTTGTGATGGTCAAAGCTTTCTAGAGAGAACGAAGGTTTTGCTAGAGGTTTGGACGATCGTCCAAAACTTATGCGACACACATTGACACTCTTGAAGGCATGCTTATTTTAATCAATATACATTATCTCAGTGAAGGTTAAATGTAACTCTAATGTTTTCTCCCCCACACCCCCCCTCTTTCTCCCTCTCCCTCCAACCCCCACCTCATCTGTTCATTTATGGTTCTATTCCATAAATATATCATATTATATGTGTTTTATTTATAATATTTTCATGTGTTTTATCAATTTAGAATACAAATACTATACCTCTATTTAGCATCATGATAATGATATTTTTTTTTGGTGTGATAGAAATCTCAAATGAATTACATATGCACATTGGATCAAATACTTCCAACATGGGAGAAAAGCTCAATATCATCTTAGATATTAATGGGTTACTTCTTGAGCGATGTGTTACAAGATCAGACAAGCATACAAGCATTAAGTATGAGAAAGGCTGGATAGCATTGCGACCAGGATGCTTGGATTTTTTGTCAAAACTATGGGAAAGATTCAATATTGAAATATGGTCAACAGCTATGAAATGTAATGTGGATCTAATCGTGAAAGCCTTGCAGTATCATTCAAGGGATGTAAAGATGAGTTTTTTAATGATTTGGGGACAGGAGGAGTGTGAGACACATCCTCACAACAAGATATACCACCTTGAAAAGCTTGGAGTTGAGGCCATGTTTAAGCCCCTCTCAAAAGGCCAAAGAGCATTCCACTTGGACCCTAGGTGTACATTGTTCATTGATGAAACACCTTACAAGAGTTGTGTGAACCCTCAAGAGAACTATATATATCTACCAACCTTTCAGTTGTTGCAAGCAGATAATATTCTATACAGGAATTCCTTCCATATTTAATATCCTTGGACCTTGAGATTGATATCCGGCCATTTATAAAGAACAAACATTATGGACAATGTCCACTTGATGCTAGGGATCCATGGTATGTGAAAATAGAGGATCTAGTCAAGGAGAGCTCTACTCAAATTAATGCCTGGGTGACATAGATACATGCTAACATCTCTATTCATGAAGAAATTGGAGAGAACTCCACAATTATCATGGAGGACATAATCCATACACAAAATCAGATTGTGACCTATGCAAGCAAGCCATTATTTGAGCTAGATAAAGAGCAAATAGAACTTCTAAGGAAAATCCCACGAAACTCTAAACTAAATAGCCCTAATGTAGTATACTATGCCACACAACTTGGATATAGAGGAAGAACATTTAAACCTCATGTTGCAAAGAATTACTTGACACACCTTAGGAGGTGCTATAATATCTCATAGTTTAAAGGCCTTGTGTTTGCTATATTGTATGCAATGTTCATTATTCTCAATGACATTGCTTTATTTGTAGCTAGATATTTTTGTAAAAACAAATTGAAGTATGAAATTGTGTTTGAGAATACTTCAAGTGATTTGTATTATCACGGCATGAAGGAAATGGTTTCATGGTTTTATGAATTTTTGGTTTCTCTTTTGTTTGGTTAGTATTTCCATCCTGAACCTAAGGTTCTAGACCAAGTGAATTTGTGCTTTCTTTTTTGATTGGTTCATATCTCTGTTTTGACCCAAGGATATGGTTTCATGGTTTAATAAATTCATGTTTTCCCTTCTTTTTTATTCATATCTTCTTTCTGAACCCAAGGATCTAGACCAAAAGATTTTGTATTTTGAAATTCTTGATCACATTGGATAGTCTTTTATCTATATTGTTTACTCAAAAGGGTTCAAAAAAGAGAAGAGAAAATGTAAGGGATCTTGTGTGTCAAGAAGCAAGGAAAGGCTGATTTGAAAAAATATCAAAAATTAATCCAGACGTAGATTTGGACAATTGTCCAAATCCCAAACCCAAATTTCATAGACTATCTTTCCAAGAGGTGTGCTATATCCTGCCTAGAAGTTTGCAATACCGAAGGCAGAAGTTAAATTGTACGTGAGATGGTTCTATTGATTTGTATGTTGGCATCGTGAATGACATGGTCTCATGGTTAAGTCAATTTGTGCTCTCTTCCTTGTTTGCTTCTCAGCTCAATGTTTACCAACATTTTGGGACTCTAATGCGCATAAAACTCACAGCCTTAGGGGAGATCTTTTTCTCAACATGAAAAAACCATAGAATTTTTTGTTAGAAAAAGTTGGTCATGTTTTTATGGTTCAAGATATTTATGCTTGTCTCCTTACTTGGAATACATCTCGGTGTTTATCAACACCATCAATCAGCAGATAAATACCTAGGCTGCATACTAATGCAACTGTATGGGAACACTCCCCATTGCCTACATGTAGCATACATTGTCTATGCTCATGTGCAATTAGAGGGTATGCAACTAACTTGCCTAGACATGTATGTCCTGCATACAAGCTCACAAGGGTACGTGAAAACTTCCTATGTTGTCCTAAACCCTAGAAATAGGAGTTAGCTTGTCCACATGCACATAGGGTTAGATGTGCACGTGACAAGTACGACCAAGCATAGCCACAAAACAGCCCTCAATTGCTAATCTGCTCCTGGGGGATACTGGAGCCACCATAAAAAAGTAATCTTAACTCTAACATGGTAGTCGTCCACAAGACAATATAACCATCATCTCCATCATGCATAGTATTGACTAAATGCAATGACATCCCCACTAACATCGTCAGTGTCCAATAGTGGATGTAGAACTAGGTACTAGCATATGCTCCCAAACACAACACACCACACATGCACACACATGAGCATACATCAACACAAAGTTTAGCATATTAAGTTTTTGTCATGACACTGATGATCAAGGGCAAACTCAGCCATAATGAAGCCTAGCACTAAAAGAAGCATAGAAGCAAAAACATTAGCACAAAAATGAGGTAGTTGATAGGGCATACGCCCCACAAAATATAGAAAGAATTAGCATAATATCAACTTGTCGTAACTCGGACAAAAACTTCTCAACTTTAAGTCAACATGTCCGCTATATGACTAAAAAATATACCTAGATGAATCAAGGATAAGCCAAGGTTCACCCTCAAAGAAAAGTGCGAGGTATAGACCCATGGTAGTCACCCACAAAACAATATAACTGTTAGCTCCGTCATGCATAGTATCAACTAAATACCATGACATACCCACTAACGTTGTCAGTGCCCAATAGTGGGTGTAGAACTCGATACGAACATATGCTCCCAAACACAACATACACACACATGAGCATACATCTACACAAAGTTCAACGTGACTCTCAATTGCATAGAAGTGCTAACATGGTGGACTGTATGGACATTCCGTGATTCATGCTACTGATGTGGAAGGCCGTATGGATTTCCACAATTTGCGCTCAACCTGTGGGGCACTTGCTTTTGGGCACCAGATGCTTTTGGACCTTACGCTTTTCATGTAATTGCTTTCACTAGACCAGGGGCCTTTATAAGGGTGACAAGGCCTTGCTTGGGACCCTCAGACCTTGTACTTTTTGGAGCATAATAATAAAGAAATACCAAGAAGGGGCACCAGTCTCTGGGGCCAATGCATCTGGGCATGGAACTTTTTTGTGTCGTGTGATCTTTCTCTCTCTCTCTCTCTCTCTCTCTCTCTCTCTCTCTCTCTCTCTCTCTCTCTCTCTCTCTCTCTCTCTCTCTCTCTCTCTCTTCCACTTTTGTGAAGTTGTTTCTAGTTTTCTCCAACTTGGAGTGTCCAAGTATATTTCAACGCGCCTGAAAGTCTAATACCACTATAACGAGAGGGCACCACGTACCATTTGAGAACAAACTTTTAGCACTTCAAAACAACTAAACAAAGAGAGAGAGAGAGAGAGAGAGAGAGAGAGAGAGAGAGAGAGAGAGAGAGAGAGAGAGAGAGAGAGAGAGAGAGAGAGAGAGAGAGAGAGAGAGAGAATCCACACGAGACAAGGAGTGGCACAGTTCCACTTCCAAATGGAAGTGGCCCTAAAAAGTGGCACCTCTTTCAATATTTCTTTATATTATTCCAACAATGTATAAGCTCTTGGGTCTCTACTCCGCTTCTCCATACGGCATAATTCTTGAGTGAGACTCCTGTGCACATATTTGAAGGCCCTTCGCTTGTCCACAAGCAATTACATGAAAAGCAATTAATCCAAAAGCAAACGCCCATAGGGCTGTCTGTACAGTGTTGCCACATCATCAATGATTTTTGCAATTTGCGGGTTAGCTGTCACATCATCATACTCCACACAATTTTGCTTGTGTGTGCACTCTGCTTTCTTTCAAGATTTAGGCACCTCGGCCAAGATCTAGAGCTGGGATCAAGAAGTCCTAACCCCCAACTGTTGACACGTCATCAGTTTGTGACATATTTGCTAGACATGGTTAGGAAATTAGAAAAGAAAAAGAGGCACTTTGATAACAGATAACGATCGAGAGGAGAGAGCACTGAAAACATGAAGTCTTGAAGGGCTGAATCTGAGTATACCTCAATGAGAGGGCCATCCATGATAGATCCAATAATATCTACAAAAGCTAGTCAAAGAAGCCTGACCGGGCAACAACCTAATTAGATGCCGTCAGCACTAGAGCTGACCAGCTAGGTGTGAAATAGCCCTAATGCCATTAACAACACGGTTGAAGGGGGTTCTCTTTTTTTTTTTTGGGGGGGGGGGGGGGGGGGGGGGGGGACTCGTCACTAATTGACATCTCCCTGAGGAGGTGGGATCAATGACCCACATTAGGTGTTGCGAGGTGGGTGCTATCCGGGCCGTTCGATCACCATTTGAACTAGGTGTGAACTAAGAGTGAACTCGGGAGTTATGTGCACCACACCAAATTTGGTGTGAATTCAGTGTGAACTCAATGTGAACTAAGTGTGAGCTTGGTGTGAACTTGGGAGGGTATGCACACGACACCAAAATTGGTGTGAACTCAATGTGAACTCGGTGTGAACTAGATGTGAACTTGGCTGCGATGCCGTAATCTATAAACTTACCACACACATACCTTTCAATGGACGCGCGATAGCTTAGCAATTTGAGTCAATTCCAAAGAGGAGAGGGTAGCGGGTTCAAGTCTCGAAACCGGAAAAGTGGGAATCTTTTGCATTCCCTAGGAAATCCAACGGCCACAATCAATAGGTGATCGTGAGCCATTGATCCCACCTCCCAAAAGGAGGTGTCAAAATTAGTGACCGGGGGGGGGGATAGTAGACAGCTTTGTAAGTGCTCCTGGCTGAGGGGAAGAATGGACAAATGCCAACTTGGGACTTTTTGTGTCTAGGGCTGATTTGGTACGATGGGTTGAATTCTAAAATGTTGGTTGATTTGGTGCAAAAACGCCAAAGAGGTATTGCGGGTACTGACTTATGCTTGAGAAGTGACCCGTAGGGCTATATATGGAATAAAAGCTGGGTTGGGCAATCCAACTTAAAAACCCACGATTTCTAATATGATGCAAAAATGTCACTTATTAATAAGTTGGTGAACTATTAATAAGAGGTGATTCACATGCAGATAAATACCTAGGCTGCATACTAATGCAATTGTATGGGAACACTCCCCAATGCCTACACATAGCAGACATTGGCTATGCTCATGTGCAATCAGAGGGTATTCAACTAATTTTCCTAGACATGCACGTCCTGTGTACAAGCTCACAAGGGTACCTGGACACTTCCTAAGTTTTCCTAAACCCTAGAAATAGGAGTTATCTAGTTAGTCCACAAGCACATAGGGTTAGATGTGCACGTGACAAGTACGGCCAAGCAGAGCCACAAAACAGCCCTCACTCCCTAATCTGCTCCTAGGGGATACTGAAGCCACCATCGAATAGAAATATAAACTCTAACATGGTAGTCATCCACAAGACAATATAACTGTCAGCTGCATCATGCATAGTATTAACTAAACACAAAGACATCCCCACTAATGTCGTCAGTGTCCAATAGTGGATGTAGAACTAGGTACCAACATATGCTCCCAAACACAACACACCACACACACACACACACATGAGAATACATCAATGTTTATAAAAACTCAAATCAATAGGGTATTTCCAAACTTCGACTTATCCAATCCACTGAAAGCTCAATCGTATGACTTAACCAATCATTACTTATCTGATCCATAAAAACTCAATCACCTGACTTAACCAATCTTGACTTATCCAATCCATCAAAACTAAGTCACATGACTTAGCCAGTCATGACTTATCCAATCCATCAAAACTTACTCACATGACTTACTCGGTCATGATCATCACATGACTTAACCCGCCATGGCTTATCCAATCCACCAATAATTCACTTAATGACTTAATCAATCATACAAATTTTTTGAAGAAAAAAAACTCAATATTTTTATTCATAAAGACATCAAAATGTCATATATGTATCTAGAAAAATCTTTCAATGAGAAAATATAATAGAAGTTTTAACCACAACTGTGATACACATCAACTGACATGTCGTCATATCTCCGTGAGTCGGGTGATGGGTATAGAAAACCATACACACAAGGAAGCTTGAAGTAGCCAATTAAATATTTTTAGCCTAGGCTTTGATACCACTGTAAAAAACTTGGACACCCCAAGTCTAGATTCTACCATGAAACAACAGAGATTCACTTTGAAAACTTTTAACAAAAGACGACACGGCCCGGCGTATTTCTGTGTCCATAGGTATTGGCCCCAAAGACTGACACCCCTTTCGGTATTTCTTTTTATATTAATCTTGGTGCAAAGCACAAGGGAGTCTATGGGAACTCTCACTCAGACTCTGCGTCCAGATGCTCTGAGTAATGAGGCCCAACAAACTTATTTATTGTTACAAGGGATGCCCAAAAGCAAAGCCCCAAAATCTCAAACTCAAAAACCCTTAAACTCAAAAGCAATTGTAGTCCAAAAGCTGCCAAAAATCACCCAGCGTAATTTAGAAGCGTCCTACACTGCCACGTTAGCATGTCAGTGAAAATAGAAAAAATCCGTACGACCTGCCACGTCAGCCTGTCAGCACATTTTGTGGCACGATTTCCATGCCTACTACCACGTCATCTTGTCGGTGCATTTTAGGAGCCAACCACATCACCAGTTTGAGACAGCTAACCCTATGGCAGATGCATTGAGTAGGAAAGGTCAAATTCTCTCATTAGAGTCTCATTATTTTCTCTCTATTCAAGGTGTTGGTTTTGATGATCTCAAAGACAATTACATGGGTTTTGAATTTGAAAATCCCTGGTTACAAGCATTGAATGCACAAGGTCCGTGCAATCATGTCATTCATGATTGTTGGATTTTATTTAGCAACGGTTTGTGTGTGAAATCTGTTCACAGGGCACCAATTTTGCACGACACACATAATGCATTAATGGGTGGTCATAGGGGTGTTAATGCTATATTGAAAAAAAGTTGAATGACTTTTCTATTGGCCAAAGTCGCATAAAGATGTGTACAACTATGTTCCTAAGTGTATTGTATGTCAAAAAATAAAAGTCCCTCATAATAAACAACAAGGACTACTCATGCCACTGCCTGTCCTTGATGGAACTAATTTACCTCTTTTCACATCTGCATGGAACACGCATTTTCTAACTATCGTTGATAGTTTCATCAAATTTTGCATGTTAATCGCTTGCAAGGCCACTGTTTTTACTGCACGAGATATTGCACTGTTGTTCAAAAAGCATTGGGATCCTTTGTGCGATCTCCCCAAGTCTATTGTGTCGGATCGTGATACCAAGTTCACATCCCGTTTTTGGCCTGCTTTGTTTGAAATTTTGACACTGAGTTAAACTCTACATTTCATCCACAATCTGATGGACAAACTAAGCTTTATGATCAATTGGCATTTGATGTTCTCAAAGTGTATGTTCATGACAAACAATCTAAATGGGACAATATTTGTCGTTAGTTCAGGTTGTCCTTAATGATTCATTCTCTAGTGCAATTGGTCGTACTCCTTATGAGGCGACGTTTGATCCATCTTTGTTGACTAGGTCCATTTCTAAATTTAATGATGCTAATTGTTTTCTCAAGCATCGGTCACTCTCTTACCACGCTTCCCTTCGCGGGATCAAGCCGAATGCCTTTGGGAGAGATGATGTAGTCCAAATTACTCCCAAGAAGACGAGAAAATGAGAATATCATCCAGAAAAAAGAAAGTCAATGAAGATACGCATCATCATATGATTAAACGTACCCTGTGCATTGGTCAAAACAAACAACATAACAATGAACTCGTAATGCCCGCCTTCAATCCTAAAGGCGGTCTTGTAGAAGTCTCACTTTGCGATTCTTACCTAGTGGTAGCCGCTCTTCAAATTGACTTTCAAAAACAAAATAGCCCCATTGATACTCTCCAAAATATACTTGATGCAAGGCATAGGAAATTTGTTCTTAATCGTCATCTTATTGAGGGCCCTATAATCCACACATAGCTTGCAATGAGCCATCTTTCTTTTGAACAAAAAGAATTGAAGCAAGAAGAGGACTTACAATGGGACATATACACCCCCTATCTAACAACTCACCTAGTTGGCGCTCTAGCTCCTCTTCATTAGCCTTGCTCATACAATATGAAAACTTACTTACAGGTTGTGCTCCGTCCACTAGGTTGATGACATGATCCTTAGGTTGCTCGGGAGGAAGTGTAGGGGAAATATCTTCCCATTTTGGGAGGGAGTGCTTAAACTTTTCAAACAACTCATCATACCTATGAGGAATACCCAAGTTTTGTGATGTGGGGTTGACATAGATGACCGCCGCTTGGGCTCCTCGACGTAGCTCTCTTTAGCCTAGTCATGAGAAATGAGAGGAAGAGGTAGAATACCACTCTTCCCTCGAATGAGAAACGGCTATGACACACTATTGTTGATGAGAAGCGTAAGTTTCTCCCAATCAATAATGGACTTAAACATGTGAAACCACTTAATGCCCAAAATGATATTACATCCTCCAAGTTTGGAGACTACAATATGACAAGTAAATTGAGTTTGTTGAATGACCAATTTGGCATTATTAACTTCTTGAGAAATCAAAGCGTCCATGCCTTCCAAAAACCCCTGCATTGGGAGGGTGGGAAAAGGAAAGCCTAAAGATGTGCATGTTTCACAAGAGATTCACTTATGACATCATGCAAACTTCCAAAATCAAATAGCACAACAATCCTTTGACCATTCATATGTACATAACATTTTATGAGTTCATCCTCTTCAAAAGTTCCCTCCTGCTTAGCTTTTGTTGTACCACACTCATAACATTCACTTGAGGGGTAGAGTCAGAAGTTGATGCAATAGAGGTTTCCTTTTTAGATTCTTTCTTAGGACATTTCTTTTCCATGTGACCTACAACTGAATAATGGAAGCACCTAAGTTCCTTTGGGTTTCCTTTACCCTTATCCTTAGATTTATCACTCTTTGCTTGAGATTGAGATGGAGAATTAGATTGAGAAGAAGAACTAGAAGAGTTCTTTTTATTATTACCATTTTCATTAGAATTTTTCTCCTTGTCCTTAGATAAGTGAAGAGAGGAAGAGTTATTATTACTTAGGTTGTCTTGAGCTTACCTCATTAGGTTGTCAGCAAAGCATATGCCAAACAGCCAAAAACACGCATGTGCTCAATAGAAGGCTTTCTATCATGCCATGCTTCATATGGAGTAATAGACTGCAAAGCTTTCGTAGGACACCTGTTAAGTACATAAGTGGCACACATGATGTACTCAAGCCAAAAATAATGCGGCAAAGCTTGACTTTTGACCATACATCGTGCCCTTTCCATAAGTGACATGTTTTTCCTCTCAGCAACACCATTTTGCTAAGGTGTATAAGGCATTGTACATTGGTGTTTTATCCCATGACTAGCCAGAAATGCATTGAATTCATGAGACATATACTCCCCCCCTCGATCGGAACGGAGGGTGCCCATAGTACATTTCGATACATTTTCAGCCATAGCCAGAAATTGTTTGAAGCACATAAAAACTTCGGACTTCACTTTAAGCGGAAATACCCATGCATGCCTGGAGTAATCATCAATGAAAGTCACAAAGTAAAGGTAATTGCCTAACGATGGAGTTTGCATGGGCCCACAAACATCACTATGCACAAGCTGCAAACTGCATATGGCCCTAACTGAACTATCCTTTGGAAACTTCGAACGCTGCATCTTACCCAAAATACAACCTTCACAAACATGTTTAACAGGTGCTTCAAGAGGCTGCAAAGAAGAAACCATATCAAATTTTTGCAAACGCAGCAAATTGGCAAAATTCAGATGACCAAAACGTGTGTGAAAAGTTTTGCATCTGAAATAGCCCTTGAATCTGCAACTGCATTTGCAAAATTTTGTCCACACTTGTCATACAAAGTGAGTTTATACAGCCCACAGCACAAAAGGCTAGATGCAACAATTTCATCACCAAAACCGAGATCATGAATTGTACATCTATCATCCACAAATTTGACTACAAGTCCAAGTCTAGCAAGTGCAGATACAGACAAAAGATTCTTCTTGATCCCAAGTATATAAAGTTCATCAAGAAGTGTAAAAGAACTGCCATTTGCAGCAGTAAGCACAATCTTTCCAACTTCTTGAACCAGATAAGAGGCATTGTTGGCACAAGTGACTAAATTCCCATGAGGGACAGACTCGAGAGAGGTGAACAATTCACGATGTGAGGTAATGTGCTTTGTAGAACCATTGTCGAAATACCACACATGTGAATTTGACGCAATTGACATACATGCATCATGGATAGTAGGATTGTAAGTGCACTCTGCACTAAAAGCCCATTTTGCATCAACATCACCATCATAGTCTCCTTTCACAGAAGACTCAACAATGGCTTCATTTGTAGTGGAACCAGCATTTGCAGTGGAACCACCCTCTTTCTTCTTAGCCTCTTTGGATTTCAACTTAGGACACTGCTTGATCAAGTGATCATTAGCTTTATAATAATGGCAACACATCTTCTTTTTGCCCTTATCACCAAAATTTCCTGATGTAGTGCTGCCAGCAGAAGCATTGGGAACATAAGTTTTGCCACTCGCAGTAGAACCATAAGAAGTGGCTGCATTGCTGCTACCACCCTTTCTTTGAGAAGCAATAAAAGCCTGCTCAACGACACGCTGTCTAGTCTTGTTTTTCCTGGAAAGTGACTCTTGCAACAACAATGTGCATAATGCATCAAACTTGACAACTTCAGGATTTCCTTGGGTCATAAGTCTCCAAGTACTAGCAAAATTCTGGTAAGAATCTGGTAAGGCATCAAGAACAGTCTGCACAAGGGAACTGTCTGAAATGACTTCACCTGCAAAAATAATATGCACATTTATATCCTTGACACCAGCAAGGAAAGTTTCCATATCATCTTCCTCATGCATAATCTTCGACTCCAGCTCCTTACGTAGCAAAGCAATTTTAGCGTCATTGCGACTTGCGTAAAGACCATCCAAAATATCCCAAGCCTGTTTTACAAATTTTGCTAAATGAATGTGAGGAACAATGGTGCACTTCACAGAATGCAATCAATGCATAAGCATGTGCATCTTTTACATCCCAACGAGATTGTTCTATCGTAGGCAAAATAACTCTAATAGCAGCAACCCTTGCAGCAAGACCTGCCACATCCTCAACATCGCCTACATCCTCAGATTCAGGACGAACATCAATGCCGTGCACAATATTCCAGATGCCCTTTGACACAACGACATATTGCATCATGTAAGCCCACATAGAGTAATTGTCCCCATCCAATCTGTCCTCAGCAGTAAACATCTTGAACACATCTGTGTTATTGTCAGCCATGGTAAATGCACCTGATGTGAAAACTGCCTGAAAAGAGGAGAAACAAAGCAATAACAACACGTGCTATATACCACAAACCGTAGAAGACTGTAAGGCACCTGTTATGTAGAAAATGGCAATGACCAAAAAAATTGCACAAAATGACAAAATAGCATGTGCAGTACTACATGTAGTGGAAACGGAGGTCGAAAAGAGCCCGAATCAAAAATCTGAGGGGACTAAGCTCTATGATCACTATTTTTCGACCTACGAATGCTTGCCAAATCTCACGGAAATCAGAGAAAGTGAGCAGGCGTGTGCTGGAGCAGCTGGCGACTAAGCCCGAGAGGATGCAACCTGCTCTGATACCAATTGTTGGAATTAGGGTTACAGAGAAATGCACACAGCTTGGAGAAGACGAAGGAAGCTCAAGGCACACAAAAGAGAGTGTTTTACTTAGTGTGCAATGGAAAAAAAGATAGCCCTAGAGTGATTGGCGTATATACAATGCACGGGGGAAAAACCTCCTAAAGAGGGAAAAAATGCCCTTGCGGTCCTAGTGTGTTCACACACATTACTACCACATGTATAAGGTAATAGCCATTGTAGAAGACAATTGTAGGCATGAAAATGGTGATGAAGGGCCTTAAAAAAGAGCTACAATAAGTGGAGGGAGGAATGATGCAGCACCTTTGTGAGCACCACCAACACAAGAGGCACCTTCACCAGAAGTGACCATGGAGGACTCTACAACAAGGAAGAAAAAGGAGCCAACGAAAGGTAAGCCAAAAGGACTAGCTTACAAACTACAATCTGACATTGAGCTTGCTACAGACTTGAAGAAAGTTCTAGAGGAGAGGATTTTGAATAGCAAGGTTGAGTTTTCTTTGGGTGAGGTGCTTTGCATAGCCAAGCGTGAATTCCATGAAGAAATTATTGATATCATCAAGAGAAAGAAGCAAACACTTGGAGAGTCTAATCGCCCACAAGTTGAAGGCAATACTGTGAGGACACAAGGAGTATAAGGGCATGCTAAAGAAGGTGATGAAGATATGGTGGGATGCTACTAGTCTTCTTCGAATGTAAGGTAAGTGAAATTTGCTGATGATGGGAAAGAATCTCAAAGTATTCCTAGGAGCCACTATTCTAAAAGCCATTGGGCACAAGCTACTATAGAGACATTGGTCAAGGTAGGCGACCTTGAAGAACCATTTGTTGCCTTAATTGACCATGGTTTCGAAATAAATATAATTTCAAAAGCTCTTATCCTTGGACAGCCCTACATTGTGGGAATTCAAATGGAAACAAACGTAATGGATGATGGTTCAACTTATGTCAGGATACGAAGCAAAGATGGTATACATGATGTTCAATTTCTCACAGTTTGTGTAAACCATGAAAGAGATTGTGACAACCTCAGAGATCATCCTCTACTAAAGGTGAGCAAAGAGTTCCATGATCATAGGGAAATGATGGGTTTTGGCCAAGTACCATTGTAAAGCAGGATTGCAAAGGTATAGAAAGAAAAGGGTCTCGCATGATCCAAAAAGAGGTGAAACTGTCTCAACGGGCTCCTTGGTAGCAAGGAATAGATTAGTATGTTTTACAAAACTTGAAAAATTGAAGAGATGTGAGAGGCAATATGTACATAATGTACAAATAAGCATGACAAAGAGTGGGTTGCTAGAGCCTACCAAAAATATTTTGGTTTTGTGTGAACAAGTTTCTTTTGTAGATACTATGGGTGAGCTTGATGCTATAATGGAGTCTAGTTTGCACCTTGAAAGTGAAGTTGTGGAAGTATGCTCTATGGAAATGTATCAAGTCATAGAAGCCTTTAAAGAAAACCAATGTTTCAAGCAAACAGTTGGCCCAGAAGTCCATGTTGAAACTAAATACAAAAGGGTCGCAAAGAAGGTGAAACCAGTAACTTCACCCTTACCACCCAACAACAGTGAAAAGATTGAGCGAGCTGCTTTGCAGCCAAGTGTGAGGAATCCTAAAAAGATTGGACACACCTTCACAAACGAGTCTTTTCAAGAGTTGCAAATTGGTTGGGAGGAGTTTCTAATAGAGGAGGAGACAAATTGATTTAAAGAAATTCTTTCAAAGCATGGTAAGGCTTTTGCATTTGAGCCACATGAGATAGGATGTGTTGATCCTTCTATTGTAGCTCCTATGGTAATTTTTACAATACCTCATGTGCTTGGAATCTGTGGCCTATTCCGGTTCCAAAGGCTCATTTTCCCAAGTTAGTAGAGCTATTGAATGAAAAGATAAAAATGGGGATTTTGGAGCCTACTTGTGCTCCATACTCAAACAAGTGGTTCATAGTTCCGAAGAAGAATGGTGCTCTACACTTCATCCAAGATATACAACCAGTGAACAAGGTGACAATTAGAAATGTAGGTACATGATCAATTTCACATGAGTTTGTAGAGGCATTTGCAAGGAGGGAAATCTACTCAATGGGGGATCTCTACTCAGGATATAATCAATTACAGCTTTCAATTGAAAGCAGAGACTTACAACCATGAGGACACCTTTGGGTTTGGTAAGGATGTGTACCTTGCCGCAGGGAGCAACCAACTTGATTGCATATATGATAAATGGGATGAATAAGGTCTTATGTGACTTTATTCCTCAAATCACAATGCCTTTCATTGATGATTTGTCTATCAAAGGATGTGAAGAAAGTGAGAAAGATGAAACTTTGGACCTCAAGGGATGTCACAGGTTTGTGAAAAATCACATAAATGATTGTGATAAGATTCTATCTAGGTTGGAGGAAGTGAATCTTACTGTGAAAAATCACATAAATGATTGTGATAAGATTCTATCTAGGTTGGAGGAAGTGAATCTTACTTTGTCAGAGAAAAGTCTATCTTTGGTGTGAATGAAGTGCTCATTGTGGGGCACATGTGCGGGCCATATGGTAGGAAACCTTGTCCAACAAAGATAGATGTCATCCAAAGAATGACAGAAACATGCACTGGCATCACTAAGATTAGAAGGTTTCTGGGAGCATGTGTTATTTATATTATTTGGATTCCACATTATGCACATGTAGATGATCCTCTTTATCAAATGCTTAAAAAGAATCAAAAGTTTAAATGGACAGAAGCACATGTAAAAGCCATTGAGAAAGCTAAAGGAGTTGCTCGAGTCAGCACCAACTTTGAGAAAGGTAGACTATGAGTGTCAAAGGCCAGTAATTGTGACAATAGACACCATTCCTAGAGGAATTGGATGGGCAATAGGGAAAGATAACGAAGAAGGACTCAGGTATGTGGTGAGATTTGGAGCAAAGGTACTAAGTGCTCTCGAAGGAAACTATCCACATATAAAGAGAGAGGTATGGGGTATGGTTATAGCCTTGAAAAATGGAAAATATTACCTAATTGGTGCATGTGTGGTTGTAGAAACAGATTGTCTACCACTTCTTGGGATGATTACAATCTGCTCAACGTCAAACATTGCTATGTTGCGGTGGATTGCCTACATTAAGTCCTTAAATCCCGAGTTTAAGCACATTGCAGGTAAAGACAATACAGTGGTAGATATGCTATCAAAGGCAAGGTATGAAGATGAGGCATAGATGATTGACGACGAGGGAGATGATGTAGGCACAAAGTTCTATTCTACCTCTCATGTCAAAGGTAGCAATGTCTGCATGATTAATCCACTTGAATTATTCTTGAAAGAGCTTTTTAAGGTGATTGGCTTCTTATTGGAAGCTACTTGAGTACTCTAGTAAAACAAGATGATTGTTCTGAACAAGAATTCAGGAGGATACGCAAGAAATCATATGGCTACTTTTTGAGGGATGGTTACTTGTGTAAGCATCCTAAACAAAAGGGTGCTACACCACAAAGGGTTATATGTAAAAAAGAGACTCAAGTAAAGCTCATGCAAGAGTTTCATGAGAGTCTATGGGTTGGACACAGGGGTGTGTGGGAAACCTTCTCCAAGTTGAAAGAAAAATACTGGTGGAAGGGTATACATAAAGATGTATCTCCATTTGTAGAGTCATGTGTAACTTGTCAAATGTATTCAAATGTCCGACATCGTGATAGATTGCACCCTACATATTTACTAGCCATGCACTATAAATGGATTGTGGATCTAATCACAATGCCTTTAGGACTATGGAAAATGAGATACTTAGTTCTTTCACGAGAGGACCTAACTAACCAAGTTCAAGGGCGAGCATTAAGATCTAAAACCACAAAATCAGTGTGCAAATTCCTTCTTGATTAGGTGATTTTCCATTATGGTTGTGTGGGAAAGATCACTGCAGACAGAGGTGAACTGGATCCGAAGGAAGCAAGAGAGTTCTTTTCCAAATTAGGAATCAAGCTTTCTCTTATAACTACAACTTACAACCCTGAAGGCAATGGAAAGAGTGAAAGAGGGCATCCTCCTATCATCAAAGCTTTGGCCAAGGGCTTCGAAGGAAGAGTTGGTGAGTGACCAAAACTGTTGCCATATGCTTTATGGTATGATCGTACAACACATAGCTTAGTAACTAGCTATATGCGTGCAGAGATGATGTATGGTCAAAAGCCACTAATGCCGATTGAAGATACAATTGCCACATGGAATGTACTACCTTGGCAAGAGGGGCTTAGCAAGGAAGGTCTCCTTGCATTGCGCATAAGGCAATTAGAAAGAAGACCTAGAGACATTGAAGTTGCAAAAGAACGCCTCAAAAATGCAAGGTTGAAAATCAAGGACTACTTTGATAAGCGACATCGGCTCAGGAGTAAAGAAATTGACAAAGGTGACTGGGTTTTAGTGTATGATAGTAGCCTTGATAACTAGCACACAGTCATGCATAAGTTCTCAAAAAGATGGTTTGGACCATATATTGTAAAGCAAGTGCATGAAAATGCTACTTACAGCTTGTCTGAACTAAATGGTACATAAGTAAAGATTCCCATTGCAACAAAAAGGATCAAAGTGTTTAAGAGAAGAGGACATAGTGATCTAGAAGATGTTGAGAAGAAGGAAGAGTAAAACACAAGTGAAGATCAAAGTGAAGATGAAGCATTGGAAGCTATCAATGAAGATGAAATCAGGGAAGATCTACAAGGAAATTGAAAATGTGAAAATATCATATGTGGCACATACTAGAGGATGTGCAGATTTAGAGGGGGTGGATGTTGTGCTGTGACCCGTACATGGTGGGAACAAATGCTACAAGATCTATCTTGCAATTTTTTAAATACGTAAGTATATTTCGTATAATGTACATATGCATATCTAAGTATAATAATAAGCTTTCTATCTCATCCTATTATTTATCTCAAAGGTAACATATTCTTACTTTACCGTCAAAAAGTACTATGGGAAAAGCATCAATAGCTGCGCCTCTTTAACTTGGGGCAAAAAGAATTGGTTCTTTATTTCTACTATCTCATTATCATCTCACACCCTAGATAGATCCTATATCTAAGCCACTAGGAAGAAATCAAATCCTAGTGGTACACTAGCTTCCATGATTTTCAAAGATGCACTCATTTTAATACATTATTAAGAGGATTCTTACAAACCTTTGTCAAGGAGCAATGTCATGCTTTCATATTGCATGAGGTGTCCATTGGAATCAAGTGGAAGTCTACGCTAAGGGGACCACAAGAAGACTTTTTCTGCCAGAAAGATATCCTATCTTTGTGAATTTTTTACACAAGGTTCCAATTCAAATTGGAAAAAGTTTATAAAATGGGAGTAGCTAATGAACTGAATTTTTTTCTCCTAGTTTTATTTATTTATTTGGAGCCACGATGGAGGAGATATGATCTAAATGGTGGACTCCAGTTTGCCTACATCATGCAAGGACAACTCATTTCAAACTTTGCCAGTTCATGTTCACACTGGCTCTTCTTTTTCTTGTGTAACCCTAGGGGGTTCCTTCACCTATAAAAGGGGGCCTCTTCTTCCTTGAAAACTATTCAAGAGGGAGTGAGAGGATTCATGCCAAATTAGCCTTTAGCCCTTACACTTGCCTTTGAGGAAGGCTAGCTAAACTTGAAAGCATTCTTGTAAACATTATCTCCAATCAATCAAGGCCGAAGTCTTCTATCTCTTGCTAGCTTCATCAATTGGCAAACTTTCTCAAAGGGGTTAATAAGTAAGGTGTTTTTTTTTCAAAAAAAAAATTTCATCTCCAAGTCCAACCTATACCTCCATGTCTTCTACTATTTCTACCTCTACTCCAATCTCCATCTCTCTTTGGTCCTAATTGTTTCTCTTGAAGGCATTCAAGCAACAATGCTCTATCAACAACCTCCTTGGGAAGAAATACTAGTGCACAAGGTACATCTCTCCTTGCTACAGGTACATCTTTCCCCAAAGTATCCTTATTGCCTATGGGAAAGAATAGGGCTTGGGAGGAAAACTTCTCTTCTCTTCACTTCTCTCAATATCTACATTTTTCACATATTAAAGTTATCCTAAATGAATAATCCACATGGTGTGAATTTCTATCACTTCCACTATGTGAGATCTATTTCAATTCACGTATGGATTAGCTGTAAAATATACTTTCAACAACGTATAGTGTTTCTCTTTGGGACTGCAAGGCTCAATAAAATACTTCTTTCACCGGATCCCTTCATACTACCCCTTATAAGGTATAACTTTTCTTTTGACGTAAGTGTAGTTATCTTGATATGAACCAAAAGGATTTGCACACACAATTAATCCCAATCGCTAGACAAAACATATATATTATGGTAAGCACAAAATTACAATTCCAAAGAACAATTCGTAGCATGATTGAATGCTATTAACTCGTCTATTAGCCCTTTCATATTACCCATGATACGCTATGACCATAGCCTTGATGTTTTCATCTTTGTGTTGTTTTGATATGCTCTTTTGTGTTCTTTCTTTGTGTGTGTGAGTGCAAGAGAGAACGAGTGGGGCTTCTTTAATTGCACTTCCTTCCAAATCCTAGACTTCATGGCATCTATGGTATAACTCCTTCATATAGTTTATGGAGTTCTCTCACAAACTCTCACAGCCAAAAGCCCGGTGCTTTCTTGGCAAGACCGCAAACTTTTTCGTGAGCCAAACTTGAAATCTGTCAGGGTGAGAGTTTTTGGGTAGCCATGGGTGATCATGTAGAGCAACAGGGTATGCATTTTGACCCAACAATAGTGCAAATATTTAAAGCATTTACAATGTTCATGCAACAACAACATGCCACTGAAAGAAGGGAGATTTCAGCAATTAAAGACATACGAGCGATCGTCAACAGAATGGATCAGTTTAATGGCAAAGATGTAACCAAGTACTTGCACGAGTATGTGAAGGATATGGAGCTGTGTCGCGTGTCAAAAGGTGAGATGATTCAAAGCTTTGAGCTAGTTATTGCTCCAAAAATTAGGGAACATGTTAGGGGAATCAAAGATGGGCATAGGAGAAACTGGGAAGAACTCAAAGTAGCTTTAAAGGAGAAATATTTCATGGAGGACTCTGAGAGATTCACCAAAAGGACATTCTTAGAATGGGTAGTCAATAGCAAAGCTACTTAGAGAATTTGAGCGGCGCTATGCACAACTCACCAGGACAAAAAAGGCCACACTAGATGTAGAGAAGACAAATCTTTTCTTACAAGCTGCAGGTAAAGAGTTTCAAGAAAATTTGGAGCTTCTTCTTGAAGATAAAGATTCTGAGCAAGGTTTAAGACCGACTGGAATGAATTTGAGTGTGCTTTCTCACTTCTTGCCAAGCAACAAAGAAGAAGGGACAATATGGTAGTAAACACTACAAGTCCTTCCACCTCAACTTCTGACAAAATGGTAAAGCCTACCTTTATAGCTCCTAAGTTTGATGAGTCCATGCTAGATGAGCTTGTGAAGGGAATGTGTGACTTGAAGGTGAATCTTGCAAAGCTTGAAGAAAAAGGTCATCCATCAGAGCTACTTCCTCGGCAAAGACAATATCCCAAAGAAGGGTTTGTTAATAGAGGTATTTTGTGTGATAGTACAGACCATGTAAGAAGGGACTGTGATAGTTTTAATGATGCTTTGACAAAAGATGTTTTCTTAAGGATGGTAAAATCCACTTAAGAGAGTTAGGTCTACCCTTGAGAACTAACTTTGGGAAGGGGGAATGCAAACCTTAGTTGAAGATATGGCAACTAACCATGCCACCTCTTCAGTTGAGGTAGCTACTTATGGAGTAGAAATTGAGCATCTTAGTGAAGACGAGGTGAGTGATCATCATGGTCGACTTTGGACAAATGTCATGAAATTAGCTAAAAAGGGAAAGCTTACAAAAGAGATTCTATGTGAAGCAAGCGATTGCATACGACTAGAAACAGGGTGGAGTGATCCAGTGGATACAATGTCTGTCCATGCCTACATTACAAACTGCCAAAGCCATAAAGCCATTGTGAAAATGCTGATGAAGGGCCTTCAAAAAGAGCTACAAGAAGTGGAGGGATGAATGATGCAGCACCTTTGTGAGCACCACCAACACAAGAGGCACCTTCACCAGAGTGACCATGGAGGACTCTACAACAAGGAAGAAAAAGGAGCCAACAAAAGGTAAGCCAAAAGGACTAGCTTACAAACTACAATCTGACATTGAGCTTGCTATATACTTGAAGAAAGTTCTAGACGAGAGGTTTTGGAATAGCAAGGTTGAGTTTACTTTGGGTGAGGTGCTTGGCATAGCCAAGCGTGAATTCCTTGAAGAAATTACCGACATCATCAAGAGAAAGAAGCAAACACTTGGAGAGTCTAATCGCCCACAAGCTGAAGGCGATAATGTGAGGACAGAAGGAGTACAGGTGCGTGCTAAAGAAGGTGATGAAGCTATGGTGGGATGCTACCAGTCTTCTTGGAATGTAAGGCAATTGAAATTTGTTGATGATGGGAAAGAATCTCAAAGTATTCCTAGGAGCCACTATTCTAGAAGCCATTGGGCACAGGCTACTATAGAGACATTGGTCAAGGTAGGTGATCTCGAATAACCATTTTCTGCCTTAATTGACCATGGTTCTGAAATAAATATAATGTCAAAAATTCTTTACAACAAATGGACACAGAACATGATTAGATGGTCAGAGTGGAAAACAATTCATCAGGTGAATTGTATGCAGCATGTCCAAGTGTAAAGATGAGAATAGGTGATGTAAAGGTTGAACAATTTTTTTATATATAGGACACATCTTCATATCATCTTATCCTTGGACTGCCCTACATTGTGGGAGTTTGAATGGAAACAAACGTAATGGATGATGGTTCAGCTTATGCAAGGATACGAAGCAAAGATGGTAAATGTGTTGTTCAATTTCTCACAGTTTGTGTAAACCATGAAAGAAATCATGACAACCTTAGAGATTATCCTCTACCAAAGGTGAGCAAAGAGTTTTATTATCATAAGGAAATAATGGGTTTTGTCCAAGTACCATTGTAAAGCGGGATTACAGTGGTACAAAAAGAAAAAGGGTCTCGCGTGATCCAAAAAGAGGTGAAACTGTCTCAACGGGCTCCTTGGTAGCAAGGAATGGATCATTATGTTTTATAAAACTTGAAGATTTGAAGAGATGTGAGAGGCAATATGTATATAATGTACAAATAAGCATGACAAAGAGTGGGCTGCTAGAGCCTACCGAAAATATTTTGGGTTTGTGTGAACAAGTTTCTTTTGTAGATACTATGGGTTAGCTTGATGCTATAATGGAGTCTAGTTTGCATCTTGAAATTGAAGTTGTGGAAGTATGCTCTATGGAAATGTATCAAGTCATAGAAGCCTTTAAAGAAAAACAATGTTTCAAGCAAACAGCTAGCCCAGAAGTCCGTGTTGAAACTAGATACAAAAGGGTCGCAAAGAAGGTGAAACCAGTAGCTTCACCCTTACCACCCAACAACAGGGAAAAGATTGAGCGAGCTACTTTGCAACTAAGTGTGAGGAATCCTAAAAATATTGGGCACACCTTCACAAAGGAGTCTTTTCAAGGGTTGCAGATTGGTTGCGAGGAGTTTCTAATAGAGGAGGAGACAGAGTGCTTTAAAGAAATGCTTTCAAAGCATGGTAAGGCTTTTGCATTTGAGCCACATGAGATAGGATGTGTTGATCCTTCTATTGTAGCTCCTATGGTAATTTTTACAATACCTCATGTGCTTGGAATCTGCGGCCTATTCCGGTTCCAAAGGCTCATTTTCCCAAGTTAGTAGAGCTATTGAATGAAAAGATAAAAATGGGGATTTTGGAGCCTACTTGTGCTCCATACTCAAACAGGTGGTTCACAGTTCCGAAGAGAATGGTGCTCTACACTTCACCCAAGATATACAACCAGTGAACAAGGTGACAATTAGAAATGTAGGTACATGATCGATTTCGCATGAGTTTGTAGAGGCATTTGCAGGGAGGGAAATCTACTCAATGGGGGATCTCTACTCAGGATATAATCAATTACAGCTTTCAATTGAAAGCAGAGACTTACAACCATGAGGACACCTTTGGGTTTGGTAAGGATGTGTACCTTGCCGCAGGGAGCAACCAACTTGGTTGCACATAGGATGGGCAATAGGGTAGATGACGAAGAAGGACTCAAGTAAGTGTAGAGATTTGGAGCAAAGGTACTAAGTGCTCGCCAAAGAAACTATTCACATATAAAGAGAGAGTTATGGGGTATGGTTATAGCCTTGAAAATAGGAAAATATTACCTAATTAGTGCATGTGTGGTTGCAGAAACAGATTGTCTACCACTTCTTGGGATGATTACAATCTGCTCAACGCCAGACATTGTTATGTTGCGGTGGATTGCCTACATTAAGTCCTTAAATCCCGAGTTTAAGCACATTGCAGATAAAGACAATACAGTGGTAGATATGCTATCAAAGGCAAGGTATGAAGATGAGGCATAGATGATTGACGAGGGAGATGATGTAGGCACAAAGTTCTATTCTATCATGTCAAAGGTAGCAATGTCTGCATGATTAATCCACTTGAATTGTTCTTGAAAGATCTTTTTAAGGTGATTGGCTTCTTATTGGAAGCTACTTGAGTAATCTAGCGAAACAGGAAGATTGTTCTAAACAAGAATTCAGAAGGATACGCAAGAAAGCATATGACTACTTTTTGAGCGATGGTTACTTGTGGAAGCATCCTAAACAAAAGAATGCTACACAACAAAGGATTATATGGAAAAAAGCGACTCAAGTAAAGCTCGTGCAAGAGTTCCATGAGAGTCTATGGGTTGGACACAGGAGTTTGTGGGCAACCTTCTCCAAAATGAAAGAAAAATACTAGTCGAAGGGTATAAATAAAGATGCATCTCAATTTGTAGAGTCATGTGTAACTTGTCAAATGTATTCAAATGTCCGACATCGTGATAGATTGCACCGTACATATCCACTAGCCATGCACTATAAATGGGTTGTGGTTCTAGTCACAATGCCTTTAGGACTATGGCAGATGAGATACTTAGTTCTTACACGAGAGGACCTAACTAACCAGGTTGAAGGGAGAGCATTAAGATCTAAAACCACAGAATATGTGTGAAAATCCCTTTTTGATGAGGTGATTTTACGTTATGGTTGTGTGGGAAAGATCACTGCAGACAAAGGTGAACTGGATGTCAAGGAAGCAAGAGAGTTCTTTTCTAGATTAGGAATCAAGCTTTCTCTTATAACTACAACTTACAACCCTGAAGGCAATGGAAAGAGTGAAAGAGGGCATCCTCCTATCATCAAAGCTTTGGCCAAGGCTTGCAAAGGAAGAGTTGGTGAGTGGCCAAAACTGTTGCCATATGTTGTATGCACTGATCGTACAACACATAGCTCAGTAACTAGCTATATGCCTGTGGAGCTGATGTATGGTCAAAAGCCATTGATGCCAATTGAATATACAATTACCACACGGAATGTACTACCTTGGCAAGAGGGGCTTAGCATGGAAGATCTCCTTTGCATTGTGCATAAGGCAATTAGAGAGAAGACTTGGAGACATTGAAGTTGCAAAAGAACACCTCAAAAATGCAAGGTTGAAAAACAAGGACTACTTTGATAAGCAACATCGGCTAAGGAGTAAAGCAATTGAAAAGGTGACTGGGTTTTAGTGTATGATATTAGCCTTGATAACCAACACACAGTCGTGCGTAAGTTCTCAAAAAGATGGTTTGGAACGTATGTTGTAAAGCATGCACTAGAAAATGCTACTTCTAGCTTGTCTGAACTAGATGGTATAGAAGTAAATATTCCCATTGTAGGAAAACAGATGAAATTGTTTAAGAGAAGAGGACACAGTGATCCAGAAGATGTTGAGGAGAAGGAAGAGCAAAACACAAGTGAAGATTAAAGTGAAGATGAAGAATTGGAAGCTATCAATGAAGATGAAATTATGAAAGATCTACAAGGGAATTGAAACTGCAAAAATATCATATGTGGCACATGCCAGAGGATGTGTAGGTTTAGAGGGGGTGGATGTCGTGATGTGACACGTACATGGTGGTAACGAATGCTACAAGATCTATCTTACATAAGTATATTTTCTATAATGTACATATGCATATCTAAGTATAATAATAAGCCTTCTATCTCATCCTATTATTTATCTCAGGGGTAACATATTCTTACTTTACTGTCTAAAAGTACTATGGCAAAAGCGCCAATAGCTGTGCCTCTTTAACTTGGGACAACTTGGGACAAAAAGCATTGGTTCTTTATTTCTACTATCTCATTATCATCTCACACCCTAGCTAGATCTTATATCTAAGGTAACTTCAAATATATATTTTTTCTATGTATTTTTCATATATTTCGTATATTTGTTTTTCGTATCCACTAGGAAGGAATCAAATCCTAGTGGAACACAAGCTTGCATGATTTTCAAAGATGTACTCATTTTAAAACATTATTAAAGGTATGCTTACAAATGTTTGTCAAGGAGCAATTTCATGCTTTTATATTGCATGAGGTGTCCATTGGAATCAAGTGGAAGTTTAAACTAAGGGGACCACAAGAAGACTTTTGCTGCCCAAAAGATATCCTATTTTGGTGACTTTTTTACAAAAGGTTCCAATTCAAATTAGAAAAATTATATAAAATGGAAGTCGTAGCTAATGAGCTGAACGTTTTGCTCTTTGTTTTATTTATTTATTTGAAGCCATGGTTGAGGAGATATGATCAAAATGGTGGACCCCAATCTGTCCACATCATGCAGGGATAGCTCATTTCAAACTTTGCCAGTTCCTGTTCACACTGGCTCTTCTCTTTCTTGTGTAACCCTTGGGGGTTCCTTCACCTATAAAAGGGGACCTCTTCTTTCTTGAAAACTATTCAAGAGGAAGTGAGAGGATTCATGTCAAATTAGCCTTTAGCTCTACACTTGCCTTTGAGCAAGCCTAGCTAAACTTAAAAGCATCCTTGTAAACATCATCTCCACTCAATCAAGACCGAAGTCTTCTATCTCTTGCTAGCTTCATCAATTGGAAAAATTTCTCGAAGGGGTTGATAAGTAAGGTGTTTTTTTTTTTTTTTTCATCTCCAAATCCAACCTATACCTCCACGTTTTCTACTATTTCTACCTCTACTCCAATCTCCATCTCTCTTCTATCCTAATTGTTTCTCTTTAAGGCATTCAAGCAAACAACGCTCTATCAACAACCTTCTTGTAAAGAAATACTAGTGCACAAGGTACATCTCTCCCTGCTACTACAGATACATCTCTTCCCGAAGTATCCTTTTTGCCTACGGACAAGAATAGGGCTTGGAGGGAAACTTCTCTTCTCTTCACTTCTCTCATATCTACATTTTTCACATACTAAAGTTATCCTAGATGAATAACCCACATGATGTGAATTTCTATCGCTTCACTATGTGCGATCTATGACAAGTAACATATGGATTAACTCTAAAATACGCTTTCAACAACGTAAAGTGTTTCTCTTTGGGCCAAAAGTCTCAATGAAATACTTCTTTCACCGGATCCCATCATACTACCCCTTATAAGATATAACTTTTCTTTTAACTTAAGTGTAGTTATCTTGCTATGAACCAAGAGGATTTGTATACACAATTAATCCCAATCATTAAACTATATATATATATATATATATATATATATATATATTATTGTAAGCACAAAATTACAATTCCAAAGAACAATTCGTAGCTTGTTTGGTCGGCAAAGATTGAATGCCATTAACTCATCTATTAGCCCTTTCATATTACCCATGATATGATATGACCATAGCCTTGATGTTTTCATCTTTGTGTTGTTTTGATATGCTCTTTTGTGTTCTTTCTTTGCGTGTGTGAGTGCAAGAGAGAAAGAGTGGGGCTTCCTTGATTGCACTTCCTTCCAAATCTTAGACTTCATGGATATATGGTATAACTCCTTCATATAGTTTTTGGAGTTCTTTCACAAACTCTCACAGCCAAAAGCCTAGTGCTTTCCTGGCAAGACCGCAAACTTTTTGACAGCGGTTCATGCTTCTAGAGACTACAATGGGATCCATTAGAATAGCTTCTAAACATGCACTCTTCACAAGAGAATCACTAATCACATCATGCATAATGTCGCTATCAAACAAGATCACAATACGCTGACCATTCAAATAACCATAGCACTTCATGAGAGACTCATCTAGATGATCATAAAAAACGTGGGGCTCATTAGTTTTCTCATTTATGAAGCGAACTGAATATGTGGGTTTTGTGGGTGCTTTCTTAGAACAATCTCTTTTCATGTGACCTTTTGTGTGACAGTGAAAACATCATCCTTCTTTTCCATACTCAATTCTTTCTTCAAGACTTAACCAATTTGCTATTATCCCTTGAGAAGATTTTTCATCAAATGTCAACCTAGGGATTTCCTGAGTTTTAGCTTTTCCTTTATTATCATTGTTAGGTGAAGTGTTTTGTGCTCTAGGCGTAGAAGAAGATTGATAAGAGGAAGAATTATCATGTTCTTACCATTACTCCTTCCATTATGTTGGTTCGGAGGGGTACTTGACTTGTTCTCCTTCCGCTTACCTTTATTGTGCTTCATTTCCTGTGCCAGAGCGATTCTGATGGTGTCATTGTTGTACTTTAGGTCAAAGACTTGCACATCGAATTTTATATACTCGTCCAAACCAAAGAGGAAAGCCTCGTTGCGATCCTCATCTGACTTGCATAATTGAACACCTATCTACAAAATACGGTTATAAAAATGCATAACAAGAGTGCCATTTTCCATGAGGCCTCTCCAATCTTCTTTCAAATGATCAAGGTGCTGTTGTGGCATAAAACGAGCCTTGAACTTGTCTTGGAAGTCGACCCAATTGAAAGATAGTGATTCGTCATCCGCGGCATAATCAAGGTGCTCGGCCATCTGTGCCTCTTGCCAGGCCTAATACCAATTAATGGCATCACCTGACAAATACATGCCAGAAGTCAAAACTTTACTGTTTTTTTTTTTGTTAGTGCATTAAATTGATTCAACAAAGAATGAATTACATAAGAATCCATCTTACCATCATACTTACTGAAAGTCAACTTCTCAGTGACTAGATTGTTGGAGTCTTCTCTACCTGCACTACGTGATGACTCGCCGGTCTCCTTGGATAGTTCGCTCTTCGAGGAGAGTACTTGTAGAACCAATTCTTTCAGGCATTGATCTCACTGCACTTCACCCTCTTGCTCCATAGTTGCCCTCTTTTCTTCAGACGGTATGCATTGAGCTTCTCTCCCCCTTTCACGCTCCCTTTACATGGCTGCCCAATGAGCCTCTTGTTGTGGCATCATCTCCATTATGGACTTCATCAAAGTATCCATAGCATTTGGTGTAATCCGTGGCATAGATGCGGATCGAGGAGGATCAGGAAACCTTCCTCTGGAAAACTTCCTCCTGGTGTAGAAACTTCTTCTCAAACTCCACTCTCATCACCTTCACACAAAGTATCCATTCCGCTTCTGGTGATGACCATGCACTGACTACTTGGGTACTTGGGATACTTTGGTTCTTGGGTTACTCAGGTTTGTGGGGTACTTAGGGTACGTGGGTTCTTTGGATATTTGGTACATGGGGTTCTTGGTACTTGGTACTGCTTGAAATCTGCATTTAAGAAGGATTTTCTCTTATCCAAGCTCAACTCCTTCCTGTGGGTGCACCCCTTGGCGGTCTTGCGCTCTCACCAAGGTTGCTTTTCTCGACCTCATGTCGATTGGCTTGCCGCAATGTGTAAGGTTCGCTCTCAATGAGTAAAAAGAGGAGAAACGAGGGGAGGCTGGACAAGTCCTTTTTTTTGGATTAGCTGTCACTCTTCAAAAACACAGTTAGAGAGATCGGCACACCCAAGTGGTCTTGGGTTACGTGCAATCTCAACAAGGAAAATAAAAAAAATTATGTGGTTCTTTATGGCTTAATTGCCCTTAAGACAGAGTGAAGATGAGAGCGCGCTCGATGCGCGATGGACAAAGGGTGGGAATGGATAATAAGTCCGCGGTTGGGACACGAAGATTCTTGACAAAATGAATCTAAGAGAGATTCTTTAGGTTCTTTTCTTGAGTGATGATATCAAACACTTCCAAAGAGCTCTAATACCAATGTCAGGTGCAACGGAAGTGATTGATGGTGAATGCTCAGGTTTAGTGCTTAGTGCATACTCAAGTTCCTTTTAATGAATGAGAGACTTCCTTTTACGTCATGAGAGTTGTGCAAACGGCTAGAGAGAGAAAGATAATGATACTGTGAGTGAAAGTGTTGAGAGAGAGAGAGAGAGAGAGAGAGAGAGAGAGAGAGAAAGAGAGAGAAGACCGACTCCATATGGGGTCTCAAAGCCCCCTCCAAGGGTCCCCCTTTCTATTGCTAGAGAAATATTTGCTTTAGATTGCACAAATGTTGATACAATGGTACTAGATGTTGAGATGCTGATGGGATCCTGTGGTAAATTCTTGGATTTGCGAGGCTAAGGGCTGGAAATGAAAAACACTAGGGATTCTGGATGGAATCTGCAAGTGCAACAAGGCTATAAGCTGATCTGCTGTCAGTGATGGACTGAAAACTGAAAACCGTTGGATGATTTGCTTGCTGAATCTGAAAACGTTGGTTGATTTGAGGGCTAAATCTGAAAGCACTGGCTGATTTGGTACGATGGGCTGAATTATGAAAACACTAGCTAATTTGATGCAAAGATGCCAAAGAGATACTGCGGGTACTTGGTACTTGTATTGCGGGTACTAACTTATGCTTGAGAAGTGACCCCTAGGGTTATATATGGGGTAAAAGCTGGGTAAAAGTCCACAAGACAATATAACCATCGGCTCCATCATGCATAGTATTGACTAAATGCAACGATATCCCCACTAACGTCGTGAGTGTCCAATAGTGGATGTAGAACTAGGTACTAACATATGCTCCCAAACACAACACACCACACGCGCACACTTATGAGTATACATCAACACAAAGTTCAGCATATTAAGTTTCTGTCATGACACCGACGATGAAGGGCAATGGAGTGTCCAAGACTATTTCAATGCGCCTGAAACTCTAATACCACTGTAACGAGAGGGCACCACATACCAACTGAGAACAAACTTTTAGCACTTCAAAACAACTAAACAAAGAGAGAGAGAGAGAGAGAGAGAGAGAGAGAGAGAGAGAGAGAGAGAATCCACACAAGACAAGGAGTGGCACAGTTCCACTTCCAAAGGGCAGTGGCCCCAAAAAGTGGCTCCTCTTTCAAGCTCTTGGGTCTCTATTCTGCTTCTCCACACGGCAAAATGCCTGAGTGAGACTCCATTGCACATATTTGAAGACCCTTGGCTTGTCCAAAAGCAGTTACATATGGAAAGCAATTAATCCAAAAGCAAACATCCATAGGGCTGTCTGTACGGCGCTACCATGTCATCAATGATTTTTGCAATTTGCAGGCTATCTGCCACGTCATCATACTCCACACAATTTTGCTTGTGTGTGCACTCTGCTTTATTTTAAGGTTTAGGCACCTCGGCCAAGATCTAGGGCTAGGATCAGGAAGTCCTAACCCCTAGCGATTGACACGTCAGCAATTTGTGACATATTTGTTAGACATGGTTAGGAAATTAAAAAAATAGAGAGGCAATCTGATAGCAGATAGAGACCGAGAGGAGAGAGCACTGAAAACAGAAGTCTTGAGGGACTGAATCTGAGTATACCTCAATGAAAGGGCCATCCATGATAGATCCAATAATATCTACAGAATCTGGTCAAAGATGCCTGACCGGGCAACAGACTAAATAGATGCCGTCAGCACTAGAGCGGCTCAGCTAGGTGTGAAATAGCCCTAATGCCATTAACAGCACGGCTGCAGGGGGTTCCCTTTTTCTTTCCTTTTTTTGTTTTGAGGGGGGGGGGGGGGGGGGGGGGGGGGGCTCAACACTATCTCACACAGGCAACCCGAATTTACAAGTTTTGGTGCACCCAAATTTACCCATTTTCTCGAATTTTCAAGAGGCGGATCGGATGGCTTAGATTGTACCTAATTCCCGCAATAAATGTGGGCCATTGATCCCCTCCTAAAATGCCCGTGTGAGATAGTTGGGGGGGGGGGGGGGGGGGAGGGGATATAGTAGACAGCTCCGTAAGTGCTCCTGACTGAGGCGAAGAATGGACAAATGCCAACTTGGGACTTTTTGTGTCCAGGGCTAGATTATAAAGGCCCACGACATAAACTTAAGGGACAAAAAATACCCCTCTAATTTGTGGAAATTCCCAAAATACCCTCAAATTTCAAAAATTCCCAAAGTACCCCCATTATTTGTCATATATTCCTAAAATGCCCTTCAAATTTTCCAAAATTCCCAAAATACCGCCTGGTTGTGAGAGTAAATTTCTCCAAAAACAAAAAAATTTGTAGCTTTTCATAAGAAGAGTGATTGTTTACCATACAGGATGCTAAAACTAAAATTTGAGTTGGTTATGTAGGCTTTGGAGATGAATTCTTTCATTATTTTTAGACATAATTGCCTTTTGTTTGCGAGGTAATTTGCAAAAAATAACATGCTAAGCACTCAAAAACCGATCTCAATTGTCAAACAAGAATAAAGATTACACAATCTTGAAGATCCACCGAAAATAGATACAAGGGTATTTTGGGAACTTTTGAAATTTGAGGGATATATTGGGAATTTCCACAAATTAGAGGGGTATTTTGGTAATTTTCCCTAAAATTAAAGGTGCCCCGTCACGAGGAGATATGGATATGCTGGAAATGTGCAGAGATGACCAAGGCTCACATCAATCGTATTGATCAGTAGTGAAAAGCCTATGGAAGCCTATGGAAGGCAATCCTGTAGTACAATAGAAGTTGGAAGTGCGTTTTGGCATTCATCCGTGACGAGTGATGTCCGGACTCCGGTCACCGGTGGCTTCCAAGACAAGTAGCACCCACAACATGATCTCTTCCATCATTTACAACTTTCAATGTCCAGGATATCCGCGGTATCCATGAATTATAACTCGAAAATGACTGTGACAAGAAGAGGAAAACCGGAGTAGTTTTTTTTTAAAAAAAAACTATGTATACAAAGCAATGCTCTATAAATAAAACACCAGCAAAGGTAAAGTCATGGACTCTATGCAGGTTCTCCTTGGCTAACCAATTTGCTTGCTGAAACAGAAGCATATGTCACAAGAAGGATATATTGTTTGCATTAACAGAATGTAGCAGATTATGAGCTATTTGATCTCGTTTATGTAATGACTGCTGAGACCATGGGATGCATTCCGAGCGTGTTTCTTCATCTTGTATTTGATAAAAGGGCTCTGTTTCGTACCTCTCTTGGTACTGTTCACAAATATTATGAAGGACACAACAAGCTCCAAGAATGGCTGGTAGTTCTTGCAACTTCACCTCTACACGCTTTTGCAGAAAGTGCCACCTCCCTTTCAAACGACTGAATGCATTTCTACTTATTTTAAGGACTTCCTCAGCTTTCTCATTAAAGACATGCTGAGTCCAGGTTAAATGGTGCTGTGCATATGGTACAAGGAGCCAATCCAAAAGGGGATAGCCCGAACGACCCATGACCCATACACCTTGCAAGGAACCCGCGATACCTCGTTGATAGAGAGCAGACTTTTCAAGGACTTGCTCATCTGACAATGACCCTGGCCATCCTATGCACAAATCCGTAAACAGCCCACTGGCATCTACAACACCTTGCAGAGTGACAGAGTATGAGGTTTTCTGGTATTTCTCTGTTTGTTGCCTATTAAAGTAGGCAGCAGCATTATCTTTCGGTGCAACAATGGGAATGTGTGTGGTATACATAGATCCCATGATGTCAGATATGCCAGTTATGTGCTCAAACTCATCAATAACAAAGCGTGCGTGCTCATCAGAAGGCCATTTCACGTACTTGCGAAGAAGAACATCATTGATGGCAGCACATACCTCAAGGATGAGGTTATGGCATGTGGAGATCCCCAGGCCAAAGCGTTTGCTAACAAGGCGGAGAGGGTCACCCGTGGCAAGACGCCAGATACACACAGCAACCCGCTGTTTGACAGGGATGGCCTGCCGAAGTGTGGTATCTTCTTTCACAACCGAGGCACCAAGCTCATCACAAAGTCTGTCAAAAGTGGATCTGGACATGCGAAAAGCTTGGTGAAATTCAGAATCAGGAAAGCCAGGACTGTTGCAGCAATCCCACCATGCTTGTGAGCGGGTTTTGACCCACACGCGACGTTGGGCATTTTGTCGGGTAGACATGGCAGCACCCAGAGCAGAGGCAGCCTCACCGCGTGAGGGGTTGATGTTAATGGCCTCTATCACATCCAAATTTTCATGCGCTTCTGCTTCTTGGAGCGGTCCATGGGGATGTTGAAGCGTGTGCACCCTGCGCTTGTTTTGACGCTCGTCATGGAGTTGCTCATGGGGATCTTGGAGTGTGTCAACCCTGCGCTTGTTGTCCGTGTCAAAGCTCTCCCTCTCCAGTTTGGAAAGTCCTCGAGCTCTTCTCGTTCTTGGTCGTGTGTTTCTGCTTCTTCGGAGAGAGACAATCCCCACAATTTCGGAGCGCAGAGACGGGCTATGGTACTTATATCGGCGAGAAGATGTCTGGGCGGTCTGACCGCGGGCGGTCGGTGCAAGCCAAAGCAAGGTGTCACAAATGAGATCACGAACAGCCAGTCAAACCATGAAACTTTCCGAGTGAGCGTTCCTCGCTTGTACGTACTGCTGCGCTTCTTTTAACTGCAATTGTCTTACAAACCAAATGAATTAGAGACGAGCACGTATAAAATTTTGCTGGGCTTCAAAACGCTCTCTCTCTCTCTCTCTCTCTCTCTCTCTCTCTTTGATGCATCTCACGAAAGTGTGTGCATTCTTGTCATTCGTAAGAACTAGTACGGCCGATCGCCTTCGACGGCCTCTCTCTATCCCCCTCTCTCCCTTTTTATCGCATGCAAAGGGGCTTGTTTTTGTTTTGGACTTTTAGCCTTCAGGTCGCAGATTGCGACACGTGTAAAGGGCTCCCCCCTTCTGCCATATTATGTTAGTAGTCCGCCATATTATGTTAGTAGATACACTTGCTAAACATATTTGCAAGAAAACGATCCTTCCATTAGTTAAGAAAACTACCCGATGGAGACTCCCAATGAAAAAGTAAGATATGTACAATGAGGACTAAATCAAGATATGAGAGGAGGAAATTGTTAAAGTTACGACATCTCAAGTGAAGTGACCAATGTGATCCCATTATTTATTTTGGCTTTTAAGTACTTACTTTACTTATTTGTCAAAGTCTGGGTAGGGCAATTTACTTAGATGGGTGTATATGTAACCCATTGCCCCCATTGTATTATCATCAATTCATTGCCAAGGTTAGTTGGTTCGGTACTCTCCCTCTCTATGGCTCTATACAGATTAGTGATGGGACATGTACGCACCCCAAAGGGGATATCTGATTTAGTTCACTCCACCATTAGGGTGAAACAGGGTTGCCCATTGTCTCCTACTCTATTTGGTATGTATGTTGATGAGATGTCTGATTACATTGACAGAGAGGGTGATAGAGGTGCCCAACTAGCAGGGACGTGGATCCCATTGTTGTTATATGCTGATGATATTGTGTTGATCTCTGACTCACCAAAGGGTATGCAGCAACAGTTGGATGCATTACACAGTTGTACAGAGGATAGTGGATTGTCTGTAAGCCTTGGTAAAACCAAGGTTATGGTGTCTAACACCACACCACAGTGGATCAGGAGATCAACACCGATTTTCGCATATGGTGAGGAGATTGTAGAGTATACATATGCATACACATACCTTGGGGTTGTCTTCACTAGGCCGAGGTTTTCTTTGGGGAGAGCAGTAGAGACTAGACTTACTAGAGCTTATGCGTCCTTGGGAGGCTTGGAGAGGATGTGTTCGTAGGTTCAGTTCCAGGAACCTCGGACAAAGTTATAGCTCTTTGATACTTTAGTAGCCGCATCTATGTTGTATGGCGTGCAAATATGGGGACCTTCTGTAGGCCAGGATGGTTGGAGACATATAGAGAGGCCCTTGGTATCTATGATCTCTCAACTGATCACAGGAGCCAAGGCCTCCGTACCCCACGCTATCATCCGAGCAGAGCTAGTTGCTCCTCCTATGGAGATTGAGGCACTTACCATATCAGTCTCCTTTGTGCACAGCTTCTGGAATACTACTAGAGACAGATATGCTAAACTGGCCCTTGAGTCTTCCAGATAGTTAGCTCTTCAAGGGGACACTTCATGCTGGTATGCACAAACGACATCATGGTTTCAGATGAATGGCTTCACCATGGACAAGTTGCCTCCTTTCTAGTACTCTCTTCAGACACCCTCGATGTCTCTTACACGGGTGGAGATTACTAGACTCATTCGTCAGAGCCTGATCGAGTTGGATACCCGGAGGACATAGATAGAGCCGCCATAGGAGTTGGGCACGAAGATGGCTTTCTATAGAGAGCATTTTCTCCACCTCACACGAGATGGGTTTGTGATTCGACCGTGCTACATGGATACACATATGTCTCATGGTTTGCGGTGTGCCATTGGTCAGATACGCACATCCTCACATCAGCTCAAGATTGAGACTGGTCGAGTCAGAGGGATACCAGCAGACAACACGATATGCCTCTTATGCCAGCTAGAGCCAGAGACAGAGCTACATTACATATGTCATTGCACAGTGTACTATGAGATTGGGGGCCGTTTCCATAGCTTATTCAGAGAGGGTTTTGGTCCTTTCTCTAGGGTCATGAGTTATAAGGATCAGAGATTTCTTCTGCTATATCCACTTGAGTTACACAGATATAGAGACACTTTACTGGGGAGAGCTAGAGAGAGACAGTCCCAGACAAATTACAGATTTCTTTTCACTAGATATGGGACAGCCAAAGGAGCAGCCATCATTGCAGAGCTTGGCCCACACTCATTCGAACACTACCGGCACTCTCATCGATCGAGCAATGGAGCTACGGAGATCCAGATGGCCACGATTGAGGAGAGGGTCTACACAGCATCGACGGAAACTACAGCAGAGGCTTCGAGCCATACTCTCTCGACATCCAGAGTACAAATGAGGATGGATTCTACTAGAAGTAGTATTTTTGTTGTAGTCTTTTTGTACCCAGACATGGTATCAGATTGAGTATTTTGTAACAGACTGGTCTCGTAGGTCATTTTGGCCTTTTGAAGACGTTAATATAACAATCATTTCATTTCATCTCTCTCTCTCTCTCTCTCTCTCTCTCTCTCTCTCTCTCTCTCTCTCTCTCTCTCCATTCCTCTACACTTTCACATCGTCGACTTTGACATGGTATCAGAGCAACGATCGCGAGAGAGAACACGATTTGATGAAGGAGCTGCGGGTGGCAATGGCTTCAAAAGTGCAAGGTGACTGTCAATCATACCGTTTTAGAACACTGGAGTTTTCAACATCACCTACCATCCTCCTCATGCTGACGTTGTCTCTTTAGGCAATACACGGTGTGTTTCGATACGCTCACAAGAGACACTCCTGTTAGGCACTACACCCCCCGACCTTTTGAAACACCCTTGCTGCTGCTTCTTGGTGTGACCGACGATGAAAATCCACCCCAATAGCGTTTTGACATGCCCCTGATCCTTCCCCTTACCGGTGGCGTCGCTCATCTCATCCTTTCACAGACAACGTTTTAAAACGTTGTTGGGGGTCTCCTTTCATTGTCGACGATGCCCCCCCTTTTTTGCTTTCTAAAAGAAACCTTAGTGTTGTGTTGGGTTAGGGAGACTTTCATTGTTTTCCATGCATGATGGAGACTTACTTTAAATGTTTATTTCACTTTCATTTCATATCCTCATATGTCTTGACTTTTTTTTGCATTCTATTGTTTCATAATGTTAAAGTGAAACTTCACTTGCATAATTCTAGTAAATTCTATGGGGACACACACACACACACACATATATATATATATATATATATATTAATGAGTTTTTTTAAATTTCACATTTCATTTCACAACCTCACATGGCTTGACTTTTCTTACATTCTATAACGTAATTCTAGTCAATATTGAAGTCTCTTTTATTAAGCGGCCATCGACTGAGTTTCCTTCCCATAAAGAAGCAAACCAGAAATACTAGAATAAATTTAAAATTTGCAAGATTTTTGAATTATTTTCTCACATATTTCACCAGCTTTTCTTCCCTTTACCATGGTTTGCAACCAGGTAGTCTCCATTTTTAACCAGCTCAAGGCTAAGCTGAGGCAATCCTTTCTTGAACACTTATTCTACTTAAACTCAACCTAATGATTTTATCACGTTCTAATTATTTTAGAAAGCCATCATGATTCTTTCACTTGTTTCTCTTTTGATGTTCCACCTATGAAGACAAATTGCCAATGTGTTTAAATGTCTTTAAACGTGAACCATTGAGAAGGGCATTGAAGGGACCTTGTTCTCATCTGTTCAGCTTAGGAAGGCGTGGTAGATGTTCGCGAGGGGCATTAATCTCGAGGTCAGCTTTGGTAAAGCGGCTTGTAGGAGCCTTGAAGAAGTTTGTGAAGTGTCTTGGATTGAGTAGCTACCCCTTGGAGTCCGGGAAGGAACACATTACTTATAAAGCCACCAACTTCAATATGCCCCCCCCTTCCCCCCTCTTGCTCGAGTGCCAGCGACAACTAGCGGCTATGGACAACGGATTGATCAGTTCCCCATTAGCAACATTAATCACCAACACCAACTATCATCTATGGAAAGCGGATCAATCAGTTCCCCCTTAGTGACATTGATGACCAACACCAACTATCAACTATGGAAAGCGGATCGATCAGTTCCCCGTTAGCAACCTATGCACTAGCAAAGTTCTCAAGAAAACCATCAATTTGTTTGGTTCAAGATTGTGAAGCCAAAAGCAAATGCACAAGTTCGCTAGAAGGCAAAGGTAAGCTTGACGAGGACGGAAGTACCAATACTCAGTTAGCTACCTCAGTACACACGAGGTCCGACAATCGCTGTTATAAATGTGACACGACGCTTTGTTTGGCTCGCGAAAGTTGAAGCCAAAGACAAAATCGGGCAAAGTCAAAGACAAGCTGGATAGAGATAACAATGATAAAGATTTGGCAGAGGAGATCGGCATGGCACATGTGGTGGCGGCCACAGTGGCCACGACCCAGATTTCTAATCATGAGGCCATTGCTACCACTAGCTTCAGTCAGAGAGAGGCTTGTGAGTGGCACAAGAGAAGCAGTGCCTAAATCAAAAAATATGTGTCTCTAGGTATGTGGTATGCAAGTATCAAGTGATGGTAGTGTGGGCGTAGCAATGCTTTGGATATCCATTGAGTCTCTTCAAGGAATGATTTCTATATTCTACCAAATATCTTTTGTATTGATTTCCCTTACGGGTAGTGGTGAGGTCATAATCAAGGATTATTTCAAGAATCAACATCCTCGATTGGGGGGGGGAAGAGTAGCTACAGAAGGGGTTTTGAGCATAGGTCCCTTGCGTGGTCTCAGTAAATTAACATGAAAAGATTTATGTATTTTTCAGTGTGAAGGAATGCCCAAGCAAAACGTGTTTTGATCTTTTCAAGGACTTTGAATGAGCCATAGAATCCAGGGCCAATTTTTGACACTTTAATCTTTCTTTTTCTATTCTAAGCCAAATGAGATCGTTTTCCTTAAAAGGTGTAGGTCTTCTTCTCTTGTTAGCTTGTGTTGTGTATCTTTGTTGTGCTCTTTTTATACAATTTATGGCTTCTTGTAAAATGCTTGTAGAGATAGGGACAAGAAGTTTCTTAACAAAAACATTTTCAAAAGGTGCTCGATTTGTGGCTGAGTGAGGTGTGCTATTGTAGACAAATTGAAGCACATGGAGGTGTTGGTCCGAATTTACAGTGTTTTCAATCATGTATGATCTAAGGAGGTCTATGATAGTATTGTTTGTTGCTTTTGTTTGACTGTTACTTTTAGGGTGAAAGGTGAATGTGATGTCCATTGTAGATCCTAGATTTTTGGCTAATTCAACGCAAAAGTGACTGCAAAAGCAACCATCTCGATCAGCGAGAATGACTTTGGGGAAGCCATGTTTGAGAAAGAGTTTTGCAGCCTGTGGTGCAGATAGAGTAATTTGCAATATGCAAAATTCGCTTGCTTGCTAAACAGTCAACTATGGTCCATATCATATCATTTTGAAAGGAAGTAGTGGGGAGTCATGTGATAAAGTCCATTGAGATTTGCTCCCAAGGATTGCTAGGGATAGGAAGAGGCATTAGAAAACCATAAGACTTACCATTTTGACACTTGACTCTTTGACATATTACGTATTCAAAAATAAATTTAGTTACATTTGCTTCTTGTCATGCCAAAAGAAGTGTTCTCTACATGCAGTAAGTATAGATTGTATCGGCCAACGGCCTAGTCAATGAACAGATTTGGGTTTCTGCATCCCCCGACCTAGGGGGAGCACACTTGGTCTATAAGAGCAAGGCTCCAATCTGGAGGGGTTGCATTTGCTCTCCCAAAAAGAGGTGGAATTGAAAAATACAAAACTACCAATTTTTAGGGGAGAGAAGAGAGAACACAACAAAAATATGGTGAATATATTCGTAAGTAAATGGGATGGGATTCACAATCTTAGACGCACTCCAGATGCAGTCAAGAAACTGTAAACAAGTCTGACATTTGAAGACAAGGCCTATAAATGGTGGATGTCTCTAAAGGAGAAGTGCATCGTACCACATACATGGGTAGCCTTTGAGGCTGTATTTAGAAAAGAATTTATGCCCACAAATGAAGCGAACAAAAAATAATCTTCTTGGGACAAGTGTTCAATACGTCAGCATAAAACACTGTTGAGTAAATCTCGCACTAACATGATGTCATTCTCAAGCTAGAGGGATTATATACCTTTCAACAAGTATGTGGGTTTATCCATGGTCTGATACCAGAACTCAGGTTTATTTGTGGTCAGATACCTAAACATCATGGACACACTCAGGTTTATTTTTGGCTTGATACCTAAACATCATGGGCACAATAAAAGAAAGTTTATAGTAGCTGCATCAAAGGCATCCAAGAAACCCAAGGGGTCTAGAAGTCCTTTGTCCACTTAAGAGTTTGAGAAGTCTAAGAAGGAAAACTTATGTTTCACATGTTTAGGAAGTGGGCACGGCAAAAAGGATTGTCCCAAGGGGGGAAATCTGCTGCCCAAGGATTATTTCAATCGGTGTAACTGGGACGCTCGTCGAAGGTGTGACACCAGCAGTCGGTATGACTATAACGCTGGTCCAAGGAGTCGGAGTAGCTGTATCTGGTCTGGAAGGACCAGCTATCCAAAACTGTTGTGCGTATACACACTCCTCTGGAAAAATCTGTGAGAAAAAAGTATGCATCTACTCCAGTGACATGCCGACTTGAGTAACTAGAAAACTGAAAGTCGGCGAGTATGGCTCCTTGTCATCTGCCATGGCTGCAAAAACTAATTTGAAAACATATATACAATACGTTAGTTCAGTTAACCATAAATAACCATCTTAAGCAACACAAATCACTATTTATTCATTGTTGGATAGTAATTAAATATATTTCAAAACTAGACATTACAAGAGAGTTCTTATCAAAAATCACTACTCAATCTCGCATCAAAAACATCCATCTCTATGTGAACTTCTGCATCTTCGTCATCAATCTCCACAGGTCCATCTATCTCAGTATCTAATCGCTCATCTTCAAGTTCAGGCCTCTACTCACCAAGAGCACCAACTTCAAGCTCAGGCTCCTCATCGCGATCATCCGCAATCCATGCACGCTACTCATGAGTCTCTTCGTTCTCAACTTCCAATTCTTCGCAGACTTGTTTACTCTGTGGAGCGACTTGAACGACAAAGAACCAGCACGGTTTAGTCAAATCTTCTTCATCTTTTTCCTTCCATAGTGGATCTATGATAAACATAACATGTTCATAATGCTGCGGAAGTACAAATGTATCCCGATCATCCGTCCACATCCGCCTAGAGTTCACTTGAATGCATTGGGACCACTAGTAATAACCTTGAATCACTTCACATCAAAAATGAAAATATCAAACTTTCTAAAGCTAATTTTCAAGATGTTTTGTATGTAGCCAAAGTATATAAGTTGGCAGTTTGTGGATTGTCATCCCTGGCACTACTCCGACTTTCTTAAACAAAGCTTGCCCTGACACCACTATCGAAGGTTTTCCGTCTATCCGTTGCACTCTGAAGTGTCGCCCATGTGACCACAAAGCTCCGTATTTGTGATACTAGTGGCACATACAACAATTTCAGACTCACATTGCATACATTTTTATGATGTTAAAAAGAAAAAGTAGGTACAATATATATAGCATCTCCTCGACATCTCTTCTTCTTCTTCAGTGAATCAATACTCCATTTTGCTTTGCCTCCAAGATTATTGCATCGAGCCAACGTCTAGTAGGAAAGTCTGGCAATTTTTGAAGATGATCTAAAAAGGAAAGATTTCTGTCATAACCTTTTCATGCATTTTGACATCCATCTTTTTCATGATGCCATGTCCCTATGGCTCCTCCCCAGTTACCTTGGCGTTTGTCTCAGAAGTCCACAATCGGGGCATCCCTAGGTTAATTGAACCCAAGAACTCACTGATAAAAACAAGAGACTCCTACACAAGCCATCCCTCGACTATGCTACCATCAAGGCGAGCCCTTTGACGAACGAAGCCTTTGAATGTTTTCATGAATCTCTCCAAGAAGAACATCTGCATGTAATGGACCGTTTCAACTACTATAACTTCATCAACCACACGCACAAAATGCATTTGGATAGTAAAAATGTTGGTTGGAAAATACTTCTCCACCATACACATTGCCTCTATAGCATTTAAGCGAGTTGTATCTATGTTGTCTCTCATGATCTCTTTTGATGAGATTCAATGCATTAATTCTGTAATCTTGTAAAGTGTGTTCCTTATGTTATCTGTCAGGCAGTGTTTGATGACAATTGTAAGATAAATTGTAAAAATTTGTGTCAATCATTAGACTTAAGACCACTTAGTTTTTCATCTTTAGTAAAAGGCATGCTCCCAGTAGGAGTTTTGAATGTAGATATGACTTTCTTTACTTATTGCTCCTCCACCTTTCTTTCATCCCAGTGGCATATAATCTTCTGATTCTTGCCACGTATTCTTCCGATCACTCGCCTTCAGTGGGTGCATGTCGTGTTTGCATATATTTGTTGCACGCAGCTCATGATCTTCAGGCAAAAATCGTCCATACTCACATTGTGTTGCCTAAATAATTAGAGCGACGGAAGCCAAGTCAACAACCACATAGCGGACATGCATGGTTACCCGAGTAGCTCAAACCTTGAAATCAGAAAGAAGAAATGAAAAAGAAATAAGCATTGAACAAGCTCCACCTATAGGATGCATATAGATATGGGTTTCAAAGTAATTACCGAAACACTTACCAAACCCTGGCCAATCGTATATGGGCCGCATGAGAATGCCTTGCACATAAGCATGTCGTCAATCGATCGGCTTGGACATGTCAACCACATCAATCGTTGTCCACAAGATTTGAAGCTCTTCTATAAGTGGTGCCATATAAACATCCATGTTTTTTACCTTGTACTTCCCTAGAACAATTAATGACAATTGCAGATGGCCCTTCTTGATAGCCAATCATGGTGGAAGATTATAGTTTTTTACCTTGTACTTCCCTGGAACAATTAATGACAATTGCAGATGGCCCTTCTTGATAGCCAATCATGGTGGAAGATTATAGTTTACCAAGCAAATAAGCCATGTGCTCCATGTTGGGGTGGTAAAGCCCAATGTGCCGCGCCTAAGTGTTGGGCAGCCGGAGACTAATTGGGAGCTAACACTTAGGCGAGGCACATTGGGCTTTACCACCCCAATGAGACACAAGTTTGGGTAGACTCCAGACACAACAGTGTTAGGGTTATAAGTCCTTATTCTTTTATGTAGAATGAATGGTCAGTGTTAGTTCCCGGTTAGTCTCCGGCCGCGCAACACTTAGGCACGGCACATTGGGCTTTACCACCCCAACACTCCACAAGAAACTCTGAATTCCAAATGGATTTAATCCGTCCATTGCTAAACAAAAACGGACACAACTAGATTCTTCTTTAAATGGAGGTCATTGTTTCTCTATGTACTTCCATGCAAGAGAATCAATAGGCACCCACATCATTTTATCTGTGGATCTAGTGTTTTGATGCCATGTCATCAAAGCTACTACAGATTTGCACATAAACATACTCTTTATTTTTGGAATGATTGGAAAGTGTTGTAGAATCTTTGCAGAGACAAACTTCCCTTGTGTGTCCTCTATATACCTATTCGATTTGCATTTGGGACATTGTTCCAAATACTCATACTCACTTCGAAAGAGTACAAAATCATTTGGACATGCATGGATTTTAATATAATCCATCCCCAAATTTGTAAGAAGCTATTGGGCGGCAGATTGGATAGAGGGCATGTGATTGCCTTCTAGCAAAATTTGCTCATTGAGCAATCTCTCAAAACCATTTAAACACCTTAAACAAGAACTTCGGCTTTTCGCGTAAATTAGTATGACATATATATATTTATCTGAAAAGCTATGTAACACTCATGTCGGACCATCCATAAACAGATTGTAGGTTAAGCATTGTCAAAGTTGTACGAAGAACATAAATTTTGGCACTGTTGTAAAGCGGTATGCGGGCAAACGTTCACATCATCTTTCCTTCCTTTTTGTCATTCTCATGTTGACATTGTGGACGGGATGATTGAAGTTGAGAGATAGTGTTGCTTTTATTACTAGAGCTTTCTCCACCTTGGCTTTCAATGATGTAATCCATGTCGAAGAAGACATCCAACATCTGTTCCATCTCAACTTCTTGAAATGTAGCATTGAGTGTTGATGGAATAGATTCCACCGGTTGCGTTTCATTTGGTATTCGCTGCCTCTGTTGAGTCCGTGATGAGATTAGAGGAATATCTAAGAGTTGACTTATTCCTGACCATGAGATTGATAATACAGATCTTATAGTTCCTCTACCAGAAAAAGGCCATATATGTTGATCATAGATCTTTCGTTTTCGAAAGATTTGATGCTTACATAGCATACAAGGACATGCCATCCTATCGTCCATAATTAATCTAAAGATTGCAAAACAAATTAACAAGTAATAGTGAGTGCACACAGTTAGACCCTTATTCGAGCATATGACATGAGTTAACACATAAATTTGAACAAATGGCTAGCCACCCCTAAGCAGACCACTGACCAACCATAGACATCTTCGCACGGCTAACCATAATGGCCAAACCAAAAGCCACTAGCTCTAATCAATCAAACCATAAGTGTCTTCGCACAGCTAACCCTAATCGGCCAAACCATTTTCCGCTACCCTAATCGATCAAAACAACAGTGTAAACTACCCCACATTCTTTAGCCATGCCCGATCTAAAGGTGCACAAAGATCACAAGATCACCAGGTAATACTTTCGTCTTTATTGTGCCTATATTCATGGGTGCAACATACGAACACACCCACATCTACATGACAATGCATGTAGATGGAGGAAAACCCTAATATTGTGACAGTCTAACCTAAAACTCCTACCCCTCAATATATTTTCACAAAGGCTTTTCCTTGTAAGAAGTTCGAAGCTTCTCGCAAAGATTTGAGCTTACTCCCCTTTGTGGAATGATCACATAGGATCTGGCACTTCCCTATACATGAGTGTCAACTCATGTTCACCGCATCACTCCCATGAAAAAATTCGTTACCATATGACTTGGGTCATCCCGCTATTGCAGCTTTTACCCCCTCCCCCGGTTCTTCAAGCTCTGCATTATACCCCCCTCCCCGTACCCACCTAGGCCCTTATTTGTTCCTCACCCTTTGAAACTCCAATGCCGTCTTCAAGCAGGCTACACTAATCAATCCATCGCAACAGATGGGAGGAAATAGCTCACACAAACTGCAATGGCGCACAGAATATGAGCATTTTGTCACGGCTGAGCCTCGACAGAAAATTTCTCTCGCTTCAGACATCGCAGCATTATGGCTGAGCCTCGACAGAAAATTTCTCTCCCTTCAGACATCGCAGCATTATGGCTGCTGAGGACTCAGCGAAAGACAAGCATGCACAGGGGCCATCCGAAAGGACACCTTCAATTGGTGGGTCCCTTGCTTATCCTCGACTTGTTGAGCTGGTGGAAGCGGTGGGTGGAGATTTGGAGAACAGCTCATCCACCCTCCAGCCCTGCGACGGCTTCTATCTTGGAAGCATTTCCACAAGGTGTATGGGAGCTAATATTTTTCCATAGACCCTTCACCCTCTGCGCCGCACTTTTTTATAGGCTATTGGGTGGCTGCTAGTGACTGAGATGGCAGGATAAGGGCCACCAGACCATGTCAGGTACTAAGTCCAGCTATAGCACCATTGATGATGGTCCTCATGTCTGCTGCCTCACGCTACTGATTAATGTACATAAAAAGTCATCCAAACAATAGACCCCAGTGCATTTATTACCCAGATCGAAACCACTTTCATTCTTGCAAAATAGTCCTGGGCATTCAATGCATAATGGTGTCTCCAGATATAAGTTGATAATGGGCTGAAGCATCTATGCGTGCGACATGCATTGCTTGTCATGTAAAGTATTTAGCTTCGCTAAAACACCTGCAGGCAACAGACCATGAAGTGCAAGCAGTCAATCATCTCAAGCACACTGCACACTCAATTTGACACATTATTAAAAACAGAATATCACCGTTCAATGCAACTACATAAGGTGTCATCCATCATCTTCGATTGAGCGCTTAGCACAACATCTTTCACAGAAATTATTACCTGAAGTTTTAACAACCTCCAAACCCACGCCTACCAATGGGTTGTAAGAACGTAGAATTACACAGAAGGTACAGCAAACATGTACAGGTGTTGAACTCACTTTATTTTGAAGTAGATGATGGTGAAGAACATTAGAAGCCAAATCCATCGTCAAGTTGAAGATAATCAGAGATATCAAGCTCAACATTGGGTGTAGCTTGGCTTAATGAATGGGATGGCGGGGGTGGGCTCATCATCCCACTCAGCTGCGCAAGTGCACCAAAACTACTTTCCGAAAATGTATCTCCACTGATATCGGTGGCACTAGAGACAGTCGAGCGCTCAACATTTGTGGAACTCACAGCATCATCTACAAGATCTGCTAGGTCAACCATAGTGTTACTGTAAGCCACAGCACCAGGATGGCCATACAAAACTTCCCGCTGCTCTATCTGAATCGTCTGTGGAAAATCATGCTGTTGCTTGTTCGGCCCTGCTGCCATTGCTGCATGTACACCCATGGCTGCAGCAGCATATTCCCCACTACTGCCCCTCAACAACTTGTCCCGACCAACCAAACCCCGATCGCCAAATTCATTAGTAAGCCCCAAGTTAAACGCTACTCCGTCCATGTAGCCCGGTACGCTGTCCGTTGTCTTGTTATGACCCCCTGACTCAAAATTCCAGGTGTCAGAGCACATACCCATCTCACTAACTCCAGCAGCGGCCTCCACTTTCTTGCACTTCTTTTCGTCATTGGCAGCACTAGACTGGCCAATGTGATCTGGCCTCCCTGTGCCATGCCTGGCCGGATAAGTCCTCTTGTTGTTGACTCCAGACACACTCATAGCTGCATCTTCTTCCAGTTTCACTTTTCGGAAATTGCAAGCAGCAAGATCGTCCACAGCATCTGCCCGCTGCTCTGTGAAGGACTCAATACTTTGCGCCTGCAGCAGAAAGCTCAGGTCAAGTGAGCACATTCGATGAAGTCCACTGGACGGAACTTCCATGGAGCGTGGGTCAGACAGCCCAAGGCCACCCAAGATTTGGGCTCTGTTCGCAACTTGTTGTTGCTGTTGGACTTTGTATTTGGCCAGTGATTCAAGAGTGCCCACATCAATCTTCTTGTCTTTAGCAGGCCCAGATCCAATTCCAGCACCCAGATTGCGCCCTTTCACACCAACAGTCGGTAGAGGGGCCTTCCCTGCAGGCTGTACCAGCATTGTACCTCCTGTTGTTCCATCGCCCGAAGCCTGGAACGAAGCAATCGGGCACGGCTCGGGAACCACCCCACTTAGCCTCTTAAGGTAAAGTCTATATTTCTGCAAATAAGAGCAATCCATACACAAGAAACCAATTCGTGAGCCCTTCGCATTGAGACGACACAGACATGGATTTGGATCCACCTAAAATGCAGCAGACCTGTAAATGACTTGCAACATTTTCCCTTGTTAAACCCTGAACATTCATGATCTCCAGAATTCTCTTAGGAACAGCTTCTGCAAATGCAGGCAAGAAAAAGGAATCAAATAAGTAGTAGCCTCTTAAAATACTGGGTGAAGCCTAGCTCCTATAAAATTCTGGGTGATTAATCCTGATCTGATTCTTACAAAAATTTCTGGAAAAGCCTAACCCAATCATGTTCCACATTTTTATACCATCCTTTCAATCACATCAGAAAAAACAGAAACAAAGAGAGAGCCCCTTACTATCGATACCAAGCTCGTTCACTGCATCAACAAATTGCCGGTGTAATTCCATAGACCAGTTAACTCTCGCCTTTTTGTTGAGGCTATTCGCCCAATCCATGCTGCAATCCTCCATGTCAAATGACTCCTTCCTTTTCTTGCACGTCTGATCTTGAGATTCCAGGACTTTGGACACCTCATCCAGCTCACCTTGCATGCTGCCTCTCTGTATTTCCTTGCCTTTCCGGCGAATCACGTGTTGCCAAATGTTCCTAAGCTCCTCTATGCGAATGGGCTTGATGAGGTAATCGCAAGCACCATGTGTGATGCCTTGCATCACCACGCTTGTCTCACCATTTGCAGACATCACTGAAAAAATCGAATTCATACACTTGAACCATAGCCACTAGCATTAAATCCCCTTGACACTACACTACATACTAATCACTACATGATCGACCTCTTTGGAGACTATATCTATATCTATATATGAACTCCTAATGGCTTCAGAAAAATGAAATTTGTAATACATAGTGCAAGAAAACTCTAAAGAGAAGAAAATAATAAAGCAAAGATAAAGAAAAAGAAAATTACAAATACAAAATGGCATTCATTCTCGACCACCTCTTTATGTAGACACGCAAAGTCTTTTTACTTTCCACTTTGATAAGGATTTTCATTTCCTAGACTCACCCTTCACTTATGCATTTGAGATATTCTGAAAGGATTTAAATTTTTCAAAAATTGTAAGACCTAATCAACCTGTTTGAAGCCTAGAATAATGGTGTACAATTCGAATTCCAAATCTACACCCAAACATACACAAGCATTGCTAACCTTTCTAGCAATTTAATTATGCATACTGCGACAACGTCAATCACCTTGTAAACAATCATATCACAAGCCATTAGCTGCTTAAAAAGAGTGATTAATGTGCAGCTTACTGATCACTGGCAAGTCCAACTCCAAACCAATCACTTCCAAGAGTTTAAAGCCATCTTCATCAGGCATGTAGACATCACTCAACACGAGATCAAACTCGTCTCTGTTTTCCCTCAGTAACTGCAAGGCGAGCTTGACACGGTTGCATGTAGTCACTGCAGTCCAGGATTTGGCCATTTGCATATTAGTACTCATGAAGGAGACAAAACTAACATTGACAAAGATGCACATCAGATCTCACGCATAAAATGCAATGCACTGACAGAGCAATGGTACACAGAAGAAAAACACACAATCAAATCTGAAATTGGAATACACTTCCAATGAAAAATTAGCTTGTTAAGTTAAGAGTGCACCATGGACCATATAGTCCAAGCTTCAAATTTCCTAGTAGCTGGATACAACGAGAAACACAATCATGCTCACTTTCGGCCAAGATTGACGTTAGGGCTTAATAAAACTTCTTACACTAAAAAGCATGAGCAGGTACACCCTTCATCAGCATTCAGACTAATATGCTTGTGACATACATATTCCATGTGTATGTGCATGGTTGTTACTCACCTTTCAATAAATGTCACGATTGCACACACATCCAATAGATATACACAAGCTTTTCAGTAAAAACTTCTGCTTGCACCCAAATACTGAGACTATCAAGACATCTCATACCATTATAGCTGCATTGTTTGAGCATTCTCTCAAGGACCATGAGACAAAGGGGATCATCATCCACAACAAGCACATGTAAGCCTGCAGGTGAGAAACCGCCCATTGAATACTTCCTCGTTCCTGGAGACAAAGAGTTTGGGGAGAGCTTCATCTTGACTCAAGTGCGGATATGCAGTCATAAAAGTGCCTACTGTGAAGACCCGCTGACGATTGCTGCTTGCTGTGGAAAAACATCTGTAAAGATTGCCTACCAAACCGTCACAATTGTACAATCTTCAATACTGAATCTATGGCTTCTTTCCCTCCATGACCTATTGCCTTGGTGTGAAGACCTTTAAATTGCCAAGATCTCTGAAACGCAAGGAGAGGCGGGCATGCCTTACACCCTTCAGAAACTCCAAGAAATGACCGAGACTTCTGTCAAGCAATCTGTCAGAGGCGAAGTTCCTTGCAAATCAATATGCACTCTTTCCTGTTCCCTTTATGCTGATGCATGCCATTTGTCCTGGTCAATTCTGAGGCACAAATCATGACGAAGGTGCCCCTTCATGCTGCACTATCAGGCCCTTGTTGCATCACCTTCATCTGCAAAATTCCAAATGAGACATCTACACATCTATATATACAAGCCCAAAAACTAAATCACTGTGGAGCTGTACAGGAGCCATTCAATATCAAGATGTCCTTTATTGAGGAGCTGCCAAAGGGCAAAGAGGGCCAGTACTTACTAGGAGGCCCAATAACGATAAAAAGCAAAAAGAAACGCATCAACACCAGGAGCACTTACATGGTAACTCCGTTCCTTTCAAGAGCTTCCGCAGCAGGAATCCCTGCTACAAGCAGCCATGCCAGCCCCATTGACTCCACCTGCACGCCCAATCAAATCCCGTCATAGAGAAAGAGAGCGAGAGAAATTAGGGACATGAAAGACAAGACATCAGATTATGGAAGAGCAGATAAACGCCTACAACAACTTGAGAGAGAGAGAGAGAGAGAGAGAGAGAGAGGAATCAGAGGATAATTTGTATATTATAAGAGACAAATCCGTGTCTCTCTCTCACACTACACGTACAAAAGTTAAAAACCCATCGCCCTCTCTCTTTCTCTCTCTCTCGCGCGCGCTTGTTAACGTGAGGTCTCCAAACTCTCTCCATGTCCTTGTTTAAAGTTTTTTTTTGCAACAGGGTATTTATGAGCGACGGTGATGATGGACCTTTCAGAGTCTCACACGTTGAATTTTTCCGCTGCCCTTTTCTTCACACGTTGAATTTTTCCGCTGCCCTTTTCCTGTACTTCAGGTTTCAAGTTTAGTGCACTAACGACACAAAATCTAGCATTCCCCTGTAGGATCCCATTCTCATGCAAAAAGAAAGCTAAGAGGCGAACGGACCCTGAGCCTTGAGGGCACGTTTGGAGGCCCTCATCATAGGTAGCTGCAGCCCCATACACCTTCACGCCTTTAAAGCTAGTTCACATGAGGCTGGTTCGCAAGTAGTTGCTAACCTTTTTTGTTCCCATGCGTGAATTTTTTAAAAAAAACTACGAACTGGTTGCCAAGAAGTTGCAATCCGGCTTCATGTGCATGGGGAGGAGCGGAGTAGCAACCACAGATACGACAGAGTGAGCCCTGAATAAAGTGCCTGCGCTCGCAATTTCTGCAGTTTTCTAGCCAATCAACTCTGAGAACCAGGCCTTGCACACTAAATAAAGCTCGATGTGCTGCACACAGTTCCTTGCACTTGAACTCAACAGTTGCTAGTTGCGAACTAGTTCGCAACTCTTAGATCTATGGATGTGCTATGACATCCCTACAATTTGGTTAGGGGTGCTTGAAAATCGCCTTTTAGCAAGTTGTGGTAGGTAGCTCCCTAGAACTTGCACACCCTACTCGACAAAATAGACACAACTCACTATCCACTGGAGTTTATCTTGGGGGCTCGTTGTAGTGTATGAGGCTTTGCTCCAAAACCCAAGGGTCCTTCAAGATGTACATTGACCTTCAATCTGAAGGTCTTAAGTATGTTTCACGCACAGCCTTGGGCTTCATTGCAGTGACCTAACCTTATTTTGGCATCTTCAGCAAAACGCTACTCTTAAGCACTAACTCTACCACTTTTGAAGTTGGTTAATGAGAGGCAATGTTTGGGCAATATAAACAAAATACCGAGTGATAAAGGATAGCAGATTTCTGAAAGTTTGCACGCTCTAGCAAGCTCATGTCGTAAAGAAGGCTCCCATGGCGTTCGTTGTGAATGTTCCCTTATGGGGGAGCCCTCTAGCCCATTGTAAGTTTTTCTATGCTCATGTTGTTGTATTTTTGGCAAGCTAAAACATGCCTTGGATTAGAAGGGAGAAAGGAGTTCGAATTAGCCGACAGGAGCTAGCTCAGATGGTTGAGCATTCATTCTTCGTGACCCGGGTCATGGGTTCGATTGCAGCTGAATGATGCCCGAATGCGCACCTTTGTATCTAATCGGGTGGGAAAGCGCGAACTGCTATTAAAAAAAAGGAGTACAAATTTTTGAATGCTTTTTTTGTGTAAGTGAAATTCAAAGATGTAGTATACGCGGCTAAGATTTACAAGATCATGCCGCATGGAAAATCTCATATACAAATGGCACTAGAAGAGGCACTGCGCGATGACTATTCAACATAGTGGTATGATCCTTGCAAAATCCCTTGTGTGTCATAGTGTGAAGCCAATGCTTATCTTCAGAATGTAGAACGATGGTCATCTAGAGCAGTGGATACAAGCATGCCACCATGATGGGGGCAAACCATATATAAGAGAGTTCCAATGCACCTATGGATCTTGGGAGCTGTTTATTGAGAATATATTACCAATCACTAATGCCCTCTTACAAATGCTGAAATTTTTGCACAACCTTGACTTTCTACACAATGATCTGCATGCTCACAACATTTGATACACTTTGGCGCACACTTTTTTGATCCTCTGGCGGTGCAAGGGGGTCTCCTTTGAAGATTCCTAACCTGCAACACTAGGTATTGGTGCAGCACATGCACACTAGATTCTTACAGGTGTACATACAAAATCCAAACAACAACCAGATAGCCATCTACTTTGTGCAACAATGTTATTGTTATTGTGTTTTGGAGTGCAAAGTAGACTAGAACAATCACCCTAGCACGGGAGGAGTTGGCAAGGAATGGCCAGTAGAACATGTTCATGCTCAAGCAACAAATGAAGGAGAGCCTCCACACAAGAAGGGCTCCACTTACATCCCCAAAGAGACAACAATCCTTGAGAAATTGGCTACCCAAGGCATAGAGCTTGCTAGCCAAGGAGAGACTGCACAATCATTGCATGCTTGATGCGAAGCACTTGAAGCTAAGAATGTTGGATTAAAGCAAAAACTAGCAAGCTAAGAAGAAAAATTTGGTCCCTTCGAAGAGAATATATCGCAAGCAAGGACAAGCGGATCCATGGGAACACATGAGTTTTGTTTGTCAAAAATCATGGGAGATTACGAGAAGATTACACCCAAGATCTAAGCTAGATCTTCTCTATGCACAACCCATCCTTTTTGTAATTTCTCTTTTTGTAAAATCCCACACTTTTATAATAACCAGATTAATAAAATTACTTTATGTCTAAGAGAGAGAGAGAGAGAGAGAGAGAGAGAGAGAGAGAGAGAGAGAGAGAGAGAGAGAGAGAGAGAGAGATGTCTGACACTAAAGGGCTTTATTTGATTAACAATGTTTCTTATACATCATCTGGAGTGTCAATCACACGCATTAAAGCATCTATGTAAGGTCTCTGACCCCGACCAAAAAGAGCACCCTTGTACCATGAAATGAACATAATGGAAAAAGTTACTATTTTTAGCAGTCTTCCAAATTCAGTCAGTGCCATGTTGTTTAGAATGTTATAAAGCTTTCAAATGTGAATTAAAATAATTTTTGTGAAAAATTTCCAAAAATAGTAAGTTTTTGGTCACCTGACCCGTCTAGTTTTGACCGTCTCGAAAAACTGCACCCGTACCCCGAATTTGAAAAAAATGCATTTTCGGACCCTAGGGGCTGCTAAATATGGAAAGTACTCGGACCAGTACGCCTTAGCTAGAGCTTAGTATAGCAATTTACGGCATTAAATTCCGACTCGTATGGGCCGTTTTAGCCTAAAACCGATTTTTCCTAAAGTTGTGCGGGGAGGCACCGGGGCTCGAGGTTGTGTGGGAACAGGTTCCAAGCCACTCAGAGCCAGCTTTAGCAGCTAGGGGGCGCCCTCTTGTCTTGTGGGAGTTGTGGGAGAGTTTCCAAGCTTGAGAGTGAGTGTGAGAGCCAGTTAGACTAGCTAACTGGACACTTGGTGGGAAGGTAACTAGACTTGCCATGCATTAACTGAGTGCTCATTCAGATGCAAATAGCAAGGCTGGGCGATTTTCAGCATGGAGGAGCCTATTTAAGAGTGTGCTCACACACACACACACACACATATGCTCACACACACTCAGTACACACACACACACCTATACACACCTTGGGGAGGTGTTGCCGGCACACACACAATTTTTGAAGGAGAAGCAAAGGAGGGAGGTGATGCCGAATTCTCGTCTTGAGAACTCATTTGGATCAGAAAATCAAGAGGATTCTCAGCCCCTAATCACGGTAATCATGGTTTAATTCCTGCTCTTCTTAATTCTCTTCATTATTTTCCAAATTCCTCGTCTACTATGCTTAATCCTAGCTATAATTCCCAATAGCTGCTCTCTAAGTTTACATAGCTATACTCCATTACATAATCATCATTCAATTAGCTAATTTATGAAGCCATTCATCACTTTTAATCAATGATTAATACATGATTAGGAGAGATTTCTCTCTCTAGGCAGCATAGTAAGCCGGTAATGATGTAGATTTGATGAAATTCATTCTTTTACCAATCAATATTGTTGTAGCTAAGTTAGATTCAATTATCTCATACATTAAGATGTGATTAAGGCAAAGTTAATCCATTAAGCCACTAAGAAGAGAATTTTCTCTCACCTATGCATGCGAAAATTCTACATCTTTCTAATTGCATTAGGAAAGTGACTGAGCTGACTGAGCTTACTTAATTCATCTCTCTTGTAATTTAATTAGTAAAATTCTGAAATTCTTAATCATATAAGCCAAGTGATTAACTTTAGAGCCAATTCCCATAGGACAAGTAAAGTATTATCCATAAAATTACTATGTCTCGAAGGAAAAATCTAACCCTCTTGTATAAGGGGGATTGTTGAATGACTCTAATCTATTATTTGGATTGTTATGATGCTTTCGGACATTAGCTCTTTTCTTCAAGTTTATCATTTAAAGTAGTGAGTATAAAATGGCCCCGGTTAAGAGAACTCGCTTCGGTGGTGCCCACGACCGCGAGGCGGGAACGAGCAATGTGAACGGAAAAGGAAAAGCTCCCATGGACGAACAAGCACCGGCCATCTCACGGGCCATTGAAGAAGGAATGGAAGAGGTAGGTCACAATTTTATTTAAGTTGTTTAATTTAACATTGCATACGATTAGCTAGGAAAGAACATATCCCTAAACATGTTGGAGAAATCCGATGGAAACCTCGGCATTTGAATTCAATTGTATAATAAATTCTAAGTAGGAAAGAATGGTTGATGGATATACTGTTTGAAATAGGAAAGAATGTCTGCTAGGGAAAATTTAGCTCGGCATGTTCATTTCTATTTCCAATGTTGATACTAGTCCGAACCCCCTCCTGATCACAGGGGGCAGAGTTCCTGGTTAAGGGCTCTTGAATCCACGTCTACTAGTTAAGCGGTGGATACCCACGTCTGCTGGTTAAGCGGTGGGAACCCACGTCTGCTGGTTAAGCGGTGGGAATGTCCATGTCGTGCTTTCTATGCGGTGGACATACCTAGTTGTATGGGTAGCTAGGCGACAACGAGAGGAGTAAACTCTCGCTCGAGGGGGGATGCTGTACCTCTAGAACATTGGAATTTTTAATGAATAAGTTTGAGTAGAATTTTTACTAGAATACTGTCTTGGTGCCGCTTTGCAATACTGATTGAAGGGCTGTCTTAACGAACATTGTGATTCGGAATCTAATCAAGGAATGTTTATGTTGAACAATCATTGTGGTAGTAATTAGGACACACAAGGAAGTGTGAGTGTGGGGGTGGAAAGTGGGGGCTTGGCTCAGGTTGCCAATGCCTATGAGAAGGGTGGTCCCGATTGGTCGGGAACTCTCTGTCCCCATAGTGTTTAAATCGATACTAATAATACTCATTGCCCCTAGAGCAGCGAAGCCTCAAGTGTACGTGCCTCTGAAACATGGGGAAAAAGGCACTCGGGATTTCTCTCCTCTTGGAGGTGGGTCTTAGGATCGCTAGATAGGTTAAGTACGCTTCCCCTGCGAGGTGGAGCTAGATCTCACTGCTAGTAGGCTCGAACTCGACTCACTTGGTGATGAGAGATCGTCCGCTAGCTGAACCCTGAACCACTTTGTTTGCTTCCGCTATAGATCTAGTGGCCACCAGGTTCACCATCAGATCCGCCGTTGGATACGGCGGGGTGGGGACCTCACAATCTAGTTCCTCCACATCTAAACAATTTGGATCCACATCTTTAAGATCCCACTCAATTTCATCATCAGGGTGGGCTTCATCTGCAATTTCTTTGTGGGTGTGAAAGCATCCAAAGCTTTGCTATGTATCTCGTGTAGCTATCCTTTTTTGGATTGTACATTAGTCGCATATTTAAAAAGATGTACACTAGACCTGCAATCCATTTAGGAGTTAATCAATTTCTTTTCTTAGTGTGTACAAAGGTGTTAACCCTCACGGCTCACGGACACCCTATCACCTACGACGGACATTGTGTTATTTACTTGGTAGAGTCAGGTACCGGTCTTGTCGGTCCAATAGGAAAAGGGTAAGAGTGATTGCCGATGAGAGGCGCACTCTAACTGGAACATTCAAGGGATTAGTTGGCTAAGCATGGGCGCCCAAGTGTGAATGGGGCGATCTCATATAAAAGTCAACTAAACCTAAAATTCATTCATTCTCTCATTTGTGCAATTGAAGAGTGCTCTTGCTCCATCTCCATCTTCTTCTTCTTCATCTCCTTGTGTGTGTGTGTGTATGCGTGAGAGAGAGAGAGAGAGAGAGAGAGAGAGAGAGAGAGAGTGTGTGCGATCGAGCATTGCAGCGGCACGATGGCAGCGAGGCGGTTGAGCGCGGGGTAGCGGCGTCTCCCTCTTCTTCGTGGCGAGGAATCCTCCACGAAGCAAGCGTAGAGCGGTGAGTGACACACCATCGTCATCTTTGAGCTTACTAGTTCAGGTTTGTTGTGTGCTTGGAGCCATTTGTGGCTCGCACGCGGTGTATCGGCAAGTTCCTTGCATTGACACGTGCAACATACGCGCACATTTTTGGCGCCGCTGTTGGAATTAGGGTTGCATAGAAACGCACACAGCTTTGAGAACATGAAGGAAGCTCAAGGCACACAATAGAGAGTGTGTTGCTTAGTGTGCAATGGAAAGATAGATAGCCCCAGAGTGATGGGCGTATATACAATGCTCGGGGGAAAAAACCTCCTAAAGAGGGAAAAAATGCCCTGGCGGTCCTAGTTTGTTCACACACATCACTACCACATGTATATGGTAACAAATCCCCCCTGGAGTGATGCGGTGAATGAGAGCTGGCACATGAGTAAAGGGAAGTGCCATGCCCTGAGGACATGATCAGTCCACAAAGGGGAGTAAGCCCAAAGCTTTGCGGAAAGCTTCAAGCTTCTCACGAGACAATGCCTTTGTGAAAAGATCTGCAAGGTTGTCCTGTGTTGGCACATAAGCCAAGTTGATCTCTCCTGCTGAGAGCCTCTCCCTGACATAATGGTAATGCACCTCAATGTGCTTTGTGCGAGCATGAAAAACTGGGTTCCTCGCAACTGCCAATGCGCTCTGACTATCAGTGTAGATAGTGTTGGCAGTGTCTTGTCCAACACCCAAATCAGCCAAAAGGCGTCTGAGCCATACACACTCGACCGTAGCTGTGAAGACTGCCCTATACTCAGCCTCACAACTCGAAGTGGCCATAGTAGGTTGCTTCTTGCTCAACCATGATATACATGAACTGCCAAGCATGAAACAAAAACCACTTGTGGACACTCTCGTGTCAAAACAACCAGCCCAATCTGAGTCTGAAAAAGCATGTAAGTCTGGAGGCAATGATCCCCCCTTGGGATAAAACAAGCCAAGATGTAAAGTTCCACTAAGGTAGCGAAAAGTCCTCTTGACAGCCTGCCAATGCTTAGACCATAGGCTATGCATAAATATGTTGACCTGTGAGACTGCAAACTGAATATCCGGCCTCGTGTTGCGTACATAAATGAGGTAGCCAACAGCAGTTTGATAAAGAGTGACATTAGCAGGATCGCCAGCATCATGTAGACTCAACTTCAAACATGTTTCCATGGGAGTGGCAATAGGTTTGCAATCCTCAAGTCCAAACTTACATAGCAATGTCTCTATGTAACTTTTCTGACACAAGGCAATACCACCATCACACTACTTAAACTGTATACCCAAGTAATGATGCAACAGCCCCAAATCTTTCATCTTGAAAGTAGCATTCAAATCAGCCTTAAAGTCAGCAATATGTCTCTCATTTGGTCCAGTGATCAGCAAATCATCAACATAAAGAACCACATGAGAAGTACATCACCCTCACGCTTTGCATACAATGTGCTTTCTGTTGGACTGTTACGAAAGCCTTGTTTGACCAAATGAGTGTCAGCTTTCTCATACCAAGCACGAGGAGATTGCTTCAACCCATACAAAGCCTTGTTACATTTTCACACTTTGACCTCTTGTCCTTTTATGACAAAACCGCGAGGCTGCGTTACATAAACTTCCTCAAATATGTCACCATTCAAGAAAGCAGTAACAATGTCTGATTGATGTACATCCCAACCAAAATGAGCTACCAATGCACATAGAAAACGCACAGTAGTCATACGACAAATGGGAGCAAAAGTCTCTTCATAATCTATGCCTTTTTGCTGTGCATAACCCTTTGCAACAAGTCGAGCCTTATGGCGATCGATCTCACCATCCGGCTTGCGTTTCAACTTGTAAACCCACCTCGTACAAATGGCCTTTTTGCCAGGAGGCAAATCACATAAAGTCCATGTGTCATTTTCTATAAGTGCATCATATTCTGATTGCATGGTAGCCATCCAATTTTCTGGATTCTGTGCTTCATCAAAAGACAGAGGCTCCTCAACATCATGTAAGCTAGACACAGCCAAAGCATAACAATCTGATGCATAAGATGCATGGCAAGAGCCTGAACGAGTACGACTAGACAAAGGTGCATCCAATTTACTGTCATGCAAAGTGTGCACCATCCATTTTGGCATACCTCTAGCCTGCTCATTTTCAGCCCTTTCCTCATCAAGTACATTTGCATCAGTAATAGGCTGATCTATAACATTTTCAGAAACCCCCATAGGTTGTACATTTGCCTCATTGGAAATTACATTCGTATTTCCACCACTGAAAAGAGGCAACAATGTGTCATAAATGTCATGTGAACTTACATTACTGTCTCTAGTACATGACAGCAAGGGCTGAATAGAATCTTCCACAAACACTACATCCCGTGAAACCAGAATACGTTTTGTTTGCGGATGATACAACCTGTAACCTTTGTTTTCAGCACTATAACCAACAAAAATACATTTCACAGCCTTATCATCCAATTTTCTGCGCTGCACTTGTGGCACCAAAGCATATGCCAAACAGCCAAAAACCCGCATGTGCTCAATAGAAGGCTTTCTATCATGCCATGCTTCATATGGAGTAATAAACTGCAAAGCTTTCGTAGGACACCTGTTAAGTACATAAGTGGCACACATGATGGCCTCAAGCCAAAAAGAATGCGGCAAAGCTTGACTTTTGACCATACATCGTGCCATTTTCGTCAGTGACCTGTTTTTCCTCTCAGCAACACCATTTTGCTAAGGTGTATAAGGCACTGTATTGGTGTTTTATCCCACGACTAGCCAGAAATGCATTAAATTCATGAGACATATACTCCCCCCCTCAATCGGAATGGAGGGTGTCCATAGTACATTTCGAGACATTTTCAGCCATAGCCAAAAATTGTTTGAAGCACATAAAGACTTCGGACTTCGCTTTAAGCGGGAATACCCATGCATGCCTGGAGTAATCATCAATGAAAGTCACGAAGTACAGGTAATTGCCCAAGGATGGAGTTTGCATGGGCCCACAAACATCACTATGCACAAGCTGCAACCTACATGTGGCCCGGACTGCACCATCCTTTGGAAATTTAGAACGCTGCATCTTACCCAAAATACAGCCTTCACAAACATGTTTGACAGGTGCTTCAAGAGGCGGCAAAGAAGCAACCATATCAGATTTCTGCAAACGCAGCAAACTGGCAAAATTCAGATGACCAAAACGTGCATGCCAAAGTTTTGCATCTGAAATAGCCCTTGAATCTGCAACAACATTTGCAAAATTTTATCCACACTTGTCATACAAAGTGAGCTTATACAGCCCACGGCATAAAAGCCCAGATGCAACAATTTTATCACCAAAACTGAGATCATGAACTGTACATCTGTCACCCACAAATTTGACTACAAGTCCAAGTCTAGCAAGTGCGGACAGATAAGAGATTCTTCTTGATCCCAGGTACATAAAGTGCATCAACAAGTGTGAAAGAACTGCCATTAGCAGCAGTAAGCACAATCTTTCCAACTCCCTGAACTGGATAAGAGGCGTTGTTGGCACAAGTGACTGAATTCCCATGAGGGACAGACTCGAGAGAGGTAAACAATTCACGATGTGAGGTAATGTGCCTTGTAGCACCACTGTCGAAATACCAAACATGTGAATATGCAGCAAACTGACAAGCATGCATCATGGACAGTAGGATTGTAAGTGCACTCTGCGCTAAAAGCCCATTCTGCATCAACATCAGCATTACAGTCTCCTTTCACAGAAGACTCAACAATGGCTGCATTTGTAGTGGAACTTGCATTTGCAATGGAACCACCCTCTTTCTTCTTAGCCTCTTTGGCCTTCAACTTAGGACACGACTTGATCAAGTGATCATTGGCTTTACAATAATGGCAGCGCATCTTCTTTTTGCCCTTATCACCAGAATTGCCAGACGAAGTACTGCCAGCAGAAGCATTAGGAACAGAATTTTTGCCACTGGTAGCATAACCATAAGAAGTGGCTGCATTACTGTTACCACCCTTTCTTTGAGAAGCAATGAAAGCCTGTTCAACTGCACGCTGTCTAGTCCTCTTTTTTCTGGAAAGTGACTCTTGCAATAGCAATGTGCATAATGCATCAAACTTGACAACTTCTGGATTTCCTTGGGTCATCAGTCTCCAAGTACTAGCAAAAGTCTGGTAGGAATCTGGTAAGGCATCAAGAACAGTCTGCACAAGGGAACTGTCTGAAATGACTTCACCTGCAGAAATAAGCTGCTCATTGATATCCTTGACACTAGCAAGGAAAGTGTCCATATCATCTTCCTCATGCATAATCTTCGACTCCAGCTCTTTACGCAGCAAAGCAATTTTAGCCTCATTGCGGCTTGCATAAAGACCTGCTAGAATATCCCAAGCCTGTTTTGCAGATTTTGCTGAACGGATGTGAGGAACAATGGTGCGCTTCACAGACAAAGCAATCAATGCATGAGCCTGCGCATCCTTAACATCCCAACGAGCTTGTTCTGCCATAGGCAAAACAACTCTAATAGCTGCAATCCTTGCAGCAAGACCTGCAACATCCTCAACATCGCCTACATCCTCAGAACCAGGACGTACATCAATGCCCTGCACAATGTTCCAGACACCCTTTGACACAAGAACATGTTGCATCATATAGGCCCACATAGGGTAGTTGTTCCGATCCAACCTGTCCTCAGCAACAAACATCTTGAACACATCTGTGTTGTTGTTGTTAGCCATGGTAAATGTTGCACCTGATGTGAAAACTGCCCGAAAATAGGAGAAACGGAGCGGGAACAACCTGTGCTATATAGCACAAACTGTAGAAGACTGTCATAATAATCAATATCTAATTCTCCTAAATGATTTTCTCATATTAAACTGATCATTTAATGTGGGGAAGTGCCAAGGGAGAAAAAGCTAGAATATTGGTTAAGTTAGCAGACCGGCCACAGTAGGGATCCAAAGGAGGGAAAATAGGGATCCAAAGGGGGGGCCATCTGCAAAAGAGCCATGTGAAACAACGGGCTAAAAAGACCCTAAGGTTCAGCCCATTAAGACTTCCAAAATGCTAAGGTTCCAAAATTCAAAGGTTGTGTCCAAAGGTCAACCTTAGGGAAAATTGGATGCTTAGTGTGTGCCCAAAAAGTCTTTCTACATCCCTACATGGGAGGGGGCGAGCCCCAAAGCTAAGGGATGAGAGAGAAAGCCACACACACACACACAGGCTCCCTTTACACAAAGGGAATGAGGGACACATGTCAGCTCCCTAGGCCAGATGCCCACAAGGTATGCCCAATTCCTATTGGAAGACCCTTGAAGTGGACCAATGAGAATTAGGCTAGAGTAAATCTAGTTTAATTAATTTAAAAACATTTAATAAAAGAAACCAATAAGAATTAAGTGTCCTAGAAGACTATTGGGCAGTCTCCCAAGGGGTCCAATGAGCATTCAGGAGCCCCATGGCTTGCCTGATTCCTATTGGCCAGGAGGCAAAGGGGTCCAATAAGAGTTTAGTTTAATTTTTTAATTATCTAAAGCTCTCACAAAAGGGGAAAGGGGGACACATGTCAGAAGGCTATCACTTATGCTGCTTAATCCCTATTGGCTTGACCTGGGGAGGTCCAATGAGGCAAAAGCCAGACTAACTTAGCAGCTAGGGCTCGCCCAAGAGAGAGAGGGGGCTGATTTTTTTGCTTGGCATTGACACACTCACTCTCACACTTGACCATGTGTAAAGGGAAAATACTCTATCTCCTCCCAAGCTTTAATGGAGAGCTCATCACCTACTCCAAGCTTGTGAGATAGAAGCCTACATCAACACTCTCTTGGCATGTGGATGCAAATCCAACCAAGAGCCAAGCTTCAATGCATGCTCATCTTCTCTACCAAGCTAATTACTAAGCTAAGCTATGCTAATATGAGTGATTATGTGAGGAGATGTACTTCTTTCTCGTAAGATACTTCTTTTTCCTCTCAATCTACTCTCATACCCTGCTAGCTCTCACCATCTTCGAAGGTGTGTGAGGTCTTGGGTCTGAGAACGGGGATAATTCAAGTTGTGTTTGATTAAGTGTTTTGCTTGGTGTATGAAGCTTCCATCTTCATTGCACTAGCTCGTCTTGAAGGAACACAAAGAATTGTATTGTACAATGTCTCTCTTGATGGGAGAAACCATAATACAAAGCCTTTTGGAGAGGGGACCGGCTCCATGCAAATCCGGTCCTCAACTGTTGTCAATAGCTTAATTGCTCTCTCTTTTGAAAGTATTGTCGATGCTATCTAACTAGGTGTTATGCTTTTTGTTGCTCTCTCCACCCAAGCACTCTTGTAATTCTCATTAGGAATCAACTCTAATGAAATGCTCACTATGTTCATGCTAATTTCCGCTACACATAAGATTTTAAGCCATTAAATGTTACATTGGTATCAGAGCTCAAGGTTTCTCTTTTCTTGCTCAAGAAGGGAGGTCCTCAAGCTAGCTACAAATGGTTGGTATTATTAATTGCCTGTGAGTAAGTAGAATAGGGATTTTTCAGCCTTGCAGTGCGCCTGCCTTTGTGCAGTTAACGGGGCATCACCGTCGAGAGCTATGGTCTTAATAGTGGAGTCCTACGGGGCTTGCCTACGGCTTAACCACTATTGAGCTATTAGAAGCTTGACAGGAGCCGGTGCTGTTTTGGTGTCGAAAGACCCTCTCTTCTATTCCTTGCAATTAATGGTATTCGAGCCGCGGGTACAGTAGCTTGAGTGCTTTTTCTAAAGGGGTAAAGAGGAGTAGCAACTAGGGCTTGAAGTGCCAAAGTACACCTAAAAAGTTTACACCTAAAAGTTGTTAGAATGGCTGACAATATTAAAGAGAGTGAAATTAATGTTGATAACTTTGATTTTGCTCATGAGCAAGCTACTAATGATGCTTCAATGCTTGTTAATTATCTTGTTTCTAGGCTTCAACAAGCCATGGGCAATCCATCTCTCCAAAGTGAAGTGCAACGGCAGCTCCGTGCTCACGGGATTCTCCAAGCTCATCACCATGACGAGAGAACACCTAGGAAGCCTCCTTGTGAGACTACCAAAAGAGGTCTCTCTCCGATTCGGGAAGAAGAAGAGAATCCATATGAAGGGCTCAAGAACTTACTTCTTGATGATGCATCTCCTTCCCAAAGGAGAACTCAAGAGCCTCCACCGAAGGAACGAGAAAGAAGCGAGTCTCCCGCCACCTCGGCGGAGATGGCTCCACGAAGACGGCGGGCTAAACGCTCTCCATCACCACCAAAGCGGAGAAGACCATCACACTCTTCTCCACGCCATAATTCAAAGAGGGATGATAAAAAGCAAGAGAAGAAAAAGGCGAGAAAGAGGACACCCTCTTCTCCATCTTCTTTATCCTCTTCCTCTTATGAAAGCTATGGTGAAGACGACAAAGATCAAGACAAGAAAAAGGCGAGAAAGAGGTCACCCTCTTCTCCACCCTCTTCAAATTCTTCATCTTCTGAAGAAAGTGATGGTGCAACTTTTGAACCATCAAAAAGAAGAGGCCATAGGAAATCCTATGCCGCATGGAAGAGGTCGTCCAAGCTGAAGAAATTCAAAGAGGGAGGGAAGAGCATCTCTTTCCTTACCTATGATGGCACCTTCGGTGCTACAGACAAAGTTTTGGCCTTTATCCAGCAATTCGATGCGGCGTTTGGAGATGAGGGCTTCACGGAGTCCTCTAAGCTACGCCATGTAGCTATGCACTTTCAAAAGTCCGCCAGACAATGGTGGTCTAGCCTACGAGCCAACGGTGAAGCTCCACGAACATGGAAGGCTTTAAGAGCTTCCATTATGAAGCAGTTTTTGGCCACCGATGCCAAAGACAAAGTACTCACCGAATGGCGAAGCTTAAAACTCTCTCCCAATGAATCCATCCACAAATATGTAGACAAGTTTTGGGACCTACAACTCAAAGCCACTGTCTTCAAAAAGTTGGATTTTGGAGAGCAAAAGCAACAATTTTGTGCGGGCTTAACCGAAGAAATGGCGGAGTATGTCAACTCCCAAAGGCCACGTACCATATCGGCGGTAATACACCATACTATGGTGGCCTCGCGAATCAATTTCCAAACGGGGGGTAAAAGAAATAATAAGCCCCCGGAAAACAAAGGTTCCAATGAGCCTAAGGGGAAGGACAATGTCCAAAAGTCTCCTAAGGGCAATTCCAACAAAGCTAAAGAGAAGGGAGTTTACAAAGGAAAGAATAAACTCTCTCTTGAAGAGCTTGAGCGTTATCGTAAAGATAACCGGTGTTTCAAGTGCGGCAAACAAGGGCATGCGTACCGCGCTTGTCCCCAAAAGAACAACCGCCAAGATCCTCCTAGAGCTTCTTTGGTTGAAATCCAAGAGGAGGAGATTCACCAAACTCACCACAAAGGATCTCCTCTATGCCATGCTTGGGGAAAGGTAAGAGAACATGATGCTTTTATTCTCTTTGACCCTGGTTCTACTCACAATTTCATATCTATGGAGTTAGCCACCAAGCTAGGCATACAATCCTACGAGATGGGAGATATCCTACCCGCAGACAGTGCCTTCAAGGGGCAAGAAGCTTCAGTCACTCCCTTAATCGGGAAATTGAGGCTTCATGTCCAAGGCTATGTGGACAAAGAGGATTTCTTTATCTCTCCTCTCAAGCATGAGGATGTAATCCTAGGGGCACCATGGTTTGACCGTCTGGCTGCCCATGTTAAATTTCCTGAAAGGAGAATCTCCTTTAAGTTCAGGGAAAAGGACATGTATATAGATGCTAGGGAGATGGGTAACACCATCCCCATTGTACATACACCAGCTTTCAACAAGTCAATAAAAAGCTCTATTTCCGTGTACATGATTTTTGTTAAAGATTCTCAAAATGAACCTAATGCTTTAGCAAAAGAAAATAAAAGCAACCAAAAGGAATTAGAGTTATCCAATTTTCTCAAGGGGTTTCAAGATGTCTTTATTGACGACATCCCTTCTGAGCTACCTCCTAAACGAGGTAATGACGACCATGCAATTGAACTTCTTCCAGGAAGTTCACCGCCTAACAAACCTCCTTATAGAGTTTCTCAAGCTCAACAAGAGGAGATTATGCGGCAAGTGCATGAGTTAATTGAGAAGGGCATGGTTAGGCCTAGCTCATCTCCATTTTGCTCACCTGTGCTATTAGTGCAAAAGAAAGACGGCACATATCGTATGTGTGTCGACTATAGAGCACTAAATAGGATCACTATCAAGAATAGGTTTCCCGTTCCACGGGTAGAAGACCTATTTGATAAGCTACAAGGATCGACCTACTTCAGTAGGATTGACCTAAAAAGTGGCTATCATCAAATAAGGATAGTTGATCAAGACATTGTAAAGACCGCATTTCGTACTACATTTGGTCTTTACGAATACATTGTTATGCCTTTTGGCTTGACTAATGCACCAGCCACATTTAACCGCTTGATGGAGAAGCTGTTCAGACCTCATCGAACCTTCACTGGAGTGTTCTTTGATGATATTATCATCTACTCTAATTCATTAGAGGAACATAAGCAACACCTTCAGGTAATATTTCAAGTTTTAAGAGAGAATAAACTTTATGTTAATCGAAAGAAAAGTGAATTTTTCTTGCAAGAGATTCAATATTTAGGTCACATTATCTCTCAAGATGGAATCCAAATGGATCCATCCAAGTTAGAGGTAATAAAAGGATGGCCTAAACCAAGGAATCTTCATGAACTAAGAAGCTTTATAGGTATGTGTGCATACTATAGACGCTTCATAGAAAAGTTCTCACAAATTGCGGGACCATTACATGACCTAACAAAGAAAAATGTTAGGTATACGTGGTCTGCTAAGGAGAACAATGCTTTCGAAAAGCTTAAAGAAAAGCTTATCTCTCAACCTGTGCTTACACTACCGGATCTCTCAAAACCATTTGAGGTCCAATGTGATGCTTGTGGTGATTGCCTTGGGGCTGTTTTGCTCCAAGAAGGGCACGCCATAGGCTATGAGAGTCAAAGGCTCGACCCTGTTGAGCAAGCTCTAGGCATATACGAAAAAGAACTCCTTGCAGTTCTACATGCCTTAGACTCATGGAAGCACTATTTATTGGGGACTCCTTTCATTCTGCGAACGGATCACCAAAGTCTTAAGTACTTCATGACGCAGACCAAGCTCTCCGACAAACAAATGAGGTGGGCAAATTTCCTTTCGCAATTTCATTTTCATATTGCTCACATTGCTGGCAAGCATAATCAAGTAGCCGATGCACTCTCAAGACAACCGAGAGTGAATGCGGTTTCCATAGCAACTCACAATGATCTATCTTTAATGATAGATGAGTATGCTATTGATCCCGATTTTAGAGATGTGATTTCAGCCCTTGCCTTAGGGAAGAAAGAAGAACCATTTACTTTACAAGATGGTTATCTTCTCTATGGCAATAGACTATGCGTTACTAACTCACTACGTGAGAAAGTAATGTATGAATCTCATGCTCCCCCATATGCGGGGCATAGAGGGATTCAGTCTACCCTAAAGGGAATTGAAACATATTTCTATTGGCCTACCATGAAAGTGAACATACATGAGTATGTTTCCAAATGTGTGGTATGTCAAAAGACAAAATTTGATAGAGGGAAGCAACTTGGATTGCTTCAACCCTTGCCAATCCCTAATTCACCATGGGAGAGCATATCCATGGATTTTATCTTTGGATTGCCTAAGTCTATCCATGGGAATACGGGAATATGGACGATAGTAGACAGGTTCAGTAAACAAGCTCATTTTATACCTGTCAAAAAGACTATCAAAGCCCATCAAATGGCAACCCTCTTCATTTCACAAATTTTCAAGTACCATGGCTTGCCAATGTCCATAGTGTCGGATAGAGATCCTAGAATGACCAGTAATTTCTGGAAGGGTCTCTTTGAGAATTTAGGAACAAGGCTAAACTTCTCTTCGGCCTATCATCCACAAACTGATGGCCAAAGTGAAATAGCTAACCTAACTATTCTCGATCTACTAAAAGCCTATGTAACGGAAGTAGATCAAAGATCCCAATGGGAAAAGTACTTACCCTTAGTAGAGTATGCTTACAATAACACTGTACATACTTCTACAGGAAAAGCACCTTTCGAGGTAATTGAGGGAAGATCAAAAAGTCCCTTGCTACTTAAGGTACATGGGAAGATCTTCGCTGCAGATGAGTATAGCCGAGACCTACAAGAATCTTTCCAAAAGATTAAGGATGCTATCTCTATCTCACAGCAAAGGCAAAAGACTGCTGCTGACAAGCACAGAAGAGCCCAAGCCTTTAAAGAAAACGATTGGGTCTTGTTAAAGTTTCCCAAGGCTCGATTAAGGCACACGACGGGCAAGAATCCTACGGGCCACCAAAAGTACTATGCTAAACTAGCAAAAAGGTACTATGGTCCCTTCCAGATTCTTAGGCCAATCAATGAGATGGCCTATCAACTTAAGTTGCCCAATCATTGGCTCATACACAATGCTTTTCATGTGAGCCTCTTAAAGCCTTACAAAGGAGAGCCACCTCAAGAACCAACTATTGAAGACCCACCGGAGATCGAGGACCACGAGGAGGTGCTGCAGCCCGAGTCCATTCTCCGACATGAAGACAAGGTATTAAGAGGCGGTAAGACTATCCGACGATATCTTATTAAGTTTAAGAATTATCCTTTTGAAGATGCTAGATGGATGCAAGGCATACAATTAAAGGATAACCTAAACCTTGTCAATGCTTACAATGCTTCCCAAGAGTAAGCAAATGTACAAAATGTTAAAAATGAACAAAAATTTTTGTCTTATAAGACTCTCTTTTTCTTTATTTGTGCACAAAAAGGAAGTAGTATGCATGCTTAGATCAAGTTTGCGGAGACGAAGTCTCCCGAACACCAAGTAGAGCTTGTCACTCTACTATGGAAGACTGATAGGACTAATGTGCAGACATGCTTGCGGCAGCCTCAGGCTCTCAAGCGCCAAATGGACTTGTCATCCATTATGGAATGATGTCGTAGGGTAACATAGGGATCCTCTACCCGCTAAGAAAAGGACTCATGCATATGCTTTATCTTCTCTACACCATAGTCGAGGACGACTATGATTTCAAGAGAGAGGTAATGTCATAATAATCAATATCTAATTCTCCTAAATGATTTTCTCATATTAAACTGATCATTTAATGTGGGGAAGTGCCAAGGGAGAAAAAGCTAGAATATTGGTTAAGTTAGCAGACCGGCCACAGTAGGGATCCAAAGGAGGGAAAATAGGGATCCAAAGGGGGGGCCATCTGCAAAAGAGCCATGTGAAACAACGGGCTAAAAAGACCCTAAGGTTCAGCCCATTAAGACTTCCAAAATGCTAAGGTTCCAAAATTCAAAGGTTGTGTCCAAAGGTCAACCTTAGGGAAAATTGGATGCTTAGTGTGTGCCCAAAAAGTCTTTCTACATCCCTACATGGGAGGGGGCGAGCCCCAAAGCTAGGGGATGAGAGAGAAAGCCACACACACACACACAGGCTCCCTTTACACAAAGGGAATGAGGGACACATGTCAGCTCCCTAGGCCAGATGCCCACAAGGTATGCCCAATTCCTATTGGAAGACCCTTGAAGTGGACCAATGAGAATTAGGCTAGAGTAAATCTAGTTTAATTAATTTAAAAACATTTAATAAAAGAAACCAATAAGAATTAAGTGTCCTAGAAGACTATTGGGCAGTCTCCCAAGGGGTCCAATGAGCATTCAGGAGCCCCATGGCTTGCCTTTTTCCTATTGGCCAGGAGGCAAAGGGGTCCAATAAGAGTTTAGTTTAATTATTTAATTATCTAAAGCTCTCACAAAAGGGGAAAGGGGGACACATGTCAGAAGGCTATCACTTATACTGCTTAATCCCTATTGGCTTGACCTGGGGAGGTCCAATGAGGCAAAAGCCAGACTAACTTAGCAGCTAGGGCTCGCCCAAGAGAGAGAGGGGGCTGATTTTTTTGCTTGGCATTGACACACTCACTCTCACACTTGACCATGTGTAAAGGGAAAATACTCTATCTCCTCCCAAGCTTTAATGGAGAGCTCATCACCTACTCCAAGCTTGTGAGATAGAAGCCTACATCAACACTCTCTTGGCATGTGGATGCAAATCCAACCAAGAGCCAAGCTTCAATGCATGCTCATCTTCTCTACCAAGCTAATTACTAAGCTAAGCTATGCTAATATGAGTGATTATGTGAGGAGATGTACTTCTTTCTCGTAAGATACTTCTTTTTCCTCTCAATCTACTCTCATACCCTGCTAGCTCTCACCATCTTCGAAGGTGTGTGAGGTCTTGGGTCTGAGAACGGGGATAATTCAAGTTGTGTTTGATTAAGTGTTTTGCTTGGTGTATGAAGCTTCCATCTTCATTGCACTAGCTCGTCTTGAAGGAACACAAAGAATTGTATTGTACAATGTCTCTCTTGATGGGAGAAACCATAATACAAAGCCTTTTGGAGAGGGGACCGGCTCCATGCAAATCCGGTCCTCAACTGTTGTCAATAGCTTAATTGCTCTCTCTTTTGAAAGTATTGTCGATGCTATCTAACTAGGTGTTATGCTTTTTGTTGCTCTCTCCACCCAAGCACTCTTGTAATTCTCATTAGGAATCAACTCTAATGAAATGCTCACTATGTTCATGCTAATTTCCGCTACACATAAGATTTTAAGCCATTAAATGTTACATTGACTATAAGGCACCTGTTATGCAGAAAACGACACTCATAGAAATTCTACACAAAATGACAAATTAGCATGTGCAGTACTGCCTATAGTGGAAGCGGAGCCCGAAATGAGCCCAAATCGAAAATCTGAGTAGACCAAGCTCAACGAGCTATCCCGAAGTATTTGTCGACCTACAAATGCTCGCCAAAGCTCACTGAAATCGGAGAAAGTGAGAAGGCGTGTACTGGAGCAGCTGGCGACTAAGCTCGGGAGGACGCAACCTGCTCTGATACCAATTATTGGAATTAGGGTTGCAGAGAAACGCACACAGCTTGGAGAAGACGAAGGAAGCTCAAGGCACACAATAGAGAGTGTGTTGCTTAGTGTGCAATGGAAAGATAGATAGCCCTAGAGTGATGGGCGTATATACAATGCTCGGGGGAAAAAACCTCCTAAAGAGGGAAAAAATGCCCCGGCGGTCCTAGTGTGTTCACACACATCACTACCACATGTATATGGTAACAGCCGCTGTCGGGGAATGCCATACACTAAGCTTGAATGGCACTCTGTGCTTCTTTTGTGGTGCAATTTCTATTGTAGGAAAGGTAAGGAAGGAGGGTGTGTGTGTTGAGAAGAAGGATTTTGTGTTATATTGTGTATTTTTTTTGTTAATGGAGTTTTCAAAGGTACTGTGTTTATTCTTTGTGTATTAAGGTTGTTAGTTTTCTTTGTTAATGGAGTTTTCAAAGGTACTGTGTTTATTCTCTGTGTACTAAGGTTGTTAGTTTTCTGTGTACAGTAAGTAGGAAGTAGATCTGTGAGAGTTAATAGAGTGTGTTAGTGTGTAATAGTAGGTGTATTAGCTAGAAGTAGGTAGATAGAGTGTGTGTGCGCTCTCGCGCAGGCCGTGGCGACCTTATCCTTTTTATTTAAAAAAATTAATTTTTTAAAAAATAAAAAAATTTAAAGGTAGGATTGGGATCGGGAGTATCTCCCAGACCCAATCTCAGGCCTAGGCCTCAGTCGCCTTTTAAAATTATGAATTTTAGCTTCACACATAGCTAAAAATTGATTCTTGGAGGACCAACGGAACTTCAGATGCCCGAAAATTGTGCTGTAAAGCACACGACGACCCTCTAAGTGATACTCTCGTTTCGAGCTATCACACACTTTAATTAAAAAAATCAAACATTAAATTTTTTTTAAAAAAATATTAAAAACGTAAAAAACACGAGTGAAAATGGACGCTTAAAAAAGGTAAGCGGGTAACCTTCGAGGTTATTCGCCGACGCTTGTAGGGTGCCAAAGGCACATGCATCTACGCTTTGATCAAGTGCTAGAGACGAAGCAACTAGAGAGAATTTCGACTTACGCGAGTTCTCAATATCCACCTACTTTAGGTTCCGGGCCCTCGGCGGGGACCCAAGGTAGTACAAACCAAGACCCAAACATAGCGGCTAGTGACTCTTCCTCTGACTACGACGTCATGGAGGGTTTCCCAATGCCTAGTTCCGATAGCTCAAGCCAAGACATGCATGCCATGGGCCCGCGGTCCGGGCCGAGCATGCTTAGCCACCTAAAGGAAACCTTTAGTAGAGCCACTCGCTCCGAACATGGAGCTAATGATGTAAATGAGGGGGGTGGGGAAGTAAATTCTCCATTCCTGACCAACATAGAGCCTAGGCCCTTAGAGAATGTGCACATGAATACTTCATTCACTGCACCTCCTGACTCTTCAGAGTTATTTCCCTCCGAGGTCATATTACCCGATGGTAGAAGCCTCGCCGAAGTGCAAGAGGTTGAGCGATATATCCTTGCAGCGAGGGAAAAGGAAGTCAAGAGATTACGTAAGGCGGAGCAATGAAGAGAGTTAAAAGCAAAAGCCCCTATGTCAATATGCTTGCTAAGAGAGCAATCGAGTGCTCCTGACTTAGCAACCGCTAAGGGCCCCCCTAGAAAGCAACATTGCATCTAGCTCAAAGGACACGCCTAGCACCTCAATCCTAGATGGAGTGTTCCTAAATGAGAACTGGGAGTACGAACTACAAACGAAAACTCTGACCGACCTATACACAGGTCACACCTATCACGTGGGTTGGTTAGATGTCCTACAATCCACAATGGGCGCTACTATGTGGAGGATCAACAACAAAGAGTTTGTGAGGTCATCCATAGGATCATTAAGTTACAGAGACAGAACAAGGGGATCAACATGCCTTCAACGGGTCTCATGAGATTCTTGGATACAGGAAAGGCTAAACAACCAACCTTATCGCAAATGGAGACTCCCTCGGTAAGTCCGATGGATCCTCCATATGTTGTTTTGCTAGGGGTCTCAGTGCAATCTGAGCCCACAAGTGATGGCTTCACCTTTCCAAGTCTAGCTCATCTTTCCCTTGATGACACCACGGCTACCATGCCTACCCCAATGATGGGCATGCCGAGAAACATGCCATGGACCTCATTTGTTAGTAAAGCACCGATACATGGTAGCTCAATGCCTGCATCAATACCTACAAGTGTGTACCAATCGTATACACCCATGGGTCCTCATACTGATGTAGTCTCTACTCCTCCCATTGTTTCAACAACCAGTGCTCCACAACCACAATACCCAAGTTCTTATTTCCATGGGACTATACCGGCTAGCATTAGCATGTCACATCCGACGTCTGCTATGCATAGGGCCACACATATGAACTTTGGGCCACCACATGGCACAACATCGTACCCAACGTGGAACCCAAGGACTTCCTATGCGCCAAGCCCAATGCCAATACCTACTCCACATGTAGTCTCTGGAGCACCTCCACCCACGGTGCCTGCTCACTTAGGTGACTTGGCAACATTTGCTCAAGCTATCGGTCGATCTATTGCTGAGAATATGTGTAACGTGCCTGATAGAGAGCCTAGAAGTAAGGTAGTACAAATAGCCAAGCTCACACAAAAATTTAGTGGAGATGGGGATGTGAGAAAGCATATTGAAGTGTTTGAACAAATATGCGATTCTCTAGGAGAACACAATGACCTACATAAGAGCAATTCTTTAAGCCTAAATTTAAGTGGAAAGGTTGGGGATTGGTATAGAACCCTAAGGGTGGAAGAAAAAACGATTTACCCTACTCTTAGGAGACTGTTCTTAAAAGAATACATACGAGAGGAAGTACTTTGGGGTGTAGCCTCTCAGCTCCAGAAAGCCCAACAAGAGGAAGGAGAGTCAGTGAGAGACTTTATAGTCGCTTGAAGCATTTGAATTCTCGTTGTAATCCAAATGAGTGCTTCAACAATAACCAATTGCTTGATAGATTCATTAGGGGGTTACGACATGAGGATATCTACAATGGCCTAGTCATTAGAGGTATCACCACTTGGGAAGCAGTCACCACCAATGCGATCCAATTGGAGGATAATTTAATGATTCAAGGAGAAAGAGTGTCTGTTGAGTCTAAATCTATTGCTCACAAGCATCGGGGCATCAACCAATGACCCTAAATCCTATTGCTAAGGAGCCAAAGATATCTGAGATGACTTTAGCAGATCTCACCAAGGCTATTCAAGAGAGTCTTAAAGACAATCGTGCTCCGTAGAACAATCGTCTGTATCCAAGAAGGGAGCAACAATGGTGCTCATTATGCTATGGACCGCATAGTACCAGTGAATGCCCTACTTTTAGAGTAAAATTCAATGGGAATTGCAATGCATGTGGAAGGTATGGTCATCAAGCTAAGGATTGCATAGTATTTAAGCGCGCGATGGGCAATAGACCAACCTTAGCATGGACAGACACACCTCGAGTGCCTGCATTGATGCCGACCCCACCTCTTGGACAAACAGCACAACACATGGTCTCTAGGGCCCAAAGTGTTGTTCAAACAACACCCTTACCACCTCCAGTGCTAGGACCGCAACCACCACATCCGAGAATCACTTCTGTGAATCAAGTGGGTTGTGAGTCATCTATTTCTTGTTTGGAAGGCTATGAGGAAGATATAGATCCTAATATCGCCTATGGGATGGATGTGCTTGAAGAAAGTCCACAATACTACATGGAGGACTATTGGGGACAAGTCAAACCTGTATATCAAGTAGCTGCTCTTGCGGCAAGAGGCCAAAATATCAATTACACCGCTAAGAGACCACCTCTTCAATGCTATGAGTGTGGAGGCCCACATCGGGTAGCCGAGTGTCCTATTAGGCTACAAAAGAACACCACACTAATGCAAACCAATCAAGCGAGCACGTCTACAATGCCGATACTCATGTGTAATCGATGTGGCATAGATCATTTGATTGCCCAATGTCCAAATAATCCAAATGCACCGAAGATCACACCATTAAACTTGATTGAAGTTACCGAGGAGCCATCACCAAGTACACCTATGGTACCAGTAAACGTACTCACACGATCGATGCTCCAAAAACAAAACTATGTTCTTGAGGAAAGAGACACGGCATCAATTTCCCAATCTCAGAAAAAGAAGAAAACACGAAGGAAGAGATCGCAAAAAGCAGCGAAGTTAGACCCCAGTTGAAAGACCAACATAGGGACTGGTGACGACCCCGTATATACGAATGACGCTGAAGAGGATTCTGATTCAGGAGAAACCATGGAGACCGAAACAACCACTAAGATAGAAACCAACAAGGAAGATCTTCATGAGCCGCAATGGCAGGGATCCAAGAAGAAGATATGAACTTATCCAAACCATACAAAGGAGATTGAGCGAGTCAAGCAATTAAGGAGTTTGGTAGAAGATACCCAAAGGGATCTAGAACCAGCACCTAGGAAGATCCAGATTACAGACACCGTGTTCCCTATGCAACAACAACCTCACCAAGACAATAGACCCTTAGCCATACCTAGTCTCATCCAAGAAGAAAGTGATTTAAAGTCATGGGAAAGTGGGTGTACTCACTTCTTGATGGAAATAATGTTTACAGAGGGACTACTTGATCCTATCGAAGAAATGGAGATCCCATCTTCCCCACGTCAAGGGACTGAAGTCCAAAAGGTGCCTGTTAAACATTGCCAAATTGATGGATTTCATGCCTTCAGAAGTTAGAACCACTATCATGTCCAAACTATATAAAGATCCTGAGCTAGTCTCAGCTCTTCTAGCCTTCCTCAATGGAGAACTGAAGTTTGGGCTACCACAATTTGCACAGATGGATGGAGCTGGGGAGATACCAATAGAAGAGGAACACTTAGATCCGCAACCCAACCTAGCTGAGAACCTTGTTATAGAAATACCTGTTAACAAGTTGGGACAATACTTTGAGGGTGATGAATCCAATGCAACCATACCAATCACTACTAAGGGATTAACTGTGAAGGGAATCCTTGATGGTGGCGTTGGGGTTAGCATTGTGACTAAAAATTGCTGGGAAACTATGGGAAGACCTCACCTTGCGACCACAACTATAGTAGTGAAGATAGCCAATGGGTCTATTGTTAAACCTATTGGGATGCTAGAAGATCTCAAGATCAAGGTCTTTGGACATAAAATAAGGATTACCTTTGTTGTTATGGATTTCTCCAAACACACTATGGCATCGGAGATGATCTTAGGACGTCCTTTCATGAGGGAAGCAAAATGGTGCATGACTGGTCTAAAAACCATGTCTACTTGCAGTTCCAAGATTCTGTCATTTGAGTGGATCTTGTTACTGGTCGAGCACATCCTCTAGGAAACAGGTTTATAATTGATCATAGATCTGACACCATAGTTCACTCGGCCCCATTGCAGTATTGTTATACGTGTAAAGCGGACACTGATATTGGGGAAGATTCTCCTTATATGGATGTACTACCTGGGATGACTGAGTCGGACAATGTGGATTGGGTCCACCTAGCAGCAACCATAGACACTTGGGGAAATAGGGGGACAACCTGGGTAACACTTGAGGGGGATGAAATACCACCACTTGTACCCTTAAATATGCTAGAAGCAATGTATATAGCTTCTGATGATCTACAAGATGAAAGTTTGACTGGCATTGGAACCAGTAGCGCCTCACAAGACTATAGCCCACACGATTTGGGGTCAGAATCATCAGTTGAAATTGACTCTGAGGACGAAGAATCTGAGTTAAATCTTAGTGAAAATGTGGGGACAAACCATTCAGGGCCCAGTGGTAACCTAGATGACAATCTATCCAAGGGAGCAGAAGACACAAGTAGTGATTCATCTAGTGACTCTTCACTAGAGATCGGCCGTAATCGAGAATTAAACAAGAAGAGTAAGAGATATAAGAGGCGACGATATCGAGCAAATGTGCGTGCTAGAATAAGTGAAAAGTAATCTACTGCAGAATGGCTTAATTATATAGAGGCATGTGATGCTCATTGGAAGTTGGTAGATAACTGGGGTGAATACCTTCAAAGCGTTATGTGGTGTAGTCCACAACCCATTGACATCGCACAACTAGAGGCTACAGAGAAGCCAAAGTTGAGCTGTACTGTAAGGAGACGACAAAATCGAGAGTTAGCTCAACAACAAAAGGAATCAGAAGTGAAATCACAATCCACAGAACAATAGGACTCCACAGACTTACACCCTGCACCTGAACATTTCAAATCCTATACCACAGAGGAACGTAAGGTTGTGTATACAAAGGCTCAAAGAAAACCTATCAATGGGAGCAATGGAGTCTATGATGGTCCAGCGATAGTTAAGGAAATAGAGTTAGCAGACCCAGGAGAAGAGTCTAAACCTGTTTTCATTGCCCAGGATCTGACCGAGACTGAGGAGTGTGTACTTAAAGAACTTCTCAAGGAATTCAGGGATATATTTGCCTGGACATATCATGATATGAAAGGTGTTCCACCTTCCGTGGTGCAACACACAATCCCCATGAATCGCATGGCTAAACCAGTTCAACAAAACGACCCTACCCAATGAATCCTAAATATGAAAAAATCGTTCAAGAAGAGATTGAAAAGCTAGTGGAATGCGGATTCATATACCCTATTGAGCACTCAGAATGGGTGTCTCCAAGAGTGATTGTGCCAAAAAAGAATGGGAAACTCAAAGTGCGTGGATCTCAAGAAGGTCAATGCCGCCACTAGGAGGGACCATTACCCCTTGCCATATTCAAAACACGTGCTTGAAAGAGTTGCAGGGAAGGAAGCTTATAGCTTTTTAGATGGGTACTCTGGCTACAATCAAATCACAATTGCGCTGGAGGACCAAGCTAAAACAACCTTTATAACCAAATTTGGAGTGTTTGCATTTAGTGTTATGGCTTTTGGCTTAACCAATGCCCCGGCTACCTTTCAAAGATTAATAAACACTGCTTTTAGAGAATATTTGAGGGAGTTTTGTGAAGCTTTCTTAAATGACCTTTGTGTTTATTCCTCTTGGAAAGAACATCTATCATGCTTACGAAAAGTGTTTGAGAAGTGTAGATTGTATCGCATCTCCTTAAACCCTTTCAAATGCCAATTTTGGGTTAAACATGAAGTCATTTTATGGCATATAGTGTCCAAAAATGGGATTTCCATAGATGAGGGCAAAATTAAAGCCATTGCTGAATTGCCACCACCTACAAATTATAAAGGAGTTCAAAGGTTCATGAGCCATGTTGGTTATTACCGACGGTTTATTTTAAACTTTGCCGATATAGCTCGTCCTTTGTACAAGCTTCTTATTGAGTTCCAATGGACTACGGAGTGTGATCATGCTTATGAGTCATTGAAAAAGACCTTGAATAGTGCTCCTATTCTACGAGTGCCCGATTGGAATGTAATTTTTCATGTGCATATTGATACATCGAACTTTGCTATTGGGTGTGTTCTAGCTCAACCAAGAGAACATAAACTGGACTACCCCAGTAGCTTTGCAAGTCGTCAGTTGAATGATGCTGAGAGAAACTACACCACTACAGAGCGAGAAGGTTTAGGTATGATTTATGCAGTGAAGAAATTTCACTACTACCTTCTGGCCAACAAGTTTGTGTTCTATGTTGATCATCAAGCCTTGTTGTATCTAGTAAATAAACCTTGTTCCACGGGAAGAATTACACGATGGTTGTTAATTCTCCTTGAGTTTGATTTTACCGTTGTGGTGAGACTTGGTAAAAGACATGTCATGGTGGATCATTTGTCTCGCATACCCAATGGTGAAGCCCCTACTGGAGTCGATGATGAGTTGCCCGATACTTCTCTATTCTTAGTCGAAACCATACTTGAATGGAGTGAGAAGATTGTGAACTTTCTAGTTAATGGTTTTCCCCCCAAAGAGCTTTGTAAAGACATAGCTCGAAAACTGTTAAAATAATGTGAACCTTACTCTCTCATTGCACGAACTCTCTACAGGCTAGGGAAGGATGATATTCTTAGATGTTGTGCCCATGAGGATGAGTATTTATACATACTGCAAGAAGCCCACATGGGTATAGCCGGAGGACATTTCTTAGGGGAACTAACAGCTAGAAAGGTGTTACATCAGGCTATTGGTGGCAGACCTTATTTAAGGATACATCACTTTTTGCAAAAGGATGTGATGAATGCCAACATTACAAGATCACACAACGAAAGGATAGGATGCCCTTACACCCTGTTAAAGTTACTCAACCATTTGAAAAATGGGGTTTGGACTTTGTAGGCCCAATTAGTCCGGCAGCTCGTAGCACTCAATCTCGATATATTATCGTTGCCACTGACTATGTAACAAAGTGGGCGGAAGCCAGGGCGACACGTAAGGCCAATGCGAGGTTAACTGCCAAGTTTCTCTTTGAGAAAATTATTACAAGATTTGGTTGTCCCATTGAGATTGTGAGTGACAATGGTACTCATTTTATTAAAGGAGCGATAAAAGAACTCACTACCAACTTTATGATAGCTCACCATAAGTCCACACCTTATTATCCACAAGCAAATGGCCAAGCTGAGAGCACCAATAAGACCTTAATCTCTATCTTAACCAAAATGGTGGAAGCTCATCGCACAGATTGGGATTTAAAGCTTACATCAGCTCTATGGGTTTATCATACTGCGTACAAAGTTTCCATTAACTGCACACCATTCAAGATGGTGTATGGCCAAGAAGAGGTTATGCCATGGGATTTTGTCATTCCTAGTCTTCGAGTAGCTTCTCAAGAAGGTTGGGATGGTAACCCCTTAGTTGAGCGATTATATATCCTTGAAATGCTAGATGAAGAGAGGCAATTAGCTGTGCAAAATGTACTTGTGGAGAAAGATAGGAGGAAGAAATAGTTTGACCGTCATCTAAAGAACAAAGATATCAATGTTGGTGATAAAGTACTTATGTATGGAGTGTGTAACGAAAAGAAAAAGTTGAAATATGCGAGAAAAGGACCATATAGAGTATCTGAGATCACCCCACAAGGAACCATTCGTGTGGAGACTCTTGATGGAGTTGAAACCATTGGATTCCTCAATGGAAGCAAATTTAAAAGATACTATGATCCTTTAAGCCAAGAGGAGCTACATGCCATCCATACAAAAAAGGCAGCCAAGGCACAAACAGAATTGAAGAAGATAGAAGCTCAAGCTGAGGCTAAGGAGCGACAACAACGCAGAAGACGAAAACGAGAGGCTAACCTTGGAGTCACACATGCATTCCACGTTGAAACCGATGAGGATTGGTTGGACTCTGACACACCTCTACGATACCCTATTGAGCTAAACAACACCTATGGAAAAGTGCTATATAACGCCTTATTGGACATGGGTGCTAAATATAATCTGCTATCATATGGGGTGTGGTGTCAGTTAGGGAAGCCACCTCTATCTGAGAGTATTATCCAAGTCAAGGGTATCAACAAGAAAAAAACTGCGGTTTTTGGAATTTGGCACACTTCTGTCAGTTATGACAATGGGGTTGTAGCTCAAGACTTTTTGGTCATGCCTGTTGGAACTATGGAGGGTAATATAAACCTAGGACGCACGTGGATGATAACCACCAAATGCACTATTGATTGGGGGACAGGGGGTGTCACAACACAGAAACCAACTGTTAGCCCTGCCACTCAAGCCATACTTCCTAAGATATTGCCTCTTAAGGAAATAAAACCCAAAACATTGCATGTCCAAGAAGTTGAACCATATGTCCCCACAGCCCAAGTCTCTAGAGCTTCAACTGATGTAGCTGAAATAAAGCTTGAGACACACAAGACCCATCCCAATATAACAAAGAAAACATACAAGTGGGTCCCTAAAGCTTCTTTAGCAACCATAGCCAGTGCTAAAAGACAGGTCCCATTCGCCCCAAGAAATGTAAAGAAACGTTGCATTGGATTCCTAAAAAACTATTGGAAGCCCAAGGCTACTATAAAGGAAATGATCAAATCTGGGTGCCAAAACGTAACTTGTGCTCTTACTTGTCACCGGGCCATGTGAGCTCAATCCTGTGGCTCCAAAACAAATTGAAGATCGTGGAAAGGAAAAAATCATGGAATGTTACACACCTGCTCCAGAGATAGTTTGGGTAACAAAGAAAGAACGATTTGTTCCACCTAGCTCAGGAACAGGGAAATCAAATGAAGCTTCTTACTCTTCATGTAGTTCCTATACGGAAATAGAAGCTTCGACACAACCTCCACCTACCATTGTACATATCCATACAAGCAAGAAAGAGTTTGCACCTCCTGTTGTAAGTTCACCACCTACAACAATGTTGCAAATAAAATCATGGGAGAGTACCTTACCACCCTTGCAACTAGATGAAACGCATAGGGCAATCAAAAACTATTGGTTAAAGCCTTCACCTATAACAACTTGGAACAACTGGTTTCAAAGGGTGACGACATCATTTCAAACGGTATGATCTACCCAAGGAAGGGGGGAGTGTTTGCTGACATCCATCGTCCACTTGCTTCCCTCTCAACCTTTCTCCCTGACCTCTTAATCTCCAATCTTAGGGAATGTATATATAAAGCCTTATACTCACAAAAACAAGACAAAAAAGTAAAAGAGCAAGAGACATAGCAAAAAATCATAAAAACACATTATGCACAAGAACATGACCCTTGTAATATTTGCACTCTAATCATCATCTATTTGCGTGTACAGATATGGATAGTACGCTAGAGTCATCCACTCCTGCCTTGGGTGAGAGGTACCCTCGTTACTTTTCACAAATGTTTCACATGGTCTTTCCGGTGCTTGCCTGTGAATGGGATTTGGTAGGTACGCTAGCACGTGAGAGGAATTTTGAGGAGTTAGAATGGCTGATACGTCTCTTGACCATGACTGATCCATACTTAGTAGAGAGTGTATCTCCCATTGCACAAGCCTACCCTTTTGACCAAGATGACTATAGGTGTCTAGTTACCTTCTTAGTAAACATGGGTACCTATGATGAAGAAGAAGATTTACATGACTACACGGATGGCACATATGGTCTTATGGATGATGACTTTGTTTATCTCGACGATGAGGATAGGGGTTTAGCCTTAGGGTTTCCCCCCAATCTCTACAATATCCTATTCCCATGACTCTCTAGGGGGAGTGCAAATAATTAGGTTAGGGTTCCTTATGTTTTTTTTTTTTGTGTTCAATAAGTGTTGGTACCTTTTCCCACTGATGTGCCTCCTGGAGGTATTCCTTGTGTTTCATAGTGTGTACAGAAGCGTGTTGCTGTTGTTAGGATTTGGACCTTCATGGAATCTTTATCTCGACTCACTCTTCAAATCAAGCGTGACCGTCAACACAAACAGGTGTTTCTTGTCTATTAGCATTGCCCCTTATCTTTTTTACATCTATGATTGTCTGCTTTGATTGTTGTGATTGGTAGCATAATATCCAACACATTTGCTTAGTATCAAACATTTAAATCAATGTAAATAATCACTTGTCTAGGTTTAAAAATCAAGAATGTCCGACTAAGCTACTTTGACCAAGTTAGGTGTTAGAGATCTTCTCTTAATACCATGGGGAATGCTTTTCTAATAATCAATGGTTACTTAGGTTCTTAATCCAATTTAGGTAGCATTGTGTGAAATGTACTAGGGCTTTCTAGGGGGACTTGACCCTATTGACCTTTAGCTTAAGTATTATAAAGGGAGTTTACTAGTGTGATGAGCCTGGGGAGGTGTAACAGTGTTATATGACCCCCCAAAGTTACAAAATTAAAATGCTGAAAATGAACAAATAAAAAATCAAAGTGCCACAATGTAAAATCTTAATCTGGAAGGGAAATCTCAGCTTGATTGGGTACTTCACTCACATGTATCGCCTATGGTACTAGAGCCCTAGAGGTTCCCAGTGTGGGCGCTTTTCCTTGAAAACCAAAAAGCCCAAGGCATACAAAATAAGCACACACATCAAAATTGAATCACTGTGAAAAGACTTTGGGGGGTCAAAGAAAAGGTAATCAGTCAGGCGATGATTTCATGAGAAATTTCTTTTATCATAGCTTAACTACAAGGTCTTCTAGGTATAGCCTCTAGTCAGTCCTCGAACATGAAATACTTGGCTCTCGCGATTAAACAACTTAATTGACCAGAGAACATTAAGAAGCTTACCCATGGTATTTATAGTCAATCTTTAGTGCCTTTCGACCGTTAAATTAGTGACCCCAGACTTGTTTAGTTTTTGACCGTCATAATTGTTTATGCGTTGGATTATATTGCAATTTAATGTTTATAGCTGACAAATGGTTTAAATTTTTGTTACCAATCAATTTGTCTGTCCACAACTGCACATGCGTTTTAATTCTATATGAGAATGCAATTATTGTGCCAATGTTGTTTGATTTTGTAGTGACTACAGAAGTCTAAGGACATTCATCTCAAATGCTCTTCCACCTCAACGAAAAGCTTCAACTCAATAGCTTCCGAGGACGGAATCTACATCAGGAAGGGGGGCATGTTAACCCTCACGGCTCACGGACACCCTATTACCTACGATGGACATTGTGTTATTTACTTGGTAGAGTCAGGTACCAGGCTTGTCGGTCCAATAGGAAAAGGGTAAGAGCGATCGCCGATGAGAGGTGCACTCTAATTGGAACATTAAAGGGATTAGTTGGCTAAGCATGGGTGCCCAAGTGTGAATGGGGTGAGCTCATATAAAAGTCAACTAAACCTAAAATTCATTCATTCTCTCATTTGTGCAATTGAAGAGTGCTCTTGCTCCATCTCCATCTTCTTCTTCTTCATGTCCTTGTGTGTGTGTGTATGCGAGTGCGAGAGAGAGCGAGAGAGAGAGAGAGAGAGAGAGAGAGAGAGAGAGAGAGAGAGAGAGAGAGAGAGAGAGAGAGAGAGAGAGAGAGAGAGAGAGTGCAATCGAGCATTGCGTAGCGGTGTCTCCCTCTTCTTCGCGGTGAGGAATCCTCCACGAAGCAAGCGTAGAGCGGTGAGTGACACACCATCGTCATCTTTGAGGTTACTAGTTTAGGCTTGTTGTGTGCTTGGAGCCATTTGTGGCTCACACGCGGTGTATCGGCAAGTTCCTTGCATTGACACGTGCGACATACGCGCACAAAAGGCAAATGATGACCAATCTCACTCGCAACTTCCACTAGAGGCGGCCACTCACAGAACTTTGACAGCCATGTGTTGTAGCTCCACTATCTCCCCACCATATTCTTTCCACCAAATAGGTGCACTCATTGTCTTGATTGCATCTATGTGCCATGGATCTCCAAACATTCCTTCTTTGTCGGTGTGAGCTGTCTTAAGCGTGTAAGACACCTTGCCATCTACATCACCCAATACTTGTGCACACACTTTCTTTAAATTATTAATGACCTCATCATTAGTAGGTTGATTGTGTATTTGAAAATTTGAATCCAGCACAAAGCTTGCTCCATGTGAAGGCCTGTGTAATTGATCCCAACGTTTCTCAGCAAAAGAGACCATCAAGTTTTTCTCTCGTACTGCAAAGGAAGCACTCTCTTTCAACTTGAAAATAGTCTCATGCATGTACCAATAAAGCCGTCCAAATATGAATGCATCTTTGTCAACCAAGCGCACTAGATGCACGAAAGGCTCTATAACATTGACAAATTTGTCCACATTTCTCCAGAACACAGGAGAGTTCACAAGTTGGAAGCACTTAGTGGCTGTGGACTCATAGCGAGGATATTTGCCAATCCAAACATTCCATCTTTCTGAAACTATTTCACAAAGAGATGGCTTAACTTGTTGCAACGTTTCAAGAAAATAATACGCAGTTGAAAATCTTGTTTCACAAAAGATCTGCAAATTCTTGCCAGGAAATTTAGTTCTTATTGCATACAATCAAGCATCTGGTCGTTCAAACCTGACACCTAACACTTTCCATTTTAAAGGATGCAGTATAGCATCAGTTGGTGAACAGGCGTATAGTACTTCTACTTTGCATCAAGCATTTGACAAGTAATGGTTGCTTGAGCTACATCTCAAGTGGACTCAAGCTTTTTTTGCTTGAGGAATCCCCTTTATTGTAATTCATAATCCTATCTTCAAGGGTGATTTGATGAGCACATCAAAAAAAGGAATTGTGGCACCTAATTACATCAAGATGCGTACAAAATATTTAGATAAAGTAAAAGCTTCATTAGAGAGTATTTTTAAGCGCACAGTGCTTTAGTACGTGCCACAGTACGGATGTAAAATTGCTCTTGATGGATGGACAAATTGTAAAAAAAAACCCTTGATAAATGTGATGTTAGGGGATCCATTTTTATTGAAGCAATTGATACATCCTTTAAAGAAAAAAGAAGCAATTTTCTAGCATGCATCTATGAGCGTGCAATTTGAAAAGCTAGTGGATCCAAAAATGTTACTGCCACTGTCACAGACAATGCATCTAACTACAAAGGTGCAGGGCGCACAATCGAACTCAAGTATCTTGAGCTTACCTAGGTTCCATGTGTTGTCCACACTTTGAATTTGCTTCTCAAATACTTTAAAAAAGTTTCCTCAGTGAGACAGACTGGACGCTAATCATGTTGTCAAGTTCATTAGAGAGCATGCTTTTACTTATGCGGGGGAGCATTGTTAAACCCCTTTTGCACACATGAGTGCCTAGCTAACTTCATCTTCAAAAGTCATCTCCACATTCCTCTCACTCAGTAAACTAAGTACTTTTGGACCAACTTTATTTTTTCCTTTGACAAGTATTCTCTTTTCCTTAAGCGCCCACTCAGGAAATTTTTCTGTCATACCTTTGGGGGGGGGAGGTTTTACAGGCTAGCATATTTCTAGGTTTTTTTTGAACACATGTACTTTTATCATGTGTACATTCCCGCTAAATTTGTGGCCACAAGACTTACACCTCAACCTCGATGAGGTCTTTCCTGCTATCAATTCATCTACGTAGCTCCACTCAAATCCTTTCACCATTGGCAAAGAGGTATGTAAGCGTAACAAAACCAACTATCAAAATTATACCTCAAACTAAATTCAATCTTTAAAAATCATTTCTACTCTATTTAAAAATCAAATCGTCACCATTGCTTTCCTATTTAAAAATCAACAAACATTTACAATGTCCACAAACATAAGAATAAACATTTCATAATGTATTGCACTTTACATTTTAAAAATTCTTTTTAAGTGTGAGCTTTCACTCTACACATGAGAAAAAATTCCCTAATTTACATCTATATAGCCTTCAAGTGTGAGTAAACTCTGCACATAACATGCAATTTCCTAAATCTACCTAAATGACCTTCATGTGTTAGTCAATCTCTACATGTGAGAGACAATTTTTAGTTACCCTACTTAATAACTTCCAAATATGAGTCAAACTCTACAAAAGGCAAGCGATCACTATTTTGCTTACACAAATCACCTTCAGTGTGAGCATTGCTCTGCACTTGGGAGGAAATTACTGATTAACTATAAGTTAACTCTACCTAAGTTAACACTACCTGAGTAACCTTTAAGTGTGAGCATGGCTCTACACAAAGAAGTAACTATTAATTTAAATAAAATTAAATTACTTCCAAGTGTGAATTTTTCTACACATGGTAAGCATTCCCTAAAGTCACTCTAACTATTTTACTCTAGAGGAAACATATTAACCAATGTATTCAATTTTTATTTTTATTTTTTACTAAAACAAGCTTGATTTCTAACCAAAAGCTCAATCAAAATAATATTTTTTCATTTGGTTTTGGGTTTTAGAGTTCACGTCTAGGTTGAACTCAAGGCAACTTGTGAAGAAGCCCACAATGAAGAAATACTTGTGGTTCATGCAAATATAGAACAACTTACTTCGATCAAAATACAATTTGATCAATATATATTTTGATCGAATATATTTTGATTGAAGATCCAAGAAATTAATTGATACGATGATTTTGATGATGTGGCACCATATTATATGGTCGTTAATTGATGGCGTTGTATAATACACCATCAATTGAAGCGTACAATGCAACTTAGGTTGTGGAGATGATTCATTCCATTCTGTTCGTGTGTTTGTGTGGGTCCCCAACATTCCCTTCTGTAGTGGCTTTTGATTCCTAGTGCTCAATGGCCTCTAATCCTCCTTTGGCAGATCTTGGTGGTGGAGACGGCGGATTATCATCATCATCATCATCCTTATCATTGTCACCCTGGTTGGTGAGATCTATCCCTTCATCCTTAGATTCCTCCTCCTCATCCTTGTCATAGTCTTCATCTTGCACCTTCTGGTTGTTAAGGAACTCTATCATGGCTTCATTGACCAGTGCACGGATGTATTCCCTTGTTTTTCTTTGGAGATCAGACTGAATAGACTCTATGATCTTTTGTAGATCATCGAGATTTAGACTCAGGTCTTTATCAACATCCACAATGTCTACCAAAGACTGATAGATATACTTCTCAAGTATAGCCTTCTTCATGAGGTTTTGAATTTCATAAAGCGTTCTATAGTCAGCCCTTTTTAGGTTCGCTAATGTTCTAAATATTTTTGCCGCCTGCTAGGCAATCTTTTTCTCTTCTTCCATTGCAACATTTTCAGCCATCAGATTGTCTTTCGTTGGAAGGTAGATATAATCCAGGCACTCTAATTTTGGTCAATTTGAAAATGCAATATTTTTTTCCTCCATTCTCTTCTTTCTTTCTTTAGTAGCACAGCTTCTACCTTAGTCTATTGTAGTTCTTCCTTCATTAGTGCAACCATTTTTGTACTGGAGACTGATGCTTGAGCCTCCATCATTTGTCCTACACAATTCATAATTGTAATCCATCCTGATTGGATAGAAGTGGCACACCCTTTTGTAATGGTTCCAGGATCTGTTTGATTAGTTTCATAGACTTTCATAGGGAAAGTTAAAAGTAGTAGGGCTCTATCTAGATTTTTCATTACCAGTTTGCCCTTTAATGGCTATTTTTGGAGGTGTTGTAACTTGTCCAGTTTGACCAATTTTGTTGATATTTGATCAGCTTCTTGAGTTTGTTCAATGCTACTAGATGCCTGATCCTTTCCTTTAGTCTGATGTGCACTGGTTTGGACTTGAGGTATACTTGTTAGCTTGGCTTCTCTTAGAGCACTTGTGTCCTTGGCTTCCATAGGTGTACTGGTTATTTCAATTGCCTTTGAATTGGTTGGTTTAGGCTGACTAGTTGTAGTGGGCTTCTGTACCCGTGCCTGAAATTTTTCCACCAAAGTTGTGGTCTTTGTTTTTTTGGTTGATGGGCTTGACTCAGTCTGAGATGCTCATCGTTTAACCCCCAAAATTTCCATTGCTTTACGTTTACCATCAATAGTCTGTTCAGTGTCAGTGTCTTTTGATGTTGATGAGAAACTGGTTCTCTTTGTCTTGTGATGTCCCCAACCACCTTTGTCCTTACCTTTTGAACATTGGTATGCAGTGGGGTGCAATTGGCCCAGTAAACAAATTTCCACACATACACGGTCTTAAATTAGTTATGGGATTTAACTTTGGCCGTCTGCTACATGACACTAGTGTACATAATTGATTGAGATTGATACAGGCTTTGGGGTTGAGGATTTTTACCAGCAGCATTGTGAACAACTTTTTAGAAATATAAGTTGGATTGTTCTTTAGAATGATTGCTTCAGTGATGAATTTGTATACATATGTGCACTCTAATGCTACCACTAGGATACCTTGTCCTCTTGACTTTTTCTTCTTTTTGGCATGTTCATCCTCTTTCAAGTGCTGATTTACCTCATCAATAGTAGCTAGTGTGGCCTTGTTTGCACATAGTAGCTTGAAGGCATGGGCTACTTATCTTGTGGTGACCTCTAGTAGTATCCCGTTCACTTCGGTTGTCCCCTTGACAGGGTGAAAGGTGTCAATGACCTGCTCGATGATTTTAAGATCAAAAGGAATCTTTGTAGCTTCTACTGCTACTTCCAAGTTCCATAGCTTGAGAAATTTCTATTCTTTCCTTGGAAGACATATTTCTCAATTTTGTTGTGTGCTACATAACAGACAGCTTCTGCTCCTGATGTAAAAAAGGGTTATGTTGTGTGCTGTCATCCCATCCATGGTGTCTCTCATTTCTTCTAATAGTTTCTTTTTGACCATGCAAGAGTTGTTTGCACAATCCTATGTAGGTGTACTCACTTGATATTGGAAAACTAAAGCAGGAACACCTTGGGGTTTCAAGAAGAATTGCACTACTGTGGAAGGAGAGGGTGTGACTGGAGATGAGGTTTGTTGTGTTGTAGGTGATGTTGTAAACGAAGGTCAAGGAAGCTCCGTAGGCCACGACACGAGTCACATAAGTCTTTGTGGGTAAAGTAAAGGTTTTTGCACTCATCGCATTCATATACGTACATGTGCCATGAATGCTCCACTCCTTTCCTACATTGAATTTATGTCCATCGTTTGTGACGTGTCTCTCATGCAGTGGCCGATTGTTACCTTGATTACTGACAAGATTCTCTTAATTATTTGTGTATTTATTTCCAACTAGTGAGTGTTATACTGGATTTTCCTTACTATTTCTTCCCTTCTTTGAACTGGTGTTACCGGTTCTTCCCTTCTGGTAATATGAAATCGTCCGCCTGGTTCATCTCTTGAAGGATCCTAAAGCGATGTTACTTGTTCACTACTTATCCATATTTGAATCTTGCACGTGATCTTTCAGAATGATAGACTATACCAAATTTGTTTGTTTTTTAATCTGAACTAATTCCAAACAGTCCATTGTTGCTGCCAAAGCTCTTCCTTGTCTTGGCATGGTCTGATATGAAATAAGTCAAGAGGTTGATCTTCTGATTCTAGATATGTTTCTTGTATTGGTGTTGTTGGGATCTCATATGACCTAGCAAAGTATAATTTGATCTTGGCCACATTGTATAGCCCAGGCAACAATAGTTTGGATAAGTCTCTTAATCTCAGTGTGCCATTGGAGAATACCCAGTCAACCTCATAGGGTCCACACCATGCTATCTTCAAGTTAGGTTTCTTTGGCTTAGCTTTGACAGGTACAGTACTACCGAATCACCTTTTTGGAACTCTTTGACCTTGATTTTTCTATCATGCCAGTGTTTCCTTCTTTGTTGGACTACCTCCCATTCCAGCATAGCCCTTTGTCTGGTCTCATCCAGCTTAACCATTCATCTAGCCGTTCCTTCAAGTTTGCATTATAGTCCATATTATGCTCCACTATCATTTTGAGAATGGGAATGACAAAATCCATGGGAACTACTGCCTCTTTTCCATATATCAGCTTGAATGGTGCAAGTCAATAGGCCCATAATGCTGTCTGGAGCGTGGTATCCCATTGATGTGGTTCTTTCTGGACTATCTTCGTAAGAATGGTCTTGATTGTCTTGTTGCTTCTCTTTTCCTTACCATTCCACTTAGGATAGTATGGCTTTGACTTCTTGTGCTTAACTAAGGAATTACATCAATACATGCATAGTGTCATTGATGAAGTGGGTACCCTGATTGGAGACTATCTCTATAGGACAACCATATCTGCATATGATGTTCTCATATAGAAACACAATAGTTGACTTAGCATTGTTGTTTGGTAGTGCCTTTTCTTCTATCCACTTGCTCACATAACAAATGGCCATAATGATGTATCTGTTCTCGTTGGGAGTGATTTTCTTAAAAGTACCCATGAAGTCTATCCCCCATTTCATGAATACTTCCAACGGCTAGACTGGGGTCAAGGGTGTCATATCTGTTGCTTTTTGCCCTCCCATCCTTCGATAGATATTAGATATCACAAGTTTTATAGAAAGCTCTGATATCAACCATCATACTCTGCCACCATAAGCATGCGTGTAAATTCTTCTTATAAGTGATGTAAGTGGAGAAATGTCCTCCAATATCTCCACTATGGGCCTCTCTGATGACTTGCATTTTGCCTCCATAGGTACACATCTTCCGAGAACTCCATCAATGCCCATTGTGTATAGGGCTCCCCCAATGATGGTGAACTTTAAGCTTTTTATATCACTGCTTTCTTTTTTTTCAAGAATGAGCTATTAGGAAATATTTGATTCTGAAGGACATTATATACATGTTTCCATTCTGGATCAGGTTCCTCTACTGCTAAATTTTGGAATAATTTAGCATCCACTGGTTCATCTCAAAGGCACATTTTTTTATTATTCTTCAGTACTTTTGGAAAGGAAGTCTGCTCCATAGTGCATCTTGCATGGCTTATGAAATACTTGAATTCAAACTCCATTAAGAACATCATCCATTTGATCAGCGTACCCTGGATAATGACCTTATTGATAAAAAATAACAGAGCCTGATGATCAACATAAAAATGAAACAACTTTCCTAGTAGATAATGTCTGAACTTGGTGGCACTGGACGCCATTCCCAATGCTTCTCTCTCAATTTTGGAATACCCTTGTTCAACAAGCCTGAACCTGTGAGACTGGTGAAGTAGACTGGATAGTATGTCTTCCCATCAAGTTGGGTCAGTATAGCTCCCATCACCATTCCAGATGCATCAACATGCACATGAAAGATGACATCCCAATCTGGTTGATGAAGAACTAGCTTTTTATTGATCGCATTCTTCAAGCACTAAAAACTTTGCTCACATTCCTGGGTCCAAATGAACTTATTCCCTTTCTTGGTTAACTCATATAAGAGAAGTGCTTTGGCTGCAAACATATGAATAAATCGTCTATAGAAGTTGATATACCCCAGAAAAGATCTCAATTCAAACACTATCGTCAGCGCTCTGGCTTGCTGAGCACACTTAACTTTATCAATGGCCACTATTTCAATGCCATTTTTGAAAACAATGTGTCCCAGAAGTTGTCCTTTCCATACCATGAGCACATATTTGAAAGGGTTTAGGCATATTTGTTTCTCCCTGCACCTCTCAAAGACCATCTCCAAGAATAGAAAATGCATTTCCTTTGTCGAGAAGATGGTAAAATCATCTATAAATATAGCCAAAAATTTGTGTAGAAACTCACTGAATATCTCCATCGTACATCTCTCAAAGGTTGTTGGAGCATTACAAAGTCCAAATAACATAACTAGATATATAAATTCTCCCCATTTAGTGATCTATGTTGTTTAATTATGATCTTCATGTGCAATCTTAAGCTGATTTTAGCCGTTATATCCATCCATGAAGCTATACATTTCGTCGCCTGTAATCTCATCTAGTAATATGTCTGTAAAGGGTAGTCAAAAAGGGTCCTTGAGGGTGTGAGCATTTGACTTCTTGTAATCTACACATACCCTTAACTTTCCTTTTTTTTGGGAACTACCACTGTTGAAATAGCTAGTTTGCTGCTTGCCACCTTTGTTATGAACCCTGCCTTAAGAAGATTGTATATCTCCTCCTTGACTTTCTTGGCATAATGGGGTTCATCCTGTATCTCTGTAGGCTTACTGGCACAGCATCTGGTTTTAGTGGTATTCGATGATGGCACACCTCTAGATATGCTCCTGCCAAATCAGTATGTTCCCAAGCAAACATGTCCCTATATTTTTGGAGCAGTGCCTTTGCTTTCTCCTTCATCTCCGGCTTCAGATGCTTATTGATTTCGATCATTAGAGGGTTCCCCTCTAAGTCAAGATTCCATTCTTTGACTTATTGATCATCTGGAAGCAACCAATTTGGGCCTCCTCCCTTCCATTCATCCAGTGAATCAACTTCTTTTTCAGTCCTTATACCAGCACCATAATCATTAAAGGGGTTGCTCAACTCGAGTAATCCATTCTAATTTTTTTTCTAATTTATTGATGGCTACTCTTGATCCAAGTTTGCCTGACTGGTTTCCTCTACTGGTTTGAATTCAAACTTATCTCTCTTGCTACTCTGGTGGTTGTCCATCTAGCTGAATTGATCTTTCTTCATCATTTAGCTCGATAAACTACTATGGCTACTGTTTCTTCCGTCTTTCAGCTTCTTCTTTGTCCATTAGCACAATACTCAAATCTATCTCTGTTCATGGAAAGATGTTTATTGAAGCAAGCATTCTCTTGATCTTCTTTGTTTTGTATTTCTTGCATAGCTCTTCTGGTCTTAAATCTTTCTTCCATCTTTATCTGAATTCTTTTGTTGGTTCCCTACATTGTTATGTCTGGTTGGCATAGTTGTGTACCACCCCAATAGTTTTGAGCCATGGTTTGCCTAAAAGAATTCCATATGCTCCTTGTACATTCAACACCAGGAAGCTTGTCTTGAACTTCTCTTTACCGACTCTGATCTGCATGTTCTCAATCAGTCTAGTAGCCCGAACCACCCGATGATCATCCATTCTGACTCTGAATGGTGCGGTTTCAAATCAGTAATCCCTAGTTTCTACTTAAATTCTCTTTGAGAGTATTGACACCAGCTCCCATTGACACCAGCTCCCCCATCCAATATCACACCTGATAATGATTCCCACTGCTTCCTCAGCTTATAGTTGACATGAATTACTAGAACCTCATCATCTCTGAAGGCTACTAGGTCTACTACTCTTGCTTTAGCCTCTCCTTTTCTTTTTTGCCTATTGAATTTTGCAGCCTCTACTAATGTGCATCGGACGCCATCTAATTCCACTGTCAGCTTCCAAATTTGTTCATAGACCTTTATATATATTTCATCTTGTTCATTACCACAACTACAATCTGAACTGAAAGTTTTCTCCTCTTGGCAATTTTCACAGTTCCACTCAGGTGTCTTTTCTTGTTTGGTTGTTGGCTGAACCTATGATGGACCCTTTGACTGGTCCCTCATCAGTTTAGTGGCTCCAACTTCGGTCACTTCTGATCTAGCTTGTTGTACTTATTTAGCTAGTCTTTGGACTGTAGCTATCATGGACTCATTCAATCCAGATACTGCCTTCTCTCCTTGATATTCCTCATGAGCCCCTGAAGGTTGTTTCTGAATCTTTTGAGCCTCACAACACTCTGGCTATTCTGGCATATTATTTGTCAGAGTTTGTGTAATTTTAGCTGCTAGCTCTCACTGCTCTTGCCATTCATCTAGTACCTTCTCTTTGCCTTTTGCCTTTCATACTGCTCTTTGCTACTCCCACTTCTTGGTTTCAACAGTTTTCTCTTTCTCAATTTCATTTGGGATGACAACACCTTGACTTCTGGTCACGTCTCTAACTGGCACTGGTTATGGTGCCTTCTTTTCAGGTACCTCTGGCTTGGCAGCATCCAGACACTGAGCTGTAAAGTGACTATATTTCCCACACATGTAACAATTTAAGCTTCTTTTTTCAAGGTCACCTCTGCCCTGCCTCGGCCAATATCCCCTTGGTATCTGCCCCCTACCAGTACTAGTACCTTTATTGGTCTCACTTTCTTTGGAGCTAGTTGTCTCGTCTTCTTTCATTTCAGTGCAATCATTGAAATCCTTACCTTCTTGAAGTGATGAATCCTGATGCCACAATAATTCCATGCCCATAGGCCTTGCAATAGGTACACTGTGAGAATTCATCATACCTGTGGTCTCTTGATCTATAATTTGAGCACCAGATCTCTATTTTCTTAATTGAAGGTCTTATCTTAGCTATCTTAGCACTTTGCTTTGGCATTTTCTCCAGCTTTGTGGTCCCGATGATACCTTCTTCTTTCCCTTGCCTTTTACATTTGACTCGCTCTCAGATGAACTGGAACTAGTACTAATTTTGACTCTTCAATCAATGACTCGCTGCCACTAGAATCTCTCTTCTTGGGGCCTCTTCTTCTTGGATTGGTGCTCTAATTTTAGTACCCTTTGCACCAGATCATTAAACTTATTTGTAGGCACCGGAACCTCATGTTCCCTTAACCTTTTGCTTGTGAAACCATTCAAAAACCAAGCTCCTATGTGTTTTTTTGATGGAGGCTCTTACAATTATCTTGTCAATTCCTTGATCTTTTCCACGTAGCTCTTGTTCGACAACATGCCCTGTTTGATCTTATCTAGCTCGCATAGTATGTCCTCATTCCTTGTGTTGTCTGAATATTCCAATCAGAATGCCTTAACGAGCTTATTATAGGACCTGAGCTGGCAATCTGGGTAATTGTAATACCATTTCTTGGTTGCCCTTTTTAGCGTCTAGGAAAAATATTCCCCCCATTCATCTTTTTCAATATCCTTGAGCTCATCATATGGCTCAAATGCTTGGATGTGGACATATGGGCCGTCCTTCTTGCCTCCTTTGAGGACAAAAATGAAATTTTGTGGTTGGTGGAATGTTCAATATGACTAGTTTATGTTTTGTGAACTAATTTCTTGTCTTTGGATCTTCTTTTATTGTAATGGTTTGTATCTGATTCCCAACCATTATCTTGTTCATTGTGTTGTCTACCATCTTCTTTGCTAGTTTATGTCCTAGTGTTCGATGAATTCACTTGATGCCCTTGCTTGCCTCAACATGTTTCTGGCTGTGTTGAGATCCATGAGATCGTGTTCATCTTTCTGCTCGCTCTTCCTGTCTGTGTTTGGAATGAGTTGAATGCTAAGAATTCCTTGATTCATCAGTTGTTCTTGGTCTTGCAAGAATGTCTATCTCATTTGCAGGTTCTCTCTTGATATCAAAGCCTCGCTCTGAATCTTCTTGAATTGGGATGATGTGGTCCGCATCATCGATGAATCTGGTAGCTGGCCTTTTTCCTTGTGCAATTCTTCTGGGTGGCATGCCTGATGTTTGATAGCTCTAATACCAATTGGGAGGTAGTTCGTCTGTCAAGAGTGACTTAATTCAAGCCATCTTGATTGCCAAAATGGAATGAGATTAACACTTATAATAGCTATTCCAAGTTGGTAGTTAGAGTCAGTTCAGATCAGCTTAGACTTTAGATTAGACAAGACTGGAATGGAAAGTAAGACTGCAATTGAGATACATATTGAAATGGAAATGATACTAAACATTGGAACTAGAACTAGAATGTTTTCAACAAAGTGAGTCAAGTATGCTCAAAGATTAACTAGGATTACAAGATACAAGAGCATATAGAGCTCAAACACTATCTCCCAAACAAAGAAAGAAGAGATCAATAGACAACAATAGCCCATAAAACTAAGTAATGGGCCCTATTTATAGTCTTTTGACTAGATCTCTGACTGACTATACACTATTCCAATTACTGTAATAATTGCCTTTGGGAATTATCAGACCATGCGCCTTTGACTGGAAGTCGTTTCCACCATCTACACTAAGTTATATATAAAGCATTGTGAAAGGGAGGGTTGCCACATGTTCAAATCATAGCCCCTGCCCTCTCTCTCTCTCTCTTGATGTGTGCACGATGGGTCTCTCCTCTCTTTTTCCATGTGTTTGATGGTCTTTCTTCTCTCTTTGGTTCTGCAAATAAGTGGTCATGTGTCGTTCGTCTCTTTGATTGCAGTCAAGCACATGTCTTTGGCAAAACTTAAGGTAGGTTTGTCAAAAGTAGCAGGAGAATATGGTGGTATAACTAAAACAATGGCAACAAGTGCTCCATTTCTTGTCTTTGATATAGACAACAACAAGCTCCCAATGTGAAACCTTTGAGAACAAGCCCTTCGCGCAGGAAAAGGCTAGGGAGGAGAAAAAGTATTAGAGCCAAGGCATGCTCTCTAGTCAGATTGTTAATCTCTGTGCTCGGGGGAGGGGGCGGATCACTACAATAAAATAATTCCTATCATGTGGGTTCAGTAGTAGGGATTATTTTATCCTATATTTTCCCACATTTTCAAATATTGAAGGGTGTTGAAAAAAATGATCTTAAAATAAAATGTACAGATTGAAAAGGAAAAGGGTCCCTTTTATTGGTGAAAAATTCACAGATAAGGAGTTTTATAAATATCCCTTCAACGCATGCAATGTGTAGGTTTTAAATATAGTGGACCCCCCCCCCCCCTTACGAGTTTATGCTGATTTTCACGAAGAAAAGGAGCATTATGTTGGTTGTTAGTATTTTTTACCCTCTTAGAAGATTATGAAATAATTTTCAAAGTTAGGGTACATCGCTATAAAGCACTATTAAAAAATCTTATTCAGATATTTATTTTACTTATAACCATGTCTGATTTTTTTTTTTTTTTTTATAGCAGGAAGTTAAAGAAGAAGATTAGTAAATTGACTTAGAAATTTATGGAGTTAGAAAAAATCTTTAAAAAGTTGTGATAGAAATAAGTCAATCATATATCTAGTTTTACTAAATACTATGTCCAAAATTATCTATTTTGAGCCCAAAATTAAAGAGAACTAAAAACTTATGAGATGATTTTTAGAGTAGGGAAAATTTATTAGAAAATTGTGATAAAAACATCTTAAAAATATTTAATTTAGTTAATTACTAAGCTTAAAAATCTCTATTTTTAATAAAAATAAAGAGAAAAATTAGTAAATTAATTTAGGAAATTATATGATAATTTCCAAGGCTAAAACACATTGTTAAAAAAGCATTATAAAAATATCTTGCTTAGATAATTAATTTAAATAAGTACTATGCTTAAAATTATCCGTTTTTAGCAGCAGAAAAAGGGGAAAATTAGTATATTGACTTTGAAAATTATGGAGTACATTTAGAGTTGCAAAACACTATCAAGAAGCTGTGAAAAAAAATATATTTTCTAGATATTCAACTTAAATAATGACTATGTGAAAAATTGCCTAATTTTTGGCTATAAAATAAAAGGAAAAACTAACAAACTAGCTAAAAAATTTATGAGGTAAATTTCAGGGAAAATCAAGGTACTGGAAACCCATGATAAATATATCATATCTAAAAGGATTACCTATAGAACTAGAATCTAATAAAAAGGCAAAGATTCTTGAAAATTTGGATTAATTAAATTATGAAAAAGGCATCCTAAAAAAGCTTTTCAATTTTAATACTTTGCATAATGAGACTAAGTCTCCTTTTATAAGGATAAAGAAAATGGTCCCCAAAAGAACACCTGCAAATCATCAGACAGAGGAGGAGGTAACCACCAAGAGAGCTAGGGCTACTCATGACAATGAGGCTGGTCCAAGTAGCCTACTAACAGATGAGAGTACTTGGTCCCCTAAGCCGTAGTAGATCCCAGTTCCGTATCTATCCATGTGGATCTTTAATTATTAAAATTTCTATGATTTAGTATAAGTTCTTTAAGTTATAAAATTGCATCCTTTAGGGAATAGATAAGTACTTAGGAAATATTGAAATTTGTTGAGAACAAAAGGAAATCTTCCAAGAAATAATGTGCACTTGCTTATTAAGCTAGGAAAGAAATGCCTTGTTTAGTCTGGATGAACTAGGAAAGATGAGATTGACATCCTTAAGACAACTTGTCTCAAGACCACCTCTAATTCCTTGATGTATTTTCACTTCAAGCGATGAGCAATGATGGCTTTTCAACCACTGTTAAGTTGGCCACCCTCGTGGACAAAGAGTCTTTAATCCATGCATGTATATGTCTTTACATATCGTAGGATATTGTTTCTTATCCTAGGGGAGCCACCCTGTTGTATGGGCGGTTGGTTAGGGTGTATGTGTATCCGTACTTTTTGGGTGATATCTTCTTCTACCCCAGATTCTAAATGAAGGAAAGGATGTCATTTTTAACCCATGTATATGTGTTTTTGAGACAAGGTGAGTACTGGCCATGGTTGTTTAGTTGACAGTATCTGATCTGAAGTTAAAGGTGTTTGTTTGATAAAGAATGTTTGCAATGCTGCTTTCAAGCAGTTGTTTTAAAGAATCACTATTATTGAAATTTGAAAAGAACCATTATTTTAAGTGTTAAAAGAATGTGGTAGTAATTATAAAATAAAGAACCATGTGTGAGTGCGGGGTGGTAAGTGGAGATCGCCTAAGGTTGTTGGGTGGACCCGATTAGTCGAGAAACTATTTATCCCCGCCGCATCAACGTCTAGTAAACTTGTTCATTGGAAGAGGAGCCTACCAATAGATATGTCCTCACTAACCTAGAGAGAGAAAAGCATTGGAAGAAGGCTCCTTAGCCCATTTGTGGAGGTTATAGGGCCAAAAAAGTTTTAGGTCCTTTAGGTTTTGTCACGTTTTTGCTTGCAAGACATGACTAGGTCTCTTTCTAGTGCTATAGACTCAAACCATTGATAATGGTAAGGGCTTGTTCCCTAGATTTTTTCTTAATTAGAAACTCGATGTTTTATTAAGCTTAGAGATGCGTCAAGGACCCCATCACGACTTCAAAGTCAGTGGGTTGGGGACCTCTCACCTTCCATAAGAGGAAGTCGTCAGGGTGAAGCGTAGAGCATGCTATCCAATAGTTATGTGTCATAGCCATGGGTCTTGGCTTTAGAGTGGCATAAAAGTCGTGTGGATCTTGTCCTTCAATCCTCTATTGTGTAGGATAGTTGGTGATGCCCTTTGATAGCACTTGATACTAAATTATGGCACCATCCTCTGTGTAGGAAGCCCTCCTTGTTAGGTTCATTGTACCATCTAAACCACATCAAGCATTATGACTCTAATCCAAGTCGAGTTGCTAATTTGCAAGATGTTCCAGATGTTCATTATTCTTGTAGTCCTTTAATTTAAGTGTACCAAAGGTCATCCATACAAGAGCAAAGGACCTTGTGGTCGAAGAAGACAAGTCACAAAGAGCCATGGAGTTTATAGGCAGAGTGTTCTTGATTTACAAGAGTGCAGCTCACACTATTATAGCCAAGGGCTTACACTCTAACACCTTCCATTTGCCCACAATGCCAAGCATTCATAGCGCATTATGTTGCCCCTCATAATTGGGGACACACATTCCACAATATTTTATTGATTGCAAATCTCATGATTATTGGTTCAACATCCACATAGTTTATATATGGTCTACTGTATGCTTTTACAAGCAAGATTTTTTGTTAAGGTTTATGAATCTCAAGTGAATCCCCAATGTGATCCCCATATTTATCCTATCTTTTAGGTACTTATTTTACTTATTTGACATGACTTTGGGTAGGGCAATTTACTAGGGTGGGTACTTATGGTCCCCAAATTGCAATATAGAGAGCCTTCAACCCCCATTGTATATTCATCTAATTCATTGCCAAGGTAGTTAGTTCAAAGAAGTCTCTCTCTCTCTCTCTCTCTCTCTCTCTCTCTCTCTCTCTCTCTCTCTCACTCACTCATTCTCTTCCGCATTCTCTCCCTAATTATACGCTTCCGCATCATTGACTTTGTGATGATTTTAGAGCCCTTGTGGTAGGCCTAAGGTAAGACTAGGCAACAGGCAAAGGACAAGGACGAGCATGCAGTAAAGGGGGTCCTATAAATAGCATGGACAAGGGCCTATATAGGGCATGGTTGGGTGGTGATTTTCATGTCCCAGTCCCCTCTATCTCATATTGGTATCAGAGCTTAGAGGAGAACGGTGATGGAGGAGTGGGAAGAGCATGAAGTGTGCATCGCATCTTCCTGGATTCTTGTCTTCTCTCTCTCTCTCTCTCTCTCTCTCTCTCTCTCTCTCTCTCTCTCGTGTGTGCGTGCACATGCACTTGATGCTTCACGACGAAATCGGGCCATGAAGGAGCGGCAAGCTTGGGCTGTGAGGTCGTGGGGATGGTCTTTGGATACAAAAAAGCCTAGCCCCGATAGACAATAGGTCCATGGGATCAATCTCTTGCAAAGAGGAGATGAAGGTGTTCTCGGCACACATGTGGGTAGGACCCCTAATATGCAAAGAGCAAGTTCGTCTGACTTGCACCAAATCGGGCAAGGGTGGGCTCACAAGAATCACGCTGGGCTGAGGAAGAATTCTCATTTTTGCACCATGCTAGTTGGCTTCTTCTCCCTTTCTCTTTTGAGGCTCACAAGCGGGCATCCCAAATTGGGCACCCTCCATGTAGGGGTGATAGCCCACAACAAAAATCATGCAAGTTCAATAAGCATCGGTGTGAAGCCCTTGAAGCTTCACAGCCACATCATAGAATCATTAAATTGTTCTCTTTAAGAATAAATCCTAAATAGGCTGCTAAATGTGTCTTGAATATAGGGTACATTAGTTTTGGTCTTTGAGCTTTGGCCTTTGAGTTGATACATTATTGAAATTAGATTCGCTCTAAAGTTTTTTATAGCTCCATCTCCGTTCAATATCTAAAAATAGTTGATGTCATAGGTGGATAACCAATGGCCTTACTATATGTAGTGTTTATGTGTATTAGCATATAAAGTTGGCTTTAATTTCTTTTCTATAGAAATATAAAGAGTGGCATGGACAAAAATTTGATGCCTTTCTATAATAATTAAATCATTAGGAACATTTGTTAGATGTAGAGGCTAACACATCATGTTATGGATTAGGATAATAAATTTCACTTACCTTTGTGGATTGTGGCAAAAAGCTAATCAACTCCCTGAGAATGATTTCCTAGCAACAAGGTAATAATTTCTCTCTTTTTTGTTTGAGCACTTGCTCTTATTTCTAAGATTGGCTTGGTGTAGGGAGTTCTCTTGGTTGTTCTACACCTTTTTTCTTACTTCCAAGTGGACAAGAGTAGTGCAAAAAGCAAACCTCTTGATTGTTGTTATGAAATGATACTCTTACCTCCAAGTAGGCTCTATTTATAGTTAGGGTATATAACAGGGCTTGCATTAGGAAGGGAATGGGGTATAGAAGGGCCTCTTTATTTGCCATGGGAATAAAAATGAGATTAAGGAATCAGCAAATGGGGGACTGCCATGTGGACTGAAATGGTGGGTGTGGTAGGCTCTAAAACTGAGAGGTCAAACTTATAGGCCTAGAGATGGAGGGGTATTTTCTTTATTGATAAAATGAGAAAATAAGAAAATTTGAACCTTTTTCCATAAATCTGGGGTAAAAACCCACTCTTTCTCTCTCTAGAGGCTATTGACTTCCCCCCTCCCTCCCTAAAAAGAGGTCTTTCAAAAAACGTGCTGACAGTCTCTCTCCTCTTTACTCTCTCTAAGGCTGCTACATATACTCTCTCTCCCCTTTAGCTATGAGATCTGCATCTCCTTCTTCAAGCCCACTTTTCCCAATACCTCTTGCAACAGAGGTTTGAAACCTCCCTTCTCCATTGATCACTCAGCCTTACCTTCACACCTCTACAGAAAGGTGATATTAATCTACAACATTGGATACTTCTAAGGTATCTTTATCAACACCTCCCTTCTCCATTGATCACTCAGTCTCACCTTCACACCTCTATGGAAAGCTGCAGATCTGCAACACGACTGCTTCTAGAGTATCTTCATAAATCCCTTCTTTGGTCCTTCTTCCTCATCTAGGTGTGAAGGTGAGGTTAATCACTCAACCTCACCTTCAAACCTCTACATGAAGGTATAGATCTAAAGCAGTAGCTGCTTCTTGAGTATCTTTATCAACACCTTCCTTGGTCCTTGTTCCTAATCTAGCTCTGAAATCATCTCCCCTCACTCATCCACATCATTTTGGAGATTTGGCATAGGGGCATTGTTGGGTAAGATTGTTAGGCTTCTTCAGCATATGCGTTGGTAAGAATAGTGAACTTCATTCCTACTTCCAATGTTCTCGTATTTTTGTTCACTCACCATGCTAGTTTCTCTTTCCATCTTGCATGTAGAGATTTGTAGCAGTCTCATTGTCTGTCTTTGTATACATCTTAGCATTTATTGTTATGCCACACTACTAAAAATTGTGTATATGAACTAATATTCATTTTTGTCAAAGCATATGTTGCATTGCTTTCATGGCTTCTTTAGGTGCTCGTCAACGTGGGAGTTTTACTGACTCAATAAGTTGCACCAATGTGCAAATGATAGCAGTTCTTCACTTGCTATCATGACTACAAATTATTTATGTGGGTGAAAATGTAGCTAAGTTCATGCAGTTTACACAAGATATCAAGCAAACATATGGCTTCTCAGACACATCATTGGAATGGGAAGATCATGGGTTTCAAGAAAACTCAAGAAGGAAAGAGTCTACCAAAGGTACAACATGTGTATGTAGCTTCTCTATTGGTGCTTGACATGTATTTGCCTCAACCTAGGTTTCTTGCAAACTGTACGTGTTCTGCTTCTATTTAAACATTTTGGATTGTACCATTTATGCTTTTACCTCTTAGGTTTCTTCAATATATGCATAATTTGATGTGTTTTACTTCCATATAATTTTCCATAGAACTTTGTAGAGTGGGAGTCAATGGAATCTTTTACAGGCGGCTTTGAAGCTATTTATGTGGATCTTGGCAAGTTTTTATATGCAAAGTGTTTATCTTGAGACCTCACAAGAGATATTCCTCTATGGCCACACTTATGCCACATCAAATGCTCTGTAATTGGTAAAAATTGGTATGCAGTGTCATAAAATCTAATATCTAATATCTAACCAACCCAAATGATTTTCTCATATTAAATTGATCACTTAATGTGGGAGAATAAACGGGAACAAGTGTTAAGTTATAGGCATGTGCTTATAGACCTATCTCAACACGGGGCCAATGGTAAAGGGGCCCAAATGAGAGATGGTCTATCAAAGTGCAAGGCTAACAAAATGGAGCATAATACCTTAGGGTTATCTTCATTGAAGACCTCCAATAATGTGTGTAAAAGTCCTTTGACCTAAGGTAAGCTAGGGCTGAGCTTTGGGCGCGGGAACCCGACCCACCTCGAGGTGCTTATCCTGCTTGTCATGCTTGATGACTAAGGTGCTTGAGGTGCTTGATGATTGAGGTTCTTGAGATGCTTGAGGTGCTTGACATGCTTGAGATGCTAGGGTTGCACTTGAGGTGAGAACCCACCAGCCCAAGCTTAAAGTGCTTAAGAGCCAAGCTTGTGGTGGGAACTGGGCCTATGCATGAGGGGCTTGAGGTGTCAAAAATTCAAATATTCAATCCCTACAAGGAGGGGGGGAGCCCTACATGAGGGGGGATGAGAGAGAACACCCACAAACTCACACAAGGCATGCATGGTACAAAGAAAGTAAAAGGGACACTTGTCAAGTTCCTCCTCATGTTGCCCTCATGGTGTGCCTGAAGCCTATTGGTTGGCCACCCAAGGGGTCCAATAATAATTTAGGAGATTTAATTAATTGATTTAACATTTATCTAGCCCTCTCTCTCAAAGGGAAAAGGGGGACACTTGTCTCAAGGCTACCCTTGCTGCTTGTAATGCCTCTTGCTTATGATTGGCTAGCCCAGGAGGGGTCCAATGAGCTTCAAGCATGAGCTACAAGGGGGGGGGGGGGGGGGGTCAACCCAAGCAAGCTAGGGGGTTTCTTAGGGGGTATACTCATCCACACACACGCACAAACACTCTCATTGTGTGCTATGCAAAGTGCAAGAGCTCCCTCTCCTTCTCCAAGCAAGTAGAGGTTGAGAGCCTACACCAACACTCTGGGATATGGAGTGCAAATCCAACCAAGAGCCATGCTTCAATGCTTAAGCTTGCCATATCCTTCTTCTTCATTTCTATGCTATTATGTATGCTAGCAACAAGAGGTATGATAAGTGAGGAACTAATTCTTTCTCGTACGAAATGTTTCTTCTTCCTCTTCCCTACCCTCATTCCCTGCTAGCTCTCTCCACCTTCGAAGGTGTTTGAGGTCTTGGGACTGAGGCTTGGGATAGTTAAAGCTTTCTTCAAGTATATGTTATGTTTTTGATGCATGAAGCTTTCCATCTTCATTGCATCACCTAGGTCACAAGGAACACAAAGATTGTATTGTAACAAGTCTCTCTTAATGGGAGAAATCATAATGCAAATGCCTATTGGAGGGGGGACCGGCTCCACATAAATCCGGTCCTCAACTGTTGTCATGTTCTCTAAATTCTCTCTCTTGCAAAAGTATTGTCCATGCCAAGTTAACTAATTGCTATGATTATGTTGTTATCTTCAATTATGTTCATCCGCTATGCTCACAAAGTCATTTCTCAGAAGTAGTCTCGTTAATTTCCACTACTCTCAAATTAAATAGGCCAATTCCATTACATTGATATCAGAGCATTTGGTTTCTCTTTTCTTGATTAATAAGAGAGGTCCTTAAGTAGCCTATAAATGGTTGATGTTGTTAATTATATTAGGGTAAGTGGAACTGGGATCTATTATCGACTTTGTTGAGCCCACTATGTGGGGGATGGTACACACCTCGGGAGCTTTGGACTTAATAATAGAGTCTTTTTAGACTTGCCTACGGCTTTACCATTATTGAGCCATAAGAAGTCCGAAAGGAGCTAGCCCTCGGCAACTCTGCTATGTTAGACCTACTCCTCTACTCTCTATAATTAACCACTTCGAGCCGTGGGTGTAGATACTTAAGTGCCGAATTTCGAAGGCTAAGAGGAGTGGCAACTAAGGTTTTGAATCGCCAAAGCATACACTAAGTACATACATAAATTTTTTTAACATGGCTGACAATAATCAAGAGAGTAGAATGAACATTGATAGCTTTGATTTTGCACATGAAGGTGCTAATAATGATCCTCCCATGTTTGTGAATTATATCGTCACTAGGTTGCAGCAAGCTATGGGCAACCCTGCTTTGCAAGCCGAAGTTGCTCAACAACTTCGTGCTTATGGAATTTCCCTTCCTCTCCAAGAGGAGAGAGAGAGAGAGCTTAGGAGGCCTCTTGAAGAGACCCCCAAAAGAAGACTCTCTCCCATTCGAGAGGAGGAATCCAAAGAGCAAGAAAGCAATGAAATTTTAAGTTCCTCTGAAGATGTGGCTCCATGAAGACGGCGGTCTAGAGAATCGCCCACTCCTCCCAAGAGGAAAAGATCAACACATAGTCCTTCTCCTCATCACTCTGAAAGGCAAGAGAGGAAACAAAGGAAGAAAAGGGCTAGGAAGAGGTCACCCTCTTCTCCTTCTTCTTCACCTTCCTCCTCTTCCGATGAAAGTTATGGCTAGTCTCCTAGAGAATACAAGAGGGGAGGACATCGCAAATCATTTTCTGCATGGCGAAGGTCACAAAAGATAAAGAAGTTCAAGGAGGGAGGAAAGAGTATCTCTTTTCTCACCTATGATGGCACCTTTGGTGCTACTGACAAAGTGTTGGCCCTTATCCAACAATTTGATGTGGCCTTTGGAGACGAGGGCTTCACAGAGTCCTCCAAGCTACGCCATGTAGCTATGCACTTCCAAAAATCAGCTCGTCAATGGTGGGCTAGCCTTCGTGGCAATGGTGAAGCCCCAAAGACATGGAAAACTCTACGAGTTTCCATCATGAAGCAATTCCTTGCAAGCGATGCAAAAGACAAAGTGCTTACTGAATGGCGCAGCTTGAAGCTTATCTCTCATGAGTCTATCCACAAGTACGTAGACAAGTTTTGGGATTTACATCTCAAGGCTACTGTCTTTCAAAAGATAGACTTTACCGAGAAAAGGCAGCAATTTTGTGCGGGACTACCTGAAGAGATGGCAGAATACATCAACTCTCAACGGCCTGGTACTATTAGCGAAGTAATCCATCACACCATGGTTGCTTCACGCATCAATTTCCATCGAGGGGCTAGACGTAATGTCAAGCCCATGGAAAACAAAGACAAGAATGATGCAAAGGGGAAAACCAATGTTCAAAATACTTCCCAAGTCACTTCCAACAACAACAACAATCATTCCAAGGAGAAGGGAGTTTACAGAGGTAAAAACAAACTCTCTCCTGAAGAGCTTGAAGCTTTTCACAAGGACCATAAGTGTTTCAAGTATGGGGAGCAAGGACATGGCTATCATTCTTGCCTCAAGAAGAATACTTGCAATGAGACTCCTAGGGCTTCCACCATTGAAGCTCCAAAAGAAGATGCTCATTGCAAAGGATCATCACTTTCCTATGCTTGGGGAAAGGTAAGAGAGCATGATTTCTTCATCTTGTTTAACCCTGGCTCTACTCTGAACTTCATATCAATGGAGTTGGCCACCAAGTTGGGCATTCAAGCTTTTGAGATGGGAGATATGGTAATGGCTTACGCAGCTTTCAAGGGACAGTAAGCCTCTGTTACTCCCTTGATTGGGAAGTTGAGGCTTCATGTCCAAGGGTATGTCGACAAAGAAGACTTCTTCATCTCTCCTCTCCAGATGAGGATGCTATCCTAGGGGCGCCATGGTTTGATCGCATGGCTGCCAACATGAAGTTCCCTGAAAGGAGAATCTACTTCACCTACAGGGGAAAGAACATGTATATAGATGCTAGTGAGCGTGGTCGCACTATTCCACTTGTAAATCCTCTTGCTTTTGATAAGTCAATGAAGAGCTCAGTTTCTGCGTACATGATTTTTGTCAAAGAGTCTCTAAAAGATACTAATGTTTCATCAAATGTAAATGGTAGGAATCAAGAAGAGTTAGACTTGTATAATTTTCTAAAAGGATTCCAAGATGTGTTCATTGATGATATCCCTATGGACTTTCCTCCAACACGAGGGGATGATGACCATCCCATTGAGCTCCTTCCAGGAAGCTCACCGCTTAACAAACCTCCTTATCGAGTCTCACAAGCTCAACAAGAGGAGATCATGAGGCAAGCACAAGAATTGGTAGACAAAGGGATGGTGAGACCTAGTTACTCTCCCTTTTGTTCTCCAGTCCTTTTAGTGCAAAAGAAAGATGGTACATATCGTATGTGTGTGGACTATCGAGCACTAAACCATATCACTATCAAAAACAGATTTCCCGTGCCTCGAGTAGAAATTCTGTTTGATAAGCTACAATGCTCTACCTACTTCAGTAGGATTGACCTTAAGAGTGGCTATCATCAAATAAGGATAGTGGATGAAGATGTCTTAAAGACCGCGTTTCGCACAACGTTTGGTCTTTATGAATATCTAGTCATGCCTTTTGGCTTGACTAATGCACCGGCTACGTTCAATCGTCTGATGGAGAAAATTTTTAGACCATACCGCAAATTCACTAGAGTGTTCTTTGATGATATCATCATCTACTCCAAGTATTTGGAGGAACATAAGCAACATCTCCAAGTGATTTTTCAAGCATTGAGGGAGAACAAGCTTTTTCTCAACCAAAAGAAAAGCGAATTCTTCCTTTAGAGATTCAATACCTAGGTCATATTATCTCTCACGATGGTATCCGTATGGATCCATCAAAGTTAGAGGTAATAAAATCATGGCCTAACCCACGAAATCTACATGAGCTAAGAATATTTATTGGTATGTGCACATACTATAGCCGCTTCATAGCAAAATTCTCTCAAGTAGCATGACCACTACACGACTTAACTAAGAAGAACGTTAAGTATGTATGGACTGCTAAGGAGAAAAATGCTTTTGATAAGCTCAAAGAGAAGCTTACTTCCAAACCAGTCCTCGTGCTTCCAGATCTCTCAAAGCCATTTGAGGTTCAATGTGATGCTTGTGGTGATTGCCTTGGAGCAGTTTTGCTTCAAGAAGGGCATGCCATAGCATATGAGAGCCGAAGGCTCAATATTGATGAGCGAGTCTTGGGCATTATGAGAAAGAGCTTTTAGCTGTTGTACATGCCCTACACACATGGAAGCACTACCTATTGGGGACTCCATTTATCCTACGAACCGACCACCACCAAAGTCTCATGTATTTCATGACGCAAAGCAAGCTTTCCGACAAACAAATGAGGTGGGAAAATTTTCTTTTGCAATTTAATTTTCATATTGCTCACATAGCTAGTAAGCACAATCAAGTGGCTGATGCACTTTCACGACGACCAAAAGTTAATGCGGTGTCTATAGCTACTCACAATGATCTATCCTCTATGATAGATGAGTATGCTACTGACCTTGACTTTAGAGACATAATGTTAGCCCTTACTTTGGGGAAGAAAGAGGAGCCATTCACCTTTCAGGATGGTTATCTTCTCCACGGAAATAGGCTATGTGTTACCCATTCCCTTCGTGAGAAAGTTATGCATGAATCCCATGCTCCTCCATATGCGGGGCATAGAGGTATTCAACCTACTCTCCGAGGAGTAGAGACGTACTTCTATTGGCCTACCATGAATGTGGACATACAAGAGTATGTTTCAAAGTGTGTAGTATGCCAAAAGAACAAGTATGATAGAGGGAAGCAACCTAGATTACTCCAGCCATTGCCTATCCCAAATTCACCATGGGAGAGTATATCCATGGATTTCACCTTTGGATTACCCAAGTCTATCCATGGGAATACAAGAATATGGGCAATAGTTGACAGGTTTAGCAAGCAAGCACATTTTATTCCTGTCAAAAAGACTATTAAGGCACATCAAATGGCAACTCTCTTCATATCTCAGATTTTCAAGCACCATGGATTACCCACATCGATCGTGTCAGATAAAGATCCTAGAATGACCAGTAATTTAAGGTCTCTTTGAAAATCTAGGAACAAGATTGAATTTCTCTTCGGCCTATCACCCACAAACGGATGGCCAAAGTGAGATAGCTAATCTTACGATACTCGATCTACTCAAGACTTATGTTATCGAAGTAGATCAACGCTCACAATGGGAAAAGTACTTACCTCTTGTAGAGTATACCTACAATAATACTGTACATACTTCTACAGGAAAAGCACCTTTTGAGATCATTGAGTGAAGACCTAAAAGTCCTTTGCTACTCAAAGTACATGGGAAGATCTTCGTCGCCGATGAGTATAGCCGTGACCTACAAGAATATTTTCAAAAGATTAAGGAGGATATATCCATCTCTCAGCAAAGGCAAAAAGCTGCTGCTGATAAGCACAGAAGAGCCTTAATGTTCAAAGAAAATGATTGGGTCTTACTCAAGTTTCCTAAGGATCGATTAAGGCAAACGACAGGCAAAAAACCTACGGGCCATCAAAAGTATTATGCTAAACTAGCAAAAAGATACTATGGTCCTTTCCAAATCTTGAAGCCCATCAATGAGATGGCTTATCAACTCAAGTTGCCCAACCATTGGCTCATACACAATGCCTTTCATGTAAGCCTACTTAAGCCCTACAAAGGAGAGCCACCAACTGAACCAATTATTGAAGCCCTCCCAAAGTTGAAGACCAAGAAGAGGTGCTACAACCCGAAGCTATCCTTCGGCATGAAGACAAGGTACTATGACATGGTAAGATTATCCGAAGGTATCTTATTAAGCTAAAAAATTATCTTTTTGAAGATGCTAGATGGATGCAAGGAATACAGCTTAAGGATAGTATGAACCTTGTCAATGCTTACAATGGTACATTAGAGTAAGCAAATGTACAAATTTCTTTTAAATGACTCATGTTTTTGTCTTATAAGAGTAGTCCTCTTTTTAATTGTGCACAAATTTAACTAGTATGCATGCTTAGAATCATGTTTGTGATGACGACGTCTCTCAAACACCAGTAGAATTTGTCACTCTACTTTGGGAGAATGAAATGGACTAAAGAGAAGACATACTTGCGGCAGCTATGTCTCCCAAGCACCAAATGGATTAGTCATCCATCTTGAAAAGATGTCGTAGGGTAAAAAGGGATCCTCTACCCAACTAAAATTGACTAATGACTAAGGCTTTATCTCTTCTACCTCATAGTCGAGGAGGACTATGATTTCAAGAGAGAGGTAATTTTATAAAATCTAATATCTAATATCTAACCAACCCAAATGATTTTCTCATATTAAATTGATCACTTAATGTGGCGGAATAAACGGGAACAAGTGTTAAGATATAGAAATGTGCTTATAGATCTATCTCAACACGGGGCCAATGGTAAAGGGGCCCAAATGAGAGATGGTATATCAAAGAGAAAGGCTAACAAATGGAGCATAAAACCTTAGGGTTAGCTTCATTGAAGACCTCCAATAATGTGTGTAAAAGTCCTTTGACCTTAGGTAAGCTAGGGCTGAGCTTCAGGCGCGGGAACCCGACCCAGCTCGAGGTGCTTATCCTACTTGTCATGCTTGATGACTAAGGTCCTTGAGGTTCTTGATGATTGAGGTTCTTGAGATGCTTGAGGTGCTTGACATGCTTGAGATGCTAGGATTGCACTTGAGGTGAGAACCCACCAGCCCAAGCTTAAAGTGCTTAAGAGCCAAGCTTGTGGTGGGAACTGGGCCTATGCATGAGGGGCTTGAGGTGTCAAAAAGTCAAATATTCAATCACTACGAGGAGGGGGCAATCCCTACATGAGGGGGGATGAGAGAGAACACCCACACACTCACACAAAGCATGCATGGTACAAAGAAAGTAAAAGGGACACTTGTCAAGTTCCTCCTCATGTTGCCCTCATGGTGTGCCTGAAGCCTATTGGTTGGCCACCCAAGGGGTCCAATAATAATTTAGGAGATTTAATTAATTGATTTAGCATTTATCTAGCCCTCTCTCTCAAAGGGGAAAGGGGGACACTTGTCTCAAGGCTACCCTTGCTGCTTGTAATGCCTCTTGCTTATGATTGGCTAGGCCTGGAGGGGTCCAATGAGCTTCAAGCATGAGCTACAAGGGGGGGTCGACCCAAGCAAGCTAGGGGGTTGCTTAGGGGGTATACTCACCCACACATACGCACAAACACTCTCTCATTGTGTGCTATGCAAAGTGCAAGAGCTCCCTCTCCTTCTCCAAGCAAGTAGAGGTTGAGAGCCTACACCAACACTTTTGGATATGGAGTGCAAATCCAACCAAGAGCCATGCTTCAATGCTTAAGCTTGCCATCTCCTTCTTCTTCATTACTATGCTATTATGTATGCTAGCAACAAGAGTTATGATAAGTGAGGAACTAATTCTTTCTCCTACGAAATCTTTCTTCTTCCTCTTCCCTACCCTCATTCCCTGCTAGCTCTCTCCACCTTCAAAGGTGTTTGAGGTCTTGGGACTGAGGCTTGGGATAGTTAAAGCTTTCTTCAATTTTATGTTATGTTTGTGATGCATGAAGCTTTCCATCTTCATTGCATCACCTAGGTCACAAGGAACACAAAGATTGTATCGTAACAAGTCTCTCTTAATGGGAGAAATCATAATACGAATGCCTATTGGAGGGGGGACCCCGGCTCCACATAAATCCGGTCCTCAAATGTTGTCATGTTCTCTAAATTCTCTCTCTTGCAAAAGTATTGTCCATGCCAAGTTAACTAATTGCTATGATTATGTTGCTATCTTCAATTATGTTCACCTGCTATGCTCACAAAGTCATTTCTCAAAAGTACTCTCATTAATTTCCGCTACTTTTAAATTAAATAGGCCAATTCCATTACATGCAGATACCATATTGCAAAGTAAGGCTTGTTAATGAAATTTCCATACAGAAGATGGAAGCAAGCAATGGGAGTATGGGAGGCGCTCGACTCCAATATTGTTTTTCTAGAGATTATGGACCTTCAAATATTCCTCCACACTAATATTGTTCCCAATATTTGTGTCAATGATTACTGGCACATTAAAAATCTTTGCAAGTACCTCAATCCATGAATAGTATTCTTTTTGTGTGGATAGCAAAATTATAAGGTGTAGAAAAGAGAAGGGTTTTACTTGTAGGAACATCTCATTCTTGTGATGTATCATTGTACAAGTTCAAACACAGGGCCTTCTCTTAATGAAAATTTTGTTTTACATCCCAACTCTGTGCATAACTATTGATTGTAAAGTGTAATTTAAGCTCTTTTAATATTTCATTCAATTTTATATGTGTGATAATTTTGGTATTTCATGAATTTTTCTTGAGTTCTGAGTATTTCAACATTAAAAGTAATTAAGTCTTAGAAAATGGAATCCAAGAGTTGTATTATTGTGCAAGTGCACATTTAGTTCTCTATTTATCTTCTCCACAAAAAAATAACTTAAAACTCAATTTTTAGTAATTAAGTGAATTCTAAGTAGTACTACCTGGAGGCACACATGTGTGAATATAAACTCATTTTAAGGGACTTACACCATATGATTGTCGATTGATTTTCTAAAGAATGTGTACAAATCTGACAAGAATTTTTTATATATTGAAATTTGTCAAAGGGCTTGCTAAGATGGATTACAAGGTAGATGATCACAATGGCCTCATCGACTTGGGCATGGGGTGTATAGGTATCCAATTTCTTAATTGGGACAAGGACCTAGCTTTGCTAGTGCTTAAGGAAATGGAAAGGGATAAGAACAAAGGAAAAAGCACGAGGAGAGATAGGGAGGTTAAAAAGATATAAGTGAGTATGAAGAGGCTTCAATGAAGCTTGTGCTCCTACATGACTCTAATCTTAGGGACAACATAAATTAAAAACTAGATGGAGATGAGGTGGTGATACAGGAGGTTCTAGACTTCCACCTACTCCATTTGCATGCAATGGTGATAAAGAGTCATCAATTTATTTTTGTCAATGACATTTTCAAAGACTGTTGGACTTCAATAATGATAAGCAAAATTCAGTAGACAGTTGGACTTTGGGTAGTATAAGTAAAATTCTTAATTATTTCACGATCCAGCCTTTAGTATGGATCTTTGGACATTATGGGATTCATGCTCTTTTTATATTTTTGTTTATCATGAAAAGAGGCTATGATGGCTCTTCATTTCCTATTCTTCTTATTGATTGGTGGTGGGGGAGGAGGTGATTGTGTTTCCATGCAAGGACAAAGTTCTTGGTACTTTTTTCTTCACTCTATAGGACTGTCCATTCCTCTGTGGTTTGAGCGTGTTCTTCTTCCTCTTTAAAAATTTATTTGGCATGGTCACTAAGGATTCGGTCTTGCATACCCTCTTTGTAAGAAGCCTACTTAACTGAGAAAATGGGGTCACTTGGAAAAAAAGTTCAGAAGAATGTGTTGCGTTCGGGACTTGTTGGGTCCATCAAAGTATGGGTTTTTTTTTGCACCATGATCAAGTTACATGCCTCATTTTTGGAGCGGAAAATTGGAATTTTCCATGCGTGGCCATGTCTCTGGGGCAGATTATGGCCAAATCTAGCATCTTTTGCACCAAAGAACCGCACGCCGGGGGGTGTTTCTGGACCGGAGGGGTCCGGACCAAGCTCCGTGTGCCACGGCACACAGAGGCCCTGTTTGATCTGGTGTGCAAATAGAAACATAAGTTATCCCTAGAGTGATGGGTGTATATACAATGCACAAGAGAAAAAACCTCTTAGTAAGGGAAAAAGTACCCCGACGGGAAAAACCCCAGATATGATAACAATAACAAGAAGAGAGATATCTGGTGTAGAAGATGCTAGATTTGGCTAGAAGCTTAAGAGCTTTCTAGAAATATCTAGAGATTGCTAGAGGTTTCTAGAAAGTACTTTGGGAGATGTCGTTGGATTATTTTTTGAGAACTAAATATTCCTTTGATATGTGGAATATGCTATGAAAATGGCATACTATACATAATCTAGCATATTCCACTAACTAAGTGGTGTTCCCTCTGGTCAAACAAGGCTTTTGCGTGACGTGGCACACGGAGCTTGGTCCGGACCCCTCCTATCCCGAAACACCCCCGGCACGGTTCTTTGGTGCAAAAGATGCTTGATTTGGCCATAATCTGCAGGTCAAATAGGGATTTTGCACACTGTGGCGCACGAAGCTTGGTACAGACCCCTCGGGGCTCGAAACCCCTCGACGCGGTTCTTTGGTGCAAAAGATGCGTGATTTGGCCATAATCTGCCCCCGGAACATGGCCTCGCATGGAAACTCCAATATTTCGACCACAATCGGGCCAATATATTCTGGCCAAAGAGAATATTCCGGTGAACCCCCCGTCTCGAGCAGAGCTCGAGATCGAGGATTGATTTTTGGTTTTTTGGCGAGTGATTTTAGTTTTCCGATGAGTGATTTTTCTCATTGTACAATGGATTCTGCTCATTATGGGGTCTTAAAAAGATGTTTTTCTACAATAAGAATTACAAGGGTAAACCAAGCTCCATACTTAACGCATTTCCATGTCCATCTTTAACAGAATTATTTGACAAATCGCAAGAATTTTCACTATCATTAATGTAGGTTAGATATTTCTTAAGTTGGCTCAAACTTCCTTGAAAATTACAGTTTAGGTATGCAGTATAGTTGTGAAGCTTCTACAATATCTCAATAAATATTGATGAATTCAATACTTATTTAGGCTCACCAATAAATTGCAACTTATTGTCTAACTTCTATTTTTTTTGGAAATCCATTTTTTGGGTCCTTTACAATCAAATAAAAGTATTATCATGTTTTTAACGTATTAAAACTATACTTCCATGAATATTTCATATTGTATATGGACATTATGGTCAGATTATCAAAATCTACCATGACTTGAGTGGTCTAAGCCACTAACTTGATCCAAGGAGCTTTTGTGCATATGTCCTAAAGTCCACCACTTACCCCACCATTCTAGCATTTGGTCAAAGATTCATTAAGTTTTAAGTACTTACTTAAACTTCCAAATAAGAGGCCCTCCTATATCCATTCTCTTCCTAATTTCTATAAAGGCTAATTGTACTATTAGCAACTATATGTTTCATGTCCACATTTTAGATTTAAATGTCCTTTATTTAGAAATACAAATAATGAGCTTTCCTTTGTTTTATGGTGCCTTGTGACCATCCTTTCACCAGCCACTATTGATATCCAATTATGTACAAGAACGTGTCAACCACAAACATTCTTGGCTAACCTGGTTCTCGACACAAATTTTTGTGGGGCCTAGAAAATGAGAGAAACAATAGTATTTCAAGACAAGTGCACACGATTAACCTGAGTTACAACATAAGGTAACTTCAAAACAATGACAAAGTTCACAAGTAAAGAGATGACACAATAAGATGGTAAAGCTCGTATTGCATTAATTAATTACATGAGACCACTGGCTTAACATATGAGTTTTGTACTTACGTGTTTTGTACATGAGAACAAAGCTAGGCTCTCTCTCTCACTACCACTCTATTGCTCCGCCTTTTGGCCCCTTTGTCTTGCCTTCCATTTGCAACACCTTTCTTTGCAGCTGTAAGTTTAGCAGACACTTTCAACCGATTCTTGGTTGTTGAGATTTGGTTCCACACTTGAATGTCCATCTTGGCTTGGTTGGTTCTTGGTCTACTATTGAGCCACAACGTGATTGATATCTCCCTAGGGCTTGACTATTCAAATATTGCAGGCATGAAATTAAACATTATTAACTTTTATGATACACCTTCTGTAGATAAAACATGAATACATAGACCTACAATTTCAAAAGCTAAATACAATGTGAGTTTAATAAATCCATAGGTGAATTCAATTGCAATATAAACATTCAAAACTTTACCTCTTCCAAGAGCAAGTATTTGAACATTGTTGAATTTAGACCAACCCATATTGTGGCCTACATTGTTGAAATGCATTGGAGTCAAGTTTTCCAACCATTGACTAGCAGCTTTCAAATAAATCTTTTGGAGGCACTAGTACCAGTTTTCAATGTTGTTGAATATAGGAGAATTTGCTAAAACAAGAGATGATTAATCCTTCTAATTTCAAAGAAAAAAGAGCTCCAATAAGTCATTCATGGAAAAAATACACTAACCACACATGCCTTGCAGGAACTGACACTTACCTTAGGATCCTTTGCCAACATTGAAAACTTGTGACCCTTCATACACCCCTTGCATTCTGCTACATTGACACCATGTATAATAGATCTCTACTGCATTGTAATCCTTTGCCGGGTAGCTATGAGCAAGTACACTCTTGCTAGAAATTACTTGCATAGTGCATATTTCACACACACACACACACATACACAGAATAAATAAGGAGATGTTGCAGCAACTGTGAAAAGGATTTTGAAAAGAGATAGGGAGAGAGGGTAGGAAAGTTGATGTTGCACGTCAAGAAAGTGGCTATGGAACTTGAAAGAGAGATGCAAGCTTGGGAAGAGAACAAAAGTGGAATGGGAACCTAAAAGTTGGAGCTATGGAGATAGAAGTTGCAACTCTAAAATGAGATGTTGGAGCTATGGAGAAAGAGGTTGTAGATCTAGAAGAGAATATGTTGGAGCTACAGAGAAAGAGGTTGCATATCTGGAAGGAAATGTTGGAGCTATGGAGAAAGAGGTTGCAGATCTAGAAGGAGATGTTGTAGCTATAAAGAAACATGTTGCAGGTTTACAAGGAGATGTTGTAGCTATGGAGGAAGAGGTTGCAAGTTTAGAAGGAGATGTTGTAGCTATGGAGGAGATGTTACAGAGGTAGAATGATGTGTGGTAGGCTACTTTACAAGAAGATGCCCTAGCATGAGAAGAAGGAGAGAGAGATGTCAGGGAATTTGAGAGAGAGAGAGAGAGAGAGAGAGAGAGAGAGAGAGAGAGAGAGAGAGAGAGGGGATAAACATTGCACACTTCACTTTTCAGCAAGAGCTGAGGGGAGAGAAAGAGAGCTTGGGAAACTTTTGGAGGGGGAGAAACAAGAAGAGAGAGAAGACAAAGAGGGGACAAGAGAGGGAAACTTTTAATATTTGAAAATTGAAAAGGTGCTTTTGGGGGGAGAGTAACTCCAACCAGATCTAGTAAAATCTGCATATATTCTCCAAGAAAATAAGCAAAAGTATTTTTATAAAGGCATGTCTAGGCTATCTACCCACCATTCTAGCCCTTGGTCAAAGTTTGATTAAGTTTTAAATATTTCCTTAAACTGCCAAATAAAGAGTCCCTCCTATACCCCATTCCCTTCCTAATGCTTGGTTATTTTTGAGCACTTTTAAGTGATCATAGATGGTATCTTACTTAGAATTCACTAGTTATGTTTGAGCTTTGGTTCTTACCTCCATGTTCATGTAAAATTATGTTTTTAGGGTCTCTTGGTGTGTTGAACTTGCGCTCTTATTTCCAAGAGACATAGAAAGTGGATTTTCAATTGGTGTTACTTGGTTGTTCATAAGTGAGCTCTTTTTACCTCCAAGCAGGCTAGTAGTAGCCTTCTCTGTCAATGTCCAGTGCTAAATATTTTTTAGACTCTTAACTCTAGTATCACTAAATTGCATTGTGTTGTAAAAACTGTAAAACTATAAAAATGACAAAACCACAAAATCAAAAGCTTAATCATGACAAGTTCTCAAAAGCATAACCATAACGTCGACTCCCAAACCATAGATACAACGGCATAAAGATTTTATAGCCATAATTAAAACATAATTCAAAATTTGCAAAACCATAAACATAACCCACTTCCCATACCATAACCATTACCATAAGTTGCTTGGCATACCATAACCATAACAACCATACCGTCATTGCAAAACCATAATCATAACCATAATCTGATTGCTAAACCAGAACCATCGCATGATTGCCATACCATCATTGCAAAACCATAACCATAACTTGATTGCAAAACCCTAACCATACCATGATTGCCATACTATCATTGCAAAACCATAACCAGAACTTGATTGCCAAACCATGACCAAAACCTCTGTGTCATACCATAATTACGAAACAAATCATAATCACAAACGGAATGCAAAACCATAAACATCAGCACTACAAAACCGTACATGCAAACAATCATCGAGTAAAATAGTATCAAGAAGACCACATCCTACAAAAAAGACTGTACCAAGAAGACAATATCAAGATGACTGAGTTAGACTGTATCAAGAAGACCCTCATGGTAATGCCTCCCATTCAAAGTCCTCTCCCTCCTCCTATAGCTGGGTCAAAAGGGCCACAACTCGATACTTAGACCCATAATTCTCCTCTTGGTGTGTCGGAAGGCGCTTCACAATAACTTTCTACAAAAATTCTGAATTTATCATGAGATAAATCTTCAAATAGCATATATATTTTCAAAAATGAAAAGCATACATATAATACTTACAAACTCATGTCAAAGTGTGTCGTAGCCTCCATTCCCAAGATTTTACGCTCCAGTAGACTCCAAACGTGCTCTGACTACATCTCTTAGCTGTTGAAATCTGTCAAGATTGTCTTGTGTCTCTTGTGCAATCCCTGCCCACTCCTCTACGTCCAACCATGCCAACTTTGGACTGTCAGCATTATACCTTTCTCTCACCTTTGATCGACGATGCGACATTTTGGTCTTTGCCACACCCAAAATCCAGCCATTTGAGACTAGATCGTGCCCCTCTGCCAGCATGTACTCTCTTTGCATGGCCTCGACGATATAACTCTTTCTTTCATCGTTGAGATTGTCCCAAATCTCCATCACAGAGTGACCAAGCTGAATTGTACAGAGGTGTCGAATCCTCTGTCGCATGGATTTTTCGACCCTATCCGCCACAACCGCCCGATCCCTGCTCTTGTACACCTTGCTAGGATCATGCTCATGTGATCCCCAAGGTGTACGTGGTGAGCCAATCGGTGAACTATCTATCGAAGAAAGTGGTGGATGCTCTCTCGGTGGTGTGGATGCATCGGTAGAACCGCTACCACAATAATCACCACCTCTAGAACGATGCCTACCTCGTCTCGAGGATGAACCAGCCATCAATGTAGGGGACACTCTAGGCCTAGGTGTAGAAGGCACACTCGATTGAGGTGTGGGGCTAGTCGGTGTAGGGACCATACTAGTCCTAGGCGTAGGGTGGACCGTAGTATGTCTAGAGAACCTGCTGCCCAAAGGTTCTGTGCCATCGCAATCTGCTCTTTGGTGTGAATTGTGTTAAAAAGGAGCCCATCTGCTCGGGTGACATGCCGATCGGAGTGACAGGAAAACTAAAACTAGGAGAGTATGGCTCACCGTCATCGGCCATGGCTATAAATACACAAATAACACCCACAAAGTACGTTAATTTACAAAAGAAACGCTTGATCAATACAAATGTGAGGTCTCCAATCCTGCCGACAGCAAAAACGGGATGGTACCATTGACAGGTCTCTAGGCCTACTAAAGTCAGAGTCCTTAAACAAGAAAAATTCAAGGGAATTCACCCTTACCATTGACAATGGTTTAGGTTTATAGCCCTAGAAGAGAACTAGTCCTGTCTCGCAGTGGAAACGGGACCATAAAAAAAATTTCCAGCCCTATATCTTCATCCTTCAGATTAAGGTTTCCTTAGCCAACGCTTTTCCCCCCTAACATATGTGAGGACATAGCCGTTGGTGGATTCCTCTTCCAAATGAAGAAGTTTCTAAACGTTTTAGTGCGCGGGAATGGATAGTTACCTGACTAATCAGGTCCACCTATCCATGATTGACAACCTTAGTCAATCCCCACTTACCACCCCGCACTCACACATGATTTCTTTGCTTTCTAATTACTATCACATTGTTTTAACATTTAAAATAATGGTTTCTTTTAACTTTCATAACTGAATTTTATTAAAACTGCCCTTGAAAACAGTATTGAAAACATTCTTTTACCAAACAGACATCTTTAAACTTAAGACAGGGTACTATCAATCAAAACATTGTCCATAATAACCATGACCAGTACTCTTCTTGTCTCAAGATCACCTAAGGGTGAAAAAACGGCACCCATTCCTTATTGACAATCCGGAGTGGATAAACCCCCACCCAAGGTTTCGAGTGCCCATACACCAAACCAGTAGCACATACAACCGGGCGGCTCCCCTAGGATTAAAAAAACGGTATCCTAACTTATGTAGAAACATCAAGACATGACACGGAGTAGAAACTCAACGTTCATGGGGGTAACCGACTTATCCGTGGCTAGAAGCCAATCATTATCATCAATTTATACTAAGGAGTTGGAGGTGTCTTGAGTTCCCTAACATATATTTAACCTTTGATAAATAACCCAGTTCAATTTGAATCCATTTGCTAATTTCCCCTATTTAATTTATCTTAAAAACAAAGTATTTTTGCTAAAGTAATCAGGTAAATTAATTATTTGAGCTTTTCCTAATTATCACAAGTTTCCTAATACATAATTAAACATTGATAAATAACTCAAAGCATTTGAAATCAATTTACTAATTTTCCCTATTTAATTTGTCTTAAACACAGAGTATTTTTGCTTAAGTAATTAGGTAAATTAATTATTTGAGCTTCTCCTAATTATCACAGGTTCTCAAACATATAATTAACTACTGATAAATAGCTCAAAGAATATTGAATTAATTTGATTATTTTTCCCTTTAATTTTCTCTAAAAAACAGTGTAATCCTGCCTAATTAATTAGGAAAATTACTCAAAACATTATAGGATAATTTTTCTAGCTTAATGACTATCTAATGCAGCTTTGATAATTACCTCAAATTAATTTAAACTTAATTAATATATTTTCCATTAATTCATGGTTAATTTGGCTAATTTCAGTCCTAATATGATAGGATAATTAATTAGCTTAACATTACCGAGCTTAATTACAAACATCAGTAGAGAATAATTAATTAAGAGAGGGTTTATGAGTATACATAGGTCTAATCATTGATTTATTAACAAAATAGATTAATCTAGCCTTGCTAATTAAGAAGGATTAGGATAATTACCATTTAGGTTAATCGACTAGAGCTTAATCTCTAGTGATTTCTACGTAGCGGTCCCTCTAGATGAGAGAGAGAGTGTCAAGGCTCCGAGTCTGTCAAATTATGAAGCAAGGGGTCGTATTTATAGTTTTCTGGCACTCACAATCTCTTCATAGGCTGGAAAAAGCAGTTGCTTGCAGCTCAAGTAGCCCTACAGCTCCAGATGGCGCCCCTTGCTGCTAAATGAGTCCTTGGTAGGTCAGTAATGACCCTCCCATTACCTACCGGCTTTTAAAATGTCAATTCTGCTATAATTTGACCTATTTTTGCTTAATTGCTAAATATCTTGTAAATATCTGGGAGGCCTTTAATAAAGTCTATGCTTAAATGATTACTGTAACCCTTCAATTTTTCTTAATAATTTATTTTACATTGAATCTTTCGAAAGGACTAGCGGGGTCAGTTTTTGTTCGAATTTAAATATGAAAATTTTTAGCCCGTGGTTTGCTGTGCTTAGGATTCCAAAAATACCAATATTTGCCATGGTCGGATAATTCTACATTGCTTTTTCAATAATCATATCAGTTTGATTAAGCTTTATATAACCTTTAAGGTTTCAGAAACTGGAAACCTTACAATCATCCCAACTTAAGAATTTGAGATGTCCTCATCTCAACCGAAATTGGGAAAATCTTTGAGAAGAGAAATTCATCCTCCCAAGTGGCATCTTCGAAGGGATAACCTGTCCACTTTAGCAAATGTTACTGATTACTATAAGAGTTCTTTTTAGTTTCTGGTTGGAGTTACTTGCTAGCCAATTTTTCCTCAAGAAACTCTTAGTGTTGAGCCCATCTTAAAAACCATTACAAACCATTTGTATCATCTCAAAAACCATTTTAAGTAAATTCCATAAAAGATCCATATATACACCTTGTCAACATGAACATGCTCGGTCTAACTAACCATTTAGAGCAATCAATGTTCGACAAGTATCATGTATTTCAGCTTTGCCAATCTGGACGCGCTCAGCGTGTTCTTGCCATTCTGAGCAATCTGCGTTTGGCACAAGCTTCCACCATTGCACCAGAGGTACCCCCTCTCTGCTCTAACCTGGTTGACCAACAATATGTTAAGGGTTTTAAGAAGTATCATACCAAGAGTTCTTTTTGGCTTCCTATTAGTTTCGTACCTTAATTCTTTCATATCTAGGTCATTTTCCAAGGAAGGCTATCGTGTGCACAAGAATGTGAGTTGGTTTCTTGATAACTACCTCATTTTTTAAGATTCGAATTTTTCCTTCCTAACGAGAACCTCTTTATCATTTGCTAGATCTACCCTTAATTTGAATACTAATTTAACTTTAGATTCATTAAGTAATTTTGGAGAAGAAAATCATGTATACCCTTATAATATATAAGTAACTCAAGTTTTTACATTAATGATTTATAGTGGTTTACAAAGCTCTAAGATTGCTAACTATGGCCAAGCGAGTGGCTCTTTTATCTTTTTTTTTACTCATAAGGTTGGTTCTCCTATTATTGCATAATATCTGGCTCCTCTTGCTCTTCCTCTACCTCGTCCTCCATTTCTACCTCCTCTTACATTATCTCCTTGATTTTGAGGAACGGCTCTAGCAGTAGTTCGAGAGTTTTGCTCTTCAGGACAATTATTTCTATAGTGCCCCATTTGATTGCATCGATAGCACCTAATGTTTGGGAAGGTCTGCTCCAGGTTTACTATTGCAGCTAGTCCACGTTGTTGGTATCCTTGGTTGAAAGTTCACCTGGCTCTTCCCCTAAAGTTATTAAATCCATTATAGTTCCTTATGGAGTTGGTTCCTTCAGCTGCAAGAGGCTTAGCCCTAAGAAGGGCATCTTGTATTGATGTAAACCGCATAGCTTCGAGACGTGTACTCAGGGGTTTGTTGAGGCCTTGATAGAAACGGGAAATTTGTTGCTAGATGGTCATCTGGGGAGCATAGCGTTGTAAAGACACAAAGTTGGTGTAGTACTCCTCTAATGAAAGTCCTAGCTGGCGTAGACCAAAGAACTCGTTTATCTTGATAGCCTGATGTGCAGGAGGGAGATAACGTTCTTTGATTGCCTGCTTCATTTTCTCCCAAGATGGACTACTCGTGGGATTATCTCTACAGTGTTGCTTCCACCAAAGTTTGGCATCTCCATTGAGACGGAACATACCCAACATTGTTTGGTTTTCTAGAGCAGTTACTGCAGCTTTGAAATAGTCATCCATAGCATCTAACCATGCTTTGGCATCATGCTCAAAATTGGGTCCCTCTCCTTTGAAAGTAGGGAGTTGAACTTGCTTTAGTAGTAATTTTTTCTCTTGACTAACAGTGTAAAGGCTATTTACGCGATTGAATTAGTGGAATTTAGTACTAGATGAAATCTTTCTTACTTATACTTTTAACTTGTTTCCTACTCAAGACTTTTGCACATAGGATGAAGACAATTGCCAAACAATAAACAAAACTACTTATAGCATACCCATGAGAACCATAGTATGTACAAAAGTTAATACAGTTCATGAAGGTCCTACTATGTACAAAGATGACGACAGTCTATACTAAAATCTTGAGGACTTTGGGTGGATCAGATATAGGATCAAAATATACAACATCTTTTGGTCCACTAAAACTAGGGCCTACTCCTATGGTCCTAATTCTACCTAGGTAGATTACTTTAGACACCTGATCAAACACCCACTGATTTTGTGATACTTGGACATCATCTATTACAAGGGTTTCTTCTGAATTCTCCGTGCCAATGAAAAAGTATACTTCAATCACTTGAAGATCTTCGGCCCATTTGAGTTTCTTCATATTTAGTCCTAAACCTCGATCAATTAAAAAAATTCCACCAGATCCTGACCACTTGATTCTCCAAGTGGAAGGAGAAAATCTATTATCCAGCCACTTCATCACGCTTTTTCGCATTGAATAGTCTCGGGATAGGCAAGCCCTTATAAACCTAATGTTGAAATCCAGGAATTTGAAGTAGGCCTGATGGAAATTTTCCTGCAAAGATGGGGATAATTCTGTCTCTTCCTTTCTCTCCCTCTTTTTAATTAAATATCTCTTTAATTGAATTCGTCAAAATCAATAACACCTTAACTTTCCCCTAGGTCCAAGACTTTAATTACGACACCAAAAATGGGATGGTACCATTGATAGGTCTCTAGGCCTACTAAAGTTAGACTCCTTAAACAAGAAAAATTCTAGGGAATTCACCCTTACCATTGACAATGTTTTAAGTTTATAGCCCTAGAAGAGACCTAGTCCCATCTCGTAGTGGAAACGGGACCATAAAAAAAAAAATTTGGCCCTATATCTTCATCCTTCAGATTAAGGTTTCCTTAGCCAACGCTTTTTTTCCCCTAACATATGCGAGGGCACAGCCGTTGGTGGATTCCTCTTCCAAGTGAAGAAGTTTCTAAACATTTTAGTGCATGGGAATGGATAGTTACCTGACTAATCAGGTCCACCCGTCCATGATTGACAACCTTAGTCAATCCCCACTTACCACCCCGCACTCAGACATGATTTCTTTGATTTCTAATTACTATCACATTGTTTTAACATTTAAAATAATGGTTTCTTTTAACTTTCATAACTGAATTTTATTAAAACAACCCTTGAAAATAGTATTGAAAACATTCTTTTAGCAAACAGACATCTTTAAACTTAAGATAGGGTACTGTCAATCAAAACATTGTCCATAATAACCATGACAAATACTCTTCTTGTCTCAAGATCACCTAAGGGTGAAAAAATGGCACCCATTCCTTATTCACAATCCGGAGTGGATAAACCCCCACCCAAGGTTCCGGGTGCCCATACACCAAACCAATTGCCCATACAACCGGGCAGCTCCCCTAGGATTAAAACAACGGTATCCTAATTTATGTAGAAACATCAAGACATGACACGGAGTAGAAACTCAACGTTCATGGAGGTAACCGACTTATCTGTGGCTAGAAAGCCAATCATTATCATCAATTTATACTAAGGAGTCGGAGGTGTCTTCAGACAAGCTATCTTGAGGATGATCAATCATATCTTTCCTATTTCAACCGGTTTTAACCCAAACAGTTCTTTCCTACATTATAAACAAATGCACGTTGGAAGTTACCTTCCGTTTTCAGTCAATCATTTCTTTTCTTATTCGTACTCACTCCTTACGTATGCAATGCTAACTTAAAAATGAACTTTAAAAGATTAATTGGACAAAATAGAAATCCACCTGGGACTGATCGTCCATGTGTTGCTGGGCTGGAGCCTGCAAACCTTCCTCCGTCGGCCTATGGCTAGGCCAAGCCTCATGGTCATTTGTGGCCTTGTTTCTTTTGTTGCTAACATCCTCTTCCTCGGTAAGAGGATTTCCCCTGGTTCTCTTTGGAGCAATGTCGGCAACCTTATAAAAAGACTTAAGGGATTAGAAGTTTAATTATATAATCTTTTTTTTCTTTTTCTACCCAAAATTAAGGGTTTTTGGAGTAAGTAGGATCCTTGATAGTCAATTTGATGAGATATTCCTCTTGTAACTTATTTATGCTATAAGTAATTTCTCATAATTACCTTTTAATTTGGGTAGCCCTTTAACTAGGTTTATCCTTAGTATATATTCCATTTTAGCCTTAGTAAATTATAAATTTCTATCGGTTAATGGATTACTCACCCTAAATTGTAATTGAATATGTTCTATCTTTAGTAATTTTCATAAATTTGATTTATAATATTTTTCTCCTATACTTGTGGTCTAATTTAGGTAAGATTTTACTGATAGTAACTTGTTATATCATCCATTTGTGATGAGGTAATTTTCCCACCCTTCAATAGTGATTCTGGACCTCAGGTATTTATTTGGTAATTAGATAAATTCATTTACTAATTTTCTTTGTCTATTTTATACGCAAAATCGATTACTTTTTTTGAAGATAAATACCTAAACTATTTATTTAAAGTTGGGGTATTTATCATGGATTCCCCAAGGTGTGTTTTGCCTTTGATATTAATATCAAAAGTTTTTGGTTTAATTTACTATATTTCCCCTAATAATGTAATTTTACTAGGATAATTAGATAAATTAATTATCTGAGTTCCACATAATTATCATGGGTTCCCTAAGATATAATTAACTCAAGTCCTTTTGAATCTATTTGCTAATTTTCCCTATTTAATTTGTCTTAAAAATAGAGTATTTCTGATAAAGTAATTAGATAAATTAACTATTTGAGCTTCACATAACTATCATGGGTTCCCTAACATATAATTTAATCTTTGATAAATAACTCAACTCAATTTGAATCTAGTTGCTAATTTTTCCTATTTAATTTATCCTAAAAACATTCTATTTTTGCTAAAGTAATTAGATAAATTAATTATCTGAGATTTTACTAATTATCACAAGTTCCCTAACATGTAATGAACTTCTAATAAATAACCTAATTCAATTTGAATCCATTTGCTAATTTCTCCTATTTAATTTATCTTGAAAATAGAGTATTTTTGCTAAAGTAATTAGTTAAATTAATTATATGAACTTATCCTAATTATCATGGGTTCCCTAACACATAATTAACCACTAATAAATAACTCAAAGCCTTTGAAATCAATTTACTAATTTCTCCTATTTAATTTGTCTTAAAAATAGAGTATTTTTGCTAAAGTAATTAGATAAATTAATTTTTTAAGCTTCTCCTAATTATCACGGGTTTGCTAACATATGATTAACCATTGATAAACAGCTCAAAGCATTTTGAATCAATTTGATTATTTTCCCCTTTAATTTTCTCTAAAACGCTGTGTAATTCGGCCTAATTAATTAGGAAAATTACTCAAAAATTATAGGATAATTTTCCTAGCTTAATGACTATCTAATGAAGCTTTGATAATTACCTCAACTTAATCTAAGCTTATTTAATATATTTCCCATTAATTCATGGTTAATTTGGCTAATTTCAGTCCTAATATGATATGATAATTAATTAGCTTAACATTACCAAGCTTAATTACAACCATGAGCAGAGAATAATTAATTAAGAGAGGGTTTATGAGTATACATAGGCCTAATCTCTGATTTATTAACAAAATAGATTAATCTAGCCTTGCTAATTAAGAAGGATTAGGATAATTACCGTTTAGGTTAATCTACTAGAGCTTAATCTCTAGTGATTTCTATGTAGCATTCCCTCTAGATGAGAGAGAGAGTGTCAAGGCTTTGAGTCTGTCAAATTATGAAGCAAGGGGTCGTATTTATAGTTTTCTGGCACTCACAATCTCTTCATAGGCTGGAAAAAGCAGTTGCTTGCAGCTCAAGCGGCCCTACAGCTCCAGATGGCACCCCTTGCTGCTAAACGAGTCCCTGGCAGGTAAGTGGTGACCCTCCCATTACTTGCCAGCTTTTAAAATATCAATTCTGCTATAATTTGACCTATTTTTGCTTAATTGCTAAATATCTTGTAAATATCTGGGAGGCCTTTAATAAAGTCTATGCTTAAATGATTACTGTAACCCTTCAATTTTTCTTAATAATTTATTTTACATTGAATCTTCCGGAAGGACTAGCGGGGTCAGTTTTTGTCCGAATTAAAATCTGAAATTTTTTAGCCCGGGGTTTGTTGTGCTTAAGATTCCAAAATACCAATATTTGCCATGGTCGGACAATTCTGCATTGCTTTTTCAATAATCGCATCAGTTTGATTAAGCTTTATACAACCTTTAAGGTTTCAGAAACTGGAAACCTCACAACAAATAACAAATAAACAAGTCGCATAAATGAATGAATCTAAAGTGTATTGTAGACTAATAAAAAGAGTTCCTAGCAAAAATCATTAGTTTATCTCTCATCTTCTATGAGATCTGATGCACCAAAGATGTATATCTCAATTTGTACTTCTGCATCTTCGTCATCAAACTCTACTTCTTTGTCGCTCTCTGCATTAGCTTCATTATTTGACACTTCATCTCTAGGTTCAGGCATATGCTCACCATTGACCTCTCTAGCCACAAATTCAAAACTTATATCATTCTTCGGCCTTGAACTTTCTTCATGAATCACCTCTTCAACCTCAATGTCCAATCCTTCACACACTTACTTGCGCCGTGGATCAACTTGAACAACATAGAGCCAATGCGGTTTAGACAAATCATTTTCATCATTTTCTCTCCATAGTGGATCTAGTGTGAACACAAATTCTTTTCACAATGCTGCGGAAGTACGAATGTATCCCGTGCATCTGTCCACACCAACTTAGATTTCACTTGAATCAATCCATTCTTTTCTTTGTGCACAATTGCAATAGGGCCGCGGGTAATAACTTTGAACCACTTGACATCAAAGATAAAAATATCAAACTTTCTAAAGCTAATCTTCAAGATGCCTTGGATGTAGCCCCCCACTTTCCATATGATCTTCCCCACATTCTTGAAGATGTGCATTGGGTCGGGCAGATGACTAATCAGCATGTCACTCCAGTCGGCCCTACACTTTGTTCATGAATCACCTCTTCGACCTCAACGTCCAATCCTTTATATACTTGCTTGCTCCATGGAGCAACTTGAGCAACATAGAGCCAGCGCGGTTTAGACATATCATTTTCATCATTTTCTCTCCATAGTGGATCTATTGTGAACACAACTTGTTCACAATGCCACATAAATACAAATGTATCTCGCACATCTGTCCACACCCGCCTAGAGTTCACTTGAATCAGTCCACTCTTGTGTTTGCGCGCAGTTGCATTAGGGCCACTGGTAATAACTTTGAACCACTTGACATCAAAGATAGAAATATCAAAATGTCTAAAGCTAATCTTCAAGATGCCTTGGATGTAGCCCCCCACTTTCTATATGATCTCCCCCACATTCTTGATGATGTGCATTGGGTCGAGCAAATGATTAATCAGTAGGTCACTCTAGTACGGGAGTTCATGGAAAATAGAAAGTCTTTTCATTCCAGGCGGCATGAAATATCCCCTCTCCAGCCACATGTTTTTCCAATAGCTCGCTTTTAGTGGATGCATGTCATGTTTGCATATGTTTGGTCCACGTAGCTCATGTCCTTTAGGCAAAAATCTACCATGCTCCTCGTAAACTATCTTGCTCAAATGCTCAAAGCAGTGAAGCCAAGTCGAGGACCACATTTTGCCAACATGCATGATTGCTCAAGTAACTCAAGCGTGAAAAAGCACAAATTTAAAATATTAAAGTGTTGACATAGCCAGGAATAACATGTGTGTGAGGGTTTCAAAGGCACTTACCTGAACACTCACCGAAGCCTGGCCAATCGTGCATGGTCCACATGAGAATGCCTTGCACACGTACATTCCGTTGCCAAACCAAAGCAGATACATTGAGGCTCATTCTTAAATGTAAGCCAACTTTCCTCTATGTGCTTCCATGCATGAGAGTTAGCAGGTACCCGCATCACATCATCTGTCGATCTAGTATTTGAGTGCCATGTCATCAAAGCGGCTATAGACTTGCACCTAAACATGCTCTTTATTCTTGGAATGATAGGAAAGTATCGAAGGACCTTTGCAGGGATAAATTTTTCTTGTGTGTCCTCTCTATACCTGTTTGATCCACAATTGGGACACTATTCCCAATTTGCATACTCATTGCAAAAAAGTATACAATCATTAGGACATGCAGGTATTTTGTGATAATCCAAGTCCCAATTAGTAAGAAGCTTTTTAGTGGCTGGACGGGTAGGGGGCATGTGATTCTCTTCTGGCAAGATTTGCTCGTTGAGCAACCTGTCATTACGTGAACAACTCAACCCCTTGATCAAATTATTGAACTATAATTTGTACTTTATCATGCTTAGGATACAATGTATTAATCTACAAGTCTCTGTGATAGAGGTGTCAGACCATCGGTAGACAAATTGCAAATTAAGCATTGTCAAAGCGGTACGGAGAACTGAGATCTTTGCACCATTGTAAAGTGACATGCGTGCAAGAGTTTGCATCATCTCGCCCTCTTTATCGTTGCTATCATGCCGTCAATATGGACGGGATGGCTAAGGTTGGTTGGAAGTATTGCCTTGAATGTTGTCATCTTCTATGTTTTCAATGATGGGAACCATGTCAAAGAACGTGTCTAACATATGCTCCATCTCTACTTCTTGAAATGCCACATCAAGAATTGGTTGGGAGGACTTAGTTGATGGTTGTTCGTTGTAAAATTGTCTTCTCTGGGATGAAGTTGGAGAAATATCTACTTGCGGAATTTGATCTATTGTCTCTGGACCATGAGATTGATAACGGAGGTCTTGTAGTTGCTCTATCGGAAAGAGACCGTGATTGCGTATGTGCTGGTCACAAATTTTTCATTTTTGAAAGATCTGATGCTTGCAATGCGCACAAGGACACGCCATCCTATCATCCATACTTTATCTACCAATGATGCAACAAATAATTAAAACACTCTTGTTATAACTACACACTACTAACTACATGACAATACATGACAACCTCGCATTTCCTAGCCAGGTCCGATCCCCGCACACCTCGGTTTAGAGGTGCATGGAGATTAGGACCACAAGGTGATAATTTCGTCTTTATTGGTCAATGACTATATATTAGGTTTTTTGAAGTCTGTGTGCACTTTTGAAGTCCGATCGCATTATTTTACTTCGTTTATCAATGTCCATTTGCGTTTTGAAGTACACAAGTCATTTCCGAAGTCTGTTTGCATTTTTTCAATTATTTGCTGCTAGCTCTAACAACCTCATATTCTCTAACCATGCTCAATCCCCGCACACCTTGTTCTAGAGGTGCATGGAGATTAGGACCACAATGTAATAATCTCGTCTTTATTGGTCAATGACCATATATTAGTGTTTTTGAAGTCTGTGTGCGTTTTTGAAGTCCAATTGTGTTTTTGAAACCTATAACCTAAACCTAACCTATAACATAACCTAACCTTATACGTACAACTTAACCTAACCTAACCTATAGCCTAACATTGACCTAATACACAACCTAACCTAACCTAACCTAACCTAACATTTTACGTACAACCCATAACCTAAACCTAAGCTAACATAACTTATAACCTAATCTATAACTTAAACCTAATTTAACATAACCTATAACCTTAACCTAACCTATAACCTACCCTAACCGAAGTCCGTTTGCATTTTTTGAAATACACGAGTCATTTTCGAAGTCGCTAGCTCTAACCCAACATGTAACCTAGCCGAATATAACCTAAACCTAACCTATAAGCTAATTTAATCTAACCTATAACATAACCTAACCTATAAACTAACTTAAAACTTAAACATAACCTAACTAAAGTTCGTTCACGTTTTTTGAAGTACACGAATCATTTTTGAAGTTCGTTTGCGTTTTTCCCACTATTTGCTACTAGCTCTAACTTAACCTATAACCTAAACCTAATCTAACCTAACCTATAACCTAACCTAGCCTAACGTATAACGTATAACCTAACATATAACCTAAACCTAAACCTAACTGAAACCTATAACCTAAACCTCATCAATCACATGATGATGATGAGATGGTAGCGTAATTTCAAAACAAAATTTCTCCAAAGCATAATTTCAAGACAAAATTTTTCCATAGCATATATAATTTTGAAACAAAATTTCTCCAAAGCATAATTTCAAAACAAAATTTTCCCAAAGAATAATTTCAAAAAAAAAAAGCATAAAATTTTAAAGCATTGAAAGCCTAATGAATGAAATTTTATTTTGTCAATATACAATATAATTTTAAAATTAAATAAAAATGCATAAAACTTTCGAGCACTCACATGCGGCATATTTGAGCAAGAAAGGGTCTTAAAAACGTCTTCAAACCTGCAAAAATGCACACACACACACACACATACACTATGTTACACACACATACATACAAACCTACAAGCAAACTTGAAAAAAATCTCACCTTGATGTCCATAAGTAAGAATCTCACCTCCGACAACTCGTTGGGTAACAGATTTGCAGCAGGCGAGGAGGAGGAGGGCAAGAGAAGAGGCGGAGAATGAAAGAAATGCGCAGGGAAAGACCCGCGGCTTCATTTTTTGCAGGGTCCACCGATACAATAGCCGCACTACAAGAGGTTGTGTGCTCTTGTGACGCTGTTAGCGATGGAAATACACTGGGTTTTTATAACCCCCGGCGTCGCTAAAACCGTCGCTACGAGCGTCGCTATAGGCGTCGCTATAAGCGTCGCTATATAGAAACGCTCATAGCGATGCTCATAGCGACGTTTACACAGAAGACTATAGCGACGCTCATAGCGACGCTACAGAGCCATAAATAGCGACGGTTATAGCGACGCCCGAGAGAATTTTTTTTTGGTGACAGGGCATTGAATGCCCTGCCACCCATCAACCATATTGTACTTGATTCACTTTTTAAAAAAAGTGCAAGGGTAGATAATAGACCCAAAATAGTCACCCACAAGATGCATTGTTTGCAAAATTGACAAGCGTAAAATTGACAATTGTACACATCATAGGCAAAATGAATTGATTGGCAAATGTAATAATGACAATTGTACAACATCATAGGCATAAAGAATTGATTGGCAAAAGGAACTGCGGTGACAAATGTAATAATATACATGGTTCAAAAAGACGTATAAAATCCGTCTCATGATACATAAGCTATGAGAAACCCTAAACTAATGCTATCTAGCTACGGCTAAACTGACGTCGTCTAGTCAGACGTCTCATCGCGTCCAAGCGGCGTATCTGTCGGATTCTGCAAAAAAAGACAATAAGATAGCTTTCAGTAAGTATAAACATATAACGACAATTATAAAACAATACAAAAAATAGAAAAGAGTAAACCCTAATACTAACCATGCCGCCGCGAGAACTAAGAATGTCCATCAGGGCGTTTAAGCCCTTCCTGCCTGCGTACTCGCGCTCGTACGGTGTGGGATCACGTCGTGTCATCGACCACTGTCAAAACATACAAAGATTTCATTATGTTAGAATTAAAAAACTCATAAACCCTAAACTATCGAACATAAAGAGCAATGCAAAAACACTTACAAAATCGGCCTCAAATGATGCCCATCCACCGCTCCCCAAGTGGTGCGAGCTCCCTGCCTCTACTCGTGCTCTGGCTGCATCCTTTTGTTACTTCCACTTGTCGGGATTCTCGCACGCTGCTTTCTTCGCATTCTTCCAATCTTCTTTGGCCAGCCAATCTGGCCTGTTCCACCCATTCTTGATTGCTTTTTGCACTTCGGAACGCTTGTGTTTGCAGTATTCGCGCATTCGAATCTTCATCAGGTCTTCATTGAAGCGCTGATCCCGTGTTGGAACGGGAAACTCATCATGAAGTATGCTAATGACTCTGTTTTTTAAATCACTTGGTACTTCACTCCATTTGTTTAGTATGTAGTGTCTAAACAGCTGAGAGCAAAGACCACGTATGCGCGAGATCACCTTCTTGCCGTCATCATCCATGATGATGCCGCTGCTGAAGTCGACGGAGTAAGGCAAGCCCTCTGGCCGGTGACGCGTGAACCTGGGTGTCCCAGCAGGGGTCTCTAGCGCCGTGTCGATGGGGGTACGGACGTCACGTGTCTCCACCGGCGTCTGGGCCCCGAAGCGAGGAGTGTCGAGTGGGGTGGCTCCTGGCGGAGTAGGTAGAGGTGTGTAGCTGCTAGGAACAGTCAGTCGCGCAAAACCTGGCGTAGATGGCAATGCTGTGGCTGGTGTGGGGGCGGGCAAAGAAGGGGAGGGTAAAGAGCCTCCTCGAACACGAGGCGGTGTGGAGGCATCGGCGGCGGAATCCCCACAACAACCGCCACCTCCACCACTAGAGCGCCGGTGTCTAGACGAGTGTGAAGATCGTCTCGTCGACGCCGAAGCTTCGGAGCGCGCCGAATGCTCCGAAAGAGAGGGAGATGCGGATGGAGTAGGAACGCGCGATGATGCGCCAGAGCGATGACGCTCCATGTACCACTGTCTCTGCTGCGGTGACAAAGAAGAAAGAAACTCCTCATCATCCATACCTGCATTAAACACACGAATATTTAAACTTAATATTGAATGAATAGAGTAGACAATGATGCAAAGACCATTAAATACAATGACGTAATGATGCATATAAATACAATGACGCAATGAATTGAGTGATAGAAGAGGCAAGTCGAAAACTTAGAATTTTCAATCAAAAGATGTGAGCGCGAGTAGAAAAGAGCGTTATACACCATGGAAGGTACTTAGAGAGCCAGAGCTTTTACAACACGGAGCAAAATTGTTCAAATACAATATTTGTGGCTTTAAGAGATCTCTCTCTCATCCTCGCATAACTCAGCATAACTTCCTATATCTATATAGAGCTCTCCGTTTAAACACATATCCTCTGTTTCATTTTGTAGCTCCTCTGCATGCACCCCATATAGAGTAGTAGCATCTTGATGCTCGTCTGGCACCACCGCAGCGGCTTCTGATTGAGCATCTTCTCTGATCTCCTCCATTGATGCCGTTGTGATTGGCACATGGTAGCCTTCATACGTCCTTGCACTATGAGGGGCTACCTCTATGACGTACCACCAGTTTAATGTAGACTTTGTAGGATGAAATATTACCTGCCAGAGCCACATAACTTACATGAGAGCTTTCAAGCACATAACTTGTAAAAGGGGGATGTTAACTATTTACATACTTACTTGTTCACAATGCTCTGGTAGTATGAAAGTGTCTCTTAGGTCAGTCCATTTCTTAGTAGAATCCACCTCAAGAAAACCAGACTCTCCTCTACGCACAGTAGCGTTGCGACCCTCCATGATTATCTTGAACCATTGCACGTCGAACAAGTCGACAAAAAATCCTCTGTAATCGATCCTCAAAATCTCTTGCAGCGTGCCGAAGTAAGTGAGTTCCGCCACCACAGGATCTGCATCAGAGGAACGTCGTCGACTAGACTGTTCAAATTTTGCCATGATTCCACAATCTTGAGTAAAACGCTTTTTGTCGATCCGTTCCACCCTAAAATGTCGACCTTTACACTATGTTGCTGTGTATGACTTATACTACAACGAACAAAGATTATGAGTGGCCGTTCAAACGTTTAGAAATAAAGTCACTAGCATGTCGTACATTGCAAACTTACCTTGGTCGCGCAACCCCGAGAGTACTCCCACTCTTCCTCAGTCACTTCGTCACCGCATTGTTGTGCGCTTTTCAATTGGTTGTGCAACCATCTTAAGCTCATGAAGGTTGGTAGGCTCTCCAGACCCGTCGGATAGTGCATCGGTGGTCGTCTTCCCCGTCTCCACTCGATTCGTGCCCTTTGTCGCTCTTGCTTTGCATCCTCATATTGTGAAATCCACTTTTACATCACTGGATTGTGAAGCATGCAAAATCGGTTTATTTTAGCCTCTAGATCTTTCGTCATCTTCTTCTCAACACCGAGATTGCACATGACAATCCCAGATATGCGCTCATCATCTATGGTTCGCCGTAGCGTGTCCCGGGCTTTATCAAATCCATCTAGCCACTCTCCAATGTACACTAGGGACTCTGATACCAACCAACCTTCTGCCATGCTACCCTCCGGACGTGCCTTTTGACGCACATATCCCTTAAGCATTTTCATGAAACGTTCTAAGAAGAACATCCATCTGGAATGAACTGTGCCAGCTATTTCCACCTCATCAACTATGTGAACAAGAAGATGCACCTGAGTGGTTAGCATGGTAGTAGGAAAATGTTTCTCAAACATGCACACAAGCTCCGCAGCATTTAGTTTGGCGAATGGTATGGAGTCTACGTTGATCTCCTTTTGTGAGATCCATTGCACCAGCTTTGCAAGTTTGTAGATTGTGTTACGGATGTCGAGAGACAAACATCCCTCAATGGCAACCGGTAAAATAAACTGTAAAGTATGTGCAGCAATGATATTAAAGTCCACATTTTATGCAATGATATTAAAGTCCACTATGAACGTACCTGACACATTTTATGCCAATCGTGTGACTTCAAACCGGTAAGCTTTCCGTCTTTAGTAAAACACGTTCGGAGCGAGTGCATTACGCCAGTGGGGGTCCGCAAAGATCGAATGGTCTCTTTTACTTTGCGTTCTTGGGCTCCTGTGAAAATCCATGGTGCTTTAGGGAGTTTTATCGATCCATCAGACGCTGTTTGCGGCCAATATTGCTCCATACGATCCACATTTCTAAGGTCAACTCTGGCTCCCAAAGTATCTTTCTTGCCGGTCAGATGGTCCCATAGTAGATTACCCACATTCTTGAATATGTGCATTGGATCGAGCAAGTGATTGATCATGAGTATGGTAACTCGTACCATAGAGATAGTCTCTTCATCCCTGGAGGCAATCCGTCATCGCACATCTCCTTCTTCTCTAACCATGCTTGTGCAGACATCCTTGGTGGCTCTCTTCCCAAAAAGCCGTCGCGTAACACATGATTCTCTGGAAGATACGCTTGATGACCTTCGTAGATTTGCTTCTTCAGTGAGGGTGCCCTACGTGCATTCAGTCTAGGTCCACATGTGACACATGCTCTATATCCGCTTGTTTGAAGCCCTGCATGTATACACATGATAATAGATCAACTATGGGAAAAAACAAGATTTACAGTGTCTGAGTGAGGAGTGTCAATAGATCACCTGAGCATTCTGTTAGCCCGGGATAGTCATGCATGGTCCACATTAGAATGCCTCTGATCAAAGCATTCCGTCGTCCTGTGTGTCGGCTCATATCCACCACCTCTATGCCAATCCACAATTGTTGTAGCTCTTCCAATAGTGGACGAAGATACACATCCATATTCCCCACTTTATATCGCCCTGGCACAATCAAGCTTAGCCATAGGTGCCCCTTCTTCGTAGTCAACCACGGGGGAATGTTGTAGTTGACGATGACAATGGGCCATACACTGTAAGATGTTGATCTTTGACCAAATGGATTTACGCCTTCCATAGCCAGGCCTAAGCGCAAATTTCGAGCTTCCCTGGCAAAATTCGACCATGTTCCATCTATATGTTTCCAGGCTGCGCAATCTGCAGGAATTCGTAGCACACCATCCAAAGATTTATTCTCCTCATGCCATGATGCTAGGGCAGCCATGGACTTACATTCGAAGAAATGCTTGATGCGAGGAAGCAGAGGAAAATGTCGCAAAACCTTTTGTGGAATTTTTGTCCCATGGAGATCTACTCGATATCTTTCGGAATCACATTTCGGACACTTCTCCATGTCTATGTATTCCCCTCTGAAAAGAATGCAGTCATTAGGACAAGCGTGGATAGAATTGTAATCCATCCCCAAGTTTCCCAAAATCTTTCTTGCTTCATCTCGGGAATCTGGCATCACATTGTCAGCTGGTAGTATGTGCTCTTTAAGCAATCTACACAACATAAAAATACGATACAGTCGTGTAAAAATCTATTAGATCATTATACATTTAGAGTTTTATTAAAGTAAACTAATTGTAATAGATCACCTGAAAAGCGCAGTGATGCTAGTGTCACTCCATCCAAACTTTGTCTGCATGTTGAGAAGAACCAGGAGTGCTTTCAATCTAGACATACGTGCTCCATTATACAATGGCGTATCGGCTTCACTTTTCATATCATCATAGATAAGCCTTTCTGAATCCATGATCGTCTCGATCATTTCATCAATCTCGGGCTCAAACATTGCCTCGTTGGGAATGTGCTCTGCATGATCATCCCCCGAGCTGTCAGAGGCTACATCTTGTGGCCTCACATATGCTGCTTGACCAAAGCGCCTGCGAACACGTCTATTGGGTTGCAAGATTGCTGCTTGTTGGCCAGCGTCAGAGTCCGACGAGTTATAATTGGCAACAACTCGATCTATAATAGATGGATCGAACTCGCCAAATTCGCGAACGTGCTGCAAAGAAACACGTCTTGTCCGTCGCACAGCATGCTTGCATTGATTACAAGGACATAAGACCCTCGTTGAGAGATAGGTGTTTCGGTTGGACGGTCCCACATCCTCGTCACTACTCATAATGAGGATAAAAATATTATAACCTTGACAACAAATTTAATATTCTATTGACATTCTTCGTCTTATCTCTCTCTCTCTCTCTCTCTCTCTCTCTCTCTCTCTCTCTCTCTCTCTCTCTCTCTACCTCACATTCTCTAGTCATGTCCAATCCCCGCACACCTCGGTCTAGAGGTGCACGGAGATCAGAACCACCGGGTTATAATCTCGTCTTTATTGGTCAATACCTATATTTGTGGGTACAAGAAATTTACACACCCACGTCTACATGATACTGCATGTCGTGGACAAAACCCCTTTGCCTCTTCTCTAGCTGTAGCACTTCACAGCATCTTAACATCTTTTCATAGTAGATCTTTTCACTGTTCGTCTAACTCTAAACCCTAAACCGTAAGTAATTCTTACGTGGACTCGATCTAACGTAAATAAGCGTAAATCTAAATAAACGTAAATCTAACTAAAAGTAAACCTAAATCTAATTTAACGTAAGTCTACATCTAACCTAATCTTTAACGTCTTTTGGGATAGTTTCCTACGACGTTAAAACTCTCTTCTTCTTGTGTGTGTGTGTGGGTAAACCTAAATAAACCTAAGTCTAATCTAATATAACATAAATCTAAATCTAACGTAAATTATGTTATATTAAAAACAAAGAACTAAACTAACAGGGATTATAAGAACCTTAAAACTAATTTAACACATAATTTTTCACATAACTCGGCAAGAGTTGGCATTCTCATCACTAAAGATGTGAGAGTTAACTTCCGGCGGTGACGCTGCCTCATCTCCATCCACATCTGACGACAGCAATTGGCCCTTTAGACCGTTCTTGCTCTTGTTACTAACTTTGAAGTTGCTGTTGAATGACTAGAGGTTGTCTAGATGGTCATTGTGTCGGGGATGTAGTGACTCTTGCCGCCGTGAAGATCCACCTTCTTCCCTATCTTCTGAAGACATTTCACCGGTACTTTTGGATCGACGAAGCCCACCATGAGTGAAGGCAGCAATACCCTATATTCCATTGAGGGCTTTCTTCACCCGCTTCATGCAGGCATCGCAGTCTATGGAGACCTAAATCTAATCTAATATAACGTAAATCTAAATCTAGCGTAAATAAACGTAAATCTAGTTAAAAATAAACCTAAATCTAATCTAATTTAACTTAAATAAACCTAAATCTAATTTAACGTAAGTTTACATCTAACCTAATCTTTAACGTCTTTTAGGATAGTTTCCTACGACGTTATAACTCTCTTCTTCTTGTGTGTGTGCGCGTGTGTGGATGTGTGTGCCAATAAAAAGAGATAAATGGTATAGCCTTTCTATCACCCATGCCAAGTATGATAGATTGATTATGCCATTTCCCTCTTGAATAATAGGTCTTGAGTTCAGCTTCTCGTCGGCTAGATCTTTAGGTCTTTTAATTTTAATTAGTTTCCTACGACGTTAAATTAGTTTCTCTCTCTTTCTCTCTCAATGTGTGTGCGTTTTTTTGGATCGTATGCATGTTTTCTCTCTCTTTTCCTCTCTCAATGTGTACGTTTTTTGTTTATGCATGTTCTCTCTCTCTTTTCCTCTCTCAATGCGTGCGTTTTTTGTTTATGCATGCTCTCTCTCTCTTTTCCTCTCTCAATGTGTGTGTGCATTCTTTGTTTATGTATGTGTGTGTGCGTTTTTGTTTATGTTTGTACTCTCTCTCTCTCTCTCTCTCTCTCTCTCTCAAAAACACTATGTGTGTGTGTGTATGTGTGTGTGTGAGAGAGAGAGAGAGGGAGAGAGAAAGAGGGGAAGGGAACATGAGAATGAGGAGAGGGAAGGAGCATACCTGGCTCTCCTTCCTCTCCTCGTGTGTGTGTGTGTGTGTGGAGAAGAAAGAGAGAGAGAGAGAGAGAGAGAGAGAGAGGAAGAGCGTTACCTGCTCCTTGCTTGAGGGTGCCGAAAAACTCAGATCTGAGATCTGAGTTTTTGGGCGCGCTCGGTTATTTTTTTAGCCCAGTCGGCGTCGCTATGAGCGTCGCAAATTTCTTTGTAAATTTGCGACGCTCATAGCGACGCCGAGAAATTTTTTTTGAGCGTCGCTGTGTGAGCGTCGCTAATATGAATAGCCTCTTGTAGTGGAAGGGCAATATATTCTATGGGAGATTCGTACTCAGGGTATGATCAATTCCAACTAGCAATGGAAAGCAGGGACCTGACTACCATGAGGACACCTTTGGGCCTAGTAAGGATGTGCACCTTACCTCAGGGAGTAGCTAATTTAGTTGCACTTATGATGAATGGTATGAAAAAAATCCTACGTGACTTCATACCTCAAACTACAATGCCTTTCCTTGATGATGTGCCAATCAAAGGATGTGATATAGGTGATATAGATGTGGCTCTGGACTTGAGGGGGTGCCACAAGTATGTGGAAAACCATATTAATGATTGTGATAAGATCTTGTCAAGGTTGGAAGAAGTGAACCTTACCTTGTTTGGCCATAAGTCAGTGTTTGGTGTGAATGAAGTTCTTATTGTAGGACATATGTGTGGTCCATATGGTAGAACGCCTTGTCCTGCAAAGAATGATGTAATTCAGAGAATGAAAGAGAAATGTATAAATGTCACTGTGGTTCAAAGGTTCCTGGGTGCATGCGTGTTTTATGTTATCTGGATTCCACATTATGCACACGTAGCAGAGCCTTTGTATCAACTTTTGAGAAAGAACCAAAAGTTTCAATGGGATGAAATGCATACACATGCCATGAGGAAATTAAAGAAGTTGTTGCTTATGTCACGAGCTTTGAGGAAAGTAATTATGATTGTGGAAGACATGTGATTGTGACAATAGATACTAGCCCCACAAGAACTGGATGGGTGATTGACCAAGATGATGAAGATGGTAAGCAAGATGTAGTGAGATTTGGAGCAAAAGTCCTAAGTGCTCGTCAACACAATTATCCATAGGTGAAAAGGGAATTACGGGGAGCAATTACAACCCTGAAATGTGATGAAGAGTATTTGATAGGTGCAAATGTAATAGTGGAGACTGATTGTCTACCTCTTTTTGGAATGATCACAAGCTGCTCAACTCCTGACATTGCCATGTTGAGATGGATTGCCTACATAAATTCCTTAAATCCAGAATTTAAGCATATTGCAAGAAAAGATAATCCGATCGTGGATATGCTTTCAAGAGCAAGATATGAAAATGAAGAAGACATGGTTGTTGACGGCGATGATGTAGACACAAGGTTCTATAGTATCTCTCATGCCAAGGGTGATCATGTTTGCCTGTCAAATGCACTTGAGTCATTTACAGACGACCTATATCAAGGTGATTGGATGCTCATTGGACGCTATCTGAGCACTTTGACAAGGCAAGAAGGGTGGACAGATCAAGAGTTTAAAAGAGTACGTAGAAAAGCCTATGGATGATTTTTGAAATATGTGGAAACATCCAAAACAAAGAAATGGGATGCCGTTGAGAGTTGTGAATGATAAGAATACTCAAAATGAGCTTATGAAAAAGTTTCATGAGAGTCTTTATGCTTGACATAGAGGGGTATGGGCCACCTTTACTAAAATAAAAGAGAGGTACTGGTCGAAAGGTATGTATAAGATGTATCTCACTTTGTGGAGTCTTGTGAAACCTGTCAAATGTATTCAAATGTACGTCATCGTGATGGGTTGCACCCTACTTACCCACTAGCCATGCATCATAAGTGGGTAGTAGATTTGGTTACAATGCCATTTAGTTTATGGCAAATGAGATACATAATGCTTGCACGAGAATACTTAACTAATCAGGTTGAAGGTGGTGCTCTAAGAACAAAAAACACAGAAGGGATATGTAAGTTCCTCTTGGATGATGTAATTAGGCGTTATGGTTGTGTTGGGAAAATAACAACGGACAGGGGTGAGTTGGATGCTGACAAAGCAAGGGAGTTTTTCTCTAGATTGGGCATTAAACTCGCTCTCACTACTACATACTATCCCAAAGGGAATGGTAAATTAGAACGTGGGCATACTCCTATCATTAAAGCTTTGGCCAAAGCTTGCAAAGGTAAAATGGGAGAGTTGTCTAGGTTATTGCCTTATGCTTTATGGGTTGATCGTACAACTCATAGCTCAGTTGTTGGTTATATGCCTTTTGAGTTGACGTATGGTCAGAAACCTATAATGCCAATTGAGGATGTAATTCCCACATGGAATGTATTGCCTTCTTGGGAAGATGGAATGAGTAGGGAAGAACTTCTTGCTTTGTGCATACAGAAATTAGAAATAAGGCCTCAAGATATTGAGATTGCAGTAGCACGATTACAAGATGTAAGGTTGAAGAATAAGGACATATTTGATAAAAGGCACAGGATCAGACCTAGAGCTATTGAGGAAGATGATTGGGTGTTGGTGTATGACAGTAGTCTTGATAACCAACATTCAACGATAACAAAGATTTCAAAGAGATGGTACACGGGAATGCAACTTATACCTTGCATGAGTTGGATGGTACAGAAATGAAGATTCCCATTACAGGGAAAAGAATTGAATTGTTCAAAAGAAGAGGCGATACAGATCCCTTTGTTTCACAAGAAAATAAAAATGAAGGCATTGATAAACATGTTATGGATGAACATGAAGAAAGAGATGACGATGCACTAGACTTTGCTGCAAGTGATGATGAAATTGATATGTATGTTGACTTGAATGAGGATTGAACCTTCAAAAGCTATGTGTGGCACATGTCGGAGGATGTGCAGGTTTAGAGGGGGTGGATGTCATGTTGTGGCACATGCATAATGTGAAACTTAAATATCTACCTCACTCCCAATGCTTTTGTTATGTGGGACCAAATGCTATGATGTACATAGTGATATATGTGAAAATAGATGCCACGATTGCAGTCGTGTATATACCTTGCAGGGACAATGAGGCCCTAGACGTGGCACTGTGGCATGACTTTTCACATAAATACATGCCTATTTTTCTTTAGAAATGTACAAATTTCAAGTGTATCGAAGTGGCATGCTCGTTTTGCCTAGAAAGTTCAATGCGGGTGATCTCGGCCAAAAATAGCAAGTTTCGTGCAATGGCGGAAGAGATGCATCCAAAGTGCTTGGCAAGTGGTAAAATGAGGTTCAAGATTAAATTTGATCCCAATGGGATTTTCCCTCAATTTTAGGAATTTTGCCCAGCTTGTTTGGGCTTTTAGGGACAAAAAAGGGTATTTTTGGGCTAAAAATGACCAAAAATGATAAAAATGATCCAAAATTGGTAAAAAAAAAAGGCTCAAAATGCCACATCACTCATGGTTCCATGACTATGAGGAGGAAGGGAACATTTTACAAGTAAAGTATCAGCAATATAAGCTCCTCTGTGAAGGGATACAAAGCCTGCTCCTAAGGTACACTAGTGCAATCCCATGCTATTCCAGCCCTGTATTCGAGGTTGTGAGGCCACCAATTAGGGTCTCCACTATTCAAATAACTACTTGGGAACGTATAATGAAGATATAAAGCTTCCATGAAATGGATACGACGGAGAATTGAAGCGTTTGTATAGGGTTTTTATTAGGGGAAAGAGCACTGTAACTGTGTAATTGGCAGTGAGGCAACATGTAATTGGCACTGTAACTGTGTAATTGTCAGTGAGGCAACATGTTCTTGTGTAAATGGGCGTACGGAATTTTGTGTACGTCATTGATGTATGTCTTGGTTCTGAGGATACAGAAGGTGTTGAGGATGTTGCAGGTTTTGGTGGCAGGATTGCTGTTGCTAAAGGTGTTTTGCCTACAACTGAGCAGGCTTGTTTTGGGATGTAAGAGATCTTATGCACATGCTTCCTATGACCGAAGGAAATCTTGAAGTTGCCAAGTTTGATGCATAATGCACATTGCTATTGTAAGAGTCACTTTCTAGAAAAAACAGGCCTAAACAGCGTGCAATTGAACATGCCTTTATTGCTGCTCAAAGAAAAAGTGGTAACAACAACCACTTCTCATGGTTGTTTTGTGACTGGTAAATTACCTGTTCCTAATGCTTCTGATGGCAGCACTTCATTCAGAAATTTTGGTGAAAAGGGCAAAAAGAAAACGTGTTGATATTATTGTAAAGCTAATGATCAATTGCTCAAGCAGTGTCTAAAATTGAAGGCAAAAGAGGCTAAGAAGAAAGAGGATGATTCCACTACAAGTGCAAATAAAGATGCTCATTTGGGCCACCATTTTTAGGTGGCCCAAATGAGCATCTTTTTGTCTTTCTAAAAGGAGCCTTAGTGTTGAGTTGGGTTAGGCATACTTTCATTGTTTTCAATGCCATGATGGAGACTTACCTTAAATGTTATTTCCATTTTAAAATATTCAATGGATCTTTCCATTTCACCTTTCATTTCACATCCTTACATGGCTTGACTTCACTTGCATTCTATTCTTTTAGAATGCTAAAGTGAAGCTTCATCTTGCACGATTCTAGTAAAATCTATACATATACATACATACACACATACATACATTTATTTATTTTACACACACACACACACACACACACACATATACACTAAATGAGCAAACCATGGTAAAGGGAAGAAAAAATGATGAAATATGTGAGAACTTAGTTCAAAAATCTTGCAAATTCAAAAATTTGACTATTATTTCCGGTTTGCTTCTTTGCAAGGAGGAAACTCAGTCCCTTAATAAAAGAGATATTCCTGAACAATGCTTTACCTTATATGATCATAGTTAAACTCAACCTAATGATTTTAACATTTTCTTGTTATTTAGAAAGCCACCGTGACTCTTTCACTTGTTTTTTATACCTGTCTAAACATATCAATTGCATTTTGAAAAGTGTAAAAAAAAAAGACTTTGAAATTACAACTCATACCTTAACTTTAAGAATCAAAGCAAAAAAGAACAATACCTGAGACAATTTACAAATAAAGTCAAATTTTCAAATGAATTTTATATACAAAACATGAGTGTTTTTGTGCCACATTTGCAATTGTGGAAGAGTAATACATAAAAATATCTATCTATTCTAATTTTCTTTGCCGTCTTCCTTGTCCTTGTTTTCAGCTACATATGTTGGATCGCTTTGACTACGATATTCATCGTCGACACTTACTGCTTGTAGAGATCCAATTGATGAGTCACATTGATCACGAGAGATATGATGGTTTTCCAACAACCACCACCAAGTATCAAACTCTTTGTGTCTTTCTTGATACTTGACCATCTCTCTTGTAGGACGACTCAAAGTGATATTTTTGTCATATTTTCCGAACTTAACAATAACCAAAAAAAGTCTCATAAGCTAGAACACCTTCTAATCTAAATATACAAAATTAAAAATAACTTACATATGTATCTTCCAAGCCACTTTCTCTCCTAGACCATAGTGCATGGGAGTTTGTTGGGCTCAAGCTCCATATTGTTGACTGTAGTCCATGTGTGTCTGGCACGTTTGCATTGTTATCATACACATGTAGTAGTGATGTATGTGAACACACTAGGACCACCGGGGCATTTTTTCCCTCTTTAGGAGGTTTTTTCCCCCGTGCATTGTATATACGCCCATCACTCTAGGGATATCTATCTTTTCCATTGCACACTAAGTAACACACTCTCTATTGTGTGCCTTGAGATTCCTTCTTTTTCTCCAAATTGTGTGCATTTCTTTGCAACCCTAATTCCAACAATTGGTATTAGAGCAGGTTGCGTCCTCTCAGGCTTAGTCGCCAACATCTCCAGCACACGCCTGCTCACTTTCTACGATTTCAATGAGGTTTGGCGAGCGTTCACAGTTTGACAAATATTTCGGGTCATTTTGGCCTCCATTTTCACTACAGGCAGGTTTGCACAAGCAATTTTGTCATTTTGTGCATAATTTTTGTTAGTATCATTTTCTGCATAACGGGTGCCTTACAGTCTTCTACGGTTTGTGCTACATAGCACGTGTTGTTCCCGCTTTGTTTCTCCTCTTTTTGCACAGTTTTCACATCAGGTGCATCATTTACCATGGCTGACAACAACACAGATGTGTTCAAAATGTTTGCTGCTAAGGATAGGTTGGATGGGGACAATTATCCGATGTGGCCTTATATGATGCAACATGTTCTTGTGTCAAAGGGTGCCTAGAATATTGTGCAGGGCATTGATGTACATCCTAGTTCTGAGGATGCAGGCGATGTTTAGGATTTTGCAGGTCTTGTTGCAAGAATTGCTGCTATTAGAGTTGTTTTGCCTATGGAAGAACAATCTCGTTGGGATATAAAGGATGCACACGCTCATGCATTGATTGCATTTTCTATGAAGTGCACCATTGTTACTCACATTTGTTTAGTAAAATCTGCAAAACAGGCTTGGGATATTTTGGCTAGTCTTTATGCAAGTTGCCTAAGACTAAAATTGCTTTGCAGCGTAAAGAGCTGGAATCAAAGAAAATGCATGAGGAAGATGATATGGACACTTTCCTTGCTGGTGTCAAGGATATCAATGAGCAACTTATTTCTGTAGGTGAAGTCATTTCAGACAGTTCTTTTGTGCAGACTGTTCTTGATGCCTTACCAAATTCTTACCAGACTTTTGCTAGTACTTGGAGACTTATGACCCAAGGAAATCCTGAAGTTGTCAAGTTTGATGCACTATGCACATTGCTGTTGCAAGAGTCACTTTCTAAAAACAACAGGACTAGACAGCGTGTAGTTAAACAGGCTTTTATTCCTTCTCAAAGAAAGGGTGGTAAAAGCAATGTAGCCACTTCTTATGGTTCTATTGCGAGTGGAAAAACTTTTTTTTCCCAATGCTTCTGCTGGCAGTAGTTCATCTGGCAATTCTGGTGATAAGGGCAAAAAGAAGATGCATTGCCATTATTATCAAGCTAATGATCACTTGATCAAGTAGTGTCCTAAGTTGAAGGGCAAAGAGGTTAAGAAGAAAGAGGGTGGTTCCAATGAAAATGCTGGTTCCACTACAAATGCAGCCATTTTTGAGTCTTCTTTGAAAGGAGACTGTGTTGCTGATGTTGATGCAAAATGGGCTTTTATTGTAGAGTGAACTTACAATCCTGCTGTCCACGATGCATGCATGTCAGTTGTTGCAGATTCACATGTGTGGTATTTCGACAGTGGTGCTACAAAGCACATTACCTCACATTGTGAATTGTTTACCTCTCTCGAGTCTGTGCCTCATGGGAATTCAGTCACTTGTGCCAACAATGCCTCTTATCCAGTTCAGAGGGTTGGAAAAATTGTGCTTACTGCTGCAAATGGCAGTTCCTTTACACTTGTTGATGCACTTTATGTACCTAGGATCAAGAAGAATCTTTTGTCTGTATCTGCACTTACTAGACTTGGACTTGTAGTCAAATTTGTGGATGACAAATGTACAGTTCATGATCTCGGTTTTGGTGATGAAATTGTTGCACTTGGGATTTTGTGCCGTGGGTTGTATAAGCTCGCTTTGTATGGCAAGTGTGGACAAAATTTTGCAAATGCAATTGCAGATTCAAGGACTATTTTACCTGCAAAACTTTGGCATGCACATTTTGGTCATCTAAATTTTACCAGTTTGCTCTGTTTGTTGCAGAAATCTGATATGGTTGCTTCTTTGCCGCCTCTTGAAGGACCTGTCAAACATGTTTGTGAAGGCTGTATTTTGGGTAATATACAGCGTTTGAAGTTTCCAAAGGATGGTTCAATTAGGGACACATGCAGATTGCAGCTTGTGCATAGTGATGTTTGTGGACCCATGCCAACTCCGTCCTTGGGATATTACCTGTAGTTCATGACTTTCATTGATGATTACTCCAGACATGCATGGGTATTTCCGCTTAAAGCGAAGTCCGAAGTTTTTGTGTGCTTCAAACAATTTTTGGCTATGGCTGAAATTGTATCAAAATGTACTATGGGCACCCTCCGTTCCGATCGAGGTGGGGAGTATATGTCTCATGAATTTAATGCATTTCTGGCTAATTGTGGAATAAAACACCAATGTACAGTGCCTTGTACACCTCAGCAAAATGGTGCTGCTGAGAGGAAAAACAGGTCACTTACGAGAATGGCACGATGTATGGTCAAAAGTCAAGCTTTGCCGCATTCTTTTTGGCTTGAGGCCATCATGTGTGCCACTTATGTACTTAACAGGTGTCCTACGAAAGCTTTGCAGTCTATTACTCCATATGAAGCATGGCATGATAGAAAGCCTTCTGTTGAGCACATGCATGTTTTTGGTTGTTTGGCATATACTTTGGTGCCACAAACACAACTCAAAAAATTGGATGACAAGGATGTCAAATGTGTTTTTGTCGGTTATACTGCTGAAGGCAAAGGTTACAGGTTGTATCATCTGCAAACAAAGCATATTCTGATTTCACGGGATGTAGTGTTTGTGGAAGATTCTGTTCAGCCCTTTGGCTATCATGTATTAAAGACAATAATGTAAACTCACATGACATTTATGACATTTTGTTGCCTCTTTTCAGTGGTGGAAGTTCGAATGTAAATTCCAATGAGGCAAATGTACAGCCTATGGGGTTTCCTGAAATATTACAGATCAGCCTATTACTGATGCAGATGTACGTGATGTACTTGATGAGGAAATGGCTGAAAATGATCAAGCTAGAGGTATGCCAAAATGGTTGGTGCATACATTGCGTGGCAGTAAATTGGATGCACCTTTGTCTAGTCGTACTCGTTCAGGCTCTAGCCATGCATCTTATGCATCAGATTGTTATGCTCTGGCTGTGTCTAGCTTACATGATGTTGAGGAACCTCCATCTTTTGATGAAGCACAAAGTTCAAAAAATTGGATGGCTCCCTTGCAATCAGAATATGATGCACTTATAGAAAATGACACTTGGACTTTATGTGATTTGGCCCCTGGCAAAAAGGCCATTGGCACGAAGTCGGTTTACAAGTAAAAACGCAAGCCGGATGGTGAGATCGATTGCCATAAGGCTCGACTTGTTGCAAAGGGTTATGCACAGCAAAAAGGCATAGATTATGAAGAGACTTTTGCTTCCACTCTTCGCATGACTACTGTGCGTTTTCTATGTGCATTGGTAGCTCATTTTGGTTGGGATGTACATCAATCAGACATTGTTACTGCTTTCTTGAATGGCGATATATTTGAGGAAGTTTATGTAATGCAGCCTCGCAGTTTTGTCAAGAAAGGACAAGAGGATAAAGTGTGCAGATGTAAGAAGGCTTTGTATGGGTTGAAGAAATCTCCTCGTGCTTGGTATGAGAAAGCTGACACTCATTTGGTCAAACAAGGTTTTTGTAACAGTCCAACGGAAAGCACATTGTATGTAAAGCGTGAGGGTGATGTACTTCTCATTGTGGCTCTTTATGTTGATGATTTGTTGATCACTTGACCAAATGAGAGACATATTTCTGAATTTAAGGCTGATTTGAATGCTACTTTCAAGATGAAAGATTTGGGGTTGTTGCATCATTACTTGGGTATATAGTTTAAGCAATGTGATGGTGGTATTGCCTTTTGTTAGAAAAGTTACATAGAGACATTGCTATGTAAGTTTAGACTTAAGGATTGCAAACCTATTGCCACTCCCATGGAAACATGTTTGAAGTTGAGTCTACATGATGCTGGTGATCCTGCTGATTTTTCCCTCTTTAGGAGGTTTTTTTCCCCGTGCATTGTATATACACCCATCACTCTAGGGCTATCTATCTTTTCCATTGCACACTAAGTAACACACTCTCTATTGTTTGCCTTGAGCTTCCTTTGTCTTCTCCAAGCTGTGCGCATTTCTTTGCAACCGTAATTCCAACATGCATTAGTGTCGTCATCCTCTATGAATGAAGTTGTACACTCCAAAATAGGTGACTCTATTCCCCTTCACCACCAGAACAAGCATTCCAACAACAAGAGTCCCCCACCACTCTGCCTCTCACAGCGCTCGCTACCCTAAGATGAATGTTGCCATGTGATGCTAGAAGATGCTCCTCTTCCATGTGTGGATTGTTAACACTAGAATGGTAACATGACACTTTTATGTCCTTGGACACTTTTGTGTCCTGTTAAGTGACCATTTTTCTTGAACTATTTGAAGAGTATGAAAATGAATTTCTAGGTGCTATATATACCACAAAGTTGCCTTATGAGCTGAAAAAAACTTGGCATTTTATTTTGAGTATCGATATCACCATTAACCTTACTCTTGCACAACATTTTTGAACCTGAACTGTGTGAAAAAACGGGTCCTGTTTTTGGCTTTTTTTTCAATTTTTGGCAACTATAGCACTCTAAACTTCATGTTTGTGAGGTTTAGATGGTTAGATGTTAGGCCTTCATAGTTCTCAACATGTTTTGATGCTTGTAGGGAGAGCTAAGTGTTAAAATTGAAAGTTATGACCAATTTACAAGAATTGCATAATCCTGTTTTGGTCAAAATTAGCACTTTTATGATTTTTTTGGTGGCTTTCTTGATATCCAAATTCAATTTTGATTGTGTAAGTGTAATGTATAACATAAATCTAATCTTCCTTGAGTTTTGGGGGACCTAAATTGGAGGCTTGTAGTGACCAAGGGATGATAAAAATTACAAGTTTCTCATTTTTTCCATATGTAGTAGTTATTGAACTATAAGCTCATGAAAGGATTTTTCAAAATGAGTGGATCTACTATGGTTTTGGAATTTTTTCCCAAAACCCTGAAAGGAAACTTTTATGTCTTGTTAGGTTACCATTCTAGTGTTAATAAGGCTCAAGAAAATCACGAGTCTAATTGAATTGTGTGGGACCCTGTGTGATGCAAGCAGTGTGGGTCCATGTGATGAAAGGTGTGTGGGTCGATAAGAAGGGAGGGTAGAAGGATATACCATTGGTGGGATACCTCTAAACATTTGTAGTCTTTCCCTGGCTCCCCCATGGTGTGGTCTACTGTGAAAGACCATAGATTACAAGCTGTTCTGTACTATAGTGGACAAACAATTCCTCCACCAAACACAAGTACTTCTCAAGTAAAGATAATGCGTGCTGCAAATTTGGATCTACCATCGGTGTAGAAACCTAGGTAGATGCACCGACATGTCCATAGTTGTAAGAGGGCCATGCCTGCAAATAATGGAAATAAATCTACACTCATACTTGCAACAAACTAGCTACATATAAATGTAAATCCATTGCTTCTGTCTTATTGCCTCAAGAATTAGGTCCATTGGAGGTGATGTGCACCCTAGATGGGTGCCCACCTAGGATGACATGAACCAACCAAACGAAGAATGCAATGGACGGTCTCTCATCAAAAATCTACAAGAGATTAGCTATAAAGTATCAGGACCTATCCGGTTTTTAATCTCCCTTACCAAATCTACACACCACTACATGTCTACACCCAATCCTTTTTATCTACACCTTTCTTTGTCTCTCTGTTTCCCTCTACTTTCCCACCTTAACATACACCTAGTCTCCAAAGAGAGGTAAATTAGATGTATACACACAAGCTCTATCACACACACACACACACACACACACACACACACACACACACACACACACACACACACACATCACACACACATATATACATATACACATATATACACACATACACACTCTCATAGATGCATACATACTCACTCACATAGATACCTATCTACATGCATACACATATACTATTAGAAATAAGTAGGGGCTAGTAGTGCCAATAGTCTAGTGGCACCTCTTTAGATATCACCAAAATCTCAGTCGTGGTACAACCAAGGGTACATTTTGGTAATCCATACTTGAGTGGACAAAAGATTGCAACTTCATGATTATAAAGAGACAATACCCAGGAGAAAGCATCGACCATTGGGTGCTATTCTCCCTTTCTTAGTGCCTATATACATGCATATACACACGCATATATATGTGTATACATAACTACATATATATACATGCATAATCCCCGCTATCTCTTTATCTCCACTTTATTTTCTCTCGATCACTCTTATTATCTCTCTCTTTGCTTCTCCCTCCCCGTGTCTCCCCCTCTTTCTTATCTCTTCCTCTCTCTTTATTTGCCTCTCTCTCTCTCTCTCTCTCTCTCTCTCTGTGTGTGTGTGTGTGTGTGTGTGTGTGTGTGTGTGTGTGTGTGTGTGTGAACAAAATATGCATCACAAGTCATATGAGGAGAGAAATAAGAAAAACAACAAGATCTCTCACGCAGAAAATGTGTCCAAGGAGGAGGCAAGTCCCTCAAGCAAATAGAAATGTGCAACCTATGAGACCAAGTTTTAATGGAAAGTATACTTTTAGAATTGCAATGGATAACCATGGAATGTGGGGGTTGGTATACATAAACTAACAATAAAAGCCAATGTTGTACTTCTTGTTGAAACTTGATAGCATGATACACACATGATTAACGGGTTAGAGGATTACAATGTACATTGATTGATGTGGTGAAAGAATCTCAAGCAACGAAGAGGGCTAGCATGTATGGTTAAGAAAGGATTGGAACATTGTGTATCGATTGTGAAAGATGAAAACCACAAATGTTATGTATGGATGAAAATTATGACACCAAAAAGAGCACCCATTTATGTACCCGATTACTACATTTGTCGTCATGATCCCTCCCTTTTATGCTTGCATGGATAGAGATCAATCATTTTTTTATTTAGAGGAGGACATTGCTTATTTGAAAGGCAAAGGTGAGGCTATATTCTTTGGGGATATGAATGCTTGCACAAAAACATTGCAACATGATACTAAAAAATTTGATATTCCATACATTTCAAGGGAGTTGAAGGAACCTCACTTGTATGATCGTACTTCAATGGATAAGAAAGAGCCGGATCACTATGGAAAGTTGCTTTTACACGTGCAATAGCATAGGTATTCTCATTGCCAATGGTGTGTCTTTGTGGAGTGGAGATAATGACTTTACATGTAGAAAACACAATGGGGATAGTGTGATTTTCTATATGCTACTCTTAAAAGCCATCATGTACTGCATGAAGCATAGGTATTCTCATTGCCAATGGTGTGTCTTTGTGGAGTGGAGATAATGACTTTACATGTAGAAAACACAATGGGGATAGTGTGATTTTCTATATGCTACTCTTAAAAGCCATCATGTACTGCATGAAGAGTTTTACACTTAGCCAATGGACTCCAAAATTAGACCATTGGACCTTATGTATTGAGCTTGCATATGGAGAAGCAACTAAGCAAGATAATCTTAGCCAAAGGGAAGAAAATTTATTACTTGTATGTATTGCAATGGGAGTAAAAGTTTTGGATGACAAAGCTTTCACATGACACACAATTGGAAACTGAATGGGAAGATTTCAAGAAAGTTATTTGTTCTTGTGCTGAAGAATTTTTTTCCATAAAGCATGTCCATGATATCAACAAAGATATATCATGAAAAAGGTGGTAATTTGATAAAGAATGTCAAGATTCTTGAAAGTCCTTGATAAATCTTGATGCAACTATGGACAAAGAAGACTGCCAAAGTCATTTGCATATATACAAGGCATTGGTTCAAAAGAAGAGAATAAGATGACAAGTAAAACATCTCTCTTTTTTTTCAAGTGGACAAGAAAAGGCACATGCATGTGGAATATTTTGGAGACACTTGAGGGACAAGTGGGTTGAGAGTTTTGTAGCTTGACTCTTGTGGATATGTACTCACATTGTAGGAAACTACATGAGCAGCCAAATGCTAGAAAATGCAATTTTATGGCTCACTCCCATGTATGCCCTCTTTCTTTACAATTGAGTATGTATGCAATGGGCTTGAAGTGTTGGCCACTTGCAATGCGGGAGATCTTAAAGGTATCAAGACGGAGATGATTAAATTGATAGGAGATTTTACACATGAGCGGATGTGTGATATGTTCAACCTTGCATTTCAACATGCTATGCCTTGTGATTGGAGTACTAATTGGGTGAAGACTTTGCGTAAAGGAGGGGTTGGAAAGAAGTAAATAACTACAAGACTATAATAATTGTGTCTCTTATGGAAAATTTGTTTGGGTGTATAATGGAGATAGAACTAAGTTATTGGGATGAAGAGAATGGCAAGCGTACAAAAGTACAAGCAAGTTTTTGTTGGCGCCATAACACCATTGATCATATTGCTACTCTTCCTGCTCTCATGGAGGAAAGTTGGTTGAAAGGTAAGTGATTGTGTTGTTTCTTTGTGGACTCGAAGAAAGCCTTTGAGATGATTCCACATAGAAATTTGTGGAGAAGGATCGAAGAACTCCAAGTGCCAAGTGAGTTAATGCTTGTGGTTTCTTGAATCTATGAGAAGGTGATGTGTCAATTTCACATGAGAAGAGGAATTTTAGAAATTTTTTCAAGCACTATTGGGGTTTCGTTGTCACCAACTCTCTTTTGTCTATGCACCAATTGATTGGAACAATGTTACTTGACTTTATGCAAGAAGAAGGCACTAAAGAGGTCACTATTTGCAATGCGGTAATCATACTTTTGTTGTATTAAGATGATGTAGTGCTTCTAGCACACACTCTAGAGGATGCACAAAAGTTTATGGTTCTCCTTGAGAACTTTTGCTTTCATAGTGGGTTGATTGGGAATGAGTCCAAAACAAAGGTTACGCTTGTAAAAACCAACCATAAAGAGAAGCCATGCATTGTGTACAACTATGAGACACTTGAAGTTGCTGAGAGCTTTAACTACCTTGGCCTCGAGGTTCCGACCAATCAAAAGTAGCATGAATGTCCTACATGTCATTTGGAATCCGTAAAGAGAGTATACTATGCATTTGAGAACATGTGTAATGCAGGAAACATCAAGTGTTGGGTCCTCAAGAAGTACCTTTTTGGCACATTGGAGACACCGGTTCTTCTTTATGGATTTGAATTGTGGGGAGAGAGCATCTCAAAGTCAACTTGAAAAGATTTATAGAATTCCTAAAAGCGTTTTCTTACAAACTTTCTCCAAGTTAAGACAAAAACACCATATATGCTACTACTTCTTGAGTCAGGATCACTTGAAATTGAGGTTATGGGCATGGAAAGGGTTGTCAAGTACATGATAAAGATACATCAAAACCCCTCACCTAAACTTACTACAATTGCATGGAAAAAAAGCAAAATGGTTCAAAAGACACATAAAAACAAGATCTTCAGCACGTGATGGATGCAAGATACAAAGAAGTGGTTTGGAAGATGGGATGCATTACACTTGATACATTATGCCTCAATAGACTCCCAAGTGAATAAAGATTTTTGACAACGCTAATGTATTATTGCTTGGGAGAAATCAAGTGGTTCATGCTTCATACACTATGCCACCCATATTGCCTCCTAGCTACAAGACCATGTTATTTGTTGAAAGAGGAAACCGAACTCACCCATACATGGTTGATCCTATCCCCTTGTCAACAATACACACTATCACAACCATTCAGTTTAGTTCCCACTCCCTTAGATGCGAGATAGGGTGCTGGGGAAATGGAGAAGAGTCAAATTGATTGTGCACATTATGCTCACTTCAAGTTCAAGAGTCTGAGTACAACACACTACTAGAGTGCTCAGATTTTGGTCACATCCGAACTTGCTTCCCTCACATTTTCATCCATGACTTAGACCTATACACATTCCTCTCCTAGCCATAGTGTAGGCTCTCCATTGTGACTCTCATCACCACAATTTTGAAGCATCAATAATCGCTCATCATACACACACATACTACATCCCCTTATCTCTCTCTCTCTCTCTCTCTATGTATCTATATATATATTTATTTATTTATTTGTTTATATATACATCTTCCCTCTCTCTCTCTCTCTCTCTCTCTCTCTCTCTCTCTCTCTCTCCCTCCCTCCCATTTTTCTCCTTATATACAACTCATTTAATTTTTTCCCATTTAGTTGTTTTCTTTCTTTTTAATGTTTGTTTTATTTTAAACACTCAGTCACTTTATGGTCATTTTATTTTTTTGTAAACCTACTTATTATCACTCTATTACCCAGTTAATAAATAAACCTACTATAATCAAGCATCTCTCTCTCTCTCTCTCTCTCTCTCTCTCTCTCTCTCTCTCTCTCTCTCTCTCTCTCTCTCTCACACACACACACACACACACACACACACACACACACACACACACATGTGACTTCCGTATGTGACTTACTCTTCTAAGAATGGATAATTGATGATATTTAACACTACATGGACGGTAGTATAAGTTAAAAAGGTTTCAAATAGAACATGCATAACAACTGATAGGTTTGTTGACACCTGTAATACATATTCAAAGCTAATGAATCCGTTGCTTTGTTTATATGGATGAAGGTGAGGAATCTATCTTTACTTAGGATCTTTTTGGCCAAGCTATTGTCCATCACTGTCGAACCTGGACTCTTTCACTTTAGAATAAGTTGTTAGTGACTATCTTATGTACAAACCACTAGAATGATACCTCATTCTCACAATGATGTACAAAGATGAATCAAAGAGTAAATTGTTTTTATGCTAATTATTTCCCTTAATTTAGATCCAAATCTCTTTTGAAATGTTATATTCTTTTGTGTATAAGTGTAAGTAAAAAAATAGCGCGCACACACACACACACACACACACACACACACACTCAAAGCAACACCAAGGACAAATTCCAAACAAATAGAACCAGCACCTAGGACACACAAATTGATTGGGGATAAACTAAAGAGCAAAAAATGAAAGCGGTAAGCATTTCAAACATGAATGTGTGTGTGTGCGTGTGTGTGTGTGTGTGTGTGTGTGTGCGCGTGCGCGTGCATGCATGCATTCCAAAAAATGTGTGTGTGTGTGCACGTTCATGTCAAGCAGTGTGTGTGTGTGTGCACGTGCATGTCAAGCAATCTGTGTGTGTGTGTGTGTGTGTGCGTGTGCATGTTTTAACCATTGGGGTAACAGGGGGGGTGAAAATAGACTTACCTCTATCTACTCCACTCCTTGTAGTAGTCGATCTTTTATCAATGCTATAGCATCCTTCCTTCGTTGCATCCTTACTCCAACAAACATCCGTCAAGAATGATCCTCCAAAATATTAAGTTTGATGTGTGTGTGTGTGTGTGTGTGTGTGGGAGAGAGAGAGAGAGAGAGAGAGAGAGAGAAGGGAAGGAAGGACATGGTGCTAACAGGTGCGATGGCAGGAAGGGAAACTTGAGCAAAGTATGCCAAAAACATGGCATACCTTGCTCTGTTTCTTTTTTAAGAGCGCCAGTTATTACTGAGTTTTACTTTTTTAAAACGCTCAAAAAAGAATCCGATGTTGCAAGCTTGTGATTTTCTAACCTCCACTCTAACTAATAGTCCTTTTAGTACAATTTTGTTTTCCTCACTTTTCCTACTTATTGAATTTTTTAATTTATTGATTTTGTAGTATTTTCTCTTTTTTGACTAATGAAAGTTTACCTTACACCTCCTCTACTACCACTTATTTTTTAGAGCCATGTAATTTTTAAAGATTCTTAAATTTAACTAACTACCTTTCACACGTGTACAAGACAATTGCATAGAGGCACATCAAGATTCATTGGCCCAAGTTCTGGCTAGAGCCTTGACACTTGAGGCTTGGATTGAAAAATAGCACTATCAATCCCTTTGGCACCAAGTCTACATCATGGGGCACTTGGCGGTGATCATCAATTAAGATATTTCAGTACCATGGGAGACTATCAAGAAGGACACCATACATCTCTCTTTGCTTGTGCAGGGAAAGTACAAAGTGGAAAATATTGATGTCTACCTCAATCCCCTCATCGAGGAGCTAGAGGAGTTATAGAAGGGTATCCCTGTTGTTGGTGTTTCACTTCCAAAGGAGAGGAGAGAGGCCATTGTGAGGGGTATCCTTATTTGAACTATGCATGAATATGCTAGCCTTGGAGATATTTTTTGTATGTTATGTTTACCATTCAAAGTTTGAAGCGTTTCTCTAACAATATGATATGAGTGCATGGTTGTCAACATCCATCCATAATGCATGTCCAACTTGTTGTCCATCATTGGTGTTGGAGTGAATAGATATCTACCTTGCATAAGGTAATCTATCCAAACAACCATGGTTTTATACCCCAAGTTCATAGAAAATACAAGGCTCCATTAAATGGGTAGACACCTCTAAATCTTATAATGGCAAATTGGGCAAGCATTTGGGCATAGCACTACAATCTCGGGGAGTCCACTATGTAAAAATTTCATATCCATTACATCTATTCTTGCACCAACAAAATACACGAGGTCACAAAAGGGAGTTTTTACAAAGGCAAAGAAAGGCAAAAGCATTAAATTGTATGCGTTAAATTCCCATGATTGGCACAAGCTGTTATAGGTTACGCTTTGTCATGCAGAGGAAGTTCCATTTCTTGAGCGAGTACTTCTGAGCAGACAAGAAATCGAGAGAGTTCCATGTTGAAGAAGCACAAATCCATTAGCTTTGAGATGTTTTATCTTAGAGTGTCATATGTGTGTGCCCTTAGCGACCCCCCAAAAACTTGGTGTAGGTCTAGGTGTTCCCACCACCATGTCATGAATCTTCCATGTGTGCATGTTACTTGTATTGCAAAACCAAACATAACCCTCTAGAACCCCCTAGGGTTTGACCCGTATTTTTTGCAACCCCAAAAGGAAACTTCATGCTTAATATCATGTGAGCCTTAATTAATGAATCATCCACATTTATCTGTTTGATTTTGTAGAATCCAAGAACAAGTCATCTTATGTCATGGTTTAGTTCTTCCAATTGTCCATATTGTATTTGTAGTCTTTACCTTGGCCAATTTTCTCTATCCTCATGTGTAGATGCATATCCTATCCTAACAATTGGTTCAATGAACGTAACAAAATCAAGCCTATGGCTATCCTCCTCCAATACCCCACATGCCTGTGAACCTCATTATACAATCTTGTCCTCCAATAAATAGTATGGTATGGACATTCAATGTTCACACAACACAAGTGGCGTGTGCATTTTTTAACCTAGCGACTCCTAGAAAGCTATCTCTGTTACATGTAACATATTTTTTCCACATGATTGTCATGCCTCTATTCCATCCTTGCCATTCCATTCACATAACTAGATGATGGTAGCTCAAATGCCACTTATCCACTCCTTATCCATCATAATGAATAGGTAGCTCTTGACTAGAATGATATCCTTTGCTTGCTTGGGTGCTATGTGTTGGTTTCTCTATGGAGGCATTGCACATATTATATCAACTACATTGGAGTGACCACTGGACACATCTACTTCCAAATCAACTTATACTGGTATGGTCTTCATTCCAATGCCTTGTGTGGTTTCAGTAGCAATGCAAGACTTATAGAACTGGCACTAGTCACGATTGTGTACATGACAACATGCGGTGCTTGCTTAAGGAACTCGCTGCTACTCAGGCATCACGTGTGTGCATCTCCCACACGTCGATGAGCCTCAAAAGTACGGCTCCACTACAAGAGATTATGTGTACTTATGACGCTTTTAGCGACGAAAATACATTGGGTTTTTATACTCCTTGACGTCGCTAAGACCGTCACTAAAGAAGTCGCTACAGGCACGTCGCTATAATCATCGCTATATGCGTTGCTATATAGAGACGATTGTAGTACTTCTGTAGCGACGGTTATAGCGATGTTGCACAACCTTATATAGAGACGCTTATAGCGACACCCAAGAGTAAAAAATTTTGGGTGGCAGGGCATTCACCCATCAACCATATTGAATGTTTTCAGAATAAAGTATACCTAAATGAATCCAAGATAAGCACAGATTCACCTTTGAAAGAAAGTGCAAGGTATAGATCGAAAGTAGTCACCCACAAGACAATATAACCATTAACTCCATCATGCATAGTATTCTTTGCAGAATAAAGATACAAAACTGACAAAAGTAATTGGACAAAAGTAAATTTACAAAAGTAAATAAATGATAATTATACATGTGAGGACAAGGGCAAGGCCAGGGAGTCATGGACTGGGCCAGGGGCCTGACTGGGCAGTGTGGACAAGGGAATCCGGCTAGGGCAAAGGGCTAGGAGCATTGCCTATATAGTGGGAGGTTGGGAGGTGGATTCAAGGGTCTAGTCACCTCAGGTCCTTACACTGGTATTAGAGCCACTTTTTTGGGCATTCACAGGCGTAGAGAGTCGTCTCCTTTGCATGTCATGCAATTAAAGGGAGGTCGACAATACGCATGGCTGCTTAACAAGGGGAGAGGGCGAGTTGCAAACAGCGCGGGATCGGACCCTATCAAAGGGGCGAGTAGGAGCAAGGTTCACCAAATCGGGGGTGCTTGGGCTCGGCTAGCGCACATTGCTCAGCTGCGAACAACCCATCACTGCAGCCGCGAGAGTAGCGCAAGAGGGAGGGCGCCATAGCGCTTTGCCTCTTGCTCGTCATCACTGCAGGCTATTGTCGCCATAGCCAGGCTTTACAAAAAAAGGGGCCTCACATATTAAGCCGCCCACAAGCCTTAGGGCAAAACAAAAATTTCTTGGGGCTAGTACCCACAGGGGTCGCATCGCAGCTTCGAGCCCACGGTGGTCGCAATTTGTGACCACATACTCGGCTACCATCGGCAAAGGGGCCGGCAATTCAAGTCGATACTACCCTGTGTACAACAATCAGCAAGTCGACAATCCACTGTGTAGTCGATAAATTTTTCAAATTGATTTATTGGTGACCGTGTTCATAAAGCCAATTACACTAAAGCAATAAAAATTGTAACCGACTCGGCTACGACATGTCCAAGCAAGGTACCTGCACGGGTGGATTTGTGGATTGATTACAACTTGGACAACCAACGTAATTAGCACAGCCAAGTACCTTTTGCGATTCCAATTACGACCACATGATTCTTTTTCATCAACTCAAGGTATTTTTCTTTCTATTCCTTCCACTGCACGATGTCGCCATGGATTCAGACATCAATATGACTTTTGATTTTGAGCATCATACGCCTGATCATGCTTGTGATGGCTCATAGTCGGATGCTCTCATGGAGAGTGCCCGCGATGCTACAGTGGGTGACGACGTTTATGAACTGCTTGATATTCAAGAATTTCGTACACTTCAGACACTCATATTAGTCATGGAAGGAAATTTTGCATCTTTAAATGAAAACATCACTAAATTATCTACATTAGTGATACAACTTACACAGCAGTAGACCAAGGGCCCTATTGACACACACATGCATGAGCAAACTGTTACTCAGGGACAAGGCCCTTCTGATCATGGACAAGGTCCATCTCTAGATTCTTTGCACACTCTCACTACAAAGGAGGTGGATGAGTTGTTGAAAAACACCAAACCACTTTTAAGGGAGAAGACCGAGATCGCAATAAGGATGCAGTGAATATCTTTCTCAGCAAGTGGGATGATATTCACGCCTTACAGCGTACTCCGAAAGCAATCAGAGCATTGCAAACAGATTAACTCTGGAAGGCAAGGCCTACAAGTGGTGGATGTCTCTCAAGGAGAAGAATATCATACCACAAAGTTGGGCAGCCTTTGAGGCTATGTTTCACAAAGAATTCTTGCCTACAAATGAGGCAAATCGGAATTGGACAGCTTGGGACACGTGTTCCATGCGTCAACACCCATCATTACTTGAATATATCTCTCACTATCGGGATGTTATCCTCAAGTTGGAAGGACTAGACACCTTTCATCAAGTACATGGGTTTATCTACGATCTGACACCAGAGCTTAAGAAGCACGTCAAGACTCAAGACCCTAAAACACTTGAGGAAGCCATAGTGAAAGCACACATTCATGATGATCCAAATGAAAAGAAATCACATAATAATCACATGCCTGCTAATACACATGGTAATACATGCACACAGTATGGGCATAATAAAAGGAAATTTATAGTAGCCAATTATGGAGCAGGTAAAAAATCCAAGGGGTCCAAAGGGCCTCTCTTTCCTGAGGACTTTGATAAGGCTAAAAAAGAGAAATTATGTTTTCAATGCTTGGGAAGCGGTCATGGCAAAAAGGATTGTCCCAAGGGGAAATATGTTGCTCATGGCAACGAGAAAGCAGTGCACACGGTGCAACTGATACCTCTTGAATCTTCCTTAAGATTCTCTACAGTGGAAGTAACACACATCGAGGTGGTGCATGAATGCTGTCTCACAGCTTCCATGTGGCAACAGACCTTCGGACCACATGGGTTAGTACGTATGCACGGATCTCTTCAAGGACACAAAATGTGCATCTTGGTAGATGACGATGCTACTCACAATTTCATTAGTTATGGATTGGTGAAAAAACTCAAATTGCCTCAAACTCCGAGTACCCATCGCTACAAGGTAGCAATGACGTATGGATATGATGTCTAAATCTGGGATACTCAAGTCCAAGCTGTATCATTGAAAGTACAAGGCACCTCCAATTCTTGGATTTTTAGGTTATGAACATGGAGAGGGCAGACGTGGTCCTTGGTAGGGAATGGTTGTATAGCCTAGGACCATCACTGAAGCGTAGCTACGAGCACAACAGCTTGATGTTTGAATCCCATGGCACACATGTGTTGTTGTTAGGAGAGAAGGATGTGTCTTCTTCACCACTGATATGTATAGATGAGCCTATGCAGCTTGTTTCTGATGATAAAATAGATCAATTTTTCTTGTGTTACTCATTGTCTCATTTTCTCTCTAACATTAAATCTGTTGAACATTCCTCAACGCCGCATGCTTCTCTCTCATCTCTTCCACCAATGGCTACTTCTCAACAAGCAAAGGTTGCTAGTGATTTAAAAAATTTATTAAAGGAATTGCACGATGTTTTTCCTAATGATTTGCCATCAGGATTACCGCCAACACGATCGGTGCAACATAGCATCGATGTGGTTGCAGGCAGTAAACCACCCTACCGCATGAGTTACTCTGAAGCTGCTGAGGTGGAACATCAGCTTGCTGACTCTCTTAGCAGAGGGTTTATCCAACCCAGTTCTTCACCATGGGCTTCTCCTATCCTATTAGTGAAGAAAAAAGACGGTAGTATGCGCATGTGCGTAGAATACCGTGGCTTAAATGTGGTTATTGTTAAGAACAAGTACCCATTGCCATGCGTGGATGAGTTCTTCGACAAGCTAACTCATGCTTGTATTTTCAGGAAAATAGACTTGCAGTCAGGTTATCACCAAGTATGTATTCGACTTGCTGATATACCCAAAACTGCATTCCAAACAAGGTTTGGACACTACAAGTTTTTGGTTATTCCTTTTGGGTTAACCAATGCGCCCGCAACATTCATGACACTTATGGATAGTTTCTTGAAGCCGTACTTGGGAAAATTTGTCATATTTTTTCTCGATGACATTCTAGTATACAGTGCTTCTGAAGAAGACCACTTACAACATCTGAGGCAGGTGTTCACATTGTTACGAACAAATCAATTATATGCCAAGGAATCTAAGTGTGATTTTTTGAAGGAAGAAATTCACTATCTTGGGCATGTTATTTCAGCTACTATTGGGCTACATATGGATCAATCCAAAGTGGATACCATTCGGCACTGGCCTTCTTCTAAAAATCTAAAACAGTTACAGATTTTTAAAGGATTTGCAGGTCTTTATTCGAGGTTCGTTAAAAACTATGCGAATATTGTTGTTCCCATGACGGACCGACTGAAAGGCAAAGGCAAAGCTTTCCAGTGGGGACCCGCTGAACAACATAGTTTTGATACGCTCAAGGATGCATTAGCTACAACTCCAATCCTAGCTATTGTAGATCCCTTGAAACCATTCGTTTTGGAAACGGATGCCAGTGACCGTGCTATTGGAGCAGTCCTGCTACAAGACGAAACGACCAATTGCATTTGAAAACAAGAAGCTTGATTCAGCACAACAGAATTACTCTGCTTATGGACGTGAACTCTATGCAATAGTGTCTGCCTTGAAAACATAGAGACATTATTTGTATGGTGCTCAGTTTGAGATTGTGTTTGGCCATGAAAGCATTAAATGGTTTACACAACAAACCGATTTGAAGGGTCGAGAAGCCAGATGGGTTGAGATTCTTCAGGAATATGACACGAAGCTCTGGTATTGTGAAGGACGATACAATGTGGTAGGTGATGCTCTTAGTCGCATGCCAAAGATCAATTCTCTCTTGTTCACGGAACTTCGTAGTGAATTTTTGGATTCTCTAAAGGGAAAATATGAGCAGGATGATGCATATTCCAAAGTGTGGAGCCATGTACAAATTAGGTATCCTTCTCACTCTAATGATGGTAGTGTATCGTTAACCTCCACACACAATTCTCCTCTGGCGAGTGATGAACTACAGCGATGGAAGAATTTTACCATCGACAATGGGTATCTATTCCATAAGGGGAGAGTTTGTGTGTCGAGGACACAGACATTTGGCACCAAATTCTTTATGAATGTCATGATAGTCCAAGTACAGGGTACCCGGGTATTAGAAAGACTTATGCTCTCGTACGATGACAGTTTTACTGGCCAGGTTTACATGGCTTTTTTCAAGATTATGTCTTGCATTGCCAAAAATGTCAAGTTAACAAAGCAGAGTGCCTGATAGTAGGAGGACTCTTACATCCTTTGGAAATTCCCAATGGTAAATGGGAAAGTATCTCTATGGATTTTATTGTGGGTTTACCAACCACTGTAAGAGGTCATGACTCAGTATGGGTGGTCGTAGACCGGTTGACTAAACTATGTAAGTTTATTCCAACCAAATCAATGATTAAAACTCCAGAATTAGCCAAGTTATTTGTGGACAACCTATACAAGTTGTATGGCTTGCCAAGTAACATTATCAACGATCATGATCCCAAGTTTAACAGTCATTTTTGGAGGGCTGTGTTTAAATGATTGGGTACACAACTAAACCTCAGTACGGTCGATCATCCAGAAACGGATGGTCAAATTGAACGAGTTAACCAAGTGCTAGAGTATATGCTACTCGCATACGTTAGCAAGAAACAAACAGACTGGGAAGAATATCTACCTCTTCTTGAGTTAGTGCTAAGCATGTCACGACTGGATTTAGTCCTTTCATACTCATGTATGGTTTTCAACCTAGTCCATCAGTTACAGTGGGATTGGCAACCAAAAAACTCCAACAGGTTAAGGATTTTCTCCAAGACCACATGGATATGCTAAAACTCGCTCGTCAAAACGTCCGACAAGTGCAGGATCGGTATAAGAAGTACGCTGATGAGAAATGTCGACAAGTTACCTTTGAGGAAGGGGAGGAAGTATTTTTACGTATGTCAGAGCATTCAAAAAGTCTAAAAACTATGCCAACACCTAAATTATCTCCACGATATTGTGGGCCTTTCAAAATACTCAAGTGAGTGGGTGATCGTGCCTACAAACTATCGCTACCTACACATTCTCGTACTCATCCGGTGTTTCATGTAAGCCGTTTACGCAAGCGATTACATGAGGATGACAATGTCATTGGCCAACAGATACTGGTTGATTTCGTTGAACCTCCTACCTTACCGCATGAACCTAAACAAATTCTCGACTATCATGATTTATGTACATGTAATCATGTACATTGACAAGCTTTAATCAAGTGGAAAGATCGACCTGAGGAAGGTGCCACTTGGGAAAACATTAGTGTTCTTAAGAAGAAGTTTCCCACTTTTGTTTTGAAGGATGAAAACTCTTCCTTAATGGGGGGGGGGGTAATGTCAGGACAAGGGCAAGGCCAGGGAGTCATGGATTGGGCCAGGTGCCGGACTACGCAGTGTGGACAAGGGAATCCGGCTAGGGCAAAGGGCTAGGAGCATTGCCTATATAGTGGGAGATTGGGGGGTGGATTCTAGGGTTTAGTCACCTCAGGTCCTTACAATACACATCATAGGTAAAATCACTTGATTGTTAAGCTTTGCAAATGTAATAGTTACAACATAATTGTCATTATTGAGAAAATATATGGTTTTCCAATAGTTACAAAAAGAGGTATACACGTCATCTCATTATACATGCTATGACAAAAGAAAACTAATGCTATCTGGCTACGGCTAGACTGACGTCATCTAATCAGACGTCTCATAGCATCCAAGCGACGTATTTGTCGGATTCTATAGAAAAAAACAAGAAGACTTTTTGTAAGTATAAACATAAAATTACAAAACAATCTATTTTCTTAGCTTATCATTAAAATACAACAAATGTAAAAGAGTAAAGTGAAATACTAACTATGCCTCCACAAGAATTAAGAATGTCCATCAGGGCGTTTAAGCCCTTTCTACCTGTTAACTCGCGCTCGTACGGTGTGGGGTCACGTCCTGTCATCGACCACTGTTCAAAACATACAAAGAATCCATTATGTTAGAATTTAAAAGTACAAATAGATGTAACTACCAAACCTAAAGAGCAATATGAAAACACTTACAAAATTGGCCTCAAATGATGCCCACCCGCTGCTTCCCAAGTGGTGAGAGCTCCCTGCCTCTACTGGCGCTTTGGCTATCTCTTTTGTTGCTTCAATTGTCAGGATTCTTGCGCTGCGCGTTTCGCGTTCTTTCAATCTTCTTTGGCCAGCCAATTTGGTATGTTCCACCCGTGCTTTATTGCTTTTTGGACTTTAGAACACTTGTACTTGTAGTATTCGCGCATTCAAACCTTCATCAGGTCTTCATTAAAGCACTCATCCCAACTTGACACGGGAAACTCGTCATGCAGCATACTGATGACTGTCTTTTAATTTACTTGGCACTTCACTCCAGGTGTTAAGTATGTAGTGTTGAAACACCTGAGAGCAAAGACCACGTATGCGTGAGATCACCTTCTTGCCTTCATCATCCAAGATGATGCCACCGCTGATGTAGATCGAGTACGGCAAGCCCTCTCGTCTGTGATGCGTGAACCTGGGTGTCTTGGCAGGTGTCTCGAGTGGCATCTCTAGCAGCATCTTCATGGGGGTATGGACGTCAGGTGTCTCCACGGGAGCCTGGGCCCCAAAGCGAGGAGTGTTGACGGGAGTGATTCTTGGAGGAGTAGCTAGCGGTGTATAGCCAGGAACGGCCGATAGCCGCGCAAAAATTGGCGTAGATGGCAATGTCGTGGCTGGTGTGGGGGCAGGCAAAGAAGGGGAAGGTAAGGAGCCTCGTCGAACAAGAGACAATGTCGAGGAATAAACAGCAGCGTCCCCATAGCAACAACCACCACCACCACTAGAGCGTCGGTGACTAGACGAGTGTGAAGATCGTCTCATTGACACCAAAGTTTCGAAGCGTGCTGAATGGTCCAAAACAGAGGGAGATTCTGAAGGAGTGGAACGTCGTGATGGTGCTCCAGAGCGATTACGCTCCTCGTACCACCTCCTCTGCTGGGTGACAAAGAAGAAAGAAACTATCATTATCCATACCTGCATTAAACACACGAACATTTAATCTTAAATGGAGAAGAAAACATGGACAAGTTATAATCCATATATATATATATATATATATATAGAGAGAGAGAGAGAGAGAGAGAGAGAGAGAGAGAGAGAGAGAGAGAGAGAGGAGGGGGGGGATAGAGAGAGAGAGAGAGGACACATAAAGGGGGAGGGATTCCTGTGTAGAGAGATTCCTACGAAGTTCTTGTGAATTTGTCTCCAATGTGCATTCTATGTATCTTGTAAAAGCTATGTCTTGAACAACATGCCTTTTATATGTAGCTGTGACAAGACACTTTGGTGATAAATTAAATTTCTTTTCTATTTGCCATAGTTTTCTCGATTACTTGTGACAGATCGTTATCTATCACGAGAGAGAGAGAGAGAGAGAGAGAGAGAGAGAGAGAGAGAGAGAGAGAGAGAGAGAGAGAGAGAGAGAGAGAGAGAGAGAGAGAGAGAGAGAGAGAGAGAGAGCGGTATGTCTAATCTATTTTGCATATGCAAGTTTCTATATTCTTGGGCATTTGTTTGCAGGTTCTTGGACTCCATCAGTATGAGTGATTATGGCAGCAGTAGTGCTCGCCCCAACAATAGTGCTTCTTAGCATCTCTTTCACATGAGCAACTAGATCTAGTGGAGGGAGAGCAGCATCTATGAGCAGAGACGGATCACCTCCTTCGTGATTGCAGCCTCAGTCTCCATCGCACTCGGAGCGCAGTGCTGTGTCGGCCTCGAGCCGATGTAGTCGGCATATCAGACTTTCATGTCACAACGAGGAGTGTCCCTGCTTGTGAGACTGCTCAGACTACACCAAAGGATTATGACCCCTAAGGGAAAGCAGATGATGGGCCGCATGCGACAGTTGTGTAGACAAGTTTTTTGACACACTGTCATGATCTCTTGGAGGGCTCAAGATAAAGCCTCCAAGGACTATGTTATTGCTATGCTGCATCGGGAGTTTCCAGCTCCCTCTCTAGAGAATACTCTTGCATTGAAGAATTTGTATATGTTTGTACATCTGTAAGTTCTTATTGGAGTGTTGTGTTTATTGCAGGACCCTTACATGCAGCTGTTGAAAGTGTAGGAGCTAGCCAAAATTTAGAGGGAGAGAGAGAAAGAGGGGAAGGGAACATGAGAGGGAGGAGAGGGAAGGAGCATACCTGGAGTGGAAGCAATGACGATTAAACACAATTTAAATTTCTCAAGTATAGCATATAGACAGGAATGGACAAAAAGCCATGTGAATACAATATATATTATAAAATGGAGCAAAATTATTCAAATACAATATTTATGGCTTTAAGAGGTTTCTCTCTCATCCTCGCATAGCTCAACATAACTCCCTCCCTATGTCTATATAGAGCTCTTCGTTTAGGCAGATGTCCTCCGTTTCATTTTGTAGATCCTCTACATGCACTTGATAGAGAGTAGCAGCTTGATGCTCGTCTGGCACCACCTCAGCGGCTTCTGACTGAGCATCTTCTCTGATCTCCTCCATTATGGCGTTGTGATTGGCACATGGTAGCCCTCATACATCCGTGCACTATGAGGGGCTACCTCTATGACGTACCACGAGTTTGTTGCAGACTTTGTAGGATGAATCGCATAACTTCTAAAATTGGATGTTAAATATTACAGAATTACTTGTTCACAATGCTCGAATAGTACAAAAGTGTCTCTTAGGTCGGTATATTTTTTAGTTGAATCCACCTCAAGGAAACCAGACTCTCCTCTGTGCACAGTATCGTTGCGACCCTCCATATTTATCTTGAACCATTGAACGTCGAACAAGTCAAGAAAAAATCCTCTATAATCGATCCTCAAAATATTTTAAAGCGTGTTGAAGTAAGCGAGTTCCACCACCACAGGATCTACATCAGAGGACCGTCGTCGCGATTAGACTGTTAAAATTTTGCCATGATTTCGAATGTGCCTTCTGATGCACATATCCCTTGAGAGTTTTCATGAAACGTTCTAAAAAGAACATCCATATGGAATGTGCTGTGTCAGCTATTTCCACCTCATCAACTATGTGAACAAGAAGATGCACCTGAATGGTTAACATGGTAGTAGGAAAGTGTTTCTCAAACATGCACACAACCTCCGCAGCATTTAGTTTGGCGAATGGTATGGATTCTACATAGATCTCCTTTTGTGAGATCCATTGCGCCAACTTCACAAGTTTGTAGATCATTAGGAAAAATGTGGACTCTCTTTGGGCCATATAGGATTAAGGTTAATTAGGCTCCAACCAATAGGAAGAGAGCAATGTATATAAGTCTAGAACCTAAGAAAGTAGAGAGAATAATAGGGTTGTCCACTCATTTATTGCTTTGTATCCTAGAGGGAGGTGGATGGGTAAAAGAGGGAGGGGAAAAAAGGGAGGGGGGCAGTGGTGGGTCCACAGATACGTTTTTGCAAAAACCCTAAAATTTCAAATTTAAAAAAGAAAATTAAATTCAAAATATTCCATCCAAAACTCCCCCCAAACCTACCCTATGATCAAAAAGTTATTTTCTCACTCTAGAACCTTTGTTCCAAGACTCCCTTCCTCCATAGCCCCTTTCCATAACACAAAGCTCTCACTCTCTCTCTAAACTCTTACACCTTCCTCCTTCTTCAAGCTCTCCATTGCAACTTTAAGCTCCCACACGCTCTCTAAATTGTCTCCCTCCTCCTTCCTCAAGCTCTCCATTGCAACTTTAAGCTCCCACTCTCTCTCTAAACTCTGTTTCCCTCCTCCTTCCTCAAGCTCTCCATTACAACTGTAAGCTCCCACTCTCTCTCTAAACTTTGTCTCCCTCCTCCTTCCCAAAGCTCTCCATTGCAATTTCAAGCTCCCACTTAAGCATCCATGGCAAACAATGGTCAAAATAGACGCCCCAAACCCATCATTCAAAGTATGGTTCTCCACAACTCGAAGAATGAGGAGCAGCAATGGGAACCTCAGCTTTTTCAAGAAGGTGTGTGGGTCTACATGCAACCTTCCGCAATCGGTCCCCATCGTGTTCGTGAAAGAACAAACATTGATCTCCATTGGAAGGGAAGACTACTAGGCTTCAAGCAAGTAAGAGACAAGGGTACGGTGGCAATCGTTCAACATGTTTTCATGTTTGGACACATGCGTCTACGAGGGATCACCAACCCAAGGGATTTTCCTTGTAATTGTATGTCCCTTGCACTTCAATGGTTTTGGTGGTAATAAAAAAATGGACTTTTTATATCTCACGGACTGTTTTGTTTCTATGTAGATGTTTTTCCTTCTAGCCTTGTGGAGGAGCAACCACTCTCGTGCCTTTCAGGCACATTTACGGCCATGCATGCAAGTCTTGGGGATATGCTCTTCTCCAACACAACTTCATCAAACCTTGCACGACAGAGGGTGTTTTTCTACACCCACAAGTACATTGTACCTACAGATGAGGAAGGCTACGAAGAGCTACAACCTTTGGAGGCTACAACCTTGCGTAGCATGGAGTGGCCAAAGCTAGATGCATTCACTATAATGTCTTTGAAAGCCAAGATTGTAGCTGATGTGAGAGCATCATTAAAATTTGGAAAAGCCTCACGTTCAGTTGGGCTTGGATGGTGTTTTCCTGCTCATGTCTTCGCTAGCATCTTTGGATCTTTTCCTTTCCATCATACAAATACTATGTATGTTTGCAAAGATCTACAATACGATACATTGGAAGCCATCCTTGGGGAGAAGTGGGGGTATCTTGAAGGACTTCACAACGGAGATCGCTTTCGGTGTCAGGTTGGAAGTTTCGGCATTGCTATCTGTTTCATCAAGGTGCGCTCCACTCTTTACGTGCGGTACTTCTATGAAAGGTGGATGTGCAAGCTTGGTGAATGGATTCCATTGCAATCCACTGATGCTACAATTGAGGTATTTGATATTGCAATCAAATTGTCGAGTGGTTTCGTTGAAACCGTCCAAGTGAACAAGCATTGGACATTGGCCAATGTGCGGGAGCACTTAGTGATAATGGGTTTAGAGCATCGAGAAGATACAAAATTTTGCATCAGACGACGTAAGGTGAATGATTTTTCTCTCTTAATTATGTTATATTTATGTTTTTTTGATTATTCTCTGCTCTAAGTTGGATATGCTAATTTATTTATTTTTTGCTAGATTGGTAGCCGCATGGAGAGCACGATTCAAATTGAAAAGACGTGGACGACGGAAGAGAATTTGATTTTATCATTAGAGTAGTTATGTTTTGTACTTAAATTTTTTATAATATCACAATTGTAAGTTCAAGCAGATGGTTGTATCAAATTTTGGCAATGCACATTATCTTAAAGTTGTAGTGATGTGTTTTTTGAGTTAAATGATTGTAATTTAGTTTGTAAGTTTTTTATAACTTCTTGTTATTTGTGTTACTTAATGAAAATTGTTTAATATTTTAATTATTGATATTTTTTTTGGGAGGGGGGGGGGGGGGGGGGGCGTGCTATATAAAGCCTCCTAAACCCTACCATTTTCACACTTTTGCCTGTTCACACTCTCATTTGAGCTCCAACACTCTTTGCATTCCTACTTTAAGAGCTAGCATTATGGTATCCTCCTCCACCCCTCCCGAAGCCACGGCGTTACAACGCTTCCAAGCGTTTTTACAAACAACCGAGTGGCAAGATCGTGACGATCTTCACAATTTCTTCACCCAATTCCCTGATGTGAATGCAACTATTCACCTAAACAGCCTATCTTAGAATTTTTTGAATTGTACATCGACAAGTATGCTGTACCAATTGTCTGACAAGGGGAATTGTGGATTCCATGCGATTTGCTTTGCTACATACACAAAGGCGATCGGCCTTTCACCCAGCGACTTCAACGATTTTGTGCAATTGCGGGTGAGGCAGGTCAGTACATTGAAGATTCACGTTTGAAAAAGAAGAAGGTCGGCACCCAGTTTCTAAGTCGCTTGGCGACTTTTGTGTTTCTTCTTGCGGAGGAGCCTGAAAGATCTAAGGTGAGTTGGGGGTGTCGTCAAGGACACAAAGGAGCCCATTACAGCGCCCTGGGATGCAAGCAAAGAGGGAAATATTCTTGCCCTAACCTACCCAAGAGGTGTCATGGATGCCGCCAAATCCATGGGTGATGAGGGTGCAGAAGCATCCTTTAAGCCCACTGCAAATGCGCCGGAGGAGACATTAACTCCGGAGGTTTTTTTTGAACACCTCTCCCCAATTGTGATAGATGGGGAGGAATATTTGTTTTTACATGATCTTGAAAAGACTTTTGACATCCGCATGGATGAGTGTCTGTCCATCCTCTGTGCCACTGTAGAGTCCTCTGCCATTGACCCCTCTTCCGATCCTTTGGATCGAAGCCTCCTTCCCCTTGGAGAGAGTGTGATAGATACAGTGGAGTTGGCAATGGTGGCGGTGACAGATGCACCGCACTCATCTGTGTCGGAGGATGAGTTTGTAGCTACACGCGCATTGCTTAAAGCCCAACGCACTCCTATGCCTGTTCATATAGATGAACTTGAGAGTGTCGCTATGGCTCCCAATTCATCTATTTCTCTTGACAGCAAAGGCATAAACGATGAAGACGACGAAAAACAAGAGGTATTAATTGATTTTTGTTTTGTGATTACGTTAATTTTCATTGTTGCATTCTGAAATCTTATTTACCTGTTGATTTCTTTGTAGAATGTTGTGGAGCTGGATGAGCATGCAGGTCGGGGAGGAGATGGTAGGCACCAAGCTTTTGGATAGTAGTCGTCTCTTGCGCATTACCTTGGCAAGCTCCCCCAGGACGGCTTTGCGATAATCCACAAGTAGTACACTCCTTGTGGTCAATTTTGGGTGTCAATGATGAAAGCAATAAGCCGCATCCTATGCCTGTCAAGCATATCTCAAGCCTCCCAAGTTATATATCTTGTAAATAAATCTCTGGCCAGTGCTGCATTTGCAACACACATTCGTGGTCGTATGCTTTATAACGTGGCCTTAAGCCAAGCTGTAGGTCTAAGCAATGTGGAACAAATTTCTTGGGATGTGCTGCACAAATAGCTTCCTTGCGCCCAAGAGCGCCGAGAAAAAATTGCTCGCCATATCTTAGATGGCTCAAACAGTCAATAGATGCATAAATCTTGTAATTAACTCCTTCAAATATGTAATGAGATATATCACATCGTTGTACTTTGTTATTTCAAAATTCGAATGGAAATTGATTTTAACTGGTACTTTTCAACTTCTATATTGAGTTTATTGTACGATAGATAGTATATGATTGGTTCTATCTTGTGATACACTTGTGTAATTCTCTGAATCAAAATATAGAGTTTTTTTCAGTCCAATCTCCATCAATAAAAACATAATAACATTGTATTCTTATAATTTTGGTATAAATAAGCTTTAATTAGGCTGTCTAGAGGCCTGCCGCAGAGGCGCGCCAAAAGTCAGAAGTAACATTTACTTCTGACTTCTCGCGCGCCTCTGCGGCAGACCTCTAGATAGCCTAATTAAAGCTTATTTATACCAAAATTATAAGAATACAATGTTATTTTGGTTATTCAATCAACCAAACTTGGTTGACAGTTCTTTTATCCACATCTCTCTCTCTCTCTCTCTCTCTCTCTCTCTCTCTCTCTCTAGTTAGCTTTACTTATCACTTAAAACAAATGTACACGACTTGTTATATTTGAAAAATCCACGACTCGTTATATTTCAAAAAGATATCTTTACATTGGCAAAATTGCCTAAAAGTCAAATTCAATCTCTTTGTCCTCTGATTCGACGCGCAAGAGCTAAATCTTTGGGCATTATTGTCACCCGTTTTACATGAATAGCACACAAGTTGGTGTCTTCAAAAATAGAAATTAGATGATATTCTGCCGCTTCTTGCAGAGCTTCTACGGCGATACCTTGAACTCGAAACGCCATTCGATAACTTTGCATGATCTCTTTTACCAAACGTGCGAATGGTGCCTTGCGTATGAGAAGGTCTGAAGTTTTTTGATAGTGACGAATCTCTTGCAACGCCTTTGGAATGCGTCGCTTCACAGCAGGAGCCCGTTGTTGAGGGATGGTAGGATCGAGGACATGGGCCTTGCGAGGGCGAACCTTGAAAAAAATTTTCTTTTTACGAGAGGGCTTGCGAGGGGGAGCTTGCGCATCTTCAAGGCCACCATGTGCTCCGACTGGCTCTTCAACTCCACCCTGCGCTCCAACTGGCTCGTCTGCTACATCCTCAAAATCCTCTTCATTTAGTAACCCATGATCACCTGTAGGCTGATCTGACGGCAAAGCGCCGAAGCCACGTGGCAATGTCTTCCCGGCCGGAACTCGATGATTGCTTGGGATCTCCTGTCCGCTCCATGGTGGGCTTTGTGCTTCGTTGTCCGTTTCGGTTTCTGTGTCTGATGTCACTACCCGTTTCTTCTTGCGTGAAGGTTGTCCATCTTGTTGCTCTTCACCTGACCATTCTCTCTCCATCTCTTCTATGAGCTCTTGTTCGTGTATCCAAGGTGGTTTTTGAGCACCTTGGACGGTTGAGTGAGGGTGAGCAAAAAAAGGTTGATCTTTTCTTGCTGTTTGCTTTGTGCGTGCCATGGTGTAAGAAGGGGCAAGATTGAAAATGAGACTCCTTCTCTAAAAGCCCTCTATTTTATTAAAAAAAAGGTCTCTTCACACTTGACCAGGCCACTTAAAAAAACTCTTAATATCATCAAAATATCAAAAACAAAAAATAGATAAATGGAGAAGTATTATATGCAACTCAACAAAGACATCTACAAACATAAACATTACATTGCATAGCATCATTTGTTTTACATGTTGGGTAACCAACGTTTGCCCACTCTATGGAGATTTTCACGCCACCTAGCATGATTAAGGGGTCCGGTGGAGTTTCTCCATTTCTCTTTAGCAGTAAGTCGAGATTGTCTCCTAACCTCCTTGGCAAGACTTGACTTTCGCGCTCGCTCTATGGCATGACATCTCCCCAAAGAACAACGAAAGAACCAATCAAACATCTCCTTCATGTAGTTGGATCTCGTAGTTCCACCACCGTGACGTGTATTTTTAAAGTAAACACCTTTGGCTCGATAATGTGATTTTTCCATTCCTTGAGTGCTCCACATGTCTAATGAACCATATTTTGACATAAAGAATGCTCCATGCGCATACAAAATATGTTGCATCAAGAAAAAATGCTTAGATGAAATAAATATTTATGTATAGCATCAAAATTTGAACTGAACAAAGTAACTTACCATGTAGTATGTGATATTGCTCTCTCCCCACGCTTGCACAAATGCTTTAGTGAAATTCGAAATGTGATCTTTGAACAAATTTTGTTGCTCGCCCGTGGTTTGGGGTTTCCACATGATTTGAAGCACTAACTCCAAGTGGTACCACACTTGCCTACGCAGATTTACAAGCACGGGATTTGAATCTTGATAGGTCATACACTTGCAAAGCGCTTTCCATAGCTCCCATGGAGCATCCTCTTCACCTCTCTCCTTTCGCATCTCTGGTTTCTTGAAAAACCTACGTGCTTTCACACCATTCATAGATACTTTTTGTGGAATTTCATGCATATTATCCACCTCACTGATGATAGAAACATTGCCACCATGACATCCAATCGAATTTAGAATTGTTTCAACAATTCCAATGGCTTCCACGGATCTGGAAAGTGGTTTCATTGTGAAAGCGTACTCTATGTGAAGCTTTAACAAGCGATCAAATATACGCATAAAGGCATGCAAAGTGCAAAAGTGTACATTTGTAAGTGGAAAATTGATAATGGGATGCCATGTTTTATCTTTTGTCGACCGATTGGGGAACTCCATGATAGGACACTTCAACACCGAGCACACCCAATCCCTTGCATCATCATCCATTCACCCTGTTGCCTGACTTCCCTTGACATTTTTCTTTGAAGACGTGGAGCCACGAGTACTCTCCTTGTATCCTCGTACACAATATGGACAAGGAAGAAGTGATGAAGCACCTTGTTTACACCCAAGTATACATTTAATTGTTTTTAGATCACCTCCTAAGTGCCACTCAACATCAAATGTACCTACTCCATCTACTTCTAGCTTTTCTCCCTCTAGTTGTGCCTTAATAACCTCTGTGATCCACGGGATCATAGAGAAGACCCATGCCAACACCTCATGAGTCTCCTTTGGAACTTCAAAAGCTCCTAACCACCATATTTCTTTTTCCGATTGTACACTTAAATGATGGTTTCTGAGAATGATCACCGATAGCATCGACTTTTGCAAAAAACATTGCCTCATTCATGAGTGTCACACTCATACGTTCCAATCTCCGTCCTTTGACAATTTGACATTCATCTAGCTTAAGAATAAATATGAGCTTCTCTCCAAGTACTGAAACAACACAAGAATTGAATTGTTATACTAAATGATATTCAATACAAATAAAAACCGACATTACAATTTGTATTACCTTGTGGAGACAAAGCATAAAATTTAACCATAGCTCGTTGTAGTCGTTTCAAGTCAACAAAAATATTGTTGAATTGATGATAACTAAAAGACTTTGTCCCATTAGGAATAGTATTGCCTCCCTTTATATTACCACGTGACTTGGCACTCGTGGAAGAGTACACCATGGATCCTTCAATGTGTTCGTATTCGCCAAGGGATTCCCGAACGAGATCATTGTTTTCTTTCTTTGCAAGTCGGACCCTATGTGGAATAGGAAATAAATTATCGGTGATGCCTTGCTCTCGTAATGCATCTTTCATCAATCCATGAAGTGCATGGTATGCATTTGTGCTGATCCCAACCTCATCACAAGCTCTCTGGACATCATCCTCAGACACAAGGTTAGAGATCTTTTTTAGGATCTCCTTTGTGATGGCATCTTTCATGTGTTTGGACTTTTCACAACCTATGATGTAAATTATATCTTCCTTTGAGATGCATCCTAGGAGAAGGTTGCAACGGTCCTCTTGTCTAAAACTTCCACACACATCTTGTATATATGTCCTATTTCAAAAGGTGAACCGAGTTACAAATTGATGAAAATTATTTGAGAGTTATAAACACTGTGAATTTAAAAAAATACCTGGTTGCCGTGATCTGCTTCTTACGTGCCCCTCCATTAGATGCTAAGTTTTCAATGGAAGAGAACTCCCTCTTACGCTCACGCATGCCAAATGGAGTGGCTTTTAGGTGCATCATTGCAATCTGTAGCTTAGTTACCTCTGTTTTTGTAGCTTTCATCTCCTCTTTAAGATCTTTGAGTTGTTTCTCTGTGGAATGTAGTTGTTGTTGGAGATTGTGGAATGATTGTGTAACACTTGACATTGTTGTCGGAAATATGATGACGCACCTGCGTGATTGGAGTCCAATCTCTTACAATACACAAGAAGACCGCGTTCTCCTTCTCCCACATATTTGATTAAGCTTGGGAGTGTACGGAATGTCGGATGACAGCCCACGAGCGGATCTTTTGGATACAACCCCCCATTAAGCCACAAGTCAACATTGGTTTCTCCTCGAAACCGTCGTACGGATGCCGGTTGAGATGCTTTCTCGTCATTATTTTTTCTGGGAGCAAATTCGATCGGTAGACACAGACTGACATTAGTTGACCTAGTAGATGACGGCGCAGGTGATTCATTGGTTATGTTGCGAAGAGACATGGTGAAAAGTTATGATGGGAAAAAAATTTGATAAGATATACTTTTTGGGATAAACAGACAATTTTTGGGATAAAAAGACTTAAAAATATATTTTTTCATATATAGGTTCAATTTTTGAGCTCAAAGGAGGGAAATTTTTAAATTTTTAAAATTTCAATTTTTAGGCTTTATTAGGTGGACGTTTTGATGATGTGGCATTGTCTATTTATTCTTGGAGTTAATGTAGAGAGGGATCCAAGGAATTTTAGATTTGGAGCTTATAAAAGCTAAATCTTCTAAAAAAATAATGTTTTATATATATATATATAGGGACCTTTTGAAAGCTTAAAAGATCCATTTTGAAGATTTTATAAAAAATTCATTTTTTGGGGGTAAATTGATGCACGAACTGAAAAGTGGCTTTTGTCATAACTACTTACTCTCTTTGTTTGGTGATAGGTAGAGAGAGAATGGTTCTTCTCTCTACCTTTACTCCTCTCTCTCTTTTTACTCCCCTCTCTCTCCTACTTTATCCCCCCTATTCCTCCTACTTTACCACCCTCATTCCCTACTTTCCCCCCCTCCCCTATCTAGAGAAAAGTTAGAGAGAGAGCTACAAAAGTAGCCCTATTTATTGTCTTTGTTCCCTCAATCCCCTACAAAATTAGCTTTAATCCCTTAAAATTAGGGATCCTTACATGGCCCCAAGGGGGTCCAATTTTTTCCTAATGTTGTGTTGCGGACGTCAGGAGACAAACATTTCTCAATGGCCACCGGTAAAATAAACTGCAAAACACGTCTAGCAATGATATTAAAGTCCACTCAAATTTGTTACACAATTCCCACTATGATATATTAACTCCAAACATACCCGACACATGTTATACCAGTCGTGTGACTTCAAACCAGTAAGCTTCCCTTCTTTAGTGAAACACATTCAAGCGAGCGCATTACACCAGTGGGGGTCCGCATAGATCGAATGGTCTCTTTTACTTTGCGTTCTTGGGCTCCTGTCAAACTCCATGGCGCTTTAGGGAGTTTTAACGATCCATAGGGTGCTGCCTGTGGCCAATATTGCTCCATACAATCCACATTTCTAAGGTCAACTCTGGCTCCCAAAGTATCTTTCTTGCAGGTCAGATGGTCCCACAACAAATTACCAACATTCTTGAATATGTGCATTGGATCGAGCAAGTGATTGATCATGAGTCTGGGCCAACATGGTAGCTCCTACCATAGAGAGAGTCTCTTATCCTTGGGGACAATCCGTCATTACACATCTCCTTCTGCTCTAACCATGCTTGTGCAGACATCCTCGGTGGCTCTCTTCCCAAAAAATCGTCGTGCAACTCATGATTCTTTGGAAGATACGCTTGATGACCTTCGTAGATTTGCTTCTTCAATGAGGGCGCCCGATGTGCATTAAGTCTAGGTCCGCATGTGACACATGCTCTATATTTGCTTGTTTGAAGCCCTGCATGTATACACATGACAATAGATAAGCTTGAGAAAATCAAAGATTCATAGTGTTTGAGTTTGAGTATAAATCACCTGAGCATTCTGTTAGTCCGGGATAGTCATGCATGGTCCACATTAGAATCATGATGTTGAGGTAAGTCACAATGTGGGAATTATTGTGAGAATTTGTCCAAAACTTTTTATGGTTGTAGGTATTGTCCTTCTCCTGTAGCATAGAAACTATCAAATACGACAAGGATTCTCTCAGAAGATTTGTATGCAGGTATTGCAAGTGGGTATCAGCACAGGCCTCTTGGGTATGTATAGACACTAATGTACGATGTTGAATTTAAAGCTTGAAGGCGGTCTAAGAAGGTTGAGGAAGCATTCCATACAGTTATGTCATATTGCATGCATTGAGGCGTACACAGAGGCGGAGATAATATAGCAAACAAAGAAGAAGATAGAGGAGAAGAGAAACAAAGAGATACTTGCAGAGATAGGTGGTTGGTGGGTGTTGATTGCTTGATGATTCGTGGTTACATGGGTTTGCTATATAGCTAGAATTAGGGGGTCAAACAGGTGTGGTGCCTCTTGGTGTCTCAAGGCATGAGGCTCGATGAGATTGGGCGTTTCACACCAATAAGAACTCCATGTGCTATAGAGCCTCATGGCGGCATTTGGTTCTCATGGCAGAGATTCATGTCCCAAGTGCTCCTCTTAAGCTTCTTGTTAGAAGAGTTTTAATGGTTGGATAACAAGCTAACATAATTATGTAGAGCTACTAGAAGGAAATAAGAAAGGGATGAGGGTGAAGGTGTCCTCCAACCATGTTTTTGCTTGATTTCACATATTTCTTTTGCCTTAGTGTTAGCTTAGCTATCAGTTTTTTTTCTATTATGGAATGAAGCTGGCTTTCAAGGCTAAGTTTGTATGACCCTCTTGGTTTCCCTAGCTTTCAAGATGGAAGAGTGCCTTGACTTTTATTTTGTTTAGGGGAAGTATACTTCCGGTCTATGTAGAGGAGATGGCTAGAAGTATGGTGGTGGATACACGGTACGATCCATGTCACCTTGAAACTGTAAGTCGGAGGTGCAATGTCTTCATCGATAATGAGTGAAACTCGTCATAAGGAATATGGAATCACACTAGATATCAAAAAAGAAAAAGCATACTTGTGTCTAGCTATGTATACATGGATGCTATCATATTTTAATCTATATATTTTTCAATGGATGTTCAAAGTTTATGTTATAATTATTTTGTGGATGGATTAATTTGATTATGATTTGAAAGCCTCATGTGAGGTGCCCTGAAGGGTTATGGGAACTTTTCGGAAATTGCTCCATGTACAAAGAGAAATCTGTCCAATTTTTCAAACCTAATATGTGTTTTTTTGTTCTAATGTGATTAAGATTTAAAATACTCGTGTGAGGTGTCCTAAAGAATTATGGTATTTGTTGTCATAAAATCTAATATCTAACGAACCCAAATTATTTTCTCATATTAAACTGATCATTTAATGTGGGAGAATAACTGGAAACAAGGGTTAGAATATAGACATATGTTTATGGATCTGTCTCAACACGGGGCCAAGGTTAAACGCGGTCCAAATGAGAGATGGTTTGTTAAAGAGAAATGCTACATACTGGAGCTTAACACTAGGTTGGTAATGGGACACTTTTATGTCTTGTTAAGTGACCATTTTCCTTGAATTATGTCAAGAGTTTCAAAATGGATTTTGAGGTGCTATCTCTCTAGAAAGTTGTCTCATGAGCTGAAAAAAACTCGACATTTTTTTGGAATATCAATTCCATCTTTAACCTTGTCCTTGCACAACATTTCACAACCTAAACTATGTGAAAAAACGGGTCTTGTTTTTGGCTTTTTTCAAATTTTTGCAAGTACACCACTCCAGAATTCATGTTTGTGAGGTCTATAATGCTAGAGAACTATCTTTAGTAGTCCTCAACATGTCTTGATGTTTCTAGGGAGAAATAAATGTTAAAGTTGTAAGTTATGTCCAAATTACAAAAATTGTCAAATCCTGTTTTTTAGCCAATTTTAGCTCTTCTATGAGTTTTTTGGTGGCTTTCATGATATCCAAATGCAGTTTTGGTTTTCTATGTCGCATATTGTAACATAAAGCTAATATTCCTTGAGTTTTGGGGCACCTAATACCCTATTTTTCATAGTAGACAATGATGGTTGATTTTTTCAATTATAGAAGAAAATGAAACATTCTAGTACATCAAATACAACTTTTTCAATATTGTTAGTTTCTTGTGACAACTACATGCATTTTGTAGGTAGTAACCATATCTAGTCATAAGGATCAAATTTGGCTAGATATTGAATAGTTTCTATGGGATTCTACAACTCATAATGTTGAACCCAGTTTTTTCATGTTTGCTGTATTTAGCACTTCATCTTTGTCCCCAAGATTCCCCTTGGTAAGAGATGTATTATTCTTTTGACATGCTCCATGTCTCCTTATGAACTTAAAGGACAATAGGGAACGAAGAAAACATGCATATATTATTTGTATTGAGCGTGGCTATAGAAACTTTGATGATAGGTTTGCAGAATGGTAAAAATTCAACTTTTTGTACCTATTTCTTTTGGCAAAACAAAAAATAGTGAGTGAGAAGAAATCATATGTTCAAATCACCAACCCATTGAAGTTAACTAGGGAATTTATCTCAAGTCCTACCAAAATCCCTAATCTTATTTTTATGCAACAGAACGTAAGAAATGACTGTTTTGATGAAAATGTACTGGTCCATCAACTTTGGAGGCTTGGTGTGACCAAAAGATGAGAAATTTTACAAGTTTCTTTTTTTTTCCATGTGTAGTAGGCCTTGAGCTATAACCTCATGAAAGGATTTTACAAAATGAGTGGATCTACTATGGTTTTGGAGGTTTTTTTCAAAACCCTGAAAGGACACTTTTATGTCCTGTTAGGTTACCAACCTAGTGTTAAAGACCGTAGGGTTAGCTTCATTAAAGACCTCCAAAAGTTAGTGTTCAAAAGTCCTTTGACCTTAGGCAAGCTAAGACTGACCTTGAGGTGGGAATCCTACCCAAGCATGAGGTGCCCGTTGGGTTGCTAAGTGTTAGTGGGAACCTTAACCAAAAGCTTGAGGTGTTTCTTACATGATTAAATGACTAAAGTTCTTGAAATATTCAATTTAAAGATAACTCTCAAGAGGCATGAACGTTTCCATGCTTGATTGACTAAGTCCTTGAAGTATTCCATTCAACCAAATGACTTAATAAGCATAAAAGACACATGTTCAAATGATCCTCCACATGTGGCCCTCATGATGTGTTTGAATGCTATTGAATAGGTTTTGAAGGGGTCCCATGAGAACTTAGATACATAAAAATAAATAATTAAGTTCTTTCTCTCAAAGAGGAAAAAGCGCACACATGTCCAAATGAAATAATAATATAACGAGAGAGAGAGAGAGAGAGAGAGAGAGAGAGAGAGAGAGAGAGAGAGAGAGGTGGACCAAGCATGAGGGAGCGGGGGGTATACTCTCCCACACACACACACATTCTCTCATTGTATGGAGTGCAAAATGCAAGAGCTCCATCTCCTTCTCCAAGCTTGTTGAGAAGTGGAGAGCCTACACCAACACTCTTGGCTATGGAATGCAAATCCAACCAAGAGCCATACTTCAATGATTAATCTTGCCATCTTCTTCATCTTCATTACTATGCTATTATGCTATGCTAAGCAAGAAGAGTGATGATAAGTGAGGAACTATTTCTTTCTTCTATGGATGATTCTTCTTCCTCTTCCCTACCCTCATTCCCCACTAACTCTCTCCACCTTTGAAGGTGTTTGAGGCCTTGGGAGTGAGGCTTGGGATAGTTAATGCTTTTTGCAAAGTTTATGTTAAGCTCGTGATGCATGAAGCTTTCCATCTTCATAGCATCACCGAGGTCACAAGGAATACAAATATTGTATTGTAACAAGTCTCTCTTGATGGGAGAATCTATAATACAAACACCTTTTGGAGGAGGGACCGGCTCCAAGTAAATCCGGTCCTCAACTATTGTCATGTTCTCTAATACTCTCTCTCTTGCAAAAGTATTTTTCATTGCAAGTTAATTAAGTACTATGTTTATGTTTCTATCATCAATTAAGTTCACCCTCCATGTTCTCAAAGTAATCTCACAAAAATGCTCACTCTAATTCTCTTAATTCCACTATTCTCAAAGTTCATAGGCCATTTCCATTACATTGGTATCAGAGCATTTGGTTTCTCTTTTCTTGCTTAAGAAGAGAGGTTCTTAAGTAGCCTATTAATGGTTGATTTTGTTAATTATATTGGGTAAGTGGGACTGGGATCTATTATCGGTTTTGTTGAGCGAACTAGGTGGGATATGGTGCACACTCGGGAGCTTTGGTCTTAATAATGGGGTCTTTTTAGATTTTCCTACGGCTTAACCATTATTGAGATATAAGAAGTCCAAAAGGAACTATCCCTCGGCAATTTTGCTATGTTAGACCCACCCCACTACTCTCTATAATTAACCAACTCGAGCCGTGGGTGTAGATACTTAAGTGCTTATATTTAAAGGCTAAGAGGAGTAGAAACTAAGGTTTTGAGTTGCCAAAAATACACCCAGTAAACACATAAGTATAATTAGCATGGCTGACAATAACCAAGAGAGTAAAATGAACATTGATAACTTTGATTTTGCACATGACGGTGCTAATGCTGATGCCCCCATGTTTATCAATTATCTTGTTACTAGGTTGGATCAAGCTATGGGCAACCCTACTTTGCAAGCTGAAGTTACTCAACAACTTTGTGCTTATGAGATTTTCCTTTCTCTCCAAGAGGAGAGAGAGCTTAGGAGGTGTTAGCAGCTGGACACACCCTATGGAGAAAGATTGCTCGGCAGAATATTATTTTTTGTAATTATTCTTTAATTGAGAATCCCGACATTTCACATTTGTAAATAGTGGGGCTTGCAAAAGCTTCCAAATTGTATCCCATTTTTGACATTTAGATTGAGTAGATGGTTAAATTGGAACATTAGGGTTTGAGATTGTAAGGTATTTATACCACTTTTGACCTTAATGAAAAAAAACCTGTCATTTTTAAAAAGTTGTCTGTGTGAGTGAGCATACTTTGTACAAGAGAGAGTGAGAGTTTCATATTGACGCTATGCACGCACCGGTGGTCGGAATCGATAGCGTGTTGCCCCTGACGAGAGCTACGCGCCGATACCTACATTGCGTGTGTACGGTCTGGTTTTGCGAACTTGACCCACGAGCTACATCTGGTGATTCGGTGAGCATATGTTGTCTGTTTTTGCATTTCAGCATATCCACGCGTTCACATCAAGTAGAGCTACACATTAGGCACTTTGGTTTTCGAAAACGATAACCTGTAAATTTTGACCAGACATCTTACGTGATTTTGCACCAGGTGTTTAGGGTTGGGATTTTGGTTCATAGACCTTAGGGAGAGTGACCTATTGGTGTTAGTAGGATCTCCTTCAAGTTCTGTGGAATTTCGAGAACGTTGATGGGTATTTGGCTCTTGAAAGCATTGTAGGAAATGTCTTCTTATGCACTCCTGAAAGCTAAAGCTTAGACATTGGGTAGAGACCTCTGTAGGAATTAATCGAGAGTCGGTCGAGTGTAGATTGACACCCTATGCTTGCTTCCACGCGCCTGCGGGTCGAGCTTCGTCCTTAGCTGACAAATCTTGTTAGGTGAGTTCTCGTTGTGCTGACGTACATCGCGGCGTATCCTCCAGCATTGGCGCCGCTGCCGGGGACGAAAAGCCTAGGTAGGTGACCGAGACTAGTCCTTGAGGATTGGGATTCTCTAGCTTGCCAAAGTCTCATTTTACATTCAGATAGGATCAGAGGGTGGAGGACGCTCTAGGTCTTAGAGGGAGTCTAGGGAGCGTGTGTTTGGCCTAGATAGACTTAGGTAGACTTAGATAGTTTTAGGTATTAGTGAGTTGTGGTGTAGAGAGTAGGAGTTGGAGTGGTAGAGATGGTGAAAGGATAGCTTGAGAGTCCGGAGAGGCCAGGAAGCAACCAAGACACCATTATCACCATTTCACATGATGAGTAGGAGTAGGGTAAGTAGGACATCATGATTTATGATCTCGAGCACTTCATGCATGTTATACTTGCTGTTAGGTTCATCACAAGGTTGTAAAAGACGCAAAAGAGTGTTTGAAAGCTGAAGTGAAGTTCAAAAGTTTCTGTATAGTGTTTTTGAGAGAGGGAGAAAACCATACACCGAGCGAATAAAACCGAGCGTGGCATTTTTGCGAGCGAAAGTAGGGAGAATTATAACACAAAAAAGCTCTACCATAATGTCAAGTGCAACCAGTCCAACAAAACAGTCAATCCATAGAAGGTGATCATTGCAACAATATAAACGCCAAATTGACTAAGTAACACAAGCTATCAAAACAATGTAAGTATAATAGGCGCTCATCCTACAATGGCAATGACAGGGAATCCAAAAAAATGGCCAATCCATGGGAACTGCAAACCTTAGCTCAAGAAGTCGATGCTATGTTGGCACTCTGGCCCCACACAATCCTTAGAACAACTCTACTTTTGTCAGTGCTGCCTGATGCACAAACTCATGAGCTGCAGAATCCAAACCAAGGACTCGAAAATACACAAAGTACATGTGTTTTCACGGCACGTACATGAGACGCCTGCTGTCTCTTTTTTGGAAATCCTCACAAGTACATCGAGGAAAGTCTGCAATGGTCACCACATAAGTAACCCCCTTTTGAACTGAGCCTAGAGTCCTAACATGAAAAACATGCGATGCATTTGTTACCAATATAACCTCTCTCACTAGATGTGCTTCCATGCTTTGGCCCAATGCTATCTTGTCATTGAAGTCTTTGGTTAATTTTGTCCTCCACCTTACATGCTTTCCATCTCTAAATCTAGCACGGAAAGAGCTCGGTTGTGTTCCACATTGCCCACCAATATGGAGGTTCTGTTGTGCTACCATATTACTCCCTGAAGCACAAATCCATTTTTGTGCAGCATCTCAACCTCCCATGGAAGCATACATGTTCCCTCTTCCACAACCCACATCCCTGGAGCTGGGCCAGGAGGTCCAATAATCATCCCATCAATATTCCATGCATGTGTGGTACTGTCATTGCAAAACCATACAAACCCCTCAATAATTCCTTCTGGTTTGGCACCCACGGCGGGATATTTTCTCCTTTCCCAAAAGCAAGAGACAGGCACACCATTTTGCACATTATATAAATTGTTGTTTATGAACCTACCACAACGTACTTTCTCTCCAGGGAGAACACCAAAACATGTCATTTTTCTGCGAGACTCGGTGCGCCTAATCGCCCAAACAGTCCGAGGCACCTTTTTCTCTGGCCAAAGAGTAGGAGTAGCGGAAGTATTTTGCTGGCTATGTGGTACATTGTAAATTGGAGTAGTGACAGTAACAAACTGTGGCCTATGAGAGTCTTCTTTAAGAGTTTCATCGGCATCAAGAAAGATTGAGCGTGATTTTTGCACACTGTTTTCCCTTACTGGAGCTCTATTCATCTCTGGACTTGGTATTTGCATTTCTTAAATTGTTGACTGAGCTACATCAAGAAGTTTTCTATTCGATGTTGATGCTGAATGATTGCTCATAAATCTGGCTGCCAAGTCTGCCATCATTGGTCCTGTGGATGAATGCATGCCCTTCAAGTAGGCATTGTAGCGCACACTTTGAAGAACTGCTAGTGACATATCTGCACAAGTGACTTCATACAAACCAATGTTATTCTTATAACCAATTGAAGCACGCATACTTGCATGTTTTGCCTCAGAAATACTTGTTCTAGGGACAAAAGCACCTGTCTCATCTTGAGCAACAAATCCGTCTCCCCAATGTGGCACTCTAACATCCCACCATGACAACCATGTTTTTAATGCTGGAATCTCATCCAAAATAGCATGGCCCATTTTCCAAAATTGTTTGAGTTCATCCTTGCATACTTGTGCTGCATGTTCTAAAGGTGCATGTAACCATTTTCGACACAATATTTTATGCTCCTCTTGATAAGAGGAATGTATACACTTGACAGTGTGCTTAACCATGCTTTTCTCCCAATGAAAAACACATGATCTCTCTTTCTCAGGCATCTTTTTTCGGGCTCCACCAAAATAAACAGTACGAACTGCAATCCAATTTGCATTTGCCTCATCTACCATAAAACCTCGAAATTCAGGCTTATCAAAACCATGATCAACTACAACCTTATTAAGCATTTTCCAAAACTCTATCTGTGCATGCTTGTTTTCCACAGTAAATTCACATATTGCCAATGTTAATAGCTCTCTTACATATGGGTCGTAAACATGCACTGACATAGTAGGCCAGCCCTCCACACGATGAACATGATCAAAATGCACCCACATATCTTGGAAATTTCCACCAAGGCGCATACGGTTCACCAAATCAACACCACTCCCCGGTCCCATAGTAGACATTTTAAATATATGAGGTTGTTGTCCAAGTCCAAGCTGACCTGGAAAAAGAACACTGTGAGGAAGGGATATCTTGATTTTGACTTTAAAGTCAAAATAGACTCCAAGCCAAGAGGTGTAATTCCTTTTGCCCGTTTAGCTGACTCTAAGGTTCTTTGAACACGCCGCTTGTCTGACAATGGGGTTACAGAATCTAGAAAACAAGAGAACTCTCCATCTGTCATTGGTGAGTCACCACCAACTACTTGAGAAACAAGCTTGTCTATAATTAGGTCTTCTCTAGTTTTTCTTTCAAGCTGTTTGGCAGTTGTTAGAGTATCAAAGGCAGTCGATGCATTAAGGCATGAGATATTGATTGGTTTGCAACTCTGCTCTTCTCCTCTGCAACAGGGTGTTTATGAAAACCTAAGTGCAATACACATCTAGTAACTCTAGTCTTTTCATATGGAATACAATAATATATAACTGCAAGGCAAGTGTCAATGCACTCTAGAATTTGACGGCAATGAAAGAATATAAGCTTTCCATTACCAACACCCAAGTGGCCTTTACTAGGAGCACGTGCTAATTTTCCTCACTCATTAGATTGTCTCCTTCCCTGATAGTATGGACATTCTATTTTGAGCATCTCAAATTCCCTCCACACCGACTAAAACGAATAGTCCCATTGAATATATCATTACTGCAGGTAACATATTCTGTCCAAACATGCCCATCAAATCTATGTTCGATCCCATACATAGCAGAGTTGTCATTTTGAGGAGGAAGTTCATAGGCAACATACCCATCATAATAAGTAGGCATTTCCAAAACCTTAGGGACACTTGTAGCAGAGGAGAGTGCAAAATATAGATTGTTTTGCAGAGGAAGAGAACGAATAACATCAAGTACACTTCCGATGCATGCAGTGCCATCTTCAACATTGATTGGAGAATATTTTGAGCCAGCATTTTGTTAGGAAATATGACGTAGCTAAATATATATTTGAGTAGATTACTTAATGGGGAGAGATAGATTTCACACACAAGAGATTATAGAGTAGAGAGAGAGAGAGAGAGAGAGAGAGAGAGAGTACACACGATATACGTGGTTCACCCAATACAAGAAAGCAGCCACTCAATGGCTTTAGTACTTCAAAACAAGAAGTAGTTTACAAAGGGATTATACCCTTAATGGAGCTCCCTCCTTGCTTCACTCTCACCACCTCACACTCACCTTGTTGCATCAACTTCACACTATGAAATGTGTGTAGAAATGGCCTCCTTTTATAGGCCAAAAGGGCTGTCCTCTCTCATGAGAGGCAGCCATGTGTAGCCGCCCTTGTGTAGATAAGTCCAAATCGGACCCTCCAATCCGCCCATGTGTGGTCGCCCTTGAGAAGACAAGTCCGCTTCTGAATTCGGCAACCAGCCACCGGCCATTGACTTCCGACCACCGGCCACCGGCCAACCGACGGTTGTTTTCCGACCACTTTCCGGCCGCTGGCTGGCCATAATATTCTGACGAAAAGGAATATTCCGGCGAGGGGAAAAAAAGACTCGGGGGCTTCCACCCCCGAGGCCCCTAAAGTTGCCCCTGATTTTTGGCCGTGAAAATTTTGGTTTTCGGCGAGTGATTTTCCTTCACACTCGATGGCTTCTCCTCATAATGGGGGCCTTACAAATGTGCGCTTTTACCACAGAAAATTACAAGGGTAAATCAGGCTCCATACTTAACACATTTCACGCTGATGGCTGTTCGTTGCAAAGTACCTTGTAAAACTATGAATATTCGTGATCCAAATGGTAAAACAACTCATTTGAATCGTTACGTGCAGGCTCAATTCTAACCTGCTCACCTTGTAGTGTAAGTGGATGCAAAGAGAAATTTTTGTTCTCCAGCTCAAAATGTTTTGTTAAAGCTTCAACAATGATAGTGCAATGCCTACTTTCAAACATTAGCACAAGCTTTTGCTTATGCTTGGGACCGAAGATAGTGATATGACGAGCCATTGCATGGATTGAACAACAGTCAACCTGGAGAGTAACAGAGTGCGTTTGTTGCACACAACAATCTCTTGGAAAAGGCAAAATGTCTATATTAAATCACCTATGCCACGCACGTCTTGATATTAAGTGTGACAAGGCCAAAACTTAGGGTTAAAAAATGTTGTTTTTTTGTTATTCTATTCCACTCTGCACGAGGAGATATGTCGGCTTCAACATTAGATAAAAACACCCTATGCTAAACGATTACTGATTTGCCTACGCATGTATGCTCAACTTGTACTGATTTGTCTCGAAGTTTAAACCTATTGAAAGCATTAACGTATTTTTATTGCATGTAAATGTCCCTCGATGTATTCATACAGAATTTGTTTTATTGCATTATTTTACTTTATTTTGGAGCGCAATTTTTCTTTTTTCCCCTTAGTCACAACCAGCCGAGACACATTTTGCCTGACAACATCTCATAAGCTTGAGATTATTTGAAATTTGCATTTTATTTTTTTAATCTGGACTTAAGGTTTGGGATTTTCTAAAAGCCTGCGCTCTGCTCTGCTCTGGTCGTGGTCACCATCTGCAAGAAGCCTTGCGCCCTGCGAGCCGTACACGGAAGTCGATGGCACCTAAACGTCGTCCCCCCACAAGGTAGAAGCACTGGGACACTACCCTAACTGATACCGCGTCGGCGCGGGACTGTTTAGGGTAGAGTCCCGTTTTATTTTTCAAGTTTATTTAGCGCTTAAGAGTTCGGCTATGTCTCTGTATGACGAAATCTTGTTACTGCACTGAGCCTCAGATAACGAGAATGGACCTTGTTATTTACTGGTTATTTCAATAAAATTAAGTCGTTTTTTATGGGACACGCCCGTTGTAGCAAGGCGGTGATGTTTTTGGCAGGGTTTGTTGTCTCTATGAAATCTTTGATCCCCTTTACCGGCATCTAAGAGTGCACAGAGAGGCTATCAGAGAGCTGGTCATCAGCACGAGGGAGTAGGGCTTGGTGGGCTTTTGAGAGCGCTATCACCACCATTGCACCATTGTCGACAAACATGCGAACTGTGGTCTCGCCTACAAGCAAAAGGCAAAATGAAGGTGAATTAAACTTCGACATGCAATTTGCAGGGAAGCACAAACTTAGGTAGTTATAGCAACTAAAGATGGAGGCATGAAGAAGTTGTGAGAAAGGATAAAGATGAAGAATGTGTCTTCTTATGACTTATGACTTACCAATGCCACTGGCTCCACCTGTTACTATGGCTACGTTCCCCTCAAGCCTACACACACACACACACACACACACACACACACAACCAAACACTTGACGTTAAGAATGGTGGTGAATGGGTCGACCGGTGGGAGGGGGGGGAGTGTGTTGTTTGAAACCAGCTTGCAAAGAAACATGAAGTTGTAGCTTGCATAGTGGGCTCACATGAAGAAAGAAGAAGCAGAAATGAGCATACTGCTTGCTGCTCCTACGATCTCCAGTGTTTTGAGATACTACGGATTTCATTTTGTAGCCGATATATCAATTCGACCATTCTATCACATCTTGACTCTAAAGACTCTTGGTCGGTATTGTACCCTTGCCGCGTTGTCATGGAAGCCTCAAGCCTTGCTGTTATGACTTACTCTTTTTTAGTGTAGCATGAAGCTGGTATTTATGGCGAAGACATCAAGGCTGGCTGCCAGAGCGTGTCAGAGTGGTATTGCTTGCTGAGAACAGTGGCTGCCAAGTCAAATAAGTAATTTCACCAATTTCTTCACTTGTTTTGGGCAGGCCCGTCGTAGCAAGGAGCAGCTGGATGGTTGGCCGTGGGTTTCGTTTTTGCTTGTATGTCAATACTGCGTATATTATTGCTTACTTGAAATGTTTTGGGACACTGCCCTAACTGATACCACGTCGACGCGGGACTGTTTAGGGTAGAGTCCCAATTTTAGGTTCTGGGAAAGGCTGATGTCCAGCTTGATGGTCATGCATTTCACCTCCATTGGCTGTGGTGTGATCTTGGGCACTGTCATATGAATTTCTGTGTATTATTTTATCTCATTGCGTTATTTTGTGTATCTACAAGGGTCCTTAGCACACTGTCTTGCTGATCCTTGTAGCGCCCATTAGTGAGGGGAGCCCTAACAACATGGTTTCACATTGCTTGCTAATCTGCATAGGCTCTACTTTGTGGGTTTTTGTCTACCGGGATCATGGCATAATCAGTCTCGCGCCGACGCGGGATGTTCTAGGACTGTGTCCGGCTAGGTTGGTATTACAACAATGGAATATTTTTATGTCAAGCATGCAATAGTTTTCTTCAACGGGATAGTGGCATAACTAGTCCCGCGTCGACGCAGGAGAGTTTAGAGTAGTGTCTCAAACTATAGAGTTTGCATAAGTTTGTATGACCTTTAGTTATCAAACATGAATTTTTAAATGAAATGTACAAATGTCTTTATTATTAGCTATGTTTAATAGAAAGTTTATTAGTGTTATTTTTGAAGGTATTGTTTTTTTTTAATGTAGCCCCTCCACTGCTAGGGGAGGTTCAAGAAGACGCGGTAGGAGTGCATCACTTTCAAAACTTGTTTGTAGTGATCAAGTTAGCTCGGTGGCCGAGACGGAGTTGCCAGATGAGAGCGATAGCCATGATATTGTTTTGGGTTCTTTACATGAAGTGGACCAAGAGATAGCTAATGTTGAAGCTGCTATGCAAATAGTGCCATTTAGAATGAGACCTGAAATACGTCCAAGTGTTGCAGATGAGGATGATAGCACATTGCACTTGGATCGAGGAGAGGACATTCTAAGTAAAACAAGAGTTTTTAGTTGCTTTAAATGTCATCCCATACCTCTTTGCAAGCTTATACCTCATGCTAAAGTTCGTGGTTTAAGGCCAACTATAAGTGGCTTGAGGTCTGCATTTGCCATAGAAGGGTGCATTCATAGTTTCATTGTCTACATGTCAAATGGAAGAAACTCTAGTCACAGGTATGCTTTCTTATTTTTACCTTTCTTCATTTCTTTTGATGATCATAAGTAAACGTATGTATGTTTTTTGTAAGATGCTATTATTGATGGATGGGACCCAATATGGAAACAAGTCAATATAGAGTTTGAAGAAGAGGTAGTTGCACATCCACAATTTGAATCCCTTGTCCAAAAAATGTTCTATGTGTGGGAAGGGAATCATCGGACAGCTGCTTGGCGAGAAGCCATTAATGAAATGTACTCTACTAACAAAGAGAGGCATTGTAGAGTTTTATGTACAATAATTGATACTACAAAGGTGTCAGAGATTGCATTGTTGACTAGTCTTCAAAGAATGAACTTGTAAGTAAAATGCTAAATCAAGTGCATTGTTTTATGTATTTATATTATTTTGGCACTTCTTTAAAAACAAATTATTCATTTTTGTAGAACACACATGCTTTGGTTACCTCTCACTTGAGAGATGAACTTGTCAATTGCTCAAATATTTGTGCGGCCGATCATGAAGATTATCTTCGTGCACTACCAGAGGCAGATCAGAAACTCATTGACACTCTCTGAAAAAGAGGAACAAAAGGGGAAGAGCCTTGGCATCCTCTTACATGGAGATATCTTGCTCGTTTGTTATTTGATGTAAGTGTACTACATTCTTAAATTTAAGTATAATTGCTTTGTGAATTTAATGTTTTTATTGAATACTTATTGAAAGGTTCAAATGTCAAAGGAGCTCCAAAGTAAGATAGAGAGCAAGAAAGATACTCTATCGCCACAAGATCTGAAACAAGAAGAGAAAAAAATAATCGGAGACTTGTACATCAAATATGGGGATCGTGTTGGAAAGGTATGGTTCTTTTGACTAGGTTGCAGTTTGTCTTTAAGTGCTTTTTTTAATGGAAGTTATGTGACAGATTTTGAATATTGTTGATCCTCAACATGGTAAAGAGTGGTTTGATAAAGTAATGAGTTTGAAATGGTGCCAAGAGAGTTGGGCGACATTAGAGAAGCTTAATTTAATTGCTCTTCACGATGCAAAAATGAAAAATAAGATCTTATGGTTATCATTGCTGGAGTCTAGCAAGATTACAGCAGCGGCTTACGGATTTGACTCGAGGTGACCATAGATTTCGTAGGTAGGTAACACGAGTTTGGGTTTCTATCTTTAGTTGTTTCTTTTATAATTTATCTTTTTTTAATTATATCACTTGATTGTTATAGGTGGTTGAAAAGAGAGGGTGCTATACAAAGAGTGCTTGATGGTGCTGAGATACTTTTGCTTGACTATGTGGATGTGCCGGATGGAATCACAATTCCTCCAGCAGCTACATTGGAGCTCTACTATGGATAGATGATAGTAGAGGCTCGTAAATGCATGTTTCCATTAGAGGTGTCTTTGGAGGGCAGAAATAGTGATGCTGAGCTGCAAGCTCTTAAGAAGATCGATTACTATCGAATGGCTTCACAAAGACTGCTATATAGGTAGTGGTCACTAAAATGTAACTTTATTTTGTATTTTGTGAGTTTCATTGTGATAATATAAAAGTTTGCTATATATTTTTTGTTAGATACTTCTATCATTTGTTGGAGAAACAACACATTCTAGTCATTCCTTTGCTTGCTCGATCTTGGGTCCGTGTTGATAGTGAGGATAGCATGTATCCTCCCAGTATGCATCATCGATCACAATGGGAGCTAGATCACTGTCCTTGGTGGATAGACATGGATCCAAATTATGTGTTGGGTCATGAGAGAGAGATCTACAATGCACAGAGGACTTCAAATCCCTCTACAGCTGTTGACACATCTGATGCAAATGCAAGGAGCGAGACCATACATGATAATAGATCCGTTCATGCATGTGAGTCTCTTTAATGACTTTATCTATGTTTTGTGAGATATAACACAGTCTTTGTTGAATTTTTTGCATGGCTATTGAGCATGATTAATGTATTCTTGACAGCTTCACTCCCTAAAGATACAGGGAAGCAACACGAGACAATCGTTGCAACAAAAATGACAGGTGTGAGCATAAAAGAAAAGGTTAACTAATCTTATGACATGTGTGAGCATGTACTTTTATTGATCTCTTTGCTATGGCTCACTAATATCTTTGCTTGGTTGTGTTCCTTGATAGCTTCTCTACCAAAACATAAGGGGAAGCAACACGAGGTAGAGGAGGAGCTTGACATGGGAGGTGCGTCCATAAATAATATAGTTTGCTTAACTCACAAAGGATTGCTAATCTTGTAATTGTTTTTTTATTACACTATGTTATGAAAATGCACCCATGGTTTGGTGATCTCATTGTTTATAGTTGACAGATGCTATTGGCACACAAAGCTTGCATCATTTGGTGCGATTTGTTTTCCCTAGAGAGCAGTCTATTCTACAGGCAGCGAGAGATCATAGATGTTTAGCTATATCAGGGGATTATATTACCATTGCACGTGAGTTTCATTCTAGTGTGCAGTCATTGATATGGATTCCCCTACACGAGCATATGGTCAGAGTCCGATCTACAGATGCTGGTGGATACAAGAGAGATGGTAGGCTCGTTCCATGGGCTGCTGATTTTGTGTTTCTTGACTTGCCTTTTGGAGGTGTCCTACATTCTACACCCTCACAACCTCCATGGGATACTTGTACTGAGGAGCATGTGAGAGCCGCCATTCATTTGATACACAGTACATTGGCAGATTCTGGATGGCTTGTTGTTTTGGGATCTATTGCAGGTATCAATATCTTCTATACTAAGAAAACCTTATTGTTGCTTTATTTGCATTTGTTGAAAATCATATTTCTATATGGTAGGTGATACTCTTCATTGGATCGAGAAGATGAGTAGAGCATCTAACATGGTTATTCATCGTCGAGTGATTGTTATTTCATCATTCATCTTATGGATTTGTGGATGTGGGTGGAGATCATCAAGAGGTTGATTTTTTTTTCTTTTGTGCCTAGTGTATGTAATGATTAAACTATAACATTCTTAGTGTTTGTCATGTTCCTTTGCAGTGGATAGTTCAATGCTATTCTTCATTCTTAGGCAAGGTGCACCACCTCCGGTTTACCTTGATGAGAGTATGTCATTGTTTCGTGCAATGGGCATGACTCCTAGAGATACCATCATGCGACACTACTTGCCAGAGTCCGCTTACGCAGTCATAGATTCTGGACTTGCATGGCGAGGATGCATGCAACGTAGCTCTTACTTCATTGCTAGTCTTGTTGAGCTCTTATGTAGGCCCTTTGGTTGTGGGACTTCTCCTATTCTCAAAGCATGTCTCTCTTCAGGACGTGCTTGTGCAGCATTGGATAGTGATGATGCTTTGATCTCAACATATGTGTCCTCTCTACTTCATCCCCAATCCAGAGGGCAAGACAAACATGAGGCCTCAACTTCTACAAATGTGGTGGATGAGGAGAATAGACCTCCCGCTAAGAACCCATTTGATCATTTGTGAGAATTCCATTTCTTTTGGTCATGGACATGTTATTTTTTGAGTGCCTCTCCTTACTTAAATTTTGCTTTTTCAAGCTATGTATTCTCATGGCAATATTTGACAATAGTTAAGTGGCTATTGATGCGGTTTTAAATGATTTTGCAAAATCTTTTTTTGCACTATTCAAAGTCCATTTATTTGCTGTGATGTGTTCATTTTTTGCTTAATTGAAGTGCCTTGCTAGTGTACATTGAGGCTGAGGCTAAAAGGATGGTGCAAGATCCACGATACAATGTTCAAACCTCAGACAAGCCAAATAAAAGACATGTCTTCATCGATGATGAGTGTGATTCATGCTAAAGTATAATGTTTTGTACTTGATGAAACCAAATGTTATAATTAATTTGTTGTTCAAAAATGATATCAGTGTTCACTAAATTAGGCAACAAATAATTCCTTCTCTTGTGATATCATGATGAGTGATTCATGCAAAAGTATCATGTTTTGTATTTAATTTGACCAAAGTTTTACTCGTTGTAGTGTCTCTCTCTCTCTCTCTCTCTCTCTCTCTCTCTCTCTCTCTCTCTCTCTCTCTCTCTCTCTCTCTCTCTCTCTCTCTCTCTCTCTCTCTCTCTCTCTCTCTCTCTCTCTCTCTCTCCTGGATATCGCTCGGTTTTTTTCTTCGCTCGATAAAGTTTGCTCGGTGCTTGGTAAAACTTTGAGAGAGCTTAAGAGCATCAGGAATATTTTTGTCAGGAAAAAATTACATTTTAAGCCAAGAGACATCCTACGCCTAGGATGTCTACAAGGTGATCTGGTGGAAATTTTGAAATTATGAGTTGACCAATGTGTTCATAAGGTAGGTTTCACCCTATTTTCACCTGGAAAGTGGAAGTTTGACCATATCTTGACAGGATAAGGCCAGTTAGACAGAAATTGCCAAACATCCTACCCAAATTGTGCCAATGCATTATTTTAAGACCAAAACCATAGGATGGCTGCATGATTTATTGAGTGCCTGAGAAAGGTTTCATCTCAATTGGGTGAGAAAATTGGGTTTTTAAACATACTTTAGTATTTTTGACTGAAAAGGGCTAGAATAGCTAAAATTGGGGTCTTTTAAAATCCAAACCAAAATCTAAGCTTAGCACTGGGTTGCTGACATCAAAGGGAAGCTGGAGCTCAAGTTTGGGGTCAAACAGGCCATGTAGACATCCTACGTGTAGGATGTGTTCTGTGTGATTTAGCACTCCAAACCCCAGCTTTGAGAATACCAAAGTGATCAGCACCTTAAGAGGAGTCTGTGCTTTGCATTTGAAGCCATTTTGAGCAATTAGACATGCTACGCATAGAATGTCTAATGCATGGAATTGAAGCCAGAAACTGATTGTAGGCATAGTAGGGTGTTGTATAGCCTGAGGCAAGACTCCTAGTCAATTTTGGTCCAAATTGGAGTTGATTTGACTGGTCAGACCAACATCAGGTTGTCGAAACAGATTTTTGATCAATTGACCAGCTTGTAGGTGTCCAAATCAAAACGTCAAAATAGCTGTGGACTCAGCACATCAAGGGGAATCTATAGTGAAAAAACCAGGCAAAACGAAGCAGGAGTCATCCTACGCATAGGATGTCTACTGGGGCTTAGTGAAGTGAAAAGCTTACTTAGGACATAGAGTGATGTTACAATTGACGTAAGAGTTCCATAACTTCTTTCAGAAGTGAAATTGGACCTTGTTTGACCTTTTGACGGAGCAAAGACGGAATTAAGAATTTCCATGTAAATTGACCAACATCCGAGGGAAGTACAGTTCCAGATTAGCAGACCTAATCCAGAACATCAAAAGTGTATAAAATACAGTAGTGGTTGGGGTTAACCCCCGAGTTATACCAATCATTGCTAAGACCACCTCTAGCGGTTAAATGCTTTGATTCGATTCCAAAATTAAATGCTTGTGTACATGTATATTCAGCGGCAAAGTAAGAATTTGTGCGGAAACTGATCCTTTGCCAGGTGAGTGGTTGGATTTGTGTTAAGTTGCATTGCTAAGTTTGATGAACTTAAGATCAGGAAGACACATTCTTAGAGATCAAAAGGTGGCAGGTGACCAGGGTAGCTTAGTGTCCACCGAGGAGAGTGTAACTCAGGTAAGGCTAGATCCACTAGCACTCATCATTGAGGAGGGTAGTGATACTGACACTTCATCCGATAAGTCCTTCTTCATGATGGGTAGTCAACAACCAGGAGGTTTCTCCGATGAAGGCCCAATGCTAGGAGGAAGCACCTCCCTAAATCCTTTGAGTGATTCCAAGTTCACTATAATCTTCGTAGAAGGAACAAACTCTAGGGGAGCCCTAGTTTATTCTAACTATCGAGGATGCAAGTGTATTTGTATTGAAGAAAGACCTGCTCAGAGACTAGAAATAATTCGAGTCTATGATGATGGAGATAGATTCCGAGACAAAAAGGGCAACCACTATCTGATAGTTAGTAACCCTGAGGATTGCAACAGATATAGAGATAACATGGCAAAAGGAAAAATGGTTTCAGAGACTCAAGAACCGCCTCCAAACATTGATCGACCTGGAGCTCTTTTTATGTATGATAAGAAAACAACCAGGGTCTCAACCTATAATGAGAATGTGGGGATTTACAAGCATAAGAGTGAGGGAATAGTCTCTTACTTTCATTGCAAAGAACCCTACCCAAACGAATTAATCAAAGACAAGGTTCTTTACTTATTCTCTTATGAAATTTCTATGGGGAAGGATATTGTTTTTGTTGATAGGTACAGGCGAGAATACAAACGTATTCTCCCTGAGGAGGTAGAAAAGGCAACAGTTCTAGAAACATCAACATATGCCCCCGAAGAAGTGCCAAGGGTCACCTACACCCCTAGCAAGTCGACAAATCCATTTTCAGAAGAGTACGACGCGGCCTCACATTCTACTTGACAACAGACGTTCAACTACCAAAACCAACCGGCAACTCAGCCATCATTGCATGCATGGCTTCGACAAAGTGCAACATTAGAACAAGACCAAAACCGAGATGGTTATCCAGCCGCACGAGGGCTAAGGGATTTACAAGAACCACTCCTCTATTCACGGTATCAAGGCAAGAGTAAGCCAAAACCCCAAGGGTCAACAGAGCCTGCAAGACCACCCATAGAACTAGTTCGACGAGATGAACCATCTCTTGCAAAAACTGTCAGAAAATACGGCTTAGGAGCACCATTGGGAGAGGAACAGTTAGCAGCGGGACACACCCTATGGAGCTCGGCGGAATATTATTTTTTGTAATTATTCATTTATTGAGAAAAACCGACATTTCACCTTTGTAAACAGTGGGGCTTACAAAAGCTTCCAGATTGTATCCCATTTTTGACATTTAGATTGAGTAGATGGTTAAATTATAACATTAGGGTTTGAGATTGTAAGGTATTTATACCACTTTTTGACCTTAATGAGAGAAACCTTTGTCATTTTTTTTAAAAGTTCGGTCTGTGAGTGAGTGCACTGTGTACGAGAGAGAGAGTGAGAGTTTCATCTTGACGCTACGCGTGCACCTGTGGTCGGAATTGAATGCGGAGAAGTGCAACGTGTTGCCCCCGACGAGAGCTACACGCCAATACCTATATTGCGGGCGTACGGTCTGGTTTTGTGAGCTCGACCCACGAGCTTCATCTGGTGATTTGATGAGCATACGTTATCCGTTTTTGCATTTCAGCATATCCATGCGTTCACATTGAGTAGAGCTACACATTAGGCACTTTAGTTTTTGGAAACGACGACCTGTAAATTTAGACCAGACATCCTACGTGATTTTGCACCAGGTGTTTAGGGTTGGGATTTTGGTTCATAGACCTTAGGGAGAGAGACCTATTGGTGATAGTAGGGTCTCCTTCAAGTTCTGTGGCGTTTCAAGAACGTTTGATGGGTATTTGGCTCTTGGAAGCGTTGTAGGAAACCTCTTTCTATGTGCTCCTCAAGGTTGTAGCTTAGACATTGTGAAGGAACTGTGCAGGAGAGAAGAGGAAGGAGAAGAGCACATGATACAGAGATATGGGTGGGGAGACTCAATCAGTGAGCAGCCCCCTATACACTTATGCTATGTATAAGGTATACAAGCTAGTGGGCACCCAGACTCTGGGCGGCCGGGCAAGGCACAGGCGTCTATACCCCAACAACCTCCCACTTAAAGGAGATTGTGGCTTTAAGCAAGGGAACCTAGTCTACAGACTACAAAAGGCGAGAGAAAATCTCTCTCAATCGATGCCCACTGGCTGGCTGTGATCGTGTGCATCCGGCTGTCCTACTCCCGTGTAAGTCCATACACCACCAAACGTACCGCACACATACTGCAAGTATGTACGCAATACCTACATATCTCCCTCGTGCACTATGCCATCATCAGTCAACAAACGACTGAAAACCCCAATTGCAAATGCTCCCACTGTCCGGTCTCAAGATCAGGATCGCATACATGAGACCATCGAATGCCAATGCAATGCTAGCGGGCCCTGCTAGCTCTACGGAGCATGCATCAACATATATATCCCTGGCAATAGGCATCTCTGATTGACAAGGCATGTCAGCCACATTCATCTCCTGACTGTTCACAAAAGACGCATCAACCTGTCGTGCAACCTCAGAGCAAACCAGCTGCTCTAGGTGTCTGCTAGAAGACATATCCTACACAACTATATCCCCATGCTCACTGTCAAGCATAGAAAGGAATGACTGCATAATCGCTGACATCTCAGAATCCTCTGCAATCATCCAGTGCAAACATGACCACTCAATCTGTTGTGACTCACTAGAGCTCTCATGCTCTAACTCCTTATGCATAGACTCTTTCACAACGTCCTCCTGTTGTGACTCACTAGAGCAAGGCCGCTCTACCTGTCTATCCTGCATAGAAGTATCTCGCACAACTGACTCTCTGCTTTGCTCAGTCACTAGCAAAGCATGCATGTCTGACTTTGTCACCTCTATGTGTGACTCCTCAAGTCGTGCCCCAATTGTGTGTACAACGAGCTCACTACTCTGCACTCCATGCAAAGCACCCTGCAACCCATGAGCAAAAGAGACTGTCCAGGTCTCTCGCTCTCTGCATGGCTGTAAAAATGAGACTTGACCATCTCGCACTAGTACTACGTGCAATGGGTACCATGTGCCAACTCTAGCACCTCTCGCAATCACTAGCGAACCCAAATGCAACGCAAAAGATCGCTCAAGCAGTGATACCTGACATCCACTATCCTTGAGCTGACCAACGGAGATCAAACTCATCGTCGTCAAATCTGGTACATAGCGCACATGTCATAACAAGTAAGATGCACCACTCGGTAATGATAGCCTCACATCTCCTGCACTTGCTATCGCATGCACCGATCCATCGATCAAACGTACACTGCCAAGCATCCCACTAGAATAGCTACAAAACCATTCACGATGTGACGTGACATGAAACATAGCATCTGCGTCTAGCAACCACTGCGAAGGGAGTGCACTATCCACATGTATAGCATCTCGTGCATAGCTCGAGGTAAAAGTGACATCCTCGTCACTAGTATACTCCGACACTACATCTGCCTCAACTGTCAAAGCAACTAAGTCCATGTCATTTACTGCATCCTTGAGACTAGCCTGTTTCCTGTGCTGTCTCATACAACGAAAGCATCGCCGTCTAATGTGTCCTGAATGACCACAATACCAACATGTCACCTGTCGGTGTCCTCGCCAATGTACATCTCTCACATGAGTCCTTGATGACTCAGATCTATCATACATATCATGTAATTTGCGCCAAAGTGCTCTCAAAGTAGTCTCATACATAACAAGAGCATATACAGATTCTGCAAGGTGCAAAGAGAGCGTAGATAGTGCCATCTCCTCTAGCTCCTGCCATTGATCATCAGAGATGTTTGAAGGTCTACCTGCATCACCACTCAATGGTCGATGCAACCCTCGTTGTGTCAGTGCATCAAGCATACAATCTCTCCATGCCGCAAAGTTTGACCCATCAAACACGTGCATCTTTGAGAGGTCACAATTTGATCGATCACATGTCTCTGCCGTGAGCACAAGTAGCAAGCTAGATAGAAAAACCACCTCACCAACAACACCTGGAAACCGTCTACAAATATGGCTAGAAACACAATGTAAAACCTGTGAGACACACTCCAAAATAGAGCTCCCACAATGTCAATACAAGCCTCACTTGCTCTAGTATTACACTGCAATCTGTGAGCTAATCACCAAGCCCACACTGTGCGGTATCAATGCATACACACGCACAAATCTCCCACCTGCAGAGAACACCGCACACAAATGCTAAGTGCAACCCGCAATCTCTACCTAGATCGCATAAATGATGCGCATAAAACTCTTCGAAAAAGTTCACCAAAGTTTCAACGTAAAATGGCTATAAACCCAAATAACCATAAAGTGAACACCAAGCTCACAACAAGAGCTACCAAATGCGTATCATCCACACTCACTGCATGCTCAAATCTCCACAAACCTAAGTCAAGTAAGCTCTCATGTAAATCACCTCATATGACCAAACGTCACATACATGTGCCTCAGTCTTGAGCTCACAAAATCTACTCAGAGAAGAATGCAAAAAACTTGTAAGAGAATCCATCCAAGATCCTGGCAATCGGAAGAAACCTATCCAAGAGAGAAAACATGCTCAAACAAGCATAAAGCTCCCACATACAGCATACATGAAGCAACCTGCTGTCTCAGATCTCCGAGAGATCTCTACCTGCAGCAAGAGTACTTGTATCCTGTGCGAGTAGCATCCACCGATGCATAACCCACATCTCACATAGCCTCAAATTCATCAGCCCAGAGAGAATCCATCTCCCTATCTCTCTCTGGCTCTCTCGAATCCAATCTGTGAATTGCTTACCCGGAGCGTAGCTTCTCACGCCAGCAACACTTGCTCGTAGCTACACCTGTGCTAAAACGCAACCATACATGCTCTTCTCTGCACTCCAAATCAGAAAATGATTCCTTCTACAAAATCGTAGAGCTTGAAGCCAACTCCATTTTGAACGAAAAAGTTTTGGAATCGGAGCTTTGTAGCTCAAGTTATGAGCAAAACAGTGGACTGTTGTTGTCAAATTGTCAAAAATTGAACGACTTTCTTCTGTGCTTCTTTGAGCTTATAGAAAGGCTCAAACTCACTTCCCACCTCGATGCGTGAGCTGAATGCATCAATCTCACAATGCTTCCATGTCTATGGAAGCTCCAAGCTCCAATCTGTCACCAATGTAGCCATTGCAAAGCTTGCCGAGAAGAGAGAAAATGTTGTAGACAGTGGGCTGATCTGTAGAGGAACTGTGGACTGATCTGTGAGCACTAGGAAGCTCCTGAGAGCTCTCCTGCAAGCCTCTATATGGCTGCTCACAAGCCTCCTCTATTTCTTTGCTCAGATCTGTGACCTCTCCGCCATAGCCGACGAGTTCATCGCGAAGCCACACGACACACAGATATGGGTGGGGACACTCAATCAGTGAGCAACCCCCTATACACTTATGCTATGTATAAGGTATACAAGTCAGTGGGCACCTAGACTCTGGGCGGTTGGGCAAGGCACAGGCGCCTATACCCCAACACATTGAGTAGAGACCTCTGTAGGAATTAGTCGAGAGTCGATCGAGTGTAGATTGGCACCCTATGCTTGCTTCCACGCGCCTGCGGGTCAAGCTTCGTCTTTAGCTAACAAATCTTGTTAGGTGAGTTCTTGTTTTTCTGACGTCCATCGTGGCGTATCTGCCAACATTGGCGCCGTTACCGGGGACAAAAACCCTGGGTAGGTGACCAAGACTAGTCCTTGAGGATAGGGATTCTCTGGCTTTCCAGAGTCTCATTTTACATTTAGATAGGATCAGAGGGTGGAGGACTCTAGGTCTTAGAGGGAGTCTAGGGAGCGTGTGTCTCGCCTAGATCCTTCGACTTAGGTAGACGTAGGTAGACTTATATAGTTTTTAGGCCTTAGTTGAGTTGATGAGTAGGAGTTGGAGTGGTAGAAGCGGTGAAAGGAGAGCTTGAGAGTGCGGAGAGGCCTGGAAGCAACCGAAACACCAATATCACCATTTCACATGATGCGTAGGAGTAGGGTAAGTAGGACATCATGATTCATGATCTAGAGCACTTCATGCATGTTATACTTGCTGTTAGGTTCATCACAAGGTTGTAAAAGACGCAAAAGAGTGTTTGAAAGCTGAAGTAAAGTTCAAAAGTTCTTGTGAGTGTTTCTGAAAGAGCTGCAAAGCATCAGGAGCATTTCTGTCAAGAAAAAAATTTACATCCTACCCAAATTGTGCCAAGGCATTATTTTAAGACCAAAACCATAGGGTGGCTCCATGCACATGATCTGCATGATTTATTGAGTGCCTGAGAAGGGTTTCATCTCAATTGGGTGAGAAAATAGGGTTCTAAGCAGACTTTAGCATCTTTGACTGAAAAGTGCTAGAACATCTAAAATTGGGGTCTTTTGAAATCCAAACCAAAATCTGAGCATAGTACTGGGTTACTGACATCAAGGGAAAGTTCTGGCTCAAGTCTCGTGTCAAACAGGCCAAAAAGACATCCTACACGTAGGATGTGTTCTGTGTGATTTGCCACTCCAAACCCATATTTGAGCATACCAAAGGGATCAGCACCTCAAGAAGAGTCTGTGCTTTGCATTTGAATCCATTTTGAGAAATTAGACATGCTACACGTAGAATGTCTAATGCATGAAATTGAAGCCAGAAACTGACTGTAGGCATAGCAGGGTGTTGTATACCCTGAGGCAAGACTCCTAGTCAATTTTGGTCCAAATTGGAGTTGATTTGACTGGTCAGACCAACATCAGGCTTCTGGAACAGATTTCTTATCCATCGACCAGCTTATAAGTGTCCAAATCAAAAAGTAAAAACAGTTGTGGACTCAGCACATCAAGGGGAGTCTATAGTGCAAAAACCAGGCAAAACATTGCAGGAGACATCCTACGCGCTGGAGCTTAGGGAAGTGAAAAACTGACTGAGGACATACAGTGATGTTCCAATTGACTAAGAGTTCCAGAACTTCTTTTAGAAGTGAATTTGGACCTTGTTTGACCTTTTGATAGAGCAACAGACGGAATTAATACTTTTCAGGTAAATTGACCAACATCCGAGGGAAGTGCAGTTCTAGATTAGCACACCTAATCAAGAACATTAGAAGTGTATAAAATACAGTAGTGGTTGAGGTTAACCCTCCGGTTATACCAATCATTACCAAAACCACCTCTAGCGGTTAAATGCTTTGATTCGATTGCCGAAATTAAATGCTTGTGTACCGGTATATTCAGCGGCAAACCAAGAAGTTGTGTGGAAACTGATCCTTTGCCAGGTGAGTGGTTGGATTTGTGTTAAGTTGCATTGCTAAGTTTGATGAACTTAAGATCAGGAAGACACATTTTTAGAGACCAAAAGGTGGCAGGTGATCAAGGTAGCTTAGTGTCCACCAAGGAGAGTGTAACTCAGGCAAGGCTAGATCCACTAGCACTGATTATTGCGGAGGGTAGTGATACTGACACTTCATCCGATAAGTCCTTCTTCATGATGGGTAGTCAACAACCAGGAGGTTTCTCCGATGAAGGCCCAATGCTAGGAGGAAGCACCTCCCTAAATCCTTTGAGTGATTCCAAGTTCACTATAATCTTTGTAGAAGGAACATACTCTAGGGGAGCCCTAGTTTATTCTAACTATCGAGGATGCAAGTGTATTTGTATGAAGAAAGACCTGCTCAGAGACTAGAAATAATTCGAGTCTATGATGATGGAGATAGATTCCAAGACAAAAAGGGCAACCACTATCTGATAGTTAGTAACCCTGAGGATTACAACAGATATAGAGATAACATGGCAAAAGGAAAAATGGTTTCAGAGACTCAAGAACCGCCTCCAAACATTGATCGACATGGAGCTCTTTTTATGTATGATAAGAAAACAACCAGGGTCTCAACCTATAATGAGAATGTGGAGATTTACAAGCATAAGAGTGAGGGAATAGTCTCTTACTTTCATTGCAAAGAACCCTACCCAAACGAATTAATCAAAGACAAGGTTCTTTACTTATTCTCTTATGAAATTTCTATGGGGAAGGATATTGTTTTTGTTGATAGGTACGGGCGAGAATACAAACGTATTCTCCTTGAGAAGGTAGAAAAGGCAACAGTTCTAGAAACATCAACATATGCCCCCGAAGAAGTGCCAAGGGTCACCTACACCCCTAGCAAGTCGACAAATCCATTTTCAGAAGAGTACGACGCGGCCTCACATTCTACTTGACAACAGACGTTCAACTACCAAAACCAACCGGCAACTCAGCCATCATTGCAGGCATGGCTTCGACAAAGTGCAACATTAGAACAAGACCAAAACCGAGATGGTTATCCAGCCGCACGAGGGCTAAGGGATTTACAAGAACCACTCCTCTATTCACGGTATCAAGGCAAGAGTAAGCCAAAAACCCAAGGGTCAACAGAGCCTGCAAGACCACCCATAGAACGAGTTCGACGAGATGAACCATCTCTTGCAAAAACTGTCAGAAATTACGGCTTAGGAGCACCACTGGGAGAGGAACCCGCCCACTACAGAAGGCCAGACGAAGTATATAGATTGGGACGAGGAGATTCAATGATGAGATTTGTAGACCATCGTAGAATTAGACCTTCTCAAGTTCAAAAATGGATAAACAAAAAATAAACGAGAAACAGAGATCCTAGAGATCATGTAGTAGCCTTTGTGCGTGTAATTAGAGCTGAAGAGGTGTTAGACTTCCCTACCCAATTTGCAGGGTTTGGACTAACCCTAGAGGAGGATGCTGCTACTTGGTTTGACTCTGTGGAGCGTAGAGACTTTGAGTCTATGGAGGAGGTGTTTGACGAGTTTATTAAGGAATTCTCACAAACGGGGATAGCTCATAATACAGTCTCACAAATCCATAAACTCAAACAGAAAGAAGGGGAGTGTGTACGAAAGGCAGCCCTACGACTAAAGAGATATGTTAAGTTCTGCCCTGTGGAAGAACTGCCAACTCAGTCCATACTTATGCTTATATTTATCCAAGGACTGAGGAATGCAGATCTCCAAAAGGACTTACATATGAAGAGGAGCACGACGTTAAATGAGTTAACTAAGGAGGCTCTTTACCTTGTAGACAATTGTGCGGTCTACAAGGAGTGTGAATTCCAGGATCTTGACGACGATTCATCCTCACAACAAAGTGGAAGCAAGTCCGCTAAGACGGCACCGAAAGGAGAAGTAGCTGTAAGCCAGGAGAATCTTGTAGAGGAAGTGCTAAAAAAGATTAACCTGTACGCCAAACCTCAGGCTATGGACAAACCATGGGACTGAGGAATGTTATTATAACAAGGGGTATGTGAGAGAACGACCTTACGCTCCCCAAGCTCAGGTAGCATCTCTTCAACTTCCACCGATGCCTCGGTATCAAGCAGACAACCTACCAGGACTTGTAGGTGTAGAAATACCACAACCAATGTTGGGGCAACAACCACCCCTACCAGGATTACGACCGGTCGGCATAAGATACGCACCAACAATAACCGAACCAGAAGACAAGTCTTTGGTGCCTATGCATGCATATTATGAAGATCCCAATGGATATGCTGCAAATCCTGCCTATTATCCATCGGAAGAACCCTCAACGCCAGAACCATGGATCATGATAGGAAGTGCAGGATCACCAACAACTGCACAGGCAGCAGGAGAAGGAAGATATAGCTTGGATGAATGAACATTGTTGTTCATAGCCAACAGAGGCATGGGAGGGCAGAGACATGCATACCAACAAAGAGGAGCTCAAGGAGCACCTCAACAACTTAAGGGACCCTACAAGTGTGGTGGAGACCATTGGCTAAGAGACTGTCCTCATGATGAAATCATTAGAGTCAACACATATTACACCGAGTATGGAATTACTCATTTAATTCCTTCCCTAAGAACCCGAGCAAGATGCAAAAACTACCTTGAACATGCTGGGAGCAGTGCCTTCCAGTGGAGGGTCAAAAAACGAGACAATAATACCTATTCAGGCAGTGACACAAGCCCAAGCTCAAAGAATGACGAATGAACCCATAATCAAAGAGCCAAAAACCGATGCCCCAAGTTCAGAAGTGAAGAATCATAGAAGCACTTGGAAAGCTATAAAGGCGCGTATGAAAGCCAGGAGAGAACGAGAGCAAATGGCTCTATCCAAGGAGTTAAAACACACAAAGGATAGATTAGAGCGGTTAGAGGATCTAGCTAGTCTAAGCTCACACACTGCGGCAACCATAGCACCCAAGGAAATAGCAAAACCCAAAAGTGCAAGATCAGGAGGATCAGTGTTGGCAGAAAAGGTAAATGAGCAGTTAGACACACTTTTAAAAGCTTACGAAGCCAGACTCAAAAACAACCAAACCCAAGAGCAAAGATGGATGACTTATCCATATGCTAAAATAGAAAAACAGAGGTTGGAAATGTGTCGAAAGATGATTGAAACACCTCAATCCTTGATAGAAAACCCGCTTGGTAAACCTGCAAGTTGGCATGAAGTACCAACTCCAACCCCTATCAAACCAGCTTTAGAGAAACAAGTAGAAATGAAGGAAAGACTCACGAATGCCTCTGAGTCTAGGGGAGAGCCTATCATAGTGCCAAATACAACAGATGAGACAAGTGAGGGGTTCCAGCCTAAAACATTGGTAGAAATGGGTAGGGATTGTAACGGTCTAGATGACCTATGGAAGCAAATCCGTGATGCCAACGAAGCTAACAGGGTGAGTTACCACATGAATAGCACGAGAAAAGAGAAAAATGAGATCTTACCTCCTATTGAAGAATTTGAGGCAAGATCACAAATGAACTTTGATATACATTTGCAAGGGGGAGACCAGGGATCAATTAGTTCGGAGCACAGCCAACCAGACTCACTAAAAACTCTACCCTCTTATCTAGGAGAGTATGAAGCCAAGTTTGAGCTGAGAGCAATCCCATCCAAAAGACTTTCTTCTAACAGAGTGATGGATTCACAAGGGTTGATTGAGTTGTTGTCCACCCCTGTGGCATGTACAATCACATTAGCCGAACTCCTGAGGTTACGACCAAACATGTGGACCACCGTAGGCAAATGCATAGAAAAAAGTGAAAGACCCCACCTCGAAGCTTCAAGAAGAGATCAGAGAATTGGACAAGCCTCAACTAAACACTAGGCCAGTACCCTTAAACAAGGTTGGAGAATATTGCGAGGGGGAATATGGAAACACCACACTACTAGTAGAATTCCAGGAAGTAATTTCCAAAGCTATTTTAGACAGTGGAGCAGTAGTCGCTATTGCCACTAAAGAAATCTAGAAAAAATGGAGAAAACCGGCTTTGAGAGCTACCAAAATGAATTGCAACTGGCAGATGGGTTCATGGAGAAGCCTTTAGGACTCTTAGAAAAAGTAATTGTCACCTCGTGCAGAATCGAGTATGAGCATACATTTGCAATAGTTGATTTCGACAAAAAGAACAATTACAAGATCATCTTGGGAAGATCATTCATGAGACAATTAAAGATGGTCCAGGATTGGGGTTACGACCACATATATCTCAGACATGGAGAGACTACAACCAAAATACACCTAAAAGACCATAGTTACAAAGATGTGAACTAGACACCAGCAAAAGAGTTTGATTCAGCTACATTGGTAGGGTCCGAACTCCCAGCATGGTTAGGGCAACAAAAAGAGATATGGATATGCGGAGCTTCACATTGTGGGAGCTTAAAAAGAGAGGAATGCATCTTAGAAAGAGCTATTGAGGACAAGTATTATATTCCGAAACCTTTTCCTGAAGATGCCTTGGAACCTCTGGAATGGGAACACATACTAGCAACATTTGATGTCTGTACCATTACAGATAGTCCAACGACAAAATTTTGCGATAAGGATGGCTATGATGTGCTACCCTATTACATGGTAATCCTTATACGAGGAGGAGATGATATTGTAGAACCACCAGAACAAGAAGAGTTTTATAACTCCTCTGAGCATCTAGAGATAAATAATGATGCAAATAATGAGTATTCAGACAGCTCAAGCGAGCGTGGAGAGAAAACAGCGAATATCAAGTTTTATGATTTTTCCAATCAGCACCCTAGACGTCAGGAACGCTATAGGAGAAAATGAGCAAAAAACAAAATGAGAGAGAACGTGATGCACAGGATAAAAGATAAAACTCACTATCTAATGCTTGTCAAAGCAGAGGATTGTGTAAAAGACCAAATATCAAGAAGATTCTCAAGAGTGCGAAGGGAACGGACGCAAGAGAAAATAAAACAAGTACGGAAAGCTAAAATAGAAACAAAATCTCAAAAATTAAAACAAGAAACAACAAAAGCCCCAGAGTGGACCAAATTGGAGCGTAAAAAGAAATACCAAGAACTAAAACGGTCTTTACGAGAGGTATGGACTACTGAGGGAGAAAGTGATGGTAAGGAGGAGTCAAAAAAAGGAAACATGAATGTACCATCACACTATCGGAAATTCACCATCCAGGATAGAAAAATCATACTGACACCACCAGTCACGGAAAGAATAAACCAAGAATCTTACGATGGGCCGAAAAATGCAAAATGGATAGACCTCGCTGAACCAGGTGAAAAGCCTCATCCGGTCTATATCGCAACTGATTTAGAGCCTGAAGAAGAAGAATAGTTAACACAACTTCTCAAGAAGTATAAAGATGTGTTTGCATGGTCCTACAAAGACCTCAAAGGAGTTGATCCATCGATATGCCAACATACAATTCCTTTGAAATCAGATGCCAAACCTAGCAAACAGCGTCCTTATACATATAATGACACATTTGCTAAACGAAACAAAGAGGAGATTGACAAGCTGATGGATGTTGAATTCATCTATGAAATCGAGCATACAGATTGGGTGTCACCCATTGTGGTTGTCCCCAAAAAGAACGGAAAGCTACGAGTGTGTGTGAACCTCAAAAAGGTAAATGCAGCCACCATAAGGGATAATTATCCCTTGACGATCACAGAACATGTACTTGAGAGGGTGACCGGGAAACGGGATTATTCCTTTCTAGATGGGTTTTCAGGGTATAACCAACTGGCGATTACAATAGAGGATCAACACAAAACAGCGTTTGCCACAGAATGGGGAATATATGCATACAGAGTTATGCATTTTGGCTTAACCAATGCACCTTTTGCTTGTACTGAAGGGAGTTCCTACTGCTTTGGTTTCGGGATCCAAATGCAAATCGCACTTAAGTTGTTACTGAGCATTCCTTTGGGGATCCATATCTGTTTTATTCCCTTGGTTTTTGGTTGAATTTTTTTCTTCTTTTGACTCATGCTGTTGTGTTGTGGTTTTTTTGCCATGTCACCTATATCCTTCCGCACTTATACTTGTTATTCTTGTGTTGCTAACCTTGATCTTTTGATTGCGGTCGATGTTGTTTTATGGTTGAAGTGAACATGGTTGGAAGTTCCCTGTTTGGTCGCCATGGGTATCGTGTTGTTCTTTAGTGGCACCCATCCTTTTGGTTCTTTATCTAGTGATTGTGTTGCTGCCATCTGGTCTTTGCGGGGTTGCTGAGCAAACGCTACCACCTGTTGTTCTTGTGCATGCTGAATTTTGACCGCATCCGCATTCCAATCTATTTGCACATAATTTATACTCTTTTTGCCAAGATTGTCCCAACAACATGGGGTGTTTTGTGCTTTCATCCTCGACCACATAAAACTTGTGTGGTTAAATATATTGATGTAGTTGTACATGCAATATAATCCAGGCCAATGTTTTTAGTGAATGTGATGTACTACTTTCCAGCACTTGTAGAGTAGGATGTAGTTGACCTGTGGACTTGAGATGTTTGTATAATCTGTAAGAGATTAGATTTGCTTGAGCTCGAGAATCAAGCAATGCCATCGATTCAACTTGATTGCTACCCACTTTGACTGCAATTATTGGCTCCACTGTGTCTTCATCAAAATTCGTTAGTCGAATAGCATTTATTCGAAAAGGTGAGCCACACTGTTGTTGTTGTTGTAGAAACCGTCTTTTTGCAATGCGTTCTTTTGCTTTTGCTTGAGCTTCTTCTCGTACCCTCTGTTTCTCCTTCATCCGTTTTTTTTCTTGATGGATTTGTTGAAGCATATCCTGTGTTAGTGGTAAATGATATTTATTTAATCGACACCCACTCATCCAATTTGACATTTCTTCACCTGCTAATGTAGCCAATTGAACTAAACATTCCAACAATGCGACTTCATGGCAAATCAGCACAAGATGATCAAGAAGCATGGATGGATCGACTTCTTACCTTAGCTGAGCTTGAGTGGAAAAGAGAAGCAGCATACGAGTGCTATAAGAGGAAAGCCACACAGACAAAGGAGAAGCTTGACAAGAAAGTGAAGGACAAAGGCATCAATGAAGGAGATCTTGTGCTAAGGTATGACAATCGACTCGATAATCGTTTTGATGCCAAATTTGAAACAAGATGGCAAGGGCCATACATAGTCAAGAAGGCTTTCAATTCAAGTTACTATCAGCTTATGGACTTGAATGGTAAAGAGCACTCCAGGAAAGTAAACGGGTATCGCTTGAAGCCCTATTTGAGTCGCCTTCTACCAAAGGATCTACCAAAGATCTGTCAAAAGGCCACTGTCTCATGTAAGTATTGTTCCATGAAGCATGAGTGTAACTCTAGCCAAAATTCTGAGGGGCCAAACAATAAAGATCTCGTCAAGGACTCTGAAGCACTCTCTTTGGAAAAGATGCTCTACGATGGTACATGAATATACCATCATCCAGGGGGAGGGATATTGATAGCCGTTTTTCGGCTCTTTGTAATTGCCACAGTGAGTTACCTCACCCTACCAAAATCACCCAAACACTGTGGCTATCCCTACCATTTCACTGTACATAGGCGTGCGTGAGACATGAGACTTTTCCCATATCTTCTTAAAAAACCCTCAATTAGCTAGTCATTGGGCTAGTTGAGCCAAAAAAATAAAAAATAAAAAAAATATAAGTATATTATGGCCCATGCATATGTAAATATTTCTTTGTATATAGGGCCTAAATAAAAGATTTTTTCATAATTATTTTGGTATTTATTTAAATATTTCTACCTATGTGTGTGTTATTTATGCTCTGTACATTGCCTCACCATTACCACAATTTTTCTTACCATTTTTCATATTCTTTATTCCATATAGAAATATTTTCATGTAAGTTTCTCTTATATTTGGTGTAACTCCACCCCAACAAAAATCCAAAAAAACTAGTTTTATTTATGTGTATATTTTTTCACTATTGTGATTTTTCCCTTCCTACATCTATTTTGTTTTTTTTTCTAAAAAATTAGAACACCAAAAATACTTATCCTTTTATGGTAGCCTCATAATGAGAGAGATTTCTTTTGACCCCTTTATTTTTTTTCCACTTATATTATTTATATTTGACATGTACATATTTTTTAGACCCCTCAATATTTGATTTTCTTAGTTGTACTATTCACTTATATCATAATCTCAACAATATCTTCAATTATAGACCTACCAAATAAGGTCAAGGGTAGGTGGCATGCATACATGCACTATGGAGGGCTCACTCTTGGAGGTATTCAAAAGAATCATCCAAAGAAGGACCCCACAAGGACCTTGTGCAGTGGAAAAAAACGGTCGGTTTTGCTGAATTTTTAAAAAGTTCACTTGTTCTCCGAATTTGAAAAGGTGATACAAACAAAAGTTGTAGCTCGTGGGCTGAACTTTTGCCTCAAATTTTTTCGTATTTTTTTGAGCTACGAGCTATGAGCTATGATTTTATTAGTGGACCCCAGTTTTCCCATGCTATGCAGCCACACTCTCTTCCACTTTATCATTTTCCTCTTTCACACACACTTCTCCACTCATCATCCCCACCTCTCTCACCACTCCTCTCTGCACCCTACTCACCTTCTCCTCAACCTTGAAGAATAAGAGGAACCATGGTGAACTCATACCTCCCACACACAATTCCATTCCAAAATTGACCACCTAGTCTCATTTTTCCTCCTCCAATTTACCCATATCTATCAAAAAAACCACAAAATTCAGCCTCTTCTCTTAAAAGACAGCATCATGGTGGTTGATTACTCAGCTTCAATTACCTTATCTCTCAAGGAAGGTCAAGAGTGGAGAAAAAATGTACCGTCAAAGCTAGTGGACCGTCAACAGGCGTCAAAATTGGCCAATAAATCCCTAATTGTTTCAGTCTCTGGTGTGTTTTCATTGTTGAAATGCACAATCTTGGATGTGTGCTTCTTCAAGATAACACTCGAATTCTCCGAATTTATACATAATCATAGAATCTGGTCCGATCCTAGATGATACAGTCGTCCTGCAATCAATTGGAAGTTTTTTGTTTGTCGAATTGTTTGCTATTTGGATTTTTCTTCCTTGTTATCAAACCTACCTCCAAAGGAAAGAACGCTAACAATTTCCTGAGACCATTTGGGTATCATTTCAATATTGAAAAGATAAGCGTCAGTTATGTCATCATCTACTCCTTCAGGAGCTTCCCCGTTTTGTAGCCTTGAAAGAGATCCGCCCGTAGATGTGTTTTACCCTTTTTGACCACCACTGTGAAATCAAACTCTAGCAATATAATAAACCAGCGTACAATTCTCCTGGTATTGCATGGTTTATTTACCAGATACAAAAGAGCTTGATGATCTGTGAAGAACACAAATTTGTTTGCGAGCAAATAATGCCGAAATTTCTTTACAGCATAAATCATTCCTAACCCCTCTCTTTTAGTGGTTGTGTAGTTCTTTTCTGCACTGTTTAACTGTCGGCTTGCATAACAAACTGGGAAATCCATTGTGCCGTCTCCAGCTTGAGCAAGAATACTCCCAATTGCATATGCAAATGCATCAATGTGAACATGGAATATCTTTTCCCAATCTGGTGCCTTAAGTACAGGTGCTGATACAAGGTTTTCCTTAAGCTTTTGGAATGAAGTTTCACACTCCTTAGTCCAGTCTCGAAATTGACTAACAAACGATACAGAGGTTGTGCGATGACTGCATACATATATATGAATCTTCGATAATATCCACAGTGTCCCATGAAGGATTGCACTTGTTTGGTGTTAGTAGGCCTGGGCAGGTCTACTATGACTTTGATTTTGTCTAGGTCAGTGGTTATGCCATTTCTTGAGACAATGTGTCCTAAGATGCGGCCTTGCCTAACCATAAAAATGCACTTTTCTTGGTTCAAACAGATTCGATATGTTCTCACTTCTTAAATACCTTTTGTAAATAGTCAATATGTTCCTCAAAATCGGCATAGAGACACACACTACATATGAAACCGGCAAACCGATCTATGTGGGTTCCAATCAGCAGCAAAAAAATGGCAACCGTGGAAGTAGCAATAAACCTACAAAACCTCCAAAGCAAAGCTCCAAATGGAAAGCAAAAGAGACAAAGTCTATGGCCAATTCCGCCACAAAAAGTCTCTCCAAGGAGACGACTACAGCCATATCGACAATAGCGGCAAACCAAGCGGCTTTTGCAAGAAAAATGATCATACAAAGAGTGGTAGAGTTACAACTTTTACTTGCAGAGAAAATATGCCGACCAAATCAACAACAAATAGGAAACCTCGACGGCGAATGCCAATAAGCATATTGCTTATACCCTCCTCTTGCACAGTATTAATTTTTCCATGCATTGACCGAGTATACATCATGTAGGGCCACATTACACGGCCAAGCATTAGCACGAGTTTTTTAACCCAGGCATGGCACATACACCGAGGCAATACCTTGTTGTTTAGGAGGACTCTGGCTAGGAGGGGGGGAGGCATTCTCAAATGCGGACCCAATGGCAGAATCAGCAAAAAAGGGCATGTTTTTCGACTATTTTTAAGGGTTGTCGTTTGATTGCGAAATTTTTTGGACTAACCCAAGTACCTATGCCCTTATATAGCATAAATAGATAAGTATATGGGGCCAAACTCCAAATCAAGCCCCTAGGTGTGTGTATATAAGTAAAAATAGCCATTTTTCGTGAAAAATATTAAAAAAATGGAGAAATCCGGCCATAAAAATTGCATGTGAGTGTAAAGAGTGTTTTGCGGTGATGTTTTTTGATTTATTATGATTTTTGGGGATTTTCTAGGTTTAATTTTCTATTTTCCTTTTAATTTTACTAATTTTCGGCAGAAAAACTTCAAAAATACAAAAATAAAGGTGAAAAACGGTCGTAATGAAAAACAAAAAATATGGGGATGATCAATGACTATAGGACAACCTATGGTACAATGGGGGTGCAATTATGTGAATGGAGCGGAAAGCGTGTTTTGGCCAGATTAGGAAAATGTTGTTCAAACTCAGTGAAACTTAACTCATAGGATTATATTGATGTGATAAACAAGTGTAAATGCTTAGTTTACCAAAAAGATGTAAAAATTTACTAGAAGTAAATAATCGCAATTATTTTCTTTTATCCCAGTTTTCAACTTTTTTGACTAAAACAGCATACCACTAGTTTTAGCATGTTATATTAAGCCCACAAACCAAATTTGGTAAGATTTGGATCATTGGATTGAAAATTGGGTCCAAATTTGTAAAGTCAGTTGGCATACACAAAATTGTTGACCATTTGAACAGAAATTATCCAAACTTGATGAAACTTGGCTAGTGAGCTTAAGTTGAGCTGCTTAACTATTATGTGTCAACATTGTGGCAAAAACTTGCATAAAAATAGCAGAAGTAAATAATCATGATTATTTACATCTGCTGTAAAATTGAATATTTTTGCACGTTTGAGTATACCACAAGGTCAAGCATATCAACTAGACCACACAAATCAATTTTGGTGAAATTTGGATCACAAAAGTGAGACTTAAGCCAGATTCTTAAAAATTGAGTCTACGGACACGCAACAGTTGATAACTTGAACAAATTTTGTCCAAACTTATTGAAACTTGTCCAGAGACCTTAACAAGTTGCATACTTGGCAAAACAAGCCAAAAAGTGTAAAAAACTGAGAAAAGTAAATAATGGCGATTATTTATTACTGATACACAGAGATAGACTTTTTGACTTTTGGACTTGTACAGTGTTAGACCAACATAATACAAGGCCACCGGGCAATTTTGGGTTCAATCGGATCTAAATAAGTACATGTCCACTCAGTTCCCAGGTTGCAGAGTAGTCCTTTGGCTTTTTGCAAAAAGTAGAATCTAAAAGTCTCAATTGCTGACTCACTTATCTCGATTTGAAGTGATACACATAGACCACTTGCAATAGTTAGCAAAAATTGTACAATCTTTGTGAAATATTAGCTAACTTGATTAAAACTGATACAGGAATCAGATTGCAGACAAGGAATTGAAAGCTTGATAGAAGTTGCAATCAAGTCAAGTGGAAGAAGTTGACAACAAGTCAATCCGACGGTAAGTACTCTATCCAGGGCTTCACAAGTCTATATGAACCTTAGATCTGGTCGTATACTAGCAAATCAAGGCATATTTGGAGAGACCGCTAGTAGAGTATCCACCGAAGAGAGTGTGAACCAAGGGGATCACTTGGACACTATCTTTGAAGAAGTCTCAGACACTTTTTCAGAATCAACATCTCTTCCTATTCGACTCATTCAGAAACCGAAATGACAATGCAATATAAGCACATACTCTCTTTTTATAACACTAATCATCATGGAGCTCAGGTTTACCTTGATCCTAATGAAGAGTATGCTATTCGCATTGATGACCACGGTATTGAGTTTGAAGAGGAAATCAGGGCAAACAAACAAGGAAAAATGTACATGGATAAAAATGGAACTCAGTATTTACAAGTTGAAACCCTTAAGTGATAGGCAAATGGGGGCTAGAAGTAAATACCATAAGTCCAGTTATGGCAACAAAAGAAGGACCACCGACTTTAGAATTAGAGGGATACGATCAAGTTGATTTGAAGTCTTTGAAACGGCTTAGCACAGATAATCCTAGGATCGGAGTATATTGTTGGGAGGATAGAAACGTCAAAGATCCTCTATGGACTTCGCATGCCAAATCAGGACAGTTAACACCCATGAAGATCATCTATATCTTCAAAATCAAAGACAAGGGTTCAACAGATCTAACAACCTACCTGTTTAGGGATTGTTGTAACAAAAATTTTGTTATGATGACTCTTGAGGAGGTGCAACAAACCAAATATAAAGGGTACTCTATAAGGAATTGGATATTGGACCAAGGACTAGAAACTATTCCAAGATATGAACTCCGCAAGAAATATTTTGAGAGTAATGTTAAGAAGCCAGAAACTACCTCATCACGAAGAAAACCAGGTAACACTAAAGCCAGTCTAGGGCTACATGAGTCACTATTTCCAACAAACTGGTTTGAAGGACTCGGAACAGGACCAGCTGCTAGGAGATCGGGACTTGAACCAAACAGACGTGTCAGACCAGCTGATTTTCAAAAATGGGTCAAAAAATACAGTGGATCTGGGGATCCATATGACCACTTAGAAAGCTTTAAGCAAGTGCTAAGAGCAGAATGCATATTTGATTTCCATACTCAGGTCGAGGGGTTTGGAATGACATTAGAAGGAAAAGCACTGACATGGTTCCAAAACATTCCACCAAGGTCAATCATGGGCTTAAATACATTAGCTCAAGGATGTCTAGCTGCATGTTCCAGAATGGGGATCAAACACAATACGGTAGCTCAAATCTATAGTTTCAAATAGAAACAAGGTGAGTTTATTAGGCATTGTGCAACTAGAATGAAGCAATACATTGCAAGATACCCAGAGCTAGAGATATCTGTATAAGAAAGAGTAGTATCATTGTTTCTATAGGAATTGCTAAAAAAAAAACTTCATGCTATATTGTATAGCAAGAAACATACAACCCTAGAAGAGTGTGTGTCAGATACTATTGACTTAGGAGACAATTGTGATATTTTCAATGAATAAGATGTCCCTAAGGATAATCTAAGCGAGAAAACAGTATCCACCAAACCAGCACAAGTGGGAACAGCTGCTGCAGCACCGCACCGCTTACAGCCATAGAAGACATGCTCAAAAGGATGAATGAAATGATGAATAACATGCAAAAAGCACCTATGAGGGGACCACGGCAAGGGATACCTCGACAGGGACAACCAATTAGGCCGCAAAAATGGTGTACAATCAAGGGTAAATGGACCAACCATGAGACCAATGAGTGCTATTACCAACCAAAGTATGATGGAAATGTTCAGTACATGCCTATGAAACCACAAGGACAACCCATGTATAGATATCAACCTAATATGTCCCCAGCCCAAAGACAAGCCCGTGTTGGGTCAACAACCTCCATATTTTGGACATAATGCAGTGCCTGTAAAGTACATAGTCAAAAGGAGTCATAGATGAACAAGCACTAGTGCATGTTACACACTATGGTGAGCTTAGTCCATCTACAGTAATGGTAGAGGGAGATTGGTATAATTCACATCCACCACCAATGGAAGAACCTGTGACTTATACTACACCAGAGCTTGCACCGATGTACTATGTAGCCAATCAAGGTGTTAGACCTCCGATAGTAAGACCCATGATTAAGCTAAGAACTGGGAACTATCACAACTGTGGTGCAGATGATCATTGGAAAAATGAATGCCCTGAGCTTAACAAGAACCTTAAGCCAATTGAAGCTTTTTGTATACAATGTTGCAAAAAGGGAGGACACTTTCGTGAAGATTATCCAAAAAATCCTTTAAACAAGGGGAAACGGTAGTGAACGTAGTACAAGCGATACCTAGTAGCTCATCTGAGAGTGAATCTATTGTTCCAATCAAGGTAATCACCAGAGCCCAGGCTAAGAAAAAGAAACATAACTCCTCTGATGATTTGGAAAATACTAAAATTTCCTCTCAAAAGACCAAAAGAAGCAGAAGCAAAAGGTATAAGATGAGAAAAAAAAAACGAAGGGCTAAAATGAAGGAGAAAGCAAAGAAACTATTCCAGGAAAAAGTGAAAGAAACTGGAAATGAAATTAAGGAAACCACCATGAAATCTGGAGGCTCAATTTTGGTAGACAAAAATTTTGAGCAACCTTGGAAGCTTACCAAGCGGAACTTAAAGGAGGCCAAAACATGGAAAATAAATGGAAAATTTATCCTTCTCCAAACATGGAAGCTAAGCTTGAAGCTTACCAGATTTGGTAAGAATTACTCAAGAGATGCTGGAAAACAAAAACCCAAGCTCGAAAGTATGGAAAAACCTGGGGTGCTTGTGGTAGGAACCAGTAAAGCGAAATTCAACGTTGTGATAGAACCCCACCTTGAAACTAAAGAACCAGAACTCATAGTGCCTGACAGCAAAGATGCCTTAGACGAAATTCCATTCGTAGAAGAAGACTGGCCAGGACACTTATTGAAAAAGTTAGAGCGATTAATGATGGGAGCCTAACTCTGAAGTCAGCTCCTATAGAGGAAGTTTGGTTAGACAATCTACTTCATGATATGGACATTGATGTACGATCCTTGTATGGGGATTGTGTCTTTGAAGCTTCAAGAATGTCTAAACCTATGACTCTAAAAACACTACCCTCTTACTTGGTAGATAATGAAGATGAATCCATAGTGTGTAAAACCACTCAAGTAAAGAGAGCGGAACAGACCCTAGAAGTAGACAACATCCATTCAATCATGTCTACACCCATTCAATGCACTCTTACTTTAGGAGAACTGTTAAAAATCATACTATATTTATGGAATGATCTACAAAAACTCTAGAGAAGGTGGGGATAACAGGGCTAATCGTAAAAAAATTGGGAATATTGAAACATGAAATGGATAACAAAGAGATTAGATCCGTTCCAATGAACAAAGTCAAAGAATACTACAAAGGGAAAAAGGAAACACGACCCTTCCAATGAGATATAATGATATAGAAACCATAGGAATATTGGATAGTGGGGTAGGCATATACATAGCCACGAAAGCAATATGGGAATCTTGGGGACAACCAGCCATCAGACAAACTCGAATGAAATTGTAATTGGCTGATGAACACATCGACACCCTTAGGACTGCTTGAAAAAGTGATAGTTAATTCCAGTGGGATTGACTATCAACACACTTTTGCAATAGTGGAATTGGGAAAGAAACTCAATTATGAAATCATCTTGGGAAGACCTTTCATGCAACAAGTACAACTTATCCAAGATTGGGAAAACAACTATTTGTAGTTGAAGCAATTGGGATTAATAACAAGGGTTAATCTAAAAGATCAGACTTATCAAGATATCATGAAAACACCCATACAAGAATTTGACTTAGTCTCTTCGGTTGAAACTAAGCTTCCATCTTGGTTGAACAAAGACACGTATTTGGATGTGCGGGGCCTCAGAAAATGAGAGCTTAAAATTAGAAGAGTGTATCTTAGAAAGGGATTGCACAGACAAAGCCTATGTACCTGAACCCTTTCCGGAGCATTTGTTTGAGCCATTTGAGTGGACTCAAATTTTAGCAACAATGGATGTATGTGTAAATACGTCTATGCCTACTCAAATTTGCAATGAGGACGGCTATGACATAATTCCCATACAAATGATCTCAACCCTTCACATTGAAGACAAAATTCAAGAATCCAAGGACTTGATGAAGGCTCAACAAGTCTTTTCAGACCTCTATTATGATGCAATAGATGAGTTAGAAGAACATTCAGTTACCTCAGATGATTCGGGGTCAGAAAAAGAACATGTGAGAGCTAAAATACTCATGAAAGGAGGGGAGGAAAAGTTTTTTGACTTTCCAAACCAAAAATGGAGAAGGCCATCATTCTCCAGTAGAATACAGTTTCTGATGCATAAGATTGCGTCAAGGATAAAATCACTGGTAGATATCCTTTAAACGAAAAGTAGGAAATATCAAAAACATTGAGAAAAACAAGAAAGGAAACTCAAGAAAAACCTAAATATCAAGAGAAGGATTCAACCATGACACGAGTTGAACGAAGAAATAAATATCAAGAGTTGAAGAGAACTTTAAAGGAGATATATACAACTGAAATGAAAACCACTAAGGAGGAAGGTAAAGATGTAATGAGTGTTGTATCCCATTATAGAAATATACTCTCCAGGACCGAAAGATCATAGTCGAACAACCTGTCAGTCGATGACAGCTTAAAACTTATAATTATGATAATTTCTTTCCTTACAAAAATGACCTAGGTACCTTATATACTAAGGTCACCTTAGGTTAACCGAAAATAGAGTTTGGGGGGTCAATGGCTTTGTATTTACAATTTGGAAGTGCCATTGCACCCCGACTTCTGTTATTAGACTACCTACTTATTACAGATGACGTTTATGACCATAATCCTCATCATTCCATAACTCTCAAAGAATAGGGCTTTGTTGAGTTATGTCGTGTTGTTGACCCAGCCATCAACACTCCCCCCCTCTGCGATCATGTCACCCCTAACATGACCTAGTTGTCGATGTTGATGCGGTCTTTGTTGTCGTTTTGTTGTTGTGAAGAAATTATAGGTTGTAGCCTTTGCATGAGCTTGTCTTTTTCGTGCAATCCGATGTACATGGTCTTCACATGATTCAGGAAAATCATAATTGATGACTAACTTCATTCCTTCACATCCATGCTTAGATGCAGCATCTGTTTCTGTCATTATAGGTCTATTGCCAGATTTAATTTCAAAAAGAACCCAATCTCATTCAGCTTGACTCTTATCATCATGGATAGAGAAAGCTCCATCCATCACTTGCTCCAGTAAATCTGTGAATTCCGAGTATTTGTGATTCTCAAAAACAACTTCTACTGAAGTCGCAGAGAGGAGCGTAGATCGACTCACACACACACACACACACACACACACACACACACACACACACACACACACACACACACACACACACACAAACACACACACACACACACACACACACACACACACACACACACACACAGATACACAGAGAGCTTACAGAGTACGCAGAGAAGTTGTTGAAGGATTATTTCCCAAAACCTTCAACAACTTCTCTACGTAGTCTGTAAGCTCTCTGTGTATCTACTGTGTGTGTGTGTGTGTGTGTGTGTGTGTGAGAGAGAGTCGATCTACGCTCCTCTCCGCAACTTCAATTGGTATCAGAGCATACTTGCACTAAGCTCCCACCTGCAGAGAACACCGCACGTAATCATTGAGTGCAATCGCAATCACAACCTGGATCGCATCAACTTATGCACATAAAACTCCTGGGAAAATTTTGCCAGAGTTTCGACGCACAATGGTTATCAACACAAAATAACCATTGTCCTGCAAGCTCAATACAATGAGCAATCAATGCGCATCAAACTACACTCAACATACATGCATAAGCTCTGCAAACCTGTGTCCAATAAATGCTCACAAAGAGTACCACAGGTGACCATACATATCATCCACAACCAGCCTCTGCACTTGCTCACAAGATCTACTGCTCAACACATAAGCATACATAGAGCATTACCCGCTCAAAGACCATGTATGCAAGCCACAACACTGCAGAAGAACCACTCAACTACAACTGGAAACACCTGTGGGAGTACTAGACTCAACCTATACCTGGGAGTCAAACCCAATCTTGTAACACCTTCAAATGCTCACAATTGAGCAAATCAAACCAATCCACCTCCTGCTTGCCAATCTACACAAGACGGGTTTCTTTGCGGACTGAAACCTATCTTCTGATGTAGTGCTCAGAACGAAATTCTGAGGGCATAAACAACTTCTAAAGGGGGGTAAAACTGCAGGTCGCCTGCCGAAAATGCTCCCAGAACGCTGAGTGTGAATTTCCAAGCTCCGGATCCAGAATCTGCCTGAAAAGTGCGCGCGCACGATTACGCAAAAACGCAATGAACTTGGCTCTGATACCAATTGAAGGAACTGTGTAGGAGAGAAGAGGAAGGAGAAGAGCACACAACACACAGATATGGGTGGGGAGACTCAATCAGTGAGCAGCCCCCTATACACTTGTGGTATGTATAAGGTATACAAGTCAGTGGGCGGCCGGGCAAGGCACAGGCGTCTATACCCCAACATCTACACTCTATAGAATTGAGTGATTGGCTTTCAGATCTTGTGAATCAATGACAACTTTGTAAGGATCTTGTAGAAATTGTCTGGGTAAACCTTCAACTTCTTTATGCCAAGTTGCACTCTAATGCAAAGTCTGTCTGTGAGGCCGAACCTTGTGAAGGTTGGTTTTGTTGACCATTTGTGTCTGCTCCTCTTTGTTGGTGACTCCTTTGTTCCTGCCTCAAGATGATCAAAGTTTCATTGTCCACCATTAGCTTTTGTGTGCTGTGTAAATCATTATACTGCTTCTACTTGATACATGACCTTAATTAAAGCCTGACAAACCCCAATTAATTTCTCAAGTTAGTAACTTGCATCAAAAGGGCTTATCCGACATCATTTGTGATAGATGATCGGCGATGAGCTATCATAGTCCATTTGTCCCCAAAAGTCATATACATGATGTACAAGATATGTAGATGGCTATCATGGCTTCAGATTTGAAAAAATTACATCTTTGGCTAGGGGTTAGACTCTCTTTTTTTTTTTTTTAAACCCTTAGCTTGGATTCTCTATTCATAGCCTCCCAACAAGGTTTGGCTTGATTTGGACTTGAATTTACTTTCTAAGCTCATTTTTTGGATTTTAGTCTCAAAAATGACTAATGGGCATCTCTGGCACCTTTTGGCTACCAAACACATGTAGAACCAATGATGATGATCAAAATTGGACTTGATCCTTGGGTGCTCCTTCAGACATCTATCACGATAGATGAGTGAACTGTCATTTCTGCCCCTTTTGTTCTTGTCAGTATTGTTAGTCCCTTTTGTTTGCTAGGCTTCATTAAGTCACACACAAGATAGAAGATTTACTGTATAAAAATCTACTTCTTGTAAATGGCCTTGTAGTCGTGTGAAGTGTCTGATGACAACTTTTACACTTGATGGGTGTTTTCGTTTAGTCACATCACCAATTTCCGTTGTCCTGGTAGTCCATCCCGTAGTTTGTGACCATTCTCAGTCATGTTTGGCCTCATGTTATTGTTGAAGACTGATCGGCATTCTTTTCTTACCTCTAACATTACCCATTGTCCGTATGGCTTTTGAGACATACGTCGTTAAGTGTTGTCATTTTCTTGGACCTTCTTTGCTTTGTAGTGCTCAACATTTCTTCAGTATTTTCTTCATTTGGATTATGGTTGTTGTTGTTTTTTTTTTTTAATCTCAAAAAACAACTAAATAAAACCAAAAATCAGCTCAACCAAAAAACCAAAATCATTTTAATAGAATTTTAAACGCTATGTACATTGTACAATGTCCCTAGGGGCTCATATATGGCTTTTGTCCCCATACTTCTCTTATAATGCTATTATGAGGGCATATACTCTGAATTTTGTCAAAAAATCATCATTATCAAACACAAAAATTCAATACAACTCACAAAACATTGCCCTCTAATATTCATATATTAGGTCTGTCTAATAGAACGTCACAATTGCCCAACTTCATACACTCTCTGTTGTGTACCTTGACCTTCCTTCATCTTCTCCAAGCTGTGTGCATTTCCCTGCAACCCTAATTCCAACAATTAATATCAGAGCAGGTCACGCCCTCCCGAGCTTAGTCGCCTGCGTCGTCAGAAAACCCATGCTTGTTTGCTCAAATTTCAACGAGCTTTGGCGAACGTTTTCAGGTCGACAAAATTGGGTAAGCTCATAGAGCCCGGTCTGCTCAGAATTTCATTTTGCCTCATTTTGACCTCCGTTTTCACTACAATTAGGTGTGCACGTGCAATTTTGTCATTTTGTGCAGAACTTTTGTCAGTGTCAATTATTGCATAACATATCCCATACAGTCTACTACGGGTTGTGTTATATAGCACGTGCTGGTCTTACTCAATTTCTTCGCATTTCGTGAAGTTTTCACATCATGTGCAGGCATTTTTCATGGCTGACGACAACACAGATGTGTTCAAGATGTTTGCTGCTGAGGATAGATTGGATGGGGACAATTACCCTATGTGGGCTTATACGATGCAACATGTACTTGTATCAAAGGGAGTTGGAACATTGTGCAGGGTATTGATGTAGGTCCTGGTACTGTGGATGCAGGAGATGTTGAGGATGCCCCAGGTTTTGCTGCTAGGGTTGATGCTCAGATCTGTTTTGACCACATCTGAGCAGGCTCATTGGTATGTAAGAGATGCACAAGCTGATGCATTGATTGCATTGTCTGTAAAGCGCACTATCACTCCTCACATCCGTTCAACAAAATCTACAAAACAGTCTTGGGATATTCTAGCAGGTCTTTATGCAAGCCGTAATGAGGCTAAATTGCTTTGCTACGTAAAGAGCTGGAATCGAAGATTATGCATGAGGAAGATGAAATGAACACTTTCCTTGTTGGTGTCAAGGATGTTAATGAGCAACTAATTTCTGCAGGAGAAGTCATTTTTGACAGTTCACTTGTGCAGACTACTTTGCCAGATTCTTACCAGACTTTTGCTAGTACTTGGAGACTTATGATCGAAGGAAATCCTGAATTTGTCAAGTTTGATGCATTATGCACATTGTTGTTGTAAGAGTCACTTTCCAAAAAAAACCAAGACTAGGCAGCGTGCAATTGAACAGGCTTTTACTAACAACTCAAAGAAAAGGTGCGAACGGCAATGTAACCACGTCTTATGGTTCTGCTGCTGCGAGTGGCAAATGTTCCTAATGCTTCTACTGGGACAGCACTTTGTCTGAAAATTCTGGTGATAAGGGCAAAAATAAGATGTGTTGCCATTATTGTAAATCTAATGATCACTTGATCAAGTAGTGTCCAAAATTGAAGGCAAAAGAGGATAAGAAGAAAGAGGCTGGATCCACTAATGGGTCCAATACAAGTGCAGCGATTGTAGAGTCTTCTGTTAAAGGAGATTGTGATGCTGATGTTGATGTAGAATGGGCATGGAGTGCAGAGTGCACTTATGATCCTATTGTCCATGATGCATGTATGTCAGTTGTTGCTGCAAATTCACATGTGTGGTATTTTGATAGTGGTCCACAAAGCACATTACCTCACATCATAATTTGTTTACCTCTATTGAGTATGTCCCTCATGGGGAATACAATGACTTGTGCCAACAATGCCTCTTATCCTATTCAAGGATTTGGAAATATTGTGCTTACTACTGCAAATGGCAGTTCTTTCACACATGTTGATGCATTGTATGTACCTAGAATAAAAAAGAACCTTTTGTCTGTATCTGGACTTGCTAGACTTGGTCTCATAGTCAAATTTATGGATGACAGATGTACAGTTCATGATCTCAATTTTGGTGATGAAATTGTTGCATCTGGCCTTTTGTGTCGTGGGCTGTATAAGCTCACTTTGTATGACAAGTGTGGAAAATTTATTGCAAATGCAATTGCAGTCTCAAGGGCTATTTCAGATGCATAACTATGGCAAGCACGTTTTGGGCATCTGAATTTTTCCAATTTGCTACGTTTGCAAAAATTTGATATGGTTGCTTCTTTGCCACCTCTTGAAGCACCTGTCAAACATGTTTGTGAAGGTTGTATTTTGGGTAAAATGCAGCATGTTAAGTTTCCAAAGGATGGATTAGTTCGTGCTACATGCATATTGCAACTTCTGTATAGAGATGTTTGTGGGCCTATGCAAACTCCGTCCTTGGGAAATTACTTGTACTTCATGAATTTCATTGATGACTACTCTAGGCATGCATGGGTATATCAGTTGAAAGCTAACTCTGAAGTGTTTATGTGCTTCAAGCAATATCTTGCTATGGCTGAAAATGTCTCGAAATGTACTGTGGGCACCCTCCGTTTCGATCGAGGGGGGGAGTATATGTCTCATGAATTTAATACATTTCTTGCTAGTTGTGGGATAAAACACCAATATACAGTGCCATATACGCCTCAGTAAAATGGTGTTGCTAAGAGGAAAAATAGGTCTCTTAAAAAAATGGCATAATGTATGGTCAAGAGTCAAGATTTGCCACATTCGTTTTGGCTCGAGGTTGTCATGTGTGCCACTTATGTACTCAACAGGTGTCCTACGAAAGCGTTGCAGTCTATGACTCCATATGAAGCTTGGCATGATAGAAAGCCATCTATTGAGCACATGCATGTTTTTGGTTGTTTGGCTTATGGTTTAGTGCCACAAGTGCAGCACAGAAAATTGGACGGTAAGGCTGTCAAATGTTTTTTTGTTGGGATAGTGCTAAAATAAAAGTTTACAAGTTGTACCATCTCCAAACAAATTGTATTTTGGTCTCATGTGATGTTGTGTTTGTGAAATATTCTGTTCAGCCTTTGTTGTCATGTATTAGAGATAGTAATGTAAGCTCATAAGACATTTATGATAGTTTATTGCCTCTTTTTAGTGGTGAAAATTCAAATGTAAATTCAAATGAGGCAAATGTATAGCCTATGGGGGTTTCTGAAAATGTTACAGATCAGCCTATTACTGTTACAGATGTACATGATGTACTTGATGAGGAAAGGGCTGGAAATGAGCAGGCTAGAGGTATGCCAAAATGGCTGGTGCACACTTTGCATGACACTAAATTGGATGCACCTTTGTCTAGGCATACTCATTCAGGTTCTTGCCATGCCTCTTATGCATCAAATTGTTATGCTTTGGCTATGTCTAGCTTATGTGATATAGAGGAACCCCTATCTTTTGATGAAGCACAAAATTCAAAAAAATGGATGGCTGCCATGCAATCAAAAGATGATGCACTTATAGAAAATGACACATGGAATTTATGTGATTTGCCTCCTGGCAAAAAGGCCATTGGTACAAAGTGGGTGCTACAGCCGGAAGTCGTGGCTCCCTGCAAATTCATAGAATAACATGCTACAGACCATGAATCAATAGATCTCCATACCTACGTCATCGTGTACACGTAAACGCCATAGCAAATCTCACACGAGAGAGACAGAGAGTGGGAGAGAGGGAGAGAGCACGTGCAGGCGCACCTTCTAGAGCGGAGTGCTACGCTGGCACGACGAAAGAGAAGAGAAGAGAGGAGAGAAGAACAACGCAGACACAGGGTGCAATCTCCCCCCGTGCAAGAGTGACCATTTCCCTCCTGCACGTATTTGTTTTATAGATTTCTTAAATGGTCAATTGTGAGTACAAACTGTCCGGCAAATCATAAATGGCCGAAGCTCATAAAGAGCACTTGAATAATACATAAAATATATTTCCGTATGCATAGCCCTAGCTCGGTCAAGCCTTTCACAGCTGCAATAAATAATAAAATATCAATTCCATAACATACCTCTCCGTTGGAAAGCAATTGTCCTCAATTGCGAAGATAAAAATCTGCAAACAATACTTGTCAAAAACAGTGATTAGAAATCTGTATTAAATAGTAAAAGAAAAATCCATAAAATTAGACACATTGGTTATGCCTGCCGTCATCCACATACTACCTATTCTAGTGTCCCATACCACTAGAATAAGCAGTATATGTCATATCCTGATGAATCAGGATATCATTAGTCACACTCATCATTCAATAATCCATTGATCTCATCAATCACAAGTTCTATTCCATAAGTATTGTCACGATAGAAAATCATCATATACCAATTCCATATCCAAATCCAAAATATGTTTCATTTTCTATACCCGGGTAACAAAATCATACCAGTCACAGTGGTGGCCAGCCAACTGTAGCATGATTTTGTGATACGTGTTGCCTAAATCGGTGAATCTATACCAATAAGACGTGCTGCCTAAATCGGCGAATCTGCACTAATGCTGCCTAAATCGACGAATCTGCATTTGATATTAAAAAAAACTGTGAATCTGCAGTTTGCTGGTGTGTTGCCTAAATCGGCGAATCTGCACTAGAATGAGCATTGACACACTGCCTAAACCGGAGAATCTGTGTGCAAGTGACCAATGGACTAGACTAGTCATAAAGTTTACAAAAACATTTATTACCTGTTCGACACAAAATTGGAGTATGCTTAGGTGTCAAAATACTTACGAACCGTTCTCACGATCCAAGAGCGTCGTAGTTCTTGTGTGTGGCTGTATAACAGCTTGATGACAAATCTTCTCAACAGTTTCAAATTCGTGACTTAAATATATGCATAGACTGTCAAATACTAAACAAGTTGTTAAAATTGAAGCTCAACAGTAAAATCATCACTTGGTTAGTGTCATTCAAGATACAGATGTTAAACCACTTTTTGAATTAAGCAACAACTAGAAAAAATATAAGGATTAGTTAAAGAAAATCATGAGAGTTTTCCACAGATGTGTAAATGTCACAAATTTTAAGTCCTACAAATGTAATGATAGCTTTAAAGAGTTCTACAAAAGCCACATGTATTGTCAGTTAATCAATGGTTGAGTGTGATTATTTGTGTATAATAGAAAAGAATAAAATCTTCCAAAATTTCTAAGGAGGGTATTCTCGATAGACATATAAAGCCTAAAAGATAAAAGCTAGTTGTCAATTATTATAGACATCAATCCATACAAATCTGTTCAAAAACCAGAAAAACCATAGATATAGAGAGAGTACAAGAATGGGCGTATATGTGTAGGAAAGCCTGTCAATCACCATATCCCATGGTTGTTTGATCTTGAATGTGTGTGTGTGCGTGCGTATATCATCGGAATTGATAAGTGAGTGTGTGTGGGTGTGTTTAGTGTTCTCTAGATAACGCAGCCATAAACTAATGTCCTCGACAGTCTTTAGGTCTACATGCCGGTGGAACATTATATTGTTGTGCCCCTACACTCTGCATGAAACCCATATTACTTGAATCGTATGTAGCCCCAATACCAAAAACAACTACCATCAATTCTTCAAATGCGAATCAATTATAAAGAGAAGCAATTGTAAAGAACTTTAAATATCATGCGAGACGCTCCCCTCTTTTACTGTATGTGAGTAAAGCTTACCATCTTTTTGCAGTTGTAGAAGCCACAAAAACTGAAATAAAAATAGAATATGAGAAGCATTCTTAGTTCAGTGTACTCATTTCCTAGATATATAACTCAATTTTAGAAGAGAGATAATGAGACTCTAAACTAATGAAAAGAGATGTCGCCCTAGGAATAACTTGTTGCGAGTTGATAGATTGCATTGGTTGCAAGTGTGAGTGCACAAATTGCAGACGAGGGGGAAGAGAGAGAGAAAAAGAAATTAAATGAAATGTTATATTAACAGTCTTCAAAATGCCAAATTTCCTATGAGACCAATCTGATACAATCCTTGTGGATTTAAACCAATGTTTGGGTAATAAAACTAAGTAAAGTGAAAGACTAAATGGAAAAAAGAAACCGTAAACCATCACACTAAAATCATCACCATCATTGTTGATGACTGAGGATACATGGCATCGGGCGTTGTGTGAGAAAGTAGTGCATTGCTCGCTGAAGAACGTCATCAATGTGCGCCTCTGTAAGCAGCGGTACTGGGAGGGGAAAGAGGGAGAGTGAAATGAAATGAAAGGTTATATTACTCATCTTCAAAAGGCCTATGAGACCACGTTGATGCAATCTTTATGGATCGAATACAATGTTTGGGTACAAAATTGTAATCAAATAAAGTAAAAATTAAAATTCTAAGCGCATTAGACTAAAATCATCATCAACATCGTCGACAATTCCCATGGATGCTGTGGGTATTATCGCAGAAAGTATTGCATCAGTCCGAAAGAGCTTTGTTAATGTCCGTCTCTCTAAGTAGTCGGGGGGGGGACGCCATTGTTGTGTGGGCGTCGGATGCAGCAAACGAGGGGGAGAGAGAGCAAGAAAGATTGGGGGGGGGGGGGGGAGAGGACAAGAAATGAAATGAAATGTTATATGATCCGTCCTCGGCAGGCCTATGGGAACAAACTAATACGATCTTGTGAATCTAAGCTAATGTCGGGTACAGAAAAAGAAAATGAAGTAAAACGTTGTCTGAGAGAGTATTGCACTGGTCACTAAAAAAACCATGTGAATGTCCACCTCTCTAGGGAGTCGTTAGTGAAAGGGGGGAAGAGAGAAATGAAATGAATTGTTATATTAACAGTTTTCAAAAGGGCAAGAGTGCTTATGATGCCAAACCAAGACAATCCGTGTGAATCCGATCCAATACTTGGATACAAAAATAAAATTAATTACAGTGAACGACTAAAACTAATATGAAGCCTCGTCGTTGTGAATGCACCCATCAGCGGCCATCTTCGAATAAAGTGTGGCAGCCGTCTTTGAAGAGATTCTTCATTGTCTGCTTCTGTACCTAGTCGTCCCGAGAGAGAGATCGAAAGAGACAAGGGAGCAATCTGAGAAAATACCCAAATTTGGGTGCAGTCCACTGCATGTGAACCTAGTTGGTGTGACCTCTATGGCTGCTATGTGAGGTGTTTGGATTTCCATCAAGTTACATGTACTCCATTGCTCATGGCCCATCTCCTTGAGGTCCTTGCTCCATCTCTCTACACGTCACGACTGGCACCTGAAGGTGAGGAAGGTGAGGTTGAGCCTTCTCCAGCTGTCCTGGGTGTTCTCTCGCTTGTAATCCACAATCATGGGGGGGGGGGGGGGGGGGGGGGGGGGGGGGGGGGGACACGGGCTGAGCTCATGGACGGAGTGGCAATGGCGGACAGTTTCAGAGAGTCTGCGCATTCTATGGCACGCCAGTCTCCAACCGTGGAGTGAAGGCACGGAATCCTTTCATAGGGAAAGGTGAGGTTGAGCAGACCAGTGGAGGGAGGTGATATCAAGCTGCATCTAGGAGGCAGTCGTGGGAGCCGGTGAAGAAGATGAGCTGGGGAAAAAATCGCAGGCTGTCAAATCGTAGAAAAATCATATACTAAGCGGTGCTTGTCACGATCAATGGTTATTGTTAGTTAGCATGAGTGAGAGACCAGAGACCTGAAAATTGCATGCGATAGGGAGTTAAGTGAGAACTGTGTGTGGTGTTGTACGGTCATGTGGTTGGGAGTGTTTATGGTCAGTTTTTGCATGCAGTCGCGTCTCCATGCATCGGATGAGAATTGCCCTGGTTGGCAAGACTTTCAGTGAGGTTGCGGCCACGATGGCATGCAAGGGGTGTCTCATAGGTTGCATGCAAAATAATATCCACAAAATTTGGTTGGCAGGGTTGGTGTCGCCACTGGAGATTGTTGCAGACACTGAATTGTAGTTCTATGTGTGGGTGCCAACCCACAACCATGTGTCTGCCTCAGGTTGGGTACGCGATGCTCAGTTGTAGCATACGACGAGGTGACTGTTGCCGTAAGAAATCCAACAACGATCGCTTAGTTTTATTAATGCCGTAGGGTATGGTTGACATCACCGTAGTAGGAGGTCTCGAATGGTATTGCAGTGGTTGCGGCCACGATGGGATGCAAGGGGTGTCTCGTAGGTTGCATGCAAAATAATATCCACAAAATTTGGTTGGCAGGGTTGGTGTCGCCATTGGAGATTTTTGCAGACGCTGAATTGTAGTTCTATGTGTGGGTGCCAACCCACAACCACGTGTCTGCCTCAGGTTGGGTACGTGATGCTCAGTTGTAGCATACGACGAGGTGACTGTTGCCATAAGACATCCAACAACGATCTCTTAGTTTTATTACTGCCGTAGGGTATGGTTGACATCACCGTAGCAGGAGGTCTCGAATGGTATTGCAGTCCCACCTGCAACAACTATGAGATCTATCGAGCAGTGTCACTGCGGCTATGAGTTCTATCGAGCAGTTGCGGCAGTCCATAGGCTCTCCCTCAGCAATTTCCACTTCAAAGATCCTGTAGGATCGTTTCCTACCACCGTAGATCAATAGCTCCGTGAGAGATATTCATGAGTAAAATGTCTCCCTGCATGCCGATTCATTCAGACTTCGCTAGTCCGCAATTGAGAGGTCCGCCTTCACTTCGTCTTGATCATTAAATTATACTAAATCTTGTGAATATTCTCCGACATCTTCGTCATGTTCTTCGTCAAGGTCAGGTAAAATTGAAAGGTTCTCTTTGTATTATTCCTAAGATATTAAATCTTTTTGAAGTCATATTCTTCTTCTTATTCTTATAGGTTTTCTAAAGCTCACTAATAAGTGCAATTATGACAACTTAAATTGTTCCCTCCCTATATAAGATCAATCGCATGAGTCCTTGGTATTGATTATTGCACTCAAATTTATCATAATTAAGATCTTAAGTATACTAGTAGTATGATAAGCTACACTAATTAAGCAAATTTTTATTTGACCATGAGAATCTATAATTCCTAAACAATACAAACACATTTACAATCTTAGGAGATTAAAAATAAGCATGCACATACAACTTTAAACTAGAAAAATCTAGGTCAAAGTACGCGGAACTTATCTTTGATCATGGTAGTTTTCCATCGCCATGGTTGTAGCAAGCCCAAGAACGTAGCCTTTGCTCTGATACCACTGCTACAACCGGAAGTTGTGGCTCCCTACAAATTCATAGAATAACATGCTACACACCATAAATCAATAGATCTCCATACCTACGTCATCATGTACACGTAAACGCCATAGCAAATCTCACACAAGAGACACAAAGAGCGGGAGAGAGCGAGAGAGCACGTGCAGGTGCACCCCGTAGAGCAGAGTGCTATGCCGGCACGGCGAGAGAGAAGAGAAGAGAGGAGAGAAGAACAACGCAGACACAGGGTGCAATCTCCCCCCATGCAAGAGTGACCATTTCCCTCTTGCACGTATTTGTTTTATAGATTTCTTAAATGGTCAATTGTGAGTACAAATTGGCCGGCCGGTCATAAATGGCCGAAGCTCATAAAGAGCACTTGAATAATACATAAAATATATTTTCATATGCATAGCCCTAGCTCGGTCAAGCCTTTTCCACCTGTCACACAGCTGCAATAAATAATAAAATATCAATTCCATAACAATGGGTTTATAAGTTGAAATGCAAGCCGGATGGTGAGGTTGATCGCCATAAGGATCGACTTGCTGCAAATGGCTATGTGCAGTAGAAAGGCATAGATTATGAAGAGACTTTTTCTCCCACTTGTCGTATGACTACTATTTGTTTTCTATGTGCATTGGTAGCTCATTTTGGTTGGGATGTACATCAATCCAATATTGTTACTGCTTTCTAAAATGGTGACATTTTTGAGGAAGTCTATGTAACGCAACCTCGCGGTTTTGTCAAGAAAGGACAAGAGGACAAAGTGTGCAGACGTAAGAAGGCTTTGTATGGGTTGAAGTGATCTCCTCGTGCTTAGTATGAGAAAGATGACACTCATTTGGTCATATGAGGCTTTCGTAATAGTCCAAAAGAAAGCACATTGTATGTCAAGCGTGAGGGCGATGTACTTCTCATTGTTGTTCTTTATGTGGGTTTCCAAGATTTTTTCCAAGTGCCATTGTAAACGGGACTACAATGGTGCTTTGGAGGAGAAGTTCTCTCTTTGACATCAGATGTCTACAGAGAAACTTTTTCTTCAAGATTTTTGGGATTGGTTTCAGAGGGTTCGGTATCTTATAGAAAACTCAATGATTTGTGCAAATGGGAGAGGAAACATGTTTGCAATGTCCAAGGCATACTTCAAGGATGTGAAATATTGGACCGAGATGAAGGAATTTTAGGTATTTTTGCAGAATACACGCTTGTGGATACAATGGGAGAATTGGATATAGTCATATGATCTAATGATCAAGATGGGATGAATATGGTTAAAGTAAACTCTCTTAACATGTATGAATTTTTTTTGCGATTCAAAGAAGAGCTAGATGTAGAAGGGGTCCAAGTGAATAAAAAATACAAAACAGTGGCAAAGAAGGTCAAACCAGTGGCCATTCCGTTGCCAAAAGAGACTGGTACAGCTATGGAGAAAGAATCTCAGCAACCTATCCTCCGAGATCCAGGTAAAATTGGGCACTCTTTTACCGAAGAAACTCTACAGGAATTAAATATTGGTGATGCAGATTTTCTAAATCAAGAAGATATTGAATGTTTTTGAGAAATGTTAGAGAATCATGGGAAGGTTTTTTCTTTCCAACCAGGTGAGATCGGTTGCGTTGATCCTAGTGTTGTAGCTCCCATGGTAATATTTATTGTTTCGTATTTGCCTTGGAATTTATAGCCTATTCCAGTTCCAAAGGCTCATCTTTCTATGTTGGTTGATTTACTAAATGAGAATATTAAGATGGGCATTTTGGAGCCCTCTTATGCTCCTTACTCTTAACAGGTGGTTTATGATTCCCAAGAAGAATGGTACATTGAGGTTCATACTATTAGAAATAAGGGAACAGGTCTAGTGGTTGATGATTTTGCAGAGGCTTTTGCAGGAAGAGCCATCTATTCCATGGGGGACTTGTATTCAAGCTATGATTAGTTTCAACTGGCCATGGAAAGTAGGGATCTAACAACCATGCGTACTCCTTTGGGATTAGCAAGAATGTGTACTTTGCCACAGGGTGCAACCAATTTAGTTGCTCGCATGATGAATGGGATGAATAAAGTGTTGCGGGATTTCATCTCTCAGGTTACCATGCCTTTTATTGACAATGTGCCAATAAAAGGGTGTGAAGAGGGTGAAAATGATGAAGCCAAAGATAAGAGGGGTGCAGGCAGTTTGAAGCCAAAGATAAGTGGGGTGCAGGCAATTTGTGGCTATGACAAGATGTTATCAAGGCTTGAAGAGGTCAACCTTACACTCTCAAGCCAAAAGTCTATATTTGGGGTAAAAGAAGTCTTGATTGTTGGACACTTATGTGGACCATCTAGTAGAAGACCTAGCCCTGTCAAAGTGGATGTTATTCAAAAGATGAAAGAGACATGCAATTCAATTATAGAAGTACAAATATTTTTAGGTGCATGTGTTTTCTACCTGATATGGTTACCCCATTTTTCACATGTTGCAGAGGTGTTATAGCAATTGCTCAGAATCATTGTGACGATTGACACGAGTCCCATGGGTATTGGGTGGGCTATTGGACAAGATGACGAGGAGGGAAAAGAGTAAACTATCAGATTTGGTGCAAAGTATTAAGTGCTCGGTAGAGAGCATATTCGCGGGTAAAAAGGGAACTTTGGGGAATAGCAACAACTGCCCTAAGGTGCAACAAGGAGTACTTTATTGGTGCTTTGGTAATAGTGGAGACAAATTGCTTGCCATTACTTGGGATGATCACAAGTTGTTCTACACCAGATATTGCTATGCTACATTGGATTGCATATATAAAGTCATTAAATCCTAAGTTTCATCACATAGCAGGTAAGGATAATCCGGTAGCTGATATGTTGTCCATGGCCAGATTTGATGATAAAGAAGCTATGGTTTCAGAAGATGAATATGTGGGCTTCAGGTTCTTTATCTCTTCAAAACTGCATGTAGAATGTAAAAGCATGGTTTTTGCATTACAATCTTTTTCAGAAGATAAGTATGAAGGTGAATCGTTGTTGATTGGAAAATATTTGAGTACACTAGAGAAGCAGGAGGATTGGACCAAGCAAGATTTTAAGCGAATTCGTAAAAAGGCTTATGGATATTTTTTACAGGATGGGCTTTTATGGAAACATCCAAAGAAGCGAAGAGGAACCCCTCAACGAGTGGTTTGTGATAGGCTAACACAACTCCAAGTACTTAAAGAGTTCCACGAGTCATTATGGGCAGGTCACAGGAGAGTTTGGGCCACTTTTGCTAAAATCAGAGATCGATATTCGTGGAATGGAATGTATAAAGATGTGAGACACTTTATTGAAACTTGTAATGTGTGTCAAATGTACTCAAATGTAAAGCACCATGATGGGTTACATCCAACATATCTAGTGTGTATGCATTTCAAATGGGTAGTCAATTTGATTACAATCCCTACAGGATTATGGAAAATGAGGTATATTGTGCTTGCCAATGAAAATTTGACAAACCAGGTTGAAGGGAGGGCTTTGCGAACCAAAGCTACAAGTGCGGTATGCAAGTTTTTACTTGAAGACGTAATATGCAGATATGGATGTGTTGGAAAAATTAATGTGGATAGAGGAGAACTTGATGCTGATGAAGCCGGAGAGTTCTTTGCTCGTCTAGGTATTAAGTTATCTCTCACTACGGCATGTAGCCCAGAAGGAAATGGTAAAAGTGAGAGGGGACATCCCCCCATTATCAAGACATTGGCTAAAGCATGCAAAGGAAATACTAGTGATTGGCCTCGATTGCTACCCTATGCTTTATGGGTTGATCGTACCCCACACAGTACTGTTACAGGGTTCATGCCGTCAAAGTTGATGTATGGCCAAAAACCTGTTATGCCTCTTGAGGAGACATTAGCTACATGGAGTATATTGCCTTCAGATATGCAGATGAGTAGAGAAGATCTACTTGATTTGAGGATTCAACAATTGGAAAGGAGGAACGAGGATGTGGAGACTGCAAGGGAAATAATGAGAGATGCTCGTTTAAAGAACAAGGATGCTTTTGACAAAAAACACAGGCTGAGACTGAGAGCTATTCAAGAAGGGGATTGGGTACTTATTTATGATAGCAGTCTAGATAATCAGTACACAGCTATGCGCAAAATGGTTAAGTGGTGGTTTGGCCCTTATGTGGTCAAGCATGCTTTTCCTAAGGCTACTTACAAGTTATGTGAATTGGGTGGTACAGAGTTAAAAGTGCCAATTGCAAGAAGACGTGTCAAAATATATAAGGAAAGGGATGCAGAGCTTCAAATTGGAGATGAAGACTTCAATGTGTCTGAAGATAGAGATTTAAATAATGAAAGTGCGTCTTCTAATGATGAAGTCGCCTTGGAGAAGTTTTAAAAATTGGGACATACCGGAGGATGTGTATATTTAGAGGGGGTGGATGTCGTGCTGCTTTGCGAGCACAAGGTGAAAGATGCAAATCTGCATACAAATTCGAGGTTTTGACAAACTGATGGACAGTGTTACCAGTGAGACCACTAACAGGATGTCAAGTTATCACCAATTGAAGTTTTACCGAAGCTAGGTTTGTGACGGGTTATAGCCGTCAGCAGAGTAGTACAACTGCTCCAGTACCAGTGAGACCAGTGAGGCTAGTACTAGTGAGACTAGTGGGGCGGCCGAGCCGATGGGCTTTGTTCTCGGTCACCAGTGAGACCAGTACCAGTATTCAAGTATTGAGCCGTGGAGCTTAAGGTAAGCTAAGAATAGCATCTAGGGGGCGAAAAATAGGGAAAAGCGAGGATTAGGCATTCCATGCAGAAGCTAAATTAAGATGAGCGGGGGGGGAGGGGGGTTAAAAATAGGAGGTCAGATGAGCCCAAAAAGGGAGTTTTTTAGGGACAGTGAGAGAGTTTTTTTAGGGATGAGACAAAGGAGTCAAAGAGGAAGAAGGGTACGAGTAGGCTTAGCAGATTGAAGTTTATATGGCAGATTGTTGTTTAATTCCACCAGGTTTGGGTTATCTGAATAAGGGATTTTAAATCAATAGGCATACCAATGTTGGCATATGCAACCGATTTGTATCAAGGGTTCCGGATATCCGTTTCATGGAAACATCTTCTGATTGCCAGCTTCAATTATGTGTTAATATCTATTCCAAATTGAACTTTAGCCATTAACTACGTTCTGATCAGTGCAAATCTCTCTAAGCATCTCTTTATCGTCTCATTAACACTAAATCGACCTCAACTACACTGGTTTTCCTTGGTTTTCATCTAGACTGCTTCTTCGTCTACAGCCAGAAGCCCGGCGCTTTCTCAGTCGATCCTAAAGAGATGCGCACTCTGACAGCGTGCATTCTTGCTACATTTTCATCGTCCCCAACACAGAGAGGTGATTGTTGCTGCCATGTGTATCATTCTCACCTCAAAGAGGTGCTCTGTGTGTGTGTGTGTGTGTGTGTGTGTGTGTGTGTGTGTGTGTGTGTGTGTGTGTGTGTGTGTGTGTGTGTGTGTGTGTGTGTGTGTGTGTGTGAGAGAGAGAGAGAGAGAGAGAGAGAGAGAGAGAGAGAGAGAAGGGTCTCCTTGTTGCCTAGACCTGAGAGGTTGTGTGTGTGTGTGTGTGTGTGTGTGTGTGTGTGTGTGTGTGTGTGTGTGTGTGTGTGTGTGTGTGTGTGTGTGTGTGTGTGTGTGTGTGTGTGTGTGTGTGTGTGTGTGTGTGTGTGAGAGAGAGAGAGAGAGAGAGAAAGATTAAGGGAAAAAGTCTCTCATCCCTCCCATTTCCCTCTCAATCTTTCATCCTTCCCTTATCCCTTTTCACCTAATAGGGGATTTTTTTATTGTTTCCCAGCTAGTAGCCCATAGTATTTGATATGAATTTGAACTATTTTCAAAGGAAAACAATTCTAGCGTTTCTTTCTTTGAATTTCATATCAAATAATTAGCATCTACAACAAAGGACATTCAAGAATTAGCACCACCTACTGGCATTGCTCAATAAACCTAGATGAAACCATCGCAAAATAATATTTATGCCTATGTTCCAAAGTCGCAAAAAACGATCCCATGGAGAAACTAGTCTTGCTTGGTGGGCATTCCTATAGAACATAACAAGACATATGCAGATTGACTCAACATCTACACTGAAGTAAACAAGTACAAAGTGCATTGACGGTTTTTAAAAAAATTAATTGCATGTGTATTTATTAAACATATATGATGATTGATTTCCTCTACAATTATCGCTAAAATGGTCCAATGTCATGGTTTTATCTACAATGAATAGTGAGACGAAGGCAATGCTCTTTGTCGTACGTGTTCTGATAGATTTTGCAAAGGGTTGAGCTTAATCATTATGCTTAAACCCTACTTCTTAACTTATGCCATTTAGTGTGGTAATATCGTCATCCAATTAGTCTTTAGATCGGGAACCCATCTTTGAGGCACCCATCTTACTCAGAATCAAGCGTTGCCAATTTTCTCTTATTCCTCGTAGAATCTCGGAGAGAGAGAGAGAGAGAGAGAGAGAGAGAGAGAGAGAGAGAGATAATGAAAATGAAATGTTATATTAACGTCTTCAAAAGGCCAGAGTGACCTATGAGACCAGAAAGTTACAATGTGGTGGATCTGATACAAAGTCAGAGTAACAAAATAACAACGTAACAAAACAAAAATACTATGGAGTCCTAAGCTTCTCGATGTGAATTAAGCAAATTGAGAGAGAGAGAGAGAGAGAGAGAGAGAGAGAGAGAGAGAGAGAGAGAGAGAGAGAGAGAGAGAGAGAGAGAGAGAGAGAGAGAGAGAGAGATACGTGTTGTCATAGTTGGAGGGTCGTGATTGTCAATGACAGAACTTGGTGCAAAACATATCTGAGGTCGAGGAAAACATTGGGATAAACAATTGTCTTCATGCTATAGAATGGTTATGCAGAGGAGAACATTGGCATATAATATATAAGATGCATTGTCAAACAAGGACATACATAGATTGGCACCAACCACCTAGGAATAAAGTAAATATGTACAGAGTGCATCGAGCTGTATTGCATTACATAAGTTGAATTGTCCAACTACGAGAAAAGAAGTGCATGCAGTCTGTTTGATATATAGATATGATGATCGAGATTGAGCATGTACTACTAAGAAGAACATGTAGCTAAACTAAATTTAAGGAAGCATTGAAAAACTCAAAATATACAAAAAGCATCAACTGACTGTAAAAATTAAACTGCACTACCAACCTGATAATTGTGTACGGGTGTCGTCGAATTGTCCAAGCTGGAGAACAATGTTTGAGTCGAGCTACATAAAATCAATGTAAATAGTTAAACATTTCGTGTTGAAATGAAGCGTCATAGAGTGAAAATGCTAAATATACAGTGCACGTCATGCAGAAGTGCCACACAAAAGTATGGTGTAGAGTTGGCACTGTGGTCTCTCCAAAAATTATAAGAAACGAAAGTCATGCCCTGCCCTGTAGCATTTATGTGTTGCGCCAAGCAAACGCATAGGCATAGGGAACTGGATGCAGATAACGGACCTTGTAGTATTATTGAGTTGGAATCATGCTTATGCAATCGAAACGTCCACTATTGTGAATATACGTCCTCTTTGTCAGACACAGAACACATTAAGACAAAAAGAAAAGATGCAGAATATAGATTAGACTTAAAGAGAAGCAAAGTTAGCTTTATGTTCTACATGATAGAAGTATTGGACTCCTACGTAGTGCGAGAAGTGGGCATATCCCGCAATCAATGCTTTCAAGGGACGACATTCCAGACATACATGTCAACCAAGGCAGTTTCATATGCCTTCACGACGAAAGTATCGGTGATTGCATCTGGAGATATGCCCCCGCTTTGTATTTGCTGAGGTCAGGGGCTCCTTGACTCAATCTTTTGGCCGTATTTCTTCCTCGCCAACAGTATGAGAGAGCGCATCTCCATCCACATCAGCCAGGCCGACATTAGATTGGCAATGTCTGCTGAGAGTTATACTGCCTAGAGCATGGAATTTAGGTAATTAATTGAGAATCATTTTGTTAAGAGAGTATGATCATGGCATGTGTGTATACCCTAATTACTTGCTAATTAATGTCCTAAATAGTTAAGTAATATCCTAATTACTTACTAATTAATGTCCTAATTATTGCACCCAGCTGGCAAGGAAATCGTGGGCCTTTGCTTGGACCATATTCGGAAGCTAGCCGACAACTACACCGGGCTGCAAGGATTCTTGGTATTCTGTGTAGTGGGCGGCAACACCCGCTCTGGCCTTGGCTCTCTACTCCTGGAGCACTTGCCAATGGACTACGACAAAAAATTAAAACTTGGCTTAACCGTCTATCTCTCCCTGTAGATCTTCAAAGTCGTGGTGGAGCCCTGCAAGAGCATCTTGTCCAACCACTCCCTATTGGAGTACATTGATGTGGCAGTCATGCTCGACAACAAGGTCATCTATGACAGTGGTGACAATGGATCAATCACTTTATTGGCTGACACGTGCATGAATCCTGATCCGGTCATACGGTGCAAGGTCTGATTCACAGCATAAAGATCTTTGTCATAGGCTTCGACGCCTATAGAATCATCGAACTGCTCCTCCTTCAAAATTGTTGGCCTTCCTAGGAGCTCTCCAACCACAAAACTGTGTTGACCGCTCTTGTTGGAAAAACATAAAGGTGCATTACCCTGTAGTGATAGGCAGTTCAGTCGGAGAGATGATGCAGGAGGTTGGGACTCTTTATGAGATCTTGTTGACATGACACCATTTATCGAGACTTACAGGGAGCATCAGGAGGATGGCTATCAACGAAATATGCCCATCCATTTACCTCGCATTGCACTACTTGAATCTTTGTGCTGCTATATCCATTAAAAAGTTATAATGGGCTCTCGTGACATCGCCAGAACTACCATGGCGACCGCCACTCTCATTCAGGCCCATGGCACCTCACTAGTCTTGGTTGGTGGGCGTTGCTAAAGAACCTAACAGGACATACATAGATTGACATCAAGCATCTAGCATTGAAGTAAATGAAGTAGAAAGTGCATTGACAAATTTTTTTAAAAGAATTGCGTATGTAAAATGGTCCAATTTTTCCCAAAGAGTTAGTCTAGCGGTAAGGATTTGGTTGTAGGTTGTGGGTTGAAGCCCCCCGTTGGGTCACACTCTAGTGAGACACTTGTGCTCACTTGGTGTTCACATTGTTAGGGCTTTTGTCTTTGGACACTCGAGTGCATCCTCCTCGTGGGGTGGGTCACCCAAGGAGGAGGTTCCTAGCTGGTTGAGCACTATGAGTTCTCTCCGTCGTTCCCAGCACGTGGTGCATCAATTAAGTGGCCATGGTGATGCCTATACGTGGCTCTTACCCGATGGTACGCGGCCCTTGCTCGACCATGTAACATGGCTAATATTTTGAAGGGATAAGCACCTCCCCTTGTGGGCTAGACTAAACTTAAGGAAGCATTGACAAACTCAAAAAATACAAAAAGCATCAACAAACTAAAAATGAAAATGCACTACCGACTTGGTAATCGTGGATGGGTGTCGTCCAATTACGCAAGCCAGAGGATAATTTTTGGAGTATGCTAAGTAAAAGCAATGTGAATAGCTAAACATTTTGTTGGAGTATGCTACATAAAAGCAATGTGAATAGCTAAACATTTTGTTTTGCAGCTAGGCACAAAGTAAAAATAATAAATCTACAAAGCATGCCATACACAAGTGCCATCCAAAAAGTATGGTGAAGAGTTGGGATTGTGGTCACTCCAATAATATAAGAAATGAACTATTGTGAACGTTCAAAAGCCCGAGTTTCCTCGACGATGATGCCTCCTGCTCTCGATCACCTGCAACCTAAATTCGAGCACATTGAAATCTCCTTTTATTGTTTCTGAGACTTTTGTGCTTAACATCTGCTTCCACAAAAGATACTTGCTTATGAATCTCATCCAAGAAATGTAATCACTTTCCTTCCCGATTGCGTGCTGCTTTCCCTGTTCTGTCATCTGCCCCTTTAATAAGCTGCTGTCAGAAATTAGAAATAACAAGAGGAGCTCGGCGGCTCGTCCCAAGTAATCAAATGAAGACTCTCGTGCAAGGGCGGACATCACATGAAAATTGTCTGGAGGGTATGGAACTGCAGCACATAAGCCTGCAGGGCATGCGATAAACAGGTCGCAAACCCCATGAGAGCTCCCATCTCCTCTGGTTTTTTTCATAGCTGCGGGTCGCGTGGTGCTTTGGCGGCTGGCCTGCGCTCGGTGCTTTTTTTTTACCACCATGTGGCCGCTTGTGGGCTCGAGTATTGGGCTCACCAAGTAGGCTAACAAGCATTCCGTGGAAAACGAATTGTTCTTCCTCGGCATCGCTAAGAAAACAGGGCTCTCTCTGTGCACGAGCATGTTTTCCCAATAAATAAAATTAACAACTTAACCTACTGTATCTTCTGTCATCTAATCTTGATTGCCAAAGTAGTGATGATTTCGATGTGGTCAACCAAAGTAGTGATGATTTCCATGTGGGCTCCCTGTCTGGACTAGCTATGCTTGCATTTTGAAGGATGAAACATGTTGAGGGCTGTGGCAAAAATCTTGGTGTTTGGCAATGCTTTAGCCTTTGATCAACATGTATGCCAACTGTCCATTTTTTAATTGAGCTAACTCCTTATATAAACATTGGCTCAAAATTCCTTCCCATAGCTCCTCCCTTTATGACAGTAGATAAGCAAGGGACTTTGGGAGTAGGGATGAAGGTCTCACAGCTCTTGTTGTGTTGTGGGTTGTCACATGCAATAGAGGATGGAAAAAAGAGCTTTCAATGCAACACATAAATTGGAGGATTTTCATACATTTTGGGGTGTGTTTGATTTTAGCTAGAACGCTCTAGACCAAGAGTGTAAGTGCACTTCGGCAAAAGGGCAGTGCCTTTGAGGACAACTAAGCTCTTCTTGGTGGATTGGATTTTCATACGTTGCCATTTGAGAAGTTGTTTTCTTAATAACAAGAGGACTCTTGATAATTATTTTGAGTGTGCTGTGCAATCCCTATGGTGGATAAAGAAGGTTTTACAGAGCTCCTTTCTCCTTCCTACTCTATGGCAAGGAAATAGATCTCCTGAGTCAAGGTCATAGCACTCATTAGCAAGAAAATTGCCCAAAAGCCCAAAACAGAGAAAACAATTTCCTTTGCATTAGACTGGAGCATAATACCAACGCTCTTCCCACTCACAACGTCCAAAGGTCTACTACAGCAAGGAGAGAAAATGCTGGAGATGACAACACAGGTGGAACCAGCTGATAAACATGGGAGAAGACTCGGATGGACAGATGCTATAGAAACAAAAACACCAGTGAACTCAGCCGTTAAAGATGCAAGAGGAGAAAACAGGGGTACAACCCGCCTGAAGAGATGCCAGAGGCAAAAGCAGCAGCACCAGGTATAACATATATAGGCAAACACTTTATAATATGAAGAGTTTTTTCTTCTGCTGTTTCTTTCAAGTAACACGCAGTCGAGCAACAGTCTCAAGTTTCCAAGCAACCTCATGACTGCATGCTAAAGATTTTGACTGACAATCTCCATGCTCCTAGGATCAAGAAACTTGAATGATTTTCTAGCTCCAAAAAATTACAGATGAGTATGACCCCTTGAAATTCACGACAAGCTTGCAAAGACAAGCTATATCAACAAAGACAGATGGGTAGGCTCCCACAATCTTGAAACTTTTTTCTGCACCATCTGTGACAATATACTATACAACCTGACCATTCTCTTCTACATTTAAATCTGAGACAATATGCCCTTAACATTAAGAGGAAGTGCCGGACAGGTGCCAGAGCTGCTCTTGTGACACCACGGTCCAAGTGTGGCCCTCCAATGAAAAAAGTAGAGCATTTTGTGATAAGACTGCTTATGCTACAACGCTATTCTGATGACCGTGTTCATAAAACCTTAACTCATCTTGAGTATCACCTTGCATATACTCATTATAGACGTGCTTGATTAGTGCTCTCAGCTAATAAAAAGTTGTTTAATAGCGGGCGATCTGCAGCATGATGAAATTACCCCAATAACAAGACATGACCTGCAGAATAACAGTGCTATGCAAGCATTTAGCTAGCTATAAATTGGTATTCTGAGAAAAGGAATTGGCCCTTGAACCTGCTCTTTGACACAGCAAGTCAATTTCTACATAATCCATCATGCTCTTTGTATTCAGATAAATACACTTGGGAATTGTGATCGTCGTGCCACATGTACGCATTCTATATCAAAACAACGTGTTAATCTAGCAGGGAGGTCAAACACCACCAAGGATATTATCCGGTTGCATATTCGCATTGTAAGCCCAATTAGCAGAACAAACTGGTAGGAGAACAACATTCAAAACACTGATCCCTGTAGAACAACCGTATCATCTTTCAGGGATTAACCCTCTTGTAGAACAATATTTCCTGTATCTCTGTGGCATTAGTTGTTATGCCCTCCATATTTGGCTGGATGAAGATCATCCATCCCTAAGCTTCTGTAGAGCACCTCCGGAACTGCAACCTTGCAAACCTCGCACGTTGCCAGCCGTGCAAGACTCTGTGTGAGACAGTGCAAATGGAACGAATGTTTACACCCTAATGTAAACCATCCGATGCAATTAAGGTCAGTATGACAAATGCCACATTGCTCATGTTGACAGGCCGAATCAGGCAAAAACACATCTGATGGCGGAACAATCTGTAGAGAAATAGCCGTACTTCGCTCGAGCATACGAGGAGAAAGATATGCCAGAACATGTCTGGCATTGTGGAGGGCGATACGTGTGGAGGTAAGCTCTTCTAGCAACTCCCTCTCATGCACTTGTTGACGATAATTGTCCTCTTTTACTTCCCTGTCATGCACCTCTGCCTGATATCTCAAATTGATTATTAGTTTTTCCTGCTCTTCAAGCTGCAGACAGGTCTCTTTCAAATGCTGCGTTGTTTCCTCCAGCTTTTGCCGTGTCTCTTCGATTCCGTGAAGCTGCTTTGCGAGCGCTTGGTTTTGCTGCTTTGCCTCACTCAGCTGCAGTTCCCTTTCCTCGAGCTTTTGGTGCACCTCCTCAAACTGTAGATTACAGTCAGAGAGCCCTTGTCTGATTGCTCCTTCCAAATGTTTCCAGCTTTTGGCCACCCGTGTCTTAGAATCTTCAGCCTGAAATTTAATCAAGTTTGCATGTTTCATCTTTACTGCACTTCAAGGTAGTCACAAAAAGCTCTTATCTTACCTTCACAGAAGCTGCAATGTGTACAGCTGAACACGATGAACCTGCCTTCACCTCAGAGATTACATCTAGCAACGTAGAAGGCGCGTGGACCGCCCCTGATGATTCCTGAATAAGAAGCATATGGTACTTACAACCAAAGAAGACCATGCAAACAAGGTTTCGAGTGCCGTCAATTCATTCCATATTATTTTACCTTCGTGCAAAGCACCCTGGGTATCGGTGAAGGCTGCGATAAACACACTGAGGCTTTTCCCTTCGCTTCGAATGTCAAGTGCTGTACTGCGGGAGATTCGCACATCGACCTTGAGGATTTCTACATTACAAACACAGCAACCATGAAAGCACAAAACTCGGCACATACACCCAAGACACCAAGCACTTCATTTGCTTCTATGTGAATCTCTAACACTTACCTTTCTGCATGGTGCTATGTGTACTAGCGAAGACAGAGAACTCATTGTGTCTTTTTTTGCCAAATCTGACTTTGCTTCAGATGTTGAGGTTGATAAGCTTGTTGGTGTGTAGAGCAACCCAGATGGTTCCTACATTATGAGCACATCGGCCACGTAAGCATCAGAACTTTGCTAATACAATAGCTTCATCATTTTCATGTAATTCACCGCTATACCTTCGCGCATGGTTCTACAGGCAATGTTGAAGACACTGAACTTGTTGTGTATTTCTCTGAACTTGATTCCACCTTGATGCAAGGGGTGTGGATCAAACTTGCTGATTCCTACATTACAAGCTCAATGATAAAAGCACAAAAATCCTACTAGTGATAAGAGAGAAATGCTCCGATACATTTTTCAGACTCCTTCATTCAAGACATGCAAAATATTGTATAGCACCATAGCTTACTTTGCAAAAAGCCATAGTGGATTAGGGAAAAGTGATATCTAGTCGAAGAATAGAGGATACCTGCAACAGATATTCTGATGATATTATGTTTCTCTTATTGTTAGGTGATTGTTCTGTTGGAGCACTTCTACAGTCAAGCGTATATGCGAGCGGTGTTTGTGCAGAACCCAAAATTTTCCATGTACTGGTATTGTGCGCCCTGGGCCGCACACTCTTGTAATTTACATGCTTGTGTAGCACAAACTCGGCATGCAAGTACATGGCAAATGAGATGGGAATCTGCCTATGGGAGGGCAATCGGCCCCGATTGGCTGCAATATATCGAGAATATATGTGTGCAGCCATGTCTTGTTGACAACATCTCAAGAGAGAAATCGGTTTCCCCTTTTGAGGACAGGTCTCTTCGTCACCATTCCAAAAGCACCTCCTCACCTCTTCTTTGAGATTGTGCTTGTCTATGAGGGTCTTCACTTGGTAGAACGTGAGTCCTTCTGGCTTGTGCTGGGACTTAAACCAAGCCATCAAATCTGCCTCACCTTCCAATTTCTGAATTGAGCTCAAAAGAGACTCCAGACCAATAAGCACGGTTTGCGACCCCACTTTATCGGTTTGTGACCCCAATCTATTGAAAGACAACAACTTTCTAACTCGGATAGTTTCTGTCTCAAGGGATGCAATGAGTTGCGAAAGTGGGATAGTTTCACCATCTTCTTCGATGAGCATGGCGCCTCCTGCATCATGCCATTCACCAACAATCAGAACCATATTAATATGTCAGAAATTTGAGGAACATTTGTGCTTCTGACGGTAATGGAACATTTGAAAAGGACCTTCTCAGCCTTGTCATGGGCTATCAGATGGTTTGAAAGGGGAAAATACGCCTCTCAAGTCTTGGCATGCATCTTATACCTGATGTAGGATGTCCTTAGATATGCAAACTCTCTTCTCTGATTGTAAAAACAGGCAAGGGTGGTTTCTAAATACGCACAATCTCAACTAAACCAGTAAAGCCCGTGGTTGAGATAATTTGAATGCAGAGGATTACCCTACGGGTTGCAACGCACTGGCTTTGGCACTAGTCGGCTGTTCCTGACAATATATTTTTTTCAGTGAGAGCTGCTGAAGCACATCCCTACAGTTAATGTGGATGATGGGTATTAAACGTAAAGATGATCAGGGGCTTTGAGGTTGCTTCGCTGAAAACAAAAAGGATTTCACAAAAAACCAAACGGCGTAGAAATGTGCAAGCCTCAAGGGGCAACTTTGAACTCACCTCTGTTTTTATCGGTCGACTGGCTGCCACCCTGAAAAACTTCCATGAAGCGCTCTCTCTCTCTCTCTCTCTCTCTCTCTCTCTCACACACACACACACACACACACATGTCACACACACACAAGTAGCTTGATAAATGCTGATTCTCTCTTTCTCTCTCTCCCTCTCTCTCTCTCTCTCTCTCTCTCTCTCTCAGTAGCTTGATAACTGCTGATTCTCTCTCTCTCTCTCTCTCTCTCTCTCTCTCTCTCTCTCTCACGCACACACACGCAGCCTGCCAGCCACTCACTTACACGAGTAGCCTGAAGAATGCTTAGCATTCAAAACTAGTTTTCGCGCCATTGAGGTGATGTTTGTCCGTTGGATTTCTGAACTCCAGTTAATTTGCTAGATAGCTCAAAATTTTTCTTTGCGGAAAGTATCCCCTTTGGATAAAGAAAGAGCACTGCCACATGGCGAGCCTCAGTAGCAAAACGAGCACATGGAGCATGGGACGCAACCAACACTAAATAAAGACCACAAGGGATATGTGTGCACACAATGATAGGATGCTTGGGGTAGGTCAACCTACCCCAGCAAACGTGTCTCTAAAGAATCACTCATTGGTGGTGGTGAGGTATAGGGGTTGGGTAAGGTAGGAAATGTCATAAAATCTAATATCTAACCAATCCAAATGATTTTCTCATATTAAACTGATCATTTAATGTGGGAGAATAAACAGGAACAAGGGTTAGGATATAGACATGTGCTTATGGATCTATCTCAACACGCGATCAAGGTTAAAGGGTCCAAATGAGAGATGGTATGTCAAAGAGCAAAGCTAGCTAATGGAGTTTAAAGACCTTAAGGTTAGCTTCATTAAAAACCTCCAAAGGTTAGTGTTAAAAGTCCTTAGACCGTAGGCAAGCTACGGCTATGCTTGAGGTGGGAACCTGACCCGAGGTGCTTGTCGTGCTTGTTGATTAAGGTCCTTGAGGTGCCTGTCGTGCTTGCTGACTAAGGTGCTTGTCGTGCTTGAGGTTCTAGGGCTGAGCTTGAGGTGGGAACCTTCTCCAACCTTGATAGGGTTGTGGTTGAGGTGGGAACCTTCTCCAAGCATGAGGGGTTTAAGGTGTTCCAAAAGTCAACAAAGATCCCTACAAGCAGGGGCGAGCCCTACAAGTAGGGGCAAGAGAGAGAACACACACACACACCCTCACACAAGTCAAGCCTTGCCTAATGAAGCAATAGGGACACATGTCAAGTTCCTCTCCATGTTGCCCTCATAAGGTGCCTAAAGCCTATCGGTTGGCCTCTCATAATTAATTGTGTATGCATTTATCAAGTCCTCTCTCTCAAAGGGAAAAGGGGGACACTTGTCCCAAGGCTAGCATGGTTGCTTAATATGCACTCTGCATGTAATTGGCTAGGCTTGAAGGGGTCCAATGAGCCATGAGATAGAAGAGGGGGTTGACCCAAGCAAGGATGGGGTCTGCTTGCAGGATATATTCCCATACACACACACACACACATACACACACTCTCTCTCTCTCTTCTTGTGTCAGGTGCAAAGTGCAAGAGCCCCATCTCCTTCTCCAAGCTTGTTGAGAAGTTGAGTGTCTACACCAACACTCTTGGCTATGGATTGCAAATCCAACCAAGAGCCGTGCTTCAATGCTTAAGCTTGCCATATTCTTCATCTTCATTCCTATGCTCTTATGCTATGCTAAGCAAGAAGAGTGATGATAAGCGAGGAACTATTTCTTTCTCCTATGCATGCTTCTTCTTCATCTTCCCTATCCTCATTCCCCGCTAGCTCTCTCCACCTTTGAAGGTGTTTTAGGCCTTGGGATTGAGGTTGGGGATGGTTAATTCTTTTACCAAGTTTATGTTATGCTCATCATGCATGAAGCTTTCCATCTTCATTGCATCGCTTAGGTCACAAGGAACACAAAGATTGTATTGTACCGAGTCTCTCTTGATGGGAGAATCTATAATACAAAAGCCTATTGGAGGGGGGGACCGGCTTCACATAAATCCAGTCCTCAACTGTTGTCATGTCCTCTAACTCTCTCTCTTGCAAAAGTATTGCTCATGTCAAGTTAATTAAGTATAATGGTTATGCTGCTACGGCTAATTAAATTCACCCTCTATGTTCTCAAAGTAGTCTCATCAAAATGCTCACTCTAATTCTCTTAATTCCGCTATTCTCAAAGTTCCTAGGCCATTTTCATTACATTCATATCAGAGCTATTGGTTTCTCTTTTCTTGCTTAAGAAGAGAGGTCCTTAAGTGGTCCATGAAAGGTTGGACATGTTCATTGCAATAGGGTAAGTGGGGCAGGGATCTATCATCTTGGTTGAAAAGGACTTAGTTCGAGGTACACCGTTGGAAACTATATTCTTAATAATGAAGTCTCTCGAGGCTTGCCTTTGGCTTAACCACTCAACATGAACCATAATCAACAGAGCAATATTAGACCCTCTCCACTGGTCTTTGCAATCAACAGTGTCTAAACCACGAGTGTGGCTGCTTGAGAACTAATTTTCAAATGTAAAGAAGAGTAGCAACTAAGCTTTTTGAGGATACCAAAACACAAAGTAATTCTATACATAAGTTTAATTAGCATGACTGACAATAACCAAGAGAGTAGAATGAACATTGATAGCCTTGATTTTTCACATGAAGGTGCTAATGATGATGCCCCCATGTTTGTTAATTATCTTGGTACTAGGTTGCATCAAGCTATGGGCAACCTTGCTTTGCAAGCCGAAATTACCCAACAACTTCGTGCTTATGGGATTTCCCTTCCTCTACAAGAGGAGAGAGAGCTTAGGAGGCCTCTTGATGAGACTCCCAAAAAAAGACTCTCTCCCATAAAAGAGAAGAGGAATCCAAAGAACAAGAAAGAAGTGAATCCCTAACGATTCCTCTGAAGATGTGGCTCCACGAAGACGGCGATTTAGACGGTTGCCAACTCCTCCCAAGAGGAAACGGTCAACCCATAGTCCTTCTCCTCGTCACTCCGAAAGGGAAGAGAGGAAACAAAGGAAGAAAAAGACAAGAAAGAGGTCACCCTCTTCTCCTTCTTCTTCACCTTCCTCCTTTTCCGACGAAAGCAACATCTATTCTCCTAGAGAATACAAGAGGAGAGGAAATTACAAATCCTACTCTGCATGGAGAAGGTCTCAAAAGCTCAATAAATTCAAAGAGGGAGGAAAGAGTATCTCTTTTCTCACCTATGATGGCACCTTTGGTGCTACCGAAAAAGTATTGGCCTTCATCCAGCAATTTGACGCGGCCTTTGGAGACGAGGGATTCACGGAGTTCTCCAAGCTACGCCATGTAGCCATGCACTTCCAGAAATATTCTCGTCAATGGTGAGCTAGGCTTCGTGGCAATGGCGAAGCCCCAAAGACATGGAAAACTCTATGAGTTTCCATCATGAAGCAATTCCTTGCAAGCGATGCAAAGGACAAAGTGCTTACCGAATTGGCGGAGCTTGAAGTTGCTCTCCAACGAGTCTATCCACAAATATGTGGACAAGTTTTGGAATTTACATCTCAAGGCTATTGTCTTTCAAAAGATAGACTTCACCGAGCAAAAGCAACAATTCAATGCGGGATTACCTGAAGAGATGGCCGAGTCGTTGTTGGGCGTATTTTTGACACCCCGTTTTTTGTAAATTTCTACATACGGACATGAAGCTCGATGTCAAAAGTGTGTGTGGGATTTATTTTTGTGGGGTTTTTAGCTTGCTTTAGCAAGCACATGTACATGCAGGGCAAGTCACTAGTATGGCGCCAGCTGTCGGGCTACTGTAAGTGCCCATGGTTGAGTTTTTTGAAGTGAGACTTGTACATAACTTATATACATGTGAAAATTGAAAAACGTTCAAGAAAATGTCAGATTTTTTATGGTTTTTGGTTGTTGGGACTCCCTCATGCTCTCTCTGTTCTGTTTTTTGCCTTTGACTAGCTCTCTCTACACCTAGTCTTCCTATTACAGCATCATGTTAGCGTTGATTTTGCACATAGTTGTGCGTGGGTTAGATTTGAAGGATTTTAGAACTTTTGTTGTAGAGTTTGAAAATATTACTAGAGATTTTTTGAAGCTTGAAATCATGTCTTTTGGAGTTGGGGTTTTGGACTTATGGTCTATTCTCTGCAGTCTACAATGTATGGCAGTTTTGGGGCAAAACTATTTGAATTGTGGAAACCCATGCATCTTGTGGGTGATGTATGCTTTGAAGGGGGAGTTTTAAAGTGGGTTTTGGTGAAGGAGAAAGCTTTGTTTTCAAGAGCATTGGTAAGTGACGTCCGTAATTTAGTGTATAAACAGGTTTCTTCCTTCTTTGTGACAGTCTCTTGGGTGGGCAACGACCAATAAATTCCCAAGGAGACTACTCTTGTTGGATTTGTGGTGTTTCAAAGGTTTTCCCAAAGATTTTGGTGTTCTTGTAGTGCTCTTTCAACGCTCTTGGGTGACATCACTATAGAGGTGTTCCAGTTTGCTTGTTTCCCAACAGTGTTTTGGTGCTCGACACCGAGAAATGGCTTCAAGCTACATTCATTTTACAGGTTTCGGAAGCCATGGCGTTTAGTTTTTCAGAGTTTAGTGGGAAATCAAATGAAATTGCCAAAGGTTTCATTGAGCGAATGGAGTTTGCTTGCCTTCTTGCTGACAAGCAAGACCCAACATTGGTGCTACGAATCTTCTACTTTTGTTTGAAGGGAGATGCTAGGGAATGGTTGGAAGGCTACAAAAGGGAGCTACAATCAACCCAACCTCCTCAAGTTATGACTTATGAAATTATAAGACATGCATTTCTTACACACTTTTAACAGGTGGAAGACCCACAAAAGGTATGGCAGTCTATTCAAGGCTTGGTACAGGGTGAAGGCTAGACCATAGAAGACTTTGTGAAGGCATTCAATGCGTTATGGACAAAGTGGTGTACATCTTTGAGGGTTGAAATTCCTCCAGCCATGTTGAAGAAGGATAGGTTTCTTGCAAGTATGAGGAGTAGTCTATGCTTGAAGGTAGAGCTTAAGCAGCCAAGGACCTTGAGGAGGCAGTTGAAATTGCAAAGGATAAAGAGTGGAAAGCGGAGCGGCTTCACCAACTTGGGATCAATGTCGAGCCAAAGGTTGAAGTGAAAGTTGTAGAGCAACCAAGGGTCCTCATCAGGGATCCAGGTTATGATCAACAAGCTTCTCATGATGTGAATGCTTTTTGCAAGGAGATTCAAGAGGTTGTAGGTCTTATGAAGAATCTTAGTGTGCATATGATGGGAGGTGGAAGAGGTCAAAGCTATGGTTATGGACGTGGCTATGGAAGTAATGAGGGATTTACAGGTGGTAGAGGAAGAGGCATGATTGGAAGAGGGGATATGTTTCAATGTCACAATCGTGGTGAATGGGGTCATAAAAGCCCTCAATGTGACAAGCCAAAGAGAATGGGTGGTGACATGTTTCTTATTCCTTCACAAATTCCTTCTCAAGCTCAAGATTATGGTATTGAGACAAGTGGTTTGACAGCTGAAGAGAAGGGAAAAAAAAAGGTGCTATCAGATGGTTGAAAGGGGAAAATACGCCTCTCAAGTCTTGGCATGCATTTTATACCTAATGTAAAAAGTCCTGATAATATATATTTTTCAGTGAGAGCTACTGAAGCACATCCCTATCGCTAATGTGGATGATGGGTATTAAACATAAAGATGATCAGGGGCTTTGAGGTTGCTTCGCTAAAAACAAAAAGGATTTCACAAAAAACCAAACGGCGTAGAAATGTGCAAGCCTCAACGGGCAACTTTGAACTCACCTCTGTTTTTATCGGTCGGCTGGCTGCCACCCTGAAAAACTTCCATGGAGCGCTCTCTCTCTCTCTCTCTCTCTCTCTCTCTCTCTCTCTCTCACACACACACACACACACACATGTCACCCACACGAGTAGCTCGATAAATGCTGATTCTCTCTTTCTCTCTCTCTCTCTCTCTGACACACACACACACACACACACACACGAGTAGCTTCATTGTTCTCTCTCTCTCTCTCTCTCTCTCTCTCTCTCTCTCTCTCTCTCTCTCTCTCTCTCTCTCTCTCTCTCTCTCTCTCTCTCTCTCTCTCACACACACACACACACACACACACACACACACACACGCATCCTGCCAGCCACTCACACGAGTAGCCTGAAGAATGCTTAGCATTCAAAACTAGTTTTCACGCCATTGAGGTGATGTTTGTCCGTTGGATTTCTGAACTCCAGTCAATTTGCTAGATAGCTCACAATTTTTCTTTGCGGAAAGTATCCCCTTTGGATCAAAAAAGAGCAGTGCCACATGGCGAGCCTCGGTAGCAAAATGAGCACATGGAGCGTGGGATGCAACCAACACTAAACGAAGAGCACAAGGGATATGTGTGCACACATGACAGGATGCTTGGGGTAGGTCACCAGCAAACCTGTCTATAAGGAATCACTGGTTGGTGGTGGTGACGGTATAGGGGTTGGGTAGGGTAGGAAATGTCATAAAATCTAATACCTGACCAACCCAAATGATTTTCTCATGTTAAACTGATCATTTAATGTGGGAGAATAAACAGGAAAACTCTACGAGTTTCCATCATGAAGGAATTCCTTGCAAGCGATGCAAAGGACAAAGTGCTTACCGAGTTGTTGGAGCTTGAAGTTGCTCTCCAATGATTCTATCCACAAATATGTGGACAATTTTTGAGATTTACATCTCAAGGATATTGTCTTTCAAAAGATAGACTTCGTCGAGCAAAAGCAACAATTCTCTGCGGGATTACTTGAAGAGATGGCCGAGTACGTTGTTGGGCGCATTTTTGACACCCCGTCTTTTGTAAATTTGTACATACGGACATGATGCTCGATGTCAAAAGTGTGTGTGGGCTTTCCTTTTGTAGGGTTTTTAGCTTGCTTTAGCAAGCACATGTACATGCAGGGCAAGTCGCTAGTATGGCGCCAACTGTCGGGCTGTTGTAAGTGCCCATGAGTGAGTTTTTTGAAGTGAGACTTGTACATAACTTATATACATGTACAAAGTGAAAAAAGTTCAGAAAAAAAGTCAGTTTTTTTTTTGTTTTTTGGTTGTTGGGACTCCCTCATGCTCTCTCTGTTTTGTTTTATGCCCTTGACTAGCCCTCTCTACACCTAGTCTTCCTATCAACATCATGTTTGTGTTGATTTTGCACATAGTTGTGCGTGGGTTAGATTTGAAGGATTTTAGCACTTTTGTTGTAGAGTTTGCAGATATTTCAGATATTTTTGAAGCTTGAAATCATGTCTTTTGGAGTTGGGGTTTTGGAGTTATGGTCTATTCTCTACAATCTACAGTGTATGGCAGCTTTGGGGCAAAACTATGTAGATTGAATTGTGGAAACCCATGCATCTTGTGGGTGATGTACGCTTTGAAGGGGGAGTTTTAAAGTGGGTTTTGGTGAAGGGGAAAGCTTTGTTTTCAAGATCATTGGTAGGCGACGTCCGTAATTTAGTGCTTAAACATTTTTCTTCCTTCTTTGTGACATAGTCTCTTGGGTGGGCGACGGCCAGTAAATTCCCAAGGAGACTACTCTTGTTGGATTTGTGGTGTTTCAAAGGGGTTTCCCAAAGATTTTGGTGTTCTTGTAGTGCTCTTTCAACACTCTTGGGTGACATCACTATAGAGGTGTTCCAGTTTGCTTGGTTCCCAACAGTGTTTTGGTGCTCGCCACCGAGGATATCGCTTTAAACTACCTTCAGTTTACAGGTTTTGGAAGACATGGCGTTTATTTTTTCAAATTTTAGTGGGAAATCAAATGAAAGTGCCAAAGGTTTCATTGAGCGAATGGAGTTTGCTTGCCTTCTTGCTGACAAGCAAGACCCAGCGTTGGTGCTACGAATCTTCTACTTTTGTTAGAAGGGAAATGCTAGGGAATGGTTGGAAGGCTACAAAAAGGAGCTACAATCAGCCCAACCTCCTCAAGTTATGACTTAAGAAATGGTAAGACATGCTTTTCTTACACACTTTTAACAGGTGGAAGACCCACATAAGGTATGGCAGTCTATTCAAGGCTTGGTACAGGGTGAAGGCCAAACCATAGAAGACTTTGTGAAGGCATTCAATGCGTTATGGACAAAGTGGTGTACATCTTTGGGAGCTGAAATTCATCCAGCCATGTTGAAGACGGATAGGTTTCTTGCAAGTTTGAGGAGTAGTCTACGCTTGAAAGTAAGCTTCTCATGATGTGAATGCTTTTTCCAAGGAGATGCAAGAGGTTGAGGTCTTATGAAGAATCTTAGTGTGCATATGATGGGAGGTGGAAGAGGTCAAAGCTATGGATATGGACGTGGCTATGGAAGTAATGAGGGGTTTACAGGTGGTAGAGGAAGAGGCATGGCTGGAAGAGGGGATATGTTTCAATCTTATGATTGTGGTGAATGGGGTCATAAAATCCCTCAATTGATAAGGCAAAGAGAATGGGTGCTGACATGTTTCCTCTTCCTTCACAAATTCCTTCTCAAGCTCAAGATTATGGTATTGAGATTAAAGGGGAAGCAGGGCCAAGTGGTTTGACAGCTGAAGAGAAGGGTAAAACAAAGGTGGTAAGCATAACCGTTTGGAGAAGAAAGAGGATGATTTGGGAGATATGGTCATGCATGTAGGCAAGAGGGTTACAAGAGATCATGACATGAGTGATGCAAGTCCCAGCCATAAAAGTGGGAAACAGGTTGAAATAGGTACAGGTAAAGAGAAGAAGAAGAGAAAACCAAAGCAACATTACAATGCATCCGACTTTACTTTGGGAGAAGGGCAACCAAATTATACTTTACGGGCTAATTTGGTGAGTAGAAAGGCTGATGTTACCTTTGGGAAACTCATGGAGATGTGTCCTAAGCTAAAGAGGCAATGGAAGTATGTAATCAACCCCATGAACAAGGAGCCTGCAAGGGGGTTAGTGAGAGTCCCGTCTTTGAATGAGCTACCTGATATATTCCCTACTATGGATGCATGGCAAAAGATAAAGTTCATTGGAGAGGCATATATTGATGGAGGTGCACAGGTATGTGTTATTACTCAAGCTTGTGTATCAAAGTTGGGACTCAACATGGTGAAAAATCCAGGTTTTTGCATAAATCTTGCCAACCAATCAAGGGTGAAGTGCTTGGGAGTTATAAAGGACTTGGAGGTGGATGTATTTGATGTTAAAGTGCTCATCAATTGTCATGTTATGCTTGTGGGTATTGGTGCTTTCCCTCTCATCCTTGGAAGACCATGGTTACACACGCAACCAAAGTTGTACAGGATTGGGGACATGGTATCATCACTCTCTACAATAGAAGGGGTGATAAGAAGAGGTTTGACATGGCTAGCAAGAAATATTTGGATGCTGATTTTGATGAGAAAAGTGATGAAGAAGAGTACTCAAGTGAAGAAGAAGAAGACAATGGGGATGATGGCAGTGAAGTGGAAGATAGCAGTGATAGTGATCTAGATGTTTCCTCCTTGTCTCTTGAAGAAGAGCATGATGAGAAACGAAGATTTCTTGGCCTTATGGAGAATGAGGATATTTCTGGTCCTTATGAGAAAATTGAAGAGCTAATGCAACCCAAAGTTCAACCTAATGTCAAACAAGAGCTGATACAAGGTATGTTGTCTCCCGACTTGACTAGTCATGAGAAGGGTGAGTACCTACATATGATACAACAATTTCCCCATTTATTCATCATAGGTTATTGGCTTTTGAGCATTATGAGCATGTCTTGAAGAACATCAAGCAAAAGAAAATGAGAAGGTGAAAGACAAAGACATCAAGAAGGGTGACACGGTGCTTTGTTACAATAGTAAGCTTGATGGAACTTTTCAAAAGAAGTTTCAAATCAAGTGGCAAGTTCCTTTCTTGGTCTTAAACAGGTTTCCAAATGGCACATATCAGCTTGCTACCCCACATAAAGCACGAGTGAATAGCTATAGGTTGAAGAAGTATATTGCTAGGTTGATGACTGTAATTGAGGATGAGCCTTATTTTGAAGAATTTTTTGATCATGTGGCTAAGGATGAAGATGAAATGAAGACTCCCTCACGTGGTTACAAGATCTCTTTTGTCATGAATGATCTAGCAGTCTGGGGTGTGGCAAACTATGTAGGGCATATTTTTGACACCCCGTTTTTTGTAAATTTGTACATACGGATATGACGCCCGATGTCAAAAGTGTGTGTAGGATTTCTTTTTGTGGTATTTTTAACTTGCTTTAGCAAGCACATGTACATGCAAGGCAAGTCACTAGTATAACGCTAGTTGTCGAGCTACTGTAAGTGCCCGTGAGTGAGTTGTTTAAAGTGAGACTTGTACATAACTAATATACATGTACAAAGTTTAAAAAATTCAAAAAAATGTGAGATTTTTGCTGGTTCTTGGTCGTTGGGACTCCCTCATGCTCGCTCTATTCTGTTTTTTGCTCTTGACTAGCTCTCTCTACACCTAGTCTTCCTATTACAGCATCCTGTTTGTGTTGATTTTTCACACAATTGTGCATGGATTTGATTTGAAGGATTTCAATAATTTTTTTGTAGCATTTTCAGAGGTTTTTTGAATCTTGAAATCGTGTCTTTTGGAGCTGGGGTTTTGGAGTTATGGTATGTTCTCTGTAGCCTAATCTGTATGGCAGCTTTGGGACAAAACTATGTAGGTTGATTTGTGGAAACCCATGCACCTTGTGGGTGATGTATGCTTTGAAGGGGTAGTTTTAGAGTGGTTTTTGTTGAAGGGAAAACCTTTTTTTTCAAGAGAATTGGTAGGCGACATCCGTAAGTCCATGCCTAAATAGGTTTCTTCCTTCTTTGTGACATAGTCTCTTGGGTGGACGACGGGATTACTCTTGTCTAATTTGTGGTGCTTCAAAGGGGTTTCCCAAAGATTTTGGTGTTCTTGTAGTGCTCTTTCAATGCTCTTGGGTGACATCATTGTAGAGGTGTTCAGTTTGCTTGTTTCCCAACAACGTCAACTCCCAACGGCCTGGTTCTATTACGGATGTAATCCACCACACTATGGTTGCTTTGTGCATAAATTTCCAACAAGGGGCTAGAAGGAATGACAAAGCCCATGGAAAGCAAAGACAAAAGTGATGCAAAGGGGAAAAACAATGCTCAAAATTCTTCCCAAGGCAATTTCAACAACAACAATAGCAATCGGTCCAAGGAGAAGGGAGTTTACAAAGGTAAAAATACACTCTCTCTTGAAGAGATTGAAGCTTTTCGAAAGGACCACAAATGCTTCAAGTGTGGGGAGCAAGGACATGGATATCATTCTTGCCCTAAGAGAAATCCCCGCAATGAGACTCCTAGAGCTTCCACGATCGAAGCTCCAAAAGAGGATGCTCATTGCAAAGGATCACCTCTCTCCTATGCTTGGGGAAAGGTAAGGGTGCATGATGACTTCATCTTGTTTGGCCGTGGCTCTACTCACAACTTCATATGAACGGAGTTGGCCACTAAGCGGGGCATTCAAGCTTTTGAGATTGGAGATACTGTAACTGCCAATGGAGCTTTCAAGGAACAACAAACCTCGGTTACTCCCTTGATTGGGCTACGTTGACAAAGAAGACTTTCTCATCTCTCCTCTCCAACAAGAGGATGTTATCCTAGGGACACCATGGTTCAACTGCATGGCTGCCAACATGAAGTTCCCTGAAAGGAGAATCTACTTCACCTACATGGAAAAGAGCATGTATATAGATGCTAGTGAGTCCGCTAGTGAGTCCGGCCGTACTATACCACTTGTAAATTCACCTGCTTTTGATAAGTCAATGAAAAGCTCAGTTTTTGCGTACATGATTTTTGTCAAAGAATCTCTAAATGAAGCTAATGTTTTATCAAATGAAAATGGTAGGAATCAAGAAGAATATAGACTTGTCTACTTTTCTAAATAGATTCCAAGATGTTTTTATCGATAATATCCCTATGGAATTACCTCCAAAACGAGGGTATGATGACCATTGAATTGAGCTCCTACTAGGAAGCTCTAACAAGCCTCCTTATCGAGTCTCCCAAGCTTACCAAGACAAGATCATGAGGCAAGTACAAGAATTGGTAGACAAAGGGATGGTGAGGCCTAGCTCCTCTCCCTTTTGTTCTCCAGTCCTTTTAGTGCAAAAGAAAGATGATACATACCGCATGTGTGTGGACTATTGAGCACTAAACCATATCACTATCAAAAATAGATTTCCCGTACCACGGGTAGAAGATTTGTTTGATAAGCTACAAGGTTTGACCTACTTCAGTGGGATTGACCTTAAAAGTGGCTATTGTTACCATATACATGTGGTAGTGATGTGTGTGAACACACTAGGACCGCCGGGGCATTTTTTCCCTCTTTAGGAGGTTTTTTCCCTCGAGCATTGTATATACACCCATCACTCTAGGGCTATCTATCTTTCCATTGCACACTAAGTAACACACTCTCTATTGTGTTCCTTGAGCTTCATTCGTCTTCTCCAAGCTGTGTGCGTTTCTCTGCAACCCTAATTTCAACAATTGGTATTAGAGCAGGTTGCATCTTCCCAAGCTCAGTCGCCAACAACTCCAGTACATGCCTGCTCACTTTCTCCGATTTTAGTGAGCTTTGGCGAGCATTTGCAAGTCGAAAAATATTTTGGGAGATCTCATTGAGCTCAGTCTGCTCATATTTCTTATTTGGGCTCATTTCGGCCTCCGTTTCCACTACAGACAGTGCTGCACAGGCTATTTTGTCATTTTATGCAGAGTTTCTGTCAGTGCCGTTTTCTGCATAACAGGTGCCTTACAGTCTTCTACGGTTTGTGCTATATAGCACGTGTTGTTCTCTCTCCGTTTCTCCTATTTTCGGGCAGTTTTCACATCAGGTACATCATTTACCATGGCTGACAACAACAACACAGATGTGTTCAAGATGTTTGTTGCTGAGGACAGGTTGGATGGGGAGAACTGCCCTATGTGAGCTTATATGATGCAACATGTTCTTGTGTCAAAGGGCGTCTAGAACATGGTGCAGGGCATTGATGTACGTCCTGGTTCTTGTAGACATGTAGTAGTGTTAGTGTGTATACGCGCTTCACCAGGGGCACTTTTCTCCCACTGGGTTTTTCCCCCTGGACATCTGGTGTGAAAGGACACCTTATCTCTTAGGGTCTCATATAAGCTTTGTAGCTCTGAGGTTGTATATACTCTATTATTCTAATACAGAGAGATAGACTACAGAGATCTCGTACACAGGCTTCGTGTCTTCTCCTTCTCCATCTTCTTCCTACTATGAGTTGCTGTCTTCCTTCTGTTTCCTGTTTCATCATCTTCAACAATTGGTATCAGAGCAAGGTGATTTCCAGAGCCTCTACTTGCGTTTTCGCGTCCGCGTGCGCAATCGCAGTTTTCAGGCAGTTTTCGAAAAATTTGCTCGTGGGAGCATCCTCGACGTTCCGGGAGTATTCTGAGTAGGTGACCTGGAGTTTTACCCCCCTTTTGAAGCCGTTCTAGCCCTCAGAAATTTGTTCTGAGCAGCGTAGCAGAAGTTACTTTTCGGAGGCGTTTAGATCAAGAGGGTGTGCTTTTTGACAGATTTTCTTCAAGTAAACAGTTCTTTTGGGAAGCAGCTTGTCTTAGCTTTGTGCTGAGATTTTTTGTAGAGTTTTGTTTGGATTGGAGAGGAGATTTGTGAATCTCTTGGAGGTTCTTTTGCTCTCTTGTGTGCATCCACAGTATGGCTCAATCTACGGAGAAAGAGATTTTTGGTGCGTTTACATCCGAAGACAAATTGGATGGTACCAACTATTCTCTTTGGTCTTTTATGGCCAAAAATGTTTTGGTTGGTAAAGGATTGTGGGATTATGTATCTGGAGATGAAGTTCGTCCAGGTAGCATTGCACCTGCCACGCCTGGTCGTGGTGCAGCTGTTGGTGCAGGGCCCTCACAAGTCACTCCAGAGCAAAAGAGATGGGATACTAAAGATGCACAAGCTATGGCTGTGATTGCCTTAACCATAAAGAGGACAATCACACCACATATCAGATCTTGCAGAACTTCTGAGGATGCTTGGAACACTCTGCAAGCTATGTTTGGAGGAAGAAACGCTGCCAGAATAGAGTTTTTGAAGAAACAACTTGACAAAATACAGATGGACGAAGGTGACGATATCGTCGAGCATCTTACAAAAATCATGGATCTTAAAGAGCAATTGCTTAGCATTGATGAAGTGATTCTAGAGAAGGACTTGGTTTCCAAAACACTCAATTCACTACCACCATCTTATTTGACTTTTCAGACTTCTTTGACTCTGTCTTTGTGAGCTAATCCTGAGCCTCTTCATTTTGAAGAGTTAGTGGCTTTGCTATTGCAGGAGGATCAATCACGTAAGAACAAGTCTTTACAGGTGGATGGTATGGATCATGCTCTTGTTGTACAAAACAAAAACAAGGGTAAAGAGAGTGCTCATCACTCCAAGTCTGGTGCAGGACAGTCTTTAGAGAAGTCTAAAGGTGATTCCGACAAGTCCAAGAAGAAAGGTAAATGTCACTACTGCAAGAAACCTGGTCACTACATTAGTGAGTGTAAAAAGCGAATTGCTAAAGAAAAGAAGAAAAAGTCAAGTTTGGTTGTTTCAGCTTCTGGTGATTCTTCTATAGCTAAAGAAGAGTCTGTAAACTTTGTGCAGGATTCTTATGCTTTCGTAGTATGTTCAGATTTTTCTGCTTACAGTGTTGACGAGACACAAATGATTTGGTACTTTGATAGTGGTGCATCCAGGCATATTACTTCAAGGAAGGATTTGTTTTGTTCATTGGATGCAGCTCCACCAGGAAAGAAGGTGACATTCTTATCCAATCAAAGGCATTGGTAAGATTTTGATTACCATTTCAGATGGTTCAGATTTATGCTTGCCAGATGTCTTATATGTTCCAAGGATCAAGAAGAATTTGTTGTCTGTATCCTCTCTTGAAAAAAATGGTCTTCGGGTCATTTTTGAGGATGACAAATGTGTTGTACGAGATCGAGAGAATGGTTGTTCTCTTATCACTACAGGTACACTGGAAAATGGACTATTTGTGCTAGATTGTTATGAAAAGCAGTTTCAGGTATGTATTGCAGAAATAAAGACTCAGGCCATGCAGGATGCTGAGTTGTGGCATGCTAGATTTGGGCATGTTAGTTATGACAGTTTGATGACTTTACAACGTCATAATATGGTGCATGATTTGTCTTTATTGGAGATGCCACCAAGACATGTATGTGAAGGTTGCGTTCTTGGAAAGATGCACAAATTTGCATTTTCGCAGGATGGTTCAGTTAGAGGGACACGAAAGCTGCAACTTGTACACAGTGATCTATGTGGTTCTATGAGGACGCCATCTATAGGAAATAGCCTTTATTTTGTGACCTTCATTGATGACTTTTTCAGGTTTTGTTGGGTGTATCCACTCAAAGCAAAGTCAGATGTGTTTGCAGTTTTTCAACATTATGTCGCCATGGTTGAAAATGAAACAGGTTGTAAAGTACAGACTCTTTGTACCAATCGAGGAGGTGAATACATGTCAGGTGCATTTAAGGATTTTTTGGGAAAGAAAGGCATTAAACACCAATGCACTATGCCATACACACCACAACAGAATGGTGTTGCAGAAAGGAAGAACAGGTCTTTAATGGAGATGGCTAGATGTATGCTCAAGGCTAAGAGTTTGCCTCATAAGCTATGGATGGAGGCAGTTGCTTGTGCAGCACATGTTTTGAACAGGTGTCCTACTCGTGCCTTGAAGACCATTACTCCATATGAAGCTTGGTATGAAAGAAAACCTTCAGTCAATTATCTTCGTGTTTTTGGTTGTCTTGCTTATGCTCACATCCCTCAGCAGTTACGTGGGAAGCTTGATGATAAGGCAATCAAATGTATATTTGTGGGGTACATTTGTGGAAGTAAAGGTTATAGACTTTACAATCCTGCTACAAACAAGATTTTTGAAAGTCGTGATGTAATTTTTGCAGAAACTACTGCTCAACCTATGGTTGCTTTTGATGTACCTCATATGCAGACACATGATGTATTTGAAGGTTTGCTTCCTTCTTTTGTGGAGAATCAAGAATCACAACAGGTTGATAATCTTGATCAGTCTTTTGATCAGCATGTGACACCTCATGATGTAGAGAAAATTGTGCGTGAAGAGCAAGAAGTTCTCAGGGAAGAAAGAACCTTGCCTAAATGGGTTCAAAAAACTTTGCACGATAGCAAGTTGGATGCACCGTTGCCACGAAAAACACGTGCTGGTACTACTTTTGGCAGAGAGCAAGTAGATTTGGCTTGCTTTAGCACTCTTTGTGATGCAGATGAGCTTGATTCATTTGAACAAGCTTTAGAGTGTGTTCAGTGGAAAGATGCTATGCAACAAGAAATTGATTCTATTCATAAGAATCATACATGGGATCTACTCGACTTGCCTACATGTAAAAAGCCTATTGGTACAAAGTGGGTTTTTAAAGTAAAAAGGAAACAAGATGGTACTATTGACAGGTACAAAGCAAGGCTTGTGGCAAAAGGCTATGCGCAACAGAAAGGCATAGATTATGATGAAACCTTTGCTCCTACTTCTCGTGCGTCCACAGTTAGATCACTAGTTGCAATTGTTGCTCATCATGGTTGGAAAGTGTATCAGTTGGATATCAAAACTGCTTTTTTGAATGGTGATTTGCAGGAAGAAGTTTATGTAAGTCAACCAAGTGGTTTTGTTATAAAATGTCAAGAGAAAAAGGTATGTAGATTGCGTAAAGCTTTGTATGGTCTCAAACAGGCTCCAAGAGCATGGTATGAGAAGATACATACTTATTTGATCGGCCAGGGATTTCAGAATAGTCCAAAAGAAAGTACTTTGTACGTCAAAAAGAGAGATGGAGTTCTCATTATGCTAACACTTCATGTGGATGATACGCTTCTTACAGGCAATACTGCAGATGAAATTGAAGCGTTTAAAGATGCTTTGAAAAAAACCTTTGAGATGTCTGATCTTGGTTTGCTACATTATTACTTGGGTATTCAGTTTGTGCAATCAGAGGATGGCATATACATGTTGCAGGCAAAATATTTGCATAAAATTTTGGACAAGTTTGATATGCAAAATTGTAAACCAATCTCTACACCCGTAGAAAATGGATCAAAGTTGAGCATGCATGATGCTGGAGAACCTTTTGATGTACATACTTATGCAGCAGTGGTTGGTTGCTTGATATATTTGGCAGGCAACACTCGTCCAGACATTCAATTTGGGGTTTCACAAGCAAGCAGATTTATGCACAGCCCAGGTATGCATCATTGGCAGGCTGTGAAGCGCATACTTCGTTACCTTTCAGGTACCCCTAATCTTTCCATGTTCTTTCAAAGGGGGGATATGTATGGAAAGCACAGTTCTATGCAGCTTCTTCGTTACAATGATTCAGATTGGGCTGGTGATTTTGACACACGACATTCCACAAGTGGGAATTGTTTTTTTTCTTGGGAATGCATGTATATCTTGGCTAAGCAAGAAGCAACCCACAGTGGCTACATCAACTTGTGAAGCTGAGTACAGGGCAACTTTCACGGCAACAGTTGATTGTGTATGGATACGCAGGTTATTGGCAGATCTTTGTGAGTGTCAACAGGCACCCACTACCATTTTCACTGACAGTCAGAGTGCTATGGCAGTTGCAAGGAATCCAGTATTTCATGCAAGAACAAAGCACATAGAGGTTCACTACCACTATGTCAGGGAAAGGCTACATGCAGGGGAGATCACACTAACTTAATGTCCTACACAGGATAACATTGCAGATCTATTTACGAAGGCGTTATCACAAGAAAAGTTTGAAGCTTTCCGAAAAGCTTTGGGCTTACTCTCATACACATGATGATTTGCTACCTTGAACGGATTCACACTATCACTACAGGGGGAATTTGTAGACATGTAGTAGTGTTAGTGTGTATACGCGCTTCACCAGGGGCACTTTTCTCCCACTGGGTTTTCCCCCCTGGACATCTGGTGTGAAAGGACACCTTATCTCTTAGGGTCTCATATAAGCTTTGTAGCTATGAGGTTGTATATACTCTATTATTCTAATACAGAGAGATAGACTACAGAGATCTCGTACACAAGCTCTGTGCCTTCTCCTTCTCCATCTTCTTCCTACTCTGAGTTGTTGTCTTCCTTCTGTTTCCTGTTTCATCATCTTCAACAGTTCTGAGGATGTACGCGATGTTAAGGATGTTGCAGGTCTTGCTACAAGGATTGCTGTTGTTAGAGTTGTTTTGCCTACAGCAGAACAAGCTTGTTGGGATGTAAAGGATGCGCGGGCTCATGCATTGATTGTGTTGTCTGTGAAGCGCACCATTGTTCCTCACATCCGTTCAGCAAAATCTGCAAAACAGGCTTGGGATATTCTAGCAAGTCTTTATGCAAGCCGCAATGAGGCTAAAATTGCGTTGCTACATAAAGAGCTGGAGTCGAAGATTATGTATGAGAAAGATGATATGGACACTTTCGTTGCTGGTGTCAAGCATATCAATGAGCAGCTTATTTCTGCAGGTGAGGTCATTTCAGACAGTTCCCTTGTGCAGATTGTTCTTGATGCCTTACCAGATTCTTACTGGACTTTTGCTAGTACTTGGAGACTTATGACCCAAGGAAATCCAAAAGTTGTCAAGTTTGATGCATTATGCACATTGCTGTTGCAAGAGTCACTTTCTAGAAAAAACAGGACAAGACAGCGTGCAGTTGAACAGGCTTTTATTGCTTCTCAAAGAAAGGGTGGTAACAACAATGCAACCACTTCTTATGGTTCTGCTGCGAGTGGCAAAACTTTTATTCCTAATGCTTCTGCTGGCAGCACTTCATCTGGAAATTCTGGTGATAGGGCCAAAAAGAAGATGCGTTGCCATTATTGTAAAGCTAATGATCACTTGATCAAGTCGTGTCCTAAGTTGAAGGCCAAAGAGGCTAAGAAGAAAGAGGGTGGTTCCACTGCAAATGCTTGTTCCACTACAAATGCAGCCATTGTTGAGTCTTCTATGAAAGGAGACTGTGATGTTGATGTTGATGTAGAATGGGCTTTTACTAGCACAAAGTGCACTTACAATCTTGTTGTCCATGATGCATGCTTGTCGGTTGCTGCACATTCACATGTGTGGTATTTCGACAGTGGTGCTACAAAGCACATTACCTCACATCGTGAATTGTTTACCTCTCTCGAGTCTGTCCCTCATGGGAATTCAGTCACTTGTGCCAACAATGCCTCTTATCGGGTTCAAGGAGCTGGAAAGATTGTGCTTACTGCTGCTAATGGCAGTTCCTTCACACTTGTTGCCATGCACTTTATGTACCTGGGATCAAGAAGAATCTCTTGTTTGTATCCGCACTTGCTAGACTTGGACTTGTAGTCAAATTTGTGGACGACAGATGTACAGTTCATGATCTCAGTTTTGGTGATGAAATTGTTGCATCTGGCCTTTTGTGTCGTGGGCTGTATAAGCTCACTTTGTATAACAAGCGTGGACAAAATTTTGCAAATGCTGTTGCAGATTCAAGGGCTATTTCAGATGCAAAACTTTGGCATGCACGTTTTGGTCATCTGAATTTTTCCAGTTTGCTGCGTTTGCAGAAATATGATATGGTTGCTTCTTTGCCGCCTCTTGAAGCACCTGTCAAACATGTTTGTGAAGGCTGTATTTTGGGTAAGATGCAGCGTTCTAAGTTTCCAAAGGATGGTTCAGTTCGGGCCACATGCAGGTTGCAGCTATTGCATAGTGATGTTTGTGGGCCCATGCAAACTCCGTCCTTGGGCAATTACCTTTACTTCATGACTTTCATTGATGATTACTCCATGCATGCATGGGTATTTCCGCTTAAAGCAAAGTCCGAAGTTATTATGTGCTTCAAACAATTTCTGGCTATGGCTGAAAATGTCTCAAAATGTACTATGGGCACCCTCCGTTCTGATCGAGGAGGGGAGTATATGTCTCATGAATTTGATGCATTTCTAGCTAGTCGTGGGATAAAACACCAATGTACAGTACCTTATACACCTCAGCAAAATGGTGTTGCTGAGAGGAAAAACAAGTCACTGACGGAAATGGCACGATGTATGGTCAAAAGTACTCAAGCTTTGCCGCATTCTTTTTGGCTTGAGGCCATCATGTGTGCCACTTATGTACTTAACAGGTGTCTTACAAAAGATTTGCAGTCTATTACTCCATATGAAGCATGGAATGATAGAAAGCCTTCTATTGAGCACATGCGTGTTTTTGGTTGTTTGGCATATGCTTTGGTGCCACAAGTGCAACACAGAAAATTGGATGATAAGGCTGTCAGATGTATTTTTGTTGGTTATAGTGCTGAAAGCAAAGGTTACAGGTTGTATCATCCGCAAACAAAACGTATTCTGGTTTCACGGGATGTAGTGTTTGTGGAAGATTCTGTTCAGCCCTTGCTGTCATGTACTATAGACAGTAATGTAAGCTCACAAGACATTTATGACAATTTGTTGCCTCTTTTCAGTGGTGGAAATATGAATGTAAGTTCCAATGAGGCAAATGTACAGTCTATGGGGGTTTCTGAAAATGTTACAGATCAGCCTATTACTGATGCAGATGTACATGATGTACTTGATGAGGAAAGGGCTGAAAATGAACAGGCTAGAGGTATGCCAAAATGGATGGTGCACACTTTGCGTGACAGTAAATTGGATGCACCTTTGTCTAGTCGTACTCGTTCAGGCTCTCGCCATGCATCAGATTGTTATGCTTTGGCTATGTCTAGCTTACATGATGTTGAGGAGCCTCTATCTTTTGATGAAGCACATAATTAAAAAAATTGGATGGCTGCCATGCAATCAGAATAGATGCACTTATAGACATGGACTTTATGTGATTTGCCTCCGGGCAAAAAGGCCATTGGTACGAAGTGGGTTTACAAGTTGAAACGCAAGCCGGATGGTGAGATCGATCGCCATAAGGCTCGACTTGTTGCAAAGGGTTATGCACAGCAAAAAGGCATTGATTATGAAGAGACTTTTGCTCCCACTTGTCGTATGACTACTGTGCATTTTCTATGTGCATTGGCAGCTCATTTTGGTTGGGATGTACATCAATCAGACATTGTTACTGCTTTCTTGAATGGTGACATATTTGAGGAAGTTTATGTAATGCAGCCTCGTGGTTTTGTCATAAAAGGACAAGAGGACAAAGTGTGCAGATGTAAGAAGGCTTTGTATGGGTTGAAGCAATCTCCTCATGCCTGGTATGAGAAAGCTGACACTCATTTGGTTAAACGAGGCTTTTTCCACATGCAACAAATTCTTGCATCCACTTAAGATGTAGTTCAAGAAGCCATTGTTTCCCAAATGCCTGATGCAAAGTAGGATCATTTGGTGCATGTTCTCCTCTAGTCCATGCTTTACTTCAACTTATGTTAGCAGAGCTTCCGGTAGGATTAGAGCTAGAATCCCTAGCAAAGGATGAATGACACCCTCCTTGACCTAAAGCAGGGGTCAAGGGAGGGTTTTGATCATTCTCGAGTGTCATCTCGATGTCCCTAGCCATAGATGGAGCCATCATTTTGGGACCTTCCTTTTTTTTGCCCTCAAGATGTGCTCTCTTTGCCTTGAGCGTCCACCCAAGAAATTTTTCTTCAATACCTCTTGGGGGGTGTTTGCAAGCTAAAACGTTTCGAGGAATTTTGAACACATGTTCTTTTATCTTGTGAGCATTTTCGCTAAAATGATGGCAGCAGGTCTTATACCTCAACTTTGATGTAGACTTTCCACCGACCAATTCATCTACGTAGTTCCACTCATATCCTTTCACCATCTTCTTAAGATCTATACACTCAAATAGAACTAATTACTAAATACACATCTAAAATTGAACTCTAATACCATTTACGTTACTTTATTTGTCAACGTTTTGAACCTCTTTAAATATAAATACAATTTTTTTTTTCAAGTGTAAGCTTTCACTTTACACCTGAATCATGATAAATAAATCGTTTCATCTGTCTCAATAACTTCCAGGTGTGAGTAAACTCTACACAAAGCAAGATATCTTTAAAAAACCGATCTAAATTACCTCCAAGTGTGAGTGTACCTCTCCACATGGCAAGCAATCAAAATTCACTACTTCTCTAAATCTCTTCTAGGTGTGAGAATACCTCTACACAAAGAGAGAGATTATGATTTAATCTACCTAAATTGTCTGTAGTGTGAGTATTACTCTACACATGACAGACAATCATTAGATAAATCTAACCTAAGTTAATTCCAGGTGTGAACATAGTTCAACACACAACAAGCAACCCTTAACTTTTACTATATATCTAACTAAAACTACTTCTAAGTGTGAACATAATTCAACACAAAGCAAATAACTGCTAACTTTAACTATCTTAAATCACCTCCAAGTGTGAGTTTCCTCTACACAAGGCAAGAAATCATTAACTATTTTACTTAATTTACCTCCGAGTACAAGATATACTTCACACAGAGAAGATAAAGACTCAAAATTCCAAAGCCTAAAAACCACTTTTTATCCAAAGCTCTAAATTTTTACTAAAAAACTTATATGACTTAATTTAAAATGGCTTTTTCATATGTTTCTTGATGTTGTAAAGATCACCTATAGATGAGATAAGGAAAGAAAGATCAATAGAAAGAGGAAAACAGTTTTTTTTCACGGTATATAAAGAGCTATATTTCGATCGTAATATTATTTTGATCGAAATTCTAAGAAATTATACGATATGGTGGTTTTGTTGATGTGGAACCGTATAGTACAGCCCAATAAAGATAGGTGGCATATAATACGTCCTTTTAAAGCGTATTATATGTACACCGTATAACGTACAATGCAGCTTACGAATCCACAAACTCGGCAATAGAACCGAGTGTTGATGATCCCAATAACAACACAAGTAGGAAAATGAATTTATGTAAGTCTAATAGTACATAGCCAAAGCATTTGAAAATACCTTTGGATCGACAAGAACTCACGAAACACTTTTGGCATTGCATCATCCATCACAAATGCCCTTTCTCAACATTAGTGGAGTGATTTTGTATCCTCAGATACACTCTTTTTGAGCTCCCAACTCCATGAGGGTGGTCAAGGAGCACTTCAAAATAATAGCTCTAGCAGTACCATAGATGTAAGGACATCAACATTGCAAGAATTTTCACACTCTCTATGAGGCCAATTTCCAACATCTTTAGAAAGTACCTCATTGCTCCTCCATGTGATCTGAACATGTTCCCACATGGTTCTAGCTCAAGAACGCACCATAATTTCATATCTTAGCTATCACTTTCAAGCAAGGAGGTGTGAGATTTTCTTAGCTTTAGCATCATGAAAATAACATTTAGAGTTTCAGGATTGCTTTTTAAACCAAAATATTCGTGTCATGCCTATCAACATCACAATACGTAGAAGCTGGGTTGCTCGATTTGAGTGGTAGCGACTTCAAGGTTGTAGAGGATGCCAAATGCAAAAAGCATAATGCAAGAGGGAAGGAAAACAAATCCATTTTTAGTAGGGAAGAAAGATTTTCATGGTGAGCTTCTACATTGTGGAGTGAAATCCCAATAGAAGCTCACAAATGACAGCCTATCACAAGCGAGTGTTGGATGTGTCAATATCTAGAGGTATGTTGAGTCTAGCAAGGTTCCAAATTTGTCCTATGATGAATAGGTCACATTTGCAAATTAAATGAAGGAACTTGGAGGTCACTTGGGGTGATCACTATGTATAAATTGTATATATCACTTGCGTTCAAGGAATATATTTAAAACTCTTTATCTGTGAATTTTTTACAAATATGATACACCCTTTTTCTATTCAACCTCTAATTTGTTTTCCCAATTTCATTTTAAGGTACCCTTCTGTATGTGAAAATGTGAGAAAAAATGAAAATAAATAACCCCTTTTCATGCAGTCATGTGATAATCACATAATTATTAAGTGACCCCCCCTAGCTTGGAGCCCATATTATGATCTATATACTAGGACCTTCTACTCTCTTCCCACCCTATGACAACCATGTCCTCCATGGCTACTTCTACAACCTACAAAGAGGCAATTTTGGTTCCCTCCCTGCCTTTGGAGTCCTGACCCTACGTGGAAAGGGAGGCATCTCCTACTCGCTCCTTTGCAAATTTTGGACATTCATTATTATTTAGTTTGAGCCTTATGGGCCTCCATAGCTTGAGTGTCCTTGGCATATTGCACATGTTGTGAACTAATTCAATCTAGACACCACTAAGAGTACCCATGAAATTAAATTGTTGACCACCAACGACATGCTAGCATTGATCTAGAATTTTAAATCATCCACAAGGTGACAACAATGGCAACATCAAAACCATCTCGTGGAAGGCTAGGTCGGTTGGACTAAAGGCTACAATGCACATAAGAAACAAAGGAACAAGTCGATGGAGATCCTTTTATATTGAGTGAATTTGTGAGTTTCTCTTATTGCTAGGATTTGCTATGAGCTAGGCACTACTACTTGGACCGTTGGTGGTCTAGACATGCTAGCATTGATCTAGACTTTTAAATTATCCACAAGGTGACAACAATGGCAGCAACAAAACTAGCTCATGGGAGGCTACGTCGGTTGGACTAAAGGCTACAATGCACATAAGAAACAAAGGAACAAGTCGATGGAGCTTCTTTTATATTGAGTGAATTTGTGAGTTTCTCTTATTGTTGGGAGTTGCTAGGCACTACTACCGTATTTGCTATGGTGGTCTTGAGACGTGATGATAGTACCATTTGCCCCCAAAAGGCACCTATGATCAATATCAAGCAGGACTTAGGAGAGGTATTTGAATATGTGAGGAGAGCCAGGAAAAAGAGAATCTAATGTGACCATTGAGGGATCAAAGAAAGGTAGAAAATATTTGGTCAAATACATCATGGGCGTGAAGAGGCTACAAAAGGTACCAACAAATAGGATATAAATATAAGTTCCATGGGAAGACCTAGAATCAACATCTGAATAACTAAAACCCATGCAATGTTAAAAGTAAACCATTTATAAGACTCTATTTATGTAATGTTCTCAAGACTTTCTATCTATTTCTCTAGAAATGGACACACCTTTGAGCTCCTTCCCTTTGAATACCACTGACTATCAACGTGACTCCAACGAAGTGATCATGCAGAGTAGGACACGCAAAACAACTTTTCCCATGTAAGAGAGAAAATACAATGGCGTCGCTGTGCTAGGCATTCAAAAAAATTTGAAGAGTGCAACGTAAAAAACATTCACGCATACCAAGCACTACAAAGCACCCTCCTAGAAGAGTGCAACGTCAAAAACATTCACGCATACCAAAAATTTGAAGAGTGCAACGTCAAAAACATTCACGCATACCAAGCACTACAAAACACCCTCCTAGAAGACATGCATAGGCATATGCATGAAAATGAAGGTGTCAGCTCTAAATTGATTTCAACATTCCGATCATTGAAGGATGATATCGCACGACAACTTTGGCTTCTTGGAAAACTTCCAAAATGAATCTCTTCAATAATGTGATTCCAAGTAGCAGCTTTTGCTTTTGACATAGTTGGTCACTATCGGAGGTCATGACCTAATGACAGTAAAGGTAGCTCTTGACACTTGAAATGCCATCAACAAAAGGCTTAATGCACAGTTGGACAAACCAAACTTTGAGTGCATAGATGTATGAAATGCATGGTCTCTTTTTGTAGAGCTTTACAAGGATAAGATTAGAAATGGTCTAAGCTATGGGATGTACAAAAACATAAATGCTAGAACAATGTTTTTTCCAGCATTCTACTTTTGGACTCGATGTTAAAAAAAATCTAATGAACTAGAGAGAGAGAGAGAGAGAGAGAGAGAGAGAGAGAGAGAGAGAGAGAGAGAGAGAGAGTAATGTTAAAGGTTGATTAAAAACTTAATCGATTGCTTGATGAGACTATGCCATAGGTAAGGTAACATTTGATGGACGACAACATGCTTATCACTACAAGAGGCTATTCATATTAGCGACGCTCACACAACGACGCTCAAAAAACATTCCCGGCGTCGCTATAAGCGTCGCAAATTTACAAGTAAATTTGCGACGCTCATAGTGACGCTCATAGCGACGCCGACTGGGCTAAAAAAATAACAGAGAGCGCCCAAAAGTTCAGATCTCAGATCTGAGTTTTTCGGCGCCCTCAAGCAAGGAGCAGGTAACGCTCTCCCTCTCTCTCTCTCTCTCTCTCTCTCTCTCTTTCTTCTCCACACACACACACACACACACACACACACACGAGGAGAGTAAGGAGAGCCATGTATGCTTCTTCCCTCTCCTCACTCTCATGTTCCCTTCCCCTCTTTCTCCGTCCCTCTCTCTCTCTCTCACACACACAAATACACACACACACACATAGTGTTTTTGAGAGAGAGAGAGAGAGAGAGAGAGAGAGAGAGAGAGAGAGAGAGAGAGAGTACAAACATAAACAAAAACGCACACACACATACATAAACAAAGAATGCACACACACATTGAGAGAGGAAAAGAGAGAGAGAGAGAGAGCATGCATAAACAAAAAATGCACACATTGAGAGAGGAAAAGAGAGAGAGAACATGCATAAACAAAAAACGCACACATTGAGAGAGGAAAAGAGAGAGAAAACATGCATAAACAAAAAAACGCACACACATTGAGAGAGAAAGAGAGAAAACTAATTTAACGTCGTAGGAAACTAATTAAAATTAAAAGACCTAAAGATCTAGCCGACGAGGAGTTGAACTCAAGACCTATTATTCAAGAGGGAAATGGCATAACCAATCTATCATACTTGGCATGGGTGATACAAAGGTTATACCATTTATCTCTTTTTATTGGCACACACATCCACACACGCGCACACACACAAGAAGAAGAGAGTTATAACGTCGTAGGAAACTATCCTAAAAGACGTTAAAGATTAGGTTAGATGTAGACTTACGTTAAATTAGATTTAGGTTTATTTAAGTTAAATTAGATTAGATTTAGGTTTATTTTTAAATAGATTTACGTTTATTTACGCTAGATTTAGATTTACGTTATATTAGATTAGATTTAGGTCTCCATAGACTGCGATGCCTGCATGAAGCGGGTGAAGCACTACAAGAGGTTGTGTGCTCTTGTGACGCTGTTAGCGACGGAAATACACTGGGTTTTTATAACCCTTGGCGTCGCTAATAGCGTCGCTACGAGAGCGTCGCTATAACCGTCGCTATGACCGTCGCTATATGCGTCGCTATATAGAGACGCTCATAGCGACGTTTACACAGAAGTCTATAGCGACGCTCATAGCGACGCTATAGAGCCATAAATAACGACGGTTATAGCGACGCCCGAGAGAATTTTTTTTTGGTGACAGGGCATTGAATGCCCTGCCACCCATCAACCATATTGTACTTGATTCACTTTTTAAAAAAAGTGCAAGGGTAGATAATAGACCCAAAATAGTCACCCACAAGACGCATTGTTTGCAAAATTGACAAGCGTAAAATTGACAATTGTACACATCATAGGCAAAATGAATTGATTGGCAAATGTAATAATGACAATTGTACAACATCATAGGCATAAAGAATTGATTGGCAAAATGAAATGCGGTGACAAATGTAATAATATACATGGTTCAAAAAGACGTATAAAATCCGTCTCATGATACATAAGCTATGAGAAACCCTAAACTAATGCTATCTAGCTAGGGCTAAACTGACGTCGTCTAGTCACACGTCTCATCGCGTCCAAGCGGCGTATCTGTCGGATTCTGCAAAAAAAGACAATAAGACAGCTTTCAGTAAGTATAAACATATAACGACATTTATAAAACAATACAACAAATAGAAAAGAGTAAACCCTAATACTAACCATGCCGCCGCGAGAACTGAGAATGTCCATCATGGCGTTTAAGCCCTTCCTACCTGCGTACTCGCGCTCGTACGGTGTGGGATCACGTCCTGTCATCGACCACTGTCAAAACATACAAAGAATTCATTATGTTAGAATTAAAAAACTCATAAACCCTAAACTATCCAACATAAAGAGCAATGCGAAAACACTTACAAAATCGGCCTCAAATGATGCCCATCCACCGCTCCCCAAGTGGTGCGAGCTCCCTGCCTCTACTCACGCTCTGGCTGCATCCTTTTGTTGCTTCCACTTGTCGGGATTCTCGCGCGCTGCTTTCTTCGCATTCTTCCAATCTTCTTTGGCCAGCCAATCTAGCCTGTTCCACCCATGCTTGATTGCTTTTTGCACTTCGGAACGCTTGTGTTTGCAGTATTCGCGCATTCGAATCTTCATCAGGTCTTCATTGAAGCGCTGATCCCATGTTGGAACGGGAAACTCATCATGAAGTATGCTGATGACTCTGTTTTTTAAATCACTTGGTACTTCACTCCATTTGTGTAGTATGTAGTGTCTAAATAGCTGAGAGCAAAGACACACATGTGCGAGATCACCTTCTTGCCGTCATCATCCATGATGATGCCGCCGCTGAAGTCGACGGAGTAAGGCAAGCCGTCTGGCCGGTAACGTGTGAACCTGGGTGTCCCGGCAGGGGTCTCTAGCGGCGTGTCGATGGGGGTACGGACGTCAGGTGTCTCCACCGGTGTCTGGGCCCCGAAGCGAGGAGTGTCGAGTGGGGTGGCCCCTGGCGGAGTAGGTAGAGGTGTGTAGCTGCTAGGAACAGTCAGCCGTGCAAAACATGGCGTAGATGGCGATGCTGTGGCTGGTGTGGGGGCGGGCAAAGAAGGGGAGGGTAAAGAGCCTCGTCGAACACGAGGCGGTGTGGAGGCATCGGTGGCGGAATCCCCACAACAACCGCCACCGCCACCACTAGAGCGCCGGTGTCTAGACGAGTGTGAAGCTCGTCTCGTCGACGCCGAAGCTTCGGAGCGCGCCGAATGCTCCGAAATAGAGGGAGATGCGGATGGAGTAGGAACGCACGATGATGCGTCAGAGCGATGACGCTCCACGTACCACTGTCTCTGCTGCGGTGACAAAGAAGAAAGAAACTCCTCATCATCCATACCTGCATTAAACACACGAATATTTAAACTTAATATTGAATGAATAGAGTAGACAATGACGCAAAGACCATTAAATACAATGACATAATGACGCATATAAATACAATGACGCAATGAATTGAGTGATAGAAGAGGCAAGTCGAAAACTCAGAATTTTCAATCAAAAGATGTGAGCGCCATGGAAGGTACTTAGAGAGCCAGAGCTTTTACAACCCGGAGCAAAATTGTTCAAATACAATATTTGTGGCTTTAAGAGATATCTCTCTCATCCTCGCATAACTCAGCATAACTTCCTATATCTATATAGAGCTCTCCGTTTAAACACATATCCTCTGTTTCATTTTGTAGCTCCTCTGCATGCACCCCATATAGAGTAGTAGCATCTTGATGCTCGTCTGGCACCACCGCAGCGGCTTCTGATTGAGCATCTTCTCTGATCTCCTCCATTGATGCCGTTGTGATTGGCACATGGTAGCCTTCATACGTCCTTGCACTACGAGGGGCTACCTCTATGACGTACCACCCGTTTGATGTAGACTTTGTAGGATGAAATATTACCTGCCAGACCCACACAACTTACATGAGAGCTTTCAAGCACATAACTTGTAAAAGGGGGATGTTAACTATTTACATACTTGTTCACAATGCTCTGGTAGTACGAAAGTGTCTCTTAGGTCAGTCCATTTCTTAGTAGAATCCACCTCAAGAAAACTAGACTCTCCTCTACGCACAGTAGCGTTGCGACCCTCCATGATTATCTTGAACCATTGCACGTCGAACAAGTCGACAAAAAATCCTCTGTAATCGATCCTCAAAATCTCTTGCAGCGTGCCGAAGTAAGTGAGTTCCGCCACCACAGGATCTGCATCAGAGGAACATCGTCGACTAGACTGTTCAAATTTTGCCATGATTCCACAATCTTGAGTAAAACGCTTTTTGTCGATTCGTTCCACCCTAAAATGTCGACCTTTACACCATGCTGCTGTGTATGACTTATACTACAACGAACAAAGATTATGAGTGGCCGTTCAAACGTTTAGAAATAAAGTCACTAGCGTGTCGTACATTGCAAACTTACCTTGGTCGCGCAACCCTGAGAGTACTCCCACTCTTCCTCAGTCACTTCGTCACCGCATTGTTGTGCGCTTTTCAATTGGTTGTGCAACCATCTTAAGCTCATGAAGGTTGGTAGGCTCTCCAGAACCGTCGGATAGTGCATCGGTGGTCGTCTTCCCCGTCTCCACTCGATTCGTGCCCTTTGTCTCTCTTGCTTTGCATCCTCATATTGTGAAATCCACTTTTGCATCACTGGATTGTGAAGCATGCAAAATCGGTTGATTTTAGCCTCTAGATCTTCCGTCATCTTCTTCTCAACACCGAGATTGCACATGACAATCCCAGATATGCGCTCATCATCTATGGTTCACCATAGCGTGTCCCGGGCTTTATCAAATCCGTCTAGCCACTCTCTAATGTACAGTACTAGGGACTCTGATACCAACCAACCTTCTGCCATGCTACCCTCCGGACGTGCCTTTTGACGCACATATCCCTTAAGCGTTTTCATGAAACGCTCTAAGAAGAACATCCATCTGGAATGAGCTGTGCCAGCTATTTCCACCTCATCAACTATGTGAACAAGAAGATGCACCTGAATGGTTAGCATGGTAGTAGGAAAATGTTTCTCAAACATGCACACAAGCTCCGTAGCATTTAGTTTGGCGAATGGTATGGAGTCTACGTTGATCTCCTTTTGTGAGATCCATTGCACCAGCTTTGCAAGTTTGTAGATTGTGTTACGGATGTCGAGAGACAAACATCCCTCAATGGCAACCGGTAAAATAAACTGTAAAGTATGTGCAGTAATTATATTAAAGTCCACATTTTATGCAATGATATTAAAGTCCACTATGAACGTACCTGACACATTATGCCAATTGTGTGACTTCAAACCGGTAAGCTTTACTTCTTTAGTAAAACACGTTTGGAGCGAGTGCATTACGCCAGTGGGGGTCCGCAAAGATCGAATGGTCTCTTTTACTTTGCGTTCTTGGGCTCCTGTGAAAATCCATGGTGCTTTAGGGAGTTTTATCGATCCATCAGACGCTGTTTGCGGCCAATATTGCTCCATACGATCCACATTTCTAAGGTCAACTCTGGCTCCCAAAGTATCTTTCTTGCCGGTCAGATGGTCCCATAGTAGATTACCCACATTCTTGAATATGTGCATTGGATCGAGCAAGTGATTAGATCAACTATGGGAAAAAACAAGATTTACAGTGTCTGAGTGAGGAGTGTCAATAGATCACCTGAGCATTCTGTTAGCCCGGGATAGTCATGCATGGTCCACATTAGAATGCCTCTGATCAAAGCATTCTGTCGTCCTGTGTGTCGGCTCATATCCACCACGTCTATGCCAATCCACAATTGTTGTAGCTCTTCCAATAGTGGACGAAGATACACATCCATATTCCCCACTTCATATCGCCCTGGCACAATCAAGCTTAGCCATAGGTGCCCCTTCTTCGTAGTCAACCACGGGGGAATGTTGTAGTTGACGATGACAACGGGCCATACACTGTAAGATGTTGATCTTTGACCAAATGGATTTACGCCATCCATAGCCATGCCTAAGCGCAAATTTCGAGCTTCCCTGGCAAAATCCAACCATGTTCCATCTATATGTTTCCAGGCTGCGCAATCTGCAGGAATTTGTAGCACACCATCCGAAGATTTATTCTCCTCATGCCATGATGCTAGGGCGGCCATGGACTTACATTCGAAGAAATGCTTGATGCGAGGAAGCAGAGGAAAATGTCGCAAAACCTTTTGTGGAATTTTTGTCCCGTGGAGATCTACTCGATATCTTTCGGAATCACATTTCGGACACTTCTCCATGTCTATGTATTCCCCTCTGAAAAGAATGCAGTCATTAGGACAAGCATGGATAGAATTGTAATCCATCCCCAAGTTTCGCAAAATCTTTCTTGCTTCATCTCGGGAATCTGGCATCACATTGTCAGCTGGTAGTATGTGCTCTTTAAGCAATCTACACAACATAAAAATATGATACAGTCGTGTAAAAATCTAGCAGATCATTATACATTTAGAGTTTTATTAAAGTAAACTAATTGTAATAGATCACCTGAAAAGCGCTGTGACGCTAGTGTCACTCCATCCAAACTTTGCCTGCATGTTGAGAAGAACCAGGAGTGCTTTCAATCTAGACATACGTGCTCCATTATACAATGGCGTATCGGCTTCACTTTTCATATCATCATAGATAAGCCTTTCTGAATCCATGATCCTCTCGATCATTTCATCAATCTCGGGCTCAAACATTGCCTCGTTGGGAATGTGCTCTGCATGATCATCCCCCGAGCTGTCAGAGGCTACATCTTGTGGCCTCACTTATGCTACTTGACCAAAGCGCCTGCGAACACGTCTATTGGGTTGCAAGATTGCTGCTTGTTGGCCAATGTCAGAGTCCGACGAGTTATAATTGGCAACAACTCGATCTATAATAGATGGATCGAACTCGCCAAATTCGCGAACGTGCTGCAAAGAAACACGTCTTGTCCGTCGCACAGCATGCTTGCATTGATGACAAGGACATAAGACCCTCGTTGAGAGATAGGTGTTTCGGTTGGACGGTCCCACATCCTCGTCACTACTCATAATGAGGATAAAAATCTTATAACCTGGACAACAAATTTAATATTCTATTGGCATTCTTTGTCTTATCTCTCTCTCTCTCTCTCTCTCTCTCTCTCTCTCTCTCTCTCTTTACCTCACATTCTCTAGTCATGTCCAATCCCCGCACACCTCGGTCTAGAGGTGCACGGAGATCAGAACCAGCGGGTTATAATCTCGTCTTTATTGGTCAATACCTATATTTGTGGGTACAAGAAAACTAAAGACCCACGTCTACATGATACTGCATGTAGTGGACAAAACCCCTTTGCCTCTTCTCTAGCTGTAGCACTTCACAGCATCTTAACATCTTTTCACAGTAGATCTTTTCACTGTTCGTCTAAGTCTAAACCCTAAACCGTAAGTAATTCTTGCGTGGACTCGATCTAACGTAAATAAGAGTAAATCTAACTAAAAATAAACCTAAATATAATTTAATGTAAGTCTACATCTAACCTAATCTTTAACGTCTTTTGGGATAGTTTCCTACGACGTTAAAACTCTCTTCTTCTTGTGTGTGTGTGTGTGTGTGTGGGTAAACCTAAATAAACCTAAGTCTAGTCTAATATAACATAAATCTAAATCTAACGTAAATTATGTTATATTAAAAACAAAGAACTAAACTAACAGGGATTATAAGAACCTTAAAACTGATTTAACACATAATTTTTCACATAACTCGGCAAGAGTTGGCATTCTCATCACTAAAGATGTGAGAGTTAACTTCCGACGGTGACGCTGCCTCATCTCCATCCACATCTGACAAAAGCAATTGGCCCTTTAGACCGTTCTTGCTCTTGTTACTAACTTTGAAGTTGCTGTTGAATGACTAGAGGTTGTCTAGATGGTCATTGTGTCGGGGATGTAGTGACTCTTGCCGCCCTGAAGATCCACCTTCTTCCCTATCTTCTGAAGACATTTCACCGGTACTTTTGGATAGACGGAGCCCACCATGAGTGAAGGCAACAATACCCTATATTCCAATGAGGGATTTCTTCACCCGCTTCATGCAGGCATCGCAGTCTATGGAGACCTAAATCTAATCTAATATATTGTAAATATAAATCTAGCGTAAATAAACGTAAATCTAATTAAAAATAAACCTAAATCTAATCTAATTTAACTTAAATAAACCTAAATCTAATTTAACGTAAGTCTACATCTAACCTAATCTTTAACGTCTTTTAGGATAGTTTCCTACGACGTTATAACTCTCTTCTTCTTGTGTGTGTGCGCGTGTGTGGATGTGTGTGCCAATAAAAAGAGATAAATGGTATAACCTTTCTATCACCCATGCCAAGTATGATAGATTGGTTATGCCATTTCCCTCTTGAATAATAGGTCTTGAGTTCAACTCCTCGTCGGCTAGATCTTTAGGTCTTTTAATTTTAATTAGTTTCCTACGACGTTAAATTAATTTCTCTCTCTTTCTCTCTCAATGTGTGTGTGTTTTTTTGGATCGTATGCATGTTTTCTCTCTCTTTTCCTCTCTCAATGTGTGCGTTTTTTGTTTATGCATGTTCTCTCTCTCTTTTCCTCTCTCAATGCGTGCGTTTTTTGTTTATGCATTCTCTCTCTCTCTTTTCCTCTCTCAATGTGTGTGTGCATTCTTTGTTTATGTATGTGTGTGTGAGTTTTTGTTTATGTTTGTACTCTCTCTCTCTCTCTCTCTCTCTCTCTCTCTCTCTCTCTCTCAAAAACACTATGTGTGTGTGTGTATGTGTGTGTGTGAGAGAGAGAGAGAGGGAGAGAGAAAGAGGGGAAGGGAACATGAGAGTGAGGAGAGGGAAGGAGCATACCTGGCTCTCCTTCCTCTCCTCGTGTGTGTGTGTGTGTGTGTGGAGAAGAAAAAGAGAGAGAGAGAGAGAGAGAGAGAGAGAGAGAGGGAGAGCGTTACCTGCTCCTTGCTTGAGGGCGCCAAAAAACTCAGATCTGAGATTTGAGTTTTTGGGCGCGCTCTGTTATTTTTTTATCGCAGTCGGCGTCGCTATGAGCGTCGCAAATTTACAAAGAAATTTGCGACGCTCATAGCGACGCCGGGATTTTTTTTTTGAGCGTCGCTGTGTGAGCGTCACTAATATGAATAGCCTCTTGTAGTGAAGAAAGCCCTCAATGGAATATAGGGTATTGCTGCCTTCACTCATGGTGGGCTCCGTCGATCCAAAAGTACTGGTGAAATGTCTTCAGAAGATAGGGAAGAAGGTGGATCTTCAGGGCGGCAAGAGTCACTACATCCCCGACACAATGACCATCTAGACAACCTCTAGTCATTCAACAGCAACTTCAAAGTTAGTAACAAGAGCAAGAACGGTCTAAAGGGCCAATTGCTGTCGTCAGATGTGGATGGAGATGAGGCAGCGTCACCGCCGGAAGTTAACTCTCACATCTTAGTGATGAGAATGCCAACTCTTGCCGAGTTATGTGAAAAATTATGTGTTAAATCAGTTTTAAGGTTCTTATAATCCCTGTTAGTTTAGTTCTTTGTTTTTAATATAACATAATTTACGTTAGATTTAGATTTATGTTATATTAGATTAGACTTAGGTTTATTTAGGTTTACCCACACACACACACACACACACACAAGAAGAAGAGAGTTTTAACGTCGTAGGAAACTATCCCAAAAGACATTAAAGATTAGGTTAGATGTAGACTTACGTTAAATTAGATTTAGGTTTATTTTTAGTTAGATTTACGTTTATTTAGATTTACGCTTATTTACGTTAGATCGAGTCCACGCAAGAATTACTTACGGTTTAGGGTTTAGAGTTAGACGAACAGTGAAAAGATCTACTGTGAAAAGATGTTAAGATGCTGTGAAGTGCTACAGCTAGAGAAGAGGCAAAGGGCTTTTGTCCACTACATGCAGTATCATGTAGACGTGGGTCTTTAGATTTCTTGTACCCACAAATATAGGTATTGACCAATAAAGACGAGATTATAACCCGGTGGTTCTGATCTCCGTGCACCTCTAGAACGAGGTGTGCGGGGATTGGACACGACTAGAGAATGTGTGTGTGTGAGAGAGAGAGAGAGAGAGAGAGAGAGAGAGAGAGAGAGAGAGAGAGAGAGAGAGAGAGAGAGAGAGAGATAAGACGAAGAATGCCAATAGAATATTAAATTTGTTGTCCAGGTTATAAGATTTTTATCCTCATTATGAGTAGTGACGAGGATGTGGGACCGTCCAACCGAAACACCTATCTCTCAACGAGGGTCTTATGTCCTTGTAATCAATGCAAGCATGCTGTGCGACGGACAAGACGTGTTTCTTTGCAGCACGCTCGCGAATTTGGAGAGTTCGATCCATCTATTATAGATCGAGTTGTTGCCAATTATAACTCGTCGGACTCTGACGCTGGCCAACAAGCAACAATCTTGCAACCCAATAGACGTGTTCGCAGGCGCTTTGGTCAAGCAGCATATGTGAGGCCACAAGATGTAGCCTCTGACAGCTCGGGGGATGATCATGCATAGCACATTCCCAACGAGGCAATGTTTGAGCCCGAGATTGATGAAATGATCGAGACGATCATGGATTCAGAAACGTAGATCTCCACGGGACAAAAATTCCACAAAAGGTTTTGCGACATTTTCCTCTGCTTCCTCGCATCAAGCATTTCTTTGAATGTAAGTCCATGGCCGCCCTAGCATCATGGCATGAGGAGAATAAATCTTCGGATGGTGTGCTACAAATTCCTGCAGATTGCGCAGCCTGGAAACATATCGATGGAACATGGTCGGATTTTGCCAGGGAAGCTCGAAATTTGCGCTTAGGCCTGGCTATGGATGGCGTAAATCCATTTGGTCAAAGATCAACATCTTACAGTGTATGGCCCGTTGTCATCGTCAACTACAACATTCCCTCGTGGCTGACTACGAAGAAGGGGCACCTACGGCTAAGCTTGATTGTGCCAAGGCGATATAAAGTGGGGAATATGGATGTGTATCTTCGTCCACTATTGGAAGAGCTACAACAATTGTGGATTGGCATAGAGGTGGTGGATATGAGCCGACACACAGGACGACGGAATGCTTTGATAAGAGGCATTCTAATGTGGACCATGCATGACTATCCCGGGCTAACAGAATGCTCAGGTGATCTATTGACACTCCTCACTCAGACACTGTAAATCTTGTTTTTTCCCATAGTTGATCTATTATCATGTGTATACATGCAGGGCTTCAAACAAGCGGATACAGAGCATGTGTCACATGTGGACCTAGACTGAATGCACGTAGGGCGCTCTCACTGAAGAAGCAAATCTACGAAGGTCATCAAGTGTATCTTCCAGAGAATCATGTGTTACGCGACGGCTTTTTGGGAAGAGAGCCACCAAGGATGTCTGCACAAGCATGGTTAGAGCAGAAGGAGATGTGCGATGCCGGATTGCCTCCAGGGATGAAGAGACTATCTCTATGGTACGAGTTACCATACTAGCCCCGACTCATGATCAATCACTTGCTCGATCCAATGCACATATTCAAGAATGTGGGTAATCTACTATGGGACCATCTGACCGGCAAGAAAGATACTTTGGGAGCCAGAGTTGACCTTAGAAATGTGGATCGTATGGAGCAATATTGGCCACAAACAGCGTCTGATGGATCGATAAAACTCCCTAAAGCACCATGGATTTTCACAGGAGCCCAGGAACGCAAAGTAAAAGAGACCATTCGATCTTTGCGGACCCCCACTGGCGTAATGCACTCGCTCCGAACGTGTTTTACTAAAGAAGTAAAGCTTACCGGTTTGAAATCACACGATTGGCATAAAATGTGTCAGGTACGTTCATAGTGGACTTTAATATCATTGCATAAAATGTGGACTTTAATATCATTGCTGCACATACTTTACAGTTTATTTTACCGGTTGCCATTGAGGGATGTTTGTCTCTCGACATCCGTAACACAATCTACAAACTTGCAAAGCTGGTGCAATGGATCTCACAAAAGGAGATCAACGTATACTCCATACCATTCGCCAAACTAAATGCTGCGGAGCTTGTGTGCATGTTTGAGAAACATTTTCCTACTACCATGCTAACCATTCAGGTGCATCTTCTTGTTCACATAGTTGATGAGGTGGAAATAGCTAGCACAATTCATTCCAGATGGATGTTCTTCTTAGAACGTTTCATGAAAACGCTTCAGGGATATGTGTGTCAAAAGGCACGTCCGGAGGGTAGCATGGCAGAAGGTTGGTTGGTATCAGAGTCCCTAGTGTACATTGGAGAGTGGCTAGACGGATTTGATAAAGCCCGGGACACGCTATGGCGAACCATAGATGATGAGCGCATATCTGGGATTGTCATGTGCAATCTCGGTGTTGAGAAGAAGATGACGGAAGATCTAGAGGCTAAAATCAACCGATTTTGCATGCTTCACAATCCAGTGATGCAAAAGTGGATTTCACAATATGAGGATGCAAAGCAAGAGCGACAAAGGGCACGAATCGAGTGGAGACGGGGAAGACGACCATCGATGCACTATCCGACTTGCCTCTTCTATCACTCAATTCATTGCGTCATTGTATTTATATGCGTCATTACGTCATTGTATTTAATGGTCTTTGCGTCATTGTCTACTCTATTCATTCAATATTAAGTTTAAATATTCGTGTGTTTAATGCAGGTATGGATGATGAGGAGTTTCTTTCTTCTTTGTCACCGCTGCAGAGACAGTGGTACGTGGAGCGTCATCGCTCTGGCGCATCATCGTGCGTTCCTTCTCCATCCGCATCTCCCTCTCTTTCGGAGCATTCGGCGCGCTCCGAAGCTTCGGCATCGACGAGACGAGCTTCACACTCGTCTAGACACCGGCGCTCTAGTGGTGGCGGTGGCGGTTATTGTGGGGATTCCGCCACCGATGCCTCCACACCGCCTCGTGTTCGACGAGGCTTTTTACCCTCCCCTTCTTTGCCCGCCCCCACACCAGCCACAGCATCGCCATCTATGCCAGGTTTTGCATGGCTGACTGTTCCTAGCAGCTACACACCTCTACCTACTCCGCCAGGAGCCACCCCGCTCGACACTCCTCGCTTCGGGGCCCAGACGCCGGTGGAGACACCTTACGTCCGTACCCCCATCGACACGCCGCTAGAGACCCCTGTCGGGACACCCAGGTTCACGCGTCACCGGCCAGAGGGCTTTGCTTACTCCGTCGACTTCAGCGGCGGCATCATCATGGATGATAACGGCAAGAAGGTGATCTCGCGCATGCGTGGTCTTTGCTCTCAGCTGTTTAGAGACTACATACTAAACAAATGGAGTGAAGTACCAAGTGATTTAAAAAACAGAGTCATCAGCATACTTCATGATGAGTTTCCCGTTCCAACACGGGATGAGCGCTTCAATGAAGACCTGATGAAGATTCGAATGCGCGAATACTGCAAACATAAGCGTTCCGAAGTGCAAAAAGCAATCAAGCATGGGTGGAACAGGCCAGATTGGCTGGCCAAAGAAGATTGGAAGAATGCGAAGAAAGCAGCGCGTGAGAATCCCGACAAGTGGAAGCAACAAAAGGATGCAGCTAGAGCGCGAGTAGAGGCAGGGAGCTCGCACCACTTGGGGAGCGGTGGATGGGCATCATTTGAGGCCGATTTTGTAAGTGTTTTCGCATTGCTCTTTATGTTGGATAGTTTAGGGTTTATGAGTTTTTAAATTCTAACATAATGAAATCTTTGTATGTTTTGACAGTGGTCGATGACAGGACGTGATCCCACACCGTATGAGCGCGAGTACGTAGGCAGGAAGGGCTTAAACGCCCTGATGGACATTCTCAGTTCTCACGGAGGCATGGTTAGTATTAGAGTTTACTCTTTTCTATTTTTTGTATTGTTTTATAAATGTCGTTATATGTTTATACTTACTGAAAGCTGTTTTATTGTCTTTTTTTGCAGAATCCGACAGATACGCCGCTTGGACGCGATGAGACGTCTGACTAGACGACGTCAGTTTAGCCGTAGCTAGATAGCATTAGTTTAGGGTTTCTCATAGCTTATGTATCATGAGACGGATTTTATACGTCTTTTTGAACCATGTATATTATTACATTTGTCACCGTAGTTGATTTTGCCAATCAATTCTTTATGCCTATGATGTTGTACAATTGTCATTATTACATTTGCCAATCAATTCATTTTGCCTATGATGTGTACAATTGTCAATTTTACGCTTGTCAATTTTGCAAACAATGCATCTTGTGGGTGACTATTTTGGGTCTATTATCTACCCTTGCACTTTTTTAAAAAAGTGAATCAAGTACAATATGGTTGATGGGTGGCAGGGCATTCAATCCCTGTAACCAAAAAAAAAAATCTCTCGGGCGTCGCTATAACCGTCGTTATTTATGTCTCTGTAGCGTCGCTATGAGCGTCGCTATAGACTTCTGTGTAAACGTTGCTATGAGCGTCTCTATATAGCGACGCTATAAGCGTTGCTATATAGCAACACGTATAGCGACTATTATAGCGACGGTTATAGCGATGCTCTCATAACGACGCTATTAGCGACGCCGAGGGTTATAAAAACCTAGTGTATTTCTGTCGCTAACAGCGTCACAAGAGCACACAACCTCTTGTAGTGTATCTTTTATTGAAGCTAGCGTATGGGGTGCGAGATGTGTATAATTAAGTAGTTTCAACCTTTTGTTCTTCTCCCCTCTATCCAAGGATGGGTTACACATTCATTGTTGAGAAAAAACTACTTAAGCTAAGAAATTTCTCCTACATAACATAGGTACAATAGTATTGGCATTTCTGTTCTTAAACATTATGCATCCTTATGCCATGGAATCCTTATGCCATGGAAGGGCATTGACCTTTACATAGGGGGAAACACATTGAGATATTGATTGATGGTGCACAAATTTTGAAGATCATCATACATAGCATTTATCAATTAATTGACCCCTTGTGCAACTTGGTGATTGGTGGTCGAATCCCCCTTGTGGAATCACTACAAGAGGCTATTCATATTAGCGACGCTCACACAGCGACACTGAAAAAAAAAAAATCCCGGCGTCGCTATGAGCGTCGCAAATTTACTTGTAAATTTGCGACACTCATAGAGACGCCGGCTGAGCTAAAAAAAATAACAGAGAGCGCCCAAAAACTCAGATCTCAGATCTGAGTTTTTCGCCGCCCTCAAGCAAGGAGCAGGTAACGCTCTCCCTCTCTCTCTCTCTCTCTTTCTTCTCCACACACACATACACACACACACACATGAGGAGAGGAAGGAGAGCCAGGTATGCTCCTTCCCTCTCCTCACTCTCATGTTTCCTTTCCCTCTTTCTCTCTCCCTCTCTCTCTCTCTCACACACACACACATAGTGTTTTTGAGAGAGAGAGAGAGAGAGAGAGAGAGAGAGAGAGAGAGAGAGAGAGAGAGAGAAAGAGTACAAACATAAATAAAAACGCACACACACATACATAAACAAAGAATGCACACACACATTGAGAGAGAGAGAGAGAGAGAGAGAGAGAGAGAGAGAGAGAGAGAGAGAGAGAGAGAGAGAGCATGCATAAACAAAAAACGCACACATTGAGAGAGGAAAAGAGAGAGAGAGAACATGCATAAACAAAAAACGCACACATTGAGAGAGGAAAAGAGAGAGAAAACATGCATAAACAAAAAAACGCACACACGTTGAGAGAAAAAGAGAGAGAAACTAATTTAACGTCGTAGGAAACTAATTAAAATTAAAAGACCTAAAGATCTAGCCGACGAGGAGTTGAACTCAAGACCTATTATTCAAGAGGGAAATGGCATAACCAATCTATCATACTTGGCATGGGTGATAGAAAGGTTATACCATTTATCTCTTTTTATTGGCATACACATCCACACACGCGCAAACACACAAGAAGAAGAGAGTTATAACGTCGTAGGAAACTATCCTAAAAGACGTTAAAGATTAGGTTAGATGTAGACTTACGTTAAATTAGATTTAGGTTTATTTAAGTTAAATTAGATTAGATTTAGGTTTATTTTTAGTTAGATTTACGTTTATTTACGCTAGATTTAGATTTACGTTATATTAGATTAGATTTAGGTCTCCATAGACTGCGATGCCTGCATGAAGCGGGTGAAGAAAGCCCTCAATGGAATATAGGGTATTGTTGCCTTCACTCATGGTGGGCTCCGTCGATCCAAAAGTACTGGTGAAATGTCTTCAGAAGATAGGGAAGAAGGTGGATCTTCTGGGCGGCAAGAGTCACTACATCCCCGACCATGACCCTCTAGACAACCTCTAGTCATTCAACAGCAACTTCAAAGTTAGTAACAAGAGCAAGAACGGTCCAAAGGGCCAATTGCTGTCGTCAGATGTGGATGGAGATGAGGCAGCGTCACCGCCGGAAGTTAACTCTCACATCTTTAGTGATGAGAATGCCAACTCTTGCTGAGTTATGTGAAAAATTATGTGTTAAATCAGTTTTAAGGTTCTTATAATCCCTGTTAGTTTAGTTCTTTGTTTTTAATATAACATAATTTACGTTAGATTTAGATTTATGTTATATTAGATTAAACTTAGGTTTATTTAGGTTTACCCACACACACACACACACACACACACACACACACACACACATACACAAGAAGAAGAGTTTTTTAACGTCGTAGGAAACTATCCCAAAAGACGTTAAAGATTAGGTTAGATGTAAACTTACGTTAAATTAGATTTAGGTTTATTTTTAGTTAGATTTACGTTTATTTAGATTTACGCTTATTTACGTTAGATCGAGTCCACGCAAGAATTACTTACGGTTTAGGGTTTAGAGTTAGACGAACAGTGAAAAGATCTACTGTGAAAAGATGCTAAGATGCTGTGAAGTGCTACAGCTAGAGAAGAGGCAAAGGGGTTTTGTCCACTACATGCAGTATCATGTAGACGTGGGTCTTTAGATTTCTTGTACCCACAAATATAGGTATTGACCAATAAAGACGAGATTATAACCCGGTGGTTCTGATCTCCGTGCACCTTTAGAACGAGGTGTGCTGGGATTGGACACGACTAGAGAATGTGAGAGAGAGAGAGAGAGAGAGAGAGAGAGAGAGAGAGAGAGAGAGAGAGAGAGAGAGAGAGAGAGAGAGAGAGATAAGACGAAGAATGCCAATACAATATTAAATTTGTTGTCCAGGTTATAAGATTTTTATCCTCATTATGAGTAGTGACGAGGATGTGGGACCGTCCAACCGAAACACCTGTCTCTCAACGAGGATCTTATGTCCTTGTAATCAATGCAAGCATGCTGTGCGACGGACAAGACGTGTTTCTTTGTAGCACGTTCGCGAATTTGGCGAGTTCTATCCATCTATTATAGATCGAGTTGTTGCCAATTATAACTCGTCGGACTCTGACACTGGCCAACAAGCAGCAATCTTGCAACCCAATAGACGTGTTCACAGGCGCTTTGGTCAAGCAGCATATGTGAGGCCACAAGATGTAGCCTCTGACAGCTCGGGGGATGATCATGCAGAGCACATTCCCAACGAGGCAATGTTTGAGCACGACATTGATGAAATGATCGAGACGATCATGGATTCAGAAAGGCTTATCTATGATGATATGAAAAGTGAAGCCGATACGCCATTGTATAATGGAGCACGTATGTCTAGATTGAAAGCACTCCTGGTTCTTCTCAACATGCAGGCAAAGTTTGGATGGAGTGACACTAGCGTCACAGCGCTTTTCAGGTGATCTATTACAATTAGTTTACTTTAATAAAAATGTATAATGATCCGATAGATTTTTACACGACTGTATCGTATTTTTATGTTGTGTAGATTGCTTAAAGAGCACATACTACCAGCTGACAATGTGATGCCAGATTCCCGAGATGAAGCAAGAAAGATTTTGCGAAACTTGGGGATGGATTACAATTCTATCCACGCTTGTCCTAATGACTGCATTCTTTTCAGAGGGGAATACATAGACATGGAGAAGTGTCCGAAATGTAATTCCGAAAGATATCGAGTAGATCTCCACGGGACAAAAATCCCACAAAAGGTTTTGCGACATTTTCCTCTGCTTCCTCGCATCAAGCATTTCTTCGAATGTAAGTCCATGGCCGCCCTAGCATCATGGCATGAGGAGAATAAATCTTCGGATGGTGTGCTATGAATTGCTGCAGATTGCACAGCCTGGAAACATATAGATGGAACATGGTCGGATTTTGCTAGGGAAGCTCGAAATTTGCGCTTAGGCCTGGCTATGGATGGCGTAAATCCATTTGGTCAAAGATCAACATCTTACAGTGTATGGCCCGTTGACATCGTCAACTACAACATTCCCCCGTGGTTGACTACGAAGAAGGGGCACCTATGGCTAAGCTTGATTGTGCCAGGGCGATATAAAGTGGAGAATATGGATGTGTATCTTCGTCCACTATTGGAAGAGCTACAACAATTGTGGATTGGCATAGAGGTGGTGGATATGAGCCGACACACAGGAGGACAGAATGCTTTGATCAGAGGCATTCTAATGTGGACCATGCATGACTATCCCGGGCTAACAGAATGCTCAGGTGATCTATTGACACTCCTCACTCAGACACTATAAATCTTGTTTTTTCCCATAGTTGATCTATTATCATGTGTATACATGCATGGCTTCAAACAAGCGGATACAGAGCATGTGTCACATGTGGACCTAGACTGAATGCACGTAGGGCGCCCTCACTGAAGAAGCAAATCTACGAAGGTCATCAAGCGTATCTTCCAGAGAATCATGTGTTACGCGACGGCGTTTTGGGAAGAGAGCCACCAAGGATGTCTGCACAAGCATGGTTAGAGCAGAAGGAGATGTGCGATGCCGGATTGCCTCCAGGGATGAAGAGACTATCTCTATGGTACGAGTTACCATACTGGCCCCGACTCATGATCAATCACTTGCTCGATCCAATGCACATATTCAAGAATGTGGGTAATCTAGTATGGGACCATCTGACCGGCAAGAAAGATACTTTGGGAGCCAGAGTTGACCTTAGAAATGTGGATCGTATGGAGCAATATTGGCCGCTAACAGCGTCTGATGGATCGATAAAACTCCCTAAAGCACCATGGATTTTCACAGGAGCCCAAGAACGCAAAGTAAAAGAGACCATTCGATCTTTGCGGACCCCCACTGGCGTAATGCACTCGCTCCGAACGTGTTTTACTAAAGAAGTAAAGCTTACCGGTTTGAAGTCACACGATTGGCATAAAATGTGTCAGGTACGTTCACAGTGGACTTTAATATCATTGCATAAAATATGGACTTTAATATCATTGCTGCACATACTTTACAGTTTATTTTACCGGTTGCCATTGAGGGATGTTTGTCTCTCGACATCCGTAACACAATCTACAAACTTGCAAAGCTGGTGCAATGGATCTCACAAAAGGAGATCAACGTAGACTCCATACCATTCGCCAAACTAAATGTTGCGGAGCTTGTGTGCATGTTTGAGAAACATTTTCCTACTACCATGCTAACCATTCAGGTGCATCTTCTTGTTCACATAGTTGATGAGGTGGAAATAGCTGGCACAATTCATTCCAGATGGATGTTCTTCTTAGAACGTTTCATGAAAACGCTTAAGGGATACGTGTGTCAAAAGGCACGTCCGGAGGGTAGCATGGCAGAAGGTTGGTTGGTATCAGAGTCCCTGGTGTACATTGGAGAGTGGCTAGATGGATTTGATAAAGCCCGGGACACGGTATGGCGAACCATAGATGATGAGCGCATATCTGGGATTGTCATGTGCAATCTCGGTGTTGAGAAGAAGATGACGGAAGATCTAGAGGCTAAAATCAACCGATTTTGCATGCTTCACAATCCAGTGATGCAAAAGTGGATTTCACAATATGAGGATGCAAAGCAAGAGCGACAAAGGGCACGAATCGAGTGGAGACGGGGAAGACGACCACCGAAGCACTATCCGACGGGTCTGGAGAGCCTACCAACATTCATGAGCTTAGGATGGTTGCACAACCAATTGAAAAGCGCACAACAATGCGGTGACGAAGTGACTGAGGAAGAGTGGGAGTACTCTCGGGGTTGCGCGACCAAGGTAAGTTTGCAATGTACGACTAGCTAGTTACTTTATTTCTAAACGTTTGAACGGCCACTCATAATCTTTGTTCGTTGTAGTATAAGTCATACACAGCAGCATGGTGTAATTAAAGGTCGACATTTTAGGGTGGAACGGATTGACAAAAAGCGTTTTACTCAAGATTGTGGAATCATGGCAAAATTTGAACAGTCTAGTCGACGACGTTCCTCTGATGCAGATCTTGTGGTGGCGGAACTCACTTACTTCGGCACGCTACAAGAGATTTTGAGGATCGATTACAGAGGATTTTTTGTCGACTTGTTCGACGTGCAATGGTTCAAGATAATCATGGAGGGTCGCAACGCTACTGTGCGTAGAGGAGAGTCTGGTTTTCTTGAGGTGGATTCTACTAAGAAATGGACTGACCTAAGAGACACTTTCGTCCTACCCGAGCATTGTGAACAAGTAAGTATGTAAATAGTTAACATCCCCCTTTTACAAGTTATGTGCTTGAAAGCTCTCATGTAAGTTATGTGGCTCTGGCAGGTAATATTTCATCCTACAAAGTCTACAATATCAAACTGGTGGTACGTCATAGAGGTAGCCCCTCGTAGTGCAAGGACGTATGAAGGCTACCGTGTGCCAATCACAACGGCATCAATGGAGGAGATCAGAGAAGATGCTCAATCAGAAGCCGCTGCGGTGGTGCATGACGAGCATCAAGATGCTACTACTCTATATGCATGGGGTGCATGCAGAGGATCTACAAAATGAAACAGAGGATATGTGTTTAAACAGAGAGCTCTATATAGATATAGGAAGTTATGTTGAGCTATGCGAGGATGAGAGAGAGATCTCTTAAAGCCACAAATATTGTATTTGAATAATTTTGCTCCGGGTTGTAAAAGCTCTGGCTCTCTAAGTACCTTCCATGGTTTATAACGGTCTTTTATACTCGCGCTCACATCTTTTGATTGAAAATTCTGAGTTTTCGACTTGCCTCTTCTATCACTCAATTCATTGCGTCATTGTATTTATATGCGTCATTACGTCATTGTATTTAATGGTCTTTGCGTCATTGTCTACTCTATTCATTCAATATTAAGTTTAAATATTCGTGTGTTTAATGCAGGTATGGATGATGAGGAGTTTCTTTCTTCTTTGTCACCGCTGCAGAGACAGTGGTACGTGGAGCGTCATCGCTCTGGCGCATCATAGCGCGTTCCTACTCCATCCGCATCTCCCTCTCTTTCGGAGCCTTCGATGCGCTCCGAAGCTTCGGCGTCGACGAGACGATCTTCACACTCGTCTAGGCACCGGCTCTCTAGTGGTGGTGGTGGCGGTTGTTGTGGGGATTCCGCCACCGATGCCTCCACACCGCCTCGTGTTCGACGAGGCTCTTTACCCTCCCCTTCTTTGCCCGCCCCCACACCAACCACAGCATCGCCATCTACGCCAGGTTTTGCGCGGCTGACTGTTCCTAGCAGCTACACACCTCTACCTACTCCGCCAGGAGCCACCCCACTCGACACTCCTCGCTTCGGGGCCCAGACGTCGGTGGAGACACCTGACGTCCGTACCCCATCGACACGCCGCTAGAGACCCCTGTCGGGACACCCAGGTTCACGCGTCACCGGCCAGAGGGCTTGCCTTACTCTGTCGACTTCAGCAGCGGCATCATCATGACGGCAAGAAGGTGATCTCGCGCATGCACCACTCTCAGCTGTTTAGACACTACATACTAAACAAATGGAGTGAAGTACCAAGTGATTTAAAAGACAGAGTCATCAGCATACTTCATGATGAGTTTCCTGTTCCAACACGGGATCAGCGCTTCAATGAGGACCTGATGAAGATTCGAATGCGCGAATACTGCAAAGACAAGCGTTCCGAAGTGCAAAAAGCAATCAAGCATGGGTGGAACAGGCCAGAGTGGCTGGCCAAAGAAGATTGGAAGAATGTGAAGAAAGCAGCGCGCGAAAATCCCGACAAGTGGAAGCAACAAAAGGATGCAGCCAGAGCACGAGTTGAGGCAGGGAGCTCGCACCACTTGGGGAGCGGTGGATGGGCATCATTTGAGGCCGATTTTGTAAGTGTTTTCGCATTGCTCTTTATGTTCGATAGTTTAGGGTTTATGAGTTTTTTAATTCTAACATAATGAAATCTTTGTATGTTTTGACAGTGGTCGATGACAGGACGTGATCCCACACCGTACGAGCGCGAGTACGCAGACAGGAAGGGCTTAAATGCCTTGATGGACATTCTCAGTTCTCGCGGCGGCATGGTTAGTATTAGGGTTTACTCTTTTCTATTTTTTGTATTGTTTTATAAATGTCGTTATATGTTTATACTTACTGAAAGCTGTCTTATTGTCTTTTTTTGCAGAATCCGACAGATACGTCGCTTGGACGCGATGAGACGTCTGACTAGACGACGTCAGTTTAGCCGTAGCTAGATAGCATTAGTTTAGGGTTTCTCATAGCTTATGTATCATGAGACGGATTTTATACGTCTTTTTGAACCATGTATATTATTACATTTGTCACCACAGTTCATTTTGCCAATCAATTCTTTATGCCTATGATGTTGTACAATTGTCATTATTACATTTGCCAATCAATTCATTTTGCCTATGATGTGTACAATTGTCAATTTTACGCTTGTCAATTTTGCAAACAATGCGTCTTGTGGGTGACTATTTTGGGTCTATTATCTACCCTTGCACTTTTTTTAAAAAGTGAATCAAGTACAATATGGTTGATGGGTGGCAGGGCATTCAATGCCCTGTCACCAAAAAAAATTTCTCTCGGGTGTCGCTATAACCGTCGCTATTTATGGCTCTGTAGCGTCGCTATGAGCGTCGCTATAGCTATAGACTTCTGTGTAAACGTCGCTATGAGCGTCGCTATGAGCGTCTTTATATAGCGACGCTCTCGTAACGACGCTATTAGCGACGGTTTTAACGACGCCGGGGGTTATAAAAACTTAGTGTATTTCTGTCGCTAACAGCGTCACAAGAGCACACAACCTCTTGTAGTGAATCCTACACAACTTTCAATCTGAGAGTGAGAGAGAGAGAGAGAGAGAGATAGAGACCTCCTTGACCCTCAAAGCTGCACAAGAAGCCCCAAAAAAAAAAACTAGGTTAGAAAAGATTACAGAGCATGAGATTTGGCCTTGTTAAGACATGGCCATTAAGGTAGACTGTAAGTTACCATCAAAGGCTCATGCAATGGCCTAGGATCCCTCAAAATTTGGGCATTTTAGGAAGTGTTAAGAATGGAATTGACATTGGGTGAGAAAATAAAACTTTTTTGCTTCAACTATGCAATGTTTTACGATATCAAGGCTAGATTTGGAAGGTCTAGAGGCATCACCTACCAGGTTTTCTATCAAAGGTTACCACTCAATCTGGTTGCCTTAAAGAAAAGCAAGCCTTCCTTTCTTGAACTAGCTATAAGAAAGGGATCAACATTAATTCGCATGCATTAGGTCTCCCCAATGTTGGAAAAATGAAAAGCCTTTCAAAACATGAGGAAACTAAAAGACCCATTATGACTAAACTGAAAGTGAAAAGATTTTTTGTGTCCATATAAATATAAAGAGATGGTTGGGTACACATTAATACATATGTGTTTAATGTGTGCTTTTTCTTCAGTTTAGAGTGTGTCCAGCTAGCTAGCTGCAGTGAATATTTATTCTTCAAGCTATTAGGAGAGCTAAATATTAGGTTTTCACATGCAGCAGAGGAATGGTTTATTTATTGGCATTTCTGTTTTTAAACGTTATGCATCCTTATGGAAGGGCATTGACCTTTACATAGGGGGAGACACATTGAGATATTGTGATTGACGGTGCACAAATTTTGAAGACCATCATACATAGCATTTATGAATTAATTGACCCCTTGTGCAACTTGGTGATTGGTGGTCGATTCCCCCTTGTGGAATCCTACACAACTTTCAATCTGAGAGAGAGAGAGAGAGAGAGAGAGAGAGAGAGAGAGAGAGAGAGAGAGAGAGAGAGAGAGAGACCTCCTTGACCCTCAAAGCTGCACAAGAAGCCCCAAAAAAAAACTTAGGTTAGAAAAGAATACAGAGCATGAGATTTGGCCTTGTTAAGACATGGCCATTAAGGTAGACTGTAAGTTACCATCAAAGGCTCATGCAATGGCCTAGGATCCCTCAAAATTTGGGCATTTTAAGAAGTGTTAAGAATGGAATTGACATTGGGTGAGAAAATAAAACTTTTTGGCTTCAACTATGCAATGTTTTACGATATCAAGGCTAGAATTGGAAGGTCTAGTAGCATCACCTACCAGGTTTTCTATCAAAGGTTACCACTCAATCTGGTTGCCTTAAAGAAAAGCAAGCCTTGCTTTCTTGAACTAGCTATAAGAAAGGGATCGATCAACATTAATTCGCATGCATTAGGTCTCCCCAATGTTGGAAAAATGGAAAGCCTTTCAAAACATGAGGAAACTAAAAGACCCATTAAAACTAAAATGAAAGTGAAAAGATTTTTTGTGTCCATATAAATATAAAGAGATGGTTGGGTACACATTAATACATATGTGTTTAATGTGTGCTTAAGTTTTCTTCACTTTAGAGTGTGTCCAGCCAGCTAGCTGCAGTGAATATTTATTTTTCAAGCCATTAGGAGAGCTAAATATTAGGTTGTCACATGCAGCAGAGGAATGGTTTATTTATTGTTTATCTTGACAATAAGGGAAGTAGGTGGTGGTGAGGGTGCGATTGACGAAGCAGAAGAATGAAGGGAAGAGAGACGGGTGGGCTTGCTTCATCGATCCTTTATTAAGGAAGGCAGGATGAGAATGTCACACGGTCCATTGCAGGTAACCGTCGCGATTCATGACGCAGTGGTTAAGGTCGATGCAGGCGGAGAAGTCCCAAGGGACGCCGGCGGCAGTGAACGGGCAGGTGGCGGTAAGGACGTGGCCGTCGTTGAGGCCGGGGTTTCTGCAGGTGTCAAGATATCGACTAGTGTCACTGGCGCAAACGAGGACGCTCGTTAGTATCGATGCTCGACGCGATCCATGTGTCATTTCCGTCGTTGCATTCGCCACTCATCACGGACCCCGCCAACGTCATGCTGCGGCAGGTACTGGAATAGATGCTCTGTATAAAATAAGAAATAAGAAAAAATCAAAATTCAGCTGATTGCTTTTACATCCTAGTTTCACGACATGGGCTCGATCCCCGTCTGCAGCAAGGCCGCCTATGACCTAAATACGACTCATCGAGAGAAAGAGAGAGAGAGAGAGAGCATTCGCTCGTACTTGTCCTTTGCGCACTCCGTGCTGCATCGTGAAGAGCAGCAGGGCAACGAAAATTGCATGGCGCAATGCAGGCCTAATGAAGGCCATGTTATTGTATGCCTGCCTCGCTACTGTTCTTCTTCGTGATAGCTAGTATTTATCATACAATGCATAACATCATGAGCTTCTTCTCGGGAGCCTCCCTCACATAAGCTCATGATGTTGAGGTGAGTCATAATGTGGGAATTATTGTGAGAATCTGTCCATACGCGAGAGAGAGAGAGAGAGAGAGAGAGAGAGAGAGAGAGAGAGCATTCGCTCGTACTTGTCCTTTGGGCACTCCGTGCTGCATCGTGAAGAGCAGCAGGGCAACGAAAATTGCATGGGGCAATGCAGGCCATGTTATTGTATGCCTGCGTCGCTACTGTTCTTCTTCGTGATAGCTCGCAGTTTTGCAGTTTGAGCTCGTTCTCTTTCGCTGATTTCTCGCTGGCTCGCCACCTTCTTATTATACTAGCTTAATTTCCTCGCTCCTCTTGGAATCTCCTCAACATTGTTTACAATTTACTAATCTAAATATATTCCACATTTTTGCGGCTTCCCACTCTCTCACTGAGCAGAGAGTGTCTAAGTTCGAGAAAAATCATTTTTCTCGAATGTTGTTAAATCACATTCTTAAACATACTAGTAAAATAAATTACACATTATCTTATACTTTTTCTCATGCTTCCCTCCTCGTGAACTTCGTATCTCTTCATCTCTCCTAAAAGAGGCTCTTTGTCGAGCATTATAACTTTTAAAATGACAAACTAGAGTTTGATGAGCTTAACTCGAGACTAGAGAATTTATACGGTACTTTTGGAAAAGGTGTACCACAACTCACAATGTGGGTCATTTATCAATCCCAAAATAAAACAAAGTGAAGAATCACGGTGGCTTGCTAAGGAAATGCAATGCAAAAGTAAATGAGGGGTTGTCTCTAGAAAATTTACTTTTTCATAACAAGTATTTTATAGATGATTTATTATAAACGGAGGAATAAATATATAGCAAAAGGTGACCAATAGTTAAGTTATTTTAGTGGTAAACATGGCAAAGTTACTTGCTGATCAAATTGGCAGAACTTGAAAACTTAGTTTCATGCTTTTTGAGATGAATGTTATGATGATCTATAGAAAGAAACCAATGTGATTATTTCCATATAGGTTGAGATTTTAAGGTTAATATCAACATTTAAATGACATCTAAGTATGATCAAATGACATTGATCATTGGATTATAGAAACATTTCTACAGGAATAATGGACGTAAATAATTTTGTGTGAAAATTGAAGTTAATAATAATAATATTTCATGAAGATGGAACTAATTAATGGCATTTTTCTTCTCACAAAATTCTCTTGTTCACGTGTTACATGTGAGATATATATATGAGTTTTTTTTTTGAAATGTAATTTATCAATATTTGAAATGTTTCAACCTAATCTCTAATAATATTACATGTTACACTAAAGTAACAAGGTGACATTTGCACATTAAAATGAAAGTTGAAAGACATCCCTTAGTTATGAAGAAATTCTTTCACTTAAGGACAATTTATATTATAATATTTTCACACTTTATAATTCTTTCATTATCAATGCCTTCAAAAAAATATATTCACTACTTACATAGTGCAAGGACACTCTAAAAGAGAGGAAAGCCCTAAAGAGAAAATAAGCAAAGAAAAACACAAATGTATCAAGCATTTATTTGGATACAAAAGTCCTTTTAACTTTTCATTTCCATGGGTCTTTTTACCCACAAACTCACCCTTTATTTATGCATTTAAGATGTTTTGCAAGAAAAGCTTTTTATTTTTTCGAGATTGGGAAGACCTAATTAGTTGTAAAGAAATTATTTCCTATGAAAGAAAAATGCACAACTACAAAAGTATATTTTAAATAAAAAAAGTTGAGAAGAAAGTCTTTAGGTCCTTAAACGAAGGGACCTATTTAGAACAAACAAAGACAAAAAAAAAAAAAGTCAATTAACACTAGAATGGTAACCTAACAGGACATAAAAGTGTCCTTTCAGGGTTTTGGAAAAAAATTCCAAAACTATAGTAGATCCACTCATTTTGAAAAATCCTTTCATGAGCTTATAGTTCAATAACTACTACATATGGAAAAAATGAGAAACTTGTAATTTTTCTCATCCCTTGGTCACTACAAGCCTCCAAAGTTGATGGACCAGTGCATTTTGCCCAAAACAGCAATTTCTTACGGTTGATTGCATATAAAAAAGAGTGGAGATTTTTGTAGGACTTGAGATAAAATGCCTCGTTAACTTCAATGGGTTGCTGACCAAAACATATGGTTGTTTTTACCTCACTAATTTTTTTTTGGGAAAAAAAAGATACAAAAAAGTTGCATTTTTGCCATTCTACGGACCTATCATCAAAGTTTAATTTCTATAGTCATGCTCAATACAGATACTATATACATGTTTTCTTAGTTCCCTTTGGGCCTATGGATTCAAAAGGAGCCATGGAGCATGTCAAAAGGATAATGGATCTCTTACCATTGGAACCTTAGGGACAATGATAAAGTGCTAAATACAACAAACATGAAAAAATTGGGTTTGGCATTATGACCTCTAGAAACCCATAGAAACTACTCAATATCTAGCCAAGTTTGTAGTCTATGCTTAGATATGGTTACTACCTACAAAATACACACAATTGGCCTAAGAAACTAGCAATATTGAAAAAGTTATACTTGCTACTGTAAAATGTATCTTATTCTTCAACAATCAAAAAACTCAACCATCATCATATACTATGCTATATAGCATATTAGGTCCCCCAAAACTCAAGGAAGATTAGCTTTATGTTATACATTACACTTGCACAATAAAAATTGAATTTGGATATCAAGAAAGCCACCAAAAAAATCATAAAAGTGCTAATTTTGGCCAAAAAACAGGATTATCAATTCTTGTAAATTGGTCATAACTTTCAATTTTAACACTTAGCTCTCCCTACAAGCATCAAAACATGTTGAGAACTATGAAGGCCTAACCTCTAGCCATCTAAACCTCACAAATATGAAGTTTAGAGTGGTATAGTTGCCAAAAATTGAAAAAAAAAGCCAAAAACAGGACCCATTTTTTCACACAGTTTAGGTTCAAAAATGTTGTTCAAGAGTAAGGTTAATGGTGAGATCGATACTCCAAAAAAAATGCTAAGTTTTTCTCAGCTCACAAGGCAACTTTGTGGATATATAGCACCTAGAAACTCATTTTCATACTCTTCAAATAATTCAAGCAAAATGGTCACTTAACAGGACACAAAAGTGTCCAAGGACATAAAAGTGTTCTGTTACCATTCTAGTGTTAAGCATTAAATAAAAGGACCAACGTAGAATGATGTAAATACCCATTTACATTATGAAAAGAAGATATATTCTTTATAGACCCTTCCTTTTCAATGAAAGAGGACACTTATCCATCATCAACAACCTCTCTATAAACGGCTCAAAATTTGCACATTTTTCCAACATTTCCCTATGGCCTTCTGCAGGCCAAAAAAACCTTTATAATTCCAAATGATACTATATACAACTACATTAGACTTTTCATATTAGGAAATCCTCAATAGAAGAGTGTAACTTCGAGGAAATTGATTTTTCTCAAATACTTAAGACCTCATTGTTTAAGTCCTTTCACATTCTTAAACACAATATATATATACATACATATATATAAATACACACACACACACATATATATATATACATACATACATACATACATACATACATACATACATATATATATATATATATATATATATATATATATATATATATATATATATATATATATATATATATATATATATATATATATATATATATATATATATATATATATATATATATATAGAGAGAGAGAGAGAGAGAGAGAGAGAGAGAGAGAGAGAGAGATTGATTGTATCACCAATATATTACAAATCAACCAAACTTTGAGGGATAGAGGGTTACATCGAGCTTAGTTATAGGTACTACTATTGCAAATAGCCCACTCCTTTACAATGCAGGGCTCGATCGGAAGGCGAGGGTCGCCCTAAACCAATCATCCGAGTTATGCCATTAACTTACAACATATATCGTCGCCTTGCTTTCTTGTACAATCTCTGAGAAGCTAGCCACAGAGAAGTCGCTATCAAAGTCATGCCAGTTCTTGGCCTTCTAGATATTATTGAAAAAACAGTTGCTGGCAAACACATTAGGAGAAGCCTTAAGAGGGAGTGTATAAAATCAAGGAAAATGATTTTTCTCAAATATTGTAAGCCCTCATTGTTTATGTCCTTTCATGTACTTAAGTGTGTGTGTGTGTGTGAGAGAGAGAGAGAGAGAGTTCATGTAGCAAAAGAATTTATAGCTTTCTTTGGGGAGTGTCCCTATAGTGCAAGTAGTGAATACATATATTTTGAAGCCATTAGGTATATCTTTTAACTTTTCATATTAGGAGAAGCCTTAACAAGGAGCGTGTACGTTTGATAAAAATGACTTTATCAAATGTTGTAAGGCCTCATTGTTTAAAGTTTGTTCACTTTCTTAAACGAGAGTGAGTGTGTGTGAGTGTGTGTGTGTGTGTGTGAGAGAGAGAGAGAGAGAGAGAGAGAGAGAGTGAGTGTGTGTTTATGTAACAAAATTTTCTTTGGGAAACAAACAGTTGGACTATATACATCACAAAAGAGGACAAAAGATAACAAACCAGTCCTTGTAAAAGAGAGAGAGAGAGAGACACACACACTCTTATAAAAAATGGTAGAAATGTTTTTCAAGAGGTTAACTTCCATGTGGTAGCATGAGAATTGCACACTATCTTAGTGTTGCCCACAATGTATGTTGATTGCAAACAAATAGCACCACAAACTAGACTTATCATTTTTGCCTTAAGTGCTTATTATGTTAAAATTTTTATGTCCTTTTGATCTTTTATCTTGTGAGAATTTTTTCTAAAATGCGGTTAAATGATAGTCACAGGTCTTACACTTCAACTTTGATGTAGACTTTCCACTGATCAATTCATCTACGTAGTTCCACTCATATTCTTTTACTATCTTCTTAAGATCTATACACTCAAATAGAACTAATTATTAAATACACATCTAAAATCGAATCCTAATACCATTTACGTTACTTTATTTGTTAACGTTTTGAACCTCTTTAGATTATAACTATAAAAAATAATTTTTTTTCAAGTATAAGCTTTCACTTTACACCTGACATGATAAATAAATCGCTTAGTCTGTCTCAATAACTTCCAGGTGTGAGTACGTAAACTTTACACAAAGCAAGATATTTTTAAAAAGACGATCTAAATTACCTCCAATTAAGTGTGAGTGTCCCTCTCCACATGGCAAGCAATCAAAATTCACTACTTCTCTAAATCTCTTCTAGGTGTGATAATACCTCTACACAAAGAGAGAGATTATTATTTAATCTACCTAAATTGTCTATAGTGCGAGTATTACTCTATGCACGACAGAAAATCATTAGATAAATCTAACCTAAGTTAATTCCAGGTGTGAACATAGTTCAACACACAACAAGTAATCCTTAACTTTTATTATCTAACTAAAACTACCACTACAAGAGGCTATTCATATTAGTGACGCTCACACAGCGACGCTAAAAAAAAAAAATCCCGGCGTCGCTATGAGCGTCGCAAATTTACAAGTAAATTTGCGACGCACATAGCGACGTCGGCTGGGCTAAAAACAATAACAGAGAGCGCCCAAAAACTCAGATCTCAGATCTGAGTTTTTCGGCGCCCTCAAGCAAGGAGCAGGTAACGCTCTCCCTCCCTCTCTCTCTCTCTCTCTCTCTCTCTCTCTCCCTTTCTTCTCCACACACACACACACACACACACACGAGGAGAGGAAGGAGAGCCAGGTATGCTCCTTCCCTCTCCTCACTCTCATGTTCCCTTCCCCTCTTTCTCTCTCCCTCTCTCTCTCTCTCTCTCACACACACACACACATAGTGTTTTAGAGAGAGAGAGAGAGAGAGAGAGAGAGAGAGAGAGAAAGAGCACAAACATAAACAAAAACGCACACACATATACATAAACAAAGAATGCACACACACATTGAGAGAGGAAAAGAGAGAGAGAGCATGCATAAACAAAAAACGCACACATTGAGAGAGGAAAAGAGAAAGAGAACATGCATAAACAAAAAACGCACACATTGAGAGAGGAAAAGAGAGAGAAAACATGCATAAACAAAAAAACGCGCACACATTGAGAGAGAAACTAATTTAACGTCGTAGGAAACTAATTAAAATTAAAAGACCTAAAGATCTAGCCGACGAGGAGTTGAACTCAAGACATATTATTCAAGAGGGAAATGGCATAACCAATCTATCATACTTGGCATGGGTGATAGAAAGGTTATACCATTTATCTCCTTTTATTGGCACACACATCCACACACGCGCACACACAAAAGAAGAAGAGAGTTATAACGTCGTAGGAAACTATCCTAAAAGACGTTAGAGATTAGGTTAGATGTAGATTTACGTTAAATTAGATTTAGGTTTATTTAAGTTAAATTAGATTAGATTTATGTTTATTTTTAGTTAGATTTACGTTTATTTACGCTAGATTTAGATTTACGTTATATTAGATTAGATTTAGGTCTCCATAGACTGCGATGCCTGCATGAAGCGGGTGAAGAAAGCCCTCAATGGAATATAGGGTATTGCTGCCTTCACTCATGGTGGGCTCCGTCGATCCAAAAGTACTGGTGAAATGTCTTCAGAAGATAGGGAAGAAGGTGGATCTTTAGGGCGGCAAGAGTCACTACATCCCCGACAATGACCATCTAGACAACCTCTAGTCATTCAACAGCAACTTCAAAGTTAGTAACAAGAGCAAGAACGGTCCAAAGGGCCAATTGATGTCGTCAGATGTGGATGGAGATGAGGTAGCGTCACCGCCGGAAGTTAACTCTCACATCTTTAGTGATGAGAATGCCAACTCTTGCCGAGTTATGTGAAAAATTATGTGTTAAATCAGTTTTAAGGTTCTTATAATCCCTGTTAGTTTAGTTCTTTGTTTTTAATATAGCATAATTTACGTTAGATTTAGATTTATGTTATATTAGATTAGACTTAGGTTTATTTAGGTTTACCCACACACACACACACACACACACACACACACACACACACACACACAAGAAGAAGAGAGTTTTAATGTCGTAGGAAACTATCCCGAAAGACGTTAAAGATTAGGTTAGATGTAGACTTACGTTAAATTAGATTTAGGTTTATTTTTAGTTAGATTTACGTTTATTTAGATTTACGCTTATTTACGTTAGATCGAGTCCACGCAGAATTACTTACGGTTTAGGGTTTAGAGTTAGATGAACAGTGAAAAGATCTACTATGAAAAGATGTACGTTAAGATGCTGTGAAGTGCTACAGCTAGAGAAGAGACAAAGGGGTTTTGTCCACTACATGCAGAATCATGTAGACGTCGGTCTGTAGATTTCTTGTACCCTCAAATATAGGTATTGATCGGTAAAGACGAGATTATAACCTGGTGGTTCTAATCTCCGTGCACCTCTAGACCGAGGTGTGCGGGGATTGGACATGACTAGAGAATGTGAGGTAGAGAGAGAGAGAGAGAGAGAGAGAGAGAGAGAGAGAGAGAGAGAGAGAGAGAGAGAGAGAGAGAGAGAGAGAGAGAGAGAGAGAGAGAAGACGAAGAATGCCATTAGAATATTGAATTTGTTGTCCAGGTTATAAGAATTTTATCCTCATTATGAGTAGTGACGAGGATGTGGGACCGTCCAATCGAAACACCTATCTCTCAACGAGGGTCTTATGTCCTTGTAATCAATGCAAGCATGCTGTGCGACGGACAAGACGTGTTTCTTTGCAGCACGTTCGCGAATTTGGCGAGTTCGATCCATCTATTATAGATCGAGTTGTTGCCAATTATAACTCGTCGGACTTTGACGCTGGGCAACAAACAGCAATCTTGCAGCCCAATAGACGTGTTCGCAGGCGCTTTGGTCAAGCAGCATATGTGAGGCCACACGATTGGCATAAAATGTGTCAGGTACGTTCATAGTGGACTTTAATATCATTGCATAAAATGTGGACTTTAATATCATTGCTGCACATACTTTACAATTTATTTTACCGGTTGCCATTGAGGGATGTTTGTCTCTCGACATCCGTAACACAATCTACAAACTTGCAAAGCTGGTGCAATGGATCTCACAAAAGGAGATCAACGTAGACTCCATACCATTCGCCAAACTAAATGCTGCGGAGCTTGTGTGCATGTTTGAGAAACATTTTCCTACTACCATGCTAACCATTCAGGTGCATCTTCTTGTTCACATAGTTGATGAGGTGGAAATAGCTGGCACAATTCATTCCAGATGGATGTTCTTCTTAGAACGTTTCATGAAAACGCTTAAGGGATACGTGTGTCAAAAGGCACGTCCGGAGGGTAGCATGGCAGAAGGTTGGTTGGTATCAGAGTCCCTAGTGTACATTGGAGAGTGGCTAGACGGATTTGATAAAGCCCGGGACACGGTATGGCGAACCATAGATGATGAGCGCATATCTGGGATTGTCATGTGCAATCTCGGTGTTGAGAAGAAGATGACGGAAGATCTAGAGGCTAAAATCAACCGATTTTGCATGCTTCACAATCCAGTGATGCAAAAGTGGATTTCACAATATGAGGATGCAAAGCAAGAGCGACAAAGGGCACGAATCGAGTGGAGACGGGGAAGACGACCACCGAAGCACTATCCGACGGGTCTGGAGAGCCTACCAACATTCATGAGCTTAGGATGGTTGCACAACCAATTGAAAAGCGCACAACAATGCGGTGACGAAGTGACTGAGGAAGAGTGGGAGTACTCTCGGGGTTGCGCGACCAAGGTAAGTTTGCAATGTACGACTAGCTAGTTACTTTATTTCTAAACGTTTGAACGGCCACTCATAATCTTTGTTCGTTGCAGTATAAGTCATACACAGCAGCATGGTGTAATTAAAGGTCGACATTTTAGGGTGGAACGGATTGACAAAAAGCGTTTTACTCAAGATTGTGGAATCATGGCAAAATTTGAACAGTCTAGTCGACGACGTTCCTCTGATGCAGATCCTATGGTGGCGGAACTCACTTACTTCTGCACGCTACAAGAGATTTTGAGGATCGATTACAGAGGATTTTTTGTCGACTTGTTCGACGTGCAATGGTTCAAGATAATCATGGAGGGTCGCAACGCTACTGTGCGTAGAGGAGAGTCTGGTTTTCTTGAGGTGGATTCTACTAAGAAATGGACTGACCTAAGAGACACTTTCGTACTACCCAAGCATTGTGAACAAGTAAGTATGTAAATAGTTAACATCCCCCTTTTACAAGTTATGTGCTTGAAAGCTCTCATGTAAGTTATGTGGCTCTGGCATGTAATATTTCATCCTACAAAGTCTACATCAAACTGGTGGTACGTCATAGAGGTAGCCCCTCGTAGTGCAAGGACGTATGAAGGCTACTATGTGCCAATCACAACGGCATCAATGGAGGAGATCAGAGAAGATGCTCAATCAGAAGCCGCTGCGGTGGTGCCAGACGAGCATCAAGATGCTACTACTCTATATGGGGTGCATGCAGAGGAGCTACAAAATGAAACAGAGGATATGTGTTTAAATGGAGAGCTCTATATAGATATAGGAAGTTATGCTGAGTTATGCGAGGATGAGAGAGATATCTCTTAAAGCCACAAATATTGTATTTGAACAATTTTGCTCCGGGTTGTAAAAGCTGTGGCTCTCTAAGTACCTTCTATGGCGCTCACATCTTTTGATTGAAAATTCTGAGTTTTTGACTTGCCTCTTCTATCACTCAATTCATTGCGTCATTGTATTTATATGCGTCATTATGTCATTGTATTTAATGGTCTTTGTGTCATTGTCTACTCTATTCATTCAATATTAAGTTTAAATATTCGTGTGTTTAATACAGGTATGGATGATGAGGAGTTTCTTTCTTCTTTGTCACCGCAGCAGAGACAGTGGTACGTGGAGCGTCATCGCTCTGGCGCATCATCGCGCGTTCCTACTCCATCCACATCTCCCTCTATTTCGGAGCATTCGGCGCGCTCCGAAGCTTCGGCGTCGACGAGACGAGCTTCACATTCGTCTAGACACCGGCGCTCTAGTGGTGGCGGTGGCGGTTGTTGTGGGGATTCCGCCATCGATGCCTCCATACCGCCTCGTGTTCGACGAGGCTCTTTACCCTCCCCTTCTTTGCCCGCCCCCACACCAGCCACAGCATCGCCATCTACGCCAGGTTTTGCACGGCTGACTGTTCCTAGCAGCTACACACCTCTACCTACTCCGCTAGGGGCCACCCCACTCGACACTCCTCGCTTCGGGGCCCAGACGCCGGTGGAGACACCTGACGTCCGTACCCCCATCGACACGCCGCTAGAGACCCCTTCCGGGACACCCATGTTCACGCGTCACTGGCCAGAGGGCTTGCCTTACTCCGTCGACTTCAGCGGCGGCATCATCATGGATGATGACGGCAAGAAGGTGATCTCGCGCATGCGTGGTCTTTGCTCTCAGCTGTTTAGACACTACATACTAAACAAATGGAGTGAAGTACCAAGTGATTTAAAAGACAGAGTCATCAGCATACTTCATGATGAGTTTCCCATTCCAACACGGGATCAACGCTTCAATGAAGACCTGATGAAGATTCGAATGCGCGAATACTGCAAACACAAGCGTTCTAAAGTGCAAAAAGAAATCAAGCATGGGTGGAACAGGCCAGATTGGCTGGCCAAAGAAGATTGGAAGAATGTGAAGAAAGCAGCGCGCGAGAATCCCGACAAGTGGAAGCAACAAAAGGATGCAGCCAGAGCGCGAGTAGAGGCAGGGAGCTCGCACCACTTGGAGAGCGGTGGATGGGCATCATTTGAGGCCGATTTTGTAAGTGTTTTCGCATTGCTCTTTATGTTCGATAGTTTAGGGTTTATGAGTTTTTTAATTCTAACATAATGAAATCTTTGTATGTTTTGACAGTGGTCGATGACAGGACGTGATCCCACACCGTACGAGCGCGAGTACGCAGGCAGGAAGGGCTTAAACGCCCTGATGTACATTCTCAGTTCTCGCGGCGGCATGGTTAGTATTAAGGTTTACTCTTTTCTATTTTTTGTATTGTTTTATAAATGTCGTTATATGTTTATACTTACTGAAAGCTGTCTTATTGTCTTTTTTTGCAGAATCCGACAGATACGCCGCTTGGACGCGATGAGACGTCTGACTAGACGACGTCAGTTTAGCCCTAGCTAGATAGCATTAGTTTAGGGTTTCTCATAGCTTAATGTCATGAGACGAATTTTATACGTCTTTTTGAACCATGTATATTATTACATTTGTCATCGCAGTTCATTTTGCCAATCAATCCTTTATGCCTATGATGTTGTACAATTGTCATTATTACATTTGCCAATCAATTCATTTTGCCTATGATGTGTACAATTGTCAATTTTACGCTTGTCAATTTTGCAAACAATGCGTCTTGTGGGTGACTATTTTGGGTCTATTATCTACCTTTGCACTTTTTTTTAAAAGTGAATCAAGTACAATATGGTTGATGGGTGGCAGGGCATTCAATGCCCTGTCACCAAAAAGAATTTCTCTCAGGCATCGCTATAACCGTCGCTATTTATGGCTCTGTAGCGTCGCTATAGACTTCTGTGTAAACGTCGCTATAACCGTCACTATGAGCGTCGCTATATAGCGCGCTTATAGCGACGCTTATAGCGATGCCTATAGCGACGCATATAGTGACGCTCTCGTAGCGACGCTATTAGCGACGCCGGGGGTTATAAAAACCCAGTGTATTTCCGTCGCTAACAGCGTCACAAGAGCACACAACCTCTTGTAGTGTACTTCTAAGTGTGAACATAATTCAACACAAAGCAAATAACTGTTATCTTTAACTATCTTAAATCACCTCCAAGTGTGACTTTCCTCTACACAAGGCAAGTAATCATTAACTATCTTACTTAATATACCTCCGAGTGTAAGATATACTTCACATAGAGCAGATAAAGACTCAAAACTCCAAAGCCTAAAAACCACTTTTTATCCAAAGCTCTAAATTTTTACTAGAAAACTTATATGACTTAATTTAAAGTGGCTTTTTCATATGTTTCTTGATGTTGTAAAGATCATCTATAGATGAGATAAGGAAAGAAAGATCAATAGAAAGAGGAAAACAATCAGTTTTCACGATATATAAAGAGCTATATTTCGATCGTAATATTATTTCGATCAAAATTCTAAGAAATTATACGATACGGTCGTTTTGCTGATGTGGCACTGTATAGTACGACCGAATAAAGATAGGTGTCGTATAATTCGTCCTTTTAAAGCGTATTATATGTACACCGTATAACGTACAATACAACTTAGGAATCCACAAACTCGGCAATAGAACCGAGTGTTGATGATCCCAATAACAACACAAGTAGGAAAATGAATTTATGTAAGTCTAATAGTACATAGCCAAGGCATTTAAAATTACCTTTGGATCGACAAGAACCCACGAAACACTTTTGGCATTGCATCATCCATCACAAATGCCCTTTCTCAACATTAGTGGAGTGATTTTGTGTCATAAAATCTATTATCTAACCAACCCAAATGATTTTCTCATATTAAATTGATCACTTAATGTGGGAGAATAAACGGGAACAAGTGTTAAGATATAGATATGTGCTTATAGATCTATCTCAACACGGGGCCAATAGTAAAGGGGCCCAAATGGGAGATGGTCTATCAAGAGCAAGGCTAACCAATGGAGCATAAGACCTTAGGGTTAGCTTCATTGAAGACCTCCAATAATGTGTGTAAAAGTCCTTTGACCTTAGGTAAGCTGGGGCTGAGCTTGAGGTGGGAACCCGGCCCAAATTCGAGGTGCTTGTCGTGCTTGAGGTGCTTGTCCTGCTTGAGGTGCTTGTCATGCTTGAGGTGCTTGATTAAGATGCTTGAGGTGCTTGACTGGCTCCATGCTTGAGGTGCTTGACTTGGTGCATGATTAAGGTGCTTGAAGTGCCTTGAGAAGCTTGCCTGAGATGCTTGTGGGAACACCCTCTACTTCAAGTGCATAGTCATGCTTGATGACTAAGGGGCTTGCTCATCCAAAGTCAAAAAGATCCCTACAAGGAGGGGGGCGAGCCTACAAGGGGGGGGGGGATGAGAGAGAACACACACACACACACACACACACACACACACACACACACACACACACACACACACAAGGGAAGCCCCAGCTTGAAGAGGCAGCAAGGACACTTGTCAAGTTCCTCCTCATGTTGCCCTCATGGCGTGCCTGAAACCTATTGGTTGGCCACCCAAGGGGTCCAATGATAATAAAGGATATTTAATTAATTGATTTTGCATTTATCAAGTCCTCTCTCTCAAAGGGGAAAGGGGGACACTTGTCCCAAGGCTATCCCTGTTGATTGTAATGGCTCCTTCTTGTGATTGGCTAGGCCTGGAGGGGTCCAATGAGCTTCAAGCATGAGCTACAAGGGGGGGTCGACCCAAGCAAGCTAGGCGGGTGCTTAGGGGGTATACTCACCCACACACACTCACAAACACTCTCATTGTGTACTATCCAAAGTGCAAGAGCTCCCTCTCTTTCTCCAAGCAAGTAGAGGTTGAGAGCCTACACCAACACTCTTGGCTATGGAGTGAAAATCCATCCAAGAGCCATGCTTCAATTCTTGAGCTTGCCATCTATTTCTTCTTCATTACTATGCTATTATGTATGCTAGCACAAGAGTTATGATAAGTGAGGAACTAGCTCTTTCTCGTATGAAATGTTTCTTCTTCCTCTTCCCTATCCTCATTCCCTGCTAGCTCTCTCCACCTTTGAAGGTGTTTGAGGTCTTGGGACTGAGGCTTGGTATAGTTAAAGCTTTCTTCAAGTTTAGGTTATGCTATGATGGTGATGCATGAAGCTTTCCATCTTCATTGCTTCACCTAGGTCACAAGGAACACAAAGAATGTATTGTAACAAGTCTCTCTTTATGGGAGAAATCATAATATAAATGCCTATTGGAGGGGGGACCGGTCCACATAAATCCGGTCCTCAATTGTTGTCCAGCTCTCTAAATTCTCTCTCTTGCAAAAGTATTGTCTATGCCAAGTTAACTAATTGCTATGATTATGTTGCTATCTTCAATTATGTCAACCCGCTATGCTCACAAAATCATTTCTTGAAAGTACTCTCATTAAATTCCGCTACTCTCAAATTGAATAGGCAAATTCCATTACATTGGTATCAGAGCATTTGGTTTCTCTTTTTTTGCTTAAGAAGAGAGGTCCTTAAGTAGCCTATAAATGGTTGATGTTGTTAATTATGATAGAGTAAGTGGAATTGGGATCTACTATCGGTTTTGTTAAGCCCACTATGTGGGGGATGGTGCACACCTCGGGAGCTTTGGACTTAATAATGGAGTCTTTTTAGACTTGCCTACGGCTTTACCATTATTGAGCCATAAGAAGTCCGAAAGGAGCTAGCCCTTGGCAACTCTGCTATGTTAGACCTACTCCTCTACTCTCTATAATTAACCACTTTGAGCCGTGGGTGTAGATACTTAAGAGCCGATTTTCAAAGGCTAAGAGGAGTGGCAACTAAGGTTTTGTATTGCCAAAGCATACACTAAGTATAAACATAAATTTTGTTAACATGGCTGACAATAATCAAGAGAGTAGAATGAACATTGATAGCTTTGATTTTGCACATGAAGGTGCTAATGATGATGCTCCCATGTTTGTGAATTATCTCGTCACTAGGTTGCAACAAGCTATGGGCAACCCTGCTTTGCAAGCCGAAGTTACTCAACAACTTCGTGCTTATGGAATTTTCCTTCCTCTCCCAGAGGAGAGAGAGCTTAGGAGGCCTCTTGAAGAGACCCCCAAAAGAAGACTCTCTCCCATTCGAGAGGAGGAATCCAAAGAGAAAGAAAGCAATGACAGTCTAAGTTCTTCTGAAGATGTGGCTCCACGAAGACGGCGGTCTAGACGATCGCCTACTCCTCCCAAGAGGAAAAGAGCAACCCATAGTCCTTCTCCTCATCACTCTGAAAGGCAAGAGAGGAAACAAAGGAAGAAAAGGGCTAGGAAGAGGTCACCCTCTTCTCCTTCTTCTTCACCTTCCTCCTCTTCCGATGAAAGTTATGGCTATTCTCCTAGAGAATACAAGAGGGGAGGACATCGCAAATCATTTCCTGCATGGAGAAGGTCACAAAAGCTAAAAAAGTTCAAGGAGGGAGGAAAGATCAGTATCTCTTTTCTCACCTATGATGGCACCTTTGGTGCTACCGACAAAGTGTTGGCCTTCATCCAGCAATTTGATGCGGCCTTTGGGGACGAGGGCTTCACAGAGTCCTCCAAGCTACGCCATGTAGCTATGCACTTCCAAAAATCAGCTCGTCTATGGTGGGCTAGCCTTCGTGGCAATGGAGAAGCCCCAAAGACATGGAAAACTCTACGAGTTTCCATCATGAAGCAATTTCTTCCAAGTGATACTAAAGATAAAGTTCTTACCGAATGGCGCGGCTTGAAGCTCCTCTCTCATGAGTCTATCAACAAGTATGTAGACAAGTTTTTGAATTTACATCTCAAAGCTACTATCTTTCAAAAGATAGACTTTGCCGAGCAAAGACAGCAATTTTGTGCGGGATTACCTGAAGAGATGGCCGAATACATCAACTCTCAACGGCCCGGTACTATTACCGAAGTAATCCACCACACCATGGTTGCTTCATGCATCAATTTCCATCAAGGGGCTAGATGTAATGTCAAGACCATGGAAAACAAAGATAAAAATGATGCAAAGGGGAAATCCAATGCTCAAAATAATTCCCAAGGCACTTCCAACAACAACAATAACAACAACAACAATCGGTCCAAGGAGAAGGGAGTTTATAAAGGTAAAAGCAAACTCTCTCCTGAAGAGCTTGAAGCTTTTCGCAAGGACCATAAGTGTTTCAAGTGTGGGGAGCAAGGACATGGCTATCGTTCTTGCCCCAAGAAGAATACTCGCAATGAGACTCCTAAGGCTTCCACCATCGAAGCTCCAAATTAAAGAGGATGCTCATTGCAAAGGATCATCACTTTCCTATGCGTGGGGAAAGGTAAGAAAGCATGTTGCCTTCATCTTGTTTGACCCGGGCTCTACTCTCAACTTCATATCAATAGAGTTGGCCACCAAGTTGGGCATTCAAGCTTTTGAGAATATGGGAGATATAGTAACAGCTGATGCAGCTTTCAAGGGACAACAAGCCTCCGTTACTCACTTGATTGGGAAGTTGAGGCTTCATGTCCAAAGCTATGTCGACAAAGAAGACTTCTTCATCTCTCCTCTCCAACATCAGGATGTTATTCTAGGGGCACCATGGTTTGATCGCATGGCTGCCAACATGAAGTTCCGTGAAAGGAGAATTTACTTCACCTACAGGGGAAAGAACATGTATATAGATGCTAGTGAGCGTGGTCGCACTATTCCACTTGTAAATCCTCTTTCTTTTGATAAATCAATGAAGAGCTCAGTTTCTGCGTACATGATTTATGTCAAAGAGTCTCTAAAAGCTAATAATGTTTCATCAAATGAAAATGATAGGAATAAAGAAGAGTTAGACAGCTTGTCTACTTTTCTAAAAGGATTCCAAGATGTGTTCATCGATGATATCCCTATGGACCTACCTCCAAAACGAGGGGATGATGACCATCGTATTGAGCTCCTTCCAGGAAGCTCACCACCTAACAAACCTCCTTATCGAGTCTCACAAGCTCAACAAGAGGAGATTATGAGGCAAGTACAGGAATTGGTAGAAACAGGGATGGTGAGGCCTAGTAATTCCTCTCCCTTTTGTTCTCCAGTCCTTTTAGTGAAAAAGAAATATGGTACATACCGTATGTGTGTGGACTATCAAGCACTAAACCATATCACTATCAAAAATAGATTTCCCGTGCCTCGGGTAGAAGATCTGCTTGATAAGCTACAAGGCTCTACCTACTTCAGTAGGATTGACCTTAAGAGTGGCTATCATCAAATAAGGATAGTGGATGAAGATATCCTAAAGACCGCGTTTCGCACAACATTTGGTCTTTATGAATATCTAGTCATGCCTTTTGGCTTGACTAATGCACCAGCTACTTTCAATCGTCTCATGGAGAAAATTTTTAGACCATATCGTAAATTCACTGGAGTGTTCTTTGATGATATCATCATCTACTCCAAGTCTTTGGAGGAACATAAGCAACATCTCCAAGTGATTTTTCAAGCCATGAGGGAGAACAAACTTTTTCTCAACCAAAAGAAAAGTGAATTCTTCCTTCAAGAGATTCAATATCTAGGTCATATTATCTCTCACGATGGTATTCGTATGGATCCATCAAAGTTAGAGGTAATAAAATCATGGCCTAACCCAAGGAATCTACATGAGCTAAGAAGCTTTATTGGTATGTGTGCATACTATAGACGCTTCATAGCAAAATTCTCTCAAGTAGCAGGACCACTATATACACGACTTAACAAAGAAGAACGTTAAGTTTGTATGGACTGCTAAGGAGCAAAATGCTTTTGAAAAACTCAAAGAGAAGCTTACTTCCCAACCAGTTCTCATGCTTCCCGATCTCTCAAAGCCATTTGAGGTCCAATGTGATGCTTGTGGTGATTGCCTCGGAGCGGTTTTGCTTCAAGAAGGGCATGCCATAGCATATGAGAGCCGAAGGCTCAATAGTGATGAACGAGTCTTGGGCATTTATGAGAAAGAGCTTTTAGCTGTTCTACATGCCCTAGACACATGGAAGCACTACCTATTGGGGACTCTATTTATCCTACGAACCGACCACCAAAGTCTCAAGTATTTCATGACGCAAACCAAGCTTTCCGACAAACAAATGAGGTGGGCAAATTTTCTTTCGCAATTTAATTTCCATATTGCTCACATAGCTCGTAAGCACAATCAAGTTGCCGATGGACTTTCATGACGACCAAAAGTTAATGCGATGTCTATAGCTACTCACAATGATCTATCCTCTATGATAGATGAGTATGCTACTGACCTTGACTTTAGAGACATAATGTCAGCCCTTCCTTTGGGGAAGAAAGAGGAACCATTCACCTTGCAGGATGGTTATCTTCTCCACGGCAATAGGCTATGTGTTACCCATTCCCTTCGTGAGAAGGTTATGTATGAATCCCATGCTCCTCCATATGCAGGGCATAGAGGTATTCAACCTACTCTCCGAGGAGTAGAGACGTATTTCGATTGGCCTACCATGAAAGTGGACATACAAGAGTATGTTTCAAAATGTGTAGTATGCCAAAAGACCAAGTATGATAGAGGGAAGCAACCTGGATTACTCCAGCCATTGCCTATTCCAAATTCACCATGGGAGAGTATATCCATGGATTTCATCTTTGGATTACCCAAGTCTATCCATGGGAATACAGGAATATGGACAATAGTAGACAGGTTTAGCAAGCAAGCACATTTTATTCCTGTCAAAAAGGCTATTAAGGCACATCAAATGGCAACTCTCTTCATATCTCAGATTTTCAAGCACCATGGATTACCCACATCCATCGTGTCAGATAGGGATCCTAGAATGACTAGTAATTTCTGGAAAGGTCTCTTTGAAAATCTAGGAACAAGATTGAATTTCTCTTCGGCCTATCACTCACAAACGGATGGCCAAAGTGAGATAGACAATCTTACGATACTCGATCTACTCAAGACTTATGTTACCGAAGTAGATCGGCGCTCACAATGGGAAAAGTATTTACCTCTAGTAGAGTATGCCTACAATAATACTGTCCATACTTCTACGGGGAAAGCACCTTTCGAGATCATAGAGGGAAGACCTAAAAGTCCCTTGCTACTCAAAGTACATGGGAAGATCTTCGCCGCCGATGAGTATAGCCGTGACCTACAAGAATCTTTTCAAAAGATTAGGGAGGCTATAGCCATCTCTCAACAAAGGCAAAAAGCTGCTGCTGATAAGCACAGAAGAGCCTTAATGTTCAAAGAAAATTATTGGGTCTTACTCAAGTTTCCTAAGGCTCGATTAAGGCAAACGACGGGCAAAAATCCTACGGGCCATCAAAAGTATTATGCTAAACTAGCAAAAAGATACTATGGTCCTTTCCAAATCTTGAAGCCCATCAATGAGACGGCTTATCAACTCAAGTTGCCCACCCATTGGCTTATACACAATGCCTTTCATGTAAGCCTACTTAAGCCCTACAAAGGAGAGCCACCAACTGAACCAATTATTGAAGACCCTCCCGAAGTTGAAGACCAAGAAGAGGTGGTACAACCCGAAGCTGTCCTTCGGCATGAAGACAAGGTACTACGACATGGTAAGATAATCCGACGGTATCTTATTAAGTTCAAAAATTATCCTTTTGAAGATGCTAGATGGATGCAAGGAGTACAACTTAAGGATAGTATGAACCTTGTCAATGCTTACAATGCTACATTAGAGTAAGCAAATGTACAAATTTCTTTTAAATGACTCATGTTTTTGTCTTATAAGACTAGTCCTCTTTTTAATTGTGTACAAATTTAACTAGAATGCATTCTTAGAATCATGTTTGTGATGACGACGTCTCTCAAACACCAAGTAGAATTTGTCACTCTACTTTGGGAGAATGAAATGGACTAAAAAGCAGACATGCTTGCGGCAGCTATGTCTCCCAAGCACCAAATGCATTAGTCATCCATCTTGGAAAGATGTCGTAGGGTAAAAAAGGGATCCTCTACCCGCTAAGTACGATTGACTAATGATTAAGGCTTTATCTCTTCTACCTCATAGTCGAGGACGACTATGATTTCAAGAGAGAGGTAATGTCATAAAATCTAATATCTAACCAACCCAAATGATTTTCTCATATTAAATTGATCACTTAATGTGGGAGAATAAACGGGAACAAGTGTTAAGATATAGATATGTGCTTATAGATCTATCTCAACACGGGGCCAATAGTAAAGGGGCCCAAATGGGAGATGGTCTATCAAGAGCAAGGCTAACCAATGGAGCATAAGACCTTAGGGTTACCTTCATTGAATACCTCCAATAATGTGTGTAAAAGTCCTTTGACCTTAGGTAAGCTGGGGCTGAGCTTGAGGTGGGAACCCGGCCCAAACTCGAGGTGCTTGTCGTGCTTGAGGTGCTTGTCCTGCTTGAGGTACTTGTCATGCTTGAGGTGCTTGATTAAGATGCTTGAGGTGCTTGACTGGCTCCATGCTTGAGGTGCTTGACTTGGTGCATGATTAAGGTGCTTGAAGTGCCTTGAGAAGCTTGCCTGAGATGCTTGTGGGAACACCCCCTACTTCAACTGCTTAGTCATGCTTGATGACTAAGGGGCTTGCTCATCCAAAGTCAAAAAGATCCCTACAAGGAGGGGGGCGAGCCTACAAGGGGGGGGGATGAGAGAGAACACACACACACACACACACACACACACACACACACACACACACACACACACACACACACACACACACACACACACACACACACACACACACACACACACACACACACACACACACACACACACACACACAAGGGAAGCCCCAGCTCGAAGAGGCAGCAAGGACACTTGTCAAGTTTCTCCTCATGTTGCCCTCATGGTGTGCCTGAAACCTATTGGTTGGCCACCCAAGGGGTCCAATGGTAATAAAGGATATTTAATTAATTGATTTTGCATTTATCAAGTCCTCTCTCTCAAAGGGGAAAGGGGGACACTTGTCCCAAGGCTATCCCTGTTGCTTGTAATGGCTCCTGCTTGTGATTGGCTAGGCCTGGAGGGTTCCAATGAGGTTCAAACATGAGCTACAAGGGGGGGGTCGACCCAAGCAAGCTAGGGGGGTGCTTAGGGGGTATACTCACCCAAACTCACTCACAAACACTCTCATTGTGTACTATGCAAAGTTCAAGAGCTCCCTCTCTTTCTCCAAGCAAGTAGAGGTTGAGAGCCTACACCAACACTCTTGGCTATGGAGTGCAAATCCATCCAAGAGCCATGCTTCAATGCTTGAGCTTGCCATCTATTTCTTCTTCATTACTATGCTATTATGTATGCTAGCACAAGAGTTATGATAAGTGAGGAACTAGCTCTTTCTCGTATGAAATGTTTCTTCTTCCTCTTCCCTATCCTCATTCCCTGCTAGCTCTCTCCACCTTCGAAGGTGTTTGAGGTCTTGGGACTGAGGCTTGGTATAGTTAAAGCTTTCTTCAAGTTTAAGTTATGCTATGATGGTGATGCATGAAGCTTTCCATCTTCATTGCTTCACCTAGGTCACAAGGAACACAAAGAATGTATTGTAACAAGTCTCTCTTTATGGGAGAAATTATAATACAAATGCCTATTGGAGGGGGGACCGGATCCACATAAATCCGGTCCTCAACTGTTGTCCAGTTCTCTAAATTCTCTCTCTTGCAAAAGTATTGTCTATGCCAAGTTAACTAATTGCTATGATTATGTTGCTATCTTCAATTATGTCAACCCGCTATGCTCACAAAATCATTTCTTGAAAGTACTCTCATTAAATTCCGCTACTCTTAAATTGATTAGGCAAATTCCATTATATTTTGTATCATCTGATGCACTCTTTTTGAGCTCCCAACTCCATGAGGGTGGTCAAGGAGCACTTCAAAAAAATAGCTCTAGCAGTACCGTAGATGCAAGGACATCACATTGCAAGAATTTTCACACTCTCTATGAGGCCAATTTCCAACATCTTTAGAAAGTACCTCATCGCTCCTCCATGTGATCTGAACATGTTTCCACATGGTTCTAGCTCAAGAACGCACCATAATTTCATATCTTAGCTATCACTTTCAAGCAAGGAGGTGTGAGAATTTCTTAGCTTTAGCAACATGAAAATAACATTTAGAGTTTCACGATTAAAAAAATAAAAATATTTGTGTCATGCCTATCAACATCACGTACAACACGTAGAAGCTGGGTTGCTTGATTTGACTGGTAGCGACTTCAAGGTTGTAGAGGATGCCAAGTGCAAAAAGCATAATGCAAGAGGGAAGGAAAACAAATCCATTTTTAGTAGGGAAGAAAGATTTTCATGGTGAGCTTCTACATTGTGGAGTGAAATCCCAATAGAAGCTCACAAATGACAGCCTATCACAAGCGAGTGTTGGATGTGTCAATATCTAGAGGTATGTTGAGTCTAGCAAGGTTCCAAATTTGTCCTATGATGAATAGGTCACATTTGCAAATTAAATGAAGGAACTTGGAGGTCACTTGGGGTGATCACTATGTATAAATTGTATATATCACTTGCGTTCAAGGAATATATTTAAAACTCCTTATCTGTGAATTTTTTACAAATATGATACACCCTTTTTCTATTCAACCTTTAATTTGTTTTCCCAATTTTATTTTTAAGGTACCCTTCTGTATATGAAAATGTGAGAAAAAATGAAAATAAATAACCCCTCTTGATGCACTCATGTGATAATCACATAATTATTAAGTGACCCCCCCGAGCTTGGAGCCCATATTATGATCTATATACTAGGACCTTCTACTCTCCTCCCACCCTATGACAACCATGTCCTCCATGGCTACTTCTACAACCTACAAAGAGGAAATTTTGGTTCCCTCCTTGCCTTTGGAGTCCTTTCCCTACCTGGACAGGGAGGCATCTCCTACTTGTTCCTTTGCAAATTTTTGGACATTCATTATTATTTAGTTTGAGCCTTATGGGCCTCCATAGCCCGAGTGTCCTTGGCATATTGCACATGTTGTGAACTAATTCAATCTAGACACCACTAAGAGTACCCATGAAAGTAAATTGTTGACCACCAACGATATGCTAGCATTGATCTAGACTTTTAAATTTCCCACAAGTTGACAACAATGGAAACAAGAAAACCATCTCGTGGAAGGCTAGGTCGGTTCGACTAAAGGCTACAATGCACATAAGAAACAAAGGAACAAGTCGATGGAGATCCTTTTATATTGAGTGGATTTGTGAGTTTATCTTATTGCTAGGAGTTGCTATGAGGCACTACTACTTGGACCGTTGGTGGTCTAGACATGCTAGCATTGATCTAGACTTTTAAATCATCCACAATGTGACAACAATGGCAGCAACAAAACCAGCTCATGGGACGCTAGGTCGGTTGGACTAAAGGCTACAATGCACATAAGAAACAAAGGAACAAGTCGATGCATGGAGCTTCTTTTATATTGAGTGAACTCGTGAGTTTCTCTTATTGCTAGGAGTTGCTAGGCACTACTACCGTATTTGCTATGGTGGTCTTGAGACGTGATGATAGTAGCCACACTGCCATGGCTTCCCATTTGCCCCCAAAAGGCACCTATGAATATCAAGCAGGACTTAGGAGAGGTATTTGATGTGAGGAGAGCCAGGAAAAAGAGAATCTAATGTGACCATTGAGGGATCAAAGAAAGGTAGAAAATATTTGGTCAAATACATCATGGTGTGAAGAGGCTACAAAAGGTACCAACAAATAGGATATAAATATAAGTTCCATGGGAAGACCTAGAATCAACATCTGAATAACTAAAACCCATGCAATGTTAAAAGTAAACCATTTATAAGACTCTATTTATGTAATGTTCTCAAGACTTTCTATCTATTTCTCTAGAAATGGACACACCTTTGAGCTCCTTCCCTTTGAATCACTGACTGTCACCATGACTCCAACGAAGTGATCATGCAGAGTAGGCGAGCATTTGCAAGTCGAAAAATATTTTGGGAGATCTCATTGAGCTCAGTCTGCTCATATTTCTTATTTGGGCTCATTTCGGCCTCCGTTTCCACTACAGACAGTGCTGCACAGGCTATTTTGTCATTTTATGCAGAGTTTCTGTCAGTGCCGTTTTCTGCATAACAGGTGCCTTACAGTCTTCTACGGTTTGTGCTATATAGCACGTGTTGTTCTCTCTCCGTTTCTCCTATTTTCGGGCAGTTTTCACATCAGGTACATCATTTACCATGGCTGACAACAACAACACAGATGTGTTCAAGATGTTTGTTGCTGAGGACAGGTTGGATGGGGAGAACTGCCCTATGTGAGCTTATATGATGCAACATGTTCTTGTGTCAAAGGGCGTCTAGAACATGGTGCAGGGCATTGATGTACGTCCTGGTTCTTGTAGACATGTAGTAGTGTTAGTGTGTATACGCGCTTCACCAGGGGCACTTTTCTCCCACTGGGTTTTTCCCCCTGGACATCTGGTGTGAAAGGACACCTTATCTCTTAGGGTCTCATATAAGCTTTGTAGCTCTGAGGTTGTATATACTCTATTATTCTAATACAGAGAGATAGACTACAGAGATCTCGTACACAGGCTTCGTGTCTTCTCCTTCTCCATCTTCTTCCTACTATGAGTTGCTGTCTTCCTTCTGTTTCCTGTTTCATCATCTTCAACAATTGGTATCAGAGCAAGGTGATTTCCAGAGCCTCTACTTGCGTTTTCGCGTCCGCGTGCGCAATCGCAGTTTTCAGGCAGTTTTCGAAAAATTTGCTCGTGGGAGCATCCTCGACGTTCCGGGAGTATTCTGAGTAGGTGACCTGGAGTTTTACCCCCCTTTTGAAGCCGTTCTAGCCCTCAGAAATTTGTTCTGAGCAGCGTAGCAGAAGTTACTTTTCGGAGGCGTTTAGATCAAGAGGGTGTGCTTTTTGACAGATTTTCTTCAAGTAAACAGTTCTTTTGGGAAGCAGCTTGTCTTAGCTTTGTGCTGAGATTTTTTGTAGAGTTTTGTTTGGATTGGAGAGGAGATTTGTGAATCTCTTGGAGGTTCTTTTGCTCTCTTGTGTGCATCCACAGTATGGCTCAATCTACGGAGAAAGAGATTTTTGGTGCGTTTACATCCGAAGACAAATTGGATGGTACCAACTATTCTCTTTGGTCTTTTATGGCCAAAAATGTTTTGGTTGGTAAAGGATTGTGGGATTATGTATCTGGAGATGAAGTTCGTCCAGGTAGCATTGCACCTGCCACGCCTGGTCGTGGTGCAGCTGTTGGTGCAGGGCCCTCACAAGTCACTCCAGAGCAAAAGAGATGGGATACTAAAGATGCACAAGCTATGGCTGTGATTGCCTTAACCATAAAGAGGACAATCACACCACATATCAGATCTTGCAGAACTTCTGAGGATGCTTGGAACACTCTGCAAGCTATGTTTGGAGGAAGAAACGCTGCCAGAATAGAGTTTTTGAAGAAACAACTTGACAAAATACAGATGGACGAAGGTGACGATATCGTCGAGCATCTTACAAAAATCATGGATCTTAAAGAGCAATTGCTTAGCATTGATGAAGTGATTCTAGAGAAGGACTTGGTTTCCAAAACACTCAATTCACTACCACCATCTTATTTGACTTTTCAGACTTCTTTGACTCTGTCTTTGTGAGCTAATCCTGAGCCTCTTCATTTTGAAGAGTTAGTGGCTTTGCTATTGCAGGAGGATCAATCACGTAAGAACAAGTCTTTACAGGTGGATGGTATGGATCATGCTCTTGTTGTACAAAACAAAAACAAGGGTAAAGAGAGTGCTCATCACTCCAAGTCTGGTGCAGGACAGTCTTTAGAGAAGTCTAAAGGTGATTCCGACAAGTCCAAGAAGAAAGGTAAATGTCACTACTGCAAGAAACCTGGTCACTACATTAGTGAGTGTAAAAAGCGAATTGCTAAAGAAAAGAAGAAAAAGTCAAGTTTGGTTGTTTCAGCTTCTGGTGATTCTTCTATAGCTAAAGAAGAGTCTGTAAACTTTGTGCAGGATTCTTATGCTTTCGTAGTATGTTCAGATTTTTCTGCTTACAGTGTTGACGAGACACAAATGATTTGGTACTTTGATAGTGGTGCATCCAGGCATATTACTTCAAGGAAGGATTTGTTTTGTTCATTGGATGCAGCTCCACCAGGAAAGAAGGTGACATTCTTATCCAATCAAAGGCATTGGTAAGATTTTGATTACCATTTCAGATGGTTCAGATTTATGCTTGCCAGATGTCTTATATGTTCCAAGGATCAAGAAGAATTTGTTGTCTGTATCCTCTCTTGAAAAAAATGGTCTTCGGGTCATTTTTGAGGATGACAAATGTGTTGTACGAGATCGAGAGAATGGTTGTTCTCTTATCACTACAGGTACACTGGAAAATGGACTATTTGTGCTAGATTGTTATGAAAAGCAGTTTCAGGTATGTATTGCAGAAATAAAGACTCAGGCCATGCAGGATGCTGAGTTGTGGCATGCTAGATTTGGGCATGTTAGTTATGACAGTTTGATGACTTTACAACGTCATAATATGGTGCATGATTTGTCTTTATTGGAGATGCCACCAAGACATGTATGTGAAGGTTGCGTTCTTGGAAAGATGCACAAATTTGCATTTTCGCAGGATGGTTCAGTTAGAGGGACACGAAAGCTGCAACTTGTACACAGTGATCTATGTGGTTCTATGAGGACGCCATCTATAGGAAATAGCCTTTATTTTGTGACCTTCATTGATGACTTTTTCAGGTTTTGTTGGGTGTATCCACTCAAAGCAAAGTCAGATGTGTTTGCAGTTTTTCAACATTATGTCGCCATGGTTGAAAATGAAACAGGTTGTAAAGTACAGACTCTTTGTACCAATCGAGGAGGTGAATACATGTCAGGTGCATTTAAGGATTTTTTGGGAAAGAAAGGCATTAAACACCAATGCACTATGCCATACACACCACAACAGAATGGTGTTGCAGAAAGGAAGAACAGGTCTTTAATGGAGATGGCTAGATGTATGCTCAAGGCTAAGAGTTTGCCTCATAAGCTATGGATGGAGGCAGTTGCTTGTGCAGCACATGTTTTGAACAGGTGTCCTACTCGTGCCTTGAAGACCATTACTCCATATGAAGCTTGGTATGAAAGAAAACCTTCAGTCAATTATCTTCGTGTTTTTGGTTGTCTTGCTTATGCTCACATCCCTCAGCAGTTACGTGGGAAGCTTGATGATAAGGCAATCAAATGTATATTTGTGGGGTACATTTGTGGAAGTAAAGGTTATAGACTTTACAATCCTGCTACAAACAAGATTTTTGAAAGTCGTGATGTAATTTTTGCAGAAACTACTGCTCAACCTATGGTTGCTTTTGATGTACCTCATATGCAGACACATGATGTATTTGAAGGTTTGCTTCCTTCTTTTGTGGAGAATCAAGAATCACAACAGGTTGATAATCTTGATCAGTCTTTTGATCAGCATGTGACACCTCATGATGTAGAGAAAATTGTGCGTGAAGAGCAAGAAGTTCTCAGGGAAGAAAGAACCTTGCCTAAATGGGTTCAAAAAACTTTGCACGATAGCAAGTTGGATGCACCGTTGCCACGAAAAACACGTGCTGGTACTACTTTTGGCAGAGAGCAAGTAGATTTGGCTTGCTTTAGCACTCTTTGTGATGCAGATGAGCTTGATTCATTTGAACAAGCTTTAGAGTGTGTTCAGTGGAAAGATGCTATGCAACAAGAAATTGATTCTATTCATAAGAATCATACATGGGATCTACTCGACTTGCCTACATGTAAAAAGCCTATTGGTACAAAGTGGGTTTTTAAAGTAAAAAGGAAACAAGATGGTACTATTGACAGGTACAAAGCAAGGCTTGTGGCAAAAGGCTATGCGCAACAGAAAGGCATAGATTATGATGAAACCTTTGCTCCTACTTCTCGTGCGTCCACAGTTAGATCACTAGTTGCAATTGTTGCTCATCATGGTTGGAAAGTGTATCAGTTGGATATCAAAACTGCTTTTTTGAATGGTGATTTGCAGGAAGAAGTTTATGTAAGTCAACCAAGTGGTTTTGTTATAAAATGTCAAGAGAAAAAGGTATGTAGATTGCGTAAAGCTTTGTATGGTCTCAAACAGGCTCCAAGAGCATGGTATGAGAAGATACATACTTATTTGATCGGCCAGGGATTTCAGAATAGTCCAAAAGAAAGTACTTTGTACGTCAAAAAGAGAGATGGAGTTCTCATTATGCTAACACTTCATGTGGATGATACGCTTCTTACAGGCAATACTGCAGATGAAATTGAAGCGTTTAAAGATGCTTTGAAAAAAACCTTTGAGATGTCTGATCTTGGTTTGCTACATTATTACTTGGGTATTCAGTTTGTGCAATCAGAGGATGGCATATACATGTTGCAGGCAAAATATTTGCATAAAATTTTGGACAAGTTTGATATGCAAAATTGTAAACCAATCTCTACACCCGTAGAAAATGGATCAAAGTTGAGCATGCATGATGCTGGAGAACCTTTTGATGTACATACTTATGCAGCAGTGGTTGGTTGCTTGATATATTTGGCAGGCAACACTCGTCCAGACATTCAATTTGGGGTTTCACAAGCAAGCAGATTTATGCACAGCCCAGGTATGCATCATTGGCAGGCTGTGAAGCGCATACTTCGTTACCTTTCAGGTACCCCTAATCTTTCCATGTTCTTTCAAAGGGGGGATATGTATGGAAAGCACAGTTCTATGCAGCTTCTTCGTTACAATGATTCAGATTGGGCTGGTGATTTTGACACACGACATTCCACAAGTGGGAATTGTTTTTTTTCTTGGGAATGCATGTATATCTTGGCTAAGCAAGAAGCAACCCACAGTGGCTACATCAACTTGTGAAGCTGAGTACAGGGCAACTTTCACGGCAACAGTTGATTGTGTATGGATACGCAGGTTATTGGCAGATCTTTGTGAGTGTCAACAGGCACCCACTACCATTTTCACTGACAGTCAGAGTGCTATGGCAGTTGCAAGGAATCCAGTATTTCATGCAAGAACAAAGCACATAGAGGTTCACTACCACTATGTCAGGGAAAGGCTACATGCAGGGGAGATCACACTAACTTAATGTCCTACACAGGATAACATTGCAGATCTATTTACGAAGGCGTTATCACAAGAAAAGTTTGAAGCTTTCCGAAAAGCTTTGGGCTTACTCTCATACACATGATGATTTGCTACCTTGAACGGATTCACACTATCACTACAGGGGGAATTTGTAGACATGTAGTAGTGTTAGTGTGTATACGCGCTTCACCAGGGGCACTTTTCTCCCACTGGGTTTTCCCCCCTGGACATCTGGTGTGAAAGGACACCTTATCTCTTAGGGTCTCATATAAGCTTTGTAGCTATGAGGTTGTATATACTCTATTATTCTAATACAGAGAGATAGACTACAGAGATCTCGTACACAAGCTCTGTGCCTTCTCCTTCTCCATCTTCTTCCTACTCTGAGTTGTTGTCTTCCTTCTGTTTCCTGTTTCATCATCTTCAACAGTTCTGAGGATGTACGCGATGTTAAGGATGTTGCAGGTCTTGCTACAAGGATTGCTGTTGTTAGAGTTGTTTTGCCTACAGCAGAACAAGCTTGTTGGGATGTAAAGGATGCGCGGGCTCATGCATTGATTGTGTTGTCTGTGAAGCGCACCATTGTTCCTCACATCCGTTCAGCAAAATCTGCAAAACAGGCTTGGGATATTCTAGCAAGTCTTTATGCAAGCCGCAATGAGGCTAAAATTGCGTTGCTACATAAAGAGCTGGAGTCGAAGATTATGTATGAGAAAGATGATATGGACACTTTCGTTGCTGGTGTCAAGCATATCAATGAGCAGCTTATTTCTGCAGGTGAGGTCATTTCAGACAGTTCCCTTGTGCAGATTGTTCTTGATGCCTTACCAGATTCTTACTGGACTTTTGCTAGTACTTGGAGACTTATGACCCAAGGAAATCCAAAAGTTGTCAAGTTTGATGCATTATGCACATTGCTGTTGCAAGAGTCACTTTCTAGAAAAAACAGGACAAGACAGCGTGCAGTTGAACAGGCTTTTATTGCTTCTCAAAGAAAGGGTGGTAACAACAATGCAACCACTTCTTATGGTTCTGCTGCGAGTGGCAAAACTTTTATTCCTAATGCTTCTGCTGGCAGCACTTCATCTGGAAATTCTGGTGATAGGGCCAAAAAGAAGATGCGTTGCCATTATTGTAAAGCTAATGATCACTTGATCAAGTCGTGTCCTAAGTTGACAACGTTAGGCCAAAAGAAGATGCGTTTGCCATTATCTGTAAAAGCTAATGATCATCTTGATCATACCCACACCGTCGAATGTCCTAAAGTTGAGGCCAAAGAGGCTAAGAAGAAAGAGGGTGGTTCCACCACTGCAAATGCTTGTTCCACTACAAATGCAGCCATTGTTGAGTCTTCTATGAAAGGAGAACTGTGATGTTGATGTTGATGTAGAATGGGCTTTTACTAGCACAAAGTGCACTTACAATCTTGTTGTCCATGATGCATGCTTGTCGGTTGCTGCACATTCACATGTGTGGTATTTCGACAGTGTGCTACAAAGCACATTACCTCACATCGTGAATTGTTTACCTCTCTCGAGTCTGTCCCTCATGGGAATTCAGTCACTTGTGCCAACAATGCCTCTTATCGGGTTCAAGGAGCTGGAAAGATTGTGCTTACTGCTGCTAATGGCAGTTCCTTCACACTTGTTGCCATGCACTTTATGTACCTGGGATCAAGAAGAATCTCTTGTTTGTATCCGCACTTGCTAGGACTTGGACTTTAGTCAAATTTGTGGACGACAGATGTACAGTTCATGATCTCAGTTTTGGTGATGAAATTTGTTGCATCTGGCCTTTTGTGTCGTGGGCTGTATAAGCTCACTTTGTATAACAAGCGTGGACAAAATTTTGCAAATGCTGTTGCAGATTCAAGGGCTATTTCAGATGCAAAACTTGGCATGCACGTTTTGGTCATCTGAATTTTTCCAGTTTGCTGCGTTTGCAGAAATATGATATGGTTGCTTCTTTGCCGCCCTCTTGAAGCACCTGTCAAACATGTTTGTGAGGCTGTATTTGGGTAAGATGCAGCGTTCTAAAGTTTCCAAAGGATGGTTCAGTTCGGGCCACATGCAGGTTGCAGCTATTGCATAGTGATGTTTGTGGCCCATGCAAAACTCCGTCCTTGGGCAATTACCTTTACTTCATGACTTTCATTGATGATTACTCCATGCATGCATGGGTATTTCCGCTTAAAGCAAAGTCCGAAGTTATTATGTGCTTCAAACAATTTCTGGCTATGGCTGAAAATGTCTCAAAATGTACTATGGCACCCTCCGTTCTGATCGAGGAGGGGGAGTATATGTCTCATGAATTTGATGCATTTCTAGCTAGTCGTGGGATAAAACACCAATGTACAGTACCTTATACACCTCAGCAAAATGGTGTTGCTGAGAGGAAAAACAAGTCACTGACGGAAATGGCACGATGTTATGGTCAAAAGTACTCAAGCTTTGCCGCATTCTTTTGGCTTGAGGCCATCATGTGTGCCACTTATGTACTTAACAGGTGTCTTACAAAAGATTTGCAGTCTATTACTCCATATGAAGCATGGAAAGATAGAAAGCCTTCTATTGAGCACATGCGTGTTTTGGTTGTTTGGCATATGCTTTGGTGACAAAGTGCAACACAGAAATTGGGATGATAAGGCTGTCAGATGTATTTTTGTTGGTTATAGTGCTGAAAGAAAGGTTACAGGTTGTATCATCCGCAAACAAAACGTATTCTGGTTTCACGGGATGTAGTGTTTGTGGAAGATTCTGTTCAGCCCTTGCTGTCATGTACTATAGACAGTAATGTAAGCTCACAAGACATTTTGACAATTTGTTGCCTCTTTTCAGTGGTGGAAATATGATGTAAGTTCCAATGAGGCAAATGTACAGTCTATGGGGGTTTCTGAAAATGTTACAGATCAGCCTATTACTGATGCAGATGTACATGATGTACTTGATGAGGAAAGGGCTGAAAATGAACAGGCTAGAGGTATGCCAAAATGGATGGTGCACACTTTGCGTGACAGTAAATTGGATGCACCTTTGTCTCAGTCGTACTCGTTCAGGCTCTCGCCATGCATCAGATTGTTATGCTTTGGCTATGTCTAGCTTACATGATGTTGAGGAGCCTCTATCTTTTGATGAAGCACATAATTAAAAAAATTGGATGGCTGCCATGCAATCAGAATAGATGCACTTATAGACATGGACTTTATGTGATTTGCCTCCGGGCAAAAAGGCCATTGGGTACGAAGTGGGTTTACAAGTTGAAACGCAAGCCGGATGGTGAGATCGATCGCCATAAGGCTCGACTTGTTGCAAAGGGTTATGCACAGCAAAAAGGCATTGATTATGAAGAGACTTTGCTCCACTTGTCGTATGACTACTGTTGCATTTCTCTATGTGCATTGGCAGCTCATTTTGGTTGGATGTACATCAATCAGACATTGTTACTGCTTTCTTGAATGTTGACATATTTGAGGAAGTTTATGTAATGCAGCCTCGTGGTTTTGTCATAAAGGACAAGAGGACAAAGTGTGCAGATGTAAGAAGGCTTTGTATGGTTGAAGCAATCTCCTCATGCTGGTATGAGAAAGCTGACACTCATTTGGTTAAACGAGGCTTTTTCCACATGCAACAAATTCTTGCATCCACTTAAGATGTAGTTCAAGAAGCCTTGTTTCCCAAATGCCTGATGCAAAGTAGGATCATTTGGTGCATGTTCTCCTCTAGTCCATGCTTTACTTCAACTTATGTTAGCAGAGCTTCCGGTAGATTAGAGCTAGAATCCCTAGCAAAGGATGAATGAACCCTCCTTGACCTAAAGCAGGGGTCAAGGGAGGGTTTTGATCATTCTCGAGTGTCATCTCGATGTCCCTAGCCATAGATGGAGCCATCATTTTGGGACCTTCCTTTTTTTTGCCCTCAAGATGTGCTCTCTTTGCCTTGAGCGTCCACCCAAGAAATTTTTCTTCAATACCTCTTGGGGGGTGTTTGCAAGCTAAAACGTTTCGAGGAATTTTGAACACATGTTCTTTTATCTTGTGAGCATTTTCGCTAAAATGATGGCAGCAGGTTTATACCTCAACTTTGATGTAGACTTTCCACGACCAATTCATCTACGTAGTTCCACTCATATCCTTTCAACCATTTCTTAAGATCTATACACTCAAATAGAACTAATTACTAAATACACATCTAAAATTGAACTCTAATACCATTTACGTTACTTTTATTTGTCAACGTTTTGAACCTCTTTAAATATAAATACAATTTTTTTTTTCAAGTGTAAGCTTTCACTTTACACCTGAATCATGATTAAATAAATCGTTTCATCTGTCTCAATAACTTCCAGTGTGAGTAAACTCTACACAAAGCAAGATATCTTTAAAAACCGATCTAAATTACCTCCAAGTGTGAGTGTACTCTCCACATGGCAAGCATCAAATTCACTACTTCTCTAAATCTCTTCTAGGTGTGAGAATACCTCTACACAAAGAGAGAGATTATGATTTAATCTACCTAAATTGTCTGTAGTGTGAGTATTACTCTACACATGACAGACAATCATTAGATAAATCTAACCTAAGTTAATTCCAGGTGTGAACATAGTTCAACACACAACAAGCAACCCTTAACTTTTACTTATATCTAACTAAAACTACTTCTAAGTGTGAACATAATTCAACACAAAGCAAATAACTGCTAACTTTAACTATCTTAAATCACCTCCAAGTGTGAGTTTCCTCTACACAAGGCAAGAATCATTAACTATTTTACTTAATTTACCTCCGAGTACTAGATATACTTCACACAGAGAAGATAAAGACTCAAAATTCCAAAGCCTAAAAACCACTTTTTATCCAAAGCTCTAAATTTTTACTAAAAAACTTATATGACTTAATTTAAAATGGCTTTTTTCATATGTTTCTTGATGTTGTAAAGATCACCTATAGATGAGATAAGGAAGAAAGATCAATAGAAAGAGGAAAACAGTTTTTTTTTCACGTATATAAAGAGCTATATTTCGATCGTAATATTATTTTGATCGAAATTCTAAGAAAATTATACGATATGGTGGTTTTGTTGATGTGGAACCGTATAGTACAGCCAATAAAGATAGGTGGCATATATAATACGTCCTTTTAAAGCGTATTATATGTACACCGTATAACGTACAATGCAGCTTACGAATCCACAAACTCGGCAATAGAAACCGAGTGTTGATGATCCCAATAACAACACAAGTAGGAAAATGAATTTATGTAAGTCTAATAGTACATAGCCAAAGCATTTGAAAATACCTTTGGATCGACAAGAACTCACGAAACACTTTTGGCATTGCATCATCCATCACAAATGCCCTTTCTCAACATTAGTGGAGTGATTTTGTATCCTCCAGATACACTCTTTTGAGCTCCCAACTCCATGAGGGTGGTCAAGGAGCACTTCAAAATAATAGCTCTAGCAGTACCATAGATGTAAGGACATCAACATTGCAAGAATTTTCACACTCTCTATGAGGGCCAATTTCCAACATCTTTAGAAAGTACCTCATTGCTCCTCCATGTGATCTGAACATGTTCCCACATGGGTTCTAGCTCAAGAACGCACCATAATTTCATATCTTAGCTATCACTTTCAAGCAAGGAGGTGTGAGATTTTCTTGCTTTTGCATCATGAAAATAACATTTAGAGTTTCAGGATTGCTTTTTAAACCAAAATATTCGTGTCATGCCTATCAACATCACAATACGTAGAAGCTGGGTTGCTCGATTTGAGTGGGTAGCGACTTCAAGGTTGTAGAGGATGCCAAATGCAAAAAGCATAATGCAAGAGGGAAGGAAAACAAATCCATTTTTTAGTTAGGAAGAAAGATTTTCATGGTGAGCTTCTACATTGTGGAGTGAAATCCCATAGAAGCTCACAAATGACAGCCTATCACAAGCGAGTGTTGGATGTGTCAATATCTAGAGGTATGTTGAGTCTAGCAAGGTTCCAAATTTGTCCTATGATGAATAGTCACATTTGCAAATTAAATGAAGGAACTTGGAGGTCACTTGGGGTGATCACTATGTATAAATTGTATATATCACTTGCGTTCAAGGAATATATTTAAAACTCTTTATCTGTGAATTTTTTACAAATATGATACACCCTTTTTCTATTCCAACCTCTAATTTGTTTTCCCAATTTCATTTTAAGGTACCCTTCTGTATGTGAAAATGTGAGAAAAAATGAAATAAATAACCCTTTTCATGCAGTCATGTGATAATCACATAATTATTAAGTGACCCCCCCTAGCTTGGAGCCCATATTATGATCTATATACTAGGACCTTCTACTCTCTTCCCACCCTATGACAACCATGTCCTCCATGGCTACTTCTACAACCTACAAAGAGGCAATTTTGGTTCCCTCCCTGCCTTTGGAGTCCTGACCCTACGTGGAAAGGGAGGCATCTCCTACTCGCTCCTTTGCAAATTTGGACATTCATTATTATTTAGTTTGAGCCCTATGGGCCTCCATAGCTTGAGTGTCCTTGGCATATTGCACATGTTGTGAACTAATTCAATCTAGACACCACTAAGAGTACCCATGAAATTAAATTGTTGACCACCACGACATGCTAGCATTGATCTAGAATTTTAAATCATCCACAAGGTGACAACAATGGCAACATCAAAACCATCTCGTGGAAGGCTAGGTCGGTTGGGACTAAAGGCTACAATGCACATAAGAAACAAAGGAACAAGTCGATGGAGATCCTTTTATATTGAGTGAATTTGTGAGTTTCTCTTATTGCTAGGATTTGCTATGAGCTAGGCACTACTACTTGGACCGTTGGTGTCTAGACATGCTAGCATTGATCTAGACTTTAAATTATCCACAAGGTGACAACAATGGCAGCAACAAAAACTAGCTCATGGGAGGCTACGTCGGTTGGACTAAAGGCTACAATGCACATAAGAAAACAAAGGAACAAGTCGATGGAGCTTCTTTTATATTGAGTGAATTTGTGAGTTTCTCTTATTGTTGGGAGTTGCTAGGCACTACTACCGTATTTGCTATGGTGGTCTTGAGACGTGGATGATAGTACCATTTGCCCCCAAAAGGCACCTATGATCAATATCAAGCAGGACTTAGGAGAGGTATTTGAATATGTGAGGAGAGCCAGGAAAAAGAGAATCTAATGTGACCATTGAGGGATCAAAGAAAGGTAGAAAATATTTGGTCAAATACATCATGGGCGTGAAGAGGCTACAAAAGGTACCAACAAATAGGATATAAATATAAGTTCCATGGAAGAAGACCTAGAATCAACATCTGAATAACTAAAACCCATGCAATGTTAAAAGTAAACCATTTATAAGACTCTATTTATGTAATGTTCTCAAGACTTTTATCTATTTCTCTAGAAATGGACACACCTTTGAGCTCCTTCCCTTTGAATACCACTGACTATCAACGTGACTCCAACGAAGTGATCATGCAGAGTAGGACACGCAAAAACAACTTTTCCCATGTAAGAGAGAAAATACAATGGCGTCGCTGTGCTAGGCATTCAAAAAAATTTGAAGAGTGCAACGTAAAAAACATTCACGCATACCAAGCACTACAAAGCACCCTCCTAGAAGAGTGCAACGTCAAAAACATTCACGCATACCAAAAATTTGAAGAGTGCAACGTCAAAAACATTCACGCATACCAAGCACTACAAAACACCCTCCTAGAAGACATGCATAGGCATATGCATGAAATGAAGGTGTCAGCTCTAAATTGATTTCAACATTCCGATCATTGAAGGATGATATCGCACGACAACTTTGGCTTCTTGGAAAACTTCCAAAATGAATCTCTTCAATAATGTGATTCCAAGTAGCAGCTTTTGCTTTTGACATAGTTGGTCACTATCGGAGGTCATGACCTAATGACAGTAAAGGTAGCTCTTGACACTTGAAATGCCATCAACAAAAGGCTTAATGCACAGTTGGACAAACCAAACTTTGAGTGCATAGATGTATGAAATGCATGGTCTCTTTTTGTAGAGCTTTACAAGGATAAGATTAGAAATGGTCTAAGCTATGGGATGTACAAAAACATAAATGCTAGAACATGTTTTTTTCCAGCATTCTACTTTTGGACTCGATGTTAAAAAAAATCTAATGAACTAGAGAGAGAGAGAGAGAGAGAGAGAGAGAGAGAGAGAGAGAGAGAGAGAGAGAGAGAGAGAGAGAGTAATGTTAAAGTTGATTAAAAACTTAATCGATTGCTTGATGAGACTATGCCATAGGTAAGGTAACATTTGATGGACGACAACATGCTTATCACTACAAGAGGCTATTCATATTAGCGACGCTCACACAACGACGCTCAAAAAACATTCCGGCGCCTCGCTATAAGCGTCGCAAATTTACAAGTAAATTTGCGACGCTCATAGTGACGCTCATAGCGACGCCGACTGGGCTAAAAAAATAACAGAGAGCGCCCAAAAGTTCAGATCTCAGATCTGAGTTTTTCGGCGCCCTCAAGCAAGGAGCAGGTTACGCTCTCCTCTCTTCTCTCTCTCTCTCTCTCTCTTCTTTCTTCTCAACACACACACACACCACACACACACACACGAGGAGAGTAGAGGAGAGTAAGGAGAGCCATGTATGCTTCTTCCCTCTCCTCACTCTCATGTTCCCTTTCCCCTCTTTCTCCGTCCCTCTCTCTCTCTCTCACACACACAAATACACACACACACACATAGTGTTTTTGAGAGAGAGAGAGAGAGAGAGAGAGAGAAGAGAGAGAGAGAGAGAGAGAGAGAGAGTACAAACATAAACAAAAACGCACACACACATACATAAACAAAGAATGCACACACACATTGAGAGAGAAAAGAGAGAGAGAGAGAGAGCATGCATATAAACAAAAAATGCACACATTGAGAGAGAAAAGAGAGAGAGAACATGCATAAACAAAAAACGCACACATTGAGAGAGGAAAAGAGAGAGAAAACATGCATAAACAAAAAAAACGCACACACATTGAGAGAGAAAGAGAGAAAACTAATTTTAACGTCGTAGGAAACTAATTAAAATTAAAAGACCTAAAGATCTAGCCGACGAGGAGTGAACTCAAGACCTATTATTCAAGAGGGAAATGGCATAACCAATCTATCATACTTGGCATGGGTGATACAAAGGTTATACCATTTATCTCTTTTTATTGGCACACACATCCACCACACGCCACACACACAAGAAGAGAGAGTTATAAACGTCGTAGGAACTATCCTAAAAGACGTTAAAGATTAGGTTAGATGTAGACTTACGTTAAATTAGATTTAGGTTTATTTAAGTTAAATTAGATTAGATTTAGTTTATTTTTAAATAGATTTACGTTTATTTACGCTAGATTTAGATTTACGTTATATTAGATTAGATTTAGGTCTCCATAGACTGCGATGCCTGCATGAAGCGGTGATGAAGCACTACAAGAGGTTGTGTGCTCTTGTGACGCTGTTAGCGACGGAAATACACTGGGTTTTTATAACCCTTTGGCGTCGCTAATAGCGTCGCTACGAGAGCGTCGCTATAACCGTCGCTATGACCGTCGCTATATGCGTCGCTATATAAGAGACGCTCATAGCGACGTTTACACAGAAGTCTATAGCGACGCTCATAGCGACGCTATAGAGCCATAAATAACGACGGTTATAGCGACGCCCGAGAGAATTTTTTTTTGGTGACAGGGCATTGAATGCCCTGCCACCCATCAACCATATGTACTTGATTCACTTTTTAAAAAAAGTGCAAGGGTAGATAATAGACCCAAAATAGTCACCCACAAGACGCATTGTTGCAAAATTGACAAGCTAAAATTGACAATTGTACACATCATAGGCAAAATGAATTGATTGGCAAATGTAATAATGACAATTGTACAACATCATAGGCATAAAGAATTGATTGGCAAAATGAAATGCGGTGACAAATGTAATAATATACATGGTTCAAAAAGACGTATAAAATCCGTCTCATGATACATAAGCTATGAGAAACCCTAAACTAATGCTATCTAGCTAGGTGCTAAACTGACGTCGTCTAGTCCACACGTCTCATCGCGTCCAAGCGGCGTATCTGTCGGATTCTGCAAAAAAAGACAATAAGACAGCTTTCAGTAAGTATAAACATATAACGACATTTATAAAACAATACAACAAATAGAAAAGAGTAAACCCTAATACTAACCATGCCGCCGCGAGAACTGAGAATGTCCATCATGGCGTTTAAGCCCTTCCTACCTGCGTACTCGCGCTCGTACGGTGTGGGATCACGTCCTGTCATCGACCACTGTCAAAACATACAAAGAATTCATTATGTTAGAATTAAAAAACTCATAAACCCTAAACTATCCAACATAAAGAGCAATGCGAAAACACTTACAAAATCGGCCTCAAATGATGCCCATCCACCGCCCCAAGTGGTGCGAGCTCCCTGCCTCTACTCACGCTCTGGCTGCATCCTTTTGTTGCTTCCACTTGTCGGGATTCTCGCGCGCTGCTTTCTTCGCATTCTTCCAATCTTCTTTGGCCAGCCAATCTAGCCTGTTCCACCCATGCTTGATTGCTTTTTGCACTTCGGAACGCTTGTGTTTGCAGTATTCGCGCATTCGAATCTTCATCAGGTCTTCATTGAAGCGCTGATCCCGTGTTGGAACGGGAAACTCATCATGAAGTATGCTGATGACTCTGTTTTTTTAAATCACTTGGTACTTCCTCCATTTGTGTAGTATGTAGTGTGTCTAAATAGCTGAGAGCAAAGACACACATGTGCGAGATCACCTTCTTGCCGTCATCATCCATGATGATGCCGCCGCTGAAGTCGACGGAGTAAGGCAAGCCGTCTGGCCGGTAACGTGTGAACCGGTGGGTGTCCCGGCAGGGGTCTCTAGCGGCGTGTCGATGGGGGTACGGACGTCAGGTGTCTCCACCGGTGTCTGGGCCCCGAAGCGAGGAGTGTCGAGTGGGGGTGGCCCCTGGCGGAGTGGTAGAGGTGTGTAGCTGCTAGGAACAGTCAGCCGTGCAAAACATGGCGTAGATGGCGATGCTGTGGCTGGTTGGTGTGGGGGCGGGCAAAGAAGGGGAGGGTAAAGAAGCCTCGTCGAACACGAGGCGGTGTGGAGCATCGGTGGCGGAATCCCCACAACAACCGCCACCGCCACCACTAGAGCGCCGGTGTCTAGACGAGTGTGAAGCTCGTCTCGTCGACGCCGAAGCTTCGGAGCGCGCCGAATGCTCCGAAATAGAGGGAGATGCGGATGGAGTAGGAACGCACGATGATGCGTAGAGCGATGACGCTCCACGTACCACTGTCTCTGCTGCGGTGACAAAGAAGAAAGAAACTCCTCATCATCCATACCTGCATTAAACACACGAATATTTAAACTTAATATTGAATGAATAGAGTAGACAATGACGCAAAGACCATTAAATACAATGACATAATGACGCATATAAATACAATGACGCAATGAATTGAGTGTGATAGAAGAGGCAAGTCGAAAACTCAGATTTTTCAATCAAAAGATGTGAGCGCCATGGAAGGTACTTAGAGAGCCAGAGCTTTTTACAACCCGGAGCAAAATTGTTCAAATACAATATTTGTGGCTTTAAGAGATATCTCTCTCATCCTCGCATAACTCAGCATTAACTTCCTATATCTATATAGAGCTCTCCGTTTAAACACATATCCTCTGTTTCATTTTGTAGCTCCTCTGCATGCACCCCATATAGAGTAGTAGCATCTTGATGCTCGTCTGGCACCACCGCAGCGGCTTCTGATTGAGCATCTTCTCTGATCTCCTCCATTGATGCCGTTGTGATTGGCACATGGTAGCCTTCATACGTCCTTGCACTACGAGGGGCTACCTCTATGACGTACCACCCGTTTGATGTAGACTTTGTAGGATGAAATATTACCTGCCAGACCCACACAACTTACATGAGAGCTTTCAAGCACATAACTTGTAAAAGGGGGATGTTAACTATTTACATACTTGTTCACAATGCTCTGGTAGTACGAAAGTGTCTCTTAGGTCAGTCCATTTCTTAGTAGAATCCACCTCAAGAAAACTAGACTCTCCTCTACGCACAGTAGCGTTGCGACCCCTCCATGATTATCTTGAACCATTTGCACGTCGAACAAGTCGACAAAAAATCCTCTGTAATCGATCCTCAAAATCTCTTGCAGCGTGCCGAAGTAAGTGAGTTTCCGCCACCACAGGATCTGCATCAGAGGAACATCGTCGACTAGACTGTTCAAAATTTTGCCATGATTCCACAATCTTGAGTAAAACGTTTTGTCGATTCGTTCCACCCTAAATGTCGACCTTTAAACCATGCTGCTGTGTATGACTTATACTACAACGAACAAAGATTATGAGTGGCCGTTCAAACGTTTAGAAATAAAGTCACTAGCGTGTCGTACATTGCAAACTTACCTTGGTCGCGCAACCCTGAGAGTACTCCCACTCTTCCTCAGTCACTTCGTCACCGCATTGTTGTGCGCTTTTCAATTGGTTGTGCAACCATCTTAAGCTCATGAAGGTTGGTAGGCTCTCCAGACCGTCGGATAGTGCATCGGTGGTCGTCTTCCCCGTCTCCACTCGATTCGTGCCCTTTGTCTCTCTTGCTTTGCATCCTCATATTGTGAAATCCACTTTTGCATCACTGGATTGTGAAGCATGCAAAATCGGTTGATTTTAGCCTCTAGATCTTCCGTCATCTTCTTCTCAACACCGAGATTGCACATGACAATCCCAGATATGCGCTCATCATCTATGGTTCACCATAGCGTGTCCCGGGCTTTATCAAAATCCGTCTAGCCACTCTCTAATGTACAGTACTAGGGACTCTGATACCAACCAACCTTCTGCCATGCTACCCTCCGGACGTGCCTTTTGACGCACATATCCCTTAAGCGTTTTCATGAAACGCTCTAAGAAGAACATCCATCTGGAATGAGCTGTGCCAGCTATTTCCACCTCATCAACTATGTGAACAAGAAGATGCACCTGAATGGTTAGCATGGTAGTAGGAAAATGTTCTCAAACATGCACACAAGCTCCGTAGCATTTAGTTTGGCGAATGGTATGGAGTCTACGTTGATCTCCTTTTGTGAGATCCATTGCACCAGCTTTGCAAGTTTGTAGATTGTGTTACGGATGTCGAGAGACAAACATCCCTCAATGGCAACCGGTAAAATAAACTGTAAAGTATGTGCAGTAATTATATTAAAGTCCACATTTTATGCAATGATATTAAAGTCCACTATGAACGTACCTGACACATTATGCCAATTGTGTGACTTCAAACCGGTAAGCTTTACTTCTTTAGTAAAACACGTTTGGAGCGAGTGCATTACGCCAGTGGGGGTCCGCAAAGATCGAATGGCCTCTCTTTTACTTTGCGTCTTGGGCTCCTGTGAAAATCCATGGTGCTTTAGGGAGTTTTATCGATCCATCAGACGCTGTTTGCGGCCAATATTGCTCCATACGATCCACATTTCTAAGGTCAACTCTGGCTCCCAAAGTATCTTTCTTGCCGGTCAGATGGTCCCATAGTAGATTACCCACATTCTTGAATATGTGCATTGGATCGAGCAAGTGATTAGATCAACTATGGGAAAAAAACAAGATTTACAGTGTCTGAGTGAGGAGTGTCAATAGATCACCTGAGCATTCTGTTAGCCCGGGATAGTCATGCATGGTCCACATTAGAATGCCTATCAAAGCATTCTGTCGTCCTGTGTGTCGGCTCATATCCACCACGTCTATGCCAATCCACAATTGTTGTAGCTCTTCCAATAGTGGACGAAGATACACATCCATATTCCCCACTTCATATCGCCCTGGCACAATCAAGCTTAGCCATAGGTGCCCCTTCTTCGTAGTCAACCACGGGGGAATGTTGTAGTTGACGATGACAACGGGCCATACACTGTAAGATGTTGATCTTTGACCAAATGGATTTACGCCATCCATAGCCATGCCTAAGCGCAAATTTCGAGCTTCCCTGGCAAAATCCAACCATGTTCCATCTATATGTTTCCAGGCTGCGCAATCTGCAGGAATTTGTAGCACACCATCCGAAGATTTATTCTCCTCATGCCATGATGCTAGGGCGGCCATGGACTTACATTCGAAGAAATGCTTGATGCGAGGAAGCAGAGGAAAATGTCGCAAAACCTTTTGTGGAATTTTTGTCCCGTGGAGATCTACTCGATATCTTTCGGAATCACATTTCGGACACTTCTCCATGTCTATGTATTCCCCTCTGAAAAGAATGCAGTCATTAGGACAAGCATGGATAGAATTGTAATTCCATCCCCAAGTTTCGCAAAATCTTTCTTGCTTCATCTCGGGAATCTGGCATCACATTGTCAGCTGGTTAGTATGTGCTCTTTAAGCAATCTACACAACATAAAATATGATACAGTCGTGTAAAAATCTAGCAGATCATTATACATTTAGAGTTTTATTAAAGTAAACTAATTGTAATAGATCACCTGAAAAGCGCTGTGTACGCTAGTGTCACTCCATCCAAACTTTGCCTGCATGTTGAAAGAACCAGGAGTGCTTTCAATCTAGACATACGTGCTCCATTATACAATGGCGTATCGGCTTCACTTTTCATATCATCATAGATAAGCCTTTCTGAATCCATGATCCTCTCGATCATTTCATCAATCTCGGCTCAAACATTGCCTCGTTGGGAATGTGCTCTGCATGATCATCCCCCGAGCTGTCAGAGGCTACATCTTGTGGCCTCACTTATGCTACTTGACCAAAGCGCCTGCGAACACGTCTATTGGGTTGCAAGATTGCTGCTTGTTGGCCAATGTCAGAGTCCGACGAGTTATAATTGGCAACAACTCGATCTATAATAGATGGATCGAACTCGCCAAATTCGCGAACGTGCTGCAAAGAAACACGTCTTGTCCGTCGCACAGCATGCTTGCATTGATGACAAGGACATAAGACCCTCGTTGAGAGATAGGTGTTTCGGTTGGACGGTCCCACATCCTCGTCACTACTCATAATTGAGGATAAAAATCTTATAACCTGGACAACAAATTTAATATTCTATATTCTATTGGCTTATCTCTTCTCTCTCTCTCTCACTCTCTCTCTCTCTCTCTCTCTCTCTCTCTCTCTCTCTCTCTCTCTCTTTACCTCACATTCTCTAGTCATGTCCAATCCCCGCACACCTCGGTCTAGAGGTGCACGGAGATCAGAACCAGCGGGTTATAATCTCGTCTTTATTGGTCAATACCTATATTTGTGGGTACAAGAAAACTAAAGACCCACGTCTACATGATACTGCATGTAGTGGACAAAACCCCTTTGCCTCTTCTCTAGCTGTAGCACTTCACAGCATCTTAACATCTTTTCACAGTAGATCTTTTCACTGTTTCGTCTAAGTCTAAACCCTAAACCGTAAGTAATTCTTGCGTGGACTCGATCTAACGTAAATAAGAGTAAATCTAACTAAAAATAAACCTAAATATAATTTAATGTAAGTCTACATCTAACCTAATCTTTAACGTCTTTTGGGATAGTTTCCTACGACGTTAAAACTCTCTTCTTCTTGTGTGTGTGTGTGTGTGTGTGGGTAAACCTAAATAAACCTAAGTCTAGTCTAATATAACATAAATCTAAATCTAACGTAAATTATGTTATATTAAAAACAAAGAACTAAACTAACAGGGATTATAAGAACCTTAAAACTGATTTAACACATAATTTTTCACATAACTCGGCAAGAGTTGGCATTCTCATCACTAAAGATGTGAGAGTTAACTTCCGACGGTGACGCTGCCTCATCTCCATCCACATCTGACAAAAGCAATGGCCCTTTAGACCGTTCTTGCTCTTGTTACTAACTTTGAAGTTGCTGTTGAATGACTAGAGGTTGTCTAGATGGTCATTGTGTCGGGATGTAGTGACTCTTGCCGCCCTGAAGATCCACCTTCTTCCCTATCTTCTGAAGACATTTCACCGGTACTTTTGGATAGACGGAGCCCACCATGAGTGAAGGCAACAATACCCTATATTCCAATGAGGGATTTCTTCACCCGCTTCATGCAGGCATCGCAGTCTATGGAGACCTAAATCTAATCTAATATATTGTAAATATAAATCTAGCGTAAATAAACGTAAATCTAATTAAAAATAAACCTAAATCTAATCTAATTTAACTTAAATAACCTAAATCTAATTTAAACGTAAGTCTACATCTAACCTAATCTTTAACGTCTTTTAGGATAGTTTCCTACGACGTTTATAATCTCTTCTTCTTGTTGTGTGCGCGTGTGTGGATGTGTGTGCCAATAAAAAGAGATAAAGGTATAACCTTTCTATCACCAATGCCAGTATGATAGATTGGTTATGCCATTTCCCTCTTGAATAATAGGTCTTGAGTTCAACTCCTCGGTCGGCTAATCTTTAGGTCTTTAATTTTAATTAGTTTTCCTACGACGTTAAATTAATTTCTCTCTCTTTCTCTCTCAATGTGTGTGTGTTTTTTGGATCGTATGCATGTTTTCTCTCTCTTTTCCTCTCTCAATGTGTGCGTTTTTTGTTTATGCATGTTCTCTCTCTCTTTTCCTCTCTCAATGCGTGCGTTTTTTTGTTTATGCATTCTCTCTCTCTCTTTTCCTCTCTCAATGTGTGTGTGCATTCTTTGTTTATGTATGTGTGTGTGAGTTTTTGTTTATGTTTGTACTCTCTCTCTCTCTCTCTCTCTCTCTCTCTCTCTCTCTCAAAAACACTATGTGTGTGTGTGTATGTGTGTGTGTGAGAGAGAGAGAGAGAGGAGAGAGAAAGAGGGGAAGGGAACATGAGAGTGAGGAGAGGAAGGAGCATACCTGGCTCTCCTTCCTTCTCGGTGTGTGTGTGTGTGTGTGTGGAGAAGAAAAAGAGAGAGAGAGAGAGAGAGAGAGAGAGAGAGAGAGGAGCGGTGAGAGCGTTACCTGCTCCTTGCTTGAGGGCGCCAAAAAATCAGATCTGAGATTTGAGTTTTTGGGCGCGCTCTGTTATTTTTTTATCGCAGTCGCGTCGCTATGAGCGTCGCAAATTTACAAAGAAATTTGCGACGCTCATAGCGACGCCGGGATTTTTTTTTTGAGCGTCGCTGTGTGAGCGTCACTAATATGAATAGCCTCTTGTAGTGAAGAAAGCCCTCAATGGAATATTGGGTATTGCTGCCTTCACTCATGGTGGGCTCCGTCGATCCAAAAGTACTGGTGAAATGTCTTCAGAAGATAGGGAGAAGGTGGATCTTCAGGGCGGCAAGAGTCACTACATCCCCGACACAATGACCATCTAGACAACCTCTAGTCATTCAACCAGCAACTTCAAAGTTTGTAACAAGAGCAAGAACGGTCTAAAGGGCCAATTGCTGTCGTACAGATGTGGATGGAGATGAGGCAGCGTCACCGCCGAAGTTAACTCTCACATCTTAGTGATGAGAATGCCAACTCTTGCCGAGTTATGTGAAAAATTATGTGTTAAATCAGTTTTAGGTTCTTATAATCCCTGTTAGTTTAGTTCTTTGTTTTTAATATAACATAATTTACGTTAGATTTAGATTTATGTTATATTAGATTAGACTTAGGTTTATTTAGGTTACCCACACACACACACACACACACACAAGAAGAAGAGAGTTTTAACGTCGTAGGAAAACTATCCCAAAAGACATTAAAGATTAGGTTAGATGTAGACTTACGTTAAATTATATTTAGGTTTATTTTTTAGTTAGATTTACGTTTATTTAGATTTACGCTATTTACGTTAGATCGAGTCCACGCAAGAATTACTTACGGTTTAGGGTTTAGAGTTAGACGAACAGTGAAAAGATCTACTGTGAAAAGATTTAAGATGCTGTGAAGTGCTACAGCTAGAGAAGAGGCAAAGGGCTTTTGTCCACTACATGCAGTATCATGTAGACGTGGGTCTTTAGATTTCTTGTACACCACAAATATAGGTATTGACCAATAAAGACGAGATTATAACCCGGTGGTTCTGATCTCCGTGCACCTCTAGAACGAGGTGTGCGGGGATTGGACACGACTAGAGAATGTTGTGTGTGTGAGAGAGAGAGACAGAGAGAGAGAGAGAAGAGAGAGAGAGAGAGAGAGAGAGAGAGAGAGAGAGAGAGAGAGATAAGACGAAGAATGCCAATAGAATATTAAATTTGTTGTCCAGGTTATAAGATTTTTATCCTCATTATGAGTAGTGACGAGGATGTGGGACGTCCAACCGAAACCCTATCTCTCAACGAGGGTCTTATGTCCTTGTAATCAATGCAAGCATGCTGGTGCGACGGACAAGACGTGTTTCTTTGCAGCACGCTCGCGAATTTGGAGAGTTCGATCCATCTATTATGATCGAGTTGTTGCCATTATAACTCGTCGGACTCTGACGCTGCCAACAAGCAACAATCTTGCAACCCAATAGACGTGTTGCAGGCGCTTTGGATCAAGCAGCATATGTGAGGCCACAAGATGTAGCCTCTGACAGCTCGGGGATGATCATGCATAGCACATTCCCAACGAGGCAATGTTTGAGCCCGAGATTGATGAAATGATCGAGACGATCATGGATTCAGAACGTAGATCTCCACGGGACAAAAATTCCACAAAAGGTTTTGCGACATTTTCCTCTGCTTCCTCGCATCAAGCATTTCTTTGAATGTAAGTCCATGGCCGCCCTAGCATCATGGCATGAGGAGAATAAATTTCTTCGGATGGTGTGCTACAAATTCCTGCAGATTGCGCAGCCTGGAAACATATCGATGGAACATGGTCGGATTTTTGCCAGGGAGAGCTCGAAATTTGCGCTTAGGCCTGGCTATGGATGGCGTAAATCCATTTGGTCAAAGATCAACATCTTACAGTGTATGGCCCGTTGTCATCGTCAACTACAACATTCCCTCGTGGCTGACTACGAAGAAGGGGCACCTACGGCTAAGCTTGATTGTGCCAAGGCGATATAAAGTGGGGAATATGGATGTGTATCTTCGTCCACTATTGGAAGAGCTAAAACAATTGTGGATTGGCATAGAGGTGGTGGATATGAGCCGACACACAGGACGACGGAATGCTTTGATAAGAGGCATTCTAATGTGGACCATGCATGACTATCCCGGGCTAACAGAATGCTCAGGTGATCTATTGACACTCCTCACTCAGACACTGTAAATCTTGTTTTCCCATAGTTGATCTATTATCATGTGTATACATGCAGGGCTTCAAACAAGCGGATACAGAGCATGTGTCACATGTGGACCTAGACTGAATGCACGTAGGCGCTCTCTCACTGAAAGCAAATCTACGAAGGTCATCAAGTGTATCTTCCAGAGAATCATGTGTTACGCGACGGCTTTTTGGGAAGAGAGCCACCAAGGATGTCTGCACAAGCATGGTTAGAGCAGAAGGAGATGTGCGATGCCGGATTGCCTCCAGGGATGAAGAGACTATCTCTATGGTACGAGTTACTATACTAGCCCCGACTCATGATCAATCACTTGCTCGATCCAATGCACAAATTCAAGAATGTGGGTAATCTACTATGGGACCATCTGACCGGCAAGAAAGATACTTTGGGAGCCAGAGTTGACCTAGAAATGTGGATCGTATGGAGCAATATTGGCCACAAACAGCGTCTGATGGATCGATAAAACTCCCTAAAGCACCATGGATTTTCACAGGAGCCCAGAACGCAAAGTAAAAGAGACCATTCGATCTTTGCGGACCCCACTGGCGTAATGCACTCGCTCCGAACGTGTTTTACTAAAGAAGTAAAGCTTACCGGTTTGAAATCACACGATTGGCATAAAATGTGTCAGGTACGTTCATAGTGACATTAATATCATTGCATAAAATGTGGACTTTAATTATCATTGCTGCACATACTTTACAGTTTATTTTACGGTTGCCATTGAGGGATGTTTTGTCTCTCGACATCCGTAACACAATCTACAAACCTTGCAAAGCTGGTGCAATGGATCTCACAAAGGAGATCAACGTATACTCCATACATTCGCCAAACTAAATGCTGCGGAGCTTGTGTGCATGTTTGAGAAACATTTTCCTACTACCATGCTAACCATTCAGGTGCATCTTCTTGTTCACATAGTTGATGAGGTGGAAATAGCTAGCACAATTCATTCAGATGGATGTTCTTCTTAGAAACGTTTCATGAAACGCTTCAGGGATATGTGTGTCAAAAGGCACGTCCGGAGGGTAGCATGGCAGAAGGTGGTTGGTATTAGAGTCCCTAGTGTACATTGGAGAGTGGCTAGACGGATTTTGATAAAGCCCGGGACACGCTATGGCGAACCATGAGATGATGAGCGCATATCTGGGATTGTCATGTGCAATCTCGGTGTTGAGGATGAAGATGACGGAAGATCTAGAGGCTAAAATCAACCGATTTTGCATGCTTCACAATCCAGTGATGCAAAAAGTGGATTTCACAATATGAGGATGCAAAGCAAGAGCGACAAAGGGCACGAATCGAGTGGAGACGGGGAAGACGACCATCGATGCACTATCCGACTTGCCTCTTCTATCACTCAATTCATTGCGTCATTGTAATTTATATGCGTCATTACGTCATAGTATTTAATGGTCTTTGCGTCATTGTCTACTCTATTCATTCAATATTAAGTTTAAATATTCGTGTGTTTAATGCAGGTATGGATATGAGGAGTTTCTTTCTTCTTTGTCACGCTGCAGAGACAGTGGTACGTGGAGCGTCATCGCTCTGGCGCATCATCGTGCGTTCCTTCTCCATATTTCCATCCGCATCATCTTCCTCTCTTTCGGAGCATTCGGCGCGCTCCGAAGCTTCGGCATCGACGAGACGAGCTTCACACTCGTCTAGACACCGGCGCTCTAGTGGTGGCGGTGGCGGTTATTTGTGGGATTCCGCCACCGATGCCTCCACACCGCCTCGTGTTCGACGAGGCTTTTTACCCTCCCCTTCTTTGCCCGCCCCACACCAGCCACAGCATCGCCATCTATGCCAGGTTTTGCATGGCTGACTGTTCCTAGCAGCTACACACCTCTACCTACTCCGCCAGGAGCCACCCCGCTCGACACTCCTCGCTTCGGGGCCCCAGACGCCGGTGGAGACACCTTACGTCCGTACCCCCATCGACACGCCGCTAGAGACCCCTGTCGGGACACCCAGGTTTCACGCGTCACCGGCCAGAGGGCTTTGCTTACTCCGTCGACTTCAGCGGCGGCATCATCATGGATGATAACGGCAAGAAGGTGATCTCGCGCATGCGTGGTCTTTGCTCTCAGCTGTTTAGAGACTACATACTAAACAAATGGAGTGAAGTACCAAGTGATTTAAAAAAACGAGAGTCATCAGCATACTTCATGATGAGTTTTCCCGTTCCACACGGGATGAGCGCTTCAATGAAGACCTGATGAAGATTCGAATGCGCGAATACTGCAAACATAAGCGTTCCGAAGTGCAAAAAGCAATCAAGCATGGTGGAACAGGCCAGATTGGCTGGCCAAAAGAAGATTGGAAGAATGCGAAGAAAGCAGCGCGTGAGAATCCCGACAAGTGGAAGCAACAAAAGGATGCAGCTAGAGCGCGAGTAGAGGCAGGGAGCTCGCACCACTTGGGGAGCGGTGGATGGGCATCATTTGAGGCCCGATTTTGTAAGTGTTTTCGCATTGCTCTTTATGTTGGATAGTTTAGGGTTTATGAGTTTTTAAATTCTAACATAATGAAATCTTTGTATGTTTTGACAGTGGTCGATGACAGGACGTGATCCCACACCGTATGAGCGCGAGTACGTAGGCAGGAAGGGCTTAAACGCCCTGATGGACTTCTCAGTTCTCACGGAGGCATGGTTAGTATTAGAGTTTACTCTTTCTATTTTTTGTATTGTTTTATAAATGTCGTTATATGTTTATACTTACTGAAAGCTGTTTTATTGTCTTTTTTTGCAGAATCCGACAGATACGCCGCTTGGACGCGATGAGACGTCTGACTAGACGACGTCAGTTTAGCCGTAGCTAGATAGCATTAGTTTAGGGTTTCTCATAGCTTATGTATCATGAGACGGATTTTATACGTCTTTTTGAACCATGTATATTATTACATTTGTCACCGTAGTTGATTTTGCCAATCAATTCTTTATGCCTATGATGTTGTACAATTGTCATTATTACATTTGCCAATCAATTCATTTTGCCTATGATGTGTACAATTGTCAATTTTACGCTTGTCAATTTTGCAAACAATGCATCTTGTGGGTGACTATTTTGGGTCTATTATCTACCCTTGCACGTTTTTAAAAAAGTGAATCAAGTAACAATATGGTTGATGGGTGGCAGGGCATTCAATCCCTGTAACCAAAAAAAAAAATCTCTCGGGCGTCGCTATAACCGTCGTTATTTATGTCTCTGTAGCGTCGCTATGAGCGTCGCTATAGACTTCTGTGTAAACGTTGCTATGAGCGTCTCTATATAGCGACGCTATAAGCGTTGCTATATAGCAACACGTATAGCGACTATTATAGCGACGGTTATAGCGATGCTCTCATAACGACGCTATTAGCGACGCCGAGGGTTATAAAAACCTAGTGTATTTCTGTCGCTAACAGCGTCACAAGAGCACACAACCTCTTGTAGTGTATCTTTTATTGAAGCTAGCGTATGGGGTGCGAGATGTGTATAATTAAGTAGTTTCAAACCTTTTGTTCTTCTCCCCTCTATCCAAGGATGGGTTACACATTCATTGTTGAGAAAAAACTACTTAAGCTAAGAAATTTCTCCTACATAACATAGCAATAGTATTGGCATTTCTGTTCTTAAACATTATGCATCCTTATGCCATGGAATCCTTATGCCATGGAAGGGCATTGACCTTTACATAGGGGAAAACACATTGAGATATTGATTGATGGTGCACAAATTTTGAAGATCATCATACATAGCATTTATATCAATTAATTGACCCCTTGTGCAACTTGGTGATTGGTGGTCGAAATCCCCCTTGTGAATCACTACAAGAGGCTATTCATATTAGCGACGCTCACAACAGCGACACTGAAAAAAAAAAAATCCCGGCGTCGCTATGAGCGTCGCAAATTTACTTGTAAATTTGCGACACTCATAGAGACGCCGGCTGAGCTAAAAAAAAATAACAGAGAGCGCCAAAAACTCAGATCTCAGATCTGAGTTTTTCGCCGCCCTCAAGCAAGGAGCAGGTAACGCTCTCCCTCTCTCTCTCTCTCTCTTTCTCTTCCACACACACATACACACACACAACACATGAGGAGAGGAAGGAGAGCCAGGTATGCTCCTTCCCTCTCCTCACTCTCATGTTTCCTTTCCCTCTTTCTCTCTCCTCTCTCTCTCTCTCTCACACACACACACATAGTGTTTTTGAGAGAGAGAGAGAGAGAGAGAGAGAGATAGAGAGAGAGAGAGAGAGAGAGAGAGAGAGAAGAGTACAAACATAAATAAAAACACACACACATACATAAACAAAGAATGCACACACACATTGAGAGAGGAAAAGAGAGAGAGAGAGAGAGAGAGAAGAGAGAGAGAGAGAGAGAGAGAGAGAGAGATGAGAGAGAGCATGCATAAACAAAAAAACGCACACATTGAGAGAGGAAAAGAGAGAGAGAGAACATGCATATAACAAAAAACGCACACATTGAGAGAGGAAAAGAGAGAGAAAACATGCATAAACAAAAAAAACGCACACACGTTGAGAGAAAAAGAGAGAGAAACTAATTTAACGTCGTAGGAAACTAATTAAAATTAAAAAGACCTAAAGATCTAGCCGACGAGGAGTTGAACTCAAGACCTATTATTCAAGAGGGAAATGGCATAACCAATCTATCATACTTGGCATGGGTGATAGAAAGGTTATACCATTTATCTCTTTTTATTGGCATACACATCCACACACGCGCAAAACACACAAGAAGGAAGAGAGTTATAACGTCGTAGGAAACTATCCTAAAAGACGTTAAAGATTAGGTTAGATGTAGACTTACGTTAAATTAGATTTAGGTTTATTTAAGTAAATTAGATTAGATTTAGGTTTATTTTAGTTAGATTTACGTTTATTTACGCTAGATTTAGATTTACGTTATATTAGATTAGATTTAGGTCTCCATTGACTGCGATGCCTGCATGAAGCGGGTGAAGAAAGCCCTCAATGGAATATAGGGTATTGTTGCCTTCACTCATGGTGGGCTCCGTCGATCCAAAAGTATGGTGAAATGTCTTCAGAAGATAGGGAAGAAGGTGGATCTTCTGGGCGGCAAGAGTCACTACATCCCCGACCATGACCCTCTAGACAACCTCTAGTCATTCAACAGCAACTTCAAAGTTAGTAACAAGAGCAAGAACGTCCAAAGGGCCAATTGCTGTCGTCAGATGTGGATGGAGATGAGGCAGCGTCACCGCCGGAAGTTAACTCTCACATCTTTAGTGATGAGAATGCCAACTCTTGCTGAGTTATGTGAAAAATTATGTTTAAATCAGTTTTAAGGTTCTTATAATCCCTGTTAGTTTAGTTCTTTGTTTTTAATATAACAAATTTACGTTAGATTTAGATTTATGTTATATTAGATTAAACTTAGTTTATTTAGGTTTACCCACACACACACACACACACACACACACACACACACACACACATACACAAGAAGAAGAGTTTTTGAACGTCGTAGGAAACTATCCCAAAAGACGTTAAAGATTAGGTTAGATGTAAACTTACGTTAAATTAGATTTAGGTTTATTTTTAGTTAGATTTACGTTTATTTAGATTTACGCTTATTTTACGTTAGATCGAGTCCACGCAAGAATTACTTACGGTTTAGGGTTTAGAGTTAGACGAACAGTGAAAAGATCTACTGTGAAAAGATGCTAAGATGCTGTGAAGTGCTACAGCTAGAGAAGAGGCAAAGGGGTTTTGTCCACTACATGCAGTATCATGTAGACGTGGGTCTTTAGATTTCTTGTACCACAAATATAGGTATTGACCATAAAGACGAGATTATAACCCGGTGGTTCTGATCTCCGTGCACCTTTAGAACGAGGTGTGCTGGGATTGGACACGACTAGAGAATGTGAGAGAGAGAGAGAGAGAGAGAGGAGAGAGAGAGAGAGAGAGAAGAGAGAGAGAGAGAGAGAGAGAGAGAGAGATAAGACGAAGAATGCCAATACAATATTAAATTTGTTGTCCAGGTTATAAGATTTTTATCCTCATTATGAGTAGTGACGAGGATGTGGGACCGTCCAACCGAAACACCTGTCTCTCAACGAGGATCTTATGTCCTTGTAATCAATGCAGCATGCTGTGCGACGGACAAGACGTGTTTCTTTGTAGCACGTTCGCGAATTTGGCGAGTTCTTATCCATCTATTATAGATCGAGTTGTTGCCAATTATAACTCGTCGGACTCTGACACTGGCCAACAAGCAGCAATCTTGCAACCCAATAGACGTGTTCACAGGCGCTTTGGTCAAGCAGCATATGTGAGGCCACAAGATGTAGCCTCTGACAAGCTCGGGGGATGATCATGCAGAGCACATTCCCAACGAGGCAATGTTTGAGCACGACATTGATGAAATGATCGAGACGATCATGGATTCAGAAAGGCTTATCTATGATGATATGAAAAGTGAAGCCGATACGCCATTGTATAATGGAGCACGTATGTCTAGATTGAAAGCACACTCCTGGTTCTTCTCACATGCAGGCAAAGTTTGGATGGAGTGACACTAGCGTCACAGCGCTTTTCAGGTGATCTATTACAATTAGTTTACTTTAATAAAAATGTATAATGATCCGATAGATTTTTACACGACTGTATCGTATTTTTATGTTGTGTAGATTGCTTAAAGAGCACATACTACCAGCTGACAATGTGATGCCAGATTCCCGAGATGAAGCAAGAAAGATTTTGCGAAACTTGGGGATGGATTACAATTCTATCCACGCTTGTCCTAATGACTGCATTCTTTTCAGAGGGGAATACATAGACATGGAGAAGTGTCCGAAATGTAATTCCGAAAGATATCGAGTAGATCTCCACGGGACAAAAATCCCACAAAAGGTTTTGCGACATTTTCCTCTGCTTCCTCGCATCAAGCAATTCTTCGAATGTAAGTCCATGGCCGCCCTAGCATCATGGCATGAGGAGAATAAATCTTCGGATGGTGTGCTATGAATTGCTGCAGATTGCACAGCCTGGAAACATATAGATGGAACATGGTCGGATTTTGCTAGGGAAGCTCGAATTTGCGCTTAGGCCTGGCTATGGATGGCGTAAATCCATTTGGTCAAAGATCAACATCTTACAGTGTATGGCCCGTTGACATCGTCAACTACAACATTCCCCCGTGGTTGACTACGAAGAAGGGGCACCTATGGCTAAGCTTGATTGTGCCAGGGCGATATAAAGTGGAGATATGGATGTGTATCTTCGTCCACTATTGGAAGAGCTACAACAATTGTGGATTGGCATAGAGGTGGTGGATATGAGCCGACACACAGGAGGACAGAATGCTTTGATCAGAGGCATTCTAATGTGGACCATGCATGACTATCCCGGGCTAACAGAATGCTCAGGTGATCTATTGACACTCCTCACTCAGACACTATAAATCTTGTTTTTTCCCATAGTTGATCTATTATCATGTGTATACATGCATGGCTTCAAACAAGCGGATACAGAGCATGTGTCACATGTGGACCTAGACTGAATGCACGTAGGGCGCCCTCACTGAAGAAGCAAATCTACAAGGTCATCAAGCGTATCTTCCAGAGAATCATGTGTTACGCGACGGCGTTTTGGGAAGAGAGCCACCAAGGATGTCTGCACAAGCATGGTTAGAGCAGAAGGAGATGTGCGATGCCGGATTGCCTCCAGGGATGAAGAGACTATCTCTATGGTACGAGTTACCATACTGGCCCCGACTCATGATCAATCACTTGCTCGATCCAATGCACATATTCAAGAATGTGGGTAATCTAGTATGGGACCATCTGACCGGCAAGAAAGATACTTTGGGAGCCAGAGTTGACCTTAGAAATGTGGATCGTATGGAGCAATATTGGCCGCTAAACAGCGTCTGATGGATCGATAAAACTCCCTAAAGCACCATGGATTTTCACAGGAGCCCAAGAACGCAAAGTAAAAGAGACCATTCGATCTTGCGGACCCCCACTGGCGTAATGCACTCGCTCGAACGTGTTTTACTAAAGAAGAAAGCTTACCGGTTTGAAGTCACACGATTGGCATAAAATGTGTCAGGTACGTTCACAAGTGGACTTTAATATCATTGCATAAAATATGGACTTTAATATCATTGCTGCACATACTTTACAGTTTATTTTACGGGTTGCATTGAGGGATGTTTGTCTCTCGACATCCGTAACACAATCTACAAACTTGCAAAGCTGGTGCAATGGATCTCACAAAAGGAGATCAACGTAGACTCCATACCATTCGCCAAACTAAATGTTGCGGAGCTTGTGTGCATGTTTGAGAAACATTTTCCTACTACCATGCTAACCATTCAGGTGCATCTTCTTGTTCACATAGTTGATGAGGTGGAAATAGCTGGCACAATTCATTCCAGATGGATGTTCTTCTTAGAACGTTTCATGAAAACGCTTAAGGGATACGTGTGTCAAAAGGCACGTCCGGAGGGTAGCATGGCAGAAGGTTGGTTGGTATCAGAGTCCCTGGTGTACATTGGAGAGTGGCTAGATGGATTTGATAAAGCCCGGGACACGGTATGGCGAACCATAGATGATGAGCGCATATCTGGGATTGTCATGTGCAATCTCGGTGTTGAGAAGAAGATGACGGAAGATCTAGAGGCTTAAATCAACCGATTTTGCATGCTTCACAATCCAGTGATGCAAAAGTGGATTTCACAATATGAGGATGCAAAGCAAGAGCGACAAAGGGCACGAATCGAGTGGAGACGGGGAAGACGACCACGAAGCACTATCCGACGGGTCTGGAGAGCCTACCAACATTCATGAGCTTAGGATGGTTGCACAACCAATTGAAAGCGCACAACAATGCGGTGACGAAGTGACTGAGGAAGAGTGGGAGTACTCTCGGGTTGCGCGACCAAGGTAAGTTTGCAATGTACGACTAGCTAGTTACTTTATTTCTAAACGTTTGAACGGCCCACTCATATTCTTTGTTAGTTGTAGTATAAGTCATACACAGCAGCATGGTGTAATTAAAGGTCGACATTTTAGGGTGGAACGGATTGACAAAAAGCGTTTTACTCAAGATTGTGGAATCATGGCAAAATTTGAACAGTCTAGTCGACGACGTTCCTCTGATGCAGATCTTGTGGTGGCGGAACTCACTTACTTCGGCACGCTACAAGAGATTTTGAGGATCGATTACAGAGGATTTTTTGTCGACTTGTTCGACGTGCAATGGTTCAAGATAATCATGGAGGGTCGCAACGCTACTGTGCGTAGAGGAGAGTCTGGTTTTCTTGAGGTGGATTCTACTAAGAAATGGACTGACCTAAGAGACACTTTCGTCCTACCCGAGCATTGTGAACAAGTAAGTATGTAAATAGTTAACATCCCCCTTTTACAAGTTATGTGCTTGAAAGCTCTCATGTAAGTTATGTGGCTCTGGCAGGTAATTTTCATCCTACAAAGTCTACAATATCAAACTGGTGGTACGTCATAGAGGTAGCCCCTCGTAGTGCAAGGACGTATGAAGGCTACCGTGTGCCAATCACAACGCATCAATGGAGGAGATCAGAGAAGATGCTCAATCAGAAGCCGCTGCGGTGGTGCATGACGAGCATCAAGATGCTACTACTCTATATGCATGGGGTGCATGCAGAGGATCTACAAAATGAAACAGAGGATATGTGTTTAAACAGAGAGCTCTATATAGATATAGGAAGTTATGTTGAGCTATGCGAGGATGAGAGAGAGATCTCTTAAAGCCACAAATATTGTATTTGAATAATTTTGCTCCGGGTTGTAAAAGCTCTGGCTCTCTAAGTACCTTCCATGGTTTATAACGGTCTTTTATACTCGCGCTCACATCTTTTGATTGAAAATTCTGAGTTTTCGACTTGCCTCTTCTATCACTCAATTCATTGCGTCATTGTATTTATATGCGTCATTACGTCATTGTATTTAATGGTCTTTGCGTCATTGTCTACTCTATTCATTCAATATTAAGTTTAAATATTCGTGTGTTTAATGCAGGTATGGATGATGAGGAGTTTCTTTCTTCTTTGTCACCGCTGCAGAGACAGTGGTACGTGGAGCGTCATCGCTCTGGCGCATCATAGCGCGTTCCTACTCCATCCGCATCTCCCTCTCTTTCGGAGCCTTCGATGCGCTCCGAAGCTTCGGCGTCGACGAGACGATCTTCACACTCGTCTAGGCACCGGCTCTCTAGTGGTGGTGGTGGCGGTTGTTGTGGGGATTCCGCCACCGATGCCTCCACACCGCCTCGTGTTCGACGAGGCTCTTTACCCTTCCCCTTCTTTGCCCGCCCCACACCACCACAGCATCGCCATCTACGCAGGTTTTGCGCGGCTGACTGTTCCTAGCAGCTACACACCTCTACCTACTCCGCCAGGAGCCACCCCACTCGAACACTCCTCGCTTCGGGGCCCAGACGTCGGTGGAGACACCTGACGTCCGTACCCCATCGACACGCCGCTAGAGACCCCTGTCGGGACACCCAGGTTCACGCGTCACCGGCCAGAGGGCTTGCCTTACTCTGTCGACTTCAGCAGCGGCATCATCATGACGGCAAGAAGGTGATCTCGCGCATGCACCACTCTCAGCTGTTTAGACACTACAATACTAAACAAATGGAGTGAAGTACCAAGTGATTTAAAAGACAGAGTCATCAGCATACTTCATGATGAGTTTCCTGTTCCAACACGGGATCAGCGCTTCAATGAGGACCTGATGAAGATTCGAATGCGCGAATACTGCAAAGACAAGCGTTCCGAAGTGCAAAACAATCAAGCATGGGTGGAACAGGCCAGAGTGGCTGGCCAAAGAAGATTGGAAGAATGTGAAAAGAAAGCAGCGCGCGAAAATCCCGACAAGTGGAAGCAAACAAAGGATGCAGCCAGAGCACGAGTTGAGGCAGGGAGCTCGCACCACTTGGGGAGCGGTGGATGGGCATCATTTGAGGCCGATTTTGTAAGTGTTTTCGCATTGCTCTTTATGTTCGATAGTTTAGGGTTTATGAGTTTTTTAATTCTAACATAATGAAATCTTTGTATGTTTTGACAGTGGTCGATGACAGGACGTGATCCCACACCGTACGAGCGCGAGTACGCAGACAGGAAGGGCTTAAATGCCTTGATGGACATTCTCAGTTCTCGCGGCGGCATGGTTAGTATTAGGGTTTACTCTTTCTATTTTTTGTATTGTTTTATAAATGTCGTTATATGTTTATACTTACTGAAAGCTGTCTTATTGTCTTTTTTTGCAGAATCCGACAGATACGTCGCTTGGACCGCGATGAGACGTCTGACTAGACGACGTCAGTTTAGCCGTAGCTAGATAGCATTAGTTTAGGGTTTCTCATAGCTTATGTATCATGAGACGGATTTTATACGTCTTTTTGAACCATGTATATTATTACATTTGTCACCACAGTTCATTTTGCCAATCAATTCTTTATGCCTATGATGTTGTACAATTGTCATTATTACATTTGCCAATCAATTCATTTTGCCTATGATGTGTACAATTGTCAATTTTTACGCTTGTCAATTTTGCAAACAATGCGTCTTGTGGGTGACTATTTTGGGTCTATATCTACCCTTGCACTTTTTTTTAAAAAGTGAATCAAGTACAATATGGTTGATGGGTGGCAGGGCATTCAATGCCCTGTCACCAAAAAAATTTCTCTCGGGTGTCGCTATAACCGTCGCTATTTATGGCTCTGTAGCGTCGCTATGAGCGTCGCTATAGCTATAGACTTCTGTGTAAACGTCGCTATATGCGAGCTCGCTATGAGCGTCTTTATATAGCGACGCTCTCGTAACGACGCTATTAGCGACGGTTTTAACGACGCCGGGGGTTATAAAACTTAGTGTATTTCTGTCGCTAACAGCGTCACAAGAGCACACAACCTCTTGTAGTGAATCCTACACAACTTTCATCTGAGAGTGAGAGAGAGAGAGAGAGAGAGATAGAGACCTCCTTGACCTCAAAGCTGCACAAGAAGCCCCAAAAAAAAAAATAGGTTAGAAAAAGATTACAGAGCATGAGATTTGGCCTTGTTAAGACATGGCCATTAAGGTAGACTGTAAGTTACCATCAAAGGCTCATGCAATGGCCTAGGATCCCTCAAAATTTGGGCATTTTAGGAAGTGTTAAGAATGGAATTGACATTGGGTGAGAAAATAAAACTTTTTTGCTTCAACTATGCAATGTTTTACGATATCAAAGGCTAGATTTGGAAGGCTAGAGGCATCACCTACCAGGTTTTCTATCAAAGGTTACCACTCAATCTGGTTGCCTTAAAGAAAAGCAAGCCTTCCTTTCTTGAACTAGCTATAAGAAAGGGATCAACATTAATTCGCATGCATTAGGTCTCCCAAATGTTGGAAAAATGAAAAGCCTTTCAAAAACATGAGGAAACTAAAAGACCCATTATGACTAAACTGAAAAGTGAAAAGATTTTTTGTGTCCATATAAATATAAAGAGATGGTTGGGTACACATTAATACATATGTGTTTAATGTGTGCTTTTTCTTCAGTTTAGAGTGTGTCCAGCTAGCTAGCTGCAGTGAATTTTATTCTTCAAGCTATTAGGAGAGCTAAATATTAGGTTTTCACATGCAGCAGAGGAATGGTTTATTTATTGGCATTTCTGTTTTTAAACGTTATGCATCCTTATGGAAGGCATTGACCTTTACATAGGGGGAGACACATTGAGATATTGTGATTGACGGTGCACAAATTTTTGAAGACCATCATACATAGCATTTATGAATTAATTGACCCCTTGTGCAACTTGGTGATTGGTGGTTCGATTCCCCCTGTGGAATCCTACACAACTTTCAATCTGAGAGAGAGAGAGAGAGAGAGAGAGAGAGAGAGAGAGAGAGAGAAGAGAGAGAGAGAGAGAGAGACCTCCTTGACCCTCAAAGCTGCACAAGAAGCCCCAAAAAAAAACTTAGGTTAGAAAAGAATACAGAGCATGAGATTTGGCCTTGTTAAGACATGGCCATTAAGGTAGACTGTAAGTTACCATCAAAGGCTCATGCAATGGCCTAGGATCCCTCAAAATTTGGGCATTTTAAAGAAGTGTTAAGAATGGAATTGACATTGGGTGAGAAAATAAAACTTTTTGGCTTCACAAACTATGCAATGTTTTACGATATCAAGGCTTTTTTTTTTGAAGAATTGGAAAGGTCTAGTAGCATCACCTACCAGGTTTTTCTATCAAAGGTTACCACTCAATCTGGTTGCCTTAAAGAAAAGCAAGCCTTGCTTTCTTGAACTAGCTATAAGAAAGGGATCGATCAACATTAATTCGCATGCATTAGGTCTCCCCAATGTTGGAAAAATGGAAAAGCCTTTCAAAACATGAGGAGAAACTAAAAGACCCATTAAACTAAAATGAAAGTGAAAAGATTTTTTGTGTCCATATAAATATAAAGAGATGGTTGGGTACACATTAATAATATGTGTTTTAATGTGTGCTTAAGTTTTCTTCACTTTAGAGTGTGTGTCCAGCCAGCTTGCTAGCCTGCAGTGAATATTTATTTTTCAAGCATTAGTGAGAGCTAAATATTAGGTTGTCCATGCAGCAGAGGAATGGTTTATTTATTGTTTATCTTTGACAATAAGGGAAGTAGGTGGTGGTGAGGGGTGCGATTGACGAAGCAGAAGGAATGAGGGAATGAGAGACGGGTGGGCTTGCTTCATCGATCCTTTATAGGAAAGGCAGGCAGGTGAGAATGTCACACGGTCCATTGCAGGTAACCCGTTCGCGATTCATGACGCAGTGGTTAAGGTCGATGCAGGCGGAAGGAGAAGTCCCAAGGGACGCGGCGGCAGTGAACGGGCAGGTGGCGGTAAGGGACGTGGCCGTCTTGAGGCCGGGGTTTCTGCAGGTGTCAAGATATCGACTAGTGTCACTGGCGCAAACGAGGGACGCTCGTTCCAGTATCGATGCTCGACGCGTCCATGTGTCATTTCCGTCGTTGCATTCGCCCTCATCACGGACCCCGCCAACGTCATGCTGCGGCAGGTACTGGAATTGATGCTCTGTATTTAAAATAAGAAATAAGGAAAAAATCAAAATTCCAGCAGCTGATTGCTTTTACATCCTAGTTTCTCGACATGGGCTCGATCCCCGTCTGCAGCACAGGCCGCCTATGGACCTAAATACGACTCATCGAGAGAAGAAAGGTGAGAGAGAGGAACGAGAAGAGGGAGTCGAGAGTGATTAGAGTGGAGGGATGAAGTGGAGGGACTCAGTGGAAAATTTAGAGAGAGAGAGGAGAGAGAATTAGGGCTATCGAGAGAAAGAGAGAGAGAGAGAGGCATTCGCTCGTACTTGTCCTTTGCGCACTCCGTGCTGCATCGTGAAGAGAGCAGCAGGGCAACGAAAATTGCATGGCGCAATGCAGGCCTAATGAAGGCCATGTTATTGTATGCCTGCCTCGCTACTGTTTCTTCTTCGTGATAGCTAGTATTTATCATACAATGCATAACATCATGAGCTTCTTCTCGGGAGCCTCCCTCACATAAGCTCATGATGTTGAGGTGAGTCATAATGTGGGAATTATTGTGAGAATCTGTCCATACGCGAGAGAGAGAGAGAGAGAGAGAGAGAGAGAGAGAGAGAGAGCATTCGCTCGTACTTGTCCTTTGGGCACTCCGTGCTGCATCGTGAAGAGCAGCAGGGCAACGAAAATTGCATGGGGCAATGCAGGCCATGTTATTGTATGCCTGCGTCGCTACTGTTCTTCTTCGTGATAGCTCGCAGTTTTGCAGTTTGAGCTCGTTCTCTTTCGCTGATTTCTCGCTGGCTCGCCACCTTCTTATTATACTAGCTTAATTTCCTCGCTCCTCTTGGAATCTCCTCAACATTGTTTACAATTTACTAATCTAATATATTCCACATTTTTGCGGCTTCCCACTCTCTCACTGAGCAGAGAGTGTCTAAGTTCGAGAAAAATCATTTTTCTCGAATGTTGTTAAATCACATTCTTAAACATACTAGTAAAATAAATTACACATTATCTTATACTTTTTCTCATGCTTCCCTCCTCGTGAACTTCGTATCTCTTCATCTCTCCTAAAAGAGGCTCTTTGTCGAGCATTATAACTTTTAAAATGACAAACTAGAGTTTGATGAGCTTAACTCGAGACTAGAGAATTTATACGGTACTTTTGGAAAAGGTGTACCACAACTCACAATGTGGGTCATTTATCAATCCAAAATAAAACAAAGTGAAGAATCACGGTGGCTTGCTAAGGAAATGCAATGCAAAAGTAAATGAGGGGTTGTCTCTAGAAAATTTACTTTTTCATAACAAGTATTTTATAGATGATTTATTATAAACGGAGGAATAAATATATAGCAAAAGGTGACCAATAGTTAAGTTTTTTTATGTGGTAAACATGGCAAAGTTACTTGCTGATCAAATTGGCAGAACTTGAAAACTTAGTTTCATGCTTTTTGAGATGAATGTTATGATGATCTATAGAAAGAAACCAATGTGATTATTTCCATATAGGTTGAGATTTTAAGGTTAATATCAACATTTAAATGACATCTAAGTATGATCAAATGACATTGATCATTGGATTATAGAAACATTTCTACAGGAATAATGGACGTAAATAATTTTGTGTGAAAATTGAAGTTAATAATAATAATATTTCATGAAGATGGAACTAATTAATGGCATTTTTTCTTCTCACAAAATTCTCTTGTTCACGTGTTACATGTGAGATATATATATGAGTTTTTTTTTTGAAATGTAATTTATCAATATTTGAAATGTTTCAACCTAATCTCTAATAATATTACATGTTACACTAAAGTAACAAGGTGACATTTGCACATTAAAATGAAAGTTGAAAGACATCCCTTAGTTATGAAGAAATTCTTTCACTTAAGGACAATTTATATTATAATATTTTCACACTTTATAATTCTTTCATTATCAATGCCTTCAAAAAAATATATTCACTACTTACATAGTGCAAGGACACTCTAAAAGAGAGGAAAGCCCTAAAGAGAAAATAAGCAAAGAAAAACACAAATGTATCAAGCATTTATTTGGATACAAAAGTCCTTTTAACTTTTCATTTCCATGGGTCTTTTTACCCACAAACTCACCTTTATTTATGCATTTAAGATGTTTTGCAAGAAAAGCTTTTTATTTTTTCGAGATTGGGAAGACCTAATTAGTTGTAAAGAAATTATTTCCTATGAAAGAAAAATGCACAACTACAAAAGTATATTTTAAATAAAAAAGTTGAGAAGAAAGTCTTTAGGTCCTTAAACGAAGGGACCTATTTAGAACAAACAAAGACAAAAAAAAAAAAAGTCAATTAACACTAGAATGGTAACCTAACAGGACATAAAAGTGTCCTTTCAGGGTTTTGGAAAAAAATTCCAAAACTATAGTAGATCCACTCATTTTGAAAAATCCTTTCATGAGCTTATAGTTCAATAACTACTACATATGGAAAAAAATGAGAAACTTGTAATTTTTCTCATCCCTTGGTCACTACAAGCCTCCAAAGTTGATGGACCAGTGCATTTTGCCCAAAACAGCAATTTCTTACGGTTGATTGCATATAAAAAAGAGTGGAGATTTTTGTAGGACTTGAGATAAAATGCCTCGTTAACTTCAATGGGTTGCTGACCAAAACATATGGTTGTTTTTACCTCACTAATTTTTTTTTGGGAAAAAAAAGATACAAAAAAGTTGCATTTTTGCCATTCTACGGACCTATCATCAAAGTTTAATTTCTATAGTCATGCTCAATACAGATACTATATACATGTTTTCTTAGTTCCCTTTGGGCCTATGGATTCAAAAGGAGCCATGGAGCATGTCAAAAGGATAATGGATCTCTTACCATTGGAACCTTAGGGACAATGATAAAGTGCTAAATACAACAAACATGAAAAAATTGGGTTTGGCATTATGACCTCTAGAAACCCATAGAAACTACTCAATATCTAGCCAAGTTTGTAGTCTATGCTTAGATATGGTTACTACCTACAAAATACACACAATTGGCCTAAGAAACTAGCAATATTGAAAAAGTTATACTTGCTACTGTAAAATGTATCTTATTCTTCAACAATCAAAAAACTCAACCATCATCATATACTATGCTATATAGCATATTAGGTCCCCCAAAACTCAAGGAAGATTAGCTTTATGTTATACATTACACTTGCACAATAAAAATTGAATTTGGATATCAAGAAAGCCACCAAAAAAATCATAAAAGTGCTTTTTTGGCCAAAAAAACAGGATTATCAATTCTTGTAAATTGGTCATAACTTTCAATTTTAACACTTAGCTCTCCCTACAAGCATCAAAACATGTTGAGAACTATGAAGGCCTAACCTCTAGCCATCTAAACCTCACAAATATGAAGTTTAGAGTGGTATAGTTGCCAAAAATTGAAAAAAAAAAGCCAAAAACAGGACCCATTTTTTCACACAGTTTAGGTTCAAAAAATGTTGTTCAAGAGTAAGGTTAATGGTGAGATCGATACTCCAAAAAAAATGCTAAGTTTTTCTCAGCTCACAAGGCAACTTTGTGGATATATAGCACCTAGAAACTCATTTTCATACTCTTCAAATAATTCAAGCAAAATGGTCACTTAACAGGACACAAAAGTGTCCAAGGACATAAAAGTGTTCTGTTACCATTTCTAGTGTTAAGCATTAAATAAAAGGACCAACGTAGAATGATGTAAATACCCATTTACATTATGAAAAGAAGATATATTCTTTATAGACCCTTCCTTTTCAATGAAAGAGGACACTTATCCATCATCAACAACCTCTCTATAAACGGCTCAAAATTTGCACATTTTTCCAACATTTCCCTATGGCCTTCTGCAGGCCAAAAAAACCTTTATAATTCCAAATGATACTATATACAACTACATTAGACTTTTCATATTAGGAAATCCTCAATAGAAGAGTGTAACTTCGAGGAAATTGATTTTTCTCAAATACTTAAGACCTCATTGTTTAAGTCCTTTCACATTCTTAAACACAATATATATATACATACATATATATAAATACACACACACACACATATATATATACATACATACATACATACATATATACATACTATATACTATATATATATATATATATATATATATATATATATATATATATATATATATATATATATATATATATATATATAGATATATAGAGAGAGAGAGAGAGAGAGAGAGAGAGAGGAGAGAGGAGAGAGAGAGAGATTGATTGTATCACCAATATATTACAAATCAACCAAACTTTGAGGGATAGAGGGTTACATCGAGCTTAGTTATAGGTACTACTATTGCAAATAGCCCACTCCTTTACAATGCAGGGCTCGATCGGAAGGCGAGGGTCGCCCTAAACCAATCATCCGAGTTATGCCATTAACTTACAACATATATCGTCGCCTTGCTTTCTTGTACAATCTCTGAGAAGCTAGCCACAGAGAAGTCGCTATCAAAGTCATGCCAGTTCTTGGCCTTCTAGATATTATTGAAAAAACAGTTGCTGGCAAACACATTAGGAGAAGCCTTAAGAGGGAGTGTATAAAATCAAGGAAAATGATTTTTCTCAAATATTGTAAGCCCTCATTGTTTATGTCCTTTCATGTACTTAATGTGTGTGTGTGTGTGTGAGAGAGAGAGAGAGAGAGTTCATGTAGCAAAAGAATTTATAGCTTTCTTTGGGGAGTGTCCCTATAGTGCAAGTAGTGAATACATATATTTTGAAGCCATTAGGTATATCTTTTAACTTTTCATATTAGGAGAAGCCTTAACAAGGAGCGTGTACGTTTGATAAAAATGACTTTATCAAATGTTGTAAGGCCTCATTGTTTAAAGTTTGTTCACTTTCTTAAACGAGAGTGAGTGTGTGTGAGTGTGTGTGTGTGTGTGTGAGAGAGAGAGAGAGAGAGAGAGAGAGAGAGGAGTGTGTGTGTTTATGTAACAAAATTTTCTTTGGGAAACAAACAGTTGGACTATATACATCACAAAGAGGACAAAAGATAACAAACCAGTCCTTGTAAAAGAGAGAGAGAGAGAGACACACACACTCTTATAAAAATGTAGTAGAAATGTTTTTCAAGAGGTTAACTTCCATGTGGTAGCATGAGAATTGCACACTATCTTAGTGTTGCCCACAATGTATGTTGATTGCAAACAAATAGCACCACAAACTAGACTTATCATTTTTGCCTTAAGTGCTTATTATGTTAAAATTTTTATGTCCTTTTGATCTTTTATCTTGTGAGAATTTTTTCTAAAATGCGGTTAAATGATAGTCACAGGTCTTACACTTCAACTTTGATGTAGACTTTCCACTGATCAATTCATCTACGTAGTTCCACTCATATTCTTTTACTATCTTCTTAAGATCTATACACTCAAATAGAACTAATTATTAAATACACATCTAAAATCGAATCCTAATACCATTTACGTTACTTTATTTGTTAACGTTTTGAACCTCTTTAGATTATAACTATAAAAAATAATTTTTTTTCAAGTATAAGCTTTCACTTTACACCTGACATGATAAATAAATCGCTTAGTCTGTCTCAATAACTTCCAGGTGTGAGTACGTAAACTTTACACAAAGCAAGATATTTTTAAAAAGACGATCTAAATTACCTCCAATTAAGTGTGAGTGTCCCTCTCCACATGGCAAGCAATCAAAATTCACTACTTCTCTAAATCTCTTCTAGGTGTGATAATACCTCTACACAAAGAGAGAGATTATTATTTAATCTACCTAAATTGTCTATAGTGCGAGTATTACTCTATGCACGACAGAAAATCATAGATAAATCTAACCTAAGTTAATTCCAGGTGTGAACATAGTTCAACACACAACAAGTAATCCTTAACTTTTATTATCTAACTAAAACTACCACTACAAGAGGCTATTCATATTAGTGACGCTCACACAGCGACGCTAAAAAAAAAAAATCCGGCGTCGCTATGAGCGTCGCAAATTTACAAGTAAATTTGCGACGCACATAGCGACGTCGGCTGGGCAAAAAACAATAACAGAGAGCGCCCAAAAACTGATCTCAGATCTGATTTCGGCGCCCTCAAGCTTTTAAGCGCCCCCTCCTCTCTCGCTCTCTCTCTCTCTCTCTCTCTCTCTCCTCTCTCTCTCTCTCTCTCTCTCTCACACACACACACACACTCACGACACAGGAAGGAGAGCCAGGTAGGGGAAGGAGAGCTCCCTCTCTCACTTCCCTTCCCCTCCCTCTCTCTCTCTCTCTTCCCTCTCTCTCTCTCTCTCTCACACACACACACAACATAGAGAGAGAGAGAGAGAGAGAGAGAGAGAGAGAGAGAGAGAAAGAGCACAAACATAAACAAAAACGCACACACATATACATAAACAAAGAATGCACACACACATTGAGAGAGGAAAGAGAGAGAGAGAGCATGCATAAACAAAAAACGCACACATTGAGAGAGGAAAAGAGAAAGAGAACATGCATAAACAAAAAACGCACACATTGAGAGAGGAAAAGAGAGAGAAAACATGCATAAACAAAAAAACGCGCACACATTGAGAGAGAAACTAATTTAACGTCGTAGGAAACTAATTAAAATTAAAAGACCTAAAGATCTAGCCGACGAGGAGTTGAACTCAAGAAGACATATTATTCAAGAGGGAAATGGCATAACCAATCTATCATACTTGGCATGGGTGATAGAAAGGTTATACCATTTATCTCCTTTTATTGGCACACACATCCACACACGCGCACACACAAAAGAAGAAGAGAGTTATAACGTCGTAGGAAACTATCCTAAAAGACGTTAGAGATTAGGTTAGATGTAGATTTACGTTAAATTAGATTTAGGTTTATTTAAGTTAAATTAGATTAGATTTATGTTTATTTTTAGTTAGATTTACGTTTATTTACGCTAGATTTAGATTTACGTTATATTAGATTAGATTTAGGTCTCCATAGACTGCGATGCCTGCATGAAGCGGGTGAAGAAAGCCCTCAATGGAATATAGGGTATTGCTGCCTTCACTCATGGTGGGCTCCGTCGATCCAAAAGTACTGGTGAAATGTCTTCAGAAGATAGGGAAGAAGGTGGATCTTTAGGGCGGCAAGAGCAAGAGTCACTACATCCCCGACAATGACCATCTAGACAACCTCTAGTCATTCAACAGCAACTTCAAAGTTAGTAACAAGAGCAAGAACGGTCCAAAGGGCCAATTGATGTCGTCAGATGTGGATGGAGATGAGGGTAGCGTCACCGCCGGAAGTTAACTCTCACATCTTTAGTGATGAGAATGCCAACTCTTGCCGAGTTATGTGAAAAATTATGTGTTAAATCAGTTTTAAGGTTCTTATAATCCCTGTTAGTTTAGTTCTTTGTTTTTAATATAGCATAATTTACGTTAGATTTAGATTTATGTTATATTAGATTAGACTTAGGTTTATTTAGGTTTACCCACACACACACACACACACACACACACACACACACACACACACACACACACACACACAAGAAGAAGAGAGTTTTAATGTCGTAGGAAACTATCCCGAAAGACGTTAAAGATTAGGTTAGATGTAGACTTACGTTAAATTAGATTTAGGTTTATTTTTAGTTAGATTTACGTTTATTTAGATTTACGCTTATTTACGTTAGATCGAGTCCACGCAGAATTACTTACGGTTTAGGGTTTAGAGTTAGATGAACAGTGAAAAGATCTACTATGAAAAGATGTACGTTAAGATGCTGTGAAGTGCTACAGCTAGAGAAGAGACAAAGGGGTTTTGTCCACTACATGCAGAATCATGTAGACGTCGGTCTGTAGATTTCTTGTACCCTCAAATATAGGGTATTGATCGGTAAAGACGAGATTATAACCTGGTGGTTCTAATCTCCGTGCACCTCTAGACCGAGGTGTGCGGGGATTGGACATGACTAGAGAATGTGAGGTAGAAGAGAGATGAGAGAGAGAGAGAGAGAGAGAGAGAGAGAGAGAGAGAGAGAGAGAGAGAGAGAGAGAGAGAGAGAGAGAGAGAGAGAGAGAGAGAGAGAAGACGAAGAATGCCATTAGAATATTGAATTTGTTGTCCAGGTTATAAGAATTTTATCCTCATTATGAGTAGTGACGAGGATGTGGGACCGTCCAATCGAAACACCTATCTCTCAACGAGGGTCTTATGTCCTTGTAATCAATGCAAGCATGCTGTGCGACGGACAAGACGTGTTTCTTTGCAGCACGTTCGCGAATTTGGCGAGTTCGATCCATCTATTATAGATCGAGTTGTTGCCAATTATAACTCGTCGGACTTTGACGCTGGGCAACAAACAGCAATCTTGCAGCCCAATAGACGTGTTCGCAGGCGCTTTGGTCAAGCAGCATATGTGAGGCCACACGATTGGCATAAAATGTGTCAGGTACGTTCATAGTGGACTTTAATATCATTGCATAAAATGTGGACTTTAATATCATTGCTGCACATACTTTACAATTTATTTTACCGGTTGCCATTGAGGGATGTTTGTCTCTCGACATCCGTAACACAATCTACAAACTTGCAAAGCTGGTGCAATGGATCTCACAAAAGGAGATCAACGTAGACTCCATACCATTCGCCAAACTAAATGCTGCGGAGCTTGTGTGCATGTTTGAGAAACATTTTCCTACTACCATGCTAACCATTCAGGTGCATCTTCTTGTTCACATAGTTGATGAGGTGGAAATAGCTGGCACAATTCATTCCAGATGGATGTTCTTCTTAGAACGTTTCATGAAAACGCTTAAGGGATACGTGTGTCAAAAGGCACGTCCGGAGGGTAGCATGGCAGAAGGTTGGTTGGTATCAGAGTCCCTAGTGTACATTGGAGAGTGGCTAGACGGATTTGATAAAGCCCGGGACACGGTATGGCGAACCATAGATGATGAGCGCATATCTGGGATTGTCATGTGCAATCTCGGTGTTGAGAAGAAGATGACGGAAGATCTAGAGGCTAAAATCAACCGATTTTGCATGCTTCACAATCCAGTGATGCAAAAGTGGATTTCACAATATGAGGATGCAAAGCAAGAGCGACAAAGGGCACGAATCGAGTGGAGAGGGGGGAAGACGACCACCGAAGCACTATCCGACGGGTCTGGAGAGCCTACCAACATTCATGAGCTTAGGATGGTTGCACAACCAATTGAAAAGCGCACAACAATGCGGGTGACGAAGTGACTGAGGAAGAGTGGGAGTACTCTCGGGGTTGCGCGACCAAGGTAAGTTTGCAAATGTACGACTAGCTAGTTACTTTATTTCTAAACGTTTGAACGGCCACTCATAATCTTTGTTCGTTGCAGTATAAGTCATACACAGCAGCATGGTGTAATTAAAGGTCGACATTTTAGGGGTGGAACGGATTGACAAAAAGCGTTTTACTCAAGATTGTGGAATCATGGCAAAATTTGAACAGTCTAGTCGACGACGTTCCTCTGATGCAGATCCTATGGTGGCGGAACTCACTTACTTCTGCACGCTACAAGAGATTTTGAGGATCGATTACAGAGGATTTTTTGTCGACTTGTTCGACGTGCAATGGTTCAAGATAATCATGGAGGGTCGCAACGCTACTGTGCGTAGAGGAGAGTCTGGTTTTCTTGAGGTGGATTCTACTAAGAAATGGACTGACCTAAGAGACACTTTCGTACTACCCAAGCATTGTGAACAAGTAAGTATGTAAATAGTTAACATCCCCCTTTTACAAGTTATGTGCTTGAAAGCTCTCATGTAAGTTATGTGGCTCTGGCATGTAATATTTCATCCTACAAAGTCTACATCAAACTGGTGGTACGTCATAGAGGTAGCCCCTCGTAGTGCAAGGACGTATGAAGGCTACTATGTGCCAATCACAACGGCATCAATGGAGGAGATCAGAGAAGATGCTCAATCAGAAGCCGCTGCGGTGGTGCCAGACGAGCATCAAGATGCTACTACTCTATATGGGGTGCATGCAGAGGAGCTACAAAATGAAACAGAGGATATGTGTTTAAATGGAGAGCTCTATATAGATATAGGAAGTTATGCTGAGTTATGCGAGGATGAGAGAGATATCTCTTAAAGCCACAAATATTGTATTTGAACAATTTTGCTCCGGGTTGTAAAAGCTGTGGCTCTCTAAGTACCTTCTATGGCGCTCACATCTTTTGATTGAAAATTCTGAGTTTTTGACTTGCCTCTTCTATCACTCAATTCATTGCGTCATTGTATTTATATGCGTCATTATGTCATTGTATTTAATGGTCTTTGTGTCATTGTCTACTCTATTCATTCAATATTAAGTTTAAATATTCGTGTGTTTAATACAGGTATGGATGATGAGGAGTTTCTTTCTTCTTTGTCACCGCAGCAGAGACAGTGGTACGTGGAGCGTCATCGCTCTGGCGCATCATCGCGCGTTCCTACTCCATCCACATCTCCCTCTATTTCGGAGCATTCGGCGCGCTCCGAAGCTTCGGCGTCGACGAGACGAGCTTCACATTCGTCTAGACACCGGCGCTCTAGTGGTGGCGGTGGCGGTTGTTGTGGGGATTCCGCCATCGATGCCTCCATACCGCCTCGTGTTCGACGAGGCTCTTTACCCTCCCCTTCTTTGCCCGCCCCCACACCAGCCACAGCATCGCCATCTACGCCAGGTTTTGCACGGCTGACTGTTCCTAGCAGCTACACACCTCTACCTACTCCGCTAGGGGCCACCCCACTCGACACTCCCGCTTCGGGGCCCAGACGCCGGTGGAGACACCTGACGTCCGTACCCCCATCGACACGCCGCTAGAGACCCCTTCCGGGACACCCATGTTCACGCGTCACTGGCCAGAGGGCTTGCCTTACTCCGTCGACTTCAGCGGCGGCATCATCATGGATGATGACGGCAAGAAGGTGATCTCGCGCATGCGTGGTCTTTGCTCTCAGCTGTTTAGACACTACATACTAAACAAATGGAGTGTGAAGTACCAAGTGATTTAAAAGACAGAGTCATCAGCATACTTCATGATGAGTTTCCCATTCCAACACGGGATCAACGCTTCAATGAAGACCTGATGAAGATTCGAATGCGCGAATACTGCAAACACAAGCGTTCTAAAGTGCAAAAAGAAATCAAGCATGGGTGGAACAGGCCAGATTGGCTGGCCAAAGAAGATTGGAAGAATGTGAAGAAAGCAGCGCGCGAGAATCCCGACAAGTGGAAGCAACAAAAGGATGCAGCCAGAGCGCGAGTAGAGGCAGGGAGCTCGCACCACTTGGAGAGCGGTGGATGGGCATCATTTGAGGCCGATTTTGTAAGTGTTTTCGCATTGCTCTTTATGTTCGATAGTTTAGGGTTTATGAGTTTTTTAATTCTAACATAATGAAATCTTTGTATGTTTTGACAGTGGTCGATGACAGGACGTGATCCCACACCGTACGAGCGCGAGTACGCAGGCAGGAAGGGCTTAAACGCCCTGATGTACATTCTCAGTTCTCGCGGCGGCATGGTTAGTATTAAGGTTTACTCTTTTCTATTTTTTGTATTGTTTTATAAATGTCGTTATATGTTTATACTTACTGAAAGCTGTCTTATTGTCTTTTTTTGCAGAATCCGACAGATACGCCGCTTGGACGCGATGAGACGTCTGACTAGACGACGTCAGTTTAGCCCTAGCTAGATAGCATTAGTTTAGGGTTTCTCATAGCTTAATGTCATGAGACGAATTTTATACGTCTTTTTGAACCATGTATATTATTACATTTGTCATCGCAGTTCATTTTGCCAATCAATCCTTTATGCCTATGATGTTGTACAATTGTCATTATTACATTTGCCAATCAATTCATTTTGCCTATGATGTGTACAATTGTCAATTTTACGCTTGTCAATTTTGCAAACAATGCGTCTTGTGGGTGACTATTTTGGGTCTATTATCTACCTTTGCACTTTTTTTTAAAAGTGAATCAAGTACAATATGGTTGATGGGTGGCAGGGCATTCAATGCCCTGTCACCAAAAAGAATTTCTCTCAGGCATCGCTATAACCGTCGCTATTTATGGCTCTGTAGCGTCGCTATAGACTTCTGTGTAAACGTCGCTATAAACCGTCACTATGAGCGTCGCTATATAGCGCGCTTATAGCGACGCTTATAGCGATGCCTATAGCGACGCATATAGTGACGCTCTCGTAGCGACGCTATTAGCGACGCCGGGGGTTATAAAAACCCAGTGTATTTCCGTCGCTAACAGCGTCACAAGAGCACACAACCTCTTGTAGTGTACTTCTAAGTGTGAACATAATTCAACACAAAGCAAATAACTGTTATCTTTAACTATCTTAAATCACCTCCAAGTGTGACTTTCCTCTACACAAGGCAAGTAATCATTAACTATCTTACTTAATATACCTCCGAGTGTAAGATATACTTCACATAGAGCAGATAAAGACTCAAAACTCCAAAGCCTAAAAACCACTTTTTATCCAAAGCTCTAAATTTTTACTAGAAAACTTATATGACTTAATTTAAAGTGGCTTTTTCATATGTTTCTTGATGTTGTAAAGATCATCTATAGATGAGATAAGGAAAGAAAGATCAATAGAAAGAGGAAAACAATCAGTTTTCACGATATATAAAGAGCTATATTTCGATCGTAATATTATTTCGATCAAAATTCTAAGAAATTATACGATACGGTCGTTTTGCTGATGTGGCACTGTATAGTACGACCGAATAAAGATAGGTGTCGTATAATTCGTCCTTTTAAAGCGTATTATATGTACACCGTATAACGTACAATACAACTTAGGAATCCACAAACTCGGCAATAGAACCGAGTGTTGATGATCCCAATAACAACACAAGTAGGAAAATGAATTTATGTAAGTCTAATAGTACATAGCCAAGGCATTTAAAATTACCTTTGGATCGACAAGAACCCACGAAACACTTTTGGCATTGCATCATCCATCACAAATGCCCTTTTCTCACATTAGTGGAGTGATTTTGTGTCATAAAATCTATTATCTAACCAACCCAAATGATTTTCTCATATTAAATTGATCACTTAATGTGGGGAGAATAAACGGGAACAAGTGTTAAGATATAGATATGTGCTTATAGATCTATCTCAACACGGGGCCAATAGTAAAGGGGCCCAAATGGGAGATGGTCTATCAAGAGCAAGGCTAACCAATGGAGCATAAGACCTTAGGGTTAGCTTCATTGAAGACCTCCAATAATGTGTGTAAAAGTCCTTTGACCTTAGGTAAGCTGGGGCTGAGCTTGAGGTGGGAACCCGGCCCAAATTCGAGGTGCTTGTCGTGCTTGAGGTGCTTGTCCTGCTTGAGGTGCTTGTCATGCTTGAGGTGCTTGATTAAGATGCTTGAGGTGCTTGACTGGCTCCATGCTTGAGGTGCTTGACTTGGTGCATGATTAAGGTGCTTGAAGTGCCTTGAGAAGCTTGCCTGAGATGCTTGTGGGAACACCCTCTACTTCAAGTGCATAGTCATGCTTGATGACTAAGGGGCTTGCTCATCCAAAGTCAAAAAGATCCCTACAAGGAGGGGGGCGAGCCTACAAGGGGGGGGGGGATGAGAGAGAACACACACACACACACACACACACACACACACACACACACACACACACACACACACAAGGGAAGCCCCAGCTTGAAGAGGCAGCAAGGACACTTGTCAAGTTCCTCCTCATGTTGCCCTCATGGCGTGCCTGAAACCTATTGGTTGGCCACCCAAGGGGTCCAATGATAATAAAGGATATTTAATTAATTGATTTTGCATTTATCAAGTCCTCTCTCTCAAAGGGGAAAGGGGGACACTTGTCCCAAGGCTATCCCTGTTGATTGTAATGGCTCCTTCTTGTGATTGGCTAGGCCTGGAGGGGTCCAATGAGCTTCAAGCATGAGCTACAAGGGGGGGGTCGACCCAAGCAAGCTAGGCGGGTGCTTAGGGGGTATACTCACCCACACACACTCACAAACACTCTCATTGTGTACTATCCAAAGTGCAAGAGCTCCCTCTCTTTCTCCAAGCAAGTAGAGGTTGAGAGCCTACACCAACACTCTTGGCTATGGAGTGAAAATCCATCCAAGAGCCATGCTTCAATTCTTGAGCTTGCCATCTATTTCTTCTTCATTACTATGCTATTATGTATGCTAGCACAAGAGTTATGATAAGTGAGGAACTAGCTCTTTCTCGTATGAAATGTTTCTTCTTCCTCTTCCCTATCCTCATTCCCTGCTAGCTCTCTCCACCTTTGAAGGTGTTTGAGGTCTTGGGACTGAGGCTTGGTATAGTTAAAGCTTTCTTCAAGTTTAGGTTATGCTATGATGGTGATGCATGAAGCTTTCCATCTTCATTGCTTCACCTAGGTCACAAGGAACACAAAGAATGTATTGTAACAAGTCTCTCTTTATGGGAGAAATCATAATATAAATGCCTATTGGAGGGGGGACCGGTCCACATAAATCCGGTCCTCAATTGTTGTCCAGCTCTCTAAATTCTCTCTCTTGCAAAAGTATTGTCTATGCCAAGTTAACTAATTGCTATGATTATGTTGCTATCTTCAATTATGTCAACCCGCTATGCTCACAAAATCATTTCTTGAAAGTACTCTCATTAAATTCCGCTACTCTCAAATTGAATAGGCAAATTCCATTACATTGGTATCAGAGCATTTGGTTTCTCTTTTTTTGCTTAAGAAGAGAGGTCCTTAAGTAGCCTATAAATGGTTGATGTTGTTATTATGATAGAGTAAGTGGAATTGGGATCTACTATCGGTTTTGTTAAGCCCACTATGTGGGGGATGGTGCACACCTCGGGAGCTTTGGACTTAATAATGGAGTCTTTTTAGACTTGCCTACGGCTTTACCATTATTGAGCCATAAGAAGTCCGAAAGGAGCTAGCCCTTGGCAACTCTGCTATGTTAGACCTACTCCTCTACTCTCTATAATTAACCACTTTGAGCCGTGGGTGTAGATACTTAAGAGCCGATTTTCAAAGGCTAAGAGAGTGTGGCAACTAAGGTTTTGTATTGCCAAAGCATACACTAAGTATAAACATAAATTTTGTTAACATGGCTGACAATAATCAAGAGAGTAGAATGAACATTGATAGCTTTGATTTTGCACATGAAGGTGCTAATGATGATGCTCCCATGTTTGTGAATTATCTCGTCACTAGGTTGCAACAAGCTATGGGCAACCCTGCTTTGCAAGCCGAAGTTACTCAACAACTTCGTGCTTATGGAATTTTCCTTCCTCTCCCAGAGGAGAGAGAGCTTAGGAGGCCTCTTGAAGAGACCCCCAAAAGAAGACTCTCTCCCATTCGAGAGGAGGAATCCAAAGAGAAAGAAAGCAATGACAGTCTAAGTTCTTCTGAAGATGTGGCTCCACGAAGACGGCGGTCTAGACGATCGCCTACTCCTCCCAAGAGGAAAAGAGCAACCCATAGTCCTTCTCCTCATCACTCTGAAAGGCAAGAGAGGAAACAAAGGAAGAAAAGGGCTAGGAAGAGGTCACCCTCTTCTCCTTCTTCTTCACCTTCCTCCTCTTCCGATGAAAGTTATGGCTATTCTCCTAGAGAATACAAGAGGGGAGGACATCGCAAATCATTTCCTGCATGGAGAAGGTCACAAAAGCTAAAAAAGTTCAAGGAGGGAGGAAAGATCAGTATCTCTTTTCTCACCTATGATGGCACCTTTGGTGCTACCGACAAAGTGTTGGCCTTCATCCAGCAATTTGATGCGGCCTTTGGGGACGAGGGCTTCACAGAGTCCTCCAAGCTACGCCATGTAGCTATGCACTTCCAAAAATCAGCTCGTCTATGGTGGGCTAGCCTTCGTGGCAATGGAGAAGCCCCAAAGACATGGAAAACTCTACGAGTTTCCATCATGAAGCAATTTCTTCCAAGTGATACTAAAGATAAAGTTCTTACCGAATGGCGCGGCTTGAAGCTCCTCTCTCATGAGTCTATCAACAAGTATGTAGACAAGTTTTTGAATTTACATCTCAAAGCTACTATCTTTCAAAAGATAGACTTTGCCGAGCAAAGACAGCAATTTTGTGCGGGATTACCTGAAGAGATGGCCGAATACATCAACTCTCAACGGCCCGGTACTATTACCGAAGTAATCCACCACACCATGGTTGCTTCATGCATCAATTTCCATCAAGGGGCTAGATGTAATGTCAAGACCATGGAAAACAAAGATAAAAATGATGCAAAGGGGAAATCCAATGCTCAAAATAATTCCCAAGGCACTTCCAACAACAACAATAACAACAACAACAATCGGTCCAAGGAGAAGGGAGTTTATAAAGGTAAAAGCAAACTCTCTCCTGAAGAGCTTGAAGCTTTTCGCAAGGACCATAAGTGTTTCAAGTGTGGGGAGCAAGGACATGGCTATCGTTCTTGCCCCAAGAAGAATACTCGCAATGAGACTCCTAAGGCTTCCACCATCGAAGCTCCAAATTAAAGAGGATGCTCATTGCAAAGGATCATCACTTTCCTATGCGTGGGGAAAGGTAAGAAAGCATGTTGCCTTCATCTTGTTTGACCCGGGCTCTACTCTCAACTTCATATCAATAGAGTTGGCCACCAAGTTGGGCATTCAAGCTTTTGAGAATATGGGAGATATAGTAACAGCTGATGCAGCTTTCAAGGGACAACAAGCCTCCGTTACTCACTTGATTGGGAAGTTGAGGCTTCATGTCCAAAGCTATGTCGACAAAGAAGACTTCTTCATCTCTCCTCTCCAACATCAGGATGTTATTCTAGGGGCACCATGGTTTGATCGCATGGCTGCCAACATGAAGTTCCGTGAAAGGAGAATTTACTTCACCTACAGGGGAAAGAACATGTATATAGATGCTAGTGAGCGTGGTCGCACTATTCCACTTGTAAATCCTCTTTCTTTTGATAAATCAATGAAGAGCTCAGTTTCTGCGTACATGATTTATGTCAAAGAGTCTCTAAAAGCTAATAATGTTTCATCAAATGAAAATGATAGGAATAAAGAAGAGTTAGACAGCTTGTCTACTTTTCTAAAAGGATTCCAAGATGTGTTCATCGATGATATCCCTATGGACCTACCTCCAAAACGAGGGGATGATGACCATCGTATTGAGCTCCTTCCAGGAAGCTCACCACCTAACAAACCTCCTTATCGAGTCTCACAAGCTCAACAAGAGGAGATTATGAGGCAAGTACAGGAATTGGTAGAAACAGGGATGGTGAGGCCTAGTAATTCCTCTCCCTTTTGTTCTCCAGTCCTTTTAGTGAAAAGAAATATGGTACATACCGTATGTGTGTGGACTATCAAGCACTAAACCATATCACTATCAAAAATAGATTTCCCGTGCCTCGGTAGAAGATCTGCTTGATAAGCTACAAGGCTCTACCTACTTCAGTAGGATTGACCTTAAGAGTGGCTATCATCAAATAAGGATAGTGGATGAAGATATCCTAAAGACCGCGTTTTCGCACAACATTTGGTCTTTATGAATATCTAGTCATGCCTTTTGGCTTGACTAATGCACCAGCTACTTTCAATCGTCTCATGGAGAAAATTTTTAGACCATATCGTAAATTCACTGGAGTGTTCTTTGATGATATCATCATCTACTCCAAGTCTTTGGAGGAACATAAGCAACATCTCCAAGTGATTTTTCAAGCCATGAGGGAGAACAAACTTTTTTCAACCAAAAGAAAAGTGAATTCTTCCTTCAAGAGATTCAATATCTAGGTCATATTATCTCTCACGATGGTATTCGTATGGATCCATCAAAGTTAGAGGTAATAAAATCATGGCCTAACCCAAGGAATCTACATGAGCTAAGAAGCTTTATTGGTATGTGTGCATACTATAGACGCTTCATAGCAAAATTCTCTCAAGTAGCAGGACCACTATATACACGACTTAACAAAGAAGAACGTTAAGTTTGTATGGACTGCTAAGGAGCAAAATGCTTTTGAAAAACTCAAAGAGAAGCTTACTTCCCAACCAGTTCTCATGCTTCCCGATCTCTCAAAGCCATTTGAGGTCCAATGTGATGCTTGTGGTGATTGCCTCGGAGCGGTTTTGCTTCAAGAAGGGCATGCCATAGCATATGAGAGCCGAAGGCTCAATAGTGATGAACGAGTCTTGGGCATTTATGAGAAAGAGCTTTTAGCTGTTCTACATGCCCTAGACACATGGAAGCACTACCTATTGGGGACTCTATTTATCCTACGAACCGACCACCAAAGTCTCAAGTATTTCATGACGCAAACCAAGCTTTCCGACAAACAAATGAGGGTGGGCAAATTTTCTTTCGCAATTTAATTTCCATATTGCTCACATAGCTCGTAAGCACAATCAAGTTGCCGATGGACTTTCATGACGACCAAAAGTTAATGCGATGTCTATAGCTACTCACAATGATCTATCCTCTATGATAGATGAGTATGCTACTGACCTTGACTTTAGAGACATAATGTCAGCCCTTCCTTTGGGGGAAGAAAGAGGAACCATTCACCTTGCAGGATGGTTATCTTCTCCACGGCAATAGGCTATGTGTTTACCATTTCCTTCGTGAGAAGGTTATGTATGAATCCCATGCTCCTCCATATGCAGGGCATAGAGGTATTCAACCTACTCTCCGAGGAGTAGAGACGTATTTCGATTGGCCTACCATGAAAGTGGACATACAAGAGTATGTTTCAAAATGTGTAGTATGCCAAAAGACCAAGTATGATAGAGGGAAGCAACCTGGATTACTCCAGCCATTGCCTATTCCAAATTCACCATGGGAGAGTATATCCATGGATTTCATCTTTGGATTACCCAAGTCTATCCATGGGAAATACAGGAATATGGACAATAGTAGACAGGTTTAGCAAGCAAGCACATTTTATTCTGTCAAAAAGGCTATTAAGGCACATCAAATGGCAACTCTCTTCATATCTCAGATTTTCAAGCACCATGGATTACCCACATCCATCGTGTCAGATAGGGATCCTAGAATGACTAGTAATTTCTGGAAAGGTCTCTTTGAAAATCTAGGACAAGATTGAATTTCTCTTCGGCCTATCACTCACAAACGGATGGCCAAAGTGAGATAGACAATCTTACGATACTCGATCTATCAAGACTTATGTTACCGAAGTAGATCGGCGCTCACAATGGGAAAAGTATTTACCTCTAGTAGAGTATGCCTACAATAATACTGTCCATACTTCTACGGGGAAAGCACCTTTCGAGATCATAGAGGGAAGACCTAAAAGTCCCTTGCTACTCAAAGTACATGGGAAGATCTTCGCCGCCGATGAGTATAGCCGTGACCTACAAGAATCTTTTCAAAAGATTAGGGAGGCTATAGCCATCTCTCAACAAGGCAAAAAAGCTGCTGCTGATAAGCACAGAAGAGCCTTAATGTTCAAAGAAAATTATTGGGTCTTACTCAAGTTTCCTAAGGCTCGATTAAGGCAAACGACGGGCAAAAATCCTACGGGCCATCAAAAGTATTATGCTAAACTAGCAACAAAAAGAAAATACTATGGTCCTTTCCAAATCTTGAAGCCATCAATGAGGACGGCTTATCAACTCAAGTTGCCCACCCATTGGCTTATACACAATGCCTTTCATGTAAGCCTACTTAAGCCCTACAAAGGAGAGCCACCAACTGAACCAATTATTGAAGACCCCCTCCGAAGTTTGAAGACCAAGAAGAGGTGGTACAAACCGAAGCTGTCCTTCGGCATGAAGACAAGGTACTACGGACAATGGTAAGATATATCCGACGGTATCTTATTAAGTTCAAAAATTATCTTTTGAAGATGCTAGATGGATGCAAGGAGTACAACTGAAGGATAGTATGAACCTTGTCAATGCTTACAATGCTACATTAGAGTAAGCAAATGTACAAATTTCTTTTAAATGACTCATGTTTTTGTCTTATAAGACTAGTCCTCTTTTTAATTGTGTACAAATTTAACTTTGCAATGCTTAGAATGAATGTTGGTGATGACGACGTCTCTCAAACACCAAGTAGAATTTGTCACTCTACTTTGGGAGAATGAAATGGACTAAAAAGCAGACATGCTTGCGGCAGCTATGTCTCCCAAGCACCAAATGCATTAGTCATCCATCTTGGAAAGATGTCGTAGGGTAAAAAAGGGATCCTCTACCCGCTAAGTACGATTGACTAATGATTAAGGCTTTATCTCTTCTACCTCATAGTCGAGGACGACTATGATTTCAAGAGAGAGGTAATGTCATAAAATCTAATATCTAACCAACCCAAATGATTTTCTCATATTAAATTGATCACTTAATGTGGGAGAATAAACGGGAACAAGTGTTAAGATATAGATATGTGCTTATAGATCTATCTCAACACGGGGCCAATAGTAAAGGGGCCCAAATGGGAGATGGTCTATCAAGAGCAAGGCTAACCAATGGAGCATAAGACCTTAGGGTTACCTTCATTGAATACCTCCAATAATGTGTGTAAAAGTCCTTTGACCTTAGGTAAGCTGGGGCTGAGCTTGAGGTGGGAACCCGGCCCAAACTCGAGGTGCTTGTCGTGCTTGAGGTGCTTGTCCTGCTTGAGGTACTTGTCATGCTTGAGGTGCTTGATTAAGATGCTTGAGGTGCTTGACTGGCTCCATGCTTGAGGTGCTTGACTTGGTGCATGATTAAGGTGCTTGAAGTGCCTTGAGAAGCTTGCCTGAGATGCTTGTGGGAACACCCCCTACTTCAACTGCTTAGTCATGCTTGATGACTAAGGGGCTTGCTCATCCAAAGTCAAAAAGATCCCTACAAGGAGGGGGGCGAGCCTACAAGGGGGGGGGATGAGAGAGAACACACACACACACACACACACACACACACACACACACACACACACACACACACACACACACACACACACACACACACACACACACACACACACACACACACACACACACACACACACAGGGAAGCCCCAGCTCGAAGAGGCAGCAAGGACACTTGTCAAGTTTCTCCTCATGTTGCCCTCATGGTGTGCCTGAAACCTATTGGTTGGCCACCCAAGGGGTCCAATGGTAATAAAGGATATTTAATTAATTGATTTTGCATTTATCAAGTCCTCTCTCTCAAAGGGGAAAGGGGGACACTTGTCCCAAGGCTATCCCTGTTGCTTGTAATGGCTCCTGCTTGTGATTGGCTAGGCCTGGAGGGTTCCAATGAGGTTCAAACATGAGCTACAAGGGGGGGGTCGACCCAAGCAAGCTAGGGGGGTGCTTAGGGGGTATACTCACCCAAACTCACTCACAAACACTCTCATTGTGTACTATGCAAAGTTCAAGAGCTCCCTCTCTTTCTCCAAGCAAGTAGAGGTTGAGAGCCTACACCAACACTCTTGGCTATGGAGTGCAAATCCATCCAAGAGCCATGCTTCAATGCTTGAGCTTGCCATCTATTTCTTCTTCATTACTATGCTATTATGTATGCTAGCACAAGAGTTATGATAAGTGAGGAACTAGCTCTTTCTCGTATGAAATGTTTCTTCTTCCTCTTCCCTATCCTCATTCCCTGCTAGCTCTCTCCACCTTCGAAGGTGTTTGAGGTCTTGGGACTGAGGCTTGGTATAGTTAAAGCTTTCTTCAAGTTTAAGTTATGCTATGATGGTGATGCATGAAGCTTTCCATCTTCATTGCTTCACCTAGGTCACAAGGAACACAAAGAATGTATTGTAACAAGTCTCTCTTTATGGGAGAAATTATAATACAAATGCCTATTGGAGGGGGGACCGGATCCACATAAATCCGGTCCTCAACTGTTGTCCAGTTCTCTAAATTCTCTCTCTTGCAAAAGTATTGTCTATGCCAAGTTAACTAATTGCTATGATTATGTTGCTATCTTCAATTATGTCAACCCGCTATGCTCACAAAATCATTTCTTGAAAGTACTCTCATTAAATTCCGCTACTCTTAAATTGATTAGGCAAATTCCATTATATTTTGTATCATCTGATGCACTCTTTTTGAGCTCCCAACTCCATGAGGGTGGTCAAGGAGCACTTCAAAAAAATAGCTCTAGCAGTACCGTAGATGCAAGGACATCACATTGCAAGAATTTTCACACTCTCTATGAGGCCAATTTCCAACATCTTTAGAAAGTACCTCATCGCTCCTCCATGTGATCTGAACATGTTTCCACATGGTTCTAGCTCAAGAACGCACCATAATTTCATATCTTAGCTATCACTTTCAAGCAAGGAGGTGTGAGAATTTCTTAGCTTTAGCAACATGAAAATAACATTTAGAGTTTCACGATTAAAAAAATAAAAATATTTGTGTCATGCCTATCAACATCACGTACAACACGTAGAAGCTGGGTTGCTTGATTTGACTGGTAGCAACTTCAAGGTTGTAGAGGATGCCAAGTGCAAAAAGCATAATGCAAGAGGGAAGGAAAACAAATCCATTTTTAGTAGGGAAGAAAGATTTTCATGGTGAGCTTCTACATTGTGGAGTGAAATCCCAATAGAAGCTCACAAATGACAGCCTATCACAAGCGAGTGTTGGATGTGTCAATATCTAGAGGTATGTTGAGTCTAGCAAGGTTCCAAATTTGTCCTATGATGAATAGGTCACATTTGCAAATTAAATGAAGGAACTTGGAGGTCACTTGGGGTGATCACTATGTATAAATTGTATATATCACTTGCGTTCAAGGAATATATTTAAAACTCCTTATCTGTGAATTTTTTACAAATATGATACACCCTTTTTCTATTCAACCTTTAATTTGTTTTCCCAATTTTATTTTTAAGGTACCCTTCTGTATATGAAAATGTGAGAAAAAATGAAAATAAATAACCCCTCTTGATGCACTCATGTGATAATCACATAATTATTAAGTGACCCCCCCGAGCTTGGAGCCCATATTATGATCTATATACTAGGACCTTCTACTCTCCTCCCACCCTATGACAACCATGTCCTCCATGGCTACTTCTACAACCTACAAAGAGGAAATTTTGGTTCCCTCCTTGCCTTTGGAGTCCTTTCCCTACCTGGACAGGGAGGCATCTCCTACTTGTTCCTTTGCAAATTTTTGGACATTCATTATTATTTAGTTTGAGCCTTATGGGCCTCCATAGCCCGAGTGTCCTTGGCATATTGCACATGTTGTGAACTAATTCAATCTAGACACCACTAAGAGTACCCATGAAAGTAAATTGTTGACCACCAACGATATGCTAGCATTGATCTAGACTTTTAAATTTCCCACAAGTTGACAACAATGGAAACAAGAAAACCATCTCGTGGAAGGCTAGGTCGGTTCGACTAAAGGCTACAATGCACATAAGAAACAAAGGAACAAGTCGATGGAGATCCTTTTATATTGAGTGGATTTGTGAGTTTATCTTATTGCTAGGAGTTGCTATGAGGCACTACTACTTGGACCGTTGGTGGTCTAGACATGCTAGCATTGATCTAGACTTTTAAATCATCCACAATGTGACAACAATGGCAGCAACAAAACCAGCTCATGGGACGCTAGGTCGGTTGGACTAAAGGCTACAATGCACATAAGAAACAAAGGAACAAGTCGATGCATGGAGCTTCTTTTATATTGAGTGAACTCGTGAGTTTCTCTTATTGCTAGGAGTTGCTAGGCACTACTACCGTATTTGCTATGGTGGTCTTGAGACGTGATGATAGTAGCCACACTGCCATGGCTTCCCATTTGCCCCCAAAAGGCACCTATGAATATCAAGCAGGACTTAGGAGAGGTATTTGATGTGAGGAGAGCCAGGAAAAAGAGAATCTAATGTGACCATTGAGGGATCAAAGAAAGGTAGAAAATATTTGGTCAAATACATCATGGTGTGAAGAGGCTACAAAAGGTACCAACAAATAGGATATAAATATAAGTTCCATGGGAAGACCTAGAATCAACATCTGAATAACTAAAACCCATGCAATGTTAAAAGTAAACCATTTATAAGACTCTATTTATGTAATGTTCTCAAGACTTTCTATCTATTTCTCTAGAAATGGACACACCTTTGAGCTCCTTCCCTTTGAATCACTGACTGTCACCATGACTCCAACGAAGTGATCATGCAGAGTAGGACACGCAAAACAACTTTTCCCATGTAAGAGAGAAAATACAATGGCGTCGCTGTGCTAGGCTTTCAAAAAAAATTGAAAAGTGCAACAAGCACATTCATGCAAACCAAGCACTACAAAACACCCTCCTAGAAGACATGCATAGGCATATGCATGAAAATGAAGTCGTAAACTCTAAATTGATTTCAACATTCTGATTATTAAAGGATGATATCGCACGGCAACTTTGGCTTGTTGGAAAACTTTCAAAATGAATCTCTTCAATAATGTGATTCCAAGTAGCAGCTTTTGTTGTCGACATAGTAGGTCACTGTTGGAGGTCATGACCTGATGACAGTAAAGGTAGCTCTTGACACTTGAAATACCATCAACAAAAGGCTTAATGCACAGACGGACAAACCAAGCTTTGAGTGCAGAGATGATTGAAATGCATGGTCTCTTTTTGTAGAGCTTTACAAGGATAAGATTAGATATGGTCTAAGCTATGGGATGTACAAAAACATAAATGCTAGAAAAATGTTTTTTCCTGCATTCTACTTATGGACTCAATGTTAAAAAAAATCTAATGAACTAGCGAGAGAGAGAGAGAGAGAGAGAGAGAGAGAGAGAGAGAGAGAGAGAGAGAGAGAGAGAGAGAGAGAGAGAGAGAGAGAGAGAGAGAGAGAGAGAGAGAGAGAGAGAGAGAGAGAGAGAGAGAGAGAGAGAGAGAGACCTAGGAGTAGTGATAAAGGTTGATTAAAAACTTAATCGATTGCTTGATGAGACTATGCCATAGGTAAGACAACATTTGATGGATGACAACATGCTTATCTTTTATTGAAGTTAGCGTATGGGGTGCGAGATGTGTATATTCAGATAGTTTCATCTTGTTGTTCTTCTCCCCTATCCAAGGATGGGTTACACATTCATTGGGTTGAGAAAAAACTACTTAAGCAGAGAAATCTCTCCTACATAGGTACAATAGTATTAGCATTTTTGTTTTTAAACATTATGCATCCTTATGGAAGGGCATTGACCTTTACATAGGCAGAAACACATTGAGATATTGTGATTGACGGTGCACAAATTTTGAAGACCATCATACATAGCATTTATCAATTAATTGACCCCTTGTGCAACTTGGTGATTGGTGGTCGATTCCCCCTTGTGGAATCCTACACAACTTTCAATCTGAGATAGAGAGAGAGAGAGAGAGAGAGAGAGAGAGAGAGAGAGAGAGAGAGAGAGAGAGAGAGAGAGAGAGAGAGAGAGAGAGAGAGAGAGACCCCTAGGAGTAGTGATAAAGGTTGATTAAAAACTTAATCGATTGCTTGATGAGACTATTCCATAGGTAAGGCAACATTTGATGGACGACAACATGCTTATCTTTTATTGAAGTTAGCGTATCGGGTGCGAGATGTGTATATTCAAGTAGTTTCATCTAGTTGTTCTTCTCCCCTCTATCCAAGGATATTGGGTTACACATTCATTCTTGAGAAAAAACTACTTAAGCTGAGAAATTTCTCCTACATAGGTACAATAGTATTGGCATTTCTGTTTTTAAACATTATGCATCCTTATGGAAGGGCATTGACCTTTACATAGGGGGAAACACATTGAGATATTGTGATTGACGGTGCACAAATTTTGAAGACCATCATACATAGCATTTATCAGTTAATTGACCCCTTGTGCAACTTGGTGATGGGTGGTCGATTCCCCCTTGTGGAATCCTACACAACTTTCAATCTGAGAGTGAGTGAGAGAGAGAGAGAGAGAGAGAGAGAGAGAGAGAGAGAGAGAGAGAGAGAGAGAGAGAGAGAGAGAGAGAGAGAGAGAGAGAGAGAGAGACCTAGGAGTAGTGATAAAGGTTGATTAAAAACTTAATCGATTGCTTGATGAGACTATGCCATAGGTAAGGCAACATTTGATGGACGACAACATGCTTATCTTTTATTGAAGTTAGCGTATGGGGTGCGAGATGTGTATATTCAAGTAGTTTCATCTTGTTGTTCTTCTCCCCTCTATCCAAGGATGGGTTACACATTCATTGTTGAGAGAAAGCTACTTAAGCTGAGAAGTTTCTCCTACATAGGTACAATAGTATTGGCATTTCTGTTTTTAAACATTATGCATCCTTATGGAAGGGCATTGACCTTTACATAGGGGGAAACAATTTAGATATTGTGATTGATGGTGCACAAATTTTGAAGACCATCATACATAGCATTTATGAATTAATTGACCCCTTGTGCAACTTGGTGATTGGTGGTTGATTCCCCCTTGTGGAATCCTACACAATTTCAATCTGAGAGAGAGAGAGAGAGAGAGAGAGAGAGAGAGAGAGAGAGAGAGAGAGAGAGAGAGAGAGAGAGAGAGAGAGAGAGAGAGAGAGAGAGAGAGACACCTAGGAGTAGTGATAAAGGTTGATTAAAAACTTAATCGATTGCTTGATGAGACTATGCCATAGGTAAGGCAACATTTGATGGATGACAACATGCTCATCTTTTATTGAAGTTAGCGTATGGGGTGCGAGATGTGTATATTCAAGTTGTTTCATCTTGCTGTTCTTCTCCCCTCTATCCAAGGATGGGTTATACATTCATTGTTGAGAAAAAACTACTTAAGCTGAGAAATTTCTCCTACATAGGTACAATAGTATTGGCATTTCTGTTTTTAAACGTTATGCATCCTTATGGAAGGGCATTGACCTTTACATAGGGGGAGACACATTGAGATATTGTGATTGACGGTGCACAAATTTTGAAGACCATCATACATAGCATTTATGAATTAATTGACCCCTTGTGCAACTTGGTGATTGGTGGTCGATTCCCCCTTGTGGAATCCTACACAACTTTCAATCTGAGAGAGAGAGAGAGAGAGAGAGAGAGAGAGAGAGAGAGAGACCTCCTTGACCCTCAAAGCTGCACAAGAAGCCCCAAAAAAAAACTTAGGTTAGAAAAGAATACAGAGCATGAGATTTGGCCTTGTTAAGACATGGCCATTAAGGTAGACTGTAAGTTACCATCAAAGGCTCATGCAATGGCCTAGGATCCCTCAAAATTTGGGCATTTTAAGAAGTGTTAAGAATGGAATTGACATTGGGTGAGAAAATAAAACTTTTTGGCTTCAACTATGCAATGTTTTACGATATCAAGGCTAGAATTGGAAGGTCTAGTAGCATCACCTACCAGGTTTTCTATCAAAGGTTACCACTCAATCTGGTTGCCTTAAAGAAAAGCAAGCCTTGCTTTCTTGAACTAGCTATAAGAAAGGGATCGATCAACATTAATTCGCATGCATTAGGTCTCCCCAATGTTGGAAAAATGGAAAGCCTTTCAAAACATGAGGAAACTAAAAGACCCATTAAAACTAAAATGAAAGTGAAAAGATTTTTTGTGTCCATATAAATATAAAGAGATGGTTGGGTACACATTAATACATATGTGTTTAATGTGTGCTTAAGTTTTCTTCACTTTAGAGTGTGTCCAGCCAGCTAGCTGCAGTGAATATTTATTTTTCAAGCCATTAGGAGAGCTAAATATTAGGTTGTCACATGCAGCAGAGGAATGGTTTATTTATTGTTTATCTTGACAATAAGGGAAGTAGGTGGTGGTGAGGGTGCGATTGACGAAGCAGAAGAATGAAGGGAAGAGAGACGGGTGGGCTTGCTTCATCGATCCTTTATTAAGGAAGGCAGGATGAGAATGTCACACGGTCCATTGCAGGTAACCGTCGCGATTCATGACGCAGTGGTTAAGGTCGATGCAGGCGGAGAAGTCCCAAGGGACGCCGGCGGCAGTGAACGGGCAGGTGGCGGTAAGGACGTGGCCGTCGTTGAGGCCGGGGTTTCTGCAGGTGTCAAGATATCGACTAGTGTCACTGGCGCAAACGAGGACGCCGTTGCGGTTTCCCACGCGCTCGTTAGTGTCGATGCTCGACGGGATCCAGTTGTCCTTTCCGTCGTTGCATTCGCCACTCATCACGGACCCGGCCAACGTCATGCTGCGGCAGGTATTGGAATAGATGCTCTGTATAAAATAAAAAATAAGAAAAAAATCAAAATTCAGCTGATTGCTTTTACATCCTAGGTTCACGACATGGGCTCGATCCCCGTCCACAGCAAGGCCGCCTAAGACTCTTGATTTAGAAATGTTCTCATGTAGTAAAATTTCATACAATGCATAACATCATGAGCTTCTGCTCGGGAGGCACCGCATACCTAGCTAGGTATGCCATGCCTCCCTCAGATAAGCTGATGATGTTGCGGTAAGTCATAATGTGGGTGAGAATCTGTCCATATGAGAGAGAGAGAGAGAGAGAGAGAGCATTCGCTCGTACTTGTCCTTTGGGCACTCTCGTGAAGAGCAGCAGGGCAACGAAAATTGCATGGCGCAATGCAGGCCTAATGCAGGCCATGTTATTGTATGCCTGCCTCGCTACTGTTCTTCTTCGTGATAGCTCGCAGTTTGCAGTTTGAGCTCGTTCTCTTTCTCTGACTTCTCGCTGGCTCGCCACCTTCTTATTATAGTAGCTTAATTTCCTCTTGGAATCTCCTCAACAATATTGTTTACAATTTACTAATCTAATAAATTCCACATTTTTGCGGCTTCCCCACTCTCACTGAAATCGAGGTGCCTTAGCAGAGAGTGTCTTAGTTCGAGAAAAATCATTTTTCTCGAATGTTGTTAAATCACATTCTTAAACATACTAGTAAAATAAATTACACATTATCTTATACTTTTTCTCATGCTTGCCTCCTCGTGAACTTCGTATCAATCTCTTCATCTCTCCTAAAAAAGAGGCTCTTTGTCGAGCATTATAACTTTTAAAACTGCGCCCTCTTACCTTTTGTGGAACAAGCTAAAAGTTTGATGAGCTTAACCGGAGACTATAGAATTTATACGGTACTTTTGGAAAAGGTGTACCACAACTCACAAGGTGGGTCATATATCAATCCAAATATAAAACAAAGTGAAGAATCACGGTGGGGTTGTGTACTCTACAAAATTTATTTTTTCACAACAAGTATTTTGAAAGGTTTTATAGATGGTGTATTATAAAGGGAGGAATAGATATATAGCAAAAGGTGACTAATTAGTAATAGGTGAAGTTATTTTAGTGGTGGGGTTGTGTACTCTACAAAATTTATTTTTTCACAACAAGTATTTTGAAAGGTTTTATAGATGGTGTATTATAAAGGGAGGAATAGATATATAGCAAAAGGTGACTAATTAGTAATAGGTAAAGTTATTTTAGTGGTAAACAGGGAGAAGTTATAGTGAGTCTTGAAGAAACTAATTTTCCATGTTCTTTGGACCCACTTGCATACTTTTCTTGCGAGGCCTTTTATAGTTGGGTAGTCCATGAATAGGTGGGCCAGATCTTCTCTAGCCATCCTACACCTCAAGCATCGATCTGACCCAATCCCTCTCTCCTGAATCTTCACCTCCGTTGGTAGAGCACCCCAAATTACCTTCCATAGAAAGACCTTCATGTGTTGCGGAACCTTTGGCTTCCATATGTCCTCCATTACTTGCTCCCACCTTTCCTCCGGCCATTGCTTTTTCCATAGCTTGTTAAGGGGGCTAGACCAATTCTTCTTATGCATCATTGTCTGATAAATGCTTTTAGGATGGGGTTTCTATAAGAGACTGCTTTCGGGCCATTTTCAGGCATTCCAGTCAAACACCGAATCACAGATTGGCATCACTAAATTGTCAAGCTCCTTCATCACTTTGTGGACAAGTAAGACTTCCAAGCTATTGAGTTGGTACTGGGTAACCAAAAGGTCAATGGTTTTCCAACTCTTGTTGCCAGTGTCCCACATGTGAATAAGTCGCTTAGACCCTTATTATTCAGTTTCCTGGCTGTCTCAATCGAATAGGGAGTTTGTGGCGGATCTACAACTTTGGAGAGCCAGGGGGACCAATGCAAAATGGAGTTCTTGAAGTATCTGACTTCTTCCCCCCACTTTAAGAGTCCTGCTGCTCTCTTGCATTTCCTTATCAATTTTCTTGAGCTGCCTCCGAGTCTTAAGGTAGACCACTTCGGAGCTAACAGTTTGTCCTGAACCTCCACTCCTCTCCACTTTCCACCATCCGAGCCAAGTTCGTTGTTGATCAAATTGGCAGAACTTGAAAACTTAGTTTGATGCTTTTTGAGATGAATTGGCAGAACTTGAAAACTTAGTTTGATGCTTTTTGAGATGAATGTTATAATGACGTATAGAAAGAAACCAATGTGATTATTTCCATATAGGTTGAGATTTTAAGGTTAATATCAACATTTAAATGACATCTAAGTATGATCAAATGACATTGATCATTGGATTATAGAAATATTTCTACATGAATGATAAGCCTAAGTAATCTTGTGTGAAAACTGAAGTTAATAATAATAATATTTCATGAAGAAATGGGACTAATTAATGACATTTTTCTTCTCACAACATTCTCTTGCTCACGTGTTACATGTGACATATATATATGAGTTTTTCTTTTGAAATGTATTTTATTAATATTTGAAATGTGTCATCCTAATCCCTAATAATGATACATGTTACACTAAAGTAGCAACACTAAAGTAACAAGGTGACATTTTGCACATTAACACAAAAAATTGAAAGACACCTCTTAGTTATGAAGAAATTGTTACAGTTAAGGATAATTTATAATTGTTTGTGAAAAAATTATAATATTTTTAAATTTATAATTCTTTCATTATCAATAGCTTCAAAAAAATATATTCATTAAAAGAGAGAAAAACCCTAAAGAGAAAATAAGCAAAGGAAAACACAAATAGAGAGGAAAACCCTAAAGAGAAAATACGTAAAGGAAAACACAAATATATCTAGGTGCACTCTACCATCTCTACATATATTTAAATGGATACAAAAAGCCTTTTGACTTTCAATTCCATGGGTCTTTTCACTCATAAACTCACCCTTTATTTATGCATTTAAGATGTTTTAAAAATCTTTTTATTTTTTCGAGATTGGGAAGACCTAATTAGTTGTAAAGAAATTATTTCCTTTAAGGAGAATTTACAGGTTTTCAATCGTAAATTGTCTTCGTATGAAAGAAAAATGCACAACTACAAAAAGTATATTTTAAATAAAAAAAGCTGAGAAGAAAGTCATTAGGTCCATAAACGAAGGGACCTATTTACAAAAAAAAAAGAAGAAGAAGTCAAATAAGGATTAAATAAAAGGACCAACTTAGAATGATGGAAATACCCATTTACATTATGAAAAGAAGATATATTCTTTATAGACCCTTCCTTTTCAACGAAAGAGGACACTTGTCCATCATCAACAACCTCTGTATAAACGGCTCAAAATGTGCACATTTTTCCAACATTTCTCTATGGCCTCATGCAGGCCAAAAAACCTTTATTTTTTCTAAATGATACTATATACGACCACATTAGACTTTTCATATTCAAAGGAGAATCCTCGATAGAAGAGTGTAAGTTCGAGGAAATTGATTTTTCTCAAATACTTAAGACCTCATTGTTTAAGTTCTTTCACATTCTTAAACACAATATATATATATATATATATATATATATATATATATATATATATATATATATATATATAGAGAGAGAGAGAGAGAGAGATATATATATATATATAGAGAGAGAGAGAGAGAGAGAGAGAGTTCATATCCTTAAACATACTAATCTAATCAATTCCACATTATTTAATACTTCATCTCCTACTTGCCTCCTTGTGAGCTTCTCATCTCTTCATCTCTACTAGACGAGAGACTCCTCGTAAAATGTAATAATATTTAAAATGAGAATCCCTCTCTCCCCTTCCCTTCCCCCTTATTTTGGTACAATCCAAAAAATTCACAAGCCTAATTATTTGAAAGTGGAGCCTTTATATGAAAAGTTTGGAAAAGGTGTCACTCAAATCACAATGTGGACGATTTATATATCAATCCAAAAACGCTAGAAGAGGAAAGGGAGAAGTAATAACTCCCCATCAAAAGTCAAGAACAATCACATTTCATACGAAGAGATTTTTTTTAACCCTTTTTTTTTTTGGTGGGGGGGGGGGCGGGGCGGGGCGGGGCGTCGCAATTGTGAAGAGTGATTGTATTATAAAGTCACCAATAGATTACAAATTAGCCAAACCTTGAGGGATAGAGGGTTACATCGAGTTTAGTTATTACTATTGCAAATAGCCCACTCCTTTACAATGCAGGGCTCGATCGGAAGGCGAGGATCGCCCTAAACCAATCATCCGATTTATGCCATTTATTTACAACATATATCGTCACATTGCTTTCTTGTATAATCTCTGAGAAGCTAGCCACAAAAAAGTCGCTATCAAAGTCATGCCCGTTCTTGGCCTTCTAGATATTATTGAAATTTTTTTTGATGACAAACACATTAGGAAAAGCCTTAAGAGGGAGTGTATAAGATCAAGGAAAATGATTTTTCTCAGATATTGTAAGCCCCTCATGTTTACGTCCTTTCATGTACTTAAGTGTGTGTGTGTGTGTGTGTGTGAGAGAGAGAGAGAGAGAGATAGTTCATGTAGCAAAAGAATTTCTCTTTGGGGAGTGTCCTTGCACTACGCAAGTAGTGAATATGTATATTTTGAAGCCATCAGGTATATCTTTTAACGTTTGGAGCCTTAACAAGGAGTGTGTGGGTTTGATGAAAATAACTTTATCAAATGTTGTAAAGCCTCATTTTTAAAAGTGTGTTCACCTTCTTAAACGAGCCAGCGAGAGCGAGAGAGAGAGAGAGAGAGAGAGAGAGAGAGAGTGAGTTTATGTAACAAAAGCAATACAAAGTTTCTTTGGGAAACAACCAGTTGGACTATATACATCCCAAAAGAGGACAAAAGATAACAAACAAACAAAAAAACACACACACACACACACACACAAAATGGTAGAATGTTCTTCAAGAGGTTAACTTCCATGTGGTAGCATGAGAATTGCACACTATCTTAGTGTTTCCCACAATGTATGTTGATTGCAAACAAATAGGCAACATAAACTAGACTTATCATTTTTACCTACGTGCTTATTATGCTAAAATTTCTATGTCGTTCTTTTGATATGTGTGTGCAAGCGTGCGTGTTTTACAAGGACTCTTGTTTGTAATCTATATGTGTTCTACAATAACTCTTGTTTGTAATCGTTTGTCCTTTTTTGTGATATAGTCCATACACTTGTTTTCAAAAGAATGTTAATGATGCTTTTGTTACACGGACACACACACACACACACTCTCTCTCTCTCTCTCTTTTAAGAACGTGAAAGACTTAAACATCATTCCAGAAAAAACATTTGCCTTGCACTTACACACTAGGTGTTAACCTTCTCCTAATATGAAAAGTACCACTATAAGAGCTTAAACTCAAAAACCTCGAGCATTACTGTAGAATAAAAAGAAAACATTTGGTGGGTTGTATAAGCAACGATTTTCTATCGTGGTGGCACGTGTATAATGTGAAACTAAAATATCTACCTCACTTTCAATGTTTTTGTTATATGGAATCAAATGTTATCATGTACATAGTGTGATATATGCAAAAATAGATGTCACGATTATAGTTGTGTATATATCTTGCGGAGAAAACGCGGTCTTAGAAGTGGCATTGTGGCATGTCTTTTCACATAAATATATGCTTATTTTGCTTTAGAAATGTACAAATGTCAAGTGTATCGAAGTAGCACGCTCGTTTTTTCTAGAAAGTTCAATGCGGGCGATCTCGGTAAAAAATAGCAGGTTTTATGCGCTAGCGGAAGAGATGCATCCAGTGTGGTTGGCAAGTGGTAAAATGAGGTTCAAGATGAAATTTAAGCCCAATGGATTTCTCCACTATTAAAGGGATTTTTTCCAGCTTGTTTAGGCTTTAAACGAGCAAAAAAGGACATTTTTGGATTAAAAATGACAAAAAATGATTAAAAATGACCCAAAATTGGTCAACAAATGGCTCAAAATTCCATATCACTCACGTTGCCGTGACTATGAGGAGTGAGGGAACATTCTACAAGTACAATATCAGCACTATAAGCTCCTTTGTGAAGGGATACAAAGCCTGCTCCTAAGGTATGCTAGCGCAGTCCTATGCTGTTCCAACCCTATGTTTGAAGCTGTGAGGCCAATAGTTATTTGAAGAGGGGAAACCCTAATTGGTTGGGAATATATAATTAAGTTCTAAAGCTTTCATGAAATAGATACGATGGAGAATTGAAGTGTTTGTATAGGGTTTTTATCAACGCGAAAGAGCACTGCAAATGTGTAATTGGCAGTGAGGCTACACCAAATCATCACACACACAGGATTGGTTATTTTTCAAAGAAAGTCTTTCATGGCTGGACTTTTTTTCTTTTTTAGTTTTTTTTTTAGCCTCAAATCTTCTACGACTTGCTTGATTTTGCTGCAAACTCTCACAGTAAGAGGCCCGATGCTTTCCTAGCCACACTGCGCACTTCTTGACACAAGTTTTGTGAACCTGACGCGAAGTAGGCTAGGGTGAGGGTTCAAAAGCATCATTGAAGGTTTCAAATTAAGGCTTTAAATCTATGGAGCAACAAGAGAAACATGGGGTTCCGTTTGATCCAATTACAATGCAAATGTTTCAAGCTTTTGCGATGTTTATGCAACAGCAACAAGCTGTAGAAAGGAGGGAGCTTTCCTCAACCAAAGCGCTTCAATCTTTGGTGAAGAAAATGGACCGAATTAAAGGTAAATATGTAACAAAGTATCTTTGTGGATATGTAAAGGAGATGGAGCTTCATGGAGTGCCTGAAGTTGAGATGGTGCAAAGTTTTGAGCTGGCTGTGATTCCTGAGCTCAGAGAGCATGTAAGGGGAATTAGAATGAGCATGGGGTAACTTGGGAAGCATTCAAATTAGCCTTGAAAGAAGAGTATTTCATGGAAGACTCCGAAAGGGTGACAAAGAGGACTTTTCTAGAGTGGGTAGCTCGGCCAAAAGAGGGACTTTCGCCTACCAAACTCCTAAGGGAATCTGAATGCCGCTATGAGCAGCTTCCAAGGACTGAGAAGGATACCCTAAACTCAGAGAAGACATAGCTCTTTTTTCAAGCTACACGCAAAGAGATTCAAGAGAAGTTAAAGTTACTTCTTGAGGATAAGGATGCGGAATAGAGCTTAAAGACTAATTGGAATGAGGTCAAAGATGCCATTTCACTGCTAGCAAAGCGACAACGACGGAGAGACAAGATGATAGTCAATCCTACTCAAGCCCCAAGTGTTCCCGAGAGTCCCATGAAGCTCGTGATTGTGGTTCCAAAGAGTGATAAATCCATCCTCGATGATATTGTTAAAGGAATGCAAGAGCTAAAGTTAAAGCTTACAAGGCTAGAAGAGAAGGGACAACCATCATGTCAATCTACAGTGAAACGACCTCAAAACAGAGAAGGATATGTAAATAAATGCATATGGTGTGATAGTACCGACCATGGAAGGAGGGATTGTGAAAGTCTCAAAGATGGTTTGACAAAGGAGCTTGTTTTTTTTTAAAGATGGAAAAATTCACTTAAGTGAAACATGTAAGCTCTTGGGGAAAAACTTTGGTAAAGGTGGGATGAAGAAGCTTGTTGAGGACATGGCTACTAGCCATGCCATCTCAATGGTTGAGGCAGCCACCTATGGGTTGAAGGTGGAGCCTATTAAGCAGAAAGGAGTCAAGGTTGGAGAAGAAGCATCTAATGGGATTGGAGAATTATGGCCATGGGCGATAGAATCTTCTATGAAGGGTAAAATGACTAAAGAGGTTTTACATGAAGCTCGAGACTGCATTCGGCTAGAAACAGGTTGAAACGATCCTATATATTCTTTGTCAGTGCATGCATACATTGCCAAATGTCAAGCCAATGAGGCCATTGTCGAAGAGAAATGTATGTGTGAGAATGGGGATGAAGGGCCTTCAAAACGGGCGACGAGGAGTGGGGGTCAAAATGACATAGTGCCTCCTAGATCACCATCCCCGCAACAGATGCCTGTCCCCAAAGTGACTATGCAAGAAGCCTCTAAAGACAATAAGAAGGATGCAACGAAATCTAAAGTAATGGGTCCATCGGCCTACAAACTCCAATCTGACATAGAGGCGACAACCAATCTCAAAAAAAGTTTTGGAAGAGAGGATTTTAAATAGTAAGGTGGAATTTACCTTGGGTGAAGTCCTTGAAATAGCAAAGAGGGAGTTCCATGAAGAGATAATTGATATCATCAAGAGGAAGCGGCAGTCTCTTACTGAATCTATCCATGTACAGGGTGAAGAAGAGACTTTAAATGCATAGGGAGTACAGGTCTATGGCAAGCAAGGTGATGAAACTGATGTGAATGCTACAAGTCTAGGGGAGGAGTAAAACAGGTTCACTTCTTGGATTAATAGACTATCGATCTATTACTTTTACAAAGTGTGAGGACTTAAAGCGCGGTGAACGAAAACATGTAAATAGTGTACAAAGAGGTATGAAGATGAATGGTTTTCTAGAAGATGATTAATGCATTGCAGGTGTGTTTGATGAGTGTTCGTTTGTGGATACCATGCAAGACTTGGAGTCTTTAGTGGATTGCAATTTGCGTGTTCAAAATGAGGTTGTGAAAGTTTGATCAATAGAAATGTACAAAGTCATTGAGGATTTAAAAAATGCTCAAGGTATTGATGTGCGAGTTGATACTAAGTATAAGAATGTGGCAAAGAAAGTGAAACCAGTGGCATTACCTCTACAGAAAGATTGCACAAATAAGATGGAACAAGCTTCTTTGCAACCTAGACTTCATGACCCAATCAAGAGTGGACACAAGTTCACACAGGGTTCTTTGAAGGAGTTAAAGGTTGGTTGCAAGGACAGTTTGACAAAAGCTAAAAAGATATTCTTTGAAAACATGCTTGCCAAACACGGAAAAGCTTTTGCATTTGAGCCTCATGAGATAGGGTGTGTTGATCCATCCATTGCTGCTCCTATGGTGATCTTCACTATCGCTCATGTACCTTGGAACTTGAGACCTATTCCGGTTCCAAAGGCCCATTTTCCAAAACTCATTGAATTTCTTAATGAAAAGATCAAGATGGGTATTTTAAAGCCTTCTTGTGCTCCATATTCAAACATGTGGTTCACAGTCTCGTAGAAAAATGGTTCTTTACGATTTATTCAGGATATGCAACCTATAAATAAGGTAACAATCACAAATGTGGGTACAGGGTTGTAGATGAATTTGCAGAAGCATTTGTACGAAGGGCAATATATTCTATGGGAGATTCGTACTCAGGGTATGATCAATTCCAACTAGCAATGGAAAGGAGGGACCTGACTACCATGAGGACACCTTTGGGCCTAGTAAGGATGTAAGCAGCTAATTTAGTTGCACTTATGATGAATGGTATGAACAAAGTCCTACGTGACTTCATACCTCAAACTACAATGCCTTTCCTTGATGATGTGCCAATCAAAGGATGTGATATAGGTGATATAGATGTGGCTCTGGACTTGAGGGGGTGCTGCAAGTATGTGGAAAACCATATTAATGATTGTGATAAGATCTTGTCAAGGTTGGAAGAAGTGAACCTTACCTTGTTTGGCCATAAGTCAGTGTTTGGTGTGAATGAAGTTCTTATTGTAGGACATATGTGTGGTCCATATGGTAGAAGGCCTTGTCCTGCAAAGAATGATGTAATTCAGAGAATGAAAGAGAAATATATAAATGCCACTGTGGTTCAAAGGTTCCTGGGTGCATGCGTGTTTTATGTTATCTGGATTCCACATTATGCACACGTAGCAGAGCCTTTGTATCAACTTTTGAGAAAGAACCAAAAGTTTCAATGGGATGAAATGCATACACATGCCATGAGGAAATTAAAGAAGTTGTTGCTTATGTCACGAGCTTTGAGGAAAGTAACTATGATTGTGGAAGACATGTGATTGTGACAATAGATACTAGCCCCACAAGAACTGGATGGGTGATTGACCAAGATGATGAAGATGGTAAGCAAGATGTAGTGAGATTTGGAGCAAAAGTCCTAAGTGCTCGTCAACACAATTATCCACAGGTGAAAAGGGAATTACGGGGAGCAATTACAGCCCTGAAATGTGATGAAGAGTATTTGATAGGTGCAAATGTAATAGTGGAGACTGATTGTCTACCTCTTTTTGGAATGATCACAAGATGCTCAACTCCTGACATTGCCATGTTGAGATGGATTGCCTACATAAATTCCTTAAATCCAGAATTTAAGCATATTGCAAGAAAAGATAATCCGATCGTGGATATGCTTTCAAGAGCAAGATATGAAAATGAAGAAGACATGGTTGTTGACGACGATGATGAAGACACAAGGTTCTATAGTATCTCTCATGCCAAGGGTGATCATGTTTGCCTGTCAAATGCACTTGAGTCATTTACAGAGGACCTATATCAAGGTGATTGGATGCTCATTGGACTCTATCTGAGCACTTTGACAAGGCAAGAAGGGTGGACAGATCAAGAGTTTAAAAGAGTACGTAGAAAAGCCTATGGATGATTTTTGAAATATGTATACTTGTGGAAACATCCAAAACAAAGAAATGGGATGCCGTTGAGAGTTGTGAATGATAAGAATACTCAAAATGAGCTTATGAAAAAGTTTCATGAGAGTCTTTATGCTTGACATAGAGGGGTATGGGCCACCTTTACTAAAATAAAAGAGAGGTACTGATCGAAAGGTATGTATAAGATGTATCTCACTTTGTGGAGTCTTGTGAAACCTGTCAAATGTATTCAAATGTACGTCATCGTGATGGGTTGCACCCTACTTACCCACTAGCCATGCATCATAAGTGGGTAGTAGATTTGGTTACAATGCCATTTAGTTTATGGCAAATGAGATACATAATGCTTGCACGAGAATACTTAACTAATCAGGTTGAAGGTGGTGCTCTAAGAACAAAAAACACAGAAGGGATATGTAAGTTCCTCTTGGATGATGTAATTAGCCGTTATGGTTGTGTTGGGAAAATAACAACGGACAGGGGTGAGTTGGATGCCGACAAAGCAAGGGAGTTTTTCTCTAGATTGGGCATTAAACTCGCTCTCACTACTACATACTATCCCAAAGGGAATGGTAAATTAGAACGTGGGCATACTCCTATCATTAAAGCTTTGGCCAAAGCTTGCAAAGGTAAAATGGGAGAGTTGCCTAGGTTATTGCCTTATGCTTTATGGGTTGATCGTACAACTCATAGCTCAGTTGTTGGTTATATGCCTTTTGAGTTGACGTATGGCCAGAAACCTATAATGCCAATTGAGGATGTAATTCCCACATGGAATGTATTGCCTTCTTGGGAAGATGGAATGAATAGGGAAGAACTTCTTGCTTTGTGCATACAGAAATTAGAAATAAGGCCTCAAGATATTGAGATTGCAGTAGCACGATTACAAGATGTAAGGTTGAAGAATAAGGACATATTTGATAAAAGGCACAGGATCAGACCTAGAGCTATTGAGGAAGGTGATTGGGTGTTGGTGTATGACAGTAGTCTTGATAACCAACATTCAACGATAACAAAGATTTCAAAGAGATGGTACACGGGAATGCAACTTATACCTTGCATGAGTTGGATGGTACAGAAATGAAGATTCCCATTACAGGGAAAAGAATTGAATTGTTCAAAAGAAGAGGCGATACAGATCCCTTTGTTTCACAAGAAAATAAAAATGAAGGCATTGATAAACATGTTATGGATGAACATGAAGAAAGAGATGACGATGCACTAGACTTTGCTACAAGTGATGATGAAATTGATATGTATGTTGACTTGAATGAGGATTGAACCTTCAAAAGCTATGTGTGGCACATGTCGGAGGATGTGTAGGTTTAGAGGGGGTGGATGTCATGTTGTGGCACATGCATAATGTGAAACTTGAATATCTACCTCACTCCCAATGCTTTTGTTATGTGGGACCAAATGCTATGATGTACATAGTGATATATGAAAAAATAGATGCCACGATTGCAGTCGTGTATATACCTTGCAGGGACAATGAGGCCCTAGACGTGGCACTGTGGCATGACTTTTCACATAAATACATGCCTATTTTTCTTTAGAAATGTACAAATTTCAAGTGTATCGAAGTGGCACGCTTGTTTTGCCTAGAAAGTTCAATGCGGGTGATCTCGGCCAAAAATAGCAAGTTTCGTGCAATGGCGGAAGAGATGCATCCAAAGTGCTTGGCAAGTGGTAAAATGAGGTTCAAGATTAAATTTGATCCCAATGGGATTTTCCCTCAATTTTAGGAATTTTGCCCAGCTTGTTTGGGCTTTTAGGGACAAAAAGGGTATTTTTGGGCTAAAAATGACCAAAAATGATAAAAATGATCCAAAATTGGTTAAAAAATGGCTCAAAATGCCACATCACTCATGGTTCCATGACTATGAGGAGGAAGGGAACATTTTACAAGTAAAGTATCAGCAATATAAGCTCCTCTGTGAAGGGATACAAAGCTTGCTCCTAAGGTACACTAGTGCAATCCCATGCTATTCCAGCCCTGTATTCGAGGTTGTGAGGCCACCAATTAGGGTCTCCACTATTCAAATAACTACTTGGGAACGTATAATGAAGATATAAAGCTTCCATGAAATGGATACGACAGAGAATTGAAGCGTTTGTATAGGGTTTTTATTAGGGGAAGAGCACTGTAACTGTGTAATTGGCAGTGAGGCAACATGTAATTGGCACTGTAATTGTGTAATTGGCAGTGAGGCAACATGTTCTTGTGTAAATGGGCGTACGGAATTTTGTGTACGTCATTGATGTATGTCTTGGTTCTGAGGATACAGAAGGTGTTGAGGATGTTGCAGGTTTTGGTGGCAGGATTGCTATTGCTAAAGGTGTTTTGCCTACAGCTGAGCAGGCTCGTTTTGGGATGTAAGAGATCTTATGCACATGCTTCCTATGACCGAAGGAAATCTTGAAGTTGCCAAGTTTGATGCATAATGCACATTGCTATTGTAAGAGTCACTTTCTAGAAAAAACAGGTCTAAACAGCGTGCAATTGAACATGCCTTTATTGCTGCTCAAAGAAAAAGTGGTAACAACAACCACTTCTCATGGTTGTTTTGTGACTGGTAAATTACCTGTTCCTAATGCTTCTGATGGCAGCACTTCATCCAAAAATTTTGGTGAAAAGGGCAAAAAGAAAACGTGTTGATATTATTGTAAAGCTAATGATCAATTGCTCAAGCAGTGTCTAAAATTGAAGGCAAAAGAGGCTAAGAAGAAAGAGGATGATTCCACTACAAGTGCAAATAAAGATGCTCATTTGGGCCACCATTTTTAGGTGGCCCAAATGAGCATCTTTTTGTCTTTCTAAAAGGAGCCTTAGTGTTGAGTTGGGCTAGGTATACTTTCATTGTTTTCAATGCCATGATGGAGACTTACCTTAAATGTTATTTCCATTTTAAAATATTAAATGGATCTTTCCATTTCACCTTTCATTTCACATCCTTACATGGCTTGACTTCACTTGCATTCTATTCTTTTAGAATGCTAAAGTGAAGCTTCACCTTGCATGATTCTAGTAAAATCTATACATATACATACATACACACATACATACATTTATTTATTTTACACACACACACACACACACACACACACACACACACACACACACACACACACACACACACATATACACTAAATGAGCAAACCATGGTAAAGGGAAGAAAAAATGATGAAATATGTGAGAACTTAGTTCAAAAATCTTGCAAATTCAAAAATTTGACTATTATTTCTGGTTTGCTTCTTTGCAAGGAGGAAACTCAATCCCTTAATAAAAGAGATATTCCTGAACAATGCTTTACCTTATATGATCATAGTTAAACTCAACCTAATGATTTTAACATTTTCTTGTTATTTAGAAAGCCACCGTGACTCTTTCACTTGTTTTTTATACCTGTCTAAACATATCAATTGCATTTTGAAAAGTGTACAAAAAAAAGACTTTGAAATTACAACTCATACCTTAACTTTAAGAATCAAAGCAAAAAAGAAGAATACCTGAGACAATTTACAAATAAAGTCAAATTTTCAAATGAATTTTATATACAAAACATGAGTGTTTTTGTGCCACATTTGCAATTGTGGAAGAGTAATACATAAAAATATCTATCTATTCTAATTAATTTCTTTGCCGTCTTCCTTGTCCTTGTTTTCAGCTACATATGTTGGATCGCTTTGACTACGATATTCATTGTCGACACTTACTGCTTGTAGAGATCCAATTGATGAGTCACATTGATCACGAGAGATATGATGGTTTTCCAACAACCACCACCAAGTATCAAACTCTTTGTGTCTTTCTTGATACTTGACCATCTCTCTTGTAGGACGACTCAAAGTGATATTTTTGTGATATTTTCCGAACTTAGCAATAACCAAAAAAAGTCTCATAAGCTAGAACACCTTCTAATCTAAATATACAAAATTAAAAATAACTTACATATGTATCTTCCAAGACACTTTCTCTCCTAGACCATAGTGCATGGGAGTTTGTCGGGCTCAAGCTCCATATTGTTGACTGTAGTCCATGTGTGTCTGGCACGTTTGCATTGTTATCATACACATGTAGTAGTGATGTATGTGAACACACTAGGACCGCCGGGGCATTTTTTCCCTCTTTAGGAGGTTTTTTCCCCCGTGCATTGTATATACGCCCATCACTCTAGGGATATCTATCTTTTCCATTGCTCACTAAGTAACACACTCTCTATTGTGTGCCTTGAGATTCCTTCTTTTTCTCCAAATTGTGTGCATTTCTTTGCAACCCTAATTCCAACAATTGGTATTAGAGCAGGTTGCGTCCTCTCAGGCTTAGTCGCCAACATCTCCAGCACACGCCTACTCACTTTCTACGATTTCAATGAGGTTTGGCGAGCGTTCACAGTTTGACAAATATTTCGGGTCATTTTGGCCTCCATTTTCACTACAGGCACGTTTGCACAAGCAATTTTGTCATTTTGTGCATAATTTTTGTTAGTATCATTTTCTGCATAACGGGTGCCTTACAGTCTTCTACGGTTTGTGCTACATAGCACGTGTTGTTCCCGCTCTGTTTCTCCTCTTGTTGCACAGTTTTCACATCAGGTGCATCATTTACCATGGCTGACAACAACACAGATGCGTTCAAAATGTTTGCTGCTAAGGATAGGTTGGATGGGGACAATTATCCGATGTGGCCTTATATGATGCAACATGTTCTTGTGTCAAAGGGTGCCTAGAATATTGTGCAGGGCATTGATGTACATCCAGTTCTGAGGATGCAGGCGATGTTTAGGATTTTGCAGGTCTTGTTGCAAGAATTGCTGCTATTAGAGTTGTTTTGCCTATGGCAGAACAATCTCGTTGGGATATAAAGGATGCACACGCTCATGCATTGATTGCATTGTCTATGAAGTGCACCATTGTTCCTCACATTTGTTTAGTAAAATCTGCAAAACAGGCTTGGGATATTTTGGCTAGTCTTTATGCAAGTTGCCTAAGGCTAAAATTGCTTTGCAGCGTAAAGAGCTGGAATCAAAGAAAATGCATGAGGAAGATGTATGGACACTTTCCTTGCTGGTGTCAAGGATATCAATGAGCAACTTATTTCTGTAGGTGAAGTCATTTCAGACAGTTCTTTTGTGCAGACTGTTCTTGATGCCTTACCAAATTCTTACCAGACTTTTGCTAGTACTTGGAGACTTATGACCCAAGGAAATCCTGAAGTTATCAAGTTTGATGCACTATGCACATTGCTGTTGCAAGAGTCACTTTCCAAAAACAACAGGACTAGACAGCGTGTAGTTAAAAAGGCTTTTATTCCTTCTCAAAGAAAGGGTGGTAAAAGCAATGTAGCCACTTCTTATGGTTCTACTGCGAGTGGAATTTTTTTTTTCCCAATGCTTCTGCTGGCAGTAGTTCATCTGGCAATTCTGGTGATAAGGGCAAAAAGAAGATGCATTGCCATTATTATCAAGCTAATGATCACTTGATCAAGTAGTGTCCTAAGTTGAAGGGCAAAGAGGTTAAGAAGAAAGAGGGTGGTTCCATTGAAAATGCTGGTTCCACTACAAATGCAGCCATTGTTGAGTCTTCTTTGAAAGGAGACTGTGTTGCTGATGTTGATGCAAAATGGGCTTTTATTGTAGAGTGAACTTACAATTCTGCTGTCCACGATGCATGCATGTCAGTTGCTGCAGATTCACATGTGTGGTATTTTGACAGTGGTGCTACAAAGCACATTACCTCACATCGTGAATTGTTTACCTCTCTCGAGTCTGTGCCTCATGGGAATTCAGTCACTTGTGCCAACAATGCCTCTTATCCAGTTTAGAGGGTTGGAAAAATTGTGCTTACTGCTGCAAATGGCAGTTCCTTTACACTTGTTGATGCACTTTATGTACCTAGGATCAAGAAGAATCTTTTGTCTGTATCTGCACTTACTAGACTTGGACTTGTAGTCAAATTTGGGGATGACAAATTTACAGTTCATGATCTCAGTTTTGGTGATGAAATTGTTGTATTTGGGATTTTGTGCCGTGGGTTGTATAAGCTCGCTTTGTATGGCAAGTGTGGACAAAATTTTGCAAATGCAATTGCAGATTCAAGGACTATTTTACCTGCAAAAATTTGGCATGCACATTTTGGTCATCTAAATTTTACCAGTTTGCTCTGTTTGTTGCAGAAATCTGATATGGTTGCTTCTTTGCCGCCTCTTGAAGGACCTGTCAAACATGTTTGTGAAGGCTGTATTTTGGGTAATATACAGCGTTTGAAGTTTCCAAAGGATGGTTCAATTAGGGACACATGCAGATTGCAGCTTGTGCATAGTGATGTTTGTGGACCCATGCAAACTCCGTCCTTGGGATATTACCTGTACTTCATGACTTTCATTGATGATTACTCCAAACATGCATGGGTATTTCCGCTTAAAGTGAAGTCCGAAGTTTTTGTGTGCTTCAAACAATTTTTGGCTATGGCTGAAATTGTATCAAAATGTACTATGGGCACCCTCCGTTCCGATCGAGGTGGGGAGTATATGTCTCATGAATTTAATGCATTTCTGGCTAATCGTGGAATAAAACACCCATGTACAGTGCCTTGTATACCTCAGCAAAATGGTGCTGCTGAGAGGAAAAACAGGTCACTTACGAGAATGGCACGATGTATGGTCAAAAGTCAAGCTTTGCCGCATTCTTTTTGGCTTGAGGCCATCATGTGTGCCACTTATGTACTTAACAGGTGTCCTACAAAAGCTTTGCAGTCTATTACTCCATATGAAGCATGGCATGATAGAAAGCCTTCTATTGAGCACATGCATGTTTTTGGTTGTTTGGCATATACTTTGGTGCCACAAACACAACTCAAAAAATTGGATGACAAGGATGTCAAATGTGTTTTTGTTGGTTATACTGTTGAAGGCAAAGGTTACAGGTTGTATCATCTGCAAACAAAGCATATTCTGAATTCACGGGATGTAGTGTTAGTGGAAGATTCTGTTCAGCCCTTTGGCTATCATGTATTAAAGACAATAATGTAAACTCACATGACATTTATGACATTTTGTTGCCTCTTTTCAGTGGTGGAAGTTCGAATGTAAATTCCAATGAGGCAAATGTACAGCCTATGGGGTTTCCGAAAATATTACAGATCAGCCTATTACTGATGCAGATGTACGTGATGTACTTGATGAGGAAAGGGTTGAAAATGATCAAGCTAGAGGTATGCCAAAATGGCTGGTGCATACATTGCGTGGCAGTAAATTGGATGCACCTTTGTCTAGTCGTACTTGTTCAGGCTCTAGCCATGCATCTTATGCATCATATTGTTATGCTCTGGCTGTGTCTAGCTTACATGATGTTGAGGAACCTCCATCTTTTGATGAAGCACAAAGTTCAAAAAATTGGATGGTTCCCTTGCAATCATAATATGATGCACTTATAGAAAATGACACTTGGACTTTATGTGATTTGCCCCCTTGCAAAAAGGCCATTGGCACGAAGTCGGTTTACAAGTAAAAACGCAAGCCGGATGGTGAGATCGATTTCCATAAGGCTCGACTTGTTGCAAAGGGTTATGCACAGCAAAAAGACATAGATTATGAAGAGACTTTTGATTCTACTCTTTGCATGACTACTGTGCATTTTCTATGTGCATTGGTAGCTCATTTTGGTTGGGATGTACATCAATCAGACATTGTTACTGCTTTCTTGAATGGCGATATATTTGAGGAAGTTTATGTAATGCAGCCTCGCAGTTTTGTCAAGAAAGGAAAAGAGGATAAAGTGTGCAGATGTAAGAAGGCTTTGTATGGGTTGAAGAAATCTCCTCGTGCTTGGTATGAGAAAGCTGACACTCATTTGGTCAAACAAGGTTTTTGTAACAGTCCAACGGAAAGCACATTGTATGTAAAGCGTGAGGGTGATGTACTTCTCATTGTGGCTCTTTATGTTGATGATTTGTTGATCACTTGACCAAATGAGAGACATATTTCTGAATTTAAGGCTGATTTGAATGCTACTTTCAAGATGAAAGATTTGGGGTTGTTGCATCATTACTTGGGTATATAGTTTAAGCAGTGTGATGGTGGTATTACCTTTTGTTAGAAAAGTTACATAGAGACATTGCTATGTAAGTTTAGACTTAAGGATTGCAAACCTATTGCCACTCCCATGGAAACATGTTTGAAGTTGAGTCTACATGATGCTGGTGATCCTGCTGATTTTTCCCTCTTTAGGAGGTTTTTTCCCCCGTGCATTGTATATACACCCATCACTCTAGGGCTATCTATCTTTTCCATTGCACACTAAGTAACACACTCTCTATTGTTTGCCTTGAGCTTCCTTCGTCTTCTCCAAGCTGTGCGCATTTCTTTGCAACCGTAATTCCAACATGCATCTCAATCCCCTCATCGAGGAGCTAGAGGAGTTATAGAAGGGTATCCCTGTTGTTGGTGTTTCACTTCCAAAGGAGAGGAGAGAGGCCATTGTGAGGGGTATCCTTATTTGAACTATGCATGAATATGCTAGCCTTGGAGATATTTTTTGTATGTTATGTTTACCATTCAAAGTTTGAAGTGTTTCTCTAACAATATGATATGAGTGCATGGTTGTCAACATCCATCCATAATGCATGTCCAACTTGTTGTCCATCATTGGTGTTGGAGTGAATAGATATCTACCTTGCATAAGGTAATCTATCCAAACAACCATGGTTTTATACCCCAAGTTCATAGAAAATACAAGGCTCCATTAAATGGGTAGACACCTCTAAATCTTACAATGGCAAATTGGGCAAGCATTTGGGCATAGCACTACAATCTCGGGGAGTCCACTATGTAAAAATTTCATATAGCATGTGCAAACAAGAGGTATTTAAATAATCCCCTACCTGTATATTTTCAAGTATTATATGTACCCTTATGCATGCATTCTTGAAAAAAAACTAGCCCGTGTGTATGAAAATTTTCACTTTCTCAATTAAAAAACCCTTTATGTTAAATACAGTTTTTGTAAATGTACTTAATTATATATCCCTTGTTTTGTTTGAACATGCTATCTTACCTGTTTCCTAGTGGATGCCCCGAGACTACAATAGTGATCCACCCCCATCTACTCCACCAAAGGTTATGTCAAGTTACTTAATATTTGTAAGTCTTCCATATTGGAAGGACTTAGAAATACAACACCTCTTTAATCCCCCCATGCACATATTCAAAATGTTTCTCACACCCTATGGGACCATATTATGGGTAAAAGGGACTCTTTGGGGGCTAGGGAGGATTTGAGGGCCTTGAAACCTCTCCCCACTTCCATCACTCTACACATTAGGAAGAGGATGGGGTCTAGGAGGGTCTCTTTATTTGCCATGAGATTATGGAGGTGATTGACATTTGGACGAATAGATACATGCCATGCGTGCAAGAATGGTGGGTGTGTAAGAGAGGTGTAAGAGTGGTCAAAGGATGTACTTTTACCCGCATAAAGAGGGAGGAAAAATGTATGATTTTTGGCCTTCCATAACTCCTACATATGATCTCCAATTTGATCGGAGATTATAGATCTAGAATCTACCGGCCAAGCTCTTTACATTGATATATTACATGATATACTTCTGCCTGCTAGATTTTAAATTTCATTTTGGGGAGGGAATTTGAATTCAAATAAACTAGATATTTTACCTGTTTGAATTCTAAAGTTTTCCTTTAACTGCTTTCTTAATACTAAAGGTTTGACTCCCTTAAACTGCCAAATAAAGAGGCCCTCCTAGACTCCATTCTCTTCCTAATGATCAAGCCCCTGATGGGAAGACTATCATTCCTATAGCCCCATGGATTCTAGCAAAAGATGCACTAGGTCTATTGAAGGGATCCATTACATCTATTCTTGCACCAACAAAATACACGAGGTCACTAAAGGGAGTTTTTACAAAGGCAAAGAAAGGCAAAAGCATTAAATTGTATGGGTTAAATTCCCATGATTGGCACAAGATGTTATAGGTATTTCTTTCATTCATTCTCTATCCTCTCTCTCTTTTTTTTTAGATATTTAATTTTGTGCATGGCTAGAATCATATCTTATTTTGATCTTTTCACACTGATGTCCATTTTTTCGATGAGTATGTGCATATGTCGATACAAGAAAGTGAGCGCAGCTATTTTCAAACTGAGGGAGTTAGTAAGGTACCTCATACCTCTATTCAGCTAAATATTTCTATAGACACTATATCCACAATATGCACTTAGTGTACCCTTATGTGTGATCTTGTAGATTTGTGAGCATTAAAGAAATTGAAATAGATTCCATCCCTGTTGCTCAATTGCTTGCCGTGGAAATCATGTGTGCCATTTAGGATGCATTTCGTTGATCCATTCTTCTTAGTCAAATCCACCTCTTGGTTCATGTGACTGAGGAGATCACTATATGAAAGGACTTCATTAATGTGATCACAAACACACAAACATGTTAATAACATTGAGTCATCACTTTGAGTGATCACTTTTTAATAAATGTGATCACATTAAATATTCACGTAACCTTCCTATTGACCTAGAAAACCCGCTCAAACTAGTAGTTTCAATTGGCTTTTTCCATCCTGCCAGACACGCTTGTGGGTTTTTTCCATATTCCAATAGGCCTGTTGAGAAAAAATAATAGCGCAACGAGCTTTTGGTGGGCTATGAGATCACTGGTTTAAATGTAATTGGGTAAAATTTGATTATGTGGTTATGATAATATCATATGGTAATCACAAAAATTTCATGTAATCACATGATTATTAAATTCATGGCTATATATGAATTAGTTCATGTACAATGGATGTTCTTTGTAGCTAACGGACCTCAAAAATTTTGTGTGACTATGAGCCTAGCCAAAGGCTTGCATGGCCACAACATGGATTGTACAAGAGGCATTTGTTTACATTTCAGAGTATCTGGTAAAAAGAGATCCCTCAATGACTCACATGTTGTCAGATAAGGAGGGTGCAAGGATGACTTTACACTTGCCAAGTGGAAAGGGAAATTTTTTCAACATGGATATGGACCTACGCCAAGTGGTCAACAACTTTTTCATCCTGAATGCAAAGTTTATGACCAAGTGGATGGACTTGTGGTGGATAATGGCAAAGGCAAGGTTTTTACAAAAGAGAGAAGCATGGAAGCAAGCTCATGGAAGAATTTACAAAAGAGAGAAGCATGGAAGCAAGCTCATGGAGGTAGGAGGCCACCCCCAATAGCTCAACACCTTTCATGTCTCCCAAATCTCGTTAGTGCAGAGTGGATCCATAAAAAATGATCGAACCAAAGGCATGTAGAGAGGACATCACTAATAACAAAGAATGGGAGTATGCATGAGGCTACATGCTAAAGGTAAAGTATTCATATTCTTAAACCGTTGATGGGGGCTTTTCACAAGCCAAGCTCCCATACCCCTCTTCTCTCGTCCCCACCCCATGAAAACCCCCTCTTATCGAGGGAGTGATAAAAGGAATTGGAAAAAGTAAGAAAAAATAAAGTATGATTATGTAAATATATAAGAAAGGTAAAATAGGCCACCTCATTCCTGCGGGGTAGCCCATCCCCACCTTGCCTCCTTTTTCTTCACTGTTGCCCCGCCGGGTGTCCCTTTTCCTCTCCTCCACTCAAAAGGTCAACCCCCTCTCTCTTCCCTTTGTCCTGATGCTGGAGCACAGATAACGGAAGCATTGGCTCACACTCTCACTAGAGAAACTAGGGATCTACTGAGTTTGTTTCAGGAAAGAACACCACCCTCTCCCACAAGCTTGGACAGTGACTAAGCACCTCTAAGCTTCACATGAATCAATACAACCTACCTCAAGACAGATCACACATACCAACACGTGTACGCTCAATCAAGGTAATACTAGATTTGAAGGCTCACTACCAGCACGTCATTGACACCATGCCGGGTGGGGAGCGGTTTTTGGAGGTTCTGGCATCAGATCAACCATTTGTCTTACCTTTGGTACAAGGCAATGTACCGTTTGAAGTTTTAATCTATGTCCTAGTATAAGAGGGTATACACGCCTCCTTGTAAAGAAGAAAAAAACTTTTGCAAGTTAAGCAGTGTGTCTTTCTAGCTCTCTCTCAGTAATCATGGCAAGTGTAGCATTTCCAACATTTAAAGGAAAGAAGGGGGAGGATTTGGTAATAGACTTCCTAGATGACTTTGAAGTAGCATGTGTAGTGAGCAACAAAGATACGGATGAATCCCGGGTTAAAATCTTTAAGCATCTCATGAAGCTAGAAGCTAGATCATGGTACAATGCACTTCCCCAAGCAACCAAGGATGACTGGGAACCCTTAAAAACCGCTTTTAAGAGGCGCTTTGGGGGAGGTACCACTTCAGAAAAGTTGTGGGACAAGTTGAGAGACTTGAAGCAGGAGGGTCTTTTAGAATATGCCACCTATGAGTCCAAATTTGTGGATTTGTGGGAACGGTGGGTTGAGTCACTGGCTAGGGGGGAAGCTGCACCCGATTTTCTAAAAAAAGATCGGTTCACGCATGGCTTATGGCCGCTTCTCAAGGAGAAGGTGAAAGGTAGATTCCCGGCTACGTACGAGTTAGCCGTTGAGATTGCTCGCCTTAAAGACAAGAAGCTGCGAATGAAAGCCAAAGAAACCGAGTCAACAGAATTAGGAACATCACGTCGACCAGCAACTACGACAACCACCATTCCACCACCACCACCGGCTCTTGGGGTAAGAGATGACCAACAAGATATGTTGGCCCATATTACTGATCAACTGCAGAGTTTGTCTGTCCACTTAATACAACAAGGGAGGAGTCAAGAAAGAGATCAAGACCCTGGAAGAGCACGACGACAAAACAGGGAGTATCATTGCTACAACTGCGGAGAAGACGGTCACGGTATGTACTACTGTCCCAAACCACGACAAAACTATAATAGAGGAGGTAGGAGGAACCAATTGTCACCCCCTAGAGAAAGAACGCCCCCACCCCGAGCACCACCCCCACCAACACAAATTCTATGTCCATCCCAGACACCACTACAAGCATCCATCCCACCTCTTCCACTAGCCCCACCACATGATCGCCCTGTAAACATCATAAGGCTAGAAGAGAAAGGAAAAGCCATAGTAGTGGATCCACCCAGAGCAAAGGAGAGGGACAAGGGTAAGGATAAGGTAACCTTTTTAGAACCACTTGAAGCCATGACTGTGAAAAGAGCTAGGAGGGAGAAAGCTACACAATAAGATGATGAGAGAAGCATGAGAGGAGAAACTAGCAAGAGGCCATACAGTCCACGACGGAAATTGGGCATCACCGACTTCCAGCTAGGGGAAAGTTCTAAGCCCTATGATCTAACATTGGATGTGGCAGAGCAAGGACCGAAGATTACATGGCCACAGCTGCTACATCTTGCACCAAAAGTAAGGCGACAATGTTCTAAAATGGTAAGTACAAGACGCTCCAAAACAAAGGTAGCCGGAGCAATTTCGGGATGCAACATGGATGACATCCTTCCAATTGTCGACGTAAACATAAAAGGAAAGAGGGTTGGAAACACCTACATTGATGGAGGTGCACAAATCTGTGTAATGAGCGAAGCTATGATGCTTCGATTAGGGCTCGAGGTTGACAGGCCTTCTCCATGCAAGGCAAAGATGGCAAACAACGCAAAAGTAAAGTGTGTGGGTGTGGTAAGTGCAGTGAAAATCAAAGCTTTCAACACTGAGGTAGAGGTAGATGTTTTTGTAATGCCTACTAAGGGGGAGGGCTATCCACTAATTTTGGGAAGGCCATGGTTGATGGCCATGAAGGCAAAACAGGACTGGGGTACTGGCCTTCTACGCATGACCGGTAAGAAAGGGGAGACAATCTACTACGACATGAGGATTGGCAAGGAGAAGCAAATGAATCTAGAAACATCGGCAGATGAAACCACTAGCGAATCTTCCAGTTTTGAGGAGGAGACCACATCCACCGAAGAAAGTGACAGTTCCATTGATGTGATGGGTATCATTATGAAGGATCCACAAAGGGTAAGCACAACTGATGATCCATCACCAAAAGGGAAACCCAATGAAGAGGAGAGAAAATCACCTGGCCTAGGAGGAAGTAGGTTGTAGGGTATGTTGTCTACGGAATTAACCCTTGAGGAGAAAGATAGTTTTTGCAAATGTTGATGGGATTTCCTAACCTGTTCATTGACAACTATGAAAGAATCACACGCATTACAGTGGTGGAACATCATATTAAGCTGAAGGAAGGGGTAAAACCAGTTGTGCAAAAGCTATGACGATTGGGGGTCATACAAGAAAAGGCACTCTTGGCCGAGGTAAGGAAACTGCTGGAGGCGGGATTCATCTATCCTGTAGAAAACTCAGAATGGGTGTCACTCGTAGTGGTGACGCCTAAAAAGAATGGTAAGTGGAGGGTCTGTGTTGACTACAAACCACTAAATGCAGCTACAAAGAGAGACCACTTTCCTCTCCCTTTCTTGGATGAAATTCTGAATGAAGTAGCGGGTTTTGAATGCTATACCGTCTGTGATGGTTATTCTGGATACTTTCAAATACGCATAGCCTTGGAAGATCAGCTAAAAACCACTTTTATCACGCCATGGGGTTGTTTTTCATACAGGGTTATGCCATTTGGTCTTACAAATGCACCTGCCACATTCCAAAGATATGTCACATATGTTTTTCAACCGTTCTTTGGAACATCCATAAGAGTGTTCATTGATGATTTTTGTATATATAGCTCCCGTATTTCACATTTAGAAAAGGTAACTGAAGGTTTGGCCAGGTTGCAGAGCCTAGGTGGGCAATTAAATGTGGATAAATGCCACATTGGGGAGAGTAAAGTCATTCTACTAGGCCATGAAATTTCAGCAAAAGGTATCAACGCCGACCCAAGTAAGGTGTCCACACTCATAGCCCTACCTTCACCAACGACCGCATGTCAACTGGTCTCTTTTCTACAGAAGGTGAGGTACTTAAGTAGATTCATACATCTACTATCACAACTTGTTCTACCAGTGCAACAACTCATTCAAAGATCAACTTTCACTTTGGACGAGGAAAGCGAACATCACTACAACAAGGTAAAGGAGGTCTTAGCCACTCTGCCAACTATCTCACCACCTAAGTGGGATGAAAAATTCTATGTCACCTCAAGTGTTGGTGATGACTCATTGGGGGATGTGCTACTCCAAAAGGATACGACGACATCTTTCATGAGGCCAATCTACTTCTCTAGTCGAATGATGACAGTAGGAGAGAAAGGTTTCACCCATGTGGAACACTTACTCCTAGCTCTTAGATTTTCAACTACAAAGTTTAGGTCATATTTGCTGCCTAAGCAATTTGTGATTCTAACCACGGATGAAATATTTCCCTATCTTGTACAACACATGGATGTGTCTGCTAGAATTACTAAATGGCTAGTTCGTCTGCAAGAGTTTGACTACACGGTACAGGTAGAAATCACGACAAGGGCAAGTTTGGGGGGACTCATGACCTAACAAGTCTTTGAAAGGAAGGAGAAGCAATCTAAGGAAGGAGAATTCCGATTACCTCCAGTACCACCTATGGTAGAAGGAGCATACTCTCTCTACTTTGATGGAGCCTACAAGCGAGCGTCCGACAAAGCAGCTGCAGGCATAGTGGTCTTTGATGACAAAGGGACAAAGGTATTTTCGTTGGGCCAATTGTTAGATTCACATTCTAACAATGAAGCTGAGTATGCAACACTAACCAAGGGTCTACAATGGTGCGTCTCGAAAGGTGTACAACGCCTTAATGTATTTGGGGATGCTCTACTTCTGGTAAGGCAAGTAAATGGAGCATGGACATGCAAGAATCCTAGTTTAAGGACTCACTTAAGTGGTGTAAAAACCTTGTTGGGTAAGTTTGAAGAAATTCAAATACACCATATCCCAAGGGCTCAAAACCAAGAAGCAGATGCCCTAGCAAGTGAAAGACTACAGGAAGTGGTGGTTGGAGCAATAAAACTAAAGCTCCCTCTATTTCAAGGAAGTGATGCCTTGCCTGATATCATGCATTTTTTGGAAACAGGGGAATGCCCATCAGATTTAACAAAGGGACAGAAGCAATGGCTGACGCGGAAGGCCACAAGGTATCGACTCATCAATGACGGTTTGTACTGTAAGGGTAAGGACCAAATACATTAGGAAGGTCCCTCTCTCTCAGGAAATCACGGGAGTAATTGCTAGCTGTTGAGGCGGTCCGAGGCGGGCAATAAAAAGAGCAACCTCTAGACACCCTTCAAGGCTCCCGTGCTGCTCAATGGGGCTGGGGCACAACACAACACAAACCAAAACAACAAACCCACAGCCAAATCCCAACTACACAAGGGGCACCACCTAGTTTAAGAGCGAACTAGGACGCAAAAGAGGAGAATCGTTAGAGCAACCCACAAACAAGCAAGGAATTTACACTAACCCTAACACCAATGGAACACTCTCCACACTAAAACATGAGAGAGAGAGAGAGAGAGAGAGAGAGAGAGAGAGAGAGAGAGAGAGAGAGAGAGAGAGATAGTGCTCGGGCTGCTTTGAAACGTATCGGCAATGATCAAGAAAACACAACTATATATTTAAGAAAGAGAGAGAAAGGGGGAGGGGGTGCTTGTTGCATTAATACCTTCTTACAAATCTGTCATGACAAATCAAAGTGAGATTAGTATTTGTTCAACATAGCTTGCGTAAATTTCACCACAACACATCACAAGAAAAGCCACCCCAATCACTGTCTTAAGGCCAGGGGAGTCCTCTCCACCCTGTCGCCCTCTTACAGTATGTGGAATTTATGGCTATATTGATGACAACACCAGAGACAAGCTATCAAGAACTTAACAAAAAACACCAAGACCCTTACGCATCATTGTTGTCCATTACTTCACGTGGGAAGGGAGACAAAGTATCCAAGTTTAGTCCAAATCCACCCTCCTTGATTCAGCAAATGTTGGGCTTACACTAGTAGGAGAAATGATAGATTTCCTACTCTCAATTGAATTATCACTCTCTCTCTTACAATGGCATAGAGTTCCCTTGCTAATCCCCTATTACAACACATGCACATGCATAAGAAAATGAGCTTCCACTCAAGAGCTCCTTCTAGAGAGGTTGAGCCTGGCTTCTCAAGCTATAGCATAGTGCTCTTGCTTATGGCTCCCCCTTTTGTGCTAGCTACACCCTCCTTTTATAGCAATTTTGAAGGCTAGGGTTACTCCTCTAACCATGGTTGGGTTAGATTTTTAGCAATTTATCTAATTTCTTTTGCTTGGAATTATCAAGAAGTTGGCGAGGAAAGAGAGAGGAGAGAAATGGAGGTGATAGGACTTTTCATAGTGGGTTAGTGTTAGTAGAGTTAGTATTAATTTACAAATGGAATTGGATATTTACAATGGGAGTATCCATGTAGGATACAAATAAGGAAGAAAAAAACTCTTAAGAGGTAAGAAAAGGTGGCTTTCTTACAAGGTTGATGCTCCAAGTGTCTTGAGTAGGGCCGATTTTGACGCCTGTTGACGGTTCACTAGCTTTGACGGTACATTTTTTCTCCACTCTTGACCTTCCTTGAGAGACAAGATAATTGAAGTTGAGTAATCAACCACCATGATGCTGTCTTTTAAGAGAAGAGGCTGAATTTTGTGGTTTTTTTGATAGATATGGGTAAATTGGAGGAGGAAAAATGAGACTAGGTGGTCAATTTTGGAATGGAATTGTGTGTGGGAGGTATGAGTTCACCATGGTTTCTCTTATTCTTCAAGGTTGAGGAGAAGGTGAGTAGTGTGCAGAGAGGAGTGGTGAGAGAGATGGGGATGATGAGTGGAGAAGTGTGTGTGAAAGAGGAAAATGATAAAGTGGAAGAGAGAGTGTGGCTTCATAGCATGGGAAAATTGAGGTCCACTAAAAAAATCATAGCTCACAGCTCGTAGCTCAAAAAAATATGAAAAAATTTGAGGCTAAAGTTTAACCCACGCGCTACAACTTTTGTTTGTATCACCTTTTCCAATTCGGAGAGCAAGTGAACTTTAAAAATTCAGCAAAACCGATCGTTTTTTTCCACTATACAAGGTCCTTGTGGGGTCCTTCTTTGGATGATTCTTTTGAATACCTCCAAGAGTGAGCCCTCCATAGTGCATGTATGCATGCCACCTACCCTTGACCTTATTTGGTAGGTCTATAATTGAAGATATTGTTGAGATTAGGATATAAGTGAATAGTACAACTAAAAAAATCAAATGTTGAGGGGTCTAAAAAATATGTACATGTCAAATATAAATAATATAAGTGGAAAAAATATAAAGGGGTCAAAAGAAATCTCTCTCATTATGAGGCTACCATAAAAAGATAAATATTTTTGGTGTTCTAATTTTTTAGAAAAAAAACAAAATAGATGTAGGAAGGGAAAAATCACATAAATAAAACTAGTTTTTTTGGATTTTTGTTGGGGTGGAGTTACACCAAATATAAGAGAAGCTTACATGAAAATATTTCTATATGGAATAAAGAGTATGAAAAATGGTAAGAAAAAATTGTGGTAATGGTGAGGCAATGTACAGAGCATAAATAACACACACCTAGGTAGAAATATTTAAATAAATACCAAAATAATTATGAAAAAATCTTTTATTTAGGCCCTATATATAAAGAAATATTTACATACGCATGGGCCATAATATACTTATATATATATATATATATATATATATATACATATATATATATATTTTGGCTCAACTAGCCCAATGACTAGCTAATTGAGGGTTTTTTAAGAAGATATGGGAAAAGTCCCGTGACTCACGCACGCCTATGTACAGTGAAATGGTAGGGATAGCCACAGTGTTTGGGTGATTTTGGTAGGGTGAGGTAACTCACTGTGGTAATTACAAAGAGCCGAAAAAACGGCTATCACTGTCATGACGGGGTTTGTGGTGGTCACTTTGCCCTAGACATAACAAGTAGGAAAATCTTGCAAGCAGGCTTCATATGGCCTAGCCTCAACCGTGATGTACACCACTGGTGCAAAACATGTAAGTTGTGTCAAAAGGCCGGCACTAGGTCACTTATGCCTGAACAACAGACACCTATTCTCTCATATGGCCCATTTGAAAAATGGGGTATCGATGCCATTGGGCCATTACCTAGGGCCAACTCAGGAAAATTCTACATTATCATGGGGGTCGACTACATGACTAGATGGGCAGAGGCTACATCCACCACTAGAATCACAACGGTAGAGGTAGCTAAATTTATCTACGAGCACATATGTTGTAGGTTTGGCACACCTTTAGAGATCATCTCTGATAGAGGGCCAGGTTTCAGAGCAGACTTGGTAGGAGAATTAATGCAGAAACTGGGCATTACAAGGAGGAACTCTTCACCATATTACCCTCAATGTAATGGCCTAGTTGAAAAGGTAAATGGAATGGTTTCTAAAATTATTACCAAGCAGGTAAACAATCATCCTGGAGATTGGGATAAGTATCTACTACCAGCTTTATGGGCCTACAGAACTTCATTTCGTACATCCTTGGGATTCACACCGTATCATCTAGTATTTGGTAAGGAAGCAATCTTGCCCATTGAAGTGCAACTACAACGTCTCAGAGTAATGGCAAGCCAACTTCAACAACCCAACATGCATTTGAGAGATCACATCATCAACTTGGAAAGACTGCAGCTGGGCAGAGAAGAAGCAATAAATTATTATGCAGCACAAGCAGAGCATAGACGGCTTAGCTTTAACGAGCATCTCCGGAAAAAAGAATTGAAGAAAGGAATGTTGGTGCTCTGCTACGACAATCGCTTCAACACGCGCAAGGATAAGAAACTCCTGCTCCGATGGGAAGGCCCTTTTATCATCAGGAAAAAGTATGCCAATGGAAGCTACCAGCTAATGGAGGCTGATGGAAAACTTCATAAAACCAGGGTAAATGGTTGGCGACTTAAACCTTATTTTCTTCGATTTGACCAGGCTCCACCAATTGACATTCCAGATGAGGACACACCATCAGCCGCCACCTCCGACGATAATGATCAAATAGATGAGCTAGAGACATGAATGCCTCTAGCCAAAAGGGGAGGGCTAATGATGGGGGCTTTTCACAAGCCAAGCTCCCATACCCCTCTTCTCTCGTCCCCACCCCATGAAAACCCCCTCTTATGGAGGGAGTGATAAAAGGAATTGGAAAAAGTAAGAAAAAATAAAGTATGATTATGTAAATATATAAGAAAGGTAAAATAGGCCACCTCATGCCTGCGGGGTAGCCCATCCCCACCTTGCCTCCTTTTTCTTCACTGTTGCCCTGTCGGGTGTCCCTTTTCCTCTCCTCCACTCAAAAGGTCAACCCCCTCTCTCTTCCCTTTGTCCTTGCTCCTTTCTCTCTCCCCTCAAGCTACCCCACCTCTCACCAATAATGCACCCTAACTCACATGCAACTTACCCTATCTTCCAAAATAGTATACCCCACCCCCTCTTTCTCTCTCCTATCATATCCCATGACCCAAATACCCCCCTCTCTCTCTAAAGGGCGCCATGTCTCTTGTCTTGTAGCTAAATAACCTCCCCCACACTCACACACACTCAGTTTCACTGAAAAAAGGTGCCCACAGACCCATCCCCACTCGGTGGTTACCTGATTTTTCTTGTGTTTACACACATCTGCACACAGATTCACCTCTGAGCACACTCCCCTCTCTCCCCTCTTGTAATTACTTTATTCTCCATGTCACCTCTCACTTTTTTTTCATCAACCCATCTCTCTCTCTTAGTCTCTCTCTCATGAGACTGCTGTTGTGGCACATATACACACAGCCAGATAAGTGGGGCCCACAGTCACATGGCCTATGTAGATAATGATTTCTTCATTTTTAAATTCTAGAATTTCTCCCCCGCTCCTCCCCTATATAAAGAGGGGTCACCATCACAAAAAAACACACAACATCACCAAAGAACACACTATGCACTGTGTGTGCCTAGTGCACACACACACACACACACACACACACCATCACCATCACCGCAATCACCATGCTTGTATTGAGCATGACCTCTACACCCTTGGCTATGGAAGATGAAGGGCAACTAAATGAAGGATGATGGCCATAATCCTCGTGCGAGTCTTCGCCATCAACTCCCACCTATCCGCCATGTGCTCTACCACTCTCTCCCTTCTCATTCCCCTATCCTATGCTCCCCATTTCATCGCCTTATTCTCTAAATAAAGCTTGAGGTTTTGTGAGTATGTTTTCTTGTAATGTTTTGCCCATGTGAGGTGTGCGGAATCGCCACCTAGTCTTGTGTTTTGGAGTGAGCTTGTGTATGTGTGAAGGGTGTGCGGATTCGCCATCCTTTTGTGGTGCCTAAGTACTAAGCCGCCATACCCCCTCCCTCTCTCTCTCTCTCTCTCTCTCTCTCACTTGATCTCATTCCCTTTTCTCTTCATCATTACTCCCAAGCATCCATCTCTCTTGGATGAAAACTTTGTTATGGTGGTGTGTTGTTTGCGTCCTAGCCGCTGAAGCTAGGTGGTGCCCCCTGTTTGCTTTACCATGACAGGCTCGAGGCGCGCCATTCGGTCCCCGGTGTTTTAGAGGCCATCGGGGTTCGGGGTTCGCTTTGCTCTCGTCACCGTATTGTATAGTTTTTTCTTGATTTCATCTCTATAATTGATTGTATAATTTTGTCTATTTTATAATATCTTTCCTTTAAATCCATGTGGTCAAGGGGTTGACAGTTTTGTACACGCCACATTGATGAGCGTCAAACCACCATGGATTGTGGCGTCATGGGAAACTTTGACACAAATGGTGATGAAGTCACATATTGTGGGACTATTTAAAGGATACTAAAGGTAGATTTTAGAACCCTTCATACCTTCATTTTTGAGTGCAAGTGGTTTGCAAATGTGTCTAGACAACATGAGAATGGGCTCTACATAGTGGACTCTAGTGTGCATCACATGGGGAGGTATGACAATATAGTTTTGCCACACAAATGTGAGCAAGTAAGTTCATAATACTAGTGTCACTCACTTTGAGCTTCTCTTCTTTAGGTCATATATTTTCCATCAATCCATCAACCAAAACTTTGGTTCGTAGTTCTCATGATACGTGAAGGAAGGACCATTTTTGCCATTAATGAAGTGCAGCCCATCTTCGACTCTCTACCACCTACTACTTTGGAAGAGGGAGAAATACAGGAGAGAGAGAGAGATTGATCATTCAAGTCCCAACTCTGCTAATCTCAACAAGGATGATTGCCATGATGACGATGATGAGATGGAAGTTGAGAAGTTCAAAGATGATGAATCCAACACATTTACAAATGACAATTCAATTTACCTATTTATTGATTTAGGAGCCATGGGTTTAGATTTAGATCAAGCTACTTGTACAAGTGTTTTGGAAGATGATTCATATACATTTTGTATATTTTATTTTATGAAAAGTGTTTTTTGTGTCGTCCATTCATTACTTTCTCTCTCTCTCTCTCTCTCTCTAATTCTGTAAAGCATGATAGTTTATGTTAATTAAGTGGGTATGATTAATTTAATGATAAAATATTTATTATTTTTTGGTACAATTATTCATGAATAATAACAAATGCTTTGTAATTTTTCAAGAAAATAGAGAGAAGTACTCAAAATTGCATATTTTGGCTCCAATTCTTTGTGCAATAATGCTGGAGGAAATACTGACGGTTATAATCTCTCTCCCTTTCTCACATCCACCTTCACATATTTTCTTTCATTGTTCACACGACCCGTCTAGTTTTGACCGGCTCGTCAAACTGCACCCGTATCCCCAATTTCAAAAATGCAATTCCGGACATCGAGAGATGCTAAATATGGCAGGTACTCGGGATGATGCACCTTAGCTCCGTCTTAGCACAACAAGTTTTGGAATTAAAATCCAAGCTGTACGACCGTCTAAGGATAAAAATAAATTTTTATTTCTAAGGCTAGCAAGGGCACTGGCACTTGTGGACTGGTGTGTGCACAGGCTCTAGGCCACTGGGAGCTTGCTTTAGCAGTTAAAGGGCGCCCCCCACTCATCTAGGAGCTTGTGGGAGAGTTTCCAAGCAAGAGAGAGAGCGTGAGACTCAATTAAAGCAAGCAAATTGGACACTTGCAAGCTATGCACTCAAGCTGCCATGCATGACCAAAGTGCTCGTCCAGATGCAATTAGCAGCATAATTTGACCTGTTGAGGTTGGGAGGCTATTTAAGGACCTATTCCCACACACACACACACACACTCCGTCACACACATACCTTGGGCGAGGTGCTACCCGCATACACAATCTCTAGGAGAGGATTAAGGGAAGGAGGTGCTACGTCGGATTAGGCTTCTTGGATCAGCAATTAAGGTCTTAATCAACTCGAAATAAGGTAATGTCGAGTTAAATTCATGCTTACATCTTACTCTCTCTATGAATCCCTTATTTTCCGCTAATACTATGCATAATCTAACTACTCTACCTCTAGTAGCAACTCTCTAAATCACCTATGTGATTAGTCTATTTCACTTTCTTAATCCCATTAGCTAAATTATGCATCAAGTCAACCTCCTAATCACAAATTAATCCATGGTTAGTAAGAAGGAATTACCAGTTAGTCAATTCAATAATTGAGTGGTAGAGATTGATCCAATTTCTAGCAATGTAACTAATTAAACAACCCCAATCTTCCATTTCATTAGGAAAGAGTTTAATTAAAGCATTAAACTCATATTGCAAGAGATTAATGTGTAATTAGGAGAGTTAATTCCCCCTCTCAAAATTAATTTGTCACTAGAGAACGGAGTTTTTTTTCCCCCGCATATGCATAAGACATAACTGCATCTTTCTGTTCATTTTTTACAAGGAATTAGTACTCTAAAATCATCATTAAGAAAGTAAGAACTGAATTCTCCAATTGCCTAAGCTAAGAACCTTAATTCAGAGCCAATTTGCATAAGTTCAGAAGAAGATGCTATCCTAAATTGATGTAATTATGACTTGGATCACCTAATATTACCCCAAATTTACCCAAAAATAGATAGATGGGTAATAACCGTACTCGAAGTTAATCTAATCCTTCCGTATAAGAGTAATTGCTTAATAAGTCTAACCATGTTGTATCCGGACCGTTTGTGGTTGTTATGGTAATATTGGACACTAGTTCTTTTCCAAATTCATCATCTTTAGTAGTGAGTATAATGACCCCAAAGAGGACCCATTTTGGTGGATCTCACGACCATGAGGCCGGAACAAGCAACAACAATGGAAAGGGAAAGGCTCCTATTGTCGAGCAAGCACCGGCCATCTCACGAAGAAATCAAGAGGAGATTATTGAGGTAGGTCTAATTTTAATTCAAGTATAGTTTAATAACATTGCATTCGGTGAGGTAGGAAAGTAACATTACCCCAAAACATGTTGGAAGATCCAACAGAGACCACGACATTTTAATTGATGCATTTAAATTCAAGTAGGAGAGAATGTTTTCAGGATATACTGTTTTGTATAGCAAAGACTGTTTTCTAGGGAAAATTAACTCGGCCAGTTCATTTTTAATTCCAATGTTAATTTAGTCCTGATCCCCCTATTGATCTCACAGGGGGTAGCTCGCGAAGTTCTTGTAGTAGCTAGGATTACCTAGCTTAGGGCTTTGATCCACATCTTGCGTTCTTTGCGGTGGATACCCATGACTTGCGTTCTTTGCGGTGGGATGTCCACGTCGTGCTTTTTATGCGGTGGACAAATCTAGTTGTATGGGCAACTAGGTGACAACGGCTAGAGTTAACACTCGCTGGGGCATTTCGTGCCTCCAGGAAATTGGAAGTTCAAATGAAATGACTTATTGAGTGAATTTTTACTAGAAAGATTGTTTTGGTGCCGCTTTGAAAAACTGTTGGAAGGGCTGTCTTAACACAACCTGTGAATCGGAATTAATCAATGAATATATATGTTGTCAACAAATGTGTTAGTAATTAGGACACACAAGACAAAGTGTGAGTATGAGGGTGGAAAGTGGGGGCTTGGCTCGGGTTGCCAATGCCTATGAGAAGGATGGTCCCGATTGGTCGGGAACTCTCTGTCCCCATAGTACAGTAAATGACGTTAGAATTGCTCATTGCACCAAAAGTAGTGAAGTCCCAAGTGTACGTGCCTCTGAAAGCAATGGGAAAAAAGGCACTCGGGACTTCTCTCCTTCTGGAAATTGAGTCTTAGAACCGATAATTTGTTAGATACGCTTTCCCCTGCGGGGTGGAACTAGATCTCATTGCTAGTAGGCTGAACTGAATTCACTTGGTGATGAGAGTTCGTCCGATAGTTGATCCCGTAAACCACTTTGGTTGCTTCCGCTATAGATCTAGTGGCCACCAGGTTTACCATCAGAACCTTCATTTGAGATGACGGGGTGGGGACCTCACAACAATTCACATCTAACACAAGCTACACTCAAATGATCTAAGTCATCAAAAGCTAGTCACTAATCGGCAAACAAAACATGACCGGTTATAGCATCAAACGTCATCCGAATGTTACGAAACTTTTAGGACATGTATATAAGACCTAAGCACACATGCTTATGATCTCAAATCTCATTTTTGATGAATTGAGAAAATGTGATCATTAACAGCAGTGAGTCTTTCACCTAGTCGTTTTTGACCATGAATATATCTACATGATTAGCAATGATTACCCAATACCCCGCCTATACTTATTTTGTGATTTCCTAGCTTAGATTTGTACCTATGATGAAATTAGGCTACGGGTCGGCAAAGCCAAAAGCTACAGTTTACCATGATATGTTTACGTCAATGCGTACAGCTCTCACTTGTGGTTGCAATGCACCGGATGGCATATCAATGTGACAACCGACAAAGGAGTAGGAACCATGAGAAGGAGAGAAGTGAGCACCGTTAGCTCACGTTGTGTATTTCTTATCCAAAAAGTTAATAATAACTTTACAAAAGTTTGTTTTTATAGCTTAGCCAATGTTTCTTTGGTAAAAAAATAATCTTTTGGGAGCTTTAACCAAGGATAATTTTATACAATCTGGAAGCTTAGCCCCGCTCATCGATTACAATATATACTTGGAAAATAGGAGTTACAATATTCCCAATTTATCAAAAGAATAAGTGTTTTTACAATAAAGCTCCCAAAAATGTTACATGAGATAGCTTGCTGCTAACATCATGTATTGTAGTGCCCACACAATAAGTTTTTCTCGAGTCGTTTACTTATATTTTGTTCTTATGAACTTATTAGTTTTCTCTCTCTCTCTCTACATATATATATATATATATATATATATATATATATATATATATATATATATATATATATATATATATATATATATATATATATATATATATATATATATATGTATGTATGTATGTATATATATGTGTGTGTGTGTGTGTTTGCTTTGGGGAGAATCATATTTTACAAATTTAATAGATTTACAATTTACTCAATGCATGCCTCCCCAAAGGGCATGCTCTAGAATTCTTTCTTTGACAATATGTGTGTATGTGTGTGTGAGAGAGAGAGGTATGTGTTCATGAAGAAAAATAATTACTATTTTTCTTTGGGAAAAAAGAAGTGCTACCATATCATGAAAGAGAACAAACGATTACAAAAAATTGTCCTTGTAAAATATGCAAAAAATCAATTTACGACTCACACGGATTAAGTTTCTTGTTTGGACTATCTTAAAGAAGAGTACAAACTATTACAACCAAGAGTCCTCATTAAGTATCTTCATAAATAATAAATGAGTAGACAACGATAGAATGTTTTGGGAAGATGGACTGACATGTTATAGCATGTGTGTTGCACACTATCTTATTGTCACCCACAATGTACATTGATTTCAAAATAATGGGCTCCACAAAATAGAAACCACTCATCGTTTTCCTCTTACATGTGCCTGTGATGTTAAAATTTCTTTGCCTTTCTTCTCATGGTTTTGAGTATTGGGAGACAACAAATTCCTCGAGTGGAAAAAAGAAAGCAGGAAAAGAAAACAAGCGACCAATACTAAGAAGCCCTAAAATTAATGCATGAAAACCATGCTTCTAAACTATTACTACATAAAACAAGGCTTTGTTGAAAAAATTGGCTAGAGCTACAAGTAATGTTTACAAGTTAGGCACAAAAATAATTTTGTTAAGGGAACTATATGAGTCCACCCATTAGGATATTTCAGAGGTCATTTGGAATGCCTTGTAAGAAAATCTATTTCTCTCTCTATTTCTTTTTAAAATGTACTCACACTTATTGATATGTCCAAAAGGACAACTAAACACTCTAAAAGTTGAACATAACTTCCCTATAATATTTGAAAACAATCATCTTTTGACTTAATTGTCTTTTTTATGAGGTAGGTGTCACTCATTCAATATGCCGTTTGTTTTATCACTAAAATGCAAAAAAAAAAAATCACAATACTATCAACTAGTGGTAGAATCTGAAGCTTTTGAGACCTCCAATGCATCCGAAATGCGCAAAAATAGATGTCTACTTGCTTTGTGCTAACCTTGGGAGAGGGATAAAATGCCCAAAAATCCCTTAAAAAAGAGGCTTTTGTTGAATGGCATACGAGGTACATTCTCAACTTTGCAAATGAGAATCATGTGTTATCTAACAAAGCCCCTCTTTCGGGATTTTTTGGCATTTTCTCCCTCTCTTAGTGTCAAAATAATGTAGGTGGACATCCATTGTTTAGATTTTTGGGCATTTCCTTACGAGTCCACTATGTAAAAATTGCATATAGCATGTGAAAACAAGAGGTATTAAAATGATCCCTTATCTGTATATTTTCAAGTCTTATATGTACCTCTTATGTATGTATTTTTGTAAAAAGACCAGTCCTTATGTATGAAAATTTTCACTTTCTCAATTAAAAAACCATTTATGTAAGTATATGTTTTTGTAAATGTACATAACTATAAATCTCTTATTTTGTTTGCACGTGCTATCTTACATATTTCCTAGTGGATGCCCCAGGGACATTTATGAGGAAACTCTACATCTATTTTTGACAGTTTTGTGTGTTTTCTTTTGTGCATTTCAGTGATGAAAAAAGCCATATTGAATGAGTGGCACCTACTTCATGGAAAAGATACTTGCATTGAATGAAAAGATGTCTGTTTTTCAAGAATCACTACCAACTTTTTATATTTTTGTTCATATTGACATATTTTTCTACGTAATGTTTTCTCCTCTATCATTGGAGGAGCTTTTTTTCATACCTCCTCTAAAACCAATAGACCTCCAAAATATCCTAGTATTTCTCTCTCTCCCTCTCTCTCTGTCTCTGCCTCCCTCCCTCCCTCTCCCTCTCTCTCTCTCTCTCTCTCTCTCTCTCTCTCTCTCTCTCTCTCCCTCCCTCCCTCCCTCTCTCTCTCTCTCTCTCTCTCTCTCTCTCTCTCTCTCTCTCTCTCTCTCTCTCTCTCTCTCTCTCGTGTGGTCGTTATTGTAAGATCCCCAATTTTTGGGTCTCTTTTAAAAATAAGAAGAAAAGCTTTAAATATCTTTTTTTGTCTAATTATGATTAAAGATGGTTGATGAACAACATTGTAAGGTTCTAAAGTAAAAAGCAAGGTCATTTCCATGTTTTAGTAGGTCAGACGAACGTTTGGTTCAATTTTTTTATTTTTAGTTTTTTATGGTTCTAGGTGCTTTTTTGTAAAAGCAGGGTTAGATTCTTAATGTATGTGTTCAAAGAAAGCTATGGTTCAATTCTGTAAGAATCTGCTTTTGAAGTGCTTTTCACATTATTTTTAGCTTTTCATGATTTTTAGTACTTTTTAGTGCAAAGCCGGTCCGCTTTCTTATTCCACTAAACAAGCGGAACCCGTGGTTCAATTTTAGGATTTTTTTTCCTTTTAATGCTATTTTTAGCTTTTCGTGCTTTTTGGAAATTTTGAAAAGCAATGTGCTTTTTAGGATGACCTAAGCATAAAATATTAATTTTAGTCTTCGAAGGATTTAAAAATGATCACCCAAAGGAAAAAAGAGACCAAACGGGATTGTTATGGGAATTATTTTTATACAAAACAGTACCATAAATACGCCTGGGCATTACAAAAAATTCATAATTATGTCGAGACAACACGGTGTAGCATTGTCTAGCCAAGGTTCCATTAGTTGACCGGATACTATTCAATTGAGACATTTTATTGTAAACATTGAATGGTAAGTGGGAGAGTTAACCACCAAAAGCAAAGGCGTGTTTTTACCAAAGTTGACAAAAAGATTCAACTATTCTTGGGCCAAAAACTAGCACTACATTTTGCCTTGGGAGTCACTCTTGTCTTGCACAATGCCTATAAATTCACATGTAGTGCTCAGTTTTCAGTGCCATCTATTGTGTTTACTAACTCAAGGCTATACGTATCTATTATACGGAGTGGTGCAAGTTCTTCATCACCATCTCCATAATCTCTTCTCTCTCATATACGAGAAGAAGAAGAAGAAGAAGAAGAAGGATATTCTCTCTCTACTTGATTACTATCTCCTCTCTCGTTTCACGGTGTATGCACACTTCGAAAGCTCTGGTGGTGAATACCTCTACGTAGCTCTCATCACTGCTCTGTAGTGGCAAAGCAAGAAGCCTTTTGACATCCCCTAATATATTCTAAAGCATGATGATAAGCTCTAAACTCCATAACCATCATCATCTCTCTCTATGTCATTTTTTTGAGTAGTCACCCTCTCGGGGATTGTTTTTTCATATACGAGTGCATGTATGGATTTGTCAAGTACGCAGAAGCTTCCCCACAACTATTTCATCATGTTTAACACGTTGATTTATGCGCACACGATGTGTTTATGATCACGTGCATGCATAAAAAGAGCTTTTCATTTCACATCATAGAAGCAGTAGGAACATTGTTTTGGTCATAACTCACAAAACATTATGAATCAGCCCAAATTCTTTATATAAGAGATGGAACACATCATTTAATAACAGCTTGCTGCCTAATGCACAATCAAATTTTTGACCCAGGCTCCTTGGAGAACCACTATATAGATTCACAGGATGTGCAAACCCACTTAAACAATTCAAAAGCTTGACTAAACTTGATGATATATGTATTTAAGTCTCTGTTATCACCTTTGATATGTGAGTTATTAATAATTCTATAACCGGTTTTACCTACACGTGTACGGGTGCTACCTAGGGGGAGTATCATATGACGTCGTGGAGCCGCTTATGTATGATTTATGGTTTGTTTTGATGAGTTGATTTCAGTGATTAGATGTCCATAAACATATGTGAGGGTATATAGTTAGTCAACCCGAACTGCATAAGCAGATATGATTAAAGTGGCTTTATTTTTGTGCTACATTTGTTGTGTGAGTATCATATGTGCAAAGTGATATGATGGAGTGTTAGTCTATATTATGGAGCTGAGCTTGATGCGTTGGTTTAAGGTCAAACACTCTCATTCGCATGTTATGCATGCTCTCGAAAATGGAAAAAAGTTGTTTTTTGCATATGTGTGAAGTTATGGTTTATGGTTGACCTAAAAAGGTCGGATCTGTTTCACATCATGTTTATGGTGATGGAATAATATCATATGATGTATGGAGCCTTATGGGTTGATGTAGATACCTCATGTGCATGGGTATGATTGCTTTCCATCTTTCTAGGTCAAAACTAGTCCTATGTGCATGGTTAGATGTTGTCAAAATTGGATGTTTATATTATGTTTAGTTGATGGTTGGACTTATCTTATGCATGAAAAGCTCATTTATTAAGAGTCATATGTGTGTGGACTCCCATTGATTGCAGGGGATATCTCAAACTCCAAGTGTGGTAGTTTGTTCATTGTGAATATGATTTGTGGTTAAGGGGTAAGATCCCTCGTGGATTATGGTTTTGATTTTATGGTGGAAGTTGATGTGGCTCTTGGGTTTTTTATTTCTCGATATGGTTTTGTATTCAAAATGTTACCAAAATGTTTGCAACAATGTTATGTTCTAAAAGCGGTTATGCAGAATTGGTTGTGCGTTACCCGAGTTGGGTGGAGTGCTTACCGATATAATGCAATTGGATTATGCTTTATGGTTTTGGGATTAGATCATGAAGTGGTTTGGATGGTAAGGATAGAGACCCTGTAGAATCTAACTACTTGGAAAAGATTGTTTTTGCGTATGGAAAGTGCTATAGTGATTGGACTCATGTGTTATGTTTCTCATGGCAGCATCGTTACAAAACTAGAATCACCTAAATTGTGTATCCTTAGAGAAAAGGGTTGTTGACCTGGGGCTTTGCTGGATCGGGGGTGTTGCCTATGTATTCTTCTTTTTGTTAGGCTCATCTACACGGTTAGTGCGTTGGGGGTTGAATGACTTACACGACTAGCACATCAAGGATTTTGCCTTGGCTTTGTCTAAACACCCGATGTTGGGCATCAAAGCGGTGTGGTGCCTAAACTGGTATGATTGTTGTTGATACCCTACTACCTACTGGTACTTGGGATTGTTTTAGAGCTCGGGTTCATGGAGGGAGGAAAAGCGGCCTCAGCTTATGTCTGGCTCAGGTAGGTTGGAGGTGTTCTAAATTGCTCCCGGCAAAGTGAAATTATCTCTATCCATAGTATAGAAAAATGGATAGGTGGACCAGTCGATCCCTACACAAGGTCCAATGCTCTGCTACTTATTGTGTCATAAACTTTTTTGATGTTATGATATACCCATATTTTTTTCATTGCATTAACATATGGTTGCCTATTTCATTTAGATGGGGCATTTAAAGGATTCTCTGTTGTCATTCTCTCATGTCTCTATTCACTCTATTTCATCCTTCAGTATACTCTCTCTCTCTCTCTCTCTCTCTCTCTCTCTCTCTCTCTCTCTCTCTTCCTGCGATGCGGTGTAAAAATGCTATTTGGGAAAGGATATTGTATTCATGATGCATCTATAAGTGACATTGGTTGGTGGTACCTATTTGACTTGTCTTCTTGAATGAGATTATTTGGTTTGAGTTATGGTGAAGTGGTTGATGTGTTCAACAACGCCATTATAATTTCATGCTCCCAAAGTGATGTCTAAATACTTTAGCCAAGGAAATGAGATTTTAGCCATAATGTTCAATAACACGGTTAACAAGAGATGAAAGGGAACTCTTTTACTTAGAAATTGGGACTAAAGTCTTTGGTATGCCAAGAAGCACAACTTGTTGAAAAAGTGTTGACCGTAGTTACCTTACCCGTCACCAAGAACCCTTTTGTGAATTCTTTATCTACATTGACGACAGTCCAAGAGACTAATTTGCCAACTTCAGGCTACTTCAACTCAGAGTATGTTTAGGCCTAGAAGACATGTTATACTACTTGATAATGCGCTCCCAAATGTTAAGGATTGCGGAAGTTGCTAAGATGTTCTAGGCTCTTGCAGCTATCATAGTGAGAAAAAAACTAGAAGATAAGTGCATACCACGTTGTTGCATGGAAGGTTTGAGAGAATACCCTGTCATGACAGTTGAAAGAAAATTTAAAGAGTTGGATCCAAGACATCCATAATATTATAATAAAATCATAAAAATCAAATGTTGATGAATAAAAGAAACTTAGTAATTCACATGTGTACTAAGAGTTCTCTTTTCTTGTCTTGTTTTTAGATGGATCTTCTTAATTGTCTAGATGAATTTCTGAGTGATTTTGCACAAAGGGTCTTTTTCACTTACGCGGTCGGATTCAATATTCATTGGGGAATTGAAGAGGTTCAAGCTTGATCAAAGGGAATTAGAACTACCTTGTACCAAACACTTACGTAGAATGGAAGCTATATGTTGAAGCCCAACCTGAACACTAGACATGTGATAGGTTTATGACCGATCCACATCTTTGGGTCAAGGAAAAGATCCAAGAAGATGACGTCAAAGTATGGGGATATGTTCTTTACTTTAACCTATGTTTGCTTTTGGATATATTGAGTTGAGAGCTCATACTTAGTAAGAAGGACCTCTTGCTAAACCAAGGATATGGCATTTGTGAAAAGGTCATAATCAGAGTATGGAAGAAGTCAAATGGCAGCAACTGATTCTATTATGTACCCCATGATTGGTTCAATAGAGTATGTGGGTCTATTCTCAAATACAAGCCTCACAATGTCACTAATACCTTTGATGACTATGAGAAGCCCAAATGCATTAGTGAGTTTGCCCAAGCGCAACCAATGTCAGTAAACTCAAGTAGATATTTTTATAGAGATAATGTAAATGAATGGCATTCTCATGTAAACTGCTTTAATGGAATATCGCTCACAGATGTATCAGAAGAAGAGGAATGGTACGAAAAGGAAGACGTGAATTTTGTACATAAATGCTTATAAGCTTACCTTGAGACCGGAAAAGGAAATGTGGATAGCTAGGAACATACTACCCTTAGTAATGTCTATGGGATGTTTCAACATTGTTATGTTCAATGTATGGGGCCATTGATGCCAAACCATTTCTTTAGCCCGGTACCTTGGAAGTTGTTATTTGACTTATTTGGAAAATCACTAATCCACAATCCTCGCCATGTAAAAGTTTTATACAATGCCTTAACAGACCCCAGTGCATGGCAGATTGTGCAAATATACACATCTCTATTGGGTGGGACACATATCGAATGTGTTTCCAAAAGAATCTCCTTACTTCAATGACTACTTCGGGTACAAGAAGGAAATAATTCACACAGAAATGGGAGTACCTGTAACTAATCGATCTCTTATCCAACAATGGTATGATCTACACGCTAATGAAGAAATGATTCAAACAAAGATAAAAAAAGATTATTGGGATCACCCGTCTGATATACTCAAGGAATAGGATAGCTATGCTCCATTGGTAGAAGGATGTCACAATGGCTATTACCGGGTGCATTATGTCAGAGACATTAAAAACTTTCAAGACAATTTGTAGACTTTTTGGTACCCCAAAGTTTTGTGATATAGAAATTGGATTAATTTATTCGTTATTCTTCTCATGTTCTCGCTCATTTTATTCTCAACTTTGTCTATTCTATTTGGCTTAAAAGACTTCGAGCGGATTAGAATATTTTACTAAGTGTGACCTTCGCTGATATGGTGCAATAAGTTACCATTCCTCCTAGAGGAAATGCGGGTGCTGCTAATGAAAATGAGCCTATTGTTCCTCAACACACCATCATTGATAGAGACATCGATGCTATGCTTTGCAAATCTCACCTGGAAACTTTAGCGGGGAAGGCAAAGATATAGGCAAGGTTCTTGAATATTGGATTGAGAGTAAGGATGACTACTTTGATTTGGCTCATTATCTATAATAAACAAATCTATCATTGCTAAGTTCAAACTAGAGAAAATAGCTAAGTGTTGGTGAAGAGATTATTGCACAAAAATAAATGTTGATCCTAATGCAATAACTTGGGATTATCTTAAAACCCAACTCAAGGAGAACTATTAGAACAAAGTTTATCATTCAGACCATATGAATGAGTTTCTTGATTTTACTCAAGGAACCAGAGATCTGGAATCATACTATCAACATTTTTTAATCCTTCTCAAGAATGCTCTAGCAGGGATGACGCAAGAGGTCAAGGTAGCTCGATTCGTGTCAGGGTTACATAATTCTATGAAGACTAGACTCCAGAGTCTTCATCTTACCAATTTTGCAGATATCCTTGATACAGGTGAACCCATTGAGACAAAGTTATCCAATACCAGAAAGAGGAAACCAAAAACTGTTTTTGTTTGTGAAATCAAAAGGCCTTATCCCGAAGAGGAGCAAAGGTCTAGAAATCCACAGCACAGAAGAGAGTCCTCTTTACGTATGAATGCCAGATAGGATCATTTTTGCTACACTTGTCTTGATCTTGGTCATCAGTCCAGGGATATTCCATTTAAGAATTCAAGCTTCATAGGATTGGTGGACAATTATGAGCGTAGAAACCTCAACCTACATTGGAATTTCAAAATTTTTAGACCTAAACCATCTACAATTCATAGGAACTTCAATCAGTAAAACTTTAACCAAAGTTAAAGACAACCTCAAAACCAAGAAAACTTTAGACCAAGCAATCCACCTTTTGTTATGAATAGACCGCCTACCAACAATCATAACAATGGAAATGTTAACCATCAACCTTGTCCAAGAGGAGGAGGAGGTCAAAGACCTCAAGGAAGACCTCAAGATACCAAAGGTTAGGGGGTTAGAGGCAAAGGAAATCAGGCAAACGCGTATGTTCATGTTGTAAATTGAACATCAGGGAGTGAATGAACAATTTTTAGTAATCAAACCCAAGCGGAGTATCAAGGTATAAACCATTTTACCTTATTGATTGATTCAAGGAGTGCACACTCTTTCATATCTCATAAGTGCATCAGAAATCTCATTTTGCATGAACACTTTGATACAGACCTTACAGTGGAATTAGCTACAGGTAGGAAGGTTACATCTTCTACTTCAGTGTGGGTAACTTGAATTTTGTTTTGGATGGTCACAATACTTTTGCAAACTTCAAAGTCTTACCCATAGGAATCTATGATGGAATCCTAGGTATGGATTTGCTTAAAGCCAATGATGCTCACATACATTGTAAAGACGCTTCATTGACTTTTAAAAATGACCAAAAATCTAGGGTTATAGTTACTGGGAAAAGGGAAAAGCCTAAAATCAAACTAGTGAACTCTACCAAACTTATGAAGAGGCATAGGAAGAATGAAAGAATTTATGCAGTAAAGCTTAACCCTAAGGAGAAGAAGATAGATTCACCTAAACCCATGGATAATAGAATTCGATGATGTATTTTCCAAAGAAATTTCACATTTACTGCCCAAGCGTGATGTTGATCATGCAATAGAGCTTACTCCGGGAGCTCAACCAGTTGCTTGTAGACCACACAAAATGTCGGTACGTGAATCTACAAAATCCAAGGAGCAACTAACTCAACTTCTTGAACAAGGATTCATTTGACCCAGTGTTTCTCCATGGAGTACTCCTGTTCTCTTTAATCGGAACGTCTTTGTATTGATTATTGTGGATTGAATCAAGGAGCAATCAAGAATAAGTTTGTAATACCAAGGATTGATGAGTTACTTGACTGATTATACGGAGCATCTATCTTCACAAAAATTGATCTTAAGTCAAGGTATTACCAAATCCGAATCAAGGAAGAGCACATACCAAAGCTAAGACAAGATTTAATACTCATTTTGGAGATTATGAATTTATAGCTATGCCTTTTGGACTTACCAATGCTCCTATAACTTTTAATCGTCTCATGATCGATGTGTTTCAAGAGTATCTTGATGATTTTGTTCTTGTCTTCTTTGATGGTGTCTTGGTTTACTCAAGAAACAGAGAAGAACATGAACAACATGTGTGACAAGTACTTGAACTTCTTCGTCAAAATCAACTTTATGCTAAATGTAGCAAATGCACCTTCTTCACTAACAAGGTGATTTTTTTGGGATTTATTGTGTCCAAGGATGGTGTTTCTACTGATGCAAGTAAGATTAAAGATGTTATACCTTGGAGTACACCAAAATCAGTATGAGAAGTATGTGACTTTCTTGGTTTAACATAATGATATCGTATATTTATTCAAGGCTACAGTAAGATTGCATCTCCATTGACTGATACACTTAAGAAGGCTAAAATGTTTATTTAGAATGAACGTGCTCAAGCTAGTTTTGAGAAATTCATAGAAGCTTTGGTAAATGCTCCAATACTACAACTTCCAGACTTCTCAAAGACATTCAATGTGCTCATTGATGCAAGTGGACAAGCAATTGATGACAATCTGTCTCAAGAAGGAAAACCGATAGCTTATGAATCTCGTAAGCTATGTATACATGAGTTAAATTATCCTATGCATGACTTGGAATTATTGGCCGTTGTGCATGCTCTTCAAGTATGGTGACATTATCTTCTTAGAAGGAGATTTGAACTACATACCAACCATAAAATCCTGAAGTAGATCTACACCCAACCTGACCTTAATATGTGGCAACGAAGATGGATGAAATTGTAATGAGAATATGATTTTGGAATTGAATATAAACCTGGGAAGGAAAATCTTGTGGCTGATGACTTAAGCAGAAAGATTACTGTAGCAACTGTCACAACCTCTACTGCTTCTTTAATTGACCTCATTCAAGAAAGTATGACTCAGGACCCATATTGCATAAGAATCCGGTACTTGATGAACTTAAGTAATCGCACAGAGAACCAAGAGAGGAAAATTAAAGGCTTCCACATTGAAGGGTGATGACCTTTACTTTAGTAATCGTCTTTGTATCCCCAAATTAAAGTGGAGTCAAACTTTAGATATTACAGGAAGCTCATGACATACCTATAGCAGGACACCCAGGATACATTAATACTTACTCTACTGTAAGGAAGAGATTCTTTTGGCCAGGACTAAAACGTGATGTGTTGAACTATGCTACAAGAAGTTTAACATGTCAATGTATCAAGGCTGAACAAGTTTGATACCCCGGTAAGCTTCAACCTATTGATGCACCACAAATGAAATGGGAATGTATATCCATGGATTTTTTTTAACAAGACTTCCTACATATTTAAGATATGACTCTATTTTTGTGATCGTTGATATGCTTACAAAAATGACACATTAATTTCCAATCAAGACAACTTTTATTTCCAATTAAGACACATTTATTTCCAATCGAGACACTTTTATGGCTAGGATATAGCTCAAGTCTTCATGAAAGGTGTTTTCATGTATCATGGTCTACCTCGACGGATAATTTTTTATCCTGATGCGAAGTTCAACTCAAATTTTTGGAAAGCCTTATTCTCAGCTACAGGAACCCAGTTGGACTTTAGTATCGCTTATCACCCTCAAACTAATGGGCAGCCAGAAAGAATAAATCAAATCATTGAAGACATGTTAAGAGCTTATTGCATGTATGAGAAGAGTAAATATACTAGATATTTGTATTTGGTTATTTTGTATAATTTCTCATTCTTACACTCAATTGGAATGTCTCCTTTTCAAGCATTTTTTGCACAAGAGTGTCTCTCCACTCAAATGGACAGACCCTCTCATGCAAGTTCAAGCATCCAAAAAAATATTGGATGAATTACAACTACAAACCGATCTTATATGACACGATAGTAACACTAGAATGGTAACCTAACAGGACATAAAAGTGTCCTTTCAAGGTTTTGGGAAAAAATTCCAAACCATAGTAGTGATAGCCGTTTTTCGGCTCTCTGTGATTGCCATAGTGAGTTATCCCCCCCTATCAAATCACTCAAACACTGTGGTTACCCTCACCCTTTCACTGTATATAGGCGTACGTGAGTGACGGGACTTTTTCCATATATTCTTAAAAAACCCTCAATAAGCTAGTCATTGGGCTAGTTGAGCCAAAAAAAATAAAATAAAAAAAATAAAAAATATAAGTATATTATGGCCCATGCGTATGTAAATATTTCTTTGTATATAGGGCCTAAATAAAAGATTTTTTCATAATTATTTTGGTATTTATTTAAATATTTCTACCTAGGTGTGTGTTATTTATGCTCTGTACATTGCCTCACCATTACCACAATTTTTTCTTACCATTTTTCATACTCTTTATTCCATATAGAAATATTTTCATGTAAGCTTCTCTTATATTTGGTGTAACTCCACCCCAACAAAAATCCAAAAAAACTAGTTTTATTAATGTGTATATTTTTTCACTATTTTGATTTTTCCCTTCCTACATCTATTTTGTTTTTTTCTAAAAAATTAGAACACCAAAAATATTTATCTTTTTATGGTAGCCTCATAATGAGAGAGATTTCTTTTGACCCCTTTATATTTTTTCCACTTATATTATTTATATTTGACATGTACATATTTTTTAGACTCCCCAACATTTGATTTTCTTAGTTGTACTATTCACTTATATCCTAATCTCAACAATATCTTCAATTATAGACCTACCAAATAAGGTCAAGGGTAGGTGGCATGCATACATGCACTATGGAGGGCTCACTCTTGGAGGTATTCAAAAGAATCATCCAAAGAAGGACCCCACAAGGACCTTTGCAGTGGAAAAAAACGGTCGGTTTTGCTGAATTTTTAAAGTTCACTTGCTCTCCGAATTTGAAAAGGTGATACAAACAAAAGTTGTAGCTCGTGGGCTGAACTTTTGCCTCAAATTTTTTCATATTTTTTTGAGCTACGAGCTGTGAGCTATGATTTTTTTAGTGGACCCAAGTTTTCCCATGCTATGCAGCCACACTCTCTCTTCCACTTTATCATTTTCCTCTTTCACACACACTTCTCCACTCATCATCCCCATCTCTCTCACCACTCCTCTCTGCACACTACTCACCTTCTCCTCAACCTTGAAGAATAAGAGAAACCATGGTGAACTCATACCTCCCACACACAATTCCATTCCAAAATTGACCACCTAGTCTCATTTTTCCTCCTCCAATTTACCCATATCTTTAAAAAAACCACAAAATTCAGCCTCTTCTCTTAAAAGACAGCATCATGGTGGTTGATTACTCAGTTTCAATTACCTTGTCTCTCAAGGAAGGTCAAGAGTGGAGAAAAATTGTACCGTCAAAGCTAGTGGACCGTCAACAAGCGTCAAAATTGGCCCTACTCAAGACACTTGGAGCATCAACCTTGTAAGAAATCCACCTTTTCTTACCTCTTAAGAGTTTTTCTTCCTTATTTGTATCCTACATGGATACTCCCATTGTAAATATCCAATTCCATTTGTAAATTAATACTAACTCTACTAACACTAACCCACTATGAAAAGTCCTATCACCTCCATTTCTCTCCTCTCTCTTTCCCCACCAACTTCTTGATAATTCCAAGCAAAAGAAATTAGATAAATTGCTGAAAATCTAACCCAACCATGGCTAGAGGAGTAACCCTAGCCTTCAAAATTGCTATAAAAGGAGGGTGTAGCTAGCACAAAAGGGGGGAGCCATAAGCAAGAGCACTATGCTATAGCTTGAGAAGCCAAGCTCAACCTCTCTAGAAGGAGCTCTTGAGTGGAAGCTCATTGTCTTATGCATGTGCATGTGTTGTAATAGGGGATTAGCAAGGGAACTATATGCCATTGTAAGAGAGAGAGTGATCATTCAATTGAGAGTAGGAAATCTATCATTTCTCCTACTAGTGTAAGCCCAACATTCGCTGAATCAAAGAGGGTGGATTTGGACTAAGCTTGGATACTTTGTCTCCCTTCCAACGTGAAGTAATGGACAACAATGATGCGTAAGTGTCTTGGTGTTTTTTTGTTAAGTTCTAGATAGCTTGTCTCTGGTGTTGTCATCAATCTAGCCATAAATCCCACATACTGTAAGAGGGCGACAGGGTGGAGAGGACTCCCCTAGCCTTAAGACAGTGATTGGGGTGGCTTTTCTTGTGATGTGTTGTGATGAAATTTACGCAAGCTATGTTGAACAAATACTAATCTCACTTTGATTTGTCATGACAGATTTGTAAGAAGGTATTAATGCAACAAGCACCCCCTCCCCCTTTCTCTCTCTTTCTTAAATATATAGTTGTGTTTGCTTGATCATTGCCGATACGTTTCAAAGTAGCCCGAGCACTATCTCTCTCTCTCTCTCTCTCTCTCTCTCTCTCTCTCTCTCTCTCTCGTGTTTTAGGGTGTGAGAGTATTCCATTGGTGTTAGGGTTAGTGTAAATTCCTTGCTTGTTTGTGGGTTGCTCTAACGATTCTCCTCTTTTGCGTCCTAGTTCGCTCTTAAACTAGGTGGTGCCCCTTGTGTAGTTGGGATTTGGCTGTGGGTTTGTTGTTTTGGTTTGTGTTGTGTTGTGCCCCAGCCCCATTGAGCAGCACGGGAGCCTTGAAGGGTGTCTAGAGGCCACTCTTCTTGTTGCCCGCCCCGGACCGCCTCAAATTGGTGCCCCCACGGAGGACGGCTTGTGTATTTTTGTGTAGAATCAACCTTTAGCATAGTCAAGTAGTTTGCATGAATCACGAAGATTTGTATGATCCCTTCATTCCCATTGCAAGGCAAAAGGTACACATAATTGTTAGTACTAAGTTGCAATTTCAACGTGTCATTCGTAGAATTTTAGGTCCTCTTAGGTTGGCCGAGATAAACGCTTCAGTAAATCCTTTTATTTTGCCTTTCATTAGGTACGACCTTAGTTTGGACGTCTATATTTTTGTTTTGTTTTAAGCATTAGGACATGCATAGGCCATGGATAATGGCCCAGGAATAGAGGTTTTTCCCTTTCATTTTACTCCGCACATTAGAATAAACGTTGCAATTAGTAGAAAGATCCATTTTCAACAACGAATGGTGTTCATGTTTGGTGCCCAAAGAGCAGGAGAAATTCTTGCATCACTAAACCCTGTCATTCTACCTCTCATCAACTACCACACTTCTTTTGATGTACATGTGTTCATTTTATTCTAAAATGAAGTGCAGCCCGGCAAAATAGTGTGTATGTTTGTTTTTTCTTTGTCCAAGTTGTTACAAGAAAAAAAAAAACGATCATTTGTTCTAACTGGGAATGTGTGTGCAGTGAAAGTTCAATCCTTAGAGATCTAGCTCTATTACCCATTGAGTTGCAGGAGCAAGTAGTAAGGCGTCTCCCTCATAACAAGAGGGTGGTGAAGTTAAGAAGGAAGGTCCTACGCGTGGATTCCATTTTCCTCTTGTTGTTGGGCACTAAGGAAGACCGCGCATTCATCCAACTAGTGTGTGCCCTAAGATTGGTAAATAGAGTGAAATTTGGCGTTTGGCGAGTGCATTTCACCATTGAGGAAGACTCTTCAGGAAACTTGCGGCCAGAGTTCATGCTTCATAGACTCACATTTGGTGAATTTTTCCCTCATTTGCGTCTTATTAATAGTCTTCCTTTCGCTTTTAACAAAGGAGATAGGGAGCTATTCAGAGCTTGTCTTAATAAAGAGAGCATAGAGAAGATTGCAAATTTGTATAAATTCTCATCCTTCTCTACTTTCTATGACACTTTGTTCATAGAGACATTGTAAATCTCTTTATGCTTTTGAATGATTTAACCATAATCCTAAGGAGTTTTTGTCCAAGAATTTTGTAGCACAAGTGGAGTCTTTAAATCTTGCAAACTTGATTGGACTTGATGAGGATGTTCTTTATGAAATTGTGAGAAGGTTGCCTCACTCCGACTGTGTGGAACTCGAAGGGAAGGAGCTCCTAGTCAATTGCTACTTTCTCACGGCCTTCGACGAGCATGAAGATCTAGTTTTTATACAAACCGCTTGTGCATTGGGAATTGTAGAGCAAGTGCAATTTATCACTTGGGACGTGGTTGCTCTTTTGGATCCAAAAAATGAAGTTCTAGAGATTTCTGTTTATCGCCTTAGCTTTGAAGAATTTCAACCCTTCTTAGAGCTCATCAATAGTCTACCCTTTTGTTTTGATCAAACAAATCGAGACCTTATTGAAGCTTGGATAGCTGAAGAAGAAAACCTAGAGTGGTATTTTCTCACTTCTTCATTTGCAGGCGAGTGGTTCTAAATCTCTATTGTATCCCTTATTGTAACTCATGTTGTAATCTTTTATAATAATGGAGAGCCAACGCCAAATGTCTGGATATCCTCTTTTCTTTGGAGAGCCTGGAGAGGATGCAGAATTATTTTTAGCAAATTTCAAGATGTCTTGCCGTATCAAGAGGATAGTAACCGATCAAGAACGTGTAGAAATGTTTGAGGTGGTCCTTAGGAAAGATGCTAGTACTTGGTTTGACTCTTTGCCTGAGGAAGTTAAGGGGAATTACACAGAAGTTTTGAATCGTTTTAAGAGATACTTCTTTGATCCCCAAAACACTCAAAAACTATGGCAAGACATTGTTTCTCATAAGCAAAAAGACTTAGATGACTACTACTTGTACAAGCAAGAGTTTCTACGTCTTTGGGCTCTATGGATACGAAATGTTGCTAACCCTGGTGATGGTGCAGAATTTTTAAAGAAGGAGAGGTTCATAGCCGGACTCTTTCCTGACCTTAAGGTAAAAGTTGAGGCGGGTGCACCTGCTACTTTTGATGCAGCTGAAACTAGGGTTGCTGAGAAGTATAGGAAACTCAAGTGCTTAAGGGGAGAGGTTCCAATAGAAGGTCTTAGACCCAAAGGTAAGTCACAAGCATCAACATCGAGGGAGCTTCCTGAGGTAACGACGGAAGTAATTGAGAAGTTAAACGAATCTTTAAGCAGCCTGTCAATTCACCTTGCACAAGCTGTAGGTCCAAAGGGACAAGCAAAGAAGTCTGAAGAGCGAGATCCACGACCTAGGAGAGTCTTGCAATGTTGGAATTGCGGAGAGTCTGGACATGGGATGCATAATTGTCCTTGGCCTCGTGGGGAGCCAGGGAGACCTAACTGGAATTACCCAGTGATGAATGCAGGTGAAGGAACTGGTCAACAACCAAGGCTTCTACAAAGGCCAAATGGACCAAGACCACCTCCACAAGGGGTAGAAGGAGTTCCACCTTTGCCAGATCCAAATGTGCATGTGGTAGAGGTGAAAAATTCAAATGAGGTTGACATGGAAGCAAATGGCATTAAGCGTGGCCGAGGAAAAGGTAAAGATAAAGAAGGTGTCCCATCACAGAGTGACCATGGACAAGGCAAGAAGGCAAAGGAGACCAAGGAAGCTAAGAGGACTCGACGTCGTATCAATCTCCAAGACTTCCCTCTTGGACATGGTATGGCTCCATACAACCTGTTGGAAGACATGCGAGGTAAGGGTCCTGATATCTCATGGCCTCAGTTTCTTGCATTATGCCCACAAGTTAGGAGGGATTTAACAAAGGCAGTTAGCACTAGGAGAAAGGTAAAAGAGAGTTTTCCTGTTGTAAAAATTGCACATGCTGAAATGAACGAGGATATTACACCTGTGCTAGATTGTTATATAAAAGGAAGATTGGTTAGGAAAGGTCTAGTGGATGGGGGTGCACAAATTTGCATCATGACAGAAGGGCTCATGCAAAGACTAGGCATGCACATCCATGAGACACCTGAAATCAAAGTGAAAATGGCAAACAATAGCAAGGCTAGGTGCGTAGGCATTTGTAAAAATGTTTTTGTGGAGGCCTTTGGCATTAAGAAGGCAGTGGGTTTCTATGTCATGTCTACCAAGGGAAATGGTTACCCATTTATCCTAGGAAGACCATGGCTAATGAAAATGCGAGCTTTGCAGGATTGGGAGAGTGGGAAATTAATTTGCAGGAATGACAATCATAAGAAGGTTGTCTTTGACATGAAGGAGCAACGCCAAGAGGAGCTCCATGAAGAATCATCTCAAAGTGAGACGGAAGAAGGTTGGACCGATAGCACTTCAGAAGAAGAAGGTAGCGGCAGCATTACTGAAGAGAAGTCTTCCATCGAAGTCATGGGGGTAAGGTTTAAGCCAAGCAACCAAGAGACGTCTTGTCAAGGCTTGGAGGAGGTAGGTCCTCAAGAGAATGAAGGTGTTCAAGATGAAGGGATGCTGGAAGGTATGCTATCAACAACACTTACAAAGGATGAAAGAGAGGAGTTCAAATGTGTGCTAAGGAAGTTTCCTAGGCTTTTTGCTAAAGACTACACCGATGTGCGTGGAGTAGATGTTGTTCAACACAAAATTGAGTTGAAGCCAGAGGCCACACCTAAGGCTCAGAAGCTACGAAGGCTAGGAGTCATCAAGGAGCAGGCTTTACTCAAGGAGGTAAGAAAGCTTCTAGCAGCAGGTTTCATTTATCCAGTGGAGAATTCAGAGTGGGTCTCTCTCGTTGTTGTCACTCCTAAGAAAAACGGAAAGTGGAGGGTGTGTGTGGATTACCGTCCACTCAATGAGGCAACAAAAAGAGATCACTTTCCCCTCCCATTTCAGGATGAGATACTAAATGAGGTAGCTGGTCATGAGAAGTACACTGTGTGTGATGGCTAGTCAGGTTACTTTCAAATAGGGATTGCATTGGAGGATCAATTGAAAACAACCTTTATCACTCCTTGGGGTTGTTATGCTTTTAGAGTCATGCCATTTGGTCTGACAAATGCTCCTGCAACATTCCAACGTTTCACGAACATGGTGTTTCAAGCATTCTTTGGAAAGTCAATTAGGGTGTTCATTGATGATTTTTGTATTTATAGCTCAAAATCATTGCATCTACAAAGGGTAGAAGAAGGTTTAAAGAAGCTCTACGACATGGGAGGTCAACTCAACCCCGACAAGTGCCACATAGGTGAGGATGAAGTGATCTTGCTCGGTCACAAGGTTTCTTATAAAGGCATTGAGGTGGATCCTTCAAAGGCAAAGGCTCTTATTGAGCTCCCATCACCGAAGAGTCTTAAGGAGGTCATCTCTTTCATTCAGAAGGTGAAGTATATGTCACGCTTCATTCACTTAGCCTCGGAGTTGCTTCATCCTTTGCAAAAGTTGACACAACAAGTAGACTTTGCATGGTCTGATGAGCTTGAAGAGTATTTTTGTAACATTAAAGTCATTTTGTCAGAGCTACCAACACTCATGCCTCCTTGTTGGGAGTACACATTCTTTGTTAGCTCTAGTGTTGGGAGGGAAACAATTGGTGCTGTGTTGTCACAACAAGATCCCCACAGTACAAGGATGCGACCCATCTACTTTGCTAGTAGGGTCATGAATGCTTTGGAGAGAGACTACACAGAAGCAGAACTCATGATGCTTTCTCTCGTGTTTGCGGTGAGAAAGTTTAGATCCTACCTACTACCAAAACCTTTTGTAATTCTCACTGCAAAAAATTTGTTCCCTTGGGTGTCATCTCAAATGAATCTTAGTACTAGGATCTCAAAGTGGATTATGGAGTTGCAAGAGTTTCAATACTCTTTCAAGGTAGAAGATAGTGTGCGTGCACAATTGGCAGGGATTCTCACTTATAGGGTACATGAGAAAGAAATTAAGGTGCCTCAAGTAAAGACCCTACCATTGCCACCACCAAAAAGTATTCCTAATGCTTTTACCTTGTTCTTTGATGGAGCTTTTCGTCGAGCCACAGGAAAAGCAGGGGGAGGGCTAGTGTTGCTCAACCCAAGTGGAGAGGTGGTCATGAAAGAGAAGGTCAATCTACCAGGTTCAACTAGCAACAATGAAGCAGAATACGACACACTACTTCATGGTTTGAAGATGTGCATTGGCCAAGGGATAAAACGTCTCATGGTAAAGGGAGATGCACTTCTCATTGTTAAACAGATTTTAGGCATTTGGGCATGCAAGAATGAAAGCTTAAGGACAAAAGTTCATGCCATTCGTAAGATGTTTAATCAGTTTGAAGAAGTGAAACTATATCATATTCCTAGGAAACAGAATGAAGATGCCGATTTACTTGCACATCAAGTAGTTACATGTGTTGAGAAAGAAGTGCAGGTCATCATGGTGGCAGCAACTGTCAAGCAACCGAGATACCAGGGATTGGAGTCATTGACTCCCATTATTAGCTACATTTTGGAGGGCGAGTTTCCACAAGACTTCACGAAGGCTCAGAAGAGGAGACTCATGAAGAAGGCAAGCGCATATCTCTTCCTAGAAGGCTCCCTCTATCAAAGAGGGAGGGATCAAGTATGTAGAAGAGTACCAACTATTGAGGAAATTCCAGCCATTCTAAAAGGTTTGCATGAAGAAGCATGTGGTGGTCATTTTGCCCAAGAATTAACTGTGAAGAAGATTTTGCTTGCGGGGTATGTTTGGCCAAGTCTGCATGTGGATGTCCAACATTGGTGTAAAAGTTGTCACAATTGTCAGGTAAATGGGAATAGAAGATTGGTTTATGGTCCAAGGCAAATCGTGCTTGCAAATGGACCGTTTGAAAAGTGGGGCATTGATGCTATGGGTCCTCTGCCTAGGACAAAAAATGGTAAACTCTAGCTGTAGACTATATGACTAGGTGGGTGGAAGCACAAAGTGTGGCAAGAGTGAATGAGAGGACAGTTAGCAAGTTTGTGTACAATCACATTTGTTGCAGATTTGGCACACCTTTGGAGATTGTTTCTGATAATGGTCCAGGGTTTATGAAGGGCTTGCTCACAGAAGTCTGTGAAGAACTTCACATTCTACATCGTCACAGTACACCCTACTATCCCCAATCAAATGGTTTGGTAGAAAAAGCTAATGGTGTCATTGCAGGCATCATTAGAAGGATGGTGAAAAACAAGACAAAGTTGTGGGATGAATTCTTGGATGGTGCCTTGTGGGCGTATCGAACCACATATAGGGAAGCCACGGAGTCCACACCATTTCACTTGGTCTATGGTCAAGAGGCTTTACAGCCAATTGAGCTAAACATTCCAACAATGCGACTTCATAGCAAATCAGCACAAGATGATCAAGAAGCATGGATGGATCGACTTCTTACCTTAGCTGAGCTTGAGTGGAAAAGAGAAGCAGCATACGAGTGCTATAAGAGGAAAGCCACACAGACAAAGGAGAAGCTTGACAAGAAACTGAAGGACAAAGGCATCAATGAAGGAGATCTTGTGCTAAGGTATGACAATCGACTCGATAATCGTTTTGATGCCAAATTTGAAACAAGATGGCAAGGGCCATACATAGTCAAGAAGGCTTTCAATTCAAGTTACTATCAGCTTATGGACTTGAATGGTAAAGAGCACTCCAAGAAAGTAAACGGGTATCGCTTGAAGCACTATTTGAGTCGCATTCTACCAAAGGATCTACCAAAGATCTGTCAAAAGGCCACTGTCTCATGTAAGTATTGTTACATGAAGCATGAGTGTAACTCTAGCCAAAATTCTGAGGGGCCAAACAATAAAGATCTCGTCAAGGACTCTGAAGCACTCTCTTTGGAAAAGATGCTCTATGATGGTACATGAATATACCATCATCCTGGGGGAGGGCTAATGATAGCCATTTTTCGGCTCTCTGTGATTGCCATAGTGAGTTATCCCCCCCCTATCAAATCACTCAAACACTGTGGTTACCCTCACCCTTTCACTGTATATAGGCGTACGTGAGTCATGGGACTTTTCCCATATATTCTTTAAAAACCCTCAATTAGCTAGTCATTGGGCTAGTTGAGCCAAAAAAAATAAAATAATAAAAATAAAAAATATAAGTATATTATGGCCCATGCGTATGTAAATATTTCTTTGTATATAGGGCCTAAATAAAAGATTTTTTCATAATTATTTTGGTATTTATTTAAATATTTCTACCTAGGTGTGTGTTATTTATGCTCTGTACATTGCCTCACCATTAACACAATTTTTTCTTACCATTTTTCATACTCTTTATTCCATATAGAAATATTTTCATGTAAGCTTCTCTTATATTTGGTGTGACTCCACCCCAACAAAAATCCAAAAAAACTAGTTTTATTTATGTGTATATTTTTTCACTATTTTGATTTTTCCCTTCCTACATCTATTTTGTTTTTTTCTAAAAAATTAGAACACCAAAAATATTTATCTTTTTATGGTAGCCTCATAATGAGAGAGATTTCTTTTGACCCCTTTATATTTTTTCCACTTATATTATTTATATTTGACATGTACATATTTTTTAGACCCCTCAACATTTGATTTTCTTAGTTGTACTATTCACTTATATCCTAATCTCAACAATATCTTCAATTATAGACCTACCAAATAAGGTCAAGGGTAGGTGGCATGCATACATGCACTATGGAGGGCTCACTCTTGGAGGTATTCAAAAAAATCATCCAAAGAAGGACCCCATAAGGACCTTTGCAGTGGAAAAAAACGGTCGGTTTTGCTGAATTTTTAAAGTTTACTTGCTCTCCGAATTTGAAAAGGTGATACAAACAAAAGTTGTAGCTCGTGGGCTGAACTTTTGCCTCAAATTTTTTCATAGTTTTTTGAGCTACGAGCTGTGAGCTATGATTTTTTTAGTGGACCCAAGTTTTCCCATGCTATGCAGCCACACTCTCTCTTCCACTTTATCATTTTCCTCTTTCACACACACTTCTCCACTCATCATCCCCATCTCTCTCACCACTCCTCTCTGCACACTACTCACCTTCTCCTCAACCTTGAAGAATAAGAGAAACCATGGTGAACTCATACCTCCCACACACAATTCCATTCCAAAATTGACCACCTAGTCTCATTTTTCCTCCTCCAATTTACCCATATCTTTAAAAAAACCACAAAATTCTGCCTCTTCTCTTAAAAGACAGCATCATGGTGGTTGATTACTCAGTTTCAATTACCTTGTCTCTCAAGGAAGGTCAAGAGTGGAGAAAAATTGTACCGTCAAAGCTAGTGGACCGTCAACAAGCGTCAAAATTGGCCCTACTCAAGACACTTGGAGCATCAACCTTGTAAGAAATCCACCTTTTCTTACCTCTTAAGAGTTTTTCTTCCTTATTTGTATCCTACATGGATACTCCCATTGTAAATATCCAATTCCATTTGTAAATTAATACTAACTCTACTAACACTAACCCACTATGAAAAGTCCTATCACCTCCATTTCTCTCCTCTCTCTTTCCCCACCAACTTCTTGATAATTCCAAGCAAAAGAAATTAGATAAATTGCTGAAAATCTAACCCAACCATGGCTAGAGGAGTAACCCTAGCCTTCAAAATTGCTATAAAAGGAGGGTGTAGCTAGCACAAAAGGGGGGAGCCATAAGCAAGAGCACTATGCTATAGCTTGAGAAGCCAAGCTCAACCTCTCTAGAAGGAGCTCTTGAGTGGAAGCTCATTGTCTTATGCATGTGCATGTGTTGTAATAGGGGATTAGCAAGGGAACTATATGCCATTGTAAGAGAGAGAGTGATCATTCAATTGAGAGTAGGAAATCTATCATTTCTCCTACTAGTGTAAGCCCAACATTCGCTGAATCAAAGAGGGTGGATTTGGACTAAGCTTGGATACTTTGTCTCCCTTCCAACGTGAAGTAATGGACAACAATGATGCGTAAGTGTCTTGGTGTTTTTTTGTTAAGTTCTAGATAGCTTGTCTCTGGTGTTGTCATCAATCTAGCCATAAATCCCACATACTGTAAGAGGGCGACAGGGTGGAGAGGACTCCCCTAGCCTTAAGACAGTGATTGGGGTGGCTTTTCTTGTGATGTGTTGTGATGAAATTTACGCAAGCTATGTTGAACAAATACTAATCTCACTTTGATTTGTCATGACAGATTTGTAAGAAGGTATTAATGCAACAAGCACCCCCTCCCCCTTTCTCTCTCTTTCTTAAATATATAGTTGTGTTTGCTTGATCATTGCCGATACGTTTCAAAGTAGCCTGAGCACTATCTCTCTCTCTCTCTCTCTCTCTCTCTCTCTCTCTCTCTCTCTCTCTCTCTCTCTCTCTCTCTCTCTCTCTCTCTCTCTCTCTCTCTCTCTCTCGTGTTTTAGGGTGTGAGAGTATTCCATTGGTGTTAGGGTTAGTGTAAATTCCTTGCTTGTTTGTGGGTTGCTCTAACGATTCTCCTCTTTTGCGTCCTAGTTCGCTCTTAAACTAGGTGGTGCCCTTTGTGTAGTTGGGATTTGGCTGTGGGTTTGTTGTTTTGGTTTGTGTTGTGTTGTGCCCCAGCCCCATTGAGCAGCATGGGAGCCTTGAAGGGTGTCTAGAGGCCACTCTTCTTGTTACCCGCCCCGGACCGCCTCAGTAGATCCACTCGTTTTGAAAAATCCTTTCATGAGCTTATAGTTCAATAAATACTACATATGGAAAAAATGAGAAACTTGTAATTTTTCTCATCCCTTGGTCACTACAAGCCTCCAAAGTTGATGGACCAGTGCATTTTGCCCAAAACAGCAATTTCTTACGATTGATTGCATATAAATAAGACTAGGGATTTTTGTAGGACATGAGATAAAATGCCCCATTAACTTCAATGGGTTGGTGACCAAAACATATGGTTGCTTTTACCTCACTAATTTTTTTTTGGTAAAAAAAAAGGTACAAAAAGTTGCATTTTTTCCATTCTGCGGACCTATCATCAAAGTTTCTATAGTCACGCTCAATACAGATACTATATACATGTTTTATTAGTTTCCTTTGGGCCTTTGGATTCAAAAGGAGCCATGGAGCATGTCAAAAGGATAATGGATCTCTTACAATTGGAACCTTGGGGGCAATGATAAAGCGCTAAATACAGCAAACATGAAAAAACTGGGTTTAGCATTATGACCTCTAGAAACCCATAAAAACTACTCAATATCTAGACAAGTTTGTAGTCTATGATTAGATATGGTTACTACCTACAAAATACACACAATTGGCCTAAGAAACTAGAAATATTGAGAAAGTTAAACTTGCTACTCTAAAATGTATCGTATTCTTCAACAATCAAAATACTCAACCATCATCATATAATATGCTATATAGCATATTAGGTCCCCCAAAACTCAAGGAAGATTAGCTTTATGTTATACATTAAACTTACACAATCAAAATTGAATTTGGATATCAAGAAAGCCACCAAAAAAATCATAAAAGTGTTAATTTTGGCCAAAAAACAGGATTATGCAATTCTTATAAATTGGTCATAACTTTCAATTTTAACACTTAGCTCTCCCTACAAGCATCAAAACATGTTAAGAACTATGAAGGCCTAACCTCTAGCCATCTAATCCTCACAAACATGAAGTTTAGAGTGGTATAGTTGCCAAAAATTGAAAAAAGGCCAAAAACAGAACCCGTTTTTTCACACAGTTTAGGTTCAAAAATGTTGTGCAAGAGTAAGGTTAATGGTGAGATCGATACTCAAAAAAAAATGCTAAGTTTTTTTCTGCTCATAAGACAACTTTGTGGATATATAGCACCTAGAAATTCATTTTCGTACTCTTCAAATAATTCAAGCAAAATGGTCACTTAACATGACACAAAAGTGTCCAAGGACATAAAAGTGTCCTGTTACCATTCTAGTGTTAAGATTGCTCAAGATAGAAAGAAGAGTTATGCTGACCCAAAATGATCTGTCAGACTTTTTGAAGAGGGCACCATATGGTATTTTTGAGGGTGAAACCCAAACATAGTACCTTATCAATGGAAAAGTCTAAGAATCTCAATGCCAGATATTGTGGACCTTTTGTAATCACAGAGAGGATTAATGATCCAGCTTACACACTCTTGTTTCCACCACACATAAAAGTAGATGACTTTTTCCACGTCAGCTTACTCAAGAAAAATGTACCTGATCCACAACACATTCTTGATGATCTCTATTATCTACCTCTACTGATGGAACCTTTGAAGTATATCCCGAAGTAATACTTCAAAGTAGAACTAAGCCTCTACGTAATTGAACACCTTGTTAAATGGTTAATGTATCCTCAAGAAGATGCTACTTGGGAACGTGATGATGTAATGAGACTAAATTACCCAGATTTCATGTCAAGGTGAGGATACTTCAAAATTTTCAAGTGTGGGAGGATGTAAAATCTCTAGTTTTTGGGCCTCTTTTAAAAATAAAAAAATTAGCTTTCAATATCTATTTTTGTCAAATTTTGATTTAAGATGCTTGATGAATAGCATTATAAGACTCTAAAGTAAAAAGCAAGGTCATTTCCATGTTCCCGGTAGGTCAGACGGATGTTTGGTTCAGTTTTGAAAAAATCCACTATTTTTAACTTTTTCATGCTTCTAGGTGCTTTCTTGTAAAAAGTAGTGTCGGATTCTTAATCTACGTATTTCGAAGAAGCAATGGTTCAATTTTATAAAAATCTTCTTTTCAAGTGCTTTTCACGCTATTTTTATCTTTTCATGATGTTTAGTGCTTTTTAGTGAAAAGTGGGTCCGCTTTCTTATTCCAATGGACAAAGGGAACCCGTGGTTCAATTTTAGAAAAATATGTTTTTTTAATTTTTATGCTATTTTTAGCTTTTTGTGCTTTTTGACATTTTTGAATAGGCAACGTGCTTTTCACGATGACCTAAACATAAAAATATTAATTTTAGTCTCTATTAGATTTAAAAATGATCACCCGGAGAAAAAAAGAGACCAAACGGGATTTTTACGAGGATTATATTTATAAAAAATAATGTAGTAAATACACCCGGGCAGTATGGGAAAGCCATAATTATGTCAAGACAACACGATGCGGCATAGTCTAGCCAAGGTTCCATTAGTTGGCCGGATACTGTTCAATTGATCAATCTTACTATAAAAATTGGATGGTAAGTGGAAGAGTTGACTACCAAAAGCAAAGGTGTGTTTTTAGCAAAGTTCACAAAAAGTTGCAGCTATTCTTGGGCCAAAAACTAGCGCTAAATCTTTCCTTGGGAGTCACTCCGATCTTGCACAGTGCCTATAAATTCACATGTAGTGCTCCGTTTTCGGTGTCGTCTATTACATCTACTACTGCAAGGCTATACATATCTATTATACGGAGTGGTGTAAGCTCTTCATCACCATCTCCATAAGCTCTTCTCTCTCGTATACGTGAAGAAGAAAAAGAAGAAGAAGGATATTCTCTCTCTACTTGCTTACTATCTCCGCTCTCGTTTCACGATGTATGCCCTCTCCGAAAGCTCTCGTGGTGAATACCTCTACGTATCTCTCATCATTGGTCTCTTACGGAAAATCAAGAAGACTTTTGACAATTCCTAATCCATTCTAAAGCACAGTGAGAAGCTCTAAACTCCATAGCCATCTTCATCTCTCTCTCTCTCTCTCTCTCTCTCTCTCTCTCTATGTTGTTTTTTTGAGTAGTCACCCTCTTGGTGTTTTTTTTTCATATACGAGTGCATGTATGAATTTATCGAGTATGTACGAATTTGTCCCATGCTTATTTCATCATGTTTGATACGCTGATTTATGCACACAATGTGTTTATGATCACGTGCGTGCATAAAAAGCGCTTTTTGTTTTACGTCATAAAAGCGGTAGGAGCATTGTTTTGGTCATAACTCACAAACCATTATGAATTAGCCAGAAAATTTTCTACCAAAGATGGAACACATCATTTGAAACATTTTCTCCCTTTGGTGTCATGTGAAAATCATGCACGAGCTAAGAGATATGGTCAAAAAACAACTTGTTGCCCACTGCACAGTCAAATCTTTTGACCCCAAGCTCCTAGGAGAACCACCATATAGATTCATCCAATAGGCAAACCTACTTAACTAACTGAAAATCTTGACTAAACTTGATGATAAATGTATTTAGGTCTCCGTTATCACCTTTGATATGTGAGTTATTATTCATTCCATAACCGGTTTTACTTACGCGTGTAGAGGTGCTACGTACGGGGAGTACCATATGATGTCATGAGTTAACCGAGCCGCTTATGTATGATTTATGGTTTGTTTTGATGAGTTGATTTTAGTGATTAGATGCCCATAAACGTATGTGAGGGTATATGGGTAGTCAACCCGAATTGCATAGGCAGATATGATTAAAGTGGCTTTCTTTTTGTGTTACCGTTTGTTGTGTGAGTATCATATGGCCAAAGTGATATGATGGGGTGTTAGTCTACATTATGGATCTGAGCTTGATGCATTGGTTTGAGGTCAAACACTTTCATTGGCATGTTATGGATGCTCCCGAATATGGCAAAAAGTGTTTTTTTTTGCATAAGTTAAAGTTATGGTTTATGGTTGACCTAAAGGTCGGAGCTGTTTTGCATCATGTTTATGGTGATGGAATATTATCATATGATGTATGTAACCTAATGGGTTCATGTGGATGCTTCATGTGCATGGGTATGATTGCTTTCCACCTTTCTAAGTCAAAACTAGCCCTATGTGCTAGAGGGGTGAAGTGCAGATATGATGAATCAACTTTGCATGGTTAGATGTTGTCAAAATTGGATTTTATATCATGTTTAATTTCTGGACAAACTTATTTTATGCCTGAAAAGCTCATTTCTTAAGAATTATATCTGTGTGGACTCCGATTGACTACAAGGGATATGTCAAACTCCAAGTGTGGGAGTTGGTTCATTGTGAACATGATTTGTGGTTAAGGGATGAGATCCCTCATGGATTATGGTGTGGATGAGTTTTCTAACCTCATTCTTATCTTATTGTACACATAGCAAGAACCACGAATATAATTATCAATCCATGGGACTAAGTTGACTTGACTAGTGCTTGGAGGCTACAAGAGGGTGTCAATCTCTTGGAAAACAGCACACAACTCACATTTGACACAAGCTACACTCAAATGACTTAAGTCATCAAAAGCTATTTGCTAATCGAAAACAAGCAAACAACGATTGTTACAGCATCAAACGATATGCGAATGCTATGAAACTCCTAGGACAACTATATAAGACCTAAGCACACATGGTTATGATCTCAAATCTCACTTTCAATGATGGGTAAAATTGCGATTATTAACATCAGTGAGATTTTGACCTAGTCGTTTCTGACCCCCAATGCATCTAAATACTTAGCAATGATGCCCCAATATCCCGCCTATACTTATTATTATTATGACATGTTTACATCAATGCGTAGAGCTCTTACCTGTGGTTGCAACGCAATAGACGGCACTATAATGTGACAACCGACATGGGAGATAGAAGGAGGAGAAGAAGAGAAGAGAGCGTCGTAAGCTCACGATGTGTATTTCTTATCCAAAAACTTAATAATAAATTTACAAAATTGGCTTTTAAACCTTAGCCAAGGTTTCTTAGGTCAAAAAATAATCATCTAGAAGCTCTAACCAAGGACAAACAGATACAATCTAGAAGCTTATAGCTCTCTCTTATAGATTACAATATCCTCTTATTCAATAGGAGTTACAATCTTCCCAATTTATCAAAAGAATAAGTGTTTTTACAATGCAGATCCTGAAAAATATTACATGAGTTAGCATGCTTCTAACATTCACCCCCTCCTCGATGGTGTCGTCCTTTGACACAATTTCATGGATTGAAGTATTCTTTGGCTTGATGGCTGGCGAGGCGGTCTTTAAGTGCTTGAAGCGCTTTTTGATATTGTATGCACCATTCTTTCTCAAGCACTTACAGAATCTTAATAGTAGGTTTATTCTTTAGTTCTATGGATGAGTATCCGATGAAACTTGTAGTTAAATTGTTGATCATTGGTCCAAAAATCTTTGTACGCCATGTGAAGAACCCAATGTAAAAAGCTTCTTTGAATGCCAACATATTGCTCGATGGAAAGAACATGCATCTGGCATAGAAGCTGTAAAGAACTTTTTTTGAAGGTTGCCCACTTAAATCATAGCATAAGCCTTGGTTACCTTCTAAAAAGGACATCCATGGGGGTCCTTCTTGTTCAGGCTCATGAAAAACTTGGATACATGTGAGCAGCATTTCATAGATTTTAAATAGCATTGCACACGAGAGGTCAGGTAGGCTCTTGAAGAAGTTCATGGCACCCGTTAGGGTTTTCACCATGTATTCTCCAGTTGCTGGTCCTTGCTCTGTACCCATGTGGGATGAAGAGCATCTGGCCTCTGCTCTTGCATATCCTTGTAGAGTCTTTCTTTTACTTGCAACAACTCCACCTTTATCAAAGGATATGGCAACAACTATTGACGCCACTAAGAATTGATTTGATTGGGAGTGAGTTGAGCTACATTGACAGAGGGAAGGACTCTCAACTCCCAATCTATAGCCGCTTTCCATTGAGCATCCACTTCTTGAACAATTTACTCTTTAGGTGCATCTTCTTCAGGTCTAGAGAGATGAAGAAGACGCACTTAATAGGCTTGAAGAACATGTGATGTAGATAATCTCAGTGAAGTGTGAGCTCATTTGAGTGTACAGGGTGGAAATGGTGCTAGATTTAGTCTTCAGACTGTGAAACAATAGATATGAAGGGATTTTGGGTTTTTGAATTACAAATGTGATCAAACTTGATTGGTGGGGTTGTCACATCATCTACTTTGGTCCCATGAGGTTAAAAATGAGATTTGGGCTCATTTGGGCAAAAATGTAAATAATCGCGATTATTTACGTTTTCAAAAAAATGTGACAAATAACTCAAAATTTGGACTGAAGAGCTTTTAGTGCGTTTTCTAACAAAACTTGAGAATTACTGGATATTTTGGGCTCATATTGACATGTGACATGAGATAGATATGTGCAAGTGATAGGTGAACCATGATGATGATTTTCAATTTTGTAAAAAAGTAAACACTCGTAATTATTTACAACAATTGAATTTTATGCTTGAAATGACAATTTTATGACCTACACATCTTTATTACATCTAAACCAAGTCCTAAAATGTGTCTGGTAAGATTTGATCATATCGGCATCACTTTGTGGTCTTGTCAATTTGAAATCATTGATTTTTGTTACCACTTGGTGTGTAGAGATGTTTGGTCACTGTTGAAGCCTTGGACTTGTCCGTTACATAGTCCTAATGTTGCTCGTCCAATTTGGGCTCATTCGGAGTCAGTTTGACTCCATATGTCAAAATTGACACTTTGTAGTCTACAAGCTGTTTCTTGCTCTAATAGGGATTTCCTTGACTGCTTTCTTGAAACCTAGATACATTGTTTATAGACCTTGTCTATATGCTGCCCGTGGAGACAAAATTCAATTCTGGCATGTGGCAAAACCAATATTTTTTACTTGGGGACCCCATTGACCCCTACCAAATGGTCATCTAATGATGTGGAAGTGTTCTACTATCTAGTGGCATGCTACAGTTCAAATCTTGTCCAATTCGGTTGAGCTAACAGGTCGCTATGGTCGTTTTTGTGTTCTAGGAGTCTGTACACAGCTGGAATTCTAGGGTTTTTCTCGAGACCTATACCTGCTAGCCGACTGCATAGAAATGTTCTTTGATGAGTTTAGAACTTACCCCTCGTGTCTCATGTGAAACGGGGCTAAGAATGGGTGACTGTGGACTCCAGAAGTCGCGCACGAAGAAGGTCGAGAGCTCACTTCTCCAAGAGTGACTAGTAGAAATGAGGTGATTTTGGTCTACCTAAGATATCTATACTTAGACTTTCCAAACTACTTTTGACTAGATTCCCCTGTTAGTCATAATAGGCCTTGAAATCTACAGTAGACTCAAAAATTTCCTCAATCGGACTCTGTTAGCTCATTCTGCAAGAATTTGCAAAAACAGGCCCTACCAACCTAATTTAGGCCTCCCGCTTTTGTTCTTCGTTTTGATTTAAAAAAAAAACGTGCATGTTCATCTTGTCCTCCTCATCATCACCATATTTTCAGTTCCTCCATTTGAGCTCATTTGCTATTTATTATTAATTTTTGACCTATTTATTGAAAAAAAATAAGATGCACTAAAAAGCAAATTGAAAGATCAACAATTTAGAAAATCCATTGAAAAACACTATTTTATTACTTTTTGGTGGATTTCTCTATTTTTAAGCTACAATATCAAGAAAAATTAATGAAAATAAACACAAAGGGATATTTTTTAAAGACTATTTACACTCATCGGGGAGATTTTATCAGCTGAAACTCCCCTGTTGATGATTTTAAAGGGCATTATTAGGTAATTTTGTAAAAAACCACACGTTAACATCCAACTGTTTTCTCCCTCTTCAAACATTGCTCTTAATTAATGAAGTTTCTTTACACCCCTCCTAGATGGAGTACTCCGGGACGACTGTGTGCATGAGCTGAACAATCGTGTCTTTGCAAATCCGTGGTTGGCTCTACCATGCTTTGAAAGTCACTGCAATTCAAAGCAGTATGTGGTGGAAGAGGTGGGTCTTCAGTAGTTAACTCAACGGTTTTCGTGATCAAGGTATCTTGTTGATGTCTTCTAAATAGCACATTTTGTAATTTATGTGCTCTTTGCCTGATTGTACCGTCTAGATGCTTTGGCACAGTGACTTTTTGAGCCGTCGATAACAATAATGACTATTTCTGAGATTTAACTCTCTATTGGTATTTTGGTTTCTGGTTGATGAACTCTTTTGGTGAAATTTTTTGAGATTTATATTTTCACTGATTTATCAGCTTTACAGTTTGTGGAAAAGATAAAGGCTCCTTTGGTTTCCAAACCCATCTAGTGCTAGTTTCTCTTTTGAAAGATTTTTTTTTCTCTGAGTTGTTAGATGTGAGACTTCCTTCAATATGGTAGATGAGTTTTTGGGCACCAAAATTTGAGACAGATTGTTCTTGATTTGTGCTTTTGGTACCAAAATCTGCCTGACTCCTTGCATGCTGCTTGTAGCATTTGCTTGTCTAGAGGTTAGCGTAGATTGATTATTCCTTGGTTACATTTGGGGCTGACCACTTTTCAATTCCTCTTTGCTTACTGCAATTCGAACTAAGAGTTGTCCTCCTTTAAGTGATAGCTTGAATTGATTTCCCAATCTGGTACTGCCTTGTATGTCCGCATCCATGAGATTCCAAGAATCATTGTTTCATTCATATCTTCCTCTGGTACGCATATAAATTGATGAGGGCATGAAAATCCATTTTACTATCACATTCAAGTTGACCACTCCCAATGCCGGTGTTGGATTTTTGTTGCATCCTTTGATAGCAGATATTCCCCATGCTAAAGACTTATATGTAGCTTTCTTGTAAGTGCAATAGCTGAATACATTCATTCAAGCACCGGTATCTACTAATGCATTTGTGCTATGATTGTTCAATTGTACAGTGATGCGGAGGTCAATTCCATCTAACCATTCATTATCCGTTGATACTGCATCATTTTGTGATTCCCATTGTCTTTTATATGGCTCCACAGTGTTGATGGGAATACATGTTTGTTGATTTCTGAAAGAAAATTTCCTCTTGAGTAATCAAAGTCGAGCTTTCTCTTGAGCTTCATCAATAACCTACTGTTGTTTAATCTTTCTCTTCTTTGCTGCATGCATTTTTTCTAGCAAATCATTGGTTAGTGGCAAATGGTACTTCTTTAAGCGGTATCCACTAATCCATAGCCATTGATTCACCATCGATAGTGGACAATTTAACTGCTCCACTTGGAGATACATCTTCAATGAAAAACGATCCATTTTTCTTTTTCTTGAATTTGGGAATGTGCTGCTTAATGGAATAAACTAAAACTAGGTCCGCTCTTTTAAAGATTTTTGTGACTAGATGTGAATCAAAAAATTGTTTTTGCTTCCGTTTTTGTACATAGATATGAGCTACAACTGTTAGCCTTTGTTTGTCAAGATTTTCTAAATCTTCAAGCCTCTCTAACAATTCATGTCCGGTCCCCTCAAGATATTTAGCTACCCTCAATGTTGGCAATAGAAATCTCATTGGTAGTATGGCATCAAGACCATAAACAAGATTAAAGGGTGTAGTATTTAAAGCTGTTTTGAATGAAACTCTATATGCCCATAGAGAAGCATGTAGATTCATTTCGCAATTAGTTCAGTGTGAACTAACCACTTTAGTCAATATTGAGCTAAGAATTTTATTCATGTGCTTAGCTTGTCCATTTGCTTGTGGACGATAAGGAGCGGATTTGTTATGGAAGACCATAAATTCATTGAAAAGATACTCAATTACCTAATTGAGGAAATGAGATCCCCTATCAATGACAATTTCTATTGTAAATCCATATCTTGTGAGAACATTCTCATACAAGAATGCGGTTGTGGTTCTAGCATCATTCTTCCTGGTTGCCTTAGCCTCTATCCACTTGGTCAAATAGTTTGTAGCTAAAATGATATATTAAGCTTGAATTCTATAAGCAGGTGGTCGTATTGTTCCGACAAAATCTATGCCCTATTTTGCAAAAGTTCTAGCCCCCATCATTGGTCTTAAAGGCATGTTGTCTACCCTTGTTGGCATTTTTGCTTGTTGGCATGCATCACATCTTCATACATATTCTTTGGCATCTGCAAAAAGTGTTGGACACCAAATGCTTGCCATTAAAATGACTCTAGTGGTGGTTTCACTAGAAATGTGACCTCTAGCTAATCCAGCATGTACTTGTTCTAGAGTGGGTATATAATCATCTTCATTTGCACAGAGATGAAAATGTTGATCCTTTCCTCTTTGATACAATTGTTTCTAATAAGATCATAGTCCCTTGATTTAGTTTCAATAGCTCTTTGGTAGCATTTACTCATATCTTCTAAAAATATTCTGCTTTGATAAGTAAGTAGCTATATAGTTACTCCACTTAGGAACGAGTGAAATTTGAAATAATGTCACATGAGGTAAGGTTGTTTATTTCTGGCATTGAAGACAGTCTTTCAAAAATGAATGAACATCACTCCTCATGGTTGGCCAAAATACTCCAAGTCTCAGGATCCGTTGCATAGTTTAGTCTTCCGCAAAGTGAAGTCCTACTATGGTAATGTGTGCTTGATTTAGGTATTGGGTTTTGTCCTCAGGACTAATACACAAAAGAAATATTCCATCTTGATTCCTTTTGTATAGCCTTTTATGTATTAATTTTATACATAGCCAATTGCCCAATTAATCCTTGTGTAATAGGAAGTGATATCTGAGAATCCACTTGAGCTATAATCATCAATGAAACCATATTTTTTACCAACGGGGTATCACTTTTACGGAATTTAAAACAGATATGCATCTGGTAGATCATCGTCTACTCCTTTTGGTGGTTCTCTTGAAATCATCCTTGATAAATGATTTTCTCTTTGGTGTGTGATGCCCTTTTTTACAACTACAGTGAAATCAAATTCCAAAAGATGAACCATCTCACTAATCTCCCTATGTTGCATGGCTTGTTGACCAAATACAACAAAGCTTGGTGGTCCACAAAGAACACAAATTTTTTGGATAATAGGTAATGTCTATACTTTTTTATGACATAGATCATCCCTAATCCTTATCTTTCGGTGATTGTATAGTTTTTCTCTACCACATTCAATTGTTTACTAGCATAGGAAATGGGAAAATCAAATTTTTCGTCTCTTGGTTGAGCTAATATACACCCAATGGAAAAATTGGAAGCATCAACATGTACATGGAATATCTTATTCCAATCTGGTGCTTTCAATATTGGGGTGTACTGAGAGGTTGTTTAATCTTCATGAAGGATTCTTCACACTCATTAGTCCATATGTCATAATAATAAATATCTAATTCTCCTAAATTATTTTCTCATATTAAATTGATCATTTAATATGGGGAAGTGCCAGGGGAGAAAAGCTAAAATATTGGTTAAGCTATTAGACTGGCCACAGTAGGGATCCAAAGGAGGGAAAATAGGGATCTAAAGGGGGGGCCATCTGTAAAAGATGCAACAATGGGAAAAATAGACCCTAAGGTTCAGCCCATTAAGACTTCCAAAATCCTAAGGTTCCAAAAATCAAAGGTTGTGTCCAAAGGTCAAACATTGGGGGAATTGGATGCTTTGTGTGTGTCCAAAAAGTCTTTATCAATCCCTACATAGGAGGGGAAGAGCCTTGCAAGTAGGGGATGAGAGAGAAACTCACACACACACTCAGACACACACACACACACACACACACACACACACACACACACACACACACACACACACACACACACACACACACACACACAAGCTTCCTTTACACAAAGGGAATGAGAGACACATGTCAGCCCCCTAGCCCAGATGCCCACAAGGTGTACCCAATTCCTATTGGATCGCCTTGGAGGTGGACCAATGAGAATTAGGCTAGAGTAAATCTAGTTTAATTAATTTAAAAACACTTCATAAAAGAACCAATAATAATTAAGCTCTCTAGAAGACTATTGGACAGTCTCCCAAGGGGACCGATGAGCATTCAACAGCCGAATGGCTTGCCTGATTCCTATTGTCCAAGAGGCAAAGGGGTCCAATGAGAGTTTAGTTGCATTTATTAATTACCTAAAGCTCTCAAAAAAGGGGAAAGGGGGACACATGTCAGAAGGCTATCACTTATACTGCTTAATTCCCATTGGCTAGGCCTGGGGAGGTCTAATAGGACTGTAACAAGAGCAAATTGGAAGGGGGGTCAACCAAGAGAGAGAGGGGGCTGACTTTTGCAAGGCATTATCACATACACACACACACACACACACACACACACACACAATATCATGTGTGAAGAAAAGAAGATTCTCTCTCCTTCTCAAGCTTTAATGGAAGCTTACCACCTACTCCAAGCTTGTGAGAAGGGAGGCCTACACCAACAACCCTTCGCTTTGTGATGAAAATCCAACCAAGAGCCAAGCTTCAATGCATGATCATCTCCTCTACCATGCTAATTACTAAGCTAAGCTATGCTAATATGAGTGATTATGTGAGGAGATGTACATCTTTCTCGTAAGAATACTCCTTCTTCCTCTCAATCTACTCTCATACCCCACTAGCCCTCACCATCTTTGAAGGTGTGTGAGGTCTTGGGTTTGAGACCATGAGGGAATTGATGTTGTGTTTGATACGTGTTTTGCTTAGTGCATGAAGTTTCCATCTTCATTGCACTAGCTAGTATTGAAGGAACACAAGAAATTGTATTGTAAAATGTCTCTCTTGATGGGAGAAAGCATAATACAAAGCCTTTTGGAGGGGGGACTGGCTCCATGCAAATCCGGTCCTCAACTGTTGTCAATTTCTTAATTTCTCTCTATTTTGAAGTATTGTTCATGCTATCTAACTAGGTGTTATGCTTTTTGTTGCTTTCTCCACCCAAGCACTCTTGCTAATCTCATTAGGAATCTATTCTAATGAAATGCTCACTATGTTCATGCTATTTTCCACTACACACAAGTTACTAGGCCATTAAATGTTACACCATACAAAGAGTGTAATCAGGTTGTACATGGGTTTTGCAGTTTTTGCATACATCTAAACAAATTGTCTATAATATCCACAATGTCCCATGAAATCCTGAACCCATTTGATTGTTGTCAGTCTAGGCAACTCAGCAATAACATAAATTTTATCCATATCGGTCACTCTGCTATTTTTAGACACTATATGTCCAAGAATTTTTCCTTGTCTACCCATAGATGTGCACTTGTTAGAATTTAAGCAAATCCTATAAAGTCTACATTTTTTGCAGACCCTTTTGAGATGTTCAAAATGATGAGCCGGATTGATGAATGCACACATAAATCATCCATATATACTTTCGAGAAATTCCTAAGATATTATTTGAAAGCATGGCTCATCAATCTCTGAAAGGTGGCAAGCATTAGTTAGCCCAAAAGGCATAACCCTATAGGCAAAAATACCCCATTCAGTTGCAGAGGCAGTTTTATGTTGATCTTTTGGATCAACCAAAAGTTGATTGTACCCCAAAAAGCCATCTAAAAATCTATAAGCTTCTTGTCCTACAGCTTGTTCTAAAACATGCTTGGTGATTGGAAGAAAGTAGTTATCTCTAATGATGACTGCATTCACTTGACACATACTCTTAATTTTCCAATTTTCTTGGGTACCACTATATTGAAGACACCCAATTTGTGTGCTCAATTTCATAAATGAAGTCAACTTCCTTGAGCTTCTCTATCTCTTCATTGATCTTTTTGGCAAATGTTTCATTATACGTATATGGCCATTGTCTACTTAGCTTTGCATCATCTCTCGTAGGTATGGTATGCTAACAAATTTTTGGATTAACACCCTTGAGATCTTTATAAGACCAAGCAAAGATATCTTGGTATTCTTTCAATAAGCTTCGCAAAATCTCTTCTTCTTCTTCATTCAAGTTGTTTGCAATGTAGGCAGGTCTGGTCTCTTCTTCTGGTTCCGCTAAATCTATTTTCTTTGCATTTTTAGGTTCTTCATATGACTCACCCTGCTTTCTTAGTTCCCTTACAGGTTGTTCCACTATGACCTTTCAGTCTTGGAGGCTATATTTCAGTCTTGGAGGCTATATTTCTTGTAATGGTTGTTCCTCATAGTCTTCTTCAACTCTTGATATTTTTTCTTTTGCTCAACTCGTGTCATGGATGATTCATCATTCGGGTGCTTAGGTTTTGATTGAGTTTCCTTTCTCATTTTCCTTGATGTATTTGATGTTCCTTGTTTGTTGTCTAAAGGATATTTACCTGTGATTTTGTCTTTCACACAATCATGTGCATCTATCTGCATCAAAAATTGTGTTCTGCTAGAAACTGATGGCATAGGTCTAGATTTCAAGTTTTTTGTTTCTCTTTTCCTTCTATACCATTTTTTTCTTCACCTTGCATCCGTGGAGGGAGGCAAAGCTGCCTTAGCTTATGTCTGTCTTAGGTAGGTTGAGGGTGTTCTGGCTCGCTCCCAACAAAGTGAAACTGTCTCTATACAGAGCCTGGTGCTCTGCTAGTTATTTTTTCATAAACTTTTTTGATATTACGGTATACCCAAATTATGGTATACCCAACTTTGTGTCATTGCATTAATATATGGTTTCCTATTTCATTCAGATGAGACATTTAAAGGATTCTCTATTGTCATTCTCTCAGGTCTCTCCGTACTCTATTTCGTCCTCCACTATACTCCCTCTCTCTCTCTTCCCGCGATGCGGTGTACACGTATATTCACCCTCCACAATGTTATATTTTTCTTGAGCACACTTTTATTCATAACACCCATTCAGGGGTAGCACCAGTTGTGCTAGGTGCCTCTGGATGCAGTCCGACTAATTGCCTAAACCCCATACTTGGTCAAGCATTGAGAACTCCTCCCCTATGCAAATGCTACTCCAACTCTAATGTATATTGAAAATTATATAAAGGTGTATTTTGTGGATAGACCCTTGGAGAGGGGTATCTCTCATTGATGGATAAACAAAACTGCTACATTCTATGTATTGTCCGTACTCTATCACAATGTATTCATTTATTGTTGTGCTCTATTGGCTTCTTGATATCTTGCATACACTTTAGATTCATTAAGTCAAATAAATTTAGAAAAATAAAAAATTGAATAATCACAACATACAAAGAGCAACATAAACAAGAATCAAATACAACACAATGCTAGTACCAACCATCCCCCTCAATCAATGTGATTGAGTATTTTTGTTCCCTCTATTTATTCATCTTGTGGAGTATGAATTAAATAAGATAAATATATGAAAGATAAAAGAACATGAGCTATCTTACTGAGAGGGTGTATGCCATGATAAAGATAGAAAATTGTCATAGAAGGATATTTTGATAGTTTCGTTTGGCGTTAAAATAAGGATAAAACACTAGGTCACTTGGTCAGGATAATCTTGGAGCAATCATATTCCTTGTGGAGGGTCAAGAAGTTGATTCCTATTGAGAACATGTGGTGTATGCAACGATGCAATTTTGAGATTCTCCTTATCATTTGCATGCATGCACCCAAAAATATAAGTGGTTTCTTTTCAATTAAACTCTCAAAATAGTACGTAAATGAAATCTCTATTTATATGTATTATTTTGAATAGTTTTTTAGAATAAAACATAAGTAAAATTGATAAAATATCGAAAAGTAGTAATAGTGATAACAATCCTCCATGATAGGGAAGCAACTACCTTCACTTGCAAAAAATAGAGAAAACTAGGAATCTTCAAAATTTGTATCAAGAGAAGGCAGATCTCCACACGATATATGATAAATATACACAATTAAATAGAGAGAAGATTTTATTGCTCATCATAATCCTAAAAAGACGACACCAAAAAGATAAGTGCATTCCACATATTAAAATATCTGAAAACTAAAAGAGATCTTTGCTAGCATTCCCTTTAGTAAAGACAAAAAGAGCTTCACAATAGTTAAATGCAACCATGTTTTAGACTATTCAAAGAGAAAACCATTTCTCTAAATGATGCAATGGAAAACTATTGAAGGGAAAACCTCAAGTATCAAATATCATATACTAAGAGTCACAGGAAAACCTCAGCCTCAAATTACCACATAATAAGTTGCCAAAGGAGGGAGCTTAAGTATGAAATACCACAAGCATCACGAAAAGGAAAAACCTTAGGTAAAGAATAAACCTTTAACTTCTAGAAGTGTGAAAAGAGCCCAAGATACTAGAATGAGAGTAGAGTAACCTCTTTGGAATCCTCTTGGTGCTTTCAAGGTCATAATTCTTATGCTTAGTTGAATACTTGTGATGCAACATACCACTATGTCTCAAAGTGTTTTGATGGTCTATGATGGTCTTAGTGAACATCAATGATAGATAGTGATGATAGAGAAACTTTGAAAGGACATAGAACACTTTTATGCAATGCATTGTGGATTTTTCAAGATTCATAAAGAGTTAATCAATAGAAATTATCATCAATATGATTAGTGATTTCAAAGGGACCATAACATCGTGGTGCTAGCTTGAGAACATGACTGGCCTCTATGCTCTTTTAGACATATCTTTTCAATGTAAATCATCACAAAGTCTCCTTCTCCAAATGCTATGGATTGTGTCTTTATATATTCTTGTTTCATTTATGAATGTTGTATTTTTTAAGTTTCTTCATTTTCTTGCTCCAAGATTTTCGTGTGTTGCTGATAAATTTCAAATTAACATGTGGTACCACATGAGAAATGCAAGACAAAGGAGTAGGAAGAGTACCCATATATAATTTGAAATGGGGTTTTGGATGGATGAATGAGGATTATTGTTGTATGAAAATTGAAGCAAGTGAATGTATGTTGCTCACGTTATTAGTCACTTATGAGTGTATCATCTTAAAATATTTAGAATGGTGCTCACTACACTTGAGGTACTGAATCCTTGTGATGAGGCCATAGCAACAAAAATTAATTAGGAAGAATTTATCCTTGGCATCACTAAAAGTGTAAGTAAGAGCGTTAAAAATTAACCTCAGTATCTGCATCATGATAGACGTCGCTATATAGCGATGCACATAGTGACATTGCAGGTCCATAATAAGAAAGCAAATAGCAACATGGAAAATCCTTGTATAGCAACATCTATAGCAATGCTAAAAGCGTCAAAAAGAAAATGTCACCATTTTGCATTGCTATAGACGTCGCTATATAACGAGGCACATAGTGATGTTACAGGTCCATAATAGCAACACGGATAGCAACGTGGTAGAGCCTTGAATAGCAACATCTATAGCGATGCCAATAACAAGACAATTGATGGCATGGCAAAAAATTCCCTACCAACCAAATAACCATATATATTGAACACAAAACAAAAGCATAGAATTGACCAAAGGAGTGTGAATTGAAAAAAACATAGAATTGACAAATGCAGTGATAATTGATAAAAACATAGAATTAACAAAACAATAGAATTGACAGCAGCACTACGACACCAAATAGCATTACATTCTTGTTCACAATGTAGAAAAACTGTAGGACCAAAAGCCAATATGAAAAATTGTAGAACCAATTCACATTGTTTTTCGTAATCCACAAAATTGATGTGTATACATCATCTTCTAATATAAATGATGCATATAAGTATAACTAGCAAGTCCTAGCTAGGGCTAGTTTGACGTCTCATCATGACCCAACCGGGTATTTATCAAATTCTGGAAAAAAAGTTAAAGAAATCTTAAGTTTAAACATACAAATATAAAACAATCTAACAACTTATTACTATAATACATTCAATTTTAAAGCTTAAAATTAAGTACTTAGCCATCCAGGTGGAGAGCTAAGAATTCCCATAAGGGCGTTTAAGCCCTTTCTATAGCCGCAAATTTGTGCTCATACAGTGTAGGGTCACGTCTAGTGATCGACCATTATTTAGGAGATACAAAGAAGATATGTGCACTTTTGACCATTCAAGATTGTTCATGCATTGATAAGGAGCATCCTTGTGAAATCTGGTGCGGTCTAAAGGTCCGGGATGGCTGTAGCAGGCAAGAGTGCAGTAAAAACTCTAAGTCAAAAAAGATCTCTCTTTGTCTCTCTTTCAAAGTGTCAAGCTATAACGAGATCAAATTTGCCCATTCTTCCTTATATGTGTCTGACTTACCTCGAGTGCACTTTGGATACTTACCTTAGTTAGCTACATTTTCCATTTTATACCACCTCCATCTTAGATGGCTCATTTTGGACCTTTGGCCATCATTTGCTACTGATTTTGCAATTCTGGTCGGTTTGAAGTAAGCCCAAAATTTGATTTGTGTCAAATCACTTTGTATTTTTCATGATCAAAGCTCTTGCTTTGTAGGTTTGGTGTTTGGTTTTAGAATTTGATTCCAAAATTCTTGGTTCTACTTATTATTATTTTTAATCATTATTAGATTAAAAAGCAAAGAAAAGTATTAAAAATTATTATTACTTGGCCAAAAATTTTGCCAAAATTATTCCTTAGACTCGTATGTACATACTCTTACTCTTAGTATCTCTTCCATTGAAATTTGTTGCTATGGCTCAAAGCTCTACCAAATAAGAGTAGAATCTACTAAAAGCTTGTAAAAAAACAAGCATCAAACACACTTTATACACTGTACATGTTATCTCTCAATCATATTATAGCCTATTATCTTGCAATTTGTTGTGGTGGCTAATGAGTCACTGTTATTACTCCCCCCTTTCCATTTTGAGTTTCTTTGTGCAAAGGTTTGTGCAATGTGCTTGGAGGTCGTGGTTGATGTTGTTCCTTCCATTTGAAATTCCACAATTTAGCCTCCTCTTGTGCTTGATATTTGATTGTTGTCAGCAATGAGAGGTTGTTGATACTTTTGCAATCTACAGCTAGACATCACTTCTCCCTCTAATGTTGTGACTTGGACGGCCCCACTTGATGATATGATATTAATAACAAATGGACCGTTACCCCACTTTTTAAGCTTCTTGGAATGTTGTTTAAGGGTGTAGACTAACACGTAGTCCCTTTTAAGGGTGTAGACTAACACGTAGTCCCTTTTGAAATTCCTTGTTTTTCACATGTTGGTCATGGAATTTTTTCATTTGTCATTTTTATGCATATATTTCTATAATCAATTGGAGTCTAGTCTTGTCCAATTGCACTAGTTTGTCCAATCTATGAGACAACTCATGTCCAATCCATTCCATCTTTTGAGCTACATGTAGTGCAGGAATCAAGAATTCTACTAACAATATTGCATTTATTCCAAACACTAAGTTGAAAGGGGTCGTATTTTGTGGCGTTTTATATGCTACCAAATATGCCCATATGGTTGTATGTAGCTTTGGTTCCCAATCTGATTGAGGATTCACTGACAATCTTTGTTAGCACTGTGCATAGTATTTTATTGGTGCTCTTGGCCTATCCATTGGCTTGAGGGTGATATGGAGCTGATTTAGAATGAAGTACCATAAATTCATGCAGCAAAAAAATCAAATATATCAATGAGGAAATGAGTGCCTCAATCACTCATAATCTCAATAGGAAGGCCATATCACGTGAAAATGTTCTTGTACAAGACTTGTGTTGTGGTTCTAGAAAAAACAAAATGTGTTGCCTTAGCTTCGACCCACTTGGTCAAATAATCAGTTTCAACTATAATGTAGTGATCAAGCGTCCTATATGTCGGTGGCCAAATAGGTCCAACAAAGTTTATTCCCCATTTGGAAAAAGCACATGCTCCCATTATTGGTCTCAGTAGCATGTCATCTTGTCAACCTCAATGGTTTTTGTGTTATTTTGTCTCATACACAATCATTTTCTCCCACAAGCATGAGATATTACATTTTAGTAATCAATTTTGGCATGGGTTTCTTAGTTTTGTTTTGCTGTTTCTTCACTTTCCTTCTCTGATATCTTTGTTGTCTTTGCATTTTTTGGTTAGAAAGCTAATACAAAATTGGCTCATCCTCTCTTTCTACATTCTCCTATTTAGAATTACCCAAGCGTTCTTGTTTTGCATTGTTTTCTAATTCCTCTCTCCTCAAATCATGGTATTCTTCTTCATCATTGTGTGAAAGGTCATGCATATAAATTTTGTCTAGTATTCATTGATAATTGCATATCATATCTATTTAATTCATTTCAAAAAGGTTTTCTATTTCTTGGACCATGGAAACCATTAGAAAGGGACTTACATCATAGCCATCTTTGCCAGAAAATGTAGTCTTGGTCACCTCATTTATATAGACATCAAGAGTCGCTAGTATTTTCTCCCACCCAAAGGGTTCAAATAGCTCCTCTGGAAATGGTTCCTTCATGTAGTAGTTGTCTTCTACTATACGCCTTAGAATTCAATCTTCTTTTTTAAGACTCCCACATTCTCATGCTTTGTACATCAAAATGTAATCATTATTCACTAGCCACAAGCACATAGCTCTCTTCCGTCATCTGTAGCTATAGCCAAGTCTTCTATCAAAGTTTGGTTTATGTCCATGTAACTACGGTCCTTGTTGTTCACCTTGGTTATGAATCCTTTGTGGCGTAAATAGAGATGGTCATAGCCCTAGTTTGGACCATTTTGAGTTGACGCATAAAGGGTCACCCAAAAATAACCTCAAAGTTGTCGCCTTTTCCATAATTTACCACCACAAAGGTATGTTCATATTCTATCATGCATGAGGATACTATCACTTGTTCCAACATTCCCAAGGGTCTTTCCATACATCCGCCTGCTAATTTCCATTTCATGCACGTTTTCTTGAGAGCTGGCCTTTCCCATTTCTCCCAGATTTCTTTTGTAGCGATGGATATTCCAGTCCTAATATTGAGTATTGTAACAATGGTCACTCCCTTATATTCGAGAGGTAAGGTGGTATTTTCTTCTTTGCCTTCGCAAAAGTCGCCTACCTTATTTATTGGAAAAGGTTCCGCTTTTGGTTTATTAGGATGGTTTGTTTTCTTGGTTTTCTTAATAATGAGTTCATCTACTGGTTGGACCTTCACTCCCATCTTTTTTAGAGTTTTTTTCATCTGTCCCAACAAATGTAGTTTGATTTTTAGAAAATCTGCAAGAGTGATTACGCACATTATAGGAGAAGACAATAAGTCATGTAAGCTCTTTGTATCCATCACTTGTGGAATAGAATTATGATGTGAGGACACAACTCTTACCTTAATTTTGTCTAATATTTTCCTACAAAGAATGGTAAACTTATTATGGTTGCAAGTTTGCTCTCTATAGAAACTTTTGTTCTCACATCCCCGTACATTGACTGAATATCACCCGAATAGATTTCGTGGTCAATATTGATTTCAAGAATTGGTGCTGACAATAATGTATCACTTTAGTCTTTCTTGTTTATGATTGTTTCCCATAGTGATTGTCGCCAAGGTTCATCTACTTTCGCAATTGGCTACATCTCTAAGGATCCACCGTCATCTATTGTGTTTTCCTCCAGCTTTGTGGTACTTGGTTCTTCCTTGTTTGTTGTTTTGTGTTTGATTTTGTTATTTGAATTGTATGCACAATTCATGAGCACGTGATCTCTTCCATGTCAGTCACAAAATCCTTGAATCATATACTTTTCACCTGTGTTTGTTTCTTCTCATGTTCTTGCGTTTTCTTTTCCCAACTTATGTGCTACAAGCTAATGAATTTTGGACCTCTCGACTGCATTAGGGCATGAGTAGTTTCTAGAAGTCTTTTGTACACCTCTAGTATTTTGTTCTTATCTTTTAAATGTGTATAGGCCAGTATTCTTTTTTCTAAAGTTTGGTTGTTATTGAGCCTTGCAGCATAGCATCTATTTTCTTGTTTACCTTTTTCACCAAGACTGAACCACTCGAGTTAGACTTTGACTCTTCCGATCCCTTTGCATTTTCTTGCTTTCTTGCTCGTGTTTAAGAAGTTCTTTTCCTTGTTCTTTTCTATTTTCAAAGATATTTTCTCATTTAGCCTCTTTGCTTTAATTTTTTCCCTTTTAGCTTTTCATGTGAGTTCTAATTGATCTGTTTTCGAATTCACTTTGTGTTGAAAGTCTCAAATTATCATCTATAGACCGATTTTTAGCCGCTTCATGAGCTTGAGCTTAAGTCACCACTTTGACTAGAATTTTTGGATGAGATTTTGATCCACTGGTGCATGGTAAAACCTTTATGAAATTGACAATTGCCTTCCTTGGATTGTCAGGATTTTTTGTGCAATTTTGAATCAAGTGATCTATTTGACACCCGTCACAAAATCCAAAAAGTTTCATCCATTGATCTTTATGTGGACACTCCCGTACCCAATGGTGCCTCAACATTCATAACATGGGCCCTCTGGTTGGGTTGTTGATGGTGCTCCTGTTGACTAGCCTCATCTAGGCGAGTAAATCCTAGGCTTGTAGTTCTGATTTGCTATGAACATGAGTGTATTTTTGTCCATCATGAATTGATTTGTAAATGTTTGAGCCACATAGAAAGGCATGGTAGTTTCATCATCACTAGCCCAAAATGGACTCTCATCAAATGTATAAGATACTCCCTCTCTCTCCCTTCCATGACCTTCAATAGGCTCCTCATAATAAACAGTCAGTGGAATCATTGGCTGAGTTATGATAGGCTCTACTAGTTGAACATAACAAACAATTTTGCAATTATAATGAGGTAAAGGCGGTTGTTGCCCCAATACTGGTTGCGGTTTGTCCCCTCTTTGTATCGATTTGTTTGGTCCAATCTGGTACCTTGGAGGCGGTGGAAAGTGTTGCATTGCCACTTGGTCCATACTACCTTTCCCTCACTTGGTTTCCATTATAGAAACACTCACTAGTGTCACAATTTGTGCATTTTTTCTCTATGAAACACCACTTCAACACTCTTGGAGCATTGACTACTTGTGGTTGTTGCAGCCTCATGTTAGGATTTTGTCATTAGGTTCGATTCATTCTATGGACCACTTAATTGAACCAACTAGTCCATGTTTTGTGTTATTGAAATAGGAGTACTCCGTTTTGTAGTAGATTCATTGATGGTAGAGGAGGCACTGCTAGTATTGGTCTCTAAGTCCTCAATAACCTCGTTGTATGTTTTGCAATTGTCAACTAGGTATAATGCTTCCCTAGTGACTTGTTCAAATATTGTGTATGCTTTTAAGTGTAAGCCCTTTTTGAAAGTTTTGTTTTTCAAGCCCTTAATAAAGAGAATTGATAATCGATCATCCTGTGGCAACTCTTGTACTGGACATCTTTCAATGTATTGCTTGAAACAAAGTGAATCTTCCTTCACCTTTTCATTTTCTTTCTATGTGAAATCATAGATCTGAGAGAGAGTGCTATGCTTGCTTCCCCTTTTTAGAGAATTTCTCCGCAAACTCTTGTAAGAGGTGATCGATGTTCAAATAAAATCTACTATTTAGTGGTTGGAACCAAGTCAATGCCGTTCCCTTCAATGTTAACCCAAACCCCTCGTATAATCAAAATTTTATCAAACTTTTGACACAATTTCTATATTGCTTGCAATTTGCACATCCCAACTCCAAATTGAATTTTGAAAACACCACTATGATCACAAGGACTAGATCTACCTTTGGTCTTTTGATGTCAAGGGGTCATGGATCGCGATCCATATACCCCAGTGTCAAAAGTACTTGAAACTTGGCACACTAGTCCCTTACCACCTCTTGATAGCTACTAAGTAAATTTTAGAAATTTTGATTCCCTTCAGTATCCCAAAAGTCACTTTGTCAGCCTATTTTGCGATTTTTGGTCTAGATTGCCTCAGGTCTGGTTTGAGCCTCTTGTTAATGTTTTTTGCTACCCTTGATTATGGAAAAATTGTTTGTATTGGTCTCTGCAATAATTCTAGAAAGCTGTACTCCCAAAAGTTTGCATGGGCTCATTGATTGTGATCAATGTTCCTCTAGGTCTGGATCCCAAACTTGGTCAGTTCGCTACTTGACGTCTATGGGATCTATCCATCCACTTAATTTTGAATTTGAAGCCCTTTCAACTTGACAAAAGAAAAAATTTGTGGTTGCTGGCATTTTTTGGCTTACAACTTGTATTTTGGTGTTTTGGTCAACTTTTTTGCCGTTTTTTGCTATGATGGCCTTCACAAAAGTTGTTCCAAATGGTATTATCTTTTCACTATTTAAATCTTAGCCTTAGATGCTTTACGGGGTCATAGATCGCGATCCATGTTCCACAGTATCTGGTCATGGAATTTGGTCAGTTGTATGTCTGAACCCTCTAGAGGTCAGATAACCACTTATTTTTGAATTTGGACACCAAACCCCGTGTCTAGCTTCCTGACAGCTAAAGTGTATATGAAGTGGAAATCAAAATCAAAGTTTCTAAAAAAGAAGAAACAACTTGGTCACTCACCACCTAAGGATCACTATCCTTGGACATTTGGCACCAATGTTAGTGGGTCATCGTCGCAACGGACGTCTACTAGCATAGCTTTCTGGCACTAGCATAATGTCAGTACTCAGGGAAGCGACTCGAATGGGGCATGGAGACTTGTTGAGGATGTCAACCTCAAGAAGTGAACCTATGGAATAACACTATCTCTAACACATGCAAATCTATCACTCTCAGATATGGTAATCTACATATGCCCTATCTCACCTCACTCAATCATCAACTTTTTTTGCACTCAAATGAAATCCAAATGCTATAAAACTTTAGGATGATGTGGAGGACACTAAGGAGCACTATTGTATCGAGTGTGGCTGCATTCGGAAGAGGTACCAAAATTACAATCCATCATGGTCAAGGTCCTAGAAACTGCAGCAGAACATATCAAAAAGGTCCCCCTAGGGTCTAGGAACACTCTCCTATGGTTGGAATGTCAAAAAATAGTCATTATATGGCACTCAAATCAACAGATTTAGTCTACAAACATGTAATCACAAATTAACAAAATTGATAATGAATGTACTTGAATGAAAGAGCATCAGACAAGGAACACAATGCAAGTTTTAGAATTGAATTGTCATTACCAGAGCTCAAGATATGATGATTACAAGTTGCAACCAAGTAGTCACTCTCAGTCGTATGCTTGTGGGGGTCACTTAATAAAAAGATTTCTATCACATGTGGGATTATCCTATTCTATATATTTTCATATTTTTACATACAAAAAGGGTGTTTGAAAACATGATTTGAAAAGAAGTTTACAGATTTAATTGAAAAAATGTCCCTTTTATTGGTAAAAAATTCACAGCCAAGGGTTTTCATAAATAAGACTTAGTTCGTGAACGCACGTGATATATAGGTTCTACATATAGTGAACCCCCCCCCCCCCCCCCCCCCCCCCCCCCCCCCCCCCCTGATATATAGGTTCTACATATAGATTCACTCAATCATCAACTTTTTTTGCACTCAAATGAAATCCAAATGCTATAAAACTTTAGGATGATGTGGAGGACACTAAGGAGCACTATTGTATCGAGTGTGGCTGCATTCGGAAGAGGTACCAAAATTACAATCCATCATGGTCAAGGTCCTAGAAACTGCAGCAGAACATATCAAAAAGGTCCCCCTAGGGTCTAGGAACACTCTCCTATGGTTGGAATGTCAAAAAATAGTCATTATATGGCACTCAAATCAACAGATTTAGTCTACAAACATGTAATCACAAATTAACAAAATTGATAATGAATGTACTTGAATGAAAGAGCATCAGACAAGGAACACAATGCAAGTTTTAGAATTGAATTGTCATTACCAGAGCTCAAGATATGATGATTACAAGTTGCAACCAAGTAGTCACTCTCAGTCGTATGCTTGTGGGGGTCACTTAATAAAAAGATTTCTATCACATGTGGGATTATCCTATTCTATATATTTTCATATTTTTACATACAAAAAGGGTGTTTGAAAACATGATTTTGAAAAGAAGTTTACAGATTTAATTGAAAAAATGTCCCTTTTATTGGTAAAAAATTCACAGCCAAGGGTTTTCATAAATAAGACTTAGTTCGTGAACGCACGTGATATATAGGTTCTACATATAGTGAACCCCCCCCCCCCCCCCGATATATAGGTTCTACATATAGATTCACTCAATCATCAACTTTTTTTGCACTCAAATGAAATCCAAATGCTATAAAACTTTAGGATGATGTGGAGGACACTAAGGAGCACTATTGTATCGAGTGTGGCTGCATTCGGAAGAGGTACCAAAATTACAATCCATCATGGTCAAGGTCCTAGAAACTGCAGCAGAACATATCAAAAAGGTCCCCCTAGGGTCTAGGAACACTCTCCTATGGTTGGAATGTCAAAAAATAGTCATTATATGGCACTCAAATCAACAGATTTAGTCTACAAACATGTAATCACAAATTAACAAAATTGATAATGAATGTACTTGAATGAAAGAGCATCAGACAAGGAACACAATGCAAGTTTTAGAATTGAATTGTCATTACCAGAGCTCAAGATATGATGATTACAAGTTGCAACCAAGTAGTCACTCTCAGTCGTATGCTTGTGGGGGTCACTTAATAAAAAGATTTCTATCACATGTGGGATTATCCTATTCTATATATTTTCATATTTTTACATACAAAAAGGGTGTTTGAAAACATGATTTGAAAAGAAGTTTACAGATTTAATTGAAAAAATGTCCCTTTTATTGGTAAAAAATTCACAGCCAAGGGTTTTCATAAATAAGACTTAGTTCGTGAACGCACGTGATATATAGGTTCTACATATAGTGAACCCCCCCCCCCCCCCCCCCCCCTTTGCCCCCCAAGGTCATATGCTTCAATCTTCAAGACTTGAAAATGATAAAAGTTCCCTTTCCCACTTCACAAATACATTTTATACCTAGGGCTCTCTAGGCCAATGGACGACTTATAAAACTCAGACTCCCTTGCTGACTTCACAACTTAACTTCTAAGAGCTTTTCCACCTATAATGGGAGGCTACAAATGATTATAATTCATTTTTGGAAAATTAATGAAGATATATGGAAATTTTTAGGGCTCATGGAATAAGAGGTTGACTCGAAGAGTGCCTGTCTGGCTTGATTGCCAACGAAGATGAACTTTAACCATGCACAAGATGCGGATGATAAAGATCAAGGTGTTTTGAGAAATCAACAAGAACAAAGCAGTAATGCAATACCTTATAATCATGATCACCTCAAACAATGACGATATTTGCTATGTAGTGTAGATGTGGGAGACAGTCTCAATAGGTGGGAACTAGCTCCTGGAAGCCGAACAACGGACCAGTCAATGGTGGTTACCACAGTAACTTCAAAGGGCTATAAATAGGACCCATTACATTGTAATCAGGTTGGTTGTACTTTTCGGCTGCTTATCTTTTGACTTCTTACTCTTAGTTGTGTGGTTTTAGTCGTGAAGTTGTTCCTAAGCTACACTATTTTCACTTGTAATCCTACTATGTAATCCTTAATATAGTAGTCAAGTGTACTTCAGTGAGATATACCTTGTATTCATTCTTCATGAACCTTGAATCTGAACACTAATTCCAGTCATTTAGTTTGTCTCTCACTTCAGAAGATGTATTTCAGCTCATGTAACTATTCCAGTTCAGTTTGTATCTTCTCTTCTAGTTCTATTGATTCAACTAAAAAATCACTAGTAGCTAGAAATTGTAACACTGGAGTCATCTATCTAAAGAGATCAGCTCTAATTCCCTTTTGGCAATCATGGTGGCTAGAGCTTTGCTCGTTGACCAAAAAACTCCTCTCCCAGTTTGAGTTTTCAGCTGTAATGGCACCCAAACCCAACCGTGGCCGAAAACCATCCTACCGCGTTGACCCTATCCTTGAGGAGTCAGAAAGAGATTCTGATCCCAAGAATGAACAAATAACTGAAACTGAGGCTCAGGAGGAGCATAGTCATGCTGATGAGGCAAAGGACTCTCAGCATTCTCGTCAGTCTAGAAGAAGAAGGGCTGAAAGGGAAGAACGCAAGGCCAAGAGTTTTCAGACCATACAGCGGGACGAAGGAGCCAAAGGTAGTGAAGGAAGTCACCATAGTTCCAGTAGAAAATCTAGGGAGGAAACAAAAACTGAGACAGAGGCAGAAATTAATTGGGATGCAGACAGAGAACATTATAAGAAAGCTTCAAAAAGGAGTCAGGACCCCAAGGTGAGAAGAGGAAGAAATGATGCTGATAGACATGATTACACATCTTCATTGAAGATTTCTTTTTTCATGTCCAAAGGGGGAAAGAAAGATGACCCGGATGTTCATATCCAAGCCTTTGAGCAGTATGCTGAGTTGAAAAATATTGACGAAGATGACTGGGGTAAATACTTTCCGCAAACATTTAAGGAGGCAGCAAGGAAATGGTACTACCATTACCCGGCTTGCCAACTCAGATCATATAATAAACTACTTAAAGCTTTCTGACCGGAATATTCAAATAACAGAGGAGATGAGGATATACTCTATGGATTGGATAAGATAAAGCAGAGAAAATTGTCAGTCAGAAGCTATGTTGAGAAAATCAAGGAACTGACCAAACAACTGCAGGAACCACCATCTGAAAAGCGGTTGCGAGCATGGCTTTTGAATGGTTTTTGCAGTAAAAAGCTTAGGGAACAGGAGGTGCCAGCACCGACAAAGAAATTCAATGATTTCATGCAGCGAGCCCTGAAGCTAGAACAACACGCTAAGAAGGAAAATAATCATAAGAAGAGGAGGTCCAGTAGTAGTAGTATTTCTACTAGGATTCTGATTCCAGTAGAGCCTCCACTAGTTCTAAAAGTAGCTCAGATGAAAAGACCAAAGACAAGCTTAAGAAGGGATATTGGTCTAGGAAGATTGAAGAGATGGCGCGACAAATTGTTGAAATTAGTTAGACCAGACAACCGGTAAGAAGAATGGAAACCTGGTGTTCAAAGTGTAAATCTAAAGACCATGTTTCAAACAAATGCCCATAGTGTACTTATTGCAAAATTTATGGCCATCTATGGAACAACTGTGGTATTCAAATTCATCATTTCAAGAAGGGAAAAGATTTGTTAGGGGTGGCATTTACCAATGTTGAACCAGTAAGAGTGGAAACTACGAGTGCTTCTCAAGAAGAGAAACTAGGTATCAGTGGTATTGGTACAGGGCGCGACAGATACCAAGGGGATACTAGCCGGGACCAAGGTCATGGTAATTTCTAGAGTCGAAGCTTGAATTTCTATACTTGTGGTAAGTATGGGCATTTCGCCGCTCAATGTCCAGAAACACTTGTGACTGCGGATATTGAGGCGAAGGTTCCAGAACCAGTTCCTGTACGAGCAATTACACGAAGTAAAGGGGTGGTGATTGAGGAAATTCCAGAAAATCCAACAAAGCCAGTCACTCTTGAAAGTAGCAAATGGGCTCAGCAGAGAGAGGTATGGAAGGCCAAGGGTAAAGAAAAGGTGGTTGATGAATGGTAGGAGTAGAGAGAACTAGTGACAAAAATCACGGAGGATTTAGCCAAGAATCTGTCAGAGCAGCCAAAGAGTGTTGACACCCGGGTCATTCAAAAGATACCTGCCCATTTTTTTGAGACATCACAACCAGATAAGTCAAAGCTTGGGATACCTGAGACCATGTTGACTGCAGTACAAGGACTGATGGAAGAGATGGGAACTGATAAAGGATCTGAAAGAACTAAAATAAAGGAATGGTATTATGAAGATACTACCAGTTCTTCAAACTTGATAACAATTGTGATCATGAGAAAGAGGAAATTCATGTCAAGATTTGTGACAGAATTCAGAAACTCACTCTGGAGTTAGAGGATATTAGAAGAACTTTTCGTGAAGCAGCGAAATTCATCAAACAGAAAATGAAGGCTGAGGTGGAGGCCATATCAATTGACTTGGAAACTATCAGAGATGATGAAGTGCCGGTGATTCAGGTGGATTAAAAAGTTCAGAAATAGTGGGAACCACTATTGAGCATCATATTAAATGGAGGAGCAGGGGTGTGAACATTCTGGGAGCACATCTTCAACAAACGATGGTAATTACAAACCTGAAACTAGCACCTTTCAAAGTTTGAATGGTGGATCATCGAGTGGTGCATGCAACTGGTATGATAGAGAGTATGCAGATAAGACTGGGCAAAGAAAAGTTCAAAACTAGTTTCCTAGTACTAGATGTGCAAGGAGCGTATGGGATGCTATTGGGGCACCCATGGCTGCAAACAACACAGGCTGTACACGACTATGCTAATCAGACTCTGACAATACAAGGAGACAATGGTAGAATACAGATTCAGATGAATAACACTAGAAAATGGAGAAAGGAACTGAGACCCAAAGAGCTTTGCCAGAAGTATAAGGTCAAGAAAATTGAGAGAATGCTAGAAGCCATGAATGTTTTTCCATTAACAGAGATAGATCTCAATGCAGTTTTACCGAACAAAGATCAGACTGAAAAACAAAAAAAACAATTTCTAGAACATTTCACTGAACTGAATTCAAGAGAACATCCAGTTCAGCTAACTAGAAGGTCAAAAGAACCAGTTGATTTCATCACACCAGTAGAACAAGCACACTCTGGAGGAGCTACTGAAAATCAGAATAGTAATTTAGAGCTCAAAGAATCGTCTTGGGATTACGTTGAGGAGTCAACCAAGAGAAAGGGCGGAGGGCCTAACTGGTTGCTTCTAGATGATCAGGAGATAGAGAAATGGAATTTGGGGTCCAAGGAAAACCCTAGATTGATCAAGGTCAATAAACATTAGAATCCTACGATGAAAGAGAAGACACGACATATGTTCTAGCACTATAAAAATGTGTTCGCATGGGAACATACTGATTTCAAGGGACTGGATCTAGAGGTATGTCAACATTGAATACCACTAAAACCAGATTCCAGACCAGTACGACTGTAGCGATATCGAATGAATCCAAATTATGCTAAGAAGGTCAAGGAAGATATTGAAAACCTTCTAAAAGCTGGGTTCATTACTGAAGTAGCCAGTAGTGATTGACTGTTTCCTATTGTGGTTGTGCCCAAGAAGAATGGGAAGCTGAGAGTATGTGTGTATTATAGGAAACTGAACGCCCAAACCATTAAGGATCCATTTCAATTACCCTTCACAAACATGCTACTTGATGAAATTGCAGGATATGAGATGTATAGCTTTATGGATGGTTATAGTGGCTATAACCAGTTACAGATTTCTCCTGAGGATCGGGGTAAGACCACTTTTATTATGGAATGGGGAGCATTTATGTATCTGGTAATGCCATTTGGCCTTTGTAATGCACCAGCCACTTTTCAATGATGTATGATGGAAATATTCAGTGAATTTCTTCATCGGTTCCTTGCCATATTTATGAATGACTTCATTGTATATTGAATAGAGGAAAAGCATTTACTATTTTTGGAAATGGTTTTTAAGCACCGTCAAGAAAAGCGGATTTGTCTGAATCCATTCAAATTTATTTTTTCTGAATCCATTCAAATCTATTTTCTTACTCTGGAAAGGAAAGCTACTAGGGCATGTGGTGTCCAAAAATGGAATAGAAATGGCCAATGACAAGATCCAGTGCATTCAACAAGACAAGGCGCCTAGAAATGCATCAAAATTAAGTTCTTTCTTAGGATATATTATTTTTTATAGAAGATTTGTGCACAATTTTGCTTCCCAAGCATTACCATTGTATGAACTTACAAATAAAACCAGCAAGTTCAGTTGGACTGCTGAATGTGAGGAAAGTTTTCATAAATTAAAGAATGTCATCATCAATAAACTAGTTCTTCGACAACAGAATTGGGATGTCATTTTTCATGTACATGTGGATACTTTGGGACTGGTGATGGGAGCAATACTAGATCAGCCAGAAGGAAGAATTGATTATCCAGTATACTTTGCCAATCACAGGTTCAGTCAAGCTGAACAAGGGTATACAACTACTGAAAGAGAAGCCTTAGGTATGGTTTTTAGTGCTACTAAATTCAGACATTATTTGTTGGGCAAGCTATTTCATTTCTATGTGGATCATCAAGCCTTATTATTTCTAATTAATAAAGTCATTATTCAAGGCAGGTGGGTTCCCAGATGGTTGGACTCAGAATCAGAAGAAGGCTTTGGTAATTAAAAGTCTAAAATTCAATATCATTGGCGGTTCACTTTATTGATTGGGTGTCGATGGGATTCTTCGCCGATGTGTGCCTATGGAGGGTAGAATGTAAGTTATTTTAGAGGCATGTAATGGAGAATCTGGTGGACATTTTTCTACTGATATTACTTTCAAGAAGATTCTGTAGGTTGGTTTTTGGTGGCAATCTTTAATATATGATGTCAGAAGCTTTTGTAAAACATGTGATATATGCCAAAGAATGGGCAGACCCACAATAGCAGATATGACTCCTTTAACACCAGTCCAACCACTGGGTGTTTTCATGAAATGGTGTCTGGATTTTATGGGTCCATTCAAGAAGATTACTCAAAGTAAGAATAGGTATATATTGATGGCTACCTGTTATGTGACCAAGTGGCTAGAAGCTAAGGCTCTTCCCGACAACACAACAAGATCCACTGCTAGGTTTCTATTTGAGAATAATGTCTATCGATACGGATGTCCTGTGGAGATTGTGTCAGACCAAGGTACACACTTTATAAATGACACTACGGATATTCTCATGGATATTCTTTCAGTCAAGCATCAAAAATCAACACCATATTATCCTAGATGCAATGGGCAAGCCGAAAGCAGCAATAAGACTATCAAGAAAAGCCAGAGCAGTGGGACTTGAAACTTCAAACTGCCCTATGGGCATATAGAGAAGCTTATAAGGTCACTATGGGGTTAACACCATTTAGAATGGTGTATGGCACTAAAGTTGTTGTACCTATGGAATTTGTCATACCCAGTCTCAAGATGGTAGTAGAGCATGGCTTGGATTTTAATCACAATCTAAAAAAGATATTGGAGGAGCTAACACAGCTAGATGAGTTGAGACAGAGGGCTATGCTAGAACAAGAAATTGTTCAGCAAAGAAGAAAACACTGGCATGACATACGAATTAAGGTCAGGGAGTTTCAGAAAGGCAACATAGTTCTCATATATCAATCAAAACTAGGCCCTAAGAAACCAAACTTAAAGAAAGCCTGGGCAGGACCATCTGAAGTTGATTGGGTGTTCTCCAATGGCAAGGTAAGGTTGAAAGATTTGTCTGGATTAATGTTGCCAGGGTATATAATGGATCCAAATCAAGCTCTGTTATTTAGAAGCCAGAGAAACTTGTCGGGAAAAGGGTACTGATGATCTGGGAACTGAAGACAATGAAATTCCATAAGTAGCTATTTTAGGTCTTTTTCATGTACATCCAATTCCAGAGCCAGTCAAAAAGTCAGAACAGTACCAGTACGACCAAACCATGTCCATACCAGAAACAGAAAAGTATGGAAACCAATATCAGTTCTTATGGGAACAACGGTTAGAAGGACTATCATTTGTAATCATTTCAAAGACAAGAGAGAGTATTGATTAATGCATGTCTGCCACATCACTTGCGGTGCACAAAACTCTAGTAACGGTAAGTGGTGGAGCTTTTATGGCACGAACGCGTATAACAGTGAGGCGAGTAAGAATTTTTTCCTCGCAAATCTCCTGCGCGATGCCTGCCTACTGTCGTTCATTCGCCATCGCCAAGCTCTGAAGTTTCCTCACTACAGCTACAAACTTATTTATCTAAGGAGACTGTGGATTGCTGCTTATCCTTGCCAGTCACACCAGGATACAAGTTTGACGAATCAAGTAAGTCCTCTTCTTCTTCGTATACCGATTCATTGTCTTCACGGTGTATGGGAAGGAAGAAAATGTCGGAGAAGATGCAGGAAACTATAGAAGAAACCCAATCTCTTATTGCTGTTGCAAAAGCAACTCTTTCGCTTATTCTTCACAGTAAAATACAGAGATATGTGTTTACTAAGCAAGCCGAGGCCTTACTTAGACTGTGGTATTTGCATGTGGTTGTGCAAGCCACAAGGATAGATTTTGACACAGGTATTATAAGGCAAGTTTTGCATTCCTTCAATGCCAAATATAGAAGTGCTATGGTCTATGGTAGGAAAGTGTCAGTCACTCCAAAAAATATTGCTTTCGCATTCCAAATGCCAAATGGGCCAAAGCCATCTGTGACAACCACATAGCAAATCAGTGCAGCCTTGAAAGAAGATGATGTTGCCAAAAAGAAACAAAAAGCCACTGCGCAAGGGGTTTTAGTAGCAGGTTTGGACATTCTTGTTGCTTATCTCTTTGTAGCTGAATCTGTGAGTCTTAAAAACAATCCGACTTATGTGTCAAAGAAGCTATTTGCTATGCTCCTAGCAAAAATATTGGACTCTACAATTTCTATCAATCTCTTTCAGATATTGTCACATAATGTGCTTCAGCAAACTGCCAAGTTGAAGTCTCAAAATTTCTTCAAAGCTTGGTATGCTTGGTAGTTTCTTTACTGGGCATCTACTCCAGACACCCATGCCCAGGTAAGAATGGCTTGGAGCTAGAAGCCATTTCCAGTTCCTAGCAATGTGGATTTATTGTCAGATGAAGAATCCCCAGGAAACCAGTTAGCTCTCACTGGACAAAAGAGAAAGGCCACACAAGAGGAAGCTGGCAGTTGTAAAAGACCAAGGAAGACATTGACTAAAAGAACTGCTCTTCTTAAGGAGTTAGAAAGTCATATCCAAACAGTGTCTACTGAAAAGACTCCAACTAGATAGATTGAACAACCTCTCGTCCAGACCACTGCCAGTCAACAGGGAAAATTTTAGCAACCACCAGTACAGGATAAGACCAGCCAGATAGGGCCAGTGCTGAGCAGTTAGCAGATCAGACTGGTAAGGGAAAAGGACCAGCACCTTCAAGTCCACTTGGAAAGGTTTCCATCCCTTATAGTGAGGCGGCCCTATGTTTAACTAAGAAAGACAGGTTACAGCAACTACAAACTCATCCTCTCAAAGGACGTCTACTTCTAAAAAAATATGATTATTCTACACTACCATATATGGCTCCTATCACGGTTTATGAGCCAGCTTCCTGTGACCCAACCACAATGAAGGATGGTTGTTCTATACTTATTTAGTCATCTTGAAACACTATTGTGAATGCCATAAGACATATGCTAGATGCTTCAATGTCAGATGATGAAATAACCAAGGTAAAAACTGAAATGAAGGAGGTTGAGTAGCAGATTGAAAAGTTGGAGCAGGAGAGAGCAGACCAGACCCTACGCCACAGTATCGTTGAAACTCAGTCATCTAGTACCATTCAACAATTAGAAAATAAGTTATCCAAGGTGGAGTTTGAGATACGGACCCTTAGGGAAGAAAAGGAATAAGCTGGAAGGGCTGCGGACAGATTCAAAACTCGGTTGAGAATGAAGCGAGTTGATTTCAACTCGTTGCTGACTAGTCACACTGCTCTAAAAGCCACATTAACGGAAAGATACATCTATAATAATCTGGATGAGATATTAAATCCAAAAGGTAATGTTGTTTTCAGTATGGATAATTTGAGGACTCTCATGGAGACAATGCAGAGTGATTTGCAAGACAAACTCTTTGAATATAACAACACTCTAGAAAATCAAGCTATCCTTGATTATATTGAACAACAGAATAACCTTGAGGAGGAGGATGATAAGGCAGAAGAAGAAGAAGAAGAGGAGGATGAATCAAAAGAAGGGCATGATGATGATGAGTCTCCTCCATCTCCACCTTCAGGACCTAGTACTGGTGGAGCAGGGGCTACAGAAGGGAATCAGTCAAAGACAGACCAAACAGACTAGCATGAAGGTCAGCAGTCGGGTGATCAAGAGGTGGAAGAGCAACAACCTAGCAACGCTGGGAATTCACCAGTACACCAGTCACACAGCACAATATGGATGATAAAGGGAAAGGCAAAGCTGTGATGACTGAGATTCTAACCGATGATGAGCGACATTCATTACAGCTTATCACGTTGAATAAGAGATTAAAACATCATCAAGCTCCTATAACCAGGATGTATCTGGAGGATGATGATCTTATATCACTGATCTAAAGCTATTTCAGCGACTATATGTTGGCACTAGAGAAATGGTTCAACATTGGAAATCAGCTGCTTTCCATGATCAAGAGGTGTGTTGCTTGCTTGTGCATCCTAGTACAATACAACTCCTAGAGAGAGTGCCTGAATGGATACTAACTGCTGATGAGAAAGTAGCTAATCCACATTGGGAGTGGCATTCTATTGTAGATTCTCATTCCCTAGCCATCAAATTAGAGCTCCTGCTGGGGAATAAACCGACGTCTAAATGTACAAAAGATGTCATAAGTCAATTAAAAGAGGTCTTAGTGCAAATGCAGATTGCTAGGGGAGTTCTGGATCAGAGGGTGCGAGCTATTCTTGAAGATCAACCTAACCAGTAAGGGACCTCAAACTGAAATGGCAGTAGGAGAACAGGCAATTGATCTCTGGAGATTATTTTAGCTGGTTAAAGTTACCAGAAAGATGATGCAGCAGAAGAACCGGGTTGTCCTTAATTTTCTAGAGTTTGTACCTGATTCCCCAGTTCTCGTGTATGATTTACCAGCAAGAGAAGTGGAGTTGTCGAGGTTTTTTCCAGCACTATATTCTCAACATACAGAACTAGTAGATAGAATCACATACTATAAGATTATTGATGATTTTCAGGATTGGTATGAGAAATCAACTGTGGAATGGAAAACCTGGAAAACGCTATTCAATGATGCTCTTAAATAAAATGATTTCTAGGAATTAAGAGATGAGGTGCAGAGGATCAAGCTATGTATGGGACAATGGAAAATCCAAAATATAGGTCTCACTAAGATCACAAACCAGTTGTTTGCTGCAACTCACTGTTGAGTCCTCTAAAGTTCTTGAAAAGGACATTACGGCTAAACCAGGCCTAGGACCACAGTACAGAGACATGGCTGAGATTCTCTTTGAAGCTAGGATTAAAACAAATCAGCCTCTTCTAGAAGGATGGATCCATACAGCTTCACATTGTCACAGATTGGCCAAAACTCATCTAATGAAAGGAAGACGCACGCTCTATGATCCTGACACCAAAACTTATCATCCTCTCACACCTTATGAAGTCGAAATGACCACAGAGAGGCGGGATCAGCTTGAGCAGGAGGCCATTTTATAGACTCATTCAGAAGGACAATGCTGGCACTGGGACTTCTAAGACACCATCAAGACCAAAGGGAAAAAGTAAGCGTGTTCATTGGAAGGATACTGGGTAGTTCCATCTCAGAATTCAATGGAGGAATTTTCCTGCCATTCTACGAATCAAACGGTGGATTTTACCAAGAATTTTTAGAATCAGACAGACGGTGGATTTTTCTAGTCAGGTGTTGGTATTTCTTTGGCTGGATACCCATGGAATTACAATTATAGGGGTGTCAAGCACTCAACAAGCATGAAATATGGCATAAATCTAGCAATACCACAATAGCTAGAAACATAAGAAGAATACGCTCATGGGGAACATAGGCCGACTCATGAGGAACATAGGCCAACTCAGCAAGCAGGCAAAGAGCTTCCTCAAAACTTCAGAAGGATCAGATGGTGGATTATTTTCAGAAATTTTGGAGTCTTACCAAAATTCAAGAAAGAAGGGAAGGATGTAGATGGCGGAGACAGTCTCAGTAGGTGGGAACCGGGGCTCTTGGAAGCCGAACAATGGACCAGTCAGTAATTACCATGGCGGTTACCAAAGTAACTTTGAAGGGTTATAAATAGGACCCATTACATTGTAATCGGGCTGGTTGTACTTTTGGGCTGCTTATCTTTTGACTTCTTACTCTTAGTTGTGTGGTTTTAGTCTTGAAGCTGTTCCTGAGCTACACTATCTTCACTTGTACTCATACTTTGTAATCCTTAATACAATAGTCGAGTGTACTTCAGTCAGATATACCTTGTATTCATTCTTCATGAACTCTGAATCTGAACACTAATTCCAGTCATTCAGTCTGTCTCTCGCTTCAGTAGATGTATTTCAGTTCATGTAAGTTCTACTGATTGAACTAGCAAAACACTAGTAGCTATAAATTCTAACACTGGAATCAGCTATCTAAAGAGATCTGCTCTAATTCCATGTAGCATCATTAAGAGACAGCTCAAACAAATTCATATTTTTGAGAGAAGAAATCACAATAGTTTATCCATCTTTCCAAAAGTCCAGAAACAGGCTAAGATGAATGAGCTTGCTAGGAGAGTTGAGACAAGAAACTACTACCACAATGACCACCTTTGTGACTCGCTTACGGAGATGGTGTCTTTTAGCTTAAAAATCCCGATTCAACTACTGTGACATAGACCCCTCTTATGAAATCGTAGCTGCATCATAACCAACATTACGTTGTTCTTGATATTGAGAGTATAGAATTAATAATATGAACGCTGGCTAAAAATCTGGATAGTCCTTGTTTGAATTATTTTTAACAATGTTGTCATAGGAAAAATCCTTTACTATATCAAGAAGAAGTGTAGCTGGTTGCTTTTTTGAAACATGATTATCTACAACAATAAGTTGATTAATAATAGATTTAAAAAATTCAATATATCTCATCATAGAAGTACCAATTTTATATTGAAATCTGGTAGGAAAACCTATCCAATAAAGTATTTCTATATTTTGCCATTTGTCAAGTGTCTACTAAAGAAAGGATTCTGGTTTTGGGCAAGGTTTGAACTCCCACATTAGCTTTGACAATATGTAGAAATTCCATCTTGGATTTGATCTGATCTGCAGTTTTGGTGTTGCTGGTGCAATGTGGAGCATAAACGAGTGTTCTTGTAGGGTTAATGATCATACCTGTCAAATCTCGTGGAGTAAGAGCTACTGAGGTGGTCGCAACAGGCAAAAACACAGCACAAATCTCTAGGCTTTTCTCTCTCTCTCTCTCTCTCTCTCTCTCTCTCTCTCTCTCTCTCTCTCTCTCTCTCTCTCTCTCTCTCTCTCTCTCAGTGAATGCAAATGAGCTTATTTTGCCCCATTTTGACTATATGTTCCCTACCTATTCGAAATGCCCCATTCATAGGTTCTGAACTATATGTTCAGGGGCTTTGGATGATGAGATTAGTTTGTAGCTGCATGGTCGGAACAATAGAAGTTTTAGAAGACACACTCGATCTTTGACAGTGGCACCTATAACTTTGACACTGCCTTGTGTTTTGATTGATGGCTCTTTTTTGGATGCCATTGAATTGCTTTGATATGGACTTTGAGTTCAAGTCATCCAGTGTGTGAGTTGGTTTTTGTTTGCATGTCCAAATGACTTCTTTTTGTTGTCGATGGTGTGATTGTACTAACCCTGTTTGCTTAACAAAAGTTGGAGGTTTTGTTGTTTCCGTGGGGTTTGGGTTTGGCTGGTGTTGTGCAGATTGAATTTCAGTACGATGTTGTTTGGCTATCCATAATTTCTGTGGATGGGTTTGCATAATGGACTTTTTCACCCATATTTTCGTGACCACATTTCGAGACCTTCGCGGTATGGGAGCAGGGGTTGATTGAAGAGGTTCCCATAGGTAATCAGATTGTACAAATGGTGTGGCAAAAGATCTATCATCTAGCATTCATTGTAAGGTGTTATCCTGCCTATTTTGTGTGACTTTATAAGTGCACATCCATGGCACTCCACATTAAGGTCTGTATATGAAACCACATGAAATTGATGAGGATAAACTATTCCATCAATAGTTATTGGTAAATTGACATGTCCCAAGCTGTTCATTGTTCCTTTGCTAGCCACTTTGAACCCAATAGTATTTGGCAATAAAGGCTCCTTTGTCAATTTCATGAATGTGGAGTAGTTGACAACTTTTGCTCTTGCTCCAATGTCCACTAGTGGTCGCTCAGTGGTACCATCATTAAGTTGCGACAAAATTTGTAGATTGATGACACCTAACCATGTATGCCCCGTTTGTATGGATGCTATTGGAGGAGAATTGATACAATTTTTCTGTTTGCAATTTCTCATAAGGTTTGCTAGCTCGTTCCACTTTAATATTCTAATCTTGGCCTCTTCCTTAGCCTGCTCTCCTGAATATCATGGGCTCAACTTCTTTGCTAATCTGTTGCATGAATTGTTTGGAGTTCTTCTGGTGTCATTGGGAGAAGATCTTTCTTTAACCTGTATCCACCTATCCAACTAGGCATCTCCTCACTTGCCAATGTTGCAAGCTTGATGGCGCCACTTTACGATATATCATGTATTACGAAAGGCCCATCCCTCGATTTTGAGTTTTTTGGAGTGTTGCTTTAGGGTATACACCAAAATGTAATCCCCTTTCTAGAACTCTTTGCTAATCAAATGTTGATCATGGAAATCTTTCATTTGTCGTTTTTGAGCGTATATTCCTGCTACCGCTCTCATTTTGGTTTCATTTAATTGCTCCAAAATGTCTAGTCTTTCTGACAGTTTGTGTCCCGTCCATCCTAACTATGTTGTGATTCGAAGCGTGTTAATCAAGAATTCCATGCATAGAATTGCATTAATCCCGAACATAAGGTTAAAAGGAGTGGTTCCCATGGAAGTTTTAAATGCTACGCTGTAAACCCATAAGGATGAGTGTAGCCTCTGGTCCCAATCAGTTCTTGAGTCACTCAGTATTTTGGTGAGCACTGTGCATAAGATTCTATTGGTACTCTTGGCTTGTCCGTTAGCTTGGGGGTGATAGGGTGCTGATTTTTTATGCATCACCAGGAATTTATCAAGTAAGATTTCAATGACGTTGTTACGAAGTGTGCTCCTCTATCACTCACAATTTCAATGGGTAGACCGTATTTGGTAAATATATGTTCAAAAAGGAACTGAAACATAGTTCGTGCATCATCTTTTTGTGTTTCTTTTTCTTCCATCCATTTCGTCAAATAATTTGTGGCTACAATGATGTATTTTGCATGCATCCTATATGTGGGAGGTATGATGGGATCTATAAAATCTATGCCCCACTTGGCAAAGGCTCGTACTCCCATCATCGGCCATAATTGCATTTCACCTCTTTAGAGAGGTTCTTTTGCGCGTTGACATTCATCACACCTTTTGACATATGTCTCTGCATCTTTGAACAACGTTGGCCACCATATTCCTGCATAAAGTACTTAGTCCATTTCATTCTCCTAAAGAAGAGTGACCAATTCTATTTGGTGTTTGAGAGATGTCATCATCACAAACATGATTCTATGCATGCATACTATTTAAATTTATGCACAATGAAAAAGAGAACTAGTCTTATAAGACAAAAACATTGGTCATTTAAAAGAAATTTGTACATTTTCTTACTCTAATGTAGCATTGTAGCATTGACAAGGTTCATACTATCCTTAAGCTGTATTCCTTGCATCCATCTAGCATCTTCAAAAGGACATTTTTTGAACTTAATAAGATACCATAGGATAATCTTACCATGTCGTAGTACCTTGTCTTTATGATGAAGGACAGCTTCGGTGTCGTGCAGCTCCGCTCACATGCAAAGAAAGATGCCAGAAAAATGCATATTAAATTTGTTTGAAGCTTATATGTTTAATGAACAGTGATTAAGGGCTGGTTGCAGGTTGAGTTCAATGTTGAATGTATGTCAAATGCGATTGAAAGGGCCAAAACATGCCTTAATGATGCTAAAACATATTATGCTTGAAGTGAACACTGATGGGGTATTGTGCCCTAGAACTGTTGTGCTCGATGTGCTCTACCGGCATGTCTTTACGGCTCATCGATTGGAGCTACGATGAAGAAGTTATGGCAGTTTAAAGTTCAAGTCGACTGCCCAAAGACCTTACCTATGGCCACCCTAAATTTAATTAGGGTGTGAAGCCAAGGAAAGAGAGGAATGCCATGGCGTGTGCAGTGGGCAGCGGATAGACAGCCGAAGATGAACTCGCGCTGGGCGCTAGAGTGGTCGGACGCGCATGACACAGAAGCGAAAACATTCAAGAAGCCGTCGCGCGAAGATTTGGTGCTAACCGCTTCGCATTTGGTGCTTGCCACATCATGGGGGCGGTTCCTGCCACGTCAGCCACCCATTAGCGACATCGCTAATGGGTAGGCTATTTTTAGAGGGGCAGCATGCAACTAAACAAGAGGAAGACAATCATCTTGGGGGTTTTTTCTCTCCTTCTCCTCATATTTCCCTTAAGCCTCTTCATAACGAGAATAAAGGCCTTAAGCTCTTCATATTTTTTAAGCTCTTAAAAATCCTTGAGCTCCTCTCTTAAGCACCATCTCCAAACCTCCATAGCCGAAAATTCTTAACCTCCTCCTCCTCATGAGCCCATGATTCCTAATCTCCTCCACATATCTTGAAGATCCTTAAGCTCGGAATCTCCTCCTAAGCTCGGGAACCTTGAGCTCTTCTCTCCTTCGGATAATCTCTTAAGCTCTTAATACATACTCTTAAGCTCCATCTTCTTTGAGCTCTTCTCTCCGCCGAAGAAGGTCCTTAAGCTCTTGATAATCCCGAAGCACCTAATATCCTCCTCATCAGCTGGGAATTCTTAAACTCCTCCTAATCTCAAGCTCATTAAGCTCGGAGTCCTTCACCTCATCATCGGGAATTCTTCTCGGCATCATAAGCAAAAGCGTGGAAGCTCTTAATCCCATAATCATTAAGTCTTAATCTCTTAATAGTCTTAAGCTCCTCATATCTTTAAGCTCGGGATTCCTATTAATGTCTACAAGCTCTTAAGCTTGCTTAATCTTCAACCTTAAGCCCTCAAGCAAAGCCGTAAGCCAAAACTAAGCCTAATCTTAAACCGTTAGCAGTGACCATTCGATTCAGGAAGCAGAAGGCAGAGTAAGCAAAATTTTATCAATTTTTTTGGTTAGCACCTGGATTAAGCTAGGATTTCTTCTTGTAAAGAGCATTTAAGCTCCATTAGTGATTGATTAATCATGGATTTTGTCGATTAATTGGGAATTAAATGGACTGATTGTTTTAAATATTGTTGTCGGTAAATTGTATCTGCTACACCTTGTTTTCCGCACCTCTCATAGCCAGGGGCCTGGTGCCTTCCCGGCTCACCTTTCGCACAATTATCCCCCGACATTGGGTTGTAGCACCTCTTCTTGGTCTTCAACTTTGGGAGGGTATTCAATAATTGGTTCACTTGGTGGCTCGCCTTTGTAGGGTTAAAGTAGGCTGACATGAAAAGCATTGTGTATGATCCAATGGTTGGAAAACTTGAGTTGGTAAGCCATCTCATTGATAGGCTTCAAGATCTGGAAAGGATCATAGTATCTTTTTGCTAGGTTAGCATAATACTTTTGATGGTCCGTAGGATTTTTGTCCGTCTTTTGCCTTAACCGAGCCTTAGGAAACTTAAGTAAGACCCAAACATTTTCTTTGAATGTTAAGGCCCTTCTGTGCTTGTCAACATCAGCTTTTTGCCTTTGTCAAGATATGGAAATAGCCTCCTTAATCTTCTGAAAATGTTCTTGTAGGTCACGGCTATACTCATCAGTAGAGTGAAGATCTTCCCATGTACTTTGAGTAACAAGGGACTTTTAGGTCTTCCCTCAATGATCTCAAAAGGTGCTTTTCCTGTAGAAGTATGTACATTATTACTGTAGGCATACTCTACAAGAGGTAAGTACTTTTCCCATTGTGAGCGTTGATCTAATTTTGTAACATAAGTCTTTAGTAGATTGAGTATTGTAAGATTGGCTATCTCACTTTGGCCATCTGTTTGTGGGTGATAGGCTAAAGAAAAATTCAATCTTGTACCTAGATTCTCCTTTTAGGGAATTTCATGTTGGCAGCCATGCAATCAAACCATGGAGCCCCTAGGATAACATCCTCATGTTGGAGAGGAGAGATGAAAAAGTCTTCTTTGTCGATATATCTTTGGACATGAAGCCTCAACTTCCCAATCAAGGGAGTAACCAAGGCTTGCTGCCCCTTGAAAGCTAGTTGTTACAATATCTCCCATCTTGAAAGCTTGAATGCCCAACTTGGTGGCCAACTCCATTGATATGAAATTGTGAGTAGAGCCAGGGTCAAACAAGATAAAGGCATCATGATCCCTTACCTTTCTCCAAGCATAGGAGAGAGATGATCCATTGCAATGAGTATATTCTTTTAAAGCTTGGATGGTGGAAGCCCTAGGAGTCTCATTGCGAGCATTTTTCTTGGGGCAAGAACAATAGCCATGTCCTTGTTTGTCGATATAGGTTTGGACATGAAGCCTCAACTTCCCAATCAAGGGAGAGATGAAAAAGTCTTCTTTGTCGATATAGCTTTGGACATGAAGCCTCAACTTCCCAATCAAGGGAGTAACCGAGGCCTGCTGCCCCTTGAAAGCTAGTTGTTACAATATCTCCCACCTTGAAAGCTTGAATGCCCAACTTGGTGGCCAACTCCATTGATATGAAATTGTGAGTAGAGCCAGGGTCAAACAAGATGAAGGCATCATGATCCCTTACCTTTCTCCAAGCATAGGAGAGAGATGATCCATTGCAATGAGTATATTCTTTTAAATCTTGGATGGTGGAAGCCCTAGGAGTCTCATTGTGAGCATTTTTCTTGGGGCAAGAACAATAGCCATGTCCTTGATCCCCACACTTGAAACACTTATGGTCCTTGCAAAAAGCTTCAAGCTCTTTAGGAGAGAGTTTTTTTTTGCCTTTGTAAACTCCTTTCTCATTGGACTGATTGTTGTTGTTGTTGTTGTTGTTGTTGAAAGTGCCTTGGGAAGTATTTTGGACATTGGTTTTCCCCTTTGCATCATTTTTGTCTTTGTTTTACATGGGCTTGACATTCCGTTTAGCCTCTTGTTGGAAATTGATGCGTGAAGCAACCATGGTGTGATGAATTACTTTGGTGATAGAACCAGGACATTGAGAGTTGACGTATTTGGCCATCTCTTCAAGTAATCCCGCACAAAATTGTTTCTTTTTCTCGGCAAAGTCTATCTTTTGGAAGACAGTAGCCTTGAGATGTAAATCCCAAAACTTGTCTATATATTTGTGGATAGACTCATGAGAGAGAAGCTTTAAACTGCACCATTTGGTGATCACTTTATCCTTTAAATCACTTGCAAGGAATTGCTTCTTGATGAAAACGCGTAGTGTTTTGCATGTCTTTAGGGCTTCACTGTTGCCACAAAGGCTAGCCCACCATTGATGACACAATTTTTAAAAGTGCATAGCTACATGGTGTACCTTGAAGGACTCCGTGAAGCCCTCATCTCCAAAGGCCGCATCAAATTGTTGGATGAAGGTCAACACTTTGTCGGTAGCACCAAAGGTGCCATAATAGGTGAGAAAAGAAATACGCTTTCCTCCCTCCTTGAACTTCTTGAGCTTTTGTGACCTTCTCCATGCAGGGTATGACTTGCGATGTCCTCCCCTCTTGTATTCTCCAAGAGAATAGCCATAGATTTTATCGGAAGTGGAGGAAGGTGACGAAGAAGGAGAAGAGGGTGACCTCTTTTTTTCCCTTTTCTTCCTTTGTTGCCTCTCTTCCCTTTTGGAATGATGAGGAGAAGGACTATGTGTTGATCTTTTCCTCATGGGAGGAGTTGCCAATCATCTAGGCGGTCATCTTTGTGGAGCCACATCTTCAAAGGAACTTAAAGTTTCATTGCTTTCTTGCTCTTTGGATTCCTCCTCTTGTATGGGAGAGAGTCTTCTTTTGGGGATCTCTTCAAGAGGCCTCCTAAGCTCTCTCTCTCTCCTCTTTGAGAGAAAGGGATATCCCATAAGCGTGAAGTTGTTGAGTAAAATTGGGTTGCAAAGTAGGGTTTCCCATAGCTTGCTACAACCTAGTAACGAGATAATTGACAAACACGGGAGCATCATCATTAGCACCTTCATGTGCAAAATCAAAGCTATCAATGTTCATTCTACTCTCTTGGTTATTGTCAGCCATGTTAACAAATTTTGTGTATGTACTTAGTGTATGTTTTTGGAAATTCAAAACCTGAGTTGTCTCTCCTCTTAGCCTTTGAAAATTGGCTCTTAAGTATCTACACCCACAACTCAAAGTGGTTAATTATAGAGAGTAGTGGAGTGGGTCTAATATTCCAGAATTGCCGAGGGCTAGCTCCTTTTGGACTTCTTATGGCTTAATTAACACTAGGTTGGTAATGGGACACTTTTATGTCCTGGGACACTTTTATGTCTTGTTAAGTGACCATTTTCCTTGAATAATGTCAAGAGTTTCAAAATGGATTTTGAGGTGCTATCTATCTAGAAAGTTGTCTCATGAGCTGAAAAAAACTCAAAACTTTTTTGGAATATCAATTCCATCTTTAACCTTGTCCTTGCACAACGTTTCACAACCTAAACTGTGTGAAAAAATGGTCCTGTTTTTATCTTTTTTCAATTTTTTGCAACTATACCACTCTATAATTCATGTTTGTGAGGTCTATAATGCTAGAGAACTATCTTTAGTAGTCCTCAACATGTCCTGATGCTTCTAGGGAGAAATAAATGTTAAAGTTGTAAGTTATGACCAAATTACAAAAATTGTCAAATCCTGTTTTTTAGCCAAGTTTAGCTCTTCTATGATTTTTTTGGTGGCCTTCATGATATCCAAATGCAGTTTTGATTTTCTATGTCGCATATTGTAACACAAAGCTAATATTCCTTGAGTTTTGGGGCACCTAATACCCTATTTTGCATAGTAGACAACGATGGTTGATTTTTTCAATTATAGAAGAAAACGAAACATTCTAGTATATCAAGTATAGCTTTTTCAATATTGCTAGTTTCTTGTGACAACTACATGCATTTTGTAGGTAGTAACCATATCTAGTCATAAGAATCAAATTTGGCTAGATATTGAATAGTTTCTATGGGATTCTACAACTCATAATGTTGAACCCAGTTTTTTCATGTTTGCTGTATTTAGCACTTCATCTTTGTCCCCAAGATTCCCCTTGGTAAGAGATGTATTATTCTTTTGACATGCTCCATGGATCCTTATGAACCTAAAGGACAATAGGGAACTAAGAAAACATGCATATATTATTTGTATTGAGCGTGGCTATAGAAACTTTGATGATAGGTTTGCAGAATGGTAAAAATTCAACTTTTTTGTACCTATTTCTTTTGGAAAAACAAAAAATAGTGAGTGAGAAGCAATCATAGGTTCAGATCACCAGCCCATTGAAGTTAACTAGGGAATTTATCTCAAGTCCTACAAAAATCCCTAATCTTATTTTTATGCGACAAAACGTAAGAAATGACTGTTTTGATGAAATGTAATGGTCCATCAACTTTGGAGGCTTGGTGTGACCAAAAGATGAGAAATTTTACAAGTTTCTTATTTTTTCCATGTGTAGTAGGCCTTGAACTATAACCTCATGAAAGGATTTTACAAAATGAGTGGATCTACTATGGTTTTGGAGGTTTTTTTCAAAACCCTGAAATGACACTTTTATGTCCTGTTAGGTTACCAACCTAGTGTTAATAATGGTAAAGCCGTAGGCAAGTCTAAAAAGACTCCATTATTAAGTCCAAAGCTCCCGAGGTGTGTGCACCATATCCCACATAGTGGGCTCAACAAAATTGATAATAGATCCAAGTCCCACTTACCCTAATATAATTAATAAAATCAACCATTGATAGGCTACTTAAGGACCTTCTTTTTAAGCAAGAGAAGAGAAACAAAATGCTCTGATACCAATGTAATGTAATTGGCCTTTTTACTTGAGAGTAGCGGAAACTAAAGAGAGCACTTTTGTGAAATTACTTAGTGAGCATAGCGGGTGAACATAATTGAAGGTAACAACATAAACATAGCATTTAGTTAACTTGGCATGAACAATACTTTTGCAAGAGAGAGAGTTTAGAGAACATGACAACACTTGAGGATTGGATTTATGTGGAGCCCGGTCCCCCCTCCAGTAGGCATTTGTATTATAGTTTCTCCCATTAAGAGAGACTTGTTACAATAGAATCTTTGTGTTCCTTGTGACCTAGTTGATGCAATGAAGATGGAAAGCTTCATGCATCATGAGCATAACATAAACTTTGTGGAAAGCATTAACTATCCCAAGCCTCAGTCCCAAGACCTCAAACACATGTGAAGGTGTAGAAAGCTAGCAAGGAATGAGGGTAGGGAAGAGGAAGAAGAAACATTACATACGAGAAAGAGCTAGTTCCTCACTTATCATCATTCTTCTTGCTAGCATACATAATAGCACAGTAATGAAGAAGGAGAAGATGTAAAGATTAAGCACTAAAGCATGGATCTTGGTTGGATTTGCATTCCATAGCCAAGAGTGTTGGCGTAGGCTCTCAACCTCTCTACTTGCTTGGAGAAGGAGAGGGAGCTCTTGCACTTTGCACTTCACAGAATGAGAGTGTGTGTGAGTGTGTGTGGGAGAGTATACTCCTCAAGAAGTCCCCCTACTTTCTTTGGTCGACCCCCCCTTGTAGCTCATTCTTGAAGCTCATTGGACCCCTCAAGGCTAGCCAATCACAAGCAAGAGTCATACCAAGCAACAAGGGTAGCCTTGGGACAAGTGTCCCCCTTTTCCCTTTGAGAGAGAGGGCTTGATAAATGCTAAATCAATTAATTAAATACAATAAATTGTCATTTGACCCCTTCGGTGGCCAACCAATAGGCTTTAGGCACACCATGAGGGTAACCTAGCTAGGGGCTTAACATGTGTCCTACTTGCCTCTTGGGAAAGGGGTGCCCTTTGGGACATAGAGTGGTCAAGTAACCACCCTCCTTCTTGCATGGCTCGCCCCCTCCTTGTAGGGATTTGCTTTGACTTTTGTGCCACCTCAAGACCCTCAACCTCGGGCCTATTTCTCACCACAAGATTGGTCCTTAAGCCCTTCAAGCTTGAGCTGGGTTCCCACCTCTAGTATAGCCCTAGCATCTCAAGCATGAGAAGAACCTCAAGCATCTCAATCATCAAGCACTTCAAGCACTTCAAGCATCTCAAGCATCTCAGTCATCAGGCATGACAAGTACCTCAAGCTTGGGCCGGGTTCCCACATCAAGCGTAGCCCTATCTTATCTAAGGTCAATGGACTTTTAAAACTAACTATTGGAGGTCTTAAATGAAGCTAAAACTATGCTCCATTGTTTAGCCTTGCTCTTTGATATACCATCTCTCATTTGGGCCCCTTTACTATTGGCCCCGTGTTGAGATAGATATACAAGCACATGTCTATATCCCAACCCTTGTTCCCATTTATTCTCCCACATTAAATGATCAATTTAATATGAGAAAATCATTTGGGTTGGTTAGATATTATATTTTATGACAAAAGGTCGGGTATCAACAGTTGTGTCAAGTGGGAAATTGTATTAGAAAGACTAGTGGGTGGGAAGATCCTCTAGATTCCCTCTCAGTATATGCATACATAGCTAAATCTCAAAACAACAAAGCTTTTGTAGAAGAGAAGCAAAGAGGGAGTAGGATATGGCAGTAAATTCAAAGAGAACGACAAGATCAGAGATACCAAAGGGAAAGGAGTCTAGCTCAGGAGCGCCTCTTACCCCGCCTGACATCTCAATGGATGAAGCCGCAAAGGAGGAAAAGGTGAGAAAAGCACGAGGCCCTTCATATAATATGAGATCTGATATTGAATAGGCTACTGATGTGAGGAAGGTACTTGAGCAATGCATTCTAAATAGTAGGGTGGAGTACCCTAGGTGATATCCTAGGAATTGCAAAGCACGAATTCCATGACAGTAATATTGATCTCATGAAAAGGAAGTGCCAAATATTGTATGCGCCTGAAAAAGACCCAACCACGACATAGGGGGTGCATAGAATTTATGAATAGATTGAAGCTATTATGGGTAGTGTTAATGAAGAAGAACTAGGTAAAGATGAATGAGGAAGCATAGTCAACAACAATGAGCTTCCAAGACGGGTAAAGCATGTCAGATTTCATGAGGATGGGTATGGAGAAGATGTACCTTGTAGCCATTTTACATGGAATCATTGGGCCAGGGCTACTACTAAAACTTTGGTAAAGCTAGGTGATTCAGAGCAGCCGGTTGTTGCATTGGTAGATAATGGCTCATAAGTGAACCTTATAAAAAAGAGCTTATTCTTGAAAGGAAAGTGGCATGTTGATGTGGAGCATGGGTGGTGTATCTGAGTTGCCAATGCACAATCAGGGGATTTGTATGGTGCATGCCCTAATGTTAAAATAACCATAGGGAATGTAAGCAATGAACACAATTTTTTTGTGCATGATCACTCTACATATCCAATCATCTTAGAACAGCCTTACATTACAGTGGTGAGGATGGAAACCAAGGTTTTGGATGCTGGATCCATGTATGCTAGAATCAAAAGTCGTGATGGTAAGAAATCGGTTCAATTTCTAATTGTTTGTGTGGATTGTGCTAGGAACAGGGTTACCTTAAGACATCATGCATTACCGAAGTTGACAAAATAATTCAAAGAGAATACGGATGATTTGTTGAACACTGGTCCCAATGAGGCACATATTGCTCAATTTAAGGCTGATTTGAGCTACTGTCAAGATGAAATATTTGGGGCTATTGCATCATTACTTGGGCATATAGTTTAAGCAGTGTGATGGTGGTATTGCCTTGTGTCAGAAAATTTACATAGAGACATTACTATGTAAGTGTCGACTTAAGGATATCAAACCTATTGCCATTCCCATGGAAACAGGATTGAAGTTGAGTCTACATGATGTTGGTGATCCTGCTAATGTCACTCTTTACCAAACTACTGTTGGCTACCTCATTTATGTATGCAACACGAGGTTAGATATTCAGTTTGCAATCTCACGGGTCAGCAAATTTATGCAACACGAGGTCAGATATTCAGTTTGCAATCTCACGGGTCAGCAAATTTATGCATAGCCCAGGGTCTAAGCATTGGTAGGCAATCGAGAGGATTTTTTGCTACTTGAGTGGCACTTTTTATCTTGGCTTGTTTTATCCCAAGGGGGGATCATTGCCGCTAGATTTACATGCTTTTTTAGACTCAGATTGGGCTGGTTGTTATGACACACGAGTGTCCAGCATTGGTAGGTAGTCAAGAGGATTTTTTTCTACTCGAGTGGCACTTTTTATCTTGGATTGTTTTATCCCAAGGGGGGATCATTGCCGCTAGTTTTACATGCTTTTTCGAACTCAGACTGGACTTGTTGTTATGACATGCGAGTGTCCACAAGTGGTTTTTGTTTCATGCTTGGTAGTTCATGTATTTCATGGTTGAGCAAAAAGCAGCCTATTATGGCCACTTCCAGTTGTTGTGAGACTAAGTACAAGGCAGTCTTCATAGCTACGGTTGAGTGTGTATGGCTCAGACACCTTATGGCTGATTTGGGTGTTGGACAAGACATTGCCAACATCATTTAAACTGACAGTCAGAGCACATTGGTAGTTGCTGAAGGAGTACGAGCGGAAGTGCGACACAAGAGAGAGTGCGAGAAGAAGAGCACGCCGATATGGTGAACTCGCTCTACTGTAATGTGTAGAGCGTAGTGAGTTCTTATTAGGTTTTTACAAAAGAATATGTGTACATACCTGGCGGCCCGCCCACTTACCTGGGCGACCACATTGGGCTTTATACCCCAACAACCTCCCACTTAAAGTCCAATGTGGTACTTTAAGTGTGAGAAAAGCTACTATACAAGCTAATATACAAGAGATGTAGAGAAGTGATGTACTACCCTACACCTAACTGCTTGCGTAAATGCGCAAAGCTCTCTGAGGGAAGTCCTTTTGTAAGTAGATCAGCAAGATTTTCTGTGGTGTGAACTTTGACAAGCTGAAGTTGCTTATCCTCGATCATTTCCCTGATGAAATGATACTTCACATCCACATGCTTTGTCTTTGAGTGATAAACTAGATTGCGAGCCAATTGTATAGCACTTTGACTATCACAATATAACACAGGCATCTCTTCTTTGATTCCCAAATCTGTTACTAGTCGATTAAGCCAAATTGATTCTTTGCATTCCTCTGATGCTGCAACATATTCAGCCTCTGTAGTAGACTGAGTAACACAATCTTGTAATCTAGAACGCCATGATACTGCTCCACCAGCCAATGTAAAGACATACCCTGAAGTAGACCTTGGGTTGTCTAAGTCACCTGCATAATCTGAGTCTGTAAAACCCTTTACACTTAGCTCCTGACTCCCATAGCATATACGCATACTCTTTGTAGCTTTCTGGTACCTCAATATTCCTTTCACTGCCTCCCAATGTTTCTTGCCTGGGTTTGACATGTATCGACTTACTACTACCACTGCAAATGCAATGTATGGGCGAGTAGCAATCATTGCATACATCAAACTACCCACTGTAGACGCATATGGAATCTTATCCATTTCAGCCTGTTCTTCCTCAGACATTGGACAATCTTGTTTGCTAAGTTTCACATATGGTGGCAATGGAACACACAATGCCTTTCCCTTCTCCATATTGAAATGTTGCAAAACCTTGTCAATATACTCTGTTTGAGATAACCAAATCAACTTCTTTGATCTATCTCTCTCAATGCACATACCAAGTATATGACTTGCCTCACCCATGTCTTTCATGTCAAACGATTTTGCCATCTTTGACTTCAAAGCTGAAATTTCTTCCAAGTGCTTGCCAGCAATCAACATGTCATCCACATACAAAATAAGGATCAGCCAACTACCATCCTTAGCCTTCTTTGTATATAGACAGTGATCAAACTCACTACGTTTGTAGCCTTGAGAAAGCATAAACTTGTGGAATTTATGGTACCATGCCCTCGGTGATTGTTTTAAGCCATAAAGACTCTTTAACAACTAGCATACCCAATCTTCCTTGCCTTTCTCAACAAACCCTTCTGGCTGCTGCATGTAAATTTCCACATCTAAATCACCATGCAAGAACGATGTCTTGACATCCATTTGGTGCAACACCAAATCTAATATGGCAACCAATGCAAGAAAGCATCTCAATGTAGTCATCTTGACCACCGGAGAGAAGACTTCATCAAAGTCAATGCCTTGTTCTTGCTTAAAGCCCTTGGCAACAAGCCTTGCTTTGTACTTTGGCTGACTATCATGAGCGGTGATCTTATACCTGTAAACCCATTTACAAGGTAGAGCCTTTTTGCCATGTGGTAATTTAACTAGCTTCCATGTCTTGTTTTTATGCAGAGCTGTCATCTCTGACTGCATGGCCAATTGCCAATTCCCGGAGTCAATCATTTGCACTGCTTCCTTGTAACATGAAGGCTCATTGCAATCAGTCAACATGACATAGTTCATAGATGGAACAAACCTATCAGGAGGTCGCGTGACACGTCCAGATCTACGCACAATAGGTGGCTCAGGCTCAGCCACAACCTGTGGTTCCACTCTATCATGTCCTTGCTCCCCTTGAGCCCTGACATTTTGTCTTGCACGTGCACGTCCATCTTCTTGGAAGACAACTCTTCTAATCTCCTCAACCCTCTCTGGTTTAGAATGATATTTGGATTCATCAAAGTGAACATCATTGCTGCAGACAACCTTTCTGGATTCGGGATCCCAAAGTCTGTACCCCATCTCACCAGAATTACCATAGCCTAGAAAGATGCACTTTCTACTCTTTGGCTCAAGTTTGTTCCTAAATTCCTTTGGAACGTGAGTATATGCCTCACAGTCAAAGACTCTGAGATGCTTGTATGAGGGCATTTTGCCTGAACATACCATCTCTGGCACTGAATCCTTCTGCAAAACCTTGCTAGGAGATCTATTTACAAGATGAACAGCTATTGATACAGGTTCAGCCCAAAACCCATTTGGCAGCTGTGCATTAGACAACATACTTCTGATCGTCTTTTGTATGGTCCTATTCATCCTCTCAGCAACACCATTTTGAGGAGGATTGTAAGGAGAAGTAAGTTCATGTTTTATACCTTTTGACTCACAAAAGTCCTGAAAGGACTTTGAAACATATTCTCCACCATTGTCAGTGCGTAAGCATTTAAGCTTCTTGCCACTCTGATTCTCCACAAGTTTCACAAACGTTTTGAAAACACTAAACGATTCATCCTTGTGCTTGAGAAAGTAAACCCATACTTTCCTCGAGTAATCATCTATAAATGTCATAAAGTAAGAAGCTCCCCCTAGAGATAGGTTAGGCATAGGTCCACACAAATCACTATGAACAAGTGCCAACTGTGTATCTCTTCTATTGCTTCTATGCTTATGTGGCTGCTGTGTTTGCTTACCATACAGACAATGTTCACAGAATTCAAAATCATTGAATGAAAAGCCAGGCAAATAACCAGAATGAGACAAGATTTCCATTCCCTTCTTGGACATATGTCCTAACCGGCTATGCCACAAAGAAACATTCGGCTGCTTGGTTACATTGATTACATTTTTAGAGACATTTGATACATAAATCATGTAAAGTCCTCCAGACTTTACTCCATGTACTACTGTCATAGAACCCTTGGATATCTTCCACATGTTCTGTCCAAAAGTGGTGACGTAGCCAGCATCATCAAGTAAACATGTGCTGATCAAGCTCTTTGTAATTGCGGGAACATGTCTCACATTCTTCAGCGTGAAAGAAGAGCCATTCTGAAACTTCAATTGAACATCTCCAACACCTAAGATCTCACATGTCTTCCCATTGCATAGCCGAACATGATCTTTAGTGGTCACATAAGAGGTAAACCACTCCTTGTTTGGAGACACATGAAGTGATTCCCCTGAGTCTATAATCCGGTCACTCAGTGCATTTCCATCAGATGCTGTAAGAAGAGCCGAGTCCATTCTATTCTTCAAGAAGTAGATGTCTCCTGACACTAGACTGTCATCCTCTGCAACAGTGTTTGTCACATTTATTTCTTGAATCTTCACTGAGGACTTGTTCTTCTCACCATGGTCTTCAGCTTTCTCTTTGCCTTTTTCTGCTTTCCATTCTCTGCAGTCTCTTTTCATGTGACCCTTCTTGCCACAATGGTAGCATTCTATGTCACTCTTGCCTTTAGCACTGCGGGACTTGCTACGAGACTGATTCCTCTTTCCACCTTTGTACTTTTCTTTGGTCCTTCCCCTGACAACTAAGGCTGTTCCTTTGCCTTTGTCCATTGTCTTTCTATTGGTTTCTTCAGTAAGCAGACTTCCTTCTACACCTGCTATGTTCAAACCATCTGGAGCTGCAGAATTACTCAAAGCTGTGCGAAAAGTGTCCCAACTTTTCGGCAATGTGATCAACAGGAACATAGCTCTAACAGGTTCATCAAACTTGACACCTTGAGCTGACAACTGACTATAGATTGTGTTGAATTCATTCAAATGATTGGACATAGGTGTCCCTTCTTTCATCTTCAAGTCAACAAGCTTCTTAAGCCAGTATACCTGTGAAGCTGCACTTTGCTTCTCATAAAGATCACTCAACTTTAACCATGCTTGATAATCCGACACCTCGTCTGCTACATTGAAGTAAACGCTTTCTGCCAAAGTCAGCATAATGGTAGAAAGTGCTAATTCATCCATTTCGCTCCATTCATCTTCGTCCATATCTTCTGGTTTTATCCCCTTGAGCTTTATAGGTTTTATCTACTTCTTTTGTACCAACACGTGCCAAATTTTCTTCTTCCACAATGGGAAATTGATTCCATCCAGCTTCTTGATATTGTAAAGAGCAGTGTCCTGTGATCCAGCCATAGCTACGCTTCACAGTAGTTTAGTTTTCTGGGAAAAATTCGGCAGAGTTTCCCCTGTAAACTGACCTCTGAACCAATATCAACCTGTCAAATGAACCAAGAAAGCTTCAGATTCTGCAGAAATTTTGGCAGAGTCTCCTTTGTAAAATGGCTCTGGTGTACTAAAAACAGACCAAAAAATAGCTCAAAAAACACTGTCTCTCTGACACTGTAAGCTGCGGGTAAACCTGTCCTGCACCTGTACTGTCTCTGACTGTCCTGTCACTGTCCTGTAAGCATAGACTGCGACAATGCCTCAACGGAAGTAAAGCAAAGATGCAATCCCAACTGTCTAACTCATAGTCAATACATCCTAAATGCCTATCTAAGGGTGCTCGAGGGATCGCTCCAAAACCTGTATCACCGAAAGGATCTTAACATTCGAGAATCCCCCAGCTCAATAAAACCTTACTCGACCCTCAACAAAGGCTGCAATAAATCTGACAGTACATAGACTTCCCACAAAGTCATACATCCACAAATTTCCCACTGTATGTTGTAACCGTTGTGACGGTTGTTTGATGCGTGACTCACAGCCAGCAAACCCTCAACAGACATACATCATCTCTGACAATACATCCCATGTGGAAGTACTTGCAATATCAGGATGAAATCTGGAATATCAAGAAGCAAACACAAGCTACCCGATGAACTAGTGGACGTCGCCTACAGTTTGTGTGTAGATGCGCCCGTGTCGTATGTGACACGCCTCCAAGAACTGTGAGCCATCCTTCGATGTGTAGATAGCCACAAATCAACACTCTGGGAGTGTCGATATCCTCAACACCTACAGTCGTAGGCCGAAAACCCCAAATTTGCAGAGTCGGATCTGCACCCGCTGAGACCACGTAGTCGAAAATGGCCTGCGCAGAAATTTGTCGAAGTGGAACGGTAACTGAGATGATCTCATAATGAAATTCTGAGAACACCAAGCCCTTCGGGCTTTCCCACAGGATTTGGGGCCGTGTCTTCGCCTATCGAATTTCACTCCAATCTGAGCTGGTGACTCTAGCCTCCTGCAGTGCTGCCCCGAGCCTCGATCTGAGCTCTGATACCAGTTGAAGGAGTACAAGCGGAAGTGCGACGCGAGAGAGAGTGCGAGAAGAAGAGCACGATGATATCGTGAACTCGCTCTACTGTAATGTGTAGAGCATAGTGAGTTCTTATTAGGTTTTTACAAAAGAATATGTGTACATACTTGGCAGCCCGCCCACTTACCTGGGCGACCACATTGGGCTTTATACCCCAACAGTTGCGAGGAACCCAGTTTTTCACTCGCACAAAGCACATTGAGGTGCATTACCACTCTGTCAGGGAGAGGCTCTCAGCAGGAGAGATCAACTTGGCTTATGTGTCAACGCAGGACAACCTTGAAGATCTTTTCACAAATGCATTGTCTCGTGAGAAGTTTGAAGCTTTTCACAAAGCTTTGTGAATTGATCTTGTCCTCAAGGACTTGGCACTTCCCTTTACTCTTCATGCCAGCCCTCGTTCACCGCATCACTCCCAGAGGGGATTTGTTACCATATACATATGGTAGTGATGTGTGTGAACACACTAGGACCACGGGGGCATTTTTCCCCTCTTTAGGAGGTTTTTTCTCCCCGTGCATTGTATATACGCTTATCACTCTAGGGCTATCTATATTTCCATTGCACACTAAGTAATACACTCTCTATTCTGTGCCTTGAGCTTCCTTCATCTTCTCCAAGCTGTGTGCATTTCCCTGCAACCCTAATTCCAACATGATAAGTAGGATCCTGGCTCATTTGCTGCTTTTACTGTTCATCAGATACCTATGGCCTTCTAAATCTGCATATAAGACTTTGTCTCCATTATAGCCATAGAGCTGTAAAATTTGCTATGTTGCGTTTGTGCTTTGATACTACTTGTATTTGATACACTTGAATTCTAGGCTCGACTCAAGTCCATGCTGGCTTGATCTAAAAAATTGTCTCCTAACGTATTCTGATGCTGCATTATCAAATCCCTCCTGCTCGAATCAAAAAGACTGCTTATGCCAAAGCAATTCTAACAGTAGAATGCTTTCCAGACTCACAAGAGTTGATTAACTTTAGCTCAAATGCTTCATAATTGACCATAATCCTTTGAATCGATGAAAATATGGGCTCTTAATCTGCACTCAAACGTAAATTGTGCCCCAAATCGTTCGAATTTATAGCTTGCACAATCACTTATAGCTTGCTTGTGTTCTTTGATTGAGCTTTGCAAGCATCTGATAACTTTGTAAGCAAATCACCTAGCTCTTCCATCTCTTTCTGCTGTCGATCTCTTGCTAGCTGATGTTGCTCAACTTCGACTTTCATTTCTTGAACTTGCCTCTGAAGATCGGTAATGACGTTCATTCTGTCTTCTAACTCTCCTTGGAGAGCATCAATCACCATCTTTAGTTCTTTAGCCTTTGAGTTGCGGCTAAGTGCTACTGATCGGAGTCTCTCCTTCATATCTTGCATTCGCCTTGCATATTCGTTTACTTGTAGTATTACCTTATCATTAGACTACCAACCCTCCTGTCTTGCTAGACGAGTTGATGTGCCTACAGCCTCTTGTGTGTTCTTCTGATGTGTCGTGGCTGCTGGTTTTTCTTGCGTGGAGGTAGAGGGTTGATCTTCTTCTTCCTTGTCATCCTGAGGCTTTGTGGATGCCTCGGCTGTTTCTTGATGTGTGGAAGTAGAGGGTGTTTGCTCAGACTTTGTGGTATCTTTTAGTGCAGGACTCACTTCCTTTTCTGGCTCAGGTTCTTTCTCTTGTTGTTGCTCTTGTGTAGCAATAGCCTCTTGCGCAGTGGTAGCCTCTTGTGCACGTTCATCTGCCTTTTTCTGTTCAGGCTCTTGAGTAACTTTGGTGGCTTTCTCTTGTTCCGGCTCTGCTTCTTTTGATTCAAATTATGTCTCTTTCTCAGGCTCAGCTTATTTAGTGGTGTCTTTACCTGCACGTGATGGTGGTGGGTTGGGCATAGGATTTTCTTGTCATTCAATAGACGGTGAAGTGGGTCGTGGAGACTCATAGCCTTGTTCGTGGTGTGCCTCTTTCCTTGCCATTTCTCAGCTTGTCTCTGTTCCTCCACCTCTTTTGATTTCCTTGCCTCTTCTTGGGCTTCTTTCAGCTTGAGGGCTTCTGCCTCTTGGTACATTTTTTCCAAAGACTCTGTTGGATCTTCAACTTCCTTTCTAGTGTGATGCTTTTTTCTTGGGCCTTTAAGTCCACTAGGCACCCATTTCTTTGGGTCCTTCCCTTGTGCTTGTCGACTGTGCTGGTAGGCATGTTTTTCTCTTTCAAAATGAGCTTGATTTTGCACTGGCTCTTCTTGGTGGGCTACCACCGCTTTTCTCTTCATCTCCTCTCTACGAGATCTCTTTTCCTCATTATCTGAGCTCTCGCTGTTGTGCCTTTTTTACGAGCTTTTAGCCGACTCTTCATCAGATTTGTAGGCTCACTTTGCTGATCTTGTAGCTCTCGAAGATGGTTGTGCTGCCAATATCCATGTGTTTTGGTTACGGGCAGGTGCAGATTGTCGGCCATGCCGATGGCATGGTACGCTATCCTTGTCAAGACTTCTGGTGCACCCAAGTAAGTGATCTTCCCTTATTTCTTTGTGCCCTTCAGAGTGGTCAGGATGTATTGGGCGTGGTCCACCAGTTGCCTAGTTTTTGACTTTAGAACTTGTATAAAAGTGGTGACAACCGTGTGATTTGGCATGGTGTACCTCGGTGGCCTTCTTGCCAGAAAGTGAAAGTGCTGGTGGTATAACCGAGCTAGCTCTTCCACTTTCTTGTGAATTAAATCTGCAAAGGTGGCTGCAGCGGTCTCTTCGGTGAATGTACCTGGCGTTTTCCTTTCCCTTGCCCTCATGGTCATTCCTTTTGTGGGCAGTCTGAGTGCCTCTACCACTATTTCTTTAGTGATCACCACTTCGACCTTATTTCCCTGTGTGTCAGAAATTTGTGCGGTTCCATCTTCTTTAATTGTGGATAAAAGCTCATAAGCTTTCTGAAAATCCACTCCACAAAGCTCTTGCTCATAGAAATCTCTGAGTCCTAGCCTGTGGTTGGCTTCTTTGGTCTCAGGCTTCACAGCAACATCATATACTTCTTTAGGTAGGAGTTGCAACTCCACCTGATGTCCCTCTTCACTCTTGAATCTGCCAGTGAAGACTGTGGTATGATGCTCTTCTAGTTGCTCTTTGGAGAGATAAGTTGCCTTCACTGCTTTGACTGAATCTAGATCCAATTGATATGCGGGCAGTTCCTGTAACTTTTCCTTCTGGTTGAGTTTTTCTTGGCCCTCTCTGCTGCTTGCATGGCTCTTGTTCAGTGAATAGAGTGTCAAAGTTAGCAGATTTGTCGAAATTTTCTCTAAAATGTCCTTTAGTCTAAAATGTTGACAATTTTGGTCCAATTTGCTTCAAATCAATTTTTAAACAAGCATAGATGCATAAGAAGTACATGAAAGAAACAAAAGTATAAAGTCAAAACAAATTTTTACAACCAAAATAAATAATCTCGATTATTTACAGCTGAGTATATTTTTCAACTTTTTGCAAACTTGGCTTCACAGGCTTGAAGTATATACCAAATACATACTCTGAGTGAAATATGGGCTCATTTGGATGCATAAGGTGAAAATGGTACCAGATTTTGGCTTTAGGTCTCTGAAACAGTAGATATACAGGAAACTTGAAATTTTGAGCTCCAAATTGGTTCAAACTTGGCTAGTAAGCTTAACACGTCATGTACTTTGGATGTATGATGGAAAAATATCAAAACTCCCCCAATTTGGCTAGAAAGTAAATAATCGCGAGTATTAACTTTTCTACCAAAATCAACATTTTTTGGTACAAACTGGTTCTACGCATTGTATAGACCCTGTGTATGAGATATGAGGTGCTTTAGATCAAGAAATGTTGTCCATAACCCAAAAATTGGCTTGCAAAGACTTCTTTGAGTTTTTTTGGCAATTTTCCAAGTTATAGGTGCTCATTTTGGCTCATGCTTGATTTTTGGCATGTAATAGGTGTGTACACATGATAGGTGAGGTGATGTGACAATTTCCAAGCAAAAATAGTGCAAAAGAAATTAATCGTGATTATTTACAACAATGACAAATTTTTTGCAAAGCTTACAAATTTTGACCTAGACACATTCTATACACCTAAAACAAGTCCTAAATTGAATTTGGTCAAGTTTGGTCATGCCGACATCACTTTGTGCTTTGTCGACTCTGAAATCACCATTTTTTGTGACTACACTGCCTCAAAGTTGGCTCATCCAATTCTGGCTCATATGGAGTCAGTTTGACCCTGTATGTCGAATTTGACGCTTTGAAGCCTTCGAGTCATTTTTTGCTTTTCGAGGGATTTGCTTGATTGATTTCACTAAACCAACCATATACATTGTATGTGAACCTCGTAGGCAAGCTGTCTGTGGAGTCACATCAGAATTCTAGCATCTACCAAAAACCTAGCTTTTCTACTGGGGACCCCCTCGACCCCTGCCGAATGGTCAACTGATGATATAGAAAGGTTCTATTGTGTTAGGGCATGCTGCACTTCAAATCCCATCTAATTTGGTCGAGCTGACAGGTCGCTATGGTCAGTTTTTGGTCGTAGGTCTTCGTGCACTGCTCGATTTCTAGGGTTTTTTCTAGGGGTTTAAACTAGCTACCGGCCGTACAATATGGATAATTGACGAGTAAAGAACGTACCCTTCATGTCTCGTGTGAGACGGCACTGAAAACGATCAACTATGGCCTCCGAAAAAGACGTGTGAAAGAGGTTGAAAGTTCTCTCTGCAAAGGCTGCAAGTGGAAATGAGGTGGTTTTAGCCTACCTTGGATATCTATACTCGGACTTCCCGAACCAATTTTACCCAGATTCCCCCGTTAGTCCTACTAGGCCATGAAATCTATGTTAGACTCAAAAATTTCCTTGATCGAATTCCTGTAGCTCATTCTGCAAGAATTTTGCAAAAGTAGGCCTAGCCGGCTAATTTAGGCTTCCCACTTTCATCTTTTGATTTCATTGAAAATTTTTGTGCTTGTTTGCCTTGTCTTTTTTATCACCATCGTGTCTTTCGTTTTTCCATCTGAGCTTCCCTGCTATTTATTATTAAGTTTTGACCTGTTTACTTAAAAAAGTCAAAGAAAATAGCACAATGCTCTAAAAAAGTAAAGTGAAAATCCAATAATTAAGAAAATCCAGTGAAAAACACAGATTTATTTATTTTTGTTGGATTTTTCTATTTTTAAGTTTCATTATCAATAAAAATGATTAAAAATACCCAAAAAGAACTATTTTTTAATGATTTTTTGATACTATATACACTATTTACACTCATCGGAAAGATATTATCGATGAATTTTCCCTTGATGATGGATTATAAGAGCATTAATAGGTAATTTTGCAAAAATCACACGTTAACATCGAGCTTTTTTCTCCGTCTTCAAACATTGCCCTTAATTACTTAGTACTTAGTGCCCTTCCATCTCTCCTAGATGGCGTACTACGGGACGACTGTGTGTATGGGTTAAACAATCGTGTCTATGTATAGCCGTGGTTGGCTCTACCATGCTTTGAAGATCAATGCAATCAAACCACTATGTTGTGCAAGAGCTGGGTATTGAGTAATTAACTCAAGGGTTTTTGATATCGAGGTTTGCTATTGATGTCTTCCAAAGAGAAAATCTTGTAGCTTGTGTGCTCTCTGTTTGATTGTACCATCATGATGCTTCAACATGCTAATTGCTTGAGTTGTTGGTAGCACTTTTGACTGTTGTCGAGCTTTTTCTCGCCATTAGGAGATCGGTTTGCTTGTTGCTGTATGGTATGATGGAGTCTTTTGAGATTTAACTTGCCATTGCTTGATTGGTTTTATGATTTGTGGAGAAGATAAGTGCTATTTTTTCTTCCAAACCAATTTCCTGTTAGGTTCCTTGCTCGGAGATGCTCATCTCTATGTTTTAACCCCTGGAACCTTCTTTTGTTTTGTGGGTGAAGTTTTAGGCACCCAAATCTGAATCGGCTTATCTTTAAGCTGTGCTTTTTGGTACCCAAATTATCCTGACTCCTTGCATGCTACTTGTAGCATTTGCTTGTCCAGGGGATAGAGAAGATTGACTACTTCATGGTTTGGTCTGTTGATTGCTTCTTTTTCATTCCTCCTTGCTTGGTGCAATTGGAACAATGAGTTGCCCGCCTTTAGGTGATACCTTTAGCTGATTTATATCCCAATCTGGTACTGGTTTGTATGTTCGCATCAGGGAATTCCAAGAATCATCATCTCATTCATGTGTTCATCTGGTAAGCATACAAACTGATGAGGACATGAACATCCATGTACTATCACGTTCAAGTTGACTACTCCCAATGTTGGGGTTGGATTCTTGTTGCATCCTTTGATTGTCTCTATTCCTGCACTGTCAATGCTTGACTTGGTGCCTTCTTGTACGTGTAATAACTGACTGCATTTACTCTAGCTCCTGTGTCTACCAAAGCATTGGTGCTATGATTGTTGATCTATACTTTAATGTGCAGGTCCACTCCGTCTAACCAGTCATCATCTGTTGAAATTGCATCTTTAGGTAATTCCCATTTTCGGTCATCTATTTCCAGAGTGTTGATGGGAATCGGTATCTGTTGATTCTTGAGAGCAGCTTTCCTTTTGAGTACCCGAAGCCCAAGATTTCTCTTGGGCTTCATCAATAACCTGCTGTGGTTTAATCTTTCTTTGCTTGACTGCATGCATTCTTTCTATCATTTCATTGGTTAGCAGCAAATTGTATCTCTTTAAACGACATCCACTAATCCAATTAGCCATTGGTTCACCATCTAGGGTGGACAATTTTACTCCTCCACTTGAAGATACATCTTCAATGATAAACGGTCCGTGTCTCTTTTTCTTAAACTTGGGAATGTGTTGCTTAAGGGAATATACTAAAACTAAGTCCCCTTTCTTGAAGATTTTGGTGATTAACTGGGAATTGAATTTTTTTTTCGCTTTTGTGCAGAGATGTGAGCTACAGCAGTTAGCCTTTGCTCATCTATCTTTTCCAAATCTTCAAGTCTTTCTGATAATTCATGTCCATTCCACTCAAGATTTTGTGCTACCCTTAATGTCGGCAATAGAAATTCTATTGGAAGTATGGCATCAAGACTAGAGAAAAGGTTAAAGGGTGTAGCATTTAAAGTTGTTTTAAATGAAACTCGATAAGCCTATAGAGCAGCATGGAGATTCATTTCCAAGTCTGTCCTTCTTGAACTAACACTTTAGTCAGCACCGAGCTAAGAATTTTATTCATATGCGTAGCTTGTCCCTTTGCTTGTGGGTGATAGGGAGATGACTTGTTATGGATGACCATAAACTCATTAAGAAAATACTTGATTACCTCGTTGAGGAAATGAGTTCCCCGATCACTGACAATTTCTATTGGTAGTACATATCTTGTGAATACATATTCATATAAGAATGCAGCAGTGGTTTTGGCATCATTCTTTTGAGTTGCTTTAGCCTCGGTCCACTTGGTCAAATACTCCATAGCTACAATGATATACTGAGCTTGGGTTCTATAAGCAGGTGGCTGTATTGGTCCAATGAAATCTATACCCCATTTTGTGAAAGCTCTAGCCCCCATCCTTGGTCTTAAGGGCATGCTATCTATACGCGTTGGCATTTTTTCTCATTGACAAGCATCACACCTTCGAACATATTCTTTGGCATCTGCAAAAAGTGTTGGCCACCATATGCCTGCCATCAAGATTTCTCTTGCGGTGGTCTCACTAAAAACGTGGCCTCCAGCTAATCCAGCATGTGCTTGTTCTATAATTGGAATATACTTGTCTTCATTTTCACAAAGACGTATATGTTGATTCTTACCTCTCCAATGCAATGGTTCCCAATAAAAAGCATAATCTCTTGCTTCAGTTTCAATTGCTCTTTGATGGCGTTTACTCATATCCTCAAGAAATGTTCGGCTTGATAAGTAAGTAACTAGATAGTTACTCCACTTAGGAACAGGTGACATTTGAAACAATATTGCATGAGGTATGGGTGTTTGTTTTTGACATTGAGGACAATCCTTTACAAAAGATCGAACATCGCTCCTCATAGTCAGCCAAAATACTCCAAGTCTCAAGATGTGCTTGACTCGGGTATTGTTGTTTTTCTTCAGAATTAATGCATAAGAGCAATATCCCATCTCGATTTCTTTTGTATAGCCTACCAACTAGTAGTTGATACATAGCCGATTGCTCAATTAATCTGATTGTAATAGAAGTGGTATTTGTGAATCCACTTGGGCTATTGTCATCAATGACACAATGTTTTTCGACCATCTAGGTATCATTTCCACGAAGAACAAATAGGCATCTAGTAGATCATCGTCTACCCCTTTAGGTGATTCTCCTAAAACAATCCTTGAAAAATGATCTGCTCGTTGATGTGTAGTGTCCTTTTTTACAATCAGAGTGAAATCAAATTTGAGAAGAATGATGAACCATCTCACTATTCTTTCTGTGCTGCATGGCTTGTTGACCAAATACAACAAAGCTTGGTGATCTACAAAGAACACAAACTTGTTGGCTAATAGGTAATGTCTATACTGTTTAACGTCATAGATCATTCCTAATCCTTCCCTTTTGGTGGTGGTGTAATTCTTTTCCGCCATGTTCAATTGTCGGCTAGCATAAGAAATAGAAAAGTCAAATTTTCCGTCTCCTGGTTGAGCTAGTATACTACCGATAGCAAAATTGGAAGCATCTACATATACGTGGAAGATCTTATTCCAATCTGGTGCTTTCAATATTGGAGTTGAGGTGAGAGCTTGCTTAAGCTTCATGAAGGATTCTTCACATGCCTCGGTCCATTCAAAGTGTGTAATCAATCTATACATGGGTTTTGCAATTATAGCGTACATGTAGATGAACTGTCGGTAATATCCACAATGCCCCATGAAGGCTTGTATCCCCTTGAATGTTGTTGGTCTAGGCAAATCAGCAATGACATGAATCTTCTCAATATCAGTAGCTATGCCATTTTTAGACACTATATGTCCAAGAATTTTTCCTTATCTACCCATGAATGTGCACTTTTTAGGATTTATGCAAATCCTATAAAGTCTACATTTTTCAAATTCCTTTTTGAGGTGTTCAAAATGATCAGCCCTGATTGATGAATGTATGCATAGATCATTCATATATACTTCTAAGAGTTTCTTAAGATATTCTTTAAAAACATGGCTCATCAACTTTTGAAATGTGGTTGGAGCATTAGTTCACCCAAACGGCAGAACCCTATAGGCAAAAATACCCCATTCTGTTGCAAAAGCAATTTTATGATGATCTTTTGGGTCAACCAAAAGTTGATCCCAAAAAGCCATCTAAGAAGCTGTAAGCTTTATTTCCTACAACTCGTTCTAAAACATGCTCAGTTATTGAAAGAGGAAAGTTGTCTCTAATGGTAGCTGCGTTCACCTTTTTGAGATTAATTCTTCTTGGGGACTACCACAATTGGAGATGCCCAATCTGTGTGTTCAATTTTGTAAATGAATTCGGCTTCCTTTAGTTTTTTAATGTCTTCTTTTATCTTCCTGACAAATATTTTATTATACGTGTATGGCTTTTGTCTACTTGGTTTTGCATCATCTCTCATGGGTCTGGTATGTTGACAGATTTCTGGATCAACATCCTTGAGATCCTTGTAAGACCAAGCGAAGATATCTTGGTATTCCTTTAACAAGCTCAGTAAGAGCTCTTCTTCTTATTTTGTTAGGTCATTCACAATGTAAGCAGGTCTAGGCTCTTCTCTTGGTTTAGCCAAATCTATCTTTTTAAGGTTTTCAGGCCCTTCGTAAGACTTTCCCTGTTTCCGTAGTTCCCTAACAGGTTGTTCGACTATGATTTTTTATCTTGGAGAGTATACCTTTTGTAATGGGATAGAACACTCATTACATCCTTACCATCGTCTTCACTGGTCTCCATTTTGGTCGTATATATCTCCTTTAGAGATTTTTTCAACTCTTGATATTTCTTTTTCCACTCAACTCATGTCATGAGTGGTCTTTTATCATGTGGGTTTGCTTGGGTATCCTTCCTTGTTTTTCTCGATGTTTGAGACATTTTTGAATTTTTGTTTGAAGGATATTTGCCAGTGATTTTTCCCTTGACACAATCATTTGCATCTATCTGCATCAGGAATTGTGTTCTACTTGGAGACTGATAGCATAGGTCGTGTTTTCATGTTTCTGGTATCTCTTTTTCGTCTATACCATTTTTGTCTTCTTGATTTTTGGTTTGGAAAGTCAAAAAACTTTTCCTCCCCTATTTTTAAGAGTAGCTTAGCTCTCATATGTTCTTTTTCTAACCCCGAAACTTCTAAGATAGCTGAGTGTTCAGCTAACTCATCAGTTGCATCGTAGTAGAGGTCTGAAAAGACTTGTTGAGCTTTCATTAAGTCCATGGATTCCTCATCTTCGTCTTCAATGTTGAGGATTGAAATCATTTGGATGGGAATTATGTCATAGCCATCCTCATTGCAAAATCGAGTAGCCATAGATGTATTAACACATACATCCATTGTTACTAAAATTTGAGTCCACTCAAATGGCTTAAACAAATGCTTTGGAAAGGGTTCAGGTACATAGGCTTCGTCTGTGCAGTCTCTTTCTAGGATACATTCTTCTCGTCTTAAGCTTCCATTTTCTGAAGCTCCACACATTGAAATAGGAGTATCTTTGTTTAACCAGGATGGAAGCTTAGTTTCAGCCGAAGAGACTGAATCAAACTCTTGTATGGGTGTTTTTAAGACATCTCTATAAGTGTGATCTTTTAGATTTACTCTTGTTATAGATCCCACTTGCTTCAAGTACAGATAATTGTTTCCCCAATCTTTGATAAGATGTACCTGTCGCATGAAAGGTCTTCCCAATATGATTTCATAGTTGAGTTTTTTGCCAAAGTCTACTATGGCAAAAGTGTGTTGATATTCAACTGCACAGGAATTGACTATCACCTTTTCAAGCAGCCCTAATGGTCTCTCAATGTGTCCGTCCGCCAATTGCAATTTTATTCAACTTTGTCTAATGGCTAGTTGTCCCCAAGATTCCTATACTTCTTTCGTGGCTATGGCTATGCCTGCTCCACTATTCAGTATCGCCATGGTTTCAATGTCATTATATTTCATTAGGAGGGTTGTGTTTCCTTGTGTGATTCTTACCAAATTTTGATAAGCTTTCAGCTTTGCTGCTTCCATGTCTGGAGAAGGATAGTTTTTCCATTTGTTTTCCATGTTTTGGCCTGCTTTAAGTCCTGCTTGGTAGGCTTCCAAGGCTGCGTTAATAGGTTCAAAAATTTTATCAACCAGAGTGGATCTTCCAGATTTCATGGTTGTTTTCTTGATTTCACTTCCAGTTTCTTTCAGCTTTTCCTGGAATAGCTTTTTTTATTTCTCCTCGATTTCAACCCGTTGTTTTTGTTTTCTCATCTCATATGAGTCTTTTGCTTATGCTCCTTGTGATTCTTTGAGAGGAAAATTTTGTATTTTCCAAATCATCAGAGGAGTTGTGTTTCTTTTTCTTGGTGTGGGCTCTAGTGGGGTTACCTTGATTGGAACAATTGGTTCACTCTCTTGGCTTAATCATGGGTCTTAACATGGGAGGTCTGACACCTTGATTAGCTACATAATACATTGGTGCAAGCTCTGGTGGAGCATAAGTCACGATTTCTTCCATTGGTGGTGGATGTGAATTGTACCAATCTCCTTCTACCATTACTGTGGATGGACTAGGCTCCACATAGGGTGTAACAGGCACTAATGGTTGTTCATCTATGACTTCTTCGGAGTGCATGTACTTTGCAGGCACTACATTATGTCCTGGGTATGGAGGTTTTTGTCCCAACACAGGTTGAGGTCTTTCCATACCCATTGGTGGTCTTTGAGCTTGGGCCATATTAGATTGATATCTGTACATGGGTTGTCCTTGTGGCCTCATGGGTACGTATTGAACATTCCCATCATACTTTGGTCTAAAGTAGCACTTGTGGGTCTCATGGTTGGTCCATGAACCCTCAATTGCACACCATTTTTGTGGCCTAATTGGCTATCCCTGTTCCCTTGTCCTGGTCCCCTCTTAGGTGCTTTTTGCATGTTTTTCATCATGTCGTTCATCCTTTTGAGAATATCTTCTATGGCTAAAAGTGGTGCTGCAGCAGTCGTTCCCACTTGTGCTTATTTAGTGGATGTTGTTTTCTCGCTTTTGTTATCCTTAGGGAAATCTTCTTCATAAAAAATATCACAATTGTCTCCTAAGTCAATAGCATCTGACACACACTCTTCTAGGGTTGTATGATTTTTATTATAGAGTATAGCATGAAGTTCTTTGTTTAGCAGTCCCTCTAGAAACAAGGATACAAGTCATTCATCTGCAGGTATCTCTAGTCCTGGGCATCTGGCAATGTATTGTTTCATCCGAGTCGCACAATCCCTAACAGACTCACCATGTTTTTGTTTGAAGCTATAGATTTGAGCTACCGTATTATGTTTGATCCCCGTTTTGGAACGAGCAGCTACAAATCATTGAGCTAATATGTTCAAGTCCATGATTGACCTTAGTGGAATGTTTTGGAACCATGTCAATGCTTTTACTTCTAATGTCATTCCAAACCCCTCGAATTGAGTATGTAAATCGAATATACATTCTGCTCTTAGCACTTTCTTAAAGCTTGCTAAGTGGTCGTATGGATCCCTAATCCAGTGTATTTTCTGACCCATTTCTGAAAATCAGCTGGTCTGACGCGTCTGTTTGGTTCAACTCCCGGTCTCCTGGCAGTTGGTCCTGTTCAGAGTCCTTCAAACCAGTCTGTTGGAAATAGTGACTCATGTAGCCCAGGACTTAGTGTCACCCGATTTTCTACGTGATGAGGTGGTTTCTGGCTTCTTCATATTACTCTCAGATGATCTCTCACGGTGTTCATCTTTTGGAATTGTTTCTGGTCCTTGTTCCAATACCCAATCCCGTATGGAATACCCTTGGTATTTGGTTTGTTCTACCTCCTCACGAGTCATCATAACAAAGTTGTTGTTATAACAATCCCTAAACAGGTAGGTTGGTAGGTCCGCAGATCACTTATCCTTGATCTTGAATATATAGATGATCTTCATGTCCGTTAGTTGTCTTGGTTTCGCATGCGCAGTCTACAAAAGATCTTTTATGTTTCTATCCTCCCAACAATAGACTCCGATCCTAGGATTATTAGTACTAAGCCGTTTCAAAGGCTTCAAATCTACTTGATTGTATCCCTTGAATTCTAAAGTTGGTGTTCCTTCTTTTGCTAACAAATCTGGGAATATGGTGTTTACTTCTAACCCCCATTTGTCTACCACATCAGGGTTTTCGACGTGTACATACTGAGTTCCGTTTCTGTCCATGTACATGTTTCCTTGTTTGTTTGCCATAATCTCTTCTTTGGACTCAATATCATGGTCATCAATGCGAATAGCATACTCCTCGTTAGGGTCCAAGTAAACATGGGCTCCATGTCGGTTTCCGAGCGAGTCGAGTAAGAAGACATTTCGGATGTTGAGTCTGAAAAAGTGTCTGAGACTTCTTCAAGAATTGTGTGCAAGGAATTATTTTGATTCACGCTTTCTTCGGTGAATACTCTACTGGAGGTTTCTCCAAGTATGCCCTGATTTCTTAGTACACGACCAGCTCTAAGGTTCATATAGACTTATGAAGCCCTAGATAGAGTACTCACCTTTGGATTGACTTGTCGTCAATTTCCAGATTCGATTGCAACTTTCTGTCAAGCCACTGATTCCTCGTCTGCAACCTGATCCTATACAAATTTGATCAAGTTAGCTATTCTTCTATAAAGACAGTAGAGTTTTTTGCTAACTCTCGTGATTGATCTCTATGTATCACTTCAAATCAAGATATGGGAGTCAAAATTTGACTTTCAAATTCGACTTTAGCAAAAATCAAAGGTTTAATCTGCAACCTGAAAAATAAGTGAACATGTACCAATTTTGATCAGAATTGAACCCAAAATTGCCCGGTAGCTTTATATTATGTTGGTCTAACATTGTATAAGTGCAAAATTCAAAACTGATGTCTCTGGATAACAGTAGTAAATAATCACGATTATTTACTTTTGTCGGTTTTTTGCACTTTTTTTATTGGTTTGGCAAGTATACAACTTTTTAAAGTCCCTGGACAAGTTTCAACAAGTTTGGACAAAATCTGATCAAGTTTATCAACTGTTTTGTGTTCGCAGACACTCTGATTTTGAGAATCTGGCTCAAGTCTCACTTTTGTGATCCAAATTTCACCAAAATTGATTTGTGGGGTCTACTTGATATGCTTGACCTTGCCGTATACTCAAATGTGCGAGTTTCTCAAGTTTTGAAGCAGATGTAAACAATCGCGATTATTTACTCCAACTATATTTTTGCAACTTTTTGCCCCAACTTTGACACAGACCTATTAAGCACCTCAAGTTAAGGTCACTAGCCAAGTTTCATCAAGTTTGGAGAATTTTTAGCGAAATGGTCATCAATTTTTTGTCCGCATATACTAACTTTGCAAATTTGGTCACAATTTTCAATCCAGTGATCCAAATCTTACCAAATTTGGCTTGTGAGCTTATTACAACATGGTTAAACTTGTGACATGCTGACTTGGTCAAAAAAATTTAAAAATGGGGCAAATGTAAATAATCGCGATTATTTACGCGACTGGCAACTTTTTGCATCTTTTTGGTCAACTGAGCATGTACACATGTTTATCACATCAATATAAGCCTATGAATCAATTTTCAACAAGTTTGGGCAAATTTTTCTCCAATTTACACTCAAGATTCAAAAAGTCAGTACAAACTTTAGTTTTTACCCAGTTTTTTTCCAGTTTGGTGATCCAAATCTTTTGGGACTTTATAAAAGTTGTTTGTACACATGCAGTGAGTCAATGCTATGAACCTTGGTCTTATCTGAGCTGAAAGTTCATAATCACGATTATTAACTTCAGGCTTGGAATGAACACTTTTTTGCAATTTTTTCAAAGATAGTCTTTATATGAGCTATTTTAAGCCTATGAATCAAGTAAAAACATACTTTAGCTTAAAATGTCAAAAAAAAGTAAATAATCTGAGTTTTAGCCAAATCTTGAAATGTTTACCTCGAAGTGTCTTTGAGCTTACCAACTGGTTCAGAAAACTTTTAAGCTTACTCTCGAGTTGGATTGAGTGGTTTCGAGTCTTTTCAGGCTATTTCTAGCCGTAGACCTGAAATTCTGCAACTTTCAATAACAACTCACACTTGATTCTTTCAAAGAGAGCAATGATCTGAAATCCACCTCGGATCCTACTTACCTACTCCTAAATTCTCATGCAATGGGGTTGTGGAAAGTATCCACAAACACTCGTTGTCTTGTCTTTTATGGTTTTTTGAGCACTGATCTTAAGACTTGTCTTGTCTACCAATCATTCTCAAAATCCTAATCTATTTCTACAATCCTACAATCCTAAAGGCACTGAGCAAGTACGATTACTTCCAAGCTACCTCTACACAGCAAAAGACGACAATCTTAAGCTATGCGGTTTCTAAAAGAAAGTTTTGAACTCTAGGTAAACCTAGAGGAAGTTAAAAGATAACTTCACAAGACTCTCGTGTTTTTTCGTGGTTTAAGTCTCTTCGATCCCCGGCAATGGTGCCAAATGTGGGACGCATGTCTAACCTCACCATCCTATCTTACTGCAGTATTAGCAAGAACCAAGATTAATTTGTCAATCCGTGGGATGAAACTGATTCAACTAGTGCATAGAGGCTACAAGAGGGTGTCAATCTCTCAGAAAACAACTAACAACTTGCATCTAACTCAAGCTACAGTCAAGTGACTGAAATCACCAAAAGCCAATCGCTCATCGGCAAACAAATCACATCCGTTACAGCATCAAATGACATCCAAACGTAACGAAACTTCTAGGACATGTTTATAAGACCTAAGCACACATGCTTATGGTCTCAAACCCATTTTTAGGTCAAGTTTTAAAATCAAAATTATTAAGAGCAGTGGACTTTTGACCTAGTCATTTTTTTACCCAGAATGCATTTAAATGCTTAGCAATGATGCCCTAATACCCCGCCTATGCTTAGTTTTTTATTTGAAAGTGTAAATTCCTATTTATGATGAAATTAGGCCATGGATCGACGATGCCAAAAGCTACAAAATATTGTGAAATGCTTACGTCAATGCTTAGAGCTCTTACCTGCGATTGCAATGCAACAAACGCGCGTGCAATGTGACAACCGGAGAGGGAGTAGGAAGCTCGAGAAGGAGAGGAGTGAGTACCGTTAGCTCACGCTGTGTATTTCATTATTTAAAACTTATAAAAAAATTACAAAAACATTACACAAAAACACATTTTTCCTCTTTGAAAAGCTACTAAATGCCATGTTTAATTATGCAACAAAGAATCCATCTCAAGTTTCATAGCACTCTCCCACTTAAGCTTGTAATCATATAACATAGCCTCACCATAGCAAGATGTGTTGGGTTAAGCCTTTAGCTTACACTTATGGTGAGAAAAATACTTCAAAGCCAAGCATGCACCATCAAGTGCATAGTCACACTTTCCGCATGGAACCCTATAGCCTCACTCACATGCTACTTGTTGGCTTCCTGATATCTTCCTAACACTTTCAACACAACTTCAGTTCACTAAATCAAAATAAACTCATAATATGTACAGAGAAAAACATAAGATAAAATCAAAACACGACACCATACTGGGTAGCAACCTGTTAAAGTTTTGGCATCTCAAGTGAACTGCCCAATGTGATCCCATTATTTAGTTTGTCTTGTAGGTATTTATTTTACTTATTTTTCAAAGTCTTGGGTAGAGCAATTTACGAATATTGCTATATAAGCAACCCCTTGCCTCCATTGAATACATATTTAGCTATTCATTGCCAAGGTTGATTGCTTCAAGAGACTCTCTCTCTCTCTCTCTCTCTCTCTCTCTCTCTCTCTCTCTCTCTCTCTCTCTCTCTCTCTCTCTCTCTCTCTCTCTCTCTCTCGTGCTCACTCCCCTTGGTCTCTACGCTTTCGCATCATTGACTTTGATATGATATCAGAGCCATGTGCTCCTTGAAGGACTTGGCATGGACGAGTAGCCCAAAGAAGACGAGAATTCCAAAGAGCCCCTTCCCTGCTTGTGCTCTAAAACACGGATGTGTAACGACACCATAACCCCTCTATCTAAGTGTGTTTTGAAAGGGTTCCACCAAACAGCATCAAAAGAGCCACAAATGCCACAACTAGAATTTCAAAACGCTGGCGTTTTGTAGTGAATTTCCTCCAGCCAGCACCGGTTTCCCCCCATCCCCTACAAGAATTTTGAAACGCACCTGCAAACGCCACCGCTGCCTCCCCTCCCAATAGTGTTTTGAAATGTAGCAGGCAGGAATCCTTGGTGAGAAAGTGCCCCTATGTTTTGATATGCCCAATAGGGAAGCCCCTTGGACAATCACCTCCCCCTAGTTGCTAACCCAAGTGCCCCCTCCTCTCTCATCATGTACTAGTGTTTTAAAATGCTTTGAGAGTAAGTGAGTGTGGAGCGCATCTTTGGATAGCTAAGGAAGGGATTTGGTAGCCTCGCAATTGGAGAGCCTTGGATGGTGGATTACAAAGCCTCAGTGGCTTGTACAAATGGGTAAAGTTCCGACTTGGTGTCTCATAGAGGGCGAGGCAAAGTTTTGATATGCAGCCTTGATTTGTTTAAGAGCTCCCACACGGCAATGTCAAGGTGAATCACAGTGAGTGCATAGCGGCTTGGATGGAATTCTTAGCCATTGCTATGCACAGCTTATTGTGGAGCTTTAGATTTGTTCATGGCCTACCACAGGGAAAATGTGCAGAATGGTTATTGAAGACAGAGTTTTAGATTTCAGAGAGGGATAGCAGATTGTGTGGAGCCCATTGCATGTGGATTTCCCTTTGCAGTGGTATTGAATCGGCTTGGATCTTTTTTGGCTTGGTTTGTATGGCCATTTTTTGGAGTGCGAGAAGGTACCCAAATAACAGATCTTGCAACTTCAATATGTCCCTACCTTGCTTGAGGCACGACAACATTGACCAAAGACAACCAAAAGCTATGGATAATGGATCGTCAACCATCCATTTATCGGCCTATGTAGTGACAGTTTTCAAGGAACCCGGAAAATTGTTTGGCTCAACTTTGTGAAGTCAATAGCAAATGGCAGAGTTTGCTAGAGAGCAACAACAAAGTTCAATTGGACATAGATGGCAGTACCGGTACTCAGTTAGCTGCCTCAGTACCCGGGAGGTATGACCACAATCATGATTGTGATTCGATGCTTTATTTGGCTTAGATTTTGAAGCCAAAGGTAAAAGCAAGAACTCACAGATAAACAACGCCAAAGGCAAGCTGGACTGAGATTACGGTAATAATTATAAAGGTTTGGTAGAGGAGATCAGCATGGCACTCGTGGCAGTGACCATAGTGGCCTCGACGTCAAATTTCTAGTCAAATGATAGGTGTCACTAGTAGCTTCAACCAGAGAGAGGCTTGTGAGTGGAAGAGAGGGGCAATGAATGCTCCTATAATTAATTTGGACCCTTGCATTGGAGTTCAAGTTATTGCTATTTGGACCCGTAGGTCGGAATTCAATGCACATGTATCTAGCAAGGAATCAACGAGGCATCTAAAAAACTATGGATGGGTGTGCCAAGTCATTGTTGTTGGTCGGATCATGGACAACGGATCATGGACAAAATGTGTTCCAACAATTCATTATCTTAAAGTTTTATATTTTGGACATGATGTGTTCAGAGTTCACGAATGGGGATTATTGGACGTAGTATGGTCTACAGTTCAAAGTTTCTACAAAGGCAACCAATGCTCAAGATGGCATTACTTTCAGGTACAAATTTGAGGAGAGCAACACCAAGGTGTATCCAATAGTTCAAGTCCTTCTATTGGGGTGTCCATGGTAGCTTCTTCATCCACTTGGTCTCACCATTGATGTCCACTATGAGCTGCAAAGAGGGTGTTAAAGTTTTGGCATCTCAAGTGAACTGCCCAATGTGATCCCATTATTTAGTTTGGCTTTTAGGTATTTATTTTACTTATTTGTCAAAGTCTTGGGTAGGGAGATTTACTAGTATTGCTATATAAGTTGTCCCTTGCCTCCATTGTATACATATTCAGTTATTCATTGCCAAGTTTCATTGGTTCAAGAGACTCTCTCTCTCTCTCTCTCTCTCTCTCTCTCTCTCTCTCTCTCTCTCTCTCTCTCTCTCTCTCTCTCTCTCTCTCTCTCTCGTGCTCACTTCCCTTGGTCTCTACGCTTCTGCTCGTCGACTTTGACACAACCACCCCCCTCAAACAATATGATTGAGTATTTGCCTTCCACCTTTTATTCATCTCATGGAGCATGAATTACAATATGGTAAATATATGAAAGATAAGAGAGTATGAGCTACATAATAAAGAGAGTGTATGCCTTGATTAAGAGACAAAATCAACGTAAAAGGGGACAAAAGTGTATCTTCTACAACTTGGCTATAATGGAGATTATGTGTGCATTCTTTCTTACATCATACTTTATAAAATTAAATGACTTTTTAGGGATCTTTTTTTTTTGGTCTTGGATTGAGCATCCAAAGTATGCTTAATCACTTTGATAAGCCGCTTGTCTTCGTTGTCATCTTTATGATTGCACTTCTGGGAGCTCTGCTTTTGTATCTTCTCAAGATTTTGTTGAAGTAGATTGCATGCAATGTGTTCTTTTCAAGCTCTTCAAAACGAACATCAATCTTTTGATCCATAACAAGAGAATCTTGGGTGGTCATAGCTGCTTACTCAAACAAAATAAAAGTAAAATTGTAGATGTAAATCCAAAATATATGCAAGAGTTAAATTGCAAAAAGGAAAAAGAACATAAGAAAACAAATAAAATAATATCTTTGTATGTCAAACAAGCCAAAAATTTTCCAAAAAACCTCTAGTGAACATGCAAAGCCTTTGAACAATCCGATAAAATTGTAGATAGAAGCAGTTGAGAGAGAGTCTTCTTGTTTCATTGATGATTTTAGGCACTTCGATTGATTTTAAGGCTAATTTTCAACATTTTGTGATGCATAAATAGCCTTTGTTGATTTTCTTCAATTGCTTGCATCATTTTCTTTTAGCTTTGACTGAAACTATTGAGATGAGGAAACTTATTATTTCTTGCATCTTTAGCAAAGAGCGATTCATACAAAAGAAACCTTTTTGAGATTCTTCATGCCAAAATTTATATGATTTTTTCACAAGAAGCACTCTTCTTTGCTTCTACACACTCTCTCGAGCATTTTCAAAGCTTTGATATCATTATTGGCTTTTTTACATTGTTTGGAGCATTTTCAAAGCTCTCATGTCATTGTTGGCTTCCTAATATGATATATCTTTCCAACACTTTCAACACAACTTCAATTCATTAAATCAAAATAAATTTAGCAAAATAGTTGATTGAATAACCACAACATATAAAGAGAACAACATAAACAAGAATCAAAATGCAAGATACCATACTTGGTACCAACCATCTAATGGGAATGGGATCATGTTAGCTAGGGTGGATGAAAGACAAACATCATGCACACAAGTGAGTGTGTGTAGGCTAGATCATCACTCAAGCGAATTTAGGTTCCAAGATCAATTAACTTGGACTCATAAACACGATGTTGATTAGTTTGCTAACCCATCACAAGCTCACCATAAACAAGAGAGATGTAATGCAAACTTGGAATGGATTTGTTTACTCATGAAATAAGATTTAATTAGCTATCTAACCTTGCACCAATACATGTGGCATAATGTCACGTCTTCTCTCCTTGACTCACACTCTAGTGACTCTAGGACAAAGTTCATACCTTACACCATCCCCCTCAATCAATATGATTGAGTATTTGCCTTCCACCTATTTATTCATCTCATGGAGCATGAATTACAATAAGATAACTATATGAAAGATAAGAGAGCATAGCTACATAATCAAGAAATTTTATGCAATGATTAAGAGAGAAAAATAGCATAAAAAAGAGGAAAAATGTATCTTATGTAGCTTGGATCTGATGGAGATTCTAATGGCTCTATTGACTTTGAGAGGGGGGTAAAACACTAGGTTACCTGGTCAAGATGCTCTTGAAGCACTTGTCTTCGTCGTGGAGGGTTAAAAAGATAATTCTTGTTGAGAAAGTGCGATATGCACAATGAAGCAATTTTGAAATTCTCTTTCTCTCTTTATTGCTTGCATGCATGCACCCAAAATAGAAGTGGTTTCTTCTCACCTCTCTCCAATTCTACCATCAATCAAGCAAGTTATCATTCCTACATAGTGTATTGAGATATCTCTCTAATCTACCTATATGGTGCAACCACAACCATGAATGCTACATTGGTTCACTCACCATAGTACTCTCATGTGGTATCAAAGCATGGTGTGTGATTATTAACACTTCCTAATCACTTACATGATCCTAATAGTTAGTAATTAGCATTAGACTACATTTTTTAGAGCTCAATTGAATTGCATATCCTTGGATATGTGTAAAGGCTAAAAACCTTTGGGCCACTACCAAGGCATTCAAGAAAATTGAGCATTAGAATCATCAATTCCTTGCTATCTACCACACGGATTTCTCCTTTTCCATAAATTCATCATGTTTTGTATTTTCTTGATTGTGTGTTTATTGGTCTTTGTTTCTCTCTTGTTTTTATGCCTTTTTCCTATCCACATTACCTTGCTTGAGAGTATTAATTGAAAATTTCCATGTATGTGTGTGCGTAGACTAACAATATTTTTAATGCACTAATCTATGTTTCTTTTGGCCCAAGCATCAATCAATAACGCTTTGATTAAGGCTTTGTGTTCATTTCCATTAATTTCTGCTCATTGATTTTGCTTAAAAATGTATATAGTGTATGTGTGTGTGTGTGTGTGTGTGTGTGTAGCCTTGAGGAAAAAAGAGCCTACTTCATTTAGTATGTGCATGCTTCCTCAAAAGTGGGTGTGTGTTTTTCCACTGGTGGGAACCAAAACAAGGAGCCTTTCTACTAAATTGCCAAACTAACACAAAGATCTTGAGTTATTGAGCCTTGGCCTAAGTGATTTCCATCTTGCTGAGTTGTAAATTTTTATCCTTTTATTTTATGCAATTCTCGTCTTTTCAAAAAAAAGGAAAAATAATCAAAATGCCCTTGATATGTGTGGAAATTCCCAACAGGACCCCTCATTTTAGGGTTCTCCACAAAATAAAAGGGTATTTTGGGCATACTGGCTCTACTCTCATTTTAGCTATGGGAATTTACACAAATTCCTCCACACCCTCTTGTTTTGTTTGCAATGGTGACCAAAAAAACTAGAAAGGAGTAGCAGCCACAAGATAGCAACCTCATCGCCTTGCGATAACTAGCCCGAGGCAAGAGCGATTGCTGCTCTTGGGTAGAACCTCACCCACAAAAAGAAAGCGGCATTTCTTGTAATGGAAATGGCCTATGAACTTTGAAAATAGCAGAATAAAGAGAATTAGAGTAAGCATTTTCATGAGACTACTTTGAGAACATAGAGGGTGAATTTAATCAGCAGTAGTAACATAACCATTATACTTTATTAACTTGGCATGAACAATACTTTTGCAAGAGAGAGAGTTAGAGAACATGACAACAGTTGAGGACCGGATTTATGTGCAGTCGGGTCCCCCCTCCATTAAGCTTTTGTATTATAGATTCTCCCATCAAGAGAGACTTGGTACACTACAATCTTTGTGTTCCTTTGTGACCTAGGTGATGTAATGAGAATGGATAACAATTAACCATCCCCAAACTGAATCCCAAGGCCTCAAAAACCTTCAAAGGTGGAGAGAGCTAGCAGGGAATGAGGCAAGGGAAGAGGAAGAAGAATCATTCATAGGAGAAAGAAATAGTTCCTCACTCATCACTCTTATTGCTTAGCCTAGCATAATAGCATAGTAATAAAGATGAAGAAGATAGCAAGCTTAAGAATTGAAGCATGGCTCTTGGTTCAATTTGCATTCCATAGCCAAGAGTGTTGGTGTAGGCACTAAAGTTCTCAACAACCTTGGAGAAGGAGATGGGGCTCTTGCACTTTGCACCTCACATAATGAAAGAGAGAGTGTGTGTATGTGTGTGTGTGTGCGTGTGTGTGTGTGTGTGTGTGAAAATATATCCTGCAAGTAGGCCCCATCCTTGCATATCTGCATATTACATCTTCACGTAAAAACTTGCATACCGCACTTGTAGCTTTAGTTCGCAAAGCCCTCTCTTCAACCTGGTTTGTCAAATCTTCCCTGGCAAGCATAATATACCTCATTTTCCATAATCATGTAGGCATTGTAATCAAATTGATTACCTATTTGAAATGCATACACACTGGATATGTTCGATGTAACCCATTAGGGTGCTTTACATTTGAGTACATTTGACACATGTTACAAGTTTCAACAAAGTGTAACACATCTTTATACATTCTCTTCCACCAATATCAATCTTTGATTTTAGCAAAAGTGGCCCAAACTCCCCTATGACGTGCCCATAATGACTCATGAAATTCTTTAAATACTTGGAGTTGTGTTGCCCTATCACAAACCACTCGTTGAGGGGTTCCTCTTCGCTTTTTTGGATGTTTCCATAAAATCCCATCCTGTAAGAAATATCCATAAGCCTTCTCACGGATTTGTTTAAACACTTGTTCGGTCTAGTCTTCCTACTTCTCTAGTGTACTAAATATTTCCAAATCAGCAAACCATTCACCTTCATATTTATCTTCTGCAAAAGATTGTAATGCAAAAATTATGCTTTTACATTCTACGTGTAGTTCTGAAGAGGTAAAGAACCTCATACCCATGTCTTTATTTTCAAAAATCATAGTTACCTCATCCTCAAATCTTGTCCAAGACAACATATCAGCTACCGGATTATCCTTAGTGATGAAACTCGGGATTTAATGACTTTATATATACAATCCCACGTAGCATAGCTATATCTGGTGTAGAACAACTTGTGATCATCCCAAGTAATGGCAAGAAATCTGTCTCCACTATTACAGAAGCACCAATAAAGTACTCCTTGTTGCACCTTAGGGTAGTTTCTACCCCCCAAAGTTCCCTTTTTACTTGCGGATATGCTCTCTGCCGAGCACTTAATACTTTGGCAGAAAATCTGACAGCATACCTTTTTCCCTCCTTGTCATCTTGTCCAATATCCCACCCAGTACTTGTAGGACTCGTGTCAATCATCACAATGAGTGGATTCCCGCCTTTGTAGTCTACTTTCCTTAGTGTAGGATCCTCTTTTAACATCTTCTTTAGTTTTTGAATATCCTTCGAGTGTTCTTCTTTCCAAACGAAGTTTTGTCCCTTTCTGAGCAATTATTATAACACCTCTGCAACATGTGAAAAATGGGGTAACCATATCATGTAGAAAACACATGCACCTGAAAATCTTCACACTTTTGTAGTTGAATAGTAAGTCTCTTTCATCTTTTGAATAGCATCCACTTTGACAAGGCTGGGTCTTCTACTAGATGGTCCACATAAGTGTCCCACAATAAAAAATTCTTTTACCCCAAACATAGACTTTTGGCATGAGAGTGTAAGGTTGACCTCTTCAAGCCTTCATAATATCCTGTCACAATCAACAATATGGTTAGCCACAAACTGTTTTCACCCCCTCTTATCTTTGACTTCATCTTTTTCACCCTCTTCACACCCTTTTATTGGCACATCGTCAAAATAAAGGGCATGGTAACCTGGGGAATGAAATCCCACAACACTTTATTCATCCCATTCATCATGTGACAACTAAATTGGTTGCACCCTATGGCAAGGTACACATTTTTACTAATCCCAAAGGGGTATGCATGGTTTTTAGGTCCCTACATTCCATAGCCAGTTGAAACTGATCATAGCTTGAATACAAGTCCCCCATGGAATAGATGGCTCTTCTTACAAAAGACTTTGTAAAATCATCAACCACTGGACCTGTTCCCGCATTTTTGATGGTTACCTTGTTTACCAGCTGCATATCCTGTATGAACCTCAATGTACCATTCTTCTTGGGAACCATAAACCATCTATTAGAGTAAGGAGCACAAGAGGGCTCTAAAATGCCCATCTTAATCTTCTCATTAAGCAAATAATTCAACTTAGGAAGATGAGCCTTTGGAACAAGGATAGGTTGTAAATTCCAAGGCAAGTGTGGAACAATAAATATCACCATGGGAGTTACAACACTAGGATCAACACAACCGATCTCACCTGGTTGGAATGAAAAAGCCTTCCCATGCTTCTTTAACATTTCTCAAAAACATTCTACCTCTTCTCGATTTAGAAAATCTGCATCACCAATTTTTATCTCTTGTAGAGTTTCTTCTGTAAATGAGTTCCCAATTTTACTTGGATCTCGGAGGATACATTGTTGAGACGCTTTCTCCATAACTGTATCACTCTCTTTTGGCAATGGAATGGCCACTAGTCTGACCTTCTTTGCCACTATTTGGTATTTTGTATTCACTTGTACCTCCTCTGCATCCAAATCTTCTTTAAATTGCAAAATAAAATCATACATGTTAAGAGAGTTTACCTTAGCCATATTTATCCCAACTTGATCATTAGATTGTAGGACTTTATCCAATTCTCCCATTGTATCCACCAACGTGTATTCTTCAAAAATACATGAAATTGCTTCATCTAGGTCCAGTATTTCACATCCTTGAAGTATGCCTTGGACATTGCAAACATGTTTCCTCTCCCATTTTCACAAATCATTGAATTTTTTGTAAGATACCGAACCCTCTGAAGCCAATCCCAAAAATCCTGAAGAAAAAGTCTCTTTGTAGACATTTGTTGTCATCAAGAACTTCTCCTCAAAATCAACATCGTAGTCACGCTTTACAATGGCGCTTGGAAAAAATCTTGAAAACCCTTGTTCTCTTTGAACTCTTTCGTCAACTTTGGCAGTGGATGATCTCTTAAGGTATCCCTGTTCCTAGCATGATCCACACAAACAGTTAGAAATTGAACTGCTTTCTTACCATCACGGCTTCTGATTCTAGCATACACGGATCCATCATCCAAAACCTTGATTTCCATTCTCACTGTCATAATGTAAGGTTGCCCTAAGATGACTGGATATGTAGAGTGATCCTATATGAAAAAAAAAATTCATCGCTTACATCCCCTATGGTTATTTTAACATTAGGGCATGTACCATAAAAAATCCCCTGATTGTGCATTGGCATCTCGAATACACCACCCATGTTCCACATCAACATGCCACTTTCCTTTCAAGAATAAGCTCTTTGACATAAGGTTCGCTTCTGACCCATGATCTATCAATGCAACAACCAGCTCCTCTGAATCACCTACCTTTACCAAAGTTTCAGTAGTAGCCCTCGCCCAATGATTCCATGTAAAATGGCTATGAGGTACATATTCTCCATACTCATCCTCATGAAATTTGACATGCTTTACCCGTCTTGGAAGCTCATCGTTGTCGACTATGCTTCCCCATTCAACTTCACCCAATTATTCTTCATTAACACTACCCATAATAGCTTCAACTTCTTCATAAATTCTCTGCACCCCCTGTGTCTTGGTTGGGTCATTTTCAAGCCCATACAATATTTGGTGCTTCCTCTTCATGAGATCAATAATTTGTCATGAAATTACCACTTTGCAATACCTAGGATATCACCTAGGGTGAACTCCACCCTACTATTCAAAATGCGTTCCTCAGTACCTTCCTCACATCAGTATCCTATTCAATATTAGATCTCAGCTTATATGAAGGGCCTCGTGCTTTTTCCACCTTTTTCTCCTTCTTGGCCTCATCCATTGAGATCTCAGGCGGGGTAGGAGGTGGTCCTAAGCTAGACTTCTTTCCCTTTGGTACCTCTGATCTTGTCGTTCTCTTTGAAGTTCCTACCAAATATTCATATTGATTTTGCTTCTCTTCTACAAAAGCCTCGTTGTCTTGAGATTTAGCTATGTATGCATATATTAAGAGGGAATCTACAAGGTCTTCCCACCCAGTAGTCTTCCTTATACAATTTCCCACTTGACACAACTGTTGATACACAACTTTTCCCTTTTTTGTTGTTGTCATAGCATACGACCAGAAGGTCCCATTCCTACTAGAACCTTCAATTGGTTTTTCCTGCCTTTTATTCTCAATCTGTATATCGTAAGTCAGTGCTTCAGCTACACTCGCATGGTGTTCCTGCAACATCTCTTCCTTGCTTTTCTTCATACCACCTCTTCCATATTTGGTCTCTAGAGGAAACGATGTTTCTCACAAGTGTATCAGACCATCCTTCCAAAAAACCACATATCATATTTACGCTTGGCTTCAGCAAACTCCTCGCACTCATTTTGACATGATCAAGACTGTCACACCACATACGGTATTGACTCCCACTTCCTCTTTGTGGGCCACTCTGTCTCTTGATTGGGAAGTTGAACCTTTATCTTCAAGCTTTGCAGCTTTTAAATTAATGTTCAATTCTTGGATCTCCTTCACAAGTTCATCCATCAACGACTCCTCTAACTTTGGAATCTTCTCCTTTATTGGCACAAGAACCTCTTCTTCCTTTTCACCCACCTCTGCATTCATCCCAACCAACTTATCCAATATTTTTTGCCGTTTCACCACCATATTTACTGATTCAATTACTTTTTTCCAATCTGATTTCAGTCCCAACTCCCTTGCGGGATCCTCGAGGAGATCCACTAAGCTTTTTTGCAACTTTTGATCTGCAACCTGCACAAAAAGTTTCACTTTCTTCGGATTAAGAGCAGCCCGTTCAGTTGCAAAACAATTTGGAAAATCTCTTTTCAAATTCTCTTAACAATTCAGGAGCAGATAGCCCCTTATTATGTTGCTACATCCACTTCAAAAAACTCTTCTTTGTAGCGTGCTCCTTATCCTCAAGAAAATATTTATTCTTGAGAGCTTGTTTGAACTCCACCCATGTAGCACCATGTGTAGTTCTCAATCCCTCAATCCGTGCACATAATTCAAGCGCACAACAAATGAGTACAAAATTCTCCACCCTAGCATGCTCCTCTGCCCTTGTTTTCCATAACCTGTTCATAAACTTTGCAAAATTTAGAAATTTTACGACCTTCAAAGCACCCCAATTTATATGTCACTACTTGTCTGGCTTCATGAATCCGAGCTTCCATTTCTCTTACCGAACTTTGAGTCATCATCTGCTGATGGTGCAGATGTTGTTGATGGATAAGTGCAGCAAATTGCTAAGTAACTGTTGCATACCATTATCTTGTCCTACCGACATCACTACTTCCGTCTACCCTGGTTGTTGAGATGTCAAGCTCTACACCTTGAGCTGGCATCCACTACGGGTCTTGGCCGCTTACAGCATTTACTCACTGGCGCGTTAGGTGACCGACACGGAGGATCTCTGCCAGTGATTCTACAGCTGGACTACACTTATAGTGCCAGCCTAGTACGCTTCTAGCGAGTTCACACTTAGTGACCGCATGTACATATGTGCTACTTTTCAGCTTTAGCACTTAGTCATTTTGTACTCTCTTTTCTGTGAAGAAGAAGAAGAAGCTTTCCATCTCTGTGTGCTTTGTGCTTGTCTTGTGTAGCTCTCTTGCATCCTCATTCTTTACATGGTATCAGAGCCTGGTGCAGGCAAGAGAGGCTAAGAGAGCAAGAGCATCACAATCCCTTCGTTCGCAATCCCTTAGGGGTTTTTCGCACAAGTTTCTGAACAGGTCTCCAAAGTGCAGTATACAGAGATTTACTGTACAAGTACAGTGGTTGTATGTACGCTTGATTGTGGATACTTGTTGAGTGTAGAAAGCGTTACAAGAACCACGATAGCAGGTTCAGCAGATTTGCAGGTTTTTGCAGATTGCAGCTATTTTGTCTTAGTGCTTCAAGATGTCTGACGGTTTCAGTCAGATTGTTACTGAGAAGCTTGAGAAAAATAACTACCCTGCATGGAAGTTCAGAATAACAAATTTCCTAAAAGGAAAAGGTTATTGGGACTATGTAGAAGGAGACAATGAAAAGGAACCAGAGATTCCCGAGGCAAATGCTACAGCAGAACAAAGGAAAGCTTTTAGGGACTGGCAACAAGGCCAGAGCAAAGTGATGTATTGGCTTTCTATGAGCATCACAGATGGCATGATGGGCTATCTACAGGATGCTGAAACCCCCGCCATTGCATGGAAAAACTTAGGCAGAGTGTTCGAGGTGAACACCAAGGCCAGGAAGCTTCAACTAAAGTCGGAGCTAAATCAGGTTAAGAGGAACAACCTCTCCATCAATGATTATGCTTTGAATATCAAGAGAATCATTGAGGCTCTTGGATCTATTAAAGTCTCAGTGGAAGACGATGACATTGTCCGTGCATGCTTGGATGGTCTAGGAGATGAGTATGTACATTTTAGGTCTTCCATGAATACAAGAGACGACATCCCCGTGTTCCAAGATTTGATTTCTATGCTTATTCTTGAGGAGAAGAACCTTGACACATCTTCTTCTCATGGCAGAAATAATTCTGAAGAGGCCTTCTATTCTAACTCCAACAGAGGTAGAGGTAGAGGTCGTGGTCGAGGCCCAAGGGGTTGCAGGGGCCAATTTCTGGAAGGTCAATCAAATCAAAACAATACAGGTGGCAGGGGAAACCAGTCTCAAGGCAAGGGGAGTCAAAGAGGTCGTGGTGCAGGATCAAGCAGGCAGCAACATACTCCAGATAGTAGAGAATGTTGGACTTGTGGTGAAAGAGGTCACATGTCACGTGACTGTCCAAAGGGAAAAGCAAGTAGAAAGAGAGAACAGGGCAACTATGCATCTACTAGCAGAGATGCAGATGACAGCAAAAACGAGCGCATGTTTGTTATGCAACATGTAATGAATACAATGACTGCAGAGAATTCCACCCAAGATGATGTTTGGTATGTGGATTCAGGTGCCTCTAATCACATGACGTCTCGTGGAGAGTGGTTTAGAGATATGCACAAACCAGATGTGTCAGGCTATGTGCAGACAGGAGATGACACAGCTCACCCCATTGCTCATGTAGGGGACATACCTCTAAATACGAAGAGTGGGAAATCAAAGTACTTAGCAGATGTACTTCATGTCCCAAACATTACAAAGAATCTTGTTTCTGTTGGACAAATGGTTGAGCAGGGTTTGCAAGTTCGCTTCAATCCAAATGGCTGTTATGTAGAAGATTTCTAGAATGGTTGTAAGCTGATCACAGAGGGCAAATGTGTGGGCAGAATGTTTACACTGAATGTAGACATGCCTGAGGTAAAAGCTGCATTATTTGCACAGGGCACAGGTGTTGTGGCTGATGTTGACATTTGGCACAAACGCATTGGCCATGTCAATGAGCAGAGATTGCGCAGCATGCAATCAAAACAGATTGTAAAAGGTTTGCCCAAATTCAAGGTGGATGGTATGCATAAAGTGTGTGCAGCATGCCAGTTTGGAAAACAGTCAAAGGGCTCATTTCCACATGAGCGCAATGTATGTAAAAAGCCACTTGAGGTGGTGCACACAGATGTTTGGGGTCCAACCGATACTGCAAGTATACATGGTTGCAGGTATTATGTCTCTTTCATTGATGACCATACAAGGAAAGTATGGGTCTACTTCATGCGTAACAAAAGTGAAGTGTTTGGTCACTTTCAAGACTTCAAAGTCATGATTGAGAAGGAGACAGATATGCAAATCAAGACATTGAGGTCAGATGGAGGGGGAGAGTACTTCTCCAATGATTTTTCAGATTTTCTGCGAATGCATGGTATACACAGGCAGTTTACATGCAGATATACTCCACAGCAGAATGGGGTCGCAGAAAGGAAAAACAGGCACATTGCAGAGGTTGCACGTGCATTGATGAATGAGAAGAACATGCCTCATCATTTCTGGGCTGAAGCTGTAAATACAGCTGTGTACATTATGAACAGGACACCTACAGCTGCGGTGCATGATGTAACACCTGAGGAAAAGTTTACAGGTACAAAGCCTGATTTGGCACACTTGAAAGTGTTTGGCTGCATAGCTTACGTGCATGTACCAGATGAGTTGCGTAGGAAATTGGATCCTAAAGCAGAGAAATGTATTCTTGTGGGATATTCCCTTGAACAAAAGGGGTACAGGTGCTACAATCCTACTACACGAGAATTACGAGTGAGCAGAGATGTAGTCTTTGATGAGATGAGCAGCTGGTACAGTAATGCACATGGCACTATTGGGGCTGATGTAAAAGATGATGTGGTTGTACAAAATGTGAGGCCATAGTCACAGGTTTTGAGTGGACCACAAGAGTCCTCTTCTCGTGGCTCTGTTGAGAAACCATGGAATGGTAGACTACGTACGCAGGTTACTCCACCAACAGGTACAGGGAATGTATCACGAAAAGGAAAGGAAAAGGTTGATGAACCTCCCTTTATGGTTTATGCATCATCAGGTTTTTCACATGTAGACATGGATTCAGATGGTTCTGAACAAAGTCTTGATGAGGAATTTGGAATTCCGGCTGTCAGGACACCTGGTGTAAGGAAAGTACAAGAAGATGCTAGAGGGCAAAGGAGTGACCCAGGACCGCGCAGATCTAATAGAGTCAGAAATCCAGTTCAGAAATTGACTTATGATGGGTATCTAGCGCATCACCGAGCCTACATGGCTAAGGTGATACAGGATGTGGAGCCCACATGTTTTGAGGATGCAGTTGGAAATGTGCATTGGGATGATGCAATGAATGAAGAGATGGCTGCATTGGAAGCAAATGACACATGGGAGTTGGTGCCATTGCCAAGTGGCAAGAAAGCTATTGGCTATAAATGGGTGTATAAAACCAAGCATAAGGCTGATGGTAACATTGAGCGTCACAAGGCAAGGCTGGTCGCAAAGGGTTATGCACAGACGTATGGCATAGACTATGAGGAGACCTTTTCTCCAGTGGCAAAGATGACGACAGTGAGAGCTGTCATAGCAGTGGCTGCATCTAGAGGATGGATTATGCATCAAATGGATGTAAAGAATGCCTTCTTGAATGGTGAGTTGCAAGAGGAAGTGTATATGGATCAGCCACCTGGTTATGTCGATCCAGGTTACCCAGATTATGTATGCAGACTTCTCAAAGCTTTGTATGGTTTGAAGCAGGGCTCTAGAGCATGGTATGACATGATTGCCAAGTATCTTGTCAGTATTGGTTTTAAGAGAGCTCATGCTGATCATTCACTCTATGTACGTGAGAGTGATGTGGGGATTGTGGTCATTACCATATATGTAGATGACCTTATTATTGTTGGTGACAATGCTATGGAGATTGACCATGTGAAGGGTCTTCTCAAACAGGAGTTTGAAATGAAAGATTTGGGCGAGTTGCACTACTTTCTTGGCATTGAGGTGATCAGGACTCCAGAGGGTGTATGGCTATCACAGAGACAGTATGCTTTGGACATGTTGTCAAAGTATGGTATGGCTAATTGTAAGCCAATTTCTATTCCCTTGGATGTGAATGCAAAACTGAGTGCAGAGAAGGGTGATGTTGTTGAGGATGTCAACATGTACAGGAAGATTGTGGGTAGTCTAATCTACTTGACTATCACGAGGCCAGACTTGAGCTACACAGTAGGCTTGGAGAGTCAGTTCATGAAACTTCCGAGGAAGCCACATTTGGATGGAGTACGACGCACACTTAGGTATGTGCAAGGTACTATAGACTACGCATTGTTCTATGCAGCAGATGCACCATTAGCATTGTATGGGTATACAGATGCAGATTGGGCAGGTAGCATTGTTGATAGGAGATCTACGAGTGGCTTCATGTTCTCTTTTGGGAGTGCTGCTGTTACTTGGAGCAGCAAAAAGCAGCCTACGGTTGCTTTATCGAGCACAGAGGCCGAGTACAGAGGTGCAGCAGTTGCGGCGTGCGAGGTAGCTTGGCTACGCACATTACTTGCGGACTTGGGAGTGCAGGTGGACCAGCAGATTTTCATCCATTGTGACAACCTCAGCAGCATGCAGTTGGCTAGGAACCCAGTGTTCCATGCCAGGACCAAACACATAGAGGTCCATTACCACTACGTTCGAGAGCGAGTGTTGGCGGGCGACATCGACTTGGTCTACGTCAGCACAGAGGAGCAGATAGCGGATATCTTTACCAAGGCCCTCGGAGCTGAGAAGCTTCGACGTTTCCGGACTATTCTTGGACTCTGTGACATGCAGAGCTCGAGGGGGAGTGTTGAGATGTCGAGCTCTACACCTTGAGCTGGCATCCACTACGGGTCTTGGCCGCTTACGGCATTTACTCACTGGCGCGTTAGGTGACCGACACGGAGGATCTCTGCCAGTGATTCTACAACTGGACTACACTTATAGTGCCAGTCTAGTACGCTTCTAGCGAGTTCACACTTAGTGACCGCATGTACATATGTGCTACTTTTCAGCTTTAGCACTTAGTCATTTTGTACTCTCTTTTCTGTGAAGAAGAAGAAGAAGCTTTCCATCTCTGTGTGCTTTGTGCTTGTCTTGTGTAGCTCTCTTGCATCCTCATTCTTTACACTGGTCTTATTTCATGCCGGGTTCACCAAAATTGTTGGAGTGCGCATCTCTCCAGGGTCGATTGGGAAAGCGCCAAGCTTCTGTATGTAGATGGACAGGCAGGCGAGAAGCAGGCGAGATGAAAACCGAGGAAAACCAGTGCGGTTAAGACCGATTTAGTGTCAATAAGATGATATAGAGATGCTTAGAGAGAATTGAATGAGAATATCACTTATTGAAACATAATTAATGCCCAAAATCCAACTTAGAGTAGATATTAACACTTAATTGAGTCTAGCAATCAAAAGATGTTTCCATTAAACTGATATCTGAAACTCTTGACACAAATTGGTTGCATATGCCAATGTAGGTATGCCTATTGATTTGAAATTCCCTATTTAGATATCCCAAACCCGATGGAAACAATATGCCACATAAACTTCAACCTCCTAAGCCCTTCCTATACACTTCTTCTTCCTCGACTTTTTTTTGCTCTCCTCCCCCAAATCTTCGCTAAAAAACCCAAAAAAGTTCTCCTTAAGACGCGTCTGACCCCCTATTTTTAGCCCCCCATCTTTATTTAGCTTTTTCATGGCGTGTGTAATTCTTGCTTTTCCCTATTTTTTGAACCATTTTCATGTGCACCGCTCCCTTATTTTTAGATGCTATTCTTAGCTTGCCTTAAGCTCCACAGCTCAATACTTGTATATTAGTACTGGTAAGACTGGTACAAATAGTACTGGTCTCATAATACTTGTCTAGTAATACCGGTACTCGTAGTACTGGTCTTGGTAATACTGTAGTGCTATAATTGATACTGGTACTTGTAGTACTGGTACTGCTACGCATACAGCTATACTGCTATACTAGCAGCAAACCCGACACAAACCTTGGCCCAAAAAAACTTCAACTGCTGATAACTTGGAATTCAAAACTCTGATTGCCGATCTTTCAACGTGTCTCGCCCTATCTGGAACCCATCTCGGTCTAGAAATCCACATAAAGCATACATCTCCGGTCCTCTTACAAACATAACAATTGCTAAGTTGGTCTGCCGAAATTGGCACTAATAGTATTGTACTGGTACGCCTAGTACTCATAGTACTAGTTTTATAATACTGGAACTTGTAGTACTGGCCTGGCCTTGGCAAAACTTCAATTGCTGATTACTTGGAATTGAAAACTCCGATTGCTGATCTTCAACCTGTCTGGCCCTATCTGGAGCCCATCCACCACAGCTGAATACTTATATGCTGGTACTGGTAGTACTGGTACTGGTACGCCTGGTACTCGTAGTATTTGCTTGGCCCCGACAAAACTTAACCGCCCGCTGATAACTTGAAATTCAAAACTCCGATTGTTGCCAATCTTTCAACATGTTTATCTAGAACCCATCTTAGTCTAGAAACCCACTAAAGCATACATCTCCGATCTTCTTACAGACATAACAATTGCTAACTTGGTCTGGTAAAACTAGTACTGGTAGTACTAGTACTCATAGTACTGGTTTCGTAATATTGGAACTCGTAGTACTGACCTGGCCTCGGCAAAACTTCAATTACTATGATAACTTTGAATTCAAAACTCCGATTGTCGATCTTTCAACCTGTCTAGTCCTACGTGGAACCCATCTCGGTCTAGAAACCCACATAAATCATACATCTCCGGTCCTCTTACAGACATAATAACTGCTAACTTGCTCTGGTAAAACTGGTACTGGTGGTACTGGTACTGGTACGCCTGGTACTAGTAGTACTGGTTTCATAATACTGAAACTTGTAGTACTGGCCTGGCCCTGGCAAAACTTCAACTGCTGATAATTTGGAATTCAAAACTCCGATTACCGATCTTTCAACCTGTCTGGCCCTATCTGGAGTCCATCTATAGATGAATACTTCTATGGTAGTATTGGTAGTACTGGTACTGGTACGCCTGGTACTCGTAGTATTGATTTTATAATACTAAAACTCGTAGTACTGGCCTGGCCCGACAAAACTTCAACTGCTAATAACTTGGAATTCAAAACTTCAATTGCAAATCTTTCAACTTGTCTGGACCTATTTGGAACCCATCTCGATCTAGAAACCCACATAAAGCATACATCTTCGGTCCATTTACAGACATAACAACTGCTAACTTGGTATGGTAAAACTTGTACTGGTAGTAATGGTACTGGTACTCGTAGTACTGGTTTTGTAATACTGGAACTTGTAGTACTGGCCTGTCCTCGAATTCAAAACTGCTGAGAACTTTGAATTCAAAACTCCGATTGCCGATCTTTCAACCTGTTTGGCCCTATCTAGAGCCCATCCGTAGTTGAATACTTGTATACCGGTACTAATAGTACTGGTACTGGTAGTACTGGTAGTGGTATGCCTGGTACTCGTAACACAAGTACTCATAGTATTGGCTTGGTATAACTAGTAACCTTGGTATTGGTACAACTGGCCTCTTAGTACTACTAACATTTTCCATAAGTTTGGCAAACCCTCGAATTTGTATGCAAATTTACATCTTTCACCCCATGCTCGCAAAGTGGCATGACATTGTGTTGAGATAGATCCATAAGCACATGTTTATATCCTAACCCTTGTTCCCATTTATTGTCTTACATTAAATAATCAATTTAATATGAGAAAATGATTTGAGTTGGTTAGATATTAGATTTTATGACATTACCTCTCTCTTGAAATCATAGTCGTCCTCGACTATGAGGTAGAAGAGATATTAGTCATTATTCAATATTTCTTAGCGGGTAGAGGATCCCTTTTTACCCTAAGACATCATTCCAAGATGGATGACTAATCCATTTGGGGCTTGGGAGACTTATCTTCCGCAAGCATGTCTGCTCTTTAGTCCATATCATAGTTCCAAAGTAGAGTGACAATTTCTACTTGGTGTTTGAGAGGCGTCATCAACACAAACATGATTCTAAGCATGCATACTACTTAATTTGTGCACAAGAAAAAGATAATTAACCTTATTAGACAAAAACATTGATCATTCAAAAGAAACATGTACATTCTCTTACTCTAATGTAGCATTGTAAACATTGACAAGGTTCATAATATCCTTAAGCTGTATTCCTTGCATCCATCTAGCATCTTCAAAAGGATAATTTTTTAATTTAATAAGATACCGTCGGATAATATTACCATGTCGTAGTACCTTGTCTTCATGCCAAAGGATAGCTTTGGGTTGTAGCACCTCTTCTTGGTCTTCGATTTCTGGAGGGTCTTCAATAATTGGTTCTCTATGTGGATCTCCTTTGTCGGGCTTAAGTAGGCTCACATGAAAAGTATTGTATATGAGCCAATGGTTGGGCAACTTGAGTTGAAAAGCCATCTCATTGATTGGCTTCAAAATTTGAAAAGGAATATAGTATATTTTTGCTAGTTTAGCATAATACTTTTGATGGCCCGTAGTATTTTTGCCTGTCGTTTGCTTTAATCGAGCCTTGGAAAACTTGAGTAAGACCCAATCATTTGCTTTGAATGTTAAGGCCCTTCTGTGCTTGTCAACAATAGCTGTTTGTGTTTGTTCAGAGATGGATATAGCCTCCTTAATCTTTTGAAAAGATTCTTGTAGGTCACGGTTATAATCATCAATAAAAACGAAGATCTTCCCATGTACTTTAAGTAGCCAGGGAATTTTACATCTTTCCTCTATAATCTCAAAATGTGCCTTTCTTGTAGTAGTATGGGCATTATTATTGTACACATACTCTACGAGGGGTAAGTACTTCTCCCATTGTGACCGTTGATCTACTTATGTAACATAAGTCTTTAGTAGATCAAGAATTGTAAGATTAGCTATCGCACTTTGGCCATCCGTTTGTGGATGATAGGCTGAAGAGAAATTCAATTTTGTACTAAGATTTTTAAAGAGACCTTTTCAAAAATTACTGATCATTCTAGATTTCTATCTGACATGATAGATGTTCGCAGTCCATGGTGTTTGAGAATCTGACATATGAAGAGGGTTGACATTTGGTGTGACTTAATAGTATTTTTGACAGGAATAAAGGGTGCTTGCTTGCTAAACCTATCAACAATTGTCCATATTCCCGTATTCCCATGGATAGACTTAGGTAATCCAAAGATAAAATCCATGGATATACTTTTCCATGATGAATTAGGAATTGGCAATGCTGGAGTAATCCAGGTTTCTTCCCTCTATCATACTTGGTCTTTTGGCATACCACACATTTTGAAACATACTCTTGTACGTCTACTTTCATGGTAGGCCAATAGAAGTATGTCTCTACTCATCGAAGAGCAGGTCGAATCACTCTTTGTCCTGCATAGGGAGGAGCATGGGGTTCATACATAACTTTCTCACGAAGGGAGTGGGTAACACATAGCCTATTTCCATGGAGAAGATAAACATCCTACAAGGTGAATGGTGCTTCTTTCTTCCCCAATGCAAGGGTTGACATTATGTCTCTAAAGTTGGGGTCAGTAACACACTCATCTATCATAGAAGATAGAGCATTGTGAGTTTCTATAGACATCGCATTAACTCTTGGTCATCATGAAAGTGCATCAAACACTTGATTATGCTTACCAGCAATGTGAGCATTATGAAAATAAGATTGTGAAAGAAAATTTGCCCACCTCATTTATTTGTCGGAAAGCTTGGTTTGCGTCATGAAGTACTTGAGACTTTGGTGGTCCGTGTGCAAAAGAAATGGAGTCTCCAAGAGACAGCGCTTCCATGTGTCTAGGGCATGTAGAAAAAATAAATCTCTTTTTCATATATGCCCAAGACTCATTCATAGGCATTGAGCCTTCGGCTCTCATATTCTATGGCATGCCCTTCTTCAAGCAAAACCACTCCAAGGCAATCACCACAAGCATCACATTGGACCTCAAATGGATTTGAGAGACCAGGAAGCATAAGGATTGGTTGAGAGGTAAGCTTCTCTTTGAGCTTGTCTAAAGAATTTTGTTCCTTAGCAGTCCATGAGTACTTAACGTTCTTCTTTGTTAAGTCATGCAATGGTCCTGCTATTTAAGAGAATTTGGCTATGAAGTGTCTATAGTATGCACACATACCAATAAAATCTCTTAGCTCATGTAGATTCCTTGGATTAGGCCACGCTTTTATTACCTCCAACTTTGATGGATCCATGCGGATACCATCTTGACAGATAATGTGACCTAAGTATTGGATCTCTTGAAGGAAACATTCACTCTTCTTTTAATTGATAAAAGCTTGTTCTCCCTCAAAGCTTGAAAAATTACCTGGAGATGTTGCGTGTGTTCCTGCAAGGACTTGGAGTAGATGATGATTTCATCAAAGAACACTCCAACGAACTTACGGTAGGGTCTAAATATTTTCTCCATTAGACAATTGAATGTGGCCGGTGCATTAGTCAAGCCAAAGGCATGACTAGATATTCATAAAGACCAAATATTGTATGAAACGTGGTCTTTACAATATCTTCATTCACTATCCTTATTTGATGATAGTTTTTGGAATTAGGGTTGCAGAGAAACGCACATAGCTTGGAAAAAACGAATGAAGCTCAAGGCACACAATAGAGAGTGTGTTACTTAGTGTGCAATGAAAAGATAGATAGCTCTAGAGTGATGCGCGTATATACAATGCTCGGGGGAAAAAACCTCCTAAAGAGGGAAAAAATGCCCCGGCAGTCCTAGTGTGTTCACACACATCACTACCACATGTATATGGTAACAAATCCCCCCTGGAGTGATGCAGTGAATGAGAGCTGGCACATGAGTAAAGGGAAATGCCATGCCCTGAGAACATGATCAGTCCACAAAGGGGAGTAAGTCCAAAGCTTTGCGGAAAGCTTCAAGCTTCTCACGAGACAATGCCTTTGTGAAAAGATCTGGAAGGTTGTCTTGTGTTGGCACATAAGCCAAGTTGATCTCTCCTGCTAAGAGCCTCTCCCTGACATAGTGATAATGCACCTCAATGTTCTTTGTGCGAGCATGAAAAACTGGGTTCCTCGCTACTGCCAATGCGCTCTAACCGTCAGTGTAGATAGTGTTGGCAGTGTCCTATCCAACACCCAAATCATCCATAAGGCGTCTGAGCCATACACACTCAACCAGAGCTGTGAAGACTGCCCTGTACTCAGCCTCACAACTCGAAGTGGCCACAGTACGTTGCTTCTTGCTCAACCATGATATACATGAACTTCCAAGTATGAAACAAAAACCACTTGTGGACACTCGCTTGTCATAACAACCAGCCCAATCTAAGTCCGAAAAAGCATGTAAGTCTGGTGGCAATGATCCCCCTTGGGATAAAACAAGCCAAGATGTAAAGTGCCACTAAGGTAGCGGAAAATCCTCTTGACAGCCTACCAATGCTTAGACCCTGAGCTATGCATAAATCTACTGACCAGTGAGACTGCAAACTGAATATCCAGCCTCGTCTTGCATACATAAATGAGGCAGCCAACATCAGTTTGGTAAAGAGTGACATCAACAGGATCGCCAACATCATGTAGACTCAACTTCAAACCTGTTTCCATGGGAGTGGCAATAGGTTTGCAATCCTCAACTCCATACTTACATAGCAATGTCTCTATGTAACTTTTCTGACACAAGGCAATACCACCATCACACTGCTTAAACTGTATACCCAAGTAATGATGCAACAGCCCCAAATCTTTCATCTTGAAAGTAGCATTCAAATCAGCCTTAAATTCAGCAATATGTCTCTCATTTGGTCCAGTGATCAACAAATCATCGACATAAAGAACCATTCCCTTTAATGTCATTCGAAATCCTATCTTCAAAGATTCTTTAATGAGCACAAAGAAGAAGGGTTTTTTGGTACCTGATTATAATAAGATGCGTACATAATACTTAGCTAAAGTGAAAACTACATCAGAGAATATTTTTAAGCGCACAAATTTTGATTATGTGCCCCAATATGGATGCACAATTTCTCTAGATGGTTGGACGAATGGACTACTGGATACCTTGCTGGTGTATATGAGCGTTCAATCATAAGAGCAGGGGGACCTAAAAATGTGACAACCATTATCACATATAATATATCTAACTACAAAGCAGTAGGAAAACCAATTGAAGCAAAGTATCTAGAGATCACATGGGCTCCATGTGCTGCTCACACTTTGAATCTTCTCTTAAAGGACTTTGGGAAAGTTCCTTCTATTAAGAAAACTCTTCTAAATGCAAACCACTTGGTGAAGTTTATAAGAGAGCATTCAGTTTCTTATGCTTTGTTTAGAAAAAAGTCCCCAACCAAAATTTACAGAATTTGTTTTGTGACCCATTTTGCGACGACATATTACATTCTCTCTACACTGCAGCAGCAGCAACAGGTTAAAGGAACCCTTGTTGAAACAATGGTAGATAGAAGATGCGACATTTGGCTTGATAAATATCCCAAGTATGAACCTACTTCTTCCAAATGCTATCAGCTTGTAATCTCTCTTGTTTTTTTTGGAGAAATGTAGACAAAATTGTTACTGTCACAGAACCCTTCACTCATCTGATACGATTAATGGGCAAAGAAGCCTCTATCTTTGGATGGGTTTACTGGTACATGCATGAAGCCTCTTGCAAGTTAAAAGACTGTACATTTTATGAAATAAAAGAGAAAGGCATGATGATGTTGTTCGTCAAAAGACAATGGGAGCATCTGCATACTCCTTTACATGGAGCAAGTTTTGTCTTAGATCCCAAGTTCCAGAATGAGCAATCTTCAAACAATGAAGTGGTCAGTGATTTCAAGAAAGAGTGTGCTCAACTATTAGGCAATGTGGATGGACAAGTGGCATACACATAGAAGAGGACATATACTAGCAGAGAAGGAATATTTGGGGATCCTTGGCATATAGATGCTATCAAGACAATGAGCACACCAGTTTGGTGGAAAAAGTATGGTGGAGAAAAAGTGGATCTTCAACATGTGGCTGTGAAAGTATTTTCTATTGCCACCTCAATGGTAGCTGTGAAAGAAATTGGTCTTTGTTTTCTTTCATGCATACTAAAAAACAAAATTGATTAAGTCCTAAACAAGCTGCGGACTTGGTGTATGTATTTTGTAACATGCGGTTTATGCATAAGCTAGCAAAGTTCGCCACATGTGCCACAGAAGAAAGCTTTGGGTGCTTTCAAACACACAAAGCAATTGCGAATGAGCTCAACTCCGATGATGAAATGGAATGGAACCCAGAAGATATTGATCTTGAATGTTCAAATGTCAAAGAAATTGATGACATAGTGCCTGTGATTGAGGGGATGAATGAGCTAAAAAATTTGTACTATATTCTCAATTAATTTTGCAATGCAAAAGTTATGTGGAGTTTAGCTTCACAATCTCTCTCTCTCTCTCTCTCTCTCTCTCTCTCTCTCTCTCTCTCTCTCTCTCTCTCTCTCTCTCTCTCTCCCCATCTACTCTCTATCATTGTCAAAAAGAGGGAGGAAGAGAGAACCTAACTTACATAATTGCAACAACATTCATCATGTCCATTTGTTCCAACAAATAGAGATTTGCATACCAAATTCAGGTTTTGTTACAAATCTTGAGATTTAAGATACAAAAAGAGATTAGTATTATTTGGGAGATTTAATTTAGATCATGGGCTTGTTCTCCAAAGAGATCAGATACACAAAATTTTGAATTTCCAAATGAATCACTTGGACCTACATTGCCTATCTCTTCTTTGTTTACAGACCCATACCTCACCTCATACCATGTCAACTTTCTTTCAATCTCTGCTATACGAGCACACAGCATGGCTGGGGTCTCTCCTTGACTTGCCAAATACACTCCCTGGGTTGCAAGCTGCTCAATGAGTGCAGTTTATTTAGGCAAATATGTGTAACCTCTTTTGTGAGGAGGATCTTCTTGATTGGATTCCCGTGCATGAATCTTCTTGGCTAGACGTCCTTTGCCAACGCCTCCTATAGTGGGACAATCGTTTCCATCTACTTTAATAATAGTAGCATTGTTTCTCAAAGTAAATTGCCACTTGATTATTATTTGGTGGCGATCTGAACACTTGGATAAATCTTGAAAGGATTTTTCTTGTGAGGACAATGTGTTGCAAATCTGAAACCTTCAAGGGAGCGGAAGTCTTAGAATTTCCACTGACTCAAAAAAATGTATTGCGCACAAAGTGATTCGAGTGTAGCTATCTGCATTGCCTATAATTCAGTGGCTCCCCTTGAAGTTCTGATTCGTAGACTTCTTGGGACGCAGCCAAAGTGCTAAGATCTCCTTGATCCACCAGAATCTCTTCCTCTTTGTGAATTTGTTGAGCCAATGCATGATTAAGCAAAGGATCATTAGGTTGCAGTGCATTCTGGTCGAGAGCAATATCTTCCATACCTGAAATGCAAAACAATAAGCTTTAATGAGATAAGTCTTAGCACTTAGAAAAGAGAGATGGTTTAGAGGATTTCAGCGATCCAACTTGAAATACTTTAAAACCTTATTTGAAGGACTTTAATGGTGCTTGTCGTGCTGGATGACTATGGTGCTTGACGTGCTTGTCATGCTTGATAACTAAGGTGCTTGAGGTGCTTGTCATGCTTAATGAGGAAGGTGCTTGAGAAGCTCCCCATGCATGGGGGGTAAGGTGATTGAGTAAAAAAGAGACCCTACAAAGGAGGAGGAAAGCCCCAAAGTTAGGGGAATCTTTGACTTAACCTCCCACTCACCCAAAGGGCACCCCTTTTCTCAATGGACACATGGGACACATATCAAACTCTCCCTATTCTTAGCCACATGGTGTGCTTGAATGCTATTGGCTGGGCTAAAGAGGGTTCCAATGAGCTTCTAGTTCCATCCAAAAAATATCTAGATGCTTTCAAGCTCTCTCTCTCTAAGGGGTAAGGAGGACACTTGTACAAATACTACCCATGTACTTGAAATGTATGCTACATGTGATTGGCTAGGGGGAGAGGGGTCCAATGAGCTTAAGGCATGAGAAAAAGGTATAACTCGGCCCAAGAAAGGAAGGGGTGTGCTGGGGGGTATACACCACACACACACACATTTTTTGAGGCATTCTCACTTGGTGAAAGTAGAGGAACTCCTCCTTCTCCAAGCTTGTTGAGAAATGAGAGCCTACACCAACACTCTTGGCTATGGAATGAAAATCCAACCAAGATCCATGATTCAATGCTTAAGTTTTCCATCTTTTCCATCTTCATTACTATGCTATTGTGTATGCTAGCAAGAAGAATGATGATAGGAGAGGAACTTTTTCTTTCTCCTATGGAATGTTTCTTCTTCCTCTTCCCTACCCTCATTCCGTGCAAGCTCTCTTCACCTTCAAAGGTGTTTGAGGCCTTGACACTGAGTCTTCGGATAGTTAATGCTTTTTACATAGTTTATGCTATGCTTGTAATGCATGAAGGTTTCCATCTTAATTACATCACCAAGGTCACAAGGAGCACAAAGATTGTATTGTACCAAGTCTCTCTTGATGGGAGAAACTATAATACAAATGTCTGTTGGAGGGGGGACCGGCTTAGTATGAATCCGTTCCTCAACTGTTGTCATGTTCTCTAAACTCTCTCTCTTGCAAAAGTATTGTTCATGCCAAGTTAACTAAGTACCATGTTTATGTTGCTACCATCAATTAAGTTCACCCGCTATTCTCGCAAAGTAATCCCCCAAAAGTGCTTTATCTAATTCCCTAATTCTACTACTCTCAAAGTTCATAGGCCATTTCCATTACGTTGGTATCAGAGAATTTGGTTTCTCTTTTCTTGCTTGAGAAGAGAGGTCCTTAAGTAGCCTATTAATGGTTGATTTTGTTAATTATATTAGGGTAAGTGGGACTGGGATCTATTATCGATTTTGTTGAGCCCACTATGTGAGATATGGTGCACACCTCGGGAGCTTTGGTCTTAATAATGGAGTCTTTTTAGACTTGCCTACGACTTTACCATTATTGAGCCATAAGAAGTTCGAAAGGAGCTATCCCTTGGCAATTCTGTTATGTTAGACCCACTCCACTACTCTCTATAATTAACCAATTCTATCCGTGGGTGTAGATACTTAAGTGCCTATTTTCAAAGGCTAAGAGGAGTAGCAACTAAGGTTTTGAATTGCCAAAGCATACACTAAGTAAACACATAAGCTTAATTAACATGGCTGACAATAACCGAGAGACTAGAATGAACATTGATAGCTATGATTTTGCACATGAAGGTGCTAATGATGATGCCCCCATGTTTGTTAATTTTCTCGTTACTAGGTTGCAACAACCTATGGGCAACCCCGCTTTGCAAGCCGAAGTTACTTAACAACTAAGTGCCTATGGGATTTACTTTCCTCTCCAAGAGGAGAGAGAGCTTAGGAGGCCTCTTGATGAGACCCCCAAACTTGAAGAGACTCTCCATACGAGAGGAGGAATCCGAAGAATAAGAAAGTAATAAATCCCTAAGTTCCTTCGAAGATGTGGGTCTATGAAGACTGTGGATTAAACGATTGCCAACTCCTCCCAAGAGGAAATGGTTAACCCATAGTTCTTCTCCTCATCACTCCGAAAGGGAAGAGAGGAAACAAAGGGCAAGAAAGAGGTCACTCTCTTCTCCTTCTTCTTCACCTTCCTCCTCTACCGATGGAAGCTATGGCTATTCTCCTAGAGAATACAAGAGGAGAGGACATCACAAATCTTGCCCTGCATGGAGAAGGTCACAGAAGCTCAAGAAGTTCAAAGAGGAAGGAAAGAGGATCTCTTTTCTCACCTATGATGGCACCTTTGGTGCTACTGACAAAGTATTGACCTTCATCCAACATTTTGATGCAGCCTTTGGAGACGAGGGCTTCACAGAGTCCTCCAAGCTACGCCATGTAGCTATGCACTTCCAAACATTGGCTCCTCAACGGTGGGCTAGCCTTCGTGGCAACGAAAAAGCCCCAAAGACATAGAAAACTCTACAAGTTTCCATCACAAAGCAATTCCTTGCAAGCATGATGCAAAGGACAAAGTACTCACCATATGGTGGAGTTTGAGGCTTCTCTCTCATGAGTCTATCTACAAATATGTGGACAAGTTTTGGGATTAACATCTCAAGGCTACTTTCTTTCAAAAGATAGACTTCACCGAGCAAAAGCAACAATTTTGTGCAGGATTACCTAAAGAGATGGCTGAGTATGTCACCTCTCAACAGCCTGGTTCTATTACCAAAGTAATCCACCACACCGTGGTTGCTTCGCGCATCAATTTCCAACAAGGGGCTAGACGGAATGTCAAGCCCATGGAAAATAAAGACAAAAGTGATGCAAAGGAAAAAACTAATGCCCAAAATTCTTCCCAAGGCCATTCCAACAACAACAACAACAATTGGTCCAAGGAGAAAGGAGTTTACAAAGTTAAACATAAACTCTCTTCCAAAGAGCTTGAAACTTTTTGCAAGGATCACAAATGTGTTAAGTGTGGGGAGCAAGGACATGGTTATCATTCTTGCCCCAAAATAAAGGCTCGCAATGAGACTCCTAGAGCTTCCACTATCGAAGCTTCAAAAGAGGATGCTCATTGCAAAGGATCACCTCTCTCCTATGCTTGGGAAAAGGTAAGGGAGCATGATTCCTTCATCTTGTTTGACCTTGTCTCTACTCACAACTTCATATCAATAGAGTTGGCCACCAAGTTGGGCATTCAAGATTTTGAGGTGGGAGATGCTGTAAGTGCCAATGCCTCTTTCAAGGGATAGCAAGCCTCCATTACTCCCTTGATTGGGAAGTTGAGGCTTCATGTCCAAAGCTATGTCGACAAAGAAGACTTCTTTATCTCCCCTCTCCAACATGAGGATGCTATCCTAGGGGCACCATGGTTCAACCGCTTGGCTTCCAACATGAAGTTCCCTAAAAGGAGAATCTACTTCACCTACATTGGAAAAAATATGTATATAGATGCTAATGAGTCTGATCGCACTATACCACTTGTAAATCTTCTTGATCTTGATAAATCAATGAAGAGCTCAGTTTCTACGTACATGATTCTTGTCAAAGAGTCTCCAAGAGGTCCTAATGTTTCATTAAAGGTGAATGGTAGGAATCAAGAGGAGTTATACTTATCTAGATTTCTAAAAGGATTCCAAGATTATCGATGATATCCCTATGGACTTACCTCCAAAATGAGGGTATGATGACCATTGAATTGAGCTCCTATCAGGAAGCTCACCACCTAACAATCCTCCTTATTGAGTTTCCCAAGCTGAACAAGATGAGATCATGAGGCAAGTACAAGAATTGGTAGACAAAGGGATGGTGAGGCCTAGATCCTCTCCCTTTTGTTCTCGAGTACTTTTAGTGCAAAAGAAAGATGGTACGCATGTGTGTGGACTATCGCACACTAAACCATATCACTATCAAAAATAGATTTCCCGTACCTCAGTTAGAAGACCGGTTTGATAAGCTACAAGGCTCTACCTACTTCAATAGGATTGAACTTAAAAGTGGCTACCATCAAATAAGGATAGTGAATGAAGATATCCTAAAGACCGCATTTTGCACAACGTTTGGCCTTTATAAATATCTAGTCATGCCTTTTGGCTTGACTAATGTACCAACCACATTCAATTGATTAATGGGGAAAATTTTTAGACCCTACCACAAACTCACTAGAGTGTTCTTTGGTGATATCATCATCTACTCCAAGTCCTTGGAGGAACACAAGCAACATCTCCAAGTGATTTTTCAAGCATTGAGGGAGAACAAGCTTTTTCTCAATCAAAAGAAAAGCGAATTTTTCCTTCAAGAGATTCAATACTTAGTTCATATTATCTCTCAAGATGATCCATAAAAGTTGTAGGTAATAAAAGCATGGCTTTATCCAAGGAATCTACATGAGCTAAGAAGCTTTATCAGTATGTGTGCATACTATAGACGCTTCATAGAAAAATTCTCTCAAATAGCAGGACCATTACATGGATTAACAAAGAAAAATGTTAAGTATTCATGGGCTACTAAGGAGAAAAATTCTTTTGACAAGCTCAAAGGGAAGCTTACCTCCCAGTCAGTCCTTATGCTTACGGATCTCTCAAAGACATTTGAGGTCCAATGTGATGCTTGTGGTAATTGCCTTGGAGCAGTCTTGCCTTGGAGTAGTCTTGCTTCAAGAAGGGCATGCCATAGCATATGACAGTCCAAGGATCAATACGGATGAACGGGTCTTAGGCATTTATGAGAAAGAGCTGTTAGTTGTTCCACATGCCCTAGACACATGGAAGCACTATCTATTGGGGACTCCATTCATTTTACAAACAGACCATCAAAGTCTCAAGTACTTCATGATGCAAACAAAGATTTCTGACAAACAAATAAGGTGGGAAAAAATTATTTTGCATTTTAATTTCCACATTGCTCACATTTTTGGTAAGCACAACCAAGTGGCTCATGCATTTTCACGATGACCAAAAGTTAACGATGTGTCTATAGCAACTCACAATGATCTATCTTCTATGATAGATGAGTATGCTATTGACTGTGACTTTAAAGACGTAATGTCAGCCCTTGCTTTGGGGAAAAAAGAGGAATCATTCACCTTGTAGGATGGTTATCTTCTCCATGTAAATAGTCTATGTGTTACCCACTCCCTTCATGAGAAAGTCATGTATGAATCCCATGCTCCTCCCTGTGCGGGGCATAGAGGCATTCAACCTACTCTTTGAGGAGTAGAGACATACTCTTATTGGCCTACCATGAAATTGGACATACAAGAGTATGTTTCAAACTATGTGGTATGCCAAACAACCAAGTATCATAGAGGGAAGCCACCTAGATTACTCCAGCCATTACCAATCCCTAATTCACCATGGTAGAGTATATCCATGGATTTTATCTTTGGATTACCCAAGTCTATCCATGGGAATACAGAAATATGGACAATATTAGTCAGACAGGTTTAGCAAAAGCAAGTACACTTTATCCTTGTCAAGAAGACCATTAAGGCACACCAAATGGAAACTCTCTTCATATCCTATATTTTCAAACACCATGGATTGCCAACATCCATCGTGTCAGATAGAGATCCTAGAATGACCAATAATTTTTGGAAAGGTCTATTCAAAAATCTAGGTACAAGATTGAATTTCTCTTTGGCCTATCACCCACAAACGGATGGCCAAAGTGAGATAGCCAATCTTATGATTCTTGATCTACTAAAGACCTATGTTACAGAAGTAGATCAACTCTCACAATGGGAAAAGTACTTACCTCTTGTAGAGTATGCGTATAATAATACTATCCATACTTCTACGGGAAAAGCACCTTTTGAAATCATAGAGGGAAGACCTGAAAGTCCCTTGCTACTTAAAGTATGTGGGAAGATCTTTGCTTCCGATGAGTATAGCCATGACCTGCAAGAATCTTTTCAAAATATTAAGGAGGCTATATCCATCTCTCAACAAAGGCAAAAAGCTGCTGTCTACTGACAAGCAGAGAAAGGCCTTAACGTTCAAAGAAAATGATTGGGTCTAATTACTTAAGTTTCCTAAGGCTCCATTGAGACCCAAACGATGGGCAAAAATCCTACGGGCCATCAAAAGTATTATGCAACACTAGCAAAAAGATAATATGGTCCTTTTCTAATTCTGTTGTTTTATCACAGGTGGGCTTTCATAGGATCAATAGTTCTAAGCTATTGATATTTGTTTAATTTGGTTTGGGTTTATATAGAGTTAAGGTGATCAAAAATTCGTGCTTGTGGATAAAGAGGAGGAGGAGGAGGATTAGATGGAGAAATATTTGTCCAAACTTTCATAAAGTCCCATTGTGGCACAATGTATATACAACTATTTTCATTTTATTTGTAATTTTTTTAAATAATTGATCTTTTGCATATCAAATTGTCAAGGTAAAGTAAACTCAATTTCAATTTTTTGTTTTTTATGTATACTCTTTCAAAAAACAACTGATGTTTATTTGTTTTAAGCAGGTAAAAAATAAAGGTGCTCATTTGGGCCACCCAATTTTGGGTGGCCCAAATGAGCATCTTTATTTTTGAATAGGCACTTAGCGATAAACGCGGCAATATCCGTCCCAAGCAACGTGATAATAGTTGTGGGTATATTCCCGCTACTATTATCGCATTTATTAAGCCAATGCCGCATTTTTAGCCGCGGTTATTGCCGCGTGTAATATTTTATCTTTCTATTTTCCTTTTTCTCTCCATGGCAATGCTAGTGGTTGTGGATTACTCCTCCTATAGTGCCTATCCCCTTGTCAGTAATACGCACTATCATAGCCATTCGTCTTAGCTCCCACTCCCTTCGATGAGAGATAGAGCCATTAGGGCCAAAACTGGCTAGAAAAGGGTTGTTTATTAATCTAAGGATTAAGGAATATTCCAATAGTCATTTGACACGTATACAAAAGTATGGCACTCTTGTCTCCTCTATCTTGGGTTTTGGTTGGACCCTATTTTGACGGACAGCGGTGGCTAAATGTCTTGATCATAAGGCTCAAGATGCTATATTTAGGTGCTTTCAGCGAGTAAGCTCATTAAATTTGCGGCGCGAAGTAACGAAATATCATCTTTTATTCTATTTTATATTTCACAAAATCATTGTCAAAAGATACAAAATCTATGTGAGAAGGCTCTCAAAACAAGGCCATTAATGACAAATCACCTACTTTTTTCAAATGTATACCTTTTTCACTTTCTCTCTATTTTGTGAGGGGTTTAGGTCTTTCTGTCTGTGTATTTTCTTTCTTCTTCTCTAATCTCTGAGTTTCCATGGCGTTTGTTGCACGTCGCCCTTCACATAACATAACTTCTTGTGACATTCATAATGCTAGAGAGGATGGTCTTTGGAAACCCATATCTTTTCGTGTGAATGACTGGGTAACAATGCTTCCTTCATGCAAAGGTGTACACAGAGTAAAGAGAACTAAACATGATAAAGTAAAAAACCATTGGAAAGGTTGTGTTCTTGCTTTCAAAGTGACCGACAATGGCTAGCTAGCTAAGGTTCAACATGTATACATGGCCAAGGATATGGTGTTAGACTTGGATGAACATCCCACACTGCATTCTTATTGTAAGTAAAAGAAAAAATTATCTATTTGATACAATGAATTTTACATTCTCCCATTGTTTTTTCTTATTTTTTGATTCCATTCCAAATATATTTCCTTCAGCAGTTGGGAGTGGCAGCCTGTGGAGAGTCTAAGCGGGACATTCAAAGCAATGCATAAAGGGATTGCAAATGCTATGTATGCTGACAAACCACCTTCTTTTTACAAAACAATGAATTTGTTTGTCAATTTTTCAGAATACAAGATTTCATCACGAGAAGGTACATATAGAGAACTACATCAATTACCCGTTTCCACGATAAGTCCACTTAACTGGGAAGCTCCTCATGCATCTACTATATCAAGCTTCAAATCCAAGATCAAAGAAGACATCCTTAAAGATATGCCTTCGGGAAGGATATCAAGAAGGATTAAAGTTCAACGGTTCTTGCCTATACATGTCTTTGTGGCATGTTTCAAAACAATGGACCTGCAGAGGACAAAGACGATGTGGCTTAATAGAAGACTTTCTATGACTAAACTGGATAATGTACTTGGAGACAGATGGAATACCAAAGAAACTTACCATATTGGCGATAATATTAGTTGTAGAGTAATCCCAAATTCTATGTCTATCTCATATCAACTATGTCATCAATCATTTAGTTCTAGGCTATGATTATAGGAGATGGAGAAGCAATTTAGGTAGTTGGGTTCCTCTCAACTCTGAGGAAAATTGTCCAGAGTTTGAACTAAAGATTACAGTCCATCCACACACTGACCATAAAAGCCTTATAGTAACAACGAATTGGAGACTACAGGATGCTAGAAAATCTCTTGAGTTTCTTGATGAAACATCTCCTGATTATAGATTCAAAGTGGATGGAATTGTGGTGATTACAAGGATGGAGAATTCAACCTCTTGCATCACATGGCTTCCCCCAAAAAGAGTTGTATTTGAGCCACTTGCAAGGACTTGAAAAAACAAGTTCAATGTTGTAATCATTGCATTTTGCAAATATATTTGTCTTTTCTACCTTGTGTGATCATTACTTATGGTGTTTTAAACATTTAAGAATTGAATGGTGAGTGGAATGGTTGGCCCTTTGTATCTTCTTTTCTTTTGGCAGGGCTCTTTTTCCTGCTCTTCTTCTTGTTGGGCCTCTTCCTCTTGGCAGGACTCTTCTTGGAAGGGCTCTTCTTCTTTGTAGGACTCTTCTTTGTATGGATTCTCTTTGAAGGGCTCTTACTTGTATGCCTCTCCCCTTTGAAGGACTCTTCTTTGCATGGATCTTCTTCTTGTGATCCCTTTTCTTTGCATCCAAACCCTTGGTGGCTCTGTAGACTCCGAAGATAGTCTCAACAGGTGGGAATCATCTCCTCAAAACCGAACAATGAACCAAACACTATTTACCATGGTGGTGACCACAGTAACCTCAAGAAGCTATAAATAGGACACATTACATTGTAATCGGGTTGATTGTACTTTGGGCTGTTTGCACTCTTTGACCTTTTACTTCTAGTCTTCGAAGTTGTCCTGAGTGACAATCTCTTCACTTGTAACTCTACTCTGTAATCATTAATACAATCGTCCATTAAGCTTCAGTCTGTAATACCTTGTATCCGTAAACTCTGAATCTAAATCTGAAACACTTTTCCAGTCATTCAGCATGTTCGTAATTCTAGTAGAGTATTTTAGTTCAGTAACTATTCCAACTCAGTTTCTATACTCCATTTCAATCTCATTAACTGAACTAATGACTTCTAGTAGCTGTTAATTCTAACACTGGAATCAGCTATCTGAAGAGATCAGCTCCAACTCCATTTTGGTGATCATGGTGCCTAGATCTATTTGCTCGTTGACCAGACCGCTTCTCCCAGTTTGAATTTTCAGATGAAGATATGGCACCCAAAACCAGCTGTGGTCAAAAACCATCCTACCATGTTGACCCTATCCTTGAGGAGTCAGAAATAGATTTTGATCCTAAGACTGAACCAAGAACTAAGACTGAGGCTTTGGAGGAGCACAGTCAAGTTGATGAGGCTAAGAGCTCACAGCACTCCAGTCAGTCTAGACAAAGAAGGGCTGGTAGGGAAGAATGCAAGGCCAGGAGTTCTTGGACCACATGGGGATGAATGAGCCAAGGGCAATAAAGGTAGTTGCCACAGTTCTAGAAGAAAATCCAGTGACGAGACAGAAACTGAGACTGCAAAAGAAATTGATTGGGATGCAGATATAGATCATTACAAGAAATCTTCAAAAAGGAGTCAGGTTCCTAAGATGAGAAGAGGCCGAAACATTGTTGATTGACATGATTACACCTCTTCATTGAAAATTTCTTTTCCAGTATTTAAGGCTGGGAAGAGAAATGACATGGATGTTCATATTCAAGACTTCGAATAGTATGCTGAGTTGAAAAACATTGATAAAGATGGCTGGGGGAAATACCTTCCTCAGACATTGAAGGAGGCAGCTAGGAAATGGTACTGCCATTACCCAGCTTGTCAACTCAGATCATAAAACAAACTACTCAAAGCTTTCCGACTGGAATATTCACATAATAGAGGAGATGAGGATATCCTCTATGAATTGGATAAGATAAATCAAAGGAAATTATCAGTCAAAAGCTATGTTGAGAAAATCAAGGAACTAACTAGGCAGCTAACATGAACCACCATCAGAAAAACGAATGCGGGCATGGTTTTTTAATGGCTTTTGTAGTAAGAAGCTTAGGGAAGAGGAGGTGCCTGGACCAACAAATAAATTTAATGATCTAGTGCAGCGAGCCCTGAAGCTGGAATAACAGGCTAAGAAGGAAAGAAGTCATAAGAAGAAGAGGTCTAGTGATAGCAGTACTTTTACTGAGAACTTTGATTCCAGTAAGACCTCCAGTAGTTCTGAAATGAGAGGAGCTCAGTACTTCTATTGGGAGAGTTTGATTCCAGTAAGACCTCTAGTAGTTCTGAAGCAGGTCATATGAGAGGAACAAAGACAAGACTAAGAAGTGGTCTTGGTCTAGGAAGATTGATGAGATGGCCTAGTAGATTGCTGAAATCAACCAGACCAGACAACCAGTAAGAAGAGAGGAAATCTGGTGTTCAAAGTGTAAATCCAAAGACCATGTTTCCAATGAATGTCCATAGTGTACTTACTGCAAAGCTTACAGCCATCTATGGAACAATTGTGGCATTCGCATTCATCATTTTAAGAAGGGAAAAGATCTATCGGTGGTGGCATTTACTAATGCCGAACCAATAAAAGTGGAGACTACCAGTGTACCCCAAGAAGAAAAATTAGGTATCATCCATGTTGCTACTTGGCGCGGAAGATACCAAGGGGGTACTGGCCGGGGTCGGGGTGGTGGTAATTTCCAGAGTCGAAGTCTAAATTGCTATACTTGTGGCAAGTATGGACATTTCGCGGCTCAGTTTCCAGAAAGACCTGTTATTACTGTGGCTAATGAGGCAAAAGCCCCAGAACCAGTTCCTATACGAGCACTTACACGCATCAAAGGGGTAGTGATTGAAGAAATCCCAGAAATTCCAGCAAAACCAGTTAATCATGAAAGTAGCAAATGGGCTCAACAAAGAGAGGTGTGGAAAGACAAGGGTAAAGAAAAGGTGGTTGATGAATGGCAAGAGTAGAGAGAATTGGCGGCGAAAATCACAAAGGATTTAGCCAAGAAGCTGCCAGAGCAGCCAGAGCAGCCATAGAATTTTGATGCTCAGGTCATTTAGAAGATACCAGCAAATTCTTCTGAGAAAGCACAATCGGATCGGTCAAGGTCTGGAACACATGAGACCATGTCGGCTACAGTTCAGGGATTGATGGAAGAATTGGGGACTGACAAGGGAGCTGAAAGTACTAAAACAAAGGAATGGTATTGTGCAGATACTACCAATTCTTCAAGTTCTGAGAGTAACTCCGATTATGAGAAGGAGAAAATTCATGTCAAAATTTGTGATAGAATTCAGAAACTCACGATGGAGCTAGAGGACATTAGAAAAACTTAGCTTGAAGCAGCAAATTTCATCAGACAGCGAAGGAGGGTTGAGGCAAAAACCAGAATGGTTGACTTGGCTACTGTCAGAGATGATGAAGTGCCAGTGATCCAGGTAGATTATAAAGTTAGAAAACAATGGGAGCCACTATCTAGTGTCATACTAGATGGTGGAGCAGGGATAAACATCTTGGGGGCACATCTTCAGCAAAAAGGATGGGAATTATAGATTTGAAACCTGCACCTTTCAAAGTTTGAATGGCGGACCATCGGGTAGTGTAGGCAACTGGTATGATAGAAGGCATGCAGATACGAGTGGGCAAGGAAAAGTTTAAAACTAGCTTCCTAGTATTAGACGTGCAAGGCGCATATGGAATGCTATTAGGGCGCCCATGGTTGCGAACAACATAGGCTATTCATGACTATGCTAATCAGACGTTGACAATACAAGGTGCTAGTAAGTAGGATCCAGATTCGGACAAACAACACTAGGAGCTAGAAAAAGGAGCTGAGACCTGAAGAGCTTTGCTAGAAGTATAAGTGAAAAAAATTGAGAGAATGCTTGCAGCAATGAATATTTTTCCATTAGCCGAGATAGATTTCAACGTAGTGTTAGTGGACAAAGATCAGGTTGAGAAGCAAAAGAAGCGATTCCCATACCAGTGCACTGAGCAGAACTTTGGAGAAAGGCCAGTTCAACTAATTCAACACTTGGAAGAAGTTACTGAGAATCAGAATGGCAGTTCAGGACAGAACGACAGTTCAAAAATCAGAGGACCATCCTGGGATTACGCTGAGGAATCAACCAAGAGAAAAGGCGGAGGGCCTAGCTGGTTAGTTCTAGATGACCAAGAAACAGAGGAATGGAATTTAGGTTCTGAGGAAAATCCCAGATTGATCAAAGCCAACAAGCATCTGAATTCTAAGATGAAAGAGAAGGCCCTATATATGTTCCAGCAGTACAAGGATGTGTTCGCATGGGAACATACTGACTTTAAAGGAGTAGATCTAGAGGTATGTCAACACTGAATACCATCAAAACCATATTCTAGACCAGTACGACTGTAGCGATACAGAATGAATCCAAATTACACTAAGAAGGTCAAGGAAGAGATTGATAACCTTCTAAAGGTTGGGTTCATTACTGAAGTAGCTAGTAGTGACTGGTTATTCCCTATTGTGGTGGTACCCAAGAAAACTAAAAAGCTCAGAGTGTGTGTGGATTATAGGAAGCTGAACGCTCAAACAATTAAGGATCCATTTTCATTACCATTTACGGATAAGTTGCTCGAAATCGCATGATATGAGATGTATAGCTTTATGGATGGTTATAGTGTCTATAACCAGTTACAGATTGCTCTTGCAGACCGGAGTAAAACCACTTTCATTATTGAGTGGGGAGCATTCATGTATCTGGTAATGCCATTTGGTCTTTGCAATGCACCAACCACTTTTCAACGATGTATGATGGAAATATTCAGTGAATTTCACCGATTCCTTGCCATAAAATGGATTCCAAAAATAAGGGTACTAGTAATCTGGGAATTGAGAACCAGGAAATTCTAGAATCAGCTATTTTAAGCCTTTTCCATGTACAGCCAGTTCCAGAATTAGTCAAAAGGTCAAAAAAATATCAGTACGGTAACACCATGGCAGTATCAGAATCAATAAAGTGTTAAAAACAATATCAGCCTTTACGGGAAAAAGGGTTAGTTGGACTATTAGTGGTAATCATTTCAGAGAATATGGAGAGACTTAGCCAATGCATGTGCCATGTCATTTGCGGTGCACAAGACTCTAGGAACGGTAAGTAGTGGAGCTTTTATGGGGCAGACTCGTATAACAATAAGGTGCATGGGTATTTTTCCTCGTAAATCTCCTGCGCGACGTCTACCTACTGTTATCCATTTGCCATCGCCAAGCTCTAGAGTTTTGTCACTACAACCACAAATTTATCCATCTGACGAAACTGTTGATTATTGTCTATCTTTACCAACTACACGAGGATATGGATTTGAAGCTTCAAGTAATTCTTCTTCTTCTTCCTCTATGGTATTGGACCTGATCTCTTGAGATAGCTAATTCCAGTGTTAGAAGCTTTTAGCTACTAGTGATGTATTAGTTCAGACAGTAGACTGGACAAAGGAACAAAAACTGAACTGGAATACATCTACTAGAATAAGAACCAGACTAAGTACTGAGAATGATATTCAGATTCAGATTCAGAGTAACTGAGTATAGAGTAGGTATAATTGGAATATACTAAAATCCATAGTTGCGGCTGGCCCTAGTGACACTCCAGTGCCACTACCACTGACGGATGTGGCTATCCCAGAGGTAGAAATAAGCCTCTTCTCCTCAGTGTTAGTGGATGGGGAGGAGTATGTGTTATTGCATGATTTGGAGAAAGCATTTGGCCTGCACATGGATGAATGCTTGATCGTGCTATGCAACAGCAAAAAATGTCCCTTAGACAATACACCAGATGCCCTAGAAAGCAATCTCTTGCCAGATGGGGACTCTGTTCCTGACTGTGTTTCCAATGAAGATTTCCAAGCCACGCAAGCCAAGGTTGCGGCTGCTAGGATACCTATGCCATTATGCAACCTCCCATCTGATGATCCAAAGCTCGTATTTGTGGTGCATGGGAGCATTGACTTGGATGCAAAGGGCAACAGGAAGGAGGACGACAAGGAGCAGGAGGTAAACTGTATCATAATTTTCATGTTACTATTTTATCCTTCATTGTCTTTTTTCTCAACCTTCATCGATTTATGACATGATGTTGTGGAGGTTGATGATTTTGCTGCAAGGACGGGTGGCAAGCGAACGAGCTTTGGACCTCGAGCTTCCCTTGCGCATTACCTAGGACAACTCCCCCCTGGCGATGTGGCCATTATCCATAATGAATTTACTCCCCAAGCCCATTTTATGACTTGGTCGTTAAAAGCTTTGAGCAAGTTTTTGTGTTTGAGCACCATTGCTCAAACTGCGCATCAAGTGTTCCTAGTGCGTAGATCCCTTGTATGCACAGCGTTTGGCACTGGCTTTCATGGTAAAGTGCTTTCCCAGATAGGGATACATGCTTCCATTGGCTCAACTGACCCAAAGGCCATAGCGCAGTCCCTCTTGACTGGGGAGTTGCCTTACGCGCAAAATAGGCGCTAGGAAATGATCAAAAAAATTATGAACTCCTCAGATACATGATGTAAAATCACCGTTTTGGAAGGAATAAAAAATATTTGAAATTGTCTCTCTATATTGTAAATTCTTTTGAATGTGATTTGTCAATCTTCAAAATTGTTTCAATTGGTGATATGAATTTTTTTTTGATTGGTGACTTTGTAATTTCAAGTTCTGTATGTAATTGCAGTCAATTTCAGTAAATTTGTGCTTTTTAAGTACCCTTGGGGGTAGATTAGCCTAATAGGGGCAAAAAAAAGCCTGGCCACAAGGGCGCGCAAATGGCCCATCCAAAATTGATGGATGGGCCATTTGCGCGCCCTTGTGGCCAGGCTTTTTTTTGCCCCTATTAGGCTAATCTACCCCCTAGGATACCTACAAAGCACAAATTGATTGCAATGGATTGGTTTTGCATCACTCATTTAGATGTACCCTTTTTATGGCAATTCCAGCATATGTTCACACTCAAGGACACTAGAAAAGGTGAAATCAATTATGAGATGAAGTTTCCAGCACACTATCACCTGCTTCAGCTATACCTAGTACACCCTTGCACCAAAAAGTCCAATTACATTGGACATTTGAAAAATCCAAATTACTGTTGCATAGAAACTTGGTTTCACAATATGTTATTTATTTTTATATCCTATAGGGAATTCAAAGCTTGAAATGGCCAAAAAAGGGTGTCCACAAGGATCCATGTAAAATAATGATGCAAAACCAATAGTTTTTAGTAAATTTGTGCTTTGTAGGTATCCTAGGGGTTAGATAAGCCTACAAGGGGCAAAAAAAAGCCTGGCCACAAGGGCGCGCAAATGGCCCATCCATAAGTTTTGGATGGGCCATTTGCGCGCCCTTGTGGCCAGGCTTTTTTTTGCCCCTATTAGGTTAATCTACCCCCTAGGATACCTACAAAGCACAAATTGATTGCAATGGATTGGTTTTGCATCACTCATTTAGATGCACCCTTTTTATGGAAATTCCAGCATATGTTCACACTCAAGGACACTAGAAAAGGTGAAATCAATTATGAGATGAAGTTTCCAACACACTATCACCTGCTTCAGCTATACCTAGTACACCCTTGCACCAAAAAGTCCAATTACATTGGACATTTGAAAAATCCAAATTACTGTTGCATAAACACTTGGTTTCACAATATGTTATTTATTTTTATATCCTATAGGGAATTCAATGCTTGAAATGGCCAAAAAAGGGTGTCTACAAGGATCCATGTAAAATAATGATGCAAAACCAATAGGTTTTAGTAAATTTGTGCTTTGTAGGTATCCTAGGGGTTAGATAAGCCTACAAGGGGCAAAAAAAAGCCTGGCCACAAGGGCGTGCAAATGGCCCATTCATCAGTTTTGGATGGGCCATTTGCGCGCCCTTGTGGCCAGGCTTTTTTTTGCCCCTAGTAGGCTAATCTACCCCCTAGGATACCTACAAAGCACAAATTTATTGCAATGGATTGGTTTTGTATCATTCATTTAGATGCACCTTATAGGTTTATCTTCCCTCAAGCGTACTTAAAAAGCACAAATTTACTGAAATTGACTGCAATTACATACAAAACTTGAAATTACAAAGTCATTACATTACAAAGATAATAGACACAACTGTTGATCATATTGTCATTGGAAAGTCAAATCATTACAAAGATAAGAGTGTGCAATACAAAAAGAGGGGTAACTTTGGCTAATGCTCGAAGTCTCGTCGCAATCGACGTGCAAGCTGCATATCTTTTGGCTGTATTGTCACTCGCTTTGCATGTATGGCGCATAGGTTGGTATCTTCCAATACCGAAATGATGTGGGCCTCTGCAGCTTCTTGAATAGCCTCTAGCGCTATTGCTTGCATTCTACACTGATTTCCATAGCTTTGAAGCACCTCCTTCACAGTGCGAGCAAAGGGGGCGCGTCGAATCAAAAGCTCCGTCGTCTTCTGGTAGTGGCGGATTTTTGCAAATGCCCTTGCTATTTTTCGGCGCCGCTGCGGTTGTCTTGGGGGCACTTGCACATTTGCTGGCGGGCGGCGTTTAGGCTTCTTGAAAAACTTAGACTTGCGCTTGTTTACATGCTTAGGGGCTGGTTCTGCAGCCTCTTCTGATTCTTCCTCTTCCCTTGGCTGCCGATCTTGTCGTGTGGGGAGACCTCCTTGGCCTCCAGGCAATGTCTTCCCCCCAACGGCCACCCGGTGTGTGCGCGGTATTTTTTCTCGTAGCCATGGTGGCTCACTCTCTGATTCAGTGTCTGTATGGACCACCTGAGTCCTGGATGGTCCTGCTTGTGATTGGTGGCGCGACGGCTGCTCCCTATCGGACTCTGTTGTTTGCTGGCCCTCTTCTTCTCTCCAGCGTTGGGCACAGTGCTTCATTCTCCTTCTAGGTGTTATATCTTGAGGAGGTGGAGATTCAGCAGTCCTCGATGACTCTCGTGCCCTACCACCATGCCCACTACCAGATGAGTTCCTGGAACGGCCAGGCGTTCGTGGCCGTTTTCTTGTGCCTTTAAGCCATGACGGCTTCTCACATCCTTGGAGGGTGTTTTTGTTGGCAGGTGGATGCTCTTTCGTGGTTTGTTTGGTGCGCGCCATTTCGTTGGTAAGAGCTCACTTGTTCTTAAGAAATGAGTGGTTTATGAGAGCATGCAATATTTATAAGGGCCCATTTAAAAAGGGCCCTATTCACACTAATTTTTTTTTAAAAAGTATTATTTTTTAAATAAACATGTCACTAAGAGTTGGACCTTGCGTTCACATTTAGTGACTCGCGCAGTATCCACTTTGATCCTTGTCGCACTCTGCATCGCCGCCATGCAGCATGCTTGGTGGGACCTTGCGACATTTGCCACTTGTTGCTATGCTCTTGACGACTCCATTTTCGCACTTCAATAGCAATCTTGGATTGTTGCGCACGCTCCATTGTGAGCTTACGAGCAAATGTTGTGCGAAAAAACCAATTGAACATCTCCTCCAAATAATTGGATTGCACCATTCCACTACCATGTCGAGTATTTTTGAAGTACACTCCCCTTGCTCGATAATGGGACTTCTCCATGCCTTGAGTGCTAAAAATTTCAAGCGATCCATACTTGTGCATAAAAAATGCACCATGCGCAAACAAGATATGCTGTTCACATGAGTAAACGATCCACATTAGTAAATAAAAACAATCCCTTGTAATGAATACACCATGTAAAATGACTTACCATGTAATGTGTGATGTTATTTTCACCCCAAGAAAGGGTTAAGACCTTGGTAAAATCCGCCAAGGCTTCTTGAAATGATTGGCATTGTTCTTCTGTTGTGCTGTTAAGGCCCATAAGCTTGACCATTTTATCAAAATGTGCCCAAACTTTCTTGCGCTTGTTTGCAAGCTCGCCATTTGAATCATTGTCGGTAGTAGCTTTGCATAACTCCTTCCAAAGCTCCCAAAGGTTACCTGCCTGCTGGTTGGAGCTGTTTTGAGCATCATATCGACTTGGCTTTCCTTGGGAAACTTTCTTCAAAAAGTGTCTAGCTTTTTGTCCACTCATTGAAACTTGTTGAGCAATTTCATGGGCCTCCCCTGTGTTTTTTGCAGCAACGATAGACACATTTCCACCGTGACAGCCAATGGAATTCAAGAGTACCTCCACTCTTTCGATCGCTTCCTGAGACTTTTCCAACGGTTTCATTGTGAAAGCATAGTCAATGTGGAGCTTCAATAGCCTATCAAAAATGCGCATGAATGCGTGTAATGTACAAAAATGTACATTTGATAGAGGAAATCGAAAGATTGGATTCCAAGTGTGGTCCTTTTGATCACGGTCCTGGGCATTGAGCATGGGACATCTCAGAATAGACGCTTCCCATTCTCTACCTTCATCTCCGACATCACGACAATCTAACCCTTGTTCTCCATGCCCTTGCCATGGAAGCATGGAACCGGCCTTTGTAGTGCTCTTATGTGATTTGTTTCCATTAGGTTTGTACCCTCGAGTGCAAAATGGACAAGGCATGAGAGAAGAAGCCCCTTGTTTGCAGCCAAGCAAACACTTTATGGTCTTCAAATCCCCACCGAAGTGCCACTCCACATCATAACTACCAAAACCCTCAATCTCCAACTTCTGACCTGCAATTTGGGAGCGTATTACTTCTGTGATCCATGGAGTTCTCTCAAAAATCCATGAAAGTACTTCATTGGTCTCTTTGGGCACCTCAATAGCACCCAACCACCAAATGTCTTTCTCTGATTGCACGCTAAAAGATGGGGTGGGAGATGGCTCGATTGAATCCCTTCGCTTGGTTTGCAGAAGGGCCTCGTTCATTAGAGTGACACTTAGCCTCTCTAACCTTCGGCCTTTCACTATTTGACACTCATCGAGTTTCAGCACAAAAGCGACTTTTGTGCCAAGCACTACAAAATAAATAGTGCTAAGACCTTAAAATTCAGAGTTATAATAAGAATAATACCAAAGAAAAAAGTAAAGTGTGTCACCTTCTTCAGGTAACTCATAAAATCTAAGCATGGCTTCTTGAAGCCTTCTAAGATCCACGAAAATATTGTTCCATATTGTGTAAGGAAATCCCTTCTCCGAAGGTCTTATGGATTGTTTCTTACCTTTTCTCCTTGTCTTTGTTGCGCACGAAGCATAAAGGAAAGTTGGCATTGTGTCCTCAATGTGTAGGTATGTCCCAATGCGGGAGAATACATCTTTGTTTGTGGCCTTCTTTGGGAGCTTGACCTTGTGAGGAATGGGAAATAGGTTTTCCACAATGCCATGTTCTTTGAGGGCATCCTTTAGGAGTTGGAAAATAGCCTGATAGGCTTTGGTGCTGATTTCAGCCTCATCACAAGCTTGTTGAACGTCATCATCACTAACCACATTTCTTAATTTATGCATAATGTCCTTGGTGACTGCATCCTTAATGTGCTTACCTCCAGGTGATTGTAAGATAGAAATCACGTCTGGGTATTGAGACAACTAGTGAGAAGGTTGACTCGATCATCTTGGCTTGCTCCACCGCATGCCTCCTGGATGAAGTTTCTAGCAACAAATAAACATAAATGTTAGAAAATAGTGTGAAGTAAAAATACATCATGCAAGTAAAGACCAAATCACCTTGTGGTTGTAACTCTTCGTTTGCGTGCTCCTCCCAAATGTGCAAGAGTTTCAATGGATGAATACGTGCGTTTGCGTTCCCTTGCACCAAGGGGTGTTTCTTTCAAGTATGTGATGGTGTTGGTAAGCTTCTGGATGTGGGACTCCTTTTCTTGCATTTGTTGTTCAAGAGTTTTAACTACCCTCTCTGAAGAGGCAACACTCTCTTGTAATGCCGTCGTCTTGAGGTGAAGAGCTTGACATTCATGCATCCACATATGCAAAGAAGCACCTGCACCCATACACAACCGCTTGCAATAGCCTAACAAACCTGCTTCTCCCCTCCCAAGAAATTGAAGAAATGTGGAAAGGCTATTAAATGGTGGATGGAAGTGGCTTATAGGATCATAAGGGTACAAATGGCCATCCACCCAAATGTCAACATTGGTCTCACAAGCGGTGCGACGTTCCTGTGATGACTTTTGATCACCTTCACTAGTGGTCTTAGGTGCAAATGCCGTGGGTAAGCGAATATGTATGCTTTTGCTGTGCGGAGTACGTGGTGGTGGAAGCAAACCATTTGTGATGTCCGTGAGCACCATGGAAGCTGTTGCATGAGGAAGCAAATGATGAAAAGATAGAGGGGGAAGGGTAGAGAGGTTGAGGAAGATGGGAGGAGAGAAGGAGGGAGGGGGGGGAGGGAGAGATTGGGGAAGAGGAGGAAGGTAGGGGCAGGGAGGGAGAGGAGAGGGAGAGAGAGAGAGGAGGGAGGAGGGAGGAGGGAGGAGAGAGGAGGAGGAGAGAACAAAATTTTTATTACTTTTTGGGGGAAAAGAGTTTTGAAAAAATGGACTTTCTAAGCTTGTGGGTTAAAACATGGGTCAAAAAATGATTTTTGGATATGTATATATGTTGGGAGGGAGTTTTAAGTTAGGAACAAGTAAAAATGATTTTTTTTTTAAAAAGTCAAATTTTGTCTCTTTGTGACCCACGTTTTTGCTGATGTGGACACACCCCTATGCTTCCTTCACTTAAAAAAAAGCTAGAGAGAGAAAGTAACCCTTTAGGTCCACATCCTACATCTGTCTAAAAAAAAGGCTAGAAAAACCTACTCATAACTACCTTCTTCAATGCCCTTGCCCCCTAAACCCCACACAACATTAGCCTTAATCCCTAAAAATTAGGATTCCTTACAAGGCCCATGCAAGGTTCATATTTCTCCTAATGAACCTACTTAGGTCCTCGTGTCCCCGGCAGCGACGCCAATGTTGGACGGGGAGTGACTCACACACCCATGAAGTGCATGCAAACACTACCTAGATCAACATAATGTCAATCGAGGACATAGATGACACGATAGGCACACGGAGGAAATCTCTTAAGCTTGTCAGGCTGAGACCATCCTACACATACAACACTCAGGAAGGCCAACTAAACCACAATCAAGAACCTCACTGCTCTCAACTACACCACCTAGCCACATACACACATACGGAAGGTAACTCACCTAATCATGCCAGATTCATACAAAACTTAAGGATCACCATCCCCTCACTAGGATACACCTGTCCCTAAGCTTCTACACTCAAAACCCTCACTCTAAACCCTTCTGCGGAAAACGTGTAGGATGACAGAGCATAAATTTGAAAGTGCCCGAAATTGAAATTTATGAGTACCTATGCGTAGCTTATGTTTCCACGATTCTATAGACTACTAACACGCAGAAAACAGACATCGTTTGATACACTTACGACCACAAATAGCTCGTAGATGCATCGACGTGTGCGCTTCGTCTCACGTGGAATGCTTGGCGTTGTTGCGTAGCTCTCCTTGAGCCTACAACAATGGTGCAGTCGGATCTCCAATGTGTTGAGAGAGCCGGGCGTAGCAAGAGGATGAAGCTCACACTCACTCTCTTTCTCCCTCACACACAGTAGATGGCAGCGCCAAGTTTTGATTATGATAAAAAGTCTTTTTACAAAATGACCTAAGTATCTTATATACTAAGGCTACCTTAGGTTTAACCAAAAATGGGGTTGAAAGGGTCAAATGGCTTTGTATTTACAATCTGGAAGTGCCATTGCACCCCGGCTTCTGAAATTAGAATAACTACTCATTACAAATGACATTAATAGCCATAATCCGTAGCATTTCATAACTCGCAGAAGATAAGACTTTGGTACGAAACTTGAGTTATGTTGTGTTGTTGACCCAGCGGTCAACAAATGCACATGTTGATGGACATGGAAAAGTTGCAAACGGTACTGTTTCTGATGCACGAACGGGCCAAGATTTAATTTGATGGCTTAAAGAGTTGCAAAACAATTTTTGGAGTGGTTTCGAGAAGTGATTACTCCAAAAGAAGCTGGTGCAAAGCTAAAGGCGGTATGCCAGGATGCAAGTAAGGATTTTTCCATTTTTCATGAGCAGTTTGAAGCCTGTTGGAGGCAGTTAGATATTGCTACTAGGGAAAAAGGAATCATTATTTGAAGTTGTCGAAGCTGCTAGAGTGCTTGCATCCAAGGATTAGAGAAAAGGTCGAGACCAGAGCAGGTACATATGAAGACATGGTCTATTTGGCCAAGATAAAGAGCCAAAAGGTAAAGTGGAAGCTGAAGTTGAGTGTGTTGAAGCTTGCAAATTATGTGCCTGCTATAGTGATAGTGGAGTATTCTTTGGTCCGATTAAAGGCAGTATCGGTTGTTCAAAGCGCCGAGACTATTGAGGTAAGGCCCATGGTTAGTTATGCTCCTTGGAGGTTTTTGGTTTGTGATGTGCTTATGCTGATGGTGGATGAGCTTGTCAAAATGAGGATAATCCCCTTGTTGAAGTGAACCACTGTGCAAAAGCCGTAGAAAATATTGAGGTTTGAGAGTGGATTGAATAGATAAACACTATTCTTGTGGAAAGCTTGTATGAGAAGGTAGCAGAGTGCAATCAAGTTGCATATATCAAGGGTTCAAAAGGGGATGAAGAAAGTTTGATGAGGCCTCTCTACTTGTAGGCGAGGACTACTATTTTCGTGTGTGGATATTATCATCTTGTGTGGATTTTGTCAGCCTGTATAGATATTACCATCCTGTGTGGATAACAACTTATCATCTGCATGGATATTGCATCTTCAATATTTTTTCTTAGTCCAAACCGCAAGGGGAGGATTGTAAAGTGTGAGCTTTGTCCTAAAGTGTGAGTCAAGGAGAGAATATTGGAATTATCCCCACATGCTGTGGAGCAAGGCTATAGAGCTACTTAAAGCTCATTTCATGAATGAATAAATACAACTCTATTTTGCACTACATACTTGCCTATGGTGAGCTTGTACTAAGCTAAGTCAAGACTCAAGATTGTGTTTACGAGTCCAGCTAATTCTATCTTGGAACCTAATCACTTGAGTGACAATCTTGCTTACACACACACACTCACACACTTGCACTATGTTTCTCTTTGATCCACCCTAGCTAGCACAATCCCATTCGTTTCAAAATCACCATAGACTGACACGAGGATACATGGTGCACCAACCAAGTCAAAATTAGCCAAATAGGCCAGAAACACTGCATCAAATGCACCTATCTCTCTCTACACATAACTATCTTTAGGCCTTGTAGAGGGGATCTCAAACTAACTATATCACAAGTAGGTATTTCAACATGAGTACCCTAGCTCAAGAAAAACCTCACCAACGACTCTCTAAAAGTCTCAGTAGACACAACAACTATACTCCAATCTCAAAAAGGACTATTTTTTTGATGAAATCTCAAAAACAACCAGGTAACTATTAAAAAAAGCAATCCAAAATTTTCTCCACAATAGAATAGAAAATTAAGGTCCCCAATTGAATGCACATGAGTGAATTGAATGCACATGAGTGAAATGAATGCAAAAAAGTGCTAGATAAGATGCAAGCCATAAACCAAACAAGTGCTAGATGAGATGCAATCCATAAACCAAACAAGTGCTATATGAGATGCAATTAGTAAACCAAACAAGTGCTAAGTGAGATGCAAACCAAAGATATCCATACGGGATACCAATCTCAAAGGAGATCACTAGAAATTCAAGTCCAAAAAAAAACGCATCTAATAATCCTTAATTTGTCGCATAGTAAGAAGTCTTCAAAAACCACAGCCCAATGTGCCTACAAAAATCTTGTACCTATATCTAGTGAGAAACCTATAAATTGGGCCCTTAACCAGCGACCTATATTGTATGCATGCATAGAAAAATGTTGCATACATGCTCCACTTTTAGTGTCATCACCAAAAAACTTTGTGTCTCACTTGAAAAACAAATCCTTGGCCAATGATCCATCACTCATAATCCATAATGTTGTAGCAAAAACTATGCCTCTAAGCCAACGAGTGCCTCGAAAACCATTTCTTTTGAGAGACCGTTGCATGAAGTCAGTCAGATGCACTGAGAGGCTCACTCAGTGGTGATGCTAATGTCAAACACAAAATGTGTATGCAATGCGCTTGTACTCATCAATTCAAATCCACAATTGATGCATTCAAAGAGAAAGTATCAAAAGCTATATGTCGGTCTAGATCCAAAGCCAATGCGATGCCTCCACTGCTTGATGGAGTCTCTAGCTAGCTCCTTGGATAGATTGCTAAGAATCTAAGAAGACGCTCGAGAGGGACGTCAAAAGACAAAGTCCCACACATTGGGTGTCTATAAATTGATGGTGATGTTGATGCGGAAGATGCATGGAGGAGATCCAAGTCTCTCTTTCTCTCTCTCTCTCTCTCTCTCTCTCTCTCTCTATATATATATATATATATATATATATATATATATATATATATATATATATATACACACACACATATATATATATACATATATATAGATATATGTATATGTGTGTGTATATATAGATACACACATACATATATGTGTGTGTGTGTGTGTGTGTGTGTGAAAGAAGAGCATGCAAGTCAAAAATTGAAGCCGCAAAATAGAGTATGTATGTCTGTTTTTATGTAAGAAAACACACAATCCAAGGCCAAAACCTACTGTGTATGCTCATCCCCTTCTCCTTCTCCACCCCACGTGTTGGTGCAGCCGAAGTTAGTTGACAATAGAAGATGGAACGGGTAGGTATGTGCACGCTTGCAGAAGAATGGCAAAGGGATATCTAGTAGATACAAATATCCTAGGCAGACGGGTGATAACGGATGTGTATGGTTGATGCGGTTTATACACCAAGAAGGGCTTCAGTAAGGTCCAATCTGGGTGGCAAATGAAAGAGGTTCAAGGTGATATATTCTTGCTTGAAGTTGTGGAGCTTGAAGTGCTGAGGGAACTGGTCTAGACAACTCATCAAACAGAGCTACAGAGACCAAGGTATTTTAGTTTGAAGGTGCAGTGCATTGCAAATTTGAGATGGACGAGGTAGGTGGTGCCAAGTAGTCGAAGACGAGTTTAGTGGATAGATGCATAGGGTTTGATTTATGGAGTCTACTAGTCTTTTCATATCAGAAATTTGAGTCGTGGATACCGAGTTACAAAGCTTTGAAATTATGCCGGGGGCCAGGTCTGTGTCAGTTTGCGTGGGAAGTGTGCCATTTGGAGATTTTTGGGGCTCGATAAGATTGCAACATGTAGAATGCATCATGTGGACTTGAAGAAAAGTGATTGTTCATCGACTGGATGCCCGATCAACGAGATATCAAAGGACAAATTTTGGTATTGTTGCCTCGAGGAGATGACATATGTTTTTTGGCGTTTTTTTTCGCCTTGGTTGGCAGGCTTGGGATTCTTGAAAGGGGGCAAAGAAAACATGATTTGAAGTCAAGAAGAAGGAGTTTTGGTGGTGCTTTACGGGTCGGTCGTTGGGTTGGTAAGCAACAAATGGCAAAGGATGAAAGAGGGGAGGAAAATTTCCAAAAGGCTTGTAAACACCTTGAGGGTAGATTGCTTCTGGTGCTGCCACATGTCAACTAGCTTAAACCACATGCACAGTGGACGCTCCAACAAGTGGAGTACATAGCTTGGGGCATGTAGCCCATGGAGAGAATCACAAGGAGTAGTGGGCTCCTGGAGGTCCACATGCTTGGCTTTGGAGGATGGTGTGTGGGGTAGTGCAAGCTAGTTCTGTACGGCGGCGCTTGATGGCTTTTGTTGAACGGTAGTAGCTGGTGGTGGTTAATGTTGACTGGCTGTTGCTCACCTAGAAGTTGTTAAGTTGGATATTTCTCTGAAAGTTGGATATTTCTCTGAGAGTCATATATTTCTCTGAAAGTCGGATATTTCTCTAAAATCGGATGCTTACTTAGATTCTATTAGACTTAGTTGGATTTAGTTAGGAGGTAGGTAAAAGATATAAATCGTAATGTTTGATACGAGCAAACATATTATGAAAGCAGTTAGGAGTCTCTCTCTTCTTGGTCTCTCTCAATATTTACGTCTGTTTTGAGTCTTCTCTGTGTTTTCCGTGCTGAGGGTGTATGCCCTCAACACTTTGGCAATCACGGTGTTTTAGTGATGAAGACTCACCATTTCATGTACTGCTGAGACGCGGTTCACACACGCACACACACACACACACACACACACACACACACACATACATACACACACACACACACACACACACACACACACACACACATACACACACACATACGACACACACAAACATAAATCTTTGGTGGGATCTTGCTGAATCAATGGGATCTTTCTGAACCAGTTGCACCTGCATCGTTTGATTCTTCCTACGCCTGTTCTTTGCATCAGTCATCTTCACTATTTGTAATCAACATTTCCTTAATTATCTCTTGCAGAATCCCAGTTTCTGATTTCTGATCACAATTTCTGATTTCTGATCTTGATTTCAATTTCTATACTCTAATTTCCCTTCCTGTAGCGCTATCTCTGATCTCGTCCGCCATAGTTTTCTCTGCATCACTTATTCTAATCTGAAGAGAAGAAGCCCAAATTTGTACCTGTAGATTTTCATGAAGGAAAAGAATTTGGAAGACATGGTGCAAGCCAGCACCATCAACCTTGCTGCAGCCTCTTATCTCATTTGCTGGGAAAACCAAAATCTGAATTAGTATTTCAAGCACACTATAGTTGACATCAAGAAGGAAAATTACATCAACATGCAAACAAAAAGCATGGACATTAGATGGTGTATTTTTGAAGAGGTTTCAAGATGATGACTCTTGGCAAGGACAAAGTGATCCAAAGGGTGCATACTAGCAAAGCGAAGATCGGATGTACTACCTAAAGATAGAAAGCCTGCAAGAAGCACAATCTTGGACAAGCATTTGAAGGAATAGTTTGGTGAACCAATGCCAAATGAAATCATTACGTTTTTCCCAACATGTTTCATTCTCAAATCTTTGTAATCCTATGCCATGTGATAAGGCATTTGACTGTGATCAAGGGATATGTGCATCTGTGTCGAATTTCTACAAAATCCACCACCGGGACGTGCCATGTGTTGACTAGGTATTGCTCACTCGGAAGTTTCTAAGTCGGATATTTCTTTGAAAGTTGGATATTTCTCTGAGAGTCAGATGTTTAGTCAGATTCTGTTAGACTTAGTCCGATTCAATTAGGAGGTAGGTAAAAGCTATAAATTTTAATGTTGATACGAGCAAAGATATAATGAAAGCAGCTAGGTCTCTCTCTCTCTCTCTCTCTCTCTCTCTCTCTCTCTCTCTCTCTCTCTCTCTCTCTCTCTCTCTCTCTCTCTCTCTCTCTCTCTTCTTGCTCTCTCTCAATCTTTACGTATGCTATTTTGAGAGTCTTCTCTGTGTTTTCCCTATTGAGGTTATATGCCCTCAACAGTTAATGCTTGTCGAGCGGTGGTGAATGCAGCAGGTGATGTGGCAGGCCCGCGCCTAAGGGCGAGGTCCCATGAGCCCATTGGGCCAAATTTTTTGAGGAATAAAACACCCCCCCAATAGCAACCTTGCTAGTGTAATAGAGAGGGGTCCTGAGGGAGGTGGAAGGCGGTTTCAAGACCATGCTGATCCAAACAAAGTGGGAGGCCAAGAGGGAAATTCGAAGGGAACAAAGGACAAGGGGAGGATTCATGTGGGTATGTAAGGACAGGGGTCCTACGGGCAAGGCCACCGGAACGGTTGGACAATGTGTATGCTAGGGGGAGGCTATAAGATAGCATGATTGGGTGGAGACTAACACAGGGCATTACTCTCGTACTTTCATTGGTATTCAAGCTATTTTGGAAAAGGGGAAAAGTGGGTTGCATGTGCATGCGATGCGCAACTCCTCTCTCACTATACGTAGGCAACAGGTAGGGAAGAGGATGCCCTCCACATCATAGCAAAAAGGAAGACATGCACAGAGTTTTGTGTGCAACACAGAAGGATAGACAGCGACCTGCAACCCCCCCATGTACACCCTCCACAATGCACGACTAAGGTGGGCGACCAAGGCAAACTTGCCCTGATAACTTTATGGCACCAAGGATTTGTTGGCATTGTTGGTTGCGCAAGTAGGAAGGCCCTCTAAACCCTTGCATGAAGGAGGGTTGAATCCACCCCATGAAGGTAAGAGGCCAACACCCTATCATCCAAGCTATTGAGCCTTGTTTTATACAATAAGGAAAGATAACATACTTAAGTTGACGAAAAAATATAGAAGGAAAGGAAAGCTACAAAATTCAAGGAAGTAGTTTCACCCTTCCTTTCACCCTTAGAGAAAGACAAGTTTTCTTCCAAAATTCCTTTTTCTTCAAGGAAGAAGCTTCACAAGGGAGCAAAAGCCTTCACAAAAACGACAAGCTTTTGTGAAGAATCAACAACGAAGGTGTTCTTATAGAGAACAATACATGAAGCGTACAATTTCTGCAAAGTGAGGATCGCATGCAATGCAAAAGTTGTCGAGCTACAAAACACAAAGACTTCAAGCTTTACAAGGTAAAAGATGAAATTTCTCTCTCTCTACATTAGCGTGTGTTTACCATGGCTGGCAAAGATATCCCACCTACACACACTTTTGATTTTGAGCACGGATATCAAAATTCGGCCACCACGGGTGCTGTTGACATTAATATGCACGACGGTGATGATCGAGGAGATCATGGCCTTGTAGATATGGTTGCTTTCAAGACTTTGAGAAATCACCAAAGCGTACTTGAAAGCAACCCCTCTGCACTAAATGCAAATGTTACAAACCTTACTGAACTACTTGTGAGATTTATGAATTCACAGACAGCTCAAGGAGCCCAAGCTCGCATGGCTCAAGGAATCCAAGCTTGCCCGACTCAAGGAGTCCATGAGGCAAGTGCTTCAGAATATGCAGAAGTTAGCAATGAACTACTTAAGAATATGACCATTCCTGAGTTTGACGATGAAGAGCATGATCGCAACAAGGATGTGGTCAATACGTTCTTACACAAATGGAGTGATATTCATAGGCTGAGACACACCCCAAATATTAATACAGTTGTGGAAACAAGTTTATATCTTAAAGGCAAGGCCTATAAGTGGTGGATGACATTTCCTCTTGGGTTGCGTTTCAAACTTCTTTGTCCAAAGAGTTTTTGGGCTCCAATGAAGAGGATAAGAATTGGCTAGCATGGGATGCATGCCGCATGTCTGGCCTCTCTCTCACTCAGTATCTTTCCAAGTATTAGGAAATTGTATTAAAACTAGAAGGTCTAGATGAGTTCCCAAATATAGGGGGTTTTATTAGGGGCCTTGAGAAAGACTCTTGTCTTCATGTCAAGACCCAAAATCCAAAAACTTTTGAAGAAGCCATTGGTCATGCCCAACAATATGATGATGACCAAGAGAGGAAGGGAAATGTTCCCTACTCTAAGAGTACTTTTGCTAAGAGAAATTCGGCTAAGATCCAATGGCATCATAGATCTCCCACACGTTCCAAGAGGAGGAAGAGACAATCTACCTCTCCGCACCCACAAGAGGCTAAGAAGTCTAAGCAATCACGAACATAACAAGAAGGCTTGTTCTCTTTCAAACTAGCATAACAAGAAGGTTTGTTCTCTTTTGCAAGGCAAAGAAAAGGCCATACACAGGGTGCAACACCTCACGTTAGATTCATCTCCTAAATATTGTGTTATAGAGGTTCTTAATATGCCAAGAAGAAAAGCACAAGTGTTGTGTGGGTGCTTCAACGTGGCAGCCCACCTTTGGCCCCCATGAGTTGATTCGCATGCATGGCACTATTAACGGACAACATGTTCGTATTTTAGTGGATGATAGTGCAACTCATAACATCATGAACTATAAACTAGTCAAGAAATTGAAGCTTACACAGACTCCATGCTCCCACAAGTATGTGGTAGAATAGATGTCTGGAAATGATAAAGAATATGGGATACGGTAGTTCAAGGGGCTGAGATTATTGTTCAAGATCATACGATGACCCTTGAATTTCAAGTTATGAACATGCACAATGCTGATGTAGTTTTAGGACGAGAGTGGCTGCATGGTTTAGGAGACACATTGCACACTAGTTATGAACACAACTCCTTATCATTTATGGCCAATGGTAAACATGTTCTTTTGCTTGATGAGAAAAATATACCATTTGCACCTCTTATATGTACAGCCGAGCTTTCTATTTTACAGAAAGAAAATTTAATAGATGAAGTCTTTTTGTGTTACTATTTGTCTCCAAGTCTCGTGAATTCTCAAGAGAAAAGTGCTGTGGATTCTAGTTATGGTATGCAAAGTGCAATTAATTTTAATGAAAAGCAAAGTGCTATGTATTCTAGTTATAATATGCAAAGTGCAATGAATTTTAATGAAAAGCAAAGTAATGCTAACAATTCTAAAGAGAAAAGTGCTCTCAATTCTAACTATATTGAGCAACGTGTACCTGTTGTAAAACAAACATCAAAGGAATTACATGAATCTCCAACCCAGCATAGCTCTAGTTTATTTTCTCCTTTTGCACGACAAAAGCTGACTCACTTACTCACGGAGTATAGTGATATATTCTCAAGTGATTTATCGTCAGGTTTACCCCCTATACATGATGTGCAACATGGCATAGATGTCTTGCCGGGCACTAAATAAATGAGTAAATCGCCGTATCATATGAGTGCTAGTGAGGCCAAGGAGGTTGAGAGTCAATTGGCTGCCTACCTCTCTCATGGTTTCATTAGACCTAGCACTTTTCCTTGGGAATTTCCAATCCTATTGATAAAAAAGAAATATGGTACTATGCACATTTGTGTAGATTATACCTCACGGAGTAAACACCATAACCTTCAAGAACAAGTATCCTCTACCTCAAGTGGATGAGTTGTTTTATCAACTCCATGGGGCAAGATACTATACAAAGATAGATCTTTGTTCGAGATACCACCAGGTGCCTATCCTTTTGAAAGATATCTCTAAAATTTCCTTTAAAATACGGTTCAAGCATTTTGAATTTTTGGTTATTGGTTTAACCAATGCTCCAACTACATTTATGACACTCATGGATAATGTCTTACGTCCCTATCTTGGAAAATCTGCAGTGGTTTTCTTTGATGACATTCTCATTTACAGCAAGCCTGAAGAAGAACACATAGAACACTTATGATTAGTGTTTGAACATCTATAAACTCATGCCCTGTATGCTAAGACAAGCAAGTGCAATTTGATTAAAATAGACATACATTACCTCGCTCATGTGATCTCTTATTCTCGCATCAAGATGAACACTAATATGGTAGCTGTCATGCCAAGGGAATAAAGCCCAGTGGTCAAGGACCAGGCCCAAGGGGCCCACTACTAGTGTGGATAGGGAATGACGCCTATGGGACTATATAAAGGGAGAATGGGAGGACCATTCCAAGGTAGTCTCTCTAGGGGCTTCACACTGGCATCAAAGATTCTATTCTGGGCTTAGGGTGTGGAGCCACCCACTTTCTACTTGCATGTGCATGCACCAAGGGAAGGCATGGAGAAGAACTCTACACATGTGGGTAGGTCAAAGCCAAGGTTGGCTCATGTGCAGGACCACTTGCGGCGAGGGGGGAGAGGATGTAGACCACCACCAAACGCCACAAGGATGGGCTCAGAGGGAGCACAGGGCCGTGGGGGGTGCTTTATGTCATAGCGTGAGCATCGGGCTACACCACAACATGCAGGAACTCTCTCTCTCTCTCTCTCTCTCTCTCTCTCTCTCTCTCTCTCTCTCTCTCTCTCTCTCTCTCTCTCTCTCTCTCTCTCTCTCTCTCTCTCTCTCTCTCTCTCTCTCTCTCTCTCTCTCTCTCTCTCTCTCGTCGTGCTATTCTGCTACACCATCGCCATCCTTTGAAGATGTTTTTTTCACACCCACTTGCGCAAAGGCCTTTGGACGTAGGGCAAGAACCCTTTTAAAATTAGGGAAAGTGCCCACAGACTTCAAGCCTGCATCCTCAAAGGATTTGGTTTGGGAGGGTTTGGCAAGGATTCTGACACATCATCGGTGAGCTTATTTGCTGGAGTTGCTAAATTTTGACGTCCACTTTTGGAGTCTTAAAGCATTGCTACTTGGAAATCAAATTTGTTTGACGGGAAGCTTGTCAGAGCACCTTCTGCTTGGAATCGCTTGCTAGTTCCACAACAACAAGCAATGTGGAACATCAATACAATCACGAATCTAAGAACGTCTTGGGATTCGGGTTCAATTATTCACACATTCAATCACGACTTCATTGTGTAGACACTCTTACGTCTTTGAATTAAGATTACGGACTTAATGAGCTTGACTCAAGAGGAACTATACAAAAGAATTCAAGATTTCTCTAGCAAACAAGTTTTCTTAAAGATAATGACATGTAGTGGGACCTAGTCGTTTTTAACCCCGAATGCATCTAAATGCTTAGCAATGATGCCCCAATACCACCTATGCTTACTTTGTGAACTCCTAGCTTAAATTCCTTCTTTTGATGGAATTAGGCCCCGGATTGGCGATACCAAAAGCTACAATTTACCATGATATGCTGTGGTTGCAACGCAACAGACAACACTACAATGTGACAATAAGAAAAAGAATATTGATGCTTTGGCCTTTTCTATTGGATGCTTCTTGGCTCACCCGGGAGAAGGAAATATGGATTTTCTAGTCTAAAAAAAAAAATCTCAAAAAAAGTAGCATGTTATCAAAGAATCTCAAGATGAAGCAAAGGAGTGAATGAAAAACCGAAAGCTTCTACGACAACAACAACAACAAGGATGACCACTAGGATCAACGTAATCAAAGTGATAGATTTTGAGGAAGAGAATACCGTAGATCTAACAATAAACTTGGAAGTAATCAAGTGGAGGCTAGTGCAATCCTAGATTCCGCGGCTCAAGGAAATCTTATTTTCTACAACATATAGAAGCAACTGACACTTGAGAAAGAGCTTCGACCAACACAATAGGACATTCAAAGTTATTTGGAGCATTCAATCAAGGCAATGGGATGGATGGTGATACATGTGCATTAATTAATAAATATATCCTCATAAGTTTTATGTGGTCAAAGATAATCCAGTGCAACATCCATTATTGCTCGGTCAACCATGACAAGAAAATACAGTATACAGACTGATTGGAGATCTAATACAATCAACATTCAGCATGCAAAAGAAAACCAAGTGGTTCCATTTGCGGTAGAAAGAAATGAAAAATCATTGGACTTAAAAGATTAGGGAAAACAACCCTTCCTTGAAACAGATCAACAATGGATTCCAAAGAGTAAAAAAAAGGAGATTACTATTGCAAAGCAAAGTACCGAGAATAGTTCAAGGGATCTATTCAGCAAACACATCAAGCAACAACCATCAATCCATCAAACACAAACAACACATAAGAAAGTCTGGGTCAAGATGGCAGAGGTTGCACAAGTCAAGCAGACCAAGCTTAGAGCCACCTCAACAAAGACAAATAATAAAGAGCGAACACAAACCCAATGGTATGATCAGGTATGGGTGATGAGGAAATTGATTGCTACACAAGGTAATCAAGCAGCAATAATTTGGATTCCAAAGAGAAACAACAATAAAATCCCTCCAATGCAAGCCCCTCAAATCCAACCAAATCCACAACCATATAACCCACAACAAAATGTGAATCAGATTTAGGTGCCCAAGCAATTATGGCAAGCTCAAAAAGATCAAACAAAAATTTGGGCAGTTAAACAAAGGTCAACTCAAATGACATATAGATATTGAGTTCAAACAAGCATGCCACCACAAGCTATAACATGGACCAACAGTACAAGGACATCCATTGTCAATCAAATAATGCACAATTAGAAAGATCATTATTTCATCACTCTACTATTGGTATTGCCATAACAAGAAACCTCAACATCGAATGCCAATAAGCAAATTGCTTATACCCTCCTCTACATTGACCGAGTTTGCATATAGGGCTACATTCCATCGCTTGCATTAGCACACCATTGTAACTTGTGCACAATGCATACCCTAGGGTGATACACTTTCATCCAAGATCCAACTAGAAGGGGGGGAAGGCATTCTCAATGCGAACACGACAGACTCAGAAAGTACTAAAACGGCACTATTTTCTATGTTTTTGGGTTTTGTTGCATTTGACTGTAGAAATTTTTTTGGTGAACCCAAGTATATATGCCCTTATCTAATGTGATTCTATAGAGACATGAGGACAAATGCCAAAAACGAGCCTCTAGGTGTATGTATATATATAGAAATAGCAACTTTTATGCATAAAATGAGAAAAACAGAGCAATTTGGCCAAAATAATTACAGATGACTGTACATAGAGGTTTATGATGTTGTTTTTTACTTATAGCAAGAGAGGGTGACTGACACTGAGGCTCATGAGAAGCATAGTTAGGCTGATGAGATGCAGGACTCACAGCATTCCAGTCACTCTCAACGCAGATGGACAGAAAGGGAAGCATGAAAGGCCAAAAGCTCTCTGTCCAGGCAGGGGATGAGGGTACCAAAGGTAGTAAAGACAGTCGCCACACTTCCAGTAGACAGGCCAGAGAGGACACTGACACAGAGACAGAAACATATATTGATTGGGATGCAGATACTGACAACTGTAAGAAGACTCCAAAGCGCCGTTTAGACTCTAAGAAGAGAAGCAGCAGAACCAACAGTAATCGACATGATTACACATCCTCACTAAAAATCTCTTTTCCAATATTCAAAGAGGGCAAGAAGGATGATCCGGATATTCACATCCAGGCTTTTGAGCAGTATGCAGAGCTAAAGAATATTGATGAGGATGACTGGGGGGAATACTTTCCGCAAGCCTTGAAGGAGGCAGCTAGAAAGTGGTACTACCATTACCCCGCTTGTGAGCTTAGATCCTATAACAAACTACTTAAAGCCTTCAGATTGGAGTATTTCAACAACAGAGGTGATGAAGATATTCTTTGTGAACTGGATATCAAGAAGAGGAATTTATCAATCCGAAGCTATGTGGAAAAAATCAAGGAGCTAACAAGGCAGTTGCAGGAACCGTCGTCAGAAAAGCGACTGCGTGCATGGTTCCTGAATGGATTTTGTAGTAGCAAGAAGCTTAGATAACAGGAGGTACCAGCACCAACGAATAAATTCAATGATCTGGTACAGTGAGCACTGAAGCTATAACATCAGGCCAAGAAGGAAAAGAGCCATAAGAAGAAAAGATCCAATAGCAGCAGTTCTTCTGCTGAGAACTCTGATTCAAGCAAAGTTTCCAGCAGTTCTAAAAGTAGCTCTAATGAGCGGTCCAAGGATAATTCAAAAAAAGGGTCCTGGACTAAGAAGATTGAAGAGATGGCTAGGTAGATTGTTGAGATTAGCCATACCAGACAACCAGTTAGAAAAATGGAGACTTGGTGTTCAAAACGCAAATCCAAGGACCATGTTTTCAACGAGTGGCCACAATGTACTTATTGTAAGGACTTTGGCCATTTATGGAATAATTGTGGCATTAGGATTCATGATTTCAAGAAGGTAAAAGACTTGTTAGTAGTAGCATATACTAAACTAGTCAGAGTGGAAACTGCCAAAGCCTTTGAGGAGGAGAAACCAGGGACCAGTGATATTGGCAGAGGTAGATACCAAGGGGGTACTTGCTGAGGCCGAGGGCGTGGCAACTTCTAGAGCCGGAGTTTGAATTGTTGTACTTGTGGAAAGTATGGGCATTTTGTTGCTCAATGTCCAGATACACCTACACCTGCTGCTACCGAGGCAAAGGCACCAGAGCGAGATCCAGTACGGGCAGTAACAAGGAGCAAAGGAGTAGTAATTAAAGAAATTCCAGATACTCCAGAAAAACAAGTCACTATTGAAAGCAGAAAATGGGCTCAACATAGAGAGGTATGGAAGGCCAAGGGTAAAGAGAAGGTGGTAGATGAATGGCAGGAGCAGAGAGAACTAGCAGCGAAAATCACGGAGGATTTAGACGTAGCTAAATAGATAATTGAGTAGATTACTTAATGGAGAGAGACAGATTTATATACACGAGATTAGAGAGAGAGAGAGATTACACACGATATACGTGGTTCACCCAATGTGGGCTACGTCCACGGGAAAGCAGTCACTCAATGGCTTTAGTACTTCAAAACAAGAAGTAGTTTACAAATGGATTATACCCTTAATGGAGCTCCCGCCTTGCTTCACTCTCACCACCCCACACTCACCTTGTTGCATCAACTTCACAATATGAAATGTGTGTAGAAATGGCCTCCTTTTATAGGCCAAAAGGGTTGCCCTCTCTCATGAGAGGCAGCCATGTGTAACCGCCCTTGTGTAGATAAGTCCAAATCGGACCCTCCAATCCGCCCATGTGTGGCCGCCCTTGAGAAGACAAGTTTGATTTTGAATTCGGTCACCGGTCACCGGCCATTGACTTCCGACCACCGGCCACGGCCATTGACTACCGGCCACCGGCCAATCGACGGTTGTTTTCCGACCACTTACCGGCCGCCGTCTGGCCATAATATTCCGGCGAGGGAAAAAAAAAAGTCTTGGGGGCTCCCGCCCCCGAGGCCCCTGAAGTTGCCCCTGATTTTTGGCCGCGTGAAAATTTTGGTTTCCGGTGAGTGATTTTTCTTCACGCACGATGGCTTCTCCTCATAATGGGGCCCTTACAAATGTACGCTTTTACCACAGAAAATTACAAGGGTAAATCAGGCTCCATACTTAATAATCTCCCACTTGGAGACTGATCTCCAAACCAAACATGTGACTGCTTTCCATTCTGGCTTCTTATCCTTGAATGTCGATTGAAGATGAGCAAAATCTCAACTTCTCCTTGTTGACCACCTTTGTAAACATATTTGCAGGATTTTAAAATATATGCACCTTTCCTAGCTTTAGCTGTCCCTCTTCCAAAAGAGTGCGTATGAAGTGATATCTCACCTCAATGTGCTTTGCCCTTGAATGAAAGGCTGAGTTCTTCGCAAGATGGATAGCGCTTTGGCTATCACTGTACAAGACACAATTGTCTTGTTTGAATCCAAGCTCTCCTAAGAATCTGTGAAGCCACAAAATTTATTTTCTTGCCTCCGTCATTGCTACATACCTTGCTTCCTTGGTAGAAAGTGAAACCACTTTCTGCAGCTTTGAAGCCCAACTTACTGCTGTGCCTCCAACCGTGAACACATAGCCAGTAGTGCTCCTTCCAGTATCTTTGTCACCTGCCATATCTGCATCAGCATACCCTTCTAGAAAAATATCATTTCCTCCAAAATACAAAGCATTTGTTGTTGTCCCTTTTAGATACCTAAGTATCCACTTCACAGCTTGCCAATGCTCTTTACCTGGGTTGTCCATGAACCTACTCACAACTCCCACTGCATGTGCAATGTCTGGCCTTGTCTAGACCATAGTATACATTAGAGAACCTACCGCTGTAGCATATGGAACTTTAGACATATAGGCTATCTCCTCTTGTGTCTTTGGACACATATCCTTCGTTAGTTTAAAATGACTAGCCAAAGGTGTAGAAACTGGTTTTGCATTTTGCATTGCAAACCTTTCTAGTACCTTCTTGATGTAATCTTCTTGAGATAGCTTTATTGTCTCTTCGTCCTGTCCCTTTATATTTTCATACCAAATATCCTCTTTGCAACACCTAAATCTTTCATTGAAAAAGATTTAGACAGCTCCTCTTTTAGGTCTTTGATGTCCTGCATGTTAGCACTTGCAATCAACATGTCATCAACATACAACATTAGGATGATGAATTTCCCTTCTCCCAAATTCTTCGTGTAGACGCAGTGATCTGAGTTGCAACTTGTGAATCCATCATCCAACATCCATCGATCAAACTTCAAGTACCATTGTCTTGATGCTTGATTTAAACCATACAAGCTCTTCTTTAATCTGCAAACCATTTTCTCCTTACCTTTTACTTCATACCCCTTTGGTTGAAGCATGTAGATTTACTCCTCTAAGTCACCATGAGGGAATGCTATATTTACATCCATTTACTCGAGATTTAGATCATGAGCAACCACAAGGCTTACGACAAGCCTAATTGAGTTCATTTTTACAACAGGAGAAAATATTTCATTGAATTCAATACCTTTCTTTTGAGAAAACCCTTACCACAAGCCTAGACTTGTACCTTTTCTTCCTACCTTATTCTTCCTTCAGCTTGTACACCCATTTGTTTTGAAGTGCCTGCTTACCTTTAGGCAACTCAACCAACTCCCATGTTTGGTTGCGATGTAGTGAGTCCATCTCCACTTGAATGCTCTTCGTCCATTCTTCTTTGGATTCATGTTGCATATCTTCTTCGTATGATTCTGGCTCTCCAAAATCTGAGATCAAGAGATGGTTGAAGGAAGGAACAAACCTTTCTGGAGGTCTACTTGCTCTTGTAGATCTTTGGGGAATAGGTTGAGGCTCCTCATTTGGTTGACGTTGTTGCACATTGTCACCGTTTGCAGTCCTTGAGTCTTCACCATCCTCAAGCTCCATGTACTCATCACATGTTTCTTTTGTTTGTTTTCTTTCCAAGTAATATTTGTACATATTTTGTTCGTTAAAAATTACATCCCTACTCCTTAAGATTTTACCATCTTCAGGATTCCATAGGCGATACCCAAAGTCACCTTCTCCATTGCCAATGAAGAAACACTTTTTGGACTTTGCATCTAGCTTTGGTCTTAGGCTTCTATCTATGTGCATGAAAGGCTTACACCCAAACACTTTGAGAAATGCATAATTCACCGGTTTACCTATCCATGCCTCTTCTGGAACTCCCCCATCTAATGCCGTTGAGGGTGACTGATTGATTAAGTACACAGACATACTTACAGCTTCCGCCCAAAGCTCAAGCGGTAGACCTGCATGTAGCCACATGCTTCGTGCTTGCTCCATGATTGTCCTGTTCATCCTTTCCAAAATCCCATTTTGTTGAGGTGTTCTTGGGGTTGTCCGTTGCCTCTGAATGCCATTGCTAGCACAAAAGCTTTCAAAAGCTTGGCTGCAATATTCGCCTCCATTGTCGGATGTGAGGCATTTAACCTTGGTACATGTTTCATTCTCCATAAAGGCTTTCCACCTTTGAAATATGGAAAATACATTGGATTTATTATTCATGATATAAACCCATGTTTTTCTAGTCGTATCGTCTATGAATGTTACATAGTACAATGAGCCACCAAGTGATGGTGTACGTGCAAGACCCCAAACATCAGAATGAGCCAACTCAAGTTTTTTATTTTTTCTTTCATTTCATGATTTTTGAAATTTTATCCTCTTTTGTTTACCATAAACACAATCTTCACAGAACTCTAAGTCCACGTCTTTCAATCTTGGTACAATCTTCTTTGTTTGAAGGATTTGCATTCCTTTGGCACTCATATGCCCAAGTCGATAGTGCCACACCGCACTGTCAACTTCTGTAGTTGCTACACAAGCTGAAGGTTGCATGCTAACAGTACACAAGTAAAGTGTACCAACTTTTTCTCCCTTGGAAACCACCAAAGATCCCTTTGAGATCTTCCACCGTTTGTTTCCGAATGCAATGTTGTGACCTTCATCGTCCAATTGTCCTGTAGAGATCAAATTTTTACGAAGAGAAGTAACATGCCTAACATCTTTAAGCTTCCATTCATTTCCGTTAGCAGTTTTGACAGAAATTGTACCTTTGCCGACAATCTGACAAGCTTCATCATCTCTCAAGTATACATACCCAAAATTACCTTTGGTGTAGTCTTGGAAATGTTGCTTGTGTGGTGTTGCATGGAATGAAGCCCCGAAATCTACTATCCGGGAATTAGACACATTGTCTAATGAGAGAATTAGAGAATCTTGCTCTACTTTACCTGCCACATTCGTCTCTAATGTTGGATTGTTGTCTTGAGACTCTGTCTCCTTCTTCTTCTTGGACAAGCAATCCTTCTTGACGTGGCCCTTCTTGCTGCAATTCCAATATTCAAGAACTGACTTTGTGCGTGACTTGCTCCGCTTTGAGCGATCACGACCCTTTTGGTTTTTGAACCTTTCCTTAGGCCTTCCTCTTGTTTCCACTGATAGTGCAGCACTTGATGATTCTCCTGTACTTCTCCTTCACATTTCCTCGCTTAGGAGAACACCCACAACATCATCAAAATTAATAGTATTTGTACCAGAGATAGAATTACTTACAACCATCACAAGGTTGTCCCAACTATCCGGTAGAGATGATAGTATAAGGAGAGCTCGCACTTCATCATCAAAATTGATTTTCACTGATCGAAGTTGACTTATGTTTGTGTTAAAGTCATTTAGGTGTTCTGCACAACTGAACCATTCTATACCATCTTTAGATTGAACAAGCGCTTCATAAGAAATACCTTATTGGATGCCGATGGTTTCTCGTAGAAGTCGTCACTCAAGTGACTTCATCAAGTCCTCCTTGGTCTTCATCTCCGAAACATTGAAGGCCACCGTTGACTCTAAGCTTAACCGGATTGTTCCCAGGGCCTTTCGATCAAGGACAATCCATGCTTCATCTGCCATCGTGCAGGCTTCTTTGCAAGACCGCCTAGTGGCAAATAGAGGTCCTTCTGGTAGAGATAGTCTTCAATCTGCATCTTCCAATGTTGGTAGTTTTTGCCATTGAACTTCTCAATCTTGAGCTTCCCTTCCTCTGCCATAACTCCCACTCAATTCAAGGAATCCTTTCCTTGAGATAATTTAGCTATGAGCAAACCTTGCTCTGATACCACTTGTTAGGAAATAAGACGTAGCTAAATAGATAATTGAGTAGATTACTTAATGGAGAGAGATAGATTTATATACACGAGATTATAGAGTAGAGAGAGAGAGAGAGAGTACACACGATATACGTGGTTCACCCGCTGTGGGCTACGTCCACGGGAAAGCAGCTACTCAATGGCTTTAGTACTTCAAAACAAGAAGTAGTTTACAAAGGGATTATACCCTTAATGGAGCTCCCGCCTTGCTTCACCCTCACCACCTCACACTCACCTTGTTGCATCAACTTCACACTATGAAATGTGTGTAGAAATGGCCTCCTTTTATAGGCCAAAAGGGTTGCCCTCTCTCATGAGAGGCAGCCATGTGTAGCCACCCGTGTGTAGATAAGTCCAAATCAGACCCTCCACCCGCCCATGTGTGGCCGCCCTTGAGAAGACAAGTCCGCTTTTGAATTCGGCCACCGGCCACCGACCATTGACTACCGGCCACCGGCCAACCAATGGTTGTTTTTCGACCACTTTCCGTCCGCCGTACGGCCATAATATTCCTGCAAAAAGGAATATTCCGGCGAGGGAAAAAAAGTCTTGGGGGCTTCCACCCCCGAGGCCCCTAAAGTTGCCCCTGATTTTTGGCCGTGAAAATTTTGGTTTCCGGTGAGTGGTTTTCCTTCACGCATAATAACTTCTCCTCATAATGGGGGCCTTACAAATGTGCGCTTTTACCACAGAAAATTACAAGGGTAAATCAAGCTCCATACTTAACAGCTATCTGCCAGAGCAGCCAGAAAGTTCTCAAGCCCGAGTCATTCAGAAGATACCAGCCCAATCTATTGAGAAAGATCAGTCAAAGCCTGGCATACCTGAGACCATGCTGGTTGCGGTACAAGGAATGATTGGAGAATTGGGAGTTGATAGAAGAACTGGAAGCACTGCAAGGGAGGAATGGCATTGTGAAGATACGACCAGTTCTTTGAGCTCCGAAAACCAGTCTTATCAGGAGAAGGAAGAAATCCATGTTAAGATCTGTGATAGAATTCAGAAACTTACTGTGGAGTTGGAAGATATCAGAAGAACCTTGCCCGAAGTGGTGAAATTCATTAGACAGCGAAGGAAAGTTGAAGCGGAGGCCAAAACAGTTAATCTGACGGATGTCCAAGATGATGAAGTACCGCTCATTCAGGTGGATTACAAGGTTTGGAAGCAATGGGAACCACTTTCAAGTGTCATCTTGGATGGAGGAGTACGAGTCAATATAATGGGAGTACACCTCGAGTAGAGTATGGGCATCACAAATCTAAAGCCAGCACCATTTAAAGTAAGAATGGCAGATCACAGAGTAGTACAAGCTACTTGCATAATTGAAAATATGCAGATAAGAGTAGGCAAGGAAAAATTTAAAGCTAGCTTCCTAGTTCTTGATGTGCAAGGGGCATATGGGATGCTTCTAGGGCGCCCATGGTTGAGAACAACACATACTGTTCACGACTATGCAAATCAAACCCTAACCATACAAGGGGCCAGCGGAAGAATTCAGATCCAGACGAACAATACTAGGAGCTAGAGAAAAGAGTTGAGGCCTAAGGAATTATGCCAGAAGTACAAGGCAAAGAAGATTGAACGAATGTTAGTAGCTCTGAACATATTTCCTCTAGCAGAAATTGACTTGAATGCGGTTTTACTGAACAAAGAGCAAGCCGACAAGCAGAAAAAGAAATTCCCAGATCACTTTATTGAAATCAATACAGGAGAAAGATCAGTTTAATTGACTGGGAGGCTGGAGGAATCAGTTGAAACTGGCATGGCAGAGGAGCCAGTGTATTCTGGAGAGCACACAATGAATTAGAATGTTGATTCAGAACTTAACGGGCCATCTTGGGATTATGCTGAGGAATTGACCAAGAGAAAAGGAGGTGGGATTAATTGGTTGCTTCCAGACGACTAAGAAGTTGAGGAATGGAACCTAGGCTCTGAGGATAGTTCTAGGATGATCAAGGTTAATAAGCATCTCAATTCGAAGGAAAAGGCACACAAGATGTTCCAAAACTACAAAGACGTATTTGCCTGGGAACACACAGACCTGAAAGGGGTGGATCCCGAAGTATGCCAACACAGGATACCGTTGAAGCCAGATGCTTGGCAATAAGACTACAAAGATACCAAATGAACCCCAACTATGCTAAGAAGTTCAAGGAGGAGATTGACAATCTTCTCAAGGCTGGGTTAATCACAAAAGTGGCCAGTAGTGATTGGCAATTTTCCATAGTGGTAGTTCCCAAGAAGAATGGAAAATTGAGAGTCTGTGTTGACTATAGGAAGCTCAACGCCCAAACTATCAAAGATCCATTTCCATTTCCTTTTACTGACATGTTGCTTGATGAGATTGCATGATATGAAATGTATAGTTTTATGGACTGTTACAGTGGCTATAACCAGTTACACATCGATCGTGAGGATATAGCAAAGACCACTTTCATCACAGAGTGGGGAGCTTTCATGTATCACTATGACAATTGGAGCACATTACCGCTGAGATAGACACACAAAAACAAAGGAAAAGTTCAAGTCAAAAAATCTCGGAGGCGGTAATGCTAGAGTCAATGCTCGCGGTAATGGTCCTTCAGCAATGCACGCGGTAATTGGCCGGGCTATATTTCCGCGCTTATTTCTGCGGGCGTTATAGCACGAATTACCGCAAGCATTACCGCACACGCTAGTATTTTTTAAAAAAAGCAGATGACCATTTGGATGGTCCTTGGTAGGACCCATCCAAATGGTCATTTTCCTTTTTTTTTCCTATACATTTAAGAAATAAAAAAACAACAATTTCATTGCACAAAAACTTTGGGCCAAAATCAAATGTTTAATTATATTGGAGAAACTGTTCATTACAAAATTTCCCAAATAGGCGATGCATGGTGGCTATACAACTGTGGCCAAAAGAAGACTTTGGGCCAAATCAAGTGTTTAATTATATTGGATATTACAAAATTGCCCAAATAGGCGATACATGGGGGCTATACAACTGTGGCCAAAAGAAGACGGGCCCAAAAACACTCGGAGGATTGAGCTACTCGGATCTTGGGACCTCTCGAGGGACTCCCTGACTCTGGAAAAGAAAAAAACAACAAAACCTTTAACTAATACAAATGGATATATAATTCTGTATGCACTCATTTTTTAAAAAAATTCACACTTACAGGCTATAGTGTACAACATGCATTTTCAAATTCTTCGCGATTGATTTTGTTGTTTTCATATAGCCAACACCATGTCTGATATTTGGAGTGGCTCTCTTTGTATCTTTGGATCTCTCGGCTTGGGAGGGTCATAGTAATATTTTGCTATATATCAATTAAAAAATATCACAAACCTAACCTTATTACCACAAATTAAATCAATTCAAATGAAAATATGCGCACTCACAAATTTATCTTTCCATGTTGCTTTTCCGCCTGAGACGTAATGCGTGGGCGTTTGCTGTGCCCTCGCCTCCACCTGCCGAGTGTGCGCCCTAGCACCTACCGCTCTCTCGTCCTCCAGCTCGCCCTCGGCTTTCTCCCACTCCTCGTCGTGAACATTTCCAGGACGATAGTTGTGACCCTCAGATTCAAATGTTCGCTTTGCCGCCCTCCGCACACTGGACTTCTTATTTTTCAAGAAATTCTTGACGTACTCCTCGATCCACTGCCTGGAGAACTCTTCCACTTCCGAATTAGGAACCGCATGAGCAATGTCGTGTGAATGTATGTCAAGTTGGCTGGGTCCTGATCTTTGAAAGATTTAAAGCAATATTGGTACGTCGAGTGGATCAGGTGGTTAAGGTGCCCTCGAAATGTCCTCCCCAAAGAGGAACCTAGATCCACCTACCCCCCTTGATGTATATAATAGTAGTAGCCACGAGCGTCCGGGGCAGGCGCATCGCGGTCCTCATCCTCATGTGGAGCTGCAAGGGGTGAGCGAGGAGGTCGGGGTGTAAGAGGAGGTGAATCTGTAGAACTGCCCCCTCCACCACCAAAGCAGCACGAGCCACTACCTCGACGAGAGCGTGAGCCACCACTATGGGAAGAGCGCTGGCTCTAGTCCGAACCACTGGGTGGTGTAAACGAAGGATAACTCGACGATGCAAGCGTGGATCTCTACGAATGCAAGGTGGAGGGAGGTGCGGGTGACGGGAAAGTCGAGGGTAAGGTGGAGGGAGGCGCTGTGGGAGGCACACTCTACACGATCGGAGTGCCGACGCCCGGTGTCGCAAGCGGTGAGAGCCCATAGGTAGCAACCTGTGCGGGTGTGTACCACCCTAGAAGACTCTTCTGCATGGATAGCCACTCTTCCTGGGCGCGGTATGCCCTCTCAAGGTCGGGTTCATGTACTGCATCTCGGAACCATCGAAAGCCAAAGGACGATTGTGGCTGGTGGGATGAAGATTGCGAGTAGTAAGCATCACAAGCGTCCTCGTAAGAGAGGCCGTCGGCGAGAAAGTCCTCCATGGTTCGATAGCCGGGCATGGAAGAGGATGCCATATCCTACAATTTTACAAAAAGAAGGGACCCTAATTAACATTGGATTCCAGTCAAAGTGAGATTCTTTATTGCATAGCATTCCTCCTTGCATAGGATTCCTCCCTGCATAGGATTCCTTTTATCTCCTATTTAAGAAATGGTTTTTGTACTTATTTTTTTTTGCATCCATTTAGAGTGTGTGTGTGTGTGCTTCTAATTAATCTATTGTGTGTGTGCGTTAGTGTGTGGAAAAGAAATTAATCTAGTGTGTGTGTTGGACCTTAATCTACCGTTTGGCTTCTCGGTGACCATTGGGGTCTCAATCAACATCATCGCACACCCACATGGAGGTATGTTTTGGTATGCTTGTAACGCATGCACACTAATGCAAGCGTTAGTGTGTGCTTGTAACGCATGCACACACTAATGCTTGCATTAGTGTGTGCAATTTTTTCACACACCAATGCTCACAATAGTGTGTGCTTGTGCATGCATTAGTGTGTAGACACACTAATTTGTGCACAAGCACACACTAATGCAAGCATTAGTGTGTGCTAGAGAGGTATGCACACACTAATGGTTGCATTAGTGTGTGGAAACACACTAATGCATTATTCACACACACACACACTAATGCTTGTAACGCATGCACACACTAATGCAAGCATTAGTGTGTGTGTATAATGCATGCACACACTAATGCTCACATTAGGGTGTGCTTGTGCATGCATTAGTGTGTAAACACACTAATGCATGCACAAGCACACACTAAGGCAAGCATTAGTATGTGCTTGTAACGCATGCACGCACTAATGCAGGCACACACTAATGCTTGCATTAGTGTGTGCTTGGGCACAAATTAGTGTGTGAAAACACACTAATGCATGCACACACTAATGCTTGCATTAGTGTGTGCTTGTGCATACATTAGTGTGCTTGTGCATGCATGTATTAGTGTGCTTATGCATGTATGTGTGTGTGTGTGTGTATGTGTGTGTGTGTGTGTGTGTGTGTGTGTGTGTGTAGAAGAACGAGAAGAAAGAGAGAGAATTCGAGCACTTACAGTCGTGACCTCGATCGCTTGGATATGGTGGGGATGGAGATGAAGAGAGTAATAGAGCTTGGAGATGGAGAGGGAAACAGGCCCGCGCAGAGAAGGATCTAGATTTTGAATTTTTGGCATTCAATTTTGCGAAGGCACGTAGGTGCCCCCTTTATATAAAAAACTTTGCTGTAAATTTTACCGTGTCGATTACCACATCGTTTCCCACGCGTATTACCGCGTGCATTATCGTGAAAATCTCTGATGAGACATTAAGGTTACCTCGACTGGATGACCTCTTGAACCCACCTCTTTACCTTACAGTCCCCTCTATCTTTAATGAGTGTCAGTCATGTCAGTACCAACATTCTTGATTCTTCTTTTTCTTATTTAGTGTGTGGTCGTGTGTGCAGGTCGATTGGGATGACGTGGATCTGCCGGTTGGCGTGGAACGAACTCGATGGTTGAGCGAGCGACTACCATGTCCATGTACGTGATGTAAGCGTGCGATTGCACGGCTTCGGCGTATATGCTTGGCTCACATGGATGATTATGGACTATGAGACGATCCAAGAAAACGCGCTCGAATGGAAACTAGCGATCCAAGGGTTTTGGCATCCATTGATGTCGCTCCCCATTGGAGTGTGATCAGGGGCGGAGGTGGGAGGAGGACGGAAGAGCGATTGTGCTAGGAAGTAGTCATGGGAGGGGGGTCACACGCGCCGTCTGATGTGGGTGGGTCCACACAAGTGCATGCGCATCCTACATCCACCACATATGGGGATCTCCCAACCACCCCGCTCCACATGGAGATGGAGGAAGATCATTTGCACAATATGGTTGAGGATATTCTTGCACGTGAGACGGCGAATGAGTGTGAGCATGAGTGTGCATGTGAAGAAGCCGCCCAAAAAACCAAAGATTCATTGCTAGAGGCAGCACACACCGCTCTTTACGAGGGATGCTCCTTCTCCATATTATGAGCATCCCTTGAGATCTTGAATATTCAAGCTATGTTTGGATGGAGCAATGCAAGGGTCGATGAACTATTGAGGTACGTTTAAGTGTAATAAGTGTTATTTGTGATTTTTTTGTGTGGTTATATGCAATAACGAGTGTTCTTTAACTATGCCATAGGCTATTAGGCAAGATGATGCCTAAAGGCAATCATCTTCCAAAAAATCGAAGGAAGGCATGACAGGTGGTGATAGGGCTTGGGATGGACTATGATCGCATACATGCATGTGTCAATGATTGTGTGCTATTCCGCAATGAACATGTAGGGCTTGATGCTTGCCCCAAGTGTGGAGAATCAAGGTACAAGGAGGGAATGCAAGGAACCACAATACCTCGCAAGGTTCTTCGTCATTTCCCCCTCATTCCCGCATCAAGCACATGTTCAGTACCAAAGGAACAAGCGAGCTTCTTACATGGCATATGACAAATCACTCCACCGATGGGGTTATGAGAGTGCCGGCTGACTCGCCGGCATGGAAACACATAGAGCAGACATGGCCGGAGTTTAGAGAAGAGCCTCGTCACTTGAGGCTTGGTCTAGCTAGTGATGGGGTAAACCCATTTGGGCATCGGTCTACCTCATGGAGTACTTGGCCATTGGTTGTTGTGAAATACAACATTCCACCATGGGAGTCAACCAAGAAGGGGAACATTTTTCTCTCTCTTCTAGTCCCAAGAAAACACAAGGTGAAGAACATGGATGTATATTTAGCACCTTTGATTGAAGAGCTTCAAGAGCTATGGAACGGCATAGATGTTTTTGATGTATCAAGACCACTTCGTGATCTGCGCACAATGATCAAGTGCATTCTCATGTGGACCATGCATGATTACCCCGGGCTTGGAGAGATTTCTGGTAAGCTTATACTTTGTGACGCTATTTAATGTCTTTGCATTGGTCACTTATATGCGGTTATGTCTTTGGTTTTTGTAGGACTATCGACATTTGGACATAGTGCATGCCCAACTTGTGGACCCTCACTCGTGACAAAGAGACCTGCTCTACTTGGTAAGGTGATCTACCCCAATAACCATCGCTTCTTGCCGCCCACACATCAATCTTATGCTCCACCGTGCAATGGGATGGAGCCACTCCATTGGACCATGGCCGATTGGGCAAGACATTGGAATGAGCATCACAACACATTGCCTCCTCCCAATGATCCACTTAGGGGTATGTCTAAGTACTCTATTTTCTTATCACTACCTTATTGGGCTTCATTGAAAATTCAACACCTATTGGATCCAATGCATGTGTTCAAAAAAGTTGGGCAAGCTATATGGGATCACATAGTAGGCAAGAAAGATTCATTGGGGGCTAGAGAGGACATGAGGGCCATAAGGAGGCTCCCTCCTTTGGACACACTTTGCATGGGTCCTTGGGGGAAGATGGTTCTTCCAAAGGCACCTTGGATTCTATCAAGGGTGGATCAAGAGCGGATGAAACAAGTCATTGCATCCATCCATACTCCAACAGGTTATATGCGTTCGCTCAAGGGTGCCTTCACTAAAACTAAGAAAGGAGGATCCACACAACTGTATGGGATCAAGAGCGGATGAAACAAGTCATTGCATCCATCCATACTCCAACAGGTTATATGCGTTCGCTCAAGGGTGCCTTCACTAAAACTAAGAAAGGAGGATCCACACAACTGTATGGGCTCAAATCCCATGATTGGCACAAGATTCTTAGGTAATTTGTGTGTGTGTGTGTATGTGTGTGTATGTGAGTGTGTGTATGTGGTTTAGGGTTCTAGCTACTAATAAGTCTTTTTGTTTGTGCTTCCAATTAGCATTAGTGGATTTGCGGACACGAAGGTAAAGGCTGCAATATTCAAGGTGGGAGAAGTTGTCAGGTATAGCATATTTGATCCTCCCTCCTAAACTTTACTTTGAAGACTAACTTTACTATGAAGATTATGAAGGGTTTTTTGGTTACAGGTTTGTGAGTTCAAAGAAATCGAAGTTTCAGCCATTCCAACAGTTCGACTTCTAGTGATTGAAGCAACTTGTGCTATTGAGGATGCATTCCCACATTCTATCCTTGTTAGCCAAGTTCACCTATTGCTCCATCTTGTTGAGGAGATAGCCATTTGTGGCGTAGTTCACTCCAGGTGGATGTTCTTTCTTGAGAGGTTCCTAAGGACCTTGAAAGACTTTGTAAGGCTACGATCACAACTAGAGGTATTCATCGATCTTAAGCCTTAAACTTTATTAGTATTGGATTGTATTCACAGTTCTTTTTGTTGGTTACTTTAATCACTAATGGTTTCATGTGTTCAGGCAAGCATGGCACAGGGTTGGATTGTACAAGAGGCTTTTGTGTATGTCTCTCAATATCTTTTCACAATAAACCCATCATTGCCTCGTTTAAAGACGGAGGAAGAAGATCCAAAAAAACATGCAAACATTCCAAGTGGGAAAGGTTCTCTCTTGATTTTGGATAGGGAATTTCAAGCCATAGTCAACAACCATTGTCTACTCAATGCTCCCATCATGGGCAAATGGGTGGATATGTTTGTGGAGGTGCGTACAACAAGAGAAAGGGACAGGGAAGCATGGAAGATGTCTCATGGCGGTAGGCGAACACCTCCCTTTCCTAAAGAGCTTGCCAAATACCCTGATCTAATTCTAGTTGGGTGGATACACAATGCCATGACCAAGGCCAAGGCACAAAGAGAACAAATAAGCCCTAAAGAATGGGAGTACGCACGAGGATGTCTACCAAGGGTAATATACTCAATGTGTTTAGTGTGTGTGTGTGTGTGTGTGTGTGTATGTGTGTCATCTCTCTCTCTCTCTCTCTCTCTCTCTCTCTCTCTCTCTCTCTCTCTCTCTCTCTCTCATCTATCCTGATTGGTTTTTGCAGGCCTTCACGTTCAACTCTATGTGGTCCGAAGGATGTCATTTTTGAACCCACAAGATAGATGAGCGTCGAACCACTTACGATAGTGGAGTTATGGGCAACTTTGACACGACAACACAAGAGGTGAGGTAATGTGGAACAATAGAAAGGATAATCAAAGTGGATTTCAGAACATTTCACAAATATCTCTTTGACTGCCGATGGTTTGCGGGTGAGGTTAAGAGACATGAGAATGGGCTCTATATGGTAGACTCCGGGCAATTTCATCGCGGGAAGACCAACAACTTGGTGAAACCTAGTAGTTGTGAGCAGGTAAAGTCCATATGCAACTCATTAAAACATTATATGATACCTATAAAACTACATTCATGTTGTTGTTTTCTCTATGACCTACAGGTGTTTTATGTACCTTGTATGTATCGAAGACGACTTTGGTATGTTATTCCAGTCACACCACGGAGTAGATCTATCTTTGTAGATACGAACATAGAGACTTTGGCAGATCCCACCATACCATCTCAAGAAGATGCCAATGACGATGATGCAGTTGAGGTCGAGGAGAACCAACCATTCCCAATAACCAACCATAGTGAGGAGGAGGACGAGGATGGAGAGGATGATGATGATTCAATAGGAGAGGTTGTAGAGGATGAATCAATAGATTTATTTGTTGATTTAGTTACCATGGGGTTGGACATGGATGTAAGCACTTGTAGAGATCTCTTGGAGGATGAAAATTAATAAATATTTTTTGGATTTTGTCTTCTTTCTCTACTTATGCTGTACAAAAGGACTATTTGTTTATGAACGCAAGACAATACAATTTTGATCATCGTTCGCTTGCCATTTCCATATGAATGCATATTTGACATAAGATTTTGAGGTGGAAACAAAATATTTTTTGATATAGAATCTCATGGAGTACAAATGAGTAGAGTAGGAGAATCATAACAATAGATGAGGCAAGCAAAGAGAAGAGAGGCACTAAAAATCCCAATGAGAATGGGACTTCTTACACTCCATGAAAAAAGGGGGTACCAATTTCTGAAAAGTAACAAAATAGAATAAAATTTATAGAAAGGGAAAAGTGGGAGAGAAATGGGGGCGGCCGGCCAAGTGGATTCTTTATGGCGGTAATCTACGCGGCTATATGCGTGGTAATACATGAGATAATAATCACGGAAAAATCGGAAAACCCTCCAGCAAGGCTGCAACATACAATCTCTCTCTTTCTTAAACCTCTCTCTCTCCTCTTGTGCGGTAATGTTGTGCGGTAACAACAACATTCTCCCATAGTGTATCTGGTGATGCCTTTTGGCCTGTGCAATGCACCAGCTACTTTTGAGCGGTGTATGATGGAAATGTTCAATGAGTTTCTTCATCTGCTCCTCGCCATATTCATGGATGATTTTACTGTATATTTAGATGAGGAACAACACTTACTATTCCTAGAGAAGGTTTTCAAACGCTGCTAGGAAAAGCGGATTTGTCTGAATCCATTTAAATCCGTTTTCCTAGTCTGGAAGGGACAGCTACTGGGACATGTAATATCCCGTAATGGAATATAAATGGCCAACAATAAGATCCAGAGTGTTCAGCAAGCCAAAGCGCCCAAAAAAGCATCTGAGTTAATCTCTTTCTTGGGGAGGAATCCCAATCCTCGAGCGAGTACTTTCGAGCGAACAAGAAACCGAGCGAGCATAAGCAATGAAAAAGATTAGATCAAGATCTCAATAGTTACTCTATAGAGTATAGTGTAGCAAAGTAACCATGTTGCATCTCAAATAGTCTCAAACAAAAAATCCATACTCTTCCTTTAATGTGTTCATACACATTAAAATAGTCTCAAACAAAAGAGCCATACTCTTCCTTTAATGTGTTCACACACACATTGATACATAGTCATATCCTTGCTTCTGAACCATCTTCTTGAGCATATTCCAAAACTCTATTTGTGCAAACTTAGTCTCCACGGTAAATTCACATGTTGCAATTGTCATAAGTTCATGCACAAATAGATCAAAAGATGGTAACTCAAATGCCACATGTCCATCATAATACATATGTAGCTTTTGAACTTGAATGATATCCTTTGATTGCTTGAGTGCCATGTGTAGGCTGCTTTGTGAAGTCATTGCATGTAGTATACCACCTACTCTGGAGGGACAATCGGACTATTACTAGTGTGTCCTTCATTCCAATGCCTTGTGTGCTTTCAATAGCAATGTGAACCTTCTAGAATTAAAATTGGCCATGATTGAGAAGGAAGATTTGTTCACCACTAGCAAGTTCAGTAGCCTTTATCTTCATCTGCTCCCCCATTAGAGTTAATGGATGAAAATTGAATGCATTATATATTTTATAATGTTGTATCACAAAAGAGATAGAAACTGCATAGATGCTATCGTCAAACATAAGAACAATCTGGTGACCACATTGTCATCCATAAATGGTTATGTGCCTAGCCATGGTTGACTGCAGGATGAGGAATTTCAAACTCCAAGAAAATCTTTTCAAGCAATCATAAAAAAGAGCAAGGGGAATTTCAAACTCCGAGCAATCATAAAAAAGAGCGAACCCAACAAGATACATATAGAACTTAGATCATATTAGGAAACATTTAGTATCAAATTACATATTATATTGTCCCAAAACACCTTATGGAAACTTCACTCATCCACCCTTATATTAACTCCTTGGAGGTTATGCTCCCTCCTCCGAAGCACAGCTCGTGGTCATAGATAGTCAAGTCATGGTAGATGCTTGGGCAAGTGTGTGTGTGAGTGTGTGTGTGTGTGTGTGTGTGTGTGTGTGTGCACTCTATTGTTGGGGGGTTTGGGGGAGGGGGGGGGGGGGGGGGGTGTCTCAATACATAATATTATGGAAAGTGCTTGTAAGAAGAGAGCCTTGTTTTTTTAGAAAAAATGAAATGCCTAGTCTAAGGAAGTTATACAAGACATAGTTTTTGGTGGAGTCTAAGTGGACATACGAAAAGCAATTGTTCATTTACCCAATATGGAATGTTCGAATGAGAGGATGCAAAGTTTTACAATATTGGTTACATTTTTGAGCTCTTTTTGGCTTGTTCTTATTTAAAGTTTTGCATCTTCTACCCTTCTCTCTCTCTCTCTCTCTCTCTCTCTCTCTCTCTCTCTCTCTCACTCACACACACACACACACACACTCAATGATGCTTTGATTAATTTAAAAATAAATTACGCTTATGTAAGGTGTCTACTGCATCATTCCATCTACCAATGCACCTGGCCCAACCTGAAGAAATGAAAGAGCACCACATTTAATGTGAATTCCACAGGAAGGTTTTGATAAGCTGCAAAATCAAACTAAGAGGCCCTCCACCAACAACGACACAAACCCAATGTGTGCAATCAATAGGTTCAATCAGTTGGATGCCACAACATCTGCGGTAATTCGATCGACTAATTCACCATCGTTAAAATCTCTACATTCTTGACCATAGGATAATCTGCCATCTCTAGATGAGACTCTTACAAGATCGTGACCCCAATATAAGCAACAACTTAAATCCGCTCCTCTGGCTTCCTTTAACTTGTTTGTTGTCCTCATGCTGGAGCGTCTCTGGCACTACCTTGTGGACTTGTCCCACCCCTATTAGACGGTGCTCTGTTTTGCAAATTCTGAACAAATTGAAATCCCATTGCGCACCTACCTGAGCACCCCATAGGGTACCTCTCTCCAAAGGGTGGCTGGATTGTTGGCGACTACAACCAAAAACTTTGACACGACGGTGTTGGCTAGGAAAGGCAAATATGAGGGTCCCTATTAGTGCTAGGGAAAAGTGTGCCTAAGCTTTGTCTTAGAACGGTTGAAAACTCAAAACAACAAAGGATTGAAGGGAAGTGAAGAAGGAGAAAATCTACCTTAGAAATTTTAATAAATAGAGTTAAATTGTTAAAAATACCAATTATTTAGAAAAAAATCCTCTTTCAATTCATCCTAAAGGGAATTTTGTACATTCGTAAAAATGATTCTAAACATTAGGACTCCCTATTCATAGAAGCCTGCTGGATGTTGGAGGCACACTAGCTGAGGCAAGAAGGTCAACCCTCTTAATCATTTTCACCAAATATAAAGAGAAACCTTTAAAGCATGTGTGCAGGTTGTGGGAGACAGAGCACCATGTGCATGGAGGAAAGAGAGACAAGTAGCATGTTGGGGAAAGCACATAGTGCAAGAAGCTGCGGGGTGTATGAGCCGCCTACATAGCGAGAAAAATAACCTTGGACGAGCTACCACATATAAAGAAAGGCGCATCTAGTGTTCGTCGCAAAGCTCTCCAAATGAGGCTACGTTAGCGCATACTCTTTTTGAGAGCTTTTGGAGTTAGTTTTTAGGGCGAGCTGCAAAGAGGAGATCCTTCTCAACAAAGGCTTCGTGGGCAAGGGAGGGGGAGGCGATGAAGATCATGGGGGTACTGCAGCTGACATGAAAGGTAAAGATGGTGCCAAGCTAATTGCAAAAGTGTTGCATGGAAGAAGGGACTCAGCTAGAACAGAGATGAAGTCTCTCTCTCTCTCTCTCTCTCTCTCTCTCTCTCTCTCTCTCTCTCTCTCTCTCTCTCTCTCTCTCTCTCTCTCTCTCTCTCTCTCTCTCTCTCTCTCTCTCTCAAAACTGTCAAAAGAGTCTGCACCGGTGTACGCTCTTTCAGAGAGGTTATTTATATATATATATAGAGAGAGAGAGAGAGAGAGGAATGGCTCTGAGACTTCTTTTGAATGAATGGGGAGGCGCTCAAAGTTCAAACCCTGACAATGGGTCGAGGATCATAGGACGAGTTTTTGCGATGGACGAGTACTACCTAATGCCTACCACTTACGCACATGCCTCTTCGTCAATGCAATCTCTCTATTATCTCTCTTGGCCTGGCATTGTCTATCATGAGATCTCTCTCTCTCTCTCTCTCTCTCTCTCTCTCTCTCTCTCTCTCTCTCTCTCTCTCTCTCTCTCTCTCTCTCTCTCTCTCTCTCTCTCTCTCTCTCTCTCTCTCTCTCTCTCTCTCTCTCTCAAAACTGTCAAAAGAGTCTGCACCGGTGTACGCTCTTTCAGAGAGGTTATTTATATATATATATATATAGAGAGAGAGAGAGAGAGAGGAATGGCTCTGAGACTTCTTTTGAATGAATGGGGAGGCGCTCAAAGTTCAAACCCTGACAATGGGTCGAGGATCATAGGACGAGTTTTTGCGATGGACGAGTACTACCTAATGCCTACCACTTACGCACATGCCTCTTCGTCAATGCAATCTCTCTATTATCTCTCTTGGCCTGGCATTGTCTATCATGAGATCTCTCTCTCTCTCTCTCTCTCTCTCTCTCTCTCTCTCTCTCTCTCTCTCTCTCTCTCTCTCTCTCTCTCTCTCTCTCTCTCTCCCCCCCCCTCCAAAGGCCTCTTTCAGAGAATTTTAAGTCCTCAATTTGATTTTGAGTTTTCATAGCGGTCAAAGATCTAGCTCTCTCTTTCTCTCTCTCTCTCTCTCTCTCTCTCTCTCTCTCTCTCTCTCTCTCTCTCTCTCTCTCTCTCTCTCTCTCTCTCTCTCTCTCTCTCTCTCTCTCTCTCTCTCTCTCTCTCTCTCTCTCTCTCTCTCTCTAAAAGTCTCTGAAAAAGTGTGCGCCGACGTACTCCTTCAGAGAGGTTATTTTTAGAGGAGTATTGAGGCAAGAAGAAACGTCCCCCACTTCATATGAAAAGAGGCAAGTGGTATTTACCTTTGGTGTGGGCGTGCATGGATGGGGACTCGGTCTGAAACATTACAGTGATTATTGGATTAATTGGGTGCTTGACGAAGCCGATAGCACCAACGGGGCCGATTGTCTGTTCGAGACGCGTCGATGGATGCAAAAATGTACCATGCAAGTCACATAAGTCATGCACAAAATAAGCTGACGTAGGGTACTTGGCTTAAAACAAGTAGAAGAGTAAATGTGTATGGGTACCCTTTTTGTTTTAGTGTATATCAAGTCCTTGCCATGGCGGTAGAGAGAGAGGGAGAGGGGGGGGGGGGGAGTCTCCAAAACTAACCTCTCTGAAGGAGCGCGCGCCGGCGCGCGTTCTTTCTGAGACTTTGAGAGAGAGAGAGAGAGAGAGAGAGAGAGAGAGAGAGAGAGAGAGAGAGAGAGAGAGAGAGAGAGAGAGAGAGAGAGAGAGAGAGAGAGAGAGAGAGAGACTTCATCTCAGCTCGGCACCGGCATTCAGTGACTTCTTCTCCTTAACAAGCTGGGAGGCAGCTGCAGGGGTGCTTTCGTGATGGTGAGGGTGTACTGTACGACAATGGACGGGGATGCAGACTCAGTGATGGTAGGCGGGGGCATACAGATGGTCTTGTCCTTCAAATTGGACGATTCACAAACAATCTTGAGAGAAAATTAATCCGCTTTTTGGAGTATGGAGGCAGTCGAACGTAGCTGGCAGTCGAGCTCTCTTGCATTTGGTGGTACCCTGTAGGCAGGAGCATGCAAGAAGAAGTGGCCAATATTTCACTCAGCCAGCCATGGCGAGGGAGCGATCGTCTGAATTTAGAGGAGGGCAGCTCTGATGGGGGGAGATACCATTTGAACGATGGTCTCTTTTTGTCTCTCTCTCTCATGACAAGGAGGTACTGCCCGACTTTATGCGCAGACTATGGTCAAGAAGGGGAGGCACATTACGACGAGTTGGGGGAGGGACAAGATGGACAAGCTGAGGAGGCGTTGAGAGAGGGGACAAGCACGATGACCGACATGACAAAGGCGACAACGGAGGGGGGGGGTTTCCCTTTTCCCTTCGAATTGGCAAGGGAATCTCCATGCTTAATTAATGGGGTTTTTGAAAGTGCACCCAGTAGCTCACAAGAAGATTTAGAAATTTCTCATGTAGGAAAACGAAGTCTTTTCCAGTGTTTTTCATGCAATGCATAACATCATGAGCATCTGCTCGAGAGGCACCGCATACCTAGCTAGGTATGAATGGGGGCAAGGGAACCTGGTCCCCCCAACCGGGCCGCCGGTCCCCTGCCTCCAATCGTACCTAGCTAGGTATGTGGTGCCTCCCTCACAAAACCTCATGATGTTGAAGTAAGTCACAATGTGGGAATTATTGTGAGAATTTTTCCAAAACTTCTTGTGTAGCAGTAGTGGTGATGGCTCCTCCCATGACTTCAACACTCATACTCTCTAATTTTGGCCCCTGCAAGTTTCTCGCTTTGCCTTAGCCCTTGAATGGTCGACAAATACCAGGCCTAGAGAGCGAGCGAGTGAGCAGAGGGTCTTCACAAACTGTTATACATCTTCCGCTACTCTTATCTTCTCGTTTCCTGGTTCATCTGCAATTTTTGAACGCTCGGAAGGAGGCCTAGAGACTTACTCTCAGAGAAAATGGGAGAAACTATAGCGAGCAGCTGTACGAAGCTCAGCCTCTAAGCAGCCTCGATGCCTCGTGATCCTCTGTTCACCAGGATGCTTTGCATAATTTTGATTATGCCTCAAATCGATCCCCATATTGTCCGCGTAAATAAAGCTCTCATATGTGCGTGTTTGTCACTGTGTGTCTCTATTTGAGAGAGAGAGAGAGAGAGAGAGAGAGAGAGAGAGAGAGAGAGAGAGAGAGAGAGAGAGAGAGAGAGAGAGAGAGAGAGAGAGAGAGAGAGAGAGAGAGAGAGAGAGAGAGAGAGAGAGGGGGGGGGGGGGGGGGGGGGGGGGGGGGAGGAGGTTTTTTAACGTCGTAGGATCAATCCCAAGAGACCTACCGAGTGCCGAAATTTGCATAATTTGTTGCAATGGCACTTGCATAATATGTGATGATGATAACGACACTTGTCTTCTCCACCTTGCTAGTCAACATGTGTGTAGCTCAATGCAAAAGCTTGCTACTGGCCAGCCCTAAGTGCGATGAGAAACCCAATAATGGCAGCTACAACAATATTTGATTGTGCAAACCAATGTGCCATTATACTTGTCTCATTGGTGAGATAAGGTTTCAAGCACCACCGTCATTAAGCATGCAAATTTGCTATGGTGCTAGCTTTCAGTATCTGATTGTGTCAACCAAAGTGTCTTTATGCATCCCGCATTGGTGGGATACGGTAAATCGAGCGCCAAACGAGAGGGATTCATTCCACACCTCCTCTCATCATGTGTTCTTTGCTCATACAATAATCGAAAGCATGTCACATTGGTGTAGTAAGGTTTTGAGCACCAAATGGAGGATGAGGGGGATGCTCCTCCTATCTTGATCCTCATTAGGAATCCTTTGCGCTCTCATCCCGTACGCGCATACCGCGTAAACACGGTGTGTGCTTATGCGGTGTGTTTCAAGCATAAAACAAGATAGCATCTGGAGATCATATTTAATTGTCTTTTTGTAATTGCATCATTACAATCACTCAATTTGATAACATTGACGTGTGTTTATCTCATGCAAAATAATTTCACAACTTAATTATATATTACATTTTACGTACCAAGCTTTATTTATCTAAAGGTTATTCAAGAAGATGTGGTGAGAATGCATCAAATTCCTTGCCTATGTGGAGTGAGCATGTTAGTTTGATCACACAACGTGTTAGTTTGGTCGCAGAGACAGAGATTCAACATGGAAATGATAGTCAAGATATAGGTTTAGGGTCTCTGTATGAGTTAAAATAGGGAGGATATATTGTCCAAAACTAGAGTTTTTAGTTGCCTCGAGTATCATCATGTGCCACTAAGAAGGCTCATTCCACATGCGAGAGTTTGGGGCTTCAGATATGATGTAGTCAGTGCTTTAAAGTCTACATTTTCTAGTGAAGGATATATCAAAGGGTAGGGAGCATTCATTGTTTCTTTGAACACATGTCAAAGGGGAAGGCACAAGTGACAGGTACCCTAAATAGTCTTTTGATATCACTGCTCTCTTTGCTCAATACAATAGTAGATTATTGCTTTTTTTATATTAAAATGCCATTATGGAGGAGTGGGATTTACCATGAGTATCAAGAAGAGCTTGTTGCACACCCTTAGTTGGAGTTTCTTTCTCAAAAGATGTTCATTTGGGAGGGGAATCATAGAACTATGGATTGGCAAGCAGTCATCAAAGAAACATACACCAGGCTAACAAAAATTGATACAAAGGTGTCAGAGATTTCTCTGTTAACACGTTGCAGCAAACACACACACACACACACACAAAGTTTCACTCGGTTTTTCTCTTTGCTCGGTGAAGTTCGCTCGGTGTATGGTAAGACTCTTTCTTGGGTTATATCCATATCTACAGAAGGTTTGTGCATAAGTTTTCCTCTCAAAGCAGTACCATTGTATGAGCTCACAAAGAAGACTAGTAAGTTTAATTAGACTGTTGACTGTGAGGAAAGCTTTTAGAACCTGAAAAAGGCCATTATCAGTAAACCATTCCTCAGGCAACCAAACTGGGATGTTATCTTCCATGTACATGTGGACGCTTTGGGACTGGCAATGGGGGAGATATTGGCTCAACCATATGGAAGGACTGATTATCCTGTTTATTTTTCCAGTCGCGCAGATTCAGTCAGGCTGAACAAGGTTATATGAACACTCAACGAGAAGCCCTAGGAATGTTTTTTAATGCTACAAAGTTCAGGAACTACCTACTAGGGAAACTATTTCATTCCTATGTGGATCATCAGGCCCTTTTATTCTTGATTAATAAAGTCATTATTCAAGGCAGGCTGATATGGTGGATGATGTTGCTCATGGAGTTTGAATTTTGAATTTTTCATAAGCCTGGCAAGAATCACTGTGGAGCTGATTTTCTATCCAGAAGTACAGAGGGTTATTCAGAAACATCCTTGAGGGACGAACCAGTGGATGCTGAATTATTTCAGCTGGAAGCAGGAGATCACTTGACCCTGAATGGTATGATGTTTATCAGTTTCTTTCTAAGGGTGCTTTCCCAGATGACTGGAAGTAGAACCAGAAGAAGGCTTTGGTCATCAGGAGCTTGAAGTTTACCATCATTGGGGGTTCACTCTATCGATTAGGTGTTGATGGTATTCTTCAGCGTTGTGTGCCTATTGAAGGGAGAATGCAAGTAATCTCAGAGGCACATAATGGCGAATCTGGTGGACATTTTTCCAATGAGGTTACCTATAAGAAGATTTAACAAGCTGGTTTATGGTGGCAAACATTGATAGCTGATGCTAGAAGTTTTTGCAAAACTTGTGACATATGCCAAAGAATGGGTAGACCTACAGCTGCAGACATGACTCCTTTAACGCCAGTACAGCCAGTGGGTGTTTTCATGAAATGGGGCTTGAATTTTATGGGACCTTTTAAGAAGGTTACCCCCAGGAAGAAAAAGTACATAGTGATGGCTACTTGCTATGTCACTAAGTGGGTTGAAGCTAAGGCTCTTCCTGACAACACAACCAAGTCAACTGCAAGGTTTCTATTTGAGAATATTGTCTGTCGCTATGGATGTCCTGTGGAGATTGTGTCGGACCAAGGGACACATTTTATCAATGAAACCATGGAGATTCTACTGGATATACTTTTAGTCAAGCATCGGAAATCTACCCCTTATTATCCAAGATGCAATGGACACGATGAAAGTAGTAACAAGACACTTAAGACTATTCTCACCAAGGTTGTGTAGAAGAAGCCAGACTATGGGGATTTGAAGCTCCAGACTGCTTTATGGGCCCATAGGACAGCTTACAAGGTCACTACAGGGTTGACACCATTCAAAATGGTATATGGCACTGAAGTTGTTGTTCCTATGGATTTTGTTATCCCAAGTCTAAGAATGGCTGTGAAATATGGGTTAGACTTCAACCACAATATGAAAAAGCGCCTAGATGAGCTATGCAGGTAGATGAACTCAGGCAACAGGCTATGCTAGAACAAGAGATTGTTTAGCAACTAAGGAAGCACTGGCATGATCGCAGAATTAAGGTCCGAGAGTTTTAGAAAGGGGATTTGGTGCTCCTCTATCAGTCAAGATTGGGTCCTAAGAAGCCAAACCTAAAGATTGCCTAGGCAGGACCATTTGAAGTAGACTGGGTTTTCTCCAATGGCACGGTAAGATTGAAAGACATATCTGGATTATTGCTGCCAGGGGTGTATAATGGTGCGAAGATCAAGCTCTACTATTCCAGACCTAGAGAGCCTGGCTAGGAACAAGGTACTAGGGAGATGGGAACTAAAGATCAAGAGATACTAGAATCAAATATTTTTGGGCTTTTTCATGTGCAGCCAGTTCTAGTTTCAGAACTAGTGCCAATGGGACCAAGCCAAACGGGTACCAGGACTAGTACCAGTGTGATCAAGCCAGACTGGGGCCCAGCCCAGTATCAGTGGGAACATAATTATACATTTTTAAGCACCCAACGATCAGATGGTACTCTAGTAGTAATCATTTCAAGGATGGGTAGAAGTCTTGTCCAATGCATGTCTGCCACGATAGCAGTGAAGCACAAAAGTCTAGGAACGACAAGTGATGGAGCTTTTATGACATAAACACGTATAACAGTAAGGAAAGTTGGATTTTTTTCTCACAAATCTCTTGCGTGACGATTCCCTTCTGTTGTCCTTTCACCATTGCCAAGCTCTGAGGTATCTTTGCTATACCCGCAGACTTCGTCTTCTGAGGAGACAGTGGACTGTCGTCTAGCTTTGCCAGCAACACCTGGGTACGGCTTTGAAGCATCAAGTAAGTCTTCCTCTTCCTCACCTATTTCGTCATCTTCACAGTGTATGGGTAGGAGAAAAAGGTCAGAAAAGATGCAGGAATCTCTCAATGAAACCCAAGCTATTGTCATTGCTGCAAAGGCAAGCCTTCCTCTCATCCCTTACAACAAGATTCAGTATTACGTGTTCACTGACCAAGATATGGCTTTGCTGCAACTGTGGGATTTACGTGTGGTTCTGCAAGCCACAAGAATCAATTTTGACACAGCCATCATCAAGCAGGTTCTAGACTCTTTCAATGTTGAAGATGGCAGTGCTCATTACAGCTTATCACACTAAATAGGAGATTGAGACATAAGCAGGCTCCCATAACCAGGCAATATCTGGAGGATGATGATCTCCTATCTGATCTGGAATGCTTTCAATGGACTGTATGTCGGAGCAAGGGATATGGTTGAGCACTGGAAATCAGTTGCTTTTCATGATCAAGAGACTTGCCATTTACCTGCGCATCCCAGCATAGTCCAACTATTGGAAAGGGTACTTGAATGGATAATCACTGTTGAAGACAGAGTGACCAATCCACACTCGCAACGACAATCTACTGCAAATTGTCAATCTTTGGCTATAGAATTAGAACTTCTACTGGGAAACAAGCCAACATACAAATGTATGAAGGATGTAAGGAATCAGCTGAAAGAGATTTTGGTGCAGATGCAAATTGCTAGAGGAGTCTTGGATCAAAGGGTGCGGGCCATTCTTGAAGATCAGACGGCCACCAGTAAAGGACCTCAGACTAGAATGTCAGTCGGAGAACATGCAATTGCTCTCTAGAAACTGTTTCAGCTGGTGAGAGTAACTAGAAAAATGATGCAACAAGAGAACCAAGCTATTCTCAATTTCTTAGAATTTGTGCCTGATTCCCCGGTTCTCTTGTATGCTTTACCAGAAAGAGAGATAGAATTGCCAAGATTTTTTCCAGCACTTTATCCTCAACATTCAGAACCAGTCGATCGCCTTACATATTTCAAGATTATTGATGATCTCCAGGACTGGTATAAGCGATCGACTGTGGAATGGAAAACTTGGCAAACACTGATCAATGATGCTCTCCAACTCAATGATATTTAGGAGCTGAAACAGGAGGTGCAGAGGATCAAACTGTGCATGGGTCAGTGGAAGATTCAGATCAGAGGCCTCACCAAGATCACCAATCAATTGTTGCAACTTACTGTTGAGTCCTCTAAACTGCCTGAAAAGGATATTGCAGATAAGCCAGGCCTAGGACAGGCCTAGGACCACAGTATAGAGAGATGGCGGAAATTCTTTTTGAAGCTCGGGTCAAAACCAATCAGCCTCTCCTAGAAGGATGGATCCATACAGCTTCGCATTGTCACAAACTGGCCAGAACTAGGATCACTAAAGGTAGACGCACGCTCTATGATCCTGAAACCAAAACCTATCATTATCTTACACCTTATGAAGTGGAGATGACCACGGAAAGGTGGGATCAGCTTGAGCAGGAGGCCATTTACAGACTCATTCAGAAGGAGAATGATGGCACTGGGACTTCTCAGACGCCATCTAGGCCAAAGGGTAAACGGAAGCTGGTTCAGTGGAAGGATACTGGGTAGTTCCATCTCAGAATTCAGTCGGAGGCTTTTCCTTCTCTGGAAGGTTGATATCAGTCTGTGTAGATGATGAGAGCTCTACACTGGCCTTTTCAGATGGATCTCGATCATTGGTCAAGTCCGGTCTCCAGAATCAAAATCAGATAGTGGATTTTTTCTCTTCAAACCAGAATCAGATGGGGGAATTTTTCTTTTTTAGAAATTCTAGAATCTTGCCAAAATTGGAGAAAGGAGGGAAGGATGTAGATGGCTGAGACAGTTTCACTAGGTGGGAACCGACTCCTGTGAGACGGGCAATGAATCAATCAATAATTACTACGATAATTACCATGGTAAACCCAAGGCATATAAATAGGGCCCATTACATTGTAATCGGGTTGGCATTTGTTGGCAATTGTACTCGGGTTGGCAATCATTGGCAGTTGTTTTCGGGTGTACTTTGTTCATCCTTTTGTTCATAAGCCACATCATCTCCATTGTAATCCTTCATCTGTAATTCCAATTATAGTAGTGCTGCAGGGCTATTCCCCGGCAGCGGCGCCAAAAATGTGCGTTTCTTGCCGCACTGTCGAAGCAAGGGACTTGCCGATACACCGTGTACGAGCTGCAGACGGCTCCAAGCACACAACTAGTTTAACTAGTAAGCTCAAAGAGGGCAATGGTGTGTCACTCACCGTCTTATGCTCCTTCCGTAGAGGATTCCTCGCCGCGAAGAAGAGGGAGACGCCGCTACGCCGCGCTCAACCGCCTCGCCGCCGTCGTGCCGCCGCAACGCTCGATCGCACACACACTCTCTCTCTCTCTCTCTCTCTCTCTCTCTCTCTCTCTCTCTCTCTCTCTCTCTCTCTCTCTCTCTCTCACACACACACACACACACACACACACACACACACACACACACACACACACACGCGCGCGCGCGCGCACACACACAAGGAGATGGTGAAGGAGAAGGTGGAGATGGAGCAAGAGCAGCTTCTATTGCACAATGAGAGAATGACTCAATTTTAGGTTTAATTGGCTTTTATGTGAGCTCACCCCATTCACACTTGGGCGCCCATGCTTAGCCAACTAACCCTAGCATGTTCGTGTTAGAGTGCGCCTCTCATCGGCAATCACTCTACCTTTCCCTATTGGACCGACAAGCCCGGTGCCTGACTCTACTTAAATAAATAATACGGTTACAGTGTCCGTCGTAGGCGATAGGGTGTCCGTGAGCCAAGAGGGTTAACAATAGCCTAGAAAGATGCACTTTCTACTCTTTGGCTCAAGTTTGTTCCTAAATTCCTTTGGAACGTGAGTATATGCCTCATAGCCAAAGACTCTGAGATGTTTGTATGAGGGCATTTTGCCTGACCATACCATCTCTGGCACTGAATCCTTCTTCAAAACCTTGCTAGGAGATCTATTTACAAGATGAACAGCTATTGATACACCTTCAGCCCAAAACCCATTTGGCAGTTGTGCATTAGACAACATACTTCTGACCTTCTCTTGTATGGTCCTATTCATCCTCTCAGCAACACCATTTTGAGGAGGATTGTAAGGAGCAGTAAGTTCACGTTTTATACCTTTTGACTCACAAAAGTCCTGAAAGGCCTTTGAAACATACTCTCCACCATTGTCAGTGCGTAATCATTTAAGTTTCTTGCCACTCTGATTCTCCACAAGTGTCACAAACGTTTTGAAAACACTAAACGCTTCATCCTTGTGCTTGAGAAAGTAAACCCATACTTTCCTCGAGTAATCATCTATAAATGTCATAAAGTAAGAAGCTCCCCCTAGAGATAGGTTAGGCATAGGTCCACACAAATCACTATGAACAAGTGCCAACTGTGTATCTCTTCTACTGCTTCTATGCTTATGTGGCTGTTGTGTTTGCTTACCATACAGACAATGTTAACAGAATTCAAAATCATTAAATGAAAAGCTAGGTAAATAACCAAAACGAGACAAGATTTCCATTCCCTTCTTGGACATATGTCCTAACTGGCTATGCCACAAAGAAACGTTCGGCTGCTCGGTTACATTGATTACATTTTTAGAGACATTTGATACATAAATCATGTAAATTCCTCTAGACTTTACTCCATGTGCTACTGTCATAGAACCCTTGGATATCTTCCACATGTTCTGTCCAAAAATGGTGACGTAGCCAGCATCATCAAGTAAACCTGTGCTGATCAAGCTCTTTGTAATTGCGGGAACATGTCTCACATTCTTCAGCGTGAAAGAAGAGCCATTCTGAAACTTCAATTGAACATCTCCAACACCTAAGATCTCACATGTCTGCCCATTGCCTAGCCGAACATGATCTTTAGTGGTCACATAAGAAGTAAACCACTCCTTGTTTGGAGACACATGAAGTGATGCCCTTGAGTCTATAATCCAGTCACTCAGTGCATTTCCATCAGATGCTGTAAGAAGAGCTGAGTCCATGGTATTCTTCAAGAAGTAGATGTCTCCTGACACTAGACTGTCATCCTCTGCAACAGTGTTTGTCACATTTATTTCTTGAATCTTCACTGAGGACTTGTTCTTCTCACCATGGTCTTCAGCTTTCTCTTTGCCTTTTTCTGCTTTCCATTCTCTGCAGTCTCTTTTCATGTGACCCTTCTTGCCACAATGGTAGCATTCTATGTCACTCTTGCCTTTAGCACTGCGGGACTTGCTACGAGACTGATTCCTCTTTCCACCTTTGTACTTTTCTTTGGTCCTTCCCCTGACAACTAAGGCTGTTCCTTTGCTTTTGTCCATTGTCTTTCTATTGGTTTCTTCAGTAAGCAGACTTCCTTCTACACCTGCTATGTTCAAACCATCTGGAGGTGCAGAATTACTCAAAGTTGTGCGAAAAGTGTCCCAACTTTTTGGCAATGTGATCAACAGGAACATAGGTCTAACAGGTTCATCAAACATGACACCTTGAGCTGACAACTGACTGTAGATGGTGTTGCATTCATTCAGATGATTGGACATAGGTGTCCCTTCTTTCATCTTCAAGTCAACAAGCTTCTTAAGCCAGTATACCTGTGAAGCTGCACTCTGCTTCTCATAAAGATCACTCAGCTTTAACCATGCTTGATAAGCCGACATCTCGTCTGCTACATTGAAGTAAACGCTTTCTGCCAAAGTCAGCATAATGGTAGAAAGTGCCAATTCATCCATTTCGCTCCATTCATCTTCGTCCATATCTTCCGGTTTTATCCCCTTGAGCTTTATAGGTTTTATCTGCTTCTTTTGTACCAACACGTGCCAAATCTGCTTCTTCCACAATGGGAAATTGGTTCCATCCAGCTTCTTGATATTGTAAAGAGCAGTGTCCTGTGATCCAGCCATAGCTACGCTTCACAGTAGTTTACTTTCCTGGGAAAAATTCGACAGAGTTTCCCTTGTAAACTGACCTCTGAACCAATATCAACCTGTCAAATGAACCAAGAAAGCTTAAGATTTTGCATAAATTTTGGCAGAGTCTCCTTTGTAAAATGGCTCTGGTGTACTAAAAACAGACCAAAAACAACTCAAAAACACTGTCTCTCTGACACTGTAAGCTGCGGGTAAACCTGTCCTGCACCTGTACTGTCTCTGACTGTCCTGCACCTGTACTCTCTCTGACTGTCCTGTCACTGTCCTGTAAGCATAGACTGTGACAATGCCTCAACAACAGTAAAGCAAAGATGCAATCCCAACTGTCTAACTCACAGTCAATACATCCTAGCTACCTATCTAAGGGTGCTTGAGGGATCGCTCCAAGACCTGTATCACTGAAAGGATCTCAACATTCGAGAATCCCCCAGCTCAATAAAACCTCACTCGACCCTCAACAAAGGCTGCAGTAAATCTGACAATACATAGACTTCCCACAAAGTCATACATCCACAAATTTCCCACTGTATGCTGTAATCGTTGCGGCGGTTGTTTGTTGCGTGACTCACAACCACCCAGCAAACCCTCAACAGACATACATCATCTCTGACAATACATCCCATGTGGAAGCACCTGCAATGTCAGGATGAAATCTGGAATATCAAGCAGCAAACACAAGCTACCTGATGAACTAGTGGATGTCGCCTACAGTCTGTGTGTAGATGCGCCTGTGTCGTATCTGACACGCCTCCAAGAACTGTGAGCCGTCCTTCGATGTGTAGACAACCACAAATCAACACTCTGGGAGTGTCGATATCCTCAGCACCTACAGTCGTAGGCCGAAAACCCCAAATTTGCAAAGTCGGATCTGCACCCGTCGAGACCACGTAGTCGAAAATGGCCTGCGCGGACCTTTGTCGAAGCCGAACGGTGGCCGAGATGACCTCAGAATGAAATTCTGACAACTCCAAGCCCTTCGGCCTCTCCCACGAGATTTGGGGCCGTGTCTTCGCCTGTCGAATTTCACTCCAATCTGAGTTGGTGACTCTAGCCTCCTGCAGTGCTGCCTCGAGCCTCGATCTAAGCTCTAATACCAGTTGAAGGAGTACGAGCGGAAGTGCGACGCGAGAGAGAGTGCGAGAAGAAGAGCACGACGATATGGTGAACTCGCTCTACTCTAATGTGTAGAGCATAGTGAGTTCTTATTAGGTTTTTACAAAAGAATATGTGTACATACCTGGTGGCCCGCCCACTTACCTGCGCGACCACATTGGGCTTTATACCCCAACAATGGGTCTTTCACTTAAGAACACTTGTTACGCTACAGGATGATATCTAGGCGGTTGAGACATAACATGCTCAAACCCTGGTGGAGTCTTAGGTCTATAGTCAGGACAATGTTGCGTCGGTTGGTCCCCTCCACATGTCATGCACCTGCGTTGTTGAGGAACTCTATAGGCTGGTACTCTGTCAGAGTGGTTCATGCGTTGCATCACATTCTCTATGATTTTCTCCTCAACATTTACTTGTTTTTGTCCTAGATTCCCTCTTTGATCCTCAAGATCAGCGATTTTCTTTTTCTTCGTCGCATCATTCATCTTCTTATGACCATCGTCATAGAATTTGCAATTGTCAACTAGGTCAACTGCCGCTTTGGTCACCTCCTCTAAGGTTTGGTATCTTTTCACGTATAGGTCCTTTTTGAGATTCTCATTCCTAAGCCCTCTGATGAAGCATAGGATCTGACGTTCTGGCGTGGGTAACTCTTGGGTAGGACATCTAGCAACATATTGCTTGAAACGCAGTATTGCATGTCGCAATGTTTCTGTTTCGCCTTGTTTAAATTCTTGAATCTTAGGAAGGGTGTTATGTTTTATGCCCCTCTTGGTGAATTCTTGAACAAATTCATCCAACATTTTCTCAATGGTTGTGAACTCTCTCCGGTTCAATAGTTCAAACCATGCTTGTGCATTGTCCTCCAATGTAAGTCCAAAACCCTCATACTACGTGTGGAAGTCCTCTACTCGTTCTGCTTGTAGGACTTGCTTGAAAGCCGAGACATGGGGTATGGGTCTCCTTTGCCATTGTACTTTCTATTTACCCATTTTCTTAGCTGAGATGGTCTTATACTTTGAGGTGCAAAGTATGGAACCATACTCCTCTCTGGTATCGTTTCATCTCTCGTTATTGCTCTAGGAGGAAATCCAGGTGGTGCTGCTCTAAGATCTGTAGTGCTGCTCTCAAGCTACGTTTTGATAAAAAAAAGTTTTGAAATCGGAGTCCGTATGTGAAATTTATGACCAAAACAGTGAGATGTAATTTGGAAAGTTGCTCTATCTGATGTTTTTGCAAGTGATCAGTTTGAGCCCAAAATTGGTGTGTGCACTCCTTAGGCAATGATAAACCCAGTGGTATACTTGGTTTCAAAAATGTTCTCAAAATCTTTTCCTCAGTTGTCTATTGCGATAGACTCACCAAGTACCCCTTGCAGATGTCCAAATGCACTCAAACTTTGTGTACAGGGTATAATGGGCTTTCTGAACCCAAATATGAAGTCAAATTTGAATTTTGACTTTTCTACAGTGAATTTCTGAGTCTATCGCGATAGACTCACTAGAGTGTTACTGGGATACAGTTTTTCAACTGTTTTTACAGATTTGAGTTCCCCCTTCTCTTGAGATACTACTCACCAAGTTTCAACCAATTTGGAATACGTTTCCTTTGTAACTTGCATCAAACAACAGTCTCTTTTCTGATCTTGTGAAGTAATCCACTTAGGTACACTTCCAATGCTCCAAATTTACTCAAATTTTAACCATAGGCTCACAACAACATGTAGAACAAGGCCCTAAGGTCAGTTTTTAAAAATTTTAATTTCTGTGAAAAAGCCTTAGTCTATCGCGATAGACTCAGCAAGTTCTTCAGTTTTGAAAATTTTCCAGATTTCTCTTCACCAATGTGTTCCCTATGCTCTGTACACCTTGCTCACCAATTTCCACTTGTTTTGGACTTTTTCTTAGGTCTCTAACTCCAACTCTAGAATTGTGAGTCTATCTGATCACTAGAAAATAGACTTAGGATGACTTCCCAATGTCCAAAATGCACCAAATTTTGTGTGTAACCTCCTGAGAGGCTAAACAAGCTATGCTCCAGAGGGTTTTGAAATTTTCAATTTCTTTGGCTCTGCTTTGAGTCTATCGCGATAGACTCAGCAAGTACCCCTTTTATAGGTCAAACTTGAACTTTGACTATACCACTGTGTTCCAACACCTCTCCTTAGTCCTCCTACCAATTTTCAAGTGGTTTGGACTTTTACTTTGTCAGTTAGACCAGATCTGGTGTTTTCTACAAGCTGAATCCTCTCAAATGGTCTTAGACCCACTTTTTGATGCCCAAATGACTTCAAAATTTTTATGTGTCCTTGATAGCACCTTTCCAAGCTATGCCACATAGATTTTTGAAAAAATCAGTTTCTATCACTGGGTTCTTAGTCTATCACGATAGACTCGCCAAGTATGCTAAAATGACACTTTTTTCAAATTTTCTCTTCACAGATGTGTTCTCTACCCTCTGTAGATCATGTATACCAAGTTTCACAAGGTTTGGAAATTTGGTCAAGTCCCTTTACCCAATTTGTCTCTGAACTTAGACTCTAAACACCAGACTTGAGGTTTAGTGGTCAAGCAGGTGTCCAAGTATACTCAATTTTTGGGAGCAGCCTTGTATTGATGTGTTTTACCTATGGTATGAGGGGTTTTTCCTGATTGTGAGTCTATCTCCAATTCTCCAGTCTATCGCGATAGACTGAGCAGAGCCACTGGGAAGTGATTTTTTTCTCTGTTTTTGAGCAGTTTGGTTCCCAATGCCCTTAGAAGCCTATCCCCAAAGTTTCATTCAATTTGGAATTCTTTTCCTTTGGATTCAAGCATTTCACAGTTCACTTCCTTACACTCAGAAAAAGCAAATTCCCACTTAGATGCACAAGCACTGATGCAAATGCTTTGAAATTTCACGTACAAGCTCTAGAAGCTCTAGAGCATATGCCAAACAAGGTCTTGAGGTCAAACTTTTTTGAAAATTGCATATTTGGTTTCAGATTTTTGTTTTTTGGGTTTTTTAGAGTTTTTTTTTTTTTGATTGGACCAAATATGTGTTTTCCCCCTACCTTAAGGTCTCCAATGCAAAAACAAGCACTCAAATCGGCTTTCAAACAACCATTTTAGAGCACTTTTACCATAATCAACACAATTTCGCCTTTTGTGTTTTTAAGCACATTTTCATGTCAAAATTGCTCTAGATCAACATCAGATGTCGTACACTACCTAAAGTCCTACTTTGGATGGTTGAATGGTTGTTTTTGCTTTCTGGCAAGCAAACAGCCTTTGGCTTACCTTTTGCGTTTTTCTTTGCGTTTTTTCTCTTTCAAGTTCTTCACAACCATAAGTCACAACCAAACACACAAACCATAAAACCTAATCTAAACACACAACAAAATAATATAACCATACCTCGACCTCATGGTGAACCACCTCGGCGAGACGCAGGCTCCCTGGCTATCCCTCAGTCAAGAGATCCGCTCTCTGACTTCCCACTAAGAAGGCAAATGGTGACAACACTCTAGAAAACTCTAGAGAAACGCTATACTATCAAACACGAGTGATGCGGTCTACGCTAGTTTAGGCGCTTCGTCCCCGGCAACGGTGCCAATGTTAGCGGGTACGCCGCGACGGACGATGGAGCACACCAAGAACACAGACCAACAAACTGTCAATCCGAGGACGTAGCTGACCCGACTATGGCATGGAGGCAATCTCTGGGTTGTCAACCCTGAGCTAGACACGAACAAGACTCTACAGTCACTAATCCTACCACAACACTACCATAAAGCAAAGAAACAGACAACGCATCCTACGAAACACTACAACCTCAAAACAGTCTCAAATCATATCGGAATGACTCGAAATCGGAGGATAAGACTCACAAGGACATATCCTATATGGCCAAACACCTAAACCCTGAAAACCATAACTGTAAGACCTCTAATCGCTATCGCGATAGACTCAAAACATCAATTTTCAAAGTGTCCGGAACTGATCTACAAAGACATCAACACGAAGAGCTTCTCACCCTGATTCTAACAGCTACTCGATCATTCAAAACGGATGTCGTTTGAGGTACTTACGACCAAATATAGCTCGTAGCAGGCGGGCTCGCGATGTGGTCCTCGGCTTGCATTGCTTGCGTCGACACGGAGAGCTCCTCGATGCTAACACGCTCCTACTCTCATATCTGCAATGTGATTAGTGTGCACGACGGTGTGTGTCCTTGAAGCTCACTACTGTGTGCTGCAGAACCCACGACTGTATATCAATTGAGATAACGTAATGTGTGTTTTACAAAGCCTTAGGTTTTAGCTTATATACCAAGCCTTCAAACCTAATGTTCAGCCAAATGACCTGAATTGTCCCTAGGCTTCTACAGAGCTTAATTACAAGAAACTGAGTTGGCTTTACTCATTATACAAGCATCTGCGGCCAAAATACAAGTGCCGACTTAAAATATGAGGTTCCCGTAAACATTACAAAAGTGGCCGCCGTAATGGCTCAAAATAATAATAACGGGATATTCGATGACGTCCACCATGAACTCGTATCTTCATGTTGCAGCATCCATCTTCATCTTCATTACTTCATCACCATCTTCATGTGGAATCTTTATAGAATCTTTGAAGAATCTTAATGGAATCTTTGTGGAAACGTTGTTGAAAGGGCGTCCTTTCAACAATTGCTAATCACCTTCATTATGCACACACCATGAATGCTACACACACACCCCCACCTTCAATATATATGCTATTCATACACACACACACACATATCTATCTATCTATATATATATATATATATATATATATATATATATATATATATAGATAGATATATATGTGTGTGTGTGTGTGTGTGTGTGTGTGTGTACATACATACACACATTTACATTGATATGTACATACAAGCATACTTAGTGCCTACATACATGTATATACAGACATACACACTCGCATAGATACATACATAGACACTCTCACATAGATATATATCTACAAGTGGTATCAGAGCCTAATAAGGGCTAGCATTTCCTAGCTTTATTAGATCTTTGTTGTTGTTGTTGTTGTTGTTGTTGTTGTTGTTGTGTGTGTGTGTGTGTGTGTGTGTGTGTGTGTGTGTGTGTGTGTGTGTGTGTGTGTGTGTGTGTGTGTGTGTGTGTGTGTAGGTGCATAATCCTATGTGCTAGGTCATATAAACTTCCCTCTCATGCTTATGATGATTGCTGATTAGCTTCCTTGCATTGCATCTAGGGTAAAGAGTAGGATTGATTTGTTTGAGTTTTTGTGCTTGAATAGTTAAGATATTTCCTTGCCTAATCTCTAAAAGTATCATTTGTGCAATAAGCTCCTCAGTCATAGCTTCCAAATGATCTTACTCTTGCTCAATTTGGAGCTCATTTGAGCTTGACAGTCTCGTCCAAGCTGCCATAGTAGAGATAACACTTGGCACTTGGGCTTACTTGACAAGTAAGTGGGTTTGGCAGGCCGGCTAGGCAATGCATACCATCTTTGGAAGCAAGAGGTGGCGAGGTCAATCCTCATTGCCTAATTTTGGGTTTTGTGGTGGACTTCAAAAGGTTTCAAATTTGGCTAGGTGATGCAAGGCGGATCTGACAAAGCGTGATCCCACACATGTTGTGTAGCAATCGTGAGCGGACTCCAAAAGCATAAAATCCAAACTTTTTTAGGATCCGACTTCACAGGCACCAAGTCCCACGCTCTTTGACCAAATCTTTGCCTACACAAGGCACCCTTACCACACAAAAGGGCCAATTAACCATCATTTTGGCCCTATACAAGTTGTCATTCACATCGGCCACTTGCAAGAAAAAAAATGCTTGAATATTTTTGGGAGACCAGGTTATGTAGAAGTTAAATCATTCAAAAGGGCTCCAAGGTCAAAGCTTCAGCTTCATCACTTCAAGCTAATCAAAAAAATTGTTTTGCGCAAACCATTGTGTGAAAGAATGCACTTGCTCTTTGTCACACCTTTTGTAAACACACAATTGAGTTTTTTGTGCACTATGGACACAATGCATATACCAATTGTAAAAGAGTAAGACACTTCCATTGAAAATATGGTAAGACCTCTCTTGTAGGCATTCATCACTAGCACAATGATTGATATGTATGCCATGCCTACAACACAAGCATCAACACAAACAACTCGCTTGGATAGCTCCAGTTCGAGGGGAGGAGATGAAAACAAAAATAAAGACCAAGAAGACACATTTGACTACAACAAAAAAATTGACAACAAAACCAAAGTAAGCAAAGGCCGGGGGACCATTCCTCCTAGTACACAAACATACTAGAAGCATTTGATATTGAAGATGTTCTCCAAACACAACATTTGACTTTTGTATTTGTCCACCAAATTTGACTTTGCTTTGTCCTATCACCATAGGTTTAATATTTATGTAATTACCAAAAAATTTGTGTGACCACAAGTTCTTATTGACATATTTACATAATCACACTTAACATGATCACAAACAAGCCGGTCAAGAGCACCCTAGAAATCCAGAAAATTTCTCTATGGGCCCACTGAGAAAAACAAGATGCCCGGTGCGCTCGCAACATAATATATATAGGACCCTGATCGGGCGTGTTGGGTGTTCCTTGATCCACTTTGTGTGTGTGTGTGTGTGTGTGTGTGTGTGTGTGTGTGTGTGTGTGTGTGTTTAAATATGAAAATCCCCTCATAATTAACCATACTTAGATAATTGTATTAAATAATATATTAAATAACAATATTTTAAAACAAGATGTCATCACCCTCAATTATCATTTCTTATACACCAATATAACATTCTGTATCTGATGGATAATACAATCATTTGGATCAAAAATATGATCTTTGATCAGTACAATATAATATCTTAGTGTTGTATCTCTATGTGCCCACCCTTTGGGATGAGCTTCCACTACATCCACATGGAGAAGGATCGAGCTGGAACATTAGACGATCTTCTGTTATTACTGCTACAGTTTTTATTGTAATCCCAAGGAAAAAATCTCTTACCTGTCACCATCCAAGAAACACAAGCTATCAGAACTGGCATTACTTGGGAAGACAGGTGTCAATGACTCCCTCCCCTTGTTATTGGTGTCAAAAATTACAACAAAAACTAACATCATAGCATAGATCAAATATTAAGTTTAAAGGCTGAGCCATTAATTTATGATACTATATTTCATCTTTTAATTCTAGGAAAAATTGGACAGCATCTCCTTTGTATTTTAAATCAGTCCAGTCCACTGCCATCTCATTCAAGACCCTCACATGAGGATTAAGGCTCTTTTTTAAAACAACATTGGAGTATGTTTGAGTTAAAGCACTAACACTAAATGCAAAATTTATGCATCTATTCAACAAGATGAAAAAGTTTTGAAAAGCAGTTCCCGTTACTAAATTTAAAGGTGAATATACTCAGCTACCTCCATACGCTATACTCATACACCTACCACCAAAAATGTGAAAAGACCAGCATCAACTGCCAAAAACCATGTAGTAAAGTTTGAACCAGGTAGTATTATTTTGCTCAAGATCTTTCAATAACTAAATGACTAACGTAGCAACCCAGGAAGATATCACTGCTAATGGATTCCCAACTCAGGTCTACCAAACCCATGTTGTGAGGTGGATATTTAAATTGTTATGTACAGTATAAAGCCTGCAATTGTTATTAAAACCAAAGAAAGGTGGAATTATAGGACCCAATAAGTGCATCATGAGTATAAATATGCAAGCTTTATCATTATCCTATACCATTTCTGGTTTAGAGGGGATACACACCGATAATGGGAATATGCCTCCTATGACTAACTATACAGCCAAATGAGTAAAAAAACATTTTCCGTAACTTTTCGCTGAGACTTCTTATATTCTTCTATGACTGAATGTAGATCCAAAAGAGTAACTAAAAAACCATTTTCACTAATTTTCAGTTGCGCACGAATTATGCCATCAATTTTCTTGTGTATTTGACCTTTTCTGAAAAAATAACAGTAGAACATCCTCCAAATGCATTATAGGACCAGAAAATGCATTAAAAAATGAATTCAAATGTTACACGAATCCGCTTCGAAACCCTAAAGTCTGGTAGAATAACCACAAGCTCAATACCATGGCATGGAATCTATGCTATGAACTATGTATAGGTAGGTAGCTAGGTAAATGCAATCATATAACAGTCAGAGTTCCTCAACTGTTGCCACAAACGTTTCTAGAAAACATACATGTAGGCTTAATAATGCAGATAGACCTATTTTTAGAGAATCCAAAAATTTAAATGTACTGAATACCAAAAAAGACCAGTACCAATATCTTACTGAGCCTATCAATATCTATTCAGGTTATACGTTATCGAAGCCAAAAAAAAGTAGGTAGGTATTATGGCACACCATGATGTGCATGCATGAGGAAGCCTTAACCATGTAGGTTATTTTCAATGTACAAATTAATCAGAAGAAACACCCAGATTTGTCATATAATATAATTTTCAATTCACAATACTAGTTCCACTTTTCGATCGTTAGTTCAAATGTTATACATATTGAGCAAATGCTATATGTATTGAGCAGGTGTATTATCTAATGCATGATTACTGACACATACTTGATCATAGATGAAAAACAGTTATACATGTGTTAAAAAAGCAATACCTTGACCATCATGCAATGCTTAAATATTGAATAGGTGCAAGAGCACCTACCTGAAGTCCTTGCTATGAAGTTGTAGAATGGAGAGTGCTATCGATCAAGTATGGGGAGTCTACCTCGACAAGCATCAGTAGACAAAACAGATTCTTGCAACAGTTTTCATTGCCTGAGTCCTCTTAAATGTTTACAGCAACAGTCGCCTGCTGATGTGCAGCCTCCGCTACCATATCCCTCTGAAGTTTTGCATGTTACGTGTGTGTGTGTGTGTGTGTGTGTGTGTGTGTGTGTGTGTGTGTGTGTGTGTGTGTGTGTGTGTGTGTGTGGGTAGATGGGTGTTTGATAACTGTCTGTGAAGCGTAGCGTGTATAACTGCCACCTGATCTATATCTGCAAAGAAGTTGCAAATGTATGGAAGCGGGTATGAAGGGCGACACACCCAGGCCGTAACGACACACCAAGGGCTACAACACCTAACCCATGCAGGGTGCTTTGAGGTTCACGCAGGTAGTGCTCACAGATTCAGTACGTAGACGGGCTCCTTAGATGATACCCGAGTGAGAGAGAAAGAGATTACGCTTCAGATATTTAGAAATGAGAAAGGGTAAATAGTGTTCACCTAGAACTGCCCGATGTATGGTACTCCACCTAATGCAGCCCAAAAATAGAAGGTGTTTTGCCAGCTCATATAGATATTGGGGGGAGAGAGAGAGAGAGTGAGAGAGAGAGAGAGAGAGAGAGAGAGTGAATGAATGATGTATGTGATGTGTGAGTATATGGGTGTTCGTATGGGTTATGGGGGCGAGGAAATATGCCACGCAAGACCATTAGGTTGTACTAAGTGAGAATGTGGAGACAACTTCAAAAAATTGGATCTTTTATCTGGAGTGCAAGTGAAAATCCAAGCCAACGAAAAAGAGGGGGTTAGGTGTGAGAAGAGTAGGTAGGTGAGCCAAGAATTCCGGTGTTTTAAGAGTTTAGAACAAGGGAGCAAATAAACACAAGCAAGCCAAGAATTTCGATGCTTTAAGAGATAAAAACAAGCGAGGCTATGCATATATTTATGTGTGTGTGCGTGTGCGTGTGCGTGTGTGTGTGTGTGTGTGCGTGTGTGTGTGTAACTGAGTTGCCTTTTATCAAACACAACTAGGTGTGTTGAAGCAGGTGTGTAGTTGGTAATTATGAGTGGCTATATATTAGCTCTCATAGATGACATCTAAGATTAGCTTCTGAGTGAATGTGCGTGTAGGTATAACTCCGAAAAGTGAGGCGCTTTGTCCAAAACCAGATCCATTGTCTAAACCTTGAAGGTTATGTGTATAACAGAGGCCACTCTAAAAGATGTAGGCATGAACCCATGTCCAGGACTGACATTGGTCTAAAGCCATATCTCTGTGAGATAAGGGTATGAAGTTGCAAGGGAGAGTGAAGCATGTCATTATGTCTGAGAGAATGGGCATTAGTTTCTTTCAGATCCTATCAATTAGAATCCGACCACTGTCTGTTAACCAGATAATGTGTGCGTGTGTTTGTGTGTGTGTGTTTTATGCGCCATTATTTTTCAAACTGAACAGATTATGGATAAAGTATACCAATGCATTCAAGCTTTATCTGTATCCAGCTAAGGTTTAACAAAGTTACTGCCATCCGAATAGCGAGAGTGAGATCACCAAAGAGGTAAGCCATCAGCCAAGGGTTAGCGAAAGAATTGTCAGCTAGATAAGTGTGTGTGTGTGTGTGTGTGTGTGTGTGTGTGTGTGTGTGTGTGTGTGTGTGTGTGTGTGTGTGTGTGTGTGTGTGTGTGTGTGTGTGTGTGTGTGTGTGTGTGTGTGTGTGCGTGCGTGCGTGCGTGCGTGCGTGTGCGTGTGCGTGTGCGTGTGCGTGTGCGTGTGCGTGTGCGTGTGCGTGTGCGTGTGCGTGTGCGTGTGCGTGTGCGTGTGTGGCACTCCCCCATCACAAAGGAGAGATCCGCTTGGTGGAGGATGGTCCACCAAGTGAATCAATTCCCCACCAATTGTAGTAAATGCTTCCTTTTTAAAAATAATTAATGTTTATAGCTCAATCACTTGTACTGTGTTAAAAGGGTTTAGATGCAAGATTACTCATCTGTAATGTGTTGAACCGAATTTATATGTAAGAATATACAATTGTTGTATGATAAATGGGTCCTCCAGGGAGGAGAGTAAGGTATTATGGAAAGTACATACATGATATCTCATGATTTTGGTTGATGTCACTCCAAATTTGTGGATTACGTCATCATGTTGGCTACTATACAATACTTCGATCCTGCAAGATAAAGATCACTTGAAATTCCACACTTGCTCGAGGGTGGTCATTGATTATAATATATGGATTATATGCATTAACAATGAAGCGCACTATTAATCCTCACCTTTGCTTAGCTAAATCACCAAAATTGGCTTAGAATATTTTGTCTTCTCTTTATGCAAGTTGTAATGGGGCTAAAATTACATTGCTCCATAAGAGCTGGAGTCGCAGATTATGCAAGAGGAGGATGACATGGACACTTTTCTTATTGGTATCAAGGATATTAATGAGCAACGCATTTCTACAAGCGAAGTCATTTTTTATGTTCTTGATGTATTGTCAAATTCTTAATAGACTTTTGCTAGTACTTAGGGACTTATGACCCAAGGAAACCCTCAACCAAAAAATAAATCCTCCTAAGAGCATAGTTGGTCTTCATTGTGTTGTTGGAATATTTCAACAGATATGTTACTCGGAGACAAACCTGCATACAGGTGTACAAAAGATATGACGACTCAAATTTCCAGAGGAGTGCTCGATCAAACGGTAAAGATGTTGCTGAAAATCAATGCTACTAGTAGCAAAGGACCAAAGACCAAGATGGCTCTTAGAGAGTAGGAGCTGCATCTCAAGAGTCTTTACCATTTTGTTGGAATTACGCAGTAGGAGAACCAAATTGTAATGAACTTTATAGGGTTTGTTCCAAATTTCCCGGTCCTAGTGTATGCATTGCCTCCTAAAGAATCTCTTGGCCTTGTACCCAAAAGTACATTGAGTTGGATAATCAGCAGCAACAATATATTAAGATAGTAGATGAGTTGAGAGACTAATATGAGAGAACCACAGTAAAATGGACATCTTGGCAAGATGTTCTAAATGAAGCCCTCAAGAAGGATAAGGTTGATAAATTGCAAGATGCTTTGCAAACATTTCAGTTGAAGATGGGTCAATGGCGTATTCAGATTAGAGAGTTGATAAAAATTACCAATGAACTTCTTCAGCTAACAGTCAAGACCTCCAAGATTCCAGAGAAATAACTGGCAAGCAAAAATCTAGTTTAGAGAAATGGCTGAAATACTATTAGAGGCCATAATCAAAGTCAACCAGACACTTCTTAAAGGGTGGATTCACACAGCATTTTTTTGGCATGAGCTTGCTAGAGTCCGATTGACCAGAGGCAGACAAAAATTGTATAATTCTAACACAAAGACTTGGAATTATTTAACTCCATATGATATGGAGATGAAGACTATCCACAAGGAGAAATTGGAGCAGCTCTTTATCGCCTAATGTAGAAGGAGAATGTTGGTTCTAGTGCTCAAGGGGATTCCAATTCTCAATGGGTAGTCTGGAAATCTCCAAATAAGAAGGCTCCAAATCAAAGGAAGACATTTAGGTGGAATGAGAGTGCTTAATTCATATTGGATTCATCAAAAAATTTAGAAATATTCCAAAATTCAAAGAAAAGGGGGAAGGAAATGTAGATGGTGAAAGCAATTGGTGGTCAAAAAGTCAGCAAAGGACAGGTCAATAACAAATACAGTTATTGTGGTGAAATTATATAGGAGACAATCAATCAAAGGACCAGTTTGACGACTATAAATAGGACCCACTATTCGTTTTATGGGCTACACTGCTACATTGTTCTACTACCACAAAGTGTGGTGTCTTGGAGCTCATTATGGTCTTCTACTCTTGTACACTTTTTTCATTAAACCCAAATTTGGCTCATGCTATTGTACTCCAATTATACTAATTTGTATAAATGTTCCAATTCCAATTCTCATTTTAGTTCTAGTCTTGTCCTTCATTTCAATATGTCTATTTTGATATATCTAAAGTTTTTATCTGATTTTTCTTGTGTGATTTGACCTAACTCTAACTGACCAACCTAGAATAGAATTTTCTTTGTGCATTGGCGGATCATTTTGGATGAGATGTACATCAATCAAATATTGTTACTACTTTCTTGAATGGTGACATGTTCAAGGAAGTTTATGGAACACAGCATCGTGATTTTGTCACTAAAGGGCAAGAAGATGAAGTGTGAAAATATAAGAAAGTTTTTTATGTGTTGAAGCAATATCCTCGTGCTTAGTATGAAAAATTTGACACTCATTTGGTCAAACGAGGCTTTCATAATAGTCCAGTAGAAAAAACATTGTATGTAAAGCGTGAGGGTGATGTACTTCTCATTATTGTTCTATAAGTGGATGATTTGCTGATCACTGGTCCAAATGAGGCACAATTTTTTGAATTTAAGGTTGATTTGAATTCTACTTTCAAAGATGAAAGATTTTGGGATGTTGCATCATTACGTGGGAATATAATTTGAGCAGTATGATGGTTGTCTTGCCTTGTGTCAAACAAGTTACATAGAGACGTTGCTATGTATATTTGGACTTGAGGATTGCAAATTTATTGCCACTCCCATAAAAATAGGTTTGAAATTGAATCTTCATGATGCTAATGATCCTATCAATGTCATTATTTACCAAACAGCTGTTGGGATACCTTATTTATGTATGCAACACGAGGCCACGACACCGGATATTCAGTTTGCAGTCTCAAAGGTCAATAGATTTATGCATAGCCCAAGGTCTAATCATTGGCAGGTTTTCAATGCTTAGAAAATCACATCTTTTGCTACTTGAGTGGCACTTGACATCTTGGGTTGTTTTATCCCAAGGGGGGATCATTGTCGCCAGATTTACATGATTTTTTGGACTCATATGGTTGTTATGACGCACGAGTGGTTTCTATTTGATGCTCGACACTTCATGCATATCATGGTTGAGCAAGAAGAAACCTATTGTGGCCACTTCCAGTTGTGAGGCTGAATACAGGGCAGTCATCACAGCTGTTGTTGAGTGTGTATGGTTCAGACGCCTTACGGCGGCCGATTTGGGTGTTGGACAAAACAATGCCAACACCATCTACATTGACAGTCATAGCACATTGGCAATTGCAAGGAACCCTGTTTCTAATGCTTGCGCAAAGCACATTGAGGTGCATTACCATTATGTGAGGGAGAGGCTCTCAACAGGATAGATCATCTTGGCTTATGTGCCAACATAGGACAACCTTGCAGATCTTTTCACAAAGGAATTGTCTTGAGAGAAGTTCAAGGATTTCCGCAAAGCTTTGGGTTTACTCCCCTTTGTGGACCGATCATGTCCTCAGGGCATGGCACTTCCCCATACTTTATGTGGCACCTCTTGCTCACCACATCACTCCCAAGGGGGATTTGTTACATGTGGTAGTGATGTGTGTGAGCACACTTAAGATATCCATGGCATTTTTTCCCTCACTAGGAGGTTTTTCCCCCCGTGCATTGTATATACACCCATCACTCTAGGGATATCTTATCTTTCCATTGCACACTAAATAATACTACTCTCTGTTGTGTTCCTTGAGCTTACTTCTTCTTCCCCAAGCTGTGTGTGTTTCCCTAAAACCTTATTTCCAACAAAAATATTTATAGAGCAACCCATAACTAGCACTCTCATCATCACCCATGTCAACATCTTAGGAAGGGTGAGGCTTTCATGGTGCTTGCATGTATAAAGAGGTATTTGCTTTGAATTTGGTTAAAAGAACCCAGTTGGTCATATCCTACAGTCAACATGCTCCAAGAGAAATTGAAGAAAGGATGCATGTTAGGTTTCCAAGCTCGTGCGAACAAGCCTCATAAGGCATGCAATTAAGATTCAGTTAGAGTTGAGGAGTTGTGCATGGCAAGTTTTCTTCATATACATATTGTAAGGTTTGTTTTTACATACAATTATTAAGAATAGCATGTTTGTTTTTTTCTCTTGCTGTGTCGAGTCTCTCTCTTGCTCTCGTTCTGCTGTATCTCTGCTCCTAGACATGGCTGCAAGGCTTCACCATCCTCCATAGTCTCTCAACACTTGGTATCACAGCCTCAAGGGCTTGTGCTCGAGACACTTCACGGGGCCACTTGCAGAGGGGGGCAAAATCATCACGACCTCCAGCAAACCGAGCACACACACAATCAAACAAAGCGGCCTGGCATGCTGATGAACTATCGACAATGAGGACCCTCCAACTCGGCCTCTACAGGCTACATAAAAGAGAGTTTTCCATCGCACATTGTTTGCTATAAAAACCCATCAACTGTTTTTATTTCCCACTTTCCTTTAAATTAGCTAACCTAAATAACCCTTTAAGCCAGTGGAAAGTCACACCCTCCAGTTCCGTACTCAGTGCTCAGTGCTCATACATGCTTTTGGAGGCTTATGTTCAAGTTGAAGCTGTTGTAAATGAGCTATTGAATGAAATGCAGTTGCAGTCACCTCTTTAAAGCGGTGTTAAAGTTTGATTATTTTATGCTACGGATCCACTGATGTGTTAAAAAGAATTTCAAAATTCTATAACTAAGATCGACAGGCATTACTTGCCTTCACCAGCATAGAAAAAGGACCAAGCTATCCTTGGCATATCAAATATGGCCTCCAAGGTGGATAAATTCAACGAATCCAATTTCCACACCTGGATAATTAAAATAAAGGGATATCTGATGCGAAAGAATCTGTAGTGCGTCGTTAAGCCTTTGTCAACTGACGAAGCTGGCACATCGGCTGCAATTACCAGAGCATTATCTGTCGAGCAACAACACAAGTACGAGCAAGCATTAGGTATTATTTTGACATCTCTCAAAAGATTTTATTCATTATCTTGATGACATGCAATCTGCCAACACTGCCTGGATACAACTAGAGAAGGTTTTTGGTGCTAAAGCTAGGTATTCAATGATGAGTCTAAAGATGGAGTTGTACTCTCTTACTATGCGTGCTGATGAAAATATTACATCTTTAGTTAACCGACTGAAGAGTATTAAAACTCAACTTGTTTATGTCGAAGCCCCAGTACCAAAAGAAGATCTCATAGCCATTGTGTTAAAAATTTTGCCGAAAATTTTTCATCGGATTGTTATTGTTTTAAGGAGAAAGATCCGTTGCCCTCCTTGGATGGTATTATCAATTCATTGCAAGAAGAAGAACGAAGGGTACCCCATGTACCAATTCTCCTATTATTCCTGGTGTATATACAGTCTCCAATGCAGTATCGCCCATCAGTTCTTCTGATACTTCAAGTGCCTATGCAGTCATTAGTTGTGCTGCTACCTCAGCTTCATCTCAACCATTCAGTGGTTCCATATCTTGTGCCATTTGTGGGCGCAACAATCATCAGACAGAAGATTGTTTCAAGAAGAATCCGTGTGTTCATTGTGGTAAAACAAATCATCCGTCAAACAGATTCTTTCAAAAGGGTAAAAATCAAGTTCATATGATTGAGGGAGACATCGAACCTCCAATATATTCTGTTGAAAATTAAGCTTTTTAGTTCAACTCTTTTCATGCTTTTTAGTCAAAATAAATTGTATGGGCTATAGACACTGCCACACATGAGTGGTAAGACCTCCCACATTATCAGTTTTTTGCTCAAGTCTCTTTTGTCCTACTTTTCATGAGGTTATTGGGTACACCTTAAACCCAAGGTTTGGCAGTGAACCAAAAACTCCACTCATTGGTAGCTAATTTTTTGACCTACACCCTATCTGTTCAAGGGGGTTTTTCCTATCATAGCACCAGGTTATGGATACACCAGAAATCCTTGGTTGTGAGAGAACCTAAAACTCACGGTTGAGGAGTACACCAAAAACTCGAGGTATCATGAGAGTGGTATTTCTAGTTTGAGCTTGAGGGGGGGATTGTTAGGTTTCAAAGCCGTGGGAACAAGCCTCATAAGGCATGCAGTTAAGGTTCAATTAGAATTGAGGAGTTGTGCATGGCAAGTTTTGCTTCATATACATATTGTAAGGTTTGTTTTTACATACAATTATTAAGAATAGCATGTTGTTTTTTTCTCTTGTTGTGTCGAGTCTCTCTCTCACTCTCGTTCTGTTGCATCTCTCCTCCACACCATGGTAGTTCCACGGTACCACCCACCATAGCTCCCATCAATGCCCATCAAGAACTTACGTGCTTTTGTGAGGGCACCCCATTCGGCATATATATCGAGAATATATGCTCTCATCCATGTCAACGTTGTGTGGAAGGGCTTAGAACTTCAAGGTACAAGTAGGTGACTACATGCCTTTCCTCCGAATCCGGTGAACTACATCATAGAGCTTCATTTTCTTGTGTAGGTCCAGCGGAGATGATTGCGTCTGGAGATTTTCCTTTGCATTTGGATATATAACGACTAAATCATAGCCAAACATCTCTATCATGCAAGCGTATACAATATCTGCAAGATACATTTCCTTTGCATTTGAGGTATATGAGCCTAGAGCATCCTTTCCATAGCCATGTGGAACATATCTTGCAATCAATGTGCTCCAAGAGATGACGTCCTAGAGAGAATATGACAAGTGGGAGAAAAAGTCTCTTCATAATCTATGCCTTTTTGCTATGCATAACCCTTTGCAACAATTTGAGTCTTATAGCGATCAATCTCACCATCCGGCTTGAGTTTCAACTTGTAAACCCACTTCGAACCCATGAGTTATTTGCCAGGAGGCAAATCACATAAAGTCCATGTTTCATTTTCTATAAGTGCATCATATTCTAATTTCTAATTGCATGGCAGCCATCCAATTTTTTGAATTTTTTGCTTCATCAAAAGACAGAGGTTCTTCAAGATCACATAAGCTAGACATAGCCAACGCATAACAATCCGATCCATAAGATGCATGGCGAGAACCTGAACAAGTACGACTAGACAAAGGTGCATTCAATGTATTGTCACGCAGATGGTACAAACTGAAACCTTTGCTTTCAGTACTATAACAAAAAAAATTGCATTTAACATCCTTATCACCCAATTTTTTGCACTGCATTTGTAGCACCAAAGCATAAACCCACAAACATCACTATGCACAAGCTGCACCTGCATGTAGCCCTAACCAAACCGTCCTTTGGAAACTTCAAACATTGCATCTTACCCAAAATACAGCCTTCACAAACATGCTTCACAGGTGCTTCAAGAGGTGGCAAAGAAGCAACCATATCAAATTTCTACAAATGCAGCAAACTGGCAAAATTCAGATGCCCAAAACGTGCACACCAAAGTTTTGTAGTTGAAACAACCTTTGAATCCACAACTTCATTTGCAAAATTCTACCCACACTTGTCATACAAAGTGAGTTTATATAGCCCACGGCATAAAATTCTAGATGCAACAATTTCATCACCAAAATTGAGATCAGGAATTGTACATCTTTCATCCACAAATTTGACAACAAGACCAAGTCTAGCAAGTGCAAATACAAACAAAAGGTTCTTTTTTATCCCAGTAGATACAATGCATCAACAAGTGTAAAAGAACCACCATTTACAGCAGTCAATACAATCTTTCCAACTCCCTTGGCCGGATAAGACGCATTGTTTGCACAAGTGACTATATTCGTGAGGAACATCCTCGAGAGAGGTAAACAAGTCATGATGAGAGCTAATGTGCTTTGTAGTACCACTCTCAAAGTACCACACATGAGTATCTGCATCAATTGACATACATGCATCATGGACAAAAGGATCACTTGTAGTGGAATCATCCTCTTTATTTTTAACCTCTTTTGCCTTCAATTTCGAACACTACTTGAGCAATTGATCATTAGCTTTACAATAAATATAAACATGTTTTCTTTTTGCCCTTTTCACAAAAATTCCTAGACGAAGTACTGCCATCAGAAGCATTAGAAACATGTGATTTACCACTCGCAAAGCAACCATGAGAAGTGGTTACATTGTTGTTACCACTTTTTCTTTGAGCAGCAGTAAAGGCATGTTCAACTGCACACTGTTTAGCCCTGTTTTTTCTAAAAAGTGACTCTTACAACAGCAATGTGCATTATGCATAAAACTTGACAACTTCAAGATTTCCTTTGGTCATAAGAAGCATGTGCATCTCTTACATCCCAAAATGAGCCTGCTCAGCTGTAGGCAAAACAGCTCTAGCAGCAACAATCCTGCCACCAAAACCTGCAATATCCTCAACATCCCCTGTATCCTCAGAACGAAGATGTACATCAATGCCCTACACAACATTCCATACTCCCTTTTACACAAGAACATGTTGCATCATGTAAGCCCACATTGGGTAATTGTCCCCATCCAATTTATCCCTAGCAACAAACATCTTGAACACATCAATGTTGTTGTCAGCCATGGCGAATGCCTGCCAGCTGATGTGAAACTTCCTGAAAAGGGGAAAAACAAAGTGGGACTAACACATGCTATATATCACAACCCAAAGAAGATTGTAAGGGGCTTGTTATACAAACAACAACACTGATAAAAAAATTGCACAAAAACATGAAATTGCATGTGCAGTACTACATGTAGTGGAAACGGAGACCGAAATGAGCCCGAATCAAAAATCAAAGCAGATTAAGATCTATGAGTTTTCCCAAAGTATTTTTCAAACTACTCATGCTCACCAAAGCCCAGGAGGATGCAACCTGCTCTGATACCAATTGTTGGAAATAGGGTTGCAGGGAAAATGCACACATCTTGGAGAAGATGAAGGAAGCTTAAGGCACACAACAGAGAGTAGTATTACTTAGTGTGAAATGGAAAGGTAAGATAGCCCTAGAGTGATGGACATATATACAATTCACGGAGGGAAAGACCTCCTAGTGAGTGAAAAAATGTCTCGGTGGTTCTAAGTGTGTTCACACACATCACTACCACATGTATATGGTAACAATTATGTTCTTGGCATGGATTTTCTTGATATTTATAACAAATGTGGTGCCCTTACAAAACCCAAAAAAGTTCTTAATAACCACTCTATGCAAAATGTTGTCTCTTGGAGTGCGTTGATTGCACGATATGCCCAACATGGCTATGGCAAGGAAGCTCATCATTGTTTCAACCAATTGTGAAGTGAGGGTATCTCTCCATACAAAAGTCTCTTGGAGTGCTCTTATAGGAGGATATGCCTAGCAAAGGCTTGCCAACAAAGCCTATACTATTTCTTCACAACAAACGAAGCCCTCTACTAGCTACTAATGGGTGGGGGGGGGGGGGGGGGGGGGGGGGGCATCACTTAATAATTATGTGACTATCACGTGAGTGCAATAGAAGGGGTTATTAGATTCATTTTTTCTCACATTTTCACATGCAAAAGGATATTATAAAATGGAATTGGAAAAAAATCTACAAATTGAATAGAAAAAGGGTGTATTTTATTTGTAAAGAATTCATAGATAAGAATTTTTATAAATAGTCCTTGAACACAAGCAATATATACATAGTCCCCCGGCCCTCCCCCCACACCACACACACACACACACGAAATACTAACACCTCCCCAATGGTAAGCACTTTTCATAGTGTGCTCAATGCATGTAGTCATGTGGGTTTGCTGGATAAGAGAGAATTATTGATGAGAGATGGGTGTGAGAATTCATGATGAGAGCGCTAGTGAAGCGCTCTTCGAAAAAATGTTGTTCTTGGCATGGATTTTCTTGATATGTTTTCCAAATGTGGTGCCCTTACAAAATCAATAGAAGTTCTTAATGAGCTTTCTATACTTCTTGGAGCGCCATGATTCTAGGATATGCCTCACATAGTTTTGGCAAAAAATCTTGGTGTTGTTTCAACCAAATGCGAAGGGAAGTACTTTCTTCTAAGGTAATCATCTATGTTTACTATGCAAATGATGTGCTTGGCAATACTTTGGTTGATATGCATCCCAAATGTGGTTTTTATTGTGAAGGTATGAAAAGTTCCTAATGTCACTTGGAACGCATTGATTGTAGGCTACAAATTATGCATAATGTGGTTGTGGCCAGCAAAGTTCTTTCTCTAAATGCATTCACCGATGCATGCATCTTGAAGATATGAGGGATTTTGCAAAAAAATTACAAGGGTGAGAGGATTTATGATGAGGTTGCTAGTCCGTGATGAGCAACCAGTTTTTCTTTTTAGAACAATCTAAAATTGTGTGCTCAGACGAGCTAATTGTACCCAAAGTTCTTGATGGCCAGCATGTCAGGAATGTCATCACTTGGAATGTGTTGATAGGATATGCCCAACATGGCAGTGGTATGGAAGTTGTGGGCTTTTTTCAATGGATGCGAAGGGAAGACCTCTCTCCAGATGCGATCACCTATGCTTGCACCTTCACATAGGTGAGAGAATTCACGATGATATTGCAAGTCAGGGTCGTTGGAGAAATATATTGTGCTTGGTAATGCTCTGATCAATAGCTTGGCCTTTCTCTATTGTTCTTCTTCTCATGTGGTACCCTCAAGAAAGCACAAAGATTTCTTGATGCCCTTCCTAATATTAGGAATGTCTTCACCAATCACCTAGGCCTTGTGCAAGATGTGGACATGGATCGTCATCTCATGGAGTGTGTTGATTCCAAGACATGCCACACTTCTCTATGGAAGGAAGCTCTGGGTTGTTTCTACCGAAAGCGAGGTGAGGGGTTATCGTCAAACAAAGTCTCTTGGGCTATTACAATAAAGTTCTAGGCTGGTTTAAGGGAATGTCTCTCCCCAAACACTTCCTCCAATTCACTCATCTCTTTGAAAGTGTGTGGCCTTACCCAATGCCTTCATACAAATGAGAATCCACAATGAGATTGCAAGCTATACCAATAGGAGCAGAGCTTTTGGGCATTGCTTTTGGACCAAATGCTTTTGAGTTTGAAGGCTTTTCATGTAAACTGCTTTTGGGGCCTAGGGCCTTTAAATATGAGGCCATGGGCTCATTCTATGCCATGCTTCCTGGAGAAGGTGCAAAGTCTGGAGTATCAACTTGTACTGTGTTGATGCAATATAAAGAAATACCGAATGGGACGCCAGGGTTTGGGGCCAATCCTCTCTGAGGTGGAATTCCGTCACTCCATGTCACGTGCTCTCTCTCTCTCTCTCTCTCTCTCTCTCTCTCTCTCTCAGTTCAGTTATTATTGAAGTGCTAAGAATCTGTTCAGTATGTTCTTTGCTATTGGCCATGGTGCCCGTCTTGTGACATTCACTGTCACAAACGGGAGTGCACATGGACAATTGATAAGTTGAAAATAAATAGAACTTGGCAGAGAGATAAAAGGGAGAAGATCGACATATTATTGGGGATGAGAAGATTGGCTGGTCTTCCTCTCTCCCCAGCCCCCACCCCCAACCCCCAACCCCCTCATTAAAGAGAATCTTTATTACGGGCAGAATCAACATTGACCATATGCTTATTGCCAGGTCTACCTATCAAAGGCCTATGGGAAGACTAGGAGTCCTTGAATTTGGATCATTGATGCCCAACGCCAATTGCCAAAAGGATCGAAACGCATCTATTGGCACTTGTTGTGTTGCCTAGTATGGCCTCATGTGGGTACGATTGTGTATTATTTTTTAACTCAATGTAATGAGAAATACATATGGTTTGTTTACGATCCATTCACAATGATTCTTAGCTTTTCAAAAGGCATCAATCATAAGAACTTGAGTTTTTAAGACATAAAAGTGGCTATTCAAGATTTTGAAGGAAAAAAAAAAAAAAAAAATACTACTATCACTTGTATATGTGTTTGTAGGAGTCCTTACGTCAGCTCAAAAGCTAACACCACACTTTATGTAATAAGAAACACTTAGAACTCTTAATGACACAAAGAGGAGAGAGTTGTGAGATCAAGAGGAAAGGGCCAATGCTTGATTCCATCTGAATAATCCTTGAAAGATACCATGCCAAAAATAAGAGAGCGCTCAAGAACTTTATGTTGGAGTGAAAGAAAGATGGCCTACATTTTGCCAGCAATCAAAGCTATTAAAACGAAAGCAAATCCTATTTACAAGCTGAAAAATGAGCTGCTTAAGAGACATCCGTGAGATCCAAATTTTAGTTGTGATTGGAGAAAGTAGTACACACAAGTACACACAAGAACGAAAGATTGGATGCACACAACCTTGAAATGTAGCTTCAACAATGTCAACAACCGAAGAGGGTTCCTAAAAGAAGAGGCTGGTCCCGCGATGAGGATTGTTTTAACTTATTCAGATATCATGCTTGATGAATGAACATTTGGGCTGTTGAATAACCTAGCAGAGGGAGTGTAGGGGACGTCCAGTGCGTGCCCACTCTTTGTAGGAGGTGAGCCTATAGTAGCACGACAACTTGCACAAGCTCTGCCTTGTGCACACATGCAAGTTTTCTGTTGGAGGTACATAAATAGTCTCCTTTCGCTACCGGCTCCACACGCTTCGAAAGCAATTTTTGAGTGTCACCCTACAGCAACCTCCAAGTGGTACTCATGTTGTGGAATAGTGGAACCTCTTTCTTTCTGCAAGTTGCAGCCTCCAACTCACCCGTGGGCGCGGCCACACATTCTTCACGATCCCGGACAATGTTGAATGATGATTTTTTAAAATAATACAAGCTTCATTCTTTTTTAATAATCCAGCTTTAGCATGTGGGTACCCTATTAGGTGTCATATCTCTTCTCCTCATATATAAAGCTAATCTTACATTGACTATGAACTTCATCCTTACTTACATTCCATTTTTTTCTCAACTTTGAAGTAGTGTTTGTTCATCATATGGTTCAGTAGAAACAACAAAAGATCCAAGCATTCCAAAGAATTTCAACCAATGGCGGCAACATTTCATTCCTCTACGCACTCCTCCATGTAGAAGCGATATCGCTTTCCTAGTCCAATTTTCCTTGCTTTGTAGAAGAAGCTTGAGAAATAAGCATGATGACATGTGGATGTGACCAAGCTTGGGATTATAGACATTTTGTTCAACAAAACTTGGATCTACTACGTACTAGATTGGATCAATGGTTAAAGATGTCTTTGCAATGTTGTTTGCAACCACCACTTTCCATGTTTATGGTGGAGTTTGGTCAAAAATTCTTGTCTACATTTCACTATGGAGGGCACTATAAATTGAGAGTACAAGGAACATTTGGACCCAATTCCTTCTTTAATACACCAACTCGCACGTTGTATCAATGTCTTCTTGAGTTGGCAAAAAGAGAAGAATATGACCTTTTGCCTCAGTTAAATGTATCTACATAACAATAATAGTTTAATATTTAGATAGTCAACTTTTTAATTGCTTTGCAAATAGAGACTCAATAAAATATGTGCTTCTCGAAACCGTGAAAATGTTAGTCAAAAGGTGGCTAGAAAACTCATTTCCACCTCTTGTATATTACACCCGTGCCGTTAGGTTTACTTGTAGTCACTTCCACCTCTCTCGATGAGTGATGATACCTCTTACATTTAAGGCAAGACTTCTATTTGCCCTAGTGATGGCAAAATTCAAGACAGTGTCACAAATTGATGACGTGGCAGTTTTGTCCGAACACACAGACGGGAGTTGGTTGTACGGATGTTGATGTGGCAACAGTATGGATCCCCAGAAATTCTACTAACATGCTAATGTGGCAGCTCTATACGGACAGGGCCACTTTTTGCGCTGACAGCTATACAGAATTCCATATTTTATGCTGGTTGCTTTTTGGGGCAGTTTTTAGGCCACATGCTTTTAGGAGATGAATACTTTTGAGCTTAAAGCTTTTGGAACTTTTGCTTTTCAGTTATACTTATTTTGGGGCTTTGCTTTTGGCATCCCTTGTAAGAATAAAAGATTCCTAAGGACCTCACTCTTCAGAGCATTTGGACGCAGAGTCTGAGAGCGGAGGACCTTGCGGGAGTTGTACTTTGCTCAAAGATTAATATAAAAGAAATACTAAAAGGGGCGCCAATCTTTGGGGCCCATCTCTCTGGGCACAAAACTACGTCGGGCCGTGTCGACCAAATTGAACTGTGATTTTAAAATTATGAAGTATTTTAAGTGAATCTCTCTCGTGTCACAACAAAATCTAGACTTGGAGTGCCCAAGTTTATTACAGCTGTATCAGAGCATCACGTGTTGCTTTTCTCAAGCATACCGCTCCTATCAAATTGCAGACAAGGCACTCTTGGAAATTGTTATTTGAGGTATCTTCGGGTCCCGACCCCAGACTTTTTAGCCACTCCCACCCTTCATACATCGTGTATCGGGCACGCTCCCGTCTTCATCGATCTCTCTTACAGGACATAAATCCATAAAGAATCCCACATTACGTATGGATTCCAACAAGAATCAGTCGGCTTCTTCTGCATCTGCTAATGCAGGAGGAGTTCACGAAGAAGATTCTCATGATCAAACAGATAAAGAGTACGGCCCACCTCGGCTTACTCAGTTCGAGATTGAAGAGATGGAACGTCGACAACTGGTTAATGAGGCAACGAAGCAGATGATTAAAATTGCGAAGGATTCAAAATTTGCAAAATTTTTGTCTCAGCAATCCATCGCAAAAGTGCACAAAAAACCACCGAACCACCAATCAAACGAGCGATCAAGAAGACTCCTACTTCGAGCTTGTTTACTAAAGAAGAACTCCATGCTGCGGTCCAAGCCCAAATGAATCGGCTTCTGGACATGAAGAAGCTGTCCGAAAAGCAACTGGAGCAACGTAACAAGGGAACTAATTTCCCGATTATTTGGGTCAAAAATCCACTTTTGAAAACGCCAAAAGCAGAAGAAGCATGTACACTTTGAAGGATTGCCCAATTCCTTCTCATCTTCTTGCAACTCGAGTGATGAGGACAGAAAGGGCAAGAAACGATGAAAAGACAACATGTTTTATGCAAAAAGAAAGCATTTTTATAGAGCCAATCAATATGATTTCCTCGATGACAAGGGCAAAAAGCCCAAAGAATTCAAAGAGGGAGGACAGGCAATAAAGTTTGAGCACTTTTCATGCTTTCGACATGCTCCCAAGGCTTTAGCCTTTGTCTAGTAGTTTGACATGGCATTTTCTGGAGGCCGCTATACAAAGCCCTTTAAGATTAGACAGGTGGCATCCTTCTGAAAGGCAATGCACGGACATGGTGGTCCACTCTGTTGTTAAGGAAACAAGCGCCAACAAAGTGGTTGAAATTTAAGAAACTCTTTATTTCTTCATGGCTCACACAAGAATACGAACGAGACGTGATTACTGACTAGAACCATGTTTGGATGGTCAAGACAAAATCTTTGGATTCTTACTGTGAAAGATTATGAGGAAATTTTCTACTTGTTTCATCCTTTAAGAAGATCAGCTTTAAGGAGCAGATTGAACAATTTTGTGGTGGGCTTCCCAAAGAAATTCAAGACTATTGTCTCGAAAGGAACTCCTAGTGTATACAACAATTGATGGGACACGCGAAGCAAGAATTTGCTATACATTCGGGTAAATTGACTTACACATCATATGAACCTTCAACAAGTCATAGCAGAAACAATCGACGAAGAGATAGACGACCTTCTCTCACAGAAGACCAAAGAGATGAATATTTCAAAGCAGGAAAATTTTTTGAATGTGGATAACAAGGACATATCGCTACACGATGCCCCAAAAGGGCACAAGAATCAAGATGACTGGTAGATTGAAAAGATAGCAAGACGAGGCAATACTAGTTCCAGAACAGATTTTTGAATTAGCATTATTTTGCTTTATGAATTTAAGAAACAATACTTTTTTGGAAGATGATTTTAAAATTTTGAATAAAACTAATGTTTTATGAAAGAATCCGTTAATTCTAGAGGAAAAAAAAAGAGCAGAGTCAAAAATGAGATGGAACATTGACGGCTCCCGAATGAACCTGATAATAAATCCTGCATCATGACTAATTCAATGGAATGAATGACTGGACCACTCTGTTCGGTATGAACTTAGTGATGGATTGGGATCCCCGGAAACAATTCTCGCACACGACGATGCTTGAAGCGACAAATTCTCACATACAATAGGGCGAACGATTCTTGCACAGGAGAGTGCTCGAGGAGAATGACTACTTGCACACGACAATGCTTGAGTCGAAAAATCTCTATAGACATGATCGCGATATGGGATTAGTTAACCCAGCATCAATGAGGTCTAGAATGGATCTAGATGTGGTAACTAAATACGTGCTGGCATTCATTATTTGATATTTGGAATGAATATTTATGTGATTGATTGTCATGTGCAATGATGTGACTGTCGTCTTTGTACTTGTGCTAGATGTGTTGTGTTTAGTGCGTAGTACTAACAGTCAGTGTCTACTAAGACAGTTTATGGCTTCTGTCTACTTTGCAAGCATAATCAAGGGTGATTACAATTCTTTCAAGAGCGAGGTATGTCACAAATTGATATGTGGCAGTTCTACTGAGACACACGTCTACTAGCTGTAGAGAAAGTGATGTGGCAGGAATATGTGTCACAAACTGTTGACGTGTCAAGTCAGTAAAGGGCTAGAGCCAACCTTCAGATCACGGCCGAGGGACCTAAACCCTAAGAAGAACAAGCAACAATAGAAGAAGAAGTCCTACTAACTTATGGGACCCCGTCCGATGGGGCCTAAGAGACAAAGGTACAATAAAGCGAGACCCACCAGCACACAATTCAAAAAATTTCGGTGATTGCTGACGTGGTTAAACTGTACGGATTTTTGCGTTTCACGTTGATAGTGCTGACGTGGAAAATTTTCGCAAAACGTGTTGACGTGGCAGTTGTACGGATTTGTGCAAATAGCGTTGGCAGATTTTTAAGCTTTTTGGACTAGTTGCTTTTGAGTTTGAAGCTTTTCAAGCCAAGGGCCTTTAAATATGAGGTTAGGACTCATTCTTTGGCATGCTTCCGCGAGAAGGTGCACAATTTGGAGTACTGGCTTGTATTGTGTTGATGCAATATAAAGAAACACCGAAAGGGGCGCCAAGGTTTGGGGCCAATACTCTCTGGGGTGAAATTTTGCCACTCCGTGTCGCATGTCTCTCTCTCTCTCTCTCTCTCTCTCTCTCTCTCTCTCTCTCTCTCTCTCACTTCATTGAAGTGCTAAAATTCTGTTCATTTTATTCTTTTCTAATGGCACGTGGTGCCCACCTTGTGGCATAGTATCAGACCATCAGGCGTGTGCTTTTCAAAAAGCATACCGGTCCTACAAAAGAGCAGACAGAGCAAGCCGACGCTTCCAAAGTCTATTGGTATCTTATTTGGAGTAGCTTTGTGCTCCGACCTCGACTTATAAGCCACTCCCACCCTTACTTCATCGTGCATCGGGCACGCTCTCGTCTTCACCGCTCATGTCTTACAAGGCATAAGCCTTGCAAGAGGATGATCCAAGATTTGTTTCGAGCTAATGTTTTTCTCATAGGCAATGCCATGCAATGGTGGAAGTCTATAGCTACCAAGCTGCACACTCCGAGGACTTGGCAAGCTTTTGAGATTTTTCATGAAGTTACACGGCTTCTGACATCTTCCTTCGGAGTGAAACTTCTACAGAGAGGGATATCTTGAAATGCTTGCCATGGAAACCCCAATAGATTATAACTTGAAATTTCTCGACATCTCTCAGTAGATTTGTCTTCACGTGCTGATGACCTTGGAGGTCCGATGTGACTCATATGTCTTAGGACTACCATCACCGCCATAGGACCATTGTTTGTCCAAGAGCTTATGGACCATGGTGTTGTCAGCTTCGACCCTCTGGAAAAAACCTAACCCTCAAATTTTTTTGGTGCAGGTTCTGGGATGGAAAGTCATTCGAGTTTTCGAGCTCAATTGATGTCAAGATTTCTTTTTAAGTTTGAGTTCTGTTGCAGAACTTCTTTAGTGATCCTGTGTGGAATTTGTTTGAAATGAATAACATCTGTTTTGAACCTGTCTTGGTGCCGATTTGAATTGTTTGACTTTGCTTTTAATATTGGTTTCATTCATTGGTGATTTCTCTCCCGGATGGAGAAGTGAGAAATATTGTTTTGGTATTGTTTGAACCTCCGAACGATGCAGGCTGATGTCTCGTGAGCCTTTCATTGTATGTTTGAAAACCTCGGAACAATGCATGCCGATGGAGAGCGTTTTCTTGCATGTTTGAAACCCTCGGAACGACACAAGCCGATATTTGGGGAACATACTAATGTATGCTATAAAACCTCCAAACCACGCAGACCAATGTCTAGGGAGTGTTCAGTTCTATGCTTGAACCTCCAAGCGACGCAGACTGCAATCTATGGAGCATTTGGTTGTACCCAACCTTCAGATCACAGCCGAGAGGCCTAAACCCTAAGAAGAACCAACAACAACAGAAGAATAAGTCCTACCAACTTATGGGACCCCGTCCGATGGGGCCCAAGAGACAAAGGATTGAAATAAAGTAAGACCCACCAACACATAGTCTGTAATTTCCGTTGATTGCTGACGTGGTAGAACTATACAATTTTTTGTGTTTCACGCTGACAGTGCTAAAGTGGTAGATTTCCGCAAAACGCCCTCACACTGTTGTCGTGGCAGTTGTACGGATTTTCACAAATAGCGATGGCATTTTGGTGTTGCTTGAACCAATTGATTTTGAGTTTGAAGCTTTCCACTGTATGTGCTTTTCAAGCCAAGGGCCTTTAAATATGAGGCCATTGACTCATTCTCTCGCACGCTTCCTGGAGAAGGTACAGAGTCTGGAGTACTGGCTTGTATTGTGTTGATACAATATAAAGAAATACCGAAAGGGACGCCAAGGTTTGGAGCCAACACTCTCTAAGGTGGAATTCCACCACATCTCGTCGCCTCTCTCTCTCTCTCTCTCTCTCTCTCTCTCTCTCTCTCTCTCTCTCTCTCTCTCTCTCTCTCAGTTCAGTTGTTATTGAAATCCTAAAAGTTTGTTCAATCTATTCTTTTCTATTCGCACGTGGCACTCGCCTTGTCACAGTACGAAACCCCGAAAATTCCGCTAACATGTTGATGTGGCAGTTCTAAACGGACAGGGCCGCTTTTTGCACTGACAACTGTACAAAATTTAGTATTTTGCGCTGGTTGCTTTTTTGGGCAGTTTTTTGGCCACATGCTTTTAGGAGATGAATATTTTTGAGCCTAAAGCTTTTGCAACTTTTGCTTTTGAGCTATACTCAGTTTGGGGCTCTACTTTTGGCATCCCTTGTAAGAATAAAAGAGACCTAAGGGCCTCACTCTTCAAAGCATCTAGACGCAGTGCCTGAGAGTGGAGTATCCTACGGGAGTTGCACTTTGCTCAAAGATTAATATAAAAGAAATACCGAAAAGGGCGTCAATCTTTGGGACCAATCTCTATGGGGGCAAAACTACATTGGGCCGTGTCGACCAAATTGAACTGTGATTTTAAAGTTGTGAAGTATTTTAAGTGAATCTCTCTCGTGTTGCAACAAAATCTAGACTTGGAGTACCCAAGTTTGTTTAAGACGCTCTAGAAGCTTGCAATGGAGAGGAAGGTCTCAAAAGCGCTTGTTCGCGAATGTCTTGCATGATCGTCATGGATTGAGCCAAGGACAATTAAAAGATATGAAGCAAAATGCCTATATGAACAACAGCAATTGGACACTACGAATAGCAAGGCTTGCGAGCCGCAACGCATTGACACCACTGTCAATGGAGTGGTCAACAGGGAAGGGTCGAGAGGAACGTGTCGCTGCAAGGTTTGCGTCGACGAAGCAAGCCCCTCCTCTAACAAAGCGACAGAGCAGCAACTCTCCATCACATTCAATTTCAACAAGTGATAATGACACATAGATAGCGGTGAGGGGTTTGTTTGCACTTCAGAAGGGAGGAGTGCTTAATTATCTCCACTTCTGAATGGTTGTTATTATCATCTCGACCTACATCAAGGCTACCTACAATTTGTTTAAAGCATAGCTAGGATGACACATCATATCATGAAGCCACAAGGCAATGTTGTCATATGTAGGTCCCTCTGAGAAGTCAAAATGTACACATTCACGAGCATTGGCCAAGTACTACATGAAAAACCTACAAAAACCAAACTCCCAATTGTTCATGGAGGGAGTCAAAGAGAAGAGATCCAGAGGGCCATGCATTACACGCTCGGTACGGCCAAGGTGAGCTGATGCATCGTGTGGCTCACGTCCATTAACATGCTTGACCACTATGTATACATGGAGAACTTCGTCGCAGACAAGGGGAGTGAGCTTGCACACATTCTCCTACGTATGTCGGCCATTGGACAATACTACTCAGCCGCAACGTGGCATTACATGGGTAATGCCAAAATCCGGCTCGAAAATGGAGTTAAGAGTGCTATGCCCATCTAGGTATGCATGAAGGAGCTGACCAATGTGAGCCTTGACGACAAATGGTACATAAATTCGCATCCCTCGACTTCAAGTGTACTCTTATGTAAATAGACATTGATGCTTTTGAGCTTCTTTCTGCATACAAAGATATCTTCTTCCACAACGGCGACGCGGCAAGGACAACTATCTCGCCGACACGTCCATCTTTCTCCCGCCACTTCGAGGACTTTGATAGCAATGAGGAACTCCTTGGGACTTGTTGACAATCCATCAACCCCAGCAACAACACATCCATTGAGGTGAACGTCGACGGGTTTCTCAAGACTTCATCCTCTACATACCGTGGGTTCGCAACACTACAGCACCGCCGTCAAATGTGCCCAAGCCCACACCCACTCAACAATCCCCGCCCTGCCCGAGTGCCTTGTCTCTCCGTGCACCGAAGCTCCTAGCGGCATTGTCATCATGTAAGGTCACTCACCATCCTCCCCACATACCGCATTGTATCAATCTTCGTAGTACATATAAATGTATGCCAATAGTTTACAAAAATAGTGCATATTTTTTCTTCACTTCCAACATCTAAGCAAAAACCCACGGTAGTGCCTTTGAGGGGTACACCCTTAATTCGACTGACATTACTACTCTAACATTACTCTCAATGTCTCCAAGTGATATAATAGTGAATGGAAGATTTACAAGTCAACCCATCCAAGTTTGTGCTTTAATGGGATATATCATCAAAGCACATACTAGTGGTCCGCGATGGAACAAAAAAAAATGTTTATGGGCTGGTCCATCCAAGGCTGTGCTTGCTGCAGACGATCAATGCCAAGGGTACACTAATACCAGTTTTTCAATTTCCTCTGTGATCTCAAAAGTATTCAGATTAGATTCTACATGTGCACATTAATGCCAAATATTTACATCATCTTCATTGAAAAGATTGGACATGAAGGGGACAAAAATTCCACTGGAGGAGAAGCATAAGTCCCCCATCAACGTGGAAAGGGATAAAAGTGGCAGGGAAAGGGCACGTTCCCTACAATATTATTGTCAATATGGAGAGCAATGTCAACTCCACACACACCATATGTATGTATGGTCTTTTCTTTTTCTAATGGGCAAAATTATCCTAACGTGCATCCCCTTTAATTTTTAAATATTACAATGTACAAATTTTCTACTTCGCACATCATTTAAAGCAAACTTTTGTGTTGGGAGTTAGTAGAGCTTTTGGCAAAAGCTTCAAGGAGAGATGCTACAAAGCCTTTACAGCAAGCAATGCCATGAGGTAAAAGCCACACTACTGCCGCTTTGCTTTCTTACCATCTGCACAGTAGAGCAATCAAGGCAAACTAAATTCAATCTTTTGATGACTAACACCTACAGTACAAAACTCTTCCTCATGTTTGGTGATAGGGGCTCCCATGTTACGTACTAAATAATGGGACTGCCACTTGCCGTTAGCTTACAACATTTACAGAATGGTACACTCAACTCAAAACTGATGCATCCAAGTGCGATGCTGTGATGTTACAAGAAATGGGTGACTCTCCCCTTTCTACTGAGCATTTGGCTGGTTTCCAGCCAGAATGAGAGATATTTCAAGACCTCGGCTGAAGGCTTGGTTGAAGAGAAGGCGGTTTTGGAAGGTAGACACAAACGGAAACCATGAGAGTACAGCAATGGGAAAGAAAACCACCAAGCCCATGGCAGCATCATAAAATCGAGCAATTGTGCGAATGGACTTCCATAAACCCAACCGCTTTACGACTGACCTCCATGCAATGGCGATCTGCAGAAAACACCTTTGTAAGAAAAGACTTGACTTCACATATCATGGCAATGTCAAATGAGCATGAAGTATACATGCATGTACATCTGTATGTGCATGTGCATGACTACAATCATGCAGACATTACCCACTGCAAAAGACAAGAGACTTAAGACTTACCGACAGAATGGCCCAGCCAGTTGGAACCAGAGCTAGCAAGCTCGAAAATATATCCCCAATGGAGAAGGTTGTTAAGACGATCAGAAGAGCAAGAGCCGCCAGCAAAAGCACAAAAACGGTGCCTTGAAAGAGTCGCAGAAACATTTGAAAGTTTACTGAGGTCTTTTGGCTAAAAGTAAAAATCTGTTTTTTACAAAGAACCAAAACATGAGATTTGTTTTAAAAAGAAAAATCACTGACACCTCAACAAAAATGAAATTACCATTGAATTCTTACCTTGAATAGGAGCACGATTCCTACTAGAACCAACCAGGATACACCGTACACCTGCCATAACCGTACAAAGTCATGAAGATAACAATTGAAACCAGCAGTCAGTGGAACAGCATTGTTTGTATCCAAGTCATTACCGCCAAGCTTGTGCTACGATTTGCAGCATTCAACTTATATACTACACCATATTGAAAGAAGAGGAAGCGTAAACTCAATAAAGTCTCCAGAATTTGCCCACGCAGTGTTTGAATATGTGCCTGCAGCAGACGAAAATTCTACAGTAAGAGGACCACCATAGGAGTGATGAAAAGACTTCTTTACATGATTATCTTGAGCAGCAAAGCACTTCAAACTTCTTTGCATGAACATTCATGGAGCATTAAGCAAAGAGTGACACTGGTAGCCACATGCTCGTGCAAACGCAGAGCTGAAGCTCAAACATGCAGAATTTTGCTTGCTAAAGCAGGTTGCTACGTTGTAAAAAGTAGAGCACTTGCCTGCTCTTCATCCCACCATGTTTCCCAGCTTTCTTCTCCTTTCACACCTACACCCCCCTTGTACAGCAGCCAGTTTGTCCAGTCTCCAAAGTCTTCCACGGTCCTTCCAGACAGATGCACCCATGTCAGCTTATAAATAACCAGGTATTGTAATTAGAAAAACTCTCCACATAGCACGTATCATTACTTTTGCCATTCAAAGCCGGCTGGATTGAAAAGAAATGGGGCATAAAGCCATGATATAGCAAGGAACCAGCTGCTAAAGCTAAGAAGGACATATCCAAGAGTTGAGTCTTCAAAGCCATAGACAAGATAAATCACCAAGAGCATCGCAATTTCTAGCCTGCAAACAATAATGTATAGATTCTATCAAGCCTTACCCTTACTTTCGACATGTAATGTAACGAAAATACCATGGACTCACCCTTTTACAAAGTGGCTGCGTGAGTAAAGCCTATAGTTTTCTGCAAATTTTATGTGTTCCACAACAAACCCTCTTCCAGTTGCTCGATACTGCAAGGAGATAGCAAACAAAATATCACTTTTTACTTTTCTATGAAACGCAATCCTGGTTGTCGCCAAATTGGGCAAAATGAGTGATGATTGCAAATTACTTTCAGCAAGCAGGAAACATGCAAAGCTCTTAGATGATCACCTTTGCACCGCCATGCAAGATAGAGCGCCCAAAATAATGCGTTCTCGTTCCCAATGAAAAAGTGAAAAACACGGAGCAGAGCTGAAGTTGCATCGTGACAAAATTTACAATGGCCTGAACACAACTAGAGAATGATTAGAGCTACATATCTCAATATAAATATATCACTGGTCTCCGGAGTCAAAGCTTACCTTGAGGACTCCTTGCTCTAGAATAAATCCCATTATCATCGGTATGGCAGTAAAGATACCAATTTGAAACAAAAACTGTGTTTCTAGAGCACTCTGCAGAGCAGTATTACCCCTAATTTGTGCCCTGTCCTCCAATTGAGCTCCAATTCCAGACAGAGCCTTCATAAATCATAAACACATCAGCATTTTCCTGAACGTTACCACAGCACACATGCAAAACAAAATATGACTTGTTCTCATTCTACTTACCAAGTAAGCTTTTCCATAGAGAAAAGCATAAACTACAAGGACCGTCATCTGTTTCCCAATACAAGCAAGGTTATCATTGCTAAGCAATTTAGTGTTTTCTCTTTAAACCTTTAAACAATGTTTAGCAGCAGATATTACTCACAAGAAATCCCTTACCATAGTACACACATAGAAGCCCACTGATGTTACATAGAAGGAAAGCATCCTGAAGAAGTCGAAAAGCTGTCCTAACCGATACACATCTCGACTTAAAGTCTGCTCTCCATTTCCTCCAGCAACTTTTCCTTCAAACATGGCTATCTGATTCAAACCCACATCCCTACCCTTCCCTACCTGCAAAGATTCAGCATTTCAGCACCTAGTCAAACTTAACGTATTGTTCATGGATATACTGCCTCATTGCAGGCCTTTAACATCCTGTCTTTTTATGGTCTAAGGACAAAAAGTAGCAAAGCATGACACATAAACCTCGTGTCCAAAAACAGCTACAAATCCATTTAAGCACTTACACAAGTTCAGCAGGTCTTCAAACCGAACAGTGAGCACCATGAGCATGAATGGTAGCCACATGTACACTACAATTTGGTACTTATGTAAGTTGAAGTCGGCAGAGAGGGGTAGGATGTGATGTGCATAGTTGCAAATCAGTGTGGGTTTTTTTTTTCATGAAAAAGTCAATTTATAATAATCACCTCAATAATGGAGGCACTTAGTTTCAGCAGTCGCGACCAGAGTTTAAACCAGCAGAAGCATGTACCCCTTCACAGAAAACTGATGTAACAATTGCCACAATAGCAATGGGGATATTTATAAAATGTAATACTAAAAGTCTTCAAAAGGCCAAAATGACCTATGAGACCCAAAAGTTACATCTCGGGAGAATCTGATCCAGTGTCCGGAAGAAACTAAGAGAGCTTGTAACTGAAAGCAAAAAAGCTAAAATAAAACTATAGGGCACTATGAGGGGGATCACAAGGGTAAAAACATCATCATCGTCGTCGGTGTCCCAAGATGTCCAACATCAAATGATCTTCTTTTGTAATCTCCGTCGATGTGCCCCTCGTAGTCATGCGCGTCTGGATCTCTCGAGCTCAAGGGCTCGGTCAATTAATGTACCTCTTGTACGGGTAGACTCTGAAATCTGTTGTGATGGCTGCTCCTCTGGCTATACAATAGCTAGTCTGAAGAAGTTTGTGATCTGTCTCTTGGACTATCTCTCTCTGAGTATACCCTCTCTGTGTCTACGCAGCTCTAAAAGATACAAACCAAGGCATCTCTGATCCTGATATCTCATAACAATGGTCCAAAACCCTCTCTGAAAAGACAGTGAGAATGGCCTGTATCTCGTACTACATTGGACAATGATATATATAATGTATCTCTGTCTCTGGCTCCATATGACATAGCTAATATGTCATAGCCTCCGCTGGTACTCCTCTAAATCTATCGGCCTCCATCTCGAGCTGGTGTGAGGATGTGCACATTTGACCAATAGCATATCGTATCCCATGAGATAAATGAAATGAATGTCCATGTAGCTAGGTCTAGTCACAAACCCGTCCTCCGTAAGCTGGAGAAGATGCTCTCTTTAGAAAGCCATCTTCGTGTCCAACTCATGTGTCGGCTGTATCCATGTCAGTCTGGTGTCTAACTAAATCAAGTCCTCTCTGATGAGTTTGGTGATCTTTGTCCACGTGAGAGACAAGGAGGATGCATCCAAAGAATACTTGAAGGGGGGAAGTCTGTCCATACTGAAATCATCTAATTGAAACCAAGAGGTCATCTATGCATACCAACAAGATGCATCTCCCTATGACGCAAGTTGGCAAGACGACTCCAAGGCTAGTCGGCCATATCAGTGCCTCTTACCGTCAACGGTGGGGCAGCTAGCTCTGCCCGAATAATCACATGTGGTACTAAACCTTTGGCTCTAATCATCCGAGATATCATAAAAACCAACGGCCTTTCTATACATCTCCATCCCTTAGTGCTACGAGATAATGGCCCCCATATCTGCACTCCATAAAGCACAGGAGGAGTCACCAAAAGATCAAAAAGCCAAAGCTTCGTTCGAGGTTCTTGGAACTCAGCCTGCAAACTCATCATCTCTAGTCTCCACATAGTTGCATACACTCTAGTCAATCTAGTCTCTGCTGCTCTCCTCAAGGAACACACTAGGCCACTAAACACCCATCTGTATAGTCCACCGTCTCGTGATTATAAATAAAGGTTATGCTCCAATTGAGTGTGTGGGTATGCCTTCGGTTCTGCACTAGTCGAGAAAACACGTTCACAGCAGCAACTAACTCAGTCTTGAACGCCATCATCTTCAAGTTGCCCAGTCATAAAGTCTTGCACTGCAGGAGAATTCACATCGGCAGGAGGTACAGAAAACGTGGCCATGAACTCTTGCCAACCTCAAACACTGTAGAAATTTCCTGCCTGTCCTTCGCAGACGAGCCCTCTTCCATAATGCTCTTCCCTTTGTCGGCCATAGTGTAATCCCGCGTTCCTATACCATGTGTCTTCACCAAACCAACCAAGGCTCACTTCTTGAGGAAAAAGTGATTCTGTCCCGGCGACGGAACCATGAAACCGGCCGTAGGGGCGGTAGACTTAGGCTTTCACCCGAAACTTTACTTTACTATAATACACAGAGAAACTTTGCAAATAAAAACCTATAACGGGAATTAACACTTCAAAGCACACATGGCTCGGAAGCTAGAATGCTCCGAGGAGACGCCGACAACCTGTAGGTCCAAAAATTGGCGCCCCTTTCGGTATTTCTTTATTCCTTTAGAGGGTAAAGTTACAAAACTAGAGTTCTGGGGATCTTAACCTATATCCAACAAGATCACACATGTTCTAGTAAAATTTCGGCAACAAAACGGTCCCAAAAACTTGCCCTAAACAAATCCCCCTGTTGGAACTCCCTTCCAATGACATAAACCCTCTGTTTTCAGCCCCCTAAAAAAAAGCAATTACAACTCGCTGTATTTACTGGTTTTTACTCTGTTTTAAGCCCTTCACAGTCCTAGATCTGTCCTCTAACAGTGGGGCACTGTTCCCAATACTTCTGGCATCCATACGGCTGCAAAACAATCCAAAAACAAGGCATAACCAGCACTGAAAATGCACCTGTAATGAAGTTATCACCCTCTCGGTGCCTGCTTTTGGAGTAGCAATTAGCTACTCATGTTCTTGCTCAAAGAGGCTCTTGCCTCGACATAGAAGCATAAGACTACACAACTTTACATAGGTTAAATGAAGAGCCCTCTTGTGGGGCATCACATAACTGCACGGAGGGGGGAGAGAGAGAGAGCAGTGTAGAGTGTACAGGACATCACTTCTTGCACTAATTGTACATGAGAGAGAAAGCTTGCACACAATAGCTTTTGTACCTGCAACAATCCACAATATGGCGCTTCTGTCTCTAAAGTTGAAAAATACCCAAAAATGTGCCAAGTGGCACTCATCCATTAATTCCCCACTCTGGATCTTTTGATCTAAAAATCTCAACCGGTTCCTCAGTTGACTTAGCGGCAAAATAGTGAAATGTTCCTCTTGTCATTCTGGAGCTAATGACGCTAACAAATTTCATGGCCCAAAATAGCAATTCCCTAAATTTTAGGAGATGCTTCGATTGGACTCTCACTCGTCATCTGACCATCTTTCACCATTGGGACCACGTCCAAAAATACAATGTTGCCCAGTTCTCGAGTGATTATCTCTGGGTGACCCCACCTTGTCATTGTGCCTCTATGTAGTTAATTTCCTAGTATCCACCAACTTATTAAGTGCGGTGAGGGGACCGAGATGCCTTTGAACTGAGCCTAAACACCCTTTTACTACTGGAATTCCAATGCCGACCAACTTCCCATCTATGGGTGAAATCTTTGCGTGAAAGCTCAGAATGGTTCCTTCATAATTTCCTACCCGCAGTACCAGGTAATCTCTTCGAGAATTACCGGATACCAGATCAATCATGGACCTTCCGGATGGTTAAGCAAAGCAGTTCATCGTATAAAGCAATGTTTCAACTCGATTCTACTCTCATAAACACTCAAGAGTGATTGTCTTGGTTAGACACATGCATATCTCGTACATAAAAGCAATACGCACTTTAGGAGTTCCTCAAAGATTTAACTTTGATCAAAGACTTGCCCTCTCACTTGAAGTTCGAGGGTCTTCTATTCAAGAACTCATTGTTTAAATTGAATTCCCTTACTCCAAACTTTCTCCAGATAGCAATGTATCCTTCGAGAAGAGGTAACAAAAGTTCGTTGTTTCTGTGTTCAATGGTTCCCATCCCACTGTGGGTATTAGATTCTATGTACACTGAGGTCTACACCTTCAGCTTGTATTGTTGACTCCACCATCTGCTGCAAAGTATCTTGCAGATACGTCTACAAAATTCGGGCAAAAGTCCTTCGTTAAATTTCATTATCTTTCCTTCCTCAAAGAGGATCAAAAGTGGAGCTACCTTGGCAAGAGTGAACCACTACTAGCTTGGACTTGCTCGTATTTCTATTGGACAAACCGGTCCCAATCTTCTTGGATGCCTTCCTCAAAGCGTAGAGGAAAAAAAATTTGTCAAAAAAATTCAGCCTTGAATTGAATCCAAGTCTTGTTGTAAGTTCCTTGCAGAGCTTTGGTATACCACCAAGTACTTGCAATCCCCCTTGAGGTGTTTGGTCACATGCCTCACCTTCGACACTTCTCAGAAATTGCCGTATGCAAAGGCAACTTCGAACTGTCGAATGAAAGCAGTAGCTTTCACGACATCTTCCCTTCCGTTACAAGTATCAAACTTGACTAGCCTAGAGACCTTCTTCATATCCTTCCCGAAATGACGGGATTTCTTGGCTATGGTTCAAGATTGATGTTCGTGGATATCTTCTAGGTTTTGAAGGATCTTGAGCATTCCGCTCCTTGGATTCTCTAGGTTCTTGAGCATCATGCTCTTGTCACCTTCTCAAAGAATTCCAAGTCTTGTGTCGACTTCTTGCAGAGAGAAATTTTCCCAACTCTACGAGCTTTTCCTTACACGACTTAGGGTTCTGCCTGCTTACTTCTCTCTTGGCTTGTCATGACTTCTTCCCGTATCTTCCAAGAGTCGTCCTCCTTTATAGAGAAAGAGAGGAGACCATGCTCTGATACCACTGTCACAAACGGGAGCGCATAGCAATATAAAATACATTCGGATAAATAGGATTTATCACTTATTACTAAAGCTAGAGGATATAGAGAGAAATAGATAGAGAGAGATACAGAGTGAGAAGATCGACACAGCACTAGGGACCAGAAGATGGGCTGGTCCCCCTTCGTAATAGTATCTTTATTACTGAGGAGAAGTCTATACAAGCACTTGAACCGAACGTATTACCACATTCATTCTAGAATAGGACTTGATGGTTCCTGGAAGCCTCGACTTCCTATTCCTAGGGCAAAACCCTCTTCCAAGGAACTTCCGTTCCTTATTTTAAATCCTCGAGAATCAAGGTTCTCGCCTCTGGATCTCACCTTCCAGACTCAGGGCATGACATCCCTGCAACTCTCTTTTCCAACTCTGTTTCCAGAGTCCTCTTCCCGAAGAACAACTCTGCTTTCCCGGACACAAAGTCCTTACTTGGAAATTTCAAGTTCCTGTTTCCCAACTCGAGAGACTACCACTCTCAAATACGTGCATCTACTTCCCAATCTTGGGTACGAAACCCTTGGGCTGATCTGGCTCTAGTTCCTCAGAGCGCTTTTATCATGCAGAGGCTCATGCCTTCTTATGTTCCTACTCCCTCACGAAGAGGAAGTACATCTGCAATCAAATACTCAGAGATCATAACATGAAAATCATTACCTTCACAATCTTGACACTCGGAACGCAACTCGGTTCTTAGAAAGCAATTCCCCGGAAGAGATCTCTACATAGAAAATCCTCTCTTCCAATCCTACACACAAAAGAGGTGTGTTCTCGACTTCCTTCTCGTAAATCAATCCCGTCTACAACGTTTATGGGCTGAAAACAGAGAAAAACAGCAGCTTGTCGCGATGGAAACACGCTCCGTAGGCACTTCTTAGCGAGGGAACTCGCGCACTGGGTCCTGGCAACATCGGGTACACTTGGGACAGTCATGGGCATCACCAGCAAACGCCTTCTTTGCGGGTGAACTCTGCAGCAGCATCTCCTTCTTGTAGACACTGATCCTCTCCTTCTTGCAAAAACTGATCCTCTGCGTTGTTCTGCTAGAAAAAGAGAGGGAGAAAAAGTTGGCTGATCTGTTGCCTTATTTATCAAATGGCTGCCCACTTATTAAGTGGGCGGCCGGCATATGTAAAAATAGTCTGAATCTGCCCAAAAACTCAATAAAACCTTATAAGTTAAAAACAATGCTTTCACAGCACTTCCCAGACGTCCCTGGATGCAATCACATGCAGAGTTGCAATGCAGACATAGACTTCCTCACGGGAAAGCATCTGCTTTGCCGAAAAGCAATTCCGCTTTCTCAGAAAGCATCCGTTTTTCCTCAAAGTTTCCTTTGAACCCATCTTCATTCAAGTGCTTGCTTTTCCTTGTGCATATTTCTAACACAATTCGAAATTTCCTCTTGAGTATGGATACCTCCTTTCCGATGCACGTGTCACCCACCTTGTGACGCATTAGGAATACCTAACACCTAGTCTTTTCCTACCAAACCTACGGTACAATCTCCTTCACGATGCTCTATGTCACCCATCCTATGACGCATCATAGATGCCGTTCCCAGATGGTCGGATACTTCTTCGCGATGCTCCCTATCACCCATCCGATGTGACGCATCAGAAGTACCCGTTCCTGGTGGACTTACAGATATTCCCGTTCACAGTGTTCTCGTCATTACTTTGAATGACGTACTAGGAATACTCTGTACTCGGATGTCTCCAGTGAGAAAAACCCTCTCACTTAAAATTCCAATAATTCATTTAGAATTATTTGTCCTTGGTGTTCCAAGTGAGAAAACCCTCTCACTTATAAATCCAATAATTCATTTAGATTTATTTTTCTATCAAATAAAGCCAATTTAGCAACACTCACGCTCTCTCAGTTTAGTTGTTATTGAAGTGCTAAAAGTCTGTTCAGTCTGTTCTTTTCTATTGGCACGTGGTGCAAGTCTCGTGACAGTGGTATTAGAGCATCAGGCGTGTGCTTTTCTGAAAGCATACCGGTCCGACTAAAGAGAAGACAGAGCAAGATCGCACTTCTAAAGTTTATTGGAGATTTTGGCTTCCTGCTCTGACCCCGAACCTATTAGGCACTCCCTGACCCCGAACCTATTAGGCACTCTCAGACCCCGAACCTATTAGGCACTGTCACCCTTACTTCATTGTGCATCAGGCGCGCTCCCGTCTTCACCGCTCATGTCTTACAGGGCATAAGCCATTAAGATCACTTGCAAGAGAAGGAACCAAGATTTGTTTCAGGCTGCTCTTTTTCTCAGAGGCAGTGTCATGCAGATGTTGATAGCTACCAAGCAACATACTCCAAGTACTTGGCAAGCTTTCAAGAAAAAAATTTGCCCCAAGTTATCATGAAATGCTTGCCATGGAAACCCTAGAAGATTATAACTTGAAATTTCTCGACATCTCTTAATAGATGTCCTTTCACGAGCAGATGACCTTGGAGGTTCATTGTGATTGCTATCTCTTGGGACTACGATCACCGCCAAAGAAACACTGTCTGTCCAAGAGCTGAAGGACCATTCTATGCTCGGCTACAACCTCATGGATGGAACCTAATCCTAATTTTTGGTGCAGGTTTTAGGATGGAAAGTCGGTCGACTTTTCAAGCTCGGCTAATGTCGAGATTGCTTTTTAAGTTTGAATTTTGTCTGAGAATCTGTTTGAGAACTTGTTCTGTGATCCTGTTTGGAATTTGTTTGAAATGGATTCTATCTGTTTTAAATTTGTCTTGGTGCCAATTTGAATTGTTTGACTCTAGTTTTAATACTGGTTTCAATGATTGGTGATTTTACTCCGAGTGGAGGGTGAAAAAAGATGTTTGAGAATGCTTCGTCATACTCATGGCCCGGACCCTTGTGATTATTTGCGGGGGGAGTATTGAATGATTGAAAAGTGTTGTTTTTACTCATGGCCCGGACCCTTGTGGTTATTTACGGGAGGAGTATTAAGAAGTCTTAGTAGTGGTTACTCTCAGCACCTCCAAACGACGCAAGCTGCAGTCTGTTGGGCGTTTGGTTGTAAAAGGCCTCTATAACTCATGGCCCGGACCTTTTTAGGTTATTTGCGAGAGGAGTTATGGGGGAGTCGTTGAACAGCTCATGGCCCGGACCTGGATGGTTATTTGCGGGGGGAGTCTTGTAACATGCATATGTGAGCATTTGTGTTGCATTTTGATGTGCCAACCACTGAATATTCCTAATTGGATGAGATTGCATGGGTATGTAATTATAGTGCATCAAGACACCCGTGGAAGATTAGTACGGTCTGGGTGTGATGGTTAATTAGTACGCTGGAATATCAAGAGTTCCGATCTGGACGAAAGGAGAAGCTAACTCCTTGATCAAAAGAGCCAAAAGGATAAAATCTCCTAAGAAATTTGCAAAATTTGAAAATTCTGAAAAAATTCTCCTAAAAATTTTCTAGGTACTCGTGTCTATTTGCTGGGCAATGAGACACACAAACGCCTTTAAAGACAGAAGGAAGATCTCATAATGAAAAATTTCCGAAAACATGTGAAAAGAGAGATTGGTGTAGAACCTAGGTAGACATTAACATAATTTTTCTTGTATGACTCCAAAACATAAGAAAAACAACCAAGTCAATGCTGAAAAAAATCAGAGTGCCAAAAGCTTTTCAGAAGCTTCATGAATGTTACAACAGGAGAGGACAAACTAGAAATCCACAGAACTCGGTAGCTATCTATTAGGACTAAAAAAACTTGATGTCATTTGAAAAATTATGTTCGCAGGATGTTAAACAGCAATAATAGATGATACTGATGGCTGATTGCTTCACACCATGAGAAGACCATTTGATAAAAATCGGCGCATTCTGATAACTTATCCATGAATTTTCCCTCCAGTTCTTTGAGTACTTGACAGATAAAATCTCATTAAAGATTCAAAAATCTCCTTAATCAAGCATAGCAAAATTTGAAATGAAAACTGCAAATATAAACAGATGAACAGTAAACAGACGCTTTGTCAGATAAAACTAAACAGATATGGTGGCATGCAAGAACACCCCGACACAAAGAAAAGCCTCCAAAAGAAATATTTGAAAAAAATAACTCCTGCAATGTACAACGAACCTGACAATCTTACCTGTATATACTCATGGTGAGTGATGTTCCCTTGTCGTAAGGTGGAGTTGAATCCTTCAAGGCACAAGAATTATCAGTGAATTCACTTTTTCATTTTTCATGTGAACTAAAGATTGTGCGTAGCAATCTCCATCTTTGTTCTTACCTGCATAAATATCCTCACTGATGTTGATAATCTGCGATGCTTTACTTATGCCACCCCTTGTTATATGAAACACTCGGTCAAAAACATCAGGGTGCCCGTAGTGCATTCTGACCCTGAATTTTCAACAAAAGAGTCAGCCTGTATACATGCTAAAGCTGCTCAGCTCTACCTTGTAACAACTTGCTCAAAGTGTCCAATCCTCATTTCAGCTTACTTACTTTAGAGCTGTAGCTAACACACGCTGGCCAAGTGTAACAAAGCTTCCTTCTTGATTCGACATAAACCAAGCAAGCGAAGAGACACTGAAACATTCAAACAATGAAATAACTGAATGAAAATGAGCAGACTACAAGTACTAACTTTATAGTCCAAGATGCACCTTCCAGTAAACACATGTTCTCGAACACCAAGAATAGTTGGTGGACGCAAACCATGGTTCTGCACAAACTCCTCAAGAAGATTGCGCATCTTCAACGCCTCTTCAAAATAGTTGTCCTTCATTTTTTTGGCAAAAAGAAAATCCTTAGACAAAATCTGTGAGCTAATTAATAGAAGCAGTCTACAAACAAGTATCCCCTTTTGCACTACCACTGGGTAGGAACCCTGGGCTGTCACCTGATTCATATCAATAGTTTGAACAGCCTCCCCACGAGTGAAAACAATTGCATGGTTCTGATTTTCCGGCTTTCCTTCCCCCAACTTTGGATTTCCAGGAAGCTTGATCTTATAAATCTCCTGCAGTTCCAAGGAAAAATAACGGCAATCCATGGCCCGTAGAGAGCAGGAAAACTGTTCAACAAAGTAACAAGGTTATATTAGAGAACTAACCTGATCTTTGCCGTTTATATCAGCTTTTACAAGCTTCGAGAAAAATTCCTTGTGAGTCTTCTGATCCTTTAGGACTTCAACCGTGTCAATAAATGCCACCCTCAATGCTTCATTTCTGTACAGCAAAACTTTGATATGATCCACAAATGAAACAACAATAATCCACAAAACACTGGTGACTAGACAGTTAGAACCAGGAGCTACAGCAAGATCATACTTCTGCATTAGGTACAAGATATCTGCTGCACGATGATCTTGTTTCTGCTTTTGCTGCCCATAGATCTGGCATGTCACGACATATGTGAATTTGATATCCGATTGAGCACGAGCTGCACGTGAATCAAGGTAACCCTTTGGGTTGAGGTATGGAACCGCTTCAGCATCTTTATCAACCACTGTAAAAGCCAAAAGCAGATTTAAGAAAGGCTTTCTCCGAGCAGCAATCCACCTGTTTTTACCGAAATTATAACAGAACCTATAACACCTGCTGCATCTGGTCGCTCAAGAAAACTCTGAAGCATGAGAGCCCTTCTATAATACATCATCCCACGGACTATAAAGGCAATTGAAGAGTCAATTGATGGATTTCCCAAGAGCAGACGATGCAAGTAGATTTGTGTTTTAGAGAGAATGATACCTGTCCGTGCCAATGTTTGTCCACGGTAAGATGCCCATAAGCGCAATTCCAAGGTGGCTTCTGGGTCTTTCTTCTCTATCTTTTCCATTAAGGTGAGCTCATCACAATTAATCCTCTCCAGAAAGTTGCCCCACTCATCTACAATTAGAAATCAACAAATAGTTAGTACAGAAAAGCACTTTGGCATTATGCAGCTTACTGGCATAACCATTGACTGGATATGTTTGTGTGCAGATCAGAAAGTTTACTACTGTGTAAAATAGTATCAACTCTGTGAAATGAAATATCCGCTAGCCTGCATGTCGGTTTTTCATAGGGATTTCATTATGAAACTATGAGTCCTGCTCTCTAGCCACACACCCAGAGATCAGGACCACTGCCACTCTTCAGGAAACTAATCTATCATTAAACAGAAAAATTTACAGAGATGGTACTGTTTCATGAGAACTAGGAGTCCTGTCCACTTTTCTTAGCAGTTTTTGTCCAATGTAGCTAGATTGACCTGACCAATAACAGAGCTTATGACTAATTCTTAAACACTCCCTGCTTATTTATGGGTTACCGCATGCTTGATACCTTTAAAAATTTTTTGAAGATAGAATAGAGTTGATATCCCATCCTTGTTCTTTTTCTGAAGCTGCTCATTTGTGTATATCACATCCTCTTCGTAATATGGAGTGAAAACACTGTCATAACGAACAAACAAAGCTTAAAGAATTCTGAGAGTACACAATAGCAACTTTATTAATGCACAAATATTTAACTGTGAACTCCCATCAGCATAAAAATAAGAAACAAATAATTGTTTGGCCAACTAGACATGCATGCAGAATGGGCACCTTCATGGTTCATACAGAGGGGACCTTCGTGGTTCATACAGAAGCCCCTCATTAAGGATTACTAGCCAGCGGGGCCATAGACACTAATTGGGTGCTACTGCCAAAGACTGGTACATCGCCTCCTGTTAAATGCTTTATTTTGATTACTCACAATCAGTGACTGACACGAATTATTTGTTATGATCAAGAAGGCTTAAACTAGCTTTATCTGTCATTAAAATGGACAGTTACATGACAGAGTTCATCTACCTGATTGATATAAAGATGTGCTTTTGTTCACCTTGCTAAGCAACGTGAGACAGGGGAAGGAGGGCAGAAGTATGCCCACCAGTTTGCCGTCCCCTTAAAAAATCATTGTTTAACACACAAGCCCAGTCTTACGATCTGATCAGAAATAAATTTTCTTAGCACACTTGGCTCCTTAAAAACTTGTTTACTATGGCTTCTCTAAAATCTTTATGTTCCCGTTAATGTTGCAATTAGTGAAGCCCTAAATGATGTGTTCCTTTCATTGGCATTCTTTTGTCAGATTCAAAATATGTAGAATCCTCTTGTGCTTAGACATTAGCAAGGAAACACCACTACTACATTCTTTGTAAGCATCATTGAATGTTTTTATGGTCTATCATACTTACGCCTTCTTTCAACATCTGAAGCATAGTGAAAAAAAATTATACCCAAAGAAAGTGCGCCGTCGAATATTGAATTATTACTAGCTTATCACAGACAAAAAAAAAAAAGCAGCTCTAAGCAAACCTGAATGATCTCATTTCTTGCACAGGCTTGGCCTTTGGCATGTTCATGAACAAGGAGTTTGCAAAGAACAGTAGTCGGCGACGAGCTTCTAAGTTTTTGGGAACAGTTGCAGCAGACTCTTTGATTGTCAAAAGCTTGTATAGTCTCTTGATCTGGTTCCTCTGTTTTAAAAAAGAAAACAAATGCAACATCAGTGCGTACGGGTCCCTTCATCCTTTAATAACGAAAATAATATAAAAGGAAAAGTCTCAAAACATTGTGTCCTAATTCCATAAAACCACACCAAGGGGTACTCGAGGCTTCTGCGGAGCAAGGTCAAACTTGTGGCGAAGCTGATGTGTAGCGCACAGACCAATAGCGACAAGGAGCTGCAGCACGAGGGGCGGAAAGGCCAGGTGAAGGGTGTGGGCAACAACACCATACGGAAGTCTTGGCTCGATTGCAGGCAACTCCGGAGATTCAGAGGAGTGACTCGCAAATGCAAGGTTGCAACCTAGGTCTACCAACTTGGTGCAATCTTGCTGGCAGCGCGAAGTGAAGGCCTCTCTCTGCAACGCGCAGGTCACAGCCAGCTGGCAGCACACAGGTAGCATGGAACGGGCAGCATAAGGGTGCAGAAGCACTAAGGGCACAGAGGCAAGGGAGGTTCTTGCAGGCAGTCCTGTAGGTTGCAAATATCATAGATAATGGACCAACCAGACAATACTTTTGATCCAGATGCATTTCAAACCCCACCCAACTCAAAGATCACATTCAAGCGGAAAAGTCGGGACAGCACATTGTCACCTGGTTCTTTCAGACCGAAAAACTTTCTAGGGTAAAGGGTAACCTAATATTTGAGAAGGTACAGGTGATGATTAAGACGGAGTTGAACCTTATGAGGGGACACCTTGAGAAAGAGATGTATACAACTTTATAATATGCTATGTATGCACATATGAGGAAAGAGATGGAAAAAGAGATGCTTGATAAGCATGATGAGATGTACATGGCACTGAAAGAGGAGATGCAAGCCATCGTGAGGGTAAAGGTGCAAGTAATGGAAGTTGTGATGCAAAAAAGGCTAGATGAGGCTTTCGCTGCTAGTGAGCCCTACGAATCAAATAAGGAAAAACGCAAAAGTGCAGAAGATACATTGATTGAAGAACTTAAGGGAGAACTGGCAGCTTGTAAGAGTGAAAATATTCCAGGTAAGGAGGAATAAATTCAGCCCTCAGTGATAAGGAACTTGAGAAGAGTAGAGAACACGTGAAAACTCTTCAGGAAGAGGAAGAACAGATGTCGAGAACAACCATTTCATGGGTGGATGTCCTCACCAAAACACAAAAGAAGGTTTCTGAAGCTAAAGGGTGGATTGAGGTTGCAAAGAAGGGAAAAGCCAACATGGCTGAAGCTAAACCGACAGCCACCACTATCAACATGACCATTGAGGAAGAGCAGAAGAGGAAGACTAGAACCCTTCACGTGCGTGTCACAGGACTTAAGGACATTGGAAATGTGGAAGAAGAATTGAAAGAACTCTTGAAAGGCATGGGAATTTCTGAAGCGAGTTGCCATACACAGGTGCATGGAGAGTAGGGAAGAAAGGAAACGGTGGGGAAGGAAGTTCCACAAAAACAGCACTCATTTTACGTTTCCCAACTATGGAAACTAGGAGAGAGAGTTCTTGAAGAGGAAGCCAACTTTTAAACAAACTGGGATGACCTCACTTGAGCACAAATTGCACACATGCAAGAGGTAATGCCAGAAATCAAGGATGTGAGGGAGAAGGGAGGGGGGAGAGTGCTCATCTTGGAAAGGCGCACTGCATGACGGCGCAAGACCTATGGACCAACCTTAAAATGGAAGTATGGAACTGTAATGGATCAATGAAGCTAGATGTTGGTGTATTTGAGGATAGCTTCAGGGGAAGAGACATTATTTTCTACTCTAAGACACATCAAACTCCCAGTGCCACATTGCCTTGAGCATAATTTTTTTCACACGCGTACGAATGCCCAGCTATACTTCCATACGGGTCCAAGTACGGATGAGTATGGAAACTAATTCCGTACCGCCAATCACCGGGCATTAATTTTGGGGCAAAAAAAAATTCACCCTGCACTTTTTTGGCCGTGCGAGTTGGGCTGTTGACTCTGTTATGCACGCATTGCACTGAACGTACAAAGGCGTGAGATTTGGGCACATCAGTGAGCTACGAGCTGCGAATCAGCTAGTGAGCTACGAGCTGCGAATCAGCTCACCTTCAAGCTCTGACTGATTGGTGTACCATGTGCAGATTGACCAACAAGCTAGTCTCTAAATTCTAGTTTCTAAAGTTTCTATGCTTTTGTGCTTGTAAGTTTTAAACATGGTGTTGTAGTATGTAGGCTTTTAAGCATCCTATGTAGTAGTCTATCTGACGTGTGAAATTTCCGAGTAGTCTGATCCGTAATCATTCCGTAATTCCGTACCCATGTGCGTCTCTTGAGGTATGGAAAAAATATGGCCTAGAGTGACAAGATACCATCAGGAGACCACTTGTAGACAAGAGGTGAGCTCGAAGCATAGAGGACGTGGTCAGGTGTAGCAATTTTATTCAAGGAAAAGTTGTGTATTGTTCACAGTGATGAGCATGCTAGGTACCTAAGAGTCAGAGTGAAGTAGAAACATGGAGGCCACTTTATATTACAATGTGCTATTTACCCCCGAGCATGCATTGCCCAAGGGGCAGTCACCATACATGATTTTAGAAAAGGACATATGAGAGTTCTCTAGGGATAAAGATGTCATCCTCCTACACGATTCCAATGCCAAGACAAGCCATTCTCAAACAACCTTCTATGATACCTTAGAGGAGATATTAAGAGAGTTGGATGTCACTGATATGGGATTGGCCAAGTGCTCACAGGATGGGGTGCATAATGAGTATGCGAGATATTTGACAGACATGGGGACTCCACATGGATTGGGCATTGTCACGATGCTGCGGCAACCACTAACCTTAGTTGTTGGTTTCTTTCCCTTGAGTTTTATTCATTTTTTGGACCCTCTTTTTGAAGTCACAAATGGCCAGACATTGTGGGGCCATCATGAAACGGCCGACGGCCGAGAGTTTCATCGGTAGTTGGGAAGGGCAGGTCGCCACAAGATGGTCGGGCCAGTCGGCACTGGAATCCGAGCAGTAAAAGGGTGTCTAGTCATTTAGGCCCCTCGCTACACTTTATAAGCCGGTGGATACTAAGAGTTAACTCAAAAGAGGCAAAGTGGACACTTGGCAGCTCCTGATGAAATTTCCAAGTTTGCATCAAGAAGAGGCGCCTGATTTTTGAAGGAAGTGACTACAATGTGTGTGAGTAGTGGGTGCAGATGATCACAGCTTTAAGGGAAAGCTTGCCTTCTCCCTTGCCTCATGTAGCGCAACGATTTGCTCTTGCGCATCTCTCTCTCCCGTTTGCACATATGGTAATGTCCCACTAGTTGGGCTTCTCAAATGACCATGTACAATGGTTTTATGCGTGTTTGCCAAGGCAAGAGCCTTCTGTACAGGAACAAGATTAGCTAATTGTTAATCCCCCACAGGTACGCACATCTGTTTCAAAGAGGAAATGTCACATTGCATGCGAGAGCATCTGAGACACGCGTAGACGTGCTCGCTCTGCCCAAAACAATCCAAAACAGAAATTACAGCCTGTTGTGTTTTTTTGCAAGTTTAGGGTTTCACGCCTAGACAGCAAGATATCGGCAGGGGAGCCTCGAGAAAGCCTTGGGAAGCTTAAACAGGGCTTTTGGCACCTGACAGTGACAAAACAGGGAATTACTGCACGCTGAAATTGACATGCAGCCCACTGGAAAGCTTCCAAATGGCAAGAGAAAGTGTCCTTGATGTGTACTTTTGACCTACAGAGGATTTGCGTCGTTACGCTGGCGAAATTGGGTCAAAAACCTGCAATTACAGCCATGGACAGGTTTGGACAGCTTGGTGACAGTGAGGTGAAAGTGTTCGGATCATCTATTTGCAATAGGAAAAAAGAAATACCGAAAGGAGCAACAGTCTTTGGTGCCTACAGGGTGTCGCTTGGTGGGGCCTACAGGGCACACATCTTCAGCGACACAATCTACGGTGGTGCTTTCGCTATGAGTCGCATGGCTCGGGAGGGACAGCCCCATCTGAGGTCACCTCTTCTGGTTCAGACCTCTCCTTTTGCAACAATCCCTCGGGGTTTGACTAGCTTTGACATTTGTAGCCGATGGGACTTCTTCAACTACAGCTTCACATGCTTCCTAGGTGATTCTTCTCCCAACCTGGAGGAGGTTTGCTTTGGAGTCCACATCCTCTTTCTAGCAGCCCGAGGCACTCATGCTCTCGACGGAGCGGTAGGTTTCTCCTTTCTGCTGTGTGTGGCAAGGATCCTACAAAGTGGACTCTACACACATTTCTTGACTGGCTCCGTCCAGGTCACTGAGTTCTCACACCACACGGGGGACCTAGGGGTGACATACCTGGTACAGACACTTTGGCCTTTAGCCAAGTTCAGTGTGATGCCGTCGGATGCAGCACATTGCAGGCACATTGTGGTGCATTTGTTTGTTGATACTCAGAGCCCCCCTTGCTATGTATTTGTACATGAGGATTCTTGAACAAAAGATGTAGCCCTACGGGTTGCACGCTCAGCCTAGGCCTAGGTGGGACAATCACTTCAGATTCGCTTGTTTAGAGGTCACTCGGATGCGGATTACTCCCCATCCAAACCAGCCTCAAAGATAGCAAGGTTGGCTCCTGTTGCAACATATGCTTTCTCTTACTGACTCCATGAGGATCGTCTCATGGAATGTGCAAGGATTAGGGCTCCAGTTCCAGTGTCAGAGGGGTCGGTTACATCGGGAGCTTCAGTGATGTGCCTTGTGGGTGGTGAGATTGATATTCTTATGCTACAGGAGCATCATCTGTGCGAGAGCCACACTAGACGATGTGGTCAGATTTCGCGTGGTCGGTTTGAGAGGTTTTGGTCAGCTGCATTTGACCTTGAGGTATCCAGGAAGGGGTATGTATGACTATTGCGGATTCTTGGCAGCAAGCCATTGTGGGTACAAGTATTATTGTGCCAGGCAGAGCTCAGTGCGCCCAATGTGGCAAGTGCACATACAGAGCTTTGGACTCATGTTGTTGAGTCTTTGCCGCATGCAGAGCAGTGGTGTTGGGGGAGACTTCAACATGTTGGAGGACCCTTCTCACAAGATTTAGCCATGCTACAATGCACGGGGCTGAGTTGGCAGCTTGGAAGCGGCTATGTATGAGTCATGACTATGAGGGTTTCTGATGTTTGGCAGCACTCAGGTTTTCTGAGACCCCAAACAACCCTATCTTTCTCTCACTTTGACAGCAAGGCAGGAGGAGTGAATCCATCACGGATAGATCGTCATTGACCATATTTCTGACATGGGGAAGTCTGTTGGCATCCTGGCAGGGACTACTTTTTCTATCCACGCGTCAATGATTCTCACTGTGACACACAGACAGAAAGAGGGGGGGGGGGGGGGGGGGGGGGGGGGGGGCAAGGCACTTTGGACAAAGGGCCCGGACATGCAGGACACCCCTGCTGGTATAGTGGCCTCATGGCTGGCAGAGCTTAGTCGCTTCTTCCTTCCGGAGTCTACAGCTCGCTTGGCTGTAGCCAGGAAGGAGGAGAAGCGTCTTCCACGGGGCATTGTCTCCTTACATAGGATGCAAGAGCAACATCCAGACAGTCCATGGTTGGAGGAGCAGATGCAGCAATCTAGGCAGGAGTTGACTAGCATTGAGGAGCGGCGTCATGAGTTTGCCTTTCATCAACACACATCTTAGCAGACCCACGTGGGTGACAAAGTTACCGAGGAGTTTTTTGAGAGAGTGGGGCCTCGCCATACGCACACCAGTGTTAGTCAGTTGAAGAGACCCAACGGATCAGTTGCTTCAGAGCCTAAGGATATGCGTGCAGTTGCTACTGACACGATCTGTTGTCAAATAAGCCTCAGTCAGAGCGCCAGGATGCATGCAAAGAGCAGGTTTGGGCACAGATGTCTTGCCTCATTACCGAGGAGATGTGACAAAGTCTTGAGCTTTCCCTCCACCTAGATGAGCTCTATGAGGCCCTCAGAGCACTCCCCCGAGGTAGTTGTCCAGGGGAGGATGGTTTGACTCCCAGCTTTTTCTTGGAGAATTGGGACTTGCTTGGTTCAGATCTTTGCAACGCATTCCAATACATTTTGCACACTGGTGAGATGCATGACAGCATGAGTGAGAGCTTGATCTACCTAATCCCCAAGGAGGGAGGCTCCTTGGATGAGATTCTACAGTGGCGACCATTCTCAACTCATCCTACAAATTCTAGCCAACGTAACCGCGAAACGTTTCAAGACCGAAACATTTCATCCTGAAACGCGGCGTTTCACCACGAAACGTTTAAGTCCAAAATGAGAGCACAGTGAAACGTGAAACCGAAACGTGCGTTTACCGACTTTGAAACTAAAACTACGGTAACTTGTTGTTAATGAAACGGTTTGTGTTTCACTTGGTGAGCGAAACGTTTCAAGGCCCGAAACGTTTCACCTGTCCTTACCTGCCGAAACGCGTTCCATGGTGACGCTGATTCTAGCAAAGGCTCTAAGTTAAGGATTCAACCACTACTAGAGAGCATTATACAAGGACATAGACAGGTTTTCTCAAGAAGCGCAGTATCCTTGACAACATCTTCACTTTTTGGAAGGCGTCTGCCCTTGCGCGTCTCCGAGGAGAGGATTTGGTGATACTCCTTCTCGACTTTGAGAAGGCCTACGACACAGTTGACTGGGACTTCCTGAAGGACACTCTACGCATGATGGGTTTCAAAGATGCTTGAATCAAAGGTGTGTCAGCTCTCTGCAAGCGTAAGCACAGTTAGGTGCTCTTGGCAGGGGGAAAGGGGAGCGTTTCTTGCTCACGCGTTAGGTCAGACAAGATTGCTCTCTTGCCCCCTTCCGCTTTCTGTTCTATGCTGAGGCGATGAGCAGATTTTGACTTCTCAGCAGGTTGGCCTGCGAGGTCTTGAGCTCCCTATTAGGGCAGATGACCTTCTTGACGCTGCGTTTGCCGACGACTCAGCTTTGAAGTTGGAGAGCCAAGAGGCCAATCTGCACAGATGTGAGCATGCTCTTGAGGTGTTATGTTGTGCATCGGACGCATTCATCAACTGGAGAAAGACAGTTGCTTTCTAGGTTGGCAGTGCTCCTACACATGATTGGTTGCCAGGTGAGGGTTTCGGATGGATTCCCCATGGATTGCATTTCGTTACTTGGGTTGTCATGTTGGCTTGGACTTGTCCCCTGCACAGCAGACTGCTCCCCTCCTCCTCTCCATCAAGAGAAGTTGCTACATTGGAGTTCAGCACGGCTCCCTTTGACAAGCAGAGTTGTAGTGGCCAACCAAGTGTTGTTGGCAACTATGTGGTACATCACTTCTTGCTGGATATTCTCGAGCTCCTGCATCAGCCAGTTAGAAAGGCTGATCAGGAACTTTCTTTGGTCAAGGCGCGACACTCAGTTAGCCCGGACCAAAGTAACCTTGCAAGCATAGTTACGCGGAACGAGAACGGCGACGGGATCCCCGCGGAACGGGGGAACGGCTAGGGGTCCGGAACGGGAACGGCGCGGAACGGGAGGTATAAAAAACACCCAAATAGTGCATTTTTTAGCTCCTTGTGTTTAAATACAAGGAGTATTAGAGTGCTTTGACTCTAATACTCACAAAAAACTCGTTCTAAAGACCATTCAACCTTGCTATGACTAGATGATGAGAGAGAGAGAGAGAGAGAGACGAGAGAGAGTGAGAGGGAGACGGAGAGATTTGAGAGAGTGGGAGGGAGAGGAAGAGAGCTTGAAGGCTTGAAGCCTTGAGCCTTGAGAGAGTGAGTCTTGAGAGAGAGTGAGTCTTCAGAGTGTGAGAGGGAGAGAGCTTGAGCCTTGAGGATTAGCTTGTGGAGAGAAAGGGGGAGAGGGGTGCATTTTATGAGTCCTTGAGGCCTTGCACACTTCAAACAGAAGCCCAAACATTTACTTCAATTTTTTCAATTTTTGCCAAATTTGTTTGTAGCCGTTGGCCGTTCCAGGGGCATTCCGGAACGTTCCGGAACGGCCGTTCCGGTTTGCACTGGCCACCCGAAACGTCAGACGTTCCAGGACGTTTCGGAACGTTCGGAACGTTCGGGAAGGGAACTGCCCCCCGGAACGCCGGAACGGAGGCTAGGGGGCGTTCCCCGGTAACTCTGCTTGCAAGTCATCACTCTACCATGTTCTCAGGGGGGGCTGGGATCATACACCCAACACAGCATAGTAGAGCCCTTCTTGGAAAGTTTATTGTCAAAGGACTGCTTCCAAGGGAGGAGTCCTAGAAGGAGTTGTTGCTTCAGCGGCTTAGAGCTTGGGTGCCTCATGCAAGAGGCCCTTGGAGACCTTCCATCAGGCGGATCTTTACAAAGATGCGCAGAGTTGGTCTGAGCAGGAGACTAGAGGATCAATTTTGTGCCAGCTTGCTTTGCTCTTGGGAGCAGCGACGGAGTGGCTTGGAGCAGCACCAGTCCACTTGCACAGAGGAGCGCTGGAGTCGGTCCCTTGTTTGGAACCCCATGGTTAGCACTCAGAGAGGCCACTTGGCTGGTAGTAGGCCTCATGTTCCTTAGGGTCCCATGGCAGAGGGGCCAACCTGCACTCTAGGCGACTAGCTTCAGTTTTCAAGTTTGCCAAAGGAGGTACAAAGCATCCAACTACGGGGCATGAGAGGGGTGCAGAGCATGTGCCACGACATTACAAAGGTTGTACCAGCTGAGTGGCTCACCCCTCTAGAGACAGCCCAGATGGATGGGGGCCTTCACGCAACTTGAGGTCCTCATCACAGTTTGTGCTTCCTCCAAGTCCGTACCCCCCATGTTCTTTGAGATCCAGAGTGAGGGTCAACTACACATAGTCTCAATAGAGGCTCCACAGGTTGCAGAGTGTTGTTTTCACATGATACGAGTAGTGGGCCTCTGTGGGAGGACTTGTGTCACAGATGCTAACCCAACAGACCTTGAGACAAGCCACTAGAGGTTTTGGGCTTGGGAGAGCTGCCCTCCGGCACGAGTGCAGTGGGACCTTGGAGAGTGGTTTTGGAGAGAGCTCCTCTCTTCAACCGACCACCCAGGATCCCTTTCTTTCAATACACTGTTCGACTGGGGAGACACATACTTGTAGCACGGAGAGAGCCTCGTCCTGCTGCAGCACTTCATTGGCAAGACGAGGGTCTCACAGCTAAGTTCTTGTCAGGCTTTTGGGAGCGGTTGTGGGACTCCAGACAATCGAGGCGAGTCACCTTGTTCTAGTGGCTAGTTGCACACAGATCTACAACAGTGGGGAGCTGGCTGGTACATATTGGCCTTTCGACAGCCTATGCAGCTTGCGACCATCCTTTGGAGAGTCAGCGTCAATGTCTGTGGGACTGCCCCATGGCACAGCAGGTTCGGCTTCGGGTTCTTCGGCTGATGCCAGCTCTTTCCACATCGCGATAGTACACTTTGGGTGTTGCTGCCTAGTCCACCCTCACGGGCCGTGCGCTCCAGTTTGAGCTATCTTCCACCAGCACGATGATAGTGATCTAGGGAGATAACCGGCCTATACAACGTAGAGGGCGGTACTATTTCAATTACCTGTTAACTTTACACAAAGCACTGAGAAGGGAAGAGAACACAGTTGCGTCCAGCGACTAGAATGTCACTGCACACACGAGACCGACACCCTGTAGGCCCCAAAGACTGGCACCCCTTTCGGTATTTCTTTATTCAAATTAAGGTAGACGATCCGACCACTTAGCACAAGCTTTCACCAAGCTTTTCAAACCTGGCGAGGGCTGAAAACGCAGGTTTTCGACCGGATTTCGACAGCATAACGGTGCAAAAACCCCTGTATGTCAAAAACACCTGTCTAGGACGGATTCCCTCGATATCTGGAAGCTTTCTGGTGAGCTGTCACAGAAATTCACCGGGCTGTAATTCTCTGTTTTTCACTGCCGGGAGCCCAAAAGCCTATACACGCATCCCAAGGCTCTCACGAGGCTCCCCCGATGTTCCCTTGCAGTTTAGGTGTTTAAGCCTAAACCCGCAAAAAAACACAGCAGGCTGTAATTCCCTGTTTCGGATCGTTTTTAGCGGAGCGAACACGCCTACGCGTGTCCCAAGGGCTCCCGCACGCAATGGGACAGTTCCCCTGTGAATTGGACGAGTTTTCACGCGAGAAAACTCTCCAAACTCGCAATCTTTCGTGATGGAACTGTGCGTACCTGTGGGGGATAAGTTAGCTAATCCGGTTCCTGTTCAGAAGGCTCTTGCCTTGGCAAACGCGCATAAACCCCCAGAACTGTACATAGGTCAAATGAGAAGCCCACTATTGGGGCATAACATACTGTACGTAGGGGAGAAAGAGAGCATTATGTAGCGTGCGGGGCATCACTCCCGTCACCATACTGTGCATAGAAGGCAAGGTAAGCATTCGATAGCTTCTGTACCTGCTACAATCCACCTCAGGCTGAAAATGGCGCCCCCTTTGTTGATATGCAGCTCGTTTTTGCCTCCCAGAGTGGCCGAATCGCTCACAGGCTAACACGTCGCCCAGTTTCCGAGTTTGGGCTTTCCCTGCTAAAAATATCTCAACTGGTGCGTCAGTTGACTTGGCAGCAGAGCAATAAAATGTTCCCCTTGTCATTCCAGAGCTAATGACGCGAACACATTTTCCGATCAAAAATAGCAGTTTCATAAATTTTAGGAGATGCTTCCATGGCGTCCCTATCGGTCTCCTGACCATCATTGAAGACTACCATTTGACCAACATCTATAATGTGGGTTAATTCACTGGCCCCTTTCAACTTAAAAAGTTGCAGTGACTTGACGAGTGGCCCAAATTCCAGTTTGGCGCACACGAGCTTCCATACTCATCAGAATTCAGTGCTAACTCGCCCGGGCAGTCCCTGCCTGACCAACCTAGATCCCCGATGTGAGAAACCCATTTGGCTGCAACCGTTTCACATTGGCCATGCAATGTCCACTTGCACCTTTTCAAGGGTTTTGGGACAAACAAGTAAAAATAAAATAAATAAATCTAATACTTATTTACGAAAGGCAACAGGAAAAATACAGCTCCTGGTGACACACCCCACCCTTGAAATACTGCAAGCGACCTCGCTTGCATGCCAATAATACATGCAGATATCTCCTGATATCACATATATTCTATGATGGGAAATCCAAGATATACATGCTTCCGAAAATGTAGCATTGGACGATTAAACAATCCCACCAACCTGGCTACGACACATATATCAAGCATAGAAGTCTTCTAGTGTACTCTTGAGCACAAACTTCTCTAGCTAAATTCTGTATGGAAAGAGTAGATACAATTGCTTAACTACTCTCTTGAGCATTATGAACCATGCTCTTTCCTTGCTCCAAAAAGGCTGCATCAAGTCACTGTGGGTTCCATTTGAAAGCTTAAAGATACAATTGCAATAGCTGAGGTGAATCAAGCAATTCAGACTCTTCCATCCATTTGGCATCTAATGATGGATAGTTCTTGAACTTCACCAAATAGCGTCTTGCAACCTTTCTTTCTTTCTGTGCCAATATCTGTTCAAGAACAAGGATTTCATCCAATTCTTCCACTTCGGGTTGTTCCTCATCAAGCATATTCTCTGGCGCATCACCAACAAAGGGCCTTAGAAGGCTGACATGAAAAGAATTATGTATTTTCCAGCCTTCTGGTAGCTTTAACATGTAAGCTACATCGCTGATCTTTTCTGAAATCTGAAAAGGACCATAATATCGCATACTAAGCTTAGGAAACAAGCGTTCCTTGCCTTTCCTTTTCCTTAACTTGGCCTTTTCAAAGCGCAATAGTACCCAATCACCAAGTGAAAATACAAGTTCACGACGGTGACAGTCAGCAGCTTTCTTTTGCTTAGCCTAAGTCTTCTCAAGAGCAATCTTTATCTTCCTATATGTTTCCTCCATATCTTGCACATACTTGTCAGCCTCAAATATCTTGTCCTTAGTCTGCAAAATGGGTGGGACTTTCTTTCCTCCTTCCACTATCTCAAATGGTGCCTTACCTGTTGATGTATGCACAGTGTTATTGTAAGCATATTCAACCAATGGGAGATGGTGTTCCCAAGTTGCCTTGTGCTCTGAGACAACATTTGAGTAGGTCCAAGACAGTAGAATTTGCCTCTTCTGACTGTCCATCAGTTTGCGGATGAAACGAAGAAGAGAACTTGACCATAGTGCCCATGTTCTCAAACAATGCCTTCCAGAAAAGACTCGTCATACGTGGCTCCCTGTCACTGACAATTGACTGAGGCATCCCGTGATATTTAAAGATATTGCTCATGAATATCTTAACCATGTGTTCTGGCTTTATCTTCTTCCTCACAGGAATGAGATGGGCCTGCTTACTGCACCTACAAATGATAGTCCAAATCCCATCATTGCATGTTTGCGTCCTTCGAAGATCAAAGATAAAGTCCATTGCTATGCTTTCCCATGGCCTATCACGGATCGGCAATGGCTGCAACAATCCCGGTTGCTTTTGTCTGTCAAATTTGACTTTTTGGCATACTAAGCATGATCTTACAAATGTGTCAACATATTGACGCAAAGCTGGCCAATAGAAGAATGCCTCAACCCCTTTCACTGTCGCATCAATTCCACGATGCCTAGCATAAGGTGGAGCATGACTTTCCATCAAAATCTTTGGCCGTAATTGTTTAGTAACGCATAACTTTACATGCATCATGAGAAAGTCATTCTTAAGCATATAGTGCTCATTGAAAACTGCGGTCAAGTGATCCCTATGCTCCTCTTCAGACTTTGAGTAGACAATCATGTCATCAAAGAACGTACCCACGAAGTTTCTATGTGGTCTAAAAATTATGTCCATTATTCTATTAAATGTGGCAGGAGCATTTGTGAGACCAAATGGCATGACAAGAAACTCATAGAGACCAAATGTTGTCCTAAACGCAGTCTTATGGACATCTTCTGGTCTAATGCGTATCTGATGATACCCGCTCTTTAGGTCTATTCTTGTAAACAATGACGCTCCCTCAAGCCGATCAAGAATGTCATCTATCCTCGGTATGGGGAACCTGTTCTTGATAGTATTCTTATTCAAGGCGCGATAGTCAATGCACATGCGCCATGAACCATCCTTCTTCTGCACTAAGAGTACAGGCGAACAAAAAGGGGATGAATTGGGCTGAATCAGCCCCTTCTCTAAAAGCTCGTTGACCTGACTCATAATCTCTTTCTGCTGGGCTGCACTAACCCTGTATGGTGGTCTATTCGGTGGACTAGAACCTGGCACAAGATCTATAGTATGATCCTCAGGTCTCTCAGGAGGTAACTCCCCTAGCAAAGAGTCCGAAAAACAATCACTGAAACCACTCAAAAAAGTTGACTTGTCTATATCTAAGGTAGACAAATTAGATACGACTTGAGGTACTTCTTTTGCAAACCTCAAGTACACAGAAAGATGATTCTTTATTACAGATGAAATAGCAGAAGCAGAAACAACTGGAACAGACTCGCCTTTAAGCTTTACATCAAGGACATGAGTCTTTCCTCTATGTACAAGGGTAATCTTTTTGTTGTAAGTATCCGCCATAGCATGCAACCTGTAACACCATGGGATACCAAATAACACATCACAGCCCTCAAGCGGCATAATATGAAATTCTTCCGCATCCACATAGCTCTGAATGTGCAGACGAAGCTTTCCCAGAAGGGGAGTAACACGGTCTGAATGTCATGGGCATGCCAAACCTGCTTCGCCTGTCATACCCATCTCCTCTGCACGAATGCCCACCTTTGATGCCAATTCTGGTGATATGAAATTTGCACGGGCTCCTCGATCAAAGAAAACCAGCACTGTCTTGTCTCTAACTTTGCCCCAAGCTCTGCACAGCTCCGTGGCATCTGTGTTTGGCTGATCTCCAACCAAATCTGGAACAAGTCCTGCACTCGGCTTTGGCTTCTTCCCTTTATGGTCTGACTTGTCATCCTTATCCTGTGACTTCTTCTGTGGCCACTCATTTGCAAAGTGTCCTTCCTGTTCACAAATGTAGCATTTCTTGGCCTCCCTAAGAGCTTTCCGTTCTTGAAAAGTTTTGCCAGAAAAATGCCTTTTTTGTCCTTGTCCTCATTCCGAAGAAGATTTAGACTGCTTCTTGGACGTATCAGCTTCTTGAGTGGAGGGCTTCTTTGCAGGAGACTCAGAAGGCTTTGCTGCAACATTGCCCTTGGCTGAAAACTGTTTGCCCTGGGCCCCTTTCTTGTGGCTATTAAATCCATCGGAATCTCCCTTCGACAGATTGTTGGCCACTCTTACATTCTCTATCAACTGAAACATATTCATGACAGTAGTCTTTGTGCAATAGTCCCTGATCTTCTTGGGCAATCCGCAACAGTACTTCTCAATTTGTTCTGACAAAGGCACAAACCTGTAAGAGGTGACTGGCAACAGTGCGGCCCAAAACCATTTATTGTACTCTTCCAGATCTGCACACTGTTTAGCATTCAACTCGTGCCATTCCGTCATCACATCCACTTCAAAAGTGTTTGTCAACCATGCAAGCGCAAAAAGTTGTTTGAATTGGACCCACGTTGTTGGGGCTTGACCTTGGTTCAACAATGCGGTCCACCATTGAAGCACATTCCCTTTCAAGAAAGTGGCAGCCTTGCGTATCTTTGAAGATTCCGTGAAGTTGCCTCTAGCATAAGCTGCATCGAACTGCTGTATAAAGGTCAAAGCCTTTAATTGGTCCTCAGTTCCTCTGAAAGTTTCAAACTTCACTCCCTGCCCACCTTCCTTGTAATCCTTCGGCTGACTCAAAGGAGCCACATTATCATAAACAGGTGCCTGTAGCAGTGGTGCTCCATGAGTGTTCATTCCAGCACTCGCATCAACTGTTTTCCCTGTCATATCTGCATTTTGCACGTACTTATTTACGGAAGGCAACAGGAAAAATACACCTCCTGGTGACAGGGACAATGTGGACTCCTTGTTCTAGTGGAATCCCTTCCAAATCTTAATAAGACCAAGCAAAAACGTCCTTGAAAGAGTGCATAAAAGAAATTACTTAGTCAAGCAGCACAAGGTGATTCCACAATTAAGCAATTAAAAGAATGGGTTGAGGGTTATCACGGTCACAAAGGTTGACTTCCTTGACTGGGTGAAGAAATGGTACTGACGAGGATGTCTCAACAGATGAAGACGTCATCGCTTCTTGGAGCTTCGAGACATCATGAGCTGGTACTTGATTTAATATTGAAATCAACATGCTCTTCTTGTAAACATCCTTGTGGAAGCTGGTCAAAGGGTAGTTTATCAGACACAGAGCAAACCTTTGCCTTGGTCGAAGAGTAAAACACAGAGGAGGTTAAGGGGGACTTTCAAGGTTGAATGAAATCTTATAAAGGAGATATCTTTCCCATTCTATAGTTGTTTATAGGGTCACAAAGTCCAAAGGCTTCCACTTAAGGAGCAGCTGAGTTATTAGCCTCTGTGACCTCGAAACTGTTGCTAGGCTAGGCAGCACACAGGGGTCAGCTCCTGTAGGAACATTGGAAGATGGTATATCCTTAGGCAAAGACTGAATAGAAACTGTATAGCAAGGCATAGACTTCGTAGCTTCCAACCACTCAAGCAGGTCGTCCCTTGGCCCGTCAGGTGAGGTAGGTAATTCCGGTACTCCACTGACAAAGATCACTAGATATATCCCTCCTTCAAGGCGAATGGGTTTAATTGGAGATCCAAGAGTATGAATCCACATCGCGTCATTTTTCCAATCATGTAGCGCTTTGATGTGCCATAGCCATGGTCTGCCAATGAGGAAGGGAAGCCGCCCTCGACCTAGAGAAGACCCACAACAAAAGCCAAGCTAGCGGTGAAGTCTTGTACCTGTAGAGGCACCTTGTCCACTATGTCCACGGGGTAGACTTTCCTCTAATCTGCCAAAGTAACTATGAATGGAGCGAGCCATGTAGGTTGCATACCTAATGCCAACATAGTGAACTTAGGCATCACGTCGATGACGGATCCACCATCCACTATCACACCTCAAAATTTCTACCCCAAGATGGACACAGTGAGACGAGGGCTTCCATAATAAGTGAGGGGAGCAACAAAGATGTGGATGCACGTTGTTTTGGACAAACCATCACAATCCTTACTATAGTGATCCTTCCCATCATGGCAATGTCTGCAAGGGGGAGACCCTTCGGGAAGAGGACATTTACTTTGGTAGTTTCCCTGCATCTGTAGCACAAAATGGGTCGATTGGATGGTTGAGACAAGGGCGAGGTGGTCTCTATTGTTGTTGCATGGAGTTGGACGTTGATGTGTAGAAGCTCTGAGGGGCTAACAGAGTGTTAGCATGATAAAGCTCTAAGATAGAAAATACCTTGCATAGGCGGGGTAGTCAGCAAAGGGGGCATGTGATTTGGATGGCCATAGCGAAAAACCATGTTGGAGGCTATGCCAACCCTTGTTGAAGAGTAGGGGTGAGGCTCTCTTGTAGTTGTTGCAATCATTTTGCGTAGTCGCAATCTTTGTCTTCATCTTCAAACTTTTCACAGAAGTGGCAATAAGCCCGAAGGGAGCAGCATTCTTCTGGAGGATGCCATCGAGAGCAACATGAGCTACACCAGACCACAAGCTTAGACTCCTGTTGAGTCGGAGCTCTGGTAATGCTCTCTTGATTTGGTCCAAAGCGTCTTGATGTGGAGACTTCTCATGTCGAAGAGAGAAGGACCTCTCATCTTGAAGAGCTCGTTGAAATTTCAATGCTTTGAGTACCGTGCGAATAGAAATCAAGGGGCCAGAGGCACGTTCCATGAGAACTGAGGCGGTCTCTACCTGAGGGGGGTCTTTCAATAGCCTCCTTGCTCCCTCTATCTTGGTAGTGGTAGTGGCAAACTCCTCTCAGGTCAGAGAGTCGTAGCATCTGTTGAGATGTCTTGGAAAGAGCTTTCTCCATCCACTTCTTGACCATGAAATCTCCTGGTTGCTGGAGAATCTTGGCGACCAGAGACTTTTGTTCTTGTTATGAGTTCTGCAAAAGTCTCATTTGGTTGAAGCACTAAGTTTGCCAGCTCATCGAAAGCCTTCTCTTGAAAATCACCTGATCTGAAAGCTTCGCAGAAATGTCGCCTTAATGTTGCCCAAGTCGTAAAGTGGTTCTCTGCGATCCGACTATACCATTTGTCTGCTAAGCCATCCAAGGTTGATGGAAAGAGCACTAGGTAGGCATCTTCTATGTTGAGGCCACGAACTCTACAGAAAGATACAAATCTCCTAGCGTGGCCATCTGCATCCTCTGTGGAGAATCCCTTGAAGGTCAAAAACTTTATGTTCACCTTGGCTAGTATGCTTGCTAGCTCTTCCCTTGTTGCCTGCTCTCAGGAGTCTGTTGTAAGACACTTGGTGGAAAGTGTATTGGGAAGGGCATACGGGTGGTGGAGAGCTGGTTGAGGGATGCCAGAGAGGGTAGTGGAAGCAGGGGTGAAGGACTTCTGCTCGGTAAGAAAGGCTACCTCTTCCTATGGTAGTACTGCAGGGGACTCCATAGTGGCCTTCGTTGATCATTAGGCTGCTTTGTATGTGTCATGCAGTAGTAGCAACAGACGCACCCAACCTCTGGGCAAGAAGACGCTTGAACTTGCTGGACAGTCTAGACCCACAGGATTAGACTCGGCTTGACCAGGTTAGATTAGGGCGAGAGACTAGACGAGCTAGACAAGGGCAAAGGTGGACTAGACCAAGCTAGACAAGACCAGTCTAGACCAAGGGGAGAGAGAAGACCAGCTAGACCAAGCTAGATGAGGGCGAAGGTGGACTAGGCCAGGCCTAGGCCAAGCTAGACCAGACCAGTAGACTAGGCCAAACAAGAGAGTGAACGAGCTAGCTCCTCGACCATGTCACTTAGCGGAGTGAGACTTCACTTGAGGTCCCATTGGGTGTGCCTAAAAATGGGAGCACCTATAGCAAGAAAAGTGTGTTGTGCTCTCTATTGTCAATGCTCCTCAGTGCATTGTGCAAGAAACCTCACTCCAACAGAATGAAAACACAATAGAACAATACAACAAAGAAAACTCAAAAGACACAACAGCGGACTTTGAAGTTGAAGTTTGAACTCAATGGAACTCAACTAACTCATGGAACCAGTACAGACTCTGGCTAGCAGCACACTCAATAGAGCAATAGAGCGATGGAGCAAAGTAAACTCAAAAGACACAACAATAGACTCCTAACGCATGGAATTCACCAAACGCATGGAACCAGTACAGACTCTCGCTGGAAGCACACTCAACTCCAAACCCAGGACTCGCACGTACAATGGGGGTGTCAAGGTTCCAATTGTGCACGGAGAGTGCAGATGTGAGGTGCTAGACTGAACATAAGACTAAAGACTCTAGACTCATAAGACGTTTAAGATGCATACAACGACTAAAACCAATTGACCATATATACAATCATAAAAAGTAGCCAACGGCTAATAAATATCCATGACAGTCCACCTACGTCTTATCTTCAAACTGTGGTAGCCGTGAACTCGCCATGGTGTCCACTAGACCACCACTCCCTATGTCTACCACGTGTCACTGCCCACAGGAGATTAAACCCAATGTGAACCTCTAGCGCGGATAGTGTGTCGTGCTCTCTACAGTGGGTGCGGGTGCTCCTCAGTGCAATGTGCGTGACATCTCACTCAAAACAGAATGAAAACAAAGGGAACAATAGATAACAGCTGATCAACACAGAGACACAGCAACATACCAGAACATATGGACTCGACTATCTCAAAGAAAGGATACAGACTCCGGCGTGGCAGCACACTCAACTCCAACCCAGAACTCCCAGGTATAATGGGGGTGTTGAGGCTCAGATGTGCAAGGATGGTGCAGACGTGCTGTGTATAGACTCGCTACTCTACACGACAACGTTGGACCATATATAAAGAAGATAATCCTAACCCAACAGCTACTACTCATATGTCCCGCCATAAAGAGCCACCAACGGCTCATAAATGTCATCCATCTAAGTCTATCTCCAAACTGAGTGGTCTGAGTGGTGGTGGTGACCTGGCCACGATGTCCACTAGACCACTGTCTGTATCCCTGCCACGTGTCACTGCACAACCAAGAGAGTCCGTCCACTATGAACCAAGCCAGACCAACTGTACTAACTGTGTGTCCTATGAAAGTGACACCGTAGACTGCTACAGGTTGCCCGCCACAAGACCGCTCCCGGTCCCGGAGAGTGAAGAACTAAAAGATCTGCAACCAGGTCTACTACTTGTGAAGACTCCAAGAGGTGATATCTACTAGTGGTCGGTTGATGGAGGGGGAGGGGGAGGCTGGTAGAAAGGTGGGTAAGGAAATGGAGGCCACGTGTATGGTGGAGGGTAGTGGCCATGAGGTTACATTGCATATGGAGTAGCAACCCCATGAGCAGCAAACTGAGTAGGGTGAGAAGGTGGGACAGTTGGTTGAAACCCAGGGAAAGATTGAGTAGGGTGAGAAGGTGGGACAATTGGTGGAAACCCAGACTGGGAGGGGGAGGCCATGGAGGGTCCATAAAACTGTGAGGAAACCGTTCCTGCTTGCTTAGACTCCATAGTAGGTTGTGTTTTTTCGGTTGCTTGAAAATCCCCCGAATGAGCTTTGGAAGCGTCTATTTGTAGTGCCATAGCAGGAACTTGCGTAAAACTTGGCGTTGTAGTTGTAGCTGTTTGTGAAACGGCTATAGACTGATGTTGGGCACATGAGGGGCACATGACGGACACACAGAATTTACCACACGAGAAAGTTCCTGAATTGCGGCCATATCATTTGCCTCTTTTAGCAAGATTTGTGAAGTGTGGACTATGTGTTTGAGGTCCTGTACCTATTGAGTGAGAATCCTTATGCGATCTTGAGCCTGTGCAATTAACATATCCCTATCCATCGATCGTTGAAGGTGGATGCGCACTTCCCTTTGTATACTGTCATATACACCACGATGCAGGCCGTTAGTACCTTGCAAGGAGATGGCTGCATCTATAATAGTTGAAATAGCTCTTCTGTCCGCATCTAGAAGTCTATCAACCTAAGGTAAAAAGTTGGCAAACATGTCAGATTGCCCAAAGCTAGGTGTCCCTGCAGTACTCCTATATGCCCCTCCACTAGTAGTAGTAGTATGAGTCGTAGTAGGTGGTACTGCAGACTCAACTGGAGCGTGTTTGCTCGCTTGCAACACTACTAACAATAGGTGATGTAAATGTAGAGATGGCCACGGAAGTGGTCATGCTCACAATTTTTGGGTTTGCGGTATTGACGTCAGAGATTTTAACCTGTGATTCAGAGAATGATGGTGTTGCTAGCTCTTCCATCGAATCCCTTTGTACTTTAGCTCTCTTGAGTAACTTCCCTTTCCCTTTGGACATTTTAAATCGGCCTTGTTCTTTGGCATCATCTTGCAGAGTGATAACAGCAGTAGCATCTGTTTTCTGCTACATAGTTTGCACTACCCAATACATAATAGGGGCTGCATAGCAATTGAACCTCTCCGCTTTTCCTTTCCGTTGAGTCCAAAATCGCTTTGCCATGTCCCGCAGCGCCTTAAATACAGATGGTGAAACGGATACGGTAGACAGTGGTTGAGACAAAAAAAAAAATGCATCACATATTACTAGAGAGGAAGGAACCACTGAATTTGTTCGGTGCGCGCAGTAAAACGTAATATTGTAAAATGGAGTACAGCTGCTGATTCCTGTGATAGTCCGCATGTGAGCGAAGCAATAGCTCTTGGCACGCATTAGCAAGTGTCTTCGGGGGAGAGATTGGAGAAGGTTTTCGTGGTAGGCAAAGGTGCAAGCACATTCAGTATCCCCGTCGCATGTCCAATATCCTCCACTGTAAGAGTAACTCCATTTAGTTTCAGAAAAGTAAGTAAAAGAGCACTCAGCTTGGCATTGGAAATGGTGCAGGACACATCAGCCTGAGCCAGATTTTGGAGACCAAGGTGTAGTAACTGCTGCTGAGAGAACACATCTTTGAGTACTGGGTTGGGCACCTGTAAGTGGATAGATCATTAGTAAGGGTGCCTTCGAGATGGCACCAGAAGGACGTGGCTCCTGGAGAGTGGTGACCTTGCCAGGAGTGACTAATTGGGGTGAATCTTCCTCGAACAGTTGCTCTGAACTCGGGGCATAGTCTGATTTACTCTCACTGCTATCCCCAAAGGAGGCAGAGGACTCTTGATCCAATTGGAGGTGTTGCTCTCGATTTCGAGTACGAACCATATTGATGAAATGTACCAGAGAATTTATTTGTACTCAAGTCTGCAATTGATGAATCCTTCAAAACCTGTGCTGCTCAATCCACACCTGATACATAGACAACAAGTTTCCGCAATTGAGTAGACCCTAAACCACACCCAGATGCATGTTCTCAACCACACCCAAATACATCGTACAAGTGCCCAATAACTGTAGCAAGGTCGAGCTTGAATTTAACTCTATTCACAAGCTGCCATCTTCAAATACTATTCAGCGCTTGGGTGGGCCAAGGAGCACACAGAGAGGAGGCACGGCGATGGAAGTTGGGTTCTTTTCGTGAGATGCACGCCTGGGCTGAAAGCGGTTTGCATAGAAAGTGCGTGACTTTGGGATGTGGCTGAATTTGACGGGCTGAACTTAATACGCTGATGGCTTACTTTAGCTGAGGTAAAAAATAATGCCAGGTCAGTTTTAAAACTTACGTGGCTTGCAAAGGCAAAGGATGAGAAGGACGTGGGCGAGGCCAAGCAGGGGCGGGGGCGAGGGCGAGGCCAGCAAGGGCGAGGTCCAGCACTGCAAGGGCGAACCAAGGGCTAGGCCAGCATGGGCGAAGGCGAGGCCAGCATGTGAGCGACCCAAGGGCGAGGCCATCAGGTGCGAGGAGAGGCCAGCAGGGTGAACTAAGGGTGAGGCCAACAAGGGCGAGGGCGAGGGCGAGGGCGAGGCCAGCAGAGGCGAGGTCGAGGACTGGTTCGAGACAAGGGCGAGGAGGAAACCAGAAGTCGTGGGCGAGGGCGAGGGCATGTGTCAGTACACCAGAAGCATCAAGCAGGTAAAGGGACTAGCAACAGCATGGGAAGATTAACAGGAATGCAGAGAATAAGGTAATCTAACTCATTGAAAGAATCCGTGGTCGATGAAAATGCGAAGTTAAATTGCTAATGAACATGTAAATGGCACACCCACAAGATATATATACCTAGATGAATCCAGGATAGGCCCAGATTCACCCTTAAAAGGAAAGTGCAAGGTACAGACCCATGGTAGTCACCCACAAGACAATATAACCATCAGCTCCATCATGCATAGTATTGACTAAATACCACGACATCCCCACTAACGTCGTCAGTGCCCAATAGTGGGTGTAGAACTAGGTACTAACATATGCTCCAAACACAACACACACCACACACACACGAGCATACATCAACACAAAGTTCAGCGTACTGAGTTTCTATCATGACACCGGAGATCAAGGGCAGACTCAGCCATCATGAAGCCTAGCACTAAAAGAAGCATTAAATCGAAAAAATTAGCACAAAAATGAGGTAGTTGATAGGGCATACGCACCGCAAAAGATTGAAAGAATTAGCACAATATCAACTGGTCGTAACTCGGACAAAAACTTCACAATGTGACATGTCCGCTATACGACTAAAAAATATACCTAGATGAATCCAGGATAGGCCCAGATTCACCCTTAAAAGGAAAGTGCAAGGTACAGACCCATGATAGTCACCCACAAGACAATATAACCATCAGCTCCATCATGCATAGTATTGACTAAATACCACGACATCCCCACTAACGTCATCAGTGCCCAATAGTGGGTGTGGAACTAGGTACTAACATATGTTCCCAAACACAACACACACCACACACACACACACACACACACACACACACACACATGAGCATACATCAACACAAAGTTCAGCGTACTAAGTTTCTATCATGAATCCGGAGATCAAGGGCAGACTCGGCCATAATGAAGCCTAGCACTAAAAGAAGCATTAAATCGAAAAAATTAGCACAAAAATGAGGTAGTTGATAGGGCATACGCACTGCAAAAGATTGAAAGAATTAGCACAATATCAATTGGTCGTAACTCGGACGAAAACTTCACAATGTGAAGTCTGCATGTCCGCTATACGACTAAAAAATATACTTAGATGAATCCAGGATAGGCCCAGATTCACCCTTAAAAGGAAAGTGCAAGGTACAGACCCATGGTAGTCGCCCACAAGACAATATAACCATCAGCTCCATCATGCATAGTATTGACTAAATACCACGACATCCCCACTAACGTCGTCAGTGCCCAATAGTGGATGTAGAACTAGGTACTAACATATGCTCCCAAACACAACACACACCACACACACACACACACACACACACACATGAGCATACATCAACACAAAGTTCAGCATACTGAGTTTCTATCATGACTCAGGAGATCAAGGGCAGACTCAGCCATAATGAAGCCTAGCACTAAAAGAAGCATTAAATCGAAAAAATTAGCACAAAAATGAGGTAGTTGATAGGGCATACGCACCGCAAAAGATTGAAAGAATTAGCACAATATCAACTGGTCGTAACTCGGACAAAAACTTCACAATGTGAAGTCTGCATGTCCGCTATACGACTAAAAAATATACCTAGATGAATCCAGGATAGGCCCAGATTCACCCTTAAAAGGAAAGTGCAAGGTACAGACCCATGGTAGTCACCCACAAGACAATATAACCATCAGCTCCATCATGCATAGTATTGACTAAATACCACGACATCCCCACTAACGTCGTCAGTGCCCAATAGTGGGTGTAGAACTAGGTACTAACATATGCTCCCAAACAAAACACACACCACACACACACACACACACACATATGAGCATACATCAACACGAAGTTCAGCGTACTGAGTTTCTATCATGACCCACAAGATAGCCAAATGAAGAGCACAGAGACTTATATAAATAGCAAAAGAACTTATTGCCATGTGAGGGGCGCTAGAGATCATCAGAAGCTTTAATAAGGCATTAGTCAGGTTGAGATAGTGGGTAGGACAAACAAAAGTCAACGAAGCGAGCAGAGTTAATCGAAGAACAACCAACTACAATTGAGGACCTCAAAGTGAACCACCACAAGAGTGATCAACTATAATACGACCAAAGAAAGAGTCCTACAAAATCTAGAACCATGCTCACCAAAGCAACGGAAGGAGAGGAGGAGAGGGTACATGAGATACTAACACAGAGTGAAGGAGAGAGTTTCACAAAATCGAGAATCGGGCCAACCAAAGCAGCAGAAGGAGAGGGTGTATGAGATAGTGATGGGGAACATCAAGATCAACTTTAGGGTTGAGGACGCAGCAAGTAAGATCAACACTTGATTCATGAACCTTGACTGCAGCTTACACAATGATAGCATTTGATCCTAGACCCATTGACTAAGGGCAACTGAACTCCTGCTAGGGTGGATAATTGTACAGCCCCTTAGGGTAGAATCTCCTGCACCTTGTACGGTCCTTGCCAGGTTGGAACCAACTTCTTTGCTTTTTTTCTGATAACAAGCTTGATAAAGTAGCACAAGTGATCCTTGCATGATTTTTGGTTTACGGAGACGGCGATCATGCCATGCTTTGCGACGAAGCTGCTCTGCTTGCAGAGCCAGAGAAGCCAATCTTCGGCTTTCTTCCAAAAGGTAGAGACGAGAGATGCCGACCCCAAATCCCCATTGGCACGCAGACTGCCTACTCGCGGAGATCCTAAGTTGAATTCGAAGGGTGCTATCGCTTCCAAACCGAAAGCTAATTGAAATGGGGTGTGATTGGTTGTGACTTTGAAAGAAGTTCGGTATGCCCAAAGGTTGCCATGGATATCTTGAGCCCAAGACGCTAGATAGAGATGACATGCTTTCCGCAAAAGGGCTATCAAAACCTTATTGGTGCTCTCGGCCTGTCCATTTGCTCTAGGGTAATAGAAACAAGACTTACGGTGAAAAATCTTGTAGTTGGCGAGCAAGGTTGAAATCATTTCATTAACAAAGTGACTGCCCTTATCACTGGTGATCTCCAGGGGACATCCAAACCTACACAAAATATTTTCATATAGAAACTTGGCTACAGTATTGCCAGTCTAATCAGTTGTTGCCAGTACCTCTGCCCACTTGGTTGCATAATCAGTAGCCACCAACAGATACTTTCGGTTACCTGGTTGGGCGGGGGGAGCAATTGGACCCATAAAATCCATGCCCCATCTCTCAAAGGGCTGCCATGCCATAGAGACCTGCAGAGGACAGTTGGACTGCTTGCTTGGTTTAGGTCCGCAACGTTGACACACATCACAGACTTTTACATATGCGATTGCATCCCAAAAAACATAGGGTCTGTCACAAGACGGGCACCACGCGCCAATAGAAAAGAACAGACTGAACAGACTTTTAGCAGTTCAATAACAACTCAACTAAAAGCGAGAGACGACACACGACACGGAGTGACGGAATTCCACCCCAGAGAGTAATGGCCCCAAACCTTGGCGTCCCTTTCGGTATTTCTTTATATTGCATCAACACAATACAAGCCGGTACTCCAGACTCTTCACCTTCTCCAAGAAGCCTGCCAGAGAATGAGCCCTAGCCTTATATTTAAAGGCCCTTGGCCTGAAAAGTAGTTACAGTAAAAAGCCTTTAAAACTCAAAAGTACCTGGTCCAAAAGCAAAGCCAAAAAGCTGCCAACGCAATTTACGAAAATCCGCACAGCCTACCACGTCATTATGTCAGCACTACCTATGCATACATTCGTATAAACCTGCGATGATATCTTGTGTGGCCTACAAAGCTCTGAACACCTTTCGGGTTGATGGGAGGCGGTAACTTCAAGATGGCCACGATCTTCTCTGGGTCAAGCGCTAAACCTTTAGCAGACACCACATGGCCTAGAAGTGTGCGTTCAGTGACCAAAAAATGACATTTGTTAGGATTGAGATTTAGGCGTGCCTCTCTGCACCTGAGGAAGACAGCAAAGAGCTGAGCGAGGTGCTCCTCTAGATTTTCCACTGGGGTTGAACATTGAGCACCTGAGAAGGTCGAAAAATCGTCCATGAAGATGCCAAGAGGATCCGTAAGTAAAGGACAGAATATGAGATATACTGCTCGATTGAAGGAAGGTGGAGCGTTTTTCAACCCAAACGACATTCTAGTGTGGATAAAAATACCCCAGGCAGTCACGAAAGCCGTTTTCTTCTGATCACCTGGATGGATGCCCAACTGATTGTATCCACTGAACCCATCCATGAAACTGTACAATACATACCCTTCTACATCTTCTAGCACACGCTCGGTGAAAGGTGTGGGAAAACCATCTGGATAGTTACCTTGTTCAGAGCACGGTAATCTACGCACACGGATTTTATTGGGCTGCTTCTTAGGCGCTATCACCATGGGTGATAACCACTCAGAGTGCTCCATAGGTACAATGATCCCTGCCTCTTGCATTTTTTCTTACTCTGACTTGACAGCCTCTGCATACTTTGGGTTGAGCTTGTAAGCTCGACCTGTGTATGGACCCCCAATTCTGGTCGGATCCCTTTCAAATCCTTGTAGGACCAAGCAAAACCATCTTTAAAAGAGTGTGTATAAGAAACTACCCGATCCAGTAACGCGGGATGATCCCATAACCAAGCTGCTAAGAGGACGTGCTAAGGGTTGTCAGGGTCGCCCAAGTTGACTTCTTTGACTGGGTTAGGAGGTGTAGCTGGAGAGGGTGCATCAGAAGATGAAGAGTTAGCTGCCTCTGGGAGCTTCGAGACATCATGGGCTGGTGTTTGGTCGATTGGAAACTCTGCATACTCTTCTTGTAACCATCCTGGTGGAAGCTCCTGGAAGGGCAAGTCTCTAGACACAACAAAGTGCTTTTGTGTGGGCGGGGCGTCAGACCCGGGCGATATTAGAGGAAGAGGTGGAACGTTGGCGAACTCATGTAGAGGAGATTTCTTTCCCCTTCAATGATGTGTTATAGGTTCACCAAGGCCGACGACTTCCATCAAAGGAACATTTGAATAATGGTCATCATGGACTAACACACTTGCTTCTTTGACTAGCACCCTTTCTGCTGTAGGACTTGGGTCACTGGTGTCAGCCTGAGGAGCCGGGAGAGAGTGTGTTACAGGCGGTGAGGCTTGAATAGAGACCACATAGCAAGGCATCGATGTGGTAGCTTCCAACCACTGCAGCAAGTCTTCGTCAGACCCGTCAGGTGGGATAGGCTGCTCGGGGTCGAGGTTGGACTGTAGTGACAACGAGCTGTGATGAACCATTGGATATGTACCTCCTTCGAGTCGAATTGGTTGCATGGGGGAGCAAGAGTATGTATCCACATGGCGTCGTTTCCCCAATCATGAGGTGCCTTAGTATGCCGCAACCATGGTCTACCAATAAGCAAAGGAAATCCTCCTCCACCTGGGGAAGACTGACCACCACAAAATCCAAGCTAAATGTGAAGTCTTGTACCTTCAGAGGCACCTTATCTACTATGCCCACTGGATAGATTGTCCTCTGGTCAACCAATGTAACAGTGAATGGAGCGGGGTGGGTAGGTTGCAGACCTAAAGCCAACATAGTAAACTCTGGCATCAGATTGATCCGGATCTACCATCCACTATGACACATAAGAAATGATGCCCAAGAATAGATACAGTGAGACGAGGACTTTTGTAGTCGCTGAAAGCAGCTGCTGGATAAGAAATCATGTAAGACTCTGAGGGCTCTACTACAAGGAGGTGCCCGCCACTACGCCCTACACTCGAGTACAGAGACTGAATGACTGAGAGGGTGTCACTTCTGAGGGTTACATCTAGCCAGAGCATCTCATAAAGGGACACTTGATGAGAGGTGTTCTTCAAGATTGCTTCCGCTGTGGGCTTAGCTCCTTCAATCCGGGCTTCCTCTGGTCAAGTTGTGGAAGTGGAGATGGACGAGATGGACCTGTTGTTGACAAGCTGAGACCCAAAGCTGCTCTTTGTGTCCGAGTGAGTACGCCAGCGGGCTCCCCCACTTGTTGTGGCCGAACTGTATGAGTAGCAGGTGATGGCTATGGGGTGGTGTTCACTGTGATCAGATTGATCTTCGAAAATGTAAATTCTTGTTGGTTCTGAGTTGGGCCTGAAGATAAGGATGCCCTTTGCTTGGGACAATCCTTACTGTAGTGGTCTTTAGACTCCGGACAATGACGGCAAGGAAAGGAGCTTCGGATAAAGGACACTTGCTTTGGTAATGCCCATATTCTCCACATTTGTAGCATAAGATGGGCCAATTTGATGGACGAAACGGGGGACGAGGTGGTCTCTGTTCTTGTTGCATGGAGTTGGAAGCTGAGGTGTAAAAACTCTGAGGGGCTGAGGGAGCATGAGTATGATAAAAACTTTGAGACAGAAAAGTACTTAACATACCTTGGACAGTAGGGGTATTGAGCAAAGGTGGCATGTAATTTGGATGGCCATAGGGGGAAACCATATTGGATATTGGTGCTAGCCCTTGCTGAAAAGAAGGACCTAGACTTTGTTGTATTTGCCGTAATCCCTTGATATATTAGCAATCCTTGTCTTCATGCCCAGACTTCTCACAGAAATGGCAATAAGCACGAAGGGGACAGTCCTGTGGAGGGTGTCTTGGAGAGCGACATGAGTTGCACCATACCATAGCCTTAGTCTCCTGCTGAGACCTAAGCTCTTCTAGCTCTCTCTTGATTTGATCCAAAGCGTTGTGATGTGGGGGCTTCTCCTGTCTAAGAGAGATTGATTTCTCCTCTTGAAGAGCGCGTTGCGGTTTTAGGGCTTCAAGTTCCCTACATAAAGAAGTCAAAGGGTCAGATGGACTCTCCAAGAGTACAGAGGAAGTCTCTACCTGAGAAGAGACGGTAAACAGCTTCCTTGCCCCCTCTATCCTAGTAGCAGCCGCAACAAACTCCTCCAAGGTGGCATCAGGCCGGAGATTCTTCCTCAGTTTTTGTTGAGAAGTCTTTGGCAGAGCCTTCTCTACCCATTTCTTGACCATGAACTCGCCTGGTGGTTGAGGAAGCTTGGCTACCAGAGACTTTGTTTGGGTCATGAGTTCTACAAAAGTCTCTTTGGGCTGAAGCATCAGGTTGGCCAACTCATCCAAAACCCTTTCTTGGAAGTCCCTTGGTCTAAAAGCTTCACAAAACTGTTGTCTTAAGCTGCCCAAGTTGAAAAGTGATTCTCTGCAAACTGACTGTACCACTTGTCTGCTAAACCATCCAATGTTGATAGAAACAGCACCAAATAAGCATCTTCTCTATTAAGACCACGACCTCTACAGAGAGATACAAACCTCCTCACATGGTCGTCTGCATCTTCTAAGGAGAGTCCCTTGAAAGTAGGAAACTTGATGTTTACCTTGGCCAAAACACTAGTCAATGCCTCCATAACTCTTGCTCATTAGCTTGTTGTAACAAAATGGGAGAAAGCTTTACTAGGGAAGGTTACCTGGAAGATGTAGAACCAGATGGAGGAATGGATGATGCCGTATATGGAGGTATGGGTGATGAGGTTGGTGGACTTCTACTAGGTACCAAGGGTTGATGCCTTCTGTGGTAGTGCTTCAAAGGACTCAGTAATGCGCTTTGACGCTCTAATGACCCCTTGTATGTGTCATGCAGTAACCACAAACCCAACCAAGCTTTGGGCAAGAAGACTTTTAACTAGTGAACACCGGTCTAGAATGTACTAGACCAAGGCGAGTGACTAGACGAGTGACTAGACCACCTTGCTGGACCAGGGACAAGGAAGACTAGACCAGGATGATCCAGGGCGAGAGAGGACCAGACCAACAGGGTGAGAGACTAGGTCAGCTAGACTAAGCTATCTAAGGTGAAACTGGACCAGCCCAACAAGGCAAGAGACTAGGTCAGCTAGACTAGGCTGTCTAGGGTGAAACTGGATCAGACCAGTAGGCTGCACTATGCAAGGTGAGGTAGGCGAGGCTAGGTAAACCCAGCTAGCTCCTCGATTTGTAACTCAACAGAGAGTGAGACTTCAGTTGAGGTCCCACTGGGCATGCCAAAAATGAGAGCACCTATAGCGCGGATAGTGTGTCATGCTCTCTACAGTGGGTGCTCCTCAATGCAATGTGCGTGACATCTCACTCAAAACAGAATGTAAACAAAGGAAACAATAGCTAACAGCTGATCAACACAGAGACACAGCAACAGACCAGAACATATGGACTCGACTATCTCAAAGAGCTGATACAAAATCAGGCGTGGCAACATACTCAGCTCCAGCCCAGAACTCACAAATACAATGGGGGTGTCGAGGCTTAGATGTGCAGGGATGGTGCAGACGTGCTGTGTATAGACTCGCTACTCTAGACGACGACGCTAGACCATATATGAAGAAGATGATAATCCTAACCCAACAGCTACTACTCATATGTCCCACCATAAAGAGCCACCAACGGCTCATAAATGTCATCCGTCTAAGTCTATCTCCAAACTGAGTGGTCTGAGTGGTGGTGGTGAACTGGCCACGATGTCCACTAGACCACCGTCTGTATCCCTGCCACGTGTCACTACCCAGCCCAAAGAGTCCGTCGAGTGTGAACTAGGCCAGCCAACTGTAATAATTGTGTGTCCTATGAAAGTGACATTGTAGCCTGCTACAGAACCCAAGACCAACAGTAACTGCCTATCCAGTGCAAGTGACATTGTAGCCCTACTACATCCATACAGTTTGCCACGTCAGTAGCCAGCTCCTCAAAACGCGCTGAGAGCCGTACAGGTACCAAAATAACGTTTTTTTTTTTTAATTGGAGTTTAAGCCCCTCCGCCGGGAAGGTTCCACTTGGGGGATACATCAGAAGGCTGGAGGCAAAGGGGAGGAGAGGAGAGAAGAGGGATCGGGCTAGGCCACCCTTCTACTTATCTGCTACACGACTGCTCTCCATGCTCTCCCTCTCCTATGGTGAGCAACGCACTCTCCTCTATTTGGGTTGCCTCTACTGCCGCTCGCCAACTTGTCATCCTACCTCTCGCTGCTTGCGCCGGTTTGTCAACCCTGTTCCACTCCCACCCTCCCTCCTTTGCTTGTTGCCTGTGCAGCCCGCAACAAATATTCTCTTCTATTTTTTATTTTTATGCAGGCTTTGTTCCTTGTGATTCCATGTTTACTACTTCCTTGTTTACCAGGTTGCTTGAAAATTTGTTTATTTTATGGGTGTTGCACGCGCTTGTGGGTTCTACAAGTGCTCCGGGTGTGGTGTCTCTACGTGCTTGCATGTGTGTGGGGGCTTGTCTATTCTGCCTGTTTTGCTGCATGTTGTTTTGTTTGTTTTACTTATTTGGTGGGCCCCTGGTGTTGGTCATGCAGGTGTGATGGATGGTGTGTGAGTATGGTGGGTGGTTTGTTAGCCTTGTCTATGGCTGTACACCCCTCCTTATTGATGTTTTGCAGGTTATAGAGCATTATAGCATTGCTAATTGCCGGCCAGCGATGTCTAAAGGATACCTCTCTCCTAGAGTTTTGATGCAAAGTGGATGTGCAATGGTGATGCCTCTTCTGCTAGTGTGCGCCTTTTAGCCTTAAAGATCCAGAGTCTGATATTGGAGACTCTTTGGTCGAGTTTTCGGCATTTTCGTTGTAAGTCCAGGTGATCTACTTCTACCTTAGCTCTTTGCTACATTGGTCCTTCACTCCTTTGTCCCTCGCATTTGTTGTATCACCCATCTTTTGTAACTCTATATCACTCATGGTTTTTCCCCTTCGGTTTGTTGTCATTGTTATATCTCATGGGTTTTTTCACTACAAGTTCCGTTTATCATGTGCTGCCTATGGGCTTATCTAATGCCTACAGGCCTGGTTATTTGCTTATGTAATAGAAAAGGGTGTGCGCCCTCCTTTTCTTTTTCTTTAAGAAAAAAAGAGGACCGTACAAGAGAGCTGCAGTGAAAACAAGCCACCGAAGGGTTACAGTCTAGCAGCCAGCAAAGGATCTCGAATTTCAAACTCCAAATCTCCAAGTCCAAAAGGAGCACTTCAGCGGCCAATATCTTGCAGATAATGGAGAGAGGAGGTAGATGGTGAGCAGCAGGGGAGGTGGACAATGAGGAGCACTATGTATACGGTTGCACAGCCTACACTGCCATCAGAGAGAATAACCCACCCTGTTCCGAGAGCAGTGTTGTCTCCACCAGCTCTTAGAGTCAGCAGACCAGCACACGCTAGGGATGCTTATAGTATAAACGGGAGATTTAGCGACACAGAGATATCTCTTTCCCGAGAGTACCAGATGGGAGGTATCAAGACACAGATCATCACATTCTTTCAAAGATCCACCCGACCCCACACACCCACACAGTAGGGAGTCACCCTCCAGAGAGCAAAGATACTCAGAGTCAGCAGGGGTCAGGGAAAATCTAAAGTCTGAGCGGAAGCTCTCGAAATGCCATGTGAGTTTTTGTGGTGGCATGGTTTAGAGTAACCGGCAAGTAAACATACTTCAAAAAACCACTGCACGTTCTGTAAATGTGGTGAACTGCCTTGCAGTTAGAAGCCTTGCTTAGCACATAAATCCTGTAATGCTATCAACTTTAGGATGGGCACACGTTGTTGCTTTTAGAGCCAATTGTGGGCCCTTTTCCACCATCTTCCCATGACAAAGTGGAAAGGAAGGCAAACGTCTCACCCACAAGAAACTTTGTGCATTCTTCATCATTCATAACACGCCTGTTGCAAGTTTTCTGCGATGGAGGACCCGTTTGCTTGCCGGAAAAGCAACTTCTAAAATCTGGTACCATTGTAACCAGCCAGCACCACGTGCCAAGCGGGAAAATCGCTGACAAAGAGTAACACAGCTAAGCCAAATGATGCTCCACACTTGAATTCTATAGAAGAGACGGCGATAGGAGTCCTTCTTGGAGAGCATTGGCCCCTAAATATGAGCACCTCAAAACTCTGTGAATAATTGTCGAGTGAGACCACTCACATTCATCCAAGATAAAGCTGGGGCATTGGCCACACACTCTTAAGGCCCAAAAGCAACTAAATGCAATCTGCTATTTACAACTTTGAGCCGCAAAAGCAACTAAGCTAAAAATTCTACATGGAGGAAATGCAAACAAAACCATGCATAGTAAACTGCCACATCAGCTGGTCCAAACAATATGCCATGCATCCATCTGTAATACTGCCAATATTTGCGAGCAGATTCGTACAGTCTCCTTGCAAATCAAAGTGCAAATTCTCTACCCCTCTTCCTCTGCTCTGGATTCTTCCATTTGGTGAAACCCTGCCATGTTACCAGGTTGTAAAAGGTGGCATATTAGGATGCTGCTCCACACTATTTCCAAGTGGCCGCCCTCCCACAGTGCATAAGGATAGGTCGTTTAGCTGCCTGTCTTTGTCTCCACCTCTGCCTCCATATCTGTTATTGACATTGTTGCTCCCATTGTCTTTTTGGTCTACACTACTCTGGTTTTCACCAGTAAAAAGGCTGTATGCGTGCACAAGTGTGTTTCAGGACACTCATTCCCAGCCATGAGACTTACCTGGAATCTTGCTGTTGACAGTTACTTAAACCCACATGTGACTCTACATTAACTGACACACGACTCCAAGAGCTGAAACTTGAAAACAAGCAACTTGCACTTGCTGTTATGCAATTGTTCAAACGCTTACATCTTCATCCGATGCAGGCCAACTGAGATTGTTGAAGAGCTTCCCTTCTGACCTCCTACGCAGTAGAGCTTCAGTATCAATAGATTCCCTGCATCAACATGTTCTCTACAATCAAAATAGCAGATATAAAGATATCATAACCAACTGTATGTCATACAGTCGAATCATCGCTTGGGTTGTTAGAGTCGGGTCTGTTTTGCCATCAAATCACAAATCATTCTAAGTTATAGATACTGTGATCTAAAATTCCTCATGCTCCAGGTGTGCTACAATAGCAGCAAATGACACATTGCAAACAAACAATTCAGCAACTATATCGTACCTCAATTCTGGATCCATAAAATCGTGGGTGAGCACATCATAGAGATCAAGCATGGCCTTTACAGCCTCTTTTCTCAGTTCGGGAGTCTCCTCGTTACCCTTTCATTAAAAAATTCACAGAATAAGCAACCAGAACCAGTGTTCTTAAAAAGAGTTTATACATTTATATGCATACACAAACAAACAACCATACATGTACACGTATACGTATGTACACATGTACATATGTATATAGATATACATATCTACATATATACATATATGTATGTATAAAGCCTGCCAACGAGAGTGCTAGAAATGTTAATTCCACTAGGACGAGGGGGATCATGCTGGTGGCCTCCAACAATCCCATAACATAGCCCACTATTGCACCACCCATCCCAACATATCCCCCATGTGGGAAACATGTAAGTCCTCCTGACCCTGACCACTATGTCATCCCATTATATATAACAAGACAGCAGCATGCCCCCCATAGTGTCCCAAGTGCCCTTCTATCCACTCATGAGTCATCGGAAATGCAAGTAGCCACCGCCACCTCCACCTCCACTAAGTGTAGTGTCTCTATATCCTCATAGTCATATGTATAGCACTGTTCGCTTTGTATGTGAACATTGAAGTCGCCCATGAGGAAGACCTCACCCAGGTTTGAATAGTACATGATATCCTCAGATATGCATGTATATGGTGATGGCCCCATATCCTCCCATCTCTCTGGCTACATCCTCTCATATGGCACATAAGGATCGTACTGGAGAAGTATCGTAGAGCTACCCTATCCTGAGAAAGCTGTAAGCTAATCCACATAGTCTAGTGTGGATCAAGAGAGACATGAAGTCCCATAGGGATACCACTGCTCTCAAGGTACAAAGTGTATCTACCTTTCTCACTTGCAACTGATGGGAGAATGTCCAAAGCTGTCCTATGACATATTGAAGCACATGCGAGAGGTGTGAATCCATGTATTTCGGCCGTAACATGAATCCATCCTCAGTAATGTGAAGAAAATTATTTTTTAAAAAGCCTTTTTCTCCCCCAACTCCCAAGGAATCGTCATCCATGTCCTCCTGTATAAATCCGTGTGAGATCCTGTTCAATGATCCTATTCTCTCTGTACATGAAAATGTGAGTGATGGTGCATCCAAGGAGTACCGAAAGAGTAGCAGTCTGTCCACACTAAAGCCATGCGGTTGAAACCAAACGGATATCTATGCATACCAACATCTACAATCTCCCGCCATAGCTAGCTGTCGAGATGGCTGGAGGGCTAATCTAGCACGACGATGACCTGGAAGTTCCCACAAGCCATGCATGCAAGATATTGATCTAGTACCTGCAGCAAAGAGAAGTACCGATGTGGCAGCCAGAAAACCACGGTGTAAAATCCAGGACTCTACATCTGATGATGTGGCAATTGCTGACGTGGCAATTTCTACGTTGGGATAATGGCCAGAGTTTCTTTTTTGGCTTATTTCCTAAATAGAAGATAATTACGTGCTTTTTACCACTCTTGTAAATAACAGACGTGCTTAACACTACTCCCTATTTTAAGGTTTTGCCATTTGGTTGTGAATGCAAGTAGCATTTTATAGTGCATTTGGAAAAAGTACTCCAAGTAAAATGAAACTAATTACACTAGAGACTAGTCCAACAGTAAACCACCACATCTAGTGTTTTAGGCAAACACTACTTACGCTACCACATCTAGATCAACACTACTTCTAACACTAAAGGTTTTGACATTTGGTTGGTGCTCGAATGCACTAAAGCAAAGCACTTGTTTTTATCACAGTGATGTCCTCAAAACAACTTCAAAACAGCCTTCCTAAGAACTTAAAAAAGAAACCAAACAACTGCTAGAAGCCAAACCTACCAGAACGCCTAGAAGTGCTGTCACTCGTGTCTGAACCACTTTCAGACTCTTAAGCTGGAAATTTTTCGAAAGTGCCTCTTCCTCTCTGCTTTTGTTGATCTTCTCTATTACATTCAGGACCCTGTGCATACATACATCAAACAGTCATTAAAGTTAGTTTGGAAAGAATCTCAGAAATAACTACACAAAAAAATCAGGTGAAAAATCCGTTACCATCCATGCTCTTCTTCTGTAAACATGTTGCTCAAGATGATTGCAAAGCTCTTATAAACTTCCTGAACAGCATGGCACATATAATCATCTTTTTGGACCTTCTCCAACAATTCTCTGTGATTGCCTTGATGTTCCTCTACAAGGTTCACTGCCAGAAATATCTGAATAATAGATAAGATAAGGCGTAAGTGACCAGTGAAGCCACTTAATATGGGAAAAAAAAAATTAAAATAGGCCCTACCTTACTGACTAGAAGAAATAAAGGCCACTGTACAAACTGATTCTTTGCATTGGAAGGCATAACAAGGAGCTCCTTCTCACTAATAAAAAACAGCCACGATTTGTTAAGCACAGGATTGATAAACTGTCAATGTGCTTAGACATGTTGTGCCAAGTTGTACAGTTTCTCGCTGGTAATGAGTGCATGCACTTGCCTCCTTTCGCTACCACAAGTCAGATCCAGAAACCTCACCACACATTGTACACTCAGTGCAGTAAAGAATGAACAAAACTGTTTTCCCGCAAAAAGGGAGATTTACAGGGCTCGGCAAGTTACTCCGGCTAGATATGTTAACCCTTTACTACGTTCGTACTAACAAGGACGAGGATAAGCTAAGCATGTTACTCCAGCCCAGATTGTTATTTGGACTACATGAAAGTTTATTTCAGTGTACATAAAACAAAAGATTGGAACAAAGCCCCTTTTCCTGGCAATCACATTAAGATTATAAGACCAGCCAAAACATGATAAAACCAGCAAACATCCACAAAGACTAGATACATGACGATGACGGAGCTATCCTTCTTGTTGCTTTGGTACAGCTTGGTTGTTATAAACACCTACCGGTTACTGATGTAATCTTCTTCTCTAAGAGATGTAATGAACTCGTTCCAGTAAGGAGCAAATCTGGCAGCGTTAGCTTTTTCCGTTGAAACATTCAGAGCCTGTCAAAAATGACATTCTTGAGAATGGATAATTAAACAGTACTTTTGTTAAAGGCAAACTCTTGGGTTACAAATGCAGATTTCCACCTCACCAACATTTGTTTGAGGACCTCGTAATCTATGCCTCACAGAAAAAATAAAGGCCGTTCAGGTTAAGTTGAACTTATCATAATCCAAGTAATGTGCTTCACTCTATCACAAAAGTAGAATAGTGCACACTCACATTTTTAAAGATTTAGATGCTTCGAGATTCTTCACAAATTCGTTTGGATAACTGTCAAACTGGACCCGTAGGGTTTCAAGGGAGCGTATCTAGGCATTACAACATCAACACAATGCCACTGAAATTAAGCAACCTCAATGAAACACAAATTAATGGCAATTGACAGAAATTGAAAACATATATACATGCAACATTACTAAAGGGAAGCTCAAGGTACCCACATGTGCATACATAGCAATAACAAAAACTTCGCATGAAAGCATGCAGCGTGACTCATTGCTTTGGAAGCATTTCATAACTTGTTGAATCACAAGTTGCACTAAGCAAAATATTCATTTGGCGCAATGAAAGGCTAGGCCAGCCACTCAGGCCAGCTCCACAAGAATAGAGAGACGCAGCTGTTATACTTCAGAAGAAATGTTGGCAGATACTCTGGTTGTTCCCTTGCAAGAAGAGAAAAAGAAAGAAAGAAAGAACAATTTTATACTTTGCAATAAGCTTGTACCTCCTCCAAGGCTCGCTATTGTGGCACTCAGTGATCGCTTCCGCATGCATCGTTGTTATACCACCCCCAAAGATAGTTATTGAGGCACCCTCTGCCCACAGTGGTATTGATACCAAGAAAGAGTGTCCAAAACCAGTGATTTCATCGAGATGCGCATAATGCACACTAGGATTCCTACTCATCCTTGTCACTTGCTCTGAGGAGCACCTCTAAAATCGATTGTTTGTGAACTATCTAGGAGCTGGACATTGCTCGGTATGGGTGTCTTCAGAAGTCTATGAGTGCTCGTGTTGGCGGCTTTTTCGCATCTCTCAGAACAGTCTCTCGTGAGCAAACTTATGATGATGGATGACCACTGGCTAAGCCTTACCATAGCAGCAGATCATTTCAAGCCGTAAGAGACCTTTTATATAATATGGAGAGACTGATAAATATTAAGCCACTTCTTCAAAATGCTATAGCTATAACTAAGTTAACAATCTTAAAAGAAAGAATTTTAAAATTCTAGACCATGCATAATGGAAGCATGACACTTAAAAAGCCTCAAAACAAGAGACACGCACATCCTTGCAGAGGCAAGGATTGCACAAAAGCAGATACCTCTCCAAGCCTGTCGCGAGTTCCAATAAGACCACCCACCACAGATGACCAGATAGTGTACCATATCTGTATATCAAGCAGATATATCTAGCAAAGAAAAACCCACGATCAGGTTTGTGTTCATACCTTCCCATAAAGGCCTTGCAATTCCATTTAGCTGCACAAAAGGAGCCCTACAAACACTGTGTTTAAAAAATCTTCATAATGCTTCACATGGTAATAGTTAGAAGTGCTCACCAATACCACAGGAGCCCACAGCGAGGCAATTGTCAGAGCGTTATGATTATCTGTACCAAGAGATTTATCTTCCAATAAGATTCTCTTCAAGGTATAAACAATGTTTGGTAGGTTAACCTTAGAACATAACTATGGAGCAAAAGAATATCTTAACTTTGGAACCCAAAAAAAATAAGTCAATATAAACTAATGAAGTTGTGCACTGCACTTCAAATAATGCAGTAGGGCTCACTCTTCAATCACCCCTAAAACTGTCGTCCTCATAAACGTTCATAACCATTCTAGAACTAGGAGGTTGTGGCTACAAGCTCCACATGCAATCTTTGCTCTCTTGGGCCTTTGTAATGTTCTCTGTACTCATCACCAAACCACCTGTTCTGGGACATAGTCTCCGTCCTAACGAAATCTGGTGTGCAGGTGATGGTAAAGAAGCTCTCCAAGACAGCTAAATGCAACAAAGTGGAGACTTCTATGGTCATTATGGATGTGAAGTCAGCCCTATGTAATACTATAGCTGTAGATAGACTCTAGCTCATTTCTGAAGTTATAATAGTACCATGTGACTCTAGCAGTGTGATGATCGTAGAAAAGGAAAGGTTCAAGCGTGTATGATGGGCACCAATTGGACACGGGAGAAAAATATGAATTGCAATCACATGTAGAGATGGAATGAGAATAGGGACCAGTCTAGTCAAACAACATGTGGAAAGCAAGAAAATTCTTAGCCATGGACCAATATAGTAAAACAACACAAGGAAACACTGAATGCATATGTGGCTAGTAAGCAAAAAGATACATATCTATATAATTTTTTATATTTTTTCAAATTTCTTTTTTATTGCTACAAGCTTGGACACTCCAAGCATAAAATCAATAGTAACACGTGAACATAAACTTTACTAGAGAGAGAGAGAGAGAGAGAGAGAGAGAGACAGAGAGATGTCCTCGAAAGGTCACATATGACCCATGGGACCAAAAACATACGTACAAAGGGTGTCTTCTCCCATCAAGGAGAGGGCATAATGGTCATTACATTGGGGTTGGATTATGTCACAAAGTGATGAAGTGGCTGCCCGATCTGCAAGAAACCCTAACCCTAAAATCCGAAACCCTAATTCTGCTAAAACCCTAACCCTAAAATCAGAAACCCTAATTCTGCCCTAACCCTAACCCTAACCCTGATTTGCTGACGTGGCATGCTGACACGTGGCAGAGCTGTATGGATCCCCGCATTTCACATAAAAAGCAGCTAGGCTTTTTGCTTTATTCTACGCTGGGAAAAGCAGACAGAGAAATCAAATGAAATGAAATGTTATATTAACATCTTCAGTAGGCCAGAATGACCTATGAGACCAGAAAGTTACAATGTGGTGGATCTGATACAAAGTCAGAGTAACAAAAATGACAAAACAAAAATGACACAAAAGATCCAGCATCGGTCGTTGGCGGGTCTCATCAATCTCCTCCATGGTCAATAGCCTGACCGGGTGTCGTGCATGCTGGGCCAAAGTGATCCGAATCCTCTGATGCAACCTCCGTCGATGCTGTGTAGTCCTCCACAGTCGTGGGCGTCTGGATCTCCCTAGCTCGGTCGCTCGGTCGATCAGTGTGCCTCCAGTGTCAGGCAGCGAGCTCTACAGTGGTAGTAGCTCCTTCGGGTGTCCAATGTCTGCTCTAAAGAAGTCTGTGATCCGTCTCTGAGATTGGCTGATCTCTCCTCTCATCAAGCTCTCTCTGCGTCTCTGCAGCTCGACCAAAAACAGACCCAAGCATCTCTAAGCCTCGTACCACACGACTCTGGAGAGTGGTCCGAAGCCCTCTGTGAACAAGCAGTGGAAGCGGCCGCGTATCTCGTAGTAGACGGGGCAGTGGCATGTGTAGTGCAACTCTGTCTCAGGCTCCAGGTCACATAGGAGACATGTCCTGGCCTCTGCTGGTACTCTGCTGTATCTCCCAGTCTCGATCCGCAGAAGCTGGTGTGAAGATGTGTGTATCTGTCCAATAGCACATCGTATCCCATGAGACAAGTGGGTGTCCATGTATCTAGGTCTCGTCACAAAACCGTCCTCTGTAAGCTGGAGAAGATGCTCTCTGTAGAAAGCCATCTTCGTGCCCGGCTCCTGTGCTGGCTGTATCCCTGTCCTCCTGATGTCTAGCTGAGTCAGGTCCAAGCGGATGAGCCTGATAATCTCGGACTGTGTGAGAGTCAGAGAGGGTGCATCCAGTGAGTACTGGAAGGGTGGCAGTCTGTCTATGTTGAACCCATGCGCTTGAAACCATGATGTCATCTCCCCATACCAGCATGCTGTATCTCCCTGCGTGGCTAACTGTCGAGAAGACTCAAGTGCAAGGCGGGCATATCTGTTTCTGGGAAGTTCCTAGATGCGGTGTATGAAGCAGACGGATCTGGTGAGCGCCTCAAACACTAGTGGAGGGGCAGCTAGCTCTGCTCGTATAATGGCACTTGGTACTGAAGCCTTGGCTCTAATGAGTCGTGAGATCATAGAAACTAGTGGCTTCTCCATGTCCCCCCATCCATCAATGCGACCTGTCCTCCCATGATGGTCCAATGAAGGTCCCCAAATCTCAGCTCTATAGAGCAATGTAAAAGCCACCAGGGTATCAAAGAGCCAGAGCTTCGTCCGAGGCTCCTGAAACTGAACATGTGAACACATCCTCTCCAATCTACCCAATGCTGCATGGGCTCTGGTCAATCTAGTCTTTGCTGCTCTTCTCAACGAAAATGCTGGTCCACTAAAAACCACTCCAAGGTAGGTGTACGCATATGTATACTCCACCGTCTCCTGGCCGTATGTGAATGCGGGCGCTGACCTCCTGATCCACTGTGGGGTCGTATTAAATACCATGACCTTGGTTTTACCAAGGTTGACAGACAAACCACTTTCATGGGCAAAGCTATGCAAAGCATCCAAGTGACGTTGCATCCCCTTTGGAGAGTCAGAGATCAACACAATATCATCAACATATAACAATAGTGGGATCCATGTTCCTGCCAGTTGTGCACCTCTATCACCATCCCTCTCAATGTAGTCAGAAACCTCATCCACATACCATAGTTACCAGGAACGGGAAACCGGAACGGGAAACCGGAACGGGAACGCGGAACAAAATGCCATTCCCTGTTACGGGTACTCACGTTCGAAACACGGAACGGGGATTCGGAACGGGAACTTGGAATGGGAACGGGGAATGGAGACCTGAAAACGGCCATTCCGTGTTACTATGCCACATACATACCAAACAGAGTAGGAGAGAGCGGGCAACCCTGCTTCACCCCAATAGTGGAGTGAACCGCTGTAGATAGGCCCTCTGAGGTGCGTACATGCCCCACTACTGACCTGTACAGCGCCATGACCCCCCAAATGAGCTCTGTGGGTACTCCCATCTCCTTTAAACTGCGCATCAATCTAGCTCTGGGTACGGTGTCAAATGCTTTGCGGAAGTCCACAAAGCTGCAATAGATCCGTCTCCCATGTGATCTGCCCTCCTCAATGATAGCTCTAAGTGTCAAGATATGGTCAAGAGTAGAAAAACCTCTCCTGAATCCTGCCTGCCTGGCTGCGCGTATCCCTTCCCTCTCTGCCCATCTACTCAACTGCTGCTCAAGAATGGATGCGTACAACCGTGCCAGTGTGTGTCCGATCATGATAGTGCGATAATTCCCAGGCTCCATATAGTCTCCTGACTTGAAGATAGGTACAATAGTAGATAGGCTCCAAGTATCAGGCAAGCCCTCACACATGGCACGGTTAAACATAACTGCTAGGGGGGAGAGAGAGAGAGAGAGAGAGAGAGAGAGAGAGAGAGAGAGAGAGAGAGAGAGCTTTATTTTAATATAGAAAGCCTCTTTGCTTTATTGGATTAAACAAGAGAGAGAACTTTTCTGCTTTATCTTAAAAGGGACAGCTTTTTGGGACTTGCTTTATTTTTACAAGCAAGAGAGAGAAAGAGCCTTTGCTTTATTTTTAGGCTTTTGATTTTCAGCTTTTGGGGCTCTGCTTTTGGCAACCCTTGTACCTTTAAATATGTGAGCAAGTCTCTCACAACTCAGAGCATCTCGACGCAGAGTCTGAGTGTGAGCGCTTGCCCGCACTCTTGTACTTTGAACTCAAATTAATACAAAAAGAAATAGTGAAAGGGGCGCCAGTCTTTGGGGCCAATATCTCTAGGCACTGAACTCCGTCGGGCCAATGTTGAATCAATTGTGAACTGTGAACTTTTTTGAAGTGGTTATTTGGTGTTGTCGCGGTAGATTCTTGACTTGGAGTGTCCAAGTCTGTTACAGTGGTATCAGAGCACGGCTGATTTCTCTTCTACGGGAAATCCGATCCAAATTCTTTTTCCGCCGCACCTATGGCTTCAAGTAAGGATCAGTCGACTCCCTCTGCATTCGAAGATGTGGGAAGTGATCACAACGAAGATTCACGCGAGGAGTATGGCTCGCCTCAGCCTACTAAGGCGGAGCGTCGAAAGATGGAGCGTCAACGATTGATCGTTGATGCAACAAAGATGATGCTTAATTTTGCCAAGGACCCGAAAATGGCAAAATATATGAGCAAGACCTCTTTGGAGGCTGCTGAATTCTGACTCGATGTCAATGACGATGTCGATGGCGACGGTGCGACGACGACGCACTGAAAACGCAGATGCTGAAATCTGCATTTTCCGGGGCTGAATCTGTAACCTTGCGGAATCTGACCGTGCGGCGAGGATCTACAACGGGAAGGTGAGATCTGTGAGGTTCGGGGGTTGTTCTGCTGTGTCTAAGGGCTGAAAACTGAAAACGCTGATGCTTCTTGGTGTTCCCATCGCGGTGAATCTGCAAAATGCTATTTTGATGCAAAAACGCTAGGGCTGAAATCGTCTGCTGCGGCCGAATATCCTGCAAATGCAAAACGCTAGGCTTCTTGATCTGTCTTGCTGCTGTGGTTCTGTCGCCAAGCTGATGCAGAAGCGAAACACTGGCTGATCTCAGTTCTTGTCCAAAAACTAGCTAATCTGCTGTGGAGCAAAAACGCTAGAGGTCCTTGGGGTCCTGCTGAGAAGTTGCATGTGAGCAATGCTCCTACTGCCTCTTCTGCCAGAAAGTGCTACCGCTAGGTTTCTGTTTAAACAAACTTAGAAAATTTGGCCTACCTACTTTCCAACAAAAAGTCACAAGTGAAAAATGTCAAAAATAGGAAAAATATGTCTATGCACTATTAAAATGCTCCTGATGGGTTCTAATGGAAATTTGATGATCATGCTATGTGCAACTGAAGGATATGCATCTAATCTAAGTGACTGGTCATAAACGATCTGCGAACAGACTCACAAAAGTGCCAAATCACTTCCTATTCTAGATTTGACTGACTGAACTGAACCCTGGTCATGCTATAGCTTGTCCACGGACACATAGGGTTGGATGTGTCACGTGAAATTTTCTTTGAAGCCGACCAAATCACGAGGGACTTGGTCCAGAAGGCTTTGAAGAAATTTCAGGAAAGACAGAAAAAGGCAGAAGATCGCAATTGTTGCGATTTGAAATTGAAGGAGAATGATTTGGTGCTCTGACTTTATGGGAAGGCACGCCCGAGAAAGAAAAAAGGGAAAGGAACGGCTTCTTTGAAAGCTTAGCATGAGATAGTGTGGACCTTTCCAGATTTTTCCGAAAAGAAAAAAGATGTCTCCTTTGGACTGAAGCTGCCAGAATACTTAGAGGATTCACAATGTTTTTCATGTAACTCTCTTGAAGCCTTTTGAAGGCGATGTGCCCGATGATGGGAAGCCAGATGTGCAACCCGAATTGCACAAAAACGAGCAGATACTCCTTCCAGAATAGAAATTGGCACAAAAAGAAAGAAAGAAGGTAAAGCGAACTGACGGTTCTTGGTTAAATTCAAGACCTACTGTCACATAGTGATGACGTGTCTGCCCGGGTATAACCGGCCTGTACAACGTAGAGGGCGGTACTACTTCAATTACCTGTTAACTTTACACAGAGCACTCTGAAGGGAAGAGAACACAGTTGCGTCCCAGTGACTAGAATGTCACGGCGCACACGAGACCGACACTCTGTAGGCCCCAAAGACTGGCGCCCCTTTCGATATTTCTTTATTCAAATTAAGGTAGACGATCCGACCACTTAGCACAAGCTTTCACAAAGCTGTCCAAACCTGGCGAGGGCTGAAAATGCAGGTTTTCGACCTGATTTTGGCGACATAACAGCGCAACAACCCCTGTAGGTCAAAAGTATCTGTCTAAGACGGATTCCCTCGCTATCTGGAAGCTTTCTGGTGAGCTGTCACAGAAATTCAGCGGGCTGTAATTCCCTGTTTTTCACTGCCGAGTGCCCAAAAGCCTGTACACGCATCCCAAGGCTCTCACGATGCTCCCCCGGTATTCCCTTGCAGTTTAGGTGCGAAACCCTAAACCTGCAGAAAAACACAGCAGGCTGTAATTCGCTGTTTCGGATCGTTTTTAGCGGAGCGAACACGCCTACACGTGTCCCAAGGACTCCCGCACAAAATGGGACAGTTCCCCTCTGAATTGGACGAGTTTTCACGCGAGAAAACTCTCCGAACTCGCAATCTTTCGCGATGGAACTGTGCGTACCTGTGGGGGATTAGCAATTAGCTAATCCGGTTCCTGTTCAGAAGGCTCTTGCCTTGGCAAATGCGCATAAACCCCCAGAACTGTACATGTTCATATGAGTAGCCCAACTAGTGGGGCATTACCATATGTGCCAAAGGGGAGAGAGAGATGCACGAGAGCAAGTCATCGCGCTACATGAAACAGAGGAGAAGGCAAGCTTTCCATTAAAGCTGTAGACCTGCACCCACTACTCACAAACACACTGTAGGTCACTTGCATGAGCAAAAATCAGCCCCAGCCTCAAAATGGGCGCCCCCTCTTGTTGAGGTGTCCTGCAGGCTGCTCTTCTTCTGCCAAGTGTCCAGTTTGCCCCTTTGAGTTAATTCCCTAGTTCCCACTGACTTATAAAGATGTAAGAAACTTTTCGAGTGGCCCAGACTTCATTTGGCGCACACAGGCTTCCATACTCATCAGAATTTAGTGCTAACTGGCCCTACCAGTCCCAGACCGACCGACCCAGGCTCCCGATGTTAGAAACACAGCCGTTTCACACTAGCCATGCAATGTCCACTTGCACCTTTTCAAGGGTCCCGGGGAACAAGTAAAAATAAAAATATATAGTACTTATTTATTGAAGGCAACAAGAAAAATACACCTCCTGGTGACACACCCCACCCTTGAAATACTGCAAGCGACCTCGCTTGCATGCCAATAATACATGCGGTATCTCCTGATATCACATATATTCTATGATGGGAATCCAAGATATACATGCTTCCGGAAATGTAGCGTTGGATGATTAAACAATCCCACCAATCTGGCTACGACATATATATCAAGCATAGAAGAACTCGAGTGTACTCTCAAGCACAAACTTCTCTAGCTAAATTCTGTATGGAAAGTGTAGATACAAATGCTTAACTACTCTCTTGAGCATCATGAACCATTCTCTTGCCTTGCTCCAGAAAAGGCTACATGAAGTCCTTGTGGGTTCCATCTGAAAGGCTTCAAGATACAATTGCAATAGCTGAGGTGAATCAACCAATTCAGACTCTTTCATCCATTTGGCATCCAACGATGGATAGTTCTTGAACTTCATCAAATAGCGTCATGCAACCTTTCCTCTAACCTTTCTTTCTTTATGTGCCAATATCTGTTCAGGAACCAGCATTTCATCCAATTCTTCCACTTCGGGTTGTTTCTCATCAAGCATATTCTCTAGCACATCACCAACAAAGGGTCTTAGAAGGCTGAGATGAAAAGCATTATGTATTTTCCAGCCTTCGGGTAGCTTCAACCTGTAAGCCACATCGTTGATCTTTTCTGAAATCTGAAAAGGACCATGATATCGCATACTGAACTTAGGAAACAAGCGTTCCTTGCCTTTCCTTTTCCTTAACCTAGCCTTTTCAAAGCGCAAAAGCACCCAATCACCAAGTGAAAATACAAGTTCACGATGGTGACGATCAGCAGCTTTCTTTTGTTTAGCTTGAGTCTTCTCAAGAGCAATCTTTATCTTCCTGTATGTTTCATCCATATCTTGCACATACTTGTCTGCCTCAAATATCTTGTCCTTAGTCTGCAAAATGGGGGGGACTTTCTTCTCTCCTTCCACTATCTCAAATGGTGCCTTACCTGTTGACGTATGCACAGTGTTATTGTAAGCATATTCAACCAATGGAAGATGGTGTTCCCAAGTTGCCTTGTGCTCTGACACATAACATTTGAGCAGGTCCAGAACAGTAGAATTTGCCTCTTCTGACTGTCCATCAGTTTGCGGATAAAACGAAGAAGAGAACTTTAGCGTAGTGCCCATGTTCTCAAACAATGCCTTCTAGAAAAGACTCGTCATACATGGATCCCTGTCACTGACAATTGACTGAGGCATCCCGTGATATTTAAAGATATTGCTCATGAATATCTTGAACATGTGTTCTCGCTTTATCTTCTTCCTCACAGGAATGAGATGGGCCTGCTTACTGCACCTACAAATGATAGTCCAAATCCCATCATTGCATGTTTGCGTCCTTCGAAGATCAAAGATAAAGTCCATTGCTATGCTTTCCCATGGCCTATCAGGGATCGGCAATGGCTGCAACAATCCCGGTTGCTTTTGTCTGTCAAATTTGACTTTTTGGCATACTAAGCATGATCTTACAAATGTGTCAACATATTGACGCAAAGCTGGCCAATAGAAGAATGCCTCAACCCCTTTCACTGTCGCATCAATTCCACGATGCCTAGCATAAGGTGGAGCATGACTTTCCATCAAAATCTTTGGCCGTAACTGTTTAGTAACGCATAACTTTCCATACATCATGAGAAAGTCATTCTTAAGCATATAGTGCTCATTATGGTGCCCATCAACAAGTTGGTCATAGATCCTTGCAAAATCTGAATCTTCAGCATATTGTCTCTTCATTTCTTCTAGTTCACAATGGTACGGAATTGACACTGCTGAAATTTGGGGCTTTCGTGACAACGCATCAACCACCACGTTCTTTTTCCCTTGCACATGCACAATCTGAAAATGGAACATTGACAAGATGTTTACCCATCGCATGTGCTTCTCAGACAGCTTCGTCTATCGCAAGGTTTGATCATCCATTTGGACAACAAAATCAGCCCCTAGCAGATAGTGTTTCCAACTAGTGAGAGCATAAATTACTGCCAGCAATTCTTTCTCATAGACTTGCAAGTTCCTTTCAGTCTTCAAGAGAATTCTGCTCTCATATGCGACTACTTGGCCATTCTGCATTAGAACTGCACCAAGACTATGGCCACACGCATCAGACTGAGCCACAAAAGGTTTCGAAAGCTTTGGCAAAATGATTACCGGATCTGAAGTCAGCTTCTCTTTCAAGTGTTTGAACGCTAAAATTTCCTTGGCTGTCCACTTGAAAGCAACTCCTTTTCCTTGTAGTGCATCGAGTGGAGAAGCAATCTCAACAAAATTTCGGATGACCTCCTGTAGTAAGAACATAAGCCTAGAAAGCTTCGGATGTCATGTACGGACTTCAAGTCTGGCCATGATCTAATTGCTTCCACTTCAGCGGGATCCATGTGTACCCCATCCTTTGAAACAATGTGCCCAAGGAAGTGAATCTCTTGCAAAAAGAATTCACTCTTCTTCGCATTAATGAGTAGCCTGTTCTTACGTAACTCATTGAAAACTGCAGTCAAGTGATCCCTATGCTCCTCTTCGGACTTCGAATAGACAATCATGTCATCAAAGAAGGTACCCACGAAGTTTCTATGTGGTCTAAAAATTCTGTCCATCATTCTATTAAACGTGGCAGGAGCATTTGTGAGACCGAATGGCATGACAAGAAACTCATAGAGACCAAATGTTGTCCTGAACGCAGTCAACTAATCCCTATGCTCCTCTTCGGACTTCGAATAGACAATCATGTCATCGAAGAAGCTACCCACGAAGTTTCTATGTGGTCTAAAAATTATGTCCATCATTCTATTAAACGTGGCAAGAGCATTTGTGAGAACGAATGCCATGACAAGAAACTCATAGAGACCAAATGTTGTCCTGAACGAAGTCTTATGGACATCTTCTGCACTAATGCGTATCGGATGGTAGCCACTCTTTAGGTCTATCCTTGTAAACAATGACGCTCCCTCAAGCCGATCAAGAATATCATCTATCCTCGGTATGGGGAACCTGTTCTTGATAGTACTCTTATTCAAGGCGCGATAGTCAATGCACATGCGCCATGAACCATCCTTCTTCTGCACTAAGAGTACAGGCGAACAAAAAGGGGATGACCTGACTCAATCTCTTTCTGCTGGGCTGCACTAACCCTGTATGGTGGTCTATTCGGTGGACTAGAACCTGGTACAAGATCTATGGTATGATCCTCAGGTCTCTCAGGAGGTAACTCCCCTAGCAAAGAGACCGAAAAACAATCACTGAAACCACTCAAAAAAAGTTGACCCGTCTTTATCTAAGGTAGACAAATTAGATACAACTTGAGGTACTTCTTTTGCAAAGATCAAGTACGCAGAAAGATGATTCTTTATTACAGATGAAATAGCAGAAGCAGAAACAACTGGAACAGACTCGCCTTTAAGCTTTACATCAAGGACATGAGTCTTTCCTCTATGTACAAGGGTAATCTTTTTGTTGTAAGTATCCACCATAGCATGCAACCTGTAACACCATGGGATACCCAGTAACAAATCACAGCCCTCAAGTAGCATAATATGAAATTCTTCCGCATCCACATAACTCTGAATGTGCAGACGAAGCTTTCCCAAAATGGGAGTAACAGGCTCTGAATGACGTAGGCATGCCAAACCTGCTTCCCCTGTCATACCCATCTCCTCTGCATGAATGCCCAACTTTGATGCCAATTCTGGTGATAACAAATTTGCACGGGCTCCTGGATCAAAGAAAACCAGCACTGTTTGGTCTCTAACTTTGCTCCAAGCTCTGCACAGCTCCGTGGCATCTGTGTTTGGCTGGTCTCCAACCAAATCTGGAACAAGTCCTGCACTTGGCTTTGGCTTCTTCCCTTTATGGTCTGACTTGTCATCCTTATGCTGTGACTTCTTCTGTGGGCATTCATTTGCAAAATATCCTTCCTGTTCACAAATGTAGCATTTCTTGGCCTCCCTAAGAGCTTTCCTTTCTTCAAAAGTTTTGCCAGAAAAATGCCTTTTTTGTCCTTGTCCTCGTCCCGAAGAAGACTTAGACTGCTTCTTGGACGTGTCACCTTCTTCAGTGGAGGGCTTCTTTCTGGGAGGCTCAGAAGGCTTTGCTACAACATTGCCCTTGGCTGAAAACTGTTTGCCTTGGGACCCTTTCTTGTGGCTATTAAATCCATCGGAGTCTCCCTTTGACAGATTGCTGGCCACTCTTGCATTCTCTATCAACTGAAACATATTCATGACAGTAGTCTTTGTGCAGTAGTCCCTGATTTTCTTGGGCAATCCGCAACACTACTTCTCAATCTCTTCTGACAATGGCACAAACCTGTAAGAGGTGACTGGCAACAGTGCGGCCCAAAACTGTTTATTGTACTCTTCCAGATTCGCACACTGTTTAGCATTCAACTCGTGCCATTCTGCTATCACATCCACTTCAAAAGTGTTTGTCAACCATGCAGGCGCAAAAAGCTGTTTGAATTGGACCCACATTGTTGGGGCTTGACCCTGGTTCAACAATGCGGTCCACCATTGAAGCGCATTCCCTTTCAAGAAAGTGGCAGCCTTGCGTATCTTTGAAGATTCCATGAAGTTTCCTCCAGCATAAGCTGCACCGAACTGTTGTATGAAGGTCAAAGCCTTTAATTGATCCTCAGTTCCTCTGAAAGTTTCAAACTTCATTCCCTGCCCACCTATCCTTGGGCTGACTCAAAGGAGCCACATTATCATGAACAGGTGCCTGAAACAATGGTGCTCCATAAGTGTTCATTCCAGCACTCGCATCAATTGTTTTCCCTGTCGTATCTGCATTTTGTACGTATGGCTGCGAAAAACCAGCCATACCAAATTGTGTTCCAAGCACTCGAAACTGGCCATAGGCACCCTGAAAACCTGGTTGGACACCCATGTTCGCGTACATAGAGTTACCCATGCCTGTTTGCATTGTCCCGAACACATTCCCTGGCATATAACCTGTGGAAGGTCCAACCATAGCTTGAAACATTGAACCACCTCCAAAATAACCAGGATAAGTAATAGGTAATGGAAGGGTCTTACGCATAGCGTGTTCATTACTCCCTTGACCATTCACAAACGTTCCTGTCCAGCTAAAGCAAGTTGCTTTGGATCATTGGACACCGCTAGTTGCTCAACCACATGGGCTTTCCTTCGAGCATCATGAGTCCTCTGCACATTGGAAATCTCCTTTTCCTGGAACGGCTCAGTCATGCCCTGTGTAGGAGGCCGAAAACCCTGTGTCGGAGCCTGTAAGAACTCCTGCATCCTTGGGTTGTTAGCCAACTGCTGAAACATGTCCATGTAGCAACGCAGTTGAGTTCTAAACAACCTGTCCTCTTTTTGAAGAGTTGAAGGAATTTTCTCTGAGCCATGTCAGGAAGATCCCTCTTCAGGTACTTGGTCTCTCTTCTCTGCCATATCGACAAGCTCTGTGTTGCTTTCACCCACAACAATCCACGTTGCACTTTTTGAAGAAAAAGTGACTATCCCGTCGATGGAACCATATAACCGGCATGTACAACGTAGAGGGCGGTACTACTTCAATTACCTGTTAACTTTACACAGAGCACTGAGAAGGGAAGAGAACACAATTGCGTCCAACGACTAGAATGTCACGGCGCACACGAGACCGACACCCTGTAGGCCCCAAAGACTGGCGCCCCGTTCGGTATTTCTTTATTCAAATTAAGGTAGACGATCCGACCACTTAGCACAAGCTTTCACAAAGCTGTCCAAACCTGGCGAGGGCTGAAAACGCAGGTTTTCGACCTGATTTTGGCAACATAACGGCGCAAAAACCCCTGTAGGTCAAAAGCACCTGTCTAGGACAGATTCCATCGCTATCTGGAAGCTTTCTGGTGAGCTGTCACAAGAATTCAACGGGCTGTAATTCCCTGCTTTTCACTTCCGGGTGCACAAAAGCCTGTACACGCATCCCAAGGCTCTCACGAGGCTCCCCCGGTGTTCCCTTGCAGTTTAGGTGCGAAACCCTAAACCTGCAGAAAAACACAGCAGGCTGTAATTCGCTGTTTCCGATCGTTTTTAGCAGAGCAAACACACCTACGTGTGTCCCAAGGGCTCCCGCACACAATGGGACAGTTCCCCTGTGAATTGGACGAGTTTTAACGCGAGAAAACTCTCCGAACTCGCAATCTTTCACGATGGAACTGTGCGTACCTGTGGGGGATTAGCAATTAGCTAATCCGGTTCCTGTTCAAAAGGCGCTTGCCTTAGCAAACGCGCATAAACCCCCAAAACTGTACATGTTCATCTGAGTAGCCCAACTAATGGGGCATTACCATATGTGCCAAATGGGGGAGAGAGATGCACGAGAGCAAGTCATCGCGCTACATGAGACAGAGGAGAAGGCAAGCTTTCCATTAAAGCTGTAGATCTGCACCCACTACTCACACACACACTGTAGGTCACTTGCATGAGCAAAAATCAGCCCCAGCCTCAAATGGGCGCCCCCTCCAGCTGAGGTGTCCTGCAAATGGCTCTACAATTGCCAAGCGTCCAGTTTGCCCCTTTGAGTTAATTCCCTAGCTCCCACTCACTTATAAAGTTGTAAGTGACTTTCCGAGTGGCCCAGATTTCATTTGGCGGGCACAGGCTTCCCTACTCATCAGAATTCAGTGCTAACTGGCCCGACCAGTTCCCGACTGACCGACCCAGACTCCCGATGTGAGAAACCTATTCGGCCGCAGTCGTTTCACACTGGCCATGCAATGTCCACATGCACCTTTTCAAGGGCCCCGGGGAAACGAGTAAAAATAAAAATATATAAAAATATATAGTACTTATTTATTGAACGCAACAGGAAAAATACACCTCCTGGTGACACCGGGAGCCGAAACCATGACTACTGCTGACAACCCTAAATCTGCAAATCCTAAAATCTGCCAGAAACACTAAAAACAGCAAAGACCCTAACCCTAACCCTATCCCTAAAAGTGCAGCAACGCTGATTTCCCAGCTAATGACGTGGCAAGATTTTCGTAAAATGCGGCGGAATTTCGAGCTGAATTTGTGGTAGCTTTTTCAGTAGCTTTTGGCGGCAGTTGCTTTATTTTTCTACGCAATTGCCATGAGAGAGAGAGAGAGAGAGAGAGAGAGAGAGAGAGAGAGAGAGAGAGTTCCATTGCTTTATTTTACTAAAGCCCTAGAGTGGGCTTGTGAGAAAAACAGAGTTTTCTTTTGATTGGAAGCTTTTGGGGCTCTGCTTATGGCATCCCTTGTAAACAATAAATAAGCGGTTTGGGCTCACTCTGCAGGGCATCTCGACGCAGAATCTGAGAGTGAAACCCTAGCCGCTCTCTTGTACTTTGAAACTGATTAATACATACAGAAATACCGAAAGGAGCACCAGTCTTTGGGGCCCATATCTCTAGGCACGGAACTCCGCCGGGCCAATGCAAATCTATTGTGAACTGTGAACTGTTTTAAAGTGGTTTTTTGGTGTTGTTGTGATTGATTCTTGACTTGGAGTGTCCAAGTCTATTACAGTGGTATCAGAGCACGGCCGATTTCTCTTCTACGAGAAATCCGATCCCCAATTTCTTTTTCCCCGACACCTATGGCTTCCCGCAAGGATCAATCGACTCCATCTGCATCCAGAGATGCGAGCGGGGATCACAACGAAGATTCTGGCAAAGAGTATGGCCCGCCTCGGCCTATTCAGGCGGAGCAAAGACAGATGAAGCATCGTCAATTGATCAGCGATACAACAAAGATGATGCTCAGTTTTGTGAAGGACCCGAAATTAGTAAAATATATTAGTGAGACTTCTTTTCAGGAAGCGCACGAGCAATGGCAGAAAACCACACCACCACCTCCGAAACCCACTCTCAAGAAACCTTCTGCTCACAAGCAATATTCAGAGAAGGAATTAGAAGAGGTGGTTGATGCACGGATTGCTCAGCTTTTTGATGCGCAGAATAAAGCTAAAAAGCACGGCAAAAAGCAAAAGAAAGGCACTAACTTCCCGGGTTATTTGGATCGTCAATCGACTTTTGACAAAGCAAAGAAATAAAAGAAGCGTGTTCGATTTGAAGAAGTACCCAGTTCTTCTTCTTCTTCTTCTGACAGTTCTTCTAGCTCTTCAGATTCGAGCGAAGAAGACAGAAAAAAACAAAAAGCGAAGCAAGAAACAACGCTTCGAAAAGGGCAAGAAAAAGGCAAAGAAGTCTAAATCTCGCCCAGTGAGTGACAGTTCTACAGAGGACTCGTCTACACACAATCCAGACTCCGATGACAGAAAATTTTATGCGAACAAGAAGAATTTTTATAAAGCCAACCAGTACGACTTTCTGGAAGATAAAAGCAAGAAAGTCCGAGAGTTTAAGGAGGGTGGACAGTCCATCAAATTTGACACTTTTTCAGGATACAAAGATGCTTCAAAGGCTTTGTCTTTTATACAGCAGTTTGACATCGCTTTTGAGGGAGGACGCTACTCAAAGCACTCCAAGATTCGGAGAGCTGCCTCTTACTCTAAGGGGAATGCTCGAACTTGGTGGTCCACGCTTCTTTTAAACGAGACTGCGCCAATTAAATGGCTGAAATTTAAGAAGCTTTTTATTTCTTCTTGGTTGACGCAAGAGTATGAACGCGATATACGAGCTGCTTGGAACCATCTTCGGATGACCAAGAGAGATACAGTGGATGCTTACTGTGAGAGATTCTTGAGCTCTTTTCTACCCGCCTCTTCATTCAAGAAGATCTCGTTCAGAGAACAGATTGAGCGGTTCACCTTGGGTCTACCTACAGAGATCCGAGATCAATGCTTGAAACAGAAGTCAGCTTCTATTCAGGAGTTGATGAGTCATGCGAAGCGGGGCTTTCCCATTCAATCTGGCAGTCTGACCTACCCCATCGATGAGGTCATGACACAACAAGCCGAACAGACTTTAGCGAATGAAAGTAGAAAGAGAGAGAGCAACCTAGAAAAGAAGGATGCACGACCCAAGCTTACTCCCGAGGAGAGAGCTCGCTTCATCAGGGAAGGGAAGTGCTTTGGATGCGGGGAACATGGACATATCTCCGTGAAGTGCCCTAACAAGGCACCGAATGAACAAGATGAAGAAAGGCCACAAAGTTCTAAAGCAGCTGAGAGACGTGGCTAAAAAGGTAGATAAAAAGCAGAATTGGTACCACATGGCGTGGGACCTGAATCGAATCAAATGAATGAAAGAACAAACTTTGCCGTTTTTGGGGCAAAGTGAAGGATCGGGAAGCTCTTATGAAGGAGCCAAGGTCAGCTTCTTTTCACTTAGAATTGACGGCTCGATTTGGAACTACGCCCGACAGGCTGAGGCCACACGCGGAGGTAGTTCGTGTGGCACCCAGACGGGATGTTGCCATTACACCGAGCATTGGCAAACTTCGTTTGCAATGACAAGGGTGTTCAGGACATGCGAGTGACATCTACTTGAAATCCCTTGGTACCACAAGAGCTACACCGTGGTTGACTACCGGGCCGAAAAAGCGACTTTGACAAATGAAGGGCTCAGAGATTGTACTTGATGACCTTCAGTTTCTTTACTCATCCTTTTGGGAGAGAACTGAACAATAGATAAAGGTCGAATATGTTTTGACCTGAACAAAAGAACGCCAAGATTTTTCTCCACTCATGCCGATTGCTTTTTAGAGGGGCTGAAGATCATACAATTGATCTGAGAACTGGAAGCACACCACAGAACCGGCCACCTTACCGTGTGAGCCGAGCAGAGAATGAAGAGATTATTAACCAAGTGAAAGACCTCTTGGAAAAGGGTCTTGTCCAGCCAAGTACTTCACCATACTGCTCTCCAGTGTCGTTGGTTTAAAAGAAAGACGGATCTTGGAGAATGTGCATCGATTATAGAGCTCTCAACAAAATCACCATCAAGAACAGATTTTCGATTCCTAGGATCGATGATATACTCCACTGATTACAGGGATCCTCGTGTTTTAGCAAGATTGATCTGAAGAGTGGATATAATCAGATGAGGATCGCGCCGGGAGACGTCTACAAGACAGCTTTTCAGACGACTTTTGGGTTATTTGAGTTTTTGGTGAAGCCTTTTGGCTTAACCAATGCTCCTGCGACATTTAACCGGATGATGGACACGATTTTTCGAGAGTACAGGCTATTTGTTGGCACTTTCTTTGACGATATCATTGTTTTCTCCAAGAATGAGGCAAAACACAGAGATCATTTGTTTCAGGTCTTTCAAGCATTACGAGATCACAAGATAGTGATTAATGCAAAGAAAAGTGAATTTTTCCTACCAGAGATACACTTTTTGGGACATATTGTCTCAGCAACAGGAGTGCAAATGGATCCAGCCAAGATAGAGACTATCCGTGATTGGCCCGATTTGAAGAATGTCCATGAAGCTAGAAGCTTCTTGGGACTGTGTTCGTACTACAAGTGGTTCATTCGAAAGTTTGCAGAGGTTGCTTCCCCTTTGCATATCTTGACACAGAAAGGAGTCCCTTTCTCGTGGGGATCCACAGAGGTGACTGCCTTTCAGACATTGAAAGAGAACTTGACTACGGGACCAGTTTTGACTTTGCCGGACTTGCAGAACTCATTTGAAGTATATTGTGATGCTTGTGGTCGTAGTCTGGGTGCGGTCTTAATGCAAGAAGGCCATGTCATTGCTTACGACAACCGATTGTTCTCAAGGCCGGAGATCACAGCACAGATTTATGAGAAAGAGCTTTTGGCGGTTATCCATAATCTTACTCAGTGGCGGCATTACCTACTCGGAGCGGATTTTATTGTCTTTACAGACCATCAGAGTTTGCGCTACTTCTTGTCACAGAAGCAGCTTTCGGAAAAGCAAATGCGGTGGACGAACTTCTTGTCACAGTTTCACTTCCAGATTGTCCATGTGCAGGGATAGAAGAATGTGGTGGCAGATGCTTTGTCTCGAAAGCCGTTGGTTCTGGCTATTTCCGCGATACATCATAGGAGCTTCGAGGATATGGTCGACCAATATGCCACATACAAATTTTACAGACGTTTTCACACGGATACGGGATGGGGAGAAAGTAGCGGGATATTCCATTCGGGATGGCTACTTGATGAGAAAAACCATGTTGTGCATTACACAGCCGTTGAGGGAAAAGGTTATGACTAAATGCCACTGTCCACCTTTTTACGAGTCACCGCAGCATTGCTACCACCATGAAAGGGGTAGAGAGATACTTCTTTTGGCCAAGACTCAAAAAGGATGTGGAAGAGTTTGTGCGCAGTTGCTTAGTATGTCAGAAGGTCAAGTTTGACAGGCATAAAGCACAGGGATTGTTACAGCCTTTACCCATACCCACCCGCCCCTCGGAAAGTATTGCAATGGATTTCAATTTTTTTTATCTCCCGAGACCACACAGTGGTCACGATGATCTTACAATTACATCTTTTTTTTGAAGTTGTGCGGGGATGGTTATAGCCGAAAGCAATGCATGTGTATGTGAGTGTGTGTGAAGGTGTGGAAAAAGATGTAGTTACTTAAAGTAAATAGCAGTACCTCTGTGTGTGTGTGTGTTCTTTAGAATTATTAAAATGCATGGTTTGTTATGGAAGAACTAAAAAAAACGACTCATAGATCAGGTGTGCCACTAATGTAATGTCATACACCATTTCAAATGTATATTGGCACATTGTGTGGAAAGAAACCAAGAAAATTCTTGAAACTGAGAGCACGTTACTTATTAGAACATGTAGTCACCAAATAGCATACCTTGTGACACAAAGTCATGCCAAGTGTAAGTAAGATCATTGAAGCCAATTATAATTTGAGTTGGTTCGACCAATGGCTTGATCTACAGGATAAGCATAACAAGAAAGGGTTTTAACAGCTCTTTTCACTGGTTTCTTCAATAAAGGCTAATACACCTATTTGAATGAAAGAAAACAAGCCATAATAGTTACCTGAAGAAAATAGGTGAAAGGAAACTTACAGCCCAGAACAAGAGCCCAAAATAACACATATCTGCTCAATGGCCATAAACATCGAACACAGTATGACATGTCAAATTACTGTTGGCAAACAAAAGTATCTCCAAAGACAAATTCAAAGAAGGCATCCAAGTCAGGAAAAGCTTACTGTAAATAATCTCCTGTTTTTTCATATAGTCCACGTCCAACATAGTACTGCTCCTGCAAAATTCATGCAAATGGGTTTAACAAAAAAAGCCCACAGTTAGCAGGTGGTCAAAGTGGTGTGTGTGAATACCTGATGCATCCATTTGACAAACCGTACCACTCCCCAACGACTGCTCATTTGGGTCCATGCTCGAAATACAGGAACTCGAAGAAGGAGAGTTACAACAAGATGGAGAACCAGATATAGACCTAGAATGGCTGTATACAACTGTAACAGAGAAGAGTCTGAAAAATTTCCATTGCTCTGATTGAGAACCAGCCTGCAGAATAAAAGATTGGGAATTACCTCCAAAACCAATCGAAGCGAGAGAGATGTTATGTACCCTTGAACCAAGAAGTGCAATTTATGTGGACTCCTGTTTGGTAAAGATGCTTAAATACAAACTGTTGCCAACAATATCCAGAGGCTCAAGATGCACTAAGAGCTCGCTAAAACTATATGAGACACCACAAAACACATGATAATATCAAACGTTGTAGTACACAAGAATCTGAGTGATGGGAGGGATGCAGCTCTAAATCTAGGGGTGAGAAGCTATATGCTCAAGGAGTACAATCATGCGATGTGTGTATCTAGATAGCTCCATCCGATATCAAAATGAGCGTGTAGAATGCATCATGTCAGGCATGGGTGGGTCTGTGTCACAAACTGCTGGCGTGTCAAGCCATTGAAGACCCAAAGGGCTAGGACTCCCTAGCCCTAACTTTAGCCTGGTAAATAATGGCCGAGGGGCCTAAATCCTAGCAGAAGCACAAGAAGAAGAAGTCACCACCAACTTACAAAGCCTCGCCAGGTGGCCAATGGGTTAGGATTAAAAAACCTAACCCCCAACAACTTAAGGGACCCCCGTCTGACGGGGCCTAAGAGTCAAACACACACACACACACAATCTAACTTATGTAAAAGATGATGACATGGCTTGCAGTACGAATTTCCGCGATCCTTGATGACGTGACAAGCTGTATGGATGCCTCTGCAAAGTGCGTTGACAGGTGCTAACATGGCACTTTGTATGGACAGCCCGTGGGGCGCTAGCTTTTGGAGATCAGATGCTTTTAGACTCTAAGCTTTTCATGTAACTACTTTCGGATGGCCTAGAGCCTTTATATACGAACCAAGAGCTCACTCTCTGGCATCCTTTTCGCAGGAGATACGGAGCAACGCGGCAAGTGTTGTACCATGTTGAAGCAATATAAAGAAATACCGAAAGCGGTGCCACAATTTGGGGCCAGTGCTCTCTGGGGGTGGAACTACGCCACTCCATGTCTCGTGTGAAGTGTCTCTCTTTCAGTTCGGTTGTTTCGAAGCACCTAAAATCTGTTTAGTCTGTTCTTTTCCGTTGGCACGTGGTACTATCCTGTTATAGTGGTGTCAGAGCTCCAATCGTGTGGTTTTCTGGAAGCATACCAGTCCTTAAAAGAATAGACCGAGCAAGATGGCGTTTCTAGATTCCACAGAGTACGTGCAGTTTCTTCTCGACGAGCTCCGTGACATACTTTCGCAGCATCCTCAACAGAATCTTCCGATGCTGCAAAGTTTTCAACAATTCCTAAATTACATGTTGACCCCTAGCATGCCCCAGGTGGTACCACCTCCTCTGGCACCAAAAAGTACAAGAGCTTCTAACCAACAACCTACTCAGCCTTCTATTCCAATTGGGCGAGTTTTTAGGAACATGGTACAACAGTATGACGTTGATCCTAAGCAACCGCCTCTGCCACCGCTATTGCCATCACCTCCCCCACCACCACCTCCTCCTAGGTATAATGGTTGGAGCCCTCATGGACATCCCTACTATCCACATCCGGGGTTTGCACCAAACCAACCTAAAGATTTTAAGGATGGTGGAACCACAGTAAAAAATTTTACTTTTTTGGAGCGAAAGATAGAAAGAAAGCCTTGCAATTCCTACAACACTTATGCACTAGAAAACTACACCAAACAATCAAAGATCTCTGGAGATGCAGGATTTCTAAAACATAATGCTATGCAATGGTGGAGTTCAATCGCTACCCAATCGAATGCTCCAGGACTTGGCAAGCTTTCTTTTGCACGAAGTTAAATGACCTCTGCTATGTCCCATTCACAAGAGAGGGGATCCTCGGGATGGGTGTCCGGTGTCCCGACGGACGCAGTGTGAACACGGCCACTATTATAAAAGGGAGACAAAGGCCTCATTTGTAGTTATTGATGTTACCAGATGGTTATATTTTTGCAATTGCTCTCTCTATCTATATATATAGATATATCTTTTTCTTCTTCTTTTGTTGTTGCTTTCCCCCAATTTTCTTGGATTAAGCTTGGACCATTGCATGGCCAGAGAAGACGGCCATTGGGACATTGGACTAATGGTTTGTCTGAGCCTTAGAATTGGCATTGAAGAATAGAATGACAGAGGATCGGGACTATGTGCTTGGCCACTGGAAAAGGTGCACGATAGAGTGTCTGGCCGGAAATGAATGTGCACTCCTGTGAGTGGACACTGATTGGAAGTCACTGTATCTGAGCCACATTGCATTTTTAGATGCGGTCACAGTGTTGAAAGATGGTCGGAAGACCCGAGGGAATGCAATGGAAGTGATCTCTGAAATTTAGGGAGTTACTATTTTTAGACCTTGAAAACATGTTCGCGTCATTAATTCCGAATGACGAGAGAAACATTTTATTACTCTGCCGCTAAGTCAACTAAGCAACCGGTTGAGATATTTTTGGGTCGTAAGGTACAAAGCGGGAAAACCATGCATGAGTGCCACTTGGCACATTTTTTGGGTACTTTCCAGCTTGAGAGAGAGAGAGGGCGTTGAAATTGAACGCTCAGCTGCATTTCAGCCACATGGTGGATTTTCAGGTGCACGAGCAGTGTGGTGTGCTTCCCTCTTCCGTGCTTTATGTACGGAGGTGATCCGTTCCCTCTGGTCTCTCTCTCTCCCACATAAATACGTACCATAATGCCCCACAAGAGGGCTTTCGCAGCTGAACATGTACAGTTGTGTGGGTTTTATGCTCGATTGCTAAGGCAAGAGCCTCTTGAACAGGTACCTCAGGTAGCTAACTGCAACCCCCAAACAAGTATAGGAATTCTCCCCACTGTTTTATGCTGATTTCTCGCATTTCAGGCTGTGGAATTGCGAGGAACCTGTGCATGGGAAATAGTGAGAGGATCGTGTAGAAGCCCTCATAGACAGGTACAAGTCCGAAATTAGGGCAAAACAAGCTGCAATACAAAAATTGAAGGGCTTAGGTTTTGGTGCTATTTGCTCATACAGGTGCCCTAGAGCTTGAGCAAAAGTCCCGAGTGTACCACAGAGTTTAGGCAGCAGGTACAGGGCAAAACAGAGAATTAAAGCTTGCTGTAATTTTCTGACAGGTTTTGGAAAGCGTGCCAAACGGCGCAACAAACTGTCCTTACAATGGCATATTGGGTTGTCCATGCCAAGGGAGGGTGTACAGGGCAGCCACATCACCAGTTTGTGACACAAAGGGGGGCCCGGATCTTAACCGTGGCCAACCTGCAGATCCCAAGAGGCCTAAATCCTAGCAAAAGCAGAAGAAGCCCTCACTAACTTACAGAACTCTAGTTGAGGGGCAAAACTTTAAATAAAGCACATCGCACACTCACACCACACAAATTGCATAAAGCTAATGACGTGGCTTGCTGTACAAAATCCACGAATTGCGCTAGCAACCGATGGCATGGCAGCAACGTACGAACAACCCTCTAGGCACTTGCTTTTGGACCAGATGCTTTTAGACTTGCTGCTTTCATGTAACTGCTTTTATACAAGCCAAATGCCTTTAAATACGTGTTGTGGGCTCTCTCTTGGGATAGTTTCCTACGACGTTAAAATTCTCTTCTGCTTCTTCTTCTCTCTGGTATGCTACCTGCAAGAGATCAAGAGCACAGCCATAGAGTTGTAACTTGTTGAAGCAATATAAAGAAATACCAAAAGGGGCGCCATTGTTTGGGGCCATTGCCGTTTAAGAGTGGAACTCCACCACTCCGTGTCGTGTGGATTTTCTCTATCTGTTCAATTGTTTGAAGTGCTAAACGTCTGTCTCGACCTGTTGTTTCAATTGGCACATGGTGTATAGGGTTGTTCATTACCCATTGCAAATGGGCTCTCAAGAAGTGAGTGAAGATCTGATTTTGCTACATCTTTCTTGTCTTTGCCGGTAAGCTTCCCAAGATTTTTCTATTCTTTGAATCTCCAATTTTAAGACTGGTGTGAAGTTCAAATGTTCATTTTTTAATGAAAAAATTTAGTATCTTTAAAGCTCACCTTAAGTTTAATGTACATCTTGAGGAAATGAAACGATGATTTGCAACAAATGGTGGTAGATGAAAGGTGGTTACATTAGCCAGAGTCTTACCATTCCTACCATTGTGGCAACCCTTGATGATGTGATTAGCAAGCTACTAAATAACCGATACCAAGCAACAAAACATCAACTTATAGAAAAAAGCTTACCAAGCATAATGTTGGCCAAAACCCTATTTCCTTAAAAACCTCATGACCTTCCTTGAAAGGCTCAATAATGCTTCTCCTGACCATAATCCTTATATCTATCTCATTCTTGTTGAATAGTTTAAAGGTAGTCTTAAGGATATCCAACAATCTCCACGAAGTGACTCTTTGCTCTTTCTCAAAGCCAACTCAGAAATGCTAAGAAGAGCGCCTGAGATTGTGCAACTGTTTTCTTCTGCTTCCGGCTCAATGTGCAGTATTGAGAAATCAAGAGATTTCTCTCTCAGAAAGCGACTTGCTCGACCCAACGGGTAGAAGTAATAGGTAGGGCACCCAATGGAATCGTGTCAAAAGAATGTTAGATCAGCAAGAGCTACTTACATGGTTTATCCTTTTTGAATTTTCTGGAATTTTTCCTCTAAGTAACCTGCATTTATCTTTTTATCCTTTTGTCCTGGGCTTTGTGCCTCAAAGTGTTAGACCTAAAAAAGAGTGAGTGCCACCTAGCCATGGAATTTGGCCACAGGTGTGTCAAGTGACCTCCTCTAATTTTTTTTGCAGTTTGTCTCAGAGCGGAGCCTTTTAGCTAACCATTTTCCTTAAGACCATTAACCGTCCTATTAGACAATGTGAAGCCTTGAACATTAGTCCTACCCTGAAAATTAAGCACAGAAGTCTTTTACCAAGTTTAGTCTGTGTATAAAGTTCACGGCTTGCAAGCAATACAAAGCTTGACATTTAAACAAAGAACTTACAGGTACAAAAACGTAAGAGCTCCCGACAATGCTCCAAACCAAAAAAATCTTATAAATATCCTTGCAACAGCATTGCCCTGTGCATTCCTGTAGGCTCCAATCATGAGGAAAATATCTAGAATAGCTGGCAGAAAAACAGAGTTCAATATATTAGCACTGGATTCTAACTCATTCATCGATAATCATTAGAACTTTCAGTTCGGACTAAATTGAAAGGTACGATAATCACTCACTTTAAAAACAACACTTAAATTCTTTAATTTCCGCCATATTATTTGTGGTGAAGGATTACAGATCTTAAATTCTCATATTCTCACAATTATTCACCAATTCGCCAATAATCAAAAACTATATAACTAAGGCTAAGATCAAATCATATTCTTTCAACGTACACTGAATGAACTTCATCACTACAAATGTAGGGCCAAGACTAAGCAATCCCTTCACTGTAGTCAAGCTGGCGAAATTGCTCGCAAATGCAATCACTGTCAACCCCTACATGATACAAAAAAGGTCATCTACACAATCTTATCCCGTCCAATTCTCTTGTAACAATTGGAATCAGAAACATGGCTTTCAACCTGAAAAGCTAACACTAGGAACATCCAAAGTCGATGAAAACTGTGATAAATGTGAAAGAAGGTACGGTGCTCTACAAAGGAGCTTTTCCCAATCCTTCGTCTCATTGGCGAGGGCTTGCCAGCCTGTACATGAATAAGCACATCATCCCTCAGAAGTTTGAGAAGTATGAACCCTGATATTCAACTGTCAAACTAGATATTCTCAAATCATTTGTAAATGATGAACTTATGAGAGCTAAATCATCTGTGATTCATATGCTTATGAAAGTTGAAGCATCTGAGATTGATATGCTTATGAGAGCTTATATAATAAGATGTTATGACTGTGTAAGGTTCAAGCCTCAAGACTATGCACTAGTTCAACATGACAATAATATACAATTGACCCTGAAAATTCAAATGCATATGCACCAAAATCTTACTTCAGTATAAATCTTGCTTTTAGAGAAAAATGGTGAGTCGAGATTTAAAGGCCACCCAAGCTCAAAGCAAGTTGAGGACCTGCCAAAACCATGTCAAGAGAGAACTAGCCTAAGCAAGGCCCTTCTCAACTTCAACCAAAACAACGCCAACAAACAAAAAATAAACATCAAATTTTAAGCGTCTTTGCTACACAAAAGCAACTGAATCATACCAAAAGAACTCATTGAAATCGTCGTAGTTGCGCCACTTGGAATGAGGAAGTCTTTTGCCTCCATAGCCACCAACCTTGGCAGCTTCCTGCAAAAAAAATTCAATAATAGCTGATGAAACAAATACTATGAGATTTACACCTACTATGAAACACTGCCTCCAGTAATAGCTCCTTGTCTAAAAGGTAGTCCCAAGGACAGAAGCATTTAAAACAGCATCTTAATCCCCTAAGACACTTCCAATAATCCTTTTAACTGATTGGAAATATTACCTCTCTAGTTTGGAGTGGCCTACCATGATGCAAATCATGTTGCAACTAGGTTTAGCCCCTTCATGTTTATGTCAGGTTTTCTACCTTGATCACCAGTTATGATGGGGTTGTTTACTTATGAGAAATGGTAGCAAGTCGAGGACTTAATCTTTGCTAAAAAGTTAGGTAAGCACGTTGCTCCCATGGAAAGTTGAGAAGAGCATGTTCTAGTACCTTCAAAAATCTTTAACGTGGTCATTCATTTAGACACCTCTTCAAGATGCTTTTCTTGGTTTCATTAAACCTCCTAATAAATCGTATATCGGTTGAATGAATAGCTAGATCCACAAGGAATGCCACTGTGGAAAACATTAGTGTTCTTACAAAGATCTCATCACTTTTGTTTTTGAGGATAGAAACGCTTCTCGAAGCGGAGAGTAATGTCGTGCCTAAGGTAGGACTGAGTAGGCCAAGGGCCATGACACCATGCGGTACAGAGGCCTATATTTAGCACGGCCAAGGGCCTATATATGGCACAATTGGGTGGAAAAGAGCATGTGTTAGTTTCCCATATCTTACAAGAGAACTTTTGCATGATCCTAACAACAATGTGGGCTAAATCACACCATCCAAAAATCCACATAAAGTGGGCAAGAAAACCAAGGATGAGGAAACTTTGAGCACGGTAGTTTGAAGCACTTCGGAGCACTCATCTTGAGCAAAGTTCAACATTCATTTCCGTTGCAGCTTACATTGGTATCAGAGCTTTGGCAGTGTTTCTGTATCACTCAAGGAAAGAACCACAAGAAATTTTTTGTTTGTTACGGTCGCATGTAACCCAAGTCCGCTTAGACGTGTCAATTCGTAATCGTGTTTTTGAAGAGTGACAAGTAACCCAAGAAAGAAGGGCTTGTCTGGCCTCCCCTTGATCCTTTTTTCACGCATTGAGCGGACCGTGCACTTAGCAGCCGGCCAATCGACATGAGGTGGGGAAAAGCAACCTTGGTGTGAGCGCAAGGCCACCAAGAGTGCCCGGAGGGAAGAGTAGAGCTCGGGTAAGAGAAAAGCCTTCTCTAACACAGATTGCAAGCTACAGAAAGACCACAAGAACCTCCAGAACCTCAACAACTCAAGAACCTCAAGGACCAAGAACTTCAAGAACCCAAGTTCCTCGTGGACTTGAGTACCCAAGATCTCAGCGTATGGTCATCACCCGATGCGGAATGGATACTTTGTGTGAAGATGATGAGCATGTGTCACTAAGAGGTGTATTTTTCCTGTTGCCTTCCGTAAATAAGTAATATATATTTTTATTTATTTTTATTTTTACTTGTTTTCCCCAGAACCCTTGAAAAGGTGGACATTGCATGGCCAGTGTGAAACGGCTACAGTCGAATAGGTTTCTCACATCGGGAGTCTGGGTCGGTCGGTCTAGAACTACGGTCTAGGACTGGTCGGGCCAGCTAGCACTGAATTCTGATGAGTATGGAAGCCTGTGTGCGCCAAATGAAGTCTGGGCCACTCGGAAAGTCACTTACAACTTTATAGGTCAATGGGAACTGGGGAATTAACTCAAAAGGGGCAAACTGGACACTTAGCAGAAGGAGGGTAGTTTGCAGGACACCTCAGCAAGAGGGGGCGTCCATTTTGAGGCTGGGCCTGATTTTTTGCTCATAGAAGTGACCTACAGTGTGTGTGTGAGTAATGGGTGCAGGTCTACAACTTTAACGGAAAGCTTGCCTTCTCCTCTGTCTCATGTAGCGCGATGACTTGCTCTCGTACATCTCTCTCTCCCCTTTGGCACATATGGTAATGTCCCACTAATTGGGCTACTTAGATGAATATGTACAGCTCTGGGGGTTTATGCGCGTTTGCCAAGGCGAGAGCCTTCTGAACAAGAACCGGATCGACTAATTGCTAATCCCCCATAGGTACGCCCAGTTCCATCGCGAAAGATTGCAAGTTTGGAGAGTTTTCTCGCGTGAAAACTCGTCCAATTCACAGGGAGAATGTACCATTGCGTGCGGGAGCCCTTGGGGCACGCGTAGGCGTGTTCGCTCCGCTAAAAACGATTCGAAACAAGGAATTACAGCCTGCTTTGTTTTTCTGCAGGTTTAGGGTTTCGCACCTAAACTGCAAGGGAACACCAGGGGAGCCTCGTGAGAGCCTTGAGATGCGTGTACAGGCTTTTGGGGTCTAGGCACCCGCCAATGAAAAACAGAGAATTACAGCCCGCTGAATTTCTGTGACAGCTCACCAGAAAGCTTCCAGATAGCAAGGGAATCCGCCCTAGACAGGTACTTTTGACCTACAAGGATTTTTGCGCCCTTATGTTGCCAAAATCAGGTCGAAAACCTACGTTTTCAGCCCTCGCCAGGTTTAGACAGCTTTGAGAAAGGTTGTACTAAGTGGTCGGATCGTCTACCTTAAATTGAATAAAGAAATACCAAAAGGGGCACCAATCTTTGGGGCCTACAAGGTGTCGATCTCGAATGCACAGTGACATTCTAGTCGCTGGACGCAATTGTGCTCTCTTTCCTTCTCATTGCTCTGTGTAAAATTAACAGGTAATTGAAATAGTATCGCCCTATAGGTTGTACAGGCCGATTATATGGTTCCATCGACAGGACAATCACTTTTTCTTCAAAAAGTGCAACGTGGATTGTTGTGAGTGAAAGCAACACAGAGCTTGTCGTTATGGTAGAGTAGAGAGACCAAGTACCTGAAGAGGGATCTTCCTCACATGGCACAGAGACAATTCCTTCAACTGTTCAAGAAGAGACAGATTGTTTAGAGCTCAACTGCGTTGCTGCATGGACATGTTTCAGCAGTTGGCTGCTACCCAAGGATGCAAGAGTTCTTACAAACTCCGACACAGGGTTTTCAAGGAATGACTGAGCCGTTGCAGGAAAAGGAGATTTCCAATGCGCAGAGGACTCACGATGCTCGAGAGAAAGCCCATGTGGTTGAGCAACTAGCGGTGTCCAATGATCCAAAGCCACTTGCTTTAGCTGGATAGGAGAGAGAGTGCAAAGGACACAAACAGAGTGGTGAACACTGTGAATGAAGGTGCATAAGACTGAGAGATAGAGAGAGAAGAATACGACACCAGAATGTTGTCAAACCCTCCTCCGAAGGCCCCACTCTCTATGGCGAGAGCAGTCTACTATTAATTGCACAAATGTCTACAATGCTTTGGACTTGCCGACAATGTCGACAACAATGAGGATGAGGACGAGACGAGGCTGAAATCTGAAAACGCTAATGGCTGAAATCTGCAAATCTTTATCAGTTGAATTCTGACTCTATGTCGATGGCGACGATGCAACGACGACGCGCTGAAAATGCAGATGCTGAAATCTGCGTTTTCCGGGCTGAAACTGCAAACTACGTTGGATATGACCGTGCGGCGAGGATCTGCTGCGGGAAGGTGAGATCTGCGAGGTTTGGGACTTCTACTGCGGTGTCTGACTGCTGAAAACTGAAAACGCTGGCTCCTCTTGTGGTTCTATCGCGAAGATCTGCAAAAACGCTAGGTCTCTGGCTGATGCAAAACGCTAGGCTGAATTGGGATCCTGCTGTGGAAATCTGCTAACACTAGGACTGATCTGCTAGTGCAAACTGCTAATGCTAGGCTGATCTGTGTTCTCTGGTGCCGAGCTGATCTGCAATGCAAAAACGCAAGGGGCTGATCTTGTCCAAAAACGCTAGGCTGGATCTGGGGTCTTGATCCAAAAAACGCTAGGTAAACTGCCGGTGAGGGGTCTTGTTGAGAAGGTGTCTGCTGAACGCGAAGTCCCTGTTGTGGAATGCTAGCGCTAGGTTTCTGTATATACTTGGCTAGTCAAATTGCCATACCCAGTTCCCAACAAAAGTCACTTAAAAATAATAAGTGAAAAATGGCTAAAGTAGGGAAAATAGGCCTATGCACTGTAAAAATGCTCCTGATGGGTTCTTATGGAAATCTGATGGTCATGTTGTGTGCAACCAGAGGATATGCATCTACTCTAAGTGTCTGGACATGCACGGTTTGCGAACAGACTCACAAAAGTGCCAGATCACTTCCTATTCTAGACTGAGTGAACTGAACTGAACTGAACCATTGTCATGAAGTAGCCTGTCCACTTACACATAGGGCTAGATGTGTCACGTGACACTTCCATTACCTAATACTTATCCTGGTTATTTTGGAGGTGGTTCAGCGTTTCAAGCTATGGCTGGACCTTCCACAGGTGGGAATGTGTTCCGGACAATGCAAATAGGCATGGGTAATCCTATGTACGCGAACATGGGTGTCCAACCAAGATTTCAAGATGCCTATAGTCAATTTAGAGTGCCTGGAACACAAGTTGGTACGGCTGATTTTTCGCAGCCATACGCCCAAAATACATATATGACAGGTAAAATAGGTGATGCGAGTGCTTGAATGGCCAATCGTGGACCACCACTTTTGCAGGCACCTGTTTATGATAATGTGGCTCCTTTGAGTCAGCCAAAGGATTACAAGGAAGGTGGATAGGGAGTGAAGTTTGAAACTTTCAAAGGAACTGAAGATCAATTGAAGGCTTTGACCTTCATACAATAGTTTGATGTAGCTTATGTTGGAGGAAACTTCACGGAATCTTCAAAGATACGCAAGGCTTCCACTTTTTTGAAAGGGAATGCGCTTCAATGGTGGACCGCATTGTTGAACCAAGGTCAAGCCCCAACAACGTGGGTCCAATTCAAACAGCTTTTTGCGTCTGCATGGCTGACAAACACTTTTGAAGTGGATGTGATGACAGAATAGCACGAGTTGAATGCTAAACAGTGTACCAATCTAGAGGAGTACAATTTTTGGGCCGCACTGTTGCCAGTCACCTCTTACAGGTTTGTGCCATTGTCAAAACAGATTGAGAAGTACTATTGCGGATTGCCCAAGAAAATCAAGGACTACTGCACAAAGACTACTGTCATAAATATGTTCCAGTTCATTGAGAATGCAAGAGTAGCCAGCAATCTGTCGAAGGGAGATTCCGTTGGATTTAATAGCCACAAGAAAGGGTCCCAAGGCAAACAGTTTTCAACCAAGGGCAATGTTGCAGCAAAGCCTTCTGAGCCTCCCATAAAGAAGCCCTCCAATGAAGAAGCTGATACGTCCAAGAAGCAGTCTAAATCTCCTTCGGGACGAGGACAAGGACAAAAAGGCATTTTTCTGGCAAAACCTTTGAAGAAAGAAAAGCTCTTAGAGAGGCCAAGAAATGCTACATTTGTGAACCGGAAGGACATTTTGCAAATGAATGCCCACAGAAGAACTCACAGGATAAGGATGACAAGTCAAACCATAAAGGGAACAAGCCAAAGCCGAGTGCACGACTTGTCCCAAATTTGGTTGGTGACCAGCCAAACATAGATGCCACGGAACTGTGCAGAGCTTGGGGCGAAGTTAGAGACCAGACAGTGTTGGTTTTCTTTGATCCAAGAGCCTGTGCAAATTTCATATCACCAGAATTGGCATCAAAGTTGGGCATTCATGCAGAGGAGATGGGTAGGGGAAGCAGGTTTGGCATGCCCAGGTCATTCAGAGCCTGTTACTCCCATTTTGCAGAAGCTTCGTCTGCACATTCAAAGCTATGTGGATGCGGAAGAATTTCATATTATGCCACTTGAGGGCTGTGATGTGTTACTGGGTATCCCATGGTGTTACAGGTTCATGCCTACCTCAGATAAAGACATGTCAACTTTTTTGAGTGGTTTCAGTGATTGTTTTTTCGGACTCTTTGCCAAGGGAGTTACCTCCTGAGAGACCTGAGGATCATACCATAGATCTTGTGCCAGGTTCTAGTCCACCGAATAGACCACCATACAGGGTTAGTGCAGCCTAGCAGAAAGAGATTATGAGTCAGGTCAACGAGCTTTTAGAGAAGGGGCTGATTCATCCCAGTTCATCTCCTTTTTGTTTGCCTGTACTCCTAGTGCAGAAGAAGGGTGGTTCATGGCGCATGTGCATTGACTATCGCGCCTTGAATAAGAATACCATCAAGAAGAGGTTCCCCATACCGAGGATAGATGACATTCTTGATCGGCTTGAGGGAGCGTCATTGTGTACAAGGATAGACCTAGAGAGTGGGTACCATCAGATACGCATTAGGCCAGCAGATGTCCATAAGACTGCGTTCAGGACAACATTTGGTCTCTATAAGTTTCTTGTCATGCCATTTGGTCTCACAAATGCTCCAGCCACGTTTAATAGAATGATGGATAAAATTTTCAGACCACATAGAACTTCGTGGGTACCTTCTTTGATGACGTGATTGTCTATTCAAAGTCTGAAGAGGAGCATAGGGATCACTTAACTGCAGTTTTCAATGAGTTACGTAAGAACAGGCTACTCATTAATGCGAAGAAGAGTGAATTCTTTTTGCAAGAGATTTACTTCCTTGGGCATATTGTTTCAAAGGATGAGGTACGCATGGATCCCGCCAAAGTGGAAGCAATCAAGTCATGGACAGACTTGAAGTCCGTACATGACATTTTGAAGCTTTCTAAGCTTATGTTCCTACTACAGGAGGTTCATCCGAAATTTTGTTGAGATTGCTTCTCCACTCCATGCACTGCAAGGAAAAGGAGTTACTATCAGGTGGACAACCAAGGAAATTTTAGCCTTCAGACAATTAAAAGAGAAGCTGACTTCAGCTCTGGTAATCATTTTGCCAAATCTTCGAAACCTTTTGTGGTTCAATGTGATGGGTGTGGCCATAGTCTTGGTGCAGTTCTAATGTAGAATGGCGGCGGCCCAGTGTAACCGCGAAACGTTTCAAGGTTGAAACATTTCACCCTGAAAAGCGACGTTTCACGACAAAACATTTCAGTCCAAAATGAGAGCACAGTGAAACGTGAGACCGAAGCGTGCGTTTAGCGACTTTGAAACTAAAACTATGGTAACTTATTGTTAGTGAAACGGCTTGTGTTTCACTTGGTGAGTGAAACGTTTCAACGCCCGAAACGTTTCACCTGTCCCGACTTGTCGAAACGCGTTTCATGGTGACACTGGAATGGCCAAGTAGTCGCATAGGAGAGCAGAATTCTTTTGAAGACTGAAAGCAACTTGCAAGTCTATGAGAAAGAATTGTTGGCAGTAATTCATGCTCTCACTAGTTGGAAACACTATCTGCTAGGGGCTGATTTTGTTGTCCAAACGGATCATGAAACCTTGCGATATTTTCTCACACAGACGAAGTTGTCTGAGAAGCACATGCGATGGGCGAAAATCTTGTCAATGTTCCATTTTCAGATTGTGCATGTGCAAGGGAAAATGAACGTGGTGGCTGATGCGTTGTCACGAAAGCCCCAAATTTCAGCAGTGTCAATTATGTATCATTGTGAACTATATGAAATGAAAACACAATATGCTGAAGATTCAGATTTTGCAAGGATCTATGACCAGCTTGTTGATGGGCAACATCATGAGCACTATATGCTTAAGAATGACTTTCTCATGATGCATGGAAAGTTATGCGTTACTAAGCAATTACGGCCAAAGATTTTGATGGAAAGTCATGCTCCACCTTATGCTGGGCATCGTGGAATTGATGCGATAGTGAAAAGGGGTTGAGGCATTATTCTATTGGCCAGCTTTGCGTCAAGATGTTGACACATTTGTAAGTCATGCTTAGTTTGCCAAAAAGTCAAATTTGACAGGCAAAAGCAACCGGGATTGTTGAAGCCATTGCCAATCCCTGATAGGCCATGGGAAAGCATAGCGATGGACTTTATCTTTGATCTTCCAAGGACGCAAACAGGCAATGATGGAATTTGGACTATCATTTGTAGGTTCAGTAAGCAGGACCATTTCATTCCTGTTAGGAAGAAGATAAAGCCTGAACAAATGGTCAAGATATTCATGAGCAATATCTTTAAATCTCACTGGATGCCTCAGTCAATTGTCAGTGACAGGGATCCACGTGTGACGAGTCTTTTCTGGAAGGCATTGTTTGAGAATATGGGCACTACGCTAAAATTCCCATCTTCGTTTCATCCGCAAACTGATGGAATCAGAAGAGGCAAATTCTACTATCATGGATCTGCTCAAATGTTATGTGTCAGAGCACAAGGCAACTTGGGAACACCATCTCCCATTGGTTGAATATGCGTACAATAACACTGTGCGTACATCAACAGGTAAGGCACCATTTGAGAGAGTGGAAGGAGGGAAGAAAGTCCCGCCCATTTTACAGACTAGGAACAAGATATTTGAGGCAGACAAGTATGTGCAAAATATGGATGAAACATACAAGAAGATAAAGATTGCTCTTGAGAAGACTCATGCTAAGCAAAAGAAAGTTGTTGATCGTCACCGTCGTGAACTTGTATTTTCACTTGGTGATTGGGTGCTTTTGCGCTTTGAAAAGGCCGGGTTAAGGAAAAGGAAAGGCAAGGAACATTTGTTTCCTAAGCTCAGTATGCTATATTATGGTCGTTTTCGGATTTCGGAAAAGATCAGCGATGTAGCTTACAGGTTGAAGCTACCAGAAGGCTAGAAAATACATAATGCTTTTCATGTCAGTCTTCTAAGACCCTTTGTTGGTGATGTGCCCGAGAATATGCTTGATGAGGAACAACCCAAAGTGGAAGAATTGGATGAGATCCTTCTTCCTGAACAGATATTGGCACATGAGGGAAGGAAGGTTAGAGGAAAGGTTGCAAGACGCTACTTGGTGAAGTTCAAGAACTATCCATCTTTGGATGCCAAATGGATGGAAGAGTCTGGATTGGTTGATTCGCCTCAGCTATTGCAATTATATCTTAAAGCCTTTCAAATGGAACCCACAGTGACTTGATGTAGCCTTTTTAAAGCAAGGCGAGAGCATGGTTCATGATGCTCAAGAGAGTAGTTAAGCATTTGTATCTACACTTTCCATACAGAATTTAGCTAGAGAAGTTTGTGCTTGAGAGTACACTAGAAGACTTCTATGCTTGATATATGTGTCGTAGCCAGGTTGGTGGGATTGTTTAATCGTCCAACGCATATATATCTTGGATTCCCATCATAGAGTATATGTGATATCAGGAGATACCGCATGTATTATTGGCATGCAAACGAGGTCGCTTGCAGTATTTCAAGGGTGGGGTGTGTCACCAGGAGGTGTATTTTTCCTGTTGCCTTCCATAAATAAGTACTATATATTTTTATTTTTACTTGTTTTCCTTGGAACCCTTGAAAAGGTGCAAGTGGACATTGCATGGCCAGTGCGAAACGACTGCGTTTCTCACATCGGGAGTCTGGGTCGGTCGGTCTGGGACTGGTAGGGCCAATTAGCACTAAATTCTGATGAGTATGGAAGCCTGTGTCCTGCAGGCTGCTCTCCTTCTACCAAGTGTCCAGTTTGCCCCTTTGAGTTAATTCCCTAGTTCCCACTGACTTATAAAGTTGCAAGAAACTTTTCGAGTGGCCCAGACTTCATTTGGCGCACACGCCCATTTTGAGGTTGGGGCTGATTTTTGCTCATAGAAGTGACCTACACAGTGTGTGTGTGAGTAGTGGGTGCAGGTCTACACCTTTAATGGAAAGCTTGCCTTCTCCTCTGTCTCATGTAGCGCGCGATGACTTGCTCTCGTGCATCTCTCTCTCCTTTGGCACATATGGTAATGCCCCACTAGCTGGGCTACTGAGATGAATATGTACAATTCTGGGGGTTTATGTGCATTTGCCAAGGCAAGAGCCTTCTGAACAGGAATTGGATTAGCTAATTGCTAATCCCCCACAGGTACGCACAGTTCCATCGCGAAAGATTGCAAGTTTGGAGAGTTTTCTTGCGTGAAAACTCGTCCAATTCACAGGGGGACTGTCTCATTGCGTCCGGGAGCCCTTGGACACGCGTAGCTCCGCTAAAAACAATCCGCAACAGAGAATTACAGCCTACTGTGTTTTTTTGCTGGTTTAGGGTTTTGCACCTAAACTGCAAGGGAACACCAGGGGAGCCTCGTGAGAGCCTTGGGATGCGTGTACAGGCTTTTGGGCACCCGGCAATGAAAAACAGAGAATTACAGCCCGCTGAATTTCTGTGACAGCTCACCAGAAAGCTTCCAGATAGTGAGGGAATCCGCCCTAGACAGGTACTTTTGACCTATAGGAGTTTCTGAGCCATTATGCTGCCGAAATCAAGTCGGAAACCTACGTTTCAGCCCTCGCCAAGTTTGGACAGCTTTGTGAAAGCTTGTACTAAGTGGTCAGATCGTCTACCTTAAATTGAATAAAGAAATACCGAAAGGGGCGCCAGTCTTTGGGGCCTACAGGGTGTCGGTCTCGTGTGCGCAGTGACATTCTAGTCGCTGGACACAACTGTGCTCTCTTTCCTGCTCAATGCTCTGTGTAAAATTAACACGTAATTGAAATAGTACCGGCCTGTACAATAGTACCGCCCTATACGTTGTACAGGCCGGTTATAGCATGGAGGTGGTGAAGAATTTTCCCCACCACGAGGTTTTGCCGACCCTCCCCCTTCCCCATCTACTCCACGGTTTGCACCAAATCCTATCGAGGCTTTAGTCAAGACGATGATGTACATGATGCTACAACAAGAGACGCAACGCGCCACCTTGGATCGCAAGCGTGATCAAGCGCGCTTTGCGGCCGAAGAAAGAAAGGCAGTCTTGGACCGCAAGCGCGAAGAAAGAAAGGCAACCTTGGATCGCGAGCGCGAAGAAAGCAAGGCAAACTTGGATCGCGAGCGTGAAGAAAGAAGGGTAGCCTTGGAGCGTGAGCGTGAGCGTGAGCAAGCGCGCTTAGCAGCCGAAGAAAGACGAGCGGCCTTGGAGTTAGAGCGTGAGGCGCAGAGAGATCAACGCATGCAAGAGTTGGTCCTATAGGTACTCACCTCGAAGCCCGAGCCGGTCAAAGATGTTGGTAGTTCATCAAGTAGCACAAGCAGAGATTCGGACTCCAACAACCCCGTCACTGAGAAGTTGACATTCAATAAGTATGACGGTCAAATGGATGCTACTATTATTCATTTCTAGTTGCATCAACTTAATGCTTACTTTGCGACAACTAAGAAAACAGGAAATAGCAAGGTTTTAACGGCAACCATGTACCTTGCCAGTGATGCCATTAATTGGTACCACGCATGACAAGAGGCACAGTTGACCACACACCTAGAGGAAGTCGAAGAAGGCGCGCCCCTTTCCTTCAATTGGGCCGACTTCCAAGACAAGCTCAAGGCGCGATTTATGCCACCTCAGTACCTAGCACGGTTGAAAGACGATTGGCGCGTCTCAACAAAATGGTATGCCAGTTATGTCTTTCTCTAATCGTGTTTTGCAACTCGGCGCCCAATTACGCAAATCGGATGATGAGCGCAAAGAGGCATTCCTTTACGGATTGGACGAGTATATCAAGTATGATGTCGAAGTACTCGATCCAATAGATCTCAACAAGGCGGTAGCGATTGCTCTCGCACAGGAGATAAAGCACAACAAAGGAAAGCCTAAGGAGAACAAGTCTTCTCACCATACCTCTCAGACTCCTCAGAATGCACAGAATGGTAAGAATGGTAAGAACGGTAACTCTTCTAGCCAATCTTCCTCTAATCCTTTGGAAAAGAACTCTCAAAATGAATCTAAGGATAAAGCTAAAACACCTGCTAAACCTAAGCTAACCCCTGATGAAAAAGCCCCAAAAGGAATTATAGGAGGATACATAACAAGTCATTTATGCTAAGGAAGGTCGTTGTTATCAATGTCATGTCAAAGGTCACATTAAAGCGGCTTGTCCTAAGATAGCCCCACCTAAAGAACCCAAAGCACCAACAGCTACCACAAACACTTTAATGAACCAATCTGAGCCTCCACATGTTTCTGACACACACATTGATGAGTCTCTCTTTAAATGTTACGGTCATGTGAAGGATCAGCGTTTTGTCATATTGTTTGATTAAAGCAGTATGCATGATGTGATTGGTGCCTCTTGTAGAGGGAGCCCACCTAGAGGTTAGCCAGACAACTCCTGTCGAAACGTAAGAGCACCCAAACATCCTCCTTCAATTTCAAGTCGCGACGATGGCGATCCGCTGCCTTTTTCTATCGTTCTTGAGATTTCTGCAAAGTCTCACGAACCTTGGCAAAAGCCATATCTAAGTCTCGCGTATATTCATCCGCTTCAAAAATCTTATCTTTCGTGCTTAGGAAGGGTAGAAACTTCGCAGCACCTTCAACAATCTCAAATGGCGCCTTCTTCGTCGAAGAGTGTATCGTGTTATTGTAGGAAAATTCCAACAAAGGTAGGTACTTCTCCCTCTGAGTCTTCTAATCCGAGATATAAGACTTCAATAAATCTAAAACCATTGAATTGGCAATCTCAGATTGCCCGTCAGTCTGCGGGTGGAACGATGACGAGAACTGCAACCGGGTGCCAATGTTCTCCCAAATTGCCTTCCAAAACAACTCGTAAATCCGGGGTCCCTGTCGGAGACAATCGTCTCAGGCATGCCATGTAATCTGAAAATCTGGGCCACAAACAGTCTCGCTAAGTGATCCAGCTTAACTGTTTTCTTCATTGGAATGAAATGAGCATAATCTGTCAATAACAGTCTAGATACCATCGTGACCACTATGTGTTCTTGGGAGATCAAAAATGAAATCCATTGCAATACTTGCCTAGGGGCGGGTGGGTATGGGTAAAGGCTGTAACAATCCCTGTGCTTTATGCTTGTCAAACTTGACCTTCTGGCATACTAAGCAACTGCGCACAAACTCTTCCACATCCTTTTTGAGTCTCGGCCAATAGAAGTATCTCTCTACCCCTTTCATGGTGGTAGCAATGCCGCGGTGACCCGTAAAAGGTGGACACTGGCATTCAGTCATAACCTTTTCCCTCAACGGCTGTGTAACACACAACATGGTTTTTCTCATCAAGTAGCCTTCCCAAATGGAATATCCCGCTACTGTCTCCCCATCCCGTATCCGTGTGAAAACGTCTGCAAAATTTGTATATGGGGCATACTGGTCGACCATATCCTCGAAGCTCCTATGATGTATCGCGGAAATAGCCAGAACCAACGGCTTCCGAGACAAAGCATCTGCCACCACATTCTTATGTCCCTGAACAAGGAGAATCTGGAAGTGAAACTGTGACAAGATGTTCGCCAACCACATCTGCTTTTCCGATAGCTGCTTCTGTGACAAGAAGTAGCGCAAACTTTGATGGTCTGTAAAGACAGTAAAATCCGCTCCGACTAGGTAATGGCGCTGTGGAGTGCAAACGACAATGAAAATGAATGCCCCTATGGCCTTGCACCGATCACACCGTCGGAAAGAACAACAGCTGCACCGTCGAATTCACCTGTGTTAAACACTTGTAAAGCTTGGAGAAAAACAGCTCTAACGAAAACCACACTTGGAATTAGAAGAATTAGAGAACATGAGTGTATAGATTGGCTCGCGTAGATGTCCATAGAGCATCCATATGCTTGATTCCGATAAGGAATGAGCAAATTACAAGCATTTGAAGTTCGGGGGTTTTCAAAAAGCTCCAAAAAAGAGGTCTCTGGAAAGTGTCTGCAGGTGTGCAGAGAAATGCAACTATTAAAGGGGGATTTTTTGGCTCTTATCCCAAGGGATTTTCTCTCCCCTCTTAGCCGACTTCATTTCCCCCTTTAGGCACCTTTTTATTGGTCCATTTTGAGCCCTTTTTGGGTAAAAAATGGACTGTCGGCCACTTTTTGACCAAGGCAAGTGGGGGGAACAGTGTCCGGGGACCAAAAAATGGTAAGGGCGCCTGTCCAGGCAGTGGGAACACAATTTGGGCGCCCCCTCCTCTCCCCAAAGCCCACGAGCCCTCTCAAGCAAGGCCAAAAAGCTCCATTAACTCCTGTGATACATCCTTAGGGGGTACCCACTCCCCCCCTTATACCCTCCAATTTTCACATGCTCCCCCCCATGTGGGGTTATTCCATAGCCACTTGGCATGCTCTCCCCAACTTCCCCATGTCGAAACCTGAAATTTCTGTTTTGCCCCTGACCTGAGCCATTTTCTCGGAGGCGTAGCGGGTGACCCCGACCACCAAATATAGCGCCGTAAAGCATGGCTTAGAGCTTATTACCCCAACTAACTCCAGAAATTTCTAAACATATCATTGCTAAAAAAAACCATCAGGTCGGCCCACTTGCCGTCTTCCCACGTGCATCCGCCGCCACTTTTTAAGTGAAAAAACCGTCCACTTTGAGTGCGTGTAACTCATGATGTCGGAGTCCGATTTGCAAGCTATCAAGCACGGCTAGGAATGCTCATTAAAAACTATTTTTTGAAAACTCAACCAACCCAAAACTCAACCAACAGCTTGATCAAAACCAAACCTTTGTACATAAATTCTACAAGAGCACTCCAAAAACTCAAAGCATTATGTACATCTATGTACCCGGGGCTAGTGAGCAAGCTTTTTAGCATGGATTAGCAACTTCATTTCCACCCAAAAAATGTCTGACATAGCTTGCCAACCCCCCCTTGCCTGCTTAGTCATTCATGACAAGCAGAGGTCCCTAGGGTGAATAACTGCTGCATTTCAACCCCAGAAACCTCGTCCACGTTTTCAGATGTTTCCGCATTGTCTCCTTCTATTGATAGCATTTCATCAGTCACAATTGTCATCAAACGTGCCAGATACTTCTTTAATCTGTAACCATTAACACGGTATTTATGCTCTACACCATTTAAGTTTGCCAATTGATATGTGCCATTTTCAAATTTATTTACAATAGTAAAAGGACCTTCCCACTTAATCTGAAACTTTTTCTAGAAAGTATTGTTCAGTTTACTATTGTACCGCAACACAAGATCACCTTTTTCAATTCCTTTATCCTTGATGCATTCATTGGCCTTCATCTGAGCCTTCTTTGACACTTCTTCATAATGACTCAAGGCCAAAATTCTGTCTAACTGCAAGCATTGTAAATCCAACAACCTTTTCCGCCAAGCATCTCGCTGCTCTTCTCCTTCCAATGACAACCACTTAAGTGCAGGGATTTCCACTTCAATAGGCCATAAAGCTTCCTTGCCATAAATCAAGTGATAAGGAGAAAACCCTGTGCTTGTTTCGATAGCGGTTCTATAAGTCCATAGTACACAAGGCAACTCTGAATCCCAAGTCTTCCCATGTGTCTGAGTCATTTTTGTCAAGATATTCACGAACTCTCCATTGAATCTCTCATTAAGACCATTGCATTGTGGATAATAAGGAGAATTATACCTATGTTGTATATTAAGCTTTCCACAAAGGAAATCAAGCAACTCTCCTCTAAACCCTGGTCCCCGATCAGAAAGTAGTTCCAAAGGCACACCAAACTTGCAACATATACCTTCGTACACCAACTTCCCCATTTCTTTACTGATAATTTGTTTGACAGCCTTAGCTTCTGCCCAACGTGACAAATACTAGGTCCAATAGCATCAAGACCCCATTTTTCAAATACATCAAAAGCTAAAATCGTCTTTCGCAATTCAAGCTTCAAAATTCTCTTCCCCATCTTTTGGCAAGACAAACAAGACTTGCACCAATGGTTCACATCCCGCTGGACACTCGGCCACACAAAGCCTTCTTGTAAAATCTTATGTAGCATAATTTTCATGGCAAAATGTCCTCCACAGGATCCTTCATGGTTCTCTTCCAAAATCTTATAGATTTCTTCTTTCCAAGGCACACGTCGCAATATCAAATCACTTCCTTTCATGTAAAGCACGTCATCAAGCATTTTGTACTTTTTGACTATTCTCATAAAAGCATACTTTTTGGATGATGGCAAATCTTCAGGTAAAACACCTAGAAGCAAAAAATCCGCTTCCTTTGATAGCACTTCTCTCCCATGATATAGAGTAGCATCAGCCTTCAACACAAACACACGAGTGATCATTTCTTGGACAGCATCATGAGCTTCTTCATTCTAAGACCTCTCAATATGCTGTAAACTCCATGCCTCAAACTTTTTAAGCAAAGATTTCACTTTGAAACACAAATTTTTCAACTTAGGATTCTTATTCTTCCACACCCCCAATACCTGCTTCACAACCAACAAGGCATCTCCTTTGACTTGTAGGCGTTTAATTCCCAATTGTGAGCAAATGTGCAGACCGCCCTCAAGGGCCATATACTCTGCTTCATTATTATTTTTCGCATCAAGCTTCAACCCTTGTTTCCTCACAAGATTTCCTTGCGCATCATAGACAACAATCCCTCCAGAAGCAGCTTCACGACTTCTTCGATAAGAGCCATCAAAATATAACAGTGAAGCATTGGATATAGCAAGAGTTTCGACCTTCTTCCTTTGCACCACCTCTTGTTTAACCAAAACAGGAGTCTCTTTGGAAGTGAGTAAATCTACCAGGGTAGCCCGAGTACTCTCTTCAACCAAAAAAGTGAATTGAAATTCGTGCAGTTCTATAACCCATTTCATCACTGTCTTTGATATATTTGAGTTATTAAACAACTGAGGCAGCAATGAATAGCTGGTGAGAAAAGTGAACGACTTTTGCAATAGGTAATGCCTGAATCGTCTGCAAGCATAGACGATACTGATCATCACCAACTCAATCTTTGAGTACTCTCTTTCATGAGGGGTTTTAACTCGGCTAGCATAATAAACTCCTTCCCTCTTTGCAATAGCATAGCCCGAATGGCATCATCTCCAACTAACGGGTTAACATAAAATTCTTTCTCCTTGTCAGGAGCTTGCATAATAGGCAGTGTGCTCAAAACTTCTTTGACCTTATCGAAAACTTGTTCACAGTCTTGTGTCCACTCCAATGGATCATTTTTAACCACTTGCTGCAGTGGGTACAATAACTGTGATGCCAAAGGTATGAATCGAGACAAATATTTAACCTTCTGAATGAAAGTAGCCAATTGTCTTGTATCCTTTGGGGATGATAAGGCTTCCACTTTCTCTGGATCTGCCTCAATCCCATTTTCTGAAATCACATGTCCAAGAAGCTTCACCCTTGGCTGCGCCAAATGACATTTTTTGGGGTTTAACTGACCCCCGCATTCATCATACCTTGAAAACGTCATTTCAAGCTTCTGAACATGCTCTTTCCTTGAACTGTATACACAAAAAACATCTATGAATCCTTTGACAAACTTCCCGAGAAATGGGGCAAGGATCCAATCTACTTTTCTTTCAAAGGCTCCTGGCCCATTTGTCAACCCAAAAGGAAGACAACAAAAGCAAAAACAACCCCATGGCATGATAAAAGTGGTCTTTTTCCTATCTTCAGGAGCAAGGATAAGCTGAAAGTATCCTGAATACCCATCACAGACACTATCTCTCAAAACCAGCCACTGCATCTAGCAATTGATCAATAAAAGGTGCATCTAGCAATTGATCAATAAAAGGCAGAGGGTAAGCATCTTTCTTGGTCACCGCATTTAGTGGCTTGTAATCAACACATACTCTCCGACGCCCATCTTTTTTGGGGGTGACTACTACACAGCTTACCCATTCAACATTATCCACTGGCACAATGAACCCTGCATCCAAAAGCTTATCCACTTCTTCCTTTAAAGCATTCATCTGCTCCTTGCCCATCCTCCTTAACTTCTGTCTAATTGATTTTGCCCCTTCAACTAGCTCGATCTTCACAAGATTCCCAACAAAACCCCTTATTTCCTGATATGAGGTAATAAAAAGATTTGGAAACCTGTCCAACATTGCTAAGTACTCCCTTCTTTCTCTTTGTGTCAGATCAGTACTCAGCATATTTTGAATCAACTCTTTCTTCACTGGCAGTTCCTGTTTAGGTTGCATCAACTCTTCAAGTTGCTCTAAACGGCTTGAAGCATTTATATTCCCTGATAATTGTAGCACTTCACTAACTTCTCTTTGTTCCTCGTCCAACAACAAGAATGACACTTCACCCTCATCACTGGAACTTGAAGTAGTGCTACTTTCTGAGTCTTCAGAACTATCATCACTCGTAGTTCCGGACTCATCATTCTCACTCACATCTTCAAGTGCCATAGGTTGTTTGGTAGTCATATCAAACACTTCTTGCCATGCACACCGATTGTGCCCTTGCCCCAATCTTGCACGGCACCAACGGCTCTCAACCAAGGTCGTCTCAAAATAAGAGAAAAGGCTCCCAGACCGACTGGCATAACATGAAAGTTCACCATAACTTTCACGTTAAAGACTTCAACTTCCAAATTCTTGATCATCCCCAAACATTTCACCTTAGCATGGTTTGCTAGTCGAATCCTAAACCCAGAGCTTCCGCATGTGATGAGACCCAGTCTCTCGACACAAGACTATGTGATCACACAAACTTGAGCACCTCCATCAATGTAGGCTTCTCCCATGCCCACATGTTTGTGCCAAGCGTTCACCACAGGACAGATGTCGGGTAACTCTCCCACGGACAACACTCTAACTTGTCCATGCTTCAGCTCTTTTTCTGGATTTACTAATGACTTCCACTGCCTTTTAAGTTTGGGCACCATATTCATCAACTGTCCAAAAGTACAATCTACTTTCCTCCCAATCAAGTCTTCCTTTAAATTGTAAGCTGTTTGGCCTTCTCCCAAAGGCAAATCTGCCACTTCAAATCGTCTACGAGGCTTTCTCTTTCTCTTGGCTTTCGCATCTTTACCCTCCTTCTCCTTCCCTTTCTTTCGACTAGGTCTTGGTGCTTCATAGCCTTCCCTTTCTCTTTTGCCTACTGGCAACACATCTGCGTCTTTCTTTTCTACCCGCACAATACCCATATAACCACCAGAGGTTGAGGCTTGATTTTCCTGTCCAGTACCTTGATCTCCCCGTATATCCAATGCATAATCATTGGCCCTGTTAGGGATCTGTTGAGGAAGTGGAAACATATCACCTCCCATCCTTATTGGTCCTGGACAATGAGTGCTGATATAACCAAGTTCCCCACAATTATAACAAGTTGGAATGAACCTTCCTCGTGGCTCAAAGCCACCCTGTCCATGACCTGCATTAGCATTAGATTGAGCTTCATATGGCTAGGCCATTCCTCTACCACGGCCCCGACCGCGACCACAACCACCTCCACCTCCAAGGACATTGAGCCGTAATTCCTGCATCATGTTCATCATGTCATGCATATTACGTTGTAATTGCTCGAGGTCTACAACCCTTTGAGTGGGTGGGACTCCAGTCTCTGCCTGATTTCCTTCACCTTGGCCACCATTAGCTTACACAGGTACCGCCTTGCCGTACTCATGGAGTCGTTGAGCCTTCCATTCTTTCTCCCTGGCAATCGCGATTGCCTCTTCGAAAGAAACGGGCCTTTTCAGCTCAACTTTGAACTTCAGACCGTCCTTGAGGTTGGCAACAAAACGGTCCTTCTTTAACATGGCCGGCGGAATTTCATTTCCCAAAGCTCGAGCCCATTTATCCCATAAACGGGTAAACTGCATGACAAAATCATCCACGCTTTGATTAGCCTTCTGAGTGTACCCCAAAATTTCATGCCAAACTTCGTCAGGTGCTTCAATGGATCGATATTGTGCCAGGAAAGCTTGCTTCACACGATTGTAGTCCAAAACCACCCCTCGGTTTGGTGCTTGCATCAACTCCTCAAAATTGTGTAACCAAACTTTTGCCTCATCCTGTAAATTATATTGCAGCAGCCGCAACATTATAGCTTGGTCTAGTATATTGCGCAATAAGCAATTGACTTCCAACTTTTCAATAAACGTCTGTGCATTTTCATTAGGCAATCCATGAAACTGTGGGAACTCATCTGCCATGTTTGATTGCCACAAAAACACTTACATGTGACGTCGAAAACTCAAGGAATGTCGATGGATCGCTCCAGTACCTAATCCACCTCACACTGGGTAACCCGGCCCCCAGTGCTCGGCTTCACAAAACCTCACGACCCTCACAAAGGCTGCAATCCAAATTAAATGACCGCCTCAAATACTATCCACAAATAGCACATACATAAGCGGTTGTCCATAAGGACCCACATCCCCTTTACATTCTCTGCCTGCATAGTGGACAAATTTTGCGAAAATTGGAGAACATGAGGATTTCTCCTCAGTGGGGGCACCAAAACGATGTGAAGTGCAAACGACAATGAAAATGAATGCCCCTATGGCCTTGCACCGATCACACCGTCGGAAAGAACAACAGCTGCACCGTCGAATTCACCTGTGTTAAACACTTGTAAAGCTTGGAGAAAAACAGCTCTAACGAAAACCACACTTGGAATTAGAAGAATTAGAGAACATGAGTGTATAGATTGGCTCGCGTAGATGTCCATAGAGCATCCATATGCTTGATTCCGATAAGGAATGAGCAAATTACAAGCATTTGAAGTTCGGGGGTTTTCAAAAAGCTCCAAAAAAGAGGTCTCTGGAAAGTGTCTGCAGGTGTGCAGAGAAATGCAACTATTAAAGGGGGATTTTTTGGCTCTTATCCCAAGGGATTTTCTCTCCCCTCTTAGCCGACTTCATTTCCCCCTTTAGGCACCTTTTTATTGGTCCATTTTGAGCCCTTTTTGGGTAAAAAATGGACTGTCGGCCACTTTTTGACCAAGGCAAGTGGGGGGAACAGTGTCCGGGGACCAAAAAATGGTAAGGGCGCCTGTCCAGGCAGTGGGAACACAATTTGGGCGCCCCCTCCTCTCCCCAAAGCCCACGAGCCCTCTCAAGCAAGGCCAAAAAGCTCCATTAACTCCTGTGATACACCCTTAGGGGATACCCACTCCCCCCCTTATACACTCCAATTTTCACATGCTCCCTCTCATGTGGGGTTATTCCATTGCCACTTGGCATGTTCTCCCCAACTTCCCTAACTTCCCCATGTCCAAACCTGAAATTTCTGTTTTGCCCCCAACCTGAGCCATTTTCTCGGAGACGTAGCGGGTGACCCCGACCACCAAATATAGCGCCGTAAAGCATGGCTTGGAGCTTATTACCCCGGCTAACTCCAGAAATTTCTAAACATACCATTGCTATAAAAAAAACCATCAAGTCGGCCCACTTGCCGTCTTCCCACGTGCATCCACCGCCACTTTTTAAGTGAAAAAACCATCCACTTCGAGTGCGTGTAACTCGTGATATCGAAGTCCGATTTTCAAGCTATCAAGCACGGCTAGGAATGCTCATTAAAAACTATTTTTTGAAAACTCGACCAACCCAAAACTCAACCAACAGCTTGACCAAAACCAAGCCTTTGTACATAAATTCTACAAGAGCACTCCAAAAACTCAAAGCATTATGTACATCTATGTACCCGGGCTAGTGAGCAAGCTTTTTAGCATGGATTAGCAACTTCATTTCCACCCAAAAAATGCCTGACAGCGCCACTAAGTAAGAGCATGGATATCCGCCAAAAGCTCTTTCTCATAAATCTATGTTGTCATCTCTGGCCTTGAGAACAATCGGCTCTCGTAAGCAATGACATGGCCTTCTTGCATTAAGACTGCACCCAAACTACGACCACAAGCATCACAATATACTTCAAATGACTTCTGCAAGTCCAGCAAAGTCAAAACTGGTCCTGTAGTCAATTTCTCTTTCAATGTCTGAAAAGCAGTCACCTCTGTGGATCCCCACGAGAAAGAGACTCCTTTCTGTGTCAAGATATGCAAAGGGGAAGCAACCTCTGCAAACTTTCGAATGAACCGCCTGTAGTACGAACACAGTCCCAAGAAGCTTCTAACTTCATGGACATTCTTCAAATCGGGCCAATCACGGATAGTCTCTATCTTGGCCATATCCATTTGCACTCCTGCTGCTGAGACAATGTGTCGCAAAAAGTATATCTCTTGTAGGAAAAATTCACTTTTCTTTGCATTAATCACTAACTTGTGATCTCGTAATGCCTGAAAGACCTGAAGCAGATGATCTCTGTGTTCTGCCTCATTCTTGGAGAAAACAATGACATCGTCAAAGAAAGTGCCAACAAATAGCCTATACTCTTGAAAAATCCAGTCCGTGATCCGGTTAAATGTCGCAGGAGCATTGGTTAAGCCAAAAGCCATAACCAAAAACTTAAATAACCCAAAAGCGATTCTGATCTGATGATATCCACTCTTCACATCAATCTTGCTAAAGCACGAGGATCCCTGTAATCTGTGGAGTATATCATCGATCCTAGGAATCGGAAATCTGTTCTCGATGGTGATTTGTTGAGAGCTCTATAATCGATGCATATTCACCAAGATCCGTCTTTCTTCAAAACCAACAACACTGGAGAGCAATACGTTGAAGTACTATGCTGGACAAGACCCTTTTCCAAGAGGTCTTTCACTTGGTTCATAATCTCTTCATTCTGTGTTCGGCTTACACGGTAAGGTGGCCAGTTCGATGGTGTGCTTCCAAGTATCAGATCAATGGTATGATCTTCAAGCCCTCCAGAAAGCGATCGGCATGAGTGGAGAAAAATCTTGGCGTTCTTTTGTTCAGGTCAAAACATATTTAACCTTTATCCATCGTTCAGTTCTCTCCCAAAACAATGAGTAAAGAAACTGAAGTTCATCAAGTACAATCTTTGAGCCCTTCATTTGTCAAAGTCGCTTTCTCGGCCAGGTAGTCAACCACGGCATAGCTCTTGTGGAACCAAGGGATTTCGAGTAGAACGTCTGTTCGACTCATTGTGTCATGACCTCATCGGTGGGGTAGGTCGGACTGCCAGAGTGAATGGCAAAACCCCGCTTCGCATGACTCATCAACACCTGAATAGAAGTTGACTTCTATTCCAAGCAGTGATCTCGGATCTCTGTAGGTAGACCCACGGTAAACCGCTCAATCTGTTCTCTACACGAGATCTTCTTGAATGAAGAGGCGGGTAGAAAAGAGCTCCAAAATCTCTCGCAATAAGCATCCATTGTATCTCTCTTGGTCATCCGAAGATGGTTCCAAGCAGTTCGTATGTCGCGTTCATACTCTTGAGTCAACCAAGAAGAAATAAAAAGCTTCGTAAATTTCAGCCATTTAACTGGTGCAGTCTTGTTTAAAAGAAGCGTGGACTACCAAGTTCGAGTTTCCCCTTAAAATAAGAGGCAGCTCTCGGAATCTTGGAGTGCTCTGAGTAGCATCCTCCCGCGAAAGCGATGTCAAACTGCTGTATAAAAGACAAAGCCTTCGAAGCAACTTTATATCCTGAAAAAGTGTCAAATTTGATCAATTGTCCACCTTTCTTAAACTCTCGGACTTTCTTGCTTTTATCTTCCAGAAAGTCATACTAGTTGGCTTTATAAAAATTCTTCTTGTTCGCATAAAAATTTCCGTCATCAGAGTCCGAACTGTCTGTAGACGAGTCCTCTGTAGAACTGTCACTGATTGGCGAGATTTAGACTTCTTTGCCTTTTTCTTGCCCTTTTCGAAGCGTTATTTCTTGCTTCGTTTTTCACCTTTTCTGTCTTCTTCGCTCGAATTTGAAGAGCTAGAAGAACTGTCCGAAGAAGAAGAAGAACTGGGTACTCCTTCAAATCGAACACGCTTCTTTTGTTTCTTTGCCTTATCAAATGTCGACAGACGACCCAAATAACCCGGAAAGTCAATGCTTTTCTTCTGCTTTTTGCGCTTTGTTCTGCACGTCAAAAAGCTGAGCAATCCGTGCATCAACCACCTCTTCTAATTCCTTCTCTGAATATTGCTTGTGAGCAGAAGCTTTCTTGAGAGCGGGTTTCAGGGGTGGTGTTGTGGTTTTTTGCCACTGCTCGTGCACTTCCTGAAAAGAAGTCTCGCTCATATATTTTGCCAATTTTGGGTCCTTTGCAAAACTGAGCATCATCTTTGTTGCATCGCCGATCAATTGACGACGCTTCATCTCTCGTTGCTCCCCCTGAGTAGGCCGAGGCGGGCCATACTCTCTGCCGGAATCTTCGTTGTGATCCCTGCCCGCATCTCCGGATGCAGAGGGAGTCGATTGATCCTTGCGTAAAACCATAGGTGCCGCGGAAAGAAATTTGGGATCAGATTTCCCATAGAAGAGAAATCGGCCGTGCTCTGACACCATTGTAACAGACTTGGACACTCCAAGTCAAGAATCAATCACGACAGCACCAAATAACCACTTCAAAACAGTTCACAGTTCACAATAGATTTACGCTGGCCCAGCGGAGTTCCGTGCCTAGAGATATTGGCCCCAAAAGACTGGCACTCCTCTCGGTATTTCTTTATGTATTAATCAATTTATTAATCAGTTCATAGTACAAGAGTGGTTTGGGTCTCACTCTCAAACTCTACATTCAAATACTCCGCAGAGTGGGAGCCCAAACCACTTCTTTAATGTTCACAAGGGATGCCAAAAGCAGAGCCCGAAAAGCTTTAGATCAAAAGCCTAAAAATAAAAGCAAAGTCTCTTTCCCTCTCTCGAGCTCTCTTGAGCTTTAGAAAAATAAAGCAAAAGGTATTCTCTCTCTCTTTCTCCAATTGCGTAGAAAAAGCTAGCTGCTGGCCGTCGTGAATTGCACCGCTTTTTCCGAGCCCTGCCATACGGTGCCACGTCAACATCTCAACGCTTTTTTCGGGTTCAACCCTTGCTGCCTTTTAGCGTTAGGGTTAGGGTTAGGTCGGGGCAGAATTTAGGATTAGGGTTTCTGGCAAGTTTTAGGGTTTGTAGGTTTTAGGGTTGGGGTTTCCAGAATTAGGATTTTCAGCAACATTTAGGGTTTCAGTTTCTGGGCAGCCACATCATCACTTTGTGACATTGCAGCTAAGAAATCTGAGTTTTTTCTCACTGAAGTTACTTATCTTGGTTATATCATTTGTGCAGAAGGCGTCAAGCTAGATCCCACGAAGGTGGAACAGGTACGTAATTGGGATTTGCCCAAAATTGCATATGATGTGCGTTCTTTTTCTTGGTTTATGTCAAGCAATATAGTTCACACATAGAGAATTTTGCACGCATTGTTGTACCAATGACAGATGTTTTGAAAGGAGTAAAGACTCATCGACAGCGCGTGGATTTGCCAGAGACAACCATTGAGGCTTTCGTAGCTCTCAAGGTTCCGGTGACACAAGCGCCATGTGTTATCCTTGCCTCTTGGGATGACCCCTTTGAGATACGGACGGATGCGAGTAATGTCGCTATAGGCACTGTGCTTCAGCAGCACGGCCATCCAGTTGCATTCCTTAGTCGGAAGCTAAATAGTGCAGAGAAGAACTATTCAATTTATGATAAAGAACTTTTGTTTGTCATCAAGCACTTAGAGTAGTTGCATATCCTCTGATTGCACACAACATAATCATCAGCATGATAGTCAGTACCCATCATGAGCATTTTACGATGCAAAGAACCCCTTTTCCCTATTTTATCCATTTTTCACTTATTATTAATAAGTGACTTTGTTGGAAAACTGGGTAGGGCAATTTTGCTAAGCATCTATAAAAGTAACCTAGCGCTAGCACTTACTGGCAGAAGACGCAGCAGAAGTTTTCACAACTTGCAGTGCACCTTCTCAGCAAGACTGGCACGAGACACTAGCGTTTTCAGCCAACAAGACAGCTTGGTGTTTGGACTCCAGATCAGCCAGTATTTTCTATATCCCAGCCCTTGCGTTCCAGATCAGCATAGCATTTTTGCAACAGAATCAGCCTAGCGTTTTTCAACAGATCAGACTTGGCAGTTTTTGCAGATAGCATCAGCGTTTTGCAGTTTCCCTACGTCAGATCAGCCATTGCATCAGCATTTTCAGTTTTCAGCATTTAAGACACAGCAGATCCCGCCCCTAGCCTCGCAGATTACAGCAGATGGGAGTACACACAGAGCTCCTTTGGGGGGTCATGGCATTATACAGGTCAGTATTGGAGCAGGTACGCACCTCAGAGGGTCTATCCACACCGATTTGGGGTGAAGCGGGGCTGCCCGCTCTCTCCTACTCTATTTGGTATGTATGTGGATGAGGTTTCTGACTACATTGAGAGAGATGGTGATAGAGGTGCACAGCTAGCAGGGACATGGATTCCATTATTGTTATATGCTAATGATATTGTGTTGATCTCCGACTCTCCGGAGGGGATGCAACGTCACTTGGATGCTTTGAATAGGTTTGCTCAGGAAAGTGGTTTGTCCGTCAACCTTGGTAAAACCAAGGTCATGGTATTTAATACCACCCCACAGTGGATCAGGAGGTCAGCGCCAGCATTCACATACGGCCAGGAGACTGTGGAGTATACTAATACATACACTTACCTCGAAGTGGTTTTTAGTGGGCCAGCATTTTCATTGAGGAGGGCAGCAGAGACTAGACTGACCAGAGCCCATGCAGCATTGGGTAGATTGGAAAGGATGTGTTCACAGGTTCAGTTTCAGGAGCCTCGGACGAAGCTCTGGCTCTTTGACACTCGGGTGCTTCTGCATTGCTTTATGGAGCTGAGATTTGGGGACCTTCATTGGATCATCACGGGAGGACAGGCCGCAGTGATGGATGGGGGAACATGGAGAAGCCTCTGGTCTCTATGATCTCGCGGCTCATTAGAGCCAAGGCCTCAGTACCACGTGCTATTGTTCGAGCAGAGCTAGCTGCCCCCCCACTAGTGGTTGAGGCGCTCACCAGGTCTGTCTCCTTCATACACCACATGTGGGAACTTCCCAGAGATAGATATGTCCGCCTTGCACTTGAGTCCTCTCGACAGTTAGCCATGCAGGGAGATACAGCATGCTGGTATGGGGAGATGACATCATGGTTTCAGGCGCATGGGTTCAGCATAAACAAATTGCCTCCCTTCCAGTACTCACTGGATGCACCCTCTCTGACTCTTACACAGTCCGAGATCACCAGGAGGACACGGATACAGCCAACACAGGAGCTGGGCACGAAGATGGCTTTCTACAGAGAGCATCTCCTCCAGCTTACGGTTGATGGTGTTTTGATGACGAGGCCCAGATACATGGACACCCACTTGTCTCATGGGATACGATGTGCTATCGGCCAGATATGCACATCTTCACACCAACTGCGGATCGAGACTGGGAGATACAGCGGAGTACTAGGAGAGGCCAAGACATGCCCCCTGTGTGACATCGAGCCTGAGATAGAGTTGCACTACACATGCCACTGCCCCGTCTACTACGAGATACGAGGCCGCTTCCATTGCTTGTTCAGAGAGGGCTTTGGACCATTCTCCAGAGTCATGCAGTAGGAGGATCAATGATGCTTGGGTTTGTTTTTGCTCGAGCTACGCAGACACAGAGAGAGCCTGATGAGAGTAGAGACTAGCCAGTCTCAGAGACAGATCACGGATTTCTTTAGAGCTGCCACTAGACACCCGGAGGAGTTACTACCACAGCAGAGCTCGTCGTCTCACACCAGAGGCACACTGATTGACCGAGCGACTGAGCTGGGGAGATCCAGACGCCCACGACTGCGGAGGACTACACAACATCGGCGGAGGTTGCATCAAAGGATTCGGATCACTTTGGCTCGACATGCACGACGCCTGGTCAGACTACTGACCATGGAGGAGATTGATGAGATCTGCCAACGAGCCGATGTTGGATCTCTTGTGATCTAGCTATCCCAGCTAGCTGCTTAGTTCACACCTAGTAGTTTAGGATTCCATAGTATTTTATTGTGACATTTGTCATCTTGTTACTCTGACTCTGACTTTGTATCAAATCCACCACATTGTAACTTTCTGGTCTCATATGTCAGTTTGGCCTTTTGAAGACGTTAATATAACATTTCATTTCATCTCTCTCTCTCTCTCTCTCTCTCTCTCTCTCTCTCTCTCTCTCTCTCTCTCTCTCTCTCTCTCTCTCTCTCTCTCTCTCTCTCTCTCTCTCTCTCTCTCTCTCTCTCTCTCTCTCTCTCTCTCTCTCTCTCTCTCTCTCTCTCTCTCTCTCTCTCTCTCTCTCTCTCTCTCTCTCTCTCTCTCTCTCTCTCTCTCTCTCTCTCTCTCTCTCTCTCTCTCTCTCTCTCTCTCTCTCTCTCTCTCTCTCTCTCTCTCTCTCTCTCTCTCTCTCTCATTACAGCGGTTTCCTGGAGCAACAGGCTTCACATGCTTTCCACACAGACATGGGGCCAGTACAGTGGACTATGTTATGACACAGCCGAGCTTTATTCCTTGTATTCAGGATTTCACAGTGGGAGCCAGACCAGTGGGCGTAGCAGTGGATCATGCTCTCTTGACACTATCCGTATCTTTTCAGTTTAGTACAGCCCAGAAATCAGGAGGCAGGTCACACACCCGTTATACATTTACACCAGAGACTGACTCGGTTTATACAGAGGCGATCTGGGATCGTCTATGCACAGTTGCTCCAGGCCTCTCAGTAGAGGAGTGCACTACTTTATTGACTGAGACACTACATGATGCAGCATCAGAGGCATACCCACACACTCAACCGGATCGGAGGCGACATTCTGGGAGCATGCCCCAGAATAGTTGGTATGATGAGGAGTGCAGAGAGATGAGAGCCCAGCTTCAGAGGGATCTTCATTTAGGAGTCATCACCTACAGACAGTCGCGGATTGCTTTCCGGCGCCTTGTGCGAAAGAAGAAACGAGCTTACCTGGCCCAGATGGAGCGAGACTTGTATCAGTTGTTCTTGAGTAGAGACTCAGGCGAGGCATGGCGACTCTTCCATGAGCACTCCCCTCCCCCAGTGATTACTTCTCCTGATGTGTGGGGCCAGTATGCGACATCGTTATATACGGTTCCTGGGCAGGATCCCCTTCCAGATCCTACAGAGCCATGTCCACCTACGAGCACCTTCTTTACCACTGAGATGGTAAAGAGAGCCATTGACAGGATGAGGACCAGGAGGGCTTACGATCATGACGGTCTAGTAGCGGAGCACTTTATACATGCTAGGGATATGCTGATGGAGGTTCTTGCAGTGTTGTTCAATCGTGCCATGTGTGAGGGATTACCTGAGACTTGGAGGTTGTCTACTATTGTGCCTATATTCAAGGCAGGTGATCCTACAGAGCCTGGACATTACCGCACTATTATGGTTGGAAACACACTGGCACGATTGTATGCATCCATTATTGAGCAGCAGTTGAGTAACTGGGCAGAGGGTGAGGCTGTACGGGCAAAGGGACAGGCAGGTTTCAGGAGGGGTTTCTCCACTCTTGACCATATTCTGACACTCAGAGCTATCATTGAGGAGGGCAGGTCACATGGGAGACGGATTTATTGTAGCTTTGTGGATTTCCGCAAAGCATTTGACATGGTACCGAGAGCTCGACTGATGCGCAGACTACAGGAGATGGGGGTGCCCACAGTGTTGATTTGGGGGATTATGGCGTTATACAGATCAGTGATGGGACATGTACGCACCCCAGAGGGGATATCTGACTTAGTTCACTCCACTATCGGGGTGAAACAGGGTTGCCCATTGTCTCCTACTCTATTTGGTATGTATGTTGATGAGGTGTCTGATTACATTGACAGAGAGGGTGATAGAGGTGCCCAGCTGGCAGGGACGTGGATCCCATTGTTGTTATATGCTGATGATATTGTCTTGATCTCTGACTCACCAGAGGGTATGCAGCGACAGTTGGATGCATTACACAGTTTTGCAGAGGATAGTGGATTGTCTGTAAACCTTGGTAAAACCAAGGTCATGGTGTTTAACACCACACCGCAGTGGATCAGGAGATCGGCACCGACCTTCACGTATGGTCAAGAGATTGTGGAGTATACAGATGCATACACTTACCTTGGGATAGTCTTCACTGGGCCGAGGTTTTCTTTGGGGAGAGCAGCAAAGACTAGACTGACCAGAGCTTATGCGGCCTTGGGAGGCTTGGAGAGGATGTGTTCGCAGGTTCAGTTCCAGGAACCTCGGACAAAGTTATGGCTCTTTGATACTTTAGTAGCCTCAGCTATGATGTATGGGGTACAGGTATGGGGACCTTCTGTAGGCCAGGATGGTTGGAGACGTATGGAGAGGCCCTTGGTATCTATGATCTCCCGATTGATTAGAGCCAAGGCCTCCGTACCTCACGCGATCATTCGAGCAGAGCTAACTGCCCCCCCCATGGAGATTGAGGCGCTTACCAGATCAGTGTCCTTTGTGCACAGCCTATGGGATACTACTAGAGACAGATATGCTAGATTGGCTCTTGAGTCTTCCAGACAGTTAGCTCTACAGGGGGACACTTCATGCTGGTATGCACAGATGACTTCATGGTTTCAGACGCATGGCTTCACCATGGACAGGTTGCCCCCTTTCCAGTATTCTCTTCAGGCACCCTCGCTGTCTCTTACACGGGCGGAGATCACTAGACTCATTCGTCAGGACCTGATCCAGCTCGACACCAGGAGGACATGGATAGAGCCGCCTCAGGAGTTGAGCACGAAGATGGCTTTCTATAGAGAGCATCTTCTCCACCTCACAGGAGATGGGTTTGTGATTCGACCCAGCTACATGGACACACATATGTCTCATGGTTTGCGTTGTGCCATTGGTCAGATACGCACATCCTCACATCAGCTCGAGATTGAGACTGGTAGATTCAGAGGGATACCAGCAGACAACAGGATATGCCGATTATGCCAGAGAGAGCCAGAGACAGAGTTGCACTACATATGTCATTGCACAGTGTTCTATGAGATACGGGGGCGTTTCCACTGCTTATTCAGAGAGGGTTTTGGTCCTCTATCTAGGGTCATGAGTTATGAGGATCAGAGATGTCTTGGACTATATCTACTTGAGTTACACAGGTATAGACACTTTACTGGGGAGAGCTAGAGAGAGGCAGTCCCAGAGACACATTACAGATTTCTTTTCACTAGATATGGGACAGCCAGAGGAGCAGCCACCACTACAGAGCTCGTCCCACACTCATTCGACCACTATTGGCACTCTCATCGACCGAGCATTGGAGCTACAGAGATACAGACGACCGCGACTGAGGAGAGGAGCTACACAGCATCGACGGAGACTACAACAGAAGATTCGAGCCATACTCTCTCGACATCCAGAGTGCAGATGAGGATGGATCCTCACCATTTCTTCCATCTTTGTTTCACACACTGTTACATCCAGTTTACCGGGTACCTATTGTATCAGCTGCTACACCCACGTAGTTTTAGATTGTAGTAGTAGTAGTAGTATTTTGTTCCACTTCTAGTTCTTTTCTAGTTCTTTTGTACCCAGACATGGTATTAGATTCACTATTTTGTAACTGATTGGTCTCATAGGTCATTTTGGCCTTTTGAAGACGTTAATATAACATTTCATTTCTCTCTCTCTCAGCACCCTTATTCACAGTGTCATTCACTTTGTTTGTGATCATTGCACTCTCTCATTAAAGGAACGGAAGGCTCTCCATTCCGTATGTAAGGTGCAGCGGAATGAATGTTGAACTTTGCTCAAGATGACTGCTCCGAACTGTGCTCAAGGATCCTTTTACTTATGGAAAGGAGAGCCTTTTGTTCTTAATGAGAGAGAGCAATGGACACAAACAAAGTGAATGGACACTGTGAATGGAAGTGCATGAGACTGAGAGATAGAGAGAGAAGAGAATAAAACACCAGGGAGTTGTAAACCCCTCCTCCAAGGGCCCCACTCTCGATGGCGAGAGTGGTCTACTATTGATTGCACAATCTGATCCAATGATGCTGATGCAAGTCTAATGGCTATGTCGATGCCGGCGGGGTAGACGACGAGGACGAGACTATGACTGAAAACTGAATCTGACGGCTGATAATCGATGAATCTGATGGCTGTTTTGGATGGCTATCGATGGCTGAAATCGTTGTCCAACCGGGGCTAGAAACGCTGGCTAAGGGTTGCTGAAAACGTTGATTATGGGTTGCTGAAACACTGGTATGATGAGGCTGAAAACGCTGGTTTTCTGACGCTGAAAACGCTGGTCTACTGAAGCTGAAAACACTAGTCTATTGAGGCTGAACACGCTATTGATGTGTTGGCGTTTTGGTTGAAGAAAACGTTGGGAATCTGCTTGGGGTTCTTGTTGAGGAAAACGCCAAGGCTGAAGGTCTGAAAATACTAATGCTTGCCAGAGAGAAAACGCCAGCTTGGTTGGGGAGGTCTTTGCTTGAGAAGGGTCTCCAGAGGCCTGCTGCACTTGAGTGTCTGATGCTCTCCTTCTTCTTCTCCCAGAGAGTGCTAACCTTATATTATCTTAGCAAAATTGCCCTACCTAGTTCCCAACAAAAGTCACTTAATAAATAAGTGAAAAATGTCAAATATAGGGAAAATAGGTTTTAATGCGCTGGAAAATTCCCCTGATGGATTCTGATGGTTTCTAATGGGAATGCTGATGATCATGTTGTGTGCAACCGGAGGATATGCATCTAATCTAAGTGTCTGGTCATGCAAGGTCTGCGAACAAACTCACAAAAGTGCCAGAACACTTCCTAAGCTAGACTGACACTTCCTAAGCTAGACTGACTGGACTGACTAAACCCTTGTCATGATGTAGCTTGTCCACGGACACATAGGGTTGGATGTGTCACGTGACACCTTAAGTAAAAGGAACCCTTGAGCCCCTTGAGCACAGTTAGGAGTACTCATCTTGAGCAAAGTTCAACATTCATTTCCGCTGCACCTTACACCCCCTAACCCCTTTAGGCTCCTCAGCCATATCGTTACAGCTCTTCTAGATTAGAGTTTTTAAGCTCTAACCCCTTGTACTCACGGCCAGCTCTTCAAGTTGGGCATGCCACGTCACCAACTTGTGACAGCCTTATAAAATGTGTAGATGTTGTCCAAAATGCATCAATCATGCACAAAACCCCTTCGAGACGCATGTATCAAATATGGTAAGAAAGGCCAATGTCAAGCACTAATCTCACAGATGAGGATATTACATAGAAGAGAGGAGAGTCATGGGATGCGAATGCCAAAGCAGTGTGTGATCTCCCTCCTTTTGTATAAGTGTAATGTTACAAACTGCTAACGTGTCAAGCCACTAAAGAACTGAGTAAACTTGCAGATCTTGGCCGAGGGGTAAACCCTAGGAGAAGAAGCAGCAAAAGTGTGAGGTGCAGCGGAAGTGAATGTTGAACTTTGCTCAAGATGAGTGCTCCGAATTGTGCTCATTCCTTTTACTTACGGAAGGGAGACCCTTCTGTTCCTTTAGTGAGAGAGTGCAATGGACACAAACAAAGTGGATGAACACTGTGAATGAAGGTGCATGAGATTGAGAGATAGAGAGAAGAATACGACACCAGAATGTTGTCAAACCCTCCTCCGAAGGCCCCACTCTCTATGGCGAGGGCAGTCTACTATTGATTGCACAAATCTCTACAATGCTTGGACTTGCCGACGATGTCAACGACGATGAGGACAACGACGAGAGAGGCTGAAATTTGAAAATGCTAAGGGCTGAAATCTACAAATCTTTATTTGCTGAATTCTGACTCTATGTCGGTGACGATGTCGATGGCGACGATGCGACGACGACGCATTGAAAACGCATATGCTGAAATCTGCGTTTTCCGGGCTGAAACTGCGAACTTTGCGGGATCTGACCGTGCGGCGAGGATGTGCTGCGGGAAGATGAGATCTGCGAGGTTCGGGAATTGTTCTGCTGTGGATCTATGCTGAAAACTGAAAATTCTTCTCGTTGGATTTGTCGCGGTAGATCTGCAGAAACACCGGGACGCCAAGGTGATGCAAAATGACTAGGGCTGAAAACTGATCTTGCGGTGAAAATCTACTAACGCTAGGAAAATCTGTTGTCTGTTGTGGACTCTGCTTATATATTCACTTAGTCAAATTACCCTACATAGTTCCCAACAAAAAACAATGTCAAAAATAGGGAAAATAGGTCTATGCTGTAAGGTGCAACAGAATGAATGTTGTTCTTTCTCAAGATGAGTGATCCATATTTGCTCAAGGTTCCTTTTAGTTCTTATGGAAGGGAGAGCCTTCCGTTCTTAATGGAGAGTGCTATGATCACGAACAAAGTGAGTGGACACTATGCGTGCAAGTGTATAAGACTGAGAGATAGAGAGAAGAGAGATACGACACCAGAGACGTAAAACCCTCCTCCGAAGGCCCCACTCTCGTTGGCGAGAGTGGTCTACGATTGATTGCACAAAGTGGTACAATGTTGATGCATGTGGCTGATGCAAATCTAGGCTATGTCGACGGTGGTGACGGGAATGACGAGACCAACAACGGGGCTGAAACTGGAAGCTTCTGACTGCTGTCCAAAAACGCTCAATGCTGAAATCTGCTGCAAGTAAAACGCTGAAATTCGGGGCTGATTTTAGGCTGCAAGAAAAACGCTGAAATTGCATGACGAAAACGCTAGCCTGGTGCTGCGTTTTAATGCTGAAAACGCTGCTGTATCTGCTGCGAATTGATGCTGAAAACGCCAGAGTACAGAGCCTGCTATCAATGATGCAAAATGCTAAGTGCAAGGTTGGGGTTCGGCCATGTAACTGCTGAAAACGCCAAGGCCAGGGGCGTTGCTGGCGATGCTGCAAACGCTAGGTCTTGGGTGAGGAAAAACGCCAAGAGGTTCTTGGGGGAGTCTTACTGAGAGGGGGGAACCTGTCGCCAATGGCCTGCTGTTCTCCTTGCTTATATGCTATTTAGTGCTAACTTCGGTTTGCTTATATATTTTCTTACCGAAATTGCCCTACCTACTTTTGTTGAAAAGTCACTTAAATTAATAAGTGAAAAATGTCAAAAATAGGGAAAATAGGCTAAATGCACTGGAAAAATCCCCTAACTGATTCTAATGGATTCTGATGGAAATACTGATGATCATGCTGTGTGCAACAAGAGGATATGCATCTATACTAAGTGACTGGGCATGCACGGTCTACGAATAGACTCACAAAAGTGCCAGATCACTTCTAATCTAAACTGACTGGACTGACGGAAACCCTGTTATGGTGTAGCTTGTCCACGGACACATAGGGTTAAATGTATCACGTGACATCCCCTCCTTTTCAAAGTGAGGTACTAGTACCGAACTGTATGGCGTCGAGGGAGATCGCTAACGACATCCGGAATCCTGGAAGGGACTCTTCACCATCCCACTCTGTTGTGTGGATCGTGCGGTATTTGAACTTCATAAAGGTCTGCAACGCTTGCTTCTTTGGGCCGCGCCGAAAGCGACACAAAGCCTTATGTGGCTCCTTCGATGCTTCAACTTCGTCTAGAGTCGTGCTTCTTCCTTCCTCAAGAATCTCCATGGCTGAAATTTCCTGAAACCGTTTCCAACACAAAACCATGAACATATCCATTCCATGTAAAGTGAGTGGAAAAAATCTTGTCTTCGCTAAAGACGGTGTATGCAATGTAGATGAACATATAGACGGAATGCCAAACCGTTCACCACATACACGCAAACAATGAGATCGAATCTTTCTCTTATGATATAGAGCAATCAACTGTGGCAATTCAGAACGGAAATGCCCATGCTTGGTGCTCATACTGTCATGTGCTCTCTCTACGAATATGTCATGCCAAGGAAGAGACATGAAATGTGACTTCCTTGAGTGCATACTTTTCAGCTTTTCATGAGAAATCCGCATAGAATTGTGCTCATCCATGAGAGAAACGTGCTCAACATACAATATGTCATGCCTAGGAAAAGGGATCACATAAAGATGCTAACTAAAATACAAGAAACGACCACGAATGAAACATTGGAACAATGCGTGCGTACTAATCATGCGAACACATAATACTTCCAGTGAGGGTTCTTTGGACCTAGGCTCGTCGAGAGCCAAGATCGATCCTTCATGATTGATCGAATCTGCAACCAGGTTAGCTTCGCTAAAAAAACCATCAACTAACACATCATCCTCCTGAACAATCACATCTTCTTCATGCAACTCATCATGCTCGTGAGAAGTCACATCTTGATCATGCAAATCATCATGCTTGTCTCTCAATCATGCAAACCCTGTATGTCATGCTTTGGAGAAAAAGAGACTCAGAGAGTCTCCTTCTAATGAATCCGTTCAATCTTGTCCTGCATTTTAGCAATGAGAGATGGAGAATGAACAATGTCCTCTCCATGAATGACAATGGGAGAATCACTTTTGGCATTGAGAGTGAAAGTGTTAACCTCCCAATCAATGAGAGAGTTAGCATCACGAAACCATCGACTGCCCAAAATCATATCACATCCTGAGAGAGGAGAGACAACAAATCTTCTAGTGAAGGCAGCTTTTTGAATTGCAAACAACACATCAAGGCACTCCTCCGTGATGAGAGCGTCCATACCGAGAACAAAGCCAGAGACCTTGATGGGAGATCTCTGACTAACTTCTAGGCGAGCTCTCTCAACAAGAGAGGGACTGATCACATCATGCATACTACCTGGGTCAAACAATATGACAAAACGCTGCCCCATCATATGACCATAACATTTAATGAGAGAATCATCAATGGGAGGGTCATGAGAAACTCGGGGCACACTCGTGTTATCATTAATTGCAAGGACAGAGGAAGTGGGTTCTGTGCATTCTTTAGAGTCATTCGATTCAAGCTTAGGACATGTTCTTTTTATGTGACCCTTAATGTGACAATGAAAAACGACCTCTTAGAATAAGTGCTTTGCTCTTCCGACGTGATGTATCCTCCTACAATTCTTTGTGCTACCTTTTCATCTAGAGTAAGCTTAGGTTTAGCAATTGTGTTAGCCTTATCCTTAGATTCATTGGAAGAATTCTTTTCTGAGAGACTGTTGGAAGATTGGTTAGAAGAGTTACCATTCTTACCATTCTTACCGTTCTGAGGGTTATGAGAAGTCTGCGAGGTACTTGTGGAAGTCTTGTTCTCCTTAAGCTTTCCCTTGTTGTGCTTCATCTCCTGTGCGAGAGCAATCACTACCGCCTTGTTGAGATAAATTGGATCAAGCACCTCGACATCGTACTTGATATACTCGTCCAATCCATAAAGGAATGCCTCCTTGCGTTCATCATCCGACTTGCGTAATTGGGTACCTAGCTGCAAAACACGATTAGAAAAAGACATAACCGGCATACCATTTTGCTTGAGAGCGCGCCAATCGTGCGAGGTACTGAGGTGGCATAAACCGCGCCTTGAGCTTGTCTTGAAAATCAGCCGAACTGAAGGACAGGGGCGTGCGTTCGTCGGCTTCCTCTAGGTGTGCGGCTAGCTGTGTCTCTTGCCATGCGTGATACCAATTGATGGCATCATCGGCAAGGTACATAGCTACCGTCAAAACTTTGCTATTTCCTGTCTTCTTAGTTGTCGCAAAATAAGCATTAAATTGATGCAACCAAGAATGAATAACCATAGCATCCATCTTACCATTATACTTACTGAAAGTCAACTTCTTTGTGACTGGATGGTTGGAATCCGCATCGTGGCTTGCGCCACTTGAGGAACTCCCACGATCTTTGGCTGGTTCGGATTTCGAGGCAAGTACTTGTTGAATCAACTCTTGAGGGCGTAGTTCTCTTTGAGTCTCTCGCTCGATCTCCAAGGCCGCGCTTCATGCTACCCCTTCCTCCTTTCTTTCTTCTTTTCGTTCTTTTCGTTCGTTGCGCTCGCGTTCTAAAGCAATGCGGTTTGCTTCTTCTTGTGGGACAATTCTTTCGTTTCTTTCGTCGCGCTCGCGGTCCTTAGCAATGCGATTTGCTTCTTGTTGTGCGGCAATTCTTTCGTTACTTTCGTCGCGCTCGCGGTCCTTAGCTTCCTGTTGTTCTGCTTTGCTTGCTAGTTGTACCAACGCAACTCGATTCGTTTCTTGCTATTGTGCCATCATGTCCAACATCGACTTGACCATCGCCTCCATAGAAGTTGGTCCAACTCATGGCGTACATGGCGAAGGGGAAGGTTCAAAAAAATCTCTTGGTAGGGAGAACTCTTCGTCGCCTCTCTCATGCTCATCACCTATATACGAAGTATCCATTCCGCTTCGGGTGACGACCAAGCTTGATCTTTGGTTTTTAAGTTCACGAGGAACTTGGGTTCTTGAGGATCTTGGGTTCTAGAGGATCTGAGGTTCTTGAGGTTTTCTTTCGCTTGCAAACCGTGTTTGAGAAGGATCTTCTCTTCACCCGAGTTCTACTCCTTTCTGCAGGCGCACCCCTTGGCGGCCTTGCGCTCACACCAAGGTTCCTTTTTTCCACCTCACGTTGATTGGCCGGCCGCTAAGTGCACGGTCCGCTCTCAATGAGTGAAAAGAGACACAAGGGGAGGCTGGACAAGCCCTTCTTTCTTGGGATTCCTGTCACTCTTCAAAAAACACGATTAGGAATCGACACGCCCAAGCGAACTTGGGTTCGTGCGACCTCAACAAGCAAAAAAATTCTTGTGATTCTTGTGGTTCTTTCCTTAAGTGATATAGAACACTGTCAAAGCTCTGATACCAATGTAAGGTGCAACGGAATGAATGTTGTTCTTTCTCAGGATGAGTGATCCATATTTGCTCAAGGTTCCTTTTAGTTCTTATGGAACGGAGAGCCTTCCGTTCTTAATGGAGAGTGCTATGATCACGAACAAAGTGAGTGGACACTGTGCGTGCAAGTATATGAGACTCAGAGATAGAGAGAAGAGAGATATGACACCAGAGACGTAAAACCCTCCTCCGAAGGCCCCACTCTCGTTGGCGAGAGTGGTCTACGATTGATTGCACAAAGTGGTACAATGTTGATGCATGTGGCTGATGCAAATCTAGGCTATGTCGACGGTGGTGACGGGAATGACGAGACCGACAACGGGGCTGAAACTGGAAGCTTCTGACTGCTGTCCAAAAACGCTCAATGCTGAAATCTGCTGCAAGTAAAACGCTGAAATTCGGGGCTGACTTTAGGCTGCAAGAAAAACGCTGAAATTGCCTGACGAAAACGCTGGCCTGGTGCTGCGTTTTAATGCTGAAAACGCTGCTGTATCTGCTGCGAATTGATGCTGAAAACGCCAGATTATAGAGCCTGCTATCAATGATGCAAAATGCTAAGTGCAAAGTTGGGGTTCGGCCATGTAACTGCTGAAAACGCCAAGGCCAGGGGCGTTGCTGGCGATGCTGCAAACGCTAGGTCTTGGGTGAGGAAAAACGCCAAGAGGTTCTTGGGGGAGTCTTACTGAGAGGGGGGAACCTGTCGCCAATGGCCTGCTGTTCTCCTTGCTTATATGCTATTTAGTGCTAACTTCGGTTTGCTTATATATTTTCTTACCGAAATTGCCCTACCTACTTTTGTTGAAAAGTCACTTAAATTAATAAGTGAAAAATGTCAAAAATAGGGAAAATAGGCTAAATGCACTGGAAAAATCCCCTAACTGATTCTAATGGATTCTGATGGAAATACTGATGATCATGCTGTGTGCAACCAGAGGATATGCATCTATACTAAGTGACTGGGCATGCACGGTCTACGAATAGACTCACAAAAGTGCCAGATCACTTCTAATCTAAACTGACTGGACTGACGGAAACCCTGTTATGGTGTAGCTTGTCCACGGACACTTAGGGTTGGATGTGTCACCTGACATATGCACTGTAAAAATGCTCCTAATGGGTTGTGATGGTAATCTAATGATCATGTTGTGAGCAACCAGAGGATATGCATCTAATCTAAGTGTCTGGACATGCACGGTCTGCGAACAGACTCACAAAAGTGCAAGATCACTTCCTATTCTAGACTGACTTGGCTAAGCTGAACCCCGGTCATGAAGTAGCTTGTCCACGTACACATAGGGTTAGATGTGCACGTGACAAAAAGAAGCAGAAGAAGTTTTACCAACTTACAAAGTCTTGCCGTGTGGTCCATTTTTTAAAGAAAGCTCCCACCAACTTATAGGACCCCCTCCAATGGGGACCTAAGGGCATTAAAATAATCAAGCACTACCCACACACGCATAATATGTTGCATAAAAAATGATGATGTGGCAGTTCTATGGACGCCCACAATTTGCGTTGAAAGTGCCACGCGGCAACGTGTGCGGAATTCTACATTTGACACTGGTGGCTGATGGGATGGCAGGTTGTACATAATTCACTGAAATTGCGCTGACTGCTTTTGGGAGGCCAGATGCTTTTAGGATTAGATGCTTTTCATTTACTGCTTTTGGATAGGCCCACGATCTTTAAATATGTGCCATCGGCTCAGTCTCTAACACATCTCCGCGTGGGAGTGCAGAGGATAGAGTACCGGCTTGTACTGTGTCTGAGTTGAAGCAATATAAAGAAATACCAAAAGGGGTGCCTGGGTTTGGGGCCAGTGTGGGTTTGGGGTCAGTGTGAGTTGTGCATCTCTTTCAGTTCAATGGTTATTTGAATTGCTTAAAGTTGTTCAGTTTGTTCTTTCCTGTTGGCACGTAGTGCCCTCCCGTTACATGTAATGAGTTCTTAGGTAGGCAAGGAAGGCATCTGACTAGTGTTAAAAATGTCAACATGTATGTCAGATTCACCCGATATTGCAATAACTACCAATCAACACGAATATCTATTGCCCTCAAAGAATGCAGTATTACGGGTATCCCCGCAATCTGTATCGCCGATACGTTTATGGAGGATCTTTTAGCAATTCTACTACTAGAGTTGTTTCGCTTACTATAAGCAGGCACGTTCGAATGCTTAAGATGCGTGGGCTCATGCATTGATTGCACTTATCAAGTTTGAATGGTCACATTAGGTATTTCTTATAAAAGTAAATACAATATAGAGCATAGGATTTCAAAACATTTTATATTGGGTTGAATACGTGGCATCATTAGTTTCTTTGTCTTCAGCCAATCAAACTTCAACAACGCTGTGTTCCACATCATTCTTTTTAGCAATTTCAGGGCATGGAAATATAATGTATACTCTTAGAAGCACTCTTGTTGCTTTGAATTAGCACTTAAGTGCACACAAAAAAAAGCTTAAGCAACACCAAGAAAAACCACTTAAAAGAGAATGATCATCACTATCAATGTCACACAGAGAAACAAACAATTACAACTTTGTTTACCGCTGCTAATGAAGAGTATATGGGCGAAATGATTCTGTTTAGAAATGATGAACCAATCTCTTCCTTGCAGCTTTTGGCCCGCTGTATTGGAGACTCGTTCAAAACTACACGCAGCTCTCCTGCCATCTGCAGAATTGTGGAATCACATATGTCACTACAGTTTAAAGTTCCTCTGCCCTTGAAATTTGCTGCCATCTTGCAGTTAGAATGGTATTTTCTCATCAAGGAAAAAAATAAAATATTTCCTACCATCGAACTTACTTGGTGGAAAATGTAGCACAGGCATTCAGGAAGAAATCGAACATTGGCAGCTTCTCCCCATATCAACAAGTACAAAGAGGCTAGCAAAAGTTTGGTCTGCTTATCTGCATTGCTGCAATAATCAAAGTAAAATGACAAAAACCCTATGAGAAGCATGTTTCAGATTTAAATTCAGTTATTCCAACAAAACTCCTTTTCTGAACAATGCCTAAAGATGTTTACCTCAGATAAAATGAGCTTTGCTGCAAATAATCACACCACTTAAAATAATTGTCCAAAACTTTTTCGCAAACTTTGTTTATGGCATTCTCATCAAGTTGCTGAAGACCCTCTTCTTCAGGCATCTTCAAGCCATTTAAACCAGAATTGTATAAGAAAGAAAATGAGGCAGTTGAAAATTTCAAACCAGACCGAATGTGCCATTGAAAACTGACTTGATTTGGATCTCCCTGAGGTACATTGAGACGCGATTGGGCATTCGCAAGCAACAAGACAAAATGCTCCCGTTGATTGCTTGCATTGTCTTTCTGAAATCCAGGTGTATGTTGATGAGATACTGACTACTAATAAAAGAAGCGGACTTCAATTCAACAGAAGTTGAATAAAAGCACAGCCTGCTTTTTAATAAGTATTAACTCCCTTGCACATGCTATAGAAGAGTGATATTTAAATGGCCCTAAGAACTTACTTGAAATCCAAAAATGTACTCCAGAAGATCAAACATATCGATTCGTCTATAGTGTGGAATCTCAAAATCCTCCGGTAAGGAAGCCAGGCCACGTGCCTCCAATGAGTTCACCGCAGCTTTGATCTGCATAAAACTGTTTAATATCCCACCAAAAATTCTCTTGCTCCCTCCCTCACTGACCGTATTTTACAAAAGGAAATTACAGTTCCACAGCACTCACTTTCAATAAGATGACACTAGAGAAACAACAAACTTAGCTTTTACGTGAAGAAAATGGAGTAGTATGACGGCACAGTCTTACATCAGTAGCTGTAAACAACTATCAAGGATTTTTGAAGACTACAATCATCCTGACTGAGGAAATTTTGTGAAAAGAACATGAGAAATGTTCAGTGCTTACTAAGCATTCATAAACATCAGAATACAGAGAAGTTCAAAAGGTACAAATCACCTCCCAAAGGGAGGACAAGGGGACAGGGCCATCATTGGCATATTGAACAGATCTTCAATGCAGAAGTCTGAAATGAATGCACCCATGATAAAGGCTTGTGCTTAAAAAATGGTACGTTCAAGCTCTTCTGGACTTTCACAGTAAAAGGGACACCTACCTTCAGTTCATGTGTTCAAATTGTCAGGGCGCTTGCCCTTAAAACACTTAAGCAAGTGTCCTGTTGAGCTTATGGCCCTTTATGACTAGGCAAAACATACACATTGCTGACAATCCTTGACATAAAAGGGAGGTTTAACTCATAAACAGGCGAAATAAGCAACTGCAGACATTGATCAGATACTACATCCACATGTTAGCTGAAAAGCTGTGGGTGACCCTGTAAAATTATTTGTGTTCAAAGACCTGAAAAGCTAATGGTCAAATTAACTTAACAATTGGTTACTTAGCTAGCTGTTTGGGTTGATGGTTAGCAACCTTATCACCAACAACAGTCACCCTTTGCTCTAGGTTCAAGAGTAGAAAGCTAAAGAAGCTCAACACATCCATAGTGGCCTGACTGGATGGCATGGGCAAAATCCTGATAACAATAGATCAAATTATTCCACATCCTTACCTCCAAGGTATCAAGGATAACATCTGCTATTCCTGGAGCATCCAAGGGTAAAATGTTGTAAGCTTTAAATTCTTCAATCTTTGCAGCATCTGCTTCTAGCATCTTCTTGAACTGCAATGAAAGATTTACGTTACTGCTAGATTCAAAAAATTTAACCTCAGTCATTTAAAAGTGCACAATCTCCAGACCATTGTTGGATTCTATCCGTATGGCTCAATTCCATACCCACATGAAAAAGGGTAAAAACATTAACCATACTTGTCCTTTTCTTGATAGTGAGATATGCGTATTGTTAAAGCTTTCAAGTCCGATTTTGAAGTGTTGAGTTTAGTTCTCAAGCCTCAAGTATCTTTCACAAAGATGTTCTCAATGTTTAGTAGTTGACTAGTTTGAGCATATTTGTCTATAAAATTAGGATCACATATGATTCGGAAGGCAGGGCCGGTCCGTACTTCCATACCCGTGTGGCATTGCCGTGTGGTTCGAGTATGGAAAAACTAATTGTTTTAGCAGCACTAAAAATTTGACATGATAAGAAGTGTCATCACACAACAAATTAAGCGTCATTCAAAACTTCAATATCAGCTGCCAAAGGCAAGCAGTCAAGGCTCAGTATATATACATCTTCAGAGATCAGCTCTGGAGGCAGGGAATCAATGACACCCTTCAAAACGCCCAAAGTTGCATAGACTTTCTTCATCTTCAAACTCCTTCGCTCCAATCTGTCAAAAGGTTTCTTATGAAGTATGAGAGCCTAATTCAAAAAAGAAATAGTGCACTTTGAGAGCAGAAGATAAGCCTTTAAATCAGAAATGTAACCACCCTTACTCATTTGGATCAATGCCACCAGCACCGGAGCTTCTACGAAGCCGCTCTTGCTCTCGAAGCTCATCAATGTTGTGTCTCATCCTGTAACCCCTATAGAATGCTTCTAATTGTGCAATATCTTGTGTTCTATCAATACTTTCACCCTCCCTTTTTGCCAGCTTTTGCTGCAGAAAACAGAGGTCCAAATTTAAGATAGAGCCACTGTTAGCTCCTAAACCAAGTGTTCTTGTTCTTTACAGTGCATGTCAATTTCAACACATGCAGAGAGAGAAAGAAAGCAAAACATTTATACTAATTTACAGCATATACACATAACTTCATCAGTTCAGGAAAGAATGACCTTACAAACAATGAGAGGAGCTAGTACAGTTGCACAAAACACACAATCAAGACAAAAAAATTAAAACCTTGATCATCCTGAGAATGATATTTTAGGCAACACACGTCCATAATATGGGATGTCAAGGATTTAATAACTATTATATTCCCATGTGCCTGCGAATTTTGCACACACACACACATACACACACAAATGAACAAAAATTTCGAAAACCAAAGCAGACAAAGATGAACTATGTCTAATCCAACATGTCTAGTACCTTGATAACCGACATGAGCCCTGTCTTGAATTGTAAAACTCCTCTGCCTTCACTATTTGGATCAAGATCTTGAGATAAAGAATAAGCATGTTCGCAGACTGCACATTAAAACACAAAAACCTGGTGGTCAATACTCGAGCAGGTAACATCAAGTCAATTATATGGGGCGATGAATTAATGCATTCGGCAGCCTTCTCATCACATAATGCATGTAATGTACAATGCACAAGATAGACTCTGATAGAGCAGCCATCAGTTACTTCCAGTATGCTAATAAACTCTACCGTAAGCTGAGCTCCGTTTTTTTAGGTCCAACTCAAAACCAAAGTGCTTCGATTCCCAAATGAAACAGCCTTAGAAGTTGGAAGATGGAACACTGAGACTGTGCCTACAAATTAAAAACAGCCATTCTAAAAGCGCTTGGAATCCAAGCAATTCTTGCTTAACTTGGCTTTCTATATATGAGGCCATCAAACCCAACAAGAACCAAGAAAAACGTCATAGGTCTCCACTGTGGCATGCTCTAGATCACGAGCATCGAGTAATAGAAATCACACCCATGCTGAAAACCCTAATTTTTTTGGCTAGTGAAAACTAGAATTGATTCACCTTAATGGATAGACTCGTCAAGAGGATAAATGTTGACTTTTTCCAATTCTCAACCATTTCAGAGATTTCTAGAAGTTTCGAAAACACAAAACAGCATCAAAGGGCTTGCCTTTCATGCTTTTTAAAGCAAAAACGGCCATAAAAGGCCATGGAAAACGACTTGCCAACCCTTCCCTCTCACCTTTGGTTAGAGGGCGACTTCCATAGTAGACCAAGCAGTTCAACTTGTACTCAGTACTAGGCTGGGCTAGAACAGCCCCAACATCAATGAGGCTAGCATCAGTATGAACAGGGAAGGTGGCTGACTTATCTAGGGCAACTAAAATCGAAGCCTCAGAAAGGGGCTTGTCACGTGACACATCCAACCCTATGTGTCCGTGGACAAGCTACAGCATGACCAGGGTTCAATTCAGTGAAGTCAGTCTAGAATAGGAAGTAATCTGGCACTTTTGTGAGTCTGTTCGCAAACCGTGCATGTCCAGACACTTAAGATTAGATGCATATCCTCTGGTTGCACACAGCATGATCATCATATTTTCATCAGATTCCATCGGGATCATTTTACGGGACAGTAGACCTATTTTTCCTATTTTTGACATTTTTCACTTATTATTTTAAGTGACTTGTTGGAAGTAGGTAGGGCAAATTTACTAAGTTTGTATAAAATAAAACCTAGCGCTAGCACTTTCTGGCAGAAGAGGCAGCAGGAACCTCACGTTCAACAGGCACATTCTCAACAAGACCCCCCACATCAGCAGAGCTAACGTTTTTGCATCTGCAAGGACCTAGCGTTTCATCCACAGGCAGCCTAGCGTTTTGTGCACAGCAGATCAGCCCCGGCAGAAGCAGCAAGACCAATCAAGAAGCCTAGCGTATTGCATTTGCACGACAACCGGCAGCAGCAGAACAGTTTTCAGCCCTAGCGTTTTTGGTTTGCAGATCAGCCCTGACGTTTTGCAGATTCATCGAGACGGAACACCAAGAAGCATCAGCGTTTTCAGTTTTCAGCCTTTAGCACTCGCAGAAGAAGTCCCGAACCTCGCAGATCTCACCTTCCCGAAGCAAATCCTCGTCGCACGGTCAGATCCCGCGAAGTTTGCAGATTCAGCCCGGAAAACGCAGATTTCAGCATCTGCATTTTCAGCGCGTTGTCGTCGCATCATCGTCATCGACTGTCGACATAGAGTCAGAATTCAGCAGATAAAGATTTGCAGATTTCAGCCCTTAGCATTCTCATATTTCAACTCGTCTCGTCGTCGTCCTCATTGTCGGCAAGTCCAAGCATTGTAGAGATTTGTGCAACCATAAGTAGACTGCTCTCGCCATAGAGAGTGGGGCCTTTGGAGGAGGGTTTGACAACATTCTCGTGTCGTATTCTTCTCTCTCTATCTCTCAGTCTCAACACCTTCACGCACAGTGTCTATTCACTTTGTTTGTGATCACTTGCACTCTCTCATTAAAGCACGGAAGGCTCTCCCTTCCCTAAGAAAAAGGAACCTTGAGCTCAGTTCGGAGCACTCATCTTGAGCAAAGTTCAACATTCATTCCGTTGCACCTTCCATTGGTATCAGAGCTTTGGCAGTGTTCTGTATCACTCAAGGAAAGAACCACAAGAATCACAAGAATTTTTTTTGCTTGTTACGGTCGCACGTAACCCAAGATTCCTTGCGCGTGTCGATTACTAATCGTGTTTTTGAAGAGTGACACCAATCCCAAGAAAGAAGGGCTTGTCCAGCCTCCCCTTGGGCCTCTTTTCACTTATTGAAAGCGGACCGTGCACTTAGCGGCCGGCCAGTCGACGTGAGGTGGGCAAAAGCAACCTTGGTGTGAGCGCAAGGCCGTCAAGGGGTGCACCTGCGGAAAAGAGCAGAACTTGGGTGAAGAGAAGATCCTTCTCTAACACAGATTGCAAGCAAAAGAAGACCCTCAAGAACCTCAAGAACCCAAGAACCCAAGACCCACAAGAACCTAAGTTCCTCGTGAACTTAAGTACCAAAGATCACAGTGCATGGTCATCACCCGAAGCGGAATGGATACTTCGCATGGAGGTGGTGAGCATGGGAGTGGCGAAGAAGAGTTTTCCCCACCAGGAGGCTTTCTCAACCCTCCCCCTTCCCCATCAGATTGACGCCACGAGTTGTACCAAATCCTATGGAGGCGATGGTCAAGTCGATATTGGACATGATGGCACAACAACAAGAAACGAATCGCATTGCGATGGCACAACTAGAAAGAAAAGCAGAACAACAAGAAGCGACTCGCATTACTTTGGAATGTGAGCGCGATGCACGAAAAGAAAGAAAAGCACAAAGAAAGGAGGAAGCCGAAGCAAGACGAGCGGCCTTGGGGGCCGATCGTGAGGTTCGAAGGGACCTTCACACTCAAGAATTGGTTCGTGTCACATTACACATCCAACCCTATGTGTCCGTGGACAAGCTACAGCATAACAAGGGTTCAATCAGTCCGGTCAATCTAGATTTAGTAGTGATGTGCCACTTTTGTGAGTTTGTTCGCAAACTGTGCATGCCCAGTCACTTAGTGTAGATGCATATCCTTTGGTTGCACACAACATGATCATAAGCATTCCCATCAGAATCCTTCAGGGGAATTTCCGGTGCATTTAGCCTATTTTTTGACATTTTTCACTTATTATTTTTAAGTGACTTTTGTCGGAAAGTAGATAGGGCAAATTGAGTAAGTTTGTATATAAGCAAACCTATACTAGCACTAATTGGCAGAAGAGGCAGCAGGAGCACCTTGCTCAGCAAGCAACTTCTCAGCAAGACCCCCCGGGCAGGAGACTTAGCGTTTTCAGCCAAGGACAGCCAGCGTTTTTCTCCATTGCAGTTCAGCCCCATCGTTTTGCATTGCAAACCAACCCGGCGACAGCAAGACACAACAGAAGCCTAGCGTTTTTGCAGAAGCACAGAATTCAGCCCTAGCGTTTTTAATTTGCAGATCAGCCCCAACGTTTTACAGATTCACCGCGACGGAACATCAAGAACCATCAACGTTTTCAAATTTCAGCCCTTAGACACCGCAGATGAAGTCCCGAACCTCGCAAATCTCATGTCACGTGACACATCCCAACCCTATGTGTCCGTGGACAAGCTACACAATAACAGGGTTTCCGTCAAGTCCAGTCAAGTTAGATTAGGAGTGATCTTGCACTTTTGTGAGTCTCCGTGCATGCCCACTCACTCAGTCTAGATGCATATCCTTTGGTTGCACCTTGCATAAGCATAAGCATTTCCATCAGATTCCATCAGAGTCAGTTTGGGGATTTTTCAGATGACTTTATCCCATTTTTCCCTATTTTTGACATTTTTCACTTATTTATTGACTTTTGTTGGGTACTCAGTAGGGCAAATTGGGCAACTTAATTTATAAGCAAACCCAAGTTAGCACTAATTGGCAGATGAGCAAAGACACGGCAGGCTTCCCCAAGCAACAGGTGTCCCACCCTCTCTCAGCAAGACCCTCTCCAATCCCTTGGTGAGGCCCTCCCTTCTCTTGGCGTTCCCAGGATCAGCATCGCCATCCCTCTACCCTCAAGCCAAGCGTTTCCATCATTCCCTGGCAGCAGCCCCCCCCCAAGAAGTACTAACGCCAGCCAGCAATCATGAGGAGCAGCGTTTTCCCCCTTCAAGCTTACAGCAGCCAGCATTTTTGGGATCGTTAAGGATCAGCCCTTGCAGCGTTTTTGGACCATCATTGGGGCAGCGTTTTCAGCCTGAGACCTCCTGTTGTGGCAGCGTTTTCAGCCAAGTTGTCAACACCAAAAACCAGCTTAAAGGAGTAGGGTTTCCACAGCGTTTTTCCCTCAGAATTTCAGCCGACAAATCAGTCAAATTCAGCCATATACAGCAGAGAAAAACCAGCCAATTCAGCCCCGGAAGTGGCACAGGTTTTCAGCTTTTGCCCTTTGCGGACAGCAGATAAAAGAAGCATCTATTTCAGCCCCGAAATCTTCATCGTCTTCACCGACATAGTTTCCGTTGCATCAGTCCATTGCATTTGCATTGTACGCATTTGTGCAATCAAGTAGACCACTCTCGCCGACGAGAGTGGGGGGTTTACAACCTCTCGGTGTCGTATCTCTTCTCTCTCCCTCTCTCAGTCTCATTCACTTGCACGCACAATCCACTCACTTTGTTCGTGATCATAGCACTCTTCACAAGACGGAAAGCTCTCTCTTTCCCTAAGAACTAAAAGGAACCTTGAGCAATAAAGATCACTAATCTTGAGAAAATACAACATTCATTCCGCTGCACCTTACATTGGTATCAGAGCTTTGAGAGTGTTCTGCATTACTCAAGGAAAGAACCACAAGAATTTTTTTGCTTGTTGCGGTCGCACGAACCCAAGTTTACTTGGGCGTGGCGATTCCTAATCGTGTTTTGTTGAAGAGTGACAGGAATCCCAAGAAAGAAGGGCTTGTCCAACCTCCCCTTGTGTCTCTTTTCACTCATTGAGAGCGGACCGTGCACTTAGCGGCCGGCCAATCGACGTGAGGTGGGAAAAAGTAACCTTGGTGTGAGTGCAAGGCCGCCAAGGGGTGCGCCCGCAGAAAAGGGTAGAACTCGGGTGAAGAGAAGATCCTTCTCCAACGCAATTTGCAAGCGAAAGAAACCCTCAAGAACTTCAAGACCTCAAGACCCAAGTTCCTCGTGAACTTAAGAACCAAAGATCCTAGTGCATGGTCGTCACCCGAAGCGGCATGGATACTTCGCATTCAAGTGATGAGCATGAGAGAGGCGACGAAGGATTCTCCCCACCAGGAGATTTTTCCAACCCTCCCCCTTCGCCATCTACACCACGAGTTGTCCTCACTCCTATGGAGATGATGGTCAAGTCAATGTTGGACATGATGGCACAACAACAAGTAACGAATCGAGTTGCCTTGGCACAACTCGCAAGCAAAGCAGATGAACAAGCAGCAAAGGACCGTGCACAAGAAGCCAAGGACCGCGAGCGCGATGAAAGAAACGACAAACTTGTTGCACAACAAGAAGAGAATCGACTTGCTTAGGAACGTGAGCGCCTTGCTCAGGAACGTGAGCGCCTTGCTCTTGCCGCAAGACAAGAACAGCGACTTGCTCTTGAACGCGAGCGCGCTAAACGAAAAGAACGCAAAGCAGAAAGGGACGCCGAGCGAGAAGCTCAAAGGGAGATTCGTCATCAAGAATTTATTTCCCAAGTCCTAGCCTCGAAGACCGAATCACCCAAAGATCGTGGGAGTTCGTCAAGTGGCGCAAGCCACGATGCGGATTCACACAATCCAGTCACAGAGAAGTTGACTTTCAGTAAGTATGACGGTAAGATGGATGCTACTGCTATTCATTCTTGGTTACATCAATTTAATACTTATTTTGCGACAACTAAGAAAACAGGCAATAGCAAAGTTTTGATGGCAGCTATGTACCTTGCCAGTGATACCATAAATTGGTATCAGGCTTGGCAAGAGGCACAGCTAGCCGCGTACCTAGAGGCAACCGACGATCTCACGCCCTTCTCTTTTAGTTGGGCTGATTTCCAAGACAAGCTCAAGGCGCGGTTTATGCCACCTCATTACCTTGCACGACTGAAGGACGATTGGCGAGCTCTCAAGCAAAACGGTACGCCGGTTATGTCTTTCTCTAATCGGGTTTGCAGCTCGGCACTCAATTACGCAAATCGGATAAGAAGCGCAAGGAGTCGTTTCTTTACGGATTGGACGAGTATATCAAGGATGATATCGAGGTACTCGATCCACCCAATCTCAACAAAGCAGTAGCCATTGCTCTCGCCCACGAGATGAAACACAACAAAGGAAAGCCTAAGGAAAACAAGACTTCTAAAGGAGCCCCGCAGAATTCTCAGTACACACAGAATGGTAAGAACGGTAAGAATGGTAAGAATAGTAATTCTTCTAGCCCTTCTTCCTCTAATTCCTCGGAAAAGAACTCTAACAATGAATCTAAGGGTAAAGCTAAAGCACCTGCAAAACCTAAGCTAACCCCTGATGAAAAAGCTTCTCAAGGAATTATAGGAGGATACATCACGACTGAAGAACAAGTGATTTATGCTAAAGAAGGTAGACGTTTTCAATGTCACATTAAGGGTCACATTAAGAAAAACTGTCCTAAGACACTACGTTTTCAATGTCACATTAAGGGTCACATTAAGAAAAATTGTCCTAAGACCAAAGGCACCCGCAACTACCACAAACTCTGTCACAACACAACCTGCATCTTGACACACACATTGATGAATCTCTCATGAAGTGTTATGGTCATGTCAACGGACAACGTTTCATCATATTGTTTGATCCAGGCAGTATGCATGATGTGATTAGTCCCCCTCTTGTTGAGAGAGCCCGCCTAGAGGTTAGTCAGAAATCTCCTATCGAGGTTTCTAGCTTCGCTCCTGGTATGGACTCTCTCATCACGAAGGAGTGCCTTGATGTGATGTTTACCGTTCAACAAGCTTCTTTTCGTAGGAAATTTCTTGTGTCTCCTCTCTCAAGATGTGATATGATTTTAGGCATGAAGTGGTTTCGTGAACTGAACCCTCTCGTTGATTGGGAGGCTCTCACTCTCACTTTGCATGCCAAAACGAATTCCCCCCTCATCATTCGTGTTGAGGAGGGCTTGCATTCTTTGCCTCTCATCTCGCATGTACAGGTAAAGCGTGAATTACGACGAGGAGCACAAGTGGCATTCATTTATGCTGCCCCAGTTTCCCAGAGCATTCAGGCTCCAGGTAAGTATTCGGAGTTGTTTACGAAATTTAAACATCTCTTTTTCGCACGATGATCTCCACCTCGTCTCCCACCGGATGGGTCGGAGGACCATCGCATCGAGCTTATAGAGGGAGCGCAGCTTGTCAGTAAGGCTCCCTACCGTTTGAACAAGTCACAGAGTTAGAGTTAGAGCGACAACTCACGGAGTTGGTGGCTAGAGGATACATACGTCCTAGTGTAAGTCCTTTTGCTGCCCCTATTTTGTTCGTTCGCAAGAAGGATGCTTCGTCTCATTTGTGTGTTGATTACAGGGCATTAAACAAGATGACCGTCAAGAACAAGTTTCCGATGCCTCGCATTGAGTATATCCTCGATAGGCTCAATGGGGCAAAGGTTTTCAACAAGGTCGATCTCAAAAGTGGATACCATCAGGTACGGGTATTCAAAGGCGACATTTTCAAGACCGCCTTTCGCACCGAGCGAGGGCAATGGGAGTATATTGTTATGCCTTTTGGATTGACAGGAGCCGTGGGTACGTTCAATCATCTCATGGTAGGTCGTTCCGGCGACATGGTAGGTGTATGTGTGTTCATCTTTCTAGATGATATTCTCATTTTTTCTGCATCGTGGGAACAACATGAAAGAGATGTTGAAAGGGTACTAACTCGTTTGGATGAGTGTCAATTGTACATTGCATCTAAGAAGTCTGAATTTTTCTTACTGAAGTCACTTATTTGGGTTATATCATTTCTGCAGATGGCGTAAAGCTAGACCCCGCGAAGGTGAAACAGGTTCGTAATTGGGATTTGCCCAAAGCTGCATATGATGTGCGTCCTTTTCTTGGTTTATGTCAAGCATATAGTTCGCACATAAAGAATTTTGCACGCATTGCTGCACCTATGACTGATGTTTTGAAAGGGGTAAAGACTTGCCGTCAGCGCGTAGACTTGCCCAAGGCAACCATTGAGGCTTTCGCAACTCTCAAGGTTGCGGTGACAGAAGCACCGTGTCTTATCCTTGCTTCTTGGGATGACCCCTTTGAGGTATGGACGGATGCGAGCAATGTCGCCATAGGCGCTGTGCTCCAGCAGCATGGTCGCCCAGCAGCTTTCCTTAGCCGGAAGCTCAATAGTGCGGAAAAGAATTATTCAGTTTATGATAAAGAACTTTTGTCTGTCATTCACTCTCTTAAGCATTGGAAGCATTTTTTGTATGGTAGAGAGTTTACAATGCGCACAGATCATCAAGCCCTCAAGTGGCTACAGTCTATGCCTAGTGCACATTGGAGTGATCGCCAAGCGCGGTGGTCACAATTTTTTGAGCAATTTGGCGGTTCGATTGAGTATGTGCCTGGAAAAGCTAACCCTGTTGCAGATGCGTTGAGTCGCAAAGGACAGATTTTGGCTCTTGAGTCAAGAACCACATTTTCTATACAGGGTGAGTCTTTTGACAGCATGAAGAACCAATATGCAGATTCGGAGTTTGGTAAGTATTGGTTGCAGGCTCTTGCTTCCCAAGGGCCCAGCAACTATCTCATTCATGATGGATTGTTATATTTTGGTCAGCATCTATGTGTGTTGCCCTCTCTCAGGCCAGCCATATTACATGATGCACATGACTCTCTCACGGGTGGGCACAGGGGTATGAACACCACATTGGAAAAGATTGAACGATTTTTCTATTGGCCTAAAATGCGAAAAGATGTGTTTAGTTATGTCACACATTGCACTATATGTCAAAAAGTAAAAGCTCCTCGAGGTAAGCAGCAAGGCCTTTTGCTTCCGTTGCCTATTCCCGAGGGACCTTTTCAGGATATCTCTATGGATTTTGTGACTAACTTACCACCAAGTCAACATTCAAGGAACACTCAATGTTTAACTATTGTTGATCGTTTCAGCAAATTTTGCATGTTGATTCCTTGTAAGGCCACAGTTACTGCACAAGATGTTGCACGATTGTTCATAAAGCATTGGTACCCCCTCTGTGGTTTGCCAAAGTCCACTGTTTCAGATAGGGATGTCAAGTTTACGTCCAACTTTTGGCGTGCACTCTTTGAAAATTTTGGCACAAAGTTGAATTTTTCATCCGCTTTTCATCCACAGTCAGATGGTCAAACGGAAATTTATAATCAGTTGGCTTTTGATGTGTTGAAGTCTTATGTTCATGATCACCAGTCTCAATGGAAGCTCTATCTCCCATTGGTACAGGCTATTCTCAATGATTCCTTCTCTTCTGCTATTGGTTGAACTCCGTATGAGGCAGCTTTTGGCCGCCGATTCCAGTCATTGTTGACTCGATCGGTCAGTCAAATGCCTGATGCCAATGCTGAGAGTCAGTCATTGGATGAGATTTCTGAGAGTGTGAAGCTTCGGCTAAGCAAGGCTCACGAATCTTATTCTCGACAGGCTAACAAGCATCGTCAGGAGGTCTCGATCAAGGAAGGAGATTGGGTGTATCTACGGATTATGAAACAGCGTCTTAAGCAAGTTGGAAAGAAATGTCCTAAGTTATCTTTCCGTATGTATGGTCCATTTCCAGTCATCAAAAAGATTAATGAGGTTTCAATGAAATTCAAGTTGCCTAACTCATGGTCAATGCACAACGTTTTCCATGTTTCTTGGTTGAAAGTGTTTCACGGAACACCTCCAAAGGACATTTCGGAAGCAGAAGAACCAGAGATCATCGATGAAGCAGAAGTCATGGAGCCGCAGCAAGTCTTGTTGCATCGGTTTCGCCATGGTTCGAAGAAACAAGTACGACATTATTTTTTGAAGTTCATAGATCGAGGAACCCATGAAGCGGTGTAGGTAGACGAAGAGTTCTTCAAGGATTATCCAGAGTTGTTGGCAGACTACAAGGAAGCCATGCAGCTCGGTACCAGTACCTCACTTTAAAAAGGAGGGGATGTCACGTGACACATCCCAACCCTATGTGTCCGTGGATAAGCTACACCATAACAGGGTTTCCGTCAAGTCCAGTCAAGTTAGATTAGGAGTGATCTGGCACTTTTGTGAGTCTCCGTGCATGCCCACTCACTCAGTGTAGATGCATATCCTTTGGTTGCACCTTGCATAAGCATAAGCATTTCCATCAGATTCCATCAGAGTCAGTTTGGGGATTTTTCAGATGACTTTATCCCATTTTTCCCTATTTTTGACATTTTTCACTTATTTATTAAGTGACTTTTATTGGGTACTCAGTAGGGCAAATTGGGTAAGTTAATTTATAAGCAAACCCAAGTTAGCACTAATTGGCAGATGAGCAAAGACACAGCAGGCTTCCCCAAGCAACAGGTGTCCCACCCTCTCTCAGCAAGACCCTCTCCAATCCCTTGGTGAGGCCCTCCCTTCCCTTGGCGTTTCCAGGATCAACATCGCCATCCCTCCACCCTCAAGCCTGGCGTTTCCATCATTCCCTGGCAACAGCCCCCCCCCCCAAGAAGTACTAACGCCAGCCAGCAATCATCAGGAGCAGCGTTTTCCCCCTTCAAGCTTACAGCAGCCAGTGTCTTTGGGATCGTTAAGGATCAGCCCTTGCAGCGTTTTTGGACCATCATTGGGGCAGCGTTTTCAGCCTGAGACCTCCTGCTGTGGCAGCATTTTCAGCCAAGTTGTCAACACCAAAAACAAGCTTAAAGGAGTAGGGTTTCCACAGCGTTTTTCCCTCAGAATTTCAGCCGACAAAGCAGTCAAATTCAGCCATATACAGCAGAGAAAAACCAGCCAATTCAGCCCCGGAAGTGGCACAGGTTTTCAGCTTTTGCCCTTTGCGGACAGCAGATAAAAGAAGCATCTATTTCAGCCCCGAAATCTTCACCGACATAGTTTCCGTTGCATCAGTCCATTGCATTTGCATTGTACACATTTGTGCAATCAAGTAGACCACTCTCGCCGACGAGAGTGGGGCCTTCGGAGGAGGGTTTTACAACCTCTCGGTGTCGTATCTCTTCTCTCTCCCTCTCTCAGTCTCATTCACTTGCACGCACAATCCACTCACTTTGTTTGTGATCATAGCACTCTCCACAAGACGGAAAGCTCTCTCTTTCCCTAAGAACTAAAAGGAACCTTGAGCAATAAAGATCACTAATCTTGAGAAAATACAACATTCATTCCGCTGCACCTTACATCTCACCTTCCCACAGCAGCTCCTCGCCGCACGGTCAGTTTCCGCAAGGTTTACAGTTTCAGCCCGGAAAACGCAGATTTCAGCATCTGCGTTTTCAGCGCGTCGTCGTCGCATCGTCGTCATCAACATCGTCACCGACAGAGTCAGAATTCGGCAGATAAAGATTTGCAGATTTCAGCCATTAGCGTTTTCAAATTTTAGCCCGTCTCGTCGTCGTCCTCATCGTCGTCGACATAGTCGGCAAGTCCAAAGCATTGTAGAGATTTGTGCAATCATAAGTAGACTGCTCTCGCCATAGAGAGTGGGGCCTTCGGAGGAGGGTTTTACAACGTTTCTGGTGTCGTATTCTCTTCTCTCTCTATCTCTCAGTCTCATACACTTGCACGCACAGTGTCCATTCACTTTCATTGTGATCATTGCACTCTCTCATTAAGAACGGAAGGCTCTTCCTTCTATAAGAACAAAAAGGAACCTTGAGCACATTATGGAGCACTCATCTTGAGCAAAGTTCAAACATTCATTCCGCTGCACCTTACATTCGACATGTTTTTGCCTCGAAGTCCGAACCAACCAAAGATGTTGGTAGTTCCTCAAGTGGCGCAAGCCGTGATTCGGACTCCAACAACCCAGTCACAGAGAAGATCCAGTTCAGTAAGTATGATAGTAAGATTGATGCTACGGTTATTCATTCTTGGTTGCATCAATTTAATACTTATTTGCGACAACTAACAAGACAAGAAATAGCAAGGTTTTGACGGCAGCTATGTACCTTGCCGGTGATGCCATCAATTGGTACCACGCATGGCAAGAGGCACAATTAGCCGCGCACCTAGAGGAAGCCGACGAATTCACATCCCTTTCCTTCAATTGGGTTGATTTCCAAAACAAGCTCAAGGCACGGTTTATGCCACCTCAGTACCTCGCACGTTTAAAGGACGATTGGCGTGGTCTCAAGCAAAATGATATGCCAGTTATGTCTTTCTCTAATCGTGTTTTGCAGCTAGGTACCAAATTACGCAAGTCGGATGATGAGCGCAAAGAGGCATTCCTTTATGGATTGGACGAGTATATCAAGTATGATGTCGAGGTGCTCGATCCAATCGATCTCAACAAGGCGGTAGCGATTGCTCTCGCACAGGAGATGAAGCACAATAAGGGAAAGCCTAAGGAAAACAAGACTTCGACAAGTACCTCTCAGACTTCGCAGAACCCTCAGAACGGTAAGAACGGTAAGAGTGGTAAGAACGGTAACTTTTCTAACCAATCTTCCAATAGTCTCTCAGAAAAGAACTTTCAAAGTGAACCTAAGGATAAAGCTAGCACAATTGCTAAACCTAAGCTCACTCCATATGAAAAGGCAGCACAAGGAATTTTCGGAGGATACATCAGGTCGGAAGAGCAAAGCACTTATTCTAAGGAAGGTCATTTTCATTGTCACATTAAGGGTCACATAAAATGTTAGGTGTAGCGGAATGATTGTTTGCGCTTTGCTCAAGATGAGTGCTCCGAACTATGCTCAAGGTTCCTTTTGTTCTTATGGAAGGGAGAGCCTTCCGTTCTTAATGAGAGAATGCTATGATCACAAACAAAGTGAATGGACACTATGCGTGCAAGTGTTTGAGACTGAGAGATAGAGAGAGAAGAGAAATACGATATCAGAGACGTTGTAAAACCCTCCTTCAAAGGCCCCACTCTCGTCGGTGAGATTGGTGTACTTTTTGATTGCACAAAGTGGTACAATGCGTATGCAATGGACTGATGCAACTTGGACTATGCCGATGACGACAACGGTGATGACGACGACGACTTGATGGTTGAAATCTGTGGTCTTCTAACTATTGATTTTCGGGACTGTTTAGGTGGCTGAAAATGGGGGAACTTCTGCAACCAACTTGGGTTGAATCTGATGCTCTGCTATAGGCTGAAAACGCTGCTGCTCTGCTCCGTTTGTGGCTGAAAATGACATCGCTGCAGCAAGGGCAAAAGGCTAGAAAAAACGCTAGCTTGTCTGGGCTGTGTTTTGGCTGAAAAACGCTATCTAGTTGTAGGTGTGCCTAGCGTTAGTAAAACGCTGAAGTGCCTGATGTGATGCTGGCGATGATCTGCAAAAAGGCTACACAACTGTGGTGATGGCGATGGTCTGCAACCGAGGAAACGCCAAGGATCTGGGAAAAGCCCAAAACGCTAGGCTAGGGTGAGTGTTGAGGTGTGCTTGATGAGTTCTTGAAGATTCCTATTGAGAAGGTGCCTGTTGAGCGGGGAGCTCTTGCTGCCTCTTCTGCCAGAAAGTGCTAACTTGGGTTTGCTTATATATTAACTTAGCAAAATTGCCCTACCTACTTTTGTTGAAAAGTCACTTAAAAATAATAAGTGAAAATACCAAAAATAGGGAAAATAGGCTACATGCACTGGATAATTCTCCTAACTGAATTTGATGGATTCTAAAGGGAATACTGATGATCATGTTGTGTGCAACCGAAGGATATGCATCTATTGCTAAGTGATTGGGCATGCACAATCTACGAATAGACTCACAAAAGTGTCAGATCACTTCTAATCTAAAATGACTGAACCCTGATCATGTTGTAGCTTGTCCACGAACACATAGGGTTGGATGTGTCACGTGACATCCCCTCCTTTTCAAAGTGAGGTACTGGTACCGAACTGTATGGCGTCGAGGGAGATCGCCAATAGCATCCGGAATCCTGGAAGGGACTCTTCGCCGGCCCACTCTGATGTGTGGGTCGTGTGGTACTTGAACTTCATAAAGGTCTACAACGCTTGCTTCTTTGGGCTACGCCGAAAGCGACGCAAAGTCTTTTGTGGCTCCTTCAATGCTTCTACTGCGTCTAGAGTCATGCTTTGTTCTTCTTCAAGAATCTCCATGGCTGAAAAATCCTGAAACCATTTCCAACACAAAACCATGAACATACCTATTCCATGTAAAGTGAGTGGAAAAAATCTTGTCGTCCTAAAAGACTGTGTATGCAATGTAGATGAACATAGAGACAGAATGCCAATCCGTTCATCAAACACATGCAAACAATGAGATCGAATCTTTCTCTTATGATCTAGAGCAATCAACTGTGGCAATTCACAATGGAAATGCCCATGCTTGGTGCTCATACTTTCATGCGCTCTTTCGGGTACTGTGTCATGCCAAGGAAGAGACATGGAATGTGACTTCCTGACATACATACTTTTCAGCTTTTCATGAAAAATCCGCATACATTCGTGCTCATCCATGAGAGAAACGTGCTCAACATACAATATGTCATGCCTAATAAAAGGAATCACATAAAGATGCTGACTAAAATACAGGAAACGATCACGAATAAAACACTCGAACAATGTGTGCGTATCAATCATGCGTACACATAATACTTCCTGTGAGGGTTCTTTGGACCTAGGCTCGAGAGCCAAGATCGGTTCTTCCTGAATGATCGAATCGTCCTGTGGGGGTTCTTTGGACCTCGACTCGAAAGCCAAGATCTGTTCTTCGTGATTGATCGAATCTACAACAAGGTTAGCTTCCCTAGAAAAAGCATCCACTAACACATCATCCTTGAGAACAATCTCTTTCATGCAACTCATCATGCTTGTGAGAAATCACATCTTGATCATGCAAAACATCATACTTGTCATTGTCATCCAAACCATCATGCAAATCATTATCATTCAAATCATCATGCTTCTCATAATCATGCAAGTTCTGTGTGTCATGCTTTGGAGAAGAAGAGACTGAGAGTCTCCTTTTCTCGATCCTATTGAATCTGTGCCTGCATTTGAGAAAAGAGTCGCAACATCGCTTGCATTCTTGTCGTGGTCTCGCGGTCATATTCTGCTTGTCTTGCTTTGGCTTCCAAGAGTGCTTACTCGCTCTCACACGCTATGGCTGCCATTCTTTCTTGGTATTGACGCTCTATGGCTGCCATGTCTTCTTCATAGGCTTTTTTTTTCTGCTTCTCGTTCGGCATCTCTTGCTTTGTCTTTTAACTTCTTGTCCATCATCCTCTTGTCGAAAGCCTCCATAGGAGTTAGTGCAATCGGTGTCGTAGATGGAAAAGGGAGAGGGTCGGAAAAGCCTCCTGGTGGGAAAAATTCTTCTTCGCCTCCCTCATGCTCATCACCTCCAAGCGAAGTATCCATTCCGCTTCGAGTGATGATCATTCTGAAGTCGTGGGTTCTTGTGGGTCTTGGGTTCTTAAGTTCACGACGAACTTGGGGTCTTGAGGTTCTTGAGGTTTTCTTTCGCTTGCAAATCGCGTTTGAGAAGGATCTTCTCTTCACCCGAGTTCTACTCCTTTCTGCGAGCGCACCCCTTGGCGGCCTTGCGCTCACACCAAGGTTGCTTTTTCCCACCTCATGTCGATTGGCCGGCCGCTAAGTGCACGGTCCGCTCTCAATGAGTGAAAAGAGACACAAGGGGAGGCTAGACAAGCCCTTCTTTCTTGGGATTCCTCTCACTCTTCAAAAAAACACGATTAGGAATCGACACGCCCAAGCGAACTTGGGTTCGTGCGATGTCAACAAGCAAAAAAAATTCTTGTGGTTCTTGTGGTTCTTTCCTTGAGTGATACAGAACACTGCCAAAGCTCTGATACCAATGTTAGGTGCAGCGGAATGATTGTTTGCGCTTTGCTCAAGATGAGTGCTCCGAATTGTGCTCAAGGTTCCTTTTGTTCTTATGGAAGGGAGAGCCTTCCGTTCTTAATGAGAGAATGCTATGATCACAAACAAAGTGAATGGACACTGTGCATGCAAGTGTATGAGACTGAGAGATAGAGAGAGAAGAGAGATACAACACCAGAGACGTTGTAAAACCCTCCTCCGAAGGCCCCACTCTCGTCGGTGAGAGTGGTCTACTTTTTGATTGCACAAAGTGGTACAATGCGTATGCAATGGATTGATGCAACTTGGACTATGCCGATGACGACGACGGTGATGACGACGACGACTTGATGGCTGAAATCTGTGGTCTTCTAACTACTGATTTTCGGGACTGTTTCGGTGGCTGAAAATGACTGTTTCGGCTGCGTTTTTATGGCTGAAAATGGGGGAACTTCTGCAACCAACTTGGGCTGAATCTGATGCTCTGCTATAGGCTGAAAACGCTGCTGCTCTGCTTCGTTTGTGGCTGAAAATGAAGTCGCTGCAGCAAGGGCAAAACGCTCGAAAAAACGCTAGCTTGTCTGGGCTGCGTTTTGGCTGAAAAACGCTATCTGGCTGTAGGTGTGCCTAGCGTTAGTAAAACGCTGAAGTGCCTGATGTGATGCTGGCGATGATCTGCAAAAACGCTACACAACTGTGGTGATGGCGATGGTCTGCAAACAACTGAAGAAATGCCAAGGATCTGGGAAAAGCCCAAAACGCTAGGCTAGGGTGAGTGCTGAGGGGTGCTTGATGAGTTCTTGAAGATTCCTGCTGAGAAGGTACCTGTTGAGCGGGGAGCTCCTGCTGCCTCCTGCCAGAAAGTGCTAGCTTGGGTTTGCTTATATATTAACTTAGCAAAATTGCCCTACCTACTTTTGTTGGAAAGTCACTTAAAAATAATAAGTGAAAATACCAAAAATAGGGAAAATAGGCTAAATGCACTGGATAATTCCCTAACTAAATCTGATGGATTCTGAAGGGAATACTGATGATCATGCTGTGTGCAACCGGAGGATATGCATCTATTGCTAAGTGACTGGGCATGCATGGTCTACGAATAGACTCACAAAAGTGTCAGATCACTTCTAATCTAGACTGACTGAACCCTGATCATGCTGTAGATTGTCCACGGACACATAGGGTTGGATGTGTCACGTGACATAAAAAGAACATGTCCTAAGCTTGACTCTAATGAATCTAAAGAATCCACAGAACCCACTTCCTCTATCAATGCAATCAATGACAACACAAGTGTGCCCCAAGTTTCTCATGACCCTCCCATTGATGAGTCTCTCATTAAATGTTACAATCATATGACGGGGCAGCGTTTTGTCATATTGTTTAACCCAGGCAGTATGCATGATGTGATTAGTCCCTGTGATTAGTCCCTCTCTTGTTGAGAGAGCCCGCCTAGAGGTTAGTCAAAAATCTCCTCTCGAGGTCTCTGGCTTTGCTCCCGGTATGGACTCTCTCATCACGAAAGAGTGCCTCGATGTGTTGTTTATAGTTCAACAAGCTGCTTTCCAAGGAAAAATTTTAGTCTCTCCTCTTTCCGGATGTGATATGATTTTGGGCATTCGATGGTTTCGTGAGCATAACCCTCTCATTGATTGGGCAGAAAATACGTTCACTTTCAATGCCAAAAGTGACTCTCCTATTGTCATTCGTAGAGAGCAAGTTGTCCATTCTCCATCTCTCATTGCTAATGTACAGACGAAGATTGAACGGATTCACGAGAAGGAGACTCTCTCAGTCTCGTCTTCTCCAAAGCATGACACCCAAGATTTGCATGATGATAAGCATGATGATTTGAATGACAATGAAAAGCATGATGATTTGCATGAAGAAGATGTGATTATTCACAAGGATGATGGTTTGGTTGACACTTTTAAGCTAACCTCATTGTAGATTCGATCAATCACGAAGAACCGATCTTCGCTTTCGAGTCGAGGTCCATAGAACCCCCACAGGAAGATTCGCTAGATTCCGAAGATCCGATCTTGGCTCTCGAGCCTAGGTCCAAAGAACCCTCACAAGAAGTATTGTGTGTTCGCATGATTAGTGAGCACGCATTGTTCGAGTGTTTCATTCGTGATCATTTCCTGTATTTTAGTCAACGTCTTTATGTGATTCCTTTTCCTAAGCATGACATATTGTACGTTGAGCACGTTTCACTCATGAATGAGCACAGATGTATGCGGATTATTCATGAAAAGCTGAAAAGTATACATTCAAGGAAGTCCCATTCCATGTCTCTTCTTTGGCACGACACAGTTGCAGAAAGAGCACGAGAAAGTATGAGCACCAAGTATGGGCACTCCGTTGTGAATTGCCACAGTTGATTGATTTAGATCAACAAGACAAGATTCAATCTATTGTTTGCGTGTGTGTGGTGAACACTTTGACACTCCGTCTATTTGTTCATCTACATTGCATGCACACTCTTTTAGGAAGACGAGATTTTTTCTAGTCACCTTACATGGAATAGGTATGTTCATGTTTTTGTGTTGAAAGTGGTTTTAGGAATTTTCAGCCTTGGAGATTCTTGAAGAAGATGGACCTACGTCCATAGACAAAGTTGAAGCATTGAAGGAGCTACAGATGATTTTGTGTCGCTTTCGGCGCGGCCCAAAGAAGCAAGCGTTGCAAACCTTTATAAAGTTCAAGTATCGCACGACCCATACCTCAGATTGAGCCGACGAAGAGTACTTTCGAGGATTCCGGATGTTGTTGGCGATCTCCCTCGAAGCCATACAATTTGGTACCAGTACCTCACTTTGAAAAGGAGGGGATGTCGTTCAGTGAAGTTAGTCTAGAATAGGAAGTGATCTGGCACTTTTATGAGTCTGTTCGCAAACCGTGCATGTCCAGACACTTAGATTAGATGCATATCCTTTGGTTGCACACAGCATGATCATCAAATTTTCATTTAATTCCGTCAGGATCATTTTACAAGACAGTAGACCTATTTTCCCTATTTTTGACATTTTTCACTTATTATTTTTAAGTGACTTTTGTTGGAAAGTAGGTAGGGCAAATTTGCTAAGTTTGTATAAATAGAAACCTAGCGCTAGCACTTTCTGGCAGAAGAGGCAGCAGGAACCTCGCGTTCAACAGGCACCTTCTCAGCAAGACCCCCCAATCAACAGAGCTAGCGTTTTTGCATCTGCAAGGACCTAGCGTTTTCATCCACAGACAGCCTAGCGTTTTGTGCACAACAGATCAGCCCCGGCAAGAGCAAGACCAATCAAGAAGCCTAGCGTTTTGCATTTGCACGACAACCGGCAGCAGTAGAACAGTTTTCAGCCCTAGCGTTTTTGGTTTGCAGATCAGCCCTGGCGTTTTGCAGATTCACCACCGCGATGGAACACCAAGAAGCATCAGCGTTTTCAGTTTTCAGCCTTTAGCACTCGCAGAAGAAGTCCCGAACCTCGCAGATCTCACCTTCCTGCAGCAAATCCTCGCCACACGGTCAGATCCCACGAAGTTTGCAGATTCAGCCCGGAAAACGCAGATTTCAGCATCTGCGTTTTCAGCGCGTATTGTCGCATTGTCGTCTTCGACATAGAGTCAGAATTCAGCAGATAAAGATTTGCAGATTTCAGCCCTTAGCATTCTCAGATTTCAGCCCGTCACGTCGTCGTTCTCATCGTCGTCGACATCGTCGGCAAGTCCAAGCATTGTAGAGATTGTGCAATCATAAGTAGACCGCTCTCACCATAGAGAGTGGGGCCTTCGAAGGAGGGTTTGACAACATTATGGTGTCGTATTCTTCTCTCTCTATCTCTCAGTCTCAACACCTTCACGCACAGTGTCTATTCATTTTGTTTGTGATCACTTGCACTCTCTCATTAAAGCACGGAAGGCTCTCCCTTCCCTAAGAAAAAGGAACCTTGAGCTCAGTTCAGAGCACTCATCTTGAGCAAAGTTCAACATTCACTTCCGCTGCACCTTACATGGCTCTTTCAGTAGGCAAATGCTTTTGCTTTTGTCTCCTACCATTTGAAAGGTACAAATGCCTAGACAGAGGTGAGGCAATATCTGCACATATGGGAATGAACACGCGATGATATCTTGTATGGCCAAGAAAGATTTGTACTCCATTACAGCTAACAAGAGAGGGCAAGCGCAAAATGGTAACCACCTTGTCCGGATCCCAGGGCAAGACCTCTAGCAGATACAGTGTGGCCCAATAGATGGCCTTGGGTTACTAAAAAGTGATACTTTTAATCTTCAGCCACGACTTCCAACACCCTTCAAAAACTTATGCTAGTTGTGAAAGAAGCTCTCCATCAGTGTAAAGCATTGTGTTTCTGACTAGAAATCAGAAGTTAGAGTAACAGGGAGGTGGGTGAGCCAAAAGCTAAATACCGATCCTCTTGACCAAACAAGTTGGTCAGCCCCCTCTCCTTCACGAAAGACTCCTCTACTCTAGCGGTTTCTCTCCCCCTACAGCTGATCTCATTGGATCTCTCCTTGAAGGCTCTCTCCAGGAGGTATACTCAGTTTTCACCCTATACACACTTTGTGTTTTTGTCAGATACTCTCTCCTTTCAAACTCTCTGATTGTCTCTCACAAGAGCTATCCGACTATCTCTTAACTAGTTCAGGTGATGGTTTCTATATTGCCTGCGGTTGGTGTTGGCAATATCTCTCCTTGTGATTCAGTCTCAAGTGATGTAATTCATGTGCCTAGGCTGTCAACTGGCCTCTTCTCCATCTCAAAAGCAGCTGCTAAAGGTCTTGGGAGTCTATTTGGAAGTCATTGATAGAAGAAATCTCTCTGTTGTGGCTCCTGGTTATCAAGAACTTGGTTGTATTGTATGCAGTCTTTCTCTTCTAATTTGCAACCGCAAGAGTCGCATTGTTCTCAAAATCCAAAGCACTCATCACAGATGATGAGTCCATATTCCTACCTTGGATGGTGGCAAGAGAGGGGGCTCTACATCTAGTCCATGTAAAGTGAGTGCCTACATCATAGGTCTACCATGATACCCTATCACCCACCGCTCCAAGCTACCTAGATGCCTCAAAAGTCATGTGAGACTCAATCACGAATCAAGCCTCCGCTGCTGTTACATAGTAGATCATCTGAAATATACTAGATGCACCATGTCAACTTTTTGCCTTGGCTGATTTTCATCTTCCGAAACACACATCACTCAATTGCCTACCTCTATCTAAAGCAAACCCATCATTCGACTGCACTAAAAAAAAACTTCTCTTGCCACACAGACCTTGACCTTTTGATAAGTAACATGTGTCCAACATAGCCAAGAACACACAAAATATACTGTTTTCACTGCACATACTGCAGCCAAAAACAGGTCCTACAATGGCAGTAGATTATGTCTTTTCCGGTATTTCAGACTACAACATCACATTAAATATCAGAATAAATAACAACATAAATTTCCAAAAACCAATTTCAACACCCTGAAGCAGTCCAAACAAATCACAAGCTAAACCTTTTTGATCGAGCAGCTTACGCAACATTACAGCAGTCTGGCCCTACAAACTTTTTAAAAATCAAGCTCATGTTAAGATTCCTAGATTTAACATAACAGTTTCCTTGGATAGTAGACTCACGAATTCGAGAGACATTTGGATTTTCAGCCTGAATCTCGTTGGCGACCTGCAAGATAGAATCGATGTTGGAGGCTTGACCAAGTGACGGGGGAACGAAACCTCCAATTGCCGAATTGCTGTCTAGACGGCCAAGGGATGAATATCCGCGACGCTGGTCACGATAATTAAGGGCAGTAAAAAGTCGCTCCCAATTCCCAATGGGTCTGGGAGTTTGCCGGGAAGTGGGTAAGGCCCGTGAAGAAGCCATCTGCTCTCTCTCTCTCTCTCTCTCTCTCTCTCTCTCTCTAACTCTCTCTAAAATTCGTTGTGCAGACAGCTGCAGCTACCCTTCCTGCGTGGCTTCTTCAGCTAATCTTCCTTGTGTGGATCGCTCTTCTAGCTCCCCATTGCGCAAAAGTAGAGTGAGCTGCTATAACTAGATCTCCAACCTGAGGAAGATATCCGCGCACACCCCTGTACAAGAGTAAGTGCCTCTCTTTGGGTGGGGGGGCGGACGGTGGGGGGCGCGATGGCGGGAATCAGAGCGCAGCAGAAAGTTCTTCTCACACGTTTACGGGAGCCAGTAGCCTTTCCCCGCCATTTCGCAAGTTTGTGTGGGTCTTAACGCGGATACTTGTGAAGTTGTGAGTCTTTGATCTGCAAAACAATACACACATTGCTTTTTTTTTTAGATAAACAGAATTTTAATTAAACAAAAAAGGTGTACAAGACCTCAAAGGTAGGGTTCCGAGGGACTTTTTCAGTATAAAGCGTCTCTTGAGGAAAACGGGAAAAAAATTTGACACATTCCAGCTCAAAAAAAAACACATTAGACATTTTGGTTTTATCTTTTCTACATTGATTTAGGCTGGATTCACACAATGGCGGCGGAAATAAATGGTTGCAAAGGGACTTTCCAGGTGGAAGCATTACAAAAAGGCAATTTCTGCCACCCTTACGGAAGCAAACTTGGAGGAATTTCCGCCGCCTCCGTGTGAGGGATTTTTGTCGCCCCGTTCACACGGAGGCGGCAAAAGAGATTTACTTGCGAAAAGTTCACATGATAGCTTCGAGTTCGACTTATCTATTAACCAAAGGAACTCCTAATCATCCAATTGTTTTAAAAATTTGTTTTGATTATACTAAGGAATAAGACTCAATAAATTCAGATTGATAAATTGATTCCAGATTGCAAACATCAAAACATAAAAACCATGGTGTAAATCCCAACCCATATTACAATAGCTCAAGTGGAAGTTGGTGGCGATGACTCATCAGACATAGCATCACGAAAAACTTGTTGTACCTTGTTCTTTGCATATTCTTGGTACAATGATCTTGCAAGATTGTCGTGGCGAATAGCACCTGAACCAAGGTCATTGGCCACTCCTCCTTGAACACCTCCTTCATCACCTCTTTGAACTCACTCAATTGCATCCTCCACCCTTGTGGAAAGAAGAGCTAGAATTTCTATCATAGAGCTTGTTGTGGTTCTTTGGCTCTCTTCAAGTGAATTACCAACCAGTAAGTTGGCTTCGGCATGACGCACCCATTCCATGTCAAAAGCAGCATTGTGTCGTTTACAATTGTGTAGCTCGAGGCACGTTGCCACATGATGTAGGCCAAATGCTCGCTCCACTGGCATTCTGAGGCTAGATTGTATTAAATTCCAATGGACCTTGCATGATAAGCCTTCCTTGCACCCTTTGAAGGGCACCAACATAAATGGTCGAACTGGATAAGCGCAATCTCCCACCAAATTATAATTGCCAAGCTCGTCTCTAGCACATTTTCAACCCAATTCACTACAAATGAAGTTCAAGGAGTCATGGATTGATCTTGCCCATCCAACATCATAGTTCCATATGGAACAATCTGTTGCTCCTGTAAACTGCAACAAGATTGTATGGAAGACTTTTTGGTTAAAGTAATCCACAAGGCTCTCCTTCGGTGCACTGATTGGAATATGTGAACCATCAATAGCACCAACAACACAAAGGTATTCCTCAAAGGGCTTCAAATTCACCATCTAGCCTCTCAAAGCGCAATGAAGAAGGCCAACAAATGTACAGATCTCTTAGCCCTGATTTCATGATGGCCTTGCAAAAATCAAGGATTATTCCACATGTTGTGCTCTTTGCACACCCATTCAAGTCACCAAGACTTCTAATTGTGTGCCAGAATTTAATCGTAGCATAGCATCGTCGCACGCGTAGGAAGGTCGATCGTTTTGCGCATGTTCGTGATGTGCTTTGACATAAACGGGGACACCTTTCCACAAACATAACAATAGATGCCCTTGCTTACTCGAAGGTGTCTCTTAAGCATGCTATCTGAGTAAGACTTTAGAAGAAAGTCGTTAAGAATATTTTGGGGCCACGAGCATAATCCCAAGCTTCCTATGCTCGTGACCTCTTCTTTTGCCAATGTTGATGTTGATCAATCGGCCCATACATTGGACTAAATGCAACCATGTTTGCAAGAAGGCCACATCATCCTGGTTGGGGCCATCCTTTAGCAATTTTTCAATTGCTAGAGCATAGCCAAGCACAACGCATTGCCGTCTCTCCAAACATTGGTCTTGCAAACTAGGTTTGCACAAGCAATGTAACTTGTCAACAAAAAAGACACATGTACACAATATTATCACTTATATATATATATATACATACAAATGAGACTCTCTCCGCCTCCGACGGAGTGGCCGCCTTCGGCAGCAAAAAGGAGAAGTTATTAAGCTACATGCTACATGCACATGTATGGTGGTGTATGAGCAGAGGTACCATGGATAGAAGCAAGAGAGACAGAAATTTAGAGACGGTGTATATCACGTCATCAAGATTGTTAGAGGAAGTTGTTGAGCATGAGCATGGGATAAACATAGCTTTATAATATGTCCAGATGCTCGATTAGTCGAGAAGCAAGAAAGGGAGAATGCTATCATTGGGCACCTCGCCAACAGACCCCCAAAACCAAAAGGCAAGCCCTGCATCACAATACTATCGTTACAAAGGAGGTTTCTTTTGGAGTGTTAAATTTAGATTGAGAAAGTTTAGAAAAAAGTACATGGATCCCATAGGGTGGAATAGATGTTATATTTGATAAAATTTACTTTTGGTCCACTTCTTTGGGCATTAGAGACAATGGCCTAGTAATAGCACTTTTAAGCAAATCAGAGAAGGGCACATATCAAAATCTTGGGCATATTCCAAATATTAGTTTTTAAATTGGGGTTGGGAAAGTTTCCATTGGAGCATGTCTCATAACTGGCTCGTGGACTCTCTCTCTCTCTCTCTCTCTCTCTCTCTCTCTCTCTCTCTCTCTCTCTCTCTCTCTCTCTCTCTCTCTCTCTCTCTCTCTCTCTCTCTCTCTCTCTGCTTCCGGTCCATGCCTAGGACTCTTGGGATTCCACAGGTTAACTAACAAGCATGCAAGCAACATACCACCCGTTGATATCTCCACAATCAGAAAATTACTAAAATAGGCTTGCATATAGAATATGCTGGACGATTTTCTTAGGCCTGATGTGTGATGCCTGAGTTATTTTACGTCCATACTCATGCGCCATTTGCCCAGTTTCCATTTGGCGATTTCACTTTTTGTTATTGATTGGTAGTTATTGTTCGTTGCTATTTCTATGACCAATGTTATTGATTGGTATTTGTTTGCTTTTTTGAGACCCAAAAAATAGCTCCAAAGTGCCCATTAAGGTCAATTCTTCGTTATCTGATGAAGACTATCAAGTATATTGTTTCAAAGAGAGTTGTTTTTTTATATCTCTTATTACTCTTTGTCATTTTACTTCATAAATATAAATTTTTCTTTATTACTTGTTGCATGAACATGAATAGTGTTATGAGAAGTTGGATCACTGGTTGGGGTAGATTTTGCAGAAGATGTTGAAGTGCCTAAACCACAATCCATATTATGAGAAGTTTGCCTAGAAATCAGAGATCCACTTGCCCCTAAAAGCTATAGAGATGAGGCATGCACCTGAAGTGCATCTCACTAACGGTGCCAAGGGCCTAGATGGCCGATTGCTCATGGTGGTCCACTCTTTATCTCTCACATATATGCTCTCCCTTGCTCTCTCTCTCTCTCTCTCTCTCTCTCTCTCTCTCTCTCTCTCTGACAGACTACAGACATCCATTCAAGATAGTCAACCCATTGTGCTACATAATTGTGGTTTTGCCAAAATCCCTGCAATCTGAAGAGAAACCTTCCCAAACACATACATACACCCTTAAACGCGAGCTTAAACGTTGAGCATGCATGTGTGCGTGTACGTGTACGTGTGTGTGTGTGTGTGCATGTGTGTGTGTGTGTGATTGAGAGAGAGAAAGAGAGGGTTACTTGGGTATACTAAAGCAGAAATAGGAGAAGCATGCGCTATTCACGTTGAGCCAAGGTATGAGTGGAAGCCACCGCTTATTCGAGACTTTTAAAGATGTAAGGCTTGAAAAAACTACCAATAACTCAGTTGAGTTTGATTTGTTACATTTTTTGTCTATGATTAAACCCAAAGATGCCTAACATTTGGTATATCTTGCCATTTATGTCATTTAATTTTATTTCCTCTGTATAAGAACACCTTATCATAAACTTGAGAAAAATGAAACTGAAAAATACTTCAACTCTTTATTCTCAATCAGCGCACAATTATTACCATCTACAATTTCTCTCTCACTCAATGTCCCCAAATATTACATTCTCACGACTTGGAGGATGATATCAATTTGTCAGATTCTTAAGATAGCGAGTTTTGAGCAAGGAAAATGGGCAAGTAAAAGCAATCAGTAGGTGTACTAATCTACGCTAAGTGCCAAGATTCTTGATTCTCCTCTCCAATATCACGTCCAACAGCCTGAGTCCTCACCTTTCAACACACACACACACACACACCCATCCATGCAACAATAACATCGACATCTTGATTGCTCGATGTTGCCTTACACACACACACACACAGAGAGAGAGAGAGAGAGAGAGAGAGAGAGAGAGACAGAGAGAGATTTTATTATCGTCCTTGGAGTTCAAATATGACCTATGGGACCAAAATTACACGTGATGTAGTATGTGTATGGATGATGAGTGACTCTCAATGCTCCAAAATTGTGGTGATGAGAGTCGCAATGGAGAGCCCACACTGTGGCTGGGAGAGGAAGAGTGTAGGCCTAAGTCATGGCTAAAAGTGTGAGAGAAGCAAGTGTTAGGAAATAAGACGTAGCTAAATAGATAATTGAGTAGATTACTTAATGGAGAGAGACAGATTTATATACACGAGATTATAGAGTAGAGAGAGAGAGAGAGTACACACGATATACGTGGTTCACCCAATGTGGGCTACTTCCACGGGAAAGCAGCCACTCAATGGCTTTAGTACTTCAAAACAAGAAGTAGTTTACAAAGGGATTATACCCTTAATGGAGCTCCCGCCTTGCTTCACTCTCACCACCTCACACTCACCTTGTTGCATCAACTTCACACTATGAAATGTGTGTAGAAATGGCCTCCTTTTATAGGCCAAAAGAGCTGCCCTCTCTTATGAGAGACAGCCATGTGTAGCCGCCCTTGTGCGAATAAGTCCAAATCGGACCCTCCAATCCGCCCATGTGTGGCGGCCCTTGAGAAGACAAGTCCGCTTTTGAATTCGGCCACCGGCCACCGGCCATTGACTTCCGACCACCGGCCATCGGCCATTGACTACCGGCCATAATATTCCAGCGAAAAAGAATATTCCGGCGAAAAAAAAGTCTCGGGGGCCTCCGCCCCCGAGGCCTTTAAAGTTGCCCCTGATTTTTGTCCGTGAAAATTTTGGTTTCCGGTGAGTGATTTTCCTTCACGCACGATGGCTTCTCCTCATAATGGGGGCCTTACAAATGTGCGCTTTTACCACAGAAGATTACAAGGGTAAATCAGGCTCCATACTTAACAGCAAGTTTGGATTTGACCAAAAGCTGAGCACTCTAATAGTGTGTGGTACTCAGACTCTTGAACTTGCAGCGAGCATAATGTGCACAATCAATTTGACTCCTCCATTGCCCCAACGCCCTGTCTCGCATCGTAGAAAATGGGAGCTAAGCCGAATGGTGCAATACTGCGTATCACCGCGACAAGGGGATAAGCTCAAACATGTAAGTGTGAGTACGGTTTCCTCTTTCAACGAAGAACATGGTTTTGTAGTTGGGGACAATATGGGTGGTGTAATGTATGAAGCGTGACCCACCAGATTTCTCCCAAGCCGTAATACATTGGCGTTGTAGAAAAGCTTCATTCACTTGGGAGTCAATTGAAGCATCATATAGCAAGTGCAATGCATCCCATCTCCCAAACCACTTCTTTATGTCTTGCATCCATCCCGTGCTCAAGATCTTGCTTTTGTGCGTCTTTTGAACTTTCTTTGCTTGCTTCCCATGCAATTGTAGGAAGTCTATGTGGGGGGTTTTGACTCATCTTTATCATGTAAACAACCCTTTCTATGCCCATAACCTCAATTGGAAGAGATCCCGACCCAAGAAGTAGGAGCATATATGGTGTTTGTGTCTTAACTTAGAGAAATTTTGTAAGAAAATTCTTTTAGACATTCTAAAACTCTTTCCAAGTAGACTTTGAGATGCTCCTGTCTTACACTTCAATTGCATAAAGAATAACCGGTGTCACTAATGCATCGAAAAGATACTTCTTGAGAATCCAACACTTGATGTTTCCCGCATTACACATGTTCTCAAATGCATAATATGCTCTCTTTCCCACTTCCAAACGGCGCATAGCACATTCATGCCACTTGTGATTGGACGGAACCTCAAGGCCAAGGTACTTAAAGCTCTCAATAACTTCAAGTGTCTCATTGTTGTACACAATGCATGGCTTCTCCTTATGGTTGGTTTTCACAAGCATAACCTTTATTTTGGATTCATTCACAATCAGCCCACTATGCAACCAAAAGTTCTCAAGGACAACCATAAGCTTTTGTGCATCTTCTAAAGTGTGTGCTAGAAGCACTACATCATACACATACAACAAAAGCATGATTATCACATTGCAAATAGTGACCTCTTGTTAGAGAAGGGGAACTAGAACTTAGGAGTCCACCACCCAACCACCCACTATAGAGCATAGCCCCTGACCCTTTGCCCTAGTTAAACTCCCTTTCCACACTGCATAGCCCCTGACCCTGCCCTTGTCTAGTCCGGCCATGCCGGTGTCCTGACATTACTCCCCCCTTAAGAAGAGTTTTTGTCCTCGAAAACAAAAGTGGGGAACTTCTTTTTAAGAACACTAATGTTTTCCCAAGTGGCACCTTCCTCAGGTCGGTCTTTCCACTTGATTAAGGCTTGTTGACGTACATGATGACGTGTACGCAACTCATGATAATCAAGAACACATTCAAGTTCATGCGGTAAGGTAGGAGGTTCAATGAAATCAACCAAAATCTGTTGGTCAATGACATTGTCGTCCCCATGTAACTGCTTACGTAAACGGCTTACATGAAACAACGGATGAATACGAGAATGTGAAGGTAGCAATAATTTGTAGGCACGATCACCTACTCGCTTGAGTATTTTGAAAGGCCCACAATATCGGGGAGATAATTTATGTGTTGGCCCAGTTTTCAGACTTTCTGAATGTTCTGGCACACGTAAAAATACTTCCTCCCCTTCTTCGAAGGTAACTTGTCGACGTTTCTCATCAGCGTACTTCTTATACCGATCCTATGCTTGTTGGACATTCTGACAAGCAAGTTTCAGCATATCCATGTGGTCTTGAAGAAAATCCTTAACCTGTTGGAGTTTTTCGATTGCCAACCCCAACTAGTGACCTAGGTTGAAATCCATACATGAGCATGAAAGGACTAAATCACGTTGTGACATGCTTAGCACTGTTGTAGGCAAACTCGAGAATAGGTTCTTCCTAGTCTGACTGTTTTTTGCTGACGTATGCTCTTAGCATATCCTCTAGCACCTGGTTAACTTGTTCAGTCTGACCATCTGTTTTTGGATGATCGGCTGTACTGAGGTTCAGTTGTGTACCCAATCGTTAAACACAACTCTCCAAAAGTGACTATTAAACTTGAGATCACGGTCGCTGACAATGTTACTTAGCAAACCATACAGTTTGTATAGATTGTCCACAAATAACTTGGCTAGTTCTAGTGTCTTAACAGTTGATTTGGTTGGAATAAACTTACATAGTCTAGTCAATCGGTCTACGACCACCCATACCGAGTCATGACCTCGTATAGTGGTTGGTAACCCCACAATAAAGTCCATAGAGATGCTTTCCCATTTTCCATTGGGAATCTCCAAAGGATGTAAGAGTCCTCCTGCTTTCAGACGCTCTGCTTTGTTAACTTGACATTTTTGGCAATGCAAGACATAAGCTTGAACAAAGCCATGTATATCTGGCCAGTAAAACTGTCATCGTAGGAGAAAATAAGTTTTTCTAATACCCGGATGCCCTGCACTTGGACTATCATGACATTCATAAAGAATTTGGCGCCGAATGTCTGTGTCCGTCAGTACACAAACTCTCCTCTTATGGAATAGGTACCCATTGTCGATGGTGAAATGCTTCCATCATTGTAGTTCATCACTCGATAGAGGAGAACTAGGTGTGGAGGTTAACGTTACACTACCATCATTGGAGTGAGAAGGATCCCTCATTTGAACATGGCTCCATACTTTGGAATATGCTTCATCATGCTCATATTTTCCTTTGAGAGAATCTAAAAATTCACTACGAAGTTTCGTGAACAAGAGAGAATTGATATATGGCATACAACTTAGAGCGTCAGCCACCACATTTTCTACCTTTACGATACCTTAGCTTGGCATCTTATTCCTGAAGAATCTCGGCCCACCTGGCTTTCCGACCCTTCAAATCCGTTTGTTGTGTAAACCATTTGATGCTTTCATGGTCAAACACAATCTCAAACTGAGCACCATACAGATAATGCCGCCAGGTTTTTAAGGCAGACACTATTGCATAGAGTTCGCGCTCATAAGCAGAGTAGTTCTGCTAAACTGCATCAAGCTTCTTGCTTTCAAATGCAATCGGTCGGCCGTCTTGTAACAGGATTGCTCCAATAGCACGGTCACTGGCATCCGGTTCCAAAATGAATGGTTTCAAAGGATCTACAATAGCCAGTATGGGAGCTGTAGCTAATGCATCCTTGAGCGTATCAAAGCTATGATGTTGAGCGGATCCCCACCGAAAAGCTTTGCCTTTGCCTTTTAGTTGATCCGTCATGGGAACAACAATATGAGCATAGTTTTTAACGAACCTTCGATAAAAACTTGCAAATCCCAAAAAAATCTGTAACTCTTTCAGATTTTTAGGAGAAGGCCATTTGCGGATGGTATCCACTTTGGATTGATCCACATATAGCCCATTAGCTGAAATGACATGCCCTAAATAGTGAATTTAGTCTTTTAGAAAATCACACTTAGGGCATTTAATTTGTTTGTTCATAACAACTCAAACACCTGCCTGAGATGGTGTAAGTGTTCTTCTTCAGAAGCATTGTAGACTAGAATGTCATCGAGGGAAACAATGACAAATTTGTCCAAGTACGGCTTCAAGACACTATCCATAAGTGTCATGAATGTTGCGGGCGCATTGGTTAACCCAAAGGGCATCACCAAGAACTCGTAGTGTCCAAACTGTGTTCGGAATGCAATTTTGGGTATATCGGCAAGTCGAATACGGACTTGGTGATATCCTGACCGCAAGTCTATTTTCGTAAAAATGCGAGCATGAGTGAGTTTGTCAAATAACTCATCTACTCGGAGTAATGGGTATTTGTTCTTAACTGTAACCGCTTTTAAGCCACGGTAGTCTACGCACATGCGCATACTGTCATCTTTTTTCTTCACTAATAGGATAGGAGAGGCCCATGGTGAAGAACTGGGTTGTATATACCCTTTGCTAAGGTAGTCAGCAAGTTGACGTTCCACCTCAGCAGCTTCAAAATAACTCATACGGTAAGGCGGTTTACTGACAGTTTTACAGCCTGTAACCACGTCGATGCTATGTTGCACCGATCGTGTCGGTGGTAATCCTGGTGGCAAATCATTAGAAAAAACATCTTGAAATTCCTTTAGTAATTTCTGTAACTCACTAGCAATGTTTGCTTGTTTAGAACTAGCCATTGGTGGAAGAGATGAAAGAGAAGCATGTGGCGTTGAGGAATGTTCAACAGTTTCAATGTTAGAAAGAAAATGAGACAGTGAGTAACACAAGAAAACTTGATCTATTTCATTATCAGAAACGAGCTGCATAAGCTCAGCGGTATAAATCAATGGTGATGAAGGTATATCCTTCTCTCCTAACAACAACACATGTGCGCCATGGGATTCAAACATCAAGCTGTTGTGCTCATAGCTACGCTTCAGTGATGGTCCTAGGCTATGCAACCACTCCCTACCAAGAACCACATCTGTCCTTTCCATGTTCATAACCTGAAAGTCCAAGCATGTGGAGTAACCTTGTACTTCCAACGGAACAACTCGGCATTGAGTATCCCAGATTTCGGTATCATGTCCATTCATCATTGCTACCTTGTAGCGGTGGGTACTCGGAGTTTGAGGCAATTTGAGTGTTTTCACCAATCCATAATTGATAAAATTGTGAGTAGCACCGTCATCTACCCAGATGCGCACCTTGTGGCCTTGCAGAGATCCGTGCATACGTACTAACTCAATTGGTCCAAAGGTTTGTTGCCACATGGAAGCTGTGAGACAACATTCATGTATCACCTATGTGTGTGTTACTTCCACTATAGAGAAGCGTGAGGAAGACTCAAGAGGTAGTAGTTGCACCGTGTGCACTGCTTTCTCCTTGCCATGAGCAGCATATTTCCCCTTGGGACAATCCTTTTTGCCATGATCGCTTCTTAAACATTGAAAACATAATTTTTCTTTCTTAGCTTTATCAAAGTCCTCAGGAGAGAGAGGACCCCTGGACCCCTTGGTTTTTCTAGATGCATCTGAATTGGCAACTATAAATTTCCTTTTATTGTACCCATACTGAGTGCGTGTATTACCATGTGTATTAGCAGGCACGTGACTATTATGTGCTTTCTTTTCATTTTGATCATCATGAATATGTGCTTTCACTATGGCTTTCTCAAGTATTTTAGGCTCTTAGGTCTTGACGTACTTCTTAAGCTATTGTGTCAGACCTCGTACAAACCCCCGTACTTGTTGAAAGTTATCTAAGCCTTCCAATTTGAGGATAACATCCCGATAGTGAGAGATATATTCAAGCAATGATGGGTATTGGTGCATGGAACATGTGTCCCAAGCCGTCCAATTCCGATATGCCTCATTTGTATGCAAAAATTCTTTGCTAAACATAGCTTCAAAAGCTACCCAACTCTATGGTATGATGTTCTTCTCCTTGAGAGACATCCACCATTTGTAGGCCTTGCCTTCCAAAGTTAAGCTTGTTTGCAGAGCTCTGACTGCGTCCGGAGTATGCCGTAAGGCGTGAATTCCATCCCACTTGCTGAGAAAAATATTCACCTCGTCCTTATTGCGGTCTGGGTCTTCTCCCTTAAGAATCGGTGGTTTGGTGTTTTTCAACAATTCATCCACCTCTTTTGCAGTGAGAGTACGCAACGTATCAGCATTTGGGCCTTGCCCTAGATTAGAAGGCCTTGCCCTTGTGTAGCAACGTGCTCATGCATGTGCATGTCAGCAGGACCCTTGGACTGTTGTTGCATTAATTGAATTACTAACGTGGATAGTTTAGTAACATTTGCATTTAAAGCTTTAAAATTTTCATCCATGTCTGTCATGCGTGTCAGAAGTGCACGAAATTCTTGAATATCGAACAATTCATAAGTGTCATCATCTGCCATAGCATCGCGGGTACTCTCCTTGAGAGGATCCAGCCGCAGGCCATCATTGGCAGGATCAGGCGTACTTTGCTCAAAATCAAATGTCATATTGATATCCGAATCCATGGCGACACAATGCGGTGCAAGGAGTAGTCAGAAAAAATACATGAGATTGAGAGCACTCGCAAAGTGTAATTAGCCTTGCTAATTCCGTCAAAATCGATAGTATCCCGGTGGAAATCGATTCGAATTGTCCGCCGTATAGGGAATTCTGCAATTCCTTGGTAGCCGAATCAATTATACTTGCAATCGTTAATTGATTTTGAAAGGTAATTGTACTTTGAACTCCCTTCGGAATGGTTTTCTTAAATCTTTGAGTTTCTACCAATAATACGCAGAGAATTTGGTGCTCGAAGTTTGTGCTGGCCGTGTCGAGATGCCTCACCTCTCCGGGCCTTGCGGAATCCGCACACGAGGAAGGGGGTGGGGTACCCCACTGTGGGTACCGCCCCTTGTTGTTGAAAATAGGGTGCAGCCTCTAACCCCCAAGGGGGTTGGGCGCCCGTGTAGTGGGAAATAAACACACACACAATGGCTATGGCCACTCAGAGCAGCGTGCGAGGAAGGAAATCCACCATGGCGGTCATTGTGGTGAGCTAGGGGCTTCGGCCCAATGTCGTGAAGTGCTCCCCCGTCGCCCGGGGCGCGGCCGTAGAGCCCGCAAGGGGCGATTTTGACGCAGGTCTGCCTCAACGGCTCCTCCTTGCAAGGGAGGTTGCCCACGGGCTGCTTGCCTTGTCGTCCTCCTCACAAGAGAGGTGTTCCACGGCTTGGTGACCTCGACATGCAACTTGCTCATGCAAGGTTGTGTGGCTCCCCTCCTCCACGGCTATGCCTTTCCAAAAAAAGAACCAAGCTCTTGATACCAATGTTAGACAAGGGGAACTAGAACCTAGGAGTCCACCACCCAACCACCCACTATATAGCATAGCCTCTGGCCCTTTGCCCTAGTTGGACTCCCTTTCCACACTGCCTAGCCCGGCCCTGCCCTTGTCTAGTCCGGCCTTGCCGGTGTCCTGACACCTCTTCAATGCCTTCTTCTTGCATAAAGTCAAGTACCATTCGTTCCAATTGATCGATGCATAGACCAAAGAGCGTTGGTGACAACAAATATCCATGTTTGACCCCAATAGTGCTTACAATGTTTTTTGAAATTTCTCTTTCCATGCGCAATTGACGAATCACCTTCTCATAGATTCGAGAAACCGCAAGCATAAACTCACTTGCCACTTGGAGTTCTTCCATCCTTCTCCGCAAATTGTTACGTGGAATCATATCAAAGGCTTTCTTAAAGTACACAAAACAATAATACAATCGCTTGCTTTTCAACCGATTTTTCTCCATGAGAACACGAAGAGTGACAAGATGATCAATGGTGTTATGGCATCGACAAAAACCCGCTTGTCCTTTTGCACGCTTGTCATTGTCTTTGGCCCAACCACTCAATTTCATCTCCATTATGCACACAAACAACTTTGCCTTAAGAGACCCAATTGTTATAGTGCGGTAGTTGTTTACATTCTTTACATCCCCTCCTTTATGCAAAGGCTTAACCCAATTAATACTCCATTCATAAGGCATACCATGTTGAAGTGCAAGGTTGAACATATCACACATCCACTCATGGGTAGAATATCCCGTCCATTTTATCATCTCCGGCTTGATCCTTTGAAGATCTCCCGCTTGCGACGAGTGGCCAACTTTTCAAGCCCATCGCATACATCCTCAATAGTAAAAAAAACAGGACATACATGGGAGTGAACCACAAAATGGCATTTTTTTCAGCATTTGCTTGCTCATATAATTGCCTACAATGTGTGTACATATCTACAAGACTCAAGTTATCAAAATTATCAACCCGCTTGCCCCTCAAGTTTCTCCAAAATCTTCCACATGCATGTGTCTTTTCTTGGACTTGAAAAAGTTGTTGCTTTACTTCCCATCTTCTTTTCTTCTTTTGAATCAATGCTTTGTATGTATGCAAAATGACTTTGATAGTTGTCTTTATCCATAGTTGCATCAAGGTTTATCAAAAGGACTTTGGAGCGTCTTGACATTCTTTATCAAACCACCTTTTGTGTGATCTATCTTTTTTGATACCATGGAGATGCTTTATGGCAAAGCATTCTTTGGCACAAGAACAAAGAGCTTTTTTGAAAGCTTCCAAGATAACTATATGCTACTCTCCGAATCCATCATGTATCACATAAAGAGTTTTATGTTTCCGGAGTCCATTGGCCAAACATAAAACTCTTTATGTGATACATGATGAATTTGGAGAGTAGCATATACTCAATCACATTGTCTCCATTATGTTTCCTACATGTAAATCCACTGGTTCCACTCCACAAACACTACAAGAGGTTGTGTGCTCTTGTGACGCTGTTAGCGACGAAAATACATTGGGTTTTTATAACCCCCGGCGTCGCTAATAGCGTCGCTATATGCGACGCTATAGGCGTCTCTATATGCGTCGCTATATAGAGACGCTCATAGCGACGGTTATAGCGACGTTTACACAGAAATCTATAGCGACGCTTATATCGACGCTCCAGAGCCATAAATAGCGACGGTTATAGCGACGCCCGAGAGATTTTTTTTTTGGTGACAGGGCATTGAATGCCCTGCCACCCATCAACCATATTGTACTTGATTCACTTTTAAAAAAAAGTGCAAGGGTAGATAATAGACCCAAAATAGTCACCCACAAGACGCATTGTTTGCAAAATTGACAAGCGTAAAATTGACAATTGTACACATCATAGGCAAAATGAATTGATTGGCAAATGTAATAATGACAATTGTACAACATCATAGGCATAAAGAATTGATTGGCAAAATGAACTGCGGTGACAAATGTAATAATATACATGGTTTAAAAAGACGTATAAAATCCGTCTCATGATACATAAGCTATGAGAAACCCTAAACTAATGCTATCTAGCTACCGCTAAACTGACGTCGTTTAGTCAGACGTCTCATCGCGTCCAAGCGGCGTATCTGTCGAATTCTGCAAAAAAAGACAATAAGACAGCTTTCAGTAAGTATAAACATACAACGACATTTATAAAACAATACAAAAAATAGAAAAGAGTAAACCCTAATACTAACCATGCCGCCGCGAGAACTGAGAATGTCCATCAGGGCGTTTAAGCCCTTCCTGCCTGCGTACTCGCGCTCGTACGGTGTGGGATCACGTCCTGTCATCGACCACTATCAAAACATACAAAGATTTCATTATGTTAGAATTAAAAAACTCATAAACCCTAAACTATCGAACATAAAGAGCAATGCAAAAACACTTACAAAATCAGCCTCAAATGATGCCCATCCACCGCTTCCCAAGTGGTGCGAGCTCCCTGCCTCTACTCGCGCTCTGGCTGCATCCTTTTGTTGCTTCCACTTGTCGGGATTCTCGCGCGCTGCTTTCTTCGCATTCTTCCAATCTTCTTTGGCCAGCCAATCTGGCCTGTTCCACCCATGCTTGATTGCTTTTTGCACTTCGGAACGCTTGTGTTTGCAGTATTCGCGCATTCGAATCTTCATCAGGTCTTCATTGAAGCGTTGATCCCGTGTTGGAACGGGAAACTCATCATGAAGTATCCTGATGACTCTGTCTTTTAAATCACTTGGTACTTCACTCCATTTGTTTAGTATGTAGTGTCTAAACAGCTGAGAGCAAAGACCACGCATGTGTGAGATCACCTTCTTGCCGTCATCATCCATGATGATGCCGCCGCTGAAGTCGACGGAGTAAGGCAAGCCCTCTGGCCGGTGACGCGTGAACCTGGGTGTCCCGGCAGGGGTCTCTTGCGGCGTGTCGATGGGGGTACGGACGTCAGGTGTCTCCACCGGCGTCTGGGCCCCGAAGCGAGGAGTGTCGAGTGGGGTGGCTCCTGGCGGAGTAGGTAGAGGTGTGTAGCTGCTAGGAACAGTCAGCCGCGCAGAACCTGGCGTAGATGGCGATGCTGTGGCTGGTGTGGGGGCGGGCAAAGAAGGGGAGGGTAAAGAGCCTCGTCGAACACGAGGCGGTGTGGATGCATCGGCGGCGGAATCCCCACAACAACCGCCACCGCCACCACTAGAGCGCCGGTGTCTAGACGAGTGTGAATATCGTCTCGTCGACACCGAAGCTTCGAAGCGCGCCGAATGCTCCGAAAGAGAGGGAGATGCGGATGGAATAGGAACGTGCGATGATGCGCCAGAGCGATGAAGCTCCACGTACCACTGTCTCTACTACGGTGACAAAGAAGAAATAAACTCCTCATCATCCATACCTGCATTAAACACACGAATATTTAAACTTAATATTGAATGAATAGAGTAGACAATGACGCAAAGACCATTAAATACAATGACGTAATGACGCATATAAATACAATGACGCAATGAATTGAGTGATAGAAGAGGCAAGTCGAAAACTCAGAATTTTCAATCAAAAGATGTGAGCGCGAGTAGAAAAGAGCGTTATACACCATGGAAGGTACTTAGAGAGCCAGAGCTTTTACAACACGGAGCAAAATTGTTCAAATACAATATTTGTGGCTTTAAGAGATCTCTCTCTCATCCTCGCATAACTCAGCATAACTTCCTATATCTATATAGAGCTCTCCGTTTAAACACATATCCTCTATTTCATTTTGTAGCTCCTCTGCATGCACCCCATATAGAGTAGTAGCATCTTGATGCTCGTCTGGCACCACCGCAGCGGCTTCTGATTGAGCATCTTCTCTGATCTCCTCCATTGATGCCGTTGTGATTGGCACATGGTAGCCTTCATACGTCCTTGCACTACGAGGGGCTACCTCTATGACGTACCACCAGTTTGATATAGACTTTGTAGGATGAAATATTACCTGCCAGAGCCACATAACTTACATGAGAGCTTTCAAGCACATAACTTGTAAAAGGGGGATGTTAACTATTTACATACTTACTTGTTCACAATGCTCGGGTAGTATGAAAGTGTCTCTTAGGTCAGTCCATTTCTTAGTAGAATCCACCTCAAGAAAACCAGACTCTCCTCTACGCACAGTAGCGTTGCGACTCTCCATGATTATCTTGAACCATTGCACGTCGAACAAGTCGACAAAAAATCCTCTGTAATCAATCCTCAAAATCTCTTGTAGCGTGCCGAAGTAAGTGAGTTCCGCCACCATAGGATCTGCATCAGAGGAACGTCGTCGACTAGACTGTTCAAATTTTGCCATGATTCCACAATCTTGAGTAAAACGCTTTTTGTTGATCCGTTCCACACTAAAATGTCGACCTTTACACCATGCTACTGTGTATGACTTATACTACAACGAACAAAGATTATGAGTGGCCGTTCAAACGTTTAGAAATAAAGTCACTAGCTAGTCGTACATTGCAAACTTACCTTGGTCGCGCAACCCCGAGAGTACTCCCACTCTTCCTCAGTCACTTCGTCACCGCATTGTTGTGCGCTTTTCAATTGGTTGTGCAACCATCTTAAGCTCATGAATGTTGGCAGGCTCTCCAGACCCGTCGGATAGTGCATCGGTGGTCGTCTTCCCCGTCTCCACTCGATTCGTGCCCTTTGTCGCTCTTGCTTTGCATCCTCATATTGTGAAATCCACTTTTGCATCACTGGATTGTGAAGCATGCAAAATCGGTTGATTTTAGCCTCTAGATCTTCCGTCATCTTCTTCTCAACACCGAGATTGCACATGACAATCCCATATATGCGCTCATCATCTATGGTTCGCCATAGCGTGTCCCGGGCTTTATCAAATCCGTCTAGCCACTCTCCAATGTACACTAGGGACTCTGATACCAACCAACCTTCTGCCATGCTACCCTCCGGACGTGCCTTTTGACGCACATATCCCTTAAGCGTTTTCATGAAACGTTCTAAGAAGAACATCCATCTGGAATGAACTGTGCCAGCTATTTCCACCTCATCAACTATGTGAACAAGAAGATGCACCTGAATGGTTAGCATGGTAGTAGGAAAATGTTTCTCAAACATGCACACAAGCTCCGCAGCATTTAGTTTGGCGAATGGTATGGAGTCTACGTTGATCTCCTTTTGTGAGATCCATTGCACCAGCTTTGCAAGTTTGTAGATTGTGTTATGGATGTCGAGAGACAAACATCCCTCAATGGCAACCGGTAAAATAAACTGTAAAGTATGTGCAGCAATGATATTAAAGTCCACATTTTATGCAATGATATTAAAGTCCACTATGAACGTACCTGACACATTTTATGCCAATCGTGTGACTTCAAACCAGTAAGCTTTCCTTCTTTAGTAAAACACGTTTGGAGCGAGTGCATTACGCCAATGGGGGTCCGCAAAGATCGAATGATCTCTTTTACTTTGCGTTCTTGGGCTCCTGTGAAAATCCATTGCTTTAGGGAGTTTTATCGATCCATCAGACGCTGTTTGCGGCCAATATTGCTCCATACGATCCACATTTCTAAGGTCAACTCTGGCTCCCAAAGTATCTTTCTTGCCGGTCAGATGGTCCCACACATTCTTGAATATGTGCATTGGATCGAGCAAGTGATTGATCATGAGTCGGGGCCAGTATGGTAACTCGTACCATAGAGATAGTCTCTTCATCCCTGGAGGCAATCCATCATCGCACATCTCCTTCTGCTCTAACCATGCTTGTGCAGACATCCTTGGTGGCTCTCTTCCCAAAAAGCCGTCGCGTAACACATGATTCTCTGGAAGATACGCTTGATGACCTTCGTAGATTTGCTTCTTCAGTGAGGGCACCCTACGTGCATTCTGTTTAGGTCCACATGTGACACATGCTCTGTATCCGCTTGTTTGAAGCCCTGCATGTATACACATGATAATAGATCAACTATGGGAAAAAAACAAGATTTACAGTGTCTGAGTGAGGAGTGTCAATAGATCACCTGAGCATTCTGTTAGCCCGGGATAGTCATGCATGGTCCACATTAGAATGCCTCTGATCAAAGCATTCCGTTGTCCTGTGTGTCGGCTCATATCCACCACCTCTATGCCAATCCACAATTGTTGTAGCTCTTCCAATAGTGGACGAAGATACACATCCATATTCTCCACTTTATATCGCCCTGGCACAATCAAGCTTAGCCATAGGTGCCCCTTCTTCGTAGTCAACCACGGGGGAATGTTGTAGTTGACGATGACAACGGGCCATACACTGTAAGATGTTGATCTTTGACCAAATGGATTTACGCCATCCATAGCCAGGCCTAAGCGCAAATTTTGAGCTTCCCAGGCAAAATCCGACCATGTTCCATCTATATGTTTCCAGGCTGCGCAATCTGCAGGAATTCATAGCACACCATCCGAAGATTTATTCTCCTCATGCCATGATGCTAGGGCGGCCATGGACTTACATTCAAAGAAATGCTTGATGCGAGGAAGCAGAGGAAAATGTCGCGAAACCTTTTGTGGAATTTTTGTCCCGTGGAGATCTACTCGATATCTTTTGGAATCACATTTCAGACACTTCTCCATGTCTATGTATTCCTCTCTGAAAAGAATGCAGTCATTAGGACAAGCGTGGATAGAATTGTAATCCATCCCCAAGTTCGCAAAATCTTTCTTGCTTCATCTCGGGAATCTGGCATCACATTGTCAGCTGGTAGTATGTGCTCTTTAAGCAATCTACACAACATAAAAATACGATACAGTCGTGTAAAAATCTATCAGATCATTATACATTTAGAGTTTATTAAAGTAAACTAATTGTAATAGATCACCTGAAAAGCGCTGTGACGCTAGTGTCACTCCATCCAAACTTTGCCTGCATGTTGAGAAGAACCAGGAGTGCTTTCAATCTAGACATACGTGCTCCATTATACAATGGCGTATCGGCTTCACTTTTCATATCATCATAGATAAGCCTTTCTGAATCCATGATCGTCTCGATCATTTCATCAATCTCGGGCTCAAACATTGCCTCGTTGGGAATGTGCTCTGCATGATCATCCCCCGAGCTGTCAGAGGCTACATCTTGTGGCCTCACATATGCTGCTTGACCAAAGCGCCTGCGAACACGTCTATTGGGTTGCAAGATTGCTGCTTGTTGGCCAGCGTCAGAGTCCGACGAGTTATAATTGGCAACAACTCGATCTATAATAGATGGATCGAACTCGCCAAATTCGCGAACGTGCTGCAAAGAAACACGTCTTGTCCGTCGCACAACATGCTTGCATTGATTACAAGGACATAAGACCCTCGTTGAGAGATAGGTGTTTCGGTTGGACGGTCTCACATCCTCGTCACTACTCATAATGAGGATAAAAATCTTATAACCTGGACAACAAATTTAATATTCTATTGGCATTCTTTGTCTTATCTCTCTCTCTCTCTCTCTCTCTCTCTCTCTCTCTCTCTCTCTCTCTACCTCACATTCTCTAGTCATGTACAATCCCCGCACACCTCGGTCTAGAGGTGCACGGAGATCAGAACCACCGGGTTATAATCTCGTCTTTATTGGTCAATACCTATATTTGTGGGTACAAGAAATCTACATACCCACGTCTACATGATACTGCATGTAGTGGACAAAACCCCTTTGCCTCTTCTCTAGCTGTAGCACTTCACAGCATCTTAACATCTTTTCACAGTAGATCTTTTCACTGTTCGTCTAACTCTAAACCCTAAACCGTAACTAATTCTTGCGTGGACTCGATCTAACGTGAATAAGCGTAAATCTAAATAAACGTAAATTTAACTAAAAATAAACCTAAATCTAATTTAACGTAAGTCTACATCTAACCTAATCTTTAACGTCTTTTGGGATAGTTTCCTACGACGTTAAAACTCTCTTCTTCTTGTGTGTGTGTGTGTGTGGGTAAACCTAAATAAACCTAAGTCTAATCTAATATAACATAAATCTAAATCTAACGTAAATTATGTTATATTAAAAACAAAGAACTAAACTAACAGGGATTATAAGAACCTTAAAACTGATTTAACACATAATTTTTCACATAACTCGGCAAGAGTTGGCATTCTCATCACTAAAGATGTGAGAGTTAACTTCCAGCGGTGACGCTGCCTCATCTCCATCCACATCTGACGACAGCAATTGGCCCTTTGGACCGTTCTTGCTCTTGTTACTAACTTTGAAGTTGCTGTTGAATGACTAGAGGTTGTCTAGATGGTCATTGTCGGGGATGTAGTGACTCTTGCCGCCCTGAAGATCCACCTTCTTCCCTATCTTCTGAAGACATTCCACCAATACTTTTGGATCGACGGAGCCCACCTGAGTGAAGGCAGCAATACCCTATATTCCATTGAGGGCTTTCTTCACCTGCTTCATGCAGGCATCGCAGTCTATGGAGACCTAAATCTAATCTAATATACGTAAATCTAAATCTAGCGTAAATAAACGTAAATCTAACTAAAAATAAACCTAAATCTAATCTAATTTAACTTAAATAAACCTAAATTTAATTTAACGTAAGTCTACATCTAACCTAATCTTTAACGTCTTTTAGGATAGTTTCCTACGACGTTATAACTCTCTTCTTCTTGTGTGTGTGCGCGTGTGTGGATGTGTGTGCCAATAAAAAGAGATAAATGGTATAACCTTTCTATCACCCATGCCAAGTATGATAGATTGGTTATGCCATTTCCCTCTTGAATAATAGGTCTTGAGTTCAACTCCTCGTCGGCTAGATCTTTAGGTCTTTTAATTTTAATTAGTTTCATATGACGTTAAATTAGTTTCTCTCTCTTTCTCTCTCAATGTATGTGCGTTTTTTTGTTTATGCATGTTTTCTCTCTCTTTTCCTCTCTCAATGTGTGCGTTTTTTGTTTATGCATGTTCTCTCTCTCTTTTCCTCTCTCAATGTGTGCGTTTTTTGTTTATGCATGCTCTCTCTCTCTTTTCCTCTCTCAATGTGTGTGTGCATTCTTTGTTTATGTATGTGTGTGTGCGTTTTTGTTTATGTTTGTACTCTTTCTCTCTCTCTCTCTCTCTCTCTCTCTCTCTCTCTCTCTCTCAAAAACACTATGTGTGTGTGTGTGAGAGAGAGAGAGAGAGGGAGAGAGAAAGAGGGGAAGGGAACATGAGAGTGAGGAGAGGGAAGGAGCATACCTGGCTCTCCTTCCTCTCCTCGTGTGTGTGTGTGTGTGTGGAGAAGAAAGAGAGAGAGAGAGAGAGAGAGGGAGAGCGTTACCTGCTCCTTGCTTGAGGGCGTCGAAAAACTCAGATATGAGATCTGAGATCTGAGTTTTTGGGCGCTCTCTGTTATTTTTTTTAGCCCAGCCGGCGTCACTATGAGCGTCGCAAATTTACTTGTAAATTTGCGACGCTCATAGCGATGCCGGGATATTTTTTTTTTTGAGCATCGCTGTGTGAGCGTCGCTAATATGAATAGCCTCTTGTAGTGAAAGATATATCATTGGCAATGAGCATACCTGTGCTATTACACATGTGTAAAAGTAACTTTCCATAGTGATCCGGCTCTTTCTCATCCATTGAAGTACGATCATACAAGTGAACTTCCTCCAACTCCCTTGAAAGTATGGCATATCAAATTGTTGAGTATCATGTTGCAATGTTTTTATATGAGCATTCATATCCCCAAAATAATATCACCTTCGCCTTTGACATAAGCATTGTCCTCTTCTAAATCCAAAAAGGGCTGATCTCTATCTATGCAAGCATAAAAGGGGAATCATGATGAAGAATGTAGCAACCGGCTACAAAAATGGGTGCTCTTTTCTGTGTCATAATTTTCAGCCATACATAACGTTTGTACTTGTTATCTTTCACAATTGATACAAAATCTTTTAATCCTTTCTTAACCATACATGCTACCCCTCCTTGCCCTCTTCGTTGCTTGAGATTCTTTGCATAAATGAATGTACATTGTAATCCTCCAAGCCATTAATCCTTTGTGTATCATGCTCCCAAGTTTCAACAAGAAGTACAACATTGGCTTTGCTTGTTAGTTCATCAATGCCAACCCCCGCATTCCATGGGTATCCATTACAATTCCAAAAGCATATTTTCAATTGTAACTCGGTCTCATAGGTCACGCATCCCTATTTGCTTGAGGGACTTGTCTCCTTCTTGTGCACATTTTCTTCATGAGAGATCTCTTTGTTTTTCTTATTCTTTTCCTCATATACCTTGCAACGCATATTTCGTTGCTTAATAGTGCGATCTTCACATACAAAACATTTTTTATCCCTCAAATAGATCTAGCTATTATCAAGGATAATCTTTTGTTTTGTCTAATCTAGCATGGTGCATACAATTGGCCGTGCTCTGAGCAAGGAGCTCTTTGCTTCTCCACTCTATGTGCTCCATAGACCATAACTCCGGACATGTCAAAGTGGGTTTTGAAAAATCTTCGATAACAATGGCAAGAGAAGGAGGTGTCTCTAACTTCTCTTTGGGAATTCCAAAGAATAACAATATTTTTGAAACGTCGCTCTTGTTCCTTCAACTCCTCCACATCCACATTCTCGACATTCTTTGTTTGAACCATAGCTTGCATGAGTGGGGAATTAGGAACCACATTGTTACCACATACATCAGCCCAAGACTTGTTTGTGCATACATTTTTCATGTTGCATACATCCCGGCTCATGGTGTTAAATTTCTCCTCTTTCAATACATGGTCATGCTCTACTTTGCTCATGTGCTCCTTCAAAGCATTCAAGTCCACAAGAGAGCAATTACATGCCTTGACTTCCTCTTCAAGTTGCATCAAACGTGTTGTTTGCATCTCAAGTGTCCTCTTGAGATTCTCATTCTCATGAGAGAGAGAGAGAGAGAGAGAGAGAGAAAGAGAGAGAGAGAGAGGGTTAGGCATCCATGAAAAACCTCTCGATTGTGTGTGAGATCATTTGCTTTGCATTCTTCTTGAAGATATAAGAGAGAGAATAAAAGATGTGGCAAAAGTGGGTGTTGCATGCGCATGAGTTAAGTTGTTGCTTCGACTACCTCCGACATCAACGTGGGCTTGTGTTGGCAAACAAACGTGTATAAGCCCTTTGAAAAATCAGAATGGGAGCCCCTGCAGGTGTGCGTGTCATGGATTGTGTGAGTGAGAACAAGAGAGAGAATGTTCTAGCTTCCAATAGTCGGTGACTGTATTTTTCGCCTCCTTTTCTCGCACCTCAAGATGGCTCCCTCTCAACCATGAACCTCAAGGATAGCAACCCTTTCATGTCACCGATTTAGACAAACTTGATCTCAAATTGAGGAGAGAGAGTTCTCACTGATTCACGTTGGTAGCGAGATTGAGACTCTTAAGGGAGTGGGAGCTAAGATGAATGGTTGTGATAGTGTGTATCACTGACAAGGGGATAGGCTCAAGCATGTAAGTGTGAGTACGGTTTCCTCTTTCAACAAAGAACATGGTTTTGTAGATGGGGGCAATATGGCTGGTGTAATGTATGAAGCATCACCCACCGGATTCCTCCCAAGTTGTAATATGTTGGCATTGTAGAAAAGCATCATTCACTTGCAAAATACTTGAGGCATCATGTAGCAAGTGTAATACATCCTATCTCCCAAAGCACTTCTTTATGTCTTGCATCCATCCCGTGCTCAAGATCTTGCTTTTATGCATCTTTTGAACTCTTGTGCTTGCTTTCCATGCAATTGTAGGAAGTCGATGTGAGGGGTTTTGACACATCTTTACCATGTACTCCACAAACCCTTTCCATGCCCATAACCTCAATTGGAAGAGATCTTAACTCAAGAAGTAGGAGCATACATGGTGTTTGTGTCTTAATTTGGAGAAAGCTTGTAAGAAAACGCTTTTAGACATTCTCAAACTCTCTCCGAGTAGACTTTGAGATGCTCCCACCCCACACTTCAACTCCATAAAAAAGAACTGTCACCAATGTGTCAAAAAGATACTTCTTGAGAACCAAACACTTAATGTTTCCCGCATTACACATGTTCTCAAATGCATAATATGCTCTCTTTCCCACTTCCAAACAACACATAGCACATTCATGCCACTTGTGATTGGACGAAACCTCAAGGCTCAAGGCCAAGGTACTTAAAGCTCTCAAAAACTTCAAGTATATTATTGTTGTACACAATGCATGACTTCTCCTTATGGTTGGTTTTCACAAGTATAACCTTTGTTTTGGATTCATTCAAAATGAGCCCACTATGCAAGCAAAAGTTCTCAAGGACAACCATAAGCTTTTGTGCATCTTCTAAAGTGTGTGCTAGAAGCATTACATCATCTGCATACAACAAAAGCATGATTATCGCATTGCAAATAGTGACCTCTTCAATGCCTTCTTCTTGCATAAAGTCAAGTACCATTTGTTCTAATTGATCGATGCATAGACCAAAGAGAGTTGGTGACAATGGACATCCTTGTTTAGCCCGAGCATTCATATCCCCATATAATAACATCACCTTCGCCTTTGAAATAAGAAATGTCCTCTTCTAGATCAAAACATGGCTCATCTCTATCCATGCAAGCATAAAAGGGGAATCATGATGAGGAATGTAGCAACCGGCTACAAAAATGGGTGCTCTTTTTGGTGTCATAATTTTTAGCCATACATGACGTTTGTACTTGTTATCTTTCACAATTGATACAAAATCTTCAAATCCTTTCTTAACCATACATGCTACCCCTCCTTGCCCTTTTTGTTGCTTGAGATTCTTTGACCACATCAATGAATGTACATTGTAATCCTCCAAGCCATTAATCCTTTATCATGCTCCCAAGTTCCAACGAGAAGTACAACATCTGCTTTGCTTGTTAGTTCATCAATGCCAACCCCCGCATTCCATGGGTATCCATTGCAATTCCAGAAACATATTTCCAATTGTAACTCGACCTCATAGGTCGCGCATTCCTATTTGCTCGAGGGACTTGCCTTCTCCTTGGACACATTTTCTTTGTGAGAGATCTCCTTATTTTTCTTATTCCTCTCCTCGTATGCCTTGGGACGCATATTTTGTCGCTTAATAGTGCGATCTTCACATACAAAAAATTTTGTATCCCTCAAATAGATCCAACTATTGTCAAGGATAATCTTTTGTTTGGCCTCATCCGGCATGGTGCATACAGTTGGCCGTTCTCTCGAGCGAGGAGCTCCTTGCTTACCCACTCTATGTTCTCCATAGACCATAACTCTGGACCCAAAGTGGTTGAAGAAATCTTCAATAACAATGGCAAGAGAAGGAGGTGTCTCTAGCTTCTTTTCCCAAAATTCCATGAATAACAATGTTCTTGGAATGTTGCTCCCATTCCTTCAACTCCTCTACATCCACATTCTCAACATTCTTTGTTTGAGCCATAGCTTGCATGAGGGAGGAATTAGGAACCACATGGCTACCACATACATCCTCTCAAGACTTGTTTGTGCATACATTTTTCATGTCGCATACATCTCGGCTCATGGTGTCAAATTTCTTCTCTTTCAATACATGGTCATGCTCTACTTTGCTCGTGAGCTCCTTCAAAGCATTCAAGTTCACAAGAGAGCGTTTACATTCCTTGACTTCCTCTTCAAGTTGCATCAAACGTGTTGTTTGCATATCAAGTGTCCTCTTGAGATTCTCATTCTTAACCACAAGAACCCTTAGTGTGCCACTCTCCATTACAACTGCTCTTAAGTCTTCACCTTGTCATTTGTTTACGATCTCTTGCAACCATACTAAGTATGATGGTCATGGCTTTCAATGTTATTGGTTGAGTGGTTGTGTTGCTATCTCCACACGTAGGAGATTTTGGATTATCTTCTACAATGATTATGGACCTTGTTGAAGAAGAAGAACCCTTGCAAGTGCGGTAAGATATTGAAAGTAAAATACGACATTGGAGCACCTTTCTTGAACCTATTTACTTTATAAATGATGCTATAGAAACACCTTTAATAAATATAATTTTATTTATATTTACATCATTACGTAGAGGGTTTTGTGCTCTTTGATTGAGGCTATAGGTCACCCAAATCGGAGTTCCGATGAAGAAGTTATGATAAAAAGAGTGAACTGTTGTCTACTAGGTCAAAAACGGGGAGAGAGAGAGAGAGAGAGAGAGAGAGAGAGAGAGAGAGAGAGAGAGAGAGAGAGAGAGAGAGAGAGAGAGAGATGAAATGATATATTAACGTCTTCAAAAGGTCAGTGACCTACGAAACAAAAGAGTTTACAAATGGTGAATCTAATACAATGTTTGTGTAAAAGATTAAGAAATTGAAAACTAACAAATTAAAACGGAATTGAGCTAAAGTGAAATGGAATGAATTGAAATGGGATGAAATGAAATGAAAAATAAAGTAGGGGAAAGTGGATAACCTTGTTTCACCCCAATAGTGTTTGTTAGTGTCTTTGAGACCGGTGACACGTACATGAAGAGCTCTCGTCTTCCTCTTTTGCTCCTCCTCCAAGGTCAAGTTAATGATGGTAGATGGGGGTGCGGTAGTAGATATTCCTCCTTTTCCTTCCTTTGCAGTCTCAATCCACATCTCCGCTTCGTCCAGCTTCTTCTATGTTTGGAAAAGCCTATCTGCCCACGAGAGAGAGAGAGAGAGAGAGAGAGAGAGAGAGAGAGAGAGAGAGAGAGAGAGAGAGAGAGAGAGAGAGAGAGAGAGAGAGAGAGAGAGAGAGAAGCCCACACTTGCCCGCCTATCGAGGGGAGCGTCAAACCAAAATATTCAAGGGGAGCAAGTGATGGTAGGAGGTTAAGGCCTCAAAATTGTAGGTAGGGGCATTTGCATCCCTTTTTAATATAGTATATAGATAGAGTAGCATCCAACTCTAAAATCAATAAGATAGAAAAAAGATGTGACAAAAGCTTTGAAGACGATAGATTTTATTAGTTAGTAGCTCGTTAGTTGTTGTCATTGTTAGCATACTTTAAGAACCCTGCCATGGTGTCGCAAAAGCTAGCCAACAAATCCAATGGCTTGTTTTCAAATGCCTCTTGCCAGTTCGCGTTGTCTTTCAAGTGGTCAAGCAAAGCTCGCAAGCCATTTGTGCTAATGACTCCTCAACCTTTAGAACGGACCGCTTGCCACCACTGGTGGCGGATGTGGCTTGACTTTTTATTTGGGAGGCTTTGGAGTCTTCTTCGCTTGGTGCCTCACTCGTGTTAGTATTTTCTTGGGTGGTAGAGGAGGCATGTCTAACACAATACACAAAGGCTCTATCATGGTAGTACTCATCTACCGCATCATACCATTTACATGTGCGTTTCCCATCATTGTGAATGTAGCATTGTGTGATTTATTTAACCTATATTTTCCAAGCACAGAGCCCCACTTTTTGCAGCATGCCTCGCTATTTTTATCAACATCATGGTATATGGAGGCGAACTGTGCAACCACTTCGCCCATAGATTGACCCCTGCTTTTGAGGATTGTTAAATTCCTCATGCATACTTTCCCTCACATGGATAATTCGGTCAACCCAGAAGTCCTTCCATTGACTCTTGGATTTTTGAGTGTTTTCCTCGTCATCTTCAAATTCCACAATGCCCTTCTTCTTGAACATCCTTGCCTTCTTTAATGGAGCTGTCGGTGCAATCTCTTGCATATCCTCGCCACCCAAGTGTAAAGCTTTCTTCTTGGATGGGTTTGTACACCTTTAGCAGATTTATGACAGGAGTGTTTGGGCTTGGTCCACTCTCTACATGTGGAAGCCTATCAGGCGGAGGTGGACTACATGGTGTGTGTGTGTTTGGGGGGGGGGGGGGGGGGGGGGGGGGTGACTTGAATAAGAAAGGAGAGGAGGGGGATGGAGATGTTAACATGGCCACAAAGCCATATGGCGTGAAGGGGGGTAGTGTGAAGGAGTAGTAAGAAAGTTGGGAGGATACAATTTTGGGATGCTTTGTCTTCCATGTTCTTTTGGCTTCCCAAATGTTATGATGGGTCCATGACTGCTGCATATGCAAGCAGTTCAAAAACAAATTTTTGGTGTGTGTGTGTGTGTGTGTGTATATATATATATATATATATATATATATATATATATATATATATATATATATATATATATATATAGAGAGAGAGAGAGAGAGAGAGAGAGAGAGAGAGAGAGAGAGAGAGAGAGAGAGAGAGAGATTTATGGACACATTTTGGTGTGTGGTTAACGATATGTGTGATTGAAGAGATAGATAGATAGGTAGAGAGAGAGTGGAGAGATAAATAGATAGATAGAGAGAGAGAGAGAGAGAGAGAGAGAGAGAGAGAGAGAGAGAGAGAGAGAGGGGGGGGACCACTCTCCAAGAATTCTCTTTTCTTTGATTAGACTGGGATAGGCATGGATATGCATGTGCGTGTATGTGTGTAAGAATAAAGAAGTGTTTACCTAGATGTGTAATACATACATGCACGGTGCTCTACACATGACAATTATGATCCTTCAACTGGCCTCTTTTTCACTGCAGCTATGGCTGCTTCTTCCATCTTCTCTATCTTTTACTTGCTCATGGGCTTGGCCATGGCAACTTGCTCTCAAAATGTGGAGATATCACACATTAACTTTTTTTGTGCCAATGCTCTTCAACACTCTCAATTTATTACTACTCAATGAGGGTATGCTTGGTAGCATATTCACTAACTGCACCACACCCACAAGATAAAAGACAAACATAATGGCTCTCCGAGCGAGAGCGAGAGAGAGAGAGAGAGAGAGAGAGAGAGAGAGAGAGAGAGAGAGAGAGAGAGAGAGAGAGAGAGAGAGAGAGAGAGATGAAAAATGAAATGAAATGTTATATTAACGTCTTCAAAAGGCCAAAATAACCTATGAGACCAAAAAGTTACAATTGGTGAATCTGATATCATGTATGAGTACGAAACTAAAAGAACTAAACTAACTAAGAACTAAACACTAGAACACTGAGGAAGGAAATAAATCTGAAGCTGATTCGGGATTGAGACGAGATACAGGGGGGCGAGGGGTTGGTGGGTTCAAATGAAATCCCTCATCGGTCGCTGTCGAATCTCATCAACCTCCTCCATGGTCAGTACTCTAGTTGGGCGTCTTGCATGTTGAGCTAGAGTGATTTGTATCTTTTGTTGCAGCCTTCGTGACGGTAAGAGACCCTTCGAGGTCGTGGGCGTCTGGATTTGCCTAGCTCAGTGGCTTGATCAAGCAACATACCTCTGGTATGGGTGGGCTCTAAGATCTACTATACTGACTGCTCCTCTGGCTCTCCCCGTGCCGGTGTAAAGAAATCTATGATCCATCTCTGAGACCGTCTTTCCCTTGATGTCCTCAGTAAACTCTCCCTAAGTCTGCGCAACTCTAGTAGGAACAATCCGAGACACCTCTGATCCTTGTATCTCATGAATCTAGAAAAAGGTATGAAGCCTTCTCTGAACAAGCAGTGGAAGCGGCCGCGTATCTCATAGTACGTCGGGCAATGACATGTGTAGTGTAGCTCTGTCTCTGAGAAGAGAGAGAGAGAGAGAGAGAGAGAGAGAGAGAGAGAGAGAGAGAGAGAGAGAGAGAGAGAGAGAGAGAGAGAGAGAGAGAGAGAGAGAGAGAGAATTGTGGCCTAAAGTTTCAAGCCCTAAGTGCTAATTAATCTTCCATGGGCAGCTGGTGGAGTGTACAGGTCCTACCAATCCACCATTAAAATTCAGGGATGGCGTGGACTTGTACTGGTGAGCAAGAGGCTCCCATGTGGGTCAGGTAAACGATGACTAGGTAGGCTCCTACATGAGTGGTCCAATATGGCTGCATGGATTTGCAACCACGTGGACTTCACTCCTAAGGTTTTAATAATGATATGAGTGGGACGCACTACCTCTAATGCCAGTGCCACTTGTTTAGCATAGGATGTCAAAAAGAGAGAAGTTATTCAAAAATATTCACAAATACTTAGGTAAATCTCTTGTAAATATGGGAATTTCAATTCTCAAGTCATAGATTGGAGAATCTCACTCCTCTAATTTATGACTCTTTGTCTCTACCCTTCTTATTTTTTATGCTCACTGTAGATACTCACCTTTTAATGACCTTTTAATATGTTCCAATTTACCATACTGTGCCTACGTAGAACTACCTAGGTACTCTGCCTTCTATCTTTTGATGCTCAATGTAGATACTCTCCAAAATACCATACTCTACCTACATAGAACTGTAATGTGTGTGACTCCCTCCCCCCCGTCTCTCTCTCTCTCTCTCCCCCCCCCCCGTACCTGAAGAGAGAGAGAGAGAGAGAGAGAGAGAGAGAGAGAGAGAGAGAGAGAGAGATAGTTCTATTATTGTCCTCGGAGGTCAAATATGACCTATGGGACCAAATGAACATGTCACATGGTGTGAATGGAGGTCATAAGTGACTCTGGATGCTCAAAAATGGTTGAAATGACCGTCGCAATAGAGAATCCACATCGTGGTTGGGAGAGGAAGGTATGTAGGGAGAGCTCATGGTTGAATATATGGGGAAAAGAGGACCTAATGTGGTCAAAAGCTGAGCACTCAAGTAGTGTGTGGTACTCACTCTCTCGCACTTGACGAGGGCATAAGGTGCAAAGTCGATGAGACTCCTCGCCAGTGCCCCACGTCCTATCTCGCAACGTAGAGAATGGGAGCTAAGACGAATGGAGGCAATGGTACAGATTGCACTTAATGGGATGGGCTCAAGGATATAGGGATGGGTTCGGTTACCGCGTTCAGAGAAGAAGAAAGATTTGTAGTTTGGGGCAATGTGTGCGGTGTAATGGCTGAAGCGAGAACCTCTGGATTTCTCCCAAGCCGTGATACATTGGCGTTGTAAGAAGGCCTCATTAACTTGGGAGTCGATCGACGCATCCTTGACCAAGTGATATGCATCCCATCTTCCAAACCATTTCTTGATGTCAAGCATCCACCCCGAACTTAGTATTTTGCTCTTGCATGTCTTTTGGACCTTTTGACTTGCTTCATATGAGATTCTAGGAAGTCGATACAAAGGGCTACATTGTGTCTTAAGCATGTACACCACAACCCTTTGCATGCCCAAGACCTCAATGGGAAGCGATCCGGACTCAAGAAGTAAGAGCATGTAGGGTGTTTGTGTCTTGACTTGGAGAAAGTTGGTGAGAAAATGCTTTTGGACATTCTCAAACTCTTTCCAAGTAGACTTCCTGATGCTACCACCCCACACCTCCACTCCATAAAGAAGCACCGATGTCACCAATGTGTCAAAGAGGTACTTTTTGAGAGCCCAACACTTGATCTCTCCAGCATTGCACATGCTCTCAAATGCATAATAAGCCCTCTTTCCGGCTTCCAAGCGACGCATTGCGCAATCCTTCCATCTATGATTGGATGGAACCTCAAGGCCAAGGTACTTGAAGCTATCTACCACTTCAAGTTGCTCATTGTTGTAACCAATACATGGATTTTCATCATTGAGGGTCTTTACAAGCATAACCTTGGTTTTGGATCCATTCACGATCAGCCCGCTATGTAGGCAAAAGCGTTCCAAGACACTCATAAGCTTTTGTGCATCTTCTAAGGTATGTGCCAAGAGCACTACATCATCCGCATAAAGCAAAAGCATAATCACCGCATTTCCGATATTAACCTCTTCTATGCCTTCTTGTTGCATAAAATCAAGAACCATGCATTCCAATTCATCAATGAGTAGCCCAAAGAGGGTTGGGGAAAGTGGGCATCCTTGTTTGACACCAATGGTGCTTGCAAAAAATTCTGAAATTCCATCTCCTATACGTAGTCGACATATCACTTTTTGGTAGATGCAAAAGACTGCATGCATAAATTCTCTCGGCACTTGAAGGCTTTGCATACGTCTCCAAAGATTTCCTCGTGGTACCATTTCAAAAGCTTTCTTGAAATCCACAAAGCAACAATACAACTTTTTTCCTTTCAATCGAGACGCTTCCATAAGAACTCAAAGAGTGACAAGGTGATCTATTGTGCTATGATGCTTTCGAAAACCTGCTTGGCCTAGCACACGTTTGCCGTTCTTTTCAGCCCATTCACTTATCTTTATCTCCATGATACATCCAAATAACTTTGCCATCAAAGAACCAACCATTATAGTGCGATAGTTGTTCACATTGTTTACATCTCCTCCTTTGTGCAAAGGTTTGATCCAATTTCCACTCCAATCATGAGGCATGCCATGCTGAAGTGCAAGGTTAAACATATCGCATATCCAATATCGTGTTTTCTTGCTTGTCCATTTAATCATTTCAGCCTTGACACCTTGAAGGTCCCCTGCCTTGCGGGTAGCGAGTTTCTCAAGCGCGCGGGATACATCTTCAATGGTAAAGAAGGGAGGCATAAACGGAAGGGATCTACAACACTCCATCTTATCAACATTGGGTTGCTCATAGAGGTTCTTGCAATGCATATACATATCCTCAAGAGTCAAGTCACCAAAGCTCTCAACACGCTTGCCTTTTAGATTTTACCAAAACTTGCCACATGCATGTGCTTTCTCTTGCACTAAAAGAAGTTGTTTTTTGACTTCCCACCTTCTTCTCTTTTTTTGAACAAGTGCTTTGTATGTGTGTGAATGTTCCAAGTAACTTTCCTTGTCTTTGCTTGCATCCAACCTTAGTAAGTGTTTTCGGGCTTGACTACATTCCATGTCAAACCATTCCTTCTTAGATCTTTTGCAAGACATGTGTTTCACCGAAAAGCATTCCCTCACACAAGAGAAAATTACTTCTTTGAAAACTTTCCACTTGCATTCTAATGTTGGGCTCTCTTGATGCTCTGTAATGCTTAACATTTGCTCCACCATATCAGCATTTATAAGTGCTCGTTTGAAGTCTAGATGTAGGTACAAATTATTCACATCATGATTGGAGGCTACATGCTAGGGTCTTTTACCACACTTGAGGTCAATACATAGCATCCTATGATCCGATTCCAGATTCCATTCACCAAATGTAAATCTTTGTATGCATTCTAGAGTGGCTTCTGAAAACAACATATAGTCGATCACAGTATCACCATTATGCTTTCTACATGTAAAGTCATTGGTGCCTTGCAATAAAGATACACCATTTGCAATGAGCATTCTGGTACTATTGCACATATGTAGAAGTGAATTTCCATAGTGATCCAATTATTTTGCATCATTAGAACTTCGATTATACATGTATGAGTCATCCATTCTTCTTGAAACATGCGGCATGTCAACTTGTTGTGTATCATGTTGTAACGTATTTGTACGAGCATTCATGTCTCCAAAGACAATGACCTCACCTTGGTCCTTGTAATGAGCAATGTCTTCCTCTAGTTCAACAAAGGGCTGATCTCTATTCATATCCAAACGAGCATAAAAGTTGGAGTCATAGTGAGGAATGTAGCAACCAACCACAAACATGACTTGACGATTGGGTGGACTGATTTTCAGTCATAAGTAGCGTTTATACTTATCTTCTTTGACAATGGAAACATCTTCAAACCCTTTTTGATCATACATGCTACACCTCCTTGGCCTCTACGTTGCTTTGCATTTTTGGTCCACATCAAAGAATGCACATCATATTTGTCAAATCCAAGAATTCATTGCGCATCATGATCCCATGTTTCGACAAGAAGTATCACATCGGAGTCATTGGTAATCTCATCAATGCCAATTCCCGCATTCCATGGATAGCCGTTACAATTCCAAAAGCTTATTCGCAAGCGTGAGTTGGTCTCATAGATCATGTATCCCTATTTGTCGGGTGGACTTGCATCCTCCTCAAGTGACTTTTCTTCTTGAGATGACACCTCGACCTTCTTGGTTCTTTCCTCATCTGCTTTGCGACGTACATTTTGTTGCATAAGAGTGCGATCCTCATATACATTACAACCCGCTCCTTTGAGGTAGATCCAACTATTGTCAATGATGATCTTTCTCTTTACCTCATCAGCCATGGTACATACAATAGGTCTTTCTCCCGACAAAGGGATTTCTTGTTTTCCAACTCGATGTGCACCATAAGCCATGATTTTAGACATGCCAAAGTGTGTAGCAAAAAACTCTTCAATAGCAACCGCAAGAGATTGGGGTGTTTCCATGCTTTCTTCCTTGATTCCACGAATGACGATGTTCTTTGAGCGTTTTTGCCATTCTTGCAATCCTTGAGTGTCCACATTCTCTACATTATTTGCTTGGACAACGGTTTGCGTGATAGGAGATGTAGAAACCACATTATCCTTACATATATCAGCCCATGATTTGGAGAGAGAGAGAGAGAGAGAGAGAGAGAGAGAGAGAGAGAGAGTTCAATTTTCAAACTTTGACTACACTGAGCAAAGGAAGTGTAGATTGCATCAAGAAGTGGTCTTGACCAATTGCAAGTAGAGAGAGCACCACCTTGAACAATGAGCATGAAGAGGTGTTCTCAACCAGCTACAAGTATATAGAGCACCACATTGAAAAATGAGAGGGAGATAGTTGATGGTGAACTTGGCTTCCGTGCTCGAGCATATAGTGTTGCCTTGAACATGTAGAGAGAGAGAGAGAGAGAGAGAGAGATTTTGTTATCGTCCTCCGAGGTCAAATATGACCTCTAGGACCAAAGTTACATGTGATGTAGTATGTGTATGGCTGATGAGTGGCTCTCGATGCTCCAAAATCGTGGTGATGAGAGTCGCAATGGAGAGCCCACATTGTGGCTGGGAGAGGAAATTGTGTAGGTCTAAGTTATGGCTGAAAATGTGAGAGAAGCAAGTTCGGATGTGACAAAAGCTGAGCACTCTAGTAGTGTGTGGTACTCAGACTCTCAAACTTGCAGTGAGCATAATGTGCATAGTTGATTTGACTCTTCTCCATTGCCCCAACGCCCTATCTCGCATTGAAAGAAATGGGAGCTAAGCCGAATGACTGCGATAGTGCGTATGACCGACAAGGGGATAGCTCAAGCATGTAAGTGTGAGTACGATTTCCACTTTCAACAAAGAACATGGTTTTGTAGTTGGGGGCAATATGGGTGGTGTAATGTATGAAACGTGACCCACCGGATTTCTGCCAAGCCGTAATACATTGGCGTTGTAGACAAGCTTCATTCACTTGAGAGTCAATTGAAGCATCATGTAGCAAGTGTAATGCATCCCATCTCCCAAACCACTTCTTTATGTCTTGCATCCATCCCATGCTCAAGATCTTGCTTTTGAACTTTTTTGCTTGCTTCCCATGCAATTGTAGGAAGTCGATGTGAGGGGTTGAGAGAGAGAGAGAGAGAGAGAGAGAGAGAGAGAGAGAGAGAAGTTGAACATATTTGGCTTCAAGACATCTTCTAACATGGATTTGCGTTTTGTTCTTGGCTACTAAGTATTTCTAATAGTAGTTACATATGAGCATGGGTGTCCTACCCAAGGCCATCATGATGCATAATAGTGGTAGGGTGGTAGAACATCAACATGAAAATATATGATCAAGATCTAGGAAGCATAGGCGGGGGTATCTAGCTAGAAATACTTCAATTAGTCACCTTCACCAATCTTTCATTTGAGCCCTTTTCACAAAGTGTGCATTTTAAGGATGAGAAAACCTACAGAGCCTTGGTGTAAAACCTTATCAATTTATCTCCAATAACTCTCTTTTACTTACGTTTTCCAAGTTTTTGAAAAATAAAAATAAAATTCTAGCACTCCTTCATATGCTCATCCCCAGCATTTTCTACGACCCTTAATTACTGATCTGTCATCGTCATAACATGCAAAATCCCCACAGTCTAAATCAATCATTGCTACGTCTCATTGACAGGGCCATTCTGTCCGCCAGTCGGCGAGATCGACCACTTTCTACTCTGCTTTAGCCCTGCTTGCTGTGAGTTGCCAACACCTTGTGAGGGAGCTTTGATGGCCTATTAAATTTCTTTGCCTTCTGCTCATCCCAAACCTATATTGCCAACTTGTTAAAATCTCCATTTAGTTGATCTCTTTATCTGCTCGCTACAAACCCTGAGGGTGAGGAGGCGAGGGAGCTTTGATGAGAGAGACGCCTATTAGATTTCCTCGTCATGACTCATATAGTCATTGCAAACCCGCGTTGCGGACTTGTTGAAATTTTCATTAGGTGATCAATCCCTCTATATATACCTGCTAACTGCAAACCTTGTACTCTGTGTGTGTGTGTGTGTGTGTGTGTGTGAGAGAGAGAGAGAGAGAGAGAGAGGGCTCTCTCTAAATAACGGACTCTCAAGGATGTGGCATCCTTGAGAGTCGTCCATGTGGCGTTTATGTTTACCTATTCATCCGGTCCAGCAGGTCACTTCTCGACACTTGAATTTTTCGCAAGGCCCTGCATTTGCACAAAGGGCGATATGTTCAATCACCAAAATTGATTAAACATGTTGTTGGTTTATTCCTAGCAGGTATTGAACCCATGCGCCCGCGAAGAGAATCATGAGTCAAACCATTAGGGTAAAGACCACGGTTGGCAACAGCCTGAGTTCAAACATGAATGATGATTAAATCGGGGGGGGGGGGGGGGGGGGGGGGGGGGGTTCTTGTTTAACCCTTTTAAAAAGGTGCCACACTGCCGGTTACCGGTACACGTGACTCATTGCCACGTCGGCAGAGAGTCCGAAATTTAGGCCAGGCCGTCTTTAAGTCCAATGCTTTCTCAAACTTGTTATCCCTGTTGTCCATGCCAATAAATATACACCTGTGTGGGGGCCATGGAGAGCTTATAGGCATGTGTGTGTGCGTAGGGTCCGACGACCAGGGCGGGAGCCACGGGACCAGTAGGAAACCAGGACTCCAGAGCACAACACGGGCAAGAGCACCCTATTCAGTTCTGAATCCGCGGATGTTGGGCACAAATCCTGCATGCGATGAGGAGATAACGGTGTGCAGCGTGTATGTGGGGAGAAACTTGCAAAAAAATTGACAACAAGACAGAGAATGGTTGGCAACTATTGAATGCTGTGTGGCTGAAGCGAGGGAGCCTAAAATGGGTCCAAGGAAGGTGCAATACACAGCCATCATTGGCAGTTTGCAAGAGGACTGTCTAGAGCATGTGTCAACATTTTGGGTACGCAGGCGTAAGCAGGAGGACTCAGTGTAGGGCCGCCAAAGACAGAGAGAGTGGGGTGCGTCACCAAGCCAGGCACAGGTGAGTGGTTTAGCAGTATGGCGTATTGAAGGTAGACATGGGAGGTAGAGAGGGACGAGGCTGGAGGATCAGGGGAGTGTTTGGAGTTATGCTGGTAAGTGGACTTGAGTGTGTGTGCGTGCCAAGCTAGTGCTGTAAAATGCTAGGCCTTTGCGAGAAGTCGAGGGTAATGCTGATGATGGGCCAATAGTCAAAAGTGAACCAAGGCTCAAGCTATTGAATGGCACAGAAAGTGAGTTAGCAGCGCAAGCTCGGCATATTGGGTGTTGCCTCGAAAAAACTATCAACGCTGACAGTGCAGGGTATGAGCTCGTGTGTGATTGAGAATGGATAGGGCCCAAGGGGTGTGTGCGTGTGGACGGGGTGCGTCAAAGTTGGCAGAGCAAAAAATGGCAAGTGGTGGGGCGACTCCGTAGGAATAGGAATCCCGCCAAGGCGACCAATTGGCATGCAAAGGCTTTTCTTTTGTTTTTGTTTTTTGTTTTTTTAAAAGGGAAGCTTCCCATGACAAGGTGTTTGATTATATGTCGGCATGAGTGAGTTTGAGCCACGGCAAGCAATGTATGTCGAAGAACAAGTATATGTGTGTATGATGAGTCTTGCATCACTAGGCATCAATGAAATTACAAATTGAGTTCTATTCATGACCGAGAACGAAGCGTGAGTGTATCCCAATGGTATCATCTAAGCTCCTTAGATAAGGTCTTAGTAATGCATTGATCTATTTCAATTTAAACTACCATTGCTGTCATTTGGCATTTGGATCACTACACCAAAACATCTCTCAAAATCATTCCATCAATACATCCAAAAATTTGATTCAATAATAATTCAATTTATTCTCTTTTGGACATACTCTCTTGATTGAGAGTAATTATTCTATGCACCAATTTGACATTAAAACCTATCAATTGGTTATTTCACATTGCATATACACTCAATGAGTGCATAAGTTCTCATCGGCCAATCCAACTTGATATTCAATCATAAGGCTCAACTTGTTGCAAAGGGTTATGCACATCAGAAAGGCATAGATTATGAAGAAACTTTATGTGCATTGGCATCTCATTTAGGTTGGGATGTACATCAATCAGACATTGTTACTGCTTTCTTGAATGGTGACATATTTGAGGAAGTTTATGAAACACAGCCTCACAATTTTGTCAAGAAAGGACAAGAGGACAAAGTGTGTAGATGTAAGAAGGCTTTGTATGGTTGAATCAATCTCCTCGTGCTTGGTATGAGAAATCTCACACTCATTTGGTCAAACGAGGCTTTCGCAACAGTCCAACAGAAAGCACATTGTATGTAAAGCGTGAGGGTGATGTACTTCTCATTGTTGTTCTTTATGTGGATGATTTGCTAATACTGGTCCCAATGAGGAACATATTGCTGAATGTAAGGCTGATTTGAATGCCACTTTCAAGATGAAATATTTGGGGATGTTGCATCATTACTTGGGAATACAGTTTAAGCAGTGTGATGGTGGTATTTCCTTGTGTCAGAAAAGTTACATAGAGACATTGCTATGTAAGTTTGGACTGGAGGATTGAAAACCTATTGCCACTCCCATGGAAACAGTTCTGAAGTTAAGTCTACATGATGTTGGCGATCTTGCTGATGTCGCTCTTTATCAAACTGCTGTTGTCTGCCTCATTTAAGTATGAAACACAAGGCCAGATATCTTGTTGATGTCGCTCTTTATCAAACTGCTGTTGGCTGCCTCATTTAAGTATGCAACACAAGGCCAGATATTTAGTTTGCAGTCTCACAAGTCATAAAATTTATGCATAGCCTAGGGTATAAGCATTGGTAGGCTGTCAAGAGGATTTTCCGCTACCTTAGTGGCACTTTACACCTTGGCTTCTTTTATCCCAAGGGGGGATCATTGCCGACAGACTTACATGCTTTTTCGGACTCAGATTGGGCTGGTTGTTTTGACACGCGAGTGTCCATGAGTGGTTTTTGTTTCATGCTTGTCAGTTTGTGTATATCACGGTTGAGCAAGAAGCAACCTACTGTGGCTACTTTGAGTTGTGAGGCTGAGTACAGGGCAATCTTCATAGCTATGGTTGAGTGTGTATGGCTCAGATGCCTTATGGATGATTTGGATGTTGGACAGGACACTGCCAACACTATCTACACTAACAATTAGAGTGCATTGGCAGTTGCGAGGAACCCATGCTCGCAGAAAGCACATTGAGATGCATTACCACTATGTCAGGGAGAGGCTCTCAACAGGAGAGATCAGCTTGGCTTATTTGTCAACACAGGACAACCTTGCAGATCTTTTCACAAAGGCATTGTCTCGTGAGAAGTTCGAAGCTTTCCGCAAAGCTTTGGGCTTACTCCCCTTTGTGGATTGATCATGTCCTCAGGGCATGGCACTTCCCTTTACTCTTGTGCTAGCTCTCATTCACCGCATCACTCCATGGGGGATTTGTTACCATATACACACTAGGACCATTGGGACATTTTTTCCCTCTTTTTAGGAGGTTTCTCCCCCCGTGCATTGTATATACACCCATTTACTCTAGGGCTATCTATACTTCCATTTTCACACTAAGTAACACACTCTCTGTTGTGTGCCTTGAGCTTCCTTTGTCTTCTCCAAGCTGTGTGCGATTCTCTGCAACCCTAATTTCATCAAGTGCTAGATGCAACCTTGTTGAGGATAGCAACAATAGTGATGATTTGTACAACACCGCTACAAACAACTCAGATCATCACGATCACTAGCAGCTTCAGTAACAATCAAGGATGGCCAAAAGAAAAGAACAACAAGTCAGAAGCATGTGCCCCAAGAGTTGAACCTTATCGCTATAGCACTCTAGACATGATTTTCCACTTTACTCGAGGTACTCACATAATAGTCACAAAAAGTGCTTGACCCACATCTCCTAGACCTCAATAACCAATAACCACTGAAGTGTATGTCACTACATCTGGAGAAAATTCTATCGATGGCCATCACATTGTCAATTGCCCATTATTCTAAATGTCCACCCAAAACCTCAATGCTACTGTTAGGCATTTGTCAACACAAAATTAAACTCAAAACAGTATGCACCCTTTCAAGTATTCACAAAAAGATGACACTACAAGCCATATGTATAACATGTACATCACTAATAGCATGCCCATGTATATGAAACCATTTGAGTTAGTTAGCGAGCATGCTTTCTCAGTATGGACGTGCCACAACACAACAGCGGGCTGCCACAGCTAGGTCATCCACCACCGGCTTCCATGCATCACCAAATAGCAACAACTCCAGATCCAAGAAAGCCCAAGCACAAACATAACCAATACCCTCACCTCCCCTGTATCCAAGTTGACATGCGTCGTAGCCAGTAGCGAACAACAACAGACCGCGAACAATCATCGTCGGATAAGCATCACCATAGGCCATTTTGGAGGGCCAAGCTCCAACCAAGAGTTCCAACATCCAGAGTGACCTCAACTCCACATGCATGCACATGCACACCTTTTGCCCAAAGCCAGGAGGGGCGCCTTCCACCATGTCCAAAAAGAGAGGGACTGTCTGAGGAATTGCCCAAGGACGAAGATTGGGTAGCCAGGTGCCCACTACGAAGCAAAACCCCGCCCTTCGCAACACAGCACCCTCCGCACCGCAACAATCCGGTGAAGCTTGCGCATACCGTCCCTCGCATCACTCTCCTCCAAGGACCCCCCCCTTTGAGGCAGAGGGCGAGGCCAAAGGCGCACCACATCTACTAACATAATATGGCGGAAGGGCACCCCTTTACACGTGTCGCAATCTGCGACCTGATTGCTAAAGTCCAAAAAGAAAAAAAGCCCAGTTCACGCGATAAAGGGGGAGCTTCGGCGGCCGGTCGTACTAGTAACCCTAACAGAGTGTCCAGACTTAGAGCCTGGTCGTGTGCAGCTTCGAAGCAGCCCTACTGCCCCGTTTCTCGGTGACCAATATGGTCCATTACGAACCATCATTACAATCGAAAGGGCTGCTCAATGGCTCTGTGAGAGGGGCGTGAAAAGGGCTTGCTATTGTGGCCACTAGTGGCAGGGCCTTGTTTATAAGTGACACGCCCAAACTCATGGGATCTACGGTCACGGTTTCATCCACCGTTGATCCCTTCTACGGTGGATAAAAAAAGTAGGCTCCCCACCTGCTCCGCTGCATCTCGAACTCCCGACCTGCCCCGTCGCGCTCCCACACCCTATCCAGCTCCCCTACCGCGACTAGTTGAAAGCAATGCGACTCCGTGTCTATATAAATCCTGCCCCCCCTGCTGCGGAGATCCGACGGCCCAAAACTCGCGCCCGACAGTGAACTCGCCCCTGCCGTAGATCCGCGAGTTGGACCCCGTGTCACTTATAAACGAGGCTAACAGGGCTGCTGCCCGGCGGCTACATCGCATCGAAGGTGATCACTGTAATGAAACCACGATCACATCATTATATGGGAATGCAAACCAAAAGGTTCGCCTTTTTATGCGATTTGACGGAGAGTTAATGGGTGCATTCTCTCTACTCAACCGGGTACCACTGCATGCGACCAGGCACTTAAACAGGGGAGGCCTCGTCCAAAAATCATGTCATTAAACCGTAACAGTAATTCAACAGCAATGGCGCTCCTCCCTCGTCATGCCTTCTGCTATGCTGGAGCAACGAGTGGCAGAGACGGAGCACCCGCGTCTTCTCCTAGCACAGGCAGAACACCTTCAGCCGCTGCGAGCAGGGTGCCCTTGGTGGACGCCTTGGCAGCTTGTGCATCGCAGGATACTGTTGCTTCCTTCCATTTTCCAGGTCATCGACGGGGCGCCGCTGCTCCTCCGGCATTGGCTCGCTTGTTGGGTCTCCCCCCCTTCGCTCATGACCTCCCCGAGCTTCCCGAGCTTGACAACCTCTTCGCCCCACACGATGCCATAGCCCAAGCTCAGTCTCGCGCGGCTGCCCTCTTTGGGGCAGACTCTACTTTCTTCCTTGTCAATGGATCCACTTGTGGCGTCCAGGCTGCCATCATGTCCACATGCCCCCCTGGCCATACCCTCATCCTATCTCGCAACTGCCACATTTCTGCTTTTTCAGGTTTGGTTCTATCCGGCGCAAAGCCTTTCTATGTGATGCCTAATCATGACACTGAGTGGGATATTGCACATGGGGTTGATACTGCTCATGTAGAGGAAGCCTTTGCAGAGGCCGAGCGGCAAGGAGAGCATTTGAAGATTGGTGCTCTTCTTATAACGTCACCTACCTACTTTGGAGTCTGCAGTGACATCAGGGGCATAGCCGACGCTTGCCATAAGCACAATGTGCCTCTTATTGTTGATGAAGCTCACGGGGCTCATTTTCGGTTTCATGAAGAGCTTCCAGCAACTGCTTTACAGCAAGGTGCAGACATTGTCATTCAATCAACCCATAAGGTTTTGACTTCCCTCACCCAGTCTGCAATGCTTCATGTGCAAGGTAACATGGTAGACTCTGCTTTCTTGGGAAAATGCTTGCAGACTCTTCAGAGCTCCAGCCCTAGCTATCTGCTATTGGCCTCCCTGGATGCTGCAACAGAGCATGCAGCTGAAAATGGCACAGCTGCATTCACTGACGCTATTCGACTTGCAAAGCAAGCGAGAGAATTGCTGGAGCAGGTGGAGGGTTTGAAGGTTTTAAGCTTCAATGGACTTCGAGATAGAGGCCTAAGAGGTGTGGAGGCCATGGATCCGTTGCGTATTACTCTAGGTTTGTGGGAATTAGGTATATCTGGGTTTGAAGCCGATGATATTCTTCGACATGATCATCAGGTCATTGCGGAGCTCCCCTTGCTTCAATCCATTACTTTTGCAGTGAGCTTAGGGACGACACTTGAGGACGTAGACTCTCTGGTTGCAGCATTCAAAGTCCTTGCCAAGAGTAGACGGTTGGGGTTGTGTTCAGACGCAAACAAGAGGGAAAGGTCCCTTGCTAGTGTATTTTGCACTGACAAGTGGCGAAACAGGAGGCTTGCTCCAAGGGAGGCATACTTTGCGGCTTCAGAAAGGGTTCACTCAGAGGCTGCGTGTGATAGAGTCTGCTGTGAACTTATTTGCCCATACCCGCCAGGCATTCCTGTGCTTGTTCCTGGAGAGAGGATCTCCAAAGAGGCGGTGAATTACTTGAAAGCTGTTGTGAAACATGGAGGTTTTATTAGCGGCGCATCTGACGAATCTGTGGACACCTTTTTAGTGTGTAAACAGGACTCCTTGAAACATCTTGGTGTTGGTGATGGCCTCTGTTTTAAATACTGAGGATTTAAGCATCTTCGAGGTCACATTTGTGCATTAGTGTCAACAGTTTTCTCCTCTTCTGCATCTTCCTACTACGTAATTTTAGCTTGTTCTTGTCTTTGCCAGCAGTCTTACTCCCCAACAAGAGTTTGAGCCTATTTGTGGTGAGCGCATGAATTCGTTTGGACAGGCAACCGACGAGGATGAACGGATGCCATGAGCGAGTATCTCATGTGCAAGTGCATTTGTCGGTGGGCATCCTAAGTAGCCGATGACAGCTTTTGGGCCTTGCTTTGCAGTTTTTACAGGACACCAGATATGTACATGTGTTTGAGGTGCTTGAGATCTCGGGCATATACATAGGATGACTACTGTTGATGTAGTGTCCAGCGAAGTTCCATCAACTTGCCGAGTACACAGCTTTGAAAAGTCTCAACCGGTGTTCGACCCATGTAGAATATTAATCATTCTTCATCATGTACAAGTGGAATCAAGTTAGCAAGAGTTTACAGGCCACTACCTTGGTAGATAGGCTAAAGAGAGAAGTCATGTTTTGTTTTTAATAGCCATTACGCATGTAGGTATACGGACCTGAAGGTCAAGCACTGCAGAGACGCCCAGGTGGGGTTGAACCCATACACGGACACAATTCACACACTCACCCAACTGGCTGAGCTTCTGTTTGTTGTACTCTGGTGAATCTGTCCAGCTACACAATATTCTATGCTAGAAAGTACATTATTTTCGGCATGCCCTCATGTACTCTGCTGCTTGGTAATAGGCAAGGGTTAAATCCCAAGGTTTACTATAAGACCTCCATATTAGCAAGGCTTTTGTGAACGTGTAAGTCAATGTGGATTTGTATTATAACCAATCAATGGCCGGATTTCTTATCATACATAAAAAAGGTACTCTTGTCCATACATTGCCGTGTAGAGTGGTATCTAGCAAGATTTTAGCACTTTGTGACAATGTTCCAAGGCATCAATATATGTAGAGGAAATATGCTGGTGAAGGAAATGTGTTTCGGCGTGTCTTTAGTGGATCTGTAGGGTGGTGTCATAGCAAACCTGTAAATAACTTCGATGTACCTTCTGAGCTTTTGCTTTTACTGTGAATTAGAAGTATGCAATTCAGAAGATTTGAAAAGTTTTGCATAATCGTCTGCGATCAAAAAACGGTAAGCAAGCGTGCGAAACGACTCCAAATATAAAAGGATAAAAAACGATGAGACGTTGAAGTACCATAAAGAAGACTGGTTAACGAGGGCATTAAGGGGTGATTAGGGAACAAGGGGGTGGGACACCAAACGCGTTTCGCTCATAATGAGCTCATCAGTGGTGTGGGTTTAGATACATATGGAGGGGGTGAGCAAGGCTTTATAGAGGGGCAATTTGAGGTGGGATGTTTTTTTTGGGGAGAAAAAAAGGGAAGTTAATGGCAATGTACTCGAGTACATAGGGAATGAGCAAGGTAGAAGGGGTGGTACTTGCTTTAATGGTAAGAGGTAGACAAGTTGCACCCAAAGACTTTAATTTCTTGCAGAGAATGGTGAGGGTGTGATTAGATGCCAAAATTAAAGAGGGGAGGGGGGGGGGGGGGGTGGGGGTATGATTTGATGCCAACCAATGTAGGGGGGAGAATTTAAGTAAGCAAGCAAACGATGTATTTGGTAAGCGAGGCTTTGCTAAAGCGAGAGAAAGACAGGGGATCATTGGATATGAGTTAAAGAGGGTATGCCAAAAATGTGGGGAGTATAGAGAGCTATATTAGGGTGGGGAAAGCAATTTGTGAGGATTTGATGGAGAAAGGAAAAAATAGGAGGAAAGAAGTTAAGTGATAGCGTGGAAGGTAGGTACCAACGACTACTTCCCACTATGAGTAAAACCATTATAGAGGGCTGCTATATCAAGGGTTAGGGTGTTCATCGGGGTGGTGCAAGGCATGTACAAGGAGTTTATGGATGCTGGGCCCCGAAGTCCAACAAATGGTGGATCTAGGTAGGTGCGAGAGTGTGGGGTTGCACTGGCAAGCCCGAGCAATGGGGTTACTGATACAGTGAGAGGGTAATAGCTTTCTTGTGGAAGGCGTGAAAGGTAGCTTGAAGGTCATGGGAGGTGTTTTCTTAAGTCGGAGTGATGGTTCCAAGAGGGAAGTACGGATCTGATAAGTGACCTTGTTGAACACATTATGCAAAAACCCTTGTGGGTAGCCTTTTGTCCTAAGGTGTTTGTAGAAGAGGCTGCGGATAATGAGGTAGCCATCCAGGGAGATTTCCCTAATGATATATCTTTTGAGTTCATTGATGATGAAGGACACTTTTTGATGAGTAGGGTGCCAAGAGATCCAAGGGATGTAGTTATAGGCGTTTAGGGGTTTTTGGTGGCAATGGGAGTCCAACAGGCATGAGGAGGCAAAATTTGTACCTTTATAAAATTCTATGTCGAGGATAGTGGCGTGGTAGGGAGAAATGTGGCTTGAGATTTTAATGTGTTCTTGAAGTGGTTTCCCATAATCTTTCAAAAGAGAGGTGAGGGAAGTCAAAGAGCCAACCCATAAACCAAAAGCATCGTCTACATAGCGTTTGAAGTAAAGAAGGTTGGGATTGTGCAAAAGAGAGGAAGAGGCTTCTAAATGGCAAAGAAAAAGGCATGCATACACTACGGCAAAATTGGAACCCATAGCCGTGCCCTTAACTTGCTTCCAAAATTTTCCTTTGAAGGTAATGTAGTGGTGCGATAAGATGAGAGCCGCCAGAGAGAGGATAAAGCGAGTTTTAGAGGGGTCGAAATGGGTAGCTATGGAGACTTTGAGGGCTAAGAGTCCTTGGTTGATAGGGATACTGGGATATAGAGCCTCAACATCAAAAGTGAAAAGGAGGGTATTGGGTGGGAGGGGGAGATTGTTAAGGTCTTGGATGAGGGTGAGAGAGTTTTTAAGGTTTTGCTTATACGTGAGGAGGATAGGGAAAAGTACAAAGTGAAGCCATATGGAGGCTTTTTAAAAAATATAGCCTTTGTAGGAGCAAATAGGCCGTGTGATAAGGGAGGGTTTGTGGAGCTTTGGGATGAAGTAGATGGGGCATGGTTTAAGCTGCTTGTTAAGGGGTGAGAGGATGAAGTTACGTTCTAATGCCGGTAATGCCGAAAATTGGATGGAAAGGGAGGAGAGGAGGGAGGCAATAAAGGGAAAGGGGATGGTAGCGCAAGGCTCATAAGTGGAGGTATCATTGAGGTGGGTGAGGGCATTACTTTCATACCAATCCAAGGGTAAGATGGCCAAGCCCAAGTTCTTGTCCGCGGGTTTTATTACAATTGAAGGGTCCAATTTGAGGCTACATAAGGCTTGTGCAACAAATCGGGGGGGCTTTGAAGGTGGGAAGAAATTAGAGTAGAGAAGGCGGCTAAGGTTAAGAAAGTTATTGTGCAAGATTAGATTGAGAGCGGGGTTTTCAAAAGGGGGTTTCCAAAAAGGATTAGGTATCTTGAAAGGGGAAGGTAGAGGGGTTGGATGATCCTTGAAAAAAAGTTTTAGGTTGAGAATTCTTGCCATGACGCCATGTGCCTTAAGAAGTGAAGAGGGGGAAGGATTAGGAGGGGGGGGGATGTACTTTAATCCTAAAGCTAGACACCGCTTTTCCGAGAGAGAGAGAGTACCTTAGGCGTAAGGTTGTGTACTTTAAAATTAGAAACCCCATTATCAAATGAAAAGGCTTTAAGATTACCAAAGAGGAGAAGCTTGTAGCCATGAGGGTTTGTGAGGGGTAGCCAAAACTTTCTTCTCACTCTCCCTTTGGAGGTTGGGGGCTCAAGGTATTCTTTGTCAAAAGGTATTGTAGAGGCAGTGTTGGAGATCCAAAGGTTAGGGAGGAGGGGGGGCTTGGAGAAGAAAAGATGAACCCATGTGGTGGGGTGTTGTAGCCCTAGTCCCTCCTCCCTTTCACTTTTCCCGAGTGCTTTGAGTTGTAGTGGGAGGTGCGATGTTGAGATGAGGCTTTCTTGAGGGAGGAGGAGGAAACCGGCGGTAGAGCGGGGTGGAAAGTGGTGGGGTGTTGGGGGCTACGAGGTTTAAGAGGGTAGGCTGGATTGATAGGTGTGTTGAGCTTGTGGACGAAGTTGGGTTTTTTCTTGCAAGGAGAAGAGTCTTTATGGGGAGATTCTAAAGGTCGTTTATAGGTTAAGGCTTGAGATGTTTTAGAAGCTAAGGATTGATGTTTTGATGGGAAGGGGGTGGGGTGGATAGCGGGTCTAGGGGATAGGAAGGGTTTTTTGGAAGGGGGGTAGAAGTTTCTATGTGGAGATAAAAATGCTTTTTTGGGAGGGGGATAGGGCTTGTTTGGTAAAGGGGGGGAGGGAAAGCGAGGTTTAGTGTGATTTGAACTTAAGTGCTCCGTTACCACTTGCTCCACAAGCTCTTTAATAGTTTGCTCTTGAGGGAGCGAAAGGACTTCTTCTTCCTTGGTAGCATTCAGATGGGCATTCAAAATGTAAGTTTGGATTTCGAAGAGGAAGAGGTTGAGAGAGTGGGTTTTCCATTCTGTAAGCTTGAGACTCCAATCTTCTTTTGACAATAGGGGGATGGAAATTAAGAGCAACCTATTGTTGAGATCATTGAAGCGCTCTTCAACAAGAGAGTGGTACCCATCCAAATAAGATTGGAGGTTATTTATGAGTATAGTTTGTGCTTGGATAAGAGCTTGCGTGGAATTAAGTTGAAATTGTATGGTGATGGCCTCTGTTTTAAATACTGAGGATTTAAGCATCTTCGAGGTCACATTTGTGCATTAGTGTCAACAGTTTTCTCCTCTTCTGCATCTTCCTACTACGTAATTTTAGCTTGTTCTTGTCTTTGCCAGCAGTCTTACTCCCCAACAAGAGTTTGAGCCTATTTGTGGTGAGCGCATGAATTCGTTTGGACAGGCAACCGACGAGGATGAACGGATGCCATGAGCGAGTATCTCATGTGCAAGTGCATTTGTCGGTGGGCATCCTAAGTAGCCGATGACAGCTTTTGGGCCTTGCTTTGCAGTTTTTACAGGACACCAGATATGTACATGTGTTTGAGGTGCTTGAGATCTCGGGCATATACATAGGATGACTACTGTTGATGTAGTGTCCAGCGAAGTTCCATCAACTTGCCGAGTACACAGCTTTGAAAAGTCTCAACCGGTGTTCGACCCATGTAGAATATTAATCATTCTTCATCATGTACAAGTGGAATCAAGTTAGCAAGAGTTTACAGGCCACTACCTTGGTAGATAGGCTAAAGAGAGAAGTCATGTTTTGTTTTTAATAGCCATTACGCATGTAGGTATACGGACCTGAAGGTCAAGCACTGCAGAGACGCCCAGGTGGGGTTGAACCCATACACGGACACAATTCACACACTCACCCAACTGGCTGAGCTTCTGTTTGTTGTACTCTGGTGAATCTGTCCAGCTACACAATATTCTATGCTAGAAAGTACATTATTTTCGGCATGCCCTCATGTACTCTGCTGCTTGGTAATAGGCAAGGGTTAAATCCCAAGGTTTACTATAAGACCTCCATATTAGCAAGGCTTTTGTGAACGTGTAAGTCAATGTGGATTTGTATTATAACCAATCAATGGCCGGATTTCTTATCATACATAAAAAAGGTACTCTTGTCCATACATTGCCGTGTAGAGTGGTATCTAGCAAGATTTTAGCACTTTGTGACAATGTTCCAAGGCATCAATATATGTAGAGGAAATATGCTGGTGAAGGAAATGTGTTTCGGCGTGTCTTTAGTGGATCTGTAGGGTGGTGTCATAGCAAACCTGTAAATAACTTCGATGTACCTTCTGAGCTTTGCTTTTACTGTGAATTAGAAGTATGCAATTCAGAAGATTTGAAAAGTTTTGCATAATCGTCAATATTTTTTTGTGCAAAGTTATGGAAAAACTATATTTTTAATATCCCAATGTTTTTTTTTTTCCGACACACCAGAGGGCCCACAGGGGGAGGTGCTTATCCCTTCCAAATATTAGCCATGTTACATGGTCGGGCAAGGGCCGCGTACCATCGGGCAAGAGCCACGCGTAGGCATCACCATGGCCACCTAATTGATGCACCACATGCTGGGAACGACGGAGAGAACTCGTAGCAACCAGCTACGAGTTTTTAATATCCCAATGTTTTTGATATGTCTAGAAAAATGTTATTTGGGAACCTTACCATAAAACCTATGGTAAGGTGGTTATTATTATGGTACATGAGCGTGCTAAAAAATGTGGCAAATACCTTGTTACACACAAGCAAACTCCCCTTTCTCGACTTAGTTAATGTCCCTTCTCCTTATTAGATAGATTAGAGAGAGCTCCAAGGGGTGAGCATATATTTTGCTAGAGGAGCACCAAATGGAGGTGTGCACCCTCATTACTAGCATAATGAAACGATCAGATGAAAAACTAGGCACCCAGGTAATGATAGTAAAGTGACCACCTAACACAATTTTTATAGACAAAACAGGCTTGAAAATGGTCGTGCAACCATGATATGCAGCCTAAATACAGAGGCTTGGTGTAAAGGTCCACAAGATTGTCTTTCTTTTGAAGTGTCTTATGGAGGAAGCAGAGCCTCGTCACTATATGGCACGGCTTTGGCCAGGGGGGATCTAGGGCCCAAATTTGGGGGCGCGAGGTGGCTTCGATCTCGACCGTCGGATCACGCAATGAACTGGGGGTGAACTCGAGGTGAACTAGGGGGTGAACTCTGGGCAAAAATGGCGCTCGAGTTCACTCCTAGTTCACCCCTAGTTCTCCTGCCTCGTGGGGTGCGGATCGAATTTGGAACGTCTCGGTTGCCACACGAATGTCCTACCACCACGCTAGCGCACGTCGTTGTCCATGTTGGCATGGCACATGATCATACCCTAGTTCACCCACCCCTCCTAGCTTACCCGCTCTTAGTTCACCCTTAGTTCATCCCCAGTTCACCCACCCCTAGTTCACTGCGCGATCCGACGGCTGAGATTAAAGCCGCCTCGTGCCTCCAAATTTGGGCCTTAGATCTCCTTTGACCTAGAGCCGTGCTATATAGTGACGAGGGAAGAAGAGGCGTGGTGAGAAGACCCATGAGATTGTCTTTGTTTTGTAGTGTTTGTGTTAGGATAGGGCTCTAGATCCCCTGTGACCTAGAGCCGTGCCATATAGTGACGAGGGAAGAAGAGGTGTGGTGAGAAGACCCATGAGATTGTCTTTGTTTTGTAGTGTTTTTGTTAGGATAGGACTCCAAGTTGTTCAAAAACAGCGATAAGTACATGTTGATACAGTTGAAAGAAGCTCGTTGCTTTGCTGCACGCCATCACTGCAAAACCCCCACACTCTCCTCGCTTGCGCTAATCCTCACCTTGTCCCTGCTTGCGCATCCCCTACTCAACCCGCTCCCCCCTCTCGCTAGCCCATCCCCTCGTCTTGCCACCCGCTGCTTCCCTCGCGCCTTGCCATCGTTGCCCCTTGTGCTTCCCTTTCGTTGCCCACCTCGCTTGAGCTGCTCGGCTTGCCTCCCCTTGGCGCATCTTTCGCTTTCCATTCTTCCCCAGCATTGATTTTTGTTGCTCGAAAATCCTCGATGAAAGGGCTCTCAAGAGCAAGCGAAGTGTCGACACCCCCACCTCCCAACGAAAGCAGACACAAATTGAGGCTCGTCCTTTGTCTTAGAGGATCATACTTGCTCTGTCGCCAACAGAGCAAGCAAGTCTTTCATCAGAGGTGGAGTGCCTCCAAGCCACCTTTATTATTTGCAAGATCATTTGCAGTCGACCCAGGCTCGGTGCACGACCTCCTACAGACGACCTCCTACAGGCCCGTCTCCTAGCAGAGATGGGAAAAATTATCAACATAAAACTTTTCGGACGAGGATACTACCAGATTGGGTTTGAGACTCTTGAGATGGTTGCCAAGGTCATATTGATGAGCCCGTTGGCCATTCGAGCGGTCAGGGCTCATTTTCGATAGTGGCACCATGGTTTCAACCCAATTTTTGATGTTCTTGTCAAGGACTACTGATTTCGGTGTGTTTCCATTGCTCGAGGAGAGAGTACCTCCCGCTTATTTCTAGGATTGGTTTCGAGGTCATGACAGTCTTACAGACCCCGTGCACGACAGCTTTAGTTGCTGCCAATGTTGCAAGTATTCCTACTGTACGCATTTTGGTTCGAGACACTCATATCCTCCCGAAGGTGATCCTTCTCCCTAGGGTGAGTGGTGAGTGGCTATACTAGAGGGTGGAGTATTCGAGACTCTCGAACCAATGCTTTATTTGTAGACAGATGGGCCACTTAGTGAAGGCCTATCCTCATGGGTCCTATTTGGTACCTCGGGGGTGGTGGTAAAGGGCACCCCTGGTGGTCCATATGGCCTTTTCTTCACATAATTTTGATTGTGAAAACACTCTTTCGTCCAGTTGTTGGTATATTTTTTATCGATTAGGAACCACTTCTATGTTGTTGGTACATTTGCTGTCTATGGTGATTGTCGTAGATTCGGATTTTGTCGATAAGCTTGGTTCATTCTTCGTATCACTTCCTTGCCCACTTGATCCACATTTTGTGTGATTGAAGTAGAAGCATTGCGTTTTGTAGATGACTCGCTAATGGTTGAACAGGCACTACTGGTGGTTGTCTCGGTATCCTCTGATATCTCTCCTTAACTTTAAGTGCAAATACTTCTTGAGAGTTTCGTTTCTCGGGCCCTCTATGAGAGAACTGACCATCGTTTATCTTGCGGTAACTCTCTTGCAAGATATTTCTCAATATATTGCTTGCATTAGGAAGAGAATGGGGTCTAGGAGGTCCTCTTTAGTTGGCAGTTTAAGGGAGTCAAACCTCTCATATTAAGAAAACAATCTAAGGACAACTTTTTGAATTCAGACAGGAAAAATGGCTAGTTCATTTGAATTCAAATTTTCCTCCCAAAATGAAATTTAAAATCTAGCAAGCAAAACCATATCAGCTAATATATCTATGAAAAGAGCTCAACGTGTAGATTACAAATCTATAATCTTTGCTCAAATGAGAGATCGTATGTAGAAGTAATGGAAGACCAAAAATCATAAATTTTTTCATCTCTTTTTTGGGAAAAAGGATCTCTTACACACCCACCATTCTTGCACACATAGCATGCATCTATATGTCAAAATGTTAGTCACCTCCATAATCTCATGGACTCGCTGTTGTGGTTTTTGGTCTTGTCTCAGAGATAGCTAATCTATAAGTGCTAGGAGTGACATAGTACTGATGAAGAGGTCCTCCAAAGTACGTATACCTCTCTAGCTTCTTGCGGTTTACAACAAAGTATCGTCGTCCATACTTATTAAGCATGATCACTTGGGTATCTCTACCTTCTTCGTATGTAAAGATATATAAGCATTTATGCTCCAATAATTTCCCAATGTTGGCCTCGTCACACTTATAGTAGAGCATTTTCTCTCCATTTTCATATTTGTACAAACCCACATGTGTATTGTCTGTGTTGACTCGAGTCGCCATATTCACTCGCCTAAGATTGGCATTAGGAATGTCTAGCTTTGGTGGTTTTTCTTCTGACTCGATATTAACCTTATCCTTGGTGCCTATTAATCCCCACTTGTCCCCAATATAGGGATTCTGCGCAACTAAGTACTTTGTCCTTTTGTTACCAAAGTATCTATCACTACTATAGTCCAAAGGAAATATGTCCTTGAACTCGCTTGAACTCTCTTCTAGTTTAACACAATAGTGATCCATACCGTCTTTGTAAACTTTTACACCTTGTTCATTTTCAAATTGAAATTTCAAGTGCAATAGTTTCATGGTTGGTGCTAGTTGGAATGGTCCTGCTCCCATGGTTGTTCCCTCTTTGAAACTCATGCTCTTGAACCCTTCAGCCATGTAGGTGTAGGATCTTTGAAGAAGTATCAAAAAGGATTTCCTCTATAACATGGGCTCTAAGGTTGGCAAAGGGCCTTGATTGACACTCTCTTTAATCAAAATGCGACTAGATTGATCTCTAACAGCAGCAGGGGTTTTTACTATGATATAGTCTACCTGATCGCAAATACATCAAGAAAACACTCTTGCAAAACCTTGACCTATTACTTTACTTGATACACCCAAATCCTTCAATGATTGGTAGCACTTTGAGGTGCACACTCTAGCTCTTGAAATCTATACAAAAAGCACTTAGTGGATATGAGTTTGCAGCTGCTCTATTAGTCAAAATCTGAATACAACAAAATTTTATTGCACTTTTGGCAAAAAAGTTTATTTTGCTTGTAAAATCCACAAATGAACTCCAAATTCAATTTTGAAAAGACTATCATGCTTCTTGTGACTAGTTCTAGCTATGGCACAAGCTTGATCTCAATCTATGATAAAGGAACATGGATTGTGATTCATGTAGTGTTGTGTTAGAACTTGCTGAAACTTGGTTGCTCTTGGTCTATTGATCTCAGCTATATGCTTCTTGTGTGATTTGGATCAGTTTAGGTTAGCCAAAAGTCAAACCCTAGGCCTGTTTGGTGGTTTTTGGTCTTGAAGAGATTTTGACCTCTTTTGATCCACTTCTTGAACTTTTTTGGTTACTTTGCTTTGGAAGTTTTGCTTGTAATGTTCTCTACTATAAGCTGGTATGGTCTCTTTTCAAAACATCAAAAAAGGTACATGGATCGCGATCTATGTTCCATCAAATCTGGACCCCAAATTTGGCATGTTGGTTACTTGCAGTGTCAGTAGTCTACTCCACAACTTTGTTTTGGATTTGAATAACTTTTTGTCAATCAAAAGCAAATTATTGTGTCTACCGTGTGGTTTTTTTTGACTAGGTAATGGTCTTTTGATTATTTGACCAACTTTTTGTAATTTTTTGCTATGGTGCCTTTTGGGAAAGTTGTTTCAAATGGTATCAGCTATCTATTGATCAAATTTCATCCTCACATGATCAAAAGGAACATGGATCACGATCCATGTTTGACAGCATTTTAGCATGAAACTTGGTTAGTGGAGTGCTTATACCGTGTAGAGAGGTGATTCAATTTTCAACCCTTTTGAATTTGGATTTCTAAAAGTTGGAAAACCCCAAATTTTGGTCTATTTTTCAAGCTTTTGCAGGTTTTGTCCAATTTCTTGAATTTGAGTGTGTTTTCAATGTCAATTTCACTATGAAGTGGTGCATTCAGTTGCTAGAAACTATCCTTGAGCCACTGGTATCAGTCTCTGGTCAAAATGTCACAGAGGTACATGGATCGCGATCCATGTTCTTGCACCAAACATGATGAAACTTTATAGTTTGCTTCTTATCGGTTTGGTAGTCCCCTTTTTGCACCAATTTTTTGGTTTTGATTAGCTTTCAAATTCTAACCATGAAATTTGCCAATGTTTAAAGTTATGGTCTCAGTTACAAAAATATGGTTTTCTGTAGTTTTTGCCCTGAACCTTTTAGCTCAATTCGATGATAACGGTTGCTACTTAACCTACTCTTATGTGCTGAAATGAATCTGAGAACAACAATAGACAAACAATGCAAATTTGAAGGTGAAATGGATAATGAAACGGTACTTTCAAAGCACTTAGAAAAATGCAAATGAAATTCTTTTCCTCACAACTCTCTATGCCTCCCAGGAGTAGATCTAGCAAATCCTCAACTTCCAACCTCTACAAATCACTAAACCCCGCATCTAGCTGCTTGATTGCTAAAGGTGTAAACGGAATGGGTATCAATATCTAAAGACAAGAAGGCTACAAATATGATTAGGTCACTCACCACCTAAGGATCACTATCCTCGACAACGATGCCAATAATAGCGGGTTGCCGTGATGACGGACGTCTGTAGCATAGCTATCTGGCACTAACATAATATGCCAATACTTAGGATGGGGCACGAAGACTCTTTGAAGTTGTCGATCCTGAAGAAGTGAACCTATGAAACTAAGCTATCATCTCAACACTAGCAAATCTATCACTCTCTACTCAAGAAAATGGGTCTATGTTTTGTCTCATCGATCTCGGTCGTCACACCATTTCAACACTCGAACGGACGTGAAATCAACTAAACTTTAGGAGGAAGTGTAATAGTATTAAGGGCACTATCCTACATGGTCTGGTTGCAATCCGGCAAGGTACCAAAATCGCTATCCATCATGATCAAGGTCCTGAAATTTGCAACATAACTATCTCTCATGCAAGATTATAATCTCTTATGTCAAAATGAGCCCATTTTTCCAAAATCTTGTTATCACCGGCTTTAGCATGTTATCACAAGCCTACATATCAATTTTGGAAGTGGACATCCCAAGAATTTGCACCAATAGTTAGGCATTTTCAAAAGCCTTCTAGGCAAAAAATGACCCTTAACTTGGTGTTTATTCAAAGTTCCCAAAAGCCAAATCTGACATATTTTCAATGCATACAACCCATATGCAGATCCAAAGTTCATTTGTGATTCCAAAGTCAAACCCTAGATAATAAGCACGCTTATTATCCTAGATGTAATTTTTTTGCCAGATTGATTTTTTGGTGATTGCATTTTGTTTTTATGGGTTTGAGACGTAATTTTTTGGCTTTAAACTTGAATTAGACTCATCACAACTTAAATGGGATATCACAAAGAATTAGACTCATCACAGCTTAAATGGGATATCAAAAAGAAGTTTTTACTTTGAAGTGTACTTAATGGCAAAATCCTATGTAATTGACTCCAAGATCAATGCAAAGTTTGCGTGTTGTACCAAAGAAAAAGACTATTAGGCAATCAGGAACTACTACCATACCAGCTCAGAGAGGAATCTATACGAGTGGCAAAGAAGACCTATGCTAGCGAAGTACATCTCGAAAAGCACAATATAGTCATATTCCATGGCAGATTTAGAAGTGCTAATAGCCAAACTGTGGAGCTGCAAATGCTTCTTAAAAAAATTGATGATACAACCCAGACTCTAGAAGTCAAAGAATCACACCGCAAGCTCGGATTTCTACCTTTCTTTTGAATGGATCCATGCAGAGTAGACTTGCAAAGAGATTATGAGCTGCTTAGCAATATTCAGGAGGATGGTACGACCAAAATCATAGATTCCATAGACCAAGATATCTAAGCTAGTATCACAAAGGATATTGTGGAAGAAGCATTGAAGTTGCCTATTGAAGGGGAGTCATTGAGATCCTAGGAGAAGAAGAGGATAGGTATCTGCACATAAACATGGTTGTTGCTACATTTCACGCCATCATCCATAAGCCAGCTAAGAAACCCAACCACCTCCTCCATCAACAATTCTAGTTCTTTGCAAAGAGACACCTTGATTTACATGTCCAAACCATGCAATGGCATCTGCCTTCACCATCACTCTAAAAACAAAGCTACTAATTCCAATAGACCACGCCTCATATGTGCTTAACACTCTAAAAATCACAAATAAAACAAATGGAATTACCTACTGGGGAGCCCCATAAGTACTTACTTGGATTGCATACTATGTAGTAGGATGGAGGACAACCTACCACTTGCCCTTGACCAAAATACCTGGTTGATAGTTGGTGTCAAAAATGAAGAGCAGGAGGAGGAAGAAAATGATGTTACCCCTCTTATCACAAGAAGATCAAAGAGAAAGTTTGTACAACCATTAAAGGATGAATACAAAGGAAGCAATGAGGTTCAGATGGAGGAACCATTTTTTGAAGATCAATTGTTAGTTGAGAGTTCTCTAGAGCCATTTTGACACCGAAGAATAATAGAAAAGAGACACAAAAGGGGAAAAAAAGTAGGAGAATGAAGTTCAAAGAGAAAAAAAGTACCTCCACTCGTTATTATTGAAGAGCTTTCCTAGAGAGCTGCTAGGCTTGAGAGAGAAAAAAAATGCCTTTAAGAAAGATAGAGATCTTCAGGGTGACTTTGAGGAGGTTTGGCAACCAAACCCTCGCAAGCTCCACACCACGAACCCCACGTATAGACAAGGTGAGGACCCACTTGGAGATTTAAAGCACATTTATGGCCCATAATAGAGGGTGAATGTGAAATAGTAGATACATGCAAACCTGATGTGGGTACCTCTACAACTATAGAAGCCCCACAAACTCAACAAAGTCTCTCTCTCTCTCTCTCTCTCTCTCTCTCACACACACACACACACACACACACACACACACACACACACACACACACACACACACACACACACACACACACACACACACACACACACACACACACACACACACAAATAGCTTGAGTTCTTTCTTCTGACTCTTCTATCACAAGGGACAAAAAGAAGCAGGGCTAATAAGTATTTTTGGAGCACCTCATCTACATCTCTATTAAACTGTCCATTACGTGATCACACAAACAGCTATCGCAGTAATAGCAGGTGTTTGGGCGCTCTATTAAAGGCAAGATACGAGTCGCCAAGACTAACCCATACTCCCGTGTGCGTGGAGTACAATTAAAATAACCTCTTAAGTGATGACCATAACTTCGATACAAATAGATCTTTTGAGATGGAAGGAATTGGGCTAGCAGGTATAACCGCTTTGAAAAACCTGGCTTCATTGAATGTTCTATGTAATAATACTGTGGCCCTAGGCCCAGAGCCTCTGTAACCATCGCCAATTTGATATTATTCCTAAAATGCTCGCGACCCCAAAGGGTTACACGAGTCACTCGATTTTTGCATGACCACCATTTAGTCTGGGAAACAGAGGTTCCTAATTGTGGGAATAGATATAGTTCATAACGGAGTAAAGTTGCTCTCCGTGTAGAGTCACCTGTTTGATAAAGGTGTGCTTTTGCTATGGAAAAAACCAGTTCTCGATTGTAGGCCATTTTTTAACACTCCTGATATGCAAACATGCGGATATGTATATTACTTTTGTACAGTTACTCCTTATTGTTACCTTGGATTGGTTTATATATTAGTGTCTTCTGGCTTTTATAGACTCACTTTTTGACTTTGAATCGGAATTGGAAGTATGAATTAATCACAAAAAAGTGTTGTTAATATGCAGTATATCGTACACTGTTGAGTTCCTTGCTGGTATACTGTACCCCAGTTGTGGGATGCATGACTTAAGCCGAGTATAAGGGTTGGTGGATTTTGTATTGGGATGTGTGGGATAAACCTGAGCCAAGTTCAAAAAGCTCGATAGTCGATTCGAACCAGGTATCGACTGCATTGGTGTTTCTAGTTGCTATACATTATGTGACTAGATATATATTTGACTTGACCTTGCTTTAAGGTAAATAAACATCTCTATATAATGTACCCCAGTTGTTGGGTGCATGACATATGCCGAGTATTAGGGTTTGTGGATTTTGTATTGGGATGTGTGGTTAAACCTGAGCCAGGTTCAAAAAGCTCGATAGTCGATTCGAACCGGGTATCGACGGCATTGGTGTGTCTAGTTGGTATACATTATGAGACTATATATTTTATGACTTGACCTTGATTTAAGGTAAATAGCATCTCTCTCTCTCTCTCTATGTACACTCTGTAGCGTATTTTTTACTGCCTCTCTGTTGTGTCGGGCTGCCTGCAACACGCTTTTGCCTACGCTAGGGTTGAGGTGGCAGGTGAGTGTAGTTGCAAATACTGAGGTGAGTTAATCAAGGTTAGACCGGATCTTCAGCTCGGATTATCCCTGAGTATCTGGCCCATATGGGTGTCGTCTAATTCTGTAGCTGGTCCGTGTCAGTGGCGGATCTGCTCCCGATTTGCTTCAGCAAAGTATAAATGCCCCCTAAAATTGTGAGTACTCTTACTCACTTGGCATCGTGCTGTATTCACTTGTGTGCATTCTATACTATGTGGGTTAGTAGATATTTTTTACCGTGTGCTCAATCATGCCGAAAAAGAACGGGAAGGAGACTGTGGACGCCTCGTCGTCTCCCAATCTACAGGTTATATAAAAAATTCTTTGTCTTGCATTTGGAATCTCTGTGTAGCTTCGCTATGACCGGTTTTTGGATTTTTTTAAAAAAAACCAGGTATTTTGTTTCTGGATATTAAACCTAAAGCTATTATGTCATGTATTATTATGAAGCTTTGCTGATAAAAAGATTTGAATGGGTTTTTTTTAAAAAAAACCAGTAATATAGAGTTAGGAAAAATAGAAATTTTTCCGGATACTTTACTTACAGGTCTTTGGGAGTTATTGTAAGTGCGAGTACATTTCTGATCTGTGACAGTTTGGAATTTATATACTTTTGTGACTAATGATGGTCATTGTCGTAAAATAAACAAAAAATTGAGTCGTAACCTGGTTCTGGAAACTGAGTGAATGGCTCAGTTAAACTAAGTACTGCTTGGATTCTTGTGAATGATGGTAGTAGTATGCGTGGTTGCTGTATACAGTGCTGTAAAACTGGTTCTCTGATGAAAAATCTGTTAAAAAAAAAAGGGGGGGAGACTGCCAGGTAAGAGGCTATTTTGCTACTGAGGAAAGAGTACTGTATGGTACTTATTAGAAAGGAATTGTATATTGGGGTGATGATGTTATGATTCGGTTAAAAAACTGCTCAATAGATGAAATGAACTCTTGTAAATTAAAAAAAACCAGAAATTCACAAAAGATATGAGTTGTAATGATCATATAATGTTGATTAGATATTTTGGTTTATGGCTTCACTAATTTACTGTTGTCCATTGGGTAAAATGACAGTCACTTGAATAATTTACTCTCTAGTTTGGGTTCCTATTCCATTAGATCAACGGTACACTTGTTTGAGGGCACTTAATACAGGTTTCGGAAAAGGTGTCCTGACTTCTGTTATTTAGTTGGTAGTATGTAGTATCTCATAACCATGTGAAGGAGTAAAGGTTTAATTTTGGAAATTGACTTAACCATTTTTTACCATACTACATCTCCTACTTGTAAGATAGAACTTGTTTTTTGAGCTGATACTTATCTCACTGAATCGGCTAAAAAGCTATTTTATATTTACTTCGTACTAGCTTCTATTATGTTGCTCTTTTTCTTATTCGTGATAATGCTAAGAGTTGCTACACATCCGGTATTGAATATGAGTGGCAATACATACTCGGATTGTATATGGAGCTAAAGTATGGCAGCACATACTGGATTGATTAAGCTGGTTCCAAGATACTTGTTTTTTTTCACATGCGATGATGTTTTTTGATAATGTTTGGTGACTTACCATTACTTCAACAGGGAGATTGAGTTATATAGGGCTTGGCCGGGTTTGAACCTCGGCTATTCTATAAAATTTGTTGGTCTTCATTTGCTGGCTTCCAAAAAACACTCAAAGTATATATGAGCTGACTCTAACCTAGCATCTTGCAGTATATACAATAGTGCTTCTAGAAGTTGGTTATAAAGGCCTCGGTATTATAAGGAAAGTCATATAAACTCCCTTTATACTGATCTTTTCTGGTTTTTCTTATGTCGTATTTGTCTCGGACCAGGTCCGAGTCTGATCGAAGGACTGACTCACCTAGGGCTTTATGTTTTTTAATAAAAACAACAGTTTATTTCTGGCTAGGGATACAATATAACATACATGACATGATAAGCATTGATATTTCTTGAGAAATATAGTCTTTTTATATTAAAAAAAAAAATTATATATAAATCTTAACAGGGGGAGTGTACTCAGATTTATAAATTTGTAAAAATCTTAAATGATCCTTTTTGAAGATATCTCAGGGTGATTTTAAAAGTGGTTCTTAAAGTAGGATCTGTTCTAAATGTTTTCAAACCACAAGGATGAGGTTGTCCCTAATTGAGCTGGGTTTTGGCTTGAGATTAACTTTACCTACCGACAATGAGTGAAATTCTCTCCTATCAGATCAAAAAAGAAGTTTTTCGTTTCTCCAAAAAACTTTAGTGTAGCAAAAGATGTTTCAAAAAAAGAGATATATATATATTAAATTGAGGAATAAACAGATACATAGCTGCTTTATGGGTGTTCAATTTCCTTTATCAGATTGGCAAAAATGCCAAGGAAAGGTTTATTTCAAAACTGAACAATATACTTGTTAAGAACTATATGTTTTTTTAAGGTGACATGGATAACAACTGGGATGCCCTGCATCACCTGCGTACAATCACGTGCTAACGAATTGTTTTCTTGTGGCTATGGGTGCAGGTGAGGGCTACCTTCCTTGATTAAATTGTCCAGTTCTTAACAAATGGAGGATATCTTAGTGTGACGCAAATTATCCCAGACTTTGGGTTTATGGATTCTTGAACTATATCTTGTTATCTTCATTACCTTGTACAAAATTTATTTTCAACTGCAAATAAATTATTGTGCAATGCCACTGTACTTTTCTAGAATGTTTGGTCTGTGAACAGCTAGTGTTCGTTTGCGTATATTTATATAGATTTAAAACTGCTACACACACACACACACACATCCAAGAAGAAACCTAAGAGAGGATGCCAAAAGAGGCTACACAAGAGCTTCCAACTACGATGATGGATGTACCAAAATTCACCCAAGTCAAAGGAAAGCAAGAGGAACAAGTACCTACAAAGATGGAAGCCGGCAAGAAGACCAAGATCCAAAGCAAAATGCTTAGAGACATGCAAGGGAGAAAAGAAAGAAGAAGAAGATATACCAAAGATAGATAACTAGAAGGAGGAAGCAAAGAAAGAGACTAGCGAGACAATCACATCTCGACCAAATGACATAAAATAGATAGAAGAATATACTCAATTTGCAATCACATCATTGAAAAGATGAACGCTGATGTATATCCTTGAGAAGGCAAGATTAAAAAGGTGGAAGCTTCAAACCAACACTTGACTACAAGGCTAGAATTAGCAGATGCCTTCTTGGAAGAATTTAGTGCACTATATGAGAAATCTCAAGCTAAGATCAAGAGTTGGCAACAAGAGGCCAACACGAAACAAATGGCAGAGCTCACAAAAATGAACACTCTTGTGGAGAAGCTTATTTTAGCAAGTGAGAGCCAGGAAAAGAAGATCTACGAGCTTAGTGCTACAATATCGGACACAAATTCTCATACTCAATGAATTTAGTTGTAGCTAGACCTGGCTAACACTAGGCAACACAAGCAAAGGATTGATTCAAAGACCAAAAGTAACAGCTAGTTGAATTGAAGACAAATCCCACTCTCTTGACTCTCCTAGGATCAGATCTTGCCTCCCAGGCCATGGAAAAGAGAGGTAAAGACTTGGAAACCGAGCTGAAGCTTGAACAAATGCAAAGAAGGGAAATTTTCCTTAACTTTATGATTAAAAAAGAGGAAGAATACCAAAATCAAATTGCCAAGATACAAGAGGATCTCAAGGCAGCCAAGGAGAAGCTCAAGGGCAAGCAAAAGTTCAAAGAGGAAGACACCTCTGAGCCTCTCCCTAAGGAAGTTGAAGCCTTGTAGTTTCTACAATATATTAAGGAAACATAAGCCACTGCTTCATTCCCAGAGACGGCTCCACTATAGCTTGCGGTAGAGCCAAGGCCGATAGATAACTTCATAGGAGAAGTAGAAAAGTATCTGAAGGTGAGCATAGAACAAGAGATACAGGAAATATGGAAGGAGGCAATGGCTTGGGTGCATCAAATATTAAACTCAACAAGTGTTGCATAGCTGAACTCCCAACAAATCATAAAAACATGGCACTGGCAATTCCTTCCATACCCTCTAGGAAGTATGATGTCCTCAAGAACCGCATCCGGATTGGAGGAGATTTTGGCTAAGAATACATCTAACATATATGATTTTGTACACACTAGCTCCTCCAGAGATGAGGGAAGATCCAACTATCTGCCCACTGCCAAGAGTGAGAAGTTGGGATAGCCACCTACTTATCTTAAAGACATCCAAGGTATATGATTTGATACACACAAGCTCCTCTAGAGATAAGGGAAGATCCAACTATCTGCCCAGTGGCAACAGTGAGGAATTGGGATAGCCACCTACTTATCTTAAAGAAACATCCAACATGGCTCAATTACCCTAGACTCTCTCCACCCAAAGGAAAGGCTACCAAAAACTATGTGCTAAAGACATTGTGACAAATGCCATAGAGATCTGGAAGAGGATTTTGGATGTAGCTTGCATCATGTTTATCAAAATAGCCAAAATGATTCTAACATGCATGTAGAATTTTCATTAGGCTGAGATGATAGATGCTCCATGTATGTCCTTCCTCAAAGGCAACCAAGAATTGTGCTATGGCCTTTCAAATCAACTGCTTGATGAAGTACTTTATGGATTTTATGCACACGTAATGTTTCTTCCATCCTACAATATGAAAACCTTTGAAGAAGCTTCCACATTGGCTTATTCACTTTTAGAACCAAGATATTTGGCCCAATCAAAGAAATCTACGGGCAAGGTTTGTTGGTTATTTTAATTTTGCAATGGAGCTCAAAACGCCTATTGACCTTCAATTTCTCATAGAAGGTGACAAGAAGCTCATGATAAAGTATTATGAAGTCCTTGACACTCTCAAAGAGTAGCTCACAACCCACAAGCCCAAGTATTACTTGGCCATTATAGATGCTATGTCGTGATGACACAAAATAGGAGGGGGGGGAATGTTACCAGCAAGTTAGCACAACAACACAATTTTTAGCCCAATTTTGCAATTCCTATCATTTTCTGTATGAAAATCCTATCATGTCCAAAGATGTATTTTTGATTATTACTATGAGAATATAAAGTCGATAGCGGGGCCAAGAGCTTCCACTTTGTAGTTATTCAACACAACAACACATTTTTTAGCCCAATTTTACAATCTTTGTCATTTTTTATATAAAAATCCTATCATGTCCAAAGATGTATTTTAGATTTTTACTATGAGAATATAAAGTCGATAGTCAGGGGCCAAGAGCTTCCAGTTTCTAGTTATTCCTATGTTATCTCTAGCCTCTATATACCCATATTTGAGTCTGTTTCACATTTTGGAATGTTTGGCTAAGGTATAAAAGCCAACTTTTGTAAAAAAACCCTTAATTTGGAATGAGTATAATATTCTCCTCTTTCTTATCAAGCATGTAACTCTTCATGAATAGTCTGTTTGGACCATTGTGTGCTCCATTATATTCATGTGAAAGCTCTACGTGACATTGTAAGTTTCTCATGATAAATATGTGGTTTTTTTACTTGAGTTTGAGCCATTAGAGAGTTTTCCTAGCTTTGTCTCACAGGGGAATCATGAACTAGTAAGAGAATTTAAACGTTCCTAGATCTCTTCCAAAAGAGAGAATATCAAATGCCGTTTTCCCCATAGCATTCATAGACACAAACATTTGAGACTTTTTTGGCTCTTGGCACAATGACATTTTAATTTCACTTTTCCTAAATGAAGGGGACCACATCGTTTCCCGACCAATCGAGACCACCCATTCATAGACATGGCAACCTGAGCCAATCTCCACTTCCCACCCCCACCCCCACCCCCCACCCCCACCCCCACCCCCACACCCACACTCACGCTTTATTCTTTTTTCCTAATAACTACCACTTGCTTGTTCATAACAAATAGTTCCTTTCTTATGATTCATAGATCCTTCAAATAGCCCTTCAAACATTATCAATCGGAACCAAAACATTCTTACATAGAATTTTTTTTTAATAATGATCCTTCGTCACTAAAATATCCAAACCCCAAGAGTTTACTCCTCTTGGTGAGGTTTTGTTACCCCCTATGTCTTTGGATGCCCATACAACCAAATTGCCTTACAATCTAAGCACAAACCCGCAAGATTGTCTTGCAATTTGGGCACAAACGCGCAAGATATGGGCACCCATATGCACCGCTTTAGCATTCACTCTACTAAGCCCTCCTTCCTGGATATCCAAGGGAGTTTTGACTATATCAGTAAAGGAGTTTGAATGAAGAATGTTTGAGGGTTTTTCTCCCGAGAAAACATTTCTTTCCTACAACTAACGATCTATTTTTCAAAAAATCTTCTCCTACAAGAGAAAATTATGAAATTATATGTTGTAGTTTACAATGGATTTAATCCCATTTGATAATTTTTTCTCTTTTCCTTTCCAACTCTATCGTCTATGCAATGCATGCAATATTTAATTAGGTTAATTTAACCTTGTCTATTGCAAGATCGATGCTTCACGAGTTTGGTGGCACATCTTCCGTTGCAATCATTTTTCCCTAATCAATTTCTTGACTAGTGCCAGAGTCTCATCGTCATGAGTCTCGCTAACACGGGTCATTTTTGGCACCATCTATCACTACTTAGTTAATTTAAACTTACGTAAGAACTAATTTGACAAAAACCATTTGACCATAAGGTTGTGGTAAAGAAAATTATTACATCAATTTTCAAGGCTTCCTTTTGAATAATTCAATTTTATGGCATAGAAAAAATTGATTATGTAAATCTTGAAGGACATTCACATCCATACCATCCATTGTTGCTACTTGCACTAGTCATGGGTTTAGCTTATATAAATTTCTTGCAAGCACTTCCATTACTTTAGTTGAACCACGAATTCCAACGAGATTAGCTTATTTTTCAAATATCTAGACTACATTGGTGAGAAATTGCATATATGGTTATACACAAGCGGTTGTGAAATTGAGCAATGAGTCCATTATTACTTTCATAGAGTGTAATGTAAAGGAATCATCATAGTATAGGTATATTTTTGTATGATTCCAATTGGCAAATAAGAATAGGATAGTATAGCAACATTTGGAGAGGATTCCAAATGAAGGAGAGTCAAAAGTGATGGTAAAATAAAAGAAATAGATTCCATTAGCATTTATGCATTAGAGTTATTGATCCCTCAAAGCATCAAAGATGTAATCACCAAGGTTACTAATAGGAGTAGCAGGATCTTCTTCTCCCACACGTGTGTCCAAAAATAAGAGAGAGAAGGGTCCTTTTTACACCTTTTTGGTAAGTTGGGGCTATGCTTAAGGTGTCCCCTTGCTTCTCAAGCTAGCCCCCTCCTTCTTAAGGAACCCCCTCTTGCTATTCTCACTTGTAGAGGTGTCAAGTGTACCCTTTCTTGCTAAGAAAGGTGTCAAGTGACCACTCCCTAGGCCATCCATGCCAACTTGGGGTACAACTCATATAACCCCATGCTTAGAGCAGTTCTTTCCAAAAGAGATGGGGCCATGGCTATGGGTCATCCTATGGCCATTCATGGACATGCATACACATGCACATGCACACGCACACGCATACACATAAATACCTTTGAATTATGAATTAGTTCTATTAGCATTAGGATAAGGATTAATTAATTGGGGTGACGTTAGCTTATCCGAGTTCAATTTTGGAAATTTCTTTTATAAGTTGAGCTTGAGGACGCCTGTGGTAGTGTACAAGGCAATGGATGGTACCTACACAATAATACACTCATCAATGGTTTTATTTTAGGCTCAATGCAATATCAAGTGATTTAAACTTCGAGCAGTAGCCCTGCCATAGTAGCGAGCCCTTTTCATGCCCCTCTCACAGAGTCGTTGAGCATCCTTCCCGATTTGTCTTTTTAAAATAAATTGTGAAAATCATGCCATAATAAATCACTATTCTTAAGTAAAATGACAACTTAAAATGATCAAATAAGGTCCATCAAAATTGGTAGATAAATATATGAGATAGTTGCTAATTTTTTTTCTTTTGAGTTCTCGTCCAAGGCCACTATGTCTTTAAAATTTTATTGGTCAATAAAATAAAATAAAATAACACCCGAGAGTTTCATAAGTGAGAAGTGACAATTGCAGCCTAAGTATTTTTGCTGTTGGATTTGAGTATATTGATGAAGCCTAGCCATGTTCAAATGACAATCTGCAACTGCATGTGAGCTCAACATTTTCAGAGTTGCGTCACAATGTTGCTTTTTGAAATAGGGACTGGACATTCTTCAGGAGATGAGAAAATATGCAGAGATGCTGGGTAGAACCAACATGCAGACAAGGAGGAACAAGGAAAGAAAAAGATGAGAAAGAGGTCGCCCTCTTCTGCATCCTCCTAATACTCTTCCTCTTCTGAAGAAAGTGATGGTGCAGCTCCCGAACCATCTAAAAGAAGAGGCCATAGGAAATCCTATGCTACCTAGAAGAGGTCATCCAAGCTCAAAAAGTTCAAAGAGGGAGGAAAGAACATCTCTTTCCTTACCTACGATGGCACTTTTGGTGCTACGGACAAAGTCTTGGCCTATATCCAACAACTTGATGCGGTGTTTTGAGATGAGGGCTTCACGAAGTCCTCGAAGCTACGTCATGTAGCCATGCATTTTCAAAATCCCGCCAGGCAATGGTGGTCTAGCCTACGAGCAAATGGTGAAGCTCCATCAACATAGAAAGCTTTAAGAGCCTCTATTATGAGTAGTTTTTGGCTACCGATGCCAAAGACAAAGTACTCACCAAGTGGCAAGGCTTAAAGCTCTCTCCCTATGAATCTATTCACAAATATGTAGACAAGTTTTGGGATGTACACCTCAAAGCCACTGTCTTCAAAAAGACGGACTTTAGAGGTTGCGGGTTTAACTGAGGATATGGAGGAGTATGTTAACTCCCAAAAGCCACGCACCATATATGCGGTCATATACCATACCATTGTGGCTTCAAGAATCAACTTCCAAAAAGGGGCTAAGAGAAATCTTAGGCCCATGGAAAACAAGGACCGTAATGAGCCTAAGGGAAAGGACAACGTCCAAAAGTCTCCCAAAGGCAACCCCAACAACAATAAAGCTAAGGAGAAGGGAGTTTATAAAGGAAAAAATATACTCTCTCCTGAAGAGCTAGAGCATTATCGTAAAGATAACCATTGTTTCAAGGGCGGGGAGGAAGGGCATGCCTATCGTGCTTGCCCCCACAACAATACACGTAATGAGCCTCCTAGGGCTACCTTGGTTGAAATTTAAGAAGGTGCTCAGCACAAAGGATCTCCTCTATGCCATGCTTGGGGAAAGGTAAGAGAACATGATGCTTTTATTTTCTTTGACCCTGGTTCTACTCACAATTTCATATCCACAGGGTTGGCCACCAAGCTAGGCATCCAAACCTATGAGATGGGAGATGTCCTACCTGCTCATGGTGCTTTCAAGGGGCAAGAAGCCTCAATCACTCCCTTGATTGGAAAATTGAGGCTCCATGTCCAAAGCTATGTGGACAAGGAGGATTTCTTCATCTCTCCTCTCAAGCATGAGGATGCAATCCTAGGGGCATTGGTTTGATCGCATGGATGCCAATGTCAAATTCCCTGAAGGCAAATCTACTTTAGGTTCAGGGAAAAATATATGTACATAGATGCTAAGGAGTCGTGTAGTACCATACCCCTTGTACATAAGTGAGCTTTCAATAACTCAATAAAGAGCTCTCTTTCGGTGTACATGATTTTTAATAAAGATTTTCAAAATGAACCTAATGATTTAGCAAAAGAAAATAAAAAAAATCAAAAGGAATTAGAGTTATCCAATTTTCTCAAGGGGTTTCAAGATGGTTTTATTTGACGATATCCCTTGTGTACTACCTCCCAAAGTAGGCAATGAGACGACCATGCAATTAAACTTCTTCCGGGAAGCTCACTGCCTAATAAACCTCCTTATCGAGTTTCTCAAGCTCAACAAGAGGAGATTATGCGGCAAGTGCATGAGTTGGTTGAGAAAGGCATGGTTAGGCCTAGCTCATCTCCATTTTGTTGACCAGTGTTATTAGTGCAAAAGAAATTTGGCACATATCGTATGTGTGTCGACTACAGAGCACTAAATAGGATCACTATCAAGAACATGTTTCCTATTCCACGGGTAGAAGACCTATTTGATAAGCTACAGGGGTCGACCTACTTCAGTAGCAGTGACCTAAAAAGTGGCTACCGTTAAATAAGGATAGTTGATCAAGACATTGTAAAGACCGTATTTCACACTACATTTGGTCTTTATGAGTACATTGTCATCCCTTTTGGCTTGACCAATGCACCAGCCACACTTAACCGCTTGATGGAGAAGCTATTCATGCCTCACCAAATCTTTACTGGAGTGTTCTTTGATGATATACTCATCTACTCTAATTCATTAGACGAACACAAGCAACACCTTCAGGTAATATTTCAAGTTTTACGAGAGTATGAACTTTATATTAATCAAAAGAAAAGTGAAATTTTCTTAATGAGATTCAATATTTAGGTCACATTATCTCTCAAGATGGCATCCAAATGGATCCATCAAAGCTAGAGGTAATAAAGGGATGGCCTAATCCAAGGAATCCGCATGAACTAAGAAGCTTTATAGGTATGTGTGCATAATACTATAGATGCTTCATAGAAAATTTCTCACAAATTGCAAGACCATTGCATGAACTAACAAAGAAAAATGTTAGGTATATATGGTCCACCAAGGAGAATAATGCTTTCAAAAAGCTACAAAAGAAGCTTATCTCTCAACATGTGCTTACACTTCCGGATCTCTCGAAGCCACTTGAGGTCCAATGTGATGCTTGTGTGTTGAGATGTCGAGCTTTCCATGAGTTGGCACTCTTGGTAGGACTTGGTGACCGTTGGCCACATTTACATCACTGATATGGTTGGTGTTCGACATGGCGTATCCTCTGCAAGGATTCCATAGCTGGCATATCTATCTAGCCAGCATAGCTACTTAGCCAGTTCACATTATGGACCGCATCTCTCTTTTGGTTGTACTACTTATGTAGTCATTTTTTCATTATGTATATACACACTCATTTTGTGAAGTAGATTAAGAAGAAAGTTCAGCCCTCTACCATGTGTATCTTCTTCTCTGTGTGTCTCTGTGTGTAGCTTGGGAGAAGGTCTCTCTCTTCTCTCCTCTTTCTTTTCATGGTATCAGAGCCAAGTTATAGCTAATGCACACTGTACTGACACGCTGATCCCTAGCAGTCTATGAAAAAAGAAATTGGGCTAATTCTCACAAAGTTTGATACTAGGTTCAATCTAGGCTCTATCTGAGAGATAGAGTTCTGGTATAGGTAATCAAACAGAGACGACCAGATTTGCAGTTTTCTGGTTTATGTGTAGGTTGAAGATTTGCATGCAAAATTGTGCGCAAACAGAGGTAGTACATGTATGCCTGATTTTGGATACATGTATACGAGCTGTGGTCACTCTTGTTGAGTGTTTAGTAGATCACAGGTACCGGTACAGCAAGGTTGCAGGTTTTGTGCAAGTTGCAAATTTTTGGAGCTGTGTAGGAATATGGCAAACAAGTTCAACCAAATCGTTAGTGAGAAGTTGGACAATAATAATTTCCCTACATGGAGGTTTCGGATGACAAACTTCCCACAAGGAAAGGGCTATTGGGATTACATTGAAGGTGAAAATGATGAAGCTCCATGGTGTCCCGAAGAGAATGCTACTCCAGACGAGAAGAAAGCCTTGAAAGATTGGAAGCAAGGCAAAAGCAAAGTCATGTATTGGCTATCGATGAGTGTCTCAGCTAGTATGATGGGTTACTTAGAGATTGCACCCTCTCCTGCCAAAGCATGGAAGAGCTTAGAAAAGCTCAATGAAGACCATAGCAGAGTCAGGAAGTTACAACTCAAAACAGAGCTAAATACAGTGAAGCGAGGCAACATGTCTATCAATGACTATGACTCAAAGATCAAGAAAATAACAAATTCTCTTGGATCTATTGGTGTCACAGTTGATGATGATGATGTTGTTGCTGCAACATTAGAAGGGCTTGGAACAGAATACAAAAACTTCAAGTCCTCTATGAATACTAGAGCAGATGTTCCTAACTTTACAAAATTGACAACCATGTTAATTCGTGAAGAGAAGAGTCTTGGTCTTGGTGCATCCTCTTCTCAGAGTAATATCAGTTCTGATCAGCAAGCCTTCTATTCAAATAGAGGTAGAGGAAAAGGTCGTGGCACAAGTGGTGGTCGCGGCGTTCATTATTAGAATTTGCAGCAAAATCAGAGTCAAGGTCGTGGAAGAGGAAGACAAAATTGTAGAGGCAGGGGGAGAGGTGGAAATCAGAATGCAAACAGAGATCAAAATAATGCATCTGATCTTGAATGTTGGACATGTGGTGAGCAGGGTCACTACTCAAATGAATGTCCAACAACACGAAGGAGGCCAAATAACAGAGGTAGAGGGAGAAGGCAGCAAAACAACTATGCTGCAACAAACAGGAACAACAATGATGATGATTGGTCCGAGCAGTTATTTGTTATGCAGCATATGGTAAATGCTATGAATGGAGATGTACATGCCAGTTGACAGTGTATGGTATGTGGATTTAGGTGCTTCTAGCCTTGAAAAGGATATGCCTCATCATTTTTGGGCTGAGGTAGTACATACAGGTGTTTACATTATGAATAGGAACTGAGGAAAAGTACAGTGGCAAGAAACCAGATTTGTCACATTTAGAAGTGTTTGAGTGCATTGCGTATGTGCACATTCCAGATGAGTTGCACACAAAGCTAGATCCCAAGACTGAAAAATGTTATTTTTATGGGTTACGCAAATGAGAAAAAAGGGTACAGGTGTTACAATCCTGGTACTCGTGAATTGTGTATAAACAGGGATGTTGTCTTTGATGAGATGGTGGGCTAGTACAGTGATGTAAAGGACAATATTGGGTCTGATGTTGAGGCGGTCCGGGGCGGGCAACAAGAAGAGCAACCTCTAGACACCCTTCAAAGCTCCCGTGCTGCTCAATGGGGCTGGGGAACAACACAACACAAACCAAAACAACAAACCCACAGCCAAATCCCAACTACACAAGGGGCACCACCTAGTTTAAGAGCGAACTAGGACGCAAAAGAGGAGAATCGTTAGAGCAACCCACAAACAAGCAAGGAATTTACACTAACCCTAACACCAATGGAACACTCTCACACACTAAAACACGAGAGAGAGAGAGAGAGAGAGAGAGAGAGAGAGAGAGAGAGAGAGAGAGAGAGAGAGAGAGAGAGAGAGAGGGAGAGAGATAGTGCTCGGGCTGCTTTGAAACGTATCGGCAATGATCAAGCAAACACAACTATATATTTAAGAAAGAGAGAGAAAGGGGGAGGGGGTGCTTGTTGCATTAATACCTTCTTACAAATCTGTCATGGCAAATCAAAGTGAGATTAGTATTTGTTCAACATAGCTTGCGTAAATTTCACCACAACACATCACAAGAAAAGCCACCCCAATCACTGTCTTAAAGCCAGGGGAGTCCTCTCCACCCTGTCGCCCTCTTACAATATGTGGGATTTATGGCTAGATTGATGACAACACCAGAGACAAGCTATCAAGAACTTAACAAAAAACACCAAGACACTTACACATCATTGTTGTCCATTACTTCACGTTGGAAGGGAGACAAAGTATCCAAGCTTAGTCCAAATTCACCCTCCTTGATTCAGCAAATGTTGGGCTTTCACTAGTAGGAGAAATGATAGATTTCCTACTCTCAATTGAATGATCACTCTCTCTCTTACAATGGCATAGAGTTCCCTTGCTAATCCCCTATTACAACACATGCACATGCATAAGACAATGAGCTTCCACTCAAGAGCTCCTTCTAGAGAGGTTGAGCTTGGCTTCTCAAGCTATAGCATAGTGCTCTTGCTTGTGGCTCCCCCTTTTGTGCTAGCTACACCCTCCTTTTATAGCAATTTTGAAGGCTAGGGTTACTCCTCTAACCATGGTTGGGTTAGATTTTCAACAATTTATCTAATTTCTTTTGCTTGGAATTATCAAGAAGTTGGTGGGGAAAGAGAGAGGAGAGAAATGGAGGTGATAGGACTTTTCATAGTGGGTTAGAGTTAGTAGAGCTAGTATTAATTTACAAATGGAATTGGATATTTACAATGGGAGTATCCATGTAGGATACAAATAAGGAAGAAAAACTCTTAAGAGGTAAGAAAAGGTGGATTTCTTACAAGGTTGATGCTCCAAGTGTCTTGAGTAGGGCCAATTTTGACGCTTGTTGACGGTCCACTAGCTTTGACGGTACATTTTTTCTCCACTCTTGACCTTCCTTGAGAGACAAGGTAATTGAAGCTGAGTAATCAACCAACATGATGTTGTCTTTTAAGAGAAGAGGCTGAATTTTGTGGCTTTTTTGATAGATATGGGTAAATTGGAGGAGGAAAAATGAGACTAGGTGGTCAATTTTGGAATGGAATTGTGTGTGGGAGGTATGAGTTCACCATGGTTTCTCTTATTCTTCAAGGTTGAGGAGAAGGTGAGTAGGGTGCAGAGAGGAGTGGTGAGAGAGGTGGGGATGATGAGTGGAGAAGTGTGTGTGAAAGAGGAAAATGATAAAGTGGAAGAGAGAGTGTGGCTTCATAGCATGGGAAAACTGGGGTCCACTAATAAAATCATAGCTCACAGCTCGTAGCTCAAAAAAATATGAAAAAATTTGAGGCAAAAGTTCAGCCCACGAGCTACAACTTTTTTTGTATCACCTTTTCAAATTCGGAGAGCAAGTGAACTTTAAAAATTCAGCAAAACCGACTGTTTTTTTCCTCTGCACAAAGTCCTTGTGGGGTCCTTCTTTGGATGATTCTTTTGAATACCTCCAAGAGTGGGCCCTCCATAGTGCATGTATGCATGCCACCTACCCTTGACCTTATTTGGTAGGTCTATAATTGAAGATATTGTTGAGATCATGATATAAGTGAATAGTACAACTAAGAAAATCAAATATTGAGGGGTCTAAAAAATATGTACATGTCAAATATAAATAATATAAGTGGAAAAAATATAAAGGGGTCAAAAGAAATCTCTCTCATTATGAGGCTAAGATAAAATTTTTGGTGTTCTAATTAAAAAGAAAAAAACAAAATAGATGTAGGAAGGGAAAAATCACAATAGTGAAAAAATATGCACATAAATAAAACTAGTTTTTTTGGATTTTTGTCGGGGTGGAGTTACACCAAATATAAGAGAAGCTTACATGAAAATATTTCTATATGGAATAAAGAGTATGAAAAATGGTAAGAAAACTTGTGGTAACGGTGAGGCAATGTACAGAGCATAAATAACACACACCTAAGTAGAAATATTTAAATAAATACCAAAATAATTATGAAAAAATCTTTTATTTAGGCCCTATATACAAAGAAATATTTACATACGCATGGGCCATAATATACTTATATTTTTTATATTTTTTATTTTTTTGGCTTAACTAGCCCAATGACTAGCTAATTGAGGGTTTTTTATTTCAGTAAGGAGATATGGGAAAAGTCCCCTAACTCACACGCACCTATATACCGTGAAAGGGTGAGGGTAACCACAGTGTTTGAGTGATTTGATAGGGTGAGATAACTCACTATGGCAATTACAGAGAGCCGAAAAACGGCCATCATTAGCCCTCCCCCAGGATGATGGTATATTCATGTACCATCATAAAGAATCTTTTTCAAAGAGAGTGCTTCAGAGTTTTTGACAAGATCTTCATTGTTTGGCCCCTTGGAATTTTGGTTTGATTTACACTCATGCTTCATGGAACAATACTTACATGGGATAGTTTCCTTTTGCTCTGGTAGATCCTTTGGTAGAAGGCGACTCAAGTAAGGCTTCAAGCGATAGCCGTTTACCTTCCTGGAGTGCTCTTTCCCATTCAAGTCCATAAGTTGATAGTAACTTGAATTGAAAGCCTTCTTGACTATGTATGGCCCCTGCCATCTTGTTTCAAATTTGGCATCAAAACGATTATCGAGTCGATTGTCATACCTTAGCACAAGATCTCCTTCATTGATGCCTTTGTCCTTCAGTTTCTTGTCAAGCTTCTCCTTTGTCTGTGTGGCTTTCCTCTTATAGCACTCGTATGCTGCTTCTCTTTTCCACTCAAGCTCAGCTAAGGTAAGAAGTCGATCCATCCATGCTTCTTGATCATCTTGTGCTGATTTGCCATGAAGTCGCATTGTTGGAATGTTTAGCTCAATTGGCTGTAAAGCCTCTTGACCATAGACCAAGTGAAATGGTGTGAACTCCGTGGCTTCCCTATATGTGGTTCGATACGCCCACAAGGCACCATCCAAGAAGTCATCCCAGAACTTTGTCTTGTTTTTCACCATCTTTCTAATGATGCCTGCAATGACACCATTAGCTTTTTCTACCAAACCATTTGATTGGGGATAGTAGGGTGTACTGTGACGATGTAGAATGCGAAGTTCTTCACAGACTTCTGTGAGCAATCCCTTTCTAAACCCTGGACCATTATCAGAAACAATCTCCAAAGGTGTGTCAAATCTACAACAAATGTGAGTGTAGACGAATTTGCTCACTGTCCTCTCATTTACCTTTGCCACACTTTGTGCTTCCACCCACCTAGTCATATAGTCTACAGCCACTAGAATGTAGAGTTTACCATTTTTTGTCCTAGGCAGAGGACCCATAGCATCAATGCCCCACTTTTCAAAGGGTCCATTTGCAAGAACGATTTGCCTTGGACAATAAACCAACCTTCTATTTCCATTTATCTGACAATTGTGACAGCTTTTACACCAATGTTGAACGTCCACATGCAAGCTTGGCCAAACATACCCCAGAAGCAAAATCTTCTTCACAGTTGATTCTTGGGCAAAATGACCACCACATGCCTCTTCATGCAAAACTTTTAGAATGGCTGGAATTTCCTCGATAGTTGGTACACTTGATCCTTCCCTTTTTGATAGAGGGAGCCTTCTAGAAGGAGATAGAAACTTGCCTTCTTCATGAGTCTCCTCTTCTGAGCCTTCGTGAAGTCTTGTGGAAACTCACCCTCCAAAATGTAGCCAATAATGGGAGCCAATGACTCCAATCCCTGGTATCTCGGTTGCTTGACAGCTGCTGCCACCATGATGACTTGCACTTCTCTCTCAATACATGTAACTGCTTGTTGTGCAAGTAAATCGACATCTTCATTTTGTTTCCTCGGAATATGATATAGTTGCATTTCTTCAAACTGATTAAACATCCTACGAATGGCATGAACTTTTGTCCTTAAGCTTTCATTCTTGCATGCCCAAATGCCTAAAATCTGTTTAACAATGAGAAGTGCATCTCCTTTTACCATGAGACGTTTTATCCCTTGGCCAATGCACATCTTCAAACCATGAAGTAGTGTGTCGTATTCTGCTTCATTGTTGCTAGTTGAACCTGGTAGATTGACCTTCTCTTTCATGACCACCTCCCCACTTGGGTTGAGCAACACTAGCCCTCCCCCTGCTTTTCCTGTGGCTCGACAAAAAGCTCCATCAAAGAACAAGGTAAAAGCATTAAATATACTTTTTGGTGGTGGCAATGGTAGGGTCTTTACTTGAGGCACCTTAATTTCCTTCTCATGTACCCTATAAGTGAGAATCCCTGCCAATTGTGCACGCACACTATCTTCTACCTTGAAAGAGTATTGGAACTCTTGCAACTCCATAATCCACTTTGAGATCCTAGTACTAAGATTCATTTGAGATGACACCCAAGGGAACAAATTTTCTGCAGTGAGGATTACAAAAGGTTTTGGTAGCAGGTAGGATCTAAACTTTCTCACCGCAAACATGAGAGAAAGCATCATGAGTTCTGCTTCTGTGTAGCTTCTCTCCAAGGCATTCATGACCCTACTAGCAAAGTAGATGGGTCGCATCCTGGTACTATGGGGATCTTGTTGTAATAAAACTGCACCAATTGTTTCCTTCCCAACACTAGAGCTAACAAAGAATGTGTACTCCCAACAAGGAGGCATGAGTGTTGGTAGCTCTGACAAAATGACTTTAATGTTACAAAAGTACTCTTCAAGCTCATCAGACCATGCAAATTCTACTGTTGTGTCAACTTTTGCAAAGGGTGAAGTAACTCCGAGGCTAAGTGAATGAAGCGTGACATATACTTCACCTTTTGAATGAATGAGATGACCTCCTTAAGACTCTTGGGTGATGGTAGCTCAATAAGAGCCTTTGCCTTTGAAGGATTCACTTCAATGCCTTTGTAAGAAACTTTATGACCAAGCAAGATTACTTCATCCTCACCTATATGGCACTTGTCGGGGTTGAGTTGACCTCCCATGTCGTAGAGCTTCTTTAAACCTTCTTCTACCCTTTGTAGATGCAATGATTTTGAGCTATAAATACAGAAATCATCAATGAACACCCTAATTGACTTTCCAAAGAATGCTTGAAACACCATATTCATGAAACGTTGGAATGTTGCAGGAGCATTTGTCAGACCAAATGGCATGACTTTAAAAGCATAACAACCCCAAGGAGTGATAAAGGTTGTTTTCAATTGATCCTCCAATACAATCCCTATTTGAAAGTAACCTGAGTAACCATCGCACACAGTGTACTGCTCATGACCAGCTACCTCATTTAGTATCTCATCCTGGAATGGGAGGGGAAAGTGATCTCTCTTTGTTGCCTCATTGAGGGGACGGTAATCCACACACACCCTCCACTTGCCATTTTTCTTAGGACTGATAACAACAGGAGAGACCCACTCTGAATTCTCCACTGGATAAATGAAACCTGCTGCTAGAAGCTTTCTTACCTCCTTGAGTAGAGCCTGCTCCTTTATAACTCCTACCCTTCGTAGCTTCTGAGCTTTAGGTGTGGCCTCAGTCTTTAACTCAATCTTGTGTTGAACAACATCTACCCCACGCACGTCGGTGTAGTCTTTAGCAAAAAGCCTAGGAAACTTCCTTAGCACACATTTGAACTCCTCTCTTTCATCCTCTGTAAGTGTTGTTGATAGCATACCTTCCAGCATCCCTTCAAGTTGAACACCTTCGTTCTCTTGAGGACCTACCTCCTCCAAGCCTTGACAAGAGGTCTCTTGGTTGCTTGGCTTAAACCTTACCCCCATGACTTCGATGGAAGACTCCTCTTCAGTAATGCTGCCGCTACTTTCTTCTTCTGAAGTGCTATCGGTCCAACCTTCTTTCGTCTCACTTTGAGATGATTCTTCATGGAGCTCCTCTTGGCGTTGCTCCTTCATGTCAAAGACAACCTTCTTGTGATTGTCATTCCTGCAAATTAGCTTTCCACTCTCCCAATCTTGCAAAGCTCACATTTTCATTAGCCATGGTCTTCCTAGGATAAATGGGTAACCATTTCCCTTGGTAGACATGACATAGAAATCCACTGCCTTCTTAATGCCAAAGGCCTCCACAAAAACATTTTTACAAATGCCTACGCACCTAGCCTTGCTATTGTTTGCCATTTTCACTTTGATTTCAGGTGTCTCATGGATGTGCATGCCTAGTCTTTGCATGAGCCCTTCTGTCATGATGCAAATTTGTGCACCCCCATCCACTAGACCTTTCCTAACCAATCTTCCTTTTATGTAACAATCTAGCACAGGTGTAATATCCTCGTTCATTTCAGCATGTGCAATTTTTACATCAGGAAAACTCTCTTTTACCTTTCTCCTAGTGCTAACTGCCTTTGTTAAATCCCTCCTAACTTGTGGGCATAATGCAAGAAAATGAGGCCATGAGATATCAGGAACCTTACGTCGCATGTCTTCCAACAGGTTGTATGGAGCCATACCATGTCCAAGAGGGAAGTCTTGGAGATTGATACGACGTCGAGTCCTCTTAGCTTCCTTGGTCTCCTTTGCCTTCTTGCCTTGTCCATGGTCACTCTGTGATGGGACACCCTCTTTCTCTTTACCTTTTCCTCGGCCACGCTTAATGCCATTTGCTTCCATGTCAACCTCATTTGAGTTTGTCACCTCTACCACATGCACATTTGGATCTGGCAAAGGTGGAACTCCTTCTACCCCTTGTGGAGGTGGTCTTGGTCCATTTGGTCTTTGTAGAAGCCTTGGTTGTTGACCAGTTCCTTCACCTGCATTCATCACTGGGTAATTCAAGTTAGGTCTCCCTGGCTCCCCACCGGGCCAAGGACAATTATACATCCCATGTCCAGACTCTCCGCAATTCCAACATTGCAAGACTCTCCTAGGTCGTGGATCTCGCTCTTCAGACTTCTTTGCTTCTCCCTTTAGACCTATAGCTTGTGCAAGGTGAATTGACAGGCTGCTTAAAGATTCGTTTAATTTCTCAATTACTTCCGCCGTTACCTCAGGAAGCTCCCTCGATGTCGATGCTTGTGACTTACCTTTGGGTCTAAGACCTTCTATTGGAACCTCTCCCCTTAAGCACTTGAGTTTCCTATATTTCTCAGCAGCCCTAGTTTCAGCTGCATCAAAGGTAGCAGGTGCACCCGCCTCAACTTTTACCTTAAGGTCAGGAAAGAGTCCGGCTATGAACCTCTCCTTATTTAGAAATTCTGCACCATCACCAGGGTTAGCAACATTTCGTATCCATAGAGCCCAAAGACGTAGAAACTCTTACTTGTACAAGTAGTAGTCATCTAAGTCTTTTTGCTTATGAGAAACAATGTCTTGCCATAATTTTTGAGTGTTTTGGGGATCAAAGAAGTATTTCTTGAAACGATTCAAAACTTCTGCGTAATTCCCCTTAACTTCCTCAGGCAAAGAGTCAAACCAAGTGCTAGCATCTTTCCTAAGGACCACCTCAAACATTTCTACACGTTCTTGATCAGTTATTATCCTCTTGATACGGCAAGACATCTTGAAATTCGCTAAAAATAATTCTGCATCCTCTCAAGGCTCTCCAAAGAAAAGAGGATACCCAGACATTTGGCGTTGGCTTTCCATTGAATTGATTTCAAAGTGACACCCGTTTTTGTTTTTCTTTCTTAAAAAGATTTACACAATAATGTTTTCTAGCTTGCAATCTATTCTACAACAAAATAAAGATATTCACATCAAATGACCTATGATAATAATTAAGAGGTAGGATGATAGGGTTTGGTGATGCGAGAATTTCTCCTACTCTTTGGGCACCAAACATGAACACCATACGTTGTTGAAAATGGATTTTCCTACTAATTGCAATGTTTATTCTAATGTGTGGAGTGAAATGGAAGGGAAAAACCTCTATTCCTGGGCCATTATCCATGGTCTATGCATGACCTAATGCTTAAAACAAAACAAAAATATAGACGTCCAAACTAAGGTCGTACCTAATGAGAGGCAAAATAAAAGGATTTACTGAAGCGTTTATCTCGGCCAACCTAAGAGGACCTAAAATTATACGAATGACACGTTGAAATTGCAACTTAGTACTAACAATTATGTGTACCTTTTGGCTTGCCATGGGAATGAAGGGATCATACAAATTTTCATGATTCATGTAAATTACTTGACTATGCTAAAGGTTGATTCTACACAAAAATACACAAGCCGTCCTCAGTGGGGGCACCAATTTGAGGCGGTCCGGGGCGGGCAACAAGAAGAGCAACCTCTAGACACCCTTCAAGGCTCCCGTGCTGCTCAATGGGGCTGGGGCACAACACAACACAAACCAAAACAACAAACCCACAGCCAAATCCCAACTACACAAGGGGCACCACCTAGTTTAAGAGCGAACTAGGACGCAAAAGAGGAGAATCGTTAGAGCAACCCACAAACAAGCAAGGAATTTACACTAACCCTAACACCAATGGAACACACTCACATACTAAAACACGAGAGAGAGAGAGAGAGAGAGAGAGAGAGAGAGAGAGAGAGAGAGAGAGAGAGAGAGAGAGAGAGAGAGAGAGAGAGAGAGAGAGGGAGAGAGATAGTGCTCGGGCTGCTTTGAAACGTATCGGCAATGATCAAGCAAACACAACTATATATTTAAGAAAGAGAGAGAAAGGGGGAGGGGGTGCTTGTTGCATTAATACCTTCTTACAAATCTGTCATGACAAATCAAAGTGAGATTAGTATTTGTTCAACATAGCTTGCGTAAATTTCACCACAACACATCACAAGAGAAGCCACCCCAATCACTGTCTTAAAGCCAGGGGAGTCCTCTCCACCCTGTCGCCCTCTTACAATATGTGGGATTTATGGCTAGATTGATGACAACACCAGAGACAAGCTATCAGGAACATAACAAAAAACACCAAGACACTTACGCATCATTGTTGTCCATTACTTCACGTTGGAAGGGAGACAAAGTATCCAAGCTTAGTCCAAATCCACCCTCCTTGATTCAAAAAATGTTGGGCTTACACTAGTAGGAGAAATGATAGATTTCCTACTCTCAATTGAATGATCACTCTCTCTCTTACAATGGCATAGAGTTCCCTTGCTAATCCCCTATTACAACACATGCACATGCATAAGACAATGAGCTTCCACTCAAGAGCTCCTTCTAGAGAGGTTGAGCTTGGCTTCTAAAGCTATAGCATAGTGCTCTTGCTTATGGCTCCCCCTTTTGTGCTAGCTACACCCTCCTTTTATAGCAATTTTGAAGGCTAGGGTTACTCCTCTAACCATGGTTGGGTTAGATTTTCAGCAATTTATCTAATTTCTTTTGCTTGGAATTATCAAGAAGTTGGTGGGGAAAGAGAGAGGAGAGAAATGGAGGTGATAGGACTTTTCATAGTGGGTTAGAGTTAGTAGAGTTAGTATTAATTTACAAATGGAATTGGATATTTACAATGGGAGTATCCATGTAGGATACAAATAAGGAAGAAAAACTCTTAAGAGGTAAGAAAAGGTGGATTTCTTACAAGGTTGATGCTCCAAGTGTCTTGAGTAGGGCCAATTTTGACGCTTGTTGACGGTCCACTAGCTTTGACGATACATTTTTTCTCCACTCTTGACCTTCCTTGAGAGACAAGGTAATTGAAGCTGAGTAATCAACCAACATGATGCTGTCTTTTAAGAGAAGAGGCTGAATTTTGTGTTTTTTTTGATAGATATGGGTAAATTGGAGGAGGAAAAATGAGACTAGGTGGTCAATTTTGGAATGGAATTGTGTGTGGGAGGTATGAGTTCACCATGGTTTCTCTTATTCTTCAAGGTTGAGGAGAAGGTGAGTAGGGTGCAGAGAGGAGTGGTGAGAGAGGTGGGGATGATGAGTGGAGAAGTGTGTGTGAAAGAGGAAAATGATAAAGTGGAAGAGAGTGTGTGGCTGCATAGCATGGGAAAACTGGGGTCCACTAATAAAATCATAGCTCACAGCTCGTAGCTCAAAAAAATATGAAAAAATTTGAGGCAAAAGTTCAGCCCACGAGCTACAACTTTTTTTGTATCACCTTTTCAAATTCGGAGAGCAAGTGAACTTTAAAAATTCAGCAAAACCGACTGTTTTTTTCCACTGCACAAAGTCCTTGTGGGGTCCTTCTTTGGATGATTCTTTTGAATACCTCCAAGAGTGGGCCCTCTATAGTGCATGTATGCAAGCCACCTACCCTTGATCTTATTTGGTAGGTCTATAATTGAAGATATTGTTGAGATCATGATATAAGTGAATAGTACAACTAAGAAAATCAAATATTGAGGGGTCTAAAAAATATGTACATGTCAAATATAAATAATATAAGTGGAAAAAATATAAAGGGGTCAAAAGAAATCTCTCTCATTATGAGGCTAAGATAAAATTTTTGGTGTTCTAATTAAAAAAAAAAACAAAATAGATGTAGGAAGGGAAAAATCACAATAGTGAAAAAATATGCACATAAATAAAACTAGTTTTTTTGGATTTTTGTCGGGGTGGAGTTACACCAAATATAAGAGAAGCTTACATGAAAATATTTCTATATGGAATAAAGAGTATGAAAAATGGTAAGAAAACTTGTGGTAACGGTGAGGCAATGTACAGAGCATAAATAACACACACCTAGGTAGAAATATTTAAATAAATACCAAAATAATTATAAAAAAATCTTTTATTTAGGCCCTATATACAAAGAAATATTTACATATGCATGGGCCATAATATACTTATATTTTTTATATTTTGTATTTTTTTGGCTCAACTAGCCCAATGACTAGCTAATTGAGGGTTTTTTATTTCAGTAAGGAGATATGGGAAAAGTCTCCTAACTCACACGCACCTATATACAGTGAAAGGGTGAGGGTAACCACAGTGTTTGAGTGATTTGATAGGGTGAGATAACTCACTATGGCAATTACAGAGAGCCGAAAAACGGCAATCAATGTAAAAGAGCCTGTGGATGCTTCAAGTGGGAAGCAAGAGTCACATACTTTAAGTGGACCAAGAGAGTCCTCTTCTAGTGGTTCTATTTACAGGCCATGGAGTGGTAGATTACGCACGCAGGTTACACCACAAAGTGCACCACAGGTCTCTCGCAAAGGGAAAGAGAAGATAGGTGAGCCCCCATGTATGACTAGTGTGTCTTCAGGTTCCTCACACATTGATGCAGATTTTGATGGTTCAGATCAGAGTCTTGATGAGGAGCTTGGTATACTAGTAGTCAGGACCCTAGGTGTTAGAAAACAGATTACAAGGACACCTGGCAGTGATTCAGGACCACGCAGGTCTAATAGGGTCGGATTTTCTGTGGACAGGTTGACTTATGATGGGTATGTTACTCATCATTATGCTTATATGGCAAAGGTTGTTCAAGATGTAGAACCCGCATGTTTTGAGGATGCAATTGGCAATGAGAATTGGGAAAATGCCATGGAAGAAGAAATGGGTGCGCTTGATGTAAATCAAACTTGGGAGTTGGTGCCATTACCAGAGGGCAAGAAAGCGATTGGGTGCAAATGGGTGTATAAAGTAAAGCATAAGGCTGATGGTACAAGTGAAAGATATAAGGCAAGGCTGGTCGCAAAAGGGTATGCATAGACTTATGGTATAGATTATGAGAAAACCTTTGCTCCAGTAGCAAAGATGGCTACAGTACGCACTGTCATTGCGGTGGCTGCAGCAAAAGGATGGTTTATGCATCAAATGGATGTCAAGAATGCATTCTTGCGAGGGGAAGCTACAAAGAAGAAGTGTATGTGGAGCAGCCACCTAGTTATGAAGATGGTAAGCATCCAGATTATGTTTGCATCTTCGTAAGGCCTTGTATGGGCTGAAGCAAGCACCTAGAGTGTGGCATGACAGAATTACACAATTTCTTTTGCGCATTTGGATTTCGTATGTCACATGTTGATCACTCACTCTATGTACGTCAGAGTGATGTTGGATTTGTGCTTATTACCATCTATGTAGATGACTTGATTATTGTGGGTGACAATGAGACAGAGATTGAGCATGTTAAGGGTCTTCTCAAGAAGGAGTTTGAGATGAAGGATTTGGGAAAGCTGCGCTACTTTCTTGGACTTGAGGTGATTTGTACGACAGAGGGCATATGGTTGTCTCAGAGACAGTATGCATTGGATATGTTATCCAAATATGGTATGGCTGATTGCAAGCCTATTTCTATGCCCTTGGATGTCAATACAAAGCTAAGTGCACATGATGGTGCTGTACTCGAGGATCTCACTATGTATCACAGGATTGTGGGCAGTCTCATTTACTTGACTATCACGCGACCAGATTTGAGCTATATAGTGGGACTTCAGAGTCAGTTTATGCAGCTTCCATGGAAGCCGCACTTGGATGCAGTGCGCCGTACATTACGCTATGTGAGGGCTACCTTGGACCATGCACTATTTTATGCTGCAGATGTTCCAGTGGAGTTGCATGGTTACATAGATGCAGATTGGGCTGGTAGCACCACTGATTGATGGTCTACTAGCGGGTTTATGTTTACACTTGGGAGTGCTGCCATCACTTGTATCAACAAGAAGCAGCCCACAGTTGTCTTGTCTAGTATAGAGGCTGAGTATAGAGGTGCTGCAGTTGCAACATGTGAGGTAGCTTGGTTACGCAAGCTACTTATGGATTTGAGGCTGCAAGTGGACACAGAGGTTGCCATTTACTGTGACAACCTTAGCAGTATTCAGTTGGCCAGGAACCCAATATTTCATGCGTGGACCAAGCACATAGAGGTCCATTACCATTTTTTTCAAGATCACGTTTTGGCGGGTGACATTGACTTGGTTTACATTGGCATAGAGGAGTAGGTAGCGGATATCTTCACCAAGGCTCTGGGAGCCGAGAAGCTCCGTCGTTTTCGGACTATGCTTGGAGTCCTTCAGTTGGGTCGAGCTCGAGGGGGGGTGTTGAGATGTTGAGCTCTCCATGAGCTGGCACTCTTGGTAGGCCTTGGTGATTGTTGGCCACATTTACATCACCAATACGGTTGGTAACCGACATGGCGTATCCTCGACAGGGATTCTATAGCTGGCACATTTATCTAGCCAGCATAGCTACTTAGCAGGTTCACATTATGGACCGCATCTCTCTTTTGGTTGTACTACTTATGTAGTCAGTTTTTCATTATGTATATACACACTCATTTTTTGAAGTAGATTAAAAAGAAATTTCAGCCCTCTATCGTGTGTATCTTCTTCTCTATGTGTGTCTGTGTGTAGCTTGGGAGAAGGTCTCTTTCTTCTCTCCTCTTTCTTTCCATTGTGGTGATTTCCTTGGAATTTTTTTTCTCTAAGAAGGGCACGCCATAGCCTATGAAATTCAAAGGCTTGACCTTGTTGAGAAATCTCTAGGCATATATGAGAAGGAACTCTTAGCAGTTGTACATGCTCTAGACTCGTGGAAGAACTATTTATTGGGGACTCCTTTCATTATGTGAACAAATCACCAAAGCCTTAAGTACATCATGACGCAGACCAAGCTCTCCAGCAAAAAAATGAGGTGGTCAAATTTCCTTTTGAAATTTCATTTTCATATTGCTCACATTGCTGGCAAGCAGCATAATCAAGTGACCGATGCACTCTCAAGACGACCGAGAGTAAATGCGGTATCCATAGCAACTCACAATTATCTATCTTCTATGATAGATGAGTACACTATCGATCCCAATTTTAGAGATGTGATTTCAGACCTTGCACTAGGGAAGAAGGAAGAACCATTTACCGTACAAGATGGTTATCTTCTCTATGGCAATAGACTATGCGTTACTAACTCACTACATGAGAAAGTAATGTATGAATCTCATGCTTCTCCTTATGTGAGGCATAGAGGGATTTAGTCTACCCTAAAAGGGATAGAAACATATTTCTATTGGCCTACCATGAAAGCAAACATTCAAGACTATGTTTCAAAATGTGTGGTATGCCAAAAGACGTAGTTTAATGGAGGGAAGCAATCTGGATTGCCTCAGCCTTTTCCAATCCCTAATTCATCATGGTTGAGCATATCCATGGATTTTACCTTTGGATTGCCCAAGTCTATCCATGGGAATACATGAATATGGACGATAGTATTTAGGTTTAGCAAACAAACACATTCCATTGCTGTCAAAAAGACTATCAAGGCCCATCAAATGGAAACCCTCTTCATATAAAAAATCTTTAAATACCATGTCTTGCCAATGTCTATAGTGTCGGATAGAGATCCTAGAATGACCATACGTAATTTTTGGAAGGGTTTTTTTGAGAATGTAGGTACAAGGCTAAACTTCTCTTCGGCCTATCATCCCCAAACGGATGGCCAAAGTGAAATAGCTACCTAACCATTCTTGATCTACTAAAAGCTTATGCTATAGAAGTAGATCAAAAGTCTCAATGGAAGAAGTACTTACCCTTAGTGGAGTATTCCTACAATAACACTGTACATACTTCCACGGGGAAAGCACCTTCTGAGGTGATAGAGGGAAGATCAAAATGTCCCATGCTACTCAAGGTACATGTATGGGAAGATCTTTGCTGCAGATGAATATAGCGGAGACCTGCAAGAATATTTCCAAAAGATTAATGATGCTATATCCATCTCTTAGCAAAGATAAAAGGCTGATGCCGATAAGCACAGAAGATCCCTAGCCTTTGAACAAAATGATTGGGTCTTGCTTAAGTGTCCCAAGGCTCGATTAGGGCGCACAACGGGCAAGAATACTACAGGACACCAAAAGTACTATACTAAGTTAGCAAAAAGGTACTATAGTCCGTTTTAGATTATTAGGCCAATCAATGAGATGACCTATTGACTTAAGCTGACCAACCATTGGCTCATACACAATGCTTTCCACGTGAGCCTACTAACTTCTTGCAAACGAGATCCACCTCAAGAAGCAGTCATTGAAGACCCACCGAAGATAAAGGACCAAGAAGAGGTGTTGTAGCCTGAGTCCATTTGCTGACACAAAGACAAGGTATTACAAGGTAGTAAGACTATCCGACGATATCTTATCAAGTTTAAAAATTATCCTTTGGAAGATGCTAGAAGGATGCAAGGCGTACAATTAAAGGATAACCTAAACCTTGTCAATGCTTACAATGATTTCCTAGCGTAAGCAAATGTAAATATTATAAATGAACATATTTTTTGTCTTATAATACTCTCTTTTTATTTATTGTGCACAAATGTTAATAAGTATGCATGCTTAGGATCATGTTCGTGGAGATGACGTCTCCCAAACACCAAGTAGAGTTTGTCACTCTACTATGGAAGATTGATACGGACTAAAGGGCAGACGTGCTTGCAGCAACTAAGGCTCTCAAGCACCAAATGAACTAGTCATCCATTCTACAATGGTGTCGTAGGGTAAAATAGGGATCCTGTACGTGTTAGCAAAAAGACTAATGACTAGGCATTATTTTCTCTACCTCATAGTCGAGGACAACTATGATTTCAAGAGAGAGGTGATGTCATACAAACTAATATCTAATTCTCCCAAATGATTTTCTCATGTTCAACTAATCATTTAATATGGGAAAGTACCATGGGAGTAAAAGCTAGAATATTGGTAAGGCTGCGAGACCGATCTCTACAAGGATCCAAAGGAGAGAAAATAGGGATCCAAAGGGGGACAACAAAAGAGCAATGTGCTTCAATAGGGCTTTAAAGACCTAAGGTTCAGCTCCATTAAAACTTCCATACGCTAAAGTTCCAAAAATTAACTCAATTGTCCAATGGCCAAATTAGGGGAAAATTGGATGGTCATGGGAAGACAAAAAAGTCTTCCCACATCCCTAGGAAGGAGGGGCCGACGAGCCCTAATAGTAGGGGATGAGAGAGAAACACACACACGCACTCCAAAGCTCCCCCCTTTACACAAAGGGAATACTGGACACATGTCATGCTCCCAGGCCAGTTGCCCCCAATCTCCCCTCAAATACTATTGGATGGCCATAGAGGTGGACCAATGAGAATAAGGCTAGAATAAATTTAGTCTAATCAATAAAAAAATGCTTGATAAAATAACCAATAGGAATTAAACTCCCTAGAAGACTATTGGACAGTCTACCAAGGGGTCTAATGAGCATCCAACAGCCCAATGGCTTGCTTGATTCCTATTGGCCAGACGTCAAAGAGGTCCAATGAGATTTTAATGAATTATGTTATACCTAAAGCTCTCACAAAAGGGGAAAGGGGGACACATGTCACAAGGCTATCAATTATACTTCTAATTTGTGAGTGGCTAAGCTTTGCAGGAGCCAATGGGATGCCAGCAAGAGCAAAAAGCAAGAGGGGTCGACCGAGAGAGAGAGAGAGAGAGAGAGAGAGAGAGAGAGAGAGAGAGAGTTTGGCATTTTAGTCTATCTTTTATGCTACACACACACACACACACACACACACACACACACACACACACACACACACACACACACACACACACACACACACACACACAACTCATGTGTGAAAGAAGAACTTCATCTTATTCTCCAAGCATTGAGAAGTAGAGGCCTACACCAAAAACTCTTGGCTAGGGAATGCAAATCCAACCAAGAGCCAAGCTTCAATGGCATGCTCATCTCCTCCGCCATGCTAATTACTAGGCTAAACTATGCTATTAGAGTGATTATGTGAGGAGAATACTTCTTTCTCGTAAGATACATCTTCTTCCTCTCAATCTATTCTCATTCCCTGCTAGCTCTCACCATTTTTGAACGTGTGTGAGGTCTTGGGACTGAGGCTAGGGACACTAGGTGTGTTTTTCAAGCATAATTTGGTGCATGAAGCTTCCATCTTCATTGCACCAACTAGTTTTGTTAAGGAACACAAAGATTGTATTGTACAAAAGTCTCCTTTGATGGGAGAAGCTATAATACAAAGCCTTTATGGAGGGACATCCGGCTCCATGTAAATCGGGTCCTCAACTGTTGTCAATTGTTCTATTTCTCTCTCTTTTCAAGTATTGTCAATGCCAAATTAGCTAGTTGTAAATTGCTATGTTGCTTTCTCAAATTAAGTACTCTCTCTATGCTCATTAGGAACTTGTTCTTAATGAAATGCTCACTATGTTATCAATTTCCTCTACACACAAGTTACTAGTGCATTAAATGTGACATTGGTATCAGAGCTATTGGTTTCTCTTTTCTTGCTCAAGAAGAGAGGTCCTCAAGCTTGCTATTACAAATGGCTGTTCTTACTAATTGCAAAAGAGTAAGTAGAATAGGGATTTTTTAATCCTTGAAGCACGCCTGCTTATGTTAACGGGGATACCGTCGAGAGTTATGGTCTTAAGAGTGGAGTCCTATGGTGCTTGCCTATGGCTTAACCATTATTGAGCTATTAGAAGCTTGACACAGTTGTTGTCTTGGATCTATTGTTTTCAACCCTCTCTTCTATTCCTTGCAATTAATAATATTAGAGCCACGGGTATAGATGCTTGAGTGCTTATCTTTGAAGGTAAAGAGGAGTAGCTACTAGGGCTTGAAGTGCCAAAGTACAAGTAAACATTTACACCTAAAATATTCTAATATGGCTCACAAGGGAAAAGAGATTGAAATGAATGTTGATAGCTTTAATTTTTCTAATGATAGAGCAAATAATGATGCCCCTATGCTTGTAAACTATCTTGTTTTTAGGCTTCAACAAGCCCTAGGAAACCCATCCCTCCAAGGTGAAGTGCAACAGCAATTACGCACCCATGGTATTCTCCAAACTCCCCACCAAGAAGAGAGAGTACCTAGGAAAGCTCCTGGTGAAACTTCCAAAAGAGGACTCTCTCCCATAAGGAAAGAAGAGGAGTATCCATACGAAGGGCTCAAAAACTTGCTACTCAATGAGGCATCTCCCTCCCAAAGGAGAACCCAAGTTTCAATGGTAGAGCCCCCACCAAAAAAACGAGAAAGAAGCGAGTCTCCTGCCACCTTGGTAGAGATGGCTCCACGAAGATGGTGGGAAAAACACTCTTCAACACCCACTAAACGGAGAATAACATCGCTTACTTCTCTACACCATAATTCAAAGACGGAAGAGAGAAAACAAGAGAAGAAAAAGGCAAGAAAGAGTTCGCCCTCTTCTCCATCTTCTTCATCCTCTTCCTCTTCTGAAGAAAATGATGGTGCACACAAGGAGGAACAAGGAAAGCAAAAGATGAAAAAGAGGCCGCCCTCTTCTGCATCCTCCTAATACTCTTCCTCTTCTGAAGAAAGTGATGGTGCAGCTCCCGAACCACCTAAAAGAAGAGGCCATAGGAAATCCTATGCTACCTAGAAGAGGTCATCCAAGCACAAAAAGTTCAAAGAGGGAGGAAAGAACATATCTTTCCTTACCTACGATGGAACTTTTGGTGCTACGGACAAAGTCTTGGCCTTTATCCAACAATTTGATGTGGTGTTTGGAGATGAGGGCTTCAAGAAGTCCTCTAAGCTACGTCATGTAGCCATGCATTTTCAAAAGCCCGCCAGGCAATGGTGGTCTAGCCTACGAGCAAACGGTGAAGCTCCACGAACATAGAAAGCTTTAAGAGCCTCTATTATGAGCAGTTTTTGGCTACCGATGCCAAAGACAAAGTACTCACCAAGTGGCAAAGCTTAAAGCTCTCCTATGAATCTATTCACAAATATGTAGACAAGTTTTGGGATTTACACCTCAAAGCCACTGTCTTCAAAAAGACGGACTTTAGAGGTTCGGGTTTAACTGAGGATATGGAGGAGTGTGTTAACTCCCAAAGGCCACGCACCATATATGCGGTCATATACCATACCATTGTGGCTTCAAGAATCAACTTCCAAAAAGGGGCTAAGAGAAATCTTAGGCCCATGGAAAACAAGGACCGTAATGAGCCTAAGGGAAAGGACAACGTCCAAAAGTCTCCCAAAGGCAACGCCAACAACAACAAAGCTAAGGGGAAGGGAGTTTATAAAGGAAAAAATATACTCTCTCCTGAAGAGCTAGAGCATTATCGTGAAGATAACTGTTGTTTCAAGTGCGGGGAGGAAGGGCATGCCTATCGTGCTTGCCCCCACAACAATACACGTAATGAGCCTCCTAGGGCTACCTTGGTTGAAATTTAAGAAGATGCTCATCACAAAGGATCTCCTCTATGCCATGCAAGAGTCCTATGCAAGTGTGAGGTCTTGGGGCTGAGGCTAGGGACACTAGGTGTGTTTTTCAAGAATAATTTGGTGCATGAAGCTTCCATCTTCATTGCACCAACTAGTTTTGTTAAGGAACACAAAGATTGTATTGTACAAAAGTCTCCTTTGATGGGAGAAGCTATAATACAAAGCCTTTATGGAGGGACATCCGGCTCCATGTAAATCGGGTCCTCAACTGTTGTCAATTGTTCTATTTCTCTCTCTTTTCAAGTCTTGTTCAATGCCAAATTAGCTAGGTGTAAATTGCTATGTTGCTTTCTCAAATTAAGTACTCTCTTTATGCTCTTTAGGGACTTGTTCTTATAATGAAATGCTCACTACGTTATCAATTTCCGGAACACACAAGTTACTAGTGCATTAAATGTTACAATATCAATTCCATAACAATATTATAATTGAGGACAACTATGAATTCAAAGAGAAGTAATGTCACTAAATTTAAATTTTGGTCTAGTGAAAATGATTTTATCTTACTAAAATTGGCCACCTTAGAGAGAGCAAAGAAAATAGTTATAGAGCCAAGAAGTACAATGATGATGGAGGGGTGCATTCATGGCTTAATAGTGTCCAGAGAATAATCCTACCTTCAAAAGTGCCCAAGGACTACATTATGGAGTCCACTTAGTGCTCACAAAACCAAAGTGGCAATCAAATGAGTTCCAAAAGCATCCAAGAGGGTGTTAGATAGGCAGTTAGAGGAGGGGGGAGTGGTCAAATTGGTGCATTCATGGCCTATTAATGCTAGATTGTTGAAGAAAGAGATTGAGAATGAATGTTACATGTGATTGATCCCACATGCAATGCAAGAGTCCTATGAATTTCTTATCACACAATGCAATCATCCAAATTTTCTCTCATTGAGTACAATACGCGTGAACTTGTGATTGTTCGCTTAGTCTTAAGGTTCACTTTATGAGCTGAATTGTTCTGAGAGATACCCCTCCTCAGGCGTCTATGCCATAATTATACAATTCACACTATTATTGTAATTTCAATATACATGAGAGTGTGGAAGGGATACCAAAGGGGAGGATTTTACAGTGGCCAACCTAGCATTGGGTTTAAGCCATGAGCCGGACTGCATCTAGAGGTGCCTTGCCACAAGTGCTACCCCTGAATGTATATGAATGAAAGTGTACTCAAGAAAATGACCAAGTGGATGGTGAATATATGTGTACACCATATTGCAGAGAGAGAGAGAGAGAGAGAGAGAGAGAGAGAGAGAGAGAGAGAGAGAGAGAGAGAGAGAGAGAGAGGTGGAGGTGGAGGTGGAGGAAGAAATAGATTGCATAGATGACATACGAGAATGACACAAGAGAACCTTTAAATGTCCCATCTAAATGAAATAGGCAAACCATGAATTAATGCTTATCAAAATTTGGGTATACCGTAAATGCCTAAATAGAAGCATTGGACCCAGTGTGGGGTTGACCAGTCTACCCATCCACATTTGCTTCTACTATGAACAGAGAGGGTTTCACTTCACCAAGAGCGAGCGAAAACTTTCTCCATCCAAGCAACACTTGAACACCAAAAAATTTCAATTTTTTTTTACACACAAGCCAAATGAGCCATTAGAAAGCAATGAGAAACCTACCTAGTTCTTGTAAATGAACTCTCTCCTAAATCTAAAACTTCACATCATTCTTCACATGATGTCTTTCTCTAATAGTTAAAGGACTAGTTTATGCATGATTTGCCTCTTGAAATTCCACCTCCAGGTTGGTGCAGCCAAAATGTGTCAACCCTAGCAGAGGGTGCAAGCACTGATTTATATGCTAACAAATGCATGGCAGAGTGCTAGAGTAGATGGGAAGAGCCTAGAAAGCCAAATGGTAGCGGTGAGGTATGTTTTATGTGGGTTTTTAGACCATATGGGCTCTGGAAGGGGCCAATTTTAATGGCAGGTGAAGGATATCTAAAGGGCAGGTTTTTTTTTGCTTGGAAATGTAGTGCTTGAAGTGATAAGTCCTTGATTCAGATGGCTTCTCAAACAGAGCCACAATGTGTAAGATATTTGAGTTTGAAGGTGGAGTGCATTCCATATCTGAGATAGACAGGGCATATAGAGACAGGTAGTCCAAGCTGGTTTTACTGGATAGATGTGTAATGCTTGAATTATGGATCCTGTCAATCTTTTTAGATCAGCAATCTGAGTCTTGGATGCCAAGTTACAATGGTTTGAAGTTTTTATTGGGGGCCAGGTTTGTGCTAATTTGATTGTTTGGGAAGACGTGCCATCTGGTGGTTCTTCAAGCTCGATGCAGCTTGCAGGGGTAGTGGACAACATGTGAAGCTAGCAAGAAGAGACGGCTTGCCCGTCGGAGTTTGGAGTATAAGGTTTTAGCTTGTTGAAGTTGGGGCCTGTTGCTCAGCATGTTAGTTCAGATGAACTTTTTCAATCTTGGGACACTCAGGTCGAGGCCATCCAGAGGTTAATGTGTAATGGGAACGGAGGAGTTCACAGTCAAGGATGGTGGCCTTCAAGGGGTTTTGTAAGCTCAAAGATTGGAGTGCCAGGCCACAAGTAGAAGCAGTGGAAAGAGAGGAGGAAAAAGGAATTTTTAAAAAGTTTTTTGGATGATTTTTTGGGGGGGTTTTTTACAACCTTGGAGGGTGGAGGAGCGTGGCAATGCTACATGGTAGGCCGATTGTCCCACACACACACAGATGAAAGCTAAGAAAGAAGGGTATAAGACCCAGAGGGGAGCGCCACTTAGAGGCATCAAGGAACTAGAGATCTCATGGACTATTGCATCAGTGGCCAGTGAATTCTGTGCAGGGTAGTGACTTGGTGGATGGGCGGTACCATCGTCGCGAAGAAACTGATGATGTGGCAATTCTTGTTGGCAATGTTCTCGCACGATGCACTCAGGTGCCCAACTTTTGGTGAGAGGTCCCACCCCTTGTCACAAAGTTGTGACATCCAGGGGGCCTTTCATGTGCCGTGAAGGGCAACTCAAGCTGGGAAAAGTCAAGGGTGCATGTGCAATGGGCCAAAAATAGAAAAAGGCTACCAAAATTAGAAGGGAGGCCTGACATGCCCTTAAGAGGCTCTTAAGAGGCAAATTGTTTTGGTAGCTTGTGAGGGTTCTTGGCAAAGCTTGACGAGGAGTTCGAGTTTGGCAAGAGAGAAGATCTCATTGAGGAGAAGCCTTTGGATGAAAGAAGCTTAGAGCCAAAGGGCACTGATACAAAGATTTTTTTCTGGTAGCTCTCAATGAGGAGAGCCGCATGGAGGTGAATCGGAAGGTTGCCCAAGTTTTTGCTGTTTGTCCTGCTTGTGGGCGAGAGAGCCGGTTGTAGCAGGGTTCATGGTTGTTGTAGATGATGTTTTTTCCATAATTGAAGCAAGACACATTGGAATTTTTTGCCGTTTCTTCCCGCTTCCCCTTCTTCTCCTTGCACTATTCCAATCTCTTGGTGCCGGTGTTTGAGATGTGTGTGTCTCCCCGGGCCTCTGTGTGTGAAAGAGAGAACGGTGTGTGTTGCTGTATGGTTATAAACATACAAAAATTGGTGTGGTCTGTTATTGATTGTATGAATTTTGTAGGTGAATTGTAGTGGACTGGGTGTAGTGATTATCTTGGGCTATAGAGAGGTGTGTTTTTTGTGTGTCGGGTGTGTATCCCTTCCCCCTATCCATCTTCTATTGCCCCCACTAAGGAGCTATCTGATTGCTTCTATTTGAAGACAAAGTCGTGGTTTTGGAGCAGATGAAGTGCAAATTTTAAAGAGCAGATATAGTGCAAGATGGCATGGATGGGTTTTCCTACTTTCACTGGGGTGCAAGATGCAAAACCCTAGCTTCACGATTATGGATTATTTGTGTTGGAAAATAGGTTGAGAGAGAAGAAGATGCAGTATAAAGTTTTCCACCCTGGTTTGTGGAAGTGCAAAGCGATGGTTTGATGGACTACTTGCAAAAGAAAAGGTGAATTGTGAAGCTTTGGAAAAGGCTTTTTGATGCTAATACATGCCAACGGTGCAAATGCATGAGGTAAAGAGAAAGCTGGATGATCGAAAGCAAAATCTCGATGGAGATTTCCAAGCATTCATATGGGAATTTGAAGCCCTTTGGCAAGAGCGGATGGAAATAATTGCTAGCCAAAGTGTTGATTTTCTAGTTGAGCAAGTTTTTGTTTTTTCTGGCATGAAGAGGTCCGGGATAAAGTGGAGACGGATGGGCCCGGGACGTATGTTGAGGCGGTGGAATGGCGAAAGTCCAAAGGAGAAAGATATTGAGGAAGCGGTAGGCTAGGCAAGGATTGTGAAATGTTTTGGTGCCTAGGCCAATTGAAGTGGTGAGGTTCGAGCTGAAGGTGGTGCAAGCAAATGTACCAGTGCGGGAAGAACCCAGGGTTTTGTGGATACAAATGTTACCATATACGTGTGGTAGTGATGTGTGTGAACATACTTAGGACCGCCAGGACATTTTTTCCCTCACTAGGAGGTTTTCTCCCCCGTGCATTGTATATATGCCCATCACTCTAGGGCTAACTCATCTTTCCATTGCACGCTGAGTAATATACTCTCTATTGTGTGCCTTGAGCTTCCTTCGTTTTCTCCAAGCTATGTGTGTTTCCCTGCAATCCTAATTCCAACAATTTGTATCAGAGCAAGTTGCATCCTCCCGGGCTTAGTCGCGAGCAGCTCGAGCACACGCTTGCTCACTTTCTCCAATTTTTGTGAGCTTTGGAGAGCATTTGTAGTTCAACAAATATTATGGGTAAGCTTGAAGAGCTCAATCTGCTCAAACTAATGATTCGGGCTCATTTTGGCCTCCGTTTCCACTATAGGCAGTACTGTGCAAGCTATTTTGTCATTTTGTGCAAATTTTTTGTGAGTGATGTTTTTTGCATAACAGGTCCCTTATAGTCTTCTACGATTTGTTCTATATAGCATGTGCTATTTTCTGGCTTCATTTCTCCTCTTTTTGGACAGTTTTCACATCAGGTGCAAGCATTCACCATGGCCAATAACAACACAGATGTGTTCAAGATGTTTGTTGTTGAGGATAGATTGAATGGGGACAATTCCCCTATGTGGGCTTACATGATGCAACATGTTCTTGTGTCAAAGGGTGTCTGGAATATAGTGTAGGGCATTGATGTACATCTTGGTTCTGAGGATACATGCGATGTTGAGGATGCTGCAGATCTTGCTGCAAGGATTACTATTATAAGAGCTATTTTGCCTACGAGTAAGCAAGCTCGTTGGGATTTAAAAGATGCATGGGCTCATGCATTGATTGTGTTGTCTGTGAAGGTCACTATTACTCCCCACATTTGTTTAGGAAAATTTGCAAAACAGACTTGGGATATTTATGTGCTTCAAACAGTTTCTGTCTATGGGTGAAAATGTCTCAAAATGTACTATGGGTACCCTCCATTCTGATCGAGGGGGGGAGTATATGTCTCATGAATTTAATGCATTTTTGGCTAGTCGTGGGATAAAACACCAATGTATAGTGCGTTATATGCCTTAGCAAAATGGTGTTGTTGAGAGAAAAAACATGTTACTTACAAAAATGGCACGATGTATGGTCAAAAGTCAAGCTTTGTTGCATTCTTTTTGGCTTGAGGCCATCATGTGTGCCAGTTATGTACTTAACAAGTATCCTAAAAAAACTTTGTAGTCTGTGACTCCATATAAAGCATAGAATGATAGAAAGCCTTCTATTGAGCACATGCGTGTTTTTGGTTGTTTGACATATGTTTTGGTGCCACAAACGCGGTGCAGGAGTTTGGATGATAAGGCTATCAAATGTATTTTTGTTGATAATAGTGCTGAAAGCAAAGTTTATAGGTTGTATCATCCACAAACAAAGCATATCTTGGTCTCATGAGAAGATTCTGTTCAGCCCTTGCTGTCATGTACTAGTGACAGTAATGTAAGCTCACAAGACATTCATGACATTTTGTTGCCTCTTTTCACTGCTGGAAGTTCGAATGTAAATTCCAATGAGGCAAATGTACAGCCTTTGGAAGTTTCTGAGAATGTTGCAGATTAGCCTATTATTGATGCAGATGAACATGATGTACTTAATGAGGAAAGGACTAAGAATGAGCAAGCTAGAGATATGCTAAATGGCCGATGCATACTTTTTGTGACAATAAATTGGATGCACCTTTGTCTAGTCACACTCGTTCAGGCTCTTGCCATGCATCTTATGCATCAGATTGTTATGCTTTGGATGTTTCTAGCTTAGATGATGTTAAGGAACCTCTGTCTTCTGACAAAGCACAAAATTCAAAAAATTTTATGGCTGCCATGCAAACAGAATATGATGCACTTATAAAAAATGACACATGGACTTTATGTGATTTGCCTCCTGTCAAAAAGGCCATTGGTACGAAGTACGGATGAAACGCAAGGCGGATGGTGAGATTGATCGCTATAAGGCTTGACTTGTTGCAAAGGGTTATGTACAACAAAAAGGCATAGATTATGAAGAGACTTTTACTCCCACTTGTCGTATAACTACTGTCTGTTTTCTACGTGCATTGGCATCTCATTTTGGTTGGGATGCACATCAATCAGACAATGTTATTACTGCTTTCTTGAATGGTGACATATTTGAGGAAGTTTATGTAACGCGCCTCACGGTTTTGCCAAGAAAGGACAAGAGGATAAGGTGTGCAAATGTAACAAATCTTTGTATGGGTTGAAGCAATCTCCTCGTGCTTGGTATGAGAAGGCTGAAACTCATTTGGTCAAACGAGGCGAGGCTTTCATAACAGTCCAACAGAAAGCACATTGTATGTAAAGCATGAGGGTGATGTACTTCTCATTGTGGTTCTTTATGTAGATGATTTGTTGATCACTGGACGAGATTAGAGACATATTGTTGAATTTAAGGCTGATTTGAATGCTACTTTCAGGATGAAAGATTTGGGGTTGTTGCATCATTACTTAGGCATACAGTTTAAGCAGTGTGATGGTGGTATTGCCTTGTGTCAGAAAAGTTACATAGAGACATTGCTATGTAAGTTTGGACTTAAGGATTGCAAACCTATTGCCACTCCCATGGAAATAGGTTTAAAGTTGAGTCTACATGATGATGATGATCCTGTCCTGTTGATGTCACTTTTTATCAAATGGCTATTGGCTACCTCATTTATGTATGCAACACGAGGCTGGATATTCAATTTGCTGTCTCGCAAGTTAGAAGATTTATGCATAGCCTAGGGTCTAAGCATGGGCAGTCTGTCAAGAGAATTTTCTACTCCCATGGAAACATGTTTGAAGTTGAGTCTACATGATGATGATGATCCCGTTGATGTCACTTTTTACCAAATGGCTATTGGCTACCTCATTTATGTATGCAACACGAGACCGGATATTCAGTTTGCAGTCTCAGTGGTCAGCAGATTTATGCATAGCCTAGGGTCTAAGCTGGGGCAGTCTGTCAAGAGGATTTTCCGCTACTTAAGTGGCACTCTACACCTTGGCTTGTTTTATCCCAAGGGGGGATCATTGCCGCCAGACTTACATGCTTTTTCGGACTCAAATTAGGGTGGATGTTTTGACACGTGAGTATCCAACAAGTGGTTTTTGTTTCATGCTTCGCAGTTCATGTATATCATGGTTGAGTAAGAAGAAACCTACTATGGCCACTTCTAGTTCCGAGGCTGAGTAGAGAGAAATCCTCACGCTAAGATTAAGTGTGAATGGCTCAAACGCCTTATGACTGATTTGGGTGTTCGAGAGGACACTGCCAACACTATCTACACTGACAATCAGCATTAGGAAATTTTGGAGGTCATTTGGAGGGCCTTGTAAGAAAAATAGAATTTTGACTTTATCTCTTTAGAAAATAGGTGTGGTAAAAGAAATTGTAAACTTGGAATAACCATTCAAAAAGTGCACTTACAAGTAGATTCTTGCCACACAGCGTCATAACGGTCATGATGATTGAATAATAAAGTATTTTCAATTGCATTTAAGAAATGTCGTAGAATTGGAGGGAGTTCCTGTACGTGGAATGTATGACTAAAGAAAAAAAGACGTATCCTTCCAAACCCGCTCACTCCTTACTCTCTCACTATTTGTGCACTAACCTCAAAGAAATCCTCCCTTTCTCACATTGTTGCATACATAGATTCTTCTTCCACCCCCGTAAATGTCCTCCTTAAAAGACCCTTCTATCATCTACACATTAACCTGGATCCCCAATATACACCACTGTGTAAGCGAGGCAAAACTAACATCAAAGTGACACCTATCATGACATAGAGACTCAGAGCAGAGGGAGAAAAACACTTAGATATTTGGAAAAAAGGCTCATTCTATCCATTGAATCCCATGACCAATGGTTTCCTTGCATTTTCAAATCCCACTAACTTATTGACCTTTGCAGGTAATGGAGAGAATGGATTGCTTGGCTATTGTAAAGCTCTAAACAGCAAATCAAAAACTTATAAAAACATGGTGAAGCACCAAGTAGATGAGATTTAGAGACTTTCTAACTTGCATTATGAGGACCAAAAGACTATAATGCAGTGCACACAAGAATCACATGTCTTGCAAACAAAGGTGCGGACATTACAAAACAAAGAGACAATGTTTGGCACTTGTGTGCGAATGAAGAAACTACGGAATCTTGAAACGTTGAAGGAAGGCTCTGGCGGCCTTAAGAAAAGAATCCAAGCATTGGGATGAGCATTGTAAATTGTTTAATTACTTTAAACTAATCTAAGTTTTTGCTTATGTTAGTTATGCTTTCTTTGTAGAGATTCTATATATCCAGACAAAGAAAACATAGACCCGAAGGCCAATGTAGGAAAGCAGTTAAAGCCATTGATAACTAGTGGTCTTGCAAAGGATATAATGCATGACAAAAAGTTTAAGATTTTGCAACGGGATGTCTTTGACAAATTCATTTCAAATAATGCAGTGCTTGCCAAGCAAATATAGGGTACATTGGACTCCCTTGGCGTTAGTAAAAGAGGTTACTCAGCTATTCATCAACAATCTATCTCTTCCATGTTTGTGAAGAAGGGAATAAAGTCTATGCTTTTACCAACAACTGCAACTATTTGGAAGGAAAGACTCCAGCTCAATAATGAACAGACCACCTTCATTGGATGTCCATTTCATATTCAAGATATTTATAGCTCACAGGGAACTACTGTCACTTATGATGAGTACAACAATATCTTCATGGACCTGACTTTGTTGCAAACTAGAATGGTAGAGTTCTACAATATCACATTCAAAGAGATAGGTGGCATTCTACATTTTGTTTTGAAGCTAGATGAGTGTGAGATTCTTAAAGAGAATAAGCTAGAGCAAGTTACAATCACAGTAATGAATAGGGCTCTTTCCGAATGTCCCACCGATGATCCTTCATACTTCAGTGTTCAATTCGAAACAAACATATGGTGGCTTGGTGCATTTCAGGTAATCTAGTTATTTCCAATTTCAGCTCTAGCAGGCCCTCTATTGTAGCTAAATTTTGGATTTATTTGTTGTATCTCATAAGGATTAATCTTGCAGTTAAAGAAAGAAGACCATGACATTTTATTTTGGGTGTTCCATCAAACCCCTATTCCAGATATCATTGATAGGCAAATAAATCAAGGAGAGGTACTGGATGTAGATGGGAGAGGAGACTTTCAAGTTCAATGGCATCTTGCAAGTGACCTCAAAACACTGAAATGTATGTATAATTGTGGAATGGGTTCCATGGCAAAGTCTCCATGCTTGTATTGCATGGAGCCTGCAAAGGTGATGGACCCAAAGTGGTGGAGAAAGGCTCCTACTCGTCACAGTCAAGACTCTAATTTTCGACCAGTTCTAGATATACCACTTGCTAATGTTCATATTTGTACAATGCATGGTCTCTGCCGAATTGTAGAGAAGTTGGTATATCTGTACATTGGGTTTGCTTGGAAAATAAAAAAGTCAGCTGAATGACAGGTCGCTCTAGAGGCTTTGAAACTAGTTTTGTCAGATATCGGTCTACATGGGGGCAATGTGAAAATTCAGCGGGACGAAAAAAGGTCAACTAATGAGAAAGATGTACCCTGCAAACCATCCATAGGTGGGGTCAAGACATCCTGTTTTCTATCTAAACCTCAAGGTATGAAAGATGTGAAGCTAACAAAGCGAGGGAGAGTATATCACTCTACCTACATTAGCAAAGTTGAGTATATGCACTGGAAAAAACTTCATTTAGCAGTGAAAGACCAAGAGCCAACAACTCTCAATGCAAAGGGTGATGTGTGGTGTTCCATTGATACATTATTTCAAATGTGTGAGAATGATGATTGGTCGCAGGATAATGTTAGCAAGTTTAAACAGAACCTTCAGCTACTACTGAAAAAATCCTTCAAGACAACATGGACTGACACTCAAATCACTCATTACATGGTAAATTCAAACCACCTCAGATAGTCAGAGTACTAAGTTTGTGTAAACTTTGATAAACTCTGATAAACTATTTTCTCGGATAAATTGTGTAATTAATGAGCCGGGGCTACAAGTTTGTAAATTGTATCAGCCAGTCATTACCTAGCTTTGGTAGAACTCCAGATTATTAGTTTTGACCATCCAAAAACCTTGGCTAAGGTATAAAAGCTAATTTTTATAAGTTTTTTTTAAGTTTTTGGCTAAGAAATACACAAAGTGAGCTAACAGTGCTCACTTCTCTCCTTCTTGCGCTTCCTACTCCCTCTCCGGTTGTCACATTGGGATTGCGTTTGTTGCATTGCAATCACAGGTAAGAGCTCTACGCATTGACGTAAGCAGTTCAGAGTATTTTGTAGCTTTTGGCGTCGCCAACCTGCGGCTTAATTTCATCATATCTAGGAATTTACACTTTTAAATAAAAAATGAAGCATAGGTGGGGTATTGGGGCATCATTGTTAAGCATTTAGATGCATTCTGGGTCGAAAATGACTAGGTTAAAAATCCACTGCTGTTAATAATCGCGATTTTGGAACTGGACCTAAAGTGGTGTTTGAGATCATAAGCATGTGTGCTTAGGTCTTATAAACTTGTCCTAGAAGTTTCATTACGTTTGGATGTCATTTGATGCTGTAACGGATGTGATTTGTTTGCCGATGAGCGATTGGCTTTTGGTGATTTCAATCACTTGAGTGTAGCCTGAGTTAGATGCGAGTTGTTAGTTGTTTTCCAAGAGATTGACAACCTCTTGTAGCCTCTATGCACTAGTCGAGTCACCTTCATCCCATAGTTTGACAAATTAATCGTGGTTCTCGCTAATACTGTAATAAGATAGGATGGTGAGGTTAGACATACGTCCCACATTTGGTGCCGTTGCCGGGGATCGAAGAGACCTAAACTAGGGAAAAACACGAGCATCTTGTGTAGTTATCCTTTAACTTCCTCTGGGTTTGCCTAAAGTTCAAAACTTTCTTTTAGAAACCGCATAGCGTAAGATTGTCGTCTTTTGTTGTGTAGAGGTAGCTTGGAAGTAATTGTACTTGCTGAGTGCCTTTAGGATTATAGGATTGCAGATTTAAATTAGAGTTTGGAGAATGATTGAAAGGCGAGACAAGTCTTAAGATCAATACTCAAGAAACTATTAAAAAAACAAGAAAACAAGTGTTTGTGGACACTTTCCACAACCCCATTGCATGAGAATCTAGGAGTAGGGTAAGTAGGATCCGAGGTGGATTTCAGAACATTGCTCTCTCTGAAAGAATCAAGTGTGAGTTGTTATTAAAAGTTGCATAATTTCAGGTCTATGCTAGAAATAGCTCGAAAAGACTCGAATCCACTCAATCCGACTGGAAAGTAAGCCTAAAAGTTGTCTGAACCAGTTGGTAAGCTCAAAGACACTTTGAGGTAAAAAATTTCAAGAGTTGGCCAAAACACAGATTATTTACTTTTCTTGATATTTTAGGCCAAATTAAGTTTTGACTTGATTCATAGGCTTAAAATAGCTCATATAAAGACTGTCTTTGAAAAAATTGCAAAAAAGTGTTCATTTCAAGGCTAAAGTTAGTAATCGTGATTATTAACTTTCTGCTCTAAATTGACCAAGGTTCATACCATTGAATCATTGCATGTGTACAAAAAAATTTTGTAAAGGCCCAAGAGATTTGAATTACTAAACTGGCAAAAACCTAGGTAAAAACTAAAGTGTGTACTGACTTTTTGAATCTTGAGTGTAAATTGGGGAAAATTTGTCCAAACTTGTTGAAAATTGATTCATACCCTTATATTGATGTGATAAACATGTGTATGTGCTCATTTGACCAAAAAGATGCAAAAATTTGTCAGTAGTAAATAATCACGATTATTTACATCTGCCCTATTTTTCAACTTTTTTGACCAAGTCAGCATACGACTAGTTTCACCATGTTAATAAGCCCACAAACCAAATTTGGTAAGATTTGGATTAGTGGATTGAAAATTGTGACTAAAATTGCAAAGTTTTTCTTTGAACATATAATTGATGACCATTTGACCAAAAATTGTCCAAACTTGATGAAACTTGGCTATTGACCTTAAACTAAAGGTGCTTAACAGATCTGTGTCAAAGTTGGGGCAAAAACTTACAAAAATATAGCTGCAGTAAATAATCCCATTACTTATATCTGCTTCAAAACTTGATGATTTTGCAAATTTGAGTAGACCACAAGGTCAAGCACATCAATTAAACCTCACAAATCAATTTTGGTGAAATTTGGACCCCAAAAGTGAGACTTAAGCCAGATTCTCAAAATCGGAGTCTCCGGACACAAAGTAGTTGATAAACTTGATCAAAATTTATCCAAACTTGTTGAAACTTGTCCAGGGACTTTAACAAGTTGTATACTTGCCAGACCAATAAAAAAAGTGCAAAAAACTCGCAAAAGTAAATAATCACGATTATTTACTTATGCTATCCAAAGACATCAATTTTGACTTTTGAACTTAGACAGTGTTAGACCAACATAATATTAAGCCACCGGGCAATTTTGGGTGCAATCGGATCAAAATTGATACATGTACACTCAGTTTACAGGTTGTAGATCAAACCTTTGAATTTCTGCTAAAGTCGAATCTGAAAGTCAAATTTTGACTCCCATAACTCGATTTGAAGTGATACACAGAGACCAATCACAAGAGTTCTCAAGAGCTCTACTGTCTTTATAGAAGAATAGCTAACTTGATCAAATTTACACAGAAGTCAGGTTGCAGACAAGGAATCAATGGCTTGATAGAAAGTTGCAATTGAATCAAGTGGAGATAGACGACAAGCCAATCCAAAGGTGAGTACTCTATCCAGGGCTTCAGATCTGGTCGTGTACTAGGAAATCAGGGCATACTCAGAGAAACCTCCAGTAGAGTATCTACCGAAGAAAGCATGAATCAAGGCAATTCCTTGCACACAATTTCTGAAGAAGTCTCAGACACTTTTTCAGATTCAACATCCGAAATGTCTTCTTACTCGACTCACTCAGAAATCGGAATGACAATGCGCTATAAGCATATACTATCTTTTTACAAGACTAACCGTCATGGAGCCCATGTTTACTTGGACCCTAACGAGGAGTATGCTATTCGCATTGATGACCATGGTATTGAGTTCCAAGAAGAGATTAGGGCAAACAAACAAGGAAAAATGTACATGGATCGAAATAGAAATCAGTATTTACACGTCGAAAACCCTGACGTGATAGACAAATGGGGGTTAGAAGTAAACACCATAATCCCAAATATGTCAGCAAAAGAAGGATCACCAACTTTAGAATTTGAGGGATATGATCAAGTAGACTTGAAGCCTTTGAAACAGCTTAGTACGGATAATCCTAGGATCGGAGTCTATTCTTGGAAAGATAAAAACATAAAAGATCTTCTGTGGACTTTGCATGCCAAACTAGGACAACTAACGGCCATGAAGATCATCTATATCTTCAAGATCAAAGATAAGGGATCAGGAGACCTACCAACCTACATGTTTAAGGATTGTTATAACAACAACTTTGTTATGATGACTCCTGAGGAGGTAGAACAAACCAAATACCAAGGGTGTTCCATACGGGACTGGATATTGGGACAAGGACCAAAAACAATTTCTAGAGATGAATACCGTGAAAGATCATCTAAGAATAATGTAAAGAAACCAAAAACCACCTCATCACGTAGAAAACCGAGTGAAACTAAGGCCACTCCAGGGCTATACGAGTCACTATTTCCAACAGACTGGTTTGAAGGACTCAGAACAGGACCAACTTCCAGAAGACCCGGAGTTGAACCAAACAGACGCATCAGACCGGCTGATTTTCAGAAATGGGTTAGAAAATACAGTGGATCAGGGGATCCATACGACCACTTAGCAAGCTTTAAGCAAGTGCTAAGAGCAGAACATATATTCGATTTTCATACTGAATTTGAGGGGTTTGGAATGGCATTAGAAAAAAGAGCATTGACATGGTTCCAAAACATTCCACCAAGGTCAATCATGGACTTGAACACATTAGCTCAAGGATTTGTAGCTGCTTGTTCCAAAACGGAGATCAAACACAATACGGTAGCTCAAATCTACAGCTTCAAATAGAAACAAGGTGAGTCTGTTAGGGATTGCGCAACTCGAATGAAACAATACATTGCAAGATGCCCAAAACTGGAGATACCTGCAGAAGAACGACTTGTATCTTTGTTTCTGGAGGGATTGCTAAACAAAGAACTTTATGCTATACTCTAGTAAAAAGCATACAAGCCTAGAAGCATGTGTGTTGGATGCTATTGACCTAGGAGACAATTGCGAGATTTTCAACAAAGAAGATGTCCCTAAGGATAACCAAAGCGAGAAAACAACATCCACTAAACCAGCTCAAGTGGGAACGGTTGCTGTTGCAGCACCACTCTCAGCCATAGAAGATATGCTAAAAAGGATGAACGACATGATGCACAACATGCAAATAGCACCTATGAGGGGACCAGAACAAGGGATACCTCCACAGGGACAACCAATTAGGTGACAAAAATGGTATGCAATCGAGGGTAAATGGACCAACCATGAGACCCACGAGTGCTACTTCAGACCAAAGTATGATGGGAATGTTTAGTATGTGCCCACGAGGCCACAAGGACAACCCATGTACAAATATCAGCTTAATATGGCCTAAGCTCAAAGACCACCAATGGGTATGGAAAGACCTCAACCTGTGTTGGGACAACAATCTCCGTATCCAGGACATAATGCAGTGCCTGCAAAGTACATGCACTCTAAAGGAGTCATAGATGAACAAGCATTAGTGCATGTTACACCCTATGCAGAGCCTAGCCCATCTACAGTAATGGTAGAAGGAGATTGGTATTATTCACACCCACCACCAATGGAGGAAACCGTGACTTATGCTCCACCATAGCTCGCACCAATGTATTATGTAGCTAATCAAGGTGTCAGACCTCCCATGGTAAGACCCATGATGACGCCAAGAATAGGAAACTGTCATAACTGTGGTGTTGATGATCATTGGAAAAATGAATGTCCAGAGCCTGAAAAAAACCTCAAACCAATTGAAGCCTATTGCATACAATGTTGCAAAAAAGGAGGACACTTTTCGGAAGATTATCCTAAAAATACTTTGAACAAGGGTAAAACCGTAGTAAACGTAGTCCAAGTGATACCTAGTAGCTCATCAAAGAGTGAACCGATTGTTCCAATCAAGGTAATCACTAGAGCCCAGGCCAAGAAAAAGAAACACAACTTCTCTGATGATTCGGAAAATATGAAAGTTTCTTCTCAAAGAATCAAAAGGAGCAGAAGCAAAAGATATGAGACGAGAAAACAAAAACAACGGGTAGAAATCGAGGAGAAAGCAAAGAAGCTATTCCAGGAAAAGTTGAAAGAAACTGGAAGTGATTTCAAAGAAACAACCGTGAAATCTAGAGGATCCATTCTGGTCGATAAAATCTTTGAGCCTATTAATGCCGCCTTGGAAGCCTACCAAGCAGGACTTAAAGCATGCCAAAACATGAAAAACAAGTGGAAAAACTATCCATCTCTAGACATGGAAGCAGCTAAGCTGGAAGCTTATCAAAATTTGGTAAGAATCACGTAGAAATGTTGGAAAAACAAAAACCCAATCTTGAAAGTATTGCAAAACCTAAAGAGCTTGTGGTAAAAGAAACGAAAGCAAAATCCAATGTGGTGGCAGAACCCCACCTTGAAACAAACGAACCAGAGCTTATAGTGCCTGACAACGAAGATGCCTTAGACAAATTCCATTCATAGAGGAAGATTGGCCACTTATGTGAAAAAATAAGGCGATCAATGATGGGAGCCTAACTCTGAAGTCAGCTCCTATAGAGGAAATCTGGTTGGATAACTTACCTTCTAATATGAACATGGATTTACAATCCTTGTACGGGGATTGCGGATCGGAAGCTTCAAGAATGTCAAAACCATTGATCTTAAAAACATTACCTTCTTACTTGGGAGATAACGAAGATGAATCCATTGTGTGTAAGACCACTCAAGTAAAAAGAGCTGAACAGAATCTAGAAGTAGAAAACATTCATTCAATCATGTCTACACCCATCCAATGCACTCTTACCTTGGGGGAACTGTTAAAACTTAGACCATATTTGTGGAATGATTTACAAAAAACCCTAGAGAAGGTGGAGATAACTGGGTTAATCTTGAAGAATTGGGAAAATTGAAAAATAAAATGAAAAACAAAGAGATTCGATCAATTCCTATGAACAAAGTCAGAGAATATTATGAAGGGGAAGAAGGAAACACCACCCTCCCAGTGAAATATAATGACATTGAAACCATGGCAATACTGGATTGTGGAGCTGGTATAGCCATAGCCACTAAAGCAGTATGGGAATCATGGGGACAGCCAGCCATTAGACAAACTCGAATGAAATTGCAGTTGGCTAACAGACACATTGAGCCATTAGGGCTTCTTGAAAAAGTGATAGTCAATTCCTATGGAATTGAATATCAACACACTTTTGCCATAGTAGACTTTGGGAAAAAACTCAACTATGAAATTATATTGGGAAGACCTTTCATGCGACAGGTACAACTTATCCAAGATTGGGGAAACAACTATCTGTACTTGAAGCAAGTGGGATCTATAACAAGAGTAAATCTAAAAGAGCACACTTATAGAGATGTCTTGAAAAGACCCATTCAAGAGTTTGATTCAATCTCTTCGATTGAAACTAAACTCCCATCTTGGTTAAACAAAGACACTCCTATTTGGATGTGTGGAGCTTCAGAAAACGGAAGCTTAAGACGAGAAGAATGTATCTTAGAAAGGGACTACACAGACGAAGCCTATGTACATGAACCCTTTCCAGAGCATTTATTGGAGCCATTCAAGTGGACTCAAATTTTAGCGACAATGGATGTATGTGTGAATACGTCTATGCCTACTCAATTTTTCAATGAGGATGGCTACAACATAATTCCCATCCAAATGATTTCAATCCTCAACATTGAAAAAAAAGATGAGGAACCCAAGGACTTAATGAAAGCTCAACAAGTCTTTTTAGACCTCTCTTACGATACAATTGATGAGTTAAATGGACACTCAACTAGCTCAGAAGATCCGGGGTCAGAAAAAGAGCATACGAGAGCTAAGTTACTCTTAAAAGGAGGGGAGGAAAAGCTTTTGACTTTCCAAACCAAAAATAAAAAAGACAAAACTGGTATAGACAAAAAAGAGACACCAAAATTGTGAAAACTTGACCTATGCCATCAGTCTCCAGTAAAACACAATTCCTGATGCAGATAGATGCTAATGATTGTGTCAAGGACAAAATAACTGGCAGATATCCTTCAAACAAAAATTCATAAATGTCTTAGACATCGAGAAAAAAAAAGGAAGGGTACTCAAGCAAACGCACAGGATAAGAAACCACTCATGACCAGAGTTGAGCATAAAAAGAAATATCAAGAGCTGAAAAAAGCTCTAAAGGAGATATACACAACTGAAATGGCAACCACGGAAGAGGATGGTAAGGATGTAATGCACGTTCCATCCCATTACAAAAAGTATACTCTCTGAGATCGGAAAATCATAGTCAAACATCCTGTTAGGGAACTACAAAAACAAGACGAGTCTTACGAAGGGCCTGAAAACGCTAAAAAGATAGACTTGGCTGAACCAGGAGAAGAGCATCGACCTACTTAAATTGCAAATGACCTAATAGAAGAAGAAGAAAAGCTTTTTGTTGAGCTTGTTAAAGGAATACGGAGATTCCTAGACACAACTAAACTATGGACCAAATAGGCGCGAAGAGATTGCCTTTACCTTTTCCAGGACTAGACATTGCTCTTGGAATAGAGAATTAGGACTGGGAATTTTGCTGTTGGTCTTTACGCTTCTGATTCCTGCACCTTGAAGGAGGCAGAGGCCTTTTTAACTGTCTCTCTCTCTCTCTAGCCTCTATCTCTCTCTTGATGTCTGTATTTGCTTCTGCAAATGATTTCTCTTCTCCCCTTTACTAAGTTTCTCTCTCTCTCTCTCTCTCTCTCTCTCTCTCTCTTTATCATACAATAATAGATATTACTATTAAGGTTATTCACAAAGCACGCCGAATATTACTCTACACGTGTTAGCAAGACATGCAATAAATGGATGGTACGACAACAATAAATGTTTTTCTACATACAAAAAATATGTGTACTATTTATGGTAGCAAATGCACACTTGGATTGATGATGAGAGAGAGAGAGAGAGAGAGAGAGAGAGAGAGAGAGAGAGAGAGAGAGAGAGAGAGAGAGAGAGAGAGAGAGAGAACCAAAGAGATTTGCATCCGAGACGACCTTTGCAACCAAGGTGCACAGCTGATATTGCCGAAGACATAGATTGAAGAGCAAACGAACTTCTTCAAACATTTTCAACCAATTGAAAGCAGCACTTAGAGAATCTGCCTCGTATCCTTATTTCAAACCACTTATATCCACCAAGAGACGTATTTCCAGATTGTTTGTTGATGTAGAAGAGACAGAGAGAGAGAGAGAGAGAGAGATAGTGTTTTTGAGTGTTTGTTGTGTTTCAAAGAGGAAGACACACACACAGACACACACACACACACACACACACACACACACACACACACACACACACACACACACACACACACACACACACACACACAGGGAGAGAGGGAGAGGATACATGAATTGGAGCATGGCGTGTGATAATCTATGTTCTCTACTCAATTTTGAGCCCACGCACCGTGATCCACACAAAGAGAGAGAGAGAGAGAGAGAGAGAGAGAGAGAGAGAGAGAGAGAGAGAGAGAGAGAGAGAGAGAGAGAGAGAGAGAGAGAGAGAGAGAGAGAGAGAATACAAGAATTGGAGCACGGCATGTGATAGGCTAGGTTCCCTTCTCAATTTTGAGCCTGCACGCCATGATACATAGAGAGAGAGAGAGAGAGAGAGAGAGAGAGAGAGAGAGAGAGAGAGAGAGAGAGAGAGAGAGAGAGAGAGAGAGAGAGAGAGAGAGAGATAGATAGATAGATAGATAGATAGATTTTATTATCGTCCTCGGAGGTCAAATATGACCTATGGGACCAAAGTTACATGTGATGTAGTATGTGTATGGCTGATGAGTGACTCTCGATGCTCCAAAATTGTAGTGATGAGAGTCGCAATGGAGAGCCCACACTTTGGCTGGGAGAGGAAAGTGTGTAGGTCTAAGTTATGGCTGAAAATGTGAGAGAAGCAAGTTCGGATGTGATCAAAAGCTGAGCACTCTAGTAGTGTGTGGTACTCAGACTCTCGAACTTGCAGTGAGCATAATGTGCACAATCGATTTGACTCTTCTCCATTGCCCCAACGCCCTATCTCGCATCGAAGGAAATGGAAGCTAAGCCGAATTGCTGCGATAGTGCGTATCGCGGACAAGGGAATAGGCTCAAGCATGTAAGTGTGAGTACGGTTTCCTCTCTCAGCGAAGAACATGGTTTTGTAGTTGGGGGCAATATAGGTGGTGTAATGTATGAAGCGTGACCCACCGGATTTCTCCCAAGCCGTAATACATTGGCGTTGTAGAAAAGCTTCATTCACTTGAGAGTTAATTGAAGCATCATGTAGCAAGTGTAATGCATCCCATCTCCGAAACCACTTCTTTATGTCTTGCATCCATCCCGTGCTCAAGATCTTGCTTTTATGCGTCTTTTGAACTTTTTTGCTTGCTTCCCATGCAATTGTAGGAAGTCGATGTGAGGGGTTTTGACGCATCTTTATCATGTACTCCACAACCCTTTCCATGCCCATAACCTCAATTGGAAGAGATCCCGACTCAAGAAGTAGGAGCATATATGGTGTTTGTGTCTTAACTTGGAGAAAGTTTGTAAGAAAACACTTTTGTACATTCTCAAACTCTTTCCAAGTAGACTTTGAGATGCTCCCACCGCACACTTCAACTCCATAAAGAAGAACCGGTGTCACCAATGCATCAAAAAGATACTTCTTGAGAACCCAACACTTGATGTTTCCCGCATTACACATGTTCTCAAATGCATAATATGCTCTCTTTCCCGCTTCCAAATGACGCATAGCACATTCATGCCACTTGTGATTGGATGGAACCTCAAGGCCAAGGTACTTAAAGCTCTCAACAACTTCAAGTGTCTTGTTGTTGTACACAATGCATGGCTTCTCCTTATGGTTGGTTTTCACAAGCATAACCTTTGTTTTGGATTCATTTACAATCAGCCCACTATGCAAGCAAAAGTTCTCAAGGACAACCATAAGCTTTTGTGCATCTTCTAAAGTGTGTGCTAGAAGCACTACATCATCCGCATACAACAAAAGCATGATTACCGCATTGCAAATAGTGACCTCTTCAATGCCTTCTTCTTGCATAAAGTCAAGTACCATTTGTTCCAATTGATTGATGCATAGACCAAAGAGAGTTGGTGACAATGGACATCCTTGTTTAACCCCAATAGTGCTTACAAAAATTTCTAAAATTTCTCTTCCCATGCGCAATTGACAAATCACCTTCTCATAGATTCGAGAAACCGCAAGCATAAACTCACTTGGCACTTGGAGTTCTTCCATCCTTCTCCACAAATTGTTACGTGGAATCATATCAAAGGCTTTCTTAAAGTCCACAAAACAACAATACAATCGCTTGCCTTTCAACCGACTTTCCTCCATGAGAACACGAAGAGTGACAAGATGATCAATGGTGCTATGGCATCGACGAAAACCCGCTTGTCCCTTTGCACGCTTGTCATTCTCTTCAGCCCAATCACTCAATTTCATCTCCATTATGCACCCAAATAACTTTGCCATAAGAGACCCAATCATTATAGTCCGGTAGTTGCTTACATTCTTTACATCCCCTCCTTTATGCAAAGGCTTAACCCAATTAGTACTCCAATCATAAGGCATACCATGTTGAAGTGCAAGGTTGAACATATCACACATCCACTCATGGGTAAAATCTCCCGTCCATTTGATTATCTCCGGCTTGATACCTTGAAGATCTCCCGCTTTGTGAGTGGCCAACTTTTCAAGCCCACCGCATACATCCTCAATAGTAAAAAAAGACGGCATACATGGGAGTGAACCATAAAATGGCATTTTTTCAGTATTTTCTTGCTCATATAATTGCCTACAATGTGTGTACATATCCACTAGACTCAAGTTACCAAAATTCTCAACCCGCTTGCCTCTCAAGTTTCTCCAAAATCTTCCACATGCATGTGCCTTTTCTTGGACTTGAAATTCTTGTTGCTTTACTTCCCATCTTCTTTTCTTCTTTTGAATCAATGCCTTGTATGTATGCAAATGACTTTGATAGTTGTCTTTGTCCATAGTTGCATCAAGCTTTATCAAGGACTTTCGAGCATCTTGACATTCTTTATCAAACCACCTTTTGCGTGATCTATCTTTGTTGATACCATGGAGATGCTTTATGGCAAAGCATTCTTCCGCACAAGAACAAATAGCTTTCTTGAAAGCTTCCCATTTAGTTTCCAATGGTGCATCACATTGAAGCTTTGTCATCCATAATTTTTGCTCAACCATTTCAATGTACATTGGTGCCCGTTTGAAATCCATACATAGTGATAACTTCTCTTTCCTTTGGCTGAGATTATCATGCTTAGTTGCTTCTCCACATGAAAGGTCAATACATAAGGTGCGATGGTCGGATTCTGGGGTCCATTGACCAAACATAAAACTCTTTATGCGATACATGATGGCTTCAGAGAGTAGCATATAGTCAATCACACTATCCCCATTATGTCTTCTACATGTAAATCCATTGGTTCCACTCCACAAAGATACACCATTGGCAATGAGCATACCCGTGCTATTACACATGTGTAAAAGTAACTTTCCATAGTGATCCGGCTCTTTCTCATCCATTGAAGTACGATCATACAAGTGAACTTCCTCCAACTCCCTTGAAATGTATGGCATATCAAATTGTTGAGTATCATGTTGCAATGTTTTTGTGCGAGCATTCATATCCCCAAATACAATAACATCACCTTCACCTTTAAAATAAGAAATTTCCTCTTCCAAATCAGAAAATGGTTGATCTCTATCCATGCAAGCATAAAAGGGAGAATCATGATGAGGAATGTAGCAACCGGCTACAAAAATGGGTGCTCTTTTTGGTGGTATAATTTTCAGCCATACATAACGTTTGTACTTGTCATCTTTCACAATTGATACAAAATCTTCCAATCCTTTCTTAACCATACATGCTAACCCTCCTTGTCCTCTTCGTTGCTTGAGATTATTTGACCACATCAATGAATGTACATTGTAATCCTTCAAGCCGTTAATCCTTTGTGTATCATGCTCCCAAGTTTCAACAAGAAGTACAACATCGGCTTTGCTTGTTAGTTCATCAATGCCAACCCCCGCATTCCATGGATATCCATTACAATTCCAAAAGCATATTTTCAATTGTAACTCGGTCTCATAGGTCACGCATCCCTATTTCCTTGAGAGACTTGCCTCCTCCTTGGGCACATTTTCTTCATGAGAGATTTCCTTGTTTTTATTATTCTTTTCCTCATATGCCTTGCGACGCATATTTTGTTGCTTAATAGTGCGATCTTCACATACAAAACATTTTGTATTCCTCAAATAGATCCAACTATTATCAAGGATAATCTTTCGCTTGGTCTCATCCGGCATGGTGCATACAATTGGCCGTTCTCCCGAGCGAGGACCTCCTTGCTTCCCCACTCTATGTGCTCCATAGACCATAACTCCGGACATGCCAAAGTGGGTTTTGAAGAAATCTTCAATAACAATGGCAAAAGAAGGAGGTGTCTTTAACTTCTCTTCGGGAATTCCACGAATAACAATGTTCTTGGAACGTCGCTCCCGTTCCTTCAACTCCTCCACATCTACATTCTCAACATTCTTTGTTTGAACCATAGCTTGCATGAGTGAGGAATTAGAAACCACATTGCTACCACATACATCAGCCCAAGACTTGTTTGTGCATACATTTTTCATGTCGCATACATCCCGGCTCATAGTGTCAAATTTCTCCTCTTTCAATACATGGTCATGCTCTACTTTGCTCATCCGCTCCTTCAAAGCATTCAAGTTCACAAGAGAGCGTTTACATTCCTTGACTTCCTCTTCAAGTTGCATCAAACGTGTTGTTTGCATCTCAAGTGTCCTCTTGAGATTCTCATTCTCAACCACAAGTACCCTTAGTGTGCCATTCTCCATTGCAAGTGCTCGTAAGTCTTCGCCTTGTTTGTTTACGGTCTCTTGCAATGATACCAAGTACGCCATGATCATGGTTTCCGATGTCGTTGGTTGGGTGGTTGTGTTGCTATCTCCACACTTAGGAGATTTTGGATCATTTTCCACAATGGTTGTGGACCTTGTTGAAGAAGAAGAACCCTTGCGAGTGCCGGAAGACATTGTATGTAAAATAAGAGATGAGAATCAATTTTGTTGAACCTGTTCACTTCGGAAATGCTGCTACAGAAATGCCTTCCATAACTCTGAAAATTTCTATCTTTACATCAATGCGTAGAGGACTTCGTGCTCTTCGATTGAGGCTATAGATCACCCAAATCGGAGTTCGGATGAAGAAGTTATGATCAAAAGAGTGGACTGCTGTCTACTAGGTCAAAAAACGGCTGCACTGACAGAGAGAGAGAGAGAGAGAGAGAGAGAGAGAGAGAGAGAGAGAGAGAGAGAGGAAGGGAGAGGAAATACAAGGATTGGAGCATGGGGGGCGATAGGCTATGTTGCCTTCTCAATTTTGAGCCCGCGCACCGTGATCCACACAAAGAGAGAGAGAGAGAGAGAGAGAGAGAGAGAGAGAGAGAGAGAGAGAGAGATCCCTTGCATTTTTCTCTTACAGTGGAATGGCAAGAACAAAGGCAACAACAAGGAAGGTAGGGAAAGGACCAGGGCTTGCAAAGAAAGCTTGTGGAAGGTTTGCTAGTAAGAAGAAAAGACCATGTAAACCAATGAAGATATTGAAGGGACCAAGAATAAAGAATATTCAGAGAAACACGGGTTTATTCAAAGAGATCAAGAAAGCTCAGAAATGTATTGAGCTTTGTGTCCCTAAACTTCCTTTCCAAAGAGCAGTAAGGCAAATTTGCGAGGAAGCATGTGCTGGTACAATGAGATGGAAGGCTGTTGCCTTGCTCTGTCTTCAAGAAGTAGCAGAAGATTTTTTACTAGAGTACTTTAATGATATCACCATTGTTGTTGCTCATGCTCACCGGGTCACAATAATGGACAAGGACAGTGAGACGCTCAAGAGAGTACGTTGGAGATACGATAAGCTACTCATCCCTAATGAGTTTATTTACCCTAAAATGAAGTATATATTGCTAATACCACCAGGCCGACGAGAGCATGGGGTTAAGATTCATGAGGTTACTCATGATGTGAACACCAGAGCCAGAGTTGAGCAAGAAGAAAGACGTTACCTAGAAGCAAAGAAATTAAAGAGGATGCAGACTGTTGCTGCTGATGAAGAGGCACAGAGGAGAAATTATGGGCTAGTTACCATAGACTTACATGAAAGTAACAATAATATTTTACATTCCATGAAAGAAGGATTGTTAGCAACCATTCCCCTTGTTGATGGTACTCGGCAATTAGCTCTGGATTCTGTTGATATTGGGATTTTGAAAGATTCCAATGCACAAATTTCAGACTCTATTGTTTATTTATGCCTAAAGTTAGTGCCCTTCTCTACCTTTTGAAGGAGTACGAGCGGAAGTGCGACGCGAGAGAGAGTGCGAGAAGAAGAGCACGACGATATGGTGAACTCGCTCTACTGTAATGTGTAGAGCATAGTGAGTTCTTATTAGGTTTTTACAAAAGAATATGTGTACATACCTGGCGGCCCGCCCACTTACTTGGGCGACAACATTGGGCTTTATACCCCAACAACCTCCCACTTAAAGTCCAATGTGGTACTTTAAGTGTGAGAGAAGCTACTATACAAGCTAATATACAAGAGATGTAGAGAAGTGATGTACTACCCCACACCTAACTGTTTGCGAAAATGCGCAAAGCTCTCTGAGGGAAGCCCTTTTGTAAGTAGATCAGCAGGATTTTCTGTGGTGTGAACTTTAACAAGCTGAAGTTGCTTATCCTCGAGCATTTCCCTGATGAAATGATACTTCACATCCACATGCTTTGTCTTTGAGTGATAAACTGGATTGCGAGCCAATTGTATAGCACTTTGACTATCACAATATAACATAGGCATCTCTTCTTTGATTCCCAAATCTGTTACTAGTCGATTAAGCCAAATTGATTCTTTGTATGCCTCTGATGCTGCAACATATTCAGCCTCTGTAGTAGACTGAGTAACACAATCTTGTAATCTAGAACTCCATGATACTGCTCCACCAGCCAATGTAAAGACATACCCTGACATAGACCTTCGGTTGTCTAAGTCACCTGCATAATCTGAGTCTGTAAAACCCTTTACACTTAGCTCCTGACTTCCATAGCATATGCGCATACTCTTTGTAGCTTTCAGGTATCTCAATATTCCTTTCACTGCCTCCCAATGTTTCTTGCCTGGGTTTGACATGTATCGACTTACTACTCCCACTGCAAATGCAATGTCTGGGCGAGTAGCAATCATTGCATACATCAAACTACCCACTGCAGACGCATATGGAATCTTATCCATTTCAGCCTGTTCTTCCTCAGACACAGGACAATCTTGTTTGCTAAGTTTCACATATGGTGGCAATGGAACACTCAATGCCTTTCCCTTCTCCATATTGAAACGTTGCAAAACCTTGTCAATATACTCTGTTTGAAATAACCAAATCAACTTCTTTGATCTGTCTCTCTCAATGCACATACCAAGTATATGACTTGCCTCACCCATATCTTTCATGTCAAACAGTTTTGCCATCTTTGACTTCAAAGCTGAACTTTCTTCCAAGTGCCAACAATCAACATGTCATCCACATACAAAATAAGGATCAGCCAACTGCCATCCTTAGCCTTCTTTGTATATAGACAGTGATCGAACTCACTACGTTTGTAGCCTTGAGAAAGCATAAACTTGTGGAACTTATGGTACCATGCCCTCGGTGATTGTTTTAAGCCATAAAGACTCTTTAACAACTAGCATACCAAATCTTCCTTGCCTTTCTCAACAAACCCTTCTGGCTGCTGCATGTAAATTTCCACATCTAAATCACCATGCAAGAACACTGTCTTGACATCAATTTGGTGCAACACCAAATCTAATACGGCAACCAATGCAAGAAAGCATCTCAATGTAGTCATCTTGACCACCGGAGAGAAGACTTCATCAAAGTCAATGCCTTGTTGTTGCTTAAAGCCCTTGGCAACAAGCCTTGCTTTGTACTTTGGCTGACTATCATGAGCGGTGATCTTAAACCTGTAAACCCATTTACAAGGTAGAGCCTTTTTGCCCTGTGGTAATTTAACTAGCTTCCATGTCTGGTTTTTATGCAGAGCTGTCATCTCTGACTGCATGGACAATTGCCAATTCCCGGAGTCCTTCATTTGCACTTCTTCCTTGTAACATGAAGGTTCATTGCAATCAGTCAACATGACATAGTTCATAGATGGAACAAACCTATCAGGAGGTCGCGTGATACGTCCAGATCTACGCAAAATAGGTGGCTCAGGATCAGCCACAACCTGTGGTTCCACTCTATCTTGTCGTTACTCCTCTTGAGCCCTGAAATTTTGTCTTGCACGTGCAGGTCCATCTTCTTGGAAGACAACTCTTCTAATCTCCTCAACCCTCTCTGGTTTAGAATGATATTTGGCTTCATTAAAGTGAACATCATTGCTGCGGATAACCTTTATGGATTCGGGATCCCAAAGTCTGTACTCCATCTCACTAGAATTACCATAGCCTAGAAAGATGCACTTTCTACTCTTTGGCTCAAGTTTGTTCCTAAATTCCTTTGCAACGTGAGTATATGCCTCATAGCCAAAGACTCTGAGATGCTTGTATGAGGGCACCTTGCATGACCATACCAACTCTGCCACTAAATCCTTCTGCAAAACCTTGCTAGGAGATCTATTTATAAGATGAACAGCTATTGATACAGCTTCAGCCCAAAACCCATTTGGCAGCTGTGCATTAGACAACATACTTCTGACCTTCTCTTGTATGGTCCTATTCATCCTCTCAGCAACACCATTTTGAGGAGGATTGTAAGGAGCAGTAAGTTCACGTTTTATACCTTTTGACTCACAAAAGTCCTGAAAGGCCTTTGAAACATACTCTCCACCATTGTCAGTGTGTAAGCATTTAAGCTTCTTGCCACTCTGATTCTCCACAAGTGTCACAAACATTTTGAAAACACTAAACGCTTCATCCTTGTGCTTGAGAAAGTAAACCCATACTTTCCTCGAGTAATCATCTATAAATGTCATAAAGTAAGAAGCTCCCCCTAGAGATAGGTTAGGCATAGGTCCACACAAATCACTATGAACAAGTGCCAACTGTGTATCTCTTCTACTGCTTCTATGCTTATGTGGCTGCTGTGTTTGCTTACCATATAGATAGTGTTCACAGAATTCAAAATCATTAAATGACAAGCTAGGCAAATAACCAGAACGAGACAAGATTTCCATTCCCTTCTTGGACATATGTCCTAACCGGCTATGCCACAAAGAAACGTTCGGCTGCTCGGTTACATTGATTACATTTTTAGAGACATTTGATACATAAATCATGTAAAGTCCGCCAGACTTTACTCCATGTGCTACTGTCATAGAACCCTTGGATATCTTCCACATGTTTTGTCCAAAAGTGGTGACGTAGCCAGCATCATCAAGTAAACCTGTGCTGATCAAGCTCTTTGTAATTGCGGGAACATGTCTCACATTCTTCAGCATGAAAGAAGAGCCATTCTGAAACTTCAATTGAACATCTCCAACACCTAAGATCTCACATGTCTACCCATTGCCTAGCCGAACATGATCTTTAGTGGTCACATAAGAAGTAAACCACTCTTTGTTTGGAGACACATGAAGTGATGCCCCTGAGTCTATAATCCAGTCACTCAGTGCATTTCCATCAGATGCTGTAAGAAGAGCTGAGTCCATTGTATTCTTCAAGAAGTAGATGTCTCCTGACACTAGACTGTCATCCTCTACAACAATGTTTGTCACATTTATTTCTTGAATCTTCACTGAGGACTTGTTCTTCTCACCATGGTCTTCAGCTTTCTCTTTGCCTTTTTCTGCTTTCCATTCTCTGCAGTCTCTTTTCATGTGACCCTTCTTGCCACAATGGTAGCATTCTATGTCACTCTTGCCTTTAGCACTGCGGGACTTGCTACGAGACTGATTCCTCTTTCTACCTTTGTACTTTTCTTTGGTCCTTCCCCTGACAACTAAGGCTGTTCCTTTGCCTTTGTCCATTGTCTTTCTGTTGGTTTCTTCAGTAAGCAGACTGCCTTCTACACCTGCTATGGTCAAACCATCTGGAGGTGCAGAATTACTCAAAGCTGTGCGAAAAGTGTCCCAACTTTTCAACAATGTGATCAACAGGAACATAGGTCTAACAGGTTCATCAAACTTGACACCTTGAGCTGACAACTGACTGTAGATGGTGTTGAATTCATTCAGATGATTGGACATAGGTGTCCCTTCTTTCATCTTCAAGTCAACAAGCTTCTTAAGCCAGTATACTTGTGAAGCTGCACTCTGCTTCTCATAAAGACCACTCAGCTTTGTCCATGCTTGATAAGCCGACATCTCATCTGCTACATTGAAGTAAACGCTTTTTGCTACAGTCAGCATAATGGTAGAAAGTGCCAATTCATCCATTTCGCTCCATTCATCTTCGTCTATATCTTGTGGTTTTATCCCCTTGATCTTTATAGGTTTTATTTGCTTCTTTTGTACCAACACATGCCAAATCTGCTTCTTCCATAATGGGAAATTGGTTCCATCGAGCTTCTTGATATTGTAAAGAGCAGTGTCCTGTGATCCAGCCATAGCTACGCTTCACAGTAGTTTACTTTCCTGGGAAAAATTCGGCAGAGTTTCCCCTGTAAACTGACCTTTGAACCAATATCAACGTGTCAAATGAACCAAGAAAGCTTCAAATTCTGCAGAAATTTCGGCACAGTCTCCTTTGTAAAATGGCTCTGGTGTACTAAAAAACAGACCAAAAAACAGCTCAAAAAACCACTGTCTCTCTAACACTGTAAGCTGTGGGTAAACTTGTCCTGCACCTGTACTGTCTCTCACTGTCCATAAAGCATAGACTGCGACAATGCCTCAACGGCAGTAAAGCAAAGATGCAATCCCAACTGTCTAACTCACAGTCAATACATCCTAGCTGCCTATCTAAGGGTGCTCGAGGGATCGCTCCAAGACCTGTATTACCGAAAGGATCTCAACATTCGAGAATCCCCTAGCTCAATAAAACCTCACTCGACCCTCAACAAAGGCTGCAGTAAATCTGACAGTACATAGACTTCCCACAAAGTCATACATCCACAAATTTCCCACTATATGCTGTAACCGCTGCGGCGGTTGTTTGCTACGTGACTCACAGCCAGCAAATCCTCAACAGACATACATCATCTCTGACAATACATCCCATGTGGAAGTACCTACAATGTCAGGATGAAATCTGGAATATCAAGCAGCAAACACAAGCTACCTGATGAACTAGTGGATGTCTCCTACAATCTGTGTAGATGCGCCCGTGTCGTATGTGACACGCCTCCAAGAACTGTAAGCCGTCCTTCGATGTGTAGACAACCACAAATCAGCACTCTGGGAGTGCCGATATCCTCAGCACCTGTAGTCGTAGGCCGAAACCCCAAATTTGCAGAGTCGGATCTGCACCCGCCGAGACCACGTAGTCAAAAATGGCCTGCACAGAACTTTGTCGAAGCCGAATGGTGGCCGAGATGACCTTATAATGAAATTCTGAGAACACAGTGCCCTTCGAACTTACCCACAAGATTTGGGGCCGTGTCTTCGCCTGTCGAATCTCACTCCAATCTGAGCAGGTGACTCTGGCTACCTGCAAATGCTGCCTCGAGCCTCGATCTGAGCTCTGGTACCAGTTGAAGGAGTACGAGCGGAAGTGCGATGCGAGAGAGAGTGCGAGAAGAAGAGCACGACGATATGGTGCACTCTCTCTACTGTAATGTGTAGAGCATAGTGAGTTCTTATTAGGTTTTTACAAAAGAATATGTGTACATACCTGGCGGCCCGTCCACTTACCTGGGCGACCACATTGGGCTTTATACCCCAACACCTTTAAGATCCTTTACTTTTGTATATGGTCTCTAATTAAATCCTTATTATTGATTGTAGCTTAATAAAGAGCCAACTCCCTCAACAAACCCATACTGAAATACATGTTTTAGATCCACAGTTGTCTATGCCACTCCGAATAAAAAACACCCCTTATGGCACATTGGAGAGATGGTTTGTCTACTGTCCAATGCTTTAGGTCACAAATCTGGTGTTTCCATACTAATCAAATAATCATTGGAGCCTTGTATGCATTGAAGTAGACAAACAAGTGGTATGGACTATCAACTCCATACGAGGAACACATTCAAAGATAAGAATGTGAGTATTGATATAACCTTGAGTATTTATTTGGTCTATGGATGATGACCTCAATATTATTAATAACAAATAACTTTCACTATTCATAGATGTGTAAAAAGATTACTTCACGTCTATGGAAGGCTTTGTGATCATGAGCTCTACAGGGCAACCTTTATAGTTGTCGAAGTGCCTAATCAAACAGATCTAGATTCTTGTGGTTGGAGATGTCTTCTCCATGCAGAGTACATAGTACATAGTTTTTTGCTTTGAATCCATTTATGTTGAAGGTATATTTGTGCTATGGTTTGGATTAGCTTGGTGCTATTATTAATTGAAGTATTGACCACAAGTTAACCTAATTTTGCAAAATGCTGTGGAAAATTATACCTTGGAATATTTACAAAGGTACCACGCATATTTATTCAACATCTACTATCTATTTCAAATCCAAGAGTTTAGATGCAGAAGACAGTTTCGTCAACGACCATATAATAACTTTAACAATGATCGATGATGAGGAAGTCATGCCAGTTTCCACCAGTGGAAACCAAATCCCTATAACTGACCCATATTAGAGGAACAAACACCGGTTTGCTTTGCAGTTGGAGCGATTGAAATGGAAGTTGGGGTTGATCAATGTGAAGTAGACCAAGCTCTTGAAAATGATGATGTAAAATGATCTTAAGAGCCGAGGAATGCAACAGAGGGTCTAGGCCAAGTAGAGGAGGATAAGGGAGTTCCTATTTTTGTGGCATAGGATGAGGCACATGATCAATATGAGGGTGTCCAAGCTCCAGTAATTGCTGATGCAAAGAGCTCTTCAGCGCCGAGAGAAGATACAGAGCGTCTAGACCATGTAGAGGAGGAGGCCAACGTTGCAAATCAAAGCCAGGAACAGACAACGAAACAAGTTAACATTCGGCCATGGAAACACAAGAGTCATGTACTGCACAACCACAAGAGGTGGTGTTAGAAGCTGGACACACCTCACGGCATCTAACTACTCGACGGACTATTATCTTTGTAATTATTCATTCATTGAGGAAAACCCAATCTTTCACCTTGTAAATATTGGGACTTACAAAAGTTTTCGGATTGTATCCCATTTTTGATAGCTAGATTGAGTAGATGGTTGATTTTGGAACTTTAGGGTTTGAGAAGTTGTAAGGTATATATACCACTTTTTGACCTTAATGAAAAAAACCTTTTGTCATTAAAAAAAAACAAGTTTGAAGTCTGTGAGGGAGCGTATTGTGTACGAGAGAGAGAGTGTGAGATTCGTCTTGACGCTACGAGTGCTACGGTGGTCGGAATCGAGTGCGGAGAAGTGCAACGTGCTGCCCCCGACTAGAGCTACGCGTCGATACCAACATTGCACGCGTACGGTCCGCCGGCTTTGTGATCTCCTTCTACGAGCTTCATCGGTTTTTTGGGTGAGTATACATTGTCCGATTTTGCATTGCAGCATATCCACACGTTCACATTGAGTAGAACTACACATTAGGTACTTTAGATTTTGAAAACGAAGACCTGCAGATTTCGGCCAGACATCCTACGTGTTTCTGCACCAGGTGTTTTGGGTCATGATTTTGGTTCATAGACCTTAGGGAGAGCGGCCTATTGATATTAGTAGGGTTTACTTCAAGTTCTATGGTGTTTCAAAATTGTTTGATTGGTGTTCGGCTCTAGAAAGCGTTGTAGGAAGTTTCCTCTTTTGCACTCTTGAAGGCTGTGACTTAGACAATTAGTAGAGACCTCTATAGGAATTAGTTAGGAGTTGGTCGAGTGTAGGTTGACACCTTATGCTTGCTTCCACGCGCCTGTGGGTCGAGCTTCGTCCTTAGCTGACATTACATGTTAGGTGAGTTCTCGCTGTGCTGACGTCCGTCGCGGCGTATCCGTCCAACATTGGCGCCGCTGCCGGGGACGAAAACCTTAGGTAGGTGACTGAGACTAATCCTTGAGGATTGGGATTTTTGGCTTGCCAAGAGTCTCGCTTTACATTTAGATAGGATCAGAGGGTGGAGGACTCTGTAGGTCTTAGAGGGAGTCTAGGAAGCGCGTGTCTGGCTTAGATCCTTCGACTTAGGTAGAGGAGGTAGACTTAGGTAGTAGTCGAGTTCTAGAGTAGGAGTCCGAGTGGTAGAAGCGGTGAGAGGAGAGCTTGAGAGTCCGGAGAGGCCAAAAAGCAACCAAAAACACCATTATCACCATTTCACATGATAGGTAGGAGTAGAGTAAGTAAGACATCGTGATTCAGGATCTAGAGCATTTCATGCATGTACACTTGCTTGGTAGAATCATTACAAGTTTGTAAAAGACGCAAAAATACGCAAAAGTGTGGTTGAAAGCCTAATTGAAGTCCAAAAATTACTGTGAGTGTTTCTGATAGACCTACAGAGCATCAGGAGCATTCCTGTCAGAAAAAACTTTAATTTTAAGCTAGGAGACATCCTACGCATAGGATGTCTACATGCTAATCTGGGAGGAATTTTGGGATTTTGAGTTGACCAGTGTCTTCAGGAGGTAGGGTTTACCCTAATTTCAATTGGAAAGTGGAAATTTGGCCATATCTTAACAGGATAAGGCCAGGTAGACTGAAATTACTCGACATCCTACCCAAATAGTGCCAAAACATTATTTTGAGACCAAAACCATAAGATGGTTACATGGGCATGTCTTGCATGATATATTGAGTGACTGAAAGGGGTTTCGCCTCATTTGGGTGAGAAAATTGGGTTCAAAGCGGACTTTAGCACTTTTGACTAAAAAAAGCAAAAACAGCTGAAATTTGGGACTTTTAACATCCAAATCAAAATCTAAGAATACCACTGGGTTACTGACATCAAGGGGAAGCCGTGGGACAAATCTGGGGTCAAACAAGCCAAATAGACATCCTATACGTAGGATGTCTTCTGAGTGATTTGGGACTCCAAACTGAATTCTGAGTATACCCAAGTGATCAGAAACTCAAGGGGAGCCTGGGCTTTGAGTTTGAATCCATTCTGATGAAAAAGACATCCTACGCGTAGGATGTATAATGCAAGAAAATGAAGCCAGACTTTGACTTTGAGCATAGTAAGGTGTTATATAGCCTAAGGCAAGCCTCCTAGTCAGTTTTGGTCCAATTTGGAGTTGATTAGACTGATCAATACCATCAACAGGCTGTCGGAACAGATTTCTGACTCATTGACCAGCTAATAGGAGTCCAAATCAAAAAGTAAAAGCAGCTGTAATCTCAGAACAACAAGAGGAAACAACAGTGCAAAAATCTAGGCAAAACATAGCAGGAGACATCCTACGCGTAGGATGTCTATTGGGGCATACTGCAAAGAAAATTTGACCTAGCATTGACACTGAGATTCCATTTGGCTTAAGGGTTCCAGAACTTCTTTCAAAAGTGAATTTGGACCTTGTTTGCCCATTTGACTAAGCAAAGACTGAATTCAGACTTTTTCGCGTAAATTGACCAACATCTGAGGGAAGTACTGTTTCAGGTTAGCAAACCTAATCCAGAACATCAGTAGTGTATAAAATACAGTAGTGGTTGAGATTAACTCTCCAGTTATACCAATCATTACTAAGATAACCTCTAGCAGATAAATGCTTTGATTCAATTTCCGAAATTAAAACGCTTGTGTACAGGTATATTCAACAACAAATCAAGAAGTTGTGCAGAGACTGACCCATTGCCAGGTGAGTGGTTGAAATTGTGATAAATTGCGTTGATAAGTTTGATGAATTTAAGATCAGGAAGATACATTGTTAGAGACCAGAAAGTGGCAGGTGACCAAGGTAGCTTAGTGTCCACCGAGGAGAGTGTAACTCAGGCAAAACTAGATCTGCTAGCACCGATTATAGAGGAAGGTAGTGATACTGACACTTCGTCAGATAAATCTTTCTTCATGATGGGTAGTCAACAGCCAGGAGGTTTCACCTATGATGGACCTATGCGAGGAGGAAGCACCTCCCAAAATCCTTTGAATGATTCCAAGCTCACGGTGATCTTCTTAGAGGGAACAAACTCGAGAGGAGCCCTAGTCTATTCTGACTATCGAGGCCGCAAGTGCATTTGTATCGAAGAGAGGCCAGCTCAAAGATTGGAGATAATCTGAGTGTATGATGATGGAGATAGATTCCGAGAGGAAAAGGGGAACCACTATTTAATAGTTAGTAACCCTGAAGATTACAACAGATATGGAGATAACATGGCGAAAGGGAAAATGGTTTCAGAAACTCAAGAACCGCCACCAAACATTAAATGGCCCGGAGCTATTTTTATGTATGATAAGAAAACAACAACTTATAACGAGAATGTGGGAATCTACAAGCATGAGAGTGAGGGTATTGTCTCTTACTTTCGCAGCAAAGAACCATACGTAAACGAACTAAGCAAAGACAAGGTTCTTTACTTATTCTCTTATGAAACTGCTACGGGGAAGGGCATAGTTTTTGTTGATCGATACGGGCGAGAATACCAACGTATTCTCCCAGAGAAAGTAGAAAGAGCAACAAGTCCAGGAGCATCAGCATATGCCCCTGAGGAAGTGCCAAGAGCAGCCCACACCCCAAGCAAGTCAATGAATCCTTTTTCCGACGAGTATGACACTACCTCACATTCCACCCGACCGCAAGCATTCAACAACCAAGACCAACCAGCAAACCAGCCATCATTGCAGGCATGGTTTTGACAGAGTGCAACAATGGAACCAGACCGAAACCGAGATGGTTATCAAGCCGCACGAGGGCTCAGGGATTTGCAAGAACCACCACACTATTCAAGGTATCAAGCAGAGAGTAAGCCTAAGACACAAGGGTCGACAGAGCCTGGAGGACCACCCATAGAACGAGTTCGAAGAGAAGCACCACCTCTAGCGAGAACCGTTAGAAATTATGGCTTAGGAGCACCATTGGGAGAGGAACCAGCCTATTACAGAAGGCCTGAGGAGGTATATCGACGTGGACGGGGCGTGTTGTGACTGCGGCCTATGGGGGGCGAAGGCGTAGTATAGCCATGGCGTGGTGCTGAGCACAAGACAAAGCGAGAGAGAGAGAGAGAGAGCAGAGATTCGACACAGTAAAAATAACGCTTCTTGTGTATTACTTGTAAAAATTGACCTTACATATAAAGGGTAGCCTTGCCATGCATAACTTGGAGTCCAAGTGAAGTCACCTGCATGCTTCATAAAGGGAATTTCCCATAGGCTAGACACTCAAGATAACTGACCGAGGGCTTGAACCCAACAATCCCCCCCTCAAGCCCAAACTGGACAGACCCTCTCATGAAATACCTCGAGTTTTTGGTATACTTGGCAACTGGGAGTTTTAGGTTCTCTCACAACCAAGGATTTTTGGTTTATCCATAACCTGGTGCTAGATCAGTAACCCCCCCTTGAATAGATAGGGTGTAGGTCAAAACATTAGCTACCAAAAGTATTGGAGTTTTTGGTTCACTGCCAAACCTTGGGTTTATGGTGTACCCAGTAACCTCATGAGCGTGCAAAAATGGGCTGAGAACTGATAAAATGGGAGGTCTTACCATTTATGGATGGCAGTGTCTATATCCCGTACAAATTTTTTGATATGATGAAAGCTGACAAGCATGACAATGACTAAAAACAAGGCTTTGACTAAAAAATGTATGTTTGTTTGAACAATAGACAAAAGCTGGCAAATCTATGACACTAAAGTGGTAAAATAATTTGTGAAAACTTGTAGTGCAATCTCGAAGGAGATCTTGATGTTCATCATCTGTTGAAGTACCTCTTGGTTCTCGAAGCAAACTGTTGGTTTATGGATGTTTTTCATCTTCTCCAAATCAACATGTAGTATTGGATCAATCTCCATCGAGCTATTCTGTGTCCGATCTAGTTCTCCAGTACCATATAGCTCTTGATAACCACCGTGGTTGACAAGGCCCAAAGCCTTGTTTAACTTCTCCGTTGTCACCAACAAAATCTCCAATAGCTGCATTTTTTTAATACGCAGGTAGCTTGCCTTCCACAATTTGGAAATTCGATCTGCAAAGAGACTATGAGCATTGACGAGCATCCGGTTATTAATGCTGAGTGCCGTATTGCAGGGTCGAGGATGCTTGAGGTGGGAATAGTGCCTTGCTTGAAATAGTAATTGGGTGGCCACTTTGTTTTCAGTGTGAAAATCACAATAAAACATTACCAAAAAGAAGCACATTGTCTATAGTAGCCGAAACAGACGATGGCGAGCAAGGCAGTTTTACTCACAGCGGGATGAGGAGGCCGAACCAGGGCTTGCTCATGTGTCAAGAAAGCCTTACAATAGCAGGGCGATCAGGTTGATGCCGTTTTTGATCGTTTTGGTGCAGTTCAACAGCTTGCTTTCCCTTCTGCAGGCAGTCGTTCCCGCGTGCCGACTCGAGCCGAGAGCAGTGGCTCTGATACCAGTTGTTGTGACTGCGGCCTATGGGGGGTGAAGGCGTAGTATAGCCATGGCGTGGTGCTGAGCACAAGACAAAGCGAGAGAGAGAGAGAGAGCAGAGAGAGAGTAGAGATTCGACATAGTAAAAATAACGCTTCTTGTGTATTACTTGTAAAAAGTGACCTTACATATAAAGGGTAGCCTTGCCATGCATAACTTGGAGTCCAAGTGAAGTCACCTGCATGCTTCATAAAGGAAATTTCCCATAGGCTAGACACTCAAGATAACTGACCGAGGGCTTGAACCCAACAGGGCGATCCAATGATGAGATTTGTAGACCATCGAAGAATTAGACCTTCTCAAGTGCAAAAATGGGTAAACAAGAAATACACAGGAAACAGAGACCCAAGAGATCATGTAGCAGCCTTTGTGCGTGTAATTAGAGCCGAAGAGGTGTTAGATTTTCCAACCCAATTCGCAGGGTTTGGACTAACCCTAGAGGATGATGCTGCAACTTGGTTTGACTCTGTGGAGCGTAGAGACTTTGAGTCGATGGAGGAAGTGTTTGACGAGTTTATTGAGGAATTCTCTCAAAGGGGAATAGCTCATAATACCGTCTCACAAATCCATAAATTCAAAAAGAAAGATGGAGAATCTGTACGAAAGGCAGCCCTAAGACTAAAAAGATATGTTAAGTTCTGTCCTGTGGAAGAATTGCCAACTCAGTCTAGACTTATGCTGATATTCATCCAAGGACTAAGGAATGCGGATCTCCAGAAAGACTTACATATGAAGAGGAGCACGACGTTGAATGAGTTGACCAAGGAGGCTCTGTACCTTGTGGACAATTGTGCAGTCTACAAAGAAGGGGAGTTCAAGGACCTTGATGACGATTCATCTTCACAGCAAAGTGGAAGCAAGTCTTCTAAGACAGCACTGAAAGGAGAAATAGCGGTAAACCAGGAGCAGCTCATAGATGAAGTGCTAAAAAAGATCAACTTGTACGCCAAACCCCAGGCTAAACAGACCAAGTGGTGTGCTATTGAACAAAAATGGACAAACCATGGGACCGAGGAATGTTATTATAACAAGGGATATGTGAGTGAGAGACCTTACGCTCCCCAAGCTCCAGTAGCTTCCCCTCAAGTTCCACCGATGCCCAGATATCAAGCAGGCAACTTACCAGGACCTGTAGGTGTAGAAAGACCACAACCGGTGTTGGGGCAACAACCACCCCTACCAGGATTACGACCAGTTGGTATCAGATACACACCATTAGTAACTAAATCAGAAGAAAAGGCTTTGGTGCCTATGCATGCTTATTATGAAGATCCCAATGGATATGCGGTAAACCCTGTCTATTATCCACCGGAAGAACCCTTGACACCAGAACCATGGAGCATGATAGGGAATCAAGGACCACCAACTGCTGCACAGGCTGCAGGAGAAGGAAGATATAGCTTAGATGAACGAACACTGATGTTCATAGCCAATGGAGGCATGGGCGGACAGAGACTTGCTTACCAACAAAGAGGGGCTCAAGGAGCACCTCAACAACCCAAGGGACCCTGTTACAAGTGTGGAGGAGACCATTGGTTGAGAGACTGTCCTCATGATGAAATCATCAGAGTCAATGCGTATTGCCCAGAATGTGGAATTACTCACTTGATTCCTGATTGCCCTAAAAACCCGAGCAAAGGAGCAAAAACCACCTTGAACATGTTAGAAACAATACCTTCAAGTGGGGGATCGGAAAATGAAACAATCATACCTATTCAGGAGGTAACACGAGCCCAAGCCCAAAGAAGGACGAACAAACCCATAGTTGAAGAGCCAAAAACCGATGCCCAAAGTTCAGAAACAAAAAATCAGAGAAGCACTTGGAAAGCTAGAAAGGCGCGTAGGAAATCCAGAAAAGAACGAGAGCAAACAACCCTTTCCGAGGAGTTGAAACATACAAAGAATAGATTGGAGCGGTTAGAGGATCTAGCTAGCTTAAGCTCACACACCACAGTAGCCATAGCACCCAAGGAAATAGCAGAGCCCAAAAGTGCAGGATCAGGAGGATCTGTACTGGCAGACAAGGTAAACGAGCAGTTGGATACACTACTACAAGCTTATGAAGCTCGACTTAAAAAGAACCAAACCCAGGAGCAAAGGTGGATGACTTATCCATATGCAGAAATAGAAAAACAGAGGTTGGATATGTGTAAAAAGATGATTGAGACGGCTCAATCATTGATGGAAGAACCACTGGGTAAACCTGCAAATTGTCACGAAGTACTAGCTCCAACCCCTATCCAACCAACATTAGAGAAACATGAGGAAACAAAGGAGAGACTCACTTATGATTACAAGTACAAGGGAGAGCCTATCATAGTGCCAAATACCACCGATGGGGCAAGTGACGGGTTCTAGCCTAAAATATTGGCAGAAATGGGTAAGGACAGTAACGGTCTAGATGATCTGTGGAAGAAAATCCGTGAGACCAACGAGGCTAATAGGATGAGTAACCCCATGAATAGCACGAGAAAAGAAAAGAATGTGATCTTACTCCTATTGAAGAATTTGAGGCAAGATCGCAGATGGACCTTGAGATACATTCACAAGGGGGAGACCAATGATCTATTAGTTCGGGGCACAGCCAACCAGACTCTTTGAGAACTTTACCCTCTTACCTGGGAGAGTATGAAGCTAAGTCGGAAGTGAGAGCAATTCCATCTCAAAGACTTTCTTCTAACAAGGTGATGGATTCGCAAGGATTGATTGAGTTGTTATCCACCCCGGTGGCATGCACAATCACATTAGCAGAACTCCTAAGGTTAAGGCCAAACATGTGGACCACAGTGGGAAAATGCCTAGAAAAATTTGGAGTGAAAGACCCCAACTTGAAGCTACAAGAAGGGATCATGGAATTAGAGAGGCCTAATCTAAACACTAGGCCAGTACCATTGAATAAGGTTGGAGAATATTGCGAGGGAGAAGACGGAAACACTACGCTATCGGTAGAATTCCAAGGAGTAGTCTCCAAGGCTATTCTTGACAGTGGAGCGGGGGTTGCTATCGCCACCAAAGAAATCTGGAAAAAATGGGGAAAACCAGCTTTGAGGGCTACCAGAATGAAACTGCAATTGGCAGATGGGTTCATGGAAAAGCCTCTAGGACTCTTAGAAAAAGTAATTATCACCTCGTGCGGAATTGAGTATGAGCATACATTTGCAATAGTCGATTTCGACAAGAAGAACAATTATGAGATCATCTTGGGACAACCATTCATGCGACAACTGAAGATGGTCCAAGATTGGGGTTATGACCACATATACCTCAAACATGGTGAGACGACAACTAAAATACACCTTAAAGACCATAGTTACAAAGATGTAAACCAAACACTAGTGGAAGAGTTTGATTCGGCTACAATAGCAGGATCGGAACTACCAGCATGGTTAGGGAAACCAAAAGAGCTATGGATGTGCGGAGCTTCACATTGTGGAAGCTTAAGAAAAGAGGAATGCGTCGTAAAAAGAGAAATTGAGGACAAGGAGTATATTCTGGAACCTTTCCCTGAAGATGCCTTGGAACCTCTAGAATGGGAACACATACTGGAAACATTGGATGTCTGTACCATTACCGATAGTCCAACAATAAAATTTTGCGATAAGGAGGGCTATGATGTTCTACCCTATTACATGGTAAGCGTTGTACCAGAAAAAGAGACGGCAGAACCTCCGGAACAAGAAGAGTTTTACAACTCCTCTGAACATTTGGAAGTAAATGATGATGCAGATAATGAGTGTTCAAACACCTCAAGTGAGCCTGGGAATGAAGCCGAGAATATCAAGTTTTATGATTTTGCTAATCAACACCCTAGACACCAAGAACGCCATAGGAGGAAAAGAGCAGGAAACAAAGCGAGAGAGAACCTGATGCCCATGATAAAAGGTAAAAGTCACTATTTGATGCTTGTAAAAGCAGAGGATTGTGTGAAAGATCAAATATCAGGAAAATTCTCAAAAAATCGAAAAGAAAGAACGCGAGAGGAAACAAAACAGGTACGAAAAGCTAAAACCAAAACAAAATCACAAGAATCTGAAAAATCAAAAAGAGAAACAACAAAAGACCAAGAGTGGACCAAACTGGAGCGTAAACAGAAATACCAAGAACTGAAACGGTCTCTGAGAGAGATATGGACTACTGAAAAAGATAGTGATGGTAAAGGGGAGTCAAAAAAGGGGAACATGAACGTACCATCACACTATCGGAAGTTTACTATCCAGGACAGAAAAATCATCATGACACCACCAATAAGGGAGAGAACCAACCAAGAATCTTACGATGGGCCTGAAAATGCAAAAAAGATAGACCTCACAAAACCAGGTGAAAAGCCTCAGCCGGTCTATATATCTAATGATTTAGAGCCTGAGGAGGAAGCACAGCTAATACAACTTCTCAAGAAGTATAAAGATGTGTTCGCTTGGTCCTACAAAGACCTCAAAGGAATTGATCCAATGATATGCCAACATACAATTCCTTTGACATTGGATGCAAAACCTAGCAAACAACGTCCTTATACATATAATGACACATTTGCTAAGCGAATCAAAGAAGAAATTGATAAACTGATGGAAGCGGAATTTATCTATGAGATTGAACATACAGATTGGGTGTCACCCATTGTGGTAGTTCCCAAAAAGAATGGAAAACTGCGAGTGTGTGTAAACCTCAAGAAGGTGAATGCAGCAACCATAAGGGATAATTATCCCTTGCCAATCACAGAACATGTACTTGAGCGAGTGGCCGGGAAACGCGCTTATTCCTTTCTAGATGGGTTTTTAGGATACAACCAAATGGCAATAACACGGGAAGATCAACACAAAACAGCGTTTGCCACAGAATGGGGGATTTATGCGTATCGAGTTATGCCATTTGGTTTAACTAATGCACCAGCCACTTTCCAGAGGTTAATGACTCACGCATTCAAGGAATACCTAAGAATATTCTTAGAAATTTACACGGATGACCTGTGTGTGCACTCTCTTCTGTGAGAGGATCATATGGACCATTTTCAAAAGGTCTTTGAAAAGTGCAGAACATATCGAATCTGCCTTAACCCGAAAAGTGTGTATTTATGGTTAAGCAAGGATGAATTTTAGGACACATTGTCTCAAGAAATGGCATAACCACAGACCTAGACAAAGTCAAAGTCATTGTAGACCTGCCCAGGCCTACTAATGCGAAACAAGTGCAATCCTTCATGGGGCATTGCGGTTTTTATCGAAGGTTCATATACATGTATGCGGTTATCGCACAACCTCTGTATTGTTTGCTAGTCAATTTCGAGTGGACCGAGGAGTGTTAAATTTCATTCCAAAAGCTGAAGGAAAACCTTATATCGGCACCTGTACTAAAGGCACCAGATTGGGAAAAGATATTCCATGTGCACATTGATGCTTCAGCATATGCCATTGGAAGTATTCTCGCTCAACCTAGAGACAGAACAATGGATTTTCCGGTTTGCTATGCGAGCCGACAGTTAAACAGTGCAGAAAAGAACTACATAACCACCAAAAGGGAAGGGTTAGGAATGATTTATGCTGTAAAAAAATTTCGGAATTATTTGCTTGCAAACAAATTTGTGTTCTTCACGGATCATCAAGCTCTTTTGTACCTAGTAAATAAATCTTGCAATACAGGGAGAATCGTACGCTGGTTTATTATATTGCTAGAATTTGACTTCACAGTGGTGGTCAAAAGGGGTAAAACCCATCTGCGAGCAGATCATCTTTCAAGGATACACAACAGGGAAGCTCCTGAAGGAGTAGATGATGACATACCAGATGCTTATCTTTTCAACATTGAAATGGTACCCAAATGGTCTCAGGAAATGGTTAGCATTCTTTCCTTCGGAAGTGAGTTTGATAATACGGAATGCAGATCCAAACAGCAAATGATTCGATAAACAAAAAACTTCCAGTTGATAGCAGGACGGCTGTATCATCTTGGATCGGACCTAATCCTACGATTATGTATAAATCCAGAAGAATTCGAGTGCTACCTTGAAGAGGCACATGTCCAGGGTTGTGCATTTCATTGTTCAACAGTGAAAACACACCAGAGACTGAAGTAGTTAGGGGTTTATTGGCCAACTATGTATGCGGACACACATTCCTATGTTACCAGTTGTACAATATGTAGTGCCAAACGACCAGTGGACCACGCAACTTTGTTTCAAGTAAACATAGCACCTACATGGAGTCAATATATCATTGACTTCTTAACCACCAGGACGTTCCTTGAGAACATCACAAGAGCACGGGAAAAAGCTATAGAGCTGGAAGCTCGTGACTTTCAGTTAATTGGGAATCAACTCTATAAGCGGGGGAAGGACAATCAACTTAGAATCTGTGCAAGTGAAAGCGAATATCTGCTGATTCTAGAACATGCACATAGCAGAATAAGTGGAGGCCATGTTTTGGGCGATAAGACGGCAAAAATTGTCTTAACCGTAGGAATTTGGTGGCCTACATTGCACATGGATGCCGAAGAGTTTGTAAAGCGTTGTGATGCATGTCAACGCACAAAGATACCAATAAAAAGAGACGAGATGCCATTACGACCAATGATGGGGGCAAGAGCATTTGCAAAGTGGGGCATTGATTTTGTGGGACCTATATCACCCCCTGCATATCGCACCCATACCCAATATATCATTGTGGCCACGGACTATCTCACAAAATGGGTCGAAGCCAAAGCAACACAAAAAGCTGATGCACGCACCACGGCACAATTTTTGTATGAGAATGTTTTTGTACGTTACGGGTTACCAATAGAAATTGTTAGTGACCGTGGAACACATTTTCTCAATGAAGTCATTGAATATCTGCCAGTGGAATTCATGGTCATACATAGGAAATCAGCACCATACCATCCACAGGCCAATGGGCAAGCTGAGGCCACAAATAAAACACTATGCACGGTTCTCACCAAAATAGTGTCAGAATCAAGAACAGATTGGGATCAACAGCTACACTCAACACTATGGGCATACAGGGTAGCTTACAAAACATCAATAGGAACAACACCATACAACATGGTGTTTGGCCTAAATGCTATACTACCCATAGAGTTTTTAATCCCAACTCTACGAGTAGCAACAAGCTTGGAATGGACAGGGCATGAGCTCTCTTCAAGGATTGATGATCTTGAAAAGCTAGATGAACTCCGCTTATGAGCTATCGCATCAATCTATGCTAAAAAGAGAAGACAAAAGGAATTTTTGACAAGCATGTGCGTACCAAAGAGTTTAAAACAGGTGATTACGTACTTGTTTATACCTTAAAACAACATGCCAAGAAACTTAAAAAGCGAGGACTGGGACCCTTTGTGATTAGTGATCTATCACAAAGTGGAGCTATCAAGCTTGCTACATCAGCAGGTGAAGAAATGCCAAACTGGATTATTGGATGTCGACTGAGGGGGTATCATCTACCACTCACACAGGAGAAGCTCCAACAAATTCATCAAGGAAAACAACGAATGAAGGAAAAAGAGAGAGTACGGGAGGAAGCTCAAGCCGAAGCACAAGAACGCATTGCAAAAAGACGGCTTCTGCGACAACAACAAAAAAGTGGAGCACCATTGCGAATCAATGCCATTTGACTGACTGAGTTGGAGGAGGAAATAGTGGAGCCAATAATTGCGGTCAAAGTGGGCAACAATCAAGTGGGATCAACAACTTTGATTGATTCGGGTGCTCAAGCAAATTTGATCTCTTATGGATTATACCAACAGCTCACAGTCACAGATCAACTTCATCCTACTCCCCAAGTGCTGGAAAGTATCACATCACACCCATTGACAACATTGGGATGGACTATATTGCATGTACAGATACATCAATATATCTATCCACACAAATACTATGTGGTGACAGATAAAAACACACAACACCCAATGATGCTAGGGCAATCTTGGCAAAAAGCATACAATGTGCAGATAGATTGGAAAGCAAAGGCTATCAAAATTCAACATGAACATGAACATGAACAACAGGTGATAGCTTTTGCTCAGCAATACCATCATGCTCAACTGCAAGCCATGCAATCACTGGCAACAGAGCCAAAAACACGAATGCTATCAATGAACAACAGGAAACCCGAGACCAAATATCAAGTAAAAGCCAACCATGCTAATTATAGACAGATGAAGTCACCGGCCACAATGCAAAAATCTAGGCTACCAAAACAAGGTAAACAAGTATGGATGTGGAAGGATAGAAATGCAATGGCAGAAAAACAAAAATGTAACAAACATATTCCAACAAAGCAGACGGTTCAACCCCAAACCAAGGGCATAAAACGAATGTGGATCCCAAAGAAAATGCTTAGCCATAACCCAAATGTCACTCACATTTGGATACCAAAGCAAAAGCAACTACCTGTAGTACAAGCAATAATGGAAGGCCGACAACTGCATTTCAAAAAGGAGAACCGACATATGTGGATGTCGATGAAAGACAAACCAGTGGCAAACAAGAAAGAGCCAAACCATCTACAAAAATCTACAGCAATAAAATACTAGTGGAAAGCCATAGCCATAAGGCTCATAGCCATTACATCCCAGCCAATTCTATCCTTAGATACAGCTACGAATCCATCAACAGTGTCGGCAAAGCAATTGCCTTTTGCCAAAAAGACAATTAAACAGAGAGCAGTAGAGTTACAGCTATTACTCGCAAAGAAATCAGGAAACCTCGACGGCGAATGCCAATAAGCATTTTGCTTATTCCCTTCTCTTGCACAACATTAATTTTTCCATGCATTGACCGAGTATGCATAAAATAGGGCCACATTAATCGGCCAGGCATTAGCACAACTTTTTCAACTTATGCACGTCACATACTCCGAGGCGAAACCTTGTCGTCCGGGAGGACTCCGGCTAGGAGGGGGGGAGGCATTCTAGAGGCACTCTCAAATGCGGAACCAATGACAGAAACAACAAAAAAGGGCATGATTTTTGACTATTTTAAGGGTTGTTGTTTGATTGCAAAATTTTCTGGAGTAACCCAAGCACATATGCCCTTATACAGCATGTATCTATAGGTATATGGGGCCAAATGACAAATCAAGCCCCTAGGTGTGTGTATATAAGTAGAAATAGCCATTTTTCGGACAAAATATTGGTAAAACGGAGAAATCCGGCCATAAAAATTGCATGTGAGTGTATATAATGTGTTGCAGTGATGTTTGTGATTTATTATGATTTTTGGGAATTTTCTCGGTTTGATTTGCTATTTTTCTTTTAATTTTGCTAATTTTCGGCAGAAAAACTTCAAAAATGCAAAAAGCAGGTGAAAAACACTCGTAATGAAAAACAAAAAAATATGGTGATGATCAGTGACTATAGGAAAACCTATGGTACAGTGGGGGTGCAATTATGAGACTGGAGCGGAAAGCGTGTTTTGGCTAGGTTTTGACCGAACTGCCAAATTTCTGGTAAATAGAGCAAACGGAGTCCAAATCAAGAAATTTTTGAGCCTAAACCGCATCTTGCAAGAAGATAGGAGCACATGTCAAATTTCATGAAAAGTGGTTCGGGGACCTCTATTATAAGAAATTTTCACCCCATTTTTAGCTCATTCACTATTGACTTTGTGGAGAAAGCTTCTGCCACCTAGAGCGGATCGACATTCCAGCAGCTTCTACGACGTACAGGACTACTCGACGAGCTCCAGACATGAGAGGTAGGCTCACCACCTTGAGCTTTTCGTGCATGTTTGTCGTTATGTCGCGAAAACTAGCGTAGGGGTCACACACAAAGCGAGCGATAGAGACCTGCAAGTAGAGACGGCGGCCTAACGGCTAACCCGAAAGCAACAAGACTTCATCGGTAGCTTACCCTAGTCTAGGAGACCAGTCCTGGATAGCCAAAGGCAGTGGGAAACCATCGGGAAAAACCCTAATTCCCAGAAACCCTCAAGAGGCCACCAAATTGGAAATCGGCGAATCAGCGACCAAATGCTACCAAAATTCATGGGTAGGAGCATCTCGACATGCTCAACAAGTCTATAGGACCCGCATGACCAAAAAGTGACCCGAAGCGGCACTAAACCTCAGAAACGGCATCAGACACATAAAGCGTCAAAATGCACTTGCGGGCAAACTGCAAGTTCGTTTGCCACCAAACTTCACGAGCGGCTTTCCTAGACTATCAACAACCAAGTCCTATGGTGGAAGACCACCACAAATCATCAAAGTTATGTAAACGCAACCATGGGTGCTTCTAGAGCGACAAATTGCCAAATGGAGCTCCGGTGAAGCCAAAGTCGACAAAAACCATACGGCAAGGATCCCCAAGGGATTGGGAAGCTATGGAGACCAACGTCAAAAAATTTCATTGCCAAAAACCACTCCAAAAGTCGGAAAACGGCTCGAAGGCTCTGAAGTCCACACAGGGAGTTATACTCTATCCGTTTGACTTTTTTGTTGAAATTAGGCTCACTAGGGACTTAGGGGGGCAAAGGGCAAGCACGGGGAGCACTAGCACTAAAAAAAATCACCAATAGACATCCTACGTATATGATGTCTCAAGGACACTTTTTGGCACAAACCTCAACAATTTTTGTTATGCACATGTTCTGAATGACATTTACAAGCCATACACCAAGTTTCATCACATTTGGACCATATTTGACCTCATATGCATGGAAAAACGCAAAGTTAGGGCATAGAGGCAATAATGGGCAATTGACCTACCAAATCTTGTCCAAATCTCATGAAACTTGCACAACACACTCACATATACATCAGCGAACAATCTGTGTGGTCAGGGAGAAAAAATGATGAAATAGACATCCTACGCGTAGGATGTCTAATGGACCTTTCTGGCATGGAAGGGATGTTTTATCATTCCAGATCTAATTACCTCATCATCAAGAGCCCATATGACAAGTTTGAAGCCATTCTAATCACTTTTGACCCCCAACACCTTCAAGATACACTTTTTGAGCCCAAAAACACCTCACAAAGCCTTACAAGCATCAAATCTTGTCCAAATTCAAATCCAAGAACAGGGCCATGTTCCATAGGCCAAGGACAACCCACAGAACAAGTTTCATGCAATTCTGATGAAAAAGACATCCTACGTGTAGGATGTCTCCAGCATAAATTTAGCCTTTTGTGCAAGGAATGACATCATGGGAGCCAATACCATGGTGCATTGAGCCCATATACCAATTTTCAACCCATTTGGACATCAATTGCTACCTATGATGGACATTCTATCCAGAATGTGACATAAAGCCTGAATAAGCCCCAAAAATCCACTTTTTGATATCCAAATTCAAATCCAAGCATATAGCCATGTTCCATGAGCCTTACACTACCTGCATGTCAAGTATGAACCAATTCTGATGAAAAAGACATCCTACGCGTTGATAGCCGTTTTTCGGCTCTTTGTAATTGCCACAGTGAGTTACCTCACCCTACCAAAATCACCCAAACACTGTGGCTATCCTCACCCTTTCACTGTATATAGGTGCGTGTGAGTTAGGGGACTTTTCCCATATCTTCTTAAAAAACCCTCAATTAGCTAGTCATTGGGCTAGTTGAGCCAAAAAAATAAAAAAAATAAAAAATATAAGTATATTATGGCCCATGCGTATGTAAATATTTCTTTGTATATAGGGCCTAAATAAAACATTTTTTCATAATTATTTTGGTATTTATTTAAATATTTCTACCTAGGTGTGTGCTATTTATGCTCTGTACATTGCCTCACCATTACCACAATTTTTTCTTACCATTTTTCATACTCTTTATTCCATATAGAAATATTTTCATGTAAGCTTCTCTTATATTTGGTGTAACTCCACCCCAACAAAAATCCAAAAAAACTAGTTTTATTTATGTGTATATTTTTACACTATTGTGATTTTTCCCTTCCTACATCTATTTTGTTTTTTTTTCTAAAAAATTAGAACACCAAAAATATTTATCTTTTTATGGTAGCCTCATAATGAGAGAGATTTCTTTTGACCCCTTTATATTTTTTTCCACTTATATTATTTATATTTGACATGTACATATTTTTTAGACCCCTCAATATTTGATTTTCTTAGTTGTACTATTCACTTATATCATAATCTCAACAATATCTTCAATTATAGACCTACCAAATAAGGTCAAGGGTAGGTGGCATGCATACATGCACTATGGAGGGCTCACTCTTGGAGGTATTCAAAAGAATCATCCAAAGAAGGACCCCACAAGGACCTTGTGCAGTGGAAAAAAACGATCGGTTTTGCTGAATTTTTAAAGTTCACTTGCTTTCCGAATTTGAAAAGGTGATACAAACAAAAGTTGTAGCTCGTGGGCTGAACTTTTGCCTCAAATTTTTTCATATTTTTTTGAGCTACGAGCTGTGAGCTATGATTTTATTAGTGGATCCCAGTTTTCCCATGCTATGCAGCCACACTCTCTCTTCCACTTTATCATTTTCCTCTTTCACACACACTTCTCCACTCATCATCCCCACCTCTCTCACCACTCCTCTCTGCACCCTACTCACCTTCTCCTCAACCTTGAAGAATAAGAAAAACCATGGTGAACTCATACCTCCCACACACAATTTCATTCCAAAATTGACCACCTAGTCTCATTTTTCCTCCTCCAATTTACCCATATCTATCAAAAAAACCACAAAATTCAGCCTCTTCTCTTAAAAGACAGCATCATGGTGGTTGATTACTCAGCTTCAATTACCTTGTCTCTCAAGGAAGGTCAAGAGTGGAGAAAAAATGTACCGTCAAAGCTAGTGGACCGTCAACAAGCGTCAAAATTGGCCCTACTCAAGACACTTGGAGCATCAACCTTGTAAGAAATCCACCTTTTCTTACCTCTTAAGAGTTTTTCTTCCTCATTTGTATCCTACATGGATACTCCCATTGTAAATATCCAATTCCATTTGTAAATTAATACGAACTCTACTAACACTAACCCACTATGAAAAGTCCTATCACCTCCATTTCTCTCCGCTCTCTTTCCCCACCAACTTCTTGATAATTCCAAGCAAAAGAAATTAGATAAATGGCTGAAAATCTAACCCAACCATGGTTAGAGGAGTAACCCTAGCCTTCAAAATTGCTATAAAAGGAGGGTGTGGCTAGCACAAAAGGGGGAGCCATAAGCAAGAGCACTATGCTATAGCTTGAGAAGCCAAGCTCAACCTCTCTAGAAGGAGCTCTTGAGTGGAAGCTCATTGTCTTATGCATGTGCATGTGTTGTAATAGGGGATTAGCAAGGGAACTCTATGCCATTTGTAAGAGAGAGAGTGTTCATTCAATTGAGAGTAGGAAATCTATCATTTCTCCTACTAGTGTAAGCCCAACATTTGCTGAATCAAGGAGGGTGGATTTGGACTAAGCTTGGATACTTTGTCTCCCTTCCAACGTGAAGTAATGGACAACAATGATGCGTAAGTGTCTTGGTGTTTTTTGTTAAGTTCTTGATAGCTTGTCTCTGGTGTTGTCATCAATCTAGCCATAAATCCCACATACTGTAAGAGGGCGACAGGGTGGAGAGGACTTCCCTAGCCTTAAGACAGTGATTGGGGTGGTTTTTCTTGTGATGCGTTGTGGTGAAATTTACGCAAGCTATGTTGAACAAATACTAATCTCACTTTGATTTGTCATGACAGATTTGTAAGAAGGTATTAATGCAACAAGCACCCTCTCCCCCTTTTTCTCTCTTTCTTACATATATATATTTATGTTTGCTTGATCATTAACGATACACTTCAAAGCAGCCCGAGCACCATCTCTCTCTCTCTCTCTCTCTCTCTCTCTCTCGTGTTTTAGTGTGTGAGAGTATTCCATTGGTGTTAGGGTTAGTGTAAATTCCTTGCTTGTTTGTGGGTTGCTCTAACGATTCTCCTCTTTTGCGTCCTAGTTCGCTCTTAAACTATGTGGTGCCCCTTGTGTAGTTGGGATTTGGCTGGGGGTTTGTTGTTTTGGGTTGTGTTGTGTTGTGTTGTGCCCCAGCCCCATTGAGCAGCACGGGAGCCTTGAAGGGTGTCTAGAGGTTTCTCTTCTTGTTGCCCGCCCTGGACCGCCTCAGCGTAGGATGTCTAAATAGAAATTTTTGGCCAGATTTGCACTGTGAGCACATGCACAACTTCACAAGTTCCTTTTAAGCTATAATTTCAATTTTCAAGTCATTTGGATAAGTAAAACTCAGTTTCACAGCTAATAGGGAAAAAATGCTAACTTTGGATTGCTGAGTGCAACAGGATATATGGCAGCCTCGAAGTCACCGGCAAAGAAGAAAAGAATGACAATCAAAGATTATCTGGACGAGGTGTAACCCTTTGTCATTCTAGAAGGAACATTAAAGCCCACCAGCACCTGGATACAAGAGGATCTGTTAGAGTCCAATGACCTAAAGATCTACTAGGGAGTGTTCAAAGACAATGAAGGCAATGTAATAGAGCTTCCAATGATGCCAAGAGAGCTCAATGAATTTGTACGAAGCAAAATGGCTGGCTACTTGGAGAAAATTGACCTCCATAACTACTTCGAAGCGATACCAGCATGGGTGGACATCAAAAGAGTATGGGAGTTTGTAACAAGCATCAAAGAGGATGGAGTGGCCAAGGTGACAGATTTACAAGGCAGACCAGATACAGAGATCATAATCACGGAGCGGGTTGTAGCCCATGCACTAGACCTCTCCAATCAAGGAGACAGTGTAACAAAAAGAAGGGACGAAGTCAAGGTGTAGCAAAATAAAAAAAGGCCAATTACACCTTTGAAGACATTGGCAACCCAAAAGTGGCAATTATGTGCCACTTGTACAACTAGTACTTCCACATGCGCACTAAGAGGCCACAGAAGTACAGGATGCTGCCAGGTGCAATTGCCACGATGTTTACTTGGGCAATGACAAAAGGCACCCCAAAGATAATCAACTATGCGGCATACATACATGAAAGCTTGGTAAAGATGGGCAACAAAAATCCAACCTACATAGTGCCAGGAGAACTGATAACCAAGGTGGTTTATGCAGCACTACACGCTAAAGGAAGGTGGCCTAACCAACCATCTCAGAATGATTGGATAAGGGTAAAAGAAGACAAGGAAGATGAGCCACAAAGAGCACCAAGGGTGGCTACGAGATTGAAGAGATGGTTAGAGCCAGTTGAAGAGGAGCAACCTGAGCAGAAGAAAGGAAAGAAGGAGTCTGCTTAGGTGCCGGCCAAAGAAACCAGGTCTCAAAAAGCGGCAAGACTCGAGAGGCTGATGGAGAGTTTCCGAGTAGAAAGAGCCCTCAAGGGTGATTTAAACGAACTCTAGAAGCCATCTCCCGAGTCTATGTCCGGATCATCCAGAAGAGTGCAGAGGGACCGCTTTGAAGATTATATCAAGAATTTTGAGATTCTTGATGCTGCAGCGGAAAACATTCCCCATGTCCCTTTCACTGAGGAGGAAGTGGAGTAGATAAGGCAGACATTGCTAGATGAACAAGAAAGCCAAGAAAGGGAAAGAAAAACGAAAGCAGACAGGGACTTAAAGGGAAAATCGGTAGCTTTACCAGATAGCCCTAAACCCAGCCCACAGCCATCTCCACCGCCCTAACCACCTCCTAGCAGCCCTCCACCAGAAGACAAGGAGACTGAGGACAAACAAGAAGAAAGGCAAGCCGAGGAGCAAGAGAAAAGGCAAGAACCTGAGCCAAAGGAAGAGGCCAAGCCTGAGTCTGAGCAAAAAGGATTAGACGAGGCCTATTATGCATTTTTGGACCTGCTAGCTGCAGGCTATACAAAGGAAGAAGCCGCCACAGTCGCATTCGACTTGATGAGAATAGGGCATAAAGATCAGATGCAAGGCATCCGGCTAGTGGAACTTAAAGAAATTGCTACAGACACTGTAGACCTACACCCGCCCTCCAATGACTGGGACGTGGTGATGACAAAGCTAGCCAGATTACAAGCACAATCCATGGCTTCAGAGGAAGAAATGACGACTCTCAAAGCCACTAAAGAACAGATAAAAAAGGAAGTGGATTCTCTGCAGGCACAAAGCCAAAGGCAAAAAGAAGGAGAAGATGACCTGCAGGCCGACCTGCAGGCCATCTTGGCAACGGCTCTACAAAACTGCCAAGCAATGGAAGAAGCAAATGAGGCAGCAGCAAAAAGAATACTAGAAGAGTGTCCGCAGCTCAACAAGTCATTGCGAGATGCTGAAAAAGAACGGGATAATCTGACACTACAGCTGGAAGAAGAAACAAAAGAAGTAGAGGCCATGAGAAATGCCAAGGAAAAGGCAGAGATAGAACAAGAAGCAAGCCTGGATGAAGTCCTTGAGCTCAAGGACCAATTAAAAGTCAAAGATCAAACCATCCAGAGGCTGCGAGCATCACCTGCTAGAGTTAGAGCTATGAGCTCGACTCAAATCATTTCCGAGAATCAAATATATGAACAGAAAATGCAGGAACTTTAGAAGGAGCTGACTCTCGAGAAAAAGCAAAGGTTAATGATGGCTGAAGGGTCTATCGCAATGCAAACAAGAATGGAGGATAGCCAAAAATCCCTACAAGAAGTGGAGAGCATAAAGATAAAGCTCGAGGAGGCGGAAAGAGTAAACGCTGAACTTAATGACCTCCTTGTGAATATGGGCGGAGAAGCAAAAGCGGAAAAGTAGACACTCCTCAGGCAAATTGAGGAGTTGAAAGGCCAGCAACAAGCAGAGGCAGAAAGCTCAGGGCCAGCCGCCAATGAGGGCATCGACCTTGAAAATGTGGCAGATCCTGTGGACACACCCATGCAAGAGGAAAGCATAGCAGGATCCTCTCAAGAGCCGCAGGATCTAACACAAGAAGAGGAGGAAAAATTGCGTAAGGCAATAGAGGCAGAGCTAAGAGAAAGCACAAAGGAAGCCTTGGAATGGGAGCAGAGGGTCTTCAAATCTATGACAATTCAGAAGATCGACGCCAGCAATCTCAGGCGCGAGTGGCTTCAACCCTCTCTCCCATATCCATTGCTGAAGTATGAAGTAGCAACAATAAACAGGTGAATCAGAGAAGAGCCAACGATACCTCTCTACAATGCAGACACCTCGAGGCCAGAAGGAGTTAAGCTCATAGTGGATTCTCAGCCAAAGTGGAGGAAGGCTTGGCTTACCAAGTACCCACAATACCTAATCCACTTGGTAGAGGCACCTAAACATATCAGAGACAACCTCAGCTTCTGTCCTCTACCAAGGGTTAGGACGTGGAAGGCACAAGAAATTTTGCAAAGAAGCCAACCCACTTGGCTGAATTACCCAAAGCTGCCGGGCGTGAAGGCAGGTGAGAGAATAAGTGTCCAATACATGGTGAAAACCCTAACGGGCTCCATAAAATTGTTCACTGGCTCACCTGACCTTACATGCATTATGATGATAAAAATCTGCAGAACCATCCTAGCAGTGTTCGAGACCTTCAAGCCGGGCCAGGTGACCGACAGCATATTCTTCTTCCAAGATACATACAGATGTGCTTACGATCTGTCAGGTCAGCCTTCCAAGGAGGTGATACATGCGTTGTACCAAAGAATCATGTTTCTATCATCCTATCACCTCCAGGATTTTGAAGAAGCATTCTATACGGGTTTCTTCACCATGAATACAGATATCTTTGGCCCGACAATACTGAACCTACATGCAAGGTATGAATCACTGCTAAAGATGCGGGAAACGATAAGATGAAGCAATTGATCAAGGCCATGTCGGGACGACATGAACAAGGAGGGGGGGGATGTTAGAAGCTGGACACACCCCACGACATCTAACTACTCGACGGACTATTATCTTTGTAATTATTCATTCATTGAGGAAAACCCGATCTTTCACCTTGTAAATATTGGGACTTATAGAAGTTTCCTGATTGTATCCCATTTTTGATAGTTAGATTGAGTAGATGGTTGATTTTGGAACTTTAGGGTTTGAGAAGTTGTAAGGTATATATACCACTTTTTGACCTTAATGAAAAAAACCTTTTGTCATTTTAAAAAAACAAGTTTGAAGTCTGTGAGGGAGCGTACTGTGTACGAGAGAGAGAGAGTGTGAGCTTCGTCTTGACGCTACGGTGGTTGGAATCGAGTGCGGAGAAGTGCAGCGTGTTGCCCCCGACTAGAGCTACGCGCCGATACCAACATTGCGCGCGTACAGTTCGGCTTTGTGAGCTCCTTCTACGAGCTTCATCGGTTGTTTGGGTGAGCATACGTTGTTCGATTTTGCATTGCAGCATATCCACACGTTCACATTGAGTAGAACTACACATTAGGCACTTTATATTTCAGAAACAAAGACCTATAGATTTCGGCGAGACATCCTACGTGTTTCTATACCGGGTATTTTGGGTTGTGATTTTGGTTCATAGACCTTAGGGAGAGCGGCCTATTGGTATTAGTAGGGTCTCCTTCAAGTTCTATGGTGTTTTGAGATTGTTTGATGGGTGTTCGGCTCTAGAAAGCGTTGTAGGAAGTTTCCTCTTTTGCACTCTTGAAGGCTGTGACTTAGACAATTGGTAGAGACCTCTGTAGGAACTAGTTAGGAGTCGGTCGAGTGTAGGTTGACACCTTATGCTTGCTTCCACGCGCCTGCGGGTCGAGCTTCGTCCTTAGCTGACATTACATGTTAGTTGAGTTCTCGCTATGCTGACGTCCGTCGCGGCGTATCCGTCCAACAGGTGGATACTATTGGCAATATAGAAGGGAACATTGATACTCAACAACAGAATGTCAACATTAGAAATGACCAGTATGGACACTTGCTTCAAGTAGATATGGTTGTTTCGGTAATATAGATTGTACTTAAATAATATACTCTTTTCTGTTTCTAACTACTTATATGTATGTACACAATGATTGTAGAGACTAATTATTTTGGATCTCAATGGATTGTTGTTGCTATGACAACCGTACAGTGTACATACAGAGATCTCCGATTTACGTGGTTTTTGCTTGGGAAATCTCAGAGTAGTAATTTGATCAGGCACAAGGGAATTTTGAATTTTTTGATTTCACAATTTAGGGTTGCTATCTGGTCTTCAATGCAGCCCCAAAACTTGAATCCCCTTGTTTCCATAGTTTGGAGTTTGGTAAAACTTTAGAGATCGGATTTTTATTGTGTGTATAGTCAAAGAAATTGAAATATCATTGCGGGACATTTCCACCCAACTAAAGCTAATGTACCACTTTTCTACAAGCCCTTTGAACAGATCAATGTGCGTTATGATGCTCTCAATACTTTGTTGATTGATGACACACCACATAACGGTTTACTTAATCCACTTGGCACTACGATTTCCCCACCTTCATTTGAAGGGCATCTTCACGGATTTTACCTAGAGGACATTTTGGTCCCATACCTACAAGGAATGTACTTAAGCCCATTGATCACATCAGAATTTGTACTTAAAAATGTACTTAGTAATTCATTGTTTATACATTAAATTGATATTGTCTACATGTCTATGTGTTTTGAATACTTAGGGAGAGAGAGAGAGAGAGAGAGAGAGAGAGAGAGAGAGAGAGAGAGAGAGAGAGAGAGAGAGAGAGAGAGAGAGAGAGAGAGAGAGAGAGAGAGAGCTATGAGCAAACACTTGATATTAAGATTAAACTAGTCAAAAAAGTTACATTTTGTTGCAGCCATTTAGGCTAGATTACATGGGCACGATTTGAATACGGCCAGAAGATCTCCACACAGAAAAGGCTTCTCCCTTCGTTGCATTACTCTTCGTCTACCTAGCAAGAAATAAAAGTTTATGGAGTCAATGTTGGCAGTCTCCTTCACTATCTGATGTCGAAGTTGCAAAAGATTGCATTACTGCCTTATTGTAATTACTGTCATAAGATTTAGGTCTTTGTCCACCACTTCCACGTCTATGATAGCATTGTTTACCAAACTTGCTGCCTCTTGATCCATAGGCACATAGAAACCTTCAACAATGTGAGAACGCTTGTACCAAAAGGAGATTAGTAATGTCTATGTTGCAAGCATATACTTGACAATGAAAGTGTCAAGAGAAATCTCGCAACATATGCCATCTATTTCTTTCACATACCACCCTTGATCAAGAAGCTTATCACACAAGAGGGAATCAAATGATTTGCAGAGCAGCATAGTTTTAGCAACATGTACATTGCAGGTATGAAATAACTCAACAAAGAGACCAACAAGACATAAATTTGCAAGTTTCACCAATTTAATGGATACAGAGTTTTGGAGAGACCTTTGAACATCCCTATAGAGCCTGCTCGTCAATGCCTCACTCATTGTTGTGTCGGGAACGGGCCAATCCACGGAGTTCCAGTCGGTTGATAGTGAAACCTTCACCAACACTGTGCTCTGATTCCTTTGATTGAGTTGGTAGAAATGGTCATAGAAGAAAACACCCTTGTCTGCAAGACTTTTGCTAGTTCCGCATACTGTAAGACCCCAATATGAGCATGGGTCACAAAGATGAGACCTATAATGCACTGCAGTGGCTCCCATTCCTCATATGAGGAAGGATAAACATTTGTGAATGTAAAAGAATAGAAATAAATACAAACATCTGTATAAACTAATTAAATATTTGTAATAAGAGAAGAAAAAATAGATTCACATTTGAAATGTAATATAACATTTATAGAGGAGTGCTAGATAATTAACTCACAGTTGCACCGTGGATTATGCACCATGGATACATCGCTGCCATTAACAATCACATCAGAGTGAGTGAAAACATGTTGAACAAAGACCTCTTTCACAGTCTTCTTACCAACCTCGACTTTGAAATCCAGAACTCTTGCTTTCCATGCAGACAAAACATATTTGTTGCCTTCGAGCTTTATCTCCTTCTTGGCTGCATAAGAACCCAAGAACCTTTGCTTATCCTCTACTCTTGCCACCTATTATCTGTAGTGAGAAAGTTTGAGATTGAGATAGTGCTTATGCTACTACATGGCCTTCTTGGCACACTAATGGTGAGGTTAGTTGGGGACAGTGTAGAGAAACCTCTAGAACTTCTCGGGCGGGAAGAAGACGAAGCCATAGCTATAATGGAGGGAGAATGAGTTTTGAAAGCCTTTCATAAAGGGAGTGGATATCTTTTAATGAAGGCAGAGAGTTAGCCATTAATCAGTAGTCAGGTCTCAGCAACTTGACCGCCACTAGCAGTGGACCCTACTTTGTGAGACGAGGAAGTTACCTTACAAAAATGGGACAAATCTCAATATTTTAAAACGGTTTCTTTCATTTTTGTGATATTTTCCATGCATTTCTACGTTACATAAGGTTGTTTCTCACTGGTTGCGCCTTCTTTTCTCTCTCTTCAATAAGGCCCTCCAAATGACGTCCAAAATTTCCTAATGAGCGCATTGGCAGTTGTAATGAACCCAATTTTTCATGCTTGCATAAAGCACATTGAGGTGCATTACCACTATGTCAGGGAGAGGCTCTCAGCAGGAGAGATCAGCTTGGCTTATGTGCCAACACAGGACAACCTTGCAAATCTTTTCACAAAGACCTTGTCTTGTGAGAAGTTCAAAGCTTTTTGAAAATCTTTGGGCTTGCTCCCTATTGTGGACTGATCCTGTCCTCAAGGCATGGCACTGCCCTTTACTCTTCGTACCATCCCTCGTTCACCGCATCACTCCCATGGGAAATTTTTTACCATATACATGTGGTAGTGATGTATGTGAACACACTAGGATCGTCGGGGCATTTTTTCCCTCTTTAGGAGGTTTTTCCCCCCGTGCATTGTACATAAGCCCATCACTCTAGGGCTATCTATCTTTCCATTGCACACTAAGTAATACACTCTCTGTTGTGTGCCTTGAGCTTCCTTTGTCTTCTCCAAGATGTGTGTGTTTCCCTACAACCCTAATTCCACATGCATGGCAGAGTGCTAGAGCAGATGGGAAGAGGCTTGGCAGGTAAGTGGCAACGGGATGTATGTTTTATGTCGGTTTTTAGACCATATGGACTCTAGAAGGGGCCAATGTAGCGCAGATAATGTGTCGTACTCTCTACAGTGTGGGTGCCCCTCAGTGCAATGTGCGTGACAATCTCACTCAAACAAATGGAAACTCTCTCAAACAGAATGAAACACAGAAACAATGGATAACAACAGAGACACAACAGCGGACCAGAGCATGTGGAATCGACTAGCTCAAAGAACCATGTACAGACTCTGGCGTGGCAGCACACTCAGCTCCAGCCCAGGACTCACAGGTACAAGTGGGGTGTTGAGGCTTAGATGTGCAGGGATGGTGAAGCAGTGCTCTGTGTAAGACTCGCTACCTAGACGATGAACCGACCATCTATATAAGATAATGATAAAGACCCAACGGCTACTACTCATAGATACAATCATAAAGAGCCACCAACGGCTCATAAATGTCAGCCAGCTAAGTGTGACCTGGCCACATGTCCACTAGGCCACCATCCGTATCCCTGCCACGTGTCACTGCCCAGAGTGTCCGTCTAGTGTGAACAGACCCGACCAACTGTACTAACTGTAACTGTGTCCTGTGAAAGTGACACTGTAGCTGAATGAAACTGCAAAAGTAACTATATGTACAATGAAAGGTGGGGCAAGAGCATAGTCTTGTCACCCAAGGGAAAGTGTCGTCGCCACTGCTGCTCCAGAAGTATCCACATTGGGAGGAGCCATCAGATCGATTGTGTAACTATGCGGTTGCTGTACTGTGCTCTGCATAACCTGGCTTCCTGTGGTTGTAGCAGCCATCTGTTGCACATCGGATGGAAGCACCTGCCCTAAAGTGAACTCCGGACTCCTAGTAACACAACCATGGCGGTGTGCACCAGCAACACCGTCACAACAAGGAACACTCTGGCTCTGCATGTGTGGCATATGGACCTGAGACCCCTGCTGAGTAAAGTATTGGAACTGGGGCTGTGGGTAGTGTCCCATGAACTGCTGAGAGGGCTGAGAGGGACCTGCTGGGTAGTGTCCCATGAACTGCTGAGAGGGCTGAGAGGGACCTGCTAGCGCTGCAAAGCCTGCTGGATTCTGGACCTGTATCCCTGGCCCAGTCCATCCATATCCCATAGGAGCCTGGGTAGGCCTGTTACCATACATAAGCATTTCTTGAATTCCCTGCACCTATGCTTTTAGGTCATCAATAATCCTCGACTTTATCTTCAATGCCTACTGTAGTGCAAAAATCGTTGCATCTCGGTCTGCGATGGCACTCTCGGCAACTCGCAGAGATCCCTCCATAGTTGCGTATGTGGCAGAGTGATGCTGGTGGGTTGCAGCTAGCTGCTCCGTGCCTAGCTCGATGGTGGCAATAGCAGCTCTAGAGTCCTGAAGTAACTTCTTTGAAAGCTGAAACAGAGAAGTGTAGTAGGTCCTACCTGAAGATCCCTTAGATGGATGTGATGCTGGAGGGCGCACCTGTGGCACAACCGGCGAGCTAGAACTAGGTACAATTGGTGTAGTAGGTGCCTCGGAGATTGTTGTTGTAGGTGGAGCGAGAGATATGTTGACCCGTGTATGAGTGAAGATGGGAGAAGAAGGAAGAGGATCCTGTATGGGTGAAGTGACCATCCTGTCCTGAGGAGCGGCAGTAGACACTGGTGCCGCCACAACAGAACCAGGGATAGAAGTAGAAGTGTGACGCTAAAGATGTACCCTAGTCTGCTGGCTCTCAAAAACTGGCAAGGAGAGTAGAGACTTCACTGTATCCTTCACCACTTTCGCATTGATGTTCTTTTTCTTGGTGACTATGGGGTCAACCTTCATGCTCACGGTTTTCCTTTTCCCTTTCGAGGTTCCCTGTTCCTCATCCACTTCATTTATGTTAGTAGGTATGTTGATGACCCATGCCAACAGAGGTGCCGCAAAACATTTAAAACTTAACTGCACAGACTGCACTTGGGCCTGAAATCTTTTAGCCCTAGAATGGAAAGACCTGAAGAGAATTTGGTGGAATCCACATGGGATAGTGTGGATTAAACATTATAGCCCATCGCAGTGGGAGAATGTAGTGAGAAGATCTGTTTTTTCCTTGTCTTCTTTGGCATCTCGAGCCAGAAAGTAATACCTGAAGATTGCGAGAAGCCGTCTGTTTTGCTCATAATTTAGGTGATCCGAACTCAATAGCTCTTGACATGCTTGAATTGTCGCATCCTTGGACAACAAAGAGAAAGTGCGAGTAGTAGACTTCACAGTTGGAAAGTTAGTCATACCCATGGCATGGCCAAGCCTTGTAGCTGTTAGCTTGTGGCCCCAGACCTTTGGAAAGTCTTTCAACAGGTGATGTATCAGCTCTGCTGGAACTGTATCAGGTAAATTTGCATCAGCCAATGCTGTGAGTCCCAGAGTCCGTAGCTGAGCAGTCGAAAGCACCTCACTGAGAGATGGTCGAGGTTGCTGCATATGAAAATTTAATGAGAATGCTGTGCAATTTTTTGAAGAAGCAGGCCTCTTGATTTCATGACTGATGATTGGCTGCTTTTCTTTTTTCTGAGCCACTTTTGAATGTTCCTCCTGATCACTGGAAGCACCTGACTCGGAATTTACCTCTGAATCATCAGATGCTGCTGAGTTTGCTTTGTAGCTCTCATCACTTGGGTCACTGGAGGTAAATTCCTCTATGTCATGGCTGCTGCTGCTTGTAGATACTTCCTTTGCTTCACTCTCTGATTCTGCAACCAGAGCTTTCCTCCTCTTCAACTCTACCTTTTTCTTGCTACTTCCTTCTGGCTGTTTCTCCTGTTTCTTTCTACCTCCTGCCATGGTGAGGTCGGGTGGATGACAAACAGTGAGCAGTTGAGTAGACAAGGGATGTAAAAGCACTCAGTCAGATGTAGAACAAGGTGGAGTTTCTGCAAAACGATTTGGGATTGGGCTAGGCAAAGGCTGGACAGAAGGGAAGCTGGGGCGATTTTGTGGGGCTGGGGGAGAGGATTCGATCGAGGATTGGGTATAGGGGAAAATCAAGAGCTAATAGGCGAAGGGAGTTAGGCTGCGGCGAGTAAGTTAGGGTAGGGGCGAATGAAGAGTGTAGGCGCGAGAAAGTTATCTGGGGAAAAATAATAAGGCTTGGGCTAATTTGGGCCAGTTAGGGTAGGGGCGAATCCAATTGTGCTGAGGGGGTATGGGCGAATTTTGAGAGGGGGCGATTTGAAAATAGGCAGGGGCAAATCCAATTGTGCTGAGAGGGTAGGGGAGAATTGCTGAGATAAAATGGGTAGGGGCGAATTCAAACAAAAATAGGGCAGGGGCGAAAGTGGGTAGGTAGAGGGTAGGGGCGAGTGGGGGTGCTGAGAGGGTAGGGGCGAGGGGTAGAGGGCAGGGGCGAGAGGGAGTGCTGGGAGAGGGTAGGGGCGAGGGGTATAGGGCAGTGGCTTGCTCGGGGTGCTGAGAGGTAGGGGCGAGAGGGTAGAGGGTAGGGGCAAGAGTAGTGAACTGGGAAGGGAAAATTGAATAGGGGCGAATTATGAAGGATAGGCGAATTTTACAAGGGGCTGAGGCGAATCCAATATAGGCAGGGGCAAATCTAGGCAGAGGAGTGCGAATTTCACAGGCCCAAATTCTTGCAGCCGGCAGCTATGAAAAAGGGACGAATTGGGAGGGAAGGGAGCCGAAGTTGCTCTCTTAGCTATGAAAAAGGGACGAATTGGGAGGGAAGGGAGCCGAAGTTGGAGAGAGCAGAGGAGGGTGAATTTAAGAGATAGGGGAGGGAGACTTATTTGACAAATGGGATGATTGGCAACCAATGCTGAAGACGAAAATTTGAGCCGTGCCCCTCCGGGGAGGATACCATACATCACTTTGCACACCTTGCAGAGAGGCATACAAGCATGTCCTTGAAATTTGCCCATTGTGACCACAGTGGGAACAATGCTAAGCCATTTTCGAAGAAGGCCAAGCAAGGCCAACACTAAGAACTTAGTTACCAAATCTTTACTGACAAGCTACTTATATGTGGCAGACCTTGAGAGGAGTTAGTACCCTTAAAAAAAAGATCACCAAAGAGGCTAGGAGCTTCACTGGATAACACTGATGATAGAACAATTAGAGAAAGAGTGATTGAATTGTAAGAAGTTGAAGACAATACCCAATTACCGATACTGAGTGGGAAATGATACTTCAGACTGAAAGATGGAAACTTCTACAAACCTAGCAGAGATTGATACATAACAAAACCTTCCGTTTTGGTGGTGGAAAGGTAGTTGGGATGAGAGAGATGGGATGTTTGAACCAACATATGGCAAAATGCTGCAGATTGCTTACTCAGAGTAATAGCACTTGATTCTGGAGCCATTTACGAGAGGCAGTGGGACACCTTCTAGTGTGACTAACCGGACTGCCCCCTGTGGTAAAATCTCTTCCACCACGAATGGCCCTTGCCAAGCTGGAACCAACTTCTTTGCTTTCTTCAAATATTTTGCATGATAGAGTAGCACCAATGTGCCTTGCGTTATTTTTGGATTTCTGAGGTGGTGATCATGCCACGCTTTGCGAAGAATTTGCTCCGCTTGCAGAGCATGAGAAGCTAAAAGGTGGCTTTCATCCAATAAAGTAAGACGGGATATAGAAGCAGCTTCCACGCCCCAACTTGCACGCAGACTGCCCACCCTAGGGGGCAGACTGCCCACCCTAGGGGATCTAGAGTTGAACTCAAATGGAGCTATGGCTTCCAAACCGAAAGCGAGTTGAAAAGGCGTGTGATTCGTTGTTGCTTTGAAAGATGTGCGGTATGCCCAAAGAGTGCCATGCATAGCCTGAGCCCACGATGCTGCATGCAGATGACATGCTTTCCTCAGGAGTGCGATCAGAACCTTGTTGGTGCTCTCGGCCTGTCCATTGGCTCTAGGGTAATAAGAGCACGACTTGCGATGAAAAATCTTATAATTGGCCAGTAAAGTTGAGATCATGTCATTGACAAAATGATTGCCCCTATCACTGGTGATCTCTAAGGGACATCCAAATCTGCATAAAATATTTTCATATAAAAATTTGGCTACTGTCTTGCCAGTGCAATCTACTGTCGCTAGTACCTCCGCCCACTTTGTTGCATAGTCCAAGCCCCATCTCTCAAAAGGTAGCCACGCCATCGAGACTTGTAGAGGACGGTTGGATTGCTTACTTGGCTTCGGCCCACAGCGCTGGCACACATGCAAACCTTAGAATATGCTATTGCATCCTTAAAAACGTAGGTCCACCATAGAGCACTCTGCAAAATCTTCTGGGCAGTGATGTGACCAGGGTAATGGCCACCAGTGGGACCATTGTGGGCATCCTCCAGAATATGCTCCACCTCATGAGGCAAGACACAACGCTTCAGAACGCCATCTGGTCCCAATTTGTAGAGCTGGCCCCCAATCAGAGTGAAAGGCCTGGACTTCAACAACAATCTCCTCTTCTGCAGTGGAGATGCCTTCTCTCGGTACAGCCCAGTAGATAGAAAATGTAGGACCTCGCCGTACCATTCCGGTGTTGTATCGATTTTAAAAAGACTACTATCTGGAAAGTCATCCGAAATCCCGGTAGCTTCTTCATCTGTGTGAATGCGAGAGAGGTGGTCAGCCATTACATGATGCTTACCAGGACAGAGTACCACTTCAAAATCAAACTCTTGGAATAGGAGGAGCCATTGCCATACTCGACTTGCGACCTGTGGCTTATTAAGCAGATAGCGCAAGGCATGGTGATCAGTAATAATTGTGAAGTGGACCCCTAGCAAATAGTGACGAAATTTTTGTAGAGCATACACTATAGCCAAACCTTCCCTCTATGTGGTGCTATAGTTGCGCTCTGCTTTGGTGAGCAGGCGACTTGCATAATGTACAGGGCGATCCAAGTTGAACTCTTTGCTAGGCTGAGTCAGCACAACACCCACAACCAGCAGATTGACATCTGTATGCACATGAAAAGGTAGGGCCCAATCTGGGGCAACTAGAATAGGTGCTTCAGTGAGGCGTTTTTTGAGGTATGCAAATGCTTCGGCCTCAGGTGTTGACCACTGGAAGGGAACAACAGCACTGGTGAGCTGGGTCAATGGTTGAGCCACCTGTGCATACATACGTATAAACCTGCGATGATAGCTAGTGTGGCCCACAAAGCTCTGAACACCTTTGGGATTTATGGGAGGAGGTAACTTCAAGATGGCCAGTATCTTCTCTGGGTCAGGTGCCAAACCTTGAGCAGACACCACATGGCCCAACAGTGTGCCCTCTGTGACCAAAAAATGACACTTGTTCGGATTGAGCTTCAAATGTGCCTCTCTGCACCGAAGGAAGACTGCACAGAGCTGAGCAAGATGCTCCTTTAGATTTTCTACTGGGGTCGAACATTGAGCACCCGAGAAGGTGGAAAAGTCGTCCATGAATATGCGAAGGTGATCAGTAAGCAGAGGACAAAAGATGAGATATACTATGCGATTGAAAGAAGGTGGTGCATTTTTAAGCCCAAAAGACATTCTAGTGTAGATGAAAATACCCCAAGGAGTCACAAAAGCTGTTTTGATATGGTCGTCAGGATGTATTCCTAACTGATTATAGCCGCTGAACCCGTCTATAAAACTATACAGTACATGGCCAGCGACATCTTCGAGGACTCTCTCAGTGAAAGGTGTCGAAAATCCATCCGGGATTGTGACCTTATTCAGAGCCTAGTAGTCGATGCAAACTCGAATTTTGTTGGACTGCTTCTTTGGGGCAATAACCATAGGGGACAACCATTTTGAGTGCTCTACTGGTACAATAATACCTGCTTCTTGCATTTTTTCCAACTCAATTTTGACTGCTTCTGCATACTTGGGATTCAGTTTGTAAGCCTGTCCTCTGACCGGCTTAGCCCCCTCAACCAAAGGAATTGTGCGGACTCCTAGCTCTGCTGGGATTCCTTCCAAATTGTGGTAAGACTAGGCAAACACATCCTTGAAAGAGCGCATGAAAGAGATTACCAGGTCGAGTAGAGCAGGGTGATCCCATAACCAAGTGGCTAACAAGATGGGCTGATGGTTGTCAGGGCCGCCTAGGTTGACCTCTCTGACTGGGTCAGGCGGTGTAGTGGGCAAGGCTGCGTCAGGGAGAGAAGACTGTGCCGCCTCTGTTAGCTTCTGGACATTATGAGCTGGCGTCTAATCAATGTTGAAATCAGAATACTCTTCCTGCAACCATCCTGATGGAAGCTCTGCAAATGGTAAATCCTCAGGTACCTCAAAGTGCTCCGGCATGGGTGGAGTGTCAGATGGAGTAGAGGCTAAAGAAGGAGCTGGGGTTTTGGCCAACTCTTGCAAGGGAGACTTTTTCCCCCTTCTATGGTGGGTTATAGGCTCACCCAGGCCGACGGTTTCCATCAAGGGACCCTCTGAAGGATGGGCACCAGAGACCTGTCCACTTGGTTCTGGCTCACTTGGCTGACTGGGATTACTGGCTTCAGCTGTAACTTCAGGTTTAGCTTTAGGTGTAGGATCAGGGGGAGAGGGTGAATCTGTTGGCAAAGGTTGAAGAGAGACTACATAGTATGGCATCGAAGAGGTAGCTTCTAACCACTGCAGTAAGTCTTCATCGGACCCATCAGGAGGGACCGGCTGCTCCAAATCAGGGTTGGACTCTACTGACAAAGAGCTATGCTGAACGACCGGATCCATACCTCCTTCGAGACGAATTTGTTGCATTGGAGAGCCAGGAGTATGTATCCACATGGCGTCGTTTCCCCAGTCGTGAAGTGCTTTCGTATGTCGCAACCATGGCCTACCAATCAGCAAGGGATAACCTCCCTCTACCTGGGGAAGATTAACTACCACAAAATCCAAGTTGAAAGTGAAATTTTGTACCTTCAGAGGCACCTTGTCGACTATGCCCACTAGGTAGACTGTTCTCTGATCGGCCAATGTTACAGTGAAGGGAGCAGGTCGGGTAGGCTTTAGACATAAGGCCATCATAGTGAATTCGGGCATCAAATTGATTCCTGATCCACCATCAACGATGACGCCAGATAGCTGGTGCCCAAGAATAGATACAATGAGACGAGGAATTTTATAATCGGTGAGGGGAGCAGATGGATAGGAAATCAAATAAGACTCTGAGGGCTGTACAGGGAGGTGTCTGACACTAGGCCCAGCCCCCGGATACAGAGACTGAATGACAGACAGGGTGTCACTTCTAAGTGTTGCATTGAGCTTTAGCATGTCGTATAGTGACACCTACTGAAAAGTATTTTTCAAGATGGCTTCTGCTGTGGGCTTGGCGCCTTCGAGCTGGGCTCTCTTTGGGACCTTAATCTGTTCCAAGTCAGCCACTGCTTCCAAGAAGGCTCCATCAATGTCAGATAACAGGGAAGTTGGTTTGCTCTGAGCAATTTTGAAGGACTCGTCCTTTGGGTCAAATAGACCCGCTTGAGGAAGTGGGGACTAGCGAGGTGGACCTTTGGGTCAATTTTGAAGGACTCGTCCTTTGGGTCAAATAGACCTGCTTGAGGAAGTGGGGACTAGCGAGGTGGACTTGTGGGCAGACTAAGACCAAGAGCTGCTCTTTGTGCCCGAGTAAGGACACCAGCAGGCTCCTCCACTTGCAGTGGCTTAACCACATGAGTAGCAGGTGATGGTTGAGGCACGGTGTTCACAGTAATCAAGTTTATCTTCGGGAAGGTGAATGCTTGCTGGTTCTGAGTCGAGCTTGAAGACGTGGATACCCTTTGTGTGGGACAATCATTTCTGTAGTGATCCTTTGAATCAGGGAAATGATGACAAGGAGTGGACCCTTTAGGTAAAGGACACTTGCTCTGATAATGCCCATATTCTCCGCATCTGTAGCAGAGTATGGGCCGATTGGAAGGAAGAAACGGGGGACGAGGTGGTTGCTGCATAGAGTTGGAGGCTGAAGTGTAGAAGCTCTGAGGGGTTGAGGTGGTATTAGCATTATAAAAACTTTGAGTCAGGAAAGTACTTGACATACCTTGGATAGCAGGGGTATTGAGCAAAGGTGGCATGTAGTTGGGATGGCTGTAGTGGGAAACCATGTTGGATGCTAGTGCTAACCCTTGTTGGAGAGTAGGACCAAGACTTTGCTGTATTTTGTGCAATCCCTTTATATAGTAGCAATCCTTATCTTCATGACCCAATTTTTCGCAAAAGTGGCAATAAGAGCGAAGGGGACAGCCCTGTGGAGGGTGTCCTGGAGAGCGGCATGAACTACACCATACCATAGCCTTAGTCTCCTGCTGAGCCCTGAGCTCTTCTAACTCTCTTTTAAGTTGATCATAAGCCTCTTGATGTGGAGGCTTCTCCTGTCTGAGAGAGAAGGATCTCTCTTCATGAAGGGCCTGCTGTAACTTTAGGGCTTCCAGTTCCCTTCTTAAAGAAGTCAAGGGGTCTGATGGATTGTCCACGAGTACAGGGGCATTATCTAACTGAGCAAAGTCCATGAACTACCTTCTTGCTCCCTCTATTCTAGTAGCAGTAGAAACAAAGTCCTCCAGACTGGCTTCAGGACGGAGACTTTCTCTGAGCTTTTGTTGAGAAGTCTTTGGCAGAGCCTTCTCTACCCACTTCTTCACCATGAATTCCCCTGGTTGCTGAGGCAGCTTGGCAACCAGGGACTTTGTTCTGGTCATGAGCTCTGCAAATGTCTCCTTGGGCTGGAGCAACAGGTTGGCCAACTCATCTAGGATCTTCTCTTGATAATCCCCTGGTCGGAAAGCTTCACAGAACTGTTGTCTTAACATGGTCCAAGTAGTAAAGTGGTTTTCAGCAAACTGATTGTACCATTTATCTGCAAGACCATCCAAGGTGGACGGGAAGAGCACTAGGCATGCGTCTTCTCTGTTGAGGCCACGACCTTTGCAAAGAGAGACAAACCTCCGAGCATGGTCATCTGCATCTTCGGCGGAGAGACCTTTAAAGGTAGGGAACTTGATGTTCACCTTTGCCAGAACACTTGTGAGCTCCTCCATGGCCTCTTGCTCCTGAGTCTGTTGCTCACTAGCTTGGTGTAACAATATGGGGGAGAGCCTTACCGGAGAAGGTGACCTGGAGGATGTAGAACCCGTCGAAGGAATGGAGGTGGCCGTATGAGTAGGTATAGGTGATGGGGTTAATATGCTTCTACTGGGCACTAAAGGTTGACGCCGTCTGTGGTAGTACTTCAGAGGACTCAGTAGTGCACTTTGACGCTCCAAAGACCTCCTTGTATGTGTCATGTAGTAACCGCCAACCCCACCAAGCTTTGGGCAAGAAGACCTTCACTTGGGCAAGACAACCTTCACTTGGCTGAACATTGTTCTAGACTCTACTAGACTAGGGCGAGTGACTAGACCACTTGGCTTGGACCAGGACGAGGAGGGACTAGACCAGGGACGAGAAGGACTAGACCAAGACGAGGACTGGGTGGACCAAGGCGACCAGAACAACAAGGCGAGAGACTAGACCAGCTAGGTTAAGCTGTCAAGGGTGAAACTGGACCAGACCAACAGGCTGCACATGCGAAGCGAAGAAACCAGCTACTCAACAGAGTGAGATTTCAGTTGAGGTCCCACCGTGATCGCCAAAATGAGAGCACCTGTAGCGCGGATAATGTGTCATGCTCTCTACAATGTGGGTGCCCCTCAGTGCAATGTGCATGACAATCTCACTCAAAAAAATGGAAACTCTCTCAAACAGAATGAAACACAGAAACAATGGATAACAACAGAGACACAACAGCGGACCAGAACATGTGGACTCGACTAGCTCAAAGAACCATGTACAGACTCTGGCGTGGCAGCACACTCAGCTCCAGCCCAGGACTCACAGGTACAAGTGGGGTGTTGAGGCTTAGATGTGCAGGGATGGTGAAGCAGTGCTCTGTGTAAGACTCGCTACCTAGACGATGAACCGACCATCTATATAAGATAATGATAAAGACCCAACGGCTACTACTCATAGATACAATCATAAAGAGTCACCAACGGCTCATAAATGTCAGCCAGCTAAGTGTGACCTGGCCACATGTCCACTAGGCCACCATCCGTATCCCTGCCACGTGTCACTGCCCAGAGTGTCCGTCTAGTGTGAACAGACCCGACCAACTGTACTAACTGTAATTGTGTCCTGTGAAAGTGACACTGTAGCCTACTACAACCAATTTTAATGGCAAGTGAAGAATGTTTAAATGGCGGGTTTTTTTGCTTGAAAATGCAGTGCTTGAAGTGCTAAGTCAGCTGGTCTAGACAACTCATCAAATGGAGCCATGGTGTGCAAGATATTTGAGTTTGAAGGTGGAGTGCATTGCAAATCTGAGATGGATAGGGGAGATGGAGACAAATAGTCCAAGTTGGGTTTTTTTTCTTTTTAACACAAAAGGCGTTGTGAGTGTATATATGCAAAGAAGTAAGGTTACATTTTTTTGGTGAACCAGGGGAAGATGACAAAAACAAAAAATCACATGGGAGGTACTGCTTTTTCCTAGTTGTTGTTTCTCAAAATTACAAAAGTTTCCATCCTAGCTAATTCTTTACACAAACCATTAGTCACCAACTTCTTCCACTAGGCAGAGAGCTGAGCACTTTTTGGAGGTGCACTATGAGCCGCAGACCAGTGTTGCCTTCTTAGCTTTTCTTCTTCATACCTACAGTCATCGATCATTTCACTGAAGGTGCGTGTACGAGCCGTCTAGAAAGACCTCCCTGTTGGAATTAGGGTTGCAGAGAAACGCACACAGCTTGGAGAAGACGAAGGAAGCTCAAGGCACACAATAGAGAGTGTGTTTCTTAGTGTGCAATGGAAAGATAGATAGCCCTAGAGTGATGGGCGTATATACAATGCACGGGGGAAAAAACCTCCTAAAGAGGGAAAAAAATGCCCCGGCAGTCCTAGTGTGTTCACACACATCACTACCACATGTATATGGTAACAAATCCCCCCTAGAGTGATGCGGTGAACGAGAGCTAGCACATGAGTAAAGGGAAGTGCCATGCCCTGAGGACAGGATCAGTCCACGAAGGGGAGTAAGCCCAAAGCTTTGCGGAAAGCTTCAAGCTTCTCATGAGACAATGCCTTTGTGAAAAGATCTGCAAGGTTGTCCTGTGTTGGCACATAAGCCAAGCTGATCTCTCCTGCGGAGAGCCTCTCCCTGACATAGTGGTAATGCACCTCAATGTGCTTTGTGAGAGCATGAAAAATTGGGTTCCTCGCAACTGCCAATGCGCTCTGACTGTCAGTGTAGATAGTGTTGGCAGTGTCCTGTCCAACACCCAAATCAGCCATAAGGCGTCTAAGCCATACACACTCAACCGTAGCTGTGAAGACTGCCCTGTACTCAGCCTCACAACTCGAAGTGGCCACAGTAGGTTGCTTCTTGCTCAACCATGATATACATGAACTGCCAAGCATGAAACAAAAACCACTTGTGGACACTCGCGTGTCAAAACAACCAGCCCAATCTGAGTCCAAAAAAGTATGTAAGTCTGGCGGCAATGATCCCCCCTTGGGATAAAACAAGCCAAGATGTAAAGTGCCACTAAGGTAGCGGAAAATCCTCTTGACAGCCTGCCAATGCTTAGACCCTGGGCTATGCATAAATCTGCTGACCTGTGAGACTGCAAACTGAATATTTGGCCTCGTGTTGCATACATAAATGAGGCAGCCAACAGCAGTTTGGTAAAGAGTGACATCAGTAGGATCGCCAGCATCATGTAGACTCAACTTTAAACCTATTTCCATGTGAGTGGAAATAGGTTTGCAATCCTCAAGTCCAAACTTACATAGCAATGTCTCTATGTAACTTTTCTGACACAAGGCAATACCACCATCACATTACTTAAACTGTATACCCAAATAATGATGCAACAGCCCCAAATCTTTCATCTTGAAAGTAGCATTCAAATCAGCCTTAAATTTAGCAATATGTCTCTCATTTGGTCCAATGATCAGCAAATCATCAACATAATTTTGTTTTATCCCACGACTAGCCAGAAATGCATTAAATTCATGAGACATATACTCCCCCCCTCGATCGGAACGGAGGGTGCCCATAGACATTTCGAGACATTTTCAACCATAGCCAGAAATTGTTTGAAGCACATAAAAACTTCGGACTTCGCTTTAAGCGGAAATACCCATGCATGCCTGGAGTAATCATCAATGAAAGTCACGAAGTACAGGTAATTGCCCAAGGACGGAGTTTGCATGGGCCCAGAAACATCACTATGCACAAGCTGCAACCTGCATGTGGCCCGAACTGAACCATCCTTTGGAAATTTAGAACGCTGCATCTTACCCAAAATACAGCCTTCACAAACATGTTTGACAGGTGCTTCAAGAGGCGGTAAAGAAGCAACCATATCAGATTTCTGCAAACGCAACAAACTGGCAAAATTCAGATGACCAAAACGTGCATGCCAAAGTTTTGCATCTGAAATAGCCCTTGAATATGCAACAGCATTTGCAAAATTTTGTCCACACTTGTCATACAAAGTGAGCTTATACAACCCACGGCACAAAAGCCCAGATGCAACAATTTCATCACCAAAACTGAGATCATGAACTGTACATCTATCATCCACAAATTTGACTACAAGTCCAAGTCTAGCAAGTGCGGATACAGACAAGAGATTCTTCTTGATCCCAGGTACATAAAGTGCATCAACAAGTGTGAAGGAACTGCCATTAGCAGCAGTGAGCACAATCTTTCCAACTCCCTGAACTGGATAAGAGGCGTTGTTGGCACAAGTGAATGAATTCCCATGAGGGACAGACTCGAGAGAGGTAAACAATTCACGATGTGAGGTAATGTGCTTAGTAGCACCACTGTCGAAATACCACACATGTGAATCTGCAGCAACTGACAAGCATGCATCATGGACAGCAGGATTGTAAGTGCACTCTGCGCTAAAAGCCCAATCTGCATCAACATCAGCAACACAATATCCTTTCAGAGAAGACTCAACAATGGCTGCATTTGTAGTGGAACCAGCATTTGCAGTGGAACCACCCTCTTTCTTCTTAGCCTCTTTGGCCTTCAACTTAGGACAAGACTTGATCAAGTGATCATTGGATTTACAATAATGGCAACGCATCTTCTTTTTATCCTTATCACCAGAATTTCCAGACGAAGTACTGCCAACAGAAGCATTAGGAACATAATTTTTGCCACTCGCAGCAGAACCATAAGAAGTGGCTGCATTACTGTTACCACCCTTTCTTTGAGAAGCAATAAAAGCCTGTTCAACTGCACGCTGTCTAGTCCTGTTTTTTCTGGACAGTGACTCTTGCAACAGCAATGTGCATAATGTATCAAACTTGACAACTTCTGGATTTCCTTGGGTCATCAGTCTCCAAGTACTAGCAAAAGTCTGGTAGGAATCTGGTAAGGCATCAAGAACAGTCTGCACAAGGGAACTGTCTGAAATGACTTCACCTGCAGAAATAAGCTGCTCATTGATATCCTTGACACTAGCAAGGAAAGTGTCCATATCATCTTCCTCATGCATAATCTTCGACTCCAGCTCTTTACGCAGCAAAGCAATTTTAGCCTCATTGCAGCTTGCATAAAGACTTGCTAGAATATCCCAAGCTTGTTTTGCAGATTTTGCAGAACGGATGTGAGGAACAATGGTGCGCTTCACAGACAACGCAATCAATGCATGAGCCTGCGCATCCTTAACATCCCAACGAGCTTTTTCTGCCGTAGGCAAAACAACTCTTACAGATGCAATCCTTGCAACAAGACCTGCAACATCCTGAACATCGCCTACATCCTCAGAACTAGGACGTACATCAGTGCCCTACACAATGTTCCAGACACCCTTTGACACAAGAACATGTTGCATCATATAAGCCCACATAGGGTAGTTGTCCCCATCCAACCTGTCCTCAGCAGCAAACATCTTGAACACATCTGTGTTGTTGTTGTCAGCCATGGTAAATGCTGTACCAGATGTGAAAACTGCCCAAAAATAGGAGAAACAAAGCGGGAACAACTTGTGCTATATAGCAAAAATCGTAGAAGACTGCAAGGCACCTATTATGCAGAAAACGGCACTGACAGAAATTTTGCACAAAATGACGAAATAGCCTGTGCAGTACTGCCTGTAGTGGAAACGGAGGCCGAAATGAACCCAAATCAAAATTCTGAGCAGATCAAGCTCTTCGAGCTTACCAAAATTTTTTTTCGACCTGCGAATGCTCGCCAAAGCTCAGTGAAATCGGAGAAAGTGAGCAAGCGTGTGCTGGAGCAGCTGGCGACTAAGCCCGGGAGGACGTGACCTGCTCTGATACCAATTGTTGGAATTAGGGTTGTAGAGAAACGCACACAGCTTGGAGAAGACGAAGGAAGCTCAAGGCACACAATAGAGAGTGTTTCTTAGTGTGAAATGGGAAGATAGATAGCCCTAGAGTGATGGGCGTATATACAATGCACGGGGGAAAAAACCTCCTAAAGAGGGAAAAAAATGCCCCGGCGGTCCTAGTGTGTTCACACACATCACTACCACATGTATATGGTAAAACTCCCATTGCTTGTTTATGTTAGCACTGTTGTAAAAGCCATGCATTTGTTTAGGACTTTTCAATTAGCTTCATAGATTCTACATTGATCTAGCTTGAGCTGATTGGGCTGCAAGGAAAAATGAGCAAAAAGTATCCTCAGACTTTTAGTATGGTAAGCATTGTTAAATATGCTCTTGTTCCTTTCAAGCCAGATTAGCCAGAAAAATTCTCCTCTGATCCTTTCCAAATAACTAAAAATATTGAAATTAAATCACCAAGAAGAAGTTGTTTCTACTTGGGGGTGGAGCCTAGTGCTCTAATTCAGGAGAATAGTATAGTAGCGCTAGTTGGACAGTTCATGAAGAGGTGGTGGATGTTCTCTTCCATTCGCAAGCACCTTTGGTGGATACCTGCACCCATTCCAATAGCCCTCATTCTGCAGCCTGTCCAGATTGCTTTGTGAAGAATGAGCCACAAAAGGACTGAGTGTTTTGCTGGGATTCCTCTGTTCCAAATGTTCTGGAACTTAAAGGTCCATTGCTTCTTTGACATGTTGACCTTTCATCTCTTATTGAGGGTGGTGTGCAAGGGGACCTATAGGTTGGGAGGAAGATTTGGAGGATGATGGAGTGCGCTGCCACTTGCCCAGAAAAGGGCTTTGGGGGATGCATCATGTGAGGATGAGAGGGACCACTCCTAGCCTTTGGGGAAGAAGGATTTCCTAGTGTCTAGTAGCGTTAGCTCCCAGCGTTGAAGTTGGTGGTGCCCAAGGAGTTTAGAGTGGGTGAGCCATCTTGCTTCTGTTGCATTCCACAGGTTCTTCCAAGAGGTTATACCTTTGTTGTGGATGCGTCTTGCGGTCCGTGCATGGTCAAGGGAGAGAGGGGGGTGGGGGGGAAAAGACCACCATAATGATTCTTGAGTTCTGATAAGCAAGCTGTGTTTAGATTCCCAATTGACCCTCAGGCTGGGTCTATACCTATTCCAAGCCTTCTAGAGTGATTTGAGGAGATCCGATCCTTTTGCTGATACCTGGATACGGCCAAGGAGAAGAGTAAACCATGGGATGTTGGAGACCCCTTGGACTCCTTTCAGTCGAAACTTGTCCAAATGTCGGAACAGCAAAGAGGACCATTCTTCTTCTAGTTGTTCGAGGGCTCTAAGGATGAGCTTCACTGCTAGCTTGTCAGCCCAATCATTTATATTGGTGAGTCCAAGACTCCTTGTTCCTTAGGGAGACAACAAAAGTCCCACTTGACTTTGGCTATCCCTTTTAAGAGGGGGTCAACTGTCCAAAGAAAGTTCCTGTAGACCCTAAGAAATTCCTTTAAGTGATCATTAGGGGGTCTCCAGTAGGAGAGGAAGTATAGTACGTACGTAGCTGGTCATGAAGTGCTTGATGACTAGCACCCTTCCTACTAGATTAGCTTGGAATCCCATCCAGCGATTCAATTTGGTTGTTTGCAAACTTTTCCATGACCCAGTTCCACCTCTACCTCATTGGTGACTTTGAAACCAAATGGAATTCCTAGCAATCGGAAAATTACTCCATCTCTTAGCTTAGAGCAACCTTGCTCAGTGATCTAGCTAGGGAGATGGGAGTGGGAAGCTTTGATGCCTGTCTTAGAGTGATTGATTTTGGAGCCAAATGTCATGCAAAATACCTTAAGCATTTCCAAAATTGGCACAGGGATTGGTCATCGTTGTGGAGGAATCCATTAGTGTCATCCGCGAACTGTGAGAGGCACTGTTGTTTGCCATTAGGTAGGGAGATGCCCTTGATAGTACCAGTGGCCATTCTAGCTTTTACTAACCAATTTAGGGAGTCCATTGTAGTAGCAAAGAGAAGGGGGGCGAACGGGCAGTCCTGTCTGACTGATCGGTTAAGGGCGAAAGGGTCAGAAAGGGAGTTGTTGACTGCCACTCTAGCTTTCGCATTTCCCAGAAGAGTCTGGACAAATTTGACCACCTTGGGTCCGAATCCCATCATTACTAAACAGTCTAGCAGAAAGGACCATTCCAGCCTGTTGTAAGCTTTGTCAAAGTTGACTTTAACAAAAACGTAGTCTTGTCCTGATTCCTCTGCGTGTTCAATTCCTTCCCACATTGTGATGATTGCTTCCATTACACGTCTGCCTTTGATGAAGCCCTTTTGCTCAGAGGAAAGCCATTCAGCAAGCACTGGGGATATTCTAAGAGCATCAATTTTGCAAAGATTTTATATGCAGAGTTGAGCATGGTTAGGGGTTTCCAGTTAGTTAACACATCTTTTGACCCTTTTTTGTGCAGTAGTTTGATAACCCCCGTATTGATCTGTATCGGGAGGGCTCCATAGGAAACTGCTTCTTCCCAGACTATAACCAAGATGGGAGCCATTACTTCCTTGAAGGCTTGGTAGAACTCGGCCAAGAGGCCATCCAAGCCGGGGGTTTTCTTGGTTTTGAGAGAGTCAATAGCCCGTTTGATTTCCCGTGTCAAGAGGTCTGAGTCAAGTTGTGAGGCAACTAGGGGTGGGATAATATTTTTCTTGTAGTTTTGGATATTCACTCTAGCAACAAAGATAGAGTCGTTAAGCTTTTTGGCAGGGCTGAACAAGGTCAGAGAAGTGGGACCTAGCGACTTCCAAGTTTTTGGCCTCCGACATAGATTTTCCATTGGGACCCTGAAGGAAAGGGATAGTTTCCTTTGGTTTTCCTTTCTGAGGAGCTTGAACATCTCTTTAGTTGGTTTGTCGATCTTCCCTATCCACCACTCTCTGAAGAAATTTGTCGTGTGTTTCATGGTGAGGTCCTCCTCAATACGCAGTTGTTGCCTAGAGTAGCTATTTTGTCCTGTGTTACAATGTCTTCCTTGTTTGAGGATTCAAGGTCGATGAGAGTGTTGTAAATACTATCTTTTCTTTTTCTATGAATATTTGTAACCTATTTCCTATACTTGATGAGAGTGAGTTGGGCATTGGAGATGGCCACCACCCAGGCTTTAGCTGCGGTATGGCATTTGGAGAATGTTGACCGCTGGGTCAACAACACAACATAACTCAAGTTTCGTACCAAAGTCTTATCTTTTGTGAGTTATGAAATGCTGCGGATTATGGCTATAAACGTCATTTGTAATGAGTAGTTATTCTAGTTTCAGAAACCGGGGTGCAATGGCACTTCCAGATTGTAAATACAAAGCCATTTGACCCTTTCAACCCCATTTTTGGTTAAACCTAAGGTAGCCTTAGTATATAAGGTACCTAGGTCATTTTGTAAAAGAAGAATTTTATCATAATCAAAACTTTAGCGCTGCCGTCTACTGTGTGTGAGAGACAAAGAGAGTGAGCGTGAGCTTTATCCTCTCGCTACGCCCGGCTCGCTCAACACATTGGAGATCTGACTGCACCATTGTTGTAGGCTCGAGGAGAGCTACGCGACAACGCCAAGCATTCCACGTGAGACGAAGCGCACACGCCGACACATCTACGAGCTATTTGTGGCCATAAGTGTATCAAACGATGTCTGTTTTCTGCGTGCTAGTAGTCTATAGAATCGTGGCGACATAAGCTACGCATAGGTACTCATAAATTTCAGTTTCGGTCACTTTCAAAATTCTATTGTGTCATCCTACGCATTTTTCGCAGATGGGTTTAGAGTGAGGGTTTTGAGTGTAGAAGCTTAGGGACAGGTGTATCCTAGTGAGCGGATGGTGTTCCTTAAGTTTAGTATGAATCTGGCATGATTAGGTGAGTTACCTTCCGTATGTGTGTATGTGGCTAGGTGGTGTAGTTGAGAGCAGTGAGGTTCCTGATTGTGGTTTAGTTGGCCTTCCTGAGTGTTGTATGTGTAGGATGGTCTCAGCCTGCTGACAAGCTAGAGAGATTTCCTCCGTGTGCCTATCGTGTCATCTGTGTCCTCGATTGACATTATGTTGATCTAGGTAGTGTTTGCATGCACTTCATGGGTGCGTGAGTCTCTCCCCGTCCAACATTGGCGCCGCTGCCGGGGACACAAGGACCTAAGTAGGTTTCCTACTAACACTCGTGTGATGGTTGCTTGATTTAGTTTCGGCTAAAGAAAGCGTTTTTCTTAAGTGGATCCGGAAGAGGATATTCCGCGATCAAGTGGATAGCCAGGAAGCGTGTGTCTTGTCGAGGGTCTGCGACTAGATAGGTTTAGTTAGGATTTGTAGATTAGAGTAGTTGTTGGTGGTCGAGTGATTTGTGAGGTGATAAAAGCGTTTACTAGTCCGTGTGTGGCAGTGAAGCGTTTTTCTACTCATAGATGTAAAACCCCATATAATTTGTAGGAGTAGCTTTGGCTAAGTGATCCGATTCTGATCTAGAGCTATTCATCACTGAATTATTTGCTAAAGTGCTTGATTGCATTTGAAATCACGGAAAAGTGTGCTTTTGAGGGTAAAAATGCATTAAACAAGCTTTTGTGGATATTTTTGTATGACTGACTGATGCTGTGCATGTAAAAGAGCATTTGCAAGGGTTCTGTGAAGAAAACCTGCAATTCTCTAAACATAGACATCCTACGTGTAGGATTTCTACAGGGGGTTTTGGAGACCAAATTTGAAAATTCTGACTGCACCAGTGGGTTTAGAGGGTAGGCTTTACCCTATTTTCATATTGACTTGGGTGTTTTTCCCTATTTTTGTTGACCAAAAGCCAAAACGCGGAGTCAGAAAACGTAAAATTTCAGAAAAGGCTTAAATTGAGTGATTTTTTGCATGTATTTGCAATTGTGAAGCATACTTGCACTTGCTGAGAGCATAAGGAAGCATCAGGGACGCTTCAATCTGAAAAAATCAGCAGTAGACATCCTACGCGTAGGATGTCTACAGGGTGATCTGGTGGAAATTTTGCAATTCTGAGTTGACCAGTGTGTTCAGAAGGTAGGCTTTACCCTATTTTCACCTAGAAAGTGGAAATTTGACCATATCTTGATAGGATAAGGCCAGATAGACTGAAATTGCCAGACATCCTACCCAAATTGTGCCCAAGGCATAATTTTTGAGACCAAACCATAGGGTGACTTCAGTGCATGTTATACATGATGTTTTGAGTGCATGTGATAAATTTCATCTCATTTGGGTCAGTGAAAGGGAAGATTGAACAGACTTTAGCATTTTTGATTGAAAAAGGCAAGAACAACTAAAATTTGGGACTTTTGACATCCAAACCAAAATCTAAGCATACCACTGGGTTGCTGACATCAAGGGGAAGCTGTGGGACAAGTTTGGGGTCAAACAGGCCAAAAAGACATCCTACACGTAGGATGTCTTCACCATGATTTAGCACTCCAAATCAACCTCTGAGCATACCTCAGTGATCAGCACCTTAAGGAGAGTCTGTGGTTCAAATTTGGGGCAATTCTGAGCAGTTAGACATCCTATGCGTAGGATGTCTAAGGCATGATTTAGAGGCCAAATTCAAACTGTGGACATAGCAGGGTGTTGTATAGCCTTAGGCAAGCCTCCTAGTCAAATTTGGTCCAATTTGGAGTTGATTTGACTTAGGAATTCATTAGAAACGACATCAGGCTTTTGGAACAGATTCTTGATCATTTGACCAACCTATAGGTGTCAGAATCAAAAAGTAAAAATAGCTGTGAGTTAGGCACATCAAGGGGAAGCTACAGTGCAAGTTTGAGCTGAAACAGAGCAAAAAGACATCCTATGCGTAGGATGTCTCCAGCTTTATTTAGGACTCCAAACCAACCCATGAGCACACCACTGTGATCAACACATCAAGGAGAAGCTGGGGTGAAAATTTCAAGTCATTCTGAGCAAAAAGACATCCTACGCGTAGGATGTCTCAAGGCCATTTCTAGGTCCAAATGAAATTCTGAGCATACCATTGTGTTGTTGGACTTAAGGGGAGTCTCTGGACCAAATTTTGTTAAATTCTGAGCATATGGACATCCTACACGTAGGATGTCTCCAGGCCAGTTTTAGGGTCCAACTGTACTTTTGACCATAAAGGAGTGTTCACAGTCTCACAGAGATCCCAAATCTTTTTTCAAAATTGAATTTGGACTCATTTTGACCATTCTAAACTGCATTTCACTGTTTTGGCCATAACTTTCACAAACGGTATCGGATCGGAAAAGTTTTTATATCAAAACATAGCCTGAGAGCGGCTCTACAGATCTTAGAGCAAAACTTGAACTAAATGCATGCCAACGGCTACCATGTAGTTCAACTTTGAAAAAAAACGTCGTTTGAGGCCTCAAAATGCATCCGGAAGTTAGGGGTGTCTGAAAGCGACAATTTGCGAGAATTGTGACAAAACGGTTGCGGTTTTGGACATAGTTTCGACTTTTCCCTAACAAAAGCACTTGAAGATAGTGGACTAAGTCTACTTGAACCAAGCAAAAGCTCTTAAGCGCATAAATCATGTCTACCCTAGATTCAAACGCAGCTTACACAAGCTTGGAGATCCCGACGATAGAGGAATATCCTCCCACAATGGATCTTCCAAACTTGCAATTGATAAAGACCCATCTTGTTGAGAGAGTTTGGATGGTTGGTCATGAGAGTGAAGGACTATATAGATACATTGACGACAAGGAGGTCAATCTTTATAGGTGCTCAGATCCATACCTAGAAGAGATAACGGATTACAAGCTCTTATATGTCTACACATACAGAGTCGAGTGTCAATGGAGATCTATAGTTGTCGACAATATGGACGAAAATACAGAGTTGTAGAAAGCACAAATCCACAAACTGTACTAGAAAGAGGTGGATATTTGGTCAATCAAGGACCACAAATGCCTCCACCAAACACGAGAATTCCTATAGGAATTCCAAGAAGAGAGCCACCAGGATGCTCTTCAAGAGCAATAACGAGAGAAGGATTGGGAGAGTCTCTGGTTAGACTTGTAGACAATAGACGAGTTAGACCATCCCAAGTCCAGAAATGGGTAAACAGAAAATACTCCGGAGATGAAGATCCGAGAGATCACGTAACGGCTTTTAGAAGAGTGATTAGAGCAGAGGAGGTTTCAATTTTGGCGACACAGTTTGTGGGATTTCGATTGACTCTAGAAGATGATGCAGCTACATGGTTCGACTCGGTGGAAATATGGGATTTTGAGACCCTAGATGAGCTGTTTGAGGAGTTTATTGAAGAATTCTCGCCAAAAGGCATTGCTCACAACACGGTCTCGCAAATCCATAGATTCAAACAGAAAGAGGATGAATCAGTACGCAAAGCATCATTACGGCTCAAGAGATATGTTAAGCTCTGTCCGAGAGTGGAATTACATACGCAAGCATGAATGATGCTGATCTTTATCCAGGGAATGAGAGATGAGGGCCTTTAGAAGGATCTGCATATGATAAGGAGGATGACGCTAAACGAGTTGATCAAAGAAGCTCTTTATCTAGTGGATAACTGTGAGGCATACAAAGAAACGGACTTAAAGAGTCAAGGAGATGACACATCCTCTCAGCACAGTGTTTCACAGATAAGTGAGTCCTTTGCCAAGCCAACGACACCTATTGATCAAGAAAAGTTTATCGACGACTTGGTCAAGAGGTTGATTCCTCTTGTAAGGTCTGATTCGGGAGAGCCGAAGTGGTGTGAAATTGAGAGAAATGGACAAACCATACGGGAGAAGAGTGCTATTATAGCATGGAAAATGCTAGGGAGAGGTATGTACAACCTGTTCCAGAAGCACCTACTCCACCTAGATACATTACGGGGAAATGCGCCAGGAACAGTAGGAGTTTTAAGGCCACAGCGTGTCTTAGGACAACAACCTCCGTTGCCAGGTGCTAGAATGCAGGTAGACATGAGATACATGCCAATGATGGAAGCATCAAATAAACCAATGCCAGTACCAACTACAATGTGGTATAGCAACCAAAGTGAGTACTACCCTTCGGAGAAACAAAATGTTAGAGAAACACGTGGAGTGGTGAGGCCGGTATAACCTCCACCTCCTGTGTTTCAGTCCAAAGAAAGAAGGTATGAAATGGAAGAAAGGACATTGCGATTCATTGCAAATAGAGGCTTATCTAGGTCAAAGCTTGCTTATAGCCAAGAGGAAATGCTAAAAGAATATCCTCAACTAGAGACAGATTGTCACAAAAGTCCTGACAACCACTTGGTCAAACAATGTCCTCATACGGAGATCACTGAAGTAAATGCCTATTGTCTTGAGTATGGCATGACTCACTTGATCCCCGATTGCCCAAAAAAACCAAACCAAATCAGGAAAATCACGACAAATGTATCAGGGATTTTTCAGCTCCCTAGTAACTCAGAAAATGAAAATGTTGTACCAGTTCAAGTAGTTACGAGAGCACAAGCTCAAAAGAAAGCTGATGAGAATCCAGAGACAGAGAACACGGAAAGTGACACGAGTCCAAAGACAGATGATGGACCAAAGAGAGACGCACCTAGTCTGAAAACCAAGAGCAAACGAAATAGTTGGAAAGCTAGAAAGACTAGGATGAAAGCACGCAGGGAACGAGAGCAAAAATCCCTAGCTGAGAAGCTTACCAAAGTTGAAAAGAAGAAAACAACATGAGGAAAAGGAGGCACCTTCTCTTACACAGATGGTTAAACCGCTAGAAGAACCATCCACGGATGAGAAACCGAGAAGTGCTAGTTCAGGAGGATCTGTGTTGGCAGAGAAGGTTAATGAGACATTAGATGCCGTCTTGAAAGCCTATGATGTGAGGCTCAAAAACAACCAAACCCAAGAACACAGGTGGATGACATATCCCTATGCGGAACTAGAAAAGCAAAGGTTTGAAATGTGCCAGAAAATGATTCAAACAGCCCAAGATTTACTAGAACCACAAGTTACAAAACTTGAGGATGTGATCCGTGTCATGCCTACACAAGTAATCCCACCAAATTAGGAACTAAAAGAGCCAGATTCTAGTCATGAGCACAGACCAAACCTCAAAGACCCAGCATTAGAACCAAGGATAGTACTGAATACCACGGATAACTCTTTCGAGGGATTTCACCAAGCTATACCTGAGGATTGTAAAGAGATAAATGGTCTTGATGAATTGTGGAAACAAGTCAGAGAGGCCAATGAAGCCGATGACCTAAGAAGACGAGTAGACAAGATTGGTGATGAATGAGGAGTGTTTCTACCATTAATAGAGGAATTTGAGACTGGATCTCAAATGAATCTAGACGTGCGATCGTATTGGGACGACAAAGGATCGGTACAATCTATGGAGAGTCAACCCCATTCCCTAAGCACACTACCGTCCTACATGGGAGAGTATGAGACCAAGTCAGATGTGGTTGCAGTCCCATCACAGAGACTGTCTCCCAACAAGGCCATCAATTCAAAGGGGCTAATAGATATTCTATCTACCCCAGTCACCTGTACAATAATGTTAGCCGAGTTGCTCAGAATAAGACCAAACATGTGGACTAATGTGGGTAAATGTGTAGAGAAATTTGGTGTAAAAACCCGAATGACTCAAATCGAGGAAGGCATCAAAGAGCTTGAAATGCCTCAACTAAATACTAGGCCAGTTCCATTAAACAAGGTAGGCGAGTATTACGAGGGAGAAGATGGAAACACCACCCTTCCTGTGGAATTCAATAATGTAAAAACCATGGAAATCCTTGATAGTGGAGCTGGTGTGGCCATTGCAACCAAAGAGGTCTGGAAAAAATGGGAAAAACTTGCCTTGATATCCACACGAATGACCCTGCAGCTTGCAGACGGACATAAGGAAAAGCCCCTAGGACTGCTAGAAAAAGTACTTGTTACTTCTTGTGGCATTGAATATGAACACACTTTTGCTGTTGTTGACTTTGGCAAGAAGAACAACTATGACATCATTCTGAGAAGACCATTCATGAGACAATTGAAAATGGTCTAAGATTGGGGTTATGACCATGTATACCTGAGACATATGGAAACCATAACAAAGATAAACTTGAGGGACCATAGCTATATAGGGATGTGACGAGAACACCGGTTGAGGAGTTTGATTCCGATACGGTAGCAGGATCAGAACTTCCAGCTCGGTTAGGTAAGCCTAAAGAACTGTGGATGTGTGGAGCTTCACAATGTGGTAGCTTGAAACGTGAGGAATGTATCCTAGAGCGGGTTATAGAGGATAAGGACTATATCCCAGAACCATTTCCTAAAGAAGAGTTAGAGCCTTTTGGATGGGAACACATCTTGGCTACTCTAGACGTGTGCGCCGTGGAGGATGCTCCCACAACAAAGTTTTGTGATGAAAATGGCTATGATATCGTTCCTTATTTTGCAGTGAGTGTAATCCAGGAAAACGAAGAGATCCAGACATCAACAAGCTCTCGACATAAGGAGCAAACAAAGAAATGTGGAGAATCAAAAGATGAAGAAGACGACGAGTTCTATGACTCTGTAGAACACTTTGAGCTTCATGAAGATCAACGACCCGGGAATCAATGTCATCGCTACACAAGTAAAGTGCATCAAAAGTGGATTCCAAAGTCCTCGGTGAAGACACAACCACCACAAACATCCTCATACATGGCTCCTAATAAGGATGCAAAGACTCAGCTAGGAGGAATACGACCAGAGCAAGGAGCTTACAATGCTCTAATCAATGGGCTAGAAAAGTCCTCCAAGAAACTACCACCCACGAGCAAACAGACAATAACTTTCCACTACCAGCCAAAAAATCAAGGAAAAGTACAAGAAGTCAACCTTGCTGAGGATAATAGCGATAGTGATGAATCTTACGACATCCCCTATCATCAACTCAGGCCATCACTATCACCAACCCCTTTAGCAACAACCATGACAGGTCAAAAGAACAAGACAACAATTCAAAGCCAAAACGCTCGACAAATCTGGATACCAAAAAGCCAGATCGGCCAAAAACAGATATGGATCAAGAAGACAAAGATCTCTAATGACAAATCACAAGATCCAACACCAAAACAAAAACAAGAAAAGCGTGCACGAACGGGTAAGAATATCACAAAGTCGCAAGCTTTCACAACTCAGGTTTGGGCTCCAAAGAAGTTTATTCAAGCACCAAAAAATCAGGAATTCATTTGGATTCCAAAACAACCACAGTATCAACTTTCAAAGCTTGAATCCCGTTCCCAACCAAGCGTACAAGGGCTGCAGCAAAGACCACTATTGGCTCACACAACAAAAAGGTGGATCCCAAAGAAGTCTCTTCAAACACAAATGAAGCACGGGCAACTATGGGTTCCCAAACGAGAGCCAGCAACAAAACAGCCAATAAACGCAAAGAAATGGGTCCCAAAGAAGCACAACAAAACTGCTGTGAGTGTATCGCCGCTTGAATTATTACAATTCTTCCTACGATTACAGTACAGTTAGAAGAGAGCAAGTCGCTTCAATCAAGCAACGATACAGGAGCTTCAAAGACCATTACATTGCTTAGAATAGGAAGCCTCGCCAACAAATGCCAATAAGCAAATTGCTTATACCCACATCTTGCACAACATAAATCTTTTCCATGCATTGACTGTGTATGCATAATAGGGCTACATTACAAGGCCTGCATAGGCACAACTTTTAATTGCCCAAGCACAACACCTACCCTTTGCGATACCCTGTCGTAAAGGATGACTCCAAATAGGAAGGGGGGAGACATTCTGAATGCGGACCTAACATTATGACTATTAGAGGGCAATGTTTTGTGAGATGCATTGAATTTTTGCGTTTTATTGTGATAATTTTTTTTTGACAAAATTTAGAGTATATGCCCTCATAGTAGTATTACAGAGGAGTATGGGGACAAAATCCATATATGAGCCCCTAGGGACATGTGTATAGTGTACATAGCATTTAGATTTCTATTTGAATGATTTTTCTTTTGTTAAGTTTTTTTTAAGATTTTCTTCGTTGATTATTAAGAAAAAAAATAAAAATCCATAATCCACATGAAGAAAAGACTGACGAGAGGCCTGAGCACTACAAAGAGAAGAAGGTACAGAGAAACGATGAAAATTCACGAAGTATGTCTCAGAAGCCACTACAACAGCCGAAGAACTTGTCACAAAGCAGTGCCAACATGCAACCGACAAGTCATACAAGTCAGAGTCGAGTAGCTAAGCCACAAAATGAGTGAGGTGTTAGTCCCAAAGCTTCAAGTAATATTCTTTGTGGTCTAAGAGTCTTAGCTATTCTAGGTACTGCTCAAGCTGGAAGAGTTGAGCATATTTACGTTGTGTCGCTCATGCTGGTATAGGTGAGCAAAAGAGTCGAAGTCTAAGTACTTAAGTCTAGTGAAGTGAAGGAGAAGTTCCAAAAGACACTCACGTACTGAGCACAGTGAGATACGAGTGGAGAAACTTCTACATCGAAAACCCTTCTTGGAAAGGCGGAAGCTATTGACACTCACGTACTGAGCACAGTGAGATACGAGTGGAGAAACTTCTACATCGAAAACCCTTCTTGGAAAGGTGGAAGCTATCGAGACATCTTTTGATGTCACATGTGCTACATTTATTCCTCGAAACACCCATCATCTCCTTCTTTCACATTGCATGCTTTTGTTGACAAATTTCTCATATGCATATAGAGTGTTCCATAATTGGCACTTGCATCAGGCACACTTTCCGTGTTTCACCCAAGCACTCACCTTTCATGAACATGTGCTTCACGTTCAACTGCTCAACTCCAATAAGAGTGTATACCAAAGGCATTTTTTTCCCACCGGGTTTTTTCCCTTTGGTCATCCAGGTTTCAGACACTAATCTAAAGACACCTATCACCATCCTCTTGTACATATTCCTTCTACATCAACAATAAGGAAATGCTACTAAAAACAATTGACAAATGAATTGGAGCACCAATTTCAGATCATAGCATACTTCTCCTCAATGGCGAGTTGAAGAATGGCCTACAATGACAAAGCTGCAGACAACAGTAACAACATGATTGCACAGGAACAAAGAGTCCCCAATGAAGAAGAGCAGACATAAAAGTAATCAGAGGATCTCAAAAGGTAAATGGTTATAATGATTGATGACCGCTCTAATGGATCATAGTTCTTGTTGTGGTTCGACAAAGTTACAAGCAGTGCAAGAGATGAAGCCAAAACGCAAGCAAAGACCACATCGCCATCGACAATCAGGTCATGTCGGGGACGACATGAACGCGGAAGGGGGGAGTGTTGACCGCTGGGTCAACAACACAACATAACTCAAGTTTCGTACCAAAGTCTTATCTTTTGCAAGTTATGAAATGTTGCGGATTATGGCTATAAACGTCATTTGTAATGAGTAGTTATTCTAGTTTCAGAAGCCGGGGTGCAATGGCACTTCCAGATTGTAAATACAAAGCCATTTGACCCTTTCAACCCCATTTTTGGTTAAACCTAAGGTATCCTTAGTATATAAGGTACCTAGGTCATTTTGTAAAAGAAGACTTTTATCATAATCAAAACTTTAGCGCTGCCGTCTACTGTGTGTGAGAGAGAAAGAGAGTGAGCGTGAGCTTTATCCTCTCGCTATGCCTGGCTCGCTCAACACATTGGAGATCCGACTGCACCATTGTTGTAGGCTCGAGGAGAGCTACGCGACAACGCCAAGCATTCCATGCGAGACGAAGTGCACACGCCGATGCATCTACGAGCCATTTGTGGCCGTAAGTGTATCAAACGATGTCTGTTTTCTGCGTGCTAGTAGTTTATAGAATCATGGCGACATAAGCTACGCATAGGTACTCATAAATTTCAGTTTCGGTCACTTTCAAAATTCTGTTCTGTCATCCTACGCGTTTTCCGCAGATGGGTTTAGAGTGAGGGTTTTGAATGTAGAAGCTTAGGGACAAGTGTATCCTAGTGAGGGGATGGTGTTCCTTAAGTTTCATATGAATCTGGCATGATTAGGTGAGTTACCTTTCGTATGTGTGTATGTGGCTAGGTGGTGTAGTTGAGAGCACTGAGGTTCTTGATTGTGGTTTAGTTGGCCTTCTTGAGTGTTGTATGTGTAGGATGGTCTCAGCCTGCTGACAAGCTAGAGAGATTTCCTCCGTGTGCCTATCGTGTCATCTGTGTCCTAGATTGACATTATGTTGATCTAGGTAGTGTTTGCATGCACTTCATGGGTGTGTGAGTCTCTCCCCGTCCAACAAAGAATTCTTGAGCCCTCTAGATAGCCTTGACACTTTTTTGAACTTCCTATTAGTGTGGAACCAGTGGGTACAAATTTTGTTGCACTTGTCATCAATAGTGACTAAGGGATAATGATCCGAAGCACATGAGGTTTTCCTGGGTTTGACTTTGATATGGTTGAAGTTCCTTGCTAGAGGGACATTGATGTAGCATCTATCAAGCCAAGGCTTCCTAGCGTTTTCACCTTTGGAGTAGTTTTGCCAGGTGTACTCCCCGGGCGTTCCAGCATCCCATAGCTCCAGAATGGCTTTGAGGAGATCCCATTCCTTCCTTTTGGATGTTGCCATCGCTTTTCCTTTGTGTTGATACATGTCCTTTGAGGCTCTACTATGTTGAAATATCTAAACATTATAACTTGCCCTTGCAAGAGGCTAAGATGGTTCCATAAGATTGTTATTTCTCTGGCCATCCCTCCAACATAGACAAAAACTAGCATGCAATGGAGGGGCACTTCAATAGCCACGGCCACTGAGTATTCTCCTACAGAGGAGAGGTTAGGGTTCAACTTCCAATTTTGGGAGATTCTGAGGGCAGTTCCTCTAGAGCATCTAGAGTGCAAGGAAAAAACCCATTTGTGGTAACTAGATATAGTTAGGAGCCTTTGCTCTAATTCTGGTCCTATAATCTTAATCTCTTGCAAGCCAATAACCTCTACAGAATAGTTGGCAATCCAAGCTTTGATTTTCTTAGCTTTGTTAGGGGCAAATAAACCTTTAATTTTCCAAGAGAGAGCTTTCATCTAATGCTTCAATGGTCCTTACAACTTTTATTTTGCGTCTGAGGAGATACCTGCATCGCTGAGTTGAGGGCTCTCTTGTTTTCTTTGTGTACCTCCATGGGTGAGGGGCCTTCCTTGGGGTTTCCCTTAGGTTTGGGGATCACATTGTCTTTGTTGCGAGGGATGGGGGAGGCCTTGTTGAGGTCTATAGATTTCTCCCTATCTACCTTATTAACTTGGGAAAATAGGCGGGACTCAGAGTCCTCATACTCTCCCGAGTCCTGCTCAATGGAGTCAGCTACCTCTGAGTCTTCCCACTCAGGGAGGGAGGCTAGAATGGCATATCTGTTGGGGGCTCTGGGTTCATTCTTCTCATTGGTTGGATTTTCAGCAGGGGGTTCTCATCCATAAACGGTTGAGGGGGGGGGGGGGTTTGGCAAAGCCTTCATTTTTCTGGTTGCTTTCTGCACCCACAGAGGTGGAGGGTTTCTGAGTAGGTTTAGGGTTCTTGACAGGGCACTCCTTGACAAAATGTCCCTTTACCCCGTAGTGGAAGCATGCATTTGGAAGGTATTTGTAAACCAAAGGCTGAACAAAGAACTCCCCGTCATCCAAAGCTACAACCATCTCTTGAGGGAGATCCATAGAGGTGTCCATCTCTATGAGTGCCTGTGGGTGCCATGTGGGAATGTACTCCCCTCAAGGTCTGCCCCCTAGCACTTTTCCTAGCTGAGCCCCTATAACCCAAAGGTGGTTATGGAAGTGCAAAGGGAAATTCGAAAACTCCACCCAGACAGGGAAGTTGGTGAGTGCATCCCTTTCTGCGCTATAATCTTTGTGCCACTTGAAAAGGCACAGGGGGGAGGTTTGTAGTTCCGACATGAGTTAGAGGCTTACTTACCCATGCGAGCATGGTCCAATCACCACAACAACGTTAGAGATGAAACTGTAAATCAACATACCTACAGATATGTATATATATATATATAATTTTGATACACACACACACATTATATATATATATATATATATATATATATATATATATATATATATGTACATATATATATATATATATATGTACATATATATATATATATATATATATATATATATATATATGTACATATATATATATATATATATATATATGTACATATATATATATATATATGTACATATATATATATATATATATATGTACATATATATATATATATATATATGTACATATATATATATATATATATATATATATGTACATATATATATATATATATATATATATATATATATGTACATATATATATATATATATGTACATATATATATATATATATATGTACATATATATATATATATATATATATGTGTGTACATATATATATATATATATATATATATATATATGTGTACATATATATATATATATATATATATATATGTACATATATATATATATATATGTACATATATATATATATATATATGTACATATATATATATATATATGTACATATATATATATATATATATATGTACATATATATATATATATATATATGTACATATATATATATATATATGTGTGTGTACATATATATATATATATATATATATATATATATATATATATATATATATATATATATATATATATATATATATATATATATATAGATAGATAGATAGATAGATAGATAGATAGAGAGAGAGAGAGAGAGAGAGAGAGAGAGAGAGAGAGAGAGAGAGAGAGAGAGAGAGAGAGAGAGAGAGAGAGAGAGAGAGAGAGAGAGAGAGAGAGAGAGAGGATCTATAAAAAACGCTCGCTCTGAAAGGCTCGCTCCAAAAATTGATTTTGAAGCAAAGAAAGCTTTTTTTTTTTTGAATTGGTTAGTTGAGCAAAAATATGAAAAAAGCTCCCTCGGAACTTCAGCTCGTCGAGTGTGATTCCCACTTTGACAGTGATTGAGGTTGACTCTCACACTTGAATAGCTTTTCTATCACTTTCAGACACACATTATTGTTCTTGTATCCACTCTCACAAGAGTGAGATGTGTATATGCTCGTTGTGGCTACATGTTGTAGATTTTGATCAATGGATATTCCTATCATTAATCTATTGCTTACATGTTATCCTTGTCACAAGTTACAAGTTTTACAGGTTTGTTTGGTAGAGCTACACTGAGCTACAAGTTGCATATGCAGTGACCATAGTTATGATCATATAGTGGTTGAGGAGATCTCCCATTTTGGCATCTTTTATGTAGTTTATGGTGTAGAAATATTTGAGATTTTGATCAATTAACAAGGGAGACTCTCTTAGATTTCTCCTTGCCATACACTTTTTGACATATATGTAGATTTTGGTTTCTTGGCATCCATTTAGCAGATATTGTGTGATGTTTCAGACTCTACAAAGATGACTCGTGAGAGACGGAGGTCTCATTCATGTTGATACTTGCATTGTGGTCACACTTTTAGTAGATATGTGTGATGTTTCAGAGTCTGTAGAGATGAATGGTGAGAGATGAAGGTCTCCTTCATGCTGATACTTGTAGTGTGGTCACACAAGGCACATTAGGCATCATTTATTTTGATGTATGAGGCAACGAAAACGATGCATGGATCGTGCATATGAGGTTTTGACAAAGACTAGAGAGGTGGCTTCATATGCTAGTAATGGTGATGTCACATTTACCTCTAGCATTCCTTGTGCTTATATGTCTAGCATAGGCCAAATTTATTTTTGGTGGTTGCTAGATGAGGATTTGGTCTTCGACATCATATCGGATTGTGAGTGATTTAGCACTATCTCTAGTGGGACTTGGGGTGGTGTACACTTCACCGATGGTTCGGTGTTTGACATTGAGTGTGCAAGAGATGTATGTTTGTCGTTACCTATAGTAGTGCATATTTTACGCTATGGCATGTGCATTATGCTCCCTAGATTACACGGGTTTTTATCTCAGTGAGACAGTTAGTAGATTGTGGATGCCATGTATTGATTAAGAGAAGTCTTTGTTGCATATGCATTTCAATCGCTTGTTATTGCGAGAGAAGCTAGATATGGCTTTTGTGCTCCATTAGACGTATATGAGGTTTGAGACAGTTTGGTCTTGAGTGCATCATTGACATGTGGTATGTGAGAGACGAGACGTGTCTCATTTCCAAGTGAGCTCCAGTATGCTCAGGAGACAAAACATGTAATTGTTTAGGACATATCAGACTTTACAGAGGTAGAAGTGGAGCAAGATCGTTCTAGTAAGACACAACAAATATCATCAGAGTCTGCGTGGATAGAGGAAGAGCCGGTATGCTCTGTAGAGACACACGTAGAGATGGTAGACATGGAGTTCTTTGATATGCTCATGCTTGAGGCTACTGAGTTGATGTCAAGAGACATAGTTCTACCTATGGATGATAGAGACGTAGCCATCCCAGTGTTGACGATCACACATCCATACGTCATAAGTAGTACCAATCGATGCAATGTATGAAGATAACACTAAGGAGGCTAGTAGAGACAAGTTTGTGCAAATTTTGTCAATGTTTGGGCATCTCATGTACAACCTATTAGTGTGAGGCCCAGCCTAGCAGCTACAGTGGCAGCATTTGCAGCATGTATTGTGAGTCATTCAATGACTAACACTAGCATAATGCATTGTGGAGGTATGCATACCATATAGAGATGCTTGCAAGAATTTCACATAGGCTCTAGTGTTTGATACGGCTGTATGTAGATTGAGTGAGCCAGTTAATGGGTGTCGGCAGAGTCAGTGTCTCACCACTTACTTGTATATACTAGTAGTTAGCTAGTAGAACCCACTTATTATCACATTTGCCTTTAAGTGGAAGTATGTGAGGGTAAAGGCGACATGTGATTTGCTTCAAAGCCGGGCGTCTGACCACCCACCACTGACTTCACTCACCATTGAACTTATTCGTTCTACGCAATAGAATAAGGGGTCTCACTCATTGGTAGTGAGTACTCTACCCACACACAATCTATCACTCTACACTCACAATACATGCACACATACCACACAACTTGTGCATTGGCATGCTCTTTGTGCAAATGTTGTATGGTTAGCTTCCCTAGTGGGATATCTTGGCATTACTCAAATTCCGGTGTTGCATTGTGATAGTCAGAGTGCAATTGCATTAGCTAAGAACCTTGTGTTTCACTATGAGTCAAAACACATAAAAGTTTGCTATCATGTGATACACCACATATTGGCTAGCAAACGCATTGAGCTAGTCAAGGTCCATACAGACAACAACCCCACAAATTCTCTTACGAAGAGCCCACCCTCAGAGTGGTTTGCATATTGCATAGAGATGATGGATGTAGGGTGAAGCCACTTGAATGATTCATAGTTGTACAAGTTGTACAACATATAGCCACTTTTGGACACGTTTGCCTTCAAGTAGGAGATTGTTGAGCTTCAGGCCAACTGGTTGGACACCCATCACACAAACCATAATAACCTTATCTATTATTTTGATCACATAGAACAATAAGAAGAGGTGAGATGTCAATCCTCACCGAGAGCTCCACCCAAAACTCACTACGTTCTCCTCCCTCACACAACACGTTGAGCATGCAACACATCCGTGCATGCACTCTTCACAAATTTTTGCATAAGTGTTGTAGTTATTTTTTTCAATAAGTCCATATGTCTCCATTGTACAAAGTTAGTGAGAACCTATCCTATCAAGGGTCATGCAATAAGTGACAGGTACCACCCATGAACTCAAATGCAAGGAGGGGTCAACTTACTCAATAAATACCCAACTCCACAAGAGGTGCCGTGAGTTTGGGGGCTATAACTTTAGGCCATTCTCTTGCAAGGTTCCTTCTCCTTTCTCTTATGGTATGTTGTGTGTATTGATTGCATCAACATCTTTCCCACTTATAAGCTATAACCATTAGAGCAATTTTTGTGTGTGTGTGTGTGTGTGTGTGTGTATGGTGTTTCCTTGTCTACTTGTGTTTGTACTTGGTTAAGGGAGAGATGGTGAGATGTTTGATAGGGATGTGTGTACATTATTCACATAGAGAAAATAATCATCTAATTCATTCCCAAGTTGATTGTTTCAACAGATGCTCTCTCTCTCTCTCTCTCTCTCTCTCTCTCTCTCTCTCGTGCATTCTCTTCATAACTCTATGCTTCCACATTATCGACTTTGACATAGTATCATATGTAGAGACTCAATAATCACAAGGTGGGAGAAACTACATGACAAAGAATAGGAGCAGTTGAAGGCAATGCACTCGGCAGCTAGGAGCACATGCACTAGCGTTTTCAATCTACCTTGTGTTTCTACAACAGTTTGAAACGTCGATGCTCCAGCGGGTTGCATCAACAACTTGTAGTCTTGTGGCATTTTAAATGGCTCAATTAGAGGGATGCATGAATGGCTTCGAATTTAGGTTGAAAAGAGATCCTTGGTGGCATTCCTATGGAGTGCGTTTCAAATGCAAGCCTCTGCAACCCCTCAACTTCTTGTACTTGACTCACTATAGAGTTTTGAAATGCTCATCACATGTGCGTTGTGATATGCCTTTAAAATTGTAGGATGTTTTTCCTTGAAACTTAGCACATTGTGGAATGTTGACACGCTAAGGGATATGAGAAGTCGAGTGTCTTAAAATGGTGCAGGTTTGAGCTACATATTGGGCTATGTCTTGATATGTCAATGAATCCACCGTGGCTTTTGGAGTGACAGTTTCTTAAAGAGTTTCAATAAACACAAGGGTTATCGGCCTTTTAAGATTATATTTTGAGATGCTCAAGCAAGAGCCTCAAGCAAAGGTGGTTGTGCATAGTTGAAGCTCTGAGAGACCCAAGGGAATGACATGAGAGATCCACCTCCCTACCACCCTATATATAGGCTCCTTGTGTTAGGACAAGGATCCTAAGGAGCAAGGCTTGACCTAGGGGGTTAGCGACCTGCGCCAGGGGCTCGGACTGGACCAGTGTGGATTGGGGATCCAAACTATGGCTAGGGCTAGGACCCGGCCTATATATAGGGAGGTAGGGTGGTGGATCGAGCACCCCTAATTAAGGGTTTTGTCCCATGAACCCATAAGGGTTGCAATATTTTCTCAAAATCTAAGGGTCTTGGCCCATGAACCGGCAAGGGTTGCAGTACTTGGATGCCCACAAAAATTTTAGAAAGGTTCGGATTAGCCACCGATGCGAATCTTCAGGCCAAGAAAGTACAACAATGTCAACTACAATGTGATCAAATAGGGTAAATCAAGGCTTTGATTGCAATGTCATGCTTAGGACTTAGGTGAGGCCTCCTTGTACATTGCTCCCAACATGTAGATTGTGGCCAGGCTACAAGCCAACATACATGTTAGATGTTGATAGCAAGGGAATTAATACCACAACAAGATTTTGTGTACTCAAGCAAGTCTCAAGATTCTACAGCGCACATTCACAAAAATATGGAAATCTTGGCATGCAAGGTCATGCAACATGCAAGAGATTGACAGCACGGCAAGTCAAGTCGCATGGTCAATAAGGTATGTACATATTTTAGTCTATTTGACAGATTTTTCAAAACTGGCTACATAACCATATCCTGCAAAAAGGATGAGTGCACTTTACGCACTCAAGGCACAAGAAAGGCTTGTGAGCATTATCAAAAGCATGATATTTTTGTTGAAAATCGCTCATAGTCAAGCAAGGCTTGAGTGAGAAATCATCTCGTTTTAAAAGCAAGGCTTCTTCCCATGTCTGGCAAAGGTCAGGGCATGATATTGCTTGAGAATCTCATGGAGATGTTCACGGCCTATTGCTAGCCTTAATGAAGGAGGCACATGTATTTGGCAAGGCCAACCATTAACTACAATTCCAAGAATTTGTCAAGCAAGTTGCTAGGGCCTGACTCCTAGGAAACTTTTCTGTCATTGATGCAATCAGGCAACGACACGATACACCCATTCTTGACAAGTGTGATCCGACAAGTTTTCTAAGACTAAGACATCACAGGAGCACGGTTCCATCAACAAATCCGCAAGATAACAATAATCTAGCCATGCAGGTATGAGGTACATCTCTTGCAAGTATTTTTTGTTTTTCACAAATTGCATAGTTTGACAAGGTCGACTTTCTTTTGCTATGACATTTGTCTATGAGAAAGAGTATCTGTAGTAGCTATGAGCAATGGTAGCATCCAAAGTGGGTCTACTGAGAAATATCATGCAAAGATAACACTTCCCACGTTTGGAATGTGCTAGGAGCATACAAACTTGGGGGAGACTTGCCAAGGTGTCTGTAGGCTATTACGTCCCAAGAAGGCATATATGGTACATTTGATCACTCACTCGAGTAGTAGATATGGCTATGAGCCATACTAGAGCAAGTTTTTTTACTTATACGTTACCAGACACCCACCTACAATCGGAAGACAAGGTTGGTAACTTTCATGTTATGCTTGTTTCTTCTGTAATTAAACCTTTTATTTGAAAAATATTTCTCAATTGTGCAAAGCAAAGTGTTTTGCGAGTTTTCATACGAAGCAAGGCTTCTCTTATATGCCAAAGTATTATGGATTGATTTTAAATCAATAATAATGGCACACATTTTTTAAATTACGTCGATATAAGCTCACGGTTTACTTAACGATTCAGTGTGATGTATACATGCCAGTGTAATTGTGCAAGGCACATATACTAGGGGTTCACAAGGTTGAAGCTGTCACTAAATCCAAGGGCTTATTATTCTATTTTCTATATGTACACATGGCATACTAGTACAATGGACACATGACATCGCATCATTGTATACGCTTACGCTATCACACTAGCTACTCTGTCAAGGACGAGGTAAGTTATTGAGATCTTAAAATATTTTTTATTTATGTTTATTCACATGTAAAGTGCCATACTTAAGTCACTCTGGTGCAGTCATGACCACATCCACAATTGGTGGGTCCAAATGTGAATTATGGTACCTCTCTCTAGTAGAGCGTTGTACAAGCACATTGTTGTATGCTTATAGGATAAGCTATGACACAGACATGGTTTGCACTGGAGCATATGCAACGGGCATAAAACACAATAGGATACGGGATTTTTCCTTAGCCCAACATTCTCTCTTTCTGTCCTTCCTAATTCTCTGCGGGAAGGTGAAATTAGGCATGATTTTACTACAATCTTTTTATGTCAATATGGTAACAAGAAGGGCTAAGAACCATTTGTTTTTGAAGGACTGAGAGCCATCTATTTTGAATGTCTAAGAGCCATCTTTTTTTAATCCATAAGTGATGCTTTCAAGATCCAATTGCGTTCCCATCGACTCTAATGGACAAGAAAGAGTCTTGCCATTACTGATTTTTTGCGCATTATTTTAGCACTACATACTTTATCTGTGAAGATCAAGTTGAGTTTTTGAGCGTCTTAAATTCGTAAGGGATTCTCTCTACCAAGGTGTATAGATGAAGCCAACATTTAAGACATCACGGCTATTCACAAAAACCCAAGATTATGGATTTTTGGGTTTAGAATATTTTCATTTGTGAATACGATTCCAACTTGAGTGGATCCCCTATTTTATCTATAGCACTAAGAGTGTCTATACAAGTACAGTTTTTGGGTAAGACCCAGCTGGTGATTACTAAATCACTTATTAAGTGTTGATGGTCAATTCTTGGAACCTTCACACTTGCACTTTCAAGGAAAGAAGTCCATAAGCTGCCAAGGGATAGTGGACAATTTCAACTTCCAAAGGTGACTTCAATTACTGTTGGCTATTAGTTGAGTAGTTTCCCTGCAAAAGTCTAACCAAGGGGTTTGACAATGTAGATATTAGCCAAGGGGTTTGGATTGCAAAGGCAGCACCTAGGGTTATATGTGCAATCCTACTTGAATTTCAAATTGTTCCTAGGCCTTTGTAAGCGGGAAATTTGGGTAGGTGTCTTTGACTATAGGTAAGTGAACACTATGTTCAACCTTCATGTACGAATCTAATTTGATTTTGTTTCTTTTTATAATATGTTTTTCTTTACTTTTCCAAGTAGGATGCAAAAAATTCTATGTTTTCATCCATTTTGCTCTCTACAAGACATGACAAATGTAAGAGCAAAGTACAACATGGACTAGGAACTCAAGGAGTTGGTTTTAGCCAGTGTGGAATAAGGATAATGAGGGTCCCTCTCACTCACGTCTCGGAGTGTTTTCAGCTACCTTCACACACAAGTACATCTCGTACTTGAAGGATGTTCTTTTTTTAGACATCCTTACATGACACATATTCCACATGTGGAGAATATGAGTCTCTACGACTGAGACGGGCGCCTGGCATATCAATTATGTGTCACGATGAGGTCCCTAGGTGATGGTCAAATCTGTTTTTGAGACCATGTTTAGCATGACGTATCAAGAACAATTTTAGTGGTTAGAAATTATCGAATACTCAAAACAGCTTGTTAAGGTACAAGTGCTGCTAAAAAACATTAATGGATGGTTGTTTATGCATATAGCAAGGCTATGTGTTGTTAAGAAAAAGTTTCATTGTTTGTACATAGAAGTGCTTTATATTTCACTTTCTATTATGGTTCAAACATTTCAGCAAGGCTTGCAAATAATTGCAGTCGCACGTATTTAGATTCTTTTTAGAACTATTTACACTTCTCTTTCATGTGTATTAGGAGCATCACATTTTCCATAAGTATTGGCACATATGATTATGAATATGCAGGTTCAAATCCATTTTTTGTTAAATGCATGCACACTAGGTATTATGGGTCCTAGTGTTTAGCAAATATGGATTTGTGACGGCATGCATATTCATCACATTAGTTGCTTATGGAGCATTTTTCACTTTATGTCCAGTAACTCTATGAGATTACTTTTGGATCTACCATTCACAAATAGAGGTCATGGATCGGTTTGGATGCTTGTGGATCTTTCAAGTTAACCAAGATGGTTATTCATAACATTGTTGATTTCTCAACAATGTTGTAAGGAACGGTGGTCCCTATTTACAAGTCATTTTGGAGACTGTCTGTAAACCATGGGGAAAAACACCTCAGTACTATCAGCATCCAAGAGGATAGGAATATTAGGTAGATTACAAAGTGTAATCTTGTGCTAAAGGACATGCAAAGTGCATGCATTAGCACCAAACAATCCAATTAGTAAGAATTTATTGCTCTAGTTGGAGCTTCATGTGTAATGCAGGTTCTCAACCTTGAACACTAGTTATGGTGGGGTTGTTTACTAATACGAGAAGATACAAGTCAAGGACTTAAACTTGGCTAATGAGTTACATCAGCATGTTCCTTTCATGGAAAGTGAAAAGAGTAGGTACTCTTTTCACTACATCTTTGTCGTGATAACTCGTTTAGCATACTCAAGTGAGTTCTAAATGGAGGCTATACACTATGTTATATATGAGTTGGTTACACAAGATGGTTGCAAAGGGACGAAAATGTGGCAAATTAGAATGTTACTCTTGATCTCGTTGAACCTCCCATTGAACCATATTTTAGTCAAATGAACAGCTAGATCCATGGAGGATGGCACGGTGGAACACATTAGTGTATCACCACTCTTGTTTTCAAGGACAAAAATGCTTCTCCAAGGGGAGAGTGTCAGGACAAGGATCCTAAGGAGCAAGGCTTGACCTAGAGGGTCAGGGACCTGAGCCAGGGGCTCAGATGGGACTAGTGTGGATTGGGGATCCAAACTATTGCTAGGGCTAGGAGCCAACAACCTATATATAGGGAGGTAGGCCATTGGATCCGGCATCTCAGTCTTCTAGGTCTTATACTGTTTATACCAATCATGTGCTTGTCAAACATTGTGATGAGAAAATTTCAACATGTCTGTGTGGTCTTGGAGAAAATCCTTGACTTGTTGAAGCTTTTTAGTAGCCAACTCCATCGTAATTGGTGACCTAGGTTGAAAACCACACATGGGCATGAAAGGACTAAAACAAGTCGTAACACGCTTAGCACTATTTTTAGCAAATTCAAGAATAGGAAGGTAATATTTTGATTGCTTCTTACTAACTTATCCTCATAGCATATCCTTTAGAACTTTTTTGACTCGTTCAGTCTATCATCCATCTCAGGATGATCTGTTGTACTTAAGTTGAGTTGTGTACCCTATCATTTAAACACAGCCCTCCAAAAGTGATTGTTAAACTTGGGATCATGATCATGCACAATGTTTCTTGGCAACCCATACAACTTGTACATATTGTCCACAAATAGCTTAGCTAACTCTGAAGTCTTAATTGTTGACTTGGTTGGAATAAATTTTCAAAGTTTAGTCAATTGATCTATGACCAACCATATCAAATCATGACCTCGAACAGTGGTTGGTAAACCCACAATGAAATCCATAGAGATACTTTCCCCTTTACCATTGGGAATCTCCAATAGGCGCTCTGCTTTATTTACTTGACATTTTTTGGCAATGCAAAACATAGTCTTGAACATAGTCATATAAACCTGGCTATAGTAAAATTGTCATCATATGAGAGTATAAATCTTCTTAATGTTTGGGTGCCTTGCACTTAGACTGTCATGACATTCATAAAGAATTTGGCACCGAAGTACATACACTCTCCCCTTGTGGAGTAGATACCCATCATCTATGGAAACATTCTTCCATCACTAAAGTTTAGCACTTGAAAGAGGATAACTCAGTGTGGAGGTTAAAGACGCACTTCTAACATTAGAGTGAGAAGGATCCCTCATTTTCACATGGCTCCACATTTGGGATTATACATCATCATGTTCACATCTTCCCTTGAGAGATTCCAAAAACTTGCTTCATAGCTCATGATAAAGAGAAGAGAGTTGGTCTCAGGCATTCGACTAAAAACATCAGCCACTACATTGTATCATCCTTTATGATACCGAAGCTTAGCATCATACACTCTTGAAAAATCTCAGCCCATCTGGCCTTTCAACTCTTTAAATATGTTTATTGTGTAAGTCATTTTATGCTTCTGAGCTCCATACAAATAATGCCACCATGTCTTCAAATCAAACATAATTGCATAGCGTTCCCTTTCATAAGCAAAATAAATTATGTTGGGTAGAATCAAACTTCTTGCTTTTAAATGAAATTGGCCTTCTGTCTTGCAGAAGGACCGCTCCAATAGCATGATTTCTAGCAGCCTCAAAACTTTGTTATTGAGATGTACCCCACTAAAAGGTTTTCCCCTTGGCTTTCAGTTTGTCCGTCATCAAAATAGCAATATAAGCATATTTTTTATAAAAACATGCAAAACCCAAGAAAATATGAAGCTCTTCAAGATTTTTGGGAGAGGGCCACCTCTTAATGGCATCCACTTTGGATTGGTCCATGTGTAATGCATCAACTTAAATAGCATGCCCTAAATAGTGAATCTCCTCCTTGAGAAACTCACACTTTGATTCTTTTGCATATAACTTACGGTCTTGTAACAATTCAAACACCTTCTTTAGACATTGTAAATGCTCTTCCTCAGAGGCATTATACACGAGAATGTCGCCCAAAAAAAAAAAAAAACAAACTTGCCCAAATATGGTCTCAAGACACTGTCCATAAGTGTCATGAAAGTAGTTGCCGCATTGGTCAACCTGAAGGGCATAACCAAAAACTCATAGTGCCCAAACCGTGTTTGGAATGCAGTCTTGGGTACATCCACAAGCCTAATGACTCCTTGATGATACCCTGACCAATCAATCTTCATAAAGATGAAAGCATGGGTGAGCTTGTCGAATAACGCGTCCACTCTCGGAAATGGGTACTTGTTCTTAGCAGTAATCACAATCAATCCTCGATAATCTACGCACATGCGCATACTACCATCTTTCTTCTTCACCAACAAGATGGGACAAGCCCATGGACTAGGTTGTATAAAACCTCTACTGAGATAGTCAACAAGCTGACTTTCCACCTCAGCAGCCTCAGAATGGCTCATTCTATAGGGTGGTTTACTTACTAGTTTACTACTTGCAACCACGTCTATGCCGTGTTTCCCAGTCCATGTCAGCAAACAATAACCCTGGTGGTAAACCATATGGAAATACATCTTTATAGTTCATCAATAACTCTTTTAGCTTATTAGCAACATTTGCTTATTTAAGAGAGGGTAGTAGCCATAGACGGAAAAGAATAGAGAGAAGCATGCGACGTTGAGAAACTGTCATATAAAACATTATCAACATTTGAAAGAAAATGACACATGGAGTAATAGGGAAAAACTTCTTCTATTTCATCATGAGAAGTGAGCTTCAATAAGCTCTATTGTACATATGAGTGGAGAGGATGGCACTTCCTTCTCTCTCAACAACAACACGTGCATGCCATTTGATTCAAACATCAAATTGTTGTGATTATAACTACATTTAAGTGATGATCCTAGACTATGTAACCACTCCTAACCGGAGCAAGGGATTGTGCATATGTACATACACATGCATGGTGCATCAAATAAAGGATTGCCCATTTTTCAGAGCCAGGTGGTTACGTGGGGCCCACATGTGTACAGGTAGGACAGGGTGTACATAGTGCATCGATTTTCATTGTTACCAGTACCAGTGTGTTTTTTCTACAGTAATGAGGAGTTGGTAGCATGTAAAAATTCTTGAGGAAGCTATTCATGGGCCGACGACATGAGCTAAGCAGGTGCGTCAGATGGCATCTAGTGGCGTCAGGACGTCGAATGGGGTCAATACTTGCATGTGGATGAGTACGGACACAACGTGGATGTTTTCTTGTGATAATTAAGCAGAAAGGTCATCATGAGGACCATATTTTGGGGCCAATTCACGTGGTGGCATGATGCATTATTGGAAAAAGCTGAGTGCAAGGTGTGCGGATGATGCAAAAAGGTGACAACTATGCACTGTGAGGTCAGTTTTTAGCCTGTTCGGGGTCCGTTTGAGGTCAACTAAAAGGCCAAGGGTGCCCAAGTAATAAAGCTAAGTGTGGGAAATGAAAAAACTAAGAGAAGACCAGAAAAAACGTGGAGAAGAGAGGAGGAACAGCCGCAACTATGTTTTTGGGGTTTTTGGAGCCTGTTTTGGCCGTAAACTGCTCATCCGAGGTCGGATCTAAGCACTTTGACATTGTAGACTGGGGTTTTGGGCCGTTCCGGATGCGATGGCGCTATCCATTTTTCCAAATTCCTCACTCTTTTTTTGTTGTTTTGGCTGTGTAAGTTTCTCCTATGAGCGAAGCTTCTGCTCTAATTTGTGATTGTATCTGGCATACTTTACCCATATTGTGTGAGCTATTTGCCCCACTGGTGTTGGCCCAAGCTCAATTGTATCTAAACATCAGAAATTATCCTCTTTTGAGCTGAGTTTTTTTGGGGTGTGTGTGTGTGTAATAGTAGGAGCTTTTTTATAGCTCGTAGACATGATATACTTGAATGATTTATTAAGATTGTTCACATAGTTTTTAGGCTAGTAGGTTTATGAAATTGCATTAGCCTAGGGTCATAATTGATTGCTTGTATTTCATGCATAAAACTGAAATCTCAAGTGGTTTAATCTTCACAATAGTTTAGGTGTTTTGTTTGCTTTATGTTGTCTAGTTTTTGACTATGATTGACCCATCTTTTGGAAGCAAAAAATTCACTTTGCATGATTGATCATTGTGCTTCATGTTTTATTTATTCTTGGTGGCATTTGATGCTCATTACTTGCTCTTATGTTTTGCAGCTCAAACATTTCTCCATGGACTTGCTTTCTACCATGTCACCGTGTCTTGCTTCACCGGTACACGAGGACGTGCACCAAATTAGAAAGGGGGGAATGTTAGCAGCGGCTGACACAGGCTACACCAAATATGCACCAAGCGGGAGATATGCTATGGATGTCACAATATTTCCCACTCACTTTGTAAAGTCTTGGGCTCACTGGGAGTTCCAAAGTTGTACATGGTAGTTTGAGGGCTCAAGCTTAAACCCATAGTAGAAGGGAAAGTGGTGAAAGCCCTTAAAAGGAAGCCTTTGTGTAAGGAGGCTTCATTCTTGAGTATCCACTCTTGAGGATCCACTTTTGAGAGCTCCCTCTCTCTAGAGTGGTGTTCACTCTTTGGCCTAGCCTTGAGCTTAATGTCTATGCTTGAGAGGCTAGTGCTAACCATTGTAATTAGTGTAAGCTCTTCTTGATTAATCTAATTCTTATTTTCTCATTAGCCTCTTCTTCTCTACATTTCATCTTGTCATGAAGTAGTATTACACTTTCATTATTCTAGATTTGAGAGATGTATGTACTTCTTGCTAGTAACCACTCTTATCTCTCTACAAGCAATTGATTTGTGATATTTAGCATCATAAATTAGGGTGATTAAGTTGGGTCTTAATCTTTTAATTTGTGTGTGTGCCCTATTCTTTGCTTGTGTGTGTAGATAGGTTTTTTGGAGCTCTAGCACCATTCACCTTGTGTGTGTAAGCTATTGATGAAGTGCCTTAATTGATGTGTGGTAATTAGTGTGTGCTTATCATTAGTGTGTTTGGAGTTTCTAGTCTATGGCAAGTCGGACTTCGGCGGGCTTGATGTGTGTAGGAGATTAATTGATTAGTGATTAGAGTAGGTTTAGAGTTAGTCTTGCCATGGCTAATCTCTACTTGCAATGGAGAGGTGATCTCTTGAATCCTCTATTCCATTCATCTTAGGCTCGTTCTTCCACGCCCTAGCCGGGTTGCTTGATCCATGGATTTACAAAGATAGCTTATACATCCCACGACATAATATGCCAGATACAACAATTTCATCACCAAAACTAAGATCATGAAGTGTACATCTGTCATCCACAAATTTGACTACAAGTCCAAGTCTAGCAAGTGCATATACAGACAAAAGATTCTTCTTGATCCAGGTACATAAAGTGCATCAACAAGTGTGAAAGAATTTCCATTTGCAGTAGTAAGCACAATATTTCCAACTCCTTGAACCGGATAAGAGGCATTTTTGGCACAAGTGATAGAATTACCATGAGGGACAAACTCAAGAGAGGTGAACAATTCACGATGTGAGGTAATGTGATTTTGTAGCACCACTGTCAAAATTCCACACATGTGAATTTGCAGCAAATGACATGCATGCATCATGGACAAAAAGATTGTAAGTGCACTCTACACTAAAAGACCATTCTGCATCAACATCAACATCACAGACTCCTTTCACAAAAGACACAACAATGGTTGCATTTATAATGGAACCAGCATTTGTAGTGGAACCACCCTCTTTCTTCTTAGCCTCTTTGGCCTTCAACTTAGGACACTACTTGATCAAGTGATCATTAGCTTTACAATAATGGCAATGCATCTTCTTTTTGCCCTTATCACCAAAATTTCCATACGAATTTCTGCCAACACAAGCATTAGGAACATAATTTTTGTAGCTCGTAGCAAAACCATAAGAAGTGGCTGCATTGTTGTTACCACCCTTTCTTTGAGAAGCAATAAAAGCATGTTCGCTGCCTAGTCCTATTTTTTCCAGAAAGTGACTCTTGCAACAACAATGTGCATAATGCATTAAACTTGATAACTTCAAGATTTCCTTTGGTCATAAGTCTCCAAGTACTAGCAAAAGTCTGGTAAGAATCTGGTAAGGCATCAAGAATAGTCTGCACAAGGGAACTGTCTGAAATGACTTCTGCAAAAATAAGTCGCTCGTTGATATCCTTGACACTAGCAAGGAAAGTGTCGAGACCATCTTCCTCATGCATAATCTTCGATTCCAGCTCTTTACGTAGCAAAGAAATTTTTTCCTCATTATGACTTGCATAAAGACCAGCCAAAATATCCCAAAGTCTATTTAGCAGATTTCACTGAACGAATGTGAGGAGTAATGGTGCGCTTCACAGAAAAGGCAATCAACACATGAGCCTATGCATCCTTTACATCCCAACAAACTTGTTCTATCCTAGGCAAAACAACTCTAATAGCAACAATCCTTGCACAACAAGATCGGCAACATCCTCAACATCTCCTACATCCTCAGAACAAGGATGTACATCAATGCCCTGCACAATGTTCTGGACCCTTTTTGACACAAGAACATGTTGCATCATATGCAGCCTGTCCTCATCAGTAAACATCTTGAACACATTTTTGTTGTTGTCAGCCATGGTAAATATTGCACCTGATGTGAAGACTTCCTGAAAAGAGGAGAAATGGAGTGGGAACAACACGTGCTATATAGCACAAACCGTAGAAGACTGTAAGGCACCTGTTATACAGAAAACATCACTAATAGAAATTCTGCACAAAATGACGAAATTGCCTATACAGACCTGCCTATAGTGGAAATGGAGGCCGAAATGATCCCAAATCAGAAATTTCAGCATACTGGTCTCTACAAGATTATCCAAAATATTTGTCGACCTACGAACACTCGCCAAACCTCATTGAAATCGGAGAAAGTGAGTAGGCATGTGTTGGAGCAGCTGGTGACTAAGCCTGGGAGGACGCAGCGTGTTCTGATACCAATTTTTGAAATTAGGGATGCAGAGAAATGCACACAGCTCGGAGAAGATGAAGAAAGCTCAAGGCACACAACAGAGAGTGTGTTACTTAGTGTGCAATGGAAAGATAGATAGCCCTAGAATAAATGGGCGTATACAATGCACGGAGGAAAAAACCTCCTAAAGAGGGAAAAAATGCCCCTGTGGTCCTAGTGTGTTCACACACATCACTACCACATGTATATGGTAACAACACTTTCCCTTTGTGGTTTGGCTAGTTATAGAAATTTACTGTCTGTTTGCTCTTGGATTGCTTTTTTTGGGATGACTTTGGTATCCACTTGATTAGAGCTCCGGTACCTCGTTGACATGACTGTGTTCTTCTTTGGTGAGTCTTTTCTTTTTGTATAGGAGTCACATATGAGGATGTATGTTGCAGTTGCGTTTCCATTTAGGATTTTGGAATCCACTTTAATGCACTTTATTCTTGTACCAGTGACATTGGTACCTGGGTTTTTTGATATGGATAATCATAAAACCTTGCATTAGTTAAAGTTTCATTTTTGTCACCTGTTGGGTCATCCGGATTTCCACTGTTTTCATTTTCTTGAAGCTCCAAGTGTTCTACAGAGTCGTAGAACTCGTCTTCTTCTTCATCTTTGTTTTCTTGATTACACTCACTACAAAATAAGGAACAACATCATAGCCATCTTCATCAAAAAACTTTGTTGTTGGACTCTCTTGAATAGCTCACACATCAACATTAGCCAAGATGTGTTCCCATTCAAGTGGCTCTAATTCTTCCTCATGAAATAATTTTAGGATGTAATCCATATCTTCAATTTCCCTTTCTAGGATGCCTTCATCTTGCTTTAAGCCTCCGCATTGCGAAGCTTCACACATCCATAGCTCTTTAGGCTTACCGAACCATGCTAGAAGTTCTGATCATACTACAGTAACAGAATCAAACTCCTCCATAGGTGTTCTTGTCACATCCCTGTAACTATGGTCTTTCAAGTTTATCTTTGTTGTGGTTTCCATATTTCTCAAGTAGATATGGTCATAACCCCAATCTTGGACCATTTCCAGTTGTCTCATGAATTGTCTTCCCAGAATGATATCATAGTTGTTCTTATTGCGAAAGTCAACAATAGCAAAGATTTTCTCATATTCAATGCCACAAGAAGTAACAACTACTTTTTGTTAGGAAATAAGACGTAGCTAAATAGATTTTTGAGTAGATTACTTAATGGAGAGAGATAGATTTCACACACAAGAGATTATAGAGTAGAGAGAGAGAGAGAGAGAGAGTACACACGATATACTTGGTTCACCCAATGTGGGCTACGTCCACGGAAAAGCAGCCACTCAATGGCTTTAGCACTTCAAGAGAAGAAGTAGTTTACAAAGGGATTATACCCTTAATGGAGCTCCCGCCTTGCTTCACTCTCACCACCTCACACTCACCTTGTTGCATCAACTTCACGCTATGAAATGTGTGTAGAAATGGCCTCCTTTTATAGGCCAAAAGGGCTGCCCTCTCTTATGAGAGACAGCCATGTGTAGCCACCCTGCTGCAAATAAGTCCAAATCGGACCCTCCAATTCGCCCATGTGTGGCCGCCCTTGAGAAGACAAGTTCGCTTCTGAATTCGGCCACCGGCCATTGACTTCCGATCACCGACCACTAGCCATTGACTTCCGACCACCGGCCATCGGCCATTGACTACCGGCCACTGGCCAACCGACCGATTGTTTTCCGACCACTTTTCGGCCGCCGTCCGGCCATAATATTCCAGCAAAAAGGAATATTCCGGCGAAAAAAAGTCTCGGGGGCCTCCGCCCCCGAGGCCTTTAAAGTTGCCCCTGATTCTTGTCCGTGAAAATTTTGGTTTCTGGTGAGTGATTTTCCTTCACGCACGATGGCTTCTCCTCATAATGGGGGCCTTACAAATGTGCGCTTTTACCACAGAAAATTACAAAGCGTAAATCAGGCTCCATACTTAACAATCTCCCACTTGGAGACTGATTTCCAAACCAAACCTGTGACTGCTTTCCATTCTGGCTTCTTATCCTTGAATGCCGATTGAAGATGAGCAAAAGCTCAACTTCTCCTTGTTGACCACCTTTGTAAACATGTGTGAAGGATTTTCACTTGTATGCACCTTTCCTAGCTTTAGTTGTCCCTCTTCCAAAAGAGTGCGTATGAAGTGATATCTCACCTCAATGTGCTTTGTCCTTGAATGAAAGGCTGAGTTCTTCGCAAGATGGATAGCGCTTTGGCTATCACTGTACAAGACACAATTGTCTTGTTTGAATCCAATCTCTTCTAAGAATCTGTGAAGCCACAGAATTTCTTTGCTTGCCTCCGTCATTGCTACATACTTTGCTTCCGTGGTAGAAAGTGAAACCACTTTCTTTGCTTGCCTCCGTCATTGCTACATACTCTGCTTCCGTGGTAGAAAGTGAAACCACTTTCTGCAGCTTTGAAGCCCAGCTTACTGCTGTGCCTCCAACCGTGAACACATAGCCAGTAGTGCTCCTTCGAGTATCTTTGTCACCTGCCATATCTGCATCAGCATACCCTTCTAGAAAAATATCAGTTCCTCCAAAATACAAAGCATTTGTTGTTGTCCTTTTTAGATACCTAAGTATCCACTTCACAGCTTGCCAATGCTCTTTACCTGGGTTGTCCATGAACCTACTCACAACTCCCACTGCATGTGCAATGTCTGGCCTTGTCCAGACCATAGCATACATTAGAGAACCTACCGCTGCAGCATATGGAACTTTAGACATATAGGCTATCTCCTCTTGTGTCTTCGGACACATATCCTTCGTTAGTTTAAAATGACCAGCCAAAGGTGTAGAAACTGGTTTTGCATTTTGCATTGCAAACCTTTCTAGTACCTTCTTGATGTAATCTTCTTGAGATAGCTTTATTATCTTATTCATCCTGTCCCTTGATATTTTCATACCAAGTATCCTCTTTGCAGCACCTAAATCTTTCATTGAAAAAGATTTGGACAGCTCCTCTTTTAGGTCTTTGATGTCCTGCATGTTAGCACTTGCAATCAACATGTCATCAACATACAACATTAGGATGATGAATTTCCCATCTCCCAAATTCTTCGTGTAGACGCAGTGATCCGAGTTGCATCTTGTGAATCCATGATCCAACATCCATCGATCAAACTTCAAGTACCATTGTCTTGATGCTTGCTTTAAACCATACAAGCTCTTCTTTAATCTGCAAACCATTTTCTCCTTACCTTTTACTTCATACCCCTTTGGTTGAAGCATGTAGATTTCCTCCTCTAAGTCACCGTGAGGAAATGCCGTATTTACATCCATTTGCTCGAGATTTAGATCATGAGCAGCCACAAGGCTTAAGACAAGCCTAATTGAGTTCATTTTTACAACAGGAGAAAATATTTCATTGAAGTCAATACCTTTCTTTTGAGAAAAACCTTTTACCACAAGCCTAGACTTGTACCTTTTCTTCCCACCTTCTTCTTCCTTCAGCTTGTACACCCATTTGTTTTGAAGTGCCCGCTTACCTTTAGGCAACTCAACCAACTCCCATGTTTGGTTGCAATGTAGTGAGTCCATCTCCACTTGCATGCTCTTCGTCCATTGTTCTTTGGATTCATGTTGCATAGCTTCTTCGTATGATTCCGGCTCTCCAGAATCTGAGATCAAGAGATGGTTGAAGGAAGGAACAAACCTTTCTGGAGGTCTACTTGCTCTTGTAGATCTTCGGGGAATAGGTTGAGGCTCCTCATTTGGTTGACGTTGTTGCACATTGTCACCGTTTGCAGTCCTTGAGTCTTCACCGTCCTCAAGCTCCATGTACTCATCACCTGTTTCTTTTGTTTGTTTTCTTTCCAAGTAATCTTTGTACATATTTTGTTCGTTAAAAATTACATCCCTACTCCTTAAGATTTTACCATCTTCAGGATTCCATAGGCGATACCCAAAGTCTCCTTCTCCATAGCCAATGAAGAAACACTTTTTGGACTTTGCATCTAGCTTTGATCTTAGGCTTCTATCTATGTGCATGAAAGCCTCACACCCAAAAACTTTGAGAAATGCATAATTCACCGGTTTACCTGTCCATGCCTCTTCTGGAACTCCCCCATCCAATGCCGTTGAGGGTGACCGATTGATTAAGTACACAGACATACTTACAGCTTCTGCCCAAAGCTCAAGCGGTAGGCCTGCATGTAGCCGCATGCTTCGTGCTCGTTCCACGATTGTCCTGTTCATCCTTTCCGAAATCCCATTTTGTTGAGGTGTCCTTGGGGTGGTCCTTTGTCTCCGAATTCCATTGCTAGCACAAAAGCTTTCAAAAGCTTGGCTGCAATATTCGCCTCCATTGTTGGATCTGAGGCATTTAACCTTGGTACCTGTTTCATTTTCCACAAAGGCTTTCCACCTTTGAAATATGGAAAATACATAAACCCATGTTTTTCTACTTGCATCGTCTATGAATGTTACATAGTACAATGAGCCACCAAGTGATGGTGTACTTGCAGGACCCCAAACATCAGAATGAACCAACTCAAGTTTTTTATTTTTTCTTTCATTTCCCGATTTTTGAAATTTTACCCTCTTTTGTTTACCATAAACACAATCTTCACAGAACTCTAAGTCCACTTCTTTCAAACCTGGTAGAAGCTTCTTTGTTTGAAGGATTTGCATTCCTTTGGCACTCATATGCCCAAGTCGGTAGTGCCACACCGCATTGTCAACTTCTGTAGTTGCTGCACAAGCTGAAGGTTGCGTGCTAACAGTACACAAGTAAAGTGTACCGACTTTTTCACCCTTGGCAACCACCAAAGATCCCTTTGAGATCTTCCACCGTTTGTTTCCAAATGCAATGTTGTGACCTTCATCGTCCAATTGTCCTGTAGAGATCAAATTTTTGCGAAGAGAAGGAACATGCCTAACATCTTTAAGCTTCCATTCATTTCCGTTAGCAGTTTTAACAAAAACTGTACCTTTGCCGACAATCTCACAAGCTTCATCATCTCCCAAGTATACATACCCAAAATTACCTTTGGTGTAGTCTTGGAAATGTTGCTTGTGTGGTGTCGCATGGAATGAAGCCCCGGAATCTACTATCCAAGAATTAGACACATTGTCTAATGAGAGAATTAGAGCATCTTGCTCTACTTTACCTGCCACATTGGCCTCCGATGTTGGCTTGTTGTCTTGAGACTCTGTCTCCTTCTTCTTCTTGGACCAGCAATCCTTCTTGACGTGGCACTTCTTGCCGCAGTTCCAACATTCAAGAACTGACTTTGTGCGTGACTTGCTCCTCCTTGAGCGATCATGACCCTTTTGGTTTTTGAACCTCTCCTTAGGCCTTCCTCTTGTCTCCACTGATAGTGCAGCACTTGATGATTCTCCTGTGCTTCTCCTTCGCATTTCCTCGCTTAGGAGAACACCCACAACATCATCAAACTTAAGATTATTTGTGCCAGAGATAGAATTACTTACAGCCATCACAAAGCTGTCCCAACTATCCGGTAGAGATGATAGTATAAGGAGAGCTCGCACTTCGTCATCGAAATTGATTTTCACTGATCGAAGTTGACTTATGTTTGTGTTAAAGTCATTTAGGTGTTCTGCACAACTGAACCATTCTCTGCCATCTTTAGATTGAACAAGCGCTTCATAAGAAATACCTTATTGGATGCCGATGGTTTCTCGTAGAAGTCGTCACTCAAGTGACTTCATCAAGTCCTCCTTGGTCTTCATCTCCGAAACATTGAAGGCCACCGTTGACGCTAAGCTTAACCGGATTGTTCCCAGGGCCTTTCGATCAAGGACAATCCATGCTTCATCTGCCATTGTTGCGGGCTTCTTCGCAAGACCGCCTAGTGGCAAATAGAGGTCCTTCTGGTAGAGATAGTCTTCAATCTGCATCATCCAATGTTGGTAGTTTTTGCCGTTGAACTTCTCAATCTTGATCTTCCCTTCCTCCGCCATAACTCCCACTCAATTCAAGGAATCCTTTCCTTGAGATAATTTAGCTACGAGCAAACCTTGCTCTGATACCAGTTGTTAGGAAATAAGACGTAGCTAAATAGATTTTTGAGTAGATTACTTAATGGAGAGAGATAGATTTCACACACAAGAGATTATAGAGTAGAGAGAGAGAGAGAGAGAGAGAGAGAGAGAGAGAGAGAGAGAGAGAGAGAGAGAGAGAGAGAGAGAGAGAGAGAGAGTACACACGATATACGTGGTTCACCCAATGTGGGCTACGTCCATGGGAAAGCAGCCACTCAATGGCTTTAGCACTTCAAGAGAAGAAGTAGTTTACAAAGGGATTATACCCTTAATGGAGCTCCCGCCTTGCTTCACTCTCACCACCTCACACTCACCTTGTTGCATCAACTTCACGCTATGAAATGTGTGTAGAAATGGCCTCCTTTTATAGGCCAAAAGGGCTGCCCTCTCTTATGAGAGACAGCCATGTGTAGCCACCCTGCTGCGAATAAGTCCAAATCGGACCCTCCAATTCGCCCATGTGTGGCCGCCCTTGAGAAGACAAGTTCGCTTTTGAATTTGGCCACCGGCCATTGACTTCCGATCACCGACCACCAGCCATTGACTTCTGACCACCGGCCATCGGCCATTGACTACCGGCCACCGGCCAACCGACCGGTTGTTTTCCGACCACTTTCCGGCCGCCGTCCGGCCATAATATTCCAGCAAAAAGGAATATTCCGGCGAAAAAAAGTCTCGGGGGCCTCCGCCCCCGAGGCCTTTAAAGTTGCCCCTGATTCTTGTCCGTGAAAAATTTGGTTTCCGGTGAGTGATTTTCCTTCACGCACGATGGCTTCTCCTCATAATGGGGGCCTTACAAATGTGCGCTTTTACCACAGAAAATTACAAAGCGTAAATCAGGCTCCATACTTAACACTTTTTCTAGCAATCCTATAGGCCTTTCCATGTGTCCATCTGCAAGTTGCAGTTTCATCCTTGTAGCCCCCAATGCTGGTTCTTTCCATTTTTTCCATACCTCTTTTGTTGCGATGGATCCTCCGACTCCACTGTCAAGGATTGCCATGGTTTTTACACCTTGGAATTCCATAGGAAGAGTTGTGTTCCTAGATTCTCCCTCATAGTACTTGCCTACCTTGTCTGATGGCACTGGCCTAGTGTTTAACTAAGGCATTTCTAGCTCTTTGATCCCTTGCTCGATCTGAGTCATTGGTTTTTTAACACCAAATTTCTCTAGGAATTTTTTGACAGTAGCCTACATGTTTGGTCTTATTTTGAGCAACTTGGCTAACGTTATCGCACAGGTGACAGGTGTAAATAGAATATCTATCAGCCCTTTTGAATCGATGACCTTGTTGGGAGACAGTGTCTGTGAAGGGACTGCAATGACCTCTGACTTGGCCTCGTACTCTCCCGTATAGGATGGTAGTGTTCTTAGAAAATGGGGTTGGCTATCCATAGACTGTACAAATCCTTTGTCTCCCCAATATGATTCCATTTCTAGATTCATTTGAGATCCAGCCTCAAATTCCTCTATTGGTGGAAGAGATAGTCCTCTTCCATCACCCGTTTGGTTTACTCGTCTACTGAGATCACTCGCTTCATTGGCCTCTCTGACTTGTCTCCACAATTCATCAAGACCATCTATTTCTTTATAGCTGTCAGATATAGTTATGTGAAATCCCTTGAAAGAGTTATCTGTGGTATTCAACACTATTCTGGGCTCTAATGTGGGGTCCTTAATCTTTTTTCCATGCTTGTGAGTAGAATTTGGCTCTTTTTGTTGCTCATTTGGTGAGATTACTGGTGTAGATGGGGTAGGGATCACACCCTCAAGTTTTTCAACAAGTGGTTCTAGTAAATCTTGGGCTTTTTGAATCATTTACTTACACATTTCAAGCCTATCCTTTTCTAGTTTTGCATATGGATATGTCATCCATCTCTGTTCTTGGGTTTGGTTGTTTTTGAGCCATGTTTCATGGGCTTTTAGGAGGGTATCTAGGTGCTCATTAACCTTCTCAACCAACACTGATCCTCCCAAAATAGCACTTCTTGGTTTCTTATTTGTGGATGGTTCTTTTGAAGGTTGAGACAATTGCCTAAGAGAAGGTGCAACCGTTTTCTCATGTTGTCTTATCTTCTCTTCAGCTTGGGTAAGCTTTTCAGCTAGAGATTTATGTTCTCTTTTCCTACGTGCTTTTATCCTATCCTTTCTAGCTTTCTATCTATTCCGTTTGCTCTTGGTTTTTTGACTAGGTGCGTCGATTGTTGGCTCACCCGTCTCTTGACTCGCATCAATTTTTGTTTTCTCTGTCTCTAGGTTCTCACTCAGCAGCTTTCTTTTGAGCTTGCACTCTTGTAACTACTTGAACTGGTACGATGTTTTCATTTTTCGAGCTATTGGGTAGCTGAAAATTTCTTGAGACAGTTGTGATATTTTTGACTCGGTTTGGATTTTTTGGATAGTTAGGGATCAAGTGAATGATGCCACAGTCAAGACAATAAGCATTTACTTGTGTGATCTCCGTCTGAGGACATTGTTTGACCAAGTGGTTGTCATGGATTTTGTGACAAGCTATCTGTGGTTGAGGAGCTTCTTCTTCCAATTCCTCTTGGCTGTAAACAGGCTTTGACCTTGCTAAATCTCTACTAGCAACAATGAGCCTCAATGTCCTTTTGAATTACCATATACATGTGGTAGTGATGTGTGTGAACACACTAGGACTGCCGGGGCATTTTTTCCCTCGTTAGGTGGTTTTTTCCCCCGAGCATTGTATATACGCCCATCACTCTAGGGCTATCTATCTTCCATTGCACACTAAGTAACACACTCTCTATTGTGTGCCTTGACCTTCCTTCCTCTTCTCCAAGCTGTGTGCATTTATCTGCAACCCTAATTCCAACAATTGGTATCAGAGCAGGTTACTTCCTCCCGGGCTTAGTCGCCAACTGCTCCAGCACACGCCTGCTCACTTTCTCTGATTACAGTGAGATTTGTCAAGTGTTTGCAGGTCAAAAAATATTTTGGGTGGGCTCGTAATGCTCAGTCTGCTAAGATTTTTGATTCGGGCTCATTTCGGCCTCCGTTTCCACTACAAGCAAGTCTGCACAGGCAATTTCGTTATTTTATGCAAAAAATTTTTCAGCACCGATTTTTGCATAATAGGTGCCTTACAATCTTCTACGGTTTGTGCTATATAGCACGTGTTTTTCCTGCTCCGTTTCTCCTATTTTTGGGTAGTTTTCACATCAGGTGCAACATTTACCATGGCTGACAACAACACATATGTCTTCAAGATGTTTGCTGTTGAGGACACGTTGGATGGGGACAATTACCCTATGTGGGCTTATATGATGCAACACGTTCTTGTGTCAAAGGGAGTCTGGAATATTGTGCAGGGCATTGATGTACGTCTTAATTTTGAGGATGTAGGCGATGTTGAGGATGTTGCAAGTCTTGCTGCTATTAGAGTTGTTTTGTCTACGGCAGAACAATCTTGTTGGGATGTAAAGTATGCATAGGCTCATGCATTGATTGCGTTGTCTGCGAAGCACACCATTGTTCCCCACATCTATTCAACAAAATCTGCAAAACAGGCTTGGGATATTCTGGCTGGTCTTTATGCAAGTCGCAATGAGGCTAAAACTTCTTTGCTGCGTAAAGAGCTGGAGTCAAAGATTATGCATGAGAAAGATGATATGGACACTTTCCTTGCTAATGTCAAGGATATAAATGAGCAACTTATTTCTGCAGGTGAAGTCATTTTAGACAGTTCCCTTGTGCGGACTATTCTTGATGTCTTACTAGATTCTTACCAGACTTTTGCCTAGTCGTTGGAGACTTATGACCCAAGGAAATGACTTGGAGACTTGGAGACTTGGAGCCAAGTTTGATGGATTATGCACATTGATGTTGCAAGAGTCACTTTGTAGAAGAAACACGACTAGGCAGTGTGCAGTTGAACAGGCTTTTATTGCTTCTCAGAGAAAGGGTGGTAACAGCAATACAACCACTTCTTATGGTTCTGCTGCGAGTGGAAAAAATTCTGTTCCTAATGCTTTTGCTAGTAGCAATTCGTCTGGAAATTCTAGTGATAAATGCAAAAAGAAAATGCGTTGCCATTATTGTAAAGCTAATGATCACTTGATCAAGTCGTGTCCTAAGCTGAAGGCCAAAGAGGCTGAGAAGAAAGATGGTGGTTCCACTGCAAATGCTGGTTCCACTACAAATGTAGCCATTGTTGAGTCTTCTGTTAAAGGAGACTATGTTGTTGATGTTGATGCAGAATGGGCTTTTAGCGTAGAGTGCACTTACAATTCTGTTGTCCATGATGCATGCTTGTCAGTTTTGCTGCAGATTCACATGTGTGGTATTTCAACAATGGTGCTACAAAACACATTACCTCACATCGTGAATTGTTCACCTCTCTCTCTCTCTCTCTCTCTCTCTCTCTCTCTCGTCTCTCCCTCATGGAAATTCAGTCACTTGTGCTAACAATGCCTCTTATCCGGTTTAGGGAGTTGGAAAGATTGTGCTTACTGCTGCAAATGGCAGTTCCTTCACATATGTTGATGCACTTTATGTACCTGGGATCAAGAAGAATCTCTTGTCTGTATCTGCACTTGCTAGAGTTGGACTTGTAGTCAAATTTGTGGATGATAGATTTACAATTCATGATCTCAGTTTTGGTGATGAAATTGTTACATCTAGCCTTTTGTGCCATGGGCTGTATAAGCTCACTTTGTATGACAAGTGTGGAAAATTTTTTGCAAATGCTGTTGCAGATTCAAGGGCTATTTCAAATGCAAAACTTTGGCATGCACGTTTTGGTCATATGAATTTTGCCAGTTTGCTACGTTTGCAAAAATATGATATGGTTGCTTCTTTGCCACCTCTTGAAGCACCTGTCAAACATGTATGTGAAGGCTGTATTTTGGGTAAGATGCAGTGTTCTAAGTTTCCAAAGGATGGTTGAGTTCGGGCCACATGCAGGTTGTAGCTTGTGCATAGTGATGTTTGTGGGCCCATGCAAACCCCGTCCTTGGGCAATTACCTTTACTTTGTGACTTTCATTGATGATGACTCCAGGCATGCATGGGTACCCGGGGTGCTCATGTTTTAGAATGTGTATGATATCACGTGAGTTAACCGGAGAGGATTATTAAAAGACCAAAATGTATAAACATGTATACATACAGAGGGGGGTGGGGGTTTTTTAAATAGGCTCACAGTGTAAGTATAGTATATATATTGGGGTATTATTAATTACCTGTTGAACGCACGTGATATAGGGGTCTTTTGATAAGTGACTGCCCCGGGCATTGGGTATTTCCGCTTAAAGCGAAGACCGAAATTTTTATGTGCTTCAAAAAATCTTTGGATATGGCTGAAAATGTCTCGAAGTGTACTATGGGCACCCTCCGTTCCGATTGAGGGGTGGAGTATATGTCTCATGAATTCAATGCATTTCTGGCTAGTCGTGGGATAAAACACCAATGTACAATGCCTTATACACCTCAGTAAAATGGTGTTGCTGAGAGGAAACACATGTTACTTACGGAAATGGCACAATGTATGGTCAAAATTCAAGCTTTGCCACATTCTTTTTGGCTTGAGGCCATCATGTGTGCCACTTATGTACTAAATAGGTGTCCTATGAAAGCTTTGCAGTCTATTACTCCATATGAAGCATGGCATGATAGAAAGCCTTCTATTGAGCACATGCGTGTTTTTGGCTGTTTGGCATATGCTTTGGTGCCAAAAACACAGTGCAAAAAATTGGGTGATAAGGCTATCAAATGTATTTTTTTTGGTTATAGTGCTGAAAGCAAAGGTTACAGGTTGTATCATCCGCACACAAAATGTATTCTGGTTTCACGGGATGTAGTGTTTATGGAAGATTCTGTTCAGCCCTTGTTGTCATGTACTAGAGACAGTAATGTAAGCTCACAGGACATTTATGACACTTTGTTGCCTCTTTTCAATGGTGGAAATACAAATGTAAGTTCCAATGAGGCAAATGTACAACCTATGGGGGTTTCTGAAAATGTTACAGATCAGCCTATTACTGATGCAGATGTACGTGATGTACTTGATGAGGAAACAATTGAAAATGAGAAGGCTAGAGGTATGCCAAAATGGTTGGTGCACACTTTGCGAGACAATAAATTGGATGTACCTTTGTCTAGTCGTACTCGTTCAGGCTCTCCCCATGCATCTTATGCATTAGATTGTTATGCTTTGGCTGTGTCTAGCTTACATGATGTTGAGGAGCCTCTGTCTTTTGATGAAGCACAGAATTTAGAAAATTGGATGGTTGCCATGCAATCAAAATATGATGCCCTTATAGAAAATGACACATGGACTTTATGTGATTTGCCTCCTGGAAAAAAGGCCATTGGTACGAAGTGGGTTTACAAGTTGAAACGCAAGCCGGATGGTGAGATCGATCGCCATAAGGCTCAAGTTGTTGCAAAGGGTAATGCACAACAAAAAGGCATAGATTATGAAGATACTTTTGCTTTCACTTGTCGTATGGCTACTATGCATTTTCTATGTGCATTGGCAGCTCATTTTGTTTGGGATATAAATCAATCAGACATTGTTACTGCTTTCTTGAATGGTGAAATATTTGAGGAAGTTTATGTAACGTAGCCTCGCGGTTTTGTCATAAAAGGACAAGAGACAAAGTGTAGATGTAAGAAGGCTTTGTATGGGTTGAAGCAATCTCCTCATGCTTGGTATGAGAAAACTGACACTCATTTTGTCAAACAAGGCTTTCGTACAGTCCAATAGAAAGCACATTTTATGTAAAGCATGAGGGTGATGTACTTCTCATTGTGGTTCTTTATGTCGATGATTTGTTGAACACTAGACCAAATGAGAGACATATTGCTGAATTTAAGGCTGAATTGAATGCTACTTTCAAGGTGAAAGATTTGGGGCTGTTGCATCATTACTTGGGTATACAGTTTAAGCAGTGTCATTACTTGGGTATACAATTTAAGCAGTGTGTTGGTGGTATTGCCTTGTGTCAGAAAAGTTACATAGAGACATTGCTACGTAAGTTTGGACTTGAGGATTGCAAACCTATTGCCACTCCCATGGAAATAGGTTTGAAGTTGCGTCTAAATGATGCTGGCAATCTTGCTGATGTCACTCTTTACCAAAATGTTGTTGGCTGCCTCATTTATGTATGCAACACGAGGCCGGATATTCAGTTTGTAGTCTTAGAGGTCAGCAGATTTATGCATAGCCCAGGGTCTAAGCATTGGCAGGCTGTCAAGAGGATTTTCCGCTACCTTAGTGGCACTTTACATATTGGCCAGTTTTATCCCAAGGGGGGATCATTGCCGCCAGACTTACATGCTTTTTCAGACTCAGATTGGGCCGGTTGTTTTGACACGCGAGTGTCCACAAGTGATTTTTGTTTCATGCTTGGTAGTTCATGTATATCATCATTGAGCAAGAAGCAACCTACTGTGGCCACTTCAAGTTCCGAGGCTGAGTATAGGGAAGTCTTCACAGCTATGGTTGAGTGTGTATGGCTCAGACGCCTTATGGATGATTTGGGTGTTGGATAGGACACTGTCAACACTATCTGCACTGATAGTCAAAGCGCATTGGCAGTTTTGAGGAACCCATTTTTTCATGCTCGCATAAAGCACATTGAGGTGCATAATCACTATGTCAGGGAGAGGCTCTCAGCATGAGAGATCAACTTGCATTATGTGCCAACACAGGTGAACCTTGCAGATCTTTTCACAAAGGCATTGTCTCTCGAGAAGCTTGAAGCTTTCCACAAAGCTTTGGGTTTACTCCCCTTTGTGGACTGATCATGTCATCAGGGCATGGCACTTCCCTTTACTCATGTACCATCTCTCGTTCACCGCATCACTCTAGGAGGGATTTGTTACCATATACATGTGGTAGTGATGTGAGTGAACACACTAGGACCGTCGGGGCATTTTTGCCCTCTTTAGGAGGTTTTCCCCCCGAGAATTGTATATACGCCCATCACTCTATGGCTATCTATCTTTCCATTGCACGCGAAGTAACACACTCTCTATTGTGCGCCTTCAGCTTCCTTCATCTTCTCCAAGCTGTGTGCTTTTCTCTGCAACCCTAATTCCAAAATTTCATCTATCTCATACCTTCTTTCTTCAGGTCAAAACGTAGGAGGTGGAGGTTGTACATGCCTCACCACTCCGTGTGTTTCTCTCATCTTCTGTCACTTTGAAGGGCAATACCCGCTTTGATTGTTATAACATATTGTAGGTGGTACTAGTGCATGTTTGTTAGATACTTCCATCATCCACATGTATCTCGTGTCTATAGGCATTCTAGCACGTGGTAGTATAGGTTGTTTTCCTAAGATAGACAGTGGCCTTAAAACTCCTACTGGTCCTATCGCATTTCCCATAGCGTATTTAGGTGGAGTAGGTGCTACTGGAATATGTTGTACATACCAGTCCCTAGAATTTGCCATGCTATAGTAAATCTCTTCTCCGTATAGTTTGTCCATTTCTGTTTGATTTTGCACCATAGAGGTTATTGGAGGTCAAATTTGACTAGAGGATCAAGTCTCTGAGCTAATCCTTTTATAAGCTTCATTTTCTCTCTAGATACCTCTAGATCAAGGATTTTTTCTTGTATCTTGACCAAATGTGACCCAAATTTGTTGAAACTTGGTCACTAGGATTCTTTTATTCCGGCAAACACTTCTGTGAGCTCAGATGATGTAACTTTTGACCTTTATTTTGGCACTTGAGACATCATACACGTATAAAGTCTATGTGCTCAGAATTTGACAAATTTTGGTATATGAGCTCCTCTTGATGTCCTCTACCCATTGTAGGTTTTAGTTTGTGAATTTGACTTTTATTTTTACACTTGAGACATTATACGCATATCAAGTCTTTTGAGGCAAAATGAGGTGACTTTTATTCCTGATTCCTTATCACTCAAGCAACTCTCAGCAAGTTTCAGAATTCAATTTGGACATTTTTTGAGCAAGTTAAGACCAATACAAGCCTGAATCTGCAGTTTTCTATCTTTTGCTCTTTGCAAGCCCAAATGAGCAAATTCTATGAAATTTGGCTAGTGCCTTCTTTTATGCTCTAGGACACTGAGGTAGACTCAAATGTCTGATTTGGGAAATATGGCCTATGAGACTTTATACGCATAAAAAGTCTTTTGGCTCAGAATTAACTTAGATTTCTACCCAAAACACTCCTTGATGCATATAACAAGAATATGTGATTACAACAAATTTTGGATGTCAAAATTGCTCAAAATCTCCACTTTTTCACCTTTACCTTCTTGTATTTGCAAAACTCTCTTTAAATGCAAAAGTATGTGTCCAAATGAGATGAAATATTGCAAGCAAGCTTAACTCATCATTTCCCAACCCCTTTTGTGGTAAAAAATGAAATTTGACTTTCAGATCTAGCCTTGAGAATTTATACTTGTATAAAGTCTATGTGCTCAGAATTTGACAAAATTTGGTTAGTAAGCTTATCTTGTTGTGCTTTACACTCTGGTATGCTCAGATTTCAATTTTGGTCTCTAAAAGTTCCCTTTAGACATTATACACGTATGATCTCTAATTGGTCAGAACGAAGTGAGTTTCACTCTAGAGGTTTCTCACCACACTGGTAAATCACAGCAACTTTCAAAACTAAATTTTGATACTTTTTGTGCAAGTTATGGAAAATACAAGCTTCACTTACCTAGATGCATCTTTTGGTTCTGACATCCAAAATTTGATGTGAGCACAGATTCTTGCTCTACACAGTAAGGGGCACCTCTGGTAGAAACAAAAGTAAAATTTGAGCAAAAGACTTCATACGTATATGAAGTCTTAGAGACCAGATATGAGGTAAAAAGTTACAATTGAGTGCACCCTTGTGATCTACAACATTTAGGAAGCATATAGGCTAAATTTCATCAAATTTGGATCATTTTTGGACTTGTAATTGCGCAAAACCATCAGTTTTACAAGAAAATCCCCTAAAAGAGTAAAATCCCCTTAACCCTTAATCTAGATGTCCAAATGACATGAGATTTGGTGGATGTGCTCAACACAACATGCAAAAGATGGGTATAATGTTAAAAGTTCAAAACCGCTACCACAATCATGCAGAAGATGGGTATAATGTCAAAAGTTCAAAATTGCTACCACAATGAAATTTTGGACATAATTTATCCACAAGCATTTCAAGTTTCTAGCACTGGTTTTCAAGAACTGTTACGAATTTTCATGCAAAAATGAGCTCAGAATCTCAAGTTTTTCTATTTTCTGTTTCAGACACTCCGTCTTTTGCCTTTTGGGTATCAAGAGTTGATAAAAACTCTAGTTATGTATGCTAAGGGTAAAACCCCCCTTCTAAACACTCTGGTGCAATTAAATTTTCAAAATTTTGTCTCAGGATGGTGCTGAAGACTTTATTTGTGTATACAGTCTAAGTTTACAGAATTGTAGTTTTTCTTCACAGAACCCTTGCACATGCCCTCTTATATACACAACATCAATTAGTCATGCAAAAAAGTTAGCAGAAAGCTGTTTTTTTACATTTTACCTCAAAATTAGACTTTTCAAAGAGTCTAAATGCAAACAAGAACTTTAACAGATAGATCAATGATAAATAGCTCTAGATCATAATCAAATCACTTACCTAAATCTACTCCTACAAATCATATGGGGTTTTGCGTCTATGAGTAGAAAAACGCTTCAATGCCACACACGGACTAGAAACCGCTTTTATCACCTCACAAACCACTTGAGCACCAACAACTACTCTAATCTACAAATCCTAACTAAATCTACATAGTCGCAGACCCTCGGCAAGACACACGCTTCCTGGCTATCCACTTGATCTCGGAATAACCTCTTCCAGATCCACTTAAGAAAAATGCTTTCTTTAGGAAAAACTAAAGCAAGCAACCATCACACATGTTAGTAGGAATGCCTACCTAAGTCCTTGTATCCCTGGCAGCGGTGCCAATGTTGCGAGAGTGAATCACACCACCCATAAAGTGCATGCAACACAACCTAGATCAACATAATTTCAATCAAGGACACAGATGACACGATAAGACACACGAAGGAAATCTTGTTAGCTTGTAATGCTGAGACCATCCTACACTTACAACACTCTGGAAGGCCAACTAAACCACAATCTAGAATCTCACTACTCTCAACTACACCACCTAAGCCACATACACAAAAACGGAAGAAAACTCACTAAACCATACCAGAATCATATGAAACTTAAGGAGCACCATCCCCTCACTAGGATACACCTGTCCCTAAGTCTCTACATCCAAAATCCTAGCTCTAAACTCATCTACCAAAATCGCATATAAAGATAGTCGAATTTTAATAGTGCCCAAAACTAAAATCTATGAGTACCTATGGATAGTTATGTTGTCACAATTCTAATGACTACTTGCATGCAAAAAACAAACATTGGTTGATATAATTACAACCGCAAATAGCTTGTAATGCACAAAAGCATTCACTCAGTTCCACCAGGAATGCTTGGCATTGTCATCGTGTAGATCTTGCCGAGGCTAGCGCAATGGTGCATTCGGATCTACAATGTGATGAATGAGCGGGGAATAGCGCCAGGATGAAGCTCACTCTCTCTCTCTCTTCCTCTCTCACATAGAATCGACGGCACCTTAAAACTTGATTATGAAAAAAGTTTTTTTACAAAATGACCTAGGTACCTTGTACACTAAGGTCACCTTAGGTTAAACCTTAAATAGAGTTTGAGGGGTCAAATGGCTTTGTATTTACAAGAAGGAAGTGCCATTCACCCCGGCTTTTGCAGCTAGAATACTTACTTATTGCAAAGAATGTTTATGACCATAATTTGCAGCATTTCATAACTCTCAGAGAATAAGGCTTTGTTGAGTTATATCCGACTAAGCGAGCCAAATGGGGCGGCCTTTCACACGCAATCCAAAGCTAAGAATAGAAGTGGTTGACAGAAATAGGAAGAAGGGCCCCATTTTGGAGAAGGGGGGGGGGGGGGGGGGGGGGGGAGGGTTGGCTTTTGGTAGACGGGGAAGAGGTGAAGGGAGCACTCCAAGAGGGAGGAGTGGGATTTCTTTGTTGCACAAGAAGGGGCTCAATGAGGAGCTCTTGGCAAAGGAGGAAAAGCTCGGCCCTCCGATCTCTTTCGCTCTCACTATCTCTCTTTCAACGAGGGCTTGGAAGAAAACGAGAGCAGGAAGGGAAGGGTATAAGCAAGGAAAGAAGAGGAGGATGGAGCTCCCGCTTTTTTTGTTTCTTTCTCTTTCTCTTTCTCTCTATGGACCTTGAGGAGAGAAGACTTGGGAAATTTATAGAAGGCGGGTGAATCTTATTCGAGAGCATAGGGAAGGAATTTTTCTTCTAAATTTTGATAGGCAAAGAAGTTAAACATGATGAAGTTTACGTGGCAATTATGGATTGTTTTCATCGGGTTTGGGTTACATGAAAGGGGCATTGCAAATCAACGGGAATACCAATGTTGGTGTAAGCAACCAATTTCTAGCAAGGGTTCCAGATATTGGATTAATGGGAGCATATCTTGATTGCCATCGTCAATCAGGTGTTATTATCTTCTCTAAGTTGGGTTTTAGCCAATTAACTCTGTTCCGATCTGTGGTATTTTTCCGTTTTTTCTCTCTAAGTGTCACTATAGAATCTTACTAACACTAAAAACGCTCCTAACTACACGGGTTTCTCATGGTTTGCAACTCGATTGCTTCTCCGTCTATAGCCAAAAGCGCGACACGTTCCCGATCAACCCTGGAGAGATGGGCACTCAGAGGAATTTGGCCCCTATGTGGTCAAACATGCTTTTCCTAAAGCGACCTACAAATTACATTAAAGGTTCCAATTGTAGGTAAATATGTCAAAATATATAAACAAAGGAATGCACAGTTTCAAGTTGGAGATGGAGACTTCAATGCGCAGGAAGATAGGGATTTAGATGATGAAGGTGCGTCTTCTGACGATGTTGTTGCCTTCTTGGAGGACTTATAAATACTGGCACATACCGGAGGATGTGCAAGTTTATAGGGGGTGGATGTCATGTTGCTTTGTGGGCACCAAAACAAAGACGAGAATTTGCATGAAATTTTAAGTTCTACCAAACTTCTAATTTATGCCAGGATTTGACATGAAAATAGGATGATTGAAATGTACGCAAAATGTGGGGTTTGGTGCCTAATAATGGAGTTGGTGCATGCAAGCCCATTTATAAGTGATGTTGTGCCAAAATGTGATTTTATAAGCCAAATTTGTTGTGTTAGATGAGCTCTCCATGCCTGTCATTACGACTTGTCAATTGAAGCTACACTAAAGAAGTTATGGAAGATTGAAGTTGAGATGGAGGGTCAAAGTTGGTATGAATGCATGGTCATAAAGTGCTCACTTTGTGGAGCGCGTTGGTCTTTTTTGATCGGCAATCGGAGCTGTGGTTGCAAGATACTTGCAGTTTAAGTTTCACCAGGGCGTTACCATATACATGTGGTAGTGATGTGTGTGAACATAGTAGGACTGCCATGGTATTTTTTCCCTCTTTAGGTGGTTTTTTCCCCGTGCATTATATATACGCCCATCACTCTAGGGCTATCTATCTTTCCACTGTACACTAAGTAACACACTCTCTATTGTGTGCCTTGAGCTTCCTTCGTCTTCTCCAAGCTGTGTGCATTTCTCTGCAACCCTAATTCCAACAATTGGTATCAGAGCAGGTTGTGTCCTCCCGGGCTTAGTCGCCAGCTGCTCCAGCACACGCCTGCTCACTTTCTCCGTTAATAGTGAGGTTTGGCGAGCGTTCGCAGGTCAAAGAATATTTTGGGTATGATTGTAGAGCTCAGTCTGCTCAGAGTTCTGATTCGGTCTCATTTCGGCCTCCGTTTCCACTATAGGAAGTTTTGCACAGGCAATTTTGTCATTTTGTGTAGAATTTTTGTCAGTTCTATTTTCTGCATAACATGTGTCTTACAGTCTCTACAGTTTGTGCTATATCGCACGTGTTGTTTTCGCTCCGTTTCTCCTCTTTTTGGGCAGTTTTCACATCAGGTGTAGCATTTACCATGGCCGACAACAACACAAATGTGTTCAAGATGTTTGCTGTTGAGGACAGGTTGGATGGGAACAATTACCCCATGTGGGCTTATATGATGCAACACGTTCTTGTGTTAAAGGGCGTTTGGAATATTGTGCAGGGCATTGATGTACGTCCTGGTTCTAAGGATGTAGGCGATGTTGAGGATGTTGCAGGTCTTGTTGCAAGGATTGCTGCTATTAGAGTTTTTTTGCCTACGATAGAACAAGCTCATTGGGATGTAAAGGACATGCATTGATTGCATTGTCTGTGAAGCACACCATTGTTTCTCACATTCATTCAACAAAATGTGCAAAACAGGCTTGGGATATTCTAGCAGGTCTTTATGCAAGCCGCAATGAAGCTAAAATTGCTTTGCGGCGTAAAGAGCTGTAGTCATATATTATGCATGAGGAAGATGATATGGACACTTTCCTTGCTAGTGTCAAGGATATCAATGAGAAAATTATTTCTGCAAGTGAAGTCATTTTAGACAGTTCCCTTGTGCAAACTGTTCTTGATGCCTTACCAGATTCTTACCAGACTTTTGCTAGTACTTAGAGACTTATGACCCAAGGAAATCCTAAAGTTGTCAAGTTTGATGCATTATGCACATTGCTATTGCAAGAGCCACTTTCCAAAAAAAATAAACTAGACATCATGTAGTTGAACAAGATTTTATTTCTTCTCAAAGAAAGGGTGGTAATAGCAATGCAACCACTTCTTATGGTTCTGCTGCGAGTGGCAAAACTTCTGTTTCCAATGCTTCTGCTGGCAGCACTTCATCTTGCAATTCTAGTGATAAGAGCAAAAAGAAGATGCGTTGCCATTATTGTAAAGCTAATGATCAATTGATCAAGCAGTGTCCTAAGTTAAAGGCCAAAGAGGCTAAGAAGAGAGAGGGTGGTTCCACTCAGAAATGTAGCACTACAAATTCATAAATTGTTGAGTCTTCTGTGAAAAGAGACTATAATGTTGATGTTGATGCAGAATGGGCTTTAAGTGCAGAGTGCACTTACAATCCTGTTGTCCATGATGCATGCATGTGAGTTGCTGCAGATTCACATGTGTGGTATTTTGACAGTAATGGTACAAAGCACATTACCTCACATCGTGAATTATTCACCTCTCTCAAGTCTGTCCCTCATGGGAATTCAATCACTTGTGCCAACAATGCCTCTTATCTGGTTTAGGGAGTTGGCCGAAAGATTGTGCTTACTGCTACAAATGGCAGTTCTTTCACACTTTTTAATGCACTTTATGTACGTGGGATCAAGAAGAATCTTTCGTCTGTATCTGCACTTGCTAGACTTGGACTTGTAGTCAAATTTGTGGATGATAGATGTATAGTTCATGATCTCAGTTTTGGTGATGAAATTGTTGCATCTGGGCTTTTGTGCCGTGGGCTGTATAAGATCACTTTGTATGACAAGTGTGGACAAAATTATGCAAATGCAGTTGCAGATTCAAGGGATATTTCAAATGCAAAACTTTGGCATGCATGTTTTGGTCATCTAAATTTTGCCAGTTGGTTACATTTGCAGAAATCTGATATGGTCGCTTCTTTGCTGCCTCTTGAAGCACCTGTCAAACATGTTTGTGAAGGCTGTATTTTGGGTAAGATGTAGCATTCTACGTTTCCAAAGGATGCTTCAGTTCGGGCCACATACAGGTTGCAGCTTGTGCATAGTGATGTTTGTGGGCAATGCAAAATCCGTCCTTGGGAAATTACCTTTACTTTGTGACTTTCATTGATGATTAGTCCAGGCATGCATGGGTATTTCTGCTTAAAACAAAGTCTGAAGTTTTTATGTGCTTCAAACAATTTCTAGCTATGGCTGAAAATGTATCGAAATGTACTATGGGCACCCTTCGTTCCGATCGAGGGGGGGAGTGTATGTTTCATGAATCTAATGCATTTCTAGCTAGTCGTGGGATAAAACACCAATGTACACTGCCTTATACACCTCAGAAAAATGGTGTTGCTGAGAGGAAAAATAGGCCACTTAGAGAAATGGCACGATGTATGGTCAAAAGTCAAGCTTTGCCGCATTCTTTTTGGCTTGAGGCCATCATGTGTTCCACTTATGTACTAAACAGGTGTCCTATGAAAGCTTTAGAGTCTATTACTCCATATGAAGCATGGCATGATAGAAAGCCTTCTATTGAGCACATGCATGTTTTTGGATGTTTGACATTTCCTTTGGTGCCACAAACACAGTGCAAAAAATTGGATGATAAGGTTGTCAAATGTATTTTTGTTGGTTATAGTGCTGAAAGCAAAGGTTACAGGTTGTATCATCCGAAAACAAAGATTCTGTAGTGTTTGTGGAAGATTCTGTTCAACCCTTGTTGTCATGTACTAGAGACTGTAATGTAAGCTCTCAGGACATTTATGACACTTTGTTGCTTCTTTTCAGTGGTGGAAATACAAATGTAAATGCAATGAGGCAAATGTATAGCCCTATGGGGTTTTCCGAAAATGTTACAGATCAGCCTATTACTGATGCAGATGTACATGATGTACTTGATGAGGAAAGGGCTGAAAATGAGTAGGCTAGAGGTATGCCAAACTGGCTGGTGCATACATTGCGTGACAGTAAATTGGATGCACCTTTGTCTAGTCGTACTTGTTCAGGCTCTTGCCATGCATCTTACGCATCACATTGTTATGCTTTGGCTATGTCTAGCTTACATGATGTTGAGGAGCCTCTATCTTTTGATGAAGCACATAATTCAAAAAATTGGATGGCTGCCACGCAATCGGAATATGATGCACTTATAGAAAATGACAAATGGACTTTATGTGATTTTACTCCTAGCAAAAAGGCCATTGGTACGAAGTGGTTTTACAAGTTGAAACGCAAGCCGGATGGTGGCATAGATCGCCATAAGGCTTGACTTGTTGCAAAGGGTTATGCACAACAAAAAGGCATACATTATGAAGAGATTTTTTCTCCCACTTGTCGTATGAATATTGCAGGTCATTTTGGTTGGGATGTACATCAATCAAACATTGTTACTGCTTTCTTGAATGGTGACATATTTGCGGAAGTTTATGCAACACAGCCTCGCGGTTTTGTCAAGAAAGGACAAGAGGACAAAGTGTGAAAATGTAACAAGGGTTTGTATGGGTTGAAGTAATCTCCTCATGCTTGGTATGAGAAAGCTGACACTCATTTGGTCAAACAAGGCTTTTGTAACAGTCCAATAGAAAGCACATTGTATGTAAAGCGTGAGGGTGATGTACTTCTCATTGTGGTTCTTTACGTAAATAATTTGTTGATCACTGGACCAAATGAGAGACATATTGCTGAATTTAAGGCTGATTTGAATGCTACTTTCAAGATGAAAGATTTGGGGTTGTTGCATCATTACTTATACAGTTTAAGGAATGTGATGGTGGTATTGCCTTGTGTCAGAAAAGCTACATAGAGACAATGCTATGTAAGTTTGGACTTGAGGATTGCAAACCTATTGCCAGTCTCATGGAAACAGGTTTGAAATTGAGTCTTCATGATGCTGGTGATCTTGCTGATGTCACTCTTTACCAAACAGCTATTGGCTCCCTCATTTATGTATGCAACACAAGGTCTCACAGGTTAGGAGATTTATGCATAGCCCAGGGTCTAAGAATTGGCAGGCTGTTAAGAGGATTTTTCCCTATCTTAGTGGCACTTTACATCTTGGCTTGTTTTATCTCAAGGGGGGATCATTGCTGCTAGACTTACATCCGTTTTCAGACTCAGATTGGGTTGGTTTCTTTGACACGCTGTTGAGAAATTTGTGGTCTTTCCAGGAAAGCAACGGGCTTATGGCTGTGAGAGTTTATGTGAGAAATGTAGATATGAGAAAAATGTAGATATGAGAGAAGTGAAGAGATGAGAAGTTTCCCTCCCAAGCCCTATTCTTGCCCGTAGGCAATAAGGATACTGTGGGGAGAGATGTACCTGTAGCAAGGAGAACCTAAAATTTGTAGAGACTCATGAATTACTAAGAGTGAGAGAGATAGGTTTGGTTAAGGAGATGAGATTAGATACATATATATATATATTTTGGATTAGAGATGAAAATGAAAACAACAAGAAATCAAGAAAACATCAATGTAGAACACATCTTACTTGACAAACCCTTCGACACCATTATTGATGGAGAGAGAAGAAGAGGGGAGAATTCATCTTTGATTGATACGCCAAGTCCACGCCCTTCTTTGATTAGTGTTGATCTTCCAAGGATAGCATGCAAGGATGGCTAGTCTTCCTCTAGGAGAAAGTGTAGGCTTAGGCTTATGTTAATGGCTAAGTACAATTAGGCATTACTACTCACTCCATCAAGAATTCCTCTCATCAATGGCTTGAATGCTTGAGTTCCTTTTCAAAGAAGAAGAGGTACCCTTTTATAGGTGAAGGGAACCCCCAAGGGTTTACACAAAAAGAGAGGAGCCAGTGTGAATAGGAATTGGAAAAGTTGGAAATGAGCTGTCCCTGCATGATGTGGGCAGACTGGGGTCCAGTATTTGGATCATATCTCCTTAACCGTGGCTCCAAATAAAAAAGTAAAAATATGGGCAAAAACTTCAGCTCATTAGCTACGATTTTCATTTTAAAATCATTTTTCAATTCGGATTGGAACCTTGTGTAAAAAATTCATCAAAATAGGGTCCATTTATGGTAGCAAAAGTCTTCCCGTGGTCCCCTTAGCCTAAACTTTCATTTAATTCCAAAGGACACCTCATGCCATATGAAAGCATGACATTGCTCCTTGACAACTTTTTGTAATCATGCTTGCAATAATGCATTAAAATAAGTGTACCTTTGAAATCATGCCACCTAGTTTCCCACTAGGATTTGATTCCCTACTAGTAGCTATTTAAAAAGAAATATAAGAAAAGTATAAAAAATACATAGAATATATATATATTGGAGTTTACCCTAGATATAGGATCTAGCTAGGGTGTGAGATGATAATGAAATAGTAGAAATAAAGAATCAATGCTTTTTGCCCCAAGTCAAAGAGGCGGAGCTATTGATGCTTTTCCCATAGTATTTTCTGATGGTAAAGTAAGGATAGGTTACCCTTGAGAAAAATAATAGGATGAGATAGAAGGCTTATTATTATACTTAAATATGCATATGTACATTATAGGAAAGATAATTATGTATCTAAAAAGTTACAAGATAGATCTTGTAGCATGCGTTCCCACTATGTACGTGTCACAGCACGACATCCACCCCCTCTAAACCTGCACATCCTCCGGTATGTGCCACATTATTTCTTTGTAAGATCAGCCCTCTTGTACATCGTCCGTGCTTTCTTCTTCACTGGATGATTCCAAAGCTTCATCTTCACTTTGATCTTTACCTGTGGTTTGCTCTTCTTCCTCATCAACATCTTATGGATCATTGTCTCCTCTTCTCTTAAACATTTTGATCCTTTTTCCTGCAATGGGAATCTTTACTTCAGTACCATCTAGTTCAGACAAGCTGTAAGTAGCATTTTCATGCACATGCAGTACAACGTACGGTCCAAACCATCTTTTTGAAAACTTACGCATGACTGTGTGCTGGTTATCAAGGCTACCATCATACACCAAAACCAGTCACCTTTGTCAATTGCTTTGCTCTTGAGTCGATGTCGCTTATAAAAGTAGTCCTTGTTTTTCAACCTTGCATATTTGAGTCGTTCTTTTGCAGCTTCAATGTCTCCAGGTCTTCTCTCTAGCTGCCTTACATGCAGTGCAAGGAGATCTTCCCTGCTAAGCCCCTCTTGCCAAGGTAGTACATTCCATGTGGGAATTGTATCTTCATCGGCATCACTGGCTTTTGACCATACATTAGCTCCGTAGGCATGTAGCTAGTTACTGAGCTATGTGTTGTACGATCAGCCCATAAAGCATATGGTAACAATTTTGGTCACTCATCAACTCTTCCTTCGCAAGCCTTGGCCAAAGCTTTGATGATAGGAGGATGCCCTCTTTCACTCTTTCCATTGCCTTCAGGGTTGTAAGCTGTAGTAAGAGAAAGCTTGATTCCTAATCTAGAAAAGAACTCCCTTGCGTCTTCGGCATCCAGTTCACCTCTATCTGCAGTGATTTTTCCCACACAACCATAACGGCAAATCACCTCATTAAGAAGGAATTTGCACACAGCTTCTGTGGTTTTAGCTCTTAATGCTCTTCCTTCAACCTGGTTAGTTAGGTCGTCTCGTGCAAGAACCAAGTATCTCATCTGCTAGAGTCCTAGAGGCATTGTGACTAGATCCACAACCCATTTATAGTGCATGGCTAGTGGATATGTAGGGTGCAATCCATCACGATGTCGGACATTTGAATACATTTGACAAGTTACACATGACTCTACAAATTGAGATACATCTTTATACATACCCTTCCACCAGTATTTTTCTTTCAACTTGGAGAAGGTTGCCCACACACCCCTGTGTCCAGCCCATAGACTCTCATGAAACTCTTGCATGAGCTTTACTTGAGTCTCTTTTTTACATATAACCTGTTGTGGTGTAGCACCCTTTTGTTTAGGATTCTTCCACAAGTAACCATCCGTCAAAAAGTACCCATATGCTTTCCTGCGTATCCTCTTGAATTCTTGTTTAGACCAATCATCCTGTTTTGTTAGAGTACTCAAGTAGCTTCCAATAGAAAGCCGATCACCTTCATAAAGATCTTTCAAGAACAATTCAAGTGAATTATTCATGCAGACATTGTTACCTTTGACATGAGAGATAGAATAGAACTTTGTACCTACATCATCTCCCTCATCAATCATTTGTTACTCATCTTCATATTTTGCCCTTGATAGCATATCTGCCACTGTATTGTCTTTACCTGCAATGTGCTTAAACTCAGGATTTAAGGACTTAATGTAGGCAATCCACCGCAACATAGCAATGTCTGGAGTTGAGCAGCTTGTAATCATCCCAAGAAGTGGTAGACAATCTGTTTCTACAACCACACATGCACCAATTAGGTACTCTTTCCCACTTTTCAAGGCTGTAACCATAACCCATAACTCTCTCTTTATCTGTGGATAGTTTCTTTGGCGAGCACTTAGCACCTTTGCTCCAAATCTTACCACATACCTATGTCCTTCTTTGTCATCTGTTTCTACAACCACACATGCACCAATTAGGTACTCTTTCCCACTTTTCAAGGCTGTAACCATAACCCATAACTCTCTCTTTATCTGTGGATAGTTTCTTTGGCGAGCACTTAGCACCTTTGCTCCAAATCTTACCACATACCTGTGTCCTTCTTTGTCATCTTTCCCTATTGCCCATCCAATCCCTGTAGGACTGGTGTCTACTGTCACAATTACTGGCCTTTGACACTCATAGTCTACCTTTCTCAAAGTTGTTGCTGACTGGAGAAACTCCTTTAGCTTTTTCATGGATTTTACATGTGCTTCTGTCCATTTAAACTTCTGATTCTTTCTAAGTAGCTGATAAAGAGGATCAGCTACATGTGCATAATGTGGAATCCAAATAACATAGAAGACACATGCTCCCAGAAACCTTCTAACCTCAGTGATGCTAGTGCATGTTTCTTTCATTCTTTGGATGGCATCTACCTTTGTTGGACAAGGTTTCCTACCATATGGCCCGCACATGTGCCCCACAATAAGCACTTCATTGACACCAAACATAGACTTTTTCCCTGACAATGTAAGATTCACTTCTTCCAACCTAGACAAAATTTTATCACAATCATTTATGTGATTTACCACAAACCTGCGACATCCCTTGAGATCCAAAGCTTCATCTTTGTCACTTTCTTCACATCTTTTGATAGGAAAATCATGAATGAAAGGCATTGTGATTTGAGGAATAAAGTCACATAAGACCTTATTCATCCCATTCATCATATGTGCAACCGATTTGGTTGCTCCCTGTGGCAAGGTACACATCCTTACCAAACCCAAAGGTGTCCTCATGGTTGTGAAGTCTCTGCTTTCGATTGTAAGCTGAAATTGATCATACTCTGAGTAGAGATCCCCCATTGAGTAGATTGCCCTCTCTGCAAATGCCTTTGCAAACTCATCCACAATTGGACCTGTACCTACATTTCTAATTGTCACCTTGTTCACTGGTTGCATATCTTGGATGAAGCGTAGAGAACCATTCTTCTTCGAAACTGTGAACCACTTGTTTGAGTATGGAGCACAAGAAGGCTCCAAGATTCCCGTTTTGATTTTCTCATTCAGTAGCTCTACTAACTTTGGCAAATGAGCCTTTGGAACCGGAATAGGCCGCAGATTCCAAGGCATGAGGTATTGTGAAAATTACCATAGGATCTACAATAGAAGGATCAACACATCCTATCTCATGTGGCTCAAATGCAAAAGCCTTACCATGCTTTGAAAGCATTTCTTTGAAGCACTTTGTCTCCTCCTGTGTTAGAAACTCCTTGCAACCAATCTGCAAGTCTTGGAAAGACTCCTTTGTGAAGGTATGCCCAATCTTTTTAGGATTCCTCAAACTTGGTTGTAAAGAAGCCTGCTCAATCTTTTCTCTGTTGTTGGGTGGTAAGGGTGAAGCTACTGGTTTCACCTTCTTTGCTACACTCTTGTATTTAGTTTCAACATGGACTTCTGGGCCAACTGTTTGGATTTCTTTAAAGGCTTCTATTACTTGATCCATTTCCATAGAGCAAACTTCCACAACTTCATTTTCAAGATGCAAATTAGACCCCATTATAGCATCAAGCTCACCCATAGTCTCTACAAAAGAAACTTGTTCACACAAACCCAAAACATTTTCAGTAGGCTCTAGTAACCCACTCTTTTTCATGCCTATTTGTACATTATGCACATATTGCCTCTCACATCTCTTCAAATATTCAAGTTTTGTAAAACATACTGATCCATTCTTTGTTACCAAGGAGCTCGTTGAAAACGCTTCACCTATTTTTGGATCAAGCGAGACCCTTTTTCTTTTTGTACCACTGCAATCCCGCTTTACAATGGTACTTGGCCAAAACCCACCATTTCTCTATGATCATGAAACTCTTTGCTCACCTTTGGTAGAGGATGTTCTCTGAGGTTTTCACGATTTCTTTCATGGTTCACACAAACTGTGAGAAATTGGACAGCTCGTTTACCATCTTTGCTACGTATCCTAGCATATGCTGAACCATCATCCATTACCTTTGTTTCCATTCGAACTCCCACAATGTAGGGCTGTCCAAGGATGAGATGATATGAAGATGTATCCTGCACAAAGAAGTTTTGGTCAATCTTTACATCACCTATTGTTACCTTCACACCTGGACATGCTGCATACAATTCACCGGATGAATTGTTTGCCACTTTTACCATCTAGCCATGATCTGTGTCCATCGGCCATTTGCACTTGTTGTAGAGACTCTTTGACATTATGTTTATTTCTGAACCATGGTCAATCAAGGCAACAAATGGATCTTCAAGATCACCTACCTTGACCAAAGTTTCTGTAGTAGCCCTTGCCCAATGACTTCGTGAATAGTAACTCCTAGGAATATCTTCAACTTCTTCATTATCATATGAGGAATGCACTTGCTTCACTCTCCAACTAGATTGGTAGCATCCTACCACAGCTCCATCATTCTCCTTATTTTGCAGTTGCATCCCTTGTGTCTTTGAGGTTTCCCCTTCAACCTATGGACGAGAAACTTCAGCAAGGGTTTGCCTCTTCCTCTTGATGGTTTCAATGATCTCCTCATGGAATTCACGCTTTGAAATGCCAATAACTTCTCCCAGAGTAAACTCAATCTTTCTATTCAAGATCCTTTCCTCCAAGAATTTCTTTAAATCTGTAACAACCTCAATATCAGATTGTAGTTTATAAGTTGGGCCTTTTGTCTTACCTTTTGTTGGCTCTTTCTTCTTTCCTGTTGTAGACTCCTCCATGAGTACTTCAGGTGGAGATGCTCCTTGTGTTGAGGGTGTTTGAGAAGGCATTGAGTCACTTCTTCCCCCACTTCTAGAAGCTCTTTTTGGTGGTCCTTCATCAGCATTCTCACGTCTGCGCTTCTCTTCTACAATTGCCTCATTTTGTTGGCATTTTGTAATGTAGGCATGCACTGACAATGAGTCCACTGGATCATTCCATCTTGTTTCTAGACGTATGCAATCACCTGCTTCATGTAGAATCTCTTTTGTAAGCTTTCCCTTTTTAGCTAATTGCATGACATTTGGCCAAATTTGACCATGATGGTCACTCACCTCTTCATCACAAAAATGTTCAATTTTTACTCCATAAGTAGCTGCCTCAACTGAAGAGGTGGCATGCTTAGTTGCCATATCTTCAACTAAGGTTTGCATTCCCCCATTCCCAAAGTTAGTTCTCAAGGGTAGACCTGTCTCTCTTAAGTGGATTTTACCATCCTTAAAAAAGACAACATCTTTTGACAAAGCATCACTAAAATCATCACAATCCCTTCTTACATGGTCTGTACTATCACACCAAATACATCTATTAACATACCCTTCTTTGGGATGTTGTCTTTGCCTAGGAAGTGGCCCTGATGGTTGGCCTTTTTCTTCAAGATTTGCAAACTTCACCTTCAAGTCACGCATTCCCTTCACAAGCTCATCTAGCATGGACTCATCAAACTTAGGAGCGATAAAAGTAGGCTTTACCATTTTGTGAGAAGTTGAGGTGGAAGGACTTGTAGTGTTTACTACCATCTTGTCCCTTCTTCTTTGTCGTTTGGCAAGTAGTGAGACAGAACCTTCAAACTCATTCCAGTCGGTCTTTAGTCCTTGCTCAACATCTTTATCTTCAAGAAGAAGCTCCAAATTTTCTTGAAACTCTTTACCTGCAGCTTGTAAGAAAAGATCTGTCTTCTCTGCATCTAGTGTGTCCCTTTCTTTCCTAGTGAGTTGTGCATAGCGCCGCTCAAATTCCCTAAGTACCTCTGTTATTGATAGTCCTTGCTTTGGCTTGACTACCCATTCTAAGAATGTCCTTTTGGTCACTCTCTCAGAGTCCTCCATGAAATATTCCTTCTTTAAAGCTACTTTGAGTTCTTCCCGATTTCTCCCATGCCCATCTTTAATTACCCTAACATGCTCTCTAATTTTTGGAGCAACAACTAGCTCAAAGCTTTGAATCATCTCACCTTCTGACACGCGATGCAGCTCCATCTCCTTCACATACTCGCGTAAGTACTTGGTTACATCTTTGCCATTGAACTGATCCATTCTATTGACGACCGCTTGTATGGCCTTCGTTGCTGAAATCTCCCTTCTTTCAGTAGCATGTTGTTGTTGCATGAACATTGAAAATGCTTTAAACATTTGCATTGTTGTTGGGTCAAAATGCATACCCTGTTGCTCAACATGATCACCCATGGTTACCCACAAACTCTCACCCTAGCAGATTCACGTTGGGTTCACCAAAAATATGTCGAGAAATTTGCGGTCTTGCCAGAAAAGCACCGGGCTTATGGCTGTGAGAGTTTGTGAGAGAACTCAACAAAAACTATATGAAGGAGTTAAACCATAGATGCCATGAAGACTAGGGTTTGGAAAGAAGTGCAATAAAAAAAGACTCACTCTTTCTCTCTTGCACTCACACACACAAAGAAAGAACACAAAAGAGAATGTCAAAACAATACGAAGATGAAAACATCAAGGCTATGGTCATATCGTATCATGGGTAATATGAAAGGGTTAATAGATGAGTTAATGGCATTCAATCTTGGCTGACCAAATAGGCTAGGAATTGTTCTTTGGAATTGTAGTTTTGTGCTTACCATAATATATATATTTTGTCTAGTGATTGGGATTAATTGTGTGTACAAATCCTCTTGGTTCATAGCAAGATAACTACGCTTACATCAAAAGAAAAATTATAGTCTATGAGAGGTAGTATGATGGGATCTGGTGATAGAAGTATTTCATTGAGCCTTTCAGGGCCGAAGAGAAACACTATACGTTGTTGAAAGTGTATTTTACGGCTAATCCATACGTTAATTCTAATAGATTGTACAGAGTGAAAGCGATAGAAATGATCATCATGTGGGTTATTCATCTAGGATAGTATGTGAGAAATGTAGATATGAGAGAAGTGAAGAGATGAGAAGTTTCCCTCCCAAGCCCTATTCTTGCCCGTAGGCAATAAGGATACTGTGGGGAGAGATGTACCTGTAGCAAGGAGAACCTAAAATTTGTAGAGAGGATGAATTACTAAGAGTGAGAGACATAGGTTTGGTTAAGGAGATGAGATTAGATACATATATATATATTTTGGATTAGAGATGAAAATGAAAACAACAAGAAATCAAGAAAACATCAATGTAGAACACATCTTACTTGACAAACCCTTCGACACCATTATTGATGGAGAGAGAAGAAGAGGGGAGAATTCAACTTTATTGATACGTCAAGTCCACTTCCTTCTTTGATTAGAGTTGATCTTCCAAGGATAGCATGCAAGGATGGCTAGTCCTCCTCTAGGAGAAAGTGTAGGCTTAGGCTTATGTTAATGGCTAAGTACAATTAGGCATTACTACTCACTCCATCAAGAATTCCTCTCATCAATGGCTTGAATGCTTGAGTTCCTTTTCAAGGAAGAAGAGGTCCCCTTTTATAGGTGAAGGGAATCCCCAAGGGTTTACACAAGAAGAGAGGAGCCAGTGTGAATAGGAATTGGAAAAGTTGGAAATGAGCTGTCCCTGCATGATGTGGGCAGACTGGGGTCCAGTATTTGGATCATATCTCCTCAACCGTGGCTCCAAATAAATAAGTAAAAATATGGGCAAAAACTTCAGTTCATTAGCTACGATTTTAATTTTAAAATCATTTTCCAATTCAGATTGGAACCTTGTGTAAAAAATTCATCAAAATAGGGTCCATTTCTGACAGCAAAAGTCTTCCCGTGGTCCCCTTATCCTAGAATTTCATTTAATTCCAAAGGACACCTCATGCCATATGAAAGCATGACATTGCTCCTTGACAAAGTTTTGTAATCATGCTTGCAATAATGCATTAAAATAAGTGTACCTTTGAAATCATTCCACCTAATGTCCCACTAGGATTTGATTCCCTCCTAGTAGCTATTTAAAAAGAAATATAAGAAAAGTATAAATAATACATAGAATATATATATATATTGGAGTTTACCCTAGATATAGGATCTAGCTAGGGTGTGAGATGATAATGAAATAGTAGAAATAAAGAATCAATGCTTTTTGCCCCAAGTCAAAGAGGCGGAGCTATTGATGCTTTTCCCATAGTATTTTCTGATGGTAAAGTAAGGATAGGTTGTACATGTCACAACACGACAATGCGAGCTGATTTGTGTGTTGTTCAAGGCACTGCCAACACTATCTACACTGAGAGCCAGAGCACATTGGCCAAATTTGATCCTTATGACTAGATATGGTTACTACCTACAAAATGCATGTAGTTGTCACAAGAAACTAACAATATTGAAAAAGCTATACTTCATATACTAGAATGTTTTGTTTTCTTCTATAATTGAAAAAATCAACCATCGTTGTCTACTATGCAAAATAGGGTATTAGGTGCCCCAAAACTCAAGGAATATTAGCTTTGTGTTACAATATGCAACATAGAAAAGCAAAATTGCATTTGGATATCATGAAAGCCACCAAAAATATCATAGAAGAGCTAAAATTGGCTAAAAAACAGGATTTGACAATTTTTGTAATTTGGTCATAACTTACAACTTTAACATTTATTTCTCCCTAAAAGAATCAACAGGACTCGTTTTTTCACACAGTTTAGGTTGTGAAATGTTGTGCAAGTACAGGTTAAAGATGGAATTGATATTCCAAAAAAATGTCGAGTTTTTTTCAGCTCATGAGATAACTTTCTAGACAGATAGCACCTCAAAATCCATTTTGAAACTCTTGACATAATTCAAGGAAAATGGTCACTTAACAAGACATAAAAGTGTCCCATTACCAACCTAGTGATAAAGAACATTGAGGTGCATTACCACTATGTCAGGGAGAGGCTCTTAGCAGGAGAGATTAGCTTGGCTTATGTGCCAACACAGGAAAACCTTGCAGATCTTCTCACAAAGGCATTGTCTCGTGAGAAGCTCGAAGCTTTTCACAAAGCTTTGGGCTTACTTCCCTTTGTGGACTGATTATGTCCTCAGGGCATGACACTTCCCTTTACTCATGTGCCAGCTCTTGTTCACCGCATCACTCTAGGGGGGATTTGTTACCATATACATGTGGTAGTGGTGTGTGTAAACATAGTAGGACCGCTAGGGCATTTTTTGAGGTTTTTTCCCCCGTGCATTGTATATACGCCCATCACTCTAGTGCTATCTATCTTTCCATTTCACATTAAGTAACACACTCTCTATTGTGTGCCTTGAGATTCCTTCACCTTCTCTAAGCTGTGTGCGTCTCTCTGCAAACAGGACACTGCCAACACTATCTACACTACCAATTAGAGCACATTGGCAGTTGCGAGGAACCCTGTTTTTCATGCTCGCACAAAGCACATTGAGGTGAATTACCACTATGTCAGGGAGAGGCTTTGAGCACGAGAGATCAACTTGGCTTATGTGCCAACACAGGACAACCTTGTAGATATTTTCACAAAGGCATTGTCTTGTGAGAAGCTCAAAGATTTCCACAAAGCTTTGGGCTTACTTCCCTTTGTGGACTCATCATGTCCTCAAGGCATGGCACTTCCCTTTACTCATGTGCCAGCTCTTGTTCACTGCATCACTCCAGGGGGGGTTTGTTACCATATACATGTGGTAGTGATGTTTGTGAAAATAGTAGGACCTCCGGGGCTTTTTTCCCCTCTTTAGGAGGCTTTTCCCCCCGTGCATTGTATATTCACCCATCACTCTAGGGCTATCTATCTTTCCATTGCACACTAAGTAACACACTCTCTATTGTGTGCCTTGAGCTTCCTTCGTCTTCTCCAAGATGTGTGTGTTTCTCTACAACCCTAATTCCAACACAGGGGCCAGTTCCGTACCACTTTGGTCGCCCCAATCAGTGTTCCAACTAGGAGTTTTGGGCTTCAACTAGGGATTTTGGAAAAAGATGCCATGCTTGGCAGTTCTTGAGTTGAGTTGCATGCTAGGACGGCTAATGGAGACATGATTTCGAGGTTATGTATGCCAAATGTAATGCGCGTACGAAAGCACTTAAAGTTTTTGATGAGCTTTCAATTTGAAATTTTTGTCTCTTAAAGAGCACCAAATGCAATCACCTATACTTACATCTTGAAGGCAAGTGGAATTATACAAGCCATTGAAATGAGAAACTAAATTCTTGATGATATGCAAGCCGCAAGGGCTTCAGGATGACATCTCGAGTCCAGAAATGCTTTGGCTGATTTGCATGCCAAATATGGTGCCCTTATGAATTGAAGGGACAAACACCCGCCTGCCCATGACCTCAAAAGGTGTGGCCATCCAATGTTAAGTGGGGGGGGATTTTAGTGGTAAAAGGGGGGGGGGGGGGGGGGAAATAAACATGGCCATGGCGTGTAGGCAACGGACCGACGATTGGGGGGGGGGGGGGGGGGGGGGGGGGGCATGCCACAGTTGGCAAGCAATTGAAGTCAATGCGAAAAAGCCTTTTGTTTCTTGATTTTGTGGAGAGTTGGGAGAATTTGGGAGGCCAAGTTGTGGAGTAGTGCCACGTGGCTTGTAGATGATCCCACATGCACAAGCAGCCACTGAGGGCGCCGGGTATAAAGCCCAAGTGGGTGCTCCCCTTTGTACTGTAAGTTGAAGAGAGCGTGGATCTCTTTGGGCATAGGCTATGGTGTCCTACTGTGTGCACGCCTGTGGGTGGACGTAAGGTGGTTTTGAAAAGTCATGGTGGCATGCAGTGAGCAAGGGGTGGCTTCGATCGTGGGTTTGGTTGATGATGTGGTAGGCCTGCATGGCTGCGTTCACACGCCCAATGGGCAAGCATTTTTTAGGGTTAAAGTGGGAGCATCGACGACGCCATGGGTGTCCCAGTTAAGGGAGAGTTTATGTGGATTGGGCTATAAACAAGCCAGATTGGGTGGCCTTTGACACACCATGCAAAGCTAAGAATAGAAGTGGTTGACAAAAATAGGAAGAAGGGCCCCTTTTTGGAGAGAAGGGGGGGGGGGGGGGGGGGTTTCGCTTTTGGTAGCCAAGGAAGAGGTGAAGGGAGCGCTCCAAGAGGGAGGAGCATGATTTTTTTGTTGCACAAGAAGGCGCTCAACAAGGAGCTCCTAGCAAAAGAGGAAAATCTCGGCCCTCTTGATCTCTTTTGCTCTCACTATCTCTCCCTTGACGAAGGCTTAAAAGAAAACAAGAGGCCCGGAAGGGAAGGGTATAAGCAAGGCAAGAAGAGCAGGATGGAGCTACCACTTTTGTTATTTCTTAATCTTTATCTCTCTCTATCAACCTTGAGGAGAGAAGACTTGGGAAATTTATAGAAGGCGAGCAAATCTCATCCGAGCACAAAGTAGAAGGAATTTCTCTTCTAAATTTTGATAGGCGAATGAGTTAAATAGGATGAAGTTTACCTGGAGGTTATGGATTGTTTTCATTGGGTTTGGGCTACATGAATAGGGGATTGCAAATCAATAGGCACACGGACGTTGGTGTATGCAACCAGTTTGTATCAAGAATTCCAAAAAGAGGACTAATGGGAACATATGATTATTGCCAGTGTCAATTAAGTGTTAATATCTAGGCTAAGTTAGATCTTAGCCATTAACTCTGTTCCAATTTGTGGCAACTTTCTATTTTTTCTCTCTAAGTGTCACTATACACTCTTACTAACACTAAGAGTGGTTTGCACCTCGGTTGCTCTTGGTTTGCACCTCGGTTGCTTCTCCGTCTATAGCCAAAAGCCAAACACGTTCCTGGTCTACCCTAGAGAGACGTGCACTCTGACAAATTTGGTGAACCTGGCGCAAGCTTGAACGAGGTAACAGACCTAGCCATATCAATAAACCAAGAGAAAGAGATTCAACAGATTATGGGGTTATTGACTGCTATTGTGTAGCATCAATATGCAAGCCAAGTGCAGAATATGGATCAAAATTTGGGTACCAATTTCAAAATTGAGAAATGAGAATTGCAGCAGTCTACAAAAAAGTGAACTGGATGGATTTCAAGGGCAGGATAACATAGAAAATTTTAAATGTATCGGAGCTAGTAATGGAAAATAGGAAATTTGAAGCGTCAGATAATTGGAAACAAGAGATGTAGCTGTAACTAGCACTTGAAAATTCCAAACATTCACTTTTTGATCAGCAGGGGATTTTTGATGGTTATGATGAATGGTTGCTTGACAATGATAGGTTATTACAGGATAAAGATGATGAAGAGTTTGTCCAAGTTGTCTATGCAAAGCTTGGAATTGCAGATTCTATGCTAAAGGGCTGAAGTTAAAGACTTACAGGGTCGAGGAAAAGCTTGAGGATTCAGAGGGTCTGTACACATAGGAGGGTTCACAGAGTGTGGATGTACATGAGAACCTATAGGACTTGGGTATATCAGATTTATAGGGTTTGGATATAACAAATGTGAAGGGCTTGGATGTGCTTGAAAATACACATGGTGATGATTTAGAGGGGTGCAAAATACTTCTTTATGAAGATTTTGTGATGTAGAGCTCTCAATATGGCAAAGTGATCGTGCTCTTGATAATGCTTATTCAAAGGGGGTTCATATTGTATTGCAATCTTTGGTGTTTCATATGATTGGGTTCATTGTGCTGATGATATGGACATGAAAATCAATGCAATTTTTAGTGTGCATGTCGACGTTTGTGCTACAGAAGTTCAAATATATTTGGATGAGGGGAAATAACTTGATGACTAATCTACAATAGATGTGGCTAGTATGCATACCATATGTCGAATGCCTAGTTTACAGCCTGAGATATGCAGGGTGGAAGATTCTTCTAAAGCGGCAGTCCCAGAGATTATGTGCTTATTGGATGAAGCTTTGAAGGGCTTCTCAATTATCGATGCAAAGGTTACCAAACAATTTGATTTCATGCATAATGAGGTTTATCAAGATGTGGTTGATGAATGACCTTATGTGGTTTCTCGATGATTCTCTATTGGGTTTTGGGCCTATACAAACTAGGGAAATGTTTTCTGATGCATCTTGGGAGTCTGATGAATAGGATTTTTTTCCAAAGACTTCATGTATTGAGATATGCATGATTGGGATTTTGATGCCAGAGGGAATGAAGGTGAATTATCAAACATCCTACATGTGATAGATGATCAACAATTGGAGGAGCTAGTTGCACAAGGGATATGGAAATATCTGGTGATACCTGCTATTGTATGGGATTCTCTGTTACCCTATGATGTAGGGGATTTTCTACTAGCTTTTGAGCCAAGTGGAGACAATTTTACGCATGGTTTGGGGAAATTGATCGATGTGCCATTTGATCCGGGTGGAGATGGATACATTCATGGTTTGGGATGATTGACTTATATGCCATAACATATAGGTGGGGTTAATGATAATTTATGGGTTAATTCATGCTTATGCTCTATTGCTAGAAAATTCTTGTGTTTTCTCTTTGATCCTGGAGGAGGAAATATTCAAATAAGCCAGCAAGTTTGAAAATTTCAAAGCATGCACACAATGGGGCAGTACTTATACGTTTATAGGTTTGTGCTTATACTTGGAATAATGGTTGGCACATACTGGAGGATGTGAAGGTTTAGAGGGAGTGAATGTCGTGCCAATTTGCGGGCACGGGGCCGGAGAAAGATGAGAATCTACATGCAATTTCAAGTTTTTCCAAACTTGTGATTTATGCGAGGATCTAATATGAAAATAGGATGATTGAAATGTATGCAAAATGTGGGTTTCGATGCCTAAAATGGAGGTGTTGCATGCAAGTCCAGTTATAAGTGATGTTGCCAAAATGTGATTTTATAATCCAAATTTGTAGTGTTAGATGAGCTCTCCATGCCTGCCATTACACCTCGTCAATTGGAGCTATGGTAAAGAAGTTATGGAAGGTTGAATTCGACATGGTTTGCATATCCATAATGGATTGGGCAGCTACTGATGAAGGGTCAAAGTTGGTATGAATGCATGGGCTTGAAGTGCTCACTTTGTGGAGCGCGTCGATTTTTTTTAATTTGAAAACCGGAGCTATGGTTGCCAAGATATTAGCAGTTTAAGTTTCATTAGAGACTATTTCCATACCACTTTGGTCGCCTCGATCATTGTTCCAACTAGGCGTTTTGGGCTTCAACCAGGGAATTTGGGAAAAGATGTCATGCTTGGCAATGCTTGAGTGAGATGCATGCCAAAGGTCTAATGGAGAAATGATTTTGAAGTTATGTATGTCAAATGTAATGCGCCTATGAAAGAACTTAAAGTTTCTGATGAGATTTCCGTTCAATATTGTCGTCTCTTGGAGAGCAATGGTTGCGAAATTATGCCTTATGGACTATGGAAAGAAAGTTTGGGGCAATTTTAGTTGAATGCAAAGGGAAGGCCTTTCACCAAATGAAATCACCTATACGTACATGTCAAAGGCAAGTGGCACTATACAAGCCACTGAAATGAGCAACTAAATTCATGATGATATTCCAGCCGAGGGCTTCAGGAGGACATCCTCAATCCAAAAATGCTTTGGTTGATCTGCATGCCAAATATGGTGCCCTTATGAATTGAAGGGCCAAACATCCACCCACCCATGACCTCAAAAGGTGTGGCCGCCCAATATTAAGTGGGGGGGGGGGGGGGGGGCATGCCACAACTGGTAGGCAATTGAAGTCAATGGGAAAAAGGGTTTGTTTTTTGATTTTGTGGAGAGTTTGGGAGAACTTGGGAGGCCAAATTGTGGAGCAGTGCCACGTGGCATGGAGATGATCCCACATGCACAAGTGGCCACTGAGGGCGCGGGGTATAAACTGCAAGTGGGTGGTCCCCTTTGTACTGTAAGTTGAAGAGAGTGTGGAGCTCCTTGGCCATAGGCTATGGAGTCCTACAAAGTGGCACTGTGTCCGCACCTCTGGGCGGTTCTCAGGTGGTTTTGGGCGGTCATGGTGACGCACGATGAGCAAGAGGCAGCGCCACTAGTGGATTCAGTTGATGATGTGGCACGCCCATATGGCTGGGTTCACATGCCCAATGGAGAAGCATTTTTTAGGGTTAAAGTGGGAGTACCACTGATGTCGTCAGTGACCCGGTTAAGGGAGAGTTTTTGAGGATTGGGCCGCAAGTAAACGAGCCAAATTGGGCGGCCTTTCACATGCCATGCAAAGCTAAGAATAGAAGAGGACAGAAATAGGAAGAAGAGTCTTGTTTTGGAGAGTAGGGGGGGTACGCTTTTGGGAGCCGGGGAAGAAAGGGAGCACTCCAGGAGGGAGGAGCGGGATTTTTTTTGTTTCACAAAAAGGGGCTTAACAAGGAGCTTTTGGAAAAGGAGGAAAATCTCAGACCTCTTGATCTCTTTCGCTCTCACTATCTCTCCCTCGACAAAGGCTTGGAAGAAAACAAGAGGAGGAAGGGAAGGGTATAAGCAAGGGAAGAAGAGGAGGACGGAGCTCCCACTTTTGTTCTATCTTTCTCTTTCTATTTCTCCATTGACCTTGAGGAGAGAAGACTTGGGCAGTTTATAGAAGGCCAGTGAAACTCATTGGAGAACATAGTGGAAGGTATTTGTCTTCTAAATTTTGATAGGCAAAGGAGTTAAACATGATGAAGTTTACCTGGCGGTTATGGATTGTTTTCATTGGGTTTGGGTTACATGAATAGGGAATTGCAAATCAATGGGCATACTGTTATTGGCATATGCAACCGATTTGTATGAAGGGTTCTAGATTTTGGATTAATGGGAACATACGCTGATTGCCAGCATCAATTAAGTGTTATAACTCTGTTCCGATCTGTGGTATTTTTCCACTTTTTCTCTCTAAGTGTCACTATAGACTCTTACTAGCACTTCAAATGCTCCTAAACGCATGGGTTTCTCGTGGTTTGAAACTTTATTGCTTCTCCGTCTATAGCCAAAAGCCCGACGCTTTCTCGATCAACCCTTGAGAGACGGTCACTCTGACGAATTTGGCCCCTATGTGTTCAAACATGCTTTTCCTAATGCTACCTACAAGTTACATGAAATGGATGATACAGAGTTAAAGGTTTCAATTACAGGTAAACATGTCAAAATATATAAACAAAGGGATGCAAAGTTTCAAGTGGGAGATGGAGACTTCAACGCGTAGGGAGATAGGGATTTAGATGATGAAGGTGTGTCTTCTGATGATGATGTCGCCTTGAAGGACTTCTAAAGATTGGCACATACTAGAGGATGTGCAAGTTTGTAGGGGGTGGATGTTGTGTTGCTTTGCGGGAACGGGGTAAAAGATGAAAATCCACATACATATTCAAGGTTTTTCCAAACTTATAAATAATGTTAGCAATTGTTATGTCATCAAGAGGGCGGAAGTGTATGCTTTTTGTGATTTGATAGGCCAAAAGGGTTCAAGATTGGTCTAGACAGGGTAGAATTTGAAGGAGGTTCAAAGTGCTGGTTTTTGGATTGAATATATAGAGTTTGAAGTGTTGAAGGATCAGCTCCAGATAGCTCATCAAACAGAGCCACGGTGCCCAAGTTATGGCAGCTTGAAGTTGAAGGTATTTGCAAATATGAGACAGACAGGCCAGGTGGTGCCAGGTAGTCCAAGACACTTTGGAGTTGTGGGTGTATACTGCTTGAGTTGTGGAGCCTTCTGGTCTTTTTAGATTGGCAATCTGAGTCCTGGTGAGATCGAGATATTAGCAGATGAAGTTTTGCCAGGGGAAAGGTTTGTGTTGGGTTGGTCGCCTCACTCGGTGTGAATCTGTAGGATTTTGGAGGTTTGCCATGGATTATATGCATTTGATGCGGCAAGTAAAGGCCATGGGACTTTACAGCTTGTCAATCAAGAATCGGATCGGTCGGATACTAAAGTTTGAAAATAATGGCAGTTTGCCGATCAGGTGGTAGCAGATAGTCTTTCCCAATTTTTAGACGCGTTGTTTTGAGGGCACGGCAAAACTGAGATGTGGAAAAATGCATACAGTTTGAGGCCTACAAGAAGCTCTTTTGGTTGGAATTTATGAATTGGCGATTGGGGGGGGGGGGGCATGCCACAGTTGGCAAGCAGTTGAAGTCAATGGGAAAAAGGGTTTGTTCGTTGATTTTGTGGAGAGTTTGGGAGAAGTTGGGAGGCCAAGTTGTGGAGCAGTGCCACGTGGCATGTAGATGATCCCACATGCACAAGCGGTCACTGAGGGCATGGGGTGCTCCCCTTTGTATTGTAAGTTGAAGAGAGTGTGGAGCTCCTTGGCCATTGGCTATGGCGTCCTGCTGAGAGGCGTTGTGTGCGCGCATGTGGCCGGTCGTAAGGCGGTTTTAAGTGATCGTGGTGGTGCACAATGAGAAGGGGGCGGTGTTGCTGGTGGGTTTGGTTGATGACGTGGAAGTCCTGCATGGCTGGGCTCACGCGCCCAATGGGCAAGCATATTTTAGGGATAAAGTAGGAGCATCGACGACGCCGTCGATGCCCTCATTAGGTGAGAGTTCATGAGGATTGGGCCACAAGTTCATGAGGATTAGGGATAAAGTAGGAGCATCAACAACACCGTCGATGCCCTCATTAGGTGAGAGTTCATGAGGCTCGTTTTGGAGAGTGGGGGGGTACACTTATGGGAGCCGGGGAAGAGAGGAAGGGAGCACTCTAGGAGGGAGGAGCGGGATTTTTTTTTGTTGCACAAGAAGGTGCTGAACAAGGGGCTCTTGGCAAAGGAGGAAAAGCATTGCCCTCTTGATCTCTTTCACTCTCACTATCTCTCCCTCGACGAAGGGCTTGGAAGAAAATGAGAGGAGGAAGGGAAGGGTATAAGCAAGGAAAGAATTTCTTTCTTGCTCTTTCTCTCTCTCTATCGACCTTGAGGAGAGAAGACTTGGGAAATTTTTAGGAGGCGGGTGAATCTCGTCCGAGCAAAGAGTGGAAGGAATTTTTTTTCTAAATTTTAATAGGCAAAGGAGTTAAACATGATGAAGTTTACATGGCAATTATGGATTGTTTTCATAGGGTTTGGGTTACATGAATAGTGTGTTTGCAAATCAACAATCATACCAATGTTGGTGTATGCAACCAATTTGTATCAAGGGTTCGAGATATCGGTTTAATGGGAACATTTGTTGATTGCCAGTGTTAATTAAGTGGTAATATCTTGTCTAAGTTGGATTTGAGGCATTAACTCTTTTCTTGTCTGTGGTATTTTTTCGCTTTTTCTCTCTAAGTGTTACTATACACTCTTACTAACACTAAAAATGCTCCTAAATACACGGGTTTCTCTTGGTTTCAACCTCGGTTTCTTATCTATCAACAACCAGAAGCCCGATGCTTTCCCGATCAACCCTCGAGAGATGCACACTCCAACAACGGTCTAATCTGTAACAACTCTGAGAGAGTTATTGTGCGTTCTATAGGAGCTGACATCAATTCATGAAGGATATTGGTGTCCATCATTTTTGGAATTGTCTTCCATTGAGAGGGCACTACCCTAACCTCGAACCTTGCTTCATACTCTTCTATGAGAGATGGCAAAGTCTTCAATGTCTCAAATATACTCTCCGTAAATGCTTCAATTTTTTCATCAACGTCTAGAGATTGTATAAGTCTAGGGTAAAACTCTTAATCAATGTTGATCTTGGAGATAGGCTCATACTCAAAAAGTTGCACTACCATCCTTTTTTCTCTTGATTATTTCCCATAAGGCTTGTGACCATGGGTCTTCCACTTCTAGAATTGGCATAATCACTTGTGACTTGGAGTCATACGTGGTATTAGCTACCACGCTATTCTCCAATTGTGTTTCTAACCCTAGTTTGATATGATCATTTGTTTTAGTTCTTTTGTTCTTAATTTCCCTATCCCTTTTGTGAATTAGAACTTCTTTAATGTAATTTTTAGTTTTTTGGGCTCCATTAGAGCTTTACATGTCTCTGTAAGGCTCTTACACATTTCTAGTCTCTATTTCTCAACTTCTAAATGCAGATATGCAAATATCTTTGTTTCACATTCTTGTTGGTTTTCATTCTAGCCTTCTAAGCTTATAATAGAGCCTCTAATGGTTCTATGAATTTGTCCACCAAGATTGAACCTCTAGATGATTTTTTGGATGGCATTGCTCCTTCCATTTGTTTCTTGGTTTCCTTTTCTAATTTTAGTTATTCCTTGGCTTGTTACAGCTCCATTTCTAAGGTGCTTTTCTCTTTTACCCTCTTTGCTTTCATTTTGTCTCGTTTTGCCTTCTAAGATATTCATTGAATCCTTATTGACGGGCTCTCAAATTTTGTTTGAATGGGTATTATGTTCTTGTCCTCTAAATGTGTATTCCCTATAGCTTCTTGAGCTAGATCTCTTGAATCTACATTAATTGGAATTGTAGGCTTACTTGTGGATCCATTTGAGCATGGAAAAATCCCAATTATATTCATTGTCCCTTTCTTCTTGTTGTCAGGATTTTTGGAATAGTTTTAAAGAGCATGATCAATTCCACTTTTATGACAAAACCCAAAAAATTATCACATTCACCCTTGTGTGGACAAAATCTTTCCCAATGATCACCTCCACATTCATAGCACTAACCTACCTCTAGGGATGCTTCTAGAGCCCCCATTGGTTGTCTAAATTGAGGAGCATAACCTCTAGGTTTATAATTTTGGCTTGTTATGAACATGACTGTGCTTTGTTCCATTGTATAATATTATTTTGTTTTAGTTGTGAACAAAATGTGGCTTTGTAGCATCGTCTACACTAATCCAATAAGGAGGAACTTCATCTACATGTGAATCACCCTCAAGTTCTCTCCCATAGGTCTCCATTTGCTCTTTGTGTTATAAAACTAGTGGCAAAATTCTTTGATTAGCAAGGGTTTTTACTGGTTGTGTGTATCAAACAATCTCTTGGTTATCTTGAAGTAAAGGAGGTTGTTGGCCCAGCATTGGTTGAGACATATCTCCCCCTTGGGCTACATTCTTTGGGCCTATTTGGTACCTTGGTGGCAGTGGAAATGGTTGCACTGTTAAAGGTCCATATGGGCTTCTCCTCACGTAGTTCTTGCTGTAAAAAGACTCATTCTTCTCGTGATTGACCCATTTATTCTCAATTGAACACCACTTAAAGCTACATGATGGATGAAAGCACAAATGGTTGGACAAAAAATCCGTGTTCATGACATACCTATTTTTGGAAGTGTTTGATCGAATATGCTTGACCAAAATGAAAATATATGGGACATGTTGTAAATCAATGGATAGATCTTCAAAAGAAGAACTTAAATCTATATTGGGTACAAAATTTAGAATTAATTTGTAAAAAATTTACCAATCCCCACTTTTGAAAAAATGCTATTGAAGAACAGCTTCCCACCCTTAAAAGTGTACCACCCACTCATGATTTCACCTTGATATGTTTCTTATTGCTGATTATTGTCATATGTTTGGGTCTTTTATATTGCTTTGGTTGATCCTCTTTAACACTTCTTTCACCATTTGATCAAAACATTCTGCTTTGTTGTGGACTCACTTGTCGTAGAAGAGGCACTGCTAGTCGCATTGTTTGCATCTTTTGTCACCTCTTCATAAACCTTACAATTGTCAACTAGATATAATTCTTCTCTATGTTACCATATACATGTGGTAGTGATGTGTGTGAACACACTTAGGACCGTGGGGGTATTTTTTCCGTCGTGCATTGTAAATACGCCCATCATTCTAGGGCTATCAATCTTTCCATTGCACATTAAGTAATACACTCTCAGTTGTGTGCCTTGAGCTTCCTTTGTCTTCTCCAAGATGTGTGCGTTTTCCTGCAACCCTATTTCAAAAAATTGGTATCAGAGCACGTTGCATCCTCCTGGACTTAGTCACCAGCAGCTCCAGCACCACACGCCTACTCACTTTCTTTGATTCCTGTGAGCTTTGACAAGCATTCATATGTCAACAATTATTCTAGCTAAGCTTGAGCGTGATCTGCTCATGTTCTAATTCGGGCTCATTTCGGTCTTTGTTTCCACTACAAGCCCCAATACTGCGCATACTATTGTGTCATTTTGTGAAAAATGTTTGTCACTGTCTCATTTTTCATGACAAGTCCCTTACGATCTTCTACAATTTGTGCTATATAGAACGCGTTTCTCTTGCTTTCCTTCTCCTCTTTTCAGGCAGTTTTCACATCAGGTGCAGCATTTACCATGGCTGACAACAACACAGATGTGTTCAAGATGTTTTCTACCGAGGACACATTGGATGGGGACAATCACCCTATGTGTGCTTATATGATGCAGCATGTTCTTGTGTTGAAGGGCACTTGAAACATTGTGCAGCACATTGATGTACGTACTGGTTTTGAGGATACATGCAAAGTTGAGGATGTTGCAGGTCTTGTTTCAAGGATTACTTTTGCTAGAGCTGTTTTGCCTACGACAGAACGTTGGGATGTAAAAGAGGTGCAGGATCATGCATTTATTGCATTATTTGTGAAGCGCACTATTAATTCTCACATTCATTTAGTAAAATATACAAAACAGACTTGAGATTTTCAGGCTGGTCTCTATGCAAGTCAAATGAGACAAAAATTGCTTGCTGCATAAAGAGATGGAGTCAAAAATTATGCATGGGGAAGATGACATGGGCACTTTCCTTGCTGGTGTCAAGGATATCAATGAGAAACTTATTTTTGCAGGTGAAGTCGTTTTAAACAGTTCCCTTGTGCAGATTGTTCTTGATGCCTTGCCGGATTCTTACTAGACTTTGCAAGTACTTGGTGACTCATGACCCAAAGAAATCTTGAAGTTGTCAAGTTTGATGCATTGCGCACATTGTTGTTGCAAGAGTCACTTTTTAAGAAAAAATAGGATTGGACAATGTGCAGTTGAACAATCTTTTATTGCTACTCAAAGAAAAGGTTGTAGCATCAATGTAGTCACTTCTCATGCTTCTTTTGTGACTGGTAAATCATCTATTTCTAATGCTTCTATTGACAACAATTCATCTAGGAATTTTGGTGATAAGAAAAAAATAAGATTTGTTGCCATTATTGTAAATCTAATGATCATTTGACCAAGCAATGTTCTAAGCTGAAGGCCAAAGAGGCTAAGAAGAAAGAGGCTGGTTTCACTACAACTGCAACTATTGTTGAGTCTTCTGCGAAAGGAGACTGTGATGGTGATGTTCATGTAGAATGGGCTTTTAGTGCATAGTGTACCTATAATCTTGTTGTTCATAATGCATGAATATCAATTGTTGCATATTCAAACGTTTGGTATTTTTTGATAGTGGTACTACAAAGCACATTATCTCACATTGTGATTTTATCTCTTGAGTGTGTCCCTCATGGCCATTCAGTTAATTGTGCCAACTGTTGAGGCGGCCTATGGTGGATGTAGCCGGTGAGGGTTCACCATGGTGAGGTGCAGGTGCAACAAAACAAGATAGATAGAGAGAGAGAGAGAGAGAGAGAGAGAGAGAGAGAGAGAGAGAGAGAGAGAGAGAGAGAGAGAGAGAGAGAGAGAGAGAGAGAGAGAGAGAGAGAGAGAGAGACTCGATACTCAAGCAAGAAAAATAACACGCTTTGCTTATTGATAAATATGTAAAAAACCTTATAGTATCTAAAGACAACCTTGCCATTGTGCGCGGCTATCGCATGTGTCAATGCAAGGAACTTGCCGATACACTGTGTGCGAGCCACAAATGGCTCCAAACACACAACTAGCCTGAACTAGTAAGCTCAAAGATGATGATGGTGTGTCACTCACCGCTCTATGCTTGCTGTCGTGGAGGATTCCTCGCCACGAAGAAGAAGGAGCCACCGTTGTGCCACACTCAACCGCTTCACCACTGCCGTGCCGTCATCGCAATGCTCGATCGCACTCTCTCTCTCTCTCTCTCTCTGTCTCTCTCTCACGCATACACACACACACAAGGAGATGAAGAAGAAGAAGATGGAGATGGAGCAAGAGCACTCTTCAACTAGCACAAATGAGAGAATGAGTGAATTTTAGGATTAGTTTACTTTTATATGAGGTTGCCCAGTCACACTTAGGCGCCCATGCTTAGCCAACTAATCCCTTGAATGTTCCAGTTAGAGTGCACCTCTCACCGGCAATCACTCTTATTGGGCCGACAAGCCCGATACCTGACTCTATCAAATAAATAATACGGTGTCCGTCTTAGGTGATAAGAATGTGCATGAGGGTTAACATGCCCTCCTTCCTGATGTAGATTCTGTCCTCGGAAGCTATTGAGTTGAAGCTCGTTCATCGAGGTGGAAGAGCATTTGAGATGAATGTCCTTAGCCTTCTTCAATCACTAAAAAATGAAAAAAGATTGGCACAGTAATTGCATGCTCATATACAATTAAAAAGCATATGCAGTTATAGACAGACAACTTGATTGGTAACAAAAATTTAAACCATTTGTCAGCAACAATAAACATTAAATTGTAATATAATCAAACGTATAAATAGCTGTAAAGGTTAAAAACTAAACAAGTCTGGGGTTGCTAATTTAACGATCGAAAGACACTAGAGATCAACTATTAATACCATGGGCAAGCTTCTCAATTTTCTCTGGTATTTTCTCATGTCCGAGGCTGACTAGAGGCTATACCTAGAAGACCTTGTAGTTAAGCTACGATAAAAGGAATTCCTCATGAAATCATCACCTGACTTATTTCCTTTTATTTGACCCCCAAAGATGTTTCAATTTTGATGTGTGTGCTTATTTTGTATGCCTTGGGTTTTCTGCTTTTGAAGGAAAAGTGCCCACACTGGAAACCTCTAGGGCTCTAGTACCATAGGCTACATCTGCGTGAAGTACCAAATCAAGCTGAGATATCTCTTCCAACTTAAGATTTTACATTGTGGCACTTTGATTTTTTTTGTTTGTACGTTTTCAACATTTTAATTTTGTAAATTTGGGGGTCATATAACACTGTTACCCTTCCCAAGCTCATCACATTAGGAAACTCCCTTTATAATACATAAGCTAAAGGTCAATAGGGACTAAGTCCACTAGAAAGCCCTAGTACATTTCACACAATGCTGCCTAAATCGGATTAAGAACCTACGTAACCATTGATTATTAGGAAGGCACTCCCCATGGTATTAAGAGAAGATCTCTAATGCCTAGCTTGGTCAAACTAGCTTAGGGTAGAGGGGCCAGTAAAAAGACGGCCCCCTTTTTAGTGGCCTATGTACTCCCTGAGTTTTATATGTATAAGCGTGAGTTTAGAGGCAACGAGCTATGAGTGTTTACGTGGTTAGTGTAGCCTGGATGGATTTTCGGCCATCCGATTCGTGTTCGATCTGCGCTGGCAGCGTTTTCTCTAAACTGGCCCTTGGCACTTCTGCTATCGACCCTGCTTTTTGTTACATGCGAATCAGAAAACTTCTTTGTTTTGCATCGTCATTCCTTTTGGCTTGACCAATGCACCTGCTACATTCAATCGTTTGAATGGTGTAGCACATCATGCGTAGTTGCTCGCCCAAGTTGGGCGCCTCTAAACCGGCTCCTTTACCCTAGTTGGACTGCTTGATTTTTAAACCTAGACAAGTGATTATGACAAAAAATTACATTGAATTTAATGCTTGATACTAAGCAAATGTACTGGATATTATGCTACCAATCACAGTTAAAGAAGACAAACATGGAAGCAAAAAGATAAGGGGCAATGCTAATGGACAAGAAACACCTGTTTGTGCTGACGGTCACGCTTAATTTGAAGTGTGAACGAGAGAAAGATTCCATGAAGGTCCAAATCCTAACAACAGCAACACGTTCCTGTACACACTAGGAAACACAAAGAATACCTCTAGGACGCACATCAGTGGGAAAAAAGAACTTTGCTAATCACTAAACTCTAAAACAGAAACACTCCTATCGTACTAATCCTACCTACCCTCCATCACTCGAGTGATGAGGATCAAAGGTGTTTGATGACATAGGTTTCTGTTTCAATGTACCGGATGTGAATGTGTAGGTCTGGTCAATTTTTTGACTTTTTTTGTGCACACTCGTTTGCTAATTGCTCTTGCTCTTTACTATTTTTGTTTTTTGTGAGTATAAGGATTTATATATACATTCCCTAAGATTGCGAGATTGAGATGTCAGGGAGGAAGGTTGAGAGGGAAATAATTCAATAGGCTGATGTGAAGGAAGACTTCCCTCCGTCCTTGGGTAGGTCATACTGTTTGAAATGTGCTCGTTACCCTTTGAAACCAATTGTTCCAGTTGGTAATAGGTGAGGATATTGGCCAATAGTTTTCTGTTACCTTAGGTGCCTCCTCGAGTTGCAAGGGTGGTAAGGTACTCTCCCAAGATCGAACTTGAAGTGGTTCATCAGGTGATTCTTGAACACTGGGAGGTGTGGATTCCTTTGTAACTTCATGGAGGTCCACTATCGTAGGTGGAGGCTGTGGAGAAGCTTTTACCTCTATGGATGCATTACATGAGGAGCTAGAAGCTTCATGGGACTCCCTCCTTCTTGAGCTAGGTGGAACAAATCGTTCTTTCTTTGGTACCCAAACTAGCTCTGGAGCGGGTGTGTAGCATTCTGTGATTTTTTTCTTTCCACGATTGTCAATTTGTTTTGGAGCTACAGGATTGGGCGCACATGGGTCAGGTGACAGGTAAGAACATAATCTACATTTTGGCACCCAGATTTGATCATATCTTGATAGTAGCCTTGGGCTTCCAATAGTCATTTAAGAATCCAACGCCACGTTTCCTTACATTTCTTGGAGCGAGTGGGACGTTTCTTACAAGGCTTCTGTTTTTTAGCACTAGCTATGGTCGCTAAAGAAGCTTTAGAGACCCACTTGTATGTTTTATTTGTTATATTAGGATGAGTCTTGTCAGAAGCTATATGCATTGCTTGTAGCATATTTAAGGGTAGGGGCATTTCATCCCCCTCAGGTGTTACCCAAGTTGTCCCCCTGTTTCCCCAAGATGAGTCTTGTCAGAAGCTATATGCATTGCTTGTAGAATATTTAAGGGTACGGGCATTTCATCCCCCTCAGGTGTTACCCAAGTCGTCCCCCTGTTTCCCCAAGTGTCTATGGTTGCTGCTAGGTGGACCCAATCCACATTGTCTGACTCAGTCATCCCAAGTAGTACATCCATATAAGGAGAATCTTCCCCAACATGAGTGTCCGCTTTACACGTGTAACAATACTGCAATGGGGCCAAGTGAACTGTGGTGTCAGATCTATGATCAATTATAAACCTGTTTCCTAGGGATGTGCTCGATCAGTTACAAGATCCATTCGAGTGACAGAATCTTGGAACTGCAAGTAGACATGGTTTTTAGACTAGTCATGCACCATTTTTGCTTCCCTCATAAAAGGACGTCCTAAGATCATCTCAGATGCCATAGTGTGTTTGGATAAATCCATAACAATGAAGGTAACTCTTATTTTATATTTAAAGACCTTGATCTTGAGCTCTTCTAGCATCCCAATAGGTTTAACAATAGACCCATTGGCCATCTTCACTACTATGGTTCTGGTCGCAAGGTGAGGTATTCCCATAGTTTTCCAGCTTTTAGTCACAATGCTAACCTCAATGTCACCATCAAGGATTCCCTTTACTATTAATCCCTTAGTAGTGATTGGTGTGGTCACATTGGATTCATCACCCTCAAAGTATTGTCCCAACTTGTTAACAGGTATTTCTACCACAAGGTTCTCATCTAGGTTGGGTTGTGGATCTAAGTGTTCCTCCTCTATTGGCATCTCCCCAGCTCCATCCATCTGTGAAAATTGTGATAGCCCAAACTTTAGTTCTCCATTGAGGAGGCTTGAAGAGCTGAGAATAGCTCAGAGTCTTTATAAAGTTTGGACATGATGGTGGTTCTAACTTCTAAAGACATGAAATCCATCAATTTGGCAATGTTTAACAGTACCTTTTGGGCTTTAGCCCCTTGACATGGGGAAGATGGGATTTCCATTTCTTTGATAGGATCAGGTAGTCCCTTGTAAACATTCTTTCCATCAAGAAGTGAGTACGCCCACTTTCCCATGACTTTAAGTAACTGTCTTCTTGGATGACACTAGGTATGGCTAAGGGTCTATGGACTTGGTGAGGTTGCTGTTGCGTAGGAAAAACGGTGTCTATAATCTGGATTTGTCTAGGTGTTGGTTCTAGATCCCTTTGGGTATCTTCTACCAAACTCCTTAATTGCTTGACTCGCTCGATCTCCTCTGTAGGGTTTGGATAAGTTCCTATCTTCTTCTTGGATCCTGGCCATTGTGGCTCATGAAGATCTTCCTTGTTGGTTTCTATCTTAGTGGTCATTTTGATCTCCATGGTTTCACCTGAATTAGAATCCTCCTTAGCATCGTTCATATATACGGGGTCATCACCAGTCCCTATGTTGGTCTTTGAACTGGGGTCTGACTTCGCTACTTTTTTGCGATCTCTTCCTTCGTGTTTTCTTCTTTTTCTGAGATTGGGCAATTGATGCCGTGTCTCTTTCCTCAAAAATATAATTTTGTTTTTGGAGCATTGATCGTGTGAGTACGTTTACTGGTACAACATGCGTACCTTGTGATGGCTTTTCAATAACCTCAATCAAGTTTAATGGTGTGATCTTCAGTGCATTTGGATTATTTGGACATTGGGCAATCAAATGATCTATGCCACGTTGATTACACATGAGTATCGACATTGTAGACGTTCTCTCTTGATTGGTTTGCATTAGTGTGGCGTTATTTTGTAGCCTAATAGGACACTCGGCCACACAATGCGGACCTCCACACTCATAGCATTGAAGAGGTGGTCTCTTAGCAGTGTAATTGATATTTTGGCCTCTTGCAGCAAGAGCAGCTGCTTCATAGAAAGATTTTACTTGTCCCGAATAGTCCTCCATGTAGTATTGTGGACTTTCTTCAAGCGCATACATCCCATAGAAAATGTTAGGGTCTATATCCTCCTCACAGCCTTCCAAACAAGCAATAGATGACTCACAACCCACTTGATTCACATAAGTGATTCACGGATGTGGTGGTTGCGGTCCTAGCACTGGAGGTGGTAAGGGTGTTGTTTGAACAACATTTTGGGCCCTAGGGACCATGTGTTGTGATGTTTGTTCAAGAGGTGGGGCCGGCATCAATGCAAGCACTCGAGGTGTATCTATCCATGGTAAGGTTGGTCTATTGGCCATCGCGCGCTTAAATACTATGCAATCCTTAGCTTGATGACCATACCTCCCACATGCATTATAGTTCCCATTGAATTTTACTCTAAAAGTAGGGCATTCACTTGTACTATGCGGTCCATAGCATGCTGACCACCATTGTTGCTCCCTTGTTGGATACATATGATTGTTTTGTGGAGAACGATTGTCTCTAAGACTCTCTTGAATAGCCTTGGTGAGATCTGTTAAAGTCATCTCAGATATCTTTGGCTCCTTAGCAATAGGCTTTAGGGTCATTGACACTCTTTCTCCTTGAATCATTAAATTATCCTCCAATTAGATTGCATTGGTGGTGACTGCTTTCCAAGTGGTGGTACCTCTAATGACTAGGCCATTGTAGATATCCTCATGTCGTAATCCCCTAATGAATTTATCAAGAAATTGATTATTGTTGAAGCGTTCATTTGGATTACAACGAGAATTCAAATGCTTTAAGTGACTAATAAAGTCTCTCGCCGACTCTCCTTCCTCTCGTTGGGCTTTTGGAGCTGAGAGGCTACACCCCAAAGTACTCCCTCTCGTATGTATTCTTTCAAGAACAATCTCCTAAGAGTAGGGTAAATCATTTTTTCTTCCACCCTTAGGGTTCAATACCAATCCCCTGCTTCCCACTTAAGGTTAGGCTTAAAGAATTACTCTTATGCAGGTCATTGTGCTCTCCTAGAGAATCGCATATTTGTTCAAACACTTCGATATGCTTTCTCACATCCCCGTCTCCACTAAATTTTTGTGTGAGCTTGGCTATTTGTATTGCCTTAGTTCTAGGCTCTCTATCAGGAGTTGGGGAGGGGAAAGGTGGAACAAACCCATCACACCCCAAGCTTGCCTCTCTATAGCCCAGGGAATATCCCGCATCCCTAACCACATAGAATCATACACACCGATACACAATCTGCAAATTACAATTGCACACACTCGCCTTTGAGCACCACCGGCTATACACACTCACACATGAGCACTTCAGCACAATAGACCCATCAACACCATCATATTCCGACACCAATTGTGCATACAACTCCCCAATTTGTAAACGCACTCATATCGGGAGGCGACGCATGCCTCGACCACAAATACAAATTTCCCGTACAATCTCTCTCCCTCCCTCTCTACTCGCACACACACACAATCCCGGAGCCAACGCTACCACGGACATACGGCAAAAGACGCTGTCGAGAAATTTGCGGTCTTGCCAGGAAAGCACCGGGCTTATGGCTGTGAGAGTTTGTGAGAGAACTCAACAAAAACTATATGAAGGAGTTAAACCATAGATGCCAAGAAGAATAGGGTTTGGAAGAAGTGCAATCAAAGAACACTCACTCTTTCTCTCTTGCACTCACACACACAAAGAAAGAACGCAAAAGAGAATGTCAAAACAATACAAAGATGAAAACATCAAGGCTATGGTCATATCGTATCATGGGTAATATGAAAGGGTTAATGGATGAGTTAATGGCATTCAATCTTGGCTGACCACATAGGCTACGAATTGTTCTTTGGAATTGTAGTTTTGTGCTTACCATAATATAGATATTTTGTCTAGTGATTGGGATTAATTGTGTGTACAAATCCTCTTGGTTCATAGCAAGATAACTACGCTTACATCAAAAGAAAAATTATAGTCTATGAGAGGTAGTATGATGGGATCCGGTGATAGAAGTATTTCATTGAGCCTTTCAGGGCCGAACAGAAACACTATACGTTGTTGAAAGTGTATTTTACGGCTAATCCATACGTTAATTCTAATAGATCGTACAGTGTGAAAGCGATAGAAATGATCATCATGTGGGTTATTCATCTAGGATAGTATGTGAAAAATGTAGATATGAGAGAAGTGAAGAGATGAGAAGTTTCCCTCCCAAGCCCTATTCTTGCTCGTAGGCAATAAGGATACTGCGGGGAGAGATGTACCTGTAGCAAAGAGAACCTAGAATTTGTAGAGAGGATGAATTACTAAGAATGAGAGAGATAGGTTTGGTTAAGGAGATTAGATACATATATATATATATATATGTTGGATTAGAGATTGAAAAGAAAACAACAAGAAATCAAGAAAACATCAATGTAGAACACATCTTACTTCACAAATCCTTCGGCACCATTATTGATGGAGAGAGAAGAAGAGTGGAGAATTCCACTTTGATTGATACACCAAGTCCAATATCTTCTTTGATTAGAGTTGATCTTCCAAAGATAGCGTACAAGAATGGCTAGTCTTCCTCTAGGAGAAAGTGTAGGCTTGGGCTTATGTTAATGGCTAAGTACAATTAGGCATTACTACTCACTTCCTCAAGAATTCCTCTCATCAATGGCTTGAATGCTTGGGTTCCTTCCAAGGAAGAAGAGGTCCCCTTTTATAGGTGAAGGGAACCCCCAAGGGTTTACACAAGAAGAGAGGAGCCAGTGTGAACAGGAATTGGAAAAGTTGGAAATGAGCTGTCCCTGCATGATGTGGGCAGACTGGGGTCCAGTATTTTGATCATATCTCCTCAACCGTAGCTCCAAATAAAAAAGTAAAAATATGGGCAAAAACGTCAGCTCATTAGCTACGATTTTCATTTCAAAATCGTTTTCCAATTCGGGTTGGAACCTTGTGTAAACAATTCATCAAAATAGGGTACATTTATGGCAGCAAAAGTCTTCATGTGGTCTCCTTAGCTTAGACTTTCATTTAATTCCAAAGGACACCTCATGCCATATAAAAGCATGACATTGCTCCTTGACAAGTTTTGTAATCATGCTTGCAATAATGCATTAAAATAAGTGTATCTTTGAAATCATGCCACCTAGTGTCCCACTAGGATTTGATTCTCTCCTAGTAGCTATTTAAAAAGAAATATAAGAAAAGTATAAAAAATACATAGAATATATATATATTAGAGTTTACCCTAGATATAGGATCTAGCTAGGGTGTGAGATGATAATGAAATAGTAGAAATAAAGAATCAATGCTTTTTGCCCCAAGTTAAAGAGGCGGAGTTATTGATGCTTTTCCCATAGTATTTTCTGATGGTAAAGTAAGGATATGTTACCCTTGAGAAAAATAATAGGATGAGATAGAAGGATTATTATTATACTTAAATATGCATATGTACACTATAGGAAATATAATTATGTATCTAAAAAATTACAAGATAGATCTTGTAGCATGCATTTCCACTATGTACGTGTCACAGCACGACATCCACCCCCTCTAAACCTGCACATCCTCCGGTATGTGCCACATTGTCTCTTTGTAAGATTAGACCTCTTGTACATCTTCCTTGTCTTCTTCTTCACTGGATGATTCCACAGCTTCATGTTCACTTTGATCTTCACCTGTGTTTTTCTCTTCTTCCTCATCAATATCTTCTAGATCATTATCTCCTCTTCTCTTAAACATTTTAATCCTTTTTCCTGCAATGGGAATCTTTACTTCCGTACCATCTAGTTCAGACAAGCTGTAAGTAGCATTTTCATGCACATGCTTTACAACATACGGTCCAAACCATCTTTTTGAGAACTTACGCATCACTGTGTGCTGGTTATCAAGGCTACTATCATACACTAAAACGCAGTCACCTTTGTCAATTGCTTTGCTCCTGAGTCGATGTCGCTTATCAAAATACTCCTTGTTTTTCAACCTTGCATTTTTGAGTCGTTCTTTTGCAGCTTCAATGTCTCCAGGTCTTCTCTCTAGCTGCCTTATACGGAGTGCAAGGAGATCTTCCCTACTTGTAGTACATTCCATGTGGGAATTGTATCCTCAATCGGCATCACTGGCTTTTGACCATGCATTAGCTCCGCAGGCATGTAGCCAGTTACTGAGCTATGTGTTGTACGATCAGCCCATAAAGCATATGGTAACAATTTTGGCCACTCACCAACTCTTCCTTCGCAAGCCTTGGCCAAAGCTTTGATGATAGGAGGATGCCCTCTTTCACTCTTTCCATTGCCTTCAGGGTTGTAAGCTGTAGTAAGAGAAAGCTTGATTCCTAATCTAGAAAAGAACTCCCTTGCTTCTTCGGCATCCAGTTCACCTCGATCTGCAGTAATTTTTTCCACACAACCATAACGGCAAATCACCTCATCAAGAAGGAATTTGCACACAGCTTCTGTGGTCTTAGCTCTTAATGCTCTTCCTTCAACCTGTCGTGCAAGAACCAAGTATCTCATCTGCCAGAGTCCTAAAGGCATCGTGACTAGATCCACAACCCATTTATAGTGCATGGCTAGTGGATATGTAGGGTGCAATCCATCACGATGTCGAACATTTGAATACATTTGACAAGTTACACATGACTCTACAAACTGAGATACATCTTTATACATACCCTTCCACCAGTATTTTTCTTTCAACTTGGAGAAGGTTGCCTACACACCCATGTGTCCAGCCCATAGACTCTCATGAAACTCTTGCATGAGCTTTACTTGAGTCTCTTTTTTACATATAACCCGTTGTGGTGTAGCACCCTTTTGCTTAGGATGCTTCCACAAGTAGCCATCCCTTAAAAAGTACCCATATGCTTTCCTGCGTATCCTCTTGAATTCTTGTTCAGACCAATCATCCTGTTTTGTTAGAGTACTCAAGTACCTTCCAATAGAAAGCCAATCACCTTCATAAAGATATTTCAAGAACAATTCAAGTGAATTAGTCATGCAGACATTGTTACCTTTGACATGAGAGATAGAATAGAATTTTGTGCCTACATCATCTCCCTCATCAATCATTTGCGACTCATCTTCATACCTTGCCCTTGATAGCATATCTGCCACTGTATTGTCTTTACCTGCAATGTGCTTAAACTCGAGATTTAAGGACTTAATGTAGGCAATCCACCGCAACATAGCAATGTCTGGTGTTGAGCAGCTTGTAATCATCCCAAGAAGTGGTAGACAATCTGTTTCTACAACAACACATGCACCAATTAGGTACTCTTTCCCACTTTTCAAGGCTGTAACCATATCCCATAACTCTCTCTTTATCTGTGGATAGTTTCTTTGGCGAGCACTTAGTACCTTTGCTCCAAATATTACCACATATCTGTGTCCTTCTTTGTCATCTTGCCCTATTGCCCATCCAATCCCTGTAGGACTGGTATCTACTATCACAATCACTGGCCTTTGACACTCATAGTCTACCTTTCTCAAAGTCGTTGCTGACTGGAGTAACTCCTTTAGCTTTTTCATGGATTTTACATGTGCTTCTGTCCATTTCAACTTTTGATTCTTTCTAAGCAGCTGATAAAGAGGATCAGCTACATGTGCATAATGTGGAATCCAAATAACATAGAAGACACATGCTCCCAGAAACCTTCTAACCTCAGTGATGCTAGTGCATGTTTCTTTCATTATTTGGATGGCATTTACCTTTGATGGACAAGGTTTCCTACCATATGGCCCGCACATGTGCCCCACAATGAGCACTTCTTTGACACCAAACATAGACTTTTTCCCTGACAATGTAAGATTCACTTCTTCCAACCTAGACAAAATTTTATCACAATCATTTATATGATTTACCACAAACCTGCGACATCCCTTGAGATCCAAAGCTTCATCTTTGTCACTTTCTTCACATCCTTTGATAGGCAAATCATCAATGAAAGGCATTGTGATTTGAGGAATAAAGTCACGTAAGACCTTATTCATCCCATTCATCATATGTGCAACCGAGTTGGTTGCTCCCTGTGGCAACGTACACATCCTTACCAAACCCAAAGGTGTCCTCATGGTTGTCAAGTCTCTGCTTTCGATTGCAAGCTGAAATTGATCATACCCTGAGTAGAGATCCCCCATTGAGTAGATTGCCCTCCCTGCAAACGCCTCTGCAAATTCATCCACAATTGGACCTATACCTACATTTCTAATTGTCACTTTGTTCACTGGTTGCATATCTTGGATGAAGCGTAGAGAACCATTCTTCTTTGGAACTGTGAACCACCTATTTGATTATGGAGCACAAGAAGGCTCCAAGATTCCCATTTTGATTTTCTCATTCAGTAGCTCTACTAACTTTGGCAAATGAGCCTTTGGAACCGGAATAGGCCGCAGATTCCAAGGCACATGAGGTATTGTGAAAATTACCATAGGAGCTACAATATAAGGATCAACACATCCTATCTCATGTGGCTCAAATGCAAAAGCCTTACCATGCTTTGAAAGCATTTCTTTGAAGGACTTTGTCTCCTCCTGTGTTAGAAACTCCTCGCAACCAATCTGCAACCCACTCTTTTTCATGCCTATTTGTACATTATGCACATATTGCTTCTCATATCTCTTCAAATCTTCAAGTTTTGTAAAACATACTGATCCATTCCTTGTTACCAAGGAGCTCATCGAGAAAGTTTCACCTATTTTTGGATCAGGCGAGACCCTTTTTCTTTCTGTACCACTGCAATCCCGCTTTACAATGGTACTTGGCCAAAACCCATCATTTCTCTATGATCATGAAACTCTTTGCTTACTTTTGGTAGAGGATGTTCTCTGAGGTTGTCACGATTTCTTTCATGGTTTACACAGACTGTGAGAAATGGACAGCTCGTTTACCATCTTTGCTACGTATTCTAGCATATGCTGAACCATCGTCCATTACCTTTGTTTCCATTCGAACTCCCACAATGTAGGGTTGTCCAAGGATGAGATGATATGAAGATGTATCCTGTACAAAGAAGTTTTGGTCAATCTTTACATCACCTATTGTCACCTTCACACCTGGACATGCTGCATACAATTCACCGGATGAATTGTTTGCCACTTTTACCATCCAACCATGATCTGTGTCCATTGGACATTTGCACTTGTTGTAGAGACTCTTTGACATTATGTTTATTTCTGAACCATGGTCAATCAAGGCAACAAATGGCTCTTCAAGATCACCTACCTTGACCAAAGTTTCTGTAGTAGCCCTTGCCCAATGACTTCGTGAATAGTAACTCCTAGGAATATCTTCAACTTCTTCATCATCATTTGAGAAATACACTTGCTTCACTCTCCCACTAGATTGGTAGCATCCTACCACAGCTCCATCATTCTCCTTATTTTGCAGTTGCATCCCTTTTGTCTTTGAGGTTTCCCCTTCAACCTGTGGACAAGAAAATTTAGCAAGGGTTTGCCTCTTTCTCTTGATGATGTCAATGATCTCCTCATGGAATTCACGCTTTGCAATGCCAAGAACTTCTCCCAGAGTAAACTCAATCTTTCTATTCAAGATCCTTTCCTCCAAGACTTTCTTTAAATCTGTAGCAACCTCAATATCAGATTGTAGTTTATAAGTTGGGCCTTTTGTCTTACCTTTCGTTGGCTCTTTCTTCTTTCCTGTTGTAGACTCCTCCATGAGTACTTCAAGTGGAGATGCTCCTTGTGTTGAGGGTGTTTGAGAAGGCATTGAGTCGCTTCTTCCCACACTTCTAGAAGCTCTTTTTGATGGTCCTTCATGAACATTCTCACGTCTCCGCTTCTCTTCTACAATTGCCTCATTTTGTTGGCATTTTGTAATGTAGGCATGCACTGACAATGAGTCCACTGGATCATTCCATCCTGTTTCTAGACGTATGCAATCACGTGCTTCATGTAGAATCTCTTTTGTAAGATTTCCCTTTTTAGCTAATTGCATGACATTTGGCCAAATTTGACCATGATGGTCACTCACCTCTTCATCACAAAAATGTTCAATTTTTACTCCATAAGTAGCTGCCTCAACTGAAGAGGTGGCATGCTTGGTTGCCATATCTTCAACTAAGGTTTGCATTCCCCCCTTCCCAAAGTTAGTTCTCAAGGGTAGACCTGCTCTCTTAAGTGGATTTTACCATCCTTAAAAAAGACAACACCTTTTGACAAAGCATCACTAAAATCATCACAATCCCTTCTTACATGGTCTGTACTATCACACAAAATACATCTATTAACAAACCCTTCTTTGGGCTGTTGTCTTTGCCTAGGAAGTGGCTTTGATGGTTGGCCTTTTTCTTCAAGCTTTGCAAACTTCACCTTCAAGTCACGCATTCCCTTCACAAGCTCATCTAGCATGGACTCATCAAACTTAGGAGCGATAAAAGTAGGCTTTACCATTTTGTCAGAAGTTCAGGTGGAAGGACTTGTAGTGTTTACTACCATCTTGTCCCTTCTTCTTTGTCGTTTGGCAAGCAATGAGACAGCACCTTCAACCTCATTCCAGTCGGTCTTTAGTCCTTGCTCAGCATCTTTATCTTCAAGAAGAAGCTCCAAATTTTCTTGAAACTCTTTACCTGCAGCTTGTAAGAAAAGATCTGTCTTCTCTGCATCTAGTGTGGCCCTTTCTGTCCTAGTGAGTTGTGCATAGCGCCGCTCAAATTCCCTAAGTACCTCTGTTATTGATAGTCCTTGATTTGGCTTGACTACCCATTCTAAGAATGTCCTTTTGGTCACTCTCTCCGAGTCCTCCATGAAATATTCCTCCTTTAAAGCTACTTTGAGTTCTTCCCAATTTCTCCCATGCCCATCTTTAATTGCCCTAACATGCTCCCTAATTTCTGGAGCAACAACTAGCTCAAAGCTTTGAATCATCTCACCTTCTGACACGCGATGCAGCTCCATCTCCTTCACATACTCGCGTAAGTACTTGGTTACATCTTTTCCATTGAACTGATCCATTCTATTGACGACCGCTTGTATGGCCTTCGTTGTTGAAATCTCCCTTCTTTCAGTAGCATGTTGTTGTTGCATGAACATTGCAAATGCTTGAAACATTTGCATTGTTGCTAGGTCAAAATACATACCCTGTTGCTCAACATGATCACCCATGGTTACCCACAAACTCTCACCCTGGCAGTTTTGCGTCGGGTTCACCAAAAATATGTCGAGAAATTTGCGAACCTTCCAAGAAAGCACCGGGCTTATGGCTGTGAGAGTTTGTGAGAGAACTCAACAAAAACTATATGAAGGAGTTAAACCATAGATGCCATGAAGAATAGGGTTTGGAAAGAAGTGCAATCAAAGAAGACTCACTCTTTCTCTCTTGCACTCACACACACAAAGAAAGAACGCAAAAGAGAATGCCAAAACAATACAAAGATGAAAACATCAAGGCTATGGTCATATCGTATCATGGGTAATATGAAAGGGTTAATGGATGAATTAATGGCATTCAATCTTGGCTGACCAAATAGGCTACGAATTGTTCTTTGGAATTGTAGTTTTGTGCTTACCATAATATAGATATTTTGTCTAGTGATTGGGATTAATTGTGTGTACAAATCCTCTTGGTTCATAGCAAGATAACTACGCTTACATCAAAAGAAAAATTATAGTCTATGAGAGGTAGTATGATGGGATCCGGTGATAGAAGTATTTCATTGAGCCTTTCAGGGCCGAACAGAAACACTATACGTTGTTGAAAGTGTATTTTACGGCTAATCCATACGTTAATTCTAATAGATCGTACAGAGTGAAAGCGATAGAAATGATCATCATGTGGGTTATTCATCTAGGATAGTATGTGAGAAATGTAGATATGAGAGAAGTGAAGAGATGAGAAGTTTCCCTCCCAAGCCCTATTCTTGCTCGTAGGCAATAAGGATACTGCGGGGAGAGATGTACCTGTAGCAAAGAGAACCTAGAATTTGTAGAGAGGATGAATTAATAAGAATGAGAAAGATAGGTTTGGTTAAGGAGATTAGATACATATATATATATATATATATGTTGGATTAGAGATTGAAAAGAAAACAACAAGAAATCAAGAAAACATCAATGTAGAACACATCTTACTTCACAAATCCTTCGGCACCATTATTGATGGAGAGAGAAGAAGAGTGGAGAATTCCACTTTGATTGATACACCAAGTCCAATATCTTCTTTGATTAGAGTTGATCTTCCAAAGATAGCGTACAAGAATGGCTAGTCTTCCTCTAGCAGAAAGTGTAGGCTTGGGCTTATGTTAATGGCTAAGTACAATTAGGCATTACTACTCACTTCCTCAAGAATTCCTCTCATCAATGGCTTGAATGCTTGGGTTCCTTCCAAGGAAGAAGAGGTCCCCTTTTATAGGTGAAGGGAACCCCCAAGGGTTTACACAAGAAGAGAGGAGCCAGTGTGAACAGGAATTGGAAAAGTTAGAAATGAGCTGTCCCTGCATGATGTGGGCAGACTGGGGTCCAGTATTTTGATCATATCTCCTCAACCGTAGCTCCAAATAAAAAAGTAAAAATATGGGCAAAAACTTCAGCTCATTAGCTACGATTTTCATTTTAAAAATAGGGTCCATTTATGGCAGCAAAAGTCTTTATGTGGTCTCCTTAGCCTAGACTTTCATTTAATTCCAAAGGACACCTCATGCCATATGAAAGCATGACATTGCTCCTTGACAAAGTTTTGTAATCATGCTTGCAATAATGCATTAAAATAAGTGTATCTTTGAAATCATGCCACATAGTGTCCCACTAAGATTTGATTCTCTCCTAGTAGCTATTTAAAAAGAAATATAAGAAAAGTATAAAAAATACAAGAATATATATATATATTAGAGTTTACCCAGATATAGGATCTAGCTAGGGTGTGAGATGATAATGAAATAGTAGAAATAAAGAATCAATGCTTTTTGCCCCAAGTTAAAGAGGCGGAGCTATTGATGCTTTTCCCATAGTATTTTCTGATGGTAAAGTAAGGATATGTTACCCTTGAGAAAAATAATAGGATGAGATAGAAGGCTTATTATTATACTTAAATATGCATATGTACACTATAGAAAATATAATTATGTATCTAAAAAATTACAAGATAGATCTTGTAGCATGCGCTCCCACTATGTACGTGTCACAGCACGACAACGCGACACAGATAATATTGATGGCAAACTCGACAAAAAACATGAACCAACTATCACATAAACCCAATCCAATACATAATGGCGAACTTGATATTTGCCGGCTTCATAACATGATGCTTCGTGTAGCTTGATCCTCGATGGCTTCTCTTGTTTGGCCAAACCTCTATCTACTTGGCGGCTCTATCCTTCTCGACTTCCTAAGATAACCCTCCTTTTGCACTATAGCAAGCCCTTAATGGAAACTACTTTCAATGCGAAGCCTGCAACCTGCTACCTTCATTAATTGCTCTTATGCAACCTCCCCTTGTTGGGCTCTCTGGCCAACTCTCTGTCCCTGCCATCCACTAACCTGGCAGCAGCCCTCTCGTATACAATAACCCCATTCCCTTCTTTCTCTTCCTCTCACCACCAATTGTTTGCCCTCCAACCACCTTTCCTTGGCCTGTTGGCCCTCATCCTTCATAGCGCTGTCCCATGGCTTTCCAGAAAATGCCCCTCAGGCCACGCCACCTGATGCTCCTCCATGCATGCAACCCTGGCAGATCTCGTCTAATGGAGTCGCTCTTATCAAGCTCCTCCTCCTGCCACCCCTTGGCAGTATCTTTTACTCCCGGGGAGGTCACCTAATAAAAATGTAACCTATCACGTGAGTTCAACAGAAGGGTATTTAAATTTCTTGAAACTTACAGAAATATATATACAGAATGGCGTTATTTTTTCAAATTTGAGAAAACTTTACAGATTTTAAAAGAAAAGGGTACATCATATTCTAACAAAATTCACAGATAAGGGGTTTTACAAACATGTCTTGAACGCACGTGATATGGTAGTTTTACACATAGTGAACCCCCCGGGCTTTTACTCCTCCATGGCTAGGCCCTTGGCGGCCTTTCCTTTTTGCTCTCGGCTCTAGTCACCTGCTCTCCCATGCTCCCAGATCATGCCACCATACCGATGGCCCTCCACCCACGTGGTGCTCCTTACCTCGCGCTACCAGCTAGCACCCTCTTGGCCTGCAGCCACGTGCAACTGGCGGTCCCTCCTGATAAAAAAGGCAACCTCCCTGCATGGTAACTCCTCCCTACCCCCACTACAACATAACATGAAGATATCGACGCATCATATATCGACGGCCATGCCTTTCCACGCATATATCGACGTAACTAGAGAACGTCGATATATGCATGGAAAGACATTATTTGCGTGGAAAGACATTATTTCCCACGGGTATATCGACGCAGTTTGCGACGCAAAAAAAATTGGGGGAAAAAAGAGAAACCCGAGCGCGCAGGGGCCATTTTCGCCTGCTCAAATCTTGGCCGAAACCTGCTGCGTAGGTATTATGTCACTCCCCCCCCCCCTCCCCAACCTCTCTCTCTCTCTCTACATCGTGTGTGTGTGTGTAGGAAAGAGAGAGAGAGAGAGAGAGAGAGAGAGAGAGAGAGAGAGAGAGAGAGAGAGAGAGAGCGGTGTGTGTGTGTGTGTGTGTGTGTAGGAAAGAGAGAGAGCGGTGTGTGTGTGTGTGTGTGTGTGTAGGAAAGAGAGAGAGAGAGAGAGCGGTGTGTGTGTGTGTAGGAAAGAGAGAGAGAGAGAGAGAGAGAGAGAGAGAGAGAGAGAGAGAGAGAGAGAGAGAGAGAGGTGTGTGTGTGTAGGAAAGAGAGAGAGAGAGAGAAATGTGTGTGTGTAGGTAATCAAAGAGAGAGAGAGAGAGAGAGAGAGAGAGAGAGAGAGAGAGAGAGAGAGAGAATTAATGTATGCGTAGGAAATTAAAATTAAAGAGAGAAATGAAATGAAATGTTATATTAATGTCTTCGAAAGGCCAAAGTGACCTATGAAACAAGAAAGTTACAATGTTGTGGATCTGATACAAAGTCAGAGTAAAAAGATGACAAAATGACAAAATAAAATATTATGGAATCCTAAACTGTTGGGTGTGGACTAAACGGCTAAAACAGCTAGCTGGGATAGGTAGATCATAGGAGATCCAGCATCTATCGTTGGCGGATCTCATCAATCTCCTCCATGGGCAGTAGTCTGACCGAGTGTTGTGCATGTCAAGCCAAAGTGACCTAGATCCTCTGATGCAGACTCTGTCGATGTTGTGTAGTCCTCCGCAGTCGTGGGCATCTGGATCTCCCTAGCTTAGTCCCTCGTTCGATCAGTAGAGAGATAGGGAAGTAGAGAGAGAGAGAGAGAGAGAGGAAAATAGAGAGAGAGAAAGAGATAGGGAATAGAGAGAGAGAGAGAGAAAGAGAGTTCTATATATATATATATATATATATATATATATATATATGTAAATAGAGAGAGAGAGAGAGAGAAAGAGAGAGATAGGGAAATAGGGAAATAGAGAGAGAAAGAGAGATAGCGAGAGCGAGAGCGAGAGAGAGAGAGAGAGAGAGAGAGAGAGAGAGAGAGAGAGAGAGAGAGAGAGAGAGAGAGAGAGAGAGAGAGAGAGAGAGAGAGAGAGAACGAGAGATAGGGTACGTAGACAGAGAGAGAGAGAAATAGAGAGATAGAGAGTGATATATATATAGAGAGAGAGAGACACTACTAGAGATCACTTGAATACCGACACCAACTTACCGAAGTCATTGGCGGGCGTCGGTATGTGCATCGGCAATACTGGAGGAAGCTCAGATTTAAAAAAAAATTCAAATTTCAATTTTCGTCACGTATACTGACACAGATACCGACGCGTATACATCAGCATATACCGACGTCGACTAGTAAAAACGAAACTCGAGCTTATTTTGTGCGTGTTTCCAAAAACTCATTCTCTCTCTCTCTTCGCTCAACTCACGGCCAGATCTGCACCTTTGGACTACTACGGGCTTGGGCAAACACCATCACATCTTCTCTACTTGCTGTGCAGGTAAGCCTTTTGTCCTTGTTTTTTGGTTATTTTTGTGTGTGTGTGTGTGTGTAACACAATGTGTGTGTGTGTGTTTTTTTTTGCAGATGTGGAAGCTACTCCGGAAGCTTTGTGCACACATACGATTGTATGTGAGTGCACAATCTCATTGCTCTCACACACACACACACACACATTAATTTTAATTTTGGTTTAATTTTATATTTAAATTCTATATTTAATTTTAAAATTCAAATTGTTATTGTTGTTTAATTTTAATTTGTTATTGTTATTTAAGTTTATATTTAAATTTGTTATTGTTAATTAGTTTTAGGGTTTTCTATATCCAAAAATAGAATAAAAAACCTTTAAATACATTAACAAAAAGTTTGCATATCCCTGCATGACCAACGGAAACGTTTGCATCTTACTGTCATCATTCGGCATTCTTAGTGACAGCATGTAAAGCACACACAATCTCTCTCTCTCTGCACACACAATCTGTGTGTGTGTGTGTGTGTGTGTGTGTGTGTGTGTGTGTGTGTGTGTGTGTGCAAAGAAGCAGTGGCCCGGGTGTACACACACTCCGTCGGCGCCGCGGCTAGTATGAGAGCAGAATAGAAGAAGAAAAGGGGAAGGGAGGAGCGACAAAACACAAAAGGCAAAGATGGTGGCTCATTGCTTGCTCAAAAAACCATCACAACACTCCACAGAGCTTCTCTTTCACTCTCCTCTAGCATTTTTAATAACCGGCCGACATGTGACACTCCTCTTGAGCTTCTTTGACTTCATTTGACCAGCTCAAAATACATTCGAAGCTCAACTCTCACCTTTACACATGAAAGTCCTCTAGGGAGCAACAACAGCGCCGTCGTTGCTCTTAGAGACAAGCTTCCTCCTCAAAAAAGATTGGGCGGGGGCATATAACAAGCCGTAGGTCAAACGGATAGAAGAAACGTCCAAAATACAAACCGTTTTTGAAGTTCGATTGGGTTTTTCTACGAAAAAATGCAAATGGAGTTCATAAACGGCTTCTACGTCGTAGGTCAAATCCGGTTGCGTTTTTCTATGGAAAAACGCAAACGGACTTCGGAAATGGCTTCTATGCCTACCGAAACCATCCGTAGTCCATTAGGTAGTCTTAAGGCAATGTCAAGAGCGTGTATGGAAAGCCGTAGGTCAAACGGACAGAAATACACAAGCTGTAGGTCAAATCCGATTGCGTTTTTCTACGAAAAAACGCAGACGGTCTTTGGAAACTGATTCTATGCCTACCGAAATCATCCGTAGTCCATTAGATAGTCTTTAGGCAATGTCAAGAGCGGGTATGGCAAGCCGTAGGTCAAATGGATAAAGGAAATGCCAAATACACAAGCTGTATGTCAAATCCGATTGCGTTTTTCTACGAAAAAACACAGACGAACTTCGGAAACTGATTCTACGCCTACCGAAACCATCCGTAGTCCATTAAGTATTCTTAAGGCAATGTCAAGACCGTGTATGGAAAGCCATAGGTTAAACGTATAGAAGAAACGTCAAATACACAAGCCGTAGGTCAAATCTGGTTGCGTTTTTCTACGGAAAAACGCAAACGGACTTCGGAAATGGCTTCTATGCCTACTGAAACCATCCGTAGACGATTAGGTAGTCTTTAGGCAATCTCAAGAGTGCATATGGCAAGCCGTAGGTCAAACCGATAGAAGAAACGCCAAATACACAAGCCGTAGGTCAAATCTGGTTGCGTTTTTCTAAAGAAAAACGCAAACGGACTTCGGAAATAGCTTCTATGTCTACCAAAACTATCCGTAGTTCATTAAGTAGTATTAAAGCAATGTCAAGAGTGTGTATGGCAAGCCGTAGGTTAATGGGTTTGAACTAACGTCAAATACACAAGCCGTAGGTCAAATCCGATTGCGTTTTTCTACAGAAAAACGCAAACGGATTTTGAAAATGACTTGTATGCCTACTGAAACCATCCGTAGTCCATTAGGTAGTCTTAAAGAAATGTTAAGAGAGCCTATGGCAAGCCGTAGGTCAAACGGATAGAAGAAATGCCAAATACACAAGCCGTAGGTCAAATCCGATTGCGTTTTTCTACGAAAAAACGCAGACGGACTTCGGAAACTGATTCTACGCCTACCGAAACCATTCGTAGTCCATTAAGTAGTCTTAAGGCAATGTCAAGACCGTGTATGATAAGCCGTAGGTTAAACGGACATAAGAAACGTCAAGTACACAAGCCGTAGGTCAAATCCGGTTGCGTTTTTCTACGGGAAAACGCAAACGGACTTTGGAAATGGCTTCTATGCCTACTGAAACCATCTGTAGACGATTAGGTAGTCTATAGAAAATTTCAAGAGCGCGTATGGCAAGCCGTAGGTCAAACGGATAGAAGAAACGCCAAATACACAAGCCGTAGGTCAAATCCGGTTGTGTGTTTTTTACGGAAAAACGCAAACGGACTTCGGAAATAGCTTCTATGCCTACCGAAACCATTCGTAGTTCATTAAGTAGTTTTAAAGCAATGTAAAGAGCGTGTATGACAATCCGTAGGTCAATGGGTTTGAGTTAACGTCAAATACACCAGCCGTAGGTCAAATCCGGTTGCGTTTTTCTACGGAAAAACGCAAACGGATTTCAAAAATGACTTCTATGCCTACTGAAACCATTCGTAGTCCATTATGTAGTCTTAAATCAATGTCAAGAGCGTGTATGAAAAGCCGTAGGTCAAATGGATAGAAGAAACGCCAAATATGTTACCATATACATGTGGTAGTGATGTGTGTGAACACACTAGGACCGCCGGGGCATTTTTTCCCTCTTTAGGAGGTTTTTTTCCCCCGTGCATTGTATATACGCCCATCACTCTAGGGCTATCTATTTTTTCCATTGCGCACTAAGTAACACACTCTCTATTGTGTGCCTTGAGCTTCCTTCGTCTTCTCCAAGCTGTGTGTGTTTCTCTGCAACCCTAATTCCAACAATTGGTATCAGAGCAGGTCACGTCCTCCCGGGCTTAGTCGCCAGCTGCTCCAGCACACGCCTGCTCACTTTCTCCGATTTCAGTGAGCTTTGGCGAGCGTTCGCAGGTCGACAAATATTTTGGGTGAGCTCGAAGAGCTCGGTCTGCTCAGAATTTTGATTTGGGCTCATTTCGGCCTCCGTTTCCACTACGGGCAGTACTGCACAGGCTATTTCGTCATTTTGTGCAGATTTTCTGTCAGTGCCGTTTTCTGCATAACAGGTGCCTTATAGTCTTCTACGGTTTGTGCTATATAGCACAAGTTGTTCCCGCTCCATTTCTCCTATTTTCGGGCAGTTTTCACATCAGGTGCAGCATTTACCATGGCTGACAACAACAACACAGATGTGTTCAAGATGTTTGCTGCTGAGGACAGGTTGGATGGGGACAACTACCCTATGTGGGCTTATATGATGCAACACGTTCTTGTGTCAAAAGGTGTCTAGAACATTGTGCAGGGCATTGATGTACGTCCTGGTTCTGAAGATGTAGGCGATATTGAGGATGTTGCAGGTCTTGCTGCAAGGATTGCAGCTGTTAGAGTTGTTTTGCCTACAGCAGAACAAGCTCGTTGGGATGTTAAGGATGCGCAGGCTCATGCATTGATTGCGTTGTCTGTGAAGCGCACCATTATTCCTCACATCCGTTCAGCAAAATCTGCAAAACAGGCTTGGGATATTCTAGCAGGTCTTTATGCAAGCCGCAATGAGGCTAAAATTGCTTTGCTGCGTAAAGAGCTAGAGTCGAAGATTATGCATGAGGAAGATGATATGGACACTTTCCTTGCTAGTGTCAAGGATATCAATGAGCAACTCATTTCTGCAGGTGAAGTCATTTCTGACAGTTCCCTTGTGCAGACTGTTCTTGATGCCTTACCAGATTCCTACCAGACTTTTGCTAGTACTTGGAGACTGATGACCCAAGGAAATCCTGAAGTTGTCAAGTTTGATGCATTATGCACATTGCTGTTGCAAGAGTCACTTTCTAGAAAAAACAGGACTAGGCAGCGTGCAGTTGAACAGGCTTTTATTGCTTCTCAAAGAAAGGGTGGTAACAGTAATGCAGCCACTTCTTATGGTTCTGCTGCGAGTGGCAAAAATTATGTTCCTAATGCTTCTGCTGGCAGCACTTCGTCTGGCAATTCTGGTGATAAGGGCAAAAAGAAGATGCGTTGCCATTATTGTAAAGCCAATGATCACTTGATCAAGTCGTGTCCTAAGTTGAAGGCCAAAGAGGCTAAGAAGAAAGAGGGTGGTTCCACTGCAAATGCTGGTTCCACTACAAATGCAGCCATTGTTGAGTCTTCTGTGAAAGGAGATTGTGATGCTGATGTTGATGCAGAATGGGCTTTTAGCGCAGAGTGCACTTACAATCCTGCTGTCCATGATGCATGCTTGTCAGTTGCTGCAGATTCACATGTGTGGTATTTCGACAGTGGTGCTACAAAGCACATTACCTCACATCATGAATTGTTTACCTCTCTCGAGTCTGTCCCTCATGGGAATTCAGTCACTTGTGCCAACAACGCCTCTTATCCAGTTCAGGGAGTTGGAAAGATTGTGCTCACTGCTGCTAATGGCAGTTCCTTCACACTTGTTGATGCACTTTATGTACCTGGGATCAAGAAGAATCTATTGTCTGTATCCGCACTTGCTAGACTTGGACTTGTAGTCAAATTTGTGGATGACAGATGTACAGTTCATGATCTCAGTTTTGGTGATGAAATTGTTGCATCTGGGCTTTTGTGCCGTGGGCTGTATAAGCTCACTTTGTATGACAAGTGTGGACAAAATTTTGCAAATGCTGTTGCAGATTCAAGGGCTATTTCAGACGCAAAACTTTGGCATGCACGTTTTGGTCATCTGAATTTTGCCAGTTTGCTGCGTTTGCAGAAATCTGATATGGTTGCTTCTTTGCCTCCTCTTGAAGCACCTATCAAACATGTTTGTGAAGGCTGTATTCTGGGTAAAATGCAGCGTTCTAAGTTTCCAAAGGATGGTTCAGTTAGGGCCACATGCAGGTTGCAGCTTGTGCATAGTGACGTTTGTGGGCCCATACAAACTCCGTCCTTGGGCAATTACCTGTACTTCGTGACTTTCATTGATGATTACTCCAGGCATGCATGGGTATTTCCGCTTAAAGCGAAGTCCGAAGTTTTTATGTGCTTCAAACAATTTTTGGCTATGGCTGAAAATGTCTCAAAATGTACTATGGGCACCCTCCGTTCCGATCGAGGGGGGGAGTATATGTCTCATGAATTTAATGCATTTCTGGCTAGTCGTGGGATAAAACACCAATGTACAGTGCCTTATACACCTCAGCAAAATGGTGTTGCTGAGAGGAAAAACAGGTCACTAACGGAAATGGCACGATGTATGGTCAAAAGTCAAGCTTTGCCGCATTCTTTTTGGCTTGAGGCCATCATGTGTGCCACTTATGTACTTAACAGGTGTCCTACGAAAGCTTTGCAGTCTATTACTCCATATGAAGCATGGCATGATAGAAAACCTTCTATTGAGCACATGCGTGTTTTTGGCTGTTTGGCATATGCTTTGGTGCCACAAGTGCAGCGCAGAAAATTGGATGATAAGGCTGTCAAATGTATTTTTGTTGGTTATAGTGCTGAAAGCAAAGGTTACAGGTTGTATCATCCGCAAACAAAACGTATTTTGGTTTCACGGGATGTAGTGTTTGTGGAAGATTCTGTTCAACCCTTGCTGTCATGTACTAGAGACAGTAATGTAAGCTCACAGGACATTTATGACACTTTGTTGCCTCTTTTCAGTGGTGGAAATACGAATGTAAGTTCCAATGAGGCAAATGTACAGCCTATGGGGGTTTCTGAAAATGTTTTAGAACAGCCTATTACTGATGCAGATGTACATGATGTACTTGATGAGGAAAGGGCTGAAAATGAGCAGGCTAGAGGTATGCCAAAATGGCTGGTGCACACTTTGCGTGACAGTAAATTGGATGCACCTTTATCTAGTCGTACTCGTTCAGGCTCTCGCCATGCATCTTATGCATCAGATTGTTATGCTTTGGCTGTGTCTAGTTTACATGATGTTGAGGAGCCTCTGTCTTTTGATGAAGCACAGAATTCAGAAAATTGGATTGCTGCCATGAAATCAGAATATGATGCACTTATAGAGAATGACACATGGACTTTATGTGATTTGCCTCCTGGCAAAAAGCCCATTGGTACGAAGTGGGTTTACAAGTTGAAACGCAAGCCGGATGGTGAGATCGATCGCCATAAGGCTCGACTTGTTGCAAAGGGTTATGCACAACAAAAAGGCATAGATTATGAAGAGACTTTTGCTCCCACTTGTCGTATGACTACTGTGCGTTTTCTATGTGCATTGGCAGCTCATTTTGGTTGGGATGTACATCAATCAGACATTGTTACTGCTTTCTTTAATGGTGACATATTTGAGGAAGTTTATGTAACGCAGCCTCGCGGTTTTGTCATAAAAGGACAAGAGGACAAAGTGTGCAAATGTAAGAAGGCTTTGTATGGGTTGAAGCAATCTCCTCGTGCTTGGTATGAGAAAGCTGACACTCATTTGGTTAAACGAGGCTTTCGTAACAGTCCAACAGAAAGCACATTGTATGTAAAGCGTGAGGATGATGTATTTCTCATTGTGGTTCTTTATGTTGATGATTTGCTGATCACTGGACCAAATGAGAGACATATTGCTGAATTTAAGGCTGATTTGAATGCTACTTTCAAGATGAAAGATTTGGGGCTGTTGCATCATTACTTGGGTATACAGTTTAAGCAGTGTGATGGTGGTATTGCCTTGTGTCAGAAAAGTTACATAGAGACATTGCTATGTAAGTTTGGACTTGAGGATTGCAAACCTATTGCCACTCCCATGGAAACAGGTTTGAAGTTGAGTCTACATGATGCTGGCGATCCTGCTGATGTCACTCTTTACCAAACTGCTGTTGGCTGCCTCATTTATGTATGCAACACGAGGCCAGATATTCAGTTTGCAGTCTCGCAGGTCAGCAGATTTATGCATAGCCCAGGGTCTAAGCATTGGCAGGCTGTCAAGAGGATTTTCCGCTACCTTAGTGGCACTTTACATCTTGGCTTGTTTTATCCCAAGGGGGGATCATTGCCGCCAGACTTACATGCTTTTTCGGACTCAGATTGGGCTGGTTGTTTTGACACGCGAGTGTCCACAAGTGGTTTTTGTTTCATGCTTGGCAGTTCATGTATATCATGGTTGAGCAAGAAGCAACCTACTGTGGCCACTTCGAGTTGTGAGGCTGAGTACAGGGCAGTCTTCACAGCTACGGTTGAGTGTGTATGGCTCAGACGCCTTATGGCTGACTTGGGTGTTGGACAGGACACTGCCAACACTATCTACACTGACAGTCAGAGCGCATTGGCAGTTGCGAGGAACCCAGTTTTTCATGCTCGCACAAAGCACATTGAGGTGCATTACCACTATGTCAGGGAGAGGCTCTCAGCAGGAGAGATCAGCTTGGCTTATGTGCCAACACAGGACAACCTTGCAGATCTTTTCACAAAGGCATTGTCTCGTGAGAAGCTTGAAGCTTTCCGCAAAGCTTTGGGCTTACTCCCCTTTGTGGACTGATCCTGTCCTCAGGGCATGGCACTTCCCTTTACTCATGTGCCAGCTCTCGTTCACCGCATCACTCCAGGGGGGATTTGTTACCATATACATGTGGTAGTGATGTGTGTGAATACACTAGGACCGCCGGGGCATTTTTTCCCTCTTTAGGAGGTTTTTTTCCCCCGTGCATTGTATATACGCCCATCACTCTAGGGCTATCTATCTTTTCCATTGCGCACTAAGTAACACACTCTCTATTGTGTGCCTTGAGCTTCCTTCGTCTTCTCCAAGTTGTGTGTGTTTCTCTGCAACCCTAATTCCAACAAAATACACAAGCCGTAGGTCAAATCCGATTGCGTTTTTCTAACGAAAAAACGCAGATGGACTTCGAAAACTGATTCTACACCTACCGAAACCACCCGTAGTCCATTAAGTAGTCTTAAGGAAATGTCAAGACCATGTATGGTAAGCCGTAGGTTAAACGGACAGAAGAAACGTCAAATACACAAGCTGTAGGTCAAATTTGATTGCGTTTTTCAACGTAAAAAGAAAAACGGACTTTGAAAATGGCTTCTATGCCTACTGAAACCATTCGTAGTCCATTAGGTAGTCTTTAGGCAATTTCAAGAGTGCGTAGAGCAAGCCGTAGGTCAAACGGATAGAAGAAACACCAAAAACACAAGCCGTAGGTCAAATCTGGTTGCGTTTTTCTACGGAAAAACGCAAACGGACTTCAAAAATGGCTTCTATGCCTACCGAAACCATCCGTAGTCCATTAAGTAGTCTTAAAGCAATGTGAAGAGCATGTGTGACAAGCCGTAGGTCAATTGGTTTGAATTAACGCCAAATACACAAGCCGTAGGTCAAATCCGGTTGCGTTTTTCTACAGAAAAACGCAAACGGATTTCGAAAATGACTTCTATGCCTACTGAAACCATCCGTAGTCCATTAGGTAGTCTTAAAGCAATTTCAAGAGCGTGTATGGCAAGCCGTAGGTCAAACGGACAGAAGAAACGCCAAATACACAAGGGATTGATCAGATACGATTACGTTTTTCTACGAAAAAACGCAAACGGACTTCGGAAACTGATTCTACGGTTACCAAAACCATCCGTAGTCGATTAGGTAGTCTTTATGCAATGTCAAGAGCGCATATGGCAAGCCGTAGGTCAAACGAACAGAAAAAATGCCAAATACACAAGTCGTAGGTCAAATCCGGATCCGAAGATAAAACGAAAACTCTTGAGACCGGTTACATGGAATATAGGCTTTACTTTGACCAATAAAGACATGATTTACCCGGTGGTCTTGATCTCTGTGCACCTCTAGACAAAGTGGAGATTTTAACCCACCCGGCATGAAGAGATTGTCTATTTTTCACGAACTGCCGTATTGGAGTGATTTGCTTATTAATCATCTGCTCGACCCAATGCACATTTTTAAGAATGTGGGAGAGATCATATGGAAGACCATTATTGGAAAAAGGGAGAGCAAAGCTCAGAGAGATGACCTACAGGCTGTGGGTTGAATGCCAGAGATGTGGCCTCGACTAAAGTCCAATGGAGCGTATGCTATTCCAAAAGGTCCATGGGTTTTGAGTCGTGCTGAAGAGCAACAAGTGAAGAAGACCATATCTTCTTTCCAGACTCCTACTGGGTGAATGCGATGTTTGAAAACGGCCTTTACTAGAGATGACAATCTTAGTGGTCTTAAGTCTCATGATTGGCACAAATTTTTACAGTTTATCTTACCAATTGCCATAAAAGATTGTCTGACAGATGACATCAGATGTACCATTTATAAAATTAGTGAGCTAGTGGGTTGGATCTCATCAAAAGAGATAAGAAAAGACAAGATAGATGCAGCTCACTTGAATGCAATCGAAGCAGTGTGTATGGTGGAGAAGTATTTTCCAACGAACATTCTTACCATCCAAACGCATTTGCTTGTGCTTGTGGTCGATGAAGTTGCAGTTTGCTGGAACCGTCAACAGCAGATGGATGTTCTTCTTGGAGAGATTCATGAAGACTTTAAAGGGTTCGTTCGTCAAAGAGCTCGTCCTACGGGTAGCATGGCTGAAGGATGGCTTGTTTATGGTTATGTTTAACTTTCTGGTTATGCTTATGGTTATTGTTTTGCTTGTGGTTATGGTTATTTGCATTATGGTTTTGATCAATATGGTTATGGCCAGTTATGGTTTTTATTTGGTTATGGTTTTGCACAAATTAAGTTCGTTATGGTTATGGTTTTAAGTTGGTACGGTTATAATTTTGCACAAAGTTCATTTCATTTCTTTCATTGGCCTTAAATCTCATGTGAGATCCTACATGGATAGCATGTAGGAGGCGTATACATGGTATGGTTTTTGTTTAAAAGTTTATGTAAAAACAAAGGGAACTTTGCCGAAATTTTTGTGCACGAGAGTACAATTGATTTTGGTGCTGCTCGCTTTCTTGGGCAGAGGGTAGGAAGTCTGGCTATGTCCATCTTTTCACTGGGCACAGGCTAGGCTATGTGCCCTCTGCCTAAGAATTTTTTTTTCTGTTATGGTCGTTGATATATGCGTCTATATATCCGTCCATATCTGCGTCACTATCTGCGTCCATATTTGCGTCGCAAATAAAGCCTTTCCACGCAGATATCGACGCGAATAGCGACAGTTTTACAGGGACGCAGATATCACTGCGTCGATGACACCTTTTTTTTGTTGTAGTGCCCTATCGTGCAACCATCCACCTTCCATGTGTTGCTTCAGTAACACCGCCATTTCCAAGATGATGCTCATTTTTGTTTTTGTAATTCTGTTAACTTCAACTCTAAAAAAACCTTCCTTAGCCCCACTTCACACGTCTCTCACTACCGATCTCATTTTTGCTAAAAAAAGCTTGCTTTTCTTCTGCCAACTCTAGAGCTCCCGCAATTAAAAGATAGTCCGCTTACCCTCGCCACCAGAAAATGACTATTGCAACCCCATCTGATACTTGTATGCTAGTCGCCTTGTTTAGATGGGAGAGAATTCTTTGAAAGACATCACCTTGTTGACTGCATGTGGACATAGCCAACCTCATAAAAGTGGCCCTCAAATGTTATGAATTTTCTAGCTAGAAGGGACGTCGACCGCTACGACCGTCAATCGAGTTAAGCTTCCATTGCTTGACATAGGTCCGAGGTGGAGACTTGCTAGCCATCAACCCGCAAGTACTCAAAGAGCTCGTGTTTGCAAAATTGGAGTACCCATTCTTCATACATACCAAGTCTCGTTTTGGAGATAAAATCCATCGACCTTTGGTACCTTCAAGCTCTCCGACCAGTTGAGGTGGAAAAGCATCTTTGACCTACTAAACACCACATCTAGCATACACATCCTGGTGGTGCTTAATGTACCCTGCATCAAGTAGCTGCTCAAGCATTGAGTCATCCGCCTACTAACTTTCACACAGGTGCCACTGGCTTCTCCTTGGGTCGACAATGTTTGGGTGCACCATCATTGCCCAACCCCTCGTTGAGCATTGATGCTCAATAGTAGCATTCTTTAGATAAGAGATGATTGCATATTAGAAAACTGATACTCAGTATGTACATAGGCAGTAGATCGAGAGATTTTATTAGTTGTAGAATCTCCTTGAATCAAATGAAAGCCATAGGCTCTCCCAAGTGTGATGCAAACTCCGCGAGGATCAAATACATGGCATGGAACACAGCCATCTGTCTCTAGTACATGCATAATCAACCATTTTTTTGCACCGGTAAGCCCAAAAATCAACCTCTCGTGCAGCTTGGCATAACATTGACCTTTAAGAACTTGTATCCATACACCGGCTTCATACACAAAATAAGCCTGTAAATCAACCTGTGAAGCATTTGCACCATACACCGTCATCCTCTCACAGCCCTCCATAGCATAATCTTCTCCCAAAAAACTTTGCAATCGATACACAATTGCTTGCAAAGCAACCTTCAACAACATGTCCATCAACAGCATGGCACAAACCTTTGGCAACCTATCTTCCAATGACACTTCTTCTTGGAGAACCAAGCCTACCTGCTTCTCAAGCATACCCTCTGTTGTAGGTCCTTCAAATGACATACACTCCATACCTCACTGACCATGCAAGTCTTTGTCTGCCATAGCCTTTGATACTTCATCTTCAACCACTTCATGCGAGAGCAAATCAGATTGCTCGACCACCTTTGCTTGCTCTTCAAGGACTTTTTCTATGACCATATCATCTGCTAAACGAGAAAAAAAGTCATCTATTACCTCATTTTTTGGTAGGTCGACATTGCCAATACCTTTTGAAATGCATTGCCGCTCTTCAACACGATCAGTAGGGCAAGGTTGCCCAACCCCCTAGCTAGCTTCTTCCTGCACAACTTCGATCATCGCTTTGCTAACAACTTCAAGCTTGTCCTGTGAGCTTTTCACATCTTCATTTGCTTCTTCATGCATACATATTTTGGCTAGGACCGCATCCTTGCTAACCGGGCTAACAGACTCTTGTACAACAGCACACCAAATTGGAGGCACAAATTGAAATGAATGACCAGAATGGCTTACCAATGGAAAAGCAACTATCTCTTTGACGCTTGATCTTTCTTTTGACATATGATGAAGCTCCATTGTCGAGCTATATCCATAAACTGCAGGCTTCAACAAGCCCATCTCCAGCTTCTTCTTTGCTTTCTTGCTCTTTACCTTTGCCAAACAGACCATCTGAGCATAGTCCTTTGCACCACCACACTCGACCTTCTCCTTGATTCGCAAATGCAAGCATGCTAGAAACTGCTCTTGCTTGAAATGATCTCCATTTTGCATACATGTAACAGCAGCTAGTCTCTCCCAAATAGATTCAAATTTATCCAAAAACAAAGCAAAATATTCACTTACATCCTGCTTCAGCTTGCTCAATTGCTCACCCAAGTCCGATGGAGAAACATGCTTCTAAAAAAGCTTCAACAAACCGCTTGCAAATCTTGTGCAGTAACTGCCAATCTGCAATCTTCAATCCTTCAAACCAAGCTTTGGATCGTCCTTATAGAACAAATGGTAGTGCCTTCAATTTGGCCTCATCTCCACAAATTCTCATATGCAATAGGTATAGCTCCAGATTGGAAATCCAATCTGTAGCCTCATCTTCTCCAGCAAGCATCAATTCAATATCATGCATCATCTTTAGGCTTTAAAACTTCACTGACGAGCAATCGGTAGATCCTCCGTGGGGGCACCACTGATGGGAAGGGGGAACAAACCCAACACACTCCAAGCTTGCCTCTCTAAAGCCCAGGGAATATCTTGCACCCCGAACCACACAAAATCACACACACCGATACACAATCTGCAAATTGCAATTGCACACACTCGCCTTTGAGCACCACCAGATATACACACTCACACATGAGCACTTCAACACAATAGACCCATCAACACCATCATATTTCGACACCAATTGATGCATACAGCTCCCCAATCTGTAAACGCACTCCTACTGGGAGGCGACGCACGCCTCTACCACAAATACAATTTGCCCGCACAATCTCTCTTCCTCCCTCTCTACTCACACACACACAATCCCGGAGACAACGCTACTACGGACATACGGCAAAAGACGAGATGCAGATGAGATTGATGGCAAACTCGACAAAAAACACAAACCAACTATGTATCACATAAACCCAATCCAATACAATGATGGCGAACTCGATATTTGCCGGCTTCATAACATGATGCTTCGTGCAGTTTGATCCTCCTTGCACTTGATCCTCAACGGCTTCCTATTGCTTGGTCAAACCTCTGTCTACTTGGCGGCTCTATCCTTCTCGATTTGCAGCCCCGAGATAACCCTCCTTTTGATCTGTAGCCAGCCCTTAATGGCAACTACTTTCAACGCAAAGCCTGCAACCCGGTACCTTCATTAGTTGCTCTTATGCAACCTCCCTTTGTCGGGCTCTCTGGCCAACTCTCTGTCCTTGCCATCCACTCACCTGGAGGAAGCCCTCTGGTATACAATACCCCGTTCTCTGAGAACTCGCGTAAGTGAAAATTCTCTTTAGTTGCTCTGTCTCTAGCACACAACCAGAGCGCAGATGCATGTGCCTGTGGCACCCTACAAGCGTCGGCGAATTAATCTCAAAGGTTAACCGCTTACCTTTTTAGGCGTTCATTTTCACTCGTTTTTTGATGTTTTTTTAAATTTTTTTATGATCGGTTTTTTGATTAAAGTGTGTGATAGCTCAAAACAAGCGTATCACTCAGAGGGTCCTGGTGTGCTTCACAGCACAATGTTCGGTCACCTGAAGCTCCGTTGGTTCTCAAAAAGGTCAATTTCTAGCTACGTGTGATGCTAAAATACGTAATTTTAAAGGGCAACTGAGGCCTGAGCCTGAGCGTGAGCTTGGGCTTGGGTCTGGGGGGATATTCCCGATCCCGGTCCTACCATTATTTTATTTTTTTGGGGGGATAAGGTCGCCGCGGCCGCGATGTGCGTGCGAGCACACACACACCTAACCTACCTACTTACTACTAATACAGCTACTGTTAGACACTAACACACTACTACAACAACTCACTAGATAACAAAACTACTTACTCTACTTTACATAGAACTAACATGATGGATCTACAACCTTAATACTAACACTTTATCACAAAGAAAACACAGTACCTTTCAATTCCTTATTAACAAAATAATACACAGCAGAAAAACAAACTCCTTCTTCTCAACACACACACCTTACTTCTCTACCTTTCCTACTATTGAAATTGCACCACAAAGCAGTATAGAGTGTCATTCAAGCTTAGTGTATGGAATTTCCCCGGCAACGGTGCCAAAAATGTGCGCATCTGTGGCACGTGTCAATGCAAGGAACTTGCCGATACACTGTGTATGAGCCACAAATGGCTCCAAGCACACAACTAGCCTAAACTAGTAAGCTCAAAGATGGCGATGGTGTGTCACTCACAGCTCTACGCTTGCTGTCGTGGAGGATTCCTCGCCGCGAAGAAGAAGGAGCCGCCGTTGTGCCACGCTCAACCGCTTCGCTGCTGTCGTGCCGTTGTTGCAATGCTCGATCGCACTCTCTCTCTCTCTCTTTCTCTCTTCTCTCTCTCTCTCTCTGTCTTTCGCATACACACACACACACACAAGGAGATGATGATGAAGAAGATGGAGCAAGAGCACTCTTCAATTGCACAAATGAGAGAATGAGTGAATTTTAGGTTTAGTTGACTTTTATATGAGCTCGCCCTATGCACACTTGGGCGCCCATGCTTAGCCAACTAATCCCTTGAATGTTCGAGTTAGAGTGCATCTCTCACTGGAAATCATTCTTACCCTTTTCCTATTGGACCGACAAGCCCGGTACTTGACTTTACCAAATAAATAATACGACATCCGTCTTAGGTGATAGCAATGTGCGTGAGGGTTAACAAACATGCACAAACCATGCAAAATCTACTGGAACTAGTGGTGCATATCTCTTGTGGAGAAATTGTGTTCCCACGGGATAGAAAAAAGGGCTTGGAACTCAACAATCCCCCCCTCAAGCCGGAACTAGATAGACAGCTCATGATACCTCGAGTTTTTGGTGTACTCGTCAATTGTGAGTTTTAGGTTCTCTCACAACCAAGGATTTTTAGTTTATCCATAACCTGGTGCTAGGTCACTAACCCCCCCTTGAACAGATAGGGTGTAGGCCAAATATTTAGCTACCAAAAATGGAGTTTTTTGTTTACTACCAAACCTTGGGTTTAAGGTGTACCGAGTAACCTCACGCAAAGTGCAACAAAAATGGGCTGAGAACAAATGTGTTTGGGAGGTCTTACCACTTATGTGTGGCAGTGTCTAGAACCCGTACAAATGTGTATCATGGCATGACTGACAACAGATATGTAAAAGAGGCTTTGATTGGAAAAACATAATTGTGTTGACAAAGGACAAAACATAACAAATCTATGTATCTGAGTAATTTTTGTACTCTTTGGTGATGTACTAAGTGCTCGAAGAAAATAGTTGAAAGAATCTTCACTATCTTGCTTTCTTGATAAGTTCCTTCAACAACTCTTTTGAAAAACTTTGCTACAGATTTCACAAAGATGTGTGCTATCAATGCCACCAACTTGTATAATCTAGGGTGTAAGCTTTTCCCTTCATTGTCGCCACCATCATCCTTCGTATGAGCTTCCGAGGAGACCAACATATGTTTATCACTTTCTTGCACAACACAAGCTTTACCAATGTCGTTTGTACTCATTTTTGCATGTGCATTGTCTGTTGTCATCGTCCTTGAGCTACTGCCATCACCACCAAACAAGCTGCGTTTTGAGTTTTGATACCGGGCAAATGGTGGTTTTGAAACCCAAAAACAAAATCTTGTCGCCGTTCTGGAAATGACTCCTTCAAGATCCAATTTCCAATATGGCTACTATCGAACACCAAGTGTGTGACTAAGGTCTTGATCAAAGCCAAGTAAGTGGCCAAAAAAGGCAATGTGAAAATCACAAAAAAAAAAAACGAGCTTCTGTAGCAACCGAAACAGCGCACGATGGCGTGGATGGTCTCAGACCGGCTAGTAGAGGCAGAACACGGGGTGATTGCCTGGTGTTGAGAGTTGTGGTTTAGGTCAGGGCGAGGCTAATGACAGTGGCTATGACAAGATCTGTGCAGGTCGACGAGCTGACTTTCTCCCTCTGTGAGCAGCAGGTCCCGCGAGGCTTCTCGAGCATAGCCCTCGAGGCTTTGATACCAGTTGTTGAGGCAGCCTATGGTGGATGTAGCCGGTGAGGGTTCACCATGGCGAGGCGCAGGTGCAACAGAACAAGATCGAGAGAGAGAGAGAGAGAGAGAGACTCGATACTCAAGCAATAAAAATAACACGCTTTCCTTATTGATAAATATGTAAACAACCTTACAGTATATAAATATATAAAGACAACCTTTCCATGCACAAACCATCAAACTCCACTGGAACTAGTGGTGCATTTCTCTTGTGGATAAATTGTGTTCCCACGGGATAGACAAAAGGGCTTGGAACTCAACACCAACAATGCCTCTTATCTGGTTCAGGGAGTTGGAAAGATTTTTCTTATTGTTGCAAATGATAGTTCTTTCACAGTTGGTGATGCACTATATGTACTTGGGATCAAGAAGAATATATTGTCTATATCTGCACTTGCTAGACTTGGACTTGTAGTCAAGTTTGTGGATGACAGATGTACAGTACTACATGCTCTCAGTTTTGGTGATGAAATTGTTGGATCTAGCATTTTATGTCGTGGACTATATAAGCTCACTTTGTATGACAATTGTGGAAAGAATTTTGCAAATGCAGTTGTGGATTCTAAGACTATTTTAGATGCAAAACTTTGGCATTCAAGTTTACTGCGTTTGCAGAAATTTGATATGGTTGCTTCTTTGCTGCCCTCTTGAAGCACATATCAAAAATATTTGTGAAGTTTGTATTTTGGGTAAGATGTAGTGTTCAAATAATCCAAATTATGGTTCAATTAGGGCCACATGCAGGTTGCAGCTTGTGCATAGTGATGTTTGTGGGCCCATGCAAACTTCATCCTTGGTCAACTACCGTTACTTTGTGAATTTCATTGATGATTTCTCCAGAAATGCATGGGTGTTTCCGCTTAAAGTGAAGTCCAAAGTATTTATGTGCTTCAAATAAATTTTGGCTATAGCTGAATATGTCTCGAAATGTACTATGGGCACCCTTTGTTTCTCGATCGAGGGGGAGAGTATATGTCTCATGAATTTAATGTATTTCTAGATGGTCTGGGATAAAACACCAATGTACAGTGCCTTATACACTTTAGCAAAATGGTGCTATAGGGATGAAAGAAAATACATGTTGTATCATTTGCAAACAAAGCATAGCTTGGTGTCACTGGATGTTCTGTTTGTGGTTTAGCCCTTGCTGTCATGTACTAGAGACATTAATGTAAGCTCACATGACATTTATGACACTTTGTTGCCTCTTTTCAATGGTGGAAGTTCAAATGGTGGGTTTTTTAATCCCGGGGGAGATCATTGCAGCCAGACTTACATGCTTTCTGAGACTCAGATTGTGATGGTTTTTTTGACACACGAGTGTCCATAAGTGGTTTTTGTTTCATGTTTGGCAGCTCATGCATACCATGGTTGATCAAGAAGTAGCCTATTGTGGCCACTTTTAGTTGTAAGGCTAAGTACAAGGCATTCATCACAACTACGGTTGAGTGTGTATGGCTCAGATGCCTTATGGCTGATTTGGGTGTTGGTGGACAAGACACTTCTAACACTATCAACACTGACATTCAGATTGCATTGGAATTTGTGAGGAACCCAGTTTCATTGAGGTGCATTGCCACTCTCTTAGGGAGAGGCTCTCAATAGGAGAGATAATCTTGGCTTATATGCCAACACAGGAAAACCTTGCAGATCTTCTCACAAAGGCATTGTCTCGTGAGAAGTTTGAAGCTTTCCGCAAAGCTTTGGGCTTACTCCACTTTGTGGACTGATCATGACCTCACAGGGCATGGAACTTCCCTCTACTCTAGGTGCCACATCTTGTTCACTTCATCACTCCTAGGGGGGATTTTTTACCATACATGTGGTAGTGATGTGTGTGAACACACTTAGGACCTTGTCGGGGGATATGTGTTCGAAACGTGAGCCAGGAAAGTGCTGGGCCTTTGGCTATGAGAGGTGTCAAGAGACAGAACAAGAGACACTTACAACTCTGGCAATCACCGTAATCATCATTTAATTAAATAACACTTTGAGTACCACTTAATCCTTAACCAAGGCGAGCTGTTAACAACGCCGTCACTTGGATCTTCTGCTAACTAGGGGTTTAAGCTCCCGTTTTACAAGGTTAACCGGGACATTAACAACACCGGGGCTTAACACAATGTCATTCAATCTCTAGCCGATGACGATGATGGTAATTATCTCTTCTGCCACTTCAACTGCTTCAATTGCATGTGGATTTTGCAAATTTTTCTTTCTATGTCGAACTTTCCCTACTTTAATAGCACTCAAGATCTTTATCTGTCCTACTGCCTCAATCATCAAGCTTCAGTTATTATCAATTATCCTCCAACTTCCTGCTTTGTGCGCTTTGCACTGCCTTATCTACTGCCATTAACGAGCCTCAACTTCTCCTTGCGCTACAGCTGTAGCTCTGCCCTCTTTATCTTATTTCTGCTTCATGCAATCCCTTTCTCTTCCTTGCTTAACCAAGATTGAGAGCAAGAAAGAAATTTTAGCTTCCTTGCTTTATTCATCTCCGGCTTCAAGCCATCTCCACAGTTTTTGGCCTCCTCCCCTCGGTACTTCATGTGCCCTTGTTGCTTATGGTCGAGAGAGGGAGAGAGTTTCTCTTGCTTTTCTCCTAACTGAGGATGAGAGAGAGCGAGCGAGAGTGCTTCCTTTCTTGCTTGTCTGTTGTGCCGTCAAAGAGGGATGAAGAGAGAGATTGCTCTCCCAAGGGCGAGAGCGAGAGAGGTACCTTTGCTTTCATGCTTTCCCTCTTCCAAGCGCTTTTCCTTGAGTGCCCTTCCGAGCTCCCCTTCCACATTTAAGCCATCCTCTCTTACATTGGGCGGACATTGCCTCTTGGTCGGGGTGGCCGGTTTAATTTTCCCCTTAATTTTCCTCTCTTACATTGGGCGGACATTGCCTCTTGGTCGGGGTGGCCGGTTTAATTTTCCCCTTTGTAGACATTTGACTCAGTGGGCGGGCTTTAGTTTGGGTGGCCTTTTGGCCTTTCAACTCGTAGGGGCACCCATTTAGCATACATATCGACTAAAGATTTGCCAAGCACAACAACTCCAGGCAGCTTCATTCCCTTGCTTTGGGCACCACATTTAGTATACACATCGGCCAAGCATTGCCTAGCAGCACGTCTTTCTCGAGTAGTCATTGACTAACAATATCATCGTGAATTTGATACCCATATCAGCTTCTTAGTGCAATTACCTTCTTGGCCCTACCTTGTTGGGTATATCCCGTAGTCAATGCATTCCAAGAGACCACATTCCAAACACGAAACTCCTCAAAGCAATTATTGCTCATGCATTCCAAACCTGGATAAAGCTAAAAAATTCCCAGATAGCACTCGAACCAAGCCGGCTGGACTGGTACGGAATCGGGACTCGGTGCATCTTTAACGGCCAATAACTTGGCAACCATAACTCCGATCATTGATCCGAAAAGACCGACGTTCTCCACAAAGTGAGCACTTCAGGCTCATGCATTCATTTCATTTCTGTCCCCTCAACTATAGTTGCCCAATTCGGTACAGATCTACAATCAACTTAAACTTCAAACTGCCATAGCTTCTTCACCGTAGCTCGAATCGACGAGCTGTAAAGACATGCCGGTAGAGCACTTCAAGCACTGCAACTCTAGATCATAAACTCACATCTGTCTCACTTCAAGCATACTCATTTTTGGCATCATTAAGGCACATGTTGGCCCTTTTAAGCCGCATTTGGCATACATTAAACATTAAGCTTGGCCTGTTAACAAGCCTGATCACTGACCATTAATCAAGTAAGATTCAAATAAGCTTGATGTGCATCTTTCTAGCATATTTCTTAGCATGGCAGCGGAGACACTCTTGTGACTTAGCATAATCTAGAAACAAAAACCTTGTACCATGCAACCTGCTACAACAGATAGCTAGTACTCTTCAAATCTGCAACTAGCACTTTGGTAGCCCCCCGGATCAAATGGGAAACTAATGATTTGCCCCACTATAAGCATTCCTTTAAAAATTTTGCACCATCCTCCAGGATCATAGGAAAAATACAAGAATTTCCAATCTGTAGAGCATAAACATAAATTTACCGACAAATCTTCATGAAAACCACCTAGATCATATGGCATATAAGTCAATTGCCCAGGACCATGCATATATCTGTCACCTCCTGGGTCAAAAGCTAGCTCAAAATACCCTACATCATAGGGTAACATTAGATCCCATATATCATCACGTAGCACTAGATACTGCCATATCCCCTGTGCAAATGGCTCATCCATTTTCGATCATCAATCTCACAGGTAAAAGCATTGGTTGTGCACCTTCACTCTCACTAGTATTGGAATTCGGATATGCAAATTTTCGATCATCAATCTCACAGGTAAAAGCATTGGTGGTGCACCTTCACTCTCACTAGTATTGGAATTCAGATATGCAAATTTTCGATCATCAATCTCACAGGTAAAAGCATTGGTGGTGCACCTTCACTCTCACTAGTATTGGAATTCGGATCATGCATACCTGGATACATCAAGTCTCTGAAAAAATCCTCTTCATTAGGCTTGCAAGATGAATCAGAAAGTAATTCTCTATCTTGTAGAGGCTTAAATTCAAGTAAAGCATCATCCAACAACTGCATAAGGTTACCATTAGCTGCATCTGAACAAATCTGCTCATGCATGAATCTAGATTGATTGGTATCCTTAGCATCTGTATTTGAGAATCCTTCCAAAGCTTTGTCCAATAAGCACATGATATCTAGGCCCACTGCTTCAGAAGGTTCCTTCATCTTGCCCATCTCAGGTTGCTGCAGTGTACTAAGATTTCCACATATGACATGCATACTAAATACATTTGTTGTAGACTGCTCCTCAAGTCTTTCACTCTCATCCATATGTCTTTGCACTTCTGTAGCACAAAGTTCAACATGCACATTGAAAATTTCATCTACTGGCCTGTCTGTATCATCGGCACAATGAAACCAATCATATTCATCAACAAGGGATTGCACTTCACTATGCACCCCCTCTGAATCAGCATCATCAATTTCATGATCATTTTGCCATAGTGTGAGCCCTGTGTCACAAATTCTTGATAGAGAAGAGGTCTGCTCCCCTTCTAAATCATCAGCAAATTTAGGATCAGTCTGCCATATCGATAGCTCTAGGTCACAAAAGCGTGTCAAAGGAGTCTGCACCCCGTTTGAATCACCATTTTGCAAGTCCTCAAAATCTGGTACATCCAAATTTGGTAAATCTGGTATACCAAAATCCATGGTCCTGTTGCTCTCAACAACATCCCTGCTTTGACCTATAACATATGTATCTTTGGCAAAATTTGAACCAGTACCATCAATCAACTCTATGGTAGAATCTGTACCAGTATCATCAGTCACCTCTATGGTACAATCTATACCAGTATCATCAATCACCTGTATGGTTGAATCTGTACCGGAAAAATTTTGCTATAATTCTGAGTTAGTAGAAAAAGTATCAGTTGAAATGGAATCTTCATGCACGTTTACTTAAATATGGCTGCACTCATTCACTTGCACAATTTCTTCCTGAGCTTTAGCCAATTCGTTGTGTTGATCCCTTGATTTATTTTCCTCATGTACTGCATGTATAGGTTCTTTGCAAAATTTACCATGTATATCCTAAAGCTATAAAGCCTCACCCTCAAAGACTTCTCCTTCATGCAAGGCATCTACTAAACCCAGCTTTTTATACACAGCTTTAACTATATCTTCATCATTAGCCTGTAAGAAGGTAGCATCCTGTACAATAAACTCATCAATCACAGCTTCTAACTTTGATCGTACTTGTCCTTGAATATCTGTGTAGTTTGGTAGACTTGAACTCTGTTCTTGATAGCTTTCATACTGCTCATAACTTACTTGCACAAAAGGTTCGTTGAAATACTCCCATTTTCCGCTATAGGCTCTGGTAACCTCTTGAATCTGCTCCTTCAAATTCGAACTCACTAACTGCTCAAAAGATGTGATCATAAAATCTTCTCGTATCCCTCTTACCTTCGTCTCCAACTCATAACACTCCAGGTAACCTTCTAGATCATATCCATCAAAATACGGCATCTAAAGCTGCATCCAAAGCTTCATCCATTTGATTTTTCTTCTTTACGGTCTCCATTTCAAACAGAGATTCTTGAACCAATTGAAGCAACTTCAAAAAATTTGGAATTGTTAACTTATCATCAAAACCGTTTGCACTTAACTCTGCAATCATCTTTATCATCTGCTCTAAATTCTCCATCTTTACCTCCCACCAGGGCTCGTTTCGCGTCGGGTTCATCAAAGATGTCGGGGATATGTGTTCAAAACCTGAGCCAGGCAGGCGCCGAGCCTCTGGTTGTGGGAGGTGTGAAGAGATAGAACATCAGACACTGAAAGATCTGGCAAATACCATAATCATCAATTAATTGATTAACGCTTGAATACAGCTGAATCCTTAGCCAAGGCGGACTGTTAACTACACCGTCACTTGGATCATCTGCTAACTAGGCGTTTAAGCTCCCTGCTCTACAGGCTTAATCGGGTCGTTGGACTTTAACAGAATGTTAAATCAATTTCTAGCTGTTGATGATGGTTATGGAAATTTCCTCTTGTCGCTTTATCTGCTTCAAATACCTTGCGGATTCTGCAAGCTTCGACTCTGCTCACTACCTTAATCATTAAGCTTCACCTACTATCAATTATCCTGTAACTTCTTGCTTTGATGAGCTCTAACCCTTTTTCTTCTGCCTTCGACTCCTTGCTTATCTCTCCCCTTTTTCGAGGCTTTGATTTGTTTCTCTAATTCCGAGAGAGAGAGAGAGAGAGATTGCTTGGAATTTTTGTTTTGTTTAGGTTGATTGAGCACGAGAGAGAGATTGCTTAGAATTTTTCTTCCTTCCTGTCCTCATTATCCTATTCCTCTATGCTTTGATTGGAGAGCACGAGAGAGACTCCTTGGTATTTCCCTTCTCTTCTCCACCTCGCCTTTCCCTTGTTCGTTACCCTTCTCCTTCGATGCTTCTTGTGTAAGGTCCCCAGTCCCGCTGACACCAAAAATGGGATGGTACCATTGACAGGTCACTAGGCCTACTAAAGTCAGAGTCCTTAAATAAGAAAAATTCCAAGGAATTCACCCTTGCCATTGAAAATGGTTTAGCTTAATAGCCCTAGAAAGAGACCTAGTCCTGTCTCGCAGTGGAAACGGGACCACTAAAAAAAAAATTTCCAGCCTTATAACTTCATCATTCAGATTTTGGTTTCCTTAGCCAACGCTTTTTTCCCCCTAATATATGTGAGGGCATAGCCGTTGGTGGATTCCTCTTCCAAGTGAAGAAGTGTCTAACGTTTTTGTACACGCGAATGGATAGTTACTTGACTAATCAGGTCCACTCGTCCATGATTGACAACCTTAGTCAATCCCCACTTACCACCCCACACTCACACATGATTTTTGTGTTGTTTAATTACTACCACATTCTTTTCACAATTAAAACAATGATTCCTTTTTAACTTTCACAACTGCATTTCCTTAAGACAACCTTTGAAAATAGTATATGAAGACATTCTTTCAGCACAAACAAACATCTTTAGACTTAAGACAAGGTACAGTCATTCTGAAGTATCTCTGACCAGTACTGACTTGTCTCAAGACCACCTATACAGGGGTGAAAAACGGCACCCATTCCTTATTTATAAAAATCGGGGTGGAAAAAGCCACCACCCAACGTCCGGGCGTCCATACGCCAACCGGCTGCCCATACAACCGGGCGGTTCCTCTAGGATAAACTTGAAAGTACTATCCACAAACATAAACAAACACGGGGTAAAGACTCCACGCGTGCTGAGGAAACCGACTCTTCCATGATGGTATCTCAACCATTACTCATTACCTGGAGTAAAATAGTTCCAAGGAATCAGAGGTGTCTTGAGACAAGCTGTCTTACGAATAGTCAAACATTTCTTTCGTAGGTCAATCAGTCATAACCCAATCATTTCTTTCCTATTTAAAATCATTGCTCGTTGGTTTCGTGTAAGTTACCTTCCATTTAGAGCCAGTTTATCCTTCCTAACCTTACGTATGCAATGTTAACTTAAAAATGAACTTTAAAATATTTTAAGTGAACAAAATAGAAATCCACCTGGGACTGCTCATCCATGTGCTGTGGGGCGGGTGCCCATAGACTCTCCTTTGTTGGCCTATGGCTAGGCCCAGCCTCATGGTCATTAGTGGCTTTGTTTCGCTTGTTGCTAACATCCTCTTCTTCAGTAAGAGGATTTCCCCTGGTTCTCTTTGGAGCCATGTCGGCAGCCTTATAAAAAGACTTAATCCATTAGAAGTTTAATTGAATAATCTTCTTTTTTCTTGTTTACCCAAAAATAAGGATTTTTGGAGTAAGTAGGTATCTTTAATAGTCAATTTGATGAGATATTCCTCCTGTAACTTATTTATGCTATAAGTAATTTCCATAATTTGGGAAGTCCTTTAACTAGGTTTCTCCTTAGTCTATCTTCCATTTTAACCTTAGTAAATTATAAATTTCTATCGGCTAATGGATTACTCTCCCTAAATTGTAATTGAATATGTTTTATCTTTAGTAATTTTCATAAATTTGATTTATAACCTTTCCCTCCTATACTTATGGTCTAAATTAGGCAAAATTTTACTAATAGTAATTTATTACACCATCCATTTATGCTGAGGTAATTTTCCCACCCTTCAATAAAGATTTGGGACCTCAGGTATTTATTTGGTAATTAGATAATTCATTTACTAATTTCTCTTGTCTATTTTATACGCAAAATCGGTTACTTTTATTGAAGATAAATACCTAAACTATCTATCTAAGGTTGGGGTATTTATCATGGATTCCTCAAGGTGTGTTCTACCTCTGATATTATATATCAAAGGTTTTGGATTAATTTACTATATTCCCACTTTTATTTTCCCATAAAAAATGTAATTTTACTAGGATAACTAGGTAAACTAATTATCTGAGGTAACATAATTATCACAGGTTTCCTAAGGTATAGTTAACCTCTGATAAATAACACAAGTCATTTTGAATCTATTTGCTAATTTCCCCTACTTAAGTTGAGGTAACATAATTATCTGAGGTAACATAATTATCACGGGTTTCCTAAGGTATAGTTAACCTCTGATAAATAACACAAGTCATTTTGAATCTATTTGCTAATTTCCCCTACTTAAGTTGTCCTAAAAACAGAGTATTTCTGCTAAAGTAATTAGATAAATTAATCATCTGAGCTTGAAAAAATTATTATAGGTTTCCTAATATATAATAATCTCTGATAAATAACTCAAATCATTTTAAATCTATTTGATAATTTTCCCTATTTAATTTGTCCTAAAAATAGAGTATTTTTGCTAAAGTAATTATATAAAATAGTTATTTGGGCTTGACATAATTATCACAGGTTCCCTAACATGTGATTAACCTTTGATAAATAGATACAATCAATTTGAGTCAATTTGCTAATTTCCCCCATTTAATTTGTCCTAAAAAAATAGTATTTCTGCTAAAGTAATTAGATAAATTAATCATCTGAGCTTGAAATAATTATCATGAGTTCCCTAACATATAATTAACCTCTAATAAATAAATCTAATCATTTTGCATCATTTTGATTATTTTCCCCTTTAATTTTCTCTAAAAAACTGTGTAATTCTACCTAATTAAGTATGAAAATTACTCAAAAACTTATAGGATAATTTTCCTAGCTTAATGACTATCTAATGCAGCTCTGATAATTACCTCAACATAATCTAATCTTAATTAATATATTTTCCATTAATTTATGGTTAACTTGGCTAATTTCAATCCTAATATGATAGGATAATTAATTATCTTAACATTTCCAAGCTTAACTACAACAATTAGCAGAGAATATTTAATTAAGAGAGGACTTATGAGTATACATAAGGCTAATCTTTAATTTATTAACAAAATAGATTAATCTAACCTTGCTAATTAAGAAGGATTAGGCTAATTACCATTTAGGTTAATCAACTAGAGCTTAATCTCTAGTGATTTCTGCATAGCGTTCTCTCTAGATGAGAGAGTGTGTGTCAAGGCTCCGAGTGTAAATTTTTATGAAGGGAAGGGGGTCTTTTTATAGCTTTCTCTGGTCACCGGGTAGTTTCTAGCAAGTTTTGACACCCCAAGCAGGCCCCCAGCTTGCAAATGGCGCCAACTGCTGCTATACCTGTCTCTGGCAGGTTCCCCCCAGGTCCACACTGCCCCCATACCTTCCAGAATCGATTTTGGTTGATTTTGCAGATTTCTAATGATGAAAATTTGAAATATCAGTTAATTCTAGAACCTTAGGATAAGATGTCTTTGTTAATAATAATTATTGAAACCATCCAATTTTTATTAACTAATTGAATTCCTATTGTAACCGTCCAGGGTCTGTAACTTTTCCAGTTTTTATCGGATTCTGATTCAGAAAATTACTAATCATAGTAAAGTTCTGCTTATGATTCCAAAAATACCAATATTAGCTGTGTTTGAATCCTTCAGCAGTGGTTTTTAAATTAATTTTACAAGCTTTGTACAAATTTTAAGGTTTCGTAAACTGGAAACCTTACAATCACCCCAACTTAAGGGATTGAGATGTCCTCATCTCAACCGAAATTGGGAAAATCTTGGCGAAGTGATACTTCATCCTCCCAGGTGACGTCTTCAGTGGGGTAGTCCTTCCATTTTACTAATTGTTCTCTGATAACTCTGTTTCTCAGACTCCTTTCCCTAGTGTCGAGAATACAATCTGGTTGGAGTTCAAGAATTCCCTACTTCTGCATCACAATCCGTTCGTCATCTAGAGTGTGATTTGGATTTGGGATGTAGGGTTTTAGAAGACTGATATGGAATACATTATGGACCTTGAGGTGCTCAGGCAATTTTAGTTTGTAAGCTTGATCACTGATTACTTTAATCACTTCATAAGGTCCACAATATATGGGGCTTAGTTTTTTGTATTTTCCCAGGGATAGAGTGCTTCTTTTCGGTCGTACCCTTAGGAATACTTTATCCCCTTGTTTAAAAACCCGATCAGACCGTTTTTGATCAGCATACTGTTTCTGGTGGTCCTTGGCTGCCTGAATGTCTTGTCTTATGGCTTTGGTTTGGGCATCCATCTCCTCCAACGTTTGCTTTGAATCTTCTACTCTTGTAGTAGGGTCAGAAAAGTTTAGGGGTGATATACATTCATGCCCATAAAGAGCATTAAATGGTGACGTCCCAATGCTTTTATGAAAGGAAGAGTTATAGGCGAATTCCACCAGAGGAAGAAATTGGATCCATTTTTGGGGTTCTCTGCCACAATAGGCTCTAAGGATGTCTTCAATAACTCGATTCACTCTTTCTGTTTGGCCGTCTGTCTGAGGGTGATAGGATGTACTGAAACATAGCTGAGTTCCTAAGGATTCAAATAAAGCTTTCCAGAATTTTGAAGTGAATTTTGCATCTCTGTCTCACTGACTATTCTCTTAGGAAGCCCATGTAATCTGAAGATCTCTCTGATAAAGAGACGGCTTATGTCTGATGCAATGTAAGTTGTTTTTACAGGCATTAAATGGGATACTTTAGTCATCATATCCACTACCACCATAATGGAGTCGTAACCCCCTTGAACAGTGGGAAGTCCTCTTACAAAGTCCACGCTAATGAGTTCCCACTTCATTTGAGAATGTCCAGAGGTTGAAGTTTCCCTGGCATCATTACTCGTTCAGTCTTAATCCTTTGACAGGAAAGACATTGTCTGATGTAGCGAAGTATATCTCCTTTCATTCATGGCCAAAAATTTCTTTTCCTTATGGCATTAAGGGTTTTTGCGTAACCAGGATGGCCGGCATCTGGAGTGTTGTGTCCTTCATAAAGATTAACTCCTTTAATGTTGGATTTTTAGGAATGTAAAGCCGATACTTATAATAGAGAAGACCATCCTCAGGTGAATAATCCTTGATTCTGTCTTTCTCTTTCTCTTTTAGGTCATGTTGATTGATAAATTGTAGAAGTTCTTGATAATCCTTGTCTTCCTGGGAAGCTTCCTTAACCTTGTTTAGGATTGGATTGTCGACTGTGGAAATAGCCCCAAGAAAAACCTTTCGGCTAAGAGCGTCAACAACCACATTATCTTTCCCTGGTTTATATTTTATTTCAAAGTCATATTCCTGTAAGAGTTCTATCCATCTTCTCTGCCTCATGTTGAGTGTTAAATCCATTTTAAACTCTGATGATCGGTGATTAAGTGGAACTTCCCTCCTAGGAGATAGTGCCTCCAGAGTTTTAGAGAATGGATGACAGCTAGGAGTTCTAGATCATGAGTTGGATAATTTAGCTCGTGGATTCTTAATCTTCGCAAAGTAAAGGCGACTGGTCTGCCTTCTTGGTTTAAAACTCCTCCTATAGCAAGACTGCTGGCATCTGTTACTACTTCAAACTCTTGAGTGAAGTCAGGAAGTTTGAGTACAGGGGCTAAGGTGAGATTTTGTTTTAGTTTGAGGAAACAATCCTCCTGTTCTTTTCCCCATGTAAGTTTGGTTGTCTTTTTAAGTAGCTGCGTCAGAGGTGCGACGATAACTGCATAATCTTTGACAAAGATTTTATACCATCCTGTAATCCCAAAAATCCTCGAATCTCACTGACCGTTTTGGGTTGTGGCCAGTCTATTATATCTTTAATCTTTGCAGGGTCTACTGACTTCTGGCGTGAAAAACACACATTTATCATCTTGGCATATAACTGATGTTAGCATAGAAGATGAAGTACTTTACGTACATGGCCTTCATGCTCTTTTTCATCCTTGGAATATACCAGGATATCATCGAAAAACACCAACACAAAATCATCAAGATATTCTCTGAATATATCCTGCATGAGAAGGTTAAAAGTAGCTGGAGCATTCGTAAGACCAAAAGGCATCACGATGAACTCATAATTCCCATACCGGGTGTTGAAAGCAGTTTTGTAAATATCTGCCTCCTTAATCCGGATTTGATGGTAACCTGATCTTAGATCAATTTTTGTGAATGCCTTGGCTCCATGTAATCTATCAAGCAATTCATCGGTGCGCGGAATAGGGTACTTATTCTTTACTGATACCTGGTTAAGCCCCCTATAATCGATGCAGAGACGTAAAGATCCATCCTTCTTCTTTTGGAATAGAACAGGCGCTCCCCAAGGTGAAATGCTTGGTCTTATGAATGCCTGTTCAACAAGCTGACGCAGCTGTTCTTTTAATTCAATAGATTCAGGGAGGGACATTTTGTAGGGTCTTTTTGAAATTGGTTCATTATTGGTTCACTACCTGGAAAGGTTTCTATTTCGTGGTCTATATCTCTAGGAGGAGGTAAATTCGAAAGATCTTCCAAAAATATATCCGAAAATTCCTTAAGACATTATGGAGTTGTGTTGTCCCTTGAATCATCTGCCTTATTAAGTTTTACTACAAAGATCTGTTGCCCCTTACGTAACCCCTTCATCAGTCGACTAGCGTTAACTAAATGAGCCTTAGGCTTCCCATTTAATCCTTATACTAATGTTTCTTCACCTAAGTGATTTTTGAAGGTTAAGTTCCCTTGAGCATAGTGAATTTGGGCTTGATTTCTGATTAACCAATCCATTCCTAGAATACCATCATAGATTCCTACTGGTAGAGTCCGAAAGTAAGATGAAGTCAGGGCTCCCCCTAATTCAAACTCAACTTCCCCAGCTGTAAATTGAGATAGAACCTCTTTCCCATTTGCTAGTTCTACCACTAATTTCTTGGTGGGATATTGGTTCAATTTAAGTTTACTTAAACATTTAGGGGAGAGGAAAGAGTGTCTGTTGCTGCCACAATCTATAAGTAGTTTAAATTTTTCACCTTCTCTGTTTGCAGTGGTTTGGATGACAGCATACTGTTGCCGAGCTCCAGGGTTATCAATGGTGGAAAAAAGAGTAGCTCTTTCATCTTCCTCATCCAGCAAGGTAGGCTCTCCTACTACAACATAAGCTCTGGCTCCTCTACCTCTTCCTCTGCCTCGTCCTCTATTGCCTCTACCTCTTTGATTATTTCCTTGTCCTATCTGAGTCTGAGGAGTGGTTCCGGTAGTAACTCGAGGATTTTTCCCCTCAGGACATTCACACCTGTAGTGTCCCATTCTATTGCATCCATAGCATCTGATGTTCGAAAAGGTCTGCTCTATAGTGGCTGCAGTTGACACTGCCCTCCGTTGATTTTCTTGGTTATAATTTCCCCTTGATCTTCCTCTAAAGTTATTGTAGTTGTAATAATTCCTGGCAGGGGGGTTTCCTTCAGCTGCAAGCGGTTTAGCTCTTAGAAGAGCATCTTGAATAGAGATGGGTCTCATAGCTTCCAAGAGGTTACTTAAAGGTTTGTTGAGACCCTGATAGAAACGAGCAATCTGTTGTTCCATAGTCATTGGTGGGGCGTAACGTCGTAAAGACACTTATTTGGTGTAGTATTCTTCCAAAGTAAGCCCTAGTTGTTTGAGGGCGAAGAATTCATTAATTTTGATAGCTTGATGAGCTGGAGGAAGACATCTTTCCTTCACTGCCTGCTTCATTCTTTCCTAGGAGGGACTAATGGAAGGGTTATCTCTACAGTATTGTTTCCACCAGAGTTTGGCATCTCCGATGAGTCGAAACATTCCTAACATTGCCTGATTTTCTGAAGCAGTTCCTGCTGCCAAGAAATAATCATCCATGGCGTCGAGCCAGTCTTCGGCATCACGTTCTAAGTTGGTTCCTTCTCCCTTGAAAGTTGGGAGTTGAACTTGTTTTAAAAGTAGTTTCTTTTCCTTAGTGGGAGTATAGAGACTTTTTGCATTTTACTGGGTTTGTAATTAATCAAAATCTTTTAATGATTATACTACTTTTATTTTGTCATGCAAGTTTTCTAATCTATATACTTTTAAAACAATGAAACAGAAATCTAACAATCATTATCACCATCTTACTTAAACTACACAAGCATGTCATAAAACCATGGTATATACAAAGGTTAATACAACACTGACTCATACTATGTAAAATATGGACTGATACTATGTACAAGATGGAGTCATACTATGTACAAGATGGACTCATACTATATAGAATGTGTAATTCTCTAGATCAACATCCTCTTTACCACTAGTGGGTCTGACAGGGGATCAAAAAATATGACATCTTTTGGTCCCCTAAACTTTGGGCCTACCCTCATGGGCCTGATCCTACCTGGGTATATTACTGTGGCTACCTGATCATATACCCACTGATTTTGTGACACTTCTATCCATCTATAATAATGGTCTGATTTGGATCTTTAGTCCCAGTGAAAAAGAAAACTTCGATGGTCCGAAGTGTTTCTGCTCACTTGAGTCTTTTCAGATTGAGTGTCAACCCTTCTAACTGTCCTGCATCAATCAGGAAAATTCCGCCAAACTGTGACCAATTGATTCCCCATGTAGGAGGAGGGGAAAACATTAAATCTAACAATTGCATGATGCTCTTGTGAAGTACAAAGTTGTTGGAGCTGCAAGCAGCCTTGAACATGATGTTGAAAATCAAAACCTTTGGTAAGCTTGGCGGATATTTTCCTGTATTGATAGGGATATTCTCATTTCACAATATACCATAATTAAAAATGAAATATAACTTGTGCCTATTTTTTCAACTTTTACCCTCCTAAGGTGAGGAACTTATTAAACCATGCTCTGATACCACTTGTAAGGTCCCCAGTCCTGCCGACACCAAAAACTCGATGGTACCATTGACAGGTCACTAGGCCTACTAAAGTCAGAGTCCTTAAATAAGAAAAATTCCAAGGAATTCACCCTTGCCATTGACAATGGTTTAGGTTTATAGACCTAGAAAAAGACCTAGTCCTGTCTCGCAATGGAAACGGGACCATTAAAAAAAATAGTTCCGGCCCTATAACTTCATCATTCATATTTTGGTTTCCTTAGCCAACGCTTTTCCCCCCCTAACATATGCCAGAGGGCACAGCCGTTGGTGGATTCCTCTTCCAAGTGAAGAAGTGTCTAACGTTTTTTTGCGCGAGAATGGATAGTTACCTAACTAATCAGGTCCACGCGTCCATGATTGAAAACCTTAGTCAATCCCCACTTACCACCCCGCACTCACACATGATTTCTGTGTTGTTTAATTACTACCACATTCTTTTCCCAATCAAAACAATGATTCCTTTTTAACTTTCACAAGTGCATTTCATTAAAATAACCTTTGAAAACAGTATTTGAAGACATTCTTTCAGCAAACAAACATCTTTAGACTTAAGACAAGGTACCGTCACTCTGAAGTATCCCTGACCAGTACTGACTTGTCTCAAGACCACCTATACAGGGGTGAAAAACGGCACCCATTCCTTATTTATGAAAATCGGGGTGGAAAAAGCCACCACCCAACGTCCGGGCGTCCATACGCCAACCGGCTGCCCATACAACCGGGCGGTTCCTCTAGGATAAACTTGAAAGTACTATCCACAAACATAAACAAACACGGGGTAAAGACTCCACGCGTGCTGAGGAAACCGACTCTTCCATGATGGTATCTCCAACATTACTCATTACCTGGAGTAAAATAGTTCCAAGGAATCAGAGGTGTCTTGAAACAAGCTGTCTTACGGATGGTCAAACATTTCTTTCGTAGGTCAATCAGTCATAACCCAATCATTTCTTTCCTATTTAAAATCATTGCTCGTTGGTTTCGTGTAAGTTACCTTCCATTTAGAGCCAGTTTATCGTTCCTAACCTTACGTATGCAATGTTAACTTAAAAATGAACTTTAAAATATTTTAAGTGAACAAAATAGAAATCCACCTGGGACTGCTCGTCCATGTGTTGTGGGGCGGGTGCCCATAGACTCTCCTCTATTGGCCTATGGCTAGGCCCAGCCTCATGGTCATTAGTGGCTTTGTTTCGCTTGTTGCTAACATCCTCTTCCTCAGTAAGAGGATTTCCCCTGGTTCTCTTTGGAGCCATGTCGGCAGCCTTATAAAATAACTTAATCCATTAGAAGTTTAATTGAATAGTCTTCTTTTTCCTAGTTTACCCAAAAATAAGGATTTTTGGAGTAAGTAGGTATCTTTAATAGTCAATTTGATGAGATATTCCTCCTGTAACTTATTTATGCTATAAGTAATTTCCATAATTTGGGAAGTCCTTTAACTAGGTTTTTCCTTAATCTATCTTCCATTTTAATCTTAGTAAATTATGAATTTCTATCCGCTAATGAATTACTCTCCCTAAATTATAATTGAATATGTTCTTTCCTTAGTAATTTTCATAAATTTGATTTATAACCTTTCCTCCTATACATATGGTCTAAATTAAGCAAAATTTTAGTGATAGTAATTTATTATACCATCCATTTATGCCGAGGTAATTTTCCCACCCTTCAATAGTGATTTTGGACCTCAGGTATTTATTTGGTAATTAGATAAATTCATTTACTAATTTCCCTTGTCTATTTTATACACAAAATCGGTTACTTTTATTGAAGATAAATACCTAAACTATTTATCTGAGGTTGTGGTATTTATCATGGATTCCTCAAGGTGTGTTCTACCTTTGATATTTATATTAAAGGTTTTTGTATTAATTTACTATATTCCCCCTTTTATTTTTCCCTAAACATAATATAATTTTATTGGGATAATTAGGTAAACTAATTATCTGAGTGTAACATAATTATCACGGGTGCTCTAAGCTATAGTTAACTTTTGATAAATAACGCAAGTCATTTTGAATCTATTTGATAATTTCCCCTATTTAATTTGTCCTAAAAACATAGTATTTCTGCTAATGTAATTACATAAATTAATCATCTGAGCTTGAAATAATTATCATGGGTTCTCTAAAATATAAATACCCTCTAATAAATAATTCAAATAATTTTGAATCTTTTTGCAAGTTTCCCCTATTTTAATTTGTCCTAAAATCAGAGTAGTTTTCCTAAAGTAAGTAGATAAATTAGTTATCTGGGCTTGATATAATTATCACAGGTTTCTAAACATGTAATTAACCTCTAAAAAATATATCCAATCAATTTGAGTCCATTTTCTAATTTCCCCTATTTAATTTGTCCTAAAAATAGAGTATTTTTCCTAAAGTAATTAGATAAACTAATTAGCTGATCTTGAAATAATTATCATGGGCTCTCGAACATATAATTAATCTCTAATAAATAATTCAAATCATTTTAAATCAATTTGATTATTTTACTCTTTAATTTCTTTAAAAAACATTGTAATTCTGCCTAATTAAGTATGAAAATTACTCAAAAAATTATAGGATAATTTTCCTAGCTTAATGACTATCTAATAAAGCTCTAATAATTACCTCAAATTAATCTAAGTTTAATTAATATATTTCCCATTAATTTATGGTTAATTTGGCTAACTTCAGCCCTAATATGATAGGATAATTAATTAGCTTAACATTTTCAAACTTAATTACAACAATCAGCAGAGAATATTTAATTGAGAGAGGATTTATGAGTATACATAGGCCTAATCTTTAATTTAATAGATTAATCTAGCCTTGCTAATTAAGAAGGATTAGGCGAATTACCGTTTAAGTTAATCAAATAGAGCTTAATCTCCAGTGATTTCTGTGTAGCGTTCTCTCTAGATGAGAGAGAGTGTGTCAAGTCTCCGAGTGTAAATTTTTATGAAGGGAAGGGGGTCTTTTTATAGCTTTTTCTGGGCACTAGGCAATTTCTGGCAGGTTTTGACACCCCAAGCAGGCCCCTACCTTGCAAATGGTGCCAACTACTGCTATACCTGTCTATGGCAGGTTCCCCCTAGCTCCACACTGCCCCCATACCTTCCAGAATCGATTTCGGTTGATTTTGCAGATTCCTAATGATGAAAATTTGAAATATCAGTTAATTCTAGAACCTTAGGATAAGAAGTCTTTGTTAATAATTATTACTGAAGGCATCCAATTTTTATTAACTAATTGAATTCCTATTGTAACCTTACAGGGTCTGTAACTTTTCCAGTTTTTATCGGATTCTGATTCTGAAAATTACTAACCATAGTAAAGCTCTGCTTATGATTCCAAAAATACCAATATTAGCCGTGCTTGAATCCTTCAACAATGGTTTTTAAATCAATTTTACAAGCTTTGTACAATTTTTAAGGTTTCGAAAACTGGAAACCTTACATCTTGCTTGCCGAGAACTAGCTCGAGAGAGAGTTAGAGAGAGAGAGAGAGAGAGAGAGAGAGAGAGAGAGAGAGAGAGAGAGAGAGAGAGAGAGAGAGAGAGAGAGAGAGAGAGAGAGAGAGAGCTTTGCTTTTGCTCCTTAGCGAGGATGAGAGAGAGCGAGTAGGAGCCTGTTCGTGCTTTCCTTCCCTTTCTTTCGCGTGCTCCTCGCTTCCCCTCTGGTTATAACATCCCCCTTTATTTTTAGCTTGACCCCTCCCTTAGTATTCTTCACTTCGTAATCCTTTGTATCCTCTTCACGCCCTTAACTCCTCTTCTCCATGCCCTTCAAATCTTCCTCTGGCTTGATCTTTGCTGTGCCGGAGTTCTCCCTTCATTCTCTTCCTCGCCTTGCTCTCGTTCAACTTCCCTTGCTCATGCGCCTCCTCGATGCCGAGAGCGAGAGAGATGGCAGGTCCCCCTTGAGGTCGAGAGCCCAAAGAGATGGAAAGCCCCTCCTCTCTTCTCAATACCTTCCCAATCCTCCACTCCTCTTCTCGTGCATAATCAACCTCCTAGCCTCTTTCCCTTTGTATGACGAGGACAAAGAGAGAGAAGTCTTTGCTTCCTTCTCGAGGATGAGAGAGAGCGAGCGAGAGCCTGAGAGCTTGCTCCCTTCGAACTGCCTTCCTCCTCCTCCTTTTGTTACCTATAATAATCCCCCACTATTTTTAGCTTGCCCCTCCCTTAGTAATGACGGTGCCGTTGTTGCTAGGGCCATGGGAAGCGATTTAATGAGTGGCAGGCGACAGTTAGACAGCACTAAAACCGTCGGAATCAGGTCCAAAAAGCTGCGCAATCGTCTCCTGAGCGAATCCCATTTCTTCATTGCGCTCGTTTGAGCTTTCCTCTGGCCTCCATAATCGCCTCATCCCCTTGCGCAGCAGTTGCTCGCTCCCTGCTCGACACCATACCCCCTCTCTTCTTTTGTTCACACCTAGTTAAAATTAGGGTGCCTTTTTATTTCTTTTGGGCGGGCGCTTTGCCTTGGGTGGCCATAATTTCTTAAGGGCGGCCACTCGACTCAAGAGCACCACATTTGGGCATACATATCAAGCAAGGCATTGCCAAGCTTCCTTCATTGGGCGGGCGTTGGCGTACATGCCGGCCAAAGCTATGCAGTAGGCATTAAATTTGGCGTACATATCAATTAAAGCATCGCTAAGCACATCAACTCCGAATCCCCTTTGGAGGATTTATTGCATTTCTTTGGGCACCACATTTGATACATATGCCGGCCAAAGCAATGCCATGCACGACATTCTTCTCCAGCAAGCCTTGACTAACAATATCTTCGTGAATCTTATTGCCCATAACAGCATCCCGAATAATGCCGAAATTACCCAGCTTAGCAGCGCCGACAATTGACATCGGACTCTGCCTACCAAGCCGTAAATCCCTTTAGACTTCTCAAACTGCATAGAACGCATACAAACCCTGCTAAGGAGGCCAAAATTCCCAGATGGCACACCGACCGAGCAATCCGGACTAGTACGGAACCGGCCCCCGGTGAATCTTTATATCTTGGCAACCGTAAATCCGATCACTGATCTGAAAAGACCGACACGCTCCACAAAGTGAGCACTTCAGGCTCATGCATTCATTTCATTTCTTTCCCCTCAGCTGCAGCTGCCCAATCTCGTACAGATCTGCAATCAGCTTAAACTTCAAACTGTATGACTTCTTCACTGTAGCTCCAATCAACGAGCCGTAAAGACAGGCCGGTAGAGCACTTCAAGCACTGCAGTTCTAGATCATAGTCACCCATCTATTCTCACTTCAAGCATACTCATTTTTGGCATCATTAAGGTATCTATTGGCCCTTTTCAGCCATATATGGCAGACATTAATCATTAAGCTTGGCCAGTTAACAAACCCTGATCACTGCTCACTAAATGTGTGGGCTTCAAAGAAGCTTATCTTGCAATTCTCTGATTTTTTTCTCTTCATGGCAGCAGAGCTGCACGACATCGCCGGGGCATTTTTTTCCTCACTAGGAGGTTTTTTCTCCCGTGAATTGTATATACACCAATCATTCTAGGGATATCAATCTTTTCATTACACACTAAGTGATACGCTCTTTGTCATGTTCCTTGAGCTTCATTCATCTTCTTGAAGTTGTATTCTTTTTCTTGCAACCCTAATTTCAACAATAAGTGGTAATGATATGTGTGAACACACTTAGGATTGGAATTTTTCCCCTCGCTAGCGGGTATTTTTCCATGTGCAAATACGTCCATCACTCTATGGATAGCTTATATTTCCATTGTGCACTAAGAGATATACTGCCTATTGTCTTTATTGAGGATCTTCATATAATTTAATTTGTGTGTGTTTCCTTGCAATCATATTTCCAAACGGCTGGTATCATAGCAGCTTACATCCTCTCGGGCATAGTCACCAGCGTCAACAACACATGCCTGCTAACTTTCTCCATTTTGGGTGAGCTTTGGTGAGCATCAACAGGTTGAGAAAACCTTTGGGAAAGCTTAAGAATCTTGGTCTACTCCAAAATTTTATTCAATCTCACTTCGGCCTCCATTTGCACTACAAGAAGTACTACACGGGTAATTTTTTCCTTTTGTGCAAAACTTCTATCAGTGCATTCTTTTGCAGAATAGGTCCTTACAATCTTCTTTGGGTTGCACTATATAGTATGTGCTGGTTCTACTTTGTTTTTTATATTTCCAAGAAAACCAACATGGGTTTACATGATGTAACATGTTCTTGTGTCAAAGGGAGTTTGGAGTGTTGTGTAGGGAACTGATGTACATCCATCTTCTATGGATACATGCTCTGTTGAGGATGTCTACAGGTTTGGTGACAATATTGTTGCTGCTAGAGCTATTTTGTCTATAGTTGAGCAGTCTCATTGGGATGTTAGAGATGCGCAAGCTCATGCATTGATTGCATTATCTATGAAGCACACTATTACTCCTCATATTCACTCACGTAAATCATCAAAGCAGGGTTGGGATATTATGTTTGGTCTTTATGCAAGTCGCAACAATGAGGCTAAAATTTCATTGTTGCGTAAAGAGCTGAAGTCAAAGATTATGCATGAGGAATATGGCATGGATACTTTTTCTATTAGCATGGATATTAATAAGAAACTCATTTTTTCATGCAAATTCAGTTTTGATAGTTCACTTGTGCAAATTTTTGTTGATGTATTGCCAAATTCTTACCAATTTTTGCTAGTAGTTGGACACTCATGATCCAAGGAAATCTTGATGTTGTCAAGTTTGATGAATTATACACATTGCTCTTGCAAGAGTCACTTTCAAGAAAGAAGAAGGCTAAACAATGTGCAATTGAATAGGCTTTTGTTTCTCCTCAAAAAAGGTGGTAGCATCAATGTAGCCATTTCTCATGGTTCTTCAACAAGTGGAAAATCACATGTTCCTAATGCTTCCATTGGTAACACCTTATCTGTAATTCTTGTGAAAAAGGCAAAAAGAAGATGCATTGCCATTATTGCAAGACTAACAATCACTTGATAAATTAGTGTCCTAATTGAAGGCAAAAGAGGCCAAGAAGAAAGAGGCTAGCTCCACCAAAAGTGTAGCTATTGTAGAATCTTCTGTGATGTTGATGTAGATGCAAAGTGGCCCTTTAGTGTAGAGTGCACTTATGATCCTTCTTTCCACCATGATACATGTATGTGAGTTTCTATAGATTCACATGTGTGGTACTTTGATATTGGTACTACATGGCACATCACTTCACATCGTGACTTGTTTACCTCTCTTGATATGTCCTCATGGGAATACAATCACTTGTGCCAACAATGCTCTTATCCGAGATAAAGGGATTTGGAAAGGTTGTGTGCTAACTATTGCAAATGGAATTTTTTTCATCTTTGTTGATGAACTTTATGTACCCGGGATCAAAAAGAACTTTATGTATGTATTTGTACTTGTGAGACTTGATCTTATTGTCAAATTTGTGGATGATAGAAATACATTTCATGATCTCAATTTTGGTTTTGAATTTTGTTGCATCTCGTATTTTACGCCATGGGCTATATAAGCTCATTTTGTATGACAAGTGTAGATAGAATCTTACAAACGCAGTTGTGGTTTCAAAGGCTATTTTAGATGCAAAACTTTGGAATGCACGTATTGACCATCTGAATCTTGCCAGTTTATTGCGTTTGTAGAAATTTGATATGGTTGATTCTTTATTGCCTCTTGAAGCACCTTCAAATCATGTTTTTCAAAAGGCTATATTTTTGGGTAAGATGAAACATTTGAAGCTTCCAAAGAATGGTTCAATAAGGGCTACATGGTATTTGGGTAATCCCAGCTTGTGCCACCATGTGGGAAACCCCTCTAGCCACCTAGGAAAGTGTTGGAGCCCCATTGGTCCAACTGTTGTAACGAGCCCATCTTGTAAAGCATATCAAATTCCCATTTTATGTCAAAGACGTCTTATCATTTTGATCCATTCGTCTGGGTTATGTAAAGATTAATCAGTTAGTCAGGACTCAGATTTGTTCCCACTTTGTAATAATGAGTAAGAGAACCCTATGTACATTTTTGAGCTAAGGTGACTAAAGTATAAAGGTCACCTTAGAACCATTTTTGAATAACATTTGAATATTAATCTTGTGTCGTACGAGTCTGAGAGGGAGGGAGAGAGAGAGAGTGAGTGTGTCTTATCCTCTTCGCTACGCGCTTCTCCCTCACCGGATTCACGACGCGACCACACCATCGCGGTAGTCTCTCTGAGAGCTACGTGCCCATGCTACGCATTCACCGTTTTGAGTTGATCGCGATCGATCCTTCCTTGAGCTTGTTTTGCCTGTAAGTAGCACAAACGGTGTCTGTTTTCATTGATCAAGTGCTTTATGGAATGAGAAAGAGATTAGCTACACATAGATACTCATAAACTTAAGTTTTGCCCACTTTTGGATTATGACATGTTAGTCTATCGCGACTGTATTTGAGATAACTAGGGTTCAAATCTGGTTAGATTAGATTTATAGGTAAGTATATCCTAGTGAGAGGATGGTGCCTAGTAAGTTTGATGCGATTCCGAGTTCATTGGACGTGTAAACTGTGTTGTGAGCGTTTAGGGATAGAGTGGGTTGCATTCTACCAGGGTTAGTGATTGATGCATCATAAAAGTGTGTATGTGTAGATTGGTCTCAGCCTGACAAGCTAACGAGATTGCCTACGTGCACCTACGGGTTAGTCGTGTCATTGGATGATAAGTATGTTGTCTGTGTGGTGCTCGTGAGTATGAACGGGGGAGTAGTTTTGCCCTAAAACATTGGCGCCGTTGCCGGGGACACAAGACCTTAAGTAGGGAGATCTATGTCACTCATGTGATGGTTAGCTTACTTTAGTTTTGACTAGAGAGAGCTTAAACTTTTAGAACAAAATCCACGATAGAGTATCCTGAGGTCTAGTGGATAGCCAGGAAGCCTGTGTCTTGCCGAGGGTCTAGGACTAGTTAGATTTAGTTAAGTAGGATAATGTGGAGCTATGGTTTTTGGTTTTGAGTGCTTGTTATACTTGTGAAGAAAAACGTTGTAAAACCGCAAAAAAAAAAACAAAAAGAAGAAACAATAAGGCAGTTGTTTGCCATGAAAGAAAAACCCACCCCATATACTCTTGAAAGGGGTGAAAAGAGTCGACATTGAAATTTATGATCCAACACTCGAGAAAACATAAAAACTGCTACCAAAACCAACAAAAAAAGAAAGAGGTGATTGTCATAAGGAAACACTAAGTGAACCTAAAGAGGCCAAGAAGAGATATAACCATTAGCCAAGGGTAAACTGACTGTGTCATGGGGTATGACTGATGTTCACAAGTTTAAGATGAAGTGTCATCAAATTTGCATCACTTCAAGTGCAATGGAGTTGTGAATTGTCAGAGAAAAGTGAAATTTGTGAAGTGCTTGAGTTTGAGGTCAAAATAAGTCCAAACTTCATAAAACTTGGGGGATAGACTTATATGGGCACAAGGAACAAGACTATGCAAAAACAGACAAAAAATTAAGTCCCCATTGCTCTCTGCCTAGTCTATCGCGATAGACTGATGAAGGTGGTGATTGACTAGCAACAAGCAAAAAACCTTTGCACCACAGGTTTAACACATCAATACAAGGGTACTCACAAAAATTGAGTGAATTTGAACACCATTTTGACCACAAAACTTCAAAACTGGTGTTTAGAGTCTGAATTCAGAGACAAGGGCAAGAAGTCTTTGACCAAATGTCCAAACAGTGCCAAAATTGGTCAATGCACTACACAAGGGGAGACTGAACCAACTGTGGTGAAAACTTGAGAAAAATGCTAAAATTGGAGAAAGTGCCTGGTCTATCGCGATAGACCAAGGAAATTGTTGCTGGGGAACTTTTATTTCAAATTTTCCCTAGGGAGAGTTTTATCAGGGCCTAAATAGCAGACACGCCAAAATTCAAGGCATTTAGAGCACTGAAGGTCAATCTGAGGGTCAGATAGAGAATCAAGCTCTGACTGAAATACTAAAATGGGACCAAAACCCAACCCAAGTGTCCAAACTTCATAAAACTTGAGGGATAGGCTATAGAGGGTAACTAGAACTCAAGGGTAAAGTCACAATTTTGAATTGACTTGTGCTGAGCAAATTGTCAGTCTATCGCGATAGACTAAGAAAGTAGTGAATTAGACACTTTTTTCAATTTGTGACTATACTACTAGGACATACTCTCTATATAGATCCGAGCCATCATTTCATATTTGAAATTGGGCCACCAGAAGACTGACTAAGGGGTTGCTGTATATACTTGAAAGATTTTTGGTAATTCAGGGAAAACCCTTGTGAACAGACTAACCATCCTTGTGTGGATCCCAGAAGGAGATCAGCACAAAGCCATACAGAAAGAAGGAGTCCAGGTAAGCTTTAAGTTTGCAACCAAACTTTCATTCTTATGTATTTAAGGTCAGGAGCCTTTGTTAAGTCGGGAGCTAAAAGTGTCAAAAGTCAAATTAGCACCACGTCCACCGAAGAGAGTGTAACTCAGACGAGGCTAGACCCATTAGCACCAATCATTGAAGAGGGTAGTAATACTGACACTTCATCGGAAAAGTCCTTCTTCATGACGGGGAGTCAACAGCCAGGAGGTTTCAACAGTGAAGGACCAATGCCAGGGGGGAGCACCTCCCCACATCCTTTAAATGAAACCCAGTTCACTATAATCTTCTTGGAAGGAACTAACTCGAGGGGAGCCTTAGTTTATTCTGACTATCGAGGACGCAAGTGTATTTGTATTGAAGAAAGACCGGCTCAGAGACTAGAGATAATTCTAGTCTATGATGATGGTGACAGATTTCGAGACGAAAAGGGGAACCACTATCTCATAGTGAGTAACCCTGAGGATCACAACAGATATAGGGATAACGTGGAAAAAGGGAAAATGGTTTCAGAAACCCAAGAATCGCCTCCTAACATCGATCGACCTGGAGCGCTTTTTATGTATGATAAGAAAACAACCAGGGTCCCAACCTATAATGAGAATGTAGGGATTTACAAGCATGAAAGCGAGGAACCCTACCCAAATGAATTAAGCAAAGACAAGGTTCTTTACTTATTTTCTTATGAAACTGCTATGGGGAAGGATATTGTTTTTGTTGACAGATACGGGCGAGAATACAAATGTATTCTCCCAGAAGAGGTTGAAAGGGCAACAGTTCTGGGAGCATCAACCTATGTCCGCGATGAAGTACCAAGAGCCACCTACACCCCTAGCAAGTCAACTAATCCCTTTTCAGAAGAGTATGACGCTACCTCACATTCTACCCGACCACCGACGTCCAACTACCAGGACCAACCAGCTACTCAGCCATCATTGCAGGCATGGCTTCGATAGAGTGCTACATTAGAACAAGACCAAACCCGAGAGTGTTATCAAACTATACGAGGATTAAGGGATCTACAAGAACCATCACTCTATGCACAATATCAAGGAGAGAGTAAGCCAAAGACTCAGGGGTCAACTGAGCTTGGAAGAACACCCCGAGAACGAGTTCGGAGAGATGAACCCTCTCTCCCGAGAACTGTTAGAAATTATGGATTAGGAGCACCATTGGGAGAGGAGCCTGGCCACTACAGAAGACCAAAGGAGGTATATCAGCTAGAACGGGGAGATCCCATGATGAGATTTGTAGACCATCGTAGAATTAGACCTTCTCAAGTGCAAAAATGGGTAAACAAGAAATATACGAGAAGCAAGGATCCAAGAGATCATGTAGTAGCCTTTGTGCGTGTAATTAGATCTGAAGAGGTGTTAGACTTTCCTACCCAATTTGCAGGATTCGGTTTAACCTTAGAGGATGATGCTGCTACATGGTTTGACTCGGTGGAGCGAAGAGACTTTGAGTCTATGGAGGAAGTGTTTGACGAGTTTATCGAGGAATTCTCACAAAGGGGGATAGCTCATAATACAGTCTCGCAAATCCATAAATTCAAACACAAAGATGGAGAGTCTGTGCGAAAGGCGGCCTTCCAATTAAAAAGATATGTTAAGTTCTGCCCTGTGGAAGAACTGCCAACTCAGTCCAGACTTATGCTTATATTTATCTAAGGACTAAGGAATGCAGATCTTCAAAAGGACTTACATATGAAAAGGAGCACTACGTTGAATGATTTAACCAAGGAAGCTCTATACCTTGTGGACAATTGTGCGGTCTACAAAGAGGGTGAGTTCAAGGATCTTGACGATGATTCTTCCTCGCAACAAAGCGGAAGCAAGTCTGCTAAGACAACAGTGAAAGGAGAAGTAGCAGTAAGCCAAGAGCAGCTTGTAGAGGAGGTGCTTAAAAAGATTAACTTGTATTCTAAACCACAAGCTAAACAACCAAAATGGTGTGCGATTGAACAAAAATGGACAAACCATGGGACAGAGGAGTGTTATTATAACAAGGGATATGTGAGAGAACAACCATATGCTCCGCAAGCTCAAGCGACATCTCCTCAAATCCCACCGATGCCTAGATATCAGACTGGCAATCTACCAGGACCTGGAGGTGCAGAAAGACCACAACCAGTGTTGGGACAACAACCACCCCTACCAGGATTACGACCAGTCGGCATAAGATACACACCCACAGTAACTGAGTCGGATGAGAAGGCTTTGGTACCTATGCATGCATACTACGAGGAGCCCAATGGATATGCGGCGAACTCTTTCTATTATCCACCGGACGAACCCTCTACACGAGAACCATGGAGCATGATAGGAAATACAGGACCACCAACTACTGCACAGGCAGCGGGGGAAGGACGATATAGCCTGGATGAAATAACACTGTTGTTCATAGCCAACGGAGGCATGAGCGGGCAAAGAATTGCACACCAACAAAGAGGAGCTCCAGGAGCACCTCAACAGCCTAAAGGACCATGCTACAAGTGTGGTGGAGACAATTGGATGAGGGACTGCCCTCATGACGAAATCATTAGGGTCAACGCATATTGCATGGAGTGTGGAATTACTCACTTGATCCCTGATTGCCCTAAAAACCCCAGCAAAGGAGCAAAAACTACCTTGAATATGCTGGGAGCGCTACCTTCCAGTGGAGGGTCAGAAAATGAAACTCCGATTCCTGTTAAGGTCTTGACGAGAGCCCAAGCAAGGAAAAATGACAATCATCCCAAGAGTAACGATGAAAATCAAGAAGAAATCAAGACTGACAAGTCTAGCGTCAGTCGTGATAATCCTTGGAAAGAATGAAGAGCGAAAATGAAAGCTAGACGTGAGCGAAAACAAAAAGATGTAGAAGCTGAGCTAATGATAGCTCGAGAGCAACTTAAACAGCAAAGAGAGTCCGACTCTCTAAAATCAACAGAAGGACCAAGTAGTGCAAGCTCAGGAGGGTCGGTATTGGTAGATAAGATCAATGAACCCTTAGATGCAATCTTGCAAGCATATGAAGCAAGATTGAATAACAGACAGACTCTAGAGCAAAGATGGATGACATATCCAAATCCAGAGATAGAAAAACAGAGACTAGAGATGTGCAAACAGCTGATTGAAACTACACAAGCTTTACTGGAGCCTCCACCTATGGAAGCAGGAGATAGAGTAATCAAACCACCAAACAATGAAACACCTCACAAAATCGAACAAAGGATACCCGACAAGATAGAAAACATTAAATCCTTGCCGGATGTAGAGGATGCAAAGACGTACCTAATAGAACAGATGAATCACTGAAAGATTTTCCACCATATTCTCCTATTGTGGAAGAAAATTGGCCTGAAGAGATATGGGAAACGGTGCGAAAAGCTCAAGAAAAATATGAAACAAAAATAGTCGAGTCAGCGCCTTTCTCGGAGCTGAACTTGAATAAGCCTCCATGGGATTTAGACGTTAAATCATTTCAAGGGGATAATGTTTCAGTTGCATCCGAAGATAACAGACCACAATCACTCAGAACTTTGCCATCATATATGGGGGACTATGAGGCAAGGTCAAAAATTCCAAGAGTACCTTCTCAAAGAATAGGCGGGTCAAATCAATTGGACACTAAAATCCTGACAGACTTGTTGACCACTCCGGTCAAGTGTACAATCACATTGGCAGAATTGTTAAAAATTAGGCCAAGCATGTGGATAGAAGTGGGAAAATGTCTTGAAAAATTTGGCATAAGGACGCCTCTTAAGTTCTTCGAAACCGAGGTTAATGACACAGAACCGAAGAAAGTCAACACTAGACCAGTGCCACAAGGTAGGAGAGTATTGTGAAGGTGAAGACGGCAACACAACCCTACCAGTTGAGTATAACGGCATAGAGACTAAGGCAATACTTGATAGTGGAGCTGGCATTGCCATTGCGACCAAAATGCTATGGGAAAAATGGGGAAAACCAGCAATACGAACAACTAGAATGAAATTGCAACTGGCGGATGGGCACATAGAAAGGCCTATAGGATTGCTTGAGGCAATTGTGGTATCTTCCTGTGGCATAGAGTACGAACATACCTTTGCCATAGTAGATTTCGGCAAGAAGAACAAGTATGAAATTATCCTTGGTAGGCCGTTCATGAGGCAACTCAAAATGGTGCAGGACTGGGGTATGATTATTTGTATCTAAGACATGCTAAAACTACTACACGCGTAAACATGAAAAATCATAGCTACCATGATGTCACGAGAACCCCTGTGGAAGAATTTGACTCAGCCACCATTAGTGGATCAGAAGTCCCAGCGTGGCTTTGTAAGAAAAAGGAGATATGGATGTGCGGGGCATCTCAATGTAGTGAATTTGACAACAATGAAAGGACACTAGAGAGGGTCTTGGAATACGATGCCTATATACGAGAACCTTTTCCTGAAGAGAAGCTTGAACCCCTAGAATAGTCTCAAAATTTTGGCTACATTGGATGTATGCGTCAATGAAGTCACTCCCACCAAATTTTGTGATGAGAATGGCTACGATATCATACCATACTACATGTTGAGAAAAATTGTGAGGAGGACGAGAACGATGGAGATACTGAGAATATGAGGATCCATAAAACAGAAACGAAACTTGAGATTAAGATAGGGGGCTATGTGGACATCCCCACTACAGAAATCAAGCAGGAAGGAGAAGAATTTTATGATTCTTTTGATCAAAGTGAAAACAAGGATAACACGGATGACGAGAAGTCGGAAAATACGGAGGGAGACGACAATCAAGATCAAGACAATGACGTCTTCTACAATTTCCCAAACCAAAGTGAGAGACGCCAAAAAAGATACAAGAGTAAACGACACCATATCAGTCCACCAACCAGGTTGAGACCCATGCCGGAGTTTAAGGGTAAGACACATTTCCTTATGAACATTCATGCTGTTGATTGTGCTAAGGATAAAGTGTCAGGAAGATTTCTTAAGGTTGCTGACTCAGGATTTAAATCCAGACTGTTGAAACCTAAGAAAACCAGCAAACCAAAAAAAGAGTTGCAACAGAAAAACTGAATGTCTGTGGTAGCCCAATTATGACGAAAATTGAAAGGAAAACGAGATACAATGAGTTGAAACAAAAAATTAAAAATGTATGGACAATTGAAATGGAAAGTAGCGATGGAACGAACGAGAGTGATGGGAGTAAAAAGATAGATGTACCTCCTCACTATTGTAAGTACACCATTCAGGAAAGAAGATTGGTGGTTCAGCAACCAATGAGGGATCCTAAATCAAACGAGTCCTACGATGGGCCAGAGAACACCAAGAAAATAGACTTAGCAGAGCCAGGACAAAATCCGTGACCTGCTTACATTGCCACAGATCTAAGTCGAGAAGAAGAGGATTTACTGATCAAAACACTTAAGGAATTTCGAGATGTATTTTCGTGGTCGTACAAAGATTTGAAGGAAGTGGATCCTAACATTTGTGAATATTCAATCCCTCTGAAGTCTGATGCAAAGCCAAGCAAACAACGTCCATACACGTATAATGAGACATTTGCCAAAAGGATAAAAGAGGAGATAGACAAACTTATGGAGGCTGAATTTATTTATGAGATAGAGCACACGGACTGGGTGTCCCCGATAGCGGTGGTACCCAAGAAAAACGGGAAATTACGAGTGTGTGTAAATCTCAAGAAGGTAAATGCAGCCACGATAAGGGACAACTACCCTCTTCCTATCACTGAACACGTCCTGGAACGAGTGGCAGGCAAGCAAGCCTATAGCTTTATGGACGGATTCTCTGGTTATAACCAATTGGGGGTCAAACTAGAAGATCAATACAAAACAACATTTGCAACAGAATGGGGCATATATGCGTTTAGGGTAATGCCATTTGGCTTGACCAATGCTCCAGCCACATTTCAGAGATTAATGACACACGCTTTTAAAGAATACTTGCGAAAATTCTTGGATATTTACATGGATGACTTGGGTGTCTATTCTCTATTGAGAGAAGACCATATAGATCATCTGAGAAAGGTACTCGAAAAATGCAGAACGTATAGGATTTGCCTCAACCCAGAAAAATGTGTATTCATGGTACGACAAGGTAAAATCTTAGGCCACATAGTGTCGGCTAATGGAATTACCACTGATGAAGACAAGGTAAAGGTGATCATAGAATTGCCAAGACCAAACACTGTACGAGAGGTACAATCATTTATGGGACATTGTGGATACTACCGACGTTTTATCTACATGTACGCTGTAATAGCAAAACCCTTGTATAGTCTAATCACGCTCTTCATTTGGACAAATGAATGTGAGGAGTCATTCCAGAAACTGAAAGATGCACTGGTATCTGCACCAATTCTAAAAGCACCAGATTGGTCAAAGATCTTCCATGTACATGTAGATGCTTCGGCATTTTCAATAGGCTGTATATTAGCACAACCAGATCAGGGTAAGACGGACTTTCCAATCAGTTATGCTAGTAGACAAATCAACAGTGCAGAAAAGAATTATACTACTACTGAAAGAGAAGGATTGGGTATGATATATGCGGTAAAGAAATTTCGGCATTACTTACTCGCGAACAAATTCACATTATTTGTGGATCATCAGGCACTCTTGTACTTAGTAAACAAACCTTGTAACACGGGACGAATTGTAAGATGGTTCATTGTGTTACTGGAGTTTGATTTTACTATAGTAGTTAAGAAAGGAAAAACGCATCAAAGAGCAGACCACCTTTCTCGACTACTACATGGCGAAAAAGCTACCGGGTAGATGATGATCTCCCAGACGCATACCTGTTTAATATAGAGATGATACCGAAATGGTCAGAGCAAATTATTCCATTGCTGACATATGGAATGAATCTTGACGACAAACACACGGTGGAAGATGTTAGACAAGCACAAAATTACACAATGCTTGCGGGAAGAATGTACCATCATGGAAACGATATGATTCTAAGGTTGTGTATAGGCCCAGAGGAGTACGAAGCGTATCTAGAGGAGGCCCACACACAAACAGGGGGATTCCATAGAGGAAATCAAATGATGTATGAACAATTAAGAAAGCTTGGAGTGTATTGGCCAGGAATGGCAGGCGATGTAGCAAATTACATCAAGAAATGCGACTTTTGCACATCCAATACCACTGTGGATTATGCCACATTATACCAAGTGACAGTAAGTAGCACCCACATGGAGTCATGCTATTGTGGAATATTTGACTAATAAGGAGTTGCCAGGAGATTGGTCTAAAGCCAGACAAAAGGCTCTACAAATCGAAGCGAATAGGTATACCCTCATTAGTGACCAATTGTATAAAAGAGCAACTGATGACCAGCTGAGGTTAGTTCCTCATGAAAATGACTACTTTCCATTATTGGAACAAACTCATGCAGGCATAGCAGGAGGTCATTTTTCAGCAGAGAGAACCGTAAATATCATTATGGTTGTAGGTATATGGTGGCCGACCATGATTCAAGATGCAGAAGAATTTGTGAAAAGGTGTGATGAATGTCAACGCACTAAGGTACCAGTTAAAAGAGACGAAATGCCCTTAAGACCAATGATGAGTGCTCAAGCATTCGCTAAATGGGGATTGGACTTTGTTGGTCCTATCACTCCACCAGCGTATCGTTCACAAGCACAATATATCATAGTGGCCACGGACTACATGACCAAATGGGTGGAAGCAAAAGCCACAACGAAAGCAGATGCTAGAACCACGGCACAATTCTTATATGAATATGTGTTTACACGTTATGGCCTTCCAATCAAGCTGGTGAGTGATAGAGGGACACACTCTGTAAATGAAGTTATCCAACATCTCTTAAATGAGTTTATGGTAATTCATCGCAAATCTGCACCCTATCATCCACAAGCCAATGGCCAAGCGGAAGCGACCAACAAAATATTGTGCACGGTTCTTACGAAACTGGTTAGTGAAACAAGAACAGATTGGGATCAAATGCTCTATTCGGCATTGTGGGCTTATCGAGTTGCATATAAAACAACACTCAATGCTACACCATTTAATATGGTATATGGGTTAAATGCAATATTGCCTATTGACTTTTTGATCCCCACACTAAGGGTAGCCAAACAATTGGACTGGATGGGACATGAACTTTCAGAACGGTTAGAGGACCTTGAAAAATTAGATGAGTTACGACTCAATGCTGTAGCGGCCATATATGCAAAAAAAAGACAACAGAAAGAGTTTTTTGACAAACATGTCAAGAACAAGGACTTTAAAACGGGAGACTATGTCTTGGTATACACCCTTAAACAACATGCCAAAAATCTAAAGAAAAGGGGAATGGGGCCTTATTTGATCCAAGAAATATCGTCCAGCGGAGCAGTAAAACTGTTGACACTAGATGGAAAAGAAATACCGAACTAGATTAGTGGGTGTCGTTTAAAAAAATATCATCTACCTTTAACACCGGAAATGTTGTTTCAACTGCATTATGGAAAAACCTATAGACAGGAACAACAAAGAATTCAGGACCAGGCACAACAAAAAGCAAAGGAACGGATTGCTAAATGAAAGCAGTTTCTCAGGACAATAAACATGGTCACCCCAATGATGAATGACGAATATCCTCTTTCAACATCCCAAACGATCGAAGCGGATATACAAAGCGACGAATTAGAAAAGACCATGACAGACCTTAGGGCTCAGGACAATAGCATCCTGGACGACTTGGAAGATACATGGTGTAGTCCTTACATAAAAGCTTATGCAGGCACAAAACAAGTTGAAATCTATGCATTGCTTAACACTGGACCAAAAATGAGTGTCATTAGCTTTGAGCTCTTTCAGAAACTTGGACCAATGAAGACGATCCCAGAGACACACCGGTTGAAAGTAGCATCAGGTGATGAGGTGACCACGTTGTGGTCTATTATAATACCAATCACAATGCAGGCACACCCGTACACTACAAAATTCCATGTACTACCACCAAGTAGATCAGCAACACCGTGTATCTTAGCAATGTCATGGATGAAAGCTAACAGGGTATTCATTGATTTGGATACTAATGAGGCACTGTTCAGAAAGGAAAACTTTTCAGAACCCTTCTTATCATATAACCAATTCATGTCAAGGAGGAAACAAAAGTCAATACAACCGCAAAGATCTGCCCAACAACAAACAAAGTTTACAAGTCCAGCAACGTCTTATCAAAAATCAGCAACCATGCAGGGAACCAGGCAAGTTTGGGTACGGCGTACAGAGATGACTGAGGCACAATTACATCAAAAGCGGAAACACAAAGTTTGGATAAGGCACGATAGCCTAATTCCTATAAAAAAGGAGTTAGAAGAATAGACAAAACACCGAAAGCCAGCAAAACTTCAAAGAAACATAGTCAATCTGTCAAATACGCAACGGACTATATTGGTATGGCGGCCAAAATTGCCAATTCAAAACGAGCCAACAACACAAGAAGGGCGGCCAAAGATGACAAACGAGTAGTTATCTACAACTGTCAAGGTCATGCAACATCATGAAAACAGCACAAGGAAACAAACAGAATCAACAACAAAAACTACAAGGATGTCTAAGACCCAAGTCATCAAGGCAGAAAGAAAGAATGTTCCACCAGATACGACAATATCGACTTCAAAGGAACCACATACGCCAATTCAAAACCAATCGAAAACAATCAAACAAAGAGCGGCAGATCTACAACTACTCCTTGCAAAGAAAATCTGCCAGCCAAATCAAGCTACCACAGGAAGCCTCAACGACAAATTCCAATAAGTGAATCGCTTATACCTTCCTCCTGCACCGCATAAATTCTTTCTACATGCATTGACTGCACATGCATATAGGGCTATGTTACAAGGCCTGCATTAGCACGAGTTCAAAGCCATGCACAACACATACCCTTGACAATACCCTGTCGTCCGGGAGGACTCCAACTAGGAGGGGGGGAGGCATTCCAAATGCGGACTCATGTCATATATTAGAGGGCAATGTTTGTGAGCAATTTTTCAACCATTTTTGCATTTTATTGTGTGATTTTTGGAAAAAGAATATTCCCTCATAATTAATCAGAATTGGGGACCAAATCATCATTCATGAGCCCCTAGGGATGTGTATAGACTATAAAGAGAGTCAATTCTGGCCAGAAAATGTCAAAAAAAAAGCAAAAAATAGGCCAAGGATGACGATAATGAGCGAGTTTGTACATAGACGAGACAAAAGTGAGCTACAAAGTGTTTTGCTCATCATTGGTATTTTTTTAGGTTAGAATTGCTATTTTCGGGTTATTTTGGGATTTATTTGCTTTATTTTAGCCATTTTCTAGCAAAAATTATAGAAAAAAATCCTTAATCCAGATGGAAACACAAAAGAAGAGACGCCTGATCAGAGCAAGGTAAAGAACACAGAAAAAATAGGGACTGCAAAGGTGACAGGGCAAAATGACCACCGTCATGAAGGGACCTCCAATAGGAGAAATCTACAAAACTGGTAAAACTGGAGCAACCGAAGTCCAAATCAGGAAATTTGCGAGCCTAAACCGCATCTCGCAAAAAGTTATAACCACAGGTAAAATATTGGAAAATTTGGTGTCGGAGTCTCGATTACATATAGAGAGGCTAGGCTAGAAATCCCTCATTTGAGTCATTTTCCATAGTGAGAGAGAGAGAGAGAGCTCCCTACAGCAGTTGAGACTTCCAGGAGCTCATCCATCGCGCATGGTCACCAAATCGACATCAGATATGAGAGGTATGCTCGTCAACACTGACTCTAAGTGTTGTTTACTTCAGTTAGTCGCAAAACCTCGCCGGCATCACAATCACAACCTGTGCACACATATGGTAGACCGGTTGTTAGGGAGACCTAGAGGCCACCAAATGGAACCAAAATTGAAAGGCACAATGCCTATAGCTTAGGGATCAAGCCTATGACCTCGGAAAGCGTGAAGGAAGCCACATGGAAATCCTAATTTCACAGGACTTGCAAAAGGGCAACTAAACCAAGGTGATCGGAAATGAGCCAAAATTCATAGACAGCAAGCCAATAACCTCGACAAACTGACTGAAGGGTTAGACTATGAAAAAGTTCGTCAAAACGGAGCCTAAAGTCCCTATCTGACGAAAACCGCACAAAGCGTCATGATACTCTAAAGGGCCGACCAAGTGACAAAATGACACCAAATTCAACAAGGTACATCCAAAAGAGGTCAACTACGAGATGGAATGTGTCCACTCGGGAAAAAAGCCCTTCCACTAGGGCAAATGCCGGCAATAGACCAGAAGGATGTTCAAATGGTCGTTCTTGGTGTTGTAAACACCAAAACAACAACTGACTGCTTGGATGGAAGGTCAAAAGGAAATAAAAGACAGCTGGAATCATACAATGACCAAAAGGAACCGCGACCATCACCTAAGTGGTCTACTTCGACTCCAGGACCAGCTAAGTGTTCCAGACAGGGAGTACACTCTGCTAAATTGATTAAAACTTGATGTGTGTGTCTAGGAGGGCCTATTAAAACCATGGTGGTCAACTAACATCAAGAAAAAACTGGTAAAAATGACCAAGTGCTAGTCTATCGCGATAGACTTGAATTTACACTTAGATAAGTGAAATTTTGACTTTAGCTTCATGAGGGGTGCTAACAAGGATTATTAACCACCAATATCAAGTCAAAGTGCAAGAAGGATCTTTTCTGGCCAAAAAATTAGTCTATCGCGATAGACTTGCTACACCAATTATTGGGGGAAAGACTTTTCAAAATTTTTACAAGCTACACTTGGGGAAGCACATGAAGGTAGTACACCAAATTTGGTGACAAGATGGACTCATATGGCAAGCTGAGAAAGACATGCAGACAACGCAGAGTCAGAACAGGACATCTCAAGGGCAGACAGGTAAAATTCTCATGTGAGGGGTCAAGAAACCTTGCATCAACTGGGAGAAGGCAGACAGATGGTCACAGAGCCAAAAAATGACAAATTGGCACTAAGTACCAGTCTATCGCGATAGACTAAGCAGAGGGATATTGGACCATCTTATCAAAAATTTGAATTATCAGTTGTCTTCAACATGATGCAAGATGACCACCCAGTAAGTTTGAGCCCAAAACAACACAAAATGAAGGAGATAGACCAACATCTCCTTGGCAGGAATCTGGAAAAGTGGGAGTTGATCTAAAAAGGGGTCACTTGACATTCATTTGAGGTGAAAATGAGATCAGATCATGTGCAAGGTATGGGAAACCAATTGGTGGAGGCACAACTGCAAAATAGGACCTTGGTCAAGAAAAGGTTAGTCTATCGCGATAGACTGAGCAAAAGCTGCAAATGAACAGATTTTGAGCCTGGGCTTATAGAGTGACCTTACATGCCTTGTGAGCATACACCACACCAAATTTCAAGGCATTTGGACTTGTTCTCCTTCACCAACAAAATCAATTTGAAGCCGCCAAAGTCGCACAATGGAAGAGCTTGTCTATCTGCTAACATTTTACCTTAACTAATCTTGGGACTAAGAAGGCTTATCTAGATGCATGATTAATTAATAATCAATTTAGGAGAGTAGTACTATGTTTGTGCATTAACTGTTAATTGTGAATACAGGATCTATGGAGGCTTCTCCGGGAAAAAGAAAAGGCAAGAACCTGGCAACAGAAGGTGCAGTACCCTATGCACTTCTACCCAATTCCTTAAAGCCAGCAGCCACCTGGATACCTGCAGATGTGCAATAGGCAGCAGCCTTTCAGATCTATCAAGGTTCATATTTGGATGACAAAAGAAACTTAGTGGATACAGTGATGATTCGCAAGGAGGCAGAGAATTACTTGGAAAGATCACCGCAAAGGTCATGGCTCAAAAAAGTTGGCTTGTGGAACTTTGTATCACTACCACCAGTAGGGATATATTTCAAGAGGGTACAACATCTAATAGAGACTATCCAAGAAGATGGAACTTGCAGAGTGGCAGGCATGGATAACGAAGTGATGGAGATCCAGATCACCAAAGAGATCATCAAAGAGGCATTGAAATTGTCAGATCAAGGATCCAACATGAGAGAAAGAAGGAAAAACCTCACAGTCTACTTGCAAAAGTCCAAACTACCTTCTTTCGAACTCATAGCAAACCCGGAAGTAAGAGAACTAACACAGATCTACAATCAGTGTTTGTTGAGCTACAACAAAAGACCGCCAAGATACACTACACCACACGGGAGCAGCTCAACCACACTGACATGGGCTATGGGAATGACCCATGAGTTCTATATAGATCATGCGTCATATCTGTTTGAAGAAATGACAAAGCTAAGGCAGGACAGACCAAATTACATTGCAGGAGGAGAAGTCCTAACCAGAGTAATATACCATGCCATAGGCGCGGCAGATCAGTTGCCACCTGCCCCTCATCAGAACGACTGGCTGGTATTAAGGGAGAATATTGAAGACAGATCACAAACGAAAGTACCCACCTCTATTAACACCATTGGAGGACACAAGCTGGAAAGAGTAACAAGAAGTACACAAGAAAAGATGAAAGAAGAAAGAAGAACCCAAGAGAAAGATGCCCGACTAAAGAAGTGGAAAGGGGAAATGGAAAACAACACCAGGTTGCAGAAGATAGAAAAAATGGAAAGGGTGCTAGAAGGATTTGCTCTAGAAAGATCTCTACGAGGCGATGTAGGCGCCACTTGGAAACCTTCTAGTAGCACTTACACACTGAGAAAGAAGAATAGAAACAACCCAGCTTTTGAGATGGACTGGTTCGAGAGGTACATCCAAGAAAGAAATGCTAGGGACGAACCAGAATTGCTACTAGAAGAGGAGGATCTCCAAACTTTGAGAGATCCGTTGAGGCCAACTTCACATGATCAGGAAACACCGCCGCCATCTCCAAGTCCAGATACAAGTGAGAGGCAATCTAGCCCACCTGTTGACTCTACCTTGCATTCAGAAAGTTCACATCGTGATGACAGAGTTCACACACCTCCAAGTGAAGAAGAAGAGGAAGAAGAAGAAAGAACAGATGGACACCCGAACACTGGAACCATATCACAAAGTAATAAAGGCAAGCAAAAGGAGGTGGATCATACTAAAGATAAAGCTTCCTCCTCTCAAGAAATTGAGCTGGAAGCTACTATAGATGAAGATTTGCAGTCAATGGTGACAATAATAAACAGAACAAGACTGCACAGTCAATGGTTACCTGATCAGAACCGGTCCAACAAGATGAAGTTACAAAAAACCCATGAGGAAGTTCTGAGACTGCAAGAGCAAAGGGAGGACACTCTAAAGCTGATTAGCATCAGAGATGCTGAGATCTTGGGGCTCAAAGGCACAGTAAATCTCCTCAAAGACAATTTACAGGAGTCGGAAGACTTCAATGCCATATGTGAGGATACAATAAACGTATTCCTTCAAGATGTCAGTGACAGAGATGAACACATCCAAAAGTTGGAAAAAGAAAAGCAAGATGCGCTAGAGACCATCAAAAGTTTGCAAGTCGTCATCGATGACCTACAAATTGAAGTCAAAGATTTGAGAGCAATAACAGATATACAAGCAAGAAAAATTGAACGAGATAAGAAGCAAAAAACGTCGCTACCAACACCACCGGTAGTCCACCCAGAAGAAGAAGTGGCTCACTACAAGAGGCTATTCATATTAGCGACGCTCACACAGCGACGCTAAAAAAAAAAAATCCCGGCGTCGCTATGAGCGTTCTTTGTAAATTTGCGACGCTCATAGCGAGCTAAAAAAATAACCGAGCGCGCCCAAAAACTCAGATCTCAGATCTGAGTTTTTCGGCGCCCTCAAGCAAGGAGCAGGTAATGCTCTCCTTCTCTCTCTCTCTCTCTCTCTCTCTCTCTTTTTCTTCTCCACACACACACACACACACGAGGAGAGGAAGGAGAGCCAGGTATGCTCCTTCCCTCTCCTCATTCTCATGTTCCCTTCACCTCTTTCTCTCTCCCTCTCTCTCTCTCTCTTTTTCTTCTCCACACACACACACACACACGAGGAGAGGAAGGAGAGCCAGGTATGCTCCTTCCCTCTCCTCATTCTCATGTTCCCTTCCCCTCTTTCTCTCTCCCTCTCTCTCTCTCTCACACACACACATAGTGTTTTTGAGAGAGAGAGAGAGAGAGAGAGAGAGAGAGAGAGAGAGAGAGTACAAACAAAAACAAAAACGCACACACACATACATAAACAAAGAATGCACACACACATTGAGAGAGAAAAAGAGAGAGAGAGAGAGAGCATGCATAAACAAAAAACGCATGCATTGAGAGAGGAAAAGAGAGAGAGAACATGCATAAACAAAAAACGCACACATTGAGAGAGGAAAAGAGAGAGAAAACATGCATACAATTTAAAAAAACGCACACACATTGAGAGAGAAAGAGAGAGAAACTAATTTAATGTCGTAGGAAACTAATTAAAATTAAAAGAACTAAAGATCTAGCCGACGAGGAGTTGAACTCAAGACCTATTATTCAAGAGGGAAATGGCATAATCAATCTATCATACTTGGCATGGGTGATAGAAAGGTTATACCATTTATCTCTTTTTATTGGCACACACATCCACACACGCGCACACACACAAGAAGAAGAGAGTTATAACGTCGTAGGAAACTATCTTAAAAGACGTTAAAGATTAGGTTATATGTAGACTTACATTAAATTAGATTTAGGTTTATTTTTAACTAGATTTACGTTTATTTACGCTAGATTTAGATTTACGTTATATTAGATTAGATTTAGGTCTCCATAGACTGCGATGCCTGCATGAAGCGTGTGAAGAAAGCCCTCAATGGAATATAGGGTATTGCTGCCTTCACTCATGGTGGGCTCCGTCGATCCAAAAGTACTGGTGAAATGTCTTCAGAAGATAGGGAAGAAGGTGGATCTTCAGGGCGGCAAGATTCACTACATCCCCGACACAATGACCATCTAGACAACCTCTAGTCATTCAACAGCAACTTCAAAGTTAGTAACAAGAGCAAGAACGGTCTAAAGGGCCAATTGCTGTCGTCAGATGTGGATGGAGATGAGGCAGCGTCACTGCCGGAAGTTAACTCTCACATCTTTAGTGATGAGAATGCCAACTCTTGCCGAGTTATGTGAAAAATTATGTGTTAAATCAGTTTTAAGGTTCTTATAATCTCTGTTAGTTTAGTTCTTTGTTTTTAATATAACATAATATATTTACGTTAGATTTAGATTTATGTTATATTAGATTAGACTTAGGTTTATTTAGGTTTACCCACACACACACACACAAGAAGAAGAGAGTTTTAACGTCGTAGGAAACTATCCCAAAAGACGTTAAAGATTAGGTTAGATGTAGACTTACGTTAAATTAGATTTAGGTTTATTTTTAGTTAGATTTACGTTTATTTAGATTTATGCTTATTTACGTTAGATCGAGTAGAAGCAAGAATTACTTACGGTTTAGGGTTTAGAGTTAGACGAACAGTGAAAAGATCTACCGTGAAAAGATGTTAAGATGCTGTGAAGTGCTACAGCTAGAGAAGAGGCAAAGGGGTTTTGTCCACTACATGCAGTATCATGTAGACGTGGGTGTGTAGATTTCTTGTACCCACAAATATAGGTATTGACCAATAAAGACGAGATTATAACCCGGTGGTTCTGATCTCCGTGCACCTCTAGACCGAGGTGTGCGGGGATTGGACATGACTAGAGAATGTGACGTAAAGTGAGAGAGAGAGAGAGAGAGAGAGAGAGAGAGAGAGAGCGAGAGAGAGAGAGATAAGACGAAGAATGCCAATAGAATATTAAATTTGTTGTCCAGGTTATAAGTTTTTTATCCTCATTATGAGTAGCGACGAGGATGTGGGACCGTCCAACCGAAACACCTATCTCTCAACGAGGGTCTTATGTCCTTGTAATCAATGCAAGCATGCTGTGCGACGGACAAGACGTGTTTCTTTGCAGCACGTCCGTGAATTTGGCGAGTTCGATCCATCTATTATAGATCGAGTTGTTGCCAATTATAACTCGTCGGACTCTGACGCTGGCCAACAAGCAGCAATCTTGCAACCCAATAGACGTGTTCGCAGGCGCTTTGGTCAAGCAGCATATGTGAGGCCACAAGATGTAGCCTCTGACAGCTCGGGGGATGATCATGCAGAGCACATTCCCAACGAGGCAATGTTTGAGCCCGAGATTGATGAAATGATCGAGACGATCATGGATTCAGAAAGGCTTATCTATGATGATATGAAAAGTGAAGCCGATACGCCATTGTATAATGGAGCACGTATGTCTAGATTGAAAGCACTCCTGGTTCTTCTCAACATGTAGGCAAAGTTTGGATGGAGTGACACTAGCGTCACAGCGCTTTTCAGGTGATCTATTACAATTAGTTTACTTTAATAAAACTCTAAATGTATAATGATCTGATAGATTTTTACACGACTGTATCATATTTTTATGTTGTGTAGATTGCTGAAAGAGCACATACTACCAGCTGACAATGTGATGCCAGATTCCCGAGATGAAGCAAGAAAGATTTTGCGAAACTTGGGGATGGATTACAATTCTATCCACGCTTGTCCTAATGACTGCATTCTTTTCAGAGGGGAATACATAGACATGGAGAAGTGTCCGAAATGTGATTCCGAAAGATATCGAGTAGATCTCCATGGGACAAAAATTCCACAAAAGGTTTTGCGACATTTCCCTCTGCTTCCTCGCATCAAGCATTTCTTCGAATGTAAGTCCATGGCCGCCCTAGCATCATGGCATGAGGAGAATAAATCTTCGGATGGTGTGCTACGAATTCCTGCAGATTGCATAGCGTGGAAACATATAGATGGAACATGGTCGGATTTTTCCAGGGAAGCTCGAAATTTGCGCTTAGGCCTGGCTATGGATGGCGTAAATCCATTTGGTCAAAGATCAACATCTTACAGTGTATGGCCCGTTGTCATCGTCAACTACAACATTCCCCCGTGGTTGACTACGAAGAAGGGCCACCTATGGCTAAGCTTGATTGTGCCAGGGCGATATAAAGTGGGGAATATGGATGTGTATCTTCGTCCACTATTGGAAGAGCTACAACAATTGTGGATATGAGGTGGTGGATATGAGCCGACACACAGGACGACGGAATGCTTTGATCAGAGGCATTCTAATGTGGACCATGCATGACTATCCCGGGCTAACAGAATGCTCAGGTGATCTATTGACACTCCTCACTCAGACACTGTAAATCTTGTTTTTTCCCATAGTTGATCTATTATCATGTGTATACATGCAGGGCTTCAAACAAGCGGATACAGAGCATGTGTCACATGTGGACCTAGACTGAATGCACGTAGGGCACCCTCACTGAAGAAGCAAATCTACGAAGTTCATCAAGCGTATCTTCCAGAGAATCATGTGTTACGCGACGGCTTTTTGGGAAGAGAGCCACCAAGGATGTCTGCACAAGCATGGTTAGAGCAGAAGGAGATGTGCGATGACGGATTGCCTCCAGGGATGAAGAGACTATCTCTATGGTACGAGTTACCATACTGGCCCCGACTCATGATCAATCACTTGCTCGATCCAATGCACATATTCAAGAATGTGGGTAATCTACTATGGGACCATCTGACCGGCAAGAAAGATACTTTGGGAGCCAGAGTTGACCTTAGAAATGTGGATCGTATGGAGCAATATTGGCCGCAAACAGCGTCTGATGGATCGATAAAACTCCCTAAAGCACCATGGATTTTCACAGGAGCCCAAGAACGCAAAGTAAAAGAGACCATTCGATCTTTGCGGACCCCCACTGGCGTAATGCACTCGCTCCGAACGTGTTTTACTAAAGAAGGAAAGCTTACCGGTTTGAAGTCACACGATTGGCATAAAATGTGTCAGGTACGTTCATAGTGGACTTTAATATCATTGCATAAAATGTGGATTTTAATATCATTGCTGCACATACTTTACAGTTTATTTTACCGGTTGCCATTGAGGGATGTTTGTCTCTCGACATCCGTAACACAATCTACAAACTTGCAAAGCTGGTGCAATGGATCTCACAAATGGAGATCAATGTAGACTCCATACCTTTCACCAAACTAAATGCTGCGGAGCTTGTGTGCATGTTTGAGAAACATTTTCCTACTACAATGCTAACCATTCAGGTGCATCTTCTTGTTCACATAGTTGATGAGGTGGAAATAGCTGGCACAGTTCATTCTAGATGGATGTTCTTCTTAGAGCGTTTCATGAAAACGCTTAAGCGATATGTGCATCAAAAGGCACGTCCGGAGGGTAGCATGGCAGAAGGTTGGTTGGTATCAGAGTCCCTAGTGTACATTGGAGAGTGGCTAGACGGATTTGATAAATCCCGGGACAAAGTCTACATCAAACTAGTGGTACGTCATAGAGGTAGCCCCTCGTAGTGCAAGGACGTATGAAGGCTACCATGTGCCAATCACAACGACATCAATGGAGGAGATCAGAGAAGATGCTCAATCAGAAGCCGCTGCGGTGGTGCCAGACGAGCATCAAGATGCTACTACTCTATATGGGGTGCATGCAGAGGAGCTACAAAATGAAACAGAGGATATGTGTTTAAACGGAGAGCTCTATATAGATATAGGAAGTTATGCTGAGTTATGCGAGGATGAGAGAGAGATCTCTTAAAGCCACAAATATTGTATTTGAACAATTTTGCTCCGTGTTGTAAAAGCTCTGGCTCTCTAAGTACCTTCCATGGTGTATAACGCTCTTTTCTACTCGCGCTCACATCTTTTGATTGAAAATTCTGAGTTTTTGACTTGCCTCTTCTATCACTCAATTCATTGCGTCATTGTATTTATATGCGTCATTACGTCATTGTATTTAATGGTCTTTGCGTCATTGTCTACTCTATTCATTCAATATTAAGTTTAAATATTCGTGTGTTTAATGCAGGTATGGATGATGAGGAGTTTCTTTCTTCTTTGTCACCGCAGCAGAGACAGTGGTACGTGGAGCGTCATCGCTCTGGCGCATCATCGCGCGTTCCTACTCCATCCGCATCTCCCTCTCTTTCGGAGCATTCGGCGCGCTCCGAAGCTTCGGCGTCGACGAGACGAGCTTCACACTCGTCTAGACACCGGCGCTCTAGTGGTGGTGGTGGCGGTTGTTGTGGGGATTCCGCCACCGATGCCTCCACACCGTCTTGTGTTCAACGAGGCTCTTTACCCTCCCCTTCTTTGCCTGCCCCCACACCAACCACAGCATCGCCATCTACGCCAGGTTTTGCACGGCTGACTATTCCTAGAAGCTACACACCTCTACCTACTCCGCCAGGATCCACCCCACTCGACACTCCTCGCTTCGGGGCCCAGACGCCGGTGGAGACACCTGACGTCCGTATCCCCATCGACACGCCGCTAGAGACCCCTGCCGGGACACCCAGGTTCACGCGTCACCGGCCAGAGGGCTTGCCTTACTCCGTCGACATCAGCGGCGGCATCATCATGGATGATGACGGTAAGAAGGTGATCTCGCGCATGCGTGGTCTTTGCTCTCAGCTGTTTAGACACTACATACTAAACAAATGGAGTGAAGTACCAAGTGATTTAAAAAACAGAGTCATCAGCATACTTCATGATGAGTTTTCCGTTCCAACACGGGATCAGCGCTTCAATGAAGACCTGATGAAGATTCGAATGCACGAATACTGCAAACACAAGCGTTCTGAAGTGCAAAAAGCAATCAAGAATGGGTGGAACAGGCCAGATTGGCTGGCCAAAGAAGATTGGAAGAATGCAAAGAAAGCAGCGCGCGAGAATCCCGACAAGTGGAAGAAACAAAAGGATGCAGCCAGAGCGCGAGTAGAGGCAGGGAGATCGCACCACTTGGGGAGCGGTGGATGGGCATCATTTGAGGCCGATTTTGTAAGTGTTTTCGCATTGCTCTTTATGTTCGATAGTTTAGGGTTTATGAGTTTTTTAATTCTAACATAATGAAATCTTTGTATGTTTTGACAGTGGTCGATGACAGGACGTGATCCCACACCGTACGAGCGCGAGTACGCAGGCAGGAAGGGCTTAAACTCCCTGATGGACATTCTCAGTTCTCGCGGCAGCATGGTTAGTATTAGGGTTTACTCTTTTTTATTTTTTGTATTGTTTTATAAATGTCGTTATATGTTTATACTTACTGAAAGCTGTCTTATTGTCTTTTTTTGCAGAATCCGACAGATACGCCGCTTGGACGCGATGAGACGTCTGACTAGACGACGTCAGTTTAGCCGTAGCTAGATAGCATTAGTTTAGGGTTTCTCATAGCTTATGTATCATGAGACGGATTTTATACGTCTTTTTGAACCATGTATATTATTACATTTGTCACCGCAGTTCCTTTTGCCAATCAATTCTTTATGCCTATGATGTTGTACAATTGTCATTATTACATTTGCCAATCAATTCATTTTGCCTATGATGTGTACAATTGTCAATTTTGCAAACAATGCGTCTTGTGGGTGACTATTTTGGGTCTATTATCTATCCTTGCACTTTTTTTAAAAAGTGAATCAAGTACAATATGGTTGATGGGTGGCAGGGCATTCAATGTCCTGCCACCAAAAAAAAATTCTCTCGGGCGTATCTTTAAGCGTCGCTATTTATGGCTCTGTAGCATCGCTATGAGCGTCGCTATAGTCTTCTGTGTAACCGTCGCTATATGCGTCGCTATGAGTGTCTCTATGGGCGTCGCTATATAGCGACGCATATAGAGACGCCTATAGCGACGCAGATAGCGACGCTCTCGTAGCGACGCTCTCGTAGCGACGCTCTCGTAGCGACGCTCGTAGCGACGATTTTAGCGACGCCGGGGGTTATAAAAACCCAGTGTATTTCCGTCGCTAACAGCGTCACAAGAGCACACAACCTCTTGTAGTGGCTGCACTGAAAAGGGAGCTGGAGTTGGAAAGAAAACAACGTTTAATGATTGCTGAAAGTGCGCTTAGAGTAGAAGATCAACTACAAAGACAAATTTCAGACTTACAAAGTGAACAACAATAAGGACCAGCTCCTGACAGTGAAATGGAAAGCATTGTTTCCAAATCACTCAGGGAAGAAAATGAAAACTTGCACATCAAGTTAAAACAGTTAGAGGAGTCTACCGCTCAAAAAGAAATGGAATTTCAAGCTCTACAAATCAATAGTAGAACAATGGCCGCGCAAATCGCAAGTCTACAAACTGCACGGCAACACCAAGGTCAGGTACGAGTGCACCTGGAGCAAGCAACAACGAATTCGGCTGGACTTGCCGAAGTATATGGGGGTCAAGATGAGTACGAGGAAGATTCAGATGAACAGGAGGCACCAGATACACAGACTGATCAAACCGGCTCCAAAGACCAAGAGACAGAAGAAGATTCAGTCACGAAACTGGAAGAGCAAAGGCTGGCCAAGCAGATGAAAAAAAAAACAGAAATGATATGGTACAAGGCAATGCAACTCGAAAAGGAATTGCTACAAGGGCTTTCCAGATCGGGCAAAACAGCAGCAGAGCTACGGAAGGAATGGAATGCACCTATGTTACCCTATGCTCTGCTGAAGTACGAAACTCCAACACATCAACGGCAGCTCGAAAAAGAAGAACAAGTGCCAGTGTTTGAAGGAGAAGTACAGGATCGGGAACAGCAAAACAGAATAGTAGACAGCCAGCCAAAGTGGAGGCGTCAATGGCTCTTGGATCATCCTAATAACCTGATCCACTTAGTCAACGCACCGCCTAAGCTGAGGAATGACAGAACTTTTTGCCCAACTCCCCGAACATACACCTACAGCCAACATAAAGCACTACAGAGCAGAAATCCGACATGGCTAAATTATCCAGTAATGCCAGGGCCAGCAGAGGGAGAGAGAATATCTGGTTCTTACATGGTGAAAACCCTACAGGGCGCCATCGCAGAATTCGGAGGCTCTCTCGACCTATCCTGCAAGATGCTATGTAAAATAGCTCGAACATTTTTGGCCTGTCTCATAGTCTTCTCAGAAAGCTGGACATCAGAGTATATGAATACTGAAAGAAGCATCTCAGAGTTGTCATACGATCTAAGTGGGCCACCGACAGAACCAGTATTGTATGCCTACTTCAAACGGCTAATGTTTCTGCCAAGCTACCATCTCCAAACCTTTGAAGGAGCATTTTACACAGGCTTCTTCATGTACAAGTCAAAACATTTTGGCCCATTAATGGCAAGCAAGTCTATGCGATATGATGCGTTTCTACATCAAATCAACCAAGAAAGACGACAACGACAATGAAGACAAAGACAATCATGTCGTGGTAGACATGAATTAGGAGGGGGGGAGTGTTGGAGCCCCATTGGTCCAACTGTTGTAATGAGACCATCTTGTAAAGCATATCAAATTCCCATTTTATGTCAAAGAAGTCTTATCATTTTGATCCATTTGTCTGGGTTATGTAAAGATAATCAGTTAGTCAGGACTCAGATTTGTTCCCACTTTGTAATAATGAGTAAGAGAACCCCATGTACATTTTTGAGCTAAGCTGACTAAAGTATTAAAGTCACCTTAGAACCATTTTGAATAACATTTGAATATTAATCCTGTGTCGTACGAGTCTGAAAGGGAGGGAGAGAGAGAGAGAGTGAGTGTGTCTTATCCTCTTCGCTGCGCGCTTCTCCCTCACCAGATTCACGACGCGACCACACCATCGCGGTAGTCTCTCCGAGAGCTACGCGCCCACGCTACGCATTCACCGTTTCAAGTTGATCGCGATCGATCCTTCCTCGAGCTTGTTTTGCCTGTAAGTAGCACAAACGGTGTCTGTTTTCAATAATCAAGTGCTTTATGGAATGAGAAAGAGATTATCTATACATAGATACTCATAAACTTAAGTTTCGCTCACTTTTGGATTATGACCTGTTAGTCTATGGCGACTCTATTCGAGATAACTAGGGTTCAAATCTGGTGAGATTAGACTTATAGGTAAGTATATCCTAGTGAGAGGATGGTGCCTAGTAAATTTGATGCGATTCCGAGTTACTTGGACGTGTAAACTTTGTTGTGAGCGTTTAGGGATAGAGTGGGTTGCATTCTACCAGGGTTAGTGATTGATGCATCATAAAAGTGCGTATGTGTAGATTGGTCTCAGCCTGACAAGCTAACGAGATTGCCTACGTGCACCTACGGGTTAGTCGTGTCATCGGATGATAAGTATGTTTTCTGTGTCGTGCTCGTGAGTATGAACAGGGGAGTAGTTTTGCCCTAAAACAGAAAGATAAATGATGACATGGTCCAATAGCAAAAGGGTGCAATCTCTCTAGCCAATGATTGCAAACTTTAGAGGCTGTTTTCTAATGAAGCATTTGCACTTTGAGTTTTAATCATTGTGTCTTTACTCTCTATACTCTTGTTGCTTTTGGCATAACCTAACCCTAATTACCATCCCTCTAACCCTAACCCTAACACCATGGTTAAGCTAAGGCTTCACCCTCCATACCTAATGCTAGTCATTGGTGATTAGGGAGTACGCTTTTGTAGCACTAACCCATCAAGTTGTATCAGAGCCGATGGTTTCGTCCATTGGCCTATTGGTCTACTAACACATTGGTTTTTTGCTCCCTCAATCATTTCCTACTCAAATTTCAACCCATTGCATTAAAGCTCTTTTTTTTTTGTGAAGAGGTTGGTGAAAACCTCCTATTTTTAGGCAGGAAGGCAAGTCAAAGGGGGATTTTTTTGTGACGAGGCAACATTCAGAATCCCGCATCAGCTATCGACCTTACCAGTGTTCACCAAAAACTTTTTAAGGAGCCAATGGAAAAAAGGGAATCTTTGAAAATGTACCGGCTTTTAGAGAAATTTAACCGATTTTTATTGGTTTTTACACTAAAATCCTCAAAATTTAGCCGGTTTCCTTCAAGGAAACCCTCAAAACTAGCCGAGAGTTTTCAATTTTTGTGCTAGCGCAGCACTTGAGTGCAAGTATAATGGCACGAGAGGCTTGAGGTAGGAGCTGATGGCAACTGCACAGGCAAAGGATGAGAAGTGGAACCAGTGCCTATTTAAAATATGGCACACCCGCTTGTTTGGTAGATTAGCCAAGCTGGAGCCCGCAAGGCGATGACAAATGGGCAACAACTAATAAGTGAACTGAATAGGGCCGCGAACCAGAATGCTGCGATTAGCTTTTGGGTAGCAAATGGGTAAGGCCCAGATTTCACAGAAAACCAGCCTTTAAACTGCCTCGCCATTTCCTGCAAGTTTTCACGGTGAGCAGCATCAACAACCTTGGAAGGCCGGGCTGGCCCACAGTAGGGCACAAATCAAAATTGAGTGGTGCTTCCACATCATTGCCTTGCGCACCCTCATCAAACCATGGCAGGCTGCTTCGCTGGAACGTGATCCAGGTGCGCCGTCTTTGGCTTATTGTAAAAATATCATTTTTGTTAAGTCTAAGCTCCCATGACAACCTGAAGGCTTCTTCACATCAACAAGTGCTCACAATCTATGCTCCTAATTCAATTTCTGATAGGACTTTGGCCTGGTCTGAACTTGAATTGCTTTAGCAACCTCTCCTTCTGACAGGTGATTTTAATATGGTAGAAACTATTGAAGACAGGTGGAACAAATTAGGCCAGGTAATCAGTGCAACTGAAAAATCTTCCTGGGACAGCCTGACACTAAGCCAAACCCTGATGGACATCTCACAGCATACAGGTTTCACTTGGTCAAATAAACAACAAGGTAATTGTTTCAGAGCAGCCAGATTAGATAGAGTCTATTTGAATGTGGATCTTATGCAGGATTTCTCGCATGTAAATTGTTGGAAAGATGCTTCTCTGTTATTGTCAGATCATTCCCCTGTCCTTTTTTATCTGCACAAGGATGCATATATGTGTAAATCATGGTGGCACCATATAGATCAATCCTTGCTTGGTATCAATGCTGTTAAGATTAAAGTCAAGGCGGCCTATGATTGTGCTTTTTTGGAGCATGGTAATGCTTTTAAAAGCCTGGGATAAGGCAGTCAAGTCTACTCAGAAACTGCTTCCTGATTTTAAGCATAGGGCAAGGGCAATTAGAACAAGAAGGAGAATGATGATAACCAAACAAATTTCAGATTTAGAGGCTGCTGCCCCCCCAACAGTCCTCCTTCCTTTGACCTTTTAGACCTTACGGATAAGTTGAGAAAGGAGGAGCTCCTTGTTGCCAAAGCTTCCTTAGTCTGGACTAGAGATTTCTGGGCAGGAAAGATTGATACTCCTGACAAAAATATGTTCAATCTCTTGAAGAAGAAGAAGGTCAAGGACTTTGTCCCCTTTTTAAAGGATCATAAGGGAGATGTGGTCAGTACTCATACTGACAATATGGAAGTGACTAGAGCTTATTATGCTAGTATTTTTTCTTCTCCACCTAAGAGAGGGGCTGACATCACCAGGGCGAGGGCTCATATAGCAAGAGTGAGAAAGAAAATGGTTTTACCAGAAATGGCCAAGATGATGGATCATCCCCTCTCAGAGGTGGAATTTAATGATGCTATTGACTCCATGAGGAAAGGCAAGTCTCCTGGCATTTATGGATTGCCTAATGAATTCTATATGATGTACAAGGATTTCTTAACTCCTTATTTAATGAGGGTCTGGCAGGAAGCCTTGGGAACAAGAGCTCTTCCATCTTCCATTAATAATGGGGTCATTCAGATCATACATAAAAGAGGGGTAAAGGAGGACCTTGGGAACTGGAGACCCATCACCTGTCTAACCTCTGCTTATAAAATTTTTTGCCTTGCTCTTGCTAGTAGATTGAGTCCTCTCATGAATCTCATCATTCTCCCTGAAAAAAAGGCTTCATAAAAGGCATATTTATATTAGATGCTATCATTACTTTGTGGGAGTCCGTTGACTATGCTATGGAATCTGATCAGTCATATATGTTTTTCAAAATTGACTTTGATAAAGCTTATGATAGAGTTGAATGGGATTTTATTTTCCAATCTCTATTTGATATAGGGTTTGGCAAACTCTTTTTAAAGTTTATCAGGTGTTATTTGGAAATGCTTTGGCCAGGGTAGCCTTGAATGGGGACCTCACAGACTTCATTGCTCTCAATACATCTATTAGACAGGGGTGCCCCATTGCACCCTTGCTGTATGCTATATGCTCAGATGCTCTAGGTTGGCTGGTCAGAAATGCCATGGCTGCAGGTAGTTTAAAAGGTATTGCCATACCTGGTTCTGCTACTGATCTATGCATGCAGCAATTTGCAAATGATACCAATTCCCTTATGCTAAATGATAGAGCAATAGTTGAGGCCTTCTTGGAATGCTTGAAGTTGTTTTGTGATGCAAGTGGGTCAGTCATTAACCATGCTAAAACAGGGTACAAGTCACTGGATGGGCAGACTCCACAGGTAATAAGGAATGCAGGGTGTACAGAAATAAAGGATGGTTAGATTTTTAGACTCTTGGGAACCAATGGGGTTTAAGGTCTCTTTCTCACAAATAAGGGAGTGGGTTACTACCAAACTGAAACAAAAGATGTTCATATGGCAGGAGTATCATACCTCTCTCTCCAGCAGAGCATTTGTTTTAAATCACTATCTAATGCCCTCAATCATTTTTTTCTCTCTCTTGTTGGGTAGCCAACTAAGTACCAGCTTAATCAGGCTTTTTCTGGTTTTAGATCCTTCTTATGGGGAGGGGACTTGGACCATCCAAGGATCCCAAAGGTAACGTGGGAAATCTGTTGCACACCAAAAGCCAATGGAGGCCTAGGACTTCTTAACTTCGAAAGGCTGAGTATAAAATTAGCTGGCAAATGGGTCTTGAGGAGCTTACACTGCTCTGATTACTGGGCTCTATTATTGAGAAGGCATCTCCACAAGTTCAAGTTTAAGGAATACAAAGCCTGGTCAAGTCTATCCCTAAGAGATATCTTGCTGTCTCCAAAACAAATCCTGGTTGCAAGTTCAAAACTATGTGCCAGATTTTGGAGTTCATGGAGAATCATAAGGGAGCAATGGATGCCTCCCCTCAAATTGTTTACTAATAAACTTCTATTTTTGGATGATTCTCCTTGGCATGGGGTGTATGAAGGTAAACTCAGCCTAACCATGTGTAGAAGGGCTCATAGGTGTTTCAAGGTAGGGATACATACTTGGAAGGACTTCTTTCAAGATGAACACATCAAGGACGGAGATAGCATACAAATGCAATACAACCTTAGTACAAGAGATGCCGATTGGTGTCTAGCTAGACTCCACTCAATCCTTCAAAAGGTCTCTCTTCACCCAAGGAGCAACATTCAGAATTCTCAACTCTAGCATATTATGCAGGCCATTTACGACAACTTCAAAGTCAAGGAAGGGTTCCAGAAGACCTAAAGAGAAGGATAAATAAAGCTTGGAAGATCAGCTTGAGCAGTAACAGTGGTGCTACAGGTCAAGTGTTTGTGGATCTATCCCATTTCTGCAAAGCATAGCACTCTGCTATGGCTCATTGTACATCAAGGAATTTGGTGTGGCAAATAAGATAAACAGATTGGAGCAAGTGATGGGTTGTGTAGGAGATGTCACACACAAGTAGAGGATGTAACACATATGTTCTACAGATGCAAATCCACTCAAAGAGTACTAGCTCCAGTAATGAAAAGTATATGTGCATTCAAGATGCAACCAGTAGATTTCAAAGACTTACTTCTTGGTAACTATCCCAGAATGGATATTCCATTATAGAATATCCGGAGGGGTATATTTCTTTGGTTCATATGGCTAAATAGGCTGGCGGTGGTTTATGGTCACCCATCTCCTCACCCCAAGCTGCTTATTGTCGCGCTCAAGAAGGCCTCTGTTCTTTTGTGCAAAGAAAGTAAGGATTCTCTAGATCAAAACTCTTCAGTTACAGAGCTGCAAAGATCCCTAAGATGGCCACAATGGAGAAAGCAAGTCCCTGTTTTTTATTCTATCTTAAGACATAGGATGTCTGACTTCATAAATGATCAGATGACCATGTAATCTGGACATGAGATGACCATGTACTCTGGACATGCTGAGGCTACCCTCCCCCATCTTGAGGGTCTTGTATTTCCTTTCCTTTTTTTTTAATAGTAATTTACTCCTCCACATTACTATAAAAAAAAACAAGTGCTCACAAGCTCATTTTTTACTAGGCACTAGGTGCCATTTTGGTTGAGGCAGCATTCACACCATTGCAATCTGGTGTTAGACACGTCAAAGGGTTTTCTCATCATAGAAACTTGTAAAGTGTTTTACTAAGGGTGATTTCTCTTATGCACCATCTCATATGTAAAATTATTACTCACACTTCACTTTTATTGCAACATTATGCACAATTCTTATTTTGATGTATGCAAACATTTGTGTTATGACACGAGAATTTGACAGTGCCTTGCATTCTCAAGGTAAGATCTTTCTCATGGGCACTCACATGAGCACACACATCACAAGCATTCCAAATGAAATGTATGCGTGCTTTGCACCATTGGCCGGAAAATCTGCACCCTCAACAAATCGGATCAAGACATCAACAAAAATCAAGCAATTCAACATACCAATAAAGCTGAAGCCAATGCCACAAACATCAATAATGAAGGGATCACATTGAAAGCCCTTCACTTATAAATTAAAACCCTTATGAATAAAATGAATGATTTGTACTACTTAGGACTACCTTGTGAGCCTAAGATGAGTATTATTGAACCATGAGTGATGAATCCATTATGAGAACCACCATGATGAATCATGTACTACACTTATATGTATCAATAGAGCCTAGGATTATACCATGACATGAAAACCATAAACTCTTTGTATGAAGCCCAAGTTTGGCTTAAGGGGATGATTGTTAGGGTAATCCCAACTTGTGTCACCATGTACGAAACCCCTCTAGCCACCTAGGAAAGATAAATGATGACATGGTCCAATAGCAAGAGGGTGCAATCTCTCTAGCCAATGATTGGAAAGCACCAAGCTTACTTTAGAGGTTGTTTTCTAATGAAGCATTTGCACTTTGAGTTTTCATCATTGTGTCTATACTCTCTATTCTTGTTTCTTTTGGCATAGCCTAGCCCTAATTACCATCTCTCTAACCCTAACCCTAACTGTAAGAACTAGGGATGCTAGAACTCTGGATCCTCCTCCCCACCTCCCATTATATAGGCGGGCTTCTAGCCTCTTTCCCTAGACGGATCCCCTATCCACACTATCTAGCCCAGCCGCCTGCGTGACTACCCTAGTCCTTAGGTTTGGGCCGCGCCCTTAGGTCCGTGACCCCCTAGCCTTGCCCGTATGGGACCCTTGTCCTAACATTACTCCCCCCTTAAGGAAGAGTTTTCATCCTCGAAAAAAAAAGTGGGAAACTTCTTCTTAAGAGCACTGAAGTTTTCCCAAGTGGTGCCTTCTTCAGGTCGATCTTTCCACTTGATTAAAGCTTGTCAACGTACATGATGAAGCGTACGTAAATTATGATAGTTAAGAATCTGCTCAGGTTTATGTGGTGGGTAGGAGGTTCAAAGAAATTGACCATAATCTTTTGGTCAATGACATTGTTGTCCCCATGTAATCGTTTACGTAAATGGCTTACATGAAATACCGGATGGATATGAGAGTGTGTGGGTAACGATAATTTGTAGGCACGATCACCAACTCTCTTGAGTATTTTGAAAGGCCCACAATATCTTGGAGATAATTTAGGTGTTGGCATGGTCTTCAGACTTTCTGAACGCTCTGGCACATGCAAAAATACTTCTTCCCCTTCCTCAAAGGTAACTTGCCGAAGTTTCTTATCAGCGTACTTCTTATACCAATCCTGCACTTTTCGGACATTCTGACGAGCGAGTTTCAGCATATCCATATGGTCTTGGAGAAAATCCTTAACCTGCTGGATTTTTCAATTGCCAACCTCACTATAACGAGTGATCTAGGTTGAAACCATACATGAGCATGAAAGGACTAAATCCAATCGTGACATGTTTAGCTCTGTTGTAAGAAAACTCAAGAAGAGGTAGATACTCTTTCCAATCTGTTTGTTTCTCGCTAATGTATGCGCGTACCATATCCTCTAGCACTTGGTTAACTCGTTCAGTCTAACCATCCATTTCTGGATGATCGGCTGTACTGAGATTGAGTTGTGTACCCAGTCGTTTAAACACAACCCTCCAAAAACGAATGTTAAACTTGGGATCATGATCACTCACATTGTTACTTGGCAAGCCATACAACTTGTACAAATTGTCCACAAATAACTTAGTTAATTCTGGAGTCTTAATCGTCGACTTGGTGGGAATAAACTTGCATAGTTTAGTCAATTGATCTACGACCACCCATACTGAGTCATGACCTCGTATAGTGGTTTGTAAACCCAAAATAAAATCCATAGAGATACTCTCCCATTTCCCATTGGGAATCTCCAAAGGATGTAAGAGTCCTCCTGCCTTCGGGCACTCTACTTTGTTAACTTGACATTTTTGACAATCCGACATAATCTTGAACAAATCCATGTAAACCTGGCCAGTAAAATTGTCATCGTATGAGAGCATATGTCATTTTAATACACGGGTTCCCTGCACTTAAACTGTCATGACATTCATAAAGAATTTGGCACTGAATCTTCGTGTCCGTAGGTATACAAACTCTCCCCTTGTGGAGTAGGTACCCATTGTCAATGGAAAAATTCTTCCATCACTGTAGTTTATCACTCGACAGAGGAGAACTATGTGTGGAGGTTAACGACACACTACCAACATTGGAGTGAGAAGGATCCCTCATTTGCACATGGCACACTTTGGAATATGCATCATCATGCTCTTATTTGCCCTTCAAAGAATCCAAACATTCACTACAAAGTTTTGTGAACAAAAGGGAATTGATCTTAGACATACGACTAAGAGCATCACCCACCACATTGTATTGTCCTTTATGATACCGGAGCTTGTCGTCATACTCCTGAAGATCTCAGTCCACTTGGGTTTTGACCCTTCAAATTGGTTTGTTTTGTAAATCATTTAATGCTTTCATGGTCAAACAAAATCTCAAATTGAGTTCCATACAAATAATGTCTCCATGTCTTCAAGGCAGACACTATTGCATAGAGCTCGCATTCATAAGTAGAATAATTATGTTGTGCTGAATCAAGCTTCTTGCTTTAAAATGCAATTGGCCTCCCTTGTTGTAGAAGGAATGCTCCAATAACACGGTTACTTGCTTTCGTTTCCAGAACAAATGGTTTCAAAGGATCTACAATAACTAGAATAGGAGTTGTAGCTAATGCATCATTGAGTGTATCAAAACTATGCTACTGAGTGGCCCCCCACTGGAAGATCTTGCCTTTGCCTTTCAGTTGGTTCTTCATGGGAACATCAATATTAGCATAGTTTTTAATGAACGTATTAGGAGATTTCGGAGGTCTTTTGGAAGAGAGAAGAAAATAAGCTCCTCCAATGAGAGAAGAGCCTATGTTACGTAGAAAAATAGATTGATATTAACAAAAATATAAAATATGTCCCTCTCCTCATTTAATAATCTCGTGGTCCTTGACGACGATCACTCTCTTTCATTTAATGCGAGCTCCTTTTGCAGAAGGTAGATGCGATGCATTTAATACAGCTTACGTCATCACTGAAAACTCAAAAAGTCACAAAACTATTAAGTGGTGGAAGATTTTGAAACTTTTGATACTGTCAATGCGTCCGGAACGCCGCAATATCTTAGAAATGAATGTTTAATTGCCTCGCTCCGACATCCAAAGAGGCAAAAAATGTCAAAAACCCCTAAAAGAACATTTTACTAACGGCACGTGAGGGGGCATTCCAAAATTTTGGAATGCCTCCTCGCGCGCCGTTACTAAAAAGCCCCTTTTTTCTTCTTTTTAGGGAGCTTTTTGAGAGGAAAATGTCAAAAAACCTTTAAAAAGGGGGTTTCTTGAAAGATAAGTGTCCAAAAACCACTAAAAAAGCTTTGTACTAATGGCGTGCAGGGGGGCATTTTAGAATTTTAGAATGCCTCCTCGTGCGCCTGAAGTAAAAAACCCATTTTTTAGGGTTTTTTGACATTTTTTGCCTCTCCGGATGTCGGAACGAGACAAGTAGACATTCTTTTTTAGAGTATTTTGGTGCTCTGGACGCATTGGTGGTGTCAAAAGCTTCAAAATCTATCACTATTTGCCAGTTTGTGACTTTTCAAGTTCGAGTGATGACGTAAGCTGCATTGAATGCGTCGCACCTGCCTCCTGAAAAAGACGCTCGCATTAAATAAAAAAGTGATCGTTTTCAAGGACGATTGGGAATATAAATCTACTTTTTAGAGTGTCTAATTGTCCTTTTGGACGTACTCACAAGGTGCAAGTGCATTTTAAAAAAAGTTTCTAGAGAGAGAAATACAATTTCTTACAAGGCCCTCCAAATGACCTCCGAAATTTTCTAATGGCTTTGATAAAAACCTACAAATCCAAGAAAATCTATAACTCTTCCAGATTTTTAGGAGAAGGCCACCTCCGAACGGCATCCACTTTGGATGGATCCATGTGGAGCCCAATAGCTGAAATAACATACCCAAGGTAGTGAATTTCCTCCTTGAGAAAATCACATTTGGATGCTTTGGCATATAATTGTTTTTTTTGTAACAATTCAAATAGCTCCCTTAGATGTTGCAAGTGTTATTCCTCAGAAGCACTATATACAAGAATGTCATTAAGAAAACCGATAATAAATTTTCCCAAGTACGGTCTCAAAACACTATCCATGAGTATCATGAATGTTGCGGGCGCATTGGTTAACCTAAAGGGCATATTAAAAAACTCGTAATGTCTAAAACTTGTTTGGAATGCAATTTTGGGTATATCAGCAAGTCGCATACGTACTTGGTGATAACTTGACCGCAAGCATGAGTGAGCTTGTCGAACAACTCATCCACAAGTGGCAATGGATACTTTTTCTTAATAGTAACCGCATTTAATCCACGGTAGTCTATGCACATGCACATACTACCATCCTTTTTCTTCACTAATAGGACAGGAGAAGCCCATTGTGAAGAATTGGGTTGAATAAACCCTCTACTAATATAGTCAGCAGCTCACGTTCCACCTCAGCAGCTTCAGAATAACTCATTCTGTAGGGTGGTTTACTGCTTGGTTTATGGCCTGCAACCATGTTGATGCCATGTTGCACAGATTGTGTCAATCATAATTCTGATGGAAAATCACTAGGAAAAACATCATGAAATTCCTTTAATAAATTTTCTAATTTAGTAGCAACCTTTGCTCGTTGAGAAGTAACCATTGGTGGAAGAGATGAGAGAGAACTATATGGCATTGAGGAATGCTCAATAGATTCAACATTGGAAAGAAAATGACACAATGAATAACACAAGAAAACTTCATCTATTTTATTATCAGAAACGAGCTTCATAGCTCTGTTGTACATATGAGTGGTCAGGAAGGTACATCCTTCTCTCCTAACAACAACACATGTGCGCCATGGGATTCAAACATCAAGATGTTGTGCTCGTAGCTACACTTCAGTGATGGTCCAAGGCTATGCAACCATTCCCTACCAAGTACCACATCTGCTCTCTCCATATTCATAACCTGGAAATCCAAGGATGTAGAATAGCCTTGTATTTCCAACGGTATAGCTCGGACTTGAGTAGATCCCATATTTTGGCATCATAACCATCCATCATTGCTACCTTGTAGTGGTGGGAACTCGGAGTTTGAGGCAATTTGAGTTTTTTCACTAATCCATAATTGTTAATGAAATTGTGAGTAGCACCGTCATCTACCAAGATACGCACCTTGTGCACTTGAAGAGATCCGTGCATACGCACTAACTCATGTGGACCTAAGGTCTGTTGCCACATGGAAGCTGTGATACAGCATTCATGCACCACCTCGGTGTATGTTACTTCCACCGTAGAGAAACGTGAGGAAGTCTCAAGAGGCAGGAGTTGCACCATGTGCACTGCTTTCTCCTTGACGTGAGCGGCATATTTCCTCTTGGGACAATCCTTTTTTCCATGGCCGCTTCCCAAGCATTGAAAGCATAACTTCTATTTTTTAGCCTTCTCAAATTCCTTACGAGAGAGAGGACCACGAGACCCCTTGGGTTTTTTAGCTGCTTCGAAGTTGGCCACTATAAGTTTCCTTTTATTGTGCCCATACTGTGTGCGTGTATTACCATGTGTATTAGCAGGCATGTGATTATTGTGTGATTTATTTTCATCCGGATCATCATAAATGTGTGCTTTCACTATGGCCTCCTCAAGTGTTTTAGAGTCCTGAGTCTTGACGTGCTTCTTAAGCTCTGGTGTCAGACCATAGATAAACCCACATACTTGCTGAAAGGTGTCTAGACCTTCTAACTTGAGGATAACATCCCGATAGTGAGAGATATATTCATGCAATGATGGGTGTTGGCGCATGGAACACGTGTCCCAAGCCGTCCAATTTCTATTTGCTTCATTCATAGGCAGAAATTCTTTTCGAAACATAGCCTCAAAGGCTACCCAACTCTGTGGTATGATATCCTTCTCCTTGAGAGACATCCACCATTTGTAGGACTTGCCTTCCAGAGTCAGACTTGTCTGCAGTGCTCTGACTGCATCCGGAGTACGCAGTAAGGCATGAATTCCATCCCATTTTTTGAGAAAGATATTCACTGCATCCTTATTGCGATCTCGATCCTCTCCCTTAAAAGTCGGCGACTTGGTGTTTTTCAACAACTCGTCCACCTCTTTTGTAGTGAGAGAGTGCAAAGAGTCCGGAGATGGACCTTTTCGATGACCAAAGGGGCCTTGCCCTTGATCAACAACGTGCTCATGCATGTGTGTATCAATAGGGCCCTTGGCCTGCTGCTGCATGAATTGTATCACTAAAGTGGATAATTTAGTGACATTTTCATTTAGGGATGCAATTTTTTTTTTCCATTACTGAGATGGGTGCTTGAAGCGCTCAAAATTCCTGAATACGAGCAATTCATAAGCGTCATCACCTCCCAAAGCATCGCGTGAACCCTCCATGAGAGTATCTGGCCGTGAGCCATCATGGGAAGGAACATGCGTATTAAGTTCAAAATCAAATGTCATATTGATATATGAATCCATGGCAACAACGTGGAGTGTAAGAAAGAGAAAGGAGAATACCTTGATTCGAAAAACAATCTTGTAGCCGTACTATGCACCACAAACAGTGAGAATTAGTTGTGCTAATTCTGCTATTCATTAAAGCTTTGTCAACCCGGAATTCCACCCGTTCAAGTACACCGCTTGAATATGTCGCAGTCAACTTGATCTTTTGAAGCAACAAGTGATGATGGATACTGGTTGGAAAATCTCAAGGCCGTTGTAAAGTTAACCGTGGTGCAGTTCTTCAATTTCTACAATTTGAGAAAATCTACAGCAAATTGACGGCCCGTCGAATGATGTTGCGGCCCGTTGTGGACAAGATTAGGGATTTCCTTTGCCGACAACCGGGTATGGGTGTGTGTCGGGTAGGCATGCACCCTTGCTGGAAAAACCAAAAATGATACTGCCCAATCCCAAAGGCCTTAGGTTTTTTTTTTTGTTGCGTTTGGTGTGAAAATTATGCGCAAACATTCGACTATGGTGCTCGAGACTGCCGTGCAAGCTTGGCAAGGGTATGAGGGTGCACCCACTGCTTCCCAGAGTTAGCGCATGTGACGTGAATTGTAGGGAAGGTCCGTGTGCACCCTTTGAACTCTTTAGAGCCTTGTTTGATTGAGGTCAACGTCTCGTCCCTCCCTGCCTCAAGAGGCCCTGCACGTGGTGGTGTTCCTCTTGTCTTCCTTCCCGCTTGGCAAGAGAAAAGCCTCACGATCATGCGACATGAAAAAAGAGAAGCACGCCCATTTTCCATTAGCTCTGATACCAATGTAATAACTAGGGATGATAGACCTCTAGATCCTCCTCCCAACCTACCATTATATAGGTGGTCTCCTAGCCTCTTGCCCTAGACAGATCCCCTGTCCACACTATCTAGCCCGGCCGCCTGGCCGTAGTTCGTGACCGCCCTAGTCCTTAGGTTTGGGCCGTGCCCCTTAGGTCCATGACCCCCTGACCTTGCCCCTACGGGATCCTTGTCCTAACATTAACACCATGGTTAAGCTAATGCTTCACCCTCCATAGCATCATGCTAGTTATCGATGATTAGGGACTTCGCTTTCCTAGTAACCAACCCATCACATGCAGGTTGGAACTTGTGCATAGTGATGTTTGTGGACCTGTGCAAGTTCTAACCTGAGGGCAAATACCTTACTTTGTGACTTTCATTGATGATCACTCGAGGTGTGCATGGGTGTATCCACTTAAAGCTAAGTCCAAAGTGTTCATGTGCTTTAAGTAATTTTTGGCTATGGTTGAAAATGTCTCTAAATGTACTATGGGAATCCTCCATTTAGATCAAGGGGGCAGTATATATCTCATGTGTCTAATGTATTTCTGGCTAATTGTGGGATAAGTGACACCAATGTGTAGTGCAGTATACACCTTAGAAAAATGGTGTTGCTGAATGGAAAATAGGTCTCTATCGGAGATGGCACGATGTATGGTCAAGAATCAAGTTTTGCCACATTTGGTTTGTCTTGAGGCTATCATGTGTGCTACTTATGTACTTAGCAGGTATCCTACAAAAGCTTTGGAGTCTATGACTCCTTATGAAGCATGGTATGATAAAAAGCCATCTATTGATCCGAACATGCCTGTTTTTGGTTGTTTGCCTTATGAATTGGTCCCACAAACACGTCACAAAAAATTGGATGATAAGGTTTTTAAATGCATTTTTGTTGGTTATAGTACTGAAAGGAAAGGTTACAGGATATACCATCCGAATGTTGTGTTTGTGAAGATTTGTTTATCCTTTGTTATCATGTACTAGATATAGAAATGTAAGCTCACACGACATTTATGACACTTTGTTGCCTCTTTTTAATGGTTGTAACTTGAATGTAAATTCCAATGAGGAAAATGTATGGCCTATGGAGGTTTCGAAAAATGTTGTAGATCAGCCTATTTCTAGTGCAAATGTACATGATGTACTTAATGTGGAAAGGGTTGAGGATGGGGAGGCTAGAGGTGTGCCAAAATGGTTGGTGCATACTCTATGTAACAGTAAATTGGATACACCTATGTCTGGTCATACTTGTTCATGCTCTCGTCATGCATCTTATGCGTGAGATGGTTATGCTTTGGCTATTTCTAGTTTATGTGATATGGAGGAACCTCTTTCTTTTGATGAATCACAAAATTCTAAAAATTGGAAGGCTATCATGCAATCAAAATATGATGCACTATAGAAAATGACACTCGGACTTTCTGTGATTTTCCTCCTAGTTAAAAGGCCATTGGTACAAATTGGGTTTACAAGTTGAAACCTCAACCAGAGGGTGAGATTTATGGCTACAAGCTCAACTTGTTGCAAAAGGCTATGCACAAAAAAAGGCATAGATTATTAAGAGTATTTTCCTCCCACTTGTTGTATGAATACAATTTTTTTTCTATGTGCATTGGCAACTCACTTTGATTGGGATGTACATCAATTAGACATTGGTACTACTTTCTTCAATGGTGATATAATTGAGGAAGTTTATGTAACGTAGCCTAGTTTTGTAAAGATATGACAAGAAAATAAAGTGTGAAAATATAAGAAAGTTTTGTATGGATTGTTGCAGTCTCCTTGTGCTTGGTATGGGAAATTTGACACTCATTTGGTTAAAGCTAGGTTGGTAACCTAGCTGGACATAAAAATTTCCTTTTAGGGTTTTGAAAAAAAACCTCCAAAATCATATGAGATCCATTCTTTTTGAAAACACATTTCTTGTGCTTGCATTCAAAACAACCTCCAAACTCATATGAGATCCATTCTTTTTGAAAACTCATTTCAGCTTGTGCTTGGAGTTAAGATACCACTTCTTATGGAAAAATCATAACATTTGAAAATTCCTCACTATTTGGTCATGTTGAGCCTCTAGAGTTGATGTACCTAGCATCTGTTTTTTTTTATAACTTTGTGAATGAGAGAGTGAAATTATATTAAAACAACCCTACTACAAACGTACCATGCTCAACCTGAGCCATGGCCAAAAAAAGTACAAATTGTTTATAAGTTCATAGAGATGGACGTTTTATAGGGAATCCCCTAACCCATACAACAAATCAAAGCTTACACACTTGCAACATACCAAGATCCCTCAAGGTGCCACCATGCCCAGCAAGATTGCCAACCCGATCAAGCGTGCCTCAGGGAGCCCCCACAACCAAACATACAAATTGTTCATAAATGCATAGAGTCAGGCTTTTTAGAGGGAAGACCCTAACCCATATATCTTAGCAATATCAACCACAATCGGCACTTACCCAAAGATACTCAAGTTTCCACCAAGGACAACTAGTCTGCCACCCTAGTTGAGCTTGCCTCAAGGAGATTCCTTAGCCAAAGAGCCAAGCCTCAAACATCGAGGCCGCACTGCAACCATCTGCACACTAGGGAATGATCCACGACCATGGAACAACCCCCAAACAAGTCCCAAAGTAGAGAAACACCTCATGAACAAAGTCCATGAACTCCTCCACATGAATCATCACCCTGCGACTAGAAATTTGAAAGAACACCACAAAGAACCAAATGACCACATGTGTACACAAAAAACCCCCATCATGTAGCAATGAGGCACCAGATATTACCGACCCTACCTTGCGGACGGGCAAAAGCCAAAGGCGAGAGAAGTGGGGCCTCCTTTAACAAGACCCCCCGTCGAGATGGAAGCTACCTACTCCATCCCAAGGGCCCAGTCTTCCTAAAGATGTCCCTTGACATCTGCGCATTGCACCACTCCAAGTGCAGTGACGAATTTCCTCTTGGAGAGAGGGGGGCCACCCTGCGACCCATAGCTCCAAAAATGGGGGTTTCACCAACACCAAGGGGGAGTCCAGGGCTGCCCAGCCAAGGTCCCTCCTCAGGGATACCCTCTGTAGAGCAGGAGCCTTTCCTCTCCACCCCTGCTCTCCACATGAACAAAGAAATGAAACCCTAGTTATGGTAAAGGATCCCTTCATAGCATCTTACTCAAAACAACAATTTTTTGCAATCAATTTCATACTACAAAGGTTGAGGATTTTTCTAGACCATATCGTAATTTTTTCATAAAACTTCAATGAGTTTGTGATCATACCATGTTGTTCTTTTAGTCTCGCCATTTTTGTTTTGGGACAAAGAATAAGGTTCAAAGAAGTTTCTTTCTCCTATTATATGCTGGCTCTATCTTGCATTCATTAGGATGAATCTTCAAAGATACCTCCACTCACTTAGCTTACAACAACACCATCACGCGTCGTGCTACTCTAATTAATGTGCTCGCGTATCCGTCTCCATTTCCACCCTCGTCATACCACACTACATCTACACCCTGATTCAAGCCCATCTACGACATCATTTTCCATGCCTAGCTTCGTCTCCTCCATTGTTTTTGTTACCCCTCTCATCCTCCATCTCGATTCCATTTCTTTTCCCTACACTCAATTGCCATGCAATGCGTCCATGCCAAAGAGAAGAGGCCTGCACAACATTGCAAAGGTGCACTCCGTAGAGAGAGGAATAACCCACACAGACGTGCAATACACAACCACCTATACACAACTGTCCTCCAATGCATCCATGGCGACAATAGGTAGCGATGGTGACGACGTTCAATAGGTGGCAAGCAATGCAAGAGGTACTTCACATTAGCGATGCTCGCAGTGCGAGTTTAAAAGTGAAAATTCACGGCGTCGCTATGAGCGTCGCTAGTTTATTTGTAACATAGCGACGTTGACAGAGATAAAAAAATAAACCAACAGTGCCCGAAAACTCAGATCTCAGATCTGAGTTTCTGATGCTCAAGCAAGCAAAGAGGTAACCCACACTCTCCCTCTCCCTCTCTTTCTTCTCCACACACAGACACACACACACACATACATGAGTAGAGGAAGGAGAGCCATGTATGCTCCTTCCCTCTCGTCTCTCTCATGTTCCCTTCCCCTCTTTCTCTCTCTCTCCCTCTCTCTCTCTCTCTCACACACACACACACATTGTGTTTTTGAGAGAGAGAGAGAGAGAGAGAGAGAGAGAGAGAGCACATGCATAAACAAAACACACACACACATACACATGCATAAACAAAGAATGCATACACACACACATTGAGATAGGAAAAGAGAGAGAGAGAGAGAGAGAGAGAGAGAGAGAAGAAGAAGAAGAAGAAGAATAAGAGAGTTTAAATGTCGTAGGAAACTATCCCAAGAGGCCTGAAAGATAGCCGCCGACGAGGAGTTGAACTCAAGACCTGTTATTCAAGAGGGAAATGGCATAACCAATCTACCACACTTGGGTGATAGAAAGGTTATACCATTTTCCTCTTTTTATTGACACACACACACACACACACACACACACCCACACACACACACACACACACACCCGAGAAGAAGAGAGTCTTAACATCGTAGGAAACTATCCCACGAGACTTTAAAAATCTACCCGATGAGGAGTTGAACTCAAAACCTGTTATTGAAGAAGGAAATGGCATAACCAATTTACCACACTTGGGTGATAGAAAGGTTATGCCATTTTCCTCTTCTTATTGGCACACACACACACCCACACTCGAGAAGAAGACAGTTTTAACATCATAGAAAGGTTATACCATTTTCCTCTTCTTATTGGCACACACACACACACCCACACACACACACACACTCGAGAAGAAGAGAGTTTTAACATCGTAGGAAACTATACCAAGAGACCTTAAAGATCTAGCCAACGAGGAGTTGAACTCAAGACCTGTTAATTAAGAGGGAAATGGCATAACCAATCTACCACACTTGGGTGATAGAAAGGTTATACCATTTTCCTCTTTTTATTGGCACACACACACACATCCACACATAGACACACACCCAAGAGACCTTAAAGATCTAGCCGACGAGGAGTTGAACTCAAGACCTGTTGAACAAGGAGAAAGAGAGACAGAATAAAAAACCAAAGAGAGAGATAGAGGGGGAGAAGACGAAAGAGACAGGTAAGGGGAGAAAACAAAGAGAGAAAGAAATTATGTTAAAATTTAAATTAGATTAGGTTAGATTACATTTAGATTTATGTTTATGTTTAGTTTAAGATTATGTTAGATTTAGATTTACCTTAGATTAGATTTATGTTTATTTTGAGTTAGATCTACGTTAGATTAGATTTAGGTTTATTTACGTTAGATTTAGATTTACATTAGATTTGAGTTTATTTTGCGTTTAAGATCAAATTAGATCTAGATTTATGTTCGATGGACTAGCTTTTTTGAGATTTAGGTTAGATTTTAATGCATGTCAATGAAGGTGCGCTCATGATGTTAAGCATTGTATGAAAAACACTTGCTCATATGAAAAAATTGAAAAAGACTCCGTTTTAATACATGAGAAAATTTACTGCGCTCATAGCCTCGACAGTCCATGCAGACCAACAATTCCACCTACATGTTCGACTGCTACTGCTGCCATACAATAAGTCGTCATGATCAGCCAATGAAAGAGAAAATTGAGCCTACACAGAAATTAGTGATGCAAGATGACGATTCCAAGGGTCACACATCCACACACACACACACACACTACACAGCCCGTCAAATCTAGAGTAAGAATTAAGTGCTTTGAGCAGGCATCAGCTACATTGCAAGAATGGCGTACTGCATGCTACAGACAAAGATCTACTATAAAAATATGTTAAGTTGCTGTGAAATGCTATAGCTAGAGAAGAGACAAAGGGGTTTTGTCCACTATATGCACTATCATGTAGACGTGGATGTGATTTCTTGTACCCACAAATATAGGCATTGACCAATAAATATGAGATTATAACCCGGTGGTTTTGATCTCTGTGCACCTCTAGACCGAGGTGTGCGAGGATTGGACATGACTAGAGAATGTGAGGTAGTTTACAGTGTGAACAAAGAGAGAGAGAGAGAGAGAGAGAGAGAGAGAGAGAGAGAGAGTTAAAAGACAAAGGATGCCAATAGAAGATTAAATTTAGAGAGAGAGAAAGAGAGCACCCGCACGAGAGAAAACGACGAATTTGAAATTTAAAATCGTGTTATGAAGTGAGGCCCATTCACATCTACGCAGCTAGTAGCCCCATTGGTATGTCTTTTACCCTTCAATGGAGCGAATCACCACATATTTAATTAGATTAGATTTAAAATTAGATTTTGGATTGAGTTTTCATATTAGAGTCTACCTTCGAGATTACGGTAAAAAAATTAGAGTTAGACGAACAGTGATCCCTCTCTTCCTCTCTACGGATGCGACCTTAAGCTGGAAATCTTTCAACGGCATGATACTCAAATTGGAGGCCAACATGTAATGTGTTAAGTAATCCCTTAAACAAAGATCTACTGTGAAAAGATGTTAAGATGCTGTGAAATGCTACAGCTAGAGAAGAGGCAAAGGGTTTTTGTCCACTACATGCACTATCATGTAGACGTGGCTGCATAGATTTCTTGTACCCACAAATATAGGCATTGCCCAATAAAGACGAGATTATAACCCGGTGGTTTTGATCTCCGTGCACCTCTAGACCGAGGTGTGCGGGGATTGGACATGACTAGAGAATGTGAGGTAGTTTACAATGTGAACAGAGAGAGAGAGAGAGAGAGAGAGAGAGAGAGAGAGAGAGAGAGAGAGAGATAGAGAGAGAGAGAGAGAGAAAAGACGAAGAATGCCAATAGAAGATTAAATTTTTTGTCTAGGTTATAAGGTTTCTCATTATTAGTAGTGACGAGTATGTGGGGCCATCCACCCGAAACACCTATCTCTCAACGAGGATCTTATGTCCTTGTAATCAATGCAAGCATGCTATGCTACGGACAAGACGCTTTCTTTACAGAACGTTCACAAAATTTGGCGAGCTCGATCCATCTATTATAGATCGAGTTGTTGCCAATTATAACTCATCAGACTCTGGCGCTGGCCAACATGCAGCAATTTTGCAACCCAATAGACGTGTTCACAGGTGCTTTGGTCAAGCAGCATATGTGAGGCCACAAGATGTAGCCTCTGACAGCTCGGGGAATGATCATGCAGACCACATTCCCAACAAGGCAATGTTTGAGCCCGAGACTGATGAAATGATCGAGAAGATCATGGATTCAGAAAGGCTTATCTATGATGATATGAAAAGTAAAGCCGATATGCCATTGTATGATGGAGCATGTGTGTTACCACACCCGCACATTTTACTTTTGCATCGTTTGACATCTTTGCTTTGCATGGAGAAGGCCTGTCAACCTCGAGCCCTAGCCGAAGCATCATAGCTTCAGTCATCACACAAATTTTTGCACCTTCATCAATGTAGGTGTTTCCAACCCTCTTACCCTTTATGTTGACGTCGATAATTAGAAGGATGTCATCCATGTTGCATCCCGAAATTGCTCCGACTACCTTTGATTTGGAGCGCCTTGTACTTACCATTTTGGACCATTGAGGCCTTACCTTTGGTGCGAGATGTACCAGTTGTGTCCATGTAATCTTGGTCCTTTCTCTGCCACATCCAATGTTAGATAATACGGCCTAGAACTCTCCCCTAACTGGAAATTGGTGATGCCTATTTTCTGTCATGGCCTTGACGGTCACTTGCTAGTTTCTCCTTTCATGCTTCTCTCATCATTAGATTGTGTAGCTGTCTCCCTCCTAGCTCGCTTTATAGTCACGGATTCAAATGGTTCTACAAAGGTTAACTTCTCCTTAACCTTATCTTTGTCCTTTACTCTGGCTGGATCCACTACTACAACCTTTCCTTTCTTCTCTAACCTTATGATGTTTACAGGGCGATCAGGTGGCAGTGCGGGTGGAAGAGGTGGAATGGGTGCTTGTGGTGGTGCCGGGGGTGGATGTAGAATTTGTGTTTGTGTGGCTAGTGCTCAGGGTGGAGGTGTTCTCTCTCTAGGGGGCGACATTTGGTTTCTCCTACCTCCTCTATTATAGTTTGATCATGTTTGGGACAGTAGTACATACCATGACCATCTTCTCCGCAATTGTGGCAATGATACTCCCAGTTTTGTTTTCGTGCTCTCCCTAGGTCTTGACCTCTTTCTTGATTCCTTCATTGTTGTATTAAGTGGACAGGCAAATTCTACAGCTGGTCAGTAATGTGGCCTAACATATCTTGTTGGTCATTTCTTACCCCAGGAACCGATGGAGGTGGAGGAATGGTGGGTGTCGTGGTTATTGGTCAATGCAATGTTCCTGCTTTTGTTGACTTGGTTTCTTTGGATTTCATCCGCAGCTTCTTGTCTTTAAGGCGAGCAATCTCGACGGCTAACTCGTACGTAGCCGAAAATATACCCTTCACCTTCTCTTTGAGAAGCCGCCACAAGCAATGTGTGAACCGATCCTTTTTTAGGAAATCTGGTGCAGCTTCCCCTCTTACCAATGACTCAACCCACCATTCCCACAAATACACAAACTTGCACTCATAGGTGGCATACTCTAAAAGACCCTCCTGCTTCAAGTCTCTCAACTTGTCCCACAGCTTCTTTGAAGTGGTACATCCCCCAAAGCGCCTCTTAAAAGCAATTTTTAAGGGCTCCCAATCATCCTTAGTTGCTTGTGGAAGTGCGTTGTACCACGACCTAGCTTCTAGCTTCATGAGATGCTTAAAGATTCTAACCTGAGATTCATCTGTATCTTTGTTGCTTACTACACATGCTACTTCAAAGTCATCTAAGAAATCTGTTACCAAATCCTCCCCCTTCTTTCCTTTAAATGTTGGAAATGCAACACTTGCCATGATTACTAAGAGAGAGAGCTAGAAAGGCACACTGCTTAGCTTGCAATCAAAAGATTTTTTAATTTTTTAATTTTTAAACAAGGAGGCTTGTATACCCTTTTTATACTAGAACATACATTAACATTTCAAAAGGTACATTGCCTTGTACCAAAGGTAAGACAAATGGCTGATCTGATGCCAAAACCTCAAAGAAGCGCTCCCCACCTAGCATGGTGTTGATGACGTGCTGGCAGTGAGCCTTCCAGTCCAATATTAGCTTGATTGAGCGTACTCGTATCGAAATGTATGATTCGCCTTGAGGTAAGTTTTACTGATTCATGTGAAGCTTGTAGGTGCTTAATCACTGTTGTCCAAGCTTGTGGGAGAGGGTGGTGTTCTTTCCTGAAACAAGATCAGAAGATCCCTAGTCTCTCTAGTGAGAGTGTGAGCATGTGCTTTTGTTATCTGTGTTGCAGCATTAAGTGCGACTTGGAAACTGACTGTGATAATTACCTCGTTGGCTTGAGTTACCCGATTCTTGAAGTAGAATAGTGTTGATTCTCTATTGTGCAGGGCTCCCTCCATCTTGTTGTTGCGGGTTGGCCGTAGGTTGTGGACATGGTCTTGACTTCCTCCTTCGTCTCCTAGGCGCACGGACTATGCATATCCACTGATTCTGACATGTTGGTTGACTCTCCCACTGCAAATCGATTACCGTTACGCCTGGCACTCGAGCTTCAATGGAGATGTAAAGTTTGTCTAGTTGTGCTTGGAGCTCTTCTTCTTCTGTCGTCCAGTTAGCAAACCCTGCTCACCATTCATCCATCCACAAAAGTTTAGGGGTTTCATTCTTGTAAATTGGAGGGTTTCATGAAAGGATCCTCCATGGGGCACCAAGAAAAATGATAGCCGGAAAGGAGATGCCATATGGGGTGGCCTCTACACGACACATAGCCTGAACATCCCCAAGCATCATCTCAGCGTAGGAATTAATCTACAACTATAGAGGGGCATCGCCTAGCAGAAGTGCGGCTATGACGCAGACATAGATGACCTAGTGTAGCAAAAGTGAGGTGCCCTCTAGGTAACCAACATGAAATGGTGATAAACAAAAGTCCGGATGTAAAAAAAATGCCTCGTCAATAGTCAGGAGTGTGTGTACAAGAGAGGTAAGTGCCAAGGTCGGAATGGAGCATACTGACTAACTGGAGGGGCCGCACGTGATGAAGTACAAGCAGAGTGATATACAAGAGAAAAAACATCCCACGAATGTGGGAAAAACAAAGCTAAGGAAAATAGAGAATGGACTCAAAGATCAAGACATCATTGCACACTTTATTGATGATGATGATACTTACAAACGGTGTCTTGACTGTTACCAACCTTGCTCTTGGCACTAGGGATGCATGATGGAGTGCGAGTGCCATATGGTGCATGGCGAAGTTAGGAGTTAGCGGGAGGTTAGTACTTTAGTGGGAGGTTAGTTGAGGGAAACATCAAGGTGATGCATCCACTGAGTACGTCAATCACTAGCATCAAGAGTGGACGAGGATAGCATGGTGCCGTTGCATTCAATCCTAGCGTGCTCATGTTGCCTTGCGGGGAAATAGTAAATGCCTTATGTGCATGGGGGTGGTCCTGACTAGTAACTCAACCATGGTATGGGTGGAGATTGGTGACGATGGTGATGTTGCTAATGCTAAATGCCCATGCTTGCGACAAAGCATGATGCCATGAGCTCCCTAGCTTGAGAGGTGCATTATGTGCTTAGTGGTGCATGAAAAAAATAGAGTGCATGGAGCTAGTGTGTTCCTCCTTTACTTCTCCCTTTGTGCTTAGCGGAGGCCTCTTTATATAGGCTTGAGAGGTGTTCCTTATCTAATGGTCCTTGCAAATATCCATTGGTCATTGTAGAGAGTCTAGATGCCTCTCTAGAGATAGAGAGGGAGAGAAGGTAGAGGTAAAGAGAGAGGAAGTAAGAGTGGGGTGGGTTTTTTTTTTTTAACAATCCACTAGCCACTGGCTAGGTTATTAGGGAACAGTGGAGTTCGGGGCATTTACAAGGGTTTTTGTTGATGGTTCGGGTGGCGGGTGTGAGGTTTAATGCTGCCAAAATTCGTATTTTGTTGCGTGATGCCGACATGCTACATGTAACTTCCTTTTGGTTCCAGCCGGGGCATGGCTTTGGCACCACTCCTTGATTTGGAGTTGGCATTGTGTGAGTTGGCCGTCTTTTGTCAATGGTGTTGATGTAGAATTTCTTTTTTTCTTTGACTTATTGTTGTGTGTAGGACGTGCATGTGCTTGTTCGAATGTGTGTGTGCACGTATGCATGTGTGTGTGTGTGTGTGTAATGTGTGAGAGTCGAGATGACTTGTGAGTGCGTGTGCGTACATATATGGTTGTGGTTGTGTACCTGTGTGTGTGTGGGAACGAGAGAGAGGGAGTAATATTATATATATATATATATATATATATATATATATATATATATATATATATATATATATATATATATATATATATATTATATGTGTGTGTGTGTGTATACATACACACACACACACACACACACACATATATATATATGTATGTATGTATGTATATGTATATATATATATATATATGTATATGTATATGTATATATGTATGTATGTATATGTGTATATATATATATATATATATATATATATATATATATGTATATGTATATATATATATGTATGTCTGTGTGTGTGTGTGTGTGTGTAGTTTTTTTTGCTGCAGGGAAACAGAGAGAGGGAACGAGATTGTGAGAGGGAGAGAGCGCGAATGCTGGGGAGAGAAGGGGATGGTGAAGAGTGTCTAGGTGAGTAGGGGCGGGGGGGGGGGGGGGGGGGGGGGGGGGGGGGGTGTTATGAGAGAGAGAGAGAGAGAGAGAGAGAGAGAGATGAACTCACAGGCTGCACCTTCGGGCTTGGGAGAGAGAGACAGAGAAGGCAGGAGTGGGATTGGGGGGGATCGAGGGGTGGTGTGGGATGCAGAGAGAGAGAGAGAGAGAGAGAGAGAGAGAGAGAGAGAGAGAGAGAGAGAGTGCTTTTGTACTGCTACGCCCTTGGGCTGACAAAGAGCGTGAGAGAGAAAGAGAGAGAGAGCGCTTATGCTGTAGGTGGCCCGCCAGCTGACAGAGAGCGAGAGGGGGGGGACAAGGAGGTCAACGGGATGGGGGGGGGGGGGGGGGGGGGGGGGGGTAGCAACCCAGGGGGTGACTGAGAGAGAGAGAGAGAGAGAGAGAGAGAGAGAGAGAGAGAGAGAGAGAGAGAGAGAGAATGTAAGGGGTAGAGATGAGGGAGGGAGGGTTTCCGGACCAGGGAGAGTGGGTGATGGAGAGAGGGAGAGAGAGGATGTGGATGAGAGGAAGAGAAAAGGGAAACTGTCGGTTTGGTTGACAGTCAAGAGGGGAAGGGGGGGGGGGGGGGGGGGTCTGAGATGAGAGAGTGTGGACGAGAGGGGAGAGAAAGAGGGTGGCATGGCGGCCTGCCAGAGGGAGAGAGAGAGAGAGAGAGTGTGTGATATTTTATGCGCCCTGTGGGGCTTGGTGGAAGAGAGAGATGGAAAATAAAAGATGAGAGGGAGTGTGTGGTGCCAAAAGGAGGCATGGCGGCCTACTTCACGACCGCGAGTTGGTGGCGGCAATAATAATACAAAGAAAATGTTTTTTTTATTGTTTTTACCTCCGGCTTCTCGGATGGGGTTGATCTTTGCGGCCTTCATTTTGAAATCCGGCCAACTTCAATCTCTTTGGCCGGGCTAGAGGGCGGTGTGGCTAATCCGGTATTCAAGGCTATAAAGTAGGGCACGTCCCTTTAACCAAGACGTTCATTTTGAGATATCACATGCCATATTCTGTGGCTTGGTAAAAAAAAAGGACCAAAAAAACAAAAAGTTGAGATTAAGCTTGGATTGTAAAACACCACAAAAACTAGGTGGACTGCCTTCATAGGCACTCACCAAACTACTAGGGTGTTGAGGTTGCATTCACCTACGTTCCAGTCATGTGCTAGAGGATGATCATATAGAGAATGTCTATGTTATTCCTCCATATTAGTCTCTAGGCTCTCTGCGGGAACCCAGGGTAGTACCACTCTAGACCCACATATTGCATCTAGTGACTCTTCCTCTGACCAGGACATTATGGAAGTTTACTCGATGCCCAATCCCGATAAAGACAAGACATGCATGCCATAGGTCCACGATCCAAACCGAGCGTGTTTAGCCGCTTGAAAGAGACTTTTAGTAGATCCACTCGCTCCCAACATGAAGCTAGCGATGTAAATGAAGGGAGTAGGGAAGTAAATTCACCATTCATGACCAATGTAGACCTCATGCTCCTGGAGAGTGTGCATGTGAATACTCGATTCATTGCATTCCTTGACTCTTCAGAGCTGTTCCCTCGAGGGTATATTACCTGATGACAGAAGCCTTGCCAAAATGAAAGAGGTTGATCTATATATCCTTGTAGCTAGGGAAAAGGAAATCAAAAGATTATGCAATGAAGAGGGATAAAGGCGAAGGCCCCTATGTCAACATCCTTGCTAGTTGAGCAATTGAGTTCTTCTGGATTAGCAACCACTAAGGGTCAAGCCATAGAGAGCCATGTTGCATCTAGTTTAGTGAACACCCCTAGGACCTCAATCCTAGATGGAGAATTTCTAAATGAAAATTGGGAGTATGAACTACAAACAGAGACTTTAACCAACCTATACAGTCCACATCGGTTGCTACTAGCATAGAGGAGCAACAACAAAGAGTTTGTGATATCATCCATAGGGTTATTGAGCTGGAGAGGCATAACAAAGGAATCCACATGCCTTCAATGAGTCTCACAACATATGAACTTTGAGCCACACATATGGCCTTTGGGCCACCACATGGCACACCATCATACCCATCTTGGGACTCGAGGATCACCCGTATGCCTAACCCAATGCCAACCCCCATTCCACATGCAGTTTCATAAGAACCTTTCCCCACTATACTTGCTCACTTGGGTGACTTGGCAACATTTTCTCAATCTGTCTGCACACAATATGTCACTAGGCTGTCATAGCCATAACCTTGTAGAGAACTAGTCGTAACTTGAAGAGAATGACTCCCATTGGGGTACTTTAAAGCAGGAAAGAAATCTTCAAAACTGTCTGGCAAGAATCTGAACATGACCAAAATTGAATCTACACGCCGCTACATGAAAAATTGACTTGAACCAGAGAGCTGTCCTACTACGACTACACATAGAGAAGGCAAGGTGAGGGGAAAAAATGCATCCAAAACCATCAAGGAGGCACAATGAGCTAAAACCTGCAAATTTCTTGACTTTTGTTGAGTTTGCGTTTTAGTTTTTACATGAGTTTTAGTTATATACAAGTCTGACTTCAAAAAACTCACTAACAGGCACATACAATTACTCGACAATTGGCGCTACACTAGCGACTTGCCGTGCATGTACATGTGCTTGATCAAGCAAACTAAAAAATCCACAAAAATAAATCCACCCACACTTTTGACATCGGGCATTCTATCCATATGTACAATTTTTACAAAAAATGGGGTGTCCAAAATGCGCGCAACAACGTGTAGTCGCAAACCATAACGGAATTCACAATGTCTACACTTATTTGAAAGAGCATGGAAAGAGAAACACAATGCACTTTTCGGGGAGTTGAAATTTAATTACCCCACAATAATAAGATCTATTGATTACAGTTTGAAGTTACTTGGCTGCTTGAGCGTACATACGCAGGGTTTCTTCCTTTTTCAAAAGATAAACCTCCCCTTTCACAATAATGTTATTATCTTTTATACATAGAGCTTTCTACATGGCCAGTGGCTAGCTCAATGGGCCTTTACACATATCATGATAAGATTATAAGTCAAGGAATCAACTGATACTTTGAAGTAAGATTTACACCTAGTGTAGCTACACTAGTTCGTAAAAATAATAAAGTACAAATGTGATGGCCGGCTAAGTGTCCGGCTAGGTGGGCGCTCATATACTAAATATAAATAGTATTGCCAAAATAGGAATAGCACATCATAAGTACACTCAAACTTCAAAGTCTGTTAGATGAAAAGAATTGAAAGGTCTGTAACTATATGATATGTCTTCATTGGATGAAAACATTTAAAAGTTTTATAATCATTTGATTGACATACCAATTTATACTTTATATATCATATAAAATTTGATTACATGTCAAGTTTTTAACTAGAGTACTGTCTTTGGGGTAGCTCAAAAATTGGTATGGACTCTTTGAGTTTGTGCTCAACTACAACTACAAATCCCTTTTTCTTTGCCGTGCTAAAGGCGTTAGTATCCATATGGGTGAAGGTCCTTTTATTTAAGTACTTAACAAAAAAATTTAATGATTTTTTAATTATTCTTTATGCTTATAAAATCTTTTTTTAATGGAAGCACTAAAATATTCTTCTGTTTTATTTTTTCAATGTGTCTTTTAATTTGTTTTGTTTTCATTTAATTTTATTTTCAAATGATAATGTGCAATGTGCACCTTTCACCTCATTATTTAAGTGGATCTTTTTTTAATATTTATACCCTTCATGATTAATGGATATATATTGAATAATATAATGTATATTTTTATTTTTTTCAAATGGTAATGTTTAATATGCACCTTTCACCTTATTATTTAAGTGGGGTCTTTCTTAATGTTTTGTGATTATATATGTATATTGAGTAATGTACTTTTATATCAAGATACAACAAAAATTCTATGTCATTATAACCACTTGTTTAAACTTACTCTCTATTAATCTCATCCTCCCTCAACTTAGAGGCCTTTGTGCCTCCTCATGTGTCTCCTCACCTTTTTTGCAATACTCACTCAGTTGAGTGACCTGAAATATATTAAAAACACTATATACCGTGATTAGATTTCGTAGCCCTAATGCATAGCCTACGTTTTTGGTGCTCTGTTTGTAGATTGGCTTCAACGGCCATTCGTAGGGGGGAGGCCCATATAGGAGGGTTGTTTGGAGAATTTGCCTAGGGCTTCGGGTGGTGTAGCTTAGTTTGCTGACGTTGAGGCCGTTGTTGAGGGTGCACTGACGGCTTGGAGATAGGGTTTTCTCTCAAAAGGGGTGCAACCGAATGCCTCCCCGCTGTGCAAAGATGTTTGGGAGTGCAGAATCGGCTTTTTTTTGGCACGGGGGGAAGACCTTCCCTCCCGCTTCCCCTTTGGAAGACAATGAAGGTCGATTATGGTTGAGGTTTCAGCACTGTTGCAGGGTACGATCTCGTGGCAAGGGCTACTCCATGATGGCATCGTGTTGGTGGGGTTCCGTACGGTGGTTTCTTTTGTTCTGCGGTGTGGGTGTTGGGGTCAGCCTAACTTGGGCGGACTTTGTGAACTGGACACCGTGTATGCACTCTTGTACACGCCTTTATAAGGCTCATCAAACTTTAATTGGAACTCTCTTACATTTTGTACATATTAGAGTGTTATCTTCTTTTTCTCCTCTCATCTCTTGTCTACGCTCTGATACCAGTTGTAAGGGAAGCGTACTGCGTCCCTAAGAGATCAAGTTAAATAGGTGTGGGACAATTGCAGGACTCGACCAAAGATCGTTTGACATACATAACATGTGCACTTTCACCATCAAATGAAAGTGTGGACGACTGTGTGAACAACCACTCAAGATTTTAGAAAATAAAACAACAAATGCCACCTAATTTTAGATGATAAAAATGGGAGAAGGAAAACGTAGGTCTGCTGAAATCATAGCTGACGAACTCAAGGGCCCACACACGTGGTCTTCGGGACCTTATCCCATGCTGGCGTAGACTGCCACGCTACCGACCCTGCCAGCACATGGCGAGCTCGAAGGTTGATTATGCCAAGTTTGGCTGAAGGGGGCGATTGTTGGGGTCAGCCTAACTTGGGCGGACATTGTGAACTGGACACCGTGTATGCACTCTTGTACACGCCTTTATAAGGCTCATCAAACTTTAATTGGAACTCTCTTAAATTTTGTACAGATTAGAGTGTTATCTTCTTTTTCTCCTCTCATCTCTTGTCTGCGCTCTCATTCTCCATAGCTATGTCTCTTAGGGACGAAGTCCGCTTCCCTTACAACAGTGGGTCCGTGTGGTGGTAGGGGTCATGTTCCCTGAGAAGATGTTTGTTTGTGTTGGCAGGGTTCTATATAGTGGTTTCCTTTGGTCTAGCTACGTGGGTCCGTGTGGTCAGGGGGTCTTGTTTCCTAAGATGGTGTCCCCTCAAGAGCCTGTGGATGTCAGCATTACAATTTGAATGATGGTGTTTGAATGGTCTTCACGGACTTAGTGGTTGTGCTTTTTGCCGGTGGGAGGGCATGACTTGGGCATGTGACAAATGGACAGGTCAACGATGGCATACTCGTGCTGGACCTTTGGTGATGGCTCCCCCCATAGCCGGATGTATCTTCTCTCTGCCTTTGAGTTATTTGATGTATTCTAGTTTATGCTAGTATCTAGTTGTGGTTGCTCTAAGTTGCATGGTGCAAGGGTTGGCCTCCCCTGTTCGGGCCTTTTTTGTGAGGCTATAGATGGATGAACTGTGTCATTCTTTTGGACTCCCATGGCACGGTCCGTGCATGCGATTTCTAGTAATTTTGTGGATATATTCTTCAATCACTAGTTTAGGTGAGTTTTGCCAAAAAGAAAAAAAAAAAAACATATAGCCATATAGCTCCTCCATGCTCAAAATGAGGCAAGGAGACAAAAAGAATTATAATAGGATCATCGAATTATAATAGGACCATCGCTATCCATACCAACCAAGCAATGCACTATTGAGCAAATACATCAGGAGGCTGCCACAGACATCACATGAACACAATCCCAATGAGACACCCCCTTTTGGATGGACCAACTCAAAACATTACGCTGGTTGAATAGGGCCTTCATAGAGACAACCAACACAGGAAAGAGTGCTTAACAAAATACGAATCACCTTGGGGTTTTTAAACAATTTAACAAAATGGACCCATGTGAGTCTTAAATGAAAGAACCCTTTTTAAAAAAATAAAATGAAAAAAATTCAATCATTATCAAATGTATGCTTAGCTTCCTTCTTCACTAAGTTCTATTTTAGAAAGCCAAAAAAAGCTAAATACTACCAAACTATCTATCTACAAGGAAAGGAGAAAGAACATGCCGAAAGCTTTAAAAAAATAAATTTCTTTTCTTTTTTCCCCAAACCCACAATTGTGAGTGGATGTATTAAATTATCCATAAAGAGATGTACAAGGGCAAGGTAAGATAATGAAATTCCTATACAAAAGTGAGCCAGGAAGACATTCTTAGAGCCAGATGTTATTTAGATTGAGTTTTGGCATTGCTCCATTAAAAAATATGTAAGATAGGACCTGCAAACAAAATAAAAGATTTATAATCAGGTACATTTATAAAAAAATATTTTTACATAAAAAAAATTTTAATTGTGAGCAACTAAAAATTTTCATACATAAAAGCTAGTTTTCTTAAAATGTATAGATAAAAGATACATATAATACTTGAAAATATACAAATAAAAAATTATTTAAATACCTCTTGTTTGCACGTGCTATATGTCACTTTTTTATAGTGGAATCATCGTGGACATTGCATTTAGAAGCACACGAATAAAGATGGATGGCACAGACCCAACAAAAAAATATGATTATGCTATTCTCGCAATCTAACCATTAGAGATACATCCATACCAACCACTTGAATTAAACTCACTAGTAGAACTTATCAATCGGACACTATTGTTGAATATATTGCTCTTCAACTTTTGATCACGAGGCCAAACAAAAAATTTCTAAGAAGGACCCATTTACAACCTTAGGAAACAGATATACAAAAATTTGTGCAGTGTTTGTTCAAAAAGGAAAGGCATTTGCTCCGCATGTGAAAGCATTTGCTCAACAGGTCAAAAGTTCTCTAGAGGCATTGTCCATTTCAATTCCTTTGGATGCTTTCATGTAATAATACTGTTGGCCATGACGGGGACGGAAGAGCAACTCATTTTTCTGTCAATTGTTTCTTTGGCCAAGATTTTCATGTGTCCTTGAAAGTCCTAAAAGGGTTGCTGAGGTAGTTGAAAACTTGAGACGTCAATCGCGAAATATGTTTGTTTATACACTTTTTACGCATTGACCTTTGGGCGTTAAGTCTTCGTTTTCAAACATTTATGCGACATCTTCTCTTTTTGAATTCTAAAGACTAACAAATGGTCACATTGTGCCACGACACTAAGTAACACATGACTTTAAAGAAAAGGGAAGAAAGGGGGGGGGGGGTTGTTTTGTTTTGTTGTTGTGTGGTTGGTTGATGGGATCGACTGTTCGGAAGTGGACGCGAAAAGCTCGAGGTAGATTAAATTCGGACGTGCGACAAGTCAACGCGAAAATGTGAACGGGCATCGACTTGATTTGAACCCAGGACCTTGTCGCCTAGATAGAGACACATGGGGTAACCATCCCACCCACGTGCACATGCTGTTACCATTGTGGGCAAATCTCATAATAAGCCATCAAGCCCATCAAACCCACTAGGCACTAGGTCATGGGGTGAGTCAACGTGACTTCTCAATGGCCTTTTTTTTTTTTTTTTTTTTGGGTTTGTTCAAGTGAAACTTCGGTCACCTTTGACGGCTATGTTGCCTTAGCTAAGCAATAATAACAAAGAGATAAGCTTTAGAGCTTAGGTGACATTTATTTGCACTCTAAACCTAATTTAAAAACCATGGCCTCTTGATTAAACCTTTCTGATGGGATTTTTCTAGGATGTAAAAGGTGTTTTTCTTCCTTAACTCACAAATTGTGAGTGATAAATGTATTAAGAACCAAAAAAATTACATATCAAGTCATGCTTCATTCGAGCCATGGCATCAACTAGCCTCCGGATCAAACATCATCAGATACATCAATTGATTAAGGGCGTCACCCTATGATCGTAGACAGTAGAGGGGAACAACGACTGACATGGGGTTGCCACCAAGAAGATAGCATGCCACAGTACTCTCTCTGATCGCCAAGCCAGTGCAAAAGAGACATAATGTTGAGAGAGAAGACAATCAAAATCATTTTTTCATTTTTTTGTTCAAGCAAACTAACAATATTGATCGTAGTACATCACACATGAGCAACATGGCTGATGATATCTAGCTTCAGGTCCTCAGTTCCACTTGAACTCAAGTTAGGTTGACCAGTTTCATACGAGGAACTCCAATTTATCTTGCATCTCAATTGACAAACCCACAGTCTCTTTGCTTCTCTCACCAATAGAGCGTGCAATCAGCTCGGTTGATTCCTTTTGCATCTCAACAGACAGACCACTTGTCTCTGTCGCCACTTCATTACAAGCCAGTCTTAACTTTCAGCCTAGGGTCATCTGTAGAAGGTCTGTCAACCCTGGTAACTCACTTGTAGGTTGTCTTGGTCATCGGATTGCAAAGCTTTTACCTCGGGGTAGTCTCTATCATAGTGCCCAATTCTGCAACATTTGTGACAGGCATTTGAAAATGAGAAAAATGCTATCTCTTACCAAAAAGCTCCAAATGTCCATATTCAAATCCAAATACTTGGGAATAGGTTTACTCATATTACACTGAATACACACCTAAATGTCCAAGCCATTGCAGCTTCGACCTGAAAAGCACTAGGCCCAACATAGTAGCTATGGAGTCTACATGGTCATGCATCCATATAGGGAAGCCCTTGAATGTAACCCACACCGGGAAAAATTGTTCATTAGGGTTCAACTTGGGTGTCCCAGGCATACCATACGCAAAACAAGAAGCTCCCCAAATTCCTTCTCCCATAACCAGCTCCTACACAATTTGCTCTGAGGTGCAACCTGCCACATAGAAGCCTTTTCCTTCCGATGTGAACTGGAAAATCACATTTTTGTTTTTAGTCACCACAACTGCCCACTCCAATAAACCTTGCGCCTACATTCAGTGGCCCATGAAATATAGCACCACCGATTTAGCACAGCTAGTCTAAAGGCTTTGTAACACTACCTTCGGGTTGAACTCTGCCTACACCATGTACCCATCTTCAACTTTATTATGATTTAACCCAATCTCCCCATGCAAAATTTCCTTTGCCAATGTGCAAGCTCCAAAGTGAGAAGGCTTTAGAATCTTGTCTAGATTGGAGGTATTTACATAGGGATCAGAAGCTCTTTTTCTCCTTGCCGGAGTGAATACAAAACCTACACCCCGCTTGGAGGGATTCAACGATCCCCCTTCTCTACCATCATGCACTTCCTCGATGAGACCCACGGAGAGAGATGAGCCCCCCTCATTCCGACGAATTTGTTACTAATTTTTCCTACTTTCTTCCTCTCTTTGTTTATTTTTTGACTGACTTGGGGGCCGATCACGATCTATGAGCATATGGAGGATCGCAATCCTTGAGCAACTCAACCATCATGTAGCAAGTCTTTGGACATGATTTCAAACACCGGTAGCAGAGGCAAGGTAAGAAAGCCTGCAAGATCAACCTCCATAGTTTCAACCCAGCCATTCCCTCAAGCATCGCATAACAGATCCAAATTCCAATGCCAGAGCCAACCACAACACCTCCCAGCACACCCCTACCTCAGGTCCCACCACACCAGTCTTGCCATCGCTTTGCACGTCACCACTCCATAAGTCTCCCTTTGATGTTAAAACTTGTCTTCTACTCTTTTCCATCCATTTACTTATGTAATGATCAATGTAGCGGCCCTCGATGACAATGCATGGCTTGGTTTAATAATCTTCTATACTAAATATTTTGGACCTTAGAAATTTCAAGCACGAAGAAGCCTTCCATCTGTCATGCATTGGTTCATTTCATCAAAAACCTTACAAATTATCTATATCTATATCTATATATCTATAAAAAAGGAAGGAGTGGCCATCCACGTGGCTGCAAATCCTTGCAGCCCTCACCTTCCACTCCTCCTGATTCCCCCCGCCTTCCCTTCCTCATGATTCCCCTCCCTTTGGTCTTCATGGTTCTCCCCTCGGTCTTTTCGTCTTCTCAACAGGAGAGGTGGGCGGCCACCTACACTTAGTGCCTTGGGATACAGATCCTTTTTTTTGGCCACTTGCACTTGGATCCTTGGGTTTCTTCTCAATTGGGGCATAGGAATGCCCCCCAGGCGCAAGCCCATCAAGGGGCCATATGTCTGGAAGAGCTTGCAAAGGGACTAGTGCGGAAGGGGGCCAAGCATTTAGGTTATGGATGATGGGCCAAGCAAAAGCTCTAGGTGGCCATTGTGAGCTAATATACCTCTGGTATAAGTGGGCTTTGAAGTTTGTTGTGAGGCATGCTCATTTGGCTGCACAACCCTTGCTATAAAGAAGTGAGTGATCTCCCTCTGTGAATGTTTCCCGCTGCTTGGTCTCCTCAAGAGACTCTCCCCGTGTCTACACAACTCTAGCAAAAACAATGTAAGGCATCTCTCGGGGGGTCACTATACATAAACTGTATATATCACGTGCATTGAAGGACTATTTTAAAATTCCTTATCTATGAATTTTCAGCAAATATAATACACCCTTTTTCTATTCAGACTGTAAATTTTGTTTCCAATTCCATTTCACGGTACCCTTCTGTATGTAAAAATGTGAGATAGAAAGAATTTTAATAATCCCTTCTGCTGCACTCACTTGACAGTCACATAATTAGTAAGTGACTCCCCAATAGGCCTCTCTATTCCTAATATCTCATGAATCTAGCTAACGGTCCAAAGCCCTCTCTAAATAGACCGTGAAAGTGGCCTCGTATCTCATAGTATACCGGACAACGAAAAATGTGATGTAACTCTGTTTGTGGCTCTATATGACACAACTAGCATATCCTAGCCTTTGTTGGTACTGTCCTAAATTTGCAAGTCTCAATCTCCGACTGATTCGATTATGTATCCCATATGATAATGGGTGTCCATATAGGCCTCTTTGATCACATATTCATCCTCTATTAGTTGAAGAAGATGCTCTCTATAGAAAGCCGTCTTTGTGCCCAACTCTTGTATTGGTTGTATCCATGTACTTCTGGTATCTAGCTGAATCAGATCTTGATGTATAACTTTAGCTAC